>NC_136067.1:1068218323-1073018323 GCF_964261635.1 Lissotriton helveticus | reverse complement strand
AATATTGTATAGTTAAATGAGTAGCAGGCTCCTGCGTTATATCACCCCACAGTGCATTAAGTGAATGAACTATCGCGGTATGTAGTAGGAACTGACTCTGCAGCAATTCCGAGTTCTCGGCTAGTTCTCGCAAACGGGAGGAGCAGCCCATCGGCATATAGATCAGTCAGTATCTGCACCCCGGTGTCCTACCAGTGTGTAAGTTCAGTGCTGGTGATTGCCTGGAGCCTTCTGGGAGTACCTAGTATCGGGAGTGATGGCACGTATGGTGTGACACGCCGCATGATGTAAAGTCTGCGCCAATAACATTGGTACGTCACACCGCACTGGGAGCTGTGTAGGCGCAGTGCCCGTCCGGCCCGGATGAAACAGCTTCACAATCTGGGTATGAGTCACCTAAAGGTCCTGCGGTGCTGTGTCCGCCAGCTGGCGGGCGCCCATCCAACACGCCACCCATTGAAGCTGAGCAGCCAAATAATACTGTTCCATATGGGGAAGTGAGAGTCCGCCCTGGCTGGTCGGTGGGTACATTTTAGTTAGGGACCGTCTGCTCCGTTTCCCATGCCATATGAATTGCCTCATGACTGAATCTAAAATTTTTAAAAAATTGTGGTCGGAGGTGCAATGGCAGATTTGTGAAGTAGGAAGGGAGAAGCGGCAGCGCCACCATTTTTAGTAGCGCAATTCTGTCCATGACCGCCAGCAGCAAGGTAGACCAGAAATACATCTGCGCCCTAAGCGCTGTAACAGCTCAAGTCAGGTTCCCTTATGGGAGGTCCTGGTAGTCCCTATACTTCAGGATCCCCATGTATTGAAACGCCTCAGTCAGCCAATGGACTCTCCTGCCATTGATGACCAGGTGTGGATCAGGAGTAGATTCTGCGAATGGACATAAGAATGACTTATCCCAGTTCACCTTCAACCCTGAAACTAATGCGAACTCGAGGAGCTTATCCTCAATCGCTCGATACACTTGCCCCACATCTCTAAGATAGATCATCAGGTCATCTGCATATAAGGAGACAGCATGTACACCATCCCCAAGTGGTATTCCCCAGTCAACTTGCATAGAACAGAGCATTTCACCAATGACCAGTGCGAATAGCAATGGGGAAAGCGACAGCCTGCCTCATACCTCGTTCCACAGAGACACGCCCCGAGACATACAGGCCTGTCTTGACTCTGGCATTGGGACGCATGTAAAGTAACTTGACTAGACTCAGGAATGCATCTCCCAGGCCGTAGCGTCGCAGTGCAGCAAACAGAAGCTCCCATACTAGGGTGTCAAAAGCATTCTCGAGGTATAACACCAGGCACCCAGCTTACGGCCAGGTAGGCCCTGAATATTGCGCCATGCGAAAGAATCGACGTAGGTTTAACGATGTATTGCGCGCTGACACTAATCCATTCTGGTCCGCATGTACCAACTGTAGCACCAAGGGGGCCAACCTGATAGCTAGTATTTAGCGAGTATCCTATAATCTGAGTTGAGTAGTGCTAGCGGGCGATAGGATCTCATGAGCTCCGCATATCTGTGCGGCTTGGGCAGAGACACTAGCAGGGACTCGCAAAGTGTGGCCGGGAGAATGCCTGTCACTCCTGTGCGTTTTGGTATACTGCAAGTATGCGCGGTGCAAGGACCTGTTGATAGGCCTTATAATATTCAGCTGGGTAGCCGTCTGGTCCCGGGGCCTTACCGGTAGCTAATGAGCTGATTGCCATTTGCACCTCCACCAGCGTGAGATATTCGCTTAATTTGTTGCATTGGTCTGTCATGACCTGCCGCATGGGTAAGGGGCAAGGAACGCATCTATGTCTGCCGGCGTTGTACAGTTGAACGATTGGTATATTCTGGTGTAAAGCCTGGTGAACGCACCATGTATGTCATGTTGTGTATTAAGTACATCCTCCACCGCAGACCGGAGTCTCAGTATAGGTGTCCGCGTGGTCTCCTGCCGGATCATGTGCACCAGCAACCTACCTGCCCCATATGCCGCTGCATGAGTTTGCACAGCATGTGATGCATAATTCAAGCAGCGTAGTCGCTCCATCACCTCCATATGTTTAGCTCACTGCGAACCTAAATCGTGTTGCATCTTATCGCCCTGCCCCAAGTCAGCCTCCAACCGCGTTAAGGTGTCTTCAATGCTCTTTACCGCTACATCTAGCTGTCTCCTAATGCTACAACCCCATGCTGTGGCCTCTCACTACTGCTTTACCTGCGTCCCATAGGGTGCCCACATCTGCAACTGAACCTACGTTTTGTTCAAAATATGCTTCTAGCGCCGCATGTACTTCCCCTCGAAATGGTGGGTCTTCCAGTGCTAGGGGTTGTAGTCGCCACAGATGACTAGTGGGTCCCCCTGCCTCAGCCTGTAGTGTCAGTAAATGTGGGTTATGGTCCAAGTGTGTCTTGCTGAGGTATTCTGCCATGGTGCATTGTGGAAGCAACAGGGCGCTTGCAACGAAATGGTCTATGAGAAACATGCAATCTATATAGGTGTGAGTAATGTGAATATCTATGCTTCCGTTAGTCCCCACCTAGATAGCCATTATGGCATGTTTGTGGGAAAGAGTGGAACTGCATGTCCCATACCACCCCCTCAAAGTTCAGGCCAGGTGGAGAGGATGAACTCCATAATACAAAATAGGTCAGCTGATGAAACAGGCTGGAAATGGCCTGATGCTCGGCATTTAGTGTTGCATGCTATATGGGCAATGCCATAGAGAACAACTCAATAATCCCCCATTAGGTGCTGATGGGGCTGCCTATGTCAGTGAGGGTGAGGTTGCCTCTCACAGCAGCACTAACAATTCGAACTACGTTGTACAGTTGTCAGTGGTCTTGAGGCATCACCGTCTCCAGCTGATGGAAGCTTTGCCCCATTCGTCCTCAGAGGCCACACACCCTTTTCAAGGTGGAGACATGGTCATGGTGAGAAAAATAAAAGATGTTTCTCTTAGTTCTAGGTGGTCTGGACCCCACATCCTGCTCTTAGTGATACGAGCTGTGGGCAAAGGACACCCTCAATAGATTCAATAGATTCAAGGACCAAGATCCAGAGCTGCACCCTTAACGCCTGAGACGGAGATACCAATAACTGATAAGCATCTGTCATCAGAGGACCTACTCATCACAGCAGACAAGGAAAGGACAGAACATTCCTAAGGGCCATGCTGAGGGCGTATCACCAACTGTCACAGGGAAGGTGACATCAGCTGAAAGGTGATGGTCTGCATCAGCGGGAAAATAGACTGAAGAGGACAACGCAGGACAGGTCCATGAAACCGCCACTGAACAAGATGATTGCAGGCCTGGAGGCAAAGCAGATGACAGCACACTGGTTGCCTTTAAATTACTGACACTTACATAAAGTGCCATGTAACAGAGTGACTAAGGGGCACGGCAGCAATATGTATTGCATAGTGCAAACAATATTTGTTAAGCATTTAATTATGTGTATGCTGCCTGTATTACGACGACCACCCGCTGATATCATAATGCAACAGAAAGAGGTATGCATTGAATACTAGTATAGTATATCATGTTGTCTATGCTACAATAATCGATTGTCTCCTTGTAAATTTAGATATGAACTTGATATCCAATTTTTTTTATTGTCTTTTAATTGCATATTCTCTCTTTTTTGATGCTGTGTTTTTGTAGATAGCTAATTTTATTGCAATTTTAAATGCTTTTTCCCTTTGTGGTTCTCTGTATACTTTTGTGGTTTTTGTTATGAACCGAATAAAGTATTTTGACTGACTGACTGATTGTCTCCTCAGTGTGTATCTAAGTGACAATATAGTCATTTTATCTATGCACTGTTTAATGCCATCCAAAGATCAATCAATCAGGGGTTTGTAAAGTGCACTACTCACCCTTTAGGGTCTCAAGGCACTATGGGGGACGGGGGGGGTGGATCCATTGGGGTCATCTAAACAGCTAGGTCTTGAGGTCTTTCCTGAACTGGAGCAGTGTTTGGCTTTGCCGGAGGTGGAGGGGGAGGTTGTTCCAGGTCTTGGCTGCAAGGTAGGAGAAGGACCTTACATCCACTGTGGTTCTGTAGAAGTGTGGGACGGTGGCCAGGGAGAGGTCGGCTGAACTGAGGTCTCTCTTGGGGGTGTGAAAGGAAAGGCGGTTGTTGAGGTATTGAGGTCCATGTTGTGGAGGGCTTTGTATGAGTCCGTGAGCAACTTGAATGTTATTCTTCTTTTGATGGGGAGCCAGTGGAGAGCGCAGAGGTGTTGGAAGATGTGGTTGTGCCAAGAGATGCTGAGGATTAGTCTGGCTGTGGCGTTCTGGACGGTCTGGAGCTTGTGGAGGAGTTTTTTTGTTGATTTTGGCATAGAGGGTGTTGCCGTAGTCCAGTCTGCTGGTGATGAGGGCGTCTGCAACAGTTTTCTGGATTCGTAGGGGATCCATTTGAATGTTTTACAGAGTATGCAGAGGATGTTAAAGCAGGCTGATGAGACTGTGTTGATCTGGCGATTCATAGTGAGTGATAATTCCAATATGATGCTGAAGTTACGTGCATGGTCAGTCGGGGTGGGTGGGTTTTCAAGGGCAGGGGGCCACCAGATGTCATCCCAAGCTGAGCCGGTGGAGCTGAGGATGAGATACGAAACTACGTTTGTTTCATGTACATATTTTTGCTTTTACACTAATGTAGGATATAAATATCCTAAAGGTAGGATCGTTTGGGGAAAATATATATATTCATATATAAACATATGTATGCAATACATATATATCACACTTAGATATAATTCTCACCTGAACTATCTCACTTCTCACTATAACAAGCTGCCCGGAGCTGGCGAGGCTTGCAGTTTGTCGTTTGCCTGGACAAGCTTCAACAGTTGTTCAGAGCCCACTTAGAGCAGCACTTTGCTTTTACTAACTTCCATGTTAGTTTGCTCATCAGGTTGTTCATTTCGGCTTACAGTGTATGTCTGTATTATAAATGGCACGGTGCTGATCTTGCATTTCTCTGTTGACCATGTTTGGCATAGTGTCTTTTTCGAATTCTGCTGGAGATGCATTAGTAATTGTATATATGGCCCAAAAAACAGTCATGCAGGGAAGAAACAGACTGAGAGTACCATTGCGACCATTATGTGAACTGTCTTCTTCCTTGCTGGCCTGCAAGCATGCATGGGTACCAACAAATACATTTCATTTTGTTCCTGAGCAAAATGCTGTGTATGGTGTATTACTTTCATTGCTCCTGGGAGTGTGCATAAGTATTTCCTTAACATACTTTGCATACGTACATATCCTAACTACATGCATATATTTTGCCAATGTTTACTTTCATAGCCTACAGTACATATTATTTGGTCTGTCTACTGTGCACCAGTAGCATGCCTTATGAATAAGTACATTTTTTTAGATAGACTTAGAGAAACTAAGACCTATAAATAGTTTCCCACTTACAGACTCTTTTCCATAGACAATAGTAAAACTCTGCGGGAGATTTTCAAACTTGAGTCTACATAAACCTGTTCAACATTCACATTAAGTTATTTTTTATAACATAACATTACTGTATTCTGTGATGTGCTTTCACCACATCTTTTTCGAAATTGCAATTTGTATGCTAACTTGTGGTTAGCAAAACTGTGGATAAATGCTGTTTTGTCCTTTCTTGTGAAATCAAAACAATTCTAAGAAAATAAAGGAATTTAGTATTATCTTTTGAGATCTTTTCCTGATTATATCCCTCAGCTCTAGTACATGCCCACAAATCATAGCATCATTTTGGTTGTAAAGCAAATCTGAAAGGTGGATTTCAGGAGGGTGACCATAGCGAAACCATTCGGATCACAGACACCACCAAGATAAACATTATGCAGTGCTTGACATCCAGTATAGACAGCCAAGAATGGGCAATACTCACTACCATTCTTGTGTTAGAGAATATAACATTCTCAGTCCATATTTATTACAAATCATAAATATGACATAACATCACAAGATATTATCATATTTTTTGCAATATGTACATATTCAATGATCATCGCATAGACACACCTAATACAAGAAATTTCCAAGAACATCCTCAAAGTATTCATGGTTGACCACACCTCAGGTCCCTTGTGACATCTACTAACTAAACTGACTTGAGCCCTTAGACACCCCCACCGAACCCTCCATAAGTTGTCCTTTACAAGGTGCACTCACCAGCAGGATACAGGTAGCTTGGGCCAGCACGAAAGCTGGTCCAACAAGAATCCAGGCGCTTTTTTCTGTTTGTTGGTCTTAAATGTGTTTGCAGTTTTCCCTTTGTTTGTATGTGGTGATGGCTGGATGCATGAATTCCTGAGAGTATGAATGGTTTTTGCATATAATGTTTTACTGTTTTCTGTTGTTCTGGGCTAATATCGCAGGAATTTTTTATATGTCAATGAATTTGTTGAAGAAATGAAGCCTTTCCTACTAAGAAAATGTATGAAAATAAAATGATTTGATACCAGATAGCGTCTCTGTGGGCAATTGCATTTTTTGAACTAATTGGTCTTGCTAAGTAATGGGAACTTCCCGCTCATGTTCTGATTACTATTGAACTCCCTGGAGGGTTGTTCCCCCGTATCCTTTTTTTAGGTTCACGGTTCCCTTTTCTGTTATATATTCCAACAAGAATCCATGCCAGAGCAACTCAGGGACACTTTGGGAGATGAGCCTGGGCAACAGGTCAATACTGCCGTCCCCGGGCGCAGCCAGACACCATCACCCAGCATCTCCATATTCAGGGTAATGGAGTACCTTGGAAGGGTATGGACAATAGCTGTAGCAGATGTTGCCAGCTCTTCACTAGGGTTCGTAGTACCCCGGGCCAGTCTTGAGCTAACGGTGTAAACCAATCCCAGCCTGAATTTGCCTATACTTATCTTCCAGATGCCCAGGGTGTCTACCTGATTTGTGGCCAAACATGAATAAAATAGGAATCCTTCCCCATCATGCATGCCCCCCCATAGTGTTGCTTCTGTCACCCTAAGTGGGAAGGTTATTGCCAGACGTGGGTCCCATGCTCACTGTGCTACAGGGTTCAAGCTAGCATGGCTGATAAGGAGTGACCGGTCCCGGGATGCCTGTTTCCATTCTAGGTAGGACCTTGCTTGGCAGTTGGGGCTGGACTGTTCCCATGAGGAACAGGATCCAGACTGATTTGCATATGACTGGGTCTTAACTGGGGTGGCGTGGTGAGCAAACAAATGATGGCTTAAACCCAGATCTTTGTGTCTGGGGTGAATGTTTGCATTGCATTCCATCCATCATTTGTCGCTTTTGCTTTTGTTGCCCTAAGTGGAAAGGGTATGCCCAGACGTCGGTCCCATGTAACCCTGGGCGTAGTTCGCGTAGTAGCACTACGCGTAGCTACGCGAAGTGCACTTCGCACTACGCGAGCTACGCAAACTGCATAGTGCACTGTGCAAAATGCTGTTCGCACTGATTGTACAGTGCCAGATGCTTGTCCGCACTGTGCAATCAGTGCAAACCGCATCTTGCACAGTGCTAGCGGTCGTTTTCTGCATGCTCGAGTAGATTTCTACTTGAGCGGCAGTTTTCTCAACGCGGACTGGTAATTTCTCATCGCGAGTGGTCGCGAGCATACGTGACCACTCGTAATGAGAAACCTGACCTCCCCGCGTTGAGAATCTTGCCGGGAGGTTTATTTTCCACGCTTGCGATCGGCAACTTGATGTTGCTGATCGTGAAGGAGGAAAAAGTCTCGGCGGGATGTCATTTTGCTCGCTCGCGGTTGCCAACTTGACGTTTGGGACCGCGAGCAAGCAAAAAATGACAGCTACGCTATGCTACGCGTGTTTGCACTGTGCTATGTGCAAATCACGTAGTGCGAAGTAGCGCAAACTTTGCAAACTACGTAAGCGTAGCGTAGTACTTCGCCCAGGGTTAGTTCCATGCTCACTGCACCACTGGATTCAAGCTAGCCTGGCGTGATCAGGAGAGATGCCCAGAAACTGGTCCCCAGATGCTTGTTTCCAGTACAGGGAGGACCTGGCTTGGCAGTTCGGGCTGGACTGTTCCCATGAGGAACAAGGTCTTGACTGATTTGCATATGGCTGTGGCCAAACTGGGGTGGTGTGGTGAGCAAAAGAAACAATGGATTAAACCCAGATATTTGTGACTGGGGGTGAATGTTTGCATTGTTCAGCATTCTGGCCATCATTTGTTCCTTTTGTCCCCCTAAGTGGGAATGGTATGCCCAGACTGCGCCACTGGATTCAAGCTAGCCTGGCTGATGAGGGGTGATGCCCCGAAACCGGTCGCAGGATGATTATTTCCAGTCCAGGGAGGACCAGGCTTGACAGTTTGGGCTGGACTCATTCCATGAGGAACAGGGTCAAGACTGATTTGCAAAGAGGGGACAGCGTGGTGAGCGAAAGAACAATGGATGAAACCCATATTTTTGTGACTGGGGAAAATGTTAGCATTTTTCAGCATTCTGTCCATCCTATTTTCCTTTTGCTTTTATTGCCCCAAGTGGGAAGGATATGCCCAGATGTGGGTCGCATGCTCACTGCACCACTGGATTCAAGCTAGCCTGGCTAATAAGGGGTTTTGCCCCAAAAATGGTCCCAGGATATTTGTTTCTGGTCAAGGGAGGACCTGACTTGGCAGTTTGGGCTGGGCAGCTCCCATGAGAAACAGGGTCAAGACTGAATCGCATATAGCTGGGTCCAAACTGAGGGCAGCGTGGTGAGCAAAAGAACGATGGAATACACCCAGATTTTAGTGACTGGGGGAAATGGTTGCATTGTTCAGCATTCCATCTATCATTTATTCCTTTTGCTTTTGTCGCCCTAAGTGGGAAGGGTATGCCCAGACATGCTTCACGTGCTCACTGCTCCACTAGATTCAAGCTAGCCTGGCTAATGACGAGTGATACCCCAAAACCGGACCCAGGATGCTTGTTTCTGTTCCAGGGAGGACCTGGCTTGGCAGTTCGGGCTGGACTATTCCCATGAGGAACAGGGTGAAAACTGATTTGCATATGGCTGGGTCCAAACTGGGGTTGCGTGGTTAGGTACGGATTAAACCCAGATCTTTGTGACTGTGAGTGAATGTTTCCATTGTTCAACATTCTGTTCATCATTTGTTCCTTTTGATATTGTTACCCTAAGTGGGGAGGGTATGCCCAGAAGTGGGTTCCATGCTCACTACGCAACTGGATGAAAGCTAGCCTTCTGATGAGGGGTGATGCTCCAAAACTGGTCCCAGGATGCTTGTTTCCGGTCCAGGGAGGACCTGGCTTGGCAGTTGGGGCTGGACTGTTCCCTTGAGGAACAGGGTCAAGACTGCTTTGCATATGGCAGGGTCCAAATTAGGGTGGTGTGGTTAGCAAAAGAATGATGGATTAAATCCAGATCTTTGTGACTGGAGATAAATGTTTGCATTGTTCAGCATTCTGTCCATCATTTGGTCCTTTTGCTTTTGTCACCCTAAGTACGAAAAGTATGCCCAGTTATTGGACCCATGCTGACTGTGCCACTGGATTCAAGATAGCCTGGCTGATGAGAGGTGATGCCCCGAAACCAGTACCAGGATGCTTGTTTCCGGTCTAGGGAGGACTTAACTTGGCAGTTCAGGCTGAGCTGTTCCAATGAGGAACAGGGTCAAGGCTGATTTGTATATCGCTGGGTTCAAACTGTGGTGGCATGTTGAGCAAAAGAAAAATGGATTAAACCCAGATCTTTGTGATAGGGGGTGAATGTTTGCATTGTTCAACATTATGTCCATCTTTTGTTCCTTTTGCTTTTGCCCCTCCATAATAAACACTGCTACATGTGGTACTACTTGCAGGGCAGGAGGGTAGGGAACAAAACTATCTGGGCAGCAAAAAGCAGGACAGGTGCATTGGATGTCGACAAGAGCAGCCAAGTAGCAAACTGGTTTCCTACTCTGATTGCACCCTATTTATCTTGCCCTGCTGTCCCAGCCAACTGCCAACACGCCAAGCTCCCCAGCAACCCATGGTTTCCCATTGCATAAAAAACCGACAAACATTCACACAGTGTGGGCATCTGGCCCCCAACCTTGACCGGACCAATCCTGCCTGTACCTGTCTTCGGGTCCTGCTACTTGGTGTTGTGGCCCCTAGCAAGAGCATTCAGATCACAGACACCACCAAGACAGACATTATGCAGTTCTTGACTTCAGGTATAAGCAGCCAAGAATGACCAATACTTACTACCATTCCTGCGTTAAAGATTATAACATTCTTCATGCCATATTCATTACAAATCATAAATATGATACACCTTGGCCAACTATTATTATATTATTGGCAATATGGAAATAATCAAGGACCATCGCATGGACACAACTAATACAAGAAATTTCCTACCACATCCTCAAGGTATTCATGGTTGACCGCCCCTTAGGTCCCTTGTGACATCTACTAATTTAACTGACTTGGGCCCGCCGGACACATCCACGGGACTTTCAATAAGTTGTCCTTTAGAAGGTGAACTCTGCCGCTCCGCCAGGATACAGGAAAGATGGGCCAATGGGAAAGCTGGTTCATCAAGTAACCATGCAAGGACAACCAATTAAGGGACACCCCTTTTGCCCTTTGGGAGATGGACCTGGGCAACCAGGCCATACCATGGTCCTATGGAGCTGCCAGACACCACCCCTAGCATCTCAAGGTTTCATGTAATGGAGTACCTTGGAAGGCTATGGACAATCGCTGTAGCAGATGTCGCCAGCTCTTCACAAGGGTTTGTAGTACACCAGGCCTATCTTGAGCTAAAGGTTTAAACCAAATTCATCCTGAATTCGCCACTTACCTTCCAGATGCCAAGGTTCTCTACCTGATTTGTGCCACAGGCCTGGGTTCCCAGCCATCATAGCCTAGTGTTGCATGAAATGTTGACTTGCGAAAGCCACTAAATTTTCTACCAACTATTTGTGTCCCTGCTCTGACAGATGGACCCCATGTTTGTGAAACAGTAATTCCTTCTGGAGGCAACCATGAGGAACTGTCTTCAAGAGTGCCATGTTAAGCAACTGCTTCATCCTGCTATTCAAACGTCTGGCCAATTTATTATGGCCTTTGGAGGACTTGCTTAGACTCCAAACCGCCCTTGGGATGACACATGACCATGCAATGACTGAGCTTGTGCATCTCTCAGCCAGCTATGAGATTTCGACCATTAAGTTTTCGAATATGGTTCTGCTGCCCGAAGTTGCCAAATCAGTGCTCCTCGATATGGAGGATGATGACCTCCTCGACGAGTTGGCATAGACCATCCAGGCAAAGACCACTTACACTGGCCCAATTGAGCTGAAGACCCACCAAAGCTGCCTAGTTGTGAAAGTCATTCTGTTTGAAGGCTGACTTAGCGCACTGTACAAACAAATGGCCAAGGACCAACACACTGGCTGGAGCCATGTGACGTACCGAAAAACCATGAGTGGCAATGAATCCATATTGACTGGAGGTATTAAACCTAGTGTAAACAGTTGCATATTATACCTTTTCAATCCCAGCACAGCACAGTCCTTTGTAGAACCCTAGAAAAAGATGATGCTAAATATAACATTCCTAGGAATTCAAATATTATCTCTCACTCCCGTAAATAGTGCCCCCGTCTGAGAGAATGAGCGATATAAGTTGCTCACCCGCATATTTTTCCCATTTTGCAACTAGATGGGGGAAAAGGACCGGGCTGCAGGGTAACCAGAACCAGCATCTGAAATTGTCGCCCCGATGTGAAAGGATTGTGAGCTAAAGTCATCCCTCTCAATCCCAACCTGCTCCAGGACTGAAAACTGAAACCAGACACCCCCAAAAAAGCTCCATCAGCATGGAGAAGCAGAGCCCTCACCAACCGGAGTGTACCAACTACCATGTTCTCTCTCACAGCCACACAGGGCCCCACGGACCTCCAGGGCGCATGGAAGGATTATGTTCTCCCTGACTTTTTGCTCAGCTCGAACAGCAAGCCTCCAAGAATGCCTAACTTGCACCCCTACCTTGAAATCTCAGTAAAGAGTAGCCTCAAGGGGAGGACCAACTCAGAAGATCACCACCCTGGGGGGCCCACTATGACAGTACCACACGTGTCATTGGCAATGGATGGCCTAGTATCTGACCCAGCCCATCCAGCTTTTAGTTTCAAGAGGATCTCGAACAGTGCCCAGGTAAAAGGAAGTCAATTGGAGTGGTAGCAACAAATTAGGAAACCATACAGTCCCTCAGCATCTCTGAAGATTCTATCCGGGCTCATCTCAGACCCTAGCATGACTGCTAATAGGGACAGCCTTGCCAATTGGAGCTAGCCTGAAATGTCATTTTTTTTAAATGTTTTTGAATTGGTGTTTGTTAATTTCCATGATGAGATTGCCTGCTGCCAGCACAAGTGTATTCACATTCCCATCCCTTGGAGAACAGCTATATATTGTGTCTTTAGTACTCACCAACCCGCCCAGTATGGAAATGTGGCACTTTTTTAGCTATTTAATAGGTGGGACACATTTTCTGTGTGCCTAGGCATATTTCCTGGCCCCTCGCTGTTTAATAGTTACATATCAATGAGCGCCATGTTCCACACTGCCTGGGCGTAGTTTGTTATACTATCCCTCCAGACTAAGCTTTCACCTTTTGCAACATAAGTGAAATATTAAGCGACAAAAGGAGTGAAGTTGTCTCCCTGTTAGACTCATCCAGTAAAAATCTCAGACAGCGTTATTAAAGACATCTACCTACATATCCGGAATTTGTGAAGTGCCAAATCAAACAACTGGTGAATATGTTGTCCACAATATCGTAATGTAATGTATTTTAATTGAGTGCCTAACGTCTGAACATGCAAACTCACTGAAAATAGGGATGCTTGGTTTCAAATATCTCATAGTACTATATCCAAACTACAGCCCGTATTGGATTTATTAATTCCTTCCCCAAGAGGGCATGTTAGAGGCGCTCCCTGAAAACCTACTAGCTACTTGTGTGCTGACTGACTGGTTTTCATCAGCCTGCCACCAGAGGCATGTTTCTGAATCTCAAGGGTAAGGGCTTTGGTTCTCAGAGGCCAGATGCAAAGCCTGCTCAGGCCAAAGGCGTTTATACCCCTCTCCCACAGGATGACCTGCAGATTAGCATTCCAAGACAGGGGAGCTTCAAAGAGCACATCACTTTTGGTATGTAAATCTGACTTCTCTCACAGTAGAGAAAGCTGGCCCCATTTTATCCACAGCCCTTTGGCACCTGGACAGGTAGGAAAATTAGCTAGTCAGATAGATGTGTCTAACCTCAGGCCAGTACCACCCCTAAGGTGGACTACATGAAGTGAAGGCGACTTTTCAAAGTTAGCAATCTTGGTGATGGCAAACTTAGCAACTCTGCATCAGTGTTCTGCCCACTTCCCATAGGAAGTGGTCATGGGGGGGTGCAGTGATCCCAAAGGTAAGTAGCCCATTGTCTACTACCCTATACTCCTCGAACACCCCTGAATAAAGTATGCAGGGGAGCACCTGGCATCAGAAAAGCAGATCCTGCCAACAGAAAAGAAGAAGTAGTACTGAAGAGCGGCGAAAAGCAAGAACAGAGGAAGAAGCATCTGACTTGGCGCCAACCCTGCCAGCCTGTTGCCTATTCCTGACAATTGCACCTATGCGCCCTGCAAGCTACTGTGCCTCCAAGGCCCTGGGACGACTGCCAGCACTTTTACAAAGTCCCAGGATCTCCTGTGGAGCAGGTACCAAAGACTTAACTATGAGGGCTCCAGGACCTTGTAAACCCAACACAGGCCAGTACCATTGCACCCATGGCTCCAAGTCCAAGTTGAAGTGGGCCAAACTTCGATGCTATCGTGGCCCCTAAGCCCTCCAGAGAAGAAGGCCATCTTGGGTTTGCCAGGAGGCGACTCCTCAACATTTCCTGCAGACTCTGTGTGCAGCCCACTCCCTCTCCGACCGCAAGTGTCTCTGGTGACAAAAACCAGACGCAGATCGCCCCTGGCACATGGAGAAGAGTACCAAAGGTGTCCCCGAGCACTACAAGACCTGAGTCCCTCTGTTGGTTCAACCTGATTGGTCTCCCATAGGATAACATTAATCACCGAACGCTGAAAAGCAACTCTACACCCGGCTGCCGCAGTGCCACCTGAGGTGACATATTGGTGCTTTCTTGGACCTTGCCCCATACTGAACTTAAGTCCAGGATATTGGTCCCGTAAATCGCTGTGAAGTACCTGCATGCAATGTGTCTTACCTAATAATACCGCTTCAGAAATTGCACTGTGTCCATTTTTAAAAACTGTAAAAATGCATAACTCAAAACATACCTGATTTTGATTATCCCGGTGCCTAAAGTTTTTTAAAAATATGTGTTATTTGTATAAATTGATGTTGATTTCCTTATTGAGTCGCATGCATCATTTATTAAGTATTGTGTGCATGTGCGGATGTCTAATACTTCTCTCTGATAAGCCTAAGGCAATACAGCCTGCGTGGAGAACATGCAAAGTGCGCATGACTGTTTGGCCACCCCTCGGCCAAAGAGTCATTGAGCACTTGGTGTCCTCTGTCCAGCTCTGAGAGCAGAACAGCCTAGCCGGTCAGCAAAGCAGCATAGATACAAAAAATTATAATAACTTTGAGTTATTATCATTTTATGTTTCCTTTATTTACACTGCTTAAAAGCAGTGGGGCGACGCTCCTTCACCTTAGCGAAGGAGTAGCCACTGTGCGATACGTCAATTCCCCACAAATGAGGCACATAGTTCTTTGCCACCCCATTTTTGCCCCCCACCCCCAAATTAAGAAAATAGGAAGTTTGGCATTTTGCAGGGTACTTATAGTGTATGAATGATGCAGAAAATGGCAAGATAAAAGCAAGGTAGCCAACCGGTCCAAACGCAGGTGGGCTTAGTGGCCAACAAACTGCGCACTCTGAGTGATGCAACACGCAACCTCATGTAGAACAATAAAGACCAATTCATGCTGTGGGAAAAACACATAATATCATATCATAAATCTGCACATTGGAATGCCGTGGTTCATCTAATGGTTAATATAAAGTTCATATAATTTCACATTTCATATGTTTATCTCAAACAATTGCAATGCATTTCTGCTAGAAAACAGGACAATAGCTGCACGATATGCCACAATTGGTAAATAATGTGTGTTGCTTATTCATACCAAACATGGGCCTATTCATTAAATGGATATATTGCTTTAATTCAAACATCAGAACTCTATAATAAATATAACACAATACTAGCATTTCCGAATGAGTTTTGACCTCACTGAAAATGTGCAGTCACGAAAAGGAGTAAAAATCAACAACGGCCTTTGTACATTTTCAATTAAGTAAAATGCTGATTCCCAGCTGTTGGTTCAAGAAACATGTGCTGAACCTAATATCTGCATCTACCACCTTCAGTTAGCATTCAGTCATTCATAAAGCATAATTGAAGTCACTAAACGACTGATAAAAGTAGAGACATTTAAGTATTAATTAATTCATATTTAGAAAGAAAACTTCTGCGTGGCCCAAGACCGATTTCTATGGTTTGGGAGACCACTTGCCCTTTCTTCAGATTAATATGTGTTCAATACGCCTGAGGAGCATGACACGGTCAACAATTTATTGGGGATTTAAGAAACCAATATTTTCGATTATTCTATGTTCTGACAATAAAAAGACTTGACCTATACCATCACAAAATCCTTGAAAACAATGAAAACGTTTTAGTGTGCACATAGCGCTCTCCTCTATAAACACTGCAATTCAGAAAAGGGCACTACATTCAGAAGTGGTGATTTCTAACGACAAAGACTTTGGGACCGACGGCTCGGTAGCTTTAGCATGATGTGTGGAGTGCTTTCATTTGTAAATCGGCAGCTTAATCCGGCACAGGCGGGTAGTGTTCAAAAGACATTATCGTCTGATTACCATGCACTGGACCGTGTCAAGCCGCGAGTTGACATCTCACTCGTATTTGTACTGAACAGGTGTGCACACTGCAGAAAACCTCACACCAGTTTCAATAATTGGCGCCCACGTTGCTGTTTTAAGGAGACTTGACAAGGATTAAGTGAGCGTGAACATTGACCCATCCTCTCGCCCAGGGCGGAAACACATTGACTGGTCAACGTGGCGGAACCTTGCTTTGCTTCTGCTGCATTGCACCTGCTCTGTGCATTAAAGGAAGAGTTTGTGTCTCATTGCTGCTAATCTGACACCTTTCAGA
The DNA here is from genome assembly GCF_964261635.1 of Lissotriton helveticus. Classification (NCBI taxonomy): domain Eukaryota; kingdom Metazoa; phylum Chordata; class Amphibia; order Caudata; family Salamandridae; genus Lissotriton; species Lissotriton helveticus. Next base: position 1,073,002,090 of record NC_136067.1, on the reverse strand, counting down.
GGCAATAAAAATCACATTTAAAAACATGTAAAGCGAAAAGTTATGCACTTGTAATGAGCCTTCAAGGAAAGAAACAATGGTAATCAATGAGGAACATATATATATATACATCCCGAGATCTAGCTTATTGAAAGATTCGATTAGGAAAAAGGAAAATGAGGACAAAACTTTTTTTTTATAATAATAACTGAGAAATCATCCTTCAAAGCCCTTCATTCTATCGGTCCTAATTACATTAGAAAGCGGATCGCTTTCTATGTGCCGCGGAGGGTGTTGCGCTCTGCCGATTTGGCTAAATTGGAGGTGCCCACGGCCAAACGTGTCCGGATGGGAGAACGGTCCTTTCAATTTGTGGCAGCTCGCTGTTGGAACGAGCTCCCTCTCTCCCTACGCAAAGCCAAGAGTCTCCTGGCTTTTAGGAAAGAGCTGAAGACCATGCTCTTTTCCGCGTAATCACTGCGACTGTGGTGCTGCTGCCTTTGTGTTTTCAGGTTTCAGGTCTCTTTGCCAAAGCGCCGGGACACCCCTTTGGGTAGCCGTGCGCTCTAAAAGTACGGCCTTAACATAACATAACATAACAAAGCTCTACGCTTCATCACTACCTTTTCCAAAGACTCACAAATGATTCATCGAATCTTGGGCAGACATTGGAATATTTTGAAAACGGATGGTATAATTGGCAAAGATCTGTCTTCCTACCCTAAAATAACATACAGAAGGAACAGATCTTTAAAAGATACTTTAGTACAAAGTCACTTTGACTCTATTCCAAGATCACCTCGACTAGGGAACATTACAGGGTTCTTCCCTTGTCACAACTGTAAAGCCAGTCAGAGTAGTACGAAAGTAACCTCTTATGAAATACCAGAAACAGGCATAGTAAGACAAATCAACACATTTCTTACATGCACAAGTCCAATCTGTGTATATTGCTTAGAATGCCCCTGCAAACTACATTACGTAGGCAGTTTAATCCATCCAGTTAAGAAAAGAATTCTGGAACATGCTAGAGCAATCTAACACAATGACCCCAGTTACCCCGTTGCGAGACACTTTGCTTTAAAGCACAATAGTGATCGCAATCTTCTAAAATTCTTCTGTTTAGATCAAGTCCCCTTAAAAGATCGGGGAGGAAACAGGGAGTTACAAATGAGAAGATTGCAGTCGAGATTTATCATAAATCTCTGCACCAAGAGTCCACATGGGTTGAACATTGGGGAGGAGTTGGCCGTACACTTAGGCCAATAGACTAGCAGTAAAGTTTTTTATCTCTTCCTTCAGTGGACATCATCCCTAAGCCTATAATGATCAACAACTATATGACAATGCTGTTTATGATACATATGTGTAATTCCATCTGATCAGTTGGTAAAAAAACTAATGTTGACACAAATATCTAAGAATCGCTACCATAATCAATGCTTGGTAAAGTAGCCCATCCAGGGCTTCATAAAAACACACAGCCTTTTGTGTTGGCTAATGTGACTATAATTAATTAATATTTTAGGTTACTTTTACATGGTAACTGTGAAAATTTAAAAAACAGTCCGTCTTTGGTATCAATGAATGAGATGGTGTGACTCAATTTGATCAGTTGATTAAATGTAGTAATGTGGATACATTTAATTATGCACTACTAATATAATCATGTTTTGTTTAAAATTGCCCATCCAGGGCTTAATAACAATTTTTTACGTTTGTCCAAACTGGCCAGAATAAATTTAAGTACCAGATAACTTTAAGATGGCCACAGTAAAACGTACATTTAGTCCATCCTTTGTGTCAATTAACTCAAGGATATGACGTCATCACGTAACATTATTTAAAAATGTAAGCTGACATTGTGTGAGTGTCAGCAGACAAAGGCGCTATGCCGAAACGCGTCCTGTTTTTGATTTAATAAACCTAAATGAATTGGTGTAAATCGAATCACTGAGTGCCGTCCATTCTTTTACCGGTGTGAAAGAAGTTGTGAGCAGAATAAATATATATATATATATATATGTATATATATATATATATATATATATATATATATATATATATTATATATATATATATTATTTATTTATTTTTATTTATTTTTTCAATGAAAGCTGTAGACAACTCTTTCCTAAGGACAGTCACAGGCAAGGGATCCACATAACTCTGATAAAGATTATTAAAATTCAGTGTTGTGTGGTATATATTTATAACTGAAGCTGAATGCTATCAAATATCGATCGGGAAACGGGAACCTTTTACCAAGTTGTGGCCACGTGACTATCCTGTGTTTGTTAAAATCAACGTAAATTAATGAAGACCAATGAAGCCTATTGGTTGAGTGTGTACACTGTAAAAGTACACACGATGATCACACCTATAACTATATTTTTTCCCAATGGCAATCTAAATGTATATTTCATTTTAATTCGCATTTTACAACATAATTACATCAATACTGGAGAACGATACACAAAAGGAAAACTGATTGTCTACAGGTTTGTTTGCTTATTATTCTGGACCAAGCTGGGAGTTAGGGCCAAATTATTTGTAAATAGTAAATACATTTTTTGATGTAACTTGGTTCAAGTTGTTCATCCTATTTTACCTTGTTTGAAAACCTTTGGTTGGCTATAAAAAAACACTTTTTTAAACAACAAATACTAAGACCTGTACATATCATGAAGAAGTTATGATTATTCTATCGCCATTTCTAAACAGTATTTTCAAGTCAGCTCTTAGCTATATATAATATAAGCATCCTGGGAGATAAATAGAATTGTGTGGAATCTCCAAAGAATGATTGGAGTACGCTCCTGGGATTAACTACAAAATTCTCTCCAAATAGAATCACCTATGGGAATTTGTACAAATATCTGTACTCAGTATAGGAACACCTCAGGAAGCACTAAGGATGACAAGGATTCATACCCAAAGAAAGAACGTACCATGAATAAGAAGGCATTTTAAACCATATAGACCAATGTTAATCCTCTTACGACACGATAATGATGACGGCACACTGATTGCCTTCTCATAAATAGGTGCAGAGATAGAATATCGAGGAAAAAATATTGACTTGCACAAATATCGTGGTCAAAAATATCAATTTTGGGTAAGTAATATCGATGTAAAAATTATCGAAGTGTTTAATATCGTGTGCATAAATATAGATGTTAAAAATATTCAATTTTTATATGTTATGTATTTATTATATATTTTATGTGTGTGATGCATGTATTTTATTTTTTGTATAAGAATTGTTTGTATTTGTATTATATGTGTTAAAATTTTACTAGTTATTGCATTATTTTTGTTTGATTTTTGCGTTTTTAGTTCCATAGCGGGTTGTGAGTTTATAGGGGAATAGGGTGGGGAGTAATTTAATTATATAAAGTTTATTGATTATTTGTAGTGGTTATTATTATTATTTTTGGGAATTTTGTGTTTTTAGTACCGTAGCAGGTTGTGGGTTTATAGGGGAATAGGGGAATAGGGTGGGAAGTAATTTAATTATATTATAGTAAATTTATTGAATAATTTGTATTTATTAATATTTGTTGAATTCAGATGTTATAGTGTTAAGTGTGTAAATTAATTTTTTATCAATTATTTAATAATTAGTTGTTAATTAATTTAAATTAATTACTTCACAATTAATTATGTTAATTGAGTAGTTATGTTTAGGTGTGTGTTGTGGTGTTTATAGGTGAAAATGGTGGGAAGGGTGGGAAGTAATTTAGTTTTGAATAGATGTATTATTAATTAGTTGTTAATTATTTAAAATTAATTAATTGGTAATTAATGATGGTAATGGTGTAATTCATTTTAGGTGTGTGTTGTACATATTATAAGAATGCGTATTCAATGAATGTTTATGAATGATGTTTATTAATAATAATTTTTAAAATCATTCTTAATTATGTTAATATCGAAATACATGTAAATATTAATGTTGACTTTTTTTATTGGTGTGGTGTTATTGGTTAGGAAATAACAAATACATTTGTTTTGAAAAAAAAGTTTGTTAATATTTGCTCCTTTTAAGTGAATATTGTTTTAAATCTATTTATTAATTTATTTTAGATAATAGTTGTACCTTTTTGTTATATGTAATTAATATATTTAATGTTCATGTTTAATATATTTAATCTCATATTTTTCAAATATTGTTTATTTATTTTTAAGATTATTTAAGCAGTTTTAATTGTTTAAATGTTATTATCAATTTGTGTTTCTCTGCTATCCAACACTTTCCTTACTGTTGCACTCACTGGAGTGGGAATAGTATTTTTTACCCGTCTGCTATCAACCAATAGAATTTGTATAGCGCGCTACTCACCCGTTAGGGTCTCAAGGCGCTGAGGGGGGGGGGGGTGCTACTGCTCGAACAGCCAGGTCTTGAGTTGTTTCCTGAAGGAGAGATGATCCAGGGTCAGCCGTAGGTGAGTGGGGAGGGAGTTCCATGTCTTGGCTGCCAGGTAGGAGAAGGATCTTCCTCCAACGGTGGATTTGCGGATTCGTGGGACGGAGGCGAGGGTGAGGCTGGCGGAGCGGAGCTGGCGGGTGGGTGTGTAGAATGTTAGTCGGCTGTTGAGGTACTTCGGGCCCGTGTCGTGGAGAGCCTTGTGTGCGTGGGTGAGGAGTCTGAACGTGATCCTCTTGTTGACGGGGAGCCAGTGCAGGTCCCTTAGGTGGGCCGAGATGTGGCTGCGGCGAGGGACGTCCAGGATGAGTCGTGCCAAGGCGTTCTGAATGCGCTGGAGTCTTTTCTGGAGTTTGGCAGTGGTTCCAGCGTAGAGGGTTTTCCCGTAGTCCAGACGGCTGGTGACGAGGGCCTGGGTGACCGTCTTCCTGGTTTCGGTGGTGATCCATCGGAAGATCTTTCGGAGCATGCGCAGGGTGTTGAAGCAGGATGACGAGACGGCGTTGACTTGCTTGGTCATCATGAGGGAGGAGTCCAGGATGAAGCCCAGGTTGCGTGTGTGGTCCATTGGCTCGGTGCGGTGCCCAGGGCAGGGGGCCACCAGGAGTCATCCACGCGGAGGGAGATGGTCCGAGGATGAGGACTTCCGTCTTGTCTGAGTTCAGTTTCAGACGGCTGAGCTTCATCCATTCCGTGATGTCTTTCATTCCTTCCTGGAGGTTGGCTTTGGTGGTCGGCGGGGTCGTTGGTGAGGGAGAGGATCAGCTGGGTGTCGTCGGCGTAGGAGATGATGTTGAGGTTGTATAGGCGTGCGATGGCTGCGAGAGGGCTCATGTAGACGTTGAAGAGGGTGGGGCTGAGTGAGGATCCTTGCGGAACGCCGCAGATGACTTCGGTCGCCGAGGATCGAAACTGGGGGAGGCGGACTCTCTGGGTTCTTCCGTCGAGGAACGAGATGATCCACTTCAGGGCCGCTCCTTGGATTCCGGTGTTGCTGAGGCGCTGTATCAGGGTGCGGTGGCATACAGTGTTGAAGGCTGCTGAGAGGTCCAGGAGGATGAGGGAAGCAGTTTCTCCGTTGTCGAGCATGGACCTGATGTCGTCGGTGGCTGCGATGAGGGCGGTCTCCGGGCTGTGGTTTGCTTGGAACCCGGACTGTGAGGGGTCGAGGGATCCGTTCGTCTCGAGGAAGGCGGAGAGTTGTCTGTTGACGGTCTTTTCGATGACTTTGGCTGGAAAGGGGAGGAGAGAGATGGGGCGGAAGTTCTTGAGGTCCGTGGGGTCCGCGGTGGGTTTCTTCAGGAGGACGCTCAGTTCGGCATGTTTCCAAGTCTCCGGGAAGGTGACGGATGCGAAGGAGCTGTTGATGATGTTCCGGAGTTGGGGTGCGATGATGGAGTCGGCTTTGTTGAAGATGGGGTGAGGACAAGGGTCGGTGAGGGAGCCGGAGTGGATGGTGTTCATCAGGCGGGTGGTGTATTCAGTGCTGACCGGGGTCCAGGTGCGTAGGGTGGTGGTCAGGGGCTTAGGTTCGGTGGTTGGGTCCGTGGTCTGTGCGCCAAAGCTGTTGTGTATGTCGGCGATCTTGCGGTGGAAGAACGAGGCGAGTGAGTCGCAGAGGTCTTGCGAGGTTGTGATGTCGTTGTTGCAGGCGCTGGGGTTGGAGAGCTCTTTAACGATGCTGAAGAGTTCCTTGCTGTTGTGAGTGTTGTTATTCAGACGTTCTTTGAATGTTGTCTTCTTGGTGGTGCGGATCCAATACTTTCCCTACTGTTGCACTCAGTGGAGTGGGAATAGTAATTTTTACCCCTCCGCTATTAAGCACTTTCCTACTGCTGCACTCACTGGAGTGGGATAGTATTTTTTACCCCACCGCTATCCAACACTTTCCTTACTGTTGCACTCACTGGAATGGGAATAATAATTTTTACCTCTCCACTATCCAGCATTTTCCCTACTGTTGCTCTCACTGGAGTGGGCATAGTAATTTTTACCCCTCCGCTATCCAATACTTTCCCCACCGTTGCACTCACTGGCGTGGGAATAGTAATTTTTACCCCTCCGCTATCCAGCACTTTCCCTACTGTTACACTCACTGGAGTGGGAATAGTAATTTTTACCCAGCCGATATCCATTACTTTCCTTACTGTTGCACTCACTGGAGTGGGAATAATAATTTTTAAACCTCAGCTATCCAGCACTTTTCCTACTGTTGCACTCACTGGAGTGGGAGTAGTAATTTTTACCCCTCTGCTATCCAATACTTTCTCAACTGTTGCACTCACTGGAGTGGGAATGGTAATTTTTACTCCCCTGCTATCCAAGGATTTCCCTAATGTTGTATTTATTGTATTGCAAAATGCACGTTTTAATTTTTCTTTAATAGTTAAATGTTTGAAATAATTATAAAATTGTTAGGTTTTTTATATCTATATATATAATTTTTATATAATGTAAAAGTTTAAAAATTATATAAAGAAAATAGTTAATACATTATTTTTAAGTAAATATATTTATATGTATGAATGAACAAGTTTGTGTGTTTATATTTTTTAAATGAAGTTTATTTGTTATATTTAGTTAACATGTATATTACATTTAATTTATCTTGTTAAAATAATATTAATATTTAATATATTTAATATATTTTACTTCATATTATATTTTTTTTAATAAACAGCAAACAGTATCTATGGCTGTTTGCAGTTTTTTCTTTGCTGAGGCTTGTGAAAAAGAAGTAACATTCGAAACGCGTAAAGCCATTGATTTTTATAAGGATGCCAGCTGCAATGGGAGGTGTCTGTGGTCCTCACCGCATGGAGATGCTTTCTGTGAGGTGCTCTCAATGAGGGCAATCTTTTCTGTGGATTTGAGCAGCGGCTATACCAAGTCGCGAGAGCAACCCGCCGCGTCAATGCAGATCCTCAGCGTTTGGAAGTCCAGCGTGGAGAGAGGAACAGAGAGGTCCAAACGTGAGAGACTGGTTATATACAGTCTGCTGGGCATTTCATGCTGATGTCAACCCACTGGGGGTTTTATTGCATTTTATTTAAGAGAGGCAGCAACACCCACTTGGGATTTCACTAATAGAGACTCCAACTACCAAAAGACCTAGCGGGCGGGAGAACACGCCCACAAGGGCAGGACTCTTGAAATAAAGCACAGGTGTTCTTTATGGCTGTTTGCTGTTTTTTCTTTGCTGAGGCTTGTGAACAAGAAGTAACATTCGAAACGCATAAAGCCATTGATTTTGATTTGGATGCCAGCTGCAATGTGAGGTGTCTGTGGTCCTCACTGCATGGAGATGCTTTCTGTGAAGCGCTCTCAATGAGGGCAACCTTTTCTGTGGATTTGAGTAGCGGCTCTGCCAAGTCGCGAGAGCAGCCCGCTGCGTCAATGCGGATCCTCAGTGTTTGGAAGTCCAGCGTGGAGAGAGGAACAGAGAGGTCCAAACGTGAGTGACTAGTTATATACAGTCTGCCGGGCATTTCATGCTAATGTCAACCCACTGGGGGTTTTATTGCATTTTATTTAAGAGAGGCAGCAACACCCACTTGGGATTTCACTAATAGAGACTCCAACTACCAGAAGCCCTAGTGGGCGGGGGAACACGCCCACAAGGGCAGGACTCTTGAAATAAAGCACAAGTGTTCTTTATGGCTGTTTGCTGTTTTTTCTTTGCTGAGGCTTGTGAACAAGAAGTAACATTCGAAATACGTAAAGCCATTGATTTTGATTTGGATGCCAGCTGCAATGTGAGGTGTCTGTGGTCCTCACCGCATGGAGAGGCTTTCTGTGAGGCGCTCTCAATGAGGGCAACCTTTTCTGTGGATACATATTTTATATATATATTTATTTCGTACATCTACATTTTTTACTTCAATATTTTTGATTCAATATTTTGTACTTACCTATTTTAGTATAGGGAGTCGAAATTTTTTAATTCTATATTTTTTCATTGATGTTTTTGTCAGCGATATTTTTTACATTGATATTTTGTCAGTGATCTCGTAAATTAGAGGTGGCCCTGCAAATACCCAAAACATCTACGCCATCCCTGAAGGGGACGCACTGAGCAAGGAAACCATGGCAAACACGAAAAGCTAGTAAACGCGGTACGTGCACATGCGCACGAACATTCAATGATGTCAGGGGTCAATCCCTGTTCCCTTAAGGACACAGCAGAGTACTGATTGCTGGAGTCACAAAACACAACAGAGGAGATGGCCGCTGCCCAATCAGCGACACACATGAATGCTTACACGCAGGGCCGGACTGGGAACCAAAACCGGCCCTGGCAAAGTGCTCGGCCGGCCCCTCCCTCGGGGGGCCGAGCGCTTTGCCAGGGCCGCTTTTCGGCCGATTTTGTTACAGGGCCGATTTTGCAGCTATGCTGCAAAAACGGCTCTGTAACAAAAACGGCCCCCAGGGCCCAAAACCGGCCCCCACCCTTGCGGCCGACCGGGGGATTGCCCGGTGCACACAACGGCCAGTCCGGGCCTGCTTACACGCTGGCGAAAAAAACGGAAAACGCATTATTTAAGGTGAACTTCCAGGTTATCGCACAAGATGCAGGACTGACAAAGATGTACAGGTAGACAGGGGGGACGAGCCGCCTTGATGAAGTAAGTGGAAGTAAGTGGGATTAAAGATACTCGGGGGAACCTGATTACAGACATAAAAATTAAGGCAAAACATGTATACCCTTCAAGGTAAATATGCAAACTATTTTTTGGGCAATATTTCAGAGTGTAAAGGCAAGGTCACACCTTCGGAGCATCCCATGTAGCTAATAGCTGCAAACTAAAAGTTATTCTCTATTTTTTATTAATCTTGAGTTCGTGTCTGTTTCTCCACTGCATGCTAACTCACACACATGCGGTGGGGAAAAGCGAGGTCGGCTGACTTTCACAAAACCGCCTACTTAACATCTATTATTAAATAAGATACATAATTGACATTAACTAAATTAAAAACCTTGCACGCATGCGTGGCGCGGTCGGCCACAATATGATTCTGGGTGGCTCCTTTCATAAAAACCACCTGTATAATAATACATACGGGACTTAATGGCTATCACGTTAAGAAAGGTGTCAAGCACAGCCGGCTGTATATGTTTTCACATGACACCAAGAGAAGCAGAAACGCACTGATATGTGTAATGCTAAGACAACGGTATTCAGAGTAACTGTTTGTCCTTGTGAATTGGGTTCTACCTGGATGTATGCATGGGTGTGAATGTATGCAATTGCCATTGATGGTTACCGGATAATAAGACAATACATAACCTGGCTTTATCATAAAAACGACCTAATTGACAATGGATGTTTTTTTTCATAATTTACATTTACAGGATGAATTGCAAAAGGTGATTTTTTTCAATAATGATCCGGTTTGTAAGTACAAACTAAAACACGCATGTAATAGTGCACGTGCGCACTTTATTGTTCTGGTCCTGACCAAAGCCATGTTGACCCTGAGAGGCACTGACACAAGTGGCTGAAACAAGTTGAACACTAGGGGCCTCATTTATGAGGCCGTGCGTCAGTTTTACGCCGCCGGTGTGTCACTTTTTGTGACGCACCAGCAGCCTAAAAAATGTGCCTTGTTGCACCATATTTGCAAAGTGATGCATCTAGGTAGATGCGTCACTTTGTAAACCTCTGCGCCACATTATAGCTGCGCCAGGTATAATGTATGCAGGAGGGCGTTCTGACGCAAGAAAGGGCCATAGAAGTGACGCAGTGAAATCTATAAGATTTCACTGTGCCACTTCTAGGACACAAATGCGTCAATTTCTTACGCCTGCCTCACAGCAGGCGTAAGACTGACGCAGGCCCTTTCACATGGGGCTTGCCCCATGTGAAAGGACACATTGCTGGAGTTGCGTCCCTTTTGTGATACACTCCAGCAATGCGTCACTTTTACGCCATTCAGATACGTCAGAAATACTGACGTATCCGTAACTCCTTGCGCCATGATGCGTCATACTGTAAATATGACGCATCATTGGTGTCGCAAGGAGAGCGCAGTGAAAAGTGACGCATCGCTGTTTTCACGCATCGATGCGTCACTTTTCATAAATGAGGCCCTAGGATATGTGGGACCAATCTATATCCCACAAATAGCCACCACTCATTTTTAACATTCACCGGGACCTCCACCATGATTAAAGAATTCATGAGATCAGAAGCCATTTTTAAAAAAAACACTATTTACCATCACACGCACAATCACAGATCCTCCAAAAAATCTTGCTCTGCTGTAATCAGGCATCATAGCACACCCTGGAAGCATTTAGCAACCAGGGTGGGAAGCCAATGATGAAGCATGTCAGCAACTAGGTGGGTGAGTGAAGGTTCTTTTAAAACACTCTGCGGGTTCAATAGGCACGTCATCCTTATAGATTATGAGGAAGTTGTTGTTGCAACAACAGTGGAAATAGGTAGATAACTCATTCTTCTTTGGTTACACATCAGTCTGCCAGTCACCTATTATGCACGTAATCAATGAGATGAAAACCTAATTCTTTAGGTAACACCTTCTCGTATTATAACCAACTGGCTGCCAGACCACCCCTAAAGACCTCCCATTTTTTTCCCTCCCTTAACTCAGTCCTAATACCCGACCACCATTACATTGCCTGACATACATCACTCCAAGCCTTTGCATCTAGATCCATGTTAGTGATATGTAACTGACATACATACTATCACATGCCCATCCCAAATTATTTCATCGTTCATGCAGGAGACACTTTCGTATACAGTGCGGGGAGCAGGCCGCGGTCGAGCCTGTGCAGTGAAAGATTGCAGGAGACACTGATAACATCTGAAATCACAAAATCCGAAAAAAATGTATATTGCCCTAGACAACATCGACCTTTTTCAATTGAATCACTTCCTCACACACTTACACAATAAAGGTCCTGCTTTCTTATTTATTTCGGATCACTGACATAATATCGAGAGACAAAACAACGCGTTCCCAAAATCTCGGGACATAAATATCAATTTCAAAAATATCGACATCCTAGCTTCATAATGGTAAGTACTAATATATCAGGGAAAAAAATATAGTTGTTAAAAATATCGAAGTACAAAATATTTTTTTTTTTAAATGTATAAAAATGATGCAAAATAAATTAAATAATACATATAACTTAAAAAGAAATTTCGAATTATTAGAAAATGTTAAGAATTATAAGTAATACATGTAATCTAAGAATAAATCGAACATACATATATAAAATGTAATATATATATTTACTTAATAGTAATTAATAAATAATTATTTTGATGAATTATAAAATGTTAGAAAGATATTAAAAACTTATAAATATATATATATATATATATATATATATATATATATATATATATATATATATATATATATATATATATATATATATATATATATATAAATAAATATATATATATATATATATACACCTGTAAGATACTATTACAAATTTATATTATCAATAAAAATATTAAAATATGTATTATTTTTTAAAACTACATTTTACACTACATTAAGTGCAACACTAGGGACAGTGTTGGATAGAAGAGAGGAATAAATTACTATTCCCACTCCATTGACTGCAACAGTAGGGAAAGTGTAGGATAGGGTAATAATTTACTTTTGTCACTCCAGCAAGTGCAACAGTAGGGAAAGTGTTGGATAAAGGAGGGGTAAAAATTACTATTCCTACTCTAGCGAATGCAACAGTAGGGAAAGTGTTGGATAGCAAAGGGGAATACATTACTATTCCCACTCCAGCGAGTGCAACAGTAGGGAAAGGGTTGGATAGCGGAGGGTAATAATTTACTATTCCCACTTCAGCGAGTGCAACAGTAGGGAAATGTTGGATAACGGTGGGGTAGAAATTACTATTCCCACTCCAGCGAATGCAACAGTATAGAAAATGTTGGATAGCTGAGGCGAATAATTTACTATTCCCACTCTAATGAATGCCACAGTAGGGAAAGTGTTTGATAGCGGAGTGTAAGGATTCAATTGCTGTTTCCGCAGGAGTGCCAGGAACCGTAGACAAGCCCAACCCGGCCCCCCTACACCTCTTGTGTCTATCAAACCCTAGAACACAATGGTGATATGGAGGGAAAGGAGGGAACAAAACAAGGAAAGCAAAGGGAAAAAAGGACTCCATGGACAGGTCTTCAAACAGGTCGGAAACAGAAGCTAAAAGAAAGGATTAGGATGAACAGGCAGCACAAGGATACATATAACAATATTGTGTCCTTTCTATATATGTGTTTACCTAATAGGCGTCTGGAAATCACAAGCTATGCCAATGACCAAAAGTGTTCCCATAAGTATTGTATGACCTCATCTCCACAGTGATGCCTTTGATGAGCCTGTTCAATTGAAAGACAGATAATTCAATAAATATGCCTATTCCCTAGCAATAATATACTTGTGGATGGGGATAAGGTCTTACCCTATCGGGTTATAGGGAAGATAGAGGAGGTAAGCCTGTCTTAAAAATGGGTTCTCAGGTCTGCAATATCTGAAATATAAGGACACCGGCATAAGCAACCTATATATCTATATCGCTCACTTTAAGGGAAATAAGGAAAGTGCGCAAAGCGCTTTACCGTGTCTACTTTCTTCCAGACCGTGACGAATGCCAGCTTCCGATAACCAGTGGACGTCCAACCAAAACAGGGTGTGAAAAATATGAGAAAAACGGGGCCTCTTGGCGGACCACAACTACCACAATTCCCTAGAAGCAACCACACACTAGCCCTACCCTGGTCCGGCCGGCCGACGGAACATAAAGTCCGGCCGGCGGGCGGAACCGGGAGTAGCAGGTTGGTGCCTCGGGGAAAAGTGGAGAGGATAGCCGGCACCAGAACAATGTAAGCGGAACCGCGAGTCTGCCAAAGACTCAATGACGGAGGCGAAGTGGGAGGTTCAGCAGGACTCTCAGCCAAGAGCAACAAAAAAAACCTTGGGAAACAAAAGTACAGGAAGGGCACAAATACCGGAGTATGAAGCCTCGTAACTCCGACAAACAAAGCGCCAGCCACAAGAGACTGGTTACTACAAACTGGATACTGTGCACCGGTGGAACAGCTCGGTGGAAGTGACGCGACGCAAAGGACACGAACCACTAGAACGCGAAGCACCGGTGCAAAGGGGAAGTCAGGCTTTTGACTCCTGCCTGACCCCCTTGCACATGCGCATTGCAAGGCGGCCATCTTTGCTGGCTTGCGCGAACTGGTCGGCGAACTGGCAGGCTTGACACGGAGGGGAATAATTTACTATTCTCACTCCAGGGAGTGCAACAGTAAGGAAAGTGTTGGATAGTGGAGGGGTAAACATTACTATTCCCATTCCAGCAAGTGCAACAGTAGGGAAAGTATTGGATAGCGGAGGGGATAAAACTAAACATTACAGCTATTGAAGATAAATCCAAAACAAAATAAAAACAAAACAATTACCAAAAATATTTATTAATAAATAAATGAATATTAGTGATCAACTAATGATTAATTTATTTTAAATAAATTACTTTCCACCATCTACCCCAATAAACACCAAAACACTCACCAAAAATTATTTACACAATTTCCTTAACTAATTTTACATTAATAAATGAATAACAATTAACAACAAAACATGAATTAAATTTAAAAAAGTACTTCCCACCATTTACCTCAATAAACCCTGCAACTAACACATCCAAATGATTACACATGTAGCATATTTAATAATTAATTAATTAACTAACATTAATTAACAAATAATTAATTAATTATAAATAATTTACCTCCCACCATATTTCCCTATAAATGCCACCACCAATTTTGTAAAACATAACATGATTAACATAATTAATTGTCAATTAATTAATTAATTGATAACCATTAACAAGCAAAATATAAATAATTAATAAATGAATTCACATAATTAACACTATGAAATAAAATAAATTAAATGTTATATTTATCAAATTAATAAATGTATTAAAACTAAATTACTTCCCACCCTACTCCCCTATCATCCCACAAGCCACTCCTCAAAAAATGACACAATTAACATATTTACCAATTAATAATACTGACAACCAATTAATTATTAATAATAATAAAATATTTACCACAATCAACAATATAAAATATTAAATACATAAATATTAATTCATTTGTTTAATTGAATTAATATTAATTACCATTAAATTACTTCCCACCCTATTACCCTATAAGCCCACAACCCACTACGGAACTAACACACAAAATTCAATTAAAATAAAATTAATAACTTCTAAAAATTGTTAATACATTTATTATAATTAAATCACTTTCCACCCTATTTACTTATGAACCCACAACCCACTACAAGACTAAAACACAAAATTTACTTAAAATAAAATTAATACCTTCTAAAAATGTAACACATATATTAAAAAACAAATGCAATACTTACACAAAAAAATAGAACACATGCATTTAAAATACATACTAAAATACATAACGCCTACTAAAAAACGATATTTTTAATAACTATATTTTTTTGCAAACGATATTAATGACTTCCATATTTTTTAAAACGATATTAATGACTTTGATATTGTTAAAAACGATATTACTTACCTTTGACCCAATATTCTTAACCACAATATTCTGACATTCGATATTTCAGTATCATGATATTTTGCACTCGATAGTAGTGCAAGTCGACAATAAAGACTCAATATTCTGACTGTTTACCATTTATTTCAAGTCTCAATGTTCAACCACCAATTTCTCCCACAGAAGCCTAATAATCCACATGAAGTATGAGACCTGTCTGGAAACATCACAATAATATTTTTCAAAAAGGAGTTATTATGATTAAATTGTCTTTCAATTGAGGCAACACGAAATACAAATTTCATCTCAGATTGAGACTAGAAAGCATCCGTAGAATGTTATAAATTGACAACATAAAAAATGTTGGAATCTGCAAACTGGTAGCATGTGACATAACTGTGCGATGTATGACGTTACAACGCATACTTTTACAACGCCTACCTTTACATCGCAAGTTTTACAACGCATACCATTACAACGCATAGTGCTTTTAGGCGCTGGATAGTGAATAGTTTAATTTACTATTCCAACTCCAGTCCCCGTGGATAGTAGTAAGGTGTTGGATAGTACATTAAACCTATTCCCTATCCTAGAGCGCCCCCCAGGGCAATGCGTTGTAATGGTTTGCGTTGTAAAAGTTGCGTCGTAAAGGCACTGCGTGGTAAAAGTTGCGTTGTAAAGGATGTTTACCATAACTGTGCAACTAGTTGCATTGCACCAGGCATTAAACTGAACGCCATGGAGTTGACACCGACCCTTTAGTTCAACAGAATTTACAGGACTGAGTTAAAGAAGCAGTTACACTGTTGATACAGCACTATCTGTCCCCAAGATGCGATCATTCTTCACTGGTTTTCTGGCATCTCCTTCTAGCAAATAACAATATACACAGGTGCTTGAGAACAAAGGCTGGACCATATGGAGAAATGGGTGAGCACCCACACGAACATAAAACGCTAGAAAACAAACAGAATGATTCCCTATGTATGTGCACTCTTAATATGTTGGCACTTATAGAGTGGAGAACAGCACACAGCCATATTTGCCTGCCGCCCTGTGACAATGGTCTGCAGTATTATGGAAGAAGAGGCCAATTGATCTTCAGATATAGATGTAGTAAAGAGAGATGTTCTGATACACATGTAGGCCATCACCATTCCTCCATACAAGGCCTAGGTGTAGGGTGCTCATAGGTAAAGTCTGCCAGCACCCAGTACGACTTTGAAAGGCAACCAGAATACTTCACGGGACTGCAAGACAGTCCAAGACGGAATATTGCATTGGTGGTGGGCCAGAGTGTTATTTGACCCTTCATGGACTCTCTTAAACCCTCCTTTGTAGGGTGACAGACATACATCATGTGAAGGGGTATTCCATTTGTGTGTGTGTTATTCGGTGTTGGTGGCATGCACGGGAATGCAGACTATTTCATCTGTATTGGAAAAGCTACTATACAAAGAATACCCACACATGAATGCTCATGGTTAATCTTTGTGGCCATGCATTCAGTATTATGCATTCTGTATTACAGAAGGGGCTGCGCTCATAACCAACTTAGGTCCCTTAAGCAATATTCATTTTTTAGCTATCATCAAAATTAGACATAATTTTCAACTAGGAGGAGGTGTGGATTAATGTCTAGAGCTGCCGAATTTGAAACTGGGGAACCAGGGGGCATATTAACAAGAACTGATGCATCAGCAGCAATGCATCGAATGTCTTCCACCTGCGCCAAGATACCCTTACAACGACATGGATCCCCTGCGTTTACAATACAGTGCTCCACGGTGCAAGGATCCATAGATGCCTCAGAAATACTGAAGCATCTGTGGGCCCAAAGTGGCGCATTGCTGTAGTTGGTCATGAGACGGACGCAACTACAGCAATGAGTTCAAACACGGAGGCGATTCCCATTATAAAGCCACTGCATCAATTCCTCGAAATGTTGACGCATTCAAGACTTAAAGAGACACATTGAGAACTTGTAGATTTCACTGTATCAGTTCTAAGTGGCTTTTTACTGGGGAACATTTACCCTGTATACATTATACACTGCGTGGTGCAGCCAGTGCCAGCACAGGTGTAATATGACGCAGAACTACAAAAACTGACACACTGGGCCCAATGTGTCAGTTTATAAATATGGGGTAATGTGGAGCACTGAATACACTGCAGCTGTGTAAAAAAAAAAAATCAGCGGCTGCACAAGCTTCTTGTAAATATGCCCCAGGTTCGAGTCCCGTTGTCGGCTCAACATCCTGTGATTCTTGGAAAATCATTTAATTCGTTGCGGGGGTCGGACGGCCCCCGGCAGTCCAACGTCACAGTGGGCGTGTGGAGAGGACGGTTGGGGGCCATCCGAAACACGCCCACTCATTTATTGCCAAGCACCGCAGTGGAATTTGCGCCGCGGACAAAAGTTAATCTTCTTGTGACAACAAAAACAACAAAAAAATCTAACCATGTGTAATATAACCTGGTACGCATGTAAAACTCGCTGATGCCTCTGGGCCGGATTCAGGCTATATAAAACTGGAAGAAAAAAAAGCCTGCTGCACCTCATAGAATAGGGCCCCACATGACATCATGTTTTTCTCAAAACTAAAATATAATGGTATATCGGCGTTATATACAATAATCCTCTTTTGTAAACCAGCATTTTGGATGTGTGAATATTAAAACGTGTTTTGGTATTACTGCTATGAGAAAAGCCCACAGACAAATTGATAAGATATAATAACATTTGACAAAAATAGCACAGAGATGTCTACCAATTTGTACTGATGAAGATGGGATGATCAGGGGGAAGTTGTTATGGGTGGGGTGTCGGACTGTATCTTAACTGGCTTCCAGCCCAAGCCATTAGAGCAGAAGAGGAAGTCACGGGATAAAGTGGAACCTGGGACAACTAATTAATAACTGAAAGAAAAAGCAAAGGCAACTGGGGGTATCGGATTAAGCAGGAATCCGGTCGGTTGCCAAAGTCCACATTAGTGTGCCCAGCTCAGTCATTTATTGTGTTCCCCTTTCTTGGCTGCTGGAAAGGTCGTCCATCACTGTTAGCTTCCAATTGATCCGACTCTATTCTCTGAGCCCTTGTCTTTCAGCTGCTCTAGGAGCTGCCTTTCTCCCTCTCGGAGCAGAGTCGCATGAGCATGAAATGCCATTAGGCCTCAGAGCTGCGCTTGATTTCCACGGTCAGCTGGAGACTTGGGAAAGTGTCACTGGCCCGAGCAAAAGAGGCTCCGTGGCCTGACATTACCAGCAAAAGCTGCAGTTTCAATGCCGTTCTATTGCTGAGTGCGCCCAAAAAGGCACAAGGCTTCGCTGCACCTGGGCTAAATGGTACACATGGTCACGCTACTACGGATGTGTTTTGCTTCGCAGTTCTTATGTTTCCAACGCTTTACCGCTGGAATGCAGGCATGCCTTTTCATGCGTAACTTGGCATCTTCTACTTCACTCGAATAAACTGTTTCCAGGGCCAAAAGAGAAAAGGGTTGTCTGTAAAATAAGTTTAACGGCAAAAGATCACTCTTGCAGTTAGTAAAGCGTATAGAATTTCACAGACAACCCAGGGACACATTTTTCCATTACTCGTGTACAAATACTACATTATCTTGCTCACATTTAATGAGTCAAATTTTTATACTGCGTCAAATATCTGGGTGAGATTTTCAGAACGTCTATTTAGAGAGACATTTTAATCGGGAAAATGATCGACCCAAGCTGTTTTGTGGGTATGCTTAGGTCTGAATGTGCACTCAATAATGTAGTTTCATCGTGTCAACTTGGCACTATTTATTCAGCCTTTCCTTTCAGTCTGAATTACATTTCCTCAACATCTTCGGCACTGCAATAGTGGGGGAGGGGAAAGGCTAGCTGTACCACTCTTGAGGCCATCTACTTGGCTGGCGCCCTGACTTCCATGGACTTGGCCAAAGGGCCCAGCCAATGCCGAGGTGTGATTTCAAGCACAACTGTGCCACCATAAACGCATGCCATCCGCCATGTTTTTCTGCACAAGACAGTCATATTTCCCGTGCCACTGTCCCAGTAGTGTATTGAGAAAAGGAGGGGGGAAAGCGTGTTTAAGGTGAATTATGTGCACAGTGCATTGCATACCCTAACTAGGGAATTTCAGGGCTTTTTCAGATTTGTGTTCAATGACCTGAAACCAACCTGAAACTATGTTTTATTTTTCCAGAGAATGTTTAGGATGTACTTCCTAATTTACTCGCCTTGCATGTATCCCTATCGGAGATGCACAAGTCCTCTGGTCATGGACTGAGGGGTTGTGAGGCTGGCCATAGAGCCGGGCCTTTGGCAAGACTTGCACCCAACCCAATGTGACTGACCACACCTGCGGGACACACCCTCTTGCCATGCGCAGTGGGGCTTAGTTGAAGAGCCTCACCTATAGCCAGGCTATGCACTCAACTAATTATGGACTGCCACCCCCAACTATGCACAGCAAAGCTTGACTTTTGGCCGGGCTCTCCTTGCAACTGATGAAGCAAGGTGAAGAACAACATTTTGTTCAAACTTGTGAAGTTAATATCCCATAATAGTGACTGAATTAATAAGCTTTTGGTGAAATAACTAATCAACTTAGTTTAAGGAAACATTCATTAGGAAAACGCGGGATAAACTAATGTGCTTTTATGGTACAAACGCAAAAGAAATAAATAATAAACTAACCTTGTCTATTGTCTTTGTCAGTATTAAATGCGGCTGTTTAACTAATGGCATGTGCTTAATTGTGTGCTTACGTTATGTCTTTCTGTGACAAAAGCTCAAGGAGTTTGTGCAGTTCCCAAAGGAGAAGTAAATATAATGCTGCTTCTTTGTGCTTCTGCTAGGTAACATAATTAACAGGATTAATTAGAAAAGGGGGTGGGTAACAGAATGGGTCTCAAGTCTTTAATTAATTGATGTCTTGTGTTAGTTTAATAATAGTTTCCAAAGTGAGGCCTAAAGGTGGTTCAGAAAACATGGCTGACAGAGCTGCAGACGCGAAAGCTTGTCCAGAGTGAAGTCTTGCACATGCGTAGCTGTGAAGATTTTTACAGCACAGTCATCATTAATTGAAAAAGCAGTTCTTTGACTGAGTTGAACGTGCTCTCGGAGAAAAGGCTCAAGGACAGAAACTTAAAGTGTCTGCCAAGGCTAGGAAGTAAATTTTTGAAACTCGAGAAAAAGTAACTTTCCTAAGGAAGCTGAGAGATGTGGAAATAGGGCTTGTCTGAAATATATCGAGAGAAATTAATGATGCCTGACTTAACTTTTAATCAAAGTTTGACGAGTAAAACTCCATCTGGTGCAGAATCTGACTCTGGAACTCCGGAAAAGAGTCTGAGTAAAATAGATTTAACACAAACACCAGAATGCAAATTACTTGATGTTGCAAAATTGAAAGCAGATTTAGAGGAATTAATAATTGGAACGATTGGAACTGACAGTTTGAAGGCATATCAGGATGATGAATTATTATTTATTTGCAAAAGCATAACATGGAAAACGAAAAGCAAATATGATCAATTAGAGGAGATGGCTTCTGAATTAGAAGTAGATTTAAGTAAGCAAAAGAATTTGCAGAAAACTTACAGGGTGGATTTCTCTGAAAAAGATATTGAAAATATGAATACCACAGGAAGAATTATTCATATAAGAGACTTAATTGTGATTTTGAGAAAATGGGGCGAATTAAGTAAATGGAGAGTGAAATGGACAAAGAAAAGAGATGAAGACAGAACAAGTTTAGCTTTTCCTATCAGAGAAAAGAAGGAAGAGGTGGTAAACGAATTCCCAATGAGAGAAATACCGGGAGGAGGGTATGTGCATGTCCCTTGGACGAGACAGGACATTTTAATGTTTACAAATAATTTTCCTCGATTAAGAGAAAAACCTGTAGAATGGTATCGACAGGTAGACAGATTTGTGAAAGTTTCAAAAGTTTTGTGGATCGATCTTGATGGATTCTTTGACATAGTTGTCCCATCAGATCTTTGGGCAGAATGTAAAATTACTATAAATTGGCCTAAAGAAGAATACCCTCGACATAAAGTAACAGGTGCTCCTTCACCAGAGGTAATGAGAAAGTACGAACAGGTAATTGTGTTTTTGAAAAACAAGATTCCCCCAAAAGAGATAGACTGGGTTAAAATAGATAGAACAACTCAAGAGCCAAAAGAATCAGTACATTCATTTTATAAAAGATTGCTGCTGGTATTCAAACAATAGAGTGCTTATGAAAATTCAAGCGAGAAAGACATGAGCCATTTTATATACAGATTTGTATATGGCTTAAGACCTGAAATTAGTGAAATGGTAAGAACTGGAATAGTTGGTTGGCAATCAAACACAGTAGATGATATCTTGAAAAAGGCACAATACTGCAGTGATGAAATAGATGCAAAACAAAAGAAGTTGAAAGGAAAAGCTATGTGGGCACAGGTAAAAGTGGCTGAACATCAAATAGCAAATTTAGGAAATAAAAATGTTGATCAGAATCAAGGGAAATTTAAAGGTAATTATAATAAACCAAAATGGATGGGAAATATAGAAGAGTTAAAGCAGAAACTCCCATGTTTTAATTGTGGCGAAATTGGACACTGGAAGCGTGAGTGCAAGAATCCGCCCAGAAATTATTTAAAAAATGCATCATTAAATCCACAGATGCAGAATGAGATAAATCAGCAGCAACAGCTACAGCGACAGGTAGTGAATTAGCAAAGTCAGTTACCACAACCGCCACTTCCAAACTGTGTAAAAGTGCAGAGATACAGTGCAGAAACAGGATTCAGTAGAGGTGAACAGGTAAATAGATCGCCAAGAGTGAATGTGTCGAATGTGTCACAACAATTTTGGTTGAAAGAAGATGGAGGGAGTGATTCTGAGGATTCCTTCTGACGGTCCCTGAGAGAGGAGGAAGAGTGTGTGCTTGGATCCACTCTTGAGGTAGATCAATCTGGTCCATTTGTAAATGGTAAAGTGAATGATGTAGAAATTACTTTCCTAGTGGATACAGGTGCTACCCGTTCTACTGTTAGATCAGTGGAAATAGAAAACCTTTCTCTCTCTGGGGATAAAATCCAAGTAGTAGGTGTAGCTAATCAACAAATAAAAACAGATCTAACTGAACCAGTTGTAGTTGAAATAGGTAAATTTAAAGACATGCATAGATTTGTAGTTTGTAATAGCAGTCCTGTAAATCTAGTAGGTAGGGATATCCTTTTCAAGATGAATTGTGCGATATATTGCTCACCGGATGGTATTGAGCTTCAAACTCCAGAAGAAGATGGGCTTTATAAATTAACAATGTCAATGGTTGAGGCAGAAGAAAGGAAATTATTTCCTGTGTTTGATAAGAATAATCTACCTGAAGAATTAAAAGACACAGTGAATGTTAACATTTGGGATTTCACTGGAAATTAAATGGGTTTGATGAAAAATGTAGACCCAGTAAAAATAACTGTAAAACAAGGAGCAGATTATCCAAACATTCCTCAGTATAAAATGAAAGCAGAAGTGATTTAAAGAGTTACTCCTGTAATAGAAAAATTCATAAAACAGGGTGTTCTAAAAGAAATTGAGAGTAGCCCATGTAATTCACCGGTTATGGGAATTAAAAAGCCAAACGGAACTTTCAGGATTGTTCAACACCTGAGAAAGGTTAATAAAATTGTTGTTCCATGTTGCCCAGTTGTACCAAGCCCAGCGGTAATTTTATATCAGATTCCGCATGATGCAGAATGGTTTACGGTAAATGATTTGTGAAATGCATTCTTTACAGTTCCATTGCATCCAGAAAGCCAACAAATTTTTGCGTTCCGGTTCAAAGAGCGTATTTTAGCATGGTATCGAATCCCTCAAGGGTACACCGAAAGTCCATCTATTTTTAATAAGTTGCTAAAGAAATCATTGGAAAATCTAGATTTACCTGGAAAATCTACTTTAGTGCAGTATATTGATGATCTCCTTGTGGCTGCAAAAACAAGAGATAATTGTGTAACAGATACCATTACTCTTTTAAATTTTCTGTCAGATGAGGGACATAAAGTATCTCCTGCAAAATTTCAGTTTTACAAACAAGACGTAAAATATCTTGGTCACAGAATTGCAAAGGGAGTCAGACAAGTGACAAAAGAAAGAATAAAAATGATTCAAGCAATGCAACCTCCAAAAACACAGAGACAGCTTAGAATGTTTCTAGGAATAGTTGGTTATTGTCGTCAATGGATTAGTGGATTTTCAGTAATTGCAAAGCCACTACAGAGATTGACAAAAGCAGACATAAAAGACCCGATTAGCCTAACAGAAACTGAATTAGAAGCTTTTGAACAATTAAAGAAAAGTTTGTGTGAAGCTCCAGAATTTGGAATGCCTGACTATGAAAAAGAGTTTGAGCTGTATTGCAGTGAAAGAGAAGGATGTGCATTATCGGTTCTGATTCAAAGACATGGAAGACTGAGAAAGCCAATAGCATATTTCTCAGCTGTTCTTGACCCTGTTGCAACAGCATTACCAGGTTGCTTAAAAGCAGTAGCTCCAACAAGTGTAAGTTTGGAACAAAGTGAAGGAATAATAATGGGATTTCCTGTAAAAGTATATGTACCACATTCAGTTGATATTCTTCTCACAAGAAGCAGAACACAACATTTGACAAATATGAGGCTAACAAAATATGAAAAGGTTATCCTAGGCTCGGACAATGTTTCAATTGCGAGATGTGTGAATTTAAATCCTTCCACATTATTACCTGACACTACTGAAACAGAAATCAGGGATGAGGTTGATCATGAATGTCTGGATGTATTAGAATATTGCACTAAACCAAGACAGGATATAAAAGATGTCCCATTAGCTGAATCAGATTATGTTTTGTTTGTTGATGGTTCATGCTTAAGAACAGATGAAGATGCTCAGAGTGCAGCATATTCGGTATGTACAGTTGCAGATGTAATTGAAGCTTCCTGTCTCAAATGAATTCGTTCAGCTCAAGTAGCAGAATTGATTGCTTTGATTCGTGCATGTGAATTGGGAAAAGAGTTAAAAATTACCGTAGTGACTGATAGTTAGTATGGTTATGGCGTAGTCCATGACTATGGCCAGCTCTGGTCTCAAAGAGGTTATTTAACTTCTGCGGGGTCGCCAATAAGAAATGCACAGTTGATTAAAAGACTAATTGATGGAATTCAGCTACCAGAAAAAATTGCAGTTGTAAAGTGCACAGCACATAAAAAAGGAGAGGATTACATAACAAAAGGAAATGCATATGCTGACACAATAGCAACATTCTGTGCAAAAGAAAATGTGTCAATTAATCGGGAAAAGGAAAATGAACATGTTTTGAACTCACTTATGCTAACATCTGTAGTTGAGACTTGGCAGGGAGTAAAACAGTTGCAAGATGAAGCAGATGATGAGGAGAAAAACACATGGTTAAAAGCAGGATGCAGACAAAGAGAAGAAGACGAGGTTTGGGTTTACAAAGATGACAGACCAGTAATGCCAGATAGTATGATTTCTGACATGGCACGCATGTACCATGGTCCAGGACATATTGGTAGAGATTCAATGATTAGACTGTTTAGACAAACATGGTACAATCCAAAATTCAGAATAATTGCAGAGTTCCTTTGTCAGAGGTGTCTTATCTGCCAACAGATCAACCCAAATAGAAAAACTGTTGTGAGCATGGGAACCATAGGACGGGAGGGTGGTCCATTTATCAGAATTCAGCTTGACTTCATTGACATGCCACCTCACAACAAACTCAGATATGTCTTGGTGATAATCTGTTTGTTTTCAAGATGGGTAGAAGCATTCCCAACACGCCGCAATGATTCAATTACTGTGGCAAAATTGCTTTTGAGAGAAATCATACCAAGGTATGGATTTCCAGTGACGGTCGAGAAAGATCGTGGTACACATTTTGAAAACAGATTGCTAAAATTGATTTGTGAAGCACTGGATATAAAGCAACATTTACACTGTGCTTACAGACCAGAAGCATCAGGTGTTGTTGAGCAAGTGAATGGTACAATAAAAAACAGAATAGCAAAAATGTGTTTAGCAACAGGAATGAAGTGGACAGATGCTCTTCCACTGGTTTTGATGTCTTTGAGAAGCACTCCAGATAGAAAAACAGGTTTGAGCCCTCATGAGATTCTAATGGGTAGGGTCATGAGGCAAGCATTTGTTCCAATTGATAAACCGTTGAGCAATTAATGATAGCATCATTATGGATTACTGCAAAAATCTATCTGATGTGGTGACTTCTGTGTTCCATCAGGTGGGAACTGAAGTAATTACAAAAGAGAATGAACAAGCTCATGATCTGTTACCTGGAGACTGGGTGAGGACAAAAGTACATCGAAGAAGAAATTGCCTAGTACCAAGGTGGCAGAAAGCAAGACAGGTGATATTAGTCACAACAAATGCAGTAAAGTGTAGGGGATTGAAGAGATGGATTCATGCTAGCCACACCATACGTGTGCCAGCACCTGAAAATCCTGACGAAGGAGAAACAACAGCTGATTCAGATTCAGAAGAAGAACCTGAAAGAAATCCAGATCCTGAAGATCGACAAGAAAGTCGACATCTGGAAAATTCAATTGCGAATGAGGCATTGAATGAAGAAAATGAAGAAATTGTGATACAAGATTCTGAAGAAAATGATGAAGATCTGCTAGATCAAGAAGCAGAAAAGGAAACTGAACAAAGAGTAATTCAAGATCAAGATCAGGAGACTATTGAAAAGCAGATTGGAAGCTCTGGAAGCAGGAACGAAAACTCTGAAACTGGTGAATTGGAAGTAATAGAAGAAGAAGAAATTCCAAGTACCAGCTATAAAGAAGATGTTCCTAACAGAGTGAAACTGCCGAGTAAAGAAGTACCTGGATCTAAGGAAGAATCTGATACAATAAAACTGATTATTAATAAATCAGCTGAAAACACAGAAAGTGAAATAGATGAAAGTGGAGATGAATCGAAAGTGAAAAGTTCAAGGAAAAGAGCTTGGAGAGTGGAGTATAATTTAGCAGAACTGAAAAGGAAATTATCAAGAAAAGGAGATAATTGGCCAAATGAGAATGAAGGCCTAAAATTTAAATTAGTGAATAAAGCAAAAGAGCAGGTGAACGAGATCACAAGTCAAAAAGAAGAAAACTCAAATAAGAAAGAACAAGTAGAAAAGAAAATAGAAGTGATAAACAGGAAAACAAAAAGAGTAATAAAGCCAAATCAGAAGTACAAATCACCTGAGTGGACCTACATCATAATTCCACCAGTAGTAGAAGTAAATAGTAGTCAAAGAAATTTTGATGATGCAAGTGATAATAATTGATTTTGTTCATTAAGTGACACAAGGTTGAAGAAATTGTGTTAGGTGACACAAGGTCGAAGAAATTGTTAGCTGGAAAACACATTGATGTATGACATAAGGTCGAAGAAAAGCTGTTAGAAAATAAAGTTTTCTGTTAAAAAAAAAGAGGGGAGTATATTTAGTTTAATTTTAATTGTTTATTTTTAATTTTTGAATTTTTTTAAAGGCTCTTGTTTGAAAGAAAAGATGCCTTATATTAATAATAATTCGAGATGCTCAATTTTCAAAAATGTTGCAAATTGTCTTCAATATGAGTAATCTTGATAATTTTAGTTTGGTTAATTTTAGCTGTCATTTTTTCTTTTGGAATAGATAACGAGATGTATAAAACTAACATGACTAGTAAAGTTCTGGTGAATCATGATAAAATTGATAAGACTGATAAAATTATTGTACATAAACCAGAGATTCATCAAGATAGATCTGTTGGAGATTTTTCTAGTAATACCTTTTCAAGACTTTTATCTGAATATGTTAAGGTAATGAATGCAAAAGACTGCTACATTTGTGCGAAGTTACCTACTTCTGTGTCTGAAGGTGTTACGTATAACATGCTTCCTCTTACTTATGGCATAACCTGTAGTGTAATAGCTAGTTTGTTTTATCAAACTGGACGTTTGGAATACTACTATTCAAATTTTGATGAAATTTTTGCAAATTTAAAAGTTGTAGATAGTTTGAATAAAGTGAAATATGCTAAACAGATGAGGGAATTTTTCTTAGTGACTAGTGAACTTACTTATGAGTACGCTTTAAGCAATAATTTAACATGTAAGTTGAGAACAGAAGAAAAAACGTTCTTAAATATGGAGGAAGAGAGAAGGGCAATTTACAAGCGAAATGAGATGATGAAACATACTAAGTCTAAATTTTGGCAGTTGGAAGAAGAAAGGTTCAATGGTAGAAATGAAAATGTTGCAATCACATAGATAAACCTGTTAGTGGAAAATTCTGTATAAGAAGAGATAATACTTTGTTTGATAATTATTTTGTTGGTGCAAGTCAATGTAAAGACACCTATCGTATTTTAGGGGGTTGGGGATTTAAAGGAGGCAAAGATCCAATTTTTCCTGGAATTTATTTTGTTTGTGGGAATAAAGCTTATTACAATCTCCAAGATCACTGGTATGGGACATGTTATGTAGGTTTAGTTTTTCCAAAATTTTTTCATGTAGGTAGAAATGCAAAAGGTTCATTTGAAATTAGCAATCACCTGAATAGACTTAGAAGGGAAAGCTTTTTAGGAATAATGGGAGACATATTTGGTGCATTAATACCTATGGTAGGAATAACCCTGAATGCAAACAAAATCAGAAAAATGTCTACAATTGTTGATAGACTGTCAACAGATACTGCAAGTGGTTTTCAATTAGTGAATACAGAGCTTATTGTTATGAAAACTATGGTGATGCAAAATCGTCTTCCTCTTGACATTTTGCTAGCAAAAGAGGGTGGAGTCTGTGGAATTTTGCATGTTCAACATTGTTGTACTTACATACCTGACAAAAGTCAGAATATAGAAATGTATATTAAGAACATAACTGAATTACATATTGAAGTAGAACCCTTAGAAGATGATAGTTTTACAGAACGTTTAAGTAAAAGATTTGCAGCAATTAAACACTGGTTTCAAGAGATTGGTAGTTCAATTAGAGGTAAAATAGTTTTTCCTTTAATAGTCATAGATATAGTGATACTTTTGTTAAAAATTAGTTGCATGATACACAAGAGAAGAAAATATGTAATAGAAAAGAAAATAATTTGCAAACCTAGAAAGGAGAAAGAAAAAGTAATAGAATTAGAAGAGTTTCGGAGAACTCAATATGAAAAATGCAGAAAAACAGATGAATCTAAAGTTTAGACATACTAATATTAAGAAAGTCCAAAACATGTTTAAGGGTTGAAAATGTTATACATTTTGAGTGTTGTTTGGTGATTTTGAAATCACCAGATGAGGGAGTTGATGAAGCGAGGTGAAGAACAAAATTTTGTTCAAACTTGTGAAGTTAATCTCCCATAATAGTAACTGAATTAATAAGCTTGTGGTGAAATAACTAATCAACTTAGTTTAAGGAAACGTTCATCAGTACACGCGGGATAAACTAATGTGCTTTTATGTTGCAAACACAAAATAATAAACTAACCTTGTCTATTGTCTTTGTCAGAATTAAATGCGGCTGTTTAACTAATGGCATGTGCTTATTTGTGTGCTTACATTATGTCTTTCTGTGACAAAAGCTCAAGTAGTTTGTGCAGTTCCCAAAGGAGAAGTAAATATAATGCTGCTTGTTTGTGCTTCTGCTAGGTAACATAATTAACAGGATTAATTAGAAAAGGGGGTGGGTAACAGAATGCGTCTCAATTCTTTAATTAATTGATGTCTTGGGTTTGTTTAATAATAGTTTCCAAAGTGAGGCCTAAAGATGGTTCAGAAAACATGGCTGATAGAGCTGCAGACGCGAAAGCTTGTCCAGAGTGAAGCCTTGCACATGCGTAGCTGTGAAGATTTTTACAGCACAGTCATCATTAATTGAAAAAGCAGTTCTTTGACTGAGTTGAACGTGCTCCCGGAGAAAAGGCTCAAGGACAGAAACTTAAAGTGTCTGCCAAGGCTAGGAAGTAAATGTTTGAAACTCGAGGAAAAGTAACTTTCCTAAGGAAGCTGAGAGATGTGGAAATGAAGAGACAATAGGGCTTATGTGAAGCCTGGATTTGGTCAAGGAACGGAGATGACCTAATGTTTTATCATGGACTGAAACAGGACAGCCAATGAAAAGTTTGGATTTACTCAAAAGAATGTAAAATGTAGAAAGCTTAGCTAGAAAGAAAGGTATAAAACCTGACACCCTGAGGAAGCCGGGTGCAAGCCCTACCTGCTGTTTGAGGAATCTCCAGAGCCCCTGCGTGGTCAGACTTGGGATCCTACAGCGCCTCGCCGGACCCGCTGCGCGGGTCCCACAGCGCCTCGCCTTTTTTTACTGTTGTTGTCTGGAACTGGTGGTGAGGAGCGCGGGGCAGGCATAGTGTCAGCGGGGCTGCGAGCAAAAGCGCGGGGACTCCAGTGTCCAGGAGTCCTTGCGAGCCCGATTGGAGTCACCTGGGCTGCTCTCCCCGCTGGCCACGCCCCCCCGCCAACGGAGTAAAAAGGACACCTCGCTACCGGCTTGTTGGGACCCCTGAGGAAGCCGTGTGCAAGCCCTACCTGCTGTTTGAGGAATCTCCAGAGCCCCTGCGTGGTCAGACTTGGGATCCTACAGCGCCTCGCCTTTTTTTACTGTTGTTGTCTGGAACTGGTGGTGAGGAGCGCGGGGCAGGCATAGTGTCAGCGGGGCTGCGAGCAAAAGCGCGGGGACTCCAGTGTCCAGGAGTCCTTGCGAGCCCGATTGGAGTCACCTGGGCTGCTCTCCCCGCTGGCCACGCCCCCTCGCCTATCAACGTATGAGGGTGTGGTAATTAGTATAAAAGTCCATAGGGCTTCCGCTTCGCGGGAGCGAGCCGGGAGAAGCCCGGGACAAGGGCGGGACCGTCCAAGGCCGTCATAGGCCGGAGTAGGCTGGGCTGGGCCCACCCTCTTGAGTTAGATACCTGAGTTTTGGTTTCATCATCTGATATAGCTTTCCATACACTACCATCTCACTTAAGTAGAAATGCCCTCTCCGGCAAGGGAGGGTACCCCTATGAAGCAGGGAGGGGTTAAAAACAGGACCCTAGATAATTACTTTCCCCGGGCCGCGGGAGAGGGAGTTGGGGATAAGGAGAGCACTCTAATCCGGCTCAGGGCAGAGCGAAGACGCTCCATAGATAAATTGAAACACAGGCCCATTGATGAAAACTCTACCTTACTCACTGAAGAGCTGACCTCTATAGACGATGTCCCTCTCCTGCTGAGGGATTGCACCAACACCCCATCAGTCCCATCTACGAGTCTAACCCCAACCATCAGCCCAAGCCCAAGCAGGGTGACCATTGACTTAATTTCCCAACCCCCCCCAGCCCCGAAAGCTAGGAAAGCCAAACCTAAGCCAGCTGTTGCACAAGGAGCATATGCCCCCCCCCCAAACAAACGCAGGAGGAAGTAGAGGGGTGCCCAGGGTAAAAACAAATCAAAAATCCCTCACTCTGAGTTCGGGAGGACATCCAAACTCCCCCCACTGACCGAGAGATTAGTGGATGAAGTAAACCCCAAACCCACTGTACAGGCTGTTATTGCTCCTGCCCTGATAAAAGATATAGGAAATAATATTGCTAATGTCCCCCTTTCTGTTGTCCCGCTAGGTAACCTGGAATTCCTGCTCAGGTCGCTACTACTACCAATTAGCGAGAGCATCAGAAAGGTTGAGATTAGACTTACTATCCTGGAGGCTACATTAAGTAGCATGAAAACCCCGGCTGGCCTCCAGGGAAGATATTTGGAGTCCATTCCCACTCCTACGGTTCCCCAGCTGCCCCCAACCAGTGCAGGGAGCTCAGCTCCCCCACATGCTGAGAATGCCAAGGCCCCTCTACAACCCTTAAGGACTAACTCTGTACCAACTAAGTCATTTAATTCCAATAGGTCGGCCTCTTCCGTAGACCCTGTCCCTTTAACACAATCTGCAGACAGTGTTGCTCCAACACCTTTAATGAAGCCTCCTCTCAGGTCACGTAGGCCTAATCTACCTCCAGAGGCAAATGATTACATGGTAGTCATGGCGGGCGTTCCCTCACTTGAAGTGGGGGAAGTTGAGGACTTTTGCTCCTTAAAAAGCAGGGTAATCAAGTGGCTAAATGTGAATAGACTCCTCCCGGTATATCTAAATAGTGAAATCATAATGGTTAGAAGGATGCCCTGGGTGGGGAGAACACATAAATCCATAATAGGGGATTGTATATTGGTGAGCTTCAGGGATGCCGGAACTGTCTCTTACATATGTCAAGGAAAGAACAGATCACGGGAATCAACCATTCAAACCCTTCGCGTGTCTTTCTTCTTTCCCTCTATCCCTGCCCCTGTACACCCGCCTCATACCTATGATAACTGGACAAGGGTGGGTTGGAAGGGAAGACAGCATGAACTTAACCCCAGGCCACCATTTAGACGCCCAGAGTCACCCTTTCACACTTTCAACCGGTTCAACTGTTTGGACGGCCTCGAGGGGGTTGATTGACAAACGGATATTGTCCCCTTGGGAGTTGGGAAAAAAGGGGCCTTGACAGATAAGTTGGAGCTGCAAAGTTCCGTGGCACAGCAAACTTCATCTAGCTGGGTCGGGAAGCCTGTGTTAGATGGGTCCAGGGTTATAGATATTGAAAGCATAGGAGGGAGACACGGGCTGGACATACAAGGGTTAGAAATTGAGATACAAATGGGGCCTCAAGGGGGAACAGAGCAGAGTTGTGAGGAACTGAAAATGATTTCTTGGAATATAGCAGGTTTGGCAGCCAAATTTAACAACAAAGAGTGGCTTGATTACATTAGAAAATTCCATGTAATCAGCCTGCAGGAGACATGGGCCCCGGAGAATAACTTTCATTTGCAGGGGTATAAATGTTTTTTTGTACCCGCGCAAAAATCTCGATCAGGGAGAGCCATGGAGGACTATCCATTTACATAGATTTAGACCTCTCGGGCAGTTGGTCTTCTCCAGATTGGAATTTCCAAGGGATACAAGCAGTTCGGTTCAACGGGAAGGGGCTAAGATTCACTGTTTTTAATATCTATAACAACGTGATCGCGGGAGACCACACCTCCTTTGTAGCTGAATTAGATTATAGGCTGGGTCAGGAAATAACAGCCCAGAAAAAGGGGCAGTCAAGTGCGCTGTTGGTAATGGGAGATTTTAATTGTCACCTTTGTCCGGCACTGGTCCCAACTAACACAGATTGGTCCCAATGCCCTATGGAGAAGGGGCCGCATTTCTCCCACACGCCGACAGGGTTAGCTTTCAGTATGCTCCGGCTCAAGTATGACCTTGAGCACACTATTAACATGATAGGCACACAGAAGGATGGTACACTCCCACCCACATTCATGGGCAGAGGATGCTCATCTGTCATAGACTACATCCTGGTTTCAAGATCCTTGCAAAATAAGATAATTAGTGTAGGGATAGAATGGAGTAGTTTCAGCGACCATAATCCACTTGTTTTGGAGCTGACGTATAGGGTGGGTTCAAAAAGTAGAGACCACCGCACAATCACGGAGAAGGTAACAGATCAAGGTAGGAGATTAAAGTGGGCCAAAATAGATGGGGAAAAGTTCTATAAGGCCCTGGCGGACGCCGGTAAATCTGCTATTAATGACTGTTTAGACACAGAAGTCCACGGACCAAGGCTACTGGAAGCATTCGGTCAGATCGCTAATCTGGTTGATGGCTTACTAAAAACTAGTGCGCCCACAAGGAACCATGGCAACCCTCGATGGTTTGATAAAGACTGTTCAAAAGCATTGAGGGAGCTTAAAAGCAGCCTTAAATTCAAACCAAGGGACCCCCAAAAAATTAAGGCGTGCAGGGAGAAATATAAGAAAGAGATTAAGAGGAGGAAACTCGCTCTGCAGGGAGAAGCGTGGGCAGATTTAAGAGAAGCAGGGGAAAGAAATGATTTAGCGGGTTTTTGGAGAATCATCAACAAACCCACTTTCCAGGAAAACGACACCCCGGAGATAGGGTCTAACATCCTTCCAGAACAGTGGGTCACTCACTATAGGGGTCTGTATAATCATGAGCCAGGTACCCCTGTAAAGCCACCTGAAATCCCAACTCCGGTTTCAATGGTTGTATTTACTATCAAGGAGATCACTGCTGGGATAGAGGGTTTGACCAGAAACAAAGCCCCTGGCCCTGACGGAATCCCCCCCGACCTGTTTCTGAGCAGCATAGAACTTTGGGCCCCTTTAATGACCAGGGTTATAAACACTGCTATCACCTGTGGTTTGCCACCGTCCTGGTCCAAAGCTATAATCGTGCCGATTTTTAAGAAGGGCAAAAGGGACGACCCTAAGTGCTATCGTCCTATATCCCTGATTGAGGTATCGGCTAAACTCCTGGGTAGGGCGATCCTCAATAGACTGTCCGAGTGGACCGAAGAAAATAATATCTTCTCGGACACTCAATATGGATTTAGGACAGGGAGGTCCACCAGTGATCAATGCCTGAATCTTTATATGTTGACTGCCAAATACACCAGGGCTAGTGATGAATCGATCTATATGGGATTCATGGATTTGGCTGCGGCATTTGATCACGTCAACAGGGAGAAACTGTGGGACTTGATGTCCCACATGGGGATAGAGAGCGGTTTAATCAACATACTTAGGGAACTGCATAGTGACACCATGGCTAGGGTTCGTTTTAACAGGGAGGGGGGGCTGACTGACTCTTTTCCCTGTATGAGTGGAGTCCGGCAAGGCTGCATTCTTGCCCCTTTTTTGTTCTCCCTTTATATTAATAATTTGGAGCAGCATCTGTTAGGTTTAAAGACAGATTGCCCAAGGGTGGGGTCGCGTCATATTCCTGTTCTGCTTTATGCAGATGACGCGGTCCTGATTGCACGCACACCCAGGAGCTTACAAATCTTGATTGATGGATTTGTTAAGTTCATGGGTGCCCTAGATCTCTCTGTTAACCTGGGTAAATCCTATGTGCTCCTGGCTGGCAAAAAAACTTCTTCAAAATTCACTTACAAAATAGGAAGTCACATAGTAGAAGAGGTCAAAACGTTTTCTTACCTAGGTGTAACTTTTGATGGCGCTTTACAGTTTAACTCCCTGGTGGAGGAGCGTTGCTGCAAAATGATCGCTTCTAATGGGGCAATAGCAAGCTACAGCAGGAGGTTAGGTAGATGGAGCCCGGAACAGGTGATGAACCTGTACAGCTCCGTATCATGCTCTAAAGTAATCTATGGGGCAGAAGTATGGGGCTTTGTTAACACCACAAGAATCCAACGGGAGGAAAATAAATACCTAAAATCCATCCTGAGAGTACCCCCAAGTACTGCTGGCTTCATAGCTCACAGGGAACTAGGGAGGCCACACCTAGATGATTTGGTAAAACTCAGGCCAATTGTGGCCTGGTTAAAAATCTGGGTTAATCCTGATGCGTCTCTAAGCCGAGAAATTCTATTGGATTGTTTAGAGAGGGACAAAAGTATGCGAATTCCCTGGCTCAATTATGTAAAGAACACCCTAGAGGAATTAGGCTTTGGGAATCTCTTCACTAACCCTGCAACAATTGTAGCCCAGCATAAGATGCAAGTAAAGAAAAATTTTCTAGAGCTGAAATGTCAACGTAGAGCTGAGGCTGAAGGGCTTAAAAAGACAGTGAGGGCCCACAACCTGGCGAAGAGCGTTGTGGGAATGGAGCCATATTTGTACCTTATGCACAATGCACAGGATAGATTCTTGATGTGTCGGTTTAGACTGAACCTACTCCCATTTATGTTGGCATCACCAGCAGGGTTTGCAACATCAATTGAACAGAAGGGATCCTGCGGCTGCGACAACAGGTCTCCGCAGGATTCCCTTCACTTTATTTTACTCTGCCCTTTTTTTATAATGCCCAGGCGCAGATTTCTTGTAAAAGTTTTAAAACAAGCTAAACTGGAACATGCCAGGGAGGCATTAGTCTTTTTACAAAAAGCATCGGATCCGTTTACACTGTGTTGTATAATGAATTTTATTAAGGTAGCGGTCCGTTTAAGGCTAACTAGGGGTGATGAATGATGTGTTCCCGATTTTACTGTTCCCAAAGGGTTATATTTTCTCTTTTGCTTGTGTTCCATGTTAACACTAATATTTTTGTATCAGGATCTTGAAAATGTTTAATGACTTTTTATTCATGTAATTATGTATGTGCTTTTATGATGATTTTTAATCATCGAATAAAGATTCCTTGACATTGACACCAGGAGCAGGGAAAACTCTCTTCTTTCCGATTCCTGAATGACGTGACATGCTGTTGGACTTTTGGTGCACGTAAGGACAGCAGACTTTAAATGAGTTTTTCCTTTCTAGGTGAAGTGAGAATTAGACAGGGAAATAGATTTAGAGAATGGAAACTGGTATTCAGCTAATATATCATGTTTCTGAGCTTGCTTTGAAAATGTCAGTTCATTAATTCATTTCCTTAATAAAAATGCTGCTTTCTTAATTGCTTATAAAATAAAGATTATTAAACGTAAATGCTTTTTCTTTATGAAAAATAAAGTTAATAAAATTAGATTTGAAATGACAAGCTGGTCTTGTTTATTCATGATCTAGTTACCATCAGTTGATTCAATCGCCTTGGTGGTCTGATTAATAATTGATATATGTTAAAACCATGGTTAAGAATAGATAAACAGCTGTTGTATATAATAATGCAAATAATATGTGAGGAGTTTAACTAATCATACCACCTGATTTAGTCGCTCAAAAATGGTCTCATTGGTAGTATGGGCCTTAATATGTTTTTCATGATTAATGGTGAGTATTGAGGTTATAGGTAGCGTTTGTGAGACAGTTTTTCAAACAGAGCGCTGGATCACAACCCACTGTGCCTGGCCAGCAACACACAGCATCAGGCTGCGTGAAGCAGGAGTCAGCTGCTGGGCCTGGGCTTTCGCTAGGCCATGAATCCAAATAGCTGCAGATGGCCAACCCCCACTATTATTATTATTATTATTATTGGAGTTTGTAGAGCGCACAGCTACCCCCAATGGGGGTGTCCAGGCTCAGAGGCAGACTGCAGCAGACAGGCTAAAAAACGAGAACACTAGGTACTGGTAAAACAGGTTTTCAGGGTACGGGAAAAGTAGATTCACTATACACAGCCTTTTGTCCTTCTGCAGGAAGGACAAGGCACACAGCAGAGACTGTGAACTATAGTATTTTACTCCCATTCGATTAGTGTAGATTCAGTGGCAACATTTGTTCACGAGATCACAGGTTATTAGCAAATTAAAAAGTTATTAGCAAATCTAAAAAAATTAAATTCAATGGGAAGAGTAACAAAGTGAATCCAATGGAAAACACACAGTCCATTGAAATGCGGTGGTAATATTATTTAGAGGAAGACAAAAATTGATGTGTTTCAGCTTCAAGCTACTGATCTTCATCTGTTCCTCTTTGCCTGGTATCGAATACTGCAATGGCTGAATTTACTGGCCCTACACTTGAAACATGGGTAGAACCCTGCCAGTTTGCCAAATGGTGACACTCTACTGTCTTTCTCACAATGACTCTGTACCAGACTTGCACGAAGGGATCTGGCTCT
This sequence comes from Lissotriton helveticus, assembly GCF_964261635.1. NCBI lineage: Eukaryota > Metazoa > Chordata > Amphibia > Caudata > Salamandridae > Lissotriton > Lissotriton helveticus. The sequence continues at coordinate 1,072,965,460 of NC_136067.1, read as the reverse complement.
TCTGATGCTATGGATATGAGACGCATCTTTGCCAAAAATTGGCATATCCTCAAATCAGACCAAACAATAGGTAAAGATTTACCCAGGGCGTCACTTATCACCTTCAGAAGAGCCAGATCCCTTCATGCAAGTCTGGTACAGAGTCATTGTGAGAAAGACAGTAGAGTGTCACCATTTGGCAAACTGGCAGGGTTCTCCCCATGTTTCAAGTGTAGGGCCTGTAAATTCAGCCATAAAGTTTTGCAGTATTCGATACCAGGCAAAGAGGAACTGATGAAGATCAGTAGCCTGATGAATTGTAACACAAGCCACACGGTGTACTGTTTGGTGTGTCCGTGTGGCTTGCGCTACATAGGAAGCACAATTCATCCCACCAAAATTAGAATTTTGGAACACATGCGGGCCATTCAGAATAGGGATCCATCATACCCAGTGGCCAGGCACTTTGAAAAATTCCATGAAAGCAATAGAGATCTCTTGCGTTTTTTCTGTATAGATCAAGTGCCCCCAGATGTCAGAGGAGGGAATAGACTTTAACGTCGGCGCAGGCTTGAGTCGCGGCACATAATCGAAAATCAGACCAAAAGGCCAGGTGGCCTGAATGGTGGTGAAGAAATGGCCGTACACTTATAGTGTTCCTCCTAAATTTGTTCTCCTAAATCTGTTCTTCTAATGAGCTGTGTATTGCCCATTCTGGGCTAAAGTGTGAAGTGTTGTAACTTAGCCGGTTACTTAGCCCATCCAGGGCATCATAATTTGTATATTGCATTTTATTTTATAAATTGCGTAGAATTACGATAGCTGATGTAGGCTATGTATAAACATTTACTTTAATGCTTTATTTTGCATGTTTAGCAATGGCTGACACCTTTGAAATAAGTTGCAGGGTGTCCTTTGTTTATGTTTAGGCCTTTGATGTATGTGTACACTTTAAATACCTGCCTCAGTTCGGCGCCGACCACTATTGACAAAGGCGGGGAGCCGAAACGCGTCTTGTGATGCAGTACTAACCCAATAAACTTACCGGGTTAACAACGTTCCTGCGAGCGCTGTGCATTTTTTGCGAGTGAGCATTGGAGTTTAATCCCACGCAGAGTCTGTCACTGCGAAGCAGCACCCAGCCGTGAGTGAAGGGAGGTATGATGGACATCGGAGCTTTGGATATATATATGTGTGATCAAGACAAGAGTATTGTCGAAACGCGTAGCGTGTAAACTGGAAAATAAACCTCTTTGCTGCAGTACTTTCTGAGTGCGTACTATGCTTTGAAGCAAACTGTTTGTATTATTACTGTTTCGGCTGGTGTGGTCCGCCGAACTCTAGACGCCACCTGACTGGGGAGAAAAGATCCCGGAAGGACCCTGTTGATGTTTGGATATATATATATATATATATATATATATATTCACTGAAAAAACCATAGGTTATAGATCATATATAGTTAGGAATTAGCATTTACAAAACCTTGAAAATTCACTGAAAAAACCATAGGTTATAGACCATATATAGTTAGGAATTAGCATTTAAAAAACCTTATTTTACTCACACAAAACCATTGAAATTCCATATATAGTTAGTTGCACTAACTATATATCGCGCACCCGCAATCCACTGCTGATGATGTCACATATTACATCATTCATGACATGGTCAGTGACATCACTGATGACATCACTGATGACATCTCAAATGACATCACTGATGACATGACTGATAACAACATCCAGTGATTTTTTGTTTCTGTAAAGTTTAAATATGTCTTACATATTGAAGAATGAGTGGATGTGTAAGTGTCTGGACGAAGGATTTAGTAGGTGCATGACTGACTGTATGACTGAGTGATTAAATATGTCTCACTGAGTGCATGGGTTAGTGACTAAACTGTCTTAATTTGTGCATCATTATGTCTGTTGTTCTGTAAACTGCTGCATGTGTTGATCAGTAGCTATATGAGTAACTATATGGGTTATTGATTGATTGTCCAAGTATTTGTATGGGAGACTGAGTGTGTGTGTGGCTGGCTGGGAGGTGTGTGACTCTGTGCAGATCAATGTGTACTTATATCAATGATTGTATAACAAGGTAAGTATGTGTTAGTATATGTTTGAAAATATAAGGTGCTCTATGTTTAACTGTATAGACAAGAAAATGGAAGTGTGATTGATTCTTTACAGGACTGACTAGGTGTGTGAGTAACTCCATGGATGAGTGGCAGAGTGTGAGTGTCTGTATAGGTGTATGAGTGCATATGATAGTGTTGTAAAGATGAGTGATTGTATGTATGAATGATTGTATGGGTGAATGAGTGAATGTGTGTGTAGACGTAGGAATCAGTGAGTACATATGTAGTAACTAGTATTGGTGTGTCAATGGTTTAAAAAATTATACTCTGTATTTAACACTGGGTGAAACAGAGGTTATATTAAAATATGAGGAGATGCATTGTATTGTCACATGAATGATATCATCAGTGATGTTGTCATTGATGTCAAATGAGATGTCATCAGTGATGTCATCAGTGATGTCATTTGAGATGTCATCAGTGATGTCATCAGTGATGTCACTGACCATGTCATGAATGATGTAATATGTGACATCATCAGCAGTGGATTGCGGGTGCGCGATATATAGTTAGTGCAACTAACTATATATGGAATTTCAATGGTTTTGTGTGAGTAAAATAAGGTTTTTTAAATGCTAATTCCTAACTATATATGGTCTATAACCTATGGTTTTTTCAGTGAATTTTCAAGGTTTTGTAAATGCTAATTCCTAACTATGTATGATCTATAACCTATGGTTTTTTCAGTGAATTTCAATGGTTTTTTAATAGCAAATATCATAAGCTGTCGAATGTCAAGTACGTGGTAAGTGAAAACATTTTCGTGTTTATGCACACTGATCTGCTTTGAATGGTGCCCCCCCCCTCATTTCTATTAGGAGTACTCTCTCTTTGCACATAGTGAAGGGTAGTTAACGCAGGCCTTTGCCCCCGTTGTAATACGTCGTGCCTGCTTCTCTCTCCATTTGATTGATTGTTATCCAAGTATTTACTGTTTTAGAATTGGTTCTCTTTGGTTCATTCTCTATTTACAAACAAACACAGAGTCGCAATACTCTGTTTAGTCTTTGCAGATAACGAAAAATCGTGTAAAAAAAAAAAGAAAAGGAATCGAGCAAAATCAGTAGGCCACTAACGGGATCTCTTTTTGACCTCGCTAAAATAGAAACATTAGGAACAACCCCTCATGACAAATACAAAACTAGTGAAATGAACTGAACTCCACACAATGATGGCTGCAAAACAGCTCGGCTCCGCCACCCACCCCGCCCAAAATAACGATAAAGAGGGGCTGCCATGATTGGTTGCGGAATGGCCACGACGGAGCTACGAAATGGTACTGCTCTCATGCTAACCCCAGCTTCAGTCTGAAACATCCAGAAACACTGTAGACTACCAATTCGATCAGTTCCGGTAGCGCCCCAATGTAACCCGGTAGAGAAGAACTAGCCCTCCCCTCTTTGACTGATGGTTCTTGTTGCCTGTCCCTTCTGTTGTCATTTAACAGAACTATTTAGCCTGCTGAAAGGGGTTGTGTTCCGACCGCTGGTTGGTGGAGACATTTTGACTATATTCTGGACCTGCGTTGTCGCGTAATGCGTCATATGACGCGCCGCGTTAGAGCATCCGGAAGTCATCCGGGGCGCGCAGCGCGTAACGTAAGCATAACAAGTCATGTGACTTGTTAATAAAACTTTTCATTGGTTCATTTTACTTTTCTTATTCTAATGATGAAAGGCTTGGTCATATGACCTAAAAATTACGCTTTTTATTACTTCCGAACATTATTTTTTCTTAAATATATGTTATAATGTTCCAGGCTAATGTACTTTCCCGGAAAATTTACAACTGTCCTGCAAGTAAAATATATTCTTTTTTCGAGAAAAAGAGCGTTTCTTCGTCCCATGACGGAGCCGTTGAGCAAAAGAGGGTCGACCTGCTGTCTTAGTCGCCGATACGCCTGAATATGAGATTCTTATCGATCACTTTATGTTGCAGGAATAGAAAACACAACAGCCCTTGACCATTTATCTTTACTGCGTTCCTTCGTATTATACCTTTTACCCTTCATGTAATTGGTCTGCTTTATTTCACTTGCCTTTTAATGATTCTAAAACAGTGACTATTATTAAAAACTTTACCAATGTATATACTACTACCATGTTTTCTTTTAAAAATCTTTATTGTGAAAATTTCATTATACAAATACGAGCCTATAACCACGTGGGCCTGCCACGGAGCAAACTGTAATAGTATATGATGAGTAGACATTTACACTGTAGAGGAACGTAACGGGCGGGCCATTAGGTTGCAAGAACTAAGGTGTCTAACAGTTACGGAATCGGTGGACGTACATTTTATAATTAAAATACGACAGGGCCAGTTACAATAAAATTATCTAGATATACATTTGCGGGCAAGTACCATGGGTGACGTTAATTCGAACTTTCAATAGTACAGTAATCAATAACACATCAGAACTTAATATCAATAGGGATGTCGAAATATTCAATCAATTCTCGTCCCCGCCCGCCATGTGCTTCAAAACTGCATACGTATCTCGTGATTTCAAGGTTCTGCAACCAGTACACAACAAGGAGTTACGAGTCCCATTTATTCCGGCGCCATTTTGGGCGAGGACGGGCAGGTCCAGGATATAGTCAAAATGTCTCTACCAACCATCGACTATGATGATGTTCATATGCTGTATTTATTAGAGTAACACTCATCTGTCCACATGAAATTAATTTGCCACAATCTAAACATGTCATTTTAATCTTTCCAAAGTTCTTCTAAATATTTGGGACCGTTTCCCTTGCCTCTGATGCTGTCAGTGCCACTTCTTTGATGAATGTACTAGCAGGTCAGGGGTTCTCCTCCAAATCTCTCTTTTATGCAGCACTATAATTAATTGGTGCCACCTCTCCATATGACGATGCATGGTATAGTTACCATAACTATATTTTTTTTCGGTTCCTCTGGAGAGTTCATCGTGGCAGATGAAGCGTGTAACGTACCGGGCATTTACCTTTTTTTGCATGTACAGGAAAGGAAAAAAAAATCGAGCGTCCGAGTTCTAAGGTGTCCCAGGGCCATTTTAGTGGACCAGGCCCAAATCCAAAGAACAGGCCGCCATTTTGAGAGTCCTGTTGCAGCCGCCTGTCGCTGTAGCATCAAGAGCAGCCGAAACTCAGCTGAATGGCAACTGAAACGGTAAAGGGGCGCCCCACTACAGCAGACGAGCCTCCACCTAGGAAGGCCCGTTCACGCCGCCTCCCCCCCCCCCCCTTCGGGCACCCCACGCCGTTATTCGGAGCAGTATTGTAGGATGGCCACACCAGTGCGGCAACTTGCTAGACATCACCTCGGTGGTAACCGAATCTCAACGCCTTGTGGTGTCTTCTATTCAGAAAACATTGTTATGCTGCCTTCGACCTATTCGCCGCAAGTGCGCACACAACTCAACTGCATAGCTTGCTAGACACCACCTCGATGCCATCCGGATCTTGGAATCTCAGCGCCTTTTGGTGTCTTCTCTTCAGAAAATATTGTTGCGCTGCCTTTGGCCCCATTCGCACATCGGTCCGCTACTGACGCCATCTCACAGGCTAATGGGGCGCCCCACGCCGACTTTCAGCATTGTAGGATGACCACACCAGTACAGCAACTTGCTAGACATCACCTCGGTGCCATCCGGATCTTGGCGCCCCACTGCAGATGAAGTGCCTCTCAACTATGAAACCACCACGGTGACATCCGGATCTTGGCGCGTTGTGCTGCCTTCGGCCTATTCGCACATCGGTCCGCTACTGACGCCATCTCACAGGCTAATGGGGCGCCCCACGCCGAGTTTCAGCATTGTAGGATGACCACACCAGTACAGCAACTTGCTAGACATCACCTCGGTGCCATCCGGATCTCGGCGCCCCACTGCAGATGAAGTGCCTCTCAACTATGAAACCACCACGGTGACATCCGGATCTTGGCGCGTTGTGCTGCCTTCGGCCTATTCGCACATCGGTCCGCTACTGACGCCATCTCACAGACTAATGGGGCGCCCCACGCCGAGTTTCAGCATTGTAGGATGACCACACCAGTGCACCTTACTAGACACCACCTCGGTGCCATCCGGATCTTGGCATCTCAGCGCCTTGTGGTGTCTTCTATTCAGAAAATATTCTTGCGCTACCTTTGCCCCATTCACACATCGGTCCGCTACTGACGCCATCTCACAGGCTAATAGGGCGCCCCACGCCGAGTTTCAGCATTGTAGGATGACCACACCAGTACAGCAACTTGCTAGACATCACCTCGGTGCCATCCGGATCTTGGCATCTCAACGCCTAGTGGTATCTTCCATACAGAAAATATTGTTGCGCTGCCTTTGGCCCCATTCGCACATCGGTCCGCAACTTAGACATCACCTCGGTGCCATCCGGATCTTGGCATCTCAGCGCTTTGTGGTGTCAGTCAGAAAATATTGTTGCACTGCCTTTGGCCCCATTCGCACATCAGTCCGCTACTGACACCATCTCACAGGCCAACAGGGCGCCCCACGCCGACTTTTACCATTGTAGGATGGCCACACCAGTGCCACAACTTGCTAGACACCACCTCGGTGCCATCCGGATCTTGGCATCTCAGCGCCTTGTGCTGTCTTCTATTCCGAAAATATTGTTGCGCTGCCTTTGGCCCCATTCGCACATCGGTCCGCTACTGCCGCCATCTCACAGGCCAACGGGGCTCCCCACGCCGACTTTCAACATTGTAGGATGGCCACACCAGTGCGGCAACTTACTAGACACCACCTCGGTGCCATCCGGATCTTGGCGCGTTGTGCTGCCTTCGGCCTATTCGCACATCGGTCCGCTACTGACGCAAACTCACAGGCCAACGGGGCGCCCCACGCCGACTTTCAGCATTGTAGGATGGCCACACCAGTGCTGCAACTTGCTGGACACCACCTCGGTGCCATCCGGATCTTGGCGCGTTGTATTGCCTTCGGCCTATTCGCACATCGGTCCGCTACTGACGCCGCCTCACGTGCCAACGTATTTTCTCCGCATTTTATACCCTATGCCGCATAACAGGTCATGTGACTTGTTTATAAAACTTTTCATTGGTTTCTTTTACTTTTGGTTTCCTAATGATGGAAGGCTTGATCATATGACCTAAAAACAACACTTTTCATTGGATGAAAACTTTTTTTTTTCCCAAACGATGAAAGCCCCACCTTGTTTCTGGATGTTTCAGACTGAAGCTGGCGTCAGCATGAGAGCACCACCATCTCGTAGCTCCGTCGTGGTCATTCCGCGAGCAATCATGGCAACCGCTCCCCACCAGAAGCCTACAGGAGTCTGGGGCCCCCAAAACTTTTGATGAATCCTCAAGGCGGAGGGGACGCTTTCGAGAATGGGGTCCAAGACCTAGCAGACAAGCGTCCGATTTCCAAGGTGTCCCAGGGCCATTTCAGTGGACCAGGCCCAAAAAGGAAAGAGCCTGCCGCCATTTTGAGAGTCCTGTGACAGCCGCCTATCGCTGCACCGCAAGAGTGGGCGCAACTCAGCTGAATTGCGGCTTTTGACACAGTGGACCAAAAACGGACGGAATGGCAACTGAAACGGTAAAGGGGCGCCCCACTACAACAGATGACACTCCACCTGGAGAGGCCCGTTCACGCCGCCTCCCCCGGGGCGCCCCACGCCGTTATTCGGAGCAGCATTGTAGGATACCAAAACCAGTGCGGCAACTTACTGGACATCACCTTGGTGCCATCGTTCTGCTGCCTTGGAACTATTCGCACAACAGTTTGCTACTGATGACCCACCCCCCGCGACGCCCCACGCCGGAAATCTGGACGTTGTGCTGCGTTGGGACTATTCGCACAGCCGACCGCTACTTCGTTGTTTTTCCCTAAAAATGTTTATATGTTATTACTATTTTTGTTTTCTTGTATATATTTATAAGTTATTAAAGTTTTATAATCTTACTACTTTGTCGGAGTGCTATATATTTTTAATGTGACACATAATTGTAAAAACTTTGATGTACAAAGAGTCATCCCTGGAATCTTTCGCTTCAGGCTCGGTCCCCTCCCCAATCACAATACAGGATGGTTTTCAGATAATAGGAACGCGTCTGCTGTGACGGATCTCATCGAGTGTGGGCCTTGATCTACTATAACTCCTTTGAAGAGGGGTGATTCTTTACAGCTGGGGCCATAAACTACATCTGCAGGGCTAGCTGATACCCTAGGACCAGCCTGGACAATCGGACACAGAGGAAAAGGAGTGTCAGAGGGTGCGGTAGTGAATAGGGCGAAAGGGAGGTGTCGGGCGGGCACAGGGTGTGATTCTCAGGGAAGAGCAGCGCAGATGGGGGGAGGTTTATTACCCATGCATAAGACAGAGAGCGGGGGTGACCACTGCCTGGGGGAGATGCTTGCGAGGGCGGGGAGCCATGCTAAGGATCGACAGCGTGCACAGAGTGGGTCTGGTCAAGGCATCTAAAATGGCTGCCGTGCGCGACAAAAGTGTGGCATTTGAAAAAAGACAAGATGGCGCAGACAATGTTTTTCAACACTTCCTGATTTCCTTCGAATCGAACGTTAACAGACGTTGGGGCATATTACCAAAGTTAAGCGATATTTATCCCTAACGATGCTTAGCAACGATTTTTTTTACCGCTAAGCATCGTCAGAAATTATCGCAGATAAACCTTGCTATTATCAAGGTTTATCGCAAATACGATAATAAACGACCGCAATGCATTAATATCGCTGAAAACTCAGCGATATTCATGCATTACCGAGCTAATGCTCTTAGCCATGTTATCCACCTCCCATTGGATAACATGGCTAAGAACTGCTCAGGGCAGGTGCTAGCTTTTGGAGATATTCGTGCTTATCTCGAATATTTCCAAAAGTTGATAATAGGAGATAGCGATGTTAGCGACTGTTTCCAGTCGCTAACATCTTGGCATGCCCACTTTGCATGTCATTAGTGATAAATATCACTCACATGCAAAGTGGGGCCCAAGATGGTCGCTATCTCCTACTAGCCGTCGCTAACTGGTGTTAGCAACAGCTAGGTAATACAGATATAATTTTATCTCCGCGAAGCGGAGCGCTGTTACAGATATATATCTTGTTTTTGAACGTTAATTTCTCAAAATCCACTGAAGCACATATATTGAGACCTAGCAAAGGCACATCGAGCTACCAGTCCCTACAATTTTGCCAAGTTTCGTGCAAATCCATTCAGCCGTTTGATTATTATTATTATTTTTTTTTTGCCCCGCGGGGCCCTTTTAAAACCTCCACATCAAACCTAAGAGGTCAAGGAGGATCTACTATGCCCCCTTATGGTCATTTGCCCCTTCGCTTTGGCCTCCTCTTGTCTCTCGATCCTACCGAGAGACAAGATGGCGGCCGCTACGGACTGTTTGCAATGTTTACAGACGCCGGAGAACCAATCAGCTTCGCAAACCTCCGTTACGCGAAGCGGAGCGCTGTTACAGATATATATCTTTTTTTGAACGTTAATTTCTCAAAATCCACTGGAGCACATATATTGAGACCTAGCAAAGGCACATCGGGCTACCAGTCCCCAATATTTTACCAAGTTTCGTGCAAATCCATTCAGCCGTTCGATTATTATTATTATTATTATTTTTTGCCCCGCGGGACCCTTTTAAAACCTCCACATCAAACCTAGGGGGTCAGCGAGGATCTACTATGCCCCCTTATGGTCATTTGCCCCTTCGCTTTGGCCTCCTCTTGTCTCTCGATCCTACCGAGAGACAAGATGGCGGCCGCTACGGACTGTTTGGAATGTTCACAGACGCCGGAGAGCCAATCAGCTTCGCTACGTGAAGTTCCGTTACGCGTAAAGTCCGCGAACCGGAGCGCTGCCCGGTCCGCTGTTACAGATATATATCTTTTTTTGAACGTTAATTTCTCAAAATCCACTGGAGCACATATATTGAGACCTAGCAAAGGCACATCGGGCTACCAGTCCCTACAATTTTGCCAAGTTTCGTGCAAATCCATTCAGCCGTTCGGGCTAAAAGTGAGGCCAACCGCCCTATGGAAAACTCAATGTTAAAAACACGTTTTGGGACCCCCCTTTTTTCTCGGCCCCCCTTGACGAACCCCCCCCAAATTGTCAAGGGCTGCTCAGAAACAAAATTTGCCATTTTCCTGAAAATTTCAGCCAATTCCGTCCACAAACGCCAAAGTTATTAGACATAGAATTTTCTAAAATCCCATAGAGAAAAAATCCTAACTATATATACCTACTGGCGACCGCCAGTAGGTAATATATATATATATATATATATATATATATATATATATATATATATATATATATATATATATATATTCACTGAAAAAACCATAGGTTATAGACCATATATAGTTAGGGATTAGCATTTAAAAAACCTTATTTTACTCACACAAAACCATTGAAATTCCATATATAGTTAGTTGCACTAACTATATATCGCGCACCCGCAATCCACTGCTGATGATGTCACATATTACATCATTCATGACATGGTCAGTGACATCACTGATGACATCACTGATGACATCTCAAATGACATCACTGATGACATCACTGATGACATCTCAAATGACATCACTGATGACATCTCAAATGACATCACTGATGACATCTCAAATGACATCACTGATGACATCACTGATGACATCTCATTTGACATCAATGACCACATCACTGATGATATCATTCATGTGACAATACAATGCATCTCCTCACACTTTAATATAACCTCTGCTACACCCAGTGTTAAATACAGAGTATAATTTTTGAAACCATTGACACACCAATACTAGTTACTACATACGCACTCAGTGATTCCTTTGTTTACACACACATTCACTCATTCACCCATACAATCATTCATACATACAATCACTCATCTTTACCCACTTGGATGCTAAGGCTATTTTAGATCTTCCATGTAATTTCCATTGAAATCAATGGAAACTCCATGACGAGTTACCCTTGTCATTAGCACTGAAGGGGTTACAACACTATCATATGCACTCATACACCTATACAGACTCTCACACTCTGTCACTCATCCATGGAGTTACTCACACACCTAGTCAGTCCTGTAAAGAATCAATCACACTTCCATTTTCTAATCTATACAGTTAAACATAGAGCACCTTACATTTTGAAACATATACTAACACATATTTACTCTCTTATACAATCATTGATACAAGTACACATTGATCTGCACAGAGTCACACACCTCCCAGCCAGCCACACACACACTCAGTGTCCGATACAAATACTTGGGCAATCAATCAATAACCCATATAGTTACTCATATAGCTACTGATCAACACATGCAGCAGTTTACAGAACAACAGACATAATGATGCACAAATTAAGACAGTTTAGTCACTAACCCATGCACTCAGTGAGACACATTTAATCACTCACTCATACATTCAGTCATGCACCTACTAAATCCTTCGTCCAGACACTTATACATCTACTCATTCTTCAATATGTAAGACATATTTTAACTTTACAGAAACATACAGTCACTGGATGTTGTCATCAGTGATGTCATCAGTGATGTCATTTGAGATGTCATCAGTGATGTCATTTGAGATGTCATCAGTGATGTCATTTGAGATGTCATCAGTGATGTCATCAGTGATGTCATTTGAGATGTCATCAGTGATGTCATCAGTGATGTCACTGACCATGTCATGAATGATGTAATATGTGACATCATCAGCAGTGGATTGCGGGTGCGCGATATATAGTTAGTGCAACTAACTATATATGGAATTTCAATGGTTTTGTGTGAGTAAAATAAGGTTTTTTAAATGCTAATCCCTAACTATATATGGTCTATAACCTATGGTTTTTTCAGTGAATTTTCAAGGTTTTTAAATGCTAATTCCTAACTATATATGGTCTCTAACCTATGGTTTTTTCAGTGAATTTCAATGGTTTTTTAATAGCAAATATCATAAGCTGTCGAATGTCAAGTACGTGGTAAGTAAAAACATTTTCGTGTTTATGCACACTGATCTGCTTTGAATGCTGCCCCCCCCTCCCCCTCATTTCTATTAGGAGTACTCTCTCTTTGCAGATAGTGAAGGGTAGTTAACGCAGGCCTTTGCCCCCGTTGTAATCCGTCGTGCCTGCTTCTCTCTCCATTTGATTGATTGTTATCCAAGCATTTACTGTTTTAGAATTGTTTCTCTTTGGTTCATTCTCTATTTACAAACAAGCACAGAGTCGCAATACTCTGTTTAGTCTTTGCAGATAGTGAAAAATCGTGTAAAAAAACAAAAGGAATCGAGCAAAATCAGTAGGCCACTAATGGGATCTCTTTTTGACCTCGCTAAAATAGAAACATTAGGAACAACCCCTCATGAGAAATACGAAACTAGTGAGATGAACTGAGCTCCACACCATGATGGCTGCAAGACAGCTCGGCTCCGCCACCCACCCCGCCCAAAATAACGATAAACTCTATGCAAATATTACAAATATATACAACACACCAGCAAAGTAACAGGGTAAAACATTTTATTAAATAACTATTTACATAACTATTTTATACTTTTTGTTGCCCGATCCGGCTAGCTCAATCGATCGAGCATGAAACTCATGCACTCTGATAGTTCAAAGTTTTGAGGAGTGCTTGTAACACTGTCTGAAGCCTATTTGCACTTGCTACAGCTTCACTATTCTCAATGTAAGTGGGGGCTGTTTGAGGACGTGAATGCATTTGAAAACAATGTGATGCGGTGCCACCCTGAACCGCTTGACGGAGGCCCCCGAGGGACGGTGTCATGGCGCGGACTCGGAGGGGGCGCTTGGCTCCGGCCCCCTCCGCAAGTCGTGTTGCCCTGGTGTGGCCTGAGATCGCCCCCGACATAGGTGGCCGGCTCCCGGGGTCAAGCGGAACTTTTTCCCTTTTGGTGACTCTTCCATTCTTGACCTTGTCCCACAATCCGTTTCACCTAAAGACACGCTGTAGTGGGGCGCCCCTTTACCGTTTCAGTTGCCATTCCGCCCGCTTTTGCTACACTGTGCCTCTTCCGCTATTCAGCTGTTTACCGCCCGCTCTTTCGACTACAGCGTCTCGCTCACCATGTACTTGAGTTGCTCCCGCTCTTGCGGTGCAGCGATAGGCGGCTGCCACAGGACTCTCAAAATGGCGGCCGGCTCTTCAGATTTGGGCGTGGTCCACTAAAATGGGCCTGCGACACCTTGGAACTCAGACGCTTGTCTGCTAGAGCTTGGGCTCCATTCTCGAAAGCGTCCCCTCAGCCTTGAAGATTCTACAAAAGTCTTGGGGGCCCCCGACTCCCGCAGGCATCTGGTGGGGAGCGGCTAGCATGATTGCTCGTGGAATGGCCACGACGGAGCTACGAAATGGTGGTGCTCTCATGCTAACGCCAGCTTCAGTCTGAAACATCCAGAAACACTGTAGACTACCAATTCGATCAGTTCCGGTAGCGCCCCAACGTGACCCGGTAGAGAAGAACTTGCCCTCCCCTCTTTGACTGATGGTTCTTGTTGCCTGTCCCTTCTGTTGTCATTTAACAGAACTATTTAGCCTGCTGAAAGGGGTTGTGTTCCGACCGCTGGTTGGTGGAGACATTTTGACTATATTCTGGACCTGCGTTGTCGCGTAATGCGTCATATGACGCGCCGCGTTAGCGCATCCGGAAGTGCTCCGGTGCGCGAAGCGCAGCTTCCCGGAAGCGATCCGGGGCGCGGCGCGCAGCGCGTAACGTAAGCATAACAGGTCATGTGACTTGTTAATAAAACTTTTCATTGGTTCATTTTACTTTTCTTATTCTAAAGATGAAAGGCTTGGTCATATGACCTAAAAATTACGCTTTTTATTACTTTCGAACATTATTTTTTCTTAAACATATGTTAAAATGTTCCAGGCTAATGTACTTTCCCGGAAAATTTACAACTGTCCTGCAAGTAAAATATATTCCTTTTTCGAGAAAAAGGGCGTTTCTTCGTCCCATGACGGAGCCGTTGAGCAAAAGAGGCTCGGCCTGCTGTCTTAGTCGCCGATACGCCTGAATATCAGATTCTTATCGATCACTTTATGTTGCAGAAGTAGAAACACAACAGCCCTTGACCATTTATCTTTACTGCGTTCCTGCGTATTATACCTTTTACCCTTCATGTAATTGGACTGCTTTATTTCACTTGCCTTTTACTGATTCTAAAACAGTGACTATTATTAAAAACTTTACCAATGTAAATACTACTACCATGTTTTCTTTTAAAAACCTTTATTGTGAAAATGTCAGTATACAAATACGGGCCTATAACCACGTGGGCCGGCCACGGAGCAAACTGTAATTGTATATGATGAGTAGACATTTACACTGTAGAGGAACGTAACGGGCGGGCCATTAGGTTGCAAGAACTAAGGTGTCTAACAGTTGCGGAATCGGTGGACGTACATTTTATAATTAAAATACGACAGAGCCAGTTACAATAAAATTATCTAGATATACGTTTGCGGGCAAGTACCATGGGTGACATTAATTCGAACTTTCAATAGTACAGTAATCAATAACACATCAGAACTTAATATCAATAGGGATGTCGAAATATTCAATCAATTCTCGTCCCCGCCCGCCATGTGCTTCAAAACTACATACGTATCTCGTGATTTCAAGGTTCTGCAACCAGTACACATCAAGGAGTTACGAGTCCCATTTATTCCGGCGCCATTTTGGGCGAGGACGGGCAGGTCCAGGATATAGTCAAAATGTCTCTACCAACCATCGACTATGATGATGTTCATATGCTGTATTTATTAGAGTAACACTCATCTGTCCACATGAAATTAATTTGCCACAATCTAAACATGTCATTTTAATCTTTCCAAAGTTCTTCTAAATATTTGGGACCGTTTCCCTTGCCTCTGATGCTGTCAGTGCCACTTCTTTGGTGAATGTACTGGCAGGTCGGGGGTTCTCCTCCAAATCTCTCTTTTGTGCAGCACTATAATTAATCGGTGCCACCTCTCCATATGACGATGCATGGTATAGTTACCATAACTATATTTTTTTTCGGTTCCTCTGGAGAGTACATCGTGGCAGATGAGGCAGGTAACGTACCGGGCATTTACCTTTTTTGCATGTAGAGGAAAGGAAAAAAAATTCGCGCGTCCGAGTTCTAAGGTGTCCCAGGGCCATTTTAGTGGACCAGGCCCAAATCCAAAGAACAGGCCGCCATTTTGAGAGTCCTGTTGCAGCCGCCTGTCGCTGTAGCATCAAGAGCGGCCGAAACTCAGCTGAATGGCAACTGAAATGGTAAAGGGGCGCCCCACTACAGCAGACGAGCCTCCACCTGGGAAGGCCCGTTCACGCCGCCTCCCCCCCCCTTCGGGCACCCCACGCCGTTATTCGGAGCAGGATTGTAGGATGGCCACACCAGTGCGGCAACTTGCTAGACACCACCTCGGTGCCAACCGAATCTCAGCGCCTTGTGGTGTCTTCTATTCAGAAAATATTGTTGTGCTGCCTTCGGCCTATTCGCCGCAAGTGCGCACGCAACTCAGCTGCATAGCGAGTGAAACACCAAGGGGCGCCCCACTGCAGCCGAGGAACCTTCATCTTGGGGGCGACGCACAGCATCACATTGCTTTCCAATGCAGTCAGATCCTCAAACAACCCCCACTGACTGACGCGAACTCACAGGCCAACGGAGCGCCCCACGCCGACTTTCGGCGCAGCATTGTAGGATGGCCACACCAGTGCGGCAACTTGCTAGACACCACCTCGGTGCCATCCGGATCTTGGCGTGTTGCGCTGCCTTTGGCCCTATTCGCACATCGGTCCGCTACTGACGCCGCCTCACAGGCCAACGGGGCACCCCACGCCGACTTTCGGCGCAGCATTGTAGGATGGCCACACCAGTGCGGCAACTTGCTGGACCCCACCTCGGTGCCATCCGGATCTTGGCGCGTTGTGCTGCCTTCGGCCTATTCGCACATCAGTCCGCTACTGACGCGAACTCACAGGCCAACGGGGCACCCCACGCCGACTTTCAGCATTGTAGGATGGCCACACCAGTGCGGCAACTTGCTAGACACCACCTCGGTGCCATCCGGATCTTGGCGCGTTGTGCTGCCTTCGGCCTATTCGCACATCGGTCCGCTACTGACGCCGCCTCACGTGCCAACGGATTTTCTACACTTTTTATACCCTATGCCGCATAACAGGTCATGTGACTTGTTTATAAAACTTTTCATTGGTTCATTTTACTTTTGGTTTCCTAATGATGGAAGGCTTGATCATATGACCTAAAAATAACACTTTTCATTGGATGAAAACTTTTTTTTTTCCCAACCGATGAAAGCCCCACCTTGTTTCTGGATGTTTCAGACGGGAAGCACCGCTTACAGCGCATATATCGCATCGCGCTGACATTGCATCGCGGCTGTTACATCATGCACGACATCACATCGCATGTCATGAGGACGCATGCAAGTGCATCGCATTTCCTTGTACATCGTGAACCATTACATCGGAATTTTGGGTTTCTTTAGCGGGAATTTGGTTTCTTTACCGGGCATTTGTTTACCGGCCATTTCTTTATTTTGTTTATTTAAAACAGTGGACTTTACAGCGCAAACAGATATGAAATACCGGCATATTTAAAACATTTTGTTTATTTAATTTACCGGCCATTTCTTTATTTTGTTTATTTAAAACAGTGGACTTTACAGCGCAAACAGATATGAAATACCGGCATATTTAAAACATTTTGTTTATTTAATTTACCGGCCATTTCTTTATTTTGTTTATTTAAAACAGTGGACTTTACAGCGCAAACAGATATGAAATACCGGCATATTTAAAACATTTTGTTTATTTAAAACAGTGGGAGGCAGATATGATATTGCAATAAGCAATCTCGCAAACAGATATGAAATACCGGCATATTTAAAACATTTTGTTTATTTAATTTACCGGCCATTTCTTTATTTTGTTTATTTAAAACAGTGGACTTTACAGCGCAAACAGATATGAAATACCGGCATATTTAAAACATTTTGTTTATTTAAAACAGTGGGAGGCAGATATGATATTGCAATAAGCAATCTCGGCAAGATACGGGGAAGGGGCATTTGTTTATTTAAGACACTTTTGCGAGCAGAAACTTTACAGCGCAAACAGATATGAAATACCGGCATATGCGAGCAGAATCAGATTTACAGTGGGAGGCAGATATGATATTGCAATGTGTAACTGCAACACCATGTGGCAATTACAGCGTCAATAAATACAACAACATGTGGTCTGACGGATAGGTAGCCAGACTTTGGTGCTGTCAGACAAGGTTCGAGCCTCCAATCATCCACTCAAGATGATATACGAGCAGAATTGTGTTCAGAAAATGGCAATTGAAGATACATTGCATTATTAAACACTAGAGTTCATTTCATCAGAGCATATGCAAGCGGAATTGTGCGCAATTGTGTTCATAAAATTGAAATTGTCTTTATTAAAGTTAATTGAACCTCAATAACATGTGAAGCAGATATGATAAATTATTTTCTTTAAAGCTTTCATTGTGTTCATTTGGAACAAAAAACAATGCTACGCAATTGAGGTCATTTCTTTCAGCCTGGAATTGGGGCAAGGTGTGCTACATCCACTCATCTCAAGATACTAACGATGGGCGGGTGGATGGATGGATGGGTGGGTGGGATGGGTGGATGGATGGGTGATGGTGGATTAATGGATGGATGGGTGGGTGGGTGCTGGGGGATGGATGGGCGGGTGGGTTGGATGAGTGGATGGGTGATGGTGGATTAATGGATGGCTGGGTGGGTGGGTGGGTGGGATGGGTGGATGGGGGTGGGTGGGTGGGATGGGTGGATGGGTCATGGTGGATTAATGGATGGATGGGTTGGTGGGATGGGTGGATGGGCGGGTGGATTGGTGGGATGGGTGGATGGATGGGTGATGGTGGATGAATGGATGGATGGGAGGGTGGGTTGGTGGGATGGGTGGATGGATGGGTGATTGTGGATTAATGGATGGCTGGGTGGGTGGGATGGGTGGATGGATGGATGATGGTGGATTAATGGATGGATGGGATGGGTGGATGGATGGATCGGTGGGTGTATATGTATTTTTTTTTTACTTTCAGCCATGTAGCACAGTTTGTGTACAACATGGCTACATACCTTTGGGATTGTCAATGGCTCTTGTAAGCGACACTTATTGGCTTTGCCAATGCTCCGGGGGAGGGGGGAGGACAATTACGCAGACCACAAAGAATCAAGGAAATTTTAGTGACTAAGCCAACCAATGGTAAGCAATGGGTGGGCTCTAAGTTCCCTGTAAGTAAATACAATGTCTCACAAGTAACAGCGCATGCACTGCCTCAGGCAAACTGAAAAGAGAGCCTGTGGCTGAAATGGTCTAACCCACTGCCCCATTTCGTTTGATATGGGGAGGGGAGGGGGTGTAAGGTTAATTTGAATGACAGCTGAAATGAGTAAGGCTGGACCAGAACCCCTCTGTATATATGTATGTTTCTGTATTACATGTTTGTGATGCATGACACAGGCGAGGCAGGTAAGCCAAAGCCAGCCCTAAAATACTGTCTGGTCCTGGCATGCCAAATGTTGCTCTGAATCATGTTTTTTAAATGATGTACTCTGTGTTTCAGAAAATCCTATGGAGAGCTGAAGAAGCTGAGACCAATACCCGGTTGGCACATGTTTTGAAACTCCTTTTGATTCCTTGTATAACAGTTGTGAACTGGGTAAACAGTTTGACTTTATCTGGCAATGTAAATAATGCCCTTGAAACCCTGGTATGTGCCAATTTAAGAACTTAATGGAAACCATGCTACTTAATCCTTACTTTAACTACGTATTAAAGATTTAAGCGTTTGTGGGGTTATGAAGAATGGTAGATGTTAAAAACAAGATTTAATTCAGTGGCGTAGAAAGTACTATGGATTTGATCAGCTCAGTTGTCTAATGTGACTGGAATGCACTGTAACTGTACCTTATAAGGAATAGATGTACCTTTCCCGGCCTAGCTGCGGGGCACAATCTCACACAGACTGAGCAGTTCTAAGCTAAAATTTATTGTGAAAAGTGCGTCTGGCTGTGCATCGTAGTCTATTCCAAACGTACTTGACCTTCCATATGTTCCTTTGGACGTCTCGTATTTTCATTTTCCTAGTTTCTGATGTGTTGGGTGGTTTTCTGTCGAATCTGCACTTGTTTTATTTTCCCTCCTTTTACATGCCCCTCTACTGTGCAGTTCATGTTTCCATCATAGCTCGCCTTTGATGTCTTCTTTTTCATCATTAGTTTAAAGTGTCCAGCCTCCCAGAGGAGCACAACTAGTACTTAACACAATTATCCGATGCTGCGCACAAGCAGGCCATGGGGCAGAGGGGACTGGTTTGCTTTTATCTATGAGACGTGTTCCTAGAAGAAAAAATATGAAGCAAAAAAATATGGGTCAAGAATAGCAAGGGAGATCAGTAACCTAACACTACATTACGTTTCCAGCGAAGCACAGTGGAATCTCGCGGGAAACGCAGCTGCGACGTTTGCAGAGTGACGCGTGACAGAGCCTAGAAGTGGCATACGAAGAAAGAGCGGATTGTTAACGGCATGACACAGCCTCATGCCATTCAGCACTTGTGCACATTCTCAATGCAGTCATCTCGGATCAAAAACATCCTCCCCAGGGTAAGGGGTCATGACCGGCTTCACCCAGGCATAGTCCTGTTTTTTTCTTTACTTTTTCTCTTTCCTCGGGTTTAAATCTAAGATGTTATTTTTTATGAGAATAAGACTGCACCTTATGAACGCCGGGTGCCGCCGTTGCTTGGAGGGTAGATAACTCTGTGAAACATCGCGTTGTCATGTCGCGCGATGTCATGTCGCGCGATGTGAGACGCGATCCTAGGCCACGGCCGCATTTGCGTTGCAACGACGTGCGATGATGAAATGGCCGATGTAAGTGTCATTGCGATGTATTGGCCGCGATGCGAACGGCCGCGAGGAGTTGGATTGCGATGGATCGTCATACAACCGTTTCAGACAGAAGCTGGCGTCAGCATGAGAG
The DNA here is from genome assembly GCF_964261635.1 of Lissotriton helveticus. Taxonomy (NCBI): domain Eukaryota; kingdom Metazoa; phylum Chordata; class Amphibia; order Caudata; family Salamandridae; genus Lissotriton; species Lissotriton helveticus. The sequence continues at coordinate 1,072,945,247 of NC_136067.1, read as the reverse complement.
CACCACCATCTCGTGGCTCCGTCGTGGTCATTCCGCGAGCAATCATGGCAGCCGCTCCCCACCGGAAGCCTGCAGGAGTCGGGGGCCCCCAAGACTTTTGTAGAATCCTCAAGGCTGAGGGGACGCTTTCGAGAATGGGGTCCAAGACCTAGCAGACAAGCGTCCGATTTCCAAGGTGTCCAAGGGCCATTTCAGTGGACCAGGCCCAAAAAGGAAAGAGCCTGCCGCCATTTTGAGAGTCCTGTGGCAGCCGCCTATCGCTGCACCGCAAGAGTGGGCGCAACTCAGCTGAATGGCGGATTTTGACACAGTGTACCAAAAGCGGGCGGAATGGCAACTGAAACGGTAAAGGGGCGCCCCACTACAGCAGACGAGCCTCCACCTGGGGAGGCCCGTTCACGCCGCCTCACCCCCCCCCCCGGGGCGCCCCACGACGTTATTCGGAGCAGCATTGTAGGATACCAAAACCAGTGCGGCAACTTACTTGACATCACCTGGGTGCCATCCACATCTCAGCGCGTTCTGCTGCCTTGGGACTATTCGCACAACAGACCGCTACTGATGAGCCACCCCCCGGGACGCCCCACGCCGTTATTCGGAGCAGCATTGTAGGATACCCAAAACCAGTGCGGCACCCAGGCAACATCACCTGGGTGCCATCCAGAACTCAGCACGTTGTGCTGCCTTGGGACTATTCGCACAACCGACCGCTACTGACCATTGTTCCTTCTTTTTTCCTAAAAATGTTTAAATGTTTTTACTGTTTTTGTTGCGTTGTATATATTTATAAGTTACTAAAGTTTTATAATCCTACTACTTTGTTGGAGTGCTATATATTTTTAATGTGACACATAATTGTAAAAACTTTGATGTACAAAGAGGCATCCCTGGAATCTTCCGCTTCAGGCTCGGTCCCCTCCCCAATCACAATACAGGATGGTTTTCAGATAGTAGGAACGCGTGTGGTGTGACGGATCTCATCGGGTGGGGGCCTTGATCTACTGTAACTCCTTTGAAGAGGGGTGATTCTTTACAGCTGGGGCCATAAACTACATCTGCAGGGCTACCTGATAGCCTGGGACCGGCCTGGACAATCGGACACAGAGGAAGAGGAGTGTCAGAGGGTGCGGTAGTGAATAGGGCGAAAGGGAGGTGTCGGGCGGGCACAGGGTGTGATTCTCAGGGAAGAGCAGCGCAGATGGGGGGAGGTTTATTGCCCATGCATAAGACAGAGAGCGGGGGTGACCAGTGCCTGGGGGAGATGCTTGCGAGGGTGGGGAGCCATGCTAAGGATCGACAGCGTGCAGAGAGTGGGTCTGGTCAAGGCATCTAAAATGGCTGCCGTGCACGACAAAAGTGTGGCATTTGAAAAAAGGCAAGATGGCGCAGACAATGTTTTTCAACACTTCCTGATTTCCTTCGAATCGAACGTTAACAGACGTTATCTCTCCCACACTACCGGTCCCCCTGGGCTTAAACGCCGAGATGGTAGGGACTGCATGCCGTGGAGATAGGCCGAGACGTCACTCAGCAGAAAAAAAAGAAAAAAAAAAGTCTATAAACATACAATAAGTTAAAAGTCAATCATTCTTGTTTCCTTGTAGTACGCTCCCCAGTCCGCTTCCCGTTACGCTAACCGGGCGCACCCCACCAAAAAAAACGATTTTTTTGGGTTATTTTTTGCCCCGCGGAGCCCTTTTAAAGCCTCCACATCAAACCTAGGGGGTCATGGAGGATCTACTATGCCCCCTTATGGTCATTTGCCCCTTCGCTTTGGCCTCCTCTTGTCTCTCGATCCTACCGAGAGACAAGATGGCGGCCGCTACGGACTGTTTGGAATGTTTACAGACACCGGAGAGCCAATCAGCTTCGCTTCGCAAAGCTCCGTAACGCGAAAAGTACGCGAAACGGAGCGCTACCCGGGACGCTGTCATAGATATATATCTTTTTTTGAACGTTAATTTCTCAAAATCCACTGCAGCACATATATTGAGACCCAGCAAAGGCACATCGGGCTACCAGTCCCTACAATTTTGCCAAGTTTCATGCAAATCCATTCACCCGTTCGATTTTTTTTTTTTTTTTTTTTGCCCCGCGGGGCCCTTTTAAAACCTCCACATCAAACCTAGGGGGTCAGGGAGGATCTACTATGCCCCCTTATGGTCATTTGCCCCTTCGCTTTGGCCTCCTCTTGTCTCTCGATCCTACCGAGAGACAAGATGGCGGCCGCTACGGACTGTTTGGAATGTTTACAAACACCGGAGAGCCAATCAGCTTCGCTTCGCAAAGCTCCGTAACGTGAAAAGTACGCGAAGCGGAGCGCTGCCCGGAGCGCTGTCACAGATATATATCTTTTTTTGAACGTTAATTTCTCAAAATCCACTGGAGCACATATATTGAGACCTAGCAAAGGCACATCGGGCTACCAGTCCCTACAATTTTGCCAAGTTTCGTGGAAATCCATTCAGCCGTTCGAGCTAAAAGTGAGTCCAACCGCCCTATGGAAATTAACATGGGAAAAACGCGTTTTGGGACCCCCCTTTTTTCTCGTCCCCCCCTTGACGAACCCCCCCCAAATTTTTAGGGGCTGCTCAGAAACAAAATGTTCCATTTTCCTGAAAATTTCAGCCAATTCCGTCCACAAACGCCAAAGTTATTAGACATAGAATTTTCAAAAATCCCATAGAGAAAAAATCCTAACTATATATACCTACTGGCGACCGCCAGTAGGTAATATACACACACACACACATATATATATATATACACATATATACACATATGTATTATATATTTAAACATATATGCACATATATACACACACACATATATATATATATGCTCTTGATTAATTCCAAGAACCTACTTTCAGTCAAATGATTGCACCTCTCTTTGTTACCTCATATTCCTACTCCCTCCCCACACAAAAGAAGGCAATCTGAAGAGGTTGAAATGTGGATAGTATGCTATAGCAAAACAATAAAATGAAATAACTACAATGGGTCCCATTCACAAAAATCTTGTTGTGAATAGCTGAAACGTACTCCTGTATACTTATGTTTTAATCTTGAATTTCAAAGGTAAGACCCTGGTTTGCTCTTGGAATTTATATGTAAGACAACAGTATTCTGCAAAAGTGAGTTGAGATAAAAATCTTTGTTAATCAGGCCCAATATTTACATTCACAATCTGTAGATAAGAGAAAGGTTGATTTACAACTAAAATAACCAGTTAAGAATGAATTGTACCAAAGAAAACACTTGAATTTCAGACGCCCTTCGTGTAGTTTTTGACAAAGTTACTGAAATATAATTTATGCTCATTCTCTTTTAGCTTGTTTATATGGCAGCATACCGTGGCCCCTCTCCTCCACTCCAGAATATTAGACTCTGTTCAGTGTTTTCTTTGGAAAAAACATGCCGAGCATGTAACGGTCATGATTAGCTTTCAACACTCTTCTCTTGATCCCAAAGCAAAGCATTTATTCATTAGGTTACACTGACCCAACCAAGTAAATATATAATTTTTCATCTCATAACGTCCGAATGCTAAGAATTATATTAATGTGAAATAATCACCATCATTTAACATACTGAGTTCTAAATTGCTAACATAAGGAAATAGAAAAATGTCCTTTCAGTATTATTTTATCTCCCTTTCTCCTTCTCTCTACTTTTTTAGGTCTCGCCTAGCGCAGAAGCGCGAATGCGCTGCTCGCTCGGTAAGACATATTGTTAATGAGGAGATTTCAAAAGGGGACTTGAAGCCCTGCCCCTCTTTTCCATTGGCTGGCGTCACCGTTTATGCTAAACGGTGGCCTACCATGGGAAATTAGGTTCTTTTTGTTGCCGCCCTTTCCCCTTTTCGTCCGGCCCATCCAGACAGGATTGTCTGCTTTGCGGCTGTCGCGAAGCAATTTCTTATCTTTAGGGGGCCATCTGTTTTCACTCAGCCGCCTGTTTATTTTTGCATTGCGCTTTCACTTTAAGTGCAAAAATAAACAAGTGGCTGCCTTTCCGCGATGGGGAGCTCTTGTTTTAAACTGCTTCTCCTCTCTGTGTGAATATGAGTCGTTGCTGACACACAGCCTCCCTGGAGCTGGGGAGCAAGGGAGGAAAATACCCCAAAGAAAGGAGAAAGCGCACCAGCTGTGCCCTGTGGGAGGGAGCACAGCTCAACCATGCTGTCCCTTTAAACCCGGGTTCTAACTCCAATTTTAGGGGTGTATTTTTCTTTCGTTTGTGATATCTAGATGTTTAAAAAGTGTTTCTGGCTCCCGGAACAAACTGAGCCCAGGGCGCTTGCTTTTTTAAGTATATTTTGTGTTTTTAATATATTTTTGGTGGGGAGTAATGCGACACCTCCCCATGGAGGCAGACTGACAGAGGAAGCAAGACCCCCTCGCCGCATCCAGCCTTTCTGTGGGATCCCAGCTCAGCATGGAGAGCCAGGAAGGATGATGCGCAGGGGAACTGGGGGGATAGCTCCAGCAGGTGGCAGGAGGTAAGAGGGCTTAGTCGTGGCGGGTAGGGTACAACTGTGCTTTGCTCTAGAGACTTGGGTGAATGGGAAAAGTGCTGGTGAGGCACTATACTTTGTATCTCACTCAGGCTGTTGCAGGGCAGGAAGGAAGCTTGTGTTGTTGCAGAAGAAAAAGGAAAGGGTTGGGGAGAAGGGGTGGAATGCGCATTCCCTCTTGTGCGAGCCCATCGCTCCCTTATACGCTCATCCCACTCATAACAAACATTTCACCACATTGTATATAGGTAATCAGGTGAAATGTCAATACCATGGTTTGCGAAAACGCCCCTGTTGACGAGTATTGTAACTGTTTACTGCAGGCGTGGGGTCATGGAGTTGTAGGGGAGCGGGCAGTTTGGGGGGAGTTAAATGCATGGGGGCAGAGGCCATCTCTGTGCCTGTCACAAACCTGTGTTTTAGATGCAAAACGTGTTGATATTGTACTTGCAACAGTGTTTACACTCTGTAGTTAGTTCTTGTCGAATAACTGTGTTTTGAGAACTCTCTTTTTATAAATCTAGGTTTCTCCTTACTCTTGAAGTTGGTGGCGATACTGGGTTCAATAAAGAACAGCGTATAAACCTGTGCAAATTGTTAACGTAGTTGTTTGGGGGGTCTTGAAAAATGTTGCCACGCTATGATCAATCTGAGGGAAGAAAGAGTGACATGATTTATTGTACATACGCTAAGCTGCTGGTGTCTTTCGTTCACACTCTTGCCTGTACCGCATAGTGTATCTTTGCATATATATCCTCACCCCTGCCCAGAAGACAGTCCACTACTGCCGTCTTGACATCTCTCTCACCCCGTGTGTTCCTCTCATCCAGTGAACATGTCACCCCGCAGCTGCCGCCTTTCCCCGTGAATTCTCTTCCTCGCCCATCTTCACTCCTGATGGCTGCCTCGTACCTGCTTCGGCAGAACACTTCCCTCCAACAATCTCCCTGTCTCTCTTCTCCGCTAGAGCCTTTGCCAGACACCAGCCCACCACGCCACATATTTCAGAAATCTGAAAACATCTCCCATGCAGTTGGTGGGAGCAGCACTTTCCTACAGGTCTGAGGCAGCGGAAAGGACTCACCCCCCTTCACTGCCAGAGTAGGGGGACTGGGAGCCCACATGCTCGCTGGACGAGGAGGTCACAACTAACGGAGGCCCCCAGCTCATGAATCCGTCACTCCAAGTTCCCACCTGCTGATCAAAGGAACACCATGTCATGGAGCAGGGGGTCTCAACCCTCCCACCTGCTGAATAAGGCGGTCTCTGTTCAGGCAGGCTTTGGCAATGAAGCATCTGCCCTCCCTCCCGTTAGAACGGCATATACCTCAGAGAGTCCAGACAAGAATATCTGCACCATTAATATCCCCCAATTGGTGGATGATGCCCGCACCACTTACACTAGCCCCCCACACACACTTACTGAAGTATAATCCCAGCACCAGTGCTTTTCTTGTTAGAGTGATATGCAGGCACCCTGTCCTGCACCCCCTACATTTCTTGCACAGGCAGCGAGACCTGCAGTGCCTACCACTCCCCGAGTTCCCCAGCCCTTGCTTGGAAGACTTAATTCCACTAAATGTTAGTGTTTATAGCACAATTGTCTGCATCGCCTTTTATTACGAAACACTTTAACATCTATGCAGAGCAAGCTTTAGCTCTCCCCAGAGAAACAGCCGGCTCTCCTATCTCATACTATTGGTGGTTTGATGGATCATTCTGTCTGAGGGACTATTTTACATCTGTAAAGTCTACCTAGTCATCTCAGGTTGTCTCATTCCTGCCTAGTTTCTGTTGCATAAAGCAATAACTGTCCTACTTTTCTTCCTGTATTGCAATAGGTCTAACAGCCTTTCTGGACCCCACGCCAGAAAAAACAGACATGTGCCTGCATGCCTTTAGCTGCATGTGGGAGTAAAATAAAGCCAGAACTATTGGCTTTGTCAGTGTTTGTTTTTAATGTAGGAAGCCTGACCCGCCTCTTGCGGTTCAACCCCCACTTTTACTAGGGGTGGAGTTGTACTGAATGAGAGAAAGGTGTATTGACTATTGACTCCTTTGTGCATAACTGACTCCATTTTCTGTGCTCGCACGTAACTGCAAAGTGGGGAGGGCAGATTTCTGCTCTTCACTTGTTTTTCGCTCCTCACTGACCAGAGTGAACTGGATATTATCGTTGGAATGTGCAACTCTGCCTCGAAGTCAAAATACAGGAGCTTGGCCAGCCTCCGTCTTGGCCTTGAAGCAGACTGGTACAGCCAGCTTGGTTCTTTCTCATGGGAAGGGTTGAGGTTTTTTAGAAGCTTCGTCTTACCTTTAGTAATGGTATTTAAGCTGGGAACCTTCGAGGGCCAGGTGGAAGCTCACCACAGAATAGGCGTATTGCTGTGGAGGTGACGAAATTTGAGTCCCGATCGAAATCCTTCCTGGGCTGGTAAAGGGCTCCCACAGCTTGAGTTGGCAAGGATGTTGCTTAATCGATCGGTGAGGTGTTCCTAACCATTTTGTATATATTTTCTACTCTTTGCTACTTGTATATACTGCATTTTATTCTAATTGTTCATTTTAGTCAATTGATACTTGGGAATCTGCATTTACTGATACATTTGGCCTACCGTTCTAAAATGTCTCAATAATAAACTTGTGTGTGTTATTTTAAATACACCTGGATTTGTTTTCTTGCCTCGCCTAAAGGGAGTGCTGCGTCTTTTCCTTGTCTTTAGGGAGTGCTGCTCAAAGTGAATTATTTAAAGGTGCAGTAGTATTTTAAATGCACCTGGATTTGTTTTCTTGCCTCACCTAAAGGGAGTGCTGTGTCTTTTCCTTGTCTTTAGGGAGTGCTGCCCAAAGTGTATTTTTTAAAGGTGCAGTGGTACATTTGCCTCCAAAGTGGGAGTGGATGGTTTGGGTGTGGCTTCTTGGTGAGAAGTCACATTCATTACAGGGGTTCATGCTTGCTGCAGAAGCAACTAATTTCCCTGTTGAATCATAGTCACAGGACAAATCCCAGCAGGTCCACTCAGTTTTTCATCCATCTGAGGTCGATAAAATGTGGACCATTGAGTTGGGTAACAATAAACATATGTTATTCAGCGGCAAGATACCCATGTGTGAACGTGCGCTTACAAATACACACCTTATGTTTTGTTGATGCAGAAGGGCCCTACTCCTGATGTAGGGTCACCCCTTTCGGTCTTGGGCTCCTCTTTCTTGACTAGCTCCCCGCAGGGCCTCAAGCAGGCCCTCATACCATGATTTCTGCTTGCATGTCAGTTCCATTTTTGGAAGTCCTAGTTCACAGATTTGGCTTCCCGGATACATCATAGAACTGGAGTTTTGTTTCCTCTGCCTGACCTTTGCCGGACCCCAGGACAATTGTTTAAGAGGAGTGATGTGTTTTTGAAAGAGGGAGGGGCAGAGTTGAAGGGGAGGTGTCGGCGAGAGTGCACAGGGCCTGTAATTGTTTTTAGGTCTCGCCTGGTGTTGCAGCACACATGCGCTACTCGCTCTGCGAGGCCTGTTTGCAATCGATACGGATTCAGAAGAGACTTGAAGCTCCGCCCCAGTTTCCCATTGGCACGCGTCATCGTTTTAGGTAAATGGTGGCGCGTGATTTGAAATCTGGCTTCTTGGTTACTGCCTTGTCCACTTTTAGGACAGCCCATGTGGACGCCATCTTTGTTTGGCGCGACGTAGGAGGGCCTGCTGCTAGCGGAAACGCTGGCTCCTCATTGGGAATTCTACCAGCTCCTCCCTCCCCTTCCTCACATTCAAAAGCAAAGTCCCCAGAGTTGCGTTGTTCATGGGCTTACATTGACTTACTTGCAGTTAGCTACAGTGAGCGTAGCAGTAGCTCGTAATATCGAGGCTTCCATTTTACAGCGCTGTACATTAAATGGGTGCTGTAGGATGTCAGTGTGACGCTTGATTTTCTCTGCCTCCGGTGACATTTGTAGTTACATTTCATATTATTCCGGCCCAGAGACACACCAGCTGATGTTTGAGCTCCGGGATTTTTTTTTTGCTGAGACTGAGAAGGGTTTCGAAAATAACCTACCTGTTTGGGTGATGCACTTTTAATCCGCTGGTACTTTCGATTTGTGCATGCGCAGTTAAGGAGCCCTAGCCGTGTGCATGGTTTGTGTGCACACACTTGTCTGTCTCCAGTGCCATTGACTTACTTGCAGTTAGCTACAGTGAGCGTAGCAGTAGCTCGTAATACCGAGGCTTCCATTTTACAGCGCTGTACATTAAACGGGTGCTGCAAGATGTCAGTGTGACACTTAACAGTACAAGCTGTCATTCTTTAGCCTGTCAGAAATGTAAACCTAGCCCCCAGCATCTGTGGAAGATGCACATATCACAAATATACACTAAATAATGCAAATCTAGAATACAATACTATTAGCAAAGCAAATGTTTTTAACTTAATCAAAGGCGAGACCTATTGCATTTTCAATGCTTGCTTCTTGTGTGTGTATTTTCTCCCTCTGTCTCTCCCCCGAACATCTACTGGTCTTTTGACTCTCTTTTTCATTCTCACTTTGTCCCATATTCTTGCTATTTCTCTCTCATGTGTTCCTATCACTATCTCTCCATACTTTTATTTTATCTGTCCTTTTTGTTCATCTTTCTATCTCCCCCTCTCAGTCTCTTTCACTCTCTCCTTCTCTATCATGTCTGGCTGTGCCAGTCGTTATCTCCATATTATATGAGGTATGCTGCGTATCCTGGGAGGAATCTTGATGGTGATTCTGTGACAGATCGGAGATCAAGATTCCAGCCAGGACAGTTGGTCACGGCTACCTTCGATTTCCAGCGAGAAAAGCACAGAAAAATAAATCCTGCTTAAGCAACTATAAACCAATGGTTAGGGTCTTGAATATAGAACACTTGCAACAGCAGATGAAGGTGTACGTGCGTGTATACAGGAGTGGAGGGAGAGCCAAGTACGGGCAGAGGTCTGCACAGCAAACTGTGAAGTACATAGAGTGTTCCGGCATATCGTGGTGTGTCCCACCGCTGCACGGAGCACAGGTGGCGAATACAAGGAGCCCGGAGTGCAGAATGCCTGTTTTTAGGGTCTAGCAGAAGCAAATATCACTTGAGTAGGCTTGATTCTGGCCAAGAGCAGTGCAAGCACCAGTGACGAGGTGTGAGGAATGGTGCGCATCTCACAGCCTAGATAGGCACAGCACCCGCCATATTGAGTTTTGAGATTAAGTGGAAAGAGGTTTCCACTGAAAGGTACAGTGTTGTATGCAATTCACCAGTGATTCCCACACCATTGCAGTGTGAAAATCGGTTGGTGATTCACTCAGCATACATATTGGCCCAAGGCATCCAGGTGTTTTTGGTGAGAAAACCTGTGGATGATTCACACACTAATAAATATTGGACCCAGGCATTCACGTGATTTTGTTGCTTTTAGGCAGTATTAGCAGTCTTGGTATAGTGATTCTTACGCCTGTCTGGTACGGAAATCTACTGGCGTTCACGCATCTATAAAATAACTGTTCACAGTAAAATAAAGCATAAAAGTGGTCTAAAGCATTTCTCAGGTGTATTAACGAAGATGGATGATATATCCCCACTCCTCCAGAATTGTTGGTGGAAGGTGGTGAACCTGCTTTAGAATGATGCCAGCTAAAAAGGGTTTTCAGTCCTATTTGGAGGCTGTTGGAAGGGATGTGTGTACAGACAAGTGCAAATTTACAGTGTTGAAACATTGCCTTGGTCCGGAGGAAGGCGTATTTTAATCTACCTATCGCTTTTAGAATTTGACGACAAAGAGGAAGATGAACTGGATGTTTATGATATAGTCATAAAACAACTAGATATACAGTACAAGAAAAGAGTAAATGAGGTTGTAGCGCAACACAAATGTTTGGGTAGGGGACAATTACCAAATTAATCTACGGATGCTTTTGTGAATGATTTAGGTGTTTTGGCCAATACGCGTAATTATGATTCATTTCATGATCAAACACCTTTAGACCAAATGGTACACAAGACTTCGGATCTTAATTACAGGAGAAGCTACTCTCATTAGATGACTTGATGTTAGAAAAAGCTATAGATATTGTGCATCAATTTGAAGAGATGAAGAGAGGCATTCAACAGTTAGCTCTCAAGTCTGGGGAGGCAATACAAATGGTGAAGAAAAAAGAGTATGCAAAGCATTAGAGATGGGCAGTAGAGTTAATCACAACTGAGTGGATGTGAATAGATGAGAATACTGTTGCTTTAGATGCTGTTTGAGTGGTCATCTAGCAAATGACAAAACTGGTCCTGCTTTAAGTCAGTGGAGCAGAGTTTGCAGAGGCAAAGGGCATTTCCGAGAGTGTGTAAGAGTAGAGATGTAAATATAAACAGGACAACAATGGGAAAGAGTAGACAAAGTAGAACAGGTGTGGGGGAAAAGAACCAAGTTGGGGTGGTCTGTAATGAGTATGACAGTGATGTTGTCGAAGAGTTTATTCTGGGTGTGTATGGGATTAGTGAGGAGAGAAAAGATGCCCCATTTTGTAAGGTAATGATTAGTAATGTATGCATCAAACGAATGGCTTATTCAGGTGCCAGGCACACACTCTTTGGGGATTATTTATTATTGAAGTTCTCTAATGTAAATTTGTTGCCGACTGAAATAAAGTTGCAAACACAACAGTGATGGACAGAATGTGGATCAATGTCACACATTCACCCCAGTCCAAAGATCTGGGCCCAAATCCATCGTTTTTCCACTCCACACCACCCTGGGTTAGACAATGGCGATATGCAAATCAGCGCTGACCCTGTGCCCCATGGGAACAGTCCAGTCCGAACTACAAAAGCCATGTCCTTCCCAGAACGGAAACAAGCATCCGAGGACCGGCCCGGTTTCGAGGTAACACCTCTCATCAGCCCGGCTAGCTTGATTCCAGTGGTGTTGAGTGCCTGGGACTCACGTCTGAGCATCCCCAGTACACTTAGAGCGGTAATTGCAAACACAACAGTGATGGACAGAATGTGGATCAATGTCGCACATTCACCCCAGTCCAAAGATCTGGGCCCAAATCCATCGTTTTTCCACTCCACACCACCCTGGGTTAGACAATGGCGATATGCAAATCAGCGCTGACCCTGTGCCCCATGGGAACAGTCCAGTCCGAACTACAAAAGCCATGTCCTTACCAGAACGGAAACAAGCATCCGAGGACCGGCCCGGTTTCGAGGTAACACCTCTCATCAGCCCGGCTAGCTTGATTCCAGTGGTGTGGAGTGCCTGGGACTCACGTCTGAGCATCCCCAGTACACTTAGAGCGGTAATTGCAAACACAACAGTGATGGACAGAATGTGGATCAATGTCACACATTCACCCCAGTCCAAAGATCTGGGCCCAAATCCATCGTTTTTCCACTCCACACCACCCTGGGTTAGACAATGGCGATATGCAAATCAGCGCTGACCCTGTGCCCCATGGGAACAGTCCAGTCCGAACTACAAAAGCCATGTCCTTCCCAGAACGGAAACAAGCATCCGAGGACCGGCCCGGTTTCGAGGTAACACCTCTCATCAGCCCGGCTAGCTTGATTCCAGTGGTGTGGAGTGCCTGGGACTCACGTCTGAGCATCCCCAGTACACTTAGAGCGGTAATTGCAAACACAACAGTGATGGACAGAATGTGGATCAATGTCACACATTCACCCCAGTCCAAAGATCTGGGCCCAAATCCATCGTTTTTCCACTCCACACCACCCTGGGTTAGACAATGGCGATATGCAAATCAGCGCTGACCCTGTGCCCCATGGGAACAGTCCAGTCCGAACTACAAAAGCCATGTCCTTCCCAGAACGGAAACAAGCATCCGAGGACCGGCCCGGTTTCGAGGTAACACCTCTCATCAGCCCGGCTAGCTTGATTCCAGTGGTGTGGAGTGCCTGGGACTCACGTCTGAGCATCCCCAGTACACTTAGAGCGGTAATTGCAAACACAACAGTGATGGACAGAATGTGGATCAATGTCACACATTCACCCCAGTCCAAAGATCTGGGCCCAAATCCATCGTTTTTCCACTCCACACCACCCTGGGTTAGACAATGGCGATATGCAAATCAGCGCTGACCCTGTGCCCCATGGGAACAGTCCAGTCCGAACTACAAAAGCCATGTCCTTCCCAGAACGGAAACAAGCATCCGAGGACCGGCCCGGTTTCGAGGTAACACCTCTCATCAGCCCGGCTAGCTTGATTCCAGTGGTGTGGAGTGCCTGGGACTCACGTCTGAGCATCCCCAGTACACTTAGAGCGGTAATTGCAAACACAACAGTGATGGACAGAATGTGGATCAATGTCACACATTCACCCCAGTCCAAAGATCTGGGCCCAAATCCATCGTTTTTCCACTCCACACCACCCTGGGTTAGACAATGGCGATATGCAAATCAGCGCTGACCCTGTGCCCCATGGGAACAGTCCAGTCCGAACTACAAAAGCCATGTCCTTCCCAGAACGGAAACAAGCATCCGAGGACCGGCCCGGTTTCGAGGTAACACCTCTCATCAGCCCGGCTAGCTTGATTCCAGTGGTGTGGAGTGCCTGGGACTCACGTCTGAGCATCCCCAGTACACTTAGAGCGGTAATTGCAAACACAACAGTGATGGACAGAATGTGGATCAATGTCACACATTCACCCCAGTCCAAAGATCTGGGCCCAAATCCATCGTTTTTCCACTCCACACCACCCTGGGTTAGACAATGGCGATATGCAAATCAGCGCTGACCCTGTGCCCCATGGGAACAGTCCAGTCCGAACTACAAAAGCCATGTCCTTCCCAGAACGGAAACAAGCATCCGAGGACCGGCCCGGTTTCGAGGTAACACCTCTCATCAGCCCGGCTAGCTTGATTCCAGTGGTGTGGAGTGCCTGGGACTCACGTCTGAGCATCCCCAGTACACTTAGAGCGGTAATTGCAAACACAACAGTGATGGACAGAATGTGGATCAATGTCACACATTCACCCCAGTCCAAAGATCTGGGCCCAAATCCATCATTTTTCCACTCCACACCACCCTGGGTTAGACAATGGCGATATGCAAATCAGCGCTGACCCTGTGCCCCATGGGAACAGTCCAGTCCGAACTACAAAAGCCATGTCCTTCCCAGAACGGAAACAAGCATCCGAGGACCGGCCCGGTTTCGAGGTAACACCTCTCATCAGCCCGGCTAGCTTGATTCCAGTGGTGTGGAGTGCCTGGGACTCACGTCTGAGCATCCCCAGTACACTTAGAGCGGTAATTGCAAACACAACAGTGATGGACAGAATGTGGATCAATGTCACACATTCACCCCAGTCCAAAGATCTGGGCCCAAATCCATTGTTTTTCCACTCCACACCACCCTGGGTTAGACAATGGCGATATGCAAATCAGCGCTGACCCTGTGCCCCATGGGAACAGTCCAGTCCGAACTACAAAAGCCATGTCCTTCCCAGAACGGAAACAAGCATCCGAGGACCGGCCCGGTTTCGAGGTAACACCTCTCATCAGCCCGGCTAGCTTGATTCCAGTGGTGTGGAGTGCCTGGGACTCACGTCTGAGCATCCCCAGTACACTTAGAGCTGTAATTGCAAACACAACAGTGATGGACAGAATGTGGATCAATGTCACACATTCACCCCAGTCCAAAGATCTGGGCCCAAATCCATCGTTTTTCCACTCCACACCACCCTGGGTTAGACAATGGCGATATGCAAATCAGCGCTGACCCTGTGCCCCATGGGAACAGTCCAGTCCGAACTACAAAAGCCATGTCCTTCCCAGAACGGAAACAAGCATCCGAGGACCGGCCCGGTTTCGAGGTAACACCTCTCATCAGCCCGGCTAGCTTGATTCCAGTGGTGTGGAGTGCCTGGGACTCACGTCTGAGCATCCCCAGTACACTTAGAGCGGTAATTGCAAACACAACAGTGATGGACAGAATGTGGATCAATGTCACACATTCACCCCAGTCCAAAGATCTGGGCCCAAATCCATCGTTTTTCCACTCCACACCACCCTGGGTTAGACAATGGCGATATGCAAATCAGCGCTGACCCTGTGCCCCATGGGAACAGTCCAGTCCGAACTACAAAAGCCATGTCCTTCCCAGAACGGAAACAAGCATCCGAGGACCGGCCCGGTTTCGAGGTAACACCTCTCATCAGCCCGGCTAGCTTGATTCCAGTGGTGTGGAGTGCCTGGGACTCACGTCTGAGCATCCCCAGTACACTTAGAGCGGTAATTGCAAACACAACAGTGATGGACAGAATGTGGATCAATGTCACACATTCACCCCAGTCCAAAGATCTGGGCCCAAATCCATCGTTTTTCCACTCCACACCACCCTGGGTTAGACAATGGCGATATGCAAATCAGCGCTGACCCTGTGCCCCATGGGAACAGTCCAGTCCGAACTACAAAAGCCATGTCCTTGTAAATTTGTTGCCGACTGAAATAAAGTTGCCAGTCTATGGGAATAAACCCATTGAAGTGCAAGGTTATTTTGTTTCAACATTAAGTTTTATTACACTCCCGATCGACTCCACAGAATGTTCCCCTCTAGTGGCCCCAGGTGTTTTAGATGCGGGCTTGCAGTGGGGGACTGGCTCCATGTCGGGTTTACATGCTGCCATTTGATCAACTATTGGCAGAATATTTTTTCTGAAATTAACAAGAAACTGGAGTCTAATCTTTCTCCTAGTTCTCTCACTGCCCTTTTTGGCAGAGTAGAGTCGAGTGAAGATTTGACCTTAAGCCAAAGTCAGTTTATCTTCATTGCTACTTTAATTGCAAGATCATTTATTTTAGCAAATTGGATGTCCAAGGTGGTCCTGGCGATCGTTCAGTGGATTTTAAAAATGCAGAGAGTCTTTAAGCGGGAATCCATTTATGCAAAAAGGGTAGTCTCCTTTGCTAAACTTGATAGAATCTGGCGGTTTTGGAATTAAATTGTTCCTATATCCTCATAATTTTGTGTACTACATATTTTGTTTAGATGATGTTCTATTTTTATTTCATTTATTTAGTTATTTATTTATTTTTCTCTTCTCCCAAAATGAAATACGAACTACGAATGTTATATATGTGTAATGGGACTTACACAGGTTACCTTCTTGTACTTAGTAATTTTGTATTGTGTAAAATTTAATACTTTTGCTACAACAATAAAATAAAGTAAAAAAATAAAGAAAAAAAACATTACGTTTTAGAGGAAAATGTACTGACACAAATACATATGAGGCCAAAGAGGGTTCATGTCTACTAGGATGGCCACAGCAAAGGGATCTGATGATAACCTTGAATCCCAATAATCCTGACCAAGTTCTAGGTTATAATGATTTGGTTTTGCAGGTTAGTGGCAAAGAGGCAGTGGAAGGGACTGAGTTGTTTTCAAAAGTGTCCAGCCCACCATGGGGTTATAAAAGAATTTTGTACACAAGATCATTATGAAAGAAAATATTATCCCTAGGATCGCAATGTACCTTTTATGATGCAGGCTGCATTAAAAGAAGAATTAAGTAGACTGTGTGAATTAGACATAATTGAGGAAATAGAATCATCGGATTGGTTATTCCCTGTTGTAGTCATACACAAACCAAATAGAAAGATAAGGCTTTTCGTGGATTTGAAAGATGTAAATTATTGTGTGTGATTGATCGCCACCCTCTTCCAAATATTGGGGAAATATTTTCAATGACAGATGGGGCCACACAGTGTTTTCCACATTGGATTTGTCTAGTGCATACCACCAGATTGCACTGCACAAGGCTAACAGACACTACACATCGTTCATTACACCGGAGGGTCCTTATTGGAAAAATAGGATGCCCTTTGGTTTAATATCATAATCTGCAGCGTAATGGATAAACTTTTTAAAGAGGTGCATAATGTATTGGACTTTCAAGATGATATTCTTGTATTTGGGAAAACACCACACTAGAATTTTGCACAAGGTATTGTCTATTTTGGAAAAAATGGTCTAATGTTAGGCATGGATAAATGCAAATTTGAAATGGATTCAGTTCATTATTTAGGCCATAATATCAGTAAACCTGGTATTTCACCCAAGCAAATGTATAGTCAAAGCTATAGAAAGTGCTTCCCAACCAGTTGACAAAGATCAGCTACTGTCATTTTTGAGCCTTGCTGAATACTATGCAAAGTTTATTTCCATATTGTCTGGTACCACTAAATGCTTGTGAGAATTAATGAAAAATCAAGATTCCAGCCAAGACGGTTGCTCCAGGCTCCCTCCAACAAGAACAGACCGAGAAAAGCGAAGAAGAAGAGATCCTGTTTAAGAAACTTTAAACCACTGGTTTGCGATTTGATTAAAAAAAAAATCTATCTTCAGAAGGGACGAATTTTTGAAGATTTTCTCTCCAAGGTACAGTTAACAATAGACCCTGACTGGAAACAGAATGTAGGTGTTTAGGTTTCCTTTCTTGAATAAGATATTAAATAAACAATGCACAATGGTAAAGGTCTGCAGAGTAGCTTGGGGTTGTCATGATGCCATTAAAAATAAATAATAAATTTTTTTAACTTGCTCTGTTTTGTTAAAAACACATTCTGTCTCTGGCAGGAAAAGATTGTTGAAGTTGTACATTGTAAAGTGCTGATAACAAAGGGAATTAATTAGACTTCGAGGAGTTAGTAAATCTTGTATTGATAGATCAATTAAAATCATTTCAATATGCATGAAACAGAATTTTATTTATGGGCAAATAATGAAAATGTTTTAGAACCACTCTCCTTCCTCAATTGAGGACTAACCCGGAGGTCCCGGGGGATAAGGTGCTAAGGGGCAGATTTATGAAGGGCTTGCGCCGCCGGTGCGTCATTTTTAACATGGGAAAAAGTGACGCACCGGCGGCGCAAGGCCTTCATAAATCTGCCCCTAAGTGCCTTAATGTGGTGGCACTTGCCAGACCAAGCAAGTATAACAACAGGACGCAGTGAGTAAAGCTCTGTCATCTACCAGCTTCAAAAGTGTGACCGGAGTGTAGTGTGGATTGGACTGAAGCGCCCCCCAGCTGGAAACACGGCTGCTGGAGTGCCAACCAGACCAGGTGGGGGTATAAAGATATGATTATAAAAGAGGGGCCTAGAGGGTGAAGTGCTTTGCTCTTCCGGCTTCATAAAGGAGGCTCTGGTGCAGTGTGGATTGTACTGAAACGAACCACAGCTGGAGAATTGGGTAGGAGGAGCGGGTCTAGTCGGAGGCTATGCTCTTACAGCTCTTTGAAGGTGGGGTTGCGGAACATCGAGGTCTTGCATGTTAGTTGCACTGGGTCCCCTCGTAATAAGGCTATTATGGCTGACCGACAAGCCCTGATTTGCAAAGATCTTAAAGATGATTGGCAAGCCAAGACTGCTTCCAAGGGGACACCAAATCCTTCGACCAAAATACACTGAGACGGATAAGCATCAGATCATGTTTCTTGGCCTTGGAGAAATGGGAAGACGGGTATGGCTGAGGGCTCCAGGGCATGCTTGCGAGGGCATGACTGCCCATGTGTGCCGTTTGCTTCCTAGTGCAGCCTTGTCTGTGATGTGTGATAAAGGCTTGGCTGCTCTGTTGGTAATTCATTTGAAGGAGGCATATTCCATAGGGGAGTGCCAGGCTTCTTTTAGTTGCAGCGCTGAGATTGCCAGATGTAGTGCAGGGAATGCAGATTTCTTTTTATTGGCCTCCTTTTCTAATTCCAGTCAGCAGTGATAAGAGAGCAAGTTTGCTTCGGCTGCCCTCGTCCTCCAGCAGAGTGGGCCCTGGTTGTGCAGACTGTCCTCGAGCTTGATTTGGGCTTGTGAGATATGCTGTGGAATCGCAAAACGTTTTCTGAAGAGTCTTGATTGTTGGGTGTTTACAATTGTTGCATTTTCCCTTCAAGCAGATCTTAACCTTAGGATATCACTTGCATAAGTTTAGCACCTAAGATCTTGAGGAGATAGTGTGATAAGGAGTATCATGTTTACAGTTTTAAATACGAACTGCAGGTTGTTAGCTGTGGCTCATCTCGATTGAAAGTGCATTTTGTAAGTTAAATGTGAGTCTAGATAAACTCCAAGATACTTGTAGGATTTTACTAGTTATAGGGAATTGCCACTGACCTGCCAGGTACATTTAGGCAGCCTGTTGTTGCCAAGACCCGTGAAACAAAGTACCTTGGGGCATATTACCAAGCAATAGCGATAATTATCGCTATTGCTTGGTTAGAGACAAAAATTTACCGCTGAGCTGCGGCGATTTTTATCGCAAATAAACATTGGTATTACCAAGGTTTATCGCAAATGCGATAAAAATCGGCCGCAATGCATGAATATCGCTGAAAAGTCAGCGCTATTCATGCATTATCGAGCTAATGCTCTTAGCCATGTTATCCACCTCCCATTGGATAACATGGCTAAGAACTGCTCAGGGCAGGTGTTAGCTTTTGGTGATATTCGTGCTTAGCGCGAATATGTCCATAAGTTGGTAATAGGAGATAGCAATGTTAGCGACTGTTTCCAGTTGCTAACATCTTGGCACACCCACTTTGCATGTCATTAGTGATAAATATCACTGACATGCAAAGTGGGGCCCAAGATGGTCGCTATCTCCTACTAGCTGTCGCTAACTGGTGTTAGCGACAGCTAGGTAATAGGGAGATAATTTTATCTCCGCTTTCTTGGCTTTTAAAGCCAAAAAAGCGGAGATAAACCCTCTTGATAATATGCCCCCTTGTTTTTTTTAAAGTTGAGAACAGCTGCAGGTTGGTGGTGCAGCCCAATAATTGGTCTATCAACCATTGCAGGACTATTGGTGTTTTAATGAGCAAAACGATAATATCTGTATATTGCAGACTTCAAATGTGTTCCTCACCCAACCTGGTAGAATCACTCATCACTTGGGCCAGATGGATATCAAGATCGGCAGTGTAGATGTTACATAGGCAGGGTGCAAAGATGCACCCCCATTTTAGGCCAATGTTGGTGTTGATTGTTTGAGCAGGTCTTCGACCGTCGTCTATCTTATTTGTAGTGTTAGAGTAAAAGTTAATGATTTCCTGCAGCAACTTCGGTGGCACCTCCCACCAGAGTATTTTTCCCACAGCTGAGCCTTCAGGACTTTGTTGAAGGCTGCTTTAAGTCGATGAAGCAGGCATAGAGCTTGCTGGATTTAGCGACTGCTTTATCAGCCAGTATGGTCACCGCAAGCAGGTTAGTCAATGTACTAATTCCTGCTGTGAACCCTGTCTGCGTTTTCAGAACTATATTTGATTGAGTTATTGACCCAGTCCTCTAGACTGATGAGCAAATTGGAAGTGTAGATCTTGGCTTCTACATCAATTAAGGTGATTAGTCTGTAGTTAGCAGAATGTCAGCGCTCGCCCGATGTATATATTGGCTGTAGGATGCAGCCTCTCTAGAAGTCCTGGATGGTTTGTTAACATGGTGTAATTGAATAGAATGGTTAATTCCGAGGTTCAGAGTGGGGAGCGCTTTTTGAATAGTGCATCTGGAAGGCCATTGGGCCCTGGTGCCACTCAGAGCTGAAGCTTTTTAGCATTTGGGCAACCTGTTGGTGACTGATCACGAAATGGTCCTCGTTTGGGGAGTGGGTGCCTTGTTGGGCTTCCTGGATGGCCTCTGCCTTCCTTGTGGGGAGACGTTCCTGATAGACCTGTTTATAGGCTGTGACTATGTTTCTTGCCCAGGCAGTATTATGGTGCCATTGATGGCCACTTGCCAAATTGTTGATCTTCACTCAGAAAACGTAGAGTTTTTTCCTTACTTGGGCCAGTTTGGTCCACAGACCCATCACGAAGTTATGTTTGGCAGACCGAAAGGCATTTCTTTTGGTTTGTTTCATTTTAATGATTTTAGTGGTTGAGTCCAGGCTGGGTTGAATGCCCCACAGGAGGGCACACCTGAGCTCCCTATTGACTTGCTTTTTAATGATCCGCAATTGTAGGGTGAACCATTCTGCCCCATTTGGGCCATAGCCATGTTTTCTGAGGGGTTTGCTAGGGAATTCTGTGGTGAGGGCCTCAAAAAAGGCCTCCCAGGCCTGAACGGGAGAGATACTGCGATTGGCAGGAAATAGGAGACTAGTGGAAAAAATGACATGAACATGTAAAAAGATAATAATGTTCCTTATTGGAAATATTGATTCTTACAGAAGAGCACTCTGCACAGTGATCAATAAATGGCATAAGAATAAGAGGCCTTTCTTCTTACAAAAATATATTTATTCAATTAGGATTATGATTGACAATATATATGGCAACAGAAATTGTGGCTGATTATGGAAAACATATTGAATATGGTGCAGTGAAGACTTGTGGCCAGATCTACCAGTTATTCATGAAGCAGAGTGCAGCAGCCACAAATGCTGCACTGCATGAAAAGGACAGAGGAGGAGAGCACCATATTTACAGAAATATGGCGCTCTCTTCCCCTTTCCCTAGCGCTAGCACTGAAATCAGCTGCTGTTCACCACAGAGACACTTTTGCACCATAGTGCAAGGGTGTCTCCACGAGTCTAGCATAGGTTTTGTACTGGAAGGATAGCCTTCCAGTACAAAATACCATGCTTAGACTAACTTTAACTCTTTTCCTTCTTTGTATGTGTGCTATAAAGTGTTGCACACATAAAAAGTCAGAAAAAGGAAGGAGAAATGAAAGCATTTTCCTTCCTTGCACCTACTTCAAAACAGTGCATTTTTCTGACGCTAAACCCTGGCTACTTTATTCATGGCCAGACTGGGAACCGAAATCGGCCATGGCAAACTGCTCGGCCGGCCCTGGGGTTATGTGGCCAAATTGTTTGCTAGGACCGGTGTCCGCTGATTTTGTTACAGGGGACCAATATTGCCACCCCGGTACAAAAAACGGCCCACTTGTGCCAAAACCGGCCCACACTCTGGCGGCACATCGTTGAAACACCCTGTGTCCGCTATAGCCAGTCCGGCCCTGACTTTATTTAGTAAATAGGGCTTTGAGTCAGAAACCTTTGGTGGTTGCATGGGAACGCCCATGCACCACTCATGGTACGCCCCCTTGATGCTAAGTAATGCAGTGCAGGGATATGGTCTGCTTCGCTTTACTTTCACATTATTTCCAGTGCTAAACAAGTTTAGTGCTGGAAAGTAAATCAGAAAAAAAAGATTTTGTGCCGATTGTATCATTTTTGTGGTGCAAACATGGCCTAAAATCTTAGTAAATCTTCCCCTCAGTGCATTATTTATGTGATAGCATATATACATGTGTGTGTGTGTAAATATAAATATATATACATATATATTTATTAGTTACTCACTGAAAAAAACAAAGGTTAAAGTAACATTATAGCTAGGTGTAAAAAAAAAGATTTGTTTTTGTTTTTTTTTTCTTTAAAAAACTTAGAGCATCACTGATGGCATCATCCAATGAGTGTTCTAGTTTGTTTTATAGTTTACATAGTGGTCGGTAAGTACCATATACATGTGTGTGTGTGTAAATATAAATGTATATACATATATATTTATTAGTTACTCAATGAAAAAAACAAAGGTTAAAGTAACATTATAGCTAGGTGTAAAAAAAAGATTTGTTTTTGTTTTTGTTTCTTTAAAAAACTTAGAGCATCACTGATGGCATCATCCAATGAGTGTTCTAGTTTGTTTTATAGTTTACATAGTGGTGGGTAAGTACCATATACTTGTTTACCTAATTTTGTACAGCATGGATCCAGGTAATGGGTGTAAATGTTTACAAAATAAACCTGCTCCTAATGCACCATAGTATGCTAGAAGTATGGAACAGCTTTAACATCTTTGTATTCAAGAGTAACTCTGTGTGCAGGTGATAGTTGCCGACTCGTGGTCAT
Source organism: Lissotriton helveticus (assembly GCF_964261635.1). Lineage (NCBI taxonomy): Eukaryota > Metazoa > Chordata > Amphibia > Caudata > Salamandridae > Lissotriton > Lissotriton helveticus. Next base: position 1,072,922,858 of record NC_136067.1, on the reverse strand, counting down.
TATGTTCCAAAGAAGCTTTTTGGTTCTGCAGAATTTTTTTTCAACATGATCAAAATAGTACATAGTTGATAATAACTTTTGTAAGCAGCTTTGAGTTATGAGATAGAATTGTGTCAGCATGAGAATTTCCACATAATGTGGAATACTGTGTGCACCAGTTACTAACCTATATACATGTGCATGTTTTGCTTGAGCAGATGAGCTATCTGTTAAGTGTTCACTGCAGTATGAAGGGTGCAGGTAGCAGGATGCTTAGCATCTTCCGATCTTGGTTATTTTGAGAAAATACTGTCTTATTTTACAACTGATGCATAGAGTGTACACTGTTCTTAGTAGATGCTTTTTAATACTCTGTGGTATTTTTCTTATGAAAGTTTCACAGTATGTAAACAGTGTGGTAAAAATGAGCTCTCTCCAAAGAGTAAGCACTGTTTACAATACTCAGTTCTCTACTGATATCAACTTCATTTCTCAATGTAGGCTCAGTGAGTTTCAGGTGTTTGATTCAGATATAAGCTGACCATAGTAGGTCATTTGTTTTGGAACTGACATTCACTATTTTTAGGAACTTAGCTTTCTCTGAACAGTTGTAAACAGATTGAACATTGAACTATATGAGCGTTTCCTATATATATGTGGTTGATTGTAATGTGAACTATGCTTGCTGTAAAGTGTATGGTATACACCCAATGTTGCACATAAGGCATGCTTTCTAAACCTAAGGGGGTTGTGTCTGTGATGGTAGTAATGATGTCTGATATTCTCCTGAGCTATTGTGTACTTACTTTCATGCCTCTAATGCTATAGTAAGTTATAGACTAATATGTGAGAAAACGAAGTTTGGATGATGTAATCAGTGATCTCATCAATTATACCTTTGAGATATAATCAGTGATGTCATGCTGGGATGAATTCTTTAAATCAATTTCCCGTTTTCTATCCCAGTATGTGATGGTGTGCCCTTTCGTACTGACCCATGGGGCATATTCCCTCAACCAAATAGGTAAGAAGATGCATTATTAAATCGTATTATCTACTCCATCAGAGCCTTATTATGAGTATATTATACTGCCATTGATGATGCACGGGGCATGCGGACATGGTGTTGCTTTGTTTCAACTTTTTCTACAAGATGCAATCAAATACATCTAATCATTTTAAAATACACAGCACAAAGTCGATCATTTTTCTCACTGATATACCACAGCCATGGTGATAACTGTGGTGTTTTCTAGTATTGTTTTAATACAGATTTGTATATCTGATTCACTGCTTGCTATACTTACCCTACAATGCTTGGTGGCCAGTCCAGTGCCAGAAAAACACAGTGTTCCCGTCTATGGGACGTTCTGGCTGATAAGGAGCTCTTAAACCAGAAACATTTTAACACTGAAGTGAATTTTCTTTGTCTTTTTGTGATCTAGGTTGGATAACCAAAGATAGGATCCAATAGTCTGTACCACCCTAGAGGGGGACCTCTTTCCACCCCACCATTCTGGGGGTGGGACACTCAACTTTTACTACATGCAATTTTTCTGGTCCTGAAGAAGCGCCAGGGATCTCTGTCAAAGACCAATAGGGGCGCGAAACATGTTGACCCATTTAGTTGTTTCACTCACATTCACATTTGACTACAATCCACTAGTAGCACCAACTTTCGGGATTTTTAAACTGACAGAGGAATCCACCCATTAAAATAGCATAGTATCGATATCCCAGAGTCAGTTTTATACTCACTCACTTCCTTAGAAGCACTCTCTCACACACGTCATTCAGCAGAAATGTCAAAAGATCTCTGCTAAAGTGACCCTTTGGGGGACCTCTGGGCCACTGCAGTGCCGGCCCGACAAAGAGCATCCACCCTATGGTGAAGCATGACATCACTCGGGATAGGTGAGAGCAACAAGTAATAGTCTTTTTGACTATGTTATGTACATCCTAGATCACCTCTTTTCTTTAGATCTTCACTAGGAACAGGGACTCCCTGTTTGGAGGGTACCACTTTTATGCCTAGTACCAGCCTGTGAGTGGGGAAAACCCCTGACCACTTCCTAATAGGTACAAGTACCTAGAGGTAGGAACCTGGCCACTTTTACAGTACTTCTTGTGTGTTGTACTGTAAACAATCCCACAGTGCATCTCTATACGTAAACCCAACATGACAGAGCCTTCCTATCCCTATACAGAGCTCCCTGTGCCCACCTCCCCCAGAGGTGTGGATAGTACAATTGGAAAATCCACCCTTGTGGTCACTCTAAACTGGTTGGTTCTAGAAGCAGCCACTCACCCACTGGGTTTGGTGCATGGTTGGCTAGCAGGATAATAGAGGGAGCAGACCTAGATGTGCACTACATCCCCCTGTAACAGGATAGGAACCCTATGAAGTTAATTAACTTCCTGGGCATAGCATAGATGACCAACCTGTCAGGGAGAAAAACATCTCCTCTCACCCAAGCCCTTTGTCCAGTGTCTGACAGCAATGCACATTTCCCCACAAGGGAGCCATATAAAGTCAGGGGACACTGAACACTGGCAGAAAGTCATATTTGGCTCAGGCAGGAAAATGGCAACTTTCTAAGTGTAATTTCAAAAAAGGAATCTAACATCAGACCACTATGTTAAACTTTAAATTACCATGAGAATGAGCTGCTGAAATATTGTTCTAGCTATTCCTAAAATGAAGTTAAGCATTGTAAGGTTATATAACATAACTCAGTTTTTTCCTATGGGAGAGCCAGCCTTACCAGAGTGAAAAGTGACTTTAGAGATTTTTCACTTCTAAGGCATGTAAAACATAACTACACATGCCCTAATTTTTAAATAACATGCACCATGCCCTATGGACATGTAGGGCATGACAGTATTAAAAGTTCTACCCAAGCTGAGGGACAGGCCTGAAAACATGTGTTGCATTGCCATTTCAGTGGTGGCACAATATGTGCTGCATTCTACTAATGAAATTTAACTTGGCCCTGGGTGCACTTTCTACCACATACTAGGTATTTCTAGGTAAGTTAAATACACCAATCAGGTGTGTACCGAATTTTGACATGCTTTAGGGGTCAGAGCACATGCCCTGGGGCTTGATTAGCAGTTCTCCGGTGTGCAGAGTCAAAAAACCAGCAGCACCAGTCCAGAACAAATGAAGGTGTCCATACAAAAAGAGCCATTTTGTTACAAAATCTATATGCACACTGCAACACTGAAAAAGACAAAAGTTAAAGGGACGTAATAATTAAGGGAAGATTTAAAGTTATAACATACCGCTTCAGACAAACAAAACCACTAAAATTCACCACTTAAATCTATCTCAAGTAACTATAAGTTTTGCCTTATTGTAACTTTAACTCACATCCACCCATGTACAGTGTTGTAATCATTGATCTACTTTAAGATGTTGCAGTGATGTTATCAATGATGTAATTGAAAACGTCATGAGTGATGTAATGTGGGAGGTAATTAGCAGTGCATGGTAAGGGTGTGAGCTATAGCCACTTCGTATTTTTTTATATTCGAGAGAAGTGGCATGTGACCCCTATACCCTGGGGCCACCAAAATTCATTTATAAGGGAGTGGGTGGCTCCATCACTGAGCCAATACTGGCCCTCGTGACCCCATCCCCCAGGCTGAAATTCATTTAAAGGGGAAAACATGTGCCCCCCTCCCCAAACAAATAATGACCTTGGAGGCTTCATCCCCTGAGGACTATAGCGGGTGCTCCGGTCACACCCTGGGCACCCACAAGACTTTGAACATTGGGAGCTGCAGCAGGAGGCCCCTGGCCCCCTCAGCCTCACCAGCTCCCCTGCGAGCACCTATCCTGGATACAGCAGGAGCCATCTTTACTACCGCCCGGCAGGAGCAGGGTTTTTTCTCTGCTCCCCTCGGGCGGGAGCAATCTCTGTTTGCCTGCCTGCAACTGTGCTGACAAAGAAAAAAATGTGGACTCCCACCAGACAGAATCATTTCTGCAGCAGCCACTGGGTGGGAGCATACCTGTCTTCCCTGGCACGATGTAAATTGGGATATTAAGTCCCCTTCAATCCTGAGGGTACCTGGGGGCCAACTAGCCCACTGTAGTGTAGTTCCTATATTCCCAATACGCTCTGCGCATTGGAATAACATATCCTATAGATTTGATGTAGGACTTATGTCGACTAGTTCTCTATCGAATATATTAGACTTAATTGTGAGAGCCAACAATCTCAGAGGTCACTAGAAATTTTCTCGAATACACAAGAAGGGATTAGTTTCTGACAACCGCAAAAACATGACAACTTTGTTTCCCCAAGATAGAACGTATCTTCAGAGTCATGGAAACAATAGATAGATATTTAACTCAGTCAATCGTGCATGCTTCGTTTCAACAGAGTTGCAGAGAAATAGAGAGACGGGCGTTTTCAATAAAAGGATTTATTGAACAGTCTTCTTTCTCATGCAAGTAAAGTGAACTGCTACAATCGTTATACAGGCTGTAAAGTGTAATGCGTACAGCAAGAACAATATTATAAAATAATACTGTAAAAGCATTGTATGGTTTTCTAAACCATTAAGGAATACATACATAAATAACAATGGCTAAAAAGTACTCAACTGGGCGGGTATTTGTGCCGTGGTTTTGCCTAAATAATGCCTCCCTTGAAGCTCGAGTCAGTGCCTCTGAAGAAGTAGCAATACGAAACGCGTCAGGCTGACTTTTCATTGAATTTGCTGTTTTTGCATCCATTTCGCAAGCTGCGCTCCTGACAAAGAATTAAAAGCTGAAACCTTCACCTTGTTCGTGGGCCCCTCTTTCTTCCAGGCAAACTGAGTTTTGGACATTTCAGCGGCGTGCCTGAGCCGCGGAGGTCAGCCCTGGGGCTGTTTCAGCCCCCCACGGAGACGCCTAACATCGCCACCGGTTTGGGAGCAAGGAGTGTTTGTTGGGGATAATGGACAGCTGCGGAGTTGTGATGTGACTCTGCATACCCCACTGTGGTCTCACCTCTTCATCAACAGTGTGCTCCAAGGCAGACCACTCACTGAAGGAGGGCAGGACATTACACTACAGGTACCATGAAGCCCTGCGACCGGCAACGCCCACCTGGGCGGGTACTTGTGCCGTGGTTTTGCCTAAATAATGCCTGCCTTGAAGCTCGAGTCAGTGCCTCTGAAGAAGTAGCAATACGAAATGCGTCAGGCTGACTTTTCATTGAATTTGCTGTTTTTGCATCCATTTCGCAAGCTGCGCTCCTGACAAAGAATTAAAAGCTGAAACCTTCACCTTGCTCGTGGGCCCCTCTTTCTTCCAGGCAAACTTAGTTTTGGATATATATATATATATATATATCCGTAACGCTGCTCCAAAAGCTGCTTCCAAATCGCCTAACAACAAGCAGACACGGACCCGTTCTTGGTGCTAAACTTCCAAGTATATTTGTCGGCCATTACGCGTTTCACCACCAGAAGTGACTTGATCACATGACAGCGCTTGAACAATACCAGAACCAATTAAGAAGCTACACCTTTGCACGTGATTGAATGTGTAAGGTGAACATAGAAGAAATATTTAGGTATTGCGGCCATTTTAACCAAAGAGTTGAGGGATGTTAAAAGATACGATATATACATGGTTCTGTTTAAAAAGTTATACAAATATAATTGCAGTATGTACATGTAGGCAGGTTATTTTATTAAATTTATTAAATCATTTTAAATACGACTTAAATATATTATATCAACATATTAAAATACCATATGACAATACAGAAATGTATATCTATATTCTATAAAAAACCTTAAAACCTCATATATATATGTATATACATCACACAAACAGTCTCCTAGTGACAGGAGCCACCATCCCTGCAGGGCGGCTTCAGAGCTGGCAAGGTGCAGCCCGTACATTGAAACGCCACCAAGCAAGACAAAATGAAACCCAACTCCACAGCATACTGGCATTTTATTATGGCAATCCATTCACCAGTAAAAGCAGCAAAATCTTTCCTTACGCATTTCAACTGTTAAATATCCTTGATCACAGGTGGGCAATTGTAGTGCAGTTCATTGAGTGAAGACGTGACCAGCATTAAATACTCCTCTTACCACAAAGCACCATTAATGGCAAGGGGACAACAAAGACTCGTGCCTTAGTACAATTCAGCTTAATAGCGTTAAATGACACACTCTCCTATAATAATGGGTCAGCCTGGTGCATGTGGTTTTAAAATTGAAAGTCACAAGTGCATAATGTTCATATATGTTGCTTATTGCCAGCTGCTGCATTTCACAAATCATTCTTTCAGAATTGCACAGTTCTGTCGGAGTTGACCGGAAGAGAAAACACATGTCCTCTCCCTTCCCTTTCTCACCTTCCTGGGTGAAATTCCTTGGAAGTCATTTTTTGTCATACCAGCAGGTAAGCGGGACATGCTCCCCATTTAATATCATACAAACAGTCTCCTAGTGACGGGAGCCACCGTCCCTGCAGGGTGGCATCATAGCGCGCAAGGAGCAGCCCATACATTGGAACGCCACCAAACAAGACAAAATGAAGCCCAACTCCACAGCATACTGGCATTTTATTATGGCAATCCATTCTCCAGTAAAAGCAGCAAAAAATGTCCTATATGTATATAGCACTAGATGTATCTGCGCTCTATACATTCATGAAGAACAAAGATGGTGTCAAGACGGTAGAACAATTCTAAGCCAATAGGCCTATGAAGTTTGGTAAACATAACCAAATGCTGATCGACATGTTAAACTTTTGTCTTGAAAACAATCAATTTAGGTACAAAAAACAGTTGTATCAACAAATTCAGGGTGTAGCAATGGGGGTCAGCTTCTCTCCAAGATATGCCTGTTTGTTTATGGGATGGTGAGAGGAGCTGGTCCTCATGCAACAATATGCACACACCTACACTGAAAAGGTAATAACATGGCTAAGGTTCATAGACTATTTATTTATTGTATGGAATGGCTCAGAGCAGAGCGCTCATGATTTTATCTCACAAATCAACAACAACAATGTGAATTTTAATTTTACTTTTTCTATCAGTTGTGAAAACATAACGGTTTTGGATATTCAAGTATACATAACGAACAACAAACTAGCAACTTCTCTCTTTCGTAAACATACTGTATATAACAGATAGGTTCTTTGATTTAATGGTATTGGTTTCCTTCCCTGCCATGACTGCAAATAAGATGGTTACATATATGATAAATATAGTTGCATTAGTCAAACTTATAATAGAAAATTGCTGCTAAACCCTTACAAAACTGATATTGTACATAAATTGCACGTTTGCACATAGATAGTTTTATAGATTTGATAGGGGGTACTCACACACTAGTCACTTTATTACAACAATAGCATAGAAAATGTATCAACAACAGCTACAATACAAGTGAATAAGGTAATTAAGTATGTTATGTATTGATAAAGGTATTTCATAAATAAGGGATTGTAGCAATGTGGACTAAGTATTGTTTTAACCAAGATATTATTATGTATTAACGTTGGACAATACTTAGGAAATTTAAGCATATATTGCAGAAAACAGTATAGTATGTTTTCTATGTTCATCATTGCAGCTATTTTGCACTGTCACTTTAAAAGGGCAGCCTCAATCCCCAGGGGCTGTCATCTGCTCAAGGCTGGTAATTGGCCGAAATTCGTCATGGCGGCAGGGTGTTGTACTGAATAAACACTGAAATTGCACTTGAACTGGGTCTACTCTTGTTTTCTTCAAGCAAGTACTGGACAAGCTTTTTTGGATATAAAAATATATATCAAAGCTCCAAGGTTCCCACCTGTTGGAGACGCACTCTGACATCCACTGCAGCTACCTTCATGAGGTAAAAGCTGGAATGGGCGGTGTGGCCTCTATGCCAAAATGACTGTCGCGCCGCTGAAGAGTGCAATGAGCACGAAACGCGTCTGGCGTGAATTGACAGGCATGCTGTGAACTGGATCCGCCCGCCGATCCGGCTTTTACCTCTTGAAGGTTGCTGCAGTGGATGTCAGAGTGCGTCTCCAACAGGTGGGAACCTTGGAGCTTTGATTAAAAAAAAAAATATATATATATATATATATATGCATATATATATATATTCACTGAAAAAACCATAGGTTATAGACCATATATAGTTAGGAATTTGCATTTACAAAACCTTGAAAATTCACTGAAAAAACCATAGGTTAGAGACCATATATAGTTAGCTGGACATTTTATTGACATAAAACCAATGAAATTCCATATATAGTTAGTTGCACTAACTATATATCGCGCACCCGCAATCCACTGCTGATGATGTCACATATTACATCATTCATGACATGGTCAGTGACATCACTGATGACATCACTGATGACATCTCAAATGACATCACTGATGACATCACTGATGACATCTCAAATGACATCACTGATGACATCATCTAGTGTCTGTGTGTTTTTGTAAAGTTTAAATATGTTTTACATATTGAAGAATGAGTGGATGTATGGAAGACTGAGTGTGTGTGTGGCTGGCTGGGAGGTGTGTGACTCTGTGCATATCAATGTGTACTTGTATCAGTGATTGTATAAGAGAGTAAGTATGTGTTAGTATATGTGTGAAAAGTATGGTGTTCTGTGTTTAACTGTATAGATGAGGAAATCGAAGTGTGATTGATTCTTCACAGGACTGACTAGGTGTATGAGTGCATATGATAGTGTTGTAATAATGAGTGACTGTATGTATGAGTGATTGTATGGGTGAATGAGTGAATGTGTGTGTAGACGTAGGAATCAGTGAGTGCGTATGTAGTAACTGGTATTGGTGTGTCATGATGTCATCAGTGATGTCATTTGAGATGTCATCAGTGATGTCATTTGAGATTTCATCAGTGATGTCATCAGTGATGTCACTGAAGTATGGTGTTCTGTGTTTAACTGTATAGATGAGGAAATGGAAGTGTGATTGATTCTTTACAGGACTGACTAGGTGTGTGAGAACTCCATGGATGAGTGGCAGTGTGTGAGTGTCTGCATAGGTGTATGAGTGCATATGATAGTGTTGTAATAATGAGTGACTGTATGTATGAGTGATTGTATGGGTGAATGAGTGAATGTGTGTGTAGATGTAGGAATCAGTGAGTGCGTATGTAGTAACTGGTATTGGTGTGTCATGATGTCATCAGTGATGTCATTTGAGATGTCATCAGTGATGTCATCAGTGATGTCATTTGAGATGTCATCAGTGATGTCATCAGTGATGTCACTGACCATGTCATGAATGATGTAATATGTGACATCATCAGCAGTGGATTGCGGGTGCGCGATATATAGTTAGTGCAACTAACTATATATGGAATTTCATTGGTTTTATGTCAATAAAATGTCCAGCTAACTATATATGGTCTCTAACCTATGGTTTTTTCAGTGAATTTTCAAGGTTTTGTAAATGCAAATTCCTAACTATATATGGTCTATAACCTATGGTTTTTTCAGTGAATTTCATTGGTTTTTTAAAAGCTAATATCTATAGCTGTAAAATATATTCTTTATTACGTGACGTATCACGTAGCCACGTGAGACGCCTCATGACGCGTCGCATAACCGTGACGTATCGGCTCTGCAGCGCAAACAAAACCCGTAACGTAAGCGTGCCGGAGCACGCTTACAGATATATATATATTTTTTAACCTTAATTAGACAAAATCCACACGTGCACATATCTTGAGGCCTTGCAAAGGCACATCAAACAAACAGTCCCTACAATTTTGCCAAGTTTGCTGGAAATCTATTCCCTTAATTTTTTTTTTACTGTTTCTCTTGGTTTTCCCCTTGTTACGCTTACCGGGACGCTACCCGGTACGCGAACCGGACGCTCCAAAACACAAGATGGCGGACTCCCGTTACGCTGCCGGTTAGCTGCCCGGTTCGCGTACCGGGAAGCGCCTCTACCGCGAAAAATCGCGGGGGACTTTAATATCCCCCTCATCAATCCTAGGGGGTCAGGAGTGGTCTACCTTGCCCCCTTTCCTTCATTTCCCCCTTCGTTTTTCACCACATCTTGTCTCTCGATCGTACCGAGAGACAAGATGGCGTCCGCTCCGGACTGTTTAGAATGTTGACAGACACCGGAGAGCCAATCAGCTTCGCTTCGCGAAGTTCCGTTACGCGTCAGGTACGCGAACCGGGGCGCTAACCGGAGCGCTGTCACAGATATATATATTTTTTTAAACGTTAATTTCTCAAAATCCACTGGAGCACATATATTGAGACATAGCAAAGGCACGTCGGGCAAACCATATCTACAATTTTGCCAAGTTTCATGTAAATCTATTCAGCCGTTCGAGCTAAAAGTGAGTCCAACCGCCCTATGGAAAAATGAATGGGAAAAACGCGTTTTGGGACCCCCCTTTTTTCTCGGCCCCCCCTTGACTAAACCCCCCAAATTTTCAGGGGCTGCTCAGAAACAAAATGTGCAATTTTCCTGAAAATTTCAGCCAATTCCGTCCACAAACGCCAAAGTTATTAGACATAGAATTTTCAGAAATCCCATAGAGAAAAAATCCTAACTATATATACCCACTGGCTATCGCCAGTAGGTAATATACATATATAAACATATATAATCTGCATATCTATATAAATATAAATGCATGCATACATATACATATATGCATACATATGCATGTTATTTACATGAAAGTTTTAAAAACACTAATAAAAGCAAAGCTAAAAAGCCACCTCATTACAAACAGAATGGCTTTAACTTAAACGAGGGCGAGATCTATTGCATTTTCAATGCTTGTTTACTTTGGTTCTACCAAGAAGGCATTCAGATGTGTCACACATTTGCCATACATTCTGAATGTTAGCACTCTAGTTGCTCATTAGATCACTGTAGTAAAGCTAGTGCTCACCAGGGAAGTCTGCTGCTAATCATGGTTTGCAGCCATTTTCCCGCATTTTTTATCCCGCAGACTTTCAGTCCGCATACCATTATCCCGCAAGGTCATTGACCTCGCATACCATTATCCCGCATTTTTTCAAAACGCATGTGCATTTATCGCCTATGCCTTTACAAAGAATTACGTTTTAAAGGCATGTATGGTAAATGCATTTGCGTTGTGAAAACCACGATGACGAGAGAGGTAAGTGGGTTTGTGTTAATTTTTTCGTGGGTTAGTGATTGTGTAGTGTAGTGTAGTGTTGTGTAGTGTAGTGTTGTGTTAGTGTAGTGTAGAGTTGTGGTGGTTGTTTAGTGTAGGGTCATGCTGGGGGTAGTGTTTTAGGGTTTAGGGTTGTGTTGTAGTGTTTGCGTAGTGTAGGGTCATGCTGGGGGTAGTGTTTTAGGGTTTAGGGTAGTGTTGTAGTGTTTGCGTAGTGTAGGGTCATGCTGGGGGTAGTGTTTTAGGGTTTAGGGTTGTGTTGTAGTGTTTGCGTAGTGTAGGGTCATGCTGGGGCTAGTGTTTTAGGGTTTAGGGTAGTGTTGTAGTGTTTGCGTAGTGTAGGGTCATGCTGGGCGTAGTGTTTTAGGGTTTAGGATAGTGTTGTAGTGTTTGCGTAGTGTAGGGTCATGCTGGGGGTAGTATTTTAGGGTTTTGGGTAGTGTTGTAGTGTTTGCGTAGTGTAGGGTCATGCTGGGGTGTAGTATTTTAGGGTTTAGGGTAGTGTTGTAGTGTTTGCGTAGTGTAGGGTCATGCTGGGGGTAGTGTTTTAGGGTTTTGGGTAGTGTTGTAGTGTTTGCGTAGTGTAGGGTCATGCTGGGGGTAGTGTTTTAGGGTTTTGGGTAGTGTTGTAGTGTTTGCGTAGTGTAGGGTCATGCTGGGGTGTAGTGTTTTAGGGTTTTGGGTAGTGTTGTAGTGTTTGCGTAGTGTAGGGTCATGCTGGGGTGTAGTGTTTTAGGGTTTTGGGTAGTGTTGTAGTGTTTGCGTAGTGTAGGGTCATGCTGGGGTTTAGTGTTTTAGGGTTTTGGGTAGTGTTGTAGTGTTTGCGTAGTGTAGGGTCATGCTGGGGGTAGTGTTTTAGGGTTTTGGGTAGTGTTGTAGTGTTTGCGTAGTGTAGGGTCATGCTGGGGGTAGTGTTTTAGGGTTTGGGGTAGTGTTGTAGTGTTTGCGTAGTGTAGGGTCATGCTGGGGGTAGTGTTTTAGGGTTTTGGGTAGTGTTGTAGTGTTTGCGTAGTGTAGGGTCATGCTGGGGGTAGTGTTTTAGGGTTTAGGGTAGTGGTGTAGTGTTTGCGTAGTGTAGGGTCATGCTGGGGGTAGTGTTTTAGGGTTTAGGGTAGTGTTGTAGTGTTTCCGTAGTGTAGGGTCATGCTGGGGGTAGTGTTTTAGGGTTTAGGGTAGTGTTGTAGTGTTTGCGTAGTGTAGGGTCATGCTGGGGGTAGTGTTTTAGGGTTTAGGGTAGTGTTGTAGTGTTTGCGTAGTGTAGGGTCATGCTGGGGTGTAGTGTTTTAGGGTTTTGGGTAGTGTTGTAGTGTTTGCGTAGTGTAGGGTCATGCTGGGGGTAGTGTTTTAGGGTTTAGGGTAGTGTTGTAGTGTTTGCGTAGTGTAGGGTCATGCTGGGGTGTAGTGTTTTAGGGTTTTGGGTAGTGTTGTAGTGTTTGCGTAGTGTAGGGTCATGCTGGGGGTAGTGTTTTAGGGTTTAGGGTAGTGTTGTAGTGTTTGCGTAGTGTAGGGTCATGCTGGGGTGTAGTGTTTTAGGGTTTAGGGTAGTGTTGTAGTGTTTGTGTAGTGTAGGGTCATGCTGGGGGTAGTGTTTTAGGGTTTAGGGTAGTGTTGTACTGTTTGTGTAGTGTAGGGTCATGCTGGGGGTAGTGTTTTAGGGTTTAGGGTAGTTTAGTTGTTTAGTGTATGCTAAAGGCATATTCGTTCTAAAAGTTTTCGTTATTTTAATTTGCGGCCTAATAGTACATGCGGGATTTTTTTTGCGGACTGATGGTATGCGGGATTTCGTCATATATTCGCTAATCATACTTTCTATGGCAAAATGAACCCCCTCATTTTGTTCCTTTTTAAATGAAATGTTTTAAGAGTTACCACTTTATTCCAATCAAGATGGCTTCAGGTGTGCCATACCTTTGTAATAAGTAGGACTGTTAGCACTCTAGTTGTTCTTTAGAACACTCTGGGACATTCTGTCATTGGGCTATAGTTGGGCTACATCTGGCTGATATTTGGGCTACATTTGTTTTTTTTGTCTCTGGTGGCCATCTTTGGGCTACATTGGGCTACATTGGGCTACATTGGGCTACATTTGGGCTCCAACATATATATAGCCCAATGTAGCCCAATATATATTTTTCAAAGTTAATTTTCGTAAAAACCACTGGAGCCTATATCTTGAGACATAGCAAAGGCACATCGGGCTACCAGTCCCTACAATTTTGCCAAGTTTGGTGTAAATCCATTCAGCCGTTCAGGCTAAAAGTGAGGCCAACCGCCCTATGGAAAATTGCATGGGAAAAACACGTTTTGGGACCCCCCTTTTTTCTCGGCCCCCCTTGACGAAACCCCCCCAAATTTTATGGGGCTGCTGAGAAACAAAATGTTCCATTTTCCTGAAAATTTCAGCCAATTCTGTCCTCAAACGCCAAAGTTATTCGACATAGAATTTTCAAAAATCCCATAGGAAAAAAATCCTAACTATATATACCTACTGGCTATCGCCAGTAGGTAATATATATATATATATATATATATATATATATATATGTCCCAAAAAAGTGCTCAGATGCAAGGTCGCACTCCGCTGCAGCACAGGTGAGCAGCCTTTTATTTAAAAGTATGCCATTTCTCCCCCAGTTCGTAATCTTCAAGCCTTACGCGTTTCGAAGGTTTTGTCCTTCTCTTCAGAGGCTCCACACCCAGCAAGTCGTTCATCAACACTGCACCACCTGCTGCCTAATTTGAACTGCTCTGATGAGCCTTCAATGTGCTCGTCATTTCACTTCCATTTAGAATTGCAGTCTGGGTGATGTAGTTTATTTACTGACTCTTTTTTCCCTCCAATGGGTTACTTGCTGCGTGCACTTTTCAAATAATGTTTTTACCCTCCAATGGGTCTCAGAAAGGATTTTGCATACTCAACTGCAGCGCCATTATCGAGCGGGTTTAGTCCCCCCCGCCGGGTCCTCACTTACTTCAAGGATGGTGCGTGGCCTCCACGGCCGGAGCCGCCGTGATTTATGTCCCAAAAAAGTGCTCAGATGCAAGGTCGCACTCCGCTGCAGCACAGGTGAGCAGCCTTTTATTTAAAAGTATGCCATTTCTCCCCCAGTTCGTAATCTTCAAGCCTTACGCGTTTCGAAGGTTTTGTCCTTCTCTTCAGAGGCTCCACACCCAGCAAGTCGTTCATCAACACTGCACCACCTGCTGCCTAATTTGAACTGCTCTGATGAGCCTTCAATGTGCTCGTCATTTCACTTCCATTTAGAATTGCAGTCTGGGTGATGTAGTTTATTTACTGACTCTTTTTTCCCTCCAATGGGTTACTTGCTGCGTGCACTTTTCAAATAATGTTTTTACCCTCCAATGGGTCTCAGAAAGGATTTTGCATACTCAACTGCAGCGCCATTATCGAGCGGGTTTAGTCCCCCCCGCCGGGTCCTCACTTACTTCAAGGATGGTGCGTGGCCTCCACGGCCGGAGCCGCCGTGATTTATGTCCCAAAAAAGTGCTCAGATGCAAGGTCGCACTCCGCTGCAGCACAGGTGAGCAGCCTTTTATTTAAAAGTATGCCATTTCTCCCCCAGTTCGTAATCTTCAAGCCTTACGCGTTTCGAAGGTTTTGTCCTTCTCTTCAGAGGCTCCACACCCAGCAAGTCGTTCATCAACACTGCACCACCTGCTGCCTAATTTGAACTGCTCTGATGAGCCTTCAATGTGCTCGTCATTTCACTTCCATTTAGAATTGCAGTCTGGGTGATGTAGTTTATTTACTGACTCTTTTTTCCCTCCAATGGGTTACTTGCTGCGTGCACTTTTCAAATAATGTTTTTACCCTCCAATGGGTCTCAGAAAGGATTTTGCATACTCAACTGCAGCGCCATTATCGAGCGGGTTTAGTCCCCCCCGCCGGGTCCTCACTTACTTCAAGGATGGTGCGTGGCCTCCACGGCCGGAGCCGCCGTGATTTATGTCCCAAAAAAGTGCTCAGATGCAAGGTCGCACTCCGCTGCAGCACAGGTGAGCAGCCTTTTATTTAAAAGTATGCCATTTCTCCCCCAGTTCGTAATCTTCAAGCCTTACGCGTTTCGAAGGTTTTGTCCTTCTCTTCAGAGGCTCCACACCCAGCAAGTCGTTCATCAACACTGCACCACCTGCTGCCTAATTTGAACTGCTCTGATGAGCCTTCAATGTGCTCGTCATTTCACTTCCATTTAGAATTGCAGTCTGGGTGATGTAGTTTATTTACTGACTCTTTTTTCCCTCCAATGGGTTACTTGCTGCGTGCACTTTTCAAATAATGTTTTTACCCTCCAATGGGTCTCAGAAAGGATTTTGCATACTCAACTGCAGCGCCATTATCGAGCGGGTTTAGTCCCCCCCGCCGGGTCCTCACTTACTTCAAGGATGGTGCGTGGCCTCCACGGCCGGAGCCGCCGTGATTTATGTCCCAAAAAAGTGCTCAGATGCAAGGTCGCACTCCGCTGCAGCACAGGTGAGCAGCCTTTTATTTAAAAGTATGCCATTTCTCCCCCAGTTCGTAATCTTCAAGCCTTACGCGTTTCGAAGGTTTTGTCCTTCTCTTCAGAGGCTCCACACCCAGCAAGTCGTTCATCAACACTGCACCACCTGCTGCCTAATTTGAACTGCTCTGATGAGCCTTCAATGTGCTCGTCATTTCACTTCCATTTAGAATTGCAGTCTGGGTGATGTAGTTTATTTACTGACTCTTTTTTCCCTCCAATGGGTTACTTGCTGCGTGCACTTTTCAAATAATGTTTTTACCCTCCAATGGGTCTCAGAAAGGATTTTGCATACTCAACTGCAGCGCCATTATCGAGCGGGTTTAGTCCCCCCCGCCGGGTCCTCACTTACTTCAAGGATGGTGCGTGGCCTCCACGGCCGGAGCCGCCGTGATTTATGTCCCAAAAAAGTGCTCAGATGCAAGGTCGCACTCCGCTGCAGCACAGGTGAGCAGCCTTTTATTTAAAAGTATGCCATTTCTCCCCCAGTTCGTAATCTTCAAGCCTTACGCGTTTCGAAGGTTTTGTCCTTCTCTTCAGAGGCTCCACACCCAGCAAGTCGTTCATCAACACTGCACCACCTGCTGCCTAATTTGAACTGCTCTGATGAGCCTTCAATGTGCTCGTCATTTCACTTCCATTTAGAATTGCAGTCTGGGTGATGTAGTTTATTTACTGACTCTTTTTTCCCTCCAATGGGTTACTTGCTGCGTGCACTTTTCAAATAATGTTTTTACCCTCCAATGGGTCTCAGAAAGGATTTTGCATACTCAACTGCAGCGCCATTATCGAGCGGGTTTAGTCCCCCCCGCCGGGTCCTCACTTACTTCAAGGATGGTGCGTGGCCTCCACGGCCGGAGCCGCCGTGATTTATGTCCCAAAAAAGTGCTCAGATGCAAGGTCGCACTCCGCTGCAGCACAGGTGAGCAGCCTTTTATTTAAAAGTATGCCATTTCTCCCCCAGTTCGTAATCTTCAAGCCTTACGCGTTTCGAAGGTTTTGTCCTTCTCTTCAGAGGCTCCACACCCAGCAAGTCGTTCATCAACACTGCACCACCTGCTGCCTAATTTGAACTGCTCTGATGAGCCTTCAATGTGCTCGTCATTTCACTTCCATTTAGAATTGCAGTCTGGGTGATGTAGTTTATTTACTGACTCTTTTTTCCCTCCAATGGGTTACTTGCTGCGTGCACTTTTCAAATAATGTTTTTACCCTCCAATGGGTCTCAGAAAGGATTTTGCATACTCAACTGCAGCGCCATTATCGAGCGGGTTTAGTCCCCCCCGCCGGGTCCTCACTTACTTCAAGGATGGTGCGTGGCCTCCACGGCCGGAGCCGCCGTGATTTATGTCCCAAAAAAGTGCTCAGATGCAAGGTCGCACTCCGCTGCAGCACAGGTGAGCAGCCTTTTATTTAAAAGTATGCCATTTCTCCCCCAGTTCGTAATCTTCAAGCCTTACGCGTTTCGAAGGTTTTGTCCTTCTCTTCAGAGGCTCCACACCCAGCAAGTCGTTCATCAACACTGCACCACCTGCTGCCTAATTTGAACTGCTCTGATGAGCCTTCAATGTGCTCGTCATTTCACTTCCATTTAGAATTGCAGTCTGGGTGATGTAGTTTATTTACTGACTCTTTTTTCCCTCCAATGGGTTACTTGCTGCGTGCACTTTTCAAATAATGTTTTTACCCTCCAATGGGTCTCAGAAAGGATTTTGCATACTCAACTGCAGCGCCATTATCGAGCGGGTTTAGTCCCCCCCGCCGGGTCCTCACTTACTTCAAGGATGGTGCGTGGCCTCCACGGCCGGAGCCGCCGTGATTTATGTCCCAAAAAAGTGCTCAGATGCAAGGTCGCACTCCGCTGCAGCACAGGTGAGCAGCCTTTTATTTAAAAGTATGCCATTTCTCCCCCAGTTCGTAATCTTCAAGCCTTACGCGTTTCGAAGGTTTTGTCCTTCTCTTCAGAGGCTCCACACCCAGCAAGTCGTTCATCAACACTGCACCGCCTGCTGCCTAATTTGAACTGCTCTGATGAGCCTTCAATGTGCTCGTCATTTCACTTCCATTTAGAATTGCAGTCTGGGTGATGTAGTTTATTTACTGACTCTTTTTTCCCTCCAATGGGTTACTTGCTGCGTGCACTTTTCAAATAATGTTTTTACCCTCCAATGGGTCTCAGAAAGGATTTTGCATACTCAACTGCAGCGCCATTATCGAGCGGGTTTAGTCCCCCCCGCCGGGTCCTCACTTACTTCAAGGATGGTGCACGCAGCAAGTAACCCATTGGAGGGAAAAAAGAGTCAGTAAATAAACTACATCACCCAGACTGCAATTCTAAATGGAAGTGAAATGACGAGCACATTGAAGGCTCATCAGAGCAGTTCAAATTAGGCAGCAGGTGGTGCAGTGTTGATGAACGACTTGCTGGGTGTGGAGCCTCTGAAGAGAAGGACAAAACCTTCGAAACGCGTAAGGCTTGAAGATTACGAACTGGGGGAGAAATGGCATACTTTTAAATAAAAGGCTGCTCACCTGTGCTGCAGCGGAGTGCGACCTTGCATCTGAGCACTTTTTTGGGATATATATATATATATATACATTCCACAATGCCGTTCTTTCGCACTTCCCTTCCTCTGGGAAAAACTGACTGCGAGACCTCAATTTCGTGCTCAAATTCGTTTTTTATTTAGCCACCATTTTCTCCATGACGCGTTTCGGCCTCACTCAGCCTTGATCACATGACCTATATACATATATATACATTTATATAAATATATATGGTAGTTATAGTTACAACCTAGTTTCCATAGGAAAAGCATTTTTTGATTTGCTAATAACTTTGGCGTCATTTGATGAATCTTTGCTAGATTCTCCCTCAAAAAAGTCTATCCAGGTCAGCTCCTATCCTGCAAGTTTGGGGGTGATTCTTCAAGCGGGGGCTGAGAAAACACGTTTTCCCCATGTTAATTTCCATAGGAAATGTTGCGACGAGCTACAGCCCGAACTGCTGAACGGAATTACCCAAAATTTTGCAAAAAGGTAGAGCTTGGTTAAGAAAGTGACTTTTTTTTAAATGGTGTAAATCCGTTCCGTAGTTTTTGAGCAATTCAAAACATAAAAGTCAAAAATTAATTTCCCATAGGAAAACTTTGTGCAAGGCTACAGCCGAAACTACTGAACGGAATTACCCCAACTTTGGCAAAAAGGCAGTGCGTCTATCAAAAGGGGGTGGTGATGGACGGAGCATCTGAATCAATCAAACACTCACACCCAGTCAACAGATCTGGGTTTAATCCATGACCGTTCTTTAGCCCACTCTGCCACCCCAGTACAGACATGGCATATGCAAATCAGTCTGACCTTGTGCCTCATGGGAACAGTCCAGCCCGAACTACCAAGCCATGCCTTTCCTGGACCGGAATCAAGCTTCCTAGGACCGGTTTCTGGCATTCCAGCCGTCTTCAGCCAGGCTTGCTTGAATCCAGTGGCAAAGTGAGCAAGGGTCTCAAAGTCTGAGCATACCCTGCCAACTTATGGTGAACAAAGCGGTACAAAAGGGGGTGGTGATGGACGGAGCATCTGAATCAATCAAACACTCACACCCAGTCAACAGATCTGGGTTTAATCCATGACCGTTCTTTAGCCCACTCTGCCACCCCAGTACAGACATGGCATATGCAAATCAGTCTGACCCTGTGCCTCATGGGAACAGTCCAGCCCGAACTGCCAAGCCATGCCTTTCCTGGACTGGAATCAAGCTTCCTAGGGCCGGTTTCTGATATTCCAGCGGTCTTCAGCCAGGCTTGCTTGAATGCAGTGAGCAAGGGACTCAACGTCTGAGCATACCCTGCCAACTTATGGTGAACAAAGCGGTACAAAAGGCCCGAGGTCATGGTAGCTGCCACGTAGCAGTGTGAGGAGCACAGCTCTGGCAGGAGCTTTGGCCTTCCTACAAGTGAACCACGCCCAGACCACCAGCCTATTCATTCATACTCCTACACTGGAGTGGCGTATGTTGGACCAGCCTGCTCCGCTTCCGCTTCCAAGGGGATACAACACAGCTACATAAATGAGGTCTTCCCCACTGCCTGAGGTAACATGGTTGCGTCTATTGTCTACAACACTACAAGCACCAGCAGTATATGTACACATGGAGAGGTTTGTGCTCTGTATAGTGAGGTCTGTCCAGCACATCACCGCTACACCTGGTATTGTCTGCATTATTATTGATGGGTGACTTGCGTCCTTCACACATAATTGATTGCCACATCTGCCAATATTCAGCTATTGTGTGGCTGTGGTACAATGCCATTTTTGGAGGGTCCGCTGTCCTGTTCTGAGCTTCCTCTGTGGTAGTACAGAGGGGGTGGTCAAGGGGGGAGGTCCTGAGAGTGGTGGCAGTGGGTGTTGTGGCCTTCTTGGGTGTTGAAGCTGCATGATCAGTACCTTTATGACATGTGTTGGTCTTCAGATGTGATTCTGGGCCGTGCTCCCTTTCACACTGTACGTAGTCGTCCTGGTTTACACCAGTGAAAGGCAAATGTTAGATTCCTACTGCTAACATGGCTTATTGCCTGATTTTGGATCGCACCCCAGGTTTGGATGCTCTTTGAAAATATCGGGAAGTGGGGATTTTGTGTTATGTTTGCACGGGAACGCCTACTCTGCATATTATTATCGTTAGTTGTTGCTCTCATTTGTGGCCATTTTATTTAGCGGAAGCTATTGCTGGAAAACTGGGGATATCAGCTGTTTTCACTAGGTTGAGAATGGACTGATAATTTTAAATCACTGAAAAAAACATAGGTTTAATGAACATTATAATTAGAAATTAGCATAAAACCTTTGAAATTCACTGAAACAACCATAGGTTTCAGGGATGTTATATTTACAAATAAGCATTTAAAAAAACCTTTGAAATTCACTGAAAAAAACAAAGGTTTCAGGGACGTTATAGTTAGTTGGACATTTCACTCATAAAAAACCATAGAAATTCTGCCGTTATAGTTAGTTGAGCTAACTATAACTTGCGCCCCCGCAATGCACTGCTGATGACGTCACATATTACATCATTCATGACATGGTCAGTGACATCACTGATGACATCTCAAATGACATCACTGATTACATCACTGATTTCATCATCCACGTGAAAATCTGATGCACCTTCTCACACCTTAATGAAACCTTTGAAACAGCCACTATAAAATACAGACTACTATTTTCGAAACAATAGAGACACCAATACCAGTTACTATGTAGGCACACTCTGATTCTTAGGTATACACACACATCCACTCATTCACCCATAGAGTCGCTCATACATACAGTGACTCATCTATACAACACTATTATAGGCACTCATACACCTATACAAACACTCACACACCGCCACTCATTCAGAGTTACTCACACATCTAGTCAGTCAAGCAAAGAATCAATAACACTTCTATTTACTCACCTATACAGTTATACACAACCTCACTTATTCATACAGATACTAACACATACTTACTCTCTTATACAATCACTGATACAAGTACACACTCATCCATACAGCCACTCTCACAATCATCGACTCTCATGTATAGTCATTTATATACTCCAACTCTCACACGCACTATGTTTTACATATGTAGTTACTTGGACATGTAGCACTGACATATACATTCACTCACCAACACACCCATACACACACTCACCCACCCATACAGCTGTTTCCGCATGCACTCTTGAACCCATGCACCCAGTGAAAGAAACACTCACACATCTATGCACAGAGTCACACACCTCCCACTCACCCATACACATACTCAGGCACCTATAATAAATACTCAGGCAACCAATCAATAACCCATATAGACACTCATGTAGCTATTCACCAACCAATGCAGCAGCTTACACAGCAATAGTCAGACTGATACAGACATTCACACAGTATCACACTAACCCATACATTCAGTAAGAAACATTTAATCACTCACTATTAATATATATGTATATATATATTTTTTTTTCCCGAAAAACGTCCCAAAATCGTATTTTACATGATAACTGAGCTGCCGCCCTATAATCAGAGGACAGATAATACAGGACATAGGAAATAGTACTTAACAGCATAAATATGCGGGGGCTAATGATCAGATATATGCTATAATATAGACAGAATAGTTTTCAGATCATGACATGTGTAGATCTAAAGATAAATAGCTGCAGCCGGTGGGAGTACTATATGACCCGAAAACGTGACATACTACACATTTTGAGATTAACTGTTAGAATAAAGTAGTAAAATAGTTGACTCACAACAATGATTGATTTAAGGATGTATCCAATTGACATATCTGAGAGATTGTGTGGTGCATACAAATTGTTGCAAATATTGCAACACAAATTGTCTAAACCGGTAAATGAGAAATAGGACTAACCATAACGTCAATATATGATGGATTTACGTGTTTATTCTTAAATATAATTTTTGACGTGCTATGTGGTAAACAGAGAAATATATTGTAAATGAGAACTGAGAAACTAAGTTATACGGCTGTATAGA
Organism: Lissotriton helveticus; assembly: GCF_964261635.1. NCBI lineage: Eukaryota > Metazoa > Chordata > Amphibia > Caudata > Salamandridae > Lissotriton > Lissotriton helveticus. The sequence goes on along the minus strand of NC_136067.1, from coordinate 1,072,900,640 downwards.
CTGTGTACACTCATGTGGCGGACTTTCTATGGTTTTGTACGAGTGAAATGTCCAACTAACTATAATGTAGCTGAAACCTATGGTTTTTTCAGTGAATATATATATATATATATATATATATATATATATATATATATATATATATATATTATTCACTGAAAAAAACAAAGGTTACAGGGACGTTATAGTTAGGCTCAGATTTCACTCGTACAAAGCAAGTGAACTTCAGCAGTTATAGTTGACAGAGCTACTATAACTTATGCTGCTGCAATACACTGGTTATGACCTCACGTATTACATAACTCATGAAATGGTCAGTGACATGACTGATGACATCTCCAATGACATCACTGATGACATCATCCCGTGATCGTATGTGCTAACTAAAAGTTTCTGAGGCTTAAAGACATATACTAAGTTGCAGCACAAATTAAATTACTATTCTTTCTGTGCTAGTAATTAGTCATACGATTTCTAACATATCTCATCTGAGTGGTTGTGTGGTTGTCTGTATCACTGTGTGAGCAGATGTCTGAGTGTCTGTATGGGTCTTTGAGTGGGAGGGTGAGGGGTTGTATAGATGTGATAGTGGGTTTGTGAGTAGCTGCATGGGTGAGTGAGTGGCTGTGTGAGTTACTGTATTAAAGAGTGAGTGGGTGTGTGAGTGGATGTATAGGTGAGTGAGTGGTATGTTTGTGGCTGTACAGGTAAGGGTGTAGATGTGTGAGTGGCTGAATGAGTGAGTGAGTAGCTGTTTGAATATGAGTCTAGAGGTAAGTGAGTGGGTGTGAATGGCTGTATTGGAGAGTAAAACTCTTTGTGAGTCACTCTAAGGGTGAGTGGGTGTGTGAGTGGTTGTATGGATGTGTGAATGGGTATGTAAGTGGTTCTGTGGGTGTGTGAGTGGTTGTATGGGTGGGGGACTGGCTGTGTCAGTGGCTATATGGGTAAGTGAGTTCTTGTGTGGTAGCTGTATTGGTGAGTGAGTGACAGTGTGAGTAGCTATATGGCTAAGTGTGCAGGTGTGTGAGTACTCATATGAGTGAGTGAGTGGCTGTGTGAGTTTCTATGTGGGGGATTGGGTAGGTGTATGAGTGGGTGTAAGGGTGCATGAGAGGATGTTTAAGTATATGTATGGCTGGATGTGTGAGCGGCTGAATTGATGAGTGAGTGGGTATATGAGTGGTTGTATGGGGGAGTTAGTAGGTATGTAGGTGGCTGTATGAGTGAGTGGATGGTTGAGTGGTCCATTGTTGAAAGATTGTATGTGTGAGTATTGGTCTAGGTCTGTGAATGGGTATGTGAAGAGTTGGGTGGCAGCGGCTGTGGGTGTGCAAGAGGTTCCATGGGGGTGTGAGTGGGCGTCTAAGTGGTTCTGTAGATGATGTAATTAGTGATATCATCAATGATGTTATCAGGGATGTCATTGACCATAACATGAGAGATGTAATATGTGAGGCCATAAGGAGAGCATTGGGGGGTGTAAGCTATACCTTGTTCAGGTAACCTTATCTGCTGAATTTTACTAGTTTTGTATGAGTGAAATCTGAGCCTTACAATAATGTCCCTGTAACCTTTTTCTCAGGGAATTTCTAAGGTTTTGTAAATTTTATTTTCTAACTATAACATTTCTGTAACCTTTGTTTTTTCAGTGAATTTCTAAGGTTTTTAAATTATATTTCCTTACTGTAGGCTGTAACCTGTTAGAGTGAGTGTGTGACTGAGTGTGTGAGTGTCTCAATGTGTGTGAGTGGACCTCGGAATGGCTGAATAAATGTCTCACTGGGTCTGTGAGTGGGTGCATGATTGCCTGAGTTGGTCTGTAAGTGGGTATCTGAGCAATTGAGTGGGTACATGAGTGTTTGAGTGTCTGAGTAGGTCTGTGAGTAGGTGTAAGAGTGTCTGAGTGGGTTTGCAAGTACCATGAGTATCTAAATGAGTCTAGGAGTGGGTGTGAGTGTCTCACTGGGTCTTTGAGTGGGTATGTTTGGGGTCTGTGAGTGGGTGTGATAGTATCTGAGTAGGTTTACGAGTGCCTTCATGAGTGTGTCAGTCAGTCTGAGAGTGACTGTATGAGTGTTTGAGTGGGTCTCCGAGTGGATGGACAAGTCTCGGAGTGAGTCTGAAAATCAGGGCATGGGTCTCTGAGTACATCTGTGAGTGGGTGAGAGAGAGTATTAGTGATTCTGTAAATAGGTGCATGATGTCTGACTGGGTCTGTGACTGGGTGTGTGAGTCTCTCAGTGGGTCTGTGAGTGGGTATGTGAGTGGGTATGAGAGTATCTGAGTAGGTTTGCAAGTGCATCCATGAGTGTCTCAGTCAGTCTGACAGTAACTCGATGAGTGTCTGAGTGGGTCTGTGGGTGGGTGCATGAGTCTCTGAGTGGGTCTTGAATCAGGGCATGAGTCTCTGAGTAGATCTGTGAGTGGGTGAGAGAGAGTATTAGTGATTCTGTAAATAGGTGCATGGGTGTCTGGCTGGGTCTGTGAATGAGTGCATGAGTGTCTGAGTGGGTCTGTGAGTGGGTGTACGAGTCTCTCAGTGGGTCAGTGAGTGGGTATGTGAGTGGGTGTGAGAGTATCTGAGTAGGTTCATGAGTTCCTCCTTGAGTGTGTCAGTCAGTCTGACAGTAATTTCATGAGTGTCTGAGTGGGTCTGTAGGTGGGTGCATGAGTCTCTGAGTAGGTCTGCAAATGAGGGCATGAGACTCTGAGTAGATCTGTAAGTGGGTGAGAGAAAATATAAGTGATTCTGTAAAAGGGTGCACAGGTGTCTGACTGGGTCTGTGAGTGAGTGCATAAGTGTCTGAGTGGGTGTGCAAGTCTCTCAGTTGGTCTGTGAGTGGGTATGTGAGTGGGTGTGAGAGTATCTGAGTAGGTTCACAAGAGCCTCCATGAGTGTGTCAGTCAGTCTGAGAGTGACTGCGTGAGTGTCTGAGTGGGTCTGTGAGTGGGTGCATAAATCTCTCAGTAGGTCTGTGTATCAGGGCATGAGTCTCTGAGTAGATCTGTGAGTGGGTGAGAGAGAGTATGAGTGATTCTTTAAGTGGGTGCATGGGTGTCTGATTGGGTCCGAGAGTGGGTGTGGGAATGTTTGAGTTATTTTTTGAGAGGGTACATGAGCACCTGGGTGGTTTCTGCTCATTCTTTGCTTGTTGTCTGCCTTTTTCTGCTCACTTCTGACCTGAATTTGGCCTCTTTCTGCTCATTACTGATCTTTATTTTGCTTCTTTCTACTTGTTTATGACCCTTATTTTGCATTTTTCTGGTCATTGCTGCCCCTTATTTATTCTCTCCTGCTCGCTTCTGACTTTATTTTGCCTCTTCCTGCTACTTTCTGACCTGTATATTGTCTTTTCTGTGCATTTCTGACCTTTATCTTGCCTTTTCCTGCTCGTTGCTGACCTTTATTTTGTCTCTTTCTCCTCATTTCTGACCAATATTTGACCTCTTTCTGCTCATTGCTGCCCTTTATTTTGCCTCTTTCTGCTATTTTCTGACCTTTATTTTTGCCTCTTTCCGCATGTTGCTGATCTCAATTTTGCGTCTCTGCACGTTTCTGACCTTTATTTTTCCTCTTTCTGCTTGTTGCTGATCTCTATTTTTCCTCTTTCTGCTCATTACTGGCCTCTAGTTTGCCTGTTTCTGCTTGTTGCTGACCTTTATTTTGCCTCTTTCTGCTTGTTGCTGACCTTTATTCTGTCTCTTTCTGCTTGTTTCTTACTTTTATTCTGGCTCTCAGATGTTGCAGTATCCGTCTATGTGCTGGAAGAATAGTACTTCCAATGTATTGTTTGTAGCATTGGCAGCCCAGTGCATACACTGCAAATTCTGTTTTACATGTATGATTTTGTCTGATATTCAATGCTTTGCCTAAGGGTGTTTTTATTACAGTAAGGTTCACACCATTTTCATACACTTTGCAATTGCTACATTTCCTGAAACTAAGCTGTGGTTTTAACCACATCGGCACTGTGGTCACTATCTAATTTTTAACCAGTAAGTCCCTCAAGGACTTGGCTTTCCTATAGGGGATCTGTGGTCTTTTGGGTAAATCCTTTCCCACTGCTGGGCCATTCATGATTAAGTGCCAGTGTTTATTCAGCACATTTCTAAGCAGTCTGTGCTTCTTGTTGTATGTGGTTATGAACCTTACTTCCTCACATTTTTCATTCTCTTTTTAGTCTGATCAGAAAATAAGATTTTTTCCCTTTTCTTTTGGGTAACTTTTCTGTGTGCCTGTTGTAGTGTTTCTTGTGTGTAGCCCTTCTGTTGCAGACGCATAAGCATATCCCTTTCTGTCTGCTCGTACTTTTACTCTGTCTTGCATATACGTCTCGCTCTATGTAATTCTCAGTAAGGAATGCTCTGTTTGAGGGCGCATGGATGGAAGCTGTTAGCATGCAGAATGCTGTTGTCTGCCGTGGGTTTCCTATACAGGGTGGTGGTAATTTTAGGGCCTTATACTTCAAGGTGGACGTTAAAAAAATGTATTTCCTTGTTACTAATGTCACAAGTGAAATTCAGGTTGAGTGAGTTGTCGTGAAATCTACTTTACAAAGACTTTGGAAGATGTCTCACCACCCCTCCATAGTACAAAGACATTGTCTATGTATCTAACCCATAAAGCTATGGGCTCCACCAATTCTTTGAGATGTGGCCCGTTGAGCAGCTGCTCATCCCACCAGCCCATATGCAAATTAGCAAAGCTAGGGGCGAAGTACGTGCCCATCGAAGTTCCTTGTAATTGCTGGATAGTTCCCCATTGAACAAAAAGATGTTATACGTCGGACACCATTCCATCATTTTTAGTAACATCTTATTGTGTTCATAAAAGCTGATTGCTCTAGCTCTTAAGTAATGTTTTGTGGCACCTAGACCATCCTTATGCCTCATGCTCGTGTATAAGGAGGTCACATCTAGGGTTATCATCAACATGTCGTCCTCCCAAATTACAACAAAGATGAATTTAAGGAACTCAGTGGTATCCTTGACGTATGACGGTAGGTCCCTAACAATGGAATCTATCGATGTAAGTTGAGGTGTTTTCAAAAAGACTGTCATTCACTGCCACTATTGGTCTACCTGGTGGTTTGTTCTTAACCTTGTGTATTTTCGGGATAAGGTAAAATACTGGAATTTTGGTTGCATCTTTACTCATTCATTCAATAACTTTATACGGTTATTATGCATAGATAACCATAAAAGTACAATAAAATCACATCCAGTTAAAAAAGGAAGATAAAAACCTTCCATTTTCAGTACAATAGGCTAATTACAATTCATACAGGTATTGATTTCCGTGATATAAAAACATTTTTTTAAAATACTGAGACAGATGCAACAGTAAATATATTATCTAGCTTCTGGATAGCTAAAAAGGCAGGACGACACTGTCTAAAATCCATATACTTTAATATGGGCAATGTCCATCTTTTCATAGGGATTGTGTACAGTTTGCAAAAAAACTAAATATGCATATCAGATTGATTGGACAAATCATCGCATGGGCATTTAATAAGTTGCCTTGACCAATCATTCATAATGGGAAAACTTAGTAGCCTAAATAGGATATTAAGTCTAAAACGTATTAGTAAAAACCTTTCAAAGTCTCTCATCTGTAGGGTGGTATATGGTTGGATATCATTCGTGATCATTATTAGCTGATGGGAAACCACCAAATTTTTTGTAATTTCCACTTTATTCCTAAGATCCACCAGGTGGGTCAAACAAAGTTTTTTCAGTTCTTTCCTGGGGATCTGGTACATCAGTGAAGGTTCTTCATAATAATCTTGGTGCCCTATTTGTATAAGGAACGTCTTTATGTAATGTAGCCATTTCATCTTATGTGCGTTATCGAGACTTACTGCATCCCTTAAAATGAAGCGGTTAAAAGAACACTCCTCGGTGGTCCATACCCTATGCCACAAAAGAACCGGTTGTACCTTGATGACGTCTTCTAGGTATGGAAGTGCGAGTTCAGCGTGGCAAATATGAGTGGACACACTATCCGGAACAGATAAGAGATATCTAAAAAACTGTTTTTAGCCACCTGCAGCGATTTCACATTAGCATGTCCCCAGATACCCGCACCGTATATAGCAATTGCAACACAGGTTGCATTATGGATACATAACAATTCTCTGATCGTTTTTCTCCCCATTTTTCTACTAAAAGTTATCAGGGCCATTATAGACTTGGAGAACAGCAATCTCCTTGTTTTTACTGCGGTGTTCCATAGACCCGATTAATCAAACAGAATGCCCAAATATGGAAAAGTTTGAGTAAAATCCAAAGGTTTGGATTCAATGTACATTGTTTTCTTTATTGTATCTGCCCCCCTGAACCACAGTTCATTAGTACAATTGATTTTCAGATCCAATTTGGTCATAAAATTTGTAAAAGACGTTACCATTTTTTGCATGGCCTGTGGAGTCCTAGCCATCAATACTGCGTCATCTGCATATAATAATGCGGGTATTGATCGATTTGATGCCAATGGCATATCCCGACATTCCTGCAGTAACGTTCTTTCTAGGTCATTAATGTAGATGGTAAATAAAAAAGGGGCAAGGACACATCCTTGTCGCACTTCTCTAGCTATACTAAATGTCTTGGTGCACTCACCATTCTTACCAAATCTTATAGAAGCCCTTGCCCCTTTATAAAGATTCCTAAGGAATAGCATAATATTTTCCTCAACCCCCAAACGTTCCAGAATCAAACATAGAATCAAAAGGCGGATGATAAATCCACAAAAGTTAAAAACATCCGACCGCCCTTTGCTTTAGTATATTTCTATAAAAGGATATACAGGTTAAGACCCTGGTCAACAGTGCCAAGGCCTTTCCTGAAGCCTTATTGGAGGTCGCTAATTATTGTATGCTCATCAGCCCATATTTGTAACCTATGTAAAATCACTCTGCCAAGGACCTTAATGGTTGAGTCTAATAATGATATAGGGCGATAGCACACACAACTAGTTCTATCACCCTTTTTGAAAATGGGTATAATAATAGACTCAAACCATGTCGATACCAGTCCATCAGAACAGGAAGCGTTAAAGAGTTGTGTGAGGAGCGGGGCCCATAAATCCATGTTATTCTTGAAGAGGTCAACAGGAACCCAACCAGGGCCGGGTGCCTTTCCTCCCAAACTGGCTTTGATACCCGAAATCACTTCCTCAAGAGTAATACTTTATTATTATAAGGCACAGTCACTCCCTCCTCTACATACTCACTAGACGTTCGCTCTGACGAAGTTGGTACACTATACAAGATTTCAATGAACCTGACCCATTCATTTTTGGAGATGGCTATCTCTATCCTCGCCTTAGAGTTAACAATAAACGGGGCGTTTACTGCCTTCCAGAAGGCTGCCATATCTCGGCTTTGAGAGGCCTCACACAGTGAGTCCCATGCTTCCCTTTTCAAAACATCCTTTCTCTTTTTTAAGACTACCTTGTATGCCTTTTGCAGATCCCTAATTAAAATCCGGTCCTTATCGGGTTCATTTAAGGCATGCAGTACAAGCTGTGTCAAACCAGCTTGATGATTTTCCTTTAGGGTTTTTTACTTCTACCCACAGGCTAGCCTTAATTTGTGAGGTAATTATCTTAAAGTTTTTAATTATTTCGGAATTTTCAGCTGTCTCATCCAAGCAAACATTAAGACTAGGTTCACATTTCTTAATTAAATGGCATAGGAAATCTTCGGGGACTACGTTTGACCATTTTAGTGAGTACCCATTTTGATTTTTTAAGGCGGTGTTACCCAAATACTGCCCGTGTATGCGATCACGTTCCTGATCAAAATGAGGATTTAAGACTTCAACACTTATAGGAAAATGGTCACTAAGAGGATTATCTAACGTTTTAAAATTTAGAACATTCTATCTGTAGCCAGAAGATATCATTATAAAGTCAATTGTTGAAAACACTCCTCTACCATTGAATGTGGGAGAGAATGGGATCTCGGGTTGACACATTCTGTTAGCAAAACCCAAATCACATGAAAAGATAATGTCATTCAGAAAATCCCCACAAACAGTGTGATCAAAATGCATTAGATTAGTTTCTCTATCCAGCCTCAAACCACAAGTCCCCTGTTCCCTTCTCTTACATGTTGGATAGTTAAAATCACCACCTCAGATGACTACAGTCTCTTTGGCTTTCCCACCTCGCAAACAGTTAATGTCTGTTTTTAAAGTTTTCAGGGTTAATTCAATGTTATCCAAGGGAACATTATTATAAAAATTCAGAATAATCAAACACAGCATTTTGTTAATATGTGTCCTAGCCATATGATAAAATCTATTATTCTGTGATATCTCTATTTTTTCATATTTAAAAAGGTTAGATACATAAGTGCACAGCCCTCCTTTGGCTCTGCCATGTACTGAGCCTATTGCTGGCGTGAATATAGTTTTAAAACCATTCAAATGATGCGCATCTACTGCCCAGGTCTATTGTAGACTAACTATATCATATTCCTTTTATAAGCTTTTCCCAGATATGATTACTTGTCTTGGATCTTAAGCCTGCAATATTCCAAAACATAATACACCAGATACTCTTATTCAACTTATTTTTCTCATTTTGTGCAATCCCTGCACCACCATCTGCTGTATGAATGTGTCTATTTGGAACATTCATTCCAATGTCTTCGTTTATTATTTCGTCTATTTTTCCAGGGTTCGGTGGCTCGATACTTGCCCAAGGGACCACTAGTAAAGAAATTGCTCTCGCTGTAGTGTCATCGGCCACTGGGATCACATTTATTGAGTTCTCCATAGATTTAACAGTGACCTTCTCCATACACGGTCAATCTACCCCCTCAAGCCCAGAAAACAATTCAAAACGATTAGCTGTTGGAATATTGAACTGGTTTTCAAACAGAGTTGTGGGACCTCCTCGTCGTCTATCAGGGGGAATAAGACCTAACGGGGCAGGGAAAAAAGAAGGATAAAAGTAACTTAGATCAAAAGTATAAATGCCATCCAGTCCTCTTTGGTAGCAAAAACCGCCTATGTACTGGACCACACGTCTGTCCCTAAAGTTAACAATAATACAGTCCCCATCCAAGTCCTTTCTTCTGTGACCCACCCAACTCACTCTACAAACGTTTAGGATTTCTCCATGTAAATCCGGTCGGAGGGGTCTGTTTTTGTTTAACCAGAAGGTTACCTTATTTTTTAGTTCATGGTAGGTTTTTGTTTTATCATACCCTAACTCCGGGACCCCAGATAGAACAACTACATAAGGGTAGGAGTCCAGAGGAAGATCTATTCTCAGGGAACTATCTTTTTCTTTATCCGTATGTGCTGTTTCCTTAACTTGCGTCATATTTTTACCAATCTTTTCTACTTCCCCTGCTCCATTTCCAACCCCCATCCCATTGCCCTCTAGTCGCCCCCCTCTTCCGGGGACCATTGAACTACCTGCTAATGTTATATCACCTTGTTTCACGCCATTTAACGGCTGAGGTGATTTATTTGTAATTGTAATCGGAATCTCGCTGGGTCCGCTTGTTAGTTGATCCATAGTTATAGTTTCTATTACTGGTTGAATTAATCTAGTCTCCACTAGTTTTTTCAATAACGCAGAATTAGCTTGAGTTGCTTGTTTAAGTAACCCCAACTTCTCGCTAATCCTTTTGGATCTCTCCATCAGTGGAAGCATAAGTGATTTAACCAGTTGTTCGATTTTCCCTAACAAGCCCTCTGCGCTTTGAACCGTAATCATAGATGGATCTGCTGCTTTAACAGGGGGAGCCTTTGGTGAAAGAATAGTAATCTGGGCTGGTGACATATTAGTGACACCCGATGTCGGTTTTACCGAAGCCTTAAATATTTTTGAAACTTTTGTCTTCTTTGTGCAACCACCCTTTTGTATGCCCCCTCCACGTTTCCTCTTTACAAAAGGTCCTATAACCACAGGTTGTTTTGGTAGTTGGGAGTTAATATTAAGTATAGATGTCGACCTAGTAGAAAGGCATGGCCCGAGAACATTCGATATGTTATCTATAGGTGAATCATTTGATACTGCAGTAGCACTAATATCTTGAATTACTGAGTGATCTGATTGCTCCTGCAGATATTGGCTATTTCCGTCCACCAGATTAATATCGATGTGCAAATTGGGAATATTCGCTTGGTTTGGGGAAGGGGATGCTAAACCCCCCAGCGTGGATAGTCTCAAGTACATGGGTTCTAGGGACAGGCGGCGTTCAGTCAAAGCGATTTCGTGCTCCAGGACTGAAGTGGCCCTAGTTATGAACTGGTCCAGGGTCCCGGTAACGCCTCCTCCCATCCTTCCATTTGCTGCCTTTCTACCTTTCCCTGTTCTTAACGCCATTACCCTAGTAGACTATGCTATGTATTATCACTAAATTACCCCCTTGCAAGACAAAAAGAACATTCAATTAATCATCAATTTAAGAAAAATATAGAGTCTTACAATGATGACAATGTTCGGGGGGTGGCCTAGCCCAGTCTCCTCCTGTCTCGGTTGGGCTCAGACGGGCCCGCCCGGCGCGCGCCAGCATGTGTCCCGCGATGCGGGGGCCGTGAGTCGTTATGTAGCGCGTGTGGGCAGGGCAGCAGGGTGCAGGTGAGCAGAGTTTCGGCCTCCTGGGCTTTGTAGTCCATTGACTTTCCCCTCCAAATCTCCAGTAACAACAAACCACGGCCACGAGCGGCATCTTTACTCAAAAACTTCCATTCATCCTTATTGAGCAGATTATCATCCCTCCATTCAATCAATTGTGTCAGAAATCTTTCTTTCACTCTCCAGTATTACGCCCTGTCCATTTTGGAATAGCAAAATCTGTCATTCAATTGCAAGTAGGTCTCGCGCATGTACATGCTCTCGTCCCATAGGACCACATTTCCTCCTTTATCAGAGAGTCTCATGACACAATTCTCCAAATTGCTCCATTTGTTTATAAATTGTCAAAACAATTGCGCGAATCACAGTAAATGTTGGCTCGGGCACAAGTTATAACTTTAACTTTAGAATTTATAATGTTTGTGTAGTTTAATTTGGCATTGTATAAAATTATTGATAAAACTATAACTTATCCTCATGTTCAAGATCATCAAGTCACTGTCTTTAGGGGTTTCACAGTTACCTGGAAATGGAGACATCCTACGATTTAGAGTTGTTCGGTAATGGAAATCCTACAATTCCCCACATAAATGCTAAACCCAAAAGAGAACTGTATCATCGAGGACATTAGGCCAGCAGAATTTCTGTGACCTCTCAACTTTAAACATATCTGTATGCCAGACTTGCATTAAGGCATTGCATATTTTACCAGAGTGATGGGAACATAAGGAAAGAGCATAAGGATAGAGTAGACTTTTAACTAGAAGCACAAAAAGGTTATGGTTGGAATATGTGTCTCAGATCTAAGTGGTGCTCAAAAATCAAGCTACAGAAAAGTCAAGGATATCGGGGACTTAGAGTAGGGCAAATGGACGTCTCTGCAATTACTCAAATATTTAGCGCTTTCTGGGTAACATTTAGTGACTGCTTGCATATTGTCAGAGAGAAAAGCTATGGAAAACTGTGAAACCAGGCCATCTGTTTTTTATTTTCTTGATGGTAAACAACTCTCAGCCAAAACCATTAAGCAATTGCCCTGTCTCTGCCTAAAAAAGTGTCGAATATTTTTTGGCTTAAAAAATTGTTAGAAGATAAGCCAAGTCTTTGCCCATCTGTAATCATCAGGTACGCGCGGAGACAATGCTACCAGTCTGTATAAAATATCGCATTTAGTCAGGCATCACATTGGCTAGATATGGGTGAACAATGTGAATATATGTCTAATGCCCACTCCATAAGAAAAATAGCTATCTTTGGTTCCTTAGTCGTTTGAGATTTATGGTGGAGGAAGACATGCCAAAACAGAAGCATGGAGGATGTCACATAACTCCTCATTTACAGGATATACAAATAGCAGGAGAGGAAAGAGAAAATCATGTAAAATCCCTTATGAAGGCCACCTTCATAATTCTTGTAAGCTTGCTTATTAAAAGTTGCATAAATATCTTAAGCCAAACTCTGAAAAGCATGTTATTTTGCTCCACAAAAGGGAGATGTTTTTGAGTCCCTGATGCTTCAAGTCATGTGACTTATGGAATGAATTTGAAGTAAGACATAAGCAGTAGAGCAGAGGTCTTCAAACTTTTTGATGTCCTTGTCAAAGTTTTGTAGGTGTAAGGACCCACCTCCAGATAAAAAGTTCTAGAACCTAGTACTCCTCATCAACGACAACTATCGACAACCATAACCGCCCCCAATTCCCAGTGCAAAGCATTTTTACAGTGGGGGAAATAATATTAAATATTGTTTAGCAAATCAAAGGTCAGTGAGCATGGGGGCATGGGCAAAGGTGTAGCTAAAAACAAAGGGCCTCATTTATTGGGAATTGTCTTAGGGCAGCTCCGTTTTATCTTACTCCAGATCTATGACCCCATGCAAAGTCATGCAGGGTGACTTCGAGTCGCCTCATAGGGGTGGTTTAGAGGCTTACTCAGTGGGAGCATCAAAAAAATTGATGGGGCCTGGCTAACCAACATGGCCGTCCAGGGGTAACTTATTCGGCTCCGTGCCAGGCCCTGCTGAAGAGGTTGCATAGAGCTTAGCTAAAGCTCTAAATCCGGGACGCCTCCCTTCCTAAGACACCCGGGGGCCGAGAAGGTTGTCAATGAGAGAGATCGGCCTCCCTGGAATTCTATGAGGAGACTGCTTCTCTTGGCAAGGAGACTCGCGGGGCAGGACAAAATGGCGGCTCCCTCTTCGCTCAGCCGCAGGGACTCCCACCGGAGCGGTGAGAGCAGCGGTGTACCCATGGAGTGTGAGCGGCCCAGTGCTTAATGAGATTTCGCTCCCCTGGTCCCAGGGGCGATGGACTCTGGTGACTTGTAGACGCCCGGCTCTCGGATCCCTATGCGGGGAGTCATGCATGCTGCCTCTGACGATCCTGGAGACTGGAGTGCAGAGTCCCTAAAGAGAGGAGGGGCCTATGAGCCCAACAGAGCCCAGCAGAAAGCATGCAATAGCAGCGGTGAGGAGCGGGGGGACTTCCACGGCGACGTTGAGCCCTGCACTCCCTAAAGAGCTACATCCATTGTGCCTGGCCCTAAGATGGCAGCGGTTAGGCACCTGCTCTGCACCATGTGTTAAGACCGAAGTTAGAGGCACTGTTCTCCCAACACCCATCCTGGACTTGACGGCCACCCAACGTTCCTGGGAGGGCCTCTACTGCTGCTAACCACTTCTCACATTGGCTACACCTGTGTGCATTGAATCCCGAGAGACCCCATGATCTCTCAGCAGAGAGGGGATACGGTGGTCTGCAGTGGGGCCTCCCTGTGACTTCGGTGAGGGGAGTCACATTCTTGAGGCGGCAGATGTAAACTGGGAATCGGACACTCCCAGGGGGCACCAGCAGTGAAGCAGGGGCCCCTGAGCTGTGCAGACATCCTGGTTGTGATGGAGTTGACCCGACACAGTGAGTGACAACTCACACGATACGCACCCGCTACTCTGCAGCGATGGGCTCTTGACCCTTCCTCATCACACCATTGAGCCAATCCGAGTCTCTGGCCTGACAAGGTGGTCCTTCCTAGTCCCCTGGAGAGGTTGGTGGTGACAGGCCAGGGCAGCTCCCGGTCCCCGGCGCTATTTCCTGCAGAGGCGCGTCCCCACACTGCCGGTGGGTGAAGATCGCCAAGGCCACCCAAAACATTTCAGCCCACGAAGGTCTCCAGCTTCTCCCCCTCCCCCAAGGGAGCAGCTAGTGACGAGCTGACACGGTGGGACAACAACTTGGGCTGACAAGTGAAGCTCTACTGGCCTCGCTCCGAGAATTCAAACAGGAGCTCATGGCCAAAATTAAGGCATATATATAGGGGCCTCTTTTGGCGCTTACAAGGCCGAAATGGGAGGCCTGTTATTGGCCCTGCAATCTGATGTTGATTCCATTTGGACCAACGCCTTAGACTTTGAGGCAAAACATCAGGATTTCGAGGACCGCGTTCACCCGTTGGAAGCCCAATCCGACGACCTACGTGCTCAGTTAGCTGCCACTGTGCTCAAGTGCGAAAAACTTGAAAATCGCTCCCCGTGGGAAAACATACGTGTGAGGGGCCAGGAGAAGGGATGCGAGCGCCCGGATTTAGAGGCATTTATGGTGGGGATCTTCTCCTCAGTTCTTGGAGACTCAGAAAGAGTGCAAAGAGTGGGCCCGAGTCCCAGGAGAGGCCAGAAAACCCAGAGATGTGCTGGCGAAAATCAGCTCTTTCAAAATAAAGGAGTTGGTCCTCCAGAAAGCCTGCGCCCTGGATATGGTTTCGTTCCAAAATATGGAGTGTGCTCTCTATCAAGATGTGTCCCAGGCCACCCTCGCCTGGTGCCAAAAGTTCCGACCTGTCACTGCAGCCCTGAGAGAATGTAAGGTGTGTTTTCTCTGGACTTACCCCTTTGAGTTAGCCTTCACTCTAGACAACAAAAATCATCACTACACGGAACTAGAGGAGGCAGCATCTATTTTGTGCCTGGAGTTACCAGACACGTCACGAGCGATGGAAGTGAGGAGAATGGAGGTGCCGCTAAATCCGAAAAGGCAGGTAGGTGATCCTTGGCTTCAGCAGCGGAGACCAGGCAAGAACTCTGTGGGGTGACGTTTCCCTGTTTTTTTTTTGAGGAGCACAGAGACTTGTTTTGGACACTTTCGCCACTGTGAATAAGAGACAGATGTGAGCTCACGATGCCGACTGAAAGAACCACAGAGCTTCTATTTTAACTAACATCTATGGAACTGATAATGGTCCTTGACGGCGGCATTTGATCCGCCCCAGTTTTTTGCTCGCTATGAGGTTCCCCTGTATCATCGGGACCCTTCAGGAGCAAGTTTTTGATCTAAGTTGGACATAGTTCACTTTTTCCTTCTTTTTCTTCATTAGGCTTTTTGGTGTCACGGTGTTCCTTCTTGCTTTTTCTTTTTGGGTTGCTGATGCAGAGTGGGGTCGGGGGGGCGGCGATGGGCACGATACAGAAGAAGGAGGGGGGCCTATCGGCCGTGGTGTCACTGTCCAATGGCAGGTTTTAACTGCCTGACATGGAATGTTAAGGGGCTAAATTGCCCTAACAAGAGGCAGCGGATCTTGAATTTCTTACAAGATCACCAGATTCAAATTGCACGCTCCAGGAGACGCACCTTCCCCGCACAGATAAACACCGACTAAAGCATAGGGCCTACCCTCAAATCTTTCGCTCTTCGGCCCGCGCTAAACACAACAGGGTGGCCCTGCTTTTTCACACTTTGATCCCCTTTCTACACCAGGAAACTACAACTGACATAGAGGGGAGGTTTGGGATGGTAAGGGGGAAAATACGGGGCAGACAGTGTACAATTGTGACGCTTTATGCCCTCAATACCAGGCAACATGACTTCCTGCATTCTGTAGTAGGGGATCTCTGTGTTTAGTCATAATCTTGTGAATAGTCCCGCCCATGTGCGTGAACCCCGGAGCAATCGAAATAGTCTCTTAAGTTGTCTTCTTCTGCAGTCCTGCATAGACACTTAAGAGAAAATCAAAGACAAATAATGCCGCCTAAAACTACAAGGCTACATTGGCCAGCACTTCATCTCGAAATGAAAAAGATAGCCAAATAATATTAAATTTCACACACTTTGTAAAGTTCCACACCTAGAAAACTCCCCTTCACAAAAATCCTTTGTCATGATAGAGAGGAAGGGTTGGACAGACAAGCCCCATAGGCTGCCATTATGTGTCTGGATAGAGGATACCTTGCCTTTAAGGAACTCTCCAGAGACCCTCGGTATCCCAGGATGCACAGCCAAAGGCAACTTCAATTTTTGGAGCTTTTCCAGTGTTTTGAGTGTTTCGCACGACGTCTGGGGTCTTCCAGTTTCTGTGTTTTTTAACCAGTTTTGCCATCTATATATTGTCTAAATGCCAGCTTTATTCAGCAAAGTGCCCTGAGTGTGGTAGGAAGAAGGCTAAATCTGACCCCCACAGAGTGTGCATACCATGTCTCCCTTCTACCCATGTCCCTGACTCCTGTGATACCTGTCACTCTATCTCCAGGAGGACCTTGCGTGACAGGGAGAAGATTCGTCTCCAAGGCCTAGAGCAGAGGAGACATCAAGAACCAGATGGAACTTCTGGGCTTGGAAGGGCTCTATCTTCATCCTCTGCCCGTGCATCGGCCTCTGGGTGCACCCCAGTCAAGAAAAGGCCCAGAAAAGGCACTGGTCTCGGTCGACATCGATGGCTTCGACGTTGGCGTCGAAAGGTAAGACTACCATCTGTTTCCCATCAACCCAGGGCTCTGGGTCGAAGCGACGTCGACAAGGGGTAGGATGTCGAGACCTCGGCCGAGGTCGACGTCGAGGACATCTCCGGCGTCGACACACCATCGTCGTTGTGATGAGTCCCAAAGAGACAGGCGCTCACCGTCGAGGCGACACCTTCGCCGTCAATGTCGACGCGAAGGTCGACGTCGAGGAGAGAAAGAATAAAGACGAAGGCACTCGACGTCCGGGAGTTCGTCGACGTCAAGAAGATCGATGTCGAGAAGAGAGACGTCAAAGAGGTCGACGTCGAGGAGGGATACGTCGACGTCGAATAGAATATCGAGGCCTAGAACAGTGTCTAGTGCCTCTGTGGTTAGCGTCTCCTCATCATCGGAGAGTCACCGGTCGTGGCGGTGCCAGCGCTCTTCCTCACAGAGACCTCCCTCCAGAGCATCCTCCCCGAGGCCTGCTCATAAGACGAGGAGAGTTCCTGGGTCATCGGACTCTGATTATTCCAGGACCTATTCGCCCTCAAGGCCCAGGACACCTACGCCTCCTACTATTCCACAACTTCCTCCTCTACCGCCTCTTCCCCCTCCTCCTCCTCCTCCGCCTCCTCCTCCTCCTCCTCCTGCTCATCCTCCTCCACTAACACCTCAGCCTCCACAACCGCAGCCTTTGGTTCCGGCTCAACCTCTTCCACTTCCGCAGCCTCCTGGGCTGGTGGCTCCTGCAAGGCCCAGAAAGCCAAGGTCAAGATCCAGAGGGAGGCATCGTTCTCGTAGTAGGCATAGATCTTCGAGGAGGTCACGTCATCGCCGGCGGAGGGAAAGGTCACGGTCCAGGCACACGGACTCGTCCATTGACAGGAGATATTCTCCCACTTTGTCAGACACTCCTCCTATGAGGTTGTCGCCAGTGGATGACATTGTGACGTTCCAGGATGTGCTGCTGAGAGGGGCAGCGAAGATGGGGATCACACTGACAGTGCCCACCCCTACCACCTCGGTGATAATTGAAACGTTGCAGCGCAGGCACCTTTCTCGCCCGTTGCTGCCGTTGGTGCCGGGACTGGAGGAACCGGCCATGGTGCTGTTTCTGACATCGGCCTAGGTGAAGTCAGCGCCATCCCGGCTTCAAAAGAAGTACAGGCCCCCGGATTTGGATCCAGCGTTCCTAAGATCGGATCCTGTCCCTGATTATGTTGTTGTGACAGCGGCCAAGTAGCATCATTCTACTGCCCCTTCGTCTACGGTCCCTCCCGACAAGGAAAGGCATCAAATGGATTCGGCATGGAGAAAGGTCTACAGTACAGCTGCCACCTCTATGAAAGCGGTGAGTGAATCAGCGCTTTTGGGTCGGTATGACCACTCCTTGTGGGAGTCTCTATAGCAGTTCATTGAGCTCCTCCCGAGGGACAGGAGAGAAGAATTCCAGGAGATCTTGAATGAGGGCATGGTGGTCTCTAATCAGGTCATCAGTTTGGCAGCAGACGCCTCTCTTCTGGCTGCTCATGGGTACTGTCATGGCATAAACTTGAGACGCTACTCCTGGTTGTGCCTGACCTCTCCTAAACCAGAGGCACAGCAGAGGATTGCCAACTTGCCATTTTCGGGATCTACCCTCTTCGGGACTCATGCGGACGAAGAGATGGCCCGCATGAAGGCGGAAGTGGAAACACTTAAAGCCGTCGGTTTGGAGAAACCAAAGGAGTAGCGGAAGTCCTTCGCCCCTTCCAGAGGCAGTACTCTTTCCAGAGGTTTCAGCAAGGGCAAGGTCGCCAAGCTGGCCAACAGCAGTATCAACAACAGCAACAACAGCAATATCAGTGGCAACCCTTCCAGAAGCATCAGGTTGGGCCAGCAGGCCTCCTCGGCGAACAAGGGCCCGGACGGGTCTAAGCCCTGAGGAGTTACTTCCCCCTCATCCGCTACCCGCTCCGGTGGTGGGAAGCATACAGAATTTCTTTGCAGAGTGGAGAAAAAATACTCAGGACAAGTGGGTGCTGAATATTGTTTGCAATGGATACAGTCTTCGTTTTGTCAGCCCTCCTCCAGCTCTTCCACTGGTTCGTTCGCAATACCAGCTGCGCGAACTTCAGACGGAGTCCGATACCCTGTTAAGAAAAAGGGCGATAGAAGACGTCCCTCTGTCTCAAAGGGGAAAGGGTCTATATTCAAGGTTCTTTCTTGTACGCAAAAAGGACAAAAACAAGTTCAGGCGCATTCTGAATTTGCGACAAGCAAACAAATGGATTTGCAGGGAGAAATTTCACATGCTTTCCTTGCACCAGATTTATCCTCAGCTACAACGAGGAGACTGGCTTTGTGCAATAGAGCTGCAGGATGCGTACTTCCATGTGCCCATTGCACGGAAACACCGGAAGTTCCTGCGCTTCCTAATAGGCACCAATCACTATCAGTACACGTTCTATCATTTGGTCTGAAGTCGGCACCCAGGACCTTTTCAAAATGCATGGCAGAGGTGGCAGCGCACCTGAGAAAGAACAAGGTGCTTGTCTACCCGTACCTAGACGACTGGTTGAGCAAAGCCTCCACCTTCCAGGACGGTACAAAAGGGGGTAGGGATGGACGGAGCATCTGAACCAATCAAACACTCACACCCAGTCAAAAGATCTGGGTTTAATCCATCACCGTTCTTTAGCCCACTCTGCCACCCCAGTTCAGACATGGCTATATGCAAATCAGTCTGACCCTGTGCCTCCACGGCTGGGAAACGCATTCAGACCATCTACAGATTCAAGGAACATGGTCCCAGGCGGAATCCGCGTATCACATCAATTTTCTGGAACTCAGAGCTGTTCATTTGGCGCTGAAAGCCTTTCATCCATCCTCCCAGACCAACTCCTTGCTTGTTCAGATGGACAATACGACCACAATGTATTACCTCAACAAGCAGGGGGGCTCGAGATCGCGCACACTGTCCCAGGAAGCGCAGGCGATCTGGCACTGGGTGATAGCCAGAGGACTGACGATAACGGCTACCCATCTACCAGGTGTGCAGAATGTGCAGGCGGACACACTCAGCAGGCTGGTCCAGGAAAACCACGAGTGGGCCCAAATCGACGAGGTGCTAGGAAGCATCTACAAAAGATGGGGCACTCCAGAAATAGATCTGTTTGCCACCGCCGAAAACTGAAAATGCCAAGACTTCGCCTCTAGGTTTTACCAACCGGGGACTCTGGGGAATGCGCTATTGATCAGCTGGTCGAACAGTTTCTGCACGCTTTTCCACGCATTCCCCTGATACCGGCAGTGCTCCTCAAGCTGTCTCAATCAAGAGAGCGAATGATCCTCATTGCTCCGGAGTGACCTCGACAGTGGTGGTTCACAGACCTGCTCCACTAAACTCTCCAACCCCATCTGCGGCTTCCATGTCGGCCAGACCTTCTCACGAAGTTCGGGGGGCAGATGGTGCACCCCAACCTCTCATCGTTGAGTTTGGCGGCATGGCTCCTGAGATAGTACAATATGGACACTTGAATTTGCCTGACAACTGCATGGAAACACTCGAGGAGGCTAAGAGACCTTCCACAAGGACTTCCTATGCCTATAAGTGGATTAGTTTCTGCATCTGGTGCACGTCTAAGAACGCTGATCCTACCTCCTGCAAGGAAGATGTCATCCTTCCATACCTCTTGCATTTAGCTCAATCTGGCCTTAGCTTCCATTCTATTAAGGTTCACCTCGCAGCATTAACTGCGTACAGGAAATGCCCTTCACAAACATCCTTCTTCCAGATTCCTGTAATTAAATTTTTTTTTGAGGGATTGAAGAAAGTATTTCCCCCTGGTCAGCGTCCGTCGCCTTCATGGGAGCTGAATGTGGTGCTGTCCAGGTTTATGAAGGAGCCTTTTGAGCCTATTCATAAGGTTACTCTACAGCATTTATCCTGGAAGGCGGCTTTCCTTGTGGCTATAACATCGGCCCGCAGGGTGAGTGAGATTTAGGCTCTGTGTTGTCAAGAGCCGTATACAGTGTTTCATGCTTCCAAAGTTGTCATGAGGACTCACCCTAAGTTCCTTCCGAAAGTAATTTCTGATTTCCATGTTAATCAGACGATAACTTTACCTACGTTTTTTCAACATCCTTCCTCTCCGGCGGAGAGGTCCCTTCCTTCCCTGGATGTAAGAAGGTTGTTGAAATTCTACTTAGATAAGACCAAGGACATTCGTAGGTCAGACCAATTGTTTGTCAATTATGGTTCGGTCAGGACTGGTCTTGCCACCTCTAAACAGTCCATCTCTCGGTGGATTCTGTCCTGTATCCAGCTATGTTACCAAAAGGCTAACAAGACCTTAGGGGGTAAGCCTAAGGCTCATTCCACCAGGGGCAAAGCGGCTACAACAGCTTTGCTACGTAATGTTCCTATTGCAGATATCTGTAGGGCTGCCACTTGGAAGTCGGTCCATACCTTTGCCAAACACTACTGCCTGGACTCTGATGCCAGGGCAGATGCTCAGGTTGGGCAGGCTTCGTTGAGAAATCTGTTTGCACAGTAGTTGTTTTGTCTGTTTCCTCAACTGCTGGGTTAGTTTGTTGAGATGGGCTTGCCATTCTATTCACAAGATTATGACTATACACAGAGATACCCTACTACAGAAGGATTAGTTTCTTACCTGTAACTCCAGTTCTATAGTAGGGGTATCTCTGTTATAGTCATAAGCGCCCGCCATACTCCCCAGTGGATGAATTGATACTGTACTGAATGCTACAGGCCTGGCTTTATACACCTTCAAAAAGAACTGGAAGAAAAAGGCCTTTGGCTGTGCATCCTGGGAGACCGAGGGTCTCTGGAGAGTTCCTTAAAGGCACGGTATCCTTTTTCCAGACACATAATGGCAGCCTATGGGGCTTGTCCGTCCAACCCTTCCTCTCTATCATGACAAAGGATTTTTGTGAAGGGGAGTTTTCTAGGTGTGGAACTTTACAAAGTGTGTAAAATTTTATATTATTTGACTACCTTTTTCACTTCGAGATGAAGTGCTGGCCAATGTAGCCTTGTAGTTTTAGGCTGCTTTATTTGTCTTTGATTTTCTTTTAAGTGTCTATGCAGGACTGCAGAAGAAGACAACTTAAGAGACTATTTTGATTGCTCCGGGGTCCACGCACATGGGCTTGACTATTCACAAGAATATGACTATAACAGAGATACCCCAACTACAGAACTACTCATTTCTTCTATCTGCCCTAGGGGGATTTGCAAGGGGAGATACTATACCTCTTGGGGACTTCAATCTGATATGGGATCTGACGCTGGGTACCACACACGTCCACGGGGCTGCAGGGGGTATTCAGCAAACCACTACAAGCAACTTTACGGGGTCTGGGCTTGTTAGATGTGTGGAGAACTGCTCATCCTGCAACTAGGGATTATTCCTTCTTCTCCCTTTCACATAGGACATTCTCCAGAATCGATTATGCCTTCCTGAGTCAATCCCTCCTCCCTACAGTGGTGGGCTCCCCGATCTGCCTCTCTGACCATGTGCCATTGGAGCTGACCCTAGATTGGCCGGCCCCTCACCCCAAATTTACCAGGTGGTACTTTCCCAATTACCTATGCAGAGATAGACTCCTCCGAGACGAAATGCGTAAAGCAATTAAAGATTACTTTGACCTCAATGACTCGGGTCATACTTCGTTAGCAAATACTTGGGATGCCTTTAAGGCGGTCATTTGAAGCAAATCTATTGAATTGGAGGCCACGCTTAAGACACAATGCAAAGGGGAATGCCTCCTCCTTGAAAGCGAACTTCACTCCGCGGAGGACGCCCAGAAGACTTTACCCTTGGTACAAACTCTCTGTAAATTCAGCCAGGTTAAAGGGGAACTCCAAGCGATCTACACTAATGGGGCCGAAAAGACTCTTTTACGCCTCCAGGCACGCAACTATGAGGGAGGGAACAAGGTATGTTCTCTGTTTGCTCACCAGCTCCGCAAAAGGCAGGAGAGGAATTATATCAAACATATAAAAGGTAGTAAAGGGGTCCTTTACCAGAGTGAACCGGACAAGGCCAAAGTTTTTGAGAACTTTTACCGCGCTCTATATACAGCGGACCACCCGGACTTGCGGTCCCAAGATCATTACTTAGAGGGCTTCAGCTTGCCCCAGGTACCCGCTTTCACAAACGAAGAGCTGAGTAGCCCCTTCACCGCAGAGCAAGTCCAAAAGGCGATCGTCTCGCTTAAACTCCAAAAAGCACCCGGCCTTGACCCCCTCAATGCCCACTTCTATCGTATGCCAAACTTACTAAAAAATTCTGGCCAGTTTGCCTGGAAAACATTATGGCTTTCTTAGTGCAGGCCGATCAAGCAGGCTTTATTAAGGGGAGACAAACCCATGATAATCTGAGACGGGTAGTTGACAACATCGAAAAAGCCCAACAGAAGGTGATTCCCACGTTCCTTCTCGCGCTGGACGCAGAGAAGGCCTTTGATCAGGTGGACTGGCCCTTTCTGACTCGCACTCTCCGCCGGTTTTGTTTCGCTGAATCTTTTATTGGGATGGTCCAGACAAATTACCATGCGCTGCACTCTAAGGTCCTGGTAAACTGGATGGCCTCTGATTCTTTCCTTCTTTCCCAGGCCACCCGACAGGGATGCCCTCTATCCTTCCTCCTGTTTGTGCTTAGCATCGAACCCTTTGCGGAGCGCATTCGTGCCAACCCGGACATAGGGGGAGTCCCTTTTGGCTCAGATGAGCACAAGATATCCCTCTTTGTGGTTGATGTGCTCCTCCCAGTCATGCAACCGCAATCTTCCCTTCCAGCCATCCTGGCAGAGCTTACTGCATATGAGCAGGCCTCAGGAATTTAGGTGAACCACTCAAAATCTTTTCTCCTGAACCTCACAGTGCCCAACGACACTATGAGGGTTATTTAGGGCACGACTTCCTTCTGTACTACTCACAAAGACATCACCTATCTGGGCATCAAACTTACCCTCAAGCTGGAAAATCTCTATAGGGCAAACTTCCCCCGTTGCCGCACCAACTTAAAGATGAATATCCTTCTGCGGTTATTGTATCTCTTCCAGGGCCTTCCGATCCCAATGGACTGCCTCAATGCCCACTTCGATCGTACGTTCACTCCGGAACTCGTTCCTCACCTGGTGACCCTTAAGAATGATTTCGGTACCTCGTGACGGGTAAACCCCTCGATGGACGAAGCCCTGATCTTTGTCATCCCCAAACCCTGGAAAGATCCCTCCCAATACGCCTCTTACAGGCCGATCGCGCTTCTCAACCTGGACGCCAAACTTACTTAAAAATTCAGGCCACTCGCCTGGAAAACATTATGGCTTTCTTAGTGCAGGCCGATCAAGCAGGCTTTATTTAGGGGAGACAAACCCATGATAATCTGAGCGGATAGTTCACATTATCGAGAAAGCCCAACGGAAGGTGATTCCCACGTTCCTTCTCACGCTGGATGCAGAGAAGGCCTTTGATCGGGTGGACTGGCCCTTTCTGATTCACACTCTCCGCCGGTTAGGTTTCGCTGAATCTTTTATTGGGATGGTCCAGGCAAATTACCATGCGCTGCACTCCAAGGTCCTGGTAAACGGGATGGCCTCTGATTCTTTCCTTCTTTACCGGGGCACCCGTCAGGGATGCCCTCTATCCTCCCTCCTGTTTACGCTCAGCATCGAACCCTTTGCGAGCGCATTCATGCCAACCCGGACATAGGGGGAGTCTCTTTTGGCTCAGATGAGCACAAGATATCCCTCTTTGCAGTTGATGTGCTCCTCCCGGTCATGCGACTGTAATCTTCCCTTCCGGCGATCCTGGCAGAGCTTACTGCATATGAGCGGGCCTCAGGATTTTAGGTGAACCACTCTAAATCTTTTCTCCTGAACTTCACAGTGCCCAACAACACTATCAGGGTTATTCAGGGTGCGACTTCCTTCTGTAGTACTCACAAAGACATCACCTATCTGTGCATCAAACTTACCCCCAAGCTGGAACATCTCTATAGGGCAAACTCCCCCATTGCCGCACCAACTTAAAGCTGACTTCACCAAACGGCGTACCGCCTACCGTTCGTGGATCGGAAGGATAAATGCTATAAATATGAATATCCTTCTGCAGTTATTGTATCTCTTCCAGGGCCTTCCGATCCCAATGGAACGGGTGCTGTTCTTTGAATTTAAAACAATGGTCACCAAGTTTATTTGGCAGGGACAGAAGTTAAGGCTCTCCAACCGTTTGCTGATGCGACCAAGGGAGGAGGGTGGGCTGGCCCTTCCAGACTTTTTGGCTTAAAATAGGGCAGCCCAATTGAGGGTGATAACAGAGTGGTCCCTTCGAGAATCAGATAAGCTATGGTTCCATATGAACAGACAAATAACGGGAAAAACAATCTGGGACTTACTTTGGCACAGCAAACAACATCGATTTCACAACGCCTACATTAGTACACCTACGGCTACCACCTTGGGGGTCTGTGTTGTCCTGAACAGGACCATACACTCACCACCTTTCTTCCCCCGTTCATGCCTGTACACTATAATCTAGATTTCCCCCTGGCTTTACGGGAATGTTCTTTTGATGCGTGGCATGAGGAGGGCTGTCTTGCGCTCTTTCACCTGTTTGAAGAGGGGAGCTTACTCTCATCTCAAGAATACTCCAAGGCTTTTCAACTCCCTCCTCCTGAGGAATTTAAATATTTACAACATAAATATTGGGCTCTGCAACCGCTAGTGCGGTCGGCTGCTACCCGGGGAGTTCCTCCCCATTGAGAAATTTGCCTTGTCTGGGGCCTCCTCAAAGGGAACCATCTCCTTTCTTTATTCCTACTACAGAAGCGGAGCTCCCCGCACACCCTGAGACATCAACGGTTTTGGGATATACTTCTGGAGACCCCACTACAGGAGAAACAATGGACCGCGCTATATAGGGATATTCCCAAGTTTAACAGCCGATTGTTTGATGTTCCTGCTATTTGGAAATGGCAGATTTCTAGTTCACAAACTGTATCCGAACGATTTGCTCACTGTACTGTTCGGCTGTTCTTGTACATCGGGGTCTCCTGCCCCTACATGTTATTTTTGCATATTTGTGTACTTCAATATCTTTTAAAACCAATAAAAAATATTTGATAAAAAAAGTGATGATCTGGTGGTGCAAGCCTCTCATAAATAAGTCCCAAAATATTCTGTATGTTTTTTAGGTGTTCACCATTTGGTAGGTACATATAAAATAATGAGTTTAAATGAAAAACAAATTTAAAAAGGTGTTACTCATTGGGAAATGAACGGTAGTACATTATCAAACCTCAGTTAGTTAATACACTTCGGAGGTCTGTGTGTAACCAGAGAGCCACAGAATTAAATCTTGGTTGGTGCAGTGAATAGTGACTTATGTATTGTTAGTGCTACGATGTCTTATCCTATGACAGAAAGCACTGTGAATATGTAAGTCATTATTTTATAATTGCATTACACAGTGTAAGACAGACTGCTACAAATGATGTGCCAATAGTTTTAGTATAAAATAATGCTATTGAAATGTAGATTTTAGTAATACCAGAGCGTCAATTTTTTTTTACATAACTGTCCCACCAACACCCCTTTAGGGGTACTACGGGCTGTTTACATACAATGAAGACTGAAAGCATGATTAAAAGCAGGCACTTCACAGTTCTGTTGTTAACTCTTTGCACTACCATTCAAAACAAGCATCTGGAATGCATTAGGTCTTGCATGCATGCGAGTCTGAGCTACTGCCATTGTAAATGACAATGCCTTTTATTTATGTTTTGTTTTTTAAAACTTAAATACAAAGTGCTGTCATTTACAATGCCAATAGCTTAAACTATTGCAAATGAAAGACATATTGCATTCCAAATGCTTGTTTAAAAGTGTGTCTGTGTGTGGGGGGCATTTCAAACTAAAGGTAGGAGAAGGAACACAGGCGGGGAGGGTGTGGGGAAGGGAAACTTAGGGTGCAGGAGTGGAGAAGCAAAACTTATGGCACAGTGGAGGAAAGGGCTTTGAGGGCATAGGGAAGCAAACAACAGACAGAGCAATGTAGGGGGGGAGGAGAAAAGCAAATGAGCGAGAGCAATGTTAAACTAGGGGTGAAAGCACAACCTTTACAGGTAATCTGGGCCAAGGAGCAAAGTGCAGGAGACTCAATTAATGAAAGTTAGGCAGAAGTATTTTAATGATCGTCCGGGCATGCCCCCCTCCCCAGGACTCCACCACCCACCCGGGGGTCGCACCCTACAGATTCAAGACCTCTGGGGTAGGGTATGTCTGGGGCAGGGCTCAAGTGACTGTGTGCGACTAGAAATTGACAAATCAATCTTAGACTATTTCAAAGTAAAAAAGACTATAGGGTACTGCTGCAGTTTACTTCTTTATTTATTTTTGCACAGTGATGGCCGGCACGGATAGGTGGGGTCAAGTGGGGAGGGCAGAGGCGAGGGGTAAAAAAATTCTACTTATCTGCTCCCCCCGTCCTCCCTAACCACGTCTTCCTCGTCGCATCACTCCTCTGGCCAGAACAAGTCGCAGGAAGCCCCCAAACTGAGGCTCCCCTGAGCCCATCACACCGCTGCATTGCGGCATTGTGATTTGTCTGGGCGGCAAAAAACGGCGCTCAGACGGGGACAGAGAGCCTGGGCATGTTCACCTAGACTGTAATGCAGCATGGGTAAAGAACATACCAAGTGTGCATGAATGTTTTGCAGGTCCCAGAGGGCTGGCCAATTACTTATGTGCACTTTAAGGACTGCAAACCACTCCTCCCCTCCCCTGCTCTGTCCGCAGAGCAGCACTGCTCTTCCCTGCCTGGCAAAGCTGCTGTGCATGCGGTGGGAAAAAATAAAATAATAGCTTTCAGTTATTATCATTTTATTTTTCTTTCCACTGCTTAAAAACAGTGGGGCGATTCTATTCCTCCTTAGCGGAGGAGCGGCCACTGTTTTTTATAGTGCGAATTAGACTCAAAAGTTGTGGAGTGCTTCACTTGAGCACTAGTCATATAACACAAGGTAACATACAATTTTTTTGTCACAGGGAGATTAGGTGATTTGTCCAAAATCAAAGAATGTTGAGCCTACAACGAGAATAAAACATGTTTTTCAATTTCTATAGTTAGCATCTCTTGCTGTAACGACACATCCCCTCTAAATTCTCTCTTGCAGTTCTCTTTGAAACACACTTCTAAAATGTATTCTGTTAATACCATCTTAGCATTTCTTAGGTTAGTGAATGTATACAAAACTCAGACCTACCTTGTTGAAGTGCCTGGGATTGGCCGCCCTGTGTCTACCAGTACACACCAACAGTATCCTGTAGAGGGGTGGCATTGAACAGGTTTGTAAAGACCACCATTAGCGCACTCTGGAATAAACACATTGTCTTTCTTAGGCTGTTTAGCTTCTTCCAGTGCAGTCTGGTGTTCTTGATCACAGGTCGATGCTGCAAATACAAATTATAAATATGCATTGCTTGCAGAAATTAAGTTGTAAAATTTTTACAAATTGAACAAGTTGATAGTCCTCCTTATAGTATATCCTGTAATTTATCTCTGTATGTCTTGATTCAAAATACAGTAGAAAGTCATTTGCTTTAAAAAATCAGAGTTTGTAATGGTGCAACAGAAACAACACTTGGGTTATGGCGTGGGTTCCAGGAGAAGATTCAAAATGGCACTACTGTGTGTATGAATTAGAGAGACTTGTGGTACAAGCAGCAGGTAATTCCTCGCAGAAATGTACATTATGTTCAAGAATTCAAGCAGCAACAAAACAACAAAATAAAAATCTCAACCCAATTAAAAAAAATAGAAAAAAATGTTTAAGCAAATAGATCAAAGCTTCCAAATTGGATGAGGGGAATGGGAGAGGTGGATTTAAAAATGTAGGGACGTATTTATCATTAAATGACGAAACGCAGCACACCACCTTGATGTGCTGCATGATGGGAAAAGGGCAGGAATGCACCATACTTAACACTGTACATCGCATGCCTTTTCCCAGCGCTGGCACACAATGTGCTGACTAGAAGCAATGCAAGCACTTTCGCACCATGGTGCAAGGGTGCCAGCATTGTCAGCAGGATTGTTTTGTGCAGAGCCATTTTCTTCTTTCTTTGTGTGAAGATTAATGAAGAAACAAGGAGAAATAAACATATTTCTCTTCGTTACACCTCACCTGGGGAGGTGTAGCAGTTTGGTGCATTCCCAGTTTACCATTTATGGTACATCTGTGAATGCATCAAAATCTATGGGTTTTGCATGGGAATACCCAAGCACCACCAGTGGAATGCTTCCCTGGTGCAGACTAATGCAACACAGCGATATGGGTTTGTTGGATTTGGTCCTTTTTGCAGGGTCATCCCTGAACTTTTTGCCTTCCTCCTGTATTTTGTCTGACCTGTTTTTGTTGGTTTTATGACTCTGGGCACTTTACCACTGCTGATCAGTGCCAAAGTGCATATGCTCTCTCTATTGTGAATTGATTTATGGATTAGTGACTCCGTTATTGGCTGATTTGGTTTACTTGTCAGACCCTAGTGCAGTACACTGAGTGTGCCCAGGGCTTGCAAATCCAAATGCTGCTAGGGGGCTTGCAGCACTGGTTGTGTCACCCACAGAAGCAGCCTGTAAAAGTGTGTCTCGGATCTGCCATTGCAGAGCCTGTGTGCAGTCTGGTATTGCCATGTTGACTGGGGGGCAAGTGCACCCACTTGCCAGTCCCTACACCTTCCCTTTTCTGCATATTAGTCACCCCTATGGTAGGCCCAAGGGCAGGGTGCATTGTAGGTGAAAGGTAGGTCAACCCCTGATGCGTGTGGCCTGTCCTAATAGTGATTTTAGGTTTTTCACTATTGCAAGGCTAACTGTTCCCCATATGCCAGAATGGGCGGTTTAATTATTACATCTTATAATCCTAACTGACTCAGCGAATTAGGTAGAAATTCGAGTTTAGTATGCCTGAACTAAGAATGATGAAATACATCTCCGTCAGCGACTCGGGAGCAGCAAAATGGTGGCCGCAACTCGATGGATTTGCGCCGCAGGTTATCCAAGCCATACTTAAACAGGTAAGTACAAAAATATTAATGTTAAAAATATAGTTGCACAAAGTATTGATTTATATATATATAAAATATAATAAATATTAAATATATTAAATAATAAAATGAATTAAAAAAATAAAGTAGATTTAAAATACATTATAACAAATATAGCAAATAAATGAATTAAAAAATAAACACACATACATAATAATATATATATATATACATATTTACTTTAAAACAATCAATAAACAATTCATTTAAATTTATTTTATAACTTTAAAATTATATAAAAATATACACATATATACATTTATATATATATATATATATATATATATATATATATATATATATATATTCACTGAAAAAACCATAGGTTTGACACCAGTTATAGTTAGCTGGAAATTTTACTGATATAAAACCAATGAAATTCCACGTTATAGTTAGTTGGACTCACTATAACTTGCGCGTGCAATGCACTGCTGATGACGTCACATATTACATCACTCATGACATGGTCAGTGACATCACTCATGACATCACTGATGACACCATCCAGTGAATGTGTGTCTTTTTGATAAATAAATATTAGTGAGTAAATATTTAAATATATGTATTAGTGTTTCACTTTGAGTATAAGTGGCTGCATGGGTTGGTTGAGTAGCTACATGTGTATGTATATGGGTTATTAGATGTTTTTTTAGTATCAGTATGAGTGTCTGTATGGTTTGGTGGGGGTATTACTTAACACATAAATGCATGAATGACTAACTCTCTCTTTGTATCTGTTTTGAAGACAGCATATGTGCAGGACTGTATGGGTGGATGAGTGTGTATATGTGTGTGTAAGTGAGTGAATGACTGTCTCACTAGTGTCTTTGTCAATAACTACATATGTTTTAATTTAATTTAATCTAGTATATGTGAATATTGATGTATATAAGTGAGTATATGTGAGAGTGAGGGATTGTAAGAGTTCCTGTTTAAGTTAGTATGTGTTTCTATAAGTGACTATTTAAGAGAGTAAGTATGTGTAAGTTTCCTCAGAAGAAAAGTGGTAGTATGTGTATAGCTGTATATGCAAATAAATGGATGTTCAATAGTTTATTTGCATGTGTGAGTATGTGTGTCTATAACTTTTGAATGACTGTCGGTGTGTAACAGGATGTATAGATATATCACTACATATGATGAGTAAGTATATGTATGAGTGACTGTATAGAACTGTTGGTGAATGAGTGGATGTGTATATTGATGGAGGTATTACTGAATTGGTTGTTGTAACTGGTATGGGTATCTTTATTTTTTGAAAATTTTAACTTCTATTTTTGAATATGTGTTTCAAGGGTTACATTACAGTGAAAGGAGGTCTCTCACTCTGTCACAATGATGATGTCATCAGTGATGTCATGAGTGATGTCACTAACCATGTCTTGAGTGATGTAATATGTGACGTCATCAGCAGTGCATTGCACGCGCAAGTTATAGTGAGTCCAACTAACTATAACGTGGAATTTCATTGGTTTTATATCAGTAAAATTTCCAGCTAACTATAACTGGTGTCAAACCTATGGTTTTTTCAGTGTATTTCATAGGTTTTGTAAATGCTACTTCCTAACTATAACGTGTGTAAAACCTATGGTTTTTTTAGTGAATTTCATTGGTTTTTAAAATGCTAATTCAGAAATATCTCGTGTATGCAACCTATACTTTTGTCAATAAAGTTCTGGCAATATTTTTTTCGGAAACAAGCCGTTTTCTTCACTGTTCAAGTTGCATAGAGACTCCTTGTAAAGCGATACAGAATTAGAAAGTCTGTACCTTGCCTTTTTTTGAACGCATTAAAATGTGTCTGTAAATAAAAATAACCTTTCTAAACTTTCGTGCATGACCCGGTGTGCGCACTCTCGGCTACAGTTCTCAATAAAATGGATATCGCATTTCCAGGCTTTCGTGCGCGACCGTGTGCGCGCACCCGCCTATATATTTCGTGAACAACATAACACTTGTTTTAAAAAAATAAAAAAATAAAAAGTTCTTTTCAGAACTAACTCATTTTACCAAAAAGAGCTCCAGGAGCATATTATAAAGGGGGTTTATCTCCGCTTTTTTGGCTTTCGTTCGTGCGCGACCGTGTGCGCGCACCCGCCTATATATTTCGTGAAAACTTTGCAATTGCAACTTATTAAATTTCTTCATAGACCCATCAAAGAACGTATACTACGTCAAAGACACTAAACCTAGGCTTCTTTTTTATTATTATGAAAATTTTCATTAAATGGAGCCGAATGTCTTTTTAAACTTTCGTGCGTGACCGAATGTACACACCTTGGTATTTTAAAAAAATATATAAAAGGTTTTATACTTTAACAATTGTATGCTTGAATCGAGCTCAGAAGATATATTAAATCCGGATATGTTTGGATTTACTCCTTTTCACATTTTGAAACTTCGCTGAATTAGACCGCTACTTCCAAATGGCGTACGTGACCAGATACTATCACCGCGTACACGTCCTGAGACGCGCATGTGAAGTCATGTGACTTGAAAACAACACTTCCAATTGGTTCTTAGTAGTTTCTATTCTGCAATTTACACGGAGCACTCCACCCACTTCTCTCACTATCTTTTCTACTCTCAAAAGAGAACAACGTTCAACACCCTTCGGAAGACTTTGCTGAAATGGCTGCCGCCCCGCATTCATCTTCCGAATCTGAAGGAAATGAGCGACTACCTTTAAAAAGAAAAAAGGAATCTTTTATTTGGCAATTTTTCACTTATCCTGAAGAACAAAAGAAAGTAAATGCGCCAAAAGTTACCTGCACGATATGCAATTCGGTTCTCTCAAGAGGAAATCCAAGAAAAAAATATTTCTTTTCCATACATACAATGGTGCGGTATGTCAAACAAGTGCACCCTGTGGAATTTGCACAGGCATCGACAAGAGCCCTGGCCACGCTATTACCATCAGAGGTGGCCAGCACATCTTCTGGTGGACGACCTGTATCTCCATCGAGTGCTGTGATGGACTTGAGACCATATCTTGCAAAGGTGCACATGAAATGCAACGAGTGTGGAGAAATTCTTCTCTACGGAGAGCAGAGCCTCATTCTTACTAAACTAAAAATTGAGAGTCATAAATGCCCCGAGAAAAGATAAATTTCTTCATTTCATTTTGATCCTGTGTCACACATGAAAATGTTGTTGCAAGTTAAAAAAATCAAAAACAACATAACACTTGTTTTAAAAAAAAAAAAAAAAAAAGTTCTTTTCAGAACTAACTTATTCTACCAAAAAGAGCTCCAGGAGCATATTATAAAGAGGGTTTATCTCCGCTTTTTTGGCTTTCGTTCGTGCGCGACCGTGTGCGCGCACCCGCCTATATATTTCGTGAAAACTTTGCAATTGCAACTTATTAAATTTCTTCATAGACCCATCAAAGAACTTATACTACGTCAAAGAAACTAAACCTAGGCTTCTTTTTTATTATTATGAAAATTTTCATTAAATGGAGCCGAATGTCTTTTTAAACTTTCGTGCGTGACCGAATGTACACACCTTGGTATTTTTCAAAATAAATATAAAAGGTTTTATACTTTAACAATTGTATGCTTGAATCGAGCTCAGAAGATATATTAAATCCGGATGTGTTTCGATTTACTCCTTTTCACGTTTTGAAACTTCGCTGAATTAGACCGCTACTTCCAAATGGCGTACGTGACCAGATACTATCACCGCGTACAGGTCCTGAGACGCGCATGTGAAGTCATGTGACTTGAAAACAACACTTCCAATTGGTTCTTAGTAGTTTCTATTCTGCAATTTACACGGAGCACTCCACCCACTTCTCTCACTATCTTTTCTACTCTCAAAAGAGAACAACGTTCAACATCTTTCGAAAGACTTTCTTTTCACGCGATAATGTGAAATACTGAGATTGTTACAGGATTTTCTATCAGATATGTGTTCCCATTTCTGTTGAAGCACTAACACCGTGGAAAATTCCACCGATAGCAGTGATATTTTTAACGCCGAGCACCGGCGATTTTTATCACTTAGAAGCCTTCCTATTATGAAGGTTTATCTCCTAAGTCTCTGATTCTCAAACTGTGCAACGCGGCTCCCCTGTGTGCCGTAATAAGGCGCTAGGGGCGCCGCGCACACTCTAGTGTGACTAACCATCCATAAATTCCACGGACATCTCTACCCTGTTATCTGCAATTGTGAACATCAAAAGGAGCTGCGCTAAGCCCCTGTAAGAGGCCTCACTCCCACTGCTGCAACGGCTTGGCAGTCCTCCAGATTCACAGGAACAGCCCCTCCGATCCATTGAAGTTCTGTGTCGGTCTCAATACCACTTACGAAATGAAAATAAGCACTGAAGAATATTTATGCTGTAGCAGGAGGAGTACTACATGCTTGCAGAATGCATTCTATTACCTATAAAAAAGTGAAACACCCACGCTACAATCATATAGAATACTTCCTCTAAAGAAGCCTGTGAATAACTTTAAAACATCAGGTTAACCTTTTTTTACTCTCTCATCATTGTTAAAGATAAGTATTTACAATACTATATTAAACAATGCCATGGTTGTTGCTTTTTAATTTTAAAAATCTTGCAATCTTTCACAAACCCAATACTCATGGCTTCTTTTTCGTGACAAAAATATTGCAATATTACATACCTACATAGAATAACAGAAAAAACATAAAACTACAAAGGCCAAACAGTCTACTAAACGCGGATTTGTAACCTATGGGGCAGATTTATGTTAACTACTTCATACCCAGATATGCACCAGTTAATGTGCACCACAGTATGCTAGTGCTCCGTTACCCATGGTGTGCCACATTTGAAATGTGGCGCACCATGGTACAAAAACACCATACATGCGTAACACATCTGTGCTGAAAAAGTAATACATTGCTAGAGTTGCATCGCAACTTTGATGCAGCTCCAGCAAGGCTCACCAATGCACTATATTCACAATGCTGCGTCAATACCTACGCCTGCTTCAAGCACATGCACAGTTTTGAAACAGCATGGGCCTGAAAGTCACTGAGTGAAATATCATACATTACAGTCAGCCACTTTCAAGACGCATTCCTTCAGAGGAACACTTACCGTTTATTAGAGGTAGATCGTCCGACTCCACCGGAGGACACCCCTAATAAAAAAGACATATATATAAAATGCGGACTAGCCGCTGTATCGTGCTAGCAAACTTTAACTTAAAAATCGTTAGAAAAAACAAAAGGAATCGAGCAAAATCAGTAGGCCACTGATAGGATCTCTTTTTGACCTCGCTAAAATAGAAACATTAGGAACAACCCCTCATGAGAAATATGAAACTAGTGAGAGAAACCGAGCTCGACGCCATGATGGCTGCAAGATAGCTCGGCTCCGCCGCCCACCCCGCCCAAAATAACGACAAACCCTATGCAAATATTATAAATAAATACAACACACCAGCAAAGTAACAGGGTAAAACGTTTTATTAAATAACTATTTACATGGCAGCCTGCTACAACATGAAAACAACACTTCCAATTGGTTCTTACTAGTTTCTATTCTGGAATTTACACGCAGCACTCCACCCACTTCCCTCACTATCTTTTGTACTCTCAAGAGAGAACAACGTCCTACATTTTTCGGAAGACTTTGGTGAAATGGCTACCGTATCTCATTCATCTTCCGAATCTGAACAAAATGATCGACTACCTTTAAGAAGAAAAAAAGAATCTTTCATCTGGCAATTTTTCACTTATCCTGAAGATCAAAAGAAAGTAAATGCACCAAAAGTAACCTGCACGATATGTGACTCGTTTCTCTCAAGAGGAAATCCAACAAAAAAATATTCCTTTTCCATACATACCATGGTGCGGCATGTGAAACAAGTGCACCCTGTGCAATTTGCAGAGGCATCGACAAAAGCCCTGGCCACGTTATTACCATTAGAGGTGGCCAGCACATTTTCTGATCGACGACCTGTATCTCCATCGAGTGCAGAGATGGACTTGAGATATTTAACTATATATGGTCTATAACCTATGGTTTTTTCAGTGAATTTTCAAGGTTTTGTAAATGCTAATTCCTAACTATATATGGTCTATAACCTATGGTTTTTTCAGTGAATTTGCTCCGCCGCCCACCCCGCCCAAAATAACGACAAACCCTATGCAAATATTATAAATATATACAACACACCAACAAAGTAACAGGGTAAAACGTTTCATTAAATAACTATTTACATGGCAGCCTGCTGCAACATCGATCCAAATGCATGACACTGTTCCTGTCAAGGTAGCATAGCTGGCGGCCTAGGGGTGGAGGACCGTTGTGCAAATACCCCGGGGAGGACTCTGGATATGCTTGGTCCCTGAGATTCTTCGATGTCACTGCCTTCCACAAATGGCATAAGTCCTGGATGTTCGGTGCCATACTTGAGGGTTTGACCTAAAGACACGTCATGCGGTGCCCTGGTCCAACCATCACATATACCTCCGCCAGGAGACGGCGTGGGGTGCACTGGAAGGGAGAGGCGGCGCGAACGAGCCTCCCCCACCTCCCCAGGTGGAGGTTTCTCAGCTACACCCCTAAAGACAAGTCCTGCGGTGCCCTGGTCCAACCATCACATATACCTGCACCAGGAGACGGCGTGGGGTGCACTGGAAGGGAGAGGCGGCGCGAACGAGCCTTCCCCAGTGCTTTACTGATCTCCTTGTCCTCAGTCAAGCATCAATAGTAAGATTTTCATAGGTGAGTGTAGGTTCATAGTTTGCCATCCACAGACTAAAAGCCTGGAGTGGGAGTGAAAAAACCATAACTAGGTAAGAAGG
Source organism: Lissotriton helveticus (assembly GCF_964261635.1). Taxonomy (NCBI): domain Eukaryota; kingdom Metazoa; phylum Chordata; class Amphibia; order Caudata; family Salamandridae; genus Lissotriton; species Lissotriton helveticus. The sequence goes on along the minus strand of NC_136067.1, from coordinate 1,072,864,420 downwards.
AACGCAGAGGCTGTAGGAAGGACTCTGGATATGCTTGGTCCCTGAGATGCTTCGATGTCACTGCCTTCCACAAATGGCATAAGTCCTGGATGTTGGGTGCCATAGTTGAGGGTTTGACCTAAAGACACGTCCTGCGGTGCCCTGGTCCACCATCACATATACCTGCGCCAGGAGACGACGTGGGGTGCACTGGAAGGGAGAGGCGGCGCGAACGAGCCTCCCCCACCTCCCCAGGTGGAGGTTTCTCAGCTGCACCCCAGCGCTTCACTCGACAAGATGAGTTGCGCCCGCTCCTGCGGCACATTGCCTCGCTCGGCCAGCTGAATTACGCCTGCTCTTGCTATTACAGCGTCTCACCCGCCATCCAGCTGAATTGCACCCACTCTTGCGGTACAGCGACAGGCGGCTGCCACGGAGCTCAGGAAATGGCGGTCGGCTCCACAGACTTGGGCCTGGCCTGCAAGGATGGCTCTGGACAACCCTGGAACTCGGACGCTTGACTGCTACGGCATGGGCCCCATTCCCAAAAGCGTCCCATCAGCCTTGAAGATTCTACAAGAGTCACCGGGGCCCCCGACTCCCGCAGAGTTCCGGTGGGGAGCTTCTGCCATGATTGCTCGCAGAATGGCCACGACGTAGCCACGGGGTGCTCTCATGCTGACGCCAGCTTCAGTCTGAAACTTCCAGAAACACTGTAGACTACCAATTCGATCAGTTCCGGTTGAGCCCCAACGACGTATCGCGTTGTTGCATAATGCGTCATATGACACGCCGCGTTAGCGCACCCGGAAGTGCTCCGGTGCGCGAGGCGCGAAGCGCAGCTTCCCGGAAGCAATCCGGGGCGCGGCGCGGAGCGCGTAACGTAAGCATAACAGGTCATGTGACTTGTTAATAAAACTTTTCATTGGTTTAGAAATATTTTTTGTCCCAAATGATGAAAACCCCTCCTTGTTTCCTCTTGGCTCCTGCCCCCTCCCCAAGTCTTGCTCGGCCAGCTGAGTTTCGCCCACTCTTGCGGCCTACGACATGGATACGCCGGGGCGTTATGGATCAGTATGAGCAAATATACACTTGGGGATTCACAAGCAACAACAAGCCTTTGTATTTGGGGCTCTAAATCAACAACAGTGACAGAGAACAGAACCGAACTAAGCACTCAGGGGCTACGTTTAAACGTAACATCATCTCCCCAGAGGTACATCACCTTACACACACATGCACTCTGATCTCCTTGGCCTCAGTCAAGCATCAATAGTATGATTTTCATAGGTGAGTCTAGGTTCATGGATTTCCATCCACAGACTAAAAGCCTGGAGTGGGAGTGAAAAAACCATAACTAAGTAAGAAGGAAGGCAGAAACAGAATCTTCCTCTGCAACATCCGGCTCTGCATCGCTACTTACTTATAAATGCAGAAAAAACTCAATTAACACAAGGGCTCTTTTCAGAGCCACCTTATATCAAAGCACTCAAACTTCTGATTTATCTCCATTTTCACACTCTTGTAAATAGGTGTGCGCGCCCGAGTGCGCGCACCCCGCAACTTAAAAAAAAAATATATATATATATTTTCGCCTTTAAGGACCTTACTGCACACCCTGAGAAAACCTACGCAGCAAAACAATCTCTACCTTCTCCCCTTTCCATGTTCCAACGCTTTGAAATGAACAATATATTTACTCGCAGTGACAAAATGGCGGTCAACACTTCCTGATTTCCTTCGAATCAAACGTTAACAGACGTCACGCAGCAAAAAAAAAAATCCGCTCGCGCGCAGTCGCTTGAGTGCGCGCACCCGTCCGCGCTTATAGATATATAATTGACTTTAACTTTAATTTTCTCAGCAACTACTGAACGGATTTACACCATTCCAAAAAAAGCGTAATCTGCGAGCCGGACTCTACAGTTTTGCCAAATTTCTTATAAATCCATTCAGCCGTTCGACCTGTAGCCGTGTCTAAACGTCCTATGGAAAATAACATGGAGAAAACACGTTTTGGGACCCCCCTCTTATCTCAGCCCCCACTTCACCAATCCCCCCCAAACCTTCAGGGAAGGAGCGCAGCTGACCGAGCCATCTTCTTTGAGAAATTCGCAAGGATTCATCCACCAGAGCCAAAGTTAATCCAAATAGAATGTTGAGGATTTCCTATGGAAACTAGGCCCTAACTATAACTACCTACTGGCGACCGCCAGTAGGTAATATATATATATATATATATATATATATATATATATATTTACTGAAAAAACCATAGGTTTCACACACGTTATAGGAAGCGACATTCTATTACCACAATTCGTTCTCTGCCACATAAAGACCTCGGCGGACTCCTTAACATCATTGTAGGTACCTTTAGGAGGTTCTGATATTTGCCAGTCCCATCTCGTCGTGCCTGCATTTCAGCGCGATTTTCCTCACATTATGTCCGCCATTTTGTGACTCTTTCACCACAAGCCTCTTATTTTCATGGCGATTTCATCTTTCAGACTCTGCTATATATCCTTTATTTGACAGCAATACTTTGGTGTTCTTCATTTTTATGGAATTTGCATATGTCACTGCATTGTACCAGTTTAAAATCGACGCTGACATCCTAATTATCTCAAGTGTCTGCCTAGGTTTCTCTGGACTTTTCTTACATTACATTATGGTCTAGGGAGATGGTACGTGGCTCAATGCATCTTTCTTTTTCTATTCATGTCATGTTATGTTTCTCTCTTTAATTAGGGCAGAGAATGTTGCTAATTTTTGTATTCTCTCCACAAATGTATACATTGGTCATGGCATAGTTTTTAAGAAGCTCTCATATTGTTGTCTTACTGAGTTTTCACTCCTTTTAATGCAGTGTTTTGTTTATACGCTTAGGCTTACTGATTCTATGTGCCTATGATATGGAATTTCTTTTTTCTGATTTTCAAAAAAAAAAAATTAATGCAATTCTTTACAAAGTCTGTACTATTTTCCCTAGCTCCTATGAAAAAATATGCTTCATTTACATCCAGACTTGGGGGCTCATTAGGATGGCGGACGGAAGAGCGACTGCAGCCCTGGAGTAAGCGGACAATGCCTTTTCCGTGTCCGCCTGCCGCGGACACTCCGTCCGCCATATCAGGATAGGAAAGAGTGTCAAAATTCCGTCCGCGACGGAAGAGCATGCCCCGCCGTCCATCTACACCCGACCACGCGGCGGACGTAACCAATCCAGAGACTCCGCCGTACGGACTGACGTCTACGACCGTCCCCCAAATCAAGATGGCGGAAAATACACATAAAACCGCTGCGGAAAAACAACCTGTCTGAACACGGCGGATTCCCCACAGCGAAGATAACATACATAGCAGAGATACCCACCGCAAGCTGCTCGCCACCATGGACCCAGCGCTACACGCTTTCCCGATGCTCTTCGCGATCCACCACGTCCAAGTGTTGGCCCACTATCGACGACGACGCAGGTAAGGCACAAACCATTCGCTGATTGGAGGGGATTACCTGCAAGGGTCGTGACGTTGGGAGGGGGGAGTGTCATGTTACCGAAACCACTGATTAGAAGCAAATACAAATACACAATTGTAGTACGCAAGCAGGAATGACTACGACAAACCACGACACATGATTGACTACCTTTATTACACATAATAGGGGTATAATCACAGTGTATGCCTGAGCATGGGCAAAGTGGGCACCAGAGCAGGTACATCAGAGGCAGCACATCAGAGGTCAGAATGCAGTATCAGAGCATCAACAGGGCATAGTGGACAACAGAGCAGGTACATCAGAGGCAGCACGTGAGAGGGCAGAATGCAGTATCAGAACAGCAACAGGGCATTGCGCCCAACAGAGCAGGTACATCAGAGGCAGCACGTGAGAGGGGCTAAGTGCATCAACAGTCCATTGCACTGACCATGTCCATCAGAGGCAGCACGTGAGAGGGCAGAATGCAGTATCAGAGCATCAACAGGGCATTGTGGACAACAGAGCAGGTACATCAGAGGCAGCACGTGAGAGGGCAGAATGCAGTATCCGAACAGCAACAGGGCATTGTGGCCAACACAGCAGGTACATCAGAGGCAGTAAACGAGAGGGCAGAATGCAGTATCAGAGCATCAACAGGGCATTGTGGACAACAGAGCAGGTACATCAGAGGCAGCACATCAGAGGGCAGAATGCAGTATCAGAGCATCAACAGGGCATTGTGGACAACAGAGCAGGTAAATCAGAGGCAGCACGTGAGAGGGCAGAATGCAGTATCAGAACAGCAACAGGGCATTGTGCCCAACAGAGCAGGTACATCAGAGGCAGCACGTGAGAGGGGCTAAGTGCATCAACAGTCCATTGCACTGACCATGTCCATCAGAGGCAGCACATCAGAGGGCAGAATGCAGTATCATAGCATCAACAGGGCATTGTGGACAACAGAGCAGGTACATCAGAGGCAGCACGTGAGGGCAGAATGCAGTATCAGAACAGCAACAGGGCATTGTGCCCAACAGAGCAGGTACATCAGAGGCAGCACATCAGAGGGAAGAATGCAGTATCAGAACAGCAACAGGGCATTGTCGACAACAGAGCAGGTACATCAGAGCCAGCATGTGAGAGGGCAGAATGCAGTATCAGAACAGCAACAGGGCATTGTGGACAACAGAGCAGGTATATCAGAGGCAGCACGTGAGAGGGCAGAATGCAGTATCCGAACAGCAACAGGGCATTGTGGCCAACACAGCAGGTACATCAGAGGCAGTAAACGAGAGGGCAGAATGCAGTATCAGAGCATCAACAGGGCATTGTGGACAACAGAGCAGGTACATCAGAGGCAGCACAAGTACGTGTTCCAAGCAACCCGTCCCAAGGACCACAACAGTGCAAGGCTGTTCTCAATGGTCAAGGGACACACCATGTGCAATAACATGTGAGTGAAGTCAACAGCACCTCACATCACAGAATCAGGTTGAGTGCATGAACTACCTGCCTCCGACACACTGCCAGCACCAGAAACAGGAATGTGAGACACAGCCACAGCCCGAGTGACAAACACATGGGCCACAGACCCAGATACACTGCCAGCACCGGAAACAGGAATGTGAGACACAGCCACAGCCCGAGTGACAGACACATGGGCCACAGACCCAGATACACTGCCAGCACCGGAAACAGGAATGTGAGACACAGCCGCAGCCCGAGTGACAGACACATGGTCCACAGACCCAGATACACTGCCAGCACCGGAAACAGGAATGTGAGACACAGCCACAGCCCGAGTGACAGACACATGGGCCACAGACCCAGACACACTGCCAGCACCTGAAACAGGAATGTGAGACACAGCCACAGCCCGAGTGACAGACACATGGGCCACAGATCCAGACACACTGCCAGCACCTGAAACAGGAATGTGAGACACAGCCACAGCCCGAGTGACAGACACATGGGCCAAAGGCCCAGACACACTGCCAGCACCTGAAACAGGAGAGGGCACAACTGAGACTGTGCTACTACATGATGCATGACAGCAAACAACAGACACAGTGCCACTATCTGATACATGAGAGTCAACTGCACCTGCGCCACTGGGACCACTGAAATGATGAGCCACAGGGCTGTATGGGCCAGGAGGCAGGGTGGGCCTGGGAGCTGGGGATAGCTGTACTTGAGCGACATCGGGGTGGGCAGGTGTCAATGGTGTGTGTCTGCGTTTCTTAGGGATATGTGAGTGCACCCTGGACAGGACAGGACTGGCAAGTGGTGGGGACTCAAATGAATTATCACCCACCATAGGTGGAGCACCTGCCGCCGGGGGTCGGCTTTCTGGGGACGTGCTGGAGCCTGCTTGTTGTTTGCTGTGTGCCTGCCGCCTGGACTCAGAATCATGTGTTATGGGAAATGCAACAACAGGGGACTCCCTCCTCTGCTTCTGACGGGCCTGGATGGGAGTGGAGGTATGGGGTACTCCGCCACGGAGACATCTGTTTTCCGTTCCTTCAACAACATCAGCCTCAGCGCAGCCAGGGGTGATGTATGCCTGTCCTTGATAGTTCCAAGCAACCCGTCCCAAGGACCACAACAGTGCAAGGCTGTTCTCAATGGTCAAGGGACACACCTTGTGCAATAACATGTGAGTGAAGTCAACAGCACCTCACATCACAGAATCAGGTTGAGTGCATGAACTACCTGCCTCGGACACACTGCCAGCACCAGAAACAGGAATGTGAGACACAGCCACAGCCCGAGTGACAAACACATGGGCCACAGACCCAGATACACTGCCAGCACCGGAAACAGGAATGTGAGACACAGCCACAGCCCGAGTGACAGACACATGGGCCACAGACCCAGATACACTGCCAGCACCGGAAACAGGAATGTGAGACACAGCCACAGCCCGAGTGACAGACACATGGTCCACAGACCCAGATACACTGCCAGCACCGGAAACAGGAATGTGAGACACAGCCACAGCCCGAGTGACAGACACATGGGCCACAGACCCAGACACACTGCCAGCACCTGAAACAGGAATGTGAGACACAGCCACAGCCCGAGTGACAGACACATGGGCCACAGATCCAGACACACTGCCAGCACCTGAAACAGGAATGTGAGACACAGCCACAGCCCGAGTGACAGACACATGGGCCACAGGCCCAGACACACTGCCAGCACCTGAAACAGGAGAGGGCACAGCTGAGACTGTGCTACTACATGATGCATGACAGCAAACAACAGACACAGTGCCACTATCTGATACATGAGAGTCAACTGCACCTGCGCCACTGGGACCACTGAAATGATGAGCCACAGGGCTGTATGGGCCAGGAGGCATGAACTACCTGCCTCAGACACACTGCCAGCACCAGAAACAGGAATGTGAGACACAGCCACAGCCCGAGTGACAGCCACAGCCCGAGTGACAGACACATGGGCCACAGACCCAGATACACTGCCAGCACCGGAAACAGGAACGTGAGACACAGCCACAGCCCGAGTGACAGACACATGGGCCACAGACCCAGATACACTGCCAGCACCGGAAACAGGAATGTGAGACACAGCCACAGCCCGAGTGACAGACACATGGGCCACAGACCCAGACACACTGCCAGCACCTGAAACAGGAATGTGAGACACAGCCACAGCCCGAGTGACAGACACATGGGCCACAGACCCAGACACACTGCCAGCACCTGAAACAGGAATGTGAGACACAGCCACAGCCCGAGTGACAGACACATGGGCCACAGACCCAGACACACTGCCAGCACCTGAAACAGGAATGTGAGACACAGCCACAGCCCGAGTGACAGACACATGGGCCACAGACCCAGACACACTGCCAGCACCTGAAACAGGAGAGGGCACAACTGAGACTGTGCTACTACATGATGCATGACAGCAAACAACAGACACAGTGCCACTATCTGATAAATGAGAGTCAACTGCACCTGCGCCACTGGGACCACTGAAATGATGAGCCACAGGGCTGTATGGGCCAGGAGGCAGGGTGGGCCTGGGAGCTGGGGATAGCTGTCCTTGAGCGACATCGGGGTGGGCAGGTGTCAATGGTGTGTGTCTGCGTTTCTTAGGGATATGTGAGTGCACCCTGGACAGGACAGGACTGGCAAGTGGTGGGGACTCAAATGAATTATCACCCACCATAGGTGGAGCACCTGCCGCCGGGGGTCGGCTTTCTGGGGACGTGCTGGAGCCTGCTTGTTGTTTGCTGTGTGCCTGCCGCCTGGACTCAGAATCATGTGTTATGGGAAATGCAACAACAGGGGACTCCCTCCTCTGCTTCTGACGGGCCTGGATGGGAGTGGAGGTATGGGGGTACTCCGCCACGGAGACATCTGTTTTCCGTTCCTTCAACAACATCAGCCTCAGCGTAGCCAGGGGTGATGTATGCCTGTCCTTGATAGCGCCAGTGTCCATGGGAGAAGCCTTGTCCCTAGGATGTGCCTTATCCGTAGGAGGAGTATTGTCTCTGGACTGTCCCTGGGCCCTGGATGGTGCCCTCTTCCTGGCAGCAGACTTGTCGTCTGTGGTGTACCTGTCTCCAGAAGACACCTTCTCCCTGTGTGTGTCCCTGCCCTTGGGAGATGGCCCATGCTCTGTTGTGTGCCTGCCCTTGGGAGTCTCCCTGCTCTTTGGAGGTGCCTTTGTCTTGTGACTATCCTTGTCCCTGCCCTTGGGAGTGGCTCCTTCCTTAGCAGTGTCCCTGTCCTTGGGAGTGGTCCCTTCCTTAGTATTGTCCTTGTCCTTGGGAGTGTCCCTGCTCCTTTGAGGTGCCTTTGTCTTTTGACTGTCCTTGTCCCTGCCCTTGGGAGTGGCTCCTTCCTTAGCAGTGTCCCTGTCCTTGGGAGTGGCCCCTTCCTTAGTATTGTCCTTGTCCTTGGGAGTGTCCCTGTTCCTTTGAGGTGCCTTTGTCTTTTGACTGTCCTTGTCCCTGCCCTTGGGAGTGGCTCCTTCCTTAGCAGTGTCCCTGTCCTTGGGAGTGGCCCCTTCCTTAGTATTGTCCTTGTCCTTGGGAGTGTCCCTGCTCCTTTGAGGTGCCTTTGTCTTTTGACTGTCCTTATCCAAGGGAGTGTCCATGGACTTGGGAGTATCCCTTGCCTTGGGAGTACCTTTTGTGTGGAATGCCTGTGTAGCATGTGAAGGCATGTGAAGGCATGTCCCCCAACACCACTTGTGGATCCTGTGTGTGTACTCCAGTGTATCTGACGTTGTCTTTCTGAACAGATGCAAGGTTCCGGGACGGATGCTTCTTTTGCAACAATGTCCTATCAGTGGCGCCACCATGGCGGTGCACGTATTCGGCGGGGGAGGTGCAGGCCAACACACCCTTTAGATGTAGTCAATGGACATGGCAGTTCATGACCCCCCTTACAGTCACATTGCATCATCCACCGTACACCGGCCGGACCAGCCCGGCCCAGGACCGCCGTGCCGGCCATGTCCACAACCGCCGTGCCAGGGCCGGCCCAGGACCGCCGTGCCGGCCATGTCACCCACCTACGGATGTTCACTCGCCTGGCACGGCGGTGGGTGACATGACCACCACGGCGGTCCTGGGCCAGCCCTGGCATAGCAGTTGTGGACATGGCCGGCACGGCGGTCCTGTGCCGGGCTGGTCCGGCCGGTGTACGGTGGATGATGCAATGTGACTGTAACGGGGGTCATGAACTGCCATGTCCATTGACTACATTTAAAGGGTGTGTTGGCCTGCACCTCCCCCGCATAATACGTGCACCGCCATGGTGGCGCCACTGATAGGACATTGTTGCAAAAGCAGCATCCGTCCCGGAACCTTGCACGTGCGGTTGCCGATGTGTGACCGTGACGGTCCGTGCACATGCAGACAATGGGGTGAGGGAACGCGGCCCGCGTATGCCCATTCATAAATTGCGGAAGCTGTGCACCGCCATGGCGGCGCCAATGATTGTATATTTTCAGACGCTGCACCGTGGTGTATTGTCAGCAGTTGCGTCATGAGGGTTGCGAGCGTGATAGGGAAACTTCATATGTCATGCACTGTTCCATGTGTGTCCATACTATGCCCATCGGTGTGCACACAATGTGCAACACATGTGCATGTAGACGTGTTGACGTCGGGTGTGACCCAACAGACGTTTTAACTTATTCACATCTACACAGTACATCACGCCTGTATCGCCACATTCTGAATATGTTGTCAGTGTGTGGTTCATGTGAGGTCACTACAATGGTGGGGGTAAACATGCATTCAGTGTATGTGTGTTGCCTGTTGTGTCACCATGCATGTAATGTCTGTATGCTCACCATTATTGGTGTTGGCATTGGTGCATGATGACATGGTGTGTGTGTATCATTATCGTTTGTGTGCATGCACTTGCATGTGTGTCTGTGATGTGGCTTGTACACATTAGGGTCATGACACACGTCGTGTCAGTAATGTTGACATGTGACTAAGTAGCGTTGTACGTGTTGACACACTTCCTGTTGCAAGTGGCTGCACATTGTTAATGGGGCAGTCCGTATTGTAGTTACTATCAGAGATGTCACACATATGAACATTGTCCTAAACATTTATCTTCTTGCTAATGTTGGCTTACATGTGATGGAGTTGCACACCTATGCGTCGTTTGTAAGTTGACTCAAGTTACATCTCTCTCCCACACAGGAGGGCTCCAAATGTGCATCGGCCATACACTGTGCTGGAGGATATGGTTGACGAGGAGGTGATCAGGAAATTCCAGCTAGATCGACGTAGATTGATGGAGCTTGTTGCCCAATTGTCACCTCATCTGCAGCCACGAAGGACGTATCCTGGTTCCATTACACCCACAGCAAAGGTGATGGCGGCACTACACTTTTTCGCTACTGGCACCTTTCAGTACACAGTTGGACATGCCGGGGGGATGTCACAGTCCATGTTCAGCATGGTACTTCGGGATGTTCTAAAAGCTATGATGCTGTACAAGGATGACTACATCCATTTCCCACGGCCGGAAGAGTTGGCAGCAGTCAAAGCAGACTTCTATGCACTGGGCCAGATACCACACGTAGTGGGTTCCATTTATGGCACACATATCGCTCTAATTCCCCCACGGGCACGTGAGCAGGTTTATAGGAATCGGAAGCACTTCCATTCGCTAACGTGCAGGTGGTGTGTCTGGCCTACAACATCATCTCCCATGTGTGTGCAAGATTTCCTGGCTCCGCACATGACGCCCACATCATGCGGAGCAGCATTGTCCCCCAACTGATGGCAAATCTGCGTCCCAGTCATGCCTGGCTTGTTGGTGAGTATGCTGTGGGGACTTTTGTGATATCTGTGTGGCATGGGGTACCCACCAAATCTGGTTGTGATATTTGTGTCTGTCATCCCCCTACATAGGCGACTCGGCGTACCCAAACCGGCCCTGGCTCCTGAGTCCCATACGTAATCCTACTACAGCAGGTGAAATGCGCTACAATGAAGCACATGGAAGGACACGTAGAGTGGTGGAACGTACTTTTGGACTGCTAAAGTCTAGGTTTCGGTGCCTGGATAAGACCGGAGGGGCCCTGCCTTACTAACCAGGCAAAGTATGCAGGATCGTGGTGGCCTGCTGCATGCTCCACAACCTGGCCGTGCGCAATGACATTGAACTGCTCTTGGACCCTGAAGACGAACAAGTTCCTCGGCCTCCCATCCCACCCATGTCGACTGATGAGGATAGTGGTGAGGAGGAAGGTGTGGACCAGAGGCGCCAGCTCATTGATCGCTACTTCCCTTGAATGTGAGTAACTACCTGTTGTGCTGGTTCACAATGCCTTATGTATGTTTGCTGGTGTTGTGTGGATGTGGTGTGCATCAGCTGGGTGTTCTGCTATGTGATGGTTGCATATGTGTGTGTTCATGTATTTGGACATGCAAGTCTCCATGATGTGTGTCCTCTCATCCAATGGTTTTGTGATGAGTGTGGTTTGTGGAATGTTGCTGTGCAGTGTGTTGTGATGGGTGTGATTCTGTTTCCTGACGTGTGTTTTCTCTCTCTGAATTTCCCTAGGTCATTCCCGCAGCGGCATGAATATGTACGACTTGGATCCCTGCACCTGGTTACGTCTGTTTCAGAGGCAATCATGTGATTAAACATGGAGGCAACACATCATTGAGTGTGTAAGTGGCATTTATTTACAGGTTGTGCATTGGTGCTGGTGAATATTTACAAGTAAGTGTGGGGTGGGTGAGTGTGAGTTGAAGGTAATGGCAGATGAATTGTCCCCGCTGACACCACGTTGGGTGATGTCAGGCTAGTCCAGCAGACCTGTGCCAATGATTGGCTATGTGGGACAGGATAGTTGGCAGGGAGAATGGCTGGCTCAGGCAGTGTCAGAGTCATTGTCGGCCCCTCTTGCTGCGTGTGGATGGAGCACCCCCACTGCTCTCACCCACTTCCAGCCTCGGACGGCCCCTCCGTCTTTGAGGTGGAACGGAGTCAGCTGGGGGGGCAGGTTGCTGGGGGGCCACATCCGTCGCCAGGGGCCCAGGTGGCGGTGGCAGTGGTGTTGCTGGACGTGGCATCTGGACACTTGGTTGAGGGGGGGTGGGGTTGTTGCGGGCTATCCATTCCCTCCACATTGTTGTCTGCTGGCCCATGATGTCCACTATCTAGCCAAGGCAGCCCGCAATGTCCCGCAACATGTTTGTGTTGTCCACCGAGTCCTGGTGGGCACGATCTGCATGTTCCTGGCTACGGTCGTAGGAAGCCTGGCACCTGGCTAGGGCTTCAAGTGACTCTGCCACAGGATGGGGTGGGGGGCCTTCCTCAGCGCGACGGAGTGTGGATCTTCTGGTTGGCTGATGTGGCCTCGCCTCTCTCCTTTCTGGCCCACTCTCCCTGCTTGGGTGGGAGGCCGATGGCCCTGCGTCGTGCCGTGGGTTAGGCAGGGTGGCACAGGCAGGAGTGGTGGTACTGGTGGTGGTAATGTAATGTAAATGTAAATGTGCTGGATTTGTAGAGCGCACGGCTGCCCGTGAGCGTCCCGGCTCTTGCTTAGGGAACCCGTCCTGGTATTCCCCTGTGAGAAACCCCGGCAGGGTGTCCACAAGGTGAAATCCAGGCATCCCGCCACGAAGGGCTGTAGTGGAGATTAAGCAAGCTATTGCCCAGAGTCGCAGAGTGTGACCCCGTGGGTTGAGAAGGCACCAGAGCGAGAATTGTCAAGTCCTTGGAATTTTTGAGCCCGAGACCCGCCGAGGCGGGGAATCGAACCCTGGTCCACGGTCGATCTCAGCTTCCGGGTCTGCTGCCTCTAACCACTGAGCCACGCTTCTCCACCTGGTGGTGGTGGTGGTGAGTCTGCAGCTCACTGTGGCCGGTGTTGCTGGAGTTACACAGGCGACGGTTGTGGTGGCCGGGATTTCCTGTGAGCCAGATGGCCCTGGCGGTCTGCTTGGGCCCGCACCATCCAACAGGGGGCCTGTGGCATCGTCCTCAGAGAGTCCGGTATGGGTGTGAGGCGAGTCTTGCGGCCGGTTGCTGGTTTGACCAGTCAGATTACGATCACCTGAAGGACAAGATTGTGCTGATCAGTACTGTGGACATTACATGTTCATATCAATTTGATGACATTTCAGTGTCCTGTCGCACACACCCCACCCACCTCTCACACACACACCCCACACCCCACCACCCTCCCTGTGGACATGGGGGCCTGTTAGGAGTTGTAGTGCTGGTCTCTCACACACCCCCCCACCTCTCACACACACACACACCCCCCGCCTCTCACACACACACCCCCCACACCCCACCACCCTCCCTGTGGACATGGGGGCCTGTTGGGAGTTGTAGTGCTGGTCTCTCACACCCCCCACCCACCTCTCACACACCCCCCCACACCCCACCACCCTCCCTGTGGACATGGGGGCCTGTTGGGAGTTGTAGTGCTGGTCTCTCACACACCCCACCCACCTCTCACACACACACCCCCACACCCCACCACCCTCCCTGTGGACATGGGGGCCTGTTGGGAGTTGTAGTGCTGGTCTCTCACACACCCCACCCACCTCTCACACACCCCCCCACACCCCACCACCCTCCCTGTGGACATGGGGGCCTGTTGGGAGTTGTAGTGCTGGTCTCTCACACACCCCACCCACCTCTCAGACACACACCCCCCAAACCCCACCACCCTCCCTGTGGACATGGGGGCCTGTTGGGAGTTGTTGTGCTGGTCTCTCACACACCCCACCCACCTCTCACACACACCCCCCACACCCCACCACCCTCCCTGTGTACATGGGGGCCTGTTGGGGGTTGTAGTGCTGGTCTCTCACACACCCCACCCACCTCTCACACACCCCCACCTCTCACCCCCCCCCACACCCCACCACCCTCCCTGTGGACATGGGGGCCTGTTGGGAGTTGTAGTGCTGGTCTCTCACACACCCCACCCACCTCTCACACACACCCCACCCACCTCTCACACACACACACCCCACCCACCTCTCACACACACACCCCAACCACCTCTCACACACACCCCACCAACCTCTCACACACACACACACCCCACCCACCTCTCACACACACACCCCCACACCCCACCACCCTCCCTGTTGACATGGGGGCCTGTTGGGAGTTGTAGTGCTGTTCTCTCACACACCCCACCCACCTCTCACACACACCCCCCACCTCTCACACACCCCCCACACCCCACCACCCTCCCTGTGGACATGGGGGCCTGTTGGGAGTTGTAGTGCTGGTCTCTCACACACCCCACCCACCTCTCACACACACCCCACCCACCTCTCACACACACCCCACCCACCTCTCACACACACACATCCCACCCACCTCTCACACACACCCCACCAACCTCTCACACACACACACCCCACCCACCTCTCACACACACACCCCCCACACCCCACCACCCTCCCTGTGGACATGGGGGCCTGTTGGGAGTTGTAGTGCTGGTCTCTCACACACCCCACCCACCTCTCACACACACCCCACCCACCTCTCACACACACCCCACCCACCTCTCACACACACACACCCCACCCACCTCTCACACACACCCCACCAACCTCTCACACACACACACCCCACCCACCTCTCACACACCCCCCACACCCCACCACCCTCCCTGTGGACATGGGGGCCTGTTGGTAGCCTTTTACATTTTGGTGAGTATGTGGCCCACGTGCATGGGTTGGGGCCTGGGAGATGTGTCTGCTCTCTGTTGTGTGAGGCTGACCATGTCGTTCTGATCGTGGTGCTTGGTTAGTACTTACCAGCCTCTTCTCCTTCCTCAAGTCCTTCAAGGCTCTCTGGGTGCAGTATGGCCAGCACCTTCTCCTCCCAATCTGTGTAGGGTATGGGCTCCGGGGGTGTGCCGCCTCCAGTGAGATTAGCTCTCACAAGGTTTTTGGCACGGATGCCTTTCACCCTGGTTTTCAGGTCATGCCACCGCCTCTGTATCTCGTGCTTTGTCCTTGGCACGGTCCCAGACGCATTCACCCGACTGACAATCCTGTCCCACATGTGATTTTTTTGCACCACGGTTGTCTGCTGGACTTGGGCCCCGAATATGTGGGGCTCAACACGGATAATTTCATCTACCATTACCCTCAACTCGGTCTCCGTGATTTTAGGTTTTTTTTTGGGTGCCATGGTGTGTGGTGCTCAGGGTGTGGGTTGAGTGAGTTGGAGGGTGCAGGTGTGTGTTGTGTGGTGTGTAGGAATGGTGTGATGGGTGTTTGTGTGGTGGGTGTGGTAGGGTGGTGGATGTGTGTCTTCAATTGGTGTATGCTGTCGCTCGTATTGGGCCTCTTGCTAGCAGCTATGCTGTGATGCAAAGGATTGTGGTAGTGGGTGTGAGTCTTTTTATAGTCGTGTCTCAATGGTTGTTGGCAGTCAGGTGGTAGGTGGGTGTGTTGACTAGTGTGCATTATTGGGTACTTGGGGGGGTGTAATTGTGGCTTGTGATTGGTGTTGGTGTTTCCGGTGGGGGGTAGTCCTTTTTCGTGTGTTTGCAATTTACTTCCGTCTCACGTTTTGACATAGGTTTGACGGTAGGGATGTTGTTCGTGTTGGCCTTCCGCTGTGATGCACTGTTTCTCATTGCAATGTTTCCACCGCGGACGTGGATGGCGGTGCGTACCGAGGTACAGGCGGCGTTATCCTAATCGCGGACACGGAGCCTTCGCAGGTATGGCGGTGGAGGTGGCTGTTCCCGCGTTCATGTGCGGACGGGGTTTCGTCGGTTCCGTCCGCTTGCGGCGGTCTCAGGTGTACTCCGTCCACCGTGGACGGGGTTTTCTCTACTCCGTCCGCCGCGGACGGAGTTTAATGGCATTTTTATCCTAATCGCAACAGCGGGTTCTCCGCGGCGCGGTCGGGAGTATCTTGGCCGCGTCCGTGGCAGACGGATCCCGTTTCCGTCCGCCATCATAATCGACCCCTTGGTTACGAAAAATATATTTTGGCCTTTACAGTGACAAACAGTTTTTTACAACTGGTAAACGAGGGAAAATACTTTACTTTAATATTTAGTATGCCCTGCTCTTATATATCAAGTGTTCAGCCCGTGACTTTACAAGACACACTGAGGTATGACCTATATGAGAAAAGTAGATTTTCTAGAAGGTAAGGCAATTTTGCATGCCATGTGTCACTGCAGTGATTTTAAAAAAAGCAGCAGAGCAAGAACGGCATACTGTTCTTTCGAGCCAAACATATAGGTCATATATGTGGGTTGTGTAAACATACAGAGCCTTCCACATATGAAATTTCAACCTCCTCACCACTGGTGCATTTTCTTCCTGCACCATGGCATTAGTGGAGTTAAATAAGCACTTGATTGTAACTAGGTAAAAGTACATGTATTGTGAAAGATCAAACACACTTACACTGAATGGCACTGTCACGATGCATAGTCATAACACCAGCAAAAATATGTAGATAAAAAGGGGAAGGTGGGGGGAACAACAAGCAGAAAATGGCAAATTGTCATAATGAACAAAATTAGACCTCAATGTGTGGAAAATCGAGATCCTTTTACTGTGGGTTTCCTTTCAATCTTTTTGACTTAGTTCTGGCCAGAAGCCCTGGAATCAGCTCCATTGACCTCTCGAGTGGTCAAGCTCCCTGGCTTCCCTTATGACACTGCATCTCCCAAGAAGCGAAAATATCTAACCTGGTGAAAGATTGTAGTAAGCAACATAAAGTTGCATAGAACGTTTTGTAATGTCTAAAAACAACCACATCCTCTCTAAATTAGATTGTGTAAATCGAGTTTAGTGCATACGCAGACAGGCAGAGATAATGAAATAATGAAGAGGCATGACCGAGTCATAGTATTGCTGACAAATCTGCTAGCTAAAGGTGAAAGCTAGGTGTGACCTTAAAGTGATTGTGTCTTGCTCACCGGGCCCAGATTTACTTATGTTTTGCGTTGGGTTTGCATTACTTTTGTAATGGAAACCTGATGCAAAATATTAAGGTGTGATTTTCTACCGAACATAAATATGAGTTTGTGTTAGATAGTATCCCAAATGAAATATGAAATAGAATTTTTTTTAAGCACAACATATGCTCAGAAAAGAGCTTCTAAGACTAAAAAATCCCTGATCACAACTAAACAGTGTGAACAGGAGCCGAAGTAATATCCCAGAGTAACGCAAAGTTGCACAAAGAGCTGCCATTCGTTCCTTTGCGCGGCTTAGTAAATGCCTAAAATGATTTGGCGTCAAGGCTGCGCCACTAAAAATGATGCAACCTCAATTCAAAATCATAGCAAGTCTGGGCCTAGGTGCGCTATGGCAGACGTTCTTGACATGACATGGCACGACATAAAGCAACACAAAAGAAAAGGAAATAATTTGTCATGGAATAAATAATTCCATGGCTCTCAGACATATTTCAAGGAGACCATGAATTAAGTGAATACGAGCTTTTGACAAGGTAGTGACAATTTCCAGACTGTGAGCTACCTTGATAGGGAATAAACGCAAACGTTGTGATATGATGCACCAAGGAAGGATAATGACATTTTACTTCCCCCTGGTCAGCATAGTTAATATATTTCTGCTGTTCAAAACGTGTTATAATTGGTAATATATGTATTAGTAAAAAAGAGTGGTAAAATTAAAGAAACTGGTGAAATCTAAAAAAAATATAGTAGATGCAGTAGACAGAGTAGTAAACTGCTGGAGTGAGTTAATCGCTGGCAAAACGTTAGCAGGGTGCTTCTGGGATAAAGTTTATTATAGTACAACTTCGTGACCTGGAATCGCAGCTGTTTTTTTTTAATTCTGTGTACAGAGAATTTTCCAATTAACCCGAGTCCTGGCGTCTCCATGGCTCTTGTTCAAATGACGTAAATAGCAAGGGCAACAACTTAAGGGGCATAAAGCGACCGTAACCGCAGGAATAATAAAAAATATATAAAACCCATCTTGTCTGCAGTCTAATTTTTTTTAATTTATTCACTGGACGAGCCACATTCTGCCCTTCTGGATGGCGGCCAGATCTCAGCTTCCATGGCCACTTAAAGAGTGAAGGGAAACACAGATTGTAACCTGAACTGTGATGGCATGTCCGGCTTTCATCTGGCCTAGTTCTGTATTCAAACAGCTTCTTTATGCACCTCAGAGGAATGGAGCAGCTTTTTATGTATTTCGTCGAGTTCTTCAAATTGCAAGAACTAACTACTTTAGCAACCGTTTTAATTTAAGGGCCAATGCACTTACTTTTGGCCGGTAACATATTATTTTTGTGTCCCGGGATAGAACAGATACATATATATAATATTTTAAATCCCTAATACACAATAAAAGAGATTAAATATTTCCACTAAAATCTATTTCCAGTAGTTGGCACACTTATACACAAGGATAGCTTAGCATATGCAAACTAGAAACTTCACTGTACTAGCTCGTGCACAGAGCAACATTACTACTCGCCTCATGCAAAGTTCTAAAACATTTTTCTACAGCTTACAAAGATTAGAAACATCTTTAATATTCCTTAGCTGAATTTCCTGTACACAGAACACTTGAGCAAAATCAAGGATAGTCCTGCTTACCCTCCTCAGTGGCGCCCTAAGTCCCCAATCTTCCGCAGCCCCTTCCATTCAATTCAATTCAATATAAACTTTATTCGGCCACATTCTGGCCACAAAAGTACAATTCACATGAAAGAACACATACATTTTGGATTTAAAACTACACCACGGATGAGATTAAAAGCACAGGTAAAATTCATTCCTATTTTAAAAACGTTTCCAGTTAGGCCCAAACCATTGTTGTTATCAACCCATATGTTTTCTTTTACCTATTGCCTCTGATAAGAACCCCATAGCAAATAAGTGGGGAGGAAAGGTTTTGTAAATAAATCAGTTCTAGTCCTACTTGTGCAAAATAGCAATCTCTAAAAAGTGGTAGAATATGTTTAACTCTCAGCTCAGTATAAAAAACACAGAAAAAAACAAATCTTGGTCAGAGAAATTATCGCATGCACATGGTTGTAGGGTTTCTATCTTTGAGAAACCTGTAGGTATAGTAAGGAACCAGTGGATACAATTAAGTCTAAACCGGGATAAAAGAAAACAATGATGCAAATTAATAAAAAAAGACCAACAAGGTTGATTTGATTTAAAATGCCAGGACTTATAATCATAAAATGTCTGCATGTAGCTTTCTTAAGTTCATTTAATTCCCTATCCAGATTGAATTTTTATAGCTTCCACATCCTCGGGGTGCAGCTTTAATCGTTTGATTAAATAGCTCTAATTGCCCGAGAGCTGAAAGCTGCTGAGAGGCATACTTTAACCAAGGAATATCTACAACTCTGTCTAACATCATGCAGTCCTCTAAAATAATTTGCTGTGGATTTGGATTTGGTTTATCTCTAGAGCAAATTTTTAGCCACCATATCAAGGGTGCTGCAGCAATGTTATCTATAATGTAGCCCTGCCTTAGTTTTCCATGTACCATAAAAGCTGGAATCTTGGAAGGAACAGCTAAGAGTTTACGTAAGTGTTTGTTTTCAACTCCTTGTAGTTCATTGCATTCCTTGTAGCGCCATACCACACTACCATACATTGTCATAGGAACACATTTCTCATTATAAATCTGCAGCAGTGATGGTATGGGTTTACTCCCTAATCTTCTAGCGAAATCCAGTGAGGCTCCAGCTACTCTTGCCAAAATGTTTTTCTTTAATGCTCGCTGAGCCACCCAAGTGCCATTTTCATCGAATAACACACCCAAGTATGGGCATGTTGGTACATTGGTTAGCACTCCACCCTTACACGTAAGGGATTTTTTTTCTCACTTTAGATTATCAATTGACATTATATGAGATTTAGACAACTTGACTGGAAGATCAAGAGCTACCATAAAATCAATAAAAGTATTAGCTAAACATTTCAAATCAATCAGAGTCCTGGCTAGAAAACTGCATCATCTGCATATAAAAAAGCTGGAATTAATTTAGAACCTACTCTTGGGATGTCTAAACATGAGTCTGATAGCACTGCCCCCTACTTATTTATGTAAAGTGTAAATAAACCGGTGCAAGAATGCAACCCTGCCTCACTCCTCTTTTTACCTTCCAGGCTTTAGTTAGGGAGCCATTCTCATTACACCTTACTGAGGCAGTCAAATTAAGATGGGACCAATGCAGGAAACATACCTATTTCGAGCATCAAGTGCCATAGCTTAAACCTGTTTATCTTATCAAAAGCGGACGTTAAATCCATGAAAGCCAAATGGTATACTTGTTGGTGATTAGCAGTAGGTTCATGCATTGCTACACACTACCCCTGCCCTTGCGAAAACCAAATTGCAGTTCGGACAACACATCTTTTCTTCCAACCAAATGCTTAGATGATCTAGAATTACTGTGCCCATTGTTTTTTGCTGCAGAATCCAACAAGGAGATCGGGCGTTAACTGGCAGGATCGTCCCTGGCACCGTTTTTGTAAATTGGCAAAATCACTGGCGTTGACCATGAATGGGGTAGACCTACCCTTGTAGCTGCATTGAACACCTCTGTAATAATTTCGCTCATGTACCAGAATCTGATTTATAGAGGTCCACAAGTATCCCATCTGGACATGGGGCATTCCGTGCAGACATACCCTCAATCGCTTTCTGTACCTCTTTTACCTCAAATCCTAAAGCGAGTGGTACAGCACTTGGTACCCAGGAGGAGTCTGTTTGTTTTATAGCAACCTCTGCATAAATCTGCTCAAAGTGACTAACTCACTGATCTTCATAAATAACACACTAAGGGCCATTTGTATCAAGCCTTTTTCCCGTTTGCAAACAGGCAGATTCTCAGAATCAGCCTGTTTGCGACTTGGAAAAAGCCTTTTGGGATGTATCATCCCAAAAGGCCATCGCAAAACAGAGAATTGCACAATTTGCAATTCTCTATTTTGCAAATGCAATTAAGGAATTGAAAATTGCGATTCCTTAAATGCAATTCTGGAAGCACCAGCAATTTGCTATTTGGCCTTAAGGAATTGCAAATTACCACCAACTTCAAGTTGGTGGTAATTTGCGATTTTCTTTAAAAATTCACTTTTTAGATTTTTTAAAGTGCAATGTATTGCACATACATGCCCTAGGGCATGTATGTGCGCAACATGTGCACACATGCATATTTAAGGGGTGCAAATAGGGTGTCCTTTGGCACCCTTGCAACCCTGAAATTGTATTCTCAATTGCGATTCTCTAATCGGTAATCGCAAATTGAGAATGTCTTCCCATTCATTCCTATGGGCCTCCTAGCCCATATGAATGAATAGGAAGGTATTCCTTATTTGCGAATCTCAATATACGATTCGCAAATAAGGAATATGTAGGATTCGCATAATTTTTAGCAAATCCTACATACATTGCATTTTGCGATCCTCTAAAATTCACAATATGAGAATCGCAAAACTCTTTTTGATACATATAGCCCCCAGTTCTTGTTGTAATATTATCTCTAAAAAAGGGGCTATTTACTACCTTCTAGAATTTGGCACTATCGGCTTGTGCACTCGCCTGTGTTAGTTCCTCCCATGCCTGTTCCCGTCAAGCAGCCTCCCTTAGTTTTAGAGCCAAATCATATGCTTTCCTTCGATTTTTAATCAGCTCAGGATATCTAGGTAAACTTTTTAGTGCGACCATAAGGGCTTTGTGAGCTTTAGAGCAATCTGCATTAAACCACTTAGTCTCCCTAGTACCCGCCGAGCTCTTTTTACCTGTTAGCTTTTTACCAATTTGCTTTATCAGTTTGTCAAAAGCCACTAGGTCTTCTGTGGGCTCATTGTGTACATTAAGGCACTGCTCAATATCCTCTTTGGCCTCAGTGTATAACTCTGCTCAAAAGAGCTTGGGGACGATTTTCTCCCATCTTATTTTCCGATCCTTATCCGTGGGCTGAAAATCCCCGTTTGAGAAGGTTTTTAACTCAGCACCCCGGAAGACCATTAAACCTTCAGATTCAGCAATGATGGGATTGTGATCATTAAACCGGTCCAGGACGTTCTGATTTCCCACATATGTTGGTATAGAGGAGCTGAAATCTAACGTATAGTTGAACTGCTCCCTTTCCCAAAAAATGAAGGTATTACTGCTGCTTCATCCCCAGACTCTAGACAATATAAATTATTACTAGCTAATAAACGTTCTAGCTGGGCGCATTGAATGGAATGTTCAAAATGGGCCACAGGTGGTAAGTTTTCAGAAATCTCCCCTTCTAATACACATTTTAGTTGGCAACGGTGTACATTACAGTCCCCCATTATGATTGTTTCGTAAGGAGTGTGTCTCTCCTGTGCAAGGTCTTCTATAAAACATTTGAGATCACTTAAATGTTCACTAGCATGATCCATACAAAATGAGTTATAAACATGTACAATCACCAAAGTTACACTGCTTGGAAAGGTTAATTCTACTGCTAGCAGGTGTGGAGAGGAGCTAGGCAGACCCTCACGGTACATGACAAATTAAGCAATATTAGGGTAAGCAAGCCACCCTTTGCTCGTCCTACAGCTGATGGGGATGCAGATTTAAAATATGGGACAAAACCATCCATTATAAAGGAGTCAGACGTATCTCACATATCTTGAAGTGCAATAATGTGACCCGCCTTAATGATCGCTAACCACTGCTCATCGTCCTTTTCGCCTTCAGCCCTGCAATATTCCATGTCATACAAAAGGATATGTCACTTTGTGGTCATAGGGTAGTGGAAGCGAACTAATCGGTTGCCCTATTAAAGGAGGGTTGGTACTAACCGTAATATCAACAGGGGTTGGCTGTCAATCGACACTATCCTAATTTCTTAATGATCCAAATCTATTTGTGAGACGAATTATTGTATTCCTAGTAATGCCCACTTGTTGTGTTTGCAACAACCTTCCTTGGGGCCGAGTGTATCTGTATCCCTCACTACTAGGGTGCAGTGGCCCTTCTGGGTAGAAAAAAGAAAGTGGAAGAGCCTGTCCCCATGCTATCCGAGGTGCTGACAATAAGACATTTGTTTGCCTGACAGAGTAGTAATTCTAGTTTAAGCAGCCTACCAATAATAGGGGTTAAGTATGAGTTTAAGATTTCTTCTACTTTTGAAGAGAGGATGCTTTCAATTTGTCCCAAAGCCACATTAGTTTGATCAACAATAGGTGGCGCTGCTTGTTTTTTGGCTGCTGAGCCGTTTTCCTGCCTCCATCTCTTTTATTTTTTACTGGTGGCTCAAATAAGGAGGGGCCTTCGTCTTAGTTGCCATCAGCCTCATCCATTAAGTTGATGACAACCAGTGGCGAGGGCACAGGCTCGCTTTGCACTGTTTAGGGTGGGGTATTCGGCAGCCCCTTCATTCCTCTACCATTTCCCTTCCCCCAAACTATGCTTTTGTTGGACCCTGTAATTGAGTTTGAATTATTTATTTATACTGGTCAATAGTGGTTATTTTTGCAAGTCTTGTCACTTATTTTCTTATCTGGCATCCTATTTTAGAAGTTTTCCAATTTACATATATATAAAAAAATATATTTTTCAGAAAGACACACATTCACTGGATGATGTCATCAGTGATGTCAACAGGGATGTCATTTGAGATGTCATCAGTGATGTCATGAGTGATGTCACTGACCATGTCATGAGTGATGTAATATGTGACGTCATCAGCAGTGCATTGCGGGCGCGCAAGTTATAGTTAGCTGAGCTAACTATAACGGACGAATTGCAAAGGTTTTGTATGAGAGAAATGTTCAGCTAACTATAACGTGTGAAACCTATGGTTTTTTCAATGAATTTGCATGGTTTTTTAAATGCTAATTCCTAACTATAACGTATGTGAAACCTATGGTTTTTTCAATTAATTTGCAAGGTTTTTTAAATGCTAATTCCTAACTATAACGTGTGTGAAACCTATGGTTCTTTCAGTGGATTTCAAAGGTTTTGTAAATTTATTTATTTATTTATTTATTTTTGTAGTTTATAGAGCGCACAGCTACCCCCTAAGGGGTGTCCCGGCGCTAGAACCAGAGCCTCAAGGGCAGGGGAAAGGAGAGGAGCAAAACGAGAATCAGAGTTCGGAGAACAGCCAGGTTTTTAATCTGGCACGGAAGATGGGTTCAGAGGGACAGAACCTGAGATCGATGGGGAGACGGTTCCATAGTTTAGCAGCGATAACGCTGAACCCTCTGCCACCCATTCTGGCGCGTCGAAAGCGAGGAGAGACCAGAAGGCGTAGGTTGTTAGATCTCAGGGATCTGATGGAATGAGATAAGGACACTCGCTTTTTCAGGTAGTTGGGCCCAAGGTCGTTGATAGCTCGGAAGGCGAGGATAAGAATTTTAAACTGAATACGGCTCGCGATGGGGAGCCAGTTGAGCTCCTTGCGGTATGCGGTGACTGACTGGCGGTAGGGGATGTTTCCGATCAGTCTGGCTGCCGCGTTCTGAACGATTTGGAGTCGATCGATCAGATACTGAGGAGCGCTGGCGTATAAGCTGTTAGCGTAGTCCAAGTGGGACGTATAAGGGCCTGGGTGACTGTTCGGCGAGCGTCCATAGGTAGGTAGGGGAGTATCTTCCTGATCATTCGCAGCTTCATGAAGCAGGCAGAGGTGACCTTGATGACTTGGGATTTGCATGAGAGAGAGTCATCAAACTGATAGCCAAGGTTGCGGGCTGTATGGACAGGGGAGGGAGCGGGATTAAGTGCAGTGGGCCACCACCGTGAGGAGGGGATAGGGTTTTTCTGGTTAAAAAACATCACCTCAGTTTTATCCGTATTTAGTCTTAGATGATTGTTAGTCATCCAGATGCTAATGCCGTCGAGGCATTGGCGGAAGTTGACAAATGTGGAGTCAGAGTGGTCGCTGAAGGAGAATATCAGCTGAGTATCGTCAGCGTACGAGACCACCCTGACTCCACTGGATTCCACTACGGCGGCCAGAGGGGCGAGATAGACGTTAAAAAACAGAGGGCTGAGGGCAGAGCCCTGCGGCACGCCACACAGCAGTGGCTTATCCTCCGATTTCAAAGGCCTGAGCATCACCCTCTGGCTTCTTCCAGTGAGGAAGGATTCAATCCAGGTTAGAGCGGTGCCACCGATGCCGACCTGCTTAAGACGGTCTAGGAGGATAGAGTGGGAGACCGTATCAAAAGTGGCGGATAGGTCGAGGAGGACAAGCATGGCCTCCTCGCCCCTGTCCACACATTCGCGGATGGACTCCGCCACTTCCAGAAGAGCCGTCTCCGTGCTAAAACCTGCCCTAAATCCGGATTGGGAGTCGTGCAACAGGGAGTTGTTCTCCAAAAACTCCATAAGTTGAAGTTGCACGGCTTTTTCCAGGATTTTAGCAGGTTTGGGGAGAAGGGAATGAGAGATAAATGATAATTTATAAATGTATTAATTATTATGTCTTTCTTTTTATACTAATTTCATATATTTTTAATATCAATATTTATATTTATTTTATTTTTTGAGATTATATTTCATATTCTTATTATAAAATAATAACAAAACTAAATTGCAAAGTAATTTTTGGATGAATTATTGCTTGACGTCAGTTGCAAGTATAACACAGCTCCAGCAATTCTCTTGGGTACCTATGCTCACAATGCTGTATCAATCCTTACACCTGCTTCAAGCATGTGCGAGGTTTTGACGCAGCATAAGCTCAAAAGTCACTGAATAAAATGTTATACATTTCACTCAGTCACTTTTACGAGGCCTTGCTGCACCCCCTTCTGCACAAGAAAGCCTCTTCTGGTGCAGCGCTTTACAATGTAATACACCCTCCAGATGCGTCACATTGTTAATAGCACACACTATGGCACATCTTTTGCACCACCGCTGTGTCACAAAAGTGACACAACGGCTGTGTAAAAGAGGCACAAGGGGATTGTAAATCCGCCCCTAACACATACAAATTCACCCAGGCACTTTCACCAGCAGCGCAAATTGAAGCATAGACTTGTAACATATTTATGTACATATGATACATTCAAGTGCTTCAGACATACTACAGTATACTATAGATAAACACATTATAGATTTATGCTGTAGCAGTTCCTAATAGTTCTGCACTTTCACATTCTCCATACTCTAGTAACATATTCATTCATTCATTTATGAACTACACATTCATTCTGACAAACCTTTACACACTAACATAGAAATATAGTTCTTTCTTTGACCAGTGAAGGTAGTTCTAAAAAGAACAGTTTTTTTGTTTTGTATATTTTTTGTGTTTTCGCAACAAATTCCAAGCGGAACAAAAGAATGAAAAAAAGAACAACTAATGTCGAGGACAGCAATGATCCTGCATCCTGCGTTTCATCAAGTCTCTAGACATAACACAAAAGTTTACCGCAATAAATGCATATTATTTTAACTTTAGCAAAGTCACAATCAATATGTGGGTGTGGACTGCTTGCTGACAAAGCTGCTGCCGCAGTTGATGTGCTTGGTGTAGCAGCAGGTGGGTTCTCGTGCAACCTCCATCTTGCAGCTCGAGCAAAGTTCTTGGGGTGCAAGTTCTTCACGTTTCGCACCATATTTGCTGTGCCAAAGGAGTATTTTTTTACATGGATAACCCCTTGAAAGAGTTGTTTCGCAAATTTTACAGGTTATTTTTGGAGCATTAACCTTTTTTTGACCTTCTGGAAAAGTGAAAAACTTCCAAATTAGAGCTTCTTTCCTCTTCTTTGGACGTTCTTCAGGAATGAAATCTCCCTCTGAAGAACTGCTCGAAGATGACTCCATTGCTCTTATTATTGTGATCTTCCTTCTATTTGAGAATATTCTCAGAACAAATGCTTCTTCTTAGAAAGTCAAAATCGAATAATTATAATGGGACGGAACTTTCAACTGTCGCAATAGGAAAAGTTATGCACCAATCAAATCTCTACTTTTAAAGTCACATGGCTTTGCGTACGCTTATGATGCGCTTGCAGCTCTTTCAATACGAGTACGCATGATGTTCTACCGCGATTTGTGTAATTCTTTTTAAAAGTAATATATGATTATTACAAGTATTAAAAAAATCATAGTTATCCCAAATATTTCTGTACTACGCCACGTGCTTAGGCCTCTATTATTATTAATTGTGCGTCCATGATAGTATTTTTTTTCTGCATCACGAGGCCGTCCCAGGCCTCTATTAACTTATTGATCTTCCTTTGTTTGCTGGAGCTGCAACAGTCTTAACTACGGAATATTAAGAACCCACATTAAAATTCACTTTTGATAGTAGTTACGCAACTCAGTTTACGATGACTAATCAAAATGTCCTTTTATTTCCTTCACCAAACATGGTTCAGAAGCAACCACGGCCTATCGAGCAACAGCAATGGAATTCTTTGAAACTTATTGAATATACTTTGACGTATAGAAGCAGAGTTCAAGTCAAATGGTGAACTCCAGTGGCCGCACAGCAGCCTAGATCTACAAAGCCTTCATAGCAATGCATTAGAAATAAGTCGCCATAACGGCGTCAGTAACGCAGTAGGTACTTCCATATAGACACCACTTGAACGCGGCACTATAACAACTGAAATATACCAGGTACACTGCACTCGTAAAACTGTAGTGTTAGCTTTATTTGTGAAACGAGAGAGGGCCAAACTATCAAGCCTTGGCGACAAAATTATCGCCACTTTATCGGCAGCTAACTGCCGCTAAAGTGGCCATAATAGGTTTGATAATATGCTCTATTGAATTCCAATCGAAGCTCATGTTAGATGTGAAGGACATCTAACATGAGCTTCGATTGGAATTCCATAGAGCATATTATCAAACCCATTTTCGCCACTTTAGCGACACTTTCCTGCCGATAAAGTGGCGATAATTTTGTCACCCAGGCTTGATATTATGGCCCAGAGTGCATAGTGTACAGCAGCTTCTCTGTAAAATCTATAATTACCTCCGAGCAGTGACAACAGATACGTTACAACAGTCTGTCAAACAGATCCACAACCTCATTACGACACTTTTGAGTCACTTTTAACATGGGTAAAGTGACGCAAGGAGCTAGTAAATATACGTCTAACTTTTCTAGTAAAAATCTCAACTCCAGACTCTGCGACACAGTTTTAATGTTGTTTTCTCTCTCTTTCTCTCTCTCACTCTCTGTGACATCATTTCCCTTTCTCTCTTAAACTGAGACACTGCTGTCTTGAACGTGTAGACGTGTAGAAGAATTGTTCAGGATAAGTTGTGACACCAACTGCCTGAAATGTTTACCAGCAAGGTTTATACAACGGTAAGCACAGAGGCCTAGATCTACAAAGCCTTCATAGGAATGCATTAGAAATAAGTCGCCATAACGGGCGTCAGTAACGCAGTAGGCACTTCCATATAGACACCACTTGAACGCGGCACTATAACAGAACTGGAATGTACGAGTCACACTGCACACGTAAAACCGTAGAGTTACAAAACTTGTAGGGGCATAGTATCAAGAACGTCGATAAAATTATCGCTGTTTCAGCGGCAGGAAACTGCCGCTAAAGCAGCGATAATGGGCTTGATAATATGCCCTTGTGAATTCCCATAGTAGCCCAGGTTAACACCAGAACCTGGACTGCTATGGGAATTCACAACAGCATATTATCAAGCCCATTATCGCCGCTTTAGCTGCAGTTTCCTGCCGCTGAAACGGCGATAATTTTATCGCCGTTCTTGATAATATGCCCCGTAATGCTTCAGCTCATTTACTCACATCTACATAATTCTAAACTCTAATTTTCTTTTTTCTTTTGCAGATTACCAATCGGACACCTTTTGGAATCCATTTCACAATTTGTTTATAACATTGTTTAAGATATTTTTCCAGTTCTAATATAGTTATAATTGCATTTCGTTTATATTTATTGTTTAATAAAAGTTAATTAAAAAAAACTACATACTTCTTTTATTTTGCGGCGGAGGGGTATGACGGCCCACAATAAAAATAACGTTGAAATACTATAGTAAGATATTCAAGACTACAAGACTATGATTGAAAACTACTGAGTTCTAACTAACAGATATAATAAAAACAACGGTGAGAAACTACTAAAATGGCGGTGGACGGAGTACGTAATCAAAATAGAGCCTAAACATCCATGTACAACCCCCTGAGCAAGCCTAGAGGGTCAGAATGTCTCTACCCTACCCCCTTCCCTTATTTCTCAACTTTGTTTTACTGTTTTCTTGTGACTCGGTTCTAGCGAGGCGCAAGATGGTGGTCAACACTTCCTGGTTTCGAGTGTTGACAGACAGTTCACAGCCAACCAGCATGCAGCTCGCGCTCGTAATTGAACAGATTTCAGTACGCGTTCTGAACTCCGTCTCTAGATATCGCTATGATTTTACTTGCAATTTTCTCAGAAACTACTGAACGGATTTACACCATTTAACAAAAAGCACAATCTGCGAACAGAATTCTACCTCTCTGCCAAGTTTCGTGTAATTCCGTTCAGCCGTTCGGGCTGTAGCCCTGGCAAAAGGTCCCTATGGGAAATTGCATGGGGAAAACACGTTTTGGGACCCCCCTTTTTCTCGCCCCCCACTTGACGAATCACCCCCAAACTTAAATTAACCACCACAGTCAGTGTAACAGTAGGGAATGTGTTGGATAGCAGAGAGGCAACACTTACTATTCCCACTCCAGTCAGTGCAACAGTAGCAAAAGTGTTAGATTGCGTATGGGTAAAAATGACTATTCCCACTCCAATGAGTGCAACAGTTGGAAAAGTGCTGGATAGCGGAAGGGTAACACTTACTATTCCCACTCCAGTGAGTGCAACAGTAGGTATAGTGTTGGATTGTGTTGGGGTAAAAAAAACTATTCCCACTCCAATGAGTACAACAGTAGGAAAAGTGTTGGATAGTGGAGGGGTAAAACTTACTATTCCCACTCGAGTGATTGCAACAGTAGAGAAAGTGTTGGATAGTGTAAGGATAAAAATTACTATTCCCACTCCAATCAGTGTGACAGTCGTGAAAGTGTTGGATGGCGGAGGGGTAAATTTTACTATCCCCATTCCAGTGACTTCAACAGTAGAGAAAGTGTTGGATAGTATCAAGATAAAATGTACTATTCCCACTCCAGTCAGTGCAACAGTAGGGAAAATGTTGGATTGCAAAGGAGCAACAATTAATATTATCACTCCTGTCAGTTCAAAAGTAAAAACAAACAAAATATTAACAACACAAATATTTAAAAACAAAATAAACAAAAACATATATAAATATATTAAAAATTAAAATACAAATATTATTAATGTTAAAATAAAAAAAACATATTATAATGTTAAATGTATGTGACAAATACCTACAAATATTTTATTAACTTAAAATAATAAGTAATTTTCAAACAAAGACATATTTTCAATTAGAAATTATTTAGAATCAAAAACATTAATTACATAGATTTACTTTTTTATTTCCTACCCTATAACACCACACAATTCACAACCCACATCTACATTTTATTTTAAAAACTGTACTTAGATAATTAACATAATTTATTACCAATTAAAGGAATATTATTAATTGAAAAACTACTTAAAACACATACAAACTAATAAACTTCTCACACTTTACCCCTATAATCCCCACAAACCACTGGTAAAATTAAACTGTAAAAAACATGAATTACACAAATAAAACTTATTTTCAATTTAAAAACTAATAATATATCAAAACTATTTATAAAGTAATTAAAATGAATTTACTCCCTACCCTTTACCCCTAAAAAAGTAAAACCCACACACAAAGAAATATAAACAACTACCCTAATTGAATATCAATTAATTAACATTTATGATCAATCAATTATTAATTATTTAAACATAAATTACTTTCCACCGTTTACCACTATAAACCCCACCACCCGCACCTAAAAGTAATTACATAATTTAAATATTTCAATTTCAATCAATCATTTAATATTAATTAGGAACTAATTATTAATTGATTAAAAATAAATTACTTCCCACCCTTTACCCCATAAACCCCACAACCCACTCCTAAAAAAATCATACAATTACCATAATTATCAATTAATTAGTTAATATATATTAACAACAAATTGTGTATTAATTAAACATAAATTACTTCCCACCCATGACCCCTATAAATCCCACAACCCGCACTTAAAATTAATTACACAATTTTCATTATTAATTTTCAATCAATTAATTAATATAAATTGACAACACATTATTAATACATCAAAAATAAATTAGTTCCCACCCTTTACCCCTATAAACCCCACAACCCACACTTGAAAACATTTACAACTCGATATTTGTGTAAGTCGACATTTCCAACTCAATATACTGTCTCAACACCCTTGTCGTTTATTTGAAAATTGTAGTACCTTACTGCAGTGGCTCTTCTCGTGTTGCAGAGGACAAAAATACATCGCACACTATCTGGATGCCTTCTTTTGTTTGGGCAACCCAGGTTACATGGACTGCCAGTGGCTGCTGGTAAGTTTTCAGGAGCTCATGGGGGATCTGGGAGTGCCTTCGGCACCAGAGAAGACAGAGGGACCCAGTACGGTGCTGTCCTTCTTAGGAATTGAAATCGATTCATTGGCAATGGAAGTCCCCCTACCAGCGGATATGAAAATCACGATACACTTGCTTTCAGATTCCATTGTTGCAGGGTTTCTGCAATCACAGTACTATGCTGGGTTTCAAAAAACCTTAGTAGGTAGGAACTGAGTCATCCTACCACCACAGTATCCATCAGCCTTGAACAGACTAGATATAGTGTCTCACTTGCCCTCCTACTCACTCACAGAGGCACAAGTGATTAGAAACCCCAGAACAAAACACTGCTGACCCTCTCAGGAATCATGGTTGCAGGAAATACCCTTTCGTGCTCACACTCATACTATTTTTAATTTTTATTTTATTTATTTCTAAAGTTTTGTATAATGCGAACATGACCCTAGTGAGTATCAGAGCGCTTTACAAGAAGGTAAGGTATGATATAATCGAACTAACTACCATGATCACATATATGAATGAAGTAAAGGGCCCTGAGAATACACAAATTACAACACTTGTTCTCAAGGAAGTCAGCAAAGAAAAGGTCAGGCATCATAAAAAGAGTCACAGGTATGGTTAAAATCAATAAATACAGAAGTGTTAGCTTAGGGTAAGAACTTGTTCCTTAGAAAAGATTTTGCTTCTTTTTTTAAGGAAGCGTAGATGCGATTAGGTAAACATCCGGTGGCAGAAAGTTCAATCTCTTATTTGCAACACAGAGAAAGCCTTGCATCATGTTTTCTTTTTATGGAAACATTGTGGTTTCAGTAGCAGGGGGTGCTTAGGCTCTCGGGTAGCCAGTTCAGGGATTTTAGAGCCAGGGAAATGTGCTTGTTTCTTTTTGTTCCAGAGAGAAGTCTTGCAGCCACGTTACGGGAGGCCCTTTGAGGGGCCAATTTGTATCTAGGCAGGACGCTAAGTGTGCCACTACCATAGTCCAGTCTGGGCAACACAAGAGCTTGACTCACATGCTTGAGGTCCTACTGAGGGAGGTAAGGTTTAAGTTTCCGTAAAATCCTCAACTGATAACTCTCTCCTTTGGTGACCATTGGATGTGATCCTGCATTTTCAAGTGTTTGTCTAATGTAATTCCCAAGGATCTAGCAGAACCTATGATGTGAGTAGAACAGTTGAGTGCTGTAAGATGTTTCATCCCGAGGTCAATTTTGGGAATGTTGTTTTGAGGTCAGATGAGTAGGAATTACGTTTTGGCAGCGTTGAGCTTGAGATGATTGTCAGTGAGCCAAAAATGAGTGTTTTGTAGAATAGAGTTGAGGGATATGATGTCATCTGGGGAAGAGATTTTGAGATATAAGTGTGTGTCATCTGCATACATGTGATAATGGATGTTAGCAGATTTTAAGAAGTCTGCTAGAAGTTCTAAGAAAAGATTGAAGAGAATGGGTGAGAGGTTGGATCCCTGTGGAATACCCATAGTGATTGCTGAAGGCTTAGAAAGGGATTGATTAATCTTGACTCTTTGGGATCTGTTGCGGAGGAATGAACTAAACCATTGCAATACGACCCCTGATAAGCCCATCCTTCGTTCATGTAGGGTCAATAGACTGTCCTGTTTAACAGTGTCAAAGGCAGAAGATAAGTCAAGTAGTATCAGAAGGCCTGATTCATTTAAACCCAACATTTTTAATATGTCATCCATCATGTGCAGGAGTGCTGATTCAGTGCTTTGACCATGATGGAAGCCTGATTTGTGTTGGTCAAGGAGTTGGAAATTGTCTATGTGGTTATAGAGTTGGATCAGGACACATTTTTCCAGGAGTTTCGCCAGAGTGGGGATGTTTGAGATAGGTTGGTGGTTGTTGGAATCTGAGCAATCTGCATTAGGTTTTTTTAAAGTGGGGGTTACCTGTCCTACTTTTAGACTGTCAGGGATGGTGCCTTGACCTAGCGAGGCATTTACAATCGTAGACCATAAGGGGGGAATAATGGCTTTGATCTCTTTGAAGATAGATGGAGGTAGAGGGTCAATGAAGTGATTAGATAGGTTTAAGGATGACAGAATTTTGTAGGTATAATTATTATTGCGGGATGTGAAAGTGTGCCATGTGGCTTTGTTTTTGGTGAACCGCCTGGATGGATCGCTCCATTCACCTGACTGGGGGGAATGTGGAAAGATGACTGAGGCAACAGGGAGTAGTTGCTTTGCTGATTGAAGTTCATTCTCGATATTTGTAATTTTTTTCCAGGAAGAAGGAGGCCAACTCTTTACAATTTGGAAGAGTGGTGGCTCCAGTATCAAGCGGGTTTGATGCATTGTGTGATTGTTGCTTGATGATTTTGAATTGTTTTTTAGGGCAAATTCTGACTTGGTCAAGCTGAGTTCTAAAAAAGTTAACTTTCGCGTTTCTTATCCTTATGTTATATGTGTTCCTCACTGATCCTAAGCATTTTTGGAGTTCCAAGAAGGTAGAATATCTCCACGCTCTTTCTGCTGATCTTAGATTGCATCTTTCAGAGTTCAAGTTGTCATTGAACCAGGGTTTGGAGACTTTAGTGGATAAATAATTTTGTTGAAGGGGTGACAAGTCATGGACTTCCCATATGGATGTATTGTAGAATTCAGTGAGGTCATGGGCATCATCCATGTTGGTCTGAGGGGTCAAGGTGTTGTTACAATGGTTGGATAAATCGTAGGAGTTTAAATCCCAAAGATTTATTTTCCATTGGTGGCGCTCTCTTTGGGGTCACCCTTAAATTGATGAGGAAGGTGATGCGGGAATGGTCAGTCCAGTCACAGGAGCAAGTGGACTCCAACATGATTTTGTCCATCTTTGAGATGATAAGATCCAAAGTCTCACCCTTGTTGTGGGTCGGACTTAACAGATTTGGGTCAACTCATGGTATGATATAAAAGACCTCAGGCTATTCACTGTCTGGTCATTCGGGCCATTGCAGTGGAGTTAAAGTCTCTGAGGAAAATCTGGGACACTTGAGAGTTATGGTTGGTTGTGATGACCTCCATTATTTGTTCAATGAATGGCAAATTATAACCAGGAGGGGAGTAGAAGGCATGTAGTTTACAACTAGGTTTATTATTGCTACTTAGGTTGATGCATAGATATTCACATGCAGGCAGGTTGATTGATTCAGAGAGGGTGTTGCAGTAGATGCAGGTTATCCCCCCCAGATTTCTTGAGTCTATCTAGTCGAATGATCTTGTGACTAGGGTAAACTAGAATTTCCATTATAGGGTTAGATGAGCTGTTTAACCAGGTTTCCGTGAGTATAGCAATATCAAGGATGAGGTCATAAATAACAGCTGCATGTTTATTTGCTGATCTGTAATTGAGGACCTACATTTCAGTTGGCTATTGGTGTGCGGCGATGCTTCCCGAGATACGTTAATGCTTTTAGTGTTATCTATGTTTAAAGCTCTCTGTTTGTAGCTAGGTTCTCTGAAAGGGTTAGTCTGGAGGGTTTGGATTTGACCAGGCCAGCCCAAGGAGGGGGTTTCTGACGGATCGCTAAGCCCATATGATAGAGAAAGGTGAAAACAGTTGTAATGGCTAAGAACTTGATTATCAGTAGTCCATAATGAGGCTATTGGGGAGTAGGGCACCCCTCTGATTGGAAGTCCTCGTAGGGTGCCAGGGTTAGTCATGAAGGAATTCCAGAGATGTAGATATAGGAAATCCAAAAAAAAGCAAACATGTTTTTACATTGGAAGATTGGCTTTGTGGGTGCTATGGGGCCAGGAGAGTGACTGTCCACCTATAGTGTGTAAGATAGGGAGGCCCCTCAATGTAGAGACAAGTGGAGGAGGTTTTGTTTTTTGATGAATAATTGGACCAATGCAAGATGGCTGCTCTAATCCAATGTTTGGGGAATCAGGCTTCATATTGAGTTGAAGTCTATATTTTCTTTTTTGTGAGGCTCAGGTTTCAATCTTCTGTTTGTTTCCTTTGACCAGGGTAAGATGGCAGGAAATACTCTATTGCCTTAAAATCTCCTTTCCTTTCTATCAATGAGGCTGAGATTTTAGTCCTCTGTGTGTTTCTATGCAGCATCCATTTTATGTAGGGAGCACCTTAAGTCAGAGAAGGAAGACATGTTTTAAAATGGAGGCCAAGCCCCTGTTTGGCAAATCCTCCCTAGGGCCAAGAGCTTCAGGCACAAAATCAGTCAATGCTATACTCCAATATGAGCAGCGTGGCTGCACCGATGTGGGTGGGGCCAAAATCATGGTCGCGAGGGGTCTTATATACAGAGTGCAGCGGGAGAGGCTGGCCGGCATCCACTGTTGTACCACCCCAATGGTCGGCTGCGCTGCTGCAGGGGCTAACTGGCAGAGGAGCAACTCAGGACCGGAGCCCAGGGAGAGTGGGGAGGCATCCACTGGTGTGTAGCTAATAGCCCCAGCAATGCACACTCACTCGCTATCTCGTCACTCAGATCAACCACTTTCCGGCCACAAGCAGGGTCGTCGGGCTGGGCTGATTGCTCTCCTGCATGTTTTCACTGGGAGTGTGCATCGCTCCCAGGACCCCTCCAGTGCTGGACCTCCCATCACGGGTCCAGCTGGGCACCTCTCTGACCAGTTCCCATGCTTGCAACAGTCGCAGGCATCCTGGCCGTGAAGTGCCCGCCTGCCACCTTCTTCCGTCCGTTGAGGAGGATGGATGGGGCCACTTAGTTGAGTCAAACACAAACATGAGCCTGCCTCGTCTGGGTGCTTGCTGTCGCCGAGGCAGCTTGAGGCTGGAGGATGGTAGGGTGTCCACAGGGATATCTACCGAATGGTGATCCCTCACTCAGGAGCCTTCTCCTAGAGCTCCGTTGCGGTGGCCAATTTTCCTCCTCTTGATCAACTAGTCCACAATAAGTTCTGACAGAGACACGACAAAAGTTTACAATTTTTATTTTAAATACTGTGCTCTAGTATGCAGTATACGTGTCATAATAAGTAAGAAAATGCCTAACACAAATACTGTCAGCACAGTTAGTAGTCCATAAATCATAAAAGGAGCTGTCATTGTATAAGACAGGATAGCCTAACCTCCCTCCCCTTCTACAGAAGCAAACTTATTATATAACAGAACATCTCAGGGTGTTGGCAGCAGACCCGTACCTTGGCATATACAGATGAAAGTTCTACATCTCAAGTACTGTCACAATCTCTTCTCTGGAAAGACCCCTCTCCAAATGTGTTGTTACCTATTAGTACATAACTATTTGACAAAAGTATTTGTTCTCAAACAACAGCTGCATATGTGTGTTTTGTCTAGGTGCTAGGGCCTGACCAGGACAGAATAAAATGGGGCATTGTTGTTTGACCTTGATTACATTGTTCAGACTAAATCCTAGGAAAGAACAGAATGCGAAAACAACAGCAGGTTCTGTGTGAAAGTAAAGTGTGGCACAAAGCAAAATATGTTTGTAAAATAATATGCGCAAAGCAGAAGGCTGTCTGCAATGTGCCCATGCTAAGATAAGGAAAACAACAATGGGCATGCATGGGACATATGAGACCAAGCTGGCTAAAGCCCAGGTCACAGTCAAGGGTACAAGTGTTACTAGGGCATTTGAACTTTGCCTGTTGAGTAGTGAGAACGTTCTATATGCATCTTGAAATGTCCCTATTTGGCTTGCCTTTGCCACATCACCACTTGTTATAATGAAATAGCGTTGTTCACTAACTTGATGACATGGGTGTTCTTTGGTGTGTTTGGGGTGTCAGAGCTCTTAGGGGGTTGGGAGAGTTGAGGATTACTCTAGGAGGAAGTAAGCTGATGTACGGCAGGTCTCGAAATGTGGTTATACAGGTTGAAAACGGATCAGAGGGGGCAAGGTAGGACAGCGTTGTTTCGGGATTACCCCATAAAAAGGTTTTGTTCAGTAAAGTTGGGGATCACACTGCGTGATTTGACCAGTTTAGTTGTGGGGAGAGGTTTCCAACCAGTGGACAGTAAGCCCTTAATAGCATTTCAGCTATTACCCGTACTGCGCAAGATGCTGCCATATGTAGGGGTTGATTCAGGAGTCTACAGGGTACGTTCATTCCGCATAGGGATGGTGATGGAAGTGGATAGGAGAGGCTGGAGTCAGGAAAACATAATGGAGCTGGGTAGATGGTCTTCTGAATGTTTCCAGCATTATGTTCGGGGCGATGGGGATTGTTGAGCCAAAACTACTTTCTCAATTATTGTTACTGTTTTTCAGGTTTGGAATCCAGTCTGTAGGCCACAGGACTATCCATATGGATGGTGGGTCATTCGTTCATAAAGTGGGCTGAAAGGCAAGTGAGTCAGAGAAGTTACAGCGCAAATTTGGGTTTTTACTCCAGCCTGTGCAGTGGCATGACAAAGGGGGCATGCTTCGGAGGGAGCTGTCGTCCTCTTAGAACAAACTGTTGGTAGGAGGGAATCGTCCAGATGTGTTATTACTGCATGTTGGTGAGAAAGACTTGGTAGTAGAGAAAGGGTTGGCATTAATGTGAGCCACAAAGGAGGGTTTAAAGGAGGTACAGCATCAGTGGTCACTGTGCTACATTCTGTGGACAGAGTTTAGTCCCAGGAGGAATTGGTGGTGGATCATCAAGCCATCAGCAATAGATAAGGCTAGACAGAAAATTAACAAAGAGATGCGGGCTTTTTGCAGGGAGTTTGGAATTGGCAGGATTGAGCATTGAGATCTGAGGTATGATGATGTTGAGTATTCCTGTGGGGACAGGGTCCACTTGTTGAATTAAGGTATGGATTTATATGTGTTGCAGTTGACGGAGGTGTTGGTTACTACGTTGAACATTCATATGTGAGTGACCGGGGGAAGAAAAAGTCTAGCTAGGGCCTTTTTCTGGGTGGCAATTTGCAGAGAAGTTGGCTTGGATTAGCAGATTTTATTGTTGTTGATACCGACAATCGAGGCTGAAGGAAACGGGTGGACAAGCTCATGCCTGGACAAGGCAGGAAGTTAAAGGTTCATTAGGAAGTTAGTTTAGTTAGAGGTTAATAGATAAAATAAAGCTGGAGGGGAGATTAAAGGTCTCAATTGCAAAAGAGCAGCAAAGGAAGAAGTAGAGACTTTCAGAATTAAGTTTTATGGGGGGACGAGACATTTAGGGGTATGGGTTAGTATAACATAGGTGACCATCCTTGTATAGTCAGGTTTTGTTTTTGTAAGGCGAAAGGCCCAGGATTTATATGTGATGTGCAACTTTTCAAAAAAGCGGCCTTTTTCATACATAGCCAGTGTCTGTGGTCTGTGCTGAGCCCCTCTTCCCCAAATGGGCTTCTTCCGAAATGAGCACATACTGCTAAATGGCATCGAAATGAAAAAGATTACAGATTGTGTAATTCCAATTCAGGGGGGGGTGGCGGCTGTGGGGCGGACTAAAACAGTTAATTACTTCATGACCCCCGTCACATAGGACTGCAAGTTGCACTGGTATCATATCATCGTACTGACATGACTTCAATGTTCCTTTCAGTGTCAGCTTATATCTGCCCTGCATGGCAGCCACAAGGCATGAAACCAAGTAACTGTTTTAAGGGGTTACATTTTCAGACATTTCCAAAATGTGTCATGTAATAATAAGCAACATTGACGTTTTAGTTATGTGATCACCTAAGTTGTTATTATATTACATGGCCTTTACCTGAGACAATGTGACGATGTTGATAGAATAACATAACGAAATATAAAAAAAATAGCATAAAATCATAACATAACATACACCAAAGCATAATGTAAACATGACACAACATGATGCGTCACAAGCGGCCGCATGGTAATTATTCAAGGTATTCTAAACATGCTATTTGTTGATTAGCACAGCCCCCTTATGTGTCATTCAGTATATGCAGAGTCTGAAAATATTCGGCTACAAGGAATTACTTTGAAAAATGCGTCTAATGCGCATTTGTAGACGCTGTTTAAGTGTTTCCTCACACTCGGCTTGTACATGGATCATGACAAATGAATTCAGCACAAATAACCC
Organism: Lissotriton helveticus; assembly: GCF_964261635.1. Classification (NCBI taxonomy): domain Eukaryota; kingdom Metazoa; phylum Chordata; class Amphibia; order Caudata; family Salamandridae; genus Lissotriton; species Lissotriton helveticus. The sequence continues at coordinate 1,072,824,942 of NC_136067.1, read as the reverse complement.
CACTTTCAACGGGTTCTCCCGCTGTCCAGTTATTTTAATTGGCCATGAAAGAGCAATTATGCACTGCTGACTTCCAGAGTCGAGGGTATTTGTTTCATTGAGCCATGTTCGCTCTGTATACTCCTCAGCTGTAGGTAATAAGAAACCAGAAACGTAACAGTGCAAACTGTAGTGTTGTGGCGCAGAACACAAGTGTTACTCATCATAAATTATACTGCCATTACAGCCAAGGCCAAGAATTTTGAAAACAATCTTGAGAAGTAACCTCCTCCTTTCCCCTTCACAGCATATTATGTTAGTGTGGTTGAATTATATTTTGTAACCAAGAACTTCCTTGAGTAAAGATGTTATCTTAAACTTGGTCTTTAGAACCTATTTGAGTTAACAGGAATTATCACGATAAGTAAGACCGGCACAAGGCCACCCTAGGCGCTCCAGTGAAGTGTAGAGTGGGTCACTTCTTTTACATTTTCAGTAGTTGGGATGGACTTAGTATTACATACATCAGGGTGAATTTGAGATGTCTCAAAGTTCACATTTTTCCGATCCTCCTGTTTGACTCAAACACACCATTCATCAAATGTACATTATGTCTCAGTTAAAGATTGAAGAACCAGCGAAGTAAACAATGACTGTGCTGTTAAATATGTGGACTGTTCTCTATACCCTTAATTTCTGCTGAGCTTGGCAATAAAATAGACTCTCCATAGACACGAGACCCTTCTCTATATAAGAAGATATAGGAGCCCACTAAACAAGCAACAGATACTCACTCAGTCATTACCCCCAGGTCCCTGCTGTCCTCGTCCCATTCAGTACAAAGTGGAAATAACCATCTCCCGACAGTAAAAAGAAAAACCAGAAGACACTAACCCTGCCCCTCCCACTGGGAGTACATAAGCAGTACTTTCCCAGCATTCCATCTGTTCTTTTAATCTGTATGTCGACAGAATTGGGACGAGGTGCTGGTGCTGCTCCTGCTGGGCTGGAGTAGCGTTTTCTTCTTCCCCTCCCCGTCTGGCTGCCTGCGGGCGGGGAGGTTGCTGGCTTACCTCCCGGCCTGCCGGGCTTGCTGGGAGGCTGGGATGTTCCTGGCCGGTTCTCCTTGCTTCTTTTTTTTCCCGGCGTATGTTTCGCGTGGCGGTGGCTGTTTCCGCCGTTGGCTGGTTGGCTCCTTGTGCTGGTTCTGGCTGCTGCTCTGCCCTGTTCCGACTCTCATGTCCTTCTGTCCTTTGTTGCCAGGGTTTCTTTATCTGGCTATTTCGGTCCTGGCATGGAGTCCTCCTGGGTCGGAGAGCTGCTGGGGTGGCTGGCATCATCTGTCTTTCCTTTGTTGTTGTCATTTCGAGTTCCTGGCTCTTCCTCATGTGTGTCCGGGTTCCTCGCCTGGTCGCTTTCTGTGCCACGTTTCCTCTTGTGGCCTGCGGCTGTACTGCCCAGATGTTGAGCGGGGACGGGACGGGCCTGGTTAGTGCGTGGATGAGTGGCTGCCTCCAGCAGCCTGGTGCGGAGGTGCGTCTGCCCTCTGCTTGTTTTGGAGCAGTGGCTTCCTGGGTGGGTGTCTGCCTGGGTTTCCGGGGGCTTTGCCTCTGCAGCCATTTGGTGTCTTGCTCTTAGGGGTTGTGCTGGCTTCTTTGGGCCCTCCATGCCTCTGGCTGGGTTCCCTGCTGGTCCCTGGTCTGCTCTGGTCTCGATCTTTGTAAGTGTGAGTCAGTGATGGTTGGTGGTTGGTGGTGTTTTTGTGCTGGCCTGGTTGGTCCGGGGACTCTGGGTTTTTGCTGCCGCCTGTTTTCCTCTGCCCTCTGGTGTTTGGCGGGCTACGGCTTGGTTGTTTGCTGTTTTTGCCCCACTGCGGTCTCTGGCTGGTGTGGTCTCCATCTGGGGCTGGCTGCTCCCTCTGCTATAGTCTTCTGGTTCTTGTGGTTCTGCCCCTTGTGGCCTCGGACCCCTCTTTCTGGCTGCGTGCCCCCCTCTTTTTTGGGGGATCGCTTGTGTTGGGGGTGTCTGTTGTTCTGAGCCCCTCCCCTTTTTTCTCTTTCGAGGCTGCCTCTCCGGGTCTTTGTCTCGCCCCTTTGGGTGTCTGCTTGCCTGGCTGCTGGTTTCTCTGCACTTGCTGCTCTGTTTGGGGGGGGGGGGTCTTGGGGCTTGTGCCTCTGTCTCCTCTAGCCCTTCCAGGCCTTTTCCGGTGCTCTGCTGAGGGCTTTCCCCAGTTTGGGCCTTCCCCAGGTGTGTGTTGGGCCTCCGGGTCCATCTGTTTGGGCGTGTTGCTTGACTGCCGTCCTTACTTGCCATCAGCTTGGCGGTCTCTTGCCTTGGTTCTGCCCTGGGGGTTTCTCCCTTGCTTCTACCCTCCCTTGGTGCGTGCTGGGGCATGCTGTTTGTGGACTTGGGTGGTCTGCTTGGCTTCCACCCTGGCTTCTGTTGCCTCTACGTCTTGTGTGTTTTTGGGGTTCTTTTCCCACCCCTAGGGGGTGGGGGTTTCTGGGCTCTGGCGATTAGCCTTGTCCTGCCGCTCGCGGGCCTCTATAGGTCCGTGTTGTTGGCCCCCGTATTTGGCTGACCAGTCTGTTGTTGTTCAGGGTTTGGCCTGGTCTTTTTGGGGATGTCTCTGGCTGGAATGTTTTTGCCACCGTTTCTGGTCGGCTGGCTGTTCCTTTGAGGAGTCCTTTGCACCTCTTCTCTGATGGTCGGTTTGTGCCTTCTCCTGGGCTACGGCTTCCTGCCCCGATCGCCCCAGTTTGCAGTTGGCGTGTTCTACTGGGGCTGTGTTGTATGGTACGGGGTCTTCCTCCTGTTCCCCTTTAGCTACTTGGTTTCCCCAGGTCCTTTTGGCCTTGGGGTTTGGTCTTGTCGGCTCCTGCTGCTCTGGCTTTTCTTGTCAAGCCCTAGTTCTATTCGGGCCTTGCTCTCTGTGTGGTGTTTGGCCCTCCTGGGGTTCTGGTCTCTGCCGGTCCTGCTACCTTCTGGCTCTTGGGCCTTATGGAGCAGCTTTACGGGGGTTGTGTTTGTGTTTCCCCGGTTTTGCTTGTGGGTGCCTTGGCTTTCCCTCTTGGGCTGGCCCTGGGTTCTGTCTCCGCCTTCCGGGCTGGGTGCTTGGTCTTTGGCTTTTGCCTGCTCGGGTGGTTGGTGCTGGCCATTCTCTCCTGGGGCCTGGGGCTCATCTGTGGGGTTTCGGGAGCTTGCCCTCTGGGCTCTCTGGGCCGGGTCGTTCTGCTTTGTTCTGGGTGGTCCTGCTCTTGATTGGTTCCTTGAGTTTGTGCCTTTCCCTGTTGACTGGCCCTGTGCTCTGTCCTTTCTGCTTTGGTCATGTGTGCCTGGTGTTTCCTTGAGTTGCTGCCTATCGTGTTGTTTCCTGAGCGTGCTCGCGAGTGTTTTGGAAGGCCGGGTTTCTGCTTTGGTATTTTCCACTTTGTACTGAATGGGACTTACCGGTAATCTTCATTATTCCGGGTCCCGTTGTCCTTGTCCCATTAACACGCCCCGCCCTCACTCCCTGACTGCCGGCCTTTCTGTTGGGGGCTTGGTGGTTCAGGCAGAATGCTAGGTAAGTACTGCTTATGTACTCCCAGTGGGAGGGGCAGCAGGGTTAGTGTCCCTAGCATTCCTCTGGTCTTTTTTTCTATCGGGATATGGTTATCTCCACTTTGTACTGAATGAGACGAGGACAACCGGACCCGGAGTAATGAAGATTGTTCTGTGCTGGTGTTTGCAGGTGGTGGGCACCAGCACTAATTTGGGGGGATTAAGTCCCATTTGTAGTAAAATCCTTTCCCACATACACAACGTGAGTAAAACACTTTGATACATCGGGTCCGAAGACTTATTTTTCATCATCAGACTTTGATCCAGAGCAACAGAGAGAGAAGGCAGGAAAGAGAGAAAAGGGAGTGAAGGAAATATATGAACACAGTGACTAAGAGAGAAAGCAGACATTACAAGGAATTTTCAAAAGCTAGATAAACAAAAAGGAAGTAGAGGATCCTAATAAAGAGGTAAGAGGTGTAATAAAGATAAGGCAGCCCTGATATTAGCATACCTCATAAATCCCTCACCTATGGCAGATATCAGCAGTCCTGCCCATTTGCCACCCCATTCTCCCTCCTTTGTGCAAATGGGCCCCCTTTCGACTAGGTGCTTTATACTTTGTTTGTAGTATCTTAGACTTTGAAATGGTTCTGGTCAGAATGCCTGCTGTCGCACATTTGTGTAGCCCACACATAAATGCAGAAGCCTGAGAGAATGAATGAAAAGAATGCTACTTAGTAAAATACGACCTCACAAAGATAAGCTACTCAGCAATACATGTAAGAAGCCGTCAGCATGAAATAATGTCTTTTGCAGTTACAAAAAACATGACCCTCCTGCCTAAAAGGAGTGTTACCATGGAGGAAAGCATATTATGAAATCTCACTCACCAAGCTACTGTAAAAGGTTGAGAGTTATGTATTTAGCCACCTTGACATTCAACAGCACCAGCAGCAATCACCAAGAAAAAAGTTGTGCCCCTACATTTATTTTGCTTAACATATTAATGAGTATGGGCCATATGTATCAAGCCAATTTTCATTTGCAAACCCTGCGAATCGCAAAAAACAGCGTTTGCAAATGAAAATTAGCTATTTCGAATGTATGTCGGAAAAGTGCCTCGCAAAATGAGATTTCGCAAAAAATGTGATTCCTTAATTTGCGAGCATTAAAAATCTGCAAATTCCCTAGCAATTTCTCATTTTGTGAATTTGCAAACATGAAATCGCAAATCCAGAAATTGCAATGGAATGTATGAAAAAATTGCAAATTGCGATTTCCGGAAATTCGCAATTTACAGAATCGCAATTACCACCAAGTAGGAGCAGGTGGTAAGCAGGTGCAAACTATTTAAGGAGTCCCAGAATGCAACAGACTTTTTTCCACAATGGCGGGGCTGTACGTGATAGCCAGGAGGATGCGACTCAGAGCTGCTGCACAAAGGAGGAGACGCCAGGAGAGGATATTCCGTGCGCGCATTTCAATCTTCCAGCGCACAGAGGAGGACATCTACACACACTACAGACTGGATGAAGAGAGTATTCTTGATTTAATTGAGGAACTCAAACCCTTCCTTGAACACCCCACATGCAGGACACAATCCATCCCAACCCACATCCAGGTCCTGTGCTCCCTGCACCTCTTAGCCTCAGGAAGTTTCCAGGGGGTGATAGCCATAGCAGGAGGGGTGTCACAAAGTGCACTTTCACACTTTTTCCACACGTTCCTTGATGCCATGGTATAGAGGATGCAACACCACATTTACTTCCCAAGCACCCCACAGGCACTAGGCCAGACCAAGCAGGACTTTTACCAAATAGCCCAATTCCCCCACGTCATAGGATGCATAGATGGGACACATGTTGCAATATCCCCTCCCTCCCAGAATGAGTACGTGTTCAGGAACCGCAAATGCTACCATTCATTTCATTTTTAAAGCTTTATTCGACATTTGTCATAAAAGCATTCACCTAACCCTAATACAATAAATACTACATTTAAAAATAGTTCTAAAAATACATATTAAACATTAAATGTCGAATGAATACATGATAAAAATAGATCTGATAATAACAAGTTATAGCAATTCATAAAAATGTAAGGTTCCTAAAATAAAATAGTATAATCCATGTGGCAAAATGCAAAATACATAATTTCATTAAGGTGCAATTGCCATTAACGATCGGGTACGAATTAACCAGGACCATGCTAGAAATTTTGCTACACCAACCACAAGAAATGTAGAACAATCAGTTTCAAGTATCCTGAGAGCTTCCGATTGGCTACGGGTTCCCAAGTTTGAGCACACAGGTTTTAACCATTTACGTCTGGGAGACGAATACAGAGGACAACAAAACAAAAAATGAGAAATGTGTTCAGTTTGTTTATTACAATGGTGACAATATTCGTCCCATGCCGGGGACCAGTGCTTTTTAAACGCGTTCAGCGGAAGTACACCTATGCGAAATTGGAAATAAAGTTTTCTATCATGGGGTTTTTCAATAATATCCCAGAAAGGTTCGCAGAAAGGGTACATTTTTATATTTAAGAAGCGAGATGTTAGATTGGAACTTGTACTGTCACTAAACATTGTAAGATATACCATTTCCCAGTATAGTTCTTTTAACTTAGTCTTTGTTGGAAAGCAGGTTACATCCTCAACTTCCCACAGATAGTCCAATTTCAGTTTTATTAGGAGTTCCCGAAGCTCCCTTAACCATGGAATACTGTGGAAACAATCAAATTTGATGACATCCTTCAATGCTGCTGCATAATGACTTAATTCTGGGGTCACCATAATCCTTCTCCAATATAGGAGAGGACGTAACCTCGCTATGTCCTCTATAGATTTTCTTCCCAGATCCAGTTTTAACGGGGTTGTCGGTGTACTTTGAGGGACCGTCACAATCCCTCGTAAAAACCTGTTTTCAGCTCGTCCCAATTCTCTCAAATTGGAGAAACCCCATAGTTCAGAGCCATATAAACAAGCCCCCAGTACTTTCATAGAATAGATTTCCAGCACACTGTTTACTGGCTTTGTCAATGAGGTGCGGTGTTTGAGTGTGATAGCGCCTGCTAGCTGCCTAAACTTTAATAAGATTCAGAAAAGGGGGTGGTGATGAACAGAGTGTCTGAATTAAGCAGACCACTCTTACCCAGTCCAAAGATCAGGGCTTGATCCATCACCGTTATTTAGCTCACTGCCCCATCCCAGCTCAGAACCTGGCTATATGCAAATTAGTCTGTCCCTGGCCCAGTGCATCATGGGAACAGGGCAGACCAAACTACCAAGCCAATTCTTCACCAGAAAGGAGACAAGCTACCGGGGACCGGTTTCTGGCATTTCAGCCTCGTCGGCCCGGCTTGCTTGAATCCTGATGGAGCAGTGAGCAAGGGACTCATGTCTGAGTATACCCTGCCACACCTATAGTGGCCAAAAACGATTCAGAAAAGGGGGTGGTGATGAACAGAGTGTCTGAATTAAGCAGACCACTCTTACCCAGTCCAAAGATCAGGGCTTGATCCATCACCGTTATTTAGCTCACTGCCCCATCCCAGCTCAGAACCTGGCTATATGCAAATTAGTCTGTCCCTGGCCCAGTGCATCATGGGAACAGGGCAGACCAAACTACCAAGCCAATTCTTCACCAGAAAGGAGACAAGCTACCGGGGACCGGTTTCTGGCATTTCAGCCTCGTCGGCCCGGCTTGCTTGAATCCTGATGGAGCAGTGAGCAAGGGACTCATGTCTGAGTATACCCTGCCACACCTATAGTGGCCAAAAACGATTCAGAAAAGGGGGTGGTGATGAACAGAGTGTCTGAATTAAGCAGACCACTCTTACCCAGTCCAAAGATCAGGGCTTGATCCATCACCGTTATTTAGCTCACTGCCCCATCCCAGCTCAGAACCTGGCTATATGCAAATTAGTCTGTCCCTGGCCCAGTGCATCATGGGAACAGGGCAGACCAAACTACCAAGCCAATTCTTCACCAGAAAGGAGACAAGCTACCGGGGACCGGTTTCTGGCATTTCAGCCTCGTCGGCCCGGCTTGCTTGAATCCTGATGGAGCAGTGAGCAAGGGACTCATGTCTGAGTATACCCTGCCACACCTATAGTGGCCAAAAACGATTCAGAAAAGGGGGTGGTGATGAACAGAGTGTCTGAATTAAGCAGACCACTCTTACCCAGTCCAAAGATCAGGGCTTGATCCATCACCGTTATTTAGCTCACTGCCCCATCCCAGCTCAGAACCTGGCTATATGCAAATTAGTCTGTCCCTGGCCCAGTGCATCATGGGAACAGGGCAGACCAAACTACCAAGCCAATTCTTCACCAGAAAGGAGACAAGCTACCGGGGACCGGTTTCTGGCATTTCAGCCTCGTCGGCCCGGCTTGCTTGAATCCTGATGGAGCAGTGAGCAAGGGACTCATGTCTGAGTATACCCTGCCACACCTATAGTGGCCAAAAACGATTCAGAAAAGGGGGTGGTGATGAACAGAGTGTCTGAATTAAGCAGACCACTCTTACCCAGTCCAAAGATCAGGGCTTGATCCATCACCGTTATTTAGCTCACTGCCCCATCCCAGCTCAGAACCTGGCTATATGCAAATTAGTCTGTCCCTGGCCCAGTGCATCATGGGAACAGGGCAGACCAAACTACCAAGCCAATTCTTCACCAGAAAGGAGACAAGCTACCGGGGACCGGTTTCTGGCATTTCAGCCTCGTCGGCCCGGCTTGCTTGAATCCTGATGGAGCAGTGAGCAAGGGACTCATGTCTGAGTATACCCTGCCACACCTATAGTGGCCAAAAACGATTCAGAAAAGGGGGTGGTGATGAACAGAGTGTCTGAATTAAGCAGACCACTCTTACCCAGTCCAAAGATCAGGGCTTGATCCATCACCGTTATTTAGCTCACTGCCCCATCCCAGCTCAGAACCTGGCTATATGCAAATTAGTCTGTCCCTGGCCCAGTGCATCATGGGAACAGGGCAGACCAAACTACCAAGCCAATTCTTCACCAGAAAGGAGACAAGCTACCGGGGACCGGTTTCTGGCATTTCAGCCTCGTCGGCCCGGCTTGCTTGAATCCTGATGGAGCAGTGAGCAAGGGACTCATGTCTGAGTATACCCTGCCACACCTATAGTGGCCAAAAACGATTCAGAAAAGGGGGTGGTGATGAACAGAGTGTCTGAATTAAGCAGACCACTCTTACCCAGTCCAAAGATCAGGGCTTGATCCATCACCGTTATTTAGCTCACTGCCCCATCCCAGCTCAGAACCTGGCTATATGCAAATTAGTCTGTCCCTGGCCCAGTGCATCATGGGAACAGGGCAGACCAAACTACCAAGCCAATTCTTCACCAGAAAGGAGACAAGCTACCGGGGACCGGTTTCTGGCATTTCAGCCTCGTCGGCCCGGCTTGCTTGAATCCTGATGGAGCAGTGAGCAAGGGACTCATGTCTGAGTATACCCTGCCACACCTATAGTGGCCAAAAACGATTCAGAAAAGGGGGTGGTGATGAACAGAGTGTCTGAATTAAGCAGACCACTCTTACCCAGTCCAAAGATCAGGGCTTGATCCATCACCGTTATTTAGCTCACTGCCCCATCCCAGCTCAGAACCTGGCTATATGCAAATTAGTCTGTCCCTGGCCCAGTGCATCATGGGAACAGGGCAGACCAAACTACCAAGCCAATTCTTCACCAGAAAGGAGACAAGCTACCGGGGACCGGTTTCTGGCATTTCAGCCTCGTCGGCCCGGCTTGCTTGAATCCTGATGGAGCAGTGAGCAAGGGACTCATGTCTGAGTATACCCTGCCACACCTATAGTGGCCAAAAACGATTCAGAAAAGGGGGTGGTGATGAACAGAGTGTCTGAATTAAGCAGACCACTCTTACCCAGTCCAAAGATCAGGGCTTGATCCATCACCGTTATTTAGCTCACTGCCCCATCCCAGCTCAGAACCTGGCTATATGCAAATTAGTCTGTCCCTGGCCCAGTGCATCATGGGAACAGGGCAGACCAAACTACCAAGCCAATTCTTCACCAGAAAGGAGACAAGCTACCGGGGACCGGTTTCTGGCATTTCAGCCTCGTCGGCCCGGCTTGCTTGAATCCTGATGGAGCAGTGAGCAAGGGACTCATGTCTGAGTATACCCTGCCACACCTATAGTGGCCAAAAACGATTCAGAAAAGGGGGTGGTGATGAACAGAGTGTCTGAATTAAGCAGACCACTCTTACCCAGTCCAAAGATCAGGGCTTGATCCATCACCGTTATTTAGCTCACTGCCCCATCCCAGCTCAGAACCTGGCTATATGCAAATTAGTCTGTCCCTGGCCCAGTGCATCATGGGAACAGGGCAGACCAAACTACCAAGCCAATTCTTCACCAGAAAGGAGACAAGCTACCGGGGACCGGTTTCTGGCATTTCAGCCTCGTCGGCCCGGCTTGCTTGAATCCTGATGGAGCAGTGAGCAAGGGACTCATGTCTGAGTATACCCTGCCACACCTATAGTGGCCAAAACGATTCAGAAAAGGGGGTGGTGATGAACAGAGTGTCTGAATTAAGCAGACCACTCTTACCCAGTCCAAAGATCAGGGCTTGATCCATCACCGTTATTTAGCTCACTGCCCCATCCCAGCTCAGAACCTGGCTATATGCAAATTAGTCTGTCCCTGGCCCAGTGCATCATGGGAACAGGGCAGACCAAACTACCAAGCCAATTCTTCACCAGAAAGGAGACAAGCTACCGGGGAACCGGTTTCTGGCATTTCAGCCTCGTCGGCCCGGCTTGCTTGAATCCTGATGGAGCAGTGAGCAAGGGACTCATGTCTGAGTATACCCTGCCACACCTATAGTGGCCAAAAACGATTCAGAAAAGGGGGTGGTGATGAACAGAGTGTCTGAATTAAGCAGACCACTCTTACCCAGTCCAAAGATCAGGGCTTGATCCATCACCGTTATTTAGCTCACTGCCCCATCCCAGCTCAGAACCTGGCTATATGCAAATTAGTCTGTCCCTGGCCCAGTGCATCATGGGAACAGGGCAGACCAAACTACCAAGCCAATTCTTCACCAGAAAGGAGACAAGCTACCGGGGACCGGTTTCTGGCATTTCAGCCTCGTCGGCCCGGCTTGCTTGAATCCTGATGGAGCAGTGAGCAAGGGACTCATGTCTGAGTATACCCTGCCACACCTATAGTGTAAGAATTGGCTTTTGTAGTCTGGTCTGCCCTGTTCCCATGATGCACTGGGCCAGGGACAGACTAATTTGCATACAGCCAGGTTCTGAAACTGGGATGGTGCAATGAGCTAAAAAACGGTGTTGGATCTAGCCCTGATCTCTTGACTGGGTGAGAGTACTCTGCTTAATTGAGAGACTCTGTCCATCACCACCCCTTGTTGTAAATAATTTTGTCCACCCTAAGCGTGGAAGGGTATACTCAGATGTGAGTCCCTTGCTCATTGCACCATCAGGATTCAAGCAAGCCGGGCCGAAGACGGCTGTAATGCCAGAAACCGGTCCCCGGAAGCTTGTTTCCTTCCCAGTGTAAGAATTGGCTTTTGTAGTCTGGTCTGCCCTGTTCCCATGATGCACTGGGCCAGGGACAGACTAATTTGCATACAGCCAGGTTCTGAAACTGGGATGGTGCAATGAGCTAAAAAACGGTGTTGGATCTAGCCCTGATCTCTTGACTGGGTGAGAGTACTCTGCTTAATTGAGAGACTCTGTCCATCACCACCCCTTGTTGTAAATAATTTTGTCCACCCTAAGCGTGGAAGGGTATACTCAGATGTGAGTCCCTTGCTCATTGCACCATCAGGATTCAAGCAAGCCGGGCCGAAGACGGCTGTAATGCCAGAAACCGGTCCCCGGAAGCTTGTTTCCTTCCCAGTGTAAGAATTGGCTTTTGTAGTCTGGTCTGCCCTGTTCCCATGATGCACTGGGCCAGGGACAGACTAATTTGCATACAGCCAGGTTCTGAAACTGGGATGGTGCAATGAGCTAAAAAACGGTGTTGGATCTAGCCCTGATCTCTTGACTGGGTGAGAGTACTCTGCTTAATTGAGAGACTCTGTCCATCACCACCCCTTGTTGTAAATAATTTTGTCCACCCTAAGCGTGGAAGGGTATACTCAGATGTGAGTCCCTTGCTCATTGCACCATCAGGATTCAAGCAAGCCGGGCCGAAGACGGCTGTAATGCCAGAAACCGGTCCCCGGAAGCTTGTTTCCTTCCCAGTGTAAGAATTGGCTTTTGTAGTCTGGTCTGCCCTGTTCCCATGATGCACTGGGCCAGGGACAGACTAATTTGCATACAGCCAGGTTCTGAAACTGGGATGGTGCAATGAGCTAAAAAACGGTGTTGGATCTAGCCCTGATCTCTTGACTGGGTGAGAGTACTCTGCTTAATTGAGAGACTCTGTCCATCACCACCCCTTGTTGTAAATAAACTTTAATAAGGTCATGGTTATGTGTTGCTTCCAGCTCATGTTTTCTTGGAGGGTGATGCCTAAGTAGGAAAAAGAATCCACTCTCTCCAGTGGTGTACCTTTGTATTTTATTACACCTTTAAAGGTGAACTGTTGGTTGAGGCACATACATTTTGTTTTGGTGGTATTCAATTCAAGGCCCCTCCCATCGCAGAATACACCAAAGGCATCCACCACTTTTTGAAGCCCACTAGGGGTGCGGGAAAGTAAGAGTGTATCATCCGCAAACATGAGGACTGGTACACGAGAGCCAGCAATTACAGGGGCGTCACTAGCAACCTTTTCTAGATGTTCAACAATACCATTTATATAAATAGAGAAAAGGGTAGGAGCTAGGACACACCCTTGTCTTACCCCACGTTCTACTGGGAAGGGATCAGTTACTTCTCCTTGCTTGCCCCATCTTATTCTTGCAAAGTTGTTTTCGTGAAGACGAACAAGGAGTGTAAGCAATTCCTGGCTTAGGCCCACTTCCGACAAGGTCTTCCAGAGCATTTCTCTGGGGACCAGGTCGAAAGCTGCTTTTAGGTCCACAAAGACTGCATACAATGGCCCCTGCTTTAAAGTAACGTTTCTCCAGTAGATGGTTAGGAAGTGGAGAACTTGATCAACGCTACTAGTTGAGGGACGAAACCCTGCTTGATAGGGTGACAAAATATTTTTTTCGTCAATCCATTGCTGCAGTTTGTTTTGGACTAATCGGCCCATTAGTTTTTGTGCAGTGTCAATCAGACTAATGGGTCTATAGTTTCTAGCCTGGGAACGATCACCTTTCTTATATATGGGAATAATTTCAGCTCCCTTCCATGAAGCAGGCACTTTCCCTCCCATAGCCACCGCATTAGCCAGCATTACAAAGTAGGTACACCAGGATTTCCGATCAGATAGAAAAATATCTGCCGGAATTCCATCCATACCTGGTGCTTTGCCCCTTGCTACGCAATCCAGTACTACACTCACATCCCCCTCAGTAAAAATTGGTGATTTGTAATAAACTTGATGAGGAGGACAATCAGTATTAAACATAGGGTTACGAGCATACTGTGGTCGGAAATATTCTACCCAATCGGTTTTCGGGACATAATTAGTTGGCTGGGGTGCTATGCCACCCTTTGCCCATTTTACTGAGGCCCAGAAACGCTTGGAGTCCTTTGAGGCACACGCCTCCTTAAGTTCTTGCCAACAATCCTCGTCCCAACGCTTCTTGGCTGTTTTTTGGACCTGTCTATAGTGGTTTCTCGCAAGCCTTACTGCTTCGGCATTTCCTAATCTTAGTTCCATGCTAAGATTATCTCGTGCAACCCTACAGCTCTTATCATACCACCCTCTAGTCTCTTGGGGCTTTCTCTTTTTACTTGAGGCTACCGTTTTAACAAAAAAACTTTGAATTTTAGAAAACATTTTCTCATGAGCAGCCATCATGTAATCTGCGAAGTCAGTCATCCCATAATGGGACTTAATCTTACAGACTTCCTCCACCACTGTTTCCTTTAGGGTCTCTATTTTTACAATGTCCTCTAGGAGCATACTCCACTTCAAATGGCGGAGGTTATTTGAGCTTACAAGATCTTGTGTAACCGTCTGATCCCCTCTAGGGAGGTCGGGTACTTCATGATAGTGATGGAGTGTCAGGCACAAAGGATTATGGTCACTTTCTAATTTGTCCTTCACTTCCATATCTATCAATCTATCCCAAGCTCTTACATCCAGTAGTATATAATCTATTCTACTGGCCGATCGACCATTATCAAAAGTATTTTTCCCCTTAGGGTCCGACGGTACCCGCCCATTTACTGCTCTGAGCCCTCTAGAAAGACAAAAGCTTTTCAATTGAATAGCTACTGTGCTCCATTTCTTAATTGCAGGGATATCTAGTTGAGGAATTCTCCACTTTATATCCTCATCTTCTGCCAAGGTTCTATCCTCCTCGCCCATAGGTTCGAAGGTGGTATTGAAATCCCCGCCTATTATTATATGAGGTAACACTGGCAGCATTTCAATATGATGCTCAAGAATCGTCAAGGTCTCTGATAATTTACCTCTAACAACTCCCCTGGAATAAAGATTGAACAAGGCCAATTGTTGGCCATTTTGCCAGTTAATATCCAGTGCTAGAATATCATTAGAGGGTATAGACCTTCGCTTGACCACACTTTTCAAAGTTTGGCGTACCCAAATTAACAAGCCCCCAGAGGGACGACCCACTCTATTTTTTACAGCTGGAATATAAAAATTCAAATACCCTTGCCGGAAAATTGGTACAAGCGACCAAGTTTCTTGCAACATAACAATATCGTATTGGTCGATAAAGTCGACCCAATCTGGGATATTTAACTTATTTGCGATTCCTGCTATATTCCAAGAGATGATAGATAATGGGTATAAGGCCTTTTGATAGCACGTCTGAACAATATCAGGGGTATTTACTGTTTCTACGGGAACTATCCCTGGGACTACGACTCTATTCATTGAAGATGACTTCTTGATTACCTCAAGTGCTGCGTTTTGTTCCAACAGCACTCTATTTGGTTCCTCTGGAACAAAAGTGGAAAATACACTAGAGGCCATAGATGGTTTATATAATAGAGGCTCATCTGAGAAGAAGAGAGTCTTAACGTATCGTTGGTCCAACTGGGCTTCAGGAGGAGCAATAGATACACATGCGAGTCAATCGCATGCATTTAAGTCGGACAACACTGTGTAATGGTTATCCAAATTTAGCCCCCACTCGCCTGCTGGATTGACCCTGGCCCTTCTATTTCCCACAACAGTCCACTTAGTTCTTAATATGCTAGATTTAGCTACTAGACCTCTTCTGCTATAGAAGAAATCCAGAGTCAAGGGTACTATTTCTGCTGTTCTAAGTTGTGGGGGGAAGATGTTCCGTAAAACATCAGGCAACACTTCAGGGCTCTTGAAGTTCAAAACCACACAATCCCCTTGGAATTTCTTTACCTTTGTACCTATCCACTTGACCCTTCTTGCTGTGAGCAAATCATCAGAAAGTTTTTCCTTGCCCCAGGGCGATATATGCATGTTATTACCAAGCCACTGAAGGGCCTTATGTCTTAAGGAATCTGGAGATTCGATCTGTCCTATATTCAACGATGGAGTGTTTGCAAGTACTAGAATCAAGGGGGAGGCTTCCACAATTAATTCGACTGGGCCAGTTTCTAGGTTAAAAAGCTCAGAGGTGGTGTTGGGTGCTGCTTGTGCTGGATCTGTAGTTAAAGCTATATCGGGGGTTTCACCATGCCCAGAGCTAACTTGTTGGATTTGGTCAGATGGAACTGGTGGATCTACATTCATGATCCCCCCGAGAGATTTCCCTGCAGCCTCTATGAGTTCACATTTAGTTGTTATTAAATTTGATATTTCCCCCACCCCCTCATTAGTTTTCCTTAAGAGGGTCTCTAGCTTGTTAACCTTGTTTGCAAGTTGGTCTACCTTTGATATAAGGGGTTTCATTAACCCAGATAATGTAGACTCAAGTATGCCCATAAGTTTACTTAAGAGGGTATCCTCCCCATCTGTACTTTCATACTCGTCTTCCCTTATCCTGTCCTCCACCCTTTTCTTTGCTCCTCTAAGGGGAGTTACAGGTTTATTCTTTGAAGAGCGTAAGCCCCCTCTTCTAGGTGGAGCCTTAGCGGTCCCTTTCTTTGCTCTTGGTGCAGGGACCGGAGTCGGAGGGGTATTGCTCTGAGGTACTAACTCCATAGCTGTAGTAACATTTTGTTCTTCTAAATTAATTAGATCTACAAAAGGGTCATGTTGCTGTGTGATAGAGGCCGTGGATACATTCATAATGGAACAATCATTAAGGTCCTCAATTGGATCGGTGGGGAAGGTTTCGTCACTAAGTGAGTGAAATACCCCTGATTGATTCATTTGGGCACAAGGTGGCGAATCAATAATTCCCAATGAAGACCTCCGAACATTGTTAATTTTTGCCACCACCTGCACCAGATAATTATCCATGGTGTTAGCCGGAGTTACAGGCGTTTTTTGCTTCGACATTGTAGTCAGTCAATTGCAAGCAGCTCAACCCTAAATATAATTATAACAACAACAGGCCACTTGCGCTTCAGATATAGAGTTGTGTCGCCTTACCACAAGTAGATTCGCAGGTGGAGGAAAGAGGGGTGGCCCAGTCCAGTCTCTCACAGTCTAGAATGGGCTAAAACGGGCCCGCCCTTGGCCCGGGCTTCGCCCGGCGTCCCGCTCGCGTCCCGCGTTGCGGGTGGACCCGACTTTTGAGGCGCCTCCTGGCGCTAGATGATGACGCGCACAGCGTGCGCTGAAGCAGGGCCCCCTGGGGTACCGAGTCCGCTCCGCTGCCGCTGATGTCTCCTGGCGCGGCGGTAGCTCGGACTGGAGCGCGTTTCCCCCTTGTAGATGGCACAAATGGCGTGGAGTCACCAGACAGGTCAAAGTACGGCAGGAACACACAATAGACGGGTGGACCCGACTCTTGAGGCGCCTCCTGGCGCTAGATGATGACGCGCACAGCGTGCGCTGAAGCAGGGCCCCCTGGGGTACCGAGTCCGCTCCGCTGCCGCTGATGTCTCCTGGCGCGGCGGTAGCTCGGACTGGAGCGCGTTTCCCCCTTGTAGATGGCACAAATGGCGTGGAGTCACCAGACAGGTCAAAGTACGGCAGGAACACACAATAGACGGGTGGACCCGACTTTTGAGGCGCCTCCTGGCGCTAGATGATGACGCGCACAGCGTGCGCTGAAGCAGGGCCCCCTGGGGTACCGAGTCCGCTCCGCTGCCGCTGATGTCTCCTGGCGCGGCGGTAGCTCGGACTGGAGCGCGTTTCCCCCTTGTAGATGGCACAAATGGCGTGGAGTCACCAGACAGGTCAAAGTACGGCAGGAACATTACCATTCACTAAACATACAGGTGGTGTGTGATGCCAAACACATCATAACAGACATTGTCGCAAAATACCCAGGCAGCACTCATGACGCTTTCATCTTCCGTCACAGTGGGATATACCATAGACTCACAAGTGGGGAGTTTGGCGAGGGATATCTACTAGGTAAATGCATTTTAACAGAGGCCAAATTTGTTCAGACTAGCATGTGCAGTACAGTGACTAACCATATCCATCCCACCCCACAGGTGACAGTGCATATGCTGTCCGGGATTTCATACTGACACCCTACCTGAATCCTGCCAGCGCTGGGGAGCGGCGATACAACAGAGCACACATTGCAACCAGAGGCACCATTGAACGCACATTTGGGATACTGAAAAGCAGATACAGCTGCCTCCACAAGAGCAGAGGGGCACTACAATACAGCCCCCCAGACCTGTTGCAAGATAGTGGTAGCATGTGCCATGCTGCACAACATCGCCACGAGGAAAGGCACACCGGTGGAGCTCAGTGAATCCAATTAATCTGATGTGGAGGGGCCTGGCCCAGGACGTATGCCAGCTGGTGTAGCTGGTGCAGCAGCTGGGTGCCAGAAGCGAGATGAGATTACACGCAACTATTTCTAGGTAAGAAAGTATGACACGAAGCCAGATCTCATGTGTGCGACTGTGTTTAATTCCTTAACTGCAGGATCAATTTTGTCACACCGCCTGAATGCCAATCACACTCCATATTTCCTGCACATGTTAAAGTCACAGTGCAAGTCTGTAAACAGGAGGTAGTGTACAAATCAAGTGACTAGCTGCCCCCTTCCAGTGGTCACTAACTTTGCACCTCACATGCGGCGCTGGCGTGATGAAGCCCCTGTTGGTGGTTGCACAGTGTCCTCCTCATTAGGCATGGTAGGCCGACTGTTTCGGCCACTATGGCGCCTCTCCATGATGGGTGGGGGGGTGGTGCTGCTCCGCCCTGACAGTGTGTCCTCTTCAGTGGGAGTTAGTACTCCAGGCCCAGTTGTACGCATTGCCCGCAGCTCGTCTACAGCAGCTGTAACCTGCACCAGTGCCCTAGCTACATCCTGGCTTCCGTGTGCTACCTGGCGCTGCATGTGTATGCTGCGCCTGGAGAGAACATTGGTGGCAGAGGCCAGGCGGTTAATGGCCCGTGTGTAGAGGTCCATGCGCTGCAATTCTCGGCGCCCTGCAGCAATGTCTGCTCTTAGTTCTTCACAGAGTGCCTGCAGGGCACCCGTCAGTTCACCCGTCATGCCCCTGAAGCCTGCCCTCACTTCTCTCTGTAAAGATTTTATGTTTTTTGCTTGCAGGCGCTGCACATGCAACATATGAATCTCCAGGCCGGCAAAGACTGTTCCCCTCCTGGATCTGCAGCACTGCTGGGTGTGCGAGGCCTGCGCCTGGTTGTTCTTTTTGGGAGTTGGTCAGCACGTGCATGGACTTGTTGCTGTGGCTGTGTTGGCTCTAGGTGCACATTGACGTCGCTGTCCTCCGCCTCGCCCTCCAATGGGGGTAGTGGTCTGACCACATGTCTCCTGCATTGCCTACGGAGGGATGATGGGGCTGTCCTCCCCATCTGTGTTCTCCTCATGCCCTGCGTCTCCTAAGTTTGGACTTTCGGACAGTGTCCCACTGCCTGTAGGCTGTGTTCCAGATGGTGCTCTGGACGTAAATGCACACATTTATTAACTGTTCTCACTTGCACTTGGCAATTAATACATTTCACTGTTTGGGGTTACATGTGTCATGTCCTTTCCTTTCCTGACGTGCACATGCAATTGGGGACTGACTGGGTGACAAGGCACCACTTCACTCTTCATGTTACTACATCTCCCATAATGCATTGCTGTGTTTGTCTGCTCTGGACTACAAGTTTACTCCTGCCCCTAGGTCGCTGCTGGGGGGTGCTTGGGGGGTGTCAGGGGTGGGATGACATGCTTCTTACCTGGTCCTGGTACTTGTTTGCTCAGAGCTGTCGAGATCAGCCATGCCCATGACACTTTCTGGTTGCATCGTCCCCTCCACCAGTTCCTCCAGAGGTGTAGAGTCAGAGACTGTAGAAGTCCCTCCACCAGTGGTCCTGGACTGCTCCAGCCTGGCTGCCAACTTCTCCTTCGAGCGCTGGCGCAGATCGTACTATCGCTTTCTGAGTTTATCCACACTCCTGTGTGTCACCC
Source organism: Lissotriton helveticus (assembly GCF_964261635.1). Classification (NCBI taxonomy): domain Eukaryota; kingdom Metazoa; phylum Chordata; class Amphibia; order Caudata; family Salamandridae; genus Lissotriton; species Lissotriton helveticus. The sequence goes on along the minus strand of NC_136067.1, from coordinate 1,072,805,837 downwards.
CCACTGCGTTGACCTTCTGCTGGATTTCAGCCCAAATGCGCCTCTTGCGAGTCTCCGGCACCCTCAATGATTTTTTTCCAAATAGTAGCTCAAGGCTGAGCACCATTTCCTGGATTAATACCTCCAACTCTGCCTCTGAGAATTTCTGCTTTCTCTCTCCTTGCACCTTCACTCTGCTGCTGCTGCTGAGTTTCCTGGCTGGCCATGTCTCCAGTTTCAGCCATTCTGTAGGAAACTGCACAGTTCCCTCTCCACCACTCCTCTCTCTGACTGTGAATCAGCAACTCAGGTGCAGCATGGGTAGTCACGCTTCCTGGTTGTGATGTCACCAAGCTGCACCTGAGTTTCCGATTGGCAGATTTGCGAAATTCGCAAATTTGCGATTTTTTCCGTTAAGAAATCGCAAAATTGCGATTTTTTATGGTTAAGGAATCGCTATTGGGAATCTCGCAATTAAATAGTGATTTTTACCGAATCGCTATTTAATTGCGATTTGTTACATACATACCAATTTGCGATTCTGATTTAGCGATTCGTTAAAAATCGCTAATTCAGAATCGCAAATGGGTACCTTCATACATATGGCCCTATGAGTCTGTTTTAGAATTTTGGGGCAGATTCTCAGTCTCAAACGTGATGGATATCACGCCCACCTTCTTACAAGCACTTGAAATAAGGCAGTCCGGTGCCCATCTGCCCAAAGGCATGTTCCTTGTGGTTATTTGAGAAGATGGAGTGAGTGATACACAGATTTAGATGACTGGGGACTACAAAAGATTAATATTATTACAATTCATTACACGTGTTATAATTCTGTCTTAGGATGAGCATATTTGTGTTTTTTACATCGGTTATTTATCTCCAGTGCTTCATAACTTTAGTGCATATGAATTAGGGGTGGGCGTAGCGCTCCGCTCTGTCCACGGCGTGTGCGTAGTGTTGCCTACTTCATGATTCGCAAGTAGGCGTAGTAGGCAACACTACGCACACGCCATGGCGGAGCGAAGTTGCCTGCCATCCGCCTCCCTCCCGCCCTCTTGTAAAATTAATCAAAACGACTAACCTGACATGCGGCGTCCCGGTGCTCCCTCTTCCTAGTTTCTCGACACTTCTTCCTGACAAATGCGCAGTCGTTTTAATTAATTTTACAATGTTTAAAATCATTTTAGGGGCATTTACAAAAGGGCGGGAGGGAGGCGGGCGGCGGATAGTGGGGCTACGCAAAGTGTGTGGGTGGGCGTAGATTTCCCCCCACTTCGTGGTGCTTCTCTCAGCCCCACTACGCCCACCACGCCCACTACACCCAGGGTTAATACGAATAAGGAAATGAACTGCGGAGTCAGTCCATGTGTACGGCATAGGTTGATCAACATATTAAGTAGCGCGATGCTCGATAGAAATGCGATGAAAGTATGGGTATTGTTTCTAGGAGAAGTAACTATATTGGCTGGGTTAGGGCATAGATATATTAAGAACGTTATGTCCAGTAATGACAATGTAAATACTAGATTTACATTGTCATTACTGGACATAACGTTCTTAATATATCTATGCCCTAACCCAGCCAATATTGTTACTTCTCCTAGAAACAGGGACGTGAGTCCCAGGCTCTCCACACCACTGGAGTCAAGCTATCCAGGCTGATGAAGGCTGATAGCCAGAAACCAGTCCTTGGATGCTTGATTCCGGTCTGGGAAAGACATGGTTTGGTAGTTCGGACTGGACTGTTCCCATGAGGCACAGGGTCAGAGCTGATTTGCATATAGCCAGTGTCTAACCCAGGGTGGTGTGGAGTGCAAAAAAACGATGGATTTAGGCCCAGATCTTTGTACTGGGGTGAATGTATGACATTGTTCTACATTCTGTCCATCAACTGTGTTTTTGCAACATTGCAAAAGATATCATTTCTCCTGGGCGATGGAATTTTGCTTATCGAACATGTGGTGTCCAATCCGTAAGATTTCAGCCGGTTGATGGGTAGAGGTGCATGACGAGGCTTACTCTCAGGGGCGTAACACAGGCCCCCGCAGCCCACGCGGTGCGGGGGGGCCCTAGCTCCAAGGGGCCCCCCTCGGCACTAAACTGTGGCCGGGAGAGCTCCTGATTGAGCCCGGAGGGGGCCCCCCTAAGTACTGTGCAGGCCCTCTCACTTTTCGTTACGCCAGTGCTTGTTCTGTGAGATGGTCAAATGACGTGTGCAGCTTTACTTGGAATCTTGGCTCAATGGGATATCTGTGCGGCTGCTCAGACTTTCCTACAACGTAGTATCATTGATGATCACTCAAGTTTCACATTTCTGGTTTTGGATGCTTCTGCTTATGAGGAATATGATTGTTCCTTCGACTTACTTAATTGGATGTCATCGCTTTTTTCTACCAATTACAAGGATAAACTGTTAGAGTGTTAGAGGGAATTGCATTTCTTTGCACATGTACCTTCATGGATTACCTGCTTAGGTCATCACAACTCCACTGTCTGCACTATTGACTCTTTTTTCAAAAGCTCAATGTGCCTTTAGCTTTTTCTACAAACTTTCCATTTTTTGGGGAAGTTCCTCACAGATAATTTGAACACTTCCTGACTTTTGTACTCTGTTTTTGTTCTTCTGTCTATGTCCTGCTGACCTACCAGGGGGAGGGTGTTATATGGGGTTATGAGGACCTGTGGATACATTGTCGACATTGCTAAGTTAGCATGCATTTGCTTGCCCTATGCTGCTGCTTTTGCGCACACCTCTGCTAGAGTTTATTTTCGCAACACTTTGCCTCTGCCCTGTACATAATAACAGATTGTTTTTCACTTTCTCAGCTCTCCCTTAAAATTCTGTCTGAACATAATGTGCAAAGTCGATCAACAATGTCTTTTGGTATTCTGTTCTGGTCAGTCCCTATTACCTAGACAAAACATATTAGCAACATCTGCAATATGGAAGACTCGAGCTTTGATATAACCAGGTTGCATGTTTTTGAAACACACTCGAAGAAAGCCGTTACATGGAGCTGAGCTCTGCTGTTCCTATAATGTAAAACTTTGCGTTTAGGCTTTCAGGTAGTCTGCTAATAACGCCTAGAGAACTTCAGTTATAGAGAATAACTTCTTACTGCCAAGAGGAGTGTGATTAGGCCTAGTTATTCTACCTTTTTCCCAGTCTTTATAAAATGATGACTCCTTTTGTGTTCTATGGTATTGTAACAATGCTGATGATGCTAGCTTTATGCATTTTGCTGCTGGTCGTTGTTTGCATACTGCTTCATGATTCACTTTAGTCTAAAAAAACATTTTGAACTTATTTAGTGACTCTGATTATTCTTATTGTGGACAAGTACGAGAGAGTAAAAGATTGTCTTGTTCCCGTGACTCTGAGGTGAGTCTGGAGTTCTCGTGTTCTGGGTGGTCTAAACATTCGTAGTTTCTTGATATTTGTAGGAGACCGAATGAGACACTAATGCTAGTCGGTTGGGATGAGCGGGTGTACAGCCTGCAATGATGCAGTGGCTTGGAGCCTGGACGGTGACTTGTAGTGCACTGAGGTAGGCCCACCGGAAGAGTTGAGCGGGTGTGCAGCCTGCCGTGATGCAGTAGGCCTGTTGGGCCGGACTGGAATGGATTTCTCTGAGACCTGCTGGACCGCAGTGTAGGCCGAAGGGAGCAGTCAGCACCCACAGAACTCCACGGAGCACTGCTGCTGGGTGCGCTGGGGGCTCTTGCGCGGAGGCCAGCGATCGGCTGAGGAGGCTGCCAAGATCGAGGGCCTCAGGTTTGAAGATTGCACCTGCACGTGTTGGGCCCTCTTGGAGACACACCTGTGGCAGCAGGTGAGCAGTGAGACCTGGGTGCGCAGGGGTGGGCAATCACCACTGGGAGCCGGATGGATCTGGGGACCAGTGGGCTGGAGTGCAGCAGGCGCACAGGATCGCACAGGCACCACCGGTCACGGCGGCGGCCTCGTGGCAGGCTGAGGGGCACCTCCCTGGCAGACACGCCCCTGCAGGCGATGACGACATTTGCGCCGGGTGGCGTGTGACGTAGCCACCTCATCGCTGGGGTAGATTTGTCCATTGAAGGTGGTCATCTACGTGTGTCTAGGCCTATGGTCAGAATATGGCAGACACAGAGACACACTCAGTAGTTACTTCGGCGGCAATCCCGGAAGTGAACCACGCTCAGAGCCCTGGGCTCTTTACTCACTCTCCTACTCTGGACTGGCGTACGCCGGCTCAGCCAACTACGCTTACGCTTATAGGTAGGGGGCCATACCTACAGGACCAAGGTCTTCCCCACTGCCTAAGGTAACATGGTTGAGTCCACAGTCCACAACACTACAAACACCAGCAGAATATGTCAACATGGACATGTCTGTGTTTTTCATACTCAAAACTGTCCAGCACATCACGCCACACTTGGCATTGTGTACACTCTCCTTCATGGGTCACTTGCCTCCTTCGCACATTCTTGGTTCTCCCCACATTCTGCAATTGTGTGGCAGAGGGGCAATGCCTTTGTGGATGGTTTGTCTACATGTCTGGCCCCTGTTACCACAGTTACTTGTGTTGTCGTGTCTGGTCGGTGGGTATGTTGTTTGGCATGTTGTATGTGATTTTGTCACGTGTGCATTCCCACGGTTGGGAGTTGTATGATTGTAGAGTTGAGGTGTGTGGTGTGTTCCGTTGGTACTTACCAATGAGCAGCCCATTTCCATAGGTGCCATCCTGGAAGCGCTGGTTGATGATGGACTGTCTAAAGATGTAGGAATCATGCACACTGCCTGGGAAGTTGGCGACGACATTGGTGAACAGTCCCGGTGGTCCACTATTGCCTGCACATTGATGGAATGCGTGTGCTTTCTGTTGCGGTAATTGTGTGCACGGTTGGCACGGGGCACAAGTAGGACATGTGTGCAGTCAATTGCCCCCAACATGTGTGGGAAGCCATCTATGGCGTTGAAGCCTTGCTTGGTCTCCAGCTGTTCCTTGGCAGTATGGGGGAAGTGAAGGTAAATGTCATGGTACTTATAGAGCGCACTGTCACCAGGCGGTCACCTTGCGGCTTTCTGGCACTGATAATCATACCGCTGTGGAACCCCTCCTGGCTTTCCCTGTGAAGTGTCCACTCCTGGGCACCCCCAGGGTGAAGCCAGGCATCCTTAGCGCTGTTGGGGCCGGTGTGGAGGCTAAGCAAGCTATTGCCCAGAGTTGCAGCGTGGGGCCCGTGATTAGAATAGGCGGGAATCGAACCCTGGTCCCTGGCCAGAACTCTGCATCAGGGTCGGCCGCTCTAACTATTGAGCCACACTCCTCCATGAGGTGCTGGGGTATCAAGCTGATGATTGCATCCAAGACAGGTGTGAGGAACTGTGATAGGGTTGGCTGTGAGACTCCTCCGACTCTGGCAGTTGTTGGTTGGACGGTACCAGAGGCCAATAAGTGCGGCCCAGCAGCTTTGTGTGCGGAGGGACGTTGGTTGTTTGCTGTGTTGGTACAGTCAGCCTGTGGGCAATGTGGGTCAGGATGCAGAGGATGGTTTTTCTTTTGAGCCTGTAGTGGGCAATGACATCCTCTGGTGTTAAGTCTCTAAAGCTGGTGCGTTTTCGGAAGGTCCGCTGTCTTGTTCTGCGCTGCCTCAGCAGTAGTCCGGGGTTTGGTCCTGGGGGTGGGGGTGGTCCTGGGGGTGGTGGCAGTGGGTGTTGTGGCCCTCTTGGGTCTCCGAACTGCATGATTAGTAGCTCCATGGCATCTGTTGGTCTTCAGATGTGGCTCTGGGCTGGGCTCTCTTTCTAGTGCAGGTTTTCGTCCAACTTAAAGATCAGAAAAAAGCAGGTCTTAAGTCCCTGCTGCTAACGTGCCTTATCGCCTGTTTTTGGCTCGCATCGCCGATCTGGCTGGTCGTTGAGAATATCGCGGAGCAGTGATTTCGTGAGTTTTTGGACGGGAGCGCCTACTCTGCATATGATTAGCGTTAGTTGTCGCTGTCAGCCTTGGCGATGATTTTAGCGGCAGCTATTGAAGGTAAACTGGCGATGTCGGCTGTGGGCGTAGGCTAGTGAATAGGGTGATAAATCTATCGCCACTTTCATGGTGGAAAAGTGCAGCTAAATCGGCGATGTGTCCTTGAGAATATTCCCCTATATTACCATTGTATTGGGAATTAACATCTTGTACTTTAGCTTTACCTTTCATTTCGGTTTGGGGTTCACTCTTTATGGTTGTGTAGGACTCATGATGAATACCAGGCTTTCACAGCAACTAATAATCAGTGTGGTGGTATTTTATGATTAAGTTAGAACAATGTCAGAGTGTAACTTAGGTTGATTATTATTTGGTTTGCAGCCCTGATGAAGTCAATGGTAGATTTACAGTGAGATGAAACACGTGTTGGCTACGAGTTCATGCTTAATTTCTGTTGTATGCGGGCAAATACAGAAAATAAAGTAGAAACAATAACATCAAATCCTGATGGACATTCAAATTTTGGACACTGATTTGGTGCTCATGATATTATTGATTGTTATTTGAGGGCAATTTTGTCTTTCCTGTTGGAAGGGTTGAGTGGCTGCTTCTACTGCCTAGAGCACCATTTTGAGGTAAATGATCTGAAAACTTGAGATAAACGATTGTGGGCAGATTGTAAGCTGCCATTTCTCATTTATGTATATAAAAGTAAACAACACAACAGAAACAGAAACATATCACTCATAAAAAACAGCATAACAGAAAAATAAGATGCATGGTACACATAAAATGTTAAAATCAGCAGATAAACCCTATAAAATAACAACTCCCAAAATCACATACAGGTAATACTCAATCTAAATATTAGACTAACTATCCAACTTATCCACAGCTCAAATTAATTTCATATTTCACTATACTAATTTAACCAATAATCCTTTATGGGTTCCGGAGGAGCATACTACTTACCGAAAAAGCACTTTGATGCCTCGTCAGTGGTAGTAAGCGCTATATAAATGCAATTACAATACAATATGATAATCAATAGTCAACAGAGGCAGAACTAATCAAGTCCTGAATACTTCAGTCTCATAGCAGCTCTTTAAAAAAACAAGAGACTTTCAAAATGATATGCTCATTGGATAACAGCTGCAAGAGCATGAGTGCAGGTCAAACCTGCATAAAAATCAAGAATTTCAATAGAAGAATAATAAACATTCTTCTAGGTAACCTCAAATAACTGCAAAACATCATAAAATGTAAGAAGTCTAGTGGAGATGCATTGTCGCAGTCACAAGGACTGGAAGAGCCAGACAGAGTGTAACCGCTAGGAGAAGCAAAACAATAATGCAACATGTTAAATCTAAATCTGCTCAAAAGAAATGTGTCCCTGTCGCTGCTTGCAATAGATAAATAGGGTTTCATCGACTGAGCTTTTTTTAGCAGTATATGCCCCCATAACAAAGGGTTTCATCAGTTCCGACTGCTCTATATGTAGCATCTTACATTGCAGAAAATGGTACCTCATCCATTTCGACTCTAAAGCGCTCAAGGACGCGGAACAGTAAAATACATCCTCCCTAACCAATACATTAAAGGACTCCTTAACATATGCAATTCATGGGATCTTAGTAGCATGGTCAAGATACAGACAGTCCTTAGGGATCAGACTATTCAGCTGAGATTCCTCCCTGGTCCAGACTTTAAACTAGCATAACAGTGGACTAAGGGCAATCACGTCTGCAATATACTTTATTCCTAATTCTTCATGCACACATAATGCTGGGGTACTGTGAGGAACCTGCAGCACATGCCTTAAAACATATTTTCAATGGTCTGCAGGATATCAACTCTCATATATACCCAAACACCACTGCCATATAAAATCATGGAAACACAGTTGGCCTGATAGACCTTAGTTAAGGCAACAGGTTCTGTAGACCCAGCCTCTGAGCAAAAGTAATAACAGCTGCATTAGCCTTCACAAGCTCTTCTTTCTTAATAGCGATCAGAGGCTTTAAGTTCTTACAGGTATCGAATAAGACCCCAAGATAGAGAAAAGCAGACCCTTTGCCTAAGATGTGATTACCCACCTTAAATGTTTTTGTTCTAGTAGACCGCGGGCCCACTACCTTCACATAAGACTTATTGAAACTTGAGTACCCCTGGTCTAGCACATTCTTCGTTCACCCAGGTGTATGTTAGATTCCCCATGTAAGACTAATGTTCTGATTTATTACCTTTGCCTCAAATTGTAAAGCGCTCTGATATCCTTCGGGATCAAGTTCGCGCTATATAAAACTTTATAAATAAATAAACCAAGTGGTCCAAGATGCCCATGAAAGCAGCAAACATATTCAATGATAGCTGTAGACCAACAGCAGTCCTAGCCATCGGGACAGCGTCATCCACATATAGTAGCATTGGGAACAATCTCGTGCCTACCTTTGGGCAATTGTCTTCCACTGAAAGGAGGGCTTGCTCCAGTCCATTTACATAAAGGGTAAGCAAAAAAGGGGGCAAGAACACACCCCTGCCGGACCCCGCTACTGGTTCTAAAGGATTGGGTACAGGTTGAACCCCGGGTATACGAAGAGATGCTGAGGCATATGCATGTAAATCTCTTAAGAAAAGCCCAATCTCAGGGCGCACCCCCATCGAGAGAAGCAAACACCACAACTTTTCACAGTTAATCCTATCAAAGGCAGACGATAAATCCATAAAAGCCAGGTGGTTTGACTCAGACAAGGCAACAGTATATTTGTTTATAATCAAATATAAATGCAAGCATTGCTCACTTGTAGATCTTCCTGGCATGAAACCATACTGACCCTCAGGGATTATGTTGTTCTCACCCATCCACAACATCAACCTTTCTAGGAGCACCTTACCCAGGACCTACACAGCAGCATCAATCAAAGATATCGGCCAGTAACACTGGAGATTATCTTAGTCCCCCTTTTTGAATAAGGGAACAATTATGGCAGTGGGTCACAAGGGCAGAAGGCCCTACCTCACTGCAGTATTTAAAACCATTGTTGGGGTTTTGCACCAGATGTCAACCTTACACAAAAACAGATCAAGGGGCATTCATTCAGGCCTTGGGGCCTTGTTGCGTGATAGAGAAAAGATACCCAGGCTTATTTCCTCCAACATAAAAATGAGATTAGATCTCCCACCCAAGAACACACCCAGTTCAACAATACTTTTGCAAGAAACACTATTTTAAATATCTTCAAAGTGTGCTAGCCGTTGATGCTTTGTGATATGGTGGCGTTAAACAGGACAGTTTTTTACTAGCAACACAGGGCCGATTTATTATACACCAGAACAAAGAAATATATTTAATGGCATATGCTTGGACTAAATCATCCCATGTTCTCCTCTTAGAATATTTTTACGATTCACAGATTCCAATGCATACACCCTTCAGCAAGCAACAACACGATCCTTATCTCTAGTCACCCGCTTTAATGGTTTCTTCAGACTTCATAGAGCCTTGGAACACTTGTGGTCAAACTATTTGTATTCAAAGGACCTAGTGACTGACAGGGGAGCCTTGAGAAAGGCTAGCACCTTATGCGAGATACACACGTAGGCAGAAAGAATTGACCCACTTGAGAAGCATAAGTCCAGACAGGTAAAATCTCATGCCTGCACCCAAAAAAAGAGGTATTTTCAACTGCATAGGCTCCACCTGGAACCACCTTAATCGCTTACCTTCATCTATTGGAGAAAGCACCCCCTGTATTACTAAGGAACTCCAAATGCTAGAACTTCTCCCACTTATAGCTAAAGAAAGAGGGTTATGATCACTAAAGGTCCTATGCACTATACTGAAATTGGGGAGCAGCAAAAAAGTGAGCTGATTCAATAATAAATTCAGTTATCGAAGCACAACTCCTATACGTAAAAGTGGGTAAAATGTAGTGATTGATAGAATTGACTAATTTTTCAAGAGAGAAGACAAGGTTATCATTATTTAGGATTGCATTTAATTAAAAGTCCTCCCTACTATGGACCATATGTAGCCCCTCTCCCAAAGTGCATTTAGCTTTCATGTTACTTAAGTCCATAGGGTACTCACATACGTGAAAATTAAATTCACCAGCTGAGATTAACTTATCAAAGCCAAACCTACTGCCAGTCAGTGTCAATAGCCAAGCTTACAATGGTGAGATTAGATAACTCATCAGACCAATATTTAGCGTTATAAAAGTTGATTTGTGTAAAAGATATGGAACCAGGGAATGTTAACCTTAACACTTGTATCATATGTAAACCCCAAGCAAGAGCATTGATTTTCCCACAAAGGTCCAAAGAATCAAATGTGATCAACCTCCCTTTAGCCCTCCCCGCCACCGAAGCCACCGCTGGGGTAAAATACGTTTTATAACCCTCAAGAAAAAATCAGTTTAGCTCTTTCTACATTTCCTGTAAACAGATCACCTGATATTGTCTTACAAAAGAAATCCATTTGGAAATTGATTTGGAGCTGTCAAGAATGTTCAGGACAAGCATGGACTTTTTCAGGAGAAAAGCTAGAAACAAAACTGGAAGTTAGCAGGGGAGCTTTGTGTAGCTCTGCAAAAATTGGCTAGGGGAATTAATGCTGATCAACCAAGCTATTCGTTTTAATAAAACAATGATGACTAGCTCCCCATTATAGCATTTCAACAGAGCTTAAAGTACCCAATTTGTATTAGAGAAAATCCACATGACATTAAGAGACACGAAAGGTGCATCTGTAACCTGCACAGAAAAAAGTTACTAATAATACGGTGTCTGCAGAGGATATATTATCTGGGATGTTAAATTGGAGGCACACTTCCAGTAAGTAAAAAGTTCAGACAAATGCAAAAATAGACTTCTAATAAATAAACACTTTAAAGTGCGGCCTGGTAGCAATGGGTAAATATTGCCTTTAGAAGGCGTATTGTGCTGTAAATGTTTGACTAGTTAGTTTCTTTCAAATAATTAAAGGCCGTCCCATGCCCCTTTCTCTGCAGGCCACAGGAGTGATTACTTAGTGTGAAGCCCTCTGCAAGAAAGTGAGCCAATCTGACTGGTGGTTCTGCCAAAATAAAAACTCAAATAAAACAGATTCTAAATATTTAACTTTTTGAGATAACCAGCATCCTGCTAAGAGAAGTGCTGGACTCGCTTACCTAATAAGGCAAGGTTTTTATTACAATTTATATCGATGCACATCTTGCTGTTCCTCCCTTGCTCCAATTTATTTTCATGTTTTAATCTCCAAAGATAAAGGAAGATTGTGCGATATCCGAACAATAAATGGAAGCCCAGCTCTGAGCACAAGTCTCTTCCAAGAAATTAAAGGAGTTGTAGATATCGAGCTGCTTCAAACAGAATATTTCTATTCATTGCACATGACTTGTTGCCAAAAAAACAGTAGCACGGACCGCTGGAGGAACAAGGCTGCAGGATAATTCTATGAGCATGGCCTAGTGTTCATCATTTGCACCCGGAAACCCAGGTCTGTATCCCAGTAAACATACATGATCGGCCATTTCTGCATAGTGTGCTAGAATCAGGAGTCACACATCTGCCAAGGTTTAGGAGTGCTCATGTGTGACATTTCCATAATGTCAGTGTAATAATGAGTGACATTCGACGACAATGAGTGACACTTTCTCATGAGCAAAATCAAGCAATGAAGACGAGGGAAACAGATACCTATCAGAAATTACATCCACATAGCTGCCAAGTTTTCAGTGCACTTATAAGTGACATTCATTTGCCAAATGTGTGACACTTAGAGTGAGACATTGTCACAAGTAAAGCCAAGCAATGAAGTCCTTGGAAAGAGATAAATTAAACCCTTTTTCATCAAAGAGAATCTCTAAAATATCTTGAAAGTGCTTCAAATCCCCTGAAATGGAAGTTAACACTCGCTTTAGAATGAACATTAAATGTCTGCACATTGTGCAACAGCCTCTATAGTTTGTAATACAATTTTAAAACAATGTGCATACTCCACAGTGGGTTCATTAGCAGGCTGAGACCTCTAGTACTATAATGCCTTAGTCACTATTCCTCTGAACATGAACAGAATTGTTCCTTTTAATAGGAAAGTGAAAACACGAGAACGCAGGGGAGAAGGAAACTGACTTTGGGTGCTTGATGTGTGAACGAGAAATCATGTTCTTGCAACCATTAGCTTGTCCATGTGATAAAAGTGTGGAGAACACACCATTGGGAAGGGCCTTGGCACTGAAGCGCAATGAGAGATTGGGTGGTGTTATCAACAAAAGGGCCCTGCCACATCTTGAATAGGAAGGCCAAGAACGGCAGAAGTCCTCACTGAACAAGCATCTGCAGTCTGCTTTTGACCAAAAGAGCATGAATTAAAAAAATGGGTTACCACCAAGGCACAGGTCATGTCCCTGAACGCCAAACAATGCCATTAGAATCCACTCAATTGAGGTTTCTCAAACAGAGAAATCTTTTTGTCTCTAGATTAAAATTATACAAGTGTCCCAAACAGAGACAGGAAAGAGCTAAGACAGAGAGTGCATCATTAATTATGCAGCACAAAGGATTTTGGCTGCCTAAAATATAAAAAGTAAAAATATAATTGTAAAAGCATGTCTCATACCATGAATCTTTCCTTTATTGTGACCTAATACCGTTAGACACATGTTGCAGAGTCTACGGATCAAATGAACACAGGGGAGGGTACGTGATTCACCTGACTGCTGCACAAGTGCATGCGTGCAGGGGCGTAACACAGGCCCCCGCAGCCCACGCGGTGCGGGGGGCCCTAGCTCCAAGAGGCCCCCTTGGCACTGAACTCTGGCCGGGAGAGCTCCTGATTGAGCCCCCCTAAGTACCATGCAGGGAGGCCCCCTCACTTTTCGTTACGCCAGTGCATGGGTGAGCATCATGTTGGGGCTTTGATCAGCCTCAGGAGGTGGCGACAGGCTGCAAGAGGTAGCAGTTCAAAACTGTGTCTGTGGGGATGGAGAGTCACACAAAGCTCTCCTCTCATCGCTCAGTAGTGTCTCACTCTGGTCACCTGCAGTCAGTGACACTAAATACATGAATACTCAGATTCCAGTCACATCGCTTCCATGCTCAGCGGACCCTCTGCATGTTGGACAGTGCTTTCAGAGGAAGAGCTGCCTCAAGGGCTCAACTTAATCGCCCGTGCATGCCTGGTGATTATCCATGTGTCTCCGAGAGGCCAGGCGGGGCCACCAGTAGAGGGCAATATGCTTTTGATTGAAACAGTGTATCCAACTGGCCCAGTCACCATAACAACTGGTTTCCCAGACCCATGGCAGGTGAAATTGCTCCACACACATAAAGCGCTGTGTGTGCGGCTGCTTTTTGGAACGCCTAAAGATTCACAAAGATGTCGGGGAGCTCTGTATGCGTGACTAATCCATTGGGTGCAGTGATGCTGTCACCAGCACTAAAATGCATTAGTCTAACCCATGATGTGTGTTGTACTTGTCAGGGTTGAGTCACACATCAAGCATGGGTTTTTTAGAATGACCCATAAAAGTTTCCAATATAATTGGAAATTAAAGTGAGTTATTTAACTACCATAAACAACAAAAAAAGAAATCTCTGGTGATCAACTCTCTTGCAAAGAGTTCAGCCAACTTGCTCCCTCTGCACAATATGGGGCTAGTCCAGTGACAAATGCAAAAATAACAATTGATGGACAGAATGCAGAACAATGTCATACATTCACCCCCAGTACAGCGATCTGGGCATAAATCCATCGTTTTTTTTCTCACCATGCCATTCCAGTTTGAACCCTGCCTTATGCGAATCAGTCTTGATCCTGTACCTCATGTGAACAGTCCAGTCCGACCTGCCAGGCCAGGTCCTCCCTGGATTGGAAACAAGCATCCTAGGACCGGTATCGGGGTTTCACCCCTCATCAGCCAGGATAGCTTGACTCCAGTGGCATGGAGAGCACAGGACCCACGTCTGGGCATACCGTCTCACTCAGGGTGACAAACCAGAGCCAAACCTGCAAGCCATGTTTTGAAGGGATATATGATTACATATAATTTCAAACAGGAATAGTTATTTTTTTGGTATATATTCTTCAACCAAGTACATTGGTTGGAAAAAGAAGCATGAGTGAAATATTTGGAGGATTTACTTGAGTAGAGAAAATAAATTATGGCATTTTAGGAAACTATGGGCCTCAATTACAAGAACTGACACATCACAATGTTGCATCAGCAATAAGTCAAAATGATTTACGAATCGCTATGTCACTTTTAAATGCCATGGATGCGCTATATTTACTCTATGGCCCACCATGGAGTAGGTAAGGCAGTGCAAAGAGCTGCGTTACCTTACTGTATGTCAAGGAGGAGTTCCATGGGCCTTGCAGTGTGTTTTCTCACCCAACACCCATGGGTCTTGACACATTACCAGATTTACAAGGATCTTAAAACCTGGGAATGCATCAAGAAAGTGGGCCTCCCCAGAAAAGGTATAACATGGAGAAATAACTTTATTGCTCCTCGTTTATTTCCCTTTCTATGTGTGCTGCATTCTGCAGCACACATAGAAATTGGAAAACGCCTCCATGGATTGTATTTGTGAAGGAAACTATCCCTTCCTGCACAAAAACAAATCCAGCCAACAACGTAGACACCCTTGCACCATGGTGCAAGGTTGCCTATATTGACACCAGGCACTAATTTGTGTGCCGCCGCAGGATGAAAAGACAGACATGTGCCAATACTGTGCATTCCTACCTGTCCTTTTGACTCAGGGCACACAACAAAGTGACTTGCTGCATTGCCCTGCATCTAAAACTCATACATTTAGCCCTGAATAGAACAGCACGTCATGGATGGAAACATTAACCTTGCCCAACCTGACTGTTACAATGCGGGCCACCTTGCAACATGATGCCACTGTGTGTAACTTGGACCCATGCACCAAATCTGGACTGTAAACCAATGGAAGGTAATAGGAGTGCCAGAGGAGAAACTGCAACCCCGATAGGGGGGGTAAGTTGTGTGGCATGTGCAAAATTAACACATAGGAACATGCAAAGAGTCACATGTATAGTAAAATGCCTGAAACTACAAAGCACGCAGCTGTTCTGACATGGGGGTGAGAGCACACAGGTGTCAGCTCCCATGGTAGGGTGCTGACAATCTACTATTATTACCAAAATCAGAATGGGCATGGGGGTGAATGCAAGTTGAAACAAAGGATGGTGTGTGGCCCTGGTGGGCCCCGGTAGTGCAGGGCATTGTATGCTCTAGCTGAGCATGCCAAACTGCCACTGTGCTGAGTGGTGAGATATTGCATAGCAAACAGGCAAGAAGGTATACGTGTTTTGCAAGGTAGCCTGACCAAGACACATGCACTACTGTGTCTGACAGTCTCACATTTGTGGGATGACAGGGAAGAGGGCATTCTAGAAGCACATCCTACACATGATGTGGCCCTGGGTGAAGTGTAGCACATGGCAGGAGAGAGTCTCAAGGCAAAATGTCTCAACATACCACACATGTCAAAGTCAGAGGATGTGAAACAGGAATCTGTCAAGGTATAGAAGGAACTAGTTTGCCACCACAAAGGACAGGAGCCAAGGATGGCATGAGGCTGAGGTGGATGGACCCAGTTGTGTAGCAAACCTGGGTAGGTGCATGTCAACAATTCCAGCACGACTACTATGTGGGCTACAGCAATAACAGCCAGACATCCCAGTCCATTGAATATGATCACACATGTTATTGGTGTTATAGGTACATGAAAGTCAATGCATAGTCTGCGTACCATCAGTGTTTGTCAGTAGGTTGAGTGCCTGCCACAAAATCAGGATTAGCAGAGGAGGCACATACACGTACAAGTGAGGGGGCCAGAGTAAAAAGATGTGTGAAATTCTGCAGAGGAACTACTCAGTCAATGATTAAATGGCTCGAGTGTCAGTGCTAGCAATCTACCAAAGGTGATCTCCTCCGAGTTGCTACACAGTGCCCACTGTCCAAAAATATGGAGACAACTGTATGTTCTACGAAATCACGTGAGTATACACAAATAGGAAACCCATGGCAAGAACATTCCTTCACACATTCCTACGGTATAGCAAGGTTGGACGCTGTGTAGAGGTGTGCAGAATAGGAGTGAAACACTGAACCCATGGCTTCATGAAAGCACAAAGTACATACAAAACAGAACAACAAGGCAGAGTGCTTTGGTGTACTGTGTGAAAGGCAGACTGAAGGATCATAATGAAATCATGAGCAAATCCATTTCACCTTCACAGGAGCCATGGGCTGCGTACTGGTCACAGAGAATGCAGGCACCCTGGGGACTAGGTGCAATGTGCATAGTAGTGGTGTCAATACGTAAAAACACTAACAGTATAGGCATCATGAAAAAGAAAGCTAATCACCAAGGCAGAAGTGGACTGTACTTCATCTCACACTTAGCAGGAATGGCAGAACCAGCAAGCTGTGTAACTGTGTTTCAACATGTGTCATGACCAAACATGTTAGCCTTTTCACGCAATTGTTGTGTAAACAATGCAGAGATACTGCCACATGAAAGGCAACTACATTGCAACTTGGCCTTTAAACCTATGAACAACAGATGTCCTAAGCATCAATGTTGGCCTGACAGGAAACTAGTTGGAAGTCTGAATGTCAACCAGATTACTCATGTCACCATTTAACATGGATTAACAACATCATAATCTATTTAATTGCAGAAGATGTACCACCTGCTCCTGACCCGCTGCCTGTCCTGAATGAGGAGCCTGCTGATGATGACAGCTTTCCAACCTTTGACCAAGGCGCGCTCCAGGAAATTCTGTACTTCGTTCGGACATCTCCGGTCGCAAAAAGGGTTAACAGTGTTGCACTGTCCCCAGAGGATCAGCATATCAGCCAACAAACACCACGAGCCAGCCCACCTTCAGCCCTGGACTCCGAGGACCCCCAAGTTGAATTCCAATGTTGCGAGAAAGGAATCTAGTGGGAGCTGGTAGATGAGGTACATGTGGGGAAGTAGATCATGGTGGACACCCTAGTAGTTACCTCAGTCCCAATAAGGATACCTCGGAGGCCATAAGAGGCACCTATCCTCCACTCCATTGCTTGGAATAGTCCCTGGCTGGCATTGCTGGTGTCATGAGGCCGAGGCATGAAAAACTGCCCTTCCGAAGTGGCACCAGAGAGGTTGCCATCCAGCTGGGTGCTTATGGCCATGCAAGTGTACTTCACAATTGGAACTTTCCTCCCTTTGCTTTCTTGCTTGTTGATGTCACCCATGTGTGGATTGTCTATGTGTCCTGTCTTCCCCAACGGCAATTTGGTCCTCCTCCTCACTGGAACATGCCTCTACTCTACATGTCCCATGACATGTACCCCCCTTGGACTCTGTATGGACATCCAATGGCTCACAAACTATGTTGGGGTAGTTGCCCCAAAGACTGCCACTTACTCCTTGCCCCTTGCTTTACATGTCAATAAAATCACTTACTGGAACCAGTGTGTTGTATTGCAGGTCATGAATGGACTAAGTAGGCAATGGTGGATGTGCTGACCCTAAAGACACTACCTAACATCCAAAGGAAATTGTGTTTCATCAACCCAGGGGTAATTCTGCACAAACCACGTGAAATAGTTTATGTGATCCCTATGTGCATCTAAACTAGAAAGGACACATGCATGAAGTGCTACAATTAGCAATCAGTCAATGGTAGGACTGTATATAATTTCTGCCAAGGTGGGGGATACTTTCATGCATCTTAGCCAGAAAACAACAGTGATGGGACAGTGTGTAATTGGCTGTCATTAGTGTGGCACCAAACACATCCTAAATTCCTCACAATGGTTTGACTTGATCAACCATACAAAACATGCAGCATCACGCCCACATACAGTGCAACAATAGGTTGATACCTGCTTTGCACTGTGTGTTCATTCACAACAGGAGTGCTACTTACAGTGCACTTTCACTTTTTAAGATACCTTAAGTGACTCCATAACAAACTTTACATGATCTGCTCCATAGGTACACCACCTAGTAAGACATATATGTAAACACTGGCAGGAAACCAGCCTAACCCAAACATAACCCAACCTAAGCAGATGTGAAAGCTACCACACAGTTAAAAAGTAAGCAGTTGTGCTTACTTAATAAACATTGTGATTACTTATTAAATGTAACCCAACCTTAGCAAATGTGACAGCTGCCACGCAGTTAATAAATAAGCAGCTGTGCAAAAGATTGTTTATTGAACACACCATTAAAATATAAATACAAAAAAATCTATAACCTACACTAACTATTCCTATCTAAAGTATGCCTAAACTAACCTATGCTAACTTACCTACACTATCTTAACTTAAAACTAACCTTATCTCCCTAACCTACTCTACACATATACAATAACAAACAGATTAAACATCAACCCCCCCCTCCCCTTAATGCACATTTGAATATTAGACAAACATGAACTACGCCGATACGAAAACTACCTAAACATTAAAACCTAAAACAATATATATATTGGGGGTATTTTATAAAAGTATTTTCTCCTTAGGAATGCATACTAAACATTTTACCCCAACCCACTTAACAACTACCCACCCAAATCCCCACCTAAAAACAGATAAATATTAAAAGCTATAAAATCACTAAATCTAGCGTAACCTACCACTATGCTAAAAGCTATTCTAACCTATGCTAAAAGTCTAAACAGTAATTACAACCAATGTGAACTGGGGAGGGCCAGAACGTTGGACAGGTGGACTAAATTTGTTAGGCAATACAGTCCACAGATTGTTGCAAGGTGCGAACCATTTGCATAGGGTTAGCACCTGCAGCTGTAGTCCTGCCAGTCTAAAATTTGTCTCTTGCTGTGCCTTCAGCAATTGCCTCACAAATTCAGCAGATGTACTGGTAACTGTCTGTGGTGCCGCTGCTGGTGCGTCTGTTGAGAGTCATGTCTGTTGAGTGTCATGAACTGTCCCGGATCACTGCCATGGGAATCTGCCACTTGTGGCCTGGTGCTGGCCCTGTCCAGGGCTTTCTGTCCCAGAGGGGGTGACTTCCAGGTCCCTGCTGCCCTTTATTTTTCATGCAGACTCCCCATGCACCTGTAGGTCTTACACCGTGCCATTTGTGTCTGTGTCTCTCCAAGCAAATCAAATAGGATTTTTCCTGATCAAGGGTCATGTTATTTGTTGGAGAGGAAGGACATGTGTATCAGACCAAATTGAAGTTGTCCAATTTTTCATCAATTACATAAATGAATTACTGTTAGCAGCACAAGTACCATGTCCTGCCAAGAATTACATATATGGAATGAATGAGAAGCATGTACTTCCCCAGAAATGTCAATGCTAAAGTAATCAGGTGTTGGCCTTGTAGGTTCAGGACATGGCAATGTCTGGCCTCATGAACACATACCCATGTGCATATGAAGACAGATTCTGAACAATGATGTTGGGTACACATGGGATGATAGGCATGGTCCATTTAGGTGCTCCCTAGGGATTTTCATGCAACACGCAAGAGGGTTAAATCTATGGCCAATCCTATGTGAAATGAGTGATGTGTAGCAAGTACACAAATTGAGCCTTACCAGTGCTTCAGTTGTATGGAATATACATACGGCTGCACACAAAGCATCATAGATTGACTCTGTGCCAGGTAGTTGAAACATAGACGGAATGTGGCTAGCTACCTCCAATTCGAAAGACCTTTTGGACCCTTCTCCAAGAATGACGCATGGACATACCTGTTAATCTTTAGCATAGATCACATAATAAAAATCAACCAGGGGCATGTGGTCCTTTAAATACCCAATAGTCTGTACATACATTTCGGTACAGATTGTTAACTAGATGCACATTAGCTCATACTTATTCTATGTGATGAGTTTGTGCCTGCATGCCATAATTCTCATATCTTTGAGTATATGGTGCTGAATCCTGCAGGTAATTGGCCTAAAATGTTCAATGGTTGCACATCCTGGGGATATAGTATGGGTAATTACAGCAGTTGCTAGGGTGAACAGCCTTTACAACGAAACTTTTACAACGCACTACCATTACGACACAACTTTTACAACGCAAACCATTACAACGCATTGCACTGGGAGGCGCTCTAGGATAGGGAATAGGTTTAATGTACTATCCAACACCTTCCCTACTATCCACGGGGACTGGAGTTGGAATAGTAAATTAAACTATTCACTATCCAGCGCCCAAAAGCACTATGCGTTGTAATGGTATGCGTTGTAAAACTTGCGATGTAAAGGTAGGCGTTGTAAAAGTAGGCGTTGTAACGTCATACATCCGTTGCTAGACAGTGAAATTGCCTGTATGCTAACAACACAGTGCATACATGCCTGTGGTACTTAACATATTGGCATTATTCCTCACAAAACCTTACAAAGGTATGGGAATTTGAGAATTTTAGGGCATAGGGTATATTCCGGCATGAGTCAGGCATGTGACAGAATTGGCATGTGAGGACTGGTAACATGTCTCACATTGACTCATACCTATTCAGTCTGCACTAAGGTAGGAACCATCACAGCTTGTGTGGACCAGCCACGCAAAATTGCCCATACATTTCCACTTGCAAGCATACTCTTGCAATGTGCATATAACAGGCCGATTGAAAATCATCCCTCCGAATTGATGTGCACATCGAGTTTTGTAACAACATCCTTTATAACCATGCCATTTTGTCAATCGCTCCTTCTACCCCATCTAAAATTTCACCAATATGAGGTACTCTGAGGAATGCCCAGGTACATATGATGCTGGATGACAGATCCCACATAAATGTGGGCTACAAATGGAGATATGTAACTTGCCCACTGGTTTTGTTTGCATGAATTATACTTTGTAACTATGGCACATCACAAATACATGTGCAGCATTGGGATTCGTTAAAATGTCAAGGGGTGCCCGGCGAATTACTCGTGCAAATAATGAGATTGCAGGAGGATAATTTCGGAAAAGTAAGGTTGGGGCCCACGGGGTGAACTCACCAAGCAAATCCCTGTAAGAAGAGGCGTACGCCAGGGGTGCGTACTGGTGCCCACTTTAGTTTCATCATATGTAAATGATATCCCAAAGTTCTTACATGGATGATCAAATGATGCTCCTAAGTTGGGGGGAGACTTGGTGCCAGCATTATTATTTGCTGATGACACCATATAATATCACAAACTCCGAAAGGACTACAATGCTTAATGGATTATTTTCAAATATACTGTACTATGAAAGGCCTTGAAATAAATTCCAGCAAAACTAAGTATATGGCAATAATCCCACATAGATCCTTTAAAAAGAATTTAGTACTAAATAATCAAAAATTAGAGTGTGTGCAAAGTTTCAATTACTTGGGTGTAACCCTAGACACAAAACTGTCTTGGAAGCCACAATTGGAAAAAAATAGGATAATTCTGCTTCAAAATGTATTGCCGATAACTAAGAAACACGGGAGTAGTATCTCGAAAGTGATATCTCCTGCCTTGGAGGTATTTAAACATAAAGCACAATCAGCCTCTCTGTATGGGGCCGAAATTTGGGGGCCCCATTGCAAGAAGAATTTTGAATTGGGGGAAAATACATTTTCTAGAAAACTATTAAGCCTCCCAATACGAACACCCCTAATTCCGATTATTATGGAGCTGAATGTCAAATGCACTGATCAGTACGCTTTACTAAGACCGCTCTTATTCTGGGTGAGACTTTGAAAAACCATAGAATTGAAACATTATGGGATAGGCCTAGAGGAGATTCTGAAGAATGACCAGAGCAGGAACATACCATGGCTAAAGCACGTTTCTTCTTTGTTTATGAAGTTGGGTCTACCTCATTTTTGGGATGACCCCACACAGCTGGTATCACCTTCAAGGAAATTGTTAAAATCTACTTTTTGGGCCTATACTCAAAATAGTGTGTTACATAGTTCCATTATAGGGACACTAACAACTAGGTTCCTCCTTTTTAAAGATGTTGCAAAGTTTGAGCCTTTAATGGACGAGGTGCGCCCAAAATTAGCCAAATCTTTATATATGAAGTTTAGATATGGTGTGCTACAAACAAACGTTAATAAATCTAGATGAACTAGCAACCATGATAGGGAAAACAACAAATTGTTTATACTATGTCGAAGTGAGACTAAAGAAACGATTTGCATGTATTATTTTTCTGCCCATTGTATGATAAACCCAGGAAGAAATGGATTAAACCCATTTGTAAAAATATGAATAGCAGGTTCTGCAAAGAGGCAGAAAGAATTCTGAAAACAGATACATCGCAACCAATTGCCTTTAGCGTAAGCAGATACTTATTTAATGCAAGCCTTATAAGAGCTAAAGTTGGGCTAAAGTTCTGATAGCCAATACTATGGTTATCAAAGGCTTACCCCAGATTCATCATTGTCCTCTTTTGCGAGTCCTTAATAGCGATTATTAAGGAATCACTAATAAAGACTAGCAAAACGGGATGCATGTAGAAATCGCAATTTATTTTGCGATTTCTACTGCTTCCTTATTTGCGATTCGCTAATTGCGAATCGCAAATAAGGAATAGCTTTCCCATTCATTCCTATGGGCCTCAAGACCCATAGGAATGAATGGGGAGTCATTCCTTATTTGCGATTAGCAATTAGCGAATCTCAAATACGGAAGCGATTTCAAGGGTGCCAGGGTGTCCAAAGGAGCACCCCTGAAATGCAAATGTACACTGGTGTTGCGCACACACATGTCCAAAGGTGCAATGTCTAAAGTGCATTTTTCTAAGTTTACGCTATTTACCACGAAGTTACACTTCGCGGTAAATAGCGGCCCCATATTGCGAATTCGCAATTTTAAAAAGGTTCATGAATAGCATTTAAAGAATCTCTAATTGAGATTCCTTAAATGCGATTCTTCGCAATATAGCGATTTCTAGTATAGCGATTTTTGCATTTGGGATGATGAATCTCAAATGCAAAAATAGCGCTCGCAAAGGGCCAGATTCTCAGAATCTGGCCCTTTGCGAGCCGATTTCAGTATGATGAATCTGGCCGTAAATCCCAACAAAAATGTGCATACGCACTTTTTGACCCTGCACACAGCACTTTATGATTTAGCACATAGCGCTTTGAGACTCATATATGTATACTATGACCAAATGTGGAACATGGGAACTGTGATTTTGAACCTGTATTAATGAAATTTCCAGCATCTTGAAGTCATATAGGAATGCAGCTAGGAAGTGTAAATAACGGAAACGGAGGCTAATGGAATGGAAATAAATGATTTTATAATTATTTAATGCCTAAATTGTATGTATTTATTGTATAGCATATGGTTTTAATAGCGATGGTGGGGATATGTTGCATCAATGACATTTTTTTTTTTTAAATGTCCGTACCCTGATGTATAGCAATTATGATTACCATCAATTGTACTTGTATAATCGAAAAGTGATTTTATATGTATCTTTTATGGTTCTAATTGAACCGAAATAAAGAATATTTGATTTGATTTGATATGCAGCATTTACACTAGTAAGGAATCATGCTTTGGTATGCCAAGCCTGCTCACATGGTCACCCAATTTAATTGGAGTCCAGACTTTGGCTAGACGCTGAATAACTGCCATTGGGCAAGAGAGTATCCTTAAAATCCATGTGCTACTGTCACAGAATTTTGAATGGGAAAGGGCCTTGGTATCTGCATCCCCTTATAAAACCCTACCTACCCAGTAGAAGGGTTAGGTTCGCATGGGCTTTTCTAACCATCATCCCAACTTCTAAAAGAGCTTGTATAGAGGCTGCTTCTTTAGCCTGGCTGGCTTCCAAACAGTGGAATGTCTTGCCCCTGGAACTCAGACAAGAAAGCTCCGGATTGATCTTTCAAAGGAGAATTAAAAACCTGGTTATTTGGACTGACTTAATGCCCTTTTAGCGCTTGCCTCTTAGTTGTTGCCTGAGTACGACGTTTTAGCATGGTGACTCCAGCTGGAGTAAGCAGGTGCTCTATAAATAACTTTGCTATTTTATTATTAACCTGGTGTCACTTTCTGTCCCTATTATGTGTGAGAGAGGCATTTGAACTAATGATCATCATTTGGTTTTGGAGCAGGTGATGGTACATGTGCCATGAGCATACACTCCATAGCTTTCACAACATTCGCACAGCCGATTTTGAGCCATCCATCATGTGGGCCTGCATAGAGTGGGATAATTTCACATAGCAATTTGGCCCTGATATTTGCACATGCAACTTCGTCCTACTTCTGTTCTGATTCCCTGTGTAAGGTAACATTTATTTCAGCTGACTGATGATACCCCTTACTTATCTCACTGCAGCCGATTGATAGGAACACAAACATTCCTTAAAGAGCACAATACCAATCAGTTGACACTCACTGGTAGCATTTTTTTCTCTGAGGGTCACCACCTCACCACAGTGCATGGGTTTGTTCCTGCTACGTGACAAAAAGATGGCACGTTGCTCTGCGAATGCATAACATGAACACTGTGTACATATGATGATCAGTCCATTGACTTAACCACATCGCTGCTTAAGAGTTTCCCCTGCTGTGCTGGACAGCAACGAAAACGGGTGTGGTCATGACAAGCTCAGCTCGTCATGAGCACCTGCGAAGTGCATGCCATGACGAGCTGAGCTCGTCATGAGCATGGAAGGAGTTAACAAATGCCTGGTGTTGTCGGTACGTTGGACTTGTGGCATTAGGCAAAGTTGGATTGCCCTAATGCTGGACCTATGTAAGCCATGTTGCAGTGTTTTCAGTTAATACCAGGCACATAATGTATCAGGTGCACAAAGTGCAGACAAGATACACAACCAACCTAGCTTGTTACATCGTGCAAGTGTGCCTGGCTTTGATGCCTATGTTAACAGTCCAATTTGACTGATCGTACTCTGCATAGTATGATAATGCTGGGGAATTGTAATGTCAATACATGTTTTTTACACAGTTACACACATCAGGCAGTATGCATGCTTGCTTGTCTTCCTCACCACACTCCTTACATGTGACCAATGCACTGCGAATGAACAATGATCATTCATGGCCTGTACAGGCTCATACAGGATATAATACCATTTTTCATGATATACATGTATGTGTGCCCATCATGGGGGTAAACCAAACATCCTGTGCAACCTGTAGCCTGATGACATGTAAGGGCACTCCCTTGCAACATACATGCCTAGTTCTTTTGAATAAGCATTTCAATACTTATAATGGAAGGTTGAACTACTTGCAAAAACATTGAAGATCTGACTCATCTGGTATTGCAACTTCTCCCGCCTGTCACCTGTAGGGTAGCTTTTGCTCAACCTACGCCAACAGTCAGTCATTTGTGGCAGGTCAGAACCATCAGCCACAGCAGCCCCCCCAAACTTCTCTTCTGACCGGTTTGTTGATCTGGTCCTGCCCGACATCTCGGTACCCACAATAGCCACCCTAAAACCCACAAAAACAAATACTACCCCTTACCCCAAAAAGTTTTAACCCCTAAATTGACAGATTTCTGACAACACAGTGGACAAAACTTCAGTAAATACAATTACAGTACACAAATGACGGTAAACGTACAAAACAGGGACAGTAGAGACACAAACTAGACCAAATTACACACCAAATCACAAGAGCTCATACCAAATATATCCACCAGCCAGCACAGACAAAAAGGCTGTAAGTGAAAGTAACAGGAACTTTAACACTTTCTGGTTTGCTGCATGGCTGAGCCATTGCATCATTTCCTGCTTGGATGTGTCACGGTTTCCTACAAGAGCATCACTTTTCCTACTAGAGGGTTATGTTTCATATTAGAGTGCCACTTTTCCTACTAAAGTGTCACATTTTCTACTTGAGCATCACTTTTCCTACTATAGGAGCACATTTCCTACTAGAGCAGAGGTCTTTAATCTATGGGGCGTGACCCCCAGAGGGGCCATGGAGTCCTGGAAGGGGGGTCACGCATTCCCCAGCTTCACTTGTCCCTGCAATCCAAAATGTTTGCTTTTCTTTTGGAAAAAGACAGATGTCCTGTGACAGCTAATTAAGATCATTATCAGCTGCTTGCCTGAATGAAGTGCAAATGTCCCTATCAGCTAATCTGCAAGTGTAAAGGATGCTTGGGAGCGGTTCTGGCTTTAATTGATCAAATCACTCCAAATGACAACAAAGATTTGTTTTTTTGAGTGGTAATGCAAAGTGTTAACAACTGGGCTGGGAAGTGCTTGCTTTTAATTTTAACTGCATTCATACAGCTCTTTGTATCCCTAAAATAGTGTTGAAGGGACAGTTATGTAAAAAACTATTGCATCACATACGCTCTGGTATTATTAAAATCTACATTTTGGAAGCACCATTTTATTGTAAAACTATGTGTATGTTTTGCAGCATTCTATCTTACACTGTGTGCAATGCAAGTATAAAATAGTGACTTACATATTCACAGTGCTTTCTGTTACAGACTGTGACCTTGTAGCACTAAAAATACATATAACTATTCTCTACTGCACCAATCAAGATATAATTCTGTGCTTCTCTGATTACACACATACCTCCGCAGTGCCTTAAGTAATAGAGCTTTCATAATGTACTACAGTGCATTTCCCACTGAGTAACAACTTTTTTTATTTATTTTCATTTACGATGCCCATTATTTTATATGTAGTTACCTGATGGTGAAAGACCTAAAAAAGATACAGAATATTTTGAGGCAATATATGAGAGGCTTGCATTGCCAGAGCATCACTTTTTTTGATGCTCTCAACCATACCATGAGGTGGTGCAAAGATACCCAGCATGGTTTTGCATGGCCTCATAGATATGGAGTAAGACATAGAAGCGCAAGTCACTGCGTTGCCTTACTCTGCATCAGGGAGGTGTTCCATGGGCGTTGCATGGTTTCCCAAGCAACGCCCATGGATTTTGATGCTGCCCCATATTTACAAAATCACGTAAACCTGGGCAGCTCTAAAAACGGATGCCTCCCCAGTGAAGGCATAAGAAGAAATGTTTTCATTTTTCCTCTGTGTTTTCTCTTTCCATGTGTGCTGCATTCTTCAGCTCACATAGAAATAGGAAAACGCCTCTCAGGATTGTTTTCATGAAGGAAGGTGCACCTTCCTATACAAAAACAATCCTTCCTTTGTTGATACTGGGCAGTAAAATGTGTGCCAATGGCAAGAGAAAAGGACAGGAATGCAACGTGTTTTATAAATACGGTGCATTCCTGCCCTTTCACATTGGCATGGCAGCGCAGCAAAAAGACTTGTGGCTTTGCCCTACGTCAATTCCTCATTTATATTTAGCTACACCTTTGATTACACCCCCACACTCACTGACCTTTGGTTTGCTAAACGCTGTTTAATATTATTTCCCCACCGTAAAAATTATTTGCTGAGGGAATTGGGGTCATTTATGGTTGTCGATAGATGTCGATGATGAGGAATACCAGGTTTGAGAAGTTTTTGTTAGAAGGGTCCTTACGTCTAAAAAAAATTAACAAGAGGGTCTCTGCATCAAAAAGTTTAAAGAGCTCTGTACTAAAGCATTACTTTTCCTACTCAAGCGTCACCATTACTACTCAATCTTCCGTTTCCTAAATGGTCACCTTTCCTACTTGAGCATCACCTTTCCGAATAAAGCATCACTCTTCCTGCTAAAGCATCAACTTTCTGACTCTGGCGTCACACTTACTACTCAAGCATCTTGTTTCGTTAAGTGTCACTTTCCTGACTAAAGTTTCACCTTTCCGACTAGAAAGTCGATTTTGACTGATGCCTCACTAATGAAATAGGTCATGCGTTTGGTTTTATTGACGCAACTAGCCATTTGTGTTTGGTACAGTGTATAGATTGTTGCAATCCAGGTGAAAAATCCCAGGGATCACTTTCCTGCTCCAAAGGTTTTGGCAGACATGCTTGAAGACTTGGTATATGTCACATGTGTATGTTAAAAGTGCACATATGTGTGCCTCCTTGCATTTTTACACATAGCATTTCTTGCTATTGATAGATGTGAGTTATGGACCCTTGTTGGTAAACAGGTATGATGACATGATTGTAAACATTTGAGGCCTACTTCTAGTTGATGAGATCTGATTGTGTAGATGTCTACTGGGACTGTGACATGAACATGAAGACTAAGACTAGATTCATACATGTATTTTGCCAGATTAACATTGATGATGTGGTAGTTATAGCTCCATCACTGTAAATGTGATTCAGCTAAAGAACTGTCGCACAATGTGTCTGCGTCGCCTATCATCCGGCACTGAGTTTTGGATGTCTAAACCATCCTCCACCTCCCCCTCCATTGGGTACTGCTGTTGTTGGTCCACATCCCATGGTAGCAGTTGGACGATGGACTCCCTCCTAAGCCGGTAGTAAGTGATAACCTAATCCTCTGTGAAATCAATTGGGATAGTCCACTGGTGGTAAATGAGCTCCCTTCTCCTACGCTACCTTTGTGGTGGTGAGTGGGTAAAGTGTGGTGGTTGGAGTGGTGATGGTGGTTGTCACCTTTCAACATCCCAGGTGCAAAATGAACACCTCCATGGTGTAGTTGTGCTTGCCACACTGTTCTCTCTGGTTTCTTTTTATATACCAATGTCAATGCGTCATTACCTATGCGTGGGTTTCACAGGTGCCGGAATTTTGACGATATTGGGCCCCATGCGCGTCTCAAGCCGGGGATGTGTCACTTTTGTTATAGTTCGTTAATATCCACATGTCTCTCTTTTGATGAAATGCCTACCTTGCATATATTAATGCTTATGTGACGCAGGCGGTTCCAACGCTGGTTCCTTTTGACACAGAACTCCATAAATTGACGTATCCTCCAAGATAAGCCACCTTGTAAATAAAGAGGACTGACAGTGCCGCTAATGCGTTCATAATTTTGATGCATTGGTGGCGCAAGCTCCTGTATATAAGCCCCTAATAATGTAAATATAGTGGCTCAGAAACCTCCCATTCCACATTCACATCATAGCACACCTAAAGGAGCTCCACTGGCTCCCCATACATATTCAAGCGCAATCCAAACTCCTCCCTTCACTTTCAAGGCACTACATAACACTTGCCCAGCATACATCAACAATTGCATCTGCTTTCACAAACCTTCCAGGCACCAGTAATTAATGCGCTGGTCACAGGGAAGCTCCATTACCGAATATACACCTCGTAACAATTGCACTAGGCGCCAGACACCAGTCAGTCTTAGTTAAGTGGCAAAATTAACTTTTCAGACAAGCTTTCATTTTGATTGACCTTAGCACATTTTTGCAGGACTACATTCGCCGGGACACATCCTGTTCCTGACGATAATCATCTTTCACATCATTGCGCTGAACGGAAAGATTCAATCAGGGTAAGGTCACTTCCAATCGAGGTAAATGTTTTTCCTTGCGTCACACGCAGCATTGTCAACAACTTTATTTACTTACGGAGCACATCTCCTTGCTGCAAGCAGGCTCCTTTACACTATGAGCCTCATCCATTAGCGCCAGCCTCTCCTGTATTTCTCCCGCCTGCCTCACACTGAGGTAAGCTTGAATAACTCTTCTTTCATTACACGTGCATCAACCTTGCCATGTCATGTGTCTTATCATTCCTTTCTCTCTCACTTCTGTAGTACCCGGCTGGGTCCAGTGTGAGTATCTTTTCCCTTTCTTCTCACTCAACCGGTGCTTGCACATCACGTGGCTGCGCATATCTATTTATTTGTTCCAGGTACCTCTCGCTATTTGGCCCTTGGAGTAATAGTTTTATACATAAAGTTCCCATCGGATTTTAGCTTACGTCACTCTCCTTTTAATTTACAGATGTCCCTATATTATTAGGTCCTGAAGAGACCCTGTATTTCCTGAAGGGTCGAAACGCCGTCGACTTTAGAAAGAACGAATCATTGTATCAACACTGACCATTGTTTACAGTGTTGTAAATATTTTCAAAAAATGAATGATCGTTTGTTTGAACCAAAGGAAACCAGATTATAATTGTCACAAATGTCACTACTTTTCCTTTGTTTGGTTCCTACTTTACACTGGGGACACTAAGCACTTTTCCTGTATATATTTTTTGGTATTTTTGATTTTGACTTTAACATTTACTATAAAGTAAAGTATTTGCAACTACATTGTACTCGGCTGCTTCTTTGTCTGAACTCCATATAACCCATTTACATTGCCATTGCGCATTTAGATTACCCAGATTACCCTGACATTTTTCCCACAAGAGCCGCTGTTTCCTGATATAAATATGTACCCTGGGTCTTTGTGAGTAGGGTTTTCCTTGTGTTTCTCTGAATATTTATGATATACGGAAAAATCATGTCCTTTTCCACTTTGCTGGCGCATTCATGTCCTTTCCCACTTTGCTGGCACCATTTTAGCTGCCTTGCACCAGTGAAGGCACCCTTTTGCCCATGCAAGGGTTTCTGCGTTGTAAGAATGATTGTTTTTGTTCACGGAGGGACACCTTCCTGCACAAAAAACAATCAATGGATACAATGTATGCTGTAGAATGCAGCACACTTAGAAAGAGGAGAAATAGCATTATTTCTCCTCATTACGCCGAGGCATAGGCTTTTGACGCATTCCAAGGTTTACAAATCCTTGTAAATCTGGGAATGTGTCAAAATTCATGGGTGTTGCGAGGGAACACCCGTCGCAACTCCCATGAAACACCTCTTTGACACAGAGTATGGCAACGCAGCGACTTGCACAGCTTTGCCTGATTCCATATCTACGAGGCTTGAAAAGCCATGCAAAGTGGCTTTGTGTTGCCTCGTAGAAATAGATCTGCACTCTGAGCTGCTGGTGTGTCAAAAAAGGTGATGCACCGGCAGCGCAATGGTATATCAGCCCAGTAGTTTTAAATAAATTAGCTGACATCAGTAGAGGCTTGAAATGATGATCTCTGGTTTGGGTGTTGAATGTCAGAATTAAAAGGTTAATTAATCGACCGGGGTAGTCTTGAGGTAGGACCTAGAGCTCTACTTTCACTCTGTTGAGTGTATGTGTATCATACACAGCTATGTATTGGCATTATTATATAGTGTTACGCATGTCTGCTTCATGTCATGGGTGATAATTCTAGCCAGTCTTGAGTTTTCAGCCAACAGCACTTTACTTGCTGGAACTTTTAAAGCCATACTTACAATGCTAAATATTTGACTATAGGTCCTATAGAGCCCCCTGCAGTTGCTTTTGACAATAAAACCAGAATTGGCTGAAGGTATTTGACATGTCACCTTTGGCGGATACTGTTATAAAGCACAGATCTGTTTTCATTCGGCTGTGACATGTTGCACAGCTTCTTTTAAATGTTACTCTAGGCAATGCTTAATTTGGAAAAGAATAAGTTACAGCGCCCAAAGCTCTGATCAAAAGTCCGCAGCAGGTGCTTTTAAATGTTGGTGCGCAGAATGCCAAGTCTGTGTAGGCTTGAATCCACATTCTCCTCAGGCCTTTTTATCCGCTTCCAGACTCCCTCCCCTTTCTCTCACGCGTGCAGGTTCCTGCTATCTCTCTTTACAATGGCTTTCCCATAATGTTATATCTCTGTCTTTCCATTTTGTTTTTCTCTCTCTTCCTCTCGGTAAATGTCCGATGCAGAAAAATAAGTGACGGTCCCTAAAACTAAGTGCCAGTGGCCCTGACCGGCAACTACTGGTTCAAACTATGCACTGACTCTAGGATTATGCTGCACAGTGGTGTTTTGTGTGAAATCCAGCAGAAATATTCTGCAAGACGCTGTTTTTGAAGATTTCAGTCCAGTGGTATGCAGTGAAAAGTTGTTCTGTGAAATGCTCTGTACACTGCTTTGGTTTGAGAAACAGGCTTCAATTGTGTGGTGCGCAGCTGTTTTGAGATACACGCTGCAGTGGTGTGTTGCACAGCTGTTTTCTAGGGACATGCTCCCCAGCTTTGTTTTGTGGAATGCTAAACTGTGTGTTCTTTTGCATGGTTCAATATTTGAATTCTCTCAACTAGAATACCAAAAAGCTGTGAGCACTTTGCAGCAATACCTGTTTCTTATTGGGAGTTTGTGAATAAAGTATCAATCAATTTGTAAAGTGCACGTTCACTTCAAAATAGTTACTTGACACCAACAAGATATGTTTAGTACCCAAAACAATGATGCTCATGTTACCACCCTAATAAGAATAACAGTCGCAGGGATGTGCAACTGTGAATACAAGACTAAATAACGCAGTATTTGCCCCCGACCACGGAGTCACCGCACTGGCGTATGAAACCCCATTGTAAGAAGAGGCACATGCTGACATCCCCCACCCTCAAAAACCACACAAATTATCTTTAAATATTGCCAGTTTTCAGCAATGCCATCAGATCTGTATTACTGTAAGATAAACGTGTTGCTATTACTTACCCAAAGTACCTTGGTGAAAGAACCCCAATGCCCTTACCACCCTGTCTTTCAATTGTACAAAAATATATGAGCAAAATAATAAGCCTGGGTACTTCAGAACACACTATTTGTGAGTTAGTTTCCCAATATCCTTTAAGAAAGAAGCATTGGTGAGTGTGTAGCTTGATTTTTCAGTTAGGGTGGTTGCGGAACAGGCTAGACCATGTTTTTTTTAGGGTCCTTGTAAAGTTAGCCATACGGAAGAAGCTGGAAACGTAGGGGCAGATTTATGAGGCACTTGCGCCACGTTTACGCCGCTGTTGCGTCACGCAAGGCGGTGTAAACGTGGCGCATCCCTACGAACGATTTACAACGTGACGCATCTAGGCAGATGCGTCACGTTGTAAAGCCCTGCGCCGCTTGTGGGCGTTCCGGCGCAGGGTGGGCGTTCCGGGGCAGGTGCGCCTCGCAAAAGTGGCTGAGTGAAATCTATAAGATTTCACTCAGTCACTTTCAGGCCAATGCTGCGTCAAAAGCCTGCGCCTGCTTGAAGCAGGCGTAGGTCTTTACG
Organism: Lissotriton helveticus; assembly: GCF_964261635.1. NCBI lineage: Eukaryota > Metazoa > Chordata > Amphibia > Caudata > Salamandridae > Lissotriton > Lissotriton helveticus. Next base: position 1,072,772,930 of record NC_136067.1, on the reverse strand, counting down.
CAGCATTGTGGAGATGGGGCACCCCATAGCCTTGCTGGAGCTGCGTCGCGCTTGCGACGCAACCCCAGCAATGCGTCACCTTTACGGCACAGATGCGTCACGCATCTGTGCCGTTTTTGCCCCATGGTGCGCCGCATCATAAATGCGGCGCACCATGGGTGGCGGAGCTGTGGCGCACTGTGGCGCATGTTAACTGGCGCATCCCTGGGGATGCGCCAGTTGACATAAATCTGCCCCGTAATCTTTCTTCAAATGTTTACTTATAGGAACAGAAACCCACAGGAGTGCGTCCTCGTTCAATGAAGATCAGACTGCAACTGCCTAGTAGAAGCATTTGGATCCTACTAGACAAGAACGCAGGCATGGGTTAACATTTCAAAGGTTTACATGTTTATGATGGCACGTTACCATCTGCAAAGACAAACTAGTTTAGAATGAATACACATTTGAGGAACAGACATAATAGAAATACTTTCAAGAAATATGTTTACACTACATCTTCTCCCTTTTTATACAAGGAAAACAAATACATATAAAAATCTTTGTACTAAATGCGAAAAGAACAATTGCACAATAACCAAGAACCATTATTGAATATGGAATTGTTATCAAAGTCTATGCGTCGGTGAGATTGCTTAGTGTGCTAGAAAGCAAGTCCATTGACTTTTTTTGCGATTCTCTAGAGACGGAGTAGTGATGCAGCTGATGATCAATGTCTGGAAGGTTAAAGTCAGTAGCTACAATTTGTGGGGCCAGGATTTGTGAGGGGGCCTCCAGCTGATCTAATACAGAGGTTTGGGGGGTATGTTCTTGAACCGTCGTTGATTTCAAAGCAGCCAGTGGAGCCATAGGCTCTGTGCTATTACCTGATCTGGAGCCTTCTTTCTTTCAGATGGTGTCTCCTAGTCTGGTTCTAAGTCGCCGTACACTTTCATGGGCTCCGTGCCTGTAACTGATTTGTTTGGGTTTGTGACAAACGCTTGATGGCTTTCGCAGAGGCGTGCCACTGAAGGGGGCTCAAGAGCCGTCGCAATAATCCCTGCGGCGAGCCCCCAGTTCAGTTAGGCGGGGGGCAGGGGATGACAGTCGCAGGGGACAACGATTTGGCGCCAAAACGGGGTCGCCCCAACAGGTTGCAGGGGAAGCCCCCAAAGGTGTCTGTCCCCCCCCTCGCATAGGGGCCAATGGGGGGGGGGCAGGCGAAGTTTAAACCCCCCAATGATGGGGGGAGACACGAAGCGGGATAGCGGCCTGGGGGGCATATAAGCGCCGCTCCCCCAGGTATGCCCCTATCTACAAGGAGCGTGGGGAGCAGCACGGCAAAAAGGAAATCTTGTAGGAAACAGCGACGGCGCCGTGCAGCCCACGTGGAGGACCAGAATGGAGAAGCGACCGGCGGGAGCCTACCCCGCGGTGCACTGAGCCCCTTGGTAATGCGACCGGAGCCCACCCGGTGTGGACCAACTGCAGGGGAGAAGCGTCAGGCGGGAGCCTACCCCGCGGCGCACCAAGTACAGCGAGAACGCGACCGGAGCCCACCCGGTGCGTCCCGACCTACATGGGGAAGGGAACCGCGTGGAGAAGCGACCGGCGGGAGCCTAACCTGCGGCGCACTGAGCCTCTTCTGTAGCGCGACCGGAGCCCACCCGGTGCCTACCTACGACTGGGGAGAAGCGTCCGGCGGGAGCCTACCACGCGGCGCACTGAGGATATCGGGAACACGACCGGAGCCCACCCGGTGCGTCCCAGCCTGTGTGGAGGAGCGGGACCGCATGGCAAAGCGTCCGGCGGGAGCCTACCCCACGGCGCACTGAGCCCCATCTGTAGCGCAACCGGAGCCCACCCGGTGCCTACCAACTGCCGTGAAAAGCATCTTGTGGGAGCCTACCCGGCGGCGCACTGATTGATGCGAGAACGCGACCGGAGCCCACCCGGTGCGTCCCAACCAGCCACCCCACCGCAGCCCACCCGGGGGGTATGAGACCGCCGAAGATTTGCCCGCCGCAACCGGAGCCCACCGGGTGAGTGCGGGAAGCGAGGACACAACACCTGACACGACCGGAGCCCACCCGGTGAGTGCGGGACTGCTGGGGAGCCAGGTAGCAAGGGTCTTTGGTGGCCTTTTTCTCGGCTGCTCCGAGTCAGCGCGCCCCCCCTACCATCTCACCGTGTGGCAGGCGAGGGGTCCAGGAGACTGGCAGCAAAGCGCAGGGCCGACCAGGGACACCAGCGAGCATGAAAGGAGTGCCCCTCCGGCCCAGGGAACTTATTGGAAAGAACGCCAGGCGCCCTCTAGTGAAAGAGGAGGGCTATAACCAAAAAAAGAAGGAGAGTAAAGAGAGACAACAAGCATTGGCAGCCACAGGAGGCTTTTGGCTTTGTTTTGGTGCACAATCACAGCGGCAGCACCCAGCCAACACAAGCCACAGCGGACAAGTTTGGTGCAGGGACATTGGCGGCAGCACCCCGCCCAGCCATTTCTCCATCCATGAAACTTGCAGTTTAGCATGAGAGAAAGCTTCATGTCTCCTGTGATCTTCTGTATCAACTTGTTACTCCATTGCACTGTATCTAGGGGTCTGGAGGGTTTCTATTGAAACCATGTGCTCAAGCTTGAGAAGGCCTGTAATATTACCACTTAAATGTAACACACTGTATCCAGGCATTTACATTTGTTCTATAGGGGACAACACAGATGCGTTTTTAGGTCAAGCCTTTGCAGCGCATGCGCAGCTCTGCGAGGCATGCTGTATTGATGTAGGAACTTGAGCTCTGCAAAAACAAGAAAAGAGAGGTCAGATCAAACACTTGGTCAATCTAAGTGAAATCTCTACAGACCACAATTCAAGGAGTCAAAACAGGAATTACCACATCCGATTAGGAGTCAAAACAGGAATACCACATCCGATTTGGGTGGTAAAGAAAGCCCTCACACACTGACCTGGTCAGTGTCATGCTTCATCATCGGGCCCCACCGAAAGAGGCCGAATGCCTCTTCGGTGTGCTACGACGCCAGAAAGACTGCGGAGCTGGTTTGTGTGTGGAGGGCGTGCTCTTGTTTACAGTGAAATATTAAAAGTGCCTAAAAAAAGGGTATCAAAAACAAATTTTAATAAATGATCCCTGAGGCACAAAGCAAAGAGTATTATGTGTCTGGGTCGACATTGAGGCCATAACCAGGTTTGCAGCGGGTCGAGAGCGCTGAGGGCGATGTGCCAGGTCGCTCCGATCCCCTCCCGAGACCCATGGTGCTAGTAGCGCCCCTTTTGAAAGTGCAGTGACACTCCAAATTTACGGAGTATTTTTTGGAATTGAGTATTTTACTCTTCCAACATTTTTACGCACTTTTTTCACTTTTATAATTTTCACTTTCACGTCCCCAGGTTAGGGTGGGTGATTAGAGAGCCCATACCGCCGGGGTTTAGTCCTGAAGAATGCCTCGGTAATATACCACCCTTATGGCTGAAACATGTTGACTAAAAGAATTTGAGTATATCCTGTATTTTACCAATCCTGAACCTTGGCAAGTAAATACAGACACATAATACTCTATGCTTTGTGCCTCAGGGATCATTTATTAAAATTTGTTTTTGATACCCTTTTTTTAGGCACTTTTAATATTTCACTGTAAACAAGAGCACGCCCTCCACACACAAACCAGCTCCGCAGTCTTTCTGGCGTCGTAGCACACCGAAGAGGCATTCGGCCTCTTTCGGTGGGGCCCGATGATGAAGCATGACACTGACCAGGTCAGTGTGTGAGGGCTTTCTTTACCACCCAAATCGGATGTGGTATTCCTGTTTTGACTCCTAATCGGATGTGGTAATTCCTGTTTTGACTCCTTGAATTGTGGTCTGTAGAGATTTCACTTAGATTGACCAAGTGTTTGATCTGACCTCTCTTTTCTTGTTTTTGCATAACTGACTGGGGACTAAGAGAGTGTCTCCTTCTCCCTTCCTCTCCCTTTGTTGTTAAGGAACTTGAGCTCTGCCCACTCTCCGCTCACATTTGTATTGCCTTGTGTCACTGTCTCCTAACACTTTTCAAAATGTTTATAGCTCGCATTTGCAATGCTATAGGTCCCGCATTTGCTAGAGTTTGAGCTATTGGCATTGTAAATGTCAATGCCTTTTATTTATCTGTTTTAAAAACAACACATAAATAAAAAAGCATTGCCATTTACAATATCAATAGCACAAAGACCTATTGCATTGCAAATGCTTGTTACTACTTCCTGTGCCAAACTACATGTTACAAATAGAAATGCTATGAAATGGGCCTTTCCCAAAATGACCGCCGTAACGTGATTCACGTGGTGACGTCACTGTCTCACCCAATAGTCCAATCTAACGTCCTGTTCAAAGGACGCTGCCGGATAGCTTCATCCACTGCCAAATCATGCGCAACCCAAAAGACTGCAAGTGCGCCTAAAACATGCCCCCAAAGAAATTTCCTCAAATGTGACAAACCTCCGTGTGATCCAAGAGAAGATAAATGTATCCAGATATCGGCTGGTATGTAAGATACGGTGCCTCAATTCGATCTCTGAGGAATCAGTAAAATTGGAAAAAATGCACAAAAAGTGGTGAGTTTCTGCTCCACTCGTCGCCAGATTTAAATTTATCCATAAGGAATAAGTCCGAAACTTGAAAAGTACATTTTGTTCAATTGTTTATGTCCAGGGACAGAAACCCACAGGAGTGCGTCTTCGTTCAATGAAGATCAGACTGCAACTGCTAGCAGAAGCAATCCGATCGCACAGGACGAGAACACAGGCACGGCACGGGCTAAACATTTCAAAGGTATACATGTTTATGATGGAACGTTACCAGGTGCGAGGACAAAGTATTCTAGAATTAATACGCGTGTAAGGAACAGACATAAAATAAACACTTTCAAGAAATATGTTTTACATTACAGCCCTGTGTACACAGTTTGTGTTAGTTTAGTGCAATGGTTGCACATCGCTCCATTTGAATTCAAACTGACCCCATTTTTCACTCTCAAGTCTGTCTGCTCTGTTGAGAGAGACGGGCTTTGCCTGCATCACCAGTGTGACAAGCAAGAATTCTTGTGAATAAATAAGTCGAGGCCATGTTTGAGGAGGGCAGCGAGTTGTCTCTAACAGTGCTGGTTAAAGGCATTTTACATATTTTATGGCACCCAGTGTGAAGCGGCCAGAGGAGAAGGCGCGGCTACTTCTATTGCTGAGGTCAAAACGACGGGCAGAGGTATTTTGACAATGCGCAACAGCAGAAAATGGAGACTTTTCTTTCCAGCCCAAGTCTGTGTGTGCAGGAAAAAGAGGGTGTGGCGCTTGTCAGTTTAACAGCACAATTTGATTGTGAAAGAGCTGATGTCTTATATTCTAGCCCACGGAAATCAAATCGTCATCTGCCGAAATGTGATGTTAAAATATGACATTCAATTATTAAACAGAGAAGCACATTTTCATCCACGGAGTTCTTGTTTATGTGCTTCTGTTAAGAACCGCTAACTGTGAAATATAATAGTTTAAGGGGTAGTTTAGTAAGTAATGCCTATGTCGGCTTTGTAAGTGTCTTTGTAAATTGACTTCTATCGTTTAAGAATTGCAGTTTATGTTAATGGTTGTGGTGTGCTCAATGCTTAATACTGCAAGAAAGAAAGGGAAGTTTAAATTATCTACCTGTAGGTTATATTGGTAGTAGGATGTGAGCATATAACTTTCGAGTGCTGTCTCTCAAAGTTGTCTTTTATGGCGTACAGCAGATTAGCAAAATTAAATGAAAGTTGTGATTTATAAATGCATTATTTGATCTGAATCTATACAAAATTTCGCAGGGCAGAACCCTCTTGAACTCTTCTTGAGGAAAGAAGAATTGTGAAATGCAGTTGAGGTCATTTATTGCACCTGGCTTTGGGAGACGTCTATAGCGGTGGTGGCATGCCCCCTGTGGTGTCAGTCAGTGGTGCCAGTGGTGGAAGTGGGCAGAGGCCTCCAGAGAAAATTCTCATCACCTTATTAAATTATGTACTGGCCCGGCTCACCATTAACCTGCTAAGTCATTTGCAGCACTGACTGCCCTTTTCAATAAGGGCTCTTCTTCAGAGTAAATTTAAGAACACTGCAACAGTGTGACATCTATTACATTCCTCTGCTCCTCATAGCTGAGAGTCTATATCTTGGATCCCCACGGGGTAAAAGAAAACTACTAATTCTGATTGAGACCCTGGGCATACATCAATGCCGCTTATTAAAGCTGGGGACGTCATTACTACAGATTTTTGACGCCGAGGATTGAATACGAACCCACGCATGCAAAGCACAATGGTCGCCAAAAATCTGTAGTGATGAGGTCCGTAGCCAAGATGTAGTTTCATGTAGATTTATTAGTTGTAGTTACAGGTTGTGGAGTTTATGTGATGCAGCCCCATCAGGAGCAGTCTGCCTGCGGCTCAGCCCATATTCCAACTGTCACACTCAAGCATCCAGGCACCCAAACATTCCATTCTAGACCATCACCCAACACTCCACGCATCACATTCACACTGGCTGAGTAGCTAGGGAGATGCTAACAAGATAAATAAGATAAAGGTAACTACACTCTATGACCTAAAACAGATTTGAACCAGTTCCAAGCAACCCCATTCCAAAATTAGAAAGGCTGTTTAACAGAATCTCGTGGGAGACCGTAGTGAATGCTGCAGAAAGAGCTAAAAGAATCAAGTCAGCATTGTGGCCCTGATCCATGATCAACTTGATGTAGTCTGCGATTTCCGATAATGCTGTTTCTGTAATGTCGTGGTCAGAAACCAGATTGAGATGGGTGTAACATTTTGTTGGTTTTCAAACAATCTGAAAGATGAGCATTGTCAATTTTTTCATACATTGTTTGGCACCTTGGGAAACAATGAAATAGGTCTAAATTTAGACAACACTGACCTGTCTGCTGATGTCTTTTTTAACAGGAGAATCACTCTTGCCTGTTTCCCTATCATAGGGACTTAACCTGTGCATAATGAAGTATTAAACAAATTGACATATATTGCATTTATGATAACGACCACCTGCTTCAAAATGTGAGGCAGAATACAGGTGAGCCTGATGTATAGTTCAGAAAACCTGTCTCCTATTCAATTGTCTTGAAATGCAACAAATCCCAGTCCCGAGCATGCAGTGAGTTAAAAAACACATTGCCTCACATTGGAAGACAGTCCACGAGCTAGGAGATTTAGCTGAATTTTATCAATTGTTTTTCCATCATAAAAATCTCCAAGCTTTATAAATAAGTCTGCACTAGCCATAAGAGGAAGGGATTCCACTGTAGGATGTAAACATTTTTAGACAATTTTGAAAATCTCTCGAGGTTTATTATTGGCTATATCGACATTCATAGTGTAATAATTACTCTGTGCCACTTCTAAATTCAAGTGGTATTCATGTAAAGCCTACTTATACCATAACGTATCTGCCACGGAGTACTGTAGTCACCAAATAATCACTAACCTTTTACAACATTTCTTTTGTGCTGCAGGGATAGCAGGAAACCAAGGGGCCGAAGATGCATTGCTAAACATAGTGCACTTTTTTCAGGTCTAGCTTATTGACTGTCCACAAGAGCCAATTATTAACGGCTAATGCATACTTATTAATTTCTCCAGACAATATAGGAGCTGTAAGCCCTAAAACCTTCCATGTTCATATTCCAGTAAGTTGGCCAACAAAACCTTACCAAAAGAACTGATAAAACTCATCCACATAGCCAGGAGGTCGGTAAAATAACTCACCTCAGAAGGAGGACTGCTAAGAGAAGAAAATGCAGAAACCCAATGCTTCCGTCCCTTAAAGATTATCCAATAGGAAAATGCCACAAAAAAAATCTTTTTAAAAGCAATAGCCAAACCACCTCCCTGTTTGCCTTCTCTATTTCAAAGTACACAGACATAATAATCTGAGACAGCTAACTTTAAATTGGGCGCAGAGTCCTCCCCATTCATGTTTCAGTCATGCATAAGGCATCAAACTGATGCTCCTTTAGAAGACTTCAAATGTAGAACATATATTTTGAAGGAAACAAATATTTAGTAAGTCTGCCTTAAAGTAGTACCTCTTATTGAAGTCAGAGACCTTATTTGCCTTTCCACTTCTTTCCAGCACTCTTTCAAATCATCAAATCAAATGGGATTCGTAAAGAACTTCTTATCACCCATGTCCAGGTGCTGGTGGGGGGGGGGGGGGTGATTTGGTGCTGCTGGGATTACCTAGTTGAAGAGACAGTTCTTTAGGTCCTTCCTAATCTCCTGTAGGGTGGGGGCGATGTGGAGATTGAGAGGGAGGCCATTCCAGGATTTGTGGTGTGAAAAGAAGCAGCCACCGCTCCTGCTCCTATGAATGAAGGGTGTGTGGGCCATGCAGAGGGATGAGGAAAGAAGTATAAGGGTAGGTTGGTGGAAGTGTACCATGTGGTTGAGGTATACTGGTCCCATGATGTGTAGTGCTTTGCAGGCATGGGAGAGAAGTTTGAACTCGCATTGTTTGATGATGGGGAGCCAGTGCAGAGATTAGAGGTGGGGGGTGATGTAGGTCGGTCTCGGGAAGTCGAGGAAGAGCCTGGCTGCTGCTTTCTGTATGGTCTGAAATCTGTTTAGTAGTTGTGAGGTGATTCCCACGTAGAGGGAATTGCAGTAATCCATGCGGCTGGTGATGAGGCCCCGGGTGACAGTGCGTCTGATGCTGATGGGGAGCCAGTTAAAGTTTTTCCTGAGCAAGAGCAGGGTGAGGAAGCAGGAGGTTGATACCAAGTTTATTTGATTCTTCATCTTGAGCTTGCTTTCCAGAATGATTCAGATGTTTCTTGCGTGTCCTGTGGGTGTGGGGCTGAGCTCCATAGGCCACCAGAAGTCGTCCCACAGGGAGTTGTTGCTCCTAAATATGAGGACTTCTGTTTTGTCTATGTTGAGATTGAGGCATCTTTTTCCATCCAGCTTGCCACACTTGTCATGCATCTGTGGAAGTTGGACTTGGTGTTAGTAGGCTCTTAGGAGAGTGAGAGGATGAGCTAAGTATTGTCCGCATAGATGATTATGGTCATGCCGTAGGATCTGATTTGAAGTAGTGGGAGAAGGAGGCATGTTTTCACACTAGAATTAAAGTGAGTCACTTTAACTGTTTTTCCAGATGGACAACGTTCTTCAGCTGGCTATCTTTAAAAACATTAAAGGGATGTCTTATCTTTCTTTCAAAACACCCAACTGCAAATGGAGCCAGTAGATTTTTAAATACAAGTGTCCCAAAGGAAGAGAGGGAATGCAAGAAAAAACAAGTAGAAGCTAGTCTTTCACTCAGGCAAATATATTTAAAATTAGAAATATTATTACACAAGTAGTGTTGACACTTTCTGAGAAAAAAGAACGGCGAACGAATAGCCACAACTAGACATGACAGAATGGCAAACCCTATGCACACACTTGACGAGTAGAAGGCGCAAGATGCGATGAAACACGTGTCGGCTGGTTGTTCACATGCTGTGTTGGAATAAACAAGGAGACCAAGACTTCTTTATTGACATTGAATTACTTATATTTTTAAGTTGCATATCACTGTTGTTTCTCTGCATTTTGAAATTCTTACATTAGGACATTGTATCCGCCTTCTACTCGTCAAGTGTGTGCATAGGGTTTGCCATTTTGTGTTATTGAGGATTAGTGAGCTTGCTCGCTTCTCCTTGGGTGGTTATATGGTTATCCACTCACCCAGTTGCACCACACTACATTGGTTCTATAGTGCTTCTACCCTGGCTGAGCGCCCGCTCTCTGACAACCTAAAAACCATCCTTTCCTTTAGACATGACAGAATGATAGGCCTATTTTATAACTAGTGAGGCCTTGTTAGAATGGGCCTATTTGTGTGGCTTTTCTGGACCTATGAACTCTGCTCTTCATATAAATGTTCGCAGCATGGTAGTCTCACTATAGATTTAATGGAGTGGTCCTTGTGCATTCAAATTGAGTTAAATAGATCATTTAGCTAAGAAGGGATCATAGGGTGGTCGCTTCTCTATTTATTAATCTAGAAATGTGTTTGTAGGCAACCTGAATTAAGGTAATAAGGTTCACTTATCTACGCCCTAATAGAGTGTAATTCCGTGACACCTGTAGTTTTTGACAGCTCTAGAATTGATTTTTACGGGGAGCATACAAATAAACAGCTATAACGTGGAAAGCATGAGGTGTCTGCACAAAAATGTATGTGTGTCTGAGTGTGGGTCTAGAAAATCAAAAATAGAATGGACACTTGTAACTGCGTTCCTTCAGTCTTAAAAAACCCTCATAAACGCGGTGGTAAAGTCGTTATGCGGTGTATCTTATTTTTCCGCCCCACACTCGCGTTAAGGCATCGTCATGGGGTTTAATAAATGTGCTGTATGCCTGCCTCAAGCCTGAGGCTACCTCTAGCAGCGCAGTAGTGCTTTTTCATCCCTGTTTTCACTCGTTCTCACCGTTTTTCTATCTTTCTCCACCACCTCCTGTCTGTATATCCTGGTCCTCAAAAAAGAGTGCTGGAGGATTAACCTGCAACCACCGGCTCAAGATTAGCACTGCACTTTCTGCAGACTTAGCTACACAGCTGGAGTCCTGCTTTCTGTTTTGTCTTTTAAAATATTCTTTTCACAATGGGGGACCCCGAGCAAAACAGACAGTTGGGGCACATGCCCCAGCTGACCCCCACCCTAGTGACGCAGCTGACGGTACGTCTTAACAGTGTAGGTTTTAGTGTTTGTGTGCACAGCATATGCTTCAAAGGACACAGTACATTTAGTGGGGATTTCTGCTTTGGTAAGAACAACTCATATCAAACTTCCCTGAGGATAAATACAACTTCAATAGGGTAAATGAAGCTCATTAGTGATTCTTCAAACCTATAGGAATTCCCTCATATTTGTTAGAAAAGCGTGGTCATTACTTTACCCAGACCAAGGACAGACTAGGGCAGAAAGTAGTCCCAGGCACTGTAACATCGTACCAGTGATACAACTGGTAGAGATTTGAGAGGGACCCGGGAATGTATGGGAAGGGGAGTTTCTATATTGTTACCCATTGTGCAGATGTGTTTGGTGCAGGACCAATGCCGCAAAGCCTCATACTAGGCTGGGCAGACAGGGTCAGGGAGACCACGTGTGCCATAACCGGAGACTAACACACTTGTCTCCAGGTCTTTATTTATCCTAGGGTCATCGTGTGACCACACTTACACTACCCAACTCCCCACAGTGCTGGCACTCCTCATTTCCCGGAGCGGCCGACACAGCATTGGCGACAAGAGTGTTCCCTGCATGTTCTCTGGTATACGTATCTGTGTGCGGCGACTGCGTACTCCCTTCCAGAGTCCTTGTGCCGCGCATGCTTATGCATTGGCTGGTGAAGGTGCAGCTTCATCATCAGTTTTCCGTCAAGCCCATGTCCGGATTGACGACTCCCTGCTGAGGCCAGTTGCGCAAGGTGCCGGTCAGCTTGTCCTGCAGCCGCTACTTAGATTCTGGCCTCAGCACCACTCTTCGCATAAGAAGGATGTAGAGCTCGCAGAGTGCCCTTGGTAGCTCTGGACGGTGGGTGACAGATGCACTGCCTTGCAGGCCGTATTTTGAGGGAAAATTGAAGGCTGATCATTTACGTAAGTGCCACACTGCTACTACATACCTGACTCTTGCAGCATAGGCCTGCATGCCCACAACCCAACCTCAAGGAGGTTGTGGACCCCAGCCTGCCAAGTACCAGATCTTCAATAGACTGCACTGTCCACCCATCCCTTTCCGAATCAGTGCGGCAGTATGAGTTCCATTGCTGTCATGGCCAATATTCCTTCCATAGAACCTTTCTTACAAGCTCCCCCTGACAAGCTCCCAGGTAAAGAGACTGGGTGGAGGGGGTGAAGTATATTGAGGCCACTGAAGTTTCAGACAAGAAGAACAAGCATTGGAAATGCAATAGGTCTCGGATTTATTTGAGTTAGAGCTAATGGCATTGTAAATGGCAATGTCTTTTAGCCATGTGTTATGGAGTGTATGCATGTGGTGTGTAATGGAATTATGTGGTTTGGATTGGAATTGTTCACCCTGCACACTCACACACTGTTCACCCTGCACACTCACACACTGTTCACCCTGCACACTCACACACTGTTAACCCTGCACACTCACACTGCTCACCCTACACGCTCACACACTGCTCACCCTGCACACTCACACACTGCTCACCCTGCACACTCACACACTGCTCACCCTACACACTCACACACTGCTCACCCTACACACTCACAAACTGCTCACCCTACACGCTCACACACTGCTCCCCCTACACGCTCACACAATGTTCACCCTGCACGCTCACACACTGTTAACCCTGCACGCTCACACACTGCTCACCCTGCACACTCACACACTGCTCACCCTACACACTCACACACTGCTCACCCTGCATAATGCGAAAAGACCTAGCTCTGCCCTTTGGCCTGTGTTGTAATCGTACAGTAGGTTGTGAGTAGCTGCGCTTGATTGGTTGAGGCATCCCCTCCTTGCTGTTCCCTTCACAGAGGGCCGGCTGCCTCAATGAAGCTCCCACATGTTCAGCTGTACTTTGTTTTAGCTCCTGTGTGTCAGTGCACTGTGTAAGCGCACAAGCATACCCTGCTCTCTCTGGAACAGGCACTCGGCACTCACCACTCTGCACTCACCACTGTGCACTTACCACTGCACTCACCGCTCTGCACTCACCACTCTGCACTCACCACTCTGCACTCACCACTCTGCGCTCACAACTCTGCGCTCTGCACTCTGCACACTCACTCTACACACTCACTCTGCACTCACAACTCTGCACTCTGCACACTCACTCTGCACTCACAACTCTGCACTCTGCACACTCACTCTGCTCTCACACTCTGCACTCTGCACTCACACTCTCCACTCTGCACTCTGCACTCACACTCTCCACTCTGCACTCTGCACTCACACTGCACTCACAACTCTGACCACTCACTCTGCACTCGCACTCTGCACTCGCACTCTGCACTCTGCACACTCACTCTGCACAATCACTCTGCACACTCACTCTTCACACTCACTCTGCACACTCACTATGCACGCTCACTCTGCACTCACAACTCTGCACTCTGCACACTCACTCTGCACTCAAACTATGCACTCACACTCTGCATTCTGCACTTACACTCTGCACTCACTACTCTGCACTCTCTACTCTGCACACTCACTGCTCTGCACTCACTGCTCTGCACTCACTGCTCTGCACTCACTACTCACACTCTGCACTCACACTCTGCACACTCACTAATTTGCACTCACTACTCTGTGGAGAAGTGTGGCTCACTGGTTAGAGGAGGCAGACCTGGAAGCAGAGGTCAGCCCGGGACCAGGGTTCAATTCCCGGCTCGGCGGGGTCTTGAGTCCTAAAATGTCCATGGACTCGACAATTCTCGCTCCGGTGCCTACTCGATTCACGGGTTCACACTCTGCGACTCTGGGCAATAGCTTGCTTAATCTCCACAACGGCCCCTCGTGGCGGGATGCCTGGCTTTCACCTTGCAGATACCCTGCCGGGGTTATCTCACAGGGGAATACCAGGACGGGTTCCCTAAGCAAGCGCTTAGAAACCGCTTGGTGATTTGCGCTATATAAATTCCTGTACATTTACATTTACTCTGCACTCACTACTCTGCACACTCACTACTCTGCACACTCACTCTGCACTCACAACTCTGCACTACTCTGCACTCACTACTCTGCACTCACACTCTGCACTCACTACTCTACACTCACTACTCTGCATTCTGCACTTACACTCTGCACTCACTACTCTGCACACTCACTCTGCACTCACACTCTGCACACTCACTCTGCGAGGAATTCTTGCACTCCACCTCCCATCCTTGAAATGTGGATTAAGTGCTGTGAAGAGTTCCTGCATCCTACTGTGAACTAATGAGGCAGTGCTTAGGGGAAATCTAACATTTTACTTAGAAATAAGTAAAGTTTAGCGGGGTTTAAAATAATAGAGTGAACGCCCCAAACTCCTTAGATATGTGGCAGGGGGTGCGGGGCATCCACCGACTGTTTGTGTAAGGAATCTGACCACAAAGCAGGCGCTGCAGCGCTGGAGCGGGCTGACACAAATGGGCACTGTAAAAAAAGTGAGTGTCAGCCGCAGCGGTACTGTGCACACTCTACAGTATTACGAATTCCCCAAACAAAATAATCCCACCACTAAAGCCACTGTGCATAACCACATTTATTTCAGAGATGTAAAAAAAGGTATTTTTATTATACATTTCCATGGCATTACCCCTGTCCTCTCGGGTGGTAATTAACAATACTGTTAGAAAGAAAGTAAACTTTAACAGGGGTTTAGAATAATAGAGTGAACGCCCAAGCTCCTTAGATATGCAGCCGAGGGGGTGGGGGGAGGCTGCTAGTACGTGCGACGGCAATAAAGCAGCATTGAAAGCGATCACTTTCACGATCGATATTGTTAAAAAAATGCACGGTGAAGGAGCACACAGCAGAGAATGGGGCACGAGCGCCCGGCATCTGCCTTCAATTACCACGGGCCCACAAGCTTTGGCAGGGAGTCAGCATGCGCACACACACAGCTGAAAAAAAATTAACTGGAGAGTGCTGAATGCACGCCCAGCATCTGGCTTCAATTACCACGGCCCCTGACAGCTGGTAATTGAAGATTTATGCCCTTCTGCTGCTCGTGTCCGCACGGAATATGCAGGAAGGGGAGAAACTCTACAGACTATGGCCTATTGCGTGCTGGCTTGTAAAAACACAGCCATGCGAGGGCCAATTGCCATACAGCTACCAATAATGACAAACAAAATTCAAGCGCTTCTCTGGATTTCGTAGGTTAGCTTGTCGAAGTCCTCTCTTAAGGACTCTAAAGCCACACCCAGTTCGTGGGATGTAGGCCGAGCCCTAAAAGGGCCATGATCCCTTATCTAGAAGGCAAAACCATACACAAAATCTCAAACACCATAACAGAAGCTGCCCGAAGACGCATGCCATGCTCATAGCAGCCCTCAATGCATATTTTGAACCGATGACCAATCAGGATGATGAAAGGTTTGTCATCCAGCAGGCCAGGCAACATGCAGAGGAATCGATCAACACCTTTTACACCAGATTTAAAGAATTGGCGAGCATATATGGGTTTGCGGAAGAGACATACAAGATGAAATAATCCAAGACTGTGTGTCAGCGAAGCGCCAAGAGTGCATCCTGCAAGAAACCGGCAAATCATTAGCAGACATTCTAACCATGGGTAGGTCTAAGGAATTATCCACAGCTTGTGCTTCCCACATGAAACCTGCCCTGCAAAGATTCAAGACGGAACCTGTCAATGCTGAAGAGCCACAGCTGAGTCTAGGAAACCCCAAGAAAGCAACAGCAACAATGCAGCTATGTGGGTATTATGGTGGTCCAGGCCCCTGGCCAGCCGACTGCTGTGCAAATGGCAAGAAATGTGCAGGGTGCATGAAATTCAATCACTTTGCTCAAGTAAGGGGCGGACTCCCCACACCTCTGTAAATTCAAAAGTGTAAGTGCACAACAGTGATATGGATGATAATAAGTCTGCAGAGCATACAGCTCACTGTCTTTACAATAGACAGTGCCTGGCAATTGCAGCGCCACTTACCCCAGTTTCAAATACACGCAAGAGTGCACCCAATACTAGCCACAGTGGACACAGGGACGTCCATCAATATAATGGTAGTAGAGGCATACCAAACCTTACAACCTGCTCCACCGCTCCAGAATTCAGCGATCAGAGTGTTCGCGTAAGGACAAGACAAGTCTTTACGCACACAAAGGAATTACCAATCACTAATTGTACATGGATCTCAATTTATATACTCCCAGGTCTATGTCTCTGAAGATGGACATGGCATGCTGATTGGATGCCGCACTGCTGAAGCCCTTGGGATAGTTACTCTTGCATTTAGAGTCCCTCAGGAAGGAATGTCAGGTGGATAACCAGTTGGAGAAGCTGGAGGCAGTAGGGATAATTGAAAAAATGTTGTGGCTCAATCTTTTGGGTAATCTGGCGCAGTACGCATATGTCTAGATATGAGGCTCTCCAATATGGCCCTTGAAAGGAAATTTCACCTGACCCCTACCATTGTTGACCTGATTGAGGAACTGAGTGGGAGTTTGCAGGTTTTCTAGGTAGACCTCAGATCAGGCTGCCACCAGTTCACCCTGGCCGAAGAGTCAAGCTATATAACCACATTCTCCACTCAAGTTGGCCTGTGGCGCTACCAAAGACTGAACGTTGGCATTTCGCCCAGGTGTTCCAAAACATCATACATGAACTCCTGGTAGGCCTGCCCAGAGTAGTCCATGTCAGTGATGAAATTCTGCTATACGCCATGTCCGTACAAGAGCATAAACACCAGGCTCACTCTACACCACAGCAAATGTGAGGTCATTTAAGCAAAGACTTAACTTCTTTGGTTACACATTTTCAGCAGAGGGCGTAGCAACTGATCCCGAAGAGTACCAGCAATGTAAACGGTAAGGGCTTCAGATGGACCCGGGAATGTATGGGTAGGGAAGTTTGCATATTGTTACCCGTGGTGCAGATTTGTTTGGTGCAATCCCAGTGTCATGTGGGACCCTGTTAATAAATATGAGGCTGGACAAGTGGGGTCAGGAAGACAGACTTCGATATAGCCACAGACTATCACACTTCTGTATGCATGACTTTTTTTATGCTAGGCCCCGCATTGGACGCACGTGCACCAACTCCCCACAGTGCCGACACTCCTCGTATTGGCTGACACAACAGGCACCAAATTAAAAAGGGCCCACATTTGCAAGCCTGACCAGTTTTAAATGTGTAAAGACAAGGGGCCTTATTTATGAAGGGCTTGCGCCACCGGTGCGTCACTTTTTCCCATGTTAAAAGTGACGCATCGGCGGCGCAAGGCCTTCATAAATAAGGCCCAAGATGTATAGGTGTTTTGCAAAGTATGGAAGACTATATCCATTTGTCCTTGTTACATACAATGGTTGCAGTAATAAGTCAGAGAAATAAATCTACAGTAAAAACCAGCCCACCAGACCATAATACCGGCTCACAAACAGCGAAAAAAAATGCCCATATACTGACCTGTCAGACCGGCCCTTCAGGCAGTACATGATTGCCCAATAGGTCAGTCCGACCCTGACCAGATCGCTGTTCTTCAGCTGAGCATGCTTGTTGACATTACCGGATAAGTTCACAGTTCTCATTAATGTGTAACGGCTAGAGAGTGTCCATCTGCCGTTTTCATTTTCTCCTACAAATTAGCTTTAGGTAGCCTCAGTGTTAATGTAATAGTTCCACAAATCTGTAAGAACCTTTTCGATGTTTTAATCAGATATTAAACCCTTTACTTCTGTGGTGTTCTTTACAATGACTAAATACTGTTATACTTAACTTGTTTTCTGTTTCTGTAAAAACAATTCAAAATCCAGCATGAAGGAAATGTTATAAAATGCATTTTAATCTGTTCCATACAGTGGCCTGACTGTTGCTTTTGTGATTGGCTCCGCTCTTACTATATATAAATCTGCATGACCAACATATTTCTGGCTTATTGTTCAAGTCCATATGCAGCCATCTGTTCCCACATCTGTCACTTAGTAGTCCACCTATTTCTGCTGCTCGGACTGCTGACTGATAAGGAGGAACAGTGAATGCCAGGGAGGGCTACTTGCAGATTGGGTAAACTCACGGTTTATGGAGCAACTGCTACCTAATAGGAATGGTTATTTGTTAATTTGTGAGGCAAGCAGGACATTGGGGTTGGCTCTTATTTAATAATATATTACGTGGCGATTTGTAATCCAGTTTTGGTAGCGTTGTAAATAGCAGGTGTTGCTGCTACTCAATTTAACAGTGCTCATTTTCATCATGTTCTGAAGGATGAAAGGTTATGTCAGCCCACCTGAAAACCGAACCTGCGAATTGGAGTTCAACGGTTATGACAGCTGAATGCTTAACTTACTGATCTAACTTACCTGCTGGTTGGGAGGCCATTGGCTGATTTAGGGCATGGCTACCTTATTAGACACTGCTTGTTGTTTGGGCGACCATTTGGCTGATTTATCTATTGGCTGACTGTAGTAACTGCTTGCTGATTTGATGTATTCTTGACTTACAGGAAATACTGTCTGATTGGGGTGGGGGTTATTATCAACAGACAGAGTGACTCCTTGCTGCTTAAGGGAACCACAGACTGAATCACATGGATACTGGGCGATTAGTGTACTACTGATTACTCAAGTATCTATTGTTAAAGGCAGCGACACTCTTCCTCTAGCGTCTTGATGGTTCATATCGTCATGAGTCCCTTGTCCTCTAGGAGGTACCCAATATGGGACAGCTTCTTCTATCGGCATCTTGCTATCTGGTTTTTCCACCGGGGGTCCTGCTATCTTAGATGTCCTGTCCTTATCTATCCGTCCTTGTTCCACGAGGTGACGGAATACTTCCAGTGAGGATATAAAGAGTTCTGTAACATCGTTGTCGCCTTCATCTCCGGTGTCTACCTTCCTATAGAGAGCCACTAGTTGCTCGGGCCCTACATCTTGGTACTTCTCTTCATATGCAGTAAGAGTGTGGTAACAGGGACGTACAATAAAGTATCGTTTGTGGTTTTCAACATAGGAGTTGCATATGTCAGTTACATACTCTTCTGTCTCCTTCCTATCTATGAAGGATTTAACTATTTTATCAATGCCTGCTCGCTCATTTTTACTTAATGGCGGGACCCTGGGTGCTCCTTTTACTTTTGATCCTACCTCTACTACTGTATCCTTTGATGAGGCATTTGGTGTGAGTGACTCGGTGGGAGCAGAGGCGGTGGAGACTGAGGCGATCGTGCCATCTCCAGCTATACTTTGGTGGTCCTGGTGTTGTACTACGGGATGAGTAGGGGCGTAAGGGGGTGACTTGCATATAATTGGGGGACCTAACAATAAATCATCATCTCCTCTTTGTTTTGCTGGTAACTCAGGGTAAAGATTTGAGGGCGTTCTAACAGGGCATTGACCTGATACTTTTGATTCGTGTTCCTTTTTATCGATTTCCTTTTCTTTTAGTTTTTCTTCTAACCTTTTACAGGCTTGGTAAGCTGATTTTCATGTTTCTTTATCTTGTCTAGCTTCGTCTCTTTTCTTTCTTTGAGCTGCCTCTTTTCGCCATAAACCAAAACTGTCAAGCATGGCTGGTCTAGTTTTCTTTTTGTGGAGAGCTAATTCTAACGTTTCTATTTTAGCAGGATCAAAAGATCCCCTCAGTGACCACTGATTTACCTGGTCCTTCCTAGTATATTTATGCCATAGTTTGCTATAAGCTACGGTGGCAATCCATACTTTACATACATGTCCTTGTTAAGGGTACCTTCCGGCGGCGCCGGCTGACTGACCTCTAACAAACGGTCTGGTCCAAAACAATCAAACAACCGAGAGAAAACAGGCATGACGTATTTATCGGTCAAAATTAATATCTCAATCAATCAATTTAGACAAAAAGCCTGCACTACCGGTCCTTCGCTGTCTACAAAGAGAAAGAATATTCCTATTCTTCGCTGTTTGCAAGCAGGGAATGTCTCAAATAACTCAATATAAAAAAAGGGAATACTAGTATTTAAATCAAACTATTAAATCAATCAATCAATCAATTTAAGTCGTTTTTTCACGACCTTTCCCGGACCGTATGGACAGTTCTTTGACTTCCCTTTCTAGCGCCTGATTGTCCTCTCACTCCAACAATCAATGCGGCGTTCCTCTAAGGTCCCTGTCAGGACCTCAGGTCTTTCGAAAGAGGTCCGTTCGGAACCGGTGAAGTTCAGTTGATCGGCAGCCAGACAAGGGTCTTCTTCAGGCAGGTATACCCCAATCGTTTTAGTCGTTCACTCTGTCGTCAGGACCTCTCTACCAGACCCACGCGTCGCTGATGGGCCCCTACGTTTGGATGCCAATTTGTAAAAGGCAGCGAGTCTTCTAAGACCCTCAATGCTGCCCGGTGCAGGGATCCCCCTCTAATTCACTTTGGGTTCTTTATCAAAATAAAGAGGCAAGTGCTGGAAACTGGAAGACAAGAAAAAGGTTTACTTCTCATGAGGAGACCACGTCAACTGCAGACACCGGGATGTCTGAGGGAGGTGTTCTGCTGATAACTCCTTTGGCTTTTTACAGGTTTCACACAATGCATTTGTTTCATCAACATGGTTACACAAGCTTGGAGTCCCCGCCCCGGGCAGGTTGCCACACAAGCACAACAGTAATTCTCTTCCCACATTGGTCAAACAGACAATCTTATCTTGCAGCTGGACCTAGCTTCAGGGTCTAAAACATGTGAGACCGGCCAGATCTAGGAGTCCTTTCTGTTGATAAAACCAGGTCCCATTGTTGGTAAAAACAAGTCTTGCTGTTTGCAGTGCAATAAATCATGTTTGCAAGAGTCTTTTTGGTATTTGGAACCGGTTTGTGTAACTATGTGCAGTGAGACGTAGAGTGTCCAAGGGTTTGCCTGTAAACAGAGATGAGAGGAAAAACGAGTTTGTGGCAGCAAGTGGAGCTGAGGTTTGTTGTGGCAATAGAGTTTATAGCCCCCACTACACATACCAGGTCGGTCAGAGGGTAAGAGGGATACTAGTAAGGGCATGGTGAAACAAAGGTTACCAACAGAGTACAAAATGGCTTATGTGCACATAGAAATTTCCACCAGACAAGATGGCGCAGGTAATGTTCACAATTGTCATTTTGCTTTTAACACTATGATTTCAATATTTAATTTATTGACCTATACTTACAAAGTTTTTTGCATTCACAGTAGACAAATGCACACAGTCAATGTTATATCATAACGGGTAAACATCAACTGCTTTCTCTTGGCAGGTTTTACCCGAGAGGCCTCTACTCCCTCAATGTAAGTAGGAAAGATGGCATTTCACATTCTCTATTGTTTCACCTCAAGTTCTTGTCCTTAGGAGGGCACGAAAAACCCTGCCTCCCACACAAATGTGCTTCACATAGTTTTCCCAATAGCAGAATTACTTTGCTCGAAGTACCTCCGTCAGAAATGACTTTGCTGAAGTACCCCCAGTAGATTGTAGCAAGGGTGTGTAAGCAAACAGAGACCAAATAGTGAACTTGAACTCAGGCCCTCCTTGTAAAAACAAAGAAGCGAGGTTGATAGGTGATGTCCTGGACAGCCTGGCTCATTATTGCAAGATATTGGCCCTGAATACTTTCATGCCATTTATATTTGATATGTTGATAGGAACAGACCAAGACAGATTTTCATATAGCTGGGTCCAAACGGAGGTGACATGATAGCAAAATAAAGATGGATAGGGATGGAGCCCGAAATTAAGACTTTCTGTTCCTAAGGCCTGACTCTTTCTGAACAGCTTGACGCCTTAGTGAAGAAAAGTGGGAAGACCCCACCTTCTCCTACTTCAGCTTCATTGGCAGCTGATCAAAATCTTTAGCAATGCTTAGATTTTGGTGGAGGTTTATTGACCTATGAGTGACAGGAGCTGTTTATCTGTTTACCCAGTTTAAAAACAAGGGTAACCTTGCTAGGTATGATACTACCAGAGAAGGAGGGCCCAACCCTTGTCCCTTCAATAAAAGGCACATACAATCATTGCAAGTAGACCAATTGTAGATAAATACAGATATTATTTCTAGTTCTGTGCAACATCTTAATATTTTTTCGGGGAAGAAAACTTGCCTGAGAGGCCAATTTGGCCTCGGAAGACAGCAGAAATGAAGGCCTTATGGTTAGCCAAGGATAGGCACCCTCTTAAACCTTTCTAGCTGAGCTACAATGATAAAAGATACAATTAAAGAGAGCAAAAATGCAAAAAATGAGGCTATGTGTGGTTATGATACAATTGAGAGGCGCACATAGATAATTACTGTGAGAAGTTGGCCTGATATGCAGTGCTCACTATTCTAGTGACCACTATGTATCAGTCCAAACAACCCTTATTGATGATTGGTTGTAAGTCAACCTTATAGACCAGCTATCCTAGTAGCATGGATACGAGCAGTCTAAGGCTAAGACTCTAGAGGGCGTGTTAAGCCAGCTGTTGTACCATCACATTACCCCTTGAACACCAAGTGAAAGGACACCACACAAGTTGTTATGAAAATAAACAGATATTTATTTATAACAAGACTACCCTGAACTCTTTATGAGTCAGGGAGCTAAGCACACAACAAAACTCTTACGAAAATACTTTAAGTCGCACAATTTACACAAATGCCCTAGGGGCACGAAAAACCATATACACAGTAAGTGGAATGCGAACTTGCTAGCAGGTAAGTAATACTTTTCTAGACTCAGGAATCGCTAGGCCTACAATTCTAAACACTGGGATTAGATGCAGGAGGCCTGTGGACGTCGTGTGCAGAGTGGGAACTCTCACGCGTAAGGCGGGAAAAAGTCTATGGAGGCTAGCAGTTGCAAAGTTACTGTTCTCGGGCGAACCCGACTAGGTGGGTCGAAAACAAGAGTGGATCCGAACACTTAGGGTGTTGGACTATGCTGGAGCACCGGAGTACTCAGGTTACCTAGCCCAGGGGCTGCGGCTGCATAGGGTTGAAGTTGCGTCGGAAACCCTCGTTGAAGATCCAGGAGCCTGAAGAAAGAGTTGCTGGCAGGCGGCCAGTGAAGAAAGTTCGGAGTGATCCAAGGAAGAAGAACCCTGTAAGCAGAGGGGACCAAGTTCTGAATCACTAGCCAGTGATTTGAGTGGGCACCAGGATGGCACCGGACGAAGTCACCTCAGCCAGGTGAGTGGGCGCTGCTGGGCTCTGCAGTCTCTCGGACCAGGAGGTGTTGTCGGCGACCAGGATTGAGGTGCGAGCTGTCCCACGAAGGTTCTTGCTGTCGACATCGCTGGACCCAGGATTTGGGCAACAAGTCTTGGCAAATGCAAGGCCCACGCGGTGGACCTCAAATGGCGTCTTGAGTGGACCAGGAGGGTCCAGGGTGCTCCTCTGTTGGAGGGGAGCAAGGGCTAGTCTGGAGCAACCAGACCAGCAGTAGTGGTCATCGTGGAGCGTCGTTAGAGGGCCACTAGCCAACGGGCAAGCGACCTGGACAACGCGGTTGGCAGCAAAGAGCAGAAGGGCCCCACGCAGAACTCGTGGATGCAGGGGGGCTGAACTTCGGTGCTGGAGCTGCTCAGGGTCGGGGCTTCTCTTACCCCAAAGCACTCAGTCGAGGGTCACTCGGGAGTCGTGCTGGACAAGCGTCGTGCAGTTCTGAAGATGGCCGGTCCCTCGAGGTCTCGTCACACCCAAGGTTCACAGCTGGGCTGATGATGTAGGTTGAGGTCAGAGGTGCCAGGGAAGCCGGTTCTCGTCGTGCTGGAGCAGTCTTGATCCGAAGGAGAGACTGGCAACAAACCGCGATGCTTGGTTGGTGCCTGCTGCTGCAGGGTGACTACTCCTTAGTCACAAGGGAGAATCTTGGGAAGAAGTCTTGAGTTCCTTTCGTGGAAAGTAGTTTCAGGATTCAAAGATGATCTGATTTGGAAGGGGGCCAGGTCCTACCTTTATCCTGCAAAAAGGGGCTGGCACGCGACTAAGTCCTGCCCTATGGGTGGGACCAGGAGGGGGGTGGTTACACCCCTCTCCTTTGGCGGGCTTTCCCCAGGCCAGGGGCTGGAGTGCCCCTGGAACTGGTTTCAGCCGGCCTATGCACAATGAGCACCGGGGTGCCACTTGCAGTCACCTTCCTCTAAAGCCGTGCCTACCTAGGATACACAAAATCCTGTCTGGGACGGTGCTGGCACCGCCCCTGGCAGGAAACCCTTTGTCCTTGCCTCCTGGGCTGGGAGGACTCCCAGCAGCAGGAGGGCAGACTTGTGTCTCGGTGGCAGCATCCATTTTGTGGAGCTAAGGCTCTGTCTGACTTTAACCGGGGTTACAGGTTACATACATGTCGTGTCCCTCTAGAAGGGTGGAATGCTAACCCCGTCGCCAGAATTGGCGAGGGGTTAGTATTCCAATTCGTATGACACCTTACTCGACATGTTTTGATAAAGCGATACCAGAGTTGGCATATAACCGCGAGGATTATAATGCACTTAAGAGTATATGGTATGCGATATCATGGAAACGGCTAAGGGATGGATCCCGAAAGCCGCAGACAGGCTCAGCTCATGCCAGAGCACCATCTCACACGATTCCAAGCACTCTGCCTTCAGGATTGTCAAGGCCTGCCATAGGAGTGACTGATAGGAGATCTGTGTGTCCATTTAGGTTTAGATATAGGAATACTATATCTACAGCAGAGGGTGAGTACACCACTCTGCCCCAGCTGTCAAGCAGCCAGTTGTGTCTGATTTAGTTAGTCAGCCCAGGGGTGGCATAATACATGCTGCAGCCCCTGGGAGACTTCTGGGTGCACCTCAGCCCTGGGTACAGGGACTTGAGAGGGCCCAGTGCCAATTCAGTACCTGGGTACAATTTGGAGTAGAGAGAACAGCTAGGCTGTGGGTCTGATTAGCAGGCCCACAGCCAGGGAAAGTCGTAAACCAGTGAAGCAAAAAGCAAAAATCTGGGTGATCATAGGATTGCAGACCCTACTCTCCTACATGACCCCCCCCCCCAAACTTTGGGACAATAAACTAACCTTGACCAGGTGAGTCTTCTTGCTTTAAGTGGAAATACCTGGAGAGCCCATCAGCATTGCCATGATCAGTACCAGGTCTGTGCTCCACTGTAAAATCCATCCCCTGTAGGGAAATGGACCACCTAAGTAGTTTGGGGTTTTCACCCTTCATCTGACTTAGCCATAAGAGGGGCTTATGGTCGGTCTGAACTGTGAAGTGAGTTCCAAACAAGTAGGACCTCAACTTCTTCAGGGCCCATACCACAGCAAAGGCCTCCCTCTCAATAGCTGACCAATTTTTCTCTCTGGGGGTCAGCCTTCTGCTAATGAAAGCAATTGGCTGGTCGTTGCCATCAAAATTCAGCTGAGATAGAACAGCTCCCACACCCAACTCAGAAGCATCTGTTTGGACAATGAATGGTTTGGAGAAGTCTGGACTCTTTAGGATAGGTGCTGTGCACATGGCCTGCTTTAGGTCATCGAATGCTTTCTGACAGCTTGCTGTCCACTGAACTTTCTTTGGCATCTTTTTACTTGTCAGGTCATTAAGGGGCTATGGACCCATAATTTCTGACAAATTTCCTATAGTACCCAGTCAGGCCCAAGAAAGCTCGAACCTGAGTCTGGGTGATTGGAGGAGCCCAGTCCTTGATGGCCTGTATCTTACTCTCCAGTGGCTGAACCTGGCCTCCACCTACAAGGTGGCCCAGGTATACAACCTGTGTCTGCCCTATCTGGCACTTAGTGGCCTTGATAGTGAGGCCTGCCTTTTGCAGGGCCTCTAACACTTTCCTCAGGTGGACCAGGTGATCCTCCCAGGTGGAGCTAAAGACAGCAATATCGTCCAGATATGCTGCACAGAAGTCATCCATCCCAGTGAGAACTTGATTCACCAGCCTTTGGAAGGTGGCAGGTGCATTTTTCAACCCAAAGGGCATTACCACAAACTGATAATGTCCACCAGGGGTAGAAAATGCTGTCTTGGGCCTGGCTTCCTCAGCTAACCTGATTTGCCAATACCCAGCTGTCAGGTCAAATGTGCTTAAGTAGTTGGCAGAAGCCAATCTATCTATAAGTTCATCTGCCCTTGGTATTGGGTGGGCATCAGTCTTAGTGACTGCATTGAGGCCTCTGTAGTCTACGCAAAACCTCATCTCTCTCTTACCACCCTGGGTGTGAGGCTTTGGCACTAGAACTACTGGGCTAGCCCAAGGGCTATCTGAGGGCTCAATGACTCCCAACTCCAACATTTTCTGCACTTCTGTTTTGATGCAGTCTCTGACATGATCAGGCTGTCTGTAGATTTTACTCTTGACAGGCAGACTGTCTCCAGTGTCCACTTCATGGGTACACCAATCAGTTTGACTGGGTGTCAGAGAGAACATATGTCTGAAGGATTGCAGAACTTGCCTGCAATCCTGTTGCTGATGTTCAGAGAGGCTGCCACAAAAGACAACACCATCCACTGATCCATCATCAGGATTCTGAGTGAGCAGGTCTGGGAGAGGGTCACTCTCTTCCTCCTGTCCCTCATCTGTGGCCATGAGCAAGCTCATGTCCTTCCTGTCGACATATGCCTTGAGCCTGTTCACATGGAGCACCCTGAGGGGGCTCCTGGGGGTTCCAAGGTCCACCAGGTAGGTGACCTCTCCCTTTTGCTCAATGATGGTGTGGGGCCCAGACCATTTGTCTTTGAGGGCTGCTGGGGCCACTGGCCCCAGTACCCACACCTTCTGTCCAGGCTGGTATACAGTCAGGACAGCCTTCTGGTCATGCCAAGCTTTTTGGAGTTCTTGGCTGGCCTCTAGGTTTTTAGATGCCTTCTCCATGTATTCAGCCATCCTGGAGCGGAGACCAAGTACATAGTCCACTATGCTGGTTGCAGGCTTTTTGAGAGGTCTCTCCCATCCTTCCTTCACCAAACACAGGGGTCCTCTCACAGGATGCCCATACAGAAGTTCAAAAGGGCTGTAGCCAACCCCCTTCTGTGGGACCTCTCTGTAAGCAAACAAGAGGCAGGGTATCAGGACATCCCATCTACGCCTGAGCTTTTCAGGTAGTCCATGAATTATCCCTTTGAGGGTCCTGTTGAATCTCTCAACAAGCCCATTGCACTGTGGATGATAGGGTGTGGTGAACTTGTAGTTGACACCACATTCCTTCCACATTGCAGTCAGATATCCTGACATGAAGTTTGCACCTCTGTCAGAAACAACCTCCTTAGGGAAGCCCACTCTGGAGAACACTCCAACTAGGGCCCTTGCCACTACAGGTGCTGTAGTGGTCCTAAGTGGAATAGCTTCAGGATACCTGGTGGCATGGTCCACCACCACCAGTATAAACGTGTGCCCTGATGCTGTCTGGGGTTCCATTGGACCAACAATGTCAATCCCCACTCTTTCAAAGGGAACCCCCACCACAGGTAGTGGTATGAGGGGGGCCTTTGTTGTGCCACCTGACTTACCACTGGCTTGGCAAGTGACACAGGAGCGACAAAACTCCTTGGTATTCTCATTCATGTGGGGCCAGTGAAAGTGTGAGACAAGTCTGTCCCAAGTCTTTGTCTGACCTAAGTGACCTGCAAGGGGAATCTCATGGGCCAAGGTGAGAAGGAAACCTCTCAGAGACAAGGGGATGACCAGCCTCCTGGTTGCACCAGGCTTGGGGTCTCTTGACTCAGAGTACAGGAGTCCATCTTCCCAGTATACCCTATGGGCACCTGTGGCATTCCCTGCAGCCTCAGCAGCAGCCTGCTGTCTGAGGGGTTCAAGGGAAGGGCAGTCTAACTGTGCCTTCCCCAGGTCTTCCCTGGAGGGTCCCCCTGAGCCCAGAAACTCAACTTGATCAAGTTCAAGCTCTTTAGGCTCAGTTTCCCTCAGCTCTCTCAGATCAGCCTCCTCAGAGACTTGATCCTCAACCTGGGGCAAGGGGGAAGGCAAAGCCTTACCCTTACTGCTCTTCTTCTTGGAAGGTGTCTGGTCCTTTCTTCCAGGATCCAGCACCTGTTCAGTGGGGCATCTTCTGGCCTGTGACCTAGTCACAGCAAGCACATGTGCTGGCAAGCCTAACATTTCCATGTGAGTCCTCTGCTCCACTTCTGACCATAGTGATGACTCCAAATCATTGCCCAACAAACAATCCACTGGGAGGTCTGAACTAACCACAACTTTCTTTTGGCCACTTACCCCTCCCCAGGAGAAAGCAACAATCGCCATACTATGACTGGTAGTGACGTTGCTGGCATTGGTCACCAGGAAATCTGTACCTGGCATGATCTGTCCAGGGTCCACAAAGTTAGGTGTCACCATGGTGACACTGGCACAAGTGTCCCTATAGGCCTGAGCCATTTTGCCATTTATTAAAGGTGTCTGCCTGTATTTGCCCAAAGTATTGGGACTTGCATCAGGGGACATATCCATATCCCCTGTACAGACAAGGACAGCCTGAGTGAGTGTGCCAACTAAGTTGTCAGACTCCTCAGTTCCCAAGGTTAACCCAACTAATCCCTTGGGAGGTGCACTACCACTACTGACTGTACTAGGGGGTGCAGTTGCCTTAGGGGCTGTAGTGGTAGAGGTTTGCCCTCCTCTTTTGGTGCACTCACTAAACCAGTGAGACTTACTTTTACAGTACTGGCACCACCTTTTTGACTGGCCTTCTTGAGTCTTCTTTTTCTGCTGTGAAGCCTGACCCCCACCCTCTTTGGTTTGTTGGGGACCTGTTGAAGACTTCTGGTCATTTTGTTCACTCTTAGTATTACCCTTCTGGTCTGCTTTCTTCTGACCACCCTGGTTCTGGTTCTGCTTGATCCTTGTTCTGACCCATTTGTCTGCCTTCTTTCCCAATTCTTGGGGAGAGGTCAGATCTGAATCAACAAGGTGCTGGTGCAACAACTGGTTCTGACAGTTATTTAAAATGTGTTCTCTCATCATCAGATTATACAATCCTGTGTAATCAGTAACCTTGCTACCCAGCAACCAGCCCTCCAAAGCCTTAGTGGAACTATCCACAAAGTCAGACCAGTCCTGAGACTGAGTTTTCTGGGTGTCTCTGAACAGCAACCTGTACTGCTCAGTGGTTAAACCAAACCCATCAACCAGTGTATTCTTCAGGACCTGGTAATTGTTAGCATCCTCCACTCTTGTAGTGAGGACCTTATCTCTACCTTTGCCATCAAAGGAGAGCCACAGTATAGCTGCCCACTGACTCTGGGGAATGCCCTGCACAGTGCAGGCCCTCTCCAAAGCAGCCATCCATTTCTGGATGTCATCCCCTTGCTTAAAGGGGGGCACTATTTTTGTCAGGTGTTTAGTGTCTAAAGCCTTCTCTCTATCTCTTGGGAGATTGCTGCCACCAGTGGGAACTATCCCATTCATCTGCTGCTCTCTAGCAAAGGCAAGCTTTTCTTTGGCCAGGGCAAGTTCTCCCCTTTCAATCCTCAGAGCAGCCTGTCTCATTCTGGCTTCATGCTCTATTCTCTGAGGGGAAGTCAATCTCCTCTGTGGAGAGTTCCTTCTCCTCTGAGAAGAGGCATTAGAGTGCAGAGATCTATTGGAGTCCCTAGAAAGAGATCTATCTCTCCTAACTCCAAGGTTAGGCCTACTTAGGGTCAGTACTGGGGGGTCCCCCAGATCCTAGCCCAAGCAAGTCTATGTTGGCCCTAGTTAGCCTTCTGACTACCTCAAGACCCTTGTCTGTCTCATCCCCAGAGAGTTCCTCAGGTTCCTCCTCCTCAACTGCATTTACAGTGTTGTGGAGGTCTGGATCCCCAGTGGTACCCTCTAAGGCTGGCATATTCCCATCTAGCTGAGAAATCTTTCTCGCATCATATGTCTCTAAGAGACCTATCAGAAAGGGAATGGTGGGGTTAGACCCCTGTTTCAATTTCCTGGAGGTACACACTTGTCTCATCTCCTGGAAACTGAGAGCTGCATATCTTGATTTGACCTGTGGAGGGTCAAGATCCACAAGAGGAGTCTCAGTAGACTCTCCCTGGGTAGACATGCTTTTTTCTAGTGAGGTGTAAGTGGTGCACTTACCTACACTATATGTTTACCTACTGATCCCTTGCTAGAGTTGTAGTTTAGGGTGTGCTAGGCCCTAGGAGCTACAACAGCTGGTTCAGTAGAACTCAGAGTATTCTAAGCTTAGTTATATGTACCTTAGTACTTATGTGATCTTTCAAATGATATTCTTAGGATATGTGTGGTAAAACAACAGCAAGCTCAAATCCCAACCGCTGCTCACCAATGTGAGAAGTTGGCCTGATATGCAGTGCTCACTATTCTAGTGACCACTATGTATCAGTCCAAACAACCCTTATTGATGATTGGTTGTAAGTCAACCTTATAGACCAGCTATCCTAGTAGCATGGATACGAGCAGTCTAAGGCTAAGACTCTAGAGGGCGTGTTAAGCCAGCTGTTTTACCATCACATTACCCCTTGAACACCAAGTGAAAGGACACCACACAAGTTGTTATGAAAATAAACAGATATTTATTTATAACAAGACTACCCTGAACTCTTTATGAGTCAGGGAGCTAAGCACACAACAAAACTCTTACGAAAATACTTTAAGTCGCACAATTTACACAAATGCCCTAGGGGCACGAAAAACCATATACACAGTAAGTGGAATGCGAACTTGCTAGCAGGTAAGTAATACTTTTCTAGACTCAGGAATCGCTAGGCCTACAATTCTAAACACTGGGATTAGATGCAGGAGGCCTGTGGACGTCGTGTGCAGAGTGGGAACTCTCACGCGTAAGGCGGCTATGGAGGCTAGCAGTTGCAAAGTTACTGTTCTCGGGCGAACCCGACTAGGTGGGTCGAAAACAAGAGTGGATCCGAACACTTAGGGTGTTGGACTATGCTGGAGCACCGGAGTACTCAGGTTACCTAGCCCAGGGGCTGCGGCTGCATAGGGTTGAAGTTGCGTCGGAAACCCTCGTTGAAGATCCAGGAGCCTGAAGAAAGAGTTGCTGGCAGGCGGCCAGTGAAGAAAGTTCGGAGTGATCCAAGCCTGGATCAGGGAAGAAGAACCCTGTAAGCAGAGGGGACCAAGTTCTGAATCACTAGCCAGTGATTTGAGTGGGCACCAGGATGGCACCGGACGAAGTCACCTCAGCCAGGTGAGTGGGCGCTGCTGGGCTCCGCAGTCTCTCGGACCAGGAGGCGTTGTCGGCGACCAAGATGGAGGTGCGAGCTGTCCCACGAAGGTTCTTGCTGTCGACGTCGCTGGACCCAGGATTTGGGCAACAAGTCTTGGCAAATGCAAGGCCCACGCGGTGGACCTAAAATGGCGTCTTGAGTGGACCACGAGGGTCCAGGGTGCTCCTCTGTTGGAGGGGAGCAAGGGCTAGTCTGGAGCAACCAGACCAGCAGTAGTGGTCGTCGTGGAGCGTCGTGAGAGGGCCACTAGCCAACGGGCAAGCGACCTGGACAACGCGGTTGGCAGCAAAGAGCAGAAGGGCCCCACGCAGATCTCGTGGATGCAGGGGGGCTGAACTTCGGTGCTGGAGCTGCTCAGGGTCGGGGCTTCTCTTAGCCCAAAGCACTCAGTCGAGGGTCACTCGGGAGTCGTGCTGGACAAGCGTCATGCAGTTCTGAAGATGGCCGGTCCCTCGAGGTCTCGTCACACCCACGGTTCACAGCTGGGCTGATGATGTAGGTTGAGGTCAGAGGTGCCAGGGAAGCCGGTTCTCGTCGTGCTGGAGCAGTCTTGATCCGAAGGAGAGACTGGCAACAAACCGCGATGCTTGGTTGGTGCCTGCTAATGCAGGGTGACTACTCCTTAGTCACAAGGGAGAATCTTGGGAAGAAGTCTTGAGTTCCTTTCGTGGAAAGTAGTTTCAGGATTCAAAGATGATCTGATTTGGAAGGGGGCCAGGTCCTACCTTTATCCTGCAAAAAGGGGCTGGCACGCGACTAAGTCCTGCCCTATGGGTGGGACCAGGAGGGGGGTGGTTACACCCCTCTCCTTTGGCGGGCTTTCCCCAGGCCAGGGGCTGGAGTGCCCCTGGAACTGGTTTCAGCCGGCCTATACACAGTGAGCACCGGGGTGCCACTTGCAGTCACCTTCCTCTAAAGCCCTGCCTACCTAGGATACACAAAATCCTGTCTGGGACGGTGCTGGCACCGCCCCTGGCAGGAAACCCTTTGCCCTTGCCTCCTGGGCTGGGAAGGACTCCCAGCAGCAGGAGGGCAGACTTGTGTCTCGGTGGCAGCATCCATTTTGTGGAGCTAAGGCTCTGCCTGACTTTAACCGGGGTTACAGGTTACATACATGTCGTGTCCCTCTAGAAGGGTGGAATGCTAACCCCGTCGCCAGAATTGGCGAGGGGTTAGTATTCCAATTCGTATGACACCTTACTCGACATGTTTTGATAAAGCGATACCAGAGTTGGCATATAACCGCGAGGATTATAATGCACTTAAGAGTATATGGTATGCGATATCATGGAAACGGCTAAGGGATGGATCCCGAAAGCCGCAGACAGGCTCAGCTCATGCCAGAGCACCATCTCACACGATTCCAAGCACTCTGCCTTCAGGATTGTCAAGGCCTGCCATAGGAGTGACTGATAGGAGATCTGTGTGTCCATTTAGGTTTAGATATAGGAATACTATATCTACAGCAGAGGGTGAGTACACCACTCTGCCCCAGCTGTCAAGCAGCCAGTTGTCTGATTTAGTTAGTCAGCCCAGGGGTGGCATAATACATGCTGCAGCCCCTGGGAGACTTCTGGGTGCACCTCAGCCCTGGGTGCAGGGACTTGAGAGGGCCCAGTGCCAATTCAGTACCTGGGTACAATTTGGAGTAGAGAGAACAGCTAGGCTGTGGGTCTGATTAGCAGGCCCACAGCCAGGGAAAGTCGTAAACCAGTGAAGCAAAAAGCAAAAATCTGGGTGATCATAGGATTGCAGACCCTACTCTCCTACAATTACGTTTAGTACATTAGGATGGTAACAATATATGCCACACATATCTTGCCGACCGTGCAATTTCACTTAAAACTGAGCAGAAAAACAGCAAATGGAAGGCGCATGGGTGGTGCAACTCTTGACAATTATTTAAAAATATGGTAAACAGACATTTTATTGAGATCGTAACCTCATAGTGCAGTGAGCAGAAGATATGCGGATGGAACATTTACAAGTGATGTCAAATGTACTGTATGATGCGCTGAAAACCCTGTTTAAGCTGCCACATCCATCAGCAGCATTGGAAAATGGACAAACAAGCATTGTCATAGCCAATCGGTCTCTGCAACGGTTGTGCCTAATAAGGGCTGTGTAAGAAGCACTTTATTGTTTACACTATTTGAGTTTTGGTTGCCCTGTAAAAATTGTTCCTTGCATAAAACGCTGCACTTTGGTGTCACTTCATTTATGAAAAGTGTCTTTATTTTCCAACAAATATGTTTAAACACTGACTAGAGAAGGGCTACATCACCCAGAAGGGAGTAGTTTTCATTCTTGGAATCACACTTTTAGTCTAAGACTGGAATAGTCTCCTATCAGGTCACGTGTGAAAATACAATCAGAGTGACGAGATATTTAAGGTCACAGAATCCACCTGTGATCACCCTGTGGATGCTTAGAACCTGGTAAAAAGGGAAGAATGTTTAATGTACACGATGGAAAAAAAAAAATCCCTGAGGTGCATGGGACTGAGGGCCAGATGTAGGTGTCCAAATACCGGTCGGAAAAGGCCGAAAATACCGATTTTCGGCCGTTTCCGACATCCGGTATTTGGACATTGGTATGTAGGGGCATGTAAAATTACAGAATCGGTAATTTTCCTGAATCTGTAATTTTACCGATTCGGTAAAATACCGAATTGGTAAAATTACCGATTCTGTAATTTCAGATGTAGGTAGCACTGTTTTCAGTGCTACAAGGGTTTAAGAATTCTTAATTTACCACCAACTAGTAGTTGGTGGTAAATTAAGAAAACCATTTAAAAAGCATTTTTTTTGCTTTTTAAACAGTGCCATGTGCACACATACATGCCCTAAGGGCATGTATGTTGTCACATTGCACACAAGGCAAAAACTGGGGTGCTACAGGGTGTCAAAGTGACACCCTGTCCCCCTTGGCAATTCGGTATTTTTACCGATTCTGTAATTACAGAATCGGTATTTGCCAGTGATTCCTATGGGCTTCAAGGCCCATAGGAATCAATGGCAAATACCGATTCTGTAATTACAGAATCGGTAAATACCGACTCTTACAGATTCGGTAATTATTTACCTACATCTGCCTCCTTCCTATTTACCGACTCTTAAATACCGATTCGGTATGAGTCGGTATTTAAGAATCGGTAAATAGGAATTACCTACATCTGGCCCTGAATGCGTTGGAGCAAAATCTGGAGTGCAATCACCGCAGGAGAAAAGACAGCAGTCGGAAAAATGTCTGCTCACAGAGAGGGTGAAGGAGGAGTGCTCTGGAAGAGGACTTAGAGAGGCCTGGCTCAGATCCGTAAAAGTAAATCCAAGGCTAAGAAAGAAAGAGTAAACAGGCTAATACAGTGTCAAATTTTAAGATCATGCTGAATCCACCTCAAGTTTAGTTCTTTCGAGTATTAGTTGCTGGGAGGCAGTTTCACCAGTCTGGTACATCTGGAAACTACAAGCTGAATGGACATATGTATTAAATAAGTGTATGAAGACATCACCATTCACACAAAGCTGCAGGATCAGAGAGGGCACGTCGTACTCAATACCAACTTGTTTTGAAATACTTGTCAATAATTGAAAAAATTATGCCAGTAATTAAATATACAACTAGGCTGTGAACTACTTCCTGCTGAATTTGTAACTGCACGTTTGTTGTATTCTTGCTTCTGGAGTTTAATTTGTGAGGTCAGAGCAGCAACGTAATTCAGAATGCAGCACTCCGCTAGAAGACATCTTACAATACTTGGCAATAATTGAAAAAAATTGTGCCAGTAATGAAATACACAACTAGGCCACAAACTACTTCCTGCAGATTTTTTAACTGCACGCTTGTTACATTTTTGCTGCTGTAGTTTATTCTGTGAGGTTTCAGCAGCGACGTAATTCAAAGTGCAGAACTCTGCCTGACACGGTCCTACATATTCATAACTAAGGCAGAATAAAATCAGGGTAATGCAAAAGTCAATCATTATTTGTAATGTAAGTTGTTTCACATAGGAACTTCAACAATACACAAGCTCACCCAGTCTGCACCCTACCCATGCTTCCTTCTGCGTTAAACCTTTTATAATTATAGAAGAACATCGACCAAGGATCCTGCCCAGTAGGGAGCAGCTGAAGTAGAGCACCGGAAAGCAGCAGCCCAGGATAAGCTGCAACAAGCTGAGCGACAGCTGCAGCCTTGCTGACAGCAGCAGTGTAGAGGTGTGGTGCTAGGACGATGGGAGAGGGCAGCTCTGGAGGTCTCCGGCACAGGAGGAGGTGGCGGTGGCTGCAGCCTCTGTGGGTGCAGCTTGGGGCAAATAGGAGCCTGGCAGCGGCACAGGATTTGAAAAAATGAGCAATAAAAATGGGACTCGTCAGTAATGAAAACGCCAGCACTCTTAACGTGTGGTGAGACTGGTCACCCCATTTAAGAAATAAGAAAATAGTCCCGAAACAATGGATGAAAATGGCCTCTGTGTATGTTTAGGAGCAGTTGGCTGGTGCTCTCGGGGAAGGCTCAACACCGGAAGAGGCATGCGGAATGCATGCCCTTAACAAATGGGGAGAACGAATATTGGAGCCATGATGGTGCCAGCAAATGGGATGCCTATGGGAGGGCTGTAATCCCACAAAGTAGATTCAGCATGTTCCTTTGAAACAGCACATGCGCGCTATCTAGAGCCGAGACCTAGAAAGAGGACAAGAATATGAACCAATCAGGGCTGCCCAGGAACCAGATCTTGCAATACACAACCAAGGTGGTGCTTTATAACAAGATGTACAATGGGAATGTCTTAACTAACTGATACAGCATAAGCTTTTGTTTCACTTGTTAGGGGGGCGCTCATTTCTCATTTTGGCCCATGAAGCAGATATCACACATACACTAGTTGAGTATGCTGGACTGTGTGTAACGATAGTTGGCTTTCCATGATGCAGCTGAAGCAAGTCATTCACTCGCTTGCTCCTTTCAATTTATGTAGTGTTCAGCCTTGCTTCATCACTTCATACTCTTAGGAATATACAGATGGTAAATAAAACACATGTAGGTATAAAACTTGAGCCCACATTTAGTAAAAATGGCATGCACAATCATGAAACACACAGTGTAAAATTGGTTTGCATCATGTGAGTGTCCATGCATTCTTTAGTAAATGTGGTCTTAAATAACCTAAGATGCAAAAAGACCATACTTCAATGTGACATAGCTGCTCTGCAGTTTCAGCTTTTCTGGCAGTTTTTTTTCTGTGGTTTGTGGCATGCAAATACATGATCTTTTAACAATGAGTATTTTGGTTTCGTGGTCTTGTTCGGAAACCTCAGGAATTATTATACATTGTAGTGTGCAGAGTACCCCCATTTTATATGATTTGAGAAAGTGGTTTGTGAAGATGAGTGAAACAGTGATGCTTTTTATATTTTATCACAGGCTAATCTCAAACAGGATCCACAATTCGATAAGTCTGTATGAGAAGGAGAATACATTTCCAAATGTGACATTCTAGATCAAAGAAGAATCAACAACCTGATATGGTTTTTTGGTTGGATCTGAAGATCAAGAAAAAGCTGAGAAAGAGGGTGCCCAAGATAGTCTGAACCCATCCCCTTCCTGTTCCATGTTCATAATTAAGTGACGTCAATAAAGAGAGACCGGGGCGTGGCCAAGCACGATCTGGAATGGCCGCGTAGTGAGTGAGCTCCGTCGTCGGTGAGCCCATCCGACTATCCTGAAGGACCATCCTCTAGTCCTAATTGCAACCCCTTGTGCCCGGAGGGTGGCGGAGACCGGGCCGCCAGCCCCCGTATCTGTGGCGGCTGGCGCTGCGGAACTGCGGCTGCTGCTTGAGGCGGACCCTGCCTAGGCCGTGAAGCCGGGCCCACAGTATTGGCTCCGCCCCGTCGAAGGGTCCGCGGACGGAGCTATTGCCGGTGTGCTGCAGCGCGGAGGGCCCGCATCGGGGCTGTGCGTTGCAGCGCTCAGCCATCAAGGTGCAATAAGGTGTAGAGGAGGCGGCATTGTGGCTGCAGCGGCTGCCGATGTGCCATTTCTCTTGGATCAAAAACAATACACATTCCACTCCGGGGCACACAATAGCCTTTCCCGGTTGGATTACTGTTTAGTCCCCGCCGCACAAGCGTCCTACATAACTGAATTCACACACTTGGCCAGGGGCATCTCACACCACTCTCCTCTATGGGTCCACGTGATCATAACTCGGGGTACAGCGGGAAAGGTGTCCCCCATCAATCCGTGGCATCTACGTAATCCCAAAATTCGCAAAGACCTCATTAAAACACTAGACAATTACTTCACTAATAATGAGGGGTCGGTGTCCTCTTCCCGGTCCCTGTTGGAGGCTTTCAAAACGGTTATCAGGGGTCAGGCACTCTCATTGATAGCAGGCTCGAAAAAAGAAAAAAATAAGGAAGTGGTTGACCTGGAGACTGAAATTGGTGTGCTAGAGGGAGAGTTGGAACAGGGAGTGACATAGGCCAAACTTCATCTCTTGAGCCTCAAACAACATGACTATAAAGCACTAGTAACTGACAGGACCAAGGCTCTTGGCAGAGAACAGCAGGGCTGGCTCTATGATCTGGCGGATAAGGCAGGGAAGCTTATTGTTTGGCTAGACAAAAGAGACTGGGCTTGCCGCCTGGTCCCGGAGCTCCTCACTGAGGAGGGAGTATCGCTCACTGACCCACAAAACATTGTGGACAGGTTTGCGGACCACTTTCAGTCAGTTTATACTTCGGTATCTCCTCAGTCAGAGGCTGACTCCCAGCTGCTACTCCGAGACATTCAGCTCCCATGTCTTTCTCCCAAGGATCGGGAGTTTATGAACAGTGCATTAACGGCGGATGAGATTGCCCAAGCTATCCGTTCCTTGAAATCGGGGAAGGCACAGGCCCCAACGGGCTCCCTGTTGAACTCTATAAGCTCAAGCCTGATAAGTTGGCTCCTTACTTAAAAGATATGTATGTTGAGTCTAGAGACAAGGGGGCTCTACCTGGGGACCAAAAAGTGGCTAGAGTGGTCGTTATTCATAAGGAGGGCAAGGTTAAAACTAACTGTGCCTCATATAGGTCGATTTCTTTATTAAACGCTGAACCTAAGATACTGGCCAAGCTCCTGTTGAACAGACTGGTAAACTTGTGAGTGGTCTGATCCACCCAGACCAGTCGGGCTTTATGCCCCACAGAAACACAGCTTTAAATCTGCGCAGATTATATGGGGTGATAGCCAGAGCCCACACTCTATGGGAACCAGCGGTAATTGCTTCACTTGATGCAACCATGGCTTTTGACACTATTGAATGGCCCTATTTGTGGGCTGTCTTGGCCAAGTTCGGATTCGGCCCCGACTTTATCGGTTGGGTACGTTTGCTGTATACTGAACCGCTTGCCCAAATAGTGGCAAATAACAGGGTTTCAGCGTCATTTCAGCTTGGTCGAGGTACCCGACAGGGCTGCCCATTATCACCCCTCCTTTTCCCACTGGCCCTGGAGCCTCTTGCAGCCTAGCTGCGTTGGGAAACATCTATCCGGGGCATGCGGTGGTCCCCTGAATCGGAGGATCGCATATCCCTATATGCAGATGATATTCTGCTCTACCTGACCTCTCCCCGAAAGTCCCTCGGTGTGATTTTCGACGTCCTGGCCTCCTTTGGGAGAAATTTCGGACCCTCAATCAACTGGGGGAAATCAGTGTCGTTTGTGCTGAGTGGGGACCCCCCCCGGTCCCTCCGCGAAATTGTCCTATACAAGTCAACTTGGAAGGTTTCAAGTATTTGGGGGTTTTCATTTCTCTTGACCCAAAGACTAGATATGCCCAAAATCTTCCTCCCCCGTTGTAGAGACTCAGGAGTGATATCACTAACTGGAGGAGGCTCCCGCTTTTGTTGTTGGGCCAGGCAGCCCTTTTTAAAATGATGGCTCTGCCTCGTTTCCTGAATGCCCTTCAAAATACTTTGGATGCAGTGCCCGCCAGCTACTTTCGTGAAGCCGAAAGTTTGCAGCGTAGTCTACTCTGGGAAGGCAGACCCCGTATCGCCCTAAACAAGCTGACACTTCCCTGGTATGACAGGGGCATCGCCCTCCCTGATACCAAATGATATTATTGGGCTTCCCAGCTGGCGGCGATCAATCATGGCACCTATGGTCCTGTTGATGACCCGGGTTATGCCATGGATAAATGGCTTCTTCCCGGGTGTGGGTATAGCAGCTCCTGTACTCAAGACCGACAAAATTGGGCTTGACGGGGC
Source organism: Lissotriton helveticus (assembly GCF_964261635.1). Classification (NCBI taxonomy): domain Eukaryota; kingdom Metazoa; phylum Chordata; class Amphibia; order Caudata; family Salamandridae; genus Lissotriton; species Lissotriton helveticus. The sequence goes on along the minus strand of NC_136067.1, from coordinate 1,072,733,817 downwards.
CGACCAAGCATACTGTACGTATCTGGCATGATGCCACGAGTTCCCTAGGTTGGAGAGATAAATTGACCATGGCCACCCCGCTCTGGGACTCAGAGAAGCTAGGTAAGCTGTGGAAGACGAAGAGGTTTGATAAGTGGGTCCTGATTGGGATCTCCACCATTAAGGATATTTGGGGTAAGCGGAGGATTAAATCATTTGAAGAGATGCAGGCGGAATACGCACTATCAAATGCCGAATATTTCCGTTATGCCCAAGTCCGGCATTCGCTCCATGCGGCACTGCCTGGGGATGCTGATCCTCCGAAGGCCTCACCTCTGGAGGATAGAATTCTTGACGGCCACCTCCCCGAAAAAACTATCTCCTTGATTTACAAGAAGCTGATTAATCACAGGGCTGATCCCCTCGAGGTGCTGAGGGACAAGTGGGTGCAAGGTGGGATAGAACTGGACGACGAAGACTGGTAGACAGCCGTCTCTTCCCCGCGGGCGGTCGCCATTCCGGCTCGACTAAGGCTGGTTCAGCTTAAGATACTGCACAGGGTCTATGTCACGGGACCCAGACTTCTACACATGGGACTGTCTGATAAGGGACTGTGTAGACAGCGGTGTGGCCTTACAGGTACATTTCTACACATTATCTGGGAATGTGAACACATCACCACATACTGGCGCAAAATACATGACACTATGCGTAGGGTCTTGGGGGTCTCTTTGATGCCGGAGGCGAGGAGATGCCTCCTAAACATATGGAATCCCATCGACCTCAACACCTCACAAACGCAATGGTCTACTTTGGGCTTCATGTTAGCGAAAAGAAATATATCCCAGCTATGGGGAGCCAAACAGCCTCCCACTCTGGAAATGTGGGAAAACAACTTAGACTGGTGTATGTTTAGGGAAAAACGACATACCCTGCGAGGGGACGCCCTCGAAAGTGGTCACTGATGTGGGGACCCTGGAATTGTTACAGAGGAGAAATTTGTACGCCACCTAGGCATGCTGCTTTATATGACCCACCTCCCCGTGAAGTTCCCTTTCAATTGTGATTTCATTTATCCTTATACCCCCCCGGTGTATTATTTGCTACATGACAGTGTCCTCGGTAATGCGATTTTTGCTGATGCTATTATTTAATAAAAAGAATTAATAAAAAAATAAAAAATAAAGAGAGACCACTGCATCATTCAGCTCATATGATGGAAGGAAATTAATTGTTTCAACAGTTATGGGTTTCTTGTTCTATTGTCTGATAAGTAAAGTACACATGATTTGCCATGCTGTCTACAGAAAGGGGCACAGGGCAAAACAGCAAATGGCTTGCATCAATTATTCTATCCTATAAATGTTTGCCCTCGCCCTGTACTTACAACACTGAGGAGCGTAGGTTTCAGGATATGACGCTTGGGCATGTTTTTATTTTATGTAAACATGACATGGCATTGGAAGAGTTACAGGCAGGGGAATACATTAATGCATTGAGTTAATGGCAAGCTCTTAATATAAAAAACTAAAATCGCTCTCCATTAGGGCAGAGGAGTGCTACCACCCGCAAATAAAACAATTATAAAATCGTTTTTTAACCTGTTTTATTTTAATCCCCCTGGACCTGCCCCTAGGGCTCTGGTGTGTCTTGGGGGCAGGTCCAGGGGGATGACACTGTGGTGGGAGAGTGATAGTGCACTCCCTTGTCCTTTCACTGTGCATGAGGTGTTTGGCCGGCCGTTTTAGGCCAGCCAAACATATCATGTGTAGTGAAGCTTTCGCTAGCCCCAGATGTGTTGCTGGGGCTGGAGAAAAGAGGCACAGGCTCCCAGTCTGCCTGGGAGCGCAAAGTCATAGCTATCATGTCAATCCTGATGCTGCTTTCCTGCAGCATCATGATTGGCTATAGTGCAGTCTGGGAGCTTGTCCCAGAAGCAGGAAGGGCCATTGGAGCGGAAGTCGCGATCAGGTACGTTTATTTATTCCCCTCCCCATCCCCCCCAAGCTTCCACCTGCAGCCTGCCCACCACTTTGGCAGGGTACAGGTCGCTGCTGACCATGTTAAAAATTATTCTAAAAGAAACGAATCCCAGAAATGACTGTATTGGCCAGAAAATTCAGTTTCTATTATATATTGCTGTTTGATTTCTGAAATAGTGACACAACCTGACCAATTCCTGCTAGCAAAATATAGAAAAATAAAAGATCTTCAGATTTAGGCCTGGGAAGAATTTTAATTACGCCAGAGTAAGTGCCCATGGGCATCCAGAGGGTCCTTGATAGTTTTGCCATCTTATGCAAAAACAGGGGGCTGGAGATAAACGGGAAACGGCCACTACAACGCGGCCGTTTCCGCGAATGCATTAACCACGCATGCATAAACACACTAAAGACCAAATTTATAGTCTTCAACTCAGCAAAAACCTCCCGTCCAAGCCCCTCTTTAAATGCCACCTTGCTTGAGAGGGTGTCAGTTTTTGACTACCTAGGTGTTACTCTGTCAGAAACTTTTGAATGGGGCCGGCAATTGGCTAAAGCAAGCGGGAAGTTAGCTCAGATTGCGTGGGGATTTGCAAAAATGTATAGAAACTCCTGTCACAAACCAGCTGGCCCTTTAGTGGAGATATATAAGGTGCAAGCTAGCGGTGCTACATTGTATGGGGTGGAATTATGGGGTCATCGTCCCTCCGATAGACTGACCAAAACCGAGAACAACTTTATGAGGCAAATGCTAGGCCTACCGATAAGCCCCCACCCCCCAACCCCAATACGCATGGACCTAGGAATCGAACTGATAGTGGATGAGATTGGATGTAGGCCACTAACATTTTGGCGCAGACTGTGAGTGACCCCGGAGCTAGCAGTCTACCAGACAGAGCTAAAGTTATTGAGTCTCCCGGGTCTGGACAAAATACCTTGGCTTGTGTACGTTAAGGACCTATGTTGCAGAATGGGTAAACTTAGCTTATGGAGCAACCCTGAAGAATCGTGTCCGATAACTTTACGTTCAGAATTAGTAAAAGCTTACAGGTTGCTCAAATTAGCAGATGTTCAGGGGGACTCGGCCTTAGGACACTTGCAAGCTAACTTCCTAAGGATTAAAGACGAGTATCGTACCGAGTCCTTTCAGGATGATATTCAACCCACCTCTGCAAGGAAACTATATATCCAGTTCAGACTAGGTTCCTTGCTGCTTCGTGCTTTTACCAACAAATGGTCAAAAGCCATTACCCTTGGATTCCCAGCTTGCAACTGTGGGGATGAGTCAGAGCTCCATGTCTTCTTTTTTTTCTGGCTTTAAACCAGCCTGACAGCGCTGGCTCATCACACTCTGTAGGAACATAGGATTAATGCACTGTGTGGCGGCATTTAGAGTCCTGAAATATGACTCCCACCCACCCATTGTCTATGCCGTATCACGTTTTTTAAATTCAATGTGGCACATCCGTACAGGCCCGGACTGACCATAGTGGGCACCGGGCATTTCCCTGGTAGGCCGCTAGGGTTGGGGTCGGTTTGGACCCCTGGGGGGCCGTTTTTGTTACCGGGGGTCGGCAATATCAGCCCCCGGTAACAAAATCGTCCAAAACCGGCCCTCGCAAACTGCTCGGCTGCCTCCCTCTCACCCCAGGGGGGGTGCAGCTGAGCAGTTTGCCAGGGCCGGTTTCTGTTCCCAGTCCGGCCATGCATCCGTAGGAGGTTGGTAAACATGGCACCACATTGATACAAAGCCCATAGTGCATGCAGCCTCCCTTTTTTTAACTTTTTAATCTTTTTTTTACTTTTCTCTATGTTTTAACTATAAAGAATCGGGATGAATTGTAAATATATACTGATAAGACTGTATATGCATATGTAGTGTTTCTGCCCCTAATGGCTTTACACAGGGCAATTGACAGAGCAGCTGGGTGAGGATGGGGTGAAGGCCTGGACCCCTCGATCCTCCCACCCTGTGCTTAATATGATGTATTTTAATCCCGCCAATTTACAATTTCCATATGTGTGTTTTACCTGTATTTTTCTATGATATGTGTTTCTATTCGTGCAAACCGTTTTTATCTTGTACTTTTTATGGTCTATATTGACGGAAATAAAGTTTGCTGGAATTAATTACTTTCGGTAATTCCGTGTTACTTTTTGACATGGAATTGCCAATATCTACGCAATTACTTTATTTATGTTTTGCTGCACTTAGCGCAATTTTTTTATGTAAATGCAGGGTTCATTTTGCACTAAGGAAATAGCGCTAAATGTCGGTAGCAGGTTGGGGGGAAATGTTTACTCTAAGAAATAACTCTAAATGCAGATTTACTATCCTTACGTAATTCAAGAGTAATCTCGCAGTTTTTTCAGGTAATTCCACATGATTACGCTACGTTGAATTATTCAAGTAAAGCCCACCCCTAATATTTATATAGCAACAGCATCTGAGGTTTTTGATGTTTAATAGTTGTATTACTTCCATATGTTCCATGCTGTGTCCCCTGAGGTCTTGGTGGGGCTAGTAGTAAGAAATATAGTCCAGAGAGTTTATTTGAGTTAATATTATAATCCCTGCTTAAAGTGCTTTTTTGTTACTCAAAACCTTACCTGAATTCCTATGGGTCCTGTTTTGCCTGCTTTTAACTTGCTCAGTCCATAGCGTTGGGTAGCGCGAGGCGAGATCTGGAATGTAAAATGGCATTAAATGTTCAGTAGCATGTAGAAAAAGAACGCAGGGACCAAACATGTGCTTCTTCACAGACGTCACAAATTCCTACTGTTTAATGAATTACATGCTGATTCTACAGAGCAGGCTGCGAATCGATCACAGAACTTCCTTCGACATTTTTTCAGCAAGAAATGATTGGGCCAAATGTTTAGAGTTATGCTGGTTAACAATTCAGGGCGCGGTTCCAGTGCTAACAAAAAGATTCTAAACACATTTGTGCGTCTATGAGTTTGCTCAGTGCCCGTTCTGCTAATTTCTCAAAGTAGGTAAATCAAATCATCTAGCAAAATTAGTGGTTAGTGTAAATGCAAATTTGAAAGAAAAAACTTTAAGGCTAATATTCCCTCTAAAATGGACTCTGTGGCCAAGTCCCACAAGGACTCCGATCTGCAGATGTTCTCTCACAAGTCGTACAAAGGAATCTTGAGATAGATGGTGCCAAAATTAAATATGCAATAATAAAAAATTGAAATAGTTACTGCAACAAAATTCGTCAGTGCTTCAACAGCTAGAGTTGCATGCATGTCACATAGTATAATTGCAGCACTAACCCCAGTACACAAAATGTCTGTCCACTAGGACACATTATAGGTTGTGAGATGTGGTATTTCTGCATGTTTGTTTGATAACCACTCGTTTCCAAGTTTTATCTGGTGTGAAATCCTACCCTTTATTAATGTAAGAGATTCTACACCCAGTAACACAGCGTACAGTAATATCATCTGCTTTTCAGGTCAAAATTTACACCTGCTAAAGAGACAAGAAATTCGGAAATATATCATATAAATGCCAAAGTAACTGCAGACACCACATATTATTCCCCATTTCAACCCTAAAACATATATTCGTCTGGTAATAGGGTGGTAATACTTACAGTGGCGGCTCCTCCGCTAAGGCAGAGAAGTGTTGCCCGACTGCTTTGAAACAGTGAAAGAAAGGAACAATAAAATGATAATTACTTGATGTTATTATCATTTTATTTTATCCTGAGGCAGCTTGGCAGGTGTGGCTGCTCTGATCACAGGGCAAGGGAGGAGTGGTGGGCACTCTGAAGTTCGTATGACGCTTTGGCCAGCCCAGGGCCAGCAAAACAGTCATGCACACTTAGCATGTTCAAAATCCAGGCTGCATTACAGCCTGGGTGGCGAGCATGCCTAGGTCCCCAGTCCCCATGTGAGTGTCGAACCAAAGCACTCAGACCGATCACAATGCTGCATTGCAGTGTTGTGAATGGCTCTGGGGAGCCTGGATGTGATTCCTGTTCTGCGACTTTGGCCTGACGCGGAGGAGAGACGACGTGGGAGAGATGCGGCAGGAAGGAAGTGTATTTCTTTTAAAATATTTTTTTAGAACCCCCACCCCCCTAAATCCTACATCCCCCCGAATTTCATTCCTTGAAAAGCTTTGTGGTGTTATGTGCATATCAGAGGGGAACCACACCACCCACCTTGAAACTGCACACACCCAACTTGTAGCAGCACAGTTTGCCATGTTTAGGTCTGGGTTGACAGCACAGTTATGACTGACCTTACGTGGTTAACAGAAAAAAAGAGCTTTAAGATCACTACTGAGAGAGGGGCATTGGTTTAACCAATATATATATATACATTAATTGGGCAGAATTAGTGTGCTTACACAAACAGTACTTGTATTGCAATATCTTTCTAGTAGAAAGCCTATGCACAATACAGCAATACCGAGTTAGTCATGGTGACAAAGTAATGGTCGAGACCTTCCTGTATAAATACGCCAGGACTACTGTCTACTGTCTTTGTTGTATGAAAAGTTACAACAAAGGCAGCAGTTCTGGCTCATTTATTTAGAATGGCATATGTTGAAGCCAATAGGCATTTAAGGGTGTATTGTGATGAATATATATAAACACATATATATATATATATACATATATATATCTATGACAGCAACTCCTCCAACACGCAAAGAAGCAGAGGCCACAGCGGGGAATCTGGTGGAAGCTTTTAATTTGATGCAAAGGCAAATTACATCACTCATGACATGGTCAGTGACATCACTGATGACATTTCAAATTACTTCACTGATGACATCATCCAGTGACTGTGTGTTTCTGTAAAGGTTAAATATGTTTTATATATATATATATATATCAAGGTCTATTGAAGAATTAATGCATTATCACATGCCTTAAGAGATTATTTAGTAGGTGCGTGACTGACTGTATAAGTGAATGATTGAACGTGTCTTACTGAATGCATGGGTTAGTGACTAAACAGTGTAAAAGTCTGTATTAGTCTCTCCGTTGGTGTGTAAACAACTGCATGGGTTGCTGAATAACTACATGAGTGTCTATATAAGTTATTGATTTGTTGTCTGTATGAGTGCCTGAGTGTCTGTGTGGGTGGGTGCATGGGGGGTGTATGAGTCTGTGCATAGATGTGTGAGTGGGTGATTCAGTGGTTGTATGGATTAAAATGTTGTTATAATCTCTTCATCTTAAGAATGTTTCTTACGAACGTTCAGCATGTAATCCATGATGATTCTTATATTCTAATTCTATTTGTTGGGATTCCACTCGGAACCTGACCTGGAGTTGAGACTGGGATCGAGGTCCGTGAGGGTTGTAATTTGAACTGCTCAAATAAATATCACTTAATGAACTTCTGGTTTGATGAATCTTACTTAAAACACTGGCGATGAGGTGAAGAGAGAAAAGAAGCAACCCTACTCGACATTCTGAATTAAAACGAACTCATGCGCAAGTTGAGGATCTCACCTTCCTATTTCCTCATCCGAATTGATTTGAGGTGACGACGGAAGGCGTATCTCCTGCATAGCGGTACAGCGGATGACAGAAAATACCTTCAACGATCTGCAAGTATCCGTGTTGAAGTGTGTATTGAGTGCTGACCTTTGATCCTTTCCCTGTGCGAGACATGTTCACTGCTTGATTCCCATGGAGGATGTGATGATGTACGCCTGATTCACCAGTCACTCCAGATGCATTGTGGGAGAGAACAACTAGACTGCATTGTCATTGATGAACGAGACTGTTTCCTTGGATTCTTCTCAAGCGTGTCGTACTGTACTTACGTAATCGACGTTTATGGGAGGAACAACTAGACCGCATTATCACTACTGACGAGGCTGTTTCCTTGAATTCTTCTCAAGCGCGTTGTAGCGTACTGACGTCAGCGGCCATTTTTAACTACTATTTCTCGTCAGTATGTTGTTGCCGATCACACTGATCACTCATGCAACGTTTTTCTGATGCGTTTATCAGGTAACGCTTTCATGACCGTTTATTCTTACGGAAATTAACCAATAACTGAACTATCTATGCGCTGTTTCAAACATTGTATTGTGTGGATAACTACATATTTCGGAATTCTAGTGCTGCTGTGACGCTGTGATACACACACACATTTGACTCTTTTTGGAAACAAGCATTGCAAAACAACAAACTTGCAGTGCACACAGTGATGCACACCCTATTATAACAAGACTACTCACTAATATGATCTAATGTTTATTATTTATCTATAGCAGACATTATTACATGTAGACTCTTTATAATCAATAGAGACATTATTTTTATTTATTTATAATGTCGACTTCTTCTGAACCTCCAAATTTTTTGTCGGAGAAAGGTGAGCCTGTTTTGACATTGAGGAGATGGAAACACATTTTTGACTCTTATCCTATAGCCATAGGTGGTGAAAAGTTTTCTGCATGTCGCAAACAAGCAATTCTTTTACATAATTTAGGTATTGAAGGGAGGTGTATCTATGAAAGTCTTGATCTGATTGAAATTGGAAATGAAGCTGATGAACCTGGGAATGTATATGACATGTTCGTTTTATTGCTTGAAAAACATTTGTGTTCATATATTAATGTCGTTTTGGAACGACACAAGTTTTTTTCAAGAACTCAAGGTAAGACAGAAAAAATTTCAAGTTATGTAACTGCTCTTGAAACATTAGCTAGAACATGTGAGTTTGATCATTTAAATGATTCTTTGATCGGAGATCAAATAGTTAGGTGTACAAATAATACTGAGCAAAAATCCTAATTTAAAAGACGCAATCACAATTATTGAAGGTATGGAGAAAACTAACATGTGGGTACAAGAGATGCGTAATGACAAGAGTAAGGATAGTTCAACTAAAGAAAGTGCTTCTTCTGAGTCATCAGTTAATGATGTTTTCAGGATAGATAAACAAGGTAACAAGGATAATGAAAAGACTCCATCTCTTGTAAATAATGAGATAGACACAAATCTTGACAAGGAAAAGTTTACTCCGAATTATACTAGAAACAGTAAACCCAAATGTTTTGTTGTGTAGGAATCTAGGACCCTAGTGTAAATTCCCCGATTCATGCCCATATAAAGGTATAAATTACCCGATCCTTATATAGGCATATAAATCATTACCATATTGTATATGCAGCCTAAATACGGCATGGCTACTTCCACTAAGTTCCGAGAATCAACAACGATTTCTTTAAAAAACCCGCCTTCAGCAGCTAGGGACTTCCCCTCGCCTGAATACTAATTTATCTAGGAAATCATGGAGTTTTCAAAGAACTGAGTCTTTGAGTGACGTTATTATGTCCAATCATACATCAAACTCGGCACCTTCAGGGTATAAATATGCCGGCATTTGCCCAGACAAACACACACGGTGGTTTGGAGCAGATCGACTAACTCCTTGCCCGACGCCCTGCAGCAGCAAGTGCCGAAGGAAGCCTACCCTCCAGCTGACGCACTGATAGATGCTGTCTTTTCTCCTGGTGATAAATCCAGCCCCAGTGTTTCCAGGCTACCCTTGCGGGTTGCTGGGAAATCGAGTCCTGAGAGAGAGATACAAGACCTCCTTCATTCTAAAACCATGGTACGGAGCTGATTAGACCCTTAGAGAATTCTTGGAATAGATTATTGGCAAAGAATACTAAACTTAAGCTACACCTCACTTACTTCTTCCCTTGTACTAGTCTTAGGTTAGGTACACTGGGGTAGGCGTATTTTAGAAGCACCAGTTGAGTACCTTTAGTCCTTTTATCACTGTATGTATTATATGTTATTTTATATGGCTTTGAAACCATACCATGCTTTTACAGTACTACTTTATAATACTTGTTGTATTATATGCCCTGTACTTTATAACCAGTATTACGATTTTAGCAGTACATTTCTTATGCTTGAGAAAGAAGACTGTTCAATAAATACTTTTTATTGAAAACGCCCGTCTCTCTATTTCACCGCACCTCTGGTAAAACGAAGCATGCACGATTGACTGAGTAAAATAGCTATCTATTGTTTCCGCGACTAGAGATTGATTTCTTATTCTTGGGAAACAAAGTTGTAATGTTTATGCGGTTGTCAGAAACTAATCCCTTCTTGTGAATTCGAGAAAGTTTCTAGTGACCTCTGAGCTAGCTGGCACTCGCAATTAAGTTTAATATATTCGGTAGAGATCTCGTCGACCTCAATCCTACGTCTAAACTACAGGATATATTATTCCAATGCGCAGAGCCTATTGGGAATATAGGAACGACACTACATGGCGCCCAATGTTTGGTAAGGCGATAATTTAACGCTAGATACTAGAGTAACTCAGTCGTGCTTTTCACACAGACCCATTTTTCCTGTAAAATACTCCAATAGACGTCTGGAGTGGGTGAAAGGATAATACCCGCCAAAACTGAGTAGGACGAAAATCCTATGTATTCGTTTTTGGTTTGTTCAATGTTGAAGGATACAGTGTTCCAAAATATTGTGCACCTAATCTTTGTTTCCTTGAAACTTGTTCTGCAAACTCTTCAGTCAGTAAAATAATGATTAGTGACGAAGAATTAGCTGCAGCTGCAGCACAAGCAGTTTTAGATAACAGAAATCTACAGAATGACCCGGATGTTATAATCATCCCGGTAAATGTAAGAAAAACTATAACTTACAAACTCATAAACAATGGAGTATCATCGAAAGGTGGTAAAGTAATCTTTGCTATAGAGGCACATGAATATCGGCAGACAGAAGTATTCTATTCATGGATTCACTTTCCTCCAGCAGATGCAGGAACACACGAGTTTCACTACTACAAAGGTAGAAGAACCTCCAACAGAATACGTTCCTTACGAGGACGTTGAAATTCCATTAACTTACCAAGAGCATCAGCTCTGGTTTAAAGGCGCCCTACAACATGAAAATCACATAACCAGGCTTGGTGCACTAGGTAGACCAGGAGCGACATGGCCGGTACTAGCCAGCTATACACCACATCCTGACATTGAAAACATGATAGGTCCAAAACTGTTAGTACAGCTAAAACAGTTAATTAAAATACATAGACAATTGGATCAATATGTCATGCGGACCTTAACAGTCCAACCTACTGTAAGGGTTCCACATCACACCCCTCACCAGGGGAACACAAACAAAATCACACCACAGACTATACAATCAGTCATTGGTAAATTGCCTGCAAAGAGGGAACAAATTCCGTTCTGGTTAGCTCAGAAAATTACTCAAATAGAGGCAGTATTCCCTGATAGCACACCTCATGAGAAACACAGAATTCTGACAATCTGTTTACCAATGGGGATAGCACCACATGTGGAGGACTGTGACACTTGGGGTACAGTCTTTGCTTCAATCTACACAGAAACACATGGTGTTCCGTCTATGGCGGTAATACCAGACGTTCTGAGACAGATTCAAAATGAATACGGACCAGAACCTGCCTTAAATCTCGGTATGAAATTACTAAAAGATTTGAAACAGGTCTCGGCTTTACTATTAGCCAACATCAAAGGTGAAGCAGCATCCGTGGCAATCCACCAAAAGCTAAAAGAAACAGATATAAAAAAACAACCATATGAGCTTGCTAGAATTATTGAAAAATCTTATGAAGAACTAGGTAGAGATAGTTTGGGTGGGAAACCATTAAAACCACAACTAACTGAAAATCCTGTAAACGTTTTTTTTAAAAATAATCTCACTACTCCTAAGAAGAAGTGGGAAAACACTAAACAGACACTTCCTAAAGAGAAGCGTTCTCAGTCCAGAGGAAGATCTCCCCAACGGGGAGGTAGGTCTCCACAACGGGAGCACTCTGAAAAAAGATATAACCTCAGAAATAGGGATAATTTGAGAAAACCTAATAGATATCAAGATACTGATACACGTTCCTCTTGTACCTTTCAGACTTCCTCGCAGAAATCCGAGAGGAGAGGACGATCAGAACAAAGAGAAGAACGCGTGAAGTCCAAAGACGAACAGCACGTTCCTAAAAATATGAAAACTCAATTCACCAAAAAGAAGGTAGCAAGCGTAAAGATCAGGCATGCCAAGGATCTTGAGGACACAACTCAAGAACGGGGAGTGGGCCCAGACAATGCTAGACAGCGCAGCAGAAGTAACCATAGTTCGCAAGATCCTGAAGGATCATCTGGAGACAGTGGACTTGAATGAATGGATCGAAGTTGAAACTGCCGACACCAGGGTTAGTGTACCCCACAAGTTATATTAAGTAACACTCCAGATGGAGGGGGACATAACTAGGAAAATAAAAGCTCTCTTTTGGGAGAAGCTATCTAAGGGTTATGACATTCTTCTAGCTGAACAAGACTGGCCACCTGAGTTTGTCAGGGAGTGCCCACATGGCGAAGAGATAATTATGCCAGCCTTCTCAAATCACATTCCAATTCATAAAAAATACACATATGCCAGGAAATGGGCAGTGGCCCAGGCTCCAGCATTATACCAAATTCACGCAGGATGGGATGAGGATTCTCCTCACCATAAAATCCAGTTGAAAACTCAACCTACTGCTCAGAGGCAGTACCCAGTTAAGCAAGAAGCTAAAAAACAGGTCAGGGAGATTTTAAATCAACTTGAATACCAAGGGGTAATTGAAACATGCAACTCATCAATGAACAATCCTGTGTTTCCTTTCTCAAAACCAGACCATTCATATTGTCTAGTTTTGGACTACAGACACTTAAACTCTTGTTGCAAAACTTTTGCAGTACAAAATGCACACAGTGCAGCACTGATGAATAACAATGTGCGTAAAAAATAGAAAACCGCATTAGATATTTCAAATGGGTTTTTCTGTCAAAACATTGCACCTGAAAGCAGGCATTTGACCGCTTATTTCAATTATGGGGACATAGAGACAATTTTGCTGTCTCCCCCGGGGATTCAAGAATAGTCCAGGGTTATTTTCAGCCAGAGTAACAGAGTTACTACAAATGTATGATGACGAGGCATTATCTTATGTCGATGATATCTATCTTACAAACGACGATTTGGACGTGCACTTGAAAAGACTGAACACCATAATACTTGGGTTCGCTTCTGAAAGGTACAAATTCAATTTTAAGAAATCACGAATTGCCCACCTCAACGTCCTATTCTTAGGATACGAGTTATCAAGTGAAGGCAAAAGCCTGGCAGCCAACTTCCTAGAGAAATGTGCGCTGCTCCAACCTCCAAAGACGCTGAAGAACTTACAGTCAATTCTAGGTTTCCTGAATTTCGGAAGAACTTATGTTCTGAATTACGCAGAAAGGGTTAAACCTCTCTACGAACTAATCAAACCTGATTTCAAACCAACAAATTGGACTCAAAGCCATACAGAAATTCCGCGTTCAGTGCAAACAGACATGTTAGCAAAAACACAGTTAGAAATACGCGACAATGTGCGCAATCTTGTGATCTGAATCATCCCAGGGATATGCGGATTCACGTACTTGACCTTTAATGAAGGTGAAAAGGTACCAATAGCATATAAATCACACTTGTACACACAAGCTGAAATAAAATTCACTTCTACAGAAAAAATTCTGACAGCAGTTCAAACTGCAGTAGCAAAAGAGAGAGCTCTCGCACAGGGAAAACGTATAATGATCATTACACCTGTACCTGCCTTAGAGGCAGTGACGAAAGCAAGCATTCCCAATGCTAAGGCTTTACATCCGAGATGGATACAATGGGTTAATTCTCTTGCTGCAACAGGCGTTGAATACGTCTTTGACCCCTACTTGAAGACACAAGAATTCCTACAATACGAACACGAATGTCGTTTGCCGACCGAAATTCTACCTCTAGAACATTACTAATGTATAATCTATACAGACGGATCAGCACAGCCCGCAATTGGGGGTAAGCAAGCCTACAGTGCTGCATGCGCGATTGTTAACCCCTTCCATGCTGCAGCGATTTTCCCCGTGTGCTGCAAAATCGCAAGTGGATGGGTTTATGACGGCCCCCAGCCGTCATCAGCACACGAGCACCGTAGTGCATGACGGATGGGGGGCCGTCATCAGCATGCAAGGGGTTAAAGGTCACTGGCGCGAAGGTAAGTGTAGACCTATGGTCACTAAAACTCAATCACTCGGAGACTGTACAGCTCAGCAAGCTGAACTACAGGCTTTCAAGATGGAGCTTGAAAATACCGATCGCGAATTCCCCACACTCATAATGTGCGATTCGTATTACTGCGTCCAGTCTTACAATGAATATCTACAGAACTGGGTTCAAAACGGTTTCAAAGACGCAAAAGGTGGCACAATCAAGCATAAAATGCTTTGGGAACAAGTAGTTCTTTTACAAAAAGAAATACAAAAGACTCACGTGATTCATACACTGAGTCATCAGCGTGATGGCGTTCACATTGCAGGGAATTCATTGGCTGATGAAGCCACGAAGGCAGCTGTGCAAACGGCTTCCATAGCTGAGATCACTCGGTCAAAAAACTAAAATAGACAGCGAAATAATGCAAGCTGTCACTGCTTCAGAAGACACTCCCGAAAGGCTTTCCAGTAAAGTACTCATATATAACTGATGCAAATAATGTTCCTTTTGCTCGAATCCCTGGTGTGGGGGATAGGGCAATTCCAAACATGGAACATAGGTTAGGACTGATCTTACAGCACACAAAGGACTGGCATTTGCACCCGCGGGAATTTCCGCCACAGTATCATTGTTAAAACAAAGATATTGGTGGCCGCGCATGAGGAAACAAACTAGAAACTATGTTCTAGAATGTGAATCTGCCAAAAAATAAAAGTTTCAACAGTGAAACGACCTGCACAGACGCCCCTTCTGATTTCAGATAAACCACTAGCATGTGTTTACCTGGACCATTGTGGTCCCTTACAAAGGGATGGTAACTAAATATATCATGGTCGCAGTGGATTCCTGTACAAGATCTCTTTGGATGTGATCCCAGCGCTCTGCTGGCGCCAGAACTGTTATAAAGGATTTGCAAGTCTTTATGGGCACATACGCAATCGACATGCTACATTCTGACCAGGGTCCTGCGTTTAGCTCTCAAGCTTACAAGGAGGCCATGGCCAGTCTGGCCGTTGCATTGCAGTATTCTAGTCCCTTCCATCCTGAGGGTAATGCGGTAGTGGAAAGAAAAAAACGTGACATAAAGCAATCCATGTTGTTTAATCCAACAAGGGGACCCACTAGGTAATCAAGGACCAGGGGTAACAGTTATACTAAACAACAAAGGTCCTTAACTAATTACATTCAGGGCAATAAATTACTTTATAGACAACAATGTGCTATAAGCAAACTTGTCCAGCCGGACAGTAATTTAATCAATAAAGTTGATAGGCAAAATAAGGTGAGCAAATATACAGTGGGATACAATCCTGTATCAAGTACATATAACACATACAAGAAAACCAAAAGGTGTTTGGACATACAGGGGGAATTGAACAGGCAATTCTAGGGCTGGGTGGGCGCTGATATTTAAATAAAGGTTGGTTATGTTTTCTAATCAGGCAATGGTATTTTAGTCCTGATGATGATCCTTTAATGTTTGTAGGATCGAAACGCCGTCGACATTTATGTAGCTTCACACTAAGTTTTCCATTGTGTTACCCAACAGTGTTTGCTACATGTGGTCAGCTTGAAACAACCTTTATTTAAATATCAGCGCCCACCCAGCCCTAGAATTGCCTGTTCAATTTCTCCCTGTATGTCCAAACACCTTTTGGTTTTCCTTTATGTGTTATATGTACTTGATATAGGATTGTATCCCACTGTATATTTGCTCACCTTATTTTGCCTATCAACTTTATTGATTAAATTACTGTCCTGCTGGACAAGTTTGCTTATAGCACATTGTTGTCTATAAAGTCATTTATTGCCCTGAATGTAATTAGTTAAGGACCTTTGTTGTTTAGTATAAAGCAATCCATAACAGCTAAGGTATTAGGTTCGGGTTATGGGTGGGTCAAACATCTAATAAGTGTCCAACGTAGTCTTAATAATCTGCCAAGAAATTCTCTGGGTGGAATCACTCCATATGAATTACTGTTTGGTACTAGAATGATAATCGAAGACCTTGATTGTCAAACTTCAGTGGTGAAACAAAAACCCTTTGATGTCAAATATCGTTTGGCTGTTTTACAGGACTTAAATGAAACAATAAGAAATCTGAGTAACACAATACAGAAGTAAATGACCACTGAAGAAAAACCACCTGTCCCAGCAAGACCTGTCTGGATTCCAAAGATTGGGGATCTAGTCAGGGAAAAGATCGCGTTAAAGAAGGAATTTGGGCCTTCTTACAGAAAAGCAGTACCTGTCTTAGCTATCCACGGAACAAGATCAGTGTTTCTACCGCCCCTTGCTGGGGTTTAAGGGAGAACAGAGTTGTGTCCATCGACCTGGTCAAACCACATCATGTGGCCGATAATAAGTAGTAGGCCCAGTGGACTCCCAAGATGTAGCAGATGACCAAATCTTGCTACAATCCAAGAGGTTCAAACTGAAAGACTTATCACCTTTGATAAACCTGCAGTAAGAAAAGAAGGACTATGCAACAAAGCCATGGAACTTGTGCCTCTGGATACCCAAATAACAGTTCGTCAAGAAACACCTGTCTGCAATGATATATCATCTGACTATACCAACAAGGCAAAAGAAGAAACAGCTCTAACGATTTCAAGTAATCCGGATGCAATTCCAACAATTGACAGAACTGCCTCTGGCTATTTCATCAACTTTGATACCTTCTCTGAGGATCCCAGTGAACATGAAGCAACGCCAGCAAATAAAACTTTCAAAGAAAAAATAACAGAACTCCTACATCAACTTGAGAAAACATATCTGGTTTCACCATCGGTTGAGTTTTGGATTGTGTTAGGTGTACTTTTTCTCCTGCTTTGGCTCATACTTGTATTAAGTTTTGGAAGGATGATAGATGGAAAATACAGTACAATGGACACAGCAAGTAAGAAAATCAACTTACTCCTGAAACCTCACAAATCATCTCATCGTGAAAAAAGAGACCTGTCATCAGTGAACATCACAGCCGTTCCTATACCTGGTGGTATAGCATGGGACAGAACTGATTATGACATCTATGGCCCGGTGGAACTGCTGAAGATTCTACACCAGATTAAGGTTTCTTTAAGTGACTTTGTCTCACCCAGCACATTTTCTGATGATTGGGACTTTGAAACTGTTAATAACATGATGACAGATTTAGAAATGTCAGCTAAATTTACAGAACATAAATACCTAGAAGGTTCATCAGATTACGAACAAATGTATTGTTTTAATTATTATGGTCACCATTATTTGCATAAATCTGCAAGCCCTAGAAATGTTTTTACTTACAATCAATGGGAACATTGTCCAACGCCGCCAAAGGGCAGCTCAAAAACATTTTATGAAAAGTTTCCGTACTTCTCAGGATTTAATGTTACAAATCCAGAAACGTTTTATTTTAAAAATGAAAATAAGACAGGAATGCTGACCAATACTAAACAAATTTACTCTGCAAACTTTTATGCTCAGCTGTCTACATTAGGGTTTGACTTTTGCAAAGACAACATTGAGACAAAAACTGTCTGGGGCACAAAAGATTGGCAGGTGCAAGGTTTAGAAGCCCTGTTCAGAGCCTGCAATATACCAGAACAAATAATGTTTTTAAATGACACTGTTCAACAAACTTCTTGTCTTGGCCTGGCTAAGATAAAGAACAAACTGTCTATACCTAAACCCACATCTGACAGTAATGATACTACGGAAAAGGAGTTAGACATACCCTATATTTTTAAACAAAACAGAACTAATCCTGATTGGAAAAAATGGTTAATCTAGCACACAGACACGAATAACTGTCAAGATAGATTCCTGAACAAAACACAGGGGTTCACAGTAAATAGGCCAGATCCAAGATATTCCCAGAGACAACATCCAGGGATAGTAACTACTTACAGTGTAGGAAAGCTATGCCTTGAGAGGCTCCAGAAATCTACACTTCCAGAAATCAAACAACACTTATCTCTACTTAAAGAAGGCAATGATTTGCGAGATTTCTTAATGGGGCCTCGCAAACCACATCAAAAACGTTTCATATACGCCGTTATATAAGCTGCTTACAACGAAGCATGAAAAATAACGCAAATAGAAACTGCAGAAAAAATACGAGAAATTGATCTTATTAATTTAGAGAAAAGCCTCTCTGTAGTGGACAACGGGTTAATGACTGTCCTCCAGAATATATTCTTTGAACAACATTGTATCCTCTGCAATTGACATAATAGAGCAAGACTTGCTAATGTTACAACATGGCCAGTCTCAATTACGTTCTATAATGCTGCTAGGCTAGACGTTACAAAATCTCCGTTCAGGCTACGTGCCATGGCGTCTAATCAACACCACGTCATTGTTTACTGTGTTTAACCTTACAGATAAAAAAATCTCTTTGGCACAAAAAGCAAAAAGGAGCAGACTATACGGTGCTGAGCATTGAAAAACTGGAAAGATTACCATTGACAGTTTCCGAGAAGCCTGTCATTGAATGGATAATACATGGCACCATCACGATACCAGTGACGATTTTTTCAATTTCAGTATTGTCTACAGCATATACCAGCGAGCCTGTATGAAAGGTTGGGTAAAGAATACATTAAGTCGACCTGGACTTTACCATACACACACAAATGTTGGAATGGGGGAAAGGCGGTATTCCTTAGTGGTAAAAATTGTAAGAACTCACTAAGTGGTACACTTTTGTGCCAAGGTATTAATTTACACGGAGCCTGCGAAGGTTCTGCAAATAACCTCTCATGCCACCTGCACGGTACACCCTCCACAGTGATAGAACCACTTTTCAGGCAGCTATCCAATGGCAGCTACGTTATGATACGTTATGCTCAATAACCACAGCTGTTGTGGCATGTTGCCAGGAAAAGCGTATCTAGTTAGTGTGTCATCCAGGGTTACTTGTTGTATGCAAGTATTGTATCCAAAGAGCAAGACAGAAAAGGAGACGGCGTTATGGCCTTCACTGAATATCTCTTCTATACGAATTGATACTTTAAACAGAATGAAAGTCATTCTCTTACAAAAAACTGTGCCACTGACCTCGTCAAGAGAAACGTACGATCTGCAAGTTGCAAGGACTTCTGCAGAGATACATGCATTATTAGCAACAAACTGCCCAGTACATTTCGCAGAAATGTTAAGTCAAATCTTAAACATGTCTGATACCAGTGGCATCGCACATGTATTTAATACGATTTTTTCGGGGCTGTTAGCACCATTTGAAGCAGTCCTCGGCATTTTTCCAAATTTGGTGCACACTTTGTTCGGCGGCCTGCCTCTCATCTTGGGACTCGTAGCATAAATTCTATTTTTATTCCTTCTGCTCCGGCAAGTCCAGTCACCAGCGATACCCAGACTACCATGGAACAATGCCTCCTTGCCATGAGGTACCATGAGAGAATTACACAGATTCTTGGCTTGGCACGTTTAAGGGATCTGAACAAACCATGGTTCCTTTCATTCAGACCAATCTGGCAAGGTTGCATCTTACCTGTTCTGCGATGCCTGCTTTGCGGAGAGGAATGCGTGTTGGACATTTGTCTTACACTTCCATCAGTCCTGCCATCGGGTGTTGACGCTTTGCTAGGTCCAGTAACGACTCATGCATCGTGTTGCCCCCAACGGCTGCCCATTCTGATGACGGCATTCATTGAGGTCTCACCAGAAAGACTAACTGAGGGTGAGATACGAGACACTACAGGCACACAGGTACCACCTACTGCGGACATTGCTAATGCATCAAACGCCGACGGCGATGATCCTCATCTATGCACATTTGACCTGCTAACTGAAGTGGTTCCACTTTTGCCTACTATGGTAATCTGCTTCAAGTAGAACTATTCTTAGAGAACAAAATTTCTTTTGAAAACGTCCTAATGACAATATTTGGCCTTGTCTTAAAAATGAAACAGTTTAAATATTATACTATGGGATAGTCTCGACATTTTTTATTTACCTTAAAGAGACATTTCATGAATGTACTTTCGTCTTTCATAAATGTTAGAATCTATGCTCTCATACTATGCTTCATGTCGGTTGAGACCTATTATCTTCATACAGTTTATACTCATTTCATGTGAACAAACCTTTCAAATGCAATTTGTATTTTGGGTGGGATTGTAAACACTTGCGTTAGATATGTTCAGTGCTTATACATTTTGTTTTATTGGACTTAATATTGTGGAGTGGGTGTTGTGTAGTAATCTAGGACCCTAGAGTAATTTTCCCGAATCCTGCCCATATATAGGTATAAATTACCCGATCCTTATTTAGGCATTGAAATCATTACCATATTTAGACTGAGCCTATGCAGCCCAAATACGGCATGGCTACTTCCACTAAGTTCCGGGAATCAACAACAATTTCTTAGAAAAACCCACCTTCAGCAGCTAGGGACTTCCCCTCGCCTGAATACTAATTTATTTAGGAAATCATGGAGTTTTCAAAGAACTGAGTCTTTGAGTGAAGTTATTATGTCCAATCATACGTCAAACTCGGCACCTTTAAGGTATAAATATGCCTACATTTGCCCTGACAAACACACGGTGGTTTGGAGCAGATCGACTAACTACTTGCCCGACGCCCTGCAGCAGCAAGTGCCGAAGGAAGCCGACCCCCCAGCTGACGCACTGAGAGGCGCTGTCTTTTCTCCTGCCGAGAAATCCAGCTCCAGTGTTTCCAGGCTACCCTTGTGGGTTGCTGGGAAGTCGAGTCCTGAGAGAGAGATACAAGACCTCCTTCATTCTAAAACCAAGGTACGGAGCTGATTAGACCCTTAGAGAATTCTTGGAATAGATTCTTGGCAAAGAATTCTAAACTTAAGCTACACCTCACTTACTTCTTCCCTTGTACTAGACTTAGGTTAGGTACACCAGGGTAGGCGTATTTTAGAAGCACCAGTTGAGTACTTTTAGTCCTTTTATCATTGTATGTATTATATGTTATTTTATATGGCTTAGAAACCATATCATGCTTTTACAGTACTACTTTATAATACTTTTTGTATTATATGCCTTGTACTTTATAACCAGTATTACGATTGTAGCAGTACATTTCTTATGCTTAAGAAAGAAGACAGTTCAACAAATATTTTTTATTGGAAACCCCCGTCTCTATATTTCTCAGCACCTCTGGTGAAACGAAGCATGCACGATTGACTGAGTAAAATAGCTATCTATTGTTTCCGCGACTCTAGAGATTGATTTCCTATTCTTGGGAAACAAAGTTGTCATGTTTATGCGGTTGTCAGAAACGAATCCCTTCTTGTGAATTCGAGAAAGTTTCTAGTGACCTCTGAGCTAGCTTGCACTCACAATTAAGTTTAATATATTCGGTAGAGACCTAGTCGACCTCAGTCCTAAGTCTAAACTACAGGATATATTATTCCAATGCGCAGAGCCTATTGGGAATATTGGAACTACACTACAGTTTCAGGTGCGGAAGTGAAGGGCATTGGACAAACAGTCCAGGATGCTTTGCGAGATTTGCTTTCTGTAAAAATTGTGGCAAATAGGACCATTATGCTAGATTATGTCGATGACCAAAACAACCAGATGTAAATTATTTAGCTGAAGAGACAAGGATTGTTTCTAGTATACGTGATGTTGGGAGTGTGGATGCTGATCCTCTAGATATGCCTGAGTGTGAGATTACTGTGGGTGGAAAAAAATATCTGTCCTAGCAGATTCTGGATCACCCTTTACAATGATTGGTGATAAAAATTGTGAAACTACATTTTGGTGGTGAGAAGATTGTGAAACTACATTTTGATGGTGAGAACATTGATCTGTTAGCTTCAGACATTAACCCTGTCGGTTATGGTGTTGTGAGGATTGATGTTTTGGGTTATTGCGTTAAGAAAATTCAATTTTATGATCGTGAGACTGTTGGCAAGATCTATGTAGCAAAAAGGGGTGACAATCTCCTTGGATGGAGACATCAAAGGGATATGGGAATTACACTCAATCCTAACGGTACACCAAAGGTTTTATTATTATCTAAAGAAGAACTACCTCAGGATATTTGTACAGATTTTCCTGATGTATTTAGTGAAGATTTTGGCCTGTTAAAAAATGTTGAACAAAAAATGATCTTAAAGAGTGGTGCAACACCTTTTGTAGCCAAAGTGAGGAAGGTCTCAATTATGATGATGGAACCATTAGAACGTGAAATTAGAAACTCAAAGATAAGGGTGTTATTGAAGAGATTCAAAGCTCGGAGTGGTTGGCTCCGGTAGTTTTGGCACCAAAGGATGGTGGAAAGGAGATTTGTCTCTGTGCTGATTTAAGAGGGTTAAACAAATGTATTTGGGTTGACAGACAACCTTTACCAAACATCAATGAGACTCTAGCCCTTATTAAAGACTCTAAAATCTTTAGTGTGATGGATCTGTCCTCCGCTTACCACCAGGTTAAGTTACATCCAGAATCTAAGCATTTGACTTCGTTTGTCACACCTATTGGGGCATTTCAATTTGTGAGAATGCCATTTGGACTTGCCTCTGCTGTGGCATGTTTCCAAAGAGTTATGAAGCAGGTGTTACATGGTTTAGACAAAGTCTTGTTTTTTCAAGATGACATATTGGTTCATGGTAAGGATTTGAAAGAACATAATGAGATCTTATGGAAAGATTACAAGCTGCTGGTTTAGTGATAAGAAAAGAAAAAGTGTAGGTTCAGAGTTACTTTGGTCACTTATCTAGGTCACACAGTTTCTGGTGAAGGTATCAGCCCTAAATTGGAGTTGGCTAAGAGCATAAGTGACGCTCCTAAACCTGATAACAAGGATCAGGTGTGTTCTTTTCTTGGATTAGCAGAGTTCATCTGAAAATGTATACAACATTTTGCTTGTTTCTCAGCCCTTGAGAGCTCTATTGAAGAAAGGTTCTCAATTTACTTGGTCTGATGAGTGTAAAAAATCTTTCAGTCACATAAAGAGTTGTATTTCAAAGTTACATACTTTAGGAAATTTTGATGTAAACAAGAAAACTGTTTTATCTACGGATGCGAGTATTTCTGGATTAGGTGCTGTGCTTTCTCAGGTTGTTAATGGTGAGTTGAAAGTTGTAGCATTTGCTTCCCGTGCCTTAAGTGGTGCGGAAGAAAGATATTCCGTAATTGAACGAGAAGCACTGGCCGTATATTGGGGAATTCTCCATTTAAATTTTTTTTATGGGGATTACCTTTCACAGTAAGATTGGATCATAAACCTCTTTCAAAGATTTTTACTTCTAGAGAACTAGACAATCTTTCTCAAAGGATCTCTCGTTGGGTTGATGGTTTATCAAATTACAATTTTGTGGTTGAATTTGTACCTGGTGCTAAAAACTGTTTGGCAGACTGCATGTCAAGATTACCTATACAGTCTGAAGTCATTAATGTTGATGTCACTTCCATAAATTGGATTTGTGAGTCAGCTTTAGGCGACAAAGAATGGACTGATGCCAATGTGAATGACTCTGATGTCAACATTTTAAGAGAATTTATTGTGAAAGGATGATCAGATAAGAAGATGTTATCTTCCTCTATGAGTTGTTACTTTGGAGTGAAAGATGAGCTAAGTATCTTGAATGATAAAATATTTAGAGGGAAACGTTTGGTTTCTCCTGCAAACTTAAGAAGAAAATTGATTAATTCGACCCATGAAGGTCATTTGGGTCGTGATAAAAGAAGCAAGACTTCGTGAATGGTACTGGTGGCCAAGCATGGACCACGAGGTGGAGGATGTGGTAAAGGATTGTTGGCAGTGTGCCAACAGTGACAAATCTAAAAAAACTTCTACTGCACCAATTTCACAAGTAGGAGTGCCTCCTGAACCGTGGACGAAGCCAGGTCTGGATATTGCTGGTCCATTTGAGTTGCTTAACCATAGTGAACGTTTTGTAATCTTGCTGGTAGATTATACTTCCAAATGGGTTGTAGCAAAATGTGTACCTGTAGCTAATACGAGGAGTGTAATTGATTTTCTGAAAGAAGAATTTTCTAGAGAAGGAGTTCCTAAAACTATTATCAAGGAGAATGGTGCGCAATTTATCTCAGAGGAGATGGAACAATTTCTTTCTGGTTTAGCCATTAATCATTTCAGAACTGCACTTTACTCTCCACAGGCAAATGGTCTGGCTGAGAGTATGAATACAATTGTCAAGTGTTGTGCTCAACAAGCAATTCAGAATAAATCATCTTTGACTGTGTCTCTGAGAGAAACATGGTGGGCACATAGAGTTACACCTACTAGTGTGACATCTGTTTCACCTTTTTCTATTCTCAGAGGAAGAAAACCACATTGCAAGTTAAATCCAGTGTGGTTAGGATTAGATACATCTACTCTTGACCAACCTTCTTCTTTTGATTTAATGGTACGAAGAAATAATTATCAGAATAAATACAAGATTGATTTTGATAAGAAATACTGCACTACACACATTACATGGTGTGTTGGTGATACTGTTCTTGTTGGGAAACCTGGTTTCATAAAAAAGGATTTATCAAAATTTATGGGTCCTTTTGTGATCTCTGTCAAGAGAAATGTTGTTGAATTAGATTCTGGTGACGTTTGGAATATGTCCCATTTGTTTAGAAGTTCAAATCAATGCTCACGACTTTCACATCATGCTGGTTTGAATCATTCTCACAACATTTCCAACAGAAGTTTTGAAAGAACTAAAATCAAACCAAGATTGCATAAGGATTACATAATGTCTACTCATTCATTTATTTTTTCTTTCTTTTCCTTTGAATGTTTATGGTTTCTCTGGCACCAATGATATTTTAATAACAAATAACTCCCGACACATGCTACACTAATCTAAATTGCACACTCTTCGAGGTCAAAACTACAAAAAAAACACACATAAGTACGCTTCCTGGCCTGACAGGAACTGAACAACCCCCATGTCCCAGGAATAATTATTCACATTCCTAGGCTGGCCTGGCGCACGCAAGCCCAGCCCACTTTGCATATGAATACATAGGATAACCACAACGCCACACATCCCTCTTCTTCCACACTACCTCAAGTGATATGCTGCATCCACCTCGCATATCACAATGGGCAATGAAAAAAAGAAATGAATCCATGAGGTGTACACCATCCTGGCAATCAACACAGGCTCTAAATTGTGAGCCCTACTGTCCATCGTCTACGAAAGGGATCCACAAGTTGTACACTCTCCTGCAATCAACACTCCATCTGAATTTTGAGCACTGCTGCCCGTAGTGTTTGCTCACACAACAATGACAGCAGTTAAGCAGAGCGGCCTGGGTGCACAGGGCCTCCAATTGAGCGGGGTGTGGTGGGAGGGGTGGGGTGCATCAGCCTGGCTGCGCAGGTGCGAACAAATGATATTGCTGTGCGTAATGATGTGATCTCTGACCTCATTCAGTCTCATCTCTGTCTCATTTTAAAGACCTGCTGGACCGTACTGTAGGCCTGAGCCATCGGGCAGTTCTGCCCTACAGACACCTTGAGCGCGGTCCTGCGGGAGGGGTGGGCTGCATCAGCCAGAGTGCGCACGTGCGAAAAAGCGATGTTGCCGTGCGTAATGATGTGATCTCTGACCTCATTCAGTCACATCTGTCTCATTTTAAGGTCCTGCTGGACGGTACTGTAGGCCTGAGCCAGCGGGCAGCGCTGCCCTACAGACACGTGGCGTTGGCTTTTAGGACACTGTAGTGAGCTTGTTACTAAGTGTACATGTACACAGGCTCCCGCCACTGCACCCTAGGATATAAATTGATGTGTGCTACCTCACAAGGTGTTAAAATTCGAGGGGTTGCTATTCTGGCTAAAGGGAGTGGATTGGTGTTTAACAAATCTAAAACTGATAAGTTTGGCCGTTGGGCTATCACCGAATGTAGTTATCAAACAGGGCAAAAAATGACAATTTGTGCTATTTATGGGAGCAATACAGATGACCCCAGGGTTTTCGATGAGGTCTCTAACGAACTATCACACTGGCCTCTTCCGGTGTTGGTCTGTGGGGGCTTCAATATAAACCTCCCGGTCAACTGGTCCTTAAACGATGACTGGGTCTATAAAGGACGTAAACCCAAAGTATTCCGCTCTCTTAAAGATTTGTGTCTTATACATGGACTTGTGGATAGCTGGCAGACTTCAAACACCAACACCGGTGACCTTGGCTATACCGTTTATTCAAATCCACACCGCACGCATGCCAGAATTGACTATATTTTACTTTCAAATTCACTAGTCA
Source organism: Lissotriton helveticus (assembly GCF_964261635.1). Taxonomy (NCBI): domain Eukaryota; kingdom Metazoa; phylum Chordata; class Amphibia; order Caudata; family Salamandridae; genus Lissotriton; species Lissotriton helveticus. The sequence goes on along the minus strand of NC_136067.1, from coordinate 1,072,707,574 downwards.
GGAATTCCCAAACTGTTAAATTGCCTCGGGTACTATCGGACCACAACCCCCTTTTATGTACACTGACCATTAGACTAGTTAAATCAGAGCCTAGCCTGTGGTCATTTGAAAAAGCATTACTGAACGACCCTCAGTATTGTATCCACATGAAAGACTGGATACCCAAGTTCCTAGCAGAAAACATCAATAGTACATCAATAGAGGTTGTTTGGGACACGTTGAAAGCAGGGGTCCGGGGTGAGACTATGTCATATTCCCTCAGAGCAAACAGGCGAGAGAAAGAGGAGATGCAGATGTTGCAGGATGAGCTTATTTCAGCAGAAGTAGGACTCATTAGTGTTACTAGCAATAGAGATACAACTGGGGACATCTCTAACACCTTAGCCCAAGTAGCGGTTGCCAAGGCAGCAATCGGAGAGCCACGGCACGAAAAGAAATAATATATGAATTCAATGTGCAAGTGGGGCATCAATTGGCGGTGCGATTGCGACAACAGGTCAATGCTAATCTAATAAGGGAGATTATTGACCCAGTGGAAGGCCAGTTAAAAGACCCAGAGTTGATTAAGCAAGCATTTTGGAGGTTTTATAATGAATTATACACGCATAACGGCAAGGAAGACGTCATAGCAATAGAAAGGTACTTAGAGAATTGTGAAGTCGTGAAGCTTGAGGTAAATACGCAGCTGGCTCTAGAGGAAACTCCGAACATGGAAGAGGTGTTGACCGCGGTCAAGAGCCTCCCTAAAGGAAAGGCAACAGGGCTGGATAGCATACCTTCAGAGTTTTATGGCACATTTATAGACGAAATTAAACACATATTTAGGGATTTGATTATTCATATTTTTTCCGGGGGGGAACCTCCCAGTTCCTGGTCTAGGGCCAAAATTGTGATTTTTGCTAAAAAGGGGAAACCCCCAGAACATTTAGGATCATATCGCCCTATAACCCTTATGAATGCGGATTCTAAAATATACTCCAAAATCTTGGCAAACCGAATTGCACCTATAATACACAAAGTGATAGTCAACAGTCAGCATGGTTTTGTCCCTGGAAGGTCAATGATAAATCATATCCAGAGGGTTATTACACTTTTTGACGGAACAGAAACTACAGGAGACCCTATGGCCCTGATCCTTTTGGATGCAGAGAAGGCCTTTGATAGGGTCTCCTGGCAGTTTCTTTGGAAAGCAATGGCAATGATGGGATTTCAAACAAAGTTTATTCAGGCGATACAAAAGATGTATAATAATCCTAGGGCTGTTGTATCTGTCAATGGAAGCCTAACTAAGGAAATTGCCGTCTCCAGGGGAACTCGCCAGGGGTGCCCTTGCTCGCCATTGCTCTTTGCAATATATATAGATTCTTTTATTCGCTATTTAGAGAAAAACAATCATATAACCCCCATTATATTACAGGGGTACCGACAAAAACATTAGCATATGCTGATGATATTGCTATAGTTACCGCAGATCCCACAGTAGCAATGCTGATCATTGAGTCCGAGGCCAGGAAATTTGGGCTGGTTTCTGGCTACGCGTTAAATCAGGAAAAGACACAAATTGTCCTAAATCAAAAAATTGTAATGGATGATCCTAGGGTGGTGAAGGGAGCGACATACCTGGGGGTCACAATTTCTTCAAAGTTAGAGGACGTTGTGGACATAAATCTTATGCCAATGCTGAATACGATACAAAAGGATCTATGACGGTTAGACAACCTTCACCTGTCCATTTTTGGAAGAGCAAATGCAATTAAAATGGTGTACTTTCCCAAAATATTATATTTATTCAGAGCAGTTTGTCTAGAGTTTTCTAATCAGTGGTTTACAGTAATGGAACGTACTTTTTCTGGATTTATATGGTCATACGCTCAACCCCGACGGGCATATAAATATCTTACCCTTCCTAAGGACAGAGGTGGGTTGGCACTTCCCAACTTAAAGAGATATTACTGGTCATGTGTATTACTCTACAGTAAGTAATTATTGCAAGAGGGGAACAAAACAGAGGTACATACCGCTTCAATCTTTCAGCTATTGGTGGGGAATTACTGTTATGGCTATTTTTGGAGACACATACACGACAGTTACCACAAAAAGGTCAAATTCAAGACTCTTTATAGTTGTTTTAAGGTTTGGAAGGCTGTAAAAAAAGTATTAGGAATAGGACAATTCTCATATTACACTCCGGTACTAAATAACCCAATTCTTCCATCAACAATCTTTAAAGATAACTGCGTTAATAAATGGTATAATTTGGGAATAACACAATTAGGGGATTTTTATACTAATCAGGGGATTAAATCTTTTGATGCTCTAAAGGGAGAATTTGTTTTAGACTGGCGGGATTTTTTTAAATATCTATAAATTAGGGACTTCTTAATTCACAAATCTGGAGCAAGGACACTCGGGGAAGAATCTGCTGTAGTAGAGACAATTATACATTCTAAGAAACATACAATCGGTGGAGTTCATGTGTCATTGCTGGATAGGTTACCAGACGATCTAGATAAAACGGCAATGAGATGGCAAAGTAAACTCAAGATCTCTAAAGAAGGATTCTTATATTCTTATCAGCTAGCTCAAACCATCCTTATTTCTACCAAACTCCAGGCACAATTTTACAAAACCTGTTTTTTTCTTTACTATACACCCGATAAGATCGCAAAATGGGGAACCGGTAAGGGGACTTGCTGCCCGAGATGCAACCTATCTAAAGCAGACTGCATCCATATTTTTGCCTCTTGCCCGGTGTTAATACCTTTGATACAAAATATAGAGAGGTTCTTAACTTTGGTTCTTCATAGAAAGATCGCCTTGTCACCAGAGGCAATGGTACTTGGGGTGGAATATTCAGATAATCTTGAGAGCGGTCACGAGTTTATATTTGTTGCTATGGCTGTTTGGAGGCTATGTCTAGCCTCGGCTTGGCTAGACCGGCTACCGCCCACTTTTCAACAGTGGCTAGCCAGGCTTTTAGCTGTGCATAATATCGAGATAGCTATATATAAGCGGAAAGGTAGACGGCGACGCGAAAGGGGCATGAAAATTTGGACTCCTCTCACACACTGGCGAGATCTACAAAACTGATTTATTATCAATGTTGTAATGTATTTAAGTTATTGCTTTAATTGGTTTTTCGTGATGCTTGGAATATATTTTGTAAATTCTCTATAATGTATATTTAAATATGACAAACACAACGTCAAATTCATGATGTTAATGCACAGAATGTTTACCTGTCCGGTGGGGGGGAATAAATATGTTAAAATCAATAAAAACATTTAAAAAAAAAAAAAAAAAAAGCACACAGGCTCCCGCCACTGCATTACACGTGCACATTATGCTTCTAGCATGCGCTCTGTTCCTTTCTATAAAACCCTTCGTATAACATATAATTATTTAACCTAGTGAATTCTCGAGCACTCCATCTCCTCTTTGAACCACGATTGCCACTAACAGTTGGTATAGATCGTACTTCAAAATCAAAGGATGCACTCAACTCCTATTTTCTACCAAGTTTGAAATAAACCTTCTTTTACCTCCAAACGTTTCCACCACTAAATTATTTCTCCCTTTTCAGAGATTCCATTGACTGCCTCAAGAAGGGCGGAGTGGGAGCTGACCCCGCAATGATGCCCTGGGCATTCTGACATCTTCCATCGTGGTATCAAGACACCGTCCCGACGGGAGACCTGGTCTACCATACAAACGTACCCCTGACTAGGAGCTTGCACGAACACGTCGTGGGACCCACCAGTGGTGACAGGTGAGCAGTGAAGCCTTGGTGGGCAAGACCTACAATTGAGCACAGTGCGGGGGAAGGGGCAGGTGCATGCAAGCGATTTTCCCATAGCTAATAATGTAGGACTATATTATCAAAGAACGGCAATAACATTATCACCACTTTAGCGGCAGGAAACTGCCGCTAAATTGGCTGTAATGGACTTGATAATATGCCCTTGTGAATTCCCATAGAAGCCCAGGTTCACACCAGAAACTAGGCTTCTATGGGAATTCACAAGGACATATTATCAACCTCTTAAGACCGCTTTAGCGGCAGTTTCCTGCAGCTAAAGCGGCGATAATGTTATTGCCGTTCCTTGATAATATGGCCCATAATCTCTGGCCGTGTGTGTTTTATTTTAAGGACTTGCTGAACCACACTCTTTCTCGCGATTCCAGCGTCCTAGACAAACAGGTGACTGGAGGGTAAACACTAAGGGCTGGGTACAGTAGGCCGACGCTCTGTCTTCCTTCCTCTCTTCTTTTTACTCTCCCTCCCCTTCTCCCTTCCACCCACTCCCCCTACCTTCCATTCTCACTATCGTCCTTTCATTCGGACTTTCTTTCTTTACCTCTTCCACATAGCACACATACTTATGTTTCATTTATGTCTTGCAGGTTTCCTACACTGCTTCCACTGGAGTCCAACCCACGTTTTTTTTATTAAACTGTTTCTTCTATTAAAGTTACGATACTATATATTTGTGTTTTAATAAAGGTTACTTTTTTTTTCAAATAAATAACTGAGTGTATAGGTCTTCGTTTTCTGACAACACTTGTCTATTATTTATTGTGAAAATCATTTGTTTATAAGAGATTTTAAGGATAAAGTTATCTAATATTAGAGTGCACCTACCAAACAATCTAACTGACTATTAGATAAATTAAGCCTGGGTAATTGTACAACTGCAAGAGTTCTATGAGTGTATCACTTTATAACACCATAAGTACTGCCCGTGTGATTACCGAACAAATAAGGCACTGCCTAGGACCACCGAGGCTTCAGGGACTGCCGAGGCCCACCCTGCATATTTAAATAAAGCCCCGGAGTGTGGCGATCCCCGGACTTCGGTTGGCCTCGAACTCCCCGAACAATTAGTAAACAATACCCGGAAGGAGGTGCTCCCCTAGGCTGCAAAACGTCTCTCTGCCCTTCCACACCTATTTTACATGTGACATTAAGATCCCCAGTCCTACAGAGACCACCCAATATAATAATTGGATTGGCCATGGAACATTACCCACCAGGGGCCTCATTTAAAAGAACGGGTGAGACCCCGTTTTTTTGTTTGTTTTGTTTCTTCTTTTCTCTCCATTTTTACCATCCGCAACCCTTCTATTAAAGCGATATGAGATTTTCCTCCTCTCGGTTCAAGTAGTCGAACAATTATTTGCTATCTCCGGGTAGAAGCCATGCACCAGCCCTCTAATAGCAATCACAAATGTCCCGCGAATGCACACCCCGGGACATTGTATGCCCTGCCCCTCACATTTCGCCCTCCCTAGGACCATGATGCATTTGTTAGTATAAACGCATACTAACACTACTTACACACGTGTAGTACAGCGACCAGAATGTAGTGAAGAAGCAGAGGAAGATCAAAATATAAATCCTACCAGAAGTCGGATGGCACTTCAATGAGCCGACGAACCTGGCATGAGTAGAAACAGCTACACGAAGAAAACGGGTCTTCAGCACAACGCAAGCAATTTTGAAATATTGCTGAGTGGTACTTTCTTTTTACCTTCTCCCGCTCGTCGCCAAATTTATGTAGTGAAGAGGCAGACAGCAGTGGATCCAATAAGTAGATTTATTACAAGAAAATAGGAAACCTGAACCAACCCCCAACTGGAGCAGACAGCAAGGCAACCGTCTTCTCCAGCACTGTGTACAAACTCCGCAAGTTTCCCCTCATGACAGCCCTACATTCTAACATTACATACTTAAATTCTAGTAGCATTACATACTAGCATTCTACTATGACTTACATCGGAATACTACACAGAATACATGACTTTACAGCAATGAGCTCATGGTTTCATCCACGAGTCTGGAGACCGGTAGGGTTAAGTATTTCCCTTCCCACTCCCTATATTGTATAAACGTAAACTAACGCTTCCACAGGTATGCTACAGCGCCCAGAGCATATCACTTTACAGCAATGAGCTCACAATTTAGGCTTACATTTAATCCCCGAGTCTTCACACCAGTAGGTGTGAGTAGTTCGCTTCCCACTCCCGATATAATATAAACGCATACTAACACTACTTACACACTTACACTACAGCGGCTAGTATCCTACAGCGCCAAGAGCCCATCACTTTACAGCAATTAGCTCGGTTTCATCCCTAGGTCTTCACACCGGTAGATGTAGCTACTTCGCTTCCCGCTTCCGGTATACTCTCAACACACAGTAGCGGTCAGTAGTTCACTTCTCACTCCCTGTATGGTATAAACGCCTACTAACACTACTTGGTACAAAAGGGGGTGGTGATGGACAGAGCATCTGAACCAATCAAACACTCACACCCAGTCAAAAGATCTGGGTTTGATCCATCACCGTTCTTTAGCCCACTCTGCCACCCCAGTTCAGACATGGCTATATGCAAATCAGTCTGACCCTGTGCCTCATGGGAACAGTCCAGCCCGAACTGCCAAGCAATGCCTTCCCTGGACCGGAAACAAGCTTCCGAGGACCGGTTTCTGGCATTCCAGCCGTCTTCAGCCCGGCTTGCTTGAATCCAGTGGCAAAGTGAGCAAGGGACTCACGTCTGAGCATACCCTGCCACACTTATGGCGGCCAAAGCGGTACAAAAGGGGATGGTGATGGACGGAGCATCTGAACCAATCAAACACTCACACCCAGTCAAAAGATCTGGGTTTGATCCATCACCGTTCTTTAGCCCACTCTGCAACCCCAGTTCAGACATGGCTATATGCAAATCAGTCTGACCCTGTGCCTCATGAGAACAGTCCAGCCCGAACTGCCAAGCCATGCCTTCCCTGGACCGGAAACAAGCTTCCGAGGACCGGTTTCTGGCATTTCAGCCGTCTTCAGCCCGGCTTGCTTGAATCCAGTGGCAAAGTGAGCAAGGGACTCATGTCTGAGCATACCCTGCCACACTTATGGCGGCCAAAGCGGTACAAAAGGGGGTGGTGATGGACGGAGCATCTGAACCAATCAAACACTCACACCCAGTCAAAAGATCTGGGTTTGATCCATCACCGTTCTTTAGCCCACTCTGCCACCCCAGTTCAGACATGGCTATATGCAAATCAGTCTGACCCTGTGCCTCATGGGAACAGTCCAGCCCGAACTGCCAAGCCATGCCTTCCCTGGACCGGAAACAAGCTTCCGAGGACCGGTTTCTGGCATTCCAGCCGTCTTCAGCCCGGCTTGCTTGTATCTAGTGGCAAAGTGAGCAAGGGACTCACGTCCATCACCGTTCTTTAGCCCACTCTGCCACCCCAGTTCAGACATGGCTATATACAAATCAGTCTGACCCTGTGCCTCATGGGAACAGTCCAGCCCGAACAACTAACTAACACTACTTGCACATGAATACTACAAACACCAGACCACATCTCTTTACAGCAATGACCTCACGGTTTAGACTCTCAATTTCATACCTGAGTATAGCATCATATCAGCACCATGCCACTCTGAGCAACACCGGACTTTCAGACCGGTAACAGTGATAACTACCTACTGGCGACCGCCAGTAGGTAATAAAGAACAAATTACAATCGTTCCTTTATTCTTTTAGCTTTCAAAACATCTCTCTATTACTGTCTTTCTACTTTTCCATATAAACAGTTTTTTTATTATTCAAGTACACATCGAAGTCAGAAGTGCAACGTATTCTATCAACACACTTTCTAGAACATTCTACAACACGTGGAGGTTAAAAGTTCATCAATTTTTTTAAACCTACAGATATTTTTTGCAACATTTTCTCGAACATTTAATGGCATGTGCAGGTTAAACGTTCATGATTGTTTTAAGTTAGAGCAGTGCCTTCCAAATGCAAGTAGCAGGTGAGGTTGAGTTGAGCAAATGTTATCCTATAATATGTACTCCACGTGCAAACTGCTTTTTCTTAGCCAATCAAAAAGATACTTTTCCAACAAATGAATGTGCATCCTACTTTTAAAAAACAATGCTTTTCAACTCCCAATCAGGTACAGTTTTGTATGCAAAAAGAAACTAGTTCCCCAGCTTTAAACATATCTCTTATTCTACGAAGGAACTGCATGAGCTACAGACATCTTTCCATACCTTCCAGACATACCTTGAAAATGCTAGTGTGGATCGTAGGACATAGCTATGTTTTCTGGTGCAAGAGGTATGCAGAACAGAGACGTATTGACTTAGACCTACGTTTACAAAATGTGGACATTAAATGGTTTGGACAGAGAGGATTGAAGTGGCACCAATTGTTGCCTTTGGTTAAAACCTGTTTGCATCTCCAACACCCTGACCTCATGATTGTGCACTGTGGTGGAAATGACCTAGGCACATTGACTAGGGTAGGTTTGGAAATGCTTATGAAGGACACCTTTGGACAATTGATGTTACTTTTACCTCAAACTGTCTTTGTATATTCCAATATTTGCCAAAGACAGAAGTGGAAATGGTCCAAACAATTTTGTCCTCATATTGAAAAATCTTGCAAAAAAGTCCACAAAGCTGTGTCTGCATACCTCAGAGACCACAAAATGGGCTCCATCTACAAAAACAACATACGTTTTGATATGGCGGATATATACAGAAGTGATGGAGTACACTTCACAGATCAGGGCAACCGAGTTTTCCTGAATAACTTGAAGCTGTGCATCCGCACTTATATGCAGCTCCAACTAATGAACACAAGGGCTCTTTTTAGAGCCACCCTATAACTTACAACTTAGGCCTGCTATTTTAGGGCCAGATAACAGCAACTCCCGGACCCTCGCCAAAATGTATTCTTCACACAGCTGTGGCGCAGCGGCAAGACCATCCCACTTTGCAGCACAGACCTCTCGCTTTGATTCCCGCTCTACTCACCCAGAAGGGTGAGTAGTTGACACTTTACAAATAGCGTATTGATTTACCTTCACACTCCCTATACAACACCACCTAAGCACCATATACAAGTTGAACACGTGTGGCACAGCACTCAGAGCACATGACTTCACAGCATACCAGACACACTTTAGGCTCACAGTTTCATCCCTGACTCCAGCAGCAGCTCAATTTAATAGCATGACACTCTAGGCAATACCTCACTTAATTTCTGTACCCCGCACTTTCAGACCGGTAGGGGTCAATAGTTCAGCGACTTTACCTCAAGTCCCTCAGCATCTCAGCTTACGCCCCAGCGCCATCACACCCGTAGGAGTGAGTGGTTAGCACTTCACAAATACCGAATATATTTGATACGTGCAAATTTACCTTCACACTCCCTGTATAACACCCCCTAAGCACCAAACACAAGCTACAATGTTGGAAATAAAAGTTCGTCCAAGTAGCTATAACTACAAGCTGACACTTCTTGCATAGATGTGGCACAGTGGCCAGAGCACATGACTTCACAACATATGACACACAGTTTGGGCTCACGCTTTAATCCCCGACTCCGGCAACAGCTCAGCTTAGCAGCATGAGACTCGAGACAATACCTCACATATTTTTCATACCCCAGGACTTTCAGACCAGTACGGGTTAGTAGTTCGTCCTAGTAGTTATAAACACATGCTGACACCACTTCTACAACTGTAGTGCAGCGGCCACGGCACATGACTTCACAGCATAAGAAACACTATTTGGGCTCACACTTTAATCCCCGAGTCCCGCACCAGTTCACCTTACCCGCATCAGACTCTACGCAATACCTCACTTAGGGCCAGATGTAGGTAATTCATATTTACCGACTCTTAAATACCGAATTTTACCGATTCGGTATTTAAGAGTCGGTAAATATGAAGGGGGGAGATGTAGGTATTACAGAATATGTAAATACCGAATCTTTAAGATTCGGTATTTACCGATTCTGTAAATACCGAATCGGTATTGCCCATTGATTCCTATGGGCCTTGAAGCTCATAGGAATCAATGGGCAATACCGATTCTGTAATTGCAGATTCGGTAAATACCGATTTTAGCAAGGGTGCAGGGGGTGTCACTTTGACACCCTCTAGCACCCCAAAGACGGGCATGTTTGCCATGTGGCACACAGACATGCCCTAAGGGCATGTCTGTCTGTCACATGGCATAGGTGTGCATGCACACATGTGCATGCACACCTGGATTCGGTATTTTACCACCCAATTAAATTGAGTGGTAAAATACCGAATCTGTAAGCCCTTAGGGACTCTGAAGAGTCCCACCTACATCCCAAAATTACCGAATCGGTAAAATTACCGATTCGGTATTTTGCAGATTCTGTAAATTTACCGATTCGGTAAATTTACAGAATCTGTAAAATCTGGCCCCCTACATCTCAAGATGCCAAATACTGGTCGGAAACGGCCGAATTCGGCCGTTTCCGACCGGTATTTGCCACCTACATCGGGCCCTTAATTTCCGTAGCCCACCACTTACACACCGATAGGGATGAATACTTCGCTTCGCACCCCCTCTATAGCACACCCTAAACACCCCATAGAGGTTACAGTGCTCCTACCCTCCTATTTTCCACTTTTTTCACCCTTTTTTCCCCTTACTCACTTCAACCGAATTACAAAATGGCAGCCAACACGTCCTAGTTGCAACCGCTCGCAGACAATCAGCAGCAAGCTTGTGCTTGCAACGCCTCAGCCAATCAGATGGCAGAATTCCCAAATAGCAATATCTGTAAATTTCGATATTTCTCAAAAACTACTGAACGGATTTACACCAAGTAGCCTTGTCTAAAGTTTCCTATTGATGTTAACATTGAAAAAACACATTTTAGGACCACCTTTTTTCTTGGCCCTCCCTTGACAAATCACCGCCGAACTTTCAACATAGGAGCTGATCGCAACAAAAAATTAGTTTCGAAAATTTCGCGAAGATTTGTCAATTGGTGCCAAAGTTATTGGAATAGAATGTTGCCATTTTCCTATGGTAACTAGGTCCTAACTATAACTTCCAACTGGTGACCACCAGTAGGTAGTTATAGTTAGAACCTTGTTTCTATTCAAAAAGCATTTTTTCTTTTTCCAATAACTGGCCTCGATTAACGAATCTTTGTGAAATTTTCAAAACTCTTGGGCGCTCCGGACAGCTCCTATTTTGAAAGTTTTTGGTGTGATTCGGCAAGCGGGGGCCGAGAAAAAAGAGAGGTCCCAAAACATGTTTTCTCCATGTTAATTCCCATATGAAACTTTAGACACGGCTACAGCCTGAACTGCTGAGCGGAACAACACCAAATTTGGCACAAAGGTAGCCCTTGGCTCAGAAAGAGACCTTTTTTAAATGGTGTGAATTCGTTCAGTAGTTCCTGAGGAATTAAAAAAATAGAGGTCGGAAAATCAATTTCCCATAGGAAACTTTAGACACGGTTACAGCCGAAACTGCTGAACGGAGTTACACCAAATTTGGCACAAAGGTAGCCCTTGGTTTAGAAAGAGACCTTTTTTTTTAAATTGTGTAAATCCGTTTAGTAGTTGCTGAGAAAATCAAAAAATAAAAGTTTCAATATTTAGAGGCACGGAGGATCCGCGGATCCTCCTGACCAAGAGCTTTATTCTATTTGGCTGTCAACACTCCAAACCAGGAAGTGTTGGCAGCCATCTTGTGCCTCGGTAACTATAGTCCATCTCAGATGCACTCTTGAAACCATGCACCCAGTGAATCACCCACTCACATCTATGCACAGTCACACACACCCCACCCACACAAACACTCAAGCACCCATACAGATACTCAGACAACCAATCAATAACCCATATTGAAACTCATGTAGCTATTTACAAACCCAAGCAACAGCTTACACACCAACAGACGGATACAGACATTCACACGGTTCAGTCACTAACCCATGCATTCAGTAAGATACGTTTAATCACTCACTTATAGAGTCAATCACGCACCTACTAAATCATCCATTCAGACACTTATACACCCATTCATCCTTCAATACGCCTTTCCCTATATATATTACACATATTTAAACTTTACAGAAACACACAGTCACTGGATGATGTCATTAGTGATGTCATCTGAGATGTCATGAGTGATGTCATCAGTGATGTCACTGATTATGTCATGAGTGATGTAATATGTGACGTCATCAGCAGTGCATTGCTGGGGTGCGAGTTATAGTTAGCTGAACTAACTAACGGGGGAATTTCTATGGTTTTGTATGAGTGAAATGTCCAACTAACTATAACTTTCACTAAAACCTCTGTTTTTTTCCAGTAAATGTGTATATACGTAATTGTAACACATTGTCATGTGAACAAGCCTCGGAGGATTTCACGAGATATATATCTATATATATATATATATATATATTTATATATCTATATGCAAAGTTCACAAGTTACCCAAGGCGGGGCGCACTCCCTAATCAGCACTCTCCAAGTAGAGGGAGAACCAGGCACAGCCGGCGTCCGCAGAGCCTGACGCGTTTCGGGCATCCGCCCTTCCTCATAGGCTCTCTGCTCCCCAAATGACCACCACCGACAAGAGCACCAGTATTTCTCCCATCTTTATTAGGCACTACAGATCAGGTGAGTCTGCAAAATCAAAGTGCAATCTGGGACTGGTAGTCCTTCACGCTAAAACCCCAGTGGGCTCGGTGGCAGTCATCCGGCAAAATAGTCCATAATCACGGGTGTGTCTTGATGTAAACCCTCGTTCAAATCTTGTGCCGAAAGATCAAACCACTGAATCAACCCTCAGCAGTGGAACCGCCCGATTCAGCGGCGGTGCGCCCCCGGCTGGATCAGCCGTAATATGCAAAGTTCACAAGTTACCCAAGGCGGGGCGCACTCCCTAATCAGCACTCTCCAAGTAGAGGGAGAACCAGGCACAGCCGGCGTCCACAGAGCCTGACGCGTTTCGGGCATCCGCCCTTCCTCATAGGCTCTCTGCTCCCCAAATGAACACCATCGACAAAAGCACCTCTTTCTCTATGCACATATATCAGAAAATAATCATTTTTAATTCCTTTGTGCTTGTCATTTACCTCCACAATCCAGATAATAAATGCAATTTGATTTACAGGAATTCATTTGCTTCTGATTCATAACGTTGGCCGTTTGATCATAATTGTGCCCTGAATGGGCTACAACATAGTTGTCAGCTTATCTCAAAACTAAAAACATTTTGACAGTGCATCTTAGTGATGGTCATACAGGACATCTCATTATCATTGAATTGCTCGCTAAAACATTCTACAGAAAGAAGTTAGACATTTGCACAGTTCTTACTACAGTGCTGTCTAATCTGCAATTTCTAACCTACATGAATCCACATTTCTTCCTCAAATCAAATCAAAATTCTTTTATTCGGTTTCCATTATTTGTAGAAAAACCATAAAAGGTACAAGTAAAAAAAACATTGTCAAAGATAAAACCAATACAGTCAGTCATTGCATCAATACATTACAAAGTCAATATTCTGTTAAAAATGTTGATAATTAAAACCAGATACTTCATGATAAATAGACCTATGGGATTAACCAAGATTCAAACGATGAATAACACAATACTTCAGAAAGCTAGCTTTAGATTTAGCATATGGTTCATATTCCAAGAATTGTAGTGCTAAAAAAGCTGGGCGACATGATCGCAATCCCATAGCTCTCAATATAGGGACTATCCATCTATTTCGAGGAATAACATAAAATCTACAAAACAGGACTGTATGAATTGAAGATTGTGAGGAGATATCATCACACGGACACACTGATAAGTTCGTGGACCAATCATTCTGTAGGGGAAAAAGTTATTAAGCGATGGAAAATGTTGAATCTAAAACAAGTCAGTAGGATTTTTTCATGTGAATTCAAATTATACATTAAAATTGGCTGCATGTTAAGAGTAGTCTGAATAGCTAGGGTGTGCTGCACTGAGCTTTTTCCTATCTCATTTGAAAGATGCACCTGCCCCAGATGCAGCAGACATATCTTTTTTAGTTCTTTCCTCGAGATTTCGGAGATGGTTGATGGATGGCTGAAATATCTCGGAAAACCTAAATCATCGAAAAAAGTTTTCACAAAAACTAACCATCTATCTTTTGCATTTTATCAAGGGTAAGACAGTCCAGAACAAGGCGTTGTGTCAATTCTTACTCCTCTGTTGTCCAGACACAGTGCCATAACATAATTGGTTGGATGCTCACAATATCCGATATATAGTCCAACCCTACCTCTGAGTGGCAACAATAAGTTGATGTGCTCTGGGGGACTGCCAGTAGGTATCTCAGAAAAGTATTTTCAATCTTCTGTAGCGCTTCCACCTTAGTGTGGCTCCACAACCCTGCGCCGTAAATTGCTACACTGACACATTTAGCTTGGTAAATTTTTATCATTTCCTGGGGGGACCTCTTACCTAGCTTCTGAGCAAAAACCACCAGCCCCAAGAAATAATTTCCTCGCATTGATGGACTGAGTCCATGTAGACTTATTATCAATTAAAATTCCTAAATAAGGATAAGACGTTGTCCGCTCCAACTTAATGTTATTTATGTGAATCTCTTTTGTCTTTTTTGGTCCAAAACCTGCATGCATTACAAACGTCTTTTTTATGTTCACCATAAGGCTCAAACCTTTCATAAAAATACAGTACTTATCTAAAACCCGCTGGAGTTGTAAGGGTGTTCTTGCCATAATCACCGCGTCGTCGGCATACAATAATGCCGATATTGGTTGACGACGAATGGTGGGCAGGTCCTGGCTCCCTTCCAACATTGCTGATTCCAACCCATTTGTGTAAAGGGTGAATAAGAAGGGGGCCAGGACACAACCTTGCCTCACCCCCCTCTCCACCCAGAATGACTCAGTCAGTTCTCCCCCGAGTCCATACCTGACTCTTGCGGTTGCACCCGAATAGAGTTCACGGAGGAAATTTACCAACGGTGGGTCCACACCCATTGCTAAAATAATCGACCACAGTTTTGTGTGACGGACACAGTCGAAAGCTGCAGTCAGATCGACATAGACCATGTGCAAAAAAAAACCTTTAGCACAAGCATATTTCCCTATTAAAAGTGAAAGATTCAGGGCCTGATCCACCGTACCCAGTCCCTCTTGGAACCCGTACTGGAGATCAGAAATTATTTTATGGTTGGTGGCCCACTCCTAGAGTCGATTTAGAAGGATACGGCCAGCGACCTTGCCAAGGAAATCTAAAAGGGATATGGGTCGATAGCATGTTGGGCTATGTCGATCGCCCTTTTTAAAAATTGGTACTAAAATTGATGAGGACCAGGATTCGTCTAAACCTATGGTATTTGCAGCTTCAAGCACTCTTGTCAAAATGGGAGACCATGAATCCAAATTATATTTAAAAAGATCCACCTGGACCCCATCGCGGCCCGGTGCTTTACCAGATTTGGAATTACTCTATGTATCCAGCCCTATCTGACTTTTAAACTGAACGGATTTGATAGGTTTGTCCTCACTAGTTTCAGATTGAATACTTTTCATAGACTGCTTACATTCCCCAAGGTTAATGATTGGTCAAACTCACTGCCCCCATGCCCCTGTAATGGTGTTTTCCCCCAGTCCACATTTCATGTGGTTATGTTTTGTAAATTTTACTGGGAAGCAAGGACACAGTGGGTCCTACCAATATTAAAAATTCTAGGGCTCCGACAATGTCGCCCAGCTTTCCTGGCAATCCAGTACCTGGAAATGGAGTGTTTTGCAAAGACTGTGGCTAGATTTTTAAAACTCTGTATTAAACATAGACCAAACCTAGAATCAATGATTTGAAGTAATTGTATCCTAAAGGATACCTAACGCCTAACTTATGCGACTAGTTCATCATCTTTGATTTAACCCTGATACCTGTTTTTATGCACGTTTGCGATATGAAATGCTGTTTTTAGTAATTGATACATTTTCAATATGTTTTATTCTTTTTAAATGTACCCACTGTACCATAGATGCAAAATGGTTTTCAATTTTTATACAATTGTTTTTATATCACTGTACTTATATGGTTTTTTACATTTCAAAAACCGAATAAAGAAAATTAAGTTGAGTTGAACTCGGCGAACTCAGAATCACGGTAAGTGAACGCCACGCGCGCGAGATTGTATTTTTGAAGCGTGACCAAGCAAAAAAAATCCGCCAACTCGCGAATTGTGAATTCTTTGACAATTTCGCGTGATTCGCGGACTCTGAAATTGTCAAAAATTCCGCGAGCGCAATGGATTTTCAGCCCATACTTAGTGTGGCGTTTAATTGTGTTGCGTGGAACTGTGTGAATAGCTTTGTCTATATGTTTTTGTTTTGTTGAATATGTGTGGTTGCTATGTGTTATATTTATACCTATTTATCGTACAGGGGTGTTGAGTGTAGTTTTGTACATTTGAGTAGAGTGTAGTGTGAGAATGCCTCCACTGGATGGAATTCCCTCCCACGTACCCTCAGATTGGAATCCAATTATTTGGCCTTCAGAAAAAAATTGAAAACCCTTCTATTCCCTAAATAACGTCTTCCCCCTCTTTTCTTCCCTTCATCTGGATAACATTCCTCATAGCGCGGGGATGCCCTCAGGTCACCAGGCGCTTTATAAATCGTTAAAATAAATAAATAAATAAATTAAGTGGTGTGTATGAATACACCTACTAAATGCTGCCTAATGCAGGGTTATAATCTGATGAACTAAACTGCCACAATTTAAAGAAATACATTTTTGATTGGTAAAGGGACTATCATTTTTACAAGATGATTGTTTAGTGATTTACATGCCAAACATTTCCAGGGCTCAGCTAGTGCATGGATTCTTAAAGCCAAGTAAGGTCCTTGGCTTGGCTGTCTTATTTTGCTTGCTCGTCCACCTCTAGTAACCACCAGATAAAGGGAGCCAATTTCAGCAGGCGGATCGCACATCCTAGTGACTTCACATGTAAGAGCATTGAACGGTTTTCCACCTCAGAAGCCAGAGGAATGCATGCCATTCCATTTGCATTAAATGGGGATTGGTTTGAAACCAACTCAGACTAATATTCCGCTTTACGAGTATAAAGTGTGTACACAGATGAAAATTTCCAGCACATACTTTTCTGAAAACTCCATAAAAGAGAGGACCTTTTCTGACTAGGATGTCACTGTCTAAAAATCGATTTGACTCAGAAATGAGAAGGATCATAAAGTTCAATTTATGATTTTTGAACCCAACCCTCTCCCGGCTGATCTCTCCTCTTTATACGGTCTCACTCAGCCAGTGCCAGAAACTGTAGCCAGAGGGCTTTATAAATGTATATTTATGTTGTCTTACACAGTGAACTTGTACCAAGAAAAGGAGTGTTAGTTTACTACTAATCACAATTCTTATTATAATCATTACAGGCTTCATCCTGATGAATCTGCAGTGGCATTTCTGTGCATATCCCAAGTCATCAGCTGCAATCAACTGGGGGTATTGGGTGCAGAGCAATTGCCCTCATAAACTATTGAAACCAGGAATGTATCTTTATTTAAAAAACAGGGTTAGAAAGTGCTGCGTGCTCGTTTCCTTCCCGTCCGCTTGAAGATAAGGGGACTCCTGGCGGGGACGATTAAGTTCCACAACCGTGTGATTCCAAATGTATCCATGTGTAGTCCGGCTTGGCTCCCAGCATCAGGCAATCGTTAGGTGCAGCAGGTGTCAGAAGGAAAGAGGCACTGCATTTAAAGCTTCCAATCAAATATTCCAGAACAGCAGCTAAGACTGAGCTAGCAGAAGCGGGCTGAAGCCCTTGGGGTTGGGCTGAGGATATATTTGCTGCATAAACAGCAGCTATCGCACCAGCCAGCACTCTCCCAGCAGGAGCTTCTTTAACAACGCACAAACTGAAGTTTGGGAAGGATTTCGAACAGCAGGAAGAAATTCATACCTTAAAAACATGTGTGCCAACAACCTTGGACCTCATGTTATCGATACATTGCGGTGGTCCATGGCTGTAATAACATTTTCTAACTATGTGCAGTGCGTTCATTATTACACCAATGATATATTGATTGCAGGCAATACAAAATACTTACATTTAATGCAGCATGTAGTTCATAAAAAATATGTGACACTTAAGTGTGTATTGTGATCTTTGTTGGCAAGGATAAAGTGATGGGGGAGGCTGCGAGGAGCATGTGACACCGCAGGACAGACAGCGACATGCTCTTTTTTACAGTACTTTTAGAACAATAAACAAGGTGGAAAGATTAAAGGAAAATGGAGAGAGAAGACCGTAAGAAAACTGCAGAGTACTTGTTGCACATCTCTGTAGCGTTCACAGACAATGTCTAAGTCTGCAGGGGCTTTTCTCAAAGTGGAGCACAATACAGGCTGTTAGGCTCAAGCAAACTAGTCAGGCAAGCTGCGCATATTGTAAATATCACGCTCGGTTGCCATTGTTTATAAAGAAATGAAGCGCTCGAGTGGGGCGAGGTGCACATTTTGTAAAAAAAGGCGTGTGTGCCATTGACTGCTACTCTGAGGAAAAGAAACGTGCATGGCCGCTATTGTTAAAGCATGCCGCACTGGCCAAAGAAATAAACATGTAGATGAAAAGGTGCAAGTTGGGCGAGCCGCCCATTTGTAAAATATTGTGCGGCTGCCATTGCTAAATTAAAATATAAAAGTGTGCGTTAATAAAAAAATTTAAAGCGGGCGATCCTTGCTGAAACCTAAAGAGCAGCGCCCGGAGGCAGGCGGAAATGGGGAGTGGAAAAGTAGACACTGTTGCAGGAATGCATTTTGTGCCTGCAAAATGTGAAAATCATTCAAGAAAATAGTGCTCACAGACTGTAAATAAAACATACTGAGTAACAACACACGTAAGAGGGCTAGTCTTCATAGGAGGTTACAAAAGGAGAAAAGGCGGTACTAAGGAGGGACTACTAAGCCTATTCATGAATCAAAAGCAACAATTTAGAGAGGACAGAAAGGGGAGCCAATTGCAAACATAGGTGGAAAATGGTCAGAGCTTCAAGGCCATACCTTAATACAGCATGTCTCAAAGAGACAGCGTTAGCACTGCCTAAGCGAGACCTTTAAAACAATGACAGAAGGAACGTGAAAGCCCTGAGGAACATGGTTAGCAGGACAGGGAGCGGAAGTTTGCAGGGCAACTTCTTGATGCCCAAACAGTAAGTGAATAATGTAATCTTGAAAAAACAGCCCATCCAAGCAATGGCAGACTATGAAAAAGACCTGAGAGTCAACAACTGGAGGGGAGAGGGGTGCCTCAAAGGCCACTCTCTCTGAACTACGGCATGTGTACTTTTCGAGAGTACATGAAGTCTCTTTTCTGTAGCAAAATGTGAAAAGGGGATTGAGCTCTATTTACCGCTACCCCTAAATCTTTGTACAGAACATGTAATCCAGTCCCTGAAACGGACTCGAAGTAATCTGTTATTTACAACGACATACGTAGTTGCATTACTAGCAAAGATTTTCTAATATTATCACTTACCTTCTTCATCACCTTGAGGTTGCGTCTCCAGTGCTGGGGCTGAGGCATCATCTTAATAAAAGATAAAAGACTATTAAAGATGTGTATGTGTGTCTTGCAAGTGTATTAGTGCAGCTCAGATAAGGCACATTAGGAAATAATGCTTTCAGAAACAATAAGGCAAATGTGTACATAGATGGGTCATATTGGACATATTTCATTTAAAAACTCTGCATACTGTGAATTTTAGGTATAATTTCAAAGCATATTTTATACCATGGCACACGCTTTTGCTCCCATGCTAGCAATAGGAACAACATATTCAGACCCAGCTATACAGTAAGTCACACTTCATAGCTAAAAATAAAGGACAACAAGGCAACACTACGCACACGCCATGGCGGAGCAAAGTTGCCTGCCACCCGCCTCCCTCCCGCCCTCTTGTAAAATTAATCAAAACGACTAACCTGATATGCGGCGTCCCGGTGCTCCCTCTTCCTAGTTTCTCGACACTTCTTCCTGACAAATGCGCAGTCGTTTTAATTAATTTTACAATGTTTAAAATCATTTTAAGGGCATTTACAAAAGGGCGGGAGGGAGGCGGGCGGCGGATAGTGGGGCTACGCAAAGTGTGTGGGTGGGCGTAGATTTCCCCCCACTTCGTGGTGCTTCTCTCAGCCCCACTACGCCCACCACGCCCACTACACCCAGGGTTAATACGAATAAGGAAATGAACTGCGGAGTCAGTCCATGTGTACGGCATAGGTTGATCAACATATTAAGTAGCGCGATGCTCGATAGAAATACGATGAAAGTATGGGTATTGTTTCTAGGAGAAGTAACAATATTGGCTGGGTTAGGGCATAGATATATTAAGAACGTTATGTCCAGTAATGACAATATAAATATTAGATTTACATTGTCATTACTGGACATAACGTTCTTAATATATCTATGCCCTAACCCAGCCAATATTGTTACTTCTCCTAGAAACAGGGACGTGAGTCCCAGGCTCTCCACACCACTGGAGTCAAGCTATCCAGGCTGATGAAGGCTGATAGCCAGAAACCAGTCCTTGGATGCTTGATTCCGGTCTGGGAAAGACATGGTTTGGTAGTTCGGACTGGACTGTTCCCATGAGGCACAGGGTCAGAGCTGATTTGCATATAGCCAGTGTCTAACCCAGGGTGGTGTGGAGTGCAAAAAAACGATGGATTTAGGCCCAGATCCTTGTACTGGGGTGAATGTATGACATTGTTCTACATTCTGTCCATCAACTGTGTTTTTTTTTTTTAAATAAAGGACAGCACGTGAGAGAGAGTGAAAAGAGAAGGTGAGAGGACAGTAGAGAACGTATAGCGTGCACCACAGGGCAATACGGAGCAGACAAGTGCTTGTGGAGAGCAAGAGAAAGAGGGGCCTTCTGTCTTTAATGCCTTCCTTCCTGACAGTGAGTGACGAGAGAAATATCAGTGGCGGCTCCTCTTCTTTGGCGGAGGAGCTTCGCCTCACTGCTTCCAATCAGTGTGAGAAGAGGAAACATGATAATAATTTTCAGTTATTATCATGTTATCTTTCCTTTGCGGGCAGGAGGGTGGGCGGGGCTGCTCTGCACATGAAGCAGGTTAGGGGTGGAGAGGTTTGCCCACTCAAGTGCGCAATGATTGTTTGCTCAGGCCGCCCAAAGCAGATATTCGCACTTCTCTGTTCTCCCAGCAGGCTGCATTACAGCCTGCATGGAGAACATGCCCACGCCTACAGCCCCTGGATGAGCGCTGTGTCACGACGCTCAGACCAATCACAACGCTCTATTGGAACGTTGTGATTGGCTTAGGGGTGGGAGCCTGGCTGCCTGCTTCCTGTTCCTGGAAGCGGACTCAGGAGAGCAGGAGCACGGCAGATGAAGGTTCGAACCTCGAGCTGTTTTTTCATTTCTAATCCCGCTCCCTCTATGTGACACCCACCTTCGAGCCCCCTGTGACACCTCCAGCGGCCACAGCACTCCCCACCCGCGAGCGATGCCGGCCCTACTATATGCCTTTACAAAGCGTGCTTTAGATCACATGCCATTACAACACGTTTGTTACAACGACCACATTGTTACATCGCAAACCATTACATTGCAAGTCGTTGCTGTAGGGGACGTCCTGGACTTAGGAATAGTATAAGTCATTGTAATGACTTGCAATGTATTGGTTCGCGTTGTAACAAAGTGGTCTTTGTAATGACCGTGTTGTAAGGACATGTGATATAAAGCATGCGTTGTAAACACTGTTTCCCTGCCGGCTGCCCCTGAAATAGATGTATATATTTTGCTCATTGTGTTCCAAAGTATCCCTTTCAAAATTCACCCAGCATTAGAAACTTCTAATCGCTTCTCATCAGTGGTGGCTCTTCCGCTATGGCGGATGAGCGTCGCCCCACTGCTTTCAAGCAGTGCGAGAAGAGGAAACATTACATTATAATAACTTTCAGTTGTTATCATGTTATGTGGCCTTTACGGGCGGGAGGGTTGATGAGGTTTCTCTGTTCACGGAGCAGGGCAGGGGTGGAGTGATTTACCCACTAAAGTGTGCAATGACTGTTTAGTCGGCCCTCTCAGGCCGCCCAAAGCAGTCATGCACACTTCCCTGTTCTCCATGCAAGCTGCATTACCGTCTGCATGGAGAACATGCCCATCCCTACAGCTCTCAGACCAATCACAATGGTCTGAGGACTTTGGAGCATTACGATTGGCTTAGGGGTGGGAGCCTGCTTCCTCTTCCTGGATGTGGACTCAGGATAGCAGGAGCGTCCGGTTTGTCTCTCCTGTCTTGTTGCCCTTCTGCAGCTGGTCTTCGGACTCACATGAGGTGGTTCCTCTGTGTCGTCCTTTGTCTTCCGGGCCAGTAGGTGGGCTGGTGGTTCAGTTGGGTGTTACCTCCCTTCCTGGTTCAGTGGTTCTTGGTTCCTCTTTGGTGACCTGTGGCTTGGTCTTCTTCGGTCCCGTCTATTTCGCCCTGTGGTCGGCCTTCACGTTTGTGGTTGTCGGTGTTGCCCTTGGTGTGGGTTTTTAGGGCAGGCTCTTACCTGTTGGCCCTGTTTGATGGCTTTGGGGGATTTGCCTCTACCCGCTCTTGATACTGTGCCCTGGTCTAGTTCAGAGTCTTGCTTTTGTTGGCCTCATTTTGGTGGGGGAGGAGTGTGCTTTCCAGGGTTCTGCCCTCTGGTTCTACCCCTGCCATCGCCTGTCCTGTTGGGGTCTGTGTGTTTCTGCCTGGTCCTTCTGGTTGGTCTTCAGGCAGCTGATGTTCTGGTGCTTGTCGTTTCTGCTTCCATCTGGCTGCCTTTGTTGGGCAGGGTGCCGGGTTTGTGTCCTGGTGTCACCTGCGTTTGGGGTGGTTGCCTCTATCCTGGCCTGTAGGTCTGTCCCTGTGTCCTCTGCTCCTTCTCCTGGTTTGGGTGGTGTGGGCTGTTGTCAGGTGGTTGGTGCTGGCGGTTTCTGGCCTATGGTCCTCCTCTGGGAGTTTTCAGTGGTGGTGTCCTCTGGGCTCACTGGTGGCCGGGTCTGTTAGGTTGTGGGGGGCTTGCTTTTGGTGGGAAACATCTTTTACAACGCAACTTTTACCATGCAGTGCCTTTACGATGCAACTTTTACAACGCAAACGATTACAACGCATTGCGTTGGGGGCGCTCTAGGATAGGGAATACGTTTAATTTACTATCCAACACCTTCCCTAGTGTCCACGGGGACTGGAGTTGGAATAGTAAATTAAACTATTCACTATCCAGCACCCCAAAGCGCTATGCGTTGTAAAGGTTTGCGTTGTAAAAACCGTGTTACAAAGGCAGGCGTGGTAAAAGCATGCGTTGTAATGTCATACATCCGCTTTTGGTAGCTGCTCCCTCTCTTCTTAGTTTGCTCTGTGTGGGCCTGTTCTTGGTTGGTCCTCTGTCGGCTGGCCCTTTCCACTTGTGTCTGGGCTGGCCTCTGTGGGCCTCCCTGGGTGTGTGGGGTTGGTCCTGTGGTTGGTTGTGTCACCCGCTTGTCTCCTGCTTTGGGCTAAGCCTGTTGGGTCTTTCCTTGCTTTCCCTCGGCTCTCTGGTGAGGTTGTTGTGGGGTTTTTTCCCGGTGGTGATGGGCACTCTTCCCTTGTTTGCGCAGGGTCGCTTTCTGTCGGTTTTGTGTGTGATGTTCCTGGGCTTGGTGGCTTTCTTGCGGGATGGCACCCTTCTGGGCTTTGGGCCCTGTGAGTGTTTCCGCTGTTCTGGTCTGCCTTGTGCTGGTTGTTTTGGGAGTCAGGTTGCTTAGGACCCTCTGGGGGTTCGCTTTTGTGCTTGGGGTATCTGTAGTTTGCCTCCTTTTTGGCCGTGGCTGGTTGTCTTTGCCTTGTCACCTTAAAGGCTGGCTCCCTTCCGCTTGCTGCTTATAGTGATTGGGTCGGTGGGGCGTGGATGCCCTGTTTTTTTTTCTATGGTTGTTTTTCTTCCTTGGGCTGCTGGTGCATTCTGCTTCTGCAGTGCTGGTCCTTCTGGTCCTTGGTGGTGATCCCTGTTAGTGTGGCCCTGGCTTACCGGTGGTCTCCTTGGGTCTTCTTCCATTTGTGACCTCTTCGCTGTCCTCTGTTGCTTCTTTGGCATGTGCTCCTCCTCTGTTGAAGATTCAAGGGTGTTCCCAGTGTGGGTAGGCTGCTTTCTGGGTGTTAGCATTGTGGGTTGGCATGCTTTTTTGTTTGCCTTGGTCACCTCCTGCGTATTTAGGGGGGTGCCACCCTTTTTTTTTGGTTGGGGGCATTGAGGTCTGTGTGCTCCTGCCTGTGTTTTTCCTGCGGTTCTCTTGTTGCTTCGCTTGTGGTGCTGCTTTTTGGTGTGGTGTCCTGGGTGTTCTTGGGGGTTTGGAAGGCTGAGTTTCTCGATTTGGTATGTTCCACAAGCAGGGAATGGGACTGGCACTGGAGGGACCTGGAGGTAATGCCCTATTGCTTACCAGTAATCTTCATTACTCCTGGTCCCATTGTCCACGTCCCATTCCTTATGACCCTCCCGGCTTTCCTGTTGGTGGCTTGGAATTTCTGGCGGAATGCTGGGTAGGTACTGGTTAGGTACTCCCAGTAAGAGGGGGTGGGGTTAGGGGTCCCAGCATTCTCCTGTTCTTTTTTCTGTCAGGGAGATAGTCACCTCCACATGTAAGGAATGGGACGGGTACAACGGGACCAGGAGTAATGAAGATTACCGGTAAGTTAAAGGGCAATTACAGACAGTACATTTTCTATTCAAATGGCCACTAAATTTGCATAGACATGGTTTTGCTGATAAGACTATATAGTGCACGAATGATAATGTGTGGAATTCGGGTTTTAGTGATTTTTTATTATTTGTGCCTCACCAAGTAAAGTTTCTTGCTTTGTTTGGATCCTATCAAAATATTTGTTCTTGTGTAAAAGTAAAAATCAAATGCAACCTCCCATATGGCTAGAAGATTCATTGGGAGATATAACCTGTCCCCAGACCTTGCTTTAAAAACAGCAACATTGGAAGATGGAATAGAGGAAGGCTATTTCCAGTAGTTGCCCAGCCCAAGTCATGTAGATTTTTACCATAGGCAAACTACTGGATCTTCTGGGTGCTGTGTAAGCTCAGAATATTAATAAGACCATTTCTATATGATTGCAGTTTCTCAGTAGACCATATATTGACCCAATAATGTATAGGCCTCAGTCCAGCCAGCTCTGAGACAGACTTGAGCTGGAGATCTAATCTGAGGGGGACTAAGGGGGTACATCCTCCCATATGCACAAGAGCTCTTATAAATTGTACTCACTAACTCCCAGGGAGTCTATAGAGGAGTGTCTCAATAATTCCGCACCATAAAGGATTGCACTCTTACCTTGAGCGTTGAATAGCTTCACTCCTGGGAGAAAACGGTACCAGGGGGCCCTCTTGGTGAATCTGTGGATGGCCACGGCCCAGTAGTCTATCAAAAGTGAGTTCTTGGAAATTGATGGGGTCCACAATCTAAAATCAGACAAGCTCATCCCCAGATACTCGAACTCCTAAAACCCCCTCCTAAGCTTCTCTCCTCAAACTGATATTTCCTCTAGCCCTCTTCACTTTACAATAAATCGTCTGCTTCTGTTTACGTGCCTTAGCTTCAAGACCGCATGGCTCGTAGAACAGATTCAATCTATCGACAAGGGTTTGCAAGCCAAACCTTGTCTTAGAAAGTAAAAAGTGTAAATTGCAAAGAAAAGGGTTGCAACCCTCTGGCCTGCTCGATTCAGAGAAATGTTTGCACAATTTATAAAAAAAATTCCAGACAACTATTAATTTTTAAAAGAAAAAGGGTTGGGGCCAAAATACAACCCTGACAAGTCCCTTTCTGTTAGTTTGCCACTGGGGCCCCAGAAAACCATTGCAAAATCTCCCTCATGGATGAGCACAATGATATTAAGCAAGTTGCAGAGAATTCCCAGCCTAAAAAGCAGTAGCGGCTGCTACCTGACCCGTGAGGTGGGGGGGCCTGAGGCGGGATAGGCGTGAAGTGGGGCAAAAAATAGGAAAACTAAACAAACAAAAAAACAATTACCTTAAACCCCCGCCGCCTCTCCTTCGTCCTCCATCCCTCTGACATCTTCTTGCACTCCCGGCCAGCAGCAGGAAGCACCCACCTTCCCAGCCTCTCCATAGGCAATCACAACGCTGCAGTGCAGCGTTGTGATTGATCCGAGCGCTATGGATCAGCGCTGAGACGGGGACTGGGAGGGTTTGCATGTTCCTCACCAGGCTGTCTAATGCAGCCTGGTGGGCAACATGCAAAGTGTGCAGGACTACTTAGGTTGGGCCTGATAGGGCCAACCAAGCAGTCCTGTGCACTTAAGGAGTGAAAAACACTCCTCTCCCTACTTCTCCAGCCTCACCCCTCCTGGGAGCCCCTGAAGTATATAGGAAAAATAAAATGATAATAACAACAGTTATTATCATTTTATTTTTCCTTTTTTTCAGTGAGGCAATGCCTCAGTGGAAGAGGCGCCACTGCCAAAAAGTACCTCCCATAGTTTCCATCTAGGGACAGATTGAAAGCAGATCGAAGGTCAACAAATGCAACAAAGAGTGCCCCCCCTGCCCCATCAAACACCACAGTCTTCCACTTTGTCATCAAAAAGCGAAAGACCTGATCAACTGTGCCGGTCTTAGATCTGAATCCAGCCTGCAGGTGGGAGATGATCTGGTTATCGTCAATGCAATCCAGTCTTTTTCTCAGAACCTACTTGAACCTACTTGTAAAGACTTTTTGTAGATGATCTAAAAGCCTAATAAGGCGGTAGTCAGCCGGAAGGTTAAGACTTTCTATTTTAATGTCTGGAACAATGTCAGCCCCTTTCCACATAGCAGGCACTGCAGCACCAGCCACCATTGTATTTAAAACCCCTTTAATATAAGGCACCAATATGTTTAAATCAGATCTAAGAAGATTGGACGGGATCTTATCCAATCTGAGTGCCTTACCCTGCTTCTGAGAAGAAACTGCAGCAGCTGTCTCAGCAACAGTTGAAACAACCTGTGAAGATGGCAACTCAAGACTAGACAACTCCTTCCTCATTGGTATTATGCACTGTATCCTGGTAAGGTGAGTGAGATACTCAAAGTGCACAACCCACTTGCTTGACTGGATAGACACTGCAGGCAAATTTCCTCCACCCTGACTCAATATCGGCCCAAATGATTTAAGATCTTTATTAATGGATGCTTCTAAAACGTCATCCCATTTTTAACTCTCCCAATTTTCTTTAGCTGATTTTATTGCAACCCTATAATGAATTCTAGACTCCCTGATCCCAGGCCTAGCTCCTTTCATTAGTGCTTTTATAAGATTAGTATTTTAAAATATTTGTACAGTTCCACGTTTTGTTGTGTGTTAAAAAAAAGGTAACCTCCCACATCCTTTCCTTTCAGAAGATTTGCCACATAGTTCTTTTTACAAAATCCTCTCAGTTTACAGTCATAGAAAGAAAAGTAAGCAACAATCTGTGTTAAAAGAATGGAGCATCTGTATTGCTCAATCAACTTCTGAACTCTAATATGGTTATTTAGTGAGTGATACAGCACCCCCCCTACCCACCCTGCACATTCTCTCAGCGTCTATGTGTGCCAGGGTTCCATGATGAATACTCTGCTGTCTCTTTTTTCATAAATGTCCCAACTAGCCCCCTCTTCCCTTATGTTCTTCTCTGTTGAATCTGCGTAGATGGCAGCCCACAGCTCTAAGCATTATGCTTCTTCCATGTTTACTTTTAAATTAAATGTGGCAACATTGACTTCTGGCTGCCAGAGTGTGGCAGTTGAGGTGCTATTGTTTCCCTTTACATTCCTTTGTAAGGTCCAAGTATCTCATTGAGGCTCTTTCTATCTATCAATCTGTTTAATTTCCTGTAGTCTTTACCTATCAATGGCAAGATGGCTGCCATTCCAAGGTGTCTACACACTAACAGGAAGACAGAGACAGTGGGTTTTCACATAGCACATAAATCCCATAGCCAGGTGTACACAAATTCAAACTGGATTACACAGAATACCTCCATGAAAAAAAGAAAGTCCACAAGCAAAATGACTGAGAACACACCAGTTTTGATTTAAAAAAGTCATGTTGTAGATTTATTTGACAAGGTAATGGGTTAACATACGGGAGATCCAAGTGCAACCAGTGATGATATGACTTAAGCAGGATGTCTGCCTGAGTAGTCAATGTGGAGCAGGAATACACAACATCTAGTGTGGAACATTTGGGAGTTTACCCCACATCTGGACCCCATAGTCCAGGGAAGGAGCTCTCACATAGCGGCGGAGCATTACCAAGAAAGCCCCCAGTTGCTCAGGCTTAAGCTGCAGAGAATCATCCAAAGAGGCTGACCCTTAGACCCATGAAGTATTTATAGAAATACACCCATCTCTGAAGTGACCAAATTGAAGGGGTGTAGCTTGCCCCTCCACCACCCCCCTACCTCCATCCTGCCTCAAAGGGGATGAAGTATGTGGTGAAGGTGTCCAGTCTGGTAGGTGAATGATGCACTAAGCTGATGCCTGTCCATGGTGTTGCCCTGCGTGTGACACAGGCTTACACATTCCGTCAGACCCCAAACTTTACAGGAATGCTTTGGAACCCTCACCCTACCTTTTCGTTGCACTTGGTTCAAATTCTTGCTCACCCTTCTCAAACACTGAACAGCATGTGACAGTGGACCAAGACACTATGCATTAATACACCCTGAAGGGGTACTGACTTTGCAGTAAATTTCTGTGGTCCTACTTCAATATATGGAAAATGGTCATTAGTTCAACAAGCACAGCTCCCTTAGCATCTCCGCTCTGAGAAGCCTTTAAGAGTGAAGTTCACTGTTGTGCTCCTGAATTTAGCTTCAATGGTTTTCAGCTGACAAAGAATAATACTTCCAGTAAAGTATTTATTTGAATGTATGGAAGTAAAACTAGTTGGAAAGCAACACAGCACTATACAAGCTATGGAAAATGGAACTTGTGATGGTGTAGGTTTGGTGGAAGAGGTTATTGGGGTAGAGAGCTGAGGTGTTGTAAGAGGGTGGATGCAAGGCATCTTGAAAAAATCAGTTTCAATTCTTTAATGAATTTCATTAGGGGCAAGGTGGATATGCACAGGGATGACATTCTGGTTCCTAGGGTGTTGTTTAAAGATGACACTTTTTGACCTGGAGCCTATAGATTTCATAATGTAATATTTTGAACAGACCTCACAAGATGATGAGGTGGGTTGCAATTTGAAGGACACAGTAAAAGGGATCAGTGTCATTCTGGAGAGGCTATAAAAATGTGCAGCTGCAATTGGGGTATTGTGGTAGTCTTGGGGCCTGGATTATGGTTCTGAGATCTGATCTAGGTAAATAGGGTTTCTTTTTTAAAAATAAGATGTGTTGCTATATACCACAGGATCTGGGTTTTCTTGGCACTGAAGAAGTTGAAGGCACTGGCGATGTTCAATTAATGCTAGGAAAAGAAGGTTAATGATTGTGACAGGGCCCTGGACTTGACCTCACCTTGTTTGTTGCTGGTGGTGATGAGTTTCAGTTCTATTTTAGCTAGGGTAGGATTGAGGTTGACAAATAACATCCAGACTTTGGAAAGAAGACATTCCTTTAGTCAATAAATGACACTGGTTGATGCGGCTTTCACCTCGAAAAGGTGTTGACTGTCCTCATTTTTGCCTAAGACTATACAGAGAACCTCATTTAGTGGTGGAAGCACACAAAAAAGGATTCATCCTTTTGGCAAACCGGAAGTTACTTCAATTCTATGAAAAATGATATATGCCAGTTGCATTAAGCGGTAGCAGTCAGAAAAGTAATGGGTGAACCAGAAGAGCACAATGACAATGTATCGCATAAGGGGAAAAAAATGATGTGGGAATGACACTGTGCACCACTTGAACTGGCTTGTTTGGATTCCACAGAATGACCTGCACCTGGATTGGATATCATGCAGGAGATTCTTGTTAAACAATTAAAGTCTCCTTTCCATTCACAATAGCCAAGCTGCTTGGAAGTGTTAATTGGGAAATATTCTTT
Source organism: Lissotriton helveticus (assembly GCF_964261635.1). NCBI lineage: Eukaryota > Metazoa > Chordata > Amphibia > Caudata > Salamandridae > Lissotriton > Lissotriton helveticus. Next base: position 1,072,677,645 of record NC_136067.1, on the reverse strand, counting down.
CAACAAGGTTTTTACGACGTTGTGCATTTATCACAGATTTGTTTACCACACGTTTTTACCACATATATGCCTTTATAATGCAAGTAAACAGCGTTAACAACGCATGCAAAACAACGCATGGCGTTACAACGCGGTCGTTAGAACGACAGCGTTGTTATTTCGCATACCAATACAACCCAAGTCGAAACAACGACTTGCGTTGTAAGGGGCAGAAGGTGTTGGATTTAAAATCCAACACCTTCCCTACTGTCCGCACAGACTGGAGTTGGAATAGTAAATTAAACTATTCCAATATCCAGTGCCCCTTCCCACGTAAGTCGCTGTTCCGACTTGCATTGTAACGGTATGAAAACTAACAACACTGTTCTTGTAATGACCATGTTATAACGCCATGCATTGTAAACGCATGCGAAATAAGGTGGCATATTCAACAATGCATGCATTTACGATAGGTTGAGGGGTGTGGGGATCTCTCCCCACAAATACATGTGCATATATATACATATATATATATATATATATATACACTGAAAAAACCATAGGTTTCAAGGAAGTTATAGTTAGCTGGACATTTTACTCGTACAAAACCTTTGAAATTCCACCGTTAAAGTTAGTTCAGCTAACTATAACTTCAGCGCCCGCAATGCACTGCTGATGACGTCACATATTACATTACTCATGACATGGTCAGTGACATCACTGATGACATCTCAAATGACATCACTGATGACATCATCATTGTGATAGAGTGGCAGAGCTCCTCTCTCCCTAATATAACTTTTGTTTTACACCCTCAAAGAAACAAACTAACATTTTCAAAACAATTGACATACCAATACCAGTTACAGCACACCTATTCAGTAATTCAAAGATCTACACACACATCCACTCATTCACCAATAGTCCCTATACAGTCACTCATACATGTACTCGCTCATCATATGTACTCATACACCTATACATCCTGTTACACTCCACCACTCATCCATAGAGTTACTCACACACATAGTCACACATGCAAACAAAGTATCAAACATCCATTTACTTGAATATACAGTTATATACACACTACCACACTTACTTCTACAGAAACTTACACATATTTACTCTCTTAAACAATCACTTATAGAAACACCTACTTATTTGAACAGGAACTCTTCCAACCTCTCACTCTCACATACACTCACTAAATATACACCAATACTCACATACTAGCACTAGTTTAAAACATATGTAGTTACTCATAAAGACACTATTGAGACAGTCATTCACTCACTAACAAACCCATACACACACTCATCCACCTATACAGTCCTGCACACATGCTGTCTTCAACACATACAAACAGTGAGTCACTCATTCATGCATCTATGCACTAAGTAATACCCCCCACTGAACCAAACAGACACTCATACTGATACTCAAAAAACCAACTAATAAGCCATTTAGACACTCATGTACTACTCACCAACCCATGCAGTCACTTATACACAAAGCGAGAGACTGATACAGAAATTTACATATTTAAACATCACTCACTAACCCATGTATTCACTAAAATACATTTGATCAGTCAGTTATATCAATTTTACAACAAAAATAACCATTTAGACACGTATATACCCATTTATTCTCCCACCAACCTTGAGATAAACATATATAAAACATATTTAATTTTCAGAAAAACACACATTCACTGGATGATGTCATCAGTGATGTCATTTGAGATGTCATCAGTGATGTCATGAGTGATGTCACTGACCATGTCATGAGTGATGTAATATGTGACGTCATCAGCAGTGCATTGCGGGCATGCGAGTTATAGTTAGCTGAACTAAATATAACGGTGGAATTTCAATGGTTTTGTACGAGTGAAATGTCCAGCTAACTATAACGCCCCTGAAACCTATGGTTTTTTCAGTGAATGTATATATATATATATATATATATATATATATGTATATATATATATATATATATATATATATATATATATATATATATATATATATATATATATATATATATATATATATATATATATATATATGCTTGGGAATGGCATATGTTGTAAAAGCATATGCGTTCTAAAAAATGTGGCGTCAGAAATGCATTGCAAAGGCATGCAAAGTATTTCCCATTGTTGATCCATCATACAACCATGTGAATTAACCATATGCATTGTGAATCGTAGGACTGAACTTACAATGTTACAATTAATCTGCCACGTGACATATTTCTATAAAGTTATGTTGGAAGACATCAAATATTGATTTGTACCTGATTTTCCTCCCCCTTCTCGCTGTGGCAACCTCTCTGTCACTGACCCTGGAAAAATATATAAACAATTATGCAGGTAGAACAATACCTTAGGCAGAAAATGAATCCGACATAAACTCTAAAATAGCATCAGAGGACAACTATAGCTATCACAGTGCATAAAGGATCCATTTAAATTAATTTAAAAAAATGAGGGTATCTCCTTTCCATAGCTGACCTAATGGAATATCGATATTTCTGTGCCCATGAGTGAAAGAGTAGCCCCAGTTCCAGAGCCCACGGTAATTCTAAATTCCAAGTGTGTATATCAGCAGAGTAGTACACTCTGGCACCTGAGGCAACTACTGCTGGCAAGCGAGGCTTCATTATTTAACGATACAGCCTGCTTCAAAAACACACTGAAACTATGTAAATTTTAAGTAACCGGTACACGCCACTTTAATTACATCGCCAAGGACTTACTTTGAAATGTAACTAGCAACTTTCATGAAAGGTAATACATTATTTCTAACTAATCCAAATGGGCGCAAAAAGTATAGTTGCGACCAAGGTCTATAAGCGTATGTTGCAGCCAAGGGCTACAAGTGCTTTAAAGTCTGGATACAACTATTGAACATTATTCATGCTCTCACTCTCATTTTCACACAGTCATTTATGTATTCGATTATTTCTTTGGACATTAGCCATTATATGACAGGTTTAATTAATTCCATACATATGAATTCTGACTACCCTAAATCTGGACAATTTTTTTCTGTGGCAAATCTGCAGCTACATATGATGAACTACCCACCTGTGGGAAAATGCACATGCTGAAAAAGGGGGAACGCAACATACAGCAGGAAATAAGAGAAATTAAAACAGTTTATAGTGTTTTCTACCGTAATACATTGTTATGACGATTTCTCAGACAATTCATGTTTACACTCACTGCTATAAAAATTAAAACCCAGAAGAATTCAGAGAGTAACCACGACTTTGTCAATATTCCTCAACTACAAATCTGAATTTCTGTCTGTATTTCAGACATCCATCACTAAATTGCCTTATAATTCTTCTTATTAACTCCTCTGAAATGTGCCTATTCTACTTCCCTGCGTTCACCAACCTCTCATTCTAAATACCTCACTTCTCCTTCCCCCTGAAACACCCACAATCCCTCATCCAGAGCCAGAATTCTCAGAGTGATTTTTGATTCTTGAACTCTATTGCAGCACAGGTGCAAATTATCATCTTAAAAAACAAAAATCCATTTCCGCATTTGATTGAAAAATCTCACTTATGTAATTCTCAGGCAGAAGCTAAGATATGCAAATGCATTGAAGAATATTGGGTTTTTGATTGAAGGGGTGAAGACCGTTCTCAAGCAACAACCACAATCCCTATTAGGGTGAACCACAAAAGTCACTAAATTAACCTGTGCTTACCCCTCTGGTAGCTTGGCACAAAAGCATTCAGGTTTAACTTAGAGACAATGTGTAAAGTATTGATGTAGCATGCCAAAAGTAATAAAGTGAAAACATAGCTCAAGAAAAATTCGACACCAATTTATAAAATGAGAGTAACTTTTAATAAATAAATTGATGCCAGGCAGCAAAAATCACATCAGTAGAACCAGAGATATGTAATTTCAAAGTTGAAGGTAAATAGATCATCTAAAGCACAGAGCACCGTTCTAGACTGAGGGAAAGTCACAAGTTCAGGCCGACTGCAATGGAGCGTGGGCCGGATATAGGGACCATGTTAGTCCAGTTGAAAAAACGACCTTCTCAAAGTTCTGCACAAAGAGTCCAGTTTGCATTGGAGATGGCCGCAAGAAGAAGGGAGAGCGATGCTGATGGTCATCGCTGTAGTGCCAGAGTAAACCTTGTGTCGCGAACAGTCATCGCTGTAGCATGAAGATCCTGTCAGGCATTGTGCATGGTCGATGCTGGATCTGCACTGGCAATCACCATGGGCTGTTGTAGCGCAAAGTGCAGGTCTCACATTGCCAGTGGTCGCTGGCACTTGCTGCAGTACAAAGAGTCTGGTTCACCAGAGCCTTGCGTTGTCGGTCATATAACGTATTGAGTGACAGGCTCAGTGAAGCGAAGAACATGCTGAAAAAACCTTAAGGCACAAGAAAAATCGTTCTGGCCTGCAGAACAAGATAGATGATGCGAAAATGAAAGGTGTACTTCATCTATTTGGAATAAACCACCTCAGAATGCACCAGTAATAAGGAAAATTGAGATATCTGGATACTGATGCACGAACCTACATTGAGAGTGTCCCGTTATGAGTTCTGAGGAGAACACTCCAAATATCATTGGACATGTCAACAGTGTTTAACACCAGAAAGCGCAGGAGAATGAGAGTACTGTAACACAGGGAACAGAAAAATATGATTGAAATAATAGGTCCCTGTCACTAGCCAGTCTGCACACACAAAAGTGTGAGATCCTCTGGTACAAGCCCAATAGGCAGGAGCGAATTGAAAGAAACAACGTGTAGTAGCTTCTATTGGCTGATAAAATTCAGAACCAGGATACATGCATTGTTTTCTTCTGACACAGAATATGAATTGTTCCATTTGTGTATTTGTATATGTATTAGTTATTTTTTTTATAAAACAAAATTTGTTAAATATATTGTGGGTTAACAGCGCTGATGGGCTTCATGTAATGCTTGTCATATGTGTTGGTCAAATGTTTATGATTTTGTCATTTAAAAAGACTAAAAGTTTTCAGAAGATAAAGTGAATAAACGGTGGTGGCAATAATTCTGTTGCTTGACCACAAAGATTAAAATTAAATGTGTTAAAGGATCATCAGTATTGGAAAGTTCAGTTTGGCTACTAACTTTCTAAAAGTGGAGTTTTCAGAATTATGACGTAAAATCCAACTTTACCATCAAAGAGCATTTTAAATTACAATTAATTTGAGACCAAACATGGCTTTCCTACCCATCCCCAATCAAAAGTAAGCAATTATTAAGCGTAATAAGGTAACCTGACGTTTTCCTATGGGAGAGGGAGTCCTTACAATAGTGAGCAACACATTTAAGAGTTGTTCAGTACCAGGACGTGTAAAACTTAAAATTGCATGTCCAACTTTTATAATACACTACATCCTGCCCTATGAGCTGTTTAGGGCTTACCTTAGGGGTGACTTATTTGTAATAAGAAGAAGGTTTAATCGTAGCAAAAAGTGTAGTTTGCCAAGTCATATTGGCAGTTTAAAACTGAACACAGGCTGTAGAGGCAGGCCTGGGACATATTTTAAAGGGGTACCTAAGTGTATGGCACAATAAGTGCTGTAGGCCCACTAGTAGCATTTAATTTATAGGCCTTGGGTACATGTAGTACCATTTTACTAGGGACTTATAAGTAAATTAAATGTACCAATTGGGTGGAAGCCAATTTTACCATGTTTAGAAGAGTGAGCGCAAACACTTTAGCACTGGTTAGCAGTGCCTGCTAAAGTGCATGTAGTCTCCAAGGCCAACACAAATGAATTTCAAGAAACTGGAGAGGAAAGCTAAAACGTTTGGGGTAAAAGCACATTGAGGCTGTCAGGTCTAAAAGGCTTACTCATCTTTTCTCCCAGGTATGTCTTCTCTCAAAATCCAACAAGCTATCAGCTTTGCAAACTGAGGACTTCTCACCCTCTTATGCCATGAATCCACCTCCCCCAAAACCATCTCAAAGTTGATTGGCTCTCATCAAGGGACAGAGACCAGTTTAAGATCCCTGCCCGGATCTTCAAAGCAATCTAAGACCGGAGCTCTGCTTACCTCATCATACCCTTCTCCTAGTACATTCAAATTAAATCACTGCGATCTGCCAATCTTCACATACTCGTGTACTCAACCTTCTTGTGCCTAAATAAATTTTACTCATTCTAAGTACGTGAGTGACCTTCTCCACTGGAACACCTTCTCCTGCAGCTGCTCATGACTCTTGTCACCTACCCCGTCAAGTTCACCCTAAAAACTTCCATAACTTAGAATGCTCATCTGCAAGGCCTCAAGGGATAGTCTACTGAACACCTTTGCTAGAGGTTTGTAAGACTAGGAAGGTTGGCTTGAGTTGAATGTCTGGTGCTGGGTCAGCCTTTGTGAACAGATTATCCAAAAGAGTGGGACCCGTCAGCTCTAATGCCCATTTCCCTTCCTAAAGCAGTGTCAAAAAGCATGCCAACTGAACAAATGAAGTCTAAAAAATGCAGTTATGTGTGCCAACAGCTGAGCTACAATTCACTTGTGCATTATTGATCACCTAAAGCCAGACGTGCAACCTCTCCAGTGTGTCGGTCTTCTTAGTTTTTCTAATCTTTTCAATTTCCCCTGATCGAGGGGAGAAGCCACACACACTACGGTTTAAGACAGAGGAAGACATGAATATTAATATTAATATTAAAATAAGCCCGTCTGCCTTCTTGTATGCTTTATTTGAACATTTATCAAGAAATACAGCTGATATTTTATACATATATCATGTCAGACTGAATTAACATAGCACAATTCTATTTATTGAACATAGTGTACTAATTTAGGTCCTGAAACATTTTAACATAAAGCATTGTCCTTTGGTGGTAGAAGGAGTGAGAAGAAAATATTACTTCAGTGGCTTAGCTGCACAATGAATAACACGAAAACCTGTACTCTGATCACACCATCCGCATTTGACCAAATCATGTGGTACTACGCTAATCATTTTTTTTCAATGTGCCTTACTTTGACAGAGTGTAAAGTCTTAAGAGGCACTTTAAAGGAATTAGTTTAGGATGTTTGTTGTGCTGTATAAAAAAATATCCGTGTATTGTTTCATACACAATAATCCAAAAACACTACTGCCCAAATATTTAGAGCACATGGCAAAGTAACTTTTTTTGGTCCACTCATAGCATTCCCACCAGTACATTTGCGATGGGGGATCGTTCATGTTTAAAAACGATTACTTTTAACAAATATCAATGCCCTGATATAATCCAATGTATTAAAATGAAACAAAAATGGCCAAGTAAATAACTGGTTTTAAATTGCAAGAGCTTTAATATATTTTAGTTGACGTTTACTGTGCAATTTAGAAGCTACATTTTTTGATGGCTCGTCCTGTGCTTTAGCTTTTAAGGACCAGCTCCTGTTTGGCTCTCCCTATGAATTTGCTGACTTGTCCGCCTTTATCATTCGCTCACTTACAGTTTAAGATAAGTTACTTAAACATATCCAAATGTTTTCCTAGCTGTCCCCTTATGTAGTGGTATTCATGGCCCACATGTCAGTCCCACACTTCATTATCTGTGTGAACCACCATTACTCATTAATATCATATTTGCACTGCTTCTGTTCAAAATGTTGTGGATGCCAAATGAGTATACCTATAAAAACAATTAAGTAAAGTGACCCTTTAGTAACCGTTTAAAAAACAGTAAGACATTTCAGAAGAGGTTGCTCATTCCTGCAATAATAGATAAACAAGTATTGCCATAACCAATACTTCTCACCTTTGGGACATACTGGCTTTGTCAACAGTTTTAGCCAAGCTGTACAGCAGCAAAGGTGCAGAATCGCAGCTTGCTTCTTTCCATTTCCTGCTGCAGTTAGTCCCACCCAGGAACATTCTGGAACAGGATGTCTTTGTTTGCTGTGCATGTGTGCATCGATGTAACAACTGGTAGAAAAGTTCAGGTATTACTCATGGGCAAAATTGGTTCCATGTTTGCAAGCTACACATGATTAGCAAATATTATGCCTAACCCAGGGCACAAGTCGAGGGTACACACAGGTAGACTGCATGTACCCACTCTTTCAACAGGGTGGGCACTGGCTACCCTGTCAAGAGGTAGAGTCCCACAGAAATATACAGAACTTGTCCCGGTGTCATTTTCAGACACTGAGACACAGTCGGCAGCACCTCCACAAAGTCTGCTTTACCTTCAGAGCAGCAATGTGCAGGCAGGGAGGGGGCTTATCAGATTCCAGCTGGGCCTATGAGAAAGGCCGAAGATAAGGATCTATCAGGCCTCCTTTTGTTGGAATGTTCTGCCTTTGAGCTATTGCCGAAATGCAATAGAGGGGACAGAAAGGCACACAACTTATCACTTCACAGGTACTTAAGAGAGACATGCTTTTGACTTTGGTCAGTCCCTGCAAAAAAGACATAGGGAAGCACTGCAAGAATGCCTGATGTGTTGGTCTGTCCCAGTATTTACACAAATATCAAATTTAAATACAACTATTTTGTTTTATTTCTTATGTAGTGCTTCTCATCCCAATGAAGGCTGTCAGAGTGCGTTACATCACCCTTTCACATTATACATTGACAATAAATCATATTTGTGTAAATCAATGTTCCAGATGTATTACATAAGACAGTAAGGGTTACAAGGTGCAGGAGCCACGTGTTCTTCATAGCTCACTGTGCTATATCAGAAGGATTCCAGTTTATGAACTCTGTCAGGTATTAGGGCTGGTCATAGCACTGAAACATCCCTAGTAGAAGTAGTCGATAACATAAGACTGGCCCTAGACAACGGGCAGTCAGCAATGCTGGTCTTATCCGATCCATTGGCTGCCTTTGATACCATCTGCCACATAACTTTAGTACAAAGGTTGCAGGAGATGGGAATCGGAGGCAAAGCCCTAAACTGGCTTAGAAACCACTTAAAAGTTCGATCTAGAACTGTGAAAATAGGCACACTAGTCTCCCATAGTTTGATGGTAGATAAGGGAGTCCCTCAGGGATGGATACTCAGACCCATGCTTTTTAATATTTATGTTACACCTCTGGCAAGGATAATCAGATCGTATGGATTTGATGTAGTTTCGTATGCAGATGACACACAGCTGTTAATCACTCTTGTAACTAATCCAGTAGACACCTGAACTAGATTCAAAAGCGGCTTGATTAAAATAAACACCTGGATGCAAACTAACCATCTTCAGCTAATCGCAAGTAAGAACGAGATAATACTAATTGGAAAGGTACATACATTTTGGTCTAATGATTGATGGCCAGCGAACCTAGGCCTCTGTCCATCCCCCTTAGCCCATAGTAAACCTTGGTGTAAAAATAGACGATAAGCTCTCTATGAAGGACCAGGTAGATCATGTCCTGTCCACTTGCTGTGGCGTTATGCGAACCCTGCATAAAATCTTAAAAATGGATTCCCTTGGAACCAAGCAATCACTTGTCCAGGGTCTAATAATTAGTTGTTTAAATTATGGAAACGCACTGATGACCTCCATTATTAAGAACTACATACCAGACTCCAGGTGCTGCAAAATACAGCTGCCAGACTGGTGTTAAATCTTCCATATCGGTCCCCATCAGCTCACAGCTGAAAATCCCTGCATTGGCTCTTAACCATGAAGCGTGTTCGTTTTAAGATCTCCTGCATGACACATAAGGTTTTGTATGGAAATCGGATGAGATATCTGGCCTAAACACTTAACTGGTATGTACCAAAAAATAATGTTAGGTCGGGGACAACATTTTTACTTAGCCCCATTTAGGATCCGTACCACCAGAAATGGCGGCAGAACCTTTTCCTACTTAGCTCCTCTTTTCTGGAATGAGCTACCAATGCACCCTTGAACTATTATAGATCACAGACTGTTCAGAAAGCAGCCTAAAACCTGGCTTTTTTAGGCATTGTTTCCTCTCTCCTATGCTGTGAATGATTCCCCTCCATCGAACCCGCTACAGCGCCATGTGGGTGATATGTGCGCTCAACAAATGCAAATAACATAACATAACTGCAAGTAACAAAAGGATCTATGTTAAAACCAGTAACCCACTTACTCATTTACATAAAATAAAAATCTGTCATCTGTGTGTCACATGATGTGTTTTACAGGAGACGTATTAACCCTGTATATTTAATATTTATTCATTTATAAAGCGCCCAAATCACCCGAAGGGGTATCTCCCCACTGGAAAACACTGTAGCAGATCGAACCGATACATCAAATTAAAACAGTACCGTTGTAAGAAGCCTTCTAAATTGAAGGCAATCGGGGTATTGCCGCAGATGGATAGGGAGTTGGTTCCAATAAAAGGGAGCTAGGTGAGAGAACGCTTTGCCCCCTAGGCGTGCCTTTTTGCACCGTGGTACAATCAGCTGGGATTTCGTACCTGAGCGTAGGGATCTGGGAGGCAGATATTGGGCAAGTTTTTCTACAAGGTAGCTGGTACCGCTGCCATTCAGGGCTCTCTGCACTATGCAGCACATCTTACATTTTATCCTTTTGCGCACCGGAAGCCAATGAAGTTGTTTTGACAGCGGGAAGGAGGCTGTTCTGGTGGGGTGGGGGGGCATTCAATTCTAAGCAAGCTGCAGTGTTTTGGACTACTTACAAACTGCTTAGCGAAGACTTATTAGCTGAGAACAGGAGGGCATTGCAGTAGTCCAGGTGGCTCAACACCAATGCCAGGATGAGGGTTTTCCACGTGTTCCCGAGGAAGAAAGGGAAATACCCTCCATAGGAGGCTTAAAACATGAACACAGGAGCCTGCAGTTGTTGCAGCGTGCTCCTTCATTTGTCAGTTTCTGATCTAGGCTTATGCCAAGGTTTTTACCTAGCTCCTCAGGCCACCAACTCGGGCACCACACCAATGGAGCATCTCCAAACAGCATGATCTCGGTTTTCCCCGCATTGAGCTGGAGAAGGTTGGTCCTCATCCAGCTGGCAATAACCATCATACCGTTCACGGAGGAAGGCTGAGCGTTGGGATTGTGTTTGTCAAAGGTGAGTAGTATCTGGGTGTCTGCAGCATATAAGATAGGTGTGAAACCCCGCTTCCTAAGTAATCCCGCCGCCAAGGGAGCAATATAAATGTTGAACAGAGTGGGGCTAAGACATGAGCCCTGGGGTACTCCCTTAGACAGCCGCATGATCTTGGACTGAAAGGGGCCTAAGTTGATTGTCTGAGTTCGGTGAGAGAGAAAACTCGACATCCATTGGTAGGCTAGCCCTTGGATTCCACATTCTCTGAGTCTCCTCAGCAGTATCTGGTGAGAGACCGTGTTGAAGGCAGCTGACAAATCAAGCAGCAGCAATAGTGCTGCTTGTCCAACGGAACCGCCTGATATTGTCGGTCACAGCGATCGGTGCTGTGCCAGGGCCTAAATCCCGACTGAGATGGATCTAAGCAGCCTGTAGCTTCAATATGGTCAGATAGATGCTTATTGATGTGTTTTTCCAGTACCTTGCTCAGGAGAGGTAACAGGGAAATTGGGCGATAGTTGGATAAGTCCTCCACTGGGGCCTTGTTGTACTTCCGGATGGGGATTAATTGTGCTGCCTTCCATTCAATCGGAATATGGCCCTCTCTCACCAAAAGACTTCAAATGGATCGGATGGGGAGGGATAGCTGGTTGGAGAGCACTGTGGTGGTCTTAGCTGGAATAACATCCAATGGGGAACCTGATTTAATTGTTTTCAGTAGTGATTCTACATCGCTCACGGCATGAGGAGGGCAGTTTTCTAGTGTCTGCACATTCAATATGACGTGAGGGTTGCAGAGTGTAGAATCGTGTTGATAGTTCCCAGCCGAGGTGATTTTGTCATAGATCAGATCAATTTTCTGTGTAAAATGTACGGCTAATTTGTTGCATAGTGCTTGTGTGCGGTTTGCCTCATTATACAAACCTTTGGGTTGGTGAAGGATTTGAATATTTTTGTTATTATTATTATAATCTTTATTGCTTGATTAATAAAAAATAAAATCATTGCAATTACAACATCTTCACATCTCATAATGTTAAAAACCGAAGTAATTAATTAGAAAATCATTGCAATCAAAACATCTTCCTGTCACATAATATGAAATCTGTACCATATATACTATTTACAAATGTACCAATAAAATCAGATCAAACCACCGAACATCGATAATTACAACAACATAATATTGCACATTTTCCATTTTAAAGTGACAGCGTGCTCGACATACTATTTCCCTATACATAAAGAAAAAATACTCTAAGAGAATACTTCAATAATTTCGACAGCGAAATATTACACATGTACATTTCAAAGTGCTACTGTGCAATAATTTCAACAACCATCATATTAAAACAAGGATAAAGTGCATCAAAGATTACTAAAACAGCGACATTTCTATTGTACATTTCTTACACAAGTTACATTTCAAAGTGCTAATGTGCAGTAATTGCAACGACCATCATAATAAAACAATAATAAAGTGCATCAAATATGACTATAACGGTGACACTTCTATTATTACATTTCAAATGATCACCCTAGCAACAAAGTCATTTGGTAGTAAGAATATAATCCAAATAGAGTGATTAGGTACCAAGGCCCTTAAAATAGTCGAGCTTCATCTTATTATATCAGATATTTTTCAACTGCCATTAAAAATGTAACCAATTGACATAAGAATGGAATCGAATCCCCAGATTGTGACATAAGTAAAGCCTGGTGAGCTGATCTGACCCCGCTTATCAAAAAATGTGGTTTCAGAACTGTACGTCGAAGGTTAATCAGCTTGGAGCACACACATACTATATGTACTAGTGTCTCTTTTGGCCATTCACAAAATCTACATTTAGAATCTGGCACTGCTTGATCCAAGGTTGAGTGCCCTCCTTTGTCGGATTTATTCCCATACGTGACCTTAAAAACATATTTTTTAACTTGGCTGAAAAAAAGCTGTCAGATACGGCTGGAAACGCAGGGATTGGTATGAATTAATCACATACCATGCATCATTTTTCTCTACTAATGCATCTTTATCCAATTTGAGCGATTCAGCTTTGATATGTTTTTTTAAGATTAACTTATAATTGGGCATTTTCAGATCTTGCAATGCAATTTGCAGACCAATATCTCTTAGGGGGCCTAAAATATAAGATCTTCATTTTGCAGCATATGCAGACTTATCTATTTATTGGCAGCAAATATTCCCTAAGGATGTAGGGGCTGATGTGGACAAAGCAACCATACATTTTAGAAAAGCTCCTTTTGATACTAGGCACTGTCTCTGAAAACCAAACTTTAATCTTATTCCCGCTTGACACACTGAGTTGGCAATCCCAAAAGTTGCTTTGAAGACCTTGACTACCAGTAGATCAAGGACGTTCGCATCTTTCCCTCTTGTAATGGGAGACCCATATATGAGTGTTGGTTATAATTTGGCTTTAATGACTTTAAGAGTAAACTCATATGATTGACAGTTCAGTGACTTTTTTAAACATTTAAAAGCCTGGATCAAGGTCACAACCTTAGCCCTTAGGCCCTTAAAATTAAATTTAAAGGATACTCGATTGTCAAACAACACCCCTAGGTATCTATACTTCTTGACGACATCAATTGTACCTGCTCTGGCCTTCCATGAATTAAACTTCCGTTTAACTACACCAATTTTCATCACTTTAGTTTTTTTTACATTCAATTGAAGGCTGTTCTGTTGAGTATAATCATCAAAGGCGGTAATACGTCTTGGTAGGCCAATAGGAGTATGACTCACCAGGATAGGGCCATCAGCATATTGGAGGTAACTAATTTGTACCCCCCCCATCCTAGGAACATGCCTATTAATAGCATCCAAATGCTGAGAAAGATCTGATAAAAAATACATTAAAAAGACAGGGTGCAAGAACACAACCCTGCTTTAGGCCATTATATGTTCTCATCTTCCTTGCCATCACCCAACTTGACTTGAACCCAAGTATCAGAATGTAGAAGAATAATAGCCTTCACCAATTTCCTAGGAATGCCCTGATCTAACAATTTTATGCCATAACAAGTTTGGTGGCACAGAGTCGAAGGCTGCCTTGAGATCAATAAAAGCAATATATAAATGTTGTTTGTTTAAAACAGCCCGCTCCGCGAGTAGGGTTAATGGCAACAAATTAGTAATGGTGGATTGGCCTTTCCAAAAACCGGTCTGATTAAATGGAATAATGCCTTCCTGCGTAGCCCAATCTTCCAATTCTATCAAGAGAGTGGAAGCAAACACCTTTGCATCAACATCCGTCAACGAGATTAAACGATAATTGGTAGGATTGGCAACCGGGCTGCTTTTATAGATAGGTTGCAGTATGCTACCTTGCCATGATTCTGGCACAATCTCGAGTGTCAACACTTCCCTGAATAAATTATACAAAATACCAGCCCACATGTCAACATTAGCTCGGAACAGGGCATTAGGTAGCCCATTAGGTCCGGGGGCTTTATTTGCCCGAAATCCACTTAACAAGGTCGATACTTGATTACAACTCAGGACTTCTGAATCAGGATTTGGGTCAAGACTAGAATCATTGAGTTGGTCTATGGTAGTCAAATCCTGACACCTACCACTCCGCACATTTGTTGTTAATATACAATTTTTCTAATATACAGTCAATATATCTAGTTGGTTTACCATATGGACCGGTGAGCCATACAGATTAGCTGTAAAAGTTACCAAACTGGCTTGTGATATATTTACAGAAAAAGCCCTCCAGCCTCCCCTTTCAAGCTTGTTAATAACTGCCCAAAATTCTTTTTGCATTATTTTGCTTTGAGGCGGATAATAAACCATTCCAAAGCCCAGTTTGATGTTTAAGTTTAGCTTTCCAGACCTCTTGTTTATAAGTCTTTTTAAGTTCCTTCAAATTTTCTTTATAAACGGAATAGGTCCCACGTTAAAAAATTCTTAACAAGGTTCAATTATTGATTGTATATTTATATCAGACAACTTAAGACTAAATTTGTGCGAATATAAGGTAATCGCCCATCCTGAAAGTGACCATAACCCTCAGGTTGTAAAGTTGAATTTTTCTGTGAAGTGTCATTCTAAATCTAATGATCTTCCCAATACGGCACACTCTGCATATAACCTGAAGAGGTTGGTATGGCATTTAGCTAAAGAGGAGGACATTACACAAACAGCTGATGCACTAATTAAGGAATGTGAACAGGAAGTACAGGATGATATGAATATGATTAGTAAAAGGAACTTTATTACAACGTCCCTTGTGGGGAAATTTGTAGCCCATAAGGCTAGGAAAAATTATAAACATTTGAACCCCTTGAAAATATGGTTCCCTCCCAAGCTACTAAAGTTAAAGAAATCACTTAACAGAGCTGTTCGGGTGGCATATGCTCAAAGATTTTATCAGACCATCTTCTGTAGGAAAGAGTGGGGAGGGGCGAGGAGTCAGGTTTCACGAGAAGCGGGGAGCGAGTTTTCGCTGGCTTCACGACCGGTCACACGGCAATTGGAGTAGACCAATATTCCATAGCTGGGGCCTTTGGGTTGGTGAAGGATTTGAGTATTTGATACAGCAAACTCTCAGCCTCTCAGCTCAACACTCAGCCTCTAGGGCTGTTCTGACGTTGTACCACTTGTCGCTCACCTCATGCCTTCCATCTTCCAGCACATCCCTCACCCGCAAGCCGCACCCGGTCCAAGGATCACCGAGCTGCTTCTGTAGGAAAGAGTGGGGAGGGGCGAGGAGACAGGTTTCACAAGAAGCAGGGAGCGAGTTTTCGCTGGCTTCACGACTGGTCACACGGCAAATGGAGTAGACCAATACTCCATAGCTGGGGCCTTTGGGTTGGTGAAGGATTTGAGTATTTGATATAGCACTTTTGAGTCATTCCCTGCCTGATCGAGCTGCATCGCAATATGTGTTCTGCATGCGTTTTTTATATTTTTATGGTGTTCGGCCAGGGTGATCTTATATCTCTCTTTGTCCACCACATCATGGGAGTGGCGCCATCGTCGTTCCAGGTGTTTAAAGAGCCGTTTTTCGGCTCGTAGACTGGGGAAGTACCACGCTGTCTGGGGGCGCCTTGCTAGGCTAGGGCCTTATTTCACAGAAACCAGATGATTAATGGCAGTTCTGACTGTAAAGTTAAAGCAGGCCAGGCATTCCTCCACATTATATGATTCTAGAATCCAGGGTGTTGGAACTATACCCTGGAAATGGTCCGGAGTGATTTGTGCCATTGTCTGCGAGAACAAAGCAGGGTTGTAGGGGGAGCATTGTATGGCCTAGGGCCCCTAATTAAAACATCAATTACTGAGTGGTCCATCCATGTTAGTGGGCAGGGGGCTTCACATGAAATACCCGGAGAGTTGGAAAGAATGAGATCTAATGTCTGTTCAGCTGAGTGTGTGGGACCATCGTTAATCTTGCCTAGATCAAGAGTGGCTAAGTCTGCCGGGAGCGCAGAGGCATCCTGTTTTGCTGTGTTTTCGCTGTGTATGTTAAAATCTCCTACGAGCTCAATTTTCTTTGAAGAGATGACATGGGGGGCAATTAATTACATTAATTGGAGTGAAAAATCAGCAAGGGGACCTGGGGGCCGTTATACAAGGGCACCTTTCCAGCTATTTTGGGGACCCAGGTCGATTCTAAAACTAGAATTTCAATGTTATCATTACAACGTTACTCAAGTATGGAAACTTTAATAGAATCTTTGTAAATGATTGCAATACTCCCACCCGCCCTCAGTTGTCTATCCAGTCTTTGGATGTGGTATCCCTCCGGGAGTGCCACTGCTATGGTGGGGGTGGAGCTGGGTTTGAGCTATGTTTCAGTCAGGAATCCCATATCGGGGAGCTTACAGGTAAGTAGGTCCCAGATTTGGACTATGTGCTTGGGCAGAGATCTAACATTGCTTAGAAAGCCGTTCCAGCTTTGAGCATATTTGTCCCTCTGGTTTTCTGGGGAAATCAGGAGAAGAGTTTTGGCCTCGGGGTTGTACTGACGCATGTCCAGGTCTGAAGGCGTAGAATTTAAAACTTTCCGTTCCAACTTCAGGCTCTGAAATTGGCAGGGCCTGCATATGAAGGCTCCCTCAATAACTGGGATGATCCTATGTGTTGTATTTGTTGTATTTCCACTGGACCGACCACAGCTGCGTCCACTTCAGCTTCAAAAGATCCACGACCTACCACCACCCGCAACAGGTACCTCACAGGAATTGGAGCAAGATCACCGCAGACCAGCTCACCACCTCCCTCAGCCAGAGCCCACCCGCCAACACAACGGACCCCAACGAAGCAGCCCGCAACTTCACACAGTGGCTGACCACCTGCGCCGACGACCTTGCGCCACTAAAGAACCCTCCCAGCAGACCCAGAAGCAAGAAGGCATCCTGGTTCACCGACGACCTCAAGGACTCCAAGAAGACCTGCCGCACCCTCGAGAAAGCCTGGCTCCTCGACCGGACCACCGACAACATGACCGCCCTCAAACACGCTACCCGCAAGCACCACCAGCTCATCCGCACCACCAAGAAGAAATCCCTGAAGGAACGACTGGACAACAACGCCCACGACAGCAAAGAGCTCTTCACTATCGTCAAGGAGTTCTCCAACCCCAGCACCGGCACCAACGACATCACTCCGTCACAAGACCTCTGCGACTCCCTCGCCTCGTTCTTCCACCGCAAGATCGCCGACATCCACAACAGCTTCGGCGCCCCACCCACGCACCCAACCGTCGAACCAACGCCCCCCACCGCCACCCTTCACACCTGGACCACGGTGACCACCGAAGACACAGCCCGCACGATGAACACCATCCACTCCGGATCACCGACCGACCCCTGCCCACACCACGTCTTCAACAAGGCCGACTCCACCATCGCACCCCAACTCCGGAACATCATCAACGCCTCCTTCAACACCGCCACCTTCCCGGAGAGCTGGAAGCACGCCGAGATCAGCGCCCTCCTGAAGAAACCTACAGCGGACCCCACCGATCTCATAAACTTCCGCCCCATCTCGCTCCTCCCTTTTCCTGCTAAAGTCATCGAGAAGATCGTCAACAGACAGCTGACCGCCTTCCTCGAGACGAACGGATCCCTCGACCCCTCGCAGTCTGGCTTCAGAGCCAACCACAGCACCGAGACTGCCCTCATCGCAGCCACCGACGACATCCGGACCCTGCTCGACAAGGGGGAAACAGTGGCCCTCATCCTCCTGGACCTCTCCGCTGCGTTCGACACGGTCTGCCACCGCACCCTAGTCCAGCGCCTCAGCAACATCGGTATCCAAGAGAAGGCACTGGAGTGGATCATCTCGTTCCTCGCCGGAAGAACACAAACAGTCCGCCTCCCCCCGTTTCGCTCCGAGGCCACCGAAGTCATCTGCGGCATCCCGCAAGGATCTTCACTCAGCCCCACCCTCTTCAACATCTACATGAAACCTCTCGCAGCCATCGCACGCCAGCACAACCTCAACATCATCTCTTACGCCGACGACACCCAGCTGATCCTCTCCCTCACCAGAGACCCCGACACCGCCAGAACCTGCCTACACGAAGGGATGAAAGACGTCACCGAGTGGATGAAGGACAGCCGCCTGAAACTGAACTCGGACAAGACGGAAGACCTCATCCTGGGATCTTCGCCCTCCGCCTGGGACGACTCCTGGTGGCCCCCAGCCCTGGGCACCGCACCCAAGCCAACCGACCACGCACGCAACCGGGGCTTCATCCTGGACCCCTCCCTCTCGATGACCAGACAAGTCAACGCCGTCTCCTCATCGTGCTTCAACACCCTGCGTATGCTTCGCAAGATCTTCCGCTGGATCCCGATTGAGACCAGGAAGACTGTCACCCAGGCACTCGTCACCAGCTGACTGGACTGCGGAAACGCCCTCTACGCCGGAACCACAGCCAAGCTACAGAAAAGACTCCAGCGCATCCAGAACGCCTCCGTCTGACTCATCCTGGATGTCCCTCAACGCAGCCACATCTCCAGCCACCTGAGGAACCTGCACTTGCTCCCCGTTGACAAGAGGATCACGTTCCGGCTCCTCACCCACGCACACAAGTCTCTCCACGACCTGGGACCCAAGTACCTCAACGACCGCCTGACCTTCTACATGCCCACCCGCCAGCTACGGTCCACCAACCTCGCCCTCGCAGCCGTACCACGCATCCGAAGAGCCACCGCCGGAGGAAGATCCTTCTCTTACCTGGCTGCCAAGACTTGGAACTCCCTCCCCATCCACCTTCGGCTGACCCAGGACCATCTCGCCTTCAGGAGACAACTCAAGACCTGGCTGTTCGAGCAGTAGCATACCCCTCCCCCCAAGCGCCTTGAGACCCTCCCGGGTGAGTAGTGCGCTATACAAATGGCATGATTGATTGATTGATTGATGAGCACATTTAAAAAGTAAAGTCCACATTTGTAAAGCGCAAAATCACCCGTAAGGGTCTCTAGGCGCTGGGGGCCGTCGGGAAGATTAAGCGAGCTATTGCCCAGAGTCACATGGTGCTGGGCTAACCTGCCGCCGGAGCCGGGGATCGAACCGTGGTCCCCAGATTCCAGCGTCAGTCGCCCTGGCCGCGGCGCCACACCTCTCCCTCATATTTGAGTTACCTCGTTTGCTATCGAGGAGTTGACAATACTTGAGTGATTAATAAAAATCAATACAAAAAGAGAGCAATCTGTATAAAAACATATCTAAAATTGAATAAAATAATGTGTATATAGGAAGCATGTACAGCATGGGACCTTCCACCTGTTTAAAAGTCAAGTTATACAGCGATCAGAGTGTTCATTAGGTCTTGTCGCGCATGGTAGATGAATTTGGCGAAGTTGGCCATGTGTTTCACCGTGTCCAGCAAATATAGTTGATGAACTGCCTCTTTTATGGTACGCGTTCCCAGTTGAAGAAGGATGGGCCTTAGATGGATTCTACGGACTGACAACAAGGCAGGGCAGCATAATAGGATGTGAGGCAAAATTTCACGCTTGTAGTGGCAGAGACGACACTCTGTGATTGCTGGGCTTAATTTGACAGAAGAATGTAAGTATTTTAAGGGGAGCGCATGCAATCTTGCAGCCAGAATCCTTTGTAGGGCTTGCCTGCCCAACGGCTGTATAAGATGTGGTTTATGGCCGTTTAAAGTGTGAGGGATACTTTGGGTCTCATGGAAGCCTCTGACTGTCAAAGCTTCAATATCCAGTTTTCGTGAGCATGATCTTACTTGTTTTATTATGACTGTTTTGATAGTTGTGTATTTGATTGTATAGGGGTCCCAGTTCTCAGTCGCTAAATTCAAGAGCTCTTTGGCTGAGGCTAGGCCGGCTGACCACGGGTTACCTGGCTTTTTAAATATTTTGTTTATAATGAACTTCATCGAGTTCTCTGGTGCCGTGGTGGTTAGGTAGTAGTATTTTGCTAAGCTTGCTAGTTCTTCCAAAGATTGCCGATTAAGATTGAATTCCAAGCGTATTAGAGTGTTCCTTGTGCAAGACGGAAGGCAAAATACCTTTTTGTAGGCTGCACAGTTGATTTTTTCGAGGTCTTGCCCCAATTTACCTGGGAACGCCTGTATGGCGTAATTGAGAGAGGGTAGTAATTTTGCACTCAGAGCTCGCCGGATTGCCGTAGTGGTTGGACTTTCCAAAGTGGCATTGAGCTTGCAAATGGCATAAGTGACCATTTTGGCTTTCTGCTGGAGCTTGTTTCGATGAACCAGTGGCCTACCAGATTCGCTGAGCCAAACCCCAAGGTAATTATATGATTGTGTGCTTGATAGTACTAATGATCCTAGTCTCCATTTTATTAGCTTCTTTTTTGGATAGCGGCCAAAGATAAGTATCTTTGATTTTGTTGGATTTGCAACCAGTTTGTTTTTGGCATTATACACTGCTAATTCTGTTAAGCCTTTTTGAAAGCCAACTTTGGTGTGGTCCAAGAGGACCAGGTCATCCGCGTACTGAATCAATTGAATTCTGACTCCCCCGATCCTGGGAGTCGCCAGGTTTGCCCCATGCAATGCGTTGCCCAGATCTGCTGTATATAAGTTAAAAAGAAGCGGGGCAAGGACACAGCCCTGCTTTAGTCCGTGGTCGGTGCTGATCTTTTTTGTGGCTGATTCACAGGAAAGTTTGACTCTTACCCATGTTTGGGTGTACAGTGATCTGATTGCTTGGAGAAGTTTCGGACAGATGTTCCAGGCAGCCAGTTTCTTCCATAGAATATTTACACCGTCAAAGGCTGCTGTGTAGTCAATGAAGCAAGCGAAAAGAGGCTGGTCGCCCTAAGCCATTGATTGTTGTATTAAGTATGATAGGGCTATAATGTTATCTATGGTGGAGCCTCCCGGGCGGAATCCTGTTTGATAAAAGGGAAGCAAGTTCTCCTTGGTGACCCAGTCTGCTAATTCCATAAGGAGAGAACTTGCATATGCCTTGCCCTCCCCGTCCAATAAGGCAATCATTCAGTAGTTCTTGGGGTCTATGCTTGGCCCTTTTTTATAGATTGGATGTATTAGAGATCCCCTCTACGAGTCTGGGACATCTATGAGGAGTCTGCACTCTGCATACAGCTGGCCCAGGTTCTCTGCCCAAAAGTCGATGTCCTCCCTGAAGAGAGAGCCCGGCAGACCATTTGGTCCGGGGGCCCCATTGTGGCGTATTTTTTTCAAAATTGCTCTCAAAGCCTTTCTTTCAGCAGGTGTAGCGTTAGCCGGGGGGGACGTAGGTTCAGTCATTTCTTCTTCTGGATGATCTTCCAGGGCTGTTCTCTTACTTGAGTTTTTCTCTGGGCCATTGGTGTAGAGAGTTTTTACATGGGCTATCCAAGTACTAGTATCGAGTGGGTTCTCCCTGTTGCAAGTTCCATGGGTAAGCTTATTTATGTATTGTCAAAATTCTTGGGTCTTACTAGGGGCAAGCAGCTCGAAAAATTCCAACCATTTTCGCTCTGTTACGTCACGTTTTACTTGTCAAACAACTTGTGCGTGAATTTTGGCCGCCTCTTGTAAGTCTTTTTTTGCAGTGATCGATCTGGTTTTTCGATAAGCTCTGCGTTTGAAGTTAAGTACTTTTGAGGATTTCTTAATTGCCGGCTGGAAACCCAGTTTATAGGTGGGATTGTCGTGGGCTCTTTGATTGTTGTTCCCTCGAAGTTGGTTCGCTAAGACGTATGCGAGAGCGCCCCACTCTCCAATTCTGCCTTGGTCATTACGGGCGGTCTGCCGACCTTTCCAAATGAATTTCCATGCAACAAACTTATGGTACGGAAGCGGTCCCCATTTGATTCTTCGAAGGAGTCTGTGTTGCTCATCCCCATTTGTGGCTCCTATGCTTGGAAGAGTGTGCCTAATTTTCGCACTCATGGACAATTCTATTATTAGGGCGGCATGGTCACTTTCAGTCCGAGGTTGTACGTTATAGTTTGACATATAATTTTGTAGGCGATCACTTAATAAAATGTAGTCAATCGTTGTCTGATTATTAAAAGTAGGAGGTATCGATACAGTTGGGTTGTTTTTTGTAATTATGCTGTGTGATGTTACCAGCTTATAGACTCGCATTAACGCATTAAATCTTCTGGTGTTACTGTTATGATGATTTTCATCAATGATTTGCCCTAAGTCGTGGATGTTGAAATCACCCAAGATGATTAAGTCCATACCTGCGTACCGTACTAATAGGGTTTTGATCTCGTTTAATAGGCTGGTCAGATTGTCATTAGAGTGCGGTCCATGTCGATTATAGTAAACGTTGATGAGGAGAATTGGAATCGGGCCATCAATCGTTGTGAGTCCTTTCAAGATTCCAGCCAGGAACATGTCTGAATTATTCTGTATTGTTGAGAATTTTACTTTCAGAGCATGCTTTATATACGTTGAAATGCCCCCCGATGGTCTCCCAAAAATGTTAACCTTTTTTGCAGATTTAAAATATTCGGCAAAGTTACCTATTGGTGTAGAGGAGGTGGCCCATGGTTCCTGTACACAGATTATGTCTGCTCCAACCATTAGTCCCACAGCTCCTGGGCTTTGCAAATCTTTGTGTATCCCAGCGACATTCCAAGACACTATGTTAATGATTGGATTGTTTACCATTGGGTTGTTATGGTCTTTGTGGCTAATGTTGGAGTTTGTTGGTGCGAGATGGTTACCCAACTCTTGACCGGTGCTAATGTTGCAAGAAACAAGCTCATTATGCCTGGTATGGGCCAAGGTATTCTTTATTGTTGTCAGATGGATGTTCGGTGAACCGTCAATGTTGCTATTAGGAAGTAGTATTTAAGGCATGGGCAAGCCAAGACCAGTCTTTACTACTCTGTCCCGTGATTGAGCATGTCAGGTTACCTCCTTCTGTATGTTTGAAGATTTGAATTGAATTACTGCTCCACTGTACTGTTTGTGTACTGCCTAATGAGCCATGTAAGATCGATCCGGTGGCAGGTGGGATTGGATGATTGATATTCCTGTTTTTCCGTCCCTTCAGGTCTTCGTCTCCCTGTTGATTGTTATTATCTCTCAAAATCTCAGGGTATTTTGTCGGTGGATGAGCCTTAATTTTTATTCCCCAATTTTCCAGTTGTGTTTTGTATCCCTTCAGTGCATTCGCCATATTAGAATTGGAAAAAGTTATCTCTGTCGTTTCGTTTTGTTCACCAGGCCCCGGACCAGAGAAGGCCACCCTCACAATGTCTGTTGTTTTTATGTTCTCCAGTCCTGGGATGCTTGCGCAGAGTTTCAAGAGGTTCTCTCTGTTGAGGATGTCCCAACTCCCTTCTGAGATGTATTCGGGATATAGTAATACTTTTAGGTTTTCGCGGTCTGAGTCTGACAACTGAACAGGAATCCGTGAATTGAAAGGAACCGCCGGAGCTTCGAGAGGAGCTATTAGGTTCCATATGGGGTTGTCACCTTGGACTAGTCCCTCCTCAATCCTTTTTATTTTTACCGTGTGGATTTGTGAATCAATCCCAACGATGAAGGTTTGGTTCGAGCAACGTTGGTCGTCTTTGTGGCTTGTCCGAATGAGGATTTTCTCCCGTTGAACGTTGGATGTTGATTCCGTTTGGCGGTCCTTATGGGCATTTGGGTCTGCAGGGTCAGATTTGTAAATGTTATCGTGACTGGGCTCGTAGGCCTGTAAGCCCTGTGCATAATTCAAGATGCGACTTGGCGCGGGAGATTTTGCAGTCGAAACTTTAACCAAGTTTTCGCTCAGGCCGCGTGGTAGGCTCTTGGGAGGTGTTATCATGGTTGATGTTACACTTGTTTGTATGTCTCTGTTTTGGTCTGCCAATATTAGACCCCGGCTCTTCTGGTCCTCACTGCCAGTAGTTTTATTATCCTTGTTTGCTGGCGCAAACCAATGCTCGATTTTTCCTTTTGTGTAGATTTTGTCTTTTTTAATTTTATTTAACTTTTTCAGTTTTTTCTTATTTTTTCTGGATAAGGATTGTCGCTCTGGGAGCGATGGGTTCGAATCGTGCAGTTTTCCAGGGTTATTGTTGGTTGTTTGATGGAGTTGTGATATTGAATGTGAGTTTATATTTGGTACCTGAAAGTTGGGGCTCAATGAGCTTTTTGGTTCATTGATGTTGTTACCGGGAATTTCCTGGGTTCTCACTGGGTTGTCCTGGCTGGCCTTTGAACAGAGGTTTGGGTCCAAAGTGGGCTGTGTATCCCTTAGAGTAATTTTGTTTATTAGATCTCCACTTGGCCTTGAGGGCCCTGAAGGTGAATGTGTGGCTTTTGTCTTGTTATTTATGTTCTTTGCATTTGTTCTCGTTATTGAATTTTGAGGGGAGAAGCGCGTTGTATTGTTCTTTTTCTGTTTGCCTCATGTTTAAGATCCATGACTAATGTGCTCATTATTTCCGGGAGTTTTTCCAAAGACTGCAGTAACGGGGAGCACCCACAGTCGTTGGATTTTATCATTACCACTGTGTCTACCTGCGCTCTGCGTATTAAGGAGTTTAAGTGCTCCAGTTTTGTATCCACTCTGGTGATCAGGCTTGCTACGGACTGCAGAATGTTTATTTGAATGTCAAGTTTGTCCGCGTGCATTAATGCGGCATTTCCCATTGATATCATGGCCTCGTTAATTAGTGCTAGGTGGTTTTCTATTCTTTGTGAGGCGAAGCTGGATTCCAGGAGCGGCAACTGTTTGTTTGAGTCTGTTAAACTTGACTCCAAATCTAAGACAAGATTTTCATTTCGTGTGTGGGCTACGTCATCGTCATTGTCCCCCAGTTTGATGGGTGCATACGGAGCCTTCAGGAAGCCCGGCTTAGATTTCAGCAGTGTACAAATAACCTTGAGGTTTGCAGTGTTTTCTGTGGTGGTGTAAGATTCCTTATTTATTTCACTTCCCTCTGGAGCCATATTTGATTGTGGTTCCGGGGGGTCGTAAGGCAAATTTATCCGAGCCAATTTGTTGGCTCTGATTGCTTTTAAATTGTCATCAGCTTGTGTTTTATTACCCTTCGCGATCAAGACTTTTGGAAACAGAGGAACAGGCAATGAGGGCTTTTGACTCAAGGTTTCATTTTTAGCTGAGCCTGATGATTTGTTAGCGTTAAAGCAGTAAGTGTCAAGCCTGGAGGCATCAGGAAAAGTATCAATTGGTTTTCCGTGGGCTGTGGAATTACCTTGTTTTGTGTGGTGTGGAAAATATTTCCTGATGTCGTTGTTGCCTTTGGGGCCTTTGGGGCTACTACTACTGCAAGTGCTGATACTATTATTTGTGTTTTTGATACAGTCTGTGTTGTCTGAGTCTTCGTGATTGCACAAGCTTCCTGTTATGCCTATAATGCCTGTGGCCCCCTTTATGGTTGCATTTGTGATTTTGGCCTCTGTCCAGGAAGCTGATCCAGAAGCTGGGGAGGAGTTCGTACTTTCTTCTCCTGATTGTTTCCCATCGTGTTGGGTCCTATCCTGTGGGGATGTGTCATGTCTTGTATTGTCTTTGCTCATGGGGTATAGAATCCTGGCTTTTTGACGTCGTGCAGACTTATGAGGACGATAGTTGGACTGGGGTTGTATAAGGCCTGCGTTCCTTGTTCGCATAATTGCTCTGCACGATGGTTGTCAAGCCTTTAATGCGGTGTCTATGTAAGTTACAATATTTGTCCAGTCTTATCCAGTATATTATCCAGTATAGGAAGTTATAAAAAGCCAAGCAGAGAGGCAAGCGTAGGGAAGCTAGCGATTTCCTTCCATTTGAGATGGTTGGGATAGTTGTCCGGTGATAGCAGATGGGGGAGTTTGTTTAAGGATGTCGCCTTAATTGCCAATTAGCTCTATCTGAGAGGGGGTCCCTCCTAGCAGTAGCGGTATGATAAAGGCTGAAAAGGTGATTTGTTGAGGTGGTGATTATTTAAAGCGGGGGCAAAGCTAATATTGGGGTTCGTAGATGCGGCCTCCCGCTGCTCGTTTTGATCGCCCACTCCCCTCCACCATTTTTCGTGTCGCTCTGCGGTCGGGGGGGGCAGCGTTAACAGCAGAGACTGCTGCTTGTGTGGCGAGGTGAGACAGTGCGAGGCTTTGCGAGGGGCGGGTTGGCTCACCTTACTTACTACGTGGTGCCTGCTGCTCTCGACAGCTCACAGATGCCGTTCGGACACTGCGCTCCCCTCCTCCGTGCTCCTCCACACTTCGAGTTCCAAACACCAAGCACCAAACGCTGAGCTCACACTCAGCCCTCTGCTCTCTGCTCTCCGTAGCTCCATGGCTCACAGGAAACACTGTTTCCACTGTTTCTCTGGCCGTCGTGGGGCTCCTGCCGCAGCTTCTCCCTCTAGACTCCCCGCAGAACACCAATGGGAGCAGGAGCAGGAGTCTGGCAGCCACACGCTACACCGTGGTCCGCAAGCACGCAGCCTCCCCTCTGGCTCGGGAATGCCCCCCTGGGATCACAAGGTCCGCCACTGCCTCAGCCTCCGAGTGAAGCCTTATCTTCCTCAGCCTCGCCTTGTATCACCAGCCCCGCCGCCCCGGGCTCACCGCGGCCGCTCACGGAAGAGGTGAGGCAAAGGAAGGCGGGCAGGCACACACTGGCGGGGCGGCCGGCGGCCAAGCAGCTTCCCAACGTGGCTGCAGGCAGGCGGGCTCGGGCGGCTTCATGGCGGCACAACGGCTCGGCCTCGGAATGCAATGAACTCCCGGTGTGCCCCAGGAGAGCAGCAGCGCCGGAGCTGGCCGCGGCTGCAACGGAGAGACAAGCAG
This sequence comes from Lissotriton helveticus, assembly GCF_964261635.1. NCBI lineage: Eukaryota > Metazoa > Chordata > Amphibia > Caudata > Salamandridae > Lissotriton > Lissotriton helveticus. The sequence goes on along the minus strand of NC_136067.1, from coordinate 1,072,650,421 downwards.
AGACAAGCGGAGCCGAAGGCAGCAGCAAAAACGTGGTCAGGATTCCGGGTTTGTATATGTACATTTCCGCCTAGTTCCAAGGACTGGCGTCAAACATGCAGGGGTCCTGGTTCCTGGCGATGACTGGGAGCGGACGTGCGCAGACGGGCATGCCTTTGGCGCGCCGGAAGCACGCCCGCTGCGCGCATCCACTGCACATCGTGTTAGGCATGCGTTTTTATGGAGGAGGTGAGCAGCTAGCCTGCTAACCTCCGATCAGCCCCGAAGTGAGGGAAAAACGTTACCGCTATCCCCCTCCATGCAAGTGGAACATGCAGTAGACCAGGGAGTAATGCGGAGTGGCAGAGCCAAGGTAACTAATTAAAAACGCATTTAAAAGTTGCTGGTATGCTTAAAACAGCATACAGTTAGCCCAGAGTGTCTTTATGGCAGCCTTCCTATCGCGCATCCACTGCGTGTCGTGTAGTCATCGATTTTTATAAAGGAGGTGAGCAGCTAGCCTGCTAACCTCCAATCAGCCCTAAGTGAGTGGAAAATTGTACCACTATCTCCCTCCTCTCAAGCGGAACCCGCGGTGGACCAGGGAGAAATGCGGAGTGGCAGAGCGAGTCGAGGTAACTAATTAAAAACTCATTTAAAAGTTGCAAAAGTCCTTAAAACAGCAAACAATTAGCCTAGAGTGTCGGTATGGCAGCCTTACTACAGCGCGCCCACTCCGCGTCGTGTAGTCATGCGTTTTTATAGCGGAGGTGAGCAGCTAGAATGCTAACCTCCGATCAGCCCAGAAGTGAGGGGAAAACTGTACCACTATCTCCCTCCACTCAAGCGGAACCCGTGGTGGACCAGGGAGAAATGCAGAGTGGCAGAGCGAGTCGAGGTAACAAATTCAAAACACATTTAAAAGTTGCTAATTTTCTCAAAACAGCGTACAATTAGGCGCCGGGAGACCCCTTGTGGGTAGCTGCGCGCCCTATAAATTCAACACAAATACAAATACAAATACAACAGCGCGTCCCTGTATGCTACTTTGATTCAAAACTGGGAATACACCAAACACAGATCTCTCCAGCAAATATACTAACCTTCGGAGTTTTCTTATTATTATTATTTCCTGAAATTTAGTTGGCACACAAAGATCTCTGCAGCAGGTGCCGTAACCCCATACGATAATGTAACATTTGCAACCAATTAAGCATAACAGATTTACTGCCACATGTCACTCGTTGCCAATTTCTTTGTTTTTGCAGGGCTTTATAACTAAATGTATCAGGGTTTTAAAATATAAATGTATAAGTTGAGGCCCAGATTTTGCGCCAGGTTGCGTCACTTTTTTGGCACAACCCCGACGCAAGATCTCATTTGTTAAATAATATAATGCACTCAAATGTACTCATGATAGACCTGCTAAACATATGTGTGAGGTCTTAAGATCTGATGTCACTTCTTGTGATGTCACGTCCTGTGAGATCATGGGTTGTGATGCCACTTCCTGTGATGTCACATGTGATGCCACACACTGTGATGTCACGCGCCATGATGTCTCTTGCATACTGCATAGCTTGCTTAGTCCCCCCCCCTTCTTTCTTTAGGACTTGTGCCCTGGCCTAACCCAATTTGCTGTTTCCCAAAGAATCGAATGACTCTATAAAGCATAGATTACAAGACCAGAGGGACACATACAGTGAGGTGGAGATGGTGTTTAACCTCTCCAATGGAAACCATGCAGCTGTCTTTGGAGCAAGATAATCCCATGGTAACCATTGTCAACTGTGCGTTCTTCTCGTTAAAGAAAAACTTTTCAGTGAGGTTGAACCCCTCCAAAAAGAGGAAATCTACTTAGCAAGTTTGTAGGAGCCTGGGTTCTCCCACTGAAACACAACGCTATGGAGTACAAAGAAAGGCTGTCTGTTGTTCTCCCTCCCACCAGGAATATTAGAACATTGGAATGTTGGGAGCTTCTTTGAAAACATTGGAGTGCTCCAGGCTTCTAATGGCCGGTCAAAGCCCAGAGCTCCAATATTCCAATGTTTGTTCACAGCTATTGCTGTGAACAAAGGTCTCAAGGAGCCCAAGGGTATTTCAGTCCCCTCTGGCTCCATGAGAGAGGCCTTTGTTTTACAAATTAGAACATTCTGCCCTCTAGGGGCGGAATGTTCTAATAGCCTTAGAGCCCTCTGTAGCGGGCTCTACCGGCCATTAAAGGCCCTCTCCCTTGTAAAAAGCCTCCGCCTTCGGCTCAGGCCTTTAATGGCTGGTATCGGTGGGCTCTAATGCTATATTAAAACCTTAGCTTTTGAACAAATGCATTGCTTGGTAATGAATGACAGGCACTGTCTATAACATTGACTCTATGTTTTTTGAAAATGGGAGGCCAAGATGTGCTTCCAGAGTGCAACTGTGATATCCCTGAGACTCCCCTTCCAGTTGAAGGGTCGCAAGAGCAGGCAGAGACTAGCTGACAGCCTTTCCCCTGGCCTTCAATCCCAAACCCTTAATTTTAGGGTGCTTGTGCAGTATTTTCTGTTGTTCTCCCTGCCAGCAGGAATGTTAGATTCATAACTCAACAAAACGCATTGATTTCAATAATAAGCAACAGTGAATCAAGACTGTAAATGAAATGCACACAGTTTATACCCGAGAAAGTGTCAATCATATATATATATTTTTGTAATCTCATAATCTGTAGCATCAAGTTTGTTAAAAAATATGCATTTCCTAAATAGGTGAAATAGATGTTTTATATTAAAAATTCCTGAACGAATGCAGCATTAAGGTACATTGATCTAAAATGTGAGGGGAGACAGAGAAGGCCGTGTGAAGCTGGGTGAAAGGATGCCTTTGAAAGCCAATCAAGAGCTTGACTTATTGACTGAGTCCTACTATGCCTTCTCTATGTTGTATTTCACCTATCCACGTTTCTCTAAATGAGCGAAGACAGTTGTGGCTGAGGGCAACAATAAACAAAGGGCTTCATTCATGGCATTTTGGCTTAGGGCAGATCAGCGAGGCACCTTGCTGCGCTGCACTATGCCAAAGTCAAAGAGCAGGAATGCACTATATTTGGCAATTCCTGTCTTTTCTGCCAGCGCTGGCGCAATTTCAGCAGCCTAGCGCCAAACTAGGCCCCATGCTGCAAGGGGGCCTCCGTTGTAGGCAGGATTGTTTTTGTGCAGAAAGGGGAACGTCCCTGCACAAAACAATCTAAAGAGGCGTTTTCCTCTTTCTATGTGTGCTGCAGAATGCAGCAAACATGGAAAGAGAAAAAAGCGGGGAGAAATAAAGTTATTTCTCCTCGTTCCGCCTCACCTTGGGAGGCGTACGGAATTGGCGCTTCCCCAGGTTTACGTCACTTTGTAAATCTAGGTCCGCATCAAATTCCATGGCTGTTGCTTGGGAAAACCCACTGCAATGCCCATGGAACGCCTCCCGGGTGCAGAGTAAGGCAATGAAGTAATTGGCGCTGCGTCGCCTTACTCATGAATTATTAGGCCATTCAAAGCCACGCACAGTGGCTTTGCATAGCTTCATAAATCTTTGGGAGCCCTGCGTCAAGCATGTACCACATTGCTGGTGCCCACCTTCACAAAAGACGCTCACAGAGTCCCCTGAGATTGTAAGGTCACACAGCTGCTCTCAGTAGTTTTTGAAAATAGCTGCAGGCTAGGCGTGCTGCAGGGGCGACATCTTACTTTTCAGTGATACGAGGACACCTGCTTCAATGTCTCCCCCACCTCGCCCCTTTTTCCCAGAGCTTAAAGGCTGTGGAATTTCCTCTGCAAGCTGCGGCACTGCTGACAGATGTAGGGAGCTGTAAAAATGTCTATTTATTTTATGTCTGGCGGAGGTTAGTGCATGTGGTGGTAGGCATTCATCAATTTTAAGGAGGCTTTCTCCTTTGTGCTGTCCGAGGAGCACGTCTGATTTACTTACAGTCTCAGTTTACTGGCTATTCAGGCACAGCAAAGGTCACACCTTTAATTTTTTTTATTTTAAAGGGTTAATTTATTGGTATTTCTTATGAGCGTGCAACCACGAGTGTCTTTGATGTGATGTCAGAAAAATGTTTATTGAGTTATGAAGATATTTAATAGCATAGCTTGGATTAAAATTCAAAGGCTGTTTTTCAAACTAAGTTTGAAGTCTTGATTGTGTTACCTCCCAATTTAGTTAGATTTCAATGCAGAAAAACTGCAAACAAATGTATGGTCTGTTGTGGAAATGAGAAGGCAGTCGGGGAGCAGATGCTCGTGTAGAAACATTCACTATTCACAAACCCTTCAGCCATTCCCTGCGACACACGGGGGCCGAAGATCCAGAAAATAAACAAAGGGTGAGTGGAGATAGAAGAGTGGTCATCTTCCACAATGTCACAGAGTGAACGGACACGGAGTATAAAAGAGCTAGACAGTGTGCCAGTTTTATGAAATGTTCCCCTAATTCGAACTAATTGCACAACAAAGTAAATTATGAATTATGATAGATGCATACTTTGAAGCATATGCAATCTCAACCGTCTAGAACAGTTATCTCCTTTGTAAGGGACTAGTCATCAATTAAGTGCACTAATCCCCTCAAACAAAAATATTAAGAGCTTCGTAAAAAAACGTGGAATCATTGGTACAGTTTATTTGTTCTCCCAAACATATTGTCTAAAAAGTATAAAGGTAAAGTAGACCAGCATTTTTAGATTTCTCTGATTATTAGGCACTCGTATTCGACCAGCGACTACAAGAAGAAAGTTTTGTGCCACAGGAGTAATAGTGTATACTTGCAACAATGGTCCCATGCATACAAAGGTAAGTAAAGAATAAATATAGACAGAGTCAATCTATATTGCGAGGGACATGTCCAGCCGGACAGAGGTCTTCAAGGTTTACTCAATATATAGGTTAAAAACACAAAGAATACCTTCCACAGTTCAACCAGTCCGGTACACAAGCCTGTGCCCAGTACTGACAGAACAGGTACAGAGGTGAACAAATATAGCAAAGAAGGGCTTTTTAAGGCAAAAGAACGTTTTCTGTCAAAATACAAATTGTACAGATTTTGTAACTATAGCACCATTACATCACATAGTAATCACGTTTTAGTATTAGGTGCTAAATAGGTCCCTGCTGACTGATTTGGGGCCCCTTGTTGTTAATAACATAACAGGAGTAATAGTGCGCATGACATTCAGAGAGCATCAGCAGGTCAAGGTTGCCAATCGCATTAGGAGATGTCAATAACAACAGGGTACCACTGCGTGTGCCAGTCCGCAGTGGCTTTCTCTGTGCCACCCCGCCTGTTTCTATGCCTCAGTGTTCTTCTCCATTCTCAAGTTATCTCACTGTGCTTCATTAAAGGTCCTGTGCCCCACATATATTTGGGATATTTCTTACAGTGTCTCTTGTATAGTTCTACCCTCCATCTTCGTTCCTCCAACGTTATGCCTGTATTTGTGCCCCCCCACACGTATCTCTATCACTCTGCCCCACTTTTATTTCTATGACATCCATGTCCCTGTGGCTTCCTATGTTTCATATCTTCCTTGCTGTGCATTGGGATTGTATTTGTCACCCATCTATGTAATCTATTTCTTTCCGTCCTCTTGCCTGACTCGGAGTCCAGTCTAAGTGACATGCTTACCTATGAGACACACCTCAGTCTCTGCCTTATATCTGGCTGCGTGTCCCATATCAATGTCCCATGTCTATATCTGTGCTCTATTTTAATTTCTGTACCAGTCTATATAACTGTATCTTGGTTGCCTCTCATTGGTTTAGGCTTCCAGTATGTTTCATATATGCGACTTTTCGATACAGCTTCCAGTTAAGGCCATTTAAATGGATAACGTATTTACTCACCTTAATGTAGAGATCACTAAACTTTTGTCAGTGAAATCACCAAAGGCATGGAAGATCAGACACAACCAATCAATCAATTACATTTATACAGTGCACGGCTGCTTCATAAGAGGAGTCCCGGTGCTACCAGCTACAGAAACTGACCTGTAGGTATAAGGGACAAGATGACCTAGGCATGATGAAAAAGGAAAGTATTTTACCTCTTTTTAAAGTTGGGATCAGAAGGGGCCATCTGAAGGATGATGGGAAGTGCATTCCAAAGAATGGCTGTCAGAAATTCAAAAGATTTGTCCCCTTTTCTGGCCTTGGAGAGTTTTTGGATTTGCAGAGTTCTGAGATTGCTTGTTTTTAGAGGTCTAAATTGCTGGTAAGGCTGGAGTCTTTTTCTTAAATGGGTTGTGAGATGTCCTGATAAGGCCCTAAAAGTAGAGGTGAGTGCTTTGAATTTGATATGATTGGCTATTGAAACCAGTGCAGGTGTTTCAAATAAGGCTGACTAGGAATTCATAGAATCAGTCTTGCAATTGCATTTTGTCTTTGGGTTACGCCAAGATAGAGACTATTAGCATAGTCCAATCTCGACATTACTCCTGTGTGGGCAATCGGTTTTCAAGTGTTCTTCGGAACCAGATGCAGCATTTTCTTCAGAGATTTGAGCTTTGCAAAATAGCCAACAGACACATGCTGGATTTGGGATGAGAATGAAAGATTAAAGTCAAATATGATTCCCAAGTTTCAGGCACAATGCTCCTTAAGATGTAAGAAACCCGATTCAGGATGCCTCATAGGAATTGACTGGATAAGAAAAGAGATGATCAGCGACATTTGTCTGGGCTAAAAAAAAAAGGTGGATGGTCCATTCCAGCCTACAAACCAAATCTTCATGATAGGTTGACCGATGAAATGACAAGTTGACAAAGGATCCCAATAGAAGGAGAGACATATAGAGGCAGAATAACATTGTTGGGACAAAAGTCTTCTGCATGTCTGAGGAGTTTGCTACTCCTGCCTTATGCTGATCTCCAGGCAAGTCACATATAAGTTACTGTATGGTTTCTGGGTCCCTAGCACAGTGAGCATGACAATCATGCATGTTCACTGAGGGTTTCCCTGTTTACATGGTTTAAGCCACTAGAGCTTGACTCAGATGTCAAGGACGAGAGCATGCATAGTGCACTCCTATTTCACAGAGAGTGACTATTGCCCTCTCTACCCAGGCTGTGGTAGACTGACAGTGGTGGCAGCAATTAACCTATAGTCAGGGGTGGGCTACTAGTCAACCTCCTGATTAAGTCTGTGCAGTCTCCAATGCCTGTGGGCTAGTTGCCTTTGTCTACATGGAATGTGTGTTTGAGAGCCAGTGGGTGTACTGGGGCCGTATGGTGAGTTGAGCCATTGTGTGTAATGTGAGCTGTTTGACTGCATATTCCAGCTCCCAGCGCCCCTGGAGGGCTGGGGGTAGGCACTCAACTGCATTGAGCTGCACTAAGTCTGCTAGGAAGGACCCCCCTTTCAGTTTGGTGATGGTCAGTGATTCCTAGCCTGGAGTTAATTAAAACTCCTCACTGGAGAATAGCCAGGGCTGCCACTAAGAGCCTGTCCGAGGAAGACAGTGAGTCATCCTTTGCATGCTTTAGACATGCAGTGAACATGCTGCAAATGTGCCCTTGGATTAGAGGAGCACCCAGGATTCAGATGTAGCAGACCCTCTGATTGGATCAGCCTAACAATCAGAGGTGATAAAAGTCTGGACTTAGTGGTATATTTTTGTTCAAGACTGGTCTATGATTCCACGAAGGCAGCCCACATCTGTCCGTCCAAGGAAGGCAGCCGCGATCTGTGTTGTGAAGGAAAGAGAAGAACCTTGCTCACCCTCACCGCATCTGACACTTAAGGAAGTTTTATCTGTGAATGATAGTTAATACTGCAAAGGAATTTGCCAGTTTGACAAGGAGTAAGGGCATCATTCAGCAACATCGGTCAGAGGTCTAGCTGTTGGTGAAACCTCTGGAGCTGGCACTTGAATCACAAGGAAACTGCAAACAGCTGCTGAAGATTAGGAAGCTTGCAGCACATCAACAAAGAGGGAGAAGGGGAAGCTCGATCCCAGTCCTTGGAGGTGAGATCACTTTGCCCAGACCCCTCCCCAGAGCTGAGGGAGCCTGTGTGGTACTTATCGTTACAATCTGCAGCTGGTAAACAGTGCCTAGTGAAACATTTCTTTTTGTGGCACTCTGGCCAGCCACTACCCTCCTACAGCTACCCACTGGCTACTGGACAAGTGGAAATCCAGTAAACTGTGCCAAGACATCAGGCACCTGTGATCGGATCCCTGATGCTACTAGAGCAGTGTCCTCGCTAAATATAGAAGGGCACTTCTGTTTCTCTGGGTGGCGGGTTAAGGGCTGATCCAGAACATTTGACTCCACATCAGATGCTGAAACTACATTATTTCAATACAAGGATTGGTATCCTGGCTCTAGTGAATGAAAAGCAGCACTTTGCAACGAGGTCTGTAATAGGCAATGCTAATCATGTGTCTACATGTTACCTGTGCTTTTACATTGATTAGCATCTAGGCACTAGAATTCTATTTGGGGTCATAACTCTGGCCCTGAGGGATGTAGAGGCATCTGGTTTTCACTGTTTATCCTAGTTTTATATGTAGTATATTTATCTTGTGTGTATTAAAGTGTTTTTCTTTTATTCTTATATTCATGAGGCAAGCAATTTGCAACCCCACTGTTGTACATATCATTTTGCGATTCGTTGCAATTTGAAAGCCGTAAAATGCTATGGTCATACGTCTGGCCCTAAAACTCATAAAAACTAATAAACTTCCCACACTTTACCCCTATAACCCCCACAGACCACAGCTAATATTAAACTGTAAAAAAAGCTATTTACACAATTAAAACTTATTTTCAAATAAAAAAGTAATAGTATTTAGCAACTAATTATAAAGTAAGTAAAATTAATTTACTCCCCATCCTTTACCCACACACAAAAATATAAACAATTACCCTAAATACCCGATGGGCTCGGTCGGAAAGGAATCCGGCTCGGATTTCCGGATACCATCCGGAAATCCTCCAGTACTCCCCCGGTCACCTCTTTATGACCGAGGGAGTACGATGGCAGTTTTTCACTGCCTTTTCGTGCCGGTGTGTCCGGCACGAAAAGGCAGTCGGAAACTGCCTCTGAGGGCCCCCAGCAGGTCCCACATGGGTGTGATGCCGCCATTCCCCTCCATTGATCACTGCACCAGGTGGCAGGCACCTTGGGGTGCAGGCCACAGGGTGCAGGGATGAAATGCACCCCTGTATTTCACATTGTAAGCATGCTTTCTGGTCAGAATGCATGCTTGTATTGTGGACGATACGAATGCGACCGAACAGGGTTCGGTCGCATCGTACTAGCAGGGCTGTAACCGACCACAGCAGGTCGGTCGGTTACGGCTCCTGACCGATGTCGGACGGACCTGAGTCTGTCCGACATTAGAATCGGCTCCTCTGTGTTTACCTAAACTGACCCCCCCAGCCCTCTTGAGGGAAAAAGAGAATCCTCAACTAATACGCAGATCCTGTATCACCATTACATATTATCATACATTTTTTTTAAATCAGAGAGTAAAAGAAATTACAATTTCTTCAGGTGAAATAAACATACCATAAATGCATTACTAGCAAATAAATACTCTCTAAGTTCAATAATATCAGCAATTTGTCAATGCATAAACAATGAAAGGTTAAGTCTGATATGAGTGTTTCTATACTTCATTTAGTAGAAAACTATGGGTGTTTGAGCAGAAGTTTGAGGTGCAAATATTTGAGGTTTTGTCATGAATATTTGTCATATTTCCATTACACATGTCCCTCCTACCTAGCTTTTCTTGAAAGTGTTCTTTTACAAAATGCATAGTATTGATAAGATTCTCTGAGGGAAGGATTTCCTTCATAATAAACTGCAAACAAGCCTTATCTCGGCTGTGCATCCGATTTTCAAAGGAATTATGCATCTCACAGTCATTATGAGGAAAGTAAATTAAGAAAAGTGTCTTCTGTGAAGACTCCCCTAGGTGCCTCCTTTATGAAGTGAGTTATGTATTTAGAGATGCAGTTATTCCTAATACATGAGGGATTGGAGTCCTCTAAAAGACTATGAAAATAGAGCCTATTGAAAGTCACTCATGCATTGCGAAACATCTAAATTGTTTTTTGCAACATAGGCATCACCAGGTTTGTACCATCTTCTGAATAAACGTTGACTATGAATACACTATAGTTCTTCTGAAATCAGACAGATTTCAAATTATCTTGTGGTCTCCTCATTCTGTGAATGAGGCATATCTTCTACCCTTCCCACTTATGACGGCTGTCATCTGCCATGGTTTATGAGAAACGTGAACGGACTTTACTTTGAATCTAAATTCTTCAAATCAATGTGACCATAGGTCCGCTGATTGATTATTAAACCACAAACATTGTTGATTAACCAGTTGCGTGCGTCGGACGGCCCCAGGCCGTCTGACATCACAGTGGGCGTGGGCGGAGGATGGCCGGGAGCGTCCGAAACACGCCCACTCATTAAATCCTCAGCACAGCGGTGAAATTTGTGCCGCGGTCAAGGGGTTAAAGGTCATCAGTAGAGGTAAAAATAATTTTGAAAAAGCTATTCTCCAACATGACTAAAATGAGAATGGATTCTTTGCCATTACTTATAGGCAGCAAGCAGCAAGTCCTGTGCAACTGAAATACTTACCATCAGTCTTAAAATACCTAAAGCAGAAAAACTGCAAAAGGCATTTGTCATTATGTGTGTCATTCTAAAGAGAGATAATAGGTGCTGCAAATTTAAAATCTAGCAGGAATGTTTTACACAATTGTACCTCTGTGTTCTGAAGGCAACTTTAAAATGAGCATTTGTGCAATTATTTTGAATGTCAAGATTTGCAAATCTCAGTTACAAGCAAAAATCACCATTTGCAGTAGGACGAGACATATTATTTATTTTACGGTATTTGCCGTTTTTTCAATGGGGATAAATTGCATAGTGATTGAGCAGTGGAACATAATATTTAACTTTAATTGATATACTCTTTAGAACACTATATTCAAGATATGCACAATTTAATAATGTCTTGTGGGCCACATATAACATCTATTTTTAGATGTTAAAATTAATCAGAGAAGCAAGCTTCTCATTAATAAGTCTGCATAGATGTGGTACTGGAATATCATCTGACTTATATACTTTGTCTTAGATATTATTGACACAAATATTGCCCCATTACAGTTAACGATTGAAACTCTATACTTAATGGAACAATATTATTGCAAACGATAGTAAAGACACAACATTTATGTCAGATAATATTTCTGTTTATGATGTTCTGACATATCACCGCCTGCATAAAATATACACATTGCTGGTAAAATAATTTAGAAGAGTTCTAAAAAGGAGGTAGGCATTTGCAAAATGAAGAGTTTTGAAGTGTGGGAATTTAAAAATTGTGTTTTATGTTTTTGCATTGCTGCAATGTTGCTGCCTTAGCATAAGCTCAAAAAGGGGGTGGTGATGGACAGAGTATCTGAGTTAATCAGAACACTCCTACCCAGTCAACAGATCAGGGCTAGATCCATCACCGTTTTTTAGCTCACTGCACCATCCCAGTTCAGAACCTAGCTATATGCAAATTAGTCTGTCCCTGGCCCAGTGCATCATGGGAACAGGGCAGACCAAACTACCAAGCCAATTCTTCACTGGAAAGGAAACAAGCTTCCGGGGACCGGTTTCTGGCATTACAGCTGTCTTCGGCCCGGCTTGCTTGAATCCTGATGGTGCAATGAGCAAGGGACTCATGTCTGAGCATACCATTCCACACTCATGGTGGCCAAAATAATTTCAAAAAGGGGGTGGTGATGGACAGAGTATCTGAGTTAATCAGAACACTCCTACCCAGTCAACAGATCAGGGCTAGATCCATCACCGTTTTTTAGCTCACTGCACCATCCCAGTTCAGAACCTGGCTATATGCAAATTAGTCTGTCCCTGGCCCAGTGCATCATGGGAACAGGGCAGACCAAACTACCAAGCCAATTCTTCACTGGAAAGGAAACAAGCTTCCGGGGACCGGTTTCTGGCATTACAGCCGTCTTCGGCCCGGCTTGCTTGAATCCTGATGGTGCAATGAGCAAGGGACTCATGTCTGAGCATACCCTTCCACACTCATGGTGGCCAGTTATCAAAACACTCCTACCCAGTCAACAGATCAGGGCTAGATCCATCACCGTTTTTTAGCTCACTGCACCATACAGCCAGGTTCTGAAACTGGGATGGTGCAATGAGCTAAAAAACGGTGTTGGATCTAGCCCTGATCTCTTGACTGGGTGAGAGTACTCTGCTTAATTCAGAGACTCTGTCCATCACCACCCCTTGTTGTAAATAATTTTGTCCACCCTAAGCGTGGAAGGGTATACTCAGATGTGAGTCCCTTGCTCATTGCACCATCAGGATTCAAGCAAGCCGGGCCGAAGATGGCTGAAATGCCAGAAACCGGTCCCCGGAAGCTTGTTTCCTTCCCAGTGTAAGAATTGGCTTTTGTAGTCTGGTCTGCCCTGTTCCCAAGATGCACTGGGCCAGGGACAGACTAATTTGCATACAGCCAGGTTCTGAAACTGGGATGGTGCAATGAGCTAAAAAACGGTGTTGGATCTAGCCCTGATCTCTTGACTGGGTGAGAGTACTCTGCTTAATTCAGAGACTCTGTCCATCACCACCCCTTGTTGTAAATAATTTTGTCCACCCTAAGCGTGGAAGGGTATACTCAGATGTGAGTCCCTTGCTCATTGCACCATCAGGATTCAAGCAAGCCGGGCCGAAGACGGCTGAAATGCCAGAAACCGGTCCCCGGAAGCTTGTTTCCTTCCCAGTGTAAGAATTGGCTTTTGCAGTCTGGTCTGCCCTGTTCCCATGATGCACTGGGCCAGGGACAGACTAATTTGCATACAGCCAGGTTCTGAAACTGGGATGGTGCAATGAGCTAAAAAACGGTGTTGGATCTAGCCCTGATCTCTTGACTGGGTGAGAGTACTCTGCTTAATTCAGAGACTCTGTCCATCACCACCCCTTGTTGTAAATAATTTTGTCCACCCTAAGCGTGGAAGGGTATACTCAGATGTGAGTCCCTTGCTCATTGCACCATCAGGATTCAAGCAAGCCGGGCCGAAGACGGCTGAAATGCCAGAAACCGGTCCCCGGAAGCTTGTTTCCTTCCCAGTGTAAGAATTGGCTTTTGTAGTCTGGTCTGCCCTGTTCCCATGATGCACTGGGCCAGGGACAGACTAATTTGCATACAGCCAGGTTCTGAAACTGGGAGGGTGCAATGAGCTAAAAAACGGTGTTGGATCTAGCCCTGATCTCTTGACTGGGTGAGAGTACTCTGCTTAATTCAGAGACTCTGTCCATCACCACCCCTTGTTGTAAATAATTTTGTCCACCCTAAGCGTGGAAGGGTATACTCAGATGTGAGTCCCTTGCTCATTGCACCATCAGGATTCAAGCAAGCCGGGCCGAAGACGGCTGAAATGCCAGAAACCGGTCCCCGGAAGCTTGTTTCCTTCCCAGTGTAAGAATTGGCTTTTGTAGTCTGGTCTGCCCTGTTCCCATGATGCACTGGGCCAGGGACAGACTAATTTGCATACAGCCAGGTTCTGAAACTGGGATGGTGCAATGAGCTAAAAAACAGTGTTGGATCTAGCCCTGATCTCTTGACTGGGTGAGAGTACTCTGCTTAATTCAGAGACTCTGTCCATCACCACCCCTTGTTGTAAATAATTTTGTCCACCCTAAGCGTGGAAGGGTATACTCAGATGTGAGTCCCTTGCTCATTGCACCATCAGGATTCAAGCAAGCCGGGCCGAAGACGGCTGAAATGCCAGAAACCGGTCCCCGGAAGCTTGTTTCCTTCCCAGTGTAAGAATTGGCTTTTGTAGTCTGGTCTGCCCTGTTCCCATGATGCACTGGGCCAGGGACAGACTAATTTGCATACAGCCAGGTTCTGAAACTGGGATGGTGCAATGAGCTAAAAAACGGTGTTGGATTTAGCCCTGATCTCTTGACTGGGTGAGAGTACTCTGCTTAATTCAGAGACTCTGTCCATCACCACCCCTTGTTGTAAATAATTTTGTCCACCCTAAGCGTGGAAGGGTATACTCAGATGTGAGTCCCTTGCTCATTGCACCATCAGGATTCAAGCAAGCCGGGCCGAAGACGGCTGAAATGCCAGAAACCGGTCCCCGGAAGCTTGTTTCCTTCCCAGTGTAAGAATTGGCTTTTGTAGTCTGGTCTGCCCTGTTCCCATGATGCACTGGGCCAGGGACAGACTAATTTGCATACAGCCAGGTTCTGAAACTGGGATGGTGCAATGAGCTAAAAAACGGTGTTGGATCTAGCCCTGATCTCTTGACTGGGTGAGAGTACTCTGCTTAATTCAGAGACTCTGTCCATCACCACCCCTTGTTGTAAATAATTTTGTCCACCCTAAGCGTGGAAGGGTATACTCAGATGTGAGTCCCTTGCTCATTGCACCATCAGGATTCAAGCAAGCCGGGCCGAAGACGGCTGAAATGCCAGAAACCGGTCCCGGGAAGCTTGTTTCCTTCCCAGTGTAAGAATTGGCTTTTGTAGTCTGGTCTGCCCTGTTCCCATGATGCACTGGGCCAGGGACAGACTAATTTGCATACAGCCAGGTTCTGAAACTGGGAGGGTGCAATGAGCTAAAAAACGGTGTTGGATCTAGCCCTGATCTCTTGACTGGGTGAGAGTACTCTGCTTAATTCAGAGACTCTGTCCATCACCACCCCTTGTTGTAAATAATTTTGTCCACCCTAAGCGTGGAAGGGTATACTCAGATGTGAGTCCCTTGCTCATTGCACCATCAGGATTCAAGCAAGCCGGGCCGAAGACGGCTGAAATGCCAGAAACGGGTCCCCGGAAGCTTGTTTCCTTCCCAGTGTAAGAATTGGCTTTTGTAGTCTGGTCTGCCCTGTTCCCATGATGCACTGGGCCAGGGACAGACTAATTTGCATACAGCCAGGTTCTGAAACTGGGATGGTGCAATGAGCTAAAAAACGGTGTTGGATCTAGCCCTGATCTCTTGACTGGGTGAGAGTACTCTGCTTAATTCAGAGACTCTGTCCATCACCACCCCTTGTTGTAAATAATTTTGTCCACCCTAAGCGTGGAAGCGTATACTCAGATGTGAGTCCCTTGCTCATTGCACCATCAGGATTCAAGCAAGCCGGGCCGAAGACGGCTGAAATGCCAGAAACCGGTCCCCGGAAGCTTGTTTCCTTCCCAGTGTAAGAATTGGCTTTTGCAGTCTGGTCTGCCCTGTTCCCATGATGCACTGGGCCAGGGACAGACTAATTTGCATACAGCCAGGTTCTGAAACTGGGATGGTGCAATGAGCTAAAAAACTGTGTTGGATCTAGCCCTGATCTCTTGACTGGGTGAGAGTACTCTGATTAATTCAGAGACTCTGTCCATCACCACCCCTTGTTGTAAATAATTTTGTCCACCCTAAGCGTGGAAGGGTATACTCAGATGTGAGTCCCTTGCTCATTGCACCATCAGGATTCAAGCAAGCCGGGCCGAAGACGGCTGAAATTCCAGAAACCGGTCCCCGGAAGCTTGTTTCCTTCCCAGTCTAAGAATTGGCTTTTGTAGTCTGGTCTGCCCTGTTCCCATGATGCACTGGGCCAGGGACAGACTAATTTGCATACAGCCAGGTTCTGAAACTGGGATGGTGCAATGAGCTAAAAAACGGTGTTGGATCTAGCCCTGATCTCTTGACTGGGTGAGAGTACTCTGATTAATTCAGAGACTCTGTCCATCACCACCCCTTGTTGTAAATAATTTTGTCCACCCTAAGCGTGGAAGGGTATACTCAGATGTGAGTCCCTTGCTCATTGCACCATCAGGATTCAAGCAAGCCGGGCCGAAGACGGCTGAAATTCCAGAAACCGGTCCCCGGAAGCTTGTTTCCTTCCCAGTCTAAGAATTGGCTTTTGTAGTCTGGTCTGCCCTGTTCCCATGATGCACTGGGCCAGGGACAGACTAATTTGCATACAGCCAGGTTCTGAAACTGGGATGGTGCAATGAGCTAAAAAACGGTGTTGGATCTAGCCCTGATCTCTTGACTGGGTGAGAGTACTCTGCTTAATTCAGAGACTCTGTCCATCACCACCCCTTGTTGTAAATAATTTTGTCCACCCTAAGCGTGGAAGGGTATACTCAGATGTGAGTCCCTTGCTCATTGCACCCTCAGGATTCAAGCAAGCGGGGCCGAAGACGGCTGAAATGCCAGGAACCGGTCCCCGGAAGCTTGTTTCCTTCCCAGTGTAAGAATTGGCTTTTGTAGTCTGGTCTGCCCTGTTCCCATGATGCACTGGGCCAGGGACAGACTAATTTGCATACAGCCAGGTTCTGAAACTGGGATGGTGCAATGAGCTAAAAAACGGTGTTGGATCTAGCCCTGATCTCTTGACTGGGTGAGAGTAATCTGCTTAATTCAGAGACTCTGTCCATCACCACCCCTTGTTGTAAATAATTTTGTCCACCCTAAGCGTGGAAGGGTATACTCAGATGTGAGTCCCTTGCTCATTGCACCATCAGGATTCAAGCAAGCCGGGCCGAAGACGGCTGAAATGCCAGAAACCGGTCCCCGGAAGCTTGTTTCCTTCCCAGTGTAAGAATTGGCTTTTGTAGTCTGGTCTGCCCTGTTCCCATGATGCACTGGGCCAGGGACAGACTAATTTGCATACAGCCAGGTTCTGAAACTGGGATGGTGCAATGAGCTAAAAAACGGTGTTGGATCTAGCCCTGATCTCTTGACTGGGTGAGAGTACTCTGCTTAATTCAGAGACTCTGTCCATCACCACCCCTTGTTGTAAATAATTTTGTCCACCCTAAGCGTGGAAGGGTATACTCAGATGTGAGTCCCTTGCTCATTGCACCATCAGGATTCAAGCAAGCCGGGCCGAAGACGGCTGAAATGCCAGAAACCGGTCCCCGGAAGCTTG
This sequence comes from Lissotriton helveticus, assembly GCF_964261635.1. Taxonomy (NCBI): domain Eukaryota; kingdom Metazoa; phylum Chordata; class Amphibia; order Caudata; family Salamandridae; genus Lissotriton; species Lissotriton helveticus. The sequence goes on along the minus strand of NC_136067.1, from coordinate 1,072,633,491 downwards.
TTTCCTTCCCAGTGTAAGAATTGGCTTTTGTAGTCTGGTCTGCCCTGTTCCCATGATGCACTGGGCCAGGGACAGACTAATTTGCATACAGCCAGGTTCTGAAACTGGGATGGTGCAATGAGCTAAAAAACGGTGTTGGATCTAGCCCTGATCTCTTGACTGGGTGAGAGTACTCTGCTTAATTCAGAGACTCTGTCCATCACCACCCCTTGTTGTAAATAATTTTGTCCACCCTAAGCGTGGAAGGGTATACTCAGACATGAGTCCCTTGCTCATTGCACCATCAGGATTCAAGCAAGCCGGGCCGAAGACGGCTGTAATGCCAGAAACCGGTCCCCGGAAGCTTGTTTCCTTCCCAGTGTAAGAATTGGCTTTTGTAGTCTGGTCTGCCCTGTTCCCATGATGCACTGGGCCAGGGACAGACTAATTTGCATACAGCCAGGTTCTGAAACTGGGATGGTGCAATGAGCTAAAAAACGGTGTTGGATCTAGCTCTGATCTCTTGACTGGGTGAGAGTACTCTGCTTAATTCAGAGACTTCTTCCATCACCACCCCTTGTTGTAAATAATTTTGTCCACCCTAAGCGTGGAAGGGTATACTCAGATGTGAGTCCCTTGCTCATTGCACCATCAGGATTCAAGCAAGCCGGGCCGAAGACGGCTGAAATGCCAGAAACCGGTCCCCGGAAGCTTGTTTCCTTCCCAGTGTAAGAATTGGCTTTTGTAGTCTGGTCTGCCCTGTTCCCATGATGCACTGGACCAGGGACAGACTAATTTGCATACAGCCAGGTTCTGAAACTGGGATGGTGCAATGAGCTAAAAAACGGTGTTGGATCTAGCCCTGATCTCTTGACTGGGTGAGAGTACTCTGCTTAATTCAGAGACTCTGTCCATCACCACCCCTTGTTGTAAATAATTTTGTCCACCCTAAGCGTGGAAGGGTATACTCAGATGTGAGTCCCTTGCTCATTGCACCATCAGGATTCAAGCAAGCCGGGCCGAAGACGGCTGAAATGCCAGAAACCGGTCCCCTGAAGCTTGTTTCCTTCCCAGTGTAAGAATTGGCTTTTGTAGTCTGGTCTGCCCTGTTCCCATGATGCACTGGGCCAGGGACAGACTAATTTGCATACAGCCAGGTTCTGAAACTGGGATGTTGCAATGAGCTAAAAAACGGTGTTGGATCTAGCCCTGATCTCTTGACTGGGTGAGAGTACTCTGCTTAATTCAGAGACTCTGTCCATCACCACCCCTTGTTGTAAATAGCGTTAGCATAAGCATCATGTACATTGTATTACTTTACGCCATTTCCTTTGCACTATCAACCTACAAGTTTTAATTCTATAAAAAGCTAAGTTGCTGTTTTGTAATCATGTGACACATGGTTTCAGGTGCCTCACTCATGGACGAGGTCATGCCAATTCTGTACTTTCCTCACATAGACATGATGATGTCTGCGCATTCTTTTCCTCTTGCCCATGCTCAAGGACTCATGTAACAGGTTCTAACCAGTTGGAAATGTGCCCATGTATTTTTACACTGTAACACTGTAGACTATATATACCATGTTTTCACAGTTGTTAGGAGCTCACTCTAATGTGGTCTCTAATAGGCTGGGCAGACAGTGCCAGCTATGAGCGAAATAAACTTCTCTCTCCGACTACCTCGGTCTTTTTGTATTTTGGTGGGTGATGTGACCAGTGGGGGACTATCATAATGGGTTGTAAAGAAACCCAGATCTCACAATTGGCGCCTCAAACGTGGGCCCACTTCAAGGAATGATCCAACAGTCCGCATCCTGAACAGGACTGAGGCTGGATGACTTCGACTGGCGACTGACGATCACAAGGGGCCCCTGAATGATGAGACAAGTTTCTCTACTTGCCATCTGAAGTCTCCGACAGCTGTCTTCCAGCACAAGATCTTCCTGACAGTGGCCCCGGACCTGTCCAATAGGTGACGCATTCATCTTGATAGTGGGTGGTTGGACAGAGAACATCGATCAATCTTATCAGGTGAGATTGTTCTGACTAGAGTATGTTTATAAGTAACTTAGTATGTTTGGGTCTTCACTCTTTGATACTTGTAAGTCCTAGAGGCTTAGTAAAGATTTTCTTGCTTGTTTGATTTGGGTTGAAGAACATTTGTATAGAATTACACGATGCCAAGATTTAGTAAATTCAGTAAATGTTTTGGGTGTTGTTATTCTCGGTCCTTCTTGGAACAGAGAGAAACAATGCCAGATGAAAATAATCCTGCATGGGACATGCTGACAAAAATTTGGTATGAGGCTGCTTTATTCTCTGATATTTGGCATAAATGAACGAAAGGCAATGAAAATTTACAATGGCCTAAGAATAGTTCCTTTGATCCTCAAAAATTAGAATACTTGCAGCAATGCTTGCTTCAGAAAAAAGCCAGGCAGGCCATGTTTGATACTTTTAATAAATGGTACCAGGAGACAAGACAACGCTTAAAAAGGGAACAGAAAGATAGAAATAAGACAAAACAGAAAAGTGTTACTGACAAAGCTAGAGAATCAGATCTTACAAAGACCATGGCAGCTTTAGATGAACAAGATAGAGAAACTACTATGAAAATAAATAAACGTTATTCCACCCAAGACTTAAAAAAATTAAAGTTACAGTCTCAGGAGGATGAGGTTTTGGAATGTTTGCTTGACAATAAATCAACTGCTTCACCACCACCCTATGCCCCCACTACAGTGAATGTCAACGTCCCTGGCCCTCCTATTGGCACTCCCCCTGTCTCAGACACTAATATCACAGAGACTGAACGGTGTCTTAGGTCCAAAGGGCAACCAGAAATCAATGTGTGAAAATTGGATGAAGGATGATGTAGTATCCTTTCCTGAAAAGCAGGAAACAAGGGAGCACTAGAGTGGTTGTAGCAGACTTCGTCTGATGAGATAATACTACCATGGGTGAACAAGTGCAACTCCAGTGCCAAAATAATACCAACTCCTGAGATTTTCCTACATGCATCACAGATAGTCAAAGATAGGAATATAATACACTATTTAATTAGAGAAAGTAGACAGATGGCCCCTATCACCCCTTCTTGAACGCGCACTTCCCATGATATTGGTAGCCCTATAGTAACGATACTGAGAAAACATGGGGGTATATTATCAAGGAGTTTATCTCCGCTTTTTGGGCTTTAAAAGCCAAGAAAGCGGAGATAAAATTATCTCCCTATTACCAAGCTGTCGCTAACACCAGTTAGTGACAGCTAATAGGAGATAGCGACCATCTTGGGCCCCGCTTTGCATGTCAGTGATATTTATCACTAATGACATGCAAAGTGGGCGTGCCAAGATGTTAGCGACTGGAAACAGGCGCTAACATCGCTATCTCCTATTACCAACTTTTGGAGATATTCGCGCTAAGCGCGAATATCTCCAAAAGCTAACACCTGCCCTGAGCAGTTCTTCACCATGTTATCCAATGGGAGGTGGATAACATGGCTAAGAGCATTTGCTCGATAATGCATGAATATCGCTGACTTTTCAGCGATATTCATGCATTGCGGCCGTTTTTTATCGCATTTGCGATAAACCTTGCTAATAGCAAGGTTTATCTGCGATAAAAATCGCCGATGTGCGGCGATAATTTTTGTCTCTAAACAAGTTAGAGACAAAAATTATCGCTAGTTGTTGGTAATATGCCCCATGGTGTGGCTGTAATGCTTACCCCTAACCACACAGGCAAACAGGACTCTACATTTCCCACGAGGGAAATAGCACCCATACCTGCCGTACACAATCTTACTGGTGAGGAAACAACACCCAGCAGGAGATAGTTTGTTTACTCCCTTCGGAATAAAGATGAATTCTGTGCCATTAAAAGAAATTTGCCTGATCCTAGGAAAAATCCTGCTGGATTTTATAAAGAATTGAAATTGACCACATCGCTAACAATTATGAAATTGGCTGATGTGGACAATTTCTTTTCCATCATGTTTCCTGACAATATGTGAAACAATATTAGGGAGATTAATGACGCCCAACATTTTGGCATTGATTGGGGTGTGCTTGAAGGACATGATCGTGACTGCAAACTTGGTGATGCTCCTCATGAACTGATTCAAGCCTTGCTTGCTAAGATAATAACTAAGTTGCAACAGCAAATTCCTCCCCATTCAATAAATTGGGACAAACTTGCTACTTGTGTGCAGAAAAAAGATGAAGAAGTGTCCGATTTCTTTACTCGTTTTGACACTATTTTTAATGACTTCAGTGGTCAAGATTTGTCCACTGAGACAGGTCATCGACTCTTTACTGATAGATTTGTCAGACATTTAGATGAAGGTATCAGACCAAAATTGATAAAAGGCAAAAGAGTTTGGCAGTCTAAAAAGCCTGGGGAAATATCACTAATAGCCCAATATTATGAAAAGTCGAGGAAAGATGAAGAGGTCAAGAATAGTAAGAAACTGAAGGATTTAAAAACAAAGGCATTTGTTCAGCAAGTCTACTAGTCCACAGGACAGGGTGCCCCCAGGGTAGAGATAGAGGTAGGGGTAGAGGTCAGGTACAGAATGAAGAAGGAAATAAAGCATCTTTGTCCCCTAATCAGTGTGCCTACTGCAAAAAGGAGGGCCACTGGCACGCAGAAAGACCCCTGTTACGTGAAGGAAATAATAGGTTGGAACAGAATGGAAGAGGGCAATGGGGGTTTTCAAAACAATAAACAGGGGCAAAGGCCAGGATCCCAAGCAAATATTTTCAATAAAGGTTAGCAACATCAATATTACAAAGATGATTTCACCCAGGATGATTATGGTTACTGAGACAGCCACGGACTGAGGGGAACTACCGTCTTTATACCAGTGGACCAGAGTGGCCCATATGTAGGGGTACACCTGGATGGAAAGGAACAGCAATTCCTTGTTGATACAGGTGCCGCAAGCACTTCTGTTAAACATGACGTAGTTCCCAGAGCAGTTTCCGGGCACAAGTTTGTTTCAGTAGGATTCTCTCGAGTCCCTGTAGTGAGCCCTGTCTCTAAACCCATTGATATTACTATTGGTCCTATTTCTGTCATCTCTCCTTTCGTGTTCACATCTGGCTGTGGGGAGAATTTGCTAGGACTAGATTTGTTGAAAAGATTACATGCCACCATTTATTGCTCCCCTGATGGTATATAATACAGTGGAGAAACAACATGTTTCCCCGAATTATTTTATCACAATTGCTGACTTGCCTCCTGAACTTGCCGCCCTGGATAATTCACTTTGGGCTAAGGGTAAAAATGACGTAGGACACATGAATATTGACCCCATCCACATTCAAGTTAAACCTAATGCTAGGTTACCTCGTATTCCACTGTACAAAATATCAAAGGAAGGAGAAGAGGGACTTAAACAGGTAGTATCAGACCTTGTGCACTCTGGTATTGTCACTGAAATAACAGGAAGTCCTTGTAATACTCTTATCCTCCCTGTAGTAATAAAGAGCTCCAATGATACACCTGATACCTATAGATTAGTGGTTGATTTGCGAGCAGTGAACAATATTGTAATACCTCAGTTCCCTGTAGTTCCAGATATGAATGCTATATTTACTATAATTCCTCCCTCTACTAATATTTTGCTCTTGTTTACAAATTAATTTTTTAGCATTCCTATAGCTCAAGAAAGCCAGTATCTTTTCTCATTTAGTTTTACATTTAGAAGGGTTCCTCAGGGCTATACTGAAAGCCCTAGTATCTACAGTCAAGCTTTGTAGAAACATTCAGATGCATTTACACCCCTGCCTCAAGCTCTTTAGTCCAATAGATTGATGATTTGCTCATAGCCTCTGATACACTCGAGCAATGCAAACAGGACACAGTAGCCTTGTTGGTGTTCCTCTCTTCTAGAGGCCATAAAGTATCACTGTCTAAACTGCAATATTGTTCCCAGGAGGTCACCTATTTAGGTCACCTCTTGTCAAAGGAGGGTAAACAACTGCATCCCCAAAGATTACAGTTAATTTACAATATGAAACGCCCAACTGCACAATCTGAAGTTAGAGAGTACTTGGGTTTAACATCCTTTTATAGGCAATAGATCCCCAACTTCTCATTGTTAGCTAAACCTTTGTTTGCTCTCACCCTAAAAGATATTCAGGACCCAGTCCCATGAACGGAGTAATGTCAAACAGCATTTGTAGAATTGAAACAATCTCTTCATGACACACCTGTTTTGGGCATGTCTGATTACAATAAAGACTTCACTCTGTCTGCATGAGCGAGAGAGATGCGCGTTGGGAATGTTGACCCAGGATTATGGAGGGAAAAACAGGCTTTACGCTTATTTTTCCACAACTCTGGATCCTGTAGCTAGAGCTTTGCCAAGTTGCTTGCGCAGCGTTACTTCTGCGGAAATAGAGTGAAGGCTTGGTATTAGGCAAAAAGTTGACTGTCATGGTCCTGCATGCAGTGGATGTACTCCTGAATAAAACGCAAACACAACACCTTACTGCTGCACGATTAACGGGCTATGAATTGACTCTTATGAATCAGAAAATTGTCCTGAAAAGGTGTAATGTTCTGAACCCTGCTACATTATTACCCCTCCCCTCGGATGAGGTGGACAGTGTGGATCACAACTGTTTGTTTAGAACAGAGGAAGAAACGAAGGGACGGGTAGACTTGACAGATATTCCCCTATCTGACCCAGGGGGAATACTGTTTGTAAACGGCTCATGTTTTAAATTACCTGATGGTTCCAAGACAGCTGCCCATGCAATTACCACCATGGACGAAGTAGTAGAGACTAAAGATACCTCATAATTCTTCACAGGCTGCAGAACTCATTGCCTTGCCTAGGGCCTGCCAATTGAGTGAAGGACATTGAGTAAATGTATACACCGATTACCAATATGCATTTGGAGTGGCTCACAATTTTGGAATACTATGGGTAGATAGAGGATTTTTAACATCTCATGGTTCTAAGATTCAACTTGGCAACTTAGTATTAGAATTGTTAGATGCAGTTACTCTTCCTGAGAAAATGGCCATTGTTAAATGTAGCGCACACCAGAAAGTAGTAGATGATGTTGTCCATGGTAATGCTTTACTGATGAAGTAGCCAAACACACAGCTAGAGATCATGGTGGCCAAATGTACATGGCTGGTGATGCCAGATGGGTGCCAGAGGCCGGGGCTTTTGAAGACACACTAGATGCAGTAAGAGATATACAAACAGAAGTTCCCCAGGAGGAAAAGAGGAATTGTGGAAGCAAATTGGGCGAGTAGATAATGAAGGTTGTTGGGTAGATCTATAGGATTGAAAAATGCTTATGTTCCAGATGTAGTGACCATGGATCATGGTCCCGCTCACATTTGCGCATAAGGTATATGAAAGGTATTAGAACATGTATGAAGAAATTACAACATTCATAATCAGCTATGTCCCTAGTGCAAAGATGCATGGTTTGTGCCCAGCACAATATAGGGTGAGGCACACCTGCCCGAACAGGTCACAGTGCACCCCCCTCCATTCCCTTTGAAGTCCTACAGATGGATTACATAGCGATGGAAAGATGTAACAATTTGAAGTATGTGTTTGTTGTAGTATGTAGATTTAGTAAATGGATTGAAGCTTATCCAATTAAAAATAACAGAACTGGGGGGCGTGGCCGGGCAAGATGGCCGAGCAGACGTGACCTGCTTCGGCTCCCGGTCAGCGCGGCACTCGGCGGGCTTTCCCGGAGGCAATTTGGAACGAAACTTGCCGCTCTGGAGAGCCGCTGATGACGGACCGTCTGGGGAGTGTCGAGCTGCCTCTCATGTGAACGTAGAGGCACCGGAGCTCCACTTTTCGCCCATCCTGCTTGGCGCCGGGCCCTAACCGCAAAATGGCGGCTGGCGAGTGAGCCGGGACGTCCGCCGGGAACACCGGCCACAGGCTGCAATGTCACGAGAGGTGAGCGGCGGACCGGCGGTTTTGCCAGAAGCCTTGGGGGCCCCACTGATGCCCGATTACCGACTGGCAGGCTCTGAGAAGCACGGAGACGGCACCCCGGATGCCTGACTCCAAGATGGCGGCCGCTGGGACGCCCTGATTGATCACCAGCCTCGTGGGGCTCTGCGGCGTCCCTGCACTCCGGAGCTCAGCCCAAATGTTTGTGATGGGCACCGATATGCAGCGCTGAAGATACCTGAGCAGCGACCACTCTGATTGACGGCGGGGCCTGAGAGGAGAGTGGCTTCGACAGGGCCTGTGCTGGGAAGCTATGGGGGCGGCGCGCCAAGCGGCCTGACGACCTGCAACGCTGGTAAAGAGCGAGGAGACACCATCTAGGCCGAGGGTGGCGGGCCTACCAGTGAGCGCTGTATAACTACTGAAGGGCTGTCACCTGCAACCCTCTGTCACTGGCACAAGCTGAGGGGCACAGGAGTCCTCACCAGCAAACGTGGAAGCGACGAGGAGAGCGACCCTACTCCTTATGCCTCCGAAGAAGGGCACAAATAAAGGAACCGGCAGGGTTTCAGATTTTTTCGTCTCAGCTGACGCCAGGCCAGCCCTCCGGGGCTCTACTGAAAAGGCAGCCATGGCCCTCTCTAAGGCGGACCTCCAGTCCATGTTTAAGGACTTCAAATCGAAATTGAGAAAGGAACTGAGCCAGGACATGAAATCTTCCATTGACCAACTGCGCTCGGATATCACGGAACGCATGACCACACTTCAACGTGATGTGGACTCAGTAGGTACAAGAGTGATCGACTTAGAGGCCAACCACCAAACACACAAGCAAGCGCTGGGGGAATGCCAAGACGACATCAGATCTCTAAAGGATCAGCTCCTGCAAACACAACTGAAGACCCAAGATTTGCAGAATCGCGCTTGGTGGGAAAATGTCCGCATCAAAGACCTTGAGGAGGGCGCGGAGGGGCCCGACCTGGAGGCGTTCATGGAGGGCCTCTTTGCGGAAATCCTACATCCCACGGTGCTCAAAATAAAGCTTGACAGGGTGCATAGAGTGGGCCCTCCCCCGAAAGGTGATCGGCGGCGGCCTCGGGATGTCCTGGTGAAATTCCACTCGTATAAAGTGAAAGAAAAGGTCCTGCAGGTAGCAAGGGCCAAGGACTCTGTCTCCTTCCAGAACTTTACATGCTCCGTCTTTCAAGACATCGCGCCGTCAACTCTGGCGAGAAGACAAACCCTGCGCCCTGTCACATCTAAACTCCAGGACGACGGAATCAAATATAGGTGGACCTACCCCTTTGGTCTTAGGTTCGAGCTACACAACAAACGACACCACCTCACTACCCTGGGAGATGGTCTGCGCCTACTGAGTTTGCCGGCGGAGGAGGGAGACCCAGCATCGGGCCCATCCGAGACCACGCCGGGAGGTACGGCTTCCACCTCGCCTTGGTCGCAGAACACGAACAAGAAAAAACGCTGATGCTGTTGTCCGGTGAGCGATTTTCTTCCTTTTCTACCTTGGGGAGAAGCCGCGGAGATAATGGCCGGCTCACTCTCGCCGGGGAGGGCACGTCCACACTGTCTCGACCACCGAGGACATTCCCGTTCACACGGTTGACTAACGCTGTGCGGTCTGAATCGATGTTACTGCCGCTGAAGTGTTGCGCGGTCCAGGTCCCAGGACCCGTAGTCCCCACTAGTCTTTGCGTGGGGTAGTTTGCCCCGCGCGGCGACTAATCAAGTACTCACAATTTTTCTTATGGTTGTTTATTCTGTTGATAGTTCTGGGGATGGGGGGGAAACTGGTGGTGGCAGCCTACTTTTACCTTTGCTGGATGATTCTTGTGGGCGGAATGGATGGGGGAAGACAGACTGCCTGGGACGTAATGGAGCCTTTAACTGCGACACGAGGGGGGTGACTGACATAGCTTTGGAGTCGACATCTGGCCGGCCCCCGGGAAATGGAAGGGAGAGACACAACAAGATGTGTCCACCTGGGAGCCCGAATACCCTCTTCAAGATAGACGCCCTGGGTTCTATATTGCAATGCCGATCACAATAGGTACTTGGAATGTTAAAGGGCTCAACTCTCCCCAGAAGAGGCAGAAAGTTTGGAAGTACATCTTAGACCACCATATAGACATAATTGCACTACAAGAAACCCACTTAATGAAAACTGAGGACTTCCGCCTGAAACATAAATTGGACCCGCTTATTTATAAGTCCTCTGCTCCTACCAAGCACAGGTGGGTGGCACTCTTATTTCGTTCCTCCACTCACTTTAAACCCCTGGGTATACTAACTGACAAGGACGGTCGATGGCTGATGGTCAAAGGGTGGCTGAAGGGGAAGATGTGCACCCTTGTGACACTTTACGCCCCCAACAGCGGGCAGAAAGACTTCCTACACACACTCTTGGGTAAAGTGACGGATTTTGCTGAGGGCCCTTTATTTCTGTTAGGTGATTTCAACTTAGTTTGGCATCCCTCACTTGACAGCACACACACTAACCGCTCTGGCTTGGGCTCTTTCCATCCTGACACTCAGGGGCTTATTCAAGACATGGGCCTGTTGGATACCTGGCGCGCCCTTTATCCACACACCAAAGACTACTGCTTTTTCTCCCACGTGCATCATTCCTACTCTAGGATGGATTAAATCTTCGCCAGCCAGTCTTTACAGGGCAACCTTAGGGAGGCTAAGATATTCCCCATCTCCGTATCCGATCACGGCTTGTACTCAATTTGCATGTCCTGGCTTGGCAATGCCCCCTCACCGGCCCGGTGGTATTTCCCAGCATCCCTAGCCCGGGACAAGGACTCGTGTACCCTCCTGCGGGAGACTATCAAGGACTTTTATGAGCATAATAAACCGGAGGACACCTCTGAATATATTACTTGGAACACCCTTAAGGCTGTGATTCGGGGCAAGTGTATAGCGCTTAACTCCGCCCTGAATAAACAAAGGGCAAGAGATAGGGAAATTTTGGAGGAGGAACTGGCATCTGTCGAACGTACCCACAAACTTACACCCACCAGACAAACACTTCGCAACCTCACGGCCATTCAGAGGCAAGCTGCGGGCTATGTATAATAACCGAGCTGAATTCACTCTCCTTAAACTACGCAACCTATCCTACACCCAAGGCAATAAAATAGGAAAACACCTTGCGAGGCAGCTGCGAGACAAACGGGAGCGGGAGTACATAGGTGGTGTTCAAGACCCCTCGGGGGTGCTTATCCACAGAGACGAGGACAAAGCGAATCTGTTCGGGGACTTTTACAGAGCACTGTATTCTGCAGACGCTTTAGACCCTGACGCACAGCAAAATTTCCTTCAAAACCTACCTATCCCACAGGTCTCCCCGGCCTGGAATGATGAACTGACAGCCCCGATCACACTGGAAGAGGTGCTCTCCGCTATCAAAGCTCTGAAATCCCACTACGCACCGGGCACCGATGGATACACTGCACTTTTTTATAAAACTTTTGCAGCCGACCTCGGTCACCACTTGGTCCAGCTGTTCAACCAGATGGCCTCCGATGGCGGCACATCGATCTCTATGGCCGAAGCGGTGATCTCGGTGATTCCAAAGGCGGGGAAAGACCCCAGGCTTTGTGCCTCCTACAGGCCTATCGCCCTTTTAAACATCGACGCCAAGCTCTACTCTTCAATCCTAGCAAAAAGACTGAACGGCCTTATGCCGCTCATTATCCACCCAGACCAGTCAGGCTTTATTGCGGGACGCTAAACACACAACAACACCCGACGCATCATTCACCTAATCGAGAAAGCTAACAAATTTAAAATCCCTGCTATCCTGGTTGGGCTCGACGCAGAAAAAGCCTTCGATCGCGTCGATTGGAAGTTTCTTTTGGCTGCCCTCAATGCGTTTGGCTTCTCCCCCAAATTCATTCAAATGCTTCAAACCAATTATAGGCTCCTGAGGTCTAGAGTCTCGGTGAATGGCGCCCAGTCTGCTCCCTTCTATCATTCCCGAGGTACTAGGCAGGGGTGTCCCTTATCCCCCTTACTGTTTGCCCTTAGTATAGAACCTTTGGCTATAGCCGTCAGAGAACACCCAGGAATTGAGGGCCTACCATTCACGGGCGAATCCCATAAAATATCCCTCTTCGCGGACGACGTCCTCTCGTCCTTTTCCAATCCAAGAACATCTCTCCCGCACCTACAGACAGAGCTGAGCCGCTTCGAAAATGCGGCTGGCTTCAAAGTCAACCTGACTAAATCTTACATACTCAATATTACTCTCTCCCCGGCAGAGGCCTGTCACCTTAAGACACTGACACCCCTAGCATGGGCACCCTCCTCGCTCCAATACTTGGGAGTACATCAAAAGTGGAGAAATTGAACGAGGCCAATTTTCCTCCTATTCTGACTCGCATCCAAGCGGAGCTCACGAGGTGGAAACCGCTTTTCCTCTCTTGGTTGGGACGTATTCACGCCGTAAAGATGGCCCTCCTTCCCAAATTGCTGTACTTATTCCAGTCACTTCCCATAGAGATGGACAAAGATTTCTTTAGACGGGTGAAAGCAATGATCCTGCGCTTTATATGGTAGGGAGGGCGCGCTCGCTTCTCTTTCCAAATGCTTCGACGTCCCCAGAGGGAGGGTGGAGCTGGCCTTCCTGACATGCAACTTTACTACAAAGCAGCCCAACTTAGAATCCTTGTCGAATGGTCGCAAAAAGAATCTGAGAAACACTGGCTTCATATGGACCGTAGTGTAGCGGGGAAAACGATCTGGGACCTCATCTGGCGTGCGAAGCATGACAGACCCAAGAACACCTATCTTAGCGCCCCGACACGTACCACTCTGAAAGTCTGGGACTCGGTGGCGACATTGGATGGCTGGTCTTCCTTTCCTTCGCCCTTTACCACTATCCATTTCAACTCGGCTTTCCCCCCAGCACTCCAAGAAGGACCATTTGACACTTGGAGGGAGGGGGGTTGTCTGGCTTTGACCCACCTGTTCCACAATTATGATCCCCTCACATTTGAAAATTGCAAGAGAGACTATGGGATAGGGGACTCTGAATGCTTCCACTACACTCAGATTCTACACTGGGCCCTAGGTCCCCAGGTGCGTGATGGGGCGACCCGATCCCTCACCAAGTTTGAATCCTTCCTAGTTAAATCTTCAAACATGAAAGGTGCCATTTCCTTCCTATATAAACTCCTGCTATCCTCAACACCGTCCCCCCGACCCTGATACATGACAATGTGGGAAGGGTTGACCCAACGGGACATTACTGACGAGGAGTGGTCACATTTATGCTCAGATATTTTCAAATTCAATCAATCCGCAGATTTACGGGAAGCACACTTAAAGACGATGATGGATTGGTATCTGTATCCATCTAAACTAGCTCGAATCTTCCCAGCAACATCGGATATGTGCTGGCGAGGGTGTGGTCTCCTGGGAGACTTTCAACACATTTGGTGGGACTGTCCCTCTATCAGATTCTTTTGGGAAGAAATTCTAGCGCAGGTGAAGGACTTACTGGGGTACCCTATACCGACCTCCATAGTTGAGACTCTTTTGGGTGTCCGAGACCCTATGCTAGAACACCAAACCAGGGCGGACAAGAGAACCATGTGGCTCTGTATAGGGGCAGCTAAAATCACTATTGCGGCGGCGTGGAAGAAAAGAGAGGCACTGGAGGCTTCTCAGTATGGAGCGTATGTCAAATATCTTCCGAGAGGACTTCAAGAACTTTTAATTCAGGTGGGGACCATTGGTCGCCTTTCTTTCTCGGGGGTTGCCCTCAGCGGTATGTCCCCCCACAGTACTGGCCTTACATCTTTTCCAACTCTAAGTAATCCCACTTTTGCGACACCAACCTGGGCTAACGCCACCACCAGGGGGGAGGGTGGAGAGGGGTTGTGGGGGGGGGGGTGGAGGGAGTTCAGTTTAATTGTTTTGACTCATGGTTGCTACCAATGCTATTTTTTTTTCCTTTTCCCTTTTCTGAGCCCCAGGGGGCGATCCCTATTTACTTACGAGCAATGGACTTTACCCCCTGATGGACCCATTGGGAGCACAAGCTCTTCCTTAGGGACGTTGGAGCTAAGTGAACTACCACTGACATTAAGGCTGAGAAGGGTTTACTGGAGTACCCGTTATTCTTAGAATCTGTAACCTGTAAATAGACCTGTGCATTGGGACCGGGGTACGTGAACCTAGATCTTTGGGTTCCTTCCTAGCTCGTTTGATTGCATGCCTTTGATCTGGTCGCCCCTGTGTGGGAACATGGGCGGACTGTGCCATGAGTTGTTTACAAAAAATTAATAAAAACATCTTTGACAAAAAAAGATTAAACAAAAAAAATAAAATAACAGAACTCACACCACAGCCAAAATGTTATTAAAAGAGTATTTCCCAAGTTATGGGATGCCCCGTTTGGTTTGGTGTGACAATGGAAGTCATTTTGCATCTGAAGTGGTGGAGATAGTGTGTACTGGTCTGGGTATCAAACAGAAATTTCATGCAGCCAATCACCCCCAGTTAGCGGGGCTTGTTGAAAGGTACAATGAAACATTGAAAAATTAGTTAGCAATTGTTTGTGCCAGTACTGGATTGAAATGGCCGGATGCCTTACCCCTAGCGTTTTTGTCCATTCGTACCACCCCACATACACGCATAGGCCTCTCACCTTATGAGGTGGTAATGGGCCGACCAGCTAATGTCTGGGGTGTTCCAAGACCAAAGAAAATATCTGAATTGGAGTATTCACAAACAGGTCAGGGTCAGTCTTCCAAAACCACCTGTTTTGAGAGTGTGACAGTGTGATTGATGGACATGAAAGTGAATGTATGCACATTATAGATTGCTTTATTGTTTAAAAATCATTTAAATAAATACATTTTGTATTTTTGATACATAGTTGTTGCTGCCTTGGTTCTTTCCATTCATTATTGTTCATAATATCATGCGAGTTATCATTACTAGTATGGTTGCCTTAATTCTTTACATTAGTTGATAGCAGAGATGCCAACTGGCTCAAACAGCCGATGCTTGGGAACTGACGGTTGCAATGGGAAGCGTAAGGGGAGAGACGTGGTTTGTGCTTGCCTGGAGGATTACATGTGGGTCTCACAATGGGCTGCCTTCAGGGAAGTTGCTCTGCTTCGGTGGCTGGCTTGTGTCTGTGAGTGCACTCTTGGAGTGGTGCGAGTCCTCATTTTTATTCCTTTGTTGATCTCTTGAGCGCACCTGTGGTCGTCCTGTTCTTCAGTGCGATTGGTCTGGTCACGTGCTCTTCTTTCCTCTCCTTTCAGTTCTTTGTTATGTGGCACCATAACAGGACCTGTTCTTTCTGCTTGCAATGTGATGTGGTATCCGGTCACATGTCGCATGTCTTCTCTGGACATCCTGTGGTGGCAGCTTGTCACTAGGAGTGTGTGAATCTCCTCTTGCCTACAAGGGGCCACTGTGTCTCACTGCACCGCTCAAATGTACTGCACTATGCACCACTACACTCTGCAGAGCTCCACACCACTCTACTCTATTCTGTACCACTGCAATCTACACTGCACTCTACCTCACTCTACTCCGCCCCAATGCACTCAACACCACTTTACTCAACCAGTGCACTCTATGCCAAGTTACAGCGCTATGGAGCTCAGTTGCAGTAAGGTCTGCCGTATCTGCTCCCATTCCCTTGAACGGCAAAGGCTTAAGGTAGTTGAAGCCCCATAAAGGTTAAAAATATCCCACACTGGCGGAAGCTTGTGAGAGTTGGTGTCCCCTCAAGGTTAGAAGTGGGAGGGAGAGCGTCGCTTCGCTTTATAGAGCTCAGCTGTAGTAAGGCCAGCCTTCTCTGCCCCAGGGCCGGACTGGGAACCAAAACCGGCCCTGGCAAAGTGCTCGCCCCCTCCCCCGGGGGTGGTGGTGTTGGGGTGCACCCAAGCTCTTTGCCAGGGCCGGTTTTCAGCTGATTTTGTTACAGGGCTGATTTTGCAGTCTGGCCCTGCTCTGCCCCCTCCTTCTTGGATGGCAGAGGCTTGCGGGAGTTGGAGTTCCCTCGAAGTTAAAAGCATCATATTTATTAGTTCAGCAAAAATGTTTGTTTCTTGATATCGTACTGAGTTATTGTTTAAATATCTGTTTAAGATATTTATTGTTGCTTTCCCTCATGAACAATAGAAGATAAATGACGAAAAGATGAGAAGTTGATTGATAAGCTTAAACAGTCTAATACTTTTTTAGTTTCTTATCTTAAATTATATTAAGTGTGGGTTTGTTGCTGCAAGCAGAAAACAAATGTCCCTTACATGCTGGTCGCTTTCTCTTCCGGTGTCTCGGTAATTGAACATTTCCCATCCCTGAACTGCCAATCCCGTGCGGGAAGCCAGTGAAGGAAAATGCCTTAATGGTTACGTTTCCGTAACTATTCTGGGGTAAGAATCCATATGACCAGATGGTTGAATGGCTGATGGCATCAAAAATAGAGTGGAAGGTACCCCTGGCTTTTTTAAACACAGGTTGGGGGACTTTACTGCAATCAAAACGGTGGACCTGTGATTTTCGTAGAGGGCTCTATTAAGATTAAGAGTCCTAGTTGGAAAATGCCAAACTCTGCGCCACGACCCAATTACGTATGGGTCTTAAAGATAATCGCTACTCCTAAACATGTAGGAAGACTATATGTCTAGCACCATCCCAAGTGAAAACAATAATATATTTTTGATTTAAAATAAACATCTATCTATATACAGGTAAGCACACCAGAAAAATTAAAAGTGTTAACAAAATTTATTAAAATACCTCCCACTAGGGGTTACACTCTAAATAAAAACAATAATAAAATGAAGACATTAGAGGTCAAAGTACAAGGGGTCGACGCTGCGTTTCAGTGTGAGTTTCCAATATTTACACCTTCTTCAGGACACTTTGACAGTTTCTTAAGTAATCTGTTTGTGTTCTCTTTTGATCATTGAGAAACTTCAAAATCAATAGTAGTCGTCTGTGCCTTCACTTTTGCTCAATGGCCTGATCTTAGTTCAAGTGCACGTTGAAGAACACCGGAGGAGCCACCGGATCTCTGGGAATTTATATAGACGATTGCTTTACGTCTTTTTCGTCTTTGGGGTCAGGCAGCTTTTTCTCATTAGCGCTATATTTTTTGGTTTTTAATAAAACCGGTATCTCATGTGTCGGCCTCCCTGCTCCTCTGTGTTCCGCGTCATCTGGAGGAGCAGGGAGGCCGACACATGAGATACCGGTTTTATTAAAAACCAAAAAATTTAGCGCTAATGAGAAAAAGCTGCCTGACCCCAAAGACGAAAAAGACGTAAAGCAATCGTCTATATCAATTCCCAGAGATCCGGTGGCTCCTCCGGTGTTCGTCAACGTGCACTTGAACTAAGATCAGGCCATTGAGCAAAAGTGAAGGCACAGACGACTACTATTGATTTTGAAGTTTCTCAATGATCAAAAGAGAACACAAACAGATTACTTAAGAAACTGTCAAAGTGTCCTGAAGAAGGTGTAAATATTGGAAACTCACACCGAAACGCAGCGTCGACCCCTTGTACTTTGACCTCTAATGTCTTCATTTTATTATTGTTTTTATTTAGAGTGTAACCCCTAGTGGGAGGTATTTTAATAAATTTTGTTAACACTTTTAATTTTTCTGGTGTGCTTACCTGTATATAGATAGATGTTTATTTTAAATCAAAAATATATTATTGTTTTCACTTGGGATGGTGCTAGACATATAGTCTTCCTACATGTTTAGGAGTAGCGATTATCTTTAAGACCCATACGTAATTGAATGGCTGATGGGCCATCAAGTGAAGGATTTCGGCTGGTACA
The DNA here is from genome assembly GCF_964261635.1 of Lissotriton helveticus. Classification (NCBI taxonomy): domain Eukaryota; kingdom Metazoa; phylum Chordata; class Amphibia; order Caudata; family Salamandridae; genus Lissotriton; species Lissotriton helveticus. The sequence goes on along the minus strand of NC_136067.1, from coordinate 1,072,615,722 downwards.
GCCAGATGAAATAATGCTGATGGAAACCCAGTGATTTCCACACCTCTAAATAGGATGGGGTAACAAGGCTTTAGTGGGGTAGGAGCACTGCCAATTTATGGCAGTGTTTCCACTCTGCCAAACTCTAAATGACTAGGAAAATGTCTAAATACAAGCAGGTTAACCAAATGTCTTGCATAACTGGCACAAACAAGAAATCCAAAGATATTTGACATAATCCCAACTCATCAGGTTACATCACCATGCCTGACTCTATGGCTCCATTATATAACAATCTTGTGGCACTCATGAAAACCTAGAGACTGGGTCAAAATTGTCTGAGTTCAATTACGAAAGGTGGCAGACATTAGAAGCATATCTTCTGAGGCAAAACTAATCCAAAGCACTGCACTCAGATGTTCCTGTCACAAATGGTGCTTTAAGCAAGCTGCGGTCAGATGAATTAAATTAAGCCACTACTTTATTGAGACTTAAGGTATTATCTTGCCAATATCTGTTTGTTGTGCAAATTCTCAAACGACCGACAACAAAATAAGAGTTGTCTGAATGTTTCTAAAAGACCAATGTGCGCAAACCCACAAGAAGTGAAAGCTAGGGAGCAACCTTTAATACATTTCTGGCAAGTTTATAGAAATGGTGAAGAGTTTTAGGTGAGTAAGCATTGTGGATTAAGAACATGAAAATGACTTCATTATTGTTGGATATGGAGAGGGGAATCATCAAATTGTACGATAGGGAAATGAAGTAAAAAGTGAATCTCAACAATGTTCTTAGCTTCACTATAAGCTTCATAGCTGCTTCATTTAACTTAGATCATCCACTCCACACTCTCTACAATGGCAATACATGCAATCTATAAAACCTGCTGAAGTACACGGATCACTGAAGACACACCAGCCTACAATCCTATATGCTGTTGATGATTATACTGACAACTCCTTTTCCCCACTTGTTTCTTTATTATAACAGTTTGTGGAAGCAGAACTGCTTATTTCCCAGCTAGGACAATATGAATAATCTATCTAAAACTCTATTTCCTAGTGATTTCCAAATGTATGGTAACATTTGATCTGCCTGCCCATGAATTCACTAATGACGCTAACTCACTTAATTAACAGAATTGTAATGACCAGTACATATTTACTCTCTTCCATTTTGAATATTTTAGTCCACAGTCTGTGTGAAAAACTTCCTCTACGAAATGTATAAAATATATGTTAAAAATCAGTTGAGGGGGATTTGTTTTCGCAGCAGTTCTGGAATACGGATTCAAACTGAGATCTACTTCATTTTCAGTCTGATGTTATTATATATTTTTTTTTTAAACAGATTTTATTTGTCTGAACACACATATAATACATAGCTCCGAACACCGGACACTGCTGCAAACATTAGCAAAGCAAGAATATCATCTGCAGACTTTTACAAGGAACGCTAACACCCCCCCTCATCCCTCCCCCCCAGTTGCGCTGCGGCTAAAAATGGGGAAAAAACATCTGTACAAAAGACATGCCAAGTCCATCCAGATACTTCGCGGTATTACCAAAAGTCCAGCTGTCAAGGCGACGGGAGGGCGGCTCTTTCAGGTGGAGGGTACAAGTCCAGCCAACGGTAGTCGGCCCACCTCTTCCAAATTTTAAAGTGTTTGCCAGGACACCCCCTGGCCAGAAATATAGGTTGCTCTAGCCCCATGCAGAAGTCCATACCATTCCTCCAGGGTGCCAGAGGTGGGGCTTGGGGCGCCTTCCAGGCCCTGGCAATGTCTTGTTTGGCTAATGTAAGGCCCAGGAGCAACAAATGACGCTTGTACCTGTTGCCCCCAATACCCTCCATAACGTGCAGCAATGCTAATTTGGGATCCCGAGGAAGCGCCCAGGCCAACACTGATGTTATTTTTTATTTATTTATTCGTGTTTCGTTTCTTTCATTTAAAATATTACTCTTCCAGCTATTTTTTTTTTTTTAATTAAGCAAGTCCACAAGCAGACGTATCTTAACAATGTTCAGGACTTATCTGTCCCTGCTTGTCTTTTATGTACGTGAGGCCTGCTCTAGACAGACATAAAACTCCCAGATCATCATCTAATCAGTAAAAATTAATACATACAAACAGGAGTTGGGGATATAAATTAAGTACCACAAAAGAAACAATTCGAGTCAGTAAAAAATGTTATTAGTTAGTTCATTAAAACCATAAGAATCATTTGTCGCAATAAAACATAAAACACGATAAAAAGAGTTAATTGTCAAGAGAAGATTAACAGTGTTAAAAGCATTGAGCTGATAGTAGTTAAAGCAGCCACCATCATTGATAGCAATAAGTAAAGCTTCAAACAGGAAATTAGGAGTGTCATGTCAGATTAGTTCCTTTTTGTAGGTCCAGCCCTGAGCCAACGTGCAAGCCCTGCTCTGGGGATGATCTGGGATAGTTCAGTACGGGAGAGAAGCCCTGCCCACTCCCCGCCCATATTTTTCATTGGCTTGTGTCTCTGTCCTTCTAAATACTGGCTTCTGATTCCTAAATGGGCTTGTTAGTCCCTCCTTAGTATGGCCATGTCTTTATTTGTGACCTCCCATGGCTACTGACCCCTTTACTTGGTTGTTACATGATATGTGTACTATCTTCTTTATTGAGTTTCTCCTATCTCAAGCACCATGATGTGCTTTGCTTTCCATTCAGCAGCCACGCCCGCTTTCACTTTGAAGCAGACGGGACAATGGCGGAGGTTTGTTTTCAATGCCATAGGTCTCGCGGCTGTCGAAGTGCACATAAAAGTCAGAAAGGCACTGCTTCTGAGCGCCTCATAAAATTATCGCTCCCCCCCCCTCCAGGAGGGGCCATTCTCCTGACCATTCACCCACTCCCTGCCTCAAATTCATTTCTAGGCAAATGTATGCAGGGGCCGGCGGTGCTCAATGGGGCCATGTGGCAGCCGCCCCAAATTGGCATTAAAGCACTTGGGACTAGGGAGGATATGCGGGGAGGGGACTCCCAAGTCCCATTGAGCAGCACTCCCACCCGCACTACCCTCAGCCGGAGGAAGGGGCAGTCTGTGAGTAGAAGCCGATAGTCGCAGGGTGTGAGTGATCTGGGACTCGTACGGACCAGTGCTGAAGGGAGAAGTGCATGGGTGCTGGGCTTGACAGGTGGGGCCTCAGTGGAGGGACATTACCCCTGGATTCCACAGACGAGGGCCCAGGGTGGGGATTAGTGAGACTGGAGGACTGCTCTCTACAAGCAGAGAAATTGCGCTCTATGCCGCACAGGACACGAGAAAGGGGCAGTGGCTCTGTACTCTACAGTATATATGGGGTGGGGCAGCAATGGAATGCGCACCCCATGGGGGGCATTGATGGAGTGACAGCGGTTTGGCTCCCCTCAGGCAGAAAGCCTGTAGGTGGATCTTGGAGAGCTGCACTATACAGGCAGGCCCTAGGATGAGGGAAGCGGGCGTCGGACTGAGCGTCACACAGGCAAAGCCCTAGAGAGGGCGTCTCCGGCCTTTGCACCGAAGAGAGATGGTCCCCTCTGTATCCAGCAAGCAGGGGTCGGGGTGGAAGGTGGTGCCCCAATAATCCAGAGTGAAAAAGGTTGCGTGCACCTCACAGGAAGGGTGGTCTCTCCCTGCATAGAGAGGCCACTAAATCGGGTGCTTACGCCTAAGAGAGGCCGCGGCGAAGTCTGCCACCCCACGCTCACACTCAACAGGTGAATCCCAGGAAGAAAGGGTCTTCCACAGCTGAGGCAATCTTTTTTTCTCGCTCTTAAAACAGTCTATAAATAGTAACATTTGTCTAAGGTTATAAAATAAATAAATTCTCCATTTAGGTCACAGTGACCGTGGGGACTGAGCTGAGCTGGGGCAGAGCAGAAAGTGTGTCTCTCGAAGAAGGAAACCTAGTTTGGGATCCCGGGCTCCCCACTTCATCATTTGTGTGATTCTTGACCTATTGCGCCTCCTTGTTCCAGTATGCAGCAACATTTGCAGCTCTTTAAAATGTAAATATTCTTATCTAGATATTTGAAACTTTAGAGCACATCAAACAAAGTTGGTAGACAATACTGAGAAATGCTGCAAGCAATCTCCGACCACTAAAATGCGTGCGTTCATCCAAGTATGCAGGACTTCACCGAATAAGTAAGCAGAAGAATGAAATAAATCAATGTAAGCGAAATGCACACATTCATGTCTTTTTGCTTCCCACAGAGAACTGGCGTCCTCCAGGGTCACAGTGTAGTGGACTCAGTAGAGGCTCCTAAGTGGCGGCCACCACACCTTATGTTTCTTTATCTCATTAGCTCCCTTCACCTGCCCAGCAGGGCAAAGGCTAGCCTGTAATCATCATCGAAAAGCGCAGGTACACACTAGCTTTTGGCAGTGCTTAATTTGTAAAATATTAAGTGCCAGGGCTCTGACCAGGAGGCCACTGCAGCTTGCACCATCCATCACCCATGTCATCACTGTCAAACCAACTAATAACCATCTCTCTCGCATGTAAATGCGACAGTTCAGCTTACTCCATGTCCCCAAAGCTAGGAATGGCTGGGGAGGCAGGTATTAGCAATTTTGTTTGAAATCTGTTTTATTTTCGAAATCAAGAGTAAAACACACATACACAGCGCCCACAACCCATTCAGGGCCAGCCGCGTCACTTTCAAGTGCTTCCCAGCGGAGAAGCAAACAGTAATAGGCTAATTGGAACACAGCATGTCGCTTAGAACCCTTGGTGGGCCGGCAGCGTGATCTAGTACATTTAGCAATAGTAGCGTGCTATGGGATGTTTCAGGACCTAATAAAACCAACAATATTAAGAACACGTACTAGAGGCCCATACAAAGTGGACAGCGGTTGATGGACAGGAAAAGTTCGAAGAAAGAGGAAATGAGAGAAAGGAGAGGTATACAGCTGCCTGGGCGGTTGGGTAGATGGACTGTAGGTGGTGTGTGGCGGTGCCAGGCGTAGAAAAAGGAGGCCTTAATGTGTGTTGAAAGGGTGGGTGGGCAGGACTGCTCTAATTATGCGAGAAGTCTATTGGGATTTGGCAGGAGTATGGCATCCTCAAAGAGTCGCAGCGCCCTAAGCTTGGAGCGTAACTGGCATGCATGTTCTATTTTACAGAGGTATTGAACTAAGGGCCGCCAGACAGCATTGAAGCGGGTGTCACGTGATTGCAATCGTGCTGTGAAAAGTTCCATAGGTATTACATGCCACAAGCACACACACCAAGCAGCAATCGGGGCGCCTCTGCCTTTTTCCAGTATAGCGCTATAAGTTGTTTAGCCGCACCAAGCATGTGAAGTGCTATAGTCCAGTTGCTGTGGGTGAGCGCTTTTAAGTTGTTACGTTTAAGGCCCAGAAGGATTGTGGCTGTGGATTTAGGCAGGGGAAAGCCCAGTACCTCCTTAATGTGACTAAGGACTTCCTTTCAGAGCAGGGTCAGGAGCGGGCAATCCCACCAAATGTGAATGAAGTCACCAGATGCATTCTTGCACCTCCAGCACAAGGGGGAAGTGACAGGGAACATTTTGTGCAATCGAGCGGGCATGTAATACCATTGTGTCATAATTTTGTATGCATTTTCCCTCTGTGGGATGCCACGGTAAACCCTAGGTATGTCTCGCCATAGGCGACTACACTGCATGGGCGTGATTTCCGTGGTAGACATCAGCTGCCATTGGCGCTGATATAGATGCGTAGTTAGCACCGGAGGGTGTTGTAGGATCTGGTATGTCCAAGATATGAGGCCTTTCGAGTCATCAAAGGAGCGGACCAGCCGCTCAAAGGGGGTGTATGGCTGGGTAGCAGCCTGCTGCATCTCCTGTGAAGACACCCAGTGCCGCAGCTGTGCATACTGTAGACCCGCTTCCAGCGGGAGACGAAATTCTTCTCTGCACTGAGCAAACGTCTTAAGGGTTCCTCCTTCGTACAGATCTCCGATCACTCTGCAGCCCCCTTGTATCCATTTGGGGAATGTTTGTGAGTGGAGGGCCGGAGGGAATAGCGGGTTGCCTGCCATGGGAGTGTGAGGGGAAGGGAAGGTCATCAGCCCCTTGCGCATAGCTACCTTATCCCATATATCTAGGACTGTTTTAGTAGGTACTGCAATATAGGCACTACGGGAATGCACCGCACGGTGGAGCCACGTGATATCCCAGATGGTACGCCCTGTTACCATCCTGTCCATATTAAACCACGCCTTTTCTCTTTCAGTGGTTGTCCATTCCGAGACAATATGGAGGAGTGAGGCCCAATAGTATTCCAAAAGGTCAGGGCACGCTAGTCCCCCTCTGTCTCGTGGTAGCATGAGGATCTTATGGGATAACCAAGGTATACATCCACCCCATATAAAGGTAGTGATATCTTTTTGGAGGCCCTTGTGGAGGTGTTGTGGTATAGGGGTTGGGAGACATTGAAATAGGTATAATATTTTAGGGAGTATCAACATTTTGACGCATTAAGCCTATCCAGCCAAGAGATAGTTAGGGATTTCCACGTCCGTAAATCCTCCAGGACGGTTTTCTTGCATTCTCGCCAATTTACCTGAGTCCACGTGTCCAGGGAGGGGGTTAGTTGAAGCCCTAGGTATCGAATAGGATTCGTGGTCCATTGATAAGGGGCAAGTGTTTTCAAGGCTGGTATCTCTTCTTCTGGAATCGTAAGGTTTAAAGCCCAAGATTTGTCATGATTAATTTTAAGGCCTGACACCCTTTCAAAGGACAGTAGTAAAGTGTGGAGCACCGGGAGAGATATATGTGGACGCAAAAGCGTAGGAAAAGGTCATTTGCGAATAGCGCTACCTTGTTTTGCCTACCTCCAAAAGCGAGGCTGTGAATGTCTGCATTCACCCTGATCATCTCTGCTAAGGGCTCTATCACCAGTGCAAATAGCAGAGGGGACAGAGGGCAGCCATGCCGTGTACCCCTATGTATAAAAAGGAGTCTGTAAGCTGCCCGTTAATCTGAACCCTCGATCGCGGAGAGAGATAAAGGGCCATGATCATAGAAATCATGTTGCGTCCCAGTCTAATCCTGTGTAACACCGCCCGGTCAAACACCTTCTCCGCGTCAAGCGACAGAAGGCAGGCCGGTATGTTCCAGTTGTGTACTTTCCCCACCAGATGTGCGATCCTACGCACATTGTCTGCCCCCTGTCTATTGCAGATGAAGCCAACTTGATCTGGCTCCACAAGGCCAGGCATGTGGGGATCTAGGCCTTTAGCTAGCATTTTAGTATACATTTTTAGGTCAGCCTTTAGCAATGCGATAGGATGGTAAGATGCACACAACGTGGGATCCTTTCCTGGCTTGGGGATAAGGGCTATTTCTGCCATACCCATGGAGGGCACGGCCCCTCCATGTCCGAAAAGGAATTATATAATCGCAGTAGGTATGGTTGGAGTTGTGCTAGGAACATGCGGTAAAAAGCCAACGGCAAGCCGTCCGGGCCAGGTGTCTTCCCAAGGGGGAGGTCTTTCAGCGCTGCCATCAGTTCCTCTACCAGGAGAGGACCGTCCAGCTGTTTAGCGTATTGTGAGTGTATTGGGGTCCAGGGGCACTGATTCAGAACATCATCGATATGGGCTTGGGAGGGCGCATCTGCCCTATAAAGGGTAATAGGTTCTGAAGGCCTCGCATTTAGCTCACTCCGTGGTGACCAGTCCTCCGTCATGCAATTGGATATTCGCTATGTGGGCCTTCGCTGCTTGTGCCCATAGGTGCTTCGCCAATAATATACCCACTTTATCCTCCCCTCGAAATATCGTTGTTTTAGGGCAAGCAGGGACCGCTCAGCTTTATTGGTGCGCAGGGAGCAAAGCTGACCCGGAGGTTCGCAAGTTTCCGCCGGCTTGCGAGTGAAGGATGCTCCTGATCCTGCTTCTCCAGTTTCTTAATATCCTTGGAGAGGCTATCTTACAGGCGGCGGGCTTCCCGTGCCCGCGCGATCGGTATAGATGTGATATGGCTGCGGATTTTCGCGTTTAAAGGCATACCACACCACAGGGAATGGGGTCTCGGGTAGATCATTACTAACAAAGTAAGAGTCAATGGCAGTCCGTATAGACTCCACGTTGGCCGGATACCGCAGGATATGCTGCGGCAGGTGCCACCACGGCAAACGGGTGGGGCAAGCGGCCAGATCCTGCAGGAGATGCTCGACATGAGCATGATCGGATATCAAGTTGTCGGACAAAGATGTCGCCAACGTATCCCCAATAAGGGCGTGCGATATAAATAAATAATCAAGACGCGAGTACGAGCGGTGGACATGCGTTGTCCTTGTTGTGGACGGATCAGCTCCCTTATGGCGGCCCCACAGCTGAGGACGGAGTAGGAGGAAGATTAGGATTGCGGTGTGATTAGTACCCCGAGGGCTTTGAGACAGGCTGCACGGTCTACTGGCTGCCAGGGGGTGCGAACTCGAGGAGACCCTGCCTGGAGTGAAAGGTGGCGGCGGAGTGCCCTGGCGGGGGGAGAGACTAACGGAGGCCCCGGCTTTTGGGCCTGGAGAAAGGGCGAGTAGTTATCAACTTCGGCTCCGGGAGTTCATGGTGCAGGGGGGCCCCCCTGCCAATATGGCGGCCTAGCAGCACGCAGTCTATGACGTCGATCCAAGCCAATCTCGTTTTCAGATAACTACTACTACTATATGCTCGTTCAAGCGTGAAGAGGAGTCTTTTGTATTTCAATTAAGTGCGTCTAGTCAAGCACTCATATAAGGATTAAAGGAAGGCTATTCAGATAAAGCCATTATATTCACTGCGCATTGACTTTTGAGCTTTTATTAAAGGGTGAAAGGAAATCTCCGGTTTTCAATTAAAGCTTGACTGCAGCACGTGACCTCCAGTGTATGCTGTCAAGCGTGAAAAGAAACCTCTTCTGTTCTCCATTAACGCCATCTACAGTGCGTGCTACCCAGTGTGTGCAGTCAAGCGTCAAACATTATCTCTTCTGATTGACAATAAACTCGATTTCCTGCAACCTGTAACTTTAAGCAAATAAGTGTCTGCAGTCAAGTTTCAAGTGTTTTCGCATCATATTTAAAATAAATACCACAGATTTAAAATAAGGACAATCTCTTGCGCCTTGATTTCACCGCGTCCAGCTAAAGGTGAAAGGAATTAGTGTGAAACGAGTTCCTGTTTGTTTTCCATTTAACATTATCTACAACCTCTGAGCTCTAACGCGTTCAACCAAGCATTAAGAATCTGTGTTCATGATTGAAAATATACACAGCTTCCAGTAACGTTTTGCTTCTAAGCAGACAAGTGTGTTTATTCAAGCTCAAGCGTGAAATACCCTTGTTTCACAGTGAAAGCATTCACGGCTTCTAGCAACACTGCAGTAACTGTAAAATAAACACAGTTTTCACCACTTAAGTTGTTCAGGTCGGGGGTGAGACCCGTCCGGTGACTGTAATGTTGCTGGCGTCGGCTGCTGGAGTGTGAGGCGCGCGGTGAGAGGAGCCAGGAGCGGCCTTGCGAGCTCTGCCCGGGCCGCCGGAGGAGTAATCGAGGTCCCGAATTGTGGCCTCCTCGAGTGGGGGGCTCGACTAACCTGGGGCCACGGAGGCATTAATGGTAGCGACCCAAGGGGCCTGCACACGGACTGACTCCTGGTAGGTCTGCAAATGGAATGCTAGGCCCTGCAGAGAATGTAAGGGCTGATCACATATGAAGGCCTGCTGCCAGACGGATGAATCATGCCTGTGGCCTGGTGTATGCGCAGATGAAATAGCTGATGACTGTGGCGGAAGCATGGGAGGTATGTTGTGTGATGGTGGCAGTAAATGGCTGGCCCCGTTGGCGCTATGACTACGACATGGAGCCAGGAGGAGGTGCATCCACAAGTGCTCTGGACGGAAGTGACACTGTGGTAGTGACGCTGGGACGCTGGTAGTGCGCTTGGGTGCCCCGGTCTGTGGGCAGTGAATCCCTGCACAGAGAGAGTGGCGGAGATGTAGGCCAAACTGAGGAGAGTTGTTCCAACGGAAGGACTTTACCCTTTGTGATCCACGCTTGGTGGTAGAAGTGAGGGGGCAACAAAACTGGTGGTGCCCAACGTGATACTGACCACTAACACAGACGCCCTGTGGCTATCAGTGCGGAGGTGTCTTGTGCCCCACCTGGGAGAACGTGTGTGGGGGCAGAGAAATGGCGACAAGAGGGAAGGGCCCGAAGGCCAACACCCAAAAACAGCTCGCAAAATCCGCCTGGTCCAAGACAGGAGACAAGGGGGATTCGCTGCAATTGGAGAAGGACGGTGGCGCGGCTGCCGCTAAACAGGTCCCTGTGTCAGGTCCCAGCTGCTTTTTGAAAGCTCAGTCCCAAGACTTAATTATAGGTTCAATGCTGGTTTCGCTCATTCACTTTCTGCATGTAATTGGAGGCAGAGAGTAGCTCAATTTAGACGCAAGTAAACACTTCCTGATTGTGCCACTGTTTATTTGCTTTGACGTTCTAGCCTTTTTTGCTGGCGGCCATTTCGTGCGCTCGTGCCTTTCTCACGGTGCACTTCAACGGTCTTTTTCCTGATGGATGGACGCTTCGTTCTGAGTGCGTCTTTTCGGAGCAGCTTCTGTCCTTCCCGTTCTTGTTCAGAGGAGGAGTTTCTTCTCATTCCCTCTAGCGCTATTGACGTTTAGTTTATCGTCATTGTGCGCTTCAACTCCGAAGTCAGTCCCGAGTTCCTTCGCAGTTTACCTTCCCTCTCTCTCAAGTACCTGGTAGGACTAACCTTCATTCAGGGGCGTTTGTCTACTAGAGGGCGGTAAGAATTCAGTTCACTTTGTGCCTGGTCCTGTATCCTGTTGTATATTACTCAAGAGACAATTCAGTCAGTTGTAATTCTAGAGACACTCCGTTTTGCTTCAGTTACCAGTAAAATTCAGTGGCAGAGAATTAGACTGCATTTTGACATATCGACATTCCTGAGCAAGAGACTCATATTCAGTCTCAGGTCAAGCAGTATCGTTTTACACCCTCCCAGAGCCTTGAAGACGTCAAGTATAGTAGTGTATTATTTGATATGCATATTAGTTATACAGTATTAAACCACCTTTAATTCTTCAGCTGTTTTGGAGATTCCTCGAACTGTGTATATTCGACTGCTTTTCTGGATACAGTTTATTCATTTCTTGGAACTCAATCATTAATCAAATTACAGAGAGGGGCAATTGACCACACACATTCAGGTACATGATTTATAATAAATGAATGGAGAGTTGGGAGAATAGAGCCAGAGTAGAGTGGGAACTGTAGTAATGTTTTGCTTACTTTTACAGGAGATGATCTCCTTGAAAGAAGAGTAGTAGAAGAAAACCTGTGTGGCAGTCTCTCTTTGTTATCCACTTCCCCTTTCCCTTTCATTCCTGGCCTTAGAGCTCTCTGGGTCCAGGGGTGTGGGGGAGTTGGGAAATTCTCATCTAGAGGCAACCTTCTAGCCGTCTGCTCCCACTGATTCAAAGAAATTCAGGTACGCTCTTGACAGATTGAAGTGCCAGAAAACATTTCTTTCCGTCTGAGCAAGATGGCAGAAGGTTTAGATGTTAAGGCTTTGGCAACCATTCTTGAGGATTTGCAAAAGCAGCTTAGTGAAACCAGGGAAGAGGTTAGGAAGTCCAATCAGGAGGCAAGTTATTTGAGGCAGCGGGTTGAAGAGCTTTCAGTGACTCCCAGTCCTAATTTTGGGGGGCTTAAGTCTCCAGCCTTTGCTCCTTCCTCTTTGTCATCATCTGCGTTAACCACGCAAGTAGTCCATGCCATGTCTCCTACCATTCCTTTGGCCCCTCCAGAAAGATTCCAAGGAGATCCTCACAAGGCTCAAATCTTTTTGACACAGTGTTCCCTGCATTTTCTTTGTAAGCCCATTTTATTTAAGGAGGATCAGTCTAAGGTGGCGTTTGTGCTGTCCTATCTTAGTGGTGACGCTGCTGCGTGGTCCATGCCTCTGGTCTCCTCTAATGATCCAGTTTTGTATAAATTTGAAGATTTCAAGGCTGAGTTTCTACGAATCTTTGATCATCGCACAATCTCTCAGACTACTGATAACGAGTTATTGGACCTGAAACAGGGTAACAGAGAACTTGTGGCATATCTGGCACAGTACAATAAATTAATTGTTGAAACCAACTGGTCAGCAGCGAAGAGAGCGGCAATTTTTTACAGAGGCTTAAGGGATGAGTTGACGGATGGTTTGTCTCAAATTCCTAGAAGACCAACTGATGTCTCTGAATTAATTGACCTAGTCCTTCAAATTGATCAAAGGCAAGCGAAACGTCAAAGTGAAAAACGAAGGGACGTTAAACCCCTCCCGCCACGATTTGATCGAGTACGTTCTGAGTCACTCAAGAACAGTGAAGTAAATACGAGTGAGGAACCCATGCAGATCGGCGCTGTTCGAGGCCCTCTTTCTCTGGAAGAGAGAGAAAAGCGACGTTTAGGGAAATTATGCATGTTTGTGGTCAGTCAGGCCATTTTGTCAAAGAATGCCCAAAGAAACCAAAGACCACTTCGTGGGTAAAAGACAAGCTCCACCAGTAGACGGAGTTGCACTGGTGGGAGCAGCCCCGGAGACAACTCCCAAGACTCAACTACTAGCAAATGAATGGCAGGCAGTGGCTCCACATTTGATCTTGTCCTGTACAGTTTGGTTCGGTAAAGGTCGGAAGGAAAAGGTGTCTGTGATGTTGGATTCCGGAGCAACTGGAAACTTTTGTGACCTACAGTTTGCCAAATTGGTGGGGATCCAGTTTGAAAGGAAATTGAAGCCAGAACCGGTGCGTGCAGTGGATGGTACTGAGTTATCATCAGGTCCAATAGTTTTTGATACTGAGATCATTACAGTCATTGGTCCAGAAGAACATTGGAGTTTTATCAGTTTTAACCTAATCGATGCTCCGCAGTTCCAAATGATTTTGGGGCTGCCTTGGCTCACTGAGCATAACCCAAAGATCGATTGGGCCAAACGTACCGTTGAGATGATTTCAAAATTTTGTACAGAGCACTGTTTTCATGCACCTTCGGATCTTCATCAGGCTACAATGTCTTCAAATTTGGCAAATCAAATACCTATGATCTGTGCTGTGGAAGTTCCAGAAATTCCTGAATTCTTTCTCGATTTAAAGGAAGTCTTCAATGAAAGAGAAGCAAGAAAATTACCTCCTCATAGGGAATATGATTGCCGTATTGAGTTGGAGCCAGGAGCTACTTTACCATGTAGTCGCATTTATGCGTTATCTGAACCTGAGAACCAACATCTTAAGGAATACATTGAGCAGAATCTTGAGAGTGGTTTCATTCGACCCTCTCAGTCGCCAGTATCTTCCCCCCTCTTTTTTATTCCTAAAAAGGACGGAACCCTGAGAACTTGCATTGACTATCGTGCCTTAAACCTGGTCACCAAGAAGAACCGCTATCCGTTGCCTCTCATTTCTGAGCTCCTAGATCAAGTGAAGAGTGCGAGTATTTACACAAAATTGGATTTGAGGGGAGCGTATCATTTGGTGAGAATGGCGGAGGGTGAGGAATGGAAGACGGCGTTTCGCACACGACTGGGGCTGTTCGAGTATCAGGTCATGCCTTTTGGTTTATGCAACGCTCCAGCCGCATTCCAGCACTTTGTAAATGACATCTTACGGGAGTTTTTGGATCGTTTTGCCGTTGTCTATATAGATGACATTCTAATTTTTTCAAAACAATTTGCAAGAACATGTCCAAAATGTTCGAGTCATCTTAGAGCGTTTGTTGAAGAATCAGCTGTATGTGAAATTGGAGAAATGTGTTTTTCATTCAGCCAAGGTGGAATTTTTGGGTTTTATTCTTTCTCCTGATGGTGTCAACATGGATGATTCAAAACTGGAAGCTATAAGATCTTGGCCTGCTCCCAGATCCATTAAGGAGATACAGAGTTTTCTGGGGTTCGCCAATTTTTATTGGCGGTTCATTCCAAATTTCTCTGAGAAGGTCAGCCCAATTACTCGGCTACTAAAGAAGAATGAGCGTTTTGTGTGGGGAAAAGAACCAGAAGAAGCCTTTCAACAGTTAAAAGAAGCCTTTAAATCTGCACCCATTTTGCAACACCCAGATTTGAAAGAACCATTTTTCGTGGAAGCAGATGCTTCCAATTTTGCTATTGGTGGCATTCTATCTCAGAGACAGAAACAAACGGGACAATTACATCCTGTGGACTATCATTCGCGGAAGCTATCAACTGCTGAAATTAATTACTCCATTTCAGACAAAGAGCTTCTGGCAGTAAAAGAGGCTTTTAAGATTTGGAGGCATTATTTGCTTGGAGCTCAACATGTGATTACGGTGTTCACAGATCATCGCAATTTGCAGTTCTTAAAATCAGTTAGAACCCTCTCCCCTCGTCAGTTGAGATGGTCTCTTTTCTTTGCGGACTATGATTTTGTTCTGACATACAAGCCTGGATCGGCTAATGGAAAAGCAGATGCCCTTTCTCGTTTAAGCCTTGGTGATGTAACTGACAAGATGGTGGACGGTTATATCATTCCACAGAATAAGATTGTAGCTGCAATTGTGGAGGATGAGTTGGAAAAGCGTGTTCGAGAAGTCTTCCAAGGAAGAGAATTCACAAACTGGATATCAGAAGGTCCTGAAAGAGAGATTAAGGATGGGAAACCATATTTTCAAGGGAAACTGTTTGTACCTGGCGAAGAGTTACAGTCGGAAAACATCCAACAGTTTCATGATCATCCCTTGGCGGGTCATAAGGGAGCAGTCAAAACTCTGGATCTGGTGAAGAGGATTTATTTTTGGCCAGGCATGGAAGCGCAGGTTAGGCAGCACATCGCCACTTGTGAACAGTGTGTAAAGGGGAAGAATTCTAGACAGCCACTTCAAGGTTTACTTATGCCTTTACCCGTAGCTCCTTCCCCATGGCATACCATTTCTATGGATTTTATTGTAGATTTACCATCTAGCCAAGGTTATTCGGTAATCTGGGTGGTGGTTGACCAGTTCACCAGGATGAGTCACTTCATTCCCCTGAAAGGCCTCCCTACAGCCCCCCAATTGGCGATTTTGTTTGTTCAACATTTTGTTCGTCTGCATGGAATTCCAAAGATAGTGATCTCCGATCGAGGGTCACAGTTTGTTTCTCGATTTTGGAGATCTTTCTTGAAGGGATTGGGGGTTGATTCTCGTCTGTCCACCAGTTTCCATCCAGAAACGGACGGACAGACGGAGAGGGTGAACCAGGATTTGGAGCAGTACCTTCGCTTGAATTTGATGGATCAAGAGGGAGAATGGCCCTCTCTATTAAGTACTGCGGAGTTTGCTTAGAATAATTCAGTCCATTCTGCTACTGGATACTCCCCGTTCTTTCTCAATTCAGGTAGACATACAAATATGTTAGTGGGAAGAGTTGAGGTAGAGGTTCCTGCGGCAGCAGAGGTAATTTAAGATTTGCATAAGGCCTTTCAGTCAGCATCAGTTAATCTCTCAAAAGCAAAACAGGACTATAAGAAGCAGGCTGACAAGAAACGTAGGGAGAGTCCAGAATTTGAGGCGGGGGATCTGGTTTGGGTTTCCACTCGCCATATGCGGTTGGTGGGGAACAGGAAGTTTCAGCCTCGATATGTGGGTCCTTATCCTGTAGTAAACATGGTAAACCCAGTCAGTGTTAAGTTGGCTCTTCCAAAGTCCATGAAAATTCATCCCACCTTTCATGTTTCCTTAATAAAACGCAATCCACCAAATCTTCGACGTTCACTTCCTCCCGCTCCAGTTCAAGTCCAATCTGCAGAGGAGTTCGAGGTGAAGAGAATTTTGGACTCAAAATTGAGAAAGAATACTTTGTTCTACCTTGTAGATTGGAAGGGTTTTGGTCCTGAAGATCGATCATGGGAGCCTAGCAAGAATGTCCATGCCCCACGGTTGGTAGCGGAATTTCACAAGACACATCCTCAGAAGCCTCGAGAGGGGGCTTTGGTGGGGGGTACTGTCAGGTCCCAGCTGGTTTTTGAAAGCTCAGTCCCAAGACTTAATTATAGGTTCAATGCTGGTTTCGCTCATTCACTTTCTGCATGTAATTGGAGGCAGAGAGTAGCTCAATTTAGACGCAAGTAAACATTTCCTGATTGTGCCACTGTTTATTTGCTTTGACGTTCTAGAATTTTTTGCTGGCGGCCATTTCGTGCGCTCGTGCCTTTCTCACGGCGCACTTCAACTGTCTTTTTCCTGATTGATGGACGCTTCGTTCTGAGTGCGTCTTTTCGGAGCAGCTTCTGTCCTTCCCGTGCTTGTTCAGAGGAGGAGTTTCTTCTCATTCCCTCTAGCGCTATTGACGTTTAGTTTATCGTCATTGTGCGCTTCAGCTCCGAAGTCAGTCCCGAGTTCCTTCGCAGTTTACCTTCCCTCTCTGTCAAGTACCTGGTAGGACTAACCTTCATTCAGGGGCGTTTGTCTACTAGAGGGCGGTAAGAATTCAGTTCACTTTGTGCCTGGTCCTGTATCCTGTTGTATATTACTCTAGAGACAATTCAGTCAGTTGTAATTCTAGAGACACTCCGTTTTGCTTCAGTTACCAGTAAAATTCAGTGGCAGAGAATTAGACTGCATTTTGACATATCGACATTCCTGAGCAAGAGACTCATATTCAGTCTCAGGTCAAGCAGTATCGTTTTACACCCTCCCAGAGCCTTGAAGACGTCAAGTATAGTAGTGTATTATTTGATATGCATATTAGTTATACAGTATTATACCACCTTTAATTCTTCAGCTGTTTTGGAGATTCCTCGAACTGTGTATATTCGACTGCTTTTCTGGATACAGTTTATTCATTTCTTGGAACTCAATCATTAATCAAATTACAGAGAGGGGCAATTGTCCACACACATTCAGGTACATGATTTATAATAAATGAATGGAGAGTTGGGAGAATAGAGCCAGAGTAGAGTGGGAACTGTAGTAATGTTTTGCTTACTTTTACAGGAGATGATCTCCCTGAAAGAAGAGTAGTAGGAGAAAACCTGTGTGGCAGTCTCTCTTTGTTATCCACTTCCCCTTTCCCTTTCATTCCTGGCCTTAGAGCTCTCTGGGTCCAGGGGTGTGGGGGAGTTGGGAAATTCTCATCTAGAGGGAACCTTATAGCCGTCTGCTCCCACAGATTCAAAGGAATTCAGGTACGCTCTTGACACCCTGAGCCCATTCTGCATGATGTCATGGTGGCCATTAACGGGGTGCGCATCTCGGTGGACTCCGTTACTGTAGAGGTATCATTAATTAGAGCTGACTTTCGGAAAATGGATGAAAAGGTCAAGGATCTCAAAATAGTCACTAGTGCCCTACAGACAGACACGTCGGATCTTCAAACGCAAATGCTTGAGATGCAGAAGAAGCAGGAGAGGATGTCGCAACAACTTGATGAATACGAAGGCCGGGCCGGTTGCAATAATATTCGCATTTTGGGGGTTCCAGAGAGAACAGAGGGGTCAGCGGCGGACTTGTACGTGGAAGATTTTTTTACGAAACACCTCAAACCTTAGACTCTGTCCAGCTATTTTTCCATAGAGAGGGCCCACAGAGTGCCAGGTGGTAGACCAATACCGGGAGCGCCCCCAAGACCTCTTATTGCTAGGGTGTTCAATTACCGAGATAGAGATGCGATTTTGCAGACGGCACGCTCCACCGCACCCCTGAAGATTGATAACTATGAGGTAGCTTTCTTCCCAGATTTCACGGCCAAGGTTCAGGCTCAACGACGCAGCTTTCAGGCGGTGAAGAAGGAACTACGGGCGCGTGAAGTGAAGTATGCAATGCTCTTTTAGGCGTGATTGAGGGTGGAGTCGAACGGCAAGTCGTGGTTTTTTGATTCTCCGGAGGCCGTGTGGGACTGGATGGAGGGCTGGAGCACGGTGCCGGCCCAGAGGCGAGACAGGACAGAGAGGCATGGTCAACACAGAAGCCCCCAGAGAGAAATGGGTACAAATGGATTGGAAGAAGAAGAAGGCCAGCTGCAGGTGGAGGACTGATCGACTGAGGCAGCATGGAGGACCTGCTCCTGACTAACGGAAAGTGCAAGTAGGTAGCAGGGGAGGGGAGGGGGGTATACCCATCATGGAGAGACTTCCTAAGTAAGGTGACTCTTGTCATACAGCAGACTGATGGGATTTATTGCTGAGACATGCATGGGAGTGGGTAATGAATACAAGTGGATGGCTAAATGAAGAGTTAATTGTGATATGTATATGTCGGGAGGGGGGGCCGGATCACCCCGTGCTTTTCGGCATTCCTGGGGGTGAGAGAGGCACACTGCCATGTTGGGGAGTGGGTAGTTTTAAATCCACGGGCAGGGAGGCAGGGAGGGTTGATGAGGGGTGGGGTGGGGGCGGTTCGAAGTTGCATTGGTTGGTGCGGCTGGGACGTTCACTGCTTGATAGGATGTTTAAAATGTATTTGCTGACTTGACTGGTGGGACAGAAGATGGTCCATGCTGATTACACTTCTGGGTCTAAGGGAACGGCGGTTCTGGTAAAAGGTCAGTACCACTCATGGTCCATAAAGTGTGGGCGGATTCGGCAGGGAGATTTGCTGGCTTGGAGGCCCAATGGGATGGTAGAGGACTTAACATCATTTCTGTATATCTGCCGCTTGCTCTGGGAAAGCCGACCTTGAAGGACCTGGGTGAGAGACTGACGGGACTACAGGATGGCACACTGATAATGGGTGGCGATTATAACCTGACGTTAGACATACGATAGATCGCCATACACCAAGGTCAAGGGCGAAATCTAATAACCTAATCGCTGATTTCACAGAGGCAATGGGATTGGTAGATGTGGGGCTGGTGCTTCAACCAGCAGATAGGCAGTTCACCTTTTTCTCTAACATGCACCAAAGTCTATCAAGTATAGATTATTTCCTCACACACTTAGCTGCGGTGGGAAATTTTGCTAACTCCCGGGTTTTACCGAGGGGTATATCCGACAACTCCCCGGTCTGGGTGGAGTACGCCCACTGGGAAAGACAGGCACGCACCACCACCTTGGCTTTTACACATACCGGACCTCAGATAGGAACAGCGTACGCAAACAGAGAATTACTTTGCTGATAACGAGGGTTCGGTCGCCTCCGCCCAGACGATATGGGAAGCATATAAGGTGGTCTTGAAGGGGCAGGCCCTGTCCTTGAAGATGGGATACATAGCTAAGAAACGTGAGCTTTTTGTACAGGCAGAAAGGACCTTCTGGATCTCGAACGGGAACAGGCACGGAACTTATCACCTGATACCGCACATAGGCTTCAGTTGAAGCAAGATGAATTTCGAATTAAGACCAGGGAGCACATGATGGCTAAATATCGCCATACCCAGCATAGAATATATGAAATGGGGGATAGGGCGGGCAAGACACTGGCCTGGTTAGAGAGGCGAGAACAGGGATCGAGGTGGGTGCATGGGTTGACGGCGTCGGATGGGGGATCCGTGTCACATCCGCGGGATATATCGGAGGAGTTTGCCGCTCACTTAGAATAGGTGTATTCCACCTCTACTATATACACAGCGGAGGAATTGCGTCAGCTCCTCAGAAATAGCGATGTCCCGACACTGTCGGAAGAGGATAGAGACACCCTGGATAAGGATCTCTCTGCTGAGGAAATTGGTAAAGTTATAGAGTGGATTCAATCGGGGAAGGCGATGGAACCCAATGGTATCCCAGTAGAATTCCTAAAAACCACTGCCGCTCGTACGAAACCACATTTAAAGGCTATGTATGAGGAGAGCCTGGACTTGGGCCGGCTCCCTGTGGATCAGAGGCTGGCCACGATAGTAATGATTCACAAACCGGGCAAACTGGCTGACATGTGTGGCTCATATAGGCCCATCTCTCTGATCAATATCGAGGCTAAAGTTCTAGCAAAAGTGCTTGCCAATAGGCTGGGGGAGGTTATTACCAAGTTAGTTCACCCAGATCAATCTGGGTTTATGCCTAGGAGAAACACAGGCCTCAATCTACTGTTATATAGCATTTTAGGACCCTAGTGTAATTTTCCCTATTCATGCCCTTATATAGGTATAAATCACCTTGTCCTTATATAGGCATAGAAATCATAACCATATTTAGACATAGCCCATGCAGTCCAAATACAGGCATGGATACTTCCACTAGTTCCGAAAGGCCACAACGATTTCTTGGAAAACTCGGCTTCAGCAGTCAGGGACTTCCCCTTGCTTGAATATTGATATGTCCAAGAACTCATGGAGTTTTCAAAGAACTGCGATTCTTTGATGGCGTTATTATGTCCAACTTTATGTCAAACTCGGCACTTTCAAGGTATAAATATGCCTTTACTTGCTCTGGCAAACACACGGTTGTTTGGAGCAGTACGACTATCTACTTGCCCAGCGCAGCTCGCTACAGCAAGTGCCGAAGGAAGCCGACCCTCCAGCTGACACACTGAGGGAGACGCTGTCTTTTCTCTTGCTGAGAAATCCAGCTCCAGTGTTTCCAAGATCCCCTTGCGGGGTGTTGGGAAATCGAGTCCCGAGACAGATAGATACCAGACCTCCTTCATTCTAAACCAAGGTACGGAGCTGATTAGACCCTAAGAGAAATCTTGGATAGATTCTTGGCAAAGAATACTAAGCCTATGCTACACCTCACTTACTTCTTCCCTCGTACTAGACTGAGGTTAGGAACATTGGGGTGGGCGTATTTTAGAAGCACCAGTTGAGTACTTTTAGTCTTTATTTATTTATGTATGTATTTTATGGCTTAGAAACCATTCCATGCTTTTACAGTATTAATTTATAATACTCTTCTTGCTGTACATATTATACTTTGCAGCCAGTATTACAATTGTAGCAGTTCATTTCTGCTGCATGAGAAAGAAGCCTGTTCAATAAATACTTTTAATTGAAAACGCATGTCTCTCTATTTCTCTGCACCTCTGATCAGGGCACGAGTCGGGGTACCACGCGGGTGGACGGCATCCCCCCACTTATTTCCGAGGGTTTTTCAGGGTGGACGCCGTCCACCCTGCTAAATCAAAACCACGTCCACCATTAAAAAAACGGGAGCGCGGCGCGCACAAAGTAAATAAAGCATTTCCAGGTGGGCGAATGGCTGGCTGAATTCGGAAGTTACCAAGCACGCCGGTGGTCACCACGCCCCTGCCATTTGTCCGAAATTTTAACCGGGCACAGCTTGCCCCCACCTCCCTTCTTGCCTCCGATGCTGTATGAAAGCTCAGACCCCAAGCAGCACCGTAGAGGCACAGCGGGATGGCAACCCTCACACCTCCAGCCCTTGATGAGCTGTTAAAAGGTGCTTGAAGGTGACTGAGAGGGAGGGGCTGCAGGTTCAGGAGCAGGAGGCATCCATTCACACGCAAACAACCCTGAATGCGTCTTGTATCTGCTATTTAGAGGGGGGCTCACACATTCCATTTCTACCCAGGGCCCCAAACATCCTAGACTCGGCCAGATTACACCCCTGATTACACCGAGGCAGCACCTGCTTCTCTACACCGAGCTTAATTACTGTCACTAATTTGTAAGCAAACCTCGGTTCTTCAAACATGCATAATGTAATACAATAAAGAAATGGCACAATCGCACCCACACTGATTAACAAAGTATGGAGGACAATCAGTTCAATCAGTTCTCTCGGAGTATCTCCTGTAAGTACTGTATATCACAGGGGGGGATGGCATTTTGGACAGAGAGCCTGTCTTCTCGTTGTCTTGTGCAGGAGGGGGCGAGAAGCCCAAAATGATACTAGAATACTGCATGCCCACCCTGGTGGATCACGTTCCCTCTCCTGTGATGACTCCTGCTCCTGTCCCCCCATGTTGTGGCTCCAGTCCACCCCCGCCTGTGATGGCTCTTGTCCCCCCCTGTGGTGGATCCTGTCTCCGCCCTGGGTGGCTTCTGTCCCAGTCCTGGAACGGCCCCTGCAGCGAGGGTGAAGTTCTTGATGGGCCTCTTCTCAAAAGGGCTCAGCTCAAAATTAATATGGAAAGGTGGGCGTGTAAGTAAGTGAAGGGATGTGTGAATGGCTGGATGAATTAGTGAAAGGGTGAATGGATGAATGAAAGATTGAATAAATGGATAATGAGAGAGGATAGATGGATTGATGAGTGAGGGGAAGGATGGAGAGAAAATGTAAATAGCTGGACGTATGGGTGGAAGGGTAGCTGGATGATTGATGAGGGGAAAGATGGATGAGGGGAAGGATGAGGGATGGAGGGGAAGGATGGATGAGGGGAAGGATAAATGGATGAGGGGAAGGATGGATGGATGGAGGGGAAGGATGGATGGATGAAGGGCAGGATAAATGGATGGATGGGTGAGGGGAAGGATGGATGAAAGGAAGGATGGATGAGGGGAAGGATGGATGAGGGGAAGGATGAAGGATGGATGGATGAGGGGCAGGATAAATGGATGGGATGGATGGATGGGTGAGGGGAAGGATGATGGATGAGGAGAAGGATGGATGGATGGATGGAGGGGAAGGATGGATGGATGAGGGGCAGGATAAATGGATGGGATGGATGGATGGGTAAGGGGAAGGATGGATGGATGAAGGGCAGGATAAATGGATGGGATGGATGGATGGGTGAGGAGAAGGATGGATGAAAGGAAGGATGGATGAGGGGAAGGATGGATGGATGACGGGAAAGGATGGATGATGAGGGGAAGGATGGATGGATGGATGGATGATGAGGGGAAGGATGGATGGATGGATGGATGATGAGGGGAAGGATGGATGGATGATGAGGGGGTGGGTGAAAGGATGGATGGATGATGAGGGGAAGGATGGATGGATGATGAGGGGAAGGATGGATGGATGATGAGGGGAAGGATGGATGGATGGATGATGAGGGGAAAGGATGGATGGGTGATGAGGGAAAAGTATGGATGGATGATGAGGGAAGGATGGATGGATGATGAGGGGAAGGACAGATGGATGGATGGATAGATGATGAGGGAAAAGGATGGATGGATGATGAGGGGAAGGATGGATGATGAGGGAAAAGGATGGATGGATGATGAGGGAAAAGGATGGACGGATGATGAGGGGAAGGATGGATGGATGATGAGGGGATGGATGGATGGATGGATGATGAGGGGAAGGACAGATGGATGGATGGATGGATGATGGGTGGGTGAAAGGATGGATGGATGGAGAGTGGGTGAAGGGATGGATGGGTGGGTGAAAGGATGGATGGATGGAGAGTAGGTGAAGGGATGGATGGATGGATAAGTGGGTGGGTGAAAGGATGGATGGATGGATGATGAGTGGTTGGGTGAAAGGATGGATGGATGGATGATGAGTGGGTGGGTGAAAGGATGGATGGATGAGTGGGTGGGTGGATGGTGGATGGGTGAAAGGATGGATCAGTGGATTGGATGGTGGGTGGGTGAAAGGATGGATGAGTGGGTGGGTGGATGGTGGGTGGATGATGGGGGTAGGTGGATGAGTGAAATGATGGATGGATTGATAAGTGCAAGGGTGAATGAATGGACATATGAGTGAAAGGGTGGGTGTAAGTATGGATGAGTGAGTGAAAGGGAGGGTAGATGGACAAAAGGATGAATAGATGTGTGAAGGAGTGAAATGATAGATGGATGAGTGATAGGGGCAATGGATGGATTCATGAGTGGATGAGTAGATGGATGGATGGGTGGGTGGATGGATGGATGGAAGGAAGGCTAAGTGAAAGGGTTGATGGAGAGAGAAAGGGAGGATGGATGGATGACTAAAAGAGTGGATGGGTGGAAGGATTAGTAAGTGAAAGGATGGCTGGATTGGTGAAAGGGTAAATGGCTGAATGGATGAGTGAATGGATGGATGGGATGAAGAGTGGATGGATAAGTGTACAGATGGATAGGGTGAAAGGGTGGATGGATAATGGAGGATGAGTGAAAGGATGGATGAGGGGATGGATGAAGGGATGGATGAGTGAAATGATAGATGGAAGGATACATGATGGATAGGTTTGCAAATGGTTGAATACTTTTGGAAATGGCTGGGCTTACTTATATACTATTCCGCGACCTCTGATGTGTCTGTAAAACGTGCCTATTGTCCTGAAGTTGTGTCCTGAATTTTGACCTCCTGTCCAGAATTTGTGTCCTGAATTTTGACCCTTTGTTCTGAATTTTTACACTCACCGTCCAGAATTTGCACCAATGCCAGTTGGTCACCCTAATTCTTTGTGCGGTAGAACCGAGGCTCTTCAACACAGCAGCATGAGAGTGACGAGAGAGAAACCTGGCAGAGTGCTGCCAAAGAGCTCTCCCACTCAGAATATTTCATTATTCAAGTGATCGTGAACAATTAAGGGTAAACTGAGATGTGAAAAACTAGACACAATGTGATGCGGCTGCACGAGACTTGAGGAGTTAATTAAGTATTAGTACTAGCAAGTGTGCTGCAAGTTAAATTAAAACATTTTACATGCACTGTGCGCCTCGTGCGTGTAGAATCAGAGTCCCACTAAACCCGGCCCTGACAATTAAGTGTCGGCGCTAAGCACTGGCACAAATTAAGCCCTGCATTGAACAATTGACACCAGGCTACAAAATGTAAGTAGTATGATGGTGTACCCTTGTGTGTTCTTCAGTGTGTCGCTGTTTCCACATGGAATGTTTAATGATGACAGCAACGCCCCCTTCTAGTTTGTGTTGTTGGTCTGAATTGTATAATTTTGTGGAATGGGGAGGTGTAGGATGGCGCTGGATTGTTCATTTAAACATGACTCCATGATGACGTCTGACTTGGCATTACGTATGTCAGTATGGGCCCGATTCACAGAATTAACTTAAGACAAAATCCTAAACTTACTACTTTTGGTATTCACAGAAGTTAGGATTTTGTCTTAAGTTTGTCTTAAGACAAACTTAAGATAGACTTAAGACAGACTTAAGTTAGGATTTTGTCTTAAGTCTGTCTTAAGACAAACTTAAGACAAAATCCTAACTTCTGTGAATACCAAAAGTAGTAAGTTTAGGATTTTGTCTTAAGTTAGTTCTGTGAATCAGGCCCTATATTTTTAATTTAGGCTCAATCCTGTCAGTGTTTGGATAATTGCACTACTGGATAGGGGGGCACAAAGGTTTGCAAAGGTTCTGCCCGCTTTCTTCAAGGGGTCCCCACAAAATGACATCATGAGCTAGGCCCACCCCGATTTTATAGTAAGTAGTCTCTGTAAAGGGGGAAACAACCATTACAATGCATGAGTCATAATCGGCCCTTTTTTTAGGAACTATCACAAAAATAAACAGTATTAATACAAAGTAAAGCAATGTTTATATTTTGTTGCACTGAAGTAAATGAAGGCAAATAAGTCAAACTAAAATATACCAAAACTAAATACATTTCCTAAAATAAATAGAAATAAATAAATCTGCTAAAATAAATACAATGGCAAGTTAATATATCTAAAATTTAGGCATTGACCCAAGTTAATGCCCCGGCAGCTCCATTGTCTTCAGCCAAGATTCCCAATGTTAGACTAATGTTCTGATTTGTTACCTTTGCTGCAAATTGTAAAGCGTTCTGATATCCTTCGGGATCAAGTTCGCGCTATATAAAACTTTATAAATAAAATAAATCTAGCCACAGCTAGAGAGAGGTAGCTGGGCCAAAACTATTTAATACAGAGTCGCTAGTTTACAATAGGTGGGGAGATAACATATAACACTCATCGATAGAATAACGTGAATATGGAGCCCTACTGTGTGTAATAGTCATTGTCGAGTGTGGGAAGCAGCCTCTCTGGGAACCTGTAATGTATACAAAATCTTGCAGTCAAACTTTCCTGTAGCGTTTTGAAAATGTGTTCATGTCACCTTCGCCAAACTTCATCCACATTTGGGCTGCTAATTCCTACATGCAGGGACCTTAAGTCACCGGCTTAAGTACCAAGCAGCTTCAATTGTTAAATCTTGCATTATATGCAAATGATAGATCTGCCTTACATGTGATGTCACTTCCTGTTGTGATGTCACTTCCTGTTGTGATGTCACTTCCTGTTGTGATGTCACTCCCTGTCGTGATGTCACTTCCTGTCGTGATGTCACTTCCTGTTGTGATGTCACTTCCTGTGACCACGCCTACCTTGGAGAGTCCCCCCACTTCTTTTTTTAGGACTTGTGCCCTGCCTCTGATTAAACAAAGCATGCAAGATTGAGTAAGTGAAATATCTATCTATTGTTTCCACGACTCTGAAGATACGTTTTATCTTGAGGAAACAAAGTTGTAATTTTTATGCGGTTGTCAGAAACTAATCCCTTCTTGTTTATTCGAGAAAGTTTCTAGTGACCTCTGAGCTAGCTGGCACTCACAATTAAGTCTAATATATTCAATAGAGACCTAGTCGACCTAAGTCCTACGTCACGTCTATAGGATATATTATTCCAATGTGCAGAGCCCATTGGGAATATAGGAACTACACTACAAGGCGCCCAACGTTTGGTAAGGCACTAATTTAACGCTAGATACTAAAGTAACTCAGTCGTGCTTTTCACAGAGACCCCCTTTTTCCCATAAAAAACTCCAATAGACGTCTGGAGTGGGTGAAAGGATAAAATCCGCCATAACTGAGTAGGACGAAAAATCCTATGTATTAGTTTTTGGTTTGCTCAACGTTGAAGGATACAGTGTTCCAAAATATTGTGCTCCTTATCTTTGTTTCCTTGAAACTTGCTCTGCAAACTTTCATTAAACAATGACGAATAACAGCGACAAAAACGCAACCGGTGGAGCTGCAGCAGCAGCCAGTCCAGGCTTTGACGTTACAGGTTTTAATGAAGATGATGCGGATGCTATAATCATCCCGGAAAATTTAAGGAAAACCATCACTATAAAGCTTATAACAAATGGCCTATCACCAAGAGGTGGTAGGGTCATTTTTGTCATGGAGGCACATGAATATCGGCAGACAGAGGTTTACATAACGTAATGGCCTGGAGGCCATATATTGAGGAAGATGCCACGCTGTTGTCTCTTGATGCCTCTATGGCCTTCGATTCCATAGAATGGCCGTACATGTTCGAGGTCCTTGTAAGCGCGGGTCTGGGAATGAAATTTAAGGCATGGGTTTGGCTGCTGTATACGGATATTTTGGGCCTGGTGCGAGTGAATGGCTATACTTCTAGGACGTTTTAATTGAGGCGGGCTACCAGGCAGGGATGCCCGCTGTCCCCATTGATATTTGCCCTTCTTTTGGAACCCCTTGCGGCATGGATACGCTGCGATGTGATGGTACGCAGGCTGAGATGGGCGGATGATGTGGAGGACTGCATATCTTTGTATGCGGTTGATATAGGTTGATATACTGTTGTACTTGGCTTCCCCTTACAAATCAATATCCGTAGTACTAGACATCTTCGCAAATTTCGGCAAATACTCAGGTACTCCGATCAACTGGCATAAGTCTGTGTTGTACATGTTGTGGGGGCAGGTCCCTAGGCTTCCGGCTGGTTGCTCCATAGTAATAGCGAAAGAGGGGTTTCGATACTCAGCTGATTATATTACGTTGGATCCCAATCTGTTTTATAGCTCCAATCTTGCCCCCTCGCTGGCCAGACTGCGAGCAGACGTGAAATACTGGCGGTCCCTCCCACACTCATTGCTCGGCCAGGCGGCGCTTTTTAAGATGCTGGCCCTACCTCGATTTTTGTATATCCTTCAAAACTGCCCACACAAAGTTCCGGATTCATACTTCAAAATGGTAGAGGGGGAGGTCCGTACGCTTCTGTAGGATGGGAGGGCCCCAAGTGTGGCATTAAAGAAGCTGACGAAGAGTTGGTATGATGGAGGCATTGCACTCCCCGACCTGCAGCTCTATTACTGGGCGGCACAGCTAGTTACTGTCAATAGATGGATATATCGCCCTCCGGAGGATCCCGCGTATGCGCTCAACCTATACCAAACTGACCGCTCCGGATATATGGGGGCCCTGTATGATAGTGGCAGGAAGAACAAAGGACGATTTTTCGGGCCCACCTTACACACGTTACAGGTTTGGCAGACAGTGAACTCGCGCCTGGGATGGCCTGGCATCCTAACTAAGGCTGCTCCACTTTGGAGTGCGCAAAAACTGGGTATGTTATGTTACCAGGTTTGATAAGTGGGACCTCATAGGTATCTCTGTGGTAAAAGATTTGGTTAAAAAGGAGAAGATACTTACGTTTGAGGAACTCCATAAACAGTACCACCTGGCTCAGGGTGAGACGTATAGGTACCTGCAGATACGCCATGCTCTTGGAGCGGCCTTCTCAACTTTCACGTACATTCCAGACTCTTCGCCGCTCGAAGACAGATTGTTAGATGGACCTTTGGATTCTAAAGCTATCTCACTCACATACAAGAAATTATGCAATAACCTTCAAGATACCTTCCGATGACTCAGGGAGAGATGGCATGACGATTTAGGGGTGCTTACTGACGAAGACTGGCAGGAGGCCTTGATGTCTTCGCGGGAGGCGGCCATCGCACAAAAGCTCAGGTTGATTCTGCTCCGGATATTGCAGCGCTCGTATATGACAGGACCGACTTTAGTGAAGGTGGGTTCGCGGTCGGACGATCTCTGCCTGAGGGGATGTGGTCAACAGGCCACGTTTTACCATATGCTGTGGAGCTGCCCAGGGTTGCGGGTCCTATGGGAGGGAGCCATGGAACACATGCATAAAACCCTACATAAGGAGTTGATCCTGACGCCACGACTGGGGTTGTTAACAATCTGGGAGGCAACTGACCTGACGGAGGTAGAGAAGCAATTTGTGACACTGGGCTATACCCTGATCAAAAGGGAGATAGCGAAAGGTTGGGGGGGAGCAAACACACCAAGTGTCCATGTGTGGGCGAAAGAGTTGGATAGATGCATGTTGGCAGAAAAGGAAGTATTTATAGCACGGGGGTGCCCCAAGAAATGGGACCGAAAGTGGTTGAACTGGAATAAGTACTGGGGAGATATTGTGGTGTCCCCAACGGTGGAATTGGAAATGCGTCACAGTGAGGTGCTGAAGCTATGTAATGCATAAATGATGTTAGATAACAGTCCAAATCCAGAATTCTGTAAGTCATACAGTGATGTCCTTGTATGCGTATGTTTTGCTGTTACTAATAAAAACATTTAAATAAAAAAAAACATCTCCCCCCAAAATCAAAGAGGGGTCGCCCTGTGACACTTGGTCCCGTAGCGTTCAGAGGTAGGAGTCCTGCATCTGGTTCGGTGCGTAAACATTACACAATGTGAAAAGGCATTTCCCAACTTCCACCCCCGCTCTGATGAAACGCCCATCTGGACAACAAAACGTTTTTGGTTCCCCCTGCCTGAAACCATTTCTGCACATGATAGCCACTCCAGCTGTTTTGGTGTCGGCCGCGGCCCAGAATTGAGGGGATATTTAGTGTGCAAAAACAACAGTTGATGGACAGAATGCAGAACAATGTCATACATTCACCCCAGTACAGAGATATGGGCCTAAATCCATTGTTTCTTTGCATTCCACACCACCCCAGTTCAGACATGGCCATATGCAAATCAGCCTTGACCCTGTGCCTCATGGGAACAATCCAACCCGAACTGCCAAGCCACTGGAGTCAAGCTATTCTGGCTGAAGACGACTGATAGCCAGAAACTGGTCCTAGGATGCTTGATTCCGGTCCAGGAAAGAAATGGCTTGGCAGTTCGGGCTGGACTGTTCCCATGAGGCACAGGGTCAAGACTGATTTGCATATGGCAATGTCTGAACTGGGGTGGCTTGGTGAGCAAAATAACGATGGATTAAACCCAGATCTGTGACTGGGGGTGAATGTTTTGCCATTGTGCAACATTCCGTCCATCAACTTGTGTATTTTGCTGTTCACCCTATGTGGGAAGGGTATGCCCAGACGTGGGTCCCTTGCTCACTAAGCCACTGTAGTCAAGCTATCCTGGCTGAAGATGGCTGATAGCCAGAAACCGGTCCTAGGATGCTTGATTCCGGTCCAGGAAAGACATGGCTTGACAGTTCGGGCTGGACTGTTCCCATGAGGCACAGGGTCAAGACTTATTTGCATATGGACATGTCTGAACTGGGGTGGCTTGGTGAGCAAAATAACGATGGATTAAATGCAGATCTGTGACTGGAGGTGAATGTTTTGCCAATGTGCAACATTCCGTCCATCACCTTGTGTGTTTTGCTGTTCACCCTATGTGGGAAGGGTATACCCAGACGTGGGTCCCTTGCTCACTAAGCCACTGGAGTCAAGCTATCCTGGCTGAAGACGGCTGAGAGCCAGGAACCGGTCCTAGGATCCTTGATTCCGGTCCAGGAAAGACATGGCTTGGCAGTTCGGGCTGGACTGTTCCCATGAGGCACAGGGTCAAGACTGATTTGCATATGGCAATGTCTGAACTGGGGTGGCTTGGTGAGCAAAATAACGATGGATTAAACCCAGATCTGTGACTGGGGGTGAATGTTTTGCCATTGTGCAACATTCCGTCCATCAACTTGTGTATTTTGCTGTTCACCCTATGTGGGAAGGGTATGCCCAGACGTGGGTCCCTTGCTCACTAAGCCACTGTAGTCAAGCTATCCTGGCTGAAGATGGCTGATAGCCAGAAACCGGTCCTAGGATGCTTGATTCCGGTCCAGGAAAGACATGGCTTGACAGTTCGGGCTGGACTGTTCCCATGAGGCACAGGGTCAAGACTTATTTGCATATGGACATGTCTGAACTGGGGTGGCTTGGTGAGCAAAATAACGATGGATTAAATGCAGATCTGTGACTGGAGGTGAATGTTTTGCCAATGTGCAACATTCCGTCCATCACCTTGTGTGTTTTGCTGTTCACCCTATGTGGGAAGGGTATGCCCAGACGTGGGTCCCTTGCTCACTAAGCCACTGGAGTCAAGCTATCCTGGCTGAAGACGGCTGAGAGCCAGGAACCGGTCCTAGGATCCTTGATTCCGGTCCAGGAAAGACATGGCTTGGCAGTTCGGGCTGGACTGTTCCCATGAAGCACAGGGTCAAGACTGATTTGCATATGGCCATCTCTGAACTGGGGTGGCTTGGTGAGCAAAATAACGATGGATTAAACCCAGATCTGTGACTGGGGGTGAATGTTTTGCCATTGTGCAACATTCTGTCCATCATCTTGTGTGTTTTGATATTTAGTGTGCGCCAGGCGAGGGGTGTCTACCTTCAACAGGTGGGTTTCTTGAAGAAAAATAATGTCTGGGCTGTCTTGGAATATGTAGCGCCACACTTGTTGTCTCTTGTTGGGTGAGTTAAGCCCCTTGACATTAAGGGATAGTATCTTTAAAGGGTCGGGAAGTGCCATAAGACCATCCGATCACAAATTAGGCCATCATGCCACCATAGAAGACATGCCAGGACAGAGGGAGGGGGGAATCAGAAGAGGGTCCTCCCTATGGTCAGCGATCCACCGTAGCCTTGAAATCTCTTGCCCGCCATACCCAGTAGACAGAAAGAGGAAGAGAAGAGTTAGGTAAGTAAGAGGAAACCAGAGAAAACAGTAATCAACCAACATTGGCCAACCGGGCCACATCGTTCTGTTCCAGTCACGGGCCAGCCTGTACCCTAAGGTTTTGGTGGGCCCAGAGACGTCACTCTCTCAGGAACAGATGGGGATAGGTCTTCTGCTGCACTCGAGTTCATCCAGGTGGGAGACTACGGCACCAGCTACACTGCATAGGGGGAGTTGGGGTGGCGCCTAAGACGCAGCGGCAAACATAGAGATCAACCAAGTGAGGGCCTTGGTGCCTGATACAGGTTTTAGAGTTCATTACAGATGTGCCGGCCACCAAGGGACTGAGGAAGCCAGGCCTAACTCTGATTTGTCCCCTTCCAAGGACCTGATGTGCTCAATAATGTCCTGCTTAGCCTGTGAAGATGTTTGCTCATCCAGGGGTGGTGTGCTTCTGCGCCGATGCACAGTAGACCAGGACGGCTTGACAGGCACTCGTGCAGGAGGTGGAGGATGGGTGGGACTGACAGATCGTGAGGCGGGAAGTCGGAGTAGTTGAGCCGCTTCTTGGTAGGACCGTATCACTTGACGTTTAGACTCCCATGGAAAGATAAGGGCGAACAGGTGACCCCACTGGTATGATACGCCCAGGCTCCGCAGTTTGTCTGTCACAGGCTTAAAGTCGTGGCAGCGGCGCAAGGTAGTGGGCGCTAGGTCCTGGAATATCTGGATCTTGTTCCCGTCATACGTGAGGTCCTGCTTGGCTCTCGCCACCCAAAGAATAGCTTCTTTCTCTATGAAGAAGTGGACCCTGGTTAAAATGTCCGGGAGGAGATCCGGTGCCACATAGGTTATTATGTCCTTTCCTTCCGCCCCAAGAGGAACCCCCCGGATGGGGAGGTTGTTTCAGCGACTTTGATCTTCCAGGTCCTTCTGCTTCAGCTGCAACTCTATGTGTTGGTCCTCCAGGGTGGCTAGATGCTGCCAGAGCTGCACTTGATCCTCCGTGCGGGCGTCCACTGTCTTCTCCAGCCCGTCCACTCGCTCACCCAGATCTGTGACCTCCTTCCTGAGTTACCGAACACAGGAATGGATTTCGGTACGTAGGGAGCCGATTTCGGTTTTCAATTCAGACATAAAGGTGGCCATGAATGCTTGTGTTACCGGAGGCGCGTCTCCTTCAGCCAGCGGGGCCACCTCAGCAGGAGTAGACGAACCCGCCATGCCCCACATTGCTACCACAGTGGATCTTTAGAGGTTGTTGCTGGAACATCCTTGCCTCTGTTGGTGCGTGTCATTTTTGCGACGTAGGAAGTCTACAAAGTGCCAGTTTCGAGGGGCAGCTAGGAGCCGTGTGATAGCTCGCAGGGGCGCCCAACTGCCAAATGAGTCTCCCCCCACTTCCTCCATGCACGTTCCCAATAGAGATAGCAGTTACTAGGATGTTAGTCCCCTGGCCCCTTCAGGTGCGATGCAGTCACCTATATCCAGGTCTGGGTTGCCTGTTGTAACTGCCACCGACCCACCTCAACTCTAGAGAGCCCAACAAAGGGTGGTCCTATCTTGCGACAGCCAAGGTCCTGCACTGGGTCCCAGCCGTGTCCCAGTCTGTCGTGGTCAGTACAGCCCGGGGATGCTTTGGAGGGGCTACCTGGCAGGGTCCTCTTCGGGCCGCTTTGTGAGGGTAACTAGGCACTAAGACCGGGTGTGGAGTCAGGTGCCGTTCCGCCGGGGCAGTAACAAATGCAGTCGGTAGAAGCCAGTAGGGCGGTGGGTCAGTGGGGCATCAAACGGACCTTCGTGCTGAAACGTTCTTAGGTGGGTGCAGAGGGGCCGTCCAGTGAGGGGTGTGGCCACATCAAAGACTTGCTCACTGGGTCAACGGTGCTTCCATCCCGCAGTGGTTGCGCAGGGCTTGCACCCTACAGGGGCACCGCGGGGAAGACAATATTCTAGCGTGGTCAATGAAGTCTCCAGCGGGCCTCCACCTCCGGGGGCCTCTAGGCAGTGGCACACCTTTCCCACAGAAGTGGCGCAAGAATTGGTCCTCACCGGGGCAGCGCGAGAGCGCCTTTAGGATAATGGGTCCAAGAAGGCCTGCAGCGGGCCACCTCTCAAAGCGATCGCCGAGTAGCCCAGGGGAGGCGCAGAAGCAGGGTGTGAGGTCAGCACAACACTCCTCTTTGAAGGGGTAGCGATCCTTTACCCCTTCACCTCCATGTACAAGGCCAAGGCGCATCAGAGAAAATCAGGACCGGAACCGCCACAGTCGGGGCCCTCCACGCTTCTTTTTCAGCCCTCACCTGCATGGCGTAGTG
Source organism: Lissotriton helveticus (assembly GCF_964261635.1). Taxonomy (NCBI): domain Eukaryota; kingdom Metazoa; phylum Chordata; class Amphibia; order Caudata; family Salamandridae; genus Lissotriton; species Lissotriton helveticus. The sequence continues at coordinate 1,072,581,953 of NC_136067.1, read as the reverse complement.
TCTGTTGGCCAATGCGGGGGGCTGTCTGGCAAGTTGCACGTCTACAGCGACCGTCCGATCTTCACCTGGCCGCTCAGGGATGGGTCCTCACCAGGGCACTGTAGGGGCGCCTGCAGAGATTTGCTTCCAATGAGCCCTCTGGTGGTTCCCTCCTCCGGGCGAACCTCGGGCAGCTGGATGGAGGCCATTGGGCACAGAGGCATGGGGTGCAAACAGAGCAGCGGTCTTCTTCTTCGGGGTAACGGTCCCGCACTCCCTCACTTCCTGCAGTGAAGCCTCTACGCGCAAAAACCACAGCGCACTGGGGGAGGGCCAGCGCCGGGCCTCTGCTGGGATCTGCTGTCCGCTGCTTCCAGCCAATGTCTGCCCTTTGAGTGCGCCACTCACCGCCTCGCTGCTTAATCACCAACCTCCTGTCTCTCCAGCCGTCCGCCACAGTCTCTAGGCCGGCCCCGCAAGACGGTGGCCAGAGTTCACTGCTGAGGGATTTCCAAGTAGCTCTCAGTGCCACCGGCTCGTCCGACGCCTCAGGGGTGCCCCGCCACTCTCGCCAGGGCACCACTACACCGGTGGGGCCCAAGGACGCTCAAAGCAGCACTCATCCATTTCTTATCAGGCCCCAGACCTGAAGATCGCAAAATGGTGGTCGCCGTAGTCAACAGGGGGAGGCCGGGACAACTTGGAAGTTTCCTCTCAATCGGCACAGTCTCCGTGCCGCCAACTCACCAGGAGAAGCTCCTCATCGTTCGCCACCTCTGCACCCCAAAAAAGTGGCAGCAATCGGGCCCCAGCTCCGCTTAAAATTGCTTAAAAATGCAGCGCTCGGCCGGAGCTCCTGCGGCGTGCGTCTCAGCTCATCTGCAGCGAGACCACGCCCCCAGGTATTAGCAATTTTTATGTATATTGTCTACCTAAACAACTGTTGTTCTGCTCATCTCTAAATTAGAGGAGCAGCGCCACCATGTGGTAGACTGTTCTTAGTATGGTGCCGAGAATTAGATGCTTGTGCCTGGTGCCGAGCACCGGAAACCAATTACGTTCTGGTGCTGAACAGCGTAAAGCACCGGCTCAAATTAAGCACTGGCTTTTGGCAGGGCAGCAGACTTGACGTCATACCGGGTATTAACATCTCGATCCTCTTCCTGGTGGTAGCACTAAATACGTGAATAGGATTGTCATCAGGGAGTGTAGATTTAAGCGTAATAGTGCCCTTTCTCCTGCGTCGTAACAGACCACTGAGCCGGCATCCAGGTGTAGAAACGTCCACAACACCCTGTGGTGCCTTACTCCTTCAACAACCAGGCATATTCCAGATGAAACACCGAAATATCGGGACCCCGAGCCTCGGAGGCAAGATGGCACCTACCCGCTCCTGACGGCAGACCGGAGGAGATCGAACCAGAGCCCCACACCGGAGACTGGTGCCGCGAACCAACCAGCCAGGGACAAAGGTGGCAGTGAGGGTACAGCCCGACATCGGGATTCTCGACACTCGCCCCTCGTATGCACACATAGAAGGGCACAGTCGGCGGCAACCAGAGAAAGCCTACCATTTTGAACACGGCAGCCCTGTGCAGACAGACGCCCGGACCCACGCCACAACCCAGTGGGACCGAAAGGTATCAGCCCATGAGGCCCTGATTCCAGTGACTCGGAGGAGGGGAACTGATTGCCGACCCTACTGCAACTTACAGGACGATCCTCAGCCGGTGTCACCTGACTTCAAAATGGCGCCCGGAGACTGGACAGACGGCGGAATTAGCGTTGAGCAACTGAGCCACCAGATGACACAGCGCCAACAAGCCAGAGGTGAGAGGCGACTCTCCCTGAATCAGCAGGCAACGTTAAGACGAGCACCCTCCCATTATTGCCGGAACTGGAGGCGCCTGGGATGGATGATGCCTGACCTTAACATGGCGGCTCATCGACCCAGTAATCCACGTCGTACTTGTATCAACCTACCGGTTCAACTCGGGGAGGGGCGCTCCTGTTACCCCGCTAAGACCCCTGCAAATAACCTGCTCCTGTACTTCGCACACAGTTCTAACCCCTCCTGGCAGTATTCACCCTCTCCCAAAACCGCAAGGAAGCGGGCCTATTCAGGGAATGACTGGCACTCAAGTGTCTTCCCACATAGACCCTTACGGACCTGCTACAACCCTCACGCATCACCTGGTAAGTGCAAGTTACCCGTCGAACTAACAAGTCAGGCACCAAGCCACACCAACAGTGCACTGCATACTCCGCAACTACTGGCAACGCTCGCTACATGTGGGACTCCCCCAATCACCGCCTGATGTTAGGTATGTCACCAGCCCTGCTTATACCCTGCTGTGCCCCTGATCTTCATGTTGCCTCGAGTCCCATCCTCGACCGGGCTGGTGGGTCTCATACTGTTCCAGTGCTGCCTTGCCTGCCTGAAGTTTAGCCCGAGAAGGGCCAGAACACCATGATATCTGCGTGATCGTTTCTAGAACTAATTCACCGACCCCGTTTTTCTTGAACCTCTTCCCTCGCCACTTGAGACTGAACTATTTTGTCTGATGCCCGATGGAGCTACTTGGTTTAGCTATAGGGGAGATGGGCCGTGGATTCCCTCCTTGGTCGTCACCTACCCAGTCGGTCTTTAGACAGACTTCCTTTCGTCTCTACAGTTGTCTCTTCCCTTATCCTCACTTTCCCTCCTCCCCTACCCCCCACTACTTTCTCCCTCCTCTCTCTCCTCCCCTAATGTGTTGCTGATTGTTTGATATAATGTTTACTTGTTTGATCTTTTCCTGATATATTGTTGAGCCACATGGTTGCACTTCCTTTCGTCTCTCCTGCCGTCTCATACTGCATCCGCCCTCTATTTATGTCTCTCCTTCCCTCCTCTCTCAATGTATTGAGACTGAACTATTTTGTCTGACGCCAGATGGAGCTATTTAGTTTAGCTATAGGGGAGATGGGCCGTGGATTCCCGCCTTGGTCGTCACCTACCCAGTCGGTCTTTAGACAGACTTCTTTTCGTCTCTCCTTATTGTCTCGTCCCTAGCTCCTATCCCCTCTCCCCCGAATCTCTCCCCTTGCCTGCTACTCTGCCTACCCCCCTGTCCTTTGTGCCCTTTGACTAAGCACTCCTTCTCCCCTTGTTGGGGAAAGATCCAATATTTATACTCTGGAGTCTCAGCGAACCCGCTGAGTGAGTCCACTACACCAAGGGAGCCACTCACACTTGAGGTATGGTATGGCACCCCTTACCACAGCACTCCCTCTCCCCTTACTGGGGAAGGATCCAGTATGTAGCCCTTGAAGTCTCAGAGACCCCTCTGAGAGAGTCCACTGCGCAAAGGGAGCTTCTCGCACCTGAGATAGGGAAGTGATACCACTTCCCATGGGATCACAGCTTACTGGACTTTGGACGTTTGCCTTGACTCGTCTACCGGTTTGTGTACCCGTCACCCTTCCCCTCCTCTTCCCATCTGTGTCTCTCACCCTACCCTCCTCTTTCCCGCCTTCATTATCTGACTACTTCCCCTGCTCCAAACCCCTCTCCCCTGAATCTCTCACCTTGCCTGCTTTTCCCCTTACGTATTTGTTCTTATTGTTTATCTCGACCTTACAAGAAACTATGTGGCCATGCTCGAAGAACTATGTAACCTTTGTAAGTATGTAGCCTGTAACTATGATCTGATGCTCATGTAAAGTGCTATGATACCTCTGGGTCTAGCCAGCGCTATATAAAACTTTTGAAAAAAAAATAAAAAATTCTGTAGTCCAGGAATATAGCACCTGTACTAACTTTTGGAATGCATGAGATGTATGGCATAGCTCTGCCATCGGCTGGAAAACCTAAGAACTTAATAAAACTAACAAAGTACTGACTACTTCCTTACACAAAACTGAGTCGGGCTTCGGTGTGCGATGTAAACGTTTCCATAGGCCATACCTGCACTACCAGAAGACATTGCTATATCGTACTAGTAATGGTAGATTGTACTCCCCAAATGTGCTAATGAAGAATACGTGTTCCACAATTAACAAGATATTTCTTGGTGCGTCAGAGGGTCAAAAGAAGCCAGGAGAAAGAAGGTGGATGAAGTTGGCGGTCTAGGGATCTGTAGGAGGTGCGTCCACGAGTATAATTTGGTTTACTGTGATAACATTCTGTAATGGGGTTATTGCTTCCTGTTAGCTGTAGTAACCATATGAATTTCTCTCTTGGTGTCAGTTATTTATTGTTTTGAAAATCGCTTGATTTGAGTTCCCTTTACCAACTTTTCACTCAAGTGTTATTTGTAGAGTTCGACTAATCAATCACCAGAGAGGTATCCATGCGCTGTGCTGCAGGTATCATTCGAAGAGCCAGGTTTCATTTTTTTTCTTTTTGTTTCAGCAGCCACTCTTTTCTCCTCTGTGTATGAAGTCTGAATTTGCTCTTTATCAGTGCTTAATTTGTAAACAAAAAACAGAAGTGCCAGGGCCCTTGTCAGGAGGCCACTGCAGCTTTCACCACCCATTGCCCCAGCCAGCACAACCAAGAATTACTTACCGTCACTCTTCTACAAGGGTGACAATTTAAATTATTCCCGGCTGTCCAAAGCTATAAGAACACATACATCCAATCCCCACCACACACTTCCACATCATGCCACAAAATTCAACAGCACACCACATAATTAATCTCCACTACATACCACTGCACAACACAAGATACCATTCCACTCACTTACACACCATAGCAAACAATGCTACTTCACTTAATTCCAGTACTAAATACCACATTACTATTCACAAAATTCCACAGCACACCGCGCAACATAATTCTACTACAGAAATCCACTCCACACCACACAATTCCACAACTAATCCAATCCAATCCACATAACTCCACTACACACGACATACATACACTACTTAACACACCCATAAAATACATTGCCATCTACAATGCCAATAGCTCTAACTCGAACAAATGTGAGACCTATTGCATTTCCAATGCTTGTTTTTTGTGTGTCTCTTTATTAAGTCCTTGAGGCAAGAAGGATGGTGTGATTATGTGGTTAGCCAGTCTAGTTGTTCTGTCCCTCCGATTGGCTTGTACAGACAGACTGCCCTAAGGAGGACGTCTGCAATTCTTTCGGACCATGGCTCCCGCCCTCCCCCACCCCCTTTTCTGACTATCCCTGAGCTCACATGACCTCTATCCTGACAGCAGAGTCCGAGCATTATGTCCGATGCCGGGTGGAGCTGCTCTGTTCAGCTAATGAGGAGATTGGCCTTGGCTCACCCCCTTACCGTCACCTGCCCAGCCGAACCTTGGGCACAGTTTCTCCCCTTCTCCCTGTCTCGCCCATCCCCCCCTCTTCGTATTTCCTACGCTCTGCCTTTGCCCTGTCTCCTTTCTATCCACCTTTCTGACCTATGCCCATTGGAGATTTCTGTGAGAGCTATAGGGGAGACTGGCTCTGGACTACCTTTCGGACTGATGACCTTTGGAGCTTCCTTGAGAGCTATAGAGGAGACTGGCCTTGGATTATCTCCCTGGCTGTCACCTACCCACTCGGTCTTTGGGCTGACTTTCCCTTTATCTCTTTTCCATTTTCCCCCTCATCCTCTCCCTTCTCATTCTACCTCTCCCCTTTCCCTCTCTATTTGTCTCTCAGGACATTGGACACAGTTCTTCCTTGTCTTTTTGTTATGGCTCCTTCTTCCCCTCCTTTCCTATAAATTCACTCAACCTAGTTGTTTGTTTACTGTACCTTACTACACTATTGTAACTGATGTAAATTGTAACGGGATGTTCCTCTGTTATAGCGCTCTGATACCTACGGGTCTAGCCAGTGCTTTATAATCCTTTTGATGTACCTTCTAATGCAATGTTCCCCTGGTTATGCGTTCTGATACCTCCGGGTCTAGATAGCGCTATGTAACTTTAGCAAATCAAATAAACTAAAAACTGTTTTTCCTGAACGCTGAGACCTGAGCAACATGGCTGATGACCGGTGGAGTTGCTTGACAGCTAATGAGGAGATTGGCCCTGGTTTTCCCCTTGACCGTCACCTACCCAGCCGGACTTTGGGCATTGTTCCTCCTCATCTCCCCGCGATTACTCCTTCCTCCCCTCCCTACTACGAATTATTGAAACATTGTTTATGTGTACTGTACCTTACTATGCTCTTGTATCTGATGTAACTTGTGCCGCTACGATCCTAAATGTAAAGTGCTCTGATACCCTCTTGGGTCAAGTTCGTGCTATATAAAACTTTATAAATAAGAAGGAAATATGATGCTTAACAAATCTGTGCAAAATCAAATCAGTGTTTGGAGCAGGATGGAACTTAAATCTTTTAATAGTTAGAAGTCAGCATGTTAAAGCTCGTTCAAAAAAAGTGCCAACTCCAAGTGCTGCACTTCTACTGGATACTGTCATGCGGAACAGATGCGGCTCCATGGAGGATTTTGTGCAAATAATTGGCTCCCCCTGATGGTGGTCCAGACTCTCGTAATATTCTACCCACTTCCGTGAGGAATTTACCAACCTGTGCTAGATCTTTTGGAGGGGCAGATATATATATGAATAGTAATGCTTCCTTGCATGATCTTATCTTGTTTTGCATAAGGATAGGCCTCAGATACTTATTTCTCTGTTGTGATAAGCTTGCACAGCAGCATACGATGTGGGCAGCTGATTCAGAGTGATAATTGCACAGCCTACATTGTTCCTGTGTCACTGTACAGTTGTTCCAGTGTGCCCTGTACTCCCTAATGGGTATAGTCAGTAGTCTAAATGATAACATGTTCTTAAATGCATACTTTCTAATTGATACTCTCAAATATGGTTGGCAAAGAAAGGTTTTGTGGGATGTTACAAGCTCCTCAGCACCTCTTATGCCTCTTGCCTTAATTAGATCCAGATCCCTCGAGATCTTATTAGCTTGTATCTTTACTTTGCTTTTTAGCTGTGCTTTGCTAATTTGGAGAGTCATCAGTGATGGTAAATTCAGATATAATGTTGACGCGGATAGTTCCAAGTACTTTGCCCAGGCACTTGACTTGTTCGAGAACATTGCCATAAGGGCACCCCGCAAGGAATCAGGATCTGTATGGCTCACCTGGAAGTAATAGTTAATTATATCTAAATGGAATAATGTACACATTCTCTCTACAAAAATGATCTTAACGGGCATGCTAAAACTCACTAAATAGTTGTGTGCCCAATCTTCATTTCTCTGATGCCATCAATCTTTCATTTAGGATCCTTAGTGAACAGCTCTTTGCTCTGTTTATAACACATACAAATTGTAAACACTTTGGCTGATTACATATATCTATTCACCTTTTGCATACTTACATCTTATGTCATGGTGATGTGAGTTTTAATTTCTGCATGATGTCATCATTGGCATCTCTAACGAAGTTCTATCTTTCAAGGTCCAGATTTTGTCTCTCATTCAAAATCATTATATCAGAAGATGGCTAAAGCTTAGCTTATGCACACATAAGCCACACAGATCCCAATTTCATGTCTGCTCTCACGCGACCAATCACCTAAAAGTCCAGCTCTCTGCTTAACATAACTCCACCACAAGCAAACTGTCAGAAATATTAGCAATGAACAAAAGGAAGGCTCTGGAAAATGGTTACAATTACCAACCTCTCTACCCATCATCATGATATATTTCAATAATCAGATTTTTAAAATGCAATGAAAAAAAATCTTCAATATAGTACCACAAAATCCGCACCTTCTTTAGACCTACATTCTGGACATAACAACTGAATGCCTGGTTCACTGCCTGACGTGATGTGGTTAAAACCAGTAAAAAAAAACGTAAAAAACTCAACTATCGGTTGAGAACCAATTATACCTCTTCCATTAAATATTCGTACAGTTCTTACAGGTTTAGTAACAAATATGCAAAGAAAATGGTTAATATGGAAAGCAGATCTTACTAAATCATACCCTGTGTAGACTAATCTACAAAGTGTTGATTATTTGTTTTCAGGAATTTTCAGTATACATAGCTGAACCTACCTGGGCATCTTGGAGTCTTATGGGAGACAGCTGTGCCACTGATTGGACGTCCAATGGGATTGACACACCAGCAGTATCCCGTGTAGCTGTGACACTGCACCTATTATGAAACCATGTTAGAAGTGAGGAAATTGCGTAGACAAGTGAAAAATATTTAATTTCAACAGATATGGAAAAATTGAAATTCATTTGGATTTTCAATAAGCAAACATTTACACAAAAGTTTATTTTTCAAAATTATGAAGAAAAATTAATGATTCAAATCGGATGCAAATTCAGGAATTATTATGACTATCTTTTTCACATCTATTATTAAATAAAACACTATATGCTGACATTCTCATTATCTGATGCAGAATTAGTCGCTATAATTTCCCCTTGATAGGAGGACTATTTCGCACTTATGTAATGTGGCTTTGTGTAGGGCAGTAGACAATAATTACCTTGCCTGTTGGCAACTTTTGGGTACTCAGTTGCAGCTATTATCTACAAACACTAGATTGGTATATGTGGAAAAGTGGGTCTGCTATCTTGCCATTCACTCCACCATTTTGTGCTTAACTCCACCATGTTGCACTTTAACCTTCATGACTGACTTTCTCTCTGTGTCACGATCACGCTAGAGCTCCACCTTTTGACCTGTTGCATTCCTGCATGGACACTCTGTTCATGCTTTGGCCTGCCACTAACTGACCAGCCCATGGTCAACCAGTCGGACATGGAGTTTCCCAGATGTTTATCGTCCTCACCCAGCACACTGCGCCCTGCAGGCGTCCTTCAACAGGCCTAATCAGACTTATCTCTGTTTGCTGTGTAATCATACCTCTCACCTTTTGCCCTGCAGTAGTCCAAACGACAAATATTTATGGACTCAATTGTAATAAACATGCCTTTCGCCTACACCCAGCGGGGTCCTCACCGTTACCTGTGCTTATCAGATTAACCTTTGTTTGACATGTAATCATGCTATGCGCTGCAGTACCATCTAAATCAGATTGACCTCTGTGTACTATGTAATTATAATGTTTTACACATATCCTGCTAAAACCCCCAAAGGCTACTCACCTGCTGATTCTCCAGATTTTCTATTTGTTTAGGAATGTAATAAAAGATTAGTAATACAACTCCCTTACATGCCTGGGGCAGGATAAAGAGTATATAACACGTGAAGTAAGACCATTCTAACAGACTGCCTCCTCAGACAGCTATGGGTGTCTGTTGTTGAGGCCTCTCCATCTCATGAGATTGTAATAAATAGCCTTTCTCTGTGACTCCAGCGTTGGTCTCAGTTTTTATTCCGGACCCCAGTGGACTATAGGGGGACCCTGACACCTTTGGGGTCTGCCAAAAGACCCCCAAATCCACAATTGGCACCCAACGTTGGGGCTGATCAGAGACGTGGTTGCCCGGTCGTGGGGTCCCGACGAGGAAGTTGACCGGACGGTGGTGGGGCCGGTCTACGTGGAAAAGACCCTCGTCTTTGTAGCCACCACCCGACCTTCACTACATCTGAAAAGACCCCCAAAAGTGGCTCCGGTCCTGACTCGGGCCCTCGATAGACTTGGACGATCTTTGCAGTAAAGAGACCACCTGGAGAACGATACAAAGGATTCTGGTAGGGTCGCTGATTTGCGACACCTTTTTGTTTGTACTTGGTTTTGGTTATCTGGTTTGTTTAATTTCACTCTTTGCAAATATTGAAAATAAAACGGGTAATGTGTACTTTTTGTCCGACCTTTGAACTTTGTAGAAATATTATTTAGGATAACATAGAAAAGCATGCCCGTACTTGGTAAATCCGCTTGATAAGGTTGTTGATGACACCTTTTTTTTGTATTTTGGTTATCCAGACTTGGTATTTCGATATTTGCAAATAACGAAAGTTAAGCGGGTAAAGTGGACTATTTGTCCAATTTTCTGAAATTTGTAGAGACGTTTTTTAAGAAACTAGAAAAACATGCCCGCGTTTAGTAAAATTGCACGATGGTTTGGTTGTTGTATATCTCGATCAAGGGTGCTAGAAGATAGTCAGCCGGCTCCCCCGGAAGGTACCTCAAGTAAGCATATGTACATAAAATACGGTATTTCTCCCATAATGTATAATTCATTATGGCATAAATACACGTCCAATAATAAAGAGACTCATATATGGTTCTTTTGAATCTCCCAAAATTGAAGCTGTAGAAATACAGCTCTTTAAAACAAGGTCGCGACAAGCAATGTTTGACGCCCTAGGCCAATGGAAAAAGGGGGGAGCTGAAAGAGAGAGAAGGGCTCAAGCAAGGTTACAGAAAGAGGCTAGAAAAAGCGATAAACAGAAATTAATAGAAATACAACAGGAAAAAGTTGCATCCAACCTTGCGTGTACAGATAGAGAACACAGGTTGAATATGTCTGGTCAATATCCTGTGATCTCTGACATGGACATTTGTTAATGCTTGCAGTAGGTGAGCCTTGGAAAGAGGTGGGGGCAGGGAGTGTTCGAAGTGGCTGGCTAACAGCCCTTAAAGTTCTGCGCTGAGGTGCTATTTTGAGCTTTTCTGAAAGCAATGGAAGACTGCACGAGGCCTTCATGTCGACCTCTGAGGCCTCATAAATTAGGGCCTTATCTCCAAGAAGTGCATTCCTGAACGCATTAGTCTTAGACAAACAAAAAAAAATAAGATGAAGCTCTTTCTTAGAATTTTGTGGGCTACATGCCTAGGTAAAAACGATCAGCAAATTAAGATTTATTTTTCATAGGAGGAATTGTGGCGCAAGGGAAACACAGAGTGTCTGTGAAGCAGTTTTACTTTTAGAAAGTCAAAATGAAGGTGGCTTAACATGCTTACATGTTTTAGTCATTGCAAAGTTGACAAGATGGTTACAGTTAAGTACTACTAGGTTTATATTTTCTATTTTGCTTTTTGTTAAATGTGTATTATGTTTTGTCTCCTGATTAAAAGTTACAGTTGATATTTTTTGTGTGTTATGTGAAGTGTCTCTTTGTGTGTTGTGTATTTTTGCTTCTGCCCACAGATCATTCATGGATTGTTCTGGATGGTTCTGGGGCTAACAAGACTACAGTTAGACACGTGAGTCGGTTTGACAAAAACGTCATAGTTGTGAAAGGATAATGGTGAAATGAGCGCCCTGAATGGCTATAGGCAGGAAATCAGGGTGAGAGAAGACTAGAATGCACTTAGAATGTTAAAGTTGGTGCAGGGAAGTAGTGGAAACTCGGGGGTCAACAGCAAACGCAACAGTGATGGTCCATACCACGAGGTGGTGGAACGACTGTTCCATATGTACCTGTGGGACCTTATCAATGTGCGAATTGCAAAAAGGTGGGTGCTGTCAGTGGTGTGTTGAAACAGATGGGTTTTTGCATAAAGTCTTAAAAAAGAAATGTTTGTGTGTTTTTCATTTTTGTGTATTTTTATGAATTGTTCCTGCTGTACCTGTGTGTCAGAAGCGACACAGTAAGTTGTATTGATAGCCGATCACCACTTTGGTGACCTGCTGTCAGAGGGGGGGTGAGGAAAGTAAGGAAATTGAATATTAATTTTAAGCCTGACAAATTAAGCAGGTCAGAATATTAGTTTGTGGGCTGCAGGTTCACTGTGCACTTGGTATACGTGCGCTTAACAAATACTTTTAAATTCAATTCAAAGTGCATGACATAGTGTTGTGTGTCACCGCTCATTTACATATGCTATTGTAATTTGTCTATGCTTTCTGTGCTTGGTATACAGCAAGTATACCTGACGGCCTTGGCATGTGTGTTTTTATTTTTTGCATGTTTTTGTTTTTATGCTTTTACTTTTAATACTATTACAAGCTCCCCTGTGTTGTGAGGGGATGGTCATGATGATGCCCATCGCTATGCAACAGTTGGTTGGACTTGTTCTGATTACTAAATTTCACAGATATGATATTTCATGCTGTGAACATGACAGACAACACTTCACCAGTGCATGTCTATTTGGCTATAATGGTATTGAAGAAAAAAAAAAGAAAACCAAAAGATTTATACAGGATTAAAAGTGTGTCACCTGCAGTTAGTCACGATACTGCCCCCTTCCTTTAAGGAACGAGCAGCCTAGATTGATTTTTCCTAGAATGGACCCTAAGGATGAACTATAAATCTGTGGCTCTTGCTAAAGGTGACCTAACTTTTCTCATGATATTGCACTAGTTAATCCTGTTCTGCTTCCTAGGCAGCGTATGGCTTTGTTCCTCAAAGGGAACCAAGTTTCATTTTCCCCGGGGAGGGAACTAGAACATTAGCTGAGATTACAGTATAGGGTGTAGCAGCCGGCGGTAGAGTTAAAATCTGTGTACTACTTTGACTTTTGTGTATTGCCCGTACTCTTGGTGTTGTGTCACATGCCTGACTACCACCCAAGTAATTTCTTGTTCTTCCTATAGATTTTTCTCTCGTCGCCTCTCCCCTAATAGATGTTGCATTGTGCCTAGTTATTGGGGATTTTAGCTGTGTCCTAGTCCCATTTCCCTTTCCCGTATTCCTTTCACCAGTCAGCCCTTTTATTATTGTTGGTGTATTGTTCAAGTTCACACTCCCAGACTGCAGTGATGTACTAGGGATCCCCATATTATGTATAATTCCCTTTTGTATGACCAGACTGGTTTTCAAGAATTTTCTTCATGCCCACTTCGATATTTTCCAGTCTGACTGTCAGGGTAGTGATGGGCTGGTTAACTGACTCAATAAAATCATTTACTATAGTAGACAAATTTTCCACCTCAATAGGGGATACTTTACGTTTATTTTTTGAAAAGGACATATTTTCAATGCCTATTTTAGTTTTGTTTTTACCCTTTTGTCCCTGCTGTTTCGATTTTCGGTGGGATCAGATGTGTTATAATCGTGGAAATACCAGTCCTTGTCTTTCGTATCCACATTTTGATCATTAACCTCTGTATTGCATAGTGCACCCGATGCACCATTATTAAAGGGAGGTATCTGCATGCCCCTGATAATTTGTATCATGCGTTTCCCCTTTTGAGGTGTTCTAGATAAGGAATGTAGGAACATACAGATGTAGTAATCCAAAAGATGTTTACCCCATTAGACAATGCCATTATGTGTGAGGACATACATTCGGATAGAATTCCCATGTAGCTATCTACCCTTAGATGGCAGAGGATAATGCTCTCCCATTGAAGTTAGTGAGGATAATGAAGAGTACCAAATTGAAGAGACTAGAAGCACTGCCTTTGCCTTTGTATCCTATGAAAGTGACAGTGCATTCTAGACCAGAGTTCTCCCACGGCGTCGGGCCACTCTCTTGAAGATTGCAGGCCACCTGCTTGCAGTCCCATTGCTAAATACAATGAATGTTTTTTTGCGCTAATTTGAAGGAAACTAACAACTGTGTCACATTCCCTACATCACTAGGTTCTGCGGGATCTTCCAGAGTAAAAGGAATAGTCATAATAACCTGCAGAACGATGATGAAGATGAATCCTAACTCCCATCAGTGACAGCTACAGATGAGGGGCGGACGTCTTGGACCTACAGTCCCAGCACCCAGAAAGTAGCAAGGCTGGACAGCGATAGCCAGCGCGTCATCAATGACATCTCCAAAGCATTGTGCTTGCTCCATCAGACGGCACTAGACATCAGAGAAGAAGGAGGAGCTGGTTCCCTGTTTGCCACAGAACAAGAGTTTCAGTGCAAAATGAGTGAAAGAGAAGGATCCCTGTTGTTGACGACAGGGCTGGTTTGAGGCTTCAGTTTTCTATCTGTCTTGTGCTAGTAACCTCTGACAGCGCGCGGTCCCTTGAGCCCCTTGGCCTAAGTTTTGGCCACCTCCCTCCTTTTCTTTGCTCCAACAGAAGGGCAGTGCACCGGAGGATCCAAGATTGGCAAGAGGCACTACATTTGTGGTACACATGTTGAAAGGAAAATTAGAATGAAAGAGCAGCCCGAGCGCCCTCTGACACTGAATAACGAGTGTTGGAGCCTGAGAGTGTTGCTGAACCTGAAACTCTGTTGCTCTTTCCTGATTAAACAGTACTTGGGTCTGCACAATATGAACAGCGCCGATGACCACCGAAGAGCAAGATATCTGTAGTGCCTGCCGCAGAGGAGAGACACTGGTGCCCTGCCTTGTGACATTGAGACTTTCGAGTGAGCTGTGAGTGTTTGCCAGGAGGGCACTCCAACAGATACTAAGAAGCACTATTTTCATGGAAAGGCCTGGATCAAGAGGCCCAACGCGGAAGAAGAGAATGGATGGACGTTAGAAGCCAACCAAAGAGGCTTAGAACGGACTTTGGGCACAGTTGCACACGCGAATCCAGTGCAATTGTATGAAGTAAATGTTAGATAAGTTCCCATTTGACTGAATTGCCATGGAAGAGGAAGGGGCTCCGCCTCTAGCATCCAAAAATGGTCCACCGGAAGTGAATTTGTGTGACTGTTCTTACTGTTCTGCTGGCATTGTTTTAGAGTAGTGTTCTGTTTAGTAGAGCAGCATCAAGTCCGTACTCTGCCTAATGATTATCCTAGTACCTCTTCCACTGATCTTCTTCTGCTGTCTTTGCCTTCATTGTGGCCCCCCACTTTGCGGCCTATTTGCAAATGTTATCAAACCAGTCCCCATGAATGCCCACGTCAAAAACGACAAGATAATGACTGAATGTGAGACACAGCTATTGATGAACATTGTAATTGACTGACAATGGTTTCGCCAATGGCAAAAGGAGGGACTGTGGAAAAGTGGGTCTGCTATCTTGCCATTCACTCCACCATTTTGTGCTTAACTCCAACATGTTGCACTTTAACCTTCATGACTGACTTTCTCTCTGTGTCACAAACACACTGGAGCTCCACCTTTTGACCTGTTGCATTCCTCCACGAACACTCTGTTCATGCTTTGGCCTGCCACTAACTGACCAGCCCATGCTCAACCAGTCGGACATGGAGTTTCCCAGATGTTTATCGTCCTCACCCTGCACACTACGCCCTGCAGGCGTCCCTCAACAGGCCTAATCAGACTTATCTCTGTTTGCTGTGTAATCATACCTCTCACCTTTTGCCCGGATCACTGACATAATACAGAATACCAAAATATAGACTTACCTAAATATAGATGAAAAAATATAGAATACAAAAATATCGAATTCCTATCTACAAACAGGTAAGTACAATAATATTGAATCAAAAATATCGTTGTAAAAAATATAGTTAGTCAAAATATCGATTTTTTTAATTAAATAATAAATATAATTAACTTAAACATACTTAAAATACTTAAATAACCTTAAAATTAATAAATAATTAATGTAAGTTGAAAAAACCATACAATTTTATTTTTTAATACATATATATATTAATGTAATATTAATAAAAAATATACAATATTTTTACCATAGGATAGCGGGAGGGTAAAATGTACTATTACCACTCTAGTGAGTGGAACAGTAGGGAAAACGTTGGATAGCGTAGGGGTAAAAATGACTATTCTCACTCCAGTGAGTGCAACAGTAGGGAAAGCGTTGGAATTGCGGGAGGGTATAAATTACTATTTCCACTCCAGTGAGTGCAACAGTAGGGAAAGCGTTGGATAGCGTAGGGGTAAAAATTACTATTCCCACTCCAGAGAGTGCAACAGTAGAGAAAGCGTTGGATAGCGTAGGGATAAAAATTACTATTCCCACTCCAGAGAGTGCAACAGTAGGGAAAGCATTGGATAGCGTAGGGGTAAAAATTACTATTCCTACTCCAGAGAGTGCAACAGTAGGGAAAGCGTTGGATAGCGGAAGGGTAAAAATTACTATTCCCACTCCAGTGAGTGCAACAGTAGGTAAAGCGTTGGATAGGGAGAGGGTAAGAATTACTATTCCCACTCCAAAGAGTGCAAAAAAAATAAGGGAGTGACAGAGCAGCCTAGACGCACTAGCATTGGCGCAGAAGTGCAGCTGTGCACATAATCAGGTAAAATGCAGTTACTCACAGTGAAAGACTCCCAGTGGATACAGTGGGTTGACCTATTGCCCCTTGCTGTATTCTGTGGTGGGTGGAAGCAAACTGTGCAAGGCACTTGAACAAACTAAAGGATGAAGAGGGCTGGCAAAACCCCGCTTTATGTCTGTGTTTCATTATGTATTTTTATTATGATATTGTTTGAAAATATTAGTCAGGTGAGACAGCTGAAATATGAGTGTAAATGTAGCTTGACTCCCCTTCACTGACTCAAACGGCTACACACTTCGCCTTGAACAGCCACACATTTATGAGCGACTAAATACCACATTAAATGGTCACAGACCCTGATACAGGACTAAGAACTGTAGCTTTGTGGAAGGCCAAGTAACAAGTGCAAATGGTGCACTTTTCAGATGTGTGACTGTGTGCTTTATTGTGCAATGGATTCCCTTAGGAGAGTACATGGATCGGGGTCTTCTGATGTCTGCAGGTTTCCAGATATGCACTTATGTCACCCAATGAATTGCATTGATATGCATGGGCCTTCATAGGTCTCTAAGAGTGAATGTATTGGCACCATGCTGCATGTGCATTTCATGTAAAGAAGAGCATATATTCAGCAATGGTAGGGGGCACATTTCTGTCTCATATCTACAGTGTGTCAATCCTTCCAGCTGCATTGGACTAGGCACGGACTGCTGTAGGGGAACCAGAGCTCTGTCATACACAGAGCTACTTTCTAATATCTATCTTCTAATACCTACCTTCTAATAAGAGTTATGCTGCGATCTGTATCTGCCACAGGCCCATGTTATGCCCTGGAAACAGATTTTAGATCAGGGACTAGGTTGTGTGCACTGCAAAAATCATTCTTGTGCATATGGTCTTAAATCATATAGCAATTAAGATCGCAGTTCTAGCTACCTGATTATATGTGCCGTCATCATTGCATTCTGGAATGAACACTTGCTGGAACTCCTTGCGGGCTTGTTCCTGGGTATATTTTCTCTCTGCTACACATCTGGAAACTTCTAGAGAGAAGGATTGTGGCAAGATACAAGACGACGTGAAACTATGTACGGTTCAACATTTCTTTTCATACTTAATCACTTTTGATTCCTGTTCTTATTTAAGAAACCAATGCATAACATCTAGCACAATAAAAAATCATTATAAAAAAATAAGAAATCGCACATAAAACCTTAAATATAGAAAAAAAAGCATGGAAAAGGATGGTGCTCGAATATGACTTTACCTTGAAGAAATTAAAGACAAGAGGCGTTTGGCAAAACAGTAACAGTTGGTTTAATTAAACACAGTGGACAGGAGAACAGGCAACAGAGTCAGGGTCTAAAGACTGTCTCAAAGTAAATTTGTTTTGGCAGTCCATTTATACATTTCACAAATTGTAATAAAACAATGTGTACATTATTTTTAGAACAAGAATCTGGGCCTAGTCAGAGAGCCATAAAAATGGTCATTTGATAAGAAGCGCACAGTGGGTCTTGACCCTGCTTCGACAAAATGCGGAGCTAGTGGGTACCTGTCCAGATGTCCAGCATGTGGAGCATGGGATCGCTGCGTGTAGTGTGCATGTTGTGTTCTGATTGGCTGAGTGTTCATAACTCAGTGTAGCATTGACTTTATGGTGTTTTTGGAACGCACACCACTTTGGCCAAACAGGTTTTATTGGGGCCAGTCTCCTGAGACCATTACGGTGTTGCTACCTATCTGTGGGATCAATCTGGGGTTTCCTGTTTACGCACTTGTCTAAGGGTTAGGTGTCACTCCACCTGTGATCTGTTAAACAGTTGCTTCCGGCCTGGGTCACTTGGCCTGCCTGACCACATACTTCTGATTCGGAGTTGAGGGGAAGGTCAGATCGGGTGATTTCAACAACAGTGATGTGTGTTTGTCATTACAAATACATATATGTTGACTTGCATTGAAATCATATTTTACAATATTAACAAGGACATTTAGTTCTACATGCTGCAGCAGATAGGGGTATACCTTAAAGGAATATTATTATAAGTTTTTCTATAACTTAACCAATTCTTGCAAGCATTTTTCCTCCATTCAAATAAAAGCATTCCACAAGATAGGAAACATAATGGGAGATTCCATTATTCCCCCCACTAGTGTAAGTAGTTAATGTATTCTTGTGTGACTCATAGAAAACTTGAAAAAACCTGTTTTGAAAGACAGGGCTTGTTTGCCCACATTCTTTCATTAGCACAGAGGGGAAGATAGGTAAGGCTGAATCAGGTGATAATATATGTGATGTTATGATCATAAAGTTGGCCTTTCGAATATCTCTGAGGGAAGCTAAGCAGCTACAATAGATAAGCAATGCTATTTTTTATTTAATCAATTAACAAAATCAGTGGCAATGCCAAGAGCTGATTAAGTTCTTCGAAAAGACTTTATTGCCAACCCTGGTAAGCCAATTTAATCACCGTAAGGTTTGACCCTTGATATTTCATAGTCTTCAATACTAAATTCATTAATGGATTTCTCCATAATTGATTTCAATCAATCTGTATAGATTTATACATTTATAAAAAGAATAAAATAGATATAAATGATAAATAATTACTTTTCGTAATTAGTGGCTATTAAGATAAGGTAAGTCATCATCCGTTTTTATAGCTTTAATAGCCATTCTCTGTAGATTACTAGCCTAACCATTGAAAATATTTGAATCCATGCAGCAGTGAGGTAATTTATTATACCAAAACGTGCAGCTTCAAGTAAATTATCACCGATTTTCATGTAAAACTGGTCTTAGATACATAAGACGACGATCGACATAATAAACACAAAGAAGAACAAAATCACTCTCTTCCTTTTCAATTGATCCGCACCTACTGCTTGAAGAAGGGCCTTTCTTCCGCATAATGGACTTCGGCTCAATACCTCAATTCAGATACTATCAAAGTATTTTATACCTGCCATAGATAATTTAGCAAATATCATAACTCCAAGCAAGTTTAATCTTGAACAATAAAAATGTATTTTAGTTGTCTGGGGGTTATTTTAAGCCTATTCATTTTGGGTGTTGAATAATAGCATCAAGGAGCTATGACAAAACTGGTGTCATCTGTACTAACAACACCGTCCAATTAGATGGATTCTATTAGAGTGTTTGTTAAGAAATCATATTTAGTGGTAACAGAGCTTACCTGACATTTCAACATGAAAATGTTAAAAAGGGAAATAGTCGAATGTTAAATAATCTAACTCCCTACTTTTAGAAGACTAAACACTGAAGCTGAAAAAGTGGTGTTGGATACCACAGAACACGCATTTGCTTCAGTGCATCCTTTGTAAAACAGAAAATCAGTTAGACGTTATAATTGAAATCCATCTATCCGTGTCGTACAGCTGTAAACGTCAATAAAACGGCTCATATCTTCTCCAAGTGAAATGACAACACATGGTGAAATATTCAGTCACATCGTCTCAATGAATAGTTTCATTGAATTATGTCAAGGCTACAGTGTTACCCTGTAATTCAAACGTTACATAGCGATTATTCAATTAAAGGAAGGCTTGTGTTCAGGTACCTATGAGGGAGGATAAAACTGTCTTTATTTGAGCATGGTAGGCCAAGAAACGAGTTCCTATATTAAAAGAAGAGCAGCATTTAGAGTGCTTCTCTGTGCTTCTCGGTCTATTGCTAGGTTGATGCCAACACCTCCTTATAGAAAAAGAGTGCGGCACCCCCCGCAAGACAAACTGAGATCCAGGGCTAGATGATGTGTAGAAATCGGAGTCAACCTTGCTAACCCAATTATGTTGTTTTTTTATTGGCATTTTACAAAACTTCAAAATATTTCCGAAATCAAGTCATGCAGTTTTGGAATGCATACATATACGGCACCTACTTCACGGTCTAATACATCAGATAGCTCGGCTGCGGAATCATTTCAGAAGCATTTAACCCAAGGCTAGGCATCTGATAAACTAACATATGCAGTGGTAGACAGTGCAGACAGGTAGAAGCTGCATGTCAGGAGGATTTAGGGGCTTTAATTAGGATTATTTGCCTCAGTTCCGACCATGGCGCTTGCTGAAGCAGGTGAGTCTGAACTTCTATGCTGGAGGTAGGCAGTGAATAACGTTTCCAAATGTCCCCAGAGCAGGATCGCTTTGGCATGAGTTCCATGAATGAGGACAATTGTTTGTGACAGTGGGAAATATATTTCTGCCAGGTTTAAATCGTTGGGACCTGTTCTCTACCCCAATTTATTGCCACCCTATGCTTAGCCAGTAATAGTATCATAGCAATGAGTCTACAGTGGTCATGTGATACCTCCTTCACATATCCAATTAGACCAATCATCGGGTGGAGAGGAATTGATGTACCAGTGATATGCAGTGTGTTGAAGAGCTCACACCAGTAAGCTGCAACGTTGGGGCAGTTCCATGCAAGATGTATAAAATCGGCCTGTGGTGTGTGGCAATGCAGACAACGAGAATCGTGAGCTAGTCCCATCTGTAGAAGCTGTGTAGGCATGCGATATAGATGATGTATGCATATAAAATGTACGAGGCAATGCAGATGATTCGGGTAAAGCATTTCTAGTTGGCTACAGCGGAAGATCCATTGGGTGTTTGACAGGTTACGATCCAGGGCTGAATTTCAGGCCTCGCAGGCTTTCAGGAGAAGAACCGGGGAAGTATGTTGCATGTGCAGGTAAAGATGTGTAATTGACTTGCGCAATGAAGAGCTTGTATGAACGTATTCCAGTGCAGTGAGACACATGTAGCACACGGCTCGCTGATCGCAGTTCAAATTATAAGAATGTTTCATGCGGCGCAGGGGTGGATGGGGCTGTGGTCACCGATGGGGGGAGGAAGGGATAGTCAGGGTAAATATCCACCTAGGTTTTTATGCCCGTTGTCGTTGCGGACCCGATTGCTCCCTTGTTTTGCAGTGGGGGAACAGGGTTTTTTTAACTAAGGGAATTGAGGGAGCATATAATATAGGGATGACATCATGCTTCCTGAGCCCGCCAAATGCCCAGCGTATGCTTTCTGTAGTGTCAATCTTGGCCCTCAGTGGCCGATAAGGGAGGAACAGAGCTGTTGTAAGCGACCAAGGGGAGACTTTATCATGCCCTATGACCAAGTGTGCTTGGAATGGTGTGGGATCTAGCCAGTAATGTAAGAAATGGGCCTGCGTGCATAAGGCATAGACCTGTATATCCGGACCTCCCAGGCCCCCTCGTGAGTGTGGTAATGTGAGTAGTACATAAGAGGCCCGTGGTTGCCGACTCACCCATGCCAACGAGATCAGCCTAGACTGATGGTGAGTGAGATTGGAATGCTTATGAATAAATAGAGCACTTTAGCGAGTATGCCCATTTTAGCCAACGCAATGCGGCCTGCCACAGATGACGGAAGCTTCGACCATCTTCCACACAGCCGTAATTAGCCTGCCAGACTTCCTCTGGGTCCCGGTTTTGACATATACCCAAGTATTTAATGGGCCAGTTGCCCATTTCAGAGGGTATTCTGTGGGGAAGGGCAGTGTTGTATCGGTCAGTGGAAAAAGGGCAGACTTGGGCCAGTTCACCTGGATAACGGAGTATCCTCCAAACCGCACAACCTCTTGTGGCAATGGGGCCAGGTTAGTCTGGGAGTCGCATGCATATAGGGTGATGTTGTCTGCATATAATGATATTAGTAATCCCCGAGATGTGAAGCCTATACCTTTGTCTGTGTGGGGTTGGCGGAGCTGTGCTGTGAGGGGATCAATAGCAGTGGCAAATGGCAGCGGCTGGATTGGGCAACCCTGCCTTTTGCCACATGTAATGAGAATTGGTTTGGAAATGAGGCCATTGAGCCACAGGAAGGGTTTATAGGAGTTTTATTTGATTAATAAACTGAGCAAATGTTCCTAATTATCTAGCAGAGAGAAGAGATATGCCCCTTCTAGCGAATCAAATGCTCTAGTGGCCTCAAACCACACAGCTGAGGCAATTGTCTGCAGGTGTAAGTGGTGCATCACTGAAAAGATGGTCCAGAGGTTATGTCATGTCGACCCCCCAGAATAAAGCCAGACTGGTCTGGCCTCATAACAGCAGTAATGGTAGCATCCGGTTTGCCAGTACATTTGAGAATATCTTATTATCAATATTTATAAACAATAAAGGGCGATAGGAGTCGCATTGCTCGGCTGGCTTGTCGGGTTTAAGCAGTGTGACTATGACTGCTTCCCTTAAGGAAGGGGGGAGCGAGCCCACAACCATGGAGTCCTTGTACATGTCTAGGACTCGAGGAGCTAGGAGCAGGTTATGTTCCTTATAGAAGGCCATTGTTAAGCCCTAAAGGCCAGGGGCCTTGTCCCTGGGTACACTCAAGATCACCTGAGCAATTTCCTCCAATGTTATAGGTGAACCCAGATATTCCTATTCCAGATGGGTGCTGGTTAGCCATAGTAGCGGTATAGTATCCAAATATGTCTCAAGCTCCCGCTGCCTATGTGAGTGTCGTGGTATCATTGGGTTTAAAAAGTAGACATAACGTGTCAAATGGGGAGGAACAGAGCCGGCCTTCCCCATTATAGTTCTGACACATAAACTGAGGCATGGGGTTTGTGAAGTAAAAACCCGTCCCGCAGCTGAATCGCGGTCAACGCATAACACTTTCCCCGAATGTCATCTCACCCTTTTCCTCTGTTGCTTTCTTTATGCTCCTGCTGCCAGGCCCAGCTGGGCGAGATCGGCACCTCCTGCTACGCTAAGAGCGGCATGATCCTGTGTCGGAACAACTACATCCGTATATTACATAAGATCAGCACAAGCCAGTTGAGGATCACCGGGTTATTGTCCTGACTACTGAGAGCATACCCCTCTCATCGGCGGCGGACCTTGGTACGAGTGGCGCTGCTGCGCGCCATAGACTGGCGGACGAGTCCCGACAGCCCCCGCCATTTTAGACACTGCGGGAGACGCCCGGCGAGCGCCCCGGCTCACACACGGCTGGACGGGGCCGCGACTGTGCAATGCGCCATTGGGAGGCAGCTGAGGGGCACTGAACGGACTTCTGCCATAAATCACGGGGAGCGTCCGTGGATCCGAGGCTTCCTGACCCCATGTTGGCGCCCGGCGATCGATGACGTTCCCCCGGATACGGTCGTGAGGTGCTGGGGCAACGAGCCCCTTACAGACTGTAAGTAGAAGTGGGCTTTCCCCCCCAGGGGTTGCTGTATGCCGGGGGGAGGGGCGCGGACCACCTGCCCATCACGGATGCCCCACCAGTATTGTGCCTGACCTTAAAATGGCGGCTTAGCTCACCACCGACCACCTCCATCGGCAGCTCACCATTAAGCTGGCACGTCCAAGGGGACTGGGGGGAATCGGTCCCAACAGTGTGTTCTCCCTACTCGTCGCTGGAGCCCTTAAGTGCAGGAGTGGGACTGCGCTGACCCCCTAGCCGGCTGGATCTTATAGGGCGCCTGAGAAGGAACGGACCCACTTTTAGAATGATTCAAAGCTGATCCATGGAAACTTACACCGAACTAGCAGCGTTGTCCGGGGGCTCTACTACCCATTTCCCCGGTTGGACTCCTGCAACTATAATTCGCTTAGCCCTATTCATTTGACCTGCCCTCTTCTTCCTCCTGATTTATGGCAATCCTCCATCTACCCGTGTGCACCTGTGTGGCCCGTCCGTCCTCTACACCTCCCCGCTCTACTCTTCTCCACTCTCCTGCTAATGACCTCTGCCCTCACCTGTCCTAGCCCCCACCCTGTTTATCTATGAATTTTCCCTCGTCAATTGAGATCTAGCTATTTTGTTCTGATGCCTGATGGAGATACCTAGTTTAGCTATAGGGGAGACAGGTCGGGGATTTTCCTCCTTGGACGTCACCTACCCAGTCGGGTTTTAGCCAGACTTCCTTGCATCTCTCCTGTCGTCATCTCTTCCCACATCCTCCCTCCATTTATGTCTCTCTTTCCCCCCTCTCTCTAAGTATTGAGACTGAACTATTTTGTCTGATGCCCGATGGAGCTACATGGCTTAGCTATAGGGGAGACGGACCGTGGATTCCCTCCTTGGTCTTCACCTACCCAGTCGGTCTTTAGACAGACTTCCTCTTGTCTCTCCTTGTTGTCTTTTCTCTCTTTCCTCCCTTCCCCACCTCCCCCGTCCCCTCCAATGCTTTTCTCTCTCCTTTCTCTCCTCTCCTAATGTTTGCCTATTATTTTTGATGTATTGTGTAATTGTTTATCTTGTCTGATACATTGTTGATCCTCATGTATAGTGCTCTGATACCTTTGGGTCTAGCCAACCTCACTTTCCCTCCTCCCCTCCCCCCACTACTTTCTCGCTCATCTCTCTCATCCCCTAATGTATTGCTGACTGTTTGATATAATGTTTTTTGTTTGATCTTTTCCTATATATTGTTGAACCACATTGTTGCACTTCCTTTCGTCTCTCCTGCAGTCTCCTACCGCATCCGCCCTCCATTTATGTCTCTCCTTCCCTCCTCTCTTAATGTATTGAGACTGAACTATTTTGTCTGACGCCCGATGGAGCTACTTAGTTTAGCTATAGGGGAGATGGGCCGTGGATTCCCTCCTTGGTCGTCACCTACCCAGTCTGTCTTTAGACAGGCTTATTTTCGTCTCTCCTCATTGTCTCGTCCCTAGCTCCTATCCCCTCTCCCCCGAATTCTCTCCCCTTGCCTGCTACTCTGCCTACCACCTGTCCTTTGTGCCCTTTGACTAAGCACTCCTTCTCTCCTTGTTGGGGAAAGATCCAATATTTATACTCTGGAGTCTCAGCGAACCCGCTGAGTGAGTCCACTGCGCCAAGGGAGCCACTCACACTTGAGGTACGGTATGGCACCCCTTGCCAAAGCACTCCCTCTCCCCTTTCTGGGGAAGGATCCAGTATGTAGGCCTTGGAGTCTCAGAGACCTCTCTGAGAGAGTCCACTGCACAAAGGGAGCCTCTCGCAACAGAGATAGGGAAGTGACTTCGTACCACTTCCCCTGGGATCACAGCTTACTGGACTTTGGACGTTTGCCTTGACTCGTCTACCGGTTTGTGTACCAGTCACCCTTCCCCTCCTCTTCCCATGCTGTGTCTCTCACCCTAACCTCCTCTTTCCCGCCTTCATTATCTGTCTACTTACCCTTCTCCAACCCCCCTCCCCTGAATCTCTCACCTTGCCTGCTTCTCCCCGTACGTATTTGTGCTTATTGTTTATTTCGACCTTACCAGTAACTATGTGGCCATGCTCTAAGAACTATGTAACCTTTGTTATGATGTAACCTGTAACTATGATCTGATGCACATGTAAATTGCTCTGATACCTCCGGATCTAGCCAGCGCTATATGAAACTCTTGAAAATAAAAAATAAAAAAATAAAAATAGCCGGGCTAACGTCTTTCTGGGGCGGTCACCCACACCATACCATCGGGACTGAGCTTCTTTACCTAGATAGTGTGTTTCATGAATCGCTTCTTCTTGATACTCAGTCATTTTGACACATTTATTAGACAAAGTGGAAAGATCTTGTGAATGGAAGAAGTCAGTCCCTAGAGCTCTAATGTCAGCTTCCAGTCTAGAGAGTGACTCACGAATAGCTTTGAGGATGCCATTTTTCGTAACAATGCAGATGCCCCGCATAACCACTTTAAAAGCCTCCCATAGTATGGAGGGCGATTTTATGGAGCCAGTGTTGTGATCGAACTATTCAATATTGGCTGCCCAATTTTCATCTATAAAAACGGCATCATAGAGCATGCCCGGTGGGAGATGCCAATTAAATGCTTGAGGTAAAGTTTGGGGTACCTGCAGCATGAGCTTCCCTGGGGCGTGGTCAGAAAGTGTTGTGGCAAGTGGGTAATTGAGTCAGTCAAAGTCTGCACATACTTGTAGATCAGCCAGAAGTCAATTCTTGACCATGTATTATGATGTGAGTAGAGGCAGGTACCTTTGCGTGCATCACGGTGCATGGACCGCCAGACATCCTGCAGGTGGTCATCAGAGATCAATGTGTGCAGGGTTTTGGCTGCCTGAGGATGGGGGCGTCTAGATGTCCCTGATCTATCCCTCGAACCCTCTAGTAGGACATTAAAGTCTCCTCCCCTAAATACAGTCCTGGGGCCGATGTAAGAGATTTGTTTCCACACCTTTGTGAAAAACTCTGGGTCGTCAGTGTTGGCCAGTATACTGGGGCCAGAGTTATGGAATGCTTATAAAATGTGGCAGCTAATATGACGTATCGTTCATCTTTGTTGCTAAGACAGTGGGATGTCTGCCATGGCAGGCCCTTTTTTAACAAGATAGTGACCCCTTGGGCATAGTTGGAATATGTTGAGGAATACGTTGCTCCCTACCCATGTGCAAGTAGCCCAGGAGCAGAAACCTTAGCCAGGTAGGTCTCTTGTAAGAAATATATGTCGATTTTGTGTCGAGTGAGAAAACATGGACTACTTGTGCCTTCCGGCCATCATTCAGCCCTCGCACCTTCCATGTGGAACAAGATATGCAAGCCTTACTATCTGCTATTATCAAGGGTGAAATTGGATGGGTCTTATGGTGAAGTAGCGTATAATAGGACCACATAGACCGTAAGTGCAGTGTGTAGTAGAAAGTCTTACAGCAGAGTAACAGTGCATGATGTTTAGCCAACTGTGCTTCAAGAATCACAAATACCCTGCCCCCTTTCATCAACACCCAAAAATAGGGCTTCATTCCCCCATCCACACCAACCCCCCAAACAGGTTGTGAAAACCCACCCCATTAACTCAACAGATGGGGTTATCCCTCGGGCTGTGGGGTCACCATGTGAACAACCCTGCCATATCGTCTGGGTGGTCAAATTTTGGACCTATGGGGGTCCCAAGTAGTGTGGAGACATACTTGTATAGGTAACGAAGTAAACTGAGAACTATAACATAATTGACATCATGGCATCATTACTGGCACTAAATTATGTAATTCCCTCAAGTCACAGCCCTCTCCCTGCATTGCCCGATAGTGAGGTGACTATATAAAGTTCACTGAGGGGGAAATAAATCATTGTCACTTAGCTGCGCTCCTATCGAAGAGTGTGGTGAAGTTGCCAGGGATTAGCGAGTGTTGGCAATCTGTTTGGCAAGTTTTAGAGCAAGTTTAGCATCTGTGAAGAAATGCATTTTGCTCTTGTGGGAGATTCTAATCTTAGCGGGGTATGTTGCTCCAGCCTGCTGCAGTAGCTTCTTAGCCAGTAGGAAGTCCTGACGGGCCACCTGGGCCACCATAGTGAAATCAGGATAAAAGGAAATGTTGTTGCCATGATGCTGTATTGACCCTCTCTCACGGGGCAGTGTGAGGACCATATCTCAATCTCGGTAGATTAAAAGGCGTGTCACGATGGGGCGGAGGTCTCTACAGAGGCCTGGGTCCCAACCATCGATAGGCTCTCTCCACTATGAAGACAAGGGATAGATCCGAACCCCAAAAAGTCTTGCAGCAGGGACTCAACATAGTCTTTCCTTATAGAAATGCCTGTGGTTTCCAGAAATCTTACTATGCAGAGATTGTTGCTTCTTGAGCGAGCCTTGAGATCTTCATTTTTGGCCATGATTAACTCTAGCTCTATACCTATCTGCAAGTGGCGGTCCTTTGTTTCCATTTGGAGATGATCTACAGTTGAAACTCGGTTTTCCAGATGATCAAGTCTTCGTGTGTGTCTATACATGTTTTGACATGATAGAGGTGAGTTGTGAGCAGATCTAACTTGGAGTCTATGGTTTTTAGGCTTGCCTTGACATACATGAGTAACAGGCGGAGATCTGTATCTTGTGCAATGTTCTACTCCATTTGCAGCGTGTCCGCATCTGGTTTTGAAGTGTTTTCAATCTGGCGGGGGAGTGCCTGTTTTCAAAGGAGAGCTTTGTCTGCTTTGCATCATGTTTGCCAATTCTCATGATGATTTGTAAGCAAGAAAGTGATGTGAAAATGTTGAGTATGCTTTATCCTCGCAGCTGGTTGGGCACCAATGTGGGGACACTCAATCTCCTCGCCACAAGGTGAAATAAGGACAAGAGGCATATGCCAGCTCAGTCCACCTCAGACTCTGCCACACCTCCACTCTGCTGGCAAAAAAGGGGCACGAGCAGGCCTCAGTTTCGAATCAGCACCAGCATCACCAGCTATGATAAAGTAGTGAAATGTCACAGGGCCCAGTCAGATCAAAGTTTGAACAGTTTCTGACAATGGGATTGGAGTGACTAATTTAGGCCAAGCAGGTTTAATTCCCAAGGCCGCCTCATGTAGTGGGGGCGAGATTGCCACCCCGTGCATCGTTAACAAGGTTTAAATAACGGCGACTGGAAGGATGCTCCAATCAATGAGGCACCAATGTTGTCGGCTACAACAACCAGAAGTCTCTCTCCTTCACCCAGATCAAAAGCCCCATCAAGCCCAGAGAGAAGGCCAAGCACTGACAGCGTCTCACAGCAGGTAGGCCAAAAATTCCTGACCCTCAGTCGGTTTTATAGGCACCAGCCGGCGTCTCAGCCCGCAGGTAGAGTGGGTTCGGTATGGCCATTGTGGCGTACAGCATCACCCCGATGTGCAGACCTGGGGGAATGTCTCTGTCCCAGCTTGCTTCGCATGGTTAAGTAAAATCCAACCAGGCTGCACCACAGGACAGGTCGGCCTTCCCAATGCAATGCACCCATGCAAGAGGGGCAAGGGAGGGGCAGAGCGCTGTGAAAATTAGGCAGTTGGGACCACACGTGGGGGTGGGGGCACAGCCACAGGTGCAGAAGATTTCCTCTTCCCCCCTCGGCTCACCTCATCTCTCCTGCCGCACTCGATGGACCTCGCTAGGCCGTGGTTCCTCCTTCCACACCAATTCCAGTTCAGGAAATCCCACGGAATCTCTGATCAGCCACCACCTTCTCCTGACAGCGTCACGAGCAGCTTCAGATCTATGCCGTGGGGAGCATGTCCTAGCCCAGACTGCGGCCAGGCAACCAGGGCTTCTGTATCCACATCGTGAGAGGTAGGCAGAAGGCATGGTGCTCAGCCTCGCAAGCCTACAGTCAGGAGGATGGGGCTGCTGGTCTGGAGTTGTGCCGATATGGGCCAGTGGGTTTCCTTTGAGTCGCACTGGTGCAGTTATGGAAGTGGGTGCCCCCAGTGTGTTCAGATTATTCAGGATTCATGTCTCTCCACTGAGGGACCTGTGCTTGACTTCATCTCACAGTTTCAAATGGCAGCAGGCCGCTCAGACGTTTGACCTACCAATTTTGATAAAATGAGTACCACTGAGCTGGGTAACAGTATACTTCTGCCATTCAGTGCCATAATAAATAAACTTTATAAAATGGATCCAATTGCTATATGCCCACCCAACCGCGCATGTGACAGTTAACAACCATATCTCCAGACAATTCTCATTGTTGAGGGGTACTCGACAGAGGTGCCCTTTGTCGCCCTTGCTGTTTGCCCTTGTGCTTGAGCCACTGGCAGTTTGGGTCAGGGGGACCCGATGATTCGGGGCCTGAAATGGGCGCAGGACCACGAGGACCGTATCTCACTATATGCGGATGATATCCTCTTGTATTTGGCCTCACCTTCACAGTCTCTCTGCCGGGTCCTCCATATATTCCATATTTTTGGCGCCCACTCAGGGTATACTATCAACTGGACTAAGTTCCAACTCTATGTACAGTGGGATACACCACCATATCAACAGCCTATATACCTGCATTCCACACACATTAGGTATTGAAGCATCTAATCACTTTTTAAAACAAAGGGAACTGCTGTATTTGCAACATACTGAGAAGCTTTTGTCTATGATGGAAACATGCTTAAGTAACAACTACTTCCTCTTCAATCATGTTGTCTATTGCCAAACCCGGGGGACGGCAATGGGAACCTGCTTCGCCCCCAGCTATGCGGGTCTTTACCTTGGCTGGTGGGAGGAGCAGGTGGCCAGTTCCATCAGTGCCTTTACCCACAATGTCGTCCTCTGGGTTAGGTATATAGATTACGTGTTTTGTATCTGGAATGGGACAGAGGAAGAAGCATGTGATTTTGTAACTGATCTGAACATCAATCAATACAATTTGAAGTTTACTAAAAATATAAATTCTGAGAAGATTGTATTTCTAGATGTAGAAATCATTGCCCACAAAGATAAACTTACCAGCAGATTGTTTAGAAAATCCAGTGCTGGAAACAGCATTTTACATGCGAAAAGTTGTCATCCTCAGAACTTGCTTAATAGTATACCTTTTGGCGAGCTCCTTAGAGCAAAAAGGAATTGTGGTACAGAAGAGCTGTTCCAAATTGAAATGCAAATTATGAGAGAACGATTTTTGGAAAGGGGGTATTCCCCGAGTACCGTAAACCAAGCATGCTCTAAAGTCTTAAAGATAGACAGAGCATCCACATTGTCTAGTAAACCAGCATTGACAAAGGAAGAGGAGCCTTTAAGGTTCATTACTTCCTATTGCAATCAATCATGGGAGTTACGCAATTGCTTGAAAAAATATTGGCATGTGTTTAAATACTGATTCCACCTTGAGAGAATTTGTTGGGGGACAACCCAAGATCACGTATTGGAAATGTGAGGCATTGTCAGATATGTTGGGCAGCAGTGTGATAAGTGATGAAAAAGAAAAAATTCCTAACTTTATACAAGTTTTTTTTCCATGCCAATCGTGTAAGGTCTGTAAGACTAGCCCCAAACGTAAGGAAATGATCCTATCTGAAAATTAGGATCCGTTTACTATAACTCAACACATCACATGTAAATCAGACCATTGTGTTGATTCCCTAAGTTGCCCATGCCCGCTGGTATATATAGGGAGCACTATACATCTAGTTAAGAAAACAATATTAGAACATGCTAGAGCAATCGCCAATGAGGATAGACAATATCCCGTGGCGCGGCATTTTAAGGAAGCATATGGACAAAATGTAAGTTCCAAAATCCGAACGAGAAGGAAATCGTGTAAAAGAATTGAGACGTCTTGAGTCCAAGATAATCATTAAATATGACACGGTACATCCCAGAGGTCTTAACAAAGATGAGGAGATGTGGGTTCATTTGGAGTAGTTTTTAATTAGACATGTTGAGACTGTGGACTCTGTAAGTAATTATAATCTACAGTGTATATACATCTATGAAGATTGAAGCTATGTTTGTTTTTAACAATTTTATATACATTGATTGCACTTTATCATTATTATTTTGTAGTAGACAAAATTGACAGCAGCTCAGGTGGAAGAACTGGCACTTTAAAATATATCGACAATGGCCAAGAAAGCATAAACTTAAAGAGAATTGGTGTAGAATGATTTCTGCAATGATCGTGAGCCAACTGGGGTAGAATTGTTTTTTAATTAACATGAAGTAATCATGTAATTTTGAATTAATAGTGGTAATAAAACAGCATTCTCTTAGAGAGCCCACTAGGGCTATATTGAAACAACTGTAAAAGAGAGGGATTTACCGCTATACAGTGTTTTCAAAATTGAATATTTTTGGCAGAATCATATTTTCTACTTACGGGATTATTCCATGTTTATTATGCTGGAATAATGACTGCACTGTATAAATCAACACTTGTTGCACAATTTGTAATAAGTTTTATGTAAAGCGATGTTTTAAAAAAGCTCTTTGACCACACACGTCGGGCATGTTACTTGATGCATGTCTTAATAAACCTCACGCTGCAAAAGGAACTTCTGGGCTAGAGCGATTTGTTCATCATTGAAGGAATCAGAGTGGAATATATATATATACTGGCTTACCTCCCATCGGATTCTTTTAGCTGTGCCTCCCACGGACACTCTCGCTGGTAATGTCACCCCATTTGATTTGTATCCAATCCCGCTATGCTGAACATTGGGGCATTATGGGACATGCAGTTCCACTACACGGGGCTGCATTCGGATACGGACTACATTGAGGGGCGGAGCATAGAGGACAAAACAACAGAGTGGAAGGACTGTATTTACCACGCAGCGCTAGGAGCAGCTGGAGAGGGGCGCTGAGGAAGGCCAATGTCGCCGAAATGCATCCGCCTGAGCCAGCTACTTAATAAAGTGCTCCTGATTGTCTCCCTTGGGTCACGGCCTTTTTCTTTGGAGGAAGTCATGTTTCAGACATTCATGCGCGTACGCCAGTGCGCATTCACGTGTACCCCCGCTGCATCAAGTTGGTCTGGACTATCTGGCAAGCTCGACTGAGCATCTGTTCTTGTATTGCGTTTGCAATAAGCTCCAGAACCCACCACGAAGCTTGGAGAAGACAGCGGCAGGGGATATTGTATCCTCTATTCGGGTAACCAGGTTCCTGTGTTCACCCCCGCTAAGGATTCTAAGCAGAAGGGTAGCAGAGGCAAAGAAGGGAGACTCGAGGGGGCATGGAGTTGTTGCATCTGGCTTACCTCCCATCGGATTCTTTTAGCTGTGCCTCCCACGGACACTCTCGTTGGTAATGTCACCCCATTTGATTTGTATCCAATCCCGCTATGCTGAACATTGGGGCATTATGGGACATGCAGTTCCACTACACGGGGCTGCATTCGGATACGGACTACATTGAGGGGGCGGAGCATAGAGGACAAAACAACAGAGTGGAAGGACTGTATTTACCACGCAGCGCTAGGAGCAGCTGGAGAGGGGCGCTGAGGAAGGCCAATGTCGCCGAAATGCATCCGCCTGAGCCAGCTGCTTAATAAAGTGCTCCTGATTGTCTCCCTTGGGTCACGGCCTTTTTATATATATATATGTTCAATGTGATCAAGACTGCCTGTGTGCAGCCGAAACGCATCATGCTGACGAATGCCATATTGGAATAAAGATTCATGCACTGATTTACCGTTTGGAGCTCGTTTGTGGTCTGTACCTGTTTCAGGCGTCTGAGGATTCCAAGGATTCAGGACTTGTTCTGATATATATATATATATATATTACCTACTGGCGGTCGCCAGTAGGTGTATATATAGTTAGGATTTTTTCTCTATGGGATTTTTGAAAATTCTATGTCTAATAACTTTGGCGTTTGTGGACGGAATTGGCTGAAATTTTCAGGAAAATGGCACATTTTGTTTCTGAGCAGCCCCTGAAAATTTGGGGGGGGTTCGTCAAGGGGGGGCCGAGAAAAAAGGGGGGTCCCAAAACGTGTTTTTAACATTGAGTTTCCCATAGGGCGGTTGGCCTCACTTTTAGCCCGAACGGCTGAATGGATTTGCACGAAACTTGGCAAAATTGTAGGGACTGGTAGCCCGATGTGCCTTTGCTAGGTCTCAATATATGTGCTTCAGTGGATTTTGAGAAATTAACGTTCAAAAAAAGATATATATCTGTAACAGCGGACCGGGCAGCGCTCCGGTTCGCGGACTTTTCGCGGTATGGAGCTTTGTGAAGCGAAGCTGATTGGTTCTCCGGTGTCTGTGAACATTCCAAACAATCCGTAGCGGCCGCCATCTTGTCTCTCGGTAGGATCGAGAGACAAGAGGAGGCCAAAGCGAAGGGGCAAATGACCATAAGGGGGCATAGTAGATCCTCGCTGACCCCTAGGTTTGATGTGGAGGTTTTAAAAGGGCCCCGCGGGGCAAAAAAAAATAATAATAATAATAATCGAACGGCTGAATGGATTTGCACGAAACTTGGCAAAATATTAGGGACTGGTAGCCCGATGTGCCTTTGCTAGGTCTCAATATATGTGCTCCAGTGGATTTTGAGAAATTAACGTTCAAAAAAAGATATATATCTGTAACAGCGCTCCGCTTCGCGTACTTTTCACGTTACGGAGCTTTGCGAAGCTGATTGGTTCTCCGGCGTCTGTAAACATTCCAAACAGTCCGTAGTGGCCGCCATCTTGTCTCTCGGTAGGATCGAGAGACAAGAGGAGGCCAAAGCGAAGGGGCAAATGACCATAAGGGGGCATAGTAGATCCTTCCTGACCTCTTAGGTTTGATGTACCATTTTGCCAAGTTTGGTGTAATTCCGTTCAGCCATTCAGGCTGTAGACGTATGTAAATGTCCTATGGAAAATTGCATGGGGAAAACACATTTGAAAGTGTTGAAATTTAGAACCAATTAAAATGTTACTTTGGTTTTGTATTTGTGTGTGATGAAAGTTAATTGGTTATGTATATATCTCAAATGAGAGGAAACCACAGCCATTTTGTGATACTACTGTCTGAGGTACATTTGTGAGGAATTTTTGGTGGTGAATTTCTGGTGTTTGATTTACACAGTACTAACACTTCTCCTACTTTTAAAAAGGTGAGTTGTTAATTTGTAAGGGGAACTATGTTGTACACTTGAAGATAATTTGAAAAATGTTTTCTGTTATTTATTTGCAGTCCTTCTGTTATACTAAATACTTGATAAAGTTAGTTTTATATTATGTATTACTAAAAACGATAAATGAAAGTGATTATTTTTTTCTGCAATTTACAGCAAGCAATTTCAAAATAAAATGGCTCACAATGAAGAGACCGTGGCAATTTCTTTTGAATTGTCCACTACATTGATTGAAATTGACAGCACCAATAATGAAATATTGTCACAAGGAGGAGATGACTTGAATGATTCCACTACA
This sequence comes from Lissotriton helveticus, assembly GCF_964261635.1. NCBI lineage: Eukaryota > Metazoa > Chordata > Amphibia > Caudata > Salamandridae > Lissotriton > Lissotriton helveticus. The sequence continues at coordinate 1,072,547,411 of NC_136067.1, read as the reverse complement.
TTGATTGAAATTGACAGCACCAATAATGAAATATTGTCACAAGGAGGAGATGACTTGAATGATTCCACTACATTGATTGAAATTGACAGCACCAATAATGAAATATTGTCACAAGGAGGAGATGACTTGAATGATTTTTTGGATCAATCTGTTGATGGCGAATTTATCGAATGTTTGGAGACCATAGAGTTACAAGAATCATCATTGCAGACTTTTAATGAGGAGATTCCAGATGAGATGATTGAAGAGGAAATTACTGATGAGGACATGTTACTAGTTCTTTCAAATTTAGAAAATTCAGAAGAATAAATTTATATTTAGAAATCAAAAATTGTTTGAGACATTATTCATTTTTATTTTTAATTTATGAGGTTGTAGCGAAGTGATTGTAGTATAAAATGAGACTTATAGTATAGAGTGCAACATTTTTATGTTACATGGTAAGTTTACTCATATTTACTTCCCTTCTCCCACTATATTATCTCCAATGTGTATTTGACATCTCTTCTTCATCTCCGGCCTCCTTTCTCTCACTGTGTGTCTCTGATGCATCTTATCGCTGCTATTTTGTGTAATTACAGAAGAGAGTAAAATAAAATAGTTCGGAACGTGAAAAGGGGGCAAAGTAGAGTACCCCTCACCCCCTAGGCCTTCTCAGGCGGTCCCAAAAGGATCAGTTTCTGCTTTCCTGAGAGATTATGGTATGAGTTCCATATACCACAATAATTTGCATTACAACATGCAAGATATATATCTCCTATTACCAACTTTTGGAGATATTCGCGCTAAGCGCGAATATCTCCAAAAACTAACACCTGCCCTGAGCAGTTCTTAGCCATGTTATCCAATGGGAGGTGGATAACATGGCTAAGAGCATTAGCTCGGTAATGCATGAATATCGCTGAGTTTTCAGCGATATTAATGCATTGCGGTCGTTTTTTATCGCATTTGCGATAAACCTTGATAATAGCAAGGTTTATCTTCGATAATTTCTGACGATGCTTAGCGGTAAAAAATTTGTTGCTAAGCATCGTTAGCGATAAATATCGCTTAACTTTGGTAATATGCACCAACGTCTGTTAACGTTCGATTCGAAGGAAATGAGGAAGTGTTGAAAAACATTGTTTGCGCCATCTTGCCTTTTTTGAAATGCCACACTTTTGTCGTGCACGGCAGCCATTTTAGATGCCTTGACCAGACCCACTCTCTGCACGCTGTCGATTCGTAGCATGGCTCCCCACCCTCGCAAGCATCTTCCCCAGGCACTGGTCACCCCCGCTCTCTGTGTTATGCATGGGCAATAAACCTCTCCCCATCTGCGCTGCTCTTCCCTGAGAATCACACTCTGTGCCCGCCCGACACCTCCCTTTCGCCCTATTCACTACCGCACCCTCTGACACTCCTCTTCCTCTGTGTCCGATTGTCCAGGCTATCAGCTAGCCCTGCAGATGTAGTTTATGGCCTCAGCTGTAAAGAATCACCCCTCTTCAAAGGAGTTATAGTAGATCAAGGCTCACACCCGATGAGATCCGTCACACCACACGTGTTCCTACTATCTGAAAACCATCCTGTATTGTGATTGGGGAGGGGACCGAGCCTGAAGCGGAAGATTCCAGGGATGACTCTTTGTACATCAAAGTTTTTACATTTATGTGTCACATTAAAAATATATAGCACTCCAACAAAGTAGTAGGATTATAAAACTTTAATAACTTATAAATATATACAACAAAACAAAAACAGTAAAAACATTTAAACAACGAAGAGACCGTGGCAATTTCTTTTGAATTATCCAATACATTTATTGAAATTGACAGCACCAATAATGAAATTTTCTCACAAGGAGGAGATGACTTGAATGATTTTTTTGATCAATCTCTTGATGGCGAATTTATCGAATGTTTGGAGACCATAGAGTTACAAGAATCATCATTGCAGACTTTTCATGAGGAAATTCCTGATGAGGACATGTTACTAGTTCTTTCAAATTATGAAAATTCAGAAGATGTTGCCTGGGGGTGGGTCGTCAGTAGCAGTCTGTTGTGCGAATAGTTCCAAGGCAGCAGAACGCGCTGAAATCTAGATGGCACAAAGGTGATGTCTAGTAAGTTGCCGCCCAGCAAATAACGGCGTGGGGCGCCGCGGGGGTGAGTGAGTCCAGTAGGCACCACAGGTATTCTTACCGGCATTGCAGAATTACTGCTGGGGACAATGCCTGTGCTGTAGCAGGGTCACAGCAGAAACAAAAAGGATTCTGTTGAAGATGTTGTTGGTTTTCAATTTGAAAACAGTTCTGGTGTCAACTGCTATGCTAATGTAGTGGTTAATGTTTTGTTTTCTCTAGAAAATGTAAAAGAGGGGGAGGCAGTCCAAAGTTCTGGTAAAAGGGCAAAGGAAAGGATCGGTGGTTTGAACTATCAGTCAAAAAGGGGAGGGGGTGCAACAATTTTTCCTACCGGGTCACAGTGTGCTTTCACCGGAACTGATGTTTGCAGGATTCTAGTAATTCAAAGTGAGGCTGGCGCCAGCATGGAAGCGCCGACGTCCCGCGGATACAGTTTCGTCACTCCACGGGCGATCATGGCAGTCATTCCCCATCGGGGGTGTCTGCGAGGGTCGGAGACTCCCGCAGCTCCTCTAGAATCTTCAAGGTCGTGGAGGACTACTGTGGTGGAGTCAACCAGGGACCGGGCCATTTCTTTATGCTGGGCCCGCTCTTGCCACGTCGATCGCCATTTTGAGAGTTCGGTAGCTACTGGCGATCGCGGGGTCAAATGAGCGGACGGGCTCCACCCTGCCGGGCGAGACGTTGCAGCATCGCCACAGTGGAAGAACCCTTTTCCGGGCGCCTGGAGCGCTGAGGGTGCAGGTGGGAAGCCTCCACTGGGGAGGCGGGAGAGGCCTGTTCGCACCGTCTCTCCCTCCCAGTGCACCCCACGGCGTCTCGCTTGAGATTTGTTATGGCCGGACCAGGCGATGAGGACGAGGGGGGGGGGGTCGGAGGCATGTGCAAGACATCCCCCCCAGTGTTGTCAAAGCCATTATTCAAGAAAGAAGAAGTGTCCCGTTCGTCTTCGGGCCGGGCTTCCGGTGGATGTCGGCCGGTCGGCCCTTGCTCTGGCCCCATGAACGGGTTCCTTGGTTTATCGGCTGCAGCCGGATCCCATCGGCCCCGGCCGTTGGTGGCCGGACTGGTAGAGAATGTGGCGGGACTACCTGAAACTCTCAAGGGCCACCGCGGCCGGACTGGGAGAGAGAGGGGAGGGTCGAGGACACGGACATTCCCCCCCCTGCAACTCTCCAGCGTTGTCAATCCCCCTGGCCGGGTCCCGCTGGCCTCGGCCTCGGCCTCTCCTTCGGCTACACCCTACGTGATGATCTCCGAGGCGTGGCAGCAGGACCCGCCTTATATGTGTTGCTTTCGGCTGGGCGTAGCCGAAAACTTGTTGCCCTTTGGAAGTTTCTAGAATGGGGCGGATGTCTGCTGACTTCTATCTTTCCCAGTTTGCCGTTATTTGGCCGTGGCAGGCGGTGGGACAGACACGTTTTGGGGCAGTGAGGTGCGATGTTTTCAGGTTTCTTATTACGGGCTTACTTCTAACGTTTCTTGTTTCTAGGACAATAATAGGTTTTATCATTACGTATTGTTATCGTTTCTTTGTTTGTTATTTAATAAAAAGTTCATCAGTGGCCTACTGATTTTCGTTTTCCTATTCTTTTCTTTCCAGGTTGTTTCATGCTAAAGTTTCTGTTAACAGGATACAGTGATCACTTCGTTATTATTGCATATGTCCTTTTCACTAGGGGTGCTCTCTTGTTGGGCCAGATATCTCTAGTAAATGGTCCGGGTGAAACAGGTGCATCAATCAGTGGGGAGTAGATAGGCATGACAGATTACAACGGGGGAGAAAGGTCCGCATTACCTACCCTTTCACTACTTGCAAAGATTTTCCTACGTTTATTTAGAAACAGGGAATACCTCCAAAAAGAACTAATTCCCAAACAGTCAATGTTCGGACAATCAATCAATCAATGAGGAATGAAATAGGTACGACGTGTTAAAGGCTTGCGTTACCTACCCTTCACTATCTGCAAAGGGAGAGAGAATATTCCTATTCTTCCTTGTTTGCAGGCAGAGAAGATCCTTAAGAGAACCAACTTCGAACAATTCAATGCTCGATTCAAACAATCAACAAGGGGTACTGTGAACACAAATGAACGCCGCTTATGTACATACACATTGCTATTTTCAACAGTTTGTTCCTAATGTTTCTATTTTAGCGAGGTCAAAAAGAGATCCCATTAGTGGCCTACTGATTTTGCTCGATTCCTTTTGTTTTTTTACACGATTTTTCGCTATCTGCAAAGACTAAACAGAGTATTGCGACTCTGTGCTTGTTTGTAAATAGAGAATGAACCAAAGAGAACAATCAATCAAATGGAGAGAGAAGCAGGCACGACGGATTACAACGGGGGCAAAGGCCTGCGTTAACTACCCTTCACTATCTGCAAAGAGAGAGTACTCCTAATAGAAATGAGGGGGGGGGGCAGCATTCAAAGCAGATCAGTGTGCATAAACACGAAAATGTTTTTACTTACCACGTACTTGACATTCGACAGCTTATGATATTTGCTATTAAAAAACCATTGAAATTCACTGAAAAAACCATAGGTTATAGACCATATATAGTTAGGAATTAGCATTTACAAAACCTTGAAAATTCACTGAAAAAACCATAGGTTATAGACCATATATAGTTAGGAATTAGCATTTACAAAACCTTGAAAATTCACTGAAAAAACCATAGGTTAGAGACCATATATAGTTAGCTGGACATTTTATTGACATAAAACCAATGAAATTCCATATATAGTTAGTTGCACTAACTATATATCGCGCACCCGCAATCCACTGCTGATGATGTCACATATTACATCATTCATGACATGGTCAGTGACATCACTGATGACATCACTGATGACATCTCAAATGACATCACTGATGACATCACTGATGACATCTCATTTGACATCAATGACCACATCACTGATGATATCATTCATGTGACAATACAATGCATCTCCTCACATTTTAATATAACCTCTGTTTCACCCAGTGTTAAATACAGAGTATAATTTTTGAAACCATTGACACACCAATACTAGTTACTACGTACGCACTCACTGATTGCTACGTCTACACACACCTTCACTCATTCACCCATACAATCATTCATACATACAATCACTCATCTTTACAACACTATCATATGCACTCATACACCTATACAGACACTCACAGTCTGCCACTCATCCATGGAGTTACTCACACACCTAGTCAGTCCTGTAAAGAATCAATGACACTTCCATTTCCTTGTCTATACAGTTAAACATAGAGCACCTTACATTTTCAAACATATACTAACACATACTTACCTTCTTATACAATCATTGATACAAGTACACATTGATCTGCACAGAGTCACACACCTCCCAGCTAGCCACACACACACTCAGTCTCCCATACAAATACTTGGGCAATCAATCAATAACCCATATAGTTACTCATATAGCTACTGATCAACACATGCAGCAGTTTACAGAACAACAGACATAATGATGCACAAATTAAGACAGTTTAGTCACTAACCCATGCACTCAGTGAGACACATTTAATCATTCACTCATACAGTCAGTCATGCACCTACTAAATCCTTCGTCCAGACACTTACACATCCACTCATTCTTCAATATGTAAGACATATTTAAACTTTACAGAAACAAAAAATCACTGGATGTTGTTATCAGTGATGTCATCAGTGATGTCATTTGAGATGTCATCAGTGATGTCATCAGTGATGTCACTGACCATGTCATGAATGATGTAATATGTGACATCATCAGCAGTGGATTGCGGGTGCGCGATATATAGTTAGTGCAACTAACTATATATGGAATTTCATTGGTTTTATGTCAATAAAATGTCCAGCTAACTATATATGGTCTCTAACCTATGGTTTTTTCAGTGAATTTTCAAGGTTTTGTAAATGCTAATTCCTAACTATATATGGTCTATAACCTATGGTTTTTTCAGTGAATTTTCAAGGTTTTGTAAATGCTAATTCCTAACTATATATGGTCTATAACCTATGGTTTTTTTAGTGAATATATATATATATATATATGTGAGTATCATCGTGAAAATTTGGTCCGTGCTTTGTGTTCCTGCGCATGCTAAGGGAAGGTGCAACGCGAAGGAGACTTTGGTCGTCAATATATATATATATATATATATATATATATATATATATATATATATATATATATATCAAACAACATCTCCTCCATTGTGAGTAGATAAAAGGGACATTGGCCTTCCTTAAATGCCTTGGGTGCTTAAGGTTTTCTTTGCAGTGTCTTTATATCATGCTCCTCCCTTCTAAATGAAGAGGTGCACACCAGAACCACATTGCCTTAAAGAGCTCACAGGCAGTTTCACTGTTGGGAAACTGCAAGTCCCATTATGTAGTATGTTTGTTGGCACAGATGAATGTCTCTTGTGGCCTGGATTTTGATATTCCTCAAAGTGAGGTCTGTTGTTACATGTGGTTTGGTAGAAACCGTAGCACAATACTGGGAAAATAAACTGCCTTTTCGCCCCTACTTCCAACCACACTTTCTCTCTGGCAGCAAACCTTGAGACGCTGGTACAGTGATATATATATATATATATATGGAGAGAGAGAGAGAGAGACCAAGTCCTTGATCCATAAAACTTCGATGAGCAAAGCAGGTATGGACTCACTTTGAATGCTAATAACAATTGTTTTTATTGATGTTCCATCAAAATCACAGGCTCAATGCCATCTTCCATGACGGGTTTCGACTGCCGCGACACGGTCTTCATATATATAGTTGGGACCAAAGTTTCCATAGGAAAATCATTATTTGTTTTGCCAATAACTTTGGCACCGCTTGATAAATCTCCACAAAATTTTCCCAAAACTGCCCCTTTTTGGTTCAGCTCTGGGTTGAAAGTTTAGGGGTTATCTGTCAAGTGGGTGCCAAGAAAAAAGGGGTGTCGCAAAATGCATTTTCCACATTTTAAGTCTATAGGGATCTCTCATGTTTTTTAACACGACTACAGCCCGGAATGCTACATGGAATTACACTGCATTTGGCAGAAAGCTAGATGTTGGTCCAGAATGTGGGCTTTTTGTGATTTGGTGTAAATCCGTTCAGTAGTTTTTCAGATATCTAACTTAACAACTATATATATCTGAGGACGCGACTTCTTGAAGTGGACTTGTGGACTCTACTAAAATTCAGCTGGAAACATTTCAACCAGGAAGTATTGCCAGCCTTCTTGGGACTCAGCTTGAAGCTAATTTGCAGAAAAATAGTTCAAAATAAAGAAAAGGGGGCAGAGTAGGAATACCTGACCACCCCTGATATGGTGGGGGGTTCCTCAAGGACTGCACCAGGGGGTAAAAAGCATAACTTTTTTGTTTGGTAATTTTGCTGCAGGCTCACGGGTGGATCCGTGGCTCTGTGGCAACATTTTTTAAAAAGCAAGCACGGCTCCTGCGCTTGTTTCAACATAAACTCAGGGTAGGCGGGGTCGTGGGGGCATGTTATAAATATAGTAGGGGGGGCGCATGTGCCTCTCCTCTCCAGCTATTCAAAGCCCTGGGGACACCACCTCCCTGGGGCATTTTTTATTATGAATGCAGGTGAACCCACTGGTCTTACTCCTGAAGGCCCCTACTGCCCCAGGAACCGCCACCTCCCCAGGGCTAATTAAAATTATGTGGGGGCCTCATGGACACAGCCCGCCCAAGTGACTGCCGCCTGCCAGAGGCACACTGCTTTTTTATTTTAAGTAATGCCGGGGTCTCCCCCACTGCCCTGGGGACCCTCCCCTCCCCAGTAAACATACTTTATTTTAAAAAAGCGTGCGAGGCCCTACGGCCTCCCCACAGCCAGGGGAACCGCCACCTCTAGTGAGTTTAAGTATTTTGTAAGAGTTTGTGATTGTTCAACATATACTAAGGTACCACAAAAGTTGAAGTAGTACTAGGTGTACTGGTAATGAGGATACTACTTTTAGTATTTATCATGTGAGTGACTGTGTGACTATATGTATCCTTATGAATATGGGTGTGTGAGTGGCTGTATGGGTGTATAAGTGGTTGTGTGAGTAGCTGTGTGGGTGAGTGAGATGCTGTGTGAGGGGTTGTATTGGTGAGTGAGTTGGTATGTCAGTGGCTGTATGGATGGGTGAGTGGCAGTGTAAATCAGGGACGTGGAATTCCCTTAGCCGGGCGCCTGGGACATATTGTTTGGGGTCAAGGGCAGTACATTTTCATGTGTATTCTGTCCTTGGGACAAGCAGGCCCAACAGCCTGCAACTGCAACCCTTTGGCTGCCAGTTTGCAGTACCATATTCTGGATCAGGGAAGGGCACTGTCTACAGTTAATGTAATATTTATGTACATTTGTTAATACTGTTCAAACTTGTATTTATGGTTCATTATTTGAAAGCTTTTATTATTAGGGTGAGCGCTCTAGGTAAATGTTGTAAACTCTGACTGCACTTCTGACAGTGGTTCCTGCATAAACATGCGTACACAGGTTTTTAAAGTTTAGCAATATGAGGCTATGTACAATACTCCTAGAATGCTCTCCGATTAGATGCAAATATTTGGAAGCTTGAAAGCAAGATTGACAATTCTTTGCTTTCAAAAAAAGTAGAAAAAAAAACATTTTGCTAAACTACTGTAAAATTTCAGGCACCATTTCTTTGCAGCATCATTTAGTAAAATGTGTTGATGCATGCTAGTATTTTCACAACATAATCATAATGGAAAATCAGTGTAACCAGTTTCAATAAGATTATGGGAAACATAAAAACAAACAAGCATTGGCAAAGCCAAATGGGTCTGAAATTGGGGGATACGTCCTTTCAGACGAAACCAGAATCACGCTGTGCCCACTCAGTGCCAGCAATAGAACTAATGCAGCATTAGCATGCATTCATTCATTCAGCACGCAAGTTGTAACAACGACTTGCATTTAGTGGGGCGCATTGGCAAAATGGTGTCCAACACCTTCCCTACTGTTGCGCAGACTGGAGTTTGAATAGTAAATTAAACTATTCCAACATCCAGCACCCCTACAGCAAGTCGTTAAAACGACTTGCTTGCTGAACAAATGCGTCCTAAAGACGCCTTTGTTCAAAAGACTGTGTTCTGAATGCATGCCTCCTAAACGCATGCAGAAGAATATCGTCATACATTCCTGAAATTGGAGGTCTGCTTTTTAGTTTTGTCAATGTGTGACTTGTTTTGGCATGGTTTTTGTAAAACCTTATCGATGTGGGAGCTCCCGGGGCCTCACCATTATAACAAACATTGGCAAAAGCAAAAATAGTTTTTGGTCTCAAAAAGCACACACTGCCACAATAGTTACTGGCACTGAACACAACTACTTTGTGTGCTGATATGTTACTTGTGAAAGAGCAGAATGCTGTCAATCACAGTGAAGCCAGCCAATACAGAGAGAGAGCGAGGCAGAATTTTAATAAACACATAGGGTTATGGTTAATACCAGACCAAATTAGGGGCCCAATTATTAAAGAAAGTCTCAAAAAGTGCACCCATGGTATATGTCCTTGCATTAAGAGCAGCTATATGGCTTTCGTGAATTCACAAGAATCTACAGAAGAGGGCAAGAAATAGCACTCTTAGAAAATATAAGTGAACTACAATTTAGCATGAGCAAATGAGCAGATCTGCCCATTTGAAAATCTGAGTGTTTGCAAGTTCACTTTTCCTCCAACTACTTTTTCCCAACCCCGGAAGAAGGTTTACGTCTGCATTGTCAGGAGTAAATGTCCAACAGTTCTCAGTATGGGAAAAGATTAGAGAAGAGTTGTTAAAAACCCTTAAAACATGCAAGTTAGTAGGTTGCTCAGGCTCAAAAGGGCATTTTAACCCTGGAACTATTGCTCACCACTACTACTAGTGATCAAACACTACTATGGTATGAGCCCTGGCATAATCAGAGAGCTGATATTAGAGCTCTTATATAATGAGAGTGCTGCCATAATGTGTTGCTGCACTACTTGGCGCCAAAGGGACAAGTGGATTGTGTTACAGGATAAGTAGATTTATGAAGCAACCCTCACCATGGACCAGTAGATATTTTATTAAATTCCACACCCCTGGTAGGTGGCTCTATCAGTGGATAAGTGAGTATGTGGTGACTATATGGGTGATTGAGTGGGTGTCCGAATGGCTGTATGAGTGAGTGAGTGGGTGTGTAAGTGGCTGTATGGGTGAGTGGCTGTTTGAGTAGGTGTTTTGTTAAGTGACTTTGTGTGTGTAACTGTATTAGACAGTGAGTGTCTTTGTGAATGGCTGAATGGGTTAGTACAGGAATGTGTGAGTGCTTGAATCAATATCTAAATGAGCATACAAGTGGTTGTGTGAGTGTGTGTAAGAAAGTTTGTATGGATGAGTGAGTGGCTGCGTTGAGAGGCTGATTGTATGAGTGAGTGGGTGTGTCAATTTGTAGGTAAATAAGTGGATGTGTGAGTAGCTGTATGGGTGAGTGTGTGATTATGTGAGTCTTTGTAAGGGTGAATAACTGGTTGTATGAGTGGCTGTATGAGTGAGTGAATGATGGTGTGAGTGGCTGTATGAGTGAGTGAGTGGGTATGTGAGTAGCTCTACGGAGGGGTGAGTAGGAATGTGAGTACTGGTATGGGTCTGTGAAAGGGTATATCAGTGGTTATACTGGTGTGTGAGTGAGAGTACGAGAGGTTGTATGGGGTTGTGAGTACTTGTGTGAGTGGTTCTGTGGATGATGTCATCTGTGATGTCATCACTGAAGTCATCAATGATGTCACTGACAATGTGATTAGTGATGTAATATGTGAGATTATAAGCAGTGCATTGCAGGGGCATAACCTATAATTAGCTCAGGTAACAATAACTGGTGACTGTTACTGGCTTTGCATGAGTGAAATCTGACTCTAGATATATCATCCCTGTAACCTTTGTTTCTTTCAGTGAATTTATAATGTTTTTAAAAATTCTATTTGCTATCTATAATGTCCCTGTAACTTGTTTTTTCCAGTGACTCTATATATATATATATATATATATATATATATATATATATATATATATTACCTACTGGCAGTCGCTAGTAGGTAGTTATAGTTAGGACCTATTATGCATAGGAAATCCGCAACATTCTATTGAAAATAACTTTGGCGTCAATTGATGAATCTGCGTGAAACTTTCCAAACTTTTGGCCAGTTCAGTTCAGCTCCTTCCCTGAAAGTTAGGGGGTGATGGTCAAGCGGGGGCCGAGAAAACGGGGTCCCAAAACCTATGCAATTTCCCATAGGATATTTAACCACAGCTACAGCCCGAATGGCTGAACGGAATTACACCAAATTTGGCAAAGAGGTAGTCCTCAGTTAAGACTCGTGCCGTTTGCTTATTTGGTGTAAATCTGTTCAGTAGTTTCTGAGAAAATGACATTTAAAAGTACATATATATCTATGGGCTCGGAGGGTCCACGTACCCTACACGGAGTCTGCACGCACCCTGCTGTGCACAAGCTGCTTTTTAATTGGCTGTCAACACTCCAAATCAGGAAGTGTTGGCAGGCATCGTGTGCCTCGGTAGAACCAAGGCACAAGAAACCAAAGAAAAAACATCGCAAAACGCGAAAAGGGGGCAGGGTAGACACACCCCGACCCCCTAGGTCTGGTCAGGGGGTCCCACAAGGACCCCCAGGGCCCAACATTTTTTTTTTTAATCGCGGGATGCGCGTAGGATCCGCGTATCCTACCGATTAAAAAAAATATATATATACATACATACACGAGTGACATGTAAATATAGCACACGTTGTAAACACTGAAGTCAGTATCATATATATTAACACACAAAGGTGAGGCGGGGCGCTCCGTGGTGCCAAGGCTGGCCGAGCATGGAAAAGTCTGCTTTCCTAAGAGCCTCCCTTGCTTAGGCGGCCGCTCACAACCACACACTCTGTAAACACTGCACGGCGCTCAGCCCTGAAGTCAGTATCATATATATTAACACACAAATGTGAGGCGGGGTGCTCTGTGGTGCCAAGGCTGGCCGAGCATGGAAAGGCTTGCTTTCCTAAGAGCCTCCCTTGTCCCAGGCCGCTCACAACCACACATGCTGTAAACACCGCACTGCGCTCAGCCCCTGGGGTTAGATACAGTGGCCCCCACTTGCCTGTTCGGGGAATGTTTTGAAATACTGAGTTACAGTCACTTTGGCAGATAAGAAGAATGTGTTGCTTTGAAAAGGGGACCCTCATGACCACTCGTACCTCACATTAATGTTTGGTACCCTTCCTGACCCCACTGCCCCCCCTTACAGCGTCCCTGCTCACTGCCCAGAGACAGGGGAAGGAGGGCTAGCGGGAACCCTGCCCCCACACCCCAGTTTGGACAAACTCCTAGGGCAATGATTTGGTGAGGAGGCTGAGACGCTAACCCACGGCCACAGTCCGCACCACACGGGGGAGGACAGTGTGGGAGAGAGGGGGCAGTCGGAGACTGTGGGGGAAGGAAGGGGACAGAGAGAGACAGGCAGCATTAGGCAGCTCCAGGTTTGTCCCTCTCCCCTTTCCCCTCGTGTTTGGGGCATCCTTGTGCCTGTTGCCTCCCTCTCCAGCCTGTGTCCCCCCCGATTTTCACTTGTCTCTTCCCCGTTCTATGTCTGCCCCTCTCCTTAGATTGCATCCTGCCCTGGACTCTCTGGACCCAAACCAAGAAGTCATGTTTCGCAGACATCAGACCAGAGCTTAAAACGCATACAAGGGGGCGTGGCCAGGTGCCAGCGAAGATGTTTGCCTAAGAGGGGAGCTCCGCCGGAGCTAAGTGTTTCCCCTGCAAAATCCGTCATCATCCGCATCATATGACACTCCAGAGGGCGCCCGCTGCTGCCGCTGCGGATCGCGGACGGCGACAACTGCTCCGGTTGCGGGGAGCGCCGCCGACGAGCAGAAAGACGTCCCTGAATGGCGGGCCCGGCGCGGCTGGCGGTGTTGCTGGAGCCTTCTGGCCGGCCTGCGCAAGTACGCAAATCCCCTGCTTGCGGCCTACCAGGCGGGCACGATCCTGCGGGAGCCTGAATCGGGTGGCTCTGCAGGGCCCGCTGCAGAGCTGGGGCGTCCCACCAATCTGCGAGGGCCTGACTCTGGCCTGGTAGCCGTATTGTTGGAAATCACGAGGGAAGCGTCCTGTCCACTAACCCGCACCCGCGGCCCATTCTAGGGTGCTGAACCCGACTGGAGGCCCTTCCCGGGGATGGAAGAACACGCAGAGGCCTGACTAGTGAAGGCACCTCAGGGACGAGAGTGGTGACGAGGGCCCTGGGGTGAGTGGACCCCCTTTACTACCTTTCGATTTTGCGGGGACTGTACCCGGGCCCTGGATTTGTGGCGCTGGGATGAGGAGGGGCTGGCTGCCCATATTGGTGGTCCTGGAGGTGTCCAACAGCATTGGGAGCGCACAGCACAGCAGTCTTTGAGGCACGGGACACCTGGGCCAACGAGGATACTGGGGCCAGTCTACACCCTGGCCCTGACGGTCCACAGCACTGCCCCGCAGGCACGACACCAGTGGCGAGCATGAGGCCAAGGAGGGCGACCCGTGGGAGACTGAGATACCTAACACCGGCCACAACAGGAAACTGCCAGAGGATGTGGGAGGGCTCCAGACGCCTGGCGTTGGAGCTACGAGGCGGGAGCCAGCGGGCTCACCCCTGCCAGCCAAAGGGGGTGGCCGTCCTGGAGGTAGGGTGCCGCCGCCTCACCACTTGCGCCGAATAGCAGCTGGGCCCAAGACGCGCACTAGGGGTGCTGACGAACCACTGACATGAAGCCGAAAAACACCGTGGCAGCCCAAACTAATAAGCTGGATAAATACGCGATCCCCTTGGGACAGACACCGGCAGGAACCACGACCGAGGCCCAAACGGGCCCAAAGGAACCGACCTTGGCATCCATCATGATGGCGATACAGTCCCTGGGCACCAACTTAGTGACAAAAATGGACAAAATCTCGATTGAAGTTAATCTTCTTCGGGCTGACCTCGGCAAACCCCCGGAAAAGGCCAAAGCGAACGAGTCAGAAATACGAGAGCTCCAGGCGTCCTCGAATACGCTAGAAAAACGTGTCAATGAACTGGTGCATCAGCATCGACAAATGGCCCTAAAGTTGGAGGACCAGGAAGGGAGGGCCCGAAAAAGCAACATACGCGTGGTAGGAGTGCCGGAAGGAATGGAGGGGCCCAGCGTGGATCTTTTCCCGGAGGACCTTATTCATGCCCATCTCAAGCCTAAGCGCCTGTCCAACATCTTTACTATAGAGTGTGCCTGATAGGGAAATACTGGCACCCTCCCAGGAGCATATCATGAATGAAACTCACCAGACATAGCAGGTTGCTCAGAAACAAAGTGAACTTTATTAAATGGTACCAAAAGCATGCATCATTGCTAATCAGCAAGGAAGAAGTCAGATCTGCCACCTTAGGGGCTCTCAGACCACTTCTTCCCAGAGTGACAAGTTTCTAGGTGTTATATACTGTATTCAATGCCATGTCAGCGGAACTTAGAATAAGGCACCAAGCCAAATATGGCTGACATGGATGTGCAATGTCTGCACCATGCAAAACAGCCAGATATGGGCAGACCAGAAAGGCAGGCTCTGCACTGTGTAACATTTGCATATCATGTAGTCAAGACAAGCAAGGTGACCTGTAAGGGTGTACAGAATAGCTTGTTGAAGCTTGTCCAGTCAAGGTCAGATAGGAAGCCATTTTGAGCTCCAGGCCTCATGTTAATGTGATCTTATATACTCATGAACTCTTTGGAAGTAAATGCAAATGAATTTATATGGATATTCATATATATTTTGTAACAATCCCCCCTTTTGGATATACCTATCCAACATTAGTATAAAACCAAAATATATATATATGTCATTAGTTACATATCTTTGGATGGCATTACACAGTCTTTGCATAAAATGCATATATTGTCACATTGATACATCTTGATGATATCAATATTATATCAGCAGGCTGTTGTGATACCAGCAGTAAGTGTCCAACAAATATTGTCTCTGTGCAATGCATAGTGCTACAGTGACACTTCTAACTCAGTTCCTGGGCACCTTTTGCAAGTGTCAGTAGTTTAAAGGCACGCAGTAAGCGGTCATCTGCTTCTCCTCCTGGTCCGCAGTCGTCTTGTTCAGGGGCAGTGTCACAGACCTGCCCTGCGTTGTCCTCTTCAGTCTATATTTCTGCAGGTGCAGGTGCAGGCCATCATGTGTACTTCACTCAACAGCATCAGTAGATGTCGATGTTGTGTCCCTCTGACACTGTATGATGGGCCCTCATGGATCGTGGAAATGGTCTGGTCTATCCTCTTCTTGACTGCTGTGTTGCTCAGGTCCTCTGGTGACAGATGGTCAACAATTTCTGGTACCGTCCTCTCAGGCGTTGGGGCGCTGCCTTGCATCTTCTCCCCTCAATCCATTCATGGCGTTTGTTCACCGTCTGTGGTCCAGTCCACCTAGAACTAAAAGAAACAGCTTTTATTTTTCTCTCAATGACCATGTGTCCATAATCACTTTAGAAGTCCTTGCCACATTGCAGGCAGTCTTAAATTCAGAGCACCAGGCCCTTTCAGGAATGTTCCATCAGTTGCTTTTACTAATAATTTATTTCTTTATTTTTATTTTTATTTTGGAGTTAATTTACTCCTCCTGTATAAATGTAGTCACTAAGTGATCTCCTTTTATCGCTATTTATGCCCTGGTGGGTCCTAACCTTGGAGAGATGGCTTTACTGAAGTCCTGCGCCTCAGTTGCTGCATTATTCTTCCCTGTTGGATGCACCTCCATTCATTTTGAAAACATATCCACCCACACCAGCAAATATTTAAATCCCTTCACTGGGAAGCAACATGTATCTGCGCATTCATCCTCCCTTGTGCAATATCAGAGGGTCCCGGCTCCAGTCTTGTAAGGGAAAGTAACATACTGCATCTATCTCATCCTGGTAGGCCCATACTCTCTTCATTATTCAGCTCACATCCATCATCAATCCTCCCTCTATATCTGTTGTTGGAGACCATTGTTCTTCCTTTACATTAGCTTACAACAATTGTCTCTAAATGAGCTGTATTTTTGGAATGCTTTTATTCATTAGTTCCATCTGCACTGGCTGTAACATATTTCCATTTAATGCTGTGTCAGCAATGGCATCATCTTTGGCTAACTTAGTATTAGCTCCTGTGTATGCTTCACATTTTATTACCGCTATCCTAATGTACAATAGTATTTCTTTTAACAAGATCCTTAATAAAGGACCATTTTTAATAAGGCGCCCTGTTTATGTTATGAATCCGTGATATTTCCACAGCTGGCCACAAATAAGAACTGTAAAGCATAATGTGAGTCAGTTTAAATGTTTAGCAGTTTTACCCTTGACTAGTATTCATGCTTTTGTCACAGCAAACAGCTCATCTTATTGGGTAGATGTTCCAAGAAGCAGTGCTGCACTTCAGCTATTGCTATGGCTTACCCTGCTCTGTAATCAGTGTCTATCGCTATGGCATACCCTGCTCTGTAATCGGTGTCTATCAGTCTGCTGGAGGAACCATTAGTGTACCACTCCTATAGTCTACCTTTTTTAATGGTGTCTAATCTTGGCGGGGTGCCGTTTTCTACAATCTCAACACCAACTTACTTAGGGGTCATATATTTTCCTAAGAGAATGGATCTCATCAGAATAACCTATTGCAGGTAATACTTTTGACAAATTAACAGGTCAGCATCTTACATGGTGCCATTATAACCTGTGTGCCTGCTAGCAGAAAAATGTTGTGTCTATCCAGACAGCAACCACTGTACCAAATATGGCACCTAGACAATACAGGTATAGTCCAACACAATGAGAGCCATCCTCTCCACCATCACAGCTGCTGACCCCCAATCACTGCAGAAAGCAAAGTCACATAGTTGTGTCCCACAGGCCTTTCTTTTCCAGCTGTGTCAGCACATCATTGGCAGCATCACTTCATTTGCAATGCTATTTTGCTCTGAAACAGAGATGGAAAGGCAGTTTGTAGTTAGGCAGTCCAGCAGTCCCCATGAAGTTGCAGTACACAATGTCTCTTTCAATTTCTTGAAACAGTTTGCAAGTTCATTTTGTAACAGTCATAGCATCTGCATTCATTATCCATTGATGGCAGCAGTTCATCATCCCCAGGAAGGACATCATTCCTTTCTTGGTGGGCAGGAGCTGAATGCCCTGAATTTCATTATGTAAGGTGATATGCTGCGGGTACCTTGGAATATCACAAAACACAGGTAAGTCACCTCATTTTGGCAGCACTGGCATTTTGACAATGAGGCTTCTCTTCTCTCCTGGAGGTAGTTCAGCAGAGCTACAGTGTCTTTTGCCACAGGCTTTCACAGAGGCCTCAAGTGATGGAGATGTCACAAGGAGCTTATCAGCTTACTGCAAGACAATCTACCGCCTTCCAGACATAGGTGGCCCAAGTCTCTCTTTACTGCCTGCGCATTGACATTGGGACTCACAGTGAACATAGTGGATTTGGTATCTCAGTATGATGGCAAAATTTTTTCACCCAGTGGATGGACTTTAATGCTAAAACCCACTGAGGAGAGAAAACTACTCTGCCTCTACAGGTATAAATAATAATATTGTACTGGTATCAGGCACAACAGGCTCTAAGGGGACCACAAGTTCAAGGTAATCACTTTATGGGGACTGCATTTTTTCACCAGCCTCTCTTTTTTTTATTTTTATTTATTTATTTTTAATTTACTTTAAATATCACTTTGTTGTGAGGGCATTATATCCTTCGGTATCAAGTTTGTGCTATAAAAAACTTTATAATAAATACATTTATCCAAAACCTCGCCGTTCTCTAGATCTATAAACTTCTTGTTAGTTATGTGTACATCCATCCATTTCCTTTTCAAATGTAACAAACTGCAGTCTAACAGCATCATTCATCATCTCTCAACACATCCATACGTGCACTACAGAGGTTGTATACAACAGAGAATCCTTACTGAAGCTGTAAGCAGTACTTGCCTTGTTCTATTATCATTAGGCATTTGTGAATAAATTCCATTTATTAAAAAAAAATATATATATATATACTGTTGCAAAATTATATTTATTTATATTAAAGTTGTGAAATGTATCCCTTTATCTCCCACATTAGTGGAAACACCTTCCACTTTAGTGGAACCATGATATTCTCCTTGGGTATGTCTGATATCTTCATCCTGATACACTGTGCAACAATAAAACTGATACCATACTCTTATCTACTCTCTGGTATTTACGCTGCACCCCTTGATAATGTTATTCAGTGGAATAAACCCACCCTGTATATTTCCTGCAAATTTATTATTTTTCAAAAAACAGTTATATCCCCATCTGCTTCTAAAACAATGTAATTTATCCTTTAGCTAATGGTACCTAAACAGATCTTTGATGTCCAATGTGGTTCCAGGAAGGCTAATGTGACATCCCTAATATTATTACCATGCATTGAGAATTATTGTGGACCCTAATTACCATAGGCACATTATATATTTAGACATCATTAGAGCAAAATGTACATGTACCTGTAGTGTTGTACCCTACAATGGTAGAATCAGTATTTTTAATTAATATAAAGGAATTTTAAGTTGTTTAAACTACTCTTCAACATTACAAGCAGTGCATTTTTTGCTTAACACTTTATTTGCTGTAGGCCAAAATAGAAACAAATCTACTGAAAATGTATATGTTCCCCCTTCAATCAAACACAGCCCTGTGCACACACACACAGTGGCTAACCTCAGCAAAAAATGCTCAAAACTCCCTGCGTGGACAGACTTCACATTACTTGTACAGGACTGCAGACACTTCTGAAAATTATTTCTTTTAATAAAAGCACCTACAGCAGGAAAATCCCAAACTGCTAATTTTACAGGCATTCTAGTGGGTACATTTTCTTCAAAATCCAAACTATGCAACATCAGCTCTAATAAGCATGGTCAGCTTATTTACACAGACTAGCTAATAAAGCAATGTAGACTACTTATCCTCTTATTAAAACATCAGACTGGATGGGCAGTAACATAGCATATATATATATTCATTTTATCAATGCTAACACTTTTTAAAACCTTATTACTGAATAGCCAATTAAATGTCTCATGGCTATTTCATAGACAGTTTAGACAGGCTCAAAAGATATTGAGAAAAGGAGAGAGCAACCACATTTTTTCTGACCCTTAACTTGGACAGGAGCTAACCACCTTGCTCCATTTTGAAAGTAGAAAACCTGAAACAGTTTTCACTTGTGTCAACACTATCACCCCTATATGTAGAAACTGGGCATTAACAAACTCTGAGGAAGTAAATAGCATATTTAAAACAGCATTGTTCCTTAGCATGAGTGCATATAGTTCTTTCTTTAGAGCAAACTTCTCGTTTTCTCTCCCTGTGCTGCCATCTCCTCTTTCAAACTTTTTAAGAGGTCAAAATGTCAAAGACAGCCCTTGCTCTTGAGCCCTTTTAGGCTTCTAAATGTGGACCTCGACCTTCTAACCTATTAGCAGCTGTTCTTCCAAGGCGTTCCCTATGTGTGTTATTTGTTGAAGGAACTTCTCCAGAAGCAAGACTGAGGGTCCGTGCCTCCGTGGTGATATTTTAAAAGGTACGATCACATTTGAAAGTATCTCTCAAGAAGCATGGCTGAAAAATATTGCTGCTCCGCGCCAGCACGCCCATATATCTTTCTTTTAAGGTAGGATCTTTATTATTTATTTTTTATTCTTGTGTACTAAGCTTTTCTAGTAACCTAAAAAGTGGCTCAAAATATTTCACTTTTCAGAATGCTTTAATTTTCTCCCAGTATTCTTGTGCATGAAAGCAAAAAAAATGCATAAATGCAGGTCTCTAGATCTACTCTGCATTTCTTTTGAAAGCCTTTGTTTTTGACACTGCAGCCATTAAGCCATACTACATTTTAAGTTTGTCACTAAGAGACAGTAATATTTCCACACTTTTCATGTGGTGCAACAACATAGTTTAACCAGTTGGAGATACATTTTAATGTGCACATTCAAAATCTGAATATATATTTTTATATACTTTGCGCAGAATATTTTTCAACAGTGCTAAATATTCCAAACCAGTCTAAATCTATTAGCATTTTTTATTTTACAGCAGCTCATCCTCTGCACAGCCACCCTGAGCAGCCACCAATTAATGCGAATGCCTTTTAATATGTAATATCATGTATCTAAGGATAGTCAAATCTATTCCACATCAATGTCTATTTTTTATATTTGTTATGTCCTAGTTTTGTAGAAACACACAAATTCTATTTTCTCCGTGAGGCCTACTTTTTCCTATTTATTGCCTTTTTAGATGGCACAGCAAAAGCACCCACTCAATCTCCGTAGCTAGAATTCTACCTCCTACAGAGCGGTAGCTAGTCTACAAATATCTCCAAATACAACAGGATGTAGAGAAAGCACACAAAGAAACATTTCAATTAATTGCTATAGATATATAATATAAAAGCATTGAGTATTAGTATTTAATTTTACCTATGTTGAAAAATGAATAACTCTTGGATGGGTCTACGCCAATATATGCATGTTATTTAAACACTGTGTTATTCTAGTCAAAGATGAGTACTTTTTCGATATTACTACCATATGTATTCACCCATATTTTTCTTACAATGGTATTTGAATTTGCTATCAAAAAGGAGGGATATTGTTGGTAAAAATATATCTATATGTTTGCATCAGCCAAATAAGTGAATCAATCCCATATTCTCCTCCGCACTATCTTGCTCCGTGCTCCTAAACACCCCTCCCTTCACAAATCTATTAAAGCTTGACCCCAGGCCCTGCACTGCCCTTTCTGTCACGTCCTGGGCCAACAGCTGCTGCCAAAATCTTCTTATTCTACTGAAGGTTATTCCAGTGAGGCTATGTATAATGCTCCTAGTAACATGAGGATGTATGCTAGTATTTCCCAAAATACTTATATTGGAAAATCAGTTTAACTAGTCTAAATACACTTATAAAAAACAATATTAATAAGCATTGCCAACGCCAGTAGGTCTGAAATTCGAGGTCTTTTTATTTATTTTCAATGCATGACTTTTTCTAAGCATTGTTTTTCTAAACCCATATCAGTGTTGGAGCTATTGGCATCTCACCATTCTAAAAAGCATTGGCAAAAGCAAAAATCGTTTTTGGTCTCAAAAAGTACTCATTGCCACAGGAATTCTGTGCACTGTACAAAACTACTTTGTGGGTCAATATGCTCCTTGTGCAAGAGCAGAATACAGTCACTCACAGTGATGCATGCTGAGAGAGAGTGACAGGCATACTTTTAATATACACAAAAAGTCATGGCTAACGCCAGGCCTAATTAAAAGCCCACTTATTAACCAAAGTCTCAAAAAGTGCATGCATGGTGTTTATCCTTGCATATATAGGCCAAGAAATAGTAAAATTGGTGCAAACTCTTAAACACGCAAGTCACTATGTTTGCACAGACTCAAAAGGGCATTCCAACCCTACTTTGTACTTTATTCACTGTTCATAGTACTTAACATATTTTCTATACTTAATATTCTTACCTTCATTTGAATTTTTCTCTCCTGACGGTTTTTTAAACAGCTTTCTAGTGCGCTTACCATGATTTTCATCAGAGATCCTGTCTTGTGATGTCTGCTTTGTACTTACAATGTGCGCATACATCCTGAAAGATAAATTCAAAAAAAATCTCCTGCAAAGGAAAAATTATTAGGCCACTTTCCTTCTCTCATGCACAATGTGCTTAATTTTTTTTTCTATAAATCATGAAATATAGAGATTCAGTACTGAAGATCAATAACCTATTCAAATGCAGTCATTCATCCATGACATAACTGCACATGTTTCAAAATTATTCCCTGTGTTTTCCGGTGCAACCAGCAAATCAGAGGCTCCACTCACTATATTCTGGGAGTGTTTCTTTTTGTGGGTAAAATTAATACCCCCTCCTAGCAGAGCTCTCCTGAAATGGATTTTATAAAACTCCCAAAGAGTCTAGCCATTTGTCAATATTTATTGACATCAAGTAACTTAGTTACTTATCAGTCACCTGCTTCACTACTTCTTATATGTGTAGGTGCACATACAATATTCTCTAACCCAGGCTCTCCTGCGGAGTATCCACATACCAATTAGTTTATTGATACAGAGAAAATTTTAAAAACATTCTCTACAGTCCTCTGTCTATTTTAAATGCCAGTCAATGTCCTTTTTTATTAATACTATGAGTTAAATACATATTTGAAAGACTGAAAGGTCACTTGCAGCAAGGCAAGTTAGTTATTTAACTTACATCTCACTTATCAACTGGTGACATCACAGTCCTCCAATATATCCCACTTCTGACACCATTCTGATAGGGAAATACTGGCACCCTCCCAGGAGCATATCATGAATGAAACTCACCAGACATAGCAGGTTGCTCAGAAACAAAGTGAACTTTATTAAATGGTACCAAAAGCATGCATCATTGCTAATCAGCAAGGAAGAAGTCAGATCTGCCACCTTAGGGGCTCTCAGACCACTTCTTCCCAGAGTGACAAGTTTCTAGGTGTTATATACTGTATTCAATGCCATGTCAGCGGAACTTAGAATAAGGCACCAAGCCAAATATGGCTGACATGGATGTGCAATGTCTGCACCATGCAAAACAGCCAGATATGGGCAGACCAGAAAGGCAGGCTCTGCACTGTGTAACATTTGCATATCATGTAGTCAAGACAAGCAAGGTGACCTGTAAGGGTGTACAGAATAGCTTGTTGAAGCTTGTCCAGTCAAGGTCAGATAGGAAGCCATTTTGAGCTCCAGGCCTCATGTTAATGTGATCTTATATACTCATGAACTCTTTGGAAGTAAATGCAAATGAATTTATATGGATATTCATATATATTTTGTAACAGTGCCCACCGGGCACCTGTCACAAAACCCAAACCAGGTGCACCGCCCAGGACCATTATCACCAAACTCCTGAACTGCAGGGATAGGGACACGATCCTCCAGACGGCAAGGCAGCTGGGCAACTTGCAACATGAGAACGCCATGATCCGATTCTTCCCGGTTTTCACACTACAAGTCCAACGGGAGAGGTGCTCCTTTATAGGTGTGAAGGCGGCACTCCGTGAAAGGGGCTACAAGTACAGCCAGTGTTCTTCCCGGCCAAGCTGAAGGTTATCGTGGGGGGCAAGTCTCTGTTTTTCACCGCGCCGTCAGAAGTGCAGGACTGGCTGGACAGGGATTCACCGAGGGCTCAGGGCCGAGCAGAGGCTGGTGGCTGGAGAGACACTCAGGTCGCCTGGCCAAGATCTACGGCGGGGGGTTCAGAAGCGGATGCCCAGAGCCAGCGTTCCTGGAGGTGGAGGTGGGCCAGCCCTAAGTGGGGGTCTCTCTGTGACAAAGATGGCGACTAGTGGATGCAGGAACGTGTTAAGGACCCCGACGAACTGTAATGTAAAAAGTTGTAATTTTCAGACTGAAGGGCCTCTATCTATTGAGTTGTGGCGGATCACTATGGGTGCTGCTATACTGGGACACAGGACACTAGACACGAATGGCACTGGGGGCAACCCGCCTATTTAGAAGTGTTTACTTGAGTGAAGGAATGTGTTGCAAGGGGGGCATATGCGGGTGGCGGCTGGAGCTGGGGCCGGTGCACACTTCCCCTACAGGAGTTTTTTTTCTTTTTTGGGAGGGGGAGGTTTTCCTCACTCCCGGGTTGGGACTGGGCGAAAGGCGCTCTGCTAATTGGGGATGTGGTAGTTTGGAACCTACGAAGCAGGGAAGCAGGGAGGGTGAGGAGAGGGGGTCAACCAGTTTTGGGGTTTTCTGGGTTGGGATGGGGGGCGGTTGGAGGTAGGGTGAGTTGTTGGGAATGCTCGCACCAGAAATGTAGATATATGCATAGAAAATGTACTGGAATTCGCAGGGCTGATACCACAATGAAGTGTTTGGATGGCTATGAAGTGGGAGAAGAGTCTTAAAATGCTGAGTTGGAACGTTAATGGGTTGGAGGACAAGCTCAAAAGGACTATCGTACTGCAATTTGTTAAGCGACACCTCCCTGACGTGGTACTCCTGCAGGAGACCCACTTGTTAGGAAATACGTGCCATGCGTTGAATAGATGGGGGTACTCTTTGGTGATCCATGCTGGCTTTACTTCGGGGTCCCGGGGAGTGGGGATCCTTATCCACCGAAACTTTCCCCTAGTCATTGACCACACTGAATTCGACCCTCTAGGGCACTTTGCGGTGGTCTCGTGGAGGTGGGAGGGGCGCAGGATCAACCTTGTCACGACATACATTCCGCCGGGCCTTCAAACCCAATCGTTCCAGGACCTGGGCAGGCTTCTCCTTTCCCTTCCAGAGGGGCAACTACTAATAGGGAGGGACTTTAATGTTGTAGTCTCGGGGGATTCAGACAGACACCCGCCTAGGAACATAACGCCGGGCACATGTGGTTATCCGATTTCCTGGAGGCGTTCGGCCTCCTGGACCTTTGGCATCTCCGACACCCGACACACAAGCAATTTACTTTCTTCTCACGCTCACACCGCTCCTTCTAGCGCATAGACTACATCCTAGCGCCAATGCACCAGGGCACTGCAATTCAGGACGTCACACATCTAGCAAGGGGCATCTCGGACCACTCCCCATTGTGGGCTCACCTTACAGTCGGTGAACAGAGGGAGGGATGCGTGGCGCCGATCAATGCTTGGTACCTCCACAGCGAGGAAACGAAAAAGCTACTCACTCTCTCGATTGACCAGTACTTCGAGACAAACAAAGGCATGGTGGAATCCTCAGTAGTACTGTGGGAGGCCTTTAGGACCGTACTCAGGGGAGAAGCCCTGTTTGCGATCGCTGGCCATCGGAAAGAGCAAGAGCCGCAAATGCTAGCTGTTGAAACTGATCTTCTGGTCTTGGAAAATGAGGCACAAGCTGGAAGCGATCCAGGACTCGTGCATCAGATGGAGCTCAAAGCAGCGGAGTACAAGGCCCTGGCCACTGATGCCGCGAAGACTCTGGCGCGAGATAGCGAAGGCAGGATGTACGATCAAGGGGACAAAGCAGGCAAGCTCATAGCCTGGTTAGACAAAAAGCAGCAGGCACAGAGAGTGGTTGCTGAGCTTAGAACTGACTTGGGGGCCGTTGTCACGGAGCCCCGTGAGATTGTTAAGGAGTTTGCCATGCATTATCAGAAAGTCTACAGTAGAGGGTCTGACTGCCCGGAGGAGGACTCTATCGCCCTGTTAACTGATATTGGGCTACCTACCCTCTCGGACACTGAGCTTTGTGGGGCCATCCGCGACCTCCGACCGGGGAAAGCCCTCGGTCCCAACGGTCTCCCGATTGAGCTGTACAAGCACAAACCGGACAGCAGTAGCCCACACCTCAAACGCATGTTTGAGGAGAGTAAGGATAAGGGAATACTGCCAAGAGATCAACGTATTGCTACAATTGTGGCCATCCCTAAGGAAGGAAAGCCGAGAGATTTATGTGCCTCCTACAGGCCAATATCACTGCTAAATGCCAAACCAAAGATCCTGGCTAAGGTCCTTGCCAATAGGCTTAAACCAGTCTTAACCACATTGGTCCATCCGGACCAGTCGGGCTTTATGCCCCACCGTAACACGGCGCTCAATCTGCGCTGTCTCCACGGTGTGCTGGGTCGTTGCCATACGTTACAGGAGGACGCTGTGGTGGTGTCGTTGGACGCCGCAATGGCGTTCGGCGCGCTTGAATGGCCGTACATGGTGGCAGTTGTACAGAAATTGGGCTTCGGCCCTAATTTTATCAGCTGGGTCAGTCTCCTTTACTCTGAGCTTTTGGCCCAGGTCACAGTTAATAACAAAACCTCTGAGCTATTTACCCTAGGCAGGGGAACGCGTCAGGGGTGTCCCCTCTCACCTTTGCTCTTTGCCCTCTCGCTGGAACCACTTGCGGCCTGGATTAGGCAGGATCCCTCGCTGAAGGGGCTTAGATGGGCTGATGTCTGGGAGGACTATATTTCGCTGTATTCGGACGACATCCTGCTGTACCTGACGAAACCTCGCAAATCCCTTAAAGTGGCCTTAGATATTTTCACTAGTTTCGGGAGGAATACGGGGTACAGTATCAACTGGGGAAGTCCCTCTTATATGTCCTCCATGGAGCCCCCCGATTCTCCCACATGACTGCCCGATTAGGATATCCACGGAAGGTTTTACGTATTTGGGAATCTTTGTTTCAAAAGAGAAGGTCGTTAGATACGAAAAAAACGTACTGCCGCCCTTACAGCGGCTTAAAAGAGACTCTACCTCCTGGAAGAAGCTCCCTCTGTCTCTGCTGGGCCGGGCAGCGCTCTTCAAAATGATGGTGCTGCCACGTTTCCTCTACGCTCTCCAAAACCACCCAGACCTAGTTCCACAGTCATACTTTGCAGCCATCGAAGCCACACAGAGAGATCTGCTGTGGACCGGGACGCCCCGCATAGCCTTACAGAAACTCACACTGGGAGGGTTCGATGGGGGTATTGCGCCCCCAGACATATGGAAATTCTACTGGGCTGCACATCTCTCGGCCATAAACCAGGGCACCTATTGTGATGGGAACGATCTCGGATACGGAATGGACTGATGGCTCCTCCCGGGCGGGAACTTTGAGGGTGCGCTTTATTCCAGACCGGGCAGATATTCTCTCACCGGGCCTACGCAGCATTCTGTTCAGCTATGGCACATTGTCCAGCGTAAATTGGGCTGGGCGGACACCCTCACGATGGCTACTCCGCTGTGGGTCTCAGAGAAGCTGGGCACTCTAGGTCACACTAAAGGGTTCCGCAATTGGGACCTAATTGGGATTTCACACATCAAAGATTTGTGGGGTCCTGACGGTGTTGTGCACTTTGACTCACTCTAAAGTACTTATGACCTGGCATCAACCCATCATTTTAGATGCCTGCAGGTTCGGCACTCCCTTCAAACTAATATCCCGGCGGGGACTCAGCCCCCTGAGTTCTCCCCCCTGGAGGACAGACTGCTGGATATCCACCTCCCTGAATGCGCCATTTCCCTCACATACAAGAAGCTTATTAACCATTCCCCAGATCCACTGTTAACTTTAAAGAGGAAATGGGAGGCAGACGGACTTGAGATAGATGAAGAGGAGTGGAGAGGCTTGCTAGCATCCCCCAAGGAGGTAGCAATATCAGCCAGGCTTAGACTGATCCAGTTGAAAATACTCCTTCGGGTTTATATATCTGAAACTAGGTTGATGCTGATGGGCCGAAGTGAGGATGGTCTCTGCAGAAGAGGGTGTGGGGAGGTGGGAACCTTCTTCCATATATTGTGGGAATGCCCTGTGTTGCTGATCTATTGGAAATTGGTGCACAACTGTATGCAAGAGGTATGGGGATAGAGTTGCGATTGGAAGCGAAGAGAGGCATTTTGAACATCTGTGAGCCCACGGACTTGGCATCGAGGAGGATGCTCTGGGTGACCCTAGGACTGGCAATCGCGAAATGTAATATAGCTAGGCTGTGGGGGGCAGTGACACCTCCAACTCTCGATTCCTGGAAAAAGGATATGGATTGGTGTATGCTCCAAGAAAAGACAGTATA
This sequence comes from Lissotriton helveticus, assembly GCF_964261635.1. Taxonomy (NCBI): domain Eukaryota; kingdom Metazoa; phylum Chordata; class Amphibia; order Caudata; family Salamandridae; genus Lissotriton; species Lissotriton helveticus. Next base: position 1,072,519,605 of record NC_136067.1, on the reverse strand, counting down.
CGTGGCTCGGGCTGCCACCGGAAATGGGTGGCGGTGTGGTCCAACTGGAATGAGTATCGAGCCACCATATGTGAGCCCCCTCGTATCACACCCATTGACGACCAAATCGCACTGTAAACTGCTGCCATAACTGTACTGCCTCAGAATATCTAATACCGGACAATTGCTGTATCTACTGTGTTTTCCAATGATGCCTATGTGACAATGTATTTCTGAATGGGCTGACCTCCCTTTACGTTTGTTGCAATAAAAAGAATTAAAACAAAAAAAACGCATACAAAAGCAGCGCTTAGCCCGAGGCCGATTCGCGGCACTGTGGTTGGTGGGAGCAGGTTTTTTAAAATCCTTTGACATGTTCAGTCTCCCTTTACCCATTCTGTAAAGAAACGTAAACAGGTATCATAATATTTAGATTGAGAAACCATCCTCCTGAACGGTTTTATTACTGCACACACTGCAGGACATTTGCCTACTTTTAATTATGCGCTATCTTCCATCTCATCTCTGTTTTTATTGACAGCCCCCTCCACCCCCACCCCAGGGAGAGGGGATCGGTGTCTTTTCACGGCGTCCCCTAAGTCTATAGACCGGCTCAGTTTGAGGCGTGTCGTTACAAGATGTCGGCGTTAGTGAGCCTTTATCTTAGCAGCATACACTTTCACAACCTAGCACCCCTCCTCCCCAGCGCCCCTTTTTGTGTTGTCTTTTCCCCTCCCGGGGGCTGTTTGACAAAGGCAGTGTGTTAACTAACGCTTTTGTTTAACTCCACAATTTCTATTCAAAACATTCTTAGAGCCCGACCCTGCTGCGCGCCTTGTTTGTTATTAGTTCTTAGAGGCAAGCTTGAAAGGAAGCGAGGTGGTATTGGTTTTTTAAAAGGTAGGGTGCACAATTTTCCTTTGAAGAAGTAACATCAACACAAATAACATTCTTGATAATGGAAACGCATCCTGTGCTTCCGCAAGCAAGCAAGCTTTCTCCTTTGCAAGCCGCGCTGCTCTGCCCCAAACACAGCCAGTAAAATCTTTGCTGTTCAGACCTATGCACGCCTTGCAGAGTGTTGCTTGCAATGGTTTATCAGTGTAAGTAAAAGCACATCCTAAAACCGCCCGGCGGGGAGTGTCTGAGTGCACGCACTGCACCTCGAGGTGACTTCAGGGAGTTGTACACAGCGCTGTGGCTGCGGACGGGAGTCCTCCATCGCTGCCGCCAGCTGTCCGCGGATCCCCTGCGGTAACAGATCCTGGGTCTGCAGACAAGGGTTGCTGTGACGAAGAGGCAGGGAAAGTGAAGGGCAGGCAGCCGGTCCAGTGAGGGAGCCCTCTGGGTTGGGAGAGGTCAGCTCTCCCTGGCAGTCTCTTGACCTCACTCACCTCCCCAGTGTTTATCAACAAAAATCACTTTGCGCGGCCCCTCGAGACAAGCCAAGCCCACTGCCCGGACAGCCAGAGTACCCGGGTTTCCAAAGAGCCGGGAAGAGCCATCCTTTGCACCCCAGACACGCGTGAAGTTCCAGCACATAAATCCACACCACAGGTCTGGCGATCGGCAGCAGAAAAGTGCTAGCCCACCAGGTACCTCTAGTAAGCGCCATGGAGCTGCGTTGCAGAGTGTTGTGAAAAGAGGCGTGGCCTCTGAACACCTCTCTGCAACGCAGCCCCTTGGCGCATATTAGAGGTACCTGGTGGGCTAGTTGGCCCCCAGGGGACCTCAGGATTCAAGGGCACTTAATCCTGTAACTTAAAATGCGCCACAGGGCGTGTTTGCACACATGTCACCTCAGGCCCCGCCCCCTTCCTTCACCATTGTACAAATATTCCTCTAAAATCAGCCGAACTACGAATTCGGATTTACTCACCTGTTATCAGGAGAGAACCTAGCGTTGCATCTTTTAGCCCAGCACTGACCCTGAAAAGTAATTCTAAGCGTACTTACAGTAACTTGTATTTCCTTCCATAGGAATCTATTGTGTGGTTTTCAGCAGAAAAGTTTCTAAGTGTTGATTTTTGAAACGTACAAATATTCCTCTAAAATCAGCCGAACTACGAATTCCGATTTACTCACCTGTGATCAGGAGAGAACCTAGTGCTGCATCTTTTAGCCCAGCACTGACCCTGAAAAATAATTCTAAGCGTACTTACAGTAACTTGTGTTTCATTCCATAGGAATCCATTGTGTGGTTTTCAGCAGAAAAGTGTTGATTTTTGAAACCTGTTATCAGGAGAGAACCTAGTGCTGCACCTTTTAGCTCAGTACTGATCATAAAAAGTAATTCTAACTGTACTTACCAGTTACTTGAATTTCCTTCCATAGGAATCCATTGTCTGGTTGTCACCAGAAACATTTCTGTCTCTTTTCACAAACTAAAAATATTCCTTACAAATTGCCTGCATGACTTAAACGCATTCTTTCGACTGTTTACAGGAGATGCACCTGTGCTGGAACCAGGATCCACCACTGAGTAAGAAAAAGTAACGTTAACACTACTTACCTGATAAGTGAATTTCCTCCCCTAGGATAACATTGGTGATTCAATGTGAAATCCTAGTCATCCTATGTCATTTGAGATGTCATCAGTGATGTCACTGACCATGTCATAAATTATGTAATATGTGACATCATCAGCAGTGGATTGCGGGCGCGCGAGTTATAGTTAGTACAACTAACTATAACGGGGGAATTTCAATGGTTTTGTACAAGTGAAATGTCCAGCTAACTTTAACACCCCTAACACCTATGTTTTTTTCAGTGAATTTCTAAGGTTTTTTAAATGCTAATTCCTAAATATAACATGTCTGAAACCTATGGCTTTTTTCAGTGAATAGCCAAGGTTTTTTAAATGCTAATTCCTAACTATAACATGTCTGAAACCTATGTTTTTTTCAGTGAGTTATATATATATATATATATATATATATATATATTCACTGAAAAAACCATAGGTTATAGACCATATATAGTTAGGAATTAGCATTTAAAAAACCTTATTTTACTCACACAAAACCATTGAAATTCCATATATAGTTAGTTGCACTAACTATATATCGCGCACCCGCAATCCACTGCTGATGATGTCACATATTACATCATTCATGACATGGTCAGTGACATCACTGATGACATCACTGATGACATCTCAAATGACATCACTGATGACATCACTGATGGCAACATCCAGTGACTGTATGTTTCTGTAAAGTTAAAATGTGTCTTACATATTGAAGAATGAGTGGAAGTATAAGTGTCTGGACAAAGGATTTAGTAGGTGCATGACTGAATGTATGAGTGAGTGATTAAATGTGTCTCACTGAGTGCATGGGTTAGTGACTAAAGTGTCTTAATTTGTGCATCATTATGTCTGTTGTTCTGTAAACTGCTGCATGTGTTGATCAGTAGCTATATGATTAACTATATGGGTTACTGATTGATTGTCCAAGTATTTGTATGGGAGACTGAGTGTGTGTGTGGCTGGCTGGGAGGTGTGTGACTCTGTGCAGATCAATGTGTACTTATATCAATGATTTTATAACAAGGTAAGTATGTGTTAGTATATGTTTGAAAATGTAAGGTGCTCTATGTTTAACTGTATAGACAAGAAAATGGAAGTGTGATTGATTCTTTACAGGACTGACTAGGTGTGTGAGTAACTCCATGGATGAGTGGCAGAGTGTGAGTGTCTGTATAGGTGTATGAGTGCATATGATAGTGTTGTAAAGATGAGTGATTGTATGTATGAATGATTGTATGGGTGAATGAGTGAATGTGTGTGTAGACGTAGGAATCAGTGAGTACATATGTAGTAACTAGTATTGGTGTGTCAATGGTTTCAAAAATTATACTCTGTATTTAACACTGGGTGAAACAGAGGTTATATTAAAATGTGAGGAGATGCATTGTATTGTCACATGAATGATATCATCAGTGATGTGGTCATTGATGTCAAATGAGATGTCATCAGTGATGTCATCAGTGATGTAATTTGAGATGTCATCAGTGATGTCATCAGTGATGTCACTGACCATGTCATGAATGATGTAATATGTGACATCATCAGCAGTGGATTGCGGGTGCGCGATATATAGTTAGTGCAACTAACTATATATGGAATTTCAATGGTTTTGTGTGAGTAAAATAAGGTTTTTTAAATGCTAATTCCTAACTATATATGGTCTATAACCTATGGTTTTTTCAGTGAATTTTCAAGGTTTTGTAAATGCTAATTCCTAACTATATATGGTCTATAACCTATGGTTTTTTCAGTGAATTTCAATGGTTTTTTAATAGCAAATATCATAAGCTGTCGAATGTCAAGTACGTGGTAAGTGAAAACATTTTCGTGTTTATGCACACTGATCTGCTTTGAATGGTGCCCCCCCCCTCATTTCTATTAGGAGTACTCTCTCTTTGCACATAGTGAAGGGTAGTTAACGCAGGCCTTTGCCCCCGTTGTAATACGTCGTGCCTGCTTCTCTCTCCATTTGATTGATTGTTATCCAAGTATTTACTGTTTTAGAATTGGTTCTCTTTGGTTCATTCTCTATTTACAAACAAACACAGAGTCGCAATACTCTGTTTAGTCTTTGCAGATAACGAAAAATCGTGTAAAAAAAAAAAGAAAAGGAATCGAGCAAAATCAGTAGGCCACTAATGGGATCTCTTTTTGACCTCAGTAAAATAGAAACATTAGGAACAACCCCTCATGACAAATACAAAACTAGTGAAATGAACTGAACTCCACACAATGATGGCTGCAAAACAGCTCGGCTCCGCCACCCACCCCGCCCAAAATAACGATAAAGAGCGGCTGCCATGATTGGTTGCGGAATGGCCACGACGGAGCTACGAAATGGTGCTGCTCTCATGCTAACCCCAGCTTCAGTCTGAAACATCCAGAAACACTGTAGACTACCAATTCGATCAGTTCCGGTAGCGCCCCAATGTAACCCGGTAGAGAAGAACTAGCCCTCCCCTCTTTGACTAATGGTTCTTGTTGCCTGTCCCTTCTGTTGTCATTTAACAGAACTATTTAGCCTGCTGAAAGGGGTTGTGTTCCGACCGCTGGTTGGTGGAGACATTTTGACTATATTCTGGACCTGCGTTGTCGCGTAATGCGTCATATGACGCGCCGCGTTAGCGCATCCGGAAGTCATCCGGGGCGCGCAGCGCGTAACGTAAGCATAACAAGTCATGTGACTTGTTAATAAAACTTTTCATTGGTTCATTTTACTTTTCTTATTCTAATGATGAAAGGCTTGGTCATATGACCTAAAAATTACGCTTTTTATTACTTCCGAACATTATTTTTTCTTAAATATATGTTATAATGTTCCAGGCTAATGTACTTTCCCGGAAAATTTACAACTATCCTGCAAGTAAAATATATTCTTTTTTCGAGAAAAAGAGCGTTTCTTCGTCCCATGACGGAGCCGTTGAGCAAAAGAGGGTCGACCTGCTGTCTTAGTCGCCGATACGCCTGAATATGAGATTCTTATCGATCACTTTATGTTGCAGGAATAGAAAACACAACAGCCCTTGACCATTTATCTTTACTGTGTTCTTTCGTATTATACCTTTTACCCTTCATGTAATTGGTCTGCTTTATTTCACTTGCCTTTTAATGATTCTAAAACAGTGACTATTATTAAAAACTTTACCAATGTATATACTACTACCATGTTTTCTTTTAAAAACCTTTATTGTGAAAATTTCATTATACAAATACGAGCCTATAACCACGTGGGCCGGCCACGGAGCAAACTGTAATCGTATATGATGAGTAGACATTTACACTGTAGAGGAACGTAACGGGCGGGCCATTAGGTTGCAAGAACTAAGGTGTCTAACAGTTACGGAATCGGTGGACGTACATTTTATAATTAAAATACGACAGGGCCAGTTACAATAAAATTATCTAGATATACATTTGCGGACAAGTACCATGGGTGACGTTAATTCGAACTTTCAATAGTACAGTAATCAATAACACATCAGAACTTAATATCAATAGGGATGTCGAAATATTCAATCAATTCTCGTCCCCGCCCGCCATGTGCTTCAAAACTGCATACGTATCTCGTGATTTCAAGGTTCTGCAACCAGTACACAACAAGGAGTTACGAGTCCCATTTATTCCGGCACCATTTTGGGCGAGGACGGGCAGGTCCAGGATATAGTCAAAATGTCTCTACCAACCATCGACTATGATGATGTTCATATGCTGTATTTATTAGAGTAACACTCATCTGTCCACATGAAATTAATTTGCAACAATCTAAACATGTCATTTTAATCTTTCCAAAGTTCTTCTAAATATTTGGGACCATTTCCCTTGCCTCTGATGCTGTCAGTGCCACTTCTTTGATGAATGTACTAGCAGGTCAGGGGTTCTCCTCCAAATCTCTCTTTTATGCAGCACTATAATTAATTGGTGCCACCTCTCCATATGACGATGCATGGTATAGTTACCATAACTATATTTTTTTTCGGTTCCTCTGGAGAGTTCATCGTGGCAGATGAAGCGTGTAACGTACCGGGCATTTACCTTTTTTTGCATGTACAGGAAAGGAAAAAAAAATCGAGCGTCCGAGTTCTAAGGTGTCCCAGGGCCATTTTAGTGGAGCAGGCCCAAATCCAAAGAACAGGCCGCCATTTTGAGAGTCCTGTTGCAGCCGCCTGTCGCTGTAGCATCAAGAGCAGCCGAAACTCAGCTGAATGGCAACTGAAACGGTAAAGGGGCGCCCCACTACAGCAGACGAGCCTCCACCTAGGAAGGCCCGTTCACGCCGCCTCCCCCCCCCCCTTCGGGCACCCCACGCCGTTATTCGGAGCAGTATTGTAGGATAGCCACACCAGTGCGGCAACTTGCTAGACATCACCTCGGTGGTAACCGAATCTCAGCGCCTTTTGGTGTCTTCTCTTCAGAAAATATTGTTGCGCTGCCTTTGGCCCCATTTGCACATTGGTCCGCTACTGACGCCATCTCACAGGCTAATGGGGCGCCCCACGCCGAGTTTCAGCATTGTAGGATGACCACACCAGTACAGCAACTTGCTAGACACCACCTCGGTGCCATCCGGATTTTGGCATCTCAACGCCTAGTGGTGTCTTCTATTCGGAAAATATTGTTGCGCTGCCTTTGGCCCCATTCGCACATCGGTCCGCTGCTGACACCATCTCACAGGCCAGCAGGGCGCCCCACGCCGACTTTTACCATTGTAGGATGGCCACACCAGTGCCACAACTTGCTAGACACCACCTCGGTGCCATCCGGATCTTGGCATCTCAGCGCCTTGTGGTGTCTTTTATTCAGAAAACATTGTTGCGCTGCCTTTGGCCCCATTCGCACATCGGTCCGCTACTGACGCCATCTCACAGGCCAACGGGGCGCCCCACGCCGACTTTCAACATTGTAGGATGGCCACACCAGTGCACCTTACTAGACACCACCTCGGTGCCATCCGGATCTTGGCGCGTTGTGCTGCCTTCGGCCTATTCGCACATCGGTCCGCTACTGACGCCATCTCACAGGCTAATGGGGCGCCCCACGCCGAGTTTCAGCATTGTAGGATGACCACACCAGTACAGCAACTTGCTAGACATCACCTCGGTGCCATCCGGATCTCGGCGCCCCACTGCAGATGAAGTGCCTCTCAACTATGAAACCACCACGGTGACATCCGGATCTTGGCGCGTTGTGCTGCCTTCGGCCTATTCGCACATCGGTCCGCTACTGACGCCATCTCACAGGCTAATGGGGCGCCCCACGCCGAGTTTCAGCATTGTAGGATGACCACACCAGTACAGCAACTTGCTAGACATCACCTCGGTGCCATCCGGATCTTGGCATCTCAACGCCTAGTGGTATCTTCCATACAGAAAATATTGTTGCGCTGCCTTTGGCCCCATTCGCACATCGGTCCGCAACTGACACCATCTCACAGGCCAACAGGGCGCCCCACGCCGACTTTTACCATTGTAGAATGGCCACACCAGTACAGCAATTTGCTAGACATCACCTCGTTGCCATCCGGATCTTGGCATCTCAGCGCCTTGTGGTGTCAGTCAGAAACTATTGTTGCGCTGCCTTTGGCCCCATTCGCACATCGGTCCGCTACTGACGCCATCTCACAGGCCAACGGGGCGCCCCACGCCGACTTTCAACATTGTAGGATGGCCACACCAGTACAGCAACTTGCTAGACACCACCTCGGTGCCATCCGGATCTTGGCATCTCAGCGCCTAGTGGTGTCTTCTATTCAGGAAATATTGTTGCGCTGCCTTTGGCCCCATTCGCACATCGGTCCGCAACTGACACCATCTCACAGGCCAACAGGGCGCCCCACGCCGACTTTCAACATTGTAGGATGGCCACACCAGTGCGGCAACTTACTAGACACCACCTCGGTGCCATCCGGATCTTGGCGCGTTGTGCTGCCTTCGGCCTATTCGCACATCGGTCCGCTACTGACGCAAACTCACAGGCCAACGGGGCGCCCCACGCCGACTTTCACATTGTAAGATGGCCACACCAGTGCTGCAACTTGCTGGACACCACCTCGGTGCCATCCGGATCTTGGCGCGTTGTGTTGCCTTCGGCCTATTCGCACATCGGTCCGCTACTGACGCCGCCTCACGTGCCAACGTATTTTCTCCGCATTTTATACCCTATGCCGCATAACAGGTCATGTGACTTGTTTATAAAACTTTTCATTGGTTCATTTTACTTTTGGTTTCCTAATGATGGAAGGCTTGATCATATGACCTAAAAACAACACTTTTCATTGGATGAAAACTTTTTTTTTTCCCAAACGATGAAAGCCCCACCTTGTTTCTGGATGTTTCAGACTGAAGCTGGCGTCAGCATGAGAGCACCACCATCTCGTAGCTCCGTCGTGGTCATTCCGCGAGCAATCATGGCAGCCGCTCCCCACCAGAAGCCTACAGGAGTCGGGGGCCCCCAAAACTTTTGATGAATCCTCAAGGCGGAGGGGACGCTTTCGAGAATGGGGTCCAAGACCTAGCAGACTAGCGTCCGATTTCCAAGGTGTCCCAGGGCCATTTCAGTGGACCAGGCCCAAAAAGGAAAGAGCCTGCCGCCATTTTGAGAGTCCTGTGACAGCCGCCTATCGCTGCACCGCAAGAGTGGGCGCAGCCGCCTATCGCTGCACCGCAAGAGTGGGCGCAACTCAGCTGAATTGCGGCTTTTGACACAGTGGACTAAAAGCGGACGGAATGGCAACTGAAACGGTAAAGGGGCGCCCCACTACAACAGATGAGACTCCACCTGGAGAGGCCCGTTCACGCCGCCTCCCCCGGGGCGCCCCACACCGTTATTCGGAGCAGCATTGTAGGATACCAAAACCAGTGCGGCAACTTACTGGACATCACCTTGGTGCCATCGTTCTGCTGCCTTGGAACTATTCGCACAACAGTTTGCTACTGATGACCCACCCCCCGCGACGCCCCACGCCAGAAATCTGGACGTTGTGCTGCGTTGGGACTATTCGCACAGCCGACCGCTACTTCGTTGTTTTTCCCTAAAAATGTTTATATGTTATTACTGTTTTTGTTTTCTTGTATATATTTATAAGTTATTAAAGTTTTATAATCTTACTACTTTGTTGGAGTGCTATATATTTTTAATGTGACACATAATTGTAAAAACTTTGATGTACAAAGAGTCATCCCTGGAATCTTCCGCTTCAGGCTCGATCCCCTCCCCAATCACAATACAGGATGGTTTTCAGATAATAGGAACGCGTCTGCTGTGACGGATCTCATCGAGTGTGGGCCTTGATCTACTATAACTCCTTTGAAGAGGGGTGATTCTTTACAGCTGGGGCCATAAACTACATCTGCAGGGCTAGCTGATACCCTAGGACCGGCCTGGACAATCGGACACAGAGGAAAAGGAGTGTCAGAGGGTGCGGTAGTGAATAGGGCGAAAGGGAGGTGTCGGGCGGGCACAGGGTGTGATTCTCAGGGAAGAGCAGCGCAGATGGGGGGTGGTTTATTACCCATGCATAAGACAGAGAGCGGGGGTGACCACTGCCTGGGGGAGATGCTTGCGAGGGTGGGGAGCCATGCTAAGGATCGACAGCGTGCACAGAGTGGGTCTGGTCAAGGCATCTAAAATGACTGCCGTGCACGACAAAAGTGTGGCATTTGAAAAAAGGCAAGATGGCGCAGACAATGTTTTTCAACACTTCCTGATTTCCTTCGAATCGAACGTTAACAGATGTTGGGGCATATTACCAAAGTTAAGCGATATTTATCCCTAACGATGCTTAGCAACGATTTTTTTACCGCTAAGCATCGTCAGAAATTATCGCAGATAAACCTTGCTATTATCAAGGTTTATCGCAAATACGATAAAAAACGACCGCAATGCATTAATATCGCTGAAAACTCAGCGATATTCATGCATTACCGAGCTAATGCTCTTAGCCATGTTATCCACCTCCCATTGGATGACATGGCTAAGAACTGCTCAGGGCAGGTGCTAGCTTTTGGAGATATTCGCGCTTATCGCGAATATTTCCAAAAGTTGATAATAGGAGATAGCGATGTTAGCGACTGTTTCCAGTCGCTAACATCTTGGCATCCCCACTTTGCATGTCATTAGTGATAAATATCACTCACATGCAAAGTGGGGCCCAAGATGGTCGCTATCTCCTACTAGCCGTCGCTAACTGGTGTTAGCAACAGCTAGGTAATACAGATATAATTTTATCTCCGCGAAGCGGAGCGCTGTTACAGATATATATCTTGTTTTTGAACGTTAATTTCTCAAAATTCACTGAAGCACATATATTGACACCTAGCAAAGGCACATCGAGCTACCAGTCCCTACAATTTTGCCAAGTTTCGTGCAAATCCATTCAGCCGTTCGATTATTATTATTATTTTTTTTTTTGCCCCGCGGGGCCCTTTTAAAACCTCCACATCAAACCTAAGAGGTCAAGGAGGATCTACTATGCCCCCTTATGGTCATTTGCCCCTTCGCTTTGGCCTCCTCTTGTCTCTCGATCCTACCGAGAGACAAGATGGCGGCCGCTACGGACTGTTTGCAATGTTTACAGACGCCGGAGAACCAATCAGCTTCGCAAACCTCCGTTACGCGAAGCGGAGCGCTGTTACAGATATATATCTTTTTTTGAACGTTAATTTCTCAAAATCCACTGGAGCACATATATTGAGACCTAGCAAAGGCACATCGGGCTACCAGTCCCTAATATTTTACCAAGTTTCGTGCAAATCCATTCAGCCGTTCGATTATTATTATTATTATTTTTTTTGCCCCGCGGGGCCCTTTTAAAACCTCCACATCAAACCTAGGGGGTCAGCGAGGATCTACTATGCCCCCTTATGGTCATTTGCCCCTTCGCTTTGGCCTCCTCTTGTCTCTCGATCCTACCGAGAGACAAGATGGCGGCCGCTACGGACTGTTTGGAATGTTCACAGACGCCGGAGAACCAATCAGCTTCGCTTCACAAAGCTCCGTACCGCGAAAAGTCCGCGAACCGGAGCGCTGCCCGGTCCGCTGTTACAGATATATATCTTTTTTTGAACGTTAATTTCTCAAAATCCACTGAAGCACATATATTGAGACCTAGCAAAGGCACATCGGGCTACCAGTCCCTACAATTTTGCCAAGTTTCGTGCAAATCCATTCAGCCGTTCGGGCTAAAAGTGAGGCCAACCGCCCTATGGAAAACTCAATGTTAAAAACATGTTTTGGGACCCCCCTTGTTTCTCGGCCCCCCCTTGACGAACTCCCCCCCAAATTTTCAAGGGCTGCTCAGAAACAACATGTGCCATTTTCCTGAAAATTTCAGCCAATTCCGTCCACAAACGCCAAAGTTATTAGACATAGAATTTTCAAAAATCCCATAGAGAAAAAATCCTAACTATATATACCTACTGGCGACCGCCAGTAGGTAATATATATATATATATATATATATATATATATATATATATATATAACGACATTCCAGCCTGAATCGAAGTCTCCCGATTACAAAAACGGCGGACAAGGACCCAAATTTGTGCTTAGTTTTCTTTATTTCCTGATGTCAAGACACGTTTCAGCTCACACGAGCCTTGTTCACTCGACCAACTCACTCACTCCTACATCCTCTCAACAGAGTCACTCACTCACCCATACGACCACTCATACCCACAGAACCACTTACATACCCATTCACACATCCATACTACCAGTCCCACAGCCACATACCTACCCATACAGCTAATCACAAAGGCACTCACTCATCCATACAGCCACTCACACACTAAACAATCAACACACATTGACACCTAGTAGCGGAAGAGATAGGCATAACTGAACCTCCCATGCATGCCTTTCGCAAAGGGAGAAGTGTTAAAGATTTTGTGGTACACTCTATGCTGTCACAGAACATAACCGACAACCAAACAACGCTATGGGACATCCCCCCAGTATTAGGGCATACTAAATGCGGAAGTTGCAAGGCATGCAAGATGACATCTGACAGGAATTCGTGTACTTATAACGATTACACTCACACTTTCCAACAACACACTAACTGCAACACCATGGGCGTCATTTACGCCATCTTGTGCCCATGTGGTTTTATGTACATCGGACAGACCACGCAGAAAACCAAACAGCGCATATTACAGCACTGCAGCAAAATACGCTGCAAGGTATCTGGTGCACCACTAGTGGATCACTTTTTACGATTTAACCACCAACCGGAAAGTTTCACTTGGTGGATAATTGAGAAAGTGATCAAAAACCCTCGTGGTGGAAACTATGCAAAACTACTAAGCACTCGAGAATGCCGTTGGATGCATCTATTCGATACAGTGAACCGAGGTCTTAATGACCGGGAAGAGGTCCTTAGACAGATGGTATCCATTAAAAACGGTTGAGAAGCTAGTGTTTACTATTTTCCGACTTTCGGACATTTTGTATGCACAGTGTATAACAGTATCCTGATGAAAACGGGTGCCAGTAAACTGTATACGAACCCAGTCTGTGTAACAAATTGTTTGTCCTTTGTACTGTATTGGTATGTAACTCAATGTGTGTACACACGTATGGTGTGTAAATACCCACAAGGACAGCAACTGTGAGGAACAAGACTGTATTCATTTGTTTGTACCTAACATTCCCAAATCAACACCTTGATTTGCCATGACTTGGACAACGTAATATAAGGTTACAATTATATGCCTTTAAATCGTCCAGATCCATAATTGTTATAATTATCCTACAATTTATAATTTGCGTATGTCATGTTTCACTAAGGTTTGCAATCAATTTTAATGTGGAAAATGTAAGCAGTATCCATTAGCAAATGTTATACACATGTAATCCTTGAAAACATCCCGAGTGGTCCACCTTTGATGTCGATTGATTCAAGATATCAGAACACTCGGAGCAGTCCTTTTTTAATGTTGATTGTTTTTGTCCACGTACTGCGACGAGTCCGAAATTCAGATTCGGCTTTCCCCATTGGGCGTGAGGCACACCTTGTGACCATACACGAAACACGGAAGTAGGACTTGTTCCTTGCCGCGTTCTTCCCATTTTGGGATCAGTGCCGGTGACCTATGCCCGGACATCAGACAGCGTTTACGAAAACCACGCAGGTACAATTTATTCAAAGGGCTGTTTCGCCCTCCCTTTAACTCCTTGAATTCAGTCCAGACGGACAGAGGAAGTAATTAATCAAGCTTCTCTGCCGTTGTTTTTCTTGCCCACAGGCAATTTACAGTACCTGTACCCCTACGTGTAAGTACCAGTGGAGACACTAATTTCCCCCACGCGTGGTACTCCGACAAACTTTGGAGGAATAACAACTCCGGACAACACCGGACTGCCCTGGAGGCGCCGGTAGGAAACCCTTGCTCCATTGGACATCGGTAAGTGCAGGGTGTCACCCCAATACATTTACCGTAACTTTGGATCTCTGAACCATTGACCTAAGTGTAAAGTGTGGAGAGTAATCAACTCCATTCGTCCACTGCAGATTTGTTACCGCACGAGTTGCCCTGGAGGCGCCGGTAGGAAACCTGTGCACCATTGGACATCGGTAAGTGCAGGGTGTCACCGTAATGCATTTATCGTATTATTGGATCTCTGAACCACTGACCCAAGTGTTAAGTGTGGGGAGTAATCGACTCCATTCATCCCCTGCAGGTCTTAATTTTTACATCACGAGTTAATCCCAAATACGAGACCATCTGAACCTGAACCAGGTGAGCTCGTGTATCAACCAAAGTGGACATGATACTTATCAATAGGCAGCCCTAGGGAGACGGGCTCATACTCATGTCCCTTTGTATTTTGACTTGATAGGTGAATCCCAACCAGCCAGGAGGGAGTCGCACCTACCCAGCTGTTGTGGTAACGTACTCATCCAATCCACATAATATCCATCACCATCCATATAATACAGTATCTCAAACCCATTCCTATTTTTACATCCCAGGTGGCTGATCAAGACAACGGGTGTGATCACGGCCAGATACCTTCTTTCCCCCCCCCCCATGTCCTGATGAAGACCCGCAGCCGAGGAAGTAAAACTCCCTAGAGCATCAGGGTCGAAACGTCGACATTTTTACTTTTGTGTGCCTGTACCCTTCACCTTCCCCTTGGTTTCTTCCCCCAAGAACAATCTGGACAGGCCTAGTCAACTAGCGCAATTGAAACGCTTGTTTGTTTTTTGTAAATATTTAAATTAGATGCCTTAATTTTTTCCTCTTTCCTCTCATCACTTGAGCACCTCTCTATTCACCCTTGACTATAGCTCCTTTTAGTCTTTGCGCCGTACATTCTAGTTATTGTTGCTTGACAATGTAAATAACTGTATTATTTCGTTTTGATAAATATAGACTTTTGAAATGTGGATGGTGTTTTTTGCCTATTCATTAACTTCTCTCTCCCATGTAACTTGATTTCTCAAATGCTGATTGAATCGCATGTCCAATTGGCAAACTAACCAATGGATTAAGTTAATTTAATCAATAGTCTAGGGCCATTGTTGTTTATATCACTGATACCCAGGTCCTATGATTTAGTGGGTGTTACCCCATTGATTTAATGGTCTCTTGCGCAGGTTATCCTGCGAGGGTTGTATTGTGTTTTGTATTTGTAATTTTGTTACGTTTTTTGTATCATACATGTTACTGTACCTATTCATATACTAATATCACTGTGTAAGACCACTAGACATGGTTGACAATGAAACACTGACCTATAGTGAAGATTACATCAAGAATCTGATAGGCGAACAGGGAGGGGGCAGCTTCCTAGGTAGGCCTGTCAGTCTAATAGATCCGACACTAAGTGACAAAATTAATAAGTTAGAACGGTTGGAAAAGAAACTTGTTAGAACAAGACTCCACGGACATACATTGGCACAATATCTTCAAGCCAATGTAATTCCGGTGGGCCTTCAGGTTCGAAACGAACCGGCAATCTTTGTGGACAATCCGGCATTCAAAGGGAAATTTAGCTACATATCCAACAATTGCTCCAGGCACTGGATGGTGCTTGGGGTTGAAACGGCATTGGAAGAGGTCACTAGGTTGACAAAAGAAATAGCTGAATTAAGGAAGGAGATTACTGAGGACACAGCCTTAAAAAACGCTAAAGAAACTTTGGATAAGCTAGATAAAACTTTGAAGGAATTTGACATCTACACTCAAACCTTCAAATTGGATAAACTAGCTAACGACATCAAGGCTTTTGACAAGAAGAAGGTTTATCCCTACCTAGCCGAGGGATACTACAGCCAAGACGCAAGAGGCACATACTCCACTAGAGGTAGAGGGGGGTATCGTAGATACAACACCTTTTCCCATTCCTCAGTTAGTAGTGGATCAGAGACAGACCAACCATCCACCAGCTCTGCTGGACAAGAAAGGGACCAGGCTTTTTTAGAGCAGGACACATGGACAGACCAACGAGGCCGGGGACGCCCCTGGGGACGCCCAGGGGGCCGTGGTCGAGCACAATGGAAACAGAACAGGGGTCAACAAACTTGGAACCGAGGGAGAGCCAAACAAGTACACTTCGGCCAAGAGTCCCATGGGGACATACGAACTCGTTCACAACACTACAGATGGTAGACACGAATACCACACCAGTGCAAAACACCGCCTTAGTTAATTTATCCAATTACAATCTTACGGATGATGAACAACAAGTTTTGGAGAAAGGTTTGTCATTTGTCCCGACCAATTTGCCCAATAGCTTCAACCTGAAATTGGAACTTTTCCAATTTTTCCGTAAAATACGGTTGAAACATCATTTCAACAAAATTCCCTATAACAACACAACAAGTAGTACAGGGCTGAGACCACTATCTACCTTTACCCCCCCCAACACACATGATGCCACCGAGGATTCTGGCATACGAACAGATGGTGTTGGCAGATGTCACCAACCTACTAAAGGATAAGAAATATGTTAAATACAATATTTCCAAGAATGAAAGGCAGGCACTAACTAATCTAAACAACAACCGAGAAATAGTTATTAAACCTGCCGATAAGGGTGGGGCCATTGTAATTCAGGGAAGAGATAGCTACAAGGCAGAGATCCTTTCTCAATTATCTAAAGAAGGCAACTACAGGAGACTTGCCAAAGATCCCACTGAAGAAATAACCATATTGATCAGAGGACTAACCGACAATGCCCAGCAGGAAGGGATAATCACCAAATTAGAATATGAATATCTCAACAATGCACATCCCCGAGTCCCGACGATATACACGGTACCCAAAATACACAAGAGCCTAGCTGCGCCACCAGGGAGGCCGATCATATCCGGGTGCGGTTCAATATTGGAACCGCTATGCAAATTCATAGACATCTTCCTAAAACCGATAGCGGAAGCTACCACTTGTTACCTTCGAGACACTATGCAAGTGATACAACTTATAGATGGTAAACATTTTGACCCAGCCCAGGAGTTACTTGTGACGATGGACATCTCGTCCTTGTACACCAGTATCCCGCAGCCAGCAGCCATGACTACAATTGAATCAGTATTGGAAAGTAGAACACGTCCACATAGGGTACCAACCAGTTTCATTTTGTCTCTTTTAGAGATAGCAATGAGAAGGAATTACTTCGTCTTTGATGGTAAATTTTATGAACAGATGAGCGGAGTAGCGATGGGGGCAAGCTTTGCTCCCAACCTAGCAATAATCTTTATGGATGCCTTTGAACATACATGGATTTTAAATGACATCAATCCATACAGAGGAAAGACCCTGGAATGGCGTCGGTATATTGATGACGTGCTCCTCATTTGGAGGGGCACGGTGGAGGAGCTAATGCTCTTCCACACATGGCTAAACGAAAGAGACACCAACATACAGTTTACCATCGAGAACAGTAACAACTCGATCGACTTCCTAGATTTGACAATAAAGGAGGAGGGAGGTTCATTGTACACCAAACTTTTCTGAAAACCAACTGAGAAGAATACACTCCTCAGATATTCTAGTCATCATCCCCGCAACCTCAGGGACAACCTACCCTTTGGGCAGTTCCTGAGGTTGAGACGGAATTGTACTAAAAAATCGGATTACTTCAGGGAATCAGACACATTAATGAAAAGGCTACTAGACAGAGGGTACCCCAGAAGCATGATCAGAAAGGCTCGTAAACGAGCATGGTTTTAACAACAGAGAATCCCTACTAGAACCTAAGCAAAGAGAGGACAAAATGGACAACAGACTCATATGTGTCACCACCTTCAATACCCGTAGTACTGAAATTAAACAATCAATCAACACACATTGGCACCTAGTAGCGGAAGAGATAGGCATAACTGAACCTCCCATGCATGCCTTTCGCAAAGGGAGAAGTGTTAAAGATTTTGTGGTACACTCTATGCTGTCACAGAACATAACCGACAACCAAACAACGCTATGGGACATCCCCCCAGTATTAGGGCATACTAAATGCGGAAGTTGCAAGGCATGCAAGATGACATCTGACAGGAAGTCGTGTACTTATAACGATTACACTCACACTTTCCAACAACACACTAACTGCAACACCATGGGCGTCATTTATGCCATCTTGTGCCCATGTGGTTTTATGTATATCGGACAGACCACGCAGAAAACCAAACAGCGCATATTACAGCACTGCAGCAAAATACGCTGCAAGGTATCTGGTGCACCACTAGTGGATCACTTTTTACGATTTAACCACCAACCGGAAAGTTTCACTTGGTGGATAATTGAGAAAGTGATCAAAAACCCTCGTGGTGGAAACTATGCAAAACTACTAAGCACTCGAGAATGCCGTTGGATGCATCTATTCGATACAGTGAACCGAGGTCTTAATGACCGGGAAGAGGTCCTTAGACAGATGGTATCCATTAAAAACGGTTGAGAAGCTAGTGTTTACTATTTTCCGACTTTCGGACATTTTGTATGTACAGTGTATAACAGTATCCTGATGAAAACGGGTGCCAGTAAACTGTATACGAACCCAGTCTGTGTAACAAATTGTTTGTCCTTTGTACTGTATTGGTATGTAACTCAATGTGTGTACACACGTATGGTGTGTAAATACCCACAAGGACAGCAACTGTGAGGAACAAGACTGTATTCATTTGTTTGTACCTAACATTCCCAAATCAACACCTTGATTTGCCATGACTTGGACAACGTAATATACGGTTACAATTATATGCCTTTAAATCGTCCAGATCCATAATTGTTATAATTATGCTACAATTTATAATTTGCGTATGTCATGTTTCACTAAGGTTTGCAATCAATTTTATTGTGGAAAATGTAAGCAGTATCCATTAGCAAATGTTATACACATGTAATCCTTGAAAACATCCCGAGTGGTCCACCTTTGATGTCGATTGATTCAAGATATCAGAACACTCGGAGCAGTCCTTTTTTAATGTTGATTGTTTTTGTCCACGTACTGCGACGAGTCCGAAATTCAGATTCGGCTTTCCCCATTGGGCGTGAGGCACACCTTGTGACCATACACGAAACACGGAAGTAGGACTTGTTCCTTGCCGCGTTCTTCCCATTTTGGGATCAGTGCCGGTGACCTATGCCCGGACATCAGACAGCGTTTACGAAAACCACGCAGGTACAATTTATTCAAAGGGCCGTTTCGCCCTCCCTTTAACTCCTTGAATTCAGTCCAGACGGACAGAGGAAGTAATTAATCAAGCTTCTCTGCCGTTGTTTTTCTTGCCCACAGGCAATTTACAGTACCTGTACCCCTACGTGTAAGTACCAGTGGAGACACTAATTTCCCCCACGCGTGGTATTCCGACAAACTTTGGAGGAATAACAACTCCGGACAACACCGGACTGCCCTGGAGGCGCCGGTAGGAAACCCTTGCTCCATTGGACATCGGTAAGTGCAGGGTGTCACCCCAATACATTTACCGTAACTTTGGATCTCTGAACCATTGACCTAAGTGTAAAGTGTGGAGAGTAATCGACTCCATTCGTCCACTGCAGATTTGTTACCGCACGAGTTGCCCTGGAGGCGCCGGTAGGAAACCTGTGCACCATTGGACATCGGTAAGTGCAGGGTGTCACCGTAATGCATTTATCGTATTATTGGATCTCTGAACCACTGACCCAAGTGTTAAGTGTGGGGAGTAATCGACTCCATTCATCCCCTGCAGGTCTTAATTTTTACATCACGAGTTAATCCCAAATACGAGACCATCTGAACCTGAACCAGGTGAGCTCGTGTATCAACCAAAGTGGACATGATACTTATCAATAGGCAGCCCTAGGGAGACGGGCTCATACTCATGTCCCTTTGTATTTTGACTTGATAGGTGAATCCCAACCAGCCAGGAGGGAGTCGCACCTACCCAGCTGTTGTGGTAACGTACTCATCCAATCCACATAATATCCATCACCATCCATATAATACAGTATCTCAAACCCATTCCTATTTTTACATCCCAGGTGGCTGATCAAGACAACGGGTGTGATCACGGCCAGATACCTTCTTTTCCCCCCCCATGTCCTGATGAAGACCCGCAGCCGAGGAAGTAAAACTCCCTAGAGCATCAGGGTCGAAACGTCGACATTTTTACTTTTGTGTGCCTGTACCCTTCACCTTCCCCTTGGTTTCTTCCCCCAAGAACAATCTGGACAGGCCTAGTCAACTAGCGCAATTGAAACGCTTGTTTGTTTTTTGTAAATATTTAAATTAGATGCCTTAATTTTTTCCTCTTTCCTCTCATCACTTGAGCACCTCTCTATTCACCCTTGACTATAGCTCCTTTTAGTCTTTGCGCCGTACATTCTAGTTATTGTTGCTTGACAATGTAAATAACTGTATTATTTCGTTTTGATAAATATAGACTTTTGAAATGTGGATGGTGTTTTTTGCCTATTCATTAACTTCTCTCTCCCATGTAACTTGATTTCTCAAATGCTGATTGAATCGCATGTCCAATTGACAAACTAACCAATGGATTAAGTTAATTTAATCAATAGTCTAGGGCCATTGTTGTTTATATCACTCACACACTAAGTCACTCACACACACACCCATTCAGATACCTACTGACACACACACTCACTCACCAATTTAGCCACTCAGCGAGGCAATTAGTCACCCACACACCTACTCGGACACTCATTTATACACCCCTCACACACCTGTACAGTCACTCCCTCACAGACAGATACACACAGTCACACAGCGACTCAGATAAACGATGTTAAAAAAAGGAATGGCACATTAGCAGTACATACATATATATATATATATATAATATATACATTCATTGGAAAAGCCAAAAGTTATCAAGATGGTATAATTAGGCTCAGATTTCACCCGCGCAACACCAGGGAAATTCAGCAGTTATAGCTACCTGAGCTAACTATAACGTACGCCCCACAGTGCAGTGTTTAAGAACTCAGATGTTACATCACTCATGACATGGTCAGACATCACTGATGACATCGTCAAATTACAGCACTGTTGACATCAGTGATGGCATCATTCAGTGATTGAGCATGTTTTCTAGAAGTTTTTGAGTTAAACATATATACTAAGGTACCACAAAAGATAAATTAGTATACTTTGTTTACTGCTAATGTGCCATGTCCTGAGTGATGTAATATGTGAGGGCATAAGAAGTGTGTTGCAAGGGAGTAAGTTATAGCTAGCTCAGGTAACTACAACTGCTTAATTTCACTGGTTTTGTATGAGTGAAATCTGAGTCTAACTTTAATGTTCCCGTAACGTTTATTTTTTCAGTGCATTTCTAAGGTTTTTTAAATTCTATTTCCTAACTAAAGCATCCCTGTAATCTTTGTTTTTTCAGTGAATTTCTTGTTTTTTTAAATCTATTTCCTAACTATAAAGTCTCTGTAACATTTGCTTTTTTAAGTGAATTTAATAAGGGTTTTGTAAAATGTTATTACCTATCTGTAACCACTACCCTTTGACAATGTGTGTGAGTGAGGACATGAGTGTCTCAGTGGGTGTATGAGTGAGGTTTTTAAGTGGGTGTTAAAGTATATGAGTGGGAATGTAAGTGGGTATATGAGTGGCTGAGTGGGTTTGTAAGACTAAAAGGGTCAGTGAGTCTCTGTGTAGATCTGTGAGTGGGTGAAAGAGATTATGAGTCATTCTGTAAGTGGGTGCATGAGTGCCTGAATGTGTCTGTATGTGGGTGTATGTGTCTGAGTTCATCTGTGAGTGGTTGCATGAGTGAGTGGGTCTGTGAGTAGCTATGAGAGTGTTTGAGTTGTTCTGTGAGAGGGTGCATGAGTGCCTGAGTGGTTTCTGTTAATTTTCTGCTCATATTCTGTAGGCCTATGCAGAGCTCGTGTAGTTTCAATCTGCAGAATTCCACAGAGTTACCAAAATGCTCCACCAAATTCCACAGAGTTCCGTGAGTAGGTGAAGTAGTGCTTGAACCCCCCTAATGAAGTCTCCTAGGCTGTTGAGGTTTATTGGCGGCCAAGAACCCCTATTGTTGTCACTAATAAGTCCCCCACAGTGGAATTGCTAAGACTTCATCCAAGGCCCACCTTTCTCAACTACTCTGAAAACAAACCTCTTGACAGCACAATGACTGATGCCTGTATTGGATGTATGACAAATCTGTTTTTTAAACATTTTTGGTTTTAATTGACTAGTGAACAAATTAACTATACCTCTTGACAAACGACTGGTTGGGGGATGAAGTCCCCTTGACCGCTGAGGGTCATTGCCGGGCCAAGACCCCCTATTGATGGGATGAACACCCATTGGCGGTTGAGAATCAATGGGGGCCAATAACTCCTATTGTTTCCACAAGTAACTCCTCCACAGCGGGATTCCTGAAACCCCATTGGTAATCCCCACATTTTCTCGACCACTGTGCAAATGCCCTTCCTGGCGTACTATGGCGGCTGACTTCCCCTTGGCTTCCAAGGGCCGTTGGGGGCAAAGAACCTTTATTGTTGTCAAAAGTAAATCTTCCACAGGGGGATTGCTGAGACATTGTCAGAGGCTCCATCTCCTTTCTCAACCATTATGCAAGGGGCCTCCTGGTGCACTACTGGTTGGGGATGAAGTTCCTTTGGCTCTGAGGGTTGTTGGGGGCCAAGAATCCTAATTGTTGCCACAAGTAAGTCCCCCACAGTGGGTTTGCTGAGACCTTGTCAGAGGCCATGCCCCCTTTCTCAAACATTCCCAAAACACGCCTCCTGGCACACAAACCGATTGGGGGGTGAACTCCCGTTGGCTGCTGAGGGTCATTGGGGCCAAGAACCCCTATTGTTGCCACAGGTAATTCCCCCACTGTGAGATTGCTGAAACCTCATCAGTTTCCCCGCCCTCTTTCTCATTAACTCTGCAAACACCCCTCCTGGCGCACTAATGGTTGGCGGATAATCTTCCCTTGGCTACTGATGGTTGTTAGGCCCAATAACTCATATTTTTGCCAAAAGTAAGTTCCCCACAGCAGGACTGCTGAGAGTACATCAGAGGCCCCTCCCTTTTCTTAACCTCTCTGTAAAGGGACCACCTGGAACACTAATGGTTTAGGGGATTAATTATCTTTAGGTGCTGAGGGTGGTTTGAGGCCAAGAACCCCTATTGTTGCCACAATTAGGTACCCCGCAGAGGGATTGATGAAACCTCGTCGTAGGCCCGCCCTGTTCCCTAATCACTCTGCAAACGTACCTCTTCGCGCACTGCTGGTTGGGGGATTAAGACTCTTTGGCTGCTGAGAGTCGTTGGAGGCCAAGAATCTCTATTGTTGACAAAAATAAGTTCCAAACAGTGGGATTGCTGAGACCTCTTCGAAGGTCCATCACCCTTTCTTTATAACTGTGTGAAGGGGCTTCCTGGCTCACTAATGGTTGCAGGATTAAGGATCTCTGGCTGCTGAGGTGGTTTAGGGCCAAGAACCCCTATTTTTGCCAAAATTAAGTGCCCCACAGAGGGGTTGCTGAGACCTCGTCAGAAGTCCGCCCATTTCTCAACCCCTTTACAAACGTGCCTTATCGCACACTACTGGTTGGGGGTTGAAGGCCACTTGGCTGCTTAGGGTCGTTGGGGGCCAAGAACCCTTATTTTTGCCACAAATAAGACCCACATAGTGGGATTGCTGAGACCTCTATAGAGGCCCTGCCCCCTTTCTTAATCACTCTACAAAGGGGCTACCTGGCGCACTAATGGTTGAGGGATTAAGTATCATTGGCTGCTGACAGTGGTTTGGTGCCACAAAATCTTATTGTTGCCACAATAAAGTGCCCCACAGTGGGATTGCTGAAACCTCATTGGAGGTCTCACCCCCCTTTTTCAACCACTTTCCAAACATACCTCCTCGTGCACTACTGTTTGGGGAATGAAGACTCATTGGCTGCTGAGGGTTGTTGGGGGCCAAGAACCCTCATTGTTGCCACAAATAAGTTCCACACAGCAGGATTGATGAGACCTCTTTGGACGCCCACCCCCTTTCTCAATATATCAGCAAAGGAGCTTCCTGGTGCACTTTTGGTTGAGGGATTAAGTATCTTTGGTTGCAGAGGGTGTTTTGGGGTCAATAACATCTATTATTGCCACAACTAAGTGCCCCACAGAGGGATTGCTGAGACTTCGTTGGAGGACCCACCCCTTTCTCAACCATTCTGCAAACGTGCCTTTTCGCACACTACTGGTTTGGGAATGAAGGCCCCTTGGCTGCTTAGGATTGTTGGGGGCCAAGAATCCCTATTGTTGCCATGAGAAAGTCCTCCAGAGAGCGATTGCTGGGACCTAGTTAGAGGCTTCACTCCCTTGTGCAGCCACTCTGCAAACTCACGTGCAGGCACACTACTGGGCGGGGGATGAACTCCCATTGGTGGTTAAGAATCGTTGGTGGCCATGAACTCTATTGTTTTTGCAAATAACTTCGCCACAGCGGGATTCCTGAAACCTTGTTGGTAATCCCACCACTTTCTCAACCACTCTGCAAACGCCTTTCCTGGCACACCACTTGTTGGGGGATGACCTCCCCGTGGCTGCTAAGGGTCATTGGGGGCAAAGAACTTTTATTGTTGCCAAAAGTAAATCTCCCACAGAGGGATTGCTGAGACATCATCAGAGGCTCTACCCCCTTTCCAACCACTATGCAAAGGGGCCTCCTGGCGCAGTATTGGTTGGGGGAAGAAGTCTGTTTGGCTGCTGAGGGTAGGTGAGGGCCAAGAATCCTTATTGTTGCCACAAGTAAGTCCCCCACAGTGGGATCGCTGAGCCCTCCTCAGAGGCCCTGCCCTATGTAGCGAACATTCTGAAAACACGCCTCCTGGCACACTACCGATTGGGGAATGAACTCCCCTTGGCTGCTGAGGGACGTTTGGTCTAAGAACCCTTATTATTGCTGCACACAAGTTAACTCTGCAAATGCCCCTCCTGGCATACTACTGGTTGGAGGATAATTTTCCCTAGGCTACTGATGGTCGCTGAGGACCAATAACCCATATTTTTGCCAAAAGTAAGTACCACACAGCAGGACTGCTGAGACTTCGTCAGAGTCCCCGTCCATTTTGTCAACCACTCTGCAGAGGGACCTCCTGGAGCACTACTGGTTTAGGGGATTAAGGGCCAGATGTAGGACGGCTATTACCGGTCGGTAACTGCCAAAATTAACGAATTTCGTCCGTTACCGACCGGTAATAGGCTTTTGTTATGTAGGGGGCCAATTTACAGATTCGGTAAATACCAAATCGGCATTTACCGATTCGGTATTTACCGAATCATCATTTACCAATTCGGTATTTACCGAATCGGTAAATGACATGTAGGAAGCACTTTAAACAGTGCCCATGTGCTTTAAGGATTCGTTATTTACCACCAACTATTAGTTGGTGGTAAATAACGAATACCTTTGAAAATGCTAATTTGTGCATTTTCAACTGTGCCATGTGACAGACATACATGCCCTTGTGCCACATGTGCACACAAGCACTATTCAGGGGTGCAACAGGGTGTCAAAGTGACACCCTGCCACCCTTGACCCTTTCCCTATTTTACTGAATCGGTATTTACCGATTCAGTAATTGACATTCATTCCTATGGGCCTCCAGGCCCATAGGACTGAATGGCAATTACCGAATCGGTAAATACCGATTCGGTAAATACCGAATCTTAACGATTCAGTAATTTTTACTGAAGAATTACCTACATAGGATTTACCGATTCTAAAATACAGAATCGGTAAAATTCGGTATTTTAGAATCGGTAAATCCTATTTACTTACATCTAGCCCTAAGTATCTTTGACTGCTGAGGGTGGTTTGAGGCCAAGAACCACTATTGTTGCCACAATTAAGTACCCCTCAGAGGGATTGCTGAAACCTTGTAGGAGACCCGCCCCATTTCTCAACCCCTCTACAAATGCACCTCCTCGTGCACAAGTGGTTCGGAGATGAAGGCCCTTTGGCTATGAGAGTCACTAGGGGCCAAGAACCTCTATTTTTGCCACAAATAAGGCCCACACAGTGGGATTGCTGAGACCTTTACAGAGGCCCCACCCTCTTCTTATTCACTCTGCAAAGGGGCTTCCTGGTGCACTAATGGTTGGAGATTAAGTATCATTGGCTACAGACTGTGGTTTTGGGCCAAGAACCCCTATTGTTGCCACAATTAAGTGCCCCACGGAGGGATTGCTGAAACCTAGTCAGAGGACTTGCCCTCTTTCTCAACCACCCTGCAAACCTGCCGTCGGAAGCCCCACCCCCTTTCTCAACCACTTTGCAAATGCAGCTTCTTGCGCACTACTGGTTGGGAGATGAAGGCCATTTGGCTGCTGAGGGTCTTTGGGGGCCAACAACCCCTAATGTTGCCAGAAATAAGTCCCACACAGCAGGATGGCTGAGATCTCTTTGGAGGCCCTGCCCCTTTCTTAATCAATCTGCAAAGGCGCTTCCTGGTGCACTAATGGTTGGGGGATTAAGTATCTTTGGCCACAATTAAGTGCCCCACAGAGGGATTGCTGAGACCTTGTTGGAGGGGTTGCCCCCTTTCTCTACCCTTTGCAAATGTGCCTCATCACACTCTAATGGTTGGGGGATGAAGGCCCCTTGGCTGCTTAGAGTCATTGAGGGCCAAGAACACTATGTTTGCCACAATTAAGTGCCCCACAGAGGTATTGCTGAGACCTCATCAGAGGCCCGCCCCCTTTCTCAACCATGTTGCAAACGTGCCTCATCGCACACTACTGGTTGGGGGATGAATGCCCTTTGGCTGCTGAGGGTCGTTTGGGGCCAAGAATCCCTATTGTTGGCACAAATAGGTCCCACACAACAGGATTGCTGAGACCTTTTTGGAGGCCTGCCCACTTTCTTGATCAATCTGCAAAGGAGCTTCCTGGTGCACTAATGGTTGGGGGATTAAGTATCTTTGGCTGCAGAGGGTGGCTTGGGGTCAAGAACCCCTATTATTGTCACAATTAAGGGCCCCACAGAGGGATTGCTGAGACCTCGTCAGAGGACTTGCCCTCTTTCTCAACCACTCTGCAAACCTGCCTCCTAGCACATGGCAGGTTGAGGGATGAAGGCACCTTGGCTGCTTGGGGTCGTTGGAGGCCAAGTGGGATTGCTGAGACTTTGTCAGAGCCCTACCCCCCTTGTCTATCACTCTGTAAACACACCTCCTGCTGCATTACTGTTTGGGTGATGAACTCCCCTTGGCTGCTGAGGGTTGTTGAGAGCCAAGAACAGCTACTGTTGCCACAAGTAAGTCTCCCCAAAGTGGCATTACTGAGACCTCATCAGAGGCACCACCCCCTTTTTAAACTATTCAACGAAGGGTATTGATGGCCACTACTGGTTGTGAACTCCCTCGGGCTGCTTTGGGTCATTGTGGGCCAGAAC
Organism: Lissotriton helveticus; assembly: GCF_964261635.1. Taxonomy (NCBI): domain Eukaryota; kingdom Metazoa; phylum Chordata; class Amphibia; order Caudata; family Salamandridae; genus Lissotriton; species Lissotriton helveticus. Next base: position 1,072,492,234 of record NC_136067.1, on the reverse strand, counting down.
CTCTATTTCTGCCACAAGTAAATTCCTCGCAGAGGGATTTGCTGAGACCTTGTCAGAGGCCCCTCCCCCTTTCTCAAACTCTCTGCAAACACACCTCCTGCCGCACTACTGATTGGGGGATGAACTCCTCTTGGCTGCTAAATGTCATTGAGGGCCAAGAACAGCTATCGTTGCTGCACATAAGTACCCCAGAGCAGGATTGATGAACCCTTCTCAGAGGCCCTGCTCCCTTTCGCGAGCATTCTGAAAACACGCCTCCTGGCACACTACCGATTGGGGAATGAACTCCCCTTGGCTGCTGAGTGACGGTTTGGCTAAGAACCCTTATTGTTGCCGCACACAAGTCCCCCACAGTAGGATTGCTGAAACCTTGCAGATGCCACGTACCCTTTCTCAGGCACTCTTCAAAGGGACCTCCTGGTGAACTAGTGGTTGGGGGATGAAGTCCCCCTCGCTGCTGAGAGTTGTTGGGGGCCATGAACCCCTATTGTTGTCCAAGTAAGTCTCCCACAGTGGGATTGTTGAGACCTCATCAGTGGCCCTGCCCCCTTTCTCAACAACTCTGCAAACGCCACTCCTGGCTCACTACTAGTTGGGGGATGAACTTCCCTGGGCTGCTGAGGGTCATTGGAGGCCAAGAACCCCTATTTTTGCCACAAGTAAGACCTCTACAGCAGGATTGCTGTGACCTCATCAGGTGCCCGCCCCTTTTTTCATTAACTCTGCAAATGCCCCTCCTGGCACACTACTGGTTGGAGGATACTTTTCCCTTGGCTACTGATTGTTGTTGGGGACCAATAACCCATATATTTGCCAAAAGTAAGTACCACACAGCAGGACTTCTGAGACTTTGTCGGAGTCCCCGTCCATTTTCTCAACCACTCTGCAGAGGGACCTCCTGGAGCACTACTGTTTTAGGGGATTCATTATCTTTGGCTGCTGAGGGTGGTTTGAGGCCAAGAACCACTATTGTTGCTACAGTTAAGTACCCCACAGAGGGACTGCTAAAACCTTGTCGGAGACCCACCCCGCTTCTCAACCCCTCTGCAAATGCACCTCCTCGTGCACTACTGGTTCAGAGATGAAGGCCCTTTGGCTACTGAGAGTCACTAGGGGCCAAGAACCTCTATTTTTGCCACAAATAAGTCTCACACAGTGGGATTGCTATGACCTGTACAGAGGCCCCACCCCCCTTCTTAATCACTCTGCAAAGGGGCTTCCTGGTGCACTAATTGTTGGGGATTAAATATCAAGAATACCAAGAACCCCTATTGTTGCCAGAATTAAGTGCCCCACGGAGGGATTGCTGAAACCCTGTTGGAGGCCCCTCCCCCTTTCTCAACCAATTTGCAAGCGCAGCTTCCTGCGCACCTCTGGTTGGGAGAGGAAGGCCATTTGGCTGATGAGGGTCTTTGGGGGCCAAAAGCCCCATATGTTGCCACAAATAAGTCCCACACAGCAGGGTTGTTGAAATCTCTTTGGAGACCCAGCCCCTTTCTTAATCAATCTGCAAAGGCACTTCCTGGTGCACTAATGGTTGGGGGATTAAGTATCTTTGGCTGCAGAGGGTGGTTTGGGGTCAAGAACCCCTATTATTGCCACAATTATGTGCACCACAGAGGGATTGCTGAGACCTCGTCAGAGGGGTTGCCCCCTTTCTCTACCCTCTGCAAACGTGCCTCATCACAACCTAATGGTTGGGGGATGTCGGCCCCTTGGCTGCTTAGGGCCATTGAGGGCCAATAATACTATTTTTGCCACAAATAAAATTGGGCCCACAAAGTGGGATTACTGAGGCCTCTTTGGTGGCCGTGCCCACTTTCTTAATCACTCTATAGGGGCTTCCTGACGCACTAATGGTTGGGGATTAAGATTCTTTGGCTGCTGAGGGTGGTTTGGGGCCAAGCACCCCTATTGGTGCCACAATTAAGTGCCCCACAGAGGTATTGCTGAGACCTCATCAGAGGCACCGCCTCCTTTCTCAACCATGTTCCAAACATGCCTCATCGCACACTACTGGTTGGGGGATGAAGGCCCTTTGGCTGCCGAGGGTCGTTTGGGGCCAAGAATCCCTATTGTTGGGACAAATAAGTCCCACACAGCAGGATTGTTGAGACCTATTTGGAGGCCTACCCCCTTTTTTAATCAATCTGCAAAGTAGCTTCTTGGCACACTAATTGTTGGGGGATTAAGTATCTTTGGCTGCAGAGGGTGGTTTGGGGTCAAGAACCCCTATTATTGTCACAATTAAGTGCCCCACAGAGGCATTGCTGAGACCTCGTCAGAGAATCTGCCCTCTTTCTCAACTACTCTGTAAACCTGCCTCCTAGCATACTGCAGGTGTAAGGATGAAGGCTCCTTGGCTGCTTAGGGTCGTTGGGGGCCAAGAACCCCTATTGTTGCCACAAGTAAATCCTTCACAGTGGGATTGCTGAGACTTTGTCAGAGCCCTGCCCCCTTGTATATCACTCTGCAAACATACCTCCTGCTGCATTACTGTTTGGGTGATGAACTCCCCTTGGCTGCTGAGGGTTGTTGAGAGCCAAGAACAGCTACTGTTGCCACAAGTAAGTCTCCCCAAAGTGGCATTACTGAGACATCATCAGAGGCATCACCCCCTTTTTAAACTATTCAACGAAGGGTCTTCCTGGCCACTACTGGTTGTGAACTCCCTTGGGCTGCTTTGGGTCATTGTGGGCCAAGAACCTCTATTTCTGCCACAAGTAAATTCCCCGCAGATGGATTTGCTGAGACCTTGTCAGAGGACCCTCCCCCTTTCTCAACCTCTCTGAAAACACACCTCCTGCCGCACTACTGATTGGGGGATGAACTCCTCTTGGCTGCTAAATGTCATTGAGGGTCAAGAACAGCTATTGTTGCCGCACATAAGTACCCCAGAGCAGGATTGCTGAAACCTGATCGGAGGCCCTGCTTCCTTTCTCAACCACTCTGAAAACGTGGCATCTGGCACAATACTGGTTAAGTTTGAACTGCCATTGGCTGCTGGGGGTCTCTGGGAGCCAAGAACCTGTATTGTTGCCACATGTAAGTCCCCCACAGTGGGGTTGCTGGGACCTCGTCGGAGGCACCGCCTCTTTTCTCAACTACTCTGTCAACACTCCTCCTAGAGCACTACCGTTTGGGGGATGAACTCCCTTTGGTTGCTGAGTGTTGTTGGTTGCCACAGACCCCTATTTTTGCCAGAAGTAACTCCCCCACAGTGGGATTGCTGAGATGTCATTGGAGGCCCGCCCCCTTTCTCAACTGCTCTGCAAGAGCGGACTCCTGGTGCGCAACTGGTTGGGACACGAAGTTCCCTTGACTGCTGAGGGTCGTTGATGGCCAAAAACCCCTACTGTTGTCACAAGTAAGTCTTCCCCAGAGGGATTGCTGAGACCTCGTCGGAGGCCCCACCCCGTTTCACAACCACTCTGCAAAGGCACCTCCATGTGCACTACTGGTTTGGGGTAAAGTCCCCTTGTCTGATGAGGGCTGTGGGGGTGAAGAACCCCTATTTTTGCCACAAATAAGCCCCCACAAATTGATTGCTGAAACCTCATCGGAGGCCCTGTAATGGGGCTTCCTGGACAATACAGGTTGGGGGATGAACTCCCTTTGGCTGCTTTGGGTTGTTGGTGGCAAAGAACCCCTATTGTTGCCACAAGTAAGTCTCCCCCGGAGAAATTGCTGAGACATGGTCGAAGCCCCAAACACATTTGCAACCACTCTGCAAAGGCACCTCCAGGTTCACTACTGGTAGGAGGATGAAGTCCCTTTGTCTGCTGAGGGTAGTTGGGGGCAAAGAACACCTATTGTTGTCACAAGTAAATCCCCCACAGCAGAATTGATGAGCCCTTGTAGGAGGCTCAGTCTCCTTTCTGAACCACTCTGCAAAGGGGCCTCCTGGAGCACTACTGGTTGGGGGATGAACTCCCATTGGGTGCTGAGGTTCGCTAAGGACCAAGAACAGTTATTGTTGGCGCATGTAAGTCCCCCACTGCGGGATTGCTGAAACCTCATCGAAGGCCCCACCCGCTTTCTCAACCATTCTGCCAATGTGCCACCTGGCACACTACTGATTTGTGGAATAAGTTCCACGGGCTGCTGCTGGTCGCTGGGGACCAAGAACCCCTATTGTTGCTTCAAGTAAGTCCCCACAGAGGGATTGCTGAGACCTCCTTGGAGGCCACGCCCTCTTTCGCAACCACTCTGCAAACATGCCTCCAGGCAAACATCTGATAGTAAGTAAAAAAGATATTGTTTTTGATTAATTATAAACCATTACAAAAATACATTCAAGTGCAACATTTTGATAAAAATGACTTTTCAATCAATGCTCTGTTAAAATGTTTTTAAGTGTCAATGCATACGTTCGTAAATTAAAAGTACAGAGTGTCCAGAATCGTTTTGCTGGGAGCCTGTGAAAAATGATACACTGGTTGCAGTCCCAAGCATCTTTTGCTTAGAAGCTACTAAAAATAAAAACTTAACAAGCTTCCCATTTAGTTGTGGAACCAGTGGACTGAAGCATGCGAGTACTGCTTGCCTCTGGGTGTGTATGCCTTGTTCGTTAAAATTAGTTTTTAGCAGGCCAACCCTTTGCTTATTAAGCTTTACGCAGGAGCATATTATGTGTTCAGTGTCCTCCTTTCCAGCTCCGCATAGCCGGCATAAGTTCCCATAGTTCTTTCTCAGCAATGGTGGAAGATGAGGTATGGCTGGCAGGATTCCTAGCCTGTGCTTTAAAAAGGTTTCTTTAGAATTCCTTGAATACCCTAGTTTAAAGTATGCCTGTGATCCAAATGATTTATAATTGGATAAAGTCATCCATGCGTGGCTCCGGTGTGCAAAAGCAGCTTTGTCTTCTATGAAAGAAAGTTTTTTAATAACCTTATTAGTGATGTGTTTAAAGTGAAAATGCGTTGTTGGAGTTTCCCATAGGTCGGCAATCCCGTTATGGCGATTGAGTCCTCCAAGTAGGCTTTGGCTGGCGTGGTAGGTATGCAGCACAGTTCCAGCCAGAGCTGGTGGTTTAGTGTGTTCGTGGCGGACTTCTTACTTTTATGCCAGTACTTAATGTACGAGCCTCGCCTAGTGAGGAGTTGCTTCAGTAGACCAAGCTCTAGCGAATCTATGCTGGCCACGTATAAGGCGGTAAGTTTAACATTACTCTGTATGCTTTTGCCATGGTGGTGTCCATTAGTAGGGCATCCCTGCCTCTCAACACTTCGCTGCCATATGTACTCGATGATTGAATTTTTGCTTCTGCAACATGAAGAAGTGTAGCGAATGTTGGCCCTGTTAGTTTTGTTTTAAGTTGTCTTAGCGTGGTCGTAATTGCCATTCCCTTCCTCTTAGGGACTTTGAGCTGGTTCGTGAAACGACCCCCCTTGTCGATCATAACACCTAGGTACTTGTACACATCGCAGTTGGTAATTGCGGCCCCGGGGGATGGGGTCCCCAGGGATAATAAAAATTACTGATAGGGGCAAAAAGTTTTTTGGGGTAAAATTAGGAATTGCGCACCCAGCACAGCGATCAGTGCGGCCCCCGGCGTGCACGCGTTTGATGCACAGTGTCTAATCCGTAGGGTACGTGACTCCAGCGCATGTGGTGCATGACTTGTACGTGTTGGCTGCAAGACTGTGGTGCGTTGGATGCGTGACTCCAAGCAAAAAACAAATAATATTTTTCAGATATACATCAAGCTTATGTGTTTAGTTGTTAGGTGGCTCTGAAAAGAGCCCTTGTGTTTATTGAGAGATTTTAGTACCTACAAGTAAGTACCAATGCAGAGTCTGAAGTTCAAGAGGAAGACTCTGTTCCCTTCATCTGTAAAATGTACACCATCTCTCCTATAGATGCAATACATATTGAAATGCAGATTGTTGTGGTATATGCACCCCATTCTATAGTCTCCGAGAAAAGCAGAAACAGATTTATTCACATGTTTCCTAGCTTTCTCAATCTGTGGACCATATTGATTGGACCAGTTCCATGTCTGCCTTTGGCATATGTTAGAATAGACAAAGGCAGTTTGGGGGAAAAGTGACATCAATTCTCCAAAGGTGTCCTTCATAAGCATTTCCAGACCTACCCCAGTCAAAGTGCTTAGGTCATTGCAACCACAGTGCACAATTATGAGGTCAGGGTGTTGGAGATGCAAAAAGGATTTAAGCAATGGCATCAATTGGTGCCACTTTAACCCTCTCTGTCCAATCCATTTAATGTCTACATTTGGTAAACCTAGGTCTTTGTGAATTCCTTTCTGTTCTGCGTACCTTTGGCTCCAGAAAATATAGCTGTGTCCCACAATCCACACTCTAAGCATCTTGAAGGGAGGTCTAGATGCACTCAGGTGGTCTCTGTAAATGAAGTGGCAGTTTTTAAACTAAGATTTTACTAAAATGGTGGATTACAGGCAGTGTTGAAAAACAGAAAAGAAATCATTGATTGTTTGACAACATTCTACACTGAAAGCTAGGGTGCATGTTTCTGTTTTTTAAAAGCATGATTCTTATTGGTTATCAAAAAGTGATTGAAAAGAACATTACATAGGATAACCTGGTACATAGAGAAGTCAAGCACACTTGCTGTTTTGATTAGCAACATTGTGTGATGAACTTTTGACCTGTGTTCTCAGTTAAGTGTTCCATGAACTGTTTCTATGGTAACAGGCAGAAGGCAGATTGGGGGTAGGGTTGAAATTTATGTCATTTGGAAAGGGTTGAAATCTGTAACCAATAGAAATGTGTGTTTGCCTTTGAATTAATGAGGGAAGCAATGTGATTTGATGTGGAGGTGTATATGTGTTCAAAATGAGAGGGAAACTGTTCCATTCTTTGGTTCTCTTGAGAGGTGTTGAAAACAGAGATTATGTATAAGAAAATCTGCTGTGTAACTGATATACTTCTTATTCTACAAAACAATTTAATCAGACTAATGTGTTTGTCCTGCTAAAGTGCAGGGAATATTTTTTTTTCTTTAGAATTTTATTGTGAGTGTCTGTGCATTTAAAAAGCATTCTGAGATAATGTCACGATATGCAGATTGACTAACCGTAGTTTGTTCAAATACAGCGGGAGCGATGTCAAAGCTAATTTCTCTCCTCCCTAGATGTGGTACCGCAAGCGAATCTTTAGCTGACCTTCGCTTGAGAGGACCCCATCCAGGGAAGGGAAAAAATGGATAAATAAAATAGAAAAAGGCTGGCAGCCATAAACCATCCACAGGGCTCGACAAGAGGAGAAACTCCACGCCTTATGTCTGTGTACAGGTTCCTGTATGGAGACACAAAACACACAGAAATCACTCTCTGTCTCACATGCAAGGTCACCTCTACTTGTCAATCATTAAGTATTCAAGTACACTTACATGTCAAGGCTCCAGCAAGCATTCCAAGTCATCAGGGCAAAAGTAGGAAAAATAAAGTAAACAAAAAATAGTAGGGAACTGCCCATGAACCCTAAACGGAAAAAGACTACAGAAGTCTCTGTGATTCACTCTTAGTCAATATAAAACGCTACTTATCTGAAGCGTAGTGTATTCTCTGCATGTGCAACTCGACCAAATACCGGTCAGCTGCAAAGTTCCTTGAGAAGACAACCCAGTCCGAGCTACTCAACAGCTCCAAGGGAATCCAAAAGTTCGGCTTAATCCAAAAGCAGGAAGTAGAGCAGAAACAAAACAAAAGCACACTCTGCACGCTAGTCCGCCACTAGCTTCAGTTCCAGGAAATGCGGAAAATCAAGCGAGGTAACGGGGGATCTGGATTCGAGTCATCCTTTCACTCGATAGTCATAACAAAACAGCGCGTCTCAGCGCGGCTCTCAGAGCGGGTCACAGCGCGTCTCAGCGCGGCTCTCAGAGCGGGTCACAGCGCGTCTCAGCGCGGCTCTCAGAGCGGGTCACAGCGCGTCTCAGCGCGGCTCTCAGAGCGGGTCACAGCGCGTCTCAGCGCGGCTCTCAAAGCGGGTCACAGAAGAGCAGGGATTCTCTCGTAGTAGGATTATAGCGCCCAACAACGTTCCACTTTCAGAATAGTGGCTATACACAGGTGACAAGCACCGAGGGCTTCCACACGGACATAGATATAGAAGTTGTGAATGACAGAAAAGAAGGAAAGGGAAAACGGACTAGCCTCCAAGCATTCTGGGACCTGTAGTTTCCCCATAGGCGCCTAAGTCGTGACAGAACCCCCTCTCAATGACCGACGTCCCGGCGGTCCACCAGGCTTAGAAGGATATCTGGAATGGAAACGTCTCAATAACCCAGGACAATGCAAGTTAGAGAGAGGTTCCCAAGAGCGCTCCTCAGGTCCGTACCCTTTCCAATCTATCAAATATTGCAAGGCACCCCTCACCCGTCTGGAGTCAAGTACGGCTCTCACTTCATACTCGACATCCCCCTCTATGTCCACCGGCTGCGGTCTGACCATCGGTCTCGTGCCCTGAACATAGGGTTTCATCAGAGAGACATGGAACACGGGGTGTATATGCCAGGAAGTAGGTCGTTTTAGTTTCATGGCGACCGGGTTAACCACGGCCATGATGGGATAGGGACCTACAAACTTGGGTTGCAAACGTGTATTCCCTTTAAGCCTCAAATGTTTGGTACTCAACCACACCTTATCGCCCACTGCATAGGCCAGTTCTGGAGTTCTCTTCTTGTCGGCCTGTACTTTGTCACGGTTTCTGGCTGCCGCCAACTGTTCTTTAGCATCATGTAAAACAGAATGAAGATGCTCATGATGCTGCTGTATAGTGGGATGTGAAGAAGGACATGGCTGGTCAAAAGGCAAGGAATTGGGATGATAACCCGTAAGACAGAAGAAGGGGGAGCATCCCAACGAAGAATGAGTGGTGTTATTGTAGGCAAATTCTGCCATCCACAACAACGTTCTCCATTCTTCTCCCTGTTGCAGTGTAAAGCATCTCAGATACTGCTCTAGCGTCTGATTTAATCTTTCTGTTTTACCATCTGTCTGAGGGTGGTAACTTGTTGAGAGTCGCGCATCGATTTTCATAACCTCACACAAAGCTTTCCAGAATTTAGAGGTGAACTGTGAGCCTCTGTCTGTGATAAGCACAGAAGGAATGCCATGTAAACGTACCACATTCTGCATAAAGGTTAGGGCCAATTCACCTGATGTGGGTAACTTAGTCAGTGCAATGAAATGACCCATCTTAGTGAGATGGTCAACCACTACTAGAATTGTGTTGTTGCCGAAACTGAGAGGCATTTCTACGATGAAATCCATCGAAACTGTGTGCCATGGGGCTGGAGGTACCGGTATAGAACGTAGTAACCCACTGCTTTGTTGGTGTTGAGCTTTGGCTTGAATGCATATAGGACATTTGGCTACATACTCTTCTGTATCTTTCCGGATGTTCTCCCACCAAAAGTACCTCAATGTATTCTGGAGGGTCTTGAGGATTCCTGGATGTCCACTCAAGGAAGAATCATGTGTCCATTGCAAAACTAGATGCTGTGAGTCCTTATCAGGGAGATACAACTGTTTGTCTCTGAAGAGAAGTCTCCCTTTTTGTATTCTTTGTCTGGGTTCATTAGCTATCCATGAGGGAACATCCACCAAGTTACTCTTTTCTTCCACATGTCTCAGGAAATCTGTGGGACAGGTTATGGCTGACACAAACGAACTAAATGTCGCTTTGTTAAGAAGAAGGGGAGGATCTTCAGCTTCCAAAGCCGGCTCCGGAGATACTGATTCAGGTCTCGATAAAGCATCAGCCTTCCCGTTTTGAGGGCCAGGGCGATATTTAATTACGAAGTCAAAATCCGAGAAAAACAAAGACCACCGTAACTGGCGAGGTGTTAACGCCTTAGCACTTTTCAGGAAAAGAAGATTACGGTGATCTGTAAAGATTTCTACGGTGTGTCTAGCCCCCAGCAGGTGATGTCGCCACTCTTCACAAGCCCGTTTGATGGCCAACAACTCTTTGTCTGAGATGCTGTAATTAATCTCACTGGAGGACAATTTCCTTGAGAAGTAGGCGACGGGATGAAGCTGGCCCGTATCCGGATGTCTTTGGGATAAGATGCCTCCAATAGCGTAATGTGACGCATCTGTTTCCATCACGAAGGGTTGAGCGGCATCTGGATGACGAAGGATGGGTGCGGAAACGAAACGTGCCTTCAACGCCTGAAACGCCTGTTCAGCAGGTTCCGTCCATTTGAAGACTACTCCTTTTTTCAATAAATGAGTCAGAGGTTGGATGACGGTAGAAAATCCATGAATGAATCGGCGATAAAAGTTCGCAAAACCTAAAAAGCTTTGCAAGGCCTTCACACAAGAAGGGGATTCCCATTGTATTATAGCTTGTGTTTTCTTGTGATCCATTCGCAGTCCATCCGGACCAATGATGTACCCTAGAAATTCAACCTCCTTGGTATGGAAGAGGCATTTCTCTAATTTGGCAAAGAGTTCGTGTCGCTGTAGTCTTTCCAAAACTTCCATCACATGCCGAATGTGTTCTTCTCGTGTGGCCGAGTAGATGAGTATATCATCTATATAGACGATGCATGACACATCCAGCAAGCCCCTTAACACCTCATCCATAAAAAATTGAAATGCAGCAGGGGCATTGCACAAGCCAAACGGCATGACCTGGTACTCGTAGAGCCCATATTTTGTGCGGAAAGCGGTCTTCCATTCATCCCCACGGCGGACCCTCACGAGATGATATGCACCACGCAGGTCAAGCTTGGTAAAGATTTTAGCGTCTTTCAATTGGTCCAATAGGACAGGTATCAGAGGGAGAGGATACCGGTTCTTTCTGGTAATTCTGTTGAGAGCTCTATAATCAATACAAGTACGCAAGCCCCCTTCCTTCTTTGGTATAAAGAACAGAGGTGACGAGGCTGGAGAGGTAGAGGGGCGTATGAAACCTGATGCCAATAGTTTCGATAGATATTGTTGCAGATAGGTGTTTTCTGCCTCTGTGAGGGCATAAATTCTGCTGCATGGAATATTGGCCCCCGGTTCCAGGTCTATCACACAGTCATATTCCCTGTGGGGGGGTAACTTGTTGGCTTCTTTTTCGTTGAAAACATCCTGGTACTTCCGGTAGACCTCTGGGAGTATAGAGATGGCGTTCACGCTCAAAGTCCTCCCTCCGCTCGCTAGAGTGCTTGCAGGGGTTTCCATCCGGATTTCCTCAGAAAAGCAAGGCAGGGCACAATGTTCAGAACAGTAGACAGAACTAAGGGTGATGGTACGAGCAGCCCATTTCACTACAGGATCATGTAAGGTTAACCACGGCATACCCAGAATTAAGTTGAACTGAGGGGCATCTATCAAATCAAATGAAATGAGCTCGTAATGATTTTGTCCTATTTGCATTAGTAGTTGGCGAGTATGGTAACACACAGGTCCTGATGTTAAATCAGACCCATCCACAGCCTTCACAGCTTCAGGTATTTCTTTCTGGATGCATGGGACCCCCAATCTCTTGGCATATTGACGATCAATAAAATTGCCTGTAGCTCCACTATCCAGCATGGCATGTACCATCACAGGTGTCTCCCCCGGCCACGTGATGGTGACACATACATTCATATGAGGCACAGCAGATTGCATAGTGTTTGCGACAGCGTGAGAGACCTCTTTTTCATTATCATGGCTCAAACGAGGGGTCTTGGACTCATTTGAGCGTTCTCGTTTCCCGAAGTATATACAGGATATTCCAACGCAGAGAGAGTTCTTGCCCCTTTTGTCTTGGCTCTGCAATCTTTGATAAAGTGTCCAGGTTTTCCACAGTACATGCAGAGTTTCTGAATCCTTCTACGAGTACGTTCTTCTGAACTCAAAGGACCTCGTATCCCTCCTATTTGCATAGGTTCTGTGGCATCTGAGGTAGGAGGGGTTTCTGAGACTGCTCTGGGTTTGGTAGATGGGAAGCGGAACTCATGTCGATATTTGTCGCCTTTCCGTTCTTGTAGTCTATGATCTAATTGAACTGTGAGATCTATTAACTCTTCACACGTAGTAGGCAAAGACACCACCTGGGCAAGAACGCCCTTCAGTTCTCCTTTCAGTCCTTGGTAAAACAAGGATACTCTCTTTGCTGTTGGCCAATCAGTTTCAACAACAAGACGATTAAATTGTGTTATGTAAGACAGCAGATCTTGTGAGCCTTGTTTAAGCGTAATTAATTCCCTGTCTAAGGATAGCATATGTGCCTTACGATCAAACAACTTCCTCATCTCTTCACAAAATTCCTCAAAATCATTTAGAACAGGATCTTTTCTTTCAATCAGAGGAAATGACCAACTAGCTGCATTACCCCCTAGATAAGATAACATGAAAGCCGTTTTGGAATGATCGTCAGGAAAGACAGCGGGTTTGCACATGAAATGTAACCTACACTGTCCCAAAAACGTACTGAACTTTTTAGGATCCCCTAAAAACCTTTCTGGGGGTGCCAAAGGCAACTGCATAGGTTGTATGACATTAATGGTGGAAGGACCTTGAACTCCTTGAGTAACAGAGGATTGGGACTGAAGAGGAGGAGATAACGTGGCTTCTCTAATGTAATGGGTTCCTCTACCACTAGTGGGACCAGACCGTGCTATCCCTGCTACCTCTTGTCGAAGAGTAGTCATTTCAGTCCTCATATCATGGTTCTCTACTCTCACAGCATCTACCTCTACTCGTAATGCATTAAGAGTTTCTAGCATAGTAGCCAGGACAGTATTGGTGTCCATCGCTCAGGCCGTAATATACCGTGGGCTTGTCACTCTGTCACGATATGCAGATTGACTAACCGTAGTTTGTTCAAATACAGCGGGAGCGATGTCGAAGCTAATTTCTCTCCTCCCTAGATGTGGTACCGCAAGCGAATCTTTAGCTGACCTTCGCTTGAGAGGACCCCATCCAGGGAAGGGAAAAAATGGATAAATAAAATAGAAAAAGGCTGGCAGCCATAAACCATCCACAGGGCTCGACAAGAGGAGAAACTCCACGCCTTATGTCTGTGTACAGGTTCCTGTATGGAGACACAAAACACACAGAAATCACTCTCTGTCTCACATGCAAGGTCACCTCTACTTGTCAATCATTAAGTATTCAAGTACACTTACATGTCAAGGCTCCAGCAAGCATTCCAAGTCATCAGGGCAAAAGTAGGAAAAATAAAGTAAACAAAAAATAGTAGGGAACTGCCCATGAACCCTAAACGGAAAAAGACTACAGAAGTCTCTGTGATTCACTCTTAGTCAATATAAAACGCTACTTATCTGAAGCGTAGTGTATTCTCTGCATGTGCAACTCGACCAAATACCGGTCAGCTGCAAAGTTCCTTGAGAAGACAACCCAGTCCGAGCTACTCAACAGCTCCAAGGGAATCCAAAAGTTCGGCTTAATCCAAAAGCAGGAAGTAGAGCAGAAACAAAACAAAAGCACACTCTGCACGCTAGTCCGCCACTAGCTTCAGTTCCAGGAAATGCGGAAAATCAAGCGAGGTAACGGGGGATCTGGATTCGAGTCATCCTTTCACCCGATAGTCATAACAAAACAGCGCGTCTCAGCGCGGCTCTCAGAGCGGGTCACAGCGCGTCTCAGCGCGGCTCTCAGAGCGGGTCACAGCGCGTCTCAGCGCGGCTCTCAGAGCGGGTCACAGCGCGTCTCAGCGCGGCTCTCAGAGCGGGTCACAGCGCGTCTCAGCGCGGCTCTCAAAGCGGGTCACAGAAGAGCAGGGATTCTCTCGTAGTAGGATTATAGCGCCCAACAACGTTCCACTTTCAGAATAGTGGCTATACACAGGTGACAAGCACCGAGGGCTTCCACACGGACATAGATATAGAAGTTGTGAATGACAGAAAAGAAGGAAAGGGAAAACAGACTAGCCTCCAAGCATTCTGGGACCTGTAGTTTCCCCATAGGCGCCTAAGTCGTGACAGATAAGCATTTGTGTATTGTATGTGCTTGCAGACAGATACCTATGCTGTTCTCATGTTTTAGTAGAATTAGAAACCAGTTATGTTTCATTTATTTGCAAAAATGACTCCAGTTTCTACATTAAAATACAGTACTCATTCTAGACTATGAAATGTGTTTTGGTAAAATGCAATGGATAGTGTTGGTTGTCTAGAGTGTCACAGTGAGTCTTGTGTGCATTTAGGAATTATACTGATAGACGCACTCTATACTAATGAGTAGTAGAAAATGTTGTGCAATGTGTAGTTACCTAAGGTCTTGTTGAGTGGTAAATGTGTTTTGGTAAAAAGCAAGGGATAAAGTTGCTTGAGTAGAATCACACAGTGAGTCTATGCATTTAGGAATCAGTCTGAGAGAAGCATTTTGGTAGTTCATGTGTTTCCCGACATGTAATTGTTAAAAACGTATTGTGCTTTCACATTTTGGTAGAATTAGAAACTAGTCATTGGTTATGTATTTAGAAAATAAGTTCAGTATTAAAAGTAAAATGCAGTTCTGAAATATATGGAATGCATGCTTGATGTTTTTGCAGAAAAAAAGGTACATGTAGTCTTGCAGTGACACTACCCCAGTATGATTTCCTACACTACCCAAACACCACTGCACTATTGTAAACCCTTAATCTACCTCCAACATGACCGCCTACACTACCTATTCACCACTTTACTACCCTAAACCCTAAATCTACCCCAGCACAACTTCCTACTCTACCCAAACACCACTTTATTTCCTAGCCCACTACCCTACCACGACCCCCTACAGTACACAAACACCACTGCACTACCTTAAACCCTAAAACGCTATCCCTAGCATGATCCCCTATGGTACATTAACACCACTGCACTATGCTAGAACACTACCTACCACAGTATGACTCCCTATACTACCTAAACACCATTTCACTACTCTAAAGCTCAAATATATCACAGCAGGACCCCTTACACTACCCAAACCCCACTATACTATACTACTACTGTATTTATAAGAAATATTGTTAATTGTCTAGAACCACACATGGAGTCTGTGCATTTAGGAATCACTCTGAGAGAAGCATTTTGGTATATCATGTGTTTCCCAACATGTAAATGGTTAAAAACGTATTGTGTTTTCACATTTTGGAAGAATTAGAAAATAGTCATTGGTTATGTGTTTTGAAAATAAGTTTAGTATTAAAAGTAAAATGAAGTTCTGAAATATATGGAATGCATGCTTGATGTTTTTGCAGAAATAAAGGTACATGTAGTCTTGCAGTGACACTACCCCAAGTATGACTTCCTACACTACCCAAACACCACTGCACTATTGTAAACCCTCAATCTACCTTCAGCATGACCACCTACACTACCTATTTACCACTTTACTACCCTAAACCTTAAATCTACCCCAGCACAACTTCCTACTCTACCCAAACACCACTTTATTTCCTAGCCCACTACCCTACCACGACCCCCTACAGTACACAAACACCACTGCACTACCTTAAACCCTAAAACGCTATCCCTAGCATGATCCCCTATGGTACATTAACACCACTGCACTATGCTAGAACACTACCTACCACAGTATGACTCCCTATACTACCTAAACACCATTTCACTACTCTAAAGCTCAAATATATCACAGCAGGACCCCTTACACTACCCAAACCCCACTATACTATACTACTACTGTATTTATAAGAAATATTGTTAATTGTCTAGAACCACACAGTGAGTCTGTGCATTTAGGAATCACTCTGAGAGAAGCATTTTGGTAATTCATGTGTTTTCCGAAATGTAATTGGTTAAACACGTATTGTGTTCTCACATTTTGGTTGAATTAGAAAATAGCCATTGGTTATGTGTTTCCAAAATGAGTTTAGTATTAATAGTAAAATGCAGTTATGAAATATATGGAATGCATGCTTGATGTTTTTGCAGACAAATAAGTACATGTAGTCTTGCTGTGACACTGCCCCAGTATGATTTCCTACATTACCCAAACACCACTGCACTACTGTAAACCCTTAATCTACCTCCAGCATGACCACCTACACTACCTATTCACCACTTTACTACCCTAAAACTTAAATCTACCCCAGCACAACTTCCTACTTTACCCAACACCACGTTATTTCCTAGAACACTACCCTACCATGACCCCCTACACTACACAAACACCACTGCACTACCTTAAACTCTAAAACACTATCCCTAGCATGATCCCCTATGGTACATAAACACCACTGACTATGCTAGAACACTACCCCAGTATGACTCCCTTTACTACCTAAACACCATTTCACTACTCTAAAGCTTAAATCTATCACAGCAGGACCCCTTATACTACCCAAACACCACTATACTATCCTACTACTGTATTTATAAGAAATATTGTTATTTGTCTTGTATCACTCAGTGAGTCTGTGCATTTAGGAATCACTCTGGGAAAAGCATTTTGGTAATTCATGTGTTTGCCGACATGTAATTGGTTAAAAACGTATTGTGTTCTCACATTTTGGTAGAATTAGAAAATAGTCATTGGTTATGTGTTTCCAAAATGAGCTTAGTATTAATAGTAAAATGCAGTTCTGAAATATATGGCATGCATGCTTCATGTTTTTGCAGACAAATAAGTACATGTAGTCTTGCAGTGACACTACCCCAGTATGATTTCCTATACTACCCAAACACCACTGCACTACTGTAAACCCTTAATCTACCTCCAGCATGACCACCTACACTACCTATTCACCACTTTACTACCCTAAACCTTAAATCTACCCCAGCACAACCCCCTACACTACCTAAACACCAGTGTACTACCTTAGAACACTATTCTAAGCCTTAAATGTACCCCAGGACAACCTTTTACAGTACCCAAACACGACTGTACTTTCCTAGAACATTGCTCCAGCACAACCCTCTACACTAGTCAAACACCACTGTACTACCATAAAAGAGTAATTCAGCACGATCTCCTACACTACATAAACACAACTGCACAACCCTAAACCCTAAATCTATCACCAGCACGACCCTGTACACTACCCATTCACCACTGCACTAAACTAAATGGTAAAACACTACCCAGCACAACCCCTGCACTACCCAAACATCATTGGACTACCCTAAACCTTAAATCTATCACAGCATGATACTCCACACTACTCAAATACTACTGTACTACCATCGAACACTATCCCAGTATGTCCTCCTATACTACCCAAACAGCAGTGCACTACCCTAAACCTTAAATCTACCCCAGCACAATTCCTTACACTACCCGAACACCACTGTCCTTTTCGAGAACACTACCCCAGCATGACCCCCTGCACTACACAAACACCACTGCACTACTTTAAACCTTAAACACTATCCCTATCATGACCCCGTACACTACATAAACACTATTGCACTACCCTAGAACATTACCTCAGCACGACCTCCTACACTACTCAAACACCATTGCACTACCCTAAACCTTAAACCTACTCCAGCACGACCCTTTATACTACCCAAACACCACTGTACTACCCTACTACTCCATTTAGAAGAAATATTGTTATTTGTCTAGAATCACACTGTGAGTCAGTGTCCATTTGGGAAAATTGAGAGAGAATGATTTGATTGCTTAATGTGTTTGCAGAGATATAAGTACATGTACTCTTGCAGTGACACTACCCCCAGCACGTTTCCCTACACTACAAAAACACAACTGCTCTACCTTAAACCCTAAATCTACCCCCAGCACTACCCAGTACACTACGCATTCACCACAGCACTAAACTAAATGGTAAAACACTACCCCAGCACAACCCCCTACAGTGGGAAACGGCCACTACAACGCGGCCGTTTCCACGAAAACCTTTACCAAGCATGCATTACAACGCATGCGTGGTAACAACAAGAGGCTTTACCACGCATATCTTTACTACGAAATCCGTAGTAAAGGTATGTGTGGTAAATGAAAAAAAAGGGGGGGTTTGGGGGGTCTCCCCCCAAAAACGAAAAAAACGAGGGATAAAAAAAACCTAACCTGAAGTGACGAACATCAAGCAATTAGCTAAAGAGGAAACAGAATTAAACTTCCGCTTCCTCTTTAGGACGTACGGCCGACGTAACCAAGAAGATGGATGTAACAAAGAAGATGGACAGGAGACGAGTTAAAAAGGTACGGTGGAATGAATTTTTTTTTTTTTAAATAAGGGTTAATGGCAGGGGAAAAAAAAGGAGTAGAGGCTGGGGACGTGAAAGGGGACAGGTGTAACCTTTAACAAGAATATGCCCTCACCATGCATAAATTAACAATGAAAAACGTTGTTAATCTATGCGTGGTAAAGGCATATTAGTGGTAAAGGTTATGCATAGAAAACGAATTCCGTTGTAACGCATGCGTGGTAAAGGCATGCGTTGCAACTGAATTCGTTGTAACAACATATAACCCCCTACAGTACCCAAACACCATTGCAGTGCTCTAAACCTTAAATCTACTCTAGCACGACCTCTTACACTACACAAACACCAGTGCACTACCTTAACTCTAAATGTATCCCCAGCACGACCCCCTACACTACCCATTGACCACTGCACTACCCTAAACTCTAAAACACTATACCAGCACGACTCACTACACTAACCAAACACAATTGCACTACCTTAAACCTTAAATCTACTCCAGCACAACCTCCTACAGTACCCAAACACCACTGTACTTTCCTAGAACACTACCCCACCATGACCCCCTACACTACACAAACACCACTGCATTATGTTAAAACCTAAAACACTATCCCTACCAAGATCCTGTACACTACATAAACACCACTGCACTACACTGAAACACTAACCCAGCACGACCTCCTACACTACTCATTCACCACCGCACTACCCTCAACTATAAAACACTATACCAGCACGACCCACTACAGTACCCAAACACCATTGCATTACCCTAAACCTTAAATCTATACCAGCATGACCCCCTACACTACCCAAACACTACTGCACTACCCTAAAACACTACCACAGCACAACCCTCTACACTACACAAAGACCAGTGCACTACTCTAAACTCTAAATCTACCCCTAGTACGACCCCCTACACTACATAAACACCACTGTACTACCCTAAACATTAAAACACTACCCAGCATGACCCATTACACTACTCAAACACCAGTGCACCTTAAATCTACCCCAGCACAACCTCCTACACTACCCAAACATGACTGCACTATCCTAGAACACTACCCCAGCATGACCCCCCTACACTACCCAAACATTACTGCACTACCCTAAAACACTACCCCAGCCTGACCCCATACACTATACAAATCCCACTGCACTACCATAAACACTAAAACACTATCCCTATTATGACCCCATACAGTACATAAACACCACTGCACTACCCTAAAACACTACGCCAGCATGACCTCCTACAATACTCAAACACCATTGCACTACCCTAGCATGCCCGCCTACACTACACAAATACTACTGCACTACCTTAAACCCTAAAACACTATCCCTAGCATGACCCCGTACACTACATAAACACCAATGCACTATCCTAGAAGACTATCCCAGCATGATCCGCTACACTATTCAAAAACCATTGCAGTACCATAAACCTTAAATCTATCCCAGCACTACCTCTTACACTACCCAAACACCAGTGTAGTATCCTAAACTCTAAAACACTACCCTAGCACGACCCCTACACTATTGAAACACTATTACACTACCCTAAACCTTAAATCTACTACAGTACGACCTCCTACACTACTGAAATAACACTGCACTACCCTAGAACAGTACCCCAGCACGACTCCCTACACTAGACAAACAACACTGCACTACTCTAAATTCTAAATCTATACTGTTGCGAAACCATAGTGACTGTTTATGTACCATGTAGTAATGTATTTACTAAAGTAAAAGGTAACCAATTATGAATTCACTCAGTGTCTTTCCTTATAGTATTGTGATCATTTATTAAATATGCATGTACTCATACAGTGCTTCAGGTTTTAGTGTTATGGAGTGCTTTAAACTGCTATGCACTATGTATGTAGTGCTCTAACAACCTTCACAGTTGTGCTTCAGGCCAACAATTGTTTAGTCAGAATTTATATGAAAAGTGTTTGTATAGTAATAAAAATGTGTACTTTTTTAAAGTTGTTAAAAAATACTTATTTATGTTTATTTTTTACAGATACTGTTTATCATCCTGAAAATAAAGTTATCATGCCGGAGAAACAAAGAAGAAAAGGTCAGGAAAAGGATACTTACTTGAAAAAACTCAACCACAAGTATTGGAAGACCAACATAATCAGGTTAAAAAGAGAAAGATTTCTGGTAAGACCACAAAGGACTTCATAAAAAATATTACTAGATTTAGAGAAAAAAATGCAAATGTGCAAAGCAGTGAAAATGTTCCAAGCATAAAAAAGTGCAAAGAATAGGAAAGGAAAAAAAGGCAATGTAAAAACAAAGGATACAGCTTATACTAAAAGAAGAGAAAATCAATATAAAGAATTGCGCAAAAAATATTTTACAACAGAGTAGTCCATAATTTACTGAAACATACAAAGAAATAAAGAAAGAGATCACAATTTTATAAAAAGAAGAAGCATATCGAATCTATTGTTGAAAAGGCTTTTGAAGTAAAGAGGATACAGCTTATACTAAAAGAAGAGAAAATCAATATAAAGAATTGCGCAAAAAATATTTTACAACAGAGTAGTCCATAATTTACTGAAACATATAAAGAAATATAGAAAGAGATCACAATTTTATAAAAAGAAGAAGCATATCGAATCCATTGTTGAAAAGGCTTTCGAAGTAAAGAGGAAACTCTTTATTTTAGTAATAAACAAAATTCGATCACTAGATAAAGTAATCAATTTAATGAAGGCCATAAGTAAGAGGAAAAGTGTAATTAACCAAAGTAATTTTTGTGATTTTTTTTAGGGGAATGGAAACACTCTTCAAGTTCTGAGCCTTTTTTTAATGAATAGAGTTATTTACAGAGCAATAATTTGTTGCATGCAGTTGACACCAGTGGTCGAGCTTATGAGGTTAGAGATGGTTGTCCAATTGAGAAAGAGCAAATCGTTCTTAGTAATGTAGAAGAAGTGATAGCTGATGAAGTTCTAGGCAGATGTCCTAGGGCCCGATTCACAGAATGAACTTAAGACTAAATCCTAAACTTACTACTATTTGGTATTCACAGAATGCACTTACTACTTTCGGGATTCACAGAGTGAACTTACTACTTTCGGGATTCACAGAATAAACTTACTACTTTCGGTATTCACAGAATAGATTTAAGACTACTAACTCTAAGTCCGAAATCGGGGAGTAAATTACAGCCCGGAGGCGGAGCTTACGGCCCGGAGGCGGAGCTTACGGCCCAGAGGCGGAGCTTACGGGCCGGAGGCGGAGCTTGCGGCTTGGAGGCGGAGCTTCCGGCTCGGAGGTGGGGATTTTTGCCATGCTGAAATCTCCAACTCTGGGCCGCAAGCTCCGCCTCCGGGCCGGAAGCTCCGCCTCCGGGCCGGAAGCCCCGCCTCCGGGCCGTAAGCTCCGCCTCCGGGCCGTAATTTACTCCCTGATTTCGGACTTAGAGTTAGTAGTCTTAAATCTATTCTGTGAATACCGAAAGTAGTAAGTTTATTCTGTGAATCCCGAAAGTAGTAAGTTCACTCTGTGAATCACGAAAGTAGTAAGTGCATTCTGTGAATACCAAATAGTAGTAAGTTTAGGATTTAGTCTTAAGTTCATTCTGTGAATCGGGCCCCTAAAGCCCCAGTGTACACTTGGAATTGTAGTAGTATTTGTAGTGTACGACAAGAATCTATTGATAAATTACGCAATTTCTTACATGCATATTGTAAAAAAAGTGTCAATCAAAAGATGAAGCTGTTGCACGGACTTGACCCTTGCAGAGTGAGAAAATATACTGGATTGCATGGTCATTCTTTGGCTTGTCTTTCTAGGAAAGTATTTCAAAGTGTTTTTCACCATTTCAGGATCATACTCAAATGCAGAAGTTAGTGAGAAGATTGTATTATGCAAAAAGTCCAGCACTAAAGTTAAATGAGTTGAACAGTGCTCTTTTGCGTGGGTCAGTATCAGATGTGAAAAAGGGTTGTGATGATATTGAATTTTGTTACTTTGGTCCTGAAGAAGAGAGTGAAGAAACTCAGACTGTAATAAAAGAAAATGTTGTAGAGAATGTTGAACATAGTTGTTCAAAAAATTTTGAAAATTAAATTACAAAGTTTAAGGTGATTTTATGTGAAAGGCAACATTTTTCTTGTATTTGTTGTCGCCGAACTCACTACAAAAATCAGACTAGGAGTGTTGAGCTGTATTTAAAAAGTGAAAAAGAAAATAATGATAGGTGGAAAGAATTTGCAACTTATTTGTTGGTAGAGAAGTGTTTTGATTTGCGTTCTGATCAGCGTATTTGTAAATATTGTTATAACAAATTAGATTAGAATAAAATGCCCGCTAGAGCTGTTCATAATAGTTGGTTGCTATTCCTCCAGAACTGATAGATTTAAACACGTATGAGTCTATTCTCATTCAATGTGTGCACCCGTTTTAGGCTATTGTTCGTATGGAGCCTAACACAGCTAAATTGCCTCCTTCAGATTTACAAAGAGGATTAAAAGGAAGAGTTGTGTATTTAACATTAGATTTAAAGTAAAATATTGAAACTATTGGTGTAGAGAGTGTAGAAAGTAAACCACTAGTTATTCTTGTTAATGGTGTGCCAACTAAGAATAAGAAAATCTGGCAGGAGTTAGTGGATGTTAGGAGAGTACAAAAGGCAACATTGTATTTGATAAAAAACAATACATACTATAATAATGTTTATATCGGAGAAGAAGAAATAATTTTAGCAGAAGATACTTAAATGTCAAGTGGACAAATTGAAAAAGTGGATATGTTAAGATGTGAAGAAATCTATGAACATTACATTGTGTACCGACTTCATTCAAAAGAAGTGATGGGGAACACTATTGATTTGTTCCAAATGGAAAAAGCAAAATGAACTTCCATGAGTGTATGGGAAGAGAGCTTGGAAGCTCGT
Organism: Lissotriton helveticus; assembly: GCF_964261635.1. NCBI lineage: Eukaryota > Metazoa > Chordata > Amphibia > Caudata > Salamandridae > Lissotriton > Lissotriton helveticus. The sequence goes on along the minus strand of NC_136067.1, from coordinate 1,072,469,190 downwards.
TGTTTTCCACAGTTGTTCCCAACTGGAAAAGGAGGACGATATGATGAACGTCCTGTGCAGATTCCTGCATCTGAATATCGGACAACAAGATTATATGCAGAAGATCCAAGATTTCGACAATGTATCCCTTATATATTTAATCTTTTGTTTGAAAGTGACTTGTCTGGACTTTCAGATGCAGTCAATCATATTCTAAAAACTGGAATACATCTGCAAAATGTATCTGCAAAAGATTTTATGAATAAAGTGCACCAGAGAGATGATCATCTAGATTCTCAGCTCATTTGATGGCATGTCAGCGTGGAACTAATGAATATTGGTACCGTCGTCATGGAGAACTGAAATGTATGCCACGGAACTTAGGAACTCCAACATGGTTCCTTACCCTAAGCTGTGCTGAATACGCTTGGGATGATTTACTAGAATACAAGACACCTGGAGAATTGTGCTCTTTGGATCCTGTTAATGTATGTAGGTATTTCAATCATAGATTTGAGGCTATGATGTCTTTTATCCGCAATAAAAAAAATCCTCCTCTTGGAGAAGTTGTGGATTTCTTTTGGAGAAAGGAGTATCAAGCAAGAGGTGCTCCGTATATACATATGCTGTTATGGATTAAGGACTCTCCCAAATTTGAAACAGATGCGGATGATACTGTTTTGAGTTTTATTGAACAATATGCAACATGTACTGTACCCAAAAGCACAGAAGAAAACAACTTAAGAGCACAAGTGTTACGATTCCAAAGCCACCGATGTGGAAAATACTGCAGACGAAAGTACAAATCTAAGGACAAGTTCTACACCAAATGTCGTTTTGGATTTCCACGTCCTGTAATATCGAAAGGAAGAGTAAACAGTTTTATGTCATCTTTGCGACATACTATCACAAGAAAGCCTCCAAAAAATACCTAGAACTTAAGAAGAAATGAAGAGTCAAAATACATAAATGACTACAACCCAGTTATTTTGTCCATGTGGAATGCTGACGTGGATATTCAATATGTTGCGGACACTTCCATTGCTGTTGCTCGATTTGTAACATCTTATATTACAAAATCAGAAAAGACGGAATTGAAAGAAATGTGGGAAGAGATTTTTCACGAGAAGACTCTAAGTAAGAAATTATACAGTTTCAGTTTGAAGATGTTAACGCATCGAGAAATCGGAGTATATGAGCTCAGATCGGTTATCATCTGCAAGTCTATACTCCAAATCTACAAGAATCATTTATGTGAGTCTAGGTCTAGCAGCAATGCGAAATCGAGTACTGAAATCTGTACAAGAAATTGAATTTTTAGCAGCAAAAAAGCCAGAAAGTATCGATATTTTGAAAACGAATATGTTGGACTCATATTACCCAAACAGAAGTCATCATCTTAAGAACATGTGTCTCTAAGAAGTGCTGCAAAACTACACTTTTAAACGGAATACTACAGAGAACATCAATGATGGAAATTATGGAGTCATTGGTTCCGAAGGATGTTTGGTGAAACAAACGAAAAGAAATTTGATTAATCACAGGAAGCTGAGTTGCGACACTGCTGATGAAAGGGAATTTTACTATTTAACCCTTTTACAACTATTCAAACCATGGCGTTCAGAACTGGAATTACTTGGAGATTTCCAGAGCTATGAAGAATCCTTTAATGCTTGTAAAGATAGCATACAATGCAGTGCTTTTGCAAATTATGTGAAAATGTTGACAGTTCTCAAGACAGTCAAAGTTCTGCTGCGCTGAGTCAACATCCACTACGACAACCAATTGTTGAAAATGAGGCAGCAATCGCAATGAATGAGGTGGAAACAGCAATGCATCTAGCTTGAGAAGATGTAAATAACTTAGCAAACTTGGTAGAACAACTAAATGTTGAGCAAAAACAAATATATGAGCAAGTGAGACAACAGATTGACCATGGATTACTTCATGAAAAGAAAAAGTGCTCAAGCACCTAATTTCAACCTATCCGAAAGTTTGTGAGTGGACAAGCTGGAACAGGAAAAAGTTTTTTAATCAAAGTAATTACAAGTTATCGACAAAAAACAACTGAGTCGCATTTGTCTTGTGTTGTCACTGCTCCAACTGGGTTGGCAGCACACAGCATTAAAGGAATTACTTTACATCGTTTACTAATGCTACCAGTAGAGCATGAAAACAAATTGGAATACCATAAGCTATCTGGAGAAGCTTGGTGTGAAGTTTCAAGAGTCTTGAAGAAAATGAAACTTCTCATTATTGATGAGGTAAGCATGGTATCAAACCTAATGCTTGCCTTTGTGCATTTAAGAATGCAGCAAATTCTTAAAACAGAGTCTGACGTGTTATTTGGTGGAAAACCTGTCATAGTTTTTGGAGATCTACTGCAACTGACTCCTGTAAAAGGACAACCAGTATTTAAAACACTTGCGCATAAAGACACCAGAAAGTCTCTGGGTAGCTTTGGAAACGTGAACATTTGGTCATATTTTGAATATAAAGAACTCATTACAAATATGCGACAGGCAAATGATGTTGATTATGGAACTATTGTCCAAGATATAAGAATTGGACTACTGACTGAACATGGCAAACAAGCTTTGCAGACTCGATTACTTTCCAATTTGTTTCCAAATAAAAATGTAGTTCCTTAGAAAATATACATAGAAATTGCAGAAAAGAAATCTGTAATCTGCTTAATACCAACACTGCGTGAGTGTTCTATATTCAATGAACAACTTTTGAAACTGGAAAATGAAGAAATAATAAAAATGGAAGCCATCGATAAAATAGAGCATGAAGAATTCACTATTATTTTGACCGAAAAATTGAAGACAAAATTTGATTCTTTAGAAAAATCAATATCTAAAACTGCTGGTTAAGAAAATAATCTATTTGCATGTAGAAACTGTCGGATAATTTTAAGGCCAAATTTGGATGTAGAAAAAGGTTTTGTTAATGGAGCAATGGGCAAAGTTGTGGATTTTGTTAATTATCAAAATAAAGATGGTATTGAATTCTTAATAATTAACTTTGATCAGATTGAAGAAATTAAACAAATTGGTCGTTGTTCAGTTTGTTTTTTGCTTGTTAAAGATTTATATGTTCGTAGAAAACAGTTTCTCAGGCATATGCAGGGACTATTCATAAATCTCAAGGTTTAAGTGTTGACAGTGCTTTGGTGAACATTGGAAATACTGTTTTTAAAGAGGGTATGGCATATGTTGCTTTGTCGCGAGTTAGAACATTATCTGGTTTGTTTTTGATTGATTTCTATGATACAAAGGTTACTGCAGATGCCAACTGTATCAAAGAGTATAATAGGTTAAGAAGAACATATGCTCTAATTTAGGTCAATATCCTGTATTTGAAAAGCGTGTGGTTGGTCGAAAATAAAGGTATGAGAATATCTGTACTGAAGGTGTAGAGAAGGGAAAAAAACAAGATAATGTTGTAATTGCAAGCAAAAAGAAAACGGACACGGTTGAAGAGATTGTAGGTTATCAGTTTGAAAATAGTTCTGGTGTCAACTGCTATGCTAATCTAGTGGTTAATGTTGTTTTTTTTTCTTGAAGGTTTGCAACAGCAAATTATGGAGAATCGGGAAAAAAGATTTTGTTCCTTGTTGCATTCTGTTTATGGAAAATTGAGAACTGATAAAAATAAATTAGAAAACGTTTCTGATGTTCGTAATCTTTCGGATGTATGTTCTGGTTCTACACAATTTACGCAAAATATCCAACATGATGCCCAGGAATTTCTAATGTATATGCTTACTGTTTTGTTAAATGAAGGTGTAGACATAGAGAGTATTTTTGGCCTTTGTTATAAATGGGATCATTATTGTGAGAATTGTATGTATACATGTAGCACTAATGTAGACACTGAAAGATTTCTATATTTGACATTACCGGACTGTAAATCAGTGTACTTCAATAAATTAGTTAAAGCTGCAAATCAAAACATGGAGTGTGGCCAATGCAAATCGGAAATGTTATCAACATTATTTATACAAAGATATGGACTATATATAATTTTAATGATGCAACGTTGTCAGCTGATGGAAGAAAATTGGATACTTTAATAACACATTTTGAAGCTACACAACTATCAATATTAGGAAGGACTTCTGTAGCAGTAGCAATAATTTTCCATGAAAGTCTTTTAACAACATCTGGACATTAAACTGCCTATTTAAAAAGTGAGAAAGGCTGGAGCCTTTGCAATGATGCTGAGTTGGTTTAATATTTTTAAAGCCAAAGTTTTAGGAAGATAATTCATCCTCTGAAGAATTTATTATTATGATTTAATAAGATTACCATTGGACAATTTACATGAAAAGGACTGCAAAAATACAATTTGGCCTCAAGGAAAGATATTTCTTTGAATTATGGACTTTTTGTTGCACATTGCCTCGGTGTATAATTTTAACTGACATCATTTATAGTGTTTATAAATTTAAGTTATAACATTTCTTAGCAGTAATCATTTTATATATGTATGATTTGTATTATCTAGTATTTTACTATAGATGGATTATTGTTTTTTTAAAACAATTTAATTGATTGTTTTTTTTTGCCCGCTGTTATGTGATGAGTATGATTTTAAATCACTATTTCTAGTGAAATTCAATATATTCTGAGAACAGCAAAAAAAGGCAAAGAAATTACTTTGTAAAATGTTAAAATTATGCTGTGCTGTTAAAAATGTATTATTACATGTTATAACTATTTTTTCTTTTCTTTTACAGATCTTAATTTTAAGATTTGGATTTTACCTCAATTTAGATTATAAAAAACAAGTGAATACAATGTGTAGCGTTTTTAGGTGTATTACTATTCAGGTACGTTTTAGTAAGTCTTAAAATGCACAATGGACTATGTTTCCACACAGTTGAAGAAAAGGAAGATGGATGGACTAGATTTGTGCCACAAAATTCCAATGCACACAAGTATGAAATAGGGGACAGCTTAAGAACACCTCTCTGCAAGATACATGGTATAGTACAGAATAGACTGATATGGTTGTTTTGCAGGTGTTGGTAATTTCAAAATTAAAAGAAATGAAACTCTTTAACTTAAACCACATCACTGAGTGTTTTTGCTTCCCTTCAGTCATATATAAATATATCCTATCAGTTCCCTAAAACTAAGTAGTTGTAAATGTATCTTTTTCTCTTATTAGTACAGAAATTTACTCCTATAATAACAATTGGCCTAGCCATTAACTTTCTTTCTTATTTACAAGGTGAGGAAAATGCATTCTGTATACTTTTTCTTTTCCATGTAAATATAATCTCAATATACACAGCACTTTGCGTTGAAAAGGTGTCCTATAGGTTTTGCTGTGCGTGTTTGCACAGAACACTCATAGAACAAGACATATCTCCAGATTTATCAGAAATCATAAATCTGGACATGTTTGTGAATGCTGCACGATCCTCCTATTGGCGTAGCAAAGCACAATGAGGAAAATAGTTTTCACTTTTCCTAATTTTTTCACTTTCAATATATGCTACAATGCACAGCATATATTGAAGGAGAAAACTGCCTTTACTGATTGTTTTTGTACAGGAAGGTGTTCCTTCCTGCACAAAAACAATCTCCGCATGACACAGACATCCTTGCACCATGGTGCAAGGGTGCCTGTGTCACCGCATGGCTGCAGTTTAAGTAGCTGTGCAAAGTGAAGCACAGACCTGCAACATATTTATATACATATGTTGCAGCCCTGTGCTTCGGAAGTACCACAGCATGCTGTAGTTACACAGTTTACAGTGTCATGCTGCAGCACTTCCTTATAATTTTGCACTTATGCATTCATGTAGCACAAAAGCGATGCTGGCTCCCGCAGGAGGCGGGGAGCCGGTGGGACCTTGAGGGCATTGGTGCTCTCCCCACGGTGAGGTTGGACAAATGAGAATCACAGTCATCTATGGATTTACATTTAAAACATTTTATTTATACAAAACAACAAAATAAAAATAGGTACAGCCATGGCGTGTCATCCCTCGACAATCTGTGAATCACATTCTGCAAGACAAAAAGCAAGATAAGATTGTGCGTCATGCGCCCATCAAAGGAGAGAGAGAGAAAGAGAGATAGAATGAGAGTTGGAGGAAGAGAGAGAAAAAGAGTGAGAGAGAAAGAGAGAAAGGGTGTCAGAGAGAGAAAGGATGAGATGGAGAAGAGAGGGAGTGCCAACACTGCAGACAAAACATTCACAGCTATCCTTTCCACTACCTGTGTGTCTCCAACCATATGCCGGGGCATACTGCAGCCCTCAAGCTCACTCATCTGAAACATAGTATAGAATCCGTAATGGCAGAGTACATACAACTGCACATGCCTTCATTGCTGTGCCGCCCCTAGGCACCCAGGCTGCTGAACCCCATCCACTCCCACCGCCCAGAGCTGTCTGCCCGCCCTGCGAACTGAAGCTGCTACACCCCATCTACTCCCACCGCCCAGAGGTGTCTGCCTGCCCCTGCGCACCCAGGCTGCTGCACACCATCCCCTCCCACTGCCTAGAGGTGTCTGTCTGCCCCTGTGCACCCAGGCTGCTACACACCATCCACTCCCACCGCCCAGAGGTGCCTGCCCGCCCCACCGCACCCAGGCCTCACTGCTTACCTTCTGCCACCTGCATGTAGAAAAGAGGGCCTACGGTGTGCCGCTGCTAGCCCCAAATCTGGGACCCACGGACAGGGCATTCTCTACATCATGTAGCCCCGCTCCGCAGGCCACCAGGTTTCACATTTGGTGCTGGGTTTTAATTTGGCCATGGCAGAGGACATACCAGTGCACCCGGCATCATCGCAGGCTGCACACCAGCTGAGCCCTTGCGTTGCCCCTAACTCGGTGTCAAGCGAGGCCACGCCACGTGGCGGTAGGCCCAAGCTGTCCGATGGCTCAGGCCTACACTGCGGTCCAGCACGGCACACAAAACCTAAGCTGTCTGGACCACCGAGACGGGCATCATCGCAGGCTGCACACCCACTCAGCACTTACGGTGCCCCTACCTCAGTGCACCGAAAGTTACTGTCCCATTGCGGTGTGCCTGTGCCAGCCGCAGTGCATCTGGTGCTGCCAAGTCTGTGCCCCAAAAGTCATGGACCCTCTATGATTGGGTAACATGGTGCAGAAGCCATCATGTCACCTCAGAGCCGGGGTAATGTGATGTCGCAGGTCCCTGGGCCCCCATGCCCACATGCATAACACACGGATACACCCCGGAGAGGTCAGAAATGGCATCAAGCATGTGCACCACGCCCTTTTCATTGGCAGGGTCCCGTGTCCTGTGATGCCTGTGCTTGATGGATGTGGTCTGGGTGTAAACCAGCCGTGAGGGAGTGGCTGTGGCATACTGACAACTAGACCTGTGACCAGCAGATCACTACTATGAAAACCTGGGCCATGTAGCATTGTCGTCCCTCCCTGCAAGCGTAAGCGGAGTGGGCTGGCCTGGAGTATGCCAGTCCTGCGTGAGGCTATGAACAATGACTCTGGAGCTCTGGGCGTGGTTCTGTCCTGGGCTGTATGAGGAATCAACTGATGCGGGTGTCCCTGTTGTAGTGCTTCCGCCACCCGGTCCGCAAGCGCCAATGTGTCACCCTGTGACCCAAGTCCCACAACATGGCCAACATGTAAGGTAGGGGGAATCACTGACCGTACATTCATCCATACTTCCACACATGAAAGATCGTGGACATGACACATCTGTGTGGATATGAACGTTTATTGCACATTCAGTGGAGTGTTGCAGCTGTAGCAATACAGGGCCATGCAAAGCCCAAATTTAAGTTTTTGGCACATGGAGGGTAGCCAATTAGAGCCAAACTCATGCTCAGGGTTAGGCTCCACCGACATATGTACTTATCCAATCACTCCGCCAATCCCCAAGTACGTATAAATTCACTGCACACTCTCCTTGCAGTACTGTAATGATCCAGTCTCTACCCATGTACTTATATAATGACCTAGACAAAGTTACCTAACCGAAGTCTTCCCCACTGCCAGAGGTAACATGGTTGCGTGCGCTGTGCACAACACAATGTAATGTGGTAGGGCCCAGGGGCATCATGCATACATAATGAACACACGGACACAGTTAGATAGATAGTCTGAACTGGGGTGGCTTGGTGAGCAAAATAATGATAGATTAAACCCAGATCTGTGACTGGGGGTGAATGTTTTGCCATTGTGCAACATTCCGCCCATCATCCTGTGTGTTTTGCTGTTCACACTATGTGGGAAGGGTATGCCCAGACGTGGGTCCCGTGCTCACTAATCCACTGGAGTCAAGCTATCCTAGCTGAAGACGGCTGATAGCCAGAAACCGGTCCTAGGATGCTTGATTCCGGTCCAGGAAAGACATGGCTTGGTAGTTCGGGCTGGACTGTTCCCATGAGGCACAGAGTCAAGGCTGATTTGCATATGGCCATGTCTGAACTGGGGTGGTGTGGAGTGCAAAAAAACGATGGATTTAGGCCCAGATCTCTGTACTGGGGTGAATATATGACATTGATCTACATTCTGTCCATCAATTGTTTTTTTTGCATTTGTCACCCCGAGTGTGATGGGTATGCTCAGACGTGAGTCCCATGCTCTCCACACCACTGGAGTCAAGCTATCCTGGCTGAAGACGGTTGATAGCCAGAAACCGGTCCTAGGATGCTTGATTCCGGTACAGGAAAGACATGGCTTGGCAGTTCGGGCCGGACTGTTCCCATGAGGCACAGGGTCAAGGCTGATTTGCATATGGCCATGTCTGAACTGGGGTGGTGTGGAGTGCAAAAAACGATGGATTTAGGCCCAGATCTCTGTACTGGGGTGAATGTATGACATTGATCTACATTCTGTCCATCAATTTTTGTTTTTGCGTTGTCACCCCGAATGGGATGGGTATGCTCAGACGTGAGTCTCATGCTCTCCGCACCACTGGAGTCAAGCTATCCTAGCTGAAGACGGCTGATAGCCAGAAACCGGTTCTAGGAAGCTTGATTCCGATCCAGAAAAATCATGGCTTGGCAGTTCGGGCTGGACTGTTCCCATGAGGCACAGGGTCAAGGCTGATTTGCATATGGCCATGTCTGAACTGGGGTGGTGTGGAGTGCAAAAAAAAGGATGGATTTAGGCCCATATCTCTGTACTGGGGTGAATGTATGACATTGATCTGCATTCTGTACATCAATTGTTGTTTTTGCATTACTCAGGTAAAAGGCAGATGTTATATTCTTACTGCTATCGTGGCTTATCGACTGTTTTTGGATCGCAGATTTGGCTGGTCATTGAAAATACTGGGAAGTGGTGTTTTCGTGTTTTTTTTTGCATGGATATGCCTACTCTGCATATTATTAGCGTTAGTTGTCGCTGTCATTCGTGGCGATGTTTTTTGCGGAAGTTATCACTGGAAAACTGGTGATATCGGCAGTTTTCATCATGTTGAGAATGGGATGATAATTCTTTCAGCACTTTTGCGCGATAAGTCCTTGAAAATGCGCCACATTTACATTTAAAAAAAAAAAATAAAGTCCGGATTCGTGCACCCAGCCGATTTAAAAAGATAGTAATAATTTTTTGCCCCTTGGATTTTTTGTGAGATTCCCTGAGCAGGCCTAGGGGGTCAGGGTGTTTGTACCCTGCCCACTTTTCTTGTTTTTTCATCTTTTTTTTTGTGATTCGAATGTAGCTACAACAAAGTCCTAATAAACACAAGGGCTCATTTTAGAGTCACCCTATAACCCAGCAGTGGGGACTTATCGCTGAGTCATTGGCACTTAAGTGCGGAAAAAGTGGCGAAAGAATTATCGCCCTATTCTCAAGTTGGTGCACACTGCCACATTGCCCACAGGCTGACGGTGCCAACACAGCGAACAATCAACATCCTTCCGCAGACAAAGCTGCTGGTTGTGCTGTACCTGTTGCCCTCTGAAACCTTCTAACCTACAACTGCCAGAGTCGGAGGAGTCTCACAGCCAGTCCTATTAAACTTCCTCACACGTCTTGCATGCATGTCCACAAAAGCACTTTAGGGCCCCTGTATCTGCACCACCCGCTCGTCTCAATTCGTAGTATTCCAGCACAACTAACCCCAACCCCAGCTGTTGCTTGATGCCTCTGGGCTCCAAAACCAAGATTGTAGCCACTGAAATGGGGGTGCACCAGGTCATAAAGTCCAGTAGTCAACAGTAGTGGAAAAACAGAACTTTATTACAAAAACATAAATTAACCACACAAAAACATCAAACAACGAGTGACATTCCCAACGGGGAATATCAAAAGGGCAACTTGTGGATCCAAAAAACTGCAGATCGTCCTGGAAATCCCCATACTCTACATTCAGAAACCTGTTGGATAAATGGTGAGAATGGTCAAGCTTTAGTATGGTCACAATAGTAACATGGTACAATGTATTGCACTTGGACAGACCAGAATGCTTACTGGTATGATCAATCCTGCACAAAATGACTGTAACAGAAGTTTGTGTGGTCATAACCTTCGTCGGAAAGAAAAGGAAAGATACAACCACATGAACGTCTGTTACGGTCTCATTTTGCAGGATTTATCATACCTGTAAGTATCACGGTTTGTTTCAGCTTGATACACCTGCATCTTTATTTCTCGCACACTGCGCAGGAACAGCTGGAGACCAAGCAAGGTAACCACACCATAGCAGGCTTCCTGTATGTGTTGGAAGCTCATGACAGCACACATCTTGTGCCCACTGTCAACACTGTACACAATCACCGCAACAGAAACCACACACATTCTAACTATGTGCAGGCAAAGCTGGACCACCGGGGCCTGTACACTAATGTCATTACAAATTTCTCAGGCAGTGTGCATGATTCCTCAACTTTTGCATGCATCCTAGCCCTAGGCCCCAGAACAATACCGACTTGCAAGATGACTTGACTAAAGTCATGGTGTGGCTGTGATATATATCGACAACATTTTTGTCGTCTGGCATGGCAATGAGCAAGAGGCCCTTAATTTCATCTCTAAATTGAATCAAACGATTCCAACATCACTCTAACCTGCAACATAAGTAATGAGAATATCTGGACACGAAAGTGCATGTTAGTGAGAATACAATACACACATCTCTACACCGCAAAAGTACCGCAGGTAACACTCTGTTACATGCTCTGAGCAGCCACCAGATAATCTCAAGTGGAGTATCCCATATGGGGAGCTGCTCAGAGCAAAAAGGAACTGCAGCACAGAAAACAGTTACATCAAAGAGGAAACCATCATGATTCAGAGATGCTTAGAAGGGGCTACCCTGGGTGGGTGGTGAAAAGAGCAGTCAACAAGGTAAAGCTGGTCGAACGTACTACCATACTGGGTGAAAACACCTCAACCCGAGGTGAAACCGATGAAGAGCACCAAACACGTGTTAAACTGAATTTCAATGGTAATTTCAATCAAATTCGCAAAAGCATCACACGGAACTGGGCTATTCTCAAAGGAGATTCCATCATAGGTGCTACTTTACCTGACCGACCTAGCATTACCTACAGGAGAGGACGCAATCTTAAAGACCTACTCGTTCAGAATGATATTGGCAGCAGAGATGCCCACAGGGGGGTAGATCTTCATGGTTTCTTCCCCTGTGGATACTGCAGAGCCTGCAGCAACAGCTGCATGGTTAATGAATTCTGCAATCAAGGCACCAACAACATGATAAAGATCAAACAGTTCCTAACTTGCACCAGTACATTTGTCATATATGTACTGCAATGTCCCAGCGAACTGAAAATGTAGGAAGTACCACTCACATGGCAAAAAAGTGCATCATGGAACACATTAGGGCTATCAACAAGAAAGATAAACAATACCCTATAGCCCGCCATTTTGAATCACATCACTTCTCAGATTACACCAAACTCTCATACTTTATCATTGAACAGGTAACTCTGGGTAAGAGAGGAGGCAATCGGACCTTAAAACTCAGACAAAGAGAATCCAGATACATCATTAGTATATGTACCCGATATCCTAATGGGCACAATATGGATGAAGAGATGGCCATTCATTTACAAGAAGAATAGAGTTTAGTTTACATCTGATGGTAATCATCTGACACCTCCTCTCATCCCTTTTTCCCCTCCCAACATACCCCTTCTACCCCCCTCCTCCTGCTTTCCTGTCCTCCTTATAAACCCTGTTTTTGGCCATCTACCTAAGAGCACAGACAAAATTACATGGCCTGATATATGTGTATATTCCAGTAGTACCTTTCAGTGAAACAGGACTTATTCCTCAAGAGCGATATCTTTTAAGAACTGATAGTCCATAAAGCATGTAGTGTATATAGTTTATAATATAGATTCTGTCTCTGTACCCCTCTCTAACATAAGTTTTTTATTCTGTCTTTATCTTTCTCACAGGAGGAAAGGAAGGGACTATGTCTCAGGCCTGCGGCATCCTGTTCCCTAACCTTTTCTTCCATTTCACTTCTCCTAAAAGATAAGAAGGTGTAACAGATCTTTGTATTTAATATCTTTATCATTTGCACTGCACTTTTGTTTACCTTTTGAGTTTCATCACTTGTGTGAATTGTATTTAGTATGGGAGAATAAGAGGTTCCATTATCTGTTTGTCTGTTATGCCACCAATTAACCCGACTGGACTGTCGCAAGCAACATACCCCCACTAACAAGGGTGTACACCAGCTGTCTTGCAAATTGGGCATCATCTAGACTTACCCCACTAACAAGGGATACACTTGCCCATAACATACTAGGTACGGCTTTTCCACAGTTCGCATACGTACCCATGCCGACTTCTCCCACTACTAAGGGATGTACACCCAGCACTGTATACCTTAGGTACAGCAAGACACGAGTACACTTTTTTTTTTTTTGCAGAGTTTTATATAGCGCGAACTAGACCCGAACCAAATCAGGTATCAGAGCGCTTTACATAGCACCAGTTACGTTACATGAGAACACACTTTCATTTTTTAGGCACGGGGAGATTAAGTGATTTGCCCAGAATCACAGGAGTTTTTTTTTGTTTTTTTGTTTTTGGGCGTCGTTACCGAGGCTCGAACCCAGATCCCCAGGTCCGAGGTCGAGTGCCTTAGCCGTTAGGCCAACTCCTCTTCCCCACTTGCGGCCAAGACGCACTAATGCGGTAATTTTTACCATCAAGGACACATCCCTGATCGATAGACATTCACTCTTAAAGTCACTCTGACGACAGATGTCAGTCCTCCACTGTATGTTGTAACACATATCAGATATGGGTGGACTACCATTCCCATCTGGCATCTCGGGCCGCACTGTAGTGCGATGCACGGGATCAGAAATGTTCTTCCATGCGAATATCCAATCAGCATGACGGTCTGTTCCTCTGATGGACTACCTATACTGACAAGCAGCTGTATTAATTTTATTAATTTCATTAATTACAAAACACATTGATATGACACACAGCACCGCAAGTAGACCCTTGTACTCTCCCGGAGTCAATGGGTTCCACAACCGGTAGTCACACCTTTATACATTAAAAAGGATATTTAAATGTGTCACCCGCAGCATTGTATGTATTTGACGTTGATTTGATGTTATGCAGGACTATGAATTACGATGCAAGTTCCTTCGCATAAATGGCGCTGATTGCCACATTCACTGCGGCCAGTCCTCTTTCCTTTTACATTATCTTTATTGTTTTCATGAGCATATAATGGACGAACAGTGTGTTTTAAGTCGTGTGAACAAGCCCTTCCGGGGACGAAACGCGTCACGAAAGGTTTATGAACATAATAAACCTTTTGGTACTGGCATAAATACGGAGCCTTGTCGTTTATGTCTGGACCTGAGCGCTTGATTGGAACGCCGTTCGTAAGCCATAGACTTTACCGGTTTTCTCCGCCAGCATTGAGCCACTCCTCTAATGACGTCAGATCTCCGGAAGAAGTGCTATTGACTTGGAGATATATATATATATATATATATATTCACTGAAAAAAACATAGGTTATAGACCATATATAGTTAGGAATTAGCATTTACAAAACCTTGAAAATTTACTGAAAAAACCATAGGTTATAGATCATATATAGTTAGGAATTAGCATTTGGGAAGAGGTGTGGCGCCGCGGCCAGGGCGACTGACGGTGGAATCTGGGGATCACGGTTCGATCCCCGGCTCCGGCGGCAGGTTAGCCCAGCACCATGTGACTCTGGGCAATAGCTTGCTTAATCTTCCCGACGGCCCCCAGCGCCTAGAGACCCTAACAGGTGATTGTGCGCTTTACAAATGTGGATTATTATTATTATTACAAAACCTTATTTTACTCACACAAAACCATTGAAATTCGCATATATAGTTAGTTGCACTAACTATATATCGCGCACCCGCAATCCACTGCTGATCATGTCACATATTACATCATTCATGACATGGTCAGTGACATCACTGATGACATCACTGATGACATCTCAAATGACATCACTGATGACATCACTGATGACAACATCCAGTGACTGTATGTTTCTGTAAAATTAAAATATGTCTTACATATTGAAGAATGAGTGGATGTATAAGTGTCTGGATGAAGGATTTAGTAGGTGCTAATTCCTAACTATATATGGTCTATAACCTATGGTTTTTTCAGTGAATTTCAATGGTTTTTTAATAGCAAATATCAAAAGCTGTAAAATGTATTCTTCTTTTAAAGGAAAAATGTATTTTATATGTATATAATATAATTTTTTTATGTATATAAATTTTTTGAGGGAACGAATTTATCAACTATCATGCTGGAGAAGAGTGTGGGGGAAAAAAAACAGAGAGGAGGACTAAGAGGAAAGAACAATCAGTTCAAAAATACAATTGCTTTAAAGCATGAAGTGCTTTTCCACACATTTACATTTAAATAACCCATATTAGAACATACAAAATATCTACAGAGGAGACGGTGTACATTGAATTTTAGACTCTTCATTGGTACCTACATGTTGGTACTTACATCACCCACACAACACAACAACCGGGACGCTGTCACAGATATATATATTTTTTTGAACGTTAATTTCTCAAAATCCACTGGAGCACATATCTTGAGACCTAGCAAAGGCACATCGGGCAAACAGTCTCTACAATTTTGCCAAGTTTCATAGAAATCCATTCAGCCGTTCGAGCTAAAAGTGAGTCCAACCGCCCTATGGAAAACTCAATGTTAAAAACACGTTTTGGGACCCCCCTTTTTTCTCGGCCCCCACTTGACGAAACCCCCCCAAACTTTCAGGGGACGCTCAGAAACAAAATGTGCCATTTTCCTGAAAATGTCAGCCAATTCCGTCCATCAACGCCAAAGTTATTCATCATAGAATTTTCAGAAATCCCTATTCCAAAAAATCCTAACTATATATACCTACTGGCGACCGCCAGTAGGTAATATATATATTTACATATTTTCGTTTTTAATAACTTTGATATTTCACTTTTACCATTAATAACTTTTTAAAGAACCTGTTAGTAAACACAGCTTAGATCTTTGAATCTATGGAATTGAAATAGATCTACAACAAGTAAAATTAGGTATCTTAAGTTGTATGGTAACGTGGCTTCTCCTCGCATTTAGCACCTCCTATGAATATTTCGAATTTGATGCACTTTTTTATACACTTATTTGCACTTTACACTTCCGCTGCTATAATGCATTGTTTTGCACAAAAAGTATATCATAACATAATTGTGGTTGCTTGACAATCTTTCTTTTAAATGTGATTTGTTGAAGAGTATTTGATTTAACCAGGAATTGCATTGCCTTTATGTACTATGTATGCCTAGAAGCAAAGAAAGACTAGCGGCGGCAGTATGTTTTCACTATTTGTTGCTCACCGGTGATCACCACTAGGGGGCGGTGATATTATCACTATAGGCATATAAAAAAGCATTATTACCTGTAACATGTTGCAGCGTGATCAAGGGCTTTGCAGCTCGAAACGCGTCGCTGGTTCTGTTTATGGAATAAATACCATCTGTTGCTGACTTTGCTGGTCCGTTTACCTCATTTCATGCTGGCGTGGAGGCGGTGTCTGCGAGCGCAGAGCGTGCTGAGGAGGAGTTGTTAATCACATATATATATATATATATATATATATATATATATATATATATATATATATATATATTCCAGCTCCAAGAACTTCTCTCCCAGCCGAGAAAGAAGAGGCAGCACTCGCGGGGTGAGTTACAGTGTTTTCTTTATTCCGTTACAGACGCGTTTCGGGTCAAGCCCTTTGTCAATGTAATAACGAAAAACGCTACTTAGAAGTCATTTTTAGGTCTCGCCCTGGAACAGGGACGGAGACTTATAGTCGGCTGATGCCGGGGAATGAGGGACACAAAACTGGCACGATTTTTAGCAGTCGGATTTGGCTGCGCGAACGCGCACGTTCCGTCCTGCGCCGCCCTCCCAGCCTACTGCGCATGCGCCGCCCTCCCAGCCTACCGCGCATGCATGCATGCACACAGACACAGACACACACACACACACACACACGTCGCAGACAGACACTCGCTCACACACACACCCCCTCCCCCACAGTCACACACACGCACTCCAAGACACATACACACACGCACGCACACACATACACACACATACACAGGCCGCCCGCGCCTACATGCTCCTCTCCCTCCGCCCGCCCGCCGCTCAGCAACGCACTCACCGGCTTCCTCTCCTCAGCTGCAAGGCCCGGCAGCAGGACTCTTCTTCCCTCCTTCGGCACCGGGGCGCAGGGTAGGCTCCTGCCTGCTCCGGTGCTCCCTGCTCCCAACACGGCTCCAATCGCGGCTCTTCCGTGGGAGGCGGGGTAGGCTCCCGCCCTCCTACTTCCTGTTTCCGGGTGTCGCGCCGGCCTGCCTGACTTCCTGGTCGCAGGCCGGCAGAGTAACGAGGATGTTTTGCGGTATGTATTTATTTATTTAATTATGCATTTTTATATAGCGCAGACTTTACCCGAAGGCGGTATTTATTTATTTATGTATTTATGCATTTTTATATAGCGCGGACTTTACCCGAAGGCGGTATTTCTTTATTCATGTATTTATGCATTTTTATATAGCGCGGACTTTACCCGAAGGCGGTAATGCTTGCCTTAGCGTAATGGTGTTCCTTCTTAATTTATTGGTGGTGTCCCTGTTAGAATTATTCCCACTTTTAGTCTAGCAATGCTTGGCATGATGTTGGCATCTTTGGCATTATTGAGCCCATCCCTGGTATAATGGGACCACAACGTATTGTGGGCATTCTTGACCCAATTGTGCTTCTCTTCACCAGCGGTGATGGTCATCCCTGGCATGCGATGGGTGTTCATGGAATTGGATGTTGATATGTAGACATGTAAAGCCAGACTCTGTCCATGGGGCAGTAATATTCATGAGTACTTGATGACATGGAGATCAAAGATACAACTAAAACTGAAAAGCCATTATTTTGAGAGACTGTCATATTTGTTTTTGGGAATCAGAAATATTTATTAAAATGAAATGCTTGTAATAACAAGCCAATGCATGATTACCAGCTGTGATCGTGTTTTCAAAATGTTTGTAAAGTTGATATTAAAGTGATAATTCATGCTAATTTCTGTAGTCTTATTTACATCTTGTTTACAATTATACTATACTACTAATGTATGTTTACTAGCCATAACTGTACTGTTATATGTTACATTTTAATTACAGTGTTTGCCTTTTACAATAATTTTCTTACAAACTACCTCGTAAAACAAAAATATTTATGGCTAAAATATTTTGCACTGTTTGCACAATATATTTGTGATGTTTACACTTACCTATTTGAAATTAAAATGTACAAATGGACATTTAGTCAATTACCATTAAAAAGTTTAACTTTTTTGCTAAGATATTCTTGTAATCTTTTATGCCAACAAATTTAAATACTGCATAAATAATTTTAACAACAAATACTTTATATGTAGCTTTTTATGTACATAAGAAAACTATAGCATAAAGCAAAAAACATTGCCATTTACAATAATAATAGCTCAAACTTAAATAATGCGAGACCTATTGCATTGCAAATGCTTGTTATGCAAAGCGTCATTTCCGGTGGAAACCGTAGAAGGACTACCCACTCCAAATCTGCGGGCGCCATATTGGAATGTACATGAATAAAGTTCTATCATAGCTCATTTGGCAAAATCGCATTTAAATTGTTAAATACAAATAATTCATTAAGCCGTGAATCGGCAAACCAAATATATCCACATTTTATCGATGTTTACTATGGAGTAAAAACTAATGTTAAGACGTGTACATCGTAATAATATACATATTTACATTTCATGATTATCAAAGCGGTTTATCACATTCTAGGTATACACGTTCAAACATTTTACCCCGCAATGTATAATATTGCCTAGTGAGTCGAACATTCCTTTACTATCTTGCCGTGGATCGGCTTAGGCAGCTCCTATCGCTAGAAACCGCTAAATTGTAACCGGGGTTACCCCCCAGGTTAAAAACAGATTCCTCCGGAATTACTTGAGTTGGCCCTGACATTCAAGTGTTCAATTTATTTACCCAGGTGGATGGCCTATTCTTCCCCACTATTCAGGCCCATTGGAATTTGTGTTTGTAGATCAATAATATAGCGTGACTCCAAACGCCTCAATTGCAACAGACGGTTACCACCCCTTTCATGTTCTGGTACGTGATCCACCCCAAAATATTGTAGCATGTCCCTATTGCTTCGATGTTTAATGGCAAAATGTTTAGCTACGGGAGATGTCATGCCCTTATTGGCTATAGCCCTCATGTGTTCAAGAATTCTCAGTTTTACACTCTTGATTGTGCTCCCTATGTATTTTAAATTACAGGGGCACACTAGGCAATATACCACATAGGGTGTCTGACAGGTGATGAAGGAACCAATGTTTTTCTTCTTCTTCACCCCTGGGATTTCAAAGCTCAAGACCCTTTTGCTGTATGCACAGGCCTTGCACTTGCCGCAAGGAAAGAACCCTTTCATTTCTGCCAAAGTGTTTGTCCTTGCTGTGGGGGCATCTAAGTGGCTATGTACCAGTAAATCTTTAATAGATTTTGTTCTTTTAAAGGTTACCAGTGGATTTCTTGGGATGTCTGCACCAATGATGGGATCAGTCTGATCCCATCATTGGTGCAGACATCCCAAGAAATATCAGTTTTACACTCTTGATTGTGCTCCCTATGTATTTTAAATTACAGGGGCACACTAGGCAATATACCACATAGGGTGTCTGACAGGTGATGAAGGAACCAATGTTTTTCTTCTTCTTCACCCCTGGGATTTCAAAGCTCAAGACCCTTTTGCTGTATGCACAGGCCTTGCACTTGCCGCAAGGAAAGAACCCTTTCATTTCTGCCAAAGTGTTTGTCCATGCTGTGGGGGCATCTAAGTGGCTATGTACCAGTAAATCTTTAATAGATTTTGTTCTTTTAAAGGTTACCAGTGGATTTCTTGGGATGTCTGCACCAATGATGGGATCAGTCTGATCCCATCAACGCCAAAGTTATTCAACATAGAATTTTCAGAAATCCCTATTCAAAAAAATCCTAACTATATATACCTACTGGCGACTGCCAGTAGGTAATATATATATATATATATATATATATATATATATATATATATAACATTTCTATGGCAAAATGAAACCCCTCATTTTGTTCCTTTTCAAATTAAATGTATTAAGTGTTACCACTTTATTCCAATCAAGATGACTTCAGGTGTGCCATACTTTTGTCATAAGTAAGACTGTTAGCGTTCTAGTTGTTCTTTAGAACACTCTGGGACATTCTGTCATTGGGCTAAAGTTGGGCTACATCTGGCTGATATTTGGGCTACATTTGTTTTTTTTGTCTCTGGTGGCCATCTTTGGGCTACATTGGGCTACATTGGGCTACATTGGTCTACATTGGGCTACATTTGGGCTCTAACATATATATAGCCCAATGTAGCCCAATATATATTTTTCAAAGTTAATTTTCGTAAAAACCACTGGAGCATATATCTTGAGACATAGCAAAGGCACATTGGGCTACCAGTCCCTACAAGTTTGCCAAGTTTCATAGAAATCCATTCAGCCGTTCGAGCTAAAAGTGAGTCCAACCGCCCTATGGAAAACTCAATGTTAAAAACACGTTTTGGGACCCCCCTTTTTTCTCGGCCCCCGCTTGACGAAACCCCCCCAATCTTTCAGGGGACGCTCAGAAACATAATGTGCCATTTTCCTGAAAATTTCAGCCAATTCCGTCCATCAACGCCAAAGTTATTCAACATAGATTTTTCAGAAATCCCTATTCAAAAAAATCCTAACTATATATATACCTACTGGCGACTGCCAGTAGGTAATATATATATATATATATATATATATGGCGACCAAGAGGGTGCACAGAAAATAAAGCGTTAAAATCATCCGAATGGGTCCGTTCCGTTATTTGGCATGCATGCTGTGTTAGCTGAATTTTCGGAGTTCCTGACATATATATATATATATATATATAAAATTTCTATGGCAAAATTAAACCCCTCATTTTGTTCCTTTTCAAATTAAATGTATTAAGTGTTACCACTTTATTCCAATCAAGATGACTTCAGGTGTGCCATACTTTTGTCATAAGTAAGACTGTTAGCGTTCTAGTTGTTCTTTAGAGCACTCTGGGACATTCTGTCATTGGGCTATAGTTGGACTACATCTGGCTGATATTTGGGCTACATTTGGTTTTTTTTGTCTCTGGTTGCCATCTTTGGGCTACATTGGGCTACATTGGGCTACATTTGGGCTCTAACATATATATAGCCCAATGTAGCCCAATATATATTTTTCAAAGTTAATTTTCGTAAAAACCACTGGAGCATATATCTTGAGACATAGCAAAGGCACATCGGCTACCAGTCCCTACAATTTTGCCAAGTTTTGTGGAAATCCATTCCGCCGTTCGAGCTAAAAGTGAGTCCAACCGCCCTATGGAAAACTCAATGTTAAAAACACGTTTTGGGACCCCCCTTTTTTCTCGGCCCCCGCTTGACGAACCCCCCCCCAATCTTTCAGGGGACGCTCAGAAACAAAATGTGCTATTTTCCTGAAAATTTCAGCCAATTCCGTCCATCAACGCCAAAGTTATTCAACATAGAATTTTCAGAAATCCCTATTCAAAAAAATCCTAACTATATATACCTACTGGCGACTGCCAGTAGGTAATATATATATATATATATGTATATATATATATACGTCATGAGTGATGTCACTGACCATGTCATGAGTGATGTAATATGTGACGTCATCAGCAGTGCATTGCACGCGCTAGTTATAGTGAGTCCAACTAACTATAACGTGGGAATTTTAATGGTTTTATGCAAGTAAAATTCCCAGCTAACTATAACCAGTGTAAAACCTATGGTTTTTTCAGTGAATTTAATATGTTTTTTAAATGCTAATTCCTAACTATAACTGGTGTGAAACCTATGGTTTTTTCAGTGAATTTCATAGGTTTTTTAATAGCAAATCTCTATAGGTATGAAATAATATTTTTTATAATGAATTTTATATTGTATAAATATGTAATTTTTTTATTTTATTTTTTTATATTTTTTGCCGGGAGCGCTCCCGGGGCGCGTACAGGTGAACGCACGGGTAAGCGCAATGTTACGGCGCGCCCCGGGGCGCGTACAGGGGAGCGTCCCATTAGCGCTATTCCCGCGAACAAAAACAACATCGTGACGTATCGCGTAGCCGCGTGAACCGTCATATGACGCACTGCGTAAGCGCACCCGGAAGCACGCGATCGCATACGATCGCGCAACGTAAGCGCCCCGACGCGCTTACACTACGCGCCCCGGGAAGCGCCCCAGGGCGCGTATCGTAAGCGCGTCAAGCCATGTGACTTTAAAATAACACTTTTCATTGGTTCAGAACTTTTTTTTTCCAAATTGTGTGAAACTCACCCATTTCTCTCACTATTGCTTTGTACTTGGAGAGAGCAAGAGCTGTTCTGTGTACTGTCTTCATCTCCTACTTTCCTGATCTACAGCAATGGCTGCAAGGGAGTCATCCAGCAGTGATTCCGACGATTTTTTGGATGAGGACCCTCCTCACCAGAAGAAAAAGGACCATTTCATCTGGAAATTCTATGACATCCCTGAAGGACAAAAAAAAGTCAATGCTCCAAAAGTAACCTGCAAAATATGTGGCAGTACTTTATCCAGAGGCAATCCTCTAAAAAAATTTAGCTTCGGAAATGCCAATTTAATCAGGCATGTCAAAAGAAGACACCCAAAAAATTTTGCCAGGGAGAGTGTCAGGGAGCTGGCACGGAATTTACCCACAGATGGCGGCAGCACCTCCACTGGTGGAGCAACACCTTCGGGACCACCCCGTAGAAGAATGGTCCCTTACATACAGCCGGTGTTTGCAGGCATCAAATTTCTGTGCACGCAGTGTGACGAACTGCTCTGCTATGGGGAGCAGAGTGTTGAACTCATTGCCATAAAGAAACAGGAACACCGCTGCCCTGCCAGTCCCTAAATGTTCACATTTTTTTGCTCCTGTTGAGCAATTTTGGAATCCCTGTTTTTGGTTTTCCCCTGAAAAAAATCCCCAAAAAATATAAAATCGTTTTAAAAAGTCTATAAAAATATAAAACAACAAAAACAAAAAAAAAGTTCTTTTCAGAACTACCTCCAATTTATAAAAAAATGCTATTTAAAAAAAAAAATCTGTCATTTTTTATCTCCATGGTACGCTCCC
The DNA here is from genome assembly GCF_964261635.1 of Lissotriton helveticus. NCBI lineage: Eukaryota > Metazoa > Chordata > Amphibia > Caudata > Salamandridae > Lissotriton > Lissotriton helveticus. The sequence continues at coordinate 1,072,446,439 of NC_136067.1, read as the reverse complement.
CGGTACACTCCCCGGTGCCCGTACCGGGCGCTCCCCCCCACGAAAATCGAAAATAATTTTTTTTTTTTTACCCGCGGGACCCTTTTATGGCCCCCACATCAAACCTAGGAGGTCAGCGGGGGTGTACCCTGTCCCTTTCTGCTCATTTCCCCCTTTGATTTTTGACACCTCTTGTGTCTCAGTCCTACTGAGACACAAGATGGCGGCCGCTGCTGACTGTTTCGAATGTTTAAAGACACCCGAGAACCAATCAGCTTGCCGTGCGAAAGTCGCGTGGCGCGCCCGGAGCGCTCCCCGGTACGCGTACCGGGGCGCGGCTCTAAATATATAAATTTTTTTTAACCTAAATTACTCAAAATCCTCAGGAGCACATATCTTGAGACATAGCAAAGGCACATTGGGCTACCAGTCCCTACAATTTTGCCAAGTGTGGAGAAAATCAATTCAGCCGTTCGAGCTAAAAGTGCGACAGACCGCCCTATGTAAATTAACATGGGGAAAACACGTTTTGGGACCCCACTTTTATCTCAGCCCCCGCTTGACGAATGCTCCCCAAACTTTCAGGGAAGGAGCGGAGCGCCGCGAGGCAAAGTTGCTGAAACATTCAGGCTGATTCCTCAACCGGCGCCAAAGTTATTCCAAATAGAATGTTGCGATTTCCCTATGGAAATCGATCCTAACTATAACTACCTACTGGCGACCGCCAGTAGGTAATATATGTATATATATATATATATATATATATATATATATATATATATATATAGATATATATAGATATATATAGATATATATAGATATATATAGATATATATATATATATTAACTGAAAAAACCATAGGTTTCGCACCGGTTATAGTTAGCTGAACATTTTACTCATACAAAACCATTGAAATTTCCACGTTATAGTTAGTTGGACTCACTATAACTCGCGCGCCCGCAATCCACTGCTGATAATGTCACATATTACATCATTCATGACATGGTCAGTGACATCACTGATGACATCTCAAATGACATCACTGATGACATCACTGATGACATCTCAAATGACATCACTGATGACATCACTGATGACATCACTGATAACATCATTCATGTGACAATACGATGCACCTCCTCACACTCTAATCTAACCTTTGATACATCCAGTGTTAAATACAGACTACCATTCCAGAAACCATTGACACACCAATACCAGTTACTACATACGCACTCACTGATTCCTAAGTCTACACACATATCCACTCATTCACACATACAATCACTCATACATACAGTCAGTCATCAATACATCACTATTATATGGACGCATACACCTATACAGACACTCACACACTGTCACTCATTCATAGAGTTACTCACACACCTAGTCAGTCATGCAAAGAATCAATCACACTCCCATTTCCTCATCTATACAGTTATACACACTAAACCTTACTTATTCAAACATAGATTAACACATACTTACTCTCTTTTACAATCACTGATAGAACTACACATTAATCCATACAGTCACTTACGCAATCACAGGCTTTCATGTATAGTCATTTATATATGCCAGCTCTCACATGCACTGTGTTTTATATATGTACTTACTTGGACATGTAGCACTGAGAAATCCATTCACTCACCAACACACCCATGCACACAGTCAACCGCCCATACAGCTCTTTCCACATGCATTCTTGAACCCATATACCAAGTGAATCAACTGCTCACACATCTATGCACAGAGTCACACACCTCCCAGGCACCCACACACACACTCAGCCTCAAATACAAATACTTGGGCAACCAATCAATATCCCATATAGCCACTCATATAGCTACTGATCAACACATGCAGCAGCTTACACAACAACAGACATAAGATGCACACATTCAGACAGTTTAGTGACTAACCCATGCATTCAGTAAGACACATTTAATCTCCCACTCATACAGTCAGTCACGCACCTACTAAATCCATTATCCAGACACTCATACATACACTCATACTTCAATATGTTAAACACATTTTAACTTTACAGGAACACACAGACACTGGATGATGTCATCAGTGATGTCATCAGTGATGTCATTTGAGATGTCATCAGTGATGTCACCAGTGATGTCACTGACCATGTCATGAATGATGTAATATGTGACATCATCAGCAGTGGATTGCGGGCGCGCGAGTTATAGTGAGTCCAACTAACTATAACGTGGGAATTTCAATGGTTTTGTATGAGTAAAATGTTCAGCTAACTATAACTGGTGTGAAACCTATTGTTTTTTCAGTGAATTTCAAAGGTTTTTTAAATGCTAATTCCTAACTATAACGATTGTGAAACCTCTGGTTTTTTCAGTGAATTTCAAAGGTTTTTTAAAAGCTAATTCCTTTTGTATAGAGTTTGTAACCTGCAATTTTTAGTGTTTTTTTATTAGCTCTTTTGCATAAGTATTAATTATTATTATTTTATTTTAAAAAATTATTTTTTCAATGTATTTTCCTTTTTTTTGTCATTTTTTACTGGTGCGCTCAGGGTGCGCGCACCGGTAAGCTTACCCGTATCATTTTGACTTGGAGCGCTCAGGGTGCGCGCACCGGTAAGCTCTCCCGAGAGCGCAGCGAGAGCGCTATTTCTGCATTCGTAAAAAAAAATATGTATGAAAAGTAAATAATAATGCAAGACATTCAGTACCATGCTTATAAAAGTAGTATTTTTGATTTTCCGAATGAAAATGATTTTGCATTTCTGTAAAGGTACCAAAACGTCACTCAGGCGCGCCGCGTAAGCGCCCCCGGAAGCGCCAACGTTCGCGCCGCATAAGCGCCCCCGGAAGCGCTCCGGTGCGCGCAGCGTAAGCGCGTCGTCATGTGACCTTAAATTAACACTTTTCATTGGTTGCTAACAGTTTTTTTTTACAAAGAATGAAAACCTCACCCATTTCCTTCACTTCTTCTTTCACTTTTGTGACTGAAAGACCTGTTTTTTGCTGCTCAACCTTTTTGGGATTATAATGGCTGCTAGACCCACCAGTAGCAGTGAGGACTCAGATGGGTTCATAGAGGAAGAGGCTCCTCAGCCTAGAGTAAAGGAGCACTTCATTTGGAACTTTTTCACAATACCAGCAGATTAAAAAAAAGTGAATGCTCCAAAGGTGGTGTGCCGAATTTGTCATACTGTCCTTTCACGGGGTGACCCTACCAGGAAATACTCTTTTGGAAATGCGACCATGATTCGGCACGTTCAGAGGAGGCACCCCAGAACTCTGCCCGGGAGAATGTCAGAGCTCTGGCACGAGATGCTCCAAGGGATGATGCTTCTACTTCGACTGGAGGGGCAACTGTATCATCGGTGAGGGGGCGACCAGAACAGCTGATTCCAAATATTCAGCCTGTTTTTCATGGCATCACAAACAACTGTAAAGATTGTGGTGAACTACTTTGTTATGGTGAACAAAGTATTATGAACATTGTCCGAACCAGAGAAAATCACCACTGCCGTCCCCATCCCTAATTTTGATTATTTTTTTTTGCTCCTGTTGAGCAGTTTGACATTCCCTGTTTTTGTTTTTGTTGAGAAAAAAACGAAAAAAGAAGAAAAAAGTTCTTTTTAGAACTACCTCCAATTCTCAAAAAAGAGCTGTATTCTTAAAAAAATCAAAAAGAGTAACTGAAGTGGAGTGCAGTGAGAGAGGAGAGGAAAATGAGTGAGAAAGCAAAGAAAGGGACGAGAGGGGAAGGGAAGTGAAGTAGGGGGACTGAAAGAAGGTGAGTGTGGGAGGTGAGTGAGGAGAAGGAGAGTGAACATGGGGAATGAGGATAAGTGAAGAAAATGTAGTAAAGGAACAGGGTGTGGAAGGGTAAGAAAAGAGCAGTGATGTTGAGGAAAGAGTGGAGATACAGACTGGATAAAGGCAAGTGAGTGTGAGACAAGGTGAGTAAGGGAGTGAAGAGATAGAGAAAGTGAAAGGAAAAGTGAGAGTAGAAGACTGAGTGAGGGAGTAAAGAAGCATAAGTGAGGGAGTGTGACTGTCTTATAGGGAGTGAGCGTGATAGAAGATGAGTGACAGACTAAGGGGTCAGAGAGAATGAGGCTAACAGAGAGAGAATGAGGGCAGGGGAGTGTAGAAATAAGAGGACAGAGGGAGTAAGAGAAGGAGTTAGTGAAGTGGAGTAAGGAGAGTAAGGGAAGAGAAATGAGCGAAGGAGCAAAAGAAGGAAAGAGACAGGAAGGAAAGTAAAGGTTAAGGTCTGAAAGAAGGTGAGTGTGGGAGTATGGCTGAGTTATAGGGAGTGAGCGTGACAGAAGAGGAGTGAGAGACTAAAGGGACGGAGAGAATGAGGCTAACAGAGACAGAATGAGGGAAGGAGAGTGTAGAAGTAAGAGGACAGAGGGAGTAAGAGAAGGAATTAGTGAAGTAGAGTAAGGAGAGTAAGGGAAGGTAAAAAAGTGAAGGAGTAAAGGAAGGGAAGTGAGAGGAAGGAAAGTAAAGGAGAAGGTCTGAAAGAAGGTGAGTCTGGGAGTATGGCTCAGTTATAGGGAGTGAGCATGATAGAAAATGAGTGAGAGACTAAGAGGACGGAGAGAATGTGGGTAACAGGGAGAGAGTGAGAAAAGGGGAGTGAGTAAGTTAGAGGACAGAGGGAGAAACAGAAGGAGTTAGTGAAGTGGAGTTAGAAGAGTAAGGGAAGAGAAAAGAGTGAAGGAGCAAAAGAAGGAAAGAGACAGGAAGGAAAGTAAAGGTTAAGGTTTGAAAGAAGGTGAGTGTGGGAGTATGGCTGAGTTATAGGGAGTGAATGTGACAGAAGAGGAGTGAGAGACTTAAGGGACGGAGAGAATGAGGCTAACAGAGACAGAATGAGGGAAGGGGAGTGTAGAAGTAAGAGGACAGAGGGAGTAAGAGAAGGAATTAGTGAAGTAGAGTAAGGAGAGTAAGGGAAGGGAAAACAATGAAGGAGTAAAGGAAGGGAAGTGAGAGGAAGGAAAGTAAAGGAGAAGGTCTGAAAGAAGGTGAGTGTGGGAGTATGGCTCAGTTATAGGGAGTGAGCGTGATAGAAGAGGAGTGAGAGACTAAGAGGACGGAGAGAATGGGGGTAACAGAGAGAGAGTGAGAGAAGGGGAGTGAGTAAGTTAGAGGACAGAGGGATTGAGAGAAGGAGTTACTGAAGTGGAGTAAGGGGAGTAAGGGAAGGGAAAAGAGTGAAGGAGCGAAGGATGGGAAGAGAGAGGCAGGAAAGTAAAGGAGAAGGTCTGAAAGAACGTGAGTGTGGGAGTATGGTTGAGTTATAGGGAGAGTGCGTGTCAGAAGAGGCGTGAGAGACTAAGGGGATGGAGAGAATGAGGCTAAGAGAGAGAGAGTGAGAGAAGGGGAGTGTAGAACTAAAAGGACAGAGGGAGTAAAACAAGGAGTTAGTAAAGTGGATTAAGAAGAGTAAGGGAAGGGAAAAGAGTGAAGGAGTGAAAGAAGGGAAGAGAGAGGAAGAAAAGTAAAGGAGAAGGTCTGAAAGAAGGTGAGTGTGAGAGTATGGCTGAGTTATAGGCAGTGAGCATGACAGAAGAGGAGTGCTCAATTGCTGGACTTAGAATAACACACTACTAACTCTTCTATTTTCAAAAAGGTGAGTTGTTAATTTGTAAGGGGAACTATGTTGTACACTTTAAGATAATTTGGAAAATGTGTTCCATTAGTTATTTACAGTCCTTCTGTTATAATTATTGTTTAAGATTGGCTTGATCACATGCAGTGCTTTATGTTTCGAGTTCCTGTCTGATACTATACACTGCCCAAATAATTTTAAAGAACTAAATACTTGATTACGCTACTTTTATGTTATGTATTACTAAAAACGATAATTGAAAGTGATTACTTTTTTCTGCAATTTACAGCAAGAAATTTGAAATTAAAATGGAGGACAGCAAGGAAATTTCTTTTGAAATTACAACAACACATCTTGAAAATGAAAATGTCATGGATATTGAAAAAACCATTTCATCACAAACAGAAGATGGCTTATAAGATGTTTTGAATCAATCTCTAGATGAAGAAATAATTGAATGTTTGGATGAAATAGAATGCCAACAAACATCAATGAACAATTTTCATGAGGAGATTAAATATATAAATGAAGATGAAATACCAGATGAGGACATGCTACAAGTTCTATTAAATTATGAGAAATCTAAACAATAAATTATTAATTACAAATTCAAAATTAGATGACATATTATTCATTTTTATTTCTAATTTATGAGGTAAAAGCGAAGTGATTGTAGTATAATGAAATACTTGTAGTATAGAGTGCACAATTTTTATGTTACATAGTAAGTTTACTCATATTTACTGCCCTTCTCCCACTGTATTTTTACCAATGTATATTTGATATCTCTTCTTCATCTCTGCCTTCTTTCTCTCACTATCTGTCTCTGATACACCTTATCTCCGCCATTTTGTGTAGTTTCAGAAAAGAGTGAAATGTAATACTTCAAAACTTGAAAAGAGAGCAGGGTAGAGTGCCCCTCACCCCAATTCTTTTTTTAAACTATTTTCTTTCACTGTTTTCCCCTTGGTGCGCTCAGGGTGCGCGTACCGGAGAGCGCACCTGGGAACGCACCCAGCGCATACCCTGCGAAAATTTAAAAAAAACAAAAAAGTTTTTTTGCCCTTCAGGGTCCTTCTAGGCGCCCCTCAGAAAACCTAGGGGGTCAGGGGGTGTCTACTCTGCCCCCTTTTAATTATTTCCCCCTTTCTTTTTCACCTCTTGTGTCTCAATTCTACCGAGACACAAGATGGCGGACTCTCCAGACTGTTTAGAATGTTGACAGACACCCGACAGCCAATCAGCTTTCCGCTCGCGCACTCCCGTAGCGCGCCGGGTGTGTTCCCCGGTACGCGTACCAGAGAGCGCTCGGAGCGCGCCTATAGATATATATGTGTTTTTGAAGTTAATTTTCGAAAAAACCATTGGAGCAATTTTCACCAAATATAGCAAAGGCACATCTGCGTACCAGTCCCTACAATTTTGCCAAGTTTGGCGTAATTCCATTCAGCGGTTCGGGCTGTAGACTTGTCAGACCGTCCTATGGAAATTAACATGGGGAAAACACGTTTTGGGATCCCCATTTTTTCTCAGCCCCCACTTCACAAATCCCCCCGAAACTTACAGGGAAGGAGCGGAGCGGAGCTGGCCAAATTTTGGGAAAATTACACACAAATTCCTCAACCGGCGTCAGAGTTATTCCCAATAGAATGTTGCGGATTACCTATGGTAGCTAGGTCCTAACTATAACTACCTACTGGCGACCGCCAGTAGGTAATATATATATATATATATATATATATATACATCACCAGTACTTAAACTCACCTTACCTGTGATCATGCTGCTTGAAAAAAATATATTCAAGTTTTTAGAAAACAAAATTATTATTTGCTGGCAGAGCAACCTCGACATCCTGCAGGTCGAGCAGTTCCTGCTCCTGGTCAAGGACATCTACTCACTGGTGCGTCAGATGCTGCAGAGTGCGCTGGATGCCTATGCTGCAGTTCACACAGCAATGGACCCAGAGCAGTAGACACTCCCCCAGGGCTTAACTCTTGCCGGGCCTGCCACATGCTGCCAACATGTGGGAGGTGGAGCTGCACCCTAAATATTAGTGCAGCCACTCCCCACCCCTACCCATCTGCATCGCCCACAGGGGGTTCGAGTGGTGCTGTCTGCTTCTGCCATTGAGTCAGGAGGGAATTGGACAAGGACTGAAATGAGAAGAAAATAAACAGGAGGACAGACAGAGAGGACAGGCCAGGAAGTAAGTACAAAAAAGATACAGAATGTAAAATAGACACAGGGAAAGTGAGACAGTAACACAAACAAGTGAAACAATTTTGGGATTAGGAATAGGAAAGATCAGATGGGGTTAGATTGAGTTGGATGGATTGGAAAACAGGAAAATGCAGTCAACAAAGAGAGAGAAACGGAAATAGATAAAACAAAATGGCTGTGCCCTTGCGCACTGCTTGGTGCCGTTGACTAATTTTTCAGTGTGGAATGAGCCTCTGGCGTGAATTAGCAGCATAAATCGCCAAACAGGCATGTTCTGCTCATTGGTGGATTTCCGCAGAATCTCACAGAGTTTTATTGTAACTTAACGATTCTGCAGAGTGAAACTCCGTGAGTTCCACCCACACCTAGTGAGTGTTTATAATACCAGTTATCTCACAGTTGGAGACTAAGTTTGTGACTCAGAGGTGGATACTAACGAAAAATCCCCCAAGTAGTGGAGGAATTGCTAAACCCTCTGTTTGATTCAGTTTTAAAGGAGGCTCTACTGGTAGAATTTCCTCTGCCACGGAGACAGTTGGTGGAATTAATTCTACCTGCAAATTCTCCACCAGAAAAAAAGTCCTCCTATTGTATATTTAGGACTAACACAACAAATCAGAGGATTTTGCTTTACTACCAACTCCACTTAGGCCCCTAATTTCTGTACTGTATAAATCTGGTGGGGGAGAGGGGCTGTCATAAGAGCTCCATGCTAACCTGGTTTTCAGTCCTATACCATGGGTAAAATCTAACCCTGGGCGGGCAACTTCGCTACGCCCATGAAGTGGGCGTAGTGTTGCCTACTTCGCCCTTTGCAAAGTAGGCGAAGCAGGCAACACTACGCCCACTTCGTTGGTGTAGCGAAGTTGCCTGCCACCCGCCTCCCTTCCGCCCTCCCTAAATGCTTACATTAATATATAAATGAATTATAAAACCACTTACCTTGTCCTTCCGCGTCCCCGGGGCTCCCGCTCGTCATCGCGCCGCCTGCGCCGCCGTCTTAGATACTAATGCGCATGTGCGGGCGGCCGCGCATGCGCATTAGTATTCAAGACGCGCGCGCCGGCGGCGCAATGACGAGCGGGAGCCTCGGTGACGCGGCAGGACAAGGTAAGTGGTTTTATAATTCATTTATATATTAATGTAAGCATTTAGGGAGGGTGGGAGGGAGGCGGGTGGCGCGCGTAGTGGGGCTACGCGAAGTGCGTGGGTGGGCGTAGTTTTTTGCCCACTTCGCGTAGCTTCGCGAAGCCCCACTACGCCCAGGGTAGTAAAATCAGGGATCTTTTTTTCGAACATAAATTCAGGTAAGAGATGTTTATCAAACATTAATTCAAGAAACTATGAAACACATTGTTACAGAACACTATTTTATAACTGCAAATTCAGAGGCAATGGGCCGTGAACAATTTTGGGAGCTAGATCAATGTTATGACGCTTATTCTATGTTTACTTCCACCCAGAGTCACATCCAGGTAGATGAGGTTTCATTCATTGACATAGCAGATACAGTATCGTGTCATTATTTAGATTCTCGGTCAGACATCTGGATAAAATGTCATCAGGACGTGAAGAGTCAAAAAAAAACCCTGTGTGCTTTTATATAGGATCATTGGTGAACCATTCCTTGTATTAACTAAGACGTGTACATACGGAAAAGAGGCAAGTAAACGTTCTCACTTCAATCAGTTTCAATTACGACATGTCAAATAAAGATACAACCTTCTAAACAAATCTATTCATCCTGTGCACTTTGAACTGTATCCTAAGCTTAGTTTGATCCAGCTTACTAGCATGTGGTTTTAATGCAAACAGTCTCGCAATTTTAAGATAAATCATGTACTGGTGGACTTTTATTCCTCTTTTTAATACAACATATGGTTTCACTGTCAACAGGAAGAAATGATAGAAATTCCACAGCACAGCTTCTGAGAATTAGCAACGGTGGTATCAACTGAATTGCTGCATAAATATGTCATGGAGGAGCGCGCACTCTCTATGACGCTTGCTCTTGTACTTAGCAGCTCAGGTCTTTTAACCTTTTATATTTACAATAAAAATGATATCCACGGACTCCTCAGATTTTCTATTTCATTTAATATGAAGCAGTTTTATTTAAGTATTTATGAATTGCATATGCACTGGGAGTGTGTGTATTTAAAGCATCTGTTTTCCTAGTTTCCCTAAAACTACAAATTTCATTTTTCGTTCATCTTGTTCCATAATCTCGCTCTCCTGCAAAACACATGTTAAAAACATTATTCCCCTGTCTAGAACCATCTCCTTGCACAATTTCTTATTTCGCAGGCTAGCAGTAACATGAAAATGGAAATGCATTTCAATATGAATAAGTAAAAGCAATAGGATCGCAATCTGCTGCAATGTTGTTGCAGGCGCATGTTATTCTTAAGCTGCTTTTCATAGCCTCTGTATATTTTCAATATTTTTTCATTTAATTCAACGGAGAGATGTGTTATTATATATGAATGTCTGATGGATACAAATTAAAATTAAAATTCGAATTACTTGCTAGTGCTGTTTTTACATATTTCTCAGCTCTCTTTTGATATCGCTGGATGTTTGTAACTAGCAGTGTCTACAATTTTCGCACAGTAGGTGTGCACATAGGCAAATACTTTATAAATATATCAAAGAAGTGAAGCACATACAAATCAATGCTTAGAATATTACCACCTAAAATTGTAGGATGTGGGCCTATCTTGTTATGTGTGGAGTTATCCTCCCCAACTGCAGAGTCTCAGTAGTCCTAAAGTTACTATCAAAGAGAAGTTTGTGAATACCAAAGAAAATGTAAACTTGCACAAAAGCGTAAGCTTACCTTTGTGAAAAAGGCCATAGATCTTTCTGTTTCTTCCTTTTGTGGGAGAAGTATGCATTTCACAGTGCGCAACTCTACTCACTCTATAAAACTTCAAGCTCATATTTTAAGCTAGTCTGGGTCCTCTCTACTGATATTTGTGAGAATGCTAATAAAACCACATCATAAACATAAGCAAACCATGGGGCATATTACCAACAAGTAGCGATAATTATCGCTAAATAGGCTTAGCGACGATGTTTTTATCGCTGCCTATCGCTGGATATGTTAGCGGAGAAAACATGCTATTAGCAACGTTTTTCTCCATTGTGCTAAAATATCCAGCGATAGCGGCGAAATGCGTGAATATCACTGAGAATACAGCGATATTCACGCATTAGCGACAAAATGCTCTTAGCCATGTTATCCACCTCCAATTGGATAACATGGCTAAGAACTGGTCTGAGCAGGCGTTGGTTTTTGGTGATAGCGGGAATATTTCCATTGCTACGCCTGCCTTGCTAATAGGCGATAGCGACGTTAGCGACTGCTTACGGTCGCTAACAGGTTGGGTACGCCCACTTTGCATGTCATTAGCGATAAACATCGCTGACATGCAAAGCGGGCCCCAAACCGCTCGCTATCGCCTAAAAGCTGTCGCTAATATCAGTTAGCGACAACTTGGTAATAGAGCGATAGAATTATCGCCGCTAAGCGGCCGAAAACGGCCACTAAACCGGCGATAATTGCCTATTACCACTCTTGGTAATATGCCCCATGTTCCCTGTAGTGGTCTTTCTGGTTACTATTTTGGGATCCAGAAATCTTCATCATCATTACTGACCCTAGTGCAGTTGGAAATATTCTATCAGGTCTTCAAATTGTTTCACCTGACCGTTCATTGCAAGCTTTACCATGTAATCTATGATTCATTCACCCAATGTTGCTTCTCATACCTATTATTAATTGGACTACCTTGTTTCGTCAGAATCTCTAAACATTTCTCAGTGATTAGTGGCACAGTCTGCAGTACATATTCAGTTCACATCTAATTACTCGAAACCATCCTCAATTTAGAGAATCCTCTATGTCCTAAATCTATTCCATTAACCTGCCCAAGGTAATGTGTTATCACCAGTAACGCGCCTATTTCAAATATTGAAGTGCTTCTCAGATGTACATATAGACAAATTGTCAAACTCTCAAATGTGAGACAATATCTGTCACTAAAAATGAAAAATATAGTTGTATAGCAGAATAGAATTGTTGAGAAAGTCAACAAGTAACAATCTGGAGGCATCAACCGATGCTGATCTGTCCAAACGCAAAAGAAGAACACTAATAAACATGATTTGGAGTATATCACGGAGATGGCATTGAGTGCAAGCAATATGTAGGAGGGGTTTTCCTTTAAAGAAATAATAAGTTTAAGGAGTCGTCAATTTCCACGGGTGACCATCAATGTTAGGAATGTTAGCCAAAAGATAGGACACAATATCCATAAGTTATGTAATTAAATGCCCGTCCAGTACAATTACAAATAATCAGCATGAACGAATTTGGCTAGTGCCATAACAAAAAGATACTATGTTAAAATAATTTGAGAAAGCATTGATGAACTGAACTAGTAAGTGCAGTCATTTTCAAGCCCTCTTTGTTAAAAAACGCCCCTTAGCTGGTGCAGCTGTGCGCTTAAAAAATGGAGTTAACATAACATAACAAAAGAGAAACACTGCATGCAGACAACTCTTTTTTACAGAATGAGCTTGAGGCATGTATCAATGTTAGTGATTCTTTCCATTGTGCAACCTCTAAGAGACCTGCTGCATGGACTGAGCACACATTAGCAAGTTCCTCCCTCTGCCAATTGTCACATTTGGGATTCTACGAAATACGCTGGTGAACATGGACGAATGGTGAAAACACATAGTGAGTTTAAAGATTGCAGTTGGTTAAAGCGCTTATCAAGAGGCTTAATAGATGTAACAGAGTTTTCGGATCCTGGATGACAGAAGTTTAGTATCTACTCCACCCCTTCTACAAATGGTGTTCTGGCCATATATCTGAAATAAACAGGGGTGGACAGGGCGCAGGTTCACTCTATGAGATCACCCTATTCTGACTTTAGCAGTCTGATGGCAAGGCAACCTCAGGTCACTTAAGTTGCTCTTATTAGGAGACAACATTGACTTATGCAGTTCACTGAGGTGAGGTACGTTGAGACAGTGTCCACATTTACGTCAACTAACATTTGTTTGAAACAGGGTGTACTTTCCATAACTCTTATTTACTTGGTTGTTAAGTGACTGTTTTTATTGGTCAATTGCTTATTACAGTAGCAAATGGGCTCCAGCTGGCATTAGTCACAGCCATATACTTTTAGCAGAGGTAAAAGTCAGGGCAAAAAGTCATTGAGGATTCTTCTTACATAAAAGCAGTAAAGTAAGTTTAGGTTACAGTTACAGCACCCATGTAATAAAAAAACCAAAGTCCTACACATATTAAATAGCAAGCAACTGCAAATAGGAGATAGATGTTTAAAATTTCATCCAGTACTTTCACAACCAATAAAGAATTTTATAAACCAACCTATGTACTAATAGAATGATCCAAATCATAGTGATTTGTTATATGACATACCTCATGACTATTAATGAGGTAGGCTGCAAATTGCGACTCAGAATGATTGGAGGCCATCACAGGGATGGTGGCCTTCTGGAGTCAGCAGACCACCATGTGTGTGACTGCTTTAAATATAGCAAACATTTTGTTAAATGCCATCTGATTTCCCTAAGAAATGGGGAATCATTTAAAAACAAAATATTTTTTTGTTTGGTGTATTTGAGAGATGGTGGGAGTACCGTGGACCGCTGTCTATTTCCCAACAAACTTTTTATTTTAACTCCCAGGAGATCCCCTTCCATTTTGCAAATGAGTTACCATCTTCTTTGAGGGCTCAGTAATTCCTTTACGTTTTGCAACAGGATTTCTGTCTCGAAACATTGATGCATAGCATACTGATTTAGTATTTAAGTGCGATGCGAACAACACAACCCCTTCCAGATACCTATTCAGTATCTGTAGCATATTGACAATATGCGCGCTAGGACCCTTGTGGTTCTGGGTGGACTCTAAACCGGAAGTATGTGATATGCAGGGAGGTGTTAGGGTTTGGTTAACAGAAAGTATGATGTGAGTGAGTATATGCTGAAGAATAAAGTAATGCATGACTGCAGCTCCCATGTGGCATAATTCATCTGCATGCTCCTTGGCTGTGAATGACACTACAACTGGCAATGAGAAGGGGATACATGCCTGAGAAGACAAGACTGCTGTCCCTGAGAGTTTGCAACAATACGACAAACTACCTGTTCGTACCACGTGTGCCCAGAATCAATGCAGAGCAGTCTGCGACCAGCACATGTGGAGTCAAAGCCCTGCTATGGCCTGTACACGGTCGCAGAAGAGAAGCATATTCAAAATACCCTCCAAAACTACTGATGAGGTGGTCAACAGCAATGCCGGGCCGTGCCTCAAATAAAGAATGACTTTTCAGACAAGACACAAAAGATAACGGCAGAGGCAACAAGGTATGAGAAACAGACCGGTATTAAGGATTCGGCATGTAGAGGCCAGCATTTTACAGAATCGGTAAATTTACCGAATTGGTAAATTTACCGATTCTGTAAAATACCGAATCGGTAATTTTACCGATTCGGTAATTCTACATGTAGGTGACACTCCTGAGAGTGTCACAGGCCCTTAAGAGTCGGTATTTTACCACCCAATCCTATTGGGTGGTAAAATACCGAATTCAGGTGTGCATGCAGATCTGTGCATGCACACCTGTGCCATGTGACACACAGACATGCCCTTAGGGCATGTATGTGTGCCACATGGCACACATGCCTGTATTTGGGGTGCTAGAGGGTGTCAAAGTGACACCCCCTGCACCCTTGCAGGATTCGGTATTTACCGATTCGGTAAATACCGAATCGGTATTGCCCATTGATTCCTATGGGCTTCAAGGCCCATAGGAATCAATGGGCAATACCGATTCGGTATTTACCGAATCGGTAAATACCGAATCTTACCGATTCGGTAATTCAAATTTAAGAATTACCTACATCTCCACCTTCCTATTTACCGATTCATAAATACAGAATCGGTAAAATTCGGTATTTATGAATCAGTAAATAGGAATTACCTACATCTGGCCCCGTATCGCCCTGATTTGCTGCTGTGACTCCCAAAACGAACCCCTCCCTCCTTCCTTCCCACACCCTCTCCCTCTGCGCTCTTACCCAAACCTCCTTCTTTTAAACGTCTCCCCCCTCTCTTTGCCCGCTCCCTTATTCTCCGCCAGCCAAACCTCACCACCATGTCCCTCCTCAATACCACCCTCACTAAACATGGACCCAACTCTTAGACCATTCCATATCCTCACAACCTTTCAAAAAATGCCAAAAAGAATCTTAAACATAAATTTCTAACCCGACATCCTGAAACCCTAATTGAAGACAACTACCACAGCCCCACGTCCCCAATAAAATGAACTATATTTTCTACACCAAACGCCCCTCCAAATGGAAGAGCACCTTTTTACACCACCTCCCATATCTAGCGCAATTAAAATCCCCCACGGTTACAAACTTGCCACTTCTCCTACCTCTCTTTTCACTGGTGATATAACCATTTCCATCTACACAACTGGAAAGATCCTGATTAAAGCCTCAGAACACCACCTCACAATTTTTGAACTCCTCTTCAGCACTCTTTCTAACCAGTTGTCACTACCTACTCCTCCCACAACACCCTCTCAGTCCCAAAACCCCTCCGAGCTCCCCACAGGCACTACAACTCCAAACCCTCTCCCTAACGACAGTCCCCGTACACCAACTCCTACTCTGTCACCCTCACTTGAACTCTTCCCTGTCTCAATACTATCCCCTCTCCCCACGCCAGCTCCCTCCCCCACACCCTCCCAACTCTCCTCTGCCTCCCAAAGACAAACTGCACACCGCCTTGTCACTCCTACTCGTAATGACACATCTCTCTCCCTAACTCCTATTCTACCCACCTCCCTAGAACCATCCTCCCATTCCTCTAATACACTCCTCCAAATTTCCATGTCCCCAAATGACCGTCCACCTCCAACACCCTATCACCTCCCAAGTACCTCTCCTCCCCCTCTAAACCATCCCATAATGACCGTAACCCCTCATGTCCTTGCCCCATCCTCCACAAACTACACTTCAACGTCATTACCACATCTCCCTCACACCTCACATTCTCCACCCACCTCTCCCCCTTTCCCCCTCACTCCCCTCCAGGCCATCACACATCATGCCCATCCCTCCCTCCCAACACCGGGCCACACCCCCCTCCCCTCCCCTGTTCTCCCCTACCCCTCCCTCAAACACAAAACTACCCACATTATCTACCCCTGGCGAACCGCCCACTCCAAGCTGTCAACCTTCTCTCCCTAGCCACTCCCTCCCTACCTCTTCCTCAGCTCCAGCCACTCCCACTCCCCTCCTCTCCAACCTCAGCCAGACACTTCGTAACCTGGACTACAATCTCTCTACGCTAGCTACTGAACTTACCCTACTCAGAAAAGATTTCAATCGGTTCAAATCCTACAAACCCATAGCCCGCCCCTCTTGGCCGTCCCCCCCATGTGCTAGCCTTCGAAAACACTCATATCCCAAACATTGGTTAACAACGTGAGGAAAAGTGTCTTTCTTGTCGGGATCCATTTTGTGTCATGACTCCATTGTTTTTGCATTTCATGTCAAACACCTCTGCACGACCCTCCTGGTTATTTCTGCTGATGTCTGTTGAAATTCTAGCTGTCACGACCACCCTGTCCTTCCTGCTCCTTGTGGTTGAGCCAAATTCGACAAAGGGGAACCAAGAATTGGCCTCACCACCTTCGGACTGAACTCCTACACACATCCATCCTGTTTCGCAAGACTTGGTCACGCCACCATCCCAGAACTTGTTTCTTTCACATATCCTGTTGTTCAAGATCTCTCTGTTCCCTCACGTACATATCCTGTTTTGCAAGACCTGTCCGTAATCTTTGTACCATCTGTTGCAGCCCCGTCCTGCCTGAACAAAGAATGGTGTAACTGCATTTTTGACTCGGGGGCGCCAAACCCCCACCCAAACTGGTTTCTTAATTTTGGGAAATGTGTATATAAGGCCTGTAAGCTGCAGAGTGAAGCAGCAGCCTCCTCTGTCTTGTTTCTAATGAGCTTGGGACTCTGTTCCATAGCCCGGGCTATTCGAATAAAACTTGGTTCCTCCTGCAGACGAAGGCTCCTGTGTCTCCTTTTACTAAATAAGGTGGGTATGGAAGACTTGGGAGGTACCCCCGCCACCGAGACCCAATAAGTGGGTATAAACGGTTCTTCAAACGCCTCTCCTCACCCGCTCTCACAGACCCCTCCGAACCTTGAATACCTACGCCGCCCTCGATCTCTCTGTCCTCTGCAACGCCTACCTTAACAACCCCTCACCTAAAGATCTTTCCCCCTCTCACTTCAATATCCATGTTATCTTGGGTACCAGCAGAGTCCCCGAGTCTCCTAGCTCCCCCAGACCTCCCCCTCAACTCACTAGCATTCAATTACTCCCTGCCCCTATCACCAACCCCAAACCCCTTACCTGCATGCTCGTGAACTGCCGCTCAGCTGTCCGGCATGCAACCGAAATCTCAGAAACCATTCTTAACCAAGATGCCGACATCGCCTTCCTCACTGAAATCTGTCTCAAAGACCACTTTACAACCATCATTGACCTTCTGGACCCCCCTGGCTACTCTATTCTCAGAAGAGACAGACCTGGAAAAATAGGGGGTGGTCTAGCAATCATTTTTAAAGAAGAACTACTACTCTCCCCAATTAATAACACTGACTACACAACCTTTGAATACTTGGGAGCCGAACTTAAAATGAAAAGCTCTCTAGCCTAACCCCTGTCTCCCTAGGTGTCCCTCAAGGATCCATCCTCTCTCCTGCCGTTTTCAACCTCTTTATGGTACCCCTTACCCTTATACTTAAACAAGCAAAAATCAACTATCACCATGCCGATATCCTTCCCCTTAACACTGCACTAACCAAGATCCAAACCTGGTTCCACAACAACCATCTTAAACTCAACCCTAACAAAACTGAGATAATTCTCTTCTCTCCAAAAACAACCCTCTCCCCATTCAAACATGGATTGCTCACCTTAATGCGCTAAAGTGCTCTCTCTCCCTCGCCAAATCTGTCAAATCACTCGGCATGACCGTCAACAATAAATTCACACTAAATTCCCATGTAAAGTGCACTCTTCACACTCCAGCAGCTCAAAAAAATCAAACCTTTTATTCCACCTGAAGACTTCAAATACATTATCCAATCGCTTGTCCTATCCAAAATCGACTATGGAAATGCCCTTCTCTCTGGTACTCCCAAAATGTACCTTGCCCCACTCGCTGCCAGACTAATAACAAACTGTAAACGTTTTGACCGCATCTCTCTTGCCCTCAAGTCCCTCAAATGGCTCCGCATCGAAGGCAGATCCTCTTATAAAATTGCCTGTATTAGATACAAAGCCCTCTATCAGAAGACTCCAACCTACTTCACAACTAAACTCAAAAAAGCTGGCTGTGCCCGACCGCTGAGAAGCACCAACACTCTTCTTCTCATACCCCTCTACTTAAAAAAAACGCTCGAAATCCACTCCTTTTCTGGCAAGGCCCCAACCATATGGAACGCCCTCCCCAAAGACCTTCGATGCAACCCCTCCTATGCCAGCTTCAAAAGAAACCTTAAAATTCACTTTCTCACTAAATTTTGGGGAAACTAAATCCCTGATCCCCTTTCTGACTACTTTCCCTCCTCCTTCCTTAGGCAACTCTGTCTACCGCCACACTCATTCATCCCCCTCCTGTCACCCCCTCACCCTCTTTATACACCCCACACCCTACGATGTCCACTGATTCCCCCTTGGCATACTGTAAAATTACTATTTATAACAACATTCTGGTTCTTTCAATTGGTTTTCTGTTTAACCTATATGTATTTTGCTCACTTTGTACCCTAAATTGTTCCTTTTATTTTGTCTGATCACCTGTAGTTCATTGCTATGATTGTTTTCATGTTTATTGCCATTGCTGATGTAAAGCGCTCTGATACCCTCGGCTGGAGCTAGCGCTATATGAAACCTTCAAATAAATAGGCATAGTCCAAAGTCTTGCGTTGCTGCAGCACTTTATTTTAATGGCTGCTCTCCAATGGGCTACTCGAATGAGAACCCCTGTGCTAGCTGGGATATGTAGTGATGCAGCCTACCTTTAACCCAAATAGGATGGAATTAGAAATTGCAAAACGGTCCCTCAATGAGCTTCAAAAGTGTCCGTAGAGCCCGTTATCCCCACATGTGGGGCATCAGCAAATTCTGCGCCCCGTGGCCCCATCAAATCAGTTGAGTGGTGCAGCCCTCCACACCCGAAGCCAGCGTGAATACATCATAAACGGTTTGCTCAGCAAATGAGGGCACACTTAGGACACAAAGATCATCCAGTGGGCTCTGCAGACATTTTAGTAATGAAATCAGCCTGATGCGTTTCGGACAACACTCTCTTAAGCATAGGCATAGTCCAAAGTCTTGCGTTGCTGCAGCACTTTATTTAAATGGCAGCCCCCCAATGGGCTACTTGAATGAGAACCCCAGTGCTAGCTGGGATATGGAGTGCTGGAGCCTACCTTTAACCCAAATGGGATGCAATTAAAAATTGCAAAACGGACCCTCAATGAGCCCCAAAAGTGTCCGTAGTGCCCATAATCTATAGGCTTGCTATCCCCACATGTGGAGTGTTCGCAAATTCTACGCCCTGTGGCCCTCATAGTACTGTGTTGATGAGTAACTGCATGTATAAGTGACTGGATGTGTGTGTAGACCTAGGATATAGTGGGTGGTATGTAGTATCTGGCATTGTTGTGTGTATGGTTTCAAAAATAGTAGTCTGTATTTTAGAGTGGGTGTATCAAAGTTTATATTAGGGCATCAGTATGTGCATCAGAATATCATGTGGATGATGTCATCAGTGATGTCACTGACCATGTCATGAGTGATGTAATATGTGACGTCATCAGCAGTGCATTGCGGGCGCGTAAGTTATAGTTAGCTCAACTAACTATAACGGGCGAATTTCTCTGGTTGTATATGAGTCAAATGTCAAACTAACTATAACATCCCTGAAACCTATGGTTTTTTAGTGAATTTCAAAAAACATTTAAATGCTAATTCCTAACTATACCGTCTGTAAAACCTATGTTTTTTTCAGTGAATTTCAAAAGTTTTTTAAATGTTAATTTCATATTTTATTATTTAGAAAATCTATATTTAGTCTAATTTTTTGCAATATTTTGGAACTATTATCCTTTTTTTTACTTTAAAAATTATGTAATGTTTTAAATCTTCAAAAAAAGTATATATTTTTTTTTTTTTAGAAAACTGGAGTCTCGTACCGGTAGTGTACCAAGCTCCATCAGCACGCAAATCCTATCTGCCATATTGCTAAACTCGTAAATGATGCGCATTTCATATCCGATGGGTTCGTGGCACCGTGTCCCGCATAACATCATATACGTATGCGGTCGTGCCAGCTGCTACTTTGGTATGCAACGGTTACACAGTACCAAGCCGCGTTACATCACAGACGTATGGTGTCTCGCCGGGTACGCCATTCCCTCAGTTTTTTTTTATGTCTTAAAACTATATCTAAATTACTTTAAAGTGTATATGAGAGCAAGCGATAATCTAAAATATTTTAAACATTTATATATTTCTAACTTTAATAAACTTATATTATAGTAAATATATTTTCTCCAAATCCCGTCAGGTGCGGTCTCCTTGCGCACTGGGTGCGTGATTGCCATGTGACCTTAAAAAAAACCATTTGATTAGTTCATAACATTTCCCATTGTAGCACTTGGAGAACGCCATCCATTGTAGTCATTCTCTCTACAGCATTTGGTGAGACACACCTCTTCTGCTTAAAGAGCTTTTTTGAAAACTTTTTGCTATGTACACATATCTTACACTACACACAATATGCAACCATCATCTTCGTCAATATTCATGGTCTGTAAAGTAGCCTTCCACCTGTGATAGCCATTCACCTAAAAGTTACATAACCGAAGTTTTCCCAACTGCCAGAGGTAACATGGTTGCACACGCTGTCCACAGCACAATGTCATGTGGTACGACCCAGGGGCAGTATCATGCATAGATAATGAACACACAGACACCGATAGATAGTGGAAGTGGGTACGGGCATGTGCGCTCGACTCCTTTTTATTAGCAGGGTCACATATGCAGTGACAACTGTGCTGGATGTGTGTGAGGTGAGTGTAAACCAGCCCTCAGGGAATAGTTGCTGCTAGCATCAACTGCAACAGTAATCATTGGATCACACACAGAGATTCAATAATAAAAGTATCAATAGTTTGTGCTGCAGTAAAGTAGGGACAGTAGATGTGAAATAATACACAAAAGAATCTATGGTAAAAGAACCCTAACTTGTAGTATACTGAGACAGAGGCAGTAGATCTGAAATATTACACAAAAAGATTGTATCATAAAGGGTCTATCAGTTCTAGTGCACTCAGATAGCCACATCTAAAGCATTCAGCATGTGCACAGCCAGCGATGATGCGTGCTGCGGGCGGGCCGTACTAGGAGCAATGTCTGTTGCTTACAGGACTGCATCATCTGCAATAACGACTCGATTTGAGTTGTGAACACTGCTGTCTGCAGTGAAGGCCAGAGAGAGCGGTCAGCAAGGGCCCACAGCCACGCGGCATTGACTTGAGCTGACCAGTTTGTAATACACGAAGCAACAAAAAGCGTGTGCGGAGCCTGCGATGATGCATATGCGTGGTGCGGACAGAGCGCACTGGAGAAATGTCTTTTGCCTACAGGACTGAGTCATCTACAATAGCGACTCGATCTAAATTGTGAACACTGCTGTCTGCAGTGTAAATTGAAGGCAGTAGTCACCACAGACATCCATGATTACTCTTTCTCACTTCCTCTTCACAAAATACAACAACATAAATTACAGAAAACTCTGCAATAAATAAATCAAAACAATTCGAATTGCGATCTCTGCTCTTCACAGTGTAGACTGTTATTCAGTGTTCTTTTCCACTACCAAGAAGAATTTGGTCATTGTCCTAAACCTACAACTCATCTAAAAAAAGTTCTTCAAGCAAGTATATTAAAAGGCTATTGTGTATATTTCAATAGACGTTGTAGTTAGTTGCCTAATGGATTCTGTAATTAAACAATCACCGCTCGATCTGAATTGTGAGCCCTGCTGACCGCAGAGTAGGCCAGAGGCAGTGGTCATTAACGCCTCACAGCCACGTGCGGTTGGATTCGGAAGTACGGTGTTGGTTGCAACTGATCGGAGGTGGTACACAGAAATCATCACACACTTTAACTTCTGACATCCTCAATCATAAAATCAAGACCCCGTTTCACTGTTCGGACCTGCTGTACCGTGGTGTAGTCCAGCCACTGCAGTCGGCCAAGCCCAATAATCATGTGCAGCAGTTAGCTACGGAAGCACAGAGTGTGATGCACCTCAACAGAGGGACTTGTATGACAACCAAGCAGCAGATAATACTGGACATCTTCCATTGTGAGATCAAGACACTGTTCCACTGTTCGGAGCTAGAGTTGGTTGCACTTGGTCGAAGGGAGTACCTTCATCTCCATTCTCAGATGCAGTTCTAACATCATCCATTGTGGGATCAAGACACCGTTCCACTGTTGGTACCTGTTGGACAACTGTGTTAGTAGTATACAGAGCAGTCCACGGTGCTGGGTCTCAGGCTGGGCACTGTGTGCCTGTGTCACAGTAACCAACGTTGATCTCAGGAGCCTTCAAGCTCGCAGACCTTGGCCCAGGACCTTCCACCGGCACATGGTGGGCTCTCTTTCACATACGACGGTGTCGAAAGGTGAACTGTGGGGCATATGTGTATACTTTTATAATAGAGAATCACTTGCCACCTTCGCACATACTTTGCCCCCATCTCTTCCCGCATTCTGCATTGTTTGGCAGAGGTGCCATGCCATGTTTGGTTTGTGTACATGGCTAGCCATGGTTCCCACAGTATGTAGTGTTGTTGTGTCTGCTAGGTCTACATGTTGTATGTGATTATATAAGGTAGCACGTTTATTCACGAGCAGTTGTTTCTCACATTTACATATCGCTGTCTTAAAGAGGATACAGACGTTTTTCTCACAGGTGAAAAGTGCGACCACAATGGCAGTCATTCATTACTATGCAAGAATGTCCAACTGCACGATTACAGCCCCAATCTTGCATACTTTCTTAAAAGCACGCCAACTCCCACAATCAGACCAACATTCACACAGCTTTCTAATGGCAGTTATCATCTTCTTAATAACATTGACTGCTACAGAATGTAAGCTGGCAGATCGTATGTCCTTACTCTTTCAAAGGGATTACCTTCCTGTGACAATGTCTATTCCCACACACACAAAGTAACTCCCAAAGTTCAACTTGGCCTTTAACACCTACTTTGAAAACAGATTTTATTAAACTGAGCAAACTAAAAGCACTTTTGTTTCAAACAGAAGTGTCCCTCACTTCTGCAAAATAAATTTATCGACTGCAGATAGCACGAACTTCAAGTAAAATACAGTCCCTTTTAAATACAAACCTCCCATTACACTTTGTGAATTGTTACACTATTTTCAACACATCTCACACTTAAGCTCTGGCACACTTTTTTAACATTGTCTCCTCCGGACTTGCCACAGGCTTTCAAACTGTTTTTGGTATAATACCAGACTTCATTCATTCGATCATCTCTGGAATAACAGGAACAGTGCCCATAATTCTCACTCTCTTTACAGCCATCCTACTACTATTTTTGCCTGTAAAAAATGGCTGCACTCCCTGTGGTAATAAGCATGTCGACAGAATAAGTCTCTACGCGAAGCTACATCAATACCGTGAAAAAATGGAACAACTTTTCGGCTGCCTGCCTCTATCTATTATCGGAGCCAGCTACAACATGACATTTATTTACACATATGCAATCTGCGTGCAACCATCTTTTTATTGCAAAACTTGCCCATTCGACTGGCAAATGGATCTATGCCCTGCCAACATCCCAACAATTGCTCCTGATATCCAGGTAATGGAGTATCTTGAAAACCATGAACTTGTTTGTTCGAGCAGTAGAGCAATGGGGGATGCACTGCAAATAGGTATCGTGGCGGAATTGGATTTCTGCGCAGCCACGAAAGATCTCCTGCAATGTGCAACCTTTGTCAACATCGCAGATTGCCTACCAATTCAAATTGCCGCTCAAACATTCGAGGAACATTACTGTCCCTTTGAGGATATAAATTGGATCGCCTCGCTTTTCTCACACAATGGCAACAATCGCCTCTTGGAACATTACGCATCTCAAGCCGCTGAAGAACTTACGGACTGCAATCTCCAAGACTTGTAAGAAATTCACGTTATTCTTAGATTGATTTTTTCCAACTTTTTTGACTTTTTCCTATAAAAATGTTTAATACACTTCAATTTAAGTATTTTCATATAATAACTTTCTAAGTATGCTCAGGCATTTGAACTCTGTTTTCATTATTGCCCCTTACGTCTCCAGCCTAATTAGGGATGGGTGATGTATGGCCTATGCAAATACACTATTTACTTGCTAAATTAGCCTAAACCCGACATCCATTTTGAAACCATGTCTATTCTTTGTGCACATGTCTCTCTGCCTGCCTGTCATCCACGAAGCCTTTCACACAAATTAGCTCATCCTCAGCCTCTGCTCATGAGCTGGCGATCAAGATAAAAAAACACAACACTGTTTAGGAACTGGTTGGCACAGTGTGGTAATCGTATCCTACCTTTATTTTCATTATAGAATTTAGTAATTCATGTCTAATAGCTTTTGTTGATGTCACATGGAACTGTAACATGTAATTTGGAATTCACTGATGCAGGAACTTAGCAGAAGCGGTTGGACTTTGCCTCAGCTCGATGCCTTAGCTCTCGCACAAGAATGTTTTTTTGCAAAGGGCTGAAGACAATAATGTATGGTTTGACGGGAAGGGTACCGAATGTGCTTCTGAGAAGCGCAATGTTTGTGTTCCTCCTCAAAGCTCCGATGTGGGTAGAACTATTACCAATTATGACAAGCATCAGATTGAATCTACTGTAGAAGAGATTGCTGACTGTTCTACTGTTGATAATTTTGTGTTTCAAAAAAGGAGTACCAGCGTACCTAAGAAGTTTGATGATTACATTTTGCAAATTTTTTTTTTTAAAGGATACATGTGGTAATCGTATCCTACCTTTATTTCCATTATAGAATTTAGAATCATTGATGTCTAATAGGTATTGTTTATGTCACATGGAACTGTAACATGTAATGTGGAATTCACGGATGCAGGAGCTTACGTTTGAACACAGCAGAAGCGGTTGGAGTTTGCCTCAGCTGGATGCCTTTGCTCTTACACCAGTGGGTCCTTTATGGCACTTAAATAAAGACAATTTTTAAATAACGTGCCGGCTCCATCGCTTCATTACAAACGGCCACTTTCTTAGACACATCTGATTTCACCATTTGTCTTCTGTGGCATTGCAACATTCTACATTATATTCTTCATGATTATTTCTATATTCCTGCTTGATAAAACACTGCATTCGAGTCTTCAGACCAGTAGGGGTGAGTAGTTCGCTTCCCACTCCCTGTATAGTATAAACGCATACTAACACTACTTACAGAGGTATGATACAGTGGACAGTATGCTACAGCGCCCAGAGCACATCAGTTTACAGCACTCACCTCACGGTTTAGGCTCACGGTTTCATCCCCGATTGTACTGGCACATCACCTCAGCACCATCTCACTCTGGGTAAAACAGCACTTTTACACCTGTAGGGGTGAATACTTTGCTTCACACTCCCTGTATAGCACACCCTAAACACCCCACAGAGCTCACAGCGCTCCTACCCTCCTCTCTCCTAGTTTTTCCCCTTTTTTTCCCATTACTCACTTCAACGGAATCACAAAATGGCTGCCAACGCTTCCTAGTTGCAACCGTTCGCAGCCAATAACCAGCAAGCTCGTGCTCGTAACACCTCAGCCAATCAGATGGCAGAATTCCCAAATATCGATATCAGTAAATTTCTATATTTCTCCAAAACTACTGAACGGATTTACGCCAAATAAACAAATGCGTGCTTTCTAGAAAACACGTTTTGGGACCCCCCTCTTCCTATAGAAACATGGTCCTAACTATAACTACCTACCTAGTAGGATATATATATATATATATATATATATATATATATATTCACTGAAAAAACCATAGGTTATAGACCATATATAGTTAGGAATTAGCATTTAAAAAACCTTATTTTACTCACACAAAACCATTGAAATTCCATATATAGTTAGTTGCACTAACTATATATCGCGCACCCGCAATCCACTGCTGATCATGTCACATATTACATCATTCATGACATGGTCAGTGACATCACTGATGACATCACTGATGACATCTCAAATGACATCACTGATGAGATCACTGATGACATCATCCAGTGACTGTGTGTTTCTGTAAAGTTTAAATATGTTTTACATATTGAAGAATGAGTAGATGTATAAGTGTCTGGACGAAGGATTTAGTAGGTGCATGACTGAATGTATGAGTGAGTGATTAAATGTGTCTCACTGAGTGCATGGGTTAGTGACTAAACTGTCTTAATTTGTGCATCATTATGTCTGTTGTTCTGTAAACTGCTGCATGTGTTGATCAGTAGCTATATGATTAACTATATGGGTTATTGATTGATTGTCCAAGTATTTGTATAGGAGACTGAGTGTGTGTGTGGCTGGCTGGGAGGTGTGTGACTCTGTGCCGATCAATGTGTACTTGTATCAATGATTGTATAAGAAAGTAAGTATGTGTTAGTGTATGTTTGAAAATGTAAGGTGCTCTATGTTTAACTGTATAGACAAGAAAATGGAAGTGTGATTGATTCTTTACAGGACTGACTAGGTGTGTGAGTAACTCCATGGATGAGTGGCAGAGTGTAAGTGTCTGTATAGGTGTATGAGTGCATATGATAGTGTTGTAAAGATGAGTGATTGTATGTATGAATGATTGTATGGGTGAATGAGTGAATGTGTGTGTAGACGTAGGAATCAGTGAGTACGTATGTAGTAACTAGTATTGGTGTGTCAATGGTTTCAAAAATTATACTCTGTATTTAACACTGGGTGAAACAGAGGTTATATTAAAACGTGAGGAGATGCATTGTATTGTCACATGAATGATATCATCAGTGATGTGGTCATTGATGTCATTTGAGATGTCATCAGTGATGTCATCAGTGATGTCACTGACCATGTCATGAATGATGTAATATGTGACATGATCAGCAGTGGATTGCGGGTGCGCGATATATAGTTAGTGCAACTAACTATATATGGAATTTCAATGGTTTTGTGTGAGTAAAATAAGGTTTTTTAAATGCTAATTCCTAACTATATATGGTCTATAACCTATGGTTTTTTCAGTGAATTTTCAAGGTTTTGTAAATGCTAATTCCTAACTATATATGGTCTATAACCTATGGTTTTTTCAGTGAATTTCAATGGTTTTTTAATAGCAAATATCATAAGCTGTCGAATGTCAAGTACGTGGTAAGTAAAAACATTTTCGTGTTTATGCACACTGATCTGCTTTGAATACTGCCCCCCTCCCCTCATTTCTATTAGGAGTACTCTCTCTTTGCAGATAGTGAAGGGTAGTTAACGCAGCCCTTTGCCCCCTTTGTAATACGTCGTGCCTGCTTCTCTCTCCATTTGATTGATTGTTCTCTTTGGTTCATTCTCTATTTACAAACAAGCACAGAGTCGCAATACTCTGTTTAGTCTTTGCAGATAGCGAAAAATCGTGTAAAAAAACAAAAGGAATCGAGCAAAATCAGTAGGCCACTAATGGGATCTCTTTTTGACCTCGCTAAAATAGAAACATTAGGAACAACCTGTTGAAAATAGCAATGCGTATGTACATAAGCGGCGTTCATTTGTGTTCACAGTACCCCTTGTTGATTGTTTCAATCGAGCATTGAATTGTTCGAAGTTAATTCTCTTAAGGATCTTCTCTACCTGCAAACGAGGAAGAATAGGAATATTCTCTCTCCCTTTGCAGATAGTGAAGGGTAGGTAACGCAAGCCTTTAACACGTCGTACCTATTTCATTCCTCATTGATTGATTGATTGTCCGAACATTGACTGTTTGGGAATTAGTTCTTTTTGGAGGTATTCCCTGTTTGCAAATAAACGTAGGAAAATCTTTGCAAGTAGTGAAAGGGTACGTAATGCGGACCTTTCTCCCCCGTTGTAATCTGTCATGCCTATCTACTCCCCACTGATTGATGCACCTTTTTCACCCGGACCATTTACTAGAGATACGTCATCTGGCCCGACCAGAGAGCACCCCTAGTGAAAAGGACATATGCAATAATAACGAAGTGATCACTGTATCCTGTTAACAGAAACTTTACCATGAAACAACCTGGAAAGAAAAAAATAGGAAAACGAAAATCAGTAGGCCACTGATGAACATGAACTTTTATTAAACAACAAACAAAGAAACGATAACATAACGTAATGATAAAACCTATTAATGTCCTAGAAACAAGAAAACGTTAAAGTATGCCAGTGGTGAGAGACCAGAAAAACAGTCCGAGAAACCAAATCACCCCTCGCTGTCCCAACTCATGCACTCTGAAAGTTCAAAGTTTTGAGGAGTGCTTGTAACATTGTCTGAAGCCTATTTGCAATTGCTTCATCTTCACTATTCTTAAAGTAAGTGGGGGCTGTTGTGATGCGGTGCCACCCTGAACCGCTTGACGGAGGCCCCCGAGGGACGGTGTCATGTCGCGGACTCGGAGGGGGCGCTTGGCTCCGGCCCCCTCCCCAAGTCGTGTTGCCCTGGTGTGGCCTGAGATCGCCCCCGACATAGGTGGCCGGCTCCCGGGGTCAAGCGGAACTTTTTTCCTTTTGGTGACTCTTCCATTCTTCACCTTGTCCCACAATCCGTTTCACCTAAAGACACGCTGTAGTGGGGCACCCCTTTTCCGTTTCATTTGCCATTCAGCCCGCTTTTGCTACACTGTGCCTCTTCCGCTATTCAGCTGTTTACCGCCCGCTCTTTCGACTACAGCGTCTCGCTCACCATGTACTTGAGTTGCTCCCGCTCTTGCGGTGCAGCGATAGGCGGCTGCCACAGGACTCTCAAAATGGCGGCCATCTCTTCAGATTTGGGCGTGGTCCACTAAAATGGGCCTGCGACACCTTGGAACTCGGACGCTTGTCTGCTAGAGCTTGGGCTCCATTCTCGAAAGCGTCCCCTCATCCTTGAAGATTCTAAAAAAGTCTTGGGGGCCCCCGACTCCCGCAGGCTTCTGGTGGGGAGCGCCTAGCATGATTGCTCGTGGAATGGCCGCGACGGAGCTACGAAATGGTGGTGCTCTCATGCTAACGCCAGCTTCAGTCTGAAACATCCAGAAACACTGTAGACTACCAATTCGATCAGTTCCGGTAGCGCTCCAACGTGACCCGGTAGAGAAGAACTTGCCCTCCCCTCTTTGACTGATGGTTCTTGTTGCCTGTCCCTTCTGTTGTCATTTAACAGAACTATTTAGCCTGCTGAAAGGGGTTGTGTGCCGTCCGCTGGTTGGTGGAGACATTTTGACTATATTCTGGACCTGCGTTGTCGCGTAATGCGTCATATGACGTGCCGCGTTAGAAAGTTTAATAAATTATTAAACACAATAAACAATCCTTAAAAAATAAAAAAAAATAAAAAATAATCAACAAAACCAACAATCAATTAACAACAGTATTTGAAAAGTCTATCATTCATTTTTCATTGCAGTACGCTGCCCAGAAAGCTTCCCGGTTCCCGGACCGGGCGCTACCCACGCAAAAAAACAAAAAAAAAATTTTTTTTTTTTTTGCCCCGCGGGGCCGTTTTAAAGCCTCCACATTAAACCTAGGGGGTCAGGGAGGATCTTCTATGCCCCCTTATGGTTATTTGCCCCTTTGTTTTGGCCTCCTCTTGTCTCTCGATCCTACCGAGAGACAAGATGGCGGCCGCTACGGACTTTTTGGAATGTTGACAGACGCCAGAGAACCAATCAGCTTCGCTTCACAAAGCTCCGTTGCGCGAAAAGTACGCGTCCTGGAGCGCTGCCCGGTCCGCTGTTACAGATATATATCTTTTTTTAAACGTTAATTTCTCAAAATCCACTGGAGCACATATATTGAGACCTACAAAAGGCACATCGGGCTACCAGTCCCTACAATTTTGCCAAGTTTCGTGCAAATCTATTCAGCCGTTCGGGCTAAAAGTGAGGCTAACCGCCCTATGGAAAAATCAATGTTAAAAACACGTTTTGGGACCCCCCTTTTTTCTCGGCCCCCCCTTGACGAAACCCCCCCAAATTTTCAGGGGCTGCTCAGAAACAAAATGTGCCATTTTCCTGAAAATTTCAGCCAATTCCGTCCACAAACGCCAAAGTTATTAGACATAGAATTTTCAAAAAACCCATAGGGAAAAAATCCTAACTATATATACCTACTGGCGACCGCCAGTAGGTAATATATATATATATATATATATATATATATATATATATATATATATATATATATATATATATATTCACTGAAAAAACCATAGGTTATAGACCATATATAGTTAGGAATTAGCATTTAAAAAAACTTATTTTATTCACACAAAACCATTGAAATTCCATATATAGTTAGTTGCACTAACTATATATCGCGCACCCGCAATCCACTGCTGATCATGTCACATATTACATCATTCATGACATGGTCAGTGACATCACTGATGACATCACTGATGACATCTCAAATGACATCACTGATGAGATCACTGATGACATCTCATTTGACATCACTGATGAGATCACTGATGACATCATCCAGTGACTGTGTGTTTCTGTAAAGTTTAAATATGTTTTACATATTGAAGAATGAGTAAATGTATAAGTGTCTGGACGAAGGATTTAGTAGGTGCATGACTGAATGTATGAGTGAGTGATTAAATGTGTCTCACTGAGTGCATGGGTTAGTGACTAAACTGTCTTAATTTGTGCATCATTATGTCTGTTGTTCTGTAAACTGCTGCATGTGTTGATCAGTAGCTATATGATTAACTATATGGGTTATTGATTGATTGTCTAAGTATTTGTATGGGAGACTGAGTGTGTGTGTGGCTGGCTGGGAGGTGTGTGATCAATGTGTACTTGTATCAATGATTGTATAAGAAAGTAAGTATGTGTTAGTATATGTTTGAAAATGTAAGGTGCTCTATGTTTAACTGTATAGACAAGAAAATGGAAGTGTGATTGATTCTTTACAGGACTGACTAGGTGTGTGAGTAACTCCATGGATGAGTGGCAGAGTGTGAGTGTCTGTATAGGTGTATGAGTGCATATGATAGTGTTGTAAAGATGAGTGATTGTATGTATGAATGATTGTATGGGTGAATGAGTGAATGTGTGTGTAGACGTAGGAATCAGTGAGTACGTATGTAGTAACTAGTATTGCTGTGTCAATGGTTTCAAAAATTATACTCTGTATTTAACACTGGGTGAAACAGAGGTTATATTAAAATGTGAGGAGATGCATTGTATTGTCACATGAATGATATCATCAGTGATGTGGTCATTGATGTCAAATGAGATGTCATCAGTGATGTCATCAGTGATGTCATTTGAGATGTCATCAGTGATGTCATCAGTGATGTCACTGACCATGTCATGAATGATGTAATATGTGACATGATCAGCAGTGGATTGCGGGTGCGCGATATATAGTTAGTGCAACTAACTATATATGGAATTTCAATGGTTTTGTGTGAATAAAATAAGGTTTTTTAAATGCTAATTCCTAACTATATATGGTCTATAACCTATGGTTTTTTCAGTGAATTTTCAAGGTTTTGTAAATGCTAATTCCTAACTATATATGGTCTATAACCTATGGTTTTTTCAGTGAATTTCAATGGTTTTTTAATAGCAAATATCAAAACCTTTACAATGTATTCTTCTTTAAATCGAAAAATTTTTTTTACATGTTTTTAATACAATTTTTTTTAAATTATTTTTATTGTTTCGCTCCCGGTACGCGAACCGGTTAGCTTCCCGTTAGCTCAATTCGGAGCCGCGACCCGGTCCGCGAACCGGTAAACGTTCCGTTTGCGCAACTGTCGCGTTAGAAAACAACATCGTGACGCGTCGCGTCAGCATGACGTTTCGCGTTGTCGCGTGATACGTCATATGACGTGCTACGTTACGCTGCCCAGAACGCTTCCCGGTTCGCGGACCGGGCGCTACCCACGCAAAAAAAACAAAAAAAAAAATTTGTTTTTTTTGCCCCGCGGGGCCCTTTTAAAGCCTCCACATTAAACCTAGGGGGTCAGGGAGGATCTACTATGCCCCCTTATGGTTATTTCCCCCTTTGTTTTGGCCTCCTCTTGTCTCTCAATCCTACCGAGAGACAAGATGGCGGCCGCTCCGGACTGTTTGGAATGTTGACAGACGCCGGAGAGCCAATCAGCTTCGCTACGCGAACTTCTGGTACGCGCCCCGGTCCGCGAACCGGGGAGCTGCCCGGTCCGCTGTTACAGATATATATCTTTTTTTAAACGTTAATTTCTCAAAATCCACTGGAGCACATATATTGAGACCTACAAAAGGCACATCGGGCTACCAGTCTCTACAATTTTGCCAAGTTTCGTGCAAATCCATTCAGCCGTTCGGGCTAAAAGTGCGACAGACCGCCCTATGGAAAACTCAATGTTAAAAACACGTTTTGGGACCCCCCTTTTTTCTCGGCCCCCCCTGGACGAACCCCCCCCAAATTTTCAGGGGCTGCTCAGAAACAAAATGTTCCATTTTCCAGAAAATTTCAGCCAATTCCGTCCACAAACGCCAAAGTTATTAGACATAGAATTTTCAAAAATCCCATAGGGAAAAAATCCTAACTATATATACCTACTGGCGACCGCCAGTAGGTAATATATATATATATATATATATACATACATATATATTTATATATATATATATATATACACCTTTCATCCTTTCATGTACTTTTGTGTCTATATATTTATTACTTTTCTTCTATTTAAGCGTATTTATTTATTTTATTTATTTATTGCCATTTATAAAGCGCGACAAATACCCGCAGGCGTCTCGGCGCTAGACCATTTGCATAAATTCAGCTCGGTGTTATATGCTCCAGACGTTTTCATTGTTCTTTTAGTGGAATCTATTGATTAAACAGCCAAGTCTTTAGTCTCTTGCAAAACTGGAGGAGTGAAGGACTTAGTCTAATGTCTTGAGGCAAGGTGTTCCATAATTTAGGGGCTGCGACCAGAAAACGGTGATCGCCCCAGGACACTGTTTTGGAACGTGGGTTCACTAGCTGGTTAAGATTGGAGGACCGGAGCTGTCTAGAAGGTTGATAGGGAACCAACTGGTCCATTAGAAAGTGCGGACATTGATTGTTTAGGGCTTTATACACTATGCAAAGTGATTTTAACTTGATTCTGTTCTGGATCGTCAGCGAGTGGAATCTTTTAGTAGTTTCTGATATGGCCGCGAATTTAGGTGTTCCAGAAAGCAGACGTGCTGCGGCATTTTGTATCGACTGCAACTTCCTCGTGACCCTAACCTGAGTATTTAAAAATAGGCCGTTGCAGTATTCGAGGGATGACAAGACCAAGGAACTAACCAGAATATTGGTGGCTGCTGCTGGCAGGAACGGACTGATTTTCCTAATCATGCGTAATTTAAAGTGGGCTGTAGTTGCCACTTTGTTCGCATGATCCATAAAGTTAAGGCCCTCATCAAAGGTAACTCCCAAGTTCCTAACCTTAGCTGCTGGAGTTGGAGGTGCTCCAAATGTGGGTGGCCACCAAGATGATGACCAAACTGGTGATAGAGGTCCGAAAATAACTACCTCCGTTTTTCGGAATTGAGCTTCAGGCAATTTGTTGCCATCCACTCTCCAATTTCCAGCATTCCGTATTGGAAGCGTTGGGCCACCTCCCCTCCGTCACCTTTAATGGCCAGTACCAATTGCGTGTCGTCCGCATAAGAGGTTAGGCTCATCCCATGTGCTTTGATGACATTAGCAAGGTCCGACACATAGATATTAAATAGTGTCGGACTAAGGGATGAGCCTTGCGGTACCCCACATGGCAATGAGAGCTTAGCAGATTGGTAGGGCCCTAGAGTGACAGCCTGTGTTCTATCTTTGAGAAGCGAAGCGAGCAGATCTCTTGCAGTATGGCAGATGCCCATCTTTCCGACACGGTCGACCAGGATCTTATGGTCAACCGTGTCGAAGGCCGCTGATAAATCAAGCAATACCAATACTGCTGTCCCACCCTGGTCTCGAATTGCTCTCACATCATCTGCGGCTTTAATTAAGGCAGTTTCGGTACTGTGATACTTTCGGAAACCGAATTGTGTATCGTCCAGCAATCGGTGTTTATCGATATGCTCCGATAGTTGTAAGTTCATGGCTTTTTCAGCCACTTTAGCTACAAAGGGAGGCTAGCTATTGGCCTGTAGTTTTGTAATTCAGTTTTGTCCAGGCTTGGTTTCTTTAGAAGCGGTTTCAATAGTGTATTTTTTAGAGATTTGGGATATGTCCCGGAGCTCAGAATAGAATTGCAGATACAATGCACTACTCTATTTCTCACCCTATACCTCTATCAACATATTTTCTTCCTCCACTCTCTCCTTCATCCCAGGCCCCATGCCACTACCATGGTCCCCAAAATAGCCCTTTCTAGACTCTTCCCTCCTCTGCCCCTCCTTGTATCCTCTCATACCTCTTTTACTATTCAGATCTCCCAAATAAGCCTTCTTAAACCCTTAACTCTGACTCTTCCCCTCTATCTCCACTTTACTCATCCCAGGCCCCCTCCTACTGCTATGCACTAAACAAAAACAACAAAAAATAGATTTAATACCCTTCCCTCTTCTATCCCTCTTAACATGTCCACACTTCAAATTAATTGCATATATCCCTAAACTAATTCCCACTAATCCTGTTTGGGTTCTAGAGTAGTGTGCTACTCACCTCAAAGTGCTTTAACACCTCATCAGGGGTAGCAAACACTATATTAATGTAAACCTTTTCCCTCTTCTATCCCTCCACTATCCTTCTCAATCCAAATAATTGACTAACATTTTCACCACTCAAATTACTTTCCTATTTCACTATACAAATTCACCGCTAATCCTTTATGGGTTCCGGAGTAGCATGCTACGCGCCAAAAAAACGCTCCAATGCCTCGCCTGGGGTAGTAAGCACTATATAAATGCAATTACAATACAATACACGTTTAAGGGTTAGAGCACTGACACTAAGGTCTGGTTTGCAGGCCTCGGTGCAGTCTCAGAGTTATTACACTAGTACCAAATTGTCAAAAAGTGAGGCAAACAGTGTGGGTTCCCTTCTAAACCTGCGGAGGACTCTCAAAGGGCTGCCCTGCTGCCTGTGGCCAGCTGTAAACTTCAGAGGACTGCCCTGTTGTACCAAAAGGACTGCCCAGCTGCCTGAAAGCTGTCTTGTGCTCTCAGAGGACTGCCCTGCTGCCTGAGACACACTTTTTCTTGAACTCAGGATATCCAGAGTGACTCCAAGGGTAGTTGGCTGGCTTCCTGATCAGAGTTTCAGAGACAGAAAAGTCTCCAATGGTTTTGAACTAGTACCTTGAAACCTGCCTGAAGGCATCCTGACCCTCCAAGTGGTGCCTTGGAAGTGGTGCTAAAAGTGCCCAGATTGCCCAAATCCGAAACTTAAGACCCCAATGGCGACGCATCTTCCTCGATCACCGTTGGCTGCCTTGCCCAGTTTAACTTTACTTTCTCAGACATCTTTCTTTAAAATTTCTTCCCAGTCTAAAGGTAACTAGAGACCTAACCCAATCCACTGTGTGTATCTGACCTGTCTTCATCTTGTTCGGTCATAACTTCTGACTTTGTAGCGGTCTTACGCAACTAGATGTCAACGGTTGGCACTTTGATCTTT
Organism: Lissotriton helveticus; assembly: GCF_964261635.1. Taxonomy (NCBI): domain Eukaryota; kingdom Metazoa; phylum Chordata; class Amphibia; order Caudata; family Salamandridae; genus Lissotriton; species Lissotriton helveticus. The sequence continues at coordinate 1,072,410,582 of NC_136067.1, read as the reverse complement.
TAGGTACTATTTTTCACTTTAAACTTTCAAAATTCATAACTTCAGTTCGTCTGGTTAGATTTCCCTGATTTGGTGTGAAATAATGTATTAAAAATTATGCTATTTTTTCTGATTTGGCATGGGATTTTCTTGTATGGCGTTTTCACTTTATTGCTGTTTAAATGCTGCATAAATATTGTACACATTGCCTCCAAGTTAAGCCTGACTGTTTTTGAGCCAAGCTACCAGAGGGTTCACCACAGATTAATTTAGTGACTCTTTGTGGTTCACCCTGACAAGGATTGTGGCTGTTGATTGAGTAGGACTTCACCCTATTCAACCAAAACCCAATTTCTTACAGGTATGACAGAGAAAAACATTTGAACAGAGCATTGCTCACTATTTGTGCTTGCCTTTTTCAGTACTGGTGAAGAATGCTTGTGAGGCAGAGGTATGCAATAATGTGGCGTTACCGCTTTACATATTAATGAATTTTTCTGTGGCGACAACTGCCAGTGAAGATATACTTCTTAAAAATTTAGAGCACTGCAGGAGGACTTCCCATGATGATCTACTAAGGTTTTGTGAGCCTGCAAACCACTTGGAGATACAGGGCTGAGTCTGACAGCAATGGCATGTGTGGCATCTTCTTAGGTGCTGAATGGGGTCTTAACAAGAGAGAAGATGAGGATCGTAGTTTTATATTCACTTCCTGTAAAAGGTCTGCGAAACAAAACAACTGTCACGTGCCCTCTCCCTTTTCAGAATATAGGTGGTCATATGAAAATAAGCATGATAACTCAGTCCAAAAAAAGTGAGCATGAAATAGGTGGAATGGAAATGATAGGCGGATCACATGGATGATGAAGAAATTAAGAGATAGGTATGTCAAATTCACATAATCCTCGTGGCCGTACATGTTCTCTGCATGTTCTTTGGGAGGGGGTGGGATTTAGCATTCGTCATCACTCTTTGAGTCATCGGTAGTGGGTAAGGCAAGTTAGTAAAGCTAGTGGGAGATGACTCTGGAAAGAAACAAAAAAGCATAATGGGCAAGAAAGGGTTATAACAGCAAAATGAACAGCATCGGCTGCAAATAGAGGGACATGTTATAGCTAGCACATTAAATGCCCCCTTTCCCCACACTATGTTTTGGCACCATGGGGAGAAAAACTAGGACATTGAGAGGTATTCGAAAAAGCATGTGAAGAAGAGCAGGAGTGTATATGAGGAACAACTTTCCATATCATTATCATCGCCTACGAGTCACATAATTTCATTGCCCAGCCTGGTCTACTCACACCACACTGCTTGATGCCTCCTCAGGGTCTCAGCGCATTGCAGCGTGGAGGCTTGACTGTCAAACGGAGAGGGGGAAGGGGGCTTTACAGCTGCCGAGGCGGGACTGAAAGGCTGCTGAAAACTCAGTGTTAATGCCTACAGCAGCTGTTATTCTGCACGGCCCGGCTACAACATGGAGAGACTGAAGTGAGTCACAGCAAACTGTCCCACAAGCAAATTCAAGCCATTCCACAGTGCATGTGCCCATAGCTGTTTCCGCAGTGGCTGATCTACTGAGGAAATGTTCTTCCTAGCCTTCTCTTTATTTAGAAAAATGGTTTGTGCTATGTTATGTTAAATGTATTTAAAGCGCACATTCTGTTATAATTAAGGTTATAAAATTAGTTAGCTAGGAATAGATGACGAAGGTCAAAAGCACGTTCATTACCCCCAGATCCCTTATGTCCTCGTCCCATTCAGTGACAAAGTGGAGATAACCGTCTCCCGACAGAAAAAAAGACCAGAGGAATGCTGGGACCCTAATACTGCCCCTCCCACCTGGAGTACATAAGCAGTACTTACCCAGCATCTCGCCTGTTCTTTTTTTTTCTATCTGTCGACAGAATGGACGTGGATGTGCTGGTGCTACTCCTGCTGGACTGGGGTGGAGATTCTTCTGTCCTCCGCCCACCCGGCTGCCTAGCTGTGTGGGCAGGGGTTTCCTGGTCTGGCTCCTGTCCTGCCGGGCTTGCTGGGAGGCAGGACTGTGCGTGGCCGGCTCTGCCCCTTGCCGCCCGGCCCTTTGCGGCTGGTGCGAGGCCTCCCAGTTACTTCCGGGTCGCATGCGCGTCTTCCTATGGCCTGGCCGGGCAGGAGACCCGCCGCACTTGCTGGTTTCCAGGCGTTCCCGTCTCTGATGGGTCCACCGGGTTGGATCCCTGGGCTGGCTGTTGAAGGGGGGGCCGTGTTCTTGGTGGTGTCTCGGCCCCCTCTCCAGGTGAGTATCGTGTAGTAGTCTTTTTTTCCCCTTCCTGCGCTGACTGGTGGAGTCATGCCCACTTTCATGTCATGTCCACCGGGTCTTCTGGCTCAGTGGACTAATGCGTCCATTGCAGGGGCCTGTGTTTGACCTCATGGTCACAGGTTAAAATCCTGGTGGGTTTACTCACCCTTTCATCCATCTGAGGTCGTAAAAAGGAGTACCATTGAGTTGGGTAACAATAAACATCTGTTATTCAGCGCCAAGTGATCTGTAGGAGAACGTGCGCTTTACAAATACACATGTTATGTTATGTCGTTTGTATGGTGGCACGGTGCAGTGTTTCCTCCTTTGTAGGGCTGTCCTCACGGGTTTGATGCCCGGCTGGTCCTCTACACCTCTACATGTGTCCTTCGCCCTTTGGGGTTGTCACTGTGTGGCTACTGTGTGGGGCGGGTGCTCCGGTTCACTGGTTCTGGTCCTGACCGTCAGCCGGGGCGGTTCTTAAGAAGGTGGCTGTTCTGCCGCCTTTTGCCGTGGTTATGGGACTCCGTGTACTACCCCTGCTGGGCGCTGCCTTGGGGCTGGCCTCCATGGCTCTTTTGGCTTCTCGGGCCCTGGATATGCCTGCGCCGGTGGTTGCTGGATGCCCTGTTGCTGCTCTCTCGGCTGTCCTGGATTCCTGCAGCCAGCTGCTCGTGGGGTTGCACAGCTGCTGTGTGTTCCTTCTGGGGTGTGGGTTGCCTGCAGCTAAAGTGGGACCTGTTTTCCTCCTGCCCCCATGTTGGGTGCCATCCGTGTTTGTGTGTTGGTCTGGCTGTTGTTCTGAGGTGCTCCCCCAATGGCCTGCGGCCTTGCCACACTGTGGGTTCCTGCTCTCTGTGGGTTTGCTGGGGCTCCTTTCTTATGGCACTGTACTCATGCTTCGCTGTGGTTTGCATGTTTCTGGTCTGGTGCCCTGCTCCTGGGTCCCTCAGCTTCGGCCCTCCTATTTGTGCTCTGGTGGAGCTGGGCCTGGTCTTCGGGTGCGGCGGCCCTGTTGCCTTGGTCCGGGGTTAGTCCCGCTGTCGGTCCCTGTTGGGGTGTGGCTCTGAGCCCACTGGGCGTGCCTTGGCGTGGTCAGTCTCCTCTTTGGGGGGGGCTGGTTTCCTTTTGTTTGTCCCCTCCTGCTGCGCTGGCCTCTGTGTGCTCCTGTTCTTGGGCCATGTGTGGCCTGGTGGTGCCGGGGTTTGTTCCCGGGGCCCCCTACGTGTGCGGAGCTCTTTTCTTCCATCCTGGCATTGCCTTTGTGAGGCAAGAGGTGTTTGTCCTCTGCCTTTGGGCTGTTTCGTGCAGCTGGCTGGCTGGCGCGTGTCTGGATGCTTGTCTCTTCCGGGCTGGGGCTTCTGTCTCTTGCGATTGCACAGCTCCTGACTTCTGTCAGTTGCTTGGCTTGGCCCTTGTGTTCCCCTTCTGTTACGCTCCACTTGCTTTTCGGAGGTTTCCCTGGTTCTCTTCCTGGCGTTCTGGGCTCTCCGCTGTTCCCGTGCTTGTGTTTGCTGACTGGGGTTTGCTAGGGTGGCCTCTGCCTTCTCCTTGGGCGGGGCTTCGCCTGTCTCCTGGTTCTACTAGCTGTGCTCCTTGTTCTGTAGCTATTCCTGCTGCAGCCCCTTTCTGCTAGGTGCTTCTGCCTGGTGGCTGTGCCCTCCTGTTTCGCGGCTGGTGCTGGTGTTCGGTCCCTGTTTTCTTGGACTTAGTTCCCGCAGTATGATCTTCCTCTTGGTGGTTGGGCGGTGCGCCTGGGGTCTGCCTCTCGTTGTCCGTTGGGGGCCTTGGTGCCCGGCCACCTCACAGCCTGGCTGTTGGCTGTGGATTGGTCATTTCTTTCCCCGGGGTGCCTGCTCCCTGGGTGTTTGCTCCTCCTGCCCTGGCGTGTTGGCTGGTGGTGCGCCTTGGGCTGGAGGGGGGTTGGGGGGCATTGTTTCTTGCTCCTGTTCCCTCCCTGCGGTGCGTTCTGTGTGGCGGTTCACCTGTTTTGCTCCCTTTTTCTGGAGGTTCTTGGGGGTCCGGGATCCATGCTACTGCTGTTTGGGCTGGGCTGTCTTTCGCTGGTGCTTTTGCTTGGTCGTTGCTGCCTTGTTTTCCTGCTTCTCTATTGTTCTCCCTGTTGGGGGTCCATCTGGGGTTCTGGTGGGGTTGCTTGGCCTTGTGCTTGTTTTCCCCTCCATCCTTTCCTCCCTGGGTGCCTTCTTTGGCCATGTGTCCTTGCCTGGGCATTCTCTGGGTGTTCTGGCATGGCACGTCAGTATTGTCGGCAGTGCCCTTGTGTGCCCTCCTGGGCCTCATCCTGCCCACTGTTCTCTTCCCGGGTTTGGTTCTGGGCTCCGGTTTTCTTCTGTTGCCCTGGCACTCCTCTTTTGTTTGGCCCTTCTTGTAGCTGGTGGCGTTTCCGCTCTGTTTGCCCCTGGGCTGCGTCTGGCCTTGTTCGTGCTTGTGCGGGGCCCTGGTGTTCTGTAGTCCTTTCTGGCTCCTGCTGGCTCTGCTTGTTGCATTGCCTCAGCCTCGTCCTCCGGCATGCATTGTTGGTGCTGGGTTCGTGTCTTTCACTTTCCTTCTGGGTTGTCGTATCTGGGGTTGTCCCCGGTGCCTCCTGGTCTGCCGGCTGGCGGCTGGTGCAGCTTGGCCTCCGGCTGTGCCGCCTACGTTTTGGCTGGCTGCACTGTGGCTTCTGTGCTGGCTCTGGGGTGTGTTGGTCTGGCTTCCCCGGGTCCCTTTCCTGGTGTTGGTGTCCTGGCTTGCTCCTGTCTTCCCTGCGGGCTCCCCCGGGTTCTACTCCCGGTGTGGGGGGCCTTTACGCATGCCCCCCTCCCCTGTTGGGGTGGGGTTGGGGGGGTGTTGTCTTGTCGCTCTGCGGGGAGTGTTCTCCGGGCTGCTGGTTGTACGGAGTCTGGTGCTGCTTGTGCCTCTGGCTTCTCTGCTTGCTCCGGTTTCCGCTTTGGCTGTTGCCTCTGTTTGTTTTTTCCAGCCTTCTGTGTGGTCCGGTGGGGGTGTCCTGGGCCTCCCTGCGCTTTGCTTTGGCCAGTGCACAGCATGGGCTTCTTCTGGGGGCTGGTTGGGCTGAGGGGTCATCCTGCGTAGGTGGGTTGCTTGCCTCCGGTCCTGACTTCCTAGTTCCTTTTACGTTTGTTGCCCAGGTTTTGGCTAATTTCTTGTCTCCTCTCCGGGCCCGGCTGGGGTCGGGCCTGGTGGGGTTCTGGTAGGGGTGATGTGCGCCCTTGGGCCTTTTCTGCTACTCCTGTCCTCGCTGAGTGCTGGGCCTAGGCGTTGGGGCCTGTGTATTGGAGCCTGTGCGGTCCTTTGGCTTCTGCCACAGCTTTGGTTCATCTCCTCCATTCTGTTGGCATCTGTTCTTGTCTGCCCTCTGTGGTTTAGCGGGTTGGTTCCTGGTTTGGCGTCTGCGGGGGGTTCCCGGTTGCCCTGGGCTTGCGCCCTGCCTTGTTTTTCCCTCCCTTTGTGGTTGGTGGTTTTGGAGTTGTGGGTTTTGGCCCTGTCCCCGCCCTTGCTGTGCCTGTTTGGTTCCCTGTTGTGGGTTTCCCGTCTTTGCTAGCCTCTTTGTTGTTTGGTCGTCTGTCTGCTATTTTTATGGGGAGGCTTCTCTGGCCTGTGGTATTTGGGTTTGCCTCCTCGGCCCATGCTGCTCTGGGGTTTTGTGTCCAGTCCTGGTTCGGTTTGCTGCCTTCTTCTCTGTGGGGCTTTGGCCTCTTGGGGTTTCTGCTGCTCCTGAGCTCTCGCTGTGGCTCCTTCCTTGTTGGTTGGGTGCTTGTGCCTGCGTCCTGTTCACTGGCCTTGGCTTCTTTTCTTTTGCCTACTCTGGTGCGGCCGGGGTTCGCTCAGTGTCTGTGCTGCTGCCGAGGCCTGTGTGCCTTCCTGGTGGTTCTGGGTAGGTCGGCCTTGTCCGGTGGGTTCCCTGGGCGGTGTCCTTTTGGGTTTTGGGCCTGGTTGCTCTATCTCCAGTTTCTCTCATTGGCAGCCTCCTTGTTGTGACTCTGGCCTTCTGTTTTTTTTCTTGGTTGTTTACGGTCCTTGTTTGTGTCCCTGCTGTCCTGTTCTGGGTTGCTTGCTGGTTGCTTCCTGCCGTTCCCTCTTTCTGTGCTCCCTTGGGGCGCTGCGTTTGGTGTGGTTTCTTGGGTGAGCTTGGGGGTTCAGAAGGCCGGGTTTCTGCTTTGGTATTCTCCACTTTGTCACTGAATTGGGACGAGGACATAAGGGACCCGGGGGATATGCTATATTACTTACCGGTAATCTGCATTGCTCCGGGTCCCGCTGTCCTCGTCCCATTCATACGCCCCTCCCTCCCTCCCGGGCGGCCGGCCTTCCTGTGTGGGCTTGGTTGTACAGGTGGGATGCTGGGAAAGTAATGCTTATGTACTCCCGGTGGGAGGGGCGGTATTAGGGTCCCAGCATTCCACTGGTCTTTTTTTCTGTCGGGAGATGGTTATCTCCACTTTGTCACTGAATGTCGAAATCTGTTCTTACGCCGACGACACCCAACTAACTAATCTTGGATGAGAGGAACAACACCAGAGACAGGTTACTCAACTGTCTTTCTGAACTGGCTGAATGGATGCACAAGCACTGCCTTAAACTAAACGCAGACAAATCGGAGATTCTGCTGTTTGGAGGTCACACTCAACTGTGGAACAACAGCTGGTGGCCAGAAGCCCTGGGGATTCCACCGGCTCCGACACCAACAGCAAGGAATCTCGGAATAACAATTGACACCTCCCTATCCATGAAAACCCACGTAGCTGCCATATGCGGCAAAGGCTTTGCAATATTAAAAATGCTTAAAAGAGTATTTCCCTGGATTCCCACAGAGTGTAGAAAGATCCTAGTCCAGTCTCTCCTGATGAGTAGGCTGGACTATGGAAACTCCCTGTTCTTAGGCATGGCAGATTATCTCTTCACCAAGCTCCAAATGGTGCAGAACGCAGCGGCCAAAGCTATTTGCATGAAAATAAAATTTGACTCAGCCAAGAGCTGTCTGCGTGATCTCCATTGGTTGCCGATGAAGCAAAGAGCAACTTTTAAAATGATGTGTATAACACACAGAGCACTGCATAAGACAGGCCCACTTATTCTTAGAAACAGGATTCAGTTCTACGCTCCCACCAGGAACCTCCGCTCTCAGTTCTCGGCACGTGCCAGAACCCCTCGGGTAAAGAGAGCCAGGATGGGTGAGCGAGCCTTCTCCCACATTGCTGCTTCCAAGTGGAACGAACTGCCTGTGGCCCTCCGACTCACAGAATGCCACCTGGCATTTAGGAAACATCTGAAAACTTTCCTCTTCCCCCATCCAGATTAATCCAACTCGACCCATGCCAACTGTCCACGCACTTTAGTAATTACAGCGCCGTGATATCCTACTCGGATGATTGCTAGCACTTTATAAGAAAATAAAATAAATAAATAATGGGACGAGGACAATGGGACCCGGAGTAATGTAGATTACTGGTAAGTAATAGAGCATAAGTGAAGATGTGTTGGCGGGGGCGGAGCTTGCCAGCGTCTATGGAGGAAGTGTAGAAGAAGAGCTCCGGGCTATCACCTAAATTATCCTGTTAAATATCCTCAATCAACGGTGGCAGAGAATTCCTAAAGCGAGGGTTTGTGCTCCGACATCGGTGCAAATCGTTTAGAGTGCCGCCCACGGAAATCCGACGACGTACAGAGAAGTTTGAGCACACGTGGGCTTGCTGACGGACCAGGCCCAAAGCAGCGGACTTGCCTGAGCGGCTCGCCGGCATACGTGACCCTGCGTGCGGCCGGTGTAGGAACAGTGACCCGGTGCCCACAGAAGTTTATCGGAGGCACGAGAAACGGACGGTGGCACGGAGGGAGCTCACCGCGATCGGAGGTGAGATAATACGGGGCACGCACCGAGAGGCCGTGAGACATTAGACGACCCGGGGGTGCGGAGGAGGGAGAGGCGGGAAAATTTATCCCGCACGTCGCTTTCTTCAAACGGCTGGCATAAGGCTCACAACTAAGGGTCGGAAACAGTCAGTGTGACCCGAGCCCCGACTACAATGGGTTGGAATCTGCCTCTGCCGCCGAAGGGACATGCGACTGGGCCAATTCTGAAGAACTGCACACTAGATAGATGGGTCGATGCCGGCCCCCCCCCCCACTGCCTACACAACCTGCTGCAGCGGGCCTGGAAACTCGGGCCTGGTGACGGGCCACGACCTCTAAAGGAGTGAGGGAATATTGAGCATCTCGGCGAACAGGCGGCTACGACGACCACCGCAATAATCCCGCTGCAGGCCATATGCTGAGGGTGGAACTGGGGTCCTCTTCCCCGGTCAGGTACTGGGCAAAAGTGAAGCCGGACGGCGCGAACTGCAGTGTCGCGACTAGAACTGGAACCTGTGCGCCAAATTGACGGCCTCTACCAGCTTACCCATCTTGAAACTAGTGTGATCACAGTGAAGAGGACTGGCATTACGAGCATCACACGATAGGAGAAGTGATCTGGAGCTCCGGATTGAGGGACACGCCAGAGCTCAGCCCTTTGCAAGGTTGAATACTAGGACAGTGTCAGCACTATTCCCTGGCGTCTCCGGGGAGGAGGTAGAAGGCTTGGCTGGGAGATTGTGGAGGACCACTCCTCCTGGAGAAAGACAAAGGGGAGGCCCGGCTCCTTGCTGTGAAGTGAGAGAAGCTAAACGGTCGCAAATACAGGGCTAACCTATTGAAAGCCACAAGCTGCAATATTCACCCCGGCGGGGCCGATACGGGAAACAGCAGAGGCGGCTACGACATCCCACAGGAGGGCAAGATACCTGGGACCTTAGCTACTCACTATGGGCAAGAACGATAAAACTCAGACCAAGCTTGCGTTCGACCAACGTAGAACCAAGATGCCGGAAACACCAGCGCCTGATACATCACCGAAAAGCAGGGGCCCAGAGGGCTCAATGTATGCGGACATAAAAGATATGCTGGTGACAATGGAGAAAGGATTGCAGGACAGCATGGCGTCAATTGGCTCGAAGTTAGACGCCCTCGGAGCGGGTGGAAAAACATGCGGAGCGGCTCGACATGTCCGAGAGACGGCTCACCGAAGTGGAAGAAGCGCAGACAGAATGGGATAAAGACCGCAAACAGTTCTCTAGACTGCTCCAGGTCATACAAGATAAGTCAGAGGACTTGGAGGCCCGCTCGAGGCGCTCGAACATTTGCATCACGGGGATTGCGGAGACGACGCAAACTGGGAAGATGGAACTCTTTGTAGAGAAACTCCTGATCACTCTTTTGGGAGAGGACGTCTTCTCACTGATGTTTATTGTAGAAAGAGCTCACCGCACGCTGGGACCCCGCCCGCGCCCAGGTGCCCCCCCCCCGAGACCGATAATAGCAAAATTGCGGAACTATAGAGACCGTGATACGGCGCTGCGCGTGGCGAGGGAAAAAGGGAAGCTGCAATTTGAGGGCATGGATGTTTCCTTGTACACTGACTTCACTGCGAAAGTTCAAGAGGAGCGACTGCACTTTGCCCCATATAAGAAACAAATGCGGGAACTTGGGTTAGACTATGGTATGCTGTACCCGGTAAAACTGAGGATAAATAGACGAGGGCACTCACATTTTTTCACGGACCCTAGAGAACTTCAGAAATCTTTAACGGAGTGGTCCAAGGAGCAGCGGAGCAGCCCAAGAAGTCAGAATGGGGCGCAGGACGAGAACAGCCATCTGGACGAGCAGGAATAGTTTGGCTGGTGGTTTGCCGGCCGGCTCACTGTTTGACTCATCGGAAACTGAGCAGTGTACTAACAATGGGTCCTTGACTTGTGATGTACACTATGTGCGAAGAAGAGCCACAAAAAGAGAGAACGGAGAGGTTTATGAATGGACTCCGACACTATGACTGGGTGAGATCTTTGCAAAATAAATGTGGCCGATAGCAGTCAGACAATATTATGTAGCCATTTAGCGGAAAAGGTATCAGAGCACAACTAAATGCACACGGTTCTTGATCTTCGACATGCGGGGTGCGCTGTGGGCGGGGGGGAACGATGTAAGATGCCTTTAAATGACTCACTGAGTATAGATTAAGTCTCACGTTGATTGACACTCTGGAAGGTGATAGTGTTAGGGGCGACTGTGAAGTATATATGCTGAAGTATCATTATGTACTTATACTGGTGACCTCTGCCCTGGCGCTTATTGCACTAATGGCCCCTAGGAGGCCCATTTTTGGGGTTGTGGGATGTGGGGAGGGGAGGAGGGGGGACGTTCTTATCAAGCTAGGCCGTGTTGTTGGGGCTGGTCTGCTGTGGGAGGAGGGTGGGGGATTCAAGGGAACCGGGGAATGTTATTGTTTGCTTGCTGATTCAAGGTATATCTTCCCTCAGAGGTCTAAAACTGCTTGCTCTAAACTGCCATGTGTTCCTATCGCACCTGACTCACGGTTGTGCCACGATGTCACAGCTCACTCATATACACTGATCCGCACTACCGCACCACATGTCACGCCTTGATGGCTGAAGTAACAAGTATACAGACCAATGCACAGCCCTCCTCGCTCAGCGCCCTTACCTGGAATGTCAGAGGGTTGAATGACTACAGAAAACTCAGAAAGGTGATAAGCTACCTCAAACGTCATAACATCGACATAGCACTCCTGCAGGAAACGCACTTGCCACTCACGAGTAGGATGCTACACAACAGAGGCCTGGAAGGACATATAGCGGTGGCGGGGTTCACTACACATGCAAGGGGAGTTATTACATGGGTAAACCCGAAAACGAATATACAAATACAGACGCTCAGGGCGGACTTGGAGGGCAGGTATGTTATAACGTCCTGCAGGGGTCTGGGGTTGGACCTGCTAGTTGTCAATACATACGGCCCCAACTATGACTCCCCTGAATTCTATGATACACTGGCTAGTGAAGTTGGTGGACACGATCACCCGCACATACTATGGGGAGGAGACTTCAATTTGACGCTTAACCCGGATGTGGACAGGTCCTCGGGTCCTCCTCGAAGACCCTCGGCGGCCGCACAGTCGCTCACCGCGAAACTACTGGTGTTAGACATGGAGGATGTGTGGAGGAGTAGAAATGCTGGACGTGACGGCTTCACCCACTACTCTGCCTATCACGAGATAGACACCAGGATTGACTACTGGTTTGCCACTGCGGAGATCAATCGATCTATTAAGAAATGCAAAGTACTCCCACGCACACTGTCGAATCATTCCCCTGTACTAATAGTCATAGAGACCCCGGCACGGAGGATCGCCCCTTTCACGTGGCGCTTCCCACCGTATTCGCTTCTGGACCCGATCTTCCGCGGTGAATTAGTGGAGGCGATCGACGTATTCTTCGAAAAGAATGTAGGGTCGGTGAAGGACTACCAGACAGTATGGGAGGCCTTTAAAGTCTACATACGGGGTATTGCGATGTCTAAACACTCTAGTGTCCTGAAGGCGATGAGGGGTAGGCTAGCGGAGCTGGAACATCAACTGCGAGCCCTTGAGGAACAGAGCCGCACCAGACGGGATGACGCAACCGAGGAGGAAATCAAGCGCCTCCTGATGGAGTTTCATGAAGTAGCAGACAGAGAGGTTCAGCACATGGGCAAATATGCAATGGCCAGTACGTACGGGGAGGGGGAGAGGCCCGGCTCGGTATTGGCTAACATCCTCAAGGGCCGCAGGGGGAAGCAGATGATCTCAGAACTAAGAAAGGCAGACGGTGACAGAGTTACTGATGAGGCAGATATTGCCTCTGTCTTTAGAGACTACTATTCGGAGCTCTACTCTTCCAGAAGTGGGACATGTCGGCTGAAATATTGGACTACTTGGAACACATAAATCTCCCGTTCGTTCCGAACTCTCAGAGGGAATTCCTCATGTGCCCCATACAGATAGATGAAATCAAAGATGCCCTAGCTTCAATGCGATCGGGCAGTGCGCCGGGTATAGACGGACTGTCAGTTGACTTCTATAAAGCAGTTACTACCACATATACATAAGCTACTGGGGGACAACTGCGAGAAGGGCAGTATGCCTGGCTCTATGAGAGAAGCCATGATTGTCACCATTCTGAAACCGGGTAAAGCGCACGACGACTGCGGATCATACCGTCCTCTGTCACTACTAAACGTAGACACTAAATTATATGCCAAAGTCCTGGCTACTAGACTGGCACTGCTGGCCCCTGTCTTAGTGGCCCCAGAACAATAGAGGTTCATGCCTACCAGAAACCTGACATACAACATCAGAACGGTGCTAGGAACCATCCAACATGTAAAGCAGGACACACCGGCAGTGGCGCTTTTCTTAGATATGGAGAAGGCGTTTGACTCGGTGGAATGGCCGTTCCTCCTTCAGGTGATGCAACGCATGGGACTTGTGAGCTCTTCCTACAAATGGTCGGCGCCCTCTACGAGGGGCCCTCGGCAAGAGTGCGAGTGGGCAATGCAATCTCGGCGCCTCTGTACATAGGCAGGGGCACCCGACAGGGGTGCCCACTATCCCCCCTACTATATGCACTAGCCGCAGAGCCACTGGCCTGTGCGCTGAGAGAATATCACAGCCACAAGGGTATACGTTTCCCGACGTACAAAATAGTAGTGTCCATGTAGCGGACGATACGCTGTTGTATGCGCACGACCCAGCTACTTCGCTCCCCCCACTCCTGAGAGAGGTGGTACGTTTCGGTGTGCTATCCGGTCTTAAAGTCAACTGGGCAAAATCGATGGTGCTGCCCTTGACCCCGGTGACCACACAGGTAGAGACTGATTTTCCTCTGAGGTGGACGGACGACCCGATCAGGTACTTGGGGATACAAATACACGTGGACCCGGACCTGCTCATTAACCAGAACTACGGCAGGGCGGTCAGCAAACTGGAAGACGATATAGAGGTCTGGAACATACTGCCGCTTACACTTATGGGCCGCATAGCCATTATGAAAATGGTGGTGTTACCGAGGTTCCTGTTCCTCTTTAACGCTCTGCCAATCGTGCTCACTAGGGCCTTCTTTCAACGCCTGACTAGCCTTATGGTAAATCTAGCATGGGCGGGGAAACAGCCAAGAGTCAAATGGTCGATGTTAGAAAGGCGACCCGGGGGAGGCAGAAGATATCTGACTGACCACCCCTAGGTCCACCTCTCCGTCAAGAGGTAGCCGAGCGTTACTGAGAGGCCTCCTGGGTGAGGGCCCTCTCCTAGGATCGCACAGCAGAGTAACCACACACTACAAATGGACACCACACCAGAGGTCGAGTTTGTAAGCTTTATCAGGAAATAAAGGCTGCTGGGTCCCAGCGAGATGTACAAGTAGACCGAGGGGTCTGTAAGGTCTCGTAAAAGGGGGTTAGGGTAGCGGGACAGTCTCGGTTGGGGTGTATGAAGGGATACCCGGCGCACAGCTCTCAATCCTCGAGCCGGGGGTTCCGAGAGGTTGAGCCGCGGCAGCGCCAGCCGGCTCTCAAGATGGTTCGGCAAAGGTGGGCCGCGGCAGCGCCAGCAAGCTCTCAAGGTGATTCGGCAAAGGTGGACCGCGGCAGTGCCAGCAGGCTCTCAAGATGGTTCGGCAAAGGTGGGCCGCGGCAGCGCCAGCAGGCTCTCAAGATGGTTCGGCAAAGGTGGGCCGCGGCAGCGCCAGCAGGCTCTCAAGATGGTTCAGCAGAGGTGGGCCGCGGCAGCGCCAGCAGGCTCTCAAGATGGTTCAGCAGAGGTGGGCCGCGGCAGCGCCAGCAGGCTCCCAAGATGGTTCAGCAAGGGTGGGCCGCGGCAGCGCCAGCAGGCTCTCAAGATGGTTCAGTAAAGGTGGGCCGCGGCAGCGCCAGCAGGCTCTCGGGTTCTCTTCAGGTTACCGGGAATGAGTTCTTCTGGGGTCGGCCGTGACAGCGTCAGTAGGGCTTTCCAGTCCAGGATACAACTGCCGTCCTACTCTGGGGCTGGCCCAGATATAGGACTGGAGTCCTTTGATGTCCGGACCCTCGCGCCTGGGGTCAGAGGGGCCGGGAAGATGGTGTCCAGACACCCAGCAGGAGGGTGGAGCCAGCACCCAGGGATGCCGGGGGCGATCGATACCAGGCGTCCGGGGACGGTTGGAGGGCCATCAAACTCCCCTCCTCCGGGATCTGTCGAGTGGCCACTCGACCACCTGGGTAGATCTTGGCGCCTCGATGTCTGGGCTTCGCTGGGCCTGGGCCGGGGCCGGAGCCACGTGGTCGTGACGTGGTGGGCCCAAGATGGAGTCGGGCGCGGCCTCGTGCTTAGGTCGTGAGGGGCCCACGATGGAGCCAGGCCGGTAGGGGGGGTCCGGGATGGTGACCGGACCAGCAATGTTGGGGCGTGCAGTGTCGGGCAAAAGGGCTGCCCGATGCTGGGTGGAGGGCCGATGTCGGCCTGGGCCCTCCATGCGGGAGGGGTAGGACCACCCCATGAGGCCGGGTCCAACACGCGTCCCCCCCAGCTGAAGGCAGGGGAGAGTCACCCATCTTCTTGGGGATTCTCCTCGCCGAGGCGGAAGAATCTGGAGAGGCCGTCAGCATTGGCGTGGTCGTTGCCGGGGCGATGCTCCACAGTGAAGTCCATCCCTTGCAGGGAGATGGACCATCGCAACAGTTTCGGGTTTTCTCCCCGCATCTGCATCAACCACCGCAGGGGCCGGTGGTCGGTCTGGACCCGGAATTGGGTGCCGAAGAGGTAGGGCCAGAGCTTCTTTAGGGCCCACACGACGGCAAAGGCTTCCCTCTCGATGGTGCTCCCGCGCTGTTCTCTGGCTAGCAGCCACCGGCTGATGAAGGCAACGGGAAGGTCGATTCCCTCAGGGTTCACTTGTGAGAGGACCGCCCCAATGCCGTGCTCTGAGGCGTCGGTTTGGACCACAAACTCTCGGCTGTAGTCGGGGGCCTGGAGCACAGGGGCGGTGCACATGGCAGTCTTTAACATCTCGAAGGCTGCTTGGCACTCTGGGGTCCAGCACACCTTCTGGGGTAGCTTCTTGGAGGTCAGTTCTGTGAGGGGCCCCACAATGCTTCTGTAGTCTTTTATGAAGCGCCAATAGTATCCTGTGAGCCCCAGGAAGGCTTGGACGGCTGTTTGGGTGATTGGGGGCTCCCAGGCCCGGATGGCGTCAATCTTTGGCTGGAGGGGAGCCACCAGGCCGCTCCCCACCTGGTGTCCCAGATACGTCACGGACCCTTGGCCGATCTGGCACTTGCTGGCCTTTATTGTTAGTCCGCCCGTCGGAGGGCCAACAGGACCTCACGGAGGTGGGTCAGGTGTGCATCCCAGCGGAGGCTGTACACCGCAATGTCGTCTAGGTAGCTGCGCTGCGCTAGGTAGCGGCGCTGAACTCTTCTAGCCCGGCCAGCACTCTATTCACGAGTCTCTGGAAGGTGGCCGGGGCGTTTTTCATGCCGAAGGGCATCACCTTGAAATGGTAGTGGCCATCAGGGGTCGAGAAGGCTGATCGCTCTTGCACTCCAGGGGTGAGGCTGATCTGCCAATACCCGGCCGTGAGATCGAAGGTGCTGAGATACTTCGCAGCCCCCAGGCGATCGATCAGTTCATCCGCCCGGGGGATGGGATGGGCGTCGGTCCTGGTGACGGCATTCAGCCCCCGGTAGTCAACACAGAACCGGAGCTCCGGGGGCGTGCCGGGGGCGGCGGCTTTAGGGACCAGGACAACCGGGCTGGCCCACGGACTGTCGGAGGGTTCGACTACCCCCAGCGCTAGCATCTTGGCCACCTCGGACTGGATGCAGGCCCGCACTCGGTCGGGCACTCGGAAAGCTCGGTGTCTTACAGGCGGGCTGTCTCCGGTGTCTACATCGTGGACACACCACCGGGTGACTCCAGGGGTGAGGGAAAACAGGTCTGCAAACTGCCCCAGCAGCTGCCGGCAGTCATGGTGCTGCTCCGGGGTCAGGGTGGAGGAGAGCATGACCCCTTCGATGGAGCCGTCCTCAGTGGTGCTCATGAGATCTGGCAACGGTTCGGAGTCGTCTTCAGCTCCGTCATCGGTCGCTAACAGCAGACTTAGTTCGGTGCGGGCAAAGTGCAGCTTGAGCCGGTTAGCGTGTAGAACCCGGAGGGGGTTCCTGGGGGACTCCATGTCCACCAGATAGGTGACGGGGCTCTTGCGCTCCACCACTTTGAAGGGCCCCGTCCACTTGTCCTGGAGGGCACAAGGTTCAACCGGGGACATGACCCAGACCTGCTGGCCTGGTTCGAATTCGATGGACGAGGCGTTCTGGTCATACCAGCGTTTCATCTCCTCCTGACTGGCTTCAAGGTTGGCTTCGGCAAGTTCCCGGAAGTTCCGAGTCTGGTTGCGGAGGGTCAGGAGGTACTGGTAGACATCTGGTGGAGCACCTCGGACAGCCGTCTCCCAGCCTTCTTTGACCAGGCTGAGGGGACCTCGGACCGGGTGCCCATACAATAGTTCGAAGGGGCTGAACCCCAGGGACTTCTGGGGTACTTCGCGATATGCAAACAGGAGGCAAGGCAGCAGAACATCCCATTTGCGTTGTAGTGGCTCCTCTAGGCCCTTGATCATTCCCTTCAGTGTTCGGTTAAACCGCTCCACAAGTCCATTCCCTTGGGGGTGATACGGGGTGGTGAACTTATATGTGACCCTGCACTGTTGCCACAGGGATCGCATATACTTGGAGATAAAGTTTGTGCCCCGATCACTCACGACTTCTCGGGGGAAGCCGACTCTGGAGAAGATCCCAATTAGGGCTCGACCTACTACTGGGGCCCTGATGGTTCGGAGGGGGATGGCTTCCGGATAGCGGGTGGCATGGTCCACCAGAACGAGGATGAAGCGGTGCCCTTGAGAGGTGCGGGGTCCAGGGGCCCCACGATGTCTATCCCCACTCGCTCGAAGGGGGTGGTGACCACAGGAAACGGCTGGAGTGGGGCGTTGACTTTCCCCCCGCTCTTCCCGCTGGCTTGACAGGTCGGGCAGGATCTGCAGTGATTGTGCACATCGTTGCGCATTTTCGGCCAGTAGAAATGAGTCCCCAGGCGGCTGTAAGTTTTGTCCTGCCCCAGGTGCCCGGCGAGGGGCACATCATGTGCTAAGTTCAAGAGGAAGTCTCTAAATCGGAGGGGAACGACCAGCACCCGGCTGGCCCCTAGTTCGGCAATCTTCTGCTCACTGTAGAGAAGGTCGTGGTCCCAATAGACCCAGTGGGACCCCACAGGGTCTCCAGCGGCTTGAGTGGCCGCTTGTCGTCGAATTCCCTCGAGGGAGGGACAGGTGCTCTGTTCTTGTCGGAATTGTTCGCGGGTGGGGCCACCTTCTTGGCGCCACTGAGCTAGTTCTGGAAGGTGGCCGAGCTCGGTGATTTCCTCATGGCTGGGCCCCTGGGGGCCGGGTTTAGGGTCGGTATCCTCGGGGACGGCGGGCGGTGGAGGTGCGGGCCACTCCGGCTCCTCGATCGGGGCTTCCTCCGTTGGGGTGGAGGCCCGGGCGGACATGGAGCGGGTGGTCGCGCAAACCCACTCGGGAAGGCCTAGCATCCCCAGATGCTCCCTCCGCTCTACGCCGGCCCAGAGGGAACTTTCCAGGTCGTTCCCGAGGAGGCAGTCCACGGGGGCATCGTCTAGGACAGTCACTTTCAGCATGCCTGACACCCCTCCCCACTCGAAGGGGATGCGGGCCATCTGGCACAAACTTTCAGAGTTGTCCGCCGATCGCACTGGGCACAAGACGTTGGGAAGAATTTGTTCGGGGGTCACCAAGTGGCAGCGGACCGCCGTCACGGTGGCTCCAGTATCCCGGAGGGCTTCGGCCCGGCGCCCATTGATGGTGACCCATTGGCGGTATTTCTGGGTGTTACCTGGGATCGGGTCTCGGGGGATCATGTCTCGATCACCCAGGCATGCTAAGATCATGGCTGTGGGCTCCCACTCGGCCTGCTCGGTGTCGTCGCCCTCTTCTTCGCCTCCCTCTGCGCTCAGGGCGGCAGCCGTGATCTGGCGGCTCGGGGGACCGGTGGTGCCGGGTCGCTGGTTCATCGGGCAGAGAGGGTCGTTCGCATAATGGCCCTGTCGCTGGCATCTGTGGCACGTAACATTCGGGCGGGGCCCGGGTCTTGCTGGGGGGCCTCCCCTCCAACCCAGGGATGGCGACGGAGAGGCAGGGGATGACCCCGCGGGGGTGTCTCGGCCCCTGCTCTGGCCTCCTCCGCCGCCTCGTGGTCGGTGGTTCCCCGGGGATCCCCGGCCGTAGTCTCCCATCGGACTCCGGGGAACTCGGTTGCTCATCCATCTATCCGCCTCGACAGCGAGTTTTCGTGGCTCTGTCAATTTGCTGTCGAGGAGGTGCTGCCGGAGTTCGACGAAGCAATTATTGGAAAGATGCTCCCATAGGATGAGGTCGACCAACTGCTGGTAGGTGGTGACCTGGCAGCCTCTGATCCACCTTTCGAAGGCTCTGCTGTAAAAGTTCACGTACTCCACCCAAGTGGTACCGGGGATTTTTTTACAGTCTCGAAATCGCTGCCGGTACATTTCGGGGGTGAGTCCGTAACGAGTGAGGAGGGCGGTCTTCATGTGTTCGTACGAGGTCATCTCAGCGTCGGGGAGCTCTAGCAGGGCATCTCTCCCCTCGTTCATGAACTTTCCCCATAAGCCGGCGCCCCAGTCTTTGAGGGGTACTCGATGGGCGGTCATGGCGACCTCGTAGGCTTTGAACCACTGTTGGATGTCGTCGTTCTTATAGTACTCTTTGACGACCTCCTTGGGTATGTGCACCCTCGTGTCCACCGGCGGTGCCGGTTTCTGTTGTCTTGGCCTTGATTTCCAGTTCTTTGAGGCCACGCTCATGCTCGAGCATGAGTTTCTTTTCTTCGAGGTCTCGTTGTCTTCGCCTTTCCTCTAGGTCTCCTTCTAGCCGTAGTTGCTCAAGGGCTAATTTCCTTTCTGCCAGCTGTATCTCTCCTTCTTGTCGGAGTCGGGCGAGCTCCAACTCGTGGAGCCGGTTCCTCTCTTGTTCTCGGGCGTCTCCGTGGGGGAGGCCCGTGTCCAGGTTTGCGGGTCTTTCCCCCGCTGGGTTCGCGTCGGTCTCTGGGTGTCCGTTCGGGCCCGGGTTATCTTCATTCTGGGGCGGCGCGTTATCGGCGTCCGCCCAGGCTTGCAGGGCTGATTTAAAGTCCTCTTTGGTGTTGAGGCCCGTGGTAGCGATGCCTAGGTCCTTGCAGAATTGTTTTAATTCCTTGTGACTGTAATCCTCCATCTTTTCTTTCTGGAATTCCGCAGTCGGTCTGGTTTCCTGAGTAGTCATGGTTGCGGTGTGTTTTTCTTGGTAGTGAGCGAATTACTCTCTGTACGATCTGCGTCGGCTCGGATCCCGTCGCCTGCCACCAATGTTAGAAAGGCGACCCGGGGGAGGCAGAAGATATCTGACTGACCACCCCTAGGTCCACCTCTCCGTCAAGAGGTAGCCGAGCGTTACTGAGAGGCCTCCTGGGTGAGGGTCCTCTCCTAGGATCGCACAGCAGAGTAACCACACACTACAAATGGACACCACACCAGAGGTCGAGTTTGTAAGCTTTATCAGGAAATAAAGGCTGCTGGGTCCCAGCGAGATGTACAAGTAGACCGAGGGGTCTGTAAGGTCTCGTAAAAGGGGGTTAGGGTAGCGGGACAGTCTCGGTTGGGGTGTATGAAGGGGATACCCGGCGCACAGCTCTCAATCCTCGAGCCGGGGGTTCCGAGAGGTTGAGCCGCGGCAGCGCCAGCCGGCTCTCAAGATGGTTCGGCAAAGGTGGGCCGCGGCAGCGCCAGCAGGCTCTCAAGATGGTTCGGCAAAGGTGGGCCACGGCGGCGCCAGCAGGCTCTCAAGATGGTTCAGCAAAGGTGGGCCGCGGCAGCGCCAGCAGGCTGTCAAGATGGTTCAGCAGAGGTGGGCCGCGGCAGCGCCAGCAGGCTCTCAAGATGGTTCAGCAGAGGTGGGCCGCGGCAGCGCCAGCAGGCTCTCAAGATGGTTCAGTAAAGGTGGGCCGCGGCAGCGCCAGCAGGCTCTCGGGTTCTCTTCAGGTTACCAGGAATGAGTTCTTCTGGGGTCGGCCGTGACAGCGTCAGTAGGGCTTTCCAGTCCAGGATACAACTGCCGTCCTACTCCGGGGCTGGCCCAGATATAGGACTGGAGTCCTTTGATGTCCGGACCCTCGCGCCTGGGGGTCAGAGGGGCCGGGAAGATGGTGTCCAGACACCCAGCAGGAGGGTGGAGCCAGCACCCAGGGATGCCGGGGGCAATCGATACCAGGCGTCCGGGGACGGTTGGAGGGCCATCGAAACTCCCCTCCTCCGGGATCTGTCAAGTGGCCACTCGACCACCTGGGTAGATCTTGGCGCCTCGATGTCTGGGCTGCGCTGGGCCTGGGCCGGTGCCGGAGCCACGTGGTCGTGACGTGGTGGGCCCAAGATGGAGTCGGGCGCGGCCTCGTGCTTAGGTCGTGAGGGGCCCACGATGGAGCCAGGCCGGTAGGGGGGGTCCGCGATGGTGACCGGACCAGCAATGTTGGGGCGTGCAGTGTCGGGCAAAAGGGCTGCCCGATGCTGGGTGGAGGGCCGATGTCGGCCTGGGCCCTCCATGCGGGAGGGGTAGGACCACGCCATGAGGCCGGGTCCAACAGTCGACGCTCACTCTGCCATATAGTATGGGGGGCTTAGCAGCCCCGGACCTTGAACTGTACTACAGGGTGGCACAGGCATCGCACCTCCACACTTGGATACACGGAGAGAGGCTGATCCCACATGTTCGAATGGAGCGTCTATTTGCGCATCCGTTGCCACTCCCGGCAACAATCTGCAAGCCGCAGGATCGTCAAACAGGAATTTTAGACTCTATCACCTCTACTAACCACGCCTGGCACTCTCTCCTGAGTCGACAAGGCGGTGCCTCACTATATTCACCAGAGATGCCGCTAGACTGGATGCTATGGCTTCCACCCATGGCTGAAAGGGCGGTCACAAGTGAACTAGCGAAACTAGGACTCAGCGAAGCGGGTGACCTATTCCGGGACGGCGTAGTCAAAACCTGGGAACAGGTACGTGGAGAGGGTAATGAACCCCCACTCCTTCAACACTTTCAATTTCATAGGACTCAAAGCGCTCTTATGGAGATACTGGGCCCGGATATGGCGGAACCCCTAGACGTCCCTGAACTGACATATGTCATTAAACGAAAGGAGCCTCAGAAGCTCCTCACGAACCTCTATAAAGTGGCCATGTCACACGGTAAACATCAACTCATGAAGGCTAGACTAGCATGGCAGAGAGACCTGAATGCCTCGATAGATGACGCGACGTGGTGCTATTGCTGTGAGAGCACGAAGCGAATTTCCCTCAACAGAAAGCATCGGCTAATTCATTTCAAATTTCTGCAGAGGGTGTACTACACACCGGAGAGGCTTCGCAGGTACGGCCTGCGCCCAGAGGCGACCTGTGAACGCTGCCACGTGGCTGATGCTGACTTTATGCACTTAGCCTGGACCTGCCCGGGCATGCAGGTATTCTGGTGCGAAGTCTTCGCGGAAATGAGCAAAATTCTGGAAGTGGACATAGCCCCGGATCCAGGCTTGGCTCTCATTGGCAATTCGAGAAGGCTCCCTGCCGGGCTGCGTAGGCTTACGGACATGGGGTTGTTAATGGCCTGGAGAGTAGTAGCCCAATGTTGGATGAGAGGTCCGTTGCCAATCAAGACCAGATGGGCGCGGGATATGCTGTACTGTAGTACTCAGACGGAAACTTACAGCGAATTGCTACCTCCAAAGAGCCGCCCAAAGAATTTCTGGGCGCTATACCAGACTTACCTACGGGAACAGCAGAGTGCGCACCCTAGTGACTTGGACAATGAGTCGCTGGGCCAGGAGGCGACCGGACCCTCGACTCTATGGCATGCTGACCATAACTTCTGCCTGTGCGAGAGTAGGAGTGAGGGTATCACTATTGGTGGGGGGGAAGACGGGGAGCAGACTGTGTGGAGTGCAGGGAAAAGGGACATCACCAAGAGGAACATAATACATGCACGGCCAAGTTGAGAAACTTACATGGACACTGACACGGAGGCGAGCTGATCACGGGTGGGACACGCTCCCCACTGAGGAGCACGCGAGCAGCGGGAGAGGTAAGGTGACAAGCCAGGTTGTCACAACTTAAGAATTAGAGACTAAGCACAAGTTGACTGCATGAGGGAGGGGGCGGGGGGGAGTTGGAATGTTGATGGCACGAAGAACTGAAGTAAGTTCGCTGGGACAGGGTTACACAGGCCTAGCTACTCGACTGATACGATACAACACAAGAAAATAGCAGTAAGCATAGAGTGGGTTTAAACTAGAAAATACATAAGTGAAACACATACAACACGTCGGGGGAATGCTCTGAAATATTACATAACTGGAGCTTGGATTACGCCGCCGGACCCCCGGGTTGTCGGCTGACGGGCTGTGTAGCGAAGTGTTTGTGACCTGTCATCTATGCATATGTTGCGGCCGGCCCGTGAGGTTGTAGGCCTGTAGCCGTGTGACCTGAGTTTGTGCAATAATAAAACAGTTTAAAAAAAAGTGAAGATGTGCTGACTGCTGCTGTAAATAAATAAAGTCCCATACCTACATGTATTAGAAATAGTAAGAAATGCTTTCCCTCTGGGTAAGCTGAAAAAGATATATTAATGGCACACGTCATATCAGTCATAGGCATATATATAACAAGCAATGGCATAGCCAAT
This sequence comes from Lissotriton helveticus, assembly GCF_964261635.1. Classification (NCBI taxonomy): domain Eukaryota; kingdom Metazoa; phylum Chordata; class Amphibia; order Caudata; family Salamandridae; genus Lissotriton; species Lissotriton helveticus. The sequence goes on along the minus strand of NC_136067.1, from coordinate 1,072,387,593 downwards.
AGGTCTCGCCTTTGGGACCTTATAAGTATTTAGTTAAGCAACAAATTATCCTTGGTGCAACAGCATCAACTGTTGCATGGCTAAACATTTATAAGGTCCCAAAGGCGAGACCTATTGGCTTCGCCAATCCTTTTTTTTGTTAGGCACGGGGAGATTAAGTGATGTGGCCAGAATCACAGGATGTTCAGTTTCGTTGCCGAGACTCGAACTCAGTTACCCCTATTTGAGGTTGACCGCCTAGCCGTTAGGCCAACTCCTCTCCCTTCTAGCTATGAGGTGAGGCCGCTTAAACCCTGCTAAACTATGACTTAGACTCGGGACCCTAATGATGATGGGTAGGTTACCAAGCTTTATACTAATTAGGACGGGAATCCTAAATAACCCAGGAGCAAAAGATTGCACAGTAGATGGTGAAATATTAATTGGGGGGGGGACACAAGGAAAGAGTGAGGGAGAGGCAGAGACAGTGAACAGGGATTATGGCAGGGTGCAGGCTACAGGGCTTAGGACAGGACAAGGGCAGGATAAGGGCAGTGTAGTGGTAGAGGGAAGTGGCAGGGAGCATGGCTAATGTGTAGTAACAGAGAGTGGGGCAGGGAGCAAGAACCGAGTACAGGGGTAGGCATAGAGCAGTGGCAGAAAGGCTGACATGTTTGGCAGAGCAAGGGATAGGGGGAGAGTGCAGCGAAAGAGGATAGTAGCTATGGTGGGGAGTAGGGACAGGGACCCTAGCCATGGGAATGCAGTAGGGGGTGGGACAGAGATAGGGTGATGTGGTATAGCGCCGGATAGGCAGAGGGCACCGAAGCACGGGGAGGAAAGAGGGAAGGACAGACAGTAGAGACAGTGGACAGGGCCAATAGCATGGGTATATAACCGGGATTTGGACCAGAGACAGGAAGCAGGGTGCTGTGGCAGAATGGTGTTTCATCTTTTTCCAACTCCTACATGATTGCCCATTCATGAACCAATAAGATACTTTACTAAATTGACACGGGTTCCCCTCTCAGTGTATGGGTCGTCCTTGTGCTGCTTATATACTACGAGAGTAGGGGCAGCAGCTGAGGCACTAATGTGGGACTTCACATCCCTCGGTAAAGGATTGTTCTGATGACGTCTGGAGATCACCTGACTTTGGGAACCAATCAAGGTTGGCTTGCCAGCCTCCTTTCCATGTATACTGTTTATGTGATTACGTTTTAGCCTGGATCTGCCTCCGAGATAAAAAGCCTCAAGCAGCTGGTCAGCCATGCAGGGAGCTGCCCTATAAAGTGCCCGAGTCCTGTCCAGCTGAGACTGTGTACGGAGCCGATGTCTGTGCTGCAGTGGCACCCCCTGCTGCTCACTTTTTTTGACGCCCCTGAGTCTTGGGTTACTGTGCCTCAGAGTGCCTGCCGCTCATGTCCGGGCTTGTGATGCAGGAGCGCTCCTGAGTTTCTGCAGCTTGGAGTCTAGCACTTTTCAAAAGTGCGAGCATAGGAGTCTCTAGAGAAAGCACAGGGGTGGAGGTGAACTCCATTCCACCCTCACTGGCACCCAGAGTGTTATTATCGACCCTTCCTTGGTGTGTTCTGGAGTCAGAGTTGACATGTGTAGTTTTTATCAAGCAGCGTGTGGGTTGCAGCCCTTCCAAGGGGTATGTATGCTTATAGCTGCAGCTGCAGAGCCGTGCCAAACTGCATGAAAGGCAGCGAAGGGAGAGAGAGCACCATGCCTGGACCTTCACAGCTCATGAGACGAAGAGTGTTGTTTGCACGGGCCAGCCTTAGCTGTCACGCTGGGAGCCAAGTTACGAGCCCAACACATTCTCACCTGCTCACGCGCTTGACACATCTGCCGAAGAGATGCCGCAGACTCGGGCTATGAAAGAACAGACCAGCACGATTGTCCGCCTCACTTTGGCACTAGCAACAAGGGACAGAGGCAGGACCTGGCAGCTATCTTTCTTTAAAACATGTGGGAGAGGAGGGAGAAGTGCTGGGAACAGGCGCCCTCGAAATGACTGTGCGCCGCGTGTGCCAATAGACGTTTCTTATCTGCTTCTTCAATAAACAAGCAAATAAGAAAAGTCTATTGGCACAAGATGGCGTTGGACTGTCCACAGTCTGTACGGACACGCGCATGCTGTCTGCTATGGACAAATGGAAAGAGCAGCCATGTTTGTCCATGCAGATGCGTGCACGAAAGCCCTCGACAGAATCGATTCCAAAAGGTACTCGCAATAGCGAGAGCACAGCATGCATTGCTTTCACTAGGCGAGACCTAAAAAGGAATCTCAATATAAGCATTACAACAAAAATTGATAATAAGATTAGTTGCAGGCCTTTGAAATGTTTGGGATTTCTGAAATATTGAATTTGCTGTGTTTGAATTATTTTATCGCCCTAGCTCGAATATGGTAAAGGGTTGGGAAATGGGTTTGTGTAGCAGGATGATTTAGAGAAAATGGTAATCTTTCTGATGAAGTAATTTTTTTTTTATATTAATGTGAAAATATCTTGGAACATTGTGAAGAAATTGACTATGAAACAAGTGGCAACCTGACAGTAGAGCAGACAGTTGCTGACAGTAGATGATTCTGTTAGGCTCAATTTAAAGAGCCTGCAGTACAGAGACATGATTTAGTGAGTCAGGTTAGGTTATACAAGTTTAGGTCTTGCCTACCGGATACTTTCTTTTGTCTGGTTTGAAAAAAGACCTATTGTCATTTTACAGTAAGCTTAGAGCCTTCCCACTGCTTACTGTTGATTGGCTTTATTGTCTCCCTCATCTGTTGATTTGTATGTGTTAGATTGTGTGGGCTTTTCTCCTTCTTCAAGTGTTTGGCTCAGCCCTAGACCGTAGCTTCATTACTTGTGTCCTTCCACTATTTATTTTTAGGCATATTTTTCTTTTTGGTTATTGTCTCCATAAGAGTACAAGTCTTTTTCAGCTGTCCTCCTCATGTTCTTTTCTCTTCCATCGTCCCTCCGTTTTGCGCTCACCCTTAAATGCTTCGCACCACATTGCTTTCTTGCCTGCATGTGTCATCCTAAAGTGCTGCTTTCCCCTCCTGTCTGCCCGCTGCCTGTTGCTGCCCCTTTGCATCTGTCTGCTTCCATTTGCTGCCTTTGCCCACCAAATCACTCCTTGTTGATATCCCCTCTTGCCCTCCATTGTTGCTATATTGTTTATGTTGTTTAAGTAGAAGACCAGGCTTTAAATTGTTGCTGGCCATCCACCTTAAAAGTGCCTTTCCACTACTTCTGATTCTTTTTTAATGTACGGATCTATGCACGATCTGTAAATAAAAAAATGGATCCTGTGTCATTTCAGAGGGGCGCATGTGAAGTAGAGCATGCATGCACCTACAAAATGATGTGGATGCATCATTGCACCTTTTTTGTGTGACTTTTTGCCATGCTGCACAGCACTTGTCGACGCTGTACAGCATGGCTAAAAGGCTTTGGCAAAGAAAATTGGTAGCAAAGGCGAGACCTATTGTCTTTGCCAGTGCTTGTTCTTTCAATAATTTCTCTGTTGACTCGCTTTTTACTTACCCACAAAACTGTCAAATTCAATGGATTTTATTTCCCCGCAATGCAAATGTCAGATTAAAGAATCTGCACCCCATGTTCCTGTCTATGGCCCTTTAGGTGAATGAAGGAATCACATTTGCTCATGCATTTTCTCCTAATATAGGCTCCTTAGGTTGAACCACAGGCTAGGCATTTGGCTGATTTATACCATGCCCTTAATAGGGATGTTGGGGAGGTGCTGGTGGGTCGCAGGGACATCCTATAGCCTGTCACACAGTGGAGGAGCTTGGAGCCAGCCACATAATTGACCTCCCCATGGGAATGAGGATTCCAAAGGCTGAATGGATCCATCTTTCTAGCACGTGAACATGGGCCCGAGCACTCTGGGCTTCTACAGAAGGTCTGAGGGCTCCCACTGGGCCAGGTTCAATGTCATCTTTTATTGCACTTCCTCTCCTCAAGAGCTTCATTCCCCTTTTTCAGGAGCCGTGCATGCCACACAGTACTAGCAGATTCAGCCTGTCTTTTTTTGGCGGGTCCTCAACATATTTCATAAGCACACACAAAGCACAGGACAGTAAGAATGTGAATGCACACCTAGAAGTCATGTGCCTATCACCGGCAGTATATATTCGTGCTTTTCAAACTTACCAACCAGAATACACCCTTAAACTGCTCTGTCGCTTTAAATTAGCAACACATAAAAATGGGTTAATAATCAAAAATAAAAGTAAAACTTCTGCTGCAAAGTTCCGCGTTTATATTCCCTGCCAACATGCCCCGACAACAGTTATCAGGCAGTTTGATTCGTAAATGGTGCAGCTACATGGGAGAGCCCGTTCAGGAGATAGATTCACTACCTGCTGCCTGTCCGCAGTTTGGGTAAATGGTCCCACATGTTCAGTTAACGTGCCATAAATAAACAACTGCCCATCTAGTCAGCTTCAGATAGACACAGCTGGGATCGGGGAACTTTTGACATCAGTGTTATGAACACCGCTCTTTTTATCGACCTGGGTATCTTTGAAGCGCAAGGCAGAATGTCTTTCATGTGAAATTACTGGAATATTTTTGTGTGCGCCTCTGCTCCTCGTGTCAACCAGAGCCAGCAGATAGGACCTCTGTTGTGTCTGTGTTAAACAGTAAAAATATAATGCTCTCAAACACCCAGAGCTCATTAGGGCGCGAAAAGGACCAATGCGTGCTTCGACGGTGATTAGCACCTTTCGTTGAGGTATTTTTAAGCACGCCTGTGCTGTCGACTATGTAGAAGGTGTACTTTTACCCCTATCTTCCCTCGAACACACCAGGAGTCATAACAAAACAAGACTCTTGCTGTTCCTTGTAGCACCTGTTCCAATTACCAACTAGATTGACGTTACCAGTCAAAATATAAGCTCGTCAGCACAAGAACCCATGGGCCTTATTTATGAAGGCCTTGCGCCGCCGGTGCGTCACTTTTAACATGGGAAAAAGTGACGCACCGGCGGCGCAAGGCCTTCATAAATAAGGCCCCATGTTTACATGATTTTTTTGGGGTGTTAAGTCTATTACCCATCGGATTATTATTATTGTTCTTTATACATTTATAGAGCGAGCAGCTACCCAACAGGGTTTCCCGGTGCTGAGCAGGACAACAATCAAGACACAGACTGCAAATTATAGTTAAGGATAAGGAATTATACTGGGCTATAAAGGAAAGTCTTTGAGGGCCATATGCATGAAAAGTAACATTTGCGATTCTCAAATAGCAATTTTTTGCAAAACGCTATTTGAGAATCGCAAAACCCTATGTACGTAGGATTTGCGTAATTGCGATTCGCAAATTGCGAATTGCAATTAAGGAATACCTCCCCATTCATTCCTATGGACCTAGAGGCCCATAGGAATGAATGGAGACACATTCTCAATTTGCGATTCCTAATTAGAGAATCGCAAATTGCGAATGCAATTTCAAGGGTGCCAGGGTGTCAAAAAGACACCTTGTTACACCCCTGAAATGAGCATGGGTGCGGATGTGGCGCACATACATGCCCTAAGGGCATGTATGTGAGTCACATGGCACTTTGGAAAATGCATAAAAGTGCATTTATCAAGGAAATCGGAAATTACCAGCAACTTGAAGTTGGTGGTAATTTGCGATTCCTTAAGTCCAAATTGCACTTTTTCTGTGCTTCTTACATTGCATTTAAGGAATCGCAAAATAGGGAATCGTATAACTTGCTATTCCTTATTTTGCGAGGGGTACTTTTGTGTCATACATATGAAACTGCTATTTTGCGATCGCAAATGCCGAAATTCTGCGAATTGCAGCATTTGCGATCGCAAAATTGCCTTCATACATATGGCCCTAAATTCTTACGAAAGGCTAGTAGCGAATTACACATCCTATGTTCCATTGGAAGAGACTTCCACGGTTTGGGGTCTAGGTAAGAAAACAAGCGGCCTCTCATATGAGTAAGACGGAATCTTAGCACAACAAACAGAGAAAGGCTAACTGATCTCAGCTGTGGGGTGGGCACGTAAGGTTTGACCTGACGTTGTATGTAGGGGGGCGCAAAGCCATGTTTGGCCCGGAACATGTAACATAAGGCCAGAAATTCAATGCGTTTTTCCACTATGAGCCAGTGGAGTTTATGAAGCAAAGGTGAGACTGAATCCTTGACTGAATCAAGGAGGCCTGCAGCCACGTTTTGTATGAGCTGCATGCGATGGACTGAAGCTGCATCTTCGCCCAAGTACAATACATTCCCATAATCGAGTCTAGAAATCACCAACGCTTGCATTACAGTTCTCTGGGCTACAGGTGGAATTAACCAGAGAATTTGTCTTAACCATTTGAGAACCGCAAAGCAGGTCACAATGACCCCAGACACCTGTGCTTTGAGGGAGAGGTTGTTATCAATAGTGAAACCCAGGTTCTTAACTTTAGGGACAGAGCAGATAAAGGTTCCAAAGTGTCAGGCCAATGGTTAATTCCCCAAAGTTCAGGGTTGTTACCTCAAACATTTGTACAGTTAGTACAGTTTAACTTCAAGGCATTGCTGGTCTTCCAAAGAGAGATATTACGCACTCTGAACTGGAGCAAGGAAGGGTCCTGATGCTGAGCAGCTGAGAGAGAAAAGATGATCTAGGTATCATTAGCATAGGAAAAAATTATCAGTCCTGACTTCTTAGCAATGTCCGCCAGAAGGCGAACATAGAGGTTAAAAAGGAGAGGGCTTAAAATCGAACCCTGCGGCACTCCTGAAGATAATGTTATAGGATTTGTCTTTTAAAAAAGAGATCAGCCACCTCAAAGCCACAACCTCAATACCTGAAGCTTTAAGACAATCTGCCGAGATGGAATGTGACACTGTATCAAATGCCACACTCAACTCTAGCAGAATGAGAGCTGCCGTACCTCTGCATTCAAGCTTCTACCTGAGATAGTCAGTGATCCCAAGCAGAGCAGACTTGGTGCTGTAGCTAGACCTGAAGCCAGATCGTGATGGATGAAATAAATTGTGAATTGTAACTTAAGAGGAGAGTTGGGAATTGATGTGTCTTTCCAATTCCTTAGAGAAAACTGAAAGGAGGGATATTGGACAGTAATCGGATACGACCAATGTCATTTGAGTGTTCATTTTCTCTTGCTTTCAGGATTTGATTTCTTCGATTCCTCATGTAAAGAAGGCTGGTACACTAAATGTCTGCCATGTCATCATGGTCTCCACATTGGCCAACATCGACTTTGTGTGTTATAGTTGCTCGATCAACTGTCCCTTAAAAGGTATTGAGAAACAAGAAGATGGTAGCCACCTGAGAGCTGGCTGCCAAAGCTTCCAATACTGACCTTTTTTATTGACACTTGTGATTGGGTTCCTTCCAGTGTTTAATTTGTAAAAAAAAGTAAGTTACAAGGCCCTTCTCGGAAGGCCATTGCAGTCGGCATCACCACCCATTGCCACAGCCAGAGCTGCCAATGACAGTACCAAAATAACATCTAACAATCTCACTCCTACAAGTTTGACAATGCAGACTATTTTAGGCCACACAAAACTTTAGTACTGGGCATGAGAGGCTGGTATTATTAATTTTCAATGCGTATTGACTTAATAAACACGGTTCTAGTGCTAATTTCAGAATTAAATAGACAGCGCTATCATGTGGTGGACTGTTGCCAGAACCTTTGCTGACAATTAAGTGCTGGTGCTGATCACAGGAAAACCATTGACTCAAATTAAGCAAATACTGGTTCTTACCAGTTTTAGTGATATTAATTCTAGGCTACACATTCTAACTCTCACCATAATATTTTTCAGACCTTTTTACTTTTTATGAGTTGCTCTGGCAGTGTTTCTCACTGTTGTTTGTTCATATGGGTTTCCGGAGTAGTGTGCTTCAACATCTCATATGGGGGTAACAAGCACTATATAAATATAAACCTTTTTTCCCCTCTTCTATCCTTCTGCTATCCTTCTGAATCCAAATAACTGACTAACCTATCCACCATACTAATTTAACACTAATCCTCTATGGGTCCCAGAGTAGCGTGCTACTCTCCGAAAAAGCGATTTGACGCCTCGTCAGGGGTAGTAAGCAATATAATAATGCAATTGCAATACAATACAATATAGAAAATTGTTAGTCTCATTTACTGGTCTACCATCATGAATGGGAGCAAGCTAGCCTCGTTGAAACATTCACAACATTCTGCTTACAAGCCAGGTTTTTGTACATTACAGGGTGGTATGCTTACTAAGGTTTGCAAGCACCAACAAATCCGCAGATTTGTGGACACACCAAATTTTGAAGATAGGCAGTAACTCTGAAAATGGCACGTTTTTCTATTAAGGACAGGAGCAAGACAATTTTCACGATGGTAATGAGCAGTAAACTTGTTAAGGAAATGGGAGGGTCTCTCTACGCAGCACCCCATTTGACATGTTTTGTGAGAAAACAATACAAATGGATTTAGCAAGTACAAGTATTCATGGAGCTGGTTCTGTCCTGGAACACAGCTTTTTTGAAGAACTCCTGGAATTCTCTCGGAATCCCCCATCTTTGGGACATTTTATTAAAAAAAGTCTGGGTAAGTAAATTATCAGCTATCAGTTTAGAAGTTCTGAGAATCTGCCCGTAGTCTCTTGTTTTAAATACCTGCTTTGAAATAAGGAACAGCTTGCCAGGCATTCAGGGGTGAATTACCCAGTTGTGTGTATTTTTGATTTGACCTAGATGTTAAAATATACAGACAGACAGTCTTCTGTTAATCATATTTACTATTAGGAACGTGGATATCACCACCTCGTGGCAGGCTATAATCTGAGAAGATAAAGCCATCAATTACCAAAATAAAAATGACATATGAAAACTGTTAACTAGTCTCAAACAATAATGACAGGTGAAAGACTAAGGGGCTCATTATGATGTCAGTGGGACCGACAACTGAAGCAGCAGTCAGACCGCCGCATTACAATGCAGTCAATCCGACCACATGGGTGAGGGACCAATCGCTGCGGTTCCAACAGGCTCAAAGAGCCCATGGCAGAGTGTCGGGATGTAATCCCTACAATGAGGGTGGTGTCTGCTCAGGCACAGCCGTAGGTATTACGGTGGCCCTTTCCAACGGACCGCCATTGAAAGGCCGTCGGAAACGGACTTTGGGGGCCATAGCAGGACCCCCGTCCCTGCGTGCCTCCTCTATGAGGCCAGGGGGGCACCACTGGTACCCCCACAAGCATCCAAGCCCCATATGGCAGGCCCAGTGAGGAGCCTGCCACAGGGTGAAGAAGTGTTTAAAAACCTGCCTTTTGGCTTTGGGGCATGTGCTGCGTCCCTTTTCAGGGCTGCAGCACAAGAATCAATGCAAAAAGGAATGTTTTAGACCGCCTCCACGGCGGTCAGATCCTAATTTGGCAGTCGGTACTGCCGACTACCTGTCGACCAGTATCTCTAACGCAACAATACCAGTCAGGCGCTTGTCCGACAGGCATCGTAATTAGGGCCTTTGCTTGTGATCTTATGAAAAGATATGATAGGATCTAGGAAAGCCAGTATGGAGGAAAAATGTAAAGATCTTTGTTTATTTGGATTAGTTTCAAATGACTCAACTTATGGATATCCCAAATAAATAATAAAAGATATATCACACAGAAATGCTACATCAGAACAAAAAAATGCACAAATGTTTGAGTGCCATTTTATTAAATGGGCAAAAAAATGGACCTGTAATGGTGAAACTTGGCACCTTGCGATGTGGCACATACTTTTAATATCTCCTATTTGATTGAAAACTCTGAATGCTGAATTGGGATCCTGTAAATTGGTCATAAAGTAAAAGGAAACAAACTGTTATTTTCATGAAAATGTGACTAAAGTATGATAAAAAAAATATCGGGTACAGCTTGGATGGATACCTTTCATTAAAGGGGCTGCAGTTGGTGTTTTTCTTCCCCCAATTTATTGAGTGCCCATTACTGGAGGACTGGTGCTGCCCCATCTGCCTGCTTAGGGGTCAGGACACTACCATCCATACTCCCACATCAAGGAGAGAGCCGCTGGGGGACTCAGCTTAGCTGCTGGGGTCTCAAAGTCCCAGAATCCCGAAGGACCATCGTAGCTGGGAGTCACAGATGGGTGCTGATAGCGCGTGCTGCTGTCCCTCACTTTTGGGGCTACAGTTGGTGTTTTTTTCTTGCCTCAATTTGTTGAGAGCCCATTACTGAATGACTGGTGCTGCCCCATCTGCCTGCATAGGGGTCAGGACACTACATTCCTTATGCCTAGATCAAGGGGAGGGCCACTGAGGGACTCTCTGAAGCCACTGCAAACTCAAACTCCCAGAATCCCCCTGGACCATTGCAGATGGTGTAATGGTGTTGCTAGATATTCATGAAGACACAATGATATAGTTGTGGAGATACTAGTATACAGGCAAACGTGCACTCACATAGATACGACAGACTCTCATGTGTAGTGGTGCGAGCCGGAAGTCACAAGCGACTCCGGACCCTTTTTTTATGCTCTCTGGCCACGCCTGGCCAGAGAGTGATACATAGTTAGCTGGTGCTTCCGGGGGAGACCGCTCCAATGGGGCGAGCAACTAGACTGCTACATCCCATCCCAACTTAGTTCTTCAAACAGTCTCAACAGGAAATGTTCATGAACATACAAAATCGGTTAGTCTCTTGTTCGGCTGAGGATTTCGTCTGAGGTTGTAGTGGTGCCAGCGGTTTTCAGGCTCTCCCCTTGGACTCATTGGTTCTTGACCGCTGGTCGGAGATCCGAGGCTGGAGGCTTCCGAAAATGAAGGATCCGTTGGACTTTGAGACGGAACATCATCAGAGCTGCCTCCGGCTTCGTGACCTTGTACCTCAGAGGTTCCCGACACATTTGTCCTGCGGAATGTTCTGACAGGGGGTGGAATTTCTTTGAACTATGAAATGTTTCTGGTTACTGTCTCGCCGTCACGTTCAGCGGTGATTGCCATCCCTTTTGTCGACCTGACGATCCGCACTCCTGGTTCATAAGGAGTTCGGAATTTTCCTCCGCTTCACCGATTCCGTAGCAGCACACAACACCCGAGACTAATTGCCCGGACTCTCGCTCTTCGTCGATGGCTTGCTCTGTCATTCGTTTTATGCCTTTGTGTTTTCGTAACTTCTGGATCGTAAGGTTCTGGCCGCCAGTAGTCAGACATGGGCAGCATGTCTCGTCGCGGTTCGGTTAGCATGAGCGACCATGGAGACCGCTTCGTTGTGCAATTGGGTGTGCTGCGGTATTCTCGCAGGAAATGTTGTAAGGGCACTTCTGGGTCCGTTCCCTCAGCCGTCGCTATGCGCAGTATTTTGCTTACGGTGCACATGAACCGCTCAACCTCACCGTTGGCTTGAGGCCATTGGGGGGTGATCCGGTGATGCTTGATTCCTACACGGGCTAAGAAATCCTTGAACTCACCGCCTTGGAACGGGGGCCCATTGTTGGTCTTGATGACTTGTGGTAGTCCAAATAATGCGAATGATTTTTCTAGGACAGATTGCAAGTTGGAAAATGCGGTGGACGGTAGTACTTCGACTAGTGGATACTTAGTATAACTATCAATGAGAACAGCTGTGACTGGCCCGTCAGGGAAACTTCCGAAGTCAAGGCTTCGTGAAACACTCCTTGAACCCTCAGTACGTAATAGTCAATCAGAAGAACGCATGATTTGCGTGACCACCTTCTCGACGAAGAGCAATTCCATCAAGAAGGTCATAAATAAACACTGGAGCCTTATTGCCAAAGATTTGGACATTACACACGTACCAATGCATGCGTTCAAAAAGGCCAGGAATGTCAAAGATTATGTAGTTTCATCTTTTTTGGAATGTCCACCTGAACCGACCATAGCATCATGCTGGCAACAACCACGGATTGTTGGACATTATAGATGTGGCAAATGTAAAGCCTGCCCCTCGACTATTCAATCTAAAGACTTCGTTTTTAAAAACCATCGACACACACATAAACACCACACGAACTGCAACACTAAAAATGTGATCTATGGAATAATTTGTCCTTGTGATCTCATATATGTAGGTCAGACTCAGCAGTGCGTTAAGGCACGTTTCCTCTCACATTGCAGCAGAATCAGGTGTAAGGTACCGGGGGCACCTTTAGTTGAACATTGTATAAAAAACAACCATTTACCTGAGTCACTTAAATGGGTAATTTTGGAACATGTTACACTGGGCCCTAGGGGTGGAAATCTTTCCAATATCCTTAATATCAGGGAGCTCAAGTGGATGCACATTTTCAACTCTGTAGCTGAGGGCCTTAACGAATCTGAAAACAGCTTTGCGCAACTATCTAATCTTTAGGTTCTCTCTTTCTTTCTAAATTATGATACTGAGAGTTGTAAAAATTCCCTTTCTTCTTTAAGAATAACATACGCAGAATGTTGGAGTTTTCACTATCCTACGAGATAAGTGCACTCTGGTTTCCATACTAGCAGCTACTTAAATGTACACTAATACAAGAACATGTAGTACTATTTTGGTGAAATGTTTTCCCGTGTGCAACAATTTACCCTCATGAGGTACTGTAACCATGAGTTTTCACTATCCTGTGAGACAAGTGCACTCATTGTATATATGACTAATTGCTAATCTAAGCTTTATTACATTGAATGCTGGGATAGGTTAAGAGATGTAGTAAATATTGCTTGATGACCTGTTTGCCCCCTCTTTTTGATGCGCCATTTTTTTGATGAGCCTGAGTTTTATTTTTTATCCCAATATAATTTCGCAATATTAATATTTATTATTTTTTATTTGATGAGAAGATTCAATTATGCCATGATAAATGCACAGAGGCTAATACATTCGGGATCCAAATGTTTATTTCAAAGGACTCGATACTAACCAGGAACATGAACCTTTAACAGGCAGAGTCTTTTGTCGATTTCTAATACACGAGGCCCCGCCCGCTTGGAAATAACCAGGAAGTGGTGGCTCGAAAGCGGCGCTTCGAGATAGAGCAACCGGAGGCTCAGTCGGTACACGAGTGATGACCGACGAGTCGGCAACTGAATATTGAAAATCCGCGGATTGAATTTCGGACGGTCCTCGAGACGTCCTAAGGTAAATACTTTCAGCCCCTCGCGCAATGAATTGCCAAAACGATCTGAATACTATTCTGAGCCCTTGGGTGTTTGTTTTATTCACCGACAGGAGGCTGCGAAAACTGTGTAGGATCCAGTCTTCCCCCGTCATTAGCCATCCTTCACTGGAGGTAATTGGAACATTTAATAGGTTTTCCCTAAATTTTAGGTTAAGAACGGTAGCTCTACAATATTTGAAATGACATTTTTTTACTTTAATTTTCAGGCATATCGCAGTACAATTCCATCTACTTGAGGCTCCCACCCTTCAATCAGAAGCGGTAACTTGTATAATTAGAATTATTCTTAGCTAGGCACTCATTAATGACTATTCATGTATTGAATAGAACTGAATAATCTGTTTTCCCACCCTATTAGGTTTTCGTTGACTTGTTTCAAGACATAAACCTTGAATAGGACACACTGGATTAACTAATGTTTTGGTTAATCAACTTTCGTACTTAACTGTATAAAAATTAGTGGTAAGCCACAAAGGTTCCTTTTGTAGCTTTTTGTTAATGACATTTTTAATAGAGGTAATTGACATCCGCTTTTCAATAATATTATGTTCTCACTTTATAATTGTTTCTTTTACATACTCAGGTCTCTCTCTCAAAATTGGTATTTTACCTACATGAAGTATTGTGAATTATGGAAGCACCGATTTAGGTTACCCGCTGCTTGAAACCTAACGATAGGAAACTTTGTAACAAACCGGTTGAGACTCCAACTCATAGAGACCAATAGGTAAACTACAATGTGGCATTTCTGATTGTGCCCATATGTATCTATTGGCCCAACAGTTGTGTGTACCCCTACAAATTGGATGACTCAACAACTTCTTAATACTGTGTAATTCTCATTTGTAATAGCTGACATCCATCTGAGCTGTAGACCCAATCTGTTTATCTGCAGCAACGAATCTCCGTTTCCGGACCAAGATAATCAACTTTGTAGCTGATCATATTCCTCTCGCCCCTAACGATAGGTGAGAATTAGTCTCTTGTCCAATGTTTAACTTAACAATATGGATTCAGACACAGACAGATAACACGGTTTCTTAACTGTCTTTTAACTGATAAGTATGTTCCATCCTCCTTTGAATTCAAAACTGGTTGGGTGGTTTTCTAAATTGGTTTTCTAATTGTTCTTTAGGAGTTTGCCCACCCACAACTTCTTTGTCCTGATGAAGACCCTTTCGTAAGGAAAAGAATCCTACTGTCCATTTGGGTCGAAACGTAGACGACTACACAACTATTGAACAACTCCGGGCCTAATCTAGACATTCAACGCTTTAACGGAGTTAGGCTTGTTTTGCCAGTAATTTGGACTCTTTGTGAGCCTTATGATGTGGCCTTCACTTTAAGGGACCACTTGTATATATTTTTCAGAATACGAATTAATTTTGTCACTGAATGATTCAGATCACCTTCAACCTATTCCCGACACTTCCCTCACTTCACCCCTCCCCGTTGTGAATGTGGGCACACACATGCATCAAAATATGTTAAATGTTATACAAATTCCAATCCATTGAACAGGATATATATGCATTTTTGAATTAAATTCTTTTTGCATTCAATAGCTTTGCCTTTTTTTGAATTAATTTGTAACAATGGAATAACATTTGTAAATTTCTTTGTTCTGAGTCTGAGGACCCCTTCCTTTCATTTCAATTGTTACCCAGGTCCTCTTTGACTGTTTTGGGTCTAACCCTTTTTTCATAAACAGTAGTCAGACATGGGCAGCATGTCTCGTCGCGGTTCGGTTAGCATGAGTGACCATGGAGACCGCTTCGTTGTGCAATTGGGTGTGCTGCGGTATTCTCGCAGGAAATGTTGTAAGGCCACTTCTGGGTCCGTTCCCTCAGCCGTCGCTATGCGCAGTATTTTGCTTACGGTGCACATGAACCGCTCAACCTCACCGTTGGCTTGAGGCCATTGGGGGGTGATCCGGTGATGCTTGATTCCTACACGGGCTAAGAAATCCTTGAACTCACCGCCTTGGAACGGGGGCCCATTGTTGGTCTTGATGACTTGTGGTAGTCCAAATAATGCGAATGATTTTTCTAGGACAGATTGCAAGTTGGAAAATGCGGTGGACGGTAGTACTTCGACTAGTGGATACTTAGTATAACTATCAATGAGAACAGCTGTGACTGGCCCGTCAGGGAAACTTCCGAAGTCAAGGCTTATCCATGACCATGGCGACGGTGCCGGGTCTTCGTTGATTACCGGTGCTGTGGACTCAGCGTTACTTGTGATTTGACAGGCTCGACAGTTACGTACGACGGTGTCCACACTGCCTTCTAGATCCGGGAACCACACCTTTTCTCCCATTCTGGACTTCATTCTCTCGATACCCTGATGCCCCTCATGGGCGAGTGTCGTCGCTCGTTCTTGCAGGCTTTGTGGTATGACAATGCACCTCCCTCTCAACACGATCCCATTTTCTGCGGAACTAAGGGGCATATTACCAACAACTAGCGATAATTATCGCTATGTTGGTTTAGCGGGGATATTTTTATCTCCGAGCTGCGGCGATTTTTATCGCTTAGGAGCCTTGATATTATCAAGGTTTATCTCCTAAGCGATAAAAATCGGCCGAAATGCATGAATATCGCTGAAAAGTCAGCGATATTCATGCATTACCGAGCTAATGCTCTTAGCCATGTTATCCACCTACCATTGGATAACATGGCTAAGAACTGCTATGGGGCAGGTGTTAGCTTTTGGAGATATTCGCGCTTAGCGCGAATATCTCCAAAAGTTGGTAATAGGAGATAGCGATGTTAGCGACTGTTTCCAGTCACTAACATCTTGGCACGCCCACTTTGCATGTCATTAGTGATAAATATCACTGACATGCAAAGCGGGGCCCAAAATGGTCGCTATCTCCTACTAGCTGTCGCTAACTGGTGTTAGCGACAGCTAGGTAATAGGGAGATCATTTTATCTCTGCTTTTTTGGCTTTTAAAGCCAAAAAAAGCAGAGATAAACCCCCTTGATAATATGTCCCTAAGTTTGTTATGAACTTTCCAGAATTTCCCCAGGCGAGTCCTTTCAGTTTCACTCCACCCTTGGATGTTTGTGAGAAAACCATCCCAAGATCCATTCTTCAGGGCGTCAGCTATGCGTTGAAGGACCACATCATGGTTCATCTGTTCTTTTATTTCCTCTATTGAGAGGGCTTGTGGACATGACCACTGGGTGACCATGTTTACAAATTCTTCTGTCTTTGCTTCTTGGTCATTGTCTCCTTCCAATGTCATTGCTGGGTGCCGAGATAGGAAGTCTGCGGGGTTCTTTGCACCTGCCCGGTATATCAGTTCCATTTGGTAATGCTGTAATTGAATGGCCCATCCTTCTATCCTGGGTGGTGGATGTGGCACTGTCCCTTTGAATAGCGGGGCGAGAGGTTGATGATTGGTAATTACTCGAAAAGGATGTCCGCTCACATATAGGGGAAAATGGTTGCATGCCCACTTGATAGCCAGTGTCTCTCGTTCTATTTGTGAGTACCGGGCTTCTGTCGCAGTGAGTGCCTTGCTGGCAAACGCCAATGGGACCCAGGCCCCTGGTTCAGTTTCTTGGGTGAGTAGAGCTCCGAGACCCACCGGGCTGGCATCTACTTGCCGTTCTGTGGTGCGCGTGGTGTCAAAGTACGCCATGGTTGTGCTGTCTAATAGGGCAGCCTTCACTAGTTTGAAAGCACTGTCCTTCTCTGCTGTCCACTTCCAGGGGGTCTCTTTCTTTGTGAGGCTTCGCAATGGTTCCACAATCGTTGCTAAGTTCGGGATAAATCGTCTGCAGTATGTCGACATCCCTAGAAAACTCCGTATCTCCGAAGCATTGGTGGGAGCAGGGGCTAGTTGAATTGCTCGGGACTGTCTAGGGTCTACTTGGACACCTTCTGAGCTGAATACGTAGCCGAAGAAGTCAATCGTTTTGCAGGAGAATTGACACTTTTCCTTATGAAGAGTCACGTTATGTTCCGCCAGCCGCTGGAGCGTGGCTCGGAGTCGTCGGTGGTGTTTTTCAAGGGTTTTCGAATGAATCAGAATGTCGTCGCTGACATTAAGGACGCCTTGAAGGCCTGACAGGATCTCCCTCACTGCATTCTGAAATATTTCTGCTGCTGACGATATTCCAAAGTTTAATAACCTCTTGTATCGACGCAAACCCAGATGGGTAGAAAACGTGGTAATATACCTGCTTTCCTTTGCCAGCGTTAGCTGGTGTTATCCAGCGTTGAGGTCCAACTTTGAGAACCATTGTGATCCATTTAAATCAGCGAGGATGTCGTCTACTGTTGGTGTGAGGTGTCTCTCTCATTTTATCGCTCAATTGGGCATCCTCATGTCGATGCAAATCCTGATCTTCCCAGGCTGCTTGGGTTTTTCGGCAATCACCATGGGAGATACCCACGGTGTAGGACCTGTGACTTTTTCAATTACTCCCTGTTGTTCCAGCTTCCTAAGTTCCTGTTCTACCGCCGGCCGGAGGTGAAAACTGACTCGTCGATGTCTTAACGCAACAGGTTGTACTGCCTTGTCAATATGCAATTTTACGGGTGCTCGTTTGATATTTCATAGTCCTTTGAACAACTGTGGGAACATATCTAGGATGTCATCCGTCTGGAGCAGTATCACCGCATTGGCGAATGCGATCAGATTGAGGTCTTCCGCAGTGTGACTTCCCACCAGTATGTCCGCTTCTCGATCAACCACGTGAAACGTCGTTGTCACTACCTGGGTCTCAGGCGTTACTTGAACCGTCATTTTCCCTTTTCGGCGAAGTGGCTCCTGGCTTCCATATGTAAGAATCCTGATTCTAGATGGGGAGAGTGTTGGCTTTGAGTTTAGTTTCTTGTAGTGTTACGACGCCATCACATTGACCGTTGCCCCTGTGTCAATTAGGCCGGTTACTGGAGATCCATCGAGTGTAATGTTACATTTGGGATGAGGTCGCCGTCTCTTCTTTAGGTCGCTTGCAAACAACACAAAGTAGCATTCTTCATCCTCTTCTGTGGATGAATCATCTAGGCGCTGGGTGTGACGAGATAAATTTCTCATTGATCGTGAGGTGGTGGTTTCTTCGAGCGCTAGTTGTCTGACCGCTCCTGTCACTGGTCTTCTCCCTGGGTTGCCTCTACCAGGTGAACCTCCGCGACACACACACGCGAAGTGGTTCGGTATGCCACACTTCGAACATGTCTTTCCTTTCGCCGGGCAACTCTCCGGGGGGTGTTCTTCTCTCCCACAGTACCCACACTGTGACTGTCGCGCAGTCCTGCCGGGCCATCTTCCTCGTCCTCCACAAGAAGGGGTGCGAATGGCATCGGCTCGCTCCGTCTTGACACTCACCGGATGCTCCATTTATTGGTTGAGCGCGGTTTCCATCGCCGTGGCTCGAATGTCTTATAGTTCATGTGAACGTGCGAGGATTAAGATCTCCTCTAGAGTTATGTTTGGTTGACGGAGTATGAGTGTCCGCAATGTTTTGTTGTGACACCCCCGAATGAGTTGTGCTGTCACCTCTTTTGTCTGGTCATCTTCTGTGCAAGTACTTGCAAGTTCTCTGAGTCGTGCATGGAATGCATCCATTGATTCTCCCTCTCTTTGTCTGGCTTGTCTGAGCTTGAACCGCTCATAGTGAGGATTGAGCTGAGGATGAAAGTGCGCATCTAGGGCTCTGAATGCAGCGTCATAGTCATTGGCTGCACCAGTGTTTGGGAGGTGTTTGAAAAACGTATATATTTCATCTCCCGGTAAGTGTAGAAGCAGCGATCGCTTAACTGCGCCGTCCGTCTCTCTTGTCGCCACGAAATAATTGTTGAGGCGGCTGACCCATACCTTCCACCTTGATGACGCGGTGGTAGGGTCAATCAGTTCACTGAATGGTGGAAGCGCTGCGATTTGAGTGTGCACCGGATATTGTGGTACAAGCAGGGCTGCTTGTTGTTGCGCAGGTGGGCTGCTTGTTACTGGGCTGCCTGCTGTGCCTGGTTCGACATGTCAGGTTTTTGTTAGCGCGCACCACCTTTGTTACACTACTTGTCAGTGTCTCTCTCGCTGCTTCTTTGCCAGACTGCGCTGATTGGCCAACATGTCATGTGTGTGTGTCTTTTCCTGTCTCTTTATCCCCCTGTACTGACTTTGCCACTTCCTTTGTGTTTTGTCTTCGTTCTGGGGGTGACCAGGACTGCTCTCCTTGCTGTGTGCTAGTCCTCTTTTCCCCTATGCTTCCCCAGGTAAGTCCAAGTGGGCTGTTTCCCCGTCGTGTATTTGCCTTGTGCACTGTTTCATGTGCTCATTGGCATTGCCTTTGCCAATGCTTGTTAGAAAAAAATCGCCGTGCCCCAGCTATGAGTGTGGAAGGGAGGGAGTCAAATGGTTTTGTTTGTTTTTATTTTTCCACTTTCACCGCGCACCGCTCGGTGCACTCAGGTCTCTGCTTGTCTTCGGAGCCTTCTTTGTCCTGTTCTCTGTTGCCGGGCCGTCTGCCACACCCTTGATCGCTCCTGCGCATGCGCGCGTGTGCCCGCAGTGCTTTTGAGGCTCTCCGCCACTCTGCAGCTCTGCCGGCTGCGGCGCGCACGATGCTCCTGTGCCTGCCGCCTTCAGGATCGCAACCTGTTCCTGGCACTGCTCACCTCTGGGTCGTCCTGGGTGACAGCACTCTGCTACTCGCAGCGGTCCTCGCGCCAGGGCTCACATTCAGCAGGGATTCTCTTCTTGGGCAGGTAGGCGCCGTTTTTCGTTCTTTCTCCCTGGGCTCCACAGCGATCGCCACCCTCCGTCGCCAGTGTAATGGTGCTGCTAGATATTCATGAAGACACAATGATATAGTTGTGGAGATACTAGTATACAGGCAAACGTGCACTCACATAGATATGGCAGACTCTCATGTGTAGTGGTGCGAGCCGAAGTCACGAGGACTCCGGCCCCTTTATTTATGCTCTCTGGCCACGCCTGGCCAGAGAGTGATACATAGTTAGCTGGTGCTTCCGGGGGAGACCGTTCCAATGGGGCGAGCAACTAGACTGCTACAGATGGGAGTTATTGCTGGGTGTTTATAGCGTGCCCTGCAGTCCCTCATAGGTTCACGCCAGACCGAAGCTCGGGTCAAGGCTACGCCCATCTATGCCTGTCTGAGCCTGAAAGAGGCCGGGCTGGGCCATATGTCTTTGATTTTATTTTTGGGATACGTAATTTCGTTTCCAGCTATGCAAGAATCGGGGTTACTGCAAAGGATTTGGGAGTTTCCTGTGGATTCTCCCTGTACAGTGACTTTGGGGGATTTGTTGCTGTTACTGGCCAGAGTAAGCCTGTAGTAGCTCATATTTTTATTTTACAGCCGTTGTTTGCTGCGATTCTGGCCTAAGTCTATTACATTCGGATTGGTACAGTTTAGTGGGACAAACAGTTTTTGACTGGATTTATTTTTGTCAATTATGGTGAACCTGTGATTTATTTTAACGGGCCCTTTTGAGTGTTTGTGTGATTGTATGTAAGGTTTTTTTAAAAGGGAGGGTATGCATGCATAGAGACATTGGAGTGTAAATTAGAGCCTGAGTGGAGGAGGGGACTCGTTATTGATTTTATCATGTTACATGTTTATTGGTTGTATTTAAGGGCTTTTATTAGCTTTCTCACATTTCTCCATCTTGGTAACATTTTTCAGTTATAGGAAAGCAGAAATCTTTAGACGTACCCATTGCAACAGACAAAACGTATAAGTATCCCAGGAATGTAAAGAATTGTAGTACCCTTAGCCAGATTGATGACCTAATAGATGAAGCAGAGAGTATACCGACCTCAACGGATTCAGAAGTATCCAAGAGAACAGGGAGGAAAGGGAAAACCACAGTCCCTGACATCTATGGCAAGGGATCAGTCAGGTAATAGTGTATGCCTAAACCCATCTTTTGAAGCTGTCACTGAAGAACCCCCCTGCCAGATTGCCTCCCAGGGCCCGCTTGAACCAACAGTAGCTTGTGTAAACAGGCACCCCATCTGAATATGAGCGATAGGAGCAGGTCACATGAGGAGCCTCGGGGGATAGAGACGCCTGTGCTACTAGTAGATCTCACAAGGCCACAGGGCCGGACTGGCCATGGTGGGCACCGGGCGATTTCCCGGTGGGCCGGAGGGGTGGGGGATGGTTTAGGACCGGTGGGGGGGCGGTTTTGGTACAGGGGGCAGGTTTTGCAGCAGGTCTACAATATTGATCCCTGTGCCAAAAGCAGCACTAGCACCACTGCGGCCTGTCCGATGTCATTTCTTGGGCTGGTTTGCGTTCCCAGTTCGGCCCTGCAAGGCCACATCAAACCTGTATGATATCGTGAGGGCATTACAGGGGAATATAGTAGGTTTAAAAGTGGTAGTTAACTTCATTGTAGCAAAAATAAATTCCTCTTCCCAGTTATTAGTCAATGCGATTAGCCCACAGGGTCAGGTTATCTTCTAATCTTCCCCACCAGTTCCTTCCTCTGCCTTACCCCAAGCTTCCCAGGCACTAGCAAAGTATTCAGAAAAAAAATATTGAAATGCTAAAATCGACCAACAGAAATACCAAGTTGGAAATATTGTCAGGCAAAATTATCATCATCAAAAATATCGTTGACAAGAACTTCGATTAAAGTAAGTAATATGGAAGTTAGAAATATAGAAAGTGTGAAAAAGAATCTATGTTGTCAATATCAATGTAAAAATATTGTAAATGGTTTTAATATAGTTTGTGGATTTTTAGTACTTTTTAAAAGTAATAAAATAGTTTTTTGTTATTTTTAGTACCAGAGGTGGGGTTTATACAGGTACAGGGTGGGAAGTAAATTAAATATAATGAATGAATAATCTATTTTTAATTAATATTATTTTTAATTAGTAATAATGAATGCTAATTGTTTGATAATTGATTTTTAAAAATTAAGTTTAAGTGTTGGTTGTGGGTTTTGTAGGGGTAGAGGGTTGTTAGTATAGTAAATGAATTGTAATTAATTAATATGCAATTTTTTTAATTAGTATTCATTATTTAATTGATAATGTTTAATGTTAATTGTATGATTTATTTATTTTTTAAATACGTTTTAGGTGGGTTTTGTAGGGGTATAGGATGGGAAGAAAAATAATTATAATTAATTATTACTTATTTATTATTATATTTACTTTATTAATTGATAATTCATTATGTAAATTTGTAGTTTTTTGTATAGTTTGTTGTTTTTGTAAGGGTAAAGAGTGTGCAGGAAATTAATTATAGTATTAAATTAATGTTAATGCGTAAAAATTATTTAATTGTTAATTAAGTTTGTAAATTGTGTAATTAAGATATTGTTTGTGTTATATATTAGGTGTTGGTTGTATGTGTAGGGGTAAAGGGTGGGTAGGTAAGTAAATATACTTAATTTGTTATTAGTTAATTATTATTAATCAATTGATCATTAATTATGTTAATTATGAAATAATTAAAAAAAATGATATATATATATATATATATATATATATATATATATATATATATATATATATATATTACGCTTCATGGGGTTGTCCAAGTAGCGGGTAGCACCCGAGCCTGCGTGCGCCTTCCCCAAAGCGTTAGTTGGTATGGGCAGTTGCGTGTTTGAAATAGGCCCGACGCGTTTCGGAAATTTATTTTCATCATCAGGGGCCAGCAGTAAAGTGCACGACGTCTACCATCTCCCTATATGGTAGAGCCTTTGGAACGAGCAGTAATTTGAAAGTGCATCCATCCAGGATATATGGACTACATCACCCACAAGCACAATGTGTGTTTTCATATAGGGAGATGGTAGACGTTGTGCACTTTACTGCTGGCCCCTGATGAGGAAAATAAATTTCCGAAACGCGTCGGGCCTATTTCAAACACGCAACTGCCAATACCAACTAACGCTTTGGGGAAGGCGCACGCAGGCTCGGGTGCTACCCGCTACTTGGACAACCCCATGGGGCGTAATATATACATATATATATATATATATATATATATAGAACACCAAGTCCTGGCCAAACCAAAATGCTGCAAGCAATGCTTTCAGGAACGGACCACCACTCAGGCTCAATTTTCTTTAAAGTGCGTTTATTGCTCCATTCTTCCCAACATGATGCGTTTCGACCGGGTCTCCCCGGTCTTGATCACATGACATGCTTAAAATCCCGAGTTATTTAAATTCTCAATGTATCCGTGTTTTCCCTCCAAACAATGATCATAAAGGTAAAAGACAGACTATAGGTGAATAAGGTAAATGTTTAAAAGACATCCATCATAACGTAATATTCCTAATGTAAAGAGGTAATTAAAAAACACCACTCCTGAATATTTACATAATATTGTTGTAAAATCAAAAGTGTATAAATCCTACATAAATGCGAAATAAAGGGCAAGTGCCCGAATCTATATTCAGCACTGTCTGTCTAATTTCAGATCACGCAAGGGAAATAGTAACCAGAGCATTTAAATAAAGATTTACTAATAATCACCAAAGTGCAAATGTGTATCGGTCAACTACAAATTTCATAGCAAACACGATAAAATAAAAAATTATCCTAAAATAGGACTAAAGGATGCATTATAACTTTCCTATAGATAGATACAGTAAGGTGCAAAAAACAACAGATGTGCAAAACTATGCTTTATAGGGGAAACAGGAAATAGTGGAAGTAAACAGTTGAAGTAAACATGTGTATCCAATGTGCATATTATTGGTTACTACCGGACTCCAATACCACACAAATACCAGATAAAAACCAGTAAAACCAGAAAACTAATAAAACCAGTAAAAAACACATACACACTGTACAATACACATAAAAAATATTTAAATATTTCCAAAATCCTAAAAAATCATTAAAGTAGATTCAATTCATCTCATCATTAGCAGCAAAAATGGATTTGTATACTTAATTTCATCAGTGTAAGCACAAACATCAAATATATAAATATATAAATATAAATGTAAAATTGATATCAATTCCTAAAATGTCAGAATCAGTAATTTTCCTTTTACTTAGAATGTAACAGGTTAAAGAAAATTGTACAAATCCTCTTCTGTATTCAGTCCATTGGGCATCTTCGTATCTAACAGTATAATATATTGGCTCTCTAATTGGCGCAATTTCTTCTCTCTGTTCCCACCCCTAATTGATTTGGGAACTGTGTCAATCACAAAATAACAACGATCTTTAAGATTATTTTGATGCACCAATTTAAAGTGACGGGCGACTGGATATGAAGAATCCGAATTTACAATCGCCCGCAGGTGCTGTAATATACGGTTAAAAACAGGGAGTTT
Organism: Lissotriton helveticus; assembly: GCF_964261635.1. Taxonomy (NCBI): domain Eukaryota; kingdom Metazoa; phylum Chordata; class Amphibia; order Caudata; family Salamandridae; genus Lissotriton; species Lissotriton helveticus. The sequence goes on along the minus strand of NC_136067.1, from coordinate 1,072,363,134 downwards.
TTTGTACTAACAACATATTGAAGTTGACATGAACGTTCAAGCATGTAGACTGCGTGGTCAGTTTTACATGAATAGAGGCCTTGAATTCTGTGTGACGTAGAAGAGAAGGCATCCATAAATTCCCGTTTATTGACCCCAAACTTACAAGACCTGCACGAGCTGCATTTGTAAAAACCCTTTCTGTTAGTCAGCCAATTGCTCGTGCTGCGTACTTCTGGACTGGTTCTCACAAGAGCATCTCTCATAGAGGGAGCTCTTCTAAAGGTTATTGCCAGAAAAGGTTCCAGTTCCGGAGCTAGGGTCATGTCTGTCTTCAGAATGGGCCAATGCTTATTAACAATCCTTCTAACTTGCTTTTCCTGACAACTAAATGTGGTGATTAGTCTCACCCCCGGTTTTGGTTTTACACTTGGTTGTGAAGTTGTCAAAGCCTCAGTACTGGATTCAGAACAAGTAACATGGTCCTGTATTTTAACCAATGCAGATTGCCGGTCCTTAGAACAATAGCCTCGAGTTTTAAATATTTCCACTGATTCTAACAAACATTTTTCCAGATCTTCATTTTTTCTGCATATCCTTATAATTCTTAAAAATTCCCCATAAGGGATACTTTTAATTAGATGTCTCGGGTGGGCACTGCTGGCATGTAATATAGAATTGCCAGCAGTGGCCTTTCTATGTAATCTAGTATGTATGGTATTGTCTTCCACATAAATTTCCACATCAAGAAATTTCACCTTCAAATTGTTAACGTTAGCCGTAAATATATTAGGTGCGGGTTGGCTATTTTCCAAGGATAAAGGGTGGAAAGGGAAGTAAATATAATTAATGTACTATTAGGTAATTATTATTAATATTTTAATTGATTTATTATGCAAAATGTGTAAAAAAATAATAATAATAAATATATTTTAGGTGTGTGTTGTGTAGTTTGTATGGGGTAGGAAGTTACTTAAGTAAGAAAAAGTTTACAAATATTGAAATATTTAAACGAAATGTGTTTTTTATTATTTTAGTTGTATTGTGCTTGTTATTTAAAAAAATATTGTATTTATTTGTTGTCATTATTTTGGGAATATAGGGGCCCATTAGGGTGGCGGGTGGAGGCTTCTCCGCGGTGCTGGCAGTGGCGGAAAATGTCCTTTTTCGCACGCAAGCAACGGTCCTCACGCCCGCCATATTACAATGGGCAAACATAGCCCATTTCCTGTCCACCGCGGTGTGACATGAACCGCCATAAAAATGTGCCCGCCACCGCGGCGGTGGGAGCCAACAGAGACCCACCGACATGCAGAATGACGTCCCGACCGCCGTACAAATCATGATGCCCCATTCAGCCCATCACACCGCTGCGAGAAACCACCCAACCAGAGACGGCGGAAGCACGACAGCGGAGCACGAAACAAGACACCCGGTCCCCTCCACCCGATCCCTACAGCAATGTATCCAGCACTACACGCCTTCCCGGTGCTGTACCTGATACACTACCAGCAAGTAATGCACCGTCACAGATAACACGGCAGGTACGCAATGATACAACACCGCACACAACCACTACACACAACTAAAAGACACTCTGGTGGGGACAGGAACACATCCACAAGTGTACCCACACATGTCCTACCTGTCACAAAATCACCCCTCCACTTCCAGTTCACCCATCAACCGTGAAATCAATGCAATTCCCGGTCACGTCACCGCAGATGTAAAGACGCAGGAAAACATGCACACAATGCAGTAGGCAGGGCCAGCGCCAGGCATGGGCAGTCCACAAAGGTCATAGGCCACACCTCCACCCATCACACACTGGGCCCCCCACACTCATTAGGGGACATGCATTGTGCCCCTCCTGTGCTCCCCCTGCACATTAAACCAGCCAGGTGAACCCAGACCCTGCACCACACACCAAACAACCAGGGAGATAGTCTAAGCAGGTGGAGCTGCAGAGGAAAACACAGCACAGAAGCTCAGGGCCAGGGCAACCGTCCTCCCCACACCCACACTCCACTCATGTCAAGCAAACTGAGTCCAATCACAAAATGAACACTCACACTGAATATGAACAATCACTTTAACTGTACACACTGCCTGTCAAGTCACCCAGACACACCCCACACTGACACACAGCCACTTACACATACCAGATGTCAAAAGCAATGGAGGACAAGAAATGGGCCAGCCAAAAGTGAGGTGGACAGTGATGGGAAGACAAGGAGATAGCCACAAAGCGTGTGTACATCACAGGCAAGAGAAGGAACATATCACAACAGCCTTAGGCCAACAAATCACACATGGCTGGCATGGTGTGTGCAATAAAACCACAGTGACCTCTGTGCCACAACTCAGGGTGACAGCAAGGCAAGTCATGCATAGGCACAGGGATGATAGGAAGTGTCTGAAGTCAAACAGTGATCAGCCACACATCTGTATCTACTTACTTGACATGTGTATGTCATCAGCACAACACACAGGGCACATTGACACACTCCATGACTGTCAAACACAAGTTGGATCCTTCACACATACCTCTCCTCCATCCACCTCACACCTGCACCACTCAACACCAGTGTCAACTACAGTTGCACATTGGTGTCAAATGTGTAGTTCTTACAATTTTGAGGTCCAGCACTGCACACATTGATGAAAGCACACTCAGATGATGCACACTGCAGTTCACTTCCATGGGGTGTCCCTGACTCCCCCAGTTCAGCTGATGCATAAAGCCACAACTCAGAATGCAATGTCAAGGGCCAATACTTCAATGACATCAGAAAGTACAGGCAGGAAAAATGCATGACAGCTTCACCCAACACAGAGGCCACTTACAAACCATTGCATCACATTAGCAACATCACAGAACTCAGCACTGGCTCAGGCTTGGAATACATGCAGCCCCAGCTTGCTGCTGATGGTCCTTCAAACGTTCATCCAGCTCAGGCTGTGTCACAGCTAAGAGGCGGGCCATTAGTGGTGTCATGCTCCTGCGTGCCAACCTGCCAGTCTGAGGGAGCAGCCCCAGTGTCATCTCTGCCACATTTTTGCTCAGTCGGCAGATGTCAACCCACCTCTTGTGACAGTGTGTATGCCGTCGGTTGGAGACACCCATAGCCGCATCTTGCGTGCAACGGCCCTCCACACGGCATTACGTTGGTGGGCTTTGAGCTGCAGGCATGGGACACAAGAGGGGAACATTTCAGTGACACTGGGTTATGTACCACTATCTCCTAGTACAGGAGCATGATACTAACTCAGTACTACTTCACCGATATATTTATCAGTGACAATACAGCATGACATATAGTACATAAGCATAGGACAATCATACTAAAAAACATGCAGGTATGAGGGTGAACACAGTACCTGCCCATCTCATACACATGCAGGATGCCAGAAGAGAAAGCTATGTGTAGGAGGCCCACATCTGCTAGTCAGTTTGTGGGTGAGCAAGACATACATCGCATTGGAACTGATGGGTTGGGGCAGAATCACTGTGTCCAACACTGCACACCCCTCAATGCCCTTGCCCTGTGAATGGCTCACTGTGTCATGGAGGTCACATTTAGGGACATGATCTCACAGTCTCACACCCTTCTCACAAGGTGCGTTGTGTACAACCTACACGGCTGAGATAGCTCTTTCATGGATAGTCTAGCAGACAACCCATATGTCTCACTCTGTACATTCAGTGATGTGTCTTTATCAAATTGGGCAGTGACTGTGCAGGCCAGGGTGGCTCACACCGAGGTTCAACGTGGGGCATTAGAAATGTCACATGCAGGGACAATATGAGAGAGCAAACAGTGCCTACACATGCGAGTCAGTACACATGATGATGAAAATGGAAGGAGATCGGTTCAAAAAGACAACAATCTGCTGTGTCATAGGTGAATTTCCATCAAGAGTGTCACCCTCTGGCATTTCATTCTTATGCATAATGCTGACTTATACATGGTTCAGAAAAGGGGGTGGTGATGAACAGAGTGCCTGAATTAAGCAGACCACTCTTACCCAGTCCAAAGATCAGGGCTTGATCCATCACCGTTTTTTAGCTCACTGCACCATCCCAGCTCAGAACTTGGCTATATGCAAATTAGTCTGTTCCTGTCCCAGTGCATGATGGGAACAGGGCAAACCAAACTACCAAGCCAATTCTTATACTGGGAAGGAAACAAGCTTCCAGGGACCGGTATCTGCCATTTCAGGCGTCGTCGGCCCGGCTTGCTTGAATCCTGATGGTGCAATGAGCAAGGGACTCACATCTGAGTATACCCTTCCACGCTTATGGTGGGCAAAATGATTCAGAAAAGGGGGTGGTGATGAACAGAGTGCCTGAATGAAGCAGACCACATTACCCAGTCCAAAGATCAGGGCTTGATCCATCACCGTTTTTTAGCTCACTGCACCATCCCAGCTCAGAACTTGGCTATATGCAAATTAGTCTGTTCCTGTCCCAGTGCATGATGGGAACAAGGCAAACCAAACTACCAAGCCAATTCTAATACTGGGAAGGAAACAAGCTTCCGGGGACCGGTTTCTGCCATTTCAGGCGTCGTCGGCCCGGCTTGCTTGAATCCTGACGGTGCAATGAGCAAGGGACTCACATCTGAGTATACCTTTCCACGCTTATGGTGGACAAAATGATTCAGAAAAGGGGGTGGTGATGAACAGAGTGCCTGAATTAAGCAGACCACTCTTACCCAGTCCAAAGATCAGGGCTTGATCCATCACCGTTTTTTAGCTCACTGCACCATCCCAGCTCAGAACTTGGCTATATGCAAATTAGTCTGTTCCTGTCCCAGTGCATGATGGGAACAGGGCAAACCAAACTACCAAGCCAATTCTTATACTGGGAAGGAAACAAGCTTCCGGGGACCGGTTTCTGCCATTTCAGGCGTCGTCGGCCCGGCTTGCTTGAATCCTGACAGTGCAATGAGCAAGGGACTCACATCTGAGTATACCTTTCCACGCTTATGGTGGACAAAATGATTCAGAAAAGGGGGTGGTGATGAACAGAGTGCCTGAATTAAGCAGACCACTCTTACCCAGTCCAAAGATCAGGGCTTGATCCATCACCGTTTTTTAGCTCACTGCACCATCCCAGCTCAGAACTTGGCTATATGCAAATTAGTCTGTTCCTGTCCCAGTGCATGATGGGAACAGGGCAAACCAAACTACCAAGCCAATTCTTATACTGGGAAGGAAACAAGCTTCCGGGGACCGGTTTCTGCCATTTCAGGCGTCGTCGGCCCGGCTTGCTTGAATCCTGATGGTGCAATGAGCAAGGGACTCACATCTGAGTATACCCTTCCACGCTTATGGTGGACAAAATGATTCAGAAAAGGGGGTGGTGATGAACAGAGTGCCTGAATTAAGCAGCCCACTCTTACCCAGTCCAAAGATCAGGGCTTGATCCATCACCGTTTTTTAGCTCACTGCACCATTCCAGCTCAGAACTTGGCTATATGCAAATTAGTCTGTTCCTGTCCCAGTGCATGATGGGAACAGGGCAAACCAAACTACCAAGCCAATTCTTATACTGGGAAGGAAACAAGCTTCCGGGGACCGGTTTCTGCCATTTCAGGCGTCGTCGGCCCGGCTTGCTTGAATCCTGATGGTGCAATGAGCAAGGGACTCACATCTGAGTATACCTTTCCACGCTTATGGTGGACAAAATGATTCAGAAAAGGGGGTGGTGATGAACAGAGTGCCTGAATTAAGCAGACCACTCTTACCCAGTCCAAAGATCAGGGCTTGATCCATCACCGTTTTTTAGCTCACTGCACCATCCCAGCTCAGAACTTGGCTATATGCAAATTAGTCTGTTCCTGTCCCAGTGCATGATGGGAACAGGGCAAACCAAACTACCAAGCCAATTCTTATACTGGGAAGGAAACAAGCTTCCGGGGACCGGTTTCTGCCATTTCAGGCGTCGTCGGCCCGGCTTGCTTGAATCCTGATGGTGCAATGAGCAAGGGACTCACATCTGAGTATACCTTCCACGCTTATGGTGGACAAAATGATTCAGAAAAGGGGGTGGTGATGAACAGAGTGCCTGAATTAAGCAGACCACTCTTACCCAGTCCAAAGATCAGGGCTTGATCCATCACCGTTTTTTAGCTCACTGCACCATCCCAGCTCAGAACTTGGCTATATGCAAATTAGTCTGTTCCTGTCCCAGTGCATGATGGGAACAGGGCAAACCAAACTACCAAGCCAATTCTTATACTGGGAAGGAAACAAGCTTCCGGGGACCGGTTTCTGCCATTTCAGGCGTCGTCGGCCCGGCTTGCTTGAATCCTGTTGGTGCAATGAGCAAGGGACTCACATCTGAGTATACCCTTCCACGCTTATGGTGGACAAAATGATTCAGAAAAGGGGGTGGTGATGAACAGAGTGCCTGAATTAAGCAGACCACTCTTACCCAGTCCAAAGATCAGGGCTTGATCCATCACCGTTTTTTAGCTCACTGCACCATCCCAGCTCAGAACTTGGCTATATGCAAATTAGTCTGTTCCTGTCCCAGTGCATGAGGGGAACAGGGCAAACCAAACTACCAAGCCAATTCTTATACTGGGAAGGAAACAAGCTTCCGGGGACCGGTTTCTGCCATTTCAGGCGTCGTCGGCCCGGCTTGCTTGAATCCTGATGGTGCAATGAGCAAGGGACTCACATCTGAGTATACCCTTCCACGCTTATGGTGGACAAAATGATTCAGAAAAGGGGGTGGTGATGAACAGAGTGCCTGAATTAAGCAGACCACTCTTACCCAGTCCAAAGATCAGGGCTTGATCCATCACCGTTTTGTAGCTCACTGCACCATCCCAGCTCAGAACTTGGCTATATGCAAATTAGTCTGTTCCTGTCCCAGTGCATGATGGGAACAGGGCAAACCAAACTACCAAGCCAATTCTTATACTGGGAAGGAAACAAGCTTCCGGGGACCGGTTTCTGCCATTTCAAGCGTCGTCGGCCCGGCTTGCTTGAATCCTGATGGTGCAATGAGCAAGGGACTCACATCTGAGTATACCCTTCCACGCTTATGGTGGACAAAATGATTCAGAAAAGGGGGTGGTGATGAACAGAGTGCCTGAATTAAGCAGACCACTCTTACCCAGTCCAAAGATCAGGGCTTGATCCATCACCGTTTTTTAGCTCACTGCACCATCCCAGCTCAGAACTTGGCTATATGCAAATTAGTCTGTTCCTGTCCCAGTGCATGATGGGAACAGGGCAAACCAAACTACCAAGCCAATTCTTATACTGGGAAGGAAACAAGCTTCCTGGGACCGGTTTCTGCCATTTCAGGCGTCGTCGGCCCGGCTTGCTTGAATCCTGATGGTGCAATGAGCAATGAATCGACTTATACATGGTGGCAATATTACATCAGACACACTTCCATCAGTACCCTCTGGATGGAAACCCTTGGTAATGTCACAGATGAGCCTGTGAACAACATCATGGACCCACACATCCATTCACACAGGCAATTTCTGTCCTGACTCCAGCTTAACAAACTTGCTGTGTCACTGTATAGCTGCAGAAATAATGCATGTCCCTCCCATCCTGATGTGCAGCCAGGGAAATGTGTAAAATAGGGTACAAACCCCTTACCCCTGGAGTCAGCATGCTAGGCAGTGTATGACACAAAGCCACAATCTCAGGCACATACTGTAGCAGATCAACTTCATGTGTACACTCCATGCACTTTCACGTCCACTATGAAACACTTACCATGACATCTGGAGCACCATATAGCCTCCCATACTGTGTGAGCACCTCATCCACCAGGACCTCCAGCTCATCCGTGGTGAAGGGACGGGCTCTGAGGTTCTCAGACCTCGCCATCTCTGGGTCCAAGAGACAGGAGCAGCAGAAGTTGTTGGTGAGGAGTGTCAGACAGCAGTGTCTGGAGATGGGAGACAGGAGCAGCAGCAGTAGGTGGTGAGGGGTGTCAGGCAGCAGTTTCTGAAGACAGGAGACAGTAGCAGCAGCAGTTGGTGGTGAGGAGTGTCAGGCAGCAGTGTCTGGAGACAGGAGCAGCAGCAGTTGGTGGTGAGGAGTGTCAGGCAGCAGTGCCTGGAAGCAGTGGAAATGTGAGGCTCTCTCCCACACATATATAGCCCCCTGGGGTGGTTTCAGTGGTTCTAAGCTGCTGCAATTGGTGTTCCAGGTCCATTTTTTTCAAATGCATTCAGTGACTCATCAATACAGCCACTGATATATGTACTCATATACCCATACAGGCATTCACACACAACCACTCACCCTTAGAGTTACTCACATACCTAGTCAGTCACCCAAAGATTCAATCACACTGCGATTTACTAACCTATACAATTATACATACACCACCTCACATATTTAAACAAATACTAACACATACTTGCTCTCTTGTACAATCACTGACACAAGCACACACTAATCCATACAGCCACTCTCACAATCACTTACTCTCACATATAGTCCCTTATGTATACTAGCACTCACAAATATTGCCTTTCACAGATGTAGTTACTCACACATATACTACTGAGACATTCATCCAATCACCAGCACAGCCATACACACACTCAGTCACCCATACAGCCCCTAGTAGATGCACTCATGAACCCATACACAGAGTGAATCGCCCACTCACACATCTATTCAGGGAGTCACACACCCCCACCCACCCACACAGACACTGAGATACCCATGCAGGAACTCAGACAACCAATCATTAACTCATATAGACAGTCATGTAGCTACTCACCAATCCATGCAGCCACTTACACACCAAATGACAGGCTGATACAGACATTCACATAGATTAGTCAATCTGCCATGCATTCACTAAGACATGTTTAATCACTCACTTATACAGTCAGTCATGTACCCATTAAATCATCCGTTCAGACACTCATACACCCGTTCATTCTTTGATACACCTGGGCGTGTTATTATTATTAAATTTATAAGGAGAACAGCTACCCGGAGGTTTCCCGGCACCATCAGACAGGGGCAGAGTGCAAGGAGAATATTGATTGAATAACCACTTTTTAATGCATTTGCGGAAATTCGTGTAGATGGTTTCATTCCGAAGTGACGTAGGGAGTGAGTTCCACAGAGAAGGGCCTAGGCAAGAGAAAGACCAGCCATCCATGCGTGACAGTCTGGTCCTAGGAACCGAATATTTGGCCTGAGTAGAAGAGTGAAGGAGGTGCTGTGGAAGGTAGGAATGGACTAAGGCGTTCAGGTACTGTGGTGTTGTACCAGATTTGATTTTATGTATAAGGCTCAGGGCCTTGTATTTAATGCTGTTCTCCACCCTAAGCGAGTGAAGGTCATAGAGTGAGCTTAAGATGGAGGCCCTTCTAGGAACCTGGCACTGTAACCTGGCTGCCGAGGTTTGCACTACCTGAAGCTTACGAATCACCTCCTTATTGGCTCCTAAATACAGGATGTTGTCATAGTCCAGCCTGGAAGTAATAAGAGCCTGGACCACAGTTTTTTGCGTGGGACCAGGCAACTTCCAAATAATTTTTTTTAGCTGAATTCGTACGACTGAAATGTCAGCCTATCTATAACATCCCAGAAACCTGTTTTTTCACTGAATATATATATATATATTTATATATATATTACATACAGACACACACACGTGTGTGTGTGTATGTATATGTATATATATATATATATATATATATATATATACACACACACTCACACTGAAAAAACCAAAGGTTATAAGGACGTTATAGTTAGGCTGACATTTCACTTGTAGGAAACCAGAGAAATTCAGCAGTTATAGTTAGCAATGCACTGCTTATGACATTGGGCGCATTTCAGGGAGTCTTCTACTTGCTGCGGCTTGTCAAAGAAATGCTGTTTTCCTTGGTGGGTGACTCTAAGGCATGCTGGAAACATCAGAGCATAGTCTTTCTGTGCTTGTCTTAGCCCCCTTTTCAAGGGTGCAAACTTCTTCCATCCTTATGCGATTGTGAAGTCTGGGTACATCGTGAAAGTGTTTCCTTCGAACATGAGTTGTCTCTCCTCCCTGGCCAGTCGTAGCGCTGTATCATGGTCATGCTAATTCAAGAGCCTCAAAATTATCGATTGAGTGGGAGCCCCTGGAGCGGTCGTGACCCCAGTGATCCACTGTGTCCTCTCCACCACCCTGTGTGGGGAAAATGCATCATCCCCAAAGACTGTCCGCAGCACCCAGTCCACTTAATCTTCCATCCGCCCTGTATTCGTGCTTTTGTGTACTCCTAATATTCGTATATTGTTGCGCCTGGAGCGCGCGTCCAAATCCTCATTTTTGGCAGCTGTTACCTTCAGCATGAGGTCCATCTGCGCTAATTGTTCCTTTCCACTGTTCAAATTAAGCCCCAGGTCCGATATTCTGCATTCCACTTCTGGGAGGTGAGTTTCATGTTTTTCAAGCTTGTTTGCTATGTAGTCCATGCGGGCCGACATTGTGTCCATTTTGCTCTCAATGGTGGTGAGAATTTGCTTCATGGCGAGCAGGAGAGCTTTCACATCATCCCCAGGTTTTTATGATGCTTCAGTAGGTTGGTCCATCACAGTGTGTTCCGCCTCTTCCTGCTGTGTGCGTGGAATCTTTCTAGATTCAAAGTGAAATTTAGTTTGTTTCCCCTCTACCATTCCCATTGCCAGGCTGTGGGAGATCGCTACAGCTTTTACAATATCTTTTTTTGTGGTAGTCTTGTCCCCTCCAATATAGCCCCTCCTTTGGTCCACAACCGGAACACGGAAAGACTGCAGCTTGAATTTGAGCTCGTCTTCGATTATCAAACGGCGCCTCGAACACGAGGGGTCCACCGCTCTGATATACGCTTTTTTCACAGACGTTCTTGACAACTCCCTTGGACGGTTATTTCAACAGATTCCGATTACAATACCTTTGATGGTGAACTAATACGGTTTCACCTGATGTTACGTTTTGGTAACCTTAATATACTTCGACATTACCTACTGAGGGTGAACACGGTTTCACCGGCTCCCGCGTTGGCAAAACCCAGGAATACTTGTTGAATCAACCCCATATCTGGTCCTTTTTCATACAGCATGCATGATTCGCTCTTGAGTCCTGGGTCCAGTCGGGTCAGAATTATCACCGGCGGAGCGACTTCCCTAGAGACTGATCAGTCACCATAGCCCTGAGGAGTCGTGGGAGTACAATCCCACATGTGACGAAACACGTGTCGGCTGGATTGCTTTGAAGAACATTAAAACATTGTATTTCTGATGAATCAAATTATTTATTTTTTGTTTATCCACAGGCTTTGTTTCTAATTCTGCTAGTGTCTACACAGACAAATCTTGTTATATGTAACTGTTGTGTGCAAGGGTATCCTGTTGGGAATGTCCAAACAACTTGGAACTGTAGGAGATGCGTGATTCTAGTTTCCATTCGTGCCCAGGATATTGTTTTAGCTAAGCTGTGTCCACTTTATTCTGCGCAGTTCTGTGTCACCCTTTTTCCTCCCTCTACTCAGCGAAATCTGGGCCTTCTGGGCTAATGGGAGAGTTCCAGCTCAAGGATATCACAATCACAGCTTTTGGCTACCCGTCAATCATATGGTCTTGCATTTGTTAGTAGCGCTTGATAGTACTAAATGTTGTGGGCATCACCATGGCTTTGAGAGCGTCGGCTAGCACAGCTATCCGCCCAGCCTTGGTCCATCCAGGTAACAGTGGTGGAGCGGTGGGGCCGGGTAAGAGGGGATTTTGAGGGACGATGCCAGGGGGAAATAAATAAATAATTAATTTTCCATCTGCATCATCCGAAATCCCTCCTCATATGGCCCCACCACTGTTACCTGCACGGACCGCGGCTGTATCGGCCAGGGATTTGCGAGGCCTGTTGGGGATTAGTAGGTCTTCACAGAAGTAGCCTTCTTCTGCATGTTTACTGTAATATGCGGATGGAGTAAAAGCTAAGTGTTCTATTGCTGTTCTTATTAGCCTTGCACCCCTCTTTACCTCCCTGTATCACTGCGCTTCTAGAGGGGGAAAGGAGAGGCCTCTATGCTCCGAGACGCAGCGGGCTCAATTTGCTTCCCCACCCCATGGCTATATAGTCGTGCTATTTCTTGCTGATCTCGGTCACGTTTTGTGATTTATGCAGGCCTGCGAGCCGATGCACCCGGTCCCACATCAGTAAAGTTCTGCATTTGAGAGGCAGGGCTTCGTCACTCCAAAATGAAATGGGCTCTCAATACCTCTAGGACAGCAACCCGCCGTTGCACTTCATGCGTGATGGCCAATTAACGTAGGTTACAGTTGCATCCCATGGTTTCCGAGCTCCTGCATGCAGTGCCCTGACTCATCCAGCACTGGGCCCGTGGAGTTCTTCCCTGGTACCTTTCTTTCGCGTAGGTGGAGTATTGGGGAGGAAAATTCCTGATTTATGTCCTTGTAACCTTTGTTTGTTTCAGTGAATTTCTAAGGTTTTTTCAAATTTTATTTCTTAATTGTAACATCCTTTTTTTATTAAGTGAACCTTTTAGATTTTCGTATATTCTTTCTATAATTGCATCTTGTATATTAAATGTATAATATATACCACTAATTTTTTGATTTGGTATGTGTATATCAGAAAGTATATTAATAACTGGTTTTATTTTTAACAATTTTGTGAGTGGGCACAACATTGTTGCATTTACTGTGGACTATCTGTGATCAGTAAATGTATTTCACTTACTTAAAAATACACTTAAAGATATTTTTTCAATAAAGTTTAAGTTTAAATATTTAGCAAGATATTCTTTTAACTTTTCTTTCTGTGATTAATTTAGCAGAAATCCTACTCTACAAAAAAATTATATTTGTGACTACTGACGTCATAGCGGTGACGTCGCTCGTCGAAAAGAGTGCATGGTTTGCACAAACTGTAAAACATGTATATATAGACATATTCTAAAATAAATTTAACAGTAGAGATTTATTAGTGTACTCTTCAAACTCATATTTTTTTAGTGAGTTTCCAGACATTTTTTCTTCAAACACTATTCCAAAGCTTCCGCGAGAGTCCGATTTGGTCTGAAGGATGAGTTGTCTGCATCTTTCGGAGTAGAGCGTGGAGTTAGGCAAGGATGTGTCCTGGCCCCCTTTCTTTTCTCCTTGTATACGAACAGCTTGGAGGTGGAGCTCTTAAGGGGGGCTCAGGACCTCCCACAAGCAAAACAACGCCTAATTCCCGCTCTGCTCTATGCGGACGACGCCGTCATACTGGCGCGGACTCCGTGTGAACTACAGAAGGCCCTATCCAGGTATGCGGACTATATGGGCAGTCTTGACCTTCACATAAACATTAAAAAGACCTTTGTAATGGTGGCAGGCAAAGGGAGAAAACGGCCTAAGGGTAAATACCTTATCAACCAAAAACTTAAAGTGACGGCTCAGTATCCATACCTAGGTATTACAATAGACAAAAAACTTAACTGGAAAGCAGCAGTTGAGGCTAGAAAGCACTGTTTTAAGAGAGCAATAGCAGCCCTGATAATTTTCTCACAAAAACTGGGCAAAAGGTCGCCTGTGGAACTACTAAAAATCTACAACGCTAAATGTCAGACAATAGCACTATATGGGGCTGGCGTCTGGGGGCATGTGGATGTTAGTCCCCTACAGGTGGCAGAAAATTCTTTTTTAAGATTTCTCCTCGCGGCACCTAGACGAATCTCTACATACGCATGCCACATAGAACTAGGCATACCACATATAGAGGACCTGGTAAAAATTCAACCACTGCTATTGTGGCGGCGTATTTGGACCTCTGATAAAAACATGTTTACTAAAGGAATTGTCGCAGACTCAATGGCATTAGATCATTCGGCAAAAATTAGATGGCTTCTTTACATTAGAAATTTTCTCACTGATCTAGGCTTAGAGGCATACTATATAACACCAGCAAAGATCAGTGAGATATCTAAGAAGGATCTGAAAGTGATGGCTCTGAGCCATTTAGATGGACTAAGGCTTGCTAGCGAAATAGGGAAAGCCTCTGTCCTCCATGCAACCATGGTTCAGACTGCCATCATGATTCAGCCCTACTTACTACTGGATATCAGTATTTTTGACCGTTTTCTGCTAACAAGATTTAGATTAAATCTTTTCCACCGGTTAGTAGCTTTTCCCATGAGGAATACTTGGGAGCCAATTTTAGGACCTTGTCCCTGCGATGACAAATCAGTGCAGACTACTATACATACCGTACTGTTCTGCAAGTTTTATCATGCTCATCGCAAATTTTGGCTGCTATCTTTGTTAAAGTTGTGGGGCTCTAGACAGTGCCGCCCTGCCATGTAGCGTCTTCAGTTTTTAGAGTCTGAACTAACATGTTATCATGTTGTTAATTTCCTGAAATGCATTTTTAGACATAGGAAAAACTTGTGAGGAAAACGCCTAAAAATAACGATGTCAACGAAATGTGCAGTGATTCACTTTTAATGATCTCTAGAGGAATTCAGTTTTATTGTGTAATCAATCTTTTATACTTTGTAATAATGTGGATAATGTTGCTTTTATGGATTTCTATTATGAAATACAGAATAAAGAGAATTTATTTTATTATCACTCAAAAATGAAATGGGCTCTCAATACCTCTAGGGCAGCAACCCGCCGTTGCACTTCATGCGTGATGGCCAATTAACGTAGGTTACAGTTGCATCCCATGGTTTCCGAGCTCCTGCATGCAGTGCCCTGACTCATCCAGCACTGGGCCCGTGGAGTTCTTCCCTGGTACCTTTCTTTCGCGTAGGTGGAGTATTGGGGAGGAAAATTCCTGATTTATGTCCTTGTAACCTTTGTTTTTTTCAGTGAATTTCTAAGGTTTTTTCAAATTTTATTTCTTAATTGTAACATCCTTTTTTTATTAAGTGAACCTTTTAGATTTTCGTGTATATATAGACATATTCTAAAATAAATTTAACAGTAGAGATTTATTAGTGTACTCTTCAAACTCATATTTTTTTAGTGAGTTTCCAGACATTTTTTCTTCAAACACTATTTTCTGTTTTGGCACTGACTCGTGAGATTGTGATGATGTCGGTAATCACGATCCCCCCGGACACATCATGAAAATGCAAAGCAAAAGCAGGAATTTAATAGCCACCACCACATTCAACAATTATAACTATCTTACGAATTCTAAATATCACACTAGATAAATCACTAATTAACTCTATAAAAACATTTATCAATATCTCAACATCTCTATAAGAGTCTGTATTAATGATGCTTTTCCTGTGATAGAGTTGAGTATGGCCCCTAGAAAGGGTTGAACCTGAAGGGGCTGGTGGTGAGAGTTTGTGGTATTGATGGTAAAGAAATGGATGTGTAAGAGATGTATGGTAAATTATGTGTGTGCTAGTAATTGCTGTTTTGTTGTGCTCTTAATCAGCCAGTCAACTAAGATGTAGGTGCCATTCCTTCTGAGGTGACTGACTACCACAGTAATATCCTGGAAGCTGGTGTTACCACAAAGGGCAGCACATTGAATTGATAATGCTGACCACTTACCACAAACTGGAGGAACCGGCAATGTGCAGGGTCGATGGGGATGTTAAATTAGAGGTTCTTCGGTCAAGGGTGGTCATGAAGTCCTTTGCTGTATAGAGGAATTACATCCTGGAGTGTTGCCATATGGAAGTGTTCTGATGTATTTGTTGCCTGGGGAAGGAAGTGGATGCCTCATAGGTGGTGATTTTAGTCACTCTGTGATGCTGTGCAAGGCAAAAGGACCAGTGAATGGATGGTGTATCTAGCATCCCTGTTAGAAATGGGATTTTTGGTCGGGTAGGGCATGTGCCAAAGTCGGGCAGAAACCACCACTCTAGTCAGGATAAGGGAGTTACACTACTAACATAACCCCTGCTCACCCCCATGGTAGCTTGGCACGAGCAGTCAGGCTTATCTTAGAGGCAGTGTGTAAAGCATTTGCACATAACCAACAGTAATACAGTGTAAGCACTACAAAAGGACATCACACCAGTTCCGAAAAATATCCAATATTTTTATATACTTAAGACAGGACCAAAAACGATAAAATCCACAATACAATACTTAAAAATCTTCAGTTATCAAAATATGCTTTAAAAACAGTTCCTTGATGTCGATACCTCTGTCTGGGGCTAACACGGCGTTGTGAGCAAACAAATCCAAACACTTCTGGCTGACCGCAGCGTTGCAGGCCAGCTACGGTGTCTGTACCTTTTAGAAATGCAGGGCGTCGGTGACCTCTCGTTGAGCTTCCAAAAGCACGGTGTCCGCAGACGTCGGTTCCGGAGGTCGGTGCAGGAATCGTAGGTGCCCTCGAAGTCACACTTGTTGCAGATCGAACTCCTCTCTGTTGAAGTCGGGAGCGCTGGCGTCGGCAGGCATCTGGTGCTGCGGTGCACAGCGGTGCGGCGTGCGGTGCCCTCAGGTCGCAGTGCGAGCAGCGGCTCGGTGGCAGAGTCAGATGGCGTCATCGGTGAGACCAGGGTCGCAGTGCGAAGTGAATGCGGTGTTCATTGCCGTGCTGGCAGGTCTTGGTGCAAGCAGTGGCGTCATCGCTGCTGAAGCGTGTCGTCAGCTGACAAACTCGAGTCAATGGCACCAGCGTTGGTAGGCCAAGGATGGATGTGGTGCGGGATGAGGGCAGTGCGTAGTGTAACTTTAGGAGTGGTGCCCTCAAACCACAGTGCAAGCAGCGGCGTAGATTTTGGCATGGAGCGCGTCATCGGGGATACCAAGGCATCGTCGTTAAGGTGGGTGGTGCGGAGTGTGATGCTCACAGGTCACGGTGCGTGCAGCGACCCGGTAGCGGCATCAGCAGGTGTCGTCGGTGAGACCATGGTCGCGGTGTGCCATTGCGGTGGTGCCCTTTGCAGTGCCTTCAGGACACAGAGTCGGCAGCGGTGTCGTAGATATCGTCAGGTTGCTTTTCTTCTGTTGCAGTACAAAACACAGAGTCCCCAGTGCTGAGGGCAGAAGAGCTTGAAGTCTTTGCTGTTCCTGAGACTTCTTAAACAGGGGGCAAGCTCTACCTCAAGCCCTTGGAGAAACTTACAAAGTAGATTGCAGAAAGTTCAGTCCAGTCCTTTCACTGCCCAAGACAGAAGCAGCCACTGCAGGCCAACACAGCAAAGCACACAGCAAAGTGGTAGTTACTCCTCACAGCTTTTCCAGCTCTTCTTCTTGGCAGTCTTCCCGGTCCAAAAGAGTTCTAAAGTTCAGGGGTCTGGCCACAAAAATGATAACCCAAAATCATTTGATCTCTTAGGCAGAGAGTGTCTGTGCCCAGCCAGAACCAGTTCTGCCTTCTCTGGTGTGACTTCCTGGCAGGAGGTGGAGATGGCATAGTCAGAGGCAGACCAGGCTCTTTAAGGTGCAAGTAAATATCCACCCCCTTCCCCAATTGCAGCCCAGGTCTATTCAGCCCTTTCTTGACCCACCTAGACTATCTGGAGCCACTCCTGCTCCAAAGCATTCTGTCATCCTCCCACACCTCTGTCTAGTGAAGGTTCTTAAGCGCCGGGACACTCTTCGGAGTAGCCGAGCGCTATAGAAAACCCCCACATCCAAAACCCAGACAGGCAATCCACATTCCAGCCGAGGCACACGGGATGACTGAGCAAGAAAATACCTACTTTCTAAAAGTGGTATTTTCAAACACAGAATGTAAAAATCACCTTCAATTAAAGATGCATCTTTATATTCTGAGTTCAGGCATACTAAACTTTTTTTTTTTTACCTAACTCCCCAGGCCAGTTATGTTTACAAGATGTTATAAACAAACTCCCTATTCTGTCCTATGGGGAACAGGTAGCCTTACAATAACGAAAAACAAAATTGGCCGTAATTCGCTACCAGGACATGCCCCACACACCAGGGCATGTCCTACCTTTCACCTACACTGCACCCGTCCCATAGGGGTACCTTGGGCTTACCTTAGGGGTGGTGGACATGTAAGAAAATGGAAGGTGAGGGACAGGTAAGTGTGTGCACTGGCCAAGTTGACATGGCAGTTACAAACCGCGTGCAGACTCCACAATGGCGTGTCTGAGTTACCTTTTCAGGGCTACTCAAGTGTGTGGCACAATCAGTGCTGCAAGCCCACTAGTAGCATTTGATTCACAGGCCCTGGCACACTCAGTGCACTTTACTAGGGACTAACAAGTAAATCAAATATCCAATCATGGAAACACCAATCAATACCACAATTCACCACAGGAGCACTTGCACTTTACCACTGATCAGCAGTGAGAAAAGTGCGCACAAACACTACGTCAGGGAAAATAGAGTCAAAACCGGGAGGTCAGAAACCAAAAACTCAGGGGAAACATGCCAAAAGAAGCCAAGTCTAACAATCCCCAAGACCTTTGCAGTCCCTGTGTCGTGTTTTATCTTTGCCAGCATATGGCAACTTGTGGGCCCAAGAGATGCTGCCCATCAAAGGGTAAGTTGATCAGATGCTGTTGCACCTCTAGCTTAAAGCCAGAAACACGCACCCAGGTATGCCATTGGGTAATATGGAGATTTAGTGCTGTCCCCCCAAAACCAGAATCAGAGCAGACCCAGAGGAGAATCAGGTTATGGGTCTGTTGATAAAAGTGGTGGTGGGAGCAAGGACGAGTTGGAGAGGAAGGCATGGGAGGAGGAGGAGAGCGATGAGGAAGGAGATGGCGCTAAGGTTTCTTGGGCACCTGCCCTGGTGGTGGATGTAGGGCTTTCTCAAAAGACAATTTCCTCTTGGAAGGGACAGGGTCCTCTATCTTGAGAGGAGGCTGAGGTAGGATTCGGAAGGATATGGATGCACTGCTGCCTGGTGTTGAGCTCCCCTGTTGGCACTGGAATATAGGATGCTCTTGTTCCTGAGAAGCTGTTGAAGAGGCTTTCCTGTTTGCCCGTTGTTTTGGCACCAAAGATGGCCGCTGACCTGTTGGCATCAGATACATTTTGGCTCCAAATCTCACAACTACGAAGCTGGTTTGCAAGTGGTTTCAATGCCGTAACTAAAGGACATGGCTTCAACTTTTGGCTTCAGCTGTGACCGGTTGAAGGGCATGACTTCAGCACTGAGGACTGGGAGGGCATTGGGTCCAAAGTTGAAGTTCAGTGCCTACCATGGCCTTGAGGCAGTGATGAATCAGGGGACTTATGATGGGCCAGTGAGGTCGAAGCTTGACCCCCTCCACCTCGAGGGTGATGCTCTGCTTCTTAGTGATGTCGAGGGGTGGGAGGTAGCAATTCTGTACTTACTGTGGCAGTCTTGGATGCAGGACTCTGTGCAGGTGGTAGCTCATCCACTTCAGTGCCGGAGCCGGAGCTCTTTTCTAATGTAAAGATCCGGGTCTCAGCACCAAAGTCACTGGCTGCTGCCTCCCCTCTATGTCTTGGTCTCCAAAAAGCTCATCAGCCTGGTATGTCTGCTGTTGAGCCATTGAGGGTAAAGCAATGTGCCTAGTGTGATGGTATCAGAGGGTGTTTTTATTTCTGAGGGTGAGGCATGCCACATAGGAGGCCTGCTGATGGTCCAGGGACCCAGCTACATATGCTACAAACACATTTGTTTTGCTTGTGAGAAAACAAATGTGCATTTCCACAAGAGTCTTGTGTGCAGAACGCTTCATAGTGTAGAATTCTACATATGGGGAATAGAACCCTGTAGGACAAGTCATATGGCATCCCCGTTAATACATTCGAAAGCCTGCGCTTGGTGCAGTGGTCCAGTCCTCCTACCTAAGATAAGGATGTACAATTGCAAAAAAAATGTAAATCTGCTACTGCGCAGAGGTGTAAGCATATGAGTGCATTATTACTGTTGTTCATGATTAGGGCGACTTTTCCTCATTGCCAGGAACATTGTACTTGCCATTAAACCTATTTATGGATTTCATTTAGATTCAGCCATTGCTACTCCTATGCAGCATCTGAAGTCTGCGGCACAGTACGTATTTGACAATCTGCTCCTCATTTTAATATGATAGCAGACATGTGTTTTTTGTGCATAGATCCCATTTCACAAGTCTCTGGAAACTTGGATGTGTCCATAAGTCCATTTGCATCCCGTTGCAAACTTATTTTTAAAATATTCAAATATAAAAACAAATAAATACAATTACAGTCACCACTAGTCCTGCAGCTTTAGAGATTGCATACACCGATATGTATCACACTACAGAAATGTTTTTAAAATATTCCAAAGTAAAAAAACATGATTACTCTAGTCTAAATAGTCATGCAACTTTTAACATTCCGTACACCAATGAATATCATACTGTAAACACATATTAAAATATGTAATAAATTAAATAAAGTAAGCATAGTAAGCAATGCAACTATAAACATTGCATACATCATATGTCTGAAAATATTGCAGACACCTATAAAAATTACACCGCAAAAATGAAAAATTTAACAGATGTACATATATGAAAAATTCTAATTATGTAATGTGTTAATATATTGTAAAAAAAAGTGACTCATCTGATATGTAAGACTTTTCTGACCCCTCACAGTCACTGTAAAATACATTAATTGTTCCAAACGCACAAACACCCACACACATATGCTCACAATGACACACAACACAACTATAGCCGATGTATTACATCAGAAATGGAAGAGGGCAGAGCATGGGGGGACCTATTTATGTTCTCCTAGTAGTAAAGTTGGCCATGTGTGAATTATTAATATATGCCTGTTTTCATATTCAACCCATAGGTGGAAAACTTCACCTATGCTATGAAGAACTACAGCCCAGATACATGAAGACTTTGGGTGGGTTGTGCGTTACTTTTTTAACACAAAACTGATGCAAAATGTTGCCTTGGTATTTACAATCAAATACAAATTGCAATTTGTGGTGGAATGTTACCAAAAGTAATGCAAAGCTGCGCAATACGCTGCCATACGTTACTTTGCGTAAAGGGAGCATTCCATGGGTGGTGGCATATGGCCTGCACAGCCACTCATGGGTTTTGACACAAATCCCTATCTACAAAGAATTGTTGGTAGGTATTTGCCCATAATGCCATGCGTCCTTGAGGCAGTCGTAATGAGGAGAAATATTTTAATTTCTGCTAGTTTTTCACTATTTTTGTGTCCTGCATTCTACAGCACACATACCAAGAAAGGAATGTCATCAACCATAGTTTTTGGATGTAAAGAAAGGGCCCCTGTCCAGAGCAAAACTATGCTTACCAGAATACTGACACCCTTGCATCATGGTGCAAGGTTATCTGCATTGGCCCTTTGGAGCTTAAAGTGAACCAACTCGGGAAATAACAGAACAGCACCACGTCTTATAGGTATGGAACTGTTCGGCTCTCACCCATTCAAGCAATGCAGTGCAGCAACTTTACTTGGTGCACTGCTTTGCATGTTGTTTTGTAAATCTGGGCGTCCATTTGGTGGATTCAAGCCTAAAATATACCCATAAAGTTACTAGTGTAAATGATTGGGGAGAGGTACCCTCCTACTAGCCGTAAATGCCCATCCAGAGTCGATGAATTGTGGGGCATATTATCAAGGGGGTTTATCTCCGCTTTTTTGGCTTTAAAAGCCAAGAAAGCGGAGATAAAATTATCTCCCTATTACCTAGCTGTCGCTAACACCAGTTAGCGACAGCTAGTAGGAGATAGCGACCATCTTGGGCCCCACTTTGCATGTCAGTGATATTTATCACTAATGACATGCAAAGTGGGCGTGCCAAGATGTTAGCGACTGGAAACAGTCCCTAACATCGCTATCTCCTATTACCAACTTATGGAGATATTCGCGCTAAGCGCAAATATCTCCAAAAGCTAACACCTGCCCTGAGCAGTTCTTAGCCATGTTATCCAATGGGAGGTGGATAACATGGCTAAGAGCATTAGCTCGGTAATGCATGAATATCGCTGACTTTTCAGCCATATTCATGCATTGCGGCCGATTTTTATCGCATTTGCGATAAACCTTGGTAATACCAAGGTTTATTTGCCATAAAAATCGCCGCAGCTCAGCGGTAAGTTATTGTCTCTAACCAAGCAATAGCGATAATTATCGCTATTGCTTGGTAATATGCCCCCATATTTGGGAAGAAATTTACGCTCATTCATGTTAACCTATATGTATGGCATTTTGTACCTGTCGATTTACCTCTAGGTAGTATGAGACTGATAATTAAACATTCTCAAAAATATGGTAATGTTCTATCTACTTATGCTGGCAGAGGTGTTCACATGTAAAAGTCCTATCTGAACAAATGAAAGAAGAATGTTCAACAAATATCAGAAGATCTGGAAATATGAAAACAGCACCCTATATATATTCAAAGTATGTTTCATAATCAAAAAACTAGCATACAATAGTCACACCATGTGTTTTTAATGAAAGAACTAATGTATAACGGCCACACAATTGTGAATGTATAAAATATTTCTTCCTTAACACCTACCTTTGCAGTTGTCCCAGTAAGCAATTTCCAGCTGAGGGTCTTTGCACTTTGCACGCAGAAACTCACACCTGGACAGGAATGTTCTTCCATCAGAGGCACAGATTGCTAAGGGAGTTGATCCCACACAGTCCAAACTGCATTCCCTGTCCTTGTCTTGGTCCACTCTTAGGAACTAGGCAACATAAAATACAGGAAAGAAGTTGATAATCTCGCCCACTATACGCATTATGTGTCAGCTCTGGAAATGTGAGACAAATAACAGCTTTAGTAATTTTTAAGAAGAGTCCTCTATTGCAACCATACATACTTTTACAGTGATACATATTATTAAAGTTTGTAACGAAAGACACCATTTACACACTCACTTACATACCCTTTTCCTTTTTAGAGATTGTTTTATTATGAGCAAAACAGACCATTATTATGCCAATGATATACAGAAAACATAAAATGATTATGACACTTATGTAGTGCCTATATTTAAGTTTAATTAGAACATAGGAATGTTGTGAGCTCCATTGAAAACAATGGAGTGCTCTGGGCTTATAATGGCTGGTAGAAGCCTGGAGCTCCAACATTCCAATGTTTCTTTGTTCACAGCTCTGGATGTGAACAAAGGGTTTAGGGAGTCTGAGGGGATTCCAATCCCTTCACGCTCCCAAAAAGCTTTGTTTTTTTTGTTAGAACATTCTGTCCTCTAGTGACAGAATGTTCTAATAGCCTTATAGCCCTTCGTAGATGGGCTATACCGCTATTAAAGTCCCTGTCCCTTGTTAAAGGCCCTCGCCTTCGGCTCGGGGCCTTTAACGCTGGAGAGGACCTTTAATAGCCGGTATAGCCCTCTACGCCGGGCTATAAGGCTATAATAAGAAACTCCATCATTCTTTTCAGACAAGTATAAATATAACAATGATAAGAAGAATGAGAACATAAGTTGTCAGAGAAACTTCTCGCTTATAGACATTAGCTGTCTGTTGCAGAAAGACCTATAGCGTACAATGCCAATACTCAGAGTAGTCTTTGGGTTAGTACTTTGCTTATCATTGGTTGTCTTCCTTGTAAATCTTATTTGCTTGCTTCTCAATCAATTAATATTACTTTATTTCGGCTTATGAAAAACGATAAAAGAAGTATATGCTCAAATAAAGTGAAACATTTTATTGTGCAAAACAATTCCCAGTACTAGAAAACATTCTTAAAAACAGATTAAGTATACATATTTAAAAATAACAGCAGACTCTCTAAACATGCAGGTGCAACACATGGCTTAAAAACAAAAACTCAAAGCAAACTAACCCCAGTCTGAGCCATTAGGCCTCAATGGTAGCGTTGCTCGATCTAATTCTCCATGCCCAAAAGAGACACCTAGAGAAGGCAGACACAATTTGCTCCTTCGTGTCGCATCTGAGAAGACTATAAGCCTCCCAATAATGTACTACGTTCATAAATTTACAAACTGCAACACCCAAACTGTGATCCACCTTCTTTGAGGCAGAGCATAACCTGGACAGAAGAAAAATAAACGTTCCTCAGTCTCTTGGAGCAGCGGGCCTAAGGGGCAATGGGAAAGTGACGATTTACTTTTGCTCCATTGGCATGTAAAAGAACTTAACGGTATGCTGCCACTTTAAACTTTACCAACAGGCTTTTAACTTTTGAGGGCCTGATCCTGTCTAAGTATGGCTCAAAACTTGGGATACATTTGTGTTGGATGAATTTTTCAGTGATACTCCCCACTTTATGGTGTTTCCATGTTTGCAGCAATATGAATTTCTGTTGTAGGTAACAGAAGAAGTCCAAATGTAACCAAGAGGTAAATATCCACAAGATAGTTTGTTGTTCCAATTGCAGAAGATGAAGTTGGTAGATAAGATGGTAAATAAGATGTAAGGTAACTCCACCAGGAGCCGCCTCCCTGTGGCTCAGCCTGCACACACCAACTCACCAGGCACCACAGCATTACATGACTTCACCAGGCATTCCAACATTCATCCTGGCTGAGCAGTAGGGAAGAAGTGAACAAGAGAAAGGAGAGGCAGCAATCAAGTCACAACAATTCTACTCATCGCTGATATATACCACTGCTCTTCCAAAGGCCAACAGAAAATGGATCTCATCTTCCACACCCAGCGTCCCACGAAATGGAACACCGTACTCACATCCCACTTCCACATATCCAAAACAACTACCACCCCTCTCAGCTGCAAACTGACGATCTCTAACGCGAGTCACCCTTCGTTCAGCAGCAACACATCTGCTACCATCTAGAGCAGCGGTACAGTCCTGATTCAAGCCAACAACACAAACCTAGACTCATTTGACTCCCTATTCCAAACACTATGGAATGCCATCACTCACTTACATTTTAAACAATCACATAACCACTTATTTCCTATCCACCTTCCCCTAACCTACCATCCCCTCATGCAAATTCATATAACAATCTCCAGACTCACAAGAAGTCACATAACAATCACCAGACTCACCCCACCAAGGTTAATCTCACTCCCTCCGACCCCACCCTCTCTTCCTCTTACACAGCTTCCCATTCGCACACCAAACACTTCTCATCCAGAGAGTCTCTGAGATATGTCTCTGCGAAAACCCCCCATCCTCCCTCTGACCCCTGCCCCTCACTTCCCTTGCCTAGAAATTCATCCACACAGTCAACCAGGAGAGCCGACTCACAACCAAAGTATCCCAACTCTGAACACCCCACAGTACTCAACAAACCTTTGCCTAAAACACAACAAGAGTCCTCGGCCAACCACAGGAGTAACATAGGTACTAATGACACCATAACCCACACTCTCACTGACAGAATCTCTCCATCCGTAGACTTCCCGAATAAGACATCTTGAACATAAACTCTCCTACCCCCTCCTCGCTGAATATGTCTCAAAGACTGTCTGGTGGAAAGCCAACTAGTGATTATAATACAGGGCCTAAGACAAATATTATCGAACATAACCACACATCTGGAGCCTATCCAATGCTTACACTTCCCTCCTTCTGACTCCAACAAACAACACCCAAACCCTCACAAGCCGCAGCCACACAAATGGAATTCAACCCCCCTCACTAACCAGCCTCAGAGACCCAAAAGAACAAGAGCCGCAATGTCTATGAAAGAAGCGACCGATCTTGCCAACTCTTACGACTCTTCTACAACCAGCATCCCCAGCTCCAAGATCCAGGTAATCACAGGAATTGGGAGAGACCACATCACACCAAGAATGGAGAGACCACCAGCTCTCCTCACGAACATACCTATGGTCCCTCATCTAAAGAAACCTGACAGCAAGACAATGACCCACTGCATGCTTATAAATTGCAAATCTGCGACCAAACAAGAAACAGAACTGGCGGAAACCATCTTAACTCACACCATCGATATTGCGTTCATCACAGAAACTTGGCTCAACGAATCCTCCTTACCAATCTTTGACATGCTTGTGCCCCAGGGTTCTCAATCATAAACAAACATAAAAAGAACCATTGTGGCGGGGGTATTACAATCATCCACAAGAGCAACGTCTCCATAACCAGAATAGACTCCTTCTCCTGCAATACATTTGAATATCTTTCCTCCACCATTAGGACGAAGTACAACAAAACAATACACTGCCATCTCCTCTATCACCCACCAGGCAACACTCCCTCTTTCGGAGAACACCTTCCCAACCTGATAACACAGTGCTCACTCTTAGACTCCAACAACATAGTACTAGGGGATCTCAACCTACGTTGGAACGATGAAAAGAACACCCTGATTCAATCCCTAAACAAACTTCTTCTCAACAATAACCTTATCCAACACTGTACAGAACAAACGCATAATAGAGGCTCAATCCTAGATGCCATTATAGCTCAGGAAGATACAGTCACTATCGACCACATCCTTCCTGTTGACTGGCCAGACCACCACACCATCCTATTCCACGTCAACCATCTGTCTCACTGCCTTCCCTGTCCACAAGATGCCCTTCGCTGGGCGAGAAATCTAAAACAGATTCCCCTTGATGAACTGGAAGAAAGGGTAAGAACACTACTTCACCTCAACACGAATGACCTATCTACAACTTAGCTCACTAAACACTACAATACAACAATGACAACCATATTAGACCAAGTAGCCCCCCTGAAGCAGAAAAGAGTCAGGAACAACCCATTGAGAGCCTGGTTCACTGCAGACCTTAACTCAGACATCTCAGAGCTGCAGAAAGACTCTGGCGGAACAACCCGTCCTGAAACCACCTTGACCAACTCAAATCAGATCGCGGGAAATATAAAATGCATATCAAGAACAAAATGGCTACCGTGTTCCATAGTGCTCTGGACAATGCCAAAAACTGTCCCAAAGAACTCTTTAACACCATCAAACAACAAACTAAACCTCCTGCATCAACCATGCAGGCTTCCAAAGAACTATGTGACACATTTGCCAAGTTCTTTAACGATAAAATCACCAAGATTGAACACTCCCTCAATGACCATCTCTTGTCATCCAATGATAACCTGCCTCCTAGCAACGAGGGGAAAAAACCCTCGGCACCCTCCGTGCATCTGGAAGTCTTTCGACCCCATCTCCGAAGCAGTCATCACGGAAATGATTATCAGGTCCAAACCTTCTTCACACATAGCTGACCCTATTCCCGCCCAACTGGCTAAAAAGCTCAACCTCACCCTAGCCCCTCCTTTGGGCCAAGTACTGGAATGATGCCAGATTGTCTAAAAATCGGACAAGTCACACCATTATTTAAAAAAAAAAAAAACAGGTGCAGACCCAAACAACCCCAATAACTTCAGACCGGTCTCTGATCTCCCTCTCCTATCCAAAATCCTGGAAAGATGTGTTCTCCTCCAACTAAACCAACACAGTGACAGCAACAACCTTCTAGATACTCACCAATCAGGCTTCAGAAAAGGTTGCAGCACAGAGACAGCGATCCTGAACGTCATAGATGATGTCTACAATTCACTCGATGAAGACCGTGACTGCCTACTCATACTCCTTGACCTATCTGCAGCCTTTGATACAGTTGATCACAATCTGTTCATAAATGCACTGCGAGAGAGAATTGGTGCAGATGAGGTGGTCTTACAATGGATGACCTCCTTCCTTCAGACCCGCTCACATAGAATAAAAATTAACAACTTAACATCTGATCTACCTCCATAACCAGGGGAGTCCCACAAGGGTCAGTTCTCTCCCCCTCACTGTTTAACATCTAAATGGAGTCCCTCACCTCCATACTAAAAAAAGCCAACATTCCCTTCCACCTCTATGCAGACGATACCCAGATCTACCTAGAAACTTCCACAATTGGAGACATTCAGAAACTAAATAACACTCTGCAAGAAGTCCAACTCTGGCTATCCCACAACCACCTAAAGCTCAGCCAAAACAAAAACGGAAATCCTCTTCGTATCCAACAAGGAGCAGACCCCTCTAATCACAGAATGGCTAAAATCCATTGACACTCATAACTGCAGTCTTACCCTGGCACACTCTGTAAAATCTCAGGGAGTCACACTTGACTCAAGCCTAAACATGGACAAACACATCAAGAACTCAGCAAAGAGCGCTTTTTTTTTAACCTAAAATTACTCAACAAAATAAAACCCTTCATCCTCCACAATGACCTTAAATTCTCCACACAATCCTTGGTTCTGTCCAGATTGAACTACAGGAACGCAACACTCACGGGCTTGGCAAAATCTAACTTAGCTCCCCTCCGAACAACTCTAAATGCAGCTGACAGGATGATCACTGGAGTAAAGAAATAAAACCACATTTCTCCCTCTCTAAGAGAGCTAAAATGGCTCCCAATCGAATTGTGTGCCAACTTCAGAACTGCTTGTCTCACACATAAAGCTCTTCACACCGGTAAACCAGCCTACCTGGCTTCCAAACTCAAAAAGGCAGGACAAACCAGGAACCACAGGAGCACAAACACTCTTCTTCTCATTCCACCAAAAACTCGCAAGCATCAAACCCAGTCCCACTCCTTCTCGGGAAATGTGCCCAAAATTTGGAACTCCATTCCAGTCCACATCAGGACTAATCCCTCCTTCGTAAACTTCAAAAGCCAGCTCAAAGAACTTCTCCTCAACTGCCCTCGTCTGAATGGAGAGATGCCTCACAATGTGTCAAAGCTACCCCACCAAAGAAATCCTGCACAGTGCAGAACATAGATACTTCAATAAGAAGGCTTTACATCGCCTGATTTTTTACTCGCTCCCAAGACAGTCTGAAAAAGATTCGACACAAGTCAATGCTGTTTATTGTAATACTGTATAACTGATTGCATCACGATATATGTTGTAAAGTGCTCTGATACCTTTGGGTCTGGCTAGCGCAATATAAAACTCTTAAATAAATACATAAATAAAATAACATTTCCAAAACTCTTGCTTCAATTTAGTGATTATGCATTTATTTATTGCAGTTGAGATGTACCATACTTCCTCCATTTTGGTAACTTCACACTAATGTTCTATCTCCTTAAGCCAAGGGGTGCATATACTTTAATCAATGTTGATTAGTTCCACTAAAGCCTCTCTGTAAAAAAAACTATTCTGGTGTTGTACAGAGACACACCCAGTATATCAGGAATTGTAAAAGCCCACATGGTCTGTCCTGTTTAAAGTTGGATCAGCACGTAGGGGTTTAAAGGAGTACTTGGGGCAGGCTAAACCGGGTCCTAATACATTTGTTTTCAGTTTGGGTAAGTAAAGACACATTGGCACAGCCCCAGACTTCTGCTCTATATGTAGCCAAGCCTGCTTGCTTTTCATTTTATATCGTTCCTTCCTCTTCTTGTCTTTGTCTCTTCCCTTAGAGCACAGCACCTTTATCATTCTTTTACCACATGACTTCTAACCTTTCACGATTGAAATCAAGGGATTACTTTGTTTCTTGCTCTCTGCCTCCAACTCCAATTCCCACCCCTTCTTCCCCTATATTGATTTATTCATCCATTACTACCTCAACCAATCCTTGTCCTGCTCTGCTTTTTTCCCATATCCTCCCAACTCACTCAATGCTTGCCTTTGATTCCCGCTGCTCAGGGAGCAAAGACATTGCTCTCTGCTCAGCTCCGCTTCCCACTGTTCACAAGCATTAAGTTGATCCCCACTACTAATTTGCTCCTGTGGCCCTGCCTGTAGGTTCTATTATGATTTTTCTCCTTTTCGAATGGACCTCAATTTGCTACCGGGATGCTCCTTTCTTTAAAATGTTATTTCATGCACTTTTTTATATTTGTTTATTTAGAACCCCAAACTGTGTGTGCCACCCTGGAATGGTATATTGAAAATAAATTAAAAATTATGCAGGGTAAAGCATGTGCATGTATACATCATCAAGTTGAGGCTGACCATTTGGCCTCTTCTTAGTCCTAGCGCGAGCCAAACACTTGTGACTTTACTAAACGTATGCACTTAATGGAGCTTTCAGCCATCCCCCTTTATCCATTGGTCTGTTATTGTGTCAATCACCTTTTTCCTTCCACCTACTGCAGCATGCACCATTGGGGCAATTGGTGATCCCACTTCATCCACTGACTAGTTTATTTATGAGTAATGACATTCTGCCTTTTCACAAGGAGCACACAGAAAGTTATAAGGGTCTGGTAACTTCCCCAACATTAACGTTTTCCAAAAACCATGAGAAAGCAAAAAAAGGCATTGACAAATCTCAAAGGCTGGCAGGCAATGCCAAACTTACTGACTTTACCAGTGTCTGTCATGCTTTTCCAGTAATGTTCACATGCCAGCAGTCCTGTTTTATTTATTTTTGCCGATGTCGTCCACCATTGGCAGAGAGCATTAGTATAGTTAAAAGTTTACTGTCGCCCTTTCAAGGCAAGGTCTACTGGCTTTGTCTATGCTAGTCAGTAATTCTGGTCACTGGCAGTGTCTGTTACTGAAATATGAAGATTTTCGAAAAGAAATGTACCTGTGACCAATTACGTTCTGTGGTTAGTCTGACATTCCAACCAATATATATTGACTGCATTTGTGATGAACCATTACACCTACACTCCGTCATCATGCCTAGCATGTACCTGGCCTTTTCTCACTACGAAAAAACCATTCATGGAAGAATCTTTCCTGTTACTTTGCATCCTCCAACTTAATTAAAATAATACTGAGCATCAGAAATCGATCAGCAGTCATAATTATTTATCGTCGTAAAGATGGCCACTGATCATGCAAAGTATCGTAGAAAAAAAATGCAGTCTCCTATTTAAGAACAAGCATTTGCAATGCAAAAGGTCTCGCATTAGGAAAGTTTGAGCTATTGGTATTGTAAATGACAAATTTTGTATTTATGTGTTGGTTTTGAAAATAGCAAAATTAATTACTTTGTCATTTACAATGCCAATAGTTATAACTTTCGCAAATGTGACACCTATAGCATTTGTAATGTGTTGTATTTACGTGACTTAGATGTATTGATATCACAAATAACAATGGCTTTTAATTTTTTAATAATTAATACCTAAATAAAAGTTATTGTAATTTATAATGGTAATAGTTCAAGTTCAAGTTCAAAATACTTTATTCGGTTAAAAACAGAGAATAACCATAAAAGTAGCATGAAAAGTACAATTTACAGTGGGTCAGGTGATCATTATTTAAAATCTCAACAAAAGAACATATTCAAGAACATAAATACAAAAAAATTAATTCATGTGTAGAGTTTTACGACATTTAAAAACTAGTTTAAGAAATTCAGAGAGTGACGCTACCATAAAAACAGTTTCCATTTTTTGAAGCTCTAAAAACGCTAGGCGACATCTATATACATTCAAATCTTTGAGAATAGGGATAATGAGTTTTTTTCGATAAAAAGTATAAAATTTACAAAAAAATAAAATATGGATATCGGATTGTGGGGACACATCATCACATGGGCATGGACATAGTTCTTTCGCCCAACAGTTCATCACAGGGAAATATAATAACCTAAAGACGATGTTAAGTCTAAACCGGGTTAAAAGGAAACGTTCATGGTTGGACATGTATAAAGTTAAATATGGCTGTAGTTTCTCTCCACTTATAGTTGCCTGATGGGCAGAGACAGTCTTCTTTTTCATCTCCTCCAAATGTCTCTTTTCCATGAGGTGAGCGATACACAAGTTTTTTAGTCCTTTTCTTGAGATGTGTACCATAGATAATGGATTCTCAAAATATTGAGCACAGCCTAGTTCCTCAAGAAACTTTCTAATGTAACATATCCATTTACAATTATTACTATTATCCAATGCTAGGACGTCCTTTAAAATTGCCCGGTTGACCACACACTCGTCGTTTGTCCAAACCCTGTACCAAAGCAGTATCGGCTGGATCTTAATTGTGTCAGTAACAAACACCAAACCTAATTCAGCGTGGCATATAAAGGTCGCAGTACTTTCAGGAATGGACAAGATATGCCGTAAGAACTTATTTTCCATGGTTTGAATTGTACTGACATTTGAGTAGCCCCATAATCATGCACCATAGATGGCTACTGCTATACAAGTTGCATTATAAATGGTTAAAATCTCCCTTGTCTATGCTAGTCAGTAATTCTGGTCACTGGCAGTGTCTGTTACTGAAATATGAAGATTTTCGAAAAGAAATGCACCTGTGACCAATTACGTTCTGTGGTTAGTCTGACATTTCAACCAATATATATTGACTGGATTTGTGATGAACCATTACACCTACACTCCGTCATCATGCCTAGCATGTACCTGGACTTTTCTCACTACGAAAAGACCATTCATGGAAGAATCTTTCCTGTTACTTTACATCCTCCAACTTAATTAAAATAATACTGAGCATCAGAAATCGATCAGCAGTCATAATTATTTATCGTCGTAAAGATGGCCACGGATCATGCAAAGTATCGTAGAAAAAAAATGCAGTCTCCTATTTAAGAACAAGCATTTGCAATGCAAAAGGTCTCGCATTAGGAAAGTTTGAGCTATTGGTATTGTAAATGACAAATTTTGTATTTATGTGTTCGTTTTGAAAATAGCAAAATTAATTGGTTTGTCATTTACAATGCCAATAGTTATAACTTTCGCAAATGTGACACCTATAGCATTTGTAATGTGTTGTATTTACGTGACTTAAATGTATTGATATCACAAATAACAATGGCTTTTAATTTTTTTAATAATTAATACCTAAATAAAAGTTATTGTAATTTATAATGGCAATAGCTTAAACTTTTGTAAATAACCTTTGTGAAGATTATGTTCAGTGTATTTTATTGTGACGAAAATCCAACCACAGAAGTGAAATATTAACATCTTTTTGTGACATTTGTAATAAAGCTTGAAACATTGAGAGAACATATTTGACCCAGTTCTTGTTGAATGGTTGCACAGATTGATGCTGCGGCGGCGCTGAGTGATGTTGTGGTGGCGACGAGTGATGCTGTGGCGTTCAGTGATGCTTTGGTATCGCATAGTGATGTTGTGGTGCCCCTGAGTGATGCTGTGGTGGTGCTGAGTGATGCTGTGGTGATGCGATAGATAGATAGATAGATAGATAGATAGATAGATAGATAGATAGATAGATAGATAGATAGATAGATAGATAGATAGATAGATAGATAGATAGATAGATAGATAGATAGATAGATAGATAGATAGATAGATAGATAGATAGATAGATAGAGTGAGTGCAATAGATAGATCGACAGATAGATAGAGGGAGGGCGATAGATAGATAGTTAGATAGAGATAGATAGATAGATAGATAGATAGATAGATAGATAGATAGATAGATAGATAGATAGATAGATAGATAGATAGAGGGCGATAGATAGATAGATAGATAGATAGATAGATAGATAGATAGATAGATAGATAGATAGATAGATAGATAGATAGATAGAGTGAGGGCGATAGATAGATAGATAGATAGATAGATAGATAGATAGATAGATAGATAGATAGATAGATAGATAGATAGATAGATAGATAGATAGATAGATAGATAGATAGATAGATAGATAGATAGATAGAGTGAGGGCGATAGATAGATAGATAGATAGATAGATAGATAGATAGATAGATAGATAGATAGATAGATAGATAGATAGATAGATAGATAGATAGATAGATAGATAGATAGATAGATAGAATAGAGGGAGGGCGATAGATAGATGCAGTTCAAGAGAAATTAGACCTTCTGAGAGAGCCTTATACCTGAAAGCCACCCCTATATATTCCAGCTGTGAGTTTGCAACGGCAAACCATTTGACAATAAGTATGTCCCCCCTTATTATTGACCTACATCCCCTTTTGTATCTTATCCAGTAGGTTACCTTATTTACCAATGCCTTACGTGTTTCAGTGTGGACCCTCTGAATTGTGGGGACGTTGATCATAAAAATATCAAAGGGTTGACCATTGCTGTTAGTGGGGATAGCCATTCGCTTTCCTTCTTTGTTATTTATATAAGGGTATCATGAGGTCTAAAGGTTTTAGCCACCATTATAGATTCTACATTCATCTGATCGTGCAAGGGGGCACAATATTGCCTGGGGGTAACATATGCTGGCAAACTTTCCACTCTATTAGGACATTGGTGCTGTTTGATCTCATGTTTGCCTTGTTCTCTGTGTGGGTTGTGATTTGCAGTGTTTATCGAATGGCATATAAAAACCCCAGCATTGACACCTTCCCTTAGTTTAGATGACTCTTTGACTAGAGCGGTAAGAGTGTCCAACTTATCATTTAGTATTTTAGCATCCTTCCCATACACTCCCTTAGGCTTATAATTTCGCCCCTTAGTTAATTCAGTTGTGCATCTACACCCTCAGTGTTTTTGACTTCCTTTGCCCTTGTGGTGGATTCCCCCTGGATCACGTTGATAATTGTAACCTCCTCCTTCGGGCTTGCAGGGTCTGATGATTCCTGGGGAGGATGCGCTATAGGTGATAATGGGCTCTCAATGTTGGGGGTCTTCAGGCGGTTGATCAAAATAAGATACTATACTCTTCTGAGATTTAGAGTTTTTCCCAGCTAGAATTTTATTCCTCCCTTGCTGGTTTATCCCTTTGGCCTTGGATTTGGGGGCTAACAGACCCTCGACCTCCTCAATGAGATCATTGATTTCATTAGGAGTGCAATTTTCTGCTAGATGTTTTGGGATTTTCCTCGCACTTCATGCTCCCGGGATTTTATCTAGTGCCTTCCTCTTAACCATTGGGAATTGTGGCTTAAGGAGCACCAATATCCCTACTGATTGAATCAGCACTTTTTTATTGCTTCCCGCTGTTGCCAACAGAATGGTGCAGAATGGTGCAGCACTTACAGTTAGAGCCCTGCGTCTTCCTGTCAATGACGGGCGCTGGATGGGCCCACTCTTGGCCCTGGCTTTGCCCGGGTGCGTCCCGTGCAGCGAGAGAAAGCAATGTGAATTGTAACACTGACGATCCTGCCCCCAGCTGACAGGTGCCGCCTCCTGGCGCATGGGTTCCTGGGGCTTGAAGTCCCCCTCTGGCAAGGGTTGTGGTGCAGCGTTCCGGGAAGCAGGAGAATGTGATGCGCCTTGTAGCGCTGATTGTCCTGGTTCTTCCCCCAGCTGACAGGCGGCACCTCCTGGCTTGTGGGTTCCTGGGGCGTAAAGTCCCCTATGGAAAGGGTTGTGATGCAGCGTCCCACGCAGCAGAAGAAAGTGATGCACCTTTTAGCACTGATGATCCTGATCCTCCTGACGGGCGGTACCTCCTGGCGCGTAGGTTCCTGAGGATTGTAGTCCCCTGTGGCAAGGGTTGTGGTGTGGTATCATGCACAGCAGGAGCAAGCAATGCTCTTTGTAGTGCTGATGGCCCTGGTGCTGCCCCCAGCTGACAGGCAGCGCCTCCTGGCACATGGGTCCCTGGGGTTTGTATGATGTAATTGTAATTGTAATTGTAAAGGTTTTTCTATAGCGCATGGCTACTCGGAAGCATCCCAGCGCTTGATATTTGAACAGAAGAAAAAGGGAAAAGGAGCCTGAAGTACAGAGGACCTACTTATCTAAATCTTAGGGAACAGTGCTGTTTTTAACTTTTTGCGAAATGCGAGCAGGTTGGACTCTTGACGGAGTGGTAAGAGAAGGGCATTCCACAACTTAGCCGCATTTAGCGAAAAGAGAAGGCCCCCTGTTCGGCCCTGTTGGTCCTGGGGATTATTAGAAGGTTTTGCTGGTTTGAGCGAAGATCCCTAGATGGTTTATATGGTCTGACCATATCATTTAGAATGGGAGGGCCCATCCCATAAAGAGTTTTATGGACCAGACAAAGGGTCTTGAAATGGACCCATTCCTGTATTGGAAGCCAATGCAGGATCCTTAACGAAGGTGCCGCTGATGTACGGCGGCTAGTGGCAGTAAGTAGCCTTGCTGCGGAGTTCTGAGCAATCTGGAGTTGTCGAGTGACTGAAGTGGGGGCTCCTAGATAAAGCGCATTTCCATAGTCCAGCCTTGATAGAATTAGAGACTGGACTATGGTTTTTTTGGCGGCTTCGGGTAGCTGAGGAAGGATTTTTCGAATTGTCTTCAGTAGGCCAAAACAGGTAGCCACTATCTTTCTTGCCTGGGTTTTAAAAGACAGTTCCATATCAAGCCAGAAGCCGAGGCTTTTTATCTCGGACTTTGGGGTGGGACCAAGCCCCATGCAGGAGGGCCACAAGGTTGCATTATTAAAGGTGGCTTTTTTCCCAAGTAACATCAGCTCGGTTTTCCCTCCATTTAATTTCAGGTGGGACGCGTCCATCCACTTCGCCACCGCCTCCAGGCAGCTGCAAAGATTAAGGGGTTCCACCTGATTTAGGGAGACCACTAGCTGAGTGTCATCAGCATAGCTTACCAACTGGACACCAAAGGGGGCTACTACCTCTGCTAAGGGTGCCATGTACACATTGAACAGTGTGGGGCTAAGGGAAGAACCCTGTGGTACCCCACACTGTAATGGCACTGAGAGGGAGCAGCTGGTTTCTGAGAAAACCTTGAAAGCTCTGTCGCTGAGAAAAGACCCGAGCCACTTAAGGGCCTTGCCCGTGACTCCGATCCTCTCCAGGCGAGCTAGAAGGACACGGTGGTTGACCGTGTCGAAGGCGGCACTGAGGTCCAGGAGGATAATGGCCGCGCTGCCACCTGCGTCCAAAATCCTCCTGGAGACCTCAACCACCCTCAACCGAGCTGTTTCGGTTCCCTGCCCCTTCCGGAATCCTGTTTGAGAGGGGTGCAGCAAATCATAGGTCTCCAAATAAGATGCTAGTTGTTTATTCACCCATTTTTCGGTAAGCTTACTGATGCTGGGAAGAAGGGAAATGGGGCGGTAGTTGGAAAAATCATCAGGATTAAGATTCGGTTTTTTCAACAGGGCTTTTACCATGGCTAACTTCCAGTCTTGTGGTACTATACCAGATTCCAGTGAAGTGTTAACTAGATTAGTTATGTGCTTACTGACATGGGGTAGAGCCAGTTTCAAAATGGTCATGGGAGCAGGGTCAAGTGGAGAGCCGCTTTTTATAGAGTTGAACAGAGGGGGCAAAGATTCGGCACTGAGCGGAAAGAAAGATGAGAGACAAGGTGAGACGGAATCAGTATCACCTATCTTGGAGGGGTTTAGTTCCACCACCGGAACGGGAGGGAGAGAGAAAATGATATTTTGAATTTTTGTGGCGAAAAAATGTGCTAGTTTATTGCAACGAACATCAGATTCCTTAGGAGATAGTTCAGATGATGGCGGATCTGGGGCTTTTACCAGGGTTTTTACTATCTTGAACATCTCTCTAGGGGCATTAGCAGATTTCTCAGTTTTGTCGGCATAAAAGATAGACTTAGCTGTATTGAGGGCAGATTTATATTGCTTTATGGTGGATCTATATTTATTTTTCTTCTCCTCGTCAAAATGTTTTCGCCACTGCCTTTCCTCCCGTTTGCATTCCTGTTTAAGGGACGTTAGGTCTGAATTGAACCAGGGCTGTTTATTAGCACCTTTTTTATTTGTAATACATTTTTTTGGGAGCACACTATCCAATGATTGCTCAATCCATTGGTTGAAATCTGTGTTCGCCTTAACAATGTTCTGATTGGCCAGCGGTTCGTTCTGCTTTAATGCTTCTATCCAATCATTGGACTCTAATTTCGTCCAGCGCCTACCTAAGGCTTTATGGAAGGGTTTAATGGGGCTGGATCTATTTATTCTCCATAAAAAAGGGATTACCATGTGATCTGACCAAGGAATGGGGTATGGTTCGGCTGTGGTTAATTCTGCAACGTTGGAAAATATAGGGTCTAAGAGATTCCCTTTGGAGTGGGTAGGATGCCGGACAATCAAATGTAGTTCGCAGGCAGCTAAATCTTTCGTTAGTTCCATAGCAATGGTATCCAAAGGATTGTTAAAATGGAGATTCATGTCTCCTAACACTATAAAGTTAGAGACCGTACTGGCTAACTCCAGAGTGGTTTCAATTAGCCCTTCTACAAATTGACCTATCGGGCCAGGTGGACGGTAAATTAGGAGGCCAGAGAGTGACAGTTCTGAGGATAGTGTAATGGAGAATTGTGTATTCTCACAATCTGGGATGGCACTGTCAATCAGGCGACAGGTTAGGTGTTCCCTATAAAGGATAGCGATCCCTCCACCCACCTTCCGTCCTCTGTCCAGGTGTTGGATCAGATAACCAGGGGGTAGGGCTCGGACAATATCAGGGCCGGAGGTCGTTCCAAGCCACGTCTCTGTTAGAAAGAGAATGTCCACGTCTAGGTCTTCAATTAGTAAGGAGATTTCAGTAGCATGTTTTGGTAGAGAACGGCAGTTAACCAATGCCATTTTTAGGGTGACCTCAGCTTTACTTTTTCTAGGGCCCTGTGTTGTTTTAATGGTGGCCTCAGTTGCCCTAAAAGAACAGTATTTGCAAGAGAGGCAGCCAAGCGCAAGGTCCACAGAGTGGATACAGGGAGATGGAAGTACCTTTTTTAAAGTAAGAAGTGCCAAACGTGAATATGTTAAAGGAAGTGAGGTTGATGTTTCAGGGATCTGGGGCCGTGGGCCCGTCTGGGCGCGAACGGGCGCAAACGGGCAGGACTCTGGCACGACTCCGGCGCAGGTCCGGCGCGTCCGCAGTACGCGTCCGCTGCGCGGAGTCATGACCATTCTTTTTATAGCGCTGCTAGAGCGCGCGATTCGCCTGGCCCCCAACCAATATGGCCGCTAAGATCGAATCCCAGCCCTCGGCGTCAATGCTCGGCCGAGGGCGGTCCGGGGTAGGTGAGGGGGGGAAGAGCACAAAGCGCTTAGGAGCGCTGAGGGGGTCTCTGATCTCGGGCGCTTTTAATTCAAGCGCTGTCAAGCACGCTAGTAAAATGCACAGTTTAAAATGCTTTGCAATCAAGCACGAGCAACAAACAAAGTAAAAACACAAATTCTAAGGTGCCAAATAAAGTGAAAGAAAGAGACCTCCCGGCTTCCGCCTCAGGAGGGAAAGAATTCTTCTGTTGGTTATCGCTGGAGGAACAGTCCCTAATTCCTTTTTATAGCGCTGCTAGAGCGCGCGATTGGCCTGGCCCCCAACCAATATGGCCGCCAAGATCGAATCCCAGCCCTCGGCGTCAATGCTCGGCCGAGAGCGGTCCGGGGTAGGGGAGGGGGGGGAAGAGCACAAAGCGCTTAGGAGCGCTGAGGGGGTCTCTGATCTCGGGCGCTTTTAATTCAAGCACTCTCACTTTACACACTTGATTAAGAGTTTTTTGTAGAGGAGGAGCTTCGCGCGTTTCCAAGGTGGACATGTGAGCTAAGGGCTCCCGAGACCCTTTCCGCCTCCCGCAACTATCCTGTAAATAATCCTGATTTGGACGACTGGTACTAGTTATTGATGCCCTGCTGATGCCCACATTCTTTTCGAAAATCGATTTGGCCGCTGGACACCGGACTTACTGCACTTTGAACTTTGAGGCCCACATCGTATGCCAACCGGGGGCTCGAGTCCCCGAGGTACCCAGGTGGTAATCGAACAACAACGGCTGATACGCCACACCCTCTACCCCTGGGTTACTTTCGGTTTCGTTTTCGGTCGTTGTGGTCAGCGACTTGCAGCCGATCGGCGCACCGGCTCTGTTATTGTGGCCAACCTTCAGTCAGCATTGGATCCCTGCCCTCTCGCCTTTACGAACTTGCCACAACGGTAATCACTTTGACCAGATCCTAAAGGTCCCGTCGGAGTTTGTTGCCCATCATGGCGGGCGGGCCGGTTGTTGAGAAGCGCACCACCAGAGGCCCGTCCCGGGGAGGGGTTGCCCAATCCCAGACTATCGATCGCTTTACTCGCCCTAAGGGATCCCCGGGCGGGTCGAGTGGGGCCCTCGAGGAAACTGGTGACGGTGCTCCTGATATTGAGGAGCCAACTTTGAAGGACGTTATGGGCGCCATTGTAAGTGTCCAGACCACCATGGGCCGGCAAAATGAAACCTTGGCAGCTAAGATAGACACGGTGGCGATCGAGGTCACCCTCCTCAGGGCGGACTTGGGGAAAACTAATGACCGGGTCAAGTCCCTTGATATCAAGACTGCGAGTCTGACCACAGATGTCTCGGATCTTCAGACCACAGTACGCAATCTCCGGACGACTAATGATCTGTTTGCCCGTCGGCTGGAGGATTTCGAGGGCCGGGCCAGACGCAACAACGTTCGCATCGTGGGTGTTCCGGAGACCTCCGCGGACCTGCCCGTAGACGTCCTGGTGGAGGACCTCGTGTTGAAACACCTGGCACCGAAGGGCCTCAGTAAACTTTTCGCTGTGGAGCGGGCTCATCGAGTCCCTGGTGGGAAGCCGAAGTTGGGAGCCGCTCCGCGGCCCATAATAGCCAGGATTTTTAATTTCCGGGACAGAGACGCTATCCTGCAAGCCTCCCGCACGAATGGACCCACCAAATTTGAGAATGTATCGATCAGTTTTTACCCGGACTTTACTCAGGCAGTGCAGAAACAACGAATGGGCTTCATGGGAGTGAAAAGGCGCCTTAGAGATATGGGACTGAAATATGCTATGCTTTTCCCGGCCCGCCTGAGGATCGAGCATGAGGATCATGCGTTTTTCTTCGATCGCCCTGAGGTGGCCAGTGACTGGTTAGACACTTTGCCGACGCGCCATGATGGCCCGGAGAGCTCGAGGGGTGCTGAAGGCGGTTTGGCGGAACAGGAGTAGTGAGTCTGCATCGGCGAACCTGACTTCACGGCAGTGGCTCAGAGACTGTATTTTTTATAATATGGATACCCGGGGGTGGGGGGGAATGGGGAATCTTCCTCCTCTGGGGACTTTTTCTCTCTTTTTGTAGGTTAGTTTAATGGGGCGACAGGCACACTGCAAGTTGGGTGGCTTTTCGGTCTACCGCAGGGGTGCAGGGAGGGGGGTTTGTGTTTTGTGGGTTCACTGGGGGTGGTGGGGGGGGTTCTTTCTTTCTTGTTTGTATCGAGGCTGCGCTTTGTTTCATATTTGCTGCTATGTGCTTGTTTCATGGTGGGGGGCAGACTGTTTACTTCTGGGATGGGGGTAGGGGGCTGAGGGTGTTGAGCTGGAACGTTAACGGTCTTGGTGACAGGATAAAGCGGGGGATAGTACTGCAGTATTTGAAGCGATCCTCCCCAGATGTGGTCTTGCTCCAGGAGACGCACTTGGTGGGTAATACGTGTCGGGCATTGAATAGGCGAGGTTACCGCTTGGTGGCCCATTCCGGCTTCACCACTGGATCGAGGGGGGCAGGTATCCTGGTTAGGAACTCCCTCCCCCTGGAGATAGATGGCACGGTGCTGGACGACAAAGGCCGCTATGCGGCTATTACGGGGAGGTGGGAGGGAAAGTTGATCTCCATATTGTCTGTCTATGTTCCGCCTGGTGTGCAGTCTACTACATTCACCGATTTGGGTGGGGTGATTCTGGGGCTGCCTGATGGTTTGTTGGTATTGGGTGGCGATTTTAATTCTGTGGTTAATGGAGAGAGTGACCGTAGCCCCCCCAGGCTTCTTCCCGCATCGCAGTTATGGCTGGGGAAATTTTTGGATGCTTTTGGGCTGGCGGATTGTTGGAGACAGCTGCACCCTGGACAGCTCCAGTACACCTTCCACTCGGGAGCTCATGGGAGTCTCTCGAGACTCGATTATATCCTCGTGCCGGTGTTGCAGTTGGTCTCGGTACGTGAAATCAAGCATTTGACTAGGGGGATTTCCGACCACTCCCCGCTTTGGCTTCATATTGATGTACAGCTGGGGGCTGGGGGTCGGATTGCCCCGATCAATCCATGGCATTTTCAGAATCCCAAAATTAGATCGGAGGTGGTCAAGTGTATGGACTTCTACTTTGCTGAAAATGAGGGATCGGTGTCCTCCCCGGTCTCCCTGTGGGAGGCCTATAAAACTGTGATCCGTGGTCAGACTCTGTCTTTGATCGCTGGCGAGAGGAGGCGCAAAAATGAGGAGGTGGTGAGCTTGGAAACTGAAATTGCTGGGTTGGAGGAACAGTTGGAGTCTGGGGTTACACCCGAGCGATTGCACTTTTTAGCTCTTAAGCAATCTGAATACAGGGCTTTGGTGACTGACGCGGCTGAGGCGATGAACCGAGTGCAACAGGGGCGTTTGTATGATGTGGGTGATAAAGTGGGAAAGCTGATTGCTTGGCTGGACAAACGAGACAGACTGAATCGAGTGGTGCCTGTGGTTGAGAAAGTTGACGGTACGCGAGTGGTGGACCCGATTGAGATAGTCGAGGTGTTTGCCCGGCACTTTCGGGTTGTATACGCGCCGGTCTCGAATATGCCAGAAGAGGACTCGCACTTATTGCTTTGTGATCTCGTGCTGCCTAGTCTCTCAGAGTCGGACAGGGTGCTTATGGAGGCGGACTTTTCCACTGATGAGGTTGCACTTGCTATATGCTCCCTTCGCTCGGGGAAGGCCTCGGGTCCGAACGGTATACCAGTTGAATTATACAAGCTATGCCCGGACAAAATGGCGCCGTATCTTACTCGGATGTTTGCGGCATCGCGAGACCTTGGGTCCCTTCCTAGGGACCAGAGGCTGGCGTCCATTGTGGTTATCCATAAAGATGGCAAGCCCCGCGAGCGCTGCTCATCGTATCGACCGATATCACTTTTGAATGCGGAACCCAAGATATTGGCGAAGCTTTTGGCAAATCGATTGGTCACGGTGATTAGCGATTTGATACACCCGGACC
The DNA here is from genome assembly GCF_964261635.1 of Lissotriton helveticus. NCBI lineage: Eukaryota > Metazoa > Chordata > Amphibia > Caudata > Salamandridae > Lissotriton > Lissotriton helveticus. Next base: position 1,072,320,486 of record NC_136067.1, on the reverse strand, counting down.
AGTCTGGTTTTATTTCTCGTCGGAATACTGCGCTCAATCTCCGCCGTCTTCACGGTGTCCTTGCGAGGGCGGGGTCTCTCAATGAACCGGCCATCTTGGTTTCCCTTGATGCCTCGATGGCCTTTGACACGGTCATGTGGCCGTATTTGTGGGCTACTCTTGCTAAATTTGGTTTCGGCCCGAAGTTCATCGCGTGGGTCAAGCTTCTGCATGAGCAGCCGTTGGCTCAGGCTGTGGTTAACGGCAGAGCCTCGGAGCCCTTTGTTCTCGGACGAGGCACGCGGCAGGGGTGTCCTCTGTCGCCGCTTCTATTTGCGCTCGCGCTTGAGCCCCTTGCCGCGTGGCTCCGCTGGGAGCCCTCACTCAAGGGTATTCGATGGTCCCCTGACTTCGAAGATCGCGTATCACTATATGCCGACGACATATTATTGTACCTGACCTCCCCCCGTAAGTCACTAGGAGTCCTCTTCGACGTTTTGAATTCCTTCGGATGAAACTCCGGTTTAGTTATCAATTGGGCCAAGTCTTGTATTTTCTCACTGATTGGGGACTCGCCCTCTCTGCCCCGCACTTGCCCGATACCGGTTTCTAGAGGTGGCTTTAAGTATTTGGGGATCTATATTTCACTGGACCCCATGGTGCGCTACGAGCGGAATTTGTTACCTCCGCTTGTCCGGCTTCGGTCGGACGTTGCGGCATGGTGTAGTTTACCCTTGTCCCCTTTGGGAAGAGCTGCCCTGTTTAAGATGATGTCTCTTCCCCGTTTTCTGTATGCCGTTCAAAACACGCTTGATCTGGTGCCAGCCAGTTACTTTCGTGAAATCGAGGGCCTCCAGAGGAGACTAGTGTGGGCTGGACGGCCCCGCATTGCGTTGGCGAAGTTGACGTTGCCCTGGTACGATGGTGGTATAGCATTGCCTGATATTAAAAGATACTACTGGGCATCTCAGCTGAGCGCTGTGAACCATGCCATGTACGGTCCAGCTCCGAATCCTGCATTTGAGATGGATCGGTGGCTGTTGCCCGGGGGTGATTATTATAGGGCGCTCTATTCCCGAGGCGCCAGGAGGAACCTGACGGGTCCCACTGGAGTGGCAGTGCGAGTGTGGGGTAGTGCGACCACGGCTACGGGGTGGGCGGATACACTGACCAGAGCGACCCCATTGTTTGCCGCTGAGAGACTGGGGGAGCTATGGACGTCGAAGGGTTTTGATAGATGGAACCTCATTGGCATTAGTAAAGTGGGTGATCTCTGGGCTAAAAATAGAGTTAAGACCTTTGCTGAATTGAAGCAGGAATATAATTTGAATGACACGGAGTATTTTCGCTATTTCCAGGTTCGACATGCCATTGAATCGGTTTTTCCAGCCGGATCTATTATCCCGGAGTGTTCTCCCCTGGAGGACAGGGTGCTGGACGGGCATGTTCCGGACAGCACTATCTCCCTTATTTATAAAAAACTCATCAATGATCGTTCGGACCTGCTTGTTCAGCTTCGGAGTGCTTGGACTAACGATGGGCTGGAGTTGGATGATGAAGACTGGCAGGCTGAGATATCCTCTCCTAAAGAGGTCGCGATCCCGGCGCGTCTGCGACTCGTACAGCTGAAGATTCTGCACCGAGTCTATGTCACGGGTCCACGATTGATGCATATGGGTTTTTCTGCGGATGGGCTGTGTAGGCGTGGCTGTGGTGTGCTTGCTACTTTCCTCCACATCATATGGGAATGTCCGGAAGTGGTGTCTTTTTGGACTAGAGTGCATGGGGTGATGGGTGAGGTGATGGGCGTTGAGTTGTTGCCTGAGGCCAGGCGCTGTTTGTTGAACATCTGGGAGCCGAATGACTGCACTGCTGCTCAGACTCAATGGGTCACGCTAGGGAACATGGTTGCGAAAAGAGACATTGCTCAATTGTGGGGATCTCAGAGGGCACCATCAGTTCGCAACTGGGAAGAGCATATGGACTGGTGCATGTTCAGAGAAAAAATTGTGTATGTCTCCCGTGGCAGGCCCAAGAAGTGGGGCAGGATTTGGGACCAATGGAACTCATATCGAGGGGGATATGTGATCCCCCCCCTTACTGAACCTCCCGACGCTCCTTGTTCTCCTTGACTGTACGTTTCGGTTTCCTAATTTCCCGTGTTCTACGATTTGTTTCTTGCTCTGTGTCCCCCCCCTTCTCCTGGTATCTCTCCTGTTTCTTAACACTGTTCTTTGTTCGCCTCTCCCCGCGCCATATGAAACTGATACTATATTGCAGGGTACAGCCTCGACTCTTTTTTTGATTATGTTTTTTTGTTTATTTGTATAAAATGTGAAACCTTTTCAACATCCTTTCATCCGTAGCATTTTGAGTAATGTCATGCAATATCGCTGCCGGACCTTCGGTTGTCGGCTTATGAGCTGTGTTCTAATGCGCTACTGTTATTTTATGTGACTGGCCGGCCCTGGCGGTTGTAGGCCTGTAATTGTATTCCTTTCTTGCCAATAAAGGTTTTTCAACAAAAAAAAAAAAGAAAGAGTTTTTTGTAAGATAAAAGATCCAAGGTTATACGAGGCTGCTATTTTACCTCTCCTGTTTCCAATCAAAGCTCCCAGCAGAGAGAATCATGCCTACAGATTTAACTACAAAAGACGCCCCTTATCAGCGCGACATGTTCACCTCTTCACAACACCTTTCCTCCAGGTAATTGATTGAAACTCCTGCCTACCTACCCTTATTGATCTCTCAATGACATTTGGTACCGTGAATCACTCCTTGCTCATTAAGATTCTTTCAGCTAGATTCATCATTGGAAAATGGGCTCGCAAAGGGCCAGATTCTCAGAATCTGGCCCTTTGCGAGCGCAATTTTTGCATTTGGGATTCATCATCCCAAATGCAAAAATCGCTAATAGCGAAATCGCATATTTGCGAGGAATTGCATTTAAGGAATCTCTATTTCAGATTCCTTAAATGCAATTCATGACACTTTTAAAATATGCAAATTCGTAATTTCCGGCCGCTATTTACCACAAAGTCTGACTTCGTGGTAAATAGCGAAAAAATAGATAAAAGCCCTTTAGTGCATTTTTCTCAGTTGCATGTTACACAGACACATGTCCTTTGGACATGTGTGTGCGCAACACCTGTGTACATTTGCTTTTATGGGGTGCTACAGGGTGTCCTTTGGACACCCCTGGCACCCTTGAAATCGCATCCTTATTTGCGATTAGCAAATTGCTAATCGCAAATAAGGAATAACTGCCCATTCATTCCTATGGGCCTGTAGGCCCATAGGAATGAATGGGCAGTTATTCCTTATTTGCGATTAGCAATTTGCTAATCGCAAATAAGGATGATGTAGGAATCGCAATTTTTTTTGCCATTCCTACATGAATCCCGTTTTGCAAGTCCTTAATAGCGATTCCTTAATAATCGCTATTAAGGACTCGCAAAACGGGACTATGATGAATCTAGCTGTAAGCGAACTAATGGGCATTGAAGGCACTGTGTGCTCAAATAGTTTATTTGGTGCTTAATCAGCTGGACACTACAGATTAAAATCAAGAAATCATTTCCAGTTCAGATGCCTCTTTTAGGTCTTTATATAATACCCCTTGATGCCCCAGTCAGGAATCCTATATCATCAATAGACGATGATACACAGGTCTCTGTAATGGGCTCCGCTTCCAACAGTCTTACTTCTTGCATAACTGTGATAAAAGTGCAAGACTGAATGACTGCACATTACTTTAAACTTAATGCTTTAAAGAATTTGTTTTTTCTCAAAATGTCCTCACACTTAACAGCATCAGTTAAATATTGGCTTGCTTCCTGCAGTCTTGGATTGTACACCTCCAGTCATTGATACTTCCAAATCCTTAGGTTTCATCCTAGATAAATGACGTGATGCTCTACAATCTCAAACCAATGGCTTTCAACAAATACTACGGTGGGATATTCAACAGATTATTTCAGAACAAGGGGCCCGATTCACAGAACTAACTTAAGACAAAATCCTAAACTTACTACCATTTTCGTATTCACAGAAGGCACTTACTCATTTTGGTATTCACAGAAGACACTTACTCATTTCGGTATTCACAGAAGTTAGGACTCTTAACTTTAGGACTCCTAAATGCATTCTGTGAATACCGTAAGTCTTAAAATTAGGATTTTTCTCAATTTAGAAGTAGTAAAGTTAGGACTCCTAACTTTAGGACTACTAAACTGAGAAAAATCCTAATTTTAAGACTTTCGGTATTCACAGAAGGCATTTAGGAGTCCTAAAGTTAGGAGTCCTAACTTTACTACTATTAAATTGAGAAAAATCCTAATTTTAAGACTTACGGTATTCACAGAAGGCATTTAGGAGTCCTAAAGTTAGGAGTCCTAACTTTACTACTACTAAATTGAGAAAAATCCTAATTGTAAGACTTTCGGTATTCACAGAAGGCATTTAGGAGTTCTAAAGTTAGGAGTCCTAACTTTACTACTATTAAATTGAGAAAAATCCTAATTTTAAGACTTACGGTATTCACAGAAGTCATTTAGGAGTCCTAAAGTTAAAAGTCCTAACTTTACTACTACTAAATTGAGAAAAATCCCAATTTTAAGACTTTCGGTATTCACAGAAGGCATTTAGGAGTCCTAAAGTTAGGAGTCCTAACTTCTGTGAATACCGAAATGAGCAACTGTCTACTGTGAATACCAAAATGAGTAAGTGCCTTATGTGAATACGTAAATGGTAGTAAGTTTAGGATTTTGTCTTAAGTTAGTTCTGTGAATCGGGCCCACAATCACAGTACTTCTTCGCAAACAATGATTGACTAAGGATGTGTGTTATGGCTTGTCTTCTCAAAGTAAAGCCTGCTCACATAAACACATTGTTTTAAATCATATTTCTCATGTGCTTCTAACACTTTAAAAACTTCACTTGAAACTCACTATACTCTACAGCAAAGCTTGTATTACTCAACAAGGAATTATGCACTTCCAATCTTGATACCAAGCTTCAAAACTAAAACTATTAGACATACTCCTATCTCAATGCCGTACGGAAAATCTTCTCTTAGAACATTCAACTTCCAAAATGGAAGGTACAATGGTACAGTAATTTACTGGCAGCACCACAACGGTCGGGTATTCGTTCTCTCTTAGCCTTTGCACCACCAGCTTGCTAGATACGTTTAGGAAAGAGCTGAAACGTCTCCACTTTCAAACACATCTCCCAGCAGGATTTTGATGAATAAATTATCAGAATCTAACCACCTCTTACCCGTCCCATCTTATACACCCTCTGTTGAGATCTATCTTTCCTTCTCTCAGAGCTACTTTCATCTGACCTCCTTTTACGGAAGCTTCCTCTATTAACTCCTGGTATAGAACCAGACTCTCACCTGGTATATTGTTTATCTAAATATAACTTACAAAAATCACTAAGCTCCATAGGAGTTAACAGAAATGTACACTCATTGGGACAATATATTTGTGAACTATATTTAGAAAACAATATTTATGTCAGATATATTTCTTCATACGGTATTCTAACATATAACTTTCCCTCTTGGATGTCTCCCTTCTAGCCTTAATAAATCTCATGATACATAACTGCTCAGATATTTGGAACTGTCCTCTCTATGCCAGTATTTCTTTCATCAACTGACAATTTACTGTGTTTATTATTTTTCATTTGCTATTTTGTCACTGGCTTATGTACATTGCAATCTCGGATAATTTAGTGTCTCTGTTCTATCAGTAAATTTGCCTTGCTCATCTAGTTCCTGCTGCATAAAAATGCCAAAAAATAAATTAACAAACAGGTAAATAAATACATTCATAAACAAACAAGTAAAAAGTAGCAAGTTTTTCTGCTCTTACATAAAAACGTGTTTCATCTGGTCAGTGTCTCTGAAGAATGTGCCCAGTGATTGGTCTTTACCCATGAAGTAATGTGCAGACTCATGGATTAGGAAGTTTTAGGAGTCTGCTTTAGGAAAATCATGTGGAGAGATTTTAGTCACTTTCATCGAGCTAGAACTGTCTAAGTTGAGGGCAGCTACATAAAGGTAAGTTCTTCAACTGGGTTTCCTTGTAAGGGTTAGTGCAGGTTTGGGGATCTTCAGGCTTTAAACCTTCTTTATAAGAGGCTCACTAAAATCTGATTCTGGCAAAGTTCATTTTTCTGTGATTTATTGGCGGCTCGTGACCTCTTTGAGTTGGTGTGTTTGGTGCCCCAGCACCAATGAAAAAGCTCAGTCCCAGCCAGCAGCAGAATATGCTTCATGGTAGAATTGTTTAAGGCGCTATTAGAAGTTAAGCATCTTTTGATGTCAGGAGAGAGTCTTACTGGTTAAAGCCGTATAGACCTGATATATTTGTGTTTCTATGTGGCTTAGAGTCGGTCACAGGAGGTGGAGCTCTCTGTATGAAGCCTTGCTTGTATGAAAACAACCGGTTCTGGATGACAGGACACTAATTCTGTGTGTTACAACTACATATAAAAATAACGTCTTGTTCTGAATTTGCTTTAACATTATTGCGGTGGATGAAACATGTTGTTTCCGCTGTCATGTCGAGCAGAAAAGTATTGGCCCCACCCTGATCCACACATCAAGGACACTGCAATTCATTTTCTCTGCTTAATGTTAGTTTATTTTTTGTAGATAAACAATATTATATTAATTTACTATGGAATGCGCATTCATGCTGGAATGTGAAATGAACCACGGAGCCTTCAGACCAGTGTTCCCCAATCCAACAGGCAAGGACCACGGAGGCACAAAGTGGGCTGTGATGGGCAGTGCACCGTGACAATTTTGGGTGCCAAGGTTCCCATTTTTCAGGAAATCTCAAAGCACCTAAGCTATCTATTCTGAGATGATGAGTTGCATCAGACTGAATCGCTCCTAGGACTTGTATGGTGCTATGAATTAATTCAGTGAGCTAAGTGGATTAACTAATCGTAAAAGTTTGTCGATATAGTGCAATTCAAAACTTCGAAGAATTGAAAATACCTGGAAACATGGATTAAAATAACAAAGTCTGAAGGATGATGCAAGCTGGGCTCTCACTCCTAGGCTCCGAAATGCAATAAACAGCCTGCCATCTATGATTGCTAAGGATTAGCCCTGACCGTGTGAGGACTGTTTGATTGCGCAGGCCGATCCATCTGACCCTGTGGAGGCAATTGATCTGGTGTCTGGGCTGGGTGTCTCATGGCCAAGCTGATGGACATGGCAGTGCAGGATGGCTGAGTGGCCTGAGGCAACTGGGCTGGGACCACTGGGGCATGATGCTGATAAGTTTAAGCTGGCGGTAGGTGTTTGGAACTGTTTGCTGCAGCAATGGAGAAAGGCTGGCTGGGCCAAAAATGGAGGCCATGATCGGAAGGATGCAGGATCTATAGCATCTACTTCACTGGTTGTGAGACCTAAATAATGCGGTAAGCCCTACATTGATGTTACATGAGGTTTTGCCCTAGTTTCAATATTCCAAAATCATTCCTTTTGTCCAGTCACCAGTCTGCCACTGAGGGGCTACAGATGAGCACATCCTGTTCATTTTTGTTGGGGAGTGTTTCATACACTGAACACCAACCTGAGACACCCAAGCATTGGGGCTTTGATTGCTGATTGCTGCTCCCACTATACTGCCAATGGTTCCGGCAGTATTGCTGTATAAACATGAGAATAAAGCCTGATGCAGCACACTAATGAGGGGAAAAATGGACACTAAGCAGGGTAAGCTTATATTTGAGCACAACAAAGCAGGCAAAGCACTTGATGACCCGGGTCCCAGCCTAAAGCACAAGATGCTGAAGGCATAGTCAAATCTTTGGGCAAGGATATCCAAGCAATACTCCCTGATTTAAAGTCCAGTCTGTATGCCTTAGAAACCAAAATCAACAATTTAACTGCGCGGATTGACCTAATGAAGGAGGGGCTTGATTAACAGGTTGATGAGCTTGATGAAGCTCGACACTAATTCTCTGGATTGGAGGATGCATCTCTGGACACGAAAATGGAAATACAGAAAACGGAACACAAAGTACACAAAATCTCTGCAAAAAATAAAGCTCTGGAAGCACGCTTGCACAGGCATAATATCTGCCTCTTGGGCCTCCCAGAGTTCACCAATGTGGGTAAACCAGAGACATTTACTGAATCACTTTTGGCGGAATCATTTGACTGAGCTAACTTTTCAGATATGTTGACAGTCGAGCATGTGCACAGATCTTTGCCCAAGACCTTTGCCCGGTGCACCTCCCAGGCCTGTTATTGCCAGGTTGTTTAATTAATGGAGGACACTATGCTGCACCTGATGAGAAAGAAAAAGAACCTCTGATACGAGGGCAGCAAGTTATCACTATACCCAATTTAATTTATATGCGATATCAGATATACTTTGGAACAAATTACTATTTTGGAATTTTGGATTGTGATAATAAATTGCAAATATTTCAGGGTATGCACTGGAATGTGAATCGTCCTTCTCCAAGCATTGTTTTTCTTATTTTTACAATACTATGGTGCTGTCCATTGTTAGGATGGTGACTGTGATACATTCATAGTCAGACGCTCATTTGTTATTTCAGTCATAGTGGTTAAGTACTTAGAATATGTTTACTACAACTGTGTTAACTGGAAAGGAGTCTCATGTAAGCGAAAGGTGACCAATATAATGTGATACAAGCATTAAAAATGCAGTAGGTCTCGCCTTTGATTAAGTTAAAGCCATTTGCTTTGCTACACAATACCATTAGCAAAGCAAATCGCTTTAACTTAATCAAAGGCGAGACCTATTGCATTTTCAATGCTTGTTCTATGGTGGTTTTTGATTGATAATCGGGTAGCAAAACCCAGATGTGATGCTCCTTACAACACAGGATGCAAGCGGGTGGAGCTAGAGCCATCTTCCACAGACTCAGGCCGCACACCAAACACACAAAAGGTAATAGAAGGAATGCTTACAATTAGTCTAACCACTAGCAATCGCTCAGGGTAGCAATCCACTTGGCAGCTCAGTTAAGAATCAGCCATTTGCAACTCAGTCTTGACGCTGCTTCGGTAGCAACAAGTCCAGTATGCAGTGCCTGGATATGTCCTCCCTGATTCAGAACACAAGCAACCCAATAAAGGTTTAGCCCTTATTGGGGCTTTTTAGTAAGGTCTAGTTTGGTTCCAGTGGCATAGTGAGTACAGGATGCATGTCTGGGCATACCTTGGCCACTTAGGGCAGTAGATCAAACACACAAAAGATGATGCGAGGAATGCTTGCAATAGGCCTAAACACTAGCAATTTGTGAGGGTAGTCTTCAATACATCATTTTTCTATTACAATTCTCAGTTTGGACCCAGCCATATGCAGATCAGTCTTGACCCTGTTTCAATAGGATCAGTCCAGCCAAAACTGCCAGACAAGGTCCTCCCTGAATCAGTTCTAGGAAAAAGTGTAGGGACTTAGAGCATCTCAAGGTCAAGCATGCATGCTTTATATCTAGATAATGTAGAAGGGCATTTGATTCTTGCAGAGTTACACCCCCAGCGCACCCTGCAGAACAGTTTTTGACCTACACAGACACTCATACTTCATAAGGAATTGCATACCCTTTATACAGTACCTCCCTGAATCAGAACATAAGCAACCATGATTGGTGCTCATCCCCTTAGCAAATTCCTTCATACACTTGTTCTCTGGCTGGAATAGTAGGAAAGGCGATAATGTTCAGTTTACTGATGGATATCTGCACCACCTAATTCTCAAGGGTTAGAAAAAATATGGGTCACCTGGGTCTATGGCAAGATGCAGACTTGGCGATTGTCTGAAGGCAGAACATGGTTTAGCCCACGTGCCCAAGAGTGTGTCAGTGAGGGCCACATTGAAAGGCAGAAGAAGTTCTGTTGGTGCCTGGCCAGGCTGGAAGACCTCACTAAGACATTGGTTTTTACCTCCATATTGGGGATGAATAGGTCAAGGACATCAGCAGCTCTCCTAATGACTGTAGCAAAAATATGTACATTCTTCAGTTACTAATCCAGGAGGAAAGACGAACCCAGTATTGGATGAGGTATCCAATTTACAGGTATTTTGCAGTTCTATGTACCAGTTATCCTCATCAAAGAGTGGGGCAATATATTGCCATCTTCCACATTGCAGTCTCCAAAATGGGAGACTTTGGTCAGAGTCCAAGCAAAAAACTTGGTTTAGCGTCTGTGCTGTAATGGTATAGTGTCAGTCTGAGTGATTGACTATTGGCTCCACCATTTAGGTGTGCAGCCTCAGTAAAGATAGATTTGCCTCAGTGTCGGATACCACAACTGCTTGGGGATCCTTCACCAGTGTCGGCGATATTGGTGAAGACATCAACATCCAAGGGACCAGCACAGGAGATGGTGCCGGATCAAAGGTCTGCATCAATGCTAGTGCAGATTCAAGGGGCACAGGCAAAGCAGAGGACTGATCCATCAGCGGTGACCTGACTAAAGGCCATGGCAGATCCTCGGGCATGAAGGTTGAGGGTGGTGGGTAAGGGTAATTGTGGACAGCTTGAATCAGAGCAAGTAAACAAGCTATCCAATGTGTTAGTGGCTATGGGTGAGTTGATTACACATGGGGTGAACTGAAGGTAGCGTGAACGTGTTTCAGGATCATGTGCCTCCTAGTCTTACCTTTTTCCCTTTTTGAGCATTATTGACTTTGACATCAGTCTCTTCCTCACAAATGCTTGTGAAATAAATCTGACGAATATGGGTTGGACGGTCGGGAGAATGTGTGTGTTTAGGGGGGTGGGGGTGTGTGTGTATAGGGGTGTGTGTGTGTGTGTGTATAGGGGGTGTGTGTGTGGAGGGTGTGTTTGTAGAGGGGGTGTGGGTGTATAGAGGGGGTGTGGGTGTGTAGAGTGGGGGTGTGGGGGTGTAAAGGGGATGTGGGGGTATAGAGGGGGTGTGGGTGTGGGTGTGTAGAGGGGGTGTGGGGGTATAGAAGGGGTGTGGGGGAGTAGAAGGGGTGTGGGGTGCAGAGGGGGGGTGGGGGTGTAGAGGGAGGTGTGGGTCTCTGTCTTCCATTAACATCATCAGTTTCTTCCTTAGTGAGAATATGTGGTCAGGTGATTATTTCCTCTTTGTGTTCCCTTTAAAACATCATTACTTGATTCAGGAATACTGATAACTCACTGGAATTTAATTGTGACAGTAACATACTGTTTTACTTGAGTGGTATTCTATGGGCCTAGATCTAGAGCATCCATGCCTTGTCATATAGTTACTGCTTATCTATATCTGGTGTTAAGTTAGCGCGGGCTTATTAAATGTTTAAACGCCATTTTTCCTTTTTGCTGCTTCTGCACACGACACTTAATTGTTGATTTAGCTTTCAACCTACAAGAGCGTTGTAATTTACATGAGAATAATATGTTATTGCTCTGATATCAGCTTTGCTTAGTAAACTATGTCTGTACAGTGAGTGCTGAAGCTTCAAGGATAACTCGACACAATTGTTGTGAAGTCTGATATCCGCACCTTCATAGACATAACATAAGTGCAGCTCCTGCCAAATTCTGGCTTTAGGCGGGTTTTATATTGCTTTGCTTAGAGCACACATACACACTTGATGCGGTTCACATGCAGAGAGAGCTGGTGGAAGCAGACGTGATCTCTTCATACTAGGATCTTGAGGTATGGGCCCGCCCTGCTAAAACCCAAAGAGACCTTCTTAGATATTAATATAATATGCTAGTTAGGGAGGGTGAGAAATATGTGTTGTTAACCCTAATTCATTACAGCATGTTAGCATGCTGTCACCTTTTGCTTTCTATGGACTAGTAACTATGCTGATAACTTTGCTTCTGATAATATGTTTCCTTGTATTATCTAAGATACTGCGTTTGAGAAAACGGCATTAGTAAATAAATATTTCAAATGTGCACTTGTCCTCATTTACTCCACGTTCTGGTTTGAAATGATTGTATAACGAAAGAGTGCTCGTGTGTTCCACGTAACCTGAGGTATTGTAAGTTCATGTTCTGGTTTGTCTAAACATTGGGAGTTTGTTATGACCAATGAGACACTGTAGCTAGCATGGTAAGGGGTTTTGGGTACTGAGGTGAGTTTTGGGTCACCCTAATTTACCGAGGTTCCAAATCTCTATGCACAGTTCTGTGGGAGAACGGAAACCCTGCGACATGGTGCCCAACCGTTGGTGGTCTTATATCATGACATTAGAGTAGTATATCATTCAAACCTTAACCCCTTCACTGTCGTTTCCGGACAACGGTAGTGTCGGAGAAACCTACCTATTTTTTGAAATTGGTCTTTTCAAGCTTGAATCTTTCTAAAACGGTTTCCTTGAATTCCTACCCAGTTGTGCTACAAAGTTTGCTTTGTTTTGCTACGGTCCTGTGTTATCATGGCCCAGCCTGTGGACATCCCGCAGCATAGTCGTATTGCGGTGCGCAACCATTTACGGACTTTCCTAGTCCCATTGGAAGGCTTGGCTGTGATTTTGGTAGTGAGTGCAGATGCAGCTTACCCATATGAACTGTTTTATTCGTGGGTGACGTTTCCGGCTGTGGACGCTAATTCTGGTGTGTTCCACAACTACACTGCCTCACCTGTACCGAATGAATATACTCCATACAAGGCACTGGAAATACGTATTGATCATTGGCAGCATCGCGTTTGGTTTGGTGGCGCCCTACCCCATTCGTTAACCGCTCAGAGGTTAGGTCCTTTGTCCATTCCAGGCGCAAATTGGCCTGTTTTGGCTGGATTTACTCCTCATCCTCAACGCGGCAATTGTACCCTAGCGGAGGTACGTCGGCTACATGAAGTTTCCGTTGCCGTGATTCGTGCATTAGTGCAATACATAGGTCGTCATCTCCCGGGTGGACCCCCGGGCGGTCTGGCTCTTCCAGCTGAACATGGCGGATTGAAGCTCAATCCGGTTATGGTCAATGCAGTGTTTGGTAAGCGACCAGATGATAAGGATGACTTTCCTTTTTGGCTTGCCGAGAAATTTGACCAACTGGAAGCAGTATTTCCTAACACGACTCCTGGTGAAAAACATAGAATCTTGACGATTAGTTTACCTAAAGATTTAGCTCCCGAACTCGTGGACTGTGAGAGCTGGGGGAGGACTTTTGCGGCTGTTTATACGAGGTGTTTCGGCACCCCGTCTATGGCTGTACTGCCTACGATCATTAGACGTGTTCAAGACGATCACGGACCGGAAGCAGCGGTTGAATTGGGTATGCGCCTGTGTGGCTCCTTTGAAATAGTTTGCGATCTCGTACTTGCTAATGTCAAGGGGGAAGCTGTGAACTTTCAGGTGTTTAACGCGTTGGCAGCTATTCCCGATGCCGAAAAACCCCGCCAGATAGCGAGAATTGTAGTGGCTGCTTATAAAACAGTGGGTCGCACAAGTAAGGGTCTAAAATATTTTTCTGACAAAGAGAAAAAACAACCGCAGGGGCAGTCTGCTCAGGCAGATGTCCAGCCCAAGTCCAAAAAACAAAATTGGCCTAAAAAACAGAATCAGGGGAAGCAGAAACAGCAGACTCAAGAATCTTATCCTGCGGCTCAAGTGCCTGCGCCGACAGAGAGAGTTTATGACTTGCGCGATCGCGCGACGATTAAATCGCCTGATCAATTTCAGGTTTCTGATCAACGCTCTCCTTGTTCCTTTCAGGACTCATCGGCTCCGAAGACCGGTGGTGGAGGAGGCGGAAGGGGACGGGGTGGTCAGCAAGGACGCGGCCAACCCAGCCAGACAGACGGCACAGGGAAGCAGGAGGACTCTACGCCAAAGAGACCGCAGTTTGCGAAAAAGACAGTCGCAGCATTAACAGCGCATCGATATGCCACAGATAGTGAGAACGCCGCTTCGGAATCTGACGTGGGCTCTGACCTTGCTGGACAGCGCGGCGGAGATTACCATAGTGAGAGAGGCCCTGCGTCCACTACTGAGGGTAACAGCGACTGATGTCTACGTTGTGATAGAAACAGCCGATACAAGGGTTGCTCCCCCTGATAGACTTTATGAAATTGTACTGTTAATAGAAGGTGACATACAGCGTACCATCAAAGGGGTATTTTGGGAAAATCTTTCGTCTACGTATGACATTTTGCTTTCGGAGGCTGACTGGCCCCCACCTTTTGTGCTCACGGCGCCGCGAGGGGAGGAGGTAATCCTCCCGAGTTTCGCGAACACTGTCTCGAAAGAGCATGCGCAGCATTTTGCAGAAGAGTGGGCTAGGGTTCTAGCGCCGGCTCTGTACCGCAACCAATGTGGTTGGGATAAATTGTCCCCAGATTCCTTTGCGGTCTCAGCCGCAGCCTCAACCTCAATATCCCATTCGACGTGAGGCCAAGGCTTCCGTCGCGGAAATCCTTGAACAATTGGAATATCAGGGAGTTATTGAAACATGTGTGTCACCGATGAATAACCCTCTTTTTACTGTGACCAAGCCTGACGGATCGTATCGTTTGGTATTGGATTACCGGCATTTAAACTCGCATTGCCGTAACTGTGCAGTACAGAATACTCACGGCTCTGCCCTAGTGGATAGTCTAGTGCGTAAGCGTTTTAAAACAACGCTTGACATTTCCAACGGTTTCTATGCACACAGATTGGATAGCTTTAGCTCCCAATGGACCCGTTTTACATGCGCTGGGGTCCAAAAACAATTCCGGCGTCTCCCAATGGGCTATAAGAATAGTCCTGGTATATTTACCGCCCGCATAGTCTCTCTTTTGGAGAGGGTCGACCCAGATGCTGGCTCGTATGTGGATGACATATATCTCACAGACGACAAAATTTGGGAGCCTCTGTGTCGTGTAAATTCGATTATTTGTAACTTTGCAGACATGGGTTACAAATTTAACTTTGCAAAATCGCACATTGCTGAGTACACAGTGCTGTTCCTGGGCTATGAGCTCAACAATGAAGGTAGAGGTTTAGCTCCTCACTTCTTGGAGAAATGCACTCAGTTGCGTGCTCCTACAACACTGAAAAAATTACAGTCTTTACTGGGCTTTTTAAATTTCGGGAAGACATACATTCCGGAATATGCCCAGCGTATCAAGCCTTTGTATGCTTTGATAAAACCAACTTTTTCCAAATCATGCTGGCTGCCTGAGCACTCAGCGATCTTGCAATCCTTGCAGGCTGATCTGCTCGCTTCTAAATTCTTACTGACTCGTGATAACCACACCAACCTGATGATACGTATCATTCCTGGGACGGTGGGTTTCACGTACCTAACTTTTAATGAAGGAGACACAGTACCTATTGCTTACAAGTCACACTTGTACACTTCGGCTGAAATGCGGTTTCCCACTGTGAAAAAGGTTTTAACAGCTGTGTAGATGGCGATACTTAAGTTACGAGCTCTGTCACAGGGGAAGCGCATGTTGGTTGTTACACCCTGTCCTCATTTGGAGGCAGTTACGAAAGCCAGTGTACCGAATTCTAAAGCTTTGCACCCTCGGTGGATTCAATGGGCTGCGTCCTTGACGTCCACGGATGTCACGTTTATTTTTGACGTCTCGTTACGGTCGCAAGAGTACTTGCAGTATGAATTTGTTTATCCTGCTCCTCTGGCTATGCGACCTTTGGAGGACTTCCATTGCATCATTTACACGGATGGTCCGGCGCAGGTTGCGCATGGCTCTAAACACGCCTACGTTTCCGCATGCGCCATTGTGGTCGGTGCCATGGTGAACGATGAGTTCCAGTCCAAGGCAGTACACACGCAGCCTCTAGGGGACTGCATCGCACAATTGGCAGAGCTTTGTGCTCTCTTACTAGCGTTGGAGTACGCTGATCCTAGTGTGACTACTCTTATTGTGAGTGATTCTTACTACTGTGTACAGTCTTACAATGAAAACTTGTTCTTTTGGATTCAGAATGATTTTCGTGATTGCAAGGGTAGCACAATAAAACACAAGATGATCTGGGTTCGAGTGGCTGAGCTTAAGGCGAAGTTGCCACTCGTTTTTGTAATTTATACTCTCGGCCATCAGCGTGTAGGAGTCCACGCTGTTGGTAACTCGCTTGCTGATGAAGCTGCGAAATCAGCGGTGTCTACATACTTAGTTGCAGCGGTTACTCGGTCCAAAAGTAAGATTGATGATGACATCTTGGCGGCTGTTGCTGCCACTGAGAAGGGAGGTAAACATCCTACGGGGTTCCCTTCGAAGTACACATACCACTTAAGTCCCGAAAAGGTTCCTTTTGTGAAAATTCCTGAAGTTGGAGAACATTTGATTCCCAACTCGGATCGCAGGGCTGACTTGATTACAGCGGCACTTGAAGGTGTGGCGTCTGCGCATGCGGGCGTCCCGGCCACTGTAACTCAATTACAACAGCGTTTCTGGTGGCGGGGGCTGTACAAACAGACGCGAGATTATGTCCTTCAATGTGACATTTGCCAGCAGATTAAACCTTCGACTGCTGCGTGCCCGCCACAGACACAGTTGTACATTTCTAATAAACCGCTAGGTTGTGTTTATTTAGATCACTGCAGTCCTTTTTCCTCTGATACTGCGTATAAGTACAACTTAGTAGCAGTGGATTCATGCACACGCTTTGTATGGGTCTGGCCCCATCGCAGCGCTGATTCACGGACTGTCATTAGAGATTTGCGTGTCTTTGTAGGGATTTTTGCCTGTGGTATCTTCCATTCGGATCAGGGTCCGGCTTTCGCCTCTAAGGCGTATAAGGATTCCATGACTTCAATGGGGGTCCAAGTCAAGTTTTCGTCTCCCTACAGACCTGAGGGTAATAGTGTAGTAGAGCGAATGAACCGTGATTTAAAGCAATCTTTGACAGCTCGAGTTATAGGCCCTGGCAGAAACTGGCTGGCCCACCTCAATGGCGTGCAGCGTGCTCTTAATAATCTCCCTAGAAGGTCTCTGGGTGGTCGGACCCCATACGAAATGCTCTTTGGCATCAAGATGTACGTCCCTGACCTTGACGGTCTAGACTGCGCGGGTCGCGCCACAACCTTTGACGTAGATGAACATTGCAATGTTTTACAGGATCTACAAAAGACCAGAGACAGTCTTGCAAAGGAACATTTGCCCTCCACATCGGATGTTGCGTTGCAGATCCTGGTAGTCGGCTGGCTACCCCAAGTTGGAGAACTGGTTAGAGAGAAGATCGATAACAAGAAAGAATTTGGTCCTTCCTATCGAGCTCCTGTTCCAGTCCTTGGAGTGAAGGGCACAAGAACAGTCATTTTACCACCACTTCCTGGTCGTAAGGAAAACAAGTTTATCTCAATTGACAATGTCAAGATACACAGAGTGGCCGATTCTTCTTAGCATGACACCGGCAGTTTCCTGTCCTTCCATTGTGAGAAATTCAGTTTTGGCCACTGCTTCTAATCCTGAAACTGAAGTGGCCATCGAATTACCTGCAATTTCCAGTCCTTTATTAAGTACTTTGTCTGGTACTGACCATGATGAAATAGACTACACTTACCCCACTGACTTATCCATGCCTGACCTGCAAGCACGTTTGGCCACAGAATCCAGGTTTTCATTTGACACTGTTTCCAATGCCTCGAAGAAACCCTCACGTTTTGCAGTTTTTGCCAGCTTATTTAGAAAACATTTTTTGATTCCCCCTTGGACATATATTTGGCTGGTGCTTTTTTCAATTTACCTTTTTATGTCAATTGGGTTTGTGTTTTATTTTTTCCGGATTGTAAATGGACACTATGTCGAGGAAAGAACATGCATTTGACATCTCAATGGAACTTTGGCCCCCCTTTCCTCATCGCATTCTGCACACAGGCTGAAAAGAGACTTGACATTTGTTAACATCACTGCTTGGCCTGTCCTTGATGGGATAGTGTGGGATGCCGTTAGATTTCAAATTCATGGCCCTACTGAGGTTGTTAATGTCCCTAATGTGCTTATGGGGGATGGGCTTAATGTGAACATGGGGGATGTAGTGAAACAAAACATACGTTCTGATGATTGGGATGTTCAGGCCGTAGAGTCTTTGTTTTCTGATTTGAAATACTATGCTGCCTTTGATGCGGAAGATTTGTACTTAGAATCTGCTATTTGTGGTGATTTGTTTTGCTTTCAACATTTTGGCAATCACTTCTTACATAAAACGACTTCCAGAAGGAATACTGTGAATTATGCGCAATGGGAGCATTGCCCCGCTCCTAAACAAGGCAGTTCAAGTACTTTTTTGAAAAATTACACTTATTTTACTGACTCAATCAGTCTAATCCCGAGTCCTTTTATTTCAAAATGACACAGAAGCCTATGTCCAAGGTTAGACTTACCGATATCAAATTATTGTACTCAAAGTCCTTTCTTGATAAGCTGGCTGTTGGCGGCTATGAATTATGGAAGGAAACTATTGACCTAAAATCTGTTTGGGGTTCTAGAAGCTGGCAGGTACAAGGCACTGAGGCTTTGCACCGTGCTTGTTTCATCCCGAATCAAATGTTGTTTTTGAATTCCTCTATTTCACAGACAACATGCTTTGGATTGGCTACTTCTAAAAAATTAAATTCTCCAACCATCCCTGAGTTAGAAGAATATTCTGGCTGGAGTAATTATACTCAGTTTTCGATTAGGGACTTACAGACCCTATTGCTGAATTCATCCTTTAACATATCCAGTATGGATCCAAAAGGTTGGCTGATGTGGCACAGAAGTGCTGATTCATGCCAGCACCGTTTTCTGGGTTTGTCTGATGGCTTTACACAGGTCAGACCTGATCCACGTTTTGAATCTGAACATTCTGTCACGACTTACTCAGTGGGCAAATTATGTCAAAATTGGCTGAAACATTCTAAATTGTCTGCAGTTAAATTACATCTTGCAAAGCTAAATGATGATGTAGATTTAAATGATTTCATTAAAGGCCCGGCTAGTGGTACATCAAAAAGATGGATATATGCTATTTACAATGAAATCTGGAAGACTTCACAGATTGAGGCGGCGACACGCCTTAGAGCTATAGATCAAGCTAATCTAGAAAAAGTGCTTGCAGTGGTAGACAATAGTATTAACATGCTTTCTTCCCGCATTTACACGTTAGATAATATTGTGTCTTCTGTTGTGGACATTGTGCAGGATGAAGTATCTATATTGTACCATGGTCAAAATCAATTACGTTCTATCATGCAATTTGCGTGGACCCTACAAACACTTAAGTCTGGCAAGGTGCCATGGACCTACATGAATGTCTCCTTTCTCTTTGCCCCCTTTAATTTGACTGACAAGCAGCTCTTGCTTTCTATGCGTGATGCATCCTTTTCTATGTTACATATTGAGAGATTAGATTCCTTGCCTTTTTCTGTGGCAGAGGCCACCGCTGCAACGTTGCTTATCCACGGCTTGATAACATTACCTTTTGCTTTGTATAAATTTACAAATTGTATGCGATATGTTGCTATAGGTCGATATGAACCGTTGGGTAGTGCATTTCTCCATGAAGTCTGGTCCCTTCCTTTCACTTATAGATGTTTGAAAGACGGACAGGAGGTTTATCTGAATGGGGAGGAGTGTACAGAAACACCACATCACTCATTAATGTGTAGGCACATACAATTGCACGGTTCTTGTAACCAGGACCGGCCAAACTTAGCCTGTGTTTTAAAAGGGACTCCGGTTCCGGCAATCATCCCGACTTTTACCTTACTGGGGATCGGAAGTTATTTACTTTTAAATAATGATTGTTGCGGGTTAATTAAAGGTGTTGCTTATGTGGTGATGGTAACTGAACGTGTAGTTTGCTGCAAAAATGTACTGTGCCCACCCACGCATGGGAACGGGGATGTTTCCATCTGGCCGCGCATCCCAACCTTGAAAGCGGAGTTAAATGGCATGAGCAGAATAAGAGATCTATTTTCCCAAAAAGAAGTGGCCTTGAGTTCGGCTCGAGAAACATTCGTGCTTCACATAGCTAACACCCGTACAGAGGTTCAGGCCCTTTTAAATACTGATTTACTGTTGCATTTCAGCGAACTGGTTCATTCTATCTTTAACGCTTCCTCGACGACGGGGCTGGCGCACTTTTTTAAAATAGTTAGCAGCGGTCTCGTGACTTCATTTGAGAAAATATTTGGAGTCATTCCTGCTTTCTTCCATTCCATTTTTTCAAGTCTGTTTGGTGGATTCCCGGTTTTACTGGCACTAGTGGCAGGCGTCCTGGTGATTTTTTGTTTCTTTAAATATGGATGCCCTTCATGTGCAAGAAGCCGCGTAACCCCTCCTGGCACTGTTTCGCAACAGAATGCTTGAATATTATGGCACACTGCCGCTTGCGACTTTAAGCACGGCGTTTGGATTATCGTTTCGATTTTCCTATTTCACCTGTGTCCAGCCTGTATTTCATTGCCTGAGCTGTGATTTTGACTGGGCCATTGATTTGTGTCTCTGCAAGACGGTTTCTCCTTACGTCGATTTTAATCAGCTGATGTGTTCCGTCGTGGCTCACGAGTTGGTTTGCTCTGGCGATAGGATTATGGCCTTGGCATTGATGCATGGACTAATGGGTCCCTGGAACATACTCGCAGCAGCGCAGGATTTCTTGGCTCAGAGCTTTATTGAGAACCCACCGAGTTGTCCTCTGATGGTGATAGAGGCTCCGGTACTAGGAGAGCACGTATGTTCTTTCCCGCTTTTAAATTGGATGGCTGAACTGTTTTCGGATGAAGACGGTGATTTCATGTTGGAGGCTGTTGCTGCATATTTTGCATATTCGGTCTTGTCCTAAAAAACTTTCCAAGTTTCGGATCCCAATCCCTTATTTCTGCTGACATGACTTTTTGCAATTTTTGCTTCAATTTGTCACCTCCCAGACCTATTGGCATGAGCAAAAGTGAACAAAGTGTTGCCATTTTGGATTTTTTGATACATGAGAGATAAAACAATGTTTTCACATCAATATTTTTTCATTTTTAACATTGCTCGTCATTCTTGATCTCTGTTTTCATGAAGAGGCTCTTATCTTATCTTATCTTATCCGTGCTCGGATCATGGGGGGGTGTCATATAGTTACTGCTTATCTATATCTGGTGTTAAGTTAGCGTGGGCTTATTAAATGTTTAAACGCCATTTTTCCTTTTTGCTGCTTCTGCACACGACACTTAATTGTTGATTTAGCTTTCAACCTACAAGAGCGTTGTGATTTACAGGAGAATAATATGTTATTGCTCTGATATCAGCTTTGCTTAGTAAACTATGTCTGTACAGTGAGTGCTGAAGCTTCAAGGATAACTCGACACAATTGTTGTGAAGTCTGATCTCCGCACCTTCATAGACATAACATAAGTGCAGCTCCTGCCAAATTCTGGCTTTAGGCGGGTTTTATATTGCTTTGCTTAGAGCACACATACACACTTGATGCGGTTCGCATGCAGAGAGAGCTGGTGGAAGCAGATGTGATCTCTTCATACTAGGATCTTGAGGTATGGGCCCGCCCTGCTAAAACCCAAAGAGACCTTCTTAGATATTAATATAATATGCTAGTTAGGGAGGGTGAGAAATAGGTGTTGTTAACCCTTATTCATTACAGCATGTTAGCATGCTGTCACCTTTTGCTCTCTATGTACTAGTAACTATGCTGATAACTTTGCTTCTGATAATATGTTTCCTTGTATTATCTAAGATACTGCGTTTGAGAAAACGGCATTAGTAAATAAATATTTCAAATGCGCACGTGTCCTCATTTACTCCACGTTCTGGTTTGAAATGATTGTATAACGAAAGAGTGCTCATGTGTTCCACGTAACCTGAGGTATTGTAAGTTCATGTTCTGGTTTGTCTAAACATTGGGAGTTTGTTATGACCAATGAGACACTGTAGCTAGCCTGGTAAGGGGTTTTGGGTACTGAGGTGAGTTTTGGGTCACCCTAATTCACAGAGGTTCCAAATCTCTATGCACAGTTCTGTGGGAGAACGGAAACCCTGCGGCAGCCTGGCACAAAAATGTGTGGGATAAGGAGGAGTTGGACACATGGGATGGACCTGAATTTCTTTTCTTTGTTGACTGTTTTTCAGGTTGTGTGGGATTGATGTTAATATTTCCAATAAATCATCAGACTGATTAGTGCACTTACAATTAAAGAAAATATGACTGACATGACCCTTCGTAAGGCCTCTGAGTACTGCACATAGTTGCCTGGTAGATTGTAGGAAGTCTCAAGCAGGATGTCGGGAATAACCAATAAATCGGGTTCCATTGCAATTGTATTACTCGGCCTCCTGCTAATCATAATTAATGTTCTCTATTGTAACTATGAATGTGTTTGAATTGCTGGAGTATATTTAACCTAACACTCGAAACAGTGCATTCATTGGGAGCTGAGGCACTACGGCGTAGATGGATTGGACTGCATGATCTTTTGTTGAGGCTAGCTCATCATAGTTTTCGTTGAGCCTAGCAGAGCTATCAAGACCTCTTTCTTCCATCTGTGTATCTTTTTTATCCCTAGGCAATTGGCTTTTTTTCTTTTCTTTTTTTTTTTAAAGTTAAGTGGCATCCGCAGATTTCAATGATGATTCATGCAGTTTGCTTCTGTAAAAGAATGAGCACTGGCAAATAATCAGTGTTTAATTTGAGCAGGTGCTTTCGGGTGCTCAGCACCGGCTGGGGCTACAATTTCTGACCCTGCAGGTAGTGGTCTCAATATTAATAGTTCAAATTCAAAATAAAAAGAATAACATACATTGCATGGTGACTGGCTTGTAAACATTCATAGACAGGCCAGCATATGCCTTGTCCAGGCAGGCATGATTGTGTTTTCACCACGTTAGTGATGATGTAATCACCCTGATCACAAATCCAAGAAGTCATCAAAAAACTATGTCTTATTTATTTATTCAAGTCAAGTCAAAACAAGCTTTATTCGATTGTTAAAATCATAAAAGCAGAATCAATAAAATAACAATTACACATTTCATCAGTTTAAAAAACATTAAACATTAGTGATAATAATGAGTACATACAAAGATTATTAAAAGTGGGCGTGGTAAAAAACGGTTAAAAGCAGTAAAAAGGGAACACAGTATATTCAATCACCCCACCTGGTTATTCGGGGATAGCTTCCTGGTCTTAATACGCATGGCAGCTACCAGAAAGCTAGCAACCCCGAAAATTACTTTTGTGGTACCTAGTAGTTGTAAGTAAAACAAAGCTGGGCGTACTTGGAAAAAACCCGCTTCTCTCAGAATTGGGGTTAGGAACCGCCTTCTGCCCTCCTTAAAGTGATCACAGAACATAACGAAATGCATGAGAGACTGCTCTGAAAAGTTGTCACAGCTACATGGGCTCAATGTATCAGGTACCCCCCACACTGGGAAATTACCCAAGGAGTATTGGATGATGTTAAACCTGAATCTAATAAGGAGGTGGCGATGGAATGGTTTGCTAACGATTTTTAAATAGGGTTCTAGAGAGGGAGTGGTTAAGAGCAAGAAGTTTGCTCTAACTTTTGGCTTAATTAGTTCCTCCTCCTCCCTAGCCTGATACGCCCTAGACAGGAAGTTTTCCTTGATCCATTTTACGTCACCTTTAACTATGTTGTTCGGGTATTTGTAAAGATCTGGCCTGCCCAATTTATTCACCGTATTCTTGATGTATGCTTGCCAAGGAATTTTAGACACCTTGTCTAACGCCATGCAATCCTTGAGGATGCAATGGTTCAAAGGGATATCATTATTTAGCCAGGTTTCTGCCCAATAGACTAAAGGGGCCAATTGTAGCTCATCAGTAACATAGCCTATGCCTAGCTCAGTATGCAGGGAGAAAACTGGTGTTGATTGTGGGACTCCGAGCAATGTTCTGAGGAAAGTATTTTCTGCAATTTGTATTTTACCTTGTGGCGAAAAGCCCCACAAGGGAGCGCCATACATGGCTATGGACAAGCATTCTGTCTTGTACACTTTCAAGAGAGCGTCCATTGGACGAGAGCCCAATCTCTTTGCAAAGCTCATTAGAGCTGAGGTGGATCTCTTGACTGCAAGGCTTTTAGCATTTAGTTGGGCGGTCCAAGAGCCCCCCTCTTCAAAGATAACACCCAAATAAGTAAAAACTGGTACCCTAGTCACCCCCTCACCAGTGCAGGTAAACGACTTCAGCTTTTGCGTTTTCGGGCGCTTCCCTGCCACCAATATATGGGATTTTTTGTTGTTAATCACCAGTTCGAGTGAGGCCATGAACTCTCCAAATGCATCAAGTAGTTTTTGTAACCCAACCCCTGTTCGGGCTAAGAGCACCGCGTCGTCCGCGTATAATAATACGGGCACCAGGGAGTCCCCTACGCGTGGAATATCGGGTGTTGAGTGCTCCAGCTCTTTGCCTAGTGTGTTAATGTAAAGAGTGAATAGAAAGGGGGCCAATATACAGCCCTGTCTAACACCCCTTTTAGAACGGAATGGCCGAGTACAACTGCCCTCCCGATCAGTTCTGATAGAGGCTGACAAGTCTGTATGAAATGACGCTAGGAAGTTGACTATTGATGGG
Source organism: Lissotriton helveticus (assembly GCF_964261635.1). Taxonomy (NCBI): domain Eukaryota; kingdom Metazoa; phylum Chordata; class Amphibia; order Caudata; family Salamandridae; genus Lissotriton; species Lissotriton helveticus. The sequence continues at coordinate 1,072,296,007 of NC_136067.1, read as the reverse complement.
TCAATACCCATACTGGCCAGCATGGGCCATAACTTGGTTCGATTGACCAAGTCAAAGGCCGAGGAGAGGTCCATGAAGGCCATGTATAGATTACCCTCCTTGGCCTTGGTGTATTTGCCGACCAGCATAAGGAGGTTTAGGCACTGATCCATGGTTCCTCTCCTGGCCCTAAACCCATACTGCAGTTCTGAAAGGACCCCCTTCTCCTTGATGAAATCCCCCAATCTCTGTAATATGACTCTGCCTAGAATTTTAACGGCAGAGTCAATCAATGATATCGGCCTGTAACAGGCCGGATCTGCTCGGGGACCTTTCTTGTAAATGGGAATGATGGTTGAAGAAGACCATGATTTGGGAAACCCAGCTGTGCTGGAGGAATTAAAGACGTTGGTAAGTATTCTCGCCCACATGTCCAGGGGTGACCTATAAAGATCAGCGGGGACACCATCTGGGTCCGGGCCTTACATTTTGTCATCTCCAGGATAGCCCTGCTAACCTCATGCTCACTTAACTGCAGGGGGACAGCAGGGACCGTGGACCGGTGAAGACTATCTGGTGGTAGTGGCTCTTCACTGTTATATATTTTGCTACAGTGGGCAACCCAATCTTCCTCAGGGATCACACAGTCCATGATGGAATTTTCCTCCTCAGAGAAATAGGAGTGGTTGATCACAGCCCAGAATTTGGAACTATCTATAAGGATGTTGATTGATGTGAGATTGTCCCAAGCCTCGTTTTTTATAGACATTTTTCGGTTGTTAATAGTTAATCTATAGAGCTTCCTGCACTGAATCACCTGCTCCCGATTTCTCGGCTGCTGTTTGAGGGCCTCCATAAGCCCCTTATGTGCCTTAGAGCATTCCCTATCAAACCACCTTGGGCGGTCGGTTTCAGGTCGCTTCTTCCTTAGTGTTAGGTCATGGCATACTTGCGTACAAATATTAGTGAAAGATTTAATGATATCAGTGTCAGCTGCCGAACTGTCTGTGCATGTTAACAGGTCTGCATGAACATTTGCTTTAAGATGCTGAAAAAATGTGTCCGGGACCACCTTGGACCAATTTAATCTTCTACCCCGATCCTTTGGAACAATGGAAACGCAGCAGCCACCCAGACGCTCAACCTGGGTTGCATTGTTACTCCCAATGTTCAAAGTCAGAATCAGGGGATTATGGTCACTAAATGCGGACACCTTGACTTCAAGGGCGGATACCACATCAACTAGTCCTGCTGAGATAAAGATGTAATCGATGACAGTGTTTGCATCTCTACCTATGAACGTTGGTGCCCTATTCTCCCCCTCGGGCCCAGCTAGTTCAAACAGATTTAGGTCGGCAAGTAGTTCTTCCAGCTCCATTCCCTGCATTGTATGTTCAAAATGGGGACTGATTGCGCCCGGGGGTGCCAGTTGTTGTGTGGAGAGACAATCCCATCCACATGGGTGTATGTTAAATTCTCCCATGAGCAAAATTTCGAATGAAGCTGTTTGTTGTGACTTGTAGTGACAAAGAAAAGAGGATAAGGACCTTAGGTGTGTGTTACCAGAAACCTTCTCCGGTGCATTATAAAAATTTACAATTCAAATTACTGGGAGGTTTGGCCTAACCCATTCCACACACAAAATGCTATCCGCTGATGAATCTAATTTCTTCATGGAACCTGCCAATTTTATAGAAATGATTGTATACAGGCCACCTTTGGGTCTCCCTCCCCTCCCAGCAGTCGCTTTGACTGAGAAGCTACGATAGCCATTTAAATAAAAATTTCCATTTGTATCCCACGTCTCCTGAAAACACATGATGTCATAGTGAGTTACAAAATGAACCCATCTGTCGTCCCCAGCTTTCCTCCTTAGCCCCGCTATGTTCCAGCTAAGTGCCCTTGATTTATGGCATTGATTGGCTATAGAGGAGTTTTCCTGTCCAGTCGGGTCAGTGGGTAGTTGTCAATCCACTAGATCCAGGCTGGAGGGATTTGCAAGTGGTGAGAACCAGTTACTTAACACAACAGGTTCCACCTGAATTTCAGCTGGAAGATCGGTGACATTGCGTGCCGAGGCAGCAAGCTTTTCTCCCGCCCGCAGACGAGACTGTTGTGCTTGATAGGAATAGTGTCTCCCTTCCCCTGCCCCTGCCCCTGCCCTTCCTAAATGTCCTGATGGAAACGGGATGTTTTTTCCCACGTCAGAACTCCCACTGCTAAACTGTGTGCACCATCTTCTTGTTCTGTTCAGTAGATCCTGTTCTGATTCCCTCTGGTTAACATTAAGGTGTGGGATCCCAGTTAGAATTACAACTAGGGGTGCTGCATCTGGGGGGAGATCCACTATGTAATTCTGTCTGGCATGCAACCCGTTATTTCTTTGCTCCTTGACTAGTGGTTTAGCTACCCTGTCCTCAGGCACACCCCCCGAGACTAAGATCTTTTGTGCCTCCCCTTGAGATGTTTTGTTCCCTTTGGGCGGATTTGTGCATGTTATATGTCCTTGTCTATTGGCCTGCGTAGGTGAGCCCATGATCACCTCCTGGCTACCACTCGATGCAGGTTTTTCATGGGCCCGCTTCCCCTGAGTGTGGGACTCCAGGGGGCAGATTTATGAAGGCCTTGCGCCACGTTTACGCCGCTGTTGCGTCACGCAAGGCGGCGTAAACGTGGCGCATCCCTACGAACGATTTACAACGTGACGCATCTAGGCAGATGCGTCACGTTGTAAAGCCCTGCGCCGCTTGTGGGCGTTCCGGCGCAGGGTGGGCGTTCCGGGGCAGGTGCGCCTCGCAAAAGTGGCTGAGTGAAATCTATAAGATTTCACTCAGTCACTTTCAGGCCAATGCTGCGTCAAAAGCCTGCGCCTGCTTGAAGCAGGCGTAGGTCTTGATGCAGCATTGGTCAGATAGGGGCACCCCCGAGCCTTGCTGGAGCTGCGTCGCGCTTGCGACGCAACTCCAGCAATGCGCCGCCTTTACGGCACAGATGCGTCACGCATCTGTGCCGTTTTTGCCCCATGGTGCGCCGCATTGTAAATGCGGCGCACCATGGGTGGCGGAGCTGTGGCGCACTGTGGCGCACGTTAACTGGCGCATCCCTGGGGATGCGCCAGTTAACATAAATCTGCCCCCAGGTCTTTAAGGCAGTTATCAATTCGTTCACATTTATGCAGGATATTTTCAACACATAATTTCAAAGTATCCACTATGTCTTTTGAAATGTTTACCAATAATGGTTCCAACCGGGATTCAAACAGTTCTACTACCACGTCTGCTAAGTTAGCGTGGGATCCCTGGGAAGCTGTAATGTCTACTTTGGGTGTGGGCTGATGACGGGGTGTAATTTCACGGGATTTTGTGTTGTGTAACGTGGAAGGTTGCTGTGTCTCCTGTGATACAGCCTTACTATTGGTTTGGGGAGGTAACTGGTTAGCCATGCAAGTGGATGGAGGGGCCGCCACAATTATATTGGATTCAAGTGGGATGGAACGAGCCAGTTCTGGTTGAAACTGCGGATGAGATTCAGCAGGGAGATCCCTAGTTGCCACACAAGTCTGTGCGAGTCCCAGTTCTTTCTCCGCATTCGCAATTTCATTGTTCAAAGCCCCCACCGCAGAGGTAAGAAAGGAGATAATTGACTCCGAGTTACGTGGAACTTTGGCTTTCTTACCTTCTCCGCCCTTTGTTACGAATTTGCGTTTCCCCATTGCCCTGGACAGAGTGACAAGCCCTGCCCTGCCTCTGACTGCCCCTGACGGCCACAGACGGCCCGCCCTCTGCCCGGCGTCGCCCGCGCGCGCACCGCGACGCGGAGGGGGCGTCCGGCTAATGTAGCGCCTCCGGACGCGCAGCGTCAGGAAACCGGAAGTTGTCGCTGGGCTCCCTGGGAGCTGTAGTCTCCAGCCGCGGGCCGCGAGACGGAGCAGAGCGGCGCGGCGAGACTACAGCGTTTGGGCCCCAGGAGTCGATGTGTGGCAGGTAGGGAATCCTCTGACCACTGGTGTTGCCCCCCACTCCACCGAGGGAGCGTCCGGCTAATGTAGCGCCTCCGGGCGCGCAGCGTCAGGAAACCGGAAGTTGTCGCTAGGCTCCCTGGGGGCTGTAGGGAATCCTCTGACCACTGGTGTTGCCCCCCGCTCCACCGAGGGAGCGTCCGGCTAATGTAGCGCCTCCTGGCGCGCAGCGTCAGGAAACCGGAAGTTGTCGCTAGGCTCCCTGGGAGCTGTAGTCTCCAGCCGCGGGCCGCGAGATGGAGCAGAGCGGCGCGGCGAGACTACAGCGTTTGGGCCCCAGGAGTCGATGCGTGGCAGGTAGGGAATCCTCTGACCACTGGTGTTGCCCCCCGCTCCACCGAGGGAGCGTCCGGCTAATGTAGCGCCTCCGGGCGCGCAGCGCCAGGAAACCGGAAGTTGCCGCTAGGCTCCCTGGGAGCTGTAGTCTCCAGCCGCGGGCCGCAAGATGGAGCAGAGCGGCGCGGCGAGACTACAGCGTTTGGGCCCCAGGAGTCGATGTGTGGCAGGTAGGGAATCCTCTGACCACTGGTTATTTATTTTATTTTGGAATTTTATAAAGCGCTTGGTTACGCGCTCCGGCGTGTCCCCGCACTGAGAGTAAGCCTGTGAGAGGATCAGGAGGCTAGAGTAGTGCTAGGCGGAAAAGATGAGTTTTGAGGGCTCTGCGAAATTTGGTCTCAGAAGGTTCGAGGCGCAATTCAGTGGGGAGCAAATTCCAATTCTTGGCTGCAAGGAGCCTGAACGATCTGCCCCCCATCCAAGCTTTACGGATTTTGGGGACAACCGCCAGACCCGTGCCAGAGGATCTAAGCATCCGCTCTGGTCTATAGGGGGTGATGAGGCTGTTCAGAGGGGCGGGTGCTCTACCTCCAAAGATGCGATGGCACATGCATAAAGCTTTGAAGGCAATCCTTTCACGAATCGGAAGCCAGTGAAGGGACCTCAAAGTGGCTTTAGAGGGTGTTCTCCTAGGAAGCCTCAGCACCAGCCGGGCTGTGGCGTTTTGCAGTACCTGGAGACGGTTGAGACTTTTAGCCGTAATACCCAGATATAAGAGATTGGCATAATCGAGTCTCGATGTAACCAAGGCATGCACAAGAGTCTGTCTGGCACCAACAGGAAGCAGGTCAAGGACCTTACGTAAGCTCTTAAGTATCCCGAAGCACATTCCAACCACCCGATTTGCCTGGGGAGCAAATGACAGATCGGAGTAGAATAGTACCCCAAGATTTTTGGCCTGTTGACACGGCACGGGGGTTGAGCCCATACAGTCAGGCCACCATGCCGATGACCACACAGACGGGCCCCCCCCCCCACCACGAGCACTTCAGTTTTGGACCCATTCAGCTTCAGGCAGTTGTTAGACATCCAGGAGGCAAGCTCCTGCATGCAAGCACTGAAGTTGAATGCCGCGATTCCGGGTGCCCGTGACAGAGAGATGACCATCTGTGTGTCGTCGGCATACGATACCAGTTGGATGCCATACCTTTCCACAATAGTGGCTACAGGGGAGGTGTAAAGGTTAAACAGGGTGGGGCTAAGGGCAGAGCCCTGGGGAACCCCTTGATCGAGATTGAACACACGAGAGTAGTGTTCTCCCTGTCTAACCTGAAAGCCCCTCTCTGTCAGGAAGGACTGCATCCAACTGAGTGCCATCCCATTTACTCCGCCATTGTTAAGACACTGTAGCAAGGTGGAGTGTGCTACAGTGTCAAATGCGGCACTTAGGTCGAGTAAAATGAGAGCCATAGTATGTCCCTCATCTACCCCTTGCCTAATGGTCTCGGTGGCCAGGAGCATCGCAGACTCCGTAGAGTGACGTGCGCGAAATCCAAACTGGGTAGGATGAAGAAGGTTTGCTTCCTCCACAAAAGTCATAAGTTGGAGATTGGCCACCTTCTCTGCCACTTTGGCCATGTAGGGAAGAAGGGAAATAGGCCGGAGGTTGTCCAGCCTGTCCCAACTGAGGATAGGTTTTTTTTGGAGCGGGAGCACAATCGGTTGCTTCCACTTTTTGGGTATGGTACCGGTCCTGAAAGAAAGATCCAGAACATCTCTGATGAAAGGCTCAAGAATTTCTATACTCCCTCCAAGAAGTTTCGGTGAGGCCGGATCACGAGATGACCCTGACTTGATAGAGCGGCAGATCTGCTGAAGCTCATTAGAGGGTGGAGTGATAAAGTTGCCTAACCTATTTGCATTCTATTCCCCGAGTATGCTGCACCCTGCCACTGCCTGAGCCTAAGCCTCCCATTGGGTAATTGTAGCTGGGGGCTGGCTCATGACGGAGTTGAGGCAAGGAAGCTACGAGAGTATATTTGGAACTTGCGGGTGAGGGCACTTGAGGAACAATAAACAAAAGAAAGTGAGGACTTTCCATTTGCTGAGTAGCACATCCTGCAGCCCTGCATTGCTGCTATCCTCAACGTGCTCAATGCGGCCGTGGCCCAACACAACTTTTGCGCGCCATGGGGTCACCTGTAGAATCTGTGCGCTGCACCCCAGCATGGTAATTGCTGAGCCTTTGTGAGTCCAGTAGGCACCACAGCCATACTTACCGGCATTGGCAGCATTGTGGTTAGGGACAATGCCTGTGCTGTAGCAGGCAGGGTCACAGCAAGCTGAGCAGTGGATGTCGATGCCGTTGCCATCCCTGGACCTACTAATTACAGACAGCACTAGTAGTGACATCACCTGCTGTGCTCGAGCAGCTACCTGGTCTGCAAATAACCCACTTATACTGCACTGATTAATATATGCAAAAAAGCATTTTCATTTGGTGTACATTTAGTTTTTGCACTCGGTGTATGTAAGAAAGTAAAATGCATGACATCTTCCTCTTCTTTAGGAAAGACAACAGGAAAACGCAGAGTTCAAAATAGCAAGGACATGTACAGGCTGACGACAGGGGTCACAGGCAGCAGCAGTATTATAGATGAGAGAGAGAGCAGGAGTAAAGAGGAGACAGAAACAACAGGAGAGGAGAGAGATAAGACAGAGCTAAGTAGAAGAAAAGGAGAGCAAATCAGATACAAAGAGAAAGCAGCCATGATGTGAAGAAGAGAGCATTAAGAAGAGAGAAGATAGAATGAAAGGATGTAGAGGACAGGACAGAGGAAAACAAGCAGAACAATGATAAAATGGGGACACTGCTAATCACTGCTAGAAGAGAGATAGTAAAGAGCCAAGATTGAGGGGAGAGAGAGCAGAGCATGGATACAAGTAAAGAGGAAAAAGGGCAGGGGTAGAATGAATAGAGGGCAAATCAGAAATGCAGGGAATAAGGTAACACACCAGGTCTGACAGAGATTATAGAAAACAATCAGAGAGGTGAGAGGATAGACTCTTAGAGCAAAGGCTTAGGGGACAGACAACAGATCAAGGTTAGAAGATATAGACGGAGGCATTGAGAGTGTTGAAAATGGGGCTCACCGGAGGAAGAAGTGAGCTATGGCCTCCTTGGCTAAATTTTCAGCACCTGCACTTCTTTTTTTACAAACTAAGCACTGCAAATAATGGGTTCCTACATGACAGGATCTCGTTCTAGAGGGATGAGCTCTCATGGTTTAACGCTTATTTTATTTTCACACAGACACAACCAATGGCCAGCGGGGCAGTCTGAGGAAGGGCAGTACTAACAAAATGAAAATGTAAAAGCACCCCTCCTCCGCTGAAAGAGAGTCCTTTAGGACCTTTCTAATTTGTGCGTTTTCCCGTTTTCAGCAATAATTCTACCTGCTCACTATTCAAGCCCGTCTGGCCATAAAAGAGAATCCCCGGTCCCCTGTGATTGATTCATTTCGTTGGTCCCGCCGTGGCCACTTCTCCCCACGGATAGAACCTCTTTTTCCACAACATCTGAAACACGTCTCACAAACGAGAAAGGTAAGCTGGGTGTAATGATGGTGGTTCACACTCACTTGTGTTCTTTTAATGAATACAGTTTAGGCTGACATGTGGCAATTATTTCTCTGTCTTTTAGATACTTGCTGGCCCTGATGAGAATCCCTTCTTTGTGATCTGCTGGGATTCGAAACGCGTAGGCCTTTATCTTAGGAATTGCTCTGCTATAAAGTTCAAACGCTGAGTGATTTCTTTTCACTCTAATTGCATGATATTGTACATACTTGTGTTCAATTTGTGTAGAAAACAAAAAATGTTTTGAATATATTCTTCTGTGCTATATTGATTGATAACCAAATGTGTTGATTCACAGAGCAATCCGAACTTCCTTTCTATTTTTTTCCCCGTTACACTGACACACCGGGACTTTTGAGTGTGCCAGGTTTTGTATGAGTGGATGTATATGTTTTTTGAATGACTGTGATATGCCTGAATAGAGTAACTGTGTTTATATTATTTTTCTTGTAATATGTTGTGTCCAATGCTTTTGCAATTTAACATGTACCAACTTTTGTATTTCCGTGTTTCTATTTAAAATGAGTAAAATAGCTATTAAATAGCAAAAACTCCAGTGGAAACCAGTTGTTCTTCTGTTTGAGTCACAGTAATTTTTTGAATTGTGCATCAGTGTAGGCAATTTCTCCTGTTCTATTGGTATTAGTGCTCAGCCTCACTGATTAGAGCCAGCTCTTGCTTGTTATTGGCATTGATTCCTATGGGCTTCAATGCCCATAGGAATCAATGGGCATTACCGATTCGGTATTTACCGAATCGGTAAATACCGATTCCTTCCGATTCGGTAATTGTCAAAACACAATTACCTACATCTGCTCTTGTCTTTTTTACCACTTCTTAAATACCGATTCGGTATTTATGAAGTGGTAAAAAAGATTTACCTACATCGGGCCCCAAGTACTTTCCTGGGAAGTGCTGGCTGAAAATACACAGCCGGCGAGTGGTGCGCGTGTGAGAGAGAGGGGAAGCAGAAGGCGAGCCCGGGAGTGGTGTGTGCGTGCTCGTGCAGTCTGCTCATTTTCAACCACTGCACTCGTGCTTGTGGCGCGCCCCTGCTCGCTCCCGCAAGGTGGATACCGCCACAAGCATGAGTGTGTGCTTGAAAATAAGCAGAGCGACGGCTAAAAGCCCTCCTATGCAGCTCATGCGCGCTGCGTAGGCGAGAACTAAAAAGCACAAAGGACAAAGCAAAAGTGGTGGTATATTATTAAGACAAACTGGGAAAAAGGAGAGTTCGGAGAAGGAATAGTACCAATAGAGCAAAAAAAGTAAAAGAAGTAGGAAAATGGGGAGCCTTCTTGCAAATATGCATTAATTAGCACTTTTGAATGTACCCACCACTGTAACTACGGCAACATATTCACACTTGCACTTATATTGAAAGCTAACTTGAAAAAGTATAAATTCACAACACATCTCTGAAATTTTAGAAAATCTAAATACCTTCCTTTCATCATCATTGATGAACATACCCGGTATTGGGAACAGCATGTAGAAAGCATCAACCAATGAACATATCCACAGTGAAATGTCATTCTGTATGTGATGGTCTTTCAATGCCGTCACTTTAAAATATGAACACAGGTACCAACAAGGATTTTTTCAGTTGCTTTAAAATCACTCATTACACCTATTGAGTCTTTTTTTACTTCTTCCCCATGGATGCAGGGGGTTACATATGGGATGTCCTGTGAAGCTGATCGTCACATTCACATTAGTCTGATGTGAGTGATACTACCCTACGTTGTGATATGTGACGATGCTGACAGCTGGTGCAGCTGGTGCTGCTGGAGCTGATCTCTTGCCATTTTGCTGCCCAATCATCAAATTGCAGCATTCCGAATTCCGCATTTCCCTTTACCCGCCAACTTTGCTTCCGTTCCCTGGTCATCTACAGGGTCGCAAAGTCGTTGTGTTGCGGATTTGCAGAGCTGTGGGGGGTGCAGAGCCTGCAGCAGAACCACGAGCACCAGGGGAGCAAGGAAGGAGCGAGATGTCGTACTCATGGTGACCACTTCACCCCACTTCACCCCACGACCATAGTGATCCTGCTGACATCCTGACTTGCAGATTGCCCGACTTGGTCCAGCGGAACCACACCACCCCCCACACTAGGAAGGGGGCAACAGAGGTATGGGTGGAGGACGGAGGACAGAGGAAGGAGCGGGAGTAAGGAGGAAAGCAGGAGCAGTGGCAGCGGCACAGAAGGTGAGGCTTAGAGCCTCGGGTCACGGAAGCAGCCAGCGAGCGGTAGGCTGGTGTGTCTTGCTCCCACGGAGGTCCTGCAGACCGTGACACTCGCTGCCATTGTCCGATACTGCCCAACATTGCTGCTGCAGCAGTCCCTCATTGAGTTCTTTGGGGAAAAGGTCAGTCACCCTGCTCCCAGCTCCCACACCTGATCCATCTTCCCGTCTCCTTCCTGGGAGGGAGGGGAGCAAATGGGGGCAGCCGAAAAAACTTGCACAAAACTCTACATAAGGGCACAAGGGGGCCAGGCTCTTAAACACAAACTGCCAAAACTGCCAGACTCTCAAACCAGGCCTGCACAAAAACTCTACATAGGGGCACAAGGGTGTTAGGCTCTGATGAACACAAACTAACCAAACTGTCAAACAGTACAAAGCAAACATAACTGCAAGGCTGGCCATGTAAGCTGTTGAACAGAGGACTGGATGCGAATTTGCTCTTCAATAGACACCTGGACAAGGCTCAATCCGAAACAGATTGGCAGGATTGGAAAGAGGCTGGCATGGGGACAGAGCCAGGATCTAGGACTCGGAGAGCCAAGCTTAGAGCCCAGAGGCCTGAGATGCAAACCAATAGTACTGCTACTCTACCACACCTCCCGCTGCTACCATGCCCTGATCACACCACTATTTGGGCACTAATTGCTCAAACGTGCCTATTGAGACACACACGTAACGCGTACGAAAGTTACTTTCCACAAGCCAATAAGACATCAATAAGGCAGCAACACCTCGAGCATGAGATCAGGAAAAGTGAGAAGGCCTATCATAAGACTTAAAAATTTCCTAAAAGCCCTTCAGCACCAATTGTACCATAAGCAACATTGCTACCAATAATGGAACCAACAACAACCTCAATGATAGCATCACTACAAAATCAGTGCAGTCATTAACCCCTTCGCTGCTAGGCCTTTTCCCCTCCTGTGCTAAGCCTTTTTTGGCTATTTGGGGTAGTGCGCGCTTAGGCCCCTGTAACTTTTTTACCACATAAGGTATCCACGCCAATTTTGCATACTTTTCCTCCAACATCATGGAGATTCTAAAGGTACCCAGGGTTTGTGGATTCCCTTGGAGGGTCCCAGAAATTATCCAAAATACAGCAAAATGTTATTTTTTCAGAAAAATGGGAAAAAGAGGCTACAAATGAAAGCGTCTGGGTTTTTCCCTGCAAATGTTATCAAAAAAGGGTTTGTGGGGCTGAAATCACCATTTTCCCAGATTTTAGGAAATGACAGTCTTTTGTCAGAAAACCAACATTTTTTACAAAGGTTTGGCATTTTTCTGGGACATAGCCTATTCTTGCTATTTTTAGTGTTATCAACCTCCTTCCAGTTAATGGTACAAATATGTATGAAAGCAACAATGGATCCTGAAAAGCTATACAATTTAGAAAAGTAGACACAATTCTGAATTCATAAAGGGGTCATTTGTGTAGATCCATCTAGGTTTCTTTATAGAAACCAACAGTTAAATATTGGAAAAATTGAAAATTAGTTGAAAAAAACAGCCTTTTGTGTCAACGTTTTCACCTGTAACTTCTTGTAATTATGACAGCTCTTTGAAAGCAATATACCGTTACATCCGCTGGACTTTCCTGGTTGTGGGGATATATAGGACTTGTAGGTTCACCAAGAACCAGATAAACCCAGAGTCAAAAACTGAGTAGCAATTTGCAATGGCTTTTTATTATGTACCGGGTATATAGCAATTATTGTGTGAAAATGTATACATGGAAACATCGGTATGAAAGACACCTATGTATTTCTGAAATAGGTACAAATTATAGGGTTTAGAAACAGTACATATTTGCACATTATCAAAATTGGGAATACTCATACTAGCATGAGAATTATTGGTCATTTTTCAAAATGACTTCTTTTTCACACAATGTCTTTCATTTGGAAGGCAGAAATTCATCAAAACTCAATAGGTAATAACAGTTGGTTTACAAATCTGAATTACCCTAAGTCTCTCGATAAAAATGGTACCTCACTTGTGTGGGTAGGCATAGTGTCCACGACCGGAAAGGGCTCAAAACCCACATGAACACACCACATTTTCACAATGAAAATGTACCCTTTTTTTGCGGAGTGTGTAGCTGTTGCTTTTTAACCCTAGCTCTGCCGGCACCAAGCGAAACATAGCAAACCTATACATTTTTTAAACTAGACACACAGGGAAATCCAGGATGGAGTGACATGACTGCCTGTCACCAGGTTCTGTTACCCAGAATCCCTTGCAAACCTAAAAAATTGTTAAAAAAGCCACATTTTCCCCACATTTCTGTGGTGGAAAGTGTTGGAATATGCGTGGATCCACAGATTTCTACACACTCTGCGTTCCCCAAAGTCTTACAAGAAAAATGGTACTTCACTTGTGTGGATCGGCCTAGTGCCCGCGACAGGAAACGGCGCAAAATGCAATGTGGTCACACCTCAATCTTGCAGTGAAAAATGACCCTTTTTTGGCAAAGTGCCTAGCTGTAGTTTTTGTACCCTACCTCTGCCGGCACCTAGGGAAACCTAGCAAACCTATACATTTTTGAAAACTAGACACCCAGGGGAATCCAGGATGGGGTGACTTGACTGCCTGCCACCAGGTTCTGATACCCAGAATCCCTTGCAAACCTAAACAATTGTCCAAAAAACCCACATTTTCCCAACATTTCTGTGGTGGAAAGTACTGGAATCTGCGGGGATCCACAAATTTCCTTCCACCCCACGTTCCCCAAAGTACTCTGAGAAAAATGGTACCTCACTTGTGTGGGTTGGCCTAGTGCCTGCGACAGGGAACGGCACAAAACGCAACGTGGTCACACCTCAATTTCGCAGTGAAAAATTACCCTTTTTTTGCAAAATGCCTAGCTGTACTTTTTTAACCCTAGCTCTGCTGGCACCTAGGGAAACCTAGCAAACCTATACATTTTTGAAAACTAGACACCCAGGAGAATCCAGGATGGGGTGACTCGACTCCCTCCCACCAGGTTCTGTTACCCAGAAACCCTTGAAACCTAAAGAATTGTAAAAAAAACACATTTTCCCCATATTTCTGTGGTGGAAAGTTCTGGAATCTGCGTGTATCCACAAATTTCCTTCCACCCGCGTTCCCCAAAGTCCTCTGAGAAAAATGGTACCTCACTTTTGTGGCTCGGCCTAGTGCCTGCCACAGGAAACGGCGCAAAACGCAAAGTGGTCACACCTCAATTTCGCAGTGAAAAATGACCCTTTTTTTGCAAAGTGCCTAGCTGTAGTTTTTGAACCCTAGCTCTGCCGGCACCTATGGAAACCTACCAAGCCCACACATTTCTGGAAAGTAGACACCCGGGGGCTTCCAAGGAGGTATGGCTTGCATGAATCTCCCAACGTTTGCTTACCCAGAATCCCTTGCAAACCTCAATTTTAGCTGAAAAAATCTGTTTTTCACACATTTTTGTGGGAGAAAGTGTGGCATCACTGGGCACACACAAATTTCCTACCACCCAGCGTTACCCCAGGTCTCCCGATAGAAATGGTGCCTCACTTGTGTGGGAGGCAAAAGTACTCCCACCTTCCCTTCAGGGGGGTGGCAGAAAGCCCACTAGACGCCAGGGATTTTTTTAGGTAAATCTTAATTAGGGTGGGAGCTGCCCAAAACGGGCATGCCAATGCCCCCACCCTAATTAAAATTTGCCCAAAAAAACCCTGGCTTCTAGTGGGCTTTCCCCCCCCCCCCCCGGTGGGGCAGATTGAGGGCTACTGCCCCATCTGCCCCCGGGGGGGGAAGAAAGGCTGTCATTTTTACGGGGAGGGGATGGGGGCATGGGAATGCCCGTTTCGGGCAGCCCCCACCCTAATTTAAATTTGCCCCAAATAAATCACTGGTGTCAAGTGGGCTCTCTTCCCCCCCAAATGGGCAGATTAGGGGCCAATTCCCCATATGCCCCCAGGGGGGGCAGAAAGGCTGTAATGGTGGCGGTTGGGTGGGGGCATTAGCATGCCCATTTTGGGCAGCCCCCACCCTAAACATAATTGCGCCGGAAAAAAAATCCCTGGCATCAAGTGGGCTTTCTGCCCCCCCGGGGGGGCGCAGATTGGGGGCTACTGCCCCATCTACTCTCCAGGGGGGCACAAAGGCTGTAATGGTGGTGGGTGGGTGGGGGCATTGGCGTGCCCGTTTCAGGCAGCCACAACCCTTAAAAAAATTTAAAAAAACAAATCCCTGGTGTTTAGTGGGCTCTAGCAACAAAAAACAGTCTTCTCACGAAACATACACCAGTCTAGGTTATTTTTCCAGCTCTCAAGGGTGGGAGGCTGCGCAGATCCCCATTGCTGGGCAATATTCCTTTTCCTGCATGCCTATCTTTGCCTCAAATAAAGAAATTGCTCAGCACATTTGGAGTGGCCTGTTTTCATGCTGCAAGGGCAGTGTGGTTTCTTTTGGAATATGTGAGATGTCTGACACACCTGAGACAGGCCCCGACCATCAAGGTTGTGGCGCTCCTGATGTCAGATTGTCTTTAGGAATATATATCAGATTGTCTTTTGGAATATATATATATATGTATATATATATATATTACCTACTGGCGGTCGCCAGTAGGTAGTTATAGTTAGGATTGATTTCATAGGGAAATCGCAACATTCTATTGGGAATAACTTTGGCGCCGGTTGAGGAATCTGCCTGAATTTTTCAGCAACTTTGCCTCGCTGCTCTCCGCTCCTTTCCGGAAAGTTTGGGGGGGATTCGACAAGCGGGGGCCGAGATAAAAGGGGGGTCCCAAAACGTGTTTTCCCCATGTTAATTTCCATAGGGCGGTCTGTCACACTTTTAGCTCGAACGGCTGAATGGATTTTCACCAAACTTGGCAAAATTGTAGGGACTCGATGTGCCTTTGCTATGTCTCAAGATATGTGCTCCAGAGGATTTTGAGTAATTTAGGTTCAAAAAATGTATATATCTGTAAGCGCACCCCGGTGCGCGTACCGGGGAGCGCTCCGGGCGCGCCACGTGACTTGCGCACGGAAAGCTGATTGGCTCTCGGGTGTCTGTAAACATTCGAAACAGTCCGCAGCGGCCGCCATCTTGTGTCTCGGTAGGATCGAGACACAAGAGGTGGCAAAAAACAGAGGGGAAAATGACCAAAAGGGGGCAGGGTACACCCCCCTGACCCCCTAGGTTTGATGTGGGGGCCATAAAAGGGTCCCTCGGGTAAAAAACATTTTTAAATTTTTTTTCGATTTTCGCGGGGGGAGCGCACGGTACGCGCACCTGGGAGCATACCAGGGAGCGTACTTTGGTGAAAAATAGTGAAAATAATAGTGTAAAATAATAATTTTGAGTGATTAGAGGTAGGGTAGCTCTGAAAATAGCTTTTGGGTTCTGTGGCTGATTTAGGTACCTACAAGTACGTCCCACACACACCCACACGCACACAACCCCACACCCCCACACCCACACACTCCCCACACACACCTCACACACGCACACCTCCACCCACACCCAAACACCCCACACCCCCACAACGACACCTTACACATCCACACCCACACCCACACATCCCACACACCCACACTCACACACACACCTCAACCCCCCCAACACACACACGCACACACAGATACCTCACAGACACACAACACGCATCCCACACACACACCTCCCCCCCCACACACACACCTCACAGACACACCCACACATCCCACACATACACACATATCCTACACACATACCCCCCACACCCACACACCTCCCACACACACCTCACACACCCACTCCTCCACCTACACTCAAACACCCCACACACCCACACCCACACACACACCTTACACACCCACACCCACACCCACATACCCCATACACCTACATACACCTATACACCTCACCCCACCAGACACATACACACACACACCTCACAGACACACCCCACCATCCCCCACACACACCTCCCCCCCCACACATGGGGAAAACTCAGTGAAACAGTAAAATGATAATTTAAAGTGCTTAGAGGTAGGGTAGCTCTGAATAGAGTTGTTGTGTTGTGTGGGTGATTTAAGTACCAACATGTAGGTACCAATGCATAGTTTTAAATTCAATGTAGACTGTGTCCTCTGTAGATAATTTGCATGTTGTTATATAAGTTATTGTGGTTTATGGAATCCATACCATAGTCTGTCAGGAAAGCAGAAAGAACATGGAGGCAGAAGATGAAAAAGAGATGTCAAATACACATTGGAGATAATAAAGTGGGAGAAAGGAAGTAACTATGAGCAAAATTACTATGTAACACAAAAAAGTTGCACATTATACTATAAGTCTGAATTTACATTATAATCAATTTGGTACTAGTTTATGAATTACATATAAAAATGAATATTGTCTTGAACAATTTTTGGTTATTAAATATAAATTTATTTTTCTGATTGTTTTTCCAAATTTAACAGAACTTCTAACAACACATTGTCGGAAATGTCCTCATTTTCAATCAGCGAATCTACTGCTTCTACACATTGAACTAATTCATAGTCCCGTGATTCATCCATGAAATCTAATGTCTCCCCTCGCCACCTCACTCAGTTTTTGTCTTAGTGTGTCTACCTTATAACTTCCTCAGTCCATTTCCCTCAATGGTTGTATATTATCCTGTCTCCCTTCATCCTTTCACTCTGTGACTGTTCTTCACTTACTCTCAGTTATCTTCTATTCCTCATTCTTCTAAATGCATCCTTAATTAGACTGTTTTCTGTCTCAGTCATTATCTTTTTACTTACTTCTGTTTCCTGATTTAGTTTTGCTAACTCACATTGTTTTAGTATCTTTCTTACCTTCAGTTCATTTCTCTGTTCTTCTCTCTCTTTTTGTCAGTGAATCTATATGCCTTACTCTTTATAATTTCCTCTTCTTCTATTTCTTTTTCTCTCTTTTTGTCCTTCTACCTTAGTTTATTTCCCTTTCTGTGTTCTTCACTCTAACTTTATTTCTAAATAGAGCGTTATGATTTTTAACCTCTTCATTTGTATCTTTTAATTTAAAATACATATTTTACTAGTTATAACTTATTTTTTCATCTCTCTTTCACAGATACAAAGTGTAGTTAAAAAAATTAATTAAAGTTATATTTATTATATGGTAAGTGTGACTAAAAAAATGTAGTTTGTCATCACCCTTTGCTTTAAGCTCACTAATATTTTCTCAACCAACCTCACTCCTGTGTCTTTACTCTGCTTCCCTCACTTATTCTTATTCTACATGTTTACTCCCCTTTCCCTATTTCCCCTCTCATATTCAACTTCTTTCAATCCCTATTCTTTACTTCACTTACCCTCTGTTCCCTTCTTTTGCTTCTTCACTCATTCTCTTTTTCTTAATTATTTACCTTACTCCTACACATACACCTCATCCCCCTCCCAACACATACACACACACCTGTAACATACAACCCACACACACCACACACACACCCCATACACACAAAAAATCCTCCCACACACACACCTCAAACACACACACACATTCCATACACACACATACATCGAACACATATACACCCCACACTCATACACTTCTCACACATATTTAACACACCCTCACCTCCACCCACACCGAAACACTCCACACAACCACACCCACAGACAGACCTTACACACCCACACCCCGACCTACACTCACTGACTCCCTATAAGTCACACACACTGCATTACTTATCTTTTTTTGCTGTTTTACTCAAGCCCATTCAGGTACTGTTTCCTTTACTCTCTTTGTCCTCTTTCTTTGTCATTCCCCATGTGTTATCCTAATTCAATTTTTCTCCCTCTTTCACCCCTCTTTACTTATACTACCTGGTCTTTTCTCACTTTCCCTCATAGTTCTTCATTTAACGTGGTTCCGCCACTACCCTTCATTCTCCATTTTTTACTGTCCTTTCTTTTTCTTTTAACAGCCAATCACAGTCTCACACTATCTCTACTTTAGTGTTCTTCCTCTCTGTTCCTTTCTTTCGCTCCTTTAGTCATTTTACTTTTCTCACTATCATCCAATTACACCTTCTGTAGTTTTTACTATGTAATAAACAATCCCTCTGTGGTCATCTTGTAGCTCTTTTTCTCTTAACATAACTCTCTTTGTGTCCTTCCCTCATGCTAACTGCTTCATAAATTTTTTTTTTTTCTTTTTTTGGGGGGCGCGCCCCGGTACGCGTACCCTAAGGACAAAAAATTGACAGAGATCCTTTAAAAATATAGGTTTCATTTTATAAATGTGAGGTAGCTCTGAAAAGAACTTTTTTTTAATTGTTTTTTTTTTTATTATTTTACTGAACATTTTTTTTTTTGTATTTTTGAACAATTTTATATTTTTTTGTGTTTTTTAAGGGAACAAACAAAAAACAGGGAAGTGGAAATGGCTCAACAGGAGCAAAAAAAAGAAAAGAATTAGTGCTTCCTTTTCTTGTTGCATTGGTGGTTGTCCACAGCATAATTTATTAAGGTGACACTAAGTTCACCATAACATAATGTTTTGCCACAGAAAATGCAAACATGTTTTACGGTGCCAAATTTTGGTTGTATATTTGGCACCATTTGGCGTGCTTCAGGACCAGAATGTGAGTTTTCAGTAGAGGAGGTGCTGGCCACAAGGGGTAGGTTGTTCTGAAGTTCCTGTAGTTCAGCGTGGGCTAAGTTATTTGGATGAAACCTCTCCATGTGGCGGATCATGGTAAAATTACCAAATGAATATTTCTTTAGGGGATTGCCCCTGGAGAGGAATGAGCCACAAATTAGACAGGTGACTTTGGGGGCGTTCACCTTTTTTTGGCCTTCAGGGATGGAAAAGAATTGCCAAACATAGTGCACTTTAACGTGCCTTTGCCTTGGTTGTTCAGGCAGGAAGTGCCTTGATTGTTGCTCCTCCTCCTCTTCTTCCTCTTCTTCTTCTTATTCTTCTCCTCCAAGGAACTGTGGTGGTGGACCTTCTTTTCTTGGTGGTGGTGGTGGTGGTGGGGGTGCACCAGCTGCAGCTACAATTGATGCCATTGCAGTGATCAAAAATAGCTCTTGCTCTCTCAATAAAGAAAGTTAGAATGAGGAAAAAAGGAGGGGGCTTTCATCATTTGGAGAAAAAAAATGATGAGAACCAATGAAAAGTGTTATTTTCAGGTCACATGACCTGACACATGACCCGGTGCGCTTACGTTACGCGCTCCGGCGCGCTTACGCTACGCGCACCGGGCCACGCCGCGGAGCGCTTCCGGGTGCGTTTACGAAGCGCGTCATAAGACACATTTCGCGGCAGCGCAATACGTCACGCTTACGCGACGCGTCACGATGTGGTTTTTTCGATCGCGGCAATAGCTCTAACGGAACGCTCCCCGGTACGCGCCCCAGGGCGTGCCGTAACATTGCGCTTACCCGTGCGTTCACCGGTACGCGCCCCAGGGCAAAAAATAAATAAATAAAAAAAAAATTACATAATTATACAATATAAAATTCGTTATAAAAAATATTACTTTTCATACCTATAGAGATTTGCTATTAAAAAACCATTGAAATTCACTGAAAAAACCATAGGTTTCACACCAGTTATAGTTAGGAATTAGCATTTAAAAACCCTATTAAATTCACTGAAAAAACCATAGGTTTTACACCAGTTATAGTTAGCTGGAAATTTTACTCGCATAAAAATATTGAAATTCCCACGTTATAGTTAGTTGGACTCACTATAACTTGCGCGTGCAATGCACTGCTGATGACATCACATATTACATCACTCATGACATGGTCAGTGACATCACTCATGACATCACTGATGACACCATCCTTGTGACAGAGTGACAGACCTCCTTTCACTGTAATGTAACCCTTGAAACACATATTCAAAAATAGAAAGTAACATTTTCAAAAAAATGGAGATACGCATACCAGTTACAACAACCAATTCAATAATTCCACCATCTATATACACATCCACTCGTTCACCAACAGTTCTATATAGTCACTCATACATATACTCACTCATCTTATGTAGTGATACACCTATACATCCTGTTACACACCGACAGTCATCCAAAAGATACTCTCACACATACTCACACATGCAAATAAACTATTGAACATCTATTTATTTGCATATACAGATATACACACACTACCACTTTACTTCTAAGGAAACTTACGCATTCTTACTCTCTTAAACAATCACTTATAGAAACACATACTAATTTAAACAGGAACTCTTACAATACCTCACTCTCACATATACTCACTTATATACATCAATACTCACATATACTAGATTAAAGCATATGTAGTTACTGATAAAGACACTAGTGAGACAGTCATTCACTCACTAACACACACATATACACACTCATCCACCCATACAGTCCTGCACATATGCTGTCTTCAAAACACATACAAAGAGAGAGTCAGTCATTCATGCATCTATGTGCTAAGTAATACCCCCACCAAACCATACAAACACTCATCTGATACTAAGAAAAACATCTAATAACCCATATACATACACATGTAGCTACTCAGCAACCCATGCAGCCACTTATACACAAAGTGAAACACTAATACATATATTTAAATATTTAAACATTACTCTCTAATATATGTATTTTAAAAAAACATCCATGTAAACACTTATTTAAACATTTATTCTTCCATCAACTTTTACATATACATATATAATACATAATTATTTTTTTAAAATAGACACATTCACTGGATGGTGTCATCAGTGATGTCATGAGTGATGTCACTGACCATGTCATGAGTGATGTAATATGTGATGTCATCAGCAGTGCATTGCACGCGCAAGTTTTAGTGAGTCCAACTAACTATAACGTGGGAATTTCAATGGTTTTATGCGAGTAAAATTTCCAGCTAACTATAACTGGTGTAAAACCTATGGTTTTTTCAGTGAATTTAATAGGTTTTTTAAATGCTAATTCCTAACTATAACTGGTGTGAAACCTATGGTTTTTTCAGTGAATATACATTAAATATGACGCATCATTGGTGTCGCAAGGAGTGTGCAGTGAAAAGTGACACATCGCTGTTTTCACGCAGCGATGCGTCACTTTTCATAAATAAGGACCATAGAATTCAAACCCAATATAAGCTAGCTTCCATGCACAAAATAGCTCAGATGATTTTATCATAACATTAAGGCCCTGATTACGATGTTGATCGAAGTTGCCTCCGACTAATACCGCTTCGGTGAGAAAACCACCCAACCATAGTGGTTCTGAACACCTGAATACGATGCGACCACATATGGGGCCTCATTTATGAAAAGTGACGCATCGCTGCGTGAAAACAGCGATGCGTCACTTTTCACTGCGCTCTCCCTGCAACATGATTGATGCGTCATATTTATAATATGACGCATCATGTCGCAAGGAGTTACAGATACGTCAGTATTTCTGACGTATCTGTTGGCGCAAAAGTGACGCATTGCTGGAGTGTGTCACAAAAGTGACGCAACTCCAGCAAGGCTTCCTTTCACATGGGGCAAGCCCCATGTGAAAGGGCTTGCGTCAGTCTTACGCCTGCTGTAAGGCAGGCGCAAGATTTTGACGCAACAGGATCCTAAAAGTGACGCAGTGAAATCTCATAGATTTCACTGCGTCACTATTACGAGGCTTTTTGCGGGTGAACGCCCCCTCTGCATACATTATACCTGACGCAGGTATAATGTAGCACAGGGGTTTACAAAGTGACGCATCTGCTTAGATGCGTCCCTTTGTAAATAGTGCGCATCAGGAGGCATGTTTTACGCCGCCGATACGTCACAAAAAGTGACGCATTGGAAGCGCAAAACTCATGCAAGGCCTCATAAATGAGGCCCCTGGTGCGGTTGCAAACTCCCATTTCTCTATGGGAGCTCATGTGGCGGGTGAAAACCGCCTGCTGCACAAGCTCCCATTTGGAAACGGGAGTTTGTGAAAATCCCTGCACTGTGAGGTAGGCACCGTACACGGTGCAGGGATTTTCAGGGGGGCACCATAGGTCCGAACCGTAACTTATTTCCCGTTTTGCTCAGTATCTTTCATGAAGATGTCAGCAAAGTAAGAAATCCTTTAAGTTGTCCTTTACAAGGGCTTCAAGGAGACACAGGCAATGTGCAGAGTGGTCTCCGAGAAAAATACTCAGTCAGCCATTGTTGATTCATCAGTTTACACTTTGAAGTATGAGGAAGTGAAAGCATCCAGTGCTGCATCCCCCAAACTTCAAAATCTGGGCGGGATAAATCTCACCCTGTCCTCTAGGATTACTACACCAATTACTATTGTAACTATGGGCTAGTGCAGCATCGACCTGCAGGTATATGTTATTCAAAGGGAGCATTTGAAAAACTCTGTTTCAGTTTCCTAGAAATGTAGTTGTAAACCTGTTAAATGAAATCAATATATTTTGTAGACATGCAGTATATGTTATGATGCAATGGGAGAACTATACAGGACTTTTAGACACAGTGGCCCTCTCTACAAACGGCCCAGTCAGATGCGATATGTGGGGTAACTGCTGTAACTGTACATATTGCAAGTATGATTTTTTTAATAAATATGTGGGGCCTCATTTATGATGCCTTGTGTGAGTTTTGCGCTTCCGATGCGTCACTTTTTGTGACGCATCGGCGGCGTAAAACTTGCCTCCTGATGCGCACTATTTACAAAGTGACGCATCTAAGCAGATGCGTCACTTTGTAAACCCCTGCGCTACATTATACCTGCGTCAGGTATAATGTATGCAAAGGGGGCGTTCACACGCAAAAAGCCTCGTAATAGTGATGCAGTGAAATCTATGAGATTTCACTGCGTCACTTTTAGGACGCTGTTGCGTCAAAATCTTGCGCCTGCCTCACAGCAGGCGTAAGACTGACGCAAGCCCTTTCACATGGGGCTTTCCCCATGTGAAAGGACGCATTGCTGGAGTTGCGTCACTTTTGTGACACACCCCAGCAATGCGTGACTTTTGCGCTTACAGATACGTCAGAAATACTGACGTATCTGTAACTCCTTGCGACATGATGCGTCATATTATAAATATGACGCATCAATCATGTCGCAGGGAGAGCGCAGTGAAAAGTGACGCATCACTGTTTTCACGCAGCGATGCGTCACTTTTCATAAATAAGGCCCCTGCAGTTTAAAATTGATTATAGTTATTGAGGAAAATATGTCCAGCATTTACCAGAACGTGCAGATTTTGGTTTGGAACACTTTAAAATCTGCATATTAGTCCCCAAGAACTTGCAATAGAGTGTATTTATCACACCCAATAAATACTAATTCAGCGAAGTCAGATGTTTGTGTGGTACGATAAATATCACACCAATTACCAGGTCAGTGTAATGAAGTCTAGTCAGTTTTACACACCATTAATTCTTAAGTTCTTTAATATTTAAGAATAAAGATCCCCTGACGGAATAAACAACACGTCAGATACACTCAACCAAGTCGCCCCTTTAAAATTTGCAAGGCTTAGGATCAACCCTTCCTGCATCTGGTTCAACAAGGAGCTAAATGAAGAGATGTGACAACTCAAAATGACTGAAAGACGATGGAAATGAGACCCCTTTATTCACACAGCACCTTATTACAACATGAAAGAAACAGCTATAAAAAAGCACATCTTCAAAGAAAGAGACACTTTTTTCTTAACCAAAAAAGACAAGGACAAAAAACGACTAAACAAGTTCTTTTAATATCATCAAGCAACAAACATCCCCCATCAAAGTCCCACACATAATCTCCACAGCTGAGCTCTGTAAGGAGTTTTTTGCTGACAAGATCGTGAAGATGGAACACTCTTTTTTATTTTATTTTTATTTTAAAGGTTTTATATAGCGCTGGCTAGACCCAGAGGTATCGGAGCGCTTTACATGAGTATAAGATCATAGTTGCAGGATACATCGTTACAAAGGTTATACAGTTATTAGAGCATGGCAATATAGTTACTTGTAAGGTCGAGAAAAACAATAAGCACATATACAAAGGAAAAAGCAGGCAAGGGGAGAGATTAGGGGGAGGGGGATAGGAGCGGGGGAAGTAGACAGAGAATAAAGGAGGGAGAGAGGATGGGAGGGTGAGAGACACAGCATGGAAAGAGGAGGGGGGGGGGGGACGAGGACACAGACCGGTAGACGAGTCAAAGCTGCGTCCAAGTCCAGTAAGCTGTCATCCTAGGGGAAGTGGTATCATTTCCCCATCTCAGTTGCGAGAGGCTCCCTTTACGCAGTGGACTCTCTCAGAGGGGTCTCTGAGACTCCAAGGCCTACAAACTGGATCCTTCCCCAAAAAGGGGAGAGGGAGTGCTTTGGCAAGGGGTGCCATACCATACCTCAGCTGAGAGTGGCTCCCTTGGCACTGTGGACTCTCTCAGCGGGATCGCTGAGACTCCAGAGTATAAATATTGGATCTTTCCCCAACAAGAGGAGAAGGAGTGATTAGTCAAAAGGCACAAAGAACAGGGGGCTAAGCGGTGTAGCAGGTAAGGGGAGAGATTCAGGGGAGAGGGGATAGGAGCGAGTGTTATACATGAGGAACAATAATGTAGCAATGTTTCATCAGTAACAAGGTACATAAGTAACAAGAAAAGCATTTGAAGAACATGGGTGACAAGGCGAGTGGAGCAAGGTAAGGGGATAGGGTAAAGGGGTAGGAGGAAGATAGAACGTAGAGACGAGGGGAACATCTGCCCAAGGTCTGGCTGCATAGATGACTGCAGGGGGGGAGTCCACAACCAATCTCCTCACTAGCTATCTGGTAGCTCCACAGGGCATCGACCAAATCGCTAGGTCTCTAAAGTCTGGGGTAAGTTTGTCATCCATTATGATACACTCAAATGCACTCTTAAAATCATCAACTGCACCAAAATGTTTGGAATCATGCTAGACAAGAGTCTTAACATCAATAGAAATGCCGTGTATATTCCCCAGACTCCTCAAAAAGTTCAAATCCTTTAACTGCTAAAATGCGACACTCATTGGCTACCCGAAAACCCGCCAGGCTCCCATGAAGGCAATGCTCAATGCAACAGCCAGACTGATCTCAACAGCCAGGCGCTTTGGTCACATCATATCCACACCTACTATGCTAGAGCGGCGCCTGATCAAAGCACAATGTATCATTAAGACAGCCTGCATTGCCGGCAAACCGCTTCACTTTTGGATACCTGACGTGCAAATTGACCAAATCAGTAGATGATCACACCTTATGGAGCTCAGATTCACTATTATTCAAACTTCCTATATTCAAGAAAGAAAGATCATACTCACGGTGCTCCACTGAAAGTGCTCCCAGAACCTAGAAATCCTTCCTCCAGAAATGCATTCTTCAAGTATATCTTCTACAGTTGCCATCAACGAGTAGCATCACATCACTACTGCTCCAAAGACACTTACTGCCCCAGATAGCGGCATGCTCATCCTGTAGATACATTTTCTGCCATACTCCCCTTACTTTCCTGCTGGAAGGTCACACAATGTCCATAACTAACTTAGTTTAATTTATGATAGGTAGAGGCTCAATAACAGAGCTCATTTGACCAAGTAATCTAATGGCCTTCTTAAGAGGTCCTCCTTTCTTTTTTGGCCCTATATATTTTGCTGTCCTTTGTAACTCATCATTTTCAACGGTTAACGTCCTTTGTAATCCAATGTGCTATGTAATGATCATGTGTAATAGTGGTCATTGTATGAATACTTTAGAGAGCTCTAATTCCCTTGGATCATGTACAAGCTAAAGAAAACTCTCACATACATATATATGAATAGAAGAAAGTCACAAGTTCCGATGATTATAGTACATGTAAAATAGTAGCATCACCAGCATAAAGGAACATCAGTCACGGATAGCAGCATTTCTATTTTATTACAGTGAACAGAATCCCATCAATGTATGTCAATATGTCAAGAGCAACACTACTCCCCGTCCCAGTCTCTCCATCCCTAGGCAATATCCTTCCGAGTCTACACTCGGCCCAGACTGACTAGGGACCTCAGATATTATTCCTTTTTATGTCTCCAGGGATGTGTGATAACCTATGAACGTCCTACTCCCCGGTATTAACCCCTTACACTCTTATATCATTCATTTGGTTCCCAGTCTGGTAGAGGAGAAAGACTTGATAGGTTTTAATTGTTATGTCATGTACCAAACATTGAGGCGGTCGATCCATTATAAACTGTTACTGCCATCCATCTGCATTTTGACGTCCACCTTCAATGACCCATAGATGTATCTTAAGATTCACTTACTTTAATTTCAACTGTCAGAAAACGGTAGCAAACAGCTTGTTTTATTGAATGACAAAATGCAGCTTGACTTTTAAAACGTTACAATTCACTTTGTTGTTTTACTTTACCTATTCACACATATAGTGAAATGTTGCAGGCCAGAACATGGAGAACGATTAGCCTATTTTTCCCAAATAACTTCAGAAATAGTGTCTATACACTTGTCCCTACTTCCAAGGCTTAGGAACATGCCCTGCACTGGCCTCTGATCATTTTAGATGTTTACAAGTAGTCAAAATGCTGTAGCAGAGCTCATTGAAGGATTGGAACACTGGACAGAATCAAAACAAAATCACAGATGACTTTTACTATTCCTAACTCAAGAGAGAATACGCAATAAAGCCCTGCCTAATGTTATAAAGCACGTGCAACTGTCCCTTTTTACATGCAGGAAGCGAACCAAGCATTCCAGGCAGTTAAACTCATTGTTTATGCATATTTAAGAGAAACAATCCCCTGACGCATAAGGTATTTTAGGCAACTATTCTTGCCTTGCTGGAGGCTAGACTGCTTCATCCCATCATTAACCTGATTGACTGTTACCGTGGTAAGGCAGGTGTATTAAAATCCTATCTTACTCTAGAACCCCAAACCAAAGATTCTAGAGTGCTGCAAGCAGGAAATGGTACTACCACATCAAAACTTAAATTAAACTTGGTTCTGATTAAGACATTCTGAAAATCAAATCATTCCATTTTGACATGTATCTATCTGTGTTCAATGCTCAGAACAGATCCCTGGTGGGGGACTTGGAAAGGCCTGAAATTAGGTGTCACGTGTGTAAGTATTTTGGTCCCTGCACTTCAATTCTTATTCATCTGTGGACTTGAGCATTTACCTTTCAGGTATTGCATAGCAAAGAAATACGATATGGCTCTAGGGTTATATGTGCTGCAAGGGGAACTGGGAGAAAAATGTTGATGTACCTGCTAAACATTAGACAGTTTGCATCACAGAATCCCACTCTTGGAAGATACCATAGAAAATGAATTAACTTTAGGTTTTCTAAATAAATTGTATTGTTCCTCTAACACCCACCGTATATCAAGAAAGGAAGCCTCTAAAACGCTCCCACCCACCCTGTAAATCGTGAACAGTTTTTTGTTCTGTTGTCCAACATTCCACTTCATTAATTAACTTTGCTATGTGATAGTGTCCTAGTGTTAGGCTATTATTAGCACAGATGTTGCACGGGCATAGGGCATTGGTTTCGTTATTTTAGCCATAGTAAGACATAGCACATATACATTAGAAATGTTAGCATCACATAGGGGCATATGTAGGTAGCCGTTTGCGATTAGCAAACGCCGAAATTCAGTGTAGGTGCCACTTAGCAAAATAAGGAATCGCAAAAATTGCAATTCCTTATTTTGCTTATATCATTTAAGGAATCACAATTTTGCGATTCCTTAAATGCTATGTAGGGGTGCTTTAAAAATTGTGATTTTTCCATAAGGAATCGCAAAATATCACCTACTTCAAGTAGATGGTATTTTGCGATTTCCTTCAAAAATGCATTTTTTTTTAAATTCAAAGTGCCATGTGGCGCACAGACATGCCCTTAGGGCATGTATGTGCGCCACATGTACTCACAGGCACATTCCAGGGGTGCAACAGGTGTCCTTTGGACACCCCTGCACCCTTGGAATTACGATTCTCAAATTGCGATTTTACACAGAAAATGGCAATTTGAGAATGTATCCCCATTCATTCCTTAATTGTGATTCGCAATTTGCTAATCGCAAATAAGGAATGTTAGAGATTCGCAAAAAAATTGCGAATTTTTACCTACATTCCATTTTGCTATTCTCAAATAGCGATTCCTTAAAAAACGCTATTTGGGAATCGCAAAATGGAAATTACCTACATATGCCCCGTAGTTCCGAATCAGTAACTAACATTATAGTAAAAAAAGAAACAACACATAAACCAGGTGAAAGAAGACAGACTGAACTGAAATGTAAGAAACAACAACATTTTCCCATTTAGAGGCTTAAGATAAGAATTAAAAATTAATATCTAATATCTAAGAAAGAGCTATAACATAGCATATAGTATAGAGTGACAGTACATCATTACTCTCATGGGAGACCGGCCCAGATCCTATTGAATTTAATCCCAGAGCGAAGCCCTCTGGCTTTAGTTGGAGCAAGTTCCATCTCTTACACCTTACTGAGCAGAGCCCAAACTTCATTAACATTTGGGCTATCATTGTCAATCGAAACTCTGGAGACACATAGATTCGCAGTAGAGAGGGACCTACAAAATTTCATCCGAAAAGTCAGACTCCACAAATATTTTGAGGGCAAAGATAAAATGCCATCAGATAACAAATCAGGTCTACGCCCCAAATCTGTTTGGACACCCTTGAGCTCAATGGTGAACAAAAATGTAGAGATCTTTGAAGAGTAATTACAAGGGGTTTAGAGGAGATATTAGATCAAAAAATTTGGGTAAAGAAAGATTTGACAGTGGGAGAAAAAAAGGCCCTTAAAAATCTGGAAGATGATGATACAATCACCATCAAGCAAGGAGATAAAGGTGGGAGTATAGTCGTATTAGAAACATCTGACTATGAGAGGAGAATTAACCTTCTTCTTGATAACCCCAACTATTATGTAAAATCAAACATTCAAGAATGGCAAGATCTAGGAAAACTCATTAAAAACCTACTCCTCCTTGCCAAGGAGGATGGAGTAATCAACCGAGAAGAATTTGACTTTCTAAATAACGAAACACCCACCATCCCAGCAATTTACGGTTTGCCAAAGGTTCATAAAGATATCAATGATCCACCTATGCGACCGATAGTTTCTAGCCTTAACTCATTGACTGAACCCCTTAGCAAATATGTGGATAAGTTCATCCAACCACTAGTCACTGAACAACCGGCCTATATAAATGACACCACCGACATGATAAGTAAAGTGGAGGGCACTGAGTTTAATCCCCTAACACAGTGGTTGGTCACGCTTGACATCGAAGCGCTATATACAAACATCCCTCAAAATGACACAATCAAAGTGATTAAAAAGATGTTAACAAAGGAAGGGGAAGACCTGACGGAACACTCCACATTTATGATAGATTGCCTGGAACTGATCCTTAAAAACAATATCTTTCTTTTCAAAGAAACCATGTACAGACAAACAAAAGGGACCAGCATGGGAGCCACCTGTGCCCCAAGCCTGGCATGCTTGTACGTGGCAGATTTCGAACAGAAGCATATATTCAACACACTAGCACCTTTCTATGAGAATATATCAAAATGGTCCCGATTTATAGATGATATTTTTTTCATCTGGCAAGGCAATGAAGAAGATCTAATTGAATTCATCACTTGGCTTAACCTAGCGGATGAAAATTTGAAATTTACTTCCTCGTACAGCAATGAGGAATGTGACTTCCTGGACATTAAAATCTAAAACGTAGAGGGTGTTTTGGCAGTGGAGTTATACACCAAACCTTCTGATCGTAACACCATGCTCCATTTCAATAGCCACCACCCAGCGGCCCAAAAAAATAATATACCTTTTGGCCAATTCTTAAGAGTACGTAGGAACTGTACCTCAAAAAAAGAGTATGACAAACATGCAGACAACCTGTTCAAAAAATTTCTAGAGAGAGGGTATCCAAAAACCATGATTAAAAAGACCTACAAACGGGCGAAATATTATAACAGAGACAGTCTCTTTGAACCTAAAATCAGACAGGAAAATGAGGTAAACCCCATTGTGTTTGTGACCAACTTCTCATGCATAACAAACAAACTGAAAAATTGCATCAACAGTAATTGGAAACTGTTGAATGAGCCAGGAGAAATACCCATGTCCAAACCTATTTTTGCCTTCAGAAGGAATAGAACAGTAAGAAATAGTTTGGTCCAAACCTATCCAAGTAAAAACAACAGGAACGTGATCAGAACTATAGATGGATAAACACCCACAGGCAATTTTGCCTGCGGTAATTGTTCAAACTGTGCTTTAATATCACCAGGGCCTAATATAATTTATGACAATATAACACACAGTCACAAAGCTCTCTTTAACTGCAGAACTCAAAATGTCATATACATGATCAAATGCCCATGTGAGAAGGCATATATAGGTGAGACACAAAGAGAGATGAGAGTCAGAATTAACGAACACAAGTCAGCGATCCATACCAGGAGGACAACAGCACCATTGGTAACACACTGGTTGGAAAAGAGCCATAAAATTGAAGATCTGAGATGGTGTGTTTTAGAAGCTATCAATATTAACAAAAGAGGAGGAGATCTAACTAGGAAACGCAAATTGAGGGAACAGTACTATATGCCCAAATTTCACACTTACAAAACGGGACTGAATAATAGAGAAGAGTGGGAGAGAATCCTTTAATAATAAACACTGAATAAGAAGTGAGATTACGAGTCATTTAGCAAATACTGGAAATAGGTGTAGAAAAAGGTTTATGAGCAGTAATATATAATATGTATGAGTGCCCGTCAACTCTGTTAAGGTCACAATAGAAGATATCCATGAATATTCTCATTCTCATTGATCCAACCGGGGGGGTGGCTAAACGGAATAGTAGATTAAAATTAGTTTTACTTGATAACTAGCCTTCTCCACTTTAAATTGAGGGCATGGAAGGCATAATTAAATAGGCTTTGAATAAGATTAAGGTTCCACGCTTAGTATTACCCCCTTCTTATACTAACTAAAGATATCGGACATTTGGGGTAAAGATATATATAAAACAAAATTTTGAGTATAAAGTTCAATAATATGACACATACTTGAAGGCATAATCGGGGTTTAATAAAAATTTCAGAATACAACTCGATCATCTGGTGGGGTTCTGAATAGTAATATAAATATTAAAACCCCCCCTAAGGATGTAGGATAACATAAGGACTGACCCTCGTCCTTCGTTCCCCATTTCAAAATGGCGGTCGAAAATAGACGGCGATTGTTTACACATTTAACTATATATAACTAAAACATGTGTATACAAAATAACCCAATTCGAATAGGTCTATATGGGCCATACAAACATTGGGAATGGTAGCTAAGAAACAGCCACTGTAGAGTAGGGATGAGAATACGATAAATGTTTTTCGTTACTTATTCCCCGTTTCAAGATGGCGGCCGCTTTTAGAATCGGCCGAAATACATCGTGTTCAGGTAAAAAATTAACTGATGCTTAAACCTGGCTTACTAAAACAGAGGCGCTTAATAAAATAAACAAAAAATTGTCCAAATACAGATAATGAGAAATGATAGCAGGCTTCCTAATTAATTTTAGTTATTTTTACGGCATAACGAACACGGATAATAAGAGCAGGTCTTTAGAAAACACATTTCTACAGGATCACTAAGAAATAGACAAAAAACAGTACAGGAACCCATAAGTCTGCAACAAACGACTTGAGGGTGTGAAGTACATGAATAAAAACACACTACAAGATGGCGACGGGTTTGCTCTATCCATCCCTAAGCGCACTCTAATCATCAACAACACCAAACAGGTGTTAAAAATCTACCAATTAAGGAGAGTATAAATACCAAACACAGATTAAGAGCTAGTCATTCGAAACCAACCTTGGGAGGAGGAGGACGCCACGCAGATCAGCTACCAGCTATAAGTAAGTAAGAGAAGGGTGTCTCCACCAAAAACTTTAGCAGCAACTACAGATAGAAACTAGCTCTAATACAGAATAAGTAGTGAATTCTATACTCTATTATTTTCTCTAGAGTGAACAGCTAATTTTAAAAAAAGCTTAAAGAAAGTGACCCTTGATTCCATGATGAATACATGCAAGAGTTAACCGCTTAAAAGATTCCTGTCTACACAGAGGTAAGGAAACCATGACTTAATATCAGCCCTTAGAGTGAGGCTAGTAAAAATAAATCATATATAAATTAAAAACCAACCAGCAATATCATTTGCCCTGCAGTGAAAGTGGTGGACGGAATAGCATAAGGTAGCTCCCAGAGGCGTCCCCCCCCACTACTACAACGATCAAGGAAATAGGATCGGTAAGCTTGAGAATAAGATATCTTTTAAAATATTTTTTAATAATTTTTAAATAACTCTTTGAAAAACCAGAGATGCGGGTGAGGGACAATCACATGCAACACAAAAGTGAATCTTCACCTTAGAGAAATTATAACTTAACTGTGATGATTTTTAACCTGGCTAATTTGAAGTAGCAAAACCGATTAGAGATGGAGAGAATGTTAGATAAATAAAAATAATAAATCTCTGACAATTCGGAATGTGTGGAATTTACTAACAAAGAGATCACCTTTATAATATAAATGTATCCTTGCAATAGGATTGAAGTTGGTCCATTTTCTTCAAAACCCGAGGAAAGTTTTTCAACACATCACAGAAACAAGGTAGAGTTACACATGACTGCTCCTCGTAAATACAACACTCCCTGAATAAATAGAGCTAATTTAAAACTAGACATATCTTTCCTATAGCAGTAAAGAATGAAAGCAACATGAGCAGAGGGATACGTGCTCAGAAATACCTATACCAACGAAACCAGGAAAGACTAAACCTGGGTAAGTTAAAGACAACGATGGGCTGTAAAGAATAATACTGAATATAATGGCCTAGAATAATAACAATAATACATTAAAAAATCTTTGTGGCACGAAAAGCTAATCTTTTGCCTATTCATGTCAAGAAAATAAAACCAAGACATGGACACTAGACTAGTGATGACAATAATCCACTATACTCTCGCTAAAGATATGAGAATATAGTAACGTACGATCTGGGGTTGCGAAGTGTTCGGGGTTACCAAATAGAGGGAAAACAGTTTAAACATGCGATATAAATCTAAGTGCAACTGTGAAAAAATCTGGACCTAACGATATGTATTATGATATGTTTTCTAGAAAATATTAAGCTGTGAACGAGTCCTTGAAGAAGGTGCAGAATAGAAAAAAAAGCACCGAAACGCCGCGTCGACAATTTCGTTCTTGTAACAATTTTTTGTTTTATGAATATGATTATGTAATGTTTATGTTTAATTACCAAATTAGTGAAGTTTTAAATGTTTTTTAATTATTCCTTGAATAACCTTTTTTAAATGTGTGAATAAAATTGTGTATATGATTTGTACATACTACTACCTAAGATTACTTATTCTAATAAATGTATGAAAATGTTTTAACTAACAAGTATGCCTCATGGTTTTAATGATATCTTTATGGTCCATACATATTGAGTTGTAAATTTGGTAATCAGCGTAACACTGCAACCCATTCCTTTATTGCAAACCATCCCCCAGTTGGGATCTTAAGCATTATTTACTCCCAGGAGAAGGAACCCTCTTTGTGTTAGACACATAGTCGAGCACATGCTATAATGATGGTAGCCAGCAGATTCACATAGCTAGCAGCTTCGAATTTGATCTCTAAAAATATTTCCTTTTCAGTAAGCTGTACATTTTGGCAGAGAAGTGGGCTGAGAATACTGGAGACCCCACTCCAGAACCTGGTAAGCCTAGGCCAGTTGACAAACATGTGCCTAAGGTCTGCAGCATAAAGTTGACATTTCAAACAATATTATCGGGAGATCGAGATGCCCACTTAGATATAATCTCCAGTGTATAATACAACATATATACTATCCAAAGCTGTTGGAACTTTAAATTAAAAAGGTTATCACTCGATCTAGTATGCCCATAGACTCCTGCATTTCCTCAGCCTCTACTTCGACGCTAAGAACCCGGGTTAAGTTAGCCGCAATCTGTAAGCTATCATCATTGGCTATTGCAAGAAATGTCTGCTGAGCTGCACCAATAGAGCCTCGGCCAGAGCTACTTTATATTCCAGACAATATTTCCAACGGATTGGGCATTACTAATATCTTTTTACCTCAGAAAAAATGTCCCTAATTTGTAAATACTTAAAGAAATTACTTTGCAGAAGACCAAACTCGTCTTTAAGTGAGGCAAAAGAGCGGATCCCCCGTCCATCATATAGTTGTCCAAGCCGGGTGATGCCCTCACGTTGCCAGCCTTTCCCGATAAAATCTTGAAATACATCGGGCAGCATAGGATTGCCCCATAACAGAGTATATTGATGCAATGGAGGCAAAGAGTACTGCTTACAAATATCTTGCCATATCCGGATATATTCAAATACCTTAAACTTCACTCGCTTGTAGTAGTTAGGGTCGGAGGACTTATATAGCATGAATCCAACCGATGGACCACAGGCTAACTGATAAGACAACAAAGCTGGACCAGCATCCAACCCGCAGAGCACGCCACAGATTTGACCAACAAAAACAGCCCAGTAGTACAGCCTGAAGTCTGGGAGCTTAAAAACCCCTCATATATGAAGTAGTTTCATAAGCCTTAGAGCCCACCTGGAGCGTTTGTAAGCCCAGATAAATCTACCTATGACACCGTCTAATCTCCTAAAAAAAGACCAAGGAACCCGCAGGGGTATTGAGTGATATAAATATGAGAATTTAGCAAGAATATTCATTCCTATTATGTTGCACCTCCCATATATAATTAGCAGAAGCCGATGCCAACGACATAGTTTAGCTGATATTGTCTTAAGAAGCAGTTCATAGTTCAGAGATACAATATCATCAACATGGCTGGTAAGACATACACCATGATAGGTAGCTGTTTGTGTAAGCCCTAATGCGGGAGGTAGGGCTTCAGATTGAAAGTTTTCAATTGTCTGAGTTTTGGCTACATTCAGCTTATAGCCTGAAAAAGAGCCAAATAGCTCAGCTTCTTGTGTAATATGGACAATAGCATCTTCAGGATTAGCAGAGAAGACTGCAATATTATCTGCATACCCAGTAACCTTGAGTTCTATACCACTGAGACACACTGGGGAAATCCCTCCATTCAGCAGCAAACGCCTTATAATTGACTCAATGTAGAGAGCAAACAACAGGGGGGACAGTGGGCCTCCCTGCCGTATCCCCCGTTGAACGGCAAATAGGGCAGATGTCATGCCAATCCATTTTATTTGTTGCATCCGCCTTTTTATACAGCTTCTGCATGGAAGAGATAAACCTGGAGCCAAGACCGAATGTCGCCATGGTAAGCCGTAGAGCTTCCCAGGCCTCTCTGTCAAACACCTTTTCCGTGTCGAGCATAACCATCCCAATCTGTTTGTTAAGTTTGCCAGACACATCAAAGGCGGATTAGCAGTGCTGATATGAGCCATTGTGTCTCTGCCAGGCACGAAGCCATGCTGCTGCTCCAAGACTAGCTTATGGATAGGAGGAGCTAAGGGTGAAGCCAGCGTCTTAGAAAGATTTTGGCGTTGGCGTTAATTAAAGATATTGGAGGATAAGAGCCTCTATCGTCAATCGACTTCCCCTTCTTAAGGAATACCCCAATATTAGAGGCACTTCATGAAGCAGGAGCGTCGCCCCCATTAGTGACATCAATACTCAACTGCTTAAAAACTGGTGCTAGTATATCCCTGAAAGTTTTGTAAAATTCAAGCGGGATAACATGGACAACCTGAGGGTAAGGGTTTAAAACCTCTTCAACCTCAATTAGCTCTATATCTTTCTGTAGCTCATTGGATTCCAAGGCAGACGACTCTCCTGTAGATACTCAAGAAAAGTATAGTTATTAAATGAAGCAGACTCAGAATATAAAGTTGGCATACAATAATCTAAAGTGCTCCACTATATCCGGTGGCTGAGTAAAAGACAAACCACCATCTCCTTTAATCAGTTTAATATTAGACCTAGCCTTTTGATCAACAATCAGAATTGCCAACTAGCATCCCACCCTCTCTCCATATTCGTATTGCAGAGTTTTGTGCTTATGAAAATGAATAGCAATTTGATCTAATAGCCCTCTGTTGGCTATAGAACAAACTTTTAAGAGCCGAAGATATATTAACTGAGCCCCTGGTTCTCTCACTATGGTTGCACCAGTGTGTTGGCGCTCTAGGTCTAATTAGTAATGCAGATCCTGTTCTACCGCTTCAGTTGCCTGCCGATTTTGTGCTAAAATAACCTGGAGTCGTCCCTCTGACAAAGGTTTTCATACAGTCCCGTACACTTGAAATATTGTCCGTGCCAGATTTTTACTCAAATATTACTTCAATGCACTTCTAATATGTGCCTGATACTCAAGATTGCTAAATAAGTGTCTGGTTAATAAAAAAACCTGAGGCGCCTTTCTAGCTCCAAGCTGTTTCTACGAAGTTAGCATTACAGGATTGTGGTCAGATGTAATTTTAGGACAGACTTTTACCCGCCCAGCAATGATCTGTTGATAAAGATCATATCAATACAGGAATAATGTTTATGTGGATAAGAGTAAAATGTATATCCTGGTGCTGTTGGGCAAAGTATTCTCCAGGCATCATCAAGCAGATGTATATATGCAGTAATTCCAACAGATGACCCGCAGTGGAAGGACATGTGTGGTGGGTACGCTGTATGCAGTTTCAAGTTAATTCTGATCCTGGCGAGTTTTACAAAGAAATCTATCTCCCTGAAGACCATTCTTACAAGAGTGTGACAGTAAAGGGTTAAAGAACCGTCTTGAAGATTGCAGTGCGAGGACTACTGGGCCTAAAAAATAGCGACATAATCAAAATGTATTGCTCTACAATTAAAACTAGGAAAGGACTGTTACCATTAACCAAAGAAGATTTCGGCGTGGAAACACGCGCCAACGAGTTACAATCGGTAGAAGAGGCAGTACATTGACATAAGGACTCAGGATAAAGGCAACCATACAGTGCCATTCAAGAGAGACTTATTACTTTTCTTGATAAAGATGGATAATTATTAGAACCACTGAAATGCGTCGACACTCTGTATAACACAATCCTTGGAAACAGCTCATTCCAGAGATAAGGACTATACAGTGACTTTGGGATTTGTATTTGAATAATTCCAATTGGATGTGTCTTTTATGACAAACTATATTGTCTTCTTCTGTCTCTCTGTTGAATGTTTGTCACAAGTCGGTTATTTTATGAACAAAAATTGTTCTGTTTTGTTTGATTTTTAACTATTGTATTATATTATGAGAACACATTCTGAATGTATGTAACATATGATTTTTTAATAGTAACGAATTTATGGTTGTTGCATGTGCATCAAATTTTTATCAAGTAAAACAACAAAAATCTTTTTAATAAAGCTAGAAATTTTTTATAAACAATCTATAGTTTCATAGGATGTTTTTTGCTTAATGTTTTATAACAAGTGTGTCACAAGTGGTGTTCGGGTAGTCTTATAGACTTAGCAATAATATTCCACCAAGGGATCTTCCTAATATACTTGTAATTCCAACAGAGCCGCTCTGGACCTGACCATTCTGGCCCGTACCTTACCATTGGTATTATCTATTTTATTATCCATAATACAATTAAAATCGCCCATGACTGTCAAATACCTGGCCCACCCCTATAATTTGGCGCTCAAATAGTCAAAGACATCGGGGTAATTCAAATTAGGACCATATACTACGCAAATCGTAGCCATACGCCCCGCTATCAGCAACAGAACTATTGCCCATCTTCCCTTAGTATCAGCTAATGTATATAAGACAGTAGTTGCTAAATTCCTAGATTTCAGCATAGTGACCCCACGGATAGTAACAGCTTGCGAGGTACAAATTAGTATGCCATACACAAGTTGCCTCAACAGTGACCTATCTTGGTGTGCTCGGTGAGTCTCAGTTAAGCCAAGTAGATGTAGTTTTAATACAAGAAGTTGTTCCCCGATTAGGCGTAGTTTTCGAGCTTGATTCAGCCCCACATCGTTCCAACACATATATTTTAAGTCAGACATTGCATAATTTTAATTCGAACTTTGTAGAATGGGGCGTCATTACGCCCCAACCAAACTCACTGTGAAAGATGCCTCAATGGTGGTCATTAATTCCACATTTTCCTTGCTTCGTCCATTCTTTTACTCCTCTGTTTCTATCTTAAATTTTGGTCCTCACACAATCTCATGCGCCATTTTCCAAGTTTCTTAATGTTCAGACTGTGCCCCTCCGGACCGCTTGTAAGAACATGACAAATGCGAAATTCATCCAAGGCAGTATTTATTCAAATAAAAAACCCAATGCATTTCGGGCAACGAAGTGCCCTTCGTCAGAGGTCACTGCCGCAAACGTTTAAAACCACCCGTCCTCATCTCCATTCCCAGAAGTCATGTTAATGACCGCCATTGAGGCATCTTTCGCAGTGCGTTTGGTTGGGGTGTAATGACGCCCCATTCTACAAAGTTGTTGTTTATTCTGGTGTCACTTGGGCAAGGCACTTTAACCAAGCTGCATGCATATCGGACTTCTATCGGACAATTAGGAGCAGAACTAAATGGTGTGCATCCCATCCTTAGAACAGTATAATTTTAATTCGCCCACTTCCCACCTGATCACATCCTCTAACGTCTTGTATTTTGCGCCTACATTTCTAACTATTGATTGGCTATTTAACCCCCACCCCTCCCCTCAGATAACCTGGTGACAGGCCTCTATCCGACGTACCAACCTCCCTCCCAACCCCTAGAAGAACCTCCTCCCCAATGCCTATAGAAAGGAATCATCCCTCTCTTGGCTGTCACTGACTGACAGCTTAAGGAGAGGTATTGGTTTCTGAGGGTTCCATTACACCCCAATTATGTCTATCTTTTGATTGCCTGTAGCAGTGCTTAATTTGTAAAAGTATAAGTGCAGTGGACAAAGTTTTTCTTAGATGCTGGTGCTATCAAAGGTCAGGCTGCCAAATACCAAGGATGGGTACTGTTGATTCCACCTTGTGCCTCTTTAATCCACCCCAGACACTCACTAGCTCTTGTTCTCACTTGTGCAGGTTCTTTTTCATCCCTGCTTTCTTCCCCCTTCTTTTCCTCTTTTATGTTTTTCTCTCTCTTTCTCTTGGTCAAATAATAAGTGCTGATCCCCAAAAATGAGACCAAGGGGGGCACCACAGCAATCACTGCTCATATTAAGCACCACCTGGGCAGAGTGTGGCTCCCACTCTCCTCGCCTTTATTAGGGCCACATGCCTGCTTCCTACACCACTGCATTTACCCATTGGTTTACTGGCTGACAATCATATTCCAACCCACTGATCTCACTCTCTGCATGTTTTGATTGTAACCCCTGTGTGTATCTACGCTCAATTTGACTGTGTTTTAAAAATGATATGTTTGCCATTAAGAAAGTCGTGTAGTACAGAAGGCTATGATAACGGGTCCCCAATTTCCACTTGTAGACATAAAGACCTGCCAACTTACAATAGGCCCCTCTCCCTCTAAGGTCCCCCTCCTCTCCACTCTCACAGTATGTATTTTTGAGAAATTGACAGGTCTAGAAAGATATAAGTTAAAATCAATGGGGCTGATTCACAGAACTAATCTGAGATAAAATCCTAAACTTACTACTTTATATTCACAGACGGCATTTAGTAGTAGTAGTAAAGTTAGGACTCCTAACTTTACTACTACTGAACTGAGATAAAATCTTAACTTACTACTTTTGGTATTCACACAAGGCATTTAGTAGTAGTAAAGTTAGACCTCCTAACTTTACTACTACTACTAAATGCCTTTTGTGAATACCAAAAGTCGTAAAGTTAAGATTTTGTCTCAGTTTATTAGCAGTAAAGTTAGTTCTGTGAATCGGCCTCAGAGAGAATAAATAAGTACAGTATTTTCAGAAAAAAATACCATATTTACACAATATCTTGTTCAGTGAATGTCAGATGACTGTGAAGGCAAAATATACATCACCAAAACATAACGTTTTCCCTCTTTGGAATTAAAATTTTCTATTTTTGGACATCTCTTAATTAAATACATTGGTTTGTTTCGAAGTAGCTAGTATTGCCGAGATTTCATGAGGATAAATGCGAGAAGGGTACTGCAATTAGAAGCTTTTGGATTGCTTCCATAGCCTCTTTCAAATAATTTTAACGTCACAGAAAAAATATTTTGACTATATTTGGTTGCAGGATAGCACACCACAAATATTTAGCCTAAACCTCTTGCTGGATGGTCATAGTGAAGGTGGCTGTTTGCTCTTCTATATTCCATTCGTTCAATAAGAGTTAGCATGCCAGCGTTAATCATAAAATAGATGTAATGATTATAATGAAATATGCACATGTTCTGTCTTATTATACCACGCACTTTTTCTTTCTATTGAAACATTTTCCACCAAGAAATAAAAGGCATCCTAGCGATTTTAAATGCACATTTTTTCACAAGGTAGTTTTGATCGTCTGGCAGCAAAGCAGAGTATAATTTAAAATGTAGAGAACATAGTTCAAAAATATGTATTTCGCCTTCAAGTGTCCATGTCAATAGCTGACATTGTGCTTAACAAAAATACATCTAGCAATAATTTCGAACATACATCTGTATACAGAGAGAACAGGTTTAAACCACTGCACAAGAACAAAACAGTGAAAAAGATTGAGAATGAATTACAGAAAATCAGAAACATGTGGAAAGAAATAAGAGAAATTTCAGGGGTAAAGAAGCAGCCAGGGACCTTCATAAGCTACAAATTAAAACACGCATTGGCCAGAAATATATCCTACCTTTTAAAGGAGTTCGCCGAAATGTATTCTTTCCAAATATTTGTTAGATGATGCTGAATAGCATCGGCAAAAAATACAGAAAAGCCAAAATGACCACTGAGTAATGCCATGTGCGTCTTTGTTTTACCATTCCTAGATAGTGGATGCCCTTCTTGGAGCGACCATTTTGCAATAAGTAAAAAGTAAAAGGTGCAATTTATTGAAAAAAAAAGTAGCCCTCTACCAAATTGCAGATACCTGGCCTTAAAAAAAAAACAATAATTCAATAAAAAAAGAATAGGAGGGATGGGGAAGAAATTGAGGAGTGGAGGAGGAGAGTGAGTAATTGAACACCACTGAATGGATACAACAGGAAGTACTTTTGTTGCTACAGCACCTAAGAATAGGACAGGGCATTGTATGAGGATGCAAAAGATTGAGGTATTGGGAACAGGGCACATGATGCAAATCTTTACCTTGGAGCATGGCAAAAAGAATCAAGCCATTTACTGCTAGTTTATTAAAAATACCCCTCTGTTTTCCCTCACTGGGTCACCAGGAGGAACAGTGTGAGTAGACCCAAATATTAATAGACTAGAGAGAACTTGTGTGATGGTGGTGTTAAAATGGATGTATTAGCAACAGGACTTCTGCATGTAAAAAAGGCTTGGGCACCACACAGATACACCTGAAAATCTGTGCACCTTACCAACAACCTAGTAAATTATCAAAGAACAGGACAGGTGGTAAGGGATCAAGATCTCACATCTCCACAAGGAACTCGGATAAAAACCACACCATTAGGTGCAAATGTGAGGATATTATCTAGAGATGCTCTGAAGTAAAAACCAAGCCATGGTCCACAAGCTAGGACATTCTCAGGGATATAGATCTTTCATGACAAGCCTTGATCACTGTGAGCAAGACCCGGATGGGTCAAAATGTATCATCTTCTCCTCCCCACTAATAAATTGAATGAAGCAAAAG
Source organism: Lissotriton helveticus (assembly GCF_964261635.1). Taxonomy (NCBI): domain Eukaryota; kingdom Metazoa; phylum Chordata; class Amphibia; order Caudata; family Salamandridae; genus Lissotriton; species Lissotriton helveticus. The sequence continues at coordinate 1,072,254,032 of NC_136067.1, read as the reverse complement.
GAAACTCTGCTGTGGCTCACCAGGGCCCTGGTCTTGGGGGCGGGAAGGCCCTTGGTCAAGGTATCTATCCTATGGAATACATTGCCACAAGGTAGTCAGAGTTAGGACCATGTTTACATGTGAAAAGCATTTTTTAGGTTGCCTATAACTTTGGTGCCGTTTGACGAAACTTCACCCATAACTTTTTCCAGAAAAAGGCTTGTCCCCATTAAGTTTTCCTTAGGAAAATTAGACACAGCTACAGCCAAAATGGCTGAACAAAATTACACCAACTTTGGCAGAAAGCTAGACCTTGGCCCGAAAAGCGTGCTTTTTGCATTTATTGTAAGTCCATTCAGTAGGTTTGACAAATTACGGTTAAAAATGTTTGCAGATCTGGATGAGTGTAAGACCATGGGAGGCTCGTGAGAGTCTGGTGGTCATGCAAAATCAAACAAAGAGCTGTCTGATTTGGCTGAGGGTTTTTTTTTCTTATTGGTCATATCCCTCCCGCAGGAACTTGCACTCTGAATTGCTGGGCGAGAAATATTGCAGCTGCCAATTCAGGACACGAGGACTTGGTCCACCGGCCAGGCTCTGTGGTAAACTCAATGTTGGGCATGGCCTTGCACCCTCTCCTCATTGCACTGCTAATTACCTCACATTTTACATCACTCATGAAGTGTTCAATGACACCATTGATAACATCAATGCAACATCGGAAATTACATAGTTGTGACAACACTATGCATTGTGAAGGTGTGAGTTATAGTTAATTTAGGGCAGGAATTATAGTTACATGAGATAACTATAATTTCTGAATTTCAGTGTTTTCGTTCATTTAAAACAGTATGTTTTAACTGACATTTTCGCCTAACTATAACATTCCTTCAAACTTTATTTTTCTCAGTGAATTTCCAAGATTTTTTTGATGTAGGTTAAGTTATTATTATCATCCCAAAATATAATGTCACAGAGTAGCGATTGCCTCTCTTTAGTTATAGTTAGGATTCCCAGAGATAGGAATTCCTTGGATTTTTGATTGCTAATAACTTTGTCATCATTTGACGAACCACACCTAACTTTGCAGACCAATTGCTTATCCTAAATTGGCTGACATTGCAAAGTTTCATGGTGATTAGTCAAGGGGGTGCAAATAGATAAGGAGGTTCCCAAATCATGCTTTTCCACCAATGCATTTCCAGAGACTTTTTCATCAGACCTAGAGGCAAAATGGCTGCACCGATTTTTATTAAACTTGGCCAGAATGTAGATTATAGTGTAGAAAGGATCCTTTCTGATACGTTCAGTAAATTGGTGCAATAATTTTAAAGATATGAGGGCAAGAAACTTTGTGACATATTGGGTTGCCGGTATAATGCTGTAATTTTGCAGTATACCACAGTACTAGGCAATTACAAAACACAATATTATTGGCTGATGACAGCCTTTAAAACAAATAAAAAGGTAGCAATATTATTTTCTCCATACTTATTGTTTGTTTTAGGTTTTAAGGGGAGATCTACATTACTAGTGTGTTTAAAATGTACATAAAACATGAGGCACTTTACCAAAGTCAGCGGGATTAAGAGAATGTTTTTTTTGTGCTTTATATGTTGTTAAAAAAAGTTTACGTGATACTGTGGTGCTTCCTCGAAACTATCAAGGTAGTACTGCGGTACAAATAGAAATAAAAAAGAAGTACACATAGCAAACTGTACACTGCTGCAGTCTATGCCACTGTACTGTACATCACTGCACTTTATACCAAAACACTTGAAGTCACTGTACTCTATAACACTGCACTTTACACCACTGCACTCTACGCTATTTCACACTATGCCACTACACTGTACACCACTTCACTGTATGCGGCTGCACTCTATGCCACTGCAATATATACCACTCTACTCTACTTTTTATGGCTCTACTGTATGCCTCTTTGTTCTACACAATGCCACTTTATTCCTCCTCACTCCACTGTAGGGCACTGCATTTTACTCTGCACCCCTGCACTCTGCACCACTCTATTCTACTGTGTACAGCATTACTGTACAACACTGCACTCAATCACACTGCACTCTATGTCACTCTACTCCATTTTGCATTACTCTACTGTATGCCACTCCAAGTTACTCTACTCCACTTCACTCTATGCCACTTATCTTTACTCTGCATATCTGCATTGTATTCCACTCTACTCTACGCAACTCTATTTAATGCCACTCTAATCTATCTCACTTTACGCTCCCCACTTCACTCTACCCCACTTCATTCTATGCCATTCTACTGTACCCACTGCACTCTATGACACTGTACTCTATGCCATTATGCTGTACACTACTCCAAGCCACTGTACTCCACTCCATTCTATGCCACTACACTGTACGCCACTGCACTGTACTCGGCACCACTGAAATGTATGCCACTCTACTCTAGGCCACTCTACTCTAGCCTACTTCACTCTACCCAACTTCAGTCTACACCACTTTACTCTAATCTGCATCACTCTCCTCTATGCAACTGCATTCTACGCCACTCTACTCTACACCACTTCACTCAATCCTACTTCACTCCAAGCCACTTTAATTTATGCCGCTCTACACCATTATTGATCATTGCAGTCTATGCAACTGCACTCTACGCTACTGCAGTCTGTGCCACTACACTCTGCACCACACTACTCTATGCTACTGCACTCTATGTCCCTTTAATCTACTGTGCACCACTTTACTTTACGACACTTCACTCAATCACACTGCACTCTATGCCACTTTACTCCATTTTGCACTACTCTACTGTATGCCATTCCAAGCCACTCTACTCCACTCTACACCACTTAACTCCACTCAACACCACTTAACTCTACTCTGCACAACTGAATTCTACGCAACTGTACTCTAAGCAACTCTATTTACAGCCACTCTACTCTATCTCACTTCACTCTCCCCACTTCACTGTACCCCAGTTAATTTAATGCCATTCTACTGTACGCCACTGTACTCTACACCACTGTACTCTATGCTACTCTATGCCACTCTACTGAACACTATTAGAAGCCACTGTACTCCACTGTACTCTACTGCACTATACTGTACGCCACTGCACTCTACTCTGCACCACTGCAATGTATGTCACTCTACACCATTCTACTCTACCTCACTTCAATCTATCACACTTCACACTATACCACTCTACTCTAGTCTGCACAACTCTACTCTATGCAACTGCACTCCACGCCACTGTACTGTATGCCACGCTACTCTATGCCACTCTACTCTACCCCACTTCACTCTACCCCAGTTCAATCTACACCACTCTGCACTACCCTGCACAACTCTACTCTGTGCCACTCCACTCTACACCACTGTACTCTACTTAAACATTTTCTGTGTTCAAGACGAATCTGTGATCTCACTCCCTCTATCAGAATTTAAATCCTTCGTAAAAATCTAAAGTGGGAGGATCAGCTTTAATAGAGATATTGAGTTGTGTAATACTAAAGAGAGATTAAAGATAATAGCAAGGAATACTTCCCCGAAACTGCCTCAGAAATATTTAACCTCGAACTTAGATCATGGAACAAGACGATGGTTCTCCTTATTTAGATTCAATCTCCTACCACTAAATGATTTAACAGCTTCCTGGTCCCAGAATTCAAAAAATGGAAAAAATTGCAATTTTTGTGAACTGAATATCCAGAACTTGGACCATGTTATGTTCGTTTGTCCGGCACTGACCTCGTTACTGGCTTAGGCCGATGTTTTAAAAAAATGGTGTTAAGGACGTAGCTTCAGCTCGCAACTTTCTTCTTAATCCCAAAAATGAAGCTGTGTGTGTAAAATTGTTTAATTTTTTTAAGGAATTTATGTACATATTTTAACTGTATATTTTGCAAGTGGGATTTAATTTCTGACCAGCAGACCCCCTTTTTAGTCATTTTATCCTCCCTTGATTACGAATGTATTTTGCACTATTTGGCCCTCATTTTAAAAGCTGTTGTAATTTTTTATCTCAAATTGTAAACCTGCACATGATTAGGCTGCTTTTATTTGTTATTTGCACAGTTCAGGATATGCCCTGTTCTCTCATTGTTGGCTGCTAATTCCAAACTTTGTTTCATGAAAGAGCGTAAAACGTTGTCTCGGTTGCTTGTAGTAAATGTAAATGTAGTAGTAATTGTCAGGCTTGTACGCATACCGCTGTGGAACCCTTCCTGGCTTTCCATGTGAAGTGCCCACTCCTGGGCACCCCCCAAGGTGAAGCCAGGCATCCTAGCGTTGTTGGGGCCGTTGTGGAGATTAAGCAAGCTATTGCCCAGAGTTGCAGAGTGGGACCCATGATTAGAATAGGCACCGAGGCGAGAAATATCAGGTCCGAGGAAATTGAGCCCAAGACCCTGTCGAGGGGGGAATTGAACCCCAGGCTAGAGCTCTGCATCAGGGTCTGCCGCTCTAACCATTGAGCCACACTTTATAATTGCTATTTGCACAGCTCTGGATATGCCCTGTTTCCTCATTGTCAGCTGCAAAATTCAAAACTTGTATCCCTTGAAACTGTTATATGTTGAATTTATTTTTTACTGTTTTGTTTCCATTGTATTACCATATGGTTTTATTGCACTTTATGTATTAAGTGGTGTGTATTTTTTAAGTGGAATTCATCTGAGTTCCAAAACTTTAATAAACTGAATTGAATTGAACTGAATTGAATACTCCACTGTGCACTACTCTACCTTATGCCACGGCACAGTACAACACTGCACTGTACTCTACCACTCTATGCTACTTCACTCGTACACCACTCTAACCTATGCAACTGCACGCTACACTAATTTACTTTATGTCAATCTACTGTACGCACCTCTACTCTACCCCAATTCACTCTACACCACTCAACTCTACGCCACTATACTCTACCCCATTTCACTCACCTCACTTCACTTTATCTCACTTTACTCGAATCTAACCACTGTACTCTTCACCACTCTACTGTAACCCGCTTCACTCTCTGCCACTTCACTCTATCCAACTTCACTCTACACCACTCTAATCTATCCTGCCCTACTCTACTCTATGCCACTGCATTCTACACCACTGTACTCTACTGTGCACAACTCTACTGTATGCCACTGCATTCTATGCCACTGCACTGTACACTACTGCACTGTACTCTACCACATTTGACACTATGCTACTCTACTCTTACACCACTCTGCTCTACCCCACTTCACTAAAACTTACTACACTTTACCCCACTCTACTCTGTACCACTTTACTGTGCACTTTTCCACTCTTCACCACTCTACTTTACTGCACTTGACTCTAGCCCACTTAACTCTATGCCATTCAGTGCTTAATGTGTAAATGAATAAGTGCTGGGACCCTCGTCAGGAAGTTTGCACCACACATTGCCACTCCCAGCACTGCCAATTGCAGGACTTACACAATTACTAATCATCACACTCCTAGAAGTGTGACAAATCAGTCTATTCCAGGCCCGAAAGCTATAAGAATGGTTTGGGTGGTAGTCAAATAGTCACTTTTAATATATGTTGAATTAATAAACAACTTTTTTTTGTGCTCTTCTTTAAATTAGATAGTGCCACCATGTGGCAGACTGTTACAAACAGCGGTGTCGACAATTCAGTGCTGGTGCCAAGCACTGGAAACCATTGGCTCAAATTAAGCACTGACACCATTGTACTCTACACCACTCTACTCTACCCCACTTCACTTCACCCCACTGATGTCATTTGAGATCTCATCAGTGATGTGACTGACCATGTCATGAGCCTTTTGTTTTTTTCAGTGATTTTCTGAGGTGTTTCTAATTCTATTTTCTACCTATAATGTTCCTGTAACCGTTGTTTTTTTCATTGATTTTTTAACTAGTAGTCATGAGTGGTAGAGAAAAGGGGTGGGCCTCGGACCAGCTCTCAGGAATCTTGCTGTGTCGAACTTACTAAAGGTAACAGGAGAGCTTTGGGCCCCCGAGAACCCTTAGCATCCAAGAGGATGTCATCCCACAACCAGCAGTGCACCAGGAGGTACATTTGCCGAGAGATGGAGAAATGGGGCATGTCCTCCACAAGACCTTCCAGCAATTCCACTGTGTGGGGCATCCTGGAGTTAGCAGGAGGGCTTTTTGGCCCCCAAGGACACTCTAGAGCAAAGGGGACTTCATTCCCCAATCAGCAGTGCACCAGGAGGTGCATTTGCGGAGTGGTGGAGAAAGGGGGAGTGGCCTCCAACAACCTCTCAGTAATCGCACCCTGTGTGACTAACTGGAGGTAATAGGAGGGCTTACTGGCCCCCAATTACCCTCAGCATCCAAGAGGACTACATCCCCCAAAACAGCAGTGTACCCGTAGGCACGTTTGCAGGGTGGTGAAAAAAGGGGTTGTGGCCTCTGCAGTCCTCTCAGCAATTCTGCTGTGTGGGACTTACAGCAGGTAACCGTAAGATATGTTGACCCCCAAAAACACACTCAAGCCAAGGTTATTTCATCCCTCAACCAGTTGTGTGCCAGTAGGTGCGCTCTGTAGAACTTACTGGACGTAACAGGTGGGTGTATTGGCCCCCAAGGACCCTTTGTAGCAAAGGAAACTTCATCCCCAAACCAGTTGTGCTCCAGGAGGTGAGTTTGCAGAGTAGCTGGGCGGGGGGGCTGCATGGCCCTTCTTCCCTAGGGCAATTTCAACCCCAGAGTTCCCATCCCCTGAGGACAATCCCATTTTGAATGGGGGAGATGCCACATTGCCCACCTACCCAGGCCGATTTCAGCACTGGGGACGACAAACCCAGTAGCTCAGCCTCTTTAAAAAAAGATTTTTTATATAATGAGAGGGGGCTGTGCAGCCCCCCTTCTTGGCCGATTTCAGCCCGGAGGACCCCATCCCTCGGGCCCATCCTCAATTGTGGGTGTCCTAGTCCCACCCAGGGCACTTACTCTGACCCCCAGTCCCTGCCAGCTCCCCACATCTTGCAGGAGGTGGGGAGCTGATATGCAGCTCCCTATCTGTAAAATAAATAGTTTTCCCCTTTCAGCAAGCGAGAGCACTTTCAATGGTCTTGCTTGCTGGAAGTGAGCACAGTTTGCTATTTAACACAGCTGCTGCACCAACTGTAGCAAACGTTTTGAACAATTTGTGAAGATTCGTCAAGGGGCGCCAAGGTTATTTCAAAACAAAAAACGTTTTTTCTGTTATAATATTGTATATCAAGTATTTTCCCTGCTGTCATCTGACCACATTCACCACACAGAGTCGGTTTGAGAGAAAGGGAGCAGGGCACACTGACAATGAATCAAGAAACCCCTGCCACCAAGGGTCCATGCAGGAAAGAAGTCTTGCGCTCCAGAAGATACACCTGTTTCAGTTTTATTAGCTTGACTCATCTTAGAACGGAACAGTCTTTGTCAAAAGCTAAAAACCTAATTTGTATTAGTGACATCTTTAAACCCTTGTCACCAAGAATATCAAAAACATACTACACATCTATACAATAATAGACATTAAAAAGCATAGCGTAATTCAGACAAAGTACATTCATAAAATAATAAAAAATAAAAATGAATTTTAGCACTGGAGCAAAGTATCGTATTTCACTGTGATCGGCACAAACAATAATGTAGGAAGTGATTCAAAGTAGGAATTACAATGTTCACGTCAAGTGACACAGCGCGTACTGCGTCACACAGCAACAAAAACTGCCACATTAGCAGGTGATGCTTCATATGTAAATTCTTATCTTGCTGAATGGCGTAAATGCCAAGAAAGTGACAAATATAATGCCAATCTCACCTCTTAATGTGCCAGGACCGCTCCAAAGTTTTAAATAAATCTGTTCCAGACATATGCATTTGTTGTTCACATACGTCCAACAGGAATATATTGTAGAAATACTATCGCCCAGTGTCTCTGGTAAAGCAAAGTTACACTCAATTCACAATATATGTAAGTCTGAAGATACACAACTGCACATTTAAGTACTATAAATGTCATAAAGAACAACCAACATATCCTGCCAAAATACAAAATGGAAAAAAAGAACACAAAGAAAACACACAAAAAAGAAATCAAAAATGTATGGCATACCGTCCAATCTTAACTCAGTTTCCATCAAAAGATCTCTAAAAACATGATAAGGGCATGAAAGCAGCAAAATCGAAAAATGCAGAAGGTTATCCTAGATGGACATGAAGCTCCTCGTCTTGGTTGAGCCCTGCCCGTATTTACTGTTGAGCATATATATTTTATTATATTTAAATATATGTGCATGTGTTTATATGTGTGTGCATGTGCATATATATAGATAATCAAAGTCAAAAGAAATATCCCTGGATTAACTATTGGGAATTAGCTGTCTGAACTCATTCACACCTCACTATGACTTAATTGTATTCTTTAAGAATTTGGCCACAAACTAAAATGTAACGTTTACACTCTTTCTTTATTTAAACATTCTCTTGCTTTACATGGTATTTTCCTTTGCATAAGGAGACAAGCTCAAAGTTAAAATTTCAGAAAAAGCCTTTTTTCCTGAAAAACAGTAAATAAAAACATCTCATAATTTACAGTGAAAATTAATAAAACATTCATCAACATAATAAAATTATACAGTATGCATGAAAAACATTTATCACAACCTAATCACACAGGACTTATATAAATAACAAACAAGAAAAACCCCTATTTTCAATGAATCAACTGATGTTACTGCAGGTTAATCAGATCCAGTAGCCTTTATGCCACTTGTGCAAGGCTTCCAATGTCCAAAATTGGGGTATTTATGGAGACCCACAGGCTTTACTTGGATTTTATAGAACGTGGAGCGTCGACGCGTTTCGGTGTTTTAGCCGTGGATATGGTTATACCTTCTTCAGGACAAATTTAATTGGGGTCATCAACATCTTGATAGTGGTATCCTTCTAAACATTAGAAATATATCAGTCAGTACACGTTTATGTCTTATATACAAGTGCAACACATGTTATTCAAAAAGGGCAACCGCTATTGTATTTCTATATCAAATCGAACGGCTTTCATTGGGGTGGGTTGTACCTGATGTACTTATTTTCCACAAACCAGGGATGTAGTCACTTAATATGCTTCAGTCCTCTTGTTTGCACACATTTCATTTCTGATTTATATATAACTAGTTACATGTTACATCTCACCCAACAGGGTATCATTAGCCCTCCGTTACATTTTAGTTGTCAGCCTAATTTCGTACAGTTTTCCTACCACTGGGAGTGCCATCCACTACTAACCTTTATTGTAGATCTTGAAATTTCGGAACACTTAGTGGGAAAGTATGCAATATTTCTCAGAATAGAGGCTCATCCCCCGTCACCTCACTGGGAGTGGTTGGGAGGCTTTCCTTTTAGAGCTAGGGAGGGTAAGAAGCAGACTTTAAGCTCAGTGTCTATGATTAACGCTATGTCTTACTGAGAGTAAAAATACTCCTTACCTTTTGTCAGTTCTATATAACCGTTTCCTTTCGATTCTCATACACTGTACTGATTTCCTCGAAACTCTGGTAGTTACAAATGTCCTTGATTTTGATACAGGGTTCTATTATAGAGATAAAATACGGGGACTTTTAGTTGTATCTCATTACTCTTATTATCTTATTTTTGTCACTCGTGTTTTCTATATGCACCCTTACCTGTTGTCATTAAATATATTTCATTCTCCGCGGTAACACCTAGGGTGTCGGCTTTCAGATCAGTAATTCAGCGAGATTGGTAATATTGGATATGTTCTAGGTGGGAAGAACAACATGCACTAATTTAGTGACGTAATGGAATATATTATAGCGTTTTATTACACACGTATCTCATAGCCCTCATTTTTAGTCTAGTGGCCCTCCTTTTGACGCATGCTATCTCTATACCCTTAGTGATTGCCTTAATATTGATTATCTTTTACGTAAAAATCGATAATTGTACATAACCTTCCCAGTATTAAGGCATGCTTCGCGTTTGTGACGGGAACCAAACCTATTCCCATCTTGTTTTTATCTCTTCGGTTCTGTGGCTTTTACTCTCCCGTATCTCCAACTCCACCCGTCTATTTAAACTAAAACAGAGCGTCACTTCAGTTGGTTGATCACTTTTTAACAATGGCTATTCAGTAAGTTCCTGCCGTTTACCAATGATTCAACTACTATTATCTACTCAGATTGAGTTACTTCCCATTATTTATTATGGCTCGATATCCCGCCTGCTCTACTAACGGTCTCCTCTACCTAATGTCATATGGTCCCGGGGGCTTACCTTAGCACTCTCCACCTCCTGCTTGACCGCGGGTCTATTTTGTCCTCTCTTAGTGTAAGATCGAGCGCCCGTTATATATCATCCCAAATTGCCGATTGATCTCAGCTGTTGCTGTCAGGTAGACGCTAATCACACGCCCATGTGCCACTCGATTGCGCATGCGCACTGGATCAGCTCTATGTGTGTGGTGTAGCCGCCATTTTGGAGTGGTATTAATTTATACTTTAATGTACCTAGAAGGGCAATCTGTATCTCTCCTTCTTAAATGGTTTACAGGGACCCTCTCGAATTATGACCTAAGTTTACATAAGTCAGCGGTCCTCTATCTACCTATATTAATTATTGTTTTCTGGAAGTTATATTTACACGGGTTTCTTTGCGTTGTAGCTGCCCCATTTCTACTACTCTACTGCGCATGCGCAGATAAATCACACAAGTTCTGTGTGGATCAGCCTTTTAAGAGTAAAATCGCCGCCATATTAGAATGATATTGAGTATTGCTTTAAAATACTCTCTGGGGTATTCGTTCCTTATGACTATGTTCCACGTTCAAGAATTACCTGTCCCTTTCTATTTATCATTGAAATCTATATACTCCTCCCCTTACAATTATGGGTATGATCTAATCCATTAAAAGGTCTGTATCAACATATAGTAAAATGTGGAACCCCGCACAATAATAACTGTGTCTCACCTATGTTCCCAATGTGTTTGCGCACGTATTAATCAATGTATTACCTTCTTGCGCACCCATGGTGGCCTATGTATCTACCTGTTACCTGTTGTATTAAAGTCTACGGCCGTCATCTCATCTGTCCCTCTTTCTATTTGCTATAAGATTTACTCTGTGAATTACCCTATTTATATTATGTTAGTAAGGTAACTGAATGTCTTAGCTCAAGAGTCAGTTACACACTCCACCGTGTCTGACTGTTTAGTGCATATGGGTTAACAATTATTTATGTACAGGATCTTCCAGGTAGTGCTTCCTATATCCGGTTGAGGTTAATGATTCCAATTCCTTGTTTCACAGTAGGGTGTCCCAGTCCTCCCTGCTGTTTAACCCACACTTGATGGTATTGAATTTAATCATATACCACTGTTCTTGTTGTTTTAGTCTTTTCTTGCTATTGCCCATCCTAGTCTGTTCCTTAATTTTTTCTATAACCACCCATCTTATATCTAGCTCACTGTGATTTTTCTCCTTCCAGTGGCTCACTAGAGGGGCATTGTCCTTATTCAATCTAATGGCGGATTTGTGTTCCCCTATCCTCACTCTCAACTCCCTGCCTGTTTCGCCTATGTAGCCTTGCCCACAGGGGCATAGAATTAGATACACTAGATTCTTACTCCTACATTTGGTCAGGGTATTTAGGCTGTGTTTAACAGAATTTAGACAAATTTCTTTGGTGACCAAACAAAGATTACATACACTGCATGTCCCACATCTGTGGTTTCCCACAGTTTTCTCTCCCATCAGGGTTTTTTGCATTTCCACTACGTCATCTCTGTACGTGTGTACTAGGGTTGAACGCAAATAAAGCCTGTGGGTCTCCATAAATACCCCAATTTTGGACATTGGAAGCCTTGCACAAGTGGCATAAAGGCTATTGGGTCTGATTAACCTGTAGTAACATCAGTTGATTCATTGAAAATAGGGGGTTTTATTGTTTGTTATTTATATAAGTCCTGTGTGATTAGGTTGTGATAAATGTTTTTCATGCATACTGTATAATTGTATTATATTGATGAATGTTTTTATTAATTTTCACTGTAAATTATGAGATGTTTTTATTTACTGTTTTTCAGGAAAAAATGCTTTTTCTGAAATTTTAACTTTGAGCTTGTCTCCTTATGCAAAGGAAAATACCATGTAAAGCAAGAGAATTTTTAAATAAAGAAAGAGTGTAAACGTTACATTTTAGTTTGTGGCCAAATTCTTAAAGAATACAATTAAGTCACAGTGAGGTGTGAATGAGTTCAGACAGCTAATTCCCAATAGTTAATCCAGGGATATTTCTTTTGACTTTGATTGTCTGCAGTACCTTGTTCCCTGGAACAAGTGGGGTCTTCTCTCTTTTGTTAACATATATATATAGATAGCCAGTAGGTAGTTATAGTTACAACCAAAGTTTCGATAGGAAAATTTGCTTTTTGTTTTGTTTTTCCCCTTTTGGTTCAGCTGCTGTGTTGAAAATTTCGAGGTCAACATGAAATGGCGCCTCCAAAGAATTTTGCGCGGGGAACGCGAGCTGCTCGTGCCCTTGCCAACACTGAAACTGGAGATGGAAGTGAAGCTGTTACTTTGGCTGTGGTCACTACCGTTGCTGGGAGCAAGACTGGGGGCTCTGTGGTTGGTAAGCCCATACTACGGTTATTTAAGTCAGCGAAAGCTTCAGAACTTCTAGCAACCTGCTCCAGGAGTCATACGGATAGCAGTAACAAGCTTTCAGAAACACTGCTTGAGGCAATACCGTCAAATCAAAGCATGCTTAAAAATGTATCACAACCAGAGATACATAGTAATTTGGGGACTAGTACTTATACTATGTCTGAGAATGCTGCTAGGTCACAAATAGTAGCAGAGACTGCTATATTTACAGAGGGCTATCAGGTCACCCCTACAACAATGGACTCACCAGATATGGGGGATGTAATAAATCAGTCTTTAATAGAGTTAAGAGGCGGTAATTCTGACAGTAATGACTCAGGAGCGGCAACCAGAGATGACATTAACAAGGATGGGGTAGAAAAATATGATAATGCATTAGAGGAATGGGAAGAGTTGGCATCCCACAGCGATAAGACATCAGCAATTGCTGCTCCCCCGCTGGTCTTAATAGGCAGTGGTAAATCTATCACCAAGACCCCCCCGGGGAAAAGAACTAAGACTAAAGCCAAGAATAAGAAGACTCCTCAAAGGCTGGATAACTCTCAGCAAAACCAAATCAAAATAACATGTATGGAAAATGCAACTCGAAGAACAGCTCCTTACGGAAGTGGGTTCAAGCAAAGGGTGGAGTAAAAAGCATGGTTTCCCGGTTTACTGACAGTCGCCCTAATGAGGATAATACAACTTGCAAAACGGCGACCAATAATACTGCGGTAAAACAAGTGGAGAAGGGAAACTGCCCCACTGGAGTACAAAGGGAGACGGGTGCCCAACAAACATATATCACAGCTGCCTCTCTTTCATTGGATACAATTCAGCATTCGTCACTTTGACAGACTCTGACCCGACACTTGCCTCAATATTGCAGTTTCTGAGAGATCTACGAAAGGAAACTCAAGGCCATTTTGCACAGGCGAAATCAGACACAGATAAAATGTCATTATTTCTACAGGAGGTTACAGCAAAAGTGGTGGCCTTGCTAACGATGTATCAGATTTGCAGCACAGAGTGGGAGAGGCAGAGCATACTGTAAGTCTTACAGATACTATTGTACAGAAGCAGGCATCCCAAATTTCAACTCTTCAACTTAAGTTAGAAGATCTGGAAAACCGCCAACGGGGCCACAATCTGCGTATATTTGGTATTCCCGAAGGAGTGGAAGGGGTGGATCCCCAAGCTTACTTGGTACAGCTATTCAGGAGGGCATTCCCAGACTTGTCTGACTGGGATTGGGACTCCCATTTGCAAAGAGTACAAAGACTGCCAACGGCTAAACGTAAGCAGGAAAGCAGTTATTCTCGTCCATTTATAGTGTTTTTGTCTGGAATTTTCTACTGCGGCAGGCTGTCTCTCTTAAAGCAAGACCTAATACACCTTTTACCGTGGAATCTGTCACATTCTTTGCTAGGTCTGATCTTTGTAAAACCACAATTGATAGACGTTGGCAGCTCCGTCAGTTAATCGATCCGCTCAAAGCTCTGGGGGCCCAAGTCTATTTACAGGAACTGGCACGTTTTAAGATTTTCAAAGATGGGCGGTCTTATTTCTTTAATGATGATTATGAAGTTAAGTCAGCTACATCTAAGTAGCAAATGTAAGCTTCTCACAAAAAAATGATGATTATATAAATTTCTTAAAATTATAAGGCAACTAGGTTGTGTTGGAAAGGCGACCCCAGGGGAGACAGAAGGTGTCTGACTGTCCGCCCGAGTCCCACCTCTCTCTGGGGAATAGGCCGAGCTCCGTAGGGAGGCCTCCTTGGCGAGGCGAGGCTCCTACAATCGTACCAGCAGAGCAATCACACTACTTACAGATAGACACCACACCGGAAGGATATTCACACGAATCTTTATATAAGTAATCAAAGCAAGTTCTTGGCAGGGTAGCGGCAAGGATCGAGGGATCCGTAATGTCGTGGTCTCGGGGAAAGGGGGTAGCGGGACAGTCTTGGCACCCACTGGTGCGTGGATAGTTCAAGGGTTCAGGCCGCGACAGCGTCAGCAGGGCCTCGGAGATAGTTCAGCTTGGACAGGCCGCGGCGGCGCCAGCAGGGCCTCGAAGGTGGTTCAGCTTGGTCAGGCCGCGACAGCGTCAGCAGGGCCTCGAAGGTGGTTCAGCTTGGTCAGGCCGCGACAGCGTCAGCAGGGCCTCGAAGGTGGTTCAGCTTGGTCAGGCCGCGACAGCGTCAGCAGGGCCTCGAAGGTGGTTCAGCTTGGTCAGGCCGCGACAGCGTCAGCAGGGCCTCGAAGAGAGTTCAGCTTGGTCAGGCCGCGACAGCGTCAGCAGGACCTCGAAGGTGGTTCGGCTTGGTCAGGCCGCGACAGCGTCAGCAGGGCCTCGAAGATAGTTCCAGGTACAAGAGTTCGGATCAGGATCAGCCGCGACGAGGTCAGCAGGGCTTCGACTCCAGATACAACTGCCGTCTTGATCCGGGGCTGGCCCAGATATAGGACTGGAGGGCTTTGATGTCCGGACCCTCGTGCCTGGGGGTCAGAGGGGCCGGGATGAAGGTGTCCAGACACCCAGCAGGGGGGCGGAGCCAGCGCCCAGGGAGCCGGGAGAGCGATCGATACCAGGCGTCCGGGGGCGGTGGAAAGCCCATCGAGACTCTCCTCCTCCGGGATCTGGTCGAGTGGCCACTTTACCACATAGGAGGATCCTGGTGCCTCAATGTCTGGGCTTCGCTGGGGCCGGGCCCGGGATGGCTGCGGCCACGTGTTCGGGGCGTGAGGGTCCCAAGATGGAGTCGGGCCGGAAAGGGTGGCCTGGTTAGGGTGCCCGGCTGGCAGCGTTGGCAGGCAGGTTCTGCCGGGGTACCAGGGAGGGGGAGAGCCGTAGGTGGCTGGGGAGGATGCTCGCGCCGATGGTTCGTGCATGTGCGTGTCAGGGGGTCGATAGTAGGTAAATGGAGGGCCGATGTCGTCCTGGGCCCTCCATGCGGACGGGGTCGGACCACGCCACGAGGCCGTGTCCAACACACGTCCCCTCCAGCTGAAGGCGGGGAGAGTCACCCATCTTCCTGGGGGCTCTCTTTGTCGAGGCGGAAAAACCGGGACAGGCCGTCCGCGTTGGCGTGGTCACTGCCAGGGCGATGCTCCACAGTGAAATCCATGCCTTGGAGGGAGATGGACCATCGCAGCAGTTTGGGATTTTCGCCACGCATGTGCATCAGCCACCTTAGGGGCCGGTGGTCAGTCTGCACCCGGAAGTGGGTGCCGAAGAGGTAGGGCCTGAGTTTCTTGAGGGCCCACACGACAGCGAAGGCTTCTCTCTCGATGGTGCTCCATCGCTGCTCTCGGGCCAGCAGCCGCCGGCTGATGAAGGCCACAGGATGGTCAGTTCCCGCGGAGTCCAATTGCGATAGGACCGCCCCGATGCCGTGTTCCGAGGCGTCGGTCTGGACCACAAACTCTCGGCTGTAGTCGGGGGCCTGGAGCACAGGGGCGGTACACATGGCTGCTTTCAAGGTCTCGAAGGCCACCTGACACGAGGGTGTCCACTGCACTTTCTGTGGCCGGTTCTTCGAGGTCAGTTCCGTGAGGGGCCCCACAATGCTCCCATAGTTCTTGATAAAACGCTGATAGTACCCAGTGAGCCCCAGGAAGGCTCGGACGGCGGTCTGGGTGACCGGAGGTTCCCAGGCTAGGATGGCGTTGATCTTGGGTTGGAGGGGAGCCACTTGGCCGCTCCCCACTTGGTGTCCCAGATAGGTCACGGACCCTTGGCCTATCTGGCATTTGCTGGCCTTCACAGATAGCCCGGCCCGGCGGAGGGCTGTCAGGACTTCCCAGAGGTGTTTCAGGTGCTCAGCCCAGTGGAGGCTGTAGACCGAAATGTCGTCTAGGTAGGCGGCACTGAACTCTTCTAGCCCCGCCAGTACTTTGTTTACTAGTCTCTGGAAGGTGGCCGGGGCGTTTTTCATGCCGAAGGGCATCACCTTGAACTGGAAGTGGCCGTCGGGCGTGGAGAAGGCTGAGCGCTCCTGGGCGCCAGGGGTGAGGCCGATCTGCCAATACCCGGCGGTGAGGTCGAAGGTACTGAGGTACTTGGCGGCCCCCAGGCGGTCGATCAGTTCATCGGCCCGGGGGATGGGATGTGCGTCGGTTCTCGTAACAGCATTCAGCCCCCGGTAGTCAACGCAAAACCGGAGTTCTGGCGGGGTGCCAGGCGCGGCAGCCTTGGGGACCAGGACCACTGGGCTGGCCCAGGGACTGTCGAGGGTTCGACTACCCCCAGGGCCAGCATCTTGGTGACTTCCGTCTGGATGCAGGCCCGAACTCGGTCGGGGACCCGGTAGGCCCGGTGTCGTACTGGCTGACTGTCCCCGGTGTCGACATCGTGGACACACCATTGGGTAACCCCGGGGGTGAGGGAGAACAGATCTGTGAATTGTCCCAACAGTTCTTGACAGTCTCGGCGCTGTGCGGGGGTCAGGTCGGGGGAGAGAGAGATCCCTTCGACGGAGCCGTCCTTCTCAGTGCACTTTAGGAGGTCGGGCAAGGGCTCGGAGTCATCTTCGGTCCCATCGTCGGTAGCGAGTAGCAGGCTCAGTTCGGTGCGGGCAAAATGAGGTTTGAGCCGGTTGGCGTGCAGAACCCGGAGGGGGTTCCGGGGAGACTCCATATCCACGAGGTAAGTGACGGGGCTCTTGCGCTCGATCACCTTGAAGGGCCCCGACCATTTGTCCTGGAGGGCACATGGTTCGACCGGGGACATGGCCCAAACCCGCTGGCCCGGCTCGAACTCGATGGAGGAGGAGTGCTGGTCGTACCAGCGTTTCATGTCCTCCTGACTGGCCTCCAGGTTGGTCTCTGCAAGGGCCCGGAACTTCCGAGTCTGGTTTCGGAGGGTCAGGAGGTACCGGTAGACATCCGGTGGTGCGCCTTGGACGGTAGTTTCCCAGCCTTCTTTGACTAGGCTGAGCGGACCTCGGACAGGGTGTCCGTACAAGAGTTCAAAGGGGCTGAACCCCAGGGATTTCTGTGGTACCTCCCGATACGCAAACAGGAGGCAGGGCAGCAGGACATCCCATTTGCGTCGTAGTGGCTCTTCTAGGCCCTGGATCATTCCCTTGAGTGTCCGGTTGAACCGCTCCACAAGTCCATTCCCTTGGGGATGATACGGGGTGGTGAACTTGTATGTGACCCCGCACTGTTGCCACAGGGACCGCATATACTTAGATATAAAGTTCGTGCCCCGATCGCTCACGACCTCCCGGGGGAATCCTACTCGGGAGAAGATCCCCATCAAGGCTCGCCCCACCACGGGAGCGGTGATGGTTCTGAGGGGGATGGCCTCAGGATAGCGGGTGGCGTGGTCCACCAGGACAAGTATGAAGCGATGCCCTTGCGAGGTTTGAGGGTCCAGGGGCCCCACAATGTCTTTTCCCACTCGCTCGAAGGGGGTGGTCGCTACTGGAAAAGGTTGGAGCGGGGCCTTCACCTTCCCCCCGCTCTTTCCGCTGGCTTGGCAGGTCGGGCAGGTGCGGCAGTGGTTATGTACATCAGTGCGCATTTTGGGCCAGTAGAAATGGGTCACCAGGCGGCTGTAAGTTTTGTCCTGCCCCAGGTGCCCTGCGAGGGGCACATCGTGCGCCAGGTTCAAAAGGAAGTCTCTGAATCGCAGGGGAACCACTAGCACTCGGCTGGCCCCCAGCTCGGCAATTTTCTGTTCACTATATAGGAGGTCGTGGTCCCTGTAAACCCAGTGGGACCCTGAGGTGTCCCCGGTAGCTTGGGCAGCGGCTTGTTGGCTGGTCCCCTCGAGGGAAGGGCAGGTCTTCTGTTCCTGCCGAAACTGTTCTCGGGTGGGACCACCCTCTTGGCGCCATTGGGCGAGTTCGGGGATGTCGCTGAGCTCGTGGTGGTTTCCGGGCTCTGAGGGCCTGGTCTCGGAGTCGCATTCTTCATGGATGGCAGAGGGTGGTGGCTCAGGCCACTCCGGCTCTTCGGTCGGGGCGGCCTCGGTCGCTGCCGGGGCTCAGGCCGCCATAGATCGGGTCGTCGCACAGACCCACTCTGGTAATCCCATCATTCCTAGGTGCTCTCTCCGCTCGACTTGGGCCCAGGGAGAGCTCTCGAGGTCGTTCCCAAGGAGGCAGTCCACGGGGGCGTCGTCCCGGACGGTCACCTTGAGGGTGCCCGACACTCCCCCCCCATTCGAAGGGAATTCGGGCCATCTGGCATAGAGTTTCGGAGTTGTCGGCGGCCCTCACGGGGCAGCGTACGTTCGGGATGATCTGTTCGGGGGTCACCAAGTGGCAGCGGACGGCCGTCACACTGGCTCCCGTGTCTCGGAGGGCTTCGGTCCGTCGTCCATTGATGTGGACCCACTGACGGTATTTACGAGTGTTGCTCGGTAGCGGGGCCTGGGGGACCAGGTCTCTACTGCCCAGGCAGGCTAGGGCCATGGCGGCCGGTTCATACTCGATTTGATCTTCCTCGTAGACCTCTACGTCTTCTTCTTCCTCTCCTCCCAGAGCTGCAGCAGCGAACTGGCGGGTCGGAGGCCCAGTGGTGCCGGGACGCTGGTTCATGGGGCAGAGGGGGTCACTGGCATAGTGACCGGTCCGCTGGCATCTGTGTCAAGTAATGTTCGGGTGGGGCCCCGGCCGTGCTGGGGGGTCCCTCTTCAGGGACGGCGAAGTGTTACTCGGGGGGGACCCTGGAGGGGGGCCCAGGCCCGAGGCCGGCGGGAAGCTTCGGCTCTGGTTCTGTCCTCCTCCGCCTCCCCGCTGGCGGGGGTGCCCCCGGCCGCCCTGACCGGTTTCTCCTATCGGTGTTCGGGGGACCCGGGTGTTCACCCATCGATCCGCCTCGACGGCGAGTTTCCGGGCTCGGTTAGCTTGCTGTCGAGTAGATGCTGTCTGAGCTCGACAAAGCAGTTGTTGGAGAGGTGCTCCCAAACGATGAGGTCGAACAGCTGCTCGTAGGTGGACACTTTGCTGCCCTTTATCCATCCTTCCAGGGCCCTGCTATAAAAGTTCACGTACTCGACCCACGTGGTACCGGGGATTTTCTTGCAATCTCTGAATCTCTGCCGGTACATCTCGGGGGTGAGGCCATACCGGACAAGCAGGGCGTCCTTCATGTGGTCATAGGAGGACATTACGTCGTCGGCCAGCTCCAGCAGGGTGTCCCTTCCTTCGCTGATGAATCTCCCCCATAAGCCGGCACCCCAGTCCTTTCGCGGAATGCGGTGCGCGGTCATGGCAACTTCGTACGCCTTGAACCATTGCTGGATATCGTCATTCTTGTAGTACTCCTTGACGATATCCTTCGGGATGTGGACCTTTGGGTCGGCAGGAGGTGGGGGGTTCCGGGCTACCGTGGCACCAGCCTCTTCGAGTTTGGCTTTGATTTCGAGTTCTTTGAGGCCACGCTCGTGTTCGTATGCAAGTTTTTTTTCTTCTAATTCTCTTTGCCGCCGCCTCTCTTCCAGATCTCCCTCTAATCGCAGTTGTTCAAGGGCCATTTTCTTTTCTGCTAATTGGAGTTCTCCGTCCAGCCGGAGTCGGGCGAGCTCTAGTTCATGGAGCCGACTCCTCTCTCGCTCCCGGGCGTCTTCGTGGGAGAGGCCCGGGTCCCTGTTGGCGGTTCTTTCCTCTATGGGGGCTATGACGGTACTCACGGGTACTTCTCGGACAATGTCATCGTTCGTTTGGGGTGGGGTCTCTCTGGTCTCCACCCAGGTTTGCAGCGCTTCTTTGAAATCGTCCTTTGTGCTTAGTCCGGTGGTAGCGATACCTAAGTCTTTGCAAAATTGTTTAAGTTCTTTATGGGTATACTCCTCTAACAGGTCTTTCTGGAATTCTGCAGTCGTTCCGGCTTCCTTAGTAGTCATCGTGGCTGTGGGTCTCTGTCAGTAGTGACGTGTTACTCGCTGTACGATTTGCGTGGGCTCGGATCCCGTCGCTTGCCACCAATGTTGGAAAGGCGACCCCAGGGGAGACAGAAGGTGTCTGACTGTCCGCCCCGAGTCCCACCTCTCTCTGGGGAATAGGCCGAGCGCCGTAGGGAGGCCTCCTTGGCGAGGCGAGGCTCCTACAATCGTACCAGCAGAGCAATCACACTACTTACAGATAGACACCACACCGGAAGGATATTCACACAAATCTTTATATAAGTAATCAAAGTAAGTTCTTGGCAGGGTAGCGGCAAGGATCGAGGGATCCGTAATGTCGTGGTCTCGGGGAAAGGGGGTAGCGGGACAGTCTTGGCACCCACTGGTGCGTGGATAGTTCAAGGGTTCAGGCCGCGACAGCGTCAGCAGGGCCTCGGAGATAGTTCAGCTTGGACAGGCCGCGGCGGCGCCAGCAGGGCCTCGAAGGTGGTTCAGCTTGGTCAGGCCGCGACAGCGTCAGCAGGGCCTCGAAGGTGGTTCAGCTTGGTCAGGCCGCGACAGCGTCAGCAGGGCCTCGAAGAGAGTTCAGCTTGGTCAGGCCGCGACAGCGTCAGAAGGGCCTCGAAGGTGGTTCGGCTTGGTCAGGCCGCGACAGCGTCAGCAGGGCCTCGAAGATAGTTCCAGGTACAAGAGTTCGGATCAGGATCAGCCGCGACGAGGTCAGCAGGGCTTCGACTCCAGATACAACTGCCGTCTTGATCCGGGGCTGGCCCAGATATAGGACTGGAGGGCTTTGATGTCCGGACCCTCACGCCTGGGGGTCAGAGGGGCCGGGATGAAGGTGTCCAGACACCCAGCAGGGGGGCGGAGCCAGCGCCCAGGGAGCCGGGAGAGCGATCGATACCAGGCGTCCGGGGGCGGTGGAAAGCCCATCGAGACTCTCCTCCTCCGGGATCTGGTCGAGTGGCCACTTTACCACCTAGGAGGATCCTGGTGCCTCAATGTCTGGGCTTTGCTGGGGCCGGGCCCGGGATGGCTGCGGCCACGTGTTTGGGGCGTGAGGGTCCCAAGATGGAGTCGGGCCGGAAAGGGTGGCCTGGTCAGGGTGCCCGGCTGGCAGCGTTGGCGGGCAGGTTCTGCCGGGGTACCAGGGAGGGGGAGAGCTGTAGGTGGCCGGGGAGGCTGCTCGCGCCGATGGTTCGTGCATGTGCGTGTCAGGGGGGTCGATAGTAGGTAAATGGAGGGCCGATGTCGTCCTGGGCCCTCCATGCGGACGGGGTCGGACCACGCCACGAGGCCGTGTCCAACAGGTTGGGAATGGGATTGGGTAGTGACAATGCTTATTCCATGTTTCTTTTCTTGTCTTCTTCTTTCCTCTCTCTCCTTCTTTATTCTTTTTTGATATGCATGGGTGTGGGGGCAACTTCCTGCGGTGATGGCTCTAGAGGGCTGCCAAGCTAGCGGCAGCTAGTTAAAGGGAGGATTCCTCCTTCAAGAAACAGGGAGAGGGGCCTCCAGGGCCTCTCAGGTCAGAGGGAGGGATAGAGGTGGTTTGGGGGCATGGGGGGGGGGAGTCCAAAAAGTAAAAAAAGACATCACTAAGGGGAAATTCAGTTATGGTAATAGTTTGTTAGTTAATCATAATTTTTTTTGTAAAGGGCCCTTGAAAGGAAAATTTATTTTGTTATGGCTAAGATAAAATATATGGCATGGAATGTGCTCAGTCTTAATAGTGCCAACTGATGACAACTGGTGCAGGAAGAGTTAAAATTATATCAACCGCATCTGGTTTTCATGACTGAAACTCATCTGGCCTATAAAGATTGCCATTTGTTTAAACATCTCGGATAAGAACCTATTGTTTGCACCTCTCAAACTATTTCTATGAAAGGGACTGCTATATTGAGAGACAAGAGGTTCCTCTGCAAAATAATTAAGGTAATGGCTGATTCAAAGGGCCGATGGTCAATAGATCACATAGAAATTTCTGGCAAAAAATATCTACTTGTGTCAATATACGGACCTAATGTAGATGACCCTGCGATGTTTGATTTTCTTAATTTAGAATTGTTGAATTTGGATGGGGAACATCTGATAATGGGTGATTTTAACTGTGTGATCGATTATAATATTGACTCAACTAAAAGAGGGGGCACTAGCAGGATGCGAAAAGTTGGGGCAGCTATCCCCGAAATGGCTTGATTACAGTCTCTGCAGGATGTCTGGCGGCAACTATATCCACTTGTTCCAGGTTACACCTAATATTCAGTCCCTCATCAATCTTATTCAAGAATAGACATGGTCTGGGCGTCTGAGAATCTGCTAGTAGGGTCAGATATTGAAATATGCCCTCGAGTGACTTCAGACCATAACCCTATCTTGTCTTTTGTTATTACTCCTGAAAACAAAAGCACAAGGCTATTTTCTTTTCCCAGATACTTATTAACTGACGAGAACTATGTTTTATAGATGAAACATCAGCTAGAGACTTTTTTTTTAACTGAATGTAGGGACTGCTTCTCCTCTGAATGTTTTGATGCTATGAAAGCTTTTGCTAGGGGAGTGACCCAACAGTACATCTGGCGCCAAAACAAACAGAGAAAAGGGGATTTAGGCAAATGAATTTTGACCCTACATTGCAGGGAAGAACAACATGCTGAGGCAGTAATACATGGTCAACAGGATCAGGATCAACTATTTCTTCTTTTGCTGGATGCCAGAACAAAAATGGAAAAAAGATTTCGGGAGAAGTTTAATAAACATCGCCAGGAGTGTATGAATATGGCGAACATATTGGTAAAGTGTTAGCTTTCCAATCTGCAAAAGCCCGGGCTCAAACTAAAATCAATGCAATCATAAGTGCAGACCGTATTTTTCATAGTCAAACGTCAGCGATTTAGGAAAATTTTCATTCTTCTATCAGAACCTTTATTCACCTTCTGCTGTAGTTGATACAGGAAATGTATTTCAATATATTTCTGAGAGTAATCTTTCGGCTTTGAGGGAGGATGAGGCAGCTTTACTAGATAATACTATTACAATAGAAGAAATAGGAACAGCTATTGCCTCATTACCTTCAGGCAAAGCCGCAGGGGTAGATTCTCTACCAATTGAATTTTATAAGGTGTTCAAAAACATTCTGCTAGCAAAAGTTTACGTAGTTATAGAACATATTGGTATAGATAATAGGATACCGGAGTCATGGAACATGACCGAGATAGTTTTTTTCTTAAAAAAGGCAAAACCCCTACTGATTGTGGATCATACCGACCCATCTCCCTCATAAATACAGACGCTAAGATTTTTTCAAAGATTCTTGCTAATTGTCTTGCCCAATGATGGCAGGGGTGGTATTCGATATTCAACACGGTTTTATATCAGGCATAGATACTACATCTCATGTTAATATGGCGATTGGGGCGTTTGATTAAGAAGAAAAAGAGGGGGTGGGTCTTGGTATGATTCTTTTAGATGCTGAAAAGGCATTTGGCAAAGTCGAGTGTGAATTTCTATGGGCTACACTAGGTGCATTCGGCCTTCGGAGACAGTTTAGAGAATGGGTCCGCGCCTTATATTGTAAACTTAGAGCCAAGCTCTCATACTCTGGGGCATACTCTATGCCATTTGAAATCTTATGCGGTACAAGGCAAGGCTGCCCTCTTTCACCGCTGCTATTCATCCTTTACATAGAGCCGTTTATACGTGTTCTACAAGCTGATAAAAACATTAAATCATTAAAAAACACTTTTAGTAGCCTAAAAATAACAGCATATGCGGACGATTTGGCATTTTTTCTACAAACCCTGTAGAAGCTGTCCAGCTATTGAGAGGGTAGCAACTAAATTCGGACTAGTTTCTGGATATAAATTAAATATCAACAAGACACAGGTGCTTCTTAATTTCGAATCTAGTCCTACAATTTTTGGGAGTGATACTTCCGCTACCTATTTATGGGTTAAAATCTCTGCTAAAATAGGTCAAATAATATCTTTAAATTATACTCCTCTATTAACTGAAACTGCCAAAATTATTTTAAAAAATGGCATAAACTTCCTATAGGGCTCATGGGGAGATGTAATTTAATAATGATGAGAATACTTCCCAAATTTCTAACATCTTCTTTAAAAAATTGGACGGAATTCTGAGCAGTTTTATTTGGGGCTTTAAGAAGGCTCGCCGGGCTATTGACTTACTTAAATAACCTTATAAAAAAGGGGGTCTCGGACTATCAGATTTTAGATTTTATTTCTGGTCATCTTTTGCAGGGCGTTTTCGTATTTTGTTAGGGATTGATCAGAGGGATTCTTTATATCGACTGATCTTGGGGGTCGACAGTTAATTTTTTTAATATTGTATTAACGATCCAAATTACTTTAAATGCGTCAAATTTAAGACCATTGGAGACTGTGTTTTTATATGGCGGGCTATGGCCACCAAAAGTATTTTATCAATAATTCACACTAAGGGGCCTATTATGATTGCGGTTTTCCCGCATCCTCCGGGCCGGCGGTGTCCACCTTCGGCCCGGAGGATGCGGGAAAACCGCCACGGAGCCTAGAAAGACCCATCGCCATATTAGGATGGCTGGTGGGACTTGCAATCCGTCCGCAGCTTTTCCGCCGCAGTCACCTTCCGACCGCGGCGGAAAAGCTTTAACATGGCTGGCGGTGTCTATCAGACACCGTCAGCCATATTAGGATGGTGTAAAATGTATGCTTTTCAGCGGCGGCTTTTCCGACGTGGAAAAGCATACGGACCTTCACTTCGGGGGCCCGTTGCGGGGCCCCTGGGTGAAGGAGGTTGGGGGTGCACATGGGGGGTACCTATGGTACCCCCCTGCATTTGCGTGAACAAAGCAGCAGGCACCGCGCGGTGCCTGCCGCTTTGTGCATGCAAATGCGGTGCATGCATTTTTAACATTTCGGCGGGTGCAGCTTGAAGCTGCACCCGCCGCAATGTTAAAGATAGAGGATGTGACCGCCACCCTGGCGGTCACATCCTAATCTGCACGGAGGGAACGGCGCAGCCCATGCGGACGTTCCCTCCTACTCTGGGGTCGCGGACGGACTCAAGTCCGTCCGCGATCCTAATCGACCCCTTAGCTTCCACTTTGGGGGAATTCAATGCTACCACAAGTGTTTCAGGATTTTAGAGGTAGTTCATGGTTTAAGTACGGGATCCTATATCTAGGGGATCTGTATGATGTTGGAGAACTTAAATCATTTGAAGCTTTACAACTACAAAATAAACTGCCTACTAGCCTCCTATTTAAATATGTACAGATAAGGGATTATCCTCTGAAAAAAATATATATATATAAAACATATTTACATTTTATAGAAACATACATTCACTGGATGATGTCATGAGTGATGTCATCAGTGATGTCATTTGAGATGTCATCAGTGATATCACTTACCATGTCATGAGTGGTGTAATATGTGACATCATCTGCAGTGCATTGCGGGTTCGCAAGTTATAGTTAGCTCAACTAACTATAACAGGTGAATTTCTCTGGTTTTATATGAGTCAAATGTCCAACTAACTATAACGTCCCTCATACCTATGTTTTTTTTTGTGAATTTCAAAGGTTTTTTAAATGTTAATTCCTAACTATAACATCTGTAAATCATATGGTTTTTGCAGTGAATTTCAAAGGTTTTTTAAATGTTAATTTCATATTTTAATGTTTATAAAATCTATATATTTTCTATTTTTTTTGTAAAATTGGATCTCTATTATACTTCTTTTTTTAACTTGCCTTTGAACTATATAAGCCACATCAGACTTAGGGGCTGATTCCGATCTAGCTCGAAAGGTCCCCGAACGCTATCTGCCATAAAAAGTATGAGCTGTATGTGTGTTCTCCGCCTGACTCGTACAGCTGTACGAGCGAGCAAGTGCAATGCGAGAAATGCAAAATCGCCGACCAAATCGTTTCCGGGTCCGAACTGCTCCATATGCCTCGTCCGTAAGCAAACCGTGCCGTGCAATGAAGATGAATTCCAACCAAGCCAGTACGATGCACGCGCCGGACAGCCGGATGGAGCCAACGTTTCTGGCTTGCAAAACGTCCGTGAAGCTGCCTTTGGGGGTCCCCGTTGGACCCCCGTCACCCACAGCCTTACGACTCGGACACAAAGGGGGAGACCCAAGGGTCTCCCCAACACAGGCATGTACTGTGCGGATGGCATCGATGCGTACCCACTGTAGGGGGCGCCCTTGTGCGAGACGTACCCATTCAGTCAATTGGGTGCCCATGTACACCCGAACCGAGTCCGGCAGCATGCGGCTGCATTGTACTCGCTCGGTCTGACTGCAGGAGTCCAGCTCGGTCGGAAAGCACTCCAGATGTGGCTCGGTCGGAGAGCTTTCCGACCCAGATCGGAATTGGACCCTCAGTGTTTTATGGACAGCATTCTTTATCTACACAGCATGTACACATGAAATTGAGCTTTCTACCTTAGTTTCTTTGGGTAGGAACTTTTTTTGTGCAGGTGTTGAAATGTTGATACAGGGCACATCACTCAAATTTCTTTTTCTCATGCTTCTTTAGCTCATTTAATAGCAGTTCACTGCTCTAATTTCAAGTGCCTTTTCTTGGGCCAGCATTTTTGTTGTCATTTTACACTTGCCTTCTTAAAAAATATCACAAATTTTCTTTTTATTTTAGGTTATAATTATATGGTCTACCAATTTTTCTTCATGGTAGTATATGGCTCCCTTAATATATTCCATACCAGTCATTCTTGTTCATGGGCAGGTAAACATTATATTGCTTTGCAGATTCCATAAGATTGTCCTGACGCTGGCTTATGCATTACTTCACATGGGAGGTGCACAGTCTAGTTTACACTTCATGATTATCTATGTCTACATAGATTATCATGGCTATGGAGTGAGTGGAAGCACTTTAACTTATGACAACAATTCTAATACATTACATCATTCTGCAGCTTTTAGAACATCCCATGACTTTTTTAAGGTATTTTAGCTCAATGGACATTTTGGTACCCATTGAGTGACACCATGTCCTATGAGTTCCTGAGCGGCTCACCCAGCAGGAAATACCACAGGAGACTATCTATGTCTGCTGACATTACCAATGTCAGCAGTACCACTGTTGCCCATCAAAAACACCAATGTTGTGTTTTAATATGGTCCTCATGAGACTATTTGATATTACTTCTTGAAATCCGACACCATGTTTTTTTGTTGCCAACACAATTATTTTCACTACAGTATTGCAGTAGTGTGGTTTATTTGTGGAATGAGCTCCTATAGGTTTAAATGTCATTATTGGACACCTAATCTGCTAAAATGTATTCCTACCCTCACTCATGTATAATTGTGAGTTATTCTGCATGACATCTACTATTCAGCCCTTTTTTGCATTGGTTTAGAAGTTTGAATAATTAAAAGAAAGAATTACTTTCTATCATTTTAGGATAGATTACATTAATTGTCAGTTTAGCCTTCTGTGAAGAATCGTTATTATTAATAATTATAATAATTTGCTTTTGTATAGTGCTTCATACTACACGTCTGCAGTTTTTAAGTGTAGTAAATACATTACTATTACCCCATGTAAGTTGCTCAATTTACAGCTCTCCAAAGGATTGGGGGTTGAGTCATCCTAATCACGATTTCAACTTGATCTCTGGCATACGACACCAGCTAATTATGTTAAATTCCTGGGTTAGGCCCATGTAGCAAAGCAGCTTCTTTCTTACATTGTCCTCACAAATAACAATTCCAAGCTGTGACCTTTTGCATACATTTGCACGCACGACAATGGTGAATTAAATTCTCTGAAACTAAACTTTTTTTACATATAGCTTCGCATAACATTATCACAATGCCCTGAACGTCATTTACAAGGTCTTGTTCCTTACTATGTACAAATGTCATCACTGTCTTCATCAACGGAGCGACAGGGCAATATACATACACAACATCACTAATCTATGTGTACATTGCAAGGCAGCTTTCTATTATAAAAATGAGCATTCTGATCGATCAGCAGTGGAGGTATTTCCACAG
Organism: Lissotriton helveticus; assembly: GCF_964261635.1. Lineage (NCBI taxonomy): Eukaryota > Metazoa > Chordata > Amphibia > Caudata > Salamandridae > Lissotriton > Lissotriton helveticus. The sequence continues at coordinate 1,072,225,495 of NC_136067.1, read as the reverse complement.
ACACAGAGGGTCCTTGCATGCTGAGAAATCACCACACAGTGGCTTTACACCTACACACACTCAAGGTACACTTAGAGTAGAGTTTGCATAGTAGGAGTATGCTAGAATACTGTCTTGTTTATATGCCTGCATGTATACAATTGTTTAGCACATGGTAGAACTATGGGCACATGCATCATGGTATGATTTTGCGAGTCATTAATTATTAAGGAATCGCAATTAAGGACTCGCAAAAGCCTATGCATGTAGGAATCGCTATAAAAATAGCGATTCCTAAACATTCCTTAAGTGCGACTCGCAAATTGCGAGTCGCAATTAAGGAATGGCTCCCCATTCATTCCTATGGGCCTACAAGCCCATAGGAATGAATAGGAAATTGCATGCGCAATTTGCCAGTTACTATAGGTTACTATAGGTTGCGTATGCAATTTCAAGGGGGCAAGGGGGTTAAGAGGACACCCTGTTGCACCCTTGGAATTGTGATGTGCACCCATGTTGCGCACACACATGCCCCAAGGGCATGTGTGTGTGCAACATGAAACTTTGAAAAATGCACTTTAGTGCATTTTTCTGTTTTTTAAAATGTGTTTTATTGATTTTCATTTCAACAAAACAAGAAAGCATTCTCATACATAATACAGCAGTGCAGCACAACACTTCATCACCATAATCACTATTCCTCCTTATACAGTCACCAATTTACAGTACCCTTTCATCTGAGACTAGGCACTGTCCATTTAACCACCAATCATCACATCTCATCTGAGTAGGAGTCATCTTCTTCGTGGTCTGAAGTTGGTTCACAAATATCAACCCTATATTTGTTCCATGCCCCCCAAATTTTACTCCACTTTTTAGGGCATCCTCTGCTGCTGTACACTGCTCTCTCGGCCAACATGTCTGCATCCATGTCTCTTACCCACGCTGTGAGTGATGGTGTCTCCGTCGCACCCCATTTTTGCGCTATATTTCGTTTGGCGACCATAATTCCCAATGTTACCCAATTCTGCCCAGAGTGCATTAGGTCATTTGGCTCCCATATATTTAATGAACAGCGTCTCGGCTCCGGCACCAGCGAAACCCTTTGCGATTGAGACATGGTTCTCATTACCTGCGTTCAATATTCCATTATTTTAGGACAGTCACATATGATATGAAAGAAGTATCCTTCTTCCCCGCAGCCACGCATACAGTAGGGGTGTTCTGCCCTTCCTATCCTGTGTAGGGTGCGTCTAGTGTAGTAAAACCTATGTAAGATGCGGAGCTTTTAGTGCATTTTTCAAAGGTTTTGCAAATTACTGACTAGTTTAATTGCCCAGTAATTTGCGGCCCCAAATAGCGAAATCGCTATTTAAAAGTGGTTATTGCATTGCATTTAAGGAATCACAAATTGCAATTCCTTAAATGCAATCGCAATTTAAGAAATCACAATAACTTAGGATTTCTTTACTTTTGGGTGCCGTAGACCTTGATGTATTGCTATAGCCCTTTTTGCGGGAGCAAACTGCAGTTTTTTGCGAATCGCACCGTTTGCGTTCGCAAGTAACATTGATGCCTGATTATCTACAATTTACGCTTTTGGTGCTAGTAATCACATGTATCTGCTTCTGTCTACTAATCATTGCCCCACATGTATTTTATGCAACAATAATGTTGGTTCAATGAATAGTATTAATAACGCCCCACTGTGTATTCTCTGTATATTTCTTCGAGAATAAGTAAGCACGAGTGACTGAGTAAATTGTTCTGTACAGTTTCCACAATCCCTGAGGGGTCAGGGTTGTCATGTTCAATGGTTGCCAGAAACCATTAGCTCCCTGGTAGGCTAGGGGGGGCTTATTGTGGCACTGTGAGCTAGCTTGTCTATAGGCCAACATATCCCCAGGGTGTCTGGAATCAGTCTTGACACCAAGCCCTTAGTTTATGTTGTCCGAACAATGCGCAGGTCCTACAGATTGGTAGGAACTACACAACATTGTGCAACCAAAGTTGGTTAGGCACTTCTTTAATAGTCTGAATAGTTCAGTCATGTTTTCACAGAGACCCCTACTCACATTATTACCAGGGACGTCAGTAGTAGGAAGGGAAACAAACCGGCCTCCGCTGAGATGACATACCCTGTATATTGGCTGTAGGTTAAATCAAGCTTGGAGGATTAGAAGTTCCCACACTGTGCAAACAATAGCTCTATAGTAAATTGTGTAAATACTACTGCTCTAACAATGACCAAACAGGCTAAGAACATTGGAGAAAAGATAGACAAACTGAATATTTCAGAAAATTGCAGACAGGTGGTTACTATTAAATTATTATAATATTGCCTTCTTTCGACGGTTGAAGATGTTACCTTTGTGGTTGAGGTACACAAAGCATTTAGAACAGAGGTATTCATGTTTTGTGTTTAATTCCCACATGCAAAAAACAGTACAGCCTAAAGCAGTCTTTTCCCATACTAGCCTACAGGGAAAACACAGAATACTGACAAATTGCTTGCCAATAGGGATAACTCCCCAGTTAGAGAATTGTGCCACTTGGGTTAGAGACTTTGCAGCTGTACATACCAGAACATACTGGACCCTTTCAATAGCAGTCATACCAGATGCACTGAATCAGATTCCTAATGAGTACGGGGCAGAGTCTTCCTTAGATCTGAGACTGAAACCTATGGGAAATTTTGCTCAGGTATCTACCATTATGTTGAGTAACTTAAAAGGGGAGGCTGCGGCGGTGGCTATACACCAATGCCTGAGGGAAATTCACTCCCGCACAGCAGGAGCATGAATTACCTAGAATTATTGAAGAAACATATGCCTCTTTAGGCAGAGATAATCTGGGAGGCAAACCTGGGAAGCCAATAGTTAAGAGTAGTTACTGAAAAAGATAACACTAAGCAAGTACCCGATTCTTCAAAGAAGAAATGGGATAATAAACATAAAAATAAACAAAACAAAACACAGTCACAGAGTGGTTCCCTCAAGAGAAACACACTGACCAGAGATATAACGTACAAAAGCGTAACAATATTAGAAACCCTGAAAGGGTATCAGGATACTGATACACGTTCATCTCATTCCTTTCAGAAAACCTCCGAAATATGTTCGGAGAGAGACAGACGGTCAGAGTACAGATGGGAAAAGCGAGACAGACCGAACATGGAGGCACATCGCACTTCGGATTACATGATTAAATAGAAAGATTAAAAAAAACTTAAAAACCTCAGTTTAAAAAGAAAAAGGTAGCGGGGAATAAGATTAGAAATGTGCAGGTTACTGAGTACTCTTCTTCTGAACGGAGAATAGGCAGTGTTGATGTTGGACAGTGCAGCAGAAGTCACCATAGGTCGCCAGAACCTGATGGACTTTCTGGGGGTAGTAGCACTGACTGAGCACATCATGGTGGAAACATCAGATTCAAGGGTAAGTGTCCCACATCAGTTATATGAAATATCACTTTAAATGGAGTGGGACATACCCAGGAAAGTAAAGGGTCTCTTTTGGGAGAACCTGACCTATGGTTATGATATTCATTTGGCCGAAAGTATTGGCAACATGAGTTTGTAATGGATTGCCCAATGGTAGAAGAAGTCATTTTACCTGCTTTTTTCCTACCTCGTACCAGAATCAGTTAAAAATTCATACTCGCAGGGATCCACTTTACCGCAACCATGTTGGGTGGGATGATGTGTCACCTTATTATGAAATCCCATTTAAATCAATTCCTCTACAGAGACAATACCCAATCTAACATGAGGCAAAGAAAAAAGTCAGAGAGATCTTAGATCAAATTGAATACCAGGGTGAGAATTGCACCTCACCTTTGAATAATCTCTTGTTTTCCATAATGAAACCCGATAAGTCATATAATCTAGTCTTAGATTACAGACATTTGAACGCATCCACACCCAGATTTGCCATACAGAATGCACACAGTGCCGCACTAATGAATAACATCTTGTAGAAGTAATACAAAATAACGGTATACATCTTGGGGACAGAATCAATTTAGGTATTCCAAAGGTTGCACAGTAAAACACAAGATGCTCTGGGACAAGTGGCGAAGCTGAAAGAAGGGTGAAAAAGAGACCTTGGGCGCTCATACAAAATTAACACAAAAAGCTTTGTGACAAACAAGATATACAAGATCAATTGCAAATATCCTGCTGTGCATCCAGAAGAGGAGAGTGTCCACCCAATCTCTCCTAATTACTCAATCTATGATTGAACAAACAATTTCACAATTTCTGAAGCACACGCCAATTAGTAAATCAATGCTAATACAATAATATGAAAAGAAAGATGAATTTCTGAGTTCCTGGGCTTGTCCAGTCTTTTTAATTATGTTCACTTTTTCAAAGTCTTACACTCCCTTACGCCAACGCGTTTCGTCGTATATGGGTGTGACCCCACGACTTCCTCAGGGCTTGATAATATCTTTCACATGTCTTTTCTCTCACTTGCAACTGAGTTTCCTATACGAACTCCAATCAAATGTTAATTCACAGTAAAAATTGTTCGTAACGCCAAGAACGGTCACATAGTACCGCTGCCTATCGCACCAGTATTATTCGATAACAACTCCCTCAAACCGGAACCAATCCTTCCGAGTTTATCAACAGGTCCCTGCTGTATGGGGAAACCTGTATTACTATTCTCCTTGGCGTCCCACTGGATCAGGTGAAAGAAGGCCTGCCAAAGGCTCATGTTATTCATACAATTGAGTCATCAACGTGTTGGCGTTCATGTTGAAGGCAATTCGAAGGCGTATGAAGCCGCAAGAAATAGAAGGAGCAACTATGATAGCTGTTAATGCCAAGCGCAACAGCTCAGCACTGCTGAAAGGTTTTCCACTCAAGTACTCCTACAAATTAGGTACGCAAATATTCCATATGCTCAAATTCCAGGGGTGGGGGATAGATTAATACCAAAAACTGGTCGCAGATTAAGATTAATACTAGCTGCACATAAGGGTCTGGGTTCAGCATATGCAAGGATCACTGCTAGTTTTATTACCAAAGCAGCACTATTGGTGGTCAGGTCTAACTAAACAGACCGAGGACTTAGTCCTTAAATGTGACGTCTGCCAGCAGATGAAGGGCCCCACTGTAGCATGTCCACCACAAACACCTTTATTGATCTCGGAAAAACCTCTTGCATGTGCCAATTTGGATCACTGTGGCCCCTTACACTCTGACGGGACTTACAAGTACATCTTGGTGGCAGTAGATTTATGCTCTATATTCCTGTGGATTGGCCCCAGCACTCGGCTGATGCTCAAACTGTTATAAAGGATTTGCAAACCTTTGTCAGGACATACGCAATTGGCACACTACATTCCGACCAGGGCCCGGCATTTAGTTCTCGGGCTTACAAAGAAGCCAGGGGACGTTTGGGTGGGGCCTTGCGATACTCCTCTCCCTATCATGCTGAGGGAAATTCGGTAGTTGAGAGGAGAAACCTGTGACTTGAAGCAGTCCTTAACAGCAAGGGTATTAGGCTTGGGTGGCAGCGAAGCGAATCACCTATATGGTATACAGAGGGCACTAAACAACATGCCAAGAAAATCCCTGGGGGGTCATACACCTTATGAGCACCTGTTTAGGTTAAGAATGTGGGTACCCGACCTCGATAATGTCAGCACAGTGGCAGCAGAAACACCATTTGACCTCAATAATCGTTTGGATGCTTTACAGGACTTTAAAGAATACCTAGCTTTACAAAGCAACTTCCAAGTAAAACACAACACCACTGGGGAAGTGAAAACGGAAACAGCAAGACCTGCCTGGGTCCCAGAGATTGGGAACCTGGTCAGAGAGAAAATTGTGGACAAAAAAGAATTTGGGCCATCTTACAGAGAGCCTGTACCTGTCCTAGCTGTTGAATGAGCAAGAACTGTCCTTCTTCCGCCTCTTGTTGGCCATCGAGACAAAAGGTTTATCTCATTTGATCTGATCAAACCACAGTATGTGCCCGATTCTCAACAGTAGGCCACATGGGCTCCTGGGTAGCATCCGCACTCCTCTCCCTACCGTACAGAAAGCTCAGCTGAAAACTTTAATGACAACTGAAGATTCCACTTTTCAAAGAGAAGCTGTCAACGAAAATTAGATGAGGCTTCTCTCCATTGAAACAACTACAACTGTATAGTCGATGAGTACAGAAATTTCAATTTAAAAAATCAATGACGTCTATGTCAACATGCCACAGAATAAGTAATCTCCCAGTTCTACAAAACCTGCTTAGCTACCAAGAATAGACTGGGCGGCGTCTGGCTACTTTGTGCATTATGACGATTTCTCATTGGATCCCAGTGAATCTCAGCTGCCAACACTGCCACTCTCTTTTAAGCTTCAAGTTTATGAATTCTATCTTTGGCTGAAAATGACTTACTTCGTTGTTCCCTGGATAAATCTATGGATTACAATTGGCTCATTTTTTCTGGTACTTTTGATTGGTATAGTAACTGTCTATCTCCTACTGCTGAATGGATGCTTTCTCCAAGAAGGCTCTACAGTACAACTAGTGAACTTGGTTCTTAAACAACATGCATCATCACACCCTGAACTAGGAGACTTGTCTGTCCCTGGTGAACATTACAGTAGTTTCAGTTCCTGAAGGTATGGGACAGGGTATTGTACGATGTATATGATCCTACTGAACTTTTGAAAATTCCTCAGTTCTTCAAAATTTCTTTGACTGTCATTATCACCTCTAGTACTTTCTCTGGTGATTGGGACATTGAAACTGTGCACAACTTGCTTTCAGATTTAGAGCAATCAGCTGCATTTTAAAAAGATGAATTGTACGATGGTACAAGTAATTTTGGAGACATGTTCTGTTACCAGCATTATGTTCGCCATTTTTTACATAAAGCCAGTATCCCATGCACTGTTTATAATTACACACAATGGAAACACTGCCCAACACTGCCCAAAACTTCGTTCAAACATATTGCACAGACGTTTTTCACAGGTTTTAAAACATCAGACCCAGCCTCATATTACTATAGGCTTGCACCTACACCTACAAAGAAAAATATGCTAATAAACACCCAGCTGATATACCCTGCTTCCTTTATTTCCCATCTGTCTATGCAGGTTTTCAACTTTTGGAAAGACACAATAGACACAAACTCTAGCTGGGTCGCAGGTTCAGGGAACGGAGGCCTTATTTAGAGCATGCCTCATACTACAACAAATGATTTTTCTGAACAACACCGTGCAACAAACTTCATGACTCAGTGAAGCAAAAGCAAATGTTTTGAATTTACCATGCATTCCTGCATTCTCACATTTTGAGAATTGGAAGCACTTTACACACTTTACTGAGGATACAATGGACACCGTGATAAGTAATTGTTCTTTCAGTTCATCAGATCACAATTGGAAGGGTTGGTTGGTTTGGCCTGTGGACATAAACAGGTGTCAATCTAGATTCCTGGGTAACACCGAAGGGTTTAGGATCAATAGGCCTGGTCAAAGATATATACAAACAGAACACTTGGGGGTGATGACATTGTATAATGTTATGAAGTTATGCCTACATTGGTTAAAAACGTAGACACTCTCCCAGGTGAAACAATACTTGTCCCTTCTTTCTGATGACATGATCTCATGAATTTTTTTTAGGTCCCCAAAATCCACGTCAAAAGTGCTTTTTGCATGGAATATACAACAAGCTCTGGAAGATTTCTCAGCAGGAAGTTGCTGAGAGATTGAGAGTGTTAATTTAGAAAAAGCTTTGGCTGTGGTTGACAATGGTATAACCACTTTATCATCCAGAATGTATTCACTGGGCAACATAGTGTCTTCCGCGATTGACATAACGCAGCAAGATATGTCTATATTACAACATGGACAGTCGCAGTTTGGGTCAATAGTAAAACTGAGCTGGATGTTACAAACATTATGTTCTGGCAATGTGCCGTGGCGTTACATCAATAGTACAAATCTGTTTTCAGCATACGATCTATCAGAAAGGCAGATGATAATGGCATGAAGAGATGCAAAATATACCATGTTGCACATTGACAAGTTAGACCAACTACCTTTCACCTTGGCTGAGATACGATCCACTGACTGGATAATCCATGATTATATCACCCTACAGGTCACGACCTTTCAATCGCAAAATTGTCTCCAATACCAACAGGTAGGCAGATATGAAGTGCTAGGGGAAGGATATGTGCACGAATATTGGGAATTATGGTTTATATATAGGTGCAGGAATGGGGACACAGAATTTTTTCTTAGTGGCTCCGACTGTGAACACTCCTTAAGCATTGGTTTGCAAGGACATTTCTTTTCATGGACCATGCAATGCTTCAATGATGAACCTCACTTGTTATCTGAAGGGTTCCCTAGCTGCTGTGATTCATCCTGTGTTCAGGTTGCTCTAAAATGGGAGCTATTGGATGCTGAATGATCAAGGTTGCTGTGGAATGGAACCGACTAAATGGGGAGGTTGTGTCCAAAAGGGCACTGGGTAGGACAACGTAATCACATGTAAACAATGAAAGGAACCCAGTCACTATTTATTTCTACTGCTTTATTTTATTTGGAGCAGATTCCACCCAACTCTTTTTGAATTCGTGGGTGTTGTGATTTATTTATTCATAACCACGGTTACAAGTTATTTCACTTGAATGAGCTAGTGTCTTAGTCCGAGGGTTTTTTTTGTCAAACACCAGAGGCTAATGTTTTATATACAATTTGTACAATAAACATTCAAACAAACAGTTTAGACGACAATACTATGCATTACTATACAAGTTTACATATATTTACATACAATGTACAAGAAACTACTGTTAGACCCTACTAACACTTTTTACTACCAGACCGTTACTATATTACTTTAATGTAATTGGGGACTGGTTGCGCCAGGGCATGCCTTTTTTATACACCCTTCTGTGTGAATTCACAACATTTAACTAGTGGCCCTTAGCGCATTAAATGTTCAGGAGCGAATCAAGTACTAAACAAGCCGACGCGTTTCCAAGCCTGTGTGTTGCTCGCCAGGCTTTTCTTCAGGGCTTTTGTCAGTTGGGTACCTAAAAGATTGAGGGGAAATCTTATTTACAATGGGACCTTACATGTGCATCAGTTTTGTGCTTAAAAACCATTTGCTCTGGTATTACCTTTATGGGCTTTGAGTAGAATCTATCATGGTGGGAGCTGCAGGGCATTCAATGATTCTGTGGGGGTGAGAGAAATTTATTGTATCCATAATCTAGATTTGTGCAACCAGTTGTCACGATAATTAAAGGCAAAAAAAGACTTACGCTTTTGAAAACTCGTTCTCTATATTAAAGATGGGAGTCTGTTTTTCTTTGTGCTTTATTTCGTTATTCTGGGCCGCTGCGGCAGGGTCTATTTTAAAAGAGACGTGTGGAACATCCTTTAGTAATCAGTTCATATATTTTCAAATCATGAAGCGGTAGCCTTGTGTTTAGACTTGCTTACTTGTGGGTTTAGTCCACAATTCACCGCCGCCTTTTTCGAATACACGGTGCCGCCTATGGCTCTGTTTTCATGTGGCTCGCGTGTAGCTGGAAGATATATATGACAGAAAAATTTATTTAGAATTTATCACGTATTAACGCCTCGTTTGCCCCACGGTTGAGTGCCCTTACCTTTGAGTCTTATAGACGCTCATAGTTTTCTGCCTGCTTCCGCGACAAACTGGTGTTCAGTGGTGTTTGGTCACATGACCACTTCTATTTGTTTCTAGTCATGTGACAAGGGAATTATGGGAGATGTAGTCCCAAGTTAAAGTTTGTGGATCAGTGTCTTTACAGGGGACATCAGTGTTCATTCAAATTTCGAATTGTTCGTTCAGTCCTGTATTCACGCAGTTGAACTTCGCAATTAAGTATGCTTCTCTTCTCAGTAACAGATTTTCCACATTTCCTCCTCTTGGAGGAATTTTTATTCCTGATAGGACAGACCAACGTAGGTCTTTTTCAGTATGATTTTTTTCTACGAAATGTTGGACCATTGGTGCTGTCATCACTTTCTGCTTTATTCTGGAGCGATGTTGGGCCAATCTCTGTGTAATTTGTTGGTTGGTTTTGCCTACGTATATTTTGTCACAAGGACAAAGTATTACATAAACGATATTTTTGCTTTTACAGTTGGTGAACTCGTAGTGGTTCCATCTAATGGAGTTGTGTTCAAATTTAGTCCCCTCTATTGTGCTTGCACACGAGATACAGGTGCCACATTTGTGGTGGCCCTGTATTGGACTCAAATTCCATAATGTGCGTAAATCACTCTATGAATGGAACCGGGCATCGTTTACCTGGTGACGGTTAATTACATAGTGAGTTGTTGTACACAAGTACTGTTTCCACCTGCCCATACAGTTCAGGAGTCAGCGCTATGGCCTTCGAAAAATGTTTTCAACATAAAATTTTAACCCCTGAGAAAATTGAAAGCCATGCTTTTACAGAAGGATGTGGCCTTAACTACAGCCAAAGAGATGTTTGATCTCCAGGTTGTAAGGACTCGTCTGAGAAACAGACACTACTCTACACTAACTTCCCACTGCATTTTGGGGAGCTGGACCATCATATCTTTAACATGTCTGATACAAAGGGAATAGTGCACTTTTTAAAATGAATCGGCTGTGGTTTGGTTAGCACCTTTCAGACAATATTCAGAGTTATACCATCTTTCATACACTCCGTGATGGGAAGCGTTTTTGGAGGACTCCCGCTTGTCCTGCTACTTGTGGCTGGAATATTGATTTTATTTTATCTGCTCCACAATGGATGTCCCAGTTCAACTCATAATGGAGACAGCACTGCTGGTGCTGCGTTGCCTTGAGCACATGATACACTGATTCGACACACTTCAGCTTCAAGAACTAAATGAGAACTCGTTCTTGTCATTCTGGCTGGTCTGGCTAGACTGCATTTAACCTGTCTTTCGCTGCCTGCTTTGCAGCCACAAATGCATCCTGGGTATATGTCTTGGATCAGAATTGGTTGAGCTACCAGACATTGAAGTACTGATGGACCCCTTAAAAGTCCATGCATAATCCTGTCCCCAGAATCTTCCATTGATGATAAATGCATTCTAAGAGCCACCCTGGGATGCTTCAGCAACTAGTGATGTGAAAAATGGTTATGTGGACAACTTGTGGGATACGACACCTCCCTCAGCAGCTGTTGTGGGAACTAGATGAAATCACCTTTGCTCCATAAACATTCTACAAGGTGTGCCTCTGGGAACGTCTGCGTATGGGGGCATCAGCAATGTTGCATTTACCACTCGGAACACATAAACAATTGGCCTTTTTCTGTATGGGAACATTTGGTCTCTTTTTTTCAAACAACGCACCAAAATAACTTTTTCTTTTCTTGGAACCATGGTTTCCAAAGCGCTTGGGATCTCAAATAATATAATGGCTATTACATTTTTTCGAAAAAACATTTATTGGCATTTTTCATTATTACATACATCACATCTATTATTGCCGATGGTTTTGGCATACAATTGACTCCGAATGGGGACTTAAGACTGTGACACACAAGCATAGGGATTGAGGGCTGTTGAGCCCCGTCACTCCATCCATTACTTAGCAATGACCCTCTCGGGTCTGTGTCCATATAGGTAACCTTCCCAAATGCTGCTCGCCATGTCCCGCAGGGGATGCGAGGTGCAGTGTCTCCCCGCATGCGAGCACGGAGGGGCTTGGATAATGGCTATTACATTTTTGTATACATATTTTATAGGGAAGCTTGCTTTTAGATGTGTTTAAGGAGTAGTTTTTAACATTTAAAGAATGTCTGCTGGCTTTTTAGAAAGTTTTTTAGATATCGACCCTTAGTATGAGGAGTGGTTGTGATAGTCCCGGGTTAGGCCCATGTAGCGAAGCACCTTATTTTTGACATTGTTCTCACGAATAACATTTCCAATCTGTAACCTTTTACATACATTTGCATGCACAACAATGTTGGATTACTTTCTCTGAAACTAAACTTGCTTTACATCTAGCTTCATAGAACATTATCATAATGCCTTGAACATCATGTACAAGGTCTTGTTCCTTACTACATACAAATGTCATCACTATCTTCATCCATGGGGTGACAGGGCTATCTACATATCTACAACATCACTAATCTATGCATCCCGATAGATTAGCAGAGGAGGTACTTCAGCACACACCGAGGGTCCTTGCATGCTGCAAAATGACCATGCAGCGGTCTGACATATTCTGAAGGGCATCCAGTTTGTGGCCAAGACGGGGTCCTTCACTCTATCCCATCAGGTAATGAGGTTGGATCGTCCCTTGGGGAGATTATTGGCTCTACACCTACACACACTCTAGGTGCACATAGAGTAGGGCTTGATTAGTAGGAGTACACTAGTTTACTGTCTTGTTTATATGCCTGCATATATACAAGCGTTTAACACCATGGTAGAACTATATCTACTATTTACACTCTTGGTGCTTGTAATCCCGTTTATCCGCTTCTGTCTATTAATCATTGCAGCACACATATTTCATGCAAGAATAACGTTAGTTCAATAAATTTTATTGAAAACGCCCCACTGTGTATTCTCTGTATATTTCTCAGAGAATAAGTAAGCACGGGTGACAGAGCTAAAGGTACTGTACTGTTTCCCCACGATACCTGAGAGGCCAGGGTTGTCATGTTCAGTGGTTGCTAGAAACCATTTGCTCCCTGGTATGTTAGGGTGGCTTACAGTGGCACTGTGTGCAGCTGGTCTATAGGTCAACATATCCTGCAGGGGTGTCTGGAATCAGTCTTGACACCAAACCCTTAGTTTATGTCATCTGAACAATGCGTAGGTCCTACAGATTGTTAGAGACTACACAACAATTCGTCATCAGCGCTGTGGAACAGTGTAAATTTAGCCCCAACGTTTCCTGTTTTACTAGGCCATATATATATTTACATATGCCTCATGTATTAGTGTGACTTAACATTATTAATGTAATACAGTACACTTGAAAATTACAGAACGTGCATTTACTGTGCAAACTTGACATTTATATGAGTGCATATTATCGTTTTCTATACAGTAGCAACAAATTGCAGCTCTCACATATATCTGCTTTTGTCTGGTTTGAATAATATTGTTAATTCTTAGATATTTGCATACTCATTTGAATAACACGTTGCAATTGTTTTATATCTGAAAATGTATCCAGTTGAATAGTACTCTACATCTAATTATAACCCTATATGTATATATATCTGTAATCATGCATTTAGACGAGTACTGAAATGCTTGCAACACTAACTTGATCAAAGGCCTTAACCATTCAAATTTCTTAAAATGTTACCTTCAAAGTTTGCCTTAGATGCAAGTTTTTCTCTCCTCTGAAGGTGCAGTCATGTTATTAAATGAATAGAGAAAGCCAGGTTCCTGAAGAGGTACTTTTGGCACGCATGAGAAGCCTTAACGTACGACGGGAGGACTACTGTTAGTACGGAATTGGGAGAAGGGAGTACTACAAGGACATTCTAATGTGTGGACCAAAGGTACGTGCTTCCGGGTGTAGGAGGATGGATATCTGACTATAGTTACCCCCAACTTTTTGCCTAGTGTTTAGCTGGTTTTCGACTTAGTTGGCCTGGATCCTGCTATTCAGGGCCCCAGGCTATCTGCTCTCTCTGTAAAATGGACTCCATTTACTTTAGGTACATACCTAATTGGATATTGGGTCACCTTGTGAGCCCCTGTATAGAGTACCATAGGTACCCAGGGCATAGGTGCATCCAAGGCCTACCAGGGGCTGCAGCATGAATTATGCCACCCCTGGCTGGCTGGCTAGTCCAGCCGAGTTGAGGTATTTCAAGTAGATTTATTGAGATGTTAAGTTGTCAAGAATAAGTCAAGAATAAGGACCCACCAGGAGCAGCCAGCAGGTAGCTCAGCCCCATCATAACTGTGGTTTATCTTCAATCATCACCCAACATTCTATGGTGCATCACAGTGCAGAGGCATTCCACTTGAATGCATGAAGTTGGTAAAGGCATGCAAAGGAATATGCAATAGGTAGAATATAACACCATCCAAATTGACACAACTGGCTGATCACTCAGCTGGGGCAAGGTTGTGTAATCACCCCTTGCTTAGGTATAGTATTCCTATACCTACCATTATATATAGACACATATATACCTATAAGTCACTCCTATGGCAGGCCTTAACAATGCTGGAGGCAGAGTGCTTGGTTTTATGTGAGATGGTGCTCTAGCATGAGCTGAGCCTGTCTGCAGCTTTCAAAACCATGTCCTTATTGCTGTTCTATGATATAGCCATACCATATACCCTTAAGTGCATTATAATCCTCGCGGTTATTGCTAACTTTGGTTTGGCTTCATCAAAACATGTCGTGTAAGGTGTCATATGCTTTGGAATACTACCCCCCCCCGCCAGTTCTGGCGGCGGGGGTAGCATTACACCCTTCTAGAGGGAGAAGACATGTAGTTGTCGCTTTACCCGGTTAAAGTTAAACAGAGTCTCAGCATCACAAAATGGATGCTGCTGCCACAGACACAAGTCTGACCTCCTGCAGCTGGGAGCCCTTCCAGCGAGGGAGGCCTGGGCAATAGGTTTCCTGCTTTGGGAGGTGCTAGCAGGCTATAGTGTATTGGGGCAGGGTGGGTTGAAAGGATGAAAGGAATGAGACACTGCCTGAGGCACACAAGGTGCTCCATGCATAGTCCGGTTCAAACCAGTTGATGGGACACTCCAGCCCCAGCTCTGGTGTGAAACTGGACAAAGGGAAAGGGGTGTAACCACTCCCTTCCCTGGTCCCACCCATAGGAGGGACCTAGCAGGTAATCCAGCCCCTTTAATTCGGATAAAGCTAGGAGCTGAGTCTAGAGACTTTAGATTATCCTGAACTGAAACTCTGACTCTGACATGAAACTCTGGACCTTCGACATTCTACTGAAACTAGAAGACTGAAGAATCTCCCTTGTGGTCAAGGAGTGACCACCCTGTGCAAACAGGCACCAACTAGTGATTTGCCAGTTTGCTTTGTCGCCTCTCCTGAAGGATCCCGACAACCCTGCTTCACAGGACTGGACATCCAGACTTCTCCAATCCCGACCCACATCTCCATCAAAGCTGAGACCCATGGCGGACACGAGAGACGTGGGACTGGACACCTGGTCATTTTGCTCTTTGCTAAACTGTGCAGCTTCTGAGGCATCCTCGAAGTTTTGCATTGGGGATTGAGAAGCCCCAACACCGAATCGTATGTGCACTGAAGCTCAGCCCTCCTCACTCCACGAGTGCTGCGTGGGGCCTGCACTTGCATTTCCCCTCGACGCGTCTTCGCGGTTGCTGGCCTGTTGGCTAGTGGCCATCTTGAAGACTCCATTTTAAAACAACACTACTTGCCTGGTTGCTCTGGGCTTGCTCCTGCTTTCCTGCAAAGCAGAAGCTCCACAGACCTTGCTGGTCTGCACCGGAAGCCGATCTTTGTATCCTGCGTGGGTTGCCATTGCCAAGGCTTGTTGACTCCGATCCGGAAGCCGATACTGCCAACAGCGAGAGCCTTTGTGAGACAGTCCGTATCCAGCTCCTGGTCTTCATCGATGCCTCCTGGTCCACGTGGCTGCAGAGACAAGCTTTACTTCTTCACTGATTGCAGCTCAACATCATCTGGTTCCGTCCTGGTTCCATCCTGGTCACTGGCTAGTGACCCAGACTCTGTCCCCTCTGCTTTCAGGTTCTTCACTTCTCCGATCCACCCTTGGATCCATCCGGACATCTTCCTCCTGGTCTCATGCAGCATCTTCTCGCAGCTCTCCATAGGAATCGACGACGAAACCCGACACAACTTCGCACCTATGCACCCGGCTTCCCTGGGTGAGGTAACTTGAGTACTCCGGTGCGCTCGTGGGTAATAACTATCCAAGTGTCCTAATTTAACGGCGTTTCCTCGAAGTCCACCCGGACTGTTCGAAATCAACTAGTTTCTAAACTTTATGTTCCCATTCTAAGTCTGTGAGAACTCGCGTGTGTTTTTAGACACTGCACACGCATCCTGTGGGACTCTTGCTTCCTAACCTGTGGTTATTCAGTGTAGCCCCACCGATTTCCTAGGCCCTAGGCCTATTCACTATTCCTGCAGTGGTACTTATACAACTTCTTTAGTATATGGTTCGTAGGCCCCTAGGGCAGAATTGTAATTGTGCAACTTAACGTATGCTTATTAAGTTACTTGTGCTGTATCTCGAACTCTGACCTCATAAAGAGTGCAGAGGGATTGTGTTAGAAATAAATACATACATATTTCATACATACCATGTGTGGTGTCCTTTCATTTGAAATTAAAGGGGTTTTTACTGGTAAAACAATAGGCTTCACATGCTCTCTGAAGTGTTAGCCTAAGACTGCTTTGTCCATGCTACCACTAGGATAGCTGGTCTATAAGGTTGACTTTACAACCATCACCATAAGGATTGTTTGGACTGATACAGGGTGCCCACTAGAATAGTGGGCATCACATATCAGGCCAACTTCTCACACCGGGGTTTTGCTGTTCCTCCAGGCTTTCTCAAGTTAGCAGCAGGTGCACTTGGATTATCGGAAGTCGGTGGTGAACCAGGTGGCTTTCATGGTGCGTTGTCTGGCAGAGTTCTGGAGGGGAGGTGAGTGTGTTTGCGCAGTTGGTGATCCATCTGTGGAGTTTGTTGGCTGCAGAGTTGGCGTCTGTTGTGGTGGGTGGAGTAGCGCAGTTAAGGGCGGAGTTGAGGTGGTCTTTAGTAATCTTGCTCCAGTTCCTGCACGGCCACATGATGTAGGCCTATGTGCAGTGGGATCAAGAAGGAGAAGTGGACACAGTGGTCGTCCGTCTGTAGAGGTTGAATGGTGTGGCTGAAGCAAACGTTGTTTCCTCCTGTAAAGATGGAGTCCAGGGTGTGTCCAGCCTTGTGGTTGGGGGTGGTGATGAGCTGTCTTAGTCTGATGTTGGGGTGGTTGTCCAGGAGGGCGATGGAGATGGGGTCGCTGAGGTTGCTGAGGTGGATATTCAGGTCTCCAAGAAGTACGTAGTCCAAGGATGCAAGGACGTGGGGCACGATGAGGTCTGCGATGGTAGTGGTGAACGTGGCATGCAGTCCAGGAGGTCTGTAGGTAAGGGTGCTACATAGAGTGTGCCATTTGGATGAGGAGTCGTTCGTGCTGGCTGTAGTGAGTCGGAGGGATTCTTTGTGTCTGATGGTAAGTCCACCTCCAGGGTGGTTGGGGCTGTCCTTCCTCTGGATCTTACACCCATCGGGAATGGCGGTTGCGATGTCAGGTTCAGTGCTGGCATGGGTCAAAGTCTCTCTGAGAAAGGCGATGTCAGGCACTAGGGTGTTGAGAAGGTCCCAGATTTCTTCTGCATGTCTGTGTAGGGAGTGTATGTTGAGGAGGATGCAACTCAGGGGTTTGGGTTTGTTGGTGTCCAGTGGGTTGGTGGTAGCAGTAGGGGTTCAGAGGTGAGTGAAGGTGCGGCGGCAGTGTCAGCAGGAGAACTGTCCTCGGGTGGTGTTCGGCGTCAACAGCTGGCAGACCAGGGTTGACTGCATGGAGGATTGCTGAGTCGTAGCGGTGGGGGGGTCAGAAGACCAGGGTTCCAGGGCTGGTCGCAGTTGGGCTGCGGACGGGCACAGATGGGCCTGCCTTTGAAGTGTCAGTGGCACGATCACTGCACGCTGGCCCACAGCAGCCACCATTAAGGAGGGGTCAGGGAGGGAGAGTAGCTGGGAGTTGCAAGTGGGAACAAGCAGGGGGGCACAGGGGCAGCAGCGACAGGAAAGGGAGTTAAATGCGGCAAACAGAAAAGTGAAACAAGCCACAAATGAGACAAAAAGGCAAAAGGTAAAAAAAGAGAACAAATAGACAGAAAGGCACCAAAAAGTCAGAAAGTGCACAAACGGCACAAAAACAGGGAACAAACAGACAAAGGAAGGAAACTACAGAAGGCTGGCAGAGCGGACCAGCAGAAAAGCAAGGCTCTCCCACTGGCCCACCAGGGATAAGGCCTGGCAGGAGCCTGCGGGTGGAAGATGGCCTCAAACACCTACCTGGAACCAGAGAGGTGCTGGAGCTGTACAAGTGGAGAGCAGTTTCCCTGACCAGGAGGTCAGAGATCTTGCTTCCACTATGGCAATCACAATGCCTATCTTTTGTATTGCAACGGGTGCTGCTGGCTGCAGCAGACGCCGCAACACAAAAAGGGGTCACTTGACATATCCCTGCACTACGTGGCAGGGACCATGCGGTGCCTGCCACATGGTGCAAGGACATGTGAGGGGCGTTCCTCAGGGCCCATATCATAGGGCCCGGGGGAAAGAGGTGCCCACTACATGCCCCCAATGTCCTTTTCCGACAGCCGTTCCATGGCGGTTGAACTGCCATTAAAAGGCTGGCAGGGGGGGGCGTGGCTGGCCGGGCAGCGGAATGGCCGCTTAGACAGCGAGCTCTGCTGCCCGCATGGATGGCACGACACGACACCGGATGATCTGGGGCATGACTGGCATTGATGTCATTTGAGATGTCATCAGTGATGTCATCAGTGATGTCACTGACCATGTCATGAATGATGTAATATGTGACATCATCAGCAGTGGATTGCGGGTGCGCGATATATAGTTAGTGCAACTAACTATATATGGAATTTCAATGGTTTTGTGTGAGTAAAATAAGGTTTTGTAAATGCTAATTCCTAACTATATATGGTCTATAACCTATGGTTTTTTCAGTGAATTTTCAAGGTTTTGTAAATGCTAATTCCTAACTGTATATGGTCTATAACCTATGGTTTTTTCAGTGAATTTCATTGGTTTTTTAACAGCTAATATCTGTAGCTGTAAAATGTATTCTTCTTTAAATCCAAAAATATATTTTATATGTTTATGAATAATTTTTTTTTAAAATATTTTTTTTTCTTCGTTCCCGCTTCGCGAATCGGGAAGCTTCCCGTTAGCTGACCTTGATGCCGCGAAATAGACCACGAGCCGGTAAACGTTTCTTTACCGCAACTGCCGCGTTAGAAAACAACATCGTGACGCCTCCCGTCCGCATGACGTTTCGCGTTGTCGCGTGATACGTCATATGACGTGCTACGTTAGCGAACTGGTACGCGAAGCGAGTCGCAAAGCGCAGGTTTCTGGAAGCAAACCGGGAGGCCCTGCAAAGCGCTTAACGTAAACACAGCAGGTCATGTGACTTGGTAATAACACTTTTCATTGGTTCATTTCACTTTTGGTTTCCTAATGATGTAAGACTAGGTCATATAATCTAAAATGAACACTTTTCATTGGTTGAGAACTCTTGTTTTTCCCAAATGATGAAAATCCCTCCTTCTTTCCTCACTCTGACTTTCATCATTGTGAGAGAAAGACCCTTTGTGATCACTGAGCAATGGCTTCTTTAGTAGCTTCAGCTGGTGCTTCCCCACCACCTCCACCACATCCAAGGAAGAGTGGACCACCTGCTCAAGTTATAATTCAACAAGAAGAGGAAGAAGAGGAACAGGACGACGAGCACGAAGAGAGGCAGTTTTTGCCTGAGCAGCCCAGGACGTCTCACCGGAAAGAAAACTTCATTTGGCAATTTTTTTAAATTCCCAAAGGTCAGAAAAAAGTAAATGCAAGATACGTAACTTGCCTTATATGTCAAGATAGACTGTCCAGAGGAACCGAGAAAAAATACAGTTTCGGAAACTACACAATGCATCGCCATATGACTAGGTGGCATCCTAACAACTACAGTGCTGCACAGTTTCGGAACGACCTAGATAATCTCCCTATTATGGCCAGAAGATCTGTTGTACCGGAAGTAACGGGACCAGAGGG
The DNA here is from genome assembly GCF_964261635.1 of Lissotriton helveticus. Lineage (NCBI taxonomy): Eukaryota > Metazoa > Chordata > Amphibia > Caudata > Salamandridae > Lissotriton > Lissotriton helveticus. The sequence goes on along the minus strand of NC_136067.1, from coordinate 1,072,205,656 downwards.
CAGGGAGATGGTGCCAAATATACAAATGAAATTTGGTGAAGTAAAACACATCTGCGTATTTTGCGATGGATTCATTTCCTACGGAGAAAGAAGCATCACTCTGATCAACAGAGCTATTGACTATCATATGCAAGTTTGTACAAAACGCCCAAAATAATAAATACTTCTTTTTTTGTTTTGTTGCTCCTGTTGAGCCCTTTACAATGAATCGTTTTCATTGCCCCCTCCAAGAAAAACCCCAAAAAATATAAAAATGTTCAGAAAAATTCAAAAAAAGTAAAAAAAGTTCCGAAAAATAATAAAAAAAATATAAAACAACAAAAACAATAAAAAAAAAAGTTCTTTTCAGAACTACCTCCCCGTTATTAAAAAATTGGTACAATATTTGGAACTGTGCCAACCTCTATTTCTCTTCCCAGTTCGCTCGCCGGTACGCGAACCGGAAGCGAACCAAAAACAGTAAGTATAAGGGAAGGAAACAGACACTTATGTTAAAAGAAAGACAGCTATAGGGGAGTAAACTAGAGATACTATTACCCGTAATCCACTGCTGATGATGTCACATATTACATCATTCATGACATGCTCAGTGACATCATCAGCAGAGGATTGCGGGTTTTTTGGCAACGTGCCTTATCCACGGTTTAATAACGCTGCCTTTTGCTTTATATAAGTTTTCAAATTGTATGAAATATATACCAATAGGTCGTTATGAACCTTTAGGTAGTGCTTTTCTTCATGAGGTCTGGTCGCTTCCATACACATACAGATGTTTCAAAGATGATCAAGAAGTTTATCTGAATGGAGAGGAATGCACTGAGACGCCAGATCATTCACTAATGTGTAGGCACATACAGTTACACGGTTCATGCAACAAACACCGACCAAATATGGCTTGCGTGTTGCAAGGCACGCCAGTTCCTGCTATCATCCCCACGTTCAAGTTGTTGGAAAATGGTAGTTATTTGATGCTCAATAATGAAGATTGTTCTGGGTTAATTAAAAGTATTCCTTTTATCGTAACAGTAAGTGAACGGGTTATTTGCTGCAGAAATGTTCTATTTCCTCCCACACATGAACATAGGGAGTTTTCAATCTCGCCACAAATATCAACCTTGGGAGCAGATTTCAACAGCATGGCAAGAATAAGAGCTCTTTTGTCTCAGAGAGAGGTGGCCTTGAGTTCGGCCCGTGAAACTTTCGTGCTTCACATAGCGAACACCCGTACAGAGGTGCAGACCCTTTTCAATTCAGATTTGCCTTTCCATTTCAGCAAGATGGTTCGGACTATCTCTAACGCATCCTCCACAAAGGCCCTGGCACACTTTTTTAAAGTTGTTACCAGTGGTCTCGTGACTTCATTTGAGAAAATCTTTGGAGTCATCCCTGCTTTCTTTCATTGTATTTTTTCCACTCTGCTTCGTGGATTGCCATTTTTACTTGCATTACCAGCGGACGCTCTTGTGCTTTTTTACATTTTTAAATATGGATGTCCCTCCTATGCAACCTCCCGCCCTGCAGCTGCTGACACTGTTCCGCAATCGCATGCTAGAATATTATGGCACAATGCCGTTGGCGATATTAAGCACGGCATATGGATTATCTTTTCGATTCTCCTACTTCACCTGTGTCCAGCCTGTATTTCACTGCCTGACCTGTGATTTCGATTGGGCCATTGATTTGTGTCTCTGCGGACCGGTTTCTCTTGACGTCGACTTTAATCAGCTGATGACTCCTATCATTACTCACGAGTTGGTTTGTCCTGGCGAAAGGATTATGGCTGTGGCATTGATGCATGGACTAATTGGTCCCTGGAATTTACTGGCGGCAACACAGTCTTTCTTGGAACAGAGCTTTCTTGAAAACCCACCGAGCTGTCCTCTGATGGTGATAGAGGATCCGGTGCTGGGAGAGCACGTATGTTCTTTTCCGCTTTTAAATTGGATGGCTGAACTGTTTTCGGATGAAGACGGTGACTTCCTATTGGAGGCTGTTGCAGCTTATTTTGCATACACAGTTATGTCATAGACCTTTTTCATGTTTGATATGCTGAGTACTAGCATTTCATTGACAATTCATTGACTTATTTGTCAAGTTTTTATTATTTACCTTGCCTATTGGCTTAAGACTCGATAAAGTACTTGGCTGTTTTATTTTTCTTTAGCATTAAATTTTCCTAGTTTTTAATGCTTTACCTTGCGGACCGTCCACATATAAACTTGCAATCTGCTCTCATGAGATGGCACTTCTATTATCTTATTCAGTTCGTTTCCGGATCATGGGGAGGTGTCATCTACGTCCTGGATATCTTTACACCGTGTTAAGTTAGCATGGGCTCATTACCGGTTTAAACGCCATTTTTCCTTTTTTGCAACTTCTGCACACGACACTTAGTTGTTGCTTTAGCTTTCAACCTAGTAGTTCATCGTGGTTTACATGAGAATAATATGTTATTGCTCTACTATCTGCTTTGCTTGTTAAACTATATCTGTACAGCGAGTGCTAAAGTTTCAAGAACAACACGATACAGAATTGTTATGAGGTCTGATCTCCACGACTTCATACTCATAACATAAGTGCAACTTCTGCCAATTCTGGGCATGAGGCGGGTTTTATATTGCTTTGCCGAACACACATACACAACACTTGATGCGGTTCACATGAAGAGAGAGCTGGTGTATGCTGATGTGATTCCTTCAAATCTAAGACACTAAAGTATGGGCACGCCCTAAACCAACACAAAGAGACCTTCTTAGCAAATAATATAATATGTGTATTAGGGAGGGTGAGATATAAGCAGCCGCGGGCCGTGGAGGGAGTTACGGTGAGGCAGGGAGGCGGGGAGGGGGAGGGGCAGGGTGGACCCTCTCCACCCTGCCCCTCCCCCTCCCCGCCTCCCTGCCCCACCGTAACTCCCTCCACGGCCCGCGGCTGCTTATAAGTGTTGCTAACTCTTATTCATTTACAGCATGTTAACATACTGTCACCATTCGCTTTTTATGTACTAGTAACTATGCTGGTAATTATGCTACTGATAATATGTGTACTTGTATTATCTAAGATACTACGCCTGAGAAGACGGCATTAGTAAATAAACATTTCAAATACACATGTGTTCTTCTTAACTCCATGTTCTGGTTTCTAAGAAATATATAACGACCGACTGTTCATGAGTTCCACGTATCCTGAGGTACTATAAGTTCATATTCTGGATTGTCTAAACATTGAGAGTTTGTTATATCCAATGTGACACTGTACCTAGCTTGCTAAGGGGTTTTTGATTACTAAGGTGAGTTTTGGGACACCCTAATTCGCCGAGGTTCCAATCCTCTGTCCACAGTTCTGTGTGAGAACAGAAACCCTGCGACAGGGGCACCCCCGACCCTTGCTGGAGCTTCATCACACTTGCGATACAACTCCAGCAATGCGCCACCTTTACGGCACAGATACATCACGCATCTGTGCTGTTTTTGCCCCATGATGCGCCGCATTGTAAATGCAGCACACCATAGGTGACGGAACAGCGGCACAGAATGACTAACACATCCCTGGTGATGCGCCAGTCATCATAAATCTATCCCTATGCTTCTTATCTTGTTAGAGATGAACCGCCATATGTATCATCAAAGTTTTTTGCATTTCCTAAATAGCGAACTTTAAGGAATAAATAGCGATTCTTTACCATTCCTAGTTTGCGATGAGCTATTTGCTAATTACAAATTACCCATTCATTTCCTTCATTTCCATAGGGCGGTTGGACTCACTTTTAGCTCGAACGGCTGAATGGATTTGCACGAAACTTGGCAAAATTGTAGGGACTGGTAGCCCGATGTGCCTTTGCTATGTCTCAAGATATATGCTCCAGTGGTTTTTACGAAAATTAACTTTGAAAAATATATATTGGGCTACATTGGCCTATATATATGTTGGAACCCAAATGTAGCCCAATGTAGCCCAATGAAGCCCAATGAAGCCCAATGTAGCCCAATGTAGCCCAAAGATGGCCGCCAGAGACAAAAAAAAACAAATGTAGCCCAAATATCAGCCAGATGTAGCCCAACTATAGCCCAGTGACAGAATGACCAATCAGCGTCGCAAACCTCCGTTACGCGAAGCGGAGCGCTGTTACAGATATATATCTTTTTTTGAACGTTAATTTCTCAAAATCCACTGGAGCACATATATTGAGACCTAGCAAAGGCACATCGGGCTACCAGTCCCTAATATTTTACCAAGTTTCGTGCAAATCCATTCAGCTGTTCCATTATTATTATTTTTTTTTTTTTTTGCCCCGCGGGGCCCTTTTAAAACCTCCACATCAAACCTAGGGGGTCAGCGAGGATCTACTATTCCCCCTTATGGTCATTTGCCCCTTCGCTTTCGCCTCCTATTGTCTCTCGATCCTACCGAGAGACAAGATGGCGGCCGCTACGGACTGTTTGGAATGTTGACAGACGCCGGAGAACCAATCAGCTTCGCTTCACAAAGCTCCGTTGCGCGAAAAGTACGCGTCCTGGAGCGCTGCCCGGTCCGCTGTTACAGATATATATCTTTTTTTAAACGTTAATTTCTCAAAATCCACTGTAGCACATATATTGAGACCTACAAAAGGCACATCGGGCTACCAGTCCCTACAATTTTGCCAAGTTTCATGCAAATCCATTCAGCCGTTCGGGCTAAAAGTGAGGCCAACCGCCCTATGGAAAACTCAATGTTAAAAACACGTTTTGGGACCCCCCTTTTTTCTCGGCCCCCCCTTGACGAACCCCCCCCAAATTTTCAAGGGCTGCTCAGAAACAAAATGTGCCATTTTCCTGAAAATTTCAGCCAATTCCGTCCACAAACGCCAAAGTTATTAGACATAGAATTTTCAAAAATCCCATAGAGAAAAAATCCTAACTATATATACCTACTGGCGACCACCAGTAGGTAATATATATATATATATATAAATATATATATATATATATATATTACCTACTGGCGGTCGCCAGTAGGTAGTTATAGTTAGGATCGATTTCCATAGGGAAATCGCAACATTCTATTTGGAATAACTTTGGTGCCGGTTGAGGAATCAGCCTGAATTTTTCAGCAACTTTTCCTCGCGGCGCTCCGCTCCTGCCCTGAAAGTTTGGGGGGGATTCGTCAAGCGGGGGCCGAGATAAAAGGGGGGTCCCAAAACGTGTTTTCCCCATGTTAATTTCCATAGGGCGGTTTGTCGCACTTTTAGCTCGAACGGCTGAATGGATTTTCACCAAACTTGGCAAAATTGTAGGGACTGGTAGCCCGATGTGCCTTTGCTATGTCTCAAGATATGTGGTCCAGAGGATTTTGAGTAATTTAGGTTCAAACAAATGTATATATCTGTAAGCGCGCCCCGGTGCGCGTACCGGGGAGCTCTCCGGGCGCGCCACGCGACCTGCGCACGGGAAGCTGATTGGCTCTCGGGTGTCTGTAAACATTCGAAACAGTTCGCAGCGGCCGCCATCTTGTGTCTCGGCAGGATCGAGACACAAGAGGTGGTAAAAACAAAAGGGAAAATAATGAAAAGGGGGCAGGGTACACCCCCCCTGACCCTCTAGTTTTGATGTGGGGGCCATAAAAGGGTCCCTCGGGTAAAAAAATTTTTTTGTTTTTTTTTCGATTTTCGCGGGGGAAGCACCCGGTACGCGCACCGGGGAGCGTACCGGGGAGCGAATCAAAAAAAAAAGAGATTGCCAGAGTGCTAAACATTTTAGCAATTTTTTATAAATGGGAGGTAGTTCTGAAAAGAACTTTTTTTTATTGTTTTTGTTGTTTTATATTTTTTTTATTTTTCTGAACATTTTTTTGTATTTTTTTGTATTTTTTGAACAATTTTATATTTTTTTGTTTTTTTTTGGGCGGAACAACGAAATACAGGCATTAAAAAGGGCTCAACAGGAGCAAAAAAAATAAAAATACTTCTTGTGGTGTTTTGAGCACTTGTGGTTTTCAAATGCTCTATTAATTAAAATGATACTCCTCTCCCCATAAGAAATTAGTGCACCACAATAAATGCACACTAGCTTCATGTGCACAAAATTCTTTTGAATACTTGGGACCGTCTCCCTCGCCTCTGGTCCTGATAGCGTTTCCTGTGACGATATACTGGCCACAGGAGTTGGTGGGTTATCCTGGAGGTGACACACCTGAGCAACGCTATAATTGATTGGATGCCACCTCTGCATGTGGCGGTGCATAGTATAGTTTCCAAAACTATACTTTTTGTCTGTGCCTCGGGACAGAACTGCATTGCAAATGAGGCATGTCACGTACCGGGCATTGACCTTTTTTTGCTCTCGAGGGTAAGAAAAGATTTGCCATATAAAATGGTCTATGTGGTGGGATTGCCGGGGCTATTCACGCAAGAACTGCCTCGGCTCTACCTCCTCTTCCTCTTCTTCTTCCTCTTCCTCTGGGTTTGGAAGGAACTGTGCAGGTGGTCCCTCCTTCCTAGGTGGTTGTGGTGGTGGTGGGGGTACACTAGCTGCAGCTACTACAGATGCCATGACTGAACAAGCAGAAACAGGTCTTCCTCTCTCAAAGATGAAAGTCAGAGTGAGGAAAAAAGGTGGGGTTTTCATCATTTGGGAAAAAAAAGTGTTCTGGACCAATGAAAAGTGTTATTTTCAAGTCACATGATCCAAGCTTTCATCATTTGGAAACCAAAACTGATCTGCACCAATGAAAAGTGTTATTTTCAGATCACATGACCCGATGCGCTCACGATACGCGCCCCGGGGCGCGTCGCGTAAGCGCGTCATGACATTGCGCGATCGTATGCGATCACGTGATTCCGGGTGCGCTTACGCAGTGCGTCATCTGACGCATCACGCGACTACGCGAAACGTCATGATGTTGTTTTCGTTCGCAGGAATAGCGCTCTCGGGACGCTCCCCGGTACGCGCCCCGGGGCGCGCCGTAACATTGCGCTTACCCGTGCGTTCACCGGTACGCGCCCCGGGAGCGCTCTGGGGCGCGTACCAGGGCAAACAATAAAATATATATATATATTTACACAATTTAAAATTCGTTATAAAAATTATTACTTTTCATACCCATAGAGATTTGCTATTAAAAAACCTATGAAATTCACTGAAAAAACCATAGGTTTCACCCCAGTTATAGTTAGGAATTAGCATTTAAAAAACCTATTAAATTCACTGAAAAAAACATAGGTTTTACACCAGTTATAGTTAGCTGGAAATTTTACTGGCATAAAACCATTGAAATTCCCACGTTATAGTTAGTTGGACTCACTATAACTTGCGCGTGCAATGCACTGCTGATGACGTCACTTATTACATCACTCATGACATGGTCAGTGACATCACTCATGACATCACTGATGACACCATCCAGTGAATGTGTGTTTATCTGAGAAATAAATATGTGTTATATATGTATATGTAAAAGTTGATGGAAAAATAAATTAGTGTTTAGATGTTTTTTTTTTAAATTGATTGGTTAACTGACTTAATAAGTGTATCTTAGGCAATACATATATTAGTGAGTAATGTTTAAATATTTAAATATAAGGATTAGTGTTTCACTTTCTGTATAAGTGGCTGCATGGGTTGGTGAGTAGCTACATGTGTATGTATATGGGTTATTAGATGTTTGATTTAGTATCAGTATGAGTGTTTGTATGGTTTGGTGGGGGTATTACTTAGCACATAGATGCATGAATAACTGACTCTCTGTATAGACAGCATATGTGCAGGACTGTATGGGTGGATGAGTGAGTATATGTGTGTGTTAGTGAGTGAATGACTGTCTCACTAGTGTCTTTATCAGCAACTACATATGTTTTAATCTAGTATATGTGAATATTGATGTATGCAAGTGAGTATATGTGAGAGTATGAGATTGTAAGAGTTCCTGTTTAAATAAGTATGTGTTTCTATAAGTGATTGTTTAAGAGAATAAATATGTGTAAATTTCCTTAGAAGTAAGGTGGTAGTGTGTGTATAGCTCTATATGCAAATAAATGGATGTTCAATAGTTTATTTGCATGTGTGAGTATGTGTGTGAGTAACTTTTGGATGACTGTCGGTGTGTAACAGGATGTATAGGTGTATCACTACATATGATGAGTGAGTATATGTATGAGTGACTATATAGAACTGTTGGTGAATGAGTGGATGTATATATAGATGGTGGAATTATTGAATTGGTTGTTGTAACTGGTATGGGTATCTCCATTTTGTTTGAAAATTTTAGTTTCTATTTTTGAATATGTGTTTCAAGGGTTACATTACAGTGAAAGGAGGTCTGTCACTCTGTCACAATGATGGTGTCATCAGTGATGTCATGAGTGATGTCACTGACCATGTCATGAGTGATGTAATATGTGACGTCATCAGCAGTGCATTGCACGCGCAAGTTATAGTGAGTCCAACTAACTATAACGTGGAAATTTCAATGGTTTTATGCGAGTAAAATTTCCAGCTAACTATAACTGGTGTAAAACCTATGGTTTTTTCAGTGAATATATATATATATATTCACTGAAAAAACCATAGGTTATAGACCATATATAGTTAGGAATTAGCATTTACAAAACCTTATTTTACTCACACAAAACCATTGAAATTCCATATATAGTTAGTTGCACTAACTATATATCGCGCACCCGCAATCCACTGCTGATGATGTCACATATTACATCATTCATGACATGGTCAGTGACATCACTGATGACATCACTGATGACATCTCAAATGACATCACTGATGACATGACTGATAACAACATCCAGTGATTTTTTGTTTCTGTAAAGTTTAAATATGTCTTACATATTGAAGATTGAGTGGATGTGTAAGTGTCTGGACGAAGGATTTAGTAGGTGCATGACTAACTGTATGAGTGAGTGATTAAATGTGTCTCACTGAGTGCATGGGTTAGTGACTAAACTGTCTTAATTTGTGCATCATTATGTCTGTTGTTCTGTAAACTGCTGCATGTGTTGATCAGTAGCTGTGTGAGTAACTATATGGGTTATTGATTGATTGCCCAAGTATTTGTATGGGAGACTGAGTGTGTGTGTGGCTGGCTGGGAGGTGTGTGACTCTGTGCAGATCAATGTGTACTTGTATCAATGATTGTATAAGAAGGTAAGTATGTGTTAGTATATGTTTGAAAATGTAAGGTGCTCTATGTTTAACTGTATAGACAAGAAAATGGAAGTGTCATTGATTCTTTACATGACTGACTAGGTGAGTGAGTAACTCCATGGATGAGTGGCAGACTGTGACTGTCTGTATAGGTGTATGAGTGCATATGATAGTGTTGTAAAGATGAGTGATTGTATGTATGAATGATTGTATGGGTGAATGAGTGAAGGTGTGTGTAGACGTAGGAATCAGTGAGTGTGTATGTAGTAACTAGTATTGGTGTGTCAATGGTTTCAAAAATTATACTCTGTATTTAACACTGGGTGAAACAGAGGTTATATTAAAATGTGAGGAGATGCATTGTATTGTCACATGAATGATATCATCAGTGATGTGGTCATTGATGTCAAATGAGATGTCATCAGTGATGTCATCAGTGATGTCATTTGAGATGACATCAGTGATGTCATCAGTGATGTCACTGACCATGTCATGAATTATGTAATATGTGACATCATCAGCAGTGGATTGCGGGTGCACGATATATAGTTAGTGCAACTAACTATATATGGAATTTCAATGGTTTTGTGTGAGTAAAATAAGGTTTTGTAAATGCTAATTCCTAACTATATATGGTCTATAACCTATGGTTTTTTCAGTGAATTTTCAAGGATTGCGGGTTTTTTGGCAACGTGCCTTATCCACGGTTTAATAACGCTGCCTTTTGCTTTATATAAGTTTTCAAATTGTATGAAATATATACCAATAGGTCGTTATGAACCTTTAGGTAGTGCTTTTCTTCATGAGGTCTGGTCGCTTCCATACACATACAGATGTTTCAAAGATGATCAAGAAGTTTATCTGAATGGAGAGGAATGCACTGAGACGCCAGATCATTCACTAATGTGTAGGCACATACAGTTACACGGTTCATGCAACAAACACCGACCAAATATGGCTTGCGTGTTGCAAGGCACGCCAGTTCCTGCTATCATCCCCACGTTCAAGTTGTTGGAAAATGGTAGTTATTTGATGCTCAATAATGAAGATTGTTCTGGGTTAATTAAAAGTATTCCTTTTATCGTAACAGTAAGTGAACGGGTTATTTGCTGCAGAAATGTTCTATTTCCTCCCACACATGAACATAGGGAGTTTTCAATCTCGCCACAAATATCAACCTTGGGAGCAGATTTCAACAGCATGGCAAGAATAAGAGCTCTTTTGTCTCAGAGAGAGGTGGCCTTGAGTTCGGCCCGTGAAACTTTCGTGCTTCACATAGCGAACACCCGTACAGAGGTGCAGACCCTTTTCAATTCAGATTTGCCTTTCCATTTCAGCAAGATGGTTCGGACTATCTCTAACGCATCCTCCACAAAGGCCCTGGCACACTTTTTTAAAGTTGTTACCAGTGGTCTCGTGACTTCATTTGAGAAAATCTTTGGAGTCATCCCTGCTTTCTTTCATTGTATTTTTTCCACTCTGCTTCGTGGATTGCCATTTTTACTTGCATTACCAGCGGACGCTCTTGTGCTTTTTTACATTTTTAAATATGGATGTCCCTCCTATGCAACCTCCCGCCCTGCAGCTGCTGACACTGTTCCGCAATCGCATTCTAGAATATTATGGCACAATGCCGTTGGCGATATTAAGCACGGCATATGGATTATCTTTTCGATTCTCCTACTTCACCTGTGTCCAGCCTGTATTTCACTGCCTGACCTGTGATTTCGATTGGGCCATTGATTTGTGTCTCTGCGGACCGGTTTCTCTTGACGTCGACTTTAATCAGCTGATGACTCCTATCATTACTCACGAGTTGGTTTGTCCTGGCGAAAGGATTATGGCTGTGGCATTGATGCATGGACTAATTGGTCCCTGGAATTTACTGGCGGCAACACAGTCTTTCTTGGAACAGAGCTTTCTTGAAAACCCACCGAGCTGTCCTCTGATGGTGATAGAGGATCCGGTGCTGGGAGAGCACGTATGTTCTTTTCCGCTTTTAAATTGGATGGCTGAACTGTTTTCGGATGAAGACGGTGACTTCCTATTGGAGGCTGTTGCAGCTTATTTTGCATACACAGTTATGTCATAGACCTTTTTCATGTTTGATATGCTGAGTACTAGCATTTCATTGACAATTCATTGACTTATTTGTCAAGTTTTTATTATTTACCTTGCCTATTGGCTTAAGACTCGATAAAGTACTTGGCTGTTTTATTTTTCTTTAGCATTAAATTTTCCTAGTTTTTAATGCTTTACCTTGCGGACCGTCCACATATAAACTTGCAATCTGCTCTCATGAGATGGCACTTCTATTATCTTATTCAGTTCGTTTCCGGATCATGGGGAGGTGTCATCTACGTCCTGGATATCTTTACACCGTGTTAAGTTAGCATGGGCTCATTACCGGTTTAAACGCCATTTTTCCTTTTTTGCAACTTCTGCACACGACACTTAGTTGTTGCTTTAGCTTTCAACCTAGTAGTTCATCGTGGTTTACATGAGAATAATATGTTATTGCTCTACTATCTGCTTTGCTTGTTAAACTATATCTGTACAGCGAGTGCTAAAGTTTCAAGAACAACACGATACAGAATTGTTATGAGGTCTGATCTCCACGACTTCATACTCATAACATAAGTGCAACTTCTGCCAATTCTGGGCATGAGGCGGGTTTTATATTGCTTTGCCGAACACACATACACAACACTTGATGCGGTTCACATGAAGAGAGAGCTGGTGTATGCTGATGTGATTCCTTCAAATCTAAGACACTAAAGTATGGGCACGCCCTAAACCAACACAAAGAGACCTTCTTAGCAAATAATATAATATGTGTATTAGGGAGGGTGAGATATAAGCAGCCGCGGGCCGTGGAGGGAGTTACGGTGAGGCAGGGAGGCGGGGAGGGGGAGGGGCAGGGTGGACCCTCTCCACCCTGCCCCTCCCCCTCCCCGCCTCCCTGCCCCACCGTAACTCCCTCCACGGCCCGCGGCTGCTTATAAGTGTTGCTAACTCTTATTCATTTACAGCATGTTAACATACTGTCACCATTCGCTTTTTATGTACTAGTAACTATGCTGGTAATTTTGCTACTGATAATATGTGTACTTGTATTATCTAAGATACTACGCCTGAGAAGACGGCATTAGTAAATAAACATTTCAAATACACATGTGTTCTTCTTAACTCCATGTTCTGGTTTCTAAGAAATATATAACGACCGACTGTTCATGAGTTCCACGTATCCTGAGGTACTATAAGTTCATATTCTGGATTGTCTAAACATTGAGAGTTTGTTATATCCAATGTGACACTGTACCTAGCTTGCTAAGGGGTTTTTGATTACTAAGGTGAGTTTTGGGACACCCTAATTCGCCGAGGTTCCAATCCTCTGTCCACAGTTCTGTGTGAGAACAGAAACCCTGCGACAGGGGCACCCCCGACCCTTGCTGGAGCTTCATCACACTTGCGATACAACTCCAGCAATGCGCCACCTTTACGGCACAGATACATCACGCATCTGTGCTGTTTTTGCCCCATGATGCGCCGCATTGTAAATGCAGCACACCATAGGTGACGGAACAGCGGCACAGAATGACTAACACATCCCTGGTGATGCGCCAGTCATCATAAATCTATCCCTATGCTTCTTATCTTGTTAGAGATGAACCGCCATATGTATCATCAAAGTTTTTTGCATTTCCTAAATAGCGAACTTTAAGGAATAAATAGCGATTCTTTACCATTCCTAGTTTGCGATGAGCTATTTGCTAATTACAAATTACCCATTCATTTCCTTCATTTCCATAGGGCGGTTGGACTCACTTTTAGCTCGAACGGCTGAATGGATTTGCACGAAACTTGGCAAAATTGTAGGGACTGGTAGCCCGATGTGCCTTTGCTATGTCTCAAGATATATGCTCCAGTGGTTTTTACGAAAATTAACTTTGAAAAATATATATTGGGCTACATTGGCCTATATATATGTTGGAACCCAAATGTAGCCCAATGTAGCCCAATGAAGCCCAATGAAGCCCAATGTAGCCCAATGTAGCCCAAAGATGGCCGCCAGAGACAAAAAAAAACAAATGTAGCCCAAATATCAGCCAGATGTAGCCCAACTATAGCCCAGTGACAGAATGACCAATCAGCGTCGCAAACCTCCGTTACGCGAAGCGGAGCGCTGTTACAGATATATATCTTTTTTTGAACGTTAATTTCTCAAAATCCACTGGAGCACATATATTGAGACCTAGCAAAGGCACATCGGGCTACCAGTCCCTAATATTTTACCAAGTTTCGTGCAAATCCATTCAGCTGTTCCATTATTATTATTTTTTTTTTTTTTTGCCCCGCGGGGCCCTTTTAAAACCTCCACATCAAACCTAGGGGGTCAGCGAGGATCTACTATTCCCCCTTATGGTCATTTGCCCCTTCGCTTTCGCCTCCTATTGTCTCTCGATCCTACCGAGAGACAAGATGGCGGCCGCTACGGACTGTTTGGAATGTTGACAGACGCCGGAGAACCAATCAGCTTCGCTTCACAAAGCTCCGTTGCGCGAAAAGTACGCGTCCTGGAGCGCTGCCCGGTCCGCTGTTACAGATATATATCTTTTTTTAAACGTTAATTTCTCAAAATCCACTGTAGCACATATATTGAGACCTACAAAAGGCACATCGGGCTACCAGTCCCTACAATTTTGCCAAGTTTCATGCAAATCCATTCAGCCGTTCGGGCTAAAAGTGAGGCCAACCGCCCTATGGAAAACTCAATGTTAAAAACACGTTTTGGGACCCCCCTTTTTTCTCGGCCCCCCCTTGACGAACCCCCCCCCAAATTTTCAAGGGCTGCTCAGAAACAAAATGTGCCATTTTCCTGAAAATTTCAGCCAATTCCGTCCACAAACGCCAAAGTTATTAGACATAGAATTTTCAAAAATCCCATAGAGAAAAAATCCTAACTATATATACCTACTGGCGACCACCAGTAGGTAATATATATATATATATATAAATATATATATATATATATATATATTACCTACTGGCGGTCGCCAGTAGGTAGTTATAGTTAGGATCGATTTCCATAGGGAAATCGCAACATTCTATTTGGAATAACTTTGGTGCCGGTTGAGGAATCAGCCTGAATTTTTCAGCAACTTTTCCTCGCGGCGCTCCGCTCCTGCCCTGAAAGTTTGGGGGGGATTCGTCAAGCGGGGGCCGAGATAAAAGGGGGGTCCCAAAACGTGTTTTCCCCATGTTAATTTCCATAGGGCGGTTTGTCGCACTTTTAGCTCGAACGGCTGAATGGATTTTCACCAAACTTGGCAAAATTGTAGGGACTGGTAGCCCGATGTGCCTTTGCTATGTCTCAAGATATGTGGTCCACAGGATTTTGAGTAATTTAGGTTCAAACAAATGTATATATCTGTAAGCGCGCCCCGGTGCGCATACCGGGGAGCTCTCCGGGCGCGCCACGCGACCTGCGCACGGGAAGCTGATTGGCTCTCGGGTGTCTGTAAACATTCGAAACAGTTCGCAGCGGCCGCCATCTTGTGTCTCGGCAGGATCGAGACACAAGAGGTGGTAAAAACAAAAGGGAAAATAATTAAAAGGGGGCAGGGTAAACCCCCCCTGACCCTCTAGTTTTGATGTGGGGGCCATAAAAGGGTCCCTCGGGTAAAAACAAATTTTTGTTTTTTTTCGATTTTCGCGGGGGAAGCACCCGGTACGCGCACCGGGGAGCGTACCGGGGAGCGAATCAAAAAAAAAAGAGATTGCCAGAGTGCTAAACATTTTAGCAATTTTTTATAAATGGGAGGTAGTTCTGAAAAGAACTTTTTTTTTATTGTTTTTGTTGTTTTATATTTTTTTTATTTTTCTGAACATTTTTTTTTCTTTTTTTGTATTTTTTGAACAATTTTATATTTTTTTGTTTTTTTTTTGGGCGGAACAACGAAAAACAGGCATTAAAAAGGGCTCAACAGGAGCAAAAAAAATAAAAATACTTCTTGTGGTGTTTTGAGCACTTGTGGTTTTCAAATGCTCTATTAATTAAAATGATACTCCTCTCCCCATAAGAAATTAGTGCACCACAATAAATGCACACTAGCTTCATGTGCACAAAATTCTTTTGAATACTTGGGACCGTCTCCCTCGCCTCTGGTCCTGATAGCGTTTCCTGTGACGATATACTGGCCACAGGAGTTGGTGGGTTATCCTGGAGGTGACACACCTGAGCAACGCTATAATTGATTGGATGCCACCTCTGCATGTGGCGGTGCATAGTATAGTTTCCAAAACTATACTTTTTGTCTGTGCCTCGGGACAGAACTGCATTGCAAATGAGGCATGTCACGTACCGGGCATTGACCTTTTTTTGCTCTCGAGGGTAAGAAAAGATTTGCCATATAAAATGGTCTATGTGGTGGGATTGCCGGGGCTATTCACGCAAGAACTGCCTCGGCTCTACCTCCTCTTCCTCTTCTTCTTCCTCTTCCTCTGGGTTTGGAAGGAACTGTGCAGGTGGTCCCTCCTTCCTAGGTGGTTGTGGTGGTGGTGGGGGTACACTAGCTGCAGCTACTACAGATGCCATGACTGAACAAGCAGAAACAGGTCTTCCTCTCACAAAGATGAAAGTCAGAGTGAGGAAAAAAGGTGGGGTTTTCATCATTTGGGAAAAAAAGTGTTCTGGACCAATGAAAAGTGTTATTTTCAAGTCACATGATCCAAGCTTTCATCATTTGGAAACCAAAACTGATCTGCACCAATGAAAAGTGTTATTTTCAGATCACATGACCCGATGCGCTCACGATACGCGCCCCGGGGCGCGTCGCGTAAGCGCGTCATGACATTGCGCGATCGTATGCGATCACGTGATTCCGGGTGCGCTTACGCAGTGCGTCATCTGACGCATCACGCGACTACGCGAAACGTCATGATGTTGTTTTCGTTCGCAGGAATAGCGCTCTCGGGACGCTCCCCGGTACGCGCTCCGGGGCGCGCCGTAACATTGCGCTTACCCGTGCGTTCACCGGTACGCGCCCCGGGAGCGCTCTGGGGCGCGTACCAGGGCAAACAATAAAATATATATATATATTTACACAATTTAAAATTCGTTATAAAAATTATTACTTTTCATACCCATAGAGATTTGCTATTAAAAAACCTATGAAATTCACTGAAAAAACCATAGGTTTCACCCCAGTTATAGTTAGGAATTAGCATTTAAAAAACCTATTAAATTCACTGAAAAAAACATAGGTTTTACACCAGTTATAGTTAGCTGGAAATTTTACTGGCATAAAACCATTGAAATTCCCACGTTATAGTTAGTTGGACTCACTATAACTTGCGCGTGCAATGCACTGCTGATGACGTCACTTATTACATCACTCATGACATGGTCAGTGACATCACTCATGACATCACTGATGACACCATCCAGTGAATGTGTGTTTATCTGAGAAATAAATATGTGTTATATATGTATATGTAAAAGTTGATGGAAAAATAAATTAGTGTTTAGATGTTTTTTTTTTTAAATTGATTGGTTAACTGACTTAATAAGTGTATCTTAGGCAATACATATATTAGTGAGTAATGTTTAAATATTTAAATATAAGGATTAGTGTTTCACTTTCTGTATAAGTGGCTGCATGGGTTGGTGAGTAGCTACATGTGTATGTATATGGGTTATTAGATGTTTGATTTAGTATCAGTATGAGTGTTTGTATGGTTTGGTGGGGGTATTACTTAGCACATAGATGCATGAATAACTGACTCTCTGTATAGACAGCATATGTGCAGGACTGTATGGGTGGATGAGTGAGTATATGTGTGTGTTAGTGAGTGAATGACTGTCTCACTAGTGTCTTTATCAGCAACTACATATGTTTTAATCTAGTATATGTGAATATTGATGTATGCAAGTGAGTATATGTGAGAGTATGAGATTGTAAGAGTTCCTGTTTAAATAAGTATGTGTTTCTATAAGTGATTGTTTAAGAGAATAAATATGTGTAAATTTCCTTAGAAGTAAGGTGGTAGTGTGTGTATAGCTCTATATGCAAATAAATGGATGTTCAATAGTTTATTTGCATGTGTGAGTATGTGTGTGAGTAACTTTTGGATGACTGTCGGTGTGTAACAGGATGTATAGGTGTATCACTACATATGATGAGTGAGTATATGTATGAGTGACTATATAGAACTGTTGGTGAATGAGTGGATGTATATATAGATGGTGGAATTATTGAATTGGTTGTTGTAACTGGTATGGGTATCTCCATTTTGTTTGAAAATTTTAGTTTCTATTTTTGAATATGTGTTTCAAGGGTTACATTACAGTGAAAGGAGGTCTGTCACTCTGTCACAATGATGGTGTCATCAGTGATGTCATGAGTGATGTCACTGACCATGTCATGAGTGATGTAATATGTGACGTCATCAGCAGTGCATTGCACGCGCAAGTTATAGTGAGTCCAACTAACTATAACGTGGAAATTTCAATGGTTTTATGCGAGTAAAATTTCCAGCTAACTATAACTGGTGTAAAACCTATGGTTTTTTCAGTGAATATATATATATATATTCACTGAAAAAACCATAGGTTATAGACCATATATAGTTAGGAATTAGCATTTACAAAACCTTATTTTACTCACACAAAACCATTGAAATTCCATATATAGTTAGTTGCACTAACTATATATCGCGCACCCGCAATCCACTGCTGATGATGTCACATATTACATCATTCATGACATGGTCAGTGACATCACTGATGACATCTCAAATGACATCACTGATGACATGACTGATAACAACATCCAGTGATTTTTTGTTTCTGTAAAGTTTAAATATGTCTTACATATTGAAGATTGAGTGGATGTGTAAGTGTCTGGACGAAGGATTTAGTAGGTGCATGACTAACTGTATGAGTGAGTGATTAAATGTGTCTCACTGAGTGCATGGGTTAGTGACTAAACTGTCTTAATTTGTGCATCATTATGTCTGTTGTTCTGTAAACTGCTGCATGTGTTGATCAGTAGCTGTGTGAGTAACTATATGGGTTATTGATTGATTGCCCAAGTATTTGTATGGGAGACTGAGTGTGTGTGTGGCTGGCTGGGAGGTGTGTGACTCTGTGCAGATCAATGTGTACTTGTATCAATGATTGTATAAGAAGGTAAGTATGTGTTAGTATATGTTTGAAAATGTAAGGTGCTCTATGTTTAACTGTATAGACAAGAAAATGGAAGTGTCATTGATTCTTTACATGACTGACTAGGTGAGTGAGTAACTCCATGGATGAGTGGCAGACTGTGACTGTCTGTATAGGTGTATGAGTGCATATGATAGTGTTGTAAAGATGAGTGATTGTATGTATGAATGATTGTATGGGTGAATGAGTGAAGGTGTGTGTAGACGTAGGAATCAGTGAGTGTGTATGTAGTAACTAGTATTGGTGTGTCAATGGTTTCAAAAATTATACTCTGTATTTAACACTGGGTGAAACAGAGGTTATATTAAAATGTGAGGAGATGCATTGTATTGTCACATGAATGATATCATCAGTGATGTGGTCATTGATGTCAAATGAGATGTCATCAGTGATGTCATCAGTGATGTCATTTGAGATGTCATCAGTGATGTCATCAGTGATGTCACTGACCATGTCATGAATTATGTAATATGTGACATCATCAGCAGTGGATTGCGGGTGCACGATATATAGTTAGTGCAACTAACTATATATGGAATTTCAATGGTTTTGTGTGAGTAAAATAAGGTTTTGTAAATGCTAATTCCTAACTATATATGGTCTATAACCTATGGTTTTTTCAGTGAATTTTCAAGGTTTTGTAAATGCTAATTCCTAACTATATATGGTCTATAACCTATGGTTTTTTCAGTGAATTTCATTGGTTTTTTAACAGCTAATATCTGTAGCTGTAAAATGTATTCTTCTTTAAATCCAAAAATATATTTTATATGTTTATGAATAAAAAAAATTTTAAATATTTTTTTTTCTTCGTTCCCGCTTCGCGAATCGGGAAGCTTCCCGTTAGCTGACCTTGATGCCGTGAAATAGACCGCGAGCCGGTAAACGTTTCTTTACCGCAACTGCCGCGTTAGAAAACAACATCGTGACGCCTCCCGTCCGCATGACGTTTCGCGTTGTCGCGTGATACGTCATATGACGTGCTACGTTAGCGAACTGGTACGCGAAGCGAGTCGCAAAGCGCAGGTTTCTGGAAGCAAACCGGGAGGCCCTGCAAAGCGCTTAACGTAAACACAGCAGGTCATGTGACTTGGTAATAACACTTTTCATTGGTTCATTTCACTTTTGGTTTCCTAATGATGTAAGACTAGGTCATATAATCTAAAATGAACACTTTTCATTGGTTGAGAACTCTTGTTTTTCCCAAATGATGAAAATCCCTCCTTCTTTCCTCACTCTGACTTTCATCATTGTGAGAGAAAGACCCTTTGTGATCACTGAGCAATGGCTTCTTTAGTAGCTTCAGCTGGTGCTTCCCCACCACCTCCACCACATCCAAGGAAGAGTGGACCACCTGCTCAAGTTATAATTCAACAAGAAGAGGAAGAAGAGGAACAGGACGACGAGCACGAAGAGAGGCAGTTTTTGCCTGAGCAGCCCAGGACGTCTCACCGGAAAGAAAACTTCATTTGGGAATTTTTTAAAATTCCCAAAGGTCAGAAAAAAGTAAATGCAAGATACGTAACTTGCCTTATATGTCAAGATAGACTGTCCAGAGGAACCGAGAAAAAATACAGTTTCGGAAACTACACAATGCATCGCCATATGACTAGGTGGCATCCTAACAACTACAGTGCTGCACAGTTTCGGAACGACCTAGATAATCTCCCTATTATGGCCAGAAGATCTGTTGTACCGGAAGTAACGGGACCAGAGGGCAGGGAGATGGTGCCAAATATACAAATGAAATTTGGTGAAGTAAAACACATCTGCGTATTTTGCGATGGATTCATTTCCTACGGAGAAAGAAGCATCACTCTGATCAACAGAGCTATTGACTATCATATGCAAGTTTGTACGAAACGCCCAAAATAATAAATACTTCTTTTTTTGTTTTGTTGCTCCTGTTGAGCCCTTTACAATGAATCGTTTTCATTGCCCCCTCCAAGAAAACCCCCCAAAAATATAAAACTGTTCAGAAAAATTCAAAAAAAGTAAAAAAATGTTCCGAAAAATAATAAAAAAAATATAAAACAACAAAAACAATAAAAAAAAAGTTCTTTTCAGAACTACCTCCCCGTTATTAAAAAATTGGTACAATATTTGGAACTGTGCCAACCTCTATTTCTCTTAGTTCGCTTCCCAGTTCGCTCGCCGGTACGCGAACCGGAAGCGAACCAAAAACAGTAAGTATAAGGGAAGGAAACAGACACTTATGTTAAAAGAAAGACAGCTATAGGGGAGTAAACTAGAGATACTATTACCCGTAATCCACTGCTGATGATGTCACATATTACATCATTCATGACATGCTCAGTGACATCATCAGCAGAGGATTGCGGGTTTTTTGGCAACGTGCCTTATCCACGGTTTAATAACGCTGCCTTTTGCTTTATATAAGTTTTCAAATTGTATGAAATATATACCAATAGGTCGTTATGAACCTTTAGGTAGTGCTTTTCTTCATGAGGTCTGGTCGCTTCCATACACATACAGATGTTTCAAAGATGATCAAGAAGTTTATCTGAATGGAGAGGAATGCACTGAGACGCCAGATCATTCACTAATGTGTAGGCACATACAGTTACACGGTTCATGCAACAAACACCGACCAAATATGGCTTGCGTGTTGCAAGGCACGCCAGTTCCTGCTATCATCCCCACGTTCAAGTTGTTGGAAAATGGTAGTTATTTGATGCTCAATAATGAAGATTGTTCTGGGTTAATTAAAAGTATTCCTTTTATCGTAACAGTAAGTGAACGGGTTATTTGCTGCAGAAATGTTCTATTTCCTCCCTCACATGAACATAGGGAGTTTTCAATCTCGCCACAAATACCAACCTTGGGAGCAGATTTCAACAGCATGGCAAGAATAAGAGCTCTTTTGTCTCAGAGAGAGGTGGCCTTGAGTTCGGCCCGTGAAACTTTCGTGCTTCACATAGCGAACACCCGTACAGAGGTGCAGACCCTTTTCAATTCAGATTTGCCTTTCCATTTCAGCAAGATGGTTCGGACTATCTCTAACGCATCCTCCACAAAGGCCCTGGCGCACTTTTTTAAAGTTGTTACCAGTGGTCTCGTGACTTCATTTGAGAAAATCTTTGGAGTCATCCCTGCTTTCTTTCATTGTATTTTTTCCACTCTGCTTCGTGGATTGCCATTTTTACTTGCATTACCAGCGGACGCTCTTGTGCTTTTTTACATTTTTAAATATGGATGTCCCTCCTATGCAACCTCCCGCCCTGCAGCTGCTGACACTGTTCCGCAATCGCATGCTAGAATATTATGGCACAATGCCGTTGGCGATATTAAGCACGGCATATGGATTATCTTTTCGATTCTCCTACTTCACCTGTGTCCAGCCTGTATTTCACTGCCTGACCTGTGATTTCGATTGGGCCATTGATTTGTGTCTCTGCGGACCGGTTTCTCCTGACGTCGACTTTAATCAGCTGATGACTCCTATCATTACTCACGAGTTGGTTTGTCCTGGCGAAAGGATTATGGCTGTGGCATTGATGCATGGACTAATTGGTCCCTGGAATTTACTGGCGGCAACACAGTCTTTCTTGGAACAGAGCTTTCTTGAAAACCCACCGAGCTGTCCTCTGATGGTGATAGAGGATCCGGTGCTGGGAGAGCACGTATGTTCTTTTCCGCTTTTAAATTGGATGGCTGAACTGTTTTCGGATGAAGACGGTGACTTCCTATTGGAGGCTGTTGCAGCTTATTTTGCATACACAGTTATGTCATAGACCTTTTTCATGTTTGATATGCTGAGTACTAGCATTTCATTGACAATTCATTGACTTATTTGTCAAGTTTTTATTATTTACCTTGCCTATTGGCTTAAGACTCGATAAAGTACTTGGCTGTTTTATTTTTCTTTAGCATTAAATTTTCCTAGTTTTTAATGCTTTACCTTGCGGACCGTCCACATATAAACTTGCAATCTGCTCTCATGAGATGGCACTTCTATTATCTTATTCAGTTCGTTTCCGGATCATGGGGAGGTGTCATCTACGTCCTGGATATCTTTACACCGTGTTAAGTTAGCATGGGCTCATTACCGGTTTAAACGCCATTTTTCCTTTTTTGCAACTTCTGCACACGACACTTAGTTGTTGCTTTAGCTTTCAACCTAGTAGTTCATCGTGGTTTACATGAGAATAATATGTTATTGCTCTACTATCTGCTTTGCTTGTTAAACTATATCTGTACAGCGAGTGCTAAAGTTTCAAGAACAACACGATACAGAATTGTTATGAGGTCTGATCTCCACGACTTCATACTCATAACATAAGTGCAACTTCTGCCAATTCTGGGCATGAGGCGGGTTTTATATTGCTTTGCCAAACACACATACACAACACTTGATGCGGTTCACATGAAGAGAGAGCTGGTGTATGCTGATGTGATTCCTTCAAATCTAAGACACTAAAGTATGGGCACGCCCTAAACCAACACAAAGAGACCTTCTTAGCAAATAATATAATATGTGTATTAGGGAGGGTGAGATATAAGCAGCCGCGGGCCGTGGAGGGAGTTACGGTGAGGCAGGGAGGCGGGGAGGGGGAGGGGCAGGGTGGACCCTCTCCACCCTGCCCCTCCCCCTCCCCGCCTCCCTGCCCCACCGTAACTCCCTCCACGGCCCGCGGCTGCTTATAAGTGTTGCTAACTCTTATTCATTTACAGCATGTTAACATACTGTCACCATTCGCTTTTTATGTACTAGTAACTATGCTGGTAATTTTGCTACTGATAATATGTGTACTTGTATTATCTAAGAAACTACGCCTGAGAAGACGGCATTAGTAAATAAACATTTCAAATACACATGTGTTCTTCTTAACTCCATGTTCTGGTTTCTAAGAAATATATAACGACCGACTGTTCATGAGTTCCACGTATCCTGAGGTACTATAAGTTCATATTCTGGATTGTCTAAACATTGAGAGTTTGTTATATCCAATGTGACACTGTACCTAGCTTGCTAAGGGGTTTTTGATTACTACGGTGAGTTTTGGGACACCCTAATTCGCCGAGGTTCCAATCCTCTGTCCACAGTTCTGTGTGAGAACAGAAACCCTGCGACAGGGGCACCCCCGACCCTTGCTGGAGCTTCATCACACTTGCGATACAACTCCAGCAATGCGCCACCTTTACGGCACAGATACATCACGCATCTGTGCTGTTTTTGCCCCATGATGCGCCGCATTGTAAATGCAGCACACCATAGGTGACGGAACAGCGGCACAGAATGACTAACACATCCCTGGTGATGCGCCAGTCATCTTAAATCTATCCCTATGCTTCTTATCTTGTTAGAGATGAACCGCCATATGTATCATCAAAGTTTTTTGCATTTCCTAAATAGCGAAGTTTAAGGAATAAATAGCGATTCTTTACCATTCCTAGTTTGCGATGAGCTATTTGCTAATTACAAATTACCCATTCATTTCCTTCATTTCCATAGGGCGGTTGGACTCACTTTTAGCTCGAACGGCTGAATGGATTTGCACGAAACTTGGCAAAATTGTAGGGACTGGTAGCCCGATGTGCCTTTGCTATGTCTCAAGATATATGCTCCAGTGGTTTTTACGAAAATTAACTTTGAAAAATATATATTGGGCTACATTGGCCTATATATATGTTGGAACCCAAATGTAGCCCAATGTAGCCCAATGAAGCCCAATGAAGCCCAATGTAGCCCAATGTAGCCCAAAGATGGCCGCCAGAGACGAAAAAAACAAATGTAGCCCAAATATCAGCCAGATGTAGCCCAACTATAGCCCAGTGACAGAATGACCAATCAGCGTCGCAAACCTCCGTTACGCGAAGCGGAGCGCTGTTACAGATATATATCTTTTTTTGAACGTTAATTTCTCAAAATCCACTGGAGCACATATATTGAGACCTAGCAAAGGCACATCGGGCTACCAGTCCCTAATATTTTACCAAGTTTCGTGCAAATCCATTCAGCCGTTCCATTATTATTATTTTTATTTTTTTTTGCCCCGCGGGGCCCTTTTAAAACCTCCACATCAAACCTAGGGGGTCAGCGAGGATCTACTATTCCCCTTATGGTCATTTGCCCCTTCGCTTTCGCCTCCTCTTGTCTCTCGATCCTACCGAGAGACAAGATGGCGGCCGCTACGGACTGTTTGGAATGTTGACAGACGCCGGAGAACCAATCAGCTTCGCTTCACAAAGCTCCGTTGCGCGAAAAGTACGCGTCCTGGAGCGCTGCCCGGTCCGCTGTTACAGATATATATCTTTTTTTAAACGTTAATTTCTCAAAATCCACTGTAGCACATATATTGAGACCTACAAAAGGCACATCGGGCTACCAGTCCCTACAATTTTGCCAAGTTTCATGCAAATCCATTCAGCCGTTCGGGCTAAAAGTGAGGCCAACCGCCCTATGGAAAACTCAATGTTAAAAACACGTTTTGGGACCCCCCTTTTTTCTCGGCCCCCCCTTGACGAACCCCCCCCAAATTTTCAAGGGCTGCTCAGAAACAAAATGTGCCATTTTCCTGAAAATTTCAGCCAATTCCGTCCACAAACGCCAAAGTTATTAGACATAGAATTTTCAAAAATCCCATAGAGAAAAAATCCTAACTATATATACCTACTGGCGACCGCCAGTAGGTAATATATACACATATATATAAATTTATATATATATATATATATGTGTGTGTGTGCGGGTAGAGAGGTGTAGAGGGGTAGAGGTAGAGAGAGAGAGGTAGAGAGAGGTAGAGAGTAGGGAGTGATTAGGGAGTGAGTAGTAGAGAGTGAGTAGTAGAGAGTAGTTGAGAGTAGTAGTGAGTGAGTAGTACAGAGTAGAGAGTAGTAGAGAGTAGGAGAGAGTAGTAGAGAGTAGGAGAGAGTAGTTGAGCGTGCTTAGTAGAGAGTAGTAGAGAGAGTAGTAGGGAGTAGTAGTAGACAGAGTAGTAGAGAGAGAGTAGTAGAGAGAGAGTAGTAGAGAGTGAGTAGTAGAGAGAGAGTAGTAGAGAGAGAGTGGGACAGAGTAGTAGAGAGTGGTAGAGAGTAGTAGTAAAGAGTAGTAGTAGAGAGAGTAGTAGTATAGGTAGTAGTAGTGAGTAGAGAGAGTGAGTAGTAGAGAGTAAGTAGTAGAGAGTAGAGAGTGAGTAGTAGTGAGGAGTAGAACATAGTAGAGGGTAGTAGAGAGTGATTCGTAGAGAGTAGTATAGAATGAGTAGTAGAGAGTAGTAAAGAGAAGTAGAGAGTAGTAGAGAATAGTAGAGAGTAGTATAGAGTAGTAGAAAGTAGTAGAGGGTAGTAAAGGGTAGTAGAGAGTAGTAGAGAGTGAGTAGTAGAGAGTAAGTAGTAGTGAGTAGTAGAGAGTAGTATAGAGTAGTAGAAAGTAGTAGAGGGAAGTAGAGAGTAGTAGAGAGTGAGTAGTAGAGAGTAGTAGAGTGAGTAGTGTGAGTAGTAGAGAGTAGTAGAGAGTAGAGTAGTAGAGAGTAGTAGAGAGTGAGTAGTAGAGAGAGAGAATAGTAGAGACAGTAGTAGAAAGTAGAGTATAGAACGCGTAGTAGAGTGTGTAGTAAAGAGTGTAGTAGAGAGTAGGAGAGTAGTAGAGAGAGAGAGTAGTAGAGAATAGGAGAGTGAGTAGTAGAGAGTAGTAGAGTAGTGATTAGTAGAGAGTCTTGCTGCAGATATCCCTCTGAAGCCACGTGTTGTGTGTGCGTACGGTATATACTAATTCACAATAAACACGCCAGGGGGTGAAGCTGCCGTGCACGCGTCTCGTATTTAGTACAACGTTTGGAAGTTACGAGCTCCGAGAGGAGTGAGTTCCCTCTTCACTGAAGTTTTTCTGTGCACCCGCCTGCGATTTTGATACCCTCCGAGGGTGCGAAGGGACAATCTACTGAAATAAGTGAAAATTCAAAGTCAGAACAAAGCATTTGTAAGTAATGTGGCGCAGTCTGTAGGCATGAATGAACGAGGGCCCGGCATCCTTTCAACAAAGCGCAGACACACAAACATCTGCCCAAGTGTCACTTAACAACAAACAGAGGCTTTCTGCAATAATGGTAAATGTTTTTCTCTGTGAATGTGGTTCAACACAGTACTGTTTGGCTGGTAAACAACAAATAATACCCCTTTAAGACATCTGCTAAAACCAGAAATCAGTAGCCTAAGAAATACAGTGAAAGAACATTCATTTTGTGGCCTCTTTGCTGTATCCTTTTGAATGGCTCCCGCAGAATGAACAACTCGATGGTTGGGAGAACCAGAGACGCTGTGCAATATGATACCAATGCTCAGGGGGCTGGCAGAGGGGGGAGATAGTGAAAGGAAGAGGCAAAGAAGGGGAGGGAGAGATTGCGCCGGAGCTTGTCTACAGCAATGAGAGAGGTGGAAGGTGTGTGCACAACATGGACAGAAAAGAACGTGCATCAATTCTTACTCAGTTCCAAAGCCCCGCCTCTTTTATAATATCAAAAAAGAAGCGAGTAAGCAAACAGTCGGTTTCTATTAAAGTGCAGTCTCCATGTCCTCCGTGGGAGAAATCTCCCTCTGTCTGTTCCCAAAACAGTGCTGTTGGTACCCTGCACGATAGTATTCCACACCCTCTACCTCCACCCCACGCGAACGCAGCATCAGTGAGCGCCAACTGCCAGTGTTGTGTTCTTACCTTAGTAAAAACAGGAAAAGGTAACAGCTGACGGGCCGCAACCAGAGACGCTGTGCAAGCATACAGCATGGGCACTGGGTCAGCCCACTTCACCCATTGGCTGACGTCATTGTGAGTGACTGCATTCTATCCTTTCTTAAGCAGCACATCTGAACACTTAGGGGCAGATTTATGAAGGCCTTGCGCCACGTTTACGCCGCTGTTGCGTCACGCAAGGCGGCGTAAACGTGGCGCATCCCTACGAACGATTTACAACGTGACGCATCTAGGCAGATGCGTCACGTTGTAAAGCCCTGCGCCGCTTGTGGGCGTTCCAGCGCAGGGTGGGCGTTCCGTGGCAGCTGCGCCTCGCAAAAGTGGCTGAGTGAAATCTATAAGATTTCCCTCAGTCACTTTCAGGCCAATGCTGCGTCAAAAGCCTGCGCCTGCTTGAAGCAGGCGTAGGTCTTGATGCAGCATTGGTCAGATAGGGCACCCCCGAGCCTTGCTGGAGCTGCGTCGCGCTTGCGACGCAACTCCAGCAATGCGCCGCCTTTACGGCACAGATGCGTCACGCATCTGTGCCGTTTTTGCCCCATGGTGCGCCGCATTGTAAATGCGGCGCACCATGGGTGGCGGAGCTGTGGCGCACTGTGGCGCACATTAACTGGCGCATCCCTGGGGATGCGCCAGTTACCATAAATCTGCCCCTAAGAGTTTCCCTTCAGTGCCAGCTGTGAGCTTTTTGAGGGCAAAAATGTTTTTCCTTTTAGCCAATTTGTTTTTATTTTGGTGAGGGCTTGGAAGCAGCTCCATCAATAAAGTTTTACAAAAAAAATTACAACATAAGCGTAAATGCCTTTTGGTGTTGTCACTGCTTGTTTGTTTTCTCTGTGATAAGTGTACCAACTGTCTCTCTTTGCAACAAGTGTCCGGTTCTTTCTCTAGTATGTGATATCAAGCTCACTCTGTGACCTTAACTGCGTGAAGAGTTTATTATCGGCCTATTCCGGTCACTCCACAATGATCAAGTGTACCTTGCTCATAACCGCTGTCCTTGCTCTCATAGCAAGCGTCCATACGTCTTTCTGCAATAATAGTAAATATTTTTCTCTGTGAATGTGGTTCAATACAGTACTGTGTGGCTGGTAAACAACAAATAATACCCCTTTAAGACATCTGCTAAAACCAGAAATCAGTAGCCTAAGAAATACAGTGAAAGAACATTCATTTTGTGGCCTCTTTGCTGTATCCTTTTGAATAGTCTTCTCGCGTGCGATTGACTGCTCCATCTGCGACATGGGCACGTGACGAGAGGAAACCCTCTGGTTGCAACAGATAACGACTTTTAAAATAGCGCATCCCCAGCCTTCTCCTCATCATCAACACGAATAAACCTCCCGGGCCGTTCAACGCACAGGCAACGTGAGCAGAAACCGAACAAAGCAAATGTCTCTGATGGAAATGATACGTTTATTTTACCAAAGAACACTGTGCGTACAAATTTGTGTTAATTTGCCTCAATAAATACATACCTTGCAAACTTTTCCAAGTCAACTAAATATTTCCAAGTGGCTGTAGAGGGTTGTTAGATCTGGGGTTCTCTAGTTAGCAATAGTATTCACCTTTGTCCAAATAGGGACCCTTACTTCTATGTCAGTATAAGGGGATTACACTCCTTAATAACCCCTACTCACCACCTTGGTAGCTTGGCACGAGCAGACAGGCTTATCTCTGAGACAGTGTATTAAGCATTTGTGAATATACACAGTAATACAGTGAAGACACTACAGATGGACACAACACAGGTTTTATAAAAATAAGTATTCTTTACATAGACTTAAACACAAGACCACATACGACAAAAATCCACAATACTACACTTAAGATTACTTAAAAGATGATTAAAGTTGCTTAGTGCAAGTTGATGTTAAATGCGACAAAGTTCTCAACAAAGTACCTGAATGCGTAACGCAAAGTAAACAAAAGGCTCGCAAAAGGGGAGATGTGTCGGTTCCGTGATCCGGGGGAACGGTTGCATCTTGCCTCAATGCTTGCGCAGAGTAGGGGACTCGTCGTGAGCCTTACCGGTGAGGAGGTGATGCGTAGATTCTCGGCCTGCGGCCCCGTAGTGGTACGCAAGATGGGGCCTTGATGCGATGATCTGTTTGTGATGTGAGAAGATGGTACCCTTGAAGCGGCGATGCAATGACGATGCGATAAAGCCCTGGCAGCCTTGCCACGACTCTGTACTTTAGAGCCGTGACAGGCCCTGCAACACGCTTTTCCGGTGATGCGATGGCGACTCTCACGATGGTGTCACGCTTCTCCGGTGATGCAACAGCAGACAGCTTCGATGAGCACATGCTTCCAGGGAGATGAGGCGAAGGCTCACTTCTCCAGCGATGTGACGATTTCAGCTGCAGCAGCGACACGCTTCTTCTCGATGTGTCACGCTTCCAGCTCCCACCCGCACGCAAGTGTCTGGAGTCAGAATTCCCAGCAAGGAAATTCAGGAGGGAGCTGGAGGTGAAGTCTTTTGTCCCTGAGACTTCAGCAGGAGGCAAGCACAGTTCAAGCCCTTGGAGAATATTCTGTAGATGAAAGTCCTTACAGAGTTCCTTCTCCTTTCCCTTGGCAATGAAGCAAACACTGCAGGCCAACCCAGCAAACAGCACACTGGCAGAGGGGCAGTCCAGACTCCTGCAGCTTCCTTGGTTCTTCTCCTTGGCAGAAAGGTTTCTTGTTCCAGAAGTGATCTAATTTCTTGGGATCAGGGTCCCAATATTTATACCCCAAAATCCTTTGTTCTCTGAAGGCAGAGAGTCTTCTGCCTAGTCCAAACCAGTTCCTGAGCGCTTTATTTACATGACTCTCTTCTTCCTTTCACTGTGCAGGGCAGAGACATCAGCCTCCCCACAGGAGGTGGAGCCAGCACAGGGGAGGGAAGATAAAGCTCTGGAGCACTCTGTTGAAACGATTCCTCCTCTCCTTTCACAGTGCAGGGCAGTGACATCAGACAAGCCACAGGAGGTGGAGCCAGCATTGTAGAGGGAAGGCCCAGCCCTATTCAGGTCCCAGGTACAACTGCTCCCTCCCATCTAGATGCAGATCTCTCTATTCACCACTGGGCTGCCCAAGCCTGTCTCCTGGAATCCCCCAGCCC
Source organism: Lissotriton helveticus (assembly GCF_964261635.1). Taxonomy (NCBI): domain Eukaryota; kingdom Metazoa; phylum Chordata; class Amphibia; order Caudata; family Salamandridae; genus Lissotriton; species Lissotriton helveticus. Next base: position 1,072,175,471 of record NC_136067.1, on the reverse strand, counting down.
TGTCACTCACAAACCCAGACAAGGAATTCACAACCCAGCAGAGGCAGGCCTGGATAGTTAGACAAGAAAATACCTACTTTCTAAAAGTGGTATTTTCAAACACAGAATATTAAAACCAACTTTACTAAAAGATGTATTTTATTATTCTGAGTTCAGGCATACTAAATTCAATTTTGTACCACGTTCCCTGAGTCAGTTAGGATTATAAGAATGTAATAATCTAACTTCCCATTCTGGCCTATGAGAACAGGTAGCCTTCAATAAAAAAAAAATGGCTGTAATTCACCATTAGAACATGCTACACACAGCAGAGCATGTCCTACCTTATACTTACAATACACCCTGACCTTGGGCCTACCATAGGGGTGTCTAACATGACGCAAAGGGAAGGTTTAGGGACTGGCAAGTGGGTGCACTTGGCCAAGTCGACATGGCAGTGCTAGACTGCACACAGGCCTTGCAACGGCAGGCCTGAGACACACTTTACAAGCTGCTTCTGTGGGTGGCACAACCATTGCTGCACGCCCACCAGCAGCATTTGATGTACAAGCCCTGGGCACACATGGTGCACTGTACTAGGGGCTGACAGATAAATCAAATAACCCAATCATGGAATAACCAATTAGTATATAACTTTAACATAGGGAGCACTTGCACTGTGACACTGATTAGCCGTGGCACAATGCCCAAAGCATATATCCAGCAAAAACATATCAAAACAGAGGAAGCAATCCGTCAAAAATGGAAGGGAGACTCACGCCAATGATGGCAGGTCTAACAAGGGTCATCTTGAAAGAAAAGTACAACAAACGCTCGCCATGACATAGACTTTTCTCTATTTTCTGCCGTCCCACTTGGACGGACTTGGCCTGACTTCCTGCTGGCGTAAAAGCGTTATTATCTTCTTTATGGGGCCATCTGTTTGGACCCATAAAGAAGATAACAAACCTTTTACGCCTGCAGGAAGTCAGGGCAGTCAGTCCAAGTGGGACGGCAGAAAGAGAGAAAACTGTACGTCACTACAAGCTCTTTCCCAATGGCCAGCCACTGTTTAGTATGAACGGTGACGCCGGACAATGGGAAAGAGGGGCGGAGCTTAAAGCCCGCTAGCGAATCTCCCTCAATCTCATTAGATCTCGCAAGCGAGACTGCGCATGCGCAGCCATCGCAGGCTTCGTCCTAAAAAATAGTATACAGCCATGTCTTCTTTACATTTCTCTACAGATCGACCCATATCACACCACTAGTGTGGAAGAACACATCCTAAAAAACAAACAAAACATCACTATCAGAAGTTGCTGATCACACAACAGGCCAACCCATTGAAGGTTAAATTAAATTAAATCAAATCACAGTTATCACTAAAAATAACTTTCTTTTCACAGGTTTCAATGAAAAAAATATTTGATTGCGAACACAGCATTGCCGAATAAATATGAACTTTATAATCAGTAAAAAATGTGGAATCTCAAATAAAACATGTCTAAACATTTTCCCTTGCCGGATAACATAAAAGTAAATTTATAAACTAATTGTGAACACATTTTGTTGTCTTTTCCTTTCAATACAGATCAAGCCATACCACACCACCTATCTGGAAGAACACAATCTACACAAATCAAAAAACCCACTCCATCTTCTTTGAAAGTTACTTTTCACAGAACAGAGATATGCATTTAAGGTAACATATGACCAAAACTCAATTATTACCCAAAATAACTTTCTTTTCATGGGTATCAATCAAAAACAAGTCAAAGCAAACATAGCAAAACCTAAGATAAATAACCATTGTCATAAAAAAGAAACTTAGATTGTGAAATAAGTCATTTAAAAACATTTCCATATACTAATGCACATAAACTTTATTTTATCTTTCCTTCTTTCTACCTGCAGATAAAGAAAGGCAGCAAGAAATCAAGCAAACTATGTTAATTCCCGCAGGGGAAACAGACTACTGAGTTTGGGTGGCTACTTTTATTGCAAGTAGAGATTAACTGAGCCTAGGAGTCATTGGAGGTGTGTGCAGTATTATGCATCCCATTGCACAGGCAGAGCAGTTACTCTTGGTGACACTGTTAAACAAAACAACGAGCACCATCACTCTGCCTCTGCAATGGAGATTGAAGTTTGTCAAAATATTGAACAAATTAAAAGCCTTGCAATCCACCTCCAATGAACCTTGTGGCTCAGTTTTGAGGGAGGTTTCCCAAAACATACCTATGCATGTATCTGGTTCTATGCCTACTATTCCTGATCTTGTATTATACAGAGACAAAAACAGGCTAGTAAGCCTCGACGCGTAACACCTCAAACCTACTCAGATATCAACATACCTGAAGAATTGACAGTAACCCTTACCATGAAATATTTCCTTTTGCATGACAACAACCCCCCCCTTCCCGGAAACCTTGTTAAACTGGAGAATAGTGATATTTCGATCATGTATGGTACATTTAAGTCCACCCCCCATTCTCTTCAGCCAAATATACACTATTCATGCCAACATTAATAACACCACTGCTCCTTTAGTGTACAGTTTACTGACTGATAAGCAAGCTTCAACCTATACTGAATTTTTGTCAGTGATGAAAACTAAAACTCTAAATAAAAGTCCTAGAAAAGTGATTATTGATTTTGAATTATCAATGACTAATACCATTACTAAATCATTCCCAGAAATCCAAATTCAAGGATTTTTTCCCACTTTTCACAGGCATTTGGGGAAAAATGCAAAAAACATCTTTAGTTGAAGAAGAACACATATCAGACAATTACAATATCAATTGAAGAAACTAACAGCCTTATGCTTTGTGCCAGCCACCGAACAGTGTAGATGAATACTACACATCAATTACTGAATCTGACTACTTTACAGGAAGCAATCAAAAATTGGTCCCCTTACTAAATTATTCTGAAGGCACATGGATTGGCCATCTAAGAAGGTTGGGTTGCAGGAGCAAGCCAAGGGTCTCAATTAACTGCTGGAAATGTTACACAACCTGATTAGAGATTGGCACGAAGACTAATAATGCCATTGAGGGATGGCAAAACACCTTAAACAAATCTAACAGAAAAACTCACCCAAACCTCTATCATTTATTGGAAACCTTGAAGGAGGAGCAAAGTTATAAAGAAATGAGAATAGAGCAATCCCAAAAAAGGAAAGATATGTAAGAACAACTATTGGCACAAGTGCAACAGTTTACGTTGTCATTGTCTTGAGACTACCTGGAAAATATTGGAAGCATACTGCATTTCTAATACAAACTAACCCCTTCTTTTAACGTACATGACTAATTTTATTTTAACAATTTAATTGGCATTTTTTAAAAACAATTCTAGGATTTTTAGGAATGTCGGAAATCCTACCTGCAGATGTCTTCTTTCTTAAACTTTTGGTGATGCTTCGATTCATCCTGTCACCAAAAGTCTTCTGTACTCCAATACTCCACAGGGTTTAACGATGAAGCCACAAATTTCCCGATCAAGAATTTGAAGAACAAGGTGGAGTAAACATCAGTGCCAGCAACATATTAGTTGGTTTAAAAATCTGTGTTATAATAAAAAACGCAAATCCAAAACAAACAAAATATTAAAAAAAAAAAAACATTCATTTTTCACACAAAAAAGGGCAAATCTAATTCATAATTCTAATCCATGATACATATTAAAAAGAAATTGTCCAGGTCAATCCTTGTACACCCAGTTCCAAAAAACAGTAATCCATAAAAAAAGCTGCTCCAAAAAAAATCTTGTTTGCCCTTTTGAAAGGCCTGCATCCGAACCCATGAATCTTTTTCGTTCTTTTAAACTTGTGATGTGTATTGCGAAAAAACTTAGAACAGTACTGAAAAAGCACGCAGCAAAAATAATTTGCTAATATTACCAAAAAGTTTTTTAAAGTATTCTATTGTTTTGTAGAAATACTTTTTTAACTTATCTTGCAATAACCACAATCGTCCCGATGTAGACCTTCAACAACTACCTGCATAGGATGAAAAATGAGTTAAAACATACATTACATTTGAGTTTTAAACTGACCACCTTACAAATACCTCCCTCCTCTCTCTTTACAAAAACGTTGGCCACCTAGAACTCTAAATTTAAAATATTAAAAGTTCTTACCTAACCGCAGCTCTCCCATGCATCCGATCTTGACCGCAACGGTTCACCAACTGTAGAAACAGACGCTCAACCGCATACGTCATGGCTGAAAGTAAAAAGAAAAAAGGGACAATCATTACCATTGAATAAAATGGAAAAGTGTGGGAACAATACATTTTTAATGTTTAATAAAATATTTACACAGTTCAAAATTATAAAAAATTAAAACAAAATAGTACATAAATATCTTTATTTTTAAAAAATTATTACTGATTTTTTTTAAGTGTTTCTCTTATTTATTACTATATATTAAAACTTTTGTTGTTTTTCATTATTCATAAAATATATTTAATACTATTTGGTGTTGTGTGTTATGCTTCATTTATTATGTTTATATTTTTTACATGTTATTCTAAATTATAAATATGTTTTTATGCACTTTTTCATTTTGTTTTATTATTTCAAATTGAACAATTAGGGCCCAATTCCAATGCGGTTTGGAACATTACGAGTGAATCAGTTTGGGAATGGTGTCCGACCGACTTGGATCATGAGAATCCGACCAACCGAGTACGATGCATCCAGATGCTTCCAGTTACGATTTGGTTGGACTCCCATTAACTTCAATGGAAGCCTATGTTGCGATCGAATGCATATGCTCCCATTGAAGAAAGGGGTGGCTGGGGGAAATCAAGGACCCTGTGGCAGGCACCCCCTGGTGCCTGCCACACTGTGCATGGCTGGTAGGGAAGGACCCAAGGGTACCCCAGCAGGCCCGATTGGGAAAGCTCCAGGTGCAGGGTTGCCCGCTACAGGCCCCCAAAGTCTGATTCTGACTACTGATTTGAGCCGGACAGAAAGATTTGGAGAGGCTTTCTGAATCCAGCATCGTTCGGAAACGCGGCCCGTTGAGACATACGATTCTGCTCTGTGCGGCTCGGTCATTCCAAATGCTATCGGGTTCGGAGTGGGATATTCCTAACGCCTAACTCAAATCGTACTCGGCGGGTCAGAAACCTTTCTGATTCAGTCAGAAAGACACATTCCCATTCCGATTCTGACCGAGCAAATGCCGTTAGGAGGCCTTTCTAACCTCATCGGAATCAGGCACTTCATCTTTAGAAATGAATACTCAGCTATTACAAATAATACATGTGTATTCAGCAACTTCCCCACACCTTACCCCTAAATCCTTCACACCCATTGCCTAAAAGGTTATGTTACAAGCCCTTTTATTTTAAATTATTTTTAAAATCAAGTAATACATTATTATTTCACGAAATAAATTATTTTGTTTAAAAAATATATTTATTATATTTAAGACTCTGCTAAATATATCAATACTTGGGTATTAAATGAATACTGAGTATTAATACACTGCCTCAACCAGAACCCCTAAATCCCCCACATCCCGTGCCTAAATGGTTACGTTACAAATCCTATTCTTTTTTTTAAATTATATTTATTAATCCTCTAAATATATTAGTACTCCGGTATTAAAATTAATACCTGATTATTACTGCACTTCCCCACCCATAACCATTAAATCCCTTAAATCCCTCACATCCCGTGCCAAAAAGGTTATGTTAAAAACATGTTTTATTGTAAACTATTTTTGCAAAACAATATTAAATTAATTATTAATAATGATCTAAATAAATGAATACTCATGTATTAAAATGTATGCCTGAGTATCAGTACACTTCCCCACACACAACACATAAATCCTCACCTCCCCTACCTACATGGTTATGAGATGTAAATGATTATGTTACAAACTCTTTCTTAGTATCATTTAATTTTTAATAAAAATATTAAATTATATTTGTGAATCATCTGAATAAATAAATACTTAGATTATTAAAATGAATGTACATATCCTTTTTGAATAACATTAAAAACACTAATTATGTACTCATCTCATATTACAATAATTATTAAAATAACAAAAACAAATAAATACATTTAAACTCACCTGAACACTTACCTTAACCATACATGCAATGTAAAGCCTTGTGTTGTAATGGTACCTGTGTTGTAATAGCATGCGTTGTAATGGCATGGGTTGTAATGGTTACTGCATTGTAATGGAGTTGTTGTAATAGCATTACGTTGTAATGCCTGCGTTGTAATGGTAGTGCCCCGTATGTGTCTATATGTGGGTGTCTGTGTGTGTGTGTGTGTGAGTGAGATTAACAGACTGCCAGTAAAAGGAGTGAGTCAGAGTGGGAGATTCTGAGTGATAGGAAGAATGAATATGAGTGTGAATAAATGAGAGTGAGGGAGCATGACAGTGAGTGTTACTGTGTCTGAAACTCAGTGAGTCACAGTCTGAGTGAGACTCAAGGGCTGATTACGATATCATTCGGAAACTCATCTGACCGAATCGGCTTCGAAATCGTTTCTGACTGAATCGGGTTCTGCGAGTCTGAACAACCAATTGCGATGCTACTGAACATTGTTCGGTCGGACTCGCATTGACTTCAATGGGAGCCTGTGTTCCGAACGAGAACACAGGCTCCCATTGAAAAAAGGGCTGGTTGGGGAAAAGCCTGCACCCTGTGACAGGCACCCATGGTGCCTGCCACACTGTGCATGGCTGTAATGAGAAGTCAATACAAAAAGGTATGCAGTTCCTAAGAGTAGAGGAGGGAGAGGACAATAAGACTTCAGTCACGACAAATACAGAAGGGATGAGGAATTCCTCCTGTTGAAATTAGGGCCCTCACACACCCGGCCGGGTGTCATGCTTTATCATAGGGCAAGCTCCTCATCAGGTCGGCGCTGCAATACCTGACAGGCTCCCTATGATGGGCTCTTTGCCGGAGATCTTTTATTCCAAAGTGCCACCCCGATTCTGTCAGTGAGTGAGTCTGTCTGTTGTGTTGATCATAATAGGGGCATGTATGCTGGACCTTAATAAAGCCCCCAGTCCCTCTTTTTTGAGTTATGTAAAGAGAGGTCCCATGGCTACCCCACGGGCCCCAACTGGAGGCCTACAGCTAAAGGGGGGCCTGCTGTGGGCCCCCAAAGTCAGATTCCGACAGCCGTTTCGTGTCAGACAAATCAATTTGGAACTGCTGTCCGTATCAGATATCCTAATCGCTATGTCAGAAACACTGTCCCTAGAGCTGTACAATTCGGCACCGAAAGACTCGGCCTGTCCGAATGCCAATCGGAACCAATTCGGACAGCCCGAACAGTTTCTTTGCATTGTAATCGGTTGTTCGGAAATGTATCCGATTCGGTTGGAAACATAGGTTTGAATAAAACATTCTCCGAATCCGAATCCCGTTCTGAGCCGTTCCGAATGCCATCGTAATCGGCTCCTTAGTGAGTCAGAGAATGAGTGAAAGTAAGTCAGAGTGAGATTGACTGAGAATGAGTGGGCATGAGTGAGATTAGGTGAGTCAGAGAGAAACTGAGTGAGTGAGTGAGCAAGAGTGAGTGAGACTAAGGGAGTCTCAGAGTGAGATTGAGCCAGACAGAATACAAATGAGTGTGAATGAGTGGATATGAGTGAGTTAGAGTGATTTTTAGTGAATCGGAATGAGTGGGTCTGAGTGAATCAGTGAATCAGTGAGTCAGAGTGAGATGGACTGTATATGAGTGAGACAGGGCTAGTCAGAGTGAGATTGAGTAAGTCAGAATGAGTGGGGTTGAATGAGAATGAGTGAGATTAAGTGAGTATGAGTGAGTCATATTGAGACTGAGTGAATCAGAATGAGTGGTACTGAGTGAATCAGGGAGAACGAGTGAGTCAGAAAGAGAGTGAGTGAGGCTAAATTGGAATGAGTGAGTCAGAGTGAGAATGAGTGCAAATGAGCAAGAATGAGTGAGTCACAGTGAGACTGAGTGAGTCGGAATGAGCGAGACGTAGGGCCAGATGTAGGTAGGCAAATACCGGTCGGTAACGGCCGAAAATACCGAATTTCGGCCATTGCTGACCGGAATTGGCTTTTTGAGATGTAGGAGCCAAAAATATACCGATTCGGTAAATACAGGTCAGTATTTTTCCGACTTGGAATTGACCGAATTCTTATTTACCGAATTCTTATTTACCGAATCAGTAAATAAGAAATGGTAAAAAATGACCATTGAGATGTAGAAAAACTCAAAAATACTGAATTTCATGAAATTCGGTATTTAAGAGTCGGTATTTACCATGGAGTGAAAGCAGGTGGTAACCAGGTGCAGGTTATAAAAAAGGACCCAAAATGCAACAGTTTGGCCAGAATGGCGGCATTCTACGTCACTGCAAGGCGGCTACGGCTACAGGCAGCAGGAGAGAGGGTCTGGAGAAGGGAGGAGCAAGTCTACAGGCAGAGGATTACGCTTTTCCAACTCACTGAGCCAGAGATATTGCAAAGGTACAGGCTTCACCCCCACACAATCCTGGACTTGATCAGGGACCTGCACCCACTCCTGGAGCACCCAACACCAAGGGCGCACGCCGTCTCACCCCATGTGCAGGTGCTTTGTAGCCTACACCTGCTTGCATCTGGGAGTTGCCAGAGTGTGATTGCTGCGGTAGGCGGGGTGTCCCAGAGCTGCCTGTCCCGTTTCTTCAGGAAGTACCTGGAGGCCATGATGCAGAGAATGCATCATTACATTAGCTTCCCTGACACACATGCGGAACTGGTGAAGACCAAAACTGATTTCTATCAACTGGAACACTTCCCTCACGTCATAGGCTGTATAGATGGCACCCACATCCCAATCTGCCCACCTGCAGCCACAGAATACATATACAGGAACCGGAAGTCAACACACTCAATCAATGTGCAGGTGATATGCAATGCTGGCAACATTATAACAGACATTGTGGCCAAATTCCCTGGGAGCACCCACAACTCCTACATATTCCAGAACAGTGAGATCTACACACGTCTTGCTGCTGGAGATTTTGGGGAAGGATGCCTGCTAGGTAACTAACTGTGACACACCCTGATAGTTACTGCAGATGAATGTAGAATGAGTATGTAACTAATGGCACTCTCTTTTCCACCTAGGCGATAGCGCTTATGCTGTGCAGTCCTTTGTGCTCACCCCCTACCTTAATCCATCTACCAGGAGTGAGAGGCGTTACAATGTGGCACACAGAGCAACACGCAGCATTGTAGAACGCACATTTGGACTTCTAAAAAGCAGGTTCCGCTGCCTCCACAAGAGCGGAGGTGCACGGCAGTACACTCCTATCATCTGCTGTAAGATCATTGCGACCTGTGCCATGCTGCACAATCTTGCCACCAAGAAAGGCACAGAAGTGGAAATGGCATATCATGAGGACATTGATTATGGAACTGAACAGCCAGAGCCCTATGCAGCAGGAGCAGCGCAAGCCACAGATGGGAGACTGAGACAAGCAGAGATCACACGCAGCTATTTCTAAGTAAGTAAGGAGACACAGCTAGGCTTAGTATTTGAATGACGCAGTTTAATGGGCACTACGGAAATTTACTGGTAGCACACCATGCTACTTCAATGGCTGAATACCCCACTGGGTGGTCACAGGTTACCTCACCGTGACATGTCCTGTGGGTTGTGGGCATCATCATTGTTTGCGCCCACGCACAACAGTGCGGGATGCACAAGGCTGGGTGGCAACGGTGGCAGTGGAGCCGGGGTCAGCAGATTGGCGCCTGCTGCTTCTTCGAATGTCAGGAATAGGAGTGCTACAGCTGCTCCTGCTGGTGGAGTGTTCAGTGTCCCCGACACCTGTGTCCCAAGCAGTGGCTGCCTGGTTTGTAAGTAGTACTTCCATGGCAGAGGTTACTCTCCCCATCCCCCTAGACAAATTCGTGCAGCAGTGCACAATGCCATCTTGCATGGCGACAGAGCGCCAACATAGCAGTGAGGTTGCTGTGGCAAGCCGGTTCATGGCCTTGGTGTGTTGCCGCATGCACTGTCGATCCCGGCACCTCTCTGTGTGGTCAGAATCTAGTTTCTCACAGAGAGCAATCATGCACTGCGACATGTCCCTCATTCCCTCTGCCATGGACTTCATGCTCTCTGCCATAGAACCAATCCCCCTGTCAATGTTGCCCATCCTGGTATTCAAGTTGCACATTTGTCTCTGCACTGCTAAGATTCCCTTTGCTTGCAGGTGCTGGACTTTGACCATAGTGGCCTCCAGACCACAGAAGACCCCCTCTCCATCCTGAGCATCGCCTCTTTCCCATACCCTTTGGCGTCTGGCACCGCTACGCACACCTCCAGATGCGGTCTGCTGCCCTGCGTTGTCTGCTTCAAGTGGATCCGTTCGTGTGTCACCCTCCCCATCATCCTCATCGGACATCTCCAGAATCGTGAGAGGGGGCACATCATGCCTCCTTGGCCTTACCAGTTCAGATGACTCTGAAGTTGGTGTGGGGGAGAGTGCTGGTAATTCCAACTGTTGTGAGCCAAACAGCAGAGGTGATAGAGGCTGTGGTGTGGTGGGTCGCTCTGGTGTTGTTGCTGCCTGCGCTGTGGGTGTGGGTGGCGGAACAGTGCTTTGCCCTGCACTTGTGGCTGCGTCCTCACTCCTCTCCATTGCCGGTGCCCTCTCCTCCCTTTCCTGCGCTGTTGCGCGATGACTCTCCTGTGGACAAATATGAACATTGGCTCAGTGATGATGTACACCTGTGTGTCATTATTAAATCACATTCCTGTCACACAAATGCATAGTCCTCAACTGCTTCTGGATGTAGTGTGTGGCATGCCTTGCTGTTTTCTGTGATGAATGTATTCATGTATGTTTCTATGACTAGGTCTCCCATGATGCATTGCAGGTAAATCCTAAAACCTGTACTGGAGTGTGATACACACAACCACATTGGGGAAGGGGGACAGGGAAGGGGGTGGGGATTGATGTCCATGCAGCTTACCTTATTTTTTTACAGCTCTGGCTGAGCTGTCAGCATCCCCTATCCCATGGACACTCTCTGGCTCCAGGGGGACTCCATCATCAGCTCCAGGTCTGTTAGTGCAGGTGCACGGTTCCTTCCTCCACCTGTGGCGCCGGTTTCTTTTTTCTGGGCTGCCAGCTTTTTTTTGGTTATGATCCGAAGATCATACCACAGTTTTTTGAGGTCATCAATTTCCTTGGTTGTGACCCCGATGGCATTCACCTTGGACTGGATCCCCAGCCAGGTGTTCCTTTTAACAGACTCTGCAACATGCAGAGACTGCTTGCCAAAGAGCTAGGGTTTGGTGTCTCACAACCTCCTCCACCAGCACCTGCAGTTCAGCTGTGCTGAATTTAAGTTTCCTTTTGCGCTCAGCTCCATCCTTCTGGGCATCCTGGGACTCCGTTGTGCAGCTCAACTCAGCTCTGGGCAGCCTGTTCCAAAGTGTCTCACTGCTCTCAATGCTGTTCAGTTGCTCTGCACCTGCATGGGTGTGGCCAGCTCTGCACCTGCATGGGTGTGGCCACTTCCTGGTAGTGGGGTGGGGTAGATGCATTTGATTGGTTGGTTCCTCTGTTGCTTTGTTGTGGGGTGTGGTGAGTGTTCCTGATTGGTTGACAGGCTCAATTGGGTGTATTTTGTAAGTATTTACCGATTCGGTAAATACCGATTCGGTAATTCCCATTCATTCCTATGGGCCTGGAGGCCCATAGGGTTGACTGGGTGTTACCGAATCGGTATTTACCGAATCGCTAAATACCGAATCAGTAAATACCGATTTGGACTATCCGAATTTTACCGAATCGGTATTTTTTACAGAATTTTTTCTTACATCACATTTACCGAATCTAAAATACAGAATCGGTAAAATTCGGTATTTTAGAGTCGGTAAAATGGGATTACCTACATCTGGCCCTAAGTGGGCCAGAGCGAGAAGGAATGAATCAGAATAAATGGAACTATATGAGAGTAAGTGAAAATGAGAAAGACTAAGTGGGCCAGAGTGAGAATGAGTAAAACTGTGAGAGTCAGTGAGACTGAGTGAGTCAGAGTAAGTGCAAGTGCAAAATAGAGTAAGTGAATGAGACTGAGTGAGATTGAGTGAGGGTAGGTCTGAGTGAAAGTGGGTGTTAGCAAACCCTGAAACCTGTCAACTAGAAGTCAGGCTCGCCCCAACCCTTTAAAAGGCCACCAGCTGCCACAGGTTGAGGAAGCAGAATTTTCTAGTATCCCTTTTGCCATAGATGTTAATCAAGTGAAAGATAATGTTTTACATGAATCATAAATGGGCTATGTGCTCAGCACAGACAGTACGTAAATTGTTGAGTAAACATTGTTTTACTGTGATTATAAACGGTTTGACACTATCATGAACTTTGCATCCTGTTCTTTTTGTATCTGAATGTAATTGATTTTAGGAAAAATGTGCTGACTTTCTTTTTAGTCAAAAACATTGGAGCACAGGGTAAACAGGAACATCTTCACTCCTGTGATAAATCTCTGAAAAAGCAATGTCAAATGTTCGAAGTTTTAATGAGGTGTTTTCAAGTTACCTCCAGCATTGTTCATATAATATAGTGACAATGCACGTGTTTGCAGCCAAGGGAGCCATATATCAATGGGAGGAGAGATTAATGACAGCACTTGTGAGATAGGCACTTGCAGCTGTATGTTTTTTCCAACTGTGTTCTTTCAGATAGCGAACCACGAATGGTGGCGCCGTCTCTTTGGAAGCACTGATCTCAGCATTTCAACTTAACCCTACGGAGTCTCTAAGTGGGTCGAGGTTCAAATGCGGATTTAAAAATTCAGCCCAATGTTGCTCTGTGGAAGGAGAAGGCGTGAGAGCCATGACCTACTGCTGACGTTAACGGACTAGATGATTGGGGAACAAAGTTGATGAAATAGTAACACTCTGTCCTAATTGGAAGGCCATATCTCTTTGTAGTACAAAAGGGGGTGGTGATGGACGGAGCATCTGAACCAATCAAACACTCACACCCAGTCAACAGATCTGGGTTTAATCCATCACCGTTCTTTAGCCCACTCTGCCACCCCATTGCAGACATGGCCATATGCAAATCAGACTGACCCTGTGCCTCATGGGAACAGTCCAGCCCGAACTGCCAAGCCATGTCTTCCCTGGACCGGAAACAAGCTTCCGAGGACCGGTTTCTGGCATTCCAGCCTTCTTCAGCCAAGCTTGCTTGAATCCAGTGGCAAAGTGACAAGGGACTCACGTCTGAGCATACCCTGCCAACTTATGGCGAACAAAGCGGTACAAAAGGGGGTGGTGATGGACAGAGCATCTGAACCAATCAAACACTCACACCCAGTCAACAGATCTGGGTTTAATCCATCAACGTTCTTTAGCCCACTCAGCCACCCCATTGCAGACATGGCCATATGCAAATCAGTCTGACCCTGTGCCTCATAGGAACAGTCCAGCCCGAACTGCCAAGCCATGCCGCCCCTGGACCGGAAACAAGCTTCCTAGGACCGGTTTCTGGCATTTCAGCCGTCTTCAGCCAGGCTTGCTTGAATACAGTGGCAAAGTGAGCAAGGGACTGACGTCTAAGTATACCCTGCCAACTTATGGCGAACAAAACGGTACGAAAGGGGGGTGGTGATGGACGGAGCATCTGAACAAATCAAACACACAGTTCGGGCTGGACTGTTCCCATGAGGCACAGGGTCAGACTGATTTGCATATGGCCATGTCTGAACTGGGGAGAGTGGGCTAAAGAACGGTGATGGATTAAACCCAGATCTGTTGACTGGGTGTGAGTGTTTGATTGGTTCACATGCTCCGTCCATCACCACCCCCTTTTGTACCGCTTTATCTCTTTGTAGTTCCTGAACCTCTCCGTGGAACCCAAACATGTCCAGCTCATCAAAAGTGCTAGTTAATATAAGGACCCACCTTAACATGAACTGTTTTATGCCACTCGTTTTTTCCAGGGCAGCACACGAACATGCACAAAAGAAATGTAAACAAAAAGTAGCCCCCCGAAGTACAAACATACGAATTCACATTTGCTGTCACACATAATATTTCAACATAACTAATACCCGTCCTTAATTTTAAACTGAGCGTCCAAACTCTTGTCATGGCCAGTGGGCTGATAGTCAATGCGGAGTTGGTTGCAAAAGAGATGCCATGCGTGCTGCGCATTGCAGAGCCCGCCCACCAAGGTGCACTGACAATAAATCATAGCCAATGAACTGCTCATATCCACGAGCACCATGAAAGTAGGAGTATTGTGTAATTCGACAACATACCACTGATGGGGCAGTACATGTTGTGAGGGTAATGGTCAATTTTTGCATGATGCACATTACATATTCATGTAGTTACAAATATTGAATCAGCCCGTAGGTCTGTATCACCTTGATTGCTGTAATCCACTGAAACACACTCGCCTCAGTCATCATTGTTTTCACTTCAATTTCTACATCCTGGTGTGGAATGAGCGGCCTAAACATATATGAGCTTATTGTGTGCTGCAAGGTTGAACGTTTTTTAATTGTGTACCACGCTCAACCTGTTCAGCGTTCTCTGGTTAACCCAGTGCTTTCCACCTGCCCCCAATGGACTTCATTTTGACAAGTTCGCTGGAGGTGATGCACATATTTCCTGTGCTCCACAGTAGAGTAGATTACACAGTTTATGAGGACAGGGGGCCTCATTTATGAAAAGTGACGCATCGCTGCGTGAAAACAGCGATGCGTCACTTTTCACTGCGCTCTCCCTGCGACATGATTGATGCGTCATATTTATAATATGACGCATCATGTCGCAAGGAGTCACAGATACGTCAGTATTTCTGACGTATCTGTAGGCGCAAAAGTGACGCATTGCTGGAGTGTGTCACAAAAGTGACGCAACTCCAGCAATGCTTCATTTCACATGGGGAAAGCCCCATGTGAAAGGGCTTGCGTCAGGCTTACGCCTGCTGTGAGGCAGGCGCAAGATTTTGACGCAACAGTGTCCTAAAAGTGACGCAGTGAAACCTCATAGATTTCACTGCGTCACTATTGCGAGGCTTTTTGCTGGTGAACGCCCCCTCTGCATACATTATACCTAACGCAGGTATAATGTAGCACAGGGGTTTACAAAGTGACGCATCTGCTTAGATGCGTCACTTTGTAAATAGTGCGCATCAGGAGGCATGTTTTACGCCGCCGATGCGTCACAAAAAGTGACGCATCGGAAGCGCAAAACTCACGCAAGGCCTCATAAACGAGGCCCAGGATGCGCATCCGAGGAGTATTCAAGTCTGCAAGGAAGGGTAGCTCCTGACATCCTACCAGTGTATGGGGAGACAGACGGTTGATGGCAGCTGATTTGTGGTGCGGGGGCGCAGGCTTTATACCTACACTCCTTGGAGACTCTATACTGACACTTCGGTAGAAAATAAGCTCACTTCCCTTTCCCCTCAATATGTGAAAGTGATTGACACGATGTACATTTTGGGAGCCCAGGTTCCTGGCAAATGGTGGGGCATATTACCAAGCCCCAGCGATAATTATCGCTAAGCGCACTTAGCGCTAGGATAATTATCGCCGGGTAGCGTTGATTTTTATCACTGAGATAGCGTGCTATCAGCAACGCTTATCTCAGAAGTGATAAAAATCCTCATGCTAACTGCCAAATGAGAGATTATCGCTGGAAAACCAACGATAATCTCTCGAAGTTTGGCGTTAGCTTGATGATAGGGGCTCACAAACTTAGCCATGATATCCACCTTCCATAGGATATCATGGCTAAGTCAGGAAAATCACAAACGATCTCTGAGAAGCAGAGATCAAGAGCATAGCTATTGACTATAGCCCTATTCGCAACACTCACTGGAGTTGGAATAGTGTGTATAGTGATAGAAAAAAGAGTGTTGGTACATTCGGACCGGAGACGCTTCCTTGTATGCTTATTTATCTGTGGATACGTTTGTACAAATGTACTTTACCAATGGTGAAATAAAAAAATAAAAATTAAACATCATATTAGAATTATAGCATGACAGTATAATAAGTTTCTAAAATGCGTAGCGTATTTCCAGATCTTGAAAACATTTTCCTCCCTCTCACCCTTTTGGCATAAAAATAGTCTCTTAATGTAAACCTTGTACGAGTTATTGAGCCACACTTGAAATTCAGGGCAGTCAGATGATCTAACAGAGCTCGCTATTTTATGTCGAGAGTAACCTCCAAGTGCGAGCGCCTCTTGGTTTAATCCACAAATGGCTAGAAATACTGAGGAGAATACAACATAAGGGACGATTATGATGGCGGTGAGACTGCCACCGACGGGCTGTCGGTGGCGGTCACACTGCCTTCATAGGCAAATTTCCCGCCTACCATTGTAATATGTTGTTAGCAGTCGGAAAGACCTACTGCCACACATCTCTCATCACAAACACTTTCACTGTGCTGGTATGTACAGAGGACCATGATTAAAAGTAAAATTAGAATTATGGGGAATAATCATTTTAAGTCTAATTAACACAGCTTTATTTATGGCCCATTGAGGGTGGGAGAGTGAGTGAATGGAAGGATGGATGGATGGAACACCAGGCCAAGACAATTAAAATCGCGGAGTTTAACACAGAGCAAGCGCTCACTTAACATGGCAATCAGGGCAACAAAAAAGAAGGGCGAATATCTGCAAGGGAGGGTTTCCACCTCCGCCCTACGAGCCAACTATAAAAAGAAAGTCTGGGAGTTAAAAAGGCAGCGCGCAGAACAAAACTGGCTCACAGTGTTCTCTTTAATTAAAGAAAAAGATAACCGCAAGCTATGGCGCTTCATCAACAGCCTGACTTCTAGCGGAGTGCATAAGGAAAACAGTGTCGCTGGGAATGTGTGGGAACAGTATGCCAAGCGGCTCAACACCTGTGAGCCAAACGGGGCTAACCCTGGAAGCCTAGAGTGGTCCAAGGCGGCTGCCGCAACCATCAAAACTCAAAGCTTGCCGTCTGTAGCCCCAAGACCGAGTCGACATGCAAAGTACACAGAGGAGGAGGTTTTAAAGTACATTAAGGCAACCAGAACCGATGAAGCTCCTGGCCCAAATGGAATCCCTGCCCAGGTTTTTAAAACTGCCTCAGCCTTCTTTGCAACAACACTTACTCCTCTATTTAATCATTCATTTACTACTGCGACCCTGCCACTTCCTGGAAAGGCTCAGTCCTATTTCCCATTTACAAGAAGGGTGATCACTCGAACCCGGCCAACTACAGGATTATTGCTCTTTTAGATATAGAAGCCAAGGTTTACGCCCGTCTTCTTTTAAGGGACCTGGAGGCCTGGGTGGACAAAAATAGCATTCTCCCGCCCACACAGACTGGCTTCAGGGCCAACAGTTCACCTCTAGACAACATCATAGCGCTCTCCTACCTGGCGAAGAAGGCCAATACGAGGGATAAGCTGCCACTGTTTTGTTGTTTTATAGACTATTCTACGGCCTTCGATCGAGTGATCAGAAGCCGACTATGGGCATAACTTGAGACCTGGGGGCTTCCACAAGTCCTGCTAAAAGCTATAAAAGCACTATATGAGGGGACATGGGTCCAGGTGAAATTAAGTCCAACAATTACAACAGCAAGAATCGAGACCAACTCTGGACTTAAGCAGGGGTGCGTTCTGGCCCCCCTACTTTTTAACCTGTATACAGCTGACATGGGGCAAGCCCTGAAAGACGCCAACTTAGTACCGCCAAGATTGGGGAAGCTGGTCCTGGGATCGCTCCAGTACGCTGATGACACAGTGGTCATGGACCACACCAGGGTGGGACTTCAAAGAGCTTTAAATAGCCTGGCGATGTACAACAAAGAAAATGACCTATGGATAAACGTTAGTAAGACCAAGATAGTAATCTTTGGCAAATATCGGCGAAAAAAAGAAGCAACATGGATCCTGGGGGAGAACTTAATCGCTACTGCCCCATCCTATAACTATCTGGGAGTTTGGGTGTCAGAGAGGGCCACTGCAGCTAAACATCTAAAGGAGCTAAAACCAAGAATAGATAAAACAATTCTGTTTTTAAGACGCCTAAGCTATCGCTTGGTCAGCCCCTCAGCAGAACCAATGTTGACAGTACTCAGGGCAAAACTGATTCCCTCCATTACGTATGGCCACATTGCCTACCCAGGTGCATTCGAGAAAGTGGTCAATGCGGCCCAGGCGAAAGCGTACAAGTTGGTGCTACAGGCCCCTAGACAGCCTAGGAATAACAGGCTAAGGCTAGAAATAGGCCTGAATCGACCGGAGTTGGCATTACTGGGGGACCTGATAAAATACTACATCAGAGTACTGAAAGCACCCGAAAACACCCTAAAGCATTTCTTAAAATCTACATTTGGTGAAGTGGGCTCTCCATGGCACTCTAAGCTGGCACAAGGCATTGATCTATTGAAAATTGAAGGTAAGAGCTTGCACCTCAATGAAATACCATACTCAGCCTGGGCACAAGCCGTAAAGCGTCAAGTCCAGTCCATCTCGTTCGAGCTTGATCTTCTATCGCTACGGCACAACCCACTAACGTTGGCCCTGGATAAGTCTTATACTCTCGGGAAACCCCAACCATACCTGCGAGACTCACTAACAACTCATGCGAGAAAGAAAATGCTGTATCTGCGCCTCCTGGCTCTCATGATCACGGACTTTAATCCAAAATGGGCACGAATGGACGGTGCCACCGCCTGTCGATTATGCAACTACCGCAGAGAGTCATGGTTAGACCTGCTATGTTGCTGTCCAAAGTTGGCCAGCGATCGTCATCGGTTGCTGCGCCCGGCCTTACGGAATCTAGGCCATAGAACCTGCAGAGAGGCCTCGGACTGCCTATTAGCCAGGGTCGGTAAGTTCACCCACCAAGTCAAAATGGCACTCGACCTCCATCAAAAGGCCATAGATCCTAAGAGTCTCGACACTGTGTAAGGAGCACCATCTGGAGCACAAACGAGTGTCAGTCTACAGCTAACTTAGGGAACTCCCGCTAAGTAACTGGAACAACTGGACCCAGAAACTATACCAGGGTCGGACAAGGGTCCAACGAAGAAGCCATCCTTGGTGATGCGCAGTGAAAACGTTCATGTTAAACCTCCACACTTTCCCAAGACTCTAATTGGCGTGAAGCTAAGGAACAGACAAAAACTTTCCTTCTTCTAATAGAACTGTGATTGGACAAAAAAGGGGCAAAATTAGCCATTATTCTATTTTAAAGTTGTACATATGGTTTTACTGGGCGACGGGTACATGGGGGGTGATGTTCTTTGTGTTTTATACTGTAAAGATGTTAAGTAATCGCACAGTTTAATAAATAACACAGTAGCAGATCAATAAACCATAACAAGGATGGATGTGTGAGTGAAATAGTGGATGAGTGAAACGGTAGATGGATGGGTGAGTTAAGGGGTGGATGGATAGATGCATGAACGAATGAGTGAAAGGGGGTTGTAATGGTGGATGAATGAAAGGGAGGAATGCTGGATAAATGGATAGATGGAAAGATGAGTGGAAGGGTGAATGGATGGATGAGTGAAAGGGTGGATGGATGATGAGAGAAAGAATGGATGAATGAGTGAGTGAAAGGATGGACAATGAGTGAAAGGGTAAATGGATAGATTGATGAGTAAAAGGCTGGATGGATGGAAGGGCTGAGGGTGGATGGATCAATGTTATGATGGATGAGTGAAAGAGTGGATAAATATGTGAAAAGGTGGGTAGATGGATGGCTAGATGAAAGAGTGGATCGATGGATGATTGAAAAGGGAAATGGATGGATGAGTGAAAATGTGGATGAGTGGATGGGTGATGGAAAGCATGCATGGATGAGTGAAAGGGTAAACGGATGGATGGATAAGTGAATAGATTGGTTGAAGAGTGGACGGACAAGTGAAAGGATGGATGGCATCAAAGCTACCTTCATGTAGGTAGGCTGGATTGCTCTTTCACTGCAATCCATATTTGGACCTTGCCAGAGGTGCAAGTGGGTAGTGCAGAGATGAAAGTGGCTGGTGCCAGTGGTAGAATTGGGTGGTGGCTGCTTAATATACAATTTAGGCACTTGAACAAATGTTAACAAATTAAGCACTGGTTATTTATCATCAATGTATTTACTTTTGAAGCAACCCTCTATATCCACGGAAGCTAGGGCCTTCATTACACACTGCTAATTCAGTAAATGTAAATCACCCATGACTTTAGCTACACTACCAGCTGATTGATGTTTTATACTTGCTGTAGTCATCTTCTTTAAATGAAAAGTATGCACTCACATGAAAACGTGAACCTGAAAGTGCAGCTGAGTGCTGTTTTTACGTCCTAATGGGAAATCTAAGTACAAATGTGAGTAACAAAAGAAGAAGAATGTACAAATATACATGTTTTTCATTTAACATGCATCTGAAAAGTTTTAGCCACACCACTTTCAAATTTCACCAGCCACCACTGGACTTGACCGCAGATTCAGGTTCATCCTGTTCGATTGGGCATATAAGATTGGCTGCTACTTCAGCAGTAAGTGAAGGAAATGGAACCTGAGCCAGAAAATTAGGACATCACTGCCTGAGGGATTTAATTCTTCTTTGAAAATTACGGAAAAATGTTGATGAAAAAGAGTTTCAATTTTGTGGCTATTTGTATACAATGTTCCAGAAATGTGGTCACTAATCTTAGTAACCATTTGTCCGAAAATATTTATTTTGACACTAGGCCAAAAAAGCACATACAACAATTAAATATCTGAAACACTTAAAAGACAGTAAAATATAATTATTAAAATTTCGCTCAAGCATACACAATCAAGTTTGATAAATCGACACAAGTGTACGTAAATTAGGTATTACTTGACCAGACGGTAATATACAATCTTAGCACAGGGAAGCTTGGGGTAAAATAATGAATTTTTAGACAAACACATTATTCCCTTTGAATGTGACATAGTTAATATTTTTTCATACAGTCGTTTGTAAAAACACTAAAGGTTGGCCACCTTTCACTCATTATCAGAGACAGCACATGTCTTTGCATTTAGTTTCCACATTCCCAACAAATAACAAGCGAGTAAGTACACCGATGGTTTACTTGTGTCTGTTCATAATCCCTGACACCCAGGTTCTTGCATAGCAGAACCAACCAGCGCCTTATGCTTGGCCTATAGGTTGAGCAAAAAAACAGTACATGTTCAACTACATCAGTGGAGCGCCACATACCGGGAACCAGCTATCACTATTACCCGGTGAGCGCAACCAATAAAGCCATGCAGGGATCCATATCAAAACTGCAGTCAAAGGCGTTTGGCCAGGGGTGGCTCAATCTTGTCAAGGAAATCTTCTTTCTCAAAGGAGTCCTTGACTTGAAGGAAGGAATCTGTTAAAGTTGTGTAGCTCACCTGAGAATTTAGGAGAGTCCCTATGTAGCCAGTAAACAGATATCATGGCGGACTTGGAAACAGACCCTGCCACTCCTTGGATCACCCACAAACGGCTCATTCAGATCTCCTGCCGGGAGTCTTTTCTAAATTTTAGCCATGGAATGTCAATGGCACCAGTGAGGGGTAAAATCTCTTAAACCCCTTTCTATAAGTTTCAAGTCTGGAGTTAAAAATCCGCCTCCAGTATAACAAAGGAAGTAATCCTACACTGTATGTGATTGGTCTCAGCCCAAAGTCCAGCCTTAGGGGTAGCACAGTGCTGCTTACAGGGACTTCAACCAGCTGGCACATAAACCTATTTTCCAAGGCAGCTAGCGATGGTACACTCAAATGCCTCCAAAGCTCAGCTGCATAAATAGCAATACATAGGGCCTGAAATTTATATATCTGCAGAGCCGGCTGTGTCAGGTGAAACTGGGAACTCAGCAGTGTCTTGATGATTCCTCTCGATGTTTGCTCCATCTTGAGCCTGCACTGCATGTTGTGTGTTTGTCATCCCATTTGTTCCTTGAGGGTTTTACCGAAATAGGTGACAGTACACACACGTTCAAGTGGAACCCCAGATAGAATAGGATTTTCCCTACTAGAGCGCACTGGACCATCACCTCCCCAAGGCTAAATCCTATGGTGTAGGGGGCTGCACGGTGCCCCCTTGTGGAGCCATTTCTGGCCCTGGGGCTCTCACACCCCAGGGCCAGCTTCTGCTATCTCCCAAGGTACCCACCCTCAGGAGGTAGCGGTTTGATTTTGCTTGGTGGGAGCTGACAGCTCCCACCAAGTAAAATCAAACATTTCCCCACTTTCTGCAAGCCGGAGATGTCATACAGCTACTGATTGCAGAAAGCAGAGTTTTCATCGGCTTCTCTGCATGCAAATATGCATGCAGGGAAACAGATGAAAACATTGCTACTGCAAGAAGGGATCTGCTATTACAAGCATCTCCCTGCTTCCAGGATAAATGCCAGCTCCCACAAGAGTCGGGAACCGGCTGGGACAGCAGGGGCCTTAAGGCTTTTTCCCAGTTCATGAGGAAAAGGAGAAAGAGGCAAAAAAAAGCGTCAGAAACGAGCAGAAAGAGGCAGAATAATGGTCAGAAACAAGCAGAAAGAGGTAAGATAAAGGTGAGAAATGATCAGAAAGAGGCAGAAAAAAGGTCAGAAACGAATGGAAAGAAGCAGAATAAAGGTCAGTGTTGTATTATGCTTTTAAACTATTTGGTTGTGTCTGTGAAGAATTCATATGTTATTTATTATTAGTATTGAAATTGTCACTTCACTTGTTCGTTATCTTGTATACTTTTGAATATAGCACCGTTGAGTTCTGTTGCCATGGTGCTTGCTGTCGTTTAAGTGGCATTCCAGCTGGATGGCCTTACTGGATAGCAGCAAGAACAGCGGCTCTCCGTGGGCTTGTAAATTAATTAATTAATTAAACAATTTCAAGCCTACAGCTGGACCACTCATCTTTTCTTCATCACCGGATGCAGCATAACTATATTCACTGGCACCGAAGACTTTCTACGTTTCAGCCCATCGAAGATTTCATTTTTCAGCGGGAAGTACGACTCTAGTGGAGGAATATTACTCCTTGTTGGGCAAGTCTTGTGCTGTGGACTGCTCCATATTGGCTAATTTTATGTGTATTTAAAACCTGGTGAGTGGTGTAGGCTGACATGATTGAGTCTCTGTTTTCTTTTGACCTGTGCCCACACGTGACCTTCTCTGTCAACCAGTAACCAAGCAACCACACTGATTTATGTGTGACTTGATGACGCGGCACACCCATGTTAAAGACATGCCACTTTCATGGATTGGTCCCGGTCACATACTATAAGCAACATTTGGCAGTAATGTACAGCACGCTTTTAAAAAAGGATTCTGAGTCGATATGTAGTTGCCGCATCGTATTTAACAGCTCCTCATAAGGATTATGGAAGCCTGCGTCACTAACTACAAATTTAGATTTCACAATTTTGTGTGTGTTTTTTTTTCTCAACATGTTCTGATGACATTGTATTTATCTAAAGGTGGGTGACTATTTTAAAGAATCTATTAATCGATCTAGTATTATTTTTGACATGGCTTCTTCTGCAATTTATTTATCGATCTAGTACTATTTTTGGCATGGCTTCTTCTGCAATTTGCACCTTTTCTTCAAAATCATGGGAAGCCTGTACTCAACCGGTGGCAATGGTTTAGATCATTTGAAAATTATATTGTGGCTATTGATGGGAAGAAGTATTCTAATGAAAGGAACAAAACCTTATTATTTGGCCTACTTGGTGATGCTGGCCAAGTCATTTTTGATAATCTTCCCGCGTATGAGCTTCCCGCAGGGCAATTCATACCTTGGGATGAATACACTGAGGCTATTAAGAGGCAGTAGAAACGATTTTCAGAGCAACCTAATATCAAGATTGCAAGGCACAGTTTCTTCCAGAGAAAACAATTGGTTGACACATCTGTATCCGAACCCGGCACCATCAGCCTTGACCCCCCACAAAGATCCTTTGCAACAACATACCAATCATGAGGGAGGATATCAAGGTCGTGTGTTGCTTTTAGAGCATCAAACGCTAGCAGAACCCGAACCTGGGACATCACCAACACCTCCCCTGCACCAGTCATATCGCTAGTGGGAACCGAAAATCCCTTGACGGAAATGTTAGATACCATCCCCAATAGCCCATCATTAGAGGAGCACAACCCTCACACTCTGCAATGCATAGTCACCCAGCCAGTCCATCAAACCCCCCTAAAAAGTTCTAGTAGCCATGTGCAAGCATCTTCGAGCAGAAGATTTCTTGCCCAGCCACCAACCAACAACCAACGAGAGCCATCTTCATCATGCACTGCCAAACACGAAAACATACAGGTTTCCATTGAAAACTCAACGAAAATAAAGTCCCCAACGGATGACAAAGCTCTTAAGCAGCCAAATTCCAACTCAGACACAACACTATTGCTAACTCCGGAGTATGTTTCAAGAGGCCCCCACGATATCCTACATCGCGGAAACATATTGAGGCTCTTTAAATCCATCCCGACTTGAGCACCGTGCAGTCTAATGACATAATTGCCATCCAATTTATTCCATCACTAGGCACCCATGCGGGCGAAACAAGCCCAACTAATATTGGCTACCCCAGCAATCCAAGAATTGGTTCAGTCAAAAGCATACCAATTTAAAAATTGGGGCATAATAATATCATCATTTAGTGCCCCTTGTTATCCATCAATTTTGGAGACTAACCTGGACCGGGTACCTAGTGCAAGTCCGGCCCCATTTTCAGTATTAAAAACAGCAAGAAGCCGTTCTCCAAAAGCAACCCTGAAGTACAAACCAGGTCAGCAAAACCCGGCAACAGCAGATTGGTCCTGGCTCCCAGGGGCCCTAGCTAGAAGCCAGAATGATTGAAAATTTTCCAACCTAGGCATTTCAATATGCTCGTGGAACATCAATGGCCTAGGACAAAAAATTCAATCAGCAGCTACTAGTGGCTTCCTAAAGGAGCACAACATCATTCTACTGCAGGAAACCTGGGCAGTTGACAATATACCCATAGAAGACTACCTCGAATTTGCATTGTTTGCAACAAGACAGTCTAAGTTTGGTAGGCCAAGCAGCGGCCTAGTTATTTACGTGTCAACCAAATTATCTCAGCATATTAAGCAACTGAAATTTAAGGAAGATCGGCTCAGTGGAATATTAATGGGAAACGGACAGACCGAAAGCCAGCTACTTCTTCTTAATGTTTACATATCCTCGCAGACCTCAGAGAAAAAGTCCAAATTGGATAGCCTGACCAATAACGTATGTAATTTGCTTAGCAAATATGGCAGCATACCAAGTATAATCACAGGCGATTTCAACACAAACCTTTACAGTGATCTCATCGAGGATCCTGAGCCCACTCTGCAAATGGTTCCCTCACACCTAGTCTCACAGTCAATTCCTATTAACAACAGACCTTCTAAATTGGAGGAGTATGCAGTTATCCAGCTCAGCAGCATTGGTTATACCGTCCTGAATGGTCGTTTCCCCATGGATAAACCCCCAGCCTGGACAAGATCCGATGGGCGAACCTTCTCTTTCTTGGATTTTTCTCTAGGGAGCAGAAATTCTCCCACTGATTGAGAACTACTACATTGCACCACAAGGCGATAGCAACCATCGGCCTCAAATAATAACAATACTTACGGAATCCCCGTGCCACCAGGAGTTAGCCTACACCCACGGAGGCACCTACACAGAGAATTTAAAACGATTGAAATGGTCGGTCGACATGGACCCATCCCTGATGGAAAAAAGCAGAGCACTGTTAAATCAATTCATAATCTTTATTTCGGCACAGTTTGAGCCAGAAAAGATATGCAATTTGACAATACATTATAAAATTAACTAGCACCTGACATTATCAATAAGTTGAAAAACAGATACATTTGTGCAATACGATGCTGGAGTAAAGAGATCGCTTAAACAAAAACTCGTAAAAATTTTAAATAAAAAACTAGACATTGATTCCACAGCAATTAGTAGCTGGGCATATTTTACCAACCAATTGTTACATGCAGTGCCCGCAAAGAGGTCAACTGGGCAGCAGGCATTTCAATCACACATTTCACCAGCAACAAAAAAACTAAAGTTTTACAGAAATCGAGCCCTTCGGCAATCAAGGAAGAGCCCAGACAATAATACAAAATACCTCAATTATAAGCAAGCTCAAGCAGCTTTTAAGTCCGCCATATGCAGGGAAAAATGAGAAGCCTCCGATCCATTTTGGTTGAAGCTCTTCCATGAAAGCAGGAAATCAAACTCAAAGCAATTCTGGTCCCTGGTGAACAGGAGCCAGCGAGGCGGAAATGGCCATGGCAATGCAAACATCGGCGCCGACGAATGGATCTACTTCTTCTCATTTTAAGATCATCCATTACAAAGACAACTGCCCCATTTCGCCAAACATAAATGATGCAATGACAATATCACCGCAGGCCACGAACCAAACACGGCCGCGGCCAAGCCCTTTACCTATTAGCACACCTGAAGAGCCCGTTCACATAAGAAGGAATAACACCACTTTACCTACTGGAAATCTAACAGTGACACCTAAAGGAACAAAGCACAGGATCCTGCGCTCTACAAAGAAAGCCAGGGCTGATGGCGCACCTGGTCCAAACGGTCTCCCCCAGGCAATATTCAAAACAGAAGCCGAATTCTGGTCAGAGCATTTGACCCCTCTGTTTTTGGAATGTCGATCAAACTACAAAGTTCCCGACTCCTGGAGAGGTGCAATCATCCATCCCATTTACAAGAGTGGGCAGAGAAACAACCCCAGTAACTATCGAATGATAGCCCTCCTTGACGTGTTGTAATTTGGCAGCGATCGGGGTTAGCATTTAGCTGAAGCCATCTTGTATTCAGCAGCCATCTTTTCTGCCATGTGCTCACCATGTGCTCTGTCCTACCTTGCTGTCGTTTGCTCTTGTATTCTGCTTAGAGACAGACTATATTTACTGGTAGGCCTGTCTGAGGCCCACCACGACAGACGTGGTGTCCAAATACTACGCCAGTATTCTATTAGAGGATCTTTTGACCTGGGCCAACGAAACAAAGCACCTCCCATTCAATCAAACAGGTTTCGTGGCTAAATCCGGGGCAACATCCAACCTACTTACATTATCTGTCCTAATAGAGAAAGCTACTGTCCAACACACTCATCTGCACTGTTGCTTTGTGGACTTCAAAGCAGCTTTTGACCACGTGCCCTGGGACCTACTGTGTCAAAAACTAAAAGGTTGGGGAGTCCCTCAATCCTTGCTACTAGCTATAGTTCAACTCCACTCCAAAACGCGGGTAAGAAAGCCAAAAGATCATGAAGGGAACCACAAACATTCTTCTGAATAAACTGACAACTAAAACGTTTAAACGTGCATTCTATCTTCCGAATTCAGCATCACCGGCACAAGTCCGCCTGGAATTTGGCTTACTTGACCACCATGGCGTAGAGGCTGGGGGGTTTATAAAGTTTTGCAACAGACTGCATCAAGCCCGGGAAGACTCACTGGAGGCCAGACTCTGGCAAGAAATCGAGAAAAGCCTTGCCAGCCACAAATATCACCTCCACCTGGAGCACAGCCTACAACTACTTGGTATTAAGGATTTTTGGGGAACAAACCCGCCCAGTCTGCGTTAAAGCTAGCTATTAAGAAGAGTGCCAGGTTGTGGTCCTTTCACTCAGACAGGGCAACGCTGTCAAAAAGGAAACACGCCTGGGCAGTGATCACTAACTTTAACCCAGGAGTAGAATCCCTTGATTTATCAAACACCATGGCACTTTACCTGAAGCGAAAATTCCTGGCGCTGAGGTTGGGCGAATGGCCTTTCTTGAAAAATCTTCCAGAATGGCGCCGGAAAGACAGCCACACCCAATGCAGGCTGTGTGGTTACCACACCGAGGGGTTGGAACACATAGTCTGCTTATGCTCAACAATGCTTACGTCTATTTCTAACCAAAGTATTAAGTGAGCTGGAAGTTATTGGGACTGCCAACCCTGTCCCATTAGAGCCGAGAGAAATGCCATCATTGGACACACCAACTAATAAATTGTTGATTTGAACTCGGCCCGTGAGACTTATAACAGCAGTTAAGAGGCCAATTCGAGTTTTAACCAAAATGTTATCCCAACAATTTTAAGAAATGTATCCATTTTATGAACACGATGTGTGCTTTTACATTGTAAGGTTTTTAATCTACCATCAATAAAGTTTTTAATACACTTCATTTGAGGAGTATATATCCGGTTTGCACATTCAAGCTGCCAAGTGCGAATTTGGTATGAACTTGGATGCATATTTGTGGGGCCAATTTGTGTTTCACTGTTCCAACAAGAAAATACAGGAATGGTTACTTGCTTGCAGGGATCCCACACTTGCAGAAGCAATTGATATTGCTAAAATGTGAATGATCATCAATTACCAGTAAATTCATTACAGGTTCAGACCTCAGCAGTGACTCGGTGTATGCCACTTCTAATAAAGGTTGACAAAATTATATAACAAAAGGAAAAATGAACACAGCTAGTTCTGGAAAACATTGGGGCTCATTACAATGTCGGGCGGAAAGCCTCCTCAACGGTGTCGGAACCCTTCTGACCGACTCATTATATTTACAATCTGCCCGACCGATTATGATGTTCGAGGTCGAAAAGTAAGCCACTTGGTTATTCTGAATCAATTACGACTGGCTCTCAGAGTTTCCATGTCGGTCGGAAGCGCATTGTGCACCTCTACAAACAGCGTTTCCAACCGACGGATTTTTATGTCGATTTCCAACAGCCTTTCTGCGTTGGCCTGTCTGACTTGAAACGTCTGTCGGAAAGTGACCTTGGAACCCCCTATCAGGGCCCCTTCATCCTGTGGGCTCCCGTTGGGGGCCAAGGGGGTTCCTAAGGGACCCCCCGCTGCAAAACCCTGAACTGTGTGGCTGGTACTGTGGGGTACCTGCAACAAGGTGCATGGTTTTAAGCACACACCCCATTTCCCCATAGGAGCCTGTGTTGTCGGACAAAACACTGGCTCCCATAGGGAACAATGGGACTCCAACCTAACAGTATTCTGTGGCATCGCAATCAGTCGGGCGGAACCGGCAACCGCGAGTCGGTCGGTTCCTGAATCTGAGACGGTATTTACCCAACATCGTACTGAGGCACTCAGTTGTTACAGCTGTGGGTCAAAGCAGCATATTGGAAATAACCCAAATTATTCTGCCGTCAACCGAAGGTGCAGCAAATGTAAGAAGCTGGGTCATTTCTGAGAGTCTGCAGATCTTCTTGTAAAGGAGTCAATAAAACAGTTATGGTTAATGCATCAGAGTCAACACCTGAGGATTTTCAAGAGGACTTAATCAGTAACCTTCTGTGAACCATGGATGATAATATAACTTGTACATCTTCTTTCGGGGCTCCGTAGGTGTTCAACTTATTGGTGACATAGAGTTAGAAATAATGGCAGACTCTGGTTCATCTATTACAATTTTGTCGGATGTTTCTTACCATGCTAAACACTTTAATAAGTTACTATTACCTACAGATGTTCATCCAAAGCTTTCAGTGGGCAAGACATTGTAATCTGTTGAACATTTAAGTGTTCATTGATGCAAAATACGTAATAAACTATATGATGCAATGAAAGGTCGCAACTTAATAGGTTGGCATGATTTGGCAAGAATGGGCATCTTCCTCACACCAGTGAGTGATCAACCACTTGTGTTGGGTGATATCCCTATTACGTCTATTAATTTATCTGAGGATAAATATGCCTGTGAGATCAATTATATACTCAATAAGCATAAGGGCACATTTGAAAATAGAGTAGGTTGTGTTAAGGGTCTTGTTTGACTTAACACTCAAATCTAATGTGGTTCGGGTGAGGCACAAAGTCAGGTCTGTTCCACTAATCGTTAGAGATCAGTTGAAAACACTATTAGAAGGAATGTGTACAGATAGTATAATTCAATCTACTGATCCTCAGAATGGGCTTCAGCTATTGTCTTGGTCAAGAAAATGGATGACAATTTGCGTTTATGTGCTGACTTGAGGTCACTCTACAAGAACATTGTGGTGGATTGCCATCCATTGCCTAAGTTCCAAGGGATGCTAATGGCAATTGGCGATGACACTTTTTTTTCCATCATTGATGTCAAGTCGGATATGGTCTGGGTCAAAAGCACTTATGTCAAGATTTCACAATATGAAAGAGAGTCCAAGGAACTAAGCAAACCTCTTGTGCTGGCTTATCAATTTCTCTGTACATCACAAACGATTAAGCCATATCTCACCATAGTGACAAATCAGCACCATTGTTTACTTTTGGTATGATTCAG
Organism: Lissotriton helveticus; assembly: GCF_964261635.1. Lineage (NCBI taxonomy): Eukaryota > Metazoa > Chordata > Amphibia > Caudata > Salamandridae > Lissotriton > Lissotriton helveticus. The sequence continues at coordinate 1,072,145,161 of NC_136067.1, read as the reverse complement.
ATTGAATCAACTACATTTACTTCTTGCTGAACCTATGGGATGGAAAAAACTGCAGGATATGGCAGTGTGAACATGCGATAATTTTTCTACGCAAGACTCTATGCACTTTGTATTATTTTGTGATCACTTTTTGCACATTAGAAATCGGTTTATATTACCCATTTTAAAAGGCAAATGTTTTACCCAGGCCAGGCCGGCTTTTATGTACCTACAAATGTTAAATAATGTTTGGGAAATTTTTAATATAGCTAGCTTTCTAACTGCAGCTGTTAGAATGAGGAGGAAAGGAAAATTAGTACCCCTGTTAGAAAATGCATGACATTTTCATCTCTCTTTTATGATGTGTATATTGATGAATTTGATACTGTCTTTGATATTTTATGATGAATATGACATTGTAATATTAAGGAAATTATTTTACTATGCATTTTGTAGTATGCTTTTATGGTTTTAATTAACCGAATAAAGTGAATTTGACTGACTGACCTCAAGTCAGCGTACCATCAGGTAGCCCTAGCACCAAGATCACAGGAGCTGACTACATTTGTTACACCCTTTGACGCCTTTAAATTTAAAAGACTACCATTTGGACTAGCTTCTAGCACCGGTGTTTTCCAGAAATGTATGGACTCATTGTTTGAAGCAGTCAAGGGTGTATAAGGGTTTCAGAATGATATCCTGATTTCTGGCAGTAGTATCATTAGACACAATGCTGTACTCAACAGAGTATTGAGTATTTTGAGTGATAAAGGTATGACTATGTCCAAGGAAAAGTGCAAGTTTATTGTAAAGGAACTTGATTATTTGGGATACACCATAACATCTGGAGGTATTAAGCCTAAACAGGATTTAATTGATGCTATGCAAAGCCCCTGCACCAGCTGATAAAGACTCACTGAGATCTTTTTTGGGCCTCAGTGAGTATTGTGCCACATTTGTACATGGCATGTGGCTATGCCAGGTTTGTAGAACCTTTAAGATGTATTTTGAGGTAGAATGAAAAATAGAATTTGGACTGAAGTGCATGACGAAGCATTTCTAGAAGTTAAAGACATGATTTTGAATGCACCGGCTTGCAACCTTTCAATAGTGCTGATAGGTGCACAGTCATTGTGGATGGCAGCTCCATAGGTCTAGGAGCTGTGCTTACACAAGCCCATCATGGTAAGGATTGCATCAACGCTTTTAGTTCAAGAACACTGCGTAATTCGGAAACACATGACAGAAGTAGTGAAAGGGAAGCAGCAGCCTGTGCGTGGGCAATGGAAAAGTTCAAATCTTATCTTTGGGGACATGCTTTTGATCTAATTACGGATCATAAACCCGTCATATTCCTAATTAATAGTACTGGCACAGGTGCAGCCTAATCTAGGCTAGTACGATTATTTTATAAGTAGCCAGAGTAGGCCTTCAATGTGAAGTATATTCCAGGTGGAAAAGATTATAGAGCAGAATGCTTACTTATCACGTATACCACTCAAGTTGGACACTGAGTAGGTTTTGATTCAGGAGTATGTTGTTTCTGCTATTGATGCTGCTGTTCATTCTTCTGGAACTATCACTGTAGAAGAATGGTTACAGCATTTTAATAATGACATATTGTTATCTGAAGTTAAAAAAATACATTTTAGGTAAATGGCCACCTGTGAGAAATTAATAACATTAGGTCCGTACGAACAGGTTTCAGCAGAATTGTCTGTTGAGAATGGTTTAGTGATCAGACAAGGTCTATTTGTACTACCTGAGAATTTAAGGCAAAGGTTGTTGGCTATTACCCAGGTGGGGTAACAGGCTTGTCAGCACCAAAAATTACTTGTGGCCAGGTATGGACACATGTGAAGAGCAATTTGTAAACATGTGTTTCAAATGTTTATTTTCTGACAAGCACTGGAAGCTCAACAAATGCAAAACTGGAATAAACTCACTTCCTGAAATACCGTGGGAAAATTAAGCAATGGATTTTTCAGGACCATTTGTCAAGTTACCCAATAACATGACATTTCTTACTGTTGTAGATTATTACCCTAATGGTTGGTTTATGACTTTGTATCCATGCATACATCTGATGCAGTCATTAAATTTTTGGACAAAGTGTTTGAATGTGAAGGAAGTCCAAATATTTTGGTTTTCGACAACTTCACTTATTTTGTTTCAGGGAAAGTGACTGCATTTTTACGCAAACACTGCCTAAGACATGAAAGAACTCAACGTTATATTCCTGCATCCAATGGGTTAGTTGAACTGTATAACAAGTTTTTTTAAAGTAGGAATCCAAACAGCTTTCGCTTCTAACATGGAAATGCGAAAAAGTATGGAGTTACTTAAACACACCTCATTCAGTTACAGGGTTTTCTGTTTTTTCTTGTTAAAATGAAGGGAAGTTAAAACCCCTCTCACACCTTTGGAGTGGACATTTCTCAAGTCAGAATAAACTTAAGGACCATTTCAGTCTTGACGAGTGTGTCAGAAACCTTTGCACAAAGGTATAAAACTCATGATGAAATTCAATCTTCATAAAAAAACCAATTTTGGTGAGGAGGTTTTGTTTAATAAGCATAAAAAGGTGACCGAAGGTGATTCAATGTTTCTGACCCTGTGCAAATCTTTAGAGCGAGTCACTTAGCTTTTCTACTCAAAGATCTGGGGTGTGGAATAATGGATCTACAGTGAAGATTAAACCTTTCAAAAAAGAGATTATTGAAATGGGTAAACATCATATTGGTGAGAGGGATGACAGTTGTGTTGCCTGGCAGTTTGGACAAGATAGATATGGTGTGAATGCAGGCAATGTTAGAATGTGTGAAAATGCTAGTAGTCATGAGAGCATGTCTAATTGTGACAATGTTGACAGTCCTGAATTGATTCCCAATGATGTCACTGATCGAGCGGTTGTTAGTGGAGGTTCGGACTGTCAACAAAGAGTGACAGACAAGTCTGGATTCCAATGATGATATTAACACATCTACACTAATGAATAACTCATCTGTTCCAGGTCGTATAAGAAATTGCTTTAAAAGGAGAATTGTTTTGCCTTCCAGATACAAGACCTATATGTTGTATTAAGTATTTTTCTGCTCTTTTCTTTCCTTTGTTGTTTTTGTTGAAAGGGAGATGTTGTATTATGCATTTAAACTTCTTGGTTGTATCTGTGAATAATTTATATGTTATTTATTATTAGTATTGAAATTGTCATTTTACTATTTTGTTACCTTGTTGTATATTTTCGAGTGTTGCACCGTTGAGTTCTGTTGCCATGGTGCTTACTGTTGTTCACAGGGCATTCCTGCTGGACGACCTCACTGGATAGCAGAAATAACTACGGCTCCTACCTGTTCTTCGTGGGGTTGTTGTTTAATTACTTAATTGAACAATGTGAAGACTACAGTTGGCACACATGTCTTTTCGTCATCACCAGATGCAGCATTAAGAGCAAAAAGAGGCGAAATAAAGGTCAGAAAGAGTCAGAATAAAGGTCAGCAACAAGAAGAAAGAGGCAATATTAAAGGTGAGAAACGAGCCAAAACAGAGCAGAAAGAGCCAGAATAAAGGTCAGCAACTAGAAGAGGCGAAATAAAGATGAGAAACAAGCCAAAAGAGGCAGAATAAAGCTCAGAAGCGAGCAGAAATAGGCAAAATAGAGGTCAGAACTGAGCAGCAAGAGGCAGAATCAAGATCAGAAACGAGCAGACAGAGGGAGAATAAAGGTCAGCAATAAGAATAAAGAGGCAAAATAGAGGTCAGAAACGAGCAGCAAGAGGCAGAATAAAGGTCAGCAACGAGCAGAAAGAGGCAAAATAAAGGTTCGTCAGTAACCAGAAAGACGCACGACAAAGGTTAGAAACAAGCAGAAAGAGACAGAATAAAGGTCAGAAACGAGGAGAAAGAGACATAATGAAAGTCAGCAGTGAACAGAAAGAGACAAGATAAAGATCATAAACGAGCAGAAAAAGGCAATACACAGGTCAGAAACAAGCAGAAAGAGGCAAAATACAGTTTAGAAACTAGCAGAAGAGGCAAAATAAAGGGCGGAAATGATTACAAAGAGGCAAAATAATTTCTCTGGTTTTGTACAAGTCAAATGTCAGCCTAACTATAATGTCCCTGTAAGCTTTGGTTTTTTCTGTGAATTTCTATGTTTTTAAAATTCTATAACCTAACTATAATGCTTTTGTAACTTTTGTTTTTGCAGTGAATATGTAAGGTTTTTTAAATGCTAAATCCTAATTATTAACATCCCTGTAACCTTTGTTTTTTCAGTGAATTTCTAAGGTTTTTCAAATTCTATTTCCCAACTATAATGTCCTTGTAACCTATGATTTGTTTATTGAATTGTGAAGGTGTTTATATTGTATTTTCTATCTAAAATGGCTCTTTATGGTGTATTTTTATAAGCTTGTATTTATTTAATCAGCGTAGTTTTTTTTCTTTACATTTTTCATATTTGCAGTGACGTTGCGATGCCCTCGTTGACATCGTGAAAGGTGCATGTTTTTGAGAAAGTCCTAAACATATATATAGACAGACTTTACTTAATAGTAGGCACTAGTTGTTTAGTAATGTAGAATATATATTTGAGTTTGTGTGAAGGTTTTTGGAAAAACCGTCTTCAATGTAGTGTTTTATATATTCGTGGTATCTCTGTAGACTGCGTCATCGTCTGTAGTCGTGAAGCACGCGTGCTTTTTTAAATACTCGGGGAGACATACTTAGACACATTTTAATTAATATTTGATACAAGTTGTTTATTGATCTACTCTTTAAACCTAACTTATGGAAGATTTTTTTCAATTAAAAGCCTTTTATTTGGTGTTTTGTGTGATCGTGGTGATGCCAGAAGTCAGAATGACGTTGTTAACCGCAACAATTGTGCCTTTTCCCTAAAGTCTAAAACACATATATCCACACATATTACAGTATTTTACACACTAGGGGCCAGATGTAGGTGGCCCAATACCGGTCGGTAACGGCCGAAATTACCAAATTTCGGCCGTTACCGACCGGTATTGGGCATTTGGGATGTAGGTGGCTACATTTCAGATTACCGAATCGGTAATTTAAGGAATCAGTAAATTACTGATTCCTTAAAATACCGAATCGGTAAATTACCGAATCTGAAATGTAGGGAGCACTTAAATGAGTGCTTTTCCCATTTTAAGATTCGTTATTTACTACCAACTATAAGTTGGTGGTAAATAACGAATACCTTTGAAAATGCAAATATGTGCATTTTCAACTGTGCCATGTGGCAGACATACATGCCCTTAGGGCATATATGTGTGCCACATGTGCACACAAGCACGATTCAGGGGTGTAACAGGGAGTCAAAGTGACACCCTGGCACCCTTGAATGTGTCCCCCATTTTACCGAATCGGTATTTACCGATTCGGTAATTGCCATTCATTCCTTCCTATGGGCCTTCAGAAACGAGCAGACAGAGGGAGAATAAAGGTCAGCAATAAGAATAAAGAGGCAAAATAGAGGTCAGAAACGAGCAGCAAGAGGCAGAATAAAGGTCAGCAACGAGCAGAAAGAGGCAAAATAAAGGTTCGTCAGTAACCAGAAAGACGCACGACAAAGGTTAGAAACAAGCAGAAAGAGACAGAATAAAGGTCAGAAACGAGGAGAAAGAGACATAATGAAAGTCAGCAGTGACCAGAAAGAGACAAGATAAAGATCATAAACGAGCAGAAAAAGGCAATATACAGGTCAGAAACAAGCAGAAAGAGGCAAAATACAGTTTAGAAACTAGCAGAAGAGGCAAAATAAAGGGCGGAAATGATTACAAAGAGGCAAAATAATTTCTCTGGTTTTGTACAAGTCAAATGTCAGCCTAACTATAATGTCCCTGTAAGCTTTGGTTTTTTCTGTGAATTTCTATGTTTTTAAAATTCTATAACCTAACTATAATGCTTTTGTAACTTTTGTTTTTGCAGTGAATATGTAAGGTTTTTTAAATGCTAAATCCTAATTATTAACATCCCTGTAACCTTTGTTTTTTCAGTGAATTTCTAAGGTTTTTCAAATTCTATTTCCCAACTATAATGTCCTTGTAACCTATGATTTGTTTATTGAATTGTGAAGGTGTTTATATTGTATTTTCTATCTAAAATGGCTCTTTATGGTGTATTTTTATAAGCTTGTATTTATTTAATCAGCGTAGTTTTTTTTCTTTACATTTTTCATATTTGCAGTGACGTTGCGATGCCCTCGTTGACATCGTGAAAGGTGCATGTTTTTGAGAAAGTCCTAAACATATATATAGACAGACTTTACTTAATAGTAGGCACTAGTTGTTTAGTAATGTAGAATTTATATTTGAGTTTGTGTGAAGGTTTTTGGAAAAACCGTCTTCAATGTAGTGTTTTATATATTATTGGTATCTCTGTAGACTGCGTCATCGTCTGTAGTCGTGAAGCACGCGTGCTTTTTTAAATACTCGGGGAGACATACTTAGACACATTTTAATTAATATTTGATACAAGTTGTTTATTGATCTACTCTTTAAACCTAACTTATGGAAGATTTTTTTCAATTAAAAGCCTTTTATTTGGTGTTTTGTGTGATCGTGGTGATGCCAGAAGTCAGAATGACGTTGTTAACCGCAACAATTGTGCCTTTTCCCTAAAGTCTAAAACACCTATATCCACACATATTACAGTATTTTACCGATTTGGTATTTAAGAATATGCTTAAAATACCATTCTTAAATATTCTTAAATACCAAATCGGTAAAATTCTTAAATACCAAATCGGTAAAATTCGGTATTTAAGAATAGGTAAATTGAGATTACCTACATCTGGCCCTAGGGGTTTCTTACAGTATTCCCTAAATTCATGTTTTTCTAGAGAGTTTCTATAAAAACCACCTCTAAAACCTATTTTATATTTTTACGGTGACTTATGAGACTTTCAATGACAGCCAGAACCTACTTTGACAGTGGTGGTGTCTGTGTGGCATGGCAGTGGTGGTATCCGTGTGTGTATGGCAGTGGTGGTATCTGTGTGTGTAAGCAGTGGTGGTGTCCGTGTGTGCATGGCAGTGGTGGTGTCCGTGTGTGCATGGCAGTGGTGGTGTCCGTGTGTGCATGGCAGTGGTGGTGTCCGTGTGTGCATGGCAGTGGTGGTGTCCGTGTGTGCATGGCAGTGGTGGTGTCTGCGTGTGCAAGAACGCGCTTTTCAGCGTGTTATAGCCGAGACCTAAAAAGGGTACTAAGCATCATGACTTCGATCTCCGAGTGCAGGGATTTAGCTTCACGTAGTTCTATTTTTACATAATTTTTTTCTAATGCTAATGCTTTTAATCACTTCGGTTTGCATTTAGTTTGGAATTGTTCTAATTATTTGTAGTTCAAAGTATTGTTTAAGATCATTTGTTTAGAGAAGCTGGATATGTCGTTTACACGTAGCACATGAAGAGTAATGGCTTCAAATGAACATGTACAGCAGTTTAACATTATATTTGAAAAATGACGCAAGCCAGAGCAAGGTGGTAGCAATTAGACCAAATAAATGGGTATATAACAGCTTGAATACCGAACAGCATAGTGATTTGGAATCGTGAAGCATAGGAACGCTGCTTGAAAGAGAGGCAGTGAGTCGAATGATCTGAATTGCTGTTTGGTGATTGAGGCCATATCGATTTTGTTCCGTGTAGTGTGTGTGGGGATTGGACAACAGTGGGACATTCGAAGTGCTTTAGCTTCTGTGATGTTGAAAGGGAAAGCTACTGAATAAGTTGTTGACGTATATACGAGGAATGCGAGTGTTGCAAGGGGACAAGATAGGGAACCTGCAGTGGCCGGATGTTTTTTTCAATGTCAACGTACCAGATTCAGCCTTTTTTTGTTCTGACAGCATATACGCAATGGCATTTCAACTGGGGTAAGAGGATAGAGTATTAAGTAGGAAGCAGTCCAAAATAAGAAAAAGGTCATTTTTGCATTTCATTACGTGGGAGAGTATGGTTATGGGTTCATACATAATGATGCACGAGGGCGAGTGTTATGCAAAGGAGAAAACGCAACTGATAGATGCATGTTGAATGATGGGCCATTGGTGACAATAGTTTTTACAGTATTCACATCACAGTTGAGTGCAGGATGCAGCTATAGAAGGGGGGTGGCTTTATGTCAACTTGATTCTATGGGAACATGTTATGGATTAATATTAGGCTATACAATGCACGAGTATACTATAGATTGGGACACAAGATTTCAAAACATATTAATCGTTTTAGGATCCTGTATCAGGGGCCTATAATTACCAAGGCGTGAACAATAAATCAAGTGCAAGCTGTGACCCAACGCTTTTGAAACCAGTAGCTTTGATAAGGTGAGAACCTTCCTGTTTATCAGCGCCGCGCGCTGGTATGCAGACTCCCCCTGCATTCCACAGAGGCGCGCGACGCGATCCGCTCTGAATTCAATGCTGTAGAGACAAGACCTGGCCGCGCGCACAACGTTATCCTATGGGGAAACGCTGCGCCAGGTCTTGTCTCACTTCGGCGTCTCAGACTGCTGAGACGCCGACAATAGTTCTCTGGCGAGAACGCGCTTTTCAGCACGTTATAGCCGAGACCTAAAAAGGGTAGGGGAGCCATGGATAACACAGGCGCTAATAGGATAATACAGTTCATAAACCTCCAAAAATAAATAAAATAAGAAGCCAGAAAAAAAGAAGTGGGGGAAATCACACCTACCTGCTCGGAGCTACAAGCAAGTCATCCTTACGAGCGCCGTGCAGACGTAACAATGTCTCGGGGATAATGCAGAAGAGATCGGCGTGGTGAAAACAGTGTGTATTTGAACGCTGTTCCCACGGCCAAGGAAACAAAAAAGGGACTGTCAGTTAACCATTCATTCAGAAAATATTATGAGTAGTGTATATTTAAATGCTGTTCACATCGAGCGCCGTGCAGACCACAACGGTGTCTTGGAAACAATGTAGAAGTGGCTGGCATAGTGTATCCTGTGTGTATATTGATGCTATTCCCACAACTGGACAGTACTCTACTATATACTATTCCACTAAATACTATTCCACTATACCCTATTCCACTCTACGCCATTCTACTGTATGCCACTCCTTCTACTCTATTTCTCTGCATGCCATTCTAATCTACAACACTCCACTGTCTGCTATTCCACTGTATGCCTCTCTATTGCACATTGCTCTGTGCCACTTCATTCTATCCTATTCGATTTGACCCCAATCCAATGTATGCCCCTCCACTGCATGCTATTATACTCTACCCCACACCACTGTATGCTACTCCAGCCCACACCACTCCATTATACGCCACTCCACTATATGCTGCTCCATTATACGCTATTACACTCTAAGCCACTCCATTGTAAAACACCCCGCTCTACGGTGCTCCACTCTACGCTGTTCTATGCTATTACACTGTACACAACTCTGCTCTACACCAGTACACACTACACTATTACACTGTATGCCTCTTCAGTGTATGCCACTCCACTGTATGCCACTCCACTACACGCTACTCCAGTATATGGTATTCCACCCTACAACATTCCACTGTATGTCACTCCACTCTATGGTATTCCACTGTATGCCACTACACTGTATGCTATTCCACTCTAGGCTACTCCTGTGGACGCCACTCCACTCTACCTCATTCCATTCTGTGCTATTGCATTTGATGCCACTCCACTGTACACTGTTCCACTGCTCCACTGCATGCTCCTACACTCTACCCCAGTCCAGTGTACACTACTTCACTGTACGCCACTGCACTGTATGCTACTGCACTATACGCTCTTCCAGTCTACCCTACTCTACTGCACACCACTTCACTATCCACTATTCCACTGTATACCACTCCACAATACTCTACTTCGCTACACTCCACTCTATGCCACTCCAATGTATGCTACTCCATTATACACTAGTTATTTGGACGCCACTCCACTCTACGCCACTCTGCTATATGCTATTTCACTCTACCCCACTTCACTGTACAGTACTCTAGTCAACACCACTACACTGAACGTCACTACACTCTACACTATTCTACTCTATGCTAGTCCACTGTATTTCTCTCCATGCTATTCCACTGTACCGCACTCCATTCTACACTATTAAACTGTACGCACCTTCAATGTTTGCCCCTCTACTGTATGGTATTCCACTTTACCTCAATCCACTGTGCGCCACTCCACTGCATGCTAATATACTCTCCCCCGCAATAGACTATTCCAATGTAAACCACTTCACTGTACACTACTACACTATACTCTATTGTACTTTACGCCACACCACTGTACGCTACTCCACTATAGGCTATTACACTCTACACGACTCCATTGTACGCCACTCCACTGTATGCCACTCCACTCTATGCCACTCCAGTGTACTCTATTCCACTTTATATAACTCCACTCTACAAAACTCCACTCCACTCTATACCACTCTGCTATACACTAGTGCTAGACTCTTCTGCTCTCTATCTGTGTATACTCCATTGTCCAAATCTGCACTCAACTCTATGCTTGTACAACACTCTACACCAGTCTATGTCAGTTTCCAACAAAGTATGACACAGTACTCCACTCTACTGTATGGATGCCACTATAACAGTATCCTCGACTCTACACTACGCCACCCCACTCTACGTTAATCCACTGTGCCCTCCTTCACTCTATGCCACTCCACTGCACACCACTCCACTCTATGCTATTCCACACTATGCCACTCTACTCTTCTACAATCTACTGTACAGTATTCCACTCTATACTATTCCACTGAATGTTGCTCCACTTTACAGTAATCCACTCTATGCCACAACAGTGTATGCCACTCCACTCTACGTTGCTCCATTGTGTGACACTCTCCTTCAATCGGTATTCAATACGGTATTCTACTCCACCCTATCCCTGTACACTCCACTGTCCATCTCTATACTCCACTCTAGACTGCACTTGAGTATATGCAACTCCACTCTACTCTGCTCCATTGTATGACACTCTCCTCCACTCTATATAACTCCACTCTATAAAAGTCTATCACACTTGAAGGCACTCTACGATATTCTACTCCACTCTATCTCTGTACACTCCACTGTCCAAGTCTATTCTCTACTCCACAGCTTTCCAAACTGTGTGGCGCGACACGTTACTGTGTCGCGACCCACACCTAGGTGTGTCTCGCGATTCGACGCAATGACGTCTGCCGGCCGGCCGATATTAGGGGAATGCGACTCGAGCCCCCTCACTCAGTGATCGTGATGTGCACGCGACGGTCAAGGCGGAGCAGCTGCAGAGCGGAACCTCGTGGACAGCAGCTCCAGTGAGTATTGACCCCTCGCCCCCTTTTCATGAAGCTATGATTAACAGAAGCCTTTCTCCAGCTAGTTTTTAAAATGTAAACATAACAAAGCTGACCGCTGAGGAACAATTCCTAACTTTTGAAACTGTACGCAAACGTGCATTTTTAGGATCACCAGTTCTGTTAGCGGTACTTAACGGAAATGTGATGAAAGGTAGGTGTTCCCGTGCAAAAACTGCTGCTAACCCCACTTAGCGATATTCACAAGGAATTCCTTGTATGGTGCAAAACCAAAAAAACTGCCTCTAACTCCAGATAGAGGCAGATTTTGAAGACCAGAAATTAGCTGGTCTTACAAGTGGTGCAATCACTTGGGGCCTCATTTCAGAAGGTTTTGGTGCTGGACAGCGCTGCAAGGAATGTTACTGCGCTGCCCTGCAACAAAACTACAGGGCACAAATATGCACCATCAATAAGATAGGGCACATTCCTGGGCCTCATTCATGAAAAGTGTTGCATCGCTGCTACAAACAGCATTGCAACACTTTTAACTACGCCCTTCTTGTGACACCGTGGATGCGCTGTATTTACGGTACGGCGTTCCATGTCGCAATTAATGACGGATACGTCTAGAATTCTGATGTATCGGTCAGCAAAAGTCACGCATTGCTGCAGTTGTGTCACAAGCATGACGCAACTCCAGCTATGCATGGGGCCAAATTATCCCTGTGGCACTGCGTCACCCTTATGCTTGCCAATCCATGAGGCAGGCGTAATGTACTGACGAAGTGGCGCCCTACAATTGTTGCAGTGAAATCTGATGGATTTCACTGCACCACTCCTATGAGGCTTTGTTGCGTGGGAATGCCCACCCTGCATACATCATACCTGATGCAGGAATAATGGGGCACAGGGCTTCACAAGGTCACGCATATGCCTAGATGCATCACTTTGCAAATATGGTGCAAAATGGTGCAAGAATCATGCTGCAAGTACGTCAAGTAAATTATGCACCAGCATGGTGAAACCGTCAGCAGAGGCTGATGAATAAGACCCCCTGTCTTTTTTCCCTATGTTGGCGCACTATGGCTGCCATGTGCCAATGCAAGCACCCTTGCGCCATGGTGCAAGGGTGTCTTTGTTGTGGAGTTGATTGATGTTGTGGCTCCATCTCTTCCCAAGACGTCTGTAGGTGGGGCTGGACTAGTGGAGGGTGGGAGTGAACCAGTTGGCGTTCTTGGAGTGTTGTTTGCCTGGTCTTTTCTTGGGGGGTGCCAGGCTGTCGTGCAGTTGGAGATCCATCAGTGGAGATTGTGCGCTGCAGTGGTGGCATCTCTAAACATTGGCAGAGTGGTGGTGCTGAGGGAGTTGACAGGAAGTTCTTTGGTGGCCTTGATCCAACTGCGACAAGGGGGGACAATGAAGGCGTGATGTAAACAATGATGGTCGGTACAGAAGAGTCCTGTAGTGTGGCTGTGGTTGAAGTTCCCGCTGGTGGAGAAGACAGGCTTGAGTGTGTGTCAGGCTATGTGGGCTGGTGCGGTGACTAGCTGCTTGAGTCCAATGTTGGTGAGGTTCCCCATGAGGGGGGTAGTGCTGTGGTCACTAGGGTTGTCCAGGAGGATGATGTAGTCAGTGGATGGGAGAGCCTGGGGTGCAATGAGGTCTACAATGACATCCGTAAATGAGGGTTCCTGGCCCGTGGGCCTGTAGATGGGGGTACAGCGGAGGGTGGTGTTAGGGTTGGTCCGGATCTGTAAGTGGAAGTGGAGGTGTTCCATGGTCACCGTCCAGTCATTAGAGTACAAATAAAAGAGACAGACACAGCAATTTCCAGTGTCTGCTAGAGCAGGACAGGGGAGAATGCCCAAAGCGCCAACCAAGGGGGAGTGAAACAGGCAATACAAGCGTGAAAACCAACTACCCCCCTTCAGAACGGGGCCCAAGAGTCCACTAAAGCAGGACCGCCGCCCCCAACTTACCTGAACAAACAGGAACAGGAGCAGCACTCGGAGCAGTGCAGAAACAAAAAAACAGGTCGTGGTGTGGATCTTGTATCCTTTTATGTGATTGGTGGTTGCCACTGGGTGCCATATTGGAGGGATAGGGAGACTAGTATGTTAACTTTTGCTTGGAGTTTCTGTAGGAGCAGAATGCTCATTAGTAATTACTGTGGCGAGGAAGACGGACGAGGAGGTAATGGCACAACAGATCAATAGACGAAGAGGGCTAACGTCAGACCTAAAAAGACAGCTGCTACAGAGTGTTGTAAGGCATGCTGAACTGTAGTCTGAATGGCCATAAGGTAGGCCATTACCAACATCCGACACTGATACTCAGAGGTACAACAGTGCAGGCACAGTGTCTTTCTTAATGCTTTCACCTTATGACATTTGAGGTTTGGTTTTAAATCGAGAACTCACAGTTGAGCAAAAGTGGTTTGTGGGGACTTGGATCTGAGGTTGTGACTCATCTAGCTGAGGTTTTCAAATAACGGAAATAACTTCCCATATCACTCCTGGTGTAGGTGGGTGACTTGAAGGGTGGGGGCTATCCTTACAGAGGTGCCATAAATGAGATCGGTCTTACAACCTAACTCGTCAGAATATTGCGTTTGTAGTGGAATGTTTATGCATGGCAGTTGCAATGTGGACCTGGGCCTAGGAGACCTCAGCCTAATCAATGTAATTTGTTGTGCGTCTGATGAAAGATGACTTCAGATGCACCTCTTGAAAGTAGAAGGAAACATTTCTCACTTTAACCCATAAAGAGGCACAAAGGCTTAAAAGGCAGAAGATTGTTTATTCTTTAAGACTCAAAAACTCCAATTCTGTTGCCGAGTGATTTTATTGGACTTGCAGACATTTTACTGTCGACATAAAGCGATGAACTGGATGTGCTGGTGTGTGCCGCAATGTGATATCTCTCTCTGGCATTATGGTTTGCCCCCATTCCCCTCTATGTCGTGTACCTCTTTGTTGCTTGCCGCTCTTCCACGTTCATTAAGAAGAGAAGTGTCAAGTGTTTTTTGGGGTGGATCGTAACCCAGATGTGCTTGAGGTCTTCTCTGGTCCTCCTCTTCTTTCTTTTTAAGGAGATTGCCTACCTGTGTGCCACTCCTGTTTTGATTTTTTTTTAAATGTGGGATGACCATTGTACCACTGCTACTTATAGTCGTTACGGGGGTGCTCGTCTGTTTTGCAGCTGCTTTTTCCGTCTTTACTTGAGGTGCCCCATCGTAACCCTCTCCCTGTTGCTATGCCATGATATTTCACCATCTGCATTTGTCAAGTTGCTTATTTACGTTGTATAGTACAGTAGGCAAAATGTCTGATAGGGCTGATAACATGACACAGAGGCTGCATAACCTTTTTTGAAGTATATTTGCATATAGGAGACAATTGTATCAGGGAGGGCTCCTCTACTAGGACAGAGGAGCGTTGTCCCACTGCTCTCAGAGCAGTGAAACATGGAAAAATAAAATGATAAAATGATAATAACAACGCTGTTATCATTTAAATTTTTGTAGCTTGTTTTTTCTGACTTTGAATAATTTTTGTTGAAAAAGTGGAATGTATGAAGAGTGTCAACAAAGAGAAAAGTGTTATTGTAATTTTGAGAACAAAAATGATGATATGATGCATACAATGTATATTATGAATTGAAAGCTATACACAGTATATAGATATGTATTAAGATGATGTTTTGATTGTAACAATGCATTTACATTATGTATTACATTGAATACATGAATAGTGGACATTAATATATTTATTTTGAATGACAACAATATATATATATATTTTTAACAAGGAGACAGAGTCACATATAGGTTTGTGCATTGTCAGTATATGTAATATAGTGTTTATAACATCATTACTGGGCTATAGAGGTACAATTATCGTGTAAACACAGAAATTGTGTTGCACAAAAGAAAGTCTCTTTTTATTTTGGTATAATCTACGCTGTCCTTTTTGGCTTAGAAAGGGTGGCCATTTTGAATTTGCAGTGAGTGACTGCACCCACCTGCAAGGGAATGTCAGAGGGGTCCATGGGACTCCCTTTCATCTCTCTGGTGGGCTGCATTTAGAAAGTGCACTAAAGGTGTGCCTCCTTTTTGTGTGCAAACTTTTAGTGTGCCTTCTAAAGGCATGTTTGCCTCTGGACTCACAACGGTAATGCAGCGTGTGCGTGGAGGCCACGTGCATCCCCTCATTTGCATGGGGCCATGCTCCCATGCAAATGAGGGAAAGCCTTCTAATGATACTGCTGGCACTGTCTGTGTGCCAGCACTATCTGTATTACAAAAGGAGTTGCACAAGCATCTATGGCCCCTTCTGTAAAACCAAAGTGCCCAAGGGGCACATAAAGTGGGTTTAAATGCCCGTTGCGTTCTTGGGGCACTATGGTAATATGGCCCCTGGTGCTTCTAATGAAACAACAATGTGATTAGAACACCAGCCAATAACATTAGGATGCATAACGGTCGACCCTGATTTTAGTGGGGAAGAATGGGGAATCTTTTACTTGAACAGTGTGAATCACAGCCTAAATAAAGAAGTTGAGTACACAGCATGAAGCATTACTGTATCTATGCCTATAGTTTCGGTGTAACGGAAGTTAGATCTTTTGACAACTTACCTATGTGTTTTACAGTTGCTGGCAGTTAGTGCTAGCACTCATTTTAGAAGTACAATATAGTGATTTTCATGCTTAGTCTGCCCTCATAATTAATACTGAAATATATTCAATTGATTTGAATTCCCTCTTGTCAGTTTAGTGAAAACAGAACTTCTAAATAATGCTCTCTATCTATATCTCTCTTCTTTTTCAACCCCATTAAAAAATAACTGAAAAATGTGTGGGAAAGCTTGTGAGGACGTTGCCACTACTGTCGCCGGTACTCTCTTGAGAGCGGGAGCGGGACTGGACTACACGTTCCAAGCTCCTTTGCCACCAGTGCAGCTGACTCCACGCACCCAGAGGTGCCTACATAAACCCTGGAGCCCTCCCGCAATGCCGGAAGCTTGTGAGGACATTGCCACCACTGCCACCGGTACTCTGTTGAGAGCGGGAGTGGGACTGTGCTACATGTCCCAGGCTCCTTTGCCACCAGTGCAGCTGACTCCAAGCGCCCGGAGGTGCCTACATAAACCCCGGAGCTCTTCCGCAGCGTGGGAATCTTGTGAGGACGTTGCCACCACTGCCACCGGTACTCTGTTGGAAGCAGGAGCATGACTGGACTACATGTCCCTGGCTCTTTTGCCACCAGTGCAGCTGACTCCACGCGCCCGGAGGTGCCTACATAAACCCTGGAGCTCTCCAGTAACACGGGAAGCTTGTGAGGACGTTGCCACCACTGCCCCCGGTACTCTGTTGGAAGCGGGACTGGACAACACGTCCCAGGCTCTTTTGCCACCAGTGCAGCTGACTCAATGCGCCCGGATGCGCCTACATAAACCCCGGAGCTCTCTGCAGGGCGGGATGTCCTCGGGCAAAGCCTGGGCCAAGGGCGGGCCCGTCCACGCCCGGAGGAGCCCGGAGGAGGCTGGCCTGGGCCCACTCCCCTTCACCTGCGTTTGGCCAAGGTACTGTCCATCTCTTACTTTTCCTGCTTGTTAATATGTCAAAAGGAAAGGGACTAAAAGAGAAAAATGGAGGGAGGGTCGGAGCAGCACTGGACTCTTTCTTAATTAGAGCGTCAAGCGTTCTTTCGCAAAAGATAGAGCTGACCGAAATACGCCTTTTCGTGGATCCTACCTCCCTAATATTGGACCTGTCCCCAACCCCTGAGACTGTTACTTCACCAGTCACTCCGATGCCAGCACCTGTAACCCCAACAGCTCTCCCACCAGATCAAAGCGGCCTCTCTCCCCCAAACCTGATTACAGAGTGCGTTTCAGGAAGGGGTTTAGATTGTTCCTTTCAGAATGCCTCCCTATTGGATTCCTCTTCACCGCTTCCACCTGCCAAGTGAACAAGAGCAGGGGGGTGTTACTAAAGGCGCAATACCTAAAAAAACTAAAAACATTTGCGCACCTAAATCTAAATCTAAAACTGCCCAAATAAGGATGCACTGCACTAATTCTAAAGTGATAGCAGCAGCAAAGCTAGTAAACACTTCGCCACCACAGGTACTGCAACCGTATTCCATCGGGCGCATGGGACAACCCTCAGAAGGGGCACTCAGGAGTTCACTATTGATTTTGTTTTAGTATCCAGACATCTACTTCGGAAAGTAGCCCTTAAGAGCATCCGGTTTTCACCCCATAGTGATCATGTCATGCTATTGACTTACTTAAATATCTTACCCAAACCTAAAGAACATAACCAGGTTGTTGAGGACGTGAACCTGTCTAGGAAAAATGGTTATCAATTGAAATGGACAGTGGTAAAAGAATGAAGGGGCATATTATCAAGGACCGGTGATAAAATTATCGCCATTTTATCGGCAGGAAACTACAGATAAAACGGCGATAATGGGCTTGACAATACGCCCTTGTTAATTCCCATAGAAGCCCATGTTCTGATGTTAACATGGGCTTCTATGGGAATTAAGAAGGGCGTATTATCAAGCCCATTATCGCCGTTTTATCGGCAGTTTCCTGCCGATAAAATGGCGATAATTTTAACACCTGTCCTTGATAATATGCCCCCAAATTTGGTCCCCGAAATTCTATCACAGGTAAAGAAAGACATCATAGCATGCTTGGGAGAAAAGATATTGCCCGCAGACCTGGTCATCAGATTCATCGCCCTTTTGGCAGAAATAAAACTAGCAATCACGCGGGTGAAGTCATCAAACATTGCAGCTAAAAAGGGGTGGTTTGACTCAGCCTGTACCAAAGCAAAAATAGCACTCGCAAATGCCTTAAAAACTGTCTCAAGATCCGCTCACCACGCAACGAGTATAAATTAGCCAGGAGGACGAGAAAGAATGATCTGAGGGCACAGGGGTGGGAAGACTTTGAGCAAGCAGCTAGCTCTGGCAGCCGCAAAGATTTTTGGGAAGTTGTAAATGCCCCTTATTTTAAAGACATTAGTGACCCCGTATTAGATGTGCATGCATGTATTTGAAGAGACATGGGTGAGACATTTTGAAGAACTTTTTGGGCAATCAACTCCCTCACCTACATTAGTGTGCTCCCTAGAAACTTCACCTCAGGAAGGACTAATCTTCACTGTATCTTAGGTCCGAAAGGCGTTAGAATCCTGTACACCCATAAGGCTCCGGGGCAGGACAGTGTACCAATTGTGGAATCCCCTTACTTGCAAATATTTTTAACAGCATTCAGATAGTAGGTCCACCTCCATCATGGAACCAGAGAGTAATTGTCCTGGTTTATAAAAAGGGGATGGGGCTCTCCAAAGAATTACCGCCCTATATCTCTCCTAGATACCACCGCCAAATTAATGGCGCGGGTTCTACTGGCCAGATTGGAGGATTGGGCAGAATCGCATAATATAATCATGAAGGCACAATATGGGTTCCGTAGAGGTATGGGGACGGTCGCCCAGTGCCGAAACCTCTCCCTAACTATAAGGAAG
This sequence comes from Lissotriton helveticus, assembly GCF_964261635.1. Lineage (NCBI taxonomy): Eukaryota > Metazoa > Chordata > Amphibia > Caudata > Salamandridae > Lissotriton > Lissotriton helveticus. Next base: position 1,072,126,323 of record NC_136067.1, on the reverse strand, counting down.
TACTCAAAGGCTAAAAGCGGGAAGCTATACATGGCCTTCATGAACTTAACATCAGCCTTTAATTGCGTCTCACATTCTAGGCTATGGTCCATGATGGAGGGTATTGGCATTTACCTGCCGATTATTGGGTTCATCCACCAGCTATACGCCAATGCCACTGCCTGCGTAAGGTATGGTAGGAAGGGGGAGTGCACTCGTCATTTTAAAATCGAAAAGGGAGTAAGACAGGGTTGTGTGCTCGCCCCATTTCTTTTTTTCAATCTACGCAAACAGAGTCCAGTCCTCCCTGTCTGCTCTCTCATTGGATGTGCCCAAATTCGATCAAACCCCACTTCCGATCTTGGCATACGCTGATGATGCGGTACTAATGGCAAGAACGGGGTTGGCTTACAAAAATTAATTAAAGCTTATTCCATCTTCATGGCCTCCCTTGATCTAAAAGTCGATGAATCCAAATCATTTATAATTGTGGCCGGAGAGACTAGAGGTTAGGAACATCCCCATTTTCAGATGGCTGGTAAGGAAATCAAGGTGGTTGACTCCTTCTCAATCTCTGAGTGCTCTTCGATAAGGATCACTCATGATCTAAATTAGTGAAAACAAGAGGCCAGGGTATGCAAAGGAGCCTCAATGCTGTTAGGAGATTTGCAAAAAAATTGGGAGGAAGCCCATTAGATGCAATTAAAAACATTTACGCAGCTAAAAAAAAGTCACCCGTAACATATGGAGCAGGTGTCTGGGGGATGGTCAATGCTGCTTCGTTACAGCAAATGGAAGACAGCTTTTTTTTAAATCATGTGTCTTTACCCCAATCAGCCCCAAATTACATTTTACATATTAAATTGGGGCTCCCATACTTGAGTGACACCATAAGGTTGGCCCCAGTCCTCTTGTGGCTATCAATATGGCAGAGAACTACGGTGGACTTGAAACAAACTATTATAAGGGAACGCTGTAACCTAGATCACTACAAAAGGATTGGGTGGCTAAATTATGTAGAAACTGTACTGAAAGCTTTAGGGATGGTAAAACTTTTTCAGGACCCTTATTCTAGCAAAGAGGTCAAGAAGAAATGGTTAATGGATTTATACTCTCAAAGAGGAGAATATGTCCGTAAAATAGGATCCATCATTCCGCCATTGCATACGATCTGGTCTTCCCAATATCAGGAGAAGGTTTTCATTATTTAGCTCGTATAAATAATGTGCAGCACAGATTTATTTTATTGCGCTTCAGAATGAATATGATCCTGTTACTCCTGGGATGTCCACAAAATAAATACACATTAGCAGATCTCGACCCCTGCCCTTGCAATAACCATGTTGTGCAGTCAAATCTACATATCATACTATTTTGTAAAAATTATTCTGAGGAAAGGAAAATATTTATACTTCCAATTCTGAGGCCCATAACTTTAGGCAATGTTGGGTCACCATGTATTTTTTAAAAGCTTTACTGGACCCATTTGTATGTTTTTGTGTCGCTTCATTTTTATGGGCTGCTTCAGGAAGAGGAAAAAGGCGGGCTCACATCTTAGTAGTATTGTGTAATTTTAATCATGAATTGTTCTTCCTTTTTTCATATAAATGATTTTAAAGGTCTTATTTGGATCACAGCAAGTCTGTTTAATACTCATTTTAACTAATGTATATATGTATATTTATTGACTTGAAAACAGGTTTATGTACTTATGTGCTTTAATGGTCTGTCTACAAAAGATCAAATAAAGCTGTGTGACTGACTGACTGACAACTGAAAAATGTAAATTAACAATTGAATATTTTCACTGAGACTGGAGAAACATTTTACACATATTACTCCAGGAATGAATTTGACGAAGAACTAGTTAGTCTCTTATCATTGCCTGATGGGTCATCAAAATGTTCTGAATAGTGTTCTTGCAGGCCGCAAATTCTATTTATAGTTGGTTGAGGTTACCATTGTTATCCCTATTACTCTTCTGTCAAGTTTCCCGATCTCCCCACTACTTTCGCAGATGGCTTATTATGGCCAATGGCATGTAACAGTTATGCTGCCAACCCGATATAAGAGGCAAATATGAACCAATAAAGCACTATATAGATACGTTGTAAGGATACAATATCAATAACTGTGGTTTGTTTATAAAATATGCACTGATATAAATGACACTTAATGTAGTACACGTTTCCTATGCATATCAACTTTTTAAGCACACTGTAAAAAGTAAAGAATTGTTCTCAACAACAAAAAAATGTGTGGAGAGCAATGAATGTCAGAAATTACAAACAGCTAAAAGTGAAACTACTTAACATTGAGTGATGGGTGAAAAGCTTTGGCAAGCGGCTCAAACAGATGTTTGGCACATGGATGGAAACAGGAAGTTTTGAGTGTGCTTCAGGAGTATCGTGCAAGCTGCATGCTGAATATACTTCAACTAATAACCTGATGGAAATTTTGAATGTTCCTCCACCCAGACTGTGTTATGCTCCGTACACTTAAATGCAAAGAAGGCCTTTCCCAGGGGCGGCTCCTCCACTAAGACGGAGGAGTGTCGCCCCACAAGAAAAAATAAATTGATAATAATGTCATGTTATTATCATTTTATGTTTCCCTAGTGGCTCTCTAAGTGGGGGGAGCGGTGGGGCTGCCCACAGAGCAGGGGAGGAGTGGCAGGCACTCTCCTAGTGCGAATTACGATTTGGCCGGCAGTCTTGGGCTGGCCAAATAGTCATGCTCACTTTGCATGTTCTCCTCCGGCTTTAAGGCACAGCTTGGGTGGACAAAATGCACAAGCCCCCAGTCCCCATATGAGCGCCGAACCACGGTGGTCAGACCAATAATGACACTGCTATCAGCAGCTTTGTGATTGGCAAGAGGAGTCTAGAAGTCTGAGTGCTTCCTGTTCCTGCGTCGAGGCAAGAAGGACAGAGGGGAGGCGACCACCAGGAAGGTAAGGTTAATTTTCTTTTCTTTTCCCCGTTTCTTCTTTTTTTTTTTACTCTTCCCTGCCACACCACTTGTGCCTCGTAGCAGCAGCTATTATTATTTCCCAAAGACAGGTGAAACTGCATGAACATTTTAAAGGGTTTAGGTTTCCAAGTGACTGTATATTATATTATTTCAAAACATCTGTCAAGGCATTACAGTATAGAAAATGTGTTTAATGTCAGGTTATAGTTAACATCAAATTAATTGTTCTAAAAGGCAAAGGTGATCCTTTTGAGAAAATTAAGGTGCATGCCAGTGGCATAATCTGGGTACCAGAAAAGTAGAATAGATGTTTATATATTTTTGATTAAAGTTGGTTTAGGATGATTTGCTGAGACATATATAGTTGTAGAGATAATACTGATTGTTCTCTGGAGCTAAGTGATGCCAGGGTCTGTCTTAATGTGGCATTTGTTATTATAAATGCATTGAATGAATACACGCAAAAGTATTGTTGTACCGACATAGTGTTGACTACATGATGAGTTTATGAAATTGCACTGATTTTTTAAACTAATATTTTAAGGGGTAGATGTATCAACATACCCCTTTGCGATTTCTAAATAGCGAATTTTAAGGAATCGCTATTTAGAAATCGCAAAATGGGATGTATGTAAGAAATCGCTATTTTTTAGCGATTCCTTAATCTTCCTTATTTGCGAATTCGCATTTTGCAAATTCGCAATTAAGGAAGAATTTCCCATGCATTCCTATGGGCCAGGAGGCCCATAGGAATGATTGTGAAGTAAATCTCAATTTGCGAATTCGCATTTGCGAATTTGCAAATAGAGAATAATTTCAAGGGTGCATGGGGTGTCTCAAAGACACCCTGAAGCACCCCTGAAATGTGCATGTGTGTGCATATGGCGCACATACATGCTCTATGGGCATGTGTGTGCGTCACATGCCACCTTCAAAAATGCCAAATAGTGCATTTTTAAAAGAATTCGCTAATTAACATCAACTACAAGTTGGTGTTAATTTGCGATTTCTTAACCAAAATTAGCAATTGAAAAATGTTACATACATAGCATTTAGGAATCGCAAAATCGATTCCTTAAATGCTATGGCAAAATAAGGAATCGCAATTTTTTGCAATTCCTTATTTTGCGAATTTTTGATGCATGCCAAAACATGCAAATAGACTGTTTGCGATTCGCAAAGGCCAAACTTCTGCGAACTTCGGCCTTTGCGATTCGCAAACGGCTTGATACATCTAGGCCCAAGTGTTTTAAGATGTGATTAACTCTAGCCCCACGTTGTTTATCAAGTGCTATCTGATTTGTCCTTTACTATTTGATATTACTTACTTATGTGTAACAAAATCCGTTTTTATTTATGTACACTTTTGTGGTTGTGTTATACATACCAAATACAGCTTTTTGAATTGAATTGTTTTTTGGAGGAATACAAAACCTAAAAATAAACCTTTATGTAATCAAAATGTATGGAAAATTCAAAGTCCTGAACTTTAACCATAAGTCACTGTTTTGTGGCTATTCACAAAGATAACTAACACTTGTTTGAATGTGTAGGTTTGCTCTTACTTTTTTGAGTAACTTTACTACTTTTGGCTTAAACGTGTAGACCTACCTATCTCCATCAACTGAAAAGTGGGATGGAAACAAATCTACGAGTATAAGTTGCAACTACTGCACCACAAATGGCCAGACACTGATACTTCAATACTCTCTCATAGAAAAAAAATAACTCAAGTTGGGACTTTAAAAAAACTCATTGGACACCATGTTAACTTAAATAAAATGATTTGAAATAGGTAAACATATAAATACATTCACATAATTTAAAGTTAAGAATATTTAAAAATCAAACATATTTATTACCTATTATATAACGTTTTATATACACATTAATGTAAATTAACTTTTATTCAAATATAATTAAATTACTGTTAATTAATTCTCTACACTACGTTTAATAGTTACTAATGCATAATTAAACCTTCTATATAACCATCTTGTCTATAAACGTCCTCCTCATGCACCAAATGTAATGGAGGAATTTGACCAGATTACATACAATTGCCTGTCTAGTATATGTTCTCAATATGTTTAGGGTCACTGTATGTTGTGCAGCCCCTAGGTATCAGCGAATCAGACTTATCTATTTCTTCCTGCGTGTAAAATAAGCAGTGCAGAAGAACAGTAAGTGGGCCATTGAGTCAGTGGACGTGTTACAAGCAGGGCAAGTCCTGGGCAGAGGATGAGAATTATGCCATTTAAAACAAAAGCTACTAGTAGGAAGAATGCCATATCTAAATGTTACATAAAGCTGCCTAGCAGCAGGAAGTGGAATACAATCAAAGAAATGTTCAAAAGAACAAGTACATTTAAAAACCTGGAAAGTTGCGGTTAGGGTGCCCAGTTTGGGAATGGTGGTGTTGGCCTAATGGCTAAGGCGGTCGACCTCGAATCTGGGGAACCGGGTTCGAGTTTCGGCAATGACGCTGAACATCCTGTGATTCTGGGCAAATCACTTAATCTCCCCGTGCCTAACAAAAAAATGAATGTGTCCTCATGTAATGCAACTGGTGCTATGTAAAGTGCTCAGATACCTTCGGGTCAAGTGTGCGCTATATAAAACTCCGTAAAATAAAAAATAAATAAATAAAACCCCTATCCATCACATAACCCAAGTATATTTTTTTATCTGCACTTTAGATATCAGTGAGGAAGTTGGTGTATCTTTTCATTGTTCTTCCAAGCTGAGATGTGTCATCAATGAGCTCAAATGTATTAATCCAGAAGATTTTATTCTGCCTAGTTAGTGAAATGATCTCTTCAAGGGCAGAGCGAAAGGCTGCTAATTCCTGGGTGTACTATAGCCTCTGCCAAAAAAAGCGGGGGTCTGATGTTTGCCTTTATAGAGATCAGTTTAATTCCCAGGTCCAGGAACAGTGGTAGCAATGGAGCACTCTGCTGCAAATTAGCCAAAGATCTCAAGGATGTATTTTATAGAGATGTGAGTTAATTTACCTGTGAGTACACCCACAGCTCTGCTCCACAGAGTGCTCGTCCTAGAGCTTTTAAATTGTATATAGAGTGCTGGAGTCACTAGTCCTCTTGTTGATGATTTAAACACTTGAAGGATTCCAGATGTATTCTGCTAGAATTTTAAACTGCAGTTGTTCCTAATGTGCCTAAGCCCAGGACATGTTTGCCATTTGTTTTGTCCCCAAACACTAAAAATCAGACACCCTTTTAAGATTGGATTCACCCATCTTCATTGTCCCTCTGAAAGATTTGTGTGGATGAACAACCATGTATTTTGTTTTGAATTAATTTAACTCCAATCCGCCCTCAATGCAGAGCTCCACAAACCAGTTCACTAGTATCTGTATCCTCAAGAACTTTTCCAGATCGGCAATGTGTCATCTGCAAAGAGCAACACAGGGACTTTACGACCTGAAGTCAATGGGGAGTAGTTATTGGAATGTTGAGATATGTGATTTCATCCTTTAAATATAGAGAGAATAGTGTAGGCGCTTAGACACAGCCCTAATGCAACCCTTTTTTGACTGGGATGTGTTCTGCAATTCACCGTGGTTCCCCCATTCACTTGTGCATAGTTCTCATCATGCTAACTAGTGAGAATTGATTGTATATTGCTCAGCACCCCCATTTTCAAGACCAACCAGAGTTTTCTTCATGGGTCCAAATCAAACGCGGACTTTGAGTGCATAAAAGCTTTGTGGTGGTGGCCTTTAGTTATGACCATGGTTGTCCAATATATACTGAGGAATCTAAAGACCTGGTCAATACTACACACTTTTTTTGAAAATTCGGCCAGCAAAGTTGACAATGTGTTATTCTCTTCAATCGAGTGATGTAATGTATCTGAGATTTGTTATGCTAATGGATCTGTACTTACCCAGGTTGTCTCTTCCCCTTTTTTTGTAGAATGAGATTAGTTCAGCACCTTTCCAAGTACCAGTTATTGCAGCAGCTCCCAATATGGCACTTGTTAGATGGTTAATGTAGTCTGACCACAATTCTGGATTGTTTATCCCTCCCCTGGCATCTCTTCTGGTCCTGCTTCTTAGCCAGGGACAATACTTTCACGTGATGTCTTTTTGAGTTCTTTATCACATGGTTATACATTCTGAGTCGAGCAACTAATTTCCTGTGTAACTTGCCCACTTTTACAAACCTTGGTGTGTTCAAACAGCCTAGTGAAATGATTGCCCTAAGGCTGTGTTTGAATAAAACTATCTATATTACAGAAACTGTTCTGGCAGCCATTAGCCACTATGTGCCAGAGCTTTTTGCTTTTATTGGTTTTAGTTGCAATGAGAAGGTTGTGTCTTCCCATTCTTACCAGGACACACATTTTAATGTCTATTTAATCAGAGTCTTAATTTAACTTTTAAAAACTAGTTTTAAATTATTTTTGCTCCTTTAAATTTCATATTAAATCATGTGGGGTTTGTTCTGGTATTTACAGGAGTAGGTTTAACATCTCTCTGAATATACTTACTAGGAGAAGCAAAGACGTGTGTATGTAGATTGGTGAATGCACCGTGGTGAATTCCAGACTTGGTCATGTCACCCACTTAGTCGATAGCAGCAATCACCTTTCTGGTCATATTTGCTATCGTTTCTGGTTATATCTTAATTCGGGCTCATTTGATGGTCTGTTTGTTCTTCGAAACCCTTAGTTCACTAGTTAACGACTGAGTGACAGGAGCAGCAGAGTGCTTGAAAATACCCTTCATAGTAAAATGTAGAGCATTGTAACGACTATCTCTCCTTTCAATAACCCACATGTCGATCAACCATAGACAGAGGTTTACCAGGTTGTGATTGATCCTGCTTGTACAGTTAATCTTGTTGATGCCCACTAGTATATGAGTGATTGTGACCATTGCAGGCCCTGAGTCCTTGAACTAGTGTTAAGGATGTCAACTGCAGGGAAACCATAGATACTTTTTAGAGGTGGCAATTCAAGATGAAGATGGGCTATTTCTAATCTTCCTCCTCTAGGACAGATCTCTTGTCACTATCTAAAGGTTCGAATGTGGAGTTGAAGTCTCCAATAATAATATTAAATCCTTGCTCTGTTTACATTTCCCTATGTATATCAAAATGTCTTTGAGTTTTGGAGTCCCCTCTACTCCAGATGCTACCATTGCAGATATTATAAATGATAACTTTCTGTCCCATCGGGAGGTTACACTAACTTCTAAGATGTCATGAGGGTTATTATTTAGCCTTTTGGTTTTACAATTTAAAGTATTTGTTTTCAACAGCACTAGCCTGTTATATGTGAAACTCACTCCCCAAATCCAATAATTGATGTAACCTTATCTAAATACTGGTCTAATGGTTGATGACTGTTGAAATATAGATATGTCATGCAAATCTATAGATATGTACCAGTCTGGATCTGCACTTTTCGACTTACTTCCTGCTAGATTTCAGGATAGAATGTTAAGAGAACCTAGCCATGTTGTTACTACAGTGTGTCCTCAGGTTTACACTAGATCTGCAGCCCTTATTTGAACTCTTGGTATTTAAAGCTTGTAAAGGGAGCTTATATGTGCCCTGGGGGATTAGAGGACTAATTATGTGTGCTTTGGCTATTTTCGACCTTTCCACATTTGCTAATCCCTAGTCCTGTGCACTCAGTGCACTGTAATATGTAATAGTTTGGACAGTAGACTTGGTAGGAAGTGAAAGCCCTAATGGGCAATTGAATGTAAATTTAGTTGAGAAATGTATGGGTGGACTCGTATGCAGATCAAGCCCAATAGGTCCATGTGATCTTCCCTCTTTTAAGCCTAATTCCAATATGATCAAGGAGGTTAGTGTGAGAGGAAGGTTGGGGTAACACCTAGCCTCAGGAATATCAGTGAGTATCACAGAGTGGCATTTGTGCACTTCTCTGATTCAGTGGATACATTTATTTTTACGTGAGTCTTCATCCTCGCTATATTAGAGGCTGGTTTTAGTGATATTTATCATGAAATCAGAAATTCTCTCAGCATCTTGTGTGCTCCCATATCCCCCTCACAAGGTTGTAGAGTATAAGGACAGCATGGGGAATATCTTCTCCACGTTCTGCCGTCCCAGGGCCTCTGTCTGTATATGATTATGGGGCTACAGTCTCATGATCATAGGGCTAAAGGAGTTTGGCTAGAACATCACCCCCTGTCTACAGTTTTGTTCTTGCCCCAGGGTGTCTCCCACCAGCACATTTTCCTCATCTGTGTGGTTACAGGATGGGTAGCATGGTGTTAGTGTTAATGTTTTGTCCCTCATTCCCAGATTCCATAACCAGCCACCTACCAGTGCAGGTCAACACTGGATTTTCTCCTGCTGGGGTAGGGTCTTCCATTACATTGTGATTGGTTGGGGGTTATAGTTTTCTCAGGTGGTAAGAGCATGTTAACATTACTTGTTGGTGCTGCTCGGATGGATTTTCAGCTAATTTAGATCTGTTGGAGTTTCTTTATGTTGTGATACGAGTGGCACCTGCCTTATAATTTTTTGGCACAGTATTTGTTCTCTCCGCTATTGATTAACTATCAATTTTCTACTTCCAGTAGAGCAAAACTAATGTTGCAAACAATAGTTGGCTTGAGAAGAATACCAACAAATGTTGCGCTGGAGGGTGGATGGTGTCACTTTCTAATTGGCTAGGATCATAAATATACAAGCTATGAGTTTGCTCGCTTATGTCTGATTGTGTTGATATTGCAATTACAGAATTTTTCATAACAATATCAGTGATCTTGTGGGAAGAATTAGGGGATCCAAGCATTGGGTCCTTAACGCTTTTTAACATGATATTTACCTTCTCCATAAGTGTGTTGAGGTCTTTCAATGCGCAATTCTCTGCAGGTTTAAAGCAAGTTGTTTTTGCATAGTTGCCTCCTGGCGAGACTTAGCTGCCTTATATTTCCCAATTTTGTTCCTAGTAGTTATCTAGCAATCTTTGCTCAAGCAATACATGTACAGCCTTGCGCATAGTGGAAATGAAAAAAGGTAGTTGGCAGTAATTTTCAATTGTATAAGTTTCAATACATGGTTCAGCTCAGCACTTTAAAGTACATGTCTTTGTCTCCTCCTTCGCAACTGGCAGAAAGACCTGGAACGGGCAAGGTGTCTTTTGGGACCCAGAGTCCTCAAAGGTGCTATGTACACACCACACAGTGTGGTTCACTGCAGGACCTGTTCCAGGGTTGGGGTCTCTTGAAACCTGGAGTCCACAAAGGTGCTCTGTGCAGTCTGTGGCTTCTCCCCCACTGGCAACAAGACCTGTTCCAGACAAGGTGTCTCCTTGTCCTAAAGTCCTTACAGGTGCTGTGTGCGCCCCATGCATCGGGGTGCAGCTCAGAAGTTTATAGCTTGGGCTTTTGACTCCCCCGTCACTGCAGCAAGAGATGTTCCCAAAGGTGCTGTCTGCGCAAGATCTCAAGTTTTCAGTCCCACTCTGGTAATATCACTGTATCATTTATTTATTTTGTTCTACACTTTAAATAAATATATGCATTTTTTAATTTATAGCAATAGTTAACATATACACCGTTTTTACTGACATGTCCTAAGTTTAATAAACTTTTTTTTCTCCGATACTTTACTGTATAGAGCTCTCTGCCCAAACTGAGGTGATTCGCAGTTGTAAAGCATAGAGAAAAGTAAAAACGTTTATTTAACTTGAAAATAAATTAGTAAGAATCTGTTTTTATGAATTATTCTTGTATGTTAATTTCATACATTTATTTTAAATGTAGAACAAAAGAAAAAATCCTACAACACTATTAATTCAAACATATAAACACTTGTTCATGTTATGCATTTATCATTATTAAAAGTGGTGTATGGAATTAATTGAAAGTAATGTAACTATAATGTAAAACAATTAATTCTCTAATCTATTTTTAAATTCAACGCAGGTTGTTCAAATATTTCATAATCAAATAATAAATCTGTAATATTTGTAGATGTTTTTAACATTAAATATATCTATTTATATTTTTAACTATTGTAAATAATTTAATAATTCAATTTAAAATTATTTCCAATAGGGTTTTTATTTTAAGTCCCTATCACTATCATGCTCTTTGGGAGGGTGTTGCCATACCAGTGGTGGGACATATGCGATGCTGGAATTTACTTCAGCTCTGAGCTGGACTAATTTACTACTGCTTTAGTCCCTTTTTGGATGTAGTAACTTTAGAAGTGCAGTTTTTAAATAGCCATTGGTGTACTCTTTTGTGGGGTTGAGTGCATGTCCCTCCATAAACTCCTCTTTAGCCCTCCTCTAACTCCTCCTTATTCCTTCCTATACCCCTCCAATTTTGTAATAAAAATGCGTTATTTTAAAACCATGCATCTTTATCTCTCCCACATTTTCTACTAACTAATGAATTTACATGTGTGAGGACCTTCTCATAGATATGATAGGAGACACAGAGGTAGCGATTTACACTCGTAAGTTTGTGAGTAGCTTTTTGTAATACTCAAGTAATACTATTGTAGTACTACCAAATGTACTACAACATGTAGTTTATGAATAGGCCCCAAAAGGTTAAAAAAAAACTCCTTAGTTATCTTATACTTCTTGTTGTCAATGAAGATAAACATTGAGTGATCTGCAAGGCACCAAACTCTAGGTGCGGGGGCCAGTGGAAGTCGCAAACTCTAGAAGCAAAAATCACAGAAAGCAGTAGTAGCAAAGAAGCGAAGATAATCAAATAACACATCTGTTTCAATGAATCTTTTTCTTATAGCTCCATCCTTTATATATACTTGAGACAAGAATGGACATCACAGGAAAAATCATAAAGCCTGTAGTACGTCTTAGATTGGGAACCTTGTATAACATTCTATGGGAAGACCCTCATCTTGGAAAGGGCTGTTTACAAGGGTTGTCCATGCCCCTTGCTTGGAATTCATGATGTTCATTTTGCAAACCAAAAAGAAGCTAAAGAAACTCAAGTTAGCTGGTCTTTGAGCCACATGGAATTCTACAGTGCCAATGCTGTCCTTTATGTTGCACAATACAAGAATCTCACAGAACACCACTCTGGGTATTCATGAACCAGTGGCAGCTTCTCTGCTAAGGTGGTGGAGCGTCGCCACACTGCTTGCTGAGCCAGCAATTTACAACATAAACATAAAATGATAATAACTTAACGTTATCATTTTATTTAGACTACTGGCTCAGTTGGTTGGCGGTGGGACTGGCCTGTTTAGATGCTGGGGGAGTGGTAGGCACTCCCTAAGTGTGCATGATATTTTGGCCGGGCGTCTTATGACGCCTAAATGTCATGCGTACTTTGCATATTCTCCACCCAGGCTGCATTATAGCTTGGGTGGAGAACATGCCCAGGCTCCCATTCCCTGTTTGAGTGTCGAACCATGGTACTCAGACCAATCACAACGCTGCATTGCAGTGATGTGATTTACTCAGGGGAGCCTAGGTGCTTCCTTCTTCCACAGAAGCCAGAAAGAGGATGGAGGAGAAGCAGCAACCGGCCAGTGGGCCGGCTGCATCCAGGTAAGTGTTTTAAAAAAGATATATTTTTAATTCCCTCCCTCCTCCGCTCTAGTCCATGGACCGCCACCCTATTATGAGTCAGATGGTGGGAAGGCCACGGCACCGCTGCAGCCGCTAGGGAACCACCATTTCCTGCTAGTGTTGCAGCGGTTAGGAGGCCGCAATAGGCTCAGCAGGACTGCCACAGCTCGGCCAAGCATATGACGAGTTTCCTCTCCGCTGGCGGGTCCTCCCCCATGAACACCGTTGTGTCCCTGCAAGGACCCTTGTACCTCATCCCATGGAGATGCACACAGGAGGGCACAACATGTGCTCTCCTGTGTGCATGCGCCCCAGTTCCTGCACAGCATGGACTTTTCAGTCCATGCCTTGCAGGAACTCTTTTGCGTTCCTATTGTGGTGCCCATTTTCTGATGGACTCCTAATCTGGCGGGCAGTCTGACCGGCTTTGGGAGTGTGGCTGCGGGGTGGACCCAGCGTCGCACCGCTTAAGTCATAATCAGGCCCTTAGTATCATGGACAATAAGAAGCTAACTCATGGGAGATTTTCTAAAATTAGGTAGCCTGAGACTCATTTGTAAAAGTTAATTTTCATCTGACCACAAGATCTCAGAGAGGTAGTCAGCTTGTATGGAAATTATGATTTACCCCAACATTTCTAGTACAGTAACATTCTCAATGATTTCAAATAAACTCACTTAGAAATTCAAATGGAAATAGCATAACTAAGCATTTTTATAGGATTATATGCTGTCTCCCATGATACAAACATCATATCAAACATTAGAAAAAAGGTCTGTGCTGATGGATGTAAATTCTGCAATATTTCATTTTTAGGTCTCACGTGCATGCACCGCATGCGCTCTCGCTTGAGAGAAACATTGTATACAACAAGGGACTAGCAGTCCGCCTATTGCTTTGCATTCATTGGCTTAATTGTCACTGTTATTACATACCTCATATTTGGCCATTTCATGCTGGCTTCACTTCCTCTTCTTTCGAATAGAGCATGGACCAAGCACTAATTACTTCAGCTGAAATGGATTGCTGCCCTTGAACTGAGATTGGGTTACTACTTTTATTTTTTCTTCCCTGTCTTCCTTGTTGAATCACTTGCAGTTTGTAGCTATGTTTTACTGTCACCTGTACTTCAATAAAGCCCTTTAGTCATTTGAAATGGATATTTACTGTGACAACAGATGTTATCTGCTTCCAAATGTTTTTTCACTAAGACATGGATAAAGGCACAATTGCTTTCTTTATGCTGTAAGATTTTTTGCTAAATGTCATTTTTTTTCTTTTTTATGCATGGGGAGATTAATGGATATGCTCAGAGTCACAGAGTCACAGCTGTGTTGTGCCGAGACCTAACAAGCACTGGCAAAGCCAGTAGGTCACACCATTGATAATATTGGCTCTGCCATTGTCGTTTGTTCATGCTATTTGACATGGGCATTGCCAATATTTGAAATAATTTGAAACCATTCAGTATAACATTGTGGCTGCTGTGCATCATGGCCAAAAATAATAATAAAAAAAGACTATGATAAATCAGCATCCACTCTGCTGTACAGCATTGTTTGTTGTTGAGTGAAGTTACTCTTTCTAAAAAGATGCAAAGGACAACAATGTGGTGTGATGCTTAAGTCTTTCTCCATAACAGCATCTCTGCCAACAGTAGTGATAGACCACCGGAATAAAGAACTATGAAATCATCTGCTTCCAATATTCACTATGTCAGGGAAGTTGAATCATGTGCAGCATTCAACAGAAGCAGCCGCATAAAGCAAAGAAATGTCCCCAAGAAAAATGAGAAACATGTGTAAACCCAGTATCTGAGCCATCGGCTTTCAAGTATCAATAGCTTGTTGTGGCTGTTGTGCTGCTTTTCTATAGAAAGTCAGAATTCATATTTAGACCCAACTTTCGATAAAAAGAAAACATGTTTGTTGCTAAGTGACAGAGGGGGGCGCTAATCACAGTGTGCCTTATAATAATGTTTGAACTGTAGATCAAAACTGATTAAAGAGAGTTCTCATTTATACAACTACTGCACTTTTGTCAGACAAAATGTTCAGTTAATAAACATAGCTATAGGAACTAAATGTTTTGCGAGTAGGCATCATTTATGCAAATTCAGTAATACCAGCAAATGGGGTTGGATTTTTTCAGCGGATGAAAATACGAATGTGGTTTTACTTTTCAAATCTGGAAGTGAGTCTACTGCAGGCTGCATTACAATGACACAGGTGTGGCATGCTGACGGCAAGGAATACAGCGATCCTCTGCAGCAGAATTAACCAGAGAGGATGACTTACAGAGGAAGCAAATGGTGGAATGTATTCATTATCCCACTTAACTTGGTGAAGACTGAAGGGGATTCAAAAGTTACAGCCAAGTTGTGAAAATTCTTCTTGATGAGGAAGAGGGGGCATCGCTGATGTCTAGTTGAAAGGGTTGGTGGCTGGAGATTCAGTACCAATGAATATCAATTCAAAAGCAGAGAAAGCTGTGGTGCAGTCAGCTTCTGAGGCGTATTAGCCAATCCAGTATTTGCTGATGACCCACATCCTTTTCCACTTTGATAGCTATCAGATTGTCATTGGCCTGTGTTTGATAGCCAGCCTTGAACATGGCCACGATCTTCACTAACTAGATCCTGGTAGATTTTGAAGGTGATTGGAGACAAAATGACACCTTTTTGCACATTACATGTAATGTTTGTGATTGACAAAACAAAAAAGGGATATTTGGCATGTTTAATTCAAATTACATCACAGTATACAAGACTACCCTATCACCTGGACCAACCACTCCCTCATCAAATTCATCTTTGGCACCCCCATCACCACAGAACCACCACCACCAGACCTATCCACCAAGACTGGAAAAATATCTCAGAAGAAGCCTGGACTATGGACACCTTAAGCACCTGCCCACACACAGCAGCAGTCTCCCCAACCACATCTCCAACCTAAGCGACTGGAGCACCATCTGCACGAACAGCCCTTGGCAGCCCTAAAATCCAACAAAACCACAAGAACCAGACAACAAGTCTGCTGGTACACAGAGGAGCTCAGGATGACCAAGCACCACTTGAAACAATTGGAGAGCAGATGGAAATTGATTGAGCCAAGACAACGAGGATCTGCATTTAGATGCTACCATCAGCTGATCCCAGCCACCAAATGCTCCCTGCTCGCAGATGGCATTTCTGCCACCAGCAAAGCCGCAACAAGATCTTCACCATCTTACGAGATGTTTCTCCACAGCAGTCAGCACCACCAGTATCACCTCCTCTTAGTGCCTCTGCACCAAACTGTCCCAGTTCTTCTGCAACAAGATAACCAACATAGTGACAATTTTAATCCCAAAAAAACCCAGCCGATCACAATGCCCCTACCCATCTCAATCAAAGAAACCACACTAATGACCTGGCCCACCAAAACCACAGAAGAAACCACTTTCACCATGTAGTCCATCCACTCTGAGGTCCCATCGGACTCTTGCCACCAACACATATTTGTCTCGGGACCAGATGACGTTAGCCAACTACAGACCCATCTCCTTGCTACCTGACGCAGCCAATGTCCTGGAGACGCTGATCAACAGATGTCTAGCCAACCACCCCAATGAACAACATCTCATTGACGCCACCCAGCCCGGTTTCAGACCCAATCACATCATGAAAACAGCCCTCATTGCCACAGCAGATGACACCTGTATGATCAAGGACAAAGGATCTTTCAACACAGTATCCCACCCGATGGTCAACCAACCTCTTCTTGAAACTGGAATACAAGGACCCACACTCCACTGGATACACTCATTCCTGACTGGTCAAACCCACTCAGTCAGCCTGGGCCCCTATTCCTCAGATGCCCACAACCTTATTTGTGGAGTACCACAAGGCTCATCACTCAGCCTGACCCTCTTCAACATCTACATCATCCTGCTCTCCAGCATCATGCACACTCCTGGACTCAATGTCTTATCCTATGCCAATGCCACATAGCTGATACCCTGCATCTCAGGCAAAAACACCAAACACCTGGATCTGGTTGGCAGCCTGCATGAAAGAAGTCGCCAACTGGATAAAAACCAACTGTCTCAAACTGAAAACCAACAAGACAGAAGTCATTAATTTTGGAAAAAAACTCCTCACCATGAGTGGCCAGCAGAACTCGGATCCACCCCTATCACCCACACTAGAAACCTCATCATTATCCTCGACAATCAACTCACCATGACCACCCAAGTGAACACCCTCAACGTCTTCTGTTTCCACACCGTGAAGATGCTCAAGAAAATATTCAAATGACTCTCCTCCAGCATGCATATAACTGTCACCCAAGCCCTCATCACAAGTAAACTAGACTACGGGAATACCCTCTACACCAGAATCAGTATGCCACTAACCAAGTGTCTCCAAACCATATAGAACTCAGCAGGCAGGAACACACTCAACCTACGACGCTGCATGTACAGCACCCTGCACCTTTGGGAGCTCCACTTCATTCCTATACATAAATGAGCTCCGTTCAAACTCCTCATACACACTTTTAAAAACCTATATAACATGGGCCCACCTTACCTCAACAACTGCATCATATTCCACAAACCAACCAAATACCTCCACCCCTTCTTCAGTGCCAAGATGTCCACATACTTTCCCGGGTGGCAGAGCACTCTACAAATACACATAGCATAGCATAACATAACATGACATGACATGACATGGCATTGCAGGGAAGCGCATGGCATGGGATAAAATCACATAATATAACATAACAAAAACATGAACTACTGTAAAGTTGAGCCTGTTTCAAGAGGAAGTGGGTGCGTATTGAAGTGAATGGCGTGAAAAGCTCTGTATAGGTTTATGAGGTTCAAGGCTTTTTCATGACGTATTTCTATAGTGTTAAGCTCACTTTCGCTGATCTTTAATAGAGTGGTTATTGTACCATAGGAGAGACTTTGTAATGCCTACACCATATGAAAGATATTGCTGCTCTACATCTAAGGCAGAAAACAAGCCCAAATTGTAAGAGCATTTTATCTGTGAATTGAAACACAGCCCTAGATGAGTTTCAGTCTTTATAAAAACTCATATGTGAGTCGCACCTTATATACCTAAAGCCTGACATCTGACACTCCTCTACTTAAGGGGATAAGCAGCGGCAGCAAACATCATATTTGGAAATACCCAAGCCGACCCTTTCTGGCCACTAGGAATTCTTTTGAAAAGCAGAAGCAGTTTTAGCTCATCTGTGACATTAAACGAAAGACCTAACCATTTCCTTTTTAGAGTTACTTACCATTGCAGCTTAGCCTCTGTAGTGTTGTGAGAGTTAGCAATGACAGAACCCTTGTCACTCCTGATGGGCTCTGTAGAACTGTGATGTAAGTGTTAGAGGGCAGTGAAGTGAATGCAGGTTTAGAATGTTGAGTTCGCTGTTATATGCAGACGAATAAAGACGAGTTATATAAAGCTCCGTATGTGATGTAGTCCTTAGCGAGTACCCAGGCTGGGGAGGATGCTGCAAATGGCGACGGGATAGGGGATAAGTAACCCGAAGATCGACAGTGCTCTCCCAGAGAGTTTGCCGAGGTCCAGCAAACTGCTTGTGTGTGCCACGTGTGTCTCTGTCAAAGTGCAGAAATTGACGTTTGGCATATGGGGAGTCAAAGCAAACCTCCAGCCAGTGTAAAGCACTTGAAGATAACGAGAGCTTCACTTAGAAGTCTACATATTGTTGGCCAACAACCTGCTGGGAAATCTGCAAAGAGAGATACTCCTCTACTATGCAACTTAAAGCTATACATCATACAGAAGTAATAATGTTAAAGGCGGATACAACCAGGTTTTGAAAGAGCAGCAAATAGCGACAGCAAATTGCAAGATAATGTTGCAATCAGAAGAGCTGCCAGGCAGTGAGCAACCAGGTATCAGACAGTACAAAGAGATGCTTAAAAGCAAAGCAATTAAAATACAAGAAACTGTCATCTTCCTACTAGAACTGAGTAAAGAAAGGCATCATACAACATCGCTAGGTGGTGTGGCCCCAGAGAATGGGCCCGGGGTGCGCTTACGGAGCCGTCCATACACACCACCAAAGCTGCAAGGTGGTGGTTCAGAATATCTCTAGAAGGTTAAGGGCTCCAATGGAGACCAAGAAGGAGGTCAGGGTTCCACAGACTGTCCAGGATGACCCAGAGGCCAGCACAGCACAAGGCCATAGAGGTGGTATGGATGAAGCAGGTCCTAGTGGACAGCTGACAGCATTGGAGAGAACTCCACCCTCAGTGTCAGCCAACTCATAAATGGTTACATTGCTGCCGACTTCCTGAAACTGTGACCACCACAGTTTGATACCACCATAAAGGAAAATATTGGTGACAGATGGACAGTTTGGAAAGAGACATTTGATTATTTCATTGATGTGATAGAAGAAGAAGATAATAAGAAGAATATCAAATACCTTAAGAATATTGCTGGTTGAGGTGTAAAAGAAGTCAGCTTGAGCTGATGAAATTACATAGGGCCTCATTATGAGGGCGGTCAGACGAGTGTCCGACTGCCATAGTTTCAGGCACAAGACCGTCCGACAAAGAGTCGGCAGTCCCGGCAGCCCAATTACAATACACCGGCCATACAGGTGGTCGTAAAATGCTTTTTAATATTATTGCAACTTGTGCAGCGGCCCAGGAAAAGGGTAGTTGCACATGCCACAATAGTAAAAAGCATTAGGAAAACATCCATGCACTGTGTGCCAGGTACTACCATGAAAAGGAAGTAATATGCATAATGTTGGTTTGCGAAAAAGTATACTGTGCAATGTGTTGCCCTGAATAAATAGTTCCACATCTAGAATTACAACCTTCTTGCTACTGTATTGAAGCGCAGGCCTGATGTTTGTTTAATTCATATTGAGATGATCACCATTTTGTTGTAGTTTTTCAAAAGTTCCCATCCAAATCATGACACAGTATTCAATGTAGTGACCCTAATATAAAATAGAATCTTTCCATTGCCTCCCTCTAGGGCCCCAGATTCACTCCTCCTTCAGCCACCCCTGAAGAGGTTCGCATAGGATGGAGAGAATCTGAAGCCCATGCCTATACCCTGTTGGAGCCAATGATTTAAAAAAAGAAATGCATTATTGTCTAGAATTAGCTCGGTTATTGCCAACAACCTTTCTGTGTGTTCCCATAGACTGGCTGATCTGGTGGTTGGTATGTGTCTTAATGCTCTTATTCCCATCTGATGTCTAATGCTTGTGTTAAAGCTATGACATCCAGTGTTACCACTGTCATACCAGGTTCCCACATGACGTCAGTAAGTAAACTCAGGCGTGCTTAGAGTCCTTAATTAATGATGGAAGGTTGGACACAAAGGGCTGTGTTAGATCTGTCAGCCCTAGGGTGGTCTTACCCCGTTTTTTTCACCCTTTGCCTTTTTTTTTCCTCCATCTTTTTAGTTGGACCTAGGTCTCTGGGCGCCTTACCACTGCCAATCAGTGCTATGGTGCAGGTGCTCTCTCCTAACAACATGGCTGCCACCGGTCCCTGCTACTGCGGAGTGGCCTTTTTAAACACACACTAGTAGTCAGGAGCAGGCTGGGACATTAGGATACAGTAGCACTGCCATCCTGCCTTGTCTGCCCATAGCCTAGACTGTGGAAGCTCCTGGAACCTTTCGGAATAGGGGAGGGCTTACACTTTGCCGCCTCTAGAGAGTGGTCACCTGACCTAGGGGTATAAGGGGAAAGGAGGGAAACCTGCCTGTCAGTAGGGGCATCACTGGACCTGGCGGAACCTCTGCAGGAGTTTAGGCAGTTGGGCCTAGGGGAGGAACCTACACCACTGGAATTGACTGGGCCAAGGCACTGCTTTCTAAGTTAGGTGGGGGACTCTGCCAACCCACTGATCTGGCCCAGCGTTGGGGAACCCAGGGAACCATCCTGCCTCTGAGCCACCAACTCAACCCCCCTCCTTCTGCCCTCCCAAGAAACTACAGAAGAAGGGCGCAGAAACCATCCAGCGCCGCAAGGAAACCTCTACCTACAGTGAGGACTGCTGAGGGATCAACCAGGTAACAGCGCTGCACCATACAAGCGCTTCCCTGACTGAACGGTGCCCCTCTGCACTGTCCTACATAAGCTGCCTTGCCCTGCCTGAACTTCTGTCTCCCTAAGCGCTGTGCGGTTAAAAGCGATATTGCCAGCATCGCAGCTGTAAGAGGCTGCTCCTGTGAACCACCCCGTTGTATTGCCTTTTCCACGTGCTGTGCCCCTGGGAAGCGCTGGCCTGCCTCGTGACTTCCCCCCTGAAGCGCTGTGTCTGCGAAGCGCTTTTGTGGGGCTAAACTCACCGCTGCAGCCCAGAGCTGTCCGCGCCACCCTGAGGAGCCTGGGTGCCGGTCGTCACCGCCGCAGCCGTCATCCTCGCGGCAGCCCCCGGAGCCAGGAGGGGGCCACCGCAGTGCCGAGGTAGGCCGCGCCGGGCCTAGAGAAGCCGGGAGCCACCCTCACGTGTCGGGGCGTCGGCCGCGTCACAGGCCACGGCCCCACCAATGCCGTGCACCGATTGGGCCGTGGCCGAGCCTCCAGGAAAGCAAGCCTCGGATTGGCTCTTGAGGCCTGACACCCGAGGAAGCTGTCCAGGCATTGGCCGAGGCAGCTGTGCCCCTTCACTGCCGCGTCCTGACTGGTCCCGGGCTGGAGGAGCTATCGAGATGCCTGGGATCGGTCCAACGACAGCGCGGGGCCCACCGGAGGGTAAGAGCCCTCCCCTCCAGCAGATACAAGCCCAGGGCGGCCGCAACACCGCGCGGAGGCCCAGAGTACCGGTGAGGGGGCTCCCCAGTCAGCGAGAGCCCCCCTTCACCCCATGCCGCAAGAGCCTCCTCA
Source organism: Lissotriton helveticus (assembly GCF_964261635.1). Taxonomy (NCBI): domain Eukaryota; kingdom Metazoa; phylum Chordata; class Amphibia; order Caudata; family Salamandridae; genus Lissotriton; species Lissotriton helveticus. The sequence goes on along the minus strand of NC_136067.1, from coordinate 1,072,104,916 downwards.
GAGGCTGAAGAAAGAGGTAACCTCCCCACAGGAGACTGCTGTTGGCCTTGGTTGGGTCGGGTTAACCCCATAGAAGCCTGGAGGGAGGGGATAATTAAGTAAAGGCCTGCGGAACTGGACACCAGACTCACATAAACCCTCATATAGTGTGCTACAGTTAACCCTTTGTGAGGGGAAGGCTCTTTTAACCTGCCCCTGGGCAGGACTTGCGGATTATGATACTGGAGCTCAAGTTGGGCCTCGAGGGGGTTGTTTTGAAGGCCCCCCTTTCACCAGAAAAGGTTTATAATGAAAGTAGACTTATGAAATGTTACAAATTGCAAAGAGGAAATGTTCCATATTGTAGTGTCTTATGAAATGTGGGTGTCCTGGATCTGCTTAGGCTAATGTTGATGCATATGCCTACACAATGAAATGTTGATTGATCTCTGCAGGAATATTGTTGCCTATGCTTATATAATGAAATGTTGCCTGATGAACTGATGCTTAGTTTATGATAATGAATTACTTACGTGCAATGAGACAAAGCTAGAAAAAAGAATCTTGTTTTAAAAAGACTAGCTGGTGTGGTGTCACTTTATTGCGAGTGCTTCCCTGTCTCAGTGTGAGTGTGTGTTGCACTTCTACTTTACACCTAGCTTTCGGGTGCCTTCCCGCTCGCGCCAAGCTACTGCAGTGGAATTGGTGACCCCAGTTCTTACATTGGTGTTCAGAGGCGGGATAAGGACCTGTGGTGGTGCAGCACCCTCCAGTGAATCAGTGTGCACCGCAATTGGACACCTGTTGCATGCAAGCTTAGCAAATTGACCTCCACTGTCGAATTGATTGCGCAGATTCCTGTTTTAACCTGTTACCTACGTCCTAGTGTTCTTTCCCATGAATTGTCTGGGTCCCCACCTGTCAAGATGGAGTTTGAGCTGGCCAATCTATAAGTGTACACGGTGGCACAGCTGAGGGACTTCTGTCAGGGGATGGGGGTGTCTTTCGGGCGAAGCGCCAAGAAGGAGGAGCTTCGGAAAGCATTAAGGGCATGGGTAATGGCCCACCCGGAGTGGAGAGGGGATGAGGGACAGGAGGGGCTGGGCGCACAAGGGGAGGCGGGTGCTCCAGGAGAGTTAGACCTACTGCACATTGATATTAGCGAGAATGTGTTGCCAGGAAGACGTTCCGGGGCAGGCAGTATGGTGTCTAGGAGGAGTGCATCGCCAGAGGAGTATGAGGACAGGAGGGAGGAGAAGCAATTGAGATTGGAGCTTGCTAAGATGGAGAAGGAGAGAGAGGAAAAGAGGTTAGCTATGGAGGAGAGGAAGCTTGCGCACAAGCTTAGCCTAAAAGAATTGGAGCTGCGAGCAATGCAGATAAGTGCGCAAGGCAATATGAATGGTGGCAGCGTACCAGAGGTTCCACGAAAGCCTAAGTTCTATCGACCGAAGGAGGTGATAGCGAGTTTCAGTGTGGGGTATGACATTGACAAGTGGTTGGAGGCGTATGAGGTGTCCTTGGTAGCCCATGGGGTGCCCGAGAGTTACTGGGGGGGTGGCCTGTATCGGTACATACCTCCCGTGGTAAGGGGCACACTCCTGACCTTAGAGAAAGTGGACCAAACCAACTACCCTGTCATGAAGGAGGCTCTGCTCAGGAGGTTTGGCCTCCCCCAGAGAAGTATCGCCAGAGGTTCCGCAACAGCCGTAAGCTGCATACACAAAACTGGGTGGATTTCTTTGACTATGCCCGGAAGGCTTTAGATGGTTGGGTGCGTGGCAGCGAAGTGAGCTATTATGAAGGTCTGTACAATTTGTTTTTAAGAGAGCACATTCTAGATAACTGTTTTCCAGAGCTGCGCCAACATCTGGTGGACCGCAAGCTGACCGACCCTTGTGCACTTGCGGAGGAGGCGGATACCTGGGTTAGCACTTGGGTGTCCCACAAGGGACACTGGGGAGATGGCCCAAGAGGTGGACAGGGTTTCCCCAGAAGAGAGAGGGTGGAGATAAAAGGAAGGAGTTCTCTTGAGGCCCAAAAAATAGACAGCCTGGGAAGGGGGGTAGGTTCCCCACCTCAATCTGGATCCCGAAGCCCACTTACCCTGACAAGAGTCAGCAGCCAAGAACTGTCCGGTGCTACAAGTGTGGGGAGGTTGGATACTACAAGGGGGATCCCCAGTGTCGCTAGAGGTCCCCAGCCCCCACAGGTGGTAAGAGCCCCGGGGTGGCTAGGGTAGCGCTGGGGGAGGAGTTGCCCCTAGAGAAGGGAGGGGAGTGGACAGGCTTGACCCTGGTCTCACTCGGGGACAGAGAGATGGTCCCAGTGACGCCCTTGCCATCAAACACTGCAAAATACCGGCAGAGGGTGCAGGTTAACGGACAGTAGGTGGAAGCTCTGAGGGACATGGGTGCCAGCATGACTATGGTGCTGAGACGGCTGGTGTCCCCGGAGCAAGTGATCCCTGACGTATTCCATCCGGCCGCGTTGGCTGACGGCAGTGTGAGTCACTACCCTGTGGCTCAGGTTCCCTTTCAGTGGGGAGGAGTCTCAGGCCCATTGAGAGTTGCTGTAAGCCCTGCCTTGCCAGTTGAGTGTCTGTTCAAAAACGATCTGGAGTATACCACCTGGAAGGAAGTGGAGTTCCAAGCCTACACTGAAATGCTGGGGTTACCAGGATGGACTTGCGTGGTCACGAGGTCCATGGCTGCCCGGCAAGGAACTCAACTCGGGTTGCAGCCTGGAACAATGGCCCAGCTCAATGCTAGTCAAGAAGAGGATGTTGTGGAGGACACGCCCAGTGAGATGCATGGGGATCCCGCGGAGGTAACCTCGGAGTCCGCTGAGGTGGATGTTGTTCCCGTGGGGGACTTGCCGATCCCTGCCGAGTGGCGGGTGGAAGGAGGGCCTACCCAAGAGGAATTCTGTCGGGCGCATAGAGAGTGCCCCATGCTTGAAGGCATGCGGCGGCAGGCCGAAGCCCAAGCGACCAACCAAGAGACCGGCAATTAAAACATTTACTGGGAGGATGGCCTCCTCTACAGTGAGCCTAAGGATCCGGTGCATGGATCATGAAGGGCCCTAGTGGTTCCCCGATGCTACCGAGCCTTCCCGCTAGAATTGGCACACGAGATACCACTAGCTGGACACCTGGGTCAGGACAAAGCCTTTGCACGGTTTGTCCCACACTTCTACTGGCCCAGAATGCGAGTTGCCTCTGACACCTTCTGCAAGGCCTGTAAGACTTGCCAGGCGAGTGGCAAGACTGGGACTAAGTTGAAAGTCCATTTGGAACCGCTCCCCGTTGTCAGTACCCCTTTTGAGCGGGTCGGCATTGATATTGTCGGGCCAATGGACCCGCCGACTTCTTCGGGATACCGGTTCATTTTGGTGTTGGTGGACCACGCCGCCCGGTACCCAGAGGCCATACCTCTGAGGACCATCACTGCACCTGTGGTGACGAGGGCCTTGATGGGGCTTTTTACCCGTGTGGGATTCTCCAAGGTCGTGGTTTCGGATAGGGGCACGAACTTCATGTCGGCCTACATGAAGGCCATATGGAAGGAGTGCGGAGTGACCTACCGGTTCCCCACTCCTTACCACCCCCAGACTAACGGGCTCGTAGAGTGCTTCAATAAGACCCTGAAGGGGATGATCCGGAGCCTGCCAGAAGAATTGAGGCGGAAGTGGGACGTCCTCCTCCCTTGCCTGCTGTTTTCGTACCAAGAGGTGCCGCAGAAGGGAGTCGGGTTCAGCCCCTTTGAGCTGCTCTATGGCCACCCCATTAGGGTTCCCCTCAGCCTTGTGAAGGAGGGGTGGGAGAAGACTTCAAAGAAGCTTCCCCATGACGTGGTCAGCTACATTCTGGCATTCCGCAGCCAGATGGCCAAGCTGTGGAAGGAAGCCTCAGACAACCTGGAGGCTAGTCATGACATCATAAAGGAGTGCTAGCCCTCATTTTGCCTCTTTCTGCTCATCGCTGCCCTTTATGTTGTCTCTTATCCTCATTTCTGGCCTTTTTTATGCCTTTCTGCTCCGTACTGACCTCTATTTTACCTCTTTCCGCTCGTTTCTGACTTTATGCTGCCTCTTTATGCTCATTTGCTGACATTTATTTTGCCTCTTACTGCTAGTTTCTGACCACTATTCTTACTCTTTCTGCTCATTTCTGACCTTTTATCTTGCCTCTTTCTATACGTTGCTGACCGTTATTTTTTACCTTTTGCATTGATTCTCAGCTCTATTTTGCCTCTTTCTGCTTATTGTTGGGCTTTATTTAGACTCTTTCTGCTCGTTTCTGACCTCTACCTTGCCTCTATTTGCTTGTTGATGGCCTCTATTTTGCCTCTTTCAGCTCATTTCTGATCTTTATTCTGCCTCTTTCTGCTCATTTCTAACCTTTATCTTTCCTCTTTCTGCTCATTTCTGACCTGTATTCTGCCTTTTTCAGCTTGTTACTGAACTTTATTCTCCCTCTTGCTGCTCATTTCTGACTTTTATTTTGCCTATTTCGGCTCTATGCTGATCTCTATTTTGACTCTTTCTGTTCATTTCTGATCTCTATTTTGCCAATTTCTGCTCGTTGCTGACATTTATTTTGCTTCTTTCTTCTCTTTTCTGATCTCTATTTTGCATCTCTGCTCATTGCTGTTTTTTTTGGACTCATTCTGCTTGTTTCTGACCTCTATTTTGCCTCATTCTAGCCTCTTTGGGCTCATTTTTGATCTCTATTTAACCTCTTTCTCCTAGATGCTGGGCTTCATTTTGCCTCTTTGTGCTCATTTGCGACCTCTATTTTGCCTCTTTTTGCTTGTTTCTGACCTGTAGTTTGCTTCTTTCTGCTAATGTCTGTATTGTATCTCTTACCCCTAGCTGCTGGCCTTCATTTTGCCTCTTTCTGCTCATTTCTGACCTTTATTCTGCCTCTTTTTGCTGACCTTTATTTTGTCTCTTTTTGCTCTATGCTGACCTTTATTTTGTCTTTCTCTTCTTTTCCAAATTGTTTGCCTCTTTCTATTCATTGCTGACCACTGTTTTGCCTCTTTCTGCTTGTTTCTGATCTCTATTTTGCCTCTTTCTAATTATTGCTGACCTTTATTTTTCCTTGTTCTGCTAATTTGTGATCACTATTTTGCCTCTTTCTGTTAATTTCTGACCACTATTTTGCCTCATTCTGCTCATTGCTGTCCTTTATTATGCCTGTTTCTGCTCATTACTGACCTATATTTTGCCTCTTTTTACTTGTTGCTGACCACTATTTTACCACTTCCGTGTTTCTGATCTCTATTTTGCCTCTTTCTACTCGTTGCTGGCCTTTATTTTGCCTCGTTCTGTTAGTTTGTGACCTCTGTTTATCCTCTTTCTGCTAATTTCTGACCACTATTTGGACTCATTCTGCTCATTGCTGGCCTTTATTATGCCTGTTTCCGCTCTTTATTGACTTCTTTTTTGGCTTTATATTGCCCCTTTCTGCTTATTTATGACCTCTATTTTACCTCTTTCTGCCTCCTTCTGGCCTCCATTTTACCTCCTTCTCCCTGTTTCTGAACTCTATATTGGCCCTTTCTACTTGTTGTTGGCTTTTATTTTGCCTTGTTCTGCTCGTTTCTGATCTCTGTTTTGCCAGTTTCTGCTCATTGCTAGCCTTTATTTTGTTTCTTTCTGCTCGTTGCTGAATTCTATTTTGCGTCATTCTGCTTGGTTTTATTCTCTTTTTTTGCTTCTTTCTGCTCGTTTCAGACCTCAATTTGGCCTCCTTCTGTGTGTTTCTGATCTCTTTTTTGCCTCTTTCTGCTCTTTTCTGACCTTTATTTTGCCTCTTTCTGCTTGTTACTGACCACTATTTGCCACTTTCTGGTCATTTCTTGCCTCTATTTTACCTCTTTTTGCTCGTTATTGGCCTCTATTTTGACTCTTTCCCCTAGATGCTGGCCTTCATTTTGCCTCTTTTGGCTCTTGCTGACCGTTATTCTGCCGCTTTCTGCTCTTTGCTGGCCTTTATTTTGCCTCTTTCTGCTCTTTTCTGACCTATCTTTTGCCTCATTCTGGCCTCTATTTTCCGTCCTTCTCCCCGTTTCTGAACTCTATATTGGGCCTTTCTACTCGTCATTGGCTTTTATTTTGCCTCGTTCTGCTCGTTTCTTATCTCTGTTTTGCCTGTTTATGCTCATTACTAGCCTTTATTTAGCCTCTTTCTGCTCGTAGCGGAACTCTGTTTTGCGTCATTCTGCTTGGTTTTAATCTCTTTTTTTGCCTCTTTCCGCTCATTTCGGACCTCAATTTGGCCTCCTTTTGTGTGCTTCTGATCTGCTTTGCCTCTTTCTGCTCTTTTCTGACCTCTATTTTGTCTCTTTCTGCTTGTTGCTGGCCTCTATTTTGCCTCTTCCTGCTTGTTGCTGACCACTATTTTGCCACTTTCTGCTCGTTTCTGGCCTCTATTTTAACATTTTCTCCTCATTTCTGATCTCTATTTTGCTTCTTTCTGCTCATATCTGACCTTTATTCTGCCTCTTTCTGCTCTTTGCTGACCTTTATTTTGTCCCTTTTTCCTCAATTCTGGCCTTTTTTGCCTTTCTGCTCTGTAATGTCCTCTATTTTGCCTCTTTCTGCTCATTTCGGATCTCTATTTTGCCTCTTTCTGCTCATTGTTGGCATTTATTTTGCCTCTTTCTGCTAGTTTCTTACCACTATTCTGCCTCTTTCTGCTTGTTTCTGACCTTTTATCGTGCCTATTGCTGCTCATTTGCTGACCTTTTTTTTCCCATTTGCCTTTCTTCTGACCTTTATTTTGCCTCTTTCTGCTTATTTCTGGCTTCTATTTTACCTCTTCGTACTCGTTACTTATCTCTATTTTGCCTCTTTCTGCTCATTGCTGGTTTTGTTTTGCCTCTTCCTGTTCGTATATGACCTCTATTTTGCCTCTTTTTGCTTGTTGATGGCCTCTACTTTGCCACTTTATGCGCATTTCTGATCTTAATTCTGCCTCTTCTACTAATTTATACCCCTTTTATTTCCTTTCTGCTCATTGCTGAACTTTATTCTGCCTCTTGCCGCTCGTTTCTGACTTTTATTTAGCCCCTTTTGTCTCTTTGCTGATCTCTATTTTGCCTCTTCTGCTCATTTCTGATCTCTTGCCTCTTTCTGCTCGTTGCTGGCATTTATTTTGCCTCTTTCTTCTCTTATTTGATATTTATTTAGCATCTCTGCTAGTTGTTTGCTTTTATATTGCCTCTTTCTACTCATTTCTAAACTCTATTTAACCTCTTTCTGCTCGTTTCTGGCCTCTATTTTACCTCTATCTGCTCATTTCTGATCTCTATTTGCCTCTTTCTGATCTTTGCTGTACTTTTTTTGCCTCATTCTGTTCTTTTCTGTTTTCTGTTTTGCCTCTTCCTGCTTATTGCTGTCCTCTGTTGTGCCTCTTTCTGCTCGTTGCTGATCTCTATGTTGCCTCTTTCTGCTAGTTTCAGAACTCTATTTTGCCTCTTTCTGCTAGTTTCTGATCTTTATTTTGCCTCTTTCTGCTTGTTGTTTTCCTTTTTTTGCCTCTTTCTCCTCATTCCTGACCTATATTTTGCCTCTTTCGGCTCATTGTTGTTCTCTATTTTGCCTCTTTCTGCATATTTCTGACCTGCATTTTGCTCCTTTCTGCTCCTATCTGACCTTTATTTTTTCTCTTTCTCCTCGTTTCTGACCTTTATATTGCCTCTTTCTGCTCATTGCTGACCTCTATTTTGCCTCTTTCTACTTGTTTCTGATCTCCATTTTTCCACTTTCAGCTGATTGCTGGCTTTTATGTTGCCTCTTTCTGTTCGTTTCTGATCTCTATTTTACCTTTTTCTGCTAATTGCTGGCCTTATTTTGCCTTGTTCTGCTAGTTTCTGATCTCTGTTGTGCCTGTTTCTGCTCATTGCTAGCCATTATATTGCTTCTTTCTGCTCATTGCTGGACTCTATTTTGCCTCATTCTGCTCAATTCTGGCCTCAATTTGGCCTCCTTCTGTGCGTTTCTGATCTCAGTTCAGCCTCTTTCTTCTCCTTGCTGGCCTCTATTTTGCCTCTTTCTGCTCGTTGCTGACCACTATTTTGCCACCATCTGCTAGTTTCTCACCTCTACTTTACCTCCTTCTACTCATTTCTGATCTCTATTTTGCCTCTTTCTGCTCATTGCTGGCATCTATTTTATGTCTTTCTGCTCATTTCTGATCTCTATTTTACTTCTTTCTTCTCACAGCTTCCCTTCATTTTGCCTCTTTCTGCTCATCTCTGACCTATATATAACTTCTTTCTGCTTTTTTCTGTTCTTAATTGTGCTTCTCTTTGCTTCTTGCTGGCATTTATTTTGCCTCTTTCTGCTCATTCCCGACCTTGATTTTGACTCATTCTGCCCGTTTCTGGCCTTAATTTTGCCTCATTCTGCTAGCTTTTGATCTCAGTTTTGCCTCTTTCTGCTTGTTTCTGACTTTTAATTTTGCCTCTTTCTGCTTGTTGCTGACCTTTATTGTTTCTCTTTCTTCTCGTTTTTGACCTTTATTTTGCCTCTTTTTACTTGTTGCTGGACTCTATTTTGCCTCTTTCAGCTCGTGCTTGACCATTATTTTGTATCTGCCTGACCTATATTTTACCTCTTTCTCATCGATCCTGAACTCTACTTTGCCTCTGCTCGTTGCTGGCTTTTATTTTGCCTCTTTCTGCTCATTTCTTATATTTATTTTACCTCTTTCTGCAAATTTCTGACCTTTTATCTTGTCTCTTTCTGCTCATTCTTGACCTTTAATTTTTCTCTTTCTCCCCATTTCTGAACTTTATTTTCCCTCATTCTGCTCATTGCTGACCTCTATTTTTCTTCATTCTGCTCGGTTATGATCTCTGTTTTGTCTCTTTCTGATAATTTCTGACCTTTTATCTTGCCTCTTTCTGCTTGTTACTGACCTTTATTTATTTTCTTTCTGACCTTTATTTTTCCTCTTTCTGCTAATTTCTGACCTCTATTTTGCTTCTTTGTGCTAGTTTCTGATCTGTATTTTGCCACTTTCTGCTCTTTGCTGGCCTTTATTTTACCTCTTTCAGCTTGTTTGTGACTTCTATTTTGCCTCAGCCTGGCCTCTATCTTACCTCTTCTTGTTTCTGAACTCAATTGTATTGCTCATGTTTGATCTCTGTTTTCCCTGTTTCTGCTCATTGCTAGCCTTTCTTTTGACTCTTTCTGCTTGTTGCTGACCTCTGTTTTGCCTCTTTCTGCTTGTTTCTGGCCTATTATCTTGCCTCTTTCTGCTAATTGCTGATGTTTATCTTTTTCTCTTCCTCCTCATTTCTGACCTTTATTGTTCCTCTTTCTGCTAATTTCTCTATTTTGCCTCATTCTGCTAGTATCTGATCTCTATTTTGCCTCTTTCTCCACGTTGCTGTCCGCTATTTTGCCTCTTTCTCCTCGTTTCTGATCTCTATTTGACTTCTTTCTGCCCGTTTTTGATCTCTATTTTGACTCTTTCTGGTCTTTGCTGACCTTTATTTTGCCCTATTCTACTCATTACTAACCTTTATTTTCTCTCTTTCTGTCCATTTCTCACCTTTATTCTGCCTCTTTCTGCTTCAATCTAACCTAAATCTTGCCTCTTTCTATTCTGTTTGTTGCTGACTTTAACTTGCCTCTTTCTGCTTTTTGCTGACCACTATTTTTCCGATTTATGCTCGTTTCGATCTCTATTTTGCCTCTTTCTGCCAGTTTCTGATCTCTATTTTGCTTCTTTATGCTCGGCGCTAGCCTTTATTTTGCCTCTTTCTGCTTGTTTGCCACCTTTATTCTGACTCTTGCTGCTCATTTCTGAACTCAATTTTGCCTATTTCTGCACGTTTTTTAACTTTATTCTGCCTATTTCAGTTTGTTTCTCACCTTTGTTCTGATTCAATCTGCTTGTTTCTCACCTTTATCTTTTTCCTTTCCGCTCATTGCTGACCTTTAGTCTGTCTCTTTCTGCTCGTTTCTGCCCTTTATATTTCCTCTTTCTCCTCTGCTTCCAGGACCGCAGGGAAAGCCTCAAAGATCCCATGGTACCAGCTGGCTCCCGACTGCTGCGGGGGTCATCATTGATTTCACAGCTGTAAAGCTCCCTCGGTGTGAAAGCAATTTGTTTTTTTCCCTGCTCGCTTGACAGCGGGCAGGGAAACAGACAGAAGCTCCACTTCCAGCAAGTGAGAGCATTTTCACAGCTCTGAAAGTGGAGAGTTTGCTGTGATTTGACAGGAGTTGTCAAATCTACTGCCAAGTCACAGCAAAAGCTATGTCCTGGTGGTGGGCACATAGCACGAGCCGGCCCTGGGGGTGGTGGTCCCCAGGCCCATCTATGGCTCCAGGACGGGGGCTGAGTGGCCCCCTCTATTGCACTACTTAGCCTTGGGGAGTTGGTGGTCCCTGGGCTGGGGTGGGGGCTGCACTCCCCCGCCCAGTTTGAATGATTGCCCTTGGGAGGCTGTAGGAGTGCTTCAGGGGCCCCCACATTGATTTAATGTTTACCCCATTGAGGTGGCGGTCCCCAGGGCATGCCCTGAATTACTTTCTAACCATTTGCCCCGGGGGGATGGCAGTCCCCAGGGCGCAGGAGTGCAGCATGCGCACCCCTTGCAAACATAAACATCAATGCCCCAGGGAGTGATGGTCCTGGGGGCTTCATAAGCCATCGTAGGGGGGCCTGTGTGCCCCCCACCTATTTTTCTGGAATGCCCCCAGGACCTGGCCCACCCAAGGGTTATTTAAAAGCAAGTGAGGGAGCCCGCACTTATTTTATTGCCCATGAATATCGCAAATTCACTGCATTCTTTTAAAAAATGCTTTAAAGCCATGGCTGGCTCTCAGGGGGACCCCAAGACCACAGCTTGGGGGTCCTGGTATTCCTACCCCTCTTCTTTTTTTCCAAATTTTAGGAGGACTCCGTTGAAGCCAAGTCCCAAGATGGCTGCCAACACTTCCTTGTCAAAATGTTGGCAGTCAATCAGAGCTCTGCATTTCCCTGCACAAACTTTCAACAACTGAACAGATTGACATCAAATAACAGCAAGCATTTGCAATGCAATAGGTCTCGCATTTGCAAGTGTTTGAGCTATTGGCATTGTAAATGACAATGGCTTTTATTTATGTCTTTCGAGAACCAGCAAGCAATGCGTAAACGCGCTCTACATATAGTCATTGCATACGAGAAGCAAGGGGGCAGTAAAAGAGACACAGTTACTGCCAGCCTTGCTTCTCATGAGCAACGACTATAAGTACAAAGTGTGTGTTTATGCACCGCTTGCAGGTTTTCAAATCATAAAATAAAATGCATTTTCATTGACAATGCCAATCGCACAAAACTCTTGCAAATGCTAGACCTATTGCATTGCAAATGCTTGTTCTGTACTGAGACCCGCATGCCAGCATCTGCCAATCTGAAGAAGTCATGGTGGGTTTCAAATTATTTACCATCACTACACTCAGAATTTGCTTTAATGTTTAACTTTCTCCCACTACAGAGGATCCCGCACCCTTGTATTGCGCTTATATGACTATAAGGCCATGTCAAAACGCGCAGGGAGAAGAAGAACTCAGGCTGAGAGAAAGCAAAAAATTAATAAGTTACTGAGGAGAAGGGGCAATATGATGTTACGTCACGTAGTGTCCTGATATAGCGTGCACAAGTCCTAAATCTGCCTTGGGGCGCTAAGTGACAACAATATGTGGAGGAAAGGAATGAAAAATGAAGAAAGGCGCAAGATAACTTGCTGTCACATTTTATTGTATGCAGATATCACGGTATACCTCCAGAGACATAACGGATTATGATCGGGCCTCTGCAGAATGTGATGAGGGGGCCTGACTCTTCCAGATCTCACTAGGGATATGACAAAAACATACCATTAAATTGGGAGGGGGAAGCTCGGTACGGGAAACCTACCGGTTCTTTTTTGAAGTACTGGAATTAAAAGCCGTCATATATTTTAAGTGTATCCAATGTCGGGGGGATGCCCTGGAGCTGTCAGTATGTGCATAATTCGCCTCTCTAACAAAATAAGCCTGTGTGGTGTTACACTTTCCACTGATTTTCTGTCCACTTGACGTGCACTTGTAGTTACTGCTCGGTTTTTAGGCATCGCAATCCTCGTTTGGGGTTTTCTGTCAGGTTTTAGCGGCGATATCTGCTGCTTTCCAGCATTTCGGGGCTCTGCATTTATCAGCCTTGCCACTGGCATGTCAATTTGCATTTCCTGCCCACACGTGTTCTTTCGAGAATCATCCTGAAACTCCACTAGGCGCTACCTAAAAAGCGACACCAGTCTGCCCGGCGAGGATGTGCCTGAAATTACTCGATTTAGTGTGCTGCGCTATACGAGTCTCTTCGCTCTCACCAGTGGCCAAGCTTACAACAGCTGCGACAGACAGACAGAGGACAGACAGGCAGGATCTCCAGAGGTGGATCTTTCCAGCGGTGAAAGTCTACCATGACAGCTCACCGGGTAGAGCGCATACTTACAAGACATCCTGGGTAATCTGAGGGTCGCAGGCTTGAAATGATAAATGTGGCATTCAACCCATAAGATGAGTACCAATAACCACGGGTATTCCTTAAGGATTGGGAAAGAGAGACCCAGAGCATCTCCTGGTAACTAAAGTCAGCATCACATAGTGACGTCACAGGCAAGAAGATAGCTCAGTTGGGAAATGCATCTGCTGTAGAAAATTGTGTGGATTTCATGAGTACTAGGGAAATGGAAAAAAGTAACTGTAATTCACAAGAACACAAGACCAACCGTAGACAAATAAAATATTATTATTATTAATTAGTATCCAGAAAATCCATGCGATACAGTAGCTCTGTACAGCTGCAGTCAGAAAACATCCGATCATTAAAGTGCCTCTACCCTGCTTGTGGCACTGAACGGAATGCTGACTTGAACTGTGGACCCAGAAAACTCTGGTTCCAATCTCGGCGTTCCCAACTAAAGTGAATTATCCTGGGCAAAACCTCCTGTTTTCCTTCTCCCCCATTCTCTTTGCTGCCAAAAGGTAATCATTGTGTGTGTTCAAACACCACATGAGGTGGAGGGGGGTGTCGGGTGCTGGCGGGCGCGTGGTGTTTTATAGCACTTCGTAAAAGGTCCGGTACAAGGTGAGAGGGGGCTTTCGGCCCAGGGTGCGTAAACCTAGCTACAGAAGCACAGACCTTGGAAAATAGCGATCTGCTGTAAAAACTTCTCTTATGCTAATGCCTTCGTTTTATGAGCACCGATGATAGCATTTTGTTTTGCTTGTCATTATATCACCCGGCGCTATAAAAAAAGAGAAAGTCAAGTAGTTTCTTACTGCTATTATTCCCCACGTGAGGTACTAGGATTTCATGTAAAAGTATTGCACTTGTTTGTTAACACAGCAGGAGCGCCCCCTGATCTTTTTCAGATCCAAGTGCCAACTCGGTGGGAAAAGTCAGGTTTTTTAAATTCTCCCCAGGGTGTTGGAGTTGTCTGCTGTGAAAATTAGTGTTTTATTATAATTTATACGTTAAAATATTGGCTTTATCGTTAGCATAACACGACAGCTCCATGTGCTTCAACACACTGAAATGACGAAACCTAGCGCTAATGAAAAAATTCCCTATGGATCAAAGGACCAATTAAATCCTTCTCCGGTGGTGAATGCTTGCAAGAGCTAATAAATTAAGCCCTCAGAGGGAGTGTGTGAAAGCTCATATCATTACAAAGGAGAAGCCAGAGAGGAGACGCCATGGGCGTGCCCATCGACTGTCCGGGCACGCACATGGTTTTTCTCACTTCGCCAATTAAAGCGGCAACAATAGAGGTTCGCCAAGCGAAGCAGCTGAGCTGCATTCGCTAGGCGAGACCTAAAAAGCACAATCTGTGGATGAAAAGCTAGCATGTCCAGTGGTTCAGGCTGCAAGCGTGTCTAAAGAGCCTATCGGAATTGACATGGGAAGCATACTTTTTTTACCCCCTCTTTTCCCTAGCCCCTGCTTGACATTTCGCCCTGAAACCTTCTGTGCACACTAAGAATCAATGGCCCACTTTTTTGGGAAAATATTGTGAAGATTTGTCAAACTGCATCACAGTTCTAGCTAAATCTAAAAAAATGCTTTTCCTATGGAAACATAGTCCTAACTATAACCGCCAATAGGATATATATTTATATATATATATATATATATATATATATATATATATATATATATATATATATATATATATATATATATATATATATATATATATATACAAATATGTATGTATGAATGTATGTATGTATGTATATATGTATGTATGTATGTATATATATATATATATATATATATATATATATATATATATATATAGATACATATATATATATATATATACTCACTGAAAAAAAAATAGGTTTCACACATGTTATTTCTCATTTGAGATGTCATTAGTGACGTCATGAGTGATTTCACTGACCTTATCATGAGTGATGTAATATGTGACGTCATCAGCAGTGCATTGCGGGCGCGCGAGTTATAGTTAGCTGAACTAACTATAACGGGGGAATTTCAAAGGTTTTGTTTGAGTGAAATGTCCAGCTAACTATAACATGTATGGTTTTTTCAGTGAATTTCAGTGAACCTCCAGTATGCACCAGGGGGCTGCGCTGCAGAGAGGTGTAATGAGGCCACGCCCCTTTTTACACCTCTCTGCAGCGCTGCCCCCTGGCACGTTTGCAGAGGTGGAACTGATTCCTCTTGCATACTGGGGGTCCCTGGGGACCAACTAGCCCACCAGGAACCTCCAGTATGCACCAAGGGGCTGCGGTGCAGAGAGGTGTAATGAGGCCACGCCCCTTTTTACACCTCTCTGCAGCACAGCCGCCTGGCGCATTTGCAGAGGGGGAACTAATTCCCCTTGCATACTGGCGGTACCTGGGGGCCAACTAGCCCACCAGGAACCTCCAGTATATGCCAGGGGGCTGCGTTGCAGAGAGGTGTAAAAAGGGGCGTGACCTCATTACACCTCTCTGCAACGCAGCACCCTGGCGGGTTTGCAGAGGGGGAATTAGTTCCCCTTGCATACTGGGGGTCCCTGGGGGCCAACTAGCCCACCAGGAACCTCCAGTATGCACCAGGGGCTGCATTGCAGAGGTGTAATGAGGCCATGCCCCTTTTTACACCTCTCTGCAACGCAGCCCCCTGGTGCATACTGGAGGTTCACTGAAATTCACTGAAAAAACCATACATGTTATAGTTAGCTGGACATTTCACTCATACAAAACCTTTGAAATTCCCCCGTTATAGTTAGTTAAGCTAACTATAACTCGCGCGCCCGCAATGCACTGCTGATGACGTCACATATTACATCACTCATGACAAGGTCAGTGAAATCACTCATGATGTCACTAAAAATAATTCTCCTTGAATACTGGTGGTCCCTGGGGGCCAAGTAGCCCACCAGGAACCTCCAGTATGTACCAGGGGGCTGCCTTGCAGAGATGTGTAAAGAGGCCATGTCCCTTTTTACACCTCTCTTCAACGCAGCCCCCTGGCGCATACTGGAGGTTCCTGGTGGGCTAGTTGGCCCCCAGGGACCCCCAGTATGCAAGGGGACTTAGTTCCCCCTTTGCAAACGCGCCAGGGGGCTGCGTTACAGAGAGGTGTAAAAAGGGGCCTAGCTTCCATAGGATATCCGCAACATTCTATTGGGAATAACTTTGGCGCCGGTTGAGGAATTTGCGTGTAATTTTCCAAAATATTGGCCAGCTCCGCTCTGCTCCTTCCCTGAAAGTTTCGGGGGGATTCGTGAAATGGGGGCTGAGAAAAAAGGGGGTCCCAAAACGTGTTTTCCCCATGTTAATTTCCATAGGACGTTCTGACACGGCTACAGCCCGAACCGCTGAACGGAATTACGCCAAACTTTGCAAAAATGTAGGGACTGGTACGCAGATGTGCTTTTGCTATATTTGGTGAAAATTGCTCCAGTGGTTTTTTTGAAAATTAACTTCAAAAACACATATATATCTATAGGTGCGCTCCGAGCGCTCACCGGTACGCGTACCGGGGAGCGCACCCGGCGCGCTACAGGAGTGCGCGAGCGGAAAGCTGATTGCCTCTCGGGTGTCTGTCAACATTTTAAACAGTCCGGAGAGTCCGCCATCTTGTGTCTCGGTTGAATCGAGACACAAGAGGTAAAAATAAAAAGGGAAATGATTAAAAGGGGGCAGGGTTGACACCCCCTGACCCCCTAGGTTTTCTGAGGGGGGTCTAGAAGGACCCTGAAGGGCGCTGGGTGAGTTCCCATGTACACGCTCCGGTACGCGCACCCTGAGCGCACCACGGGGAAAAACAGTGTAAAACATTAGAGTAAAAAAATAATTTAGAGTGCTTAGAGGTACAAGTAGGTCCCAATGCAGAGTCTCAAATTCAAGAGGAAGACTCTATTCCCCTCATCTGTAAAATGTACACCATCTCTCCTATAGATGCCTTGCATATTGAAACGCAAATTGTTGTGGTATATGGAACCCATACCATAGTCTCTGAGGAAAGCAGAAACAGTTTTATTCTCATGTTTCCTTGCTTTCTCAATCTGTGGACAAAATTGGTTGGACCAGTTCCATTTTTGCCTTTGGCATAAATTAGAAAATACCAAGGCAGTTTTTGGAAAAAGTGACATCAATTGCCCAAAGATGTCCTTTAAAAGCATTTCCAGACCTACCCTAGTCAATGTGCCCAGGTCATTTCCACCACAGTGCACACTTATGAGGTCAGCGTGTGGTAGATGCATAAAGGATTTTACCAATGGTATCAATTGGTGACATCTCAATCCTCCCTGGCCAATCCACACAATGTCCACATTTGGTAAATCAAAGTTGTGAATACCTCTCTTACTTGCAAATCTTTCACTCCAGTAGACAAAGCTATGACCCACAAACCAGACTTTTGGCATCTTGAAGGTAGATGTGCTTCTAGTCAAATGAGTTGTGGTAATGAAATGGCTGTTTGAAAGTAGGAATTATGAAAAAAAGTGGTTGAGATTCAGTGCACTTGAAAAACAAGAAATGATTGGTGCTTTCTTAAAATTCACCACTGAAAATTAGGGTACATGCTTTATTTTTGAAAGAAGTCATTTTAATGGTTGAGAAAAGGTCATTTAAAGAAACATTGCACATGATTAGCTAGTACATTGAGAGGTCAAACACCCTTGCTAGATTCTTTTGCAACATACTATGATGAACTTTTGAACTGTGTGCTGGGTTAGGTGGGAGTTACCATGGTAACAGGGTAAATGAGCACTGGGGGGATGGGTGAATATTATGTGAGTTTCAAAGTGTTGAAATGTACAACCAATTAAAATGTGCAGTTTGGTTTTGAATTTGTGTGGGAAGAATTTTGATTGGTTATGTACAAGAATATGGGTCTGAAATTAGAGGGAATCTGTGCCATTATTCTGAGGCTGCAGTGACAGAAGCATTATTCAGAGATTCTGCTTAAGAAAATCTGGTGTGTGTGACTGACACTGTTCTACATCTTCCAAAGCATTTTTAAAGGTGAGTAAAGATTCTTTTAATAAAGATAGACTGCTGTATGCAGTATGGGGAAGATTAAGAAGCATATTCTGCTTCTTTTTTCTTGCATTGTGTGTCATGTTTTTTTGTAATGCTGTTTAAAAATTTGAATGGTGCATATTGGAAATGTATTTTGCAATTGAGTTAGGTTTCTGCTTTGTTTTGTAGTGGTCATTTAAATGGGCTGTGCTCTGTGTTAAAAAATGATTTACTATGGAAAATGTTTTCTGGTAAAAAGTCTGGCTTTTAAATTTTGGTCAAGGATTACATTGAGTGTCTGTGTGAAATAGGGAACTATGTTTTTACATTTTTCAATAATGTCGCCTGTGTGTGCTGACAGTTTGCCTCTCTTAGCTTAAAGGGTGGTCTGTGCTTGTGTGCCATGTGCCTAAGATCACACTGTGAGTCAAGCATGAATTTAAATGGATCTGGATTAATAATTTGCTTAGTTGATGTGTTTAAAAATATAGAAATACATGTTTTTTTAAGTCAGTTAGGCTTTAGCATATGTACTAGTAGGGAATGATCTTGTTTGTTGAAATGAAATGTGCCTAAGATCATACTGTGAGTCAAGCATGATTTTAAATGGATCTGGGTGAATAATTTGCTTAGTTGATGTGTATTATTCAAGTCAGTTAGGCTTTAGCATATGTACTAGTAGGGAATCTTAGGCAGCATGTCTGTTAGGCCTCTTACTTCAGAAATAGGCTCTAAGCTGTGCAATCAAGATCCAGGGTGTGCCTTTCAAATAAAAAAGGAATGTTATGTCTTGCGTATATATATATGTGGTCTGTTTTTTGCCAGTAGAGACAATGAGATAGTATTAGCAAAAACACACATATTGCATGCAGAGACAGACATGGTAGATTACATGTAACATCCTGGTCATGTGCCTAAGATCACACTGTGAGTCAAGCTTGATTTTAAATGGATCTGGGTGAATAATATGCTTAGTTGATGTCTTTAAAAATATGGAATTACATGTTTTCTTAAAGTCAGTTAGGCTTTAGCATATGTACTATTAGGGAATCTTAGGCAGCATGTCTGTTAGGCCTCTTACTTCAGAAATAGGCTCTAAGCTGTGCTATCAAGATCCAGGGTGTGCCTTTGAAATGAAAAAGGAATTTTATGTCTTGCTTATATATAGGTGGTCTGTTTTTTGCCAGTAGACACAGTGAGATTGTATTAGCACAAACACACATATTGCATGCAGAGGCAGACATGGTAGATTACATGTAACATCCTGGTCATGTGCCTAGGATCACACTGTGAGTCAAGCTTGTTTTTAAAAGGATCTGGGTGAATAATGTGCTTAGTTGATGTCTTTAAAAATATGAAAAAACATGTTTTCTTCAAGTCAGTTAGGCTTTAGCATGTGTACTAGTAGGGAATCTTAGGCAGCATGTCTTTTAGGCCTCTTACTTCAGAAATAGGCTCTAAGCTGTGCAATCAAGATCCAGGGTGTGCCTTTGAAATGAAAAAGGAATGTTATGTCTTGCTTATATATATGGGGTCTGTTTTTTGCCAGTAGAGACAGTGAGTTACTATTAGCACAAACACACATATTGCATGCAGAGACAGACATGGTAGATTACATGTAACATCCTGGTCATGTGCCTAAGATCACACTGTGAGTCAAGCTTGATTTTAAATGGATCTGGGTGAATAATTTGCTTAGTTGATGTCTTTAAAAATATGGAAATACATGTTTTCTTAAAGTCAGTTAGGCCTTTACATATAACCTAACGTCTGACCGTAACCCATTTTCTAAATCATACCCAAGTGTTACCTCATCTTAACCATTTTCATAAACCTAACTACACGACCTAAATTGACCAAAATCATGTTCCATACCTTTACCCAAATATAACTCTAAAATTATCTAAACTTTAAAAGAGCTGGCCCTCTCTAATCCTAACCTCTACCGTTAGCCTAACATGACCGTAACCTCACACCATCTAATCCTATGCTGACCCCAATACAGTCATAAGCGTGACCTTTTCCCATATATTAACCATAACTATTCATTATCCTGATCCTGTTATGTCACTATTGTAATCCTAACTTCATCCTTTAGCCTGGCCCTAACCATAGCCATGGAGAAAAGACCTGTGTTATATTATGTTATGTTAAAATTATTTATACCGTGCTCGGTCACCGGACGGTTTCATGGCGCTCATAACAAATGCGGAGGGCAGGAACAGAGGTTACTCGAATGCTGACCGGAAGAGAAAGGTTTTCAACATCCTACGAAAGCAGTCATAGGTAGGGCAGTGTCGGAAGGCAGACGGAAAGGAATTCCAGATTTTGGGGGCCAAAAAAGAAAAGCAAAGACCACCGTGTTTTTTACGTTTGATTTTAGGAAGGACTAAAAGGTTGTGGGAGGTGGAGCGGAGATCTCGCGAGGGAACATATCGCTTCAGACTAGAAGAAGTGAAAACATGAGCCAGATCAGGCAGAGCTTTGAATATCGTGCAACCAAGTTTTAAGGTGCAGCGTTTAGCCACCAGGAGCCAATGCAGGCTCCGCAACAGCGGCGAAACGTGCTGGTGCTTGGGCTGATGGTAAACCAAGCGTGCTGCCTGATTTTGCACCAGCTGCAACCTGTGGAGATGGTATGCAGGAATTCCCACGTACAGGGTGTTGGCATAGTCAATTCTCGACATAACGAGGGCCATGATGACAAGGATAAGTGCATCTCTGGTGAGAAATCTACTGATCTTACGTATCTTACGCAGGTGGAAAAAGCAGGATGACGTGACGGCACTAATCTGGGACCTCATGGATAGGTCACTAGAGATGACTACGCCAAGGCTCTTCACAGAGTTGACGGGGCAAGGAGGAGGCCCAAGTGAGGGAGGCCAAAAGCTGTCATTCCATGGATTGGCTGATCAGCCCACCAACACAAGCTCGGTCTTGGTGGGATTTAATTTAAGCTGGCTGTGATACATCCACTCCGATATATTGAGCATAGTAGTTTGGAAGCTAGTGCGGGAGGAAAGGGAGGTGTCAATAGGAAAAATTTACTGCAAATCATCCGCGTAATTAAAAATTGTGGTTGCGGATTTGCGGAGGGAAGCTATTAGGGGCTGCATGTACAAATTGAATAACAAGGAGATAGAGCGGAGCCCTGTGGGACTTCGCAGGAAAGGGGGGAATAGGAGGCAGAAAAGGTAGACAGGTGCACTGCCTGGGAGCGCTTATCCAGAAAAGATCTCACCCAGTCAAGAGCTATGCCCTGAATGCCGGCATTATTGACACGGTCGATCAATATTGCATGATCGACCGTGTCAAAGGCCGCCGACAGGTCCAGCAAGACAAGTGCTTGGGAGGTGTTATTGTCGGCGCCCTTTCTCAAGGTATCCATCACAGCCGCAATGACCGCCTCGGTGGAATGGAGTGGGCGGAAACTGGCTTGCTGGGCCTCCAGAAAAGACGAGCTCTCAATGAAAGCACTCAGGCAGCGAGTGACATATGTCTCCAGAATTTTCCCCAGATAGGGGAGAAGGGAGATGGGCCTATAATTGCTTAAGACCGTAGGGTCGACATTGGTCTTTTTTAGTATCGGTATCACAGCTGCTTGTTTAAAGGAGTCCGGGACCACCCCCATCGCCAGTGAGTTGTTAAGTAGTGCCAGTGGAGGGTCAGGGCAGGCCAGGAAGATTTCCTTAAGGACTTGGGGAGGGCAGCAATCATTGGGGGAGCCAGAACTCACTTTATGCAGTAACGAGTGAAACTCCGCGAGGGAGATCGGAGGGAAAACATCCAGGCAACAAGGATTTCTAGGGGGTAAAGGGGGAGGAGAAGAGGATGAAGGCAGGGGGATATTGTTCTTGATAGTGATGATTTTGTCAATAAAAAAGGCATTGAGTGAATCGCACAGAGCCTGTGTTGGTTGGGGTTGAGGAGTGACACGGTCTGGTAGAGAGAGCTCATTCACTATGGAGAAGATGTCCTTAGCATTGGAGGCAGATGCCATAATGTTTTGGGAAAAGTAGGTTGTTTTAGCCAGTAAGATGGATTTTTATAGGCTTTCAGACAGTCCACAAACTCAGTTTTGAGTTGCTGGTCATAGTTATGCCTCCAGCGGCGCTCAGCCTGGCGTAGAGCTAATTTGTCCAGCTTTAGTTGGTCTGTAAACCACCGCTGGGCATCATGGGGGCGCATAGTTTTTATAGTTTTCAGAGGGGCAACAGTGTTACAGGCGGACAACAGCCATTGTTCAAGAAGGGAAGCCTGGCGAGTCACCAAAGCGGAGGTCGGAGGGACTGTGGAGGCAAGTATAGAGTGGAGTTCCACCAGATTGGCTCTCTTCCAGTTAACGGTGATGGATCAAGCCCTGATCTTTGGACTGGGTAAGAGTGGTCTGCTTAATTCAGACACTCTGTTCATCACCACCCCCTTTTCTGTATCCTCTTCCAGTTCCGAGCAGTAAAATGTGCAGGAACTATGAACTGACAAGTGGGGGGCAGTCCAGCACCGTCTATGGGTTAAAAATGCAGTGATCTATCGATGGCCTCACCGAAGCAGCGACCAGTGTGAAATACATTTAACCTGCTACCTGAGCTATAAACCCAGAAACTGCGAGAAACGACCTCTGTTCATCACAACACCATAGAAATATGCAAAGGGCATTGTAAAGAGCCGCCGTAGCATTGTTTAGAGGTCACTGGGAAATACCACTTCCAGACAGAGCGGTGCTACTTATGTGGAAAGTGCAATTCAACAACTGATAAAGTGGTAACGTCCCCAACAGGATCTATGACAAACACCATAACCTGAAACAGCCCAATGATGCCAGAAGCACACACGAGCGACCTGAGCTCAGCCACTTAAAAATGCCCCCCCCTCCCATCCCCAATCAAGTATATTCGCTAAGCCTTTGGAAACACATTAGCTCCACAGATTATCCTGAATTACGGACACAAGTCTTTTTTTAAAAGCACAAGCCAGTTCTACCAGTAAGCGATGAACCCGGGTACTGCTTTTTAAGTGGGTTATTTTCACTTGCAGATTTGCCAATGTAAATATGACCCAGGCGTACCCTGTCCTGCTGACATGCCTAATGCGCCTCGAGGCCTTCTCCCTGCTCCTGATACCGAGGGAATGGCTGGAGTACAAAAACCCTTTGGCGTGTATGTGTATTGTAAATGCTAACTTTCTGAACTCTACTCCACAGAGCAGAATTGCTGAGGGGCTTTGCATCACAAACTGTCTGTGAATGCGCTCGCTTAATTGGCAATTTAGCAGACCCCCCAGGATATAGCAGCTTTTGTAAAAATGGTGCGATTTCTACAAATGTGCCGATTTCGCTGGCACTTTTGTAAAAATCGTGGCATTTTTACAAAAGTGCCGATTTCGCGGCAAACCGCGAAATCGCGAAATCGCGAAATCCTGGAGGGTCTGCTTAGTAGGTATGGAACAGAACGGAGTTAGCTCTGCTTTGCGGTTACCGGAAGCCTTTACAGTACTGGTCACTATTGGTCTTGTTGTTCCTGTGGGAAACCTCAGTCAACAACAGTCCATGGATGTGGGAGCAACTGGTTTCAGAAGGTCAGGGAGCACAAATGGGAATGGTCCATCCTTAGTGCCTAGGGAGTCTAGTACCCCTATTGCAGCTACTGCCAATGCTTAGGAGTACACATTGGTTCCAGTACTATACAGTCTATACCTATGGCAAGCACTAGTTCAGAATCATGGATGTGCAAACTCCAGTGAGGGGACCAATTGGTGCAGTCTCGGAAGCGTGTGCAAGTCAGGGAGAGGCAGGAAATCAACATGTCTTGGCTGTTTCAGACCTAGAGTCCTAGTTGAGGGATCAGCAAGGAGGGTCAGAGTAATCCAACAAGTCAAGGAACGATCAAGGCTGCAGTAAAGGTGAAGCTACTGGATGTGGTGAGGTTGAAGGCTGCGGTAGATGAGATAGATGACATCATCAGTGGGAATTTGCCTTTGTAAAGAATAGAGACCTATGAGCGGGATGACCTGTTGTTTATAGTGAAGGATGTCTCGAATGAAAATGTTACAAGGAAATCATAGGCTTAACTACAGTGACCAGACGCTGGAGGAAAAGAGAGTGACAGGATTGAAAACACATATCTGAGAGCTAGTGATAGGATTAAGAGCTTGGAGTATGCTGGATAAGTGGGAGCAATGGTGGTCAAAGAAGAAGAGTGCGAGAAAAGTGACAGGGAAAACACCACCTCCAGGATGGGGAACGTCGGAAGTTGAGGCATATCCACTATGGGAGGGGCCTAGTGGAGGGTATGTGCATGTCCCTTGGAGTAGGGGTGACCTAGCTGCATTCATAAATTATTTTCCAAGGTTGAGAGAGAAACCTGCGGAATATCACAAACAAGTTGATCGCTTTGTCAAAATCTCGAAGGTATTGTGGATTGAGTTAAATACTAGAGAGGGATCCTGTAACTCATGATCCTTCACCTTTGGTTTTGAAAAAATATGAACAGGTGGTCACATGGTTGCAGTCAAAAATAGCCCCTCAAGACATTGATTGGGTTAAGATATATTGTATAACCCAGGAACCTAAAGAGTAAGTGCATGCCTATTATGAGAGGTTCTTTCAAGCCTTTAAGTAGTACGGGATCTGCTGGCAAAATAAGTCTGTGAACGAAATTCTACAGTATGCCAGGTACTGCAGTGATGAGGGAGATTCCAAACATAGGAGGATAAAAGAAATTTAATGTTGGTTCAAATGCAAAATGCACAGAAGGGAGGGCAGGTACAGGCAACAGGAGCAACAGTAGTTCACAGTCCACGGAATGTCTAAGGCGGTGTTCATGTTACATCAGTTGCAGAACAGATGGGACAGAGAAGAGAAAGAGGTGTCCCAATAAACCCTAGGACAGGGGCTGATGTTGCCACGCTGAAAAAGACCACTGTCTGTCATTTTCGTCACAAGATCAGGCATTGGAAGTGCAAGTGCACTTAAATTGGCGAATCATGTGCAGGAGGGAGAACTTGTGCAAGTGAAAGATATGGTAAAACAGTTACCAACAGTGACTAGGCCAAGATCTCTTAATGCAAGGGGAATCAGATCCAGTTAGTGCAAGTGCCACAACCTCCTAGAGTCTTGAAGGGCTATCGGACGTACCATCAGATACCCTTCATGGAAGCCCTGGATGGATTTGATCAGACCCCATCCTTATGATGGTGCCAGAGGAGGGAGGAAGGCTGTATACTTGGCACAGTCTTAGAGGTAGACCAGAATGGACCATATGTAGAGGCAAACGTAGATGGTGATCCCATTACATTCTTGATTGATACTGGTGCTACCCTTTCTACTGTGAGATCAGCAGTAGTCCCCAACCTAACCCTCTCAGGAAAATCAATCCAATTTGACGGAGCTGCTAACAAAAGAATGACAAGCCCTTTGACAGAAGAGGTACTGGTGAAAATCAGAACCTTTCAGGGCCACCATCAGTTCATGGTGTGTGATTCAAGTCCAGTTTGTTTACTAGGGCATGACCTCTTGTTCAAATTGAATTGCACCATCTATTTTACACCAAAGGGAATTGAGTTACAGACTAATGATGAAGACATTGCCTTGAAGTTGGCAATCAAAATCATTGTGTAGACATGTTACCTTTACTGGCAGGCAGTTGAAGACATGCCGCTGGACTTGAGAGACACCCTCTCTCCTGTGATATGGGACTTCACAGGAGAGGAACTAATTCGAGGGGTTGAGCCAGTCTGCATGTAGAATAAGCCTAATGCAGAATTCCTGAGAACACCTCAGTACAAGCGGATCGTGGAAGCGGTGGCAGGGATTACACCCGTAATTGAGTCCATGATTGCGTGGGTCATTCTGAAGGAGATCATAAGAAGTCCGTGCAATTCACGTATGGTTTGCAGAAACAGAGCAGAACATATTGCATTGTCTAGGACCTTAGAAAGGTGAATAACATTGTGGTTCCATTTTGTTCTGTGGTACCGAATCCATCTGTGAACCTGTTTGCAATTCCTTGTGAGGCTCCATGGTTCACAATGATTGACCTCTATCAAGCATTTATCTCCATTCCATTGCATGAGGAAAGCCAATTTTTATTTGCTTTCTGTCTGGAGAATTGTGTCTTAATGGAGTGTTGTATCCCTCAAGGGTATACTGAAATTCCATCCATACTCAACTAGGTCTTAAACAAAGAACCTTGAAAGCTTGATTCTGCCCTGATACTCAGTGCGTGTTAAGTACATTGAGGACCTCTTCATTGCATCTGAAACATGGGAGGCTTGTAAATGTAAATGTCCATTATTTGTAAAGCACGAGCAATTACCCAAAGGTGTCAAGGCGCTGGGGGCCGTCGGGAAGATTAAGTGAGCTATTGCCCAGAGTCACATGGTGCTGGGCAGACCCCTGCCGCCAGAGCCGGGGATTGAACCGTGATCCCCAGCATCCAGTGTCAGTCGCCTTGGCCGCTGCGCCACACCTTGTAGGGACGATACTGTTACCTTACTGAACCATCTGGCTGACAATGGGCTTTAGGTGTTTCTGAGCAAATTGTAGTACTGTCGGACTGATGTTCAGTACTTGGGTCATCGAACTCAGAGAGGCAAGAGGAAAATATCACTAGAGCGAGAGGAGGCGATCATTAAAATGAATCCGCCTAATACCCAGAAAGAGGTAAGGATGATTTAGGAAATGGTTGGCTACTGCCAACAATGGATCTCAAATTTCTCCTTGATGGCGAAGCCTTTGCAGATGTTGACCCACAAGGACATGTGTGATCTGGTACCTTGGGATAACGACTGTTTGCTTGCCTTTCTAGAGTTGAGAGAGTGCCTGTGTCGCGCTCCAGCTTTAAATATGCCTGATTACAACAAAGTGTTTTAATTTTTTTGCCACAAAAGGAAAGGTAGTGCCCTATCCGTACTCACCCAGATACATGGAGGTGCCAATAGACCAGTGGCCTATTTCTCAGCTACATTAGATCCTGTAGCTTCAGTGTTGCCCGGATGTCTCAAATCTGTTGCTGCAACAGGTGGCAGTATTGAAAGATGTGACGGCATTGTGATGAGTCATCCACTTATTGTGTACATACCACACTCAGTTGAGCTTCTGATGACATGCACCAAAATACAGTATTTGACTAATAACAGGTTGACAAGATATGAACAGGTGTTGCTCGCTGCAGAGAATGACTCTGAAGCAATGTTCTGTGTAAAATACTGCTACCTTGTTGCCTGTTCCAAATGCTGATGGGGAAGATTGTTAAAACCATGACTGTTGATATGTCACTGAGCTTTGCACCAAGCTGAGACCTGACATTGTCGATGAACCATTGCCAGATCCCGATAAAAGTTCTTTTTATTGATGGTTCATGTCTAAGAGACAATGAAGGTCATGTGAGAGCAGCGTTTGCTGTATGTACCACCTCTGGAGTGGTGGAAGCCACCTGTTTACAGGGAGTACACTCCACACAAGTGGCCAACATGGTAGCCTTGACCTGTGCATATCTTGTTTCTGAGCATGTCCAAGTCACCATTTTACACCGATAGCCTGTACGGGTTTGGTGTGGTTCATGACTTCGGACAGCTATGGTCGCAGAGAGGGTTCCTAATGTCATCAGGCTATCCCATTGGACAACTGTTGGAAGCATTGCAGTTAACAAAGGAAGTGGCTGTTTTTACCTGCACAGCTCATTAGAAGGGGGACGACTTTGTCACAACGGGAAACCGCTATGCGGATGAAGCTGCTTGTTTTTGTGCTACACACGCTTGTATTTTCAATGGGGACTATGTTGGCGAGAATGCAGAGAAGATCTACATCAGCATGATGCTAGCTGTCACAGACACATGGGATGAAGTCAGGCATTTGCAGTTGGAAACCACTGACCAGGAACAAGCAGGTTGGATCAGAGCACGTTTGTGAGAAAGGAGAGAATATCATATGGGTGTTAACTGATTGTAAGACGGTGTTGCCGGATTGTCTGTTAAACCCAATGACAAGGTAGATTCATAGAGCGACTGATATAGGAAGAGATGCAATGGTGCGATTGTTCAGGCAGACTTGGTTTAATCCAATGTTTTGTGTGATTGTGGAAGCAGTGTGCCATTGCTGTGCCACATGCCAACAGATGAATGCTGGAAAGAAAACTGCCATTGCTCTGAGCCACATTGGCAGATCAGGGGGTCCTTTCAATCGGATCCAATTGGACTTTGGTGAGATGCCTGTGTGTCATGGGTCGAGGTACATCTTGGTTGTTGTGTGCAGCCATTTCTCGATGGGTAGAAGCTTATCCAACTAGTTGGTGGGATATTCTTACAGAAGCAAAGCTATTGCTGAGGGAGCTTGTGCCTGGGTTTGGATTTCCAACTACATTGGAGTCGGATATAGGAATGCACTTCCACAGCAAAGTCATGAAATTCCTGTGTGCCGCCTTGAGTGTGGATCTAAGTCTGCATAGTAGTTACACGTTGGAAGCATCTGTATATGCTTTGGACTGGTAAAGGCAATTTTAACAATTGCACTATCACTTGCACATTCACAAAACAAAAAACCCACTCTGCTGTAGTAAAGCGTTGCAGCACACTGGAGAGGCACTCGGCCTCTCTGGTGGGAACCCAATGATGAAGCATGTCACCAACTAGGTTGGTGAGTGAGGGTTCTTTTAACAAACAAGAGTGATTTCTCTTGCCAGACCTTCATGTATTTGGCTTCACTCTTTTGTTGTTTAGTTGCTATTCCCTAGGGTGACCAAGAGTGGACTCGACAATTTCCCTCTCTCTCTTGTTGTTTATATATATGGGGTCAAAATACGCCAATCTAGTATGCTGTGAGGGCGGTTGGGTTCTGGATGAAACTCCCACACTATGTAACCATCCCTAAAAAACTGCGCACTCCAGTGACACTTGTGGATGCTGGTGCAGATTGGATGTAGTGGACTTTTTCAGGATCTAGCATGAGTCCCTCTTCCAAGAAATGGTTTTCAAAAAATGCTATTTCCTTTTGAAGGAATGCACATTTCGGGGCGTGGTCATGGAGGCGACCAAGATGGCCACTTTCGATTGAAGCTACGCCGTCCGGGCGACCAACCTTCGCCACCCTGAGGCCCTGAGGCAGATTTAACCCCGCAACTCAGCTCCATCCTGCAATTGTGGCGATCCGCTGCCATCCTGCACCGGTTTTGGGTCCGTGGGGGCACCAGAAGGGCTCTTCTGGCGGAGGAGCAAGGCCGCCACCCCATCAGCGTCCACTCTCACTGTGCCCGGCATGCTGGTAGGTGCTGCGCTGGGGGCGCGCCGCTGATCTGCTCGCGGCTTCTTGTGGCACTGGGGGCTTGGGGCTGTTTGCTGCGGTCCGGCCCGGGGGGTTGCCGCGCCGGCTTCGGGACTCCGTGGCTCGCGGCAGCCTTCGGGCCTGAGCGGTGCGACGGAGCCGGGGCCTTGGGTGGCGGCTGCCCCGGACTGGGCGCGGGGGACGTTCCGACCCGGGCGCCGTGGGAGGACGGGTGGGCGGCGGTGGGCTCCCCGGGGGCTGGCGCTGCTGCATGGCCTAGCGGCCCCGCCCTCCCTTGGTGTCCCCCCCTGATTCCCACCAGCCACGAGGAGTGAGGGGACGGCTGGTTGCGAGGCCCAGTACCTGCGGCCCTGGCCGGCCATTTTGACTGAGAGTCGCGCTGACGCCGCTCGGAGTGTCCTGGCACCCAGGAACGGCACATTCATAGTTGGCAATTGCGCAGCAACGGCAGACCCACTCCTTGCACACGAGTCACACTCGGTGCTACCAAACCCAGATATACCTAGTTGCCATTTCCTCGGAGGAGACCTGCTCGCGCCATTTTGCGCATTCCTGCTGACCTGCTTGCCCGAGGCCCTGACAGTCGCCCTGCTCCTAGATCCCTGTTTGCTGCCCACACCGGACGGGACACCGACCACCATGGGGAAAAGAGATCCCAACCAGCGGAAACTAAGTTTCGACAAAACCTCCATGCTAACTGCAGACACCGCAACCGGCTCCTCATCTGACGCCATGCCTCCCCAGGACAACGCCACTGCACTGGTCGCTACCATGATGGCTGAGATGAGGGCTGGGTTCAAGTCTCTAGATGGTAGATTTGACACTTTGGAACAAAAGCTAGCCGATCTGGGCTCTAAAGTCCAAGTGCATGACCGCACACTGGATGTGGCTGAATCGCGCGTCTCCGACATCGAGGATGCTGGCGCCAAAATGCTGAAACGCCTCGAACGCGTCGAGAAGATACTGAAAGAGGTAGCCATTAAGAATGAGGACTTAGAGGCACGCGGACGACGCAATAACGTTCGCATATTAGGCGTGGCGGTGTCAACCCAGACTGGCCGGATGGACGTCTTTGTGGAGAAGCTTCTCATTGAACTGTTCGGCAGGGACCAATTTACTCCAGGCTTTGTGGTGGAGTGGGCCCACCGGGCTTTGGGACCCCGACCGAAGCCGGGATTGCCACCACGGACCATCATTGCAAGGATTATGAACTTCAGAGACCGTGACGCAGCCCTCCGTGCAGCTCAAAAGAAGGGAGAGATAAGATGGCAGGGCGACTCACTTTCATTCTACCCAGACTTCACCGTCCTGGTACAGGAAACGCGTCGAAAGTACACTGGGGTTAAAGCTACTTTGCGTAACCTAGGCCTTAAGTATGGCATGCTTTACCCTGCACGTCTCAGGGTGGAGGTGGCTGGCAGGGCCCGCATATTCGACAACCCGACTGAGGTGCAAGAGTTCTGTCATTTGTATAAAACCAGAGATACCCAGAATGCGGGTAATTCCAGGGCTCAGTCGCCGTTGCAGGGTGACTCTCAGAATAGCGTGGATCTATTCTCAACCTCAGGCCAGGGCTGACACTTGCACTCTCACACACGCATCTGCCTCCGTAGCTTAGACGTTTGGCACTCTGTCTCGGGACTCACTGGATAGATCGCCTGAATCTTCGACCATGGTCCTGCCCGGAGGACGGGGCGTTGCCACCCCCTATGGCGGCTGCCCTTCTATTTGGGGAATTTGTTGTTTTCGACGTGGTGGGATGGGGTTCCATTCTACTTGTTCTGTTTGTGAGATGCTACTTTGCCGCCACGATGGGTTGGGTGTTCCTCTTTGGGGTTTCTGAGAGGTTGGGAGGGGGGTGGGCTATGGGGTTTGCTTGGTTTTGTTTTTGCTGGAAGTGTCACGAAGTCTTCTTAATTCCGAATGTTGTATTGAGCTGCTCATGTCATAGGTCATCTACACTCACCTGTCACTCATGGCTAGGTTAGGATTGCAGGTGGGCCCCTCGGACCTATCATTGATGTCCTGGAATGTAAGGGGATTGAATGATGCCAGGAAATGCAAACAAGTGTTTAATTATATCGCCAGGCATAGGATCGATATAGTCTTTCTACAGGAGACTCATTTGACTACAGGGTCCGCTTCACAGGTAGCCAGGAGTTGGGGTACGCATCGCTTTTTTTCCCACTACACTAGGTATTCCAGGGGAGTGGCTATTTGTATACACAAGCGGATACCTTTTGAGCTCGCTCACTCCGTCCTTGACGAGGAAGGCAGATATGTTATCATCTCGGGGACCCTACTGGGCCACAAGGTCACGCTTGCTGGTATTTATGGTCCTAACACTGACACCCCTACCTTTTTCAATGACTTTCAGCTACACCTATTGCAATCGGATCCGGATTTGTTGTTACTTGGTGGTGATTTCAACCTCCTATTTAATTTTTTGAGAGATAGTACTGCAGCCACCCCAGACACCAGGCCTCACTCACGCCCCGCCCCGTTTTGCGAGACATATGTACACATTTTTCTCTCGTAGACATTGAAGCACAGTTACACACCTCCACCCCTGCTTATACCCACTACTCTGGGTTCCATGACACATGGACGAGACTTGACTATTGGCTTATCTCCCCGGAAGTGGTTGGGTGGGTAGACAAACTCCTTACACTCCCCCGTACACTCTCAGACCACTCACCTATAGTGCTTAGATTGCGGGTCCCTCGGGCGGGGGGATATGAGCGGCAATGGCGCTTTCCTGGGAAGGCTTTGTCGGACCCGGTTTTCACTGAGACCATCAGGGACGCCATTGAGGAATACTTTGAACTCAACACAGGCACAATCGACACCTGGGCTGTCCTATGGGAGGGCTTTAAGGCAACCATCACGGGAGTCTGCATTGCTACGCATACTGGGGTGCTGCGAACTATACGTGCGACCCTCTCATGGCTTGAACATGACATAGCGACACTGGAGGCAGAACAACTCCGTCTACACACTGCAGAGAGGGACCTTAAGCGCCTACAATTGCTGGTGGAGTTTAGGGAGGAAGCCGATAGGGAGCTCAGATTCCTGACTAGAGCACACACTGCTAGGCAGTATGGGGAGGGTGACCGACCTGGCAAGGTTTTGGCACAATTACTTCGCCCCCCACGCGCCTCTTCCTACATCACGACCCTCATAAGCCCGGCGGGAGACACGCTACACACTACCCCCGAGATTTGTGATGCATTTTTATCCTACTACACTACATTGTATACATCCACACTAACTGACGATGCCGCTGACCGTGGTGATTACCTCAACGAGATCGCATTGGTATACTTGGATAAGTGGATGATTGACTTTCTGGCGGATCCCATTACACCGGACAACGTGGTGGAGGCCATAGACTCCATGAAGGGATCCTCGGCTCCTGGGCTGGACGGATTCTCGGCCGACTTTTATAAAGCCTATAAGGATTTATTTGGTTCCCCGTCTTGTGGAAGTGTATGCTGAAGCACTGGAAACGGGTTGTCTTCCCCCTAAACTCAGGGAGGCAGTCATTGTGCTCCTCCCCAAACCGGGTAAAGATGCCACTCTCTGCGACTCCTATCGCCCACTATCTTTACTGAACCTAGATTACAAAATTCTGGTGAAAGTACTCGCCATCCGACTTTCGTTTCTAATGGAATCCATAATCTCCCCTGCCCAATCTGGCTTTGTCCCGCATCGCTCCACTTCTCTTAACCTTCGTACCCTTTTCTCCATTCTGCATCGTGTTGACCCTGACCTCCCGGCGGCGGCGATACTGCTAGACGCCGAGAAGGCATTTGACTCTTTAGAGTGGCCTTTCTTATGTCGGTGATGCGCCGTATGGGGATACCTGAATGTTTAGTTAATACGGTGGAGTTATTATATACCCTCCCGGTAGGTCGCCTACGCCTAAATGGAACGGTCACTGCTCAGTTCCGCCTGGCGCGAGGTACGCGACAGGGTTGTCCCCTGTCGACGCTCTTATACATAATGGCAATGGACCCGTTGGTCCGGCACTTCCAAGAGAAACACTTACACCCAGGCCTCCAATTTAGGACGGGCCCGCTCTTGATTTCGCTATATGCAGATGACACCATCCTCTATGTCCGACAGCCCCAGACCAATCTTGAACCGTTGCTATTAGAAATCACCAGATTTGGCAAGTACTCAGGCCTCCGTATTAACTGGCATAAATCTGTAGTATTTCCACTCACGCCCACTACGGTTGAGTGGTCATGTCCCTTCCCCCTCACATGGAGTCGGGATTCTGTGAAATACCTGGGCATCCATGTACATTTAGACCCGGAATCCATTATTAGACAAAACTACGGTACGGCGCTCACAGCCCTGGAGGGACAGGTTGAGCGATGGGTTCGACTGCCATTATCCATGGTTGGGCGTATCGCCATCATTAAAATGATAGTACTGCCGCGGTTCTTATACTTGTTCAACAATATACCTGTGCCCCTCACGAAAACGTTTTTCACACAACTACGCTCGCTGTTGTTGAAGCTGGTGTGGGGGAATAAGTCGCCGCGTGTGTCCTGGCAAGTACTGACGCTCCCCTATGAGCGAGGGGGCCTTGGCGTTCCTGATTTCTATCTATATTTTCTGGTGGCGCAGTGCTCCTACGCGCACCCATGGTTCCACCCGGACGCCCGGATCCCTTATCTAAGGCCAGAGGCTGATTTGGTCTTGCCGGGATCGCTGTCCACCGCCCTGCCATCTGGCTTCCCTAGAGATCCACGAGACATTCAAACGGTTTCGTCGACCTGCTGGGCGTGGGGTAGACTGGGCCGCCTTGTTGGCCTTCCTCAACTGTATTCCCCGAACCTCCCGTTGCCCAACTCCACCTGGCTACCAATTACTGGGGAAACAGTGGTGCAACACACGTTGTCGAAATTTCATATTACTACCATTGGAGATCTGTTCCCTGATGGCCATGCGTTCACGCTTACAGAAGATCACCGCTTTATGGAGCGGACATTCATGGATTCATTCGTATTGACCAGGCTGCTCTCACTCCTACGCGCATCTTTCTCTTCGTTCTCGCTCCCACCCGAGGAGATGACTCCCCTCACATTCATTATTCAACACACTTCGGGTACTCATTTAGTATCTAAGCTATATCAAATGTACTGCGATCTCCTCCCCTCCAGAGATCATTTGGTGCGTGCCGCCTGGGAGGCGGATTTGGGAAACACCATTACAAATGATCAATGGCATTGGTGCTGCAAAGCAACAAAGGACATCTCTCTTAACAGTAAACACAAACTTTTGCACTTCAAATTCTTATGCAGGCTGTACTTCACCCCAGCGAGACTGCACGGAATAGATCCCTCACGTTCCCATGCATGCCCCAAGTTCGGCGGCCCATTTGCTGATTTTGCGCAC
The DNA here is from genome assembly GCF_964261635.1 of Lissotriton helveticus. Classification (NCBI taxonomy): domain Eukaryota; kingdom Metazoa; phylum Chordata; class Amphibia; order Caudata; family Salamandridae; genus Lissotriton; species Lissotriton helveticus. The sequence continues at coordinate 1,072,070,718 of NC_136067.1, read as the reverse complement.
CTTTCATGGTCCTGTCCCGTACTACATGGTTATTGGTCCCAGGTCCACGCCACGCTCAGCGACATGCTGCACTTAAACTTGGTTCGATCCCTGAGATTGCCCTTCTGGGATATGTAGCCGAATTCCCGAAGACTGTACGCAAATTGGCGGCGCTAAGTTTCTTATTGGCTAAACGAGAAGTGGCACTGCGGTGGTGTGACCGACGCCCCGCTTTGCACAGCTCCTGGCTCCGAAGCTTGGCGCAATGCAACACCAATAGTACTGAATACTCAGCCATGGTTCCCTCTGCGTCCAGACCTGTCGACATTTGGGGTCCATATCGCACGTATGTAGCTGGCGCAGTAGATGGAACTCAGCCCCCTCCCGCTCCTGCAATGGCCCCCGAGGGGATTGGTTGAGAGGTGGTGGAAAATGAGGCTTTTCAGCTCTTAATTTTTGTTGCTTGATGTACTGTGCTTCTACTTCCTCCCTGCTGATTCTGCAGTGACTTGGGGAATACTGTACTATTGTTCCACCGCAATCCTTCTCACCTGTTTTAGTAGTGTCCTTTGACTATGCTCGTACTGCTATGATTTTGTATATGTGACTTTCGTGATGTCGCTTGACTCAGATATATCTTACAAAATGTATGCTTCCTTTTTGTTTATGTATTTCTTTTGGAAAATGACAAATAAAGATTTAAAAAAGGAATGCACATTTCTGTGGTGCCTTAATCATTGAAATGTTGCTCTCATGCGGTCGAGGTGCTCTTCCATTGTGAGGTGTGTACTAGAATGTCATCACTGGCATTGGTAACACCCATGATGCCAACCAACACTCCTCTAATAGTGTCCTGAAAAACTTCAGCCACACTTGATTCTCCAAGACTGAGGCATTTATACCTCTGCAAACCTACTTGGGTGAAGAAGGTGGTGATTGCTCTGAATTCCATGGCAAGCATTACGTAATGAGATCCTGCGCTGAGATCCATCTTGGAGAACCACCTTGAGCCACTAACTTCTTCCATGATATCATCTACATTGGGCATCAGATGGGGCTCCCATCAGATGGCCAGATTAGGTAAGTGCATGTCAACACAGATTCAGACCTCACCTGGCTGCTTGGGCTTCCTTGCTACTATGATCGGGGACACCCAGGGCATAGTGCCGTTAACCTGCTCTGCAATGTCAGCTTGTTCTAGCTTCCTCAGCTTAGCTTCCATCATGGGGCACAGGTAAATGGTCAACCTCCGAGGCATTAGCTCGACAGGCTGGATGGAGTCATCAATGTGCAGGTGGATAAGACTCTCCTTGAGACAACTGATACATTCAAACAGGGATGCACCCACCAAGTAGTTCTCGCTTCCCACATGGACGCTGAATGCGAAAGTGACCAGTTGAAGACGTTCCGTAGTCCTGTAGCTCACTAACATGCCAGAGACACCTTTGGTCATGTGCACCTTGGCAAATGTCAAGTGAGACTCATGCCTGATCTCCGCCGTGAATGCTCCTGCTAGAGGAAGCGGCGTTGACAACCTGTATGCATAAACTTGGGTGGAGGTCGAGCGTAGAATCGGCTATAAAGGGAGTGTCTTCAGGACATCCTGTGCTAGAATATTGATGGAACCCCCTGTATCTATTACTCAAATGACCTGCCAGCAGGATGTTGCACTAAGGAATGAGTTTTTGTGGATACCCACCAGGTTGCCAGGCATGGATGATGTGCACAGCCCCCTTTGCTGTGTCCATATCTTCTTCATCATCCAGCACTGTAGGAGTCTGCATGGCATTTACTGCTTTGAGTTTGCGCCTTCCGTGGTGTGGAGAATTGGCAGACCTTGGCAAAATGATTTGGTTTGTTGAGGCCCAAGCACATTTTCCCCAGAGCAGGGCAGGATCCCTGGTGCGGGTAGGACCTTCCACAACTGTAATACGTCTTAGGAGCTGGGTCAGGTCTGGGGCGTGTTTTCTTTCTTTCAGTACTCACTGCAGACACTGTATTCAAAGGTTCCGTTTTCACCTGTCATTGCAGGGCGGCTTCCATATGTGCCGCTTGCACTTTAGATAGTTCTTTGGACCGACCCATTGTCAGCATGTCAGTCATTGACATTCCTGAGACCTGAAGGATGTTTTCTCTAAGCTTGACTGAAGAACAATCTTGAATGAATTGAGCACGGATTTCATCATCAGCATCTGGCAATGTGCAGATGTTGGCTAAGTTTTTGAGGCAAGCATAGAAGGTATCCACCGACTCTTCAGGTAGCTGACTAGCCTAGCGCAGCAAGAACCTCTCAAAGTCAGGGTTTGCGAGGGGCTCGAAGTGAGCAGTCAAAGTCTGTTTCAGTGTTGTGTATGTGAGAGGTGGACCGGCTTCTGTGACAGCCTTCCCCAGTACATAGATGGCCACACTCCCAGGTATAACAGCATAGGACGTCATCTATCCTTATCCAGTGCTACAGCTGCAAGAGAAGTCTTCAGTCTCTCCACCCAGTCCTTCCATTTTACTGTTTGGGCTGGTGGAGGGCCATCTATGATAAACGGTTCCAGAGCAGGTAGTGAAGCCATGATAGTGCAGACAGCAGGCCTGTTTCATCCAATGATGAGGAGCATGACTCCTAGCACTGGGTAACGTCCCGTTGGTATCTCCCCAGAAGTTGTACCACAAGATGGATAAGCTGTGGCCCCAGTGGGGTCACTCAGCGTTATGCCTGGTAAAGGAATTGAGTGTGTCCCAAGCGTGCTGGAGCAGTGGCCGCCATTCTCTCGCGCAACAGGCAGGGCCCAGTGATTTGGCGCACCTGTACTCTTGCCCAAAAGTGTATCATGTATGTGTTCAGAGGGGTGTAAGTTCACCCCCACAGTCATATAAAAAAGCCTAGCCAAATGACACACCTGGCAGGTAGGCCAGGAGACAGGCAGAAACAAAGGCACACCAATGCTTAACAATGCAGGAGGGATGGGGCCATACCAGCTGCACAGGCACTCCTCAGTGTAGCCCAAAGAACAAGAGCAAACACAAGGAGATGATAGATGGAGTGCTGAAACTTTTGAGACACTCCCCTCAACTCACAGATCTGTGTTGAATCCATCATCGTCCTTTAGGTCACTTTGCCACCCCAGTTTGGACCCAGCCATATGCAAATCAGTTTTGACCCTGTGCCTCATGGGAACAGTCCAACCCGAACTGCCAGGCCAGGCCCTCCCTAGACCAGAAACAAGCATCCTTGGACCGGTTCCGGGGCATCACCCCTCATTATCCAGGCTACCTCGAATCTACTGGTGCAGTGAGCATGGGTCCCACGACTGCACATACTTTATCAATTGTTCTTTTTGCATTTGTCACCCGAGTGGTACGTGTATGCCCTGATGTAGGACCCGTGCTCTCCATTCCACTCGAATCAAGCTAGCCTGGCTGATGAGGGTTGAAACCCCAAAATTGGTCCCAGGATGCTTGTTCCGGGGTAGGGAGGACCTGGCCTGCCAGTTCGGGCTGGACTGTTCTCATTGGGCGCAGGGTCAAGACTGTTTTGCATATGGTTGGGTTCAAACTGGAATGCATGGGGAGCAAACAAATGATGGATTTAGGCCCAGATCTCTGTATGTCGTGTAGTTCATTTATTACCTATACAGGATAACCTAAACTGTGGGTTTGGTGGCAGACTGGTTCCGAGCACCCCCACTGGATATGTTAGCCTGTTTGCGTTAGCTAGCTCACAGAGCAACTAGAATCTCCTCTTATCGTGGAGAGAATAGTTTCGGGCAACCTCAGAACATGACAACCATGATCCCTTAGGATTGTGGAAACAATGTACTACTTTTCGCTCAGTCACTCGTGCTCACTTAGTTTGTCTCAGAGATACCCAGAATAAACAGTCTGGACATTTCAATAAGAATTTACTGAACAGTTGTTATTCTTGTGTAAAATATATGAGCTGTAACAACCATTAGACAGTAGCAGTAGCAGAGATATATGGTTGGCAATACTCTGAAAGTAAAAGGATGGTACAGTTCTACCATCTTGCAGTAATCATGAATATATATAAAAGTACATAAAACACATGATAATAAGTGCGTACTCCCACAATGTCTCCCTAACTAGATGAACCTAAATGTACCTAGCATCTATGTAGATGTTATGCCAAGAATCCCTCTAAGGTCTAGTCCACCCCATTACCTGAGAATAAGAGAATGTGGGACCCCGTCCTGGTCTCGAGTTGGACACCCCGTGAGGGATGTTAGACCACTGCTAACTGAAGCGTCTCTGGTCAGTGTGTCAGCTGGGAAGTCACCGTCTCCTCTGTCTTTCTAATCAAGACATGATGGGGCAGATTTACAATTACTGGCGCATCCCTGCATATCGGCAAGGATGCGCCAGTAATTGTGCGCCGCAGCTCCGCCACCCATGATGCGCCGCATTTACAATGCAGTGCACCATGGGGCAAAAACGGCACAGATGCGTCACGCATCTGTGCCGTAAAAGCGTCGCATTGCTGGAGTTGCGTCACAAGCGCAACGCAGCTCCAGCAATGATCAGGGGGGGCCCCTTGTGTACAATGCTGCGTCAATCCTTATGCCTGCTTCAAGCAGGCGCAGGGTTTTGACGCAGCATAGGCCCAAAAGTGACTGAGTGAAATCTTGTAGATTTTACTCAGCCACTTTTGGGAGGCGTTCCTGCGCAGGAACGCCTCCCCCTGCGATGGTACGCCTCTTCTGGCGCAGGGCTTCACAACGTGACGCATCTGGGAGATTCGTCACGTTGTAAATACCCCGCACCATGGTGCATCTTTTGCGCCGCCGCTGCGTCACAAAAGTGACGCAACGGCAGTGTAAAAGCAGCGCAAGGGGCTTGTAAATCTGCCCCAATGTAGATATACCCACAGGTTTCCCCAGGGGTCCTACCTTGCTGTTTTACTGTGTCGGCCTAAAGGATGACGTCGGATCTGAACTTTAACATAGATATTATACAGGAGATGTTCATCCTGCTGTGAGTCCTGCTGTGTTTCCAAGAAGCCTCATGCATAATGTATGAGTATCAAACCAGGGAACAACCTGTGCTCTGAATTCAGTGACCTTCTGGCCTCGGAACCACTCTCCCCCACGCAGCTCCGCCTGGTCGTCACCGCCTCTGAGCCAGAAGAGCAGGGTTTGAGACTGCTCTCGACCCAGTCTCCGTGCCTGCCCTGTTTTGCTTGCATGGTGTAAGTTAGTCTAGTCTTACTATTTGTTTAATTTTCATTGTATTGGCTTAGTTCTTTTCCTGTGTGCCCCTCGTAATTTTCTTTTAGCTCTCTCTGAATTCCCCTTCGATCCCCTTCCTCTGGGATCACAGCTTACTGGACTTTGGACGCAGCTTTTACTCGTCTACCAGTTTGTGCCCCCTTTGTGCCCCCTTCACCCTCCCCCCTCTTCTTCCATGCTGTGTCTCCCACCCTTGCCCTCCTCTCTCCCTCCTTTATTCACTGTCTACCTCCCGTGCTCCTACACCCTCTCCCCTGAATCGCTCCCCTTGCCTGCTTTTTCCCTTACGCATTTGTCCTTATTGTTTGTCTCAACTGAACATGTAACTATTTAGCTATGCTCTAATAACTGTGTTACTTTGTAACAATGTAAACTGCATCTATGGTCTGATACTCATGTAAAGCGCTCTGATACCTCCGGGTCTAGCCAACGCTATATAAAACCTTTCAAATCAAATCAAATCTTCCCGCCTCCCAGCTGCTCTTTGCATCCCCGCTCCTCTCCTTAAAGTTGGCCGCTGCGCGGCCACGCCCAGCGTGCGCCCCGCTGGGGTGCCAAAGGCAAGCCCGTCTGCGCCCGTCAGCGACCCAATCATGGCCAGCGCCAGGGACCCTGGCTCTCCGGCCATCCTCTGCTACAACTCTGCCGACCTCCTCGCCCTCAACCCCAGAAGGAACAGCAACTACCAGAGATCGACGCCGACCACCACCCATGGCCAATTCTCCTGCCGACACTGCTGACAGTCATTTAACATCAACAGCCCCACCACTACCAGGGAACCCACGATGGATGCCCTCACCACCCAAGCCCTGACTTGCATACTCCTCAACGTCCGCTCCCTCCACAGACACGCTACGGAGATCTGGGACCTGCTCGACACCATCTCGCCTGACGTCGTCTTCTTCACGGAAACTTGGACCAATGCCACCTCCACCCCGACATCGCCAACGCCATCCCAGACGGATACAATATCCAAAGAAAGGACCGCCCCCACTGCCCAGGAGGAGGACTCGCCATCGCACATAAGAGCGCACTCCAACTCTGCGCCTCCAGCACGAGCGACTCTTCCTCCAAAACAGAACACCTCCACTTCCAGATCCAAACCAGTCCTAGAACCAAGCTACGCGGGACCCTCATCTACAGAACCCTGAGACCTCGCGCCTCCTTTGTCACCACCATCGCCGACCTCGTTGCACCCCACGCCATTGCCTCCACGCACTACATCCTCATCAGAGACCTGAATTTCCACCTCGACAGCCCCAGCGAACCTGACTCCACCACCCTCCTCAACAATCTTGGACTGAAGCAGCTCGTCACCACTCCCACCCACAAAGCTAGACACATCCTCGACCTCATCTTCACAGGATGGACTAACATCCAATTGAGCGACACTACGCAGCCACTATGGAAAGACCACCACTGCGTACACTTCACCTTCAACACCACCACCGCAACCAAACCTGCCCAGCGTCCGCCCCAAAGGAACTGTAGCAAGGTCACAGAAGAACTCCTCAAATCTACCCTCCTCCACGACCTCCGGCACGGCCTACGCCAACTCTGCAGCAAAATAACTACATCACTAGATCTCCAGCTGGGCTGACAAGCTCACACCCCTCCGCCACCCCATCAATCAAAGCCCCCTGAAGGCAACCTGGTTCACCACTGACCTCCAAGAACCCAGGCACTCCTCCAGATGCCTCGAGAAACTCTGGCGGTACAAGAAAACCACCAAAAACCAGAACTACTATAGGAACGTCATGAAGGAATACCACAAGCACATAAGAGCCACTAAGAAGACCTTTATCAAGAAATAAATCCACTCCAACGCAAGTAACACAAAAGAACTCTTCAACATCATACAGCAGTTCACCAAACCTCCCAGCAAAGCCACGGACGTCCCTCCATCCCAGGACCTCTGCAACAAGCTCAGCTCCCACTTCCACATGAAAACCAACGCCCTGTACGACAACTTCAGTGAACCGACTCCTGACACCACCACCCTCACCACCAATGACAACCGGCCTATCATCACCTCCTGGAAACCTGCCACCACTGAAGACACCACCCCGAACTAAAATGGATAAGTTTAACTAGTGATGTGTGTCACTTGGTAGGGACGTCCATCAATGTCCGATATACTAGATTCTCAACGTAGTTAAATGTTTGACTGAAGTGCTGTAGTGTATGCATTTCCTTGCAGGCAGTAATACAACCGAGCAGAATACTTTATCAAGAGTGTATTAAAGATGCTGGCAGCCACTGCTTTGAGCCTACTCCCTATACCCTGTTGCGCTCTGACTCTCCTTGACTCCTCAAAAAGAGCTGACACAGTAGCTAGGATTCTGAGGCTCGAGCAACACCACCCATTTTTTCTGTAAGATAACAGAGACCTCTAGAGGTGCTATTTCGTTCCTGAGGCCATTGTTTTATCTATTTCCCACTTGCTGGGTGAATGCTGGACAGATTCAATTTCCCTTACGAGGTTCCTGTCCTCAGCAACTCCATAAGGGGATTGCATGCTTTTAGATTTATATACTCACAACATTGCAGCCTGAAGAATTGCTCCACGCAGTTCCAACTCAGTTTGCACAATCAGCACGACACTGGGATGCTAGTGCAAACATATCCAACCCTTCCAGGTCACATACCGACACACAAAGAGTGGAGGTTCACCCTCAGTCAACAAATAAGTTTATGATATCATCAGGAAGAAAATCAGCAAATATATACAACAAAAGAACATATGTTCAAGAATGGCTCCCCTCCTTAAAATTCCTACATATACAATAAACAACACACGCCGAAATAACGCTCCAATGCCTCAAGGGTCATAGCGCTATATGAATACATTTAAAAAGTACAGTTCACAATTTACAATAAGTACCTCCCAGGTGTACCAAATGATACTGGGAGCTTCTAAGGCGTTCGAGCATCCGAGCGTTTGTTGAGGACAGCACGAGCACGGATAACATAGCAGCATGAAGTAGCTTCATAACGAAGTAACATCATCAGGAGGAGGACTTTGCTTAATGTGGCAAAGCTGTCCTATAAACAATACATTAATGGCACCAAGCTTCAGGGGTGTATAAGTTGCAGAACAGATCCAGGCAAATAACCACGTCAGTATTTTTCTAAATTCTTCTCTGCTATATCATGAAGGTAAATGCAAATAGGTAAGTATATATTTACTATTCTCAACTACTCATGTTCGTATCTTGAAGATATATATATATGTATAAAACAGTTTACAAAACATTTTGTTTTGACACATTGTGTCCAGTCCTGCTTTTGCTGTGCTATTATCTAGCTTTGTGTTATGTTATTGTGCTGATTTGTTACTTTAATGACACCAACCAATGCTACTGGATTTCAAATCATAATCAAGCCAAAATCAACAAAATGTCTTAAAGTTCCTCTGACATACAACCACGTACCACTGCCGACGGTGGTAGCATACACCTTCTCCATGTCTTCACTATTTACGAAACCAGTAAGCCCAAAACTGTGACAAAGACGAGTCTTAATACCACTTTCAATTTTCGCTTTATGTGATATGGCACCATGCCTTGAATTAGTACTACCTGTGTTCACTTTACTTCGTTCGGCCATTGCTGTCAAGTTAAGTGTTTCGTTGAAGCCAGGCTGTCCCTAAGAATATAGATGAATATCACATTTAGGTTGTGATATGGAAATCTGACCTTTCATAAAGAAGTTCCTGTTGACAAAATCATTTAAATCTGATTTTAATCTAAATTGAGTTGACACTTGCTGTTATGATAGTGTGGAAAAAATACACCCTAGAAGAAAACAGGACATACTATGGTTAAATGAATTGATGCCGAAATGTACTTTCGCTGAAAATAAATTAAAAACACTTTTAACGTTTGATAATAAGCAAGGATAGGCCATAAAAAAGCGAACATAACTGGCAATCTGGAAAACACGCACACCTGTTTTACTTTTTATTGACAACGGCTCTGGGGTGCCTCCCGGGACCACCTCCTGCGTGCCACAGAATATCTGTTGAATAAGAACTCTGGCCTCTTGTACTCTGAAAGGTTGTACAAAGTTTCTCAGAGTTGTCCATCAATCACTGCCTACTACCCCGCCCCTCACTGCAGATTGCCTTATTTACATGAATGCTTCTAGAGGAATTAATTTTGGCTTTCACTTGGCATTGGTTTTACTGCTGCCAAATCAAAACAAGGAAAGAAAGGAGTTCGCCTTTTCATCGTGATGGATTAATTGACCATGCTTAACAGTTAACAAAACATACTAGGAATGTTTTCTAAACTGTGCGAATGAATTGGAATGAATTATGGCCCTAGGCTGTGAGACATGAATAATTCTTATGTCCAATTGTTTAGGCTTTATGATCAAATTGCATAAAAGGGAATAACAAGATGAATGTATATTTAACTGCAAAAATGAAAAATAAATAAAGGACAGGTTTGAAGCAGAAGGGAAACTGAAACTAATTCGGAAGAAGAGGAAAAGTAGACACTGAGATACAAAACAGAAAATGTGTAGGAAAGACAGGTGGAAGGCAGAAAGACGAGTGAACGATAACGAGGAAAGAAGAGAAACAAAGGGCAGAGAGTTGTAGATACAGGGGTAGAGTGAGAAAAAAGCAAAGGAAAGAAGGATGGTAAGCCCTGTTGGTCTTTTTATCTGACATTCGTCCCAATACTGCGCATTGGTGCAGTCATTTTACTTTTCTGGTTGTTGGGTAGCACTCGTCTTTCAACTTTGTTTTTGTCTCTGTGTTTGACTATGTTCTTTTGACCAACGTCTGTTTTTGTGGTAAACTCATGTGTATACCTCTCAGGTGGAGGTGCACTGTGGAGCATGAGAGATATAGCCTGCTCAAGAATATGTGGTTCATTGATTGTTCTAATAACTTATATGGTATACTTTATACTCCTGTGATTAATGTTGGGTATGACTCTCAATATCTGGCACTCGTTACCGACCCACGTTTGCGTAGACCAGCATCCTGGTCCTGATGAATTGCTGTGATCCTTTCTTTGACATTTAATAGGTAAGAAACACATAAACTTTTTTAGAGCTGGTGTGGACCATTGTACCCATCTCTAGCCACTCTTTGTATTTATTCATAATAGAGGAAGCCAGATACTAAATTGTTTTTTGGGGGGGTTCCCTTAGTTATTTTAACTCACTTTTAGCCAGACTACTCACTTCATCACATTTACACTGGAACTCACCTTCACATCGGCAGAATAATCAAAAGAACTCCTGCAAAGAGGCCCCCTGCTGGGCTCGTTGGGCATTGCAGTGCCGGTCCAACATGGAGCTGCCTAATGATGAAGCATGACACCCATCTGAGTGTGTGAGGGATTTTGCTCCTGATGGATCATATCCCTCAATCTTACGCCTCAGGTCTTCCCGACCTCCTTTTTTCTCTTCCCCCCCCATTAGGAACTGCTTACCTTTCTATTGACTTTGCCTTGGTGGAGCAACATAAAAGGTAAAATGATTGAGACTGCTACAGGCCGCACATTTCTTCGAGCTGTGGCAAACTCAGTCTCTCGGCTGCATTTGGAAAGTTAGATTGCAATGTCAATGAGTTCTCCTCAGTTCAAGTGTGCAGTTGGCTGTATGTGTAGTGTAGTTTCGGTTACTGGTTTATGGATTCTCTCAATAGATTTATTGAGGATTGCATATAAGTGCGATTCTGGCTGCAGATATGCTCAAGATTACTCTTAACTGATTGTGACTTATCTAGACGGATAGTGCGGGAGGGTTAGTGGGAGGATTGAACTGTAGTAATATTTAGTATTTTGTATTTCTAAACGGCAAACTCAATCTATGCATACTGTAATGTTTTCTGAAGCATTTGTTTTTTGTTAATAAAAAGAATCTTTAAAAAAAAAGTATGTGCGATGCTCTGGACCTAGAGAGCACTAGAGGTTGAGCCTGGTTGTCAGGTAATGACTTGCCTGGTTCCCTCAGAATCCGATCATAGTCTGGGTTAACTAGCAGTGCAAAATGTTTGTTGAAAGCGTGTGAGGCGGTCCCATCTTGGCGAGTGTGAGAGACACCTTGAGGTTGCCATCTCCACATGGTATATGCATTGCCTCTTCTTGTCTTCTGTGACGTATGTAGCAAGAAAGTACATCTTGATGCGTCAAACCTACAGTTTTGATTTGGGGGCTTGGCATGAGGGCGTGCCAGATAGCTCATGTAGTGTGCGACTGCCAGAATGAAAGACATTGCAATGGTGGCACGTAAGCATTAGGTAGTATGGAAACAAATGTAAACATCTCTAATGTTGCACAGGAATTACAGTCACTTGGAGCTTGGTCTTTGGTCTGTTCAGATGCATCGTGTTGTGTGTGCCATTGATGTTTAGGTTCTTTTCTTTTCTCTTGAATGTTAAGCATCTGAAAACCCAGGCACTGAGTTGGTAGCAGCGATTCCTACAGGCTTAACCATTTTATGGCTGGATTCTCGTGGTCATAGAGAAGGAGGCTAGCGGTCATATATAAGGATTTGCTGAACTGCATCTTAGAAGAGGTGGCTTTGCATGCTTCAGGGACAACAGAGGTGGCCTTTTTTAGATTGAAGCTCGTGGCTATTGATGAGACCTTTGGGCTATCATCTCCCTGGCCCACGCTGTGATTGTCTAGAGCAGAGGTCTTCAAACTTTTGAAGGTTTGCCCCCCAGCTGAATTTTTTTAAATGTCGCCCCCTCCCCCCCACCACCTGACAGAAGTTTCTGGAATCTGGTACAATATTCGACCGCCACTCGCATATCCCGGGCCATATCCGGCAAATAATGTTCAAAACAATGAGTGTTTCCTCCTTCTCCATGAATTCCCTCACTACCACTCACCAACAATGCACCTCATCTCTCTATAGCACCTTTCTGGCAAACATATACTTTTTTTTATAGTGCTACTCATAGTTTCATCATACTCAGGGGCATATGTACAAGCCCCTATAGACACCACAACGTCACTTTTTACGACGTTGTGGTGGCGATAGGGGCATTGCCGTAATTACAAGGCAGAGTTAAGCCACTTAACTTGGCTTAACGCTGCCTTGTAAATAAGGCCCCCTTTCATGCTATGCTTAGCGTGAAAGGGTGGGCAGTGGGTGTTGCGGTGGGCGTTCCACTGCAACAGGCACTGATGTTGATGTTGCACCCTATTTACTAGGGCAAAGTAAAAGTGAGGCAGCGTTAAAATTAAGAACAGGGAAACTTGGTCTTAAGCTGGTGAAACTAGGACAAATGCATTATTTCTCCTCATTTTTGCTTCATCCATGTGTGCTGCCTCGTGTAGCACACATGGAAAAAGCAAAATGCCTTGTATTTGTAATCTTTAAAAAAAAATCCATTTTGTGATTTCTGTGTGTGCTGCATTAAGCAGCACACATGGAAGTGGGACAAATGGCATTTAAAGATTGTTTATGTACAGGAAGATCCCCCTCCTGTACATAAACAATCTTTTCCCTGCACCCACAAACCCTTGCACTATGGTGCAATGGTGTCTGCGTTGGTGCTACACTGCTAAGGGTAGCGCCAGGGCAGGGGAAACGCAAGGCTGCACCATATTGTTGTAAATATGGTGCAGCCTTCCGTTTCTGAAGTGGCAGAGAGAGGCCTTAACCCATGACTGCTAACGCCTCACTCCGCAACTTCCTTGAACATATGTCCCTCAGTTCTTTGATCTGCATGGTACACCTTCTTTGTAGCAGACACGTGAGTGCAGGGTGGGTAGTGTGCTTGTGTGGCTGCAGGTTGAGGTACAGGGAAAACCGCGCAAGTGCATTGTGAGAGCAGAGTGATCACTGAGTGCAGGGTGAATGATATGAGTGCATGGGGGTCAGTTTGAGGGAATTGTGATCGCTGTGAGTGCAGGGTGAGCATGAAAGTGAAAGGCGAGAATGAGGAGCAAGTTGTCTGAATGCAGGGTGCATTCCCAGACACTTGCAGTAACTCAGCATGCTATTGACGGCAGCGCAGGGTTTCAGATATGTTAAACTATTGCTATTGCAATTATGGCATTAACCAGGGATCGAGGGTGGAGGAAATAAATACTGGGCTGATCTTGCAACAAACTTCCAGTTTTATGATTAGGGTTGCCAGCTCATTATTTGGATGTCCCAGGTGGTACAAAAATAAGCAGTCACCTAAAGCTCTATTTTCAGCACTTAATGTGCATATTCTGAACAGCAAATATAAATAGAAAGCACGTTAAATTGTGTTTTAGGGCTGCCTGAATGATATGACTCAAATAAAAGGGAATAAAGACAATAAAAGGGAAAAAAGACAGAAAAGTCACATCATAAATGAATACATATTTCTTTATAATCCATATTTAGTGTCAAGAGACGCAATTTGCAGGCTGTTTAAACACCTGACTGAGATTTGTCTTTTGGCAATTTAAAAAACTTTTAGCCCTGTTATCATTCTGCTCCTGCTGGTGTAATTTAAAAAGCAACATTGTCGCCTTTCTGGGAAGAGCTGTCCCTCCCTGGACGGGGTTAAATTCCGGGAGCTGAAATGCTTCAGCGGCAGTGGGAGGCAGGAAGCCTTCTCTGCTAAAACTGAAAGTAACAGACATTCATTTAATCTGCAGTGTGAGGCAAAGAGTCTCCTCTGCTATGAAATCGTGGCTTTCAGTTTTAGTAAAGGGGGCTCCTTGCCTCCCACTGCAGCTAAAGCATTTCAGCTGTAGGAATTAACCAGGATAGCCCCCCTCCCCCAAACCCCGTGGGTGGCAGTCAGGATGAGACAGCTTCCCGGGGCGTGCACACAGCCGCACCCGAGTATTTCACAGGTCTTTAAAAGACCTTTTTCTTGTTAATGAGGCTTTGAAGGTTTTCAACCCTTCTTAGGGCCCCTGCAGCTCCACTCTGCCGGCTGTTTGAAGAATCAGTAGAGGACAAAGGTGGGATTTTAGGGAGGAGTGCGCCCCCCCCCCCCCCCCCCGAGACGGTGTCGCACCCCCTCCCCAGGGGGGCGCGCCCCACAGATTGAAAAACTATGGTCTAGAGGCTTGGCTTCACAAGCTGGAACTTTACGTGGCCTATCAAGCCTTTGCAAATGTTAGTGATTTTAATTACCATGTGGAAGATTTTTCTAATAGGGACCATGTAGCCTTAATAGAATCTGTGCTGAATATTGGTTATTCCAAGGTGGTATTTTTTTTAATTTGTGGGGTCTTACATTTAATGAAGCCACCCCACTTAGCTGTGCTGACCATCATCGTGTTAATTTTAATGTCAACTGTCCATTTTGGATGTCGAAGGTAAGGGGCCTGGCGGCCTCTGGGCATAAGGTTGTTGGTGGAAGGTATTTGCACTTAATGAGATTCGTATGAACTCAGACACCCCACCTGACCTCTTAGCTGAAGGCTTTAAGAAATTATAGGGGCTGCCCTGTATGTTGTTGTCCTGTGAGCACCAAATGTGGTGTAAGGTCAAAACGCTCAGTGCTCTGGTTTACTGACAAATTGAAAAAATTGGGTCAGGCTTGTTGCAAGAAAATACGGAAAGGGCACCTGAATTGGTATCCCACTGATGAAGCGGGGCAAAAAGCGCTCCTTCATCAATATAAACTTGCTAAATCTACTTTTTAATACAGAAAAAAGAAGAGAGGCAAATAACTCCTCTAAGGAGCTTTTTAGAGTAGTTATAGTGCTCTTAAAGCCATATACTCCTGGTCTCGCCATTACTACACTACAGAGGGGTGTGTAGTTCCTAACAAGAGGACAAGGGAAAGGGAAGGTCTTTCTTCATGATGCCCTCACACACCCCGAGGGATGTCATGCTTCATCATTGGGCTCTGCTCCTCGTTAGGCCGGAGCTGCAATGCCCAACGGCCTCCCGTAAACTGGGCTCTTTGGCGGAGATCTTTTGAAGAAGCCGTAGGGTGCATGTGGGTAAGAGGGAAAGGACAGTGTAGTGCAAGGTTAGTGAGTTTTAAAATAAGTCTGGAGCAGTCCTCTTCAGAAAAGTTTCAATGGTTCAGGTAGTTCCAGCTTAAATAAAAATTGGGTGGAAGCCCTGAGTGGATGCAATGTTCCTAGAGGGCTATCGCAGTGTAATGGTTCGACATGTTTCATGCCCTAGTTGCTCCTAAAGAGTCGTGTGGCACTTCATCAGGACCTAAGTGAGTGAATGGTACACTACTAGAGGTCTGGTTCCCTGGGTATGGTATGGTACCCAGACACAATAGAGTGAAACTCTAGTAGACTTATACTGGGCGGCTGTAGACCTATAGGGGAGGGGAGGGGGGAAACACACAACAACAATGGAAATTAAAATTAAAACCTGGACAGGCAGGGTGTTTCTCTTTTGAGTTTTAGAGTTGAGACTAAGAACTAATAACCGGCTAGGTTATGGCTGGTCAATGGCATGCGTAGATGGTAGAAACCATTGCTGTATATTAGTGCCATGCGAATGAGTTTAAAAGGACAGAATCACGTGGTGCCAGTCATAGATTTAACTTTTACGGTGATTGAGTATAGTGCCCCATGTGGTGAATGGTGCTACCCAAACTTCGATATGTCTATATCTGAATCATTCAACACAGGAAGATAAACAATCAGGTTCTCATAGTAGCGTGTTAATGCGGGCTAACATCATCATATAGTTGTATGGTGATACCTGTCATCAAAAAACGTTAGGTGAGGTGTTCATATATGCCTTAACGATGCCGCCGGTTAAGTTGTGCCGTGAAAGTGCCTATTACGTGGAGAGTTAAAACCTAATTAAGTTAAAAAGTACAGTACGTTTTTGGCATGGTATGCATGCGTTGCGGCGATCTTAGTGCGGACAGAATGTTATGAGCCAGTGAAACACACTTAGTTAAAAACACACATGCTGCAGTTGTCAGGTTACATGATGGACAGTACGTAATGAGTCGCACAGTTCAACCCACTTAATTCACAGCGCACACATGCTGCACACATTCGTAAGATTACGTGGTGGTGGGAAGAGCCACAGTGTGGGGTACAACGGGCAGGAATTGATGGGATTCACTCACACCTACTCACCCCAGTATGGAAGTCTACGGCCTTACGGGGGAGTACAGAGTACGTTGTTGCTCTGATGCTGTAAAAAGAAACATTTACTCCAGTTAGGGAACAAGCGATTGTGTATCTTACCGGTATTTTCCATAGCGAATGTAGAGAATACTCATGGCTGGGTGGCAGGCAACTAGCACAAGTCCTACCCTTGCTCTGGGCCCCGTGATGGCTGCTTCCGGGACCAGAGTATTTGTGCTTGGGAGTGCGCCAATACGCTAGAAGGCTATCCTGCACTGCCATCTTGGTGGGATTCAATGTAACTTTATTAAGTGTATCCAGCAGTGTAAAGGACGCTACGTAAGCCGCATTTGCAGTCCCGTTAGAGGGAGAACAAAAGTGATTCTGCAGTGTGTGCATATCTAATATGAAAAGTTTCTTCAGTCGCAGTGTGTTGTTCCCAAAAAGGGTTGTCAGTTCTAAATCAGTGCCAAGTTCATATCAGACAGAAATTGAGCACTGGTGGGAAGAGATTATGAGTTCATTAAGAGCAGGGGTATTTGGTTGGCATGGGCTCGGGTAAGGTTAACCTTTAAGGAACATGATGCATTGTTAATCCTATCTGGCGACACCAGGATGACATGGTGGGAAATGTCTAAGTTATAGGCGTATTCGCATTTCACCCTGGTTGATCATGTACACGATTCCGGCAGTGTGCTAAGTTAACCAGGTGTTGGTGGTAGGAGGCACTCTTAGGTTAAGGGTGGTCAAGGTTATTTATTTCACAGTGGGTATTACCCTAACGGTTAAGTTCTGCCCAAGGGATGTCATCATTGAGGCCCCTAGTGTGGGATGATAGTTTGAAAACCCAGCATTGTTCTTTCCTGAATAGTGCATCTTTTGTGAGGTTTTGGAAGGATTCCAGGATGGTCCAGCAAAGGTCATATGGGGTGTGGTTTACTTCTGTATAGTGTGTGCACATCTTGGTGTTGGAATTCATACACCTGATGTTACTCCTATGTTCCGTAATCCTTGTTTTCATTGGGCGAGTTGTCATACCAATGTACTGAAGCTGGCACAGACATGCGATTAAATAAACACAGTTGCGCATGTTACAATTAGTGTGTTTATTTTGTTTCCATGTCCTTGTGTTGGTGAGTGTAATGGTTTTAGTGGCTTTTGTGAGGGGACAGACGACACATTGCTCGCAGGGGTAATGGCCTGTAACAGGTGGCAGTTCGCAAAGCGTATTTGATGGTGTAGTGTACCTCCTAGGTCTTGTGTTGATAAGTAAGTCTTTGATGTTTGCTGTGCGCTTGAAGGCGTACCTGGGTTTACTAAATGTTTGTTCTCCCACTTGTAGGATTTTCCAGTGTTTGTTGATGACTTTTTTGATCATGTTGGATTCTGGAGTGTAAGTGGTGACACAAGTAATCAGGTCCGTCTTGGGTTTGGTTTGGGTTTCAAGGAGAGCCTGTCTATTGGTATTTTGGGCTCTTTTCGGACCATTTTTTATTTTGTTGGCGCGGTATTGTCTCTGCGCTAGATTAGTGCTCAGTTCAGAAGATTGTCGTTTGAAATCATCCATATTGCTACAGTTTCTGCATATATGGAGAAACTGGCCATAAGGAAGGTTTTCCCTGTGGGTTTTGGGATGAAAGCTCTGGTAGAGTAAGGGGCAGTGACTGGGTGTGGGTTTTTTATAGGTAGTTGTTTCTAGCCTGTTACCTTTTCTTGTGATCAGGAGGTCCAGGAAGGGTAATTCTACCTCCCAACTGTAAGCTGTGAATTTAAGATATGGATTGAGACTGTTAATTCAAGTGAGGGAGGCAGAGATGTTGTCTCTAGTACCTTTCCAAAACACTAGGATGTCTATATAGCGTCGCCACAGTTGGACGTTGTCCAAGAAGGGATTGGAGTCAGTGACCACGGGCTTGCCCTAAAAGTCTGACATGTAGAGGCAAGCCAGACTTGGGGCAAAGGTACTGCCCATAGATGTACCCTGGGTTTGGTGGAAGAGGCGATTCTCAAACTTGAAAGAAGTTTGCAGTTAGTGCAATTTGTGCACATTCCATGATAAAGTTAATGGGGGTAGGTGAGGTCCATGGGCCACTGTGCAGAATTGTCTCCACCACTTTGAGAGTAATCTGTTGGGGGATGTTGGTGTAAAGGTCCTCTACGTCTAAGGTCAGTAGGACGTCTGGTAGGGGGCCCTCTTGATTGGTGGTCTCAATTAGTTTGAGGGAATCCCTGGTGTCCTGAAGGAAGGTGGGTGTGGTGCGGACCAGTGGTTGAAAGAAATGGTCGCAGAATTTTGAGATTGGTTCCAAGACTGACCCTATGCCCGAGAATATTGGTCTGCCAAGGGGGGCTTACCCCTTTGTGGATTTTGGGCACAGTGTAGAAATAGGGCAGTCTTGGGTTGTCGTTGGTTAGGAAATCGGCCTCGTGTTTGGTGATCCAACCTTGAGGGCTGCGGAGACCATTGAGTTATTGTGAATGATGAGGTGGGGTGTTGGGTCTTCGGTAAGAGGTGTATAGTAGCGCTCATTCCGTAGTTGGCGTAGGCATTCGTTTCTGTAGTCGGTAGTAGCCATAATCACGATCGCTACCCCCTTATCAGCCTCCTTGATGGTGATCGTAGGATCGTTGGCCAGTAGATGATAGCCTCGGATTCTGTTTTGGAGGTGCTGGATAAGCCAGTGGTAGTCCATTTTTCTGCTATTTCTTTCAGGACGGCTCTCTCGAACGTCAGGATCTCAGGGGGAACCATGCTGGAGTTGGGGGTGAAGGTGGAGGGTTTTGTAGCCCTGTGGCATCTGGTAAGGACACTGGTTGGTTGCCAAAGTAAGCTTTTAGGCGTAATTTCCTGAATAGATTCTGGAGTTCCCAATTTGTGCGGAAGTTGTCAATGCTAGGTGTAGGTAAAAAACCCAACCCGTATTTGAGTACAGTGGTTTCCGTGGAGGTAAGCTGTCTCTCAGAGAGATTAACAATTAATCTTTCTTCTCCAGATGGCTCCTCAGTTCCAGTTGTATTTGTTTGGTTTGATGCTGCCATTGCACCTGTTTCTGTTGTTGTTGGTTCCCTCTTCTTTTTCTGCCTCGCCCTCTGCCCCAGCCTCTGCCTCAAAAAGGTTGTGGTTGGAAAGGGGTGAACAGTTGTGGGGACCATGCTGATACTGGGGATATTGCCACATCTGTT
Source organism: Lissotriton helveticus (assembly GCF_964261635.1). Taxonomy (NCBI): domain Eukaryota; kingdom Metazoa; phylum Chordata; class Amphibia; order Caudata; family Salamandridae; genus Lissotriton; species Lissotriton helveticus. The sequence goes on along the minus strand of NC_136067.1, from coordinate 1,072,051,301 downwards.
GGCCATGGTAAGGTCTGGATACACTCAATAAAGTTACATTGAATCACACCAAGATGGCAGTGCAGGTTAGCCTTCCAGCGTATCGGTGCACTCCCGAGCACAAATACTCTGGATCCGGAAGCAGCCATCACGGGCCCAGAGCAAGGGTAGGACTTGTGCTAGTTGCCTCCCACCCAGCTGTGAGAATTCTCTACCTTCGCTATGGAAAAAACCGGTAAGATACGCAATCGGCTTGTTCCCTAACTGGAGTAAATCCTTCTTGTTGCAGCATCAGAGCAACGATGTGCTCACTACTCCCCCTTGAGGCCATAGACTTACATACTGGGGGTGAGTAGGTGTGAATAAATCCCATCTACTCCTGCCCATGGTACGCCACACTGTGGCTCTCCCCACCACCACGTAATCTTACGAGTGTGTGCAGCATGTGTGCGCTGTGAATTAAGTGTGTTGAACCGTGCGACTCATTACGTTCTGTCCATCATGTAACCTAACAACTGCAGCATGTGTGTTTTTATCTTAGTGTGTTTCACTGGCTCATGATATTCTGTCCGCACTAAGATCGCCGCAATGCATGCATACCATGGCAAAGAACGTACCATACTTTTTAATTTAATTAGGTTTTAACTCTCCGCATAATATGAACTTTCACAGCACAACTTGACTGGCGGCATCGTTAAGCCATATATGAACACCTAACCTAACGATTTTTGGTGACCGGTATCACCGTACAACTATATGATGATGGTAGCCCGCATAAACCCACTACTATGAGAACCTAATTACTAATCTTCCTGTGTCGAATGATTCCGATATAGACTTATCGGAGTTTGGGTAGCACCATTCACCACATGGGGCACTATACTCAATCACCGTAAAAGTTAAATCTATGACTGGCACCACGTGATTATGTCCTTTTAAAACCACTCGCATGGCACTAATATACAGCATTGGTTTCTACCATCTACACATGCCATTGACCAGCCATAACCTAGCCGGTTATTAGTTCTTAGTCTCAACTTTAAAACTCGAAAGAGAAACGCCCTGCTAGTCCAGGTTTTCATTTTAATTTAAATTTCCACTGTTGTTGTGTGTTTCTCCCCCTCCCTTCCCCATTAGGTCTACAGCAGTCCAGTATACGTCTACTAGGGTTTCACTCTATTGTGTCTGGCTACCATACCATACCTAGGGAACCAGACCTCTAGTAGTGCACCATTCACTCACTTAGGTCCTGATGAAGTGCCACGCGACTCGTTAGGAGCGACTAGGGCATGAAACATGTCGACCCATTACACTACGATAGCCCTCTCGGAACATTGCATCCACGCAGGGCTTCCACACAATTTTTAACTAAGCTGGAACTACCTGAACCATTAAAACATTTCTGAAGAGGACTGCTCCAGACTTATTTTAAAACTCACTACCTGTGCACTACACTGTCCTTGCCCTCTTACCTGCACACACCCCACAGCTTCCTCAAAAGATCTCTGCCTAAGAGCCCCGTTTAAGGGAGCCCGTTGGGCATTGCAGTGCCGGCCAGACATGGAGCAGAGCCCAATGATGACGCATGACATACCTCAGGGTGTGTGAGGCCATCACGAAGAAAGACCTGCCCTTTCCCTTGTCCCCTTGTGAAGAACAGCACACCCCTCTGTAGCATAGTCGTTTAGGAGCCTCATGTGAAGGACCTGGTTTAAATAACGACTTCTAGTACCCTTTCCTTTTTTGACATACTCGCTTGCCATTTCTACACGAGAATTAGTGATAGATTGGCCATTTTTGGGGAATTAAAATTCTGCATATTTACACTAATTGCCCTTCTCCTGCCGAGTATAGTTTGTCACTGAAAGCGCCCCTAATGGGGTCCTCTAGACTGACTGTCTTACCTTCGATTTCTGTACAGAACACCAAAAAGCTCTATTTTAGCCTCAAGCCAGGGTTTCCCTCAAACAATTATCCTCCTAAAATATTACAGTTAGCCCCTAACTGCATTTCTAGGATGCTACAGGCAGTACTAAATCATGTTCTTGATTCAGGGATTTTTCCACGGCTGTGGAAGGAAGCTACTGCTATCTTGCTTTAAAAAAACAATTTTGATCCTGGTGATATAAAAAAAATCCACCTTATCTCTCTGCTGCCTGCCCCCACCAAGTTTTTTGAGAAATAGCTTAATCAAAAATTGGTGAAGTTCATTGACAATGGCCTTATTTATGACCCTTCACATTATGGCTTTAGAAGTGGTCACACCACCAAAACTTCTCTTATTGCCACCACCGATAGCATCAGATCCCGCGATGCATCTGTCCTGGTGCAGCTTGACTTGTCAGTAGCCTTTGAAACAGTCTCACCCATGTACACCTTGTGCGGTCTTCATCATGTGGGTGTCAGTGGGAGGGCCCTGGACTTGCTCCGGTCTTTCCTTACCGGTAGGGTGTAAGTTGTGAGCCTTTGGTGGGTTCAGAGCCAAGGCTTTCAGTCTTCCTTGCGGGGTCCCTTAGCCCCACTCTGTTTAAGTTTTATGTTGCTCACCTTTCAGAACCAATACACTCTTTTGGCTTTCAAGTATTGTCATATGCTGATGACACACAGATTATTGTGTCTATTTCTGATATTATTGCCTCTGTAGCTAATAAGTTCAATCTTTTCATGACTAGGATAAACACTTGGATAAAAATATATATATTTTTTTGTTTCAAAACTTTTTTATTTTCCATCTAAAAAAAACACACTCCACAGGGGTATTAGGTACACAACGATAAGCCTACAACCCTATCCAGGGCCAGCCGCGTGATTGGAAAGTACGTCAGATGGCTACAAATTAATTTTTTTTTAAAGCTTAACACAGATAAAAACTGAGGTCCTGGTCTGTGGCGCTCAAGACCCGATTTGGACAAACAGTTGGTGGCCTGAAGAATGTGGCTCCTTCCATATTCCGAGAGAAGCAGCTAAAAACCTTGGGTCATCTTTGATCCATCTTTGACCTTTGAGGCATAGGTTAATTGTACTGCAAGTACTTGCTTTCATTTAATCAGGACACTCAGGAAAATCTTTCCTTTTATGCCGATTGAAATGCGTCACTCAGTGGCCATTGCTTTAATTTAATTCCAGGTTGTATTATTGCAATGCCCTCTACTTGAACATTAATGATTCCCTATCGAACAGACTGCAAGTGGAGCAGGATGAGGCGGCTCGCCGAATTCTCAACATACCTAAATGTGCCTCTGTTCGAAAGGTCATTCTCTCGTTACATTGGCTCCCTGTCAGAAAGCGGGCTGGGCTTAAGGCTCTGTGGCTGGTCTTTTTTGCCCTTCATCATGAAGGCACCAAACATCTTTCTGCGCTTATTAATTGGTAAGTTCCTCTTAGGTCACTCAGATCTTCGTCAGGCAAGAATGTCACCAACGCTAAATTTTGCAAGGTCAGATGGGAAGTCTGTTCCTTTTCTAGGGCCATGGCATGGATAAGAAACACCTTACCTGCTTTTGCTGTGTAAAATCTCTGAAAACATGTTTTTTTTCATCCTAAATTGTGTTCTGGATTTGTATCAGCAAGTCCTGCTTGGTTTAGTGCTTAGATACCTTCAGGCCTCATTTATGAGGCCCCTTGCGCCATCGGAATTTGACTTTTTGTGAGGTTCCGTGGTGCAGAAGCCTGCGTGATATTTATCAGGTAGCACTAAGCCACTTTTTTTTGCTTAATGCTGCCTGATAAATATCAGTACCTTTAACGCAGTGTTCTGCATTAAAGGGGCGTGCAATGGGTGTTGCTGGGGCGTTCCCAGCAACATCCATGGCCTTTGGACACTGCCCCAGATTTACGAGAAATCGCAAATCTGAGGCAGTGCCAAAAGCTTACGGAGGCGTAAGGGAGGCGCGACGGGGAGAATTATCTTTATTTCTCCTTGTTTTTCAATTTTCTATGTGTGCTGCATTCTGCAGCACACGTAGAAAGAGGAAAAGCCTCTTGTGATTATTTTTGCACAGAAAGGTTTCCCTTCCTGTACAAAAATAATCATCTCCACAACGCAGGCACCCTTGCACCATTGTGCAAAGGTGCCTGCATTGGCGCAGGCAGCCCATTGTGCGCCGGCGTAGGGGAAAAGGACAGAAACGCGCCGTATCTTATAGATACGGCGCATTCCTGCCCTTTTCTTTTGCCGTAGGGAAGCGCAGCAGGAGGCACTGCTGCGCTTCCCTACGGCAAATTCTCTTAAATGAGCCCCCTTCGTGTTTAATGCACTTTATAAATGTTTTTTTCATTTAATTTCATTTTCCTTTTTCCTCTTATTTTGTAGAAGGAAGGTAACTAAAATCATTGCTCATTAGACATAAGCTCCGAGGATTGACTCTCTTGTGCGCTTACAGACAGCCTTCTAGAACACTCTCTTGATGCATGAGCATCCTTGTGGATGCCCCTTTTCCAATCAACAGTTGCAGCACTGAGGCTGTGACGTAGCTGATGACTGAAGCACTAGGACAGCGAGGTGAGCAGGGCAATGGTGCAGTAGATGCCCGCCCTTCATGCTAAGAAAGTGTTGAGGTAAAAGCTGGCGCAGCACATCCAGTAGAAATGACTCACACTGTCACACACAAGTTTATTCGGCCTATTTAATGTCAAGGCATGGGTAGGCAGCATTTTCGTCAGTTCCCCTATGTCGCAAGGGGTATTTTAAATGGAAATCGGGGAGGGGGACAAGTGGAAGGGAGGCATGGAGGGAGGGAGTTAGAAATGAATGGCTCAGTTGTAATTTTGTCTCCTATTTTGGTTGGTGTGTATCATAGCTTCTTCTATGAGGACAGTTATGTTCTTTGTCTTTGTAAGTCTTATTTAAAAAAAACACCATATTTTCCCGATGTTGGTGACAAAAGCATTAGATCACTGCCCGGAGGGTCGGTGTCTGTATTTTGAAACATAATTAACACAAAACGTAATCACATGCCATTTGAAAATTACAGTGAATACCTGGGAACTCTGCTTGAAGTGTTGAAATTTTACCTGCAGAATCCCAAACAACACATGTATTGTTCCGTATTCACCGTTAATATTATGATGATGCATATTCAGTTACTTTCCCAAAAAAATATGACATTCACAGTTCATCATATAAGCATTTAATTCATAGGTTAAGTAACACGCGAGTAGCCGCAGGGACACTGAAAACAGATTGAATCAGGAACATGAATGTTTTTGTAGTAATTGGAAGTTACCCCTCCCCCTACTTCCACTATTTCACACGCACCAACTGCTAGATGTCTTCGCCTTCCTGCCAACTTAAGCACTGTCTCAGATAATGTTCAGCAGTGGCTGATCAAGTTAGTCAGGTTGCATTATGGAACTGATATTCAGTTTGATCTTTAAAGTGCAAAAATACGTGTGTACATGTTTGCTTAATTTAACACTTCTTTCAAAGTCATTGGAGTGCTTTTATTGCACTCAGGGGCATATTATCAAGGGGGTTTATCTACGATTTTTTGGCTTTAAAAGCCAAGAAAGCGGAGATAAAATTATCTCCCTATTACCTAGCTGTCGCTAACACCAGTTAGCGACAGCTAGTAGGAGATAGCGACCATCTTGGGCCCCGCTTTGCATGTCAGTGATATTTATCACTAATGACATGCAAAGTGGGCGTGCCAAGAGGTTAGCGACTGGAAACAGTCGCTAACATCGCTATCTCCTATTACCAACTTTTGGAGATATTCGCGCTAAGCGCGAATATCTCCAAAAGCTAACACCTGCCCTGAGCAGTTCTTAGCCATGTTATCCAATGGGAGGTGGATAACATGGCTAAGAGCATTAGCTCGTTAATGCATGAATATCGCGGACTTTTCAGCGATATTCATGCATTGCGGCCGTTTTTTATCGCATTTGCGATAAACCTTGGTAATACTAAGGTTTATCTGCGATAAAAATCGCTGCAGCTCAGCGGTAAAATTTTGTCTCTAACCAAGCTTGGTAATATGCCCCTAAGTTTTTAGTATAAAAACCTCGGGTTTCACAAGGACCCATGAAATGCAGAAAATAGTTCATAGTCTCTGTAACGTATCGACATTTTGGATTTCATTAGCATAGCCACATCCTCAAATTTATTTCCAGAACTTTATCTATGTTGATAGTTTTTTTATCATTCTATTTATTACTGGTAAACAAAACCTGAATGTTGTAATTCAAATCAATGTCCATTATTATCTGCACCTTAGAACGAACACTTTCAATAACCTTTTGCTTATACTAACAGAATGAACTTTTATCAAATTGATGAGTGTATTTTCAAAGTGTCTACATTCTTAACCACATTATTGAATATTCATGGGTGGCTTCTCTGCAATGGCGGAGGAGTGTCGCCCCACTGCCTGGCTCAGAGCCAGCAAATTCAAAATAAAATGATGTTCTTGGTATCGTTTTATTTTTCATTTGCCGGCTCTGAGACAGCTTGTGTAGGAAAGGGTGAGGCACGGGAGGAGGAGTGCTATTTGCATTCCCTAAGTGTGCATATGTGTATGGCAGCCGTCTCCGGCCAACCAAAACATACATGCGCACTTAGGTTTCTCCAGCCTGGCTGCGTTGAACAACAGGACTCGAGAAACCCCCACACACTCCCTCGCCTGAGCGGAGCGTCTTTCAGCCTGCTCAGACCAATCCCCGCGATGCTCTCCTAGGTGGTCCCAGTATCTGCTGGGACAAGGAAGAGAAAAGGAAGTGCGATGCGGGAGGTGGCCGGCACCTTAAGGGAAGCTTTAAAAAAAATATATATTCTAACACCCCTGTGCGCTTACACCACCCTCCCCTCCCGTTTTCCACACACCCGCCCCAACACCCTTTGTTTGTGGCAGCCGCTATTGCATATATTTCTAGTCTTTTTTTTTTTATAAATCTTTTTATTTGCAAAAAGAAACAGGCAAGGTGGCCACCACATACAAGGACATTTTGTGACATATCTTCTGTAGGAGGAACACAGGTTAGACAGATCTTACTATTACATTTTATCTCGGGATTACATCATTTACATCCAAAATTACAATTCTGTTAGCTCGTCAATGGGGGTAGTGCGTGGGGTTCACATATATTGCCATGGTATTCGTTCCAGTTTGACCACACCGCAACCCACTTTCGGGGACATCCTCTGGCCACAAACACTGTCCTCTCCTGGACCATACACCAATCCATATCCTTCTTCCAGGAACTGAGTTTTGGCGGTATGACTGCCCCCAAAGTCTCGCTATGTTTCTCTTCGCAATCGCGAGCCCCTACGTTCTTCTCCCACACCTCATGCATGCATCTGAGTACCCGTGTCAAAAATACTTGTATCACTTCGCATTCCCATATTATGTGTAGGAAGGTACCCACTTCTCCACATCCCCTCCGACATAGTCCGTCTTCACTGGGGCCCATCAGGACCAGCCTTGTGCCTGAGATGTAAACTCTGTGGAGGATCTTCAACTGGATCAGTCTTAGTTTTGCAGAGATTGCTATTTCCCTAGGGGATGCAAGCGCCTCTCGCCATTCTTCCTCATCAATTTCGAGACCATCTGCCTCCCATTTCCCTTTAAGAGCCCGCAACGGGTCCGGGGTATGGTTACTGAGTTTTTTGTACGTGAGAGAAATAACCTTTTCCGGGAGATGGCCATCGAGCAGTCTGTCTTCGAGTGGGGAGGACTGTGGCAATTGGGTGCCAGGGGGGATATTGGCTTGAAGTGCATGTCTAACTTGCATGTATCGGAAATGTTCTGTCCGGGCTAGGTCGTAGGATTGTTGGAGAGTAGCAAATGGTATTAGCCCATCTGGGACCCAAAGATCTTTGATCTGGGATATTCCTATCAGGTCCCAATTGTGGAATCCCTTAGTGCGTCTAAGTGTGCCTAGTGTTTCAGACGCCCAGAGTGGCGTTGCTAGTGTGAGTTTGCCCGCCCAACCAGTTTCTTTTGGACTATGTGCCACAACTGTACAGAGTGCTTTGTAGACCCTGGGAGACGATACCGACCCGGTCTTGAGTACAGGGCGGCCTCAAAGTTCCCGCCGGGAGGAGCCATTTATCCATCCCGTATCCCGGGTCGTTCCCAGCACAGTAGGTGCCCTGGTTAATGGCTGAGAGATGTGCCGCCCAGTAGTATTTCTGAATGTCTGGGAGTGCTATCCCCCGTCAAACCATCCAAGCGTGAGTTTTTGTAAGGAAATCCGTGGCATTCCGGTCCAAAGGAGGTCTCTCTGTGTGGCCTCGAGTGCAGCAAAGTATCTTTGCGGGACTAAGTCCGGGTAGTTTTGGGAGGGCGTAGAGAAACCGTGGCAGCGCTATAATTTTAAATAGCGCTGCCCGGCCCATCAGGGACAACAGAAGCATTTTCCAGGTGGCCGTGTCCCGCTTGGGCCTTTGCAGGGGCGGCAAGAGATTTTGTTCGTACCTAGTGGCCTTTTCCTTGGAAATGAATATTCCCAAGTATGTGAAACCATCTGTGGCTATCTGAATCGGGTAACTGCTCAGGATCCGAGGGGGGGCACCATAGAGAACGTATAGGAGTGATTTTCCCCAGTTAATGCTATACCCAGAATACTCTCCGAATTTATTAAAAATAGCTAATGCCGCTGCAATGGACAAATGGGGTTTTGTTAGGTAAAGGAGGATGTCATCCACGTAAAGCGAGATCCTGTCCTTCCATCTGTACGCCCATCGGAGACCTTTCAAGAAGGGAATCTGTCTAATCCAGGCAGCCAGTGGTTCTAAGGAGAGTGCAAAAAGTAAAGGTGAGAGGGGGCACCCCTGTCGTGTCCCTCATCCTAGTGTGAAGACCTCTGAAATTTTGTTGTTAACCGCCACCTGAGCTAAGGGGGCAGTGTAAAGAAGGCGCACCCAGCCAATAAAGTTCAGACCAAATCCCAGTTTTCGGAGAATAGCCATCATATAAGGCCACTCTAACGTGTCAAACGCCATTGCTGTGTCCAATGACACGACCACGGCGTCCTCTTGTAGCAGGTGGCATCGCCCCACTACTCCATGGAGACGCGCAAGTTTAATGTCGCGTTACGGTGGGACATAAAGCCCGATTGGTCCGGGTGTACCAATGTGTTTAAAACCGGCTTAAGTCTGTTGGCAAGAACTTTAGCCAGAATTTTCAGCTCGGCATTTAAAAGCGATATAGGCCTGTATGACGCAGCCAGCTCTCTAGGTTTCCCCTCCTTGGGGATAGCTACGATCGTGGCTATTCGCTGGTCCCTTGGCAGAGTGCCCTGCACTCTACTGTCCTCAAGCATATGTTTCAGGTGTAGTTCAATACTATCAGGTTTGAGCTTGTAAAGCTCAATCGGGAGACCGTTGGGTCCAAGAGCCTTCCCAGGTTTCAGGTCACGGATAGCTTTAGCCAGCTCGTCAGTGGCGAGAGGTGCCTCCAGGGCCTCTTGTTCCACGTCAGAGAGGGTGGGCAAAGTAATGTCAAGCAGTAATGCCGAAGAGTCTTCTTCCGACCGCTCTGACCTCCTAGTGTACACCTCTCTAAAGTGTGTTGCGAACTTCTTAACAATCTCATCGGGTTCCGTAATGACGGCACCCGCGTCCACCTTGAGGTCGGCCACTGTCGTAATTTAGCAATGATTAGGTTAAGCATTAGCAGAAAACATCTTGTATTTAGAGACTATCTTGTCCGTTTACGGAATCCATTTTGTATTTCTGTCGGCCATTTTGTTTGCCATGTGTTCTGTCCTACCTTCCTGTTAACTGCTCTTGAAATCTGCCTAGAGACAAGATATATGTATCCTCTTCTGCTTTGCACATGCTCAGTTCAGCATACAGCTGTCTCCAATTTGTAACTGTCAAGATGTGTCCACCAGAATTAGCTAACTGTCAGCCCTTCCCACTTGTTGCTAGCACACTCTCTGTATGACCTTATATGTATTTGAAACCAACACTCTGTGCCTTGTACCGCCTTCATTTCAACCCCTTTGTGGGAATAAAAGGACCAAGCTCCTTCTAGTCAGTGTGCTACCTCATACTATACCGAAGGGTGTTGTGTGAATGTAGTTCCACCTCATGAGGTTTAATAAACTCTGTCTTTTCTATTCCAGTTTCTGTGCCAACTTCTTACTATTGGTCTAAGGACTCTAAGCAGAGAAGGGCGAATCCCTTGCACTAGTAGGCCTGGCTGGGGCTTGCTACCACACCACTACTTTCTGCGCTTGCTGCTTCCTGTCCAGCCATGCTATTAATGTGCCCGCTTTGTCTCCCTGGTCATATAGTTTACCCTCCCTGTCTCTCGCCAAGGTCTTAGCGGCGTCCGTGGCCAAGGCCTTGTACTCTGACGCTTTCAAGTGGATCCGATGGAGCGTGTCTGGGTCTCCACCACTGTGTGCAGTGCCCTCCAATTCCAGTAGGTCATTTTCTATGGAGATTGTTTGTGCTTCCCGTTCTTTACAGCAACCAGCTATCGCGGAAAGGGCCTCCCCCCTCAGTACCGTCTTAAAAGCCTCCCATAGGACTACTGAGCACTCCATGGTTCCAACATTTTGTTCAAAATATCGGTCAATTGACTGAGTTAGTTTCTTTTTAGTGGCCTCATCCCTTATGTACCAGGCGTTGATCGGTGCTACACAACCCACTCTTCGGTCTCCAATCGTCACATGGGCCCACAGAGGTGAATGATCCGATATACCTCGTGCCAGATGGGCAACTTCACGGAACGTAACATCTTGGTGCATTGGTGCCAGTAGGTATTCTAGGTGGGAAAAAGTGTGGTGTGGGCCAGAGAAGAAAGTGTATTGTCTTTGTGTCGGATGTTTGAGACGCCAGAGGTCAATGAGACCAAACGCCTCCACGAGATTGGGAAACCACATCTGCCCCGCCCCAATCTCCCTGGCAGGGAGTCTGTCCAAGTCGCCTGATACCACGGCATTGAATTCCCCACCCATTAGGAGTTGTCCGTCTGGAAGGGAGAGCAGTTTTTCCCCCAATTCATGATATGATTGGGTCTGGAGACCGGGTGGGGTGTAAATCGTTACCAAATTGAGCCGGCGTCCCTCCCATTTCCTTGAGATCGCAGCATAGCGCCCCAGTGGGTCAACGTCTGTATGGCCAATGACTATTGGAAAGTTTTGTCGCAAAAGGATCCCAACCCCCTGGGACCCGGATGTAAAACCAGCATGCACCGTTAAAGTGTACCCCCATCTGTTTAGTGTGTAGCTCGTATTTCCCATCAGATGGGTCTCCTGCAATAAAACTACATCAGGTAGGTGCTGCTTAAAAAACTGTAGCACAATACTCCTCTTTAGTTTGTCCCCCAGCCCATTGACATTCCAGCTAATCACCTTGAAGCTTTTGTCCCATTTCATAGCCATTTACACAAGTTACTGTAAGTCTGTTCCTGCCCCTCCCAACATAACATCTTAGAACATTTGCATGACCTTGGTGTGACCTTACCAAACGTCCCCCACAACTTCCCAGTCTCCCAGTTACAACCCCCCCTTTAACCCTGAAACTGGAACTCCCACTCCCTGCTTCCCTGCTCCGTAGGTTTTTAACTACCTACATCCCCAATTAGCAGAGCGCCTTTCGCCCAACCCAACCCAGGAGTGAGGAACCTCCCCCCTCCCGAAGAACTTCTTAAGGGGAAAAAGCGCACCGGCTCCAGCTCCAACCACCGCTCGTGCCCCACCCCCATATCAAACAGGAACATAAAGATGCATACAATTCTCTAGGAATAGATCACCATTACGTAATGTCTGTGCCTCTCACTTGACCAATCAGTACTTCAGCTCCACCAAAGTCAGCGCGGGCCATATGTTTGGAAAGAAAAAAAAAGGGGGGGGTGGCAAAGCTTATACCAGTCGCAGCCGAACTCTACGTAGGGCCACAAGTATTTCTAGGAGTAGATGCCATCCTCCCTATAGTAGGGGCCCACAAGGAAACTGAGACTCGTATTCTTGCCAAAGAGCCCACAACACGTTACAGTTCGTAGTGATCCATGTTGTCTGTTTCGCTTCCTCTAGTGTTCAGCCGCATCTCGAAGTGACCCCCATTTTGGGCTTGCAGACCTTGACCGCCAGGAGCGCTGACTTGTCCTTTCCACATCCGACCGTCCACCCGCAGAGCTCTGCGATGCTGCCGGATTATCTCTCCAGCCCTCGCCCTCCATTTGGGCCAAGGCTCGAGATGACTCCCTGTCGAGCCAGTCCTGAACATCCTAGGGTGCCGTGAAGAACAGAGATCTGCCCCCCGCAATGACCTTGAGCTCCCGCAATGACCTTGAGCTTGGCGGGAAAGAACATCATGTATTTGAGTCCTTTTTCTCGCAACGCCGCCTTCACCCCTGTAAATGAGCGCCTTTCGCATTGTACCTGGAGCGTGAAGTCAGGGAAGAATCGGCTCGTCGCATTTTCGTAGTGCAAGTCACCCATCTGCCGGGCTGCTTGGAGGATAACGTCTCTATCCCTAAAGTTCAGGATTTTCGCTATAATTGTCCTGGGTGGCGCTCCAGGCTTGGGTTTAGGGATTGGCGCGTGGTGAGCGCGTTCGATAGTGAAGATCTTGGAAAGGCACTTGGGTTTCAGGTGGGTGAGGGTCAGTTCCACGCTAGGCCCCTCCGACTCCTCTGGAACGCCTACCATGCGGATGTTGTTCCTGCGGGCTCTCCCTTCTTGATCCTCCAGTTTCAGTGCCACCTGACGGTGCTGGTCCACCAGTTCGTTTACCCGGTGCTCGAGCTTCTTCGAGAAGGTCTGCAGCTGCCTTATGTCAGCTTCATTGACCTTAGCTTTCTCCGACGTCTTATTGAGGTCTGTTCGGAGGAGGTTGACTTCAATGGAGATATTGTTGATTTTCATCTCCAGGTTAGTGCCCAGCATCAGTATCGCCGTCATAATGGAGGCCAGCGACGGCTCCTCAGGCGCAGCTTGATCTCCGGATGTACCGCCCGCCTGAGGGGTACCCCGCTGGACTGAGTATTTGTCCATCTTGTTGGTTTGTGCGGCCGCAGTAGTCTTCAGTCTCATGATTGCGGCCCGCTCAGCCTGCCCGTAACTTTCAAGTGTCGCACTTCAGCTTCCCGAAGAGCTTCCCAGGCGACCGCCGCTAGGCACCAGACCTGATCCAAATTTTCCCTCACTCCGGCCGGCGGCTGTAGCGTCTAGCTCTCCTTCTCTTCAGTTGCTCAGTCAGCGACAGCAAGTACAGACCTTTTCGGCTAGGCTGTGGGCCTGTCCATCCGCTCCCATGCACTGCGCGCGCTTCAGGTTACTCCACAGTGCGGTCCATTTAGCCCCCCGCAGGGTGTGTCGCCTTCCTGCGTGGTGGCCTCCTGGTTCCCGTTCGCACCCTTGGCCTCACTTCCTCACTCCGACTGCGCTCCCACGTCGGGTTCCCGCAGCGCTGGTAGTCTCGCCTCTGCCTAATGTAAGTGGCCCCAGGTCCAGGCCGTACTCCAGCTCAATTGACCCAACAAAGCCTCTAGTCGGGTTCTGACTTGCTCCACCTTGTGCTTCCACCCAGGGCTCACCAATCCTCCTTCATGCGGCCAATGGCACCCCAGCCACTCAGGTGCCACGTGGATGGCCCCCTCAAGGCGGGTGGGCGCCACCACTGACCCGATGCGCCGCTCTCAGAGCCTGCCATCCTTCTATGTTGGGCGGAGTCAGGTCCACCACTTCACGCATTTGCCACAGGCCCCAACAAGCATCTGGTCGATATAATCACTCACTGTTGGGGGGGGTTTCACCGGCTCTCCCGACGTTGCCTCCATTTCATCAGGGGCCCCCTGGGGGCCTCACGCTGTCACCGGCACTCCTGCTCCGGTCAGCTGTTCAGCACGGGTCCTAGTTCCGGCCCCCGCGCATGTCCCACACATGCCCCGTGGGCCGCTAAGCCGGGGCCTCGCGTAGGCTCCGAGGCCGAAGATGCAGCCCCGATGTTTCCAGGGGCCGCCCGGAGTCAGCAGGCCGGGGGCGTCCCCACAGCGTAGCAGACAGATACCCGACGTTGCCTCCACTCCATCAGGGACCCCCTGGGGGCCGCACGCTGTCACCGGCACTCTTGCTCCGGTCAGCTGTTCAGCACGGGTCCTAGTTCGGGCCCCCGCGCATGTCCCACGCACGCCGCGTGGGCCGCTAAGCCGGGGCCTCGCGTAGGCTCCGAGGCCGAAGATGCAGCCCCGATGTTTCCAGGGGCCGCCTGGAGTCAGCAGGCCGGGGGCATCCCCATAGCGTAGCAGACAGATAGGAGCCCCAGAGTCAGAGCCTCCGATGCCGCTGGGAAGCGCCAGGCTGAGACCGCTAGGTAAACGCGGAACAAGCGGATGTTGGCCGGATTTGCAGGGGTTAGGGCTCGGCTCCGGCGGAGCTCCCGGTTCAAGCAGCCATCTTCGTTGGCTCTTGGCCACACCCCCCATTTCTAGTCTTTTTAATGCAAAACACCAAATAGTGCAGTACACTAATTCCCTTACTATTTTGAATAAAATAAATCTATTTGAAAAAAAGGTCAAGCTAATTGTCACAAAATAAACATGTAATATAAAAATGCTTAGCTGTTAATGTGTAATATGGCCCTATTTTGGTCCAATGGGGATCTGAAGCTATTTAAAAAACCCATTTTTACATGTGATATTATTTTACAGACCCTGTGAAATATGAGTTTCATGTCCAGATTCAGGGCCTAATTAATACTTTGACGGGAAGACTGCCAACCCACAGCGGCGGTGGTGGGAAGAACGCCAGCAACTGGAAGCATCTCGACCGCTGCATTACAACTGTCCTGCAAGGCTAGCAGTGTTGCGGCGGCTCAGACAAGGCATCGGCATGCTTCGGCTCTAGGAGAGAGCCTGAAGCTAATGTAGGCCTCACTGCTGGTCTGCCAGCCAATGGCGAGCACTGTTTCCATGCATCATATCGTGCATGGCAAACAGTGCTCGAACTGACATGACAGGCATGGGGGCTACAACATGGGCCCCAGCCACACTCACATGAGCCTATATGCCCAGGGCCCTGTAAATGCCTTTCTGCTGACTTTATGGTGGTGTCCCCGACATGGAAAGGTCAGCAGAAAGGCATGTTGTAATTGTGACGTTGGTGCCCATGCCGGCATTGCCTCCCCACCGCCACTGCCATGGGAGCTGCGATCTTTGTGGTGGCAGTGGTGTAAAGGTGGTCATGCTGTGGTCCACCAGCCGGTTTCGACATCCGACATCCGGCAGTTGAAGCACCAAACGGTGACACATTGCAGGAGCAACATCAATAAATCTCTGCGCTTAACCACTGAGTTTTGCTTGCTTACTAGTTTCATAGTGAAAGCTTGACATTCTAATTTCAATCTTGCCTATTGTTAGCTCTACAGTGCTGGCAACAACTTTCAAAAAGTATGAGTTCTAATGTGATTTTAAGGAACCAGAGAATGTTTTTTTATTCTGTATTCATAACAACACAATTAAATATAATTCTCTTTTTAGTGCAATCATAGTCTAGCATTTAACTTAGCTGTTTTCAATTTTAATTTCCCTTTATCAAAAAAGTATTGCTTACATGGTACCTAAACAAAAATAAATAGATAATATAAGATTAATGTAATGTACAACATGTAATACGCCACTTCGGAGTTTCTGTCAACATTTTAAAAACAGATCACATGTAACTCAGCTAACACTAAGGTCCAGATTCACAAAGGTGTCACGCAATGCAGCGCAACACCTGAAGGGGCTGCGCTGCATTGCGTGATAGGGAGAGAGCAGGAAAGTGCCATATTCACAGAGATATGGCTCTCTTCTCTTCTCTCCCAGGCACCGGTGCTGATTTGTGCTGCTGCGTGCCAGGCACACACCTTAGCACCATAGTGCTAGAGTACGTGCCTGAGTCTACCAGAGGTTTGTTACAGGAAGAGTACCCTTCCTTTAAAGAATTCTAGGCTAAACAAGTTTAAAACGTTTTCCTACTTTGCATGAGTGCTGTACAGTGCAGCACACATGCAAAGTCGGGAAAGCAAGGAGAAATGAAAACATTTCTCGTTTTAACTCCAGGTTTTAAACAGCATTAATTCTTGGCGCTAAACGCGGTCTACTAATGTTAGTATATAGGGGTTTGCATCAATAAGCACAGGTGGTTGCATGGGAACGCCCATGTACCACCCATGTAATGCTCCCATGACGCACAGTCATGCAAAGCAGTGTTTCACGCTTCTTTGAGTTACTTTTCCATACAAACCAATGCAAATACCAATTTGCGTTGGTTTGTTATTCCCGGAACAAGTTTAGGGTTGGCTGTGTGTTAAAAAAGTAATGCTAACCCAATGCAGAACCTCTGTGAATCTGGACCTAATTGCTTCCCAATCCACCCAATGGTTGAAAGGCATCGTCCTGAGATGATTGATTCTTCCTATATGTAAGAGCTTCTTTCTTTATTAGACTGGGTGGACATTATAATACTATTGTTTGAGGACCCTTTGCCTACATGTCACTGATAGGTGTTCCTGCCTTGTGAGACTCAAATGTGAGCCCAGCATGTGACTCTTCCCCATACCTGTCGGCCTTTCAAAGGTCCTGATCTACCATGAATGATTCCACCACTGCCCAAAAATACCTCATATGGAGCTCAACAGTGCCTCAATGGGTGTAACTTATTCTACCTTACATGTTAAATGTAGTTCTTTCTTTATTTGATCTAAACATTTTGGTTTGTGACTATTGGCACTTCGTAGCACTGAGTTATGCCCTCTCAAGCATGGATCATGCATTTAGAAATTAATGTATTTAATTTCCACTTGTATGCTGAATAAACAAGCATTTGCAATGCAATAGGTCCCGCATTAGGGCGAGCTTGAGCTATTGGCATTGTAAATGATAATGTCTTTTATTTATGTGTTTACAAAACCTGCAAGCAGTGCATATACACCGCTTGCAGGTTTTTTAAACACATAAATAAAAGGCATTGTCATTCAAAATGGCAATAGCTCAAACTCTCACAAATGCGAGACCTTAAACAATTGCTTAAATCGTTTTTTCTATTTCTTTACTTTTGAAGCAATCATGGCACCTACATTTAGCTTTCAACATCGTAAGCTAAAGCAGGGGTTGCCGCAATTGCTTCAAAAGTAAAGAAATGTAAAAAAAAAGAAATTCTATTTCTTTACTTTTCAAATGATCACGGCACCCGCACTTTAGCTTAAGATGTTGAAAGCTAAGCGCGGTGCCATGACTGTAACTAATAGGAACAAGCATTTGCAATGCAATAGGTCTCGCATTAGGAAAGTTTGAGCCATTGGTATTGTGAATTAAATTTTTTTTATTTATGTGTTGGTTGTGAAAATAGCTATAGTAATCGCTAAAGTAATAGCTTTGTCATTTACAATGCCAATAGTTTTAACTTTCACAAATGTGACACCTATAGCATTTGTAATGCAATATGTGTTGTACTTTCACGAAAATCCAAGAACAGAAGTGAAATATTAACATTTTTTTGTGACATTTATAAGACAGACGTCATTGTTTTTTGAGTACTTTACGCTGGTGTTTGGATTCCTGTAAATCCCCAGTGTTGCAGGGTGCTTAAGAATTTTGTGACCACAGTGGTACTGTATTCCGGGCTGGGGGGAGGGGAGGAGAGAGAGAGAGAGGGAAGGGAGGGAGGGGAGGAGAGAGAGAGCGAGAGAGAGAGAGGGGAGAGAGGGAAGGGAGGGGAGGAGAGAGAGAGAGAGAGAGAGAGACACAGGGGAGGAGAGAGAGAGAGGGGAGGAGAGAGAGAGAGAGAGAGAGAGAGAGAGAGAGAGACAGGGGAGAAGAGAGAGAGAGAGAGAGAGAGAGAGAGAGAGAAAAGGTGGGGAAGAGAGAGAGAGAGAGAGAGAGAGAGAGAGAGAGATGGGAGGAGGGAGGAGGGAGAGAGAGAGAGAGAGAGAGAGAGAGAGAGAGAGAGAGAGCTTGGGCTATAGTATGTGGCAGCGTTGGGTATAAAAATAAAAATAAAAAAAAAGGCCAAATTATGTGGTAACAAATGTATAAAAATCACAAAGTTGTATAAAACAATTATCAGTTATTGTATGGAAAGGCGAGGTGGGATGGCGCGACTTGAAAGCAGTAAACCTATTGGAAACCAATGAAGAAGAGGTTAATTGGGGCTAGACGGGCCCACGGTGCTACCAGGGACGTACCAATATGCTGGCTTTACTGTAAAGGTCCTTGGTAGGTCTGCGCGGGTCATTCACAATGTTGAAAACCTGCTGCACACACTTGTAGAAAAGGACTGCGAACGCTTCAGCAAGTGAAATGTGACGAGGGGGAGGAAACGATACGAACTGACTCACCCGAGCTAGTTCAGTCAGACCAATTATAGTTAATTATGCGGTCAAAGCGCCAGACAGGCGAGCGGCGTAACTTGAGCTTCAGATGAAATCCTATTAGTCTGTCCCGCTTTTAATTCTAAGCTTTGTGCCATTTAATTGGGTAATAATACAGGAAGTGCAATCTTGAAATTACAGGAGCGTGAAGGGAAGTGCTACATAGGCAGCATTTTATTTTAATGTCAAAACGTCACCTATCCGTAAACATTAAGTGGAACAGCAGCTGTCTAAGTACGACTTTATTCTGTGACAGACAGCTGTGCCCACAAATGAACAGTGAGGCATTAACCGCCCTATTTCAAGTCAGTCGAATATAGGAGCAGGAATGAAGGTGTCTCTTTTCAGTCGTCATCTGCATGACGTCACGAGCTGTCAGCAAAAGCAAGCGCTGCTGAGTTTCGGAGCAGAGACAGAGGGTCCGAAGCGCTAGAAGCGGGTCCGAGGCGCTAGAAGCGCATCCGAAACCAGACATCCAGGAACACAAACCAACCGGCAGCATCGAAAGAGAAGCTGAACACTCGTCAGAGGTTACAGCTGCCAGTCAACACTGCAGGGCACGGGAGCTCTCCAGAGACACCGGGAACTTCCTGAGACAAGCATTGTGCACCCGAGGTGTGTACATTTCCATGCATAACCTGTTCTTCAAAAGGGACCTCAAAGTTCTCCTCCTCCAGAGACACCTCCAAAAGTAATTCACGTCCTCTTGCTATTGTGAGGAAGACTTCCCACTACTGATAATTTCTACTTTCCATGACCATGGAAGTGCCTTCCCAGTGTATGCCTGTGATTGGAGGGTCTGCCTTTTTGCAGTATTTTCCATGTACTGGTGTTCGGTGCCCTTTTGTAACATGCACACACCACTCTGCCCTTGCAACACACGGCTGCTACCTCTCACATGTCTTTACCTTTGATACTTGCACAAGTGCCACCTTGCCCATGTAACGCTTGTTCCTGAGCCTGAGTGTCTAGCACTTATTGCAGGACTATACCTCTAATCATACTCTGTTTTCTCTTATAACTGCACACTTGTCACTTTCATTTCCTCTTGTGCACTTTTGAATACCTCATGTATTTTGGTTGCTCACAATTGTCACTATTACCTTATGTAAGTAACGTATGTTTTTGCAACCTGTTCTTTTGTAATGTTTCTCATTATGTTTCATTTCTGTTCCTGTTGTGAAGCCTCCGACGCCTTCGGGTAAAGTCCGCGCTATATAAAAATGCATAAATACATGAATAAATAAATACCGCCTTCGGGTAAAGTCCGCGCTATATAAAAATGCATAAATATATGAATAAATAAATACTGCCTTCGGGTAAAGTCCGCGCTATATAAAAATGCATAAATACATGAATAAATAAATACCGCCTTCGGGTAAAGTCCGCGCTATATAAAAATGCATAAATAACTAAATAAATAAATACCGCAAATCCAACATCCTCGTCACTCTGCCGGCCTGCGACCAGGAAGTCAGGCAGGCCGGCGCGACAACCGGAAACAGGAAGTAGGAGGGCGGGAGCCTACCCCGCCTCCCACGGAAGAGCCGCGATTGGAGCCGTGTTGGGAGCACCGGAGCAGGCAGGAGCCTACCCTGCGCCCCGGTGCCGAAGGAGGGAAGAAGAGTCCTGCTGCCGCCTTGCAGCTGAGGAGAGGAAGCCGGTGAGTGCGTTGCTGAGCTGCGGGCGGGCGGGCGAAGGGGCGGGGAAGCATGTGTGTGCGCGCCCACGCGTGCGGTGGCGGCCTTTGTGTGTGTGTGTGTGTGCGTGCGTGTGTGTGTGTATGTGTCTTGGAGTGCGTGTGTGTGACTGTGGGGGAGGGGGTGTGTGTGTGTGAGCGAGTGTCTGACAAAAACGAACGAAAGCATTCAGTCTACAAAAACGAAAGAATTCAATTAAAGCGATCGCGCTCGAGAAAACGAAACTGACATCACGCTTACACAGCCAAAGCGCGTGCACGCAGTCAAATCCAGGAGAAGGAACGCTCGTACACCTTCTCGTCCGTCCTTCCCTCGAGACAGATAACTATAAGTCTCCAACCTGGACGCTTCCTTCGGAAGCTATTCCAGGCGAGACCTAAAAAATGGCAGCAGCATGCTTTTTTTCTATTGATTTACTTTTGTCATGATGGGGGCACCCGTGCTTTAGCTTTGAACATCTTGAGCTAAAGCGCGGTGTGCCGCAATTGCTTTACAAGTAAACAAATAGAAATAAAATTGCACTTTTTTTCTATTTGTTTACATTTAAAGCACCCGCGCTTTAGCTTGATATGTTTAAAGCTAAAGCGTGGGTGCTGCCATTGTAAAAAAAATAAATAACAAGAAACAGAAAAAGAATGGCATGCGGCCGCGTTCGGGCAGCATATAAAACAAAAGAAAAGCGCAGCCACCATAATTCTTGCTGAGGCGTGCCGCGCTGGAGAAATGATTAAAAAAAAAGTGTTGAGGGAGATCCTGTCCTGCCTGTGTTGCAGGCAGAACAAACCTATTTAAGAAAAAAGTGCTTGGCGGCTATAATAAAAGCCTACCAAGTAACAACACAGGGGGTGCCCTCATGGGAGGTTACAAGAAGAGAAAAGGCGGTACTAAGGACGGACTACTAAGCCTATTGACCAATGAAAAGCCACCATTTAAAGAGGACAGGGATAGGAGCCAATTAAAAAGATGGGCAGAAAGTAGGCGGAGCTTCATGCTCTTATCCTGAATACTTGCAAAGAGAGGTTAGGCCCTAAGACTGTAGCAAGGTAGGGCCTTTTCAAGTACAACACTGAAAAAACCTGGCTACTGTTTTGTGGTGCTGATATTTAATTTAAACAGACCGAAAAGAATCAATGTTTAAATCCCATTGGATCTGGTTATTTATTTACCCTTTTCTTTATGCATATCAAGACCGCTTTTGAATTATTTTATCAGCGTCTGAATATTAAGAATACACTATTCATTTCAAACAAATAAACACAGTGTACAAATACAGTGTACAAATACCATAGACATTAATGTGACACAATTATAAACAACATTAATACAGACAATAATGCACCAATCTCTTTCCACAATTAGTGGATAATTACAGCAAACCCTTTAAGACTGCTACAATTTAACAAAAAGGAGAATGCTTATACATTGGGAACAAATTATATAAACAGTTGGGGTATAATTGTCTAGAACATATCCCTCATTTCTGTTAAGAACCATCAATTTAAACTTTTCCTCAACGTAAAACACAAAAGTTGCTGACGCGTTTCGGGACCAAGTGAAACTTATGGGGCTCTCATCAGGGCTTCTGACTTTCTGTCTGACTCAGTGTACAGATGTAATCTAGTGAATAAACATAAATAAATAATTAAGTGTCAGTGCATTGTGTCCGATTCTAACCTCACCTCTACATATTTACAAATTGGGTTTGGAGAATTACCTGATGGCTACAGCTTGTCTTTCACCAATTCCTGACTCTGGCATAGGTTATTTCATATTTGGTCTGGAGCAGGTTGTAATAAATAATAAGGGCCTGCTTATTCGTATTCAGGAGTGTAACTAAGCGGTTGTTTTTCAATCGTTGCAACTAATGACTTTTGCCTAGTACCTGAGTTAAAAAATGGTGCCTCCACTCTAGCGCAGCTATTCTCAGAGGTTGGCAGGACTGAACCGTCTGGAACACTTCTTTTCTTGCTGACAACATAACAATGGTATTTTGAGTTACATATTCGATACACTGCACAATTGTTACCACTGTGTTGACACAACCAGAGGCCAGAACCCCTGGTTGTGTCAACACAGATCTCAAGACCACAGGTAAAATTGTGAGTTACACCAGACAGGGATTATTGGAACTCAGGAAAAGCAATACTGCGTGTAACCAATTCCACCTCCCTTCAGTTTTGGAAGGCCCCTTCTCATGCAGATTTTGTCAATACCAAAGTAATGTTGCCAATTTAAAGCAAACCTGGGTTACTGCTGTCCATTGTTTATTACATAAGGCCCCCCTATACCTTGCACGCCCCCCTGTTAGGTGAGATACACCCCATAACTAGGAATGAGAGGGAATGGAAAAACATACTCTGTAATGTTCGCTCATTACCTAAGCATTCCACGGAAATCTGGGATTTATTCTCTTCATCACAGCCAGATCTGGGGTTTCTAATGGAAACCTGGCTTAAGCCCCATTCTACACCTTCCATCGCTTTGGCTATACCCGATGGTTATAAGTGTATTAGAATGGATAGACTAGACAAGACGGGGGGAGTGATTGCTATTATACATAAGGAGAGTATCATATTTTCTGTTCTAGATAAACACTATGACTCAAAGATGGAAGTTCTCATTTTTCGAATTGACCTGTCAGCACAAACTAGCTGGAAGGGGGCTTTGGTTTACTGCCCACCTGGCCCCTTGGCAGATCTCTCAACTACACTGATTGAACTTTTAGCCCCCCATGTACTTGCCAGCTCTAATTTTCTATTATTAGATGACTTTAACATCCACAGTGGCTGTCCCAATAATGTGGAGGCAGTTGTCTTTTTAAACGATCTTGCAATTTTGGGCATAAAAAAACTGAATGAAGGCCCTACCCACTCGGCTGGCCATACTCTAGACATCATTCCATCCAATTCCCCTAACAAACACTGTGAGACACCAGAGCAACTCACATGGTCGGATCATGCTTTATTTAAGTTTGCAATAAAAACCCATAAAATAGAACATAGGGGCCAATATCAAGAGGCTAGCAGAACCCGCAGACAATGGCAGAAGATCACCCCAGAGAACGTCCAAGCCTCCTTGAAAGTCCATTGGAATAATCCTCCTGATAGTCTAGAAGAAGCGCTTATAAACCACAATTTAGCATTAACTCATATTATAGACCATCTTGCTCAAGCGAAATGCTCTCCCATTCACCCAAAACACCAGCAAGCAATTTGGCACACACCCCATTTACTCTCTTTGAAAAAACTTTGTAGAAAACATGAGAGGAGATGGCGTATCTCCCATAAAGAAAGTGACAAAACCCAGTTTGTAGCTTCTATGTCAAACTATCATAACAGCATCAAGTGTGCATGAAGGAATCACATTTACACCCAACTCTCTTTGGCTGGTAATGCACCAAAGGTTCTATTTAACATTCTCAAGCAATGTATTAATCCTAAGGCTTGTAAAAACGCAGAAGCCCCCACACAACTTCTTTGCAACCAAATTGCACTACATTTCTTACAAAAAATTGAAGCAATTTACGACTGCATCGTTCTCTCGAGCAGTCCATCACAACCATCTGTACCAGAGGATATACTAGGACAGACTACTTCTACGCCACTCGAAAATTTTCCTCCACTTTCCATCACAGAGGTAGAGTTCTTAATGCATCAAGTGAAGTCTGGTTCTCCTTGCGACATAATTCCTGCTAGAATCGCTAACACCCTTATCCCTCAACTTGCACCATTGTTTAAACATCTTCTGAACTTATCCTTGAAGGAAGGTCATGTTCCATCGGAGTGGAAAGTAGCACAGATAATGCCCATTCGAAAGAATACGAAAGGCCCCTCTGACCGACTTGACTAACCTCCACCCCATCTCACTCCTTCCCTACCCGAGTAAAGTATTAGAGAGACATGTCAACAAATATCTCTTTAGCTTTGTTGAATCTTCAGGCAGCCTAGACCTTTCCCAGTCAGGCTTTAGGCCAAAATATAGTACCGAATCAGCCCTGCTAGAGATCACAGACAACATCAGAATGACCCTAGACAAGGGCCATTCTATGATTCCGGTGCTATTGGACCTAGCCGCTGCATTCAACACTGTTTCCCACCAAATACTGCTCGGTAGGTTGAAGGAAGTGGGATTAAGGAACTCTGCCTTCCGCTGGTTGGCAAGTTTCCTCTCCGGCCGGACTCAGTCGGTTACATTAGGTGCGTATCGCTCTGCACCCATGGGACTTACCAAGGGAGTTCCACAGGGCTCCTGTTTGAGCCCCACTTTATTTAACATCTATGTGGCTCCCTTGGCTAATGTTCTAAGGAAATATGGGTTTATTCCACTATCGTATGCAGACGATACACAGCTGCTTTTCCCCTTCGACGCACTTACTCCGACGATCCAGGAGACCTTCTCTCGGGGCATGAATGCCATCTCACACTGGATGAGGAGCAACTTCCTCCAATGTAAAGTTGGTCAAACTGAGCTCCTACTTTTTGGAGAGGCCCCAATACTATGGTCACCAAACTGGTGGCCCAATAATCTCGGAAAGCCCCCTATTCCTAAAATCTCTGTTAAAAACTTGGGAGTTCGGTTGGACCAAGATCTTTCTTTTAAAGAGCATGTTGGTCAGACAGTCGGTGTTTGCTTTTACACCCTGGGCTTACTCCGACGAGTCTTTCCTTTACTACCAGACTCTGTCCGAATGACTTTGACCCAGGCACTTATACTGTGCTGCCTAGACTATTGCAATGGTCTGCTGCTCTCTGTTAATGAAACATCAATTAACAGATTACAAGTGGTGCAAAACACGGCGGCTCGTCTGGTCTTAAACATGCCACCTAGATCTGCCTCATGCCCTCTTCTCCTAAAATTGTATTGGCTCCCAATACGCTAACGAATAAAGTTTAAGATATGCTGCACCATTCACAAGGCACTACACAATCTCGGCCCCAGCTATCTATCTGAAAAGTTTATTCCTTACCATCCATTGAGAGCCTTGCGCTCTAGCACCAAATCTCTGCTAACAGTTCCTAGAATCAGGAGAGCAAGATTGGGGGGTAAGTCTCTTTTATACCTTGGATCCAAGTACTGGAATTACCTCCCTCTTCCATTAGGAGAATGCTCAAACCATCTTGCTTTTAGAAAACTACTTAAAACCACTCTCTTTTGTTCCTAAATAATCAACAGTCCCCCCTGGAATAATACGCATCCACTTAAGCGCAGAGATACTCCGAATTGATTCTGGCGCTATACAAACCCAATAATAATAATAACAATAATAATATTAGTGTTGTATTAATGTTGTATATAATTGTGTCACATTAATGTCTATGGTATTTGTACACTGTATTTGTACACTGCATTTATTTGTTTGGAATGAATAGTGTATTATTGATATTCAGGCGCTTATAAAAATAATTCAAAAGCGGTCTTGATATGAATAAAGAAAAGGGTAAATAAATAACTATATCCAATGGGATTTAAACATTGGTTCTTTTTGTGTCTGTTTAAATTAAATAGCAGCACCACAAAACAGTAGCCAGGTTTTTTCAGTGCTGTACTTATCCTGAATAAAGCATGTCTCAAAGAAACAGCGCAAGCTCTGCCTAGGTGAGACCTAATAAGTGCTTCCCATGTGGGAACCCTACTGCCACATGGTGCAAATAAACATTCTAAACTGCCAGAAATGCACTAGGTGTTGCTTTAACACATTTATAATCAGGTTCTGTAGAGGGCAGAGTTGACTTAGCCATTAGGCTCTTTGTTTATTAACATAAACCTCTCTGAGTTAGTATTTTAGGAACAGAGCTTGCGCAATAGAGCATTTCTAACAGGGGTTAATATTCTTTTGAGAAATGAGAATGAAGGGGAAAGAAAAGAGTGAAACAGATTAAAGAATAGAACAAGCATTAACAAAACCAATAGGTCTGGCATTACCGGTCAGTCATGCATCCTTTATTTTGTCATGGGTTTTGTTAAACTTTTTTTTTGAGCAGCTGCCAGGTAAGCATGAGCGCAAAATCCGCTCCGATCGCGGATTTTGCGGATTTTCGGTAAATCCGCGATCCGCGAACTCTCGCGAATTTACCGAGAATCCGCAATCCGCGGTCGGAGCGGATTTTGCGGTCAAAAGTTCAAGCCTACATCATTTACGATGGCGCCGGCAAGCTGCCAGCGCCATCCTCAAATGGTTACTTAATTAGCTTCGACATGAAGCTCTAACAGATAAGATAAAGCAGGGGCTCGAGCGCCTGCTTTATTTTATCAGTTGGAGCTTCCTGTTGAAGCTAATTAAGTAACTTTTGCAGGATGGCGCTGGCAGCTTGCCGGCGCCATCGTAAATTATTCAAACGGTGGTGTCTTCTTGAATAAATATGAAGGGCAGGGTTCATTCGGGCACGACGGTCCTGGCACAAAAAATAAACCTCAGCAGGAAACACTTCAATCGTGAGCGTTGTGGGGGCTGGGCAGGTGTGCTTTCTTCCCAAATATACCATCGAAAATCCGCTGTGATGCTCGCCAGAGGCGTTTGCATCTTTGACTTTGACGAGCGGAATCCCCGTGCTGTTCCTGTGACCAGAGGCTTCTGTCTCTTAATCTGCTGCTCTGATCGGTCTCTGACCTTTTATACACACAAGCGGCATGCACCGTCTTCCCGCCATTTACCCACTATGATGTACATTTCACTCAAGGGACCCCTGCGCACTTCGGCGCGATTGCATAGTAACACACACTTGGTCGCTGGGACTAGTTGAAGCGCAAATGCAGTGACTCATTCATCAGCCCTAAAAAAAATCGTGAGCGTTGGGAGGCTGGGCAGATGTGCCTTCTTCCCAAATATACCAGGGGCTTCTGTCTCTTAATCTGCTGCTCTGATCGGTCTCTGACCTTTTATACACACAAGCGGCATGCACCGTCTTCCCGCCATTTACCCACTATGATGTACATTTCACTCAAGGGACCCCTGCGCACTTCGGCGCGATTGCATAGTAACACACAATTGGTCACTGGGACTAGTTGAAGCGCAAATGCAGTGACTCATTCATCAGCCCTAAAAAAAATCGTGAGCGTTGGGAGGCTGGGCAGATGTGCCTTCTTCCCAAATATACCAGGGGCTTCTGTCTCTTAATCTGCTGCTCTGATCGGTCTCTGACCTTTTATACACACAAGCGGCATGTGCGCTCGCATGGAAGCCCCGTCCGTTTGGCCCCGCCCACACACTCGAGGAAGCCCCGCCCCCAAATCCGCCGATCCGCATAATCCGCGGATTTTGCGGATCCACGATCCGTGAATCCGCAAATTCGTGAATCGTGGATCCGCAAAATCCGCCCATGCTTACTGCCAGGCCTTAGCAAATATATATAAAAACAATTATCTAAAAAAATGCTGACTTCACAAAACACACTTTGGCATAGATGTCCTTGGCAGTGGAAGAAGCTACTTTGTGTGAACATGCTTTTTGAGAAAGAGCAGCATGCCATTACTCACAGTGATGTTTTCCACTGACCGAACCTGCCCCAGACAGTCTACCTGCTCCTACTAGGCTTTCGACCGTCCCTCCCTTCCGCTAGTCCTTCTTTCAATAAGAGTCAAAGACCCTTGGGGTAGAGGTCATTGGTCACAGATAATTAACCTTAAGTCATAAACGTGAGAGGGTTATAAATCATCATGACAGTAATCGATCATTGATATACGCCACAAATCATGCTCAACTTCACCATAAATCCATCATACAGACATAAATCATTGATCCCAGTCTTAAGCCAGTTTGCCAACACCATAAATCATCTTTCACAGCCTACTCTGACATGGGTTCCTGTCCATGTCCATGTCCAGGATGTGAAAAGCCTCTGGGCTTCCCTTGCCACCGATGTGTAATATCTGAGGCCCTTTCCTGCCATGTAGGTGCTTCAAGTGCTGTGTCTGCTTTGCGACTAGCCCCTCTGGTTCTCTACTTTGCCCTCTGCAGTGTCCCAGTCGTCAGGCCTCCCAAGGACCACTGTTATGGCAACTCTTTTTTTTCTGATGGCCTACCAGCCACCCTTATATGCTATTGACACAGTTTAACAGTGCTGTCTCTGTATGCTATCTAAAGTTCAGCCTTTGCCACCCAGCGTTCCAGCCATCAGGCATCCCAAGGCCTACTTTTCTGGCAGCTCTTTCTTTTTAACGTCTACCCAATGCACTTCTATATTATTGGCAACCTCTCTTCATGTGATTTAAAGTGGAAACTTCCTAAACTCCCCTCCCATTGCCAGCAGCGGCTAGTACACTGGCTGTCCTTGTAGGTGTGGGTGAGTGTGGCAACATTCACAGCCACTAACTGACAGTCAACTTTTGCTCGCTACCTTTTAGGTTTCTGGAGGGGTCACACCCTCCTCTTGCTATTGGCTCATTTAAAGGACACCTGCCAATCCTGCGCACTGGTTTTCCCACGTCCCGATATGGCTACCTGCCAAAAGGAGGAGGTGGTGTGCACGTTCTCTCCTCTTTTGCCCCATCCCACAATCCCTTTGTTCCCTCTCATTAATGCCCGTACATCCCGGGGCCCTTGAGGCGCATTATTTGTGGTACCTTTATGGTTTGGCTTTCCCTCCCGGGTTCGCTCTTCATCCCACCCCAGCTACCTGCTCCCATCGAGCCTTCAACCGTTCTCTCCTTCCACCCGCCCTCCTTTCATTAGGGTCAAATACATTTGGGGTGGAGGTAAATGTTCGCAGTTATTAACATTAAGTCATTAACATGAGAGGGTCATAAATCATTATGACAGTAATCGACCATTGACATACACCATAAATCATGCACAATTTCACAATAAATCCATCATACAGATCTACATCATTGCTCACAGTCTTAAGCCAGTTTGACAACACTGAAAATCATCTTTGACAGCACCATCCGACATAGGTTCCTGTCCATTTGCAGGATGTGAAGGCCCCTCGAGTTGGATGAAGCAGCTTCTAGGCTTCCCTTGCTACCGATGCATAACATCCAAGGCCTTTTCTGGCCATGTATGGGCTGCAAGTGGTGTGTCAGCTTTGCGACAATCAATTCTTGCCTTCTCCGTTGCTCCCACCCTGGGTCCCAGCAGTCAGGTCTCCCAAGGACACCTATGGCAACTCTTCCCTTTCTGACAGCCTATCAGCCGCCCTTATATGCTATTGATGCAGTTTAACAGTGCTGTCTCCACGGCGCTGCTGATGGTTTCACAACCATTGGCAGCTTCCTCCTTCATAGTGTTTAGGTTTCCAATTTGCTTTTGAGCGATACCCGTGATCTCATATCCATTATTTAGTAGTTGACTCCTCAACAGTAGTGCCCATCACTTAGGCTAGGCTCCCTGATACGTAGGATCAACAATACCCCTCTTGATTGATCAGAAAGGGAGGATAATCTGTTGATTAAAACAAAAACAATAGGGAACTACCTATTATTGAAATACCTTAGGCTCCATGTTAGTCATGGCCCACCACGTGTGGAAGAAACTTCTATCATGTGGGATGAGGAGTCAGGTTCTGTGACTTGAATGCAACGACCATTGAGAACTGCTCTCATGGGTCAGTCAACCAGCTAATCAGCAGCTTTCCAAAATTCATGACCGGATTCTGGCTACCACAGTCAAGCGGCATGCTAACTGTCCTGACTATTATCATACTGTGGATGGTGCCAATTAGACTGGTGAAATTACTGCTCCGTTCAAGGCATTTATCGCACCCGCTGCTGGTAGCAGTATGTAGGAGCCCAGCACCCTCCATACTTCTGTTTTATCCATTAATTTATCTGCCGGCATCTGACCATTAACCCCTGCTTGTCGCCTTTTAGGCTTCTGGAGGGGTCATGCCCTCCTCTTGGTATTGACTTATTTAAAGGACACCTGCCAATCCTGTGCATCCGTTTTCCCACATCCTAATACCGCTACCAGCTAAGTGGAGGGAGGGTGTTTGCATTCTCCCCTTTTTTGCCCCATCTCACATTCCCTTTGTTCCATCTCTTGATGCCTGTATGGCCTGGGGCCTTCAGGGCGTGTTAGCTGTGGTCCTTTTATGGTTTAGTTTCACCTTCCCAGCCTGCTCTTCAAGTGAGCTTACCAATTGCCCCATGCTTTATGGTGGAGTGGGTGGAAAAAAAAATATGAATGGCACAGCAACAGACCAATGGATGAAAAGAGATGGCTGAAAGCCCCTTAATATAGGTATATTATACATATAATTTTAGTTAAACCAAAAGATATTGGCTAACATAAGACCTAAAAAGTGGGGATGAAAAATAACCTGCAAGAGTGAGATAAAGGGAAAGAAAGGAAGTGTAGTGTGGTGGTAGAGGTATGACATGGAGTGGTATACCAAAATAATATCTACATAATATCGACTTCAGAATATCGTGGTACCAGAATATCTTGGAAAAATAATAAGAGACAAAATATTATGAAGGTTCATATATAAATGTTAAGTAGGTTTAGTTTACTTAACTCCACATATGTACACATTGACAACATATATCTTCAAGGTATTTACATGTAATGTTAAGAATTTAAAATCTATCCTTACCTTTTTGATAGTTTCGTCCTGATATTTTGCCCACAATATTTTGGTAGCATGATATATCTGTAGGTGTGATTTCCGCATAAAACCATTGGAATAAAGACTAGGCAGCCTTGGTATTCGGCAACCCATGCATTCAAAAGCACAAGCCGCAGGCTCCTAAGAATAGCTTTGGGCCTTGAACACATTTTTAGGTGTCGCCTAAGCAGCGCGCATGCGCTGCTCTAGGAGGTCCTTTAGCCATCGGTCTTAACTTTTCAAGCATTGCCATCGTGCTTGTGGGCATCCAACTTGCGGGAGCGAGCAGCGGCGCGCCACAAGCACGAGTGCAGTGCTTGAAAAGTGACGACTGCTCTCCCAAGCGCGCGCGCACCACACATGCGCTCACCTCCTGCTCCCTACCTCATCTCCCTCTCTCTCCTCGCCCACACATATCGGCCACTCACTCGCTCTGCCCTCTCCATCTCCTTTTTGCTCGCGCACTCACAGAGCAGCAGCTTTGTTCTTTGGCCCCGCCCCCAAAGCGCCAGCTCTTTCTCTATTTTTGCTCCCGCTGTAGCCCTGCCCCATTCTCTCTCTATCTTTCTCAGTGCTCTTCTTTCCCTTGCTTCCTTCCTTCCTCTGTCCCTTGGGTTTTTCTGTTGCCTCTTCCATCTTCACGCCCTCCTCTATCCCTTCATTCGCGGGAGGCGCAGACGGTGGTTTTTTTCTGTGCCATGTTTTTTTTTGGAAGAGTCAACAATACTGTTTTTCTGTAGGAAACCCCGCTTTCCCTTCTTCCTTCCTGCGACAGTCAATGCTATGAAGCATGCTGCATATCAAGAGGCCACATCCCACCCTCGAGAAGTCTGTTTGGCCTCATGCTTCTCCCGTGGTGGCCCCCGCATTGCCTGTTGCTCCCTCACACTCTGCTGAATGGGGATGTTGTGATACTGTGTGCCGGGTGTTTGGCTTACAACGGGGCGTTCTTCCAACAACACGACCCCGGACAGCACAGCTGCAGCCTCGGTTGGGATGGCCACTCCCCACAGACTCGCTCTCTTTCTTCTCTTGCATCTATGAGGCGGGCCGAGGCGGTCCATGGCGCCATCAACAGCTGTTTTGTAAAGCTAACGCTGTGCATTCATCATCATTTCTGCAAACAATACCTGCCCAGAGTAGGCGAGGCTCGCAGGAACGGGGCAGCCACATCAAAGAGACAGCGGATTAGCACAAAACAACAGGCAGTCCATAGGGAGGAGAACTGCAGCGTTGTGACTGTCTGTTACAACACTTCCTTTCCTATTAATCTGATTTCAAACAACCAGTTGTAATTTCAATAACGGCGCCTTGTTAGGGTTAGTAAGCGCTATAAAAATTCAATTTCAATTCAACCAGTAAAATACATGATTAGGCGAATAAAATATAAAATGGAAATTGACACCTTTAAATTCATGATAAATGAACCTGTATCATTTTCTTACGCCCTAAAGCAAGTTTCAAACAAGCTTAAAAATGCAAATAGGTCTCGCCTTTCATTAAGTTAACGCCATTTGCTTTGCTATACAATACCATTAGCAAAGCCAATGGCTTTACCTTAATCAAAGACGAGACCTATTGCATTTTCAATGCTTGTTTCAAAAGGCAGGGAAGCATTTCTTTACCGCTGGGATTTGAATAATAAAGAGTGAAGCAGTCCAGAATCTTCTCAAAATATAAAGACAACATGTTCTCTCGCTACTTATAAGTAAAAAGATAAAGCTAACCCTTGTCAGGTTTCAACTGGTGTTAGAAAGCCTCTCCTTGTTGTTTGCTAGTGTTATCAATAAATCGGTAGTTTATTTCGAATAAAGTTTACAGAACAATACAGGATTAAATGTGGGGAATTCAATCATTTATATAGTATTTTACAGTCACATACTTTAATACTTCATATATATACATATATATCATCAAAGCACTACCGCATAAATAGAACCACATTAAAAACCCGCTGAGCAAGATAATAATACTATGTGTGCCTTTTAAGTACATTTACGGGCTAGCTTTCAGTATTACACCTTCACAAGGAATACACTTAATCTCCCCGTGCCTACCAAAAATGAATGTGTCCTCATGTAATGCAACTGGTGCTATGTAAGGCGCTCTGATGCCCGATTCGGGTCAAGTTTGCGCTATATAAAACTCTGTAAAAAAAAAAGAGAGATACTCAGACAGGGGCAAATTGAAATAAACCTCAGTTTGCTATTTACAGGCTATTAATGCTATAGTGAGGTTGCACAAGTCCTAAGGCAAGCAGTAGTCCTTTACACAGTGCTTAATTTGTTTAAGAAAATGTGCCGGTGCTTGAAGCTCTACTCAGAAGCTCTAGGCCATTGCAATTAAAACATTGGCGCACCGCATTGTAAGGTTGGTAGTCTAAAATCCACCTCATGTCTTTTTCATCGACAAACAGACACTCCCTGCCCCTTTATCTCACTACTGAAGGCCCCTGCTTTCTCCCTTTGTGACGGTGTTGCTGTCTTTTTCTTCCTACGTTGTCTTTCTTTCCCTACGTCTTTCAGATCTGCATGTTTTCCTTCTCTTGTGGTTGGTAAATAGCTGATGGAAAATATAAGTGCAGGTTCTCAAAAATAAGTGCTGGTAGTCCGCATTTGAAATCACTGGCTCAAGTTAAATACTGCCCTTACACCCCTAGCCGTGGTGAAACAACACACCTGATTGATTACATTTTTGTATTCCTCATGAAGAAGTGACAATAACTATCGATGGCTATTGTTTTAACCCATTCATTGTGCCATGGAAAGGCCACCAGTGGACAGAGAGTTGGAAAAGTGTCCAAGAAGTGGCAGCTACAAGCGACTGCTAAGGACTGCATCTGCCTTTGTGTAGTCTACACAGTGACCTAGAAATAAGGCCTCCTGCCCCCCTCCAGGTCCTGGTTAAGTAGTAAAAGACAGGGTGAATGCCATCTAACCTGTCAAGAGTTTGAGCTCCACAGAAATATGGTGACGTGCCCTGGTGTAATTTCCAGATACTGGGACACATTCAGCAGCACAGGTGTGGAAGGGGCTTATCATATTCCAGCTGGGCCCATAACAAAGGACAAAGTTAGGCCTTGTTTTATTGGAATATCCTGGCTATTGGGAACCTCGCACCTAAATGCAATGATGGGGACACAAAGGCACAAAGCTTGTCACTTCACAGATACTTAAGAGAGGCATGCTATTGACTCTGTTCAGTACCTGTATATGAGAGAGATGACTGCACTGTAGGAAGTTCAGATGTGTTGGTCTATCCCAGTATTTACACAAATAAGAATCTAATTCCTGCTATTTTGTTTTATTTTTTATAGCGCTATAGTGCTACTAATTCAATTGCAGGGTGTCAGACTGCTTTATATGTTCACAATAAATTGTATGTACGTAAATCAGTGAATAGGATGTGTTACATAAGCCAGTGAGGGTTACAAGGTGTAGGACCCACACGTTCTTCATAGCTCACTGTGCTATATTAGAAGGAATACAATGTATGAACTGCAAGTAAAAAAGGATCTCTGTGTTAAAAGCAGTAACCCACTTATCCATTTACATAAAATAAAAATATGGCATCTGCGTGTTACATATAGTGGTTTGCAGGAGACATATCAATCCTCTATGCTACTTTGACTTAGAATTGGGACCAGCACAATACAGATCTCTCAAGCACATATGTAAACCTTCAGATTTATCTTACCACTATAATTACTCCCTGGATTTTGTTGGCCCACAATGATCTCTGCAGCAGATGCCTTAACCCCATTAGCTATTTTAAAATGCAGACTTTGCATTCAATTAAGCTGAAGAACTGAGTTATTGCCACGTGTTTCCTTGTTGCCAATTTCATCATTACAGGGTCGTGAAAAATAAATGTATAATTCGAGGCCCAGGTTTTGCGTCAGGTTGCGTCACTCTTTTGGTACAACCTTGATGCAAAATCTAATTTGTCAAATATTGTAATGCGCTTAAACGTACTCATGATAGACCTGTTAAACATATGTGGGTGGTCTTAAGGTCTGGTGACACTTCTTGTGATGTCACTTCTTGTGAGGTCATGGGTAGTGATGCCACTTCTTGTGATACCATGTACGATGTCACACGCCGTGATGTCACACACTGTGATGTCACCTGCCATGATGTCACTTGCATACTGCCTAACTTGGTTAGTCCCCCCCACTTCTCTTTTTAGGACTTATGCCCTGTATACAATTGTGATCCTCCTAGCCCTGGGTCCTGGTGCTAATGCACCTGCTGCTCCATTGCTAGCTACTACCCTGACTCCACTGCATGTTGTGCTCGTTCACCTCGACTATTGCTCCAGCTGTACCAGGGCGCAGACCTCGAAAGGAATGGCCCTTCAATTACTCTGAGGCGCTCATAAATAGTAATGGAGATTGTACTCTCTCCCGTGGCGGCTGATGAAATGCACTAGCCCGGGGCTGCAGAGATTACAACATGACCAAAACCTGGAAAAGCAATTGGGAAACAAGCCCGCAGTGATCCCTAAACCATCTGGTCAGCACTTGTCAATCAGCTTAAGATATAAAACTTTATTTTCAGCTCAGGCTTCCAAAGTGCTTCCACCTGGCAGACCCAACGGGTTCGCTGAAAACAAAGAGACCTCTACTGCCAGGCCAGGTGTGGGGCGCGAGAGCTCAAAAACATGGAAAGTTCAAAAGGTTAGGAATGGGAGGAGTGAGCAGGAAGTGGGTGCCAGCATCGTTCTCGCGCATGTCAAAAGCTCCAAGGTTAAAACATGTCGCCTGGCCCCTTGGCCCCCTCGTGCTCTCGTTAGCTGTCCCAGTAATTTTACTTGGTGTCTGGCACAGATCCCAGTGGCAGTACAGCAAAGATCTTCACGACAAGAAGTAGCCACAATCATCGAATCAAGTTCTCCTGCATGGACAGCTGGTGATTAGGTGGCTTCCAAGCAGCGTGGACAACCCGAACATCTTAGCCAGAGAACAAAACACTTTTCCGTTCTTTTCTCTGCAGATAAACATTTTAGAGCATTATTTCACTTACTCTTTTCAATAAGTAGTTCCTTATTTAAAGAGCATTTTTTCATGCGTATTGCCCAAAAGTCAAACCACAGTATAAAAATACACCATTAGTTACAACTTACATGTTTAAAAATTGAGAAATCGGATACCTTCAAAGTATGTGTCCCTTCACTCCTAACAGTATAATTGTTCCACACAAGAGATACAAAACGACTTGTAGTGAAGTAATTTCAGTATTAATTTGGCATATATTTTAATTTCCAATTTAAAATTTCGATGAGTGAAAAAAATTGAATTAATTGCAAATAAGGAGTATCCAAGAAAAACAATGAACAGTCTTGAGTCCAGATTTTCAATAGTCACACAGAACAGCAGAGCCACCTAAGTTGCAGTGCTGCGTTGCGTGTCAAAAAGATAGCAGGAAAGCGCTATATCTACAGAAATATGGCACTATCCTGTTCTCTCCCCAGCACTGACACAAAACCAGGCAGACGAGCGCCACACACACCTTTGCATCATAGTGCAAGGTTGTGACTGTGTGACTCTTGTGTAGGTTTTGTACTGGAAAGGTACGTACTTAGAGTAGAAAATACTATGCTTTGACTAACTTTAAAACTTTTCCCTCCTCGGATGTGTACTGTCCTGTGCAGCACGCAAGTAAAGTGGGAAACGTTGGGAGAAATAAAAACCTTTCTTCTTTTTTAGGCCTGCTTCAA
Source organism: Lissotriton helveticus (assembly GCF_964261635.1). Classification (NCBI taxonomy): domain Eukaryota; kingdom Metazoa; phylum Chordata; class Amphibia; order Caudata; family Salamandridae; genus Lissotriton; species Lissotriton helveticus. The sequence continues at coordinate 1,072,015,056 of NC_136067.1, read as the reverse complement.
AGTGGCGTTATTCTTTGTATATAACCCTGACTACTATTGTTAGTAGGTTTTTGCATAAACAACCATGGGTTGTTGCACCGGAAAGTCCATGTACCACCCAAGGAATGCCTCCTTGATGCAGTCAATAAAGCCAAGCAGTGCTAAGTGTTGCTTTGTGTTACTTTAAAGGAACATTTCAGTGCGAAACAAGTTTTGTACTGGAAAGTAAATATAAGAAGAAGAAAAAATATTTTGCTCCTGCTTTGTGTCACTTTTGTGACACAAACCCAGTGCAAATATTTGTAAATATGGGCTTGGTTATAAATGTAGACCATTGCCCGTAGAAAGAGCCTCAAAACATATTTCAGACCTGCCAACCTAAAACTTAATTTCGCCTTGTGATGGGGGACTTGGCTTTGGAGGGTAGCTGCCGCTGATATCCCGGGGTGTTTTCACACTCCTTAATGGACATCAGCTGCTTACAGCCTGCAAAGAGGAGCTGAAAACCACTTTGTGAAGTGATTTCCAGCTCACATTGCCTGCCACCGTGTGATTTCGGCTCCTGGCCGGGTAATCGATTGCCTGAATGGAGCAGAAATCGTGTGGCACATGGTGGCACCATGTGAGTTGGCAGGTCTGATATTTTCATCAGGTTAACATATGAAAACATATTGTGAACTGGCCATTCTAAAATACTATCATTCTACTGTTCCATACTCTGCCCAATGGAAATGATTCAACACTTAAGATTTTTTTTTTGTTTTGAGAAAGCAAGTAATATATTACACTATATACACGCAGGCAATACATATACAATTTCTTACTGAATCCATAGTTAGCATAAATATAAAAACAATTACAACATTTCCCAAATGAAACTCCAAAACCCCCAACGGATTCCACTTTATTGAAGCCACTTAGATTTATTTATGACCTATTTAACCAGTCCCTTAATGTGTCCCATCTCTAATCAAATTTCAATTTTAACACGTTTCTAGGAAAAATACATATCTTTATTGGCAATCATGCTTTTAATTTTTTACGATTCACTACAAGCTCCGTGTTTTTAGGTCTCGCCTGTCGATGCGCATGCGCATCGAGCTTGCGAGCCTATTGCGGCTTAAACAACCTTTAACTAAGAAGCAAGGAATCGTGGCGATTCCTTGCAGGGCCCGTGACTTTTAAGCTCAATGCGCATGTGCATTGAGCTTAAAAGCGCGTGCACATCACAATCGCCGTCTGTTCCCTCAGCCGCATTCCTCCGACACCTTTTGAAGTGAAGCTTAGCTTCACTTCAAAGGCCCCGGCTTCTTCACACCCACATGCCGCTCTCGCTCTCCCCGCTCCGCCCCCTCCCCTGCCCGCCGTGTGCATTTCTCCTCCACCCCCTCCCCACAGCAATGCCCTCCGTCTTGTTCCTTTCTCTTGCTTCCACTCCCTTGGCGAGAAATCAGATGTTTGTGTTTTCGCTGCTGTTCATTTAAATTCTAATGCAATCTGCAAACGTGATTTTCTGCATGAACCATTATTTCTCGATGGCAGCGGCTGCGGCATTTTCTACCCCCACCCCCTTCGCCTTTCCTGGGGCTGCAAAGGGCTCAGCCTACAGACAATGCAGGTCTTTTTTCACTTGAGTCAGGGCTGAGTCTTTTTTGTAGTCTGGGCATGCCTGTCTTTTTAAAAGCTGGAAACCGCAATTGCATTTTCTGGTTCTACTGCCAGTGCTCGGGTTGTTTTGTTTGTGCTTGCTCTGCATTAGAAGCGATGTGGAATGGCCGGATTGCACGTAGGGAGGGATTCTTGGGTGATTGCATTTAAGCTCGGAATTCGCAGTGAAAATAAGCCAGCACACCCACATGCCGCTCTCGCTCTCCCCGCTCCGCCCCCTCCCCTGCCCGCCGTGTGCATTTCTCCTCCACCCCCTCCCCACAGCAATGCCCTCCGTCTTGTTCCTTTCTCTTGCTTCCACTCCCTTGGCGAGAAATCAGATGTTTGTGTTTTCGCTGCTGTTCATTTAAATTCTAATGCAATCTGCAAACGTGATTTTCTGCATGAACCATTATTTCTCGATGGCAGCGGCTGCGGCATTTTCTACCCCCACCCCCTTCGCCTTTCCTGGGGCTGCAAAGGGCTCAGCCTACAGACAATGCAGGTCTTTTTTCACTTGAGTCAGGGCTGAGTCTTTTTTGTAGTCTGGGCATGCCTGTCTTTTTAAAAGCTGGAAACCGCAATTGCATTTTCTGGTTCTACTGCCAGTGCTCGGGTTGTTTTTTTTGTGCTTGCTCTGCATTAGAAGCGATGTGGAATGGCCGGATTGCACGTAGGGAGGGATTCTTGGGTGATTGCATTTAAGCTCGGAATTCGCAGTGAAAATAAGCCAGCTGGCTAAGCACAGACGATCCAACCTCCCCCGGAGGCGTGCACGCAGCCTGGTGTTTCTTTCAACAGGGCAGGCCTATCTTTGAAAGGCATATCCACTTTCTTGCAGTCGGACAGCCCCTGCCGGGGCAGGGGTGTAGGCACCGAACTGTGTCCCAGGCACGGAGGCAACCGCATACCTGCTGCCTCTTGCTACAGGCAGCTCTGGCCCGATCAGTAAATATTTTCCCGAAATCGCAACAGGAGACGACACATTGCTGGTATTTTCAGTAGACAAATACACCTTTAGCACAACCTCACAGCTACATTCGGCCGTTGTCGTCCTTTTTTAATAAAATGGGGAAAACCCACCAGACTTTCAGGCTTCCAGGTTAAAAATTCCCCTGTGCCTTTGGAGTGGAAAGCCTGTCATTGCATTCGTTTTTTTTTAACGTGGTCGAACTTCGTTCGTGTTTTGGTGGCAGGTATGTGAATCTGTGGTGTCTAACTATGAAGGCCGCAGACTGCACTCTGCATTTGTTGTTTTTCCTTTCCCCCGTAGTTTGGTGTATTACCGGTTTCAGAGCTGTTTGGGGAGAGGGTGTGCTTGGCTTCGGCCCATTCCTGTGGATAGCACGAGTGTTGGGCTGCAGCTCTGTGTGCTTATGGTGTAGACTGTAAACATGACTCTGTTGCCGGTGCAACACTGCACGTAGGAGTGCTGTGTGTTGCTGCCCTGTTCACTAAGCCTGTCGGATTGTGGGCACTGGCTATCTTCTCATGCTAATGCCAGCAGCCCGTGAGAGCCGCTCTGCTTGACTTATTGATCGTCTCTGGACAAGACTTTCAACTTCCCATGCACGCAAAAACAACCATTTAATGCTGCGATGCAGCTGATCTGCGGTCAGAAAGGACCAGACTTCTCAATAATTGGCAGGCGGGTGGTCGCCAGCTTTATGTGCGGGTCTATTTTTAACTGTAAGCTGTTTCCTAAGCGTTAGAATTCCGTTTCAGCATCCCCCCCTCCAAGATTGGACCAGTTGCCTTCGATAGCTTCGTGTTTTCATTTTAGGTCTGGCGTTAGGCAATTTAATATTAGTAAAATCAAAAGGTCCTGGCGTTATCCAGCACCTTTTGATTTTATTAAAGCTATTTATTGATGAGACCAGCCTCGCCCCCCCCCCCTTGGTATATTGCTGTATCATTCAAATTTTTCTTCTGCCCATTACTGCCTACGATATGGGGTAGTGGGTCTCCTCATGCACCCGCTGTCTAACTCCACTGTGTGTTGATGACATTCTTCTTTCTCAAGGAGCACATCTGCTCAAAGTTAACTCACTTCAGGGCTAGTGACTACTATTGCAGCGTGTGCTTTGAAGACAAAGTGCGTTTTTTCTATTGGTGAGGACCAGTCGGCTTCCACAACACTTTACAAAAAACATGGCAAAGCAGATAAGTATTGACGAAGCCAAAGGGCTGGCATTCAGCACTAGGCCAGTAGGCTTTGCCAATGCTTGTTTAAAGATTACCATGTGCTTGGAGCCTGGCGGTGCCTGTTGGGAATAAACATGGAGGTGTGAAATAGCTTAGTTCTCAGGGTAGAGGTTTGGAGGGAGGCGGCAGCATCAATGACGTTTCAGTAGCAACTTGCTTACCAGGAGACCCAGACTCCTGAGTAAACAACTCAAGATATCTACACACACATTCTTCCCATTCCATAGCCTTTGGGTGGCAGAAGCCTAGTCTCTGCATGGGCTCTGTACCTCAGTGCTGCTCTTAAGCTATGGTAGCACCTGCTCTCCTGGCAGACCTTTTACTAGGAAAGTCACGCTTTCAGTCCTTCAGGTACATCACTTGGTGGGACAAGCTGTGAAGGCCCTACAGAATAATTTCACCAGCATTGTCTACATTCCTTACACTGGTGACTTCACCTTCGTCCTTAATGTGTACATTTTTTTTTATTTTGTAGAATCATTGAATAAATACATAGCTTTAGTTTCTCTTCAATGGAATAAGTTAGCTCTCATTACTATTGGATGTAGTAGGTTTTGGATGCAGTTGTGTAGCAGGCATACATACTAAAGTCTGCATGTTAATGGCCCTTTTCGTTATAAGCTTACTGCAGCTTGCCACACACCGTACCTATAGCGAGCCAAGGCAAGTTTGATAGTTTCATTGTGTCCCACCTTGAATTCCTGTCGTACTTCACTTTCTATAAAACACAACTTGTTGCCATATATTTATCATTTTGGGTATCTATAATGTTCCTCAGACTTGCTACCTTTTTGTTTTTTTACATGTGTTGGTTCAGGGCTTCAGTGCAAGAGACTTAACTAAGGTCTTTCTTTGGAAACCGTTTCCTGTAACTAGGTTCTGGTACATAGATCCTTTGTCAGCATCTGGGTTATTTGTCTCGCCAATTCATTGTGAAAGACCGCATTACCTAGACTGGAATTTCACACTTGTGGTCTATATAGTTGGATCACATCTTAACAATCACACGAAGGACCACTTTCCATACCTCTTGGCTTCAGGTCTCATATGATAGTTTAAACACCGTAGCTGCACGGAGTATTGCCAGTAAATGATTTGTGAACAGATGATTGGGCTTTTCCGTGATAAATGTAATATTCTTGGACACCAGTGAAAAATCACTGTTTCCACTAGATTAGTCAAGGCACTATGCAAATACATTTACAGAACTTCCGTAGCACTTTTACTGGAACAATTTACTGGTGAGGAAACCGTATAATAAGGTGAAATAAGTGCTTCAGGGTACTACAAACAACTCGTTTTGTAAAGTTAGATCTGCCCTGGTTTGCGGCTTCACATCTCAGTGATTCGTAGATGCTATTTAACTACAACACAGCGTTGCACATTTTTCTCGACTTCGGAAGGATGAGTCCCAATCTCATTTGTGCAAAGTGTTGTAATGGGATTATTGGAGAGTTAGAGAAACGTGCTCACAAGTTACATTTTTATGCAAATCATCTGAGTAAATAAACAATAGCATGGTGCCGTTTGCGTCCTTGACTTGATCTGGTTTTTATTTTGCTATTATTCTCACAAAGGCTAAGGTCTGCCTACTTTAGTATTAAGTGCTATACGTCGCATAAGCAACAGCTAACCATTCACTCAACCACGCAACGCCACTCGCCCACGCAACGCCACTCACCCACGCAACGCCACTCACCCACGCAACGCCACTCACCCACGCAACGCCACTCATCCACGCAACGCCACTCATCCATTTGCAAAACGAAAAATGTAAAACTCTTCTATTGCGAGACCTATTGCATTTTCAATGCTTGTTTCCTAGGGCTTCTATTTTATGGGTTGTGAAACCTTTTTTGAGCAAGGTTTCGAAAAAGATCAAGTTATTTTGCCGTATTGAAGACGTGCAGCTCCATTGGCCTTCTCACCTGTGCCACCCACACAACAATCGAAATTCACATGACACCCACCACATTGTTTCCATCCCAACATAGACAGACTTGCAAAAGGACTGAAAATTTGGGCATTTTCAAATTATACGTTTGTAGCTACCTGGGAAAGCTTTTACCTCTAGCACAATCAAATAATACTTTTTTAGGAAACATATTAATCTATATTAATCTTCTTCAGGGTTAGGTATAACCAATATGCAGAAAAATGTATACTTTGACAGAGTTTCTGGATAACGGGCTAAGAAATTTGTTATTGATTTCAGATCATTCTTAATCATCAATAATATATCCAAGGTCATGTGCCCAGCATTTGCTAACCTTACTTAGGTTGGGACATTTCCGTTTGTTGAATTTTAATTCATCCTTTCAATGTCATCTGTCCTGGGAAAGGAAGAAATGTATCTTGAAAAGATTTGACCCTGTCTTACTATGTTATGTTATGTTACTGGGTATTTGTAGAGCGCATGGCTACTCCTTAGAGTGTCCCGGCGCTAGCAGAAACCCTTAACAGAACAGTGTACACAACAGCAGGTATGCCTCATCTAATGTTGGAAGAGCCAAGTTTTTAAATTTCTCCTGAAACTAAGGAGATCCTGCACCTGTCTCAGGGAGGGCGGCAGGCTATTCCTTAGCTTAGAGGCTGCCACCTGGAAAGAGCTTCCCCCCATACTTGAACGCACAAACTTTGGCATGATCGACAACCGCAGGGCAGAAGACAGCAAGGTTCTGGATGGGGCATAGGGCTGAATTCTATTCCTAATGTAAGGATTCCCTATGTTGTGAACGGCCTTAAAGGCCAGCACCAGGCTTTAAAATGTACCCTATTTCTCACCGGGAGCCAGTGCAGGGACTTCAAATTAGGCAGCATCTGTGTCCTAGGGTCAACCATGAGGACGGCCCTAGCTGCTGCGTTTTGTACCACCTGCAGGTGGCCTAGTAAGTAATCAGGGAGGCCTAGTTACGGAACGTTGACATAGTCCAACCTTGACGTGATCAGGGCTTGGACCACTGTTTTCCTATGCAAGACTTGGAGTAAGGGGAGGAAGTTCCTCAGCATTTTCAGTAGTTCAAAGCATGTGCGACCACTGTTTGTACCTGTGACTTCATGGACATATCAGCGTCCAGATTCACCGCAAGGTTTTTAGGTCTCGCCTGAGCCAGCGCATGCGCTGCTCTGCAAGACATTTAGTAAGCTGCTTTTGAAAGTGCCACCACAGGCTTTTGGTGGCCTCAAGATTGAGTGCAAGCGAGCGTGCACGCGCGCAGCCGCCATCTGGCTTTGATCGCGATCACTTTTACTTTCGCGGCGCTCGGCCGTGTCACTTTCACGGCGGCACGGCCAATGCCTGTTTAAAGGTGACATCAGACTAAAGGCGTCTGCTTGGTGCAATTGTGAGGCCATTACACGCACGCTTGCTGCTTTAGAGCAGTCGCTTGCTGGCGGTAGTCCTTACTGACTACCAAGAAGGTTACATGTACCCACACAGACTTCTTTCTAACCCAGCTTCTTTGGAACTTGCTTACCTTTAGAAAAAATAACAGTAAGGCTTAATAGCAAAGATCCAACCACTGCCCGAGGGGGCATCGTGAGATGAGGGCAATGTAGATGCAACGGAGCATCTGCTATGTGAGGCGCGGTCATTACAACATTCAAGTGCCCTCACGACACACAGACACGGTTTGACTAGCTCACCATAAACGTGAAAACGTCAACCGGAAGTTCACGTTCTAGATGCCTTAACCAAAGGCCTGCTAGTCTCCTGAAAAGCGTACGCACGCCCCAGCAAGAAGATCCTGCTAATGTGCTGTCGACACAACCAACCGTGCAGATCGTCTGGGAAAGCTTGTGCTGCCCACCAGAGAAAACAACAAACATTGGCATTGCCAAACATTTTAGAATTGAAACGCTTAAAACAAGTTTTCGGGCCATAATAAGCCTGTTAGATGGCATGGTAGTATGAACAGCCAGAGTTTATTTCTACATCAATAAGAAATCTTGTAATGCGGCTGCACATCATGTAACAGTCGTGACAAAGAACGCACTATCACGTCAGGTAAGCTTGCTTTGAATTGCTGCCTGAAAAACACCTCTCATTTGAACAGAAGGCAAATTATTTCATTTTTCAGTAGAAGAGTAGTGTTGTAATTTACTATACTTGTTCTAATCCGTCCCATCCTCCACCCTTCCCTTCCCCAGAATGTTCTTTCTCCACTGTCATTCGAAGGTTCTACAGCTGACTCCAGCAGGCTGGAACCTGTGATGATATATGATGCTTAATAAAGACTTCTCATCCACTAGCCATAGCTGACAAGGTTTCAGATTGCTATATGTGACATTTTCATAATTTCAATGTAATTATGAGCGACTTTTCAATGACTATGAGTGATACTTTCTTGCAAGGAAAGCAAGCATTGGCATAGCCAATAGGTCTCGCTTTCGGGACCATATAAGAATTTAGTTTTGCAGCACAATATCCTTGGTGCAACAACATCAGCTGTTGCATGGCTAAACCTTGTACCTTATTAGTGTTTAGCCACGCAACAGTTGATGTTGTAGCACCAAGGATATTGTGCTGCATAACTAAATACTTCTAGGGTCCCAAAAGCGAGACCTATTGGCTATGCAAATGCTTGTTTAAGGTGGTGACTGGGCTTGCTGGGGGAGACATATTTTTGGACCACCATTGGCGCCATTCATCTCCTGGGGTACGTCCCCCAAAAATCATTTCTGGGTTACATAGCAGTTGATTTTGCCTAAACCAGGCGAACATCTTTGCCAGGCAAGTATTTATTTCACTTCCTCTCAGCGTATCATACTTCTCGCAAGTGAACAACAGCTGCGTGATGTCAGCGTAGGATATTACTTTTGCCCCGTATTCCTCTGCCAGGTGAACAAGGGGAGCCATATATATATTTTAAAAAGTTGGGCTCAAACCAGAGCCCTGTGGCACTCCTACTTTCATCTGGGGGATAAGGGCAGAAAAAGGAGCGGACCATGCTGTTTGCTGGCGGCTTTCCAAAAAGGAGGCGAACCACCTAAGGACCGTGCCACCAGTCCTGGAGTTTGTGCAGAAGTAAATCATGGGGCCCGGTATCGAAAGCCGCCGAAAGATCCAGTAGTATCAATACTGCTTTTCCTCCTCTATCAAGAGTACATTTAACAGTATCTGAGACTTCCAAAAAGGCCATCTCCGTACTAAAGTAAGCTCTAAACCCTGACTGGCTTGGATGTAGTACATAGGTTGCCTCTACAAAATCAGTGACAACAACATTCACATACTTCTCCAAAGCCTTGGAGAAGAAACGCAACAACGATATTGGCCTATAATTACTGGCTGCAGAAGGATCTGCTGAGGGTTTTTTTTTAGGAGCGTTAGAATCTTTCCATGTTTCCAACTATCAGGCATCAGTCCCTCAGACAAGGAAAGTTTAAAAACCAGGTTAACAGCAGGATTGATCCCCTCTGCGAGAGATGCCAATACTTTCGCAGGACAAGGGTCCAAGGGAGAGCCGGATTTTAACCCTTTCATTACTTTAAGAGATGTGGCCAGCGGAATAGGGGGGAACTCCAGGAGGGTCCCATGGAAGTTGTAATAAGCCAGGGGGTGCAAACCTATGCTGCCATTGCTCGCTTGAGGCAAGTCCCCGAACGAATCCTGGATGGTTTTGATTTTATTATAAAAATATTGCGCAATGTGGTTTGTCCATTCATAAGTAGGGGTGAAGGGGCTATTGATTGCATTGGGGGAACGTGAAAAATCCCCTGCTGCTGTTCCTAGCTTGTTCAATTTTCTAAGCCAAAAAATATTTTTTTCCCTCATGGACTTTGACGTAGTGGGCTTTCGGAGCCAATTCATAGGTAATTTTATTCACAGTGTCAAAGTTCTTCCTCCATAGTCTCTGCAGGCATTTACACATGCTTTGGCTTTTCCTTAGCACCTCTGGGAACCATGGGGCTCAAGCTCTGCAGGAGTTAGCTACTCGAGTTTTTGGCGGGGCTAGCTGAATAGAACACTCCTGGAGCCAGCCTTCAAGTGAGCATACATTGCTCTCTAAAATGCCACTAAAAGGAATAGGATGCTGACTAAGTATAGTGGCTGAAGCTTCTGGCGTAATCTGGTCAAAAGGCCTAAAGCTGCTTGCCCGCGGCTTGCAGTAGGATTGAGGCTGTCCTGGTTCCTTGCGTACTCTAAAGGGGAGTAGGAACTGGTCAGACCAGATAATGGGAAGGGGTGTGTCTATTTCAATCCTGGTCGTTGAAAAAATCTTGTCCAGAATGTGGCCCTTTTCATGAGTAGGGAGCAGGACATAGGGAGTCAGATTGAGGATGCTAAGCGATTCGCACAGCTTTACAGACTCTGGGTCAACCAGTTGGTCCATGTGTATATTAAAATCCCCAAGAGCCAGACAATGACTGTATTTAGCCACAATAGGGGAGATGGCATAGTCAACAGACTCCAAAAACCGGCATGCCTGCCCCGGTGGCCGATAGATTACCACACCGACAATCAACTGGTGAGCTGACCCAGTCAGATGGAAACCGAGGCCCTCAGCCTCATCTAACTCTGCAATAGGTAGTGGTAGGCAGGAGAGAGAGTTTTTATGTATAATGGCCATGCCTCTGTCCCTGCCGCCTGGTCTGTCCTTCCTTATTAACTGATACCCCGGAAGGATCGCATTAGCGATGGTCGGGTTGGAGCCCTCATTAAGCCAGGTCTCGGTGATAAACATAATATCTGGCTTAATATCAGTGAGAAAGTAGAAGAGCTGAAACTCGTGTTTTTTTATAGCTCTTGTGTTAAGAAGAATTGCCTTCAGATTGTCCCTTATCACAGCATTTTGAGAAGGGAGAGCGCATGCGGCGGAGTCTCCTCCTCTTATTGCCCGGTCAGAGTCGGGAGGGGGCTTGACGTCCCAGTTACAGTGTTTGAAGGAGAGACTATTAGTGTCTACTGAAAGGGTAAAGTGGGAGCCACAGCTCACCCACTTACCCATCGTTAATAGACTTTCTCTGCTGTAATTTATTTGATGAATGGAAAGGCAAGCATTACCTGGTGGGCAGCCAGCAGCATTTCCTGCGACGGTCGCCTCCGGGACACTGATGGGCGCAGACGGGCTTACCTTAGGTGTGCCTTTGGCACACCAGCGGCGCACCCACTGCACGCAGCATCCCCTTTTATTGCCCCCAATTCAACAACTAGACCGCACCTCTAGCAAAATGGCAGCCAGGGAGTATCAAGGTCTAAATAAAACCAGGTATCGAATCCCACCGCCCCCAGTACTCAGATTCAATTTCCCCACAATCCGGTTCCAAAAGTAAAAACTGTTAAATTGTTTAAGCACAATTTAAAAACAGTATTGCCACAATATTCTGTGCAAAAAGCAATTTTGGAATTAAGGACAACGAGCAGCAAAGCGGCTGACTGCTCTGTCGTAGAGTTGAGCGCGCTCGCGCAGTGTCCCGTTTAATCACCCCCAGTTCAATAACTAGACAGCACCTCTAGCAAAATGGCGGCCAGGAAGTGTCAAGGTCTGAAACCAGGTATCGAATCCCACCACCCCAGTATTCAAATTCAATTTCCCCCGAATACGGTTCCAACAGTAAAAACAGTTAAAATTGTGTAAGCACAATTTAAAAAACAGTAACATTATCCTAATAACTCATATCTGGAGCAATCCTTTTTTGTAGGAAATGAAAAAAAAAATGCTTACTAATTAAGAATAAACTCAAGGTAACCATCCTCCTTTCACCAGTGAGGCACATAGTTTCTTCTTTCTGGAAACATATGCAATTTCTCTCCCCAAAGGAGTTAAGACATCAGCCCATGTTTGATCTTAAAAAACTCTTGTTTAAATAGTTGGCAGAGATTGAAGCAAAAACAGACAATGCAGCACTGTGATAAATTTAAATTAGATTAAATCATCGCACTGCAAGGAGTTGGATGTATCTCTAGGAATCAAAATCACTGTAGGCTGGCTTATAGCTAGCTCCTGCTTACCCTACCAATCTGATGCAATAAAAAATGTAATAATAAATACATACATTACAAGTACACAGGGGGGTTTCGGGTAAGCCCTCTTCATCTATTAGCTTACTCATCTGAAAAGAAGTGCTCCCCTGTGCCTGAGTGAGGGGTTAGTACATTGCTTTGCCAATTCTTCTTTTTTAATTCTTTATCCTTCCTTGTGTGTTGAACAAATGACTTCAGGTCTCAGTAATTGAAAGACAATAGTACCTTTCCGTTGTGCCAGTAAGGATCATACACTCCTATGATGTGCATTAAGACTAAAACAGATTTTTACGCCTTATCTAAGTACACCTCCCTCCTAGGAAGGACCCATACATTTCCCCAAAAATATTCCACAATTGCTCATTTATTTTTAAATATAAAATGTGTATTGCAAGTATATATGTTTAGGTGGCAGTATGCTTTCAGTTTTTGTACTTCTTTTTATTTTTGTGGGATATACTTGCATTACAAAACGAAAAGAAATGAAACCATCAGACCAGCTTGCCACCCTCAAGCCTGTTGGCTTTCCCAATGCGTGTTCAATTTTGTCAGTTACTCAGCAAAGTTCATCACTTGGAATTTATCAGAAGACATAAGATATGCCAAATGCAGAACTCTGGAAATATACATTTTTCAGCACATTTGTTGTGGAGAGTCAATACTTAATTGGGATTTGTTGCTCACTTTTCTCTATCTTTTAGTTTATAAGAACATGTATTTTGTTTTAATCTGGGGAAGGCTTGAAATATTTGGGTGTAGGACACCATTTACATGGAAGATATTAGAATAGATGTTCTTGTGTAAATAGAATGACATTGCTTTATTGAGAATCTATATATATAGCAGGAGCTAATCTCAAGGGCACCAGAACACTTTACAGAATATCCGAACCAAAGTGAAAACAAACAAAGTACAACAGAAACAATATGATAAAGTCATAGCATAGTAGGAAGCTATAATAAACCTTAGGTAATAGGGAAAAACGTAAGGCATGCAGCAAATGACCAGAGAACAATACGGAATACAAAAGTGTGCTTCAGATGTTAGATATTTTTTTTAAAGTACAGATTTTTTGTGTGACAAAAAATATGAAGTATTGTTGCTTTTATATCAGATTCAAATGTTGAATTAATATGATTGTAGTTAAAACAAGTTTAATATGAGGTTTACAAGTGTATTTATTGATATGATTTAGTTGTGCCACATTTTGGTAAGAAACATCAACCATACTAATATTATAAAGAGAGAGCCCAAACCTTTGAGGCGGGTAATCTCAGTAACCACAGCACCAATCACAACACCGAATACAGCGTTGGAAAGGGCAGTTGCAGCAGAAGGACATAGGCTATGCAGACGGCCACCATATAGACGTATTTTTTTTGTAGAGTTTTATATAGCGCAAACTTGACCCGAACTGAATCAGGTATCAGAGCGCTTTACATAGCACCAGTTACGTTACATGAGGACACACATTCATTTTTGTTAGGCACGGGGAGATTAAGTTATTTGCCCAGAATCACAGGATGTTTGGCGTCGTTACCTAGACTTGAACCCAGATCCCCAGGTCCGAGGTCGAGCGCCTTAGCCGTTAGGCCAACTCCTCTATACAATTAAAAGGTAAAAGAACCGTGCCAGCAAAGTAGTCCCTCGTGGGCGTGTCTGCGTTGTGCTGTGGGCGTGGGCTGGGGGCGTGACTAACGCTGGGGGCGTGTGGTACAGCCATCACATCGTGGGCTGTGGGCGTGTGCTGGGGCGTGACAAACGCTGGGGGCATGTGTCCACCCTTCATGCCATGTAAGTCGTACATACAAGCGCCAATTACGTTGCTGCGCAGCATTAAGGGGCACGCTGGGGGCATGAGAAACACTGGGGGCGTGTGTCCGGCATTCATGCCATGTTGAACGAAATTGCGCCGCATCCAGGGGCACGCTGGGGGCGTGTGCTACGTTCCGCCCTTCATGCCACGTGGGTCGTACATTAATCAGAAGATCGTCTGCTGTGGCCGTGTGCTGGGGGCGTGACAAAGCGTTCACCTGGAGGCCTGGTAAGTAACGTTACTGCAGCCTCTCCTGCGCGCTGTTACTGAACTCTCTCATTCAACGAAATTACACACGCCTGCTACCATCGGCCACGGCTCTAGCCGGGCTCAGGCGGCGGATCAGTACACTAATTACACGCGCCTGATAACATCAACCAGGGATGCAGCTGGGCCTCAAGCGGGGGAACACGCGCCTGCTAACATCAAACAGGCCTGCATCTGGGCCTCAAGCGGGAAAACACGCAAATGAGCGTGTCTGCGGGGACAATTACTGCAGCCTCTCCTACTCGCTGTCACTCAACTCTCTCATTAAACGGATTTACCCACGACTGATAACTCTCTCATTCAACGACATTACACGCGCCTGCTAACATCAACCAGGGCTGTAGCCGGGCTCAGGCGGCGGATCACTACACCAATTACACGCGCCTGCTAACATCAACCAGGGCTGCAAATGGGCCTTCTCTGTCCCTATTCTAATGAAACAAAAAATGTTGTCTACTGCGAGATTTTAAAATAAATTGCCCTTGCTAAATACACACATTACACACATTCTATTTCATACCCGGACAACGTCGGGACGGGCTGCTAGTATTGGATACAATTAATACTGCTGTTGTCTCTATTTTCACTCCTGTATTCATCCCCTCCCATCGGGTTTCCCTGTGTATACTCTCTTCCCCCACAGCTCTGCAGAACTAAATTGATGTAGTTTTCCTGCTGTGCTCTGAATTAACTTTCTGGTGTTCCTAACTGTGGCATTATCCCAATGACCTTCCTCTGTGTTCCTGTGGCTCATGAATAACTTGTTTTAATGTATTTTGTTTCATATTATGTTCAAAACGTTGCTGGGTAACAGTTCCGAGAGAAAAAAAAGATGATTTCTAAGAAAATGTAATAGTGCTAAGGTATAATGTTGTTCTGATGTGCCAAATAATTGATGCATGGGATCATACAATATTGAATTTCTGCGTTAGCTAATTTTCTGTGCAAGAAATGTGTATAAGACCCCCTAATTCTGGGGTTGAGCCAGATGTTTAGACATTTTTCTTTTGTCTAGAGGGGATGCTGTCCAACCTTATTCTTGATTTTAATGCTCACTTGAGACTTAGAATTATTTCTGAATTTGGTTTCTCGATATAACTCTCAAATTGGTCCTTATTGGCATCATTCTGACTCTGTACCGCTTTCTTTTGAGATTTCTGTAATAACACCCTTTAACTTTTCCCCTGATCTAGAACTCAGTTATTGAGTGGTCTTATGTATTTATGAAACTCTGCTCAACTGATGTTTGGTAAGCTGCTCTTTTATGCTAAATCAACCCAAAGTGGAACTTTCAGAGGTCACTTTCGAGATATGATTAGTGAAGTGCTGTTCTAATTAATGGGGCACTGGGTTCAACTTCAACAGATTGGTAGCAGAGGATGGCTGCATAGGAGCATCATTTCTTTGCAAGGGGTCCCCAAATTAACTCCTGGTACCTAATTTCCCATCCCAGGCAAATAGGGGATTCTTTCCGCGAGCTGTTCAGAGGAATTTCCAGTCTCTGGAGTTTCCCTGTGAAGCAAGACTTGCAGTGCATTCCTGGGTGAATTGATTGATGAATAGCATTGTGTATGACGCACTATTTTTAACAGAAACATGGTAAATAATAGATCTGAACCTGATCTGGTACAAACTTTGTCCGCTTGCTTTACGATCCAGCTAAATGACCGCGATAAAAGGAAAGGCGGAGGCATTGCCATAATTCATAAAAACTCTCTTAAATATAGGGTTGAACCCAATATCATTCTGGACTGCAAAATACTTTTTTTGTATCATCACTCTATCTCCCACCCACGCCTTTACCGGAGTTCTCATTTACTGCAACCCAGATTTCAGTGGGACTAACCTGCTCCCTGTACCTGCCTGTGCTCCATCATCATCAGCCTGAACTTGTGACGTTTACCCTGTCTTGCACAGCCAGATAAGCGCAAGTGGAACTTTGTGATTTTAACATGTTGTACCTGGCTTTAATCTTTGGAATTGCATATCTCTAATCTACTTTTAGGATTTTTATTGTATTGGTGTGAAATATTGTATTAATTAATATTTATTATATACTATTACTTATTACATTATTATTTTTCTACATTGGTATAGGATTTTTCTAGTGTGGTGTTTTCACTTTATTACTGTTTAAGTGCTGCATAAATGCTTTACATATGGCTTGTGAATTAATCCAACTGCTTTTGTGCAAGGCTACTAGAGGTTTAAGCATAGGTTAATTTAATGACTATTTTTGGTTCACCCTTACAATAAATGTGGCTGTTGCTTGCGAAGGGCTCACTTTCCACCCCCCAACTAATAACCCAATTTCTCACAGTATGGCTATTACAAATGAAAGTGTGCCGCAAAGCTAAGATTGTGCATTCATTGGTATCCTCCCAACATATGTATACTATAAGTTATGCTCAAAGTGTGATTAACCCATACCCCAACCCAGAAGTACACGTTTATACGATCAGATGTGTCTACAGCATTTTACTGTATGTTACCATGCACTAATGCCCATAATGCAAACTCATCCTAGCTTGATAATACTGTGTCCCTACAAAGATGTACACTTACTACTCCTGCACCGTTATTTTGGACTACTCATATACAGTTAATAAGAGTACATCAAAGCAAATCTACTACTTTTGAGTGGCAGCCAAGGGTTAACATAAAGTACATTATTTGTAGATGGGGTAGTTGAAGCACATTATCCATTCCCCAATACATATTTCTTTCATATATTGTTCCTTCTCCAAGGATTACCTATTATTGTAGGTATGTTTCTGCACCTGGAACTAGAGGCGAGAGTGAGGGATGTATTGAAAGAAGTGTCCTGTGATTTTCAAACTATCCCTGTGAGGTGCCATCCTGCTATTCAACCCCTAAGAGGGGATAGAAACTGCGAGGGTTTTGGAGAATCATATCTGAAAGTCATATGTTTACATAGCATGAGTCAGCAATTTCATGACATATGGAATCGTGGAGTAACACGATTCATGTGTATTTTATATTGCACAAACAATATACTAGAACCATTAGTCTGTAACTGTTTAGCTTTGGAACATGCAACTGTAGAACTGGGCGTGATCCCCTAAATCCCTTATGCAAATGTAATGCCCTCTAGGACAGTCTCAACTTAAAGATACTGACCTCTCCTGCAGTAGTAGATATGTGTGACACCATGTATTCTCACACATTCCACCAAACCTTTTGTGCAGCAACGTTTAAGATGCCAGGGTGTAGTATGTCATCTAGCCTCACGCATCTCAAAAACCACCTTCAGAATAGTTTAATCTTCATTCATCATGCTATTACCCATGCAGTCTGAGAGAGCACTGGAAATCTGATGTAAATTGGAGCACTTGGAAACGTAGTCAGAGGTATGAAGCCCATTCTACAATTCAATACACATTGACAGAATGCGACACAAAGTTAAGCAATTAAAAAGCACTACTAGGACTTAAATGCATGAAAACAGCTTCCGATGGATTACAATAACCTAAAGGAATATAAAATATTTTATATATATATTAATTAAAAATAGAAAATCGTTAATTTGCACACTCTAAACTGTTGGACTAAACAAATCACATTAAATAAGTTAACAATGCCACTTTTCAGCGACGTCTGCAAATTATTCTGCAGTGATTTTTGGACAGGTTTTTTTTTCTCAATAAAATGTATACAATCACAAATGCTGTTGCGTGGTTAACCCCAACTGGCACAGAACATTAGCACTTTACTGTTTATGCCGTTATCACCTTACTGGCTAGAATTGTGATAGAGAAGTAGGTGCAGGAGGAAAGGATAGAAAAATTAGAAATGAGGGAGAGAAAGAGGATCGGACAGGCATATAGATAGGTATACATTATTGGCTTAAACTTTAGCGTCCGATATGTCAACTGAAGATCGTTTTGTCTCAACTCTAGATAGTCCAGCTAGTTTCAGAGTCCACCTGGTTCGTATTATGCAGTGCCTTGGGTCGTGGATCGTTACATTAATTAGGCAATCTGGTCGTTTCCTATGGATGTTCGTAGGGGTTCAGAGCCCTGTCTAGCACTTCCCATAGACCCCTTGTTGACGCTTTCCAGGGGGAGTGTTGCCGCGCCAAGTGGTCCGCTCCTCTGAGGTGAGTGACCCAGTTGATCCAACCCTTGTAGCTAGTTTTGCTGGTGTCTTTCCAGTTGTTTAGTACCAGTTTGACCGCAGCTGTCAGGAGTAGGTCCATTAGTTCTCTATCTCTCTCTCTCTGAGGAGAGATCAGTACGTATAAAGGCCGTGGTGAGGGAGGCAAAGTTTCTCGTTAGATTGCATTTAAAGACATTGTCTATAAAGTCAAATACCCTTCCCCAGAACACCTTGAGTGTTGGACAGTGGAAAATTAGGTGTGCTAAGTCTCCCCTCTCTGTGTTACAACTCCACCAGAGGGAGTTCTCCCTGAGGCCTAGGGTGTGTAAGCGGTCTGGGGTCCAGAAGGTTTTCTGGAGTAGCCGGAGTTTTGTTTGTGCTACAAACTGGGGTGATCTTGTTTCACGTGACTGAGGCCCACAGAGTTTCCCATTCCTGGGCATTTAGCGGGGGTGGATATGCTTATCCCAGTATTCGGTTATTTTGGTGTTAAGTTTGGTGGTCTTTGTGTGGATTTGGGGGTCTTTTGGCAGACCACCAAAGGTGTCAGGGTCACCCTATAGTCCACGGGGGTCCGGAATACAAACTGAGACCAACACTGGAGCCAGAGAGAAAGGATATTTATTACAATCTCATGAGATGGAGAGGCATCAACAACAGACACCCATAGCTGCCTGAGGAAGCAGTCTGCAGAATGGTCTTACTTCACGTGTTATATACTCTTTATCCAGCCCAAGGCATGTAAGGGAGTTGTATCAATAATCTTTTATTGCATTCCTAAACAAATAGTCAATCTGTAGAATCAGCAGGTGAGCAGCCTTTGGGGGTTTTCGAAGGATATGGGGAAAACATTATAATTACATAGTACACAGAGGTCACTTTGATTAATTGGTACTGCAGGGCATAGCATGATTACATGTCAAACAAAAGGTTAGCACAGGTAACGGTGAGGACCCTGCAGGGTGTAGTCAAAAAGCATGTTTATACAATTGAGTCCATAAATATTTGTCGTTTGGACTACTGCAGGGCAAAGGTGAGAGGTATGGGTGTGCAGTCTAAATATCGAGTTTTTTTAATCAATTGGACAGAATATCGAATGACAAATATCGAGATGTAAGTAATATCGAGGTAAGTAATATCAAGGTATTTTTTATAAAATTAAAAAAATAATAATATCAAAGTTAGAAATATCGAGTACTTAATATCGATTGTTTAAAATATCGGGGTTTTTTGTTAGGTAAAAATATCCAAACTTAAAATATAGTGTGTTAGAATATCAAAAGCAATAATATAGAGTGTCAGAATATCGATGTTTTAAATATAGACTGTTAATAATGTCAAAAAAGTTAAGGGTTTGTAAAAAAAAAATGTTTGTAGTATATACAGTGTCAGCTTCCTACAGAAACAAATTATTGCATTAAATAAAGTTGAAACAGCTGCAGCTGCCTGGAATATTCAATTATAATTCAATAAAAATGGTCATGTCATTATGCATTCATAATGTTGGAGGTGCCATAAGGGATCAAGGTGCTTAAAAACAATAGTGTTAAATACAGGAGCAGTGCTTGTGCCAATAATGAAACAAAAGTTACAAATATCTCAGCTACACGTGAAATATATGATGGGCACAGCCTTACTTGAAGTAGTAGATAACATTCGTCTGACCATGGACGCCAGACAATCTGCCATCCTGGTTCTACTCGATCTGTCGGCAGCCTTCAACACCATCTCACACAGTATTCTGTTAGAACATCTGGTGGAGATTGGTGTCGCGGGCTCCACCCTACGGTGGATTCAAAGCTACCTAACTGGCAGGAAATCAAAGGTTAAAATGGGACCTTTCACCTCAGCCAGTGTAGACAACGATAAGGGTGTCCCTCAGGGGTCAATACTAATCCCCACCCTTTTTAACATTTATCTATCCCCACTGGCTAAGGTGATCAGAACCTACGGTTTCGATACAGTGTCTTACGCTGATGACACTCAGCTCCGAATCACCTTAGGCCCTAACCCCTCGAATATGAAGCTCAGATTCCAACAGTGCATGCTCTCCATAAAAAACTGGATGTCAAACAACCACTTAATGCTAAACGCAGGGAAGACAGAAATAATGTTATTCGGAAATGCGAATAAACATTGGACAGACGAATGGTGGCCACTGGCACTAGGCCTCTGTCCTGCCCCAAAAAATTCAGTAAGGAATTTGGGAGTCACCATTGATGACAAATTATCTATGTCCTCCCATGTAAACAAAGTAGTGCACGCTAGTGTAGGAATAATGCGTAGCCTCAGAAAGGTTTTTAAATGGATACCCCAGTCATCCCGCAAACCCCTAGTGCAGGGCTTAATCATAAGCCGACTGGACTATGGAAATGCATTACTAGCGGATATCAAGGAAAGTTCCCTGACCAAACTTCAGACCCTTCAAAATACAGCAGCCAGATTGGTCTTTGACCTTCCACCTCGCACTCCATCTGCTTCATGCTTAAAGAAGCTGCACTGGCTCCCCATAAGGAAACGCATCAAATTCAAAATCTGCTGCTTAGTTCACAAATCCATAAATGGCCAGGGACCAAAATACCTGGAAAAAAAACTTAAGAAGTACTGTCCAACTAGAACCCTCCGATCCTCAGACAAACACCTATTAATAGTGCCAAAAGTACGAACGGTCAAAAATGGGGACAGATGTTTTTCAAAGATGGGCCCTGCAACATGGAACACCTTACCATTATCTATCAGAGCCGATACAAACCATAAAACATTCCGTAAGAACCTGAAAACATGGCTCTTTTAGACTTTGGGCAATCTTTCTACCATATCTCTCTCCTTAATTTCTGCAAGCGCTATGAAACCTATCGGTGATTTACGCGCTATATAAATTCAAATACATACATACATACATGGG
Organism: Lissotriton helveticus; assembly: GCF_964261635.1. Taxonomy (NCBI): domain Eukaryota; kingdom Metazoa; phylum Chordata; class Amphibia; order Caudata; family Salamandridae; genus Lissotriton; species Lissotriton helveticus. The sequence continues at coordinate 1,071,994,155 of NC_136067.1, read as the reverse complement.
TGCCTTTACTATCCAGATATATTACGTAGGCAGATTTATTTTGTAAAATTCCACCTAATTGTTATTAATCCATATCATGGCAGTCCATTCAAAGAAGTGTAAATATTTCAATCCCTAGTCAGTAGGTTGCTCAAGTGCGGTCTTCCTCATGATAGAGTAAATGATTCACCTCACTCCAATGTTGAAAACAGGTGTAACCACCTGCCCCTAAAGGCCCAGAAAGCAGTGTGTATCTCATCTCTGCTTCCTATTTAACATGGAAGTGAAATAGCCAGTAAGGTCTCTCCAGCATTACCACTTAGCAATAAGCTCCAGGGGGATTTGAAAACTGCCTGTGTGTAATCTTTTGCGGAATATGGGTATCATGTCCCCTGCTTGCCTTGTGATCCATACCCCTGGCACAAGAGACTGCTCTCTCAGGCCAGGCCCACATGATGGCAGGCCAAACCATAAATAATGGTAGCAAGTTTGCTATTATTGATGTCAATCTACACAACGATACATGAATATTTAAAAACGAGATCAAGTCACTGTTGACGAAATTTCCCACGATGACCTCTCCATCAACCCCAAGTTAGAAATACTAGGCCAGGCAGGCCCTGTGACCTAAGTCTGAGGCTACTGATTGACAGATCACAGGTGGGATGGAACGTAACTAGCCGGACAAACACGCCAACGGGAAAAACCCAGATTAGTCCCACAGATAGGCTTCAAAACCACAATGGTCCCAGGAGATTGCCCCCAATAAAGCACATATGGTCAGAAGGTCGCACACGTTCCAAAAACACCATAAAGTAAGTTAGATGCCACATTAAGTTAGGAAAACTCAGCCAACCAGAGCACAGCACGAAAAGAACCCGCAGCAATCACTCACCCCCCCATACCAGACATTTGGACACTTTATCCACTGGGCCTCATTGAGTTCACGCAAGGTCGAGTCGAGGCCCACCTGCATTCATTTTCCAGTGGCCTGATTTACACCCCATACTAGCCCTGCATTCCTTTTTTCTAAAATAACATTGACATTGTTTTATGATGCTCCAAAAACTGTATATAATGGTATTCAGAATGAGTGTATGTTGAGACAGTCCACAGACTCGTTTCTGTGGATGATTAATTAAACCAGCTGCTCCTGTTTTGCCAAATGCCTCTTGTCTTTTGTTTTTTTTCAAGGTAAATTCTTATTCCAGTAACAAGTTGAGACTACCCATGACATGGTTCAGTACCTGCACCATTTAAGGTCTAAAAGACACTTACTTCCTCGTGACTATCGCTCATGAATAAATAAATAGGTCTCCTGCGAGTGGGACTTGAAAATTGAATTCTTTAATATACTGCCCTTTACTCACATCAGAGTGTATGTTGGTGTTGTTACATTATGTTATTTGGTTTTACCACAAACAGGAGTTGGCCCCCAGCGCTATTGTTATGGTTGTACTATTCTAAAAGGACATGCCAGTAACCACGAACTGCCAATAGCGCCACCCCAAGGCTCTGAAATGCTCAGTGTGTCCTCATCCCTAAACTGCACTGCTCAGGCCACTAATCCGCCTAGGGACCCGCGGTACATCCGCTCCTTTGCAAACTGCTGGTGCTGATGAAAGTGAGTGGAGGAGTCTGCTCAGCCTCTGTCTGCAGTAGTCAACGTTGATCCCAATTTTCTTTGGCTTTGGGACTGCAACACCCCTCCAACCCAGCCTACCACGCAAAACATCAGTGAACGCTTTATCCCGTTTATCCCTTTAAAAAAGCCCACTGAGTGTGAACTTCGCAGTACCTGCAGTGTGTGTGTGTGTGTGGGGGGGGGTCTATTGCCCGAACGTCAGAATAAAACGTATATATCCTTCACGAATATTTTTTCTAAGCCCTGGAGTGCCATGTGTTCTGACAATGTGCGTTATAATAAATGCCAACATTTGGAGTCTCCCCAGCGCTTTACTTGTAATAAAAAAATACGTTGGGGCGGTGACATTTTTCTAGGAGGCATGCCAGCGTCGGTGCTAAATGTCGGGATTGCTGAATACCAAGACTGTCTATACTGTTTTCACCTCATGCCGCTTTTCATTCACCAATGTACTGTACTCTTTCTCTCCCTGCCACCCTTGCAGGTTTACTTTTCATCCCTGCATTCTGCATTTGACACTATTTTTCGGTCTTTGACTTCCTCCTGCTTTCAGATATTGCTGCTTTTCTCACTCACTCTCGCTCTAGGAGAAAGCCTGATGATTAAAAAGATGTCCCGGTCCCCAAAAAAGTGTGCCGGTGGGTCCTACCTGCAACCACGGCTCCAGTTAAGCATTGGGCTTCCCACATAGCAACCTCTCTTACTGTGATCAGGGCACTCTGCTAGCCCCATCATCGGTGCCACACACGTTTAAGAGGGAAATAATGCACGTCTCCACTTGTCAGGTCATTTAGATCGTCCTTTCTGGCTACCTGTCCTTAACGTGTGTTTAATCGATGACGGTGCTACAGAGCGTTATTCGGATCTGCTGTTATCTAAAGTGAAGTATTTACAGGTTTTGTCTCGAAATTGTGTTTATTGAGGGCAGGTGAGGGGCCGTTGTAGGCCGCTCCTGGGTGTGTACAAAAGCCCTCCTGGTCACAGTGAATGAGGCTGCCACTATGGGACAGTCGGCGCTTATCAGCTCAAAGGAAGTAAATAAAGGTCTTTGCAAAATCTGCCTAGAATATACTTTGCCGCAAAGTCAAAATGAATAACAAAAAGATGAACTTGCATACTTTCACTGACAGAAGTGAAGCACAACCGGCGATAAGTAACTCGGCTGTCACCGTCCAGGCGTGTCGCTGCATGCTGCACACCAACACCCCGCCACCCACCCTCGCGAGGTTTCACAAACTTAAAAAGATGACCGTGCCAGGAAACTAAAATACTGAATACGGTAACTCGAGCTGTCCCTCTCCTGCCTGCATGCATCTGAAATGCCAGAGCGATTTGGGCAAGGATGGGGGAGCGGCCGACGGGCACACGGATTCCCAGCCTCCCCGACTGGGGGGCTGCAAGGGGCGCGCAAACTGCAAGTCCTGCTATATCACACGCATCAGATCTACAAGGAGGGAATTTCCCTCCGTACACTCAGCAGCCCTTACCGTGATGGCGGAGAGTTTCTGTGCCTTCATTCCAGTGAGCAGGAAAAGGTTTAGCAGCAACAGCAAAAGAGGGCACTGCAGCACTGGAGACATCTCGCTGATGGACCGACTCTGCTCACTCGGTGCGCTGGAGGCGTCGCCGGGATTAGCAGCACCACTTTCTCCTTGCACTCTGCCTCCGAGATCAGTTCGTGTGCGGGATTTCCCCCCACTCCTCTTTCAAAGATCTTGGACAATGCCTGCTCCCTCTGGTGACTGAGCTTGCTGCCTTCCCAATACTCGTCTCCAGCTCCGCCGAAAGATGCCACTGTCTCTTCCCAGCCAGAGTCCACTCCGGTTTCTTGCACTCGTTCCTCCCCTGAACACAGACCTGACAGCTCCCTTGTGCTGGGAGGGCAGCAGTGCACAATGGACACCCTGGAGCTCTTTGCTTCTCTCCTGATCCCCTCCCCTTCTGCCTTATCAGATGCTAGGGCTGCCGGTGTCTATGCTTGCCCTCCGCACCCGGGTGTGCTTGTCGTCTGGGGGATGAGATGCTGCGAGTCCCACAGATGCCAGTCTTTCGCCGTGTAGCCTGCCAGCAGCAGAGCAGACGCGGTTGCGGCCCTGTGTGTGTTCACTCAGAAAATGAGGCTGCAGAGTGTAAGCTGGAGAGGCAGAAGAAGTGACGGGTGAACTTTCACAAACCCATTTCTCCCTTATTTCTAGACCTGGATAGTTTTTTTTCTCCGTTCGCTGCCCCTCCCCTGCTCCCCCGGCTCAGTTCAGTCCGCCCCCTTGAGTTTCCTCTCCTCCCCAGAGCTGCTGATCCGTCGATGATTGATGCACTCACCCCCTGACACCGGCTTAACTCCTCAGAAAGAAGGAGCAGAAAGGGGAGAGATCGCGGCGAGTGTCCAGCTTGTTAAAAATACAACAGATAAGAAGGTCACAACATCTCGAGCGGCGCGCCTTTCTTCCTTTTCATGTCGGCTCTCAGTATTTGCTTTCACGGTTTTATTTATTTATTTATTTATTTTTTTATTTTTTTATTTATTTAAGGCAGTTTTATGTAGTTCGAACTTTCCCCAAATGTGTCAGAGCGCTTTACAAGTACGTTACATAAGCAGAATGACACGTTACAAATACAATCATGACAATTAAAAAGGTAAAGATAAAATAAGGGATGCAAGTATTTGGTTAATGCAGGTATAGGAGACATATTGCGACGGTTGCGGCTTCAGTCTATCCAGTACACCCTAGGTTGTAAACAAGTACGCATTTCGTTAGAAACTGTAGAAAATACTTCACTTAGGCCCTCATTACGAGTTGGTATATTCCGACACGCGTGTACACCCTGTACACGCACGGTTGGAACTACAAGTTGCTAGATATTTAATGCATCGATAATTATTGCATGTGTATCACACCCATAGTAATCACGCCCATAGAATGTAGGTAACTTGCATTAGTTATGTGTCTGTGCATAACGCTGGATGCAACTATTTATTTCTTTATTTATTGTACATGGTTCAAAGTTAACAAGCATTGGTAATGCATCTGTTTCGTCCATGTAATGAATAAAGCGTTGCTTTCATCGATCGTAGTCCGGGAGAAGGTTTTAGCTCCCTGACAGATAACAGGGGAGTGAAGAGGATGTGACACAGGGGACAGAGCTGCTGGGGATCCCAGTTTGAGTCTAAGCGGTGCTACTCAACATCCTGTGATTCTATGAAAATCACTTAATCTCTCCGGGTTATACATTGTTATATACATATGTGCAAAGCTTTTTGTGCTGTTCAGAGCCTCTAAAGAACTTGAGTTTGCCAGATAATGAGGAATAGTTGAGGGTAGGGGCTTGTGGGTGGTACAAGCCATCTTAGCTGAGATGTGTTCATTGCTTTGTTCCCATAGACAAAGCATTCAGCCAAATGAAGAAGTGATTTCAGAGGGGTGAGATGGGCCATGGAGCGACCTGTCAACAGAGAATTACAATCTTAGATTCTGGAGAGCACCAGTGATTGAACTAGAGCTTTCACATCTTACTCTGATATGTATTGGCAGCTTCCCCAGAGAAGACACAGTTAATATTGTGATTTTCTGGCCATTGTGCTGATTTACAATTGTAAGATGAGTCTTTTATCCTGTTTGAATCCTAATGATGTAGCCCTATCAACATTGGTGGGTTTGCTGTAAAGGTGTTGAGTGAGTCCCTCCAGTATTTTACCAGAAGTGTTCATTTAGAAGAGTAGATAAGGAGTAATTCAGATTTGGCAGGGTTTTGTTTTAGATTACAAGAAGACATCCAGTCTTGAATGGAGTTTAGAGTGATGGCAATATGTCATGTGGAGGGGAGTCCTTTGAGTATAGTTTGGTGCCATCTGCATATTGATGACAGAGGATCTCTGTCTTTCTTAGTAGCATTCCAATAGGCTCAAATGAAAGGTTGAATAAGGTCGGAGCAAGTAGACAACCCGGATGGACCCTTGGTCTACAGTCAATGGAGTGAGTTGAAAGGCAGTCATCAATTTTTATCCTCTGTGACCTACCCATGAGGAATGATTCAAACCATTTAAGAAAATGCTATTGATGCCCACTCAATTTCAGATTGTTTCAAGGAGTGTAAGGTGGTTTATGGCATCAAAGGTGCTGATAAGTTGATAAGAATCAAGAAGAAAGAGTTGCCTGAATCTATGACACGAAGAGCACCATTAAACACCTGTCGTAGTGCTGCTGTTTTGGGGCTGCAGCTCTGATTGAAACCAAACAGGATTTTTACAAGGAAAGGCAGGTTTGGAAATAGGGTGAACATTGTTGAGGTTATTAGCATCTGCAGAATGTTTTTTGAGGAATGGGGTTACTGTTCAGTTTTGAGGTGGTTAGGAAATGTTCCTTAGCTGAGACAGAGATTCACCACTTTTTTCCAGTAGAAGAGCATGTGAGTGTAGAGTTATTTGGCTAGGCTACCCGGGAGAGGGTTCGCAGAGTAATTTGAAGGTTTGTCTTCATGATGTTTTTAAGTAAATCTTACACACTAATTGTGTCAAACAGTTGCAAAATGTTCTTGGACCTGCACACTGTGGTGGGGTAGGACGGTCATTTTGGCATATCAGTGATTTTACATTGGAGTCCAAGAATTATGCAAACTCTTCTGTTTTCATTAAAGGGTAATCAAATTTGATAGATGTGGAGATGGAGGGGCTATTGGCTTTTTCGACCAGTTAAAAGAGTTGCTTAGGGCAGTTCTTATCTGTGTCATGAATTGCTCTAATGTGATTTGATTGTTCACAGAAGACATGTCTTTTGTATAGTGCACTTGCATTTCGGAGACATGAAAGATTAGTGGTGACGGGTGACTGTCTCCATTTCTTCTTTATTATTCTTAAGGAATTTCTTTTCCTATATAAGGTCTTGTTGAACTATGGAACTAATGGGTAAGGTATTTTCTTTTTGCTTTGAAGTGGAGTTACCTCATCAAGCAGATCTGAAAGGCGACCAAGACAGTGAGCAGTCAAATAATTAGCATTCCGTGAAGGGGTTGATGGGTGAATGTACCTTCTGTGTGGTGTTTCTGGGTATGATGATGTTAATGTTCAGGCAGTCAATCTTTTTGATTGTCCAATGGTCCCTAAATGAGAGCGGTGTTAAGAGAAAGGAAAAAAGAATGATCAGACAAGTCAACTAGTACGCGTTTGTCACTAAGATCAGGTCTTCTTTGGAGATTATTAAGTCCAGTATGGAATTTATTGAGTGTGCTGGCTTTAGGTTGAGTTTGGTCAGATTATAGGCAGAAAAAATGCAAATTGGTTGACTGAGAATAACCTGTATTGACCAAGTGAAGATTAAAGTCTCATAGAAAACTCAGTTTGTCGCGGTGCGTTAATTGGTGATTTGAGAGATCCAAACATTCCTCGATGAATTCTGTGTTATCGCCTGGTGGGTGGTAAATGACATTTAGTCAGAATTTTGTGTTGCACGTGTAGGTCCAGAGTTAGGTATCGGAATGTGGAAAAAGAGGAGTTAAGTATCTCCTTTCATTGTAGGGAGTTACTGAAGGTGACTGTAATACCTCTCCCTATTCTCCTTGCATTGTCGTTCCTGATGATGAAGTAATTTGGAGGCAATAGACAATCAAATATGTTTTGGGATGTGTCATTGAACCAGGTCTCTGCATGGATTAATAGGCCGGGGCTTTAGTTAATGATAGTGTCTGAGATGTCCAGCTTGTGCTTCTTTGCTGATCGACAGTTATGGAGCATCCATCATAGGGCTGAGGTGACTGACTTTGTGCAAGAGGTGTAAAGAGATTTAGTCATAAAAATATTGTTCCTCGTGGCTGGCACCTTCTTTAAGTGCAGTGGTGGTTGGACCTAGTGAGTGAAATAGTCAGTATTCTGTGGTGGTTTGAGTTGTTTAGACTAGACGGAGTTGAGGGAGTAGAGGAGGCTGAGAGTGTTGGGGTGTTTTAACATGGCAAGTAAGTTAACAATATCAGCCAGGGAGTGGCTGGGTGGAAGTCTCTTGTCGTGGAAAAGATAACTACTCCTTGGTTTGGAGTGCCAAGGGTAGTGTGTCCATAGCTGGGGAATAGCGAGTGTTAGGGCACAAGCAACCTGAAGCTTCAAGTGGGATATAGTAACATCAAGCTATGGTGAATTTAGAGTTAAGGAGATCTAGGTTATGTTCTAGGGGATGCAGGGCTTTGGAGTGAGACTTGTGTTTATCTAGGGGATGCAGGGCTATGGAATGAGACTTGTAATGGTGTTCTTTTTTTGAACTTTTGTCATTGGAGGATGATTTTTGTAGATAGTCTTTAAAAGTTAAGGACCACCGTAGATCAGGGTCACAATGGGAGGTACTGGTCCGGTATTCGCAGTAGGAGATTGGTTCAGCCAGTTGGTGTATATAAGGTAGTTCAAGGATTTCATCGCGAAGTGGCTCTTAGTAAAGGCGGGGCTGTGCTGCATTTGATGGGAATGCTCACTGACATGTAAGGGTATGGGCAAGATGTGGATTTTGTTGGGTGGACTATCAGTGTGTGCTAAGAGATCACAGTGTGTGGATGGCTGAGTGCCAGAACCTGATTCTAGGGCCCATGGGCATGCAGGAGTTACTGGGCCAAAGCACGATGGTTTAGGTCTTTTATCCCTGATATCTCATGGCCCACCTTATTATGGATCCCGCTCAGCTCAAATTGGTCAAGTGCCCTCTTCTGCACATGACTCCCAGCAGAGTAGCATGGCTCCAGCATTCAAGGCTCCCCCAGGGGAAGTTCAGACTCATAACTCAACATGTGGACAGAGCGGCAATAAATCTAAATTTAGTCAAATACTTGTTTTTGTATAAAAAGAAGTATTTTATTCTAGATCTACACATGCAACGGTAGATGACATTCAAAGAGCAAGAACATAATCCCCTTGAGGTCAGGGCTGTAGTAGTTGTCTGGCCACTCCATGTCAGCCCACCTCTAGTGTAACTGGTTAGTTGTTATTCCCTATTCACTGATGGCCACCACCAGGGAATGTAAACTAATAGGTCATACTCAAGAGTTCTCCCCTCAGACTCTGCAAGTAGGTTTAGTTTTTAGAGACTAGGCTTTAGCAGCACCAATGGTGATAGGTTCCCAGGGGCACAAAGGGCTAGTTCTCGGCTTACATGCTTCAGTGGCAAAGTACCCTGTGGTATTGCAGTGCAATCCTGGTCTGGATCAGCTTAATTAGGCTGCCCATGGTCTCACGTAGCAGCACCCGGCTTGTGCAGAGTCTCTTCTTTTTGCCACGCTACCAGGAGCAGTCAGATGGGTAAGATGCTCCAGCAGTCATGCGGTTAGTCCTTTCTCCCTCGGCAAAGGATGGGGCTTGGTCTCTGTTAGACTTAGCATCTTTGGCGTGGTTTCCCCAAACTTTTTGCCTCTACCTTTCTATATTTTTGATGCTGTGCTGGATTTAATTTTTGTTGGCTTAGATGCTTTGGGCATTTTTCCACTGCTGATCAGTGTCAAAGTGCAAATGCTCCCTGTGTAAATTATAATTGCAATTGGTTCTCCCTGATTGGCATATGTATTTACTGGTAAGTCCCTAGTAAAGGGCACTGAAGTGTGCCAGGGCCTGTAAATTAAATGCTACCAGTGGGCCTGCAGCAGTGAATGTGCCATTCACATGAGTAGCTCTGAAAAGGTAACTCAGACCTGCCACTGCAGTGTCTGTGCGCAGTTGTTAACGCCCATGTCGACTTGGCAAGGGCACCCACTTTCCAGTCCCAAACCATCCCTTTTCTTACATGTAAGGCACCCTATGGTAGGACCAAGGTACCCCTTGGGCAGGGTGCAGTGTATGTGAAAGGTAGGACATGTACTGGTGTGTGTGACATGTCCTGATAGTGAAATAATGCTAATTTTGTTTTTCATTATTGAAAGGCTATCTGACCCATAGGATAGAATGGCAAATGCTTTGTAACATCTTACAAGTATAACTTCCCATTGGGAGAAGATAGAGAAAAAAAGTTTAGGCTCTCTGAACTCAGAATTTAATAACACATCTTTTAGTAAAGATGGTTTTTAAATTGTGTGTTTGAAAACGCCTCTTTTAGAAAGTAGGCATTTTCTTAACTAACCATTCTGTGTGCCTCTGCCTGTTTGTGTACTGACTGTCTGGTTTTGGAGTGAGAAGGTATGTGCATTCACTGTATACAGCCACGGGGGTTGAGGTGTGCCTGGTCCTTCCCGGATGACTCAGAGTTGGGCTGAATGGACCCTGGATGAATTTAGAGTAGTGGGAGGAGATTTCCTTGCACTTAAATAGGGCCTGTCTCCGTTGTGCAAGGCTGTCTCCACCCCCTGTGGTTGTACTGCATGAGTGAGGACAGAACTGGTTTGGACTGGGCTCAGAAACCCTTGCACAAAGAGAACAAAGACATTTTGGGGTAAACATATTAGACCTAAAACACCAGAACTTCAGTCTACTTGTGGAATCAAGAGGAACCTTTGCCAAGGAGAAACGCTGGAGTAACTGGAGGGGGAGTACTACCCCTTGGCTGTGTGCTGTCTGGGGTTGGCCTGCAATAGCCATTTCTGCCAAGGAAAGGACAAGGACTTGGCTGTGTCTCCCTGCTTAAGGAAGTTCTCCAGAGGTTTGAGTAGAGCTTGTTTTTTGTTCTGAAGTCTCAGAGATACGAAGACTTCACCTCACAGTTCCCCTGCACTTCCTTGCTTGGAGTTATGACCTGCCAAAAGGGGCCAGTGACTGTGCTGGGCCTCTAAAAGATGTTCCTGCTGTTGGGAGATGGAAAAGCAATGCAACTACAAGAAAATCGATGCTCTGCTCTTCTTGCTGCTGTTTTTTTTCTGATGCAGCACCACTGTGCGAGAAGAATATCCATGCATCGCTGCGCCACTGCTGAAACCAATGCTAACACTAGAAGGTTTGGCCCTTAAACAGCAAAGCTGGACCTATTTAACAAGAAACATAAAAAAATGCCAATACTGTCACTATTTTTCTTCCAACAAAACAGATTCAGGGAGGGTCCAACGGATATAAGGTTTAAAGACCCGTACCTGGTTATTATCCCCAGCAACTTCTATATGTATAACACAGAAAACACAGAGGGTCTATCAGCTTAATTATATAGCTGGACTGTCAGTCCGAGTCACCAGGATCTCGGGGTGTATAAATCACATGAAGACAGCATAATTCAATATACGGTGAACACCATGTGTATAGGAAAAGCCAACACAGCGCAGATCATTCATACATGGCTGACAAATCCAGAACAATTAGTGAAGGGTTTCCATCAAATAGACTCAGTGATCAGTCCTATCATTTGGCCAAACCCAAGTGCATGTCAGTCTGGTCCCCTGATCATTGGGACAGCAAACACCGCACCATCTATTGCTGGTTAAGGATTTGGTCCACCAACATACGCGAACCGTCAGTGATGGCTGATCCTTGATGGTCAAGTGAATAGCAGTGCAACAAAGAAATAGTGGCTTTAAAATAGGATGGAGTGTCCTCCTACTAATAACTTTATTCTGCGGACGAACCACACCTCCTAGTTAAAAACCAAGAACAGTGCAAGAGAGACAGTCAAACAGATATCTGTCTGATAACGGGCCAACATGTTTCTGCCTATCGGGTATAAAATCCCATGGCATTCGTCAGGGCCTCTGTTCTTTCAATAGTTGCACAAGTAGTAGTGAAACAAAAGAAACACCACCACCACCAAAGTGAGAGAAATAAAAAATTAGAAAGGTTGAATACGGTACAACCTGTAACAACCGCAGACATTAGCCCTCCATGTCAATAAGGAAATACAAATTCTATGGAGGAAAATGTATAGTCGTTAATTATGGACTGACTGTGTCAGTTACCCACACACCTGGTATCACCAAAAATAAATGAAAAAACTATATAATATATTCATGCTCACCCTCCATGGTAGGGAGAAAGACCTTACCTCACCGGTACCTTGCTCAGGTTGTTCGAGGCCCCGCGCTACATAGATACAAGAAGGGAAACAGAAATGGAGCACCCTAAAGCGTAGATTACACACAACAACTAACAACAACTACCGGTGGTATGTTTTTGTCCACTTACTTGGATCTTTGTCTTATCAGGCATGGGTAGCCATCCGTTTTTGCTTTCACAGTCTCTAAAACATAGAAGGGGAATATGCATGAGACTCTTCATTTTTTGTCTGCCTTATGCATGGTATATAAAGGAATTTTCCCAGAATTACCCCATTCCAAAGTTTTAGTCGGTCCTTCTCCGATGTATAATTTTAGTCCTAAAAAGATCAAACTGCGGCGCTCATTAATGCACTCTCATGCAGCCCTACTTGCAAGAACACTACCCACAATCAACAATAGTTTTCAATTCATCTTAAACCCCAAAGCCTCGCCTCGCGCTAAAGACTCAAAGCACAGCTTTTCCCAAAAATGTTTTCCCTTTAAAAACGTTTACAATGAACAGTTTAGCAGGAACGGAAAAGTTTGCCTAATGCGGTAATATTCTGACTTCTTCTTGTGCTCGCACCACCATTATCAGTAGCCTCGCTCCCAACAACCCGAGTTGGCTTCACAAAAGGATTTCAAAGCAGGGTGCGTTTCCTAAGTTTTCTATCATGTCCCTTTTATCGTTAAACACTTGAGAGTAACATATTGCTGCGTGTAAGCTGCGGAAAACTAAACTAGTTCGCTTCTTGTCTTTACGCCGTCTCGCTGTTGACACTTACTTATTTAAGTTTCTGAGACAGCCACGGATGGCTTCTTCTTTAGCAGGGGGATCGGAAACGAATCCCATTGTGTTGCCGTTTCTCTGTTCTTCGGCCCTTCCGCTATAGGTGCCACGCTAAGGATTCTGGGATGCGTGATTTGTAACGCACAGGTTTGTGCGAGATGTAGTTTGGTCGTATAAGCAGGAGATTGCCTGTATGCACACATTAAGGATTTCTAGGATGGGTGATGAGGTGCACATGGGTTTACTACCAGAGGAATGCGTATGTTTATGACTAGACAATATACGGCAATAAGTATGCTGAAAACAGCACCAACTTCATATTATTCAAAGTTCTTCCCATTAAGGAGATGAATGTCGAGTTGGAATTCTTCTCCTATCATTGACAATGTGTTTTATATTTTCAGGGCATGGAAAAAATATATTGCAAACAGCATCTGCGGTGGAATTGGAAATATTCTCCCATGACTGTTGATGTGGTTGCCACCAAACTAGTATTATCAGGACATTTAAATAAACCGTTAGCTGACAAACATGTTAGCTGACAAAAATGTTCGCCTATGAATGTCAATATTATTTCCAAAATTGAAAAATGAACCCAGTGGCCGATGTTCCAACAGTAATACCCCTCATAAGTTGGTGTGAGTGATTGTTCTGCCCATCAAAAGTCATCCTAGATTATAAATTTCGGATAGCTCATTCAAGCCCTCAATTGCCGTGTCAAATTTGATGATTAATAGTGCTTCCCGTTGTATTAATCTCCTTTCCAAATCCCCTCCACTAGGATCTGCTTCCAATTTAGAAATTACAGTCCAACGCAAATCTTGTTCTGCATGGTTGTTATTAATCCAATGGTGTACCAACGGAGCAGACAACACTTTTTTCCGAATCTGTGATTTGTGCTGAGTAATGCTATGTGTGACTTCTTGGTTTGTCTTTCCCACATACAATTTTTTGAATGGGCCAAGGATTCCATATATCACATTCTTGGATTTGCAATTGGTAAATGTATCATGTTTCCAACTCACATTTTTGTGAGAGAACACAGACCCTTCTATTGTCTGATTGCAATACAGACATGTGCCACATTTGTGGTGGCCCTTAATCGGTGGGATACCTAGTTGGTCTCGCAGGTTTCTTCTTTGGGCCATTTTGGGCAATGCTGCTTGTACCACCTGATTTCCGATACTGCTTTCCTTTTTGAGTGCAAAAAGTGGAAATTGATTTAAAGTATCATCCAACCCTTGCACTAGATGTCAAGTTTGGCAAATGATCTTTTTTAGAAAGTTTGTACTTGGGCAAAAAGTTGTGACGCATACCATTCGGTCCATCTTTGTTTTTTCTCTCCTTTGTGACAACTCTTCCCTGGGTGTCCACCAGGCTCTCCTCATTGCATGTTTCAATAACTTTCTTAGATAGCTGCGATCTATTAGCCTATCCATTAATTGATTTGCATGAAAAAAATATTCATCTTTGAAGGTACTGTTCCTTTTAATCCTTAAAAACTGCCCGTAAGGGAGATTATCCCTTAAGCTCCGGGGGTGATGACTGTGTAATGCAAGGATTTATTTCTATCCGTTGCCTTCCTGTTTAGTGTTGTCACTAAATGACCTTCAGAGGGATAGACTTCCACGTCCAAAAAAGTCATCTTTTTAGGTGCATGATTAATACTGAACTTGATGTCCGCGGATTTGTTGTTCAGCCATCCATGAAACAGGAGCGACGTCTCTTTTGTTCCCGTCCACATCAAAAAAATATCGTCAATATAACGAACCCAATTTGATATGTTTTGAAGAAAGGGGTTATCGTTATATATACATTTTTCTTCGAATTTAGCCATATAAATAATGGCCAATTCTGGGGCAAATGGACAGCCCATGGCACATCCCTTCGTCTGAAAATAGAATTCTGACTCAAATATAAAGTAGTTTTTTCGCAAGGAGAAACTCGCGAGTTCCATAATGAATTCTGTTGGTACCCTGTTAGGCTTTGGTCTTGTGTCAAGGAACGATTGTATAGCTGCCAATCCACCTTCCTGGGGAATCTGAGTGTACAGTGAGACTATATCGAGCATTACTAAAATTTGAGTTTCTGGGTCGAATTGCACATTTTCAATTTTGTTAATGAAATCCGTGGTATCCAGAATGTAAGAGGGTATTTGATCCATGAATGGCTTGAGGAAGAAGTCAACATATTTTGAGATGGGTTCAAAAATAGACTCACACCCTGAGACGATTGGTCTCCCGGGCGGGTGTGGGGCATTTTTGTGTACTGTTGGTAGAATGTACAGTAGTGGGATTCTGGGATGTTTTTTATTCAGAAAATCAAATTCTTTTTTACCTACAAATCCCATCTCATGTCCATTTCGTAATATCGGTATCAATTCTCATTGAATATATCTGGAGTTGGATCTTTGTCGATTCTTCGATAGCATTCCTTCACATCTAATTGTCGTTTAACTTCAGCAATATAGTCCTGAGTGTTCCAAACTACAATTGATCCGCCCTTATTGGCCTGTTTTATCACAATTGATGTGTCATTTTTTAGCATAGATATTGCTTCTTTTTCTGCAATCAAAATATTGTGTTTGACAAAATTTCTCCTCTTCTCTTGATTGGAAATTGCATATAAAACAGTTTTCTCAAAAGTATACACCTCCTTGGGTATTTTGTTAGTGGGTGGAAAAAACATTGATTTATTCCTTAAACCAGTAACTTCCATAGCCTGTGGTGTTGGATTTTCCAAAAAGAAGGTCCTTAATCGAAGTTTCCTACAGAATTCTATCACTTCAGATTTCATTTTTAGTAAAATCTGTATGTTTGGATGGTACATAAGACAGTCCTCTTTTGAGTAAACTTTCTTCAGCCGTGGTCAATTGTCTAGTTGAGATATTGAAGATTGGGGAGGCGGCTATGTTTTGTAATATTGGCGCCTCGTTCTCATTTCCCATGGCTGATTGGGGTATCTGCTCCGGCCGCGTGGTTTCGTTTGGGCTCTTCCTAAAAAAAGGTGTGCCCCTATTAGTAAAGGATGTACTTGGCACTTGTTGGTTATTCCCACGTCTCTTGGGATTAAATCGATTTTCATTAATCTCAGACTCACCCCCCGATGAAGAAGAGGTGTCCGAGAAGGAGGTACATTTGTCCCTTGAACGTACTTGATATTCAGAAAGGAATCTTCTTGATTCCTGCCTGGAATAAAAATCTACCTGCAGGAAGGGATATGTAGTATCCAGTGAGTAGTTCTTTTTGTCCTTTTCAAATTTGATTTCTTTTTGATTTATTGTGTAATCTTCGAATTCCACTATTTCTTTTTCAACTTTCAACAATAAAGTTTTTGCATCTGTTATTGCTTGGTTGTCTTTAATCTCTTGTTCTAATTTAGCTATCTCAGCCAATTCTTCACGAGAAATTCGTTGAGCTGTCTCTATCGTTAGGACCATTAGATCCCTACTACAATTTTTTCGATGTGACTGTAACCTTTCTTACAAATTGGATCCTCTGTGAAGATTACTGGGATATTTCTTATTTGAAGACCGCCAGGGATAGTCCCTGCTTTAAGATGTTGCAATAGATAGTGGCCATGGAGATCTGTTCGAATTTGTTTTTTCTTTATTCCTATGAGTTTATCTGATTCATTTTGTGTTTTTGCCGTATCACTCAATGCAACTGAGGAGAATAATGGAGGTGCGTTACTAAGTCTTTGGATGTGGTCCTCACTGTATGCAAAAGTGTCTTGTTCAGTCATAGTCAGAAAAAAATAATAATAAACGAAAAATAAAATTTCTTACATTCATACACACAACTCAAATCCACAGTCACCGTGAACAAACCTCAGCTATACATTCCCTGGTTCCACCAGGATTAATCTCTTTTTTCTCCCAAGTCAGAGCCTCTAAATTCCTTAAGGCTTGAAAATCCACCTTGCGAGCCAACGCCTACTCTAAACGAGCTAACACTAGAAGGGTTGGACCTTAAACAGCAAAGCTGGACCTATTTACAAGAAACATAAAAAAATGACAATACTGTCACTATTTTTCTTCCGCAATTCAAGAAGCTGTGTATTGAGTCTTTAGCGCGAGGCGAGGCTTTGGGGTTTAAGATGAATTGGAAACTATTGTTGATTGTGGATAGTGTTCTTGCAAGTAGGGCTGCATGAGAGTGCATTAATGAGCGCCGCTGTTTGATCTTTTCAGGACTAAAATTGTACATCGGCGAAGGACCGACTAAAACTTTGGATAGAGGTAATTCTGGGAAAATTTCTTTATATAACCATGCATAAGGCAGACAAAAAATGAAGAGTATCATGCACATTCCCCTTCTATGTTTTAGAGACTGTGAAAGCAAAAACGGATGGCTACCCATGCCTGATAAGACAAAGATCCAAGTAAGTGGACAAAAACATACCCCCGGTAGTTGTGTGGTTATGGCTTCCAAAAAATGACGTATATTTATTATTTTCCTTTTTGTCTTGTTTTCTTTGACTTGGCTGATTGTGGCAAAAGAAAATCCATTGGGAGAGAGTAAACTTATCTGGACAAAGAAATCGGCTGATCTCATGAAAAGGTAACAAGGAGTTTTTTTGGTAGTGCAGAAAATGGTTATGTCTTTAAGATTGGTACTATAATAAGATATTTTGGTTTTTCAGTTATTGGTCCTGATGAGAACCCCTTTACGGTTGTGGGTTCGAAACGTGTTGACCACGTTATTTGAACAACAAGTGCAGTAATAAAGAGTAAGCCCCTGCATCTCGCCACAATGGCCCAATAAGTTAGGGTGCATACTGAGTTTCAGTCTTGATGAGAAGAGGGTTCACTGAATAGCAGACACTGTTGTTTTTGAATTCCATTTTGCAAATGATGAAAAAGTATTCTGTATGTATTATATAGGTCATGTTTGCTGTTTTTTTGTATAATTAATGTTTTTGCATTTCATTTCATGTCATGAAGTTAAGTATGTGTTTTTGTATAAATATGTAAAGAAGGGTGTGGGTTGTAAATATGAAATGTGTAAAGCATAATAAGTATAGTTTTTGATAAAAATGAATAAAACTACTTGAAAAGAATAAAATGAAATATAAATAAATTCTATATGTCACATTGAATTGGGGATGTGCACTACTTCTTAAATGCGGAAGAAAATAGTGACAGTATTGGCATATTTTGATGTTTCTTGCTGAAACCAATGCAGCGCCTGTCACCGCTGCAAGAACCGATGCACTGAGGGATTGCAGCTGAAGAAACTGACGCAGCACCGCTCGACACCACCACATCAATCACCGATGCATCTCAAATTTCCACGCATCGTACCTGTGCAGCAAGTTTTCCTGATGAATCCCCTGCTGACCAGAACCGTCTCCGAATTGATGCATCACTTCCCCTACAGACCAGATTTGACGCATTACTTCTCCTGCGTGCAGCAGGACTGTTGCCTTGCCTCCCCATGGTCTCATGAACTGACGCATCTATTTTTTTCCAATGCTTCGCATCTCTGCGGCTGTTTTGCCTTGCGCTTTCTTTTGTTGCAACTACAGGTACTTTGAGAGAAATCACGCATCCATAGTTTTCTATGGGCCAAGTTGTTTAAAACCTTTTTAAAGTCACATTCTTATTACATGTATGTTGGATTTTCGTTGTTTTGGTCTTGTTGAGTTTAGATAAAGATACTTTATTTTTCTAAACTGGTGTGGTGTCCATTTGTGGTGTTATCACTGTATTACAGTATGTTTTGAGTACAACTACTTTACACATTGCATAATACACTGATGGTGTAACATTAACTAGGAGACTTGGCGCCTATAGAATTTGTATAGTGCAAACTAGTGTTTATTCAAGCGGTGGTAAAGGTGAGGGAAAACACCCTAGACCCTCAAATGATTCGACCCTGAGGTCAGTATTGAAACAACTATCATCATCTACACATGCATGTGCAGAGGATAAGAATTGTAACTTTACACATTGTCTTTGGGATAAGTCTGTCTGCTCTTTCCAAGCTACCCAGGGGGAGAGTATGGGTTATCTAAGGTGTGTATCCCCCTTACCCTGACTAGAAACAAGGGTGCCTATTTAAACAAAGGTACCTACCTCTGCCAACTAGAGACCCCATTTCTAACAGTCTCCTTGCTCCAACTAGGTTCCGCGGGTCCAGTTCACAAAATGCAGTTGAGTTCCACCTTGGTCACAACAGATTTAAGGTCACTGGTGCTGACCTGTATCTCTCGCCTTCAGGGTCTTCAGCAGCCCCTCCTGTTATATGGGGTCACCACTCCAGCCTTCACACTCCGGTCATGCTAGCCTCACATGAATAGTCACAACAGCATCTCTGGTATGTGGGGTTGCCAAGCCACTTCAAAACGCAGACAATGATCTGATTGGTGGGGTTTCTCCCACCACAAGCTTGAATCCATGCAACCATGGCCCCTCCAAGCATACAGGGTCTCCCAGTTAATTTAGCACATGAGCAACGACAAGATCGGCATGGGGACGAGTTTCTCCCACCACAATCTGTAGGCAGTCAATGGCAGTCTCTCCTGGAATAGAGGGTCACCCAGTTAGTTCAGCACATGGGCAATGGCCCGATCATTATGGGGACTGGGTTTCTCCCACAGGACTTGTCTAACTCAGTTAATGTCTGACCCTCCTGTTATACGGGGTCGCCACTAAAGTCCTAAATACAGGCTATAGCTGAATCAGTGTAGGGCTGGATTGCTCATTCCTTGCTTAGAGTCCTCATACCAGGGCTCGCCTTTGGGCCTTGCTACCTTGAATGCTCTCCTCCTCCTCATGGGCATATTGGTCTTGGCGAGCAGGCATGCGCTGGTGCTCCAGGTTCTAGGGCAGGTGATCTTGGCTTCCTTGGGTGATGTCCACTCACCCAGCAGGGAAACTAGCAGGTGGGGCCCCTAGTCCTGGTCACAGGCAGAAGCCTTGCAGGGCTTCCCCTCCTCACACAGCCCGGCAAGCTGCACCGCAGATGATAAAGTTTGAGGTCTCAGATTCCCTTACTCGCTCTTTAAAAAAGCCCCAGCATAAGCCCAGAAATTATCCTGTGTTCCGGATTTGATAGAAAGCGAAAAGAGACGGAGGAAGATCGAAAGCTGGTCGGAATCCCCTGACGTCTACTGGGAACCAAGAAAACTCGACTACCCCGGTGAAGATACCGTAAAAGCGGAACTGCCGGAGCCAGCCACAGTCAGCGAGGCGCCCGGCGGATTGCCTGCAGAGATATAGAACCGACCACAGAGTGAGGTCAGGAGGAGGAGTGCTGCACCTCAGGACGGGACTGTGGCTCTTGATCCACTTAACTAATCGGTGTTGCGATCTGCTGTTAGCCTTTGCTGATTCGTGACTGGCGAAGTGAGCGGCGCAGACTATGAATGCTAGGCCCAGGCACATAACACACAAGAGGGCCAAGGCTAGCGGAACAGCATTGCGGGAGAGAAACGGAGTGGATCCCCATTGGCAAGAAGAGTAGAGGACCATTAACGATGATTGGCCTGGGAAAGGGTGAGGTGCCCCCGAAGACACTTCTGTAATCCAGGCCTTCACCGCAGTGTGGAGGTACGCAGGCCCCCCTGGAATAAGAGAGGGTGGAGCAGGGAGAAATCAATCAATCAATCAATCATTGTACTTATAAAGCGTGCTACTTACCCGTGAGGGTCTCAAGGCGCTGGGGGGGGGGGGTTGCCATTACTGCTCGAAGAGCCAGGTCTTGAGGAGTCTTCTGAAGGTGAGCAGGTCTTGGGTCTGTCGTAGGTGGGTAGGGAGGGTGTTCCAAGTTTTGGCGGCGAGGAAGGAGAAGGATCTACCGCCGGAGGTCGTTCGTTGGATGCGGGGGACCGCAGCGAGGGCGAGGCTGGCGGAGCAGAGCCAGCATCTGGGGGTGTAGAAGCTGAGTCTGCTGTTGAGGTAGGCTGGTCCGGTGTTGTGGAGTGCTTTGAGTACATGGGTGAGTATCTTGAAGGTGATCCTCTTGTCGATGGGGAGCCAGTGTAGGTCTCTCAGGTGGGGGGTGATGTGGCTGCGGCGAGGGACGTTGAGGATCAGTCCGGCGGAGGCGTTTTGGATGCGTTGCAGTCGTCGCAGGTGTTTGTCCGGGATTCCTGCGTAGAGTGTTCCTCTGAGGGTGGTGTTGGGGTCAGTGTGGATCCGGAAGTGCAGGTGTTTGGCGGTGCTCGAAGTGTCGTCTGAGTTCGATGGAGACCTTGAGGCTGGAGTTGTGGACGATGGCTAATCCTCCTCCAGTTCCGTTGGTGCGGTCTCTGCGGGCGATCTTGTAGCCGTCCGGGATGGCTATGGCGATGTCGGGAGCCGAGGAGTCGTTCCACCAGGTCTCAGTCAGGAAGGCAACGTCTGGGGTGGAGGTGTCGAGCATGTCCCAGATCTCGGCAGCGTGTTTGTGTGCAGAGCGTGTGTTTAGGAGTATGTAGCGGAGGTGGTTGGGTCTGGCCCTTGGTGGTTTGGTGGCTCTGTCGCTGGTGAAGTTGCCGGTGCGGCAGGAGAAAGGTCCGTGGGTGCGTTTCGGGGCGGCCCGGAAGCAGCTGTTGTCTCGGCCGGTGTTGAGTGCGTGGAGGGTGCTGGCGTTGTAGCACAGTCTGGCGTCGTGGCGTTCATGGGGGCCAGGAGTTCTGGAACTGGGCGCGGTCCAGGCGCGGACGGGTGCAGACGGGCTTGCCTAAGGCGCGTCAGTGGCGCGCCCGCTGCGCGCGGCCATGCATCGTCCTGCATATATGGGGAGGTGGGAGGGAGGAGCAGCAGGGAGGCGGGAGCAGCGAGTGGGCAGGGGGCGGGGCCACAGGGGGCACAGCAGCAGGGAGGACGAGAGGCACAGAAAGCAAAATGGGGCAAAAAAGAGGGGAAAACAGTGGCACAGAGCAAAAAAGAAACGGGGCACAGAAGAGGGGAAACCCGTGGCACAGAGCAAAAAAAACTGGCACAAAGGAGGGGGAAAACGAGTGGCACAGGCAGCAAAAAAAAATGGGGCACAGAAGAGGGGAAAACAGTAACACAGAGCTAAAAACAGGCACAAAGGAGGGGGAATACCAGTGGCACAGAGAGCAAAAAATGGGGCACAGAAGAGGGGAAAAACAGTAGCACAGAGCAAAAAAATGGGGCACAAAGGAGGTGGAAAAACGAGTGTCACAGAGAGCAAAGAAAACGGAGGATGGGCACACTAACCAGCAAGTCCTTTAGCAGCGGCAGCAGGGGCACACAGGTGGAGTTGCGTGGAGGGGGAGCTACCAGGAGGGTCAGGGGTCGCTCCGAAAAAGGCGGTGTCGGCCGGGAGGGACGGGCTGTGGTATGCCAGTCCAGAGGGAACAGTGGCTGGAGGACTTACCCCATGAGTAGCGACGGAGAGGGCAGAAGTGTGAGAAAGCGGCGGCTCTGGACTCGGCCCTCAGCAACGGAATGCTCGCGCAGGAAATGGCAGAGATCTGGCTGACGCAGTACATAAAATGGTGAAAAGGCCCTGAGCGATGGGTCATTACGGCCCGCGCTACCGCGTCGAGAGAGACCGGAAGGTGCTGGCTCCTGGTTATTGCCACACGGGGGAGGTGTGAGCTGAACCAGACCACAGTATGCACTCAGTGCAGGAGAGTCGGAGGCCCACCTGCTGCAGTCGAAGGTAAAGAGCAATGGGACAGCTTAGCTGTGCCGTACTGGGCCGGTGATAGACAACGGTGAGAGAAGCCCAGACTCCTCTTCATAGAAAAGATCCTTGAGAAGCGAGACAGACCCTAGAGAGGCCCGGTGCTGGTGGACCTTGGTCAGGGCCCACAGCCCCAGGCAACGCCCGTCACCAAACACAACGATACCAAGACTTTCTAATAGACATTAACCTAACACGAGGAGCTGGAACTATGTCGGAATGCACACAAGTACTGTATATCCCAACACATAAACATAACGAAGGAGAGAATTTGGGGTAAGCACATGCATTGAACTAATATACTGGAGTTGGATCCTCTGCATAATAGAGAGCTCCTGGAAACTGAAGTGGAGGTTGGCAGCCCAAACACAACCAACGCATACCAGGATTGAGGCCCGTGGGAGCACAGGCCCAGGCATATCTGGAAGAGTGTAGAATAACGTATCGGGACCGACAGGGCGAGGCCCCCATGTGACTCAGATCAAGAGACGACATCCAAGACCCCTCGGTAAATGAAAGGCAACAATAAAGAGCACGCAAAGCTGGGGATTGGGGTCCTTGCCCGTGGCCCCAGGTGCCTGGTCATAATATGAGACAGTTGACAACATAAAGCGTGCACATCCAGAACCAGCCCATAGGGGTAGAGGACATAACAGAACCAACTGTGCACATGGGAACCACTGACTCAAGTAGGGGAACTGTGGGACACGTAGGTACAGTCGCAATGGGGAAGCCCAGAACCAAACCAGGGGGAGTCTCTCAAGACCCACAGGAGCAGGTCCACGATGCAAATGTGGACCCAGAGAGTAGCGATCCCTCAGCCGACCCAATTAGACAGCAACTGGACAGGATCTTAAAAGCAATAACAGACAGCAGAAATGCCCTACAGCAAGACATAGGAGCGGTGACTGCGGGGGCTAGGATTATTAAGAACAGAGCACCACAAATTGGCTGAGCACGTTAAAGGCGTGGAACATAATATTGACGAGATACAACCAAAATGTGCAAAGCTCACTAAACAGATGCTGAAGCTTAGGGAAAGAGTAGACTCCCATGAAAAACGTGCAAAAAATGCGGAAGGCCGCAACAAGCGCAATAATATTAGAGTGGTGGGACTGCCGGAGGGACACCGAAGTGGGGCACATGGTGGAATAGCTGGATCTTTAACTCCCTTCTTCGCATTGGAAAGAGCACACACAGTGCCTTCCAGACCACTAGCCCCGGGCAGGCCGGCCATACAGGTAGTAGCTAGGTTGCTACATTATAGAGGGCCGCAACATTATATTGCAACAAGCCCGCACAAAAGGCCCATTTGCAGTAGCTAAGCAAAAAGTCTCCATATACCCGGATTACAGGGCAAAGGTACAGGCCAGAAGGGCTTCATATGCCGAAGTGAAACGAGCCCTCCGAGACCAAGGGATCGAATATTCCTTAATGTACTCCTCCAAACTCAGAATCATCCTGGATGCAAAAACCCCGGACTCGGCATGGTCATGGCTGGAAGACTACAAAATGGGGGTGGCCCCACAAAAGACACACCTAAAAATATTACCACAATGAAGGGGGAAGAGAGGCGCTTTCGCAAGAAACTACAAAACAGCATGGGAGGCAGACCTTCGCCAACACAAACTGAAGCAGAACGGGCAGCAGCACTGCAGGCGGTCTCTGTGATTGGCACGACCCAACACTTATCCACAGATAGAGACTCATCGTTGAACTGGAAATCCACCAGATCGGCTTCGATATCCTCAGGGGAGGATGTCACTAAATTACCCGATGTAACACCACAGACAGTATAATTTGATATCTTTGTCTTTGTTTGAAGTGCCTTGCATAAACTCCATTAGGTGTTAGAGCGGAGGGAGAGGGCTTGAGAAAAACGGATCTGCCACAGGTTTATAGGAAGGAAAACAGACGTTGAGGGTGTGAGTCAATATTTGAAATTATTACACAGGATTGGGACTGTCTCCTCCTCCTAACGAGGTTATCCTTAAGCGGGGACTATTGAACCTACACATTACATGCTGGGCTGCCGTAGCTTGACATGCCCCTTCTGGAAAAGTCCATTCAGGCTGCCCAGAGGAGATATTCTAGTATCACATGGTTCTTTCATGCTGTTTGGACGGCAGGCCATTGGTGTGCTGCCCTGGGGTTTGGGAGTTGTTGTGGGGGTTTGATTCGTATTCTTTTACCCTTCCCCTTTTTTCCTTCTCTACTTTTCTTCCTTATACCCAGATCTGCAGGGAGGTTATGAGCTCATTTCAAAGGATGAAATAGACACAGGTGGGTGTGGAGCGTACACATGAACATGGCTAGCACCCATAATGCTACCATTGGGATAGCATTCATTTCCTGGAAAGTCAAGGGAATGAGGTCCCCACTCAGGAGAAACAATATTCATGAATTCATTAAAGGAAGAGGAATCCATATTGCCATGCTCCAGGAAACACATTTGGTGGGACCCAAGATAGATAGGTTGATATGGAGATGGAGAGGCCAGCTTTGTGCGACATCTTATTATGTTACACACAACCATAGACAGAGAGGGCAGATACATACTAGTGGAGGGCCCCTAACCAGGAGCAGCTGAGCTTCCTCCACATGCTGTCCACGCAAATGGCCTGTTGCACACCGATGCATTCCTGTTGGGGGGACAATTTTAATTGCGTCCTCAACATACAATTGGACATATCCTCTCCCCCCCTGAAAGGGACAGTTATGAGGAAGTTAGCAACTGGACTGCGAGAATGGCTCAAGAACTGGAGTCTGACCCAGACCGTATATATTCATGCTACTGTGCTGTACACAAACTCCATACCAGAATAGATTGCTTTGTATGCTCGCTTAGAATATCTCAGACCATACCATATATGGAAAACATGGCAAGACCCCTCTCCGATCATAGCGCGGTAATGTTGCAGTACACTCCAATAGGAGAAAGGCTACCACTAAGCATGGGCGGATTTTGCGGATTCGCGATCCGCGAATTTGCGGATTTGCGTATTCGCGGATTGCGAAAATATGCGAAATCCGCGAATTCTCGCGGATTAGCGGATTTTTGGGGGGTGTGTGTGTTCGCACGGGTTTCTGCAAGTTCGCGAGGGTTTTGTACTATTTCGCAAATTGCGAACTTACTTGTCGGGTCGCCAGTTTAGCGAACTTGTTGTTTGTACGTGCCCAGTCTGTTTGCTAAGCTTTCTTCATCACTGCCACTCTCTGTCACCACTGGCACTCTCTTTGGTCACCCATGCCACCCTCTGGCTCACCCATGTCACCCTCTGTGTCATCACATCACCCTCTAGTTCACCAGTGTACATTATTGGGGCAAAGCAAAGCACTGCCATCCTCTGTCAACACTGGCACTCTGGTTCACCCATGCCACCCTCTGGCTGGCACACCCATGCCACCCTCAGTGTCATCACAACACCCTCTGATTGACCACTGAGTGAACAAACACCTGCTAAGTGCCTTAAGTTTTGCAAACAACAACACCTGCCCTGCCCCAACTGACATTAATGAAGGCTGGCACCTGCTTGTCTGCTCCCTTTCCTTTTTGTTGCAAATGCAAAGTAAATAATTTTTTTTAACAGGATGCAATGGCATACTTGTAACTATTCTGTGACTGATAGAGCAGGGTCACACAATAGTTGCAAGTAGGCAACCGGATTCTGGAGGGCCCCTTCAGGAAGCACTACAGGTAAATGGTTACAAATGAATAGCTCGAACTTTTGCACCTGCTCGTTCGTTTTGCTTTTGCAAAACTCGTTTTTCGGTAATTTCGCCCTATTCGCGGGGCGCGTCGTAGTGCGAACTCGCCCGTGGAATCCGCGAACTCGTGCGAGTTACCTCAAGGTTGAGTATGGGCGCCGCCATTTTGTTTGCGTGACGTATTTCCGTTTCCGCCCGCTAAGTGTAATCTCGCCCGACTCGCGCCTTGCGAATACAAGTTCGCACGAGTTCGCGAGAGAAATCGCGTGCAAACTTACTTACTCGCACGTGATCGGGCCGCCATCTTGTTTTTCATTCATTCCTATGTGTCTGGGTATGGTGTTTCTATCCTCTCTATATCTCTGCCATCCTTTGCTTGTTTTACTATTTTTTTGATCTATTTAACTTATTTTCTATCCCTGTATTTTTCTAGATCTATATTTTTGTGTTTTAGGCTATTTTTGTTTACTTTTGAACTACTTTTTAAAACTTTTACTTTCCTTCTTCCCTACTCTTATTTTTTTTCATTTTGTCTCTTCTTTACTGCTCACACCTGCCCAGAACAAGAACATGGTCAAGACAGCTGTGAAGCTGCCCAAGACGGGCACCGCAGCCCGTGCCCGGCTCCCGTGTGGTCGATTGAGGGCGGAAATGGTGGTGCCTCGGGAGATTTTCAGCCCTGAGGAGGTGGGCGCACTTGTTTTTTACGTGCAGCGCCGTCTCCCCAGGACCATCGCGGCAGGCGGCAGGATTGCTGCTGGTTACACCAACAGCCAGGAGCGACGGAAGCGGTGGGCGCAGGTGTGCCGGGCCCTTTTTAAGATCACGGGGGTCCAGCGCACCTACAATCAGGTCACCCACCGCTGGACCGACATCCTTGACCGAGAGCGTGACCTGCTAGACGTGCTGGGAGTGGAGGTCCCCGGTCTTGGTGAGTAGTAGTAGCAATTTTTTCATTAATATTTCAAAATCTTCTGTGCATTTCATGTGCACTGTTCTCCTTCTCTGTGCCGGTGCCACTGCTTATTTGTTATCTATTTTGTGTTCATTTAATTGGGCTGAGTATGAGTGTATTTTACAGAACTGCGTAATGCTAGACACAAAGGGGCAGATTTACAAGCCCCTTGTTCCACGTTTACACTGCCTTACCTGACGCACAGCGACGTAAACGTGGCGCATCCCTGCGAGTCATGCACAACGTGATGCATCTAAGGAGATGCGCCACGTGAATGCCTGGGCCTGCGCCTCAATGGGTGCGTTCCCACGCAGGGGGGGAGTGGGGGGTGGGTGGTGCCGGTCAGGCAGATGTGTGCCTCGCAAAAGTGCCTGCGTGAAATCTACAAGATTTAACGCAGGCACTTCCGCGACGCTGCTATGTCAATTCTTTATGCCTGCTTGCTTGAAGCAGGCGTAAGGACTGATGCGGTATGTAGAGTATTGGGCAGCCCTGAGCACTGCTATAGTTGCATTGCGCCCGCGAAGCGACTCTAGAGATGCGCCCCTATTTCGTCACGAGATGCGTTACGCATCTGCCTACCCTTGCGCCAGGGTTTGCCGCATTGTAATAGCGGCGCATCTGCCGTGACGCAAGGTTATTTTTGTGTTACGTATTTGTTCTGGTGCACATCTGGAGGTGTGCAGCTCAGAACTCGTAAGTATGCCCGTAAGTGTCAGATTAGCAATTACCTGCGCATCCCTGCAAAGTGTGTGGCACGGCAGCACCACCCATGGTGCGCCGTATTTACAATGCGGCACACCATGGTCCCAAAACGTCACCGAAGCGTTACGCATCGGTGCCGTAAAGGCGGCTCTTTGATGGAGTTGCGTTGCAACGATGGCGCAGCTCCAGCAATGCTGCGTCAAGCCGTAAGTCTGCTTCATGCAGGCGCAGGGTTTCAGTGACGCATCATTGTCCTAAATGACTGATTGAAATTTTATATATTCCCCATAGCCACTTTTAGCATGCGTTCCTGCGCAGGAACGCCCTCCCTTGCGCTGGAACGCTCCCTAATGGCGCAGGGTTTTAGAATGGGATGCATCTCCCATATGCGCCACGTTGTTAATATACGCCACACCATGGCGCCTCTCTTGTGGCGCTGCGTCACAAAATTGACGCAAGAATGGAGCAGAAGAGCTGCAAGGGGCTTGTAAATCTGCCCCTAGAGTAGAGGCTCAGGTGCAGTCCTTCCTTTGTAGCCCTCTTTTTGGATGAAATAGTAGGTTCTTGTTCTTTCTAAATGTTTGATTTGGTTGACAAGGACATCGGCAAGCAGCAATCATCAATGTTTTCTGTTATTTCTTTCATGTTGTACGTTAGGTCCGCCCAGGGGCAAGCGGACCGAAAA
The DNA here is from genome assembly GCF_964261635.1 of Lissotriton helveticus. Lineage (NCBI taxonomy): Eukaryota > Metazoa > Chordata > Amphibia > Caudata > Salamandridae > Lissotriton > Lissotriton helveticus. The sequence goes on along the minus strand of NC_136067.1, from coordinate 1,071,966,135 downwards.
ATCTGCTGCAGCAGTGGCTCCAAAGGAGGAGGATGCAGGCCAGGGCGGCGAGTGCTCCTTTGCTGGCCCCAGTAAGTTTTCTTTTAAATATAGAGGACCTATTGTTGTCCAAGCATTCCTAATTTAATTGTTTCGAAATAGTGTTTAGATAGGAGCAAAATCAATAATCCTACTGTTGCAGGGACAATTCTCCACAAACCGAACTATGGACACCAAAGACCAGAGTAATAATATTTCAGAGGGGCGTGTTTGGCACACTGTATAAATAAACCTGGTAGTGTCAGCAGCACAGATTCCTCCTTCCAAAAATTGCAAAACTTTTCGCTCAGTCACTCTAGTCCGGACTCTCTAGAGGAAAAACTACAGAGTCAATTCAAGTTTAAAAGCTTTATTAAAAGTTTAAGTAAACACATATATTAAAATAAAGTTAGTTGGAAATGGAAAAGTGCTTGGTGCTGATTTGATGAGTTCTGGAATGGTACACATTTCTTGTGGTCGAGCCGAGCTTTCACCTGGTTTCAAGTTGATGTTCCTCTCTTGTCATTAGAAGTCCAGTTTCTGTCTGTTCAGAGAAAAATAATGTGTGTTAAAAAATTAAGCAAGCATTCAACAATTGTGACAAAAAAATTAAGCAAGACAACAGCTTTCCCTGGAAGGAGGGACATTTACTTTAGACTAGAGTAGACAGTCAATTAATTTTTCAGTTGTTTTCACATTTTTTCATTCATAGACCAAATACTAGTGGAGTGGTGTAATCTAACATTCTTAAATCTACTTTGTAGGTGGAACATCTGGTGGCGGGGCCAGCTCGGATGTGGTCATCATTGACTCTGAGTCCGAGGGTCGATCTGGGGAGGAGGCGGCGCTAGAGGAGTCGGACCAAGAAGAAGTACAGACTGTGAGGAAGGAGACAGTGGCGGTGGCGAGTACAGGTAAGCTGGATCATGGTACTATCTGACTCTTAGATAGGATATGATGTGTATCCAGTGGTGGCCCAGTGACAAATTACAATATGGTAATTACAGCAGGCTGGGACCGAAAGACAGATAGAGGCAGAGACAGAGAGAGAGGAAGACAGAAGGAGAGATAGAGAGGGAGGGAGCCAGAGGGAGGGTGAGGGAGGGAGACAGAGAGAGAGAGACAGCGAGGTAGAGGGAGACAAAGGGAGACAGAAAGAGTGAGACAGAGAGAGAGAGAGAGAGAGAGAGAGAGAGAGAGAGGGAGGGAAACAGACATATCGCCTGGGCCTGGTGCAGATGATACGGTTGCTGGTGTGGTTAACGGCTCAGAGGAAAAATCACTCACTTCTGCCAGATCTCTTTCATATGAAAGAGCACCAAACCAAGGATACAAGAGAGTTGTGGGAAGGGAAATGGTGATTCAAGCGCCCCTCCCTGCGGACGCCCATGATACTGGCCTGAATAGTTTTGTACTGCCCTGGCTAGTTGCTAGTTGTACTGTGACACAACTTCCTGCTGAATCATTTTGTGTTAATCATATTCCTAAAGAGCATTGCTTACAGATTATGTCTTTCTTTCTTCATATAGTTGGCAATACTAAAACCTCCAAACCAACGAGGAGTATGCTGGCTGTACTGGCCCGGCAACGGAGGCTGGAAGCAACTGTTGCGGAATATCGGCGACTGGTGGAACTCGAGGGGGATGACACGCACTCCAGTGCATCCAACTTAACATCGTCTACATCCTCCTCTGTTACCCCACGTTCTGCCGGTAAGCACAGTGCTCCAGCGAACCGGAGCCGTGCCGGAAGACGCCACCGCCGAGCAGCAAAAGCTGCACCTCGCAGCACTGTTAAAGGTCGCTTGCGCCGTGCACTCCGCAGAGTGTCAGACCTAGAGGCGGAGGTCCAGAAATGGCACAAATTTCAAAATGTGGTGGAGGGCCTCCGCCTAGAGCAAGCCATCCTCCAAGAAAAATATGATGCCCTGGCCCTAAAGCATGATGCCCTGGAGGCCAAACTTACCAGCTTGCATCCCTAGAGTGTCCCTTGCCCCTTTTTTTGAGACTTTTGGGGGGTGGGAATTGGGAGTTGGGTTTTTTGGGGACTTTTGAGGACTATTTGTTGGGGTTAGGGAGGGTCTTGCGGGAGATTATTTTGTTAGGGATATAAATATACTTTTTCAAACTTTATCTGAGCATACCTGTTTTTTTACTACTTTTGAGCTGGGTGGGTGGTGGTTTTGCAGTAATTTCATTTAACAGAACACTGTCATCGTGTTGGTTCACGTGCAATAGGCCAAATTTTTTCCTAAGTAAATACCTGTCACAGACTTTGTCAATTCAAGAGCCCTAGGACTTTGCTGCTAGTACCACTGTCACTCTCTCGCCTCTCCGAATACTCCATTATACTACCTCCCATCCAAAAGCTTATCTTACCTGTAATTTGTGTTTGAGGGCTGGCTCCACCTGGAATTCACAGAGTCCTAACGCGTTCTGCAGCAGGGCCACAACTGGAGTTTCCCGGCGTGGATTTTCTGCAAATCAAAAGCAATCAACATTAGAAATGTGGTAGCGGTGCTGACACAACCCTAAAACCTAGAAGCCCCAGAGACAGCACCCCTGAGACAGGCAAGCGAGCAATAGAACGCCTACACGTTCACGTGCAATAGGCCAAATGTTTTCCTAAGTAAATGCCTGTCACAGACTTTGTCAATTCAAGAGCCATAGGACTTTGCTGCTAGTACCACTGTCACTCTCTCGCCTCTCCGAATACTCCATTATACTACCTCCCATCCAAAAGCTTATCTTACCTGTAATTTGTGTTTGAGGGCTGGCTCCACCTGGAATTCACAGAGTCCTAACGCGTTCTGCAGCAGGGCCACAACTGGAGTTTCCCGGCGTGGATTTTCTGCAAATCAAAAGCAATCAACATTAGAAATGTGGTAGCGGTGCTGACACAACCCTAAAACCTAGAAACCCCAGAGACAGCACCCCTGAGACAGGCAAGCGAGCAATAGAACGCCTACACGTTCACGTGCAATAGGCCACATTTTTTCCTAAGTAAATGCCTGTCACAGACTTTGTTAATTCAAGAGCCCTAGGACTTTGCTGCTAGTACCACTGTCACTCTCTCGCCTCTCCGAATACTCCTTTATACTACCTCCCATCCAAAAGCTTATCTTACCTGTAATTTGTGTTTGAGGGCTGGCTCCTTCATTTCTTCATTTCTTCATTGTGCAGAATCCAGGCATCAGCATTATGGGTAATGGATAGGGTGAGTCTGGAGGAGGAGGACTCAGGATAGACGACCAGGACTGAGTTCTTGTCAACTAACTGTTGTGAACCGGAGGAATGCTGCGGCATCAAAATCAAGACAGTTCTGCTGATGTGCTTGTTGTTTGATTGGGTGATTACAGTTTTGTTGGGAATGTGATGAAGCACTTGCTAAAGAAAGACAGACATACAGGAATAAAAGTGAATAAGGAGGACTATTTACAATTAATGAATGAATGATTGAGTCATTTTCAGAACTCGCTGTCAGGGAAGCAGAACTCGTCCTCATACTCTGCTAAATCATCAGTCGGGGTTACTTCTGGTAACTGAGGAGAACTTTCCTCGGGTAGGGCGGTGTCCTCTTCTTCCTGCGTGCATTCTCGTACTCTGTAATCTGGTGGTATGAAGTGCTGGTTCATCTTTATCATGGTGAGCCGCTCCACATTTGCGGGCAAGAGGCGGGACCTTTTGGAAGTCACAATGCCACCAGCAGAACTAAAAACACGTTCTGAAGACACGCTTGCGAGTGGGCAAGACAAGTAATTGATAGCCAGGTTGGTGAGCTCTCGCCATATTTTTCTTTTCCCATGCCAATACGCCAATGGGTCCTCAGTAATATTGACCTCTGTTGAGTCATCCAGATAGGCCTGCACCATTGAAAGAATGTCCTCCCGGATTCCTGTACTTTGCACTTCTGTGTCCTTTCTAGGACCAGGAAACCCTAGCTGAGTTAGCCAACTCGCTTCAGACATATCGCATGCGCCTGGTGCAGATGATACGGTTGCTGGTGTGGTTAACGGCTCAGAGGGAAAGTCACTCACTTCTGCCACAGGCACAGATGGTGAAGTGCTTTTTTGGGACGCCTGATCGCCTGCTGATTCACTAGTAGTACTGTCTTCTCCTACAGTTTCCTTCCGTTCTATTTCAAAACGAATGGCTGACTGAGCTAGCCAACCTTTGTACTCTGTAACATCCGATGTTTCAAAAGGAATTATTACTTTGCCAAACAATGGCTTTTTGTAACGTGGATCCAGAATAGTAGCACAAATGTAGTGCTGTTGTTTCTTGATATTTACAAGCCGTTCATTGCTAACTAGGCGTTGTAATAATCTCTGCGCCAACTCATGTGCTTCGTTCTTTCCAACGTCCTTTAATTGTGAAGACACCACCTTGACTTGGTGCTCGAGCTTCAGCAACAGTGGGATAGCTTTGCTCAAAGAACAGTCCTCCCTGCTCACGTCACGCGTGAAGACCTCAAAAGGCCGAAGCATGTCTGTCAGGCTTTTAACTAGCTGCCATTGCTCCACCGCTAGAATCATTCCTGTCGTATCACCACCCAGGTTGTAGAAATACTCATTGACTACTGGAAACAGCTCATGCAGACGCTCAAGCATGTAGAAGGTTGAGTTCCAACGTGTTGCTACCTCCTGGATAAGTGCTTTCACTGGCATTCTACGTTCATTTTGCTTGCGCCTCAGCTCCTTCCGGGCCTTAAAAGAATGGTTGAAATGTGTGCATATTCTTCTGCAGATGGTCAGTGTTTTGTCGACTGCAAGTTCTTTTTTCAAAAAATTTTGCACAACAAGGTTGATACAGTGCGCCAAACACGGCACTCTGATATAGAAACCGTCCTCCATGGCCTTAACTACATTCCTGCCATTATCTGTAGAAACATAACCAACCTTGCAATTTCTTGGGCGCAGCCATTTCAAGACCTTTTTGTTAAAGTCAGCCAAAATGTTGACTGCAGTATGACTTTTCTCCATGCCAAACATGGCTAATGTTGCATGTTTACGAGCACCCTTAAAAATCTCGACCAAATCACCACCTGCATTTATCTGTTTAATAACCCCTGAAAAAGAGACCCAGTGTGCAGTGATGCACATGTAATCAAGGGCTTGGCAACTGGTCCACATGTCTGTTGTCAGGTGTATAGTGTGAACAGCACTCTTCTGCAAAGCTGCCCCCACCAACTCAAGCACCTCTTTGTGTAGTGCTGGAACAGCAACCCTGGCAAAATAGTACCGGCTAGGAACCTTCCATTTAGGGGCCAATGTTGCCACGAGTTCAAGGAAACCCACACATTCGACAAACGAAAAAGGGAGAAGGTCCACCGCTAGCATTTTTGCCAGCTTAGTGTTATAGAGGCGTACAGTTGGGTGGTTGCGTTGAAATTGCGCATCTGAGGAGAACATGCCTGAAATGGTGCGCTGGACAAATTTACGGGATGATGCGGATGCCTTCTTCGACCCACTTCTGATCAGTGTTGACATTTTCCGCATTGGTGTGTCTCCCAGACTCTCAGTGTGCCTGTTATGTGTTACGGAGGGTGTGATGCTGCAAGGGGTACTGGGTGCAACCGGACACATGTCTGACGCTTCTTCTACCTCCCCATCATCTTCAGATGAAACACCTACTATGGGTATATTTTGGCCACTTGCCCTTTGGGATCGCTTTCCCTTGACGTTTGCTAGGTGCAGAAACCATTCGACAGCGTGCTTTCTTTCAAGATGACCTATCTGGCCTCCGGTTCCATAGTTGGTACCAGTCTTACCACGGCTAACTCTAGTCTTACAAATGCAACAAACGGCTATGTTATCATATTTTTCATGGACACTAAAAAAGTTCCAAACTGGGGACTGGAAACTTCTGGTTTTGCCGCACGAGGTGATACTGCTGCCAATGCCAGATGAAGCAGTGGTGGATGAGCCTTGCAGACATCTACTGGGTTGTGCAATTATTGCAGCAACCTTACTTGAGGGAGTCGAGCGGGATGGAGTCCCCCTCCGGGGAGAAAATATGGGAGCTGTAGGTTTTGTTGAACTTGTGGTACTACTTGACTGCGTTGGTGGTGCTACCAGTGGCACGTCGCCAGGGTCACGCTCAGCATGACGTCGGGATAGGGTGTAAATGTCTGTCTGCTGCATGGCCGGTGTGGCTGGACTGACATGTGTGATGACTAGGTCATTGCTGTCATCCTCTTCAACAACATCAGAATGCACCACTTCATCAAGTCCGACGTTCGGATCCATAAGTATAAGCTTTCCGGGGCCCTTCCTTTTAACATTTGATACCTTTCGCAGCTCATGGTGTGCCTCCCTCTCAGACGTCGGAGATGGTTGCCAATCCAGATCCAGATCATCGTCTGATGGAGCGGGGCTTGAAGAGGAACTTCTACACATCCTCCTTGATCTTTTCCTTGCTGGGGAGCTGGGAGAAAATGAATCATCAGGAGGAGTGGCTTCGTCTTCCTGACATGATACCCCGGCTCCAAAGTCAATTTCCTCCTGTGCCCCTACTTCTGGAAGAACAACCATTGTGGGAACTTGCACCGCTCCATGGCCATCTTCACTGACCTCTACTTGCAAGTCTCCATGGACCTCTCCTTCTCGGCCTTCTCCTTCTCGGCCTTCTCCTTCTCGGCCTTCTCCTTCTCGGCCTTCTCCTTCTCGGCCTTCTCCTTCTCGGTCTTCTCTTTCTCGGCCTTCTCCTTCTCGGCCTTCTCCTTCTCGGCCTTCTCCTTCTCGGTCTTCTCTTTCTCGGCCTTCTCCTTCTCGGCCTTCTCCTTCTCGGCCTTCTCCTTCTCGGCCTTCTCCTTCTCGGCCTTCTCCTTCTCGGCCTTCTCCTTCTCGGACAGCTCCTTCTCGGACAGCTCCTTCTCGGACAGCTCCTTCTCGGACAGCTCCTTCTCGGACAGCTCCTTCTCGGACAGCTCCTTGCGCATGTACTTCTGCTTGTACTAGTAGCCCATGCAGTTGTTGTTGCGGCTTTGGTTGTTGAATAGTACTTGTGAGATGAGTTAAAACCTGTGTTGATGGCGTGCTGCTACTTTCTTGCGATGATCCAACATCACTGGTCGTTGGTGATTCAACAACTAAACAGGCTACCTGTGCAGCACTCATGGTGGGCCTTTGTTTTTTTGGTTGTTGTTGCCCAAAAAATGTCTTGGTTGAGCAACCAGTCGCCTTGGTAAGTGGTGCCACTTGCTTCTTCTTCTCCTTAGTAGAGACATCTTTCTTGGAAGAGGACCTACGGGCACCTCTTTTTGGAGCCATCTTCTTCAGATGTCTTAACAACAGGCCGCAGCAGCACTTCTTCCTGGCACTGATGCTCAACGATGATGCGTAGTTTTGTGCACCTAAACGCAAATGAAGACAGAGGAACATCAGTAAATATAAATGTTGCATATGTAGCGCTTGAATAAACAGTTAGCAAGTAGGCATTTATGAATACACACGTGCACACCACACAATATGGAATTTTCAAAATTAGGATTTGCTAAATTTTTGGGAAACAGGAATTTAACATTGATCCAAGAGAGCACACACACAGAGGGTTGTGCTTTCATGTACCCCTGACTCCGCCTGGGCACCATGGGTGAAAGCAAGGCACAATGGGTGTAGGCCTATGTCTCATAGCTCACTGCCTGCCTTCAAAATGGCCGCTTGACCCCCCCATCCACATGGCCAGGACCATGCCTCAAAATGGCCACCACCAACATAGCCAGCACCCAACCCCTACTCCAAAAAGTGAAAACACACAACACAAATCAAATCACCACAATCCAATGCCATCCATCCATTTTCAGAAGGCTTATGCTGCCTGCTGGTGGTTTTCCGGTGCAAAATTGCATTTTTTACAATTTCGCGAGTGCGAGATTGTTGCTTCACGGCGCGAACGTGGCAAAAACCCACAAAATCCGCGAACAGACCGATTCTGGGCCCCCCTGGGCATAATGGATGACATCAGAGCACAGAATCATGTTAACAAAAATAATTTCAACAAAACAGTTGTATCATCCATGCACCCATAAATAAGCCTGGTGGTTTTCAATTCATGTGCAGCAGAATTGTAATTTTTACAATTTCGCGAGTGCGAGATTGTTGCTGCGCGGGACACGAGCAGTGCGAACACAAGCAAAAACATCCTCAGCTCGCGAACTTGCAGATTTTCCCCCCAAAAAGTCGAAAAAAAAACACACACAAAAATCACCACAAACAAACAACATCAACTTACTTCTTTGTGAAATCAAAATTCGAATCCAAAAGTAATCCAAAAAGCCTCAAATCCAAATATCCAGCAGCAACCACAAAAAGTAATCCTTCCCAGTCAAGAATGATCGAAAAGTGGCCAGGAAATGGAGGAGCTTGCTGGACAGGAACAGGAAGTTGGAGACTGGGGCACTTCCTTCACCCCACCCCTATGGGAGGAGCTTGCTGGACAGGAACAGGAAGTTGGAGACTGGGCCACTTCCTTTACTAACTAATTTTTGTACTTTCGCTAGTGCGAGATTGTTCCTGCCCGCGCCGCGGACCGCGAGCAGCGCGAGCAGTGCGAACACAAACAAAAAATCCGCTTCGCGCGGATTTTGCGTATTCTCGCCGCATCCGCGAGAGTTCGCGGATTGCGGATTCCCCGAAAATACGAAAAATCCGCGAGCGTAACGGATTTTACGCCCATGCTTAGCTACCACCCCTTACCTGGCCCCTTAATCCTGCCCTACTGGAAGGCACATACTCCTAAAACTCATTAGTAGAAGCTATTTCAGACTACTTCATTAACAACCAGGGTTCCGCATCCATGAGGCTGATTGAATGGGAGGCCTTCAAAAACATATTTTTATTGCCATTTTATCAGTAACATTACCATTTTCAAAAATCCAGCTAGTCTTCAAACACAATTATCTTGTACAGCACTGTGGTATATCCAATTATAAACTTTCGAGCTCACAGGATACATGTCAATTTCCTTGTTTACACAGATTTTGAGATCAGACGCAGCCTATTGGCATGACTTAGCCTTTACTAAACAGATATCTATTCTGTTGTCCTGTTCACAGTCTGTTCCGTCTCTTCTAAGTGGGTCACTGACAGTGCCATTCTAAGACATAACAAATCCTTCATACTTGAGGTAGAAACATAGCTTCTAACTATTGAACTAAAACATGTGCTGAAGTACCGAAAATTATATCACCACCCAACCAGAACCCTACTTACAGATATCCCATATACCAAATACCAATAATGAGTCAGTCGGCAGTGTAGAAGGTCCAATCGTTTATTATAACAAACAAACTCTGCCAGATGAGCTCCTTGCGACCTAACCCCACGAGGTCCGCCAAGAAGACTGCTGGCCAATTATCAGCAAACCACATATATACTGTTGCATTTCGAGAACTGTTACCTAAGATGGAAAAATACAGGCTGGTACAGGTTGGAGCAAAGGAAAGACCATATATGGAACACAAACCCTCCTCAGTATAGTTCAGCTCATTATAGCAAGGTCGAGAGGGTGACTCCCTTCTGCTAACTTCGAAAGAGTCTGTACAGCGCTCCTCGGGAATGTGCTTGCCCACGCTACCCCCACCTACAACCTTGACAGGCCTAACGTGCAGAAGCAGCAGGTTGCTACAGTTGTGCTATTTCACAAGGGAACGTGTTTCAGGCAGGGAAATGGAAGGATTGTGTCAATGCTGGAAGCAGATTAGGCCACAAAATGGCGCCGGTCTAGTCAAGCTGTATCTGCGTGTTAATAGATAAAACGTGTATTGAAATACACGGGCATCCTCAAGCGATTATGCGTGCATGGGTTAATGTTTGAATCACTATATTGGTGAGACAGCTACACCACGCTAATTAATAAGGACAGTTACATGTTTTGATAGGCCCAGGTCGGATTCTGGTTCCTCAAACCCTCCTTTTAGCGTGATGTAGCTAACTAATAGGAAGTACAAATCCTGGAAGACTTCCTCATCAATGGCCATGAGCTTGCGGATCTCCTGTTGGAGCATCTGAGACTTAGAGGGAATGGACGATGGGGTGAGCATGGTTGTTACCCTAGTGGCGCAGTAAGAGCAGCAAGCCGGGCCACACTGCATACAAAGGCAACAGGTGAAAAGGATACCGGCCGCTCCAGCAACTATCATTAAAATTTTCCAACCCCAAGTTGACAAGAGCCCCCAGAACCAACTAGAGAGTGACCTAGACCCATTCTCAGTATGCATCTCGGCTGCTAAGCGATGCAGTTTCTGGATAGCCAGATGGACCGTGGGGGCGGAGTCAGGGATGTAAACACAACAGGAGCTGCCGATCACTCGACAGGCTCCTCCCGATCAGCCAAGATAACGTCAAGAACCATCCGGTTCTGGAGCTACACAAGTCTCGTGGCCTTAAGCTCTACTGCGATATTGGTCATGATATCGGTAGTGATATTGATGACATTCTCTACTATTCTGGACAATCGTCTTATCTCTCTACTATTGAAGATCGGTCCCCAGAACGGGACCAACCCTTTCGTGAAGTCTGTAAATTGTTGCAAGGATGTGTCAGTCTGATCTCCCTCAGTCATGTCGATCTGTCTTCGCTGTCTATGGGAAACTGGGTTTGCACCAAGAAGTCTGTGGGTTCTGTGATAATCAGATGGGGCTATGTAGACTGGGGGGTACAAGAAAGACAGATAACACTGTCCCGCCCATCATCGTGGCAACCAAGTATAAGCGTTTTCTCCGCAAACGAAATACACATTCGGGGGAGTTACCAATGGAGGGCTGCTAAAGATCTTCATTCTGTAAGTGTAGTTGCAAATGCTATTTCCAACCTGCACATGTCCCATACCCTGTACACAGAAATCAGAAGAAGTATTCAAAATAGGCATAGGCATAATACGTTCACTTGTGACAGTCCTGGCAACAAAATGCTGGAAGTACTGAGAATGGTTAAAATTAGCAAAGTCATACAGTTCATCCTGCAACCAAGTGTTGTTTTCATTAGCAGTGTACAAATTCATACAGGCTTCCGGGTCCAGGGATCCTTCCCCCCATTGCCAGCTGGGTCGAATCCCTGGTGAGTTTCAATGTATGCTAGTATCATGCTGTAGTCTTTCTCCGTATATTGCTTAGGGTTTTCGACATAATGGTTATACATAGCAGAAAACATTTGAAACCAGGCTTCACAGCTACCTAAATAGGTCAATGGCAGAGAAAGAAATAAATCATGCTTGTGCATGACAGATGGCAAGAGGCCACAAACCCAACAATCGGTCATATTGGTGGTGCTGTGAGTTTGATGGAGCATTTCTACGAATACATTATTTGCATAAGTCTGGCGGTGCCTTTCTTTATGTGGTACCAAAGTGAACAGTAAGTGCTCGGGTGGAGCAACAGTTGAGGGCCTCATAGCTTGCATAGGGTACTTATACTTTAAATATATGAAAATACTCATAAAAATGGCTAATATAACAGTTATTACCAACACATACGCTATCTTCACACGCATGGTCCAAGTAGAAAACATTGGCTCATAAAACGGCAAATAACGTGGTGCAATGGGACGTTCTTCTTCCAGTACAATGCGACCAAAAGGGTACATTCCTAGCTAAAAGTCCAAACCTAAACTCTGGCACAGCAGTCCATCCTGCCAGAGGGTTCTTCTCCCTGTGTCCGTCAGAGTCTCACAGGCAGACTCCTATCGTTCATCTCAAGAAAACAAAGAAATAACTTTCGATGGGGTCAGACGTAGAACGTAGTAGTTCCAGCTCTCAACGTGTTCAGTCCAGTGTCTCGCTCAGTACCTCAGACTAGGAATCTAGCAAACCCTTTCTACTCAAGTCTTTCCTTATCTCCTGACCGTACTGTCTGAGGCACCGTGATGCTTTTTCGGCCGCAGGTTGTATCGCTCCTGACCCGGTGTTTCCTGATCAGCAAACAACAAAGAGGACGCTCCTCCTGCATGGGAGCTTGTACTCGCTGGAAGATCAACAACTGAATTAGGGCCACCTGCGAATTCCGAAGAGACCGGTTCGCCTGGTCCCGTTACTCCTTCTTCTTGCCTTTGCTCTGTCTCGCAGGAGCCGGAAAAAGGAACAAATGCGGTGGCTCTCTCAGTTTCCTGGGTTAAAATACCACCGGTCTGCAGCTGATCATAAGGAAGCGGAAATGGCAGCTTCTTCAGGTGGGATACATGGATCCAGTGCTTTCTCCCATCCACCTTCACCGCCGTCCGCGTTGCGAGCAAGATTTGGTGTGGCTCAGACCACTTCGGGGCCAAGCTGGTATCTCGCTCGTACTTCTTGATGAGTACCCACTGGCCGGGTTCCAGTCGGTGTACGGGGTCCTCTGGCGGAGGCTGCAGTACAGCTGCTACCTGCTGATGAATAGAACGAATGTCTTTAGTCAACGTATATAGGTAATCTATTAACATAGGGTATTCAACATCAGCAAAAGATCGTGGCCTGGGTACCCCCCATACATTAGCCGTCCGCCCAAAAATAATCTCATAGGGGAGAGACCAGAACGGGAATGAGGGGTAACTCTCAATGACATGAGAGCCAGAGGTAAGGTGTCAGGCCACTTCAGACCAGTACTTTCTTGAATTTTTGCCATTTTGAGCTTCAAAATCCCATTATATTTTTCCACCAACCCTGCCGACTGGGGGTGTCTAGCTGCATGAAACTTCTGTCGTATCTGTAAGCCATTGCAGATGTGCTTAACAAGGGCCCCATGGAAGTGCCCCCCATTGTCCGACCAAATCAAACGGGGCAAACCGAATCGAGGTATAAACTCCTTGATGAGGGCTTTTGCGGTAGCCAGGGCTGTATTTTCTTTAGTCGGGTAGGCCTCAACCCATTTGCTGAAGGCACAAACCACTACTAATACATATTTCAAGTTGTTGACGCGCTCCATGTGGATATAATCCATCTGGAGTACTTCAAACGGTAATGTTGGGGGTGCAAAACTTCCACTGAGAACACTCCCTGCTTTTCCTGGATTATGTTGCAAGCAAATCATACAATATTGAACTAAACGGACAGCCGCCTTCTGTATGTTGGGATTATTACATACTGGGTCTAACAAGGCGCCAATCCCTTTAGCCCCCACGTGAGCTGGGCCATGTGCCATAGTCACAACAGCCTGTACCAGAGCATTTGGCAGTAGCCATCTTTGCTTTTCCGTTAAATCAACCCAACAATCATTTTCGTCTTTTCTTCCCACTTCCTGTTCCCACCGCTCCAGCTCGGCCAGGGTGGCTTCGTTCTGCAATTCTTTCACACTCTCTATGGTGTTATCAAACAAATCAGATTCCTCCACCCATCTTGCAGAAGACATTACAAACATAGCAGACATCATGGACTGAGCTGTCTGTTTAGCAATTTGGTCTGCAAAAGCGTTCGCCCACTTCATCCACTACTGCTTTATGAGCGCTACATTTTATTATGGCTAGCTTCTTAGGCAAAGTCAGGGCATCTAATAATCGTAACACTAGTGGACCATTCTGTATTTTCTGGCCATGAGAGGTGAGGAAACCCCGTTCCCTCCACAACCGCCCAAAGCTATGGGCCACGCCGAAGGCGTATATGCGGTCTGTGTAAATATTGACCTCTAGTCCTTCACTTAGTTCACAAGCTCGTAGTAACGCCACCAGTTCAGCAGCCTGAGCTGACCGATAGGGAACTCGAGAAGTCTCAACTACTGTTATTAGCATAGTGATTGCATATGCAGCTGTTGTTGTGCCATCTGCTAGTTTGAAACAAGACCCATCCACATACAGTTCCCCTTGGGGGTCAGATAGAGGAATGTCTGTGAGGTCAACTCTACCCTTCGTTTCTTCTTCCGTTCGAAATATGCACTCATGTACATCACTTGAATTTTCATTCGAAGGGAGTGGTAGCAACGTAGCAGGATTTAAGGTGGCACATTGCATAATCGTAATATGTGGAGCGAAGAGTGTTAATTCATAACCAGTGAGGCGCGCACTCGTAAGATGCTGTGTCTTAGTTCTGTTTAGCAATAATCCACAGCATGCGGCACCATCACCGTTAAGCTAGAATTCAGGACGAGTCCTTCTGACTGTCGGATGGCCACCGCGACAGCTGCCGTGGCCCTCAGACAGCTTGGAAGTGCTCTGGCCACATTATCCAATGTGGCTGACAAGTAGGCGCAAGGTCTTTGTTTACCACCGAATTCTTGTGTTAACACAGAGAGTGAACAACCGTCGACCTCATGCACATATAGTACAAAAGGTTTATGGTAGTCAGGAGTTCCCAAGATGGGTGCAGAACAGAGAGCAGATTTCAGAGAAGTAAAGGAATACTGACATTCATCGGTCAAGGGGAGGGGTTCATGCACATCTTTAGTCGTTAAGTGTAACAAAGGTTTAGCAAGAAGAGAAAAATTAGGTATCCATTGGCGACAGTCAGAGGTTATGCCAAGAAAAGCACGAACTTCTCGTTGGGTGCAAGGAACAGACATGCTAGAGATAGTGTTAATACGTTCAGGAGTCAACCGCCTACCCTCCTTCGACAGTAGATGACCTAAGTAGGTCACCTCCTGTCGACAGTATTGAAACTTAGACAAGGACACCTTTTTACCCTTTGCCGCCAAGTGGTGCAACAATTTAACCGTAGCCTCCTTACAACCGTCTTCCGTGTCGGACGCTATCAACAAGTCATCCATGTACTGTAAGAGCACGTTACCATCAGGTAGGACTAGGTCGTCCAACAGAGCTTTAAGAGCCTGACTATAAATGCTCGGACTCTCTGTATAGCCTTGTGGAGCACGACAAAATCTAAAGCTTCGGCCAGATAATGAGAATCCGAAGATCTGCCTGCTATCGGGATGAATAGGAATACGGAAGAAAGCATTCTTCAGATTGATGACCGAAAAATATTGGGCAGTAGGCGGGATCATAGTAAGGATAGTGGTGATGTTGGTCACTACGGGGTACTGGGGTACTACTATTTTGTTGACCTCGTGCAAATCGATCACAAAACGATATGCATCACCAGTCCCTTGCGGTCCTGACTCAGGTGTTTTCTTCAAGATCGGGAGAATCGGGCTGTTACAAACATTTGCAGCTGTCTCCTCAACCACCCCTTTATCAATCAAATCTTTTATTATAGAGAGCAAAGCGCGCTCACCTGTCGGTGCAATCTTATACTGGGGTATGCGGGGTAATTTAGCTCCCTGCTTCAGCGTAATATGGACGGGTGGGATGTCTAACTTACCAACATCCGCATCTCCGGTGGCCCATAATGAGGCTGGGATGTCATTGAACTCAGACGGGAGTGGCTCATTTTTAGCAAAACATTGTTTCATACCCTCAGCATAGGGCTGTATAGTTAAATAAACGCCATCTGGGGAGCAATATATTTTTGCATTTAAGTTTTTCAACATATCCAGGCCTAATAGATTCTCACCACAATGCGAAGTCAACAAGAAAGGGGTATCAATAGTCGCAGGACCGATCGTGAAGGGGAGAGGTTTAGAGATGGGACTTACCACTGGGACTCCTAAAAATCCCACCGATACATTATTTTGCCCGGACAGAGCCGCCCCTGGAACCAATGATCGAGCAACCGAACTATTCATTGCTCCTGTGTCAATTAGAAAATTCTCAGAAGTCCCCATCAACTCCCCCTTCACATAGGGTCCTTGCTGATTAACTGGGCTCGACACCTGGCCCCCACTCTGTTCCTGGCTGTCCTATGGGTGGTCATACCCACCGTGCTCACGAAAGGTGTAGTCCTCGTTATAGTACTGTCTTCCCTGGGTGTTATCAAAGTGGTTCCGTTCAGACTTGCCTTGAACCGCCTCCTCCCTGTGCATATCACTCCGGTCCGGGCCGCTGCGCCCACGTCCTCGTCCCCTCACCGCTCCGTTCTGAGCAAGTAGTAACGGATGCTGAGCTTTCCAGTGTCCTTCCTGTTTACAATATGCACACTGATTTATTCCCAGCGACTGGCCCGTGCCTGCGCCTGCGCATCTGCCCGCACCTTGGCCTGTCCCCTCCCGTCTGGATACTGGCCATCTTACGCTTCTCACTCCTTGTCGCCTAACGACTTGCTGTAACAATACTCGAGTCTTGAGATCCTTGGTCTTCTTTTCAATTTTATCCTTGCTTTAATTTTCCCTGTGCTCATGGTATTGGGCCATGCTTAGTATCACAGAAGGGGTAGAGGTGGTCCAGGTACTCTCGGCGGCCTGCAATCAGGCAGAAATTATGGGTGCCAAATTGGTTACAAACCTATTTACAACCGTACCCCACCTTCCTTTGCTAAATCTTGTCCGCTAAAATCAATGGAAACTCCCTCGAACCGGGTGAAGAAGTCGGAGACACTCTCGTCCTTCTTTTGTCTGCAGGCGGTCAATTTGTCCCAGTCAACCTTTCGGGGGGGATTAGTGTGTGCATGTAGGCTATTATCTTTGCTGGTAAGGTTATTATTTCGTATCTAGGCTTATCCCCGGGTTTTCGGTCTCGATCCCAACCCTTCAATTCGTCCCAGGTCCCCCCTAGTTCAGCAGAGTGATCAGTGTCGTGCACCTGTCGCCATATATCAACTGGTACCAATAACCCAAAGAATAATTCTATGTCTGCTAAGGTCATTACTGCCGAGGCCGCAGCCTCAGTCAGTTCTTTGTAATAGGCCGTGGTATTTTCCGGGGATCGGGTAATTGCAAATTCAAGGCAAGAACCTCATTTCTCTTCCAGGGGGTATACACCCACTGTTCTTGAAAACGAGCTTCTACACGAGCTCGTACAACTTGGTTGGCATTATCACGTAGTTCAGGGATTTCGGGATGAAAAATAGGGTGTACCTCTCTCATGGGGTGCTGAGATGTCCAATTGGGAATTTTAGTAAACATTCTGCCTCGATACTTCACCAATGTCTCTACATTCTTATATACCTCTGTGGGGTCCATGTTGAACTTGTGGGTCCAATCTCGAATATAATACATTATTTGGGAGGCCATCCATCCTGGAAGCATACTTCCCAGGCTTCAATAAGATAGCAAGACATCTGATATAGCACATGCTGTTGCATAACTGGTTTCAGATCCTTTATGGTACTCCACAAATAAGCTACCATATATATATTGTCCCGCATCCATTTGGCTGCCTGATCTGCTACAGCTTCTTTCTCACCATATTCCACAGAGGCTCTAGTAAATAACCGTCTAGCCTGCATAACCCCACGCTCCTCTGACGATGGGGGGCCCCACCTCCGGGAGTCGTACTAGCCGACTGGGAGGTCCAAATAGGACTCGGGGCTGCTAGCACTATTTGAGATGTGGCTGGGGGTGATCGCGCATCCGGGATAAGAGTAGCCGTGGCTCTCGTTGAGGTAGGAGTGGTACGGTTGGTACCTAGGGGAACGAGAGACACGTCTGTTTCCGTTGCGGAGGCCAGAGGAGCTGTGACCGGTTGGAGAGGCAGAGCGGGATACACTCGCTGAGGTGCATACGGGGGTGGTGGTCGTACATTCAACAAATCCTCTATCTCGTCCTCTGCCTTGTTTCGAGTCACGTAACTTCCATCCACTTGTAACCTAAACTGTCTATCTGCGTACTCGATGTTCCGTTCGGTTCTACTTTTGTCATGAGCAAAAGCTTTCTGGGTTACAGTCTGCCCCTGCTGTATCTTCATTAATTTCTTAGACCGTATGCGTCTCCGTTTTGCCTCTTTCTGCCATTTGTTAAGAGTGTCGAACATGGATTGCCTGCTTCGTTTGGCGAACAGGCGTTCCTGAAAATACTGGATCTTTTTCTCATCAAAAGATCCCGTTTTTGGCCTCTGGAGTTCTACATTGTCTTTGGTGTACTTGTTCCACGATGTATTAAATAAGAGGGGCCCAATACCATGTTAGCAGTACATAGCATGGCTAGGAGTTCCCTCCGGAGGGGCGGGTTGGCTTTCGTCCAACCCTGTACCCCCTCTGCCGACACAGCCAAAACATAACTTACTGAACCATGGCATTACTCTCTTTCTAGACTAGCAGCTGAAAAGGAAAAATGTATTATTTACAACACTCTCATACACATGGCCATGTTCTGTATTCAAATCCACTCATACGATCTTACACTCATAGCATATTCACCGTTTCACATTAACATAAAACAATACAACAAACGTGGTTTTCAAACAAGAGGTGGAGCCCGTCGACTCCCACCTACGGAGAACTCTTTCCAAATCTCAAAAGGACCCAAAGAGAAGCAAACAGTCTTGTCCTTAGACTGCGTAGAGATGGCCACACAGGTTCCTCGGAACCACAGACTGACCTACGGACCATCCGACGGCATTCATGGTTCACCTCCCGGACTATTCCGGCTAAGCCCGCTTTCTCAAGCACTGCTCCAGATCTGTCCGAGTGCTACCCAATCTCAGCCGCCGGCGTTTCCGAGAGCAGTCCGGCCGGGTGTGTACTTTCCCACAAGTTACACCAAGGCGTCTGGTCTGAATCTCTAGTTATTTCCAAATCCAAAACAGGAGCGTCTGCCCGTGCATCCTCAATACTGCCCCGTCAGACCCCCATCTGCGAGTTCTCCGTGACCAAAAAGTCACCAAATTCAAAATTCAAATCCAAAAGATATCCAACACGAACAAGACGAATCACTCACCTGGTGCACTCAGGTCCGACTGGGCGTTCTCCACTGCCAACTTCTATGTACCAACGCGGTCCGTTCTGGGGTTACACCCAAAAAACTCCGGCGTAGGGTCACTAGCAGCGGGGCTCTCTCGATCGGGAGAGCAGAGCGGACCCCAATTCTTCGGTCGATCCTTCCCCCTCGATCAAGATTACCTTTTTCAATGTCCCGTCTTTCTGATTACAGAGGGACGACCCCAACGCGGAGTCCCGGCGGAGTCGCCAACTGAAGTACCGAAAATTATATCACCACCCAACCAGAACCCTACTTACAGATATCCCATATACCAAATACCAATAATGAGTCAGTCAGCAGTGTAGATGGTCCAATCGTTTATTATAACAAACAAACTCTGCCAGAGGAGCTCCTTGCGACCTAACCCCACGAGGTCCGCCAAGAAGACTGCTGGCCAATTATCAGCAAACCACATATATACTGTTGCATTTCGAGAACCGTTAACTAAGATGGAAAAATACAGGCTGGTACAGGTTGGTGCAAAGGAAAGACCATATATGGAACACAAACCCTCCTCAGTATAGTTCAGCTCATTATAGCAAGGTCGAGAGGGTGACTCCCTTCTGCTAACTTCGAGAGAGTCCGTACAGCGCTCCCCGGGAATGTGCTAGCCCACGCTACCCCCACCTACAACCTTGACATGCCTAACGTGCAGAGCAGCAGGTTGCTACAGTTGTGCTATTTCACAAGGGAACGTGTTTCAGGCAGGGAAATGGAAGGATTGTGTCAATGCTGGAAGCAGACTAGGCCACAAAATGGCACCGGTCTAGTCAAGCTGTATCTGCGTGTTAATAGATAAAACGTGTATTGAAATACACGGGCATCCTCAAGCGATTATGCGTGCATGGGTTAATGTTTGAATCACTATATTGGTGAGACAGCTACACCACGCTAATTACTAAGGACAGTTACATGTTTTGATAGGCCCAGGTCGGATTCTGGTTCCTCAGTGCAGGTAGGATTTATGTGTATGGTAGTAACAGTGTCTACTCGGGTGTACAGTTTACAGAGCTCATCAATGGGCCCATGAGTGGCCTGGGAGGGCTTCTCCTGATATACTAGTTTCCTACGTGATTCCACATCTCTATTTGAATATAAATATCACTGGTGTCCTATAACAGATTCTAAACACTTGTCTCGGGATTTGGGATAGGGTTACTCTGATACTATGTTTCTGCATGTTCCTGTTCGCTTCCACTCCACCCCCCTCACTGCTTGACTGTGTCGCAGTCTCCTAACCCACCATTGCTTCCTTCCAGAGATCAGCTATGGGATGTTTCCGCACTCCCCAGACTTCCTCCCTGCTCAGCGCTCTACTTTCGGCCGCAGCCCAATTAATCACGTCACAGTTCTAATTTGCAAACTGTGGTCCGGCCGCTGACTTCCATTCTAACGCAATTCTTTGTTTAGCTAGCTCCATGGCTAAATCTATCAATCTATTCCCAACCTTGCGTTTCTGTGGCTGGGGGAAAAGTCCTAGGAGGCATACTCGTACTGTTAGGGCTAACTCCTGTCCCAGAGCATCTTTAATCTTTGCTAACATTGCTTTTCAGGATATACGTTTGTTCTGATACTCCCATGGAATATGCATGAAATTTGCGTCTGTTTGGGAACCTCTTAGGCACTTCTGTATTTCCCCTCCATAGGTTACATTTAGGCGGTGAGGTGTCATGTAGGCCATGTGTATAAAGTTGAATTGTATATATTTTAGGCAGGTAGTTCGGGAAACCTTCTTAGGGGATTGCAAGATTTGGCCCCACTCTACTTCTGAGAATTCCCCATCTGTAATCCTCTCCCATCTCCCCCATAATTTGTGCAATGGGGAAAGGGACGTGGCGAGCGGGGTAGCATAGAACCACTTCACTTGAGGCCCCGGGGAGCCCAGGGTAAGGAGCGAAGGCAACACAGGATGAGTCTCAGGTACCTCCATCCCCCCCCAAAACTGCCCAAAGGTTTGAGTCAGGGCGTCATACTGTAGATACTGCCCCTGGGGCATACCACAGCCATCCAAAATTCAATGGGATCAGCACTTTATCCTGATAGCAATCACAAACATTCTCCAGCCCTGCCATTGTCCAACTGCTCTGGTGTGAATATCATCTTGGGTTCCCCATGGGGCAAGCCCACCAGTAGCAGCATAGGGGTATACTTCGGGGTCTTTTGCATCCTAGTCAGACAACGTTTCCAGGTCTGCAAGTCTTTATTTTAAAATATTGAATGGAATGGGACCCCAATTGCTGGGTCCAGCAGTTTTGACAATAGTAAGCTAGGGTAGTCCCCGGGCTCCATTAAAAAGGTGCCGTCTTCCTTCACTCCTTCCAGCCATTGTGACAGCCATTGCATTTGGGCAGCCAGCATATGAAGCTCAAAATTCGGAACCCTTAACCCACCTCCTTCTGTCATAGGGTGTTGTAGCATCTTCAGTGACACTCGCCGTCGCCCATCTCTACACATCAAATCACGTAGTAGGGATTTCAATGAGCGAAACCACCCTGGGGGCATCAGGACTGGAAGATTGATGCAGAAATAAAGGAGTCGGGGCAGCATGACCATTTTAGATAAGAAAATCCTAGCCATTATAGGCAACTGCAGGGTGTGCAAAACAAGAACACACGGTCTAAGAGACCGCAATGCCCCATTCAAATTACCTTCCCTCAGGTACTCTATAGAGTGAAAGATATGAATACCCAAGTATTTGAATGACTGAGGGGTCCAGTTAATATCAGCTGTCAGGACCATAGGCCTAGATATAGGACCCGCCACTGGGAATAAGTATGTCTTTGTTTTGTTAACCCGGAGACCCGATATATGTTCAAACCTCTCCAAGAGCTGCATGGTCGAGGCTACGCCCTTTACTGCCTCCACCGGATAAATCAGCAAGTCGTCGGCGTAAAGGGAGATATTATGAACCCACTCACCCATCCTGAGGCACGTCCCCTCACCACCATGGCGGACCTTCTTTGCCAATGGTTCAATCGCTATGGCAAACAGGAGGGGAGAGAGAGGGCATCCTTGCCCAGTTCCCCGGGAGACCTTATATTGTTTTGCCCGTCTTGACCCTTGCCGTGGGAGATGCATAGAGGAGCTGCGCCCACTTCACGCAGCCACTCCCGAGGCCCATATGCAGCATTGTTTCGCAAAGGTATTCCCAGCAGTCGAAAGCCCTACCAGGTCAATTGAGAGCACTGCAGCCTGCTGCATGAGTACCGCTTCGAGTGGTAAAGGACAGAATAGAGTAAGCGCAGATTTTGCCAGGTACTGCGGGAGAGAATAAAGCCATTCTGGTCAGGGTGGATAAGGGCTTTTATTTGAGGGCGCTACCAGTCTCCAGCACCTTACTAAGAATCTAAAAAATAAGTTAAGCATAGAGAGGGGCCTAAAATCTACCACCCGGGCACCTAACTCCTTAGATTTAGGGAGAGGAATCACAAGAGCACTCTGGGTAGTTTCAGGAAGCTTGCAGAGTCTGAGAGACTCTGTGTATAAAGTTATTAGTCACGGCACTAGGCTAGCAGCGTATTCTGCCAGGAGGCCATCTGGTCCTGGTATTTTACCAGATCCCATATCTGCAATGACCGCAATCAATCAATCAATCATAGCACTTGTATAGCGCGCTACTCACCCGGAAGGGTCTCAAGGCGCTTGGGGGAGGGAGGCCGCTACTGCTCTAACAGCCATGTCTTGAGTTGTCTCCTGAAGGCGAGGTGGTCCTTGGTCAGCCGAAGGTGGATGGGGAGGGAGTTCCATGTCTTGGCCGCCAGGTAGGAGAAGGATCTGCCTCCGGCGGTGGCTCTTCGGATGCGTGGAACGGCGCCGAGGGCGAGGCTAGCAGACCGTAGCTGGCGGGTGGGCGTGTGGAAGGTCAGGCGGTCGTTGAGGTACTTGGGGCCCAGGTTGTGGAGAGACTTGTGTGCGTGGGTGAGGAGCCTGAACGTGATCCTCTTGTTGCTGGGGAGCCAGTGCAGGTTCCTCAGGTGGCCGGAGATGTGGCTGCGTCGAGGGATGTCCAGGATGAGTCGGGCGGAGGCATTCTGGATGCGTTGGAGTCTTTTCTGTAGCTTGGCTGTGGTTCCGGCGTAGAGGGTGTTTCCGTAGTCCAGACGGCTGGTGACGAGGGCCTGGGTGACCGTCTTCCTGGTTTCGACCGGGATCCATCGGAAGATCTTGCGGAGCATGCGGAGGGTGTGAAAGCATGAAGAGGAGACGGCGTTGACTTGTCTGGTCATCGAGAGGGAGGAGTCCAGGATGAAGCCCAGGTTGCGTGCGTGGTCTGTTGGCTTGGGGGCGGTGCCCAGGGCTGGGGGCCACCAGGAGTCGTCCCAGGCGGTGGGTGATGTTCCTAGGATGAGGACTTCCGTCTTGTCTGAGTTCAGTTTCAGGCGGCTGTTCTTCATCCACTCGGCGACGTCTTTCATCCCTTCATGGAGGCTGGCTCTGGCGGTGTCGGGGTCTCTGGTGAGGGAGAGGATCAGCTGGGTGTCGTCGGCGTAGGAGATGATGTTGAGGTTGTGTTGGCGTGCGATGGCTGCGAGAGGTCTCATGTAGACGTTGAAGAGGGTGGGGCTGAGTGATGATCCTTGCGGGACGCCGCAGGTGACTTCGATGGCCTCGGAGCGAAACGGGGGGAGGCGGACTCTCTGTGTTCTTCCAGCGAGGAACGAGATGATCCACTTCAGTGCCTTCTCTTGGATGCCGGTGTTGCTGAGGCGTTGGACTAGGGTGCGGTGGCAGACAGTGTCGAACGCGGCGGAGAGGTCCAGGAGGATGAGTGCTGCTGTTTCCCCGTTGTCGAGAAGGGTTCAGATGTCGTCGGTGGCTGCGATGAGGGCGGTCTCGGTGCTGTGGTTGGCTCTGAAACCGGACTGCGAGGGGTCGAGGGATCCATTAGTCTCGAGGAAGGCGGCAAGCTGTCTGTTGGCGATCTTCTCGATGACTTTGGCAGGAAAAGGGAGGAGCGAGATGGGGCAGAAGTTTTTGAGGTCGGTGGGGTCTGCTGTTGGTTTCTTCAGTAGGGCGCTGAGCTCGGCATGCTTCCAGCTCTCCGGGAAGGTGGCGGTGTCGAAGGAGGTGTTGATGACGTCTCGGAGTTGGTGTGCGATGGTGGAGTCGGCCTTGTTGAAGACGTGGTGGGGGCAGGGGTCGGTTGGAGATCCAGAGTGGATGGTGTTCATCGTGCGGGCTGTGTCTTCGGTGGTCACCTCGGTCCAGGTGCGGAGGGTAGAGGTGGGGTGCGTTGGTTCGACGGTAGGGTGCGAGGATGGTGCGCCGAAGCTGTTGTGGATGTCGGCAATCTTGCGGTGGAAGAACGAGGCGAGGGAGTCGCAGAGATCTTGTGCTGGGGTGATGTCGTTGTTGCCGGTGCTGGGGTTGGAGAACTCCTTGACGATGCTGAAGAGTTCCTTGCTGTCGTGGGCGTTGTTGTTCAGTCGATCCTTCAGTGATTTCTTCTTGGTGGTGCGGATGAGCTGGTGGTGCTTGCGGGTGGCGTGTTTGAGGGCGGTGATGTTGTCAGTGGTCTGGTTGAGGAGCCAGACTTTCTCGAGAGTGCGGCAGGTCTTCTTGGAGTGCTTGAGTTCGTCGGTGAACCAGGGGGCCTTCTTGCTTCTGGGTTGGCTGGGGGGGTTCTTCAGTGGTGCGAGGTCGTCGGCGCAGGCGGTCAGCCACTGCGTGAGGTTGCGGGCTGCTTCGTTGGGGTCTGTGTGCTGGCAGGTGGGTTCTGGCTGAGGGAGGTGGTGAGTTGGTCGGCGGTGATCTTGCTCCAGCTTCTGTGAGGAGCCTGTTGCGGGTGGTGTCACATACTTCCTGCAGAGTCACTGGGCCCCCCAACTCTTCCTGTATCCGTCTGTCTGCTGTCTGAAGTGGCAAGGGGTCCAAGAAGTCTGAGGGACCGCCACAAGGGCGGTATACAATCTCTCATAATATTCTTGTAATATAGTATTAATTTCCTCAGGATTATAAACTAGGTCACCAGTTTCTGCTCGCAATTGTGTGATCAGTGACCCGTGGGTCTCCAGTTTGATCAACCATGCCAAGAGACGTCCAGCTCTCATCTCCTCTTTCTGTACTCTGTCCAGATGTTCCTTATAGTTGTGGCATCTCAATCTTTATAGCACTTCATTGTAGCTCATGCACGTTTCCTGCTATTTCCCGCCATTGTAGCAAATAAGCGGGGTCAAGGGGGCCTGAGCATTATGCAGTTTATGCAGCTTACCCTCTATGTCTGGACTGACCCATACAATTACCCCTCACCACCACTTTACATGCCTTCCCTTCACCTAGGGGGAAGATGCTGTGTGAGCGTTAGTAGGAAAGTATGTGTTGATAAGGGTACCCAGAGATGC
The DNA here is from genome assembly GCF_964261635.1 of Lissotriton helveticus. Classification (NCBI taxonomy): domain Eukaryota; kingdom Metazoa; phylum Chordata; class Amphibia; order Caudata; family Salamandridae; genus Lissotriton; species Lissotriton helveticus. Next base: position 1,071,941,128 of record NC_136067.1, on the reverse strand, counting down.
CCGGAATGGGATGTCTTCCGGTGTCAAGGGGTTAAGCCTCCATCAAATGATCTGGGGGTTCTCCAGAGGCCGATGGATCATCAATAGTGGACTATGATCAGATAAGATGTGCCACAAATAGTCAGTGTGGGTGACAGAGCTGCTTAAGGCCGGCGTGCATAATAATTTATCAAGTCTAATGTACACCTGCTGGATCGTGGAGAACAAGGAGTATTCCCTGTCTGTTTCGTGCTGAACCCTCCAAGTATTCTCCAATCCCCAGTGATTTATCCAGTCCCGGAACTCTGATGCTGTGTGTTGTGTTTGTGCCCCTGGGAGAGGGGAGGGGGTGCAATCTGTCAGGAGCAGTGTCCGCAACACAGTTGAAGTCCCCACCTAGCACCACTTGTCCTCTCGTGTGTTCACCCATCTTAGCTGAGAGAGCGGTAAGGAAAGCAACTTGATCTAGGTTAGGTGCATAGCTGTTGCCCAGCATTATCTCCCGAACCTCCAACCTCCCTGTCATGGGGACATGCCTGCCTTCAATATCTATTAAAGAGTGTGTGAGATCAGAGGGAACTCCGGATCTTATCCAGTTCAATACTCCTCGAGCATAGCCTGAGAAGGAGGTTGCAAAAGCCTGTACTCTCCACCACCTGCCCAGTTTCACAGCTTCATCCTTGATTAGGTGGGGTATCCTGGAGAAAGGCTATGTGTACTTCTCTATATATCAAGTAAGAGTATATATTATGTCACTTCGCCATAGACCCCGTCCCTCTTATGTACAACATTATGAACTTCAGTGAATTATGTGCAGAAGACCTTTTTGTAGTGTGCCTCTCTGCAACTGCTCTAGACGGCCCCCTCATTCATCTAATCCCCCAAATTAACACATTCAGCTTAGTCTGCACTCTATATAACATAAACCAGTGACAAAACCTCCATGCTGAACAACTTCCAAGTCCTAGAACAGTCCAGCAATGGCCAGCCACCCAAACCTTGTAGACAACATCAAGTACTAAATTAGGCCCAAAACCCGAAAGGGAGGGTGCGGCAGAATCAACGATATGGCCAAAGGAGTGTGAACGACATGCAGCACACCGGCTGCGGACTGACCAAACCAGCCCCGATCCTGGGCAGCTCGACAGAGGCAACGGGAGCCCGCAAAGGCCAAGGACCAAACCCAGTATTTAACAATCTTGTTTGACGTTTTTGGAGTTACCATTGGCAGCGACATACTGTCACTGTGGGAAGGGTCGGATTCAGTCCCCTCAGTCTCCCTCGAGGAGCGGGTCCCAGCCTCTGAGGGTTTTTTCTGTCCTGCATGATTGCCGCCACTGCCTGCAGTGCGTCCGTCCCCTCTTTTTCAGTTTGGGATTAGATTGGCCTTTTGGGGCACCACGCCCCAGTTGCCTCCTGGATCGTTTCCTGGGTTCAAGAGCCTTGATGGTACCAGACTGTTTTGTATTGCCTAGGGGCAATCGGTCCTGTATCTTGACTCCAAACCTATGCCGACTTAGAGTCACCACAAAAATGGGCCTTTCCATCAAGGAGTATGCGCGGGCATGCGTGAAATATCAGGGAGTACTGAAGGCCTTCCTCACTCAACGCTTTCGTGCCTCAACCAAAGAGGCATGTTGTTTTTGGACCTCCAACATATAGTCCAGGAAAATGGAAATTCTGCTGTTGTCCACTTTGCACAGGCCCTCAGTCCAAGCCTTTTGTAAGAGGGCGTCACTGTCCGTAAAGTAGAGGAGCCTGGCCACCACTGGGCCCAGAGGCCGTCCCGGGGCCAGGGGGCCTGGCTGGGACAGGGTGCACTGTCTCCAGGGTGTAGAAAGGAGATAGTCACCCTGGTGCAACCACTGTCCAAAGCCACTGCTCCAGGAAGGCCACCATGTCACTGCCCTCCACATCTTCTGGCAGACCCAAGAACCTAATGTTGTTCCTTCTGTTCCTACCTTCAGCATTCTCAGCTCTTTTCTCCAGCAATTGGACCCTATCCGCAAGGCCTTCCACCTGCCTGCTCAATGTTTTCTGGGCTGGCTCCAGTTCTGCAATTGTAGACTTCATCTGTTTCACCCTCTCAGCCAACTTCTTATGTTTCGTTCGAAGGAGGCCCAACCCTACCAATATCGTGCTTATATCTTGATACAGTGTGGCCTTTGTGTTAGCGATTGCCTTCACTATTTAAAAAAATTGCTGTTGCACTAGGTCTTCAGGGTCTCTTTGTGTTCTGTCTTGTGGAGTCTCTTCCTGCTCCTAGGTGGGCCCAGTTTGTCTCGCTCTAGGTTTGCCCATTGTGTTAGGACGGTTCCCCTTGATGTTATCTGGATGAAGGTACTTTATGGAATGGTGCCTTGACTCAGGAGCAAGTTGATATGCCTCCAGTTCTTCCCCTGTGCTGTGGTTGTTCAGCCCCAGCAGCCTGCTACCTGGGTTCAGGCGTAGATCTGCCTCTGTTTTCCCTGATTAACATGCAGCTCCTCTTGTGGGGGTTTAGTCAACCACATAACTGTCTAGGTCAGGGTAGTCCCAAGATCTCCTTTGGCTTGTTCTCCATCCAGCGCACCGCCACCACCAAGTGAGTCTCATGCTTAGTGGGGTGCAAGAGCCTCTCCCTCATCGGTCTCTCTGTTCTCAATTCTAATCCACTAGGTGCATTTCATATAATTTCTAGGCTAAGGCCCTCTTGATGGGTACTGTGCCTACTGGGTACCTTCTTGGGCCCGGTTTGGTATGAGCCCTCTGTAGTCCGCCCACCGCTACGTAGGTCTATACAGCGCAAGGCACTTCCCTCCTGCAAGGTGCCCTCTTCAGGGTTATAGTCCACTGGGCCCTGCCCCGGGTTGCAACAGATGCTCTCCCGCTGCTCCAGCTTTTAGGTCATGGTGAGCAGCTCTGATTCTGAGGCCTCACTCGTGCAGCGCTCCAGACAAATTGAGGCCCCCCCTTCAGTTTCCTGGGGGCAGCAGTCGCAATCAGCCCTGGACCTCTCCGCTTACTATTTCCCCAGGCCACCAAGCCGAGCCCCGATGGGTTGCCACAACTCCTCACTGTCACTTGCAGGTCTCCTCTGCCTTCCAGGAGTCTCACACGCCAGCTCCTTGGTCACAGCTCTGCTCCATAACTAAGGCCGTAATCGAGCCCCCCGGGACTCCGCCCGCGACCTGATAAGCTGGCGGTCGTGCACTTACCCAATCTGCCGGCGGGATTCAGCCGATGTTCCTCTGCTCTGTTAGGCCTGCACTTCTGACCCTGCAGCCCTGGCTCCGCCCTGGCCGATGCGTTTCCCCGGAGACTGTACCGCCATCTTGGGCTTGCGCCATCCAAAACGTCTCCTCCTGAGCTGAGCTACTCATGATCCCCCCAGCAGCGGGTGACACAAAACCCGCTCTGGAGATCTTACTGGCCCCCGGGAAGTCCTCCGCCAAGCGCCCGGGACCCTGCTGTCGCCAGTATACCAGGATATATTACAGGTCAGCTTAGAGTAGCAGACTCGTGTGACAGTGACCATCTCAGGCTACCAAGCTATGCCCCCGAAAGGGAGGCCTTCAATGTGGTGGTGTGAGGGCAATGCATTAGTCAGTTGATAGGAGCATTATGTCAGAGCGAACTTTCTTCCTCGGGATCTGGACGTGGAGATAAATGGACCCACCTCTCGATACCACCATCTCTGATTCAATGTAACAGAGTATTGGAGTGATCAAGCGGGGGAAGGGAAATTAGGAAGGGAACAGCTGGGAAGGAGATCTGAAAAGAAAGAAGGTTAAAAAACCGGCAATAATACAACACAAACAATAAAGACAATAAAGAGGTTTTACGCAGAACCTGATGCATAGCACTCAGATACTTCTTATGCACGGCTCAATTCTTTGACTAGACATGCAAGTTGACTCTTAGTTCAATTGTAAGTGATGTATTTCACTTCTAATCTTTAAACCTATAAGTAGTCTATTGCTGCCTAGAATCTTGTGAGTTCTTAGCACTCAACACACACACAATGTGACCACGATCCTTATGATAGGATTAACTGTATTTTGACGAGATAATGCTCAATGCACAAACCTTTCAATGCACAAATCTTTCAAAGATTCAAAGATAAAATCATTTTCAGAAAAATAAAATGTCACCTTTAAATCAAAACTGCGCTTGAAGAAGCGCGATGCCCCAATCACCTTAATGTATTCAAATTCTTACGCTGTATTGCATTAAAGATACTAGCTTACCCCCTCAGAGTACGACCTAGTCTGATTATATGTTCAAAATCCTGTTTCTGAAGGATTCTGCGGAGCCGGCACCAAGACTAAGAATCCCTGCGGGAGGGGCCTCGTCTTCGTGCGGAAAAAGAAGCTGCTGTCGGAGGCTCGAAGATCCGATGGAACCCAAAAATCAGGTTCCAGGCATACCAATGATCGCCAAAGGAAGTCACCACAAACACCAGCAGAGTTGCTCCCAGAAATGCGGAACCAGAAAAACCAGGTCCTTCCGTGCGAGCTTTCTAAGAATAGTGAGCACGGAGAGAAGGGCGTGGCAGCTTAAGAGGGTGTCGTCACGCACACCACGCATTCCCCAAGGAGCATGGAACATGCAGTCCCAAACAAAGAACCATATGCCCTGTAAATACTATGAGACAATAGAAAGAGCTACAAGATTTTTTAACATAAAATAGGCGTGTACAGAGCATATCTTTATACACCATGATTGCATGTAGCCCACCACCGTGCCACAGAGGCAGATTCATGCGCCCTGCCACAGAGCACTTTAGCGCAGGACGACATAGGTATGCGCCGCGGTAGCGCCACAAAGGCGGAACCGAACTGGAGTGGGGCGGGCCCTAGAACGCGTACCGCCCTAGATCTTACAGTACTCCCCTCTCCCAAGCGCGATCTGAGGGTAGCAGAGGTGGAAGCGTCGTACCAAACGAGGAGCATGCACATTCCTTGCAGACTCCCAGGAGTCATTCTCAGGTCTGTAACCCTTCCAAGATATCAAATACCACACCTCTGAAGGATTTACTTGCCGTATAACTGTGTATGCTCCAATTAATTTTGGTGGAAACATGCTTTTTACTTTAAAGGTAAAATCCTTAGTTGACAACCACACCTTGTCATCTGGTTGGTATGTTGGACTGGGTCTATGACGTTTATCATACTGTTGTTTATAGTTTTGCTTGGCTTTAATAAGGTGTTTCTGGATTTGTTGATGTATCTGCTGCATGTGAAGAACAGTATCTTGAACAGCTTGTGTAACATTGCTTGTCTTAGGTAGGGGTATAACCACATAATCCAACAACAGGTGACATACCAGTGGAGTAATGTTGCGAGGTGTTATACGCTAATTCAGTCATCCATAGCAGATCTAACCAAGAGTATTTTGCCTATGAAGCATAACACCGAAGATACTGTTTCAACGTTTGGTTGAGTCTCTCTGTCTGACCGTCGGTTTGCAGGAGATAGCTTGTTGACATATTTGACGTTATTTGTAACGTGCGACACCATTGTTGCCAGAATTTGGATGAGAACTCAGAACCACGATTGGACAAAATTACTGCAGGCAATCCATGAAACTGAACTATTTATTGAAGAAACACTTAAGCCAACTGACTTGAGGTCGGTAATTTTTTATAGGCTGTAAAGTGAGCATAGTTTGTCAAAATGTCAATAACCACCAAAATGACTGAATGGTGTTGAACTGGAGGTAAACCTGTTATAAAATCCATCGATACATGTTCCCATGGAATGGAAGGAGTTGGGAGAACTTGTAGTAAACCTTTTGGTTTGCTATGATCTGTTTTGTTTCTGGCACATATCGCACATTCTTGTACCATCTGTATAATGTCTTTGGACATTGTTGGCCACCAAAAGTTTATTTGCATTTTTTCAATGGTTTTCCTGGCTCCATGATGACCTGCGAACGGGAAAGAGTGTAACCAAGAAAAAGCAGCTTCTCGTAGTTCTTTGGTGGGAGAAATACCTTTTTTATCATAAAATGGTATGCCTTGTTGAACTGTTTGATTCTTTTTTATCCAATTTGGCCAAGAAGACAGAGGAAAATGTTCTCGAATAGTATCTAAGAATTGTTCTGCAGACAATACACTGATCACCTTAGATGGTGCAATATGCGAGTCGCAATTAAGGAATATTAAAAATCGCAATTTTTTAGCGATTTCTTCATGCATTGCATTTTGCTATTCCTTATTAGCGAATCCTTATTTTTCGCTAATAAGGAATCGCAAAATGTATGCTTGATGCATCTGGGGGATGGTCTTCATGGATTTTCACAGTCTTAGAATAAATGAGTATATTGTCAATGTGTACAATGACAAATAAATCCAAGAATTCACGTAAAACATCATTAAAAAAAATTGAAACGCAGCAGGCGCGTTGCACAATCCGAAAGGCATGACTAAATATTCAAAGAGACCATATTGGGTTTTAAAAGCGGTCTTCCACTCGTCCCTATCTCTAATGCGCACTAAGTGATATGCCCCTCTAAGATCAAGTTTAGTATAAATTACAGCTGTTTTCACTTGATCCAAAAGAACAGGGATATGTGGCAAAGGATATTTGTTTTTGATAGTGATCTTATTTAAAGCCCTATAGTCAATACACATTCTCAAGTCACTGTTAGCCTTGGGAATGAAAAAAAGCGGAGTCGCAGCAGGAGACCTAGATGGTCGTATAAAGCCGTTCTTTAAATATTGATCAAGATAATTCCGTAAGTGTTGATTTTCTGGCTCAGACAAGGCATAGATGCTGCAATTTGGTACACTTGAACCAGGGATCAACTCGATTTAACAGTCATAAGACCGATGTGGTGGTAGAACGACCACCTTAGTTTCCCTGCATACATCCTGAAATTGTGAATACTGGGTAGAGTAATTTCTTTTTCTTCTACTATAGCAATGTGTCCAGTTATACTGTTGGTTGGTTTTGTAGATAGACAATGAGTAAGACAGTGCATGGATTCCAATCAAATTTCGCTTTGTTGCCAATTGATCACTGGATTATGCAAACAAAGCCACGGCATTCCCAAAAAAAAACATATTGAGAGGCCTGAATGACATCAAACAGTAAAGACTGAGAATGTTTCTTTTCGCTAGCATCAGTGCATAACAAGTGCATTTTAGAAGTTTGCATTTTCACCGGCCCTCCAGACAACATCTTTCCATCTACTTCTTGTACAATCTCAGGTGTCTCTTTCTTAACACAAGGTATTTGTAACTTCTGAGCGGTTTCTGAATCGACAAAATTACTAGTTGCTCCTGAATCCACTAGCACCTTTAACTGGTGAACCGTTTTGTTAATCACAATTTGAACAGTTTTTCAATTTTTTTTCAAATTCTTCTACGAACCATCGCCAGTTATACAATAGAGGGCTGTTTTGTCTTACCAAAGGAACAGCCCAAATGGCTGCGTCTACAGCTAGATATGATATCAAGAAGGCTATCTTGGACTGTGGATCTGGGAATGTAGTTGGTCTGCAGGTGAAATGTAATTCCACCTGTGTCAAAAATATTTGTACTTTGGAAGGGTCTCCAGAAAACTGCTCTGGAGGAGCCAATGGGATTTGTGTAGGAATAGTCACTGCAATGTTGGTGGAGGACTGTGGCTCTGTTTTAGGTGTAGTGGTTTGATGGAAAGAACTGCTAACACCCTGTTGCTGCATTTGGTTGACCTTATCAGAAAGCGCTGCAGTAGCATGTTTAGTTTCTGCTAAATCCCTTTGCATTTGGGTTATAACCTTCATGAGGTCATCTAAGGTGGCCATTGTATCAACTCGTACATACCAGGAGGAATAAAAACCCTGAGCTCACTATTCTATCAGAGCAAACATTCTTCCTCAGGATCTCGACATGGAGATAAATAGACCCACCTCTCGATACCACCAACTATGATTCAATGTAACAGAGTATTGGAGTGATCAAATGGGGGAAAGGGAAATTTGGAAGGGAACAGCTGGGACGGAGATCTGAAAAGAAAGAAGGTTAAAACACCGGCAATAATACAGTACAAACAATAAAGAGGTTTTACACAGAACCTGATGCGTAGTGCTCACATACTTCTTATTCACAGCTCAATTCTTTGACTAGACATGCGAGTTGACTCCACTCACTTAGTTCAGTTGTAAGTGATGTATTTCCCTTCTAATCTTTAAACCTATAAGTAGTCTATTGCTGCCTAGAATCTTGTGAGTTCTTATCACTCCCCGCACAGACAACGTGACCACGATCCTTATGATAGGATTAACTGTATTTTGACAAGATAATGCTCAATGCGCAAATCTTTCAAAGATTCAAAGATAAAATCGTTTTCAGAAATATAAAATGTCACCTTTAAACTAAAACTGTGCTTGAAGAATCACCTTAATATATTCAAATTCTTACGCTGTATTGCGTTAAAGATACTAGCTTACCCCCTCAGGGTATGACCTACTCTGATTATATGTGCAAAATCCTGTTTCTGAAGGATTCTGCGGGAGCCAGGACCAAGACAAAGAATTCCTGAGGGAGGGGCCGCGACTTCGTGTGGAAGAAGAAGTGGCTGCCGGAGGCTCGAAGATCCGATGTAACCCAATAATCAGGTTCCAGGCATACCAATGAAGGCCAAAGAAACTCACCACAAACACCAGCAGAGTTGCTCCCAGAAATGCGGAACCAGAGAAACCAGGTCCTTCCGTGCGAACTGCCTAAAAATAGTGAGCACAGAGGGAAGGGCGTGGCAGCTGAAGAGGGCATCGTCACGCACACCACACATTCCCCAAGGAGCATGGGACATGCACTCCTAAACAAAGGACCAAATGCCCTGTAAAACAATGTAAATACTATGAGGCAATAGAGAGAGCTGCAAGAGCGTTTAACATATAAAATAGGCGTGTACAGACCATATGTTTATACAACATGATTGTAACTAGCCCACCACCGTGCCACAGAGGCAGATTCATGCGCCCTGCCACTGAGTACTTTAGCACAGGACGGCATAGGTATGCGCCGCTGGTGCGCCACAAAGGCGGAAACAGAATGGAGTGGGCGGCCCTAGACCCCGTACCGCCCTAGATCTGACACATTAGCAGAACTGCACAAGCTATTACTAGCAATAGAACAGAAAATATGCATATTAGATAATACAGTTGGTGGCTCTCCGGAAACAATAACAGAAACCCAGGAAATGAGAAAATGATACAATGTCACTCTAGAAAAGCTGAGGACCCAGGACCACAAACAATACATAACAAAGGTGCTCGAGGAAGAGGGCAGGGCAGGGAGAATACTGGTATGGCTAATCAAACCTGAGTCCAGAGGCTCGCCCATAATCAAGGTACACACACATAGCGGGCAGCCCAAATACTCACCCACACTGATAAATCAAGAATTCGGTAATTATTAAAAAATCTTATATGATGCTCCTCCCAGGCACACTGAGGAAGAATTAGATTCCTACCCGGTGTAAATACCGATAAATAAACCAGCTGAGCAACACTGTGGAAAACTAGGGCCCCCTGTAGCTATACAGGAAACATATAAAATAGGCGTGTACAGACCATGTGTTTATACAACATGATTGTAACTAGCCCACCACCGTGCCACAGAGGCAGATTCATGCGCCCTGCCACTGAGTACTTAAGCACAGGACGGCATAGGTATGCGCCGCTGGTGCGCCACAAAGGTGGAAACAGAATGGAGTGGGCGGGCCCTAGACCCCGTACCGTCCTAGATCTGACACATTAGCAGAACTGTGCAAGCTATTACCAGCAATAGAACAGAAAATATGCATATTGGATAATACAGTTGGTGGCTCTCAGGAAACAATAACAGAAACCCAGGAAATGAGAAAATGATACAATGTCACTCTAGAAAAGCTGAGGACCCAGGACCACAAACAATACATAACAAAGGTGCTCAAGAAGAGGGCAGGGCAGGGAGAATACTGGTATGGCTCATCAAACCTGAGTCCAGAGGCTCGCCCATAATCAAGGTACACACACATAGCGGGCAGCCCAAATACTCACCCACACTGATAAATCAAGAATTCCGTAATTATTACAAAATCTTATATTATGCTCCTCCCAGGCACACTGAGGAAGAATTAGATTCCTACCCGGTGTAAATACCGATAAATAAACCAGCTGAGCAACACTGTGGAAAACTAGGGCCCCCTGTAGCTATACAGGAAATCTACGCTGCAGTAAAAGGACTAGCAACAGGTAAAACACCAGGTCCAGACAGACTACCAGCTGAATTCTATGCAGCATATATAAGGGTGCTGGCACCTCATCTTGAGAAGCTTTACGCAGAACCTTGGCAGATTGAGGCGCTCCCAGAGACCACAAGGGACGCAGTGGTCATACCACTCAAAAAAAGATCTATTCTACTTCCTGACAAACCTCAAGTGATGAAAAGTGTGACCCAGTTAAGCAAGAAGACAGTTCTAGTCTGAGACAATGGCAGTGGCGTGGAGGTGAGGCCGGGAAGCTCTGCAGTGGGACCAGCAGGGTAGGACAAGCGGCTAGTCCATAACTCCCGGTGGGAGCAGCCCAGCTGGGTGTGGCTTGTGTGTCGGAGTTGCCTGGAGTTGCTGAGTTGCGGGTGTTACGGGGGTTTGGCTGAGATTTTGCTGAGCTGCAGGAGGAGCCTACGGTGTTTGCTGAGGTGAAGGACGGAAGAGAGAGGTTAGTGTGAGCAGCGGGAGACCGTCTCTCCCCCTCCCCTGCCCTTGCCTCCACGCTGCCTGTCAAAGCCTGCACGGGAGGTTGCGTGGCTGCCAACAAAGGGTCACAGAGGAGCCAGGGCACAGCTGTCAGGGGAGCACAGCAAGGACAGTCCACCCTACACCTGCCCTCCCCGTTTTGCCCCACCATCGCTTCGGATCAGCAGCTCATACCACCCGGCCAGGTTGGCAGTGACAGCAAACACACCCCCGGCCCTCCAGGCTCTCTTCTCTGCAAGCCACAACATGCCGCAACAATCATCACTCAATACCCTACTACTGCATTTGACCGCTCCCCCTTCCTGTTGTGAACCTCGGCTCCTGAGCACTGGTGACCATAACCTTGGAGGGAAGGAAGGAAGTGAATAGAGAAACTTCAACGCTGCAAGTGGCAGGGCGAGTGAGCAAGGAGGAGTCAAGGGGAATGCCGGATTGTTACCCCGCGGGACTCCACCGCATACTCCACCGCCTGCTGGAAGCAGAGTGCATTGCTGGCATCAAACTCCTTGGGTGGTGCTGAGGCTAGCGGTGGTGTGGCTCACGGAGGGAGCAACCAGGAGAAAAGAACAGCCCAAAGACCATTCAGCCATCCCGTCATGACCTAGGGCATAGACAGCTGCCTTGCTCAAACCCTAAACCCCAAGGAGAAATTTCAGTCTACCATGGCATTATATAGCCACCGATAACCGGGCACCCCATTGAAGGATGACAAAAGAAAAAGCCACTCAGCACCAAGAAAATCCTCTCATGAAGTCAATCCCCCCAACTCAAGTATCACCTAGAATCCTAAGGAATGCATGAAACGCAGTCCCGGACAAAAAGTCATTTTTAAAGTCTCCAGCAGCAGGGCTCATAGCCCAATTTTTATACAAACGTCCCTCTAAGGATGAGAGCCCCCCTGCCCCAACAGACCAATCAGGAAGGACCAAAGCCAGTAATGAAATAAGCCAGCGGATAGGGAACCTTACCAACAACAAGTTCCTTGCAATACAAATACAAAGTACAAATAGCGGAAGTTTAAACATCGAAAGACGCCAGTCTCAATCTTGCTCCTCGCCGTGTCGCCCCGTAAGGAATTAAACACAGACATACAAGTGATCCACCCGTCGATGCTACAGTTCTAACCCGAGTATTCACGTGCAGGTAGTTACAGCCCAAATACATCACCAGCACCAACTCACATCGCAGCCTCCTGTTCAGCCCCCCCACCCTTGTACCCATAGGTCCTGGACCAACTAAGACTGATGAACTAGAGCGTCAACAAAACCTTGAGTACTTATCACCATTATTTCTTCAAAACTTGGAATCAAAGATACAAAGTACGCTAGAGCTTACACCAAAGCTCTTCAGAACGGCTAATGTAACCCGGTTTTCCCCATCCCCTACACAAAGCTCCCAAAGCTAAAGTCTCCACGATGTCAGTTTCATTAACTATCCAGGACCAACCTCACCCGGTGAAACAGTCCATTCAATGGCTAGGGCATTACTCTGGCAATCGAACAAAATGGAGTTGCAAATCGACCTCCTATCCACCATAGCTCAATGGCTAGTGGAACTGAGTAACAAGGTGGACTTCATAGAGAACAAGCTCAGTGTCAATCAGAATAATTAGCCTTGCACCTGTTTGTGTGCAGACCTCATGGATAAATAAATGTGCAACACTTCCAAAAATGTTATCAGATCTGGTAGTTTCACTAAAAGCTCAAACTGGATGCCCCATGGGCCCGAAGAACAACAGTAGTACTGCACCAACCTCAAACCTCGCCGATTTTCACGGTAACTCAGCCACAAACAATTTGGCCAACACCTCAACATAGCCAGATACCCAAGGTCTCTTTGTATCCACTAAACTCTCCATCAGTCCACCCAATCTTAAATCTAGCCCCCGAATCTTAAATTCAGGGAAGAACTATGAGGGCAACGTCTCCATTAAGACAAGGAAAGAAGAACCCCTCTCTAGGAGGGCCAAGACATTTTTTTTAAAAACAAGAGAAAAAGGCCAAGGCATCCAAAAAAGTTGCCCTCCTATTGCCAACCCATACTCAAAATTCACAAACTGACAAAGACAAAACATGGTTCTATTCAATCTTCACTAAAAACCACAACTCAAGCAGTTCAACACCCACAATTCTAACACCTTTGGACGCCAAACAAAAGTCTGATGCACCATTACAGCCAATCCCCAGTACGGGGGACTTGCACAGCCCATCAGGCCCGGCTATGACAACTCAACCACCTCACTCATCAAACATCAAGAAATTAGAGCAGAGAAGTTTACCATGCACAACCAAGGAACAAGGATCCGACACCAGGGACAATATACCTCAGGTCTCTTACTATTGGACTTCCAAAGACATTGTGATCAAACCATGCAGCCATTCCAAAATCCCATCTACCGCCCAGAGCTATGCCAACAGGACCCAGAACCAAGCTCTAATTTAAGCATCATACACACGGGTCCTAGTATTCAGCCTAAAGCAATCCAAGACAGTAAAACCGCTTATGAGGTAATCCTCACCCGAGATATTTCATTAAAGGCCAACATGACATTCTAAATAGGGGCAACATATTCTGACTTTTTAAGCATATCCCGTCCCTCTCAGAAACACTCTCACATGACCTAGCCTGGGTAAGTTCCTGTGTCTCTCCAGTGACTCTCAAGGGGAGTCAACCTCAATTGGACTGAGTCATCACTCCCAGATGGGGCTAACACAAGATGAAATAGCCCAAATGGCTGATTGGGGTATTGACATCGCTTCCCCCATACCCGAGAAATACCCACATGTACTAGCAGCATCACCGCCAAGGAAAGAAGTCCATTCTGTCCTAAGGTGGACAGCAAGCATTCAATCAGGGAAAAGCTCAGCTGCAAAGTCAAGACTTTACAACGCCTACAGGATAACAAGTACGCTTGACCATAGAACAGTCCACATTAGTGGGCCAAAGCATACCTTCACGTATGGCACTGGTACTGGTCCAGATGGAAAGTCACCGTGACGGCACCTCTAACACCATAAATGCTGTTTGTCATCAGATCATGACCGGAATACCGGGAAAACATACAGCTGTCCATCATATCCTGGAACGTTGCTGGGCTAAAAAGATTGCTTGGGTGCAATTCAGTAAGCAATTACCTTCGCGAAAATGACATCTTGTGCTTTCAAGAGACATGGGCCATCGAACCTCTAATTCTCCCTGGCTTTTACGAACTTCACTGTGCAGCCATAAAACGTAACATCTTAGGAAGAGCATCAGGTGGGCTCTCAATTTTTATTAACCAAGCCGTCGATAGAGGCAACTTTATTAACATCGAACACCGCCAATCTGCAAACAGTACTGATTTGCAGATTAAAAAGTAACAACAACTCAATTTGTCTCTTGTTAATTAACTGTTACGTCAACCCAGCATTCCAGCAAAAAAAGCAAGTACTAAACCACCTCATAAATAAATATGTTTCACACTTTCCAATTATTGTCGGGGTCATGAACACCCGGGAGTTGGGGCACTCAAAATTGGACGCCCCTACCCAGACCTAATTGGCCCCTCTGCAGTGGCTACTTTTCACTCACAATATGGTTTCTGCCGACACCATCAAAAAAGCTGCGGATCCCCTCTGGCTTCCTATCCCCGCCTTCAGGGATAAGTCCACAATCGATTACATCTTTATCTCGGATAACCTGGCACCATATTTTAACAACTTCGGAGTGGGAAATAGGGACGAGAGCGACCATGGACCACTGAGGGTATTTCTTCAGCTAAACGGGAAACCCGCAAAACAACTGGAAACACTGGAGGTTCCAACCGGAGAAGAGCTCCATGAAGTTCTGGGAAGAATAAAATGGTCCACAAATTTAGGTCCAAAACTGCTGGAGTGGATTATATATAAAGAGTCGAGCTCCACAGGCATAAGCACTGAATCCCCCTTGGAGCTTTGGAAAGCTCTCTTAGTTGAATAAAAAAACATTCTTGGGGGACGAACTGTAATCTCTAAAGTAGTTTAGATCGTGATTGGTGGTATAGTTGATAGGGTATAGGCGCCTCAGGGTAATTCCACATTGTATTTTTAGGGTGAGTTCAGATATTGGGGACCGTGCTGTAAGGTTAAGGAGAACCACCTGCCTCCCTAAATTTCTGTGTTCTGACCAACGAGACAAAATACAACACTGTACCCCAGCACACGTAAATTCAAAGAAATCTTTTCAGAAAATATTAGCACACAAAACGAAACAGGTCAATTTGTCAATTTCTTTTTCCTTTTTAATTGGTCACAAATGATTAATACAAGGATTCTTCCCTGGGAGCACATTTGTTTTGTAATTATAAACAAATGGTTGCCTTTGTATGCTTTTCTCAAATAATGCAAGGCCTCATAGTTTGTACGTATATGTTTTACCTAGCCATGAACAAGTCGCATGTACTACCTACAAGAGGCGACGAAACACGTGTTGGCTTGGAAAAATTGAACAACAAACAACAAGAGGACCAATTAAAAAGGAAACAGAAATTGACACATTTTTCAGTGCATTTCGAAGGTTTTTTAAATGATAATTTTTAAATCAAATACTAGTAATATGTATTTGTTTATAATAATAATCTTTCTTTATTCGGAATTTCAAAATTAGAAATCCATAAAAGCATGATAATACATGATAAAACAGTTATAAAAAAAGTGCAAAGTGATTGCATATAACAAGTAAGTTCCACATCTGACTTATAAAGACGTTAATTTGTTTAAGGAAATTACTTTAAAGATTTTTTCTGTGTCTATATATACACTTCAGAAAATTAAGAACATGATAACAGGTAGCTTCAGTGTCCAAAAGCTGTAGACACAGCATGGCAGGGCGACATTGTCTGAGACCCCAGGATTTTAATAAAGTCAATAACCAAATCTTGCGATGTTCATGATAAAACTTGCAGAACAAGACAGTATGCAGGGTAGTTTGTATTGACTTTTCGTCACAGGGGCATAAAGGTGGATTCGGATCCCCAGCATTTGCTGTTGGAAAAGCTACCAGTCTGTGAAACATGTTTAGTCTAAATCTTGTCAGTAGGAAGCGGTCAAAAGTACCAATATTAAGGTTTAGATAGGGCTGAATTAAAAAGGTAGATTGGACCATTATCGCGTGTTGAACGGACGGTTTGCCTACTTCAGATTGTAATCTCAGGTTTTCCAAATGTCCCAGGGTTAATGCTTTTAGTTGTTTCTTTGTAAGTTCTCTGATTTTTTCGGGATTTGAATAATATTGCTCAGCCCCAAGGTCTATGAAAAAGTTCCTGATATAGGCTAACCATTTGATTTTTAGGGCATGGTCTAATGTCATAGCGTCTGCCACTATCATCTTGGTAAGGTCATTTTTTTCCGAGGTCCAGATACGGCGACATAAAAGTAGCGGTTGGATTTTTGCAAGGTCCTCAATATGTGGGACACCTAGTTCAGCGTGGCAAGCATAAGTTGAGGATCGCTTTGGGGCCATCAGAAGGAACCTTAAAAAATTATTTTCTGCTATTTGCAAGGAAGTGATGTCCGTGTGACCCCATAAACTTGCTCCATACAGGGCTGTCGGTTGGCATTTGGCCCTATATATCGCTAACAGTTCCACGGGCGGTCGCTTTCCCAGTTTTTGTGAAAACGTCACCAATGCCGCTAGCGCTCTTTTAAAGCAGTGTTTCCTCGCTTCCACTGCCTTTTTCCAGGACAATTTATTGTCTATTGTGATTCCCAGATAGCAGTATTCAGTTGCAGAGTCTATTTTTTGATTATTAAGGGTAATGTTTTTCAGATGTTTTCTCCCAGCACCTGCCGTCATCACAAAAGTCTTTTTCACGTTTATGTGAAGGTCTAGGGTACCCATAAACTGAGAATACCTGTTAAGGGTCTTTTGGAGTTCCCAGGGAGTCCGTGCCAGGAGGACAGTGTCGTCCGCATAGAGCAGAGCGGGAATCGGGCGTTGTTTTGCCTGTGGGAGGTCCTGGGCGCCCTTCAAAAGCTCAACCTCCAAGTTGTTGGTGTAGAGGGAGAAAAGGAAGGGCGCCAGGACACATCCTTGTCTGACTCCACGCTCCACTCTAAAGGACATTGTCAGCTCTCCCTTTGTGCCAAAACGGACTCTAGCAGAGGGCTTGGAATACATTTCCCTTAGAAAATTCAGGAGTGCCGGATCTACCCCCATTTGGGCTAAGAGGGACCACAGTTTGGTGTGAGAAACACAGTCAAACGCCGCGGACAAGTCCACGTAAATCATATAGAGTTTATCTTTTTTGGCGTGTATATGCTTTCCAATGATCACGGAAAGATTTAGGGCTTGCTCCACAGTTCCAAAGCCCTCTCTAAAACCAAATTGTAGTTCAGACAGTATGCCTCTCTCCTCCACCCAGTCCTGAAGTCGCTCCAGGATCACCCTACCTGCCATCTTTCCCAATGAGTCCAACAAAGATATTGGGCGGTAGCAAGCAGGGTCCTGGCGGTTTCCCTTCTTGAATATCGGTACCATGACGGACCTTGTCCAGGACTCCAGGATTCCTTTCTTTGCCGCTGCCGTACACACCCTGGTAATGATCGGGGCCCAAAGATCTGTGTTATACTTGAAGAAGTCAGCCGGGACTCCGTCCGGGCCTGGTGCTTTTCCATTTTTGCTTGAGTTCAGGGCCAGAAGGATCTCGGAGATTTCAAAGTCTATTTGAATAGGGTAGAGCGGAGCTTTTAAATTCTCATCTTCAGTTTCCTGCTCAGAGGATGGTTTTTGAAAGATTTTTGAGAAGTGTGATACCCATTCTGACTCATCTATCGCAACTTCAATTTTTGGATTTGTGTCGTCAGCCAAAAAGGGGGTTCTTATTACTCTCCAGAAGGCCTGACTATTTTTTTCCTGTGCACTAACGTGGAGTTCATCCCATAGAGCTTGCTTTAATTCCGCTTTTCTCTTTTTTCTGATTGTAAGGTATTCCTTTCTTAAAACGGATATGGTATGAGGATCCCTTTCATCTTTGTTTAGTGCTACTTCGAGTTTTGAATGAGCCTGAGTACATTCTTGATTAAACCAACCTTTTAAACGGCGTGGTCCAGCTTTATGTTTTGCTGTGAGTAAGGACTTTGTTTTTTCCATAATTTGAGCGAAGCTATTAAGGAGTTCCTCCCCTTCTATCAGTGTGTCTAAACATTTCTTAATTTGGGGGTAAACTGATTTTATCAAGTCTTTGGTGATTTCCTCTGGGTTTATCTTCCCCCACTTTATTGAATTCCCGTTCAATTGGCCCAGGTTTATATTATCCTGGGTCAGTACACTAGCTATCGTCGTAGGGAGAGATTGTTGATGATTTGTAATCATTTCCATTTTAAGAATAGCGTGGTCACTTTGGGTGTTGGGTATGACTTCAAAGCTGTTTACTCTGGGTTGTAGACTGGCTGATATTATAATGTAATCAACCGTAGTGCTGAAACCTCTTCCTATATAGGTCGGTTCTAATGAACTAGTTCTGTGATCCGGGATGTTTGCTATTTGAAGGTCCAGATCTGATAGGAGATCGTTCATTATTCCACCCGCATTATTGTGAGAAAAATGGATAAGGGAATCACCTTCCTCTGTCACCATACCAGGACATTTTTGCTCTGGTTGGGTACATTGATGTAGATTGAAATCTCCTGCCCATATTATAGACAATACACCCCTTGCTCCTTGTTTCTGTCTAAGGGTAGTTAATTTTTCATGAAGGTGGGCCAAAACTCTCTGGAGCTGTATTTCCTCGAGGTTGTTATAAAAATTGACGAGGACTACAAACTCATTTTTAGGTAAAGAGAGACCAATGATCTGGAAGTTAGGTTCCAGTTCGATGATATTTATTTTTATGTTTTGGATGGTGTTAGCTATGTAAATATTTAGTCCTCCCTTTGGTCTACCCTTTTGTCCCACCAGTGCCGGGGAAAAATATGTCTTATACCCCTGCAAGTGAAGTTCTGATTGTGACCATGTCTCCTGTAGACAGACTATTTGATGTCTGTATACATGGTTCATGATTGTCCCCCTCTATTTGCGAGGGACCATCTTGAAGTGTGGGTGGGTAAAAGAAGGAAAGACGTTTTATTCCTACCCCCCAATTAGAGTTTGATCGTCTCCTGAGCAGATGTGTTCTACTATTCTGGGGTCCTCAAAAGTAATTAGGACGCAGTCCCCCTGTATTGTTTTTTTGTATTTGTTTATACTGATTTTCTACAGTTTCTAAACTGTTTAATTTTACATATTTTATTTTTTATATTACAATATATATTTTTAATATAAATGGAAATAAAAATGTTTTTTTAAATATCGAAACTGAAATATTTGTTCTTTGTTGAATTTATAAGTGCAGAACTATAAGTGTGTTGGTTAGTTAGGGGACTGCATGCATAGTGGGTAGGGGTTTGAAGCAGTCCATGTGCTAAGGCCTGGCTCAGTGCATGAGTACTTGGGTACTGACTGAATGATTAGAGTACAGCAAGGAGAGTGCCTGAGTGAATTTATAAGTGTTTGGGTTTTGGCGGAGTGAATGGATTAGTACATGGTGCTGAATGGGTCACTGGAGGAGTGCCACGGTGTTTGCTGGAGTGTATGTATACTGACTTGGGAATTAAAGGTGTGAAAGACAAGTGTGTAGGTGGTTAGAGGACTGCATGCATAGTGTATAGGCGTTTGAAGCAGTCCATGTGCTAAGGCCTGGCTCAGTGCATGAGTACTTGGGTACTGACTGAATGGTTAGAGTACTGCAAGGAGAGTGCCTGAGGGAATTTATAAGTGTTTGGGATTTTACACAGTGAATGGATTAGTACATGGTGCTGAATGGGCCACTAGAGGAGTGCAAGGGGAGTGACAGCGTGTTTGCTGGAAGTGTATAGATACTGATTGGGGAATTGAAGGTGTGAAAGACAAGTGAGTAGGTAGTTAGAGGACTGCATACATAGTGGATAGGAGTATGAAGCAGTCCGTGTGCTAAGGCCTAGCTCACTGCATAAGTACCTGGGTACTGACTGAATGATTAGAGTACTGCAAGGAGAGTGCCGGGTGAATTTACAAGTGTTTGGGTTTTGGCACAGTGAATGGATTAGTACATGGTGCTGAATGGGTCACTAGAGGAGTGCAAGGGGAGTGACAGCGTGTTTGCTAGAAGTCTATAGATACTGATTGGGGGATTGAAGGTGTGAAAGACAAGTGTGTAGGTGGTTAGAGAACTGTATGCATACTGGATAGGGGTTTGAAGCAGTCCATGTGCTAAGGCCTGGCTCACTGAATGAGTACTTGGATACTTACTGAATAATTAGAGTACTGCTAGTGAATTTATAAGTGGTTGGGTTTTGGTGCAGTGAATGGATTAGTACATGGTGCTGAATGGGTCACTGGAGGAGTGCAAGGGGAGTGTCTCGGTGTGTGATGGAGTGTATGTATACTGCCTGGGGAATGGAAGGTGTGAAAGACAAGTGTGTAGGTGTTTAGAGGACTGCATGCATAGGGGATAGGCGTTTGAAACAGTCCAACTGCTAAGGCCTGGCTCAGTGCATGAGTACTTGGGTAGTGACTGAATGATTAGAGTACTGCAAGGAGAGTGCCTGAGTGAATCTATAAGTGTTTGGGTTTAGGCACAGTGAATGGATTGATACATGGTTCTGAATGGGTCACTAGAGGAGTGCAAGGGGAGTGACAGGGTGTTTGCTGGAATTGTATGGATACTGAATGGGGAATTGAATGTGTGAATGACAAGTGTGTAGGAGGTTGGAGGACTGCATACATAGTGGATAGGAGTTTGAAGCAGTCCATGTGCTAAGGCCTGGCTCACTGCATAAGTACTTGGGTACTGACTGAATGTTTAGAGTACTGCAAGGAGAGTGCCTGGGTGAATTCATAAGTGTTTAGGTTTTGGTGCAGTGAATGAATTAGTACATGGTGCTGAACGGGTCACTAGAGGAGTGTAAGAGGAGTGA
Organism: Lissotriton helveticus; assembly: GCF_964261635.1. Classification (NCBI taxonomy): domain Eukaryota; kingdom Metazoa; phylum Chordata; class Amphibia; order Caudata; family Salamandridae; genus Lissotriton; species Lissotriton helveticus. The sequence continues at coordinate 1,071,920,490 of NC_136067.1, read as the reverse complement.
CGGTGTTTTACCCTGGAAGTGAATGTATACTGACTGGGGAATTGAAGGTGTGAAAGACAAATGTGTAGGTGGTTAGAGGACTGCATGCACAGTGGATAGGGGTTTGAAGCAGTTCATGTGCTAAGGCCTGGCTCACTGCATGAGTACTTGGGTACTGACTGGATGATTAGAGTACTGCAAGGAGAGGGTCTGGGTGAATTTATAAGTGGTTGGGTTTTTGCGCAGTGAGTGGATTAGTACATGGTGCTGAATGGGTCACTGGAGGAGTGCAAGGGGAGTGACACAGTGTTTGCTGGAGTGTATGTATACTGACTGGGAAATTGAAGGTGTGAAAGACAAGTGTGTAGGTGGTTCGAGGACTGCATGCATAGTGGATAGGTGTTTGAAGCAGTCCATTTGCTAAGGCCTGACTCAGTGCATGAGTACTTGGGTACTGACTGAATGGTTAGAGTACTGCAAGGAGAGTACCTGAGTGAATTTATAAGTGTTTGGGTTTTGGCACAGTGAATGGATTAGTACATGGTGCTGAATGGGTCAGTAGAGGAGTGCAAGGGGAGTGACAGGGAGTTTGCTGGAAGTGTATAGATACTTACTAGGGAATTGAAGGTGTGAAAGACAAGTGTGTAGGTGGTTAGAGGACTGCATGCATTGTGGATAGGCGTTTGAAACAGTCCATGTGTAAGGCCTGACTCATTTCATAAGTACTTGGGTACCGACTGAATGATTAGAGTACTGTGAGGAGAGAGCCTGGGTGAGTTTATAAGTGCTTGGGCTTTGGCGCAGTGAACGGATTAGTACTTGGTGCTGAATGGGTCACTGGAGGAGTGCAAGGGGAGTGACATAGTGTTTGCTGGAGTGTATGTATATTGACTGGGGAATTGAAGGTGTGAAAGACAAGTGTGTAGGTGGTAAGAGGACTGCATGCACAGTGGATAGGAGTTTGAAGCAGTCCATGTGCTAAGGCCTGGCTCACTGCATAAGTACTTGGGTACTGACTGAATGATTAGAGTACTGTAAGGAGATTGCCTGGGTGAATTTACAAGTGTTTGGATTTTGGCACAGTGAATTAGACTAGTACATGGTGCTGAATAGGTCACTAGAGGAGTTATCAAGGAGTGACAGGGTGTTTCCTGGAAGTGAATGTCTACTGACTGGGGAATTGAAGGTGTGAAAGACAAGTGTGTAGGTGGTTAGAGAACTGTATTCATAGTGGATAGGGGTTTGAAGCAGTCCACGTGCTAATGCCTGGCTCACTGCATGAGTACTTGGATACTGACTGAATAATTAGAGTACTGCAAGGAGAGTGCGTGGGTGAATTTATAAGTGGTTAGGTTTTGGTGCAGTGAATGGATTAGTACATGGTGCTGAACGGGTCACTGGAGGAGTGCAAGGGGAGTGACACGGTGTATGCTGGAGTGTATGTATACTCCCTGGGGAATGGAAGTGTGAAAGACAAGTGTGTAGGTGGTTAAAGGACTGCATGCATAGTGGTTAGATTTTTGAAGCAGTCCATATGCTAAGGCCTGGCTCAGTGCATGAGTACTTGGGTACTGACTGAATGATTAGAGTACTGCAAGGAGAGTGCCTGAATGAATTTATAAGTGTTTGGGTTTTGGCACAGTGAATGGATTAGTACATGGTGCTGAATGGGTCACTAGAGGAGTGCAAGGGGAGTTACAGGGTGAATGCTGGAAGTGTATGGATACTGATTGGGGAAATGAAGGTGTGAAAGACAAGTGTGTAGGTAGTTAGATGACTGCATACGTAGTGGATAGGAGTGTGAAGCAGTCCATGTGCTAAGGCCTAGCTCACTGCATGGGTACTTGGGCACTGACTGAATGATTATAGTACTGTGAGGAGAGTGCCTGGGTGAGTTTATAAGTGCTTGGGCTTTGGCGCAGTGAATGGATTAGTACATGGTGCTGAATGGGTCACTGAAGGAGTGCAAGGTGAGTGACACGGTGTTTGCTGGAGTGTATGTATACTGACTGGGGAATTGAAGGTGTGAAAGACAAGTGTGTAGGTGGTTCGAGGACTGCATGCACAGTGGATAGGAGTTTGAAGCAGTCCATGTGCTAAGGCTTGTCTCAGTGCATGAGTACTTGGGAACTGACTGAATGATTAGAGTACTGCAAGGAGAGTGCCTGAGTGAATTTATAAGTGTTTGGGTTTTGGGACAGTGAATGCATTAGTACATGGTGCTGAATGGGTCATTAGAGGAGTGCAAGGGGAGTGACAGGGTGTTTGCTGGAAGTGTATGGATACTGATTGGGGAATTGAAGGTGTGAAAGACAAGTGTGTAGGTAGTTAGAGGACTGCATACATAGTGGATAGGAGTTTGAAGCAGTCCATGTGCTAAGGCCTAGCTCACTGCATAAGTACTTGGGTACTGACCGAATGATTAGAGTACTGTAAGGAGATTGCCTGGGAGAATTTACAAGTGTTTGGGTTTTGGCACAGTGAATTAGACTAGTACATGGTGCTGAATAGGTCACTAGAGGAGTTATCAAGGAGTGACAGGGTGTTTCCTGGAAGTGAATGTATACTGACTGGGGAATTGAAGGTGCGAAAGACAAGTGTGTAGGTGGTTAGAGGACTGCATGCATAGTGCTTAGATGTTTGAAGCAGTCCAATTGCTAAGTCCTGGCTCAGTGCATGAGTACTTTGGTACTCACTGAATGATTAGAGTACTGTAAGGAGATTGCCTGGGTGAATTTACAAGTGTTTGGGTTGTTATCACAGTGAATTAGACTAGTACATGGTGCTGAATAGTTCACTAGAGGAGTGACAGGGTGTTTCCTGGAAGTGAATGTATACTATCTGGGGAATTGAAGGTGTGAAAGACAAGTGTGTAGGTGGTTAGAGAACTGCGTGCATAGTGCTTAGATGTTTGAAGCAGTCCAATAGCTAAGGCCTAGCTCAGTGCATGAGTACTTGGGTACTGACTGAATGAATAGAGTACTGCAAGGAGAGTGCCTGAGTGATTTTTAAGTGTTTGGGTTTTGGCAAAGTAATTGGATTAGTACATGGTGCTGAATGGGTCACTAGAGGAGTGCAAGGGGAGTGACAGGGTGTTTGCTGGAATTGTATGGATACTGAATACGGAATTGAAGGTGTAAATGACAAGTGTGTAGGTGGTTGGAGGACTGCATACATAGTGGATAGGAGTTTGAAGCAGTCCATGTGCTAAGGCCTAGCTCACTGCATAAGTACTTGGGTACTGACTGAATGATTAGAGTACTGTAAGGAGATTGCCTGGGTAAATTTACAAGTGTTTGGGTTTTGGGACAGTGAATTAGACTAGTACATGGTGCTGAATAGGTCACTAGAGGAGTGATCGCGGAGTGACAGGGTGTTTGCTGGAAGTGTATGAATACTGACTGGCGAATTGAAGGTGTGAAAGACAAGTGTGTAGCTGGTTAGAGGACTGCATGCATAGTTGATAGGAGTTTGAAGCAGTCAACGTGCTAAGGCCTGGCTCACAGCATGAGTACTTGAGTACTGACTAAATCATTAGAGTACTGTAAGGAGAGTACCTGAGTGAATTTATGAGTGTTTGAGTTTTTGCGCAGAAAATAGATTAGTACATGGTGCTTAATGGATCAGTAGAGGAGTGCAAGGGGAGTGACAGGGAGTTTCCTGGAAGTGTATAGATACTGACTGAGGAACTGAAGGTGTGAAAGACAAGTGTGTAGGTGGTTAGAGGACTGCATGCATTGTGGATAGGCGTTTGAAACAGTCCATGTGTAAGGCCTGACTCATTTCATAAGTACTTGGGTACCGACTGAATGATTAGAGTACTGCAAGGAGACTGCTGGGTGAATTTATAAGTGTTTGGATTTTGGCATAGTGAATGGACTAGTACATGGTGTTGAATGGGTCACTAGAGGAGTGCAAGAGGAGTGACAGGGTGTTTCCTGGAAGTAAATGTATACTGACTGGGGAATTGAAGGTGTGAAAGACAAGTGTGTAGGTGGTTAAAGGACTGCAAGCATAGTCGATAGGCATTTGAAGCAGTCCAATTGCTAAGGCCTGGCTCAGTGCATGAGTACTTGGGTACTGACTGAATGATTAGAGTACTGCAAGGAGAGTGCCTAAGTGAATTCATAAGTGTTTGGGATTTGGCACAGTGAATGGATTAGTACATGGTGCTGAATGGGTCACTAGAGGAGTGCAAGGGGAGTGACAGGGTTTTTGCTGGAAGTGTATGGATACTGATTGAGGAATTGAAGGTGTGAAAGACAAGTGTGTGGATGTATGACATTACATCGCATGGTTTTACCACGCATGCCTTTATATCGCAGTTTTTACAACGCATGCTGTTACAACGCATAGCGTTAAGGGATGCTGGATAGTGAGTAGTTTAATTTACTATTCCAACTCCAGTCCCCGTTGATAGTAGGGAACGTGTTGGATAGTAAATTAAATCTATTCCCTATCCTAGAGCGCCCCCCAGCGCTATGCGTAGTAATAACATGCGTTGTAATAGTTGCGTCGAAAAGGCACTGCGTGGTAAAAGTTGCGTTATAAAGGATGTTCCCCCATGTGTGTATATGGTTAGAGAACTGTATTCATAGTGGATAGGGGTTTGAAGCAGTCCACGTGCTATGGCCTGGCTCACTGCATGAGTACTTGGATACTGACTGAATAATTAGAGTACTGCAAGGAGAGTGCCTGGGTGAATTTATAAGTGGTTGGGTTTTCGCGCAGTGAATGGATTAGTACATGGTGCTGAATGGGTCACTAGAGGAGTGCAAGAGGAGTGACAGGGTGTTTCCTGGAAGTAAATGTATACTGACTGGGGAATTGAAGGTGTGAAAGACAAGTGTGTAGGTGGTTAGAGGACTGCATGCATGATGGATAGGTATTTGAAGCAGTTCATGTGCTAAGGCCTGGCTCACTGCATGAGTACTTGGGTACTGACTGAATGATTTGAGTACTGTGAGAAGAGAACCTGGGTGAGTTTATAAGTGCTTGGGCTTTGGCACAGTGAACGGATCGGTTCATGGTGCTGAATGGGTGACTAGAGGAGTGCAAGAGGAGTGACAGGGTGTTTCCTGGAAGTAAATGTATACTGACTGGGGAATTGAAGGTGTGAAAGACAAGTTTGTAGGTGGTTAGAGGACTGCATGCACAGTGGGTAGGAGTTTGAAGCAGTCCATGTGCTAAGGCCTGGCTCAGTGCATGGGTACTTGGGTACTGACTGAATGATTAGAGTACTGCAAGGAGAGTGCCTGAGTGAATTTATAAGTGTTTGGATTTTGGGACAGTGAATGCATTATTACATGGTGCTGAATGGGTCACTAGAGGAGTGCAAGGGGAGTGACAGGGTGTTTGCTGGAAGTGTCTGAATACTGATTGGGGAATTGAAGGTGTGAAAGACAAGTGTGTAGGTAGTTAGAGGACTGCATACATAGTGGATAGGAGTTTGAAGCAGTCCATGTGCTAAGGCCTAGCTCACTGCATAAGTACTTGGATACTGACTTAATAATTAGAGTACTGTAAGGAGATTGCCTGGGTGAATTTACAAGTGTTTGGGTTTTGGCACAGTGCATTAGACTAGTACATGGTGCTGAATAGGTCACTAGAGGAGTGATCAAGGAGTGACAGGGTGTTTCCTGGAAGTGAATGTATACTGACTGGGGATTGAAGGTGTGAAAGACAAGTGCGTAGGTGGTTAGAGAACTGTATTCATAGTGGTTAGGGGTTTGAAGCAGTCCACGTGCTAATGCCTCGGTCATTGCATGAGTACTTGGATACCGACTGAATAATTAGAGTACTGCAAGGAGAGTGCCTGGGTGAAAGTATAAGTGGTTGGGTTTTGGCACAGTGAATGGATTAGTACATGGTGCTGATTGGGTCACTGGAGGAGTGCAAGGGGAGTGACACGGTGTATGCTGGAGTGTATGTATTCTGCCCGGGGAATGGAATGTGTGAAAGACAAGTGTGTAGGTGGTTAGAGGACTGCATGAATAGTGGATAGGGGTTTGAAGCAGTTCATGTACTAAGGCCTGGCTCACTGCATGAGTACTTGGGTACTGACTGAATGATTAGAGTGTTGCGAGGAGAGTGCCTGGGTGAGTTTATAAGTGCTTGGCCTTTGGCGCAGTGAATGGATTAGTTCATGGTGCTCAATGGGTCACTAGATGAGTGCAAGGGGAGTGACAGGGAGTTTTCTGGAAGTGTATGGATACTGACTGGGGAATTGAAGGTGTGAAAGACAAGTGTGTAGGTGGTTAGAGGACTGCATGCATAGTGACTAGGCGTTTGAAGCAGTCCATATTCTAAGGCATGGCTCACTGCATGAGTACTAGAGTACTGACTAAATCATTAGAGTACTGTAAGGAGAGTGCCTGGGTGAATTTATAAGTGTTTTAGTTTTTGGGCCGAAAATAGATTAGTACATGGTGCTTAATGGATCAGTAGAAGAGTGCAAGGGGAGTGACAGGGAGTTTGCTGGAAGTGTATAGATACTGACTAGGGAATTGAAGGTGTGAAAGACAAGTGTGTAGGTGGTTAGAGGCATGCATGCATTGTGGATAGGCGTTTGAAACAGTCCATGTGTAAGGCCTGACTCATTTCATAAGTACTTGGGTACCGACTGAATGATTAGAGTACTGCAAGGAGAGTGCCTGGGTGAACTTACAAGTGTTTGGGTTTTGGCACAGTGATTTAGACTAGTACATGGTGCTGAATAGGTCACTAGAGGAGTGATCGAGGAGTGACAGGGTGTTTTCTGGAAGTGAATGTATACTGACTGAGGAATTGAAGGTGTGAAAGACAAGTGTGTGGATGTATCACATTACAGCACATGGTTTTACCACGCATGCCTTTACATCGCAGTTTTTACAACGCATGCTGTTACAACGCATAGCGTTAAGGGGTGCTGGATAGTGAATAGTTTAATTTACTATTCCAACTCCAGTCCCCGTGGATAGTAGGGAAGGTGTTGGATAGTAAATTAAATCTATTCCTTATCCTAGAGCGCCCCCCAGCGCTATGCGTTGTCATAACATGCGTTGTAATAGTTGCGTCGTAAAGGCACTGCGTGGTAAAAGTTGCATTGTAAAGGATGTTCCCCCAAGTGTGTATATGGTTAGAGAACTGTATTTATAGTGGATAGGGGTTTGAAGCAGTCCACGTGCTAAGGCCTGGCTCACTGCATGAGTACTTGGATACTGACTGAATAATTAGAGTACTGCAAGGAGAGTGTCTGGGTGAATTTATAAGTGGTTGGGTTTTCGCGCAGTGAATGGATTAGTACATGGTGCTGAATGGGTCACTGGAGGAATGCAAGGGGAGTGACAGAGTGTATGCTGGAGTGTATGTATACAGCCTGGGGAATGGAAGGTGTGAAAGACACGTGCGTAGGTGGTTAGAGGACTGCATGCATAATGGATAGGCGTTTGAAGCAGTCCAATTGCTAAGGCCTGCCTCAGTGCATGAGTACTTGGATACTGACTGAATAATTAGAGTACTGCATGGAGAGTGCCTGGGTGAATTTATAAGAGGTTGGGTTTTGGCGCAGTAAATGGATGAGTACATTGTGCTGAATGGGTGACTGGAGGAGTGCAAGGGGAGTGACAGGGTGTTTTCTGGTAGTGTATGGATACTGACTGGGGAATTGAAGGTGTGAAAGACAAGTGTGTAGGTGGTTAGAGGACTGCATGCATAGTGAATAGTTGTTTGAAGCAGTCCATGTGCTAAGGCCTGGCTCAGTACATGAGTACTTGGGTACTGACTGAATGGTTAGAGTACTGCATGGAGAGTGCCTGAGTGAATTTATAAGTGTTTGGGATTTGGCACAGTGAATGGATTAGTACATGGTGCTGAATGGGTCACTAGAGGAGTGCAAGCAGAGTGACAGCGTGTTTGCTGGAAGTGTATATATACTGATTGGGGAATTGAAGGTGTGAAAGACAAGTGTGTAGGTAGTTAGAGGACTGCATACATAGTGTATAGGAGTTTGAAGCAGTACGTCTGCTAAGGCCTAGCTCACTGCATAAGTACCTGGGTACTGACTGAATGATTAGAGTACTGCAAGGAGAGTGCCTGGGTGAATTTACAAGTGTGTGGGTTTTGGCACAATGAATTAGACCAGTACATGGTGCTGAATAGGTCACTAGAGGAGTGATCGAGGAGTGACAGGCTGTTTCCTGGAAGTGAATGTATACTGACTGGGGAATTGAAGGTGTGAAAGACAAGTGTGTAGGTGGTTAGAGAACTGTATTCATAGTGGATAGGGGTTTGAAGCAGTCAACGTGCTAAGGCCTGGCTCACTGCATGAGTACTTGGATACTGACTGAATAATTAGAGTACTGCAAGGAGAGTGCCTGAGTGAATCTATAAGTGTTTGGGTTTTGGCACAGTGAATGGATTAGTACATGGTGCTGAATGGGTCACTAGAGGAGTGCACGAGGAGTGACAGGGTGTTTGCTGGAAGTGAATGTATACTGACTGGGGAATTGAAGGTGTGAATGGCAAGTGTGTAGGTGGTTGGAGGACTGCTTACATAGTGGATAGGAGTTTGAAGCAGTCCGTGTGCTAAGGCCTGGCTCACTGCATAAGTACTTGGGTACTGACTGAATGTTTAGAATACTGCATGGAGAGTGCCTGGGTTAATTTATAAGTGTTTGGGTTTTGGCGCAGTGAATGGATTAGTACATGGTGTTGAATGGGTCACTAGAAGAGTGTAAGAGGAGTGACGGTGTTTCCTGGAAGTGAATGTATACTGACTGGGGAATTGAAGGTGTGAAAGACAAGTGTGTAGGTGGTTAGAGGACTGCCTGCATAGTGGATATGGGTTTGAAGCAGTTCATGTACTAAGGCCTGGCTCACTGCATGAGTACTTGGGTACTGACTGAATGATTAGAGTGCTGCGAGGAGAGTGCCTAGGTGAGTTTATAAGTGCTTGGCCTTTGGCGCAGTGAATGGATTAGTTCATGGTGCTCAATGGGTCACTAGATGAGTGCAAGGGGAGTGACAGGGTGTTTGCTGGAAGTGTATGAATACTGACTGGGGAATTGAAGGTGTGAAAGACAAGTGTGTAGCTGGTTAGAGGACTGCATGCATAGTTGATAGGAGTTTGAAGCAGTCAACGTGCTAAGGCCTGGCTCACTGCATGAGTACTTGAGTACTGACTAAATCATTAGAGTACTGTAAGGAGAGTACCTGAGTGAATTTATAAGTGTTTGAGTTTTTGCGCAGAAAATAGATTAGTACATGGTGCTTAATGGATCAGTAGAGGAGTGCAAGGGGAGTGACAGAGAGTTTCCTGGAAGTGTATAGATACTGACTAGGGAATTGAAGGTGTGAAAGACAAGTGTGTAGGTGGTTAGAGGACTGCATGCATTGTGGATAGGCGTTTGAAACAGTTCATGTGTAAGGCCTGACTCATTTCATAAGTACTTGGGTACCGACTGAATGATTAGAGTACTGCAAGGAGACTGCCTGGGTGAATTTATAAGTGTTTGAGTTTTGGCGTAGTGAATGGACTAGTACATGGTGTTGAGTGGGTCACTAGAGGAGTGCAAGAGGAGTGACAGGGTGTTTCCTGGAAGTAAATGTATACTGACTGGGGAATTGAAGGTGTGAAAGACAAGTGTGTAGGTAGTTAGAGGACTGCATACATAGTGGATAGGAGTTTGAAACAGTCCATGTGCTAAGGCCTAGCTCACTGCATAAGTACTTGGGTACTGACTGAATGATTGGAGTACTGTAAGGAGATTGCCTGGGTGAATTTACAAGTGTTTGGGTTTTGGCACAGTGAATGGATTAGTACATGGTGCTGAATGGGTCACTAGAGCAGTGTAAGAGGAGTGATGGTGTTTCCTGGAAGTGAATGTATACTGACTGGAGAATTGAAGGTGTGAAAGACAAGTGTGTAGGTAGTTAGAGGACTGCATACATAGTGGATAGGAGTTTGAAGCAGTCCATGTGCTAAAGCCTAGCTCACTGCATAAGTACTTGGATACTGACTGAATAATTAGGGTACTGTAAGGAGATTGCCTGGGTGAATTTACAATTGTTTGGGTTTTGGCACAGTGAATTAGACTATTACATGGTGCTGAGTAGGTCACTAGAGGAGTGATCGAGGAGTGACAGGCTGTTTCCTGGAAGTGAATGTATACTGACTGGGGAATTGAAGGTGTGAAAGACAAGTGTGTAGGTGGTTAGAGAACTGTATTCATAGTGGATAGGGGTTTGAAGCAGTCAACGTGCTAAGGCCTGGCTCACTGCATGAGTACTTGGATACTGAATGAATAATTAGAATACTGCAAGGAGAGTGCCTGAGTGAATCTATAAGTGTTTGGGTTTTGGCACAGTGAATGGATTAGTACATGGTGCTGAATGGGTCACTAGAGGAGTGCAAGAGGAGTGACAGGGTGTTTGCTGGAATTGTATGGATACTGAATGGGGAATTGAAGGTGTGAATGACAAGTGTGTAGGTGGTTGGAGGACTGCATGCATAGTGGATAGGATTTTGAAGCAGTCCGTGTGCTAAGGCCAGGCTCACTGCATAAGTACTTGGGTACTGACTGAATGTTTAGAATACTGCACGGAGAGTGCCTGGGTGAATTTATAAGTGTTTGGGTTTTAGCGCAGTGAATGGATTAGTACATGGTGCTGAATGGGTCACTAGAGCAGTGTAAGAGGAGTGACGGTGTTTCCTGGAAGTGAATGTATACTGACTGGGGAATTGAAGGTGGGAAAGACAAGTGTGTAGGTGGTTAGAGGACTGAATGCATAGTGGATATGGGTTTGAAGCAGTTCATGTACTAAGGCCTGGCTCACTGCATGAGTACTTGGGTACTGACTGAATGATTAGAGTGCTGCGAGGAGAGTGCCTAGGTGAGTTTATAAGTGCTTGGCCTTTGGCGCAGTAAATGGATTAGTTCATGGTGCTCAATGGGTCACTAGATGAGTGCAAGGAGAATGACAGGGTGTTTGCTGGAAGTGTATGAATACTGACTGGGGAATTGAAGGTGTGAAAGACAAGTGTGTAGCTGGTTAGAGGACTGCATGCATAGTTGATAGGAGTTTGAAGCAGTCAACGTGCTAAGGCCTGGCTCACTGCATGAGTACTTGAGTACTGACTAAATCATTAGAGTACTGCAAGGAGAGTGCCCGAGTGAATTTATAAGTGTTTGGGATTTGGCACAGTGAATGGATTAGTACATGGTGCTGAATGGGTCACTAGAGGAGTGCAAGGGGAGTGACAGGGTGTTTGCTGGAAGTGTATGGATACTGATTGGGGAATTGAAGGTATGAAAGACAAGTGTGTAGTTAGTTAGAGGACTGCATACATAGTGGATAGGAGTTTGAAGCAGTCCGTGTGCTAAGGCCTAGCTCACTGCATATGTACTTGGGTACTGACTAAATGATTAGAGTACTGCAAGGAGAGTGCCTGGGTGAACTTACAAGTGTTTGGGTTTTGGCACAGTGATTTTGACTAGTACATGGTGCTGAATAGGTCACTAGAGGAGTGATCGAGGAGTGACAGGGTGTTTCCTGGAAGTGAATGTATACTGACTTAGGAATTGAAGGTGTGAAAGACAAGTGTGTGGATGTATGACATTACAACGCATGGTTTTACCACGCATGCCTTTTACATCGCAGTTTTTACAACGCATGCTGTTACAACGCATAGCGTTAAGGGGTGCTGGATAGTGAATAGTTTAATTTACTATTCCAACTCCAGTCCCCGTGGATAGTAGGGAAGGTGTTGGGTAGTAAATTAAATCTATTCCCTATACTAGAGCGCCCCCCAGCACTATGTGTTGTAATAACATGCATTGTAATAGTTGCATCGTAAAGGCACTGCGTGGTAAAAGTTGCTTTGTAAAGGATGTTCCCCCAAGTCTGTATATGGTTAGAGAACTGTATTCATAGTGGATAGGGGTTTGAAGCAGTCCACGTGCTAAGGCCTGGCTCACTGCATGAGTACTTGGATACTGACTGAATAATTCGAGTACTGCAAGGAGAGTGCCTGGGTGAATTTATAGGTGGTTGGGTTTTCGCGCAGTGAATTGATTAATACATGGTGCTGAATGGGTCACTGGAGGAGTGCAAGGGGAGTGACACAGTGTATGCTGGAATGTATGTATACTGCCTGGGGAATGGAAGGTGAGAAAGATAAGTGTGTAGGTGGTTAGAGGACTGCATGCATAATGGATAGGCGTTTGAAGCAGTCCAATTGCTAAGGCCTGGCTCAGTGCATGAGTACTTGGATACTGACTGAATAATTAGAGTATTGCATGGAGAGTGCCTGAGTGAATTTATAAGTGGTTGGGTTTTGGCGCAGTGAATGGATAAGTACATTGTGCTGGATGGGTGACTGGAGGAGTGCAAGGGGAGTGATAGGGTGTTTTCTGGAATTGAATGGATACTGACTGGGGAATTGAAGGTGTGAAAGTCAAGTGTGTAGGTGGTTAGAGGACTGCATGCATAGTGGTTAGATGTTTGAAGCAGTCCATATGCTAAGGCCTGGCTCAGTGCATGAGTACTTGGGTACTGACTGAATGTTTAGAGTACTGCAAGGAGAGTGCCTGGATGAATTTATGAGTGCTTGGATTTTGGTGCAGTGAATGGATTAATACATGGTACTGAGTGGTCACTAGAGGAGTGCAAGTGGAGTGACAGGGTGTTTGCTGGAGTGTATGGATACTGACTAGGGAATTGAAGGTTTGAAAGAGAAGTGTGTAGGTGGTTAGAGGACTGCATGCATAGTGGATAGGGGTTTGAAGCAGTCCGTGTGCTAAGGCCTGGCTCGCTGCATGAGTACTTGGATACTGACTGAATGATTAGAGCACTGCAAGGAGAGTGTCTGGGTGACTTTATAAGTGTTTGGGGTTTGGCACGATGAATGGATTAGTACATGGTGCTGAATAGGTCACTAGAGGAGTGATCGAGGAGTGACAGGGTATTTCCTGGAAGTGAATGTATATCGACTGGGGAATTGAAGGTGTGAAAGACAAGTGTGTAGGTGGTAAGAGAACTGTATTCATAGTGGATAGGGGTTTGAAGCAGTCCACATGCTTAAAGCTTGGCTCACTGCACGAGTACTTGGATACTGACTGAATAATTAGAGTCCAGCAAGGAGAGTGCCTGGGTGAATTTAAAAGTGGTTGGGTTTTGGCGCAATGAATGGATTAGTACATGGTGCTGAATGGGTCACAGGAGGAGTGCAAGGGGAGTGACACGTTGTATGCTGGAGTCTATGTATACTGCCTGGGGAATGGAAGGTGTGAAAGACAAGTGTGTAGGTGGTTAGAGGACTGCATGCATAATGGATAGGCGTTTGAAGCAGTCCAATTGCTAAGGCCTGGCTCAGTGCATGAGTACTTGGGTACTGACTGAATGATTAGAGTACTGCAAGGAGAGTGCCTGAGTGAATTTATAAGTGTTTGGGTTTTGGCACAGTGAATGGATTAGTACATGTGGCTGAATGGGTCACTAGAGGAGTGCAAGGGGAGTGACAAGGTGTTTCCTGGAATTGTATGGATACTGACTGGGGAATTGAAGGTGTGAAAGACAAGTTGTAGGTGGTTAGAGGACTGCATGCATAGTGGATAGGGGTTTGAAGCAGTCCATGTGCTAAGGCCTGGCTCACTGCATAGGTACTTGGGTACTGACTGAATGTTTAGAGTACTGCAAGGAGAGTGCCTGGGTGAATTTATAAGTGTTTGGGTTTCGGCGCCGTGAATGGATTAGTACATGGTGCTGAATGGGTCACTAGAGGAGTGTTAGAGAAGTGACGGTGTTTCCTGGAAGTGAATGTATACTGACTGGGGAATTGAAGGTGTGAAAGACAAATGTTTAGGTGGTTAGAGGACTGCATGCATAGTGGATAGGGGTTTGAAGCAGTTCATGTGCTAAGGCCTGGCTCACTGCATGAGTACTTGGATACTGACTGAATAATTAGAGTACTGCAAGGAGAGTGCCTGGGTGAATTTATAAGTGGTTGGGTTTTGGCGCAGGGAATGGATGAGTACATTGTGCTGAATGGGTGACTGGAGGAGTGCAAGGGGAGTGACAGGGTGGTTGCTGGAGTGTATGGATACTGACTAGGGAATTGAAGGTGTGAAAGAGAAGTGTGTAGTTGGTTAGAGGACTGCATGTACAGTGGTTAGGGGTTTGAAGCAGTACGTGTGCTAAGGCCTGGCTCGCTGCATAAGTACCTGCGTACTGACTGAATGATTAGAGTACTGCAAGGAGAGTGTCTGGGTGAATTTACAAGTGTTTGGATTTTGGCACAATGAATTAGACTAGTACATGTTGCTGAATAGGTCACTAGAGGAGTGATCGAGGAGTGACAGGCTGTTTCCTGGAAGTGAATGTATACTGACTAGGGAATTGAAGGTGTGAAAGACAAGAGTGTAGGTGGTAGAGAACTCTATTCATACCGGTTAGGGGTTTGAAGCAGTCCACATGCTAAGGCCTGGTTCACTGTATAAGTACTTGGGTGATGACTGAATGTTTAGAGTACTGCAAGGAGAGTGCCTGGGTGAATTTATAAGTGTTTGAGTGAATGGATTAGTACATGGTGCTGAATGGGTCACTAGAGGAGTGAAAGAAGAGTGACGGTGTTTCCTGGAAGTGAATGTATAGTGATTGGGGAATTTAAGGTGTGAAAGACAAGTGTGTAGGTGGTTAGAGGACTGCATGCATAGTGGTTAGATGTTTGAAGCAGTCCATATGCTAAGGCCTGGCTCGGTGCATGAGTACTTGGGTACTGACTGAATGTTTAGAGTACTGCAAGGAGAGTGTCTGGATGAATTTATGAGTGCTTGGATTTTGGCGCAGTGAATGGATTAATACATGGTACTGAGTGGTCACTAGAGGAGTGCAAGTGGAGTGACAGGGTGTTTGCCGGAGTGTATGGATACTGACTAGGGAATTGAAGGTTTGAAAGAGACGTTTGTAGGTGGTTAGAGGACTGCATGCATAGTGGATAGGGGTTTGAAGCAGTCCATGTGCTAAGGCCTGGCTCACTGCATAAGTACTTGGGTACTGACTGAATGTTTAGAGTACTGCAAGGAGAGTGACTGGGCGAATTTATAAGTGTTTGGGTTTCGGCGCAGTGAATGGATTAGTACATGGTGCTGAATGGGTCACTAGAGGAGTGTTAGAGGAGTGACGGTGTTTCCTGGAAGTGAATGTATACTGACTGGGGAATTGAAGGATGTGAAAGACAAATGTTTAGGTGGTTAGAGGACTGCATGCATAGTGGATAGGGGTTTGAAGCAGTTCATGTGCTAAGGCCTGGCTGACTGCATGAGTACTTGGATACTGACTGAATAATTAGAGTACTGCAAGGAGAGTGCCTGGGTGAATTTATAAGTGGTTGAGTTTTGGCGCAGTGAATGGTGCTGAATAGGTCACTAGAGGAGTGATCGAGGAGTGACAGGGTATTTCCTGGAAGTGAATGTATACTGACTGGGCAACGGAAGGTGTGAAAGACAAGTGTGTAGGTGGTTAGAGGACTGCATGCACAGTGGATAGTGGTTTAAAGCGGTCCACGTGCTAAGGCCTGGCTCACTGCATGAGTACTTGTATACTGACTGAATAATTAGAGTACTGCAAGGAGAGTGCCTGGGTGAATTTAAAAGTGATTAGGTTTTGGCGCAGTGAATGGATTAGTACATGGTGCTGAATGGGTCACTGGAGGAGTGCAAGGGGAGCGACACGGTGTATGCTGGAGTCTATGTATACTGCCTGGAGAATGTAAGGTGTGAAAGACAAGTGTGTAGGTGGTTAGAGGACTGCATGCATAATGGATAGGCGTTTGAAGCAGTACAATTTCTAAGGCCTGGCTCAGTGCATGAGTACTTGGGTACTGACTGAATGATTAGAGTACTGCAAGGAGAGTGCCTGAGTGAATTATTAAGTGTTTGGGTTTTGGCACAGTGAATGGATTAGTACATGGTGCTGAGTAGGTCACTAGAGGAGTGATCGAGGAGTGACAGGGTATTTCCTGGAAGAGAAAGTATACTGACTGGGCATTGGAAGGTGTGAAAGACAAGTGTGTAGGTGGTTAGAGGACTGCATGCACAGTGGATAGTGGTTTGAAGCAGTCCACGTGCTAAGGCCTGGTTTACTGCATGAGTACTTGGATACTGACTGAATAATTAGAGTACTGCAAGGAGAGTGCCTGGGTGAATTTAAAGTGGTTGGGTTTTGGCGCAGTGAATGGATTAGTACATGGTGCTGAATGGGTCACTGGAGGAGTGCAAGGGGAGTGACACGGTGTATGCTGGAGTCTATGTATACTGCCTGGGGAATGTAAGGTGTGAAAGACAAGTGTGTAGGTGGTTAGAGGACTGCATGCATAATGGATAGGCGTTTGAAGCAGTCCAATTGCTAAGGCCTGGCTCAGTGCATGAGTACTTGGGTACTGACTGAATGATTAGAGTACTGAAAGGAGAGTGCCTGAGTGAATTTATAAGTGTTTGGGTTTTGGCACAGTGAATGGATTAGTACATGTGGCTGAATGGGTCACTAGAGGAGTGCAAGGGGAGTGACAAGGTGTTTCCTGGAATTGTATGGATACTGACTGGGGAATTGAAGGTGTGAAAGACAAGTTGTAGGTGGTTAGAGGACTGCATGCATAGTGGATAGGGGTTTGAAGCAGTCCAATTGCTAAGGCCCGGCTCAGTGCATGAGTACTTGGATACTGACTGAATAATTAGAGTGCTGCAAGGAGAGTGCCCGGGTGAATTTATAAGTGGTTGGGTTTTGGCGCAGTGAATGGATGAGTACATTGTGCTGAATGGGCGACTAGAGGAGTGCAAGGGGAGTGACAGGGTGTTTTCTGGAAGTGTATGGATACTGACTGGGGAATTGAAGGTGTGAAAGGCATGTGTGTAGGTGGTTAGAGGACTGCATGCATAGGGGTTAGATGTTTGAAGCAGTCCATGTGCTAAGGCCTGGCTCACTGCATAAGTACTTCGGTACTGACTGAATGATTAGAGTACTGCAAGGAGAGTGCCTGGGTGAATTTATAAGTGTTTGGGTTTCGGCGCCGTGAATGGATTAGTAAATGGTGCTGAATGGGTCACTAGAGGAGTGTTAGAGGAGTGACGGTGTTTCCTGGAAGTGAATGTATACTGACTGGGGAATTGAAGGTGTGAAAGACAAATGTTTAGGTGGTTAGAGGACTGCATGCATAGTGGATAGGGGTTTGAAGCAGTTCATGTGCTAAGGCCTGGCTCACTGCATGAGTACTTGGATACTGACTGAATAATTAGAGTACTGCAAGGAGAGTGCCTGGGTGAATTTATAAGTGGTTGGGTTTTGGCGCAGTGAATGGATGAGTACATTGTGCTGAATGGGTGACTGGAGGAGTGCAAGGGGAGTGACAGGGTGGTTGCTGGAGTGTATGGATACTGACTAGGGAATTGAAGGTGTGAAAGAGAAGTGTGTAGGTGGTTAGAGGACTGCATGCACAGTGGTTAGGGGTTTGAAGCAGTACGTGTGCTAAGGCCTGGCTCGCTGCATAAGTACCTGCGTACTGACTGAATGATTAGACTACTGCAGGGAGAGTGCCTGGGTGAATTTACAAGTGTTTGGATTTTGGCACAATGAATTAGACTAGTACATGTTGCTGAATAGGTCACTAGAGGAGTGATCGAGGAGTGACAGGCTGTTTCCTGGAAGTGAATGTATACTGACTAGGGAATTGAAGGTGTGAAAGACAAGTGTGTAGGTGGTTAGAGAACTGTATTCATACCGGTTAGGGGTTTTAAGCAGTCCACATGCTAAGGCCTGGTTCACTGTATAAGTACTTGGGTGATGACTGAATGTTTAGAGTACTGCAAGGAGAGTGCCTGGGTGAATTTATAAGTGTTTGGGTGAATGGATTAGTACGTGGTGCTGAATGGGTCACTAGAGGAGTGAAAGAAGAGTGACGATGTTTCCTGGAAGTGAATGTATAGTGATTGGGGAATTGAAGGTGTGAAAGACAAGTGTGTAGGTGGTTAGAGGACTGCATGCATAGTGGTTAGATGTTTGAAGCAGTCCATATGCTAAGGCCTGGCTCAGTGCATGAGTACTTGGGTACTGACTGAATGTTTAGAGTACTGCAAGGAGAGTGCCTGGTTGAGTTTATGAGTGCTTGGATTTTGGCGCAGTGAATGGATTAATACATGGTACTGAGTGGTCACTAGAGGAGTGCACGTGGAGTGACAGGATGTTTGCCGGAGTGTATGGATACTGACTAGGGAATTGAAGGTTTGAAAGAGAAGTTTGTAGGTGGTTAGAGGACTGCATGCATAGTGGATAGGGGTTTGAAGCAGTCCATGTGCTAAGGCCTGGCTCACTGCATAAGTACTTGGGTACTGACTGAATGGTTAGAGTACTTCAAGGAGAGTGCCTGGGTGAATTTATAAGTGTTTGGGTTTCGGCGCAGTGAATGGATTAGTACATGGTGCTGAATTGGTCACTAGAGGAGTGTTAGAGGAGTGACGGTGTTTCCTGGAAGTGAATGTATATTGACTGGGGAATTGAAGGATGTGAAAGACAAATGTTTAGGTGGTTAGAGGACTGCATGCATAGTGGATAGGGGTTTGAAGCAGTTCATGTGCTAAGGCCTGGCTCACTGCATGAGTACTTGGATACTGACTGAATAATTAGAGTCCTGCAAGGAGAGTGCCTGGGTGAATTTATAAGTGCTTGAGTTTTGGCGCAGTGAATGGATGAGTACATTGTGCTGAATGGGTGACTGGAGGAGTGCAAGGGGAGTGACAGGGTGTTTGCTGGAGTGTATGGATACTGACTAGGGAATTGAAGGTGTGAAAGAGAAGTGTGTAGGTGGTTAGAGGACTGCATGCACAGTGGATAGGGGTTTGAAGCAGTACGTGTGCTAAGGCCTGGCTCGCTGCATGAGTACTTGGATACTGACTGAATGATTAGAGTACTGCAAGGAGAGTGCCTGGGTGACTTTATAAGTGTTTGGGTTTTGGCGCAGTGAATGGATTAGTACATGGTGCTGAATAGGTCACTAGAGGAGTGATCGAGGAGTGACAGGGTATTTCCTGGAAGTGAATGTATACTGACTGGGCAATGGAAGGTGTGAAAGACAAGTCTGTAGGTGGTTAGAGGACTGCATGCACAGTGGATAGTGGTTTAAAGCGGTCCACGTGCTAAGGCCTGGCTCACTGCATGAGTACTTGGATACTGACTGAATAATTAGAGTACTGCAAGGAGAGTGCCTGGTTGAATTGAAAAGTGGTTAGGTTTTGGCGCAGTGAATGGATTAGTACATGGTGCTGAATGGGTCACTGGAGCAGTGCAAGGGGAGTGACACGGTGTATGCTGGAGTCTATGCATACTGCCTGGGGAATGTAAGGTGTGAAAGACAAGTGTGTAGGTGGTTAGAGGACTGCATGCATAATGGATAGGCGTTTGAAGCAGTCCAATTTCTACGGCCTAGCTCAGTGCATGAGTACTTGGGTACTGACTGAATGATTAGAGTACTGCAAGGAGAGTGCCTGAGTGAATTTATAAGTGTTTGGGTTTTGGCACAGTGAATGGATTAGTACATGGTGCTGAATAGGTCACTAGAGGAGTGATCGAGGAGTGACAGGGTATTTCCTGGAAGTGAATGTATTCTGACTGGGCAATGGAATGTGTGAAAGACAAGTGTGTAGGTGGTTAGAGGACTGCATGCACAGTGGATAGTGGTTTGAAGCAGTCCACGTGCTAAGGCCTGGTTTACTGCATGAGTACTTGGATACTGACTGAATAATTAGAGTACTGCAAGGAGAGTGCCTGGGTGAATTTAAAAGTGGTTGGGTTTTGGCGCAGTGAATGGATTAGTACATGGTGCTGAATGGGTCACTGGAGGAGTGCAAGGGGAGTGACACGGTGTATGCTGGAGTCTATGTATACTGCGTGGGGAATGTAAGGTGTGAAAGACAAGTGTGTAGGTGGTTAGAGGACTGCATGCATAATGGATAGGCGTTTGAAGCAGTCCAATTGCTAAGGCCTGGCTCAGAGCATGAGTATTTGGGTAGTGACTGAATGATTAGAGTACTGCAAGGTGAGTGCCTGAGTGAATTTATAAGTGTTTGGGTTTTGGCACAGTGAATGGATTAGTACATGGTGCTGTGCTGAACGGGTCACTAGAGGAGTGCAAGGGGAGTGACAGGGTGTTTCCTGGAATTGTATGGATACTGAATGGGGAATTGAAGGTGTGAATGACAAATGTGTAGTTGGTTGGAGGACTGCATGCATAGTGGATAGGAGTTTGAAGCAGTCCCTGTGCTAAGGCCTGGCTCACTGCATAAGTACTTGGGTACTGACTGAATGTTTAGAGTTCTGCAAGGAGAGTGCCTGGGTGAATTTATAAGTGTTTGGGTTTCGGCGCAGTGAATGGATTAGTACATGGTGCTGAATAGGTCAATAGAAGAGTGTAAGAGGAGTGACAGTGTTTCCTGGAAGTGAATGTATACTGACTGGGGAATTGAAGGTGTGAAAGACAAGTGTGTAGGTGGTTAGAGGACTGCATGCATAGTGGATAGTGGTTGGAAGCAGTTTATGTGCTAAGGCCTGGCTCACTGCATGAGTACTTGGATACTGACTGAATAATTAGAGTGCTGCAAGGAGAGTGCCTGGGTGAATTTATAAGTGGTTGGGTTTTGGAGCAGTGAATGAATGAGTACATTGTGCTGAATGGGTAACTGGAGGAGTGCAAGGGGAATGACAGGGTGTTTTCTGGAAGTGTATGGATACTGACTGGGGAATTGAAGGTGTGAAAAGCATGTGTGTAGGTGGTTAGAGGACTGCATGCATAGGGGTTAGATGTTTGAAGCAGTCCATATGCTAAGGCCTGGCTCAGTGCATTAGTACCTGGGTACTGACTGAATGTTTAGAGTACTGCAAGGAGAGTGTCTGGATGAATTTATGAGTGCTTGGATTTTGGCGCAGTGAATGGATTAATACAGGGCACTGAGTGGTCACTAGAGGAGTGCAAGTGGAGTGACAGGGTGTTTGCCGGAGTGTATGGATACTGACTAGGGAATTGAAGGTTTGAAAGAGAAGTTTGTAGGTGGTTAGAGGACTGCATGCATAGTGGATAGGGGTTTGAAGCAGTCCATGTGCTAAGGCCTGGCTCACTGCATAAGTACTTGGGTACTGACTGAATGTTTAGAGTACTGCAAGGAGAGTGCCTGGGTGAATTTATAAGTGTTTGGGTTTCGGCGCAGTGAATGGATTAGTACATGGTGCTGAATGGGTCACTAGAGGAGTGTTAGAGGAGTGACGGTGTTTCCTGGAAGGGAATGTATACTGACTGGGGAATTGAAGGATGTGAAAGACAAATGTTTAGGTGGTTAGAGGACTGCATGCATAGTGGATAGGGGTTTGAAGCAGTTCATGTGCTAAGGCCTGGCTCACTGCATGAGTACTTGGATACTGACTGAATAATTAGAGTACTGCAAGGAGAGTGCCTGGGTGAATTTATAAGTGGTTGAGTTATGGAGCAGTGAATGGATGAGTACATTGTGCTGAATGGGTGACTGGAGGAGTGCAAGGGGAGTGACAGGGTGTTTGCTGGAGTGTATGGATACTGACTAGGGAATTGAAGGTGTGAAAGAGAAGTGTGTAGGTGGTTAGAGGACTGCATGCACAGTGGATAGGGGTTTGAAGCAGTACGTGTGATAAGGCCTGGCTCGCTGCATGAGTACTTGGATACTGACTGAATGATTAGAGTACTGCAAGGAGAGTGCCTGTGTGACTTTATAAGTGTTTGGGTTTTGGCGCAGTGAATGGATTAGTACATGGTGCTGAATAGGTCACTAGAGGAGTGATCGAGGAGTGACAGGGTATTTCCTGGAAGTGAATGTATACTGACTGGGCAATGGAAGATGTGAAAGGCCGCTCACTTGCTTTTGTCAATTTCTGAAGGAGGATTCCCGTTGCACACGGAGGGTGCACTATTCCAGTAAAGGTCCGTCTGGGAGGTCGCGCCGCTGGTGGGAGCTGTACCGCATTCGGCGGTCTGCCTGCACGCTCCCAGCGTGCGCCTGATCTTTAAACTACCAGCTGCCTTCACCGGGGGACTGCGAGGACCAGCAGCCTTTACACCTATCAGCTGGTGCCTCTTCCCCCGGCGGCCGCGCCCCCTACCAGTTGCTATTTACCGTTCGCGACACCCGCTCCGCGAGTGCCGCTCACTTGCTTTTGTCAACTTCTGAAGGAGGATTCCCGTTGCACACGGAGGGTGCACTATTCCAGTAAAGGTCCGTCTGGGAGGTCGCGCCGCTGGTGGGAGCTGTACCGCATTCGGCGGTCTGCCTGCACGCTCCCAGCGTGCGCCTGATCTTTAAACTACCAGCTGCCTTCACCGGGGGACTGCGAGGACCAGCAGCCTTTACACCTATCAGCTGGTGCCTCTTCCCCCGGCGGCCGCGCCCCCTACCAGTTGCTATTTACCGTTCGCGACACCCGCTCCGCGGGTGCCGCTCACTTGCTTTTGTCAATTTCTGAAGGAGGATTCCCGTTGCACACGGAGGGTGCACTATTCCAGTAAAGGTCCGTCTGGGAGGTCACGCCGCTGGTGGGAGCTGTACCGCATTCGGCGGTCTGCCTGCACGCTCCCAGCGTGCGCCTGATCTTTAAACTACCAGCTGCCTTCACCGGGGGACTGCGAGGACCAGCAGCCTTTACACCTATCAGCTGGTGCCTCTTCCCCCGGCGGCCGCGCCCCCTACCAGTTGCTATTTACCGTTCACGACACCCGCTCCGCGGGTGCCGCTTACTTGCTTTTGTCAATTTCTGAAGGAGGATTCCCGTTGCACACGGAGGGTGCACCATTCCAGTAAAGGTCCGTCTGGGAGGTCGCGCCGCTGGTGGGAGTTGTACCGCATTCGGCGGTCTGCCTGCACGCTCCCAGCGTGCGCCTGATCTTTAAACTACCAGCTGCCTTCACCGGGGGACTGCGAGGACCAGCAGCCTTTACACCTATCAGCTGGTGCCTCTTACCCCGGCGGCCACGCCCCCCTGCAGGATACCAATAAAGTTACTAGCCCAACCCGCAACGCGGGACGCGCGCGGGACAAAGCGCGGGGCGAAGCGCGGGCCAAGGGCGGGCCCGTTTAAGCCCGTTCAAGACTGGGCAGGACTGGACTGGGACATCCTATTAACGTTTGTTTAATTTCCTTTATTCATATTGATACTGTATGTATTGCTAAATAACCTGCACTCAGTTCGCAACAAGATTTTAAAGTTCTCTCACTTCATAACGTATTAGAGTATACCATGTCTCCTAGAACTACGAGAAATACTGTGAAAAAACAGGCCCAGTCTGCTGCAGAGGTTATCGGACCGATAGATCAATTCATAACCAAAGCCAACGAGGCTATTGAACAGGGTATCACCCTATTGGAACGGAGAGTCTCACAGGACCTGTATATTGCCAGACGCTCCTCTTTGGGCCTACTGGCTAATGCTAAAACACCCCAGCGTCCTGTAGAGCTCCCCCAACCATCATTAGTGCACGCAGATTTCCATACAGTCCCTCGCACTGTGGATCTGTCTGCAACCTTAGATCTTTCTGATTTACACCAGTCACTCGAAAAAACTCCTGATATTTTCGGTAGCCAGTCCGCTGTTGCCCCTTCCCCAACTTTTGATAGGGGCATACGCGAGGGCGCAATTCCCAAAAAAAGGAAGAGGAACACTAGCAAGTCCCACCATATTACTAATCCCCTCCCCATATCTAATTTCACAACCCCGTCCACCTCTCATCCCATTTCTCAAATTATAGATCTTGTTCCGATTCCCCACCAATCACCCCCTCCTCCATCAGCAACCGTAATAAATCCTACCACAGACAATCTAAACATTAGCTCCCCTTGCCCTAGTAGCTGTGACGATGAGGGTTGTATGACCGAGAATGATATTTTAATTCCTAACATCTGTAGCAATGACAACCTACTGCTTAGTAAAATTGGAGACCTAATTAAATTCTATCTAAAGCCTATAGAAAAGACGTTGTATCAGGTCCAATCCCAACTAACCCAACTGTCCTTAGCCCTGAACCCAAGCAAGGGTACTATTAAAGACCCCAAGTTAGCTCCTGAGAGACCCCTTATTGACACCACGAAAAAACCTGACCCCGGTCCGACTGCTTCTAATTCCTCTATTATCACTCAAAAGGCTCCACAGATACTTATACAGAATCAGCCACTCACAATTACTAACAAGCCTCAAGTACCATCTATTCCACCTAAACCTTTAGTGTCCCAGCCTTTAATCACCCCCAAGCCCCAGTTGTCTACCCAATCAAAACCTCCATCTGTTTCCCATATCCCGGCCCCTACCCTTCCCAAAAGCTCTGATGGATTTAACAACATCCCGAGCAACCGAAAGAGGAGGGGCCATCCTATTCATCTCCCGCCTGAGGCATCCCCTTTTGTGGTTATCATGACAGGTGTCCCGGAACTTCCCCCTAACCAGAACGAATCGGTCTGGTCATTAAAAAACAAAGTTATATATTGGTTGTCCAATAATAGACCTCTACCTAACTTTTTGGACAACAGAGTCACTACAGTGCGCAGAGTGCCCTGGCTGGGTACCGTGCCTAAAAATGTTCAGGGTGACTGCGTCATAGGGAACTTTGCTGATCCTAATACAGTTGAGCATATTTGCTCCTGGAGTGATCACACTTCTTCAGAAGGGATAGCTACCCACAACCTGTCATATTTCTATCCCCCGGCGCCACGACACAATCCTGGCCCGCTTTGGAGCTGGTCAAGAGCGGGGAACTGGGATAGGCACAGAGATCGTGGTCACTGGCCAGGCTACGGATTCAGCAATCCAGCGCCTGGGCATTTTTCCAACTGGTGTGGTCCATTGTTATCCAACAGATACGATTGTTTAGATATGGTCGACTGACCATCAGTCCCCTCCATAATCACTAAAGTCACTACTAACACCCAGAGACATTCTAAACTTATAACCGGAAAAACTCAGCCGTCAGGATTTATTCCGATATCTCCGCCTGGCCCTCATATTAAGCCTTGCACCCCCCTGCTAAATTTATTTTCCCAATCGACAACCCCTCGGGTTCAAGATCCCTGCCATGTTCATTCAATCCGTTCTGAGGAGACAGATACAAGGCACCAACATACCCCTTCTATCTCTTTTGATACCAATCTCATTTCCTCTACTTCTCTTTCAACTACTCAGTCTGGCGACTTACCATCCTCTGCTCACTCACAAGGCGCAAATTCTACCCTACCAACAACCTGGGATTTTCCAGTAATTTACTGGAACGTTGCGGGGCTTAGATCTAAGATACTTCTCCAGTCCTGGATAGACGTGATTAATAGGCATAAACTAGTCTGCCTTCAGGAAACCTGGGCTATTGACCCAATTCACATCCTGGGCTATAAAACTTTTCATACTACTGCCAGTCCATCTATACATGGAAGATCTAAGGGAGGCTTAGCTATCTATATCTCCAACCAAATTTCATTTACGATTAATGAAGTACCATCGGTGTCCCTAACTTACCAAATCCTTAAGCTCGCCCCTGACATAAGCTCCATTTATTACTTTGTTAATATGTATAATAACGCCTCACCCACTGACTGTGTAAAGTCTCTGATAGAAATCTCTTCATACTTGCAAGATCAGAAGGCTAAGAACTCACAGATGCAATGCTACGTTGTGTGGGGTGGGGATTTCAATGTTTATTTATGTAGTGACTACAAAAAAGGTATTTGTGGCTTCAAGACGAGCATGATCTTCCCATTACTCACTTTACTCACTCTAGTATTGGGATTGGTTTTAACAATTGTCTTTTTTCACTAGCCCTCGAATTTGCGAATGAATTAGTGTGTCCTGCCGCTGTGTTTAAGCCGACCTTTCACGGCAGAGGTCTCACTACTACTATTGATTACATTCTTTGTTCGCAAACTTTCAATACCCGCTTAAATTTTTTTACAACTGGTACTGATCCTTCTAGTGATCATTACTCAAACAGTATCACTATTATATTTAATTCAGTTCCTTCTATCCACCCCAAGGACAGTTTTTTAACACAGCATTCTCTGGAGATGAGTAAAACTAATGGTTTTACAGTAAAATGGTCAAAAACTAACCCTAACGAGGTTACTAGTAGCATTATCCAAAAATCCCTTCCTTCAATATTAAACTGTCTGGAAGAGACCTCCTCTCCTCAGCTGATCCTTTCCAGCTTTGTTAACATCCTAGAAGCTATTCGGCTGGAGCTTACTCGCCAACACAAGAAAAGTGATAAGGATTCTCGGGGGTGGTTTGACTCCCATTGCCGCAAGGCCCTTAGTGCACTTAAACAAGCATTACATAACCAAGATAGAGACCTGGCCTTAATAGCGGTATTAAGAAAGAATTACAAGCTGGCCCAAAAAACTCGTAAACAGGAACTAAAAAACAACCTTTGGGCTCAATTGCATGAGAGTGCAAGGAACAAGGATTCTACGTCGTTCTGGCGAACAGTTAAGTCCCCTTTCTTAGCAAACGATACAGCTGTCCGCCACCTAGACGTGGCTGTTCCTGCCGAAAAATGGGTAACCCATTATTCAGAGATCTTTGGGGACTCCCCTTCAACACTTGACACCATCAGTTCCGAGGAGGCAGTCATCACTAAGGATAACATCTATCCTATTGACCTCCACTTCGACCTTGTGGAGGTGACTGCTGCACTGACTTCCTCAAAGACCGGGAAAGCTCCCGGTCCGGACGGAGTCCCTCTCGACATCTTTGTGAGCAACCTAGACTTATGGGCTCCAATTGTCATGCAAGTTATGTCTGCAGCTTCACAAATCGGCCTTATCGATTCCTGGTCTTCTTCTGTGCTCCTACCCATTTTTAAAAAGGGAGAACGCGACAACCCGGCTTGTTATAGACCCATTTCCCTCTTGGACTCGCTAGGCAAGGTCGCTGGGAGACTAATCCTGGAACGTCTCCAGGATTGGGCTAAAGAGAAGAAGATTTTAACAGACCTACAGTTCGGGTTCCAAGAGGGATTGGGTACTGTTGAGCAGGCCCTTAACTTGACATTACTCATGGGTAAATATGCTTGGGCTAAAGGCGGCAAGCTTTACCTGGTCTATGTGGACTTAAGCTCCGCCTTTGATTGTGTAATTCACACTAAATTATGGGAGATTCTGAATAATTTGGGCATCGATCCTCCACTCCTGAAATTCCTTCGTGAGCTCTATTCGGATGCCAAAGCATGTGTGAGGTATGGCATTAATGGTGAGCTATCGGATTCTTTTAACATCACTAAAGGCGTTAGGCAGGGGTGCGTCCTTGCTCCATTTCTATTCAATATTTATACAAATGGATTGGAGCAAGCGATGCTGGTAGACAATAAGGATCTTCCCTGCATAAACACCCGGCCAATTCCCGCATTACTGTATGCCGACGATTCAGTCATTCTAGCGAGAACACCAATCCAACTCCAGCTCCAACTGGACAAGTATTGTCAATATATGCTTTCTCTTGGTCTAAGAGTTAACAAATCTAAGACCTTTGTTATGCAAATCGGTAAGAAAGCTCTGAAATGCAAACCTCTCTACATTGACAATACTAGGTTAGAAAATGCTAGAAAATATCCATATCTAGGGATCCTCATCGACGACCGTATGTCCTGGAAACCTGCCACCTCCAGTAAGACACTGCAGTTTCAGCGCACTACAACGGCGCTGACCTCTTTCTCAAGGAAATTGGGTAAGCCCGCTCCTGTTGTATTAATGAAAATATATCAAGCTAAATGCCTGAGTGTGGCCACCTATGGAGCGGGCGTATGGGGCTATGCTCCTGTTACTGAGCTTCAAGTAATTGAAAACGATTTCCTGAAATATGTATTAGCCCTTCCTCGCAGTGCCCCTAACTACGGTAGCCATGTTGAGCTTGGTTGGGATTATCTTTCTGACACCATTAGATACCAACCGATCCTCCTCTGGCATCGTATCTGGACTAAGGAGCAATGTCTCCTTACTCGGTTGTTAATCACCGATTGCTTGACATTGACCTATTGGAAAAAGATTCCCTGGCTTTTGTATGTTTTTAACTTTCTGAATGATTTGAATTGTCCAGCGTTTTTTACTAATCCTGTCTCACTAACGGCCATACCTAGAAAGACTCTGAAGAATCTATGTGCCACCCATTTAAGAGAACTACGCTTGTGTTCTGAAATCGGCAAACAAACAAATATCCATTTAATGATGGCACAATCCTCCAATGGTATTCAACCATATCTGTCTTTTTATTTATCAAACTACGATAGATATGTGCTAACCAGATTTCGGTTTGACTGTTTTTATCGTCTTGTCTCGTTCCCTGAGCCCTTAGATTGGTCCCGTGAATTAAGCAGATGTCCCTGTGACGATTGTTCCATTCAGTCTACTTTGCACGTAACATTATTCTGTAGCCTGTATGAGACCTCGCGTAAACGCTGGTTGGTCCCACTACTTCGACAATACGGGCTGAGAAGATGCAGACCTGCACTCTTGGCATTACAGTTCTTAGATACACCATATGTTGCCAAATCTATAGCTTGCTTTTTAAAGGCTTGCCTGAAAATTCGCTCTCAATTTACTGTTTCTGCATCTTAAATTTTCTGTTTACTATGTGTATAACTTTTAACCTTTCGCCACACAGGATATCATTGTACAGACGACTCTTAGAAAGATTCATTTAATGTTTCTGTATATACCAGTCATTGTTGTCTTTTTAACTGTTGCAAATTTTTTATAATGAACTTTTATGATTGTAAATTCAATCGAAATAAAGTTTGATTTGATTTGATTTTGATTTGATTTGATAAGTGTGTAGGTGGTTAGAGGACTGCATGCACAGTGGATAGTGGTTTAAAGCAGTCCACGTGCTAAGGCCTGGCTCACTGCATGAGTACTTGGATACTGACTGAATAATTAGAGTACTGCAAGGAGAGTGCCTGGGTGAATTTAAAAGTGGTTAGGTTTTGGCGCAGTGAATGGATTAGTACATGGTGCTGAATGGGTCATTGGAGGAGTGCAAGGGGAGTGACACGGTGTATGCTGGAGTCTATGTATACTGCCTGGGGAATGTAAGGTGTGAAAGACAAGTGTGTAGGTGGTTAGAGGACTGCATGCATAATGGATAGGCGTTTGAAGCAGTCCAATTTCTAAGGCCTGGCTCAGTGCATGAGTACTTGGGTACTGACTGAATGATTAGAGTACTGCAAGGAGAGTGCCTGAGTGAATTTATAAGTGTCTGGGTTTTGTCACAATGAATGGATTAGTACATGGTGCTGAATAGGTCACTAGAGGAGTGATCGAGGAGTGACAGGGTATTTCCTGGAAGTGAATGTATACTGACTGGGCAATGGAAGGTGTGAAAGACAAGTGTGTAGGTGGTTAGAGGACTGCATGCACAGTGGATAGTGGTTTGAAGCAGTCCACGTGCTAAGGCCTGGTTTACTGCATGAGTACTTGGATACTGACTGAATAATTAGAGTACTGCAAGGAGAGTGCCTGGGTGAATTTAAAAGTGGTTGGGTTTTGGCGCAGTGAATGGATTAGTACATGGTGCTGAATGGGTCACTGGAGGAGTGCAAGGGGAGTGACATGGTGTATGCTGGAGTCTATGTATACTGCCTGGGGAATGTAAGGTGTGAAAGACAAGTGTGTAGGTGGTTAGAGGACTGCATGCATAATGGATAGGCGTTTGAAGCAGTCCAATTGCTAAGGCCTGGCTCAGTGCATGAGTATTTGGTAGTGACTGAATGATTAGAGTACTGCAAGGAGAGTGTCTGAGTGAATTTATAAGTGTTTGGGTTTTGGCACAGTGAATGGATTAGTACATGGTGCTGTGCTGAACGGGTCACTAGAGGAGTGCAAGGGGAGTGACAGGGTGTTTCCTGGAATTGTATGGATACTGAATGGGGAATTGAAGGTGTGAATGACAAATGTGTAGTTGGTTGGAGGACTGCATACATAGTGGATAGGAGTTTGAAGCAGTCCGTGTGCTAAGGCCTGGCTCACTGCATAAGTACTTGGGTACTGACTGAATGGTTAGAGTTCTGCAAGGAGAGTGCCTGGGTGAATTTATAAGTGTTTGGGTTTCGGCGCAGTGAATGGATTAGTACATGGTGCTGAATAGGTCACTAGAAGAGTGTAAGAGGAGTGACAGTGTTTCCTGGAAGTGAATGTATACTGACTGGGGAATTGAAGGTGTGAAAGACAAGTGTGTAGGTGGTTAGAGGACTGCATGCATAGTGGATAGGGGTTAGAAGCAGTTTATGTGCTAAGGCCTGGCTCACTGCATGAGTACTTGGATACTGACTGAATAATTAGAGTGCTGCAAGGAGAGTGCCTGGGTGAATTTATAAGTGGTTGGGTTTTGGAGCAGTGAATGAATGAGTACATTGTGCTGAATGGGTAACTGGAGGAGTGCAAGGGGAATGACAGGGTGTTTTCTGGAAGTGTATGGATACTGACTGGGGAATTGAAGGTGTGAAAGGCATGTGTGTAGGTGGTTAGAGGACTGCATGCATAGGGGTTAGATGTTTGAAGCAGTCCATATGCTAAGGCTTGGCTCAGTGCATTAGTACCTGGGTACTGACTGAATGTTTAGAGTACTGCAAGGAGAGTGTCTGGATGAATTTATGAGTGCTTGGATTTTGGCGCAGTGAATGGATTAATACAGGGCGCTGAGTGGTCACTAGAGGAGTGCAAGTGGAGTGACAGGGTGTTTGCCGGAGTGTATGGATACTGACTAGGGAATTGAAGGTTTGAAAGAGAAGTTTGTAGGTGGTTAGAGGACTGCATGCATAGTGGATAGGGGTTTGAAGCAGTCCATGTGCTAAGGCCTGGCTCACTGCATAAGTACTTGGGTACGGACTGAATGGTTAGAGTACTGCAAGGAGAGTGCCTGTGTGACTTTATAAGTGTTTGGGTTTCGGCGCAGTGAATGGATTAGTACATGGTGCTGAATGGGTCACTAGAGGAGTGTTAGAGGAGTGACGGTGTTTCCTGGAAGTGAATGTATACTGACTGGGGAATTGAAGGATGTGAAAGACAAATGTTTAGGTGGTTAGAGGACTGCATGCATAGTGGATAGGGGTTTGAAGCAGTTCATGTGCTAAGGCCTGGCTCACTGCATGAGTACTTGGATACTGACTGAATAATTAGAGTACTGCAAGGAGAGTGCCTGGGTGAATTTATAAGTGGTTGAGTTTTGGCGCAGTGAATGGATGAGTACTTTGTGCTGAATGGGTGACTGGAGGAGTGCAAGGGGAGTGACAGGGTGTTTGCTGGAGTGTATGGATACTGACTAGGGAATTGAAGGTGTGAAAGAGAAGTGTGTAGGTGGTTAGAGGACTGCATGCACAGTGGATAGGGGTTTGAAGCAGTACGTGTGATAAGGCCTGGCTCGCTGCATGAGTACTTGGATACTGACTGAATGATTAGAGTACTGCAAGGAGAGTGCCTGTGTTACTTTATAAGTGTTTGGGTTTTGGCGCAGTGAATGGATTAGTACATGGTGCTGAATAGGTCACTAGAGGAGTGATCGAGGAGTGACAGGGTATTTCCTGGAAGTGAATGTATACTGACTGGGCAATGGAAGGTGTGAAAGACAAGTGTGTAGGTGGTTAGAGGACTGCATGCACAGTGGATAGTGGTTTAAAGCAGTCCCCGTGCTAAGGCCTGGCTCACTTCATGAGTACTTGGATACTGGCTGAATGATTAGAGTACTGCAAGGAGAGTGCCTGTGTTACTTTATAAGTGTTTGGGTTTTGGCGCAGTGAATGGATTAGTACATGGTGCTGAATGGGTCACTAGAGGAGTGTTAGAGGAGTGACGGTGTTTCCTGGAAGTGAATGTATACTGACTGGGGAATTGAAGGATGTGAAAGACAAATGTTTAGGTGGTTAGAGGACTGCATGCATAGTGGATAGGAGTTTGAAGCAGTTCATGTGCTAAGGCCTGGCTCACTGCATGAGTACTTGGATACTGACTGAATAATTAGAGTACTGCAAGGAGAGTGCCTGGGTGAATTTAAAAGTGGTTAGGTTTTGGCGCAGTGAATGGATTAGTACATGGTGCTGAATGGGTCACTGGAGGAGTGCAAGGGGAGTGACACGGTGTATGCTGGAGTCTATGTATACTGACTAGGGAATTGAAGGTGTGAAAGAGAAGTGTGTAGGTGGTTAGAGGACTGCATGCATAATGGATAGGCGTTTGAAGCAGTCCAATTTCTAATGCCTGGCTCAGTGCATGAGTACTTGGGTACTGACTGAATGATTAGAGTACTGCAAGGAGAGTGCCTGAGTGAATTTATAAGTGTTTGGGTTTTGGCACAATGAATGGATTAGTACATGGTGCTGAATAGGTCACTAGAGGAGTGATCGAGGAGTGACAGGGTATTTCCTGGAAGTGAATGTATACTGACTGGGCAATGGAAGGTGTGAAAGACAAGTGTGTAGGTGGTTAGAGGACTGCATGCACAGTGGATAGTGGTTTGAAGCAGTCCACGTGCTAAGGCCTGGTTTACTGCATGAGTAATTGGATACTGACTGAATAATTAGAGTACCGCAAGGAGAGTGCCTGGGTGAATTTAAAAGTGGTTGGGTTTTGGCGCAGTGAATGGATTAGTACATGGTGCTTAATGGGTCCCTGGAGGAGTGCAAGGGGAGTGACACGGTGTATGCTGGAGTCTATGTATACTGCCTGGGGAATGTAAGGTGTGAAAGACAAGTGTGTAGGTGGTTAGAGGACTGCATGCATAATGGATAGGCGTTTGAAGCAGTCCAATTGCTAAGGCCTGGCTCAGTGCATGAGTATTTGGTAGTGACTGAATGATTAGAGTGCTGCAAGGAGAGTGCCTGAGTGAATTTATAAGTGAAGGGGTTTTGGCACAGTGAATGGATTAGTACATGGTGCTGTGCTGAACGGGTCACTAGAGGAGTGCAAGGGGAGTGACAGGGTGTTTCCTGGAATTGTATGGATACTGAATGGGGAATTGAAGGTGTGAATGACAAATGTGTAGTTGGTTGGAGGACTGCATACATAGTGGATAGGAGTTTGAAGCAGTCCGTGTGCTAAGGCCTGGCTCACTGCATAAGTACTTGGGTACTGACTGAATGTTTAGAGTTCTGCAAGGAGAGTGCCTGGGTGAATTTATAAGTGTTTGGGTTTCGGCGCAGTGAATGGATTAGTACATGGTGCTGAATAGGTCACTAGAAAAGTGTAAGAGGAGTGACAGTGTTTCCTGGAAGTGAATGTATACTGACTGGGGAATTGAAGGTGTGAAAGACAAGTGTGTAGGTGGTTAGAGGACTGCATGCATAGTGGATAGGGGTTAGAAGCAGTTTATGTGCTAAGGCCTGGCTCACTGCATGAGTACTTGGATACTGACTGAATAATTAGAGTGCTGCAAGGGGAGTGCCTGGGTGAATTTATAAGTGGTTGGGTTTTGGAGCAGTGAATGAATGAGTACATTGTGCTGAATGGGTAACTGGAGGAGTGCAAGGGGAATGACAGGGTGTTTTCTGGAAGTGTATGGATACTGACTGGGGAATTGAAGGTGTGAAAGGCATGTGTGTAGGTGGTTAGAGGACTGCATGCATAGGGGTTAGATGTTTGAAGTAGTCCATATGCTAAGGCCTGGCTCAGTGCATTAGTACCTGGGTACTGACTGAATGTTTAGAGTACTGCAAGGAGAGTGTCTGGATGAATTTATGAGTGCTTGGATTTTGGCGCAGTGAATGGATTAATACAGGGCACTGAGTGGTCACTAGAGGAGTGCAAGTGGAGTGACAGGGTGTTTGCCGGAGTGTATGGATACTGACTAGGGAATTGAAGGTTTGAAAGAGAAGTTTGTAGGTGGTTAGAGGACTGCATGCACAGTGGATAGGGGTTTGAAGCAGTACGTGTGATAAGGCCTGGCTCGCTGCATGAGTACTTGGATACTGACTGAATGATTAGAGTACTGCAAGGAGAGTGCCTGTGTGACTTTATAAGTGTTTGGGTTTTGGCGCAGTGAATGGATTAGTACATGGTGCTGAATAGGTCACTAGAGGAGTGATCGAGGAGTGACAGGGTATTTCCTGGAAGTGAATGTATACTGACTGGGCAATGGAAGGTGTGAAAGACAAGTGTGTAGGTGGTTAGAGGACTGCATGCATAATGGATAGGCGTTTGAAGCAGTCCAATTTCTAAGGCCTGGCTCAGTGCATGAGTACTTGGGTACTGACTGAATGATTAGAGTACTGCAAGGAGAGTGCCTGAGTGAATTTATAAGTGTTTGGGTTTTGGCACAATGAATAAATTAGTACATGGTGCTGAATAGGTCACTAGAGGGGTGATCGAGGTGTGACAGGGTATTTCCTGGAAGTGAATGTATACTGACTGGGCAATGGAAGGTGTGAAAGACAAGTGTGTAGGTGGTTAGATGACTGCATGCACAGTGGATAGTGGTTTGAAGCAGTCCACGTGCTAAGGCCCGGTTTACTGCATGAGTACTTGGATACTGTCTGAATAATTAGAGTACTGCAAGGAGAGTGCCTGGGTGAATTTAAAAGTGGTTGGGTTTTGGCGCAGTGAATGGATTAGTACATGGTGCTGAATGGGTCACTGGAGGAGTGCAAGGGGAGTGACACGGTGTATGCTGGAGTCTATGTATACTGCCTGGGGAATGTAAGGTGTGAAAGACAAGTGTGTAGGTGGTTAGAGGACTGCATGCATAATGGATAGGCGTTTGAAGCAGTCCAATTGCTAAGGCCTGGCTCAGTGCATGAGTATTTGGTAGTGACTGAGTGATTAGAGTACTGCAAGGAGAGTGCCTGAGTGAATTTATAAGTGTTTGGGTTTTGGCACAGTGAATGGATTAGTACATGGTGCTGTGCTGAACGGGTCACTAGAGGAGTGCAAGGGGAGTGACAGGGTGTTTCCTGGAATTGTATGGATACTGAATTGGGAATTGAAGGTGTGAATGACAAATGTGTAGTTGGTTGGAGGACTGCATACATAGTTGATAGGAGTTTGAAGCAGTCCGTGTGCTAAGGCCTGGCTCACTGCATAAGTACTTGGGTACTGACTGAATGTTTAGAGTTCTGCAAGGAGAGTGCCTGGGTGAATTTATAAGTGTTTGGGTTTCGGCGCAGTGAATGGATTAGTACATGGTGCTGAATAGGTCACTAGAAGAGTGTAAGAGGAGTGACAGTGTTTCCTGGAAGTGAATGTATACTGACTGGGGAATTGAAGGTGTGAAAGACAAGTGTGTAGGTGGTTAGAGGACTGCATGCATAGTGGATAGGGGTTGGAAGCAGTTTATTTGCTAAGGCCTGGCTCACTGCATGAGTACTTGGATACTGACTGAATAATTAGAGTGCTGCAAGGAGAGTGCCTGGGTGAATTTATAAGTGGTTGGGTTTTGGAGCAGTGAATGAATGAGTACATTGTGCTGAATGGGTAACTGGAGGAGTGCAAGGGGAATGACAGGGTGTTTTCTGGAAGTGTATGGATACTGACTGGGGATTTGAAGGTGTGAAAGGCATGTGTGTAGGTGGTTAGAGGACTGCATGCATAGGGGTTAGATGTTTGAAGCAGTCCATGTGCTAAGGCCTGGCTCACTGCATAAGTACTTGGGTACTGACTGAATGTTTAGAGTACTGCAAGGAGAGTGCCTGGGTGAATCTATAAGTGTTTGGGTTTCGGCGCAGTGAATGGATTAGTACATGGTGCTGAATGGGTCACTAGAGGAGTGTTAGAGGAGTGACGGTGTTTCCTGGAAGTGTATGGATACTGACTGGGGAATTGAAGGTGTGAAAGGCATGTGTGTAGGTGGTTAGAGGACTGCATGCATAGGGGTTAGATGTTTGAAGCAGTTCATGTGCTAAGGCCTGGCTCACTGCATGAGTACTTGGATACTGACTGAATAATTAGAGTACTGCAAGGAGAGTGCCTGGGTGACTTTATAAGTGGTTGGGTTTTGGCGCAGTGAATGGATTAGTACATGGTGCTGAATGGGTCACTGGAGGAGTGCAAGGGGAGTGACACGGTGTATGCTGGAGTCTATGTATACTGCCTGGGGAATGTAAGGTGTGAAAGAGAAGTGTGTAGGTGGTTAGAGGACTGCATGCATAGGGGTTAGATGTTTGAAGCAGTCTATGTGCAAAGGCCTGGCTCAGTGCATGAGTACTTGGGTACTGACTGAATGATTAGAGTACTGCAAGGAGAGTGCCTGGTTGAATTTATGAGTGCTTGGGTTTTAGCGCAGTGAATGGATTAATACATGGTACTGAGTGGTCACTGGAGGAGTGCAAGTGGAGTGACAGGGTGTTTGCTGGAGTGTGTGGATACTGACTAGGGAATTGAAGGTGTGAAAAAGAAGTGTGTAGGTGGTTAGAGGACTGCATGCATAGTGGATAGGGGTTTGAAGCAGTCCATGTGCTAAGGACTGGCTCAGTGCATGAGTACTTGGGTACTGACTGAATGATAAGAGTACTGCAAGGAGAGTGCCTGGGTGAATTTATAAGTGTTTGGATTTTGGCACAGTGACATGATTAGTACATGGTGCTGAATGGGTCACTAGAGGAGTGTAAGGGGAGTGACAGGGTGATTGCTGGCGTGTAAGGATACTACATGGGGAATTTAAGGTGTGAAAGACAAGTGTGTAGGTGGTTAGAGAACTGCAAACATAGTGAATAGGCATTTGAAGCAGTCTGTGTGGTAAGGCCTGGCTCAGTGCATGAGTACTTGGGTACTGACTGAATGGTTAGAGTACTGCAAGGAGAGTGCCTGAGTGAATTTATAAGTGTTTGGGTTTTGGCACAGTGAATGGATTAGTACATTGTGCTGAATGGGTGACTGGAGGAGTGCAAGGGGAGTGACACGGTATTTGCTGGAGTGTATGTATACTGACTGGGGAATTGAAGTTGTGAAAGACAAGTGTGTAGGTGGTTAGAGGACTGCATGCATAGTGGATAGTTGTTTGAAGCAGTCCATGTGCTAAGGCCTGGCTCAGTGCATGAGTACTTGGGTAATGACTAAATCATTAGAGTACTGTAAGGAGAGTGCCTGGGTGAATTTATAAGTGTTTGAGTTTTTACGCAGAAAATAGATTAGTACATGGTGCTTAATGGATTGGTAGAGGAGTGCAAGGGGATTGACAGGGAGTTTGCTGGAAGTGTATAGATACTGACTAGGGAATTGAAGGTGTGAAAGACAAGTGTGTAGGTGGTTAGAGGACTGCATGCATTGTGGATAGGCATTTGAAACAGTCCATGTGTAAGGCCTGATTCATTTCATAAGTACTTGGGAACCGACTAAATGATTAGAGTACTGCAAGGAGAGTGCCTGGGTGAATTTATAAGTGTTTGAGTTTTTACGCAGAAAATAGATTAGTACATGGTGCTTAATGGATCGGTAGAGGAGTGCAAGGGGATTGACAGGGAGTTTGCTGGAAGTGTATAGATACTGACTAGGGAATTGAAGGCGTGAAAGACAAGTGTGTAGGTGGTTAGAGGACTGCATGCATTGTGGATAGGCATTTGAAACAGTCCATGTGTAAGGCCTGATTCATTTCATAAGTACTTGGGAACCAACTGAATGATTAGAGTACTGCAAGGAGAGTGCCTGGGTGAATTTATAAGTGTTTGGGTTTTGCACAATGAATTAGACTAGTACATGGTGTTGAATGGGTCACTAGAGGAGTGCAAGAGGAGTGACAGGGTGTTTCCTGGAAGTGAAAGTATACTAACTGTGGAATTGAAGGTGTGAAAGACAAGTGTGTAGGTGGTTAGAGAACTGTATTCATAGTGGATGGGGGTTTGAAGCAGTCAACGTGCTAAACCCTGGCTCATTGCATGAGTACTTGGATACTGACTGAATAATTAGAGTACTGCAAGGAGAGTGCCTGAGTGAATCTATAAGTGTTTGGGTTTTGGCACAGTGAATGGACTAGTACATGGTGTTGAATGGTTCACTAGAGGAGTGCAAGAGGAGTGACAGGGTGTTTCCTGGAAGTAAATGTATACTGACTGGGGAATTGAAGGTGTGAAAGACAAGTGTGTAGGTGGTTAGAGGACTGCATGCATGATGGATAGGTATTTGAAGCAGTTCATGTGCTAATGCCTGGCTCACTGCATGAGTACTTGGGCACTGACTGAATGATTAGAGTACTGTGAGTAGAGTGCCTGGGTGGGTTTATAAGTGCTTGGGCTTTGGCGCAGTGAATGCATTAGTACATGGTGCTGAATGGGTTACTAGAGGAGTGTAAGAGGAGTGACGGTGTTTCCTGGAAGTGAATGTATACTGACTGGGGAATTGAAGGTGTGAAATACAAGTGTTTAGGTGGTTAGAAGACTGCATACATAGTGGATAGGGGTTTGAAGCAGTTCATTTGCTAAGGCCTGGCTCACTGCATGAGTACTTGGATACTGACTGAATAATTAGAGTACTGCAAGGAGAGTTCCTGGGTGAATTTATAAGTGGTTGGGTTTTGGCGCAGTGAATGGATGAGTACATTGTGCTGAATGGGTGACTGGAGGAGTGCAAGGGGAGTGACAGGGTGTTTGCTGGAGTGTATGGATACCGACTAGGGAATTGAAGGTGTGAAAGAGAAGTGTGTAGGTGGTTGGAGGACTGCATGCACAGTGGATAGGGGTTTGAAGCAGTCCATGTGCTAAGGCCTGGCTCGCTGCATGAGTACTTGGATACTGACTGAATGATCAGAGTACTGCAAGGAGAGTGCCTGGGTGACTTTATAAGTGTTTGGGTTTTGGTGCAGTGAATGGATTAGTACATGGTGCTGAATAGGTCACTAGAGGAGTGATCGAGGAGTGACAGGGTATTTCCTGGAAGTGAATGTATACTGACTGGGCAATGGAAGGTGTGAAAGACAAGTGTGTAGGTGGTTAGAGGACTGCATGCACAGTGGATAGGAGTTTGAAGCAGTCCAATTGCTAAGGCCTGGCTCAGTGCATGAGTACTTGGGTACTGACTGAATGATTAGAGTACTGCAAGGAGAGTGCCTGAGTGAATTTATAAGTGTTTGGGTTTTGGCACAGTGAATGGATTAGTACATGGTGCTGAATGGGTCACTAGAGGAGTGCAAGGGGAGTGACAAGGTGTTTCCTGGAGTTGTATGGATACTGACTGGGGAATTGAAGGTGTGAAAGAGAGTTGTAGGCGGTTAGAGGACTGCATGCATAGTGGATAGGGGTTTGAAGCAGTCCAATTGCTAAGGCCTGGCTCAGTGCATGAGTACTTGGATACTGACTGAATAATTAGAGTGCTGCAAGGAGAGTGCCTGGGTGAATTTATAAGTGGTTGGGTTTTGGCGCAGTGAATGGATGAGTACATTGTGCTGAATGGGTGACTAGAGGAGTGCAAGGGGAGTGACAGGGTGTTTTCTGGAAGTGTATAGATACTGACTGGGGAATTGAAGGTGTGAAAGGCATGTGTGTAGGTGGTTAGAGGACTGCATGCATAGGGGTTAGATGTTTGAAGCAGTCCATGTGCTAAGGACTGGCTCACTGCATAAGTACTTGGGTACTGACTGAATGTTTAGAGTACTGCAAGGAGAGTGCCTGGGTGAATTTATAAGTGTTTGGGTTTCGACGCCGTGAATGGATTAGTACATGGTGCTGAATGGGTCACTAGAGGAGTGTTAGAGGAGTGACGGTGTTTCCTGAAAGTGAATGTATACTGACTGGGGAATTGAAGGTGTGAAAGACAAATGTTTAGGTGGTTAGAGGACTGCATGCATAGTGGATAGGGGTTTGAAGCAGTTCATGTGCTAAGGCCTGGCTCACTGCATGAGTACTTGGATACTGACTGAATAATTAGAGTACTGCAAGGAGAGTGCCTGGGTGAATTTATAAGTGGTTGGGTTTTGGCGCAGTGAATGGATGAGTACATTGTGCTGAATGGGTGACTGGAGGAGTGCAAGGGGAGTGACAGGGTGTTTGCTGGAGTGTATGGATACTGATAGGGAATTGAAGGTGTGAAAGAGAAGTGTGTAGGTGGTTAGAGGACTACATGCACAGTGGTTAGGGGTTTGAAGCAGTACGTGTGCTAAGGCCTGGCTCGCTGCATAAGTACTTGCGTACTGACTGAATGATTAGAGTACTGCAAGGAGAGTGCCTGGGTGAATTTACAAGTGTTTGGATTTTGGCACAATGAATTAGACTAGTACATGTTGCTGAATAGGTCACTAGAGGAGTGATCGAGGAGTGACAGGGTATTTCCTGGAAGTGAATGTATACTGACTAGGGAATTGAAGGTGTGAAAGACAAGTGTGTAGGTGGTTAGATAACTGTATTCATACCGGTTAGGGGTTTGAGGCAGTCCACATGCTAAGGCCTGGTTCACTGTATAAGTACTTGGGTGATGACTGAATGTTTAGAGTACTGCAAGGAGAGTGCCTGGGTGAATTTATAAGTGTTTGGGTGAATGGATTAGTACGTGGTTCTGAATGGGTCACTAGAGGAGTGAAAGAAGAGTGACGGTGTTTCCTGGAAGTGAATGTATAGTGATTGGGGAATTGAAGGTGTGAAAGACAAGTGTGTAGGTGGTTAGAGGACTGCATGCATAGTGGTTAGATGTTTGAAGCAGTCCATATGCTAAGGCCTGGCTCAGTGCATGAGTACCTGGGTACTGACTGAATGTTTAGAGTACTGCAAGGAGAGTGTCTGGATGAATTTATGAGTGCTTGGATTTTGGCGCAGTGAATGGATTAATACATGGTACTGAGTGGTCACTAGAGGAGTGCAAGTGGAGTGACAGGGTGTTTGCCGGAGTGTATGGATACTGACTAGGGAATTGAAGGTTTGAAAGAGAAGTTTGTAGGTGGTTAGAGGACTGCATGCATAGTGGATAGGGGTTTGAAGCAGTCCATGTGCTAAGGCCTGGCTCACTGCATAAGTACTTGGGTACTGACTGAATGTTTAGAGTACTGCAAGGAGAATGCCTGGGTGAATTTATAAGTGTTTGGGTTTCGGCGCAGTGAATGGATTAGTACTTGGTGCTGAATGGGTCACTAGAGGAGTGTTAGAGGAGTGACGGTGTTTCCTGGAAGTGAATGTATACTGACTGGGGAATTGAAGGATGTGAAAGACAAATGTTTAGGTGGTTAGAGGACTGCATGCATTGTGGATACGGGTTTGAAGCAGTTCATGTGCTAAGGCCTGGCTCACTGCATGAGTACTTGGATACTGACTGAATAATTAGAGTACTGCAAGGAGAGTGCCTGGGTGAATTTATAAGTGGTTGAGTTTTGGCGCAGTGAATGGATGAGTACATTGTGCTGAATGGGTGACTGGAGGAGTGCAAGGGGAGTGACAGGGTGTTTGCTGGAGTGCATGGATACTGACTAGGGAAATGAAGGTGTGAAAGAGAAGTGTGTAGGTGATTAGAGGACTGCATGCACAGTGGATAGGGGTTTGAAGCAGTACATGTGCTAAGGCCTGGCTCGCTGCATGAGTACTTGGATACTGACTGAATGATTAGAGTACTGCAAGGAGAGTGCCTGTGTGACTTTATAAGTGTTTGGGTTTTGGCGCAGTGAATGGATTAGTACATGGTGCTGAATAGGTCACTAGAGGAGTGATCGAGGAGTGACAGGGTATTTCCTGGAAGTGAATGTATACTGACTGGGCAATGGAAGGTGTGAAAGACAAGTGTGTAGGTGGTTAGAGGACTGCATGCACAGTGGATAGTGGTTTAAAGCAGTCTACGTGCTAAGGCCTGGCTCACTGCATGAGTACTTGGATACTGACTGAATAATTAGAGTACTGCAAGGAGAGTGCCTCGGTGAATTTAAAAGTGGTTAGGTTTTGGCGCAGTGAATGGATTAGTACATGGTGCTGAATGGGTCACTGGAGGAGTGCAAGGGGAGTGACACGGTGTATGCTGGAGTCTATGTATACTGCCTGGGGAATGTAAGGTGTGAAAGACAAGTGTGTAGGTGGTTAGAGGACTGCATGCATAATGGATAGGCGTTTGAAGCAGTCCAATTTCTTAGGCCTGGCTCAGTGTATGAGTACTTGGGTACTGACTGAATGATTAGAGTACTGCAAGGAGAGTGCCTGAGTGAATTTATAAGTGTTTGGGTTTTGACACAGTGAATGGATTAGTACATGGTGCTGAATAGGTCACTAGAGGAGTGATCGAGGAGTGACAGGGTATTTCCTGGAAGTGAATGTATACTGACTGGGCAATGGAAGGTGTGAAAGACAAGTGTGTAGGTGGTTAGAGGACTGCATGCTCAGTGGATAGTGGTTTGAAGCAGTCCACGTGCTAAGGCCTGGTTTACTGCATGAGTACTTGGATACTGACTGAATAATTAGAGTACTGCAAGGAGAGTGCCTGGGTGAATTTAAAAGTGGTTGGGTTTTGGCGCAGTGAATGGATTAGTACATGGTGCTGAATGGGTCACTGGGGGAGTGCAAGGGGAGTGACACAGTGTATGCTGGAGTCTATGTATACTGCCTGCGGAATGTAAGGTGTGAAAGACAAGTGTGTAGGTGGTTAGAGGACTGCATGCATTATGTATAGGCGTTTGAAGCAGTCCAATTGCTAAGGCCTGGCTCAGTGCATGAGTATTTGGGTAGTGACTGAATGATTAGAGTACTGCAAGGAGAGTGCCTGAGTGAATTTATAAGTTTTGGGTTTTGGCACAGTGAATGGATTAGTACATGGTGCTGTGCTGAACGGGTCACTAGAGGAGTGCAAGGGGAGTGACAGGGTGTTTCCTGGAATTGTATGGATACTGAATGGGGAATTGAAGGTGTGAATGACAAATGTGTAGTTGGTTGGAGGACTGCATACATAGTGGATAGGAGTTTGAAGCAGTCCGTGTGCTAAGGCCTGGCTCACTGCATAAGTACTTGGGGTACTGACTGAATGTTTAGAGTTCTGCAAGGAGAGTGCCTGGGTGAATTTATAAGTGTTTGGGTTTCGGCGCAGGTAATGGATTAGTACATGGTGCTGAATA
The DNA here is from genome assembly GCF_964261635.1 of Lissotriton helveticus. Lineage (NCBI taxonomy): Eukaryota > Metazoa > Chordata > Amphibia > Caudata > Salamandridae > Lissotriton > Lissotriton helveticus. The sequence continues at coordinate 1,071,877,515 of NC_136067.1, read as the reverse complement.
GGTCACTAGAAGAGTGTAAGAGGAGTGACAGTGTTTCCTGGAAGTGAATGTATACTGACTGGGGAATTGAAGGTGTGAAAGACAAGTGTGTAGGTGGTTAGAGGACTGCATGCATAGTGGATAGGGGTTGGAAGCAGTTTATGTGCTAAGGCCTGGCTCACTGCATGAGTACTTTGATACTGACTGAATAATTAGAGTGCTGCAAGGAGAGTGCCTGGGTGAATTTATAAGTGGTTGGGTTTTGGAGCAGTGAATGAATGAGTACATTGTGCGGAATGGGTAACTGGAGGAGTGCAAGGGGAATGACAGGGTGTTTTCTGGAAGTGTATGGATACTGAATGGGGAATTGAAGGTGTGGAAGGCATGTGTGTAGGTGGTTAGAGGACTGCATGCATAGGGGTTAGATGTTTGAAGCAGTCCATGTGCTAAGGCCTGGCTCACTGCATAAGTAATTGGGTATTGACTGAATGTTTAGAGTACTGCAAGGAGAGTGCCTGGGTGAATTTATAAGTGTTTGGGTTTCGGCGCAGTGAATGGATTAGTACATGAGGCTGAATGGGTCACTAGAGGAGTGTTAGAGGAGTGACGGTGTTTCCTGGAAGTGAATGTATACTGACTGGGGAATTGAAGGTGTGAAAGACAAATGTTTAGGTGGTTAGAGGACTGCATGCATAGTGGATAGGGGTTTGAAGCAGTTCATGTGCTAAGGCCTGGCTCACTGCATGAGTACTTGGATACTGACTGAATAATTCGAGTACTGCAAGGAGAGTGCCTGGGGGAATTTCTAAGTGGTTGGGTTTTGGTGCAGTGAATGGATGAGTACATTGTGCTGAATGGGTGACTGGAGGAGTGCAAGGGGAGTGACAGGGTGTTTGCTGGAGTGTATGGATACTGACTAGGGAATTGAAGGTGTGAAAGAGAAGTGTGTAGGTAGTTAGAGGACTGCATGCACAGTGGATAGGGATTTGAAGCAGTACGTGTGCTAAGGCCTGGCTCGCTGCATGAGTACCTGGATACTGACTGCATGATTAGAGTACTGCAAGGAGAATGCCTGGGTGACTTTATAAGTGGTTGGGTTTTGGCGCAGTGAATGGATTAGTACATGGTGCTGAATGGGTCACTGGAGGAATGCAAGGGGAGTGACACGGTGTATGCTGGAGTCTATAGATACTGCCTGAGGAATATAAGGTGTGAAAGAGAAGTGTGTAGGTGGTTAGAGGACTGCATGCATAGGGGTTAGATGTTTGAAGCAGTCCGTGTGCTAAGGCCTAGCTCACTGCATAAGTACTTGGGTACTGACTAAATGATTAGAGTACTGCAAGGAGAGTGCCTGGGTGAACTTACAAGTGTTTGGGTTTTGGCACAGTGAATTAGACTAGTACATGGTGCTGATTAGGTCACTAGCGGAGTGATCGAGGAGTGACAGGGTGTTTCCTGGAAGTGAATGTATACCGACTGAGGAACTGAAGGTGTGAAAGACAAGTGTGTATATGTTAGAGAACTGTATTCATAGTGGATAGGGGTTTGAAGCAGTCCACGTGCTAAGGCCTAGCTCACTGCATGAGTACTTGGATACTGACTAAATAATTAGAGTACTGCAAGGAGAGTGCCTGGGTGAATTTATAAGTGGTTGGGTTTTCGCGCAGTGAATGGATTAGTACATGGTGCTGAATGGGTGACTGGAGGAGTGCAAGGGGAGTGACAGGGTGTTTCTGGAAGTGTATGGATACTGACTGTGGAATTGATGGTGTGAAAGGCAAGTGCGTCGGTGGTTAGAGGACTGCATGCATAGTGCTTAGATGTTTGAAGCAGTCCATGAGCTAATGCCTGGCTCCGTGCATGAGTACTTGGGTACTCACTGAATGATTAGAGTACTGCAAGGAGAGTGCCTGAGTGAATTTATAAGTGTTTGGGTTTTGGGACAGTGAATGCATTAGTACATGGTGCTGAATGTGTCACTGGAGGAGTGCAACGGGAGTGACAGGGTGTTTGCTGGAAGTGTATGGATACTTATTGGGGAATTGAAGGTGTGAAAGACAAGTGTGTAGGTAGTTAGAGGACTGCATACATAGTGAATAGGAGTTTGAAGCAGTCCATGTGCTAAGGCCTAGCTCACTGCATAAGTACTTGGGTACTGACTGAATGATTAGAGTACTGTAAGGAGATTGCCTGGGTGAATTTACAAGTGTTTGGGTTTTGGCACAGTGAATTAGACTAGTACATGGTGCTGAATAGGTCACTAGAGAAGTAATCGAGGAGTGACAGGGTGTTTCCAGTAAGTGAATGTTTACTGACTGGGGAATTGAAGGTGTGAAAGACAAGTGTGTAGGTAGTTAGAGAACTGTATTCATAGTGGCTAGGGGTTTGAAGCAGTCCACGTGTTAATGCCTGGCTCACTGCATGAGTACTTGGACACTGACTGAATAATTAGAGTACTGCAAGGAGAGTGCCTGGGTGAATTTATAAGTGGTTGGGTTTTGGCGCAGTGAATGGATTAGTACATGGTGCTGAATGGGTCACTGGAGGAGTGCAAGGGGAGTGGCATGGTGTATGCTGGAGTGTATGTATACTGCCTGGGAATTGATGGTGTGAAAGACAAGTGTGTAGGTAGTTAGAGGACTGCATACATAGTGGATAGGAGTTTGAAGCAGTCCATGTGCTAAGGCCTAGCTCACTGCATAAGTACTTGGGTACTGACTGAATGATTAGAGTACTGTAAGGAGATTGCCTGGGTGAATTTACAAGTGTTTGGGTTTTGGCACAGTGAATTAGACTAGTACATGGTGCTGAATAGGTTACTAGAGGAGTAATCGAGGAGTGACAGGGTGTTTCCTGTAAGTGAATGTTTACTGACTGGGGAATTGAAGGTGTGAAAGACAAGTGTGTAGGTTGTTAGAGAACTGTATTCATAGTGGATAGGGGTTTGAAGCAGTCCACGTGCTAATGCCTGGCTCACTGCATGAGTACTTGGATACTGACTGAATAATTAGAGTACTGCAAGGAGAGTTCCTGGGTGAATTTATAAGTGGTTGGGTTTTCGCGCAGTGAATGGATTAGTACATGGTGCTGAATGGGTCACTGGAGGAGTGCAAGGTGAGTGACACTATGTATGCTGGAGTGTATGTATACTGCCTGGGGAATGGAAGGTGTGAAAGATAAGTGTGTAGGTGGTGAGAGGACTGCATGCATAATGGATAGGCGTTTGAAGCAGTCCAATTGCTAAGGCCTGGCTCAGTGCATGAGTACTTGGGTACTAACTGAATGATTAAAGTACTGCAAGGAGAGTGCCTGAGTGAATTTATAAGTGCTTGGGTTTTGGCACAGTGAATGGATTAGTTCATGGTGCTGAATGGGTCACTAGAGGAGTGCAAGGGGAGTGACAGGGTGTTTGCTGGAATTGTATGGATACTGAATGGGGAGTTTAAGGTGTGAATGACAAGTGTGTAGGTGGTTGGAGGACTGCATACATAGTGGATTGGAGTTTGAAGCAGTCCGTGTGCTAAGGCCTGGCTCACTGCATAAGTACTTGGGTACTGACTGAATCTTTAGAGTACTGCAAGGAGAGTGTCTGGGTGAATTTATAAGTGTTTGGGTTTCGGCGCAGTGAATCAATTTGTACATGGTGCTGAATGGGTCACGAGAGGAGTCCAAGGGGAGTGACAGCGTGTTTGCTGGAGTGTATAGATACTGACTAGGGAATTGAACGTGTGAAAGACAAGTGTGTAGGTGGTTAGAGGACTGCATGCATAGTGGATAGGGGTTTGAAGCAGTCCATGTGCTAAAGCCTGGCTCGCTGTATTACTACTTGGATATTGACTAAGTATGGGCGAAATTTGCGAATTCGCGGTCCGCAAATTCTCGCGATATCGAATGCGCGATCCGCATAATCCGCGAATTCCTGCGAATTTGCGGATTTTTTTTGCGTGTTCACAGGGTTTTTTGCGTATTCGCAGACCGCTTGCAGCGCACCGACCGCGAAGTTGCCCATCGTACATGGACGCGGCTATCTTGTGCGCGTTGCGTATTTCCGTTTCCGGGCTCTATTGGCAAACTCGCGTTGTTTGCGGCACGCTATTACGAGTTTGCGCGTGTTTTTGCGTGCTCGCGGGAAAAATATCGCGCAAACTTACCCACGCGGTCCTCATTGGGCGCGGCCATCTTGTTTTTCATTAATTGCTATGGTTCTGGGCCTGGCTTTTCTATCCTCTTTTAATCTTTGCAATCCTTTTTTCTTTGAACTTTTTTTTGCTCTTTTTTGCTCATTATCTATCTCTCTATTTGTCTAGATCTATATTTGTGTTTTTTTCCAACTTTTTGTTACTTTAATAGCTACTTTTTTTGTTTAGCTCTCTCTTTTATTTTATTTATTTTTTTCCCCCCTATTCTTTTCTTCTTTCGGCCAGGACCATGGCAAAGGGAGCCTGCAAGTCAAAGGGAAGGGTCCCGCACCCCGTAGCTGGCTCCCTTGTGGACGATTGAGGGGAGTGGATGTAGTGGCCAGGGAGGTTTTTACCGCGGTGGAGGTGGCCACCCTGATATTTTTTGTTCAGCGCCACCTCCCTAAGAGCGTGGCAGCAGGGGGCAGGCCCGGTCAAGGGTATGGCCTCCGGGAGCATCAGCAGCGGTGGGATAAGGTGTGCCGGGCCTTGCGGAGGGAGTCGGGGGTCCGGCGCACCTACGACCAAGCGACGCACCGGTGGGCCGACGTCCTCAACCGGGAGCAGGACCTGCTCCACCTGCTAGGTGTGGAGATCCCTGGCCTTGGTGAGTAGCTATTTAATAACTACTTTGTATTCTTCTGCTCTGTGTTAGTTTGCTAATATATGTTTTTCCCGAAGAGCAAGAATGCTGCCTATTCGATTACATTGCAGGTAAAATAGTGTTTAAATAGCTTCTGTGATTGCAGGTGCTCGCCTCCTCAGTGGCGTTGCTACTATACTTACTTGTTTGCAACTTTGTGCTCATTTGGCCTGAGAATATGTATGAGTGTAGTACTTTACCGAACTGCGTAATGCTAGAGTGACTAGAGACTCAAGTCTAGTCCTTCCTTTGTACTCCTGCTGCCACTAAGAAGAAGAGATAAAGATGGATTGATAGGTTGAGTATATTATGACTTGTTATTAGTTTTTAGTTATTGATGATAGGCGCAGTTCGACTTTCCACATACCTCAGTCCGAACAGAAGTTGAACCCCCAATCCCCTGACCGACTATCTAGTGTGTCTGACCAATGATTTTATGACCCAGAAGAACAGAAGAAGACTACCGCCGAGTCCCGGCCTATCTGAGTCACTGAAACATGACTGCCAAGTGCAGTAGTTCAAACCCTTCCGCTCACTCACTCGTGAACAAAAAACACACAGTGTTTGTTAGTTTTAAAGTTTTATTTTCAATTAAGAAATGAAAAAATTATTTCTTTATTTTTAATAGCATAGTATTCGGAGCGAGCACTGCTGATAGATGACATTAAAGTTTAAATAACATTCCCATGAATCAAATTACTTTAACGTAATAGTTAACAGACACATGAAATTATTAGAATAACTGTGCGGGAGCCCCCACCTTCTTTAAAGTACTTAAAGTACTGCTGGTGATGACTTACTAGTAGTTGGTGAATCGTCCTGTTGGCAGAAGGGCAATGTAATCTTCTTTCTGTAATTAGAAAAATGGTGCACGTTAAGCAAGCATTATTCAGTTGTCCTAAGAAGAGTAGCATTTAATGGAATAAGCATATAAAAAGTTAACACCCTCCCCAAAACCATTACTTTTTTCAATCCCAGTAATAAAAAATGTGTTATGTAACATTTTCTTCCATTACGAGACGAAATAGGGGGTTGTGTATGGCATCTGAAAATATGACATGTTTTTTCTAGACGTCACAACATCTGATGCGGTACAGATGACCACCAGTGCCGGGGCCAGCAGTGCGGAGGGGTCCACTCTAGGGGCGGATGCGGCGGCGCCACCAGGAGGAGCTGGGGGGGAAGGCTCAGCGGCGGCGGACGGTGGTCATTTATTATACTCCTTACTTATTAAAAATTTTGAGTAGGCTCGCAAAGGAGTGTATGATGTACTGTACAGTACACAGTACACCAGTACAAGTACACTGTACTGTTAAGAACAGTTACTAATTTAGAACTACTTTTTTGGCTATCACGGAGAAGACAGTCAACCTTGACTTGTAATAGCATTAGCGGCGGTACTCCATGGGTGAGCAATGGCCCCCTCTATTTGACTTCAACTCAGCTGGAAAACTTTTATCGTGAAGCCAAGTCATATCAGATGTAATTTAGGGATGTGAAGAACGAAAAGTGAAAGAAGGGCGATACTAAGGAAGAGCGAGTCTTAACATTTATGACTGTAAAGAATGGTGTTTTTGAATGCAAGGCAAGAGAAGAAGACGGGGGTTTCCAAAATATAATGAAAAGGGTGTTAGTTGGTTGTTGAGAAAAAGAAAACTTGGTACATTTGAGACATTAAGAAGAATGATAGACGTACTTTGGAACCCTGGATGTTATCTTCTTTTTCCTCATCAACAGCAGAAGTGTATGATGTAGTAGAGAAGACGCTGAGTGGATGAAGATTGTTACTTTGAACAGCATGTCCGTGCCAGAGTAGCAAAGCTGAGGAAATCCAAATACTAGAATTTGTGATTGTTCACAAATACTCCCTGCCTTGACTAACAGTACAGTACTTTACTTTGCAAGCACAGCATCTATTCTGTATGTATTGTATAGTTGACAACATTATATCAAGTCAAGTCCCTTCCTCCGGCAATTATGGGTATCACACTCACTCTCTATGTTAATAATTTTATTTCAGCAGTGTCATGGGTGGACTATCGCTGTAGTTCACTCAATCTATCAAAACAAAGCACCTAAAGTCATCCATCATATAAGCAAAGATCATGTGGTCGGCAGGGTATTTGATCAGAAATGAATATTCTTCATTTTCCTTTTGTAGTAGTCAAGGCCCGGGGGGGCAGTGCGAAAGATATCATTACATTGAGCAGTAGCCCTTGATGTAACCGAGTATGGCCAGTGGCAGTGCCACCCCTATAGAAAAGTAAGAGCTTCCTATCCCCACCTGTATGTACTGCTTAAAGTACTGCGAGTCTGCGTCATCATGGCTTGTGTCTGTTTTTCTTCGGTGCAAGCTGAGTGAGCTGCCATGCCGGCTACCACAAGTCCACGTACCAGTAATTTCTTTTGCAAAACAAGAGAAAAAAACAGAAGACTTTTTTTAGTACTCTCTGACTATGTATGTAGTAGTGAGTCCATCCACAGTCCTGCTTGTGGAATTCCTGAAACTCCCAGTAATGTCACAGGTCTACAAAGACGGCGGAAAGATACATGCAAAAATGTTATACTGTGTTTGCTACTTGCTGGTGTTACTGAGAGTCAACTTTCCGTTGAATTATTTTGACTTTATGTTAAAGACTATTGGCTACAGTATTTTTCTTTCTTTCTTCATATAGATGCTACTCCGAAAAAGCTCACCAGAAAGGAGATGGCTGTCCGGGCCAGGGCCCGTAAGCTGGAGGCTATTTGTGCCGAGCATCGGCGGTTGTGGGCTCGGGAGCAGGAGGAGGAGACAGCAACCACTGCATCCTCCTCCAGTGTCCTCGAGTCCACCAGCCAGAAGCCTCTAGCCAAATGGAGCCGTGGCCCGACAGCCTCCCGCCGCCGCCGCACAGCAGCAACACAATCAGCTGCCCCCCCCCCCAGGAGCCTGGATGGTACGTCAGCGCCGCCTCCGTAAAAGAGTGGACTACCTGGAGCGGTTGGTTGAAAAACATCAGCAACAGCTCCGGGACCTCTGCAAAGAGCTGCGGGAGGTGCGAGACCAGCTGTCCACAGGAGGACACCACTGGAGGAAGTGACTGTCCCTTGCCCCTTTTTTAAAGACTGTTGGGGGGGTGGGAATTGGGGGTTTGGGAAAGGGGACTTTTGGACTTTTGGACATTGGTTGGGGTTAGGCAGGGGGGTGAGTTGGGTTAATTTATTTTATTTTTTGACTACATCAATATATTTATTAATAATTATTTTTCATACCAAAACATAGTATACGCATTTATATTATTTTGTGTGGGGGTGGGCGGTGGTTACTGGACGTTTGGTTTCTTCCAACTTACCAGCATGAATGAAACATCTAGTCCTGAAATGTACCAAAGTGCCAGTAACGTAGTTAGTGAATTCAGTAGCCCTACTAGTACTTTATTAGTAGTACTGGCAGTCTCTGCTCTCCTCCCAGTCCTAGCCCATTATTCTACCTCTCCCAAATGCTTATGTTACCTGTGATTTGTGTTTGAGAATAGGGGTAGCCACAGGGCTGCCTGCATGGCAAATGGTGATTAAGGTTGGTTGTTGACTTGAATCCTCGACGGATGAAATATCATTGTTGTGCTGGTAGTAGAAGTGGTACACACTGGCAGTAGCAGCATATGAAAAAAAAGGAAATTAAACATTGAGTGGCCTGAGCGTAGCATTAGAAATAGTACGATAGATAGTACGCTACAGAACAGTGCCATAAATTGTAGCCTAAGCAGTGCTAAAGTATTCTACATATAAATACTAGTTTCGTGGACTATGGCTACTATAAGAAATATTATGAAGGCAAAGGATACTTAAACATAAGAATTAACCATTTGATTTGTCATGTGTACGAGCATGATGTTTGATGCTCAATCCACGATGTCGCACATGAAATTCCATTTTCTAACATTTTTCTGTTGCCTAGACCTTATCCTCCCCTGCAAGTGTGTGGAATTTCTTGTTGTCATTTAGTCATACCTCAATGAAAAACCACAAAGCCCGGGGGAACAGGGTTAGGGTTTTTGAAGATTGGATGGGAATGGGGTTTTTTGGGAAATGTTTTGTGGAGAGAAGAAAAAAACACTGCATGGGCAAACAACAAATGAAGAGAAACAAATGTTTGGATTCAAAGATATTCATACATCTTTTAAGGGACATGAAGGTATTTTTTTAAATCATTGTTGGTACAGTCCAAAAAATCAATTTTCTGATGAAAAACGGTGACCCTGGACCTGTCGAACGTTCCCAAAATGGTCAATATTGATGACATTTTAACAGTTAATCTTTTGACTGTAAATGACTGTTGGAGGTGAATTGTTACATTTTCAAATAAAATAAGTGTGTTTAAAGTAATTTCTGTGCCTGAAATTGGTAAAAATTGAAGCTTCGTAGTAAAGCAAAACTCTGTAAAAATGGCAATTTTAGTCACTGTGAGGGTTTAAAAAGTGTTTTTTAACATGAAGCACGATCCAATTGACATTTTGAAGCATTTTGGTACAGTCCAAAAAATCAATTTTCTGACGAAAAGCGATGACCCCGGACCTGTCGAAAGTTCCCAAATTGGTCAATATTGATGAAATTTTAACATTAAGGCCCTCATTAGGATAGCGGTTTTTCCGCATCCTCCGGGCCGGCGGAAGAGTCCGCCGGCCCGGAGGATGCGGAAAAACCGCTGCGGAGCCATCACAGACCCCCCGCCAGATTAGGATGGCTGGGGGGTCAGGAAGACCGTCCGCAGCTTTTCCGCCGCGGTCGCTTTCCGACCGCGGCGGAAAAGCTCTAACATGTCTGGCGGTGTCTATCAGACACCGCCAGGCATATTAGGATGTCAGCATTTCTATGCCTTTTCACGGCGGCATTTCCGCCATGAAAAGGCATACGGACTTTTGTTTGGGGGCCCGTTGCGGGCCCCCAGGGGTGAAGGGGGGTGGTGGGTGCACATGGGGGGTACCTATGGTACCCCCTGCATTTGCGTGCACGAAGCGGCAGGCACCTCGAGGTGCCTGCCGCTTTGTGCATGCAAATGCACTGCTTTCATTTTTAACCTTGCGGTGGGTGCTGCTTGAAGCAGCACCCGTCGCAATGTTAAAAATGCAGGATGTGACCGCCACCCTGGCGGTCACATCCTAATTGCACAGGAGGGACCGCCGCTGCCCCTGCGGACGGTCCCTCCTACTCTGGGGTGGCGGACGGACGCAGGTCCGTCCGCCATCCTAATCGACCCCTTAATCTTTTGACTCTAAATGACTGTTGGAGGAGAATTATTACTTTTTCATATAAAATAAGGGTTTTTTAAGTCATTTCTGTGCCTGAAATTGGTCAAAATTGAATCTTCTGAGTGAGCAAAACTCTGTCAAAATAGCAATTTTAGTCACTGTGAGGGTTTAAAAAGTGTTTTTTCAACATGAGGCACGATCCAATTGACATTTTGAAGCATTTTTGGTACAGTCCAAAAAATCAATTTTCTGATGAAAAGCGATGACCCCGGACCTGTCGAACGTTCCCAAATTGGTCAATATTGATGACATTTTAACATTTAATCTTTTGACTCTGAATGACTGTTGGAGGTGAATTATTACTTTTTCAAATAAAATAAGAGATTTTAAAGTCATTTCTGTGCCTGAATATGGTAAAAATTGAAGCTTTTGAGTAAGCAAAACTGTAAAAACGTCAATTTTGGTCACTGTGAGGGTTTAAAAAGTGGTTATTCAACATGAGGCACGATCCAATTGACATTTTGAATCATTTTTGGTACAGTCCAAAAAATCAATTTTCTGATGAAAAACAATGACCCCAGACCTGTCGAACGTTCCCAAAATGGTCATTATTGATGACATTTAAAACATTTAATCTCTTGACTGTTTAAAGTAATTTCTGTGCCTGAAATTGGTCAAAATTGAAGCTTCGGAGTAAGCAAAACTCTGTAAAAATGGCAATTTTAGTCACAGTGAGGGTTTAAAAAGTGGTTTTTCAACATGAGGAATGATCCAATTGACATTTTGAAGCATTTTGGTATAGTCCAAAAAATCAATTTTCTGATGAAAAACGATGACCTGTTGAACGTTCCCAAAATGGTCAATATTGATAAAATTTTAACATTTAATCTTTTGACTCTAAATGACTGTTGTATGTGAACTATTAATTTTTCATCTAACATAAGTGTGTTTAATGTCATTTCTGTACCAGAAATTGGTCAAATTGAAGCTTCTGAGTAAGTATGTAAGATGTAGGAGCCAAAATACCGGTCGGTATTTAGGATTTGGCATGTAGGGGGCACGTCATTTACAGAATCGGTAAATTTACATAATCTGTAAATATACCGATTCTGTAAATGAGATGTAGGTGGCACTTCAGAAGGTGCCACAGGCCCTTAAGAGTCGGTATTTTACCACCCAATCCTATTGGGTGGTAAAATACCAAATACAGGTGTGCATGCACATCTGTGCATGCACACCTGTGCAATGTGACACACAGACATGCCCTTAGGGCATATATGTGTGCCACATGTTAGACATGCCTGTATTCGTGGTGCTAGAGGGTGTAAAAGTGACACCCCCTGCACCCTTGCAGAAATCGGTATTTACCGAATCGGTAAATACCAATTCGGTATTGCCCATTGATTCCTACGGGCTTCAAGGCCCATAGGAATCAATGGGCAATACCGAATTGGTATTTACCGATTCGGTAAATACCGATTTTTACAGATTCGGTAAATCAAATAAAGATTTTGCCTACATCTCCCTCCTTCTATTTTACCGATTCATAAATACCGAATCGGTAAAATTCTGTATTTATTAGTCGGTAAAATAGAATTACCTACATCTAGCCCCTCATCTTTTCACTCTAAATGACTGTTGGAGGTGAATTATTACTTTTTCAAATAAAATAAGTGTATTTAAAGTCATTTCTGTGCCTGAAATTGGTCAAAATTGAAGCATCTGAGTAAGCAAAACTCTGTAAAAATGTCAATTTTGGTCACTGTGAGGGTTTAAAAAGTGGTTATTCAACATGAGGCACGATCCAATCGACATTTTGAATCATTTTTTGTTCAGTCCAAAAAATCGATTTTCTGATGAAAAAAGATGACCCCGGACCTGTCGAAAAGTTCCCAAAATGGTAATTATTGATGACATTTAAAACATTCATTCTTTTGACTGTAAATGACTGTTGTATGTGAATTATTAATTTTTCAACAAAAATAAGTGTGTTTAAAGTCATTTCTGTACCTGAAACTGATCAAAATTGAAGCTTCTGAGTAAGTAAAACTCTGTAAAAATGTCAATTTTGGTCACTGTGAGGGTTTAGAAAGTGGTTATTCAACATGAGGCACTATCCAATTGACATTTTGAATCTTTTTTGGTACAGTCCAAAAAAACAATTTTCTGATGAAAAACGATGACCAAATGGTCAATATTGATGAAATTTTAACATTTATTCTTTTCACTGTAAATGACTGTTGAAGGTGAATTTTTAAATTTTCAAATAAAATAAGTGTGTTTATAGTCAATTCTGTGCCTGAAATTGGTCAAAATTTAAACTTCTGAGTAAGCAAAACTCTGCAAAAATCGCAATTTTGGTCACTGTGACGGTTTAAAAAGTGGTTATTCAACATGAGGCACGATCCAATTGACATTTTGAATAATTTTTGGTACAGTCTAAAAAATCAATTTTCTGATGAAAAACGATGACCCCGGACCTGTTGAACGTTCCCAAAATGGTCATTATTGATGACATTTAAAACATTTAATCTTTTGACTGTAAATGACTGTTGGAGGTGAATCGTTACATTTTCAAATAAAATAAGTGTGTTTAAAGTAATTTCTGTGCTTGAAATTGGTAAAAATTGAAGCTTCGGAGTAAAGCAAAACTCTGTAAAAATGACAATTTTAGTCACTGTGAGGGTTTAAAAAGTGTTTTTTCAACATGAGGCATGATCCAATTGACATTTTGAAGCATTTTGGTACAGTCCAAAAAATAAATTTTCTGATGAAAAACGATGACCCCGGACCTGTCGAACGTTCCCAAATTGGTCAATATTGATGACACTTTAACATTTAATCTTTTGACTCTGAATGACTGTTGGAGGTGAATTATTACTTTTTCAAATAAAATAAGAGATTTTAAAGTCATTTCTGTGCCTGAATTTGGTCAAAATTGAAGCTTCTGAGTAAGCAAAACTCTCCAAAAATGGCAATTTTGGTCACTGTGAGGGTTAAAAAGTGGGTATTCAACATGAGGCACGATCCAATTTACATTTTGAATCTTTTTTGGTACAGTCCCAAAAATCTTTTTTCTGATAAAAAAACGATAACCCCGGACCTGTCGAACGTCCCCAAAGTGGTCAATATTGATGACATTTTAACGTTTAATCTTTTGACTCTGAATGACTGTTGGAGGTGAATTATTACTTTTTCAAATAAAATAGGTGCGTTTAAAGTAATTTCTGTGCCTGAAATTGGTCAAAATTGAAGCTTCGGAGTAAGAAAAACTCTGTAAAAATGGCAGTTTTAGTCACTGTGAGGGTTTAAAAAGTGGTTTTTCAACATGAGGCATGATCCAATTGACATTTTGAAGTATTTTGGTATAGTCCAAAAAAATCAATTTTCTGATGAATAATGATGACCCCGGACCTGTTGAACGTTCCCAAAATGGTCAATATTGATAAAATGTTAACATCTCGGGCCAGACGTAGGAGCCAAAATACCGGTCGTTAACGGCCGATACTGACCGGTATTTAGGATTTGGCATGTTGGGGGCATGTCATTTACAGAATCGGTAATTTTACCGATTCGTTCAATATACAGACTTGGTAAAATACCGATTCTTTAAATTTACCGATTCTGTAAATGAGATGTAGGTGGCACTTCAGAAAGTGCCACAGGCCCTCAAGTGTCGGTATTTTACCACCCAATCCTATTGGGTGGTAAAATACCGAATACAGGTGTGCATGCACATCTGTGCATGCACACCTGTGCAATGTGACACATAGACATGCGCTTAGGGCATGTACGTGTGCCACATGTTAGACGTGCCTGTATTTGGGGTGCTAGAGGGTGTCAAAGTGACACCCCCTGCACCCTTGCAGAAATCGGTATTTACCGAATCGGTAAATACCGATTCGGTATTGCCCATTGATTCCTATGGGCTTCAAGGCCCATAGGAATCAATGGGCAATACCGAATCGGTATTTACCGATTTGGTAAATACCGATTTTTACAGATTCAGTAAATCAAATAAAGATTTTACCTACATCTCCCTCCTTCTATTTTACCGATTCATGAATACCGAATCCGTAAAATTCGGTATTTATGAGTCGGCAAAATAGAATTACCTACATCTAGCCCCTCATCTTTTGTCTCTAAATGACTGTTGGAAGTGAACTATTACTTTTTCAAATAAAATATTTGTATTTAAAGTCATTTCTGTGCCTGAAATTGGGCAAAATTGAAGCTTCTGAATAAGCAAAACTCTGTAAAAATGTCAATTTTGGTCACTGTCAGGGTTTAAAAAGTGGTTATTCAACACGAGGGACGATCCAATTGACATTTTGAATCATTCTTGGTACATTCTAAAAAATCAATTTTCTGATGAATATCAGTGACCACCGACCTGTCGAACGTTTCCAAAATGTTCAATGTTGATAAAATTTTAACATTTAATCTTCTGACTCTAAATGACTGTTGGAGGTGAATTATTACTTTTTCAAATAAAATAAGTGTATTTAAAGTCATTTCTGTGCCTGAAATTGGTCAAAATTGAAGCATCTGAGTAAGCAAAACTCTGTAAAAATGTCAATTTTGGTCACTGTGAGGGTTTAAAAAGTGGTTATTCAACATGAGGCACGATCCAATTGACATTTTGAATCATTTTTGGTACAGTCCAAAAAATCAATTTTCTGATGAAAAAAGATGACCCCGGACCTGTCGAAAAGTTCCCAAAATGGTCATTATTGATGACATTTAAAACATTTAATCTTTTGACTGTAAATGACTGTTGTATGTGAATTATTAATTTTTCAACAAAAATAACTGTGTTTAAAGTCCTTTCTGTACCTGAAATTGGTCAAATTTGAAGCTTCTGAGTAAGCAAAACTCTGTAAAAATGTCAATTTTGGTCACTGTGAGGGTTTAGAAAGTGGGTATTCAACATGAGGCACAATCCAATTGACATTTTGAATCTTTTTTGGTTCAGTCCAAAAAATCAATTTTCTGATGAAAAACGATGACCTGTGAAACGTTCCTAAAATGGTCAATATTGATGAAATTTTAACATTTATTCTTTTCACTGTAAATGACTGTTGAAGGTGAATTTTTACATTTTCAAATAAAATAAGTGTGTTTAAAGTCAATTCTGTGCCTGAAATTGGTCAAAATTGAAACTTCTGAGTAAGTAAAACTCTGCAAAAATGACAATTTTGGTCACTGTGAGGGTTTAAAAAGTGGTTATTAAACATGAGGCACGATCCAATTGACATTTTGAATCGTTTTTGGTACAGTCTAAAAAATCTATTTTCTGATGGAAAACAGTGACCCCGAACCTGCCGAACGTTCTCCAAATGGTCAATGTTGATACAATTTTAACATTTAATCTTTTGACTCTAAATGACTGTTGGAGGTGAAGTAGTACTTTTTCAAATAAAATAAGTGCATTTAAAGTCATTTCTGTGCCTGAAATTGGTCAAAATGGAAGCTTCTGAGTAAGCAAAACTCTGTAACAATGTCAATTTTGGTCACTGTGAGGGTTTAAAAAGTGGTTATTCAACATGAGGCACGATCCAATTGACATTTTGAAACTTTTTTGGTACAGTCCAAAAAATCAATTTTCTGATGAAAAATGAAGACCTCGGACCTGTGAAACGTTCCCAAAATGGTCAATATTGATGAAATGTTATCATTTAATCTTTTGACTGTAAATGACTGTTGGAGGTGAATTGTTACAATTTCAAATAAAATAAGTGTGTTTAAAGTAATTTCTGTGCCTGAAATTGGTCGTAAATTGAAGCTTATTAGTAAGCAAAACTCTGTAAAAATGGCAATTTCAGTCACTGTGAGGGTTTAAAAAGTGGTTTTTCAACATGAGACACGAACCAATTGACAATTTGAAGCATTTTGGTACAGTCCAAAAAATCAATTTTCTGATGAAAAACGATGACCTGTCAAATGTTCCCAAAATGGTCAATATTGATGACATTTTAACATTTAATCTTTTGACTCTGAATGACTGTTGTATGTGAATTATTACTTTTTCAAATGAAATAAGTGTATTTAAAGTAATTTCTGTGCTTGAAATTGGTAAAAACTGAAGCTTCGGAGTAAAGCAAAACTCTGTAAAAACTGGCAATTTTAGTCACTGTGAGGGTTTAAAAAGTGTTTTTTCAACATGAGGCACGATCCAATTGACATTTTGAAGCATTTTGGTACAGTCCAAAAAATCAATTTTCTGATGAAAAGCGATGACCCCGGACCTGTCGAACGTTCCCAAATTGGTCAATATTGATGAAATTTTAACATTTAATCTTTTGACTCGAAATGACTGTTGGAGGAAAATTATTACTTTTACATATAAAATAAGGGTGTTTAAAGTCATTTCTGTGCCTGAAATTGGTCAAAATTAAACCTTCTGAATAAGCAAAACTCTGTAAAAATGGCAATTTTAGTCACTGTGAGGGTTTAAAAAGTGGTTTTTCAACATGAGGCATGATCCAATTGACATTTTGAAGCATTTTTTGTACAGTCCAAAAAATCAATTTTCTGATGAAAAGCGATGACCCCGGACCTGTCGAACGTTCCCAAATTGGTCAATATTGATGAAATTTTAACATTTAAACTTTTGACTCTAAATGACTGTTGGCGGAGAATTATTACTTTTTCAAATGAAATAAGTGTATTTAAAGTCATTTCTGTGCTTGAAATTGGTAAAAATTGAAGCTTCGAAGTAAAGCAAAACTCTGTAAAAACTGGCAATTTTAGTCACTGTGAGGGTTTAAAAAGTATTTTTTCAACATGAGGCACGATCCAATTGACATTTTGAAGCATTTTGGTACAGTCCAAAAAATCAATTTTCTGATGAAAAGCGATGACCCCGGACCTGTCGAACGTTCCCAAATTGGTCAATATTGATGAAATTTTAACATTTAATCTTTTGACTCGAAATGACTGTTGGAGGAAAATTATTACTTTTACATATAAAATAAGGGTGTTTAAAGTCATTTCTGTGCCTGAAATTGGTCAAAATTAAACCTTCTGAATAAGCAAAACTCTGTAAAAATGGCAATTTTAGTCACTGTGAGGGTTTAAAAAGTGGTTTTTCAACATGAGGCATGATCCAATTGACATTTTGAAGCATTTTTGGTACAGTCCCAAAAAAACATTTTCTGATGAAAAGCGATGACCCCGGACCTGTCGAACGATCCCAAATTGGTCAATATTGATGAAATTTTAACATTTAATCTTTTGACTCTAAATGACTGTTGGAGGAGAATTATTACTTTTTCAAATGAAATAAGTGTGTTTAAAGTAATTTCTGTGCTTGAAATTGGTAAAAATTGAAGCTTCGGAGTAAAGCAAAACTCTGTAAAAATGGCAATTTTAGTCACTGTGAGGGTTTAAAAAGTGTTTTTTCAACATGAGGCACCATCCAATTGACATTTTGAAGCATTTTGGTACAGTCCAAAAAAATCTATTTTCTGATGAAAAGCGATGACCCCGGACCTGTCGAACGTTCCCAAATTGGTCAATATTGATGAAATTTTAACATTAAATCTTTTGACTCGAAATGACTGTTGGAGGAGAATTATTACTTTTTCATATGAAATAAGGGTGTTTAAAGTCATTTCTGTGCCTGAAATTGGTCAAAATTAAACCTTCTGAATAAGCAAAACTCTGTAAAAATGGCAATTTTAGTCACTGTGAGGGTTTAAAAAGTGGTTTTTCAACATGAGGCATGATCCAATTGACATTTTGAAGCATTTTTGGTACAGTCCAAAAAATAAATTTTCTGATGAAAAACGATGACCCCGGACCTGTCGAACGTTCCCAAATTGGTCACTATTGATGACATTTTAACATTTAATCTTTTGACTCTGAATGACTGTTGGAGGAGAATTATTACTTTTCAAATAAAATAAGTGTGTTTAAAGTAATTTCTGTGCTTGAAATTGGTAAAAATTGAAGCTTCGGAGTAAAGCAAAACAATGTAAAAATGGCAATTTTAGTCACTGTGAGGGTTTAAAAAGTGTTTTTTCAACATGAGGCACGATCCAATTGACATTTTCAAGCATTTTGGTACAGTCCAAAAAATCAATTTTCTGATGAAAAATGATGACCTCGGACCTGTGAAACGTTCCCAAAATGGTCAAAATTGATGACATTTTATCATTTAATCTTTTGACTGTAAATGACTGTTGAAGGTAAATTGTTACATTTTCAAATAAAATAAGTGTGTTTAAAGTAATTTCTGTGCCTGAAATTCGTCAAAATTGAAGCTTCGGAGTAAGCAAAACTCTGTAAAAATGGCAATTTTAGTCACTGTGAGGGTTTAAAAAGTGGTTTTTCAACATGAGACATGAACCAATTGACAATTTGAAGCATTTTGGTACAGTCCAAAAAATCTATTTTCTGATGAAAAACGATGACCTGTCGAATGTTCCCAAAATGGTCAATATTGATGACATTTTAACATTTAATCTTTTGACTCTGAATGACTGTTGTATGTGAATTATTACTTCTTCAAATGAAATAAGTGTATTTAAAGTCATTTCTGTGCCTGAAATTGGTCAAAATTGAAGCTTCTGAGTAGGCAAAACTCTTTAAAATGTCAATTTTAATCACTGTGAGGGTTTAAAAAGTGTTTTTTCAACATGAGGCACGATCCAATTGACATTTTGAAGCATTTTGGGACAGTCCAAAAAATCAATTTTCTGATGAAAAGCGATGACCCCGGACCTGTCGAACGTTCCCAAATTGGTCAATATTGATGAAATTTTAACATTTAATCTTTTGACTGTAAATGACTGTTGGAGGTGAATTGTTACATTTTCAAATAAAATAAGTGTTTAAAGTAATTTCTGTGCCTGAAATTGGTCAAAATTGAAGCTTCGGAGTAAGCAAAACTCTGTTAAAATGGTAATTTTAGTCACTGTGAGGGTTTAAAAAGTGGTTTTTCAACATGAGACACGAACCAATTGACATTTTGAAGCATTTTGGTACAGTCCAAAAAAATCAATTTTCTGATGAAAAACGATGACCTGTCGAATGTTCCCAAAATGGTCAATATTGATGACATTTTAACATTTAGGTGTCGATTCCGATCCGGTAAAAAACGCTCCGAATTGCTGTTCGGAGCGTTTTTCCCCGTACGAATCGCACCTGTAGGCGTCCCCGTACGATTCAGCAAGTACGATCACAAAAGAAAGCGTCACTCCGTACGACTCGTAAAAAACACCGTACAAATCGGAAATCCATACGAATTGCAGTCGGCTGACGCACCACGCAGCGTCCGTACGTAAATAGACCGCGCCTTCCGACCCAGGAAGTACGATCCGTGTTGAACACACTCCGTACGGCTCTTTTGCTACGAGAGCTCCAAACTACCGTAAACCCACACTCCGGCAAAACCGGCACCCGGTACACGACAAGCAGGACATGAACGCCATCGTCCGTGTCATCCCTATCCTGTACGCCCACCACCTCGTATTTAGAAACCGACGACTGCGCAGAAGGTGAGTACAACGAACTCCAACATACCTGTACGTGTTGCCACACGGGCACATCTCCATTGCACGACTGTCATGTCTGGGTACGTTGCACCACACACTCCCGCACTCCACCAGTGTAATACGGAGACGTACCGCACCTACGTCATCGACTTCGGGGTACGGTACGTCACCGCACTCCACCAGTGTTATATGTGCCGCATGTACGTCATCCAGCTCGGGGTACGGTACGTCACCGCACAACACCAGTGTAATACGGAGACGTACCGCACCTACGTCATCGACTTCGGGGTACGGTAAGTCACCGCACTCTACCAGTGTAATACGTGCCGCATGTACGTCATCCAGTTCGGGGTACGGTACGTCACCGCACTCCACCAGTGTTATACGTGCCACATGTACGTCATCCAGCTCGGGGTACGGTACGTCACCGCACAACACCAGTGTAATACGGAGACGTACCGCACCTATGTCATCGACTTTGGGGTACGGTAAGTCACCGCACTCTACCAGTGTTATACGTGCCGCATGTACGTCATCCAGCTCGGGGTACGGTACGTCACCGCACTCCACCAGTGTAATACGGAGACGTACCGCACCTACGTCATCGACTTCGGGGTACGGTAATGCACCGCATAACACCAGTGCCCAGCATCAGAGTGCCCACCAGTGCCCAGCATCAGAGTGCCCACCAGTGCCCAGCATCAGAGTGCCCACCAGTGCCCAGCATCAGAGTGTGTGTGTGGCTAAGACCCCCACCAGTGCCCAGCAGTGCCCACCAGTGCCCAGCATCAGAGTGTGTGTGTGGCTAAGACCCCCACCAGTGCCCACCAGTGCCCAGCATCAGAGTGTGTGTGTGGCTGAGACCCCCACCAGTGCCCACCAGTGCCCACCAGTGCCCAGCATCAGAGTGTGTGTGTGGCTAAGACCCCCACCAGTGCCCACCAGTGCCCACCAGTGCCCAGCAACAGAGTGCCCACCTGTGCCCAGCATCAGAGTGTGTGTGTGGCTGAGACCCCCACCAGTGCCCACCAGTGCCCAGCATCAGAGTGTGTGTGTGGCTAAGACCCCCACCAGTGCCCACCAGTGCCCACCAGTGCCCAGCAACAGAGTGCCCACCAGTGCCCAGCATCAGAGTGTGTGTGTGGCTGAGACCCCCACCAGTGCCCACCAGTGCCCAGCATCAGAGTGCCCACCAGTGCCCAGCATCAGAGTGCCCACCAGTGCCCAGCTCGTACATCAAAAACATACCATTGCAACCTCATTACCCTCAGGAGATAGACTCATTTTAGTAGACCTAAATGTGAACATCACACCAGCTCCCAGGCACCCTGCAGTCGCAGACATCATCACACAAACTACAAATCTGAAAATGAAAATATTAGCTTTATTCAGCGGAATCACAAAAGAAAAGCAAATGAGAGTCCTCGCTCATTAAAGGCCAATGGCCAGTCCTATAGAGTCTCTGCAACAGTTTGTGCCTCCATGGGTGTCATCTCACCCAAACCTGCCTGCACATGGCGTTTAATCAGCTGTGCTGACTATGGGGGCACCATCTGTGGAATGCTCCGGCACCGAATGGACAGGAGAGGGAAGGACAGGTGGAGTGGGTGCAGGTGTAGTGGAATCATTCACACTGGTTGGGGCTTCGCCGAAAGGAGATTCAAAAACCTGGCTGCACACCTCAGCCAGGGCGGAAAAACTACCACCTGAACCCGGGGACACATTGGGGGTGGAGGTACAGGGCTGTGAGTCTGTCCTACTGGGTGTGTGGATGCGTGTGTGAGGTGTCTCCTCTCTACCTGTGGGTGTGCCTACTTGCCCTTGAGACTGTGTGCGTGGAGCTTTGAGCTTCTTATGCTGTGTGTGTGCGCTGGGTGTGTCTGACCTGTGGCGTGTGCGTGTATGCTGTGTAGGTATGTGAGAGGCAGAGGTGGATGGCTCTGAAGGAGGGGGAGGGACAGATGCTGCTGGGTGTAGAGAGGTGCCGTCAGTGTTGATTCAATGGCAGCCACACTCCGACGCAGATCAGACATGGCTGATGACATGCCCTCCATGAACGACACCACCTGTGTCATCAGTTGTGTATGTCCATGGAGGACAGACAGCATGGATGTCTGACCTACAGCAATCTGCCGGAGTAGGTCCACTGTCTCAACACTGAGGGCAGCAGGGGACACAGGGGCAGGGGCTGCGGTGCCGGGAACAAAGGAGACACGGGGGCTAGCACGGACCCTAGGCACACCAAGGACTGGGAGGTTGGAGATGGGACTGGAGGAGGGGAGGGCAGCCGAAGATGAATGAGTGACCATTGCTGCATATTCCCCCCCCTCCTGAGAGTCTGTCTCGGATTCGTCGGCATGGTAAGATGTGTCAGTCACATGTCGTCCGGCCTGCAGACTCTCCTCCCACTCTGTGCCACTGCCTCCCTCTGACACCTCAAAGCAGGTGGCACTGTCGGTGTGTCCCTCCGCCTGGTCCGCGCCTGTGTCTCCTCCAGATTCAGATGATGATGCTGTGAGCAAGGAGAAGAATGAACATATCAGTCACCTGTACACATCAGACATATCAGCTGCAAATCATTTGGCCTCATTCCTCAACATGGCATGCATCATGAGTCACATGACACATAACTCTTCATAATGACAATTCTACTTGTGGAGAAATGTTAGAGACACAAAGCTCAATGTAAGGTAGGAGACAAGGTATAGGCAAGGAAAATACTTGTATGAGAGACACGATGATGATCCACTGCCTGACAACAGGATAGCTGATGATGCATAACAGTTAATTAGCCAACCCTGCCACCCAAATCAAGACCTGGTCATGTTTGATTCCCTTTGACTCTGTGCCACATTAGAAAAGTCCTGGGCGAACTGCCATGTGATGCCATCCTGGGACCTGAAACAAGTCTTTCAGCACCTCACACTGCCATCACCGCTTTGTACATCCAAAGTCACATTGTGTGGTAAACCATCAATACTATGTACAAAGAACATGCCACAGATGTTGAGAATATGCACACACGCACTGCCCAGTGTGAGTATGCAGAAGCCCAAAATATAGCACATGTACATTGTGCACCTGTAGCTAACACAAGATAATTAGAAAGTGTACCATGGACAAAGGCCACTGAGGCTGACTTGTGCATAAAACACTTGTTGAGACTCAAGAACAGTGCCACAATATGAAGAAGGGCAGACATAGTGCACATGTGGTGCTACATTTAAGGTACGAACAGGTGTCACATACCCCCCTACAACATGATGATGTGCAAAGGAAGATGCAATCTGAGACACTGCACCATAGGAGTACATGTCAAAAACAAGCATTAGCCAAAGCAAACCTCTACTGTGGAGTAGGTCAAGGCATGTAAAGAAGCAGCTGCTGACAGAGGGACAATCGAATTCCAATGCATTAACTGCCTGTCTGACCACACCACTCAAACTATGGGAGTGTGACCATGCCTTAGAGCTCTTCAGGTACCATTTCACACACACATGGAGAAGTGTGGCTCAGGGGTTAGAGGCAGCAGACCCGGAAGCTGAGATCAGTCCTGGACCAGGGTTCAATTCCCCGCCTCGGCAGGGTCTTGGGCTAAAAAATCCTACGGACTCGATAATTCTCGCCCCGGTGCCTCCTCGACTCACGGGTTCACACTCTGCGACTCTGGGCAATAGCTTGCTTAATCTCCACAACGGCCCCTCGCGGCGGGATGCCTGACTTTCACCTTGTGGATACCCTGCTATCTCACAGGGGAATACCAGGAAGGGTTCCCTAAGCAAGCGCCGGGAAACCCACTGCGGGTAGCTGTGCGCTATATAAGCTCAACTACATTTACATACATTTACACACATGACTACAAACAGACATGTACCTACCCCCTTCGTGCTGCTGTCCCTCCTGCAACTGCCTATGGAGGTCTGGGAACACCACTTCCAGGACCCGGAGCATGTTGGGGGTGAGTTGGCGGCTGCCGCCATGCCGGCGTGGAGCTTCCAGCTTCAGCTGGACTCGGGCGATGCGGCGGCTCCAGCACCGGATGTCCTGCCACCTCTTCTTTATGTTTCGAAGCCTCCTGCGAGGCCCCCCCTCTCTCCGGACAGCCCTGGCGATGTCCACCCAGATTTCACCCTTCTCATAGGCAGATACCTGTCACAAATGTAAAGTTACAGAACATCAGTATACCTGGTGCATGTTCCCAAGACACCCATAAGTGCACAAAATACATGAGGACAACAGGGCAACGTATGGCACACACATTAGCATCATTGTCCAGGAGTATGTGGCCTGTGTGCTAACACAACTGCTTTGCATGACATTGAAAATCAACAGATTACATGAGGGTTGTAAAACACTATTTGAGCATGACACTCACTGAACAATATATGCTATATCTGGGTGCAATGCAGCACGTGACATGCTGTCACACACCACACTACAACAAATAACTCTCTTCTAACAACACTGTGCACCCTGGCACTCACTCACAACAAAATTGCATCTATCCACTATTACTACACAGTGGCTATGATGTCACACACACAACAGGTGCACACTCCAAGGTATTGCACACATCACTCACCTGATCCTCTGGTCTCCCATACAGCTTGCTGAAGTTTGGCAGGAGGGCATCCAGCAGGGCCTTGTTCTCACCATCAGTGAATGCAGGTGCCCTCTCCATGTTCAGCTGATCAGGGTCCAGAGGATTCAGAGACAGCAGCTGTGGTTAGCACACCAATGTTGTGCAGGCATGTGCCCTCCCACAGCCACATGCAGCCTTATATCTGTGCTGCAGAGGGTCTGTGAGTCCAAGGAGTAGTGTGTGATAGGCCACCATAATTTGCATCCTATGTTCCATCCAATCACATCACACCTAAGCCCATTACACACATATGCATGGTTTGAAAATAGAGCCAGAGCAGAACAACAACTTTCGCAACATTGTATACTTTTTGCTAACTGATTCTTCCAGGACACTTGTAGGAGTTTAAAAAAACTCTGTATCCATGACAACCTGGTTGCATTTTGAACAGTACACTGTTCCCCTAGTTGTTCCCTATGCATTTTTTTAAATCCACACACAAGTATGGTGACATTGCCATTGCCAATGCTACACATTGAATGGTGTAACGATGCGTACACACGCACGTACCATTGGGGTACGCTTAGCTCGCGTAGAGCCTAAATGCGATAGGGAAACGATGCGTACACACGCACGTACCATTGGGGTACGCTTAGCTCGCGTAGAGCCTAAATGCGATAGGGAAACGATGCGTACACACGCACGTACCATTGGGGTACGCTTAGCTCGCGTAGAGCCTAAATGCGATAGGGAAATGATGCGTACACACGCACGTACCATTGGGGTACGCTTAGCTCGCGTAGAGCCTAAATGCGATAGGAGCCTAAATGCGATAGGGAAACGATGCGTACACACGCACGTACCATTGGGGTACGCTTAGCTCGCATAGAGCCTAAATGCGATAGGAGCCTAAATGCGATAGGGAAACGATGCGTACACACGCACGTACCATTGGGGTACGCTTAGCTCGCGTAGAGCCTAAATGCGATAGGAGCCTAAATGCGATAGGGAAACGATGCGTACACACGCACGTACCATTGGGGTACGCTTAGCTCGCGTAGAGCCTAAATGCGATAGGAGCCTAAATGCGATAGGGAAACGATGCGTACACACGCACGTACCATTGGGGTACGCTTAGCTCGTGTAGAGCCTAAATGCGATAGGAGCCTAAATGCGATAGGGAAACGATGCGTACACACGCACGTACCATTGGGGTACGCTTAGCTCGCGTAGAGCCTAAAGGCGATAGGGAAACGATGCGTACATTGCGTCAGACATGGTCAAGTGAACGATTGTTTAGGCTGCGTCCCTGTCCACCTTCATGTCACCATTGGGAGAGTCACACCAGGAAATCACACAGCAGGGATGTAGTCTACACTCATGTCAACCATGTGGATGCATACATCAGCATGGCACACATACATCAGTATGTGCCAGGTTTGGCAGACAGTGAAGAAGCACAGGGGTTGTGACCCTGTGCCTCAGTTGATGTGTGAATAGCTTGCACAACATGTCATCAATCATGATGCACATGTGCATCACATGCATTCAACAATTTCAACACGATTAACGTCTGCAACATGTAGCGAGGCACATGAACACTCAAATGGGCCACAATTCAGTACAGGGAACTGGCACATGATGACAGGAACATGCCCACTGTCACAGAGGTGTCATAGCCGCACAGCATGACCCTGTGTGACCACGTCATGTGTGTGCCATGTGCTACATTGTGCATGCTGCTAGCATATGCCATGAACAGGTCAGTAAAGTATTACTCACCTCAGAATATCCCTCACATGTCATCCTGGACATGGCAATTTCCGTAATACCGTACACTTGTGTGTTGGTGTGTAAATCCTCTGGCTCTGAAAGTATCCTTGGCGTTGTGTGTGCCCTGATGACGTTATCTGAGTAGTCATATGTCACCTCTGCGTCCACACGTCAGGTCCTCTGTCTGTTTCTCAACACCAACGCAGGTCCGGTCTAAGTTAAAGCTTACACATTTTGTACCCTAAATCATTGTACTAACACTTCTGAACATTTACCTTTTATTGTCATACTCAAGACCGTGCCAATAGGGATGTCACTTACAAAGCCTGTGAGGAATGAAAAGGCCTCATGTTGGTGAGTGACCCTCACCGTCTGTGTCTCCACGGTTTTCACGTCAGGCACAACAACAAGAGCTGCACCAATTGCGGGGACCTGACATGTGAATCCAGGTGTGATATGTCCCACAAGCCACTCAGACTCCAGCAGTTGGCACAGCACCACAATAGCTCATGTTTGGGATGTAGGACCAGTGCATGTGTGTGGGTGTGGAGACATGTGAGCCCCTTATTAGTACATCATTCCCCAGGCCAAACTCGTCAGGTAAACAAAAGAAGTCAGAGATGTGTAATTGCATTAACAAATAACCACGATGCAAGTGCAATGCTGCATGGGATTAGGGTGACAGCGACCACACGGCTCCATCAGAATACCAGCCATCGTAGCCAGCACCACGACCTATGGTCCCAGCCCTGCATGTGACACAGGAGGAGTAAGTGCACTTCCTCATGTCCATGATGTCCCTCACCCCGCCCACTGACTCCGCATCAGCTTCTGGCCCACCGTACCCGTCAGGGGGCAGTTGCGCCTCTGTTGATATGCCCCTGACGCCATCACTCGCTGAGTGACGGACGCAGGCGGTGCATACGTCCCAGAACCGCTGTGACAGACATGATCGGAATGTTCATCCTGGTCCCCGCTGGTTCAACTCACAACCTCACTGCCAGATCTCCCCCAGGTGTCAGCCGTGGCGCCATTCTGGGGTGGTGCTGGCCCCGATACCACACACTGTACGGCTCCACTGTGGTAACTGTGTGGCAGAACACCGCTCTTAATGCTGCATGGGAATGTAAACATCAATGAGCTGGCCACACCTCATTACAATTGGCGCTAATGAGTATTGGGAGGGTCAAGAAGACCCAGTGGCACGTGAGTGTCAGTCCCAAGACCACAGGACAGGTGGACTGGGGGATGCGAGTGTTGTGGACACCTAGCCAGACACAGGTGATGTCTCAACTCAAAAGATGTATTTGGATGATTGGGCAACGTTCAGTGTAGTGTTTATGTGGGCGGTTGGAACCATGGCCCTTCATCTCCCTGTTGCTGCGGTGAGGACCAACTTGTCACTCAGGTCCTTCAACTACACTAACGCTACGCTGAGCCTCTGCAGGCCTATCTTGATGAAAGTACTGTATGTATATTGGCAAGCATGTACAGCCACGCAGCATGTTTGTCTGTACATAGGCACGTTGTCAGACCCCCACTGCCCTACCCGGACTGACCATGTTCCCTGTCCTACCACCCCATCCCAGGAAGCATCTGCATGCAGGCCTCAAAACCACAGAACACATTCCCGTTTGCTACGCTGTAGAGGGTATCCAAGAGGTACAGGCACTACGCAAAGATGTCATCATCCTCCCTGACTCTGGGAGTGATGTTTAGCTACTTGACATGCATCTTTGCCTGCTACCCACACTCTCTGTGGGATATGTTTGTGTAACAGCTGCCAGTGTATGCGTTGTAGGTACGGCCAAAACGTGGCCACGCCCTTGTCGGATGCCAATCTACAACACTGGTTTTGTTCCGGTGTGGCCTGGATTGCCACCACTCACTGGTCAGATCGATGGCACCCAGGGAGGCTAATGAGTCCTAAGCTATGTATGTATTGAAATGTGACACTTTGCTACTGCCTACTGTTCCTTACAGATATTGGTTTACAAAAGGTAAGTAACTAGTCCTTGAAAGTACTGTACATCTGCTGTAGGAGCATCTATGTTGTGTCCTTGCTGTGATGGCAGGGTGACTAATGTACACACACCATGCCACGTGTGTGAATGACCCGTTCACATGTGTGATGGCATCACAGACCATCAGTGACAAATGTAATTATCATGCTGTATGATGATGGTCATGTCATTGTCACTGAAAGTACACACCGCAACATGACTAAGGCTGAACAGTGCAAATGATTGCACTTGTGGTGTGTGTGTGTATTGCAGTCAGCCCTCTGGATGTGCAGACAACCTCCTACTGACATTGACATGACGTGTCTCACTGACATGATACATTGTCATGGTCACTAAGACCTTTACATCTGATCGTTTGTATGCATGTCACATCCATTCCACACACTACAGGTATTTACCTTTGCCACGGAGGAGTGTGTGGGAGCTGGCATCAGTGTGTATCCCACGCCACACTCCAAATTGTCTACATTATTTCAAGTAGTGTTGCTTGTGCCATGTACATTGTTATAGTCTTAGTCAGACAGTTGAAGACATTTCCTTAAAATTGTGTCTTGCAGGGCACCCCCTCTGGAAAGGCCGTTGCCTGACTTGGAAGCCATGAGGGAGCGCAACTGCATCCGTCGATATAGGTTCGGGAGACAGTTGATCAAGGACCTGACGGGCAGGCTTGAGGCTCACCTACAACCACGCCACAGGTATCCTACTGCACTGACACCCAAGGCAAAGGTGATGGCAGCCCTCCATTTCTTTGCCACAGGTACCTTCCAATTTACCATAGCTGATGTGGGAGGGATGTCTCAGACCATGTTTAGCCGGGTATTGGGTGATGTTTTGGGAGCAATGTTGCTCCACCTTGATGAATTCATTACATTCCCTACTCCAGAAGAGTTGACAGATGTCAAGGGGGAATTCTATGCCCTGGGCCGCATGCCACATGTAATTGGTGCAATTGATGGTACACATGTTACTCTTGTCCCACCACAGGCTCAGGAGCAAGCGTATCGCAACAGGAAACACTACCACTCGATAAATGCCCAGGTGGTGTGTCTTGCCAACATGATTATCTCACATGTTTGTGCACGTTATCCAGGATCGTGCCACGATGCTTTCATCATGAGGCGTAGCAGGGTACCACAGATGATGCTGCAGCTGCACAACCACCGGGCATGTCTAGTTGGTGAGTATACACTGTGAGCTCTGTATGTCAGTATGTCACAACTTCATGATCTGCATCATATGATTCACTCTTGTACATGATGTCAAATTGCAGGAGACGCTGGATATCCAAACATGCCGTGGCTAATGACTCCGCTACGCAACCCCAGGACAGCTGCAGACCAGCGTTACAACAATGCTCATGTGAAGACCAGGCAGGTGATCGAACGGACCTTTGGACTCCTAAAGAGCCAGTTCAGGTGCCTGGACAAGACAGGCGGAGCCCTCCAATACAGCCCACGCAAGGTGTGTGACATCTTCACCGTGTGCTGCATGCTACACAACATGGCAGTGGAGAAGGCTGTGCCACTCTACCTGGATCCTGATGAGCTGGAACATCCGCCCGTTGAGGATGAAGGCCTTGGCCAGGATGCCAGTGACGAGGAGGGTGAAGATGATATCCGCGGTCACCTCATCCGCAACTTCTTTTCATGATGGTGAGTCATTTCATCTGTTATGTAAGAGATGGACTATAGAGTTGCATGGGTAGCATGCTGTGTATGCAACAGACTGTAAGCAAGATCACTTGGATGTGTGTTGTGCTGTGTCACATGTTCAGTTGTAATGCTACACACATACGTGCTATGTGTGCACTTGGAATGTACAGGTGTCATACTACATCTGGCTATTCAACAGACATTGACAAAATGACATTATACAGAACTTGACCCCTTGTGTGCCACTCTCATCCACAGCTCGCCCTGCCTGTTGTCCGTTGGGGTACATCGTGGTCATCCTGCTACTGCTCATTATGATTGCAACGTCAGCCACATCAACGGAGCATGCTTGGACATGTTGAGAAGTCAATTTGGGTAAGGACTCATATGAGGCTGTTTACCATTGGTATGTGTAGAAACGTGTGGTACATGTTCATGTGCATGTAGTGTCACCTTGCATACATGCTACTCCATTATGTACCTTATGACATGTATGGCCACTCCCATGACAGGATAGTCACCCCTTCTGTCATCTGTTGTACTTTGATACTCTGGTGAATGCATCAATGTGTGTAGACATTGCCACAGCAACATTGCACATACCATGGCATGACATTGTGTCAGAGGTCACAACCACGGACTCTGTGGGGGATTGCAGCCTCACTGTGTGCATTAGAATGTGACTGGATCCTCACCTCCAGCTTGTGGGGCAGTCCAGTGTGATTACCATAAAACCATGTGGTGTCGGTGTTGCCCAGTGTATGTTCCACATCTTAAGACAACTGTCCTGTGAATCAGTTAACATGGATGCATTGCCCCTTGCAGCAGTATATCATGTCACTGTCATGTCGTTACCTCAGTGCCGGTTGAGAATACTGCTACGCCAGCCTTCACAGTGAGTAGCAGTGATGTTTAGATGCACATGATGCCATGTATGTTTATCATGACTAAGTAAAAAGTGTGAAAGATGCATATGTGAATTTTTGTGTTGCACCAGTGGAGTGCGGTCATTCACATGAATCTCTGGTCGCCGGCACCATTACTGTGCTATGGTAGGGTCTGATTATGTAGCTTGGATGGACATCACTTGCACTTAATATATATTGTACCTGCATATCATGTTTAGCATTGTGATGCATACTTGACACACCAAAAGACTGGCTACAGAGTGCCTTCATTGCATGTCGATCATTAGCTTCCTCATCATATGTGATACTAACAGCTGTAGTGGATTTGCTCAAGTTAGCCTACATGGCCCTTATGGCTATCCAATATCAGATACAGACTTTAGAGTTAGCGGTTGTTGGATTTCCATATGTTTCCATTTGTTACTGAGGTCCACCTCATCTGTGCCTGGGAATGTGTTTATACTACATAGATCTTTTAGCATGGGTGCTCACTTGTGAGCGTTACACATGACTCTAATGGATGACAGACTGTCCCAGTTTTTATGTGTCTGTGTCACAGCATCGTATCTGATGTGATGGCATGATTAATCATCATTATTTTTCACCAGACAGTACACTTCACAGGTGTGACTGGTACAGTGTAGCTAATGAGGTTTTTGAAGTGTCTGTGACATGAGAATGTTGTCCTAATGCTTAATTGCCTCTGTTTCAGGTCTCCCTCCCAGCAGTTCCCATCCTCTCCTTCCCTCGCCTGATCACCCATTTGTGTCTGTTGTTTGTACTCAGACCAATGGGCTATTTGGAGGTGGAACCCTTAGAGCATCACACCAGTCTGATGAAGAAAGGTACGGCCAGTCGTTGACAGCCTTCTAGGTATTCGTAAAGCGGCATTACAGGTGACATCATGATTAGTGTAAATTGGACTTATTGACAGTGCACATGTATAATTGTGAAAGCTCCATGGGCTCACAATGTAGATTATCATGTTGTGCATGACGTCAGACTCCTACAGAATATAGTGCCTGCTTGTGGCTCAACACACATGTCCGTCTAATGTGCACATATACAATTTTGAACGTAGTTACCTCATGCTTCTTAGGTGTGTAACTGTATATTGACCACACGCATGGGGTGGGTGAAGGCTAGAATACTATGTTGTGTGTGAGGTACATGTCTTTGTTGGTGCAGTTTTGATTTGAACATACTAGCTCTTGTATACACATGCTGACGCTGTGTGTCTTGTGCCCCACTTGACCGTAAGGGCCCTGATCCAGTGACTGTGATGTGTGGTGATTACTGTGCCATTTTGTTGTCAGTGATCCTGAGTGAGGCAGACACTCCTGCATTCACATCCACATGTCACTTTGTGCATTGCGGGTGCCCTTGTGTTATGTGTTTGTTTAGCAATTAGTCACACCCGTCCTGCCGTCATGTCTTCACTCATTGCTGCAGCTGCATACACAGCCAACATGCAGCGCACACTATCCAGGAACACAGACACCTACAGGATGACCCTCCTTCCATCCATTAATAGAGCATGCTCCAGCCACCCTACACACAGACAACACCAGACATTCACCCTCGTGCTATAAAAATGCTTTGCACTCAGCCATAGCTGCTGCTATGTGTGTGTGTGCAACACATACTGGCACGACTATGCAGATTCACATGACATTGGGTCTACGTACCACCAGGTCATGTGGCGTGTCCAACACACACACACCTTACATAGGCACAATATTGTACAGTGTTAGCTTGTCAACACCACTAGATCAGAAAACAGTTAGCTTACAGTCACGTGCCAGAACACAACATGCTCACACCACTTCAACATTGCTGTCACAGTCAGTCAAGTTGGCACATGGGACACACACCATGACCCTGTCTCTTGGGTGTGGTGTGATTTGGCCGTTCCGGGGTTGGTATTTGTCTGATGTGTGTCGTTGTTCTGTATGCGTGGCTCCCATTACAGTAGTATAGTACTTGTAGCTCTATAGGGGTAGGTCACCTAATCAGGTGTGCTTGTCTAGAGTGCTCCAGCCCATTGCCCACAGTCTGTCCTGCCACCGTTATCCTGTGCGGCATTAATCACATACACAGTAATGCATCATGCTGATGGTAGCTCACATACCTGAGGACACAGTTGTAGGTACTCCCTACATGGACTACTACTTTTGTGACACTGACATGTACTCCTCAAAGTGACTCTCCTGGGCCTGCCTGTGCTAGCAGTATTGGGATTCAATCCCCCCTCCAGCATTGACTGTCCCACACAGGTGTGTCTTACCATCCATGTATGTAGTTTGTGGAGATTTCTGACCAATGTGTGTCCTCACTCAGATTCTGATCCAAGTGTGTGGATGACTGCTGTTTGTTGTATACCTCGCATTTATGACATTTGCAGACACATATACATGTATGCTGTTTCAAAGATTACTCACCAAATGCGTATGATGTTTACATTATTTATTGGGTGCTCTAGTGCATGAAACGTGAATAGGTACTGTACAGAAAGGGGGGGAATCCAAAATTCACAGCTGGAGATGAGATGCCTTACTGTTTCAGTCAACAGAGTCCAGCCCACAGTGCCTGACATCATTGGGCAGACTGGGACCAGCAAGTCCATGTGGGAGAGTCTCATAGGGGATTCTGTTGCACCCAGGGGCTATATGCCAGGTCCAGTGTCCTGGGAGTAGTCCATGGGCCACAGGCCCTCAACGTCTTCGCCATGGACGACCCACCTTCCTTGGGGGACCCTCATGTGCAGGCATGGACGGTGCATGGGACGCTACGTCAGAGGGTTCCTCCTCCTCCCTCTCCTCCCTCCCTGTGGCTGGTGTTGCACTTTGCCGTGATGTTGCTGGCCTTGTGACACAGGGAGGGGGCTGCATGTTGGCAGCCATCTGACGTAGCACATGGACAATGTCCCTATGCACCATCAAGAGCTGAGCCTGGTGTGCCTCCACCCATCCATAATGCAGGTCTTGCCTGGCTATTAGCTCTGCCTGCTGTTCTTTGACCTGGTTGAGGGTCTCCGCAAGCTGGCTTACCTCACTGGTGTCCTGCCGGTATGCCTCAAGGATGTTACCGAGTTCAGCCATACCGGTCCCTGCAGCTGACTGGCCAGATTCTCGCCTCCGCCTTGCGCCACTCCCACCACCCTGACCCACATGAGCACGGCCTGCGCTTGTGGGCACATCCGATCGACGGGCCCCCCGAGTGCTGGGAGGGTGGAGGTTGTCACCAACCTCAGGGGCGCCCGCCAAAGGGTGTCCCTCATTTTCAGACTGGCTCTCTTGTGAATCATGGGCAGGGCTCTGACCTGTCTGCTGGGATGTGGTGGGAATAGGTCCGGTGGTTGGCAGAGATGTAGCTGGTACAGTTGCTGCAGGGGTTTGGGATCCAGAGGAGCCAGGTTGGTTGGGGTCATCCACAGTGCGTTGAGGGACGGCGCTGCCGGTGGGGTCTGGGTCCTGCTGAGCCTGGGACTGGGATCCTTGGCCCCCCTGTCTGGGGGGGAGATCCGCACGTTGCCCTGTGTGTGGGAGAGACAGACACTGTTAAGGCAATATCAAGTGACATGTGGTTTGGTTATCCATTATCAGCATCACTGTTCCACAAGCTATACATTGTTGACATTGTACAGTTGTGTATTTAGTGGTAGAAAAAACAATTGTACAATGTGGTATTTACATTCTTCCAATCTCTTGACAATGACTGACACAGCCATTGCTGTGTCTTGTGTTGCCGGCACCACACGTGTAAAGCATTTGTAAGTTACACGCAACATCCTGGATATGGTGAAAAGTCTTATGTGTGCGTCAAGCATGCACAGACTTTAGATGCAGCATGTTGATGTAAGAGACAGAGCATCATTATTTAGCATGTCAGCTACTACTATGGATGTCTTTTGCTGTTCCATGCTGTCCAAACAATGCCAACACCGCTGGACCTGTACAACCACTTGTAGATCATGGCTTTAGAACTTGGCACTTTTCTAAGACGCATCACCTTGTCAATACCCATGTCCATGTTGGTACTTATGTACATCCACAAAGGTAATGAGATGGGGCACAAGCTTTTTTAGAGGGGCACAATGGACTGGAGCTTCTGTTATGTGCATGTATGAGTTGTATGCATGTTCATATGAGTACGTGTTTTGTTGTGGTACATGGCAATTGGGACAGTGTTGCAATACAATGCCTGTCCCCCGGGGATGAGTTTCTGTAAGGGGTGTGTACAACAGGCCATGCTATTACTTTGTTTGAGAATTGCAAGCGTCCATTGTTCATGATTTGGCTGTCCCCTCATGTGGCATGCTGCCATAATGGTGGCTTTGTGTTGGTGCACAGGATGTGTGACCTTGTCCTGATGTTTGTGTTAGCAATGAGCACAGGAGGGA
This sequence comes from Lissotriton helveticus, assembly GCF_964261635.1. Classification (NCBI taxonomy): domain Eukaryota; kingdom Metazoa; phylum Chordata; class Amphibia; order Caudata; family Salamandridae; genus Lissotriton; species Lissotriton helveticus. The sequence continues at coordinate 1,071,842,646 of NC_136067.1, read as the reverse complement.
CTTGTGCTGCCTACACCTGTGCCCATTGTGTACTATAGAGCTTTCTGGAATGTGTGTCCTGACACAGTACAGTGTTGACAGCAAATGGTGGGTGTCTTACAGGCACATAGCAGATGTTTGCTGGTACTTGTGAGACATCCCTTAACATTCAGCTCTATGGAGTTTGTGAGGCCTGTGCAGTGCTTGTGTGCAACTGTGTGTGTGCCCCAGGGATGTGCGTTGAGGTGACCGAGGGACAAACACTGACTGATGGAGACAGAGGGAGAGGGAGACAGAGGGAGAGGGAGACAGAGGGAGAGGGAGACAGACACAGAGGGAGACAGTGGGAGAGGGCGACAGAGGGAGAGGGAGACAGACACAGAGGGAGACAGAGGGAGAGGGAGACAGAGGGCGACAGAGGGAGAGGGAGACAGACACAGAGGGAGAGGGAGACAGAGGGCGACAGAGGGCGACAGAGGGAGAGGGCGACAGAGGGAGACAGAGACAGAGGGCGAGACAGGGATGGAGACAGGTAGATTGTGCTTGCTCTCTTGCTACACTGCCTTACTTTGTCACAAAATGATGCATCTCTGTAAGGTGTGTCAGCAAATAGTAAATATTTAGAAGATGTGGTGTTGTATCTTGTGTGATATTTACCTATCCCTGTGCATTGGTCATTATGCTTGTGTGTGTCCCTGGGACATATGGCATGAGAGCAGCCTCTTACCCTACACATTGCACCCTATGTGCCTCCCCCTTGCAACTACCACCATTTGGTTGTGTACTGCTTGGAGTCATGGCCACCCACCCCATGCTGCTGGGCACTGTTGTTAGTCTACCCATGTAACTTGTGTTTTTTGTACACTCACCAGACTCAATGGCTCCTTCTATTCCATGTACTCCCACCGCTGGCAGTAGGACCATGACCTTCTCCTCCCAGGGCTGGTATACAGGAGGTCTGCGGGGACCACCGCCTCCAGTGTGGTGTGCATTGGCGTAATCCTGTGCCATCTTTTTCTTCACCATCCTCCGCAGATCGTACCACCTGGACTGGCAATCATCCCTGGTGCGTCTGATGGGTGCAACACCATTGACCCGGTCTACAATCCTCTCCCACAGGCGTGTTCTTTCTGCCACGCTGGTCTGTCTGACCAATGCGCCAAACAGCTGCGGCTCGACTCTGATGACTTCATCAGTAAGTATCTCCATCTCCGGGTTAGTGAATTTTGGATTCTTGGGTGTGGTCATGGTGTGAGGTGTAGGTGATTGAGGGTGTGATGGTGTGTATGGATGAGGGTGTGTGTTTGTGATTGTGAAGGGGGTGGTGTTGGTGTAGATGTGATAGGGTGTATGTGTGAAGGTATGTGGCTGCAATTGTTGGTGTGCTCTCTGTTTCCTCGCAAGAATGGGTATGTTGCAAAGGATGATGGGTTGTATGTGTGGTCCCTTTTATTGGTCAATTGGTGGGTGTGGCTTAATGTGAATTGTTGGTGTGGGTGTTATATGGGGTGGGTGTTGGTGTTGTCCTCTGTTTGGCTGCTTGGCTGTGACCAGGACATTGATTGTCAAAGGTGTGTACACAGGAGACATGTTCAGTGTGGTAGTGCGACTCGTTAGCAAGGTCCTTGTGGTCGTTTTGGTGTTGGCGTTATGTGTGCTTGCGGTACTTGTGCGTGCGTTTGAGTAGTACGGGCCGTTGGCGGGTGGGGGTGTTCGCGTACGCTTGTTGGGGGGGTGTGCGTGTCGTACTTGTGCGTGCGAGTGAGTGGTATGGGCCGTTGGCGGGTGGGGGTGTTTGCGTAGGCTTGGCCGAGGGGTGTGCGTGTTGTACTTGTGCGTGCGAGTGAGTAGTACGGGCCGTTGGCGGGTGGGGGTGTTCGCGTACGCTTGTTGGGGGGGTGTGCATGTCGTACTTGTGCGTGCGAGTGAGTGGTACGGGCCGTTGGCGGGTGGGGGTGTTCGCGTAGGCTTGGCCGAGGGGTGTGCGTGTCGTACTTGTGCGTGCGAGTGAGTAGTACGGGCCGTTGGCGGGTGGGGGTGTTCGCGTAGGCTTGGCCGAGGGGTGTGCGTGTCGTACTTGTGCGTGCGAGTGAGTGGTACGGGCCGTTGGCGGGTGGGGGTGTTCGCGTAGGCTTGGCCGAGGGGTGTGCGTGTCGTACTTGTGCGTGCGAGTGAGTAGTACGGGCCGTTGGCGGGTGGGGGTGTTCGCATACGCTTGTTGGGGGGGTGTGCGTGTCGTACTTGTGCGTGCGAGTGAGTGGTACGGGCCGTTGGCGGGTGGGGGTGTTCGCGTAGGCTTGGCCGAGGGGTGTGCGTGTCGTACTTGTGCGTGCGAGTGAGTAGTACGGGCCGTTGGCGGGTGGGGGTGTTCGCGTACGCTTGTTGGGGGGGTGTGCGTGTTGTACTTGTGCGTGCGAGTGAGTGGTACGGGCCGTTGGCGGGTGTGGGTGTTCGCGTAGGCTTGTTGGGGGGGTGTGCGTGTCGTACTTGTGCGTGCGAGTGAGTGGTACGGGCCGTTGGCGGGTGGGGGTGTTCGCGTAGGCTTGGCCGAGGGGTGTGCGTGTCGTACTTGTGCGTGCGAGCGAGTGGTACGGGCCGTTGGCGGGTGGGGGTGTTTGCGTAGGCTTGGCCGAGGGGTGTGCGTGTCGTACTTGTGCGTGCGAGTGAGTGGTACGGGCCGTTGGCGGTTGGGGGTGTTCGCGTAGGCTTGTTGGGGGGGTGTGCGTGTCGTACTTGTGCATGTGAGTGAGTGGTACGGGCCGTTGGCGGGTGGGGGTGTTCGCGTAGGCTTGGCCGAGGGGTGTGCGTGTCGTACTTGTGCGTGCGAGTGAGTAGTACGGGCCGTTGGCGAGTGGGGGTGTTCGCGTACGCTTGTTGGGGGGGTGTGCGTGTCGTACTTGTGCGTGCGAGTGAGTGGTACGGGCCGTTGGCGGGTGGGGGTGTTCGCGTAGGCTTGGCCGAGGGGTGTGCGTGTCGTACTTGTGTGTGCGAGTGAGTGGTACAAGCCGTTGGCGGGTGGGGGTGTTCGCGTAGGCTTGGCCGAGGGGTGTGCGTGTCGTACTTGTGCGTGCGAGTGAGTGGTACGGGCCGTTGGCGGGTGGGGGTGTTCGTGTAGGCTTGGCCGAGGGGTGTGCGTGTCGTACTTGTGCGTGCGAGTGAGTGGTACGGGCCGTTGGCGGGTGGGGGTGTTCGCGTAGGCTTGTTGGGGGGGTGTGCGTGTCGTACTTGTGCGTGCGAGTGAGTGGTACGGGCCGTTGGCGGGTGGGGGTGTTCGCGTAGGCTTGGCCGAGGGGTGTGCGTGTCGTACTTGTGCGTGCGAGTGAGTGGTACGGGCCGTTGGCGGGTGGGGGTGTTCGCGTAGGCTTGGCCGAGGGGTGTGCGTGTCGTACTTGTGCGTGCGAGTGAGTGGTACGGGCCGTTGGCGGGTGGGGGTGTTCGCGTAGGCTTGGCCGAGGGGTGTGCGTGTCGTACTTGTGCGTGCGAGTGAGTGGTACGGGCCGTTGGCGGGTGGGGGTGTTCGCATAGGCTTGGCCGAGGGGTGTGCGTGTAGTATGTATTGGTGGAGCGTGCAGTGAGGCGAATGTCCCGTATGAATCAATGTAGAAGCGTGAATACTTTGGCCCGTACGTATCTCGCTCAGGCATTTCGTTCCGAATCGGAATAGTGAGTTTGTACGGACTGATGACGATTCGTACGGTGGTCTGCACGAGGCTTATTCGTACGGGTAAACGAATGTCATTCGTACGGGTCGTTGCAAATCGTACGGAAATCAATGGAAACGGATCGGAATACGAATCGTACGCCGGTTTATTTTACCGGATCGGAATCGACACCTTAATCTTTTGACTCTGAATGACTGTTGTATGTGAATTATTACTTTTTCAAATGAAATAAGTGTATTTAAAGTCATTTCTGTGCCTGAAATTGGTCAAAATTGAAGCTTCTGAGTAGGCAAAACTCTTTAAAATGTCAATTTTAGTCACAGTGAGGGTTTAAAAAGTCTTTTTTCAACATGAGGCACGATCCAAATGACATTTTGAAGCATTTTGGTACAGTCCAAAAAATCAATTTTCTGATGAAAAGCGATGACCCCGGACCTGTCGAACGTTCCCAAATTGGTCAATATTGATGAAATTTTAACATTTAATCTTTTGACTCTAAATGACTGTTGGAGGAGAATTATTACTTTTTCAAATGAAATAAGTGTGTTTAAAGTAATTTCTGTGCTTGAAATTGGTAAAAATTGAAGCTTCGGAGTAAAGCAAAACTCTGTAAAAATGGCAAATTTAGTCACTGTGAGGGTTTAAAAAGTGTTTTTTCAACATGAGGCACGATCCAATTGACATTTTGAAGCATTTTGCTACAGTCCAAAAAATCTATTTTCTGATGAAAAGCGATGACCCCGGACCTGTCGAACGTTCCCAAATTGGTCAATATTGATGACATTTTAACATTTAATCTTTTGACTCTGAATGACTGTTGGAGGTGAATTATTACTTTTTCAAATAAAATAAGAGATTTTAAAGCCATTTCTGTGCCTGAATTTGGTCAAAATTGAAGCTTCTGAGTAAGCACAACTCTGCAAAAATGGCAATTTTGGTCACTGTGAGAGTTTAAAAAGTGGTTATTCAACATGAGGCACGATCTAATTGACATTTTGAATCTTTTTTGGTACAGTCCAAAAAATCTTTTTTCCGATAAAAAACGATAACCCCGGACCTGTCGAACGTCCCCAAAATGGTCAATATTGATGACATTTTAACGTTTAATCTTTTGACGGTAAATGACTGTTGGAGGTGAATTGTTACATTTTCAAATTAAATACGTGTGTTTAAAGTTATTTCTGTGCCTGAAATTGGTCAAAATTAAAGCTTCTGAGTAAGCAAATTCTGTAAAAATATCAACTTTGGTCACTGTGAGGGTTTAAAAAGTGGTTATTCAACATGAGGCATGATCCAATTGACATTTTGAATCATTTTCGGTAAAGTCCAAAAAATCAATTTTCTGATGAAAAACGATGACCCCGGACCTGTGAAACGATCCTAAAATTGTCAATATTGATGAATTTTTAACATTTATTCTTTTCACTGTAAATGACTGTTGAAGGTGAATTTTTACATTTTCAAATAATATAAGTGTGTTTAAAGTCAATTCTGTGCCTGAAATTGGTCAAAATTAAAACTTCTGAGTAAGCAAAACTCTGCAAAAATGACAATTTTGGTCACTGTGAGGGTTTAAAAAGTGGTTATTCAACATGAGGCACGATCCAATTGAAGTTTTGAATAATTTTTGGTACAGTCTAAAAAATAAATTTTCTGATGAAAAACGATGACCCCGGACCGGTCGAACGTTCTCCAAATGGTCAATGTTGATACAATTTTAACATTTAATCTTTTGACTCTAAATGACTGTTGGAGGTGAATTAGTACTTTTTCAAATAAAATAAGTGTATTTAAAGTCATTTCTGTGCCTGAAATTGGTCAAAATGGAAGCTTCTGAATAAGCAAAACTCTGTAACAATGTCAATTTTGGTCACTGTGAGGGTTTAAAAAGTGGTTATTCAACATGAGGCACGATCCAAATGACATTTTGAAACTTTTTTGGTACAGTCCAAAAAATCAATTTTCTGATGAAAAATTATGACCTCGGACCCGTGAAACGTTCATAAAATGGTCAATATTGATGAAATGTTATCATTTAATCTTTTGACTGTAAATGACTGTTGGAGGTGAATTGTTACAATTTCAAATAAAATAAGTGTGTTTAAAGTAATTTCTGTGCCTGAAATTGGTCAAAAATTGAAGCTTCGGAGTAAGCAAAACTCTGTAAAAATGGCAATTTTAGTCACTGTGAGGGTTTAAAAAGTGGTTATTCAACATGAGGCACGATCCAACTGACATTTTGAATAATTTTTGGTACAGTCTAAACAATCAATTTTCTGATGAAAAACGGTGACCCCAGACCTGCCGAACATTCTCCAAATGGTCAATGTTGATACAATTTTAACATTTAATCTTTTGACTCTAAATGACTGTTGGAGGTGAATTAGTACTTTTTCAAATAAAATAAGTGTATTTAAAGTCATTTCTGTGCCTGAAATTGGTCAAAATGGAAGCTTCTGAGTAAGCAAAACTCTGTAACAATGTCAATTTTGGTCACTGTGAGGGTTTAAAAAGTGGTTATTCAACATGAGGCACGATCCAAATGACATTTTGAAACTTTTTTGGTACAGTCCAAAAAATCAATTTTCTGATGAAAAATGATGACCTCGGACCTGTGAAATGTTCCCAAAATGGTCAATATTGATGAAATGTTATCATTTCATCTTTTGACTGTAAATGACTGTTGGATGTGAATTGTTACAATTTCAAATAAAATAAGTGTGTTTAAAGTAATTTCTGTGCCTGAAATTGGTCAAAAATTGAAGCTTCGGAGTAAGCAAAACTCTGTAAAAATGGCAATTTTAGTCACTGTGAGGGTTTAAAAAGTGGTTTTTCAACATGAGACACGAACCAATTGACATTTTGAAGCATTTTCGATAAAGTCCAAAAAATCGATTTTCTGATGAAAAACGATGACCCCGGACCTGTGAAACGATCCTAAAATTGTCAATATTGATGAATTTTTAACATTTATTCTTTTCACTGTAAATGACTGTTGAAGGTGAAATTTTATATTTTCAAATAAAAAAAGTGTGTTTAAAGTCAATTCTGTGCCTGAAATTGGTCAAAATTAAAACTTCTGAGTGAGCAAAACTCTGCAAAAATGACAATTTTGGTCACTGTGAGGGTTTAAAAAGTGGTTATTCAACATGAGGCACGATCCAACTGACATTTAGAATAATTTTTGGTGCAGTCTAAAAAATCAGTTTTCTGATGAAAAACGGTGACCCCCGACCTGCCGAACATTCTCCATATCGTCAATGTTGATACAATTTGAACATTTAATCTTTTGACTCTAAATGACTGTTGGAGGTGAATTAGTACTTTTTCAAATAAAATAAGTGTATTTAAAGTCATTTCTGTGCCTGAAATTGGTCAAAATGGAAGCTTCTGAGTTAGCAAAACTCTGTAACAATGTCAATTTTGGTCACTGTGAGGGTTTAAAAAGTGGTTATTCAACATGAGGCACGATCCAAATGACATTTTGAAACTTTTTTGGTACAGTCCAAAAAATCAATTTTCTGATGAAAAATGCTGACCTCGGACCTGTGAAACGTTCCCAAAATGGTCAATATTGATGAAATGTTATCATTTAATCTTTTGACTGTAAATGACTGTTGGAGGTGAATTGTTACAATTTCAAATAAAATAAGTGTGTTTAAAGTAATTTCTGTGCCTGAAATTGGTCAAAAATTGAAGCTTCGGAGTAAGCAAAACTCTGTAAAAATGGCAATTTTAGTCACTGTGAGGGTTTAAAAAGTGGTTTTTCAACATGAGACACGAACCAATTGACATTTTGAAGCATTTTGGTACAGTCCAAAAATCAATTTTCTGATGAAAAACGATGACCTGTCGAATGTTCCCAAAATGGTCAATATTGATGACATTTTAACATTTAATCTTTTGACTCTGAATGACTGTTGTATGTGAATTATTACTTTTTCAAATAAAATAAGTGTATTTAAAGTCATTTCTGTGCCTGAAATTGGTCAAAATTGAAGCTTCTGAGTAGGCAAAACTCTTTCAAATGTCAATTTTAGTCACTGTGAGGGTTTAAAAGTGTTTTTTCAACATGAGGCACGATCCAATTGACATTTTGAAGCATTTTGATACAGTCCCAAAAATCAATTTTCTGATGAAAAGCGATGACCCCGGACCTGTCGAACGTTCCCAAATTGGTCAATATTGATGAAATTTTAACATTTAATCTTTTGACTCTAAATGACTGTTGGAGGAGAATTATTACTTTTTCAAATGAAATAAGTGTGTTTAAAGTAATTTCTGTGCTTGAAATTGGTAAAAATTGAAGCTTCGGAGTAAAGCAAAACTCTGTAAAAATGGCAAATTTAGTCACTGTGAGGGTTTAAAAAGTGTTTTTTCAACATGAGGCACGATCCAATTGACATTTTGAAGCATTTTGCTACAGTCCAAAAAATCAATTTTCTGATGAAAAGCGATGACCCCGGACCTGTCGAACGTTCCCAAATTGGTCAATATTGATGACATTTTAACATTTAATCTTTTGACTCTGAATGACTGTTGGAGGTGAATTATTACTTTTTCAAATAAAATAAGAGATTTTAAAGCCATTTCTGTGCCTGAATTTGGTCAAAATTGAAGCTTCTGAGTAAGCACAACTCTGCAAAAATGGCAATTTTGGTCACTGTGAGAGTTTAAAAAGTGGTTATTCAACATGAGGCACGATCTAATTGACATTTTGAATCTTTTTTGGTACAGTCCAAAAAATCTTTTTTCCGATAAAAAACGATAACCCCGGACCTGTCGAACGTCCCCAAAATGGTCAATATTGATGACATTTTAACGTTTAATCTTTTGACGGTAAATGACTGTTGGAGGTGAATTGTTACATTTTCAAATTAAATACGTGTGTTTAAAGTTATTTCTGTGCCTGAAATTGGTCAAAATTAAAGCTTCTGAGTAAGCAAATTCTGTAAAAATATCAACTTTGGTCACTGTGAGGGTTTAAAAAGTGGTTATTCAACATGAGGCATGATCCAATTGACATTTTGAATCATTTTCGGTAAAGTCCAAAAAATCAATTTTCTGATGAAAAACGATGACCCCGGACCTGTGAAACGATCCTAAAATTGTCAATATTGATGAATTTTTAACATTTATTCTTTTCACTGTAAATGACTGTTGAAGGTGAATTTTTACATTTTCAAATAATATAAGTGTGTTTAAAGTCAATTCTGTGCCTGAAATTGGTCAAAATTAAAACTTCTGAGTAAGCAAAACTCTGCAAAAATGACAATTTTGGTCACTGTGAGGGTTTAAAAAGTGGTTATTCAACATGAGGCACGATCCAATTGAAGTTTTGAATAATTTTTGGTACAGTCTAAAAAATAAATTTTCTGATGAAAAACGATGACCCCGGACCGGTCGAACGTTCTCCAAATGGTCAATGTTGATACAATTTTAACATTTAATCTTTTGACTCTAAATGACTGTTGGAGGTGAATTAGTACTTTTTCAAATAAAATAAGTGTATTTAAAGTCATTTCTGTGCCTGAAATTGGTCAAAATGGAAGCTTCTGAATAAGCAAAACTCTGTAACAATGTCAATTTTGGTCACTGTGAGGGTTTAAAAAGTGGTTATTCAACATGAGGCACGATCCAAATGACATTTTGAAACTTTTTTGGTACAGTCCAAAAAATCAATTTTCTGATGAAAAATTATGACCTCGGACCCGTGAAACGTTCATAAAATGGTCAATATTGATGAAATGTTATCATTTAATCTTTTGACTGTAAATGACTGTTGGAGGTGAATTGTTACAATTTCAAATAAAATAAGTGTGTTTAAAGTAATTTCTGTGCCTGAAATTGGTCAAAAATTGAAGCTTCGGAGTAAGCAAAACTCTGTAAAAATGGCAATTTTAGTCACTGTGAGGGTTTAAAAAGTGGTTATTCAACATGAGGCACGATCCAACTGACATTTTGAATAATTTTTGGTACAGTCTAAACAATCAATTTTCTGATGAAAAACGGTGACCCCAGACCTGCCGAACATTCTCCAAATGGTCAATGTTGATACAATTTTAACATTTAATCTTTTGACTCTAAATGACTGTTGGAGGTGAATTAGTACTTTTTCAAATAAAATAAGTGTATTTAAAGTCATTTCTGTGCCTGAAATTGGTCAAAATGGAAGCTTCTGAGTAAGCAAAACTCTGTAACAATGTCAATTTTGGTCACTGTGAGGGTTTAAAAAGTGGTTATTCAACATGAGGCACGATCCAAATGACATTTTGAAACTTTTTTGGTACAGTCCAAAAAATCAATTTTCTGATGAAAAATGATGACCTCGGACCTGTGAAATGTTCCCAAAATGGTCAATATTGATGAAATGTTATCATTTCATCTTTTGACTGTAAATGACTGTTGGATGTGAATTGTTACAATTTCAAATAAAATAAGTGTGTTTAAAGTAATTTCTGTGCCTGAAATTGGTCAAAAATTGAAGCTTCGGAGTAAGCAAAACTCTGTAAAAATGGCAATTTTAGTCACTGTGAGGGTTTAAAAAGTGGTTTTTCAACATGAGACACGAACCAATTGACATTTTGAAGCATTTTCGATAAAGTCCAAAAAATCGATTTTCTGATGAAAAACGATGACCCCGGACCTGTGAAACGATCCTAAAATTGTCAATATTGATGAATTTTTAACATTTATTCTTTTCACTGTAAATGACTGTTGAAGGTGAAATTTTATATTTTCAAATAAAAAAAGTGTGTTTAAAGTCAATTCTGTGCCTGAAATTGGTCAAAATTAAAACTTCTGAGTGAGCAAAACTCTGCAAAAATGACAATTTTGGTCACTGTGAGGGTTTAAAAAGTGGTTATTCAACATGAGGCACGATCCAACTGACATTTAGAATAATTTTTGGTGCAGTCTAAAAAATCAGTTTTCTGATGAAAAACGGTGACCCCCGACCTGCCGAACATTCTCCATATCGTCAATGTTGATACAATTTTAACATTTAATCTTTTGACTCTAAATGACTGTTGGAGGTGAATTAGTACTTTTTCAAATAAAATAAGTGTATTTAAAGTCATTTCTGTGCCTGAAATTGGTCAAAATGGAAGCTTCTGAGTTAGCAAAACTCTGTAACAATGTCAATTTTGGTCACTGTGAGGGTTTAAAAAGTGGTTATTCAACATGAGGCACGATCCAAATGACATTTTGAAACTTTTTTGGTACAGTCCAAAAAATCAATTTTCTGATGAAAAATTATGACCTCGGACCCGTGAAACGTTCATAAAATGGTCAATATTGATGAAATGTTATCATTTAATCTTTTGACTGTAAATGACTGTTGGAGGTGAATTGTTACAATTTCAAATAAAATAAGTGTGTTTAAAGTAATTTCTGTGCCTGAAATTGGTCAAAAATTGAAGCTTCGGAGTAAGCAAAACTCTGTAAAAATGGCAATTTTAGTCACTGTGAGGGTTTAAAAAGTGGTTATTCAACATGAGGCACGATCCAACTGACATTTTGAATAATTTTTGGTACAGTCTAAACAATCAATTTTCTGATGAAAAACGGTGACCCCAGACCTGCCGAACATTCTCCAAATGGTCAATGTTGATACAATTTTAACATTTAATCTTTTGACTCTAAATGACTGTTGGAGGTGAATTAGTACTTTTTCAAATAAAATAAGTGTATTTAAAGTCATTTCTGTGCCTGAAATTGGTCAAAATGGAAGCTTCTGAGTAAGCAAAACTCTGTAACAATGTCAATTTTGGTCACTGTGAGGGTTTAAAAAGTGGTTATTCAACATGAGGCACGATCCAACTGACATTTTGAATAATTTTTGGTACAGTCTAAACAATCAATTTTCTGATGAAAAACGGTGACCCCAGACCTGCCGAACATTCTCCAAATGGTCAATGTTGATACAATTTTAACATTTAATCTTTTGACTCTAAATGACTGTTGGAGGTGAATTAGTACTTTTTCAAATAAAATAAGTGTATTTAAAGTGATTTCTGTGCCTGAAATTGGTCAAAATGGAAGCTTCTGAGTAAGCAAAACTCTGTAACAATGTCAATTTTGGTCACTGTGAGGGTTTAAAAAGTGGTTATTCAACATGAGGCACGATCCAAATGACATTTTGAAACTTTTTTGGTACAGTCCAAAAAATCAATTTTCTGATGAAAAATGATGACCTCGGACCTGTGAAATGTTCCCAAAATGGTCAATATTGATGAAATGTTATCATTTCATCTTTTGACTGTAAATGACTGTTGGATGTGAATTGTTACAATTTCAAATAAAATAAGTGTGTTTAAAGTAATTTCTGTGCCTGAAATTGGTCAAAAATTGAAGCTTCGGAGTAAGCAAAACTCTGTAAAAATGGCAATTTTAGTCACTGTGAGGGTTTAAAAAGTGGTTTTTCAACATGAGACACGAACCAATTGACATTTTGAAGCATTTTCGATAAAGTCCAAAAAATCGATTTTCTGATGAAAAACGATGACCCCGGACCTGTGAAACGATCCTAAAATTGTCAATATTGATGAATTTTTAACATTTATTCTTTTCACTGTAAATGACTGTTGAAGGTGAAATTTTATATTTTCAAATAAAAAAAGTGTGTTTAAAGTCAATTCTGTGCCTGAAATTGGTCAAAATTAAAACTTCTGAGTGAGCAAAACTCTGCAAAAATGACAATTTTGGTCACTGTGAGGGTTTAAAAAGTGGTTATTCAACATGAGGCACGATCCAACTGACATTTAGAATAATTTTTGGTGCAGTCTAAAAAATCAGTTTTCTGATGAAAAACGGTGACCCCCGACCTGCCGAACATTCTCCATATCGTCAATGTTGATACAATTTTAACATTTAATCTTTTGACTCTAAATGACTGTTGGAGGTGAATTAGTACTTTTTCAAATAAAATAAGTGTATTTAAAGTCATTTCTGTGCCTGAAATTGGTCAAAATGGAAGCTTCTGAGTTAGCAAAACTCTGTAACAATGTCAATTTTGGTCACTGTGAGGGTTTAAAAAGTGGTTATTCAACATGAGGCACGATCCAAATGACATTTTGAAACTTTTTTGGTACAGTCCAAAAAATCAATTTTCTGATGAAAAATGCTGACCTCGGACCTGTGAAACGTTCCCAAAATGGTCAATATTGATGAAATGTTATCATTTAATCTTTTGACTGTAAATGACTGTTGGAGGTGAATTGTTACAATTTCAAATAAAATAAGTGTGTTTAAAGTAATTTCTGTGCCTGAAATTGGTCAAAAATTGAAGCTTCGGAGTAAGCAAAACTCTGTAAAAATGGCAATTTTAGTCACTGTGAGGGTTTAAAAAGTGGTTTTTCAACATGAGACACGAACCAATTGACATTTTGAAGCATTTTGGTACAGTCCAAAAATCAATTTTCTGATGAAAAACGATGACCTGTCGAATGTTCCCAAAATGGTCAATATTGATGACATTTTAACATTTAATCTTTTGACTCTGAATGACTGTTGTATGTGAATTATTACTTTTTCAAATAAAATAAGTGTATTTAAAGTCATTTCTGTGCCTGAAATTGGTCAAAATTGAAGCTTCTGAGTAGGCAAAACTCTTTCAAATGTCAATTTTAGTCACTGTGAGGGTTTAAAAGTGTTTTTTCAACATGAGGCACGATCCAATTGACATTTTGAAGCATTTTGATACAGTCCCAAAAATCAATTTTCTGATGAAAAGCGATGACCCCGGACCTGTCGAACGTTCCCAAATTGGTCAATATTGATGAAATTTTAACATTTAATCTTTTGACTCTAAATGACTGTTGGAGGAGAATTATTACTTTTCAAATAAAATAAGTGTGTTTAAAGTAATTTCTGTGCTTGAAATTGGTAAAAATTGAAGCTTCGGAGTAAAGCAAAACTCTGTAAAAATGGCAATTTTAGTCACTGTGAGGATTTAAAAAGTGTTTTTTCAACATGATGCACGATCCAATTGACATTTTCAAGCATTTTGGTACAGTCCAAAAAATCAATTTTCTGATGAAAAATGAGGACCTCGGACCTGTGAAACGTTCCCAAAATGGTCAATATTGATGACATTTTATCATTTAATCTTTTGACTGTAAATGACTGTTGAAGGTAAATTGTTATATTTTCAAATAAAATAAGTGTGTTTAAAGTAATTTCTGTGCCTGAAATTCGTCAAAATTGAAGCTTCGGAGTAAGCAAAACTCTGTAAAAATGGCAATTTTAGTCACTGTGAGGGTTTAAAAGTGGTTTTTCAACATGAGACACGAACCAATTGACAATTTGAAGCATTTTTGTACAGTCCAAAAAATCAATTTTCTGATGAAAAACGATGACCTTTCGAATGTTCCCAAAATGGTCAATATTGATGACATTTTAACATTTAATCTTTTGACTCTGAATGACTGTTGTATGTGAATTATTACTTCTTCAAATGAAATAAGTGTATTTAAAGTCATTTCTGTGCCTGAAATTGGTCAAAATTGAAGCTTCTGAGTAGGCAAAACTCTTTAAAATGTCAATTTTAATCACTGTGAGGGTTTAAAAAGTGTTTTTTCAACATGAGGCACGATCCAATTGACATTTTGAAGCATTTTGGGACAGTCCAAAAAATCAATTTTCTGATGAAAAGCGATGACCCCGGACCTGTCGAACGTTCCCAAATTGGTCAATATTGATGAAATTTTAACATTTAATCTTTTGACTGTAAATGACTGTTGGAGGTGAATTGTTACATTTTCATATAAAATAAGTGTGTTTAAAGTAATTTCTGTGCCTGAAATTGGTCAAAATTGAAGCTTCGGAGTAAGCAAAAGTCTGTAAAAATGGCAATTTTAGTCACTGTGAGGGTTTAAAAAGTGGTTTTTCAACATGAGACACGAACCAATTGACATTTTGAAGCATTTTGGTACAGTCCAAAAAAATCAATTTTCTGATGAAAAACGATGACCTGTTGAATGTTCCCAAAATGGTCAATATTGATGACATTTTAACATTTAATCTTTTGACTCTGAATGACTGTTGTATGTGAATTATTACTTTTTCAAATGAAATAAGTGTATTTAAAGTCATTTCTGTGCCTGAAATTGGTCAAAATTGAAGCTTCTGAGTAGGCAAAACTCTTAAAAATGTCAATTTTAGTCACAGTGAGGGTTTAAAAAGTGTTTTTTCAAAATGAGGCATGATTCAAATGACATTTTGAAGCATTTTGGTACAGTTAAAAAAATTAATTTTCTGATGAAAAGCGATGACCCCGGACCTGTCGAACGTTCCCAAATTGGTCAATATTGATGAAATTTTAACATTTAATCTTTTGACTCTAAATGACTGTTGGAGGAGAATTATTACTTTTTCAAATGAAATAAGTGTGTTTAAAGTAATTTCTGTGCTTGAAATTGGTAAAAATTGAAGCTACGGAGTAAAGCAAAACTCTGTAAAAATGGCAATTTTAGTCACTGTGAGGGTTTAAAAACTCTTTTTTTCAACATGAGGCACGATCCAATTGACATTTTCAAGCATTTTGGTACAGTCCAAAAAATCAATTTTCTGATGAAAAATGATGACCTCGGACCTGTGAAACGTTCCCAAAATGGTCAATATTGATGACATTTTATCATTTAATCTTTTGACTGTAAATGACTGTTGAAGGTAAATTGTTACATTTTCAAATAAAATAAGTGTATTTAAAGTCATTTTGTGCCTGAAATTGGTTCTGTGTAAACAAAACTCTGTAAAAATGTCAATTTTAGTCACAGTGAGGGTTTAAAAAGTGTTTTTTCAACATGAGGCATGATCCAAATGACATTTTGAAGCATTTTGGTACAGTCAGAAAAATCAATTTTCTGATGAAAAGCGATGACCCCGGACCTGTCGAACGTTCCCAAATTGGTCAATATTGATGAAATTTTAACATTTAATCTTTTGACTCTGAATGACTGTTGGAGGTGAATTATTACTTCTTCAAATGAAATAAGTGTATTTAAAGTCATTTCTGTGCCTGAAATTGGTCAAAATTGAAGCTTCTGAGTAGGCAAAACTCTTTAAAATGTCAATTTTAGTCACTGTGAGGGTTTAAAAAGTGGTTTTTCAACATGAGACACGAACCAATTGACATTTTGAAGCATTTTGGTACAGTCCAAAAAAATCAATTTTCTGATGAAAAACGATGACCTGTCGAATGTTCCCAAAATGGTCAATATTGAGGACATTTTAACATTTAATCTTTTGACTCTGAATGACTGTTGTAAGTGAATTATTACTTTTTCAAATGAAATAAGTGTATTTAAAGTCATTTCTGTGCCTGAAATTGGTCAAAATTGAAGCTTCTGAGTAGGCAAAACTCTTTAAAATGTCAATTTTAGTCACAGTGAGGGTTTAAAAAGTGTTTTTTCAACATGAGGCATGATCCAAATGACATTTTGAAGCATTTTGGTACAGTCCAAAAAATTCAATTTTCTGATGAAAAGCGATGACCCCGGACCTGTCGAACGTTCCCAAATTGGTCAATATTGATGAAATTTTAACATTTAATCTTTTGACTCTAAATGACTGTTGGAGGAGAATTATTACTTTTTCAAATGAAATATGTGTGTTTAAAGTAATTTCTGTGCTTGAAATTGGTCAAAATTGAAGCTTCGGAGTAAAGCAAAACTCTGTAAAAATGGCAATTTTAGTCACTGTGATGGTTTAAAAAGTGTTTTTTCAACATGAGGCACGATCCAATTGACATTTTGAAGCATTTTGGTACAGTCCAAAAAATCAATTTTCTGATGAAAAGCGATGACCCCGGACCTGTCGAACGTTCCCAAATTGGTCAATATTGATGAAATTTTAACATTTAATCTTTTGACTCGAAATGACTGTTGGAGGAGAATTATTACTTTTTCATATAAAATAAGGGTGTTTAAAGTCATTTCTGTGCCTGAAATTTGTCAAAATTAAACCTTCTGAATAAGCAAAACTCTGTAAAAATGGCAATTTTAGTCACTGTGAGGGTTTAAAAAGTGTTTTTTCAACATGAGGCATGATCCAATTGACATTTTGAAGCATTTTTGGTACAGTCCAAAAAATAAATTTTCTGACGAAAAACGATGACCCCGGACCTGTCGAACGTTCCCAAATTGGTCAATATTGATGAAATTTTAACATTTAATCTTTTGACTCGAAATGACTGTTGCAGGTGAATTATTACTTTTTCAAATAAAATAAGAGATTTTAAAGTCATTTCTGTGCCTGAATTTGGTCAAAATTGAAGCTTCTGAGTAAGCAAAACTCTGCAAAAATGGCAATTTTGGTCACTGTGAGAGTTTAAAAAGTGATTATTCAACATGAGGCACGATCCAATTGACATTTTGAATCTTTTTTGGTACAGTCCAAAAAATTTTTTTTCCGATAAAAAACGATAACCCCGGACCTGTCAAACGTCCCCAAAATGGTCAATATTGATGACATTTTAACGTTTAATCTTTTGACTGTAAATGACTGTTGGAGGTGAATTGTTACATTTTCAAATTAAATACGTGTGTTTAAAGTTATTTCTGTGCCTGAAATTGGTCAAAATTTAAGCTTCTGAGTAAGCAAATTCTGTAAAAATATCAACTTTGGTCACTGTGAGGGTTTAAAAAGTGGTTATTCAACATGAGGCATGATCCAATTGACATTTTGAATCATTTTCAGTAAAGTCCAAAAAATCGATTTTCTGATGAAAAAAAATGACCCCGGACCTGTGAAACGATCCTAAAATTGTCAATATTGATGAATTTTTAACATTTATTCTTTTCACTGTAAATGACTGTTGAATGTGAATTTTTACATTTTCAAAGAAAATAAGTGTGTTTAAAATCAATTCTGTGCCTGAAATTGGTCAAAATTAAAACTTCTGAGTGAGCAAAACTCTGCAAAAATGACAATTTTGGTCACGGTGAGGGTTTAAAAAGTGGTTATTCAACATGAGGCACGATCCAACTGACATTTTGAATAATTTTTGGTACAGTCTAAACAATCAATTTTCTGATGAAAAACGGTGACCCCAGACCTGCCGAACATTCTCCAAATGGTCAATGTTGATACAATTTTAACATTTAATCTTTTGACTCTAAATGACTGTTGGAGGTGAATTAGTACTTTTTCAAATAAAATAAGTGTATTTAAAGTCATTTCTGTGCCTGAAATTGGTCAAAATGGAAGCTTCTGAGTAAGCAAAACTCTGTAACAATGTCAATTTTGGTCACTGTGAGGGTTTAAAAAGTGGTTTTTCAACATGAGACACGAACCAATTGACATTTTGAAGCATTTTCGGTAAAGTCCAAAAAATCAATTTTCTGATGAAAAACGATGACCCCGGACCTGTGAAACGATCCTAAAATTGTCAATATTGATGAATTTTTAACATTTATTCTTTTCACTGTAAATGACTGTTGAAGGTGAATTTTTACATTTTCAAATAAAATAAGTGTGTTTAAAGTCAATTCTGTGCCTGAAATTGGTCAAAATTAAAACTTCTGAGTGAGCAAAACTCTGCAAAAATGACAATTTTGGTCACTGTGAGGGTTTAAAAAGTGGTTATTCAACATGAGGCACGATCCAACTGACATTTTGAATAATTTTTGGTGCAGTCTAAAAAATCAGTTTTCTGATGAAAAACGGTGACCCCAGACCTGCCGAACATTCTCCAAATCGTCAATGTTGATACAATTTTAACATTTAATCTTTTGACTCTAAATGACTGTTGGAGGTGAATTAGTACTTTTTCAAATAAAATAAGTGTATTTAAAGTCATTTCTGTGCCTGAAATTGGTCAAAATGGAAGCTTCTGAGTAAGCAAAACTCTGTAACAATGTCAATTTTGGTCACTGTGAGGGTTTAAAAAGTGGTTTTTCAACATGAGACACGAACCAATTGACATTTTGAAGCATTTTCGGTAAAGTCCAAAAAATCAATTTTCTGATGAAAAACGATGACCCCGGACCTGTGAAACGATCCTAAAATTGTCAATATTGATGAATTTTTAACATTTATTCTTTTCACTGTAAATGACTGTTGAAGGTGAATTTTTACATTTTCAAATAAAATAAGTGTGTTTAAAGTCAATTCTGTGCCTGAAATTGGTCAAAATTAAAACTTCTGAGTGAGCAAAACTCTGCAAAAATGACAATTTTGGTCACTGTGAGGGTTTAAAAAGTGGTTATTCAACAGGAGGCACGATCCAACTGACATTTTGAATAATTTTTGGTGCAGTCTAAAAAATCAGTTTTCTGATGAAAAACGGTGACCCCCGACCTGCCGAACATTCTCCAAATCGTCAATGTTGATACAATTTTAACATTTAATCTTTTGACTCTAAATGACTGTTGGAGGTGAATTAGTACTTTTTCAAATAAAATAAGTGTATTTAAAGTCATTTCTGTGCCTGAAATTGGTCAAAATGGAAGCTTCTGAGTAAGCAAAACTCTGTAACAATGTCAATTGTGGTCACTGTGAGGGTTTAAAAAGTGGTTATTCAACATGAGGCACGATCCAAATAACATTTTGAAACTTTTTTGGTACAGTCCAAAAAATCAATTTTCTGATGAAAAATGATGACCTCGGACCTGTGAAACGTTCCCAAAATGGTCAATATTGATGAAATGTTATCATTTAATCTTTTGACTGTAAATGACTGTTGGAGGTGAATTGTTAGAATTCCAAATAAAATAAGTGTGTTTAAAGTAATTTCTGTGCCTGAAATTGGTCAAAAATTGAAGCTTCGGAGTAAGCAAAACTCTGTAAAAATGGCAATTTTAGTCACTGTGAGGGTTTAAAAAGTGGTTTTTCAACATGAGACACGAACCAATTGACATTTTGAAGCATTTTGGTACAGTCCAAAAAATCAATTTTCTGATGAAAAACGATGACCTGTCGAATGTTCCCAAAATGGTCAATATTGATGACATTTTAACATTTAATCTTTTGACTCTGAATGACTGTTGTATGTGAATTATTACTTTTTCAAATGAAATAAGTGTATTTAAAGTCATTTCTGTGCCTGAAATTGGTCAAAATTGAAGCTTCTGAGTAGGCAAAACTCTTTCAAATGTCAATTTTAGTCACTGTGAGGGTTTAAAAAGTGTTTTTTCAACATGAGGCACGATCCAATTGACATTTTGAAGCATTTTGATACAGTCCCAAAAATCAATTTTCTGATGAAAAGCGTTGACCCCGGACCTGTCGAACGTTCCCAAATTGGTCAATATTGATGAAATTTTAACATTTAATCTTTTGACTCTAAATGACTGTTGGAGGAGAATTATTACTTTTCAAATAAAATAAGTGTGTTTAAAGTAAATTCTGTGCTTGAAATTTGTAAAAATTGAAGCTGCGGAGTAAAGCAAAACTCTGTAAAAATGGCAATTTTAGTCACTGTGAGGGTTTAAAAAGTGTTTTTTCAACATGAGGCACGATCCAATTGACATTTTCAAGCATTTTGGTACAGTCCAAAAAATCAATTTTCTGATGAAAAATGATGACCTCGGACGTTTGAAACGTTCCCAAAATGGTCAATATTGATGACATTTTATCATTTAATCTTTTGACTGTAAATGACTGTTGAAGGTAAATTGTTACATTTTCAAATAAAATAAGTGTGTTTAAAGTAATTTCTGTGCCTGAAATTCGTCAAAATTGAAGCTTCTGAGTAGGCAAAACTCTTTAAAATGTCAATTTTAGTCACAGTGAGGGTTTAAAAAGTGTTTTTTCTACATGAGGCACGATCCAAATGACATTTTGAAGCATTTTGGTACAGTCCAAAAAATCAATTTTCTGATGAAAAGCGATGACCCCGGACCTGTTGAACGTTCACAAATTGGTCAATATTGATGACATTTTAACATTTAACCTTTTGACTCTAAATGACTGTTGGAGGAGAATTATTACTTTTTCAAATGAAATAAGTGTGTTTAAAGTAATTTCTGTGCTTGAAATTGGTAAAAATTGAAGCTTCGGAGTAAAGCAAAACTCTGTAAAAATGGCAATTTTAGTCACTGTGAGGGTTTAAAAAGTGTTTTTTCAACATGAGGCACGATCCAATTGACATTTTCAAGCATTTTGGTACAGTCCAAAAATTCAATTTTTCAAATGAAAAATGATGACCTCGGACCTGTGAAACGTTCCCAAAATGGTCAATATTGATGACATTTTATCATTTAATCTTTTGACTGTAAATGACTGTTGAAGGTAAATTGTTACATTTTCAAATAAAATAAGTGTGTTTAAAGTAATTTCTGTGCCTGAAATTCGTCAAAATTGAAGCTTCGGAGTAAGCAAAACTCTGTAAAAATGGCAATTTTTGTCACTGTGAGGGTTTAAAAAGTGGTTTTTCAACATGAGACACGAACCAATTGACAATTTGAAGCATTTTGGTACAGTCCAAAAAATCAATTTTCTGATGAAAAACGATGACCTGTCGAATGTTCCCAAAATGGTCAATATTGATGAAATTTTAACATTTAATCTTTTGACTCTGAATGACTGTTGTATGTGAATTATTACTTCTTCAAATGAAATAAGTGTATTTAAAGTCATTTCTGTGCCTGAAATTGGTCAAAATTGAAGCTTCTGAGTAGGCAAAACTCTTTAAAATGTCAATTTTAATCACTGTGAGGGTTTAAAAAGTGTTTTTTCAACATGAGGCACGATCCAATTGACATTTTGAAGCATTTTGGGACAGTCCAAAAAATCAATTTTCTGATGAAAAGCGATGACCCCGGACCTGTCAAACTTTCCCAAATTGGTCAATATTGATGAAATGTTAACATTTAATCTTTTGACTGTAAATGACTGTTGGAGGTGAATTGTTACATTTTCATATAAAATAAGTGTGTTTAAAGTAATTTCTGTGCCTGAAATTGGTCAAAATTGAAGCTTCGGAGTATGCAAAACTCTGTAAAAATGGCAATTTTAGTCACTGTGAGGGTTTAAAAAGTGGTTTTTCAACATGAGACACGAACCAATTGACATTTTGAAGCATTTTGGTACAGTCCAAAAAAATCAATTTTCTGATGAAAAACGATGACCTGTCGAATGTTCCCAAAATGGTCAATATTGATGACATTTTAACATTTAATCTTTTGATTCTGAATGACTGTTGTATGTGAATTATTACTTTTTCAAATGAAATAAGTGTATTTAAAGTCATTTCTGTGCCTGAAATTGGTCAAAATTGAAGCTTCTGAGTAGGCAAAACTCTTTCAAATGTCAATTTTAGTCACTGTGAGGGTTTAAAAAGTGTTTTTTCAACATGAGGCACGATCCAATTGACATTTTGAAGCATTTTGATACAGTCCCAAAAATCAATTTTCTGATGAAAAGCGATGACCCCGGACCTGTCGAACGTTCCCAAATTGGTCAATATTGATGAAATTTTAACATTTAATCTTTTGACTCTAAATGACTGTTGGAGGAGAATTATTACTTTTCAAATAAAATAAGTGTGTTTAAAGTAAATTCTGTGCTTGAAATTTGTAAAAATTGAAGCTGCGGAGTAAAGCAAAACTCTGTAAAAATGGCAATTTTAGTCACTGTGAGGGTTTAAAAAGTGTTTTTTCAACATGAGGCACGATCCAATTGACATTTTCAAGCATTTTGGTACAGTCCAAAAAATCAATTTTCTGATGAAAAATGATGACCTCGGACGTTTGAAACGTTCCCAAAATGGTCAATATTGATGACATTTTATCATTTAATCTTTTGACTGTAAATGACTGTTGAAGGTAAATTGTTACATTTTCAAATAAAATAAGTGTGTTTAAAGTAATTTCTGTGCCTGAAATTCGTCAAAATTGAAGCTCCTGAGTAGGCAAAACTCTTTAAAATGTCAATTTTAGTCACAGTGAGGGTTTAAAAAGTGTTTTTTCTACATGAGGCACGATCCAAATGACATTTTGAAGCATTTTGGTACAGTCCAAAAAATCAATTTTCTGATGAAAAGCGATGACCCCGGACCTGTCGAACGTTCCCAAATTGGTCAATATTGATGACATTTTAACATTTAATCTTTTGACTCTAAATGACTGTTGGAGGAGAATTATTACTTTTTCAAATGAAATAAGTGTGTTTAAAGTAATTTCTGTGCTTGAAATTGGTAAAAATTGAAGCTTCGGAGTAAAGCAAAACTCTGTAAAAATGGCAATTTTAGTCACTGTGAGGGTTTAAAAAGTGTTTTTTCAACATGAGGCACGATCCAATTGACATTTTCAAGCATTTTGGTACAGTCCAAAAATTCAATTTTTCAAATGAAAAATGATGACCTCGGACCTGTGAAACGTTCCCAAAATGGTCAATATTGATGACATTTTATCATTTAATCTTTTGACTGTAAATGACTGTTGAAGGTAAATTGTTACATTTTCAAATAAAATAAGTGTGTTTAAAGTAATTTCTGTGCCTGAAATTCGTCAAAATTGAAGCTTCAGAGTAAGCAAAACTCTGTAAAAATGGCAATTTTAGTCACTGTGAGGGTTTAAAAAGTGGTTTTTCAACATGAGACACGAACCAATTGACATTTTGAAGCATTTTGGTACAGTCCAAAAAATCAATTTTCTGATGAAAAGCGATGACCCCGGACCTGTCGAACGTTCCCAAATTGGTCAATATTTATGAAATTTTAACATTTAATCTTTTGACTCGAAATGACTGTTGGAGGAGAATTATTACTTTTTCATATAAAATAAGGGTGTTTAAAGTCATTTCTGTGCCTGAAATTGGTCAAAATTAAACCTTCTGAATAAGCAAAACTCTGTAAAAATGGCAATTTTAGTCACTGTGAGGGTTTAAAAAGTGTTTTTTCAACATGAGGCATGATCCATTTGACATTTTGAAGCATTTTTGGTACAGTCCAAAAAATACATTTTCTGATGAAAAACGATGACCCGGACCTGTCGAACGTTCCCAAATTGGTCAATATTGATGAAATTTTAACATTTAATCTTTTGACTCGAAATGACTGTTGGAGGTGAATTATTACTTTTTCAAATAAAATAAGAGATTTTAAAGTCATTTCTGTGCCTGAATTTGGTCAAAATTGAAGCTTCTGAGTAGGCAAAACTCTTTCAAATGTCAATTTTAGTCACTGTGAGGGTTTAAAAAGTGTTTTTTCAACATGAGGCACGATCCAATTGACATTTTGAAGCATTTTGATACAGTCCCAAAAATCAATTTTCTGATGAAAAGCGATGACCCCGGACCTGTCGAACGTTCCCAAATTGGTCAATATTGATAACATTTTATCATTTAATCTTTTGACTGTAAATGATTGTTGAAGGTAAATTGTTACATTTTCAAATAAAATAAGTGTGTTTAAAGTAATTTATGTGCCTGAAATTCGTCAAAATTGAAGATTCTGAGTAGGCAAAACTCTTTAAAATGTCAATTTTAGTCACAGTGAGGGTTTAAAAAGTGTTTTTTTCTACATGAGGCACGATCCAAATGACATTTTGAAGCATTTTGGTACAGTCCAAAAAATCAATTTTCTGATGAAAAGCGATGACCCCGGACCTGTCGAACGTTCCCAAATTGGTCAATATTGATGACATTTTAACATTTAACCTTTTGACTCTAAATGACTGTTGGAGGAGAATTATTACTTTTTCAAATGAAATAAGTGTGTTTAAAGTAATTTCTGTGCTTGAAATTGGTAAAAATTGAAGCTTCGGAGTAAAGCAAAACTCTGTAAAAATGGCAATTTTAGTCACTGTGAGGGTTTAAAAAGTGGTTTTTCAACATGAGACACAAACCAATTGACATTTTGAAGCATTTTGGTACAGTCCAAAAAAATCAATTTTCTGATGAAAAACGATGACCTGTCGAATGTTCCCAAAATTGTCAATATTGATGACATTTTAACATTTAATCTTTTGACTCTGAATGACTTGTATGTGAATTATTACTTTTTCAAATGAAATAAGTGTATTTAAAGTCATTTCTGTGCCTGAAATTGGTCAAAATTGAAGCTTCTGAGTAGGCAAAACTCTTTAAAATGTCAATTTTAGTCACAGTGAGGGTTTAAAAGGTGTTTTTTCAACATGAGGCATGATCCAAATGACATTTTGAAGCATTTTGGTACAGTCCAAAAAATCAATTTTCTGATGAAAAGCGATGACCCCGGACCTGTCGAACGTTCCCAAATTGGTCAATATTGATGAAATTTTAACATTTAATCTTTTGACTCTAAATGACTGTTGGAGGAGAATTATTACTTTTTCAAATGAAATATGTGTGTTTAAAGTAATTTCTGTGCTTGAAATTGGTAAAAATTGAAGCTTCGGAGTAAAGCAAAACTCTGTAAAAATGGCAATTTTAGTCACTGTGATGGTTTAAAAAGTGTTTTTTCAACATGAGGCACGATCCAATTGACATTTTGAAGCATTTTGGTACAGTCCAAAAAATCAATTTTCTGATGAAATGCGATGACCCCGGACCTGTCGAACGTTCCCAAATTGGTCAATATTGATGAAATTTCAACATTTAATCTTTTGACTCTAAATGACTGTTGGAGGAGAATTATTACTTTTTCAAATGAAATAAGTGTGTTTAAAGTAATTTCTGTGCTTGAAATTGGTAAAAATTGAAGCTTCGGAGTAAAGCAAAACTCTGCAAAAATGGCAATTTTAGTCACTGTGAGGGTTTAAAAAGTCTTTTTTCAACATGAGGCACGATCCAATTGACATTTTGAAGCTTTTTGGTACAGTCCAAAAAATCAATTTTCTGATGAAAAGCGATAACCCCGGACCTGTCGAACGTTCCCAAATTGGTCAATATTGATGAAATTTTAACATTTAATCTTTTGACTCGAAATGACTGTTGGAGGTGAATTATTACTTTTTCAAATAAAATAAGATATTTTAAAGTCATTTCTGTGCCTGAATTTGGTCAAAATTGAAGCTTCTGAGTAGGCAAAACTCTTTCAAATGTCAATTTTAGTCACTGTGAGGGTTTAAAAAGTGTTTTTTCAACATGAGGCACGATCCAATTGACATTTTGAAGCATTTTGATACAGTCCCAAAAATCAATTTTCTGATGAAAAGCGATGACCCCGGACCTGTCGAACGTTCCCAAATTGGTCAATATTGATAACATTTTATCATTTAATCTTTTGACTGTAAATGACTGTTGAAGGTAAATTGTTACATTTTCAAATAAAATAAGTGTGTTTAAAGTAATTTCTGTGCCTGAAATTCATCAAAATTGAAGCTTCTGAGTAGGCAAATCTCTTTAAAATTTCAATTTTAGTCACAGTGAGGGTTTAAAAAGTGTTTTTTTCTACATGAGGCACGATCCAAATGACATTTTGAAGCATTTTGGTACAGTCCAAAAAATCAATTTTCTGATGAAAAGCGATGACCCCGGACCTGTCGAACGTTCCCAAATTGGTCAATATTGATGACATTTTAACATTTAATCTTTTGACTCTAAATGACTGTTGGAGGAGAATTATTACTTTTTCAAATGAAATAAGTGTGTTTAAAGTAATTTCTGTGCTTGAAATTGGTAAAAATTGAAGCTTCGGAGTAAAGCAAAACTCTGTAAAAATGGCAATTTTAGTCACTGTGAGGGTTTAAAAAGTGTTTTTTCAACATGAGGCACGATCCAATTGACATTTTCAAGCATTTTGGTACAGTCCAAAAATTCAATTTTTCAAATGAAAAATGATGACCTCGGACCTGTGAAACGTTCCCAAAATGGTCAATATTGATGACATTTTATCATTTAATCTTTTGACTGTAAATGACTGTTGAAGGTAAATTGTTACATTTTCAAATAAAATAAGTGTGTTTAAAGTAATTTCTGTGCCTGAAATTCGTCAAAATTGAAGCTTCAGAGTAAGCAAAACTCTGTAAAAATGGCAATTTTAGTCACTGTGAGGGTTTAAAAAGTGGTTTTTCAACATGAGACACGAACCAATTGACATTTTGAAGCATTTTGGTACAGTCCAAAAAATCAATTTTCTGATGAAAAGCGATGACCCCGGACCTGTCGAACGTTCCCAAATTGGTCAATATTTATGAAATTTTAACATTTAATCTTTTGACTCGAAATGACTGTTGGAGGAGAATTATTACTTTTTCATATAAAATAAGGGTGTTTAAAGTCATTTCTGTGCCTGAAATTGGTCAAAATTAAACCTTCTGAATAAGCAAAACTCTGTAAAAATGGCAATTTTAGTCACTGTGAGGGTTTAAAAAGTGTTTTTTCAACATGAGGCATGATCCATTTGACATTTTGAAGCATTTTTGGTACAGTCCAAAAAATACATTTTCTGATGAAAAACGATGACCCGGACCTGTCGAACGTTCCCAAATTGGTCAATATTGATGACATTTTAACATTTAATCTTTTGACTCGAAATGACTGTTGGAGGTGAATTATTACTTTTTCAAATAAAATAAGAGATTTTAAAGTCATTTCTGTGCCTGAATTTGGTCAAAATTGAAGCTTCTGAGTAGGCAAAACTCTTTCAAATGTCAATTTTAGTCACTGTGAGGGTTTAAAAAGTGTTTTTTCAACATGAGGCACGATCCAATTGACATTTTGAAGCATTTTGATACAGTCCCAAAAATCAATTTTCTGATGAAAAGCGATGACCCCGGACCTGTCGAACGTTCCCAAATTGGTCAATATTGATAACATTTTATCATTTAATCTTTTGACTGTAAATGATTGTTGAAGGTAAATTGTTACATTTTCAAATAAAATAAGTGTGTTTAAAGTAATTTATGTGCCTGAAATTCGTCAAAATTGAAGATTCTGAGTAGGCAAAACTCTTTAAAATGTCAATTTTAGTCACAGTGAGGGTTTAAAAAGTGTTTTTTTCTACATGAGGCACGATCCAAATGACATTTTGAAGCATTTTGGTACAGTCCAAAAAATCAATTTTCTGATGAAAAGCGATGACCCCGGACCTGTCGAACGTTCCCAAATTGGTCAATATTGATGACATTTTAACATTTAACCTTTTGA
This sequence comes from Lissotriton helveticus, assembly GCF_964261635.1. Lineage (NCBI taxonomy): Eukaryota > Metazoa > Chordata > Amphibia > Caudata > Salamandridae > Lissotriton > Lissotriton helveticus. The sequence continues at coordinate 1,071,814,993 of NC_136067.1, read as the reverse complement.
CTCTAAATGACTGTTGGAGGAGAATTATTACTTTTTCAAATGAAATAAGTGTGTTTAAAGTAATTTCTGTGCTTGAAATTGGTAAAAATTGAAGCTTCGGAGTAAAGCAAAACTCTGTAAAAATGGCAATTTTAGTCACTGTGAGGGTTTAAAAAGTGGTTTTTCAACATGAGACACAAACCAATTGACATTTTGAAGCATTTTGGTACAGTCCAAAAAAATCAATTTTCTGATGAAAAACGATGACCTGTCGAATGTTCCCAAAATTGTCAATATTGATGACATTTTAACATTTAATCTTTTGACTCTGAATGACTTGTATGTGAATTATTACTTTTTCAAATGAAATAAGTGTATTTAAAGTCATTTCTGTGCCTGAAATTGGTCAAAATTGAAGCTTCTGAGTAGGCAAAACTCTTTAAAATGTCAATTTTAGTCACAGTGAGGGTTTAAAAGGTGTTTTTTCAACATGAGGCATGATCCAAATGACATTTTGAAGCATTTTGGTACAGTCCAAAAAATCAATTTTCTGATGAAAAGCGATGACCCCGGACCTGTCGAACGTTCCCAAATTGGTCAATATTGATGAAATTTTAACATTTAATCTTTTGACTCTAAATGACTGTTGGAGGAGAATTATTACTTTTTCAAATGAAATATGTGTGTTTAAAGTAATTTCTGTGCTTGAAATTGGTAAAAATTGAAGCTTCGGAGTAAAGCAAAACTCTGTAAAAATGGCAATTTTAGTCACTGTGATGGTTTAAAAAGTGTTTTTTCAACATGAGGCACGATCCAATTGACATTTTGAAGCATTTTGGTACAGTCCAAAAAATCAATTTTCTGATGAAATGCGATGACCCCGGACCTGTCGAACGTTCCCAAATTGGTCAATATTGATGAAATTTCAACATTTAATCTTTTGACTCTAAATGACTGTTGGAGGAGAATTATTACTTTTTCAAATGAAATAAGTGTGTTTAAAGTAATTTCTGTGCTTGAAATTGGTAAAAATTGAAGCTTCGGAGTAAAGCAAAACTCTGCAAAAATGGCAATTTTAGTCACTGTGAGGGTTTAAAAAGTCTTTTTTCAACATGAGGCACGATCCAATTGACATTTTGAAGCTTTTTGGTACAGTCCAAAAAATCAATTTTCTGATGAAAAGCGATGACCCCGGACCTGTCGAACGTTCCCAAATTGGTCAATATTGATGAAATTTTAACATTTAATCTTTTGACTCGAAATGACTGTTGGAGGTGAATTATTACTTTTTCAAATAAAATAAGATATTTTAAAGTCATTTCTGTGCCTGAATTTGGTCAAAATTGAAGATTCTGAGTAGGCAAAACTCTTTCAAATGTCAATTTTAGTCACTGTGAGGGTTTAAAAAGTGTTTTTTCAACATGAGGCACGATCCAATTGACATTTTGAAGCATTTTGATACAGTCCCAAAAATCAATTTTCTGATGAAAAGCGATGACCCCGGACCTGTCGAACGTTCCCAAATTGGTCAATATTGATAACATTTTATCATTTAATCTTTTGACTGTAAATGACTGTTGAAGGTAAATTGTTACATTTTCAAATAAAATAAGTGTGTTTAAAGTAATTTCTGTGCCTGAAATTCATCAAAATTGAAGCTTCTGAGTAGGCAAATCTCTTTAAAATTTCAATTTTAGTCACAGTGAGGGTTTAAAAAGTGTTTTTTTCTACATGAGGCACGATCCAAATGACATTTTGAAGCATTTTGGTACAGTCCAAAAAATCAATTTTCTGATGAAAAGCGATGACCCCGGACCTGTCGAACGTTCCCAAATTGGTCAATATTGATGACATTTTAACATTTAACCTTTTGACTCTAAATGACTGTTGGAGGAGAATTATTACTTTTTCAAATGAAATAAGTGTGTTTAAAGTAATTTCTGTGCTTGAAATTGGTAAAAATTGAAGCTTCGGAGTAAAGCAAAACTCTGTAAAAATGGCAATTTTAGTCACTGTGAGGGTTTAAAAAGTGTTTTTTCAACATGAGGCACGATCCAATTGACATTTTCAAGCATTTTGGTACAGTCCAAAAAATAAATTTTCTGATGAAAAATGATGACCTCGGACCTGTGAAACGTTCCCAAAATGGTCAATATTGATGACATTTTATCATTTAATCTTTTGACTGTAAATGACTGTTGAAGGTAAATTGTTACATTTTCAAATAAAATAAGTGTATTTAAAGTCATTTCTGTGCCTGAAATTGGTTCTGTGTAAACAAAACTCTGTAAAAATATCAATTTTAGTCACAGTGAGGGTTTAAAAAGTGTTTTTTCAACATGAGACACAAACCAATTGACATTTTGAAGCATTTTGGTACAGTCCAAAAAAATCAATTTTCTGATGAAAAACGATGACCTGTCGAATGTTCCCAAAATGGTCAATATTGATGACATTTTAACATTTAATCTTTTGACTCGAAATGACTGTTGCAGGTGAATTATTACTTTTTCAAATAAAATAAGAGATTTTAAAGTAATTTCTGTGTCTGAATTTGGTCAAAATTGAAGCTTCTGAGTAAGCAAAACTCAGCAAAAATGGCAATTTTGGTCACTGTGAGAGTTTAAAAAGTGGTTATTCAACATGAGGCACGATCCAATTGACATTGTGAATCTTTTTTGGTACAGTCCAAAAAATCTTTTTTCCGATAAAAAACGATAACCCCGGACCTGTCGAACGTCCCCAAAATGGTCAATATTGATGACATTTTAACGTTTAATCTTCTGACTGTAAATGACTGTTGGAGGTGAATTGTTACATTTTCAAATTAAATACGTGTGTTTAAAGTTATTTCTGTGCCTGAAATTGGTCAAAATTGAAGCTTCTGAGTAAGCAAATTCTGTAAAAATATCAAGTTTGGTCACTGTGAGGGTTTAAAAAGTGGTTATTCAACATGAGGCACGATCCAATTGACATTTTGAATAATTTTTGGTACAGTCTAAAAAATCGATTTTCTGATGAAAAACGATGACCCCAGACCTGTGAAACGATCCTAAAATTGTCAATATTGATGAATTTTTAACATTTATTCTTTTCACTGTAAATGACTGTTGAAGGTGAATTTTTACATTTTCAAATAATATAAGTGTGTTTAAAGTCAATTCTGTGCCTGAAATTGGTCAAAATTAAAACTTCTGAGTAAGCAAAACTCTGCAAAAATGACAATTTTGGTCACTGTGAGGGTTTAAAAAGTGGTTATTCAACATGAGGCACGATCCAATTGACATTTTGAATATTTTTTGGTACAGTCTAAAAAATCAATTTTCTGATGAAAAACGATGACCCCGGACCTGCCGAATGTTCTCCAAATGGTCAATGTTGATACAATTTTAACATTTAATCTTTTGACTAAATGACTGTTGGAGGTGAATTAGTACTTTTTCAAATAAAATAAGTGTATTTAAAGTCATTTCTGTGCCTGAAATTGGTCAAAATGGAGGCTTCTGAGTAAGCAAAACTCTGTAACAATGTCAATTTTGGTCACTGTGAGGGTTTAAAAAGTGGTTATTCAACATGAGGCACTATCCAAATGACATTTTGAAACTTTTTTGGTACAGTCCAAAAAATCAATTTTCTGATGAAAAATGATGACCTCGAACCTGTGAAACGTTCCCAAAATGGTCAATATTGATGAAATGTTATCATTTAATCTTTTGACTGTAAATGACTGTTGGAGGTGAATTGTTACAATTTCAAATAAAATAAGTGTGTTTAAAGTAATTTCTGTGCCTGAAATTCGTCAAAATTGAAGCTTCGGAGTAAGCAAAACTCTGTAAAAATGGCAATTTTAGTCACTGTGAGGGTTTAAAAAGTGGTTTTTCAACATGAGACACGAACCAATTGACATTTTGAAGCATTTTGGTACAGTCCAAAAAATCAATTTTCTGATGAAAAGCGATGACCCCGGACCTGTCGAACGTTCCCAAATTGGTCAATATTTATGAAATTTTAACATTTAATCTTTTGACTCGAAATGACTGTTGGAGGAGAATTATTACTTTTTCATATAAAATAAGGGTGTTTAAAGTCATTTCTGTGCCTGAAATTGGTCAAAATTAAACCTTCTGAATAAGCAAAACTCTGTAAAAATGGCGATTTTAGTCACTGTGAGGGTTTAAAAAGTGTTTTTTCAACATGAGGCATGATCCATTTGACATTTTGAAGCATTTTTGGTACAGTCCAAAAAATAAATTTTCTGATGAAAAACGATGACCCGGACCTGTCGAACGTTCCCAAATTGGTCAATATTGATGAAATTTTAACATTTAATCTTTTGACTCGAAATGACTGTTGGAGGTGAATTATTACTTTTTCAAATAAAATAAGAGATTTTAAAGTCATTTCTGTGCCTGAATTTGGTCAAAATTGAAGCTTCTGAGTAGGCAAAACTCTTTCAAATGTCAATTTTAGTCACTGTGAGGGTTTAAAAAGTGTTTTTTCAACATGAGGCACGATCCAATTGACATTTTGAAGCATTTTGATACAGTCCCAAAAATCAATTTTCTGATGAAAAGCGATGACCCCGGACCTGTCGAACGTTCCCAAATTGGTCAATATTGATAACATTTTATCATTTAATCTTTTGACTGTAAATGACTGTTGAAGGTAAATTGTTACATTTTCAAATAAAATAAGTGTGTTTAAAGTAATTTCTGTGCCTGAAATTCGTCAAAATTGAAGCTTCTGAGTTGGCAAAACTCTTTAAAATGTCAATTTTAGTCACAGTGAGGGTTTAAAAAGTGTTTTTTTCTACATGAGGCACGATCCAAATGACATTTTGAAGCATTTTGGTACAGTCCAAAAAATCAATTTTCTGATGAAAAGCGATGACCCCGGACCTGTCGAACGTTCCCAAATTGGTCAATATTGATGACATTTTAACATTTAACCTTTTGACTCTAAATGACTGTTGGAGGAGAATTATTACTTTTTCAAATGAAATAAGTGTGTTTAAAGTAATTTCTGTGCTTGAAATTGGTAAAAATTGAAGCTTCGGAGTAAAGCAAAACTCTGTAAAAATGGCAATTTTAGTCACTGTGAGGGTTTAAAAAGTGTTTTTTCAACATGAGGCACGATCCAATTGACATTTTCAAGCATTTTGGTACAGTCCAAAAAATTAATTTTCTGATGAAAAATGATGACCTCGGACCTGTGAAACGTTCCCAAAATGGTCAATATTGATGACATTTTATCATTTAATCTTTTGACTGTAAATGACTGTTGAAGGTAAATTGTTACATTTTCAAATAAAATAAGTGTATTTAAAGTCATTTCTGTGCCTGAAATTGGTTCTGTGTAAACAAAACTCTGTAAAAATATCAATTTTAGTCACAGTGAGGGTTTAAAAAGTGTTTTTTCAACATGAGGCAGGATCCAAATGACATTTTGAAGCATTTTGGTACAGTCCGAAAAATCAATTTTCTGATGAAAAGCGATGACCCCGGACCTGTCGAACGTTCCCAAATTGGTCAATATTGATGAAATTTTAACATTTAATCTTTTGACTGTAAATGACTGTTGGAGGTGAATTGTTACATTTTCATATAAAATAAGTGTGTTTAAAGTAATTTCTGTGCCTGAAATTGGTCAAAATTGAAGCTTCGGAGTAAGCAAAACTCTGTAAAAATGGCAATTTTAGTCACTGTGAGGGTTTAAAAAGTGGTTTTTCAACATGAGACACAAACCAATTGACATTTTGAAGCATTTTGGTACAGTCCAAAAAAATCAATTTTCTGATGAAAAACGATGACCTGTCGAATGTTCCCAAAATTGTCAATATTGATGACATTTTAACATTTAATCTTTTGACTCTGAATGACTTGTATGTGAATTATTACTTTTTCAAATGAAATAAGTGTATTTAAAGTCATTTCTGTGCCTGAAATTGGTCAAAATTGAAGCTTCTGAGTAGGCAAAACTCTTTAAAATGTCAATTTTAGTCACAGTGAGGGTTTAAAAGGTGTTTTTTCAACATGAGGCATGATCCAAATGACATTTTGAAGCATTTTGGTACAGTCCAAAAAATCAATTTTCTGATGAAAAGCGATGACCCCGGACCTGTCGAACGTTCCCAAATTGGTCAATATTGATGAAATTTTAACATTTAATCTTTTGACTCTAAATGACTGTTGGAGGAGAATTATTACTTTTTCAAATGAAATATGTGTGTTTAAAGTAATTTCTGTGCTTGAAATTGGTAAAAATTGAAGCTTCGGAGTAAAGCAAAACTCTGTAAAAATGGCAATTTTAGTCACTGTGATGGTTTAAAAAGTGTTTTTTCAACATGAGGCACGATCCAATTGACATTTTGAAGCATTTTGGTACAGTCCAAAAAATCAATTTTCTGATGAAATGCGATGACCCCGGACCTGTCGAACGTTCCCAAATTGGTCAATATTGATGAAATTTCAACATTTAATCTTTTGACTCTAAATGACTGTTGGAGGAGAATTATTACTTTTTCAAATGAAATAAGTGTGTTTAAAGTAATTTCTGTGCTTGAAATTGGTAAAAATTGAAGCTTCGGAGTAAAGCAAAACTCTGTAAAAATGGCAATTTTAGTCACTGTGAGGGTTAAAAAAGTCTTTTTTCAACATGAGGCACGATCCAATTGACATTTTGAAGCTTTTTGGTACAGTCCAAAAAATCAATTTTCTGATGAAAAGCGATGACCTCGGACCTGTCGAACGTTCCCAAATTGGTCAATATTGATGAAATTTTAACATTTAATCTTTTGACTCGAAATGACTGTTGGAGGTGAATTATTACTTTTTCAAATAAAATAAGAGATTTTAAAGTCATTTCTGTGCCTGAATTTGGTCAAAATTGAAGCTTCTGAGTAGGCAAAACTCTTTCAAATGTCAATTTTAGTCACTGTGAGGGTTTAAAAAGTGTTTTTTCAACATGAGGCACGATCCAATTGACATTTTGAAGCATTTTGATACAGTCCCAAAAATCAATTTTCTGATGAAAAGCGATGACCCCGGACCTGTCGAACGTTCCCAAATTGGTCAATATTGATAACATTTTATCATTTAATCTTTTGACTGTAAATGACTGTTGAAGGTAAATTGTTACATTTTCAAATAAAATAAGTGTGTTTAAAGTAATTTCTGTGCCTGAAATTCATCAAAATTGAAGCTTCTGAGTAGGCAAAACTCTTTAAAATTTCAATTTTAGTCACAGTGAGGGTTTAAAAAGTGTTTTTTTCTACATGAGGCACGATCCAAATGACATTTTGAAGCATTTTGGTACAGTCCAAAAAATAAATTTTCTGATGAAAAATGATGACCTCGGACCTGTGAAACGTTCCCAAAATGGTCAATATTGATGACATTTTATCATTTAATCTTTTGACTGTAAATGACTGTTGAAGGTAAATTGTTACATTTTCAAATAAAATAAGTGTATTTAAAGTCATTTCTGTGCCTGAAATTGGTTCTGTGTAAACAAAACTCTGTAAAAATATCAATTTTAGTCACAGTGAGGGTTTAAAGTGTTTTTTCAACATGAGGCATGATCCAAATGACATTTTGAAGCATTTTGGTACAGTCCGAAAAATCAATTTTCTGATGAAAAGCGATGACCCCGGACCTGTCGAACGTTCCCAAATTGGTCAATATTGATGAAATTTTAACATTTAATCTTTTGACTGTAAATGACTGTTGGAGGTGAATTGTTACATTTTCATATAAAATAAGTGTGTTTAAAGTAATTTCTGTGCCTGAAATTGGTCAAAATTGAAGCTTCGGAGTAAGCAAAACTCTGTAAAAATGGCAATTTTAGTCACTGTGAGGGTTTAAAAAGTGGTTTTTCAACATGAGACACAAACCAATTGACATTTTGAAGCATTTTGGTACAGTCCAAAAAAATCAATTTTCTGATGAAAAACGATGACCTGTCGAATGTTCCCAAAATGGTCAATATTGATGACATTTTAACATTTAATCTTTTGACTCGAAATGACTGTTGCAGGTGAATTATTACTTTTTCAAATAAAATAAGAGATTTTAAAGTAATTTCTGTGTCTGAATTTGGTCAAAATTGAAGCTTCTGAGTAAGCAAAACTCAGCAAAAATGGCAATTTTGGTCACTGTGAGAGTTTAAAAAGTGGTTATTCAACATGAGGCACGATCCAATTGACATTGTGAATCTTTTTTGGTACAGTCCAAAAAATCTTTTTTCCGATAAAAAACGATAACCCCGGACCTGTCGAACGTCCCCAAAATGGTCAATATTGATGACATTTTAACGTTTAATCTTCTGACTGTAAATGACTGTTGGAGGTGAATTGTTACATTTTCAAATTAAATACGTGTGTTTAAAGTTATTTCTGTGCCTGAAATTGGTCAAAATTGAAGCTTCTGAGTAAGCAAATTCTGTAAAAATATCAAGTTTGGTCACTGTGAGGGTTTAAAAAGTGGTTATTCAACATGAGGCACGATCCAATTGACATTTTGAATAATTTTTGGTACAGTCTAAAAAATCGATTTTCTGATGAAAAACGATGACCCCAGACCTGTGAAACGATCCTAAAATTGTCAATATTGATGAATTTTTAACATTTATTCTTTTCACTGTAAATGACTGTTGAAGGTGAATTTTTACATTTTCAAATAATATAAGTGTGTTTAAAGTCAATTCTGTGCCTGAAATTGGTCAAAATTAAAACTTCTGAGTAAGCAAAACTCTGCAAAAATGACAATTTTGGTCACTGTGAGGGTTTAAAAAGTGGTTATTCAACATGAGGCACGATCCAATTGACATTTTGAATATTTTTTGGTACAGTCTAAAAAATCAATTTTCTGATGAAAAACGATGACCCTGGACCTGCCGAATGTTCTCCAAACGGTCAATGTTGATACAATTTTAACATTTAATCTTTTGACTAAATGACTGTTGGAGGTGAATTAGTACTTTTTCAAATAAAATAAGTGTATTTAAAGTCATTTCTGTGCCTGAAATTGGTCAAAATGGAGGCTTCTGAGTAAGCAAAACTCTGTAACAATGTCAATTTTGGTCACTGTGAGGGTTTAAAAAGTGGTTATTCAACATGAGGCACGATCCAAATGACATTTTGAAACTTTTTTGGTACAGTCCAAAAAATCAATTTTCTGATGAAAAATGATGACCTCGAACCTGTGAAACGTTCCCAAAATGGTCAATATTGATGAAATGTTATCATTTAATCTTTTGACTGTAAATGACTGTTGGAGGTGAATTGTTACAATTTCAAATAAAATAAGTGTGTTTAAAGTAATTTCTGTGCCTGAAATTCGTCAAAATTGAAGCTTCGGAGTAAGCAAAACTCTGTAAAAATGGCAATTTTAGTCACTGTGAGGGTTTAAAAAGTGGTTTTTCAACATGAGACACGAACCAATTGACATTTTGAAGCATTTTGGTACAGTCCAAAAAATCAATTTTCTGATGAAAAGCGATGACCCCGGACCTGTCGAACGTTCCCAAATTGGTCAATATTTATGAAATTTTAACATTTAATCTTTTGACTCGAAATGACTGTTGGAGGAGAATTATTACTTTTTCATATAAAATAAGGGTGTTTAAAGTCATTTCTGTGCCTGAAATTGGTCAAAATTAAACCTTCTGAATAAGCAAAACTCTGTAAAAATGGCAATTTTAGTCACTGTGAGGGTTTAAAAAGTGTTTTTTCAACATGAGGCATGATCCATTTGACATTTTGAAGCATTTTTAGTACAGTCCAAAAAATAAATTTTCTGATGAAAAACGATGACCCGGACCTGTCGAACGTTCCCAAATTGGTCAATATTGATGAAATTTTAACATTTAATCTTTTGACTCGAAATGACTGTTGGAGGTGAATTATTACTTTTTCAAATAAAATAAGAGATTTTAAAGTCATTTCTGTGCCTGAATTTGGTCAAAATTGAAGCTTCTGAGTAGGCAAAACTCTTTCAAATGTCAATTTTAGTCACTGTGAGGGTTTAAAAAGTGTTTTTTCAACATGAGGCACGATCCAATTGACATTTTGAAGCATTTTGATACAGTCGCAAAAATCAATTTTCTGATGAAAAGCGATGAACGTTCCCAAATTGGTCAATATTGATAACATTTTATCATTTAATCTTTTGACTGTAAATGACTGTTGAAGGTAAATTGTTACATTTTCAAATAAAATAAGTGTGTTTAAAGTAATTTCTGTGCCTGAAATTCGTCAAAATTGAAGCTTCTGAGTAGGCAAAACTCTTTAAAATGTCAATTTTAGTCACAGTGAGGGTTTAAAAAGTGTTTTTTTCTACATGAGGCACGATCCAAATGACATTTTGAAGCATTTTGGTACAGTCCAAAAAATCAATTTTCTGATGAAAAGCGATGACCCCGGACCTGTCGAACGTTCCCAAATTGGTCAATATTGATGACATTTTAACATTTAACCTTTTGACTCTAAATGACTGTTGGAGGAGAATTATTACTTTTTCAAATGAAATAAGTGTGTTTAAAGTAATTTCTGTGCTTGAAATTGGTAAAAATTGAAGCTTCGGAGTAAAGCAAAACTCTGTAAAAATGGCAATTTTAGTCACTGTGAGGGTTTAAAAAGTGTTTTTTCAACATGAGGCACGATCCAATTGACATTTTGAAGCATTTTGGTACAGTCCAAAAAATAAATTTTCTGATGAAAAATGATGACCTCGGACCTGTGAAACGTTCCCAAAATGGTCAATATTGATGACATTTTATCATTTAATCTTTTGACTGTAAATGACTGTTGAAGGTAAATTGTTACATTTTCAAATAAAATAAGTGTATTTAAAGTCATTTCTGTGCCTGAAATTGGTTCTGTGTAAACAAAACTCTGTAAAAATATCAATTTTAGTCACAGTGAGGGTTTAAAAAGTGTTTTTTCAACATGAGGCATGATCCAAATGACATTTTGAAGCATTTTGGTACAGTCCGAAAAATCAATTTTCTGATGAAAAGCGATGACCCCGGACCTGTCGAACGTTCCCAAATTGGTCAATATTGATGAAATTTTAACATTTAATCTTTTGACTGTAAATGACTGTTGGAGGTGAATTGTTACATTTTCATATAAAATAAGTGTGTTTAAAGTAATTTCTGTGCCTGAAATTGGTCAAAATTGAAGCTTCGGAGTAAGCAAAACTCTGTAAAAATGGCAATTTTAGTCACTGTGAGGGTTTAAAAAGTGGTTTTTCAACATGAGACACAAACCAATTGACATTTTGAAGCATTTTGGTACAGTCCAAAAAAATCAATTTTCTGATGAAAAACGATGACCTGTCGAATGTTCCCAAAATGGTCAATATTGATGACATTTTAACATTTAATCTTTTGACTCTGAATGACTGTTGTATGTGAATTATTACTTTTTCAAATGAAATAAGTGTATTTAAAGTCATTTCTGTGCCTGAAATTGGTCAAAATTGAAGCTTCTGAGTAGGCAAAACTCTTTAAAATGTCAATTTTAGTCACAGTGAGGGTTTAAAAGGTGTTTTTTCAACATGAGGCATGATCCAAATGACATTTTGAAGCATTTTGGTACAGTCCAAAAAATCAATTTTCTGATGAAAAGCGATGACCCCGGACCTGTCGAACGTTCCCAAATTGGTCAATATTGATGAAATTTTAACATTTAATCTTTTGACTCTAAATGACTGTTGGAGGAGAATTATTACTTTTTCAAATGAAATATGTGTGTTTAAAGTAATTTCTGTGCTTGAAATTGGTAAAAATTGAAGCTTCGGAGTAAAGCAAAACTCTGTAAAAATGGCAATTTTAGTCACTGTGATGGTTTAAAAAGTGTTTTTTCAACATGAGGCACGATCCAATTGACATTTTGAAGCATTTTGGTACAGTCCAAAAAATCAATTTTCTGATGAAAGGCGATGACCCCGGACCTGTCGAACGTTCCCAAATTGGTCAATATTGATGAAATTTTAACATTTAATCTTTTGACTCTAAATGACTGTTGGAGGAGAATTATTACTTTTTCAAATGAAATAAGTGTGTTTAAAGTAATTTCTGTGCTTGAAATTGGTAAAAATTGAAGCTTCGGAGTAAAGCAAAACTCTGTAAAAATGGCAATTTTAGTCACTGTGAGGGTTTAAAAAGTCTTTTTTCAACATGAGGCACGATCCAATTGACATTTTGAAGCTTTTTGGTACAGTCCAAAAAATCAATTTTCTGATGAAAAGCGATGACCCCGGACCTGTCGAACGTTCCCAAATTGGTCAATATTGATGAAATTTTAACATTTAATCTTTTGACTCGAAATGACTGTTGGAGGTGAATTATTACTTTTTCAAATAAAATAAGAGATTTTTTTTTTCAAAACTGTATCAAATAAAATAAGAGATTTTAAAGTCATTTCTGTGCCTGAATTTGGTCAAAATTGAAGCTTCTGAGTAGGCAAAACTCTTTCAAATGTCAATTTTAGTCACTGTGAGGGTTTAAAAAGTGTTTTTTCAACATGAGGCACGATCCAATTGACATTTTGAAGCATTTTGATACAGTCCCAAAAATCAATTTTCTGATGAAAAGCGATGACCCCGGACCTGTCGAACGTTCCCAAATTGGTCAATATTGATAACATTTTATCATTTAATCTTTTGACTGTAAATGACTGTTGAAGGTAAATTGTTACATTTTCAAATAAAATAAGTGTGTTTAAAGTAATTTCTGTGCCTGAAATTCATCAAAATTGAAGCTTCTGAGTAGGCAAAACTCTTTAAAATTTCAATTTTAGTCACAGTGAGGGTTTAAAAAGTGTTTTTTTCTACATGAGGCACGATCCAAATGACATTTTGAAGCATTTTGGTACAGTCCAAAAAATCTATTTTCTGATGAAAAGCGATGACCCCGGACCTGTCGAACGTTCCCAAATTGGTCAATATTGATGACATTTTAACATTTAACCTTTTGACTCTAAATGACTGTTGGAGGAGAATTATTACTTTTTCAAATGAAATAAGTGTGTTTAAAGTAATTTCTGTGCTTGAAATTGGTAAAAATTGAAGCTTCGGAGTAAAGCAAAACTCTGTAAAAATGGCAATTTTAGTCACTGTGAGGGTTTAAAAAGTGTTTTTTCAACATGAGGCACGATCCAATTGACATTTTCAAGCATTTTGGTACAGTCCAAAAAATAAATTTTCTGATGAAAAATGATGACCTCGGACCTGTGAAACGTTCCCAAAATGGTCAATATTGATGACATTTTATCATTTAATCTTTTGACTGTAAATGACTGTTGAAGGTAAATTGTTACATTTTCAAATAAAATAAGTGTATTTAAAGTCATTTCTGTGCCTGAAATTGGTTCTGTGTAAACAAAACTCTGTAAAAATATCAATTTTAGTCACAGTGAGGGTTTAAAAAGTGTTTTTTCAACATGAGGCATGATCCAAATGACATTTTGAAGCATTTTGGTACAGTCCGAAAAATCAATTTTCTGATGAAAAGCGATGACCCCGGACCTGTCGAACGTTCCCAAATTGGTCAATATTGATGAAATTTTAACATTTAATCTTTTGACTGTAAATGACTGTTGGAGGTGAATTGTTACATTTTCATATAAAATAAGTGTGTTTAAAGTAATTTCTGTGCCTGAAATTGGTCAAAATTGAAGCTTCGGAGTAAGCAAAACTCTGTAAAAATGGCAATTTTAGTCACTGTGAGGGTTTAAAAAGTGGTTTTTCAACATGAGACACAAACCAATTGACATTTTGAAGCATTTTGGTACAGTCCAAAAAAATCAATTTTCTGATGAAAAACGATGACCTGTCGAATGTTCCCAAAATGGTCAATATTGATGACATTTTAACATTTAATCTTTTGACTCTGAATGACTTGTATGTGAATTATTACTTTTTCAAATGAAATAAGTGTATTTAAAGTCATTTCTGTGCCTGAAATTGGTCAAAATTGAAGCTTCTGAGTAGGCAAAACTCTTTAAAATGTCAATTTTAGTCACAGTGAGGGTTTAAAAAGTGTTTTTTCAACATGAGGCATGATCCAAATGACATTTTGAAGCATTTTGGTACAGTCCAAAAAATCAATTTTCTGATGAAAAGCAATGACCCCGGACCTGTCGAACGTTCCCAAATTGGTCAATATTGATGAAATTTTAACATTTAATCTTTTGACTCTAAATGACTGTTGGAGGAGAATTATTACTTTTTCAAATGAAATATGTGTGTTTAAAGTAATTTCTGTGCTTGAAATTGGTAAAAATTGAAGCTTCGGAGTAAAGCAAAACTCTGTAAAAATGGCAATTTTAGTCACTGTGATGGTTTAAAAAGTGTTTTTTCAACATGAGGCACGATCCAATTGACATTTTGAAGCATTTTGGTACAGTCCAAAAAATCAATTTTCTGATGAAAAGCGATGACCCCGGACCTGTCGAACGTTCCCAAATTGGTCAATATTGATGAAATTTTAACATTTAATCTTTTGACTCTAAATGACTGTTGGAGGAGAATTATTACTTTTTCAAATGAAATAAGTGTGTTTAAAGTAATTTCTGTGCTTGAAATTGGTAAAAATTTAAGCTTCGGAGTAAAGCAAAACTCTGTAAAAATGGCAATTTTAGTCACTGTGAGGGTTTAAAAAGTCTTTTTTCAACATGAGGCACGATCCAATTGACATTTTGAAGCTTTTTGGTACAGTCCAAAAAATCAATTTTCTGATGAAAAGCGATGACCCCGGACCTGTCGAACGTTCCCAAATTGGTCAATATTGATGAAATTTTAACATTTAATCTTTTGATTCGAAATGACTGTTGGAGGAGAATTATTACTTTTTCATATAAAATAAGGGTGTTTAAAGTCATTTCTGTGCCTGAAATTGGTCAAAATTAAACCTTCTGAATAAGCAAAACTCTGTAAAAATGGCAATTTTAGTCACTGTGAGGGTTTAAAAAGTGTTTTTTCAACATGAGGCATGATCCAATTGACATTTTGAAGCATTTTTGGTACAGTCCAAAAAATAAATTTTCTGATGAAAAACGATGACCCCGGACCTGTCGAACGTTCCCAAATTGGTCAATATTGATGAAATTTTAACATTTAATCTTTTGACTCGAAATGACTGTTGCAGGTGAATTATTACTTTTTCAAATAAAATAAGAGATTTTAAAGTAATTTCTGTGTCTGAATTTGGTCAAAATTGAAGCTTCTGAGTAAGCAAAACTCAGCAAAAATGGCAATTTTGGTCACTGTGAGAGTTTAAAAAGTGGTTATTCAACATGAGGCACGATCCAATTGACATTGTGAATCTTTTTTGGTACAGTCCAAAAAATCTTTTTTCCGATAAAAAACGATAACCCCGGACCTGTCGAACGTCCCCAAAATGGTCAATATTGATGACATTTTAACGTTTAATCTTCTGACTGTAAATGACTGTTGGAGGTGAATTGTTACATTTTCAAATTAAATACGTGTGTTTAAAGTTATTTCTGTGCCTGAAATTGGTCAAAATTGAAGCTTCTGAGTAAGCAAATTCTGTAAAAATATCAAGTTTGGTCACTGTGAGGGTTTAAAAAGTGGTTATTCAACATGAGGCACGATCCAATTGACATTTTGAATAATTTTTGGTACAGCCTAAAAAATCGATTTTCTGATGAAAAACGATGACCCCAGACCTGTGAAACGATCCTAAAATTGTCAATATTGATGAATTTTTAACATTTATTCTTTTCACTGTAAATGACTGTTGAAGGTGAATTTTTACATTTTCAAATAATATAAGTGTGTTTAAAGTCAAATCTGTGCCTGAAATTGGTCAAAATTAAAACTTCTGAGTAAGCAAAACTCTGCAAAAATGACAATTTTGGTCACTGTGAGGGTTTAAAAAGTGGTTATTCAACATGAGGCACGATCCAATTGACATTTTGAATAATTTTTGGTACAGTCTAAAAAATCAATTTTCTGATGAAAAACGATGACCCCGGACCTGCCGAATGTTCTCCAAATGGTCAATGTTGATACAATTTTAACATTTAATCTTTTGACTCTAAATGACTGTTGGAGGTGAATTAGTACTTTTTCAAATAAAATAAGTGTATTTAAAGTCATTTCTGTGCCTGAAATTGGTCAAAATGGAGGCTTCTGAGTAAGCAAAACTCTGTAACAATGTCAATTTTGGTCACTGTGAGGGTTTAAAAAGTGGTTATTCAACATGAGGCACGATCCAAATGACATTTTGAAACTTTTTTGGTACAGTCCAAAAAATCAATTTTCTGATGAAAAATGATGACCTCGAACCTGTGAAACGTTCCCAAAATGGTCAATATTGATGAAATGTTATCATTTAATCTTTTGACTGTAAATGACTGTTGGAGGTGAATTGTTACAATTTCAAATAAAATAAGTGTGTTTAAAGTAATTTCTGTGCTTGAAATTGGTAAAAATTGAAGCTTCGGAGTAAAGCAAAACTCTGTAAAAATGGCAATTTTAGTCAACGTGAGGGTTTAAAAAGTGTTTTTTCAACATGAGGCACGATCCAATTGACATTTTGAAGCATTTTGGTACAGTCCAAAAAATCAATTTTCTGATGAAAAGCGATGACCCCGGACCTGTCGAACGTCCCCAAAATGGTCAATATTGATGACATTTTAACGTTTAATCTTTTAACTGTAAATGACTGTTGGAGGTGAATTGTTACATTTTCAAATTAAATACGTGTGTTTAAAGTTATTTCTGTGCCTGAAATTGGTCAAAATTGAAGCTTCTGAGTATGCAAATTCTGTAAAAATATCAAGTTTGGTCACTGTGAGGGTTTAAAAAGTGGTTATTCAACATGAGGCACGATCCAATTGACATTTTGAATAATTTTTGGTACAGTCTAAAAAATCGATTTTCTGATGAAAAACGATGACCCCAGACCTGTGAAACGATCCTAAAATTGTCAATATTGATGAATTTTTAACATTTATTCTTTTCACTGTAAATGACTGTTGAAGGTGAATTTTTACATTTTCAAATAATATAAGTGTGTTTAAAGTCAATTCTGTGCCTGAAATTGGTCAAAATTAAAACTTCTGAGTAAGCAAAACTCTGCAAAAATGACAATTTTGGTCACTGTGAGGGTTTAAAAAGTGGTTATTCAACATGAGGCACGATCCAATTGACATTTTGAATAATTTTTGGTACAGTCTAAAAAATCAATTTTCTGATGAAAAACGATGACCCCGGACCTGCCGAATGTTCTCCAAATGGTCAATGTTGATACAATTTTAACATTTAATCTTTTGACTCTAAATGACTGTTGGAGGTGAATTAGTACTTTTTCAAATAAAATAAGTGTATTTAAAGTCATTTCTGTGCCTGAAATTGGTCAAAATGGAGGCTTCTGAGTAAGCAAAACTCTGTAACAATGTCAATTTTGGTCACTGTGAGGGTTTAAAAAGTGGTTATTCAACATGAGGCACGATCCAAATGACATTTTGAAACTTTTTTGGTACAGTCCAAAAAATCAATTTTCTGATGAAAAATTATGACCTCGGACCTGTGAAACGTTCCCAAATTGGTCAATATTGATGAAATGTTATCATTTAATCTTTTGACTGTAAATGACTGTTGGAGGAGAATTATTACTTTTTCATATAAAATAAGGGTGTTTAAAGTCATTTCTGTGCCTGAAATTGGTCAAAAATTAAACCTTCTGAATAAGCAAAACTCTGTAAAAATGGCAATTTTAGTCACTGTGAGGGTTTAAAAAGTGTTTTTTCAACATGAGGCATGATCCAATTGACATTTTGAAGCATTTTTGGTACAGTCCAAAAAATTAATTTTCTGATGAAAAACGATGACCCCGGACCTGTCGAACGTCCCCAAAATGGTCAATATTGATGACATTTTAACGTTCAATCTTTTGACTGTAAATGACTGTTGGAGGGTAATTGTTACATTTTCAAATTAAATACGTGTGTTTAAAGTTATTTCTGTGCCTGAAATTGGTCAAAATTGAAGCTTCTGAGTAAGCAAATTCTGTAAAAATATCAAGTTTGGTCACTGTGAGGGTTTAAAAAGTGGTTATTCAACATGAGGCACGATCCAATTGACATTTTGAATAATTTTTGGTACAGTCTAAAAAATCGATTTTCTGATGAAAAACGATGACCCCAGACCTGTGAAACGATCCTAAAATTGTCAATATTGATGAATTTTTAACATTTATTCTTTTCACTGTAAATGACCGTTGAAGGTGAATTTTTACATTTTCAAATAATATAAGTGTGTTTAAAGTCAATTCTGTGCCTGAAATTGGTCAAAATTAAAACTTCTGAGTAAGCAAAACTCTGCAAAAATGACAATTTTGGTCACTGTGAGGGTTTAAAAAGTGGTTATTCAACATGAGGCACGATCCAATTGACATTTTGAATAATTTTTGGTACAGTCTAAAAAATTAATTTTCTGATGAAAAACGATGACCCTGGACCTGCCGAACGTTCTCCAAATGGTCAATGTTGATACAATTTTAACATTTAATCTTTTGACTCTAAATGACTGTTGGAGGTGAATTAGTACTTTTTCAAATAAAATAAGTGTATTTAAAGTCATTTCTGTGCCTGAAATTGGTCAAAATGGAGGCTTCTGAGTAAGCAAAACTCTGTAACAATGTCAATTTTGGTCACTGTGAGGGTTTAAAAAGTGGTTATTCAACATGAGGCACGATCCAAATGACATTTTGAAACTTTTTTGGTACAGTCCAAAAAATCAATTTTCTGATGAAAAATGATGACCTCGAACCTGTGAAACGTTCCCAAAATGGTCAATATTGATGAAATGTTATCATTTAATCTTTTGACTGTAAATGACTGTTGGAGGAGAATTATTACTTTTTCATATAAAATAAGGGTGTTTAAAGTCATTTCTGTGCCTGAAATTGGTCAAAAATTAAACCTTCTGAATAAGCAAAACTCTGTAAAAATGGCAATTTTAGTCACTGTGAGGGTTTAAAAAGTGGTTTTTCAACATGAGGCATGATCCAATTGACATTTTGAAGCATTTTTGGTACAGTCCCAAAAATAAATTTTCTGATGAAAAGCGATGACCCCGGACCTGTCGAACGTTCCCAAATTGGTCAATATTGATGACATTTTAACATTTAATCTTTTGACTCTAAATGACTGTTGGAGGAGAATTATTACTTTTTCAAATGAAATAAGTGTGTTTAAAGTAATTTCTGTGCTTGAAATTGGTAAAAATTGAAGCTTCGGAGAAAGCAAAACTCTGTAAAAATGGCAATTTTAGTCACTGTGAGGGTTTAAAAAGTGTTTTTTCAACAAGAGGCACCATCCAATTGACATTTTGAAGCATTTTGGTACAGTCCAAAAAAATCAATTTTCTGATGAAAAGCGATGACCCCGGACCTGTCGAACGTTCCCAAATTGGTCAATATTGATGAAATTTTAACATTAAATCTTTTGACTCGAAATGACTGTTGGCGGAGAATTATTACTTTTTCATATAAAATAAGGGTGTTTAAAGTCATTTCTGTGCCTGCATTTGTCAAAATTAAACCTTCTGAATAAGCAAAACTCTGTAACAATTGCAATTTTAGTCACTGTGAGGGTTTAAAAAGTGGTTTTTCAACATGAGGCATGATCCAATTGACATTTTGAAGCATTTTTGGTACAGTCCAAAAAATAAATTTTCTGATGAAAAACGATGACCCCGGACCTGTCGAATGTTCCCAAATTGGTCAATATTGATGACATTTTAACATTTAATCTTTTGACTCTGAATGACTGTTGGAGGAGAATTATTACTTTTCAAATATAATAAGTGTGTTTAAAGTAATTTCTGTGCTTGAAATTGGTAAAAATTGAAGCTTCGGAGTAAAGCAAAACTCTGTAAAAATGGCAATTTTAGTCACTGTGAGGGTTTAAAAAGTATTTTTTCAACATGAGGCACGACCCAATTGACATTTTCAAGCATTTTGGTACAGTCCAAAAAATCTATTTTCTGATGAAAAACTGTGACCCCCGACCTGCCGAACATTCTCCAAATGGTCAATGTTGATACAATTTTAACATTTAATCTTTTGACTCTAAATGGCTGTTGGAGGTGAATTAGTACTTTTTCAAATAAAATAAGTGTATTTAAAGTCATTTCTGTGCCTGAAATTGGTCAAAATGGAAGCTTCTGAGTAAGCAAAACTCTGTAACAATGTCAATTTTGGTCACTGTGAGGGTTTAAAAAGTGGTTATTCAACATGAGGCACGATCCAAATGACATTTTGAAACTTTTTTGGTACAGTCCAAAAAATCAATTTTCTGATGAAAAATGATGACCTCGGACCTGTGAAACGTTCCCAAAATGGTCAATATTGATGAAATGTTATCATTTAATCTTTTGACTGTAAATGACTGTTGGAGGTGAATTGTTACAATTTCAAATAAAATAAGTGTGTTTAAAGTAATTTCTGTGCCTGAAATTGGTCAAAAATTGAAGCTTTGGAGTAAGCAAAACTCTGTAAAAATGGCAATTTTAGTCACTGTGAGGGTTTAAAAAGTGGTTTTTCAACATGAGACACGAACCAATTGACATTTTGAAGCATTTTGGGACAGTCCAAAAAATCAATTTTCTGATGAAAAACGATGACCTGTCGAATGTTCCCAAAATGGTCAATATTGATGACATTTTAACATTTAATCTTTTGACTCTGAATGACTGTTGTATGTGGATTATTACTTTTTCAAATGAAATAAGTGTATTTAAAGTCATTTCTGTGCCTGAAATTGGTCAAAATTGAAGCTTCTGAGTAGGCAAAACTCTTTCAAATGTCAATTTTAGTCACTGTGAAGGTTTAAAAAGTGTTTTTTCAACATGAGGCACGATCCAATTAACATTTTCAAGCATTTTGGTACAGTCCAAAAAATCAATTTTCTGATGAAAAATGATGACCTCGGACCTCTGAAACGTTCCCAAAATGGTCAATATTGATGACATTTTATCATTTAATCTTTTGACTGTAAATGACTGTTGAAGGTAAATTGTTACAATTTCAAATAAAATAAGTGTGTTTAAAGTAATTTCTGTGCTTGAAATTGGTAAAAATTGAAGCTTCGGAGTAAAGCAAAACTCTGTAAAAATGGCAATTTTAGTCAACGTGAGGGTTTAAAAAGTGTTTTTTCAACATGAGGCACGATCCAATTGACATTTTGAAGCATTTTGGTACAGTCCAAAAAATCAATTTTCTGATGAAAAGCGATGACCCCGGACCTGTCGAACGTCCCCAAAATGGTCAATATTGATGACATTTTAACGTTTAATCTTTTAACTGTAAATGACTGTTGGAGGTGAATTGTTACATTTTCAAATTAAATACGTGTGTTTAAAGTTATTTCTGTGCCTGAAATTGGTCAAAATTGAAGCTTCTGAGTATGCAAATTCTGTAAAAATATCAAGTTTGGTCACTGTGAGGGTTTAAAAAGTGGTTATTCAACATGAGGCACGATCCAATTGACATTTTGAATAATTTTTGGTACAGTCTAAAAAATCGATTTTCTGATGAAAAACGATGACCCCAGACCTGTGAAACGATCCTAAAATTGTCAATATTGATGAATTTTTAACATTTATTCTTTTCACTGTAAATGACTGTTGAAGGTGAATTTTTACATTTTCAAATAATATAAGTGTGTTTAAAGTCAATTCTGTGCCTGAAATTGGTCAAAATTAAAACTTCTGAGTAAGCAAAACTCTGCAAAAATGACAATTTTGGTCACTGTGAGGGTTTAAAAAGTGGTTATTCAACATGAGGCACGATCCAATTGACATTTTGAATAATTTTTGGTACAGTCTAAAAAATCAATTTTCTGATGAAAAACGATGACCCCGGACCTGCCGAATGTTCTCCAAATGGTCAATGTTGATACAATTTTAACATTTAATCTTTTGACTCTAAATGACTGTTGGAGGTGAATTAGTACTTTTTCAAATAAAATAAGTGTATTTAAAGTCATTTCTGTGCCTGAAATTGGTCAAAATGGAGGCTTCTGAGTAAGCAAAACTCTGTAACAATGTCAATTTTGGTCACTGTGAGGGTTTAAAAAGTGGTTATTCAACATGAGGCACGATCCAAATGACATTTTGAAACTTTTTTGGTACAGTCCAAAAAATCAATTTTCTGATGAAAAATTATGACCTCGGACCTGTGAAACGTTCCCAAATTGGTCAATATTGATGAAATGTTATCATTTAATCTTTTGACTGTAAATGACTGTTGGAGGAGAATTATTACTTTTTCATATAAAATAAGGGTGTTTAAAGTCATTTCTGTGCCTGAAATTGGTCAAAAATTAAACCTTCTGAATAAGCAAAACTCTGTAAAAATGGCAATTTTAGTCACTGTGAGGGTTTAAAAAGTGTTTTTTCAACATGAGGCATGATCCAATTGACATTTTGAAGCATTTTTGGTACAGTCCAAAAAATTAATTTTCTGATGAAAAACGATGACCCCGGACCTGTCGAACGTCCCCAAAATGGTCAATATTGATGACATTTTAACGTTCAATCTTTTGACTGTAAATGACTGTTGGAGGGTAATTGTTACATTTTCAAATTAAATACGTGTGTTTAAAGTTATTTCTGTGCCTGAAATTGGTCAAAATTGAAGCTTCTGAGTAAGCAAATTCTGTAAAAATATCAAGTTTGGTCACTGTGAGGGTTTAAAAAGTGGTTATTCAACATGAGGCACGATCCAATTGACATTTTGAATAATTTTTGGTACAGTCTAAAAAATCGATTTTCTGATGAAAAACGATGACCCCAGACCTGTGAAACGATCCTAAAATTGTCAATATTGATGAATTTTTAACATTTATTCTTTTCACTGTAAATGACCGTTGAAGGTGAATTTTTACATTTTCAAATAATATAAGTGTGTTTAAAGTCAATTCTGTGCCTGAAATTGGTCAAAATTAAAACTTCTGAGTAAGCAAAACTCTGCAAAAATGACAATTTTGGTCACTGTGAGGGTTTAAAAAGTGGTTATTCAACATGAGGCACGATCCAATTGACATTTTGAATAATTTTTGGTACAGTCTAAAAAATTAATTTTCTGATGAAAAACGATGACCCTGGACCTGCCGAACGTTCTCCAAATGGTCAATGTTGATACAATTTTAACATTTAATCTTTTGACTCTAAATGACTGTTGGAGGTGAATTAGTACTTTTTCAAATAAAATAAGTGTATTTAAAGTCATTTCTGTGCCTGAAATTGGTCAAAATGGAGGCTTCTGAGTAAGCAAAACTCTGTAACAATGTCAATTTTGGTCACTGTGAGGGTTTAAAAAGTGGTTATTCAACATGAGGCACGATCCAAATGACATTTTGAAACTTTTTTGGTACAGTCCAAAAAATCAATTTTCTGATGAAAAATGATGACCTCGAACCTGTGAAACGTTCCCAAAATGGTCAATATTGATGAAATGTTATCATTTAATCTTTTGACTGTAAATGACTGTTGGAGGAGAATTATTACTTTTTCATATAAAATAAGGGTGTTTAAAGTCATTTCTGTGCCTGAAATTGGTCAAAAATTAAACCTTCTGAATAAGCAAAACTCTGTAAAAATGGCAATTTTAGTCACTGTGAGGGTTTAAAAAGTGGTTTTTCAACATGAGGCATGATCCAATTGACATTTTGAAGCATTTTTGGTACAGTCCCAAAAATAAATTTTCTGATGAAAAGCGATGACCCCGGACCTGTCGAACGTTCCCAAATTGGTCAATATTGATGACATTTTAACATTTAATCTTTTGACTCTAAATGACTGTTGGAGGAGAATTATTACTTTTTCAAATGAAATAAGTGTGTTTAAAGTAATTTCTGTGCTTGAAATTGGTAAAAATTGAAGCTTCGGAGAAAGCAAAACTCTGTAAAAATGGCAATTTTAGTCACTGTGAGGGTTTAAAAAGTGTTTTTTCAACAAGAGGCACCATCCAATTGACATTTTGAAGCATTTTGGTACAGTCCAAAAAAATCAATTTTCTGATGAAAAGCGATGACCCCGGACCTGTCGAACGTTCCCAAATTGGTCAATATTGATGAAATTTTAACATTAAATCTTTTGACTCGAAATGACTGTTGGCGGAGAATTATTACTTTTTCATATAAAATAAGGGTGTTTAAAGTCATTTCTGTGCCTGCATTTGTCAAAATTAAACCTTCTGAATAAGCAAAACTCTGTAACAATTGCAATTTTAGTCACTGTGAGGGTTTAAAAAGTGGTTTTTCAACATGAGGCATGATCCAATTGACATTTTGAAGCATTTTTGGTACAGTCCAAAAAATAAATTTTCTGATGAAAAACGATGACCCCGGACCTGTCGAATGTTCCCAAATTGGTCAATATTGATGACATTTTAACATTTAATCTTTTGACTCTGAATGACTGTTGGAGGAGAATTATTACTTTTCAAATATAATAAGTGTGTTTAAAGTAATTTCTGTGCTTGAAATTGGTAAAAATTGAAGCTTCGGAGTAAAGCAAAACTCTGTAAAAATGGCAATTTTAGTCACTGTGAGGGTTTAAAAAGTATTTTTTCAACATGAGGCACGACCCAATTGACATTTTCAAGCATTTTGGTACAGTCCAAAAAATCTATTTTCTGATGAAAAACTGTGACCCCCGACCTGCCGAACATTCTCCAAATGGTCAATGTTGATACAATTTTAACATTTAATCTTTTGACTCTAAATGGCTGTTGGAGGTGAATTAGTACTTTTTCAAATAAAATAAGTGTATTTAAAGTCATTTCTGTGCCTGAAATTGGTCAAAATGGAAGCTTCTGAGTAAGCAAAACTCTGTAACAATGTCAATTTTGGTCACTGTGAGGGTTTAAAAAGTGGTTATTCAACATGAGGCACGATCCAAATGACATTTTGAAACTTTTTTGGTACAGTCCAAAAAATCAATTTTCTGATGAAAAATGATGACCTCGGACCTGTGAAACGTTCCCAAAATGGTCAATATTGATGAAATGTTATCATTTAATCTTTTGACTGTAAATGACTGTTGGAGGTGAATTGTTACAATTTCAAATAAAATAAGTGTGTTTAAAGTAATTTCTGTGCCTGAAATTGGTCAAAAATTGAAGCTTTGGAGTAAGCAAAACTCTGTAAAAATGGCAATTTTAGTCACTGTGAGGGTTTAAAAAGTGGTTTTTCAACATGAGACACGAACCAATTGACATTTTGAAGCATTTTGGGACAGTCCAAAAAATCAATTTTCTGATGAAAAACGATGACCTGTCGAATGTTCCCAAAATGGTCAATATTGATGACATTTTAACATTTAATCTTTTGACTCTGAATGACTGTTGTATGTGGATTATTACTTTTTCAAATGAAATAAGTGTATTTAAAGTCATTTCTGTGCCTGAAATTGGTCAAAATTGAAGCTTCTGAGTAGGCAAAACTCTTTCAAATGTCAATTTTAGTCACTGTGAAGGTTTAAAAAGTGTTTTTTCAACATGAGGCACGATCCAATTAACATTTTCAAGCATTTTGGTACAGTCCAAAAAATCAATTTTCTGATGAAAAATGATGACCTCGGACCTCTGAAACGTTCCCAAAATGGTCAATATTGATGACATTTTATCATTTAATCTTTTGACTGTAAATGACTGTTGAAGGTAAATTGTTACATTTTCAAATAAAATAAGTGTGTTTAAAGTAATTTCTGTGCCTGAAATTCGTCAAAATTGAAGCTTCTGAGTAGGCAAAACTCTTTAAAATGTCAATTTTAGTCACAGTGAGGGTTTAAAAAGTGTTTTTTTCTACATGAGGCACGATCCAAATGACATTTTGAAGCATTTTGGTACAGTCCAAAAAATCAATTTTCTGATGAAAAGCGATGACCCCGGACCTGTCGAACGTTCCCAAATTGGTCAATATTGATGAAATTTTAACATTTAATCTTTTGACTCGAAATGACTGTTGGAGGAGAATTATTACTTTTTCATATAAAATAAGGGTGTTTAAAGTCATTTCTGTGCCTGAAATTGGTCAAAATTAAACCTTCTGAATAAGCAAAACTCTGTAAAAATGGCAATGTTAGTCACTGTGAGGGTTTAAAAAGTGGTTTTTCAACATGAGGCATGATCCAATTGACATTTTGAAGCATTTTTGGTACAGTCCAAAAAAATAAATTTTCTGATGAAAAACGATGACCCCGGACCTGTCAAACGTTCCCAAATTGGTCAATATTGATGACATTTTAACATTTAATCTTTTGACTCTGAATGACTGTTGGAGGAGAATTATTACTTTTCAAATAAAATAAGTGTGTTTAAAGTAATTTCTGTGCTTGAAATTGGTAAAAATTGAAGCTTCGGAGTAAAGCAAAACTCTGTAAAAATGGCAATTTTAGTCACTGTGAGGGTTTAAAAATTGTTTTTTCAACATGAGGCACGATCCAATTGACATTTTCAAGCATTTTGGTACAGTCCAAAAAATCAATTTTCTGATGAAAAATGATGACCTCGGACCTGTGAAACGTTCCCAAAATGGTCAATATTGATGACATTTTATCATTTAATCTTTTGACTGTAAATGACTGTTGAAGGTAAATTGTTACATTTTCAAATAAAATAAGTGTGTTTAAAGTAATTTCTGTGCCTGAAATTCGTCAAAATTGAAGCTTCGGAGTAAGCAAAACTCTGTAAAAATGGCAATTTTAGTCACTGTGAGGGTTTAAAAAGTGGTTTTTCAACATGAGACACGAACCAATTGACAATTTGAAGCATTTTGGTACAGTCCAAAAAATCAATTTTCTGATGAAAAACGATGACCTGTCGAATGTTCCCAAAATGGTCAATATTGATGACATTTTAACATTTAATCTTTTGACTCTGAATGACTGTTGTATGTGAATTATTACTTCTTCAAATGAAATAAGTGTATTTAAAGTCATTTCTGTGCCTGAAATTGGTCAAAATTGAAGCTT
Source organism: Lissotriton helveticus (assembly GCF_964261635.1). NCBI lineage: Eukaryota > Metazoa > Chordata > Amphibia > Caudata > Salamandridae > Lissotriton > Lissotriton helveticus. The sequence continues at coordinate 1,071,788,000 of NC_136067.1, read as the reverse complement.
CTGAGTAGGCAAAACTCTTTAAAATGTCAATTTTAATCACTGTGAGGGTTTAAAAAGTGTTTTTTTCAACATGAGGCACGATCCAATTGACATTTTGAAGCATTTTGGGACAGTCCAAAAAATCAATTTATGATGAAAAGCGATGACCCCGGACCTGTCGAACGATCCCAAATTGGTCAATATTGATGAAATTTTAACATTTAATCTTTTGACTGTAAATGACTGTTGGAGGTGAATTGTTACATTTTCAAATAAAATAAATGTTTAAAGTAATTTCTGTGCCTGAAATTGGTCAAAATTGAATTTTTGGAGTAAGCAAAACTCTGTAAAAATGGCAATTTTAGTCACTGTGAGGGTTTAAAAACTGGTTTTTCAACATGAGGCATGATCCAATTGACATTTTGAAGCATTTTTGGTACAGTCCAAAAAATACATTTTCTGATGAAAAACGATGACCCCGGATCTGTCGAACGTTCCCAAATTGGTCAATATTGATGAAATTTTAACATTTAATCTTTTGACTCTGAATGACTGTTGGAGGTGAATTATTACTTTTTCAAATGAAATAAGAGATTTTAAAGTCATTTCTGTGCCTGAATTTGGTCAAAATTGAAGCTTCTGAGTAAGCAAAACTCTGCAAAAATGGCAATTTTGGTCACTGTGAGAGTTTAAAAAGTGGTTATTTAACATGAGGCACGATCCAATTGACATTTTGAATCTTTTTTGGTACAGTCCAAAAAATCTTTTTTCCAATAAAAAACGATAACCCCGGACCTGTCGAACGTCCCCAAAATGGTCAATATTGATGACATTTTAACGTTTAATCTTTTGACTGTAAATGACTGTTGGAGGTGAATTGTTACATTTTCAAATTAAATACGTGTGTTTAAAGTTATTTCTGTGCCTGAAATTGGTCAAAGTTGAAGCTTCTGAGTAAGCAAATTCTGTAAAAATATCAACTTTGGTCACTGTGAGGGTTTAAAAAGTGGTTATTCAACATGAGGCATGATCCAATTGACATTTTGAATAATTTTCGGTAAAGTCCAAAAAATCGATTTTCTGATGAAAAACGATGACCCCGGACCTGTGAAACGATCCTAAAATTGTCAATATTGATGAATTTTTAACATTTATTCTTTTCACTGTAAATGACTGTTGAAGGTGAATTTTTACATTTTCAAATAATATAAGTGTGTTTAAAGTCAATTCTGTGCCTGAAATTGGTCAAAATTAAAACTTCTGAGTAAGCAAAACTCTGCAAAAATGACAATGTTGGTCACTGTGAGGGTTTAAAAAGTGGTTATTCAACATGAGGCACGATCCAATTGACATTTTGAATATTTTTGGTACAGTCTAAAAAATCAATTTTCTGATGAAAAGGGATGACCCCGGACCTGTCGAACGTTCCCAAATTGGTCAATATTGATGAAATTTTAACATTTAATCTTTTGACTGTAAATGACTGTTGGAGGTGAATTGTTACATTTTCAAATAAAATAAGTGTGTTCAAAGTAATTTCTGTGCCTGAAATTGGTCAAAATTGAAGCTTCGGAGTAAGCAAAACTCTGCAAAAATGGCAATTTTAGTCACTGTGAGGGTTTAAAAAGTGGTTTTTCAACATGAGACACGAACCAATTGACATTTTGAAGCATTTTGGTACAGTCCAAAAAAATCAATATTCTGATGAAAAACGATGACCTGTCGAATGTTCCCAAAATGGTCAATATTGATGACATTTTAACATTTAATCTTTTGACTCTGAATGACTGTTGTATGTGAATTATTACTTTTTCAATTGAAATAAGTGTATTTAAAGTCATTTCTGTGCCTGGAATTGGTCAAAATTGAAGCTTCTGAGTAGGCAAAACTCTTTAAAATGTCAATTTTAGTCACAGTGAGGGTTTAAAAAGTGTTTTTTCAACATGAGGCACGATCCAAATGACATTTTGAAGCATTTTGGTACAGTCCAAAAAATCAATTTTCTGATGAAAAGCGATGACCCCGGACCTGTCGAACTTTCCCAAACTGGTCAATATTGATGAAATTTTAACATTTAATCTTTTGACTCTAAATGACTGTTGGAGGAGAATTATTACTTTTTCAAATAAAATAAGTGTGTTTAAAGTAATTTCTGTGCTTGAAATTGGTAAAAATTGAAGCTTCGGAGTAAAGCAAAGCTCTGTAAAAATGGCAATTTTAGTCACTGTGAGGGTTTAAAAAGTGTTTTTTCAACATGAGGCACGATCCAATTGACATTTTGAAGCATTTTGGTACAGTCCAAAAAATCAATTTTCTGATGAAAAGCGATGACCCCGGACCTGTCGAACGTTCCCAAATTGGTCAATATTGATGAAATTTTAACATTTAATCTTTTGACTGTAAATGACTGTTGGAGGAGAATTATTACTTTTTCATATAAAATAAGGGTGTTTAAAGTCATTTCTGTGCCAGAAATTGGTCAAAATTAAACCTTCTGAATAAGCAAAACTCTGTAAAAATGGCAATTTTAGTCACTGTGAGGGTTTAAAAAGTGGTTTTTCAACATGAGGCATGATCCAATTGACATTTTGAAGCATTTTTGGTACAGTCCAAAAAAAAAATTTCTGATGAAAAACGATGACCCCGGACATGTCGAACATTCCCAAATTGGTCAATATTGATGACATTTTAACATTTAATCTTTTGACTCTGAATGACTGTTGGAGGTGAATTATTACTTTTTCAAATAAAATAAGAGATTTTAAAGTCATTTCTGTGCCTGAATTTGGTCAAAATTGAAGCTTCTGAGTAAGCAAAACTCTGCAAAAATGGCAATTTTGGTCACTGTGAGAGTTTAAAAAGTGTTTATTCAACATGAGGCACGATCCAATTGACATTTTGAATCTTTTTTTGGTACAGTCCAAAAAATCTTTTTTCCGATAAAAAACGATAACCCCGGACCTGTCGAACGTCCCCAAAATTGTCTATATTGATGACATTTTAACGTTTAATCTTTTGACTGTAAATGACTGTTGGAGGTGAATTGTTAAATTTTCAAATTAAATACGTGTGTTTAAAGTTATTTCTGTGCCTGAAATTGGTCAAAGTTGAAGCTTCTGAGTAAGCAAATTCTGTAAAAATATCAACTTTGGTCACTGTGAGGGTTTAAAAAGTGGTTATTCAACATGAGGCATGATCCAATTGACATTTTGAATCATTTTCGGTAAAGTCCAAAAAATCGATTTTCTGTTGAAAAACGATGACCCCGGACCTGTGAAACGATCCTAAAATCGTCAATATTGATGAATTTTTAACATTTATTCTTTTCACTGTAAATGACTGTTGAAGGTGAATTTTTACATTTTCAAAGAAAATAAGTGTGTTTAAAGTCAATTCTGTGCCTGAAATTGGTCAAAATTAAAACTTCTGAGTGAGCAAAACTCTGCAAAAATGACAATTTTGGTCACTGTGAGGGTTTAAGAAGTGGTTATTCAACATGAGGCACGATCCAACTGACATTTTGAATAATTTTTGGTACAGTCTAAAAAATCAATTTTCTGATGAAAAACGGTGACCCCGGACCTGCCGAACATTCTCCAAATGGTCAATGTTGATACAATTTTAACATTTAATCTTTTGACTCTAAATGACTGTTGGAGGTGAATCAGTACTTTTTCAAATAAAATAAGTGTATTTAAAGTCATTTCTGTGCCTGAAATTGGTCAAAATGGAAGCTTCTGAGTAAGCAAAACTCTGTGACAATGTCAATTTTGGTCACTGTGAGGGTTTAAAAAGTGGTTATTCAACATGAGGCACGATCCAAATGACATTTTGAAACTTTTTTGGTACAGTCCAAAAAATCAATTTTCTGATGAAAAATGGTGACCCCGGACCTGTCGAATGTTCCCAAAATGGTCAATATTGATGAAATGTTAACATTAAATCTTTTGACTCTAAATGACTGTTGGAGGAGAATTATTACTTTTTAAAATAAAATAAGTTTGTTTAAAGTCATTTCTGTGCCTGAAATTGGTCAAAATTGAAGCTTCTGAGTAGCAAAACTCTGTAAAAATGGCAATTTTAGTGACTATGAGGGTTTAAAATATGTTTTTTCAACATGAGGCACGATTCAATTGACATTTTGAAGCAATTTTGGTACAGTCCAAAAAATCAATTTTCTGATGAAAAGCGATGACCCCGGACCTGTCGAACTTTCCCAAACTGGTCAATATTGATGAAATTTTAACATTTAATCTTTTGACTCTAAATGACTGTTGGAGGAGAATTATTACTTTTTCAAATAAAATAAGTGTGTTTAAAGTAATTTCTGTGCTTGAAATTGGTAAAAATTGAAGCTTCGGAGTAAAGCAAAGCTCTGTAAAAATGGCAATTTTAGTCACTGTGAGGGTTTAAAAAGTGTTTTTTCAACATGAGGCACGATCCAATTGACATTTTGAAGCATTTTGGTACAGTCCAAAAAATCAATTTTCTGATGAAAAGCGATGACCCCGGACCTGTCGAACGTTCCCAAATTGGTCAATATTGATGAAATTTTAACATTTAATCTTTTGACTGTAAATGACTGTTGGAGGAGAATTATTACTTTTTCATATAAAATAAGGGTGTTTAAAGTCATTTCTGTGCCAGAAATTGGTCAAAATTAAACCTTCTGAATAAGCAAAACTCTGTAAAAATGGCAATTTTAGTCACTGTGAGGGTTTAAAAAGTGGTTTTTCAACATGAGGCATGATCCAATTGACATTTTGAAGCATTTTTGGTACAGTCCAAAAAAAAAATTTTCTGATGAAAAACGATGACCCCGGACCTGTCGAACATTCCCAAATTGGTCAATATTGATGACATTTTAACATTTAATCTTTTGACTCTGAATGACTGTTGGAGGTGAATTATTACTTTTTCAAATAAAATAAGAGATTTTAAAGTCATTTCTGTGCCTGAATTTGGTCAAAATTGAAGCTTCTGAGTAAGCAAAACTCTGCAAAAATGGCAATTTTGGTCACTGTGAGAGTTTAAAAAGTGTTTATTCAACATGAGGCACGATCCAATTGACATTTTGAATCTTTTTTTGGTACAGTCCAAAAAATCTTTTTTCCGATAAAAAACGATAACCCCGGACCTGTCGAACGTCCCCAAAATTGTCTATATTGATGACATTTTAACGTTTAATCTTTTGACTGTAAATGACTGTTGGAGGTGAATTGTTAAATTTTCAAATTAAATACGTGTGTTTAAAGTTATTTCTGTGCCTGAAATTGGTCAAAGTTGAAGCTTCTGAGTAAGCAAATTCTGTAAAAATATCAACTTTGGTCACTGTGAGGGTTTAAAAAGTGGTTATTCAACATGAGGCATGATCCAATTGACATTTTGAATCATTTTCGGTAAAGTCCAAAAAATCGATTTTCTGTTGAAAAACGATGACCCCGGACCTGTGAAACGATCCTAAAATCGTCAATATTGATGAATTTTTAACATTTATTCTTTTCACTGTAAATGACTGTTGAAGGTGAATTTTTACATTTTCAAAGAAAATAAGTGTGTTTAAAGTCAATTCTGTGCCTGAAATTGGTCAAAATTAAAACTTCTGAGTGAGCAAAACTCTGCAAAAATGACAATTTTGGTCACTGTGAGGGTTTAAGAAGTGGTTATTCAACATGAGGCACGATCCAACTGACATTTTGAATAATTTTTGGTACAGTCTAAAAAATCAATTTTCTGATGAAAAACGGTGACCCCGGACCTGCCGAACATTCTCCAAATGGTCAATGTTGATACAATTTTAACATTTAATCTTTTGACTCTAAATGACTGTTGGAGGTGAATCAGTACTTTTTCAAATAAAATAAGTGTATTTAAAGTCATTTCTGTGCCTGAAATTGGTCAAAATGGAAGCTTCTGAGTAAGCAAAACTCTGTGACAATGTCAATTTTGGTCACTGTGAGGGTTTAAAAAGTGGTTATTCAACATGAGGCACGATCCAAATGACATTTTGAAACTTTTTTGGTACAGTCCAAAAAATCAATTTTCTGATGAAAAATGGTGACCCCGGACCTGTCGAATGTTCCCAAAATGGTCAATATTGATGAAATGTTAACATTAAATCTTTTGACTCTAAATGACTGTTGGAGGAGAATTATTACTTTTTAAAATAAAATAAGTTTGTTTAAAGTCATTTCTGTGCCTGAAATTGGTCAAAATTGAAGCTTCTGAGTAGCAAAACTCTGTAAAAATGGCAATTTTAGTGACTATGAGGGTTTAAAATATGTTTTTTCAACATGAGGCACGATTCAATTGACATTTTGAAGCAATTTTGGTACAGTCCAAAAAATCAATTTTCTGATGAAAAGCGATGACCCCGGACCTGTCGAACTTTCCCAAACTGGTCAATATTGATGAAATTTTAACATTTAATCTTTTGACTCTAAATGACTGTTGGAGGAGAATTATTACTTTTTCAAATAAAATAAGTGTGTTTAAAGTAATTTCTGTGCTTGAAATTGGTAAAAATTGAAGCTTCGGAGTAAAGCAAAGCTCTGTAAAAATGGCAATTTTAGTCACTGTGAGGGTTTAAAAAGTGTTTTTTCAACATGAGGCACGATCCAATTGACATTTTGAAGCATTTTGGTACAGTCCAAAAAATCAATTTTCTGATGAAAAGCGATGACCCCGGACCTGTCGAACGTTCCCAAATTGGTCAATATTGATGAAATTTTAACATTTAATCTTTTGACTGTAAATGACTGTTGGAGGAGAATTATTACTTTTTCATATAAAATAAGGGTGTTTAAAGTCATTTCTGTGCCAGAAATTGGTCAAAATTAAACCTTCTGAATAAGCAAAACTCTGTAAAAATGGCAATTTTAGTCACTGTGAGGGTTTAAAAAGTGGTTTTTCAACATGAGGCATGATCCAATTGACATTTTGAAGCATTTTTGGTACAGTCCAAAAAAAAAATTTTCTGATGAAAAACGATGACCCCGGACCTGTCGAACATTCCCAAATTGGTCAATATTGATGACATTTTAACATTTAATCTTTTGACTCTGAATGACTGTTGGAGGTGAATTATTACTTTTTCAAATAAAATAAGAGATTTTAAAGTCATTTCTGTGCCTGAATTTGGTCAAAATTGAAGCTTCTGAGTAAGCAAAACTCTGCAAAAATGGCAATTTTGGTCACTGTGAGAGTTTAAAAAGTGTTTATTCAACATGAGGCACGATCCAATTGACATTTTGAATCTTTTTTTGGTACAGTCCAAAAAATCTTTTTTCCGATAAAAAACGATAACCCCGGACCTGTCGAACGTCCCCAAAATTGTCTATATTGATGACATTTTAACGTTTAATCTTTTGACTGTAAATGACTGTTGGAGGTGAATTGTTAAATTTTCAAATTAAATACGTGTGTTTAAAGTTATTTCTGTGCCTGAAATTGGTCAAAGTTAAAGCTTCTGAGTAAGCAAATTCTGTAAAAATATCAACTTTGGTCACTGTGAGGGTTTAAAAAGTGGTTATTCAACATGAGGCATGATCCAATTGACATTTTGAATCATTTTCGGTAAAGTCCAAAAAAACGATTTTCTGTTGAAAAACGATGACCCCGGACCTGTGAAACGATCCTAAAATCGTCAATATTGATGAATTTTTAACATTTATTCTTTTCACTGTAAATGACTGTTGAAGGTGAATTTTTACATTTTCAAAGAAAATAAGTGTGTTTAAAGTCAATTCTGTGCCTGAAATTGGTCAAAATTAAAACTTCTGAGTGAGCAAAACTCTGCAAAAATGACAATTTTGGTCACTGTGAGGGTTTAAGAAGTGGTTATTCAACATGAGGCACGATCCAACTGACATTTTGAATAATTTTTGGTACAGTCTAAAAAATCAATTTTCTGATGAAAAACGGTGACCCCGGACCTGCCGAACATTCTCCAAATGGTCAATGTTGATACAATTTTAACATTTAATCTTTTGACTCTAAATGACTGTTGGAGGTGAATCAGTACTTTTTCAAATAAAATAAGTGTATTTAAAGTCATTTCTGTGCCTGAAATTGGTCAAAATGGAAGCTTCTGAGTAAGCAAAACTCTGTGACAATGTCAATTTTGGTCACTGTGAGGGTTTAAAAAGTGGTTATTCAACATGAGGCACGATCCAAATGACATTTTGAAACTTTTTTGGTACAGTCCAAAAAATCAATTTTCTGATGAAAAATGGTGACCCCGGACCTGTCGAATGTTCCCAAAATGGTCAATATTGATGAAATGTTAACATTAAATATTTTGACTCTAAATGACTGTTGGAGGAGAATTATTACTTTTTAAAATAAAATAAGTTTGTTTAAAGTCATTTCTGTGCCTGAAATTGGTCAAAATTGAAGCTTCTGAGTAGCAAAACTCTGTAAAAATGGCAATTTTAGTGACTGTGAGGGTTTAAAATATGTTTTTTCAACATGAGGCACGATTCAATTGACATTTTGAAGCAATTTTGGTACAGTCCAAAAAATCAATTTTCTGATGAAAAACGATGACCCCGGACATGTCGAACGTTGCCATTTTGGTCAATATTGATGACATTTTAACATTTAATCTTTTGACTCTGAATGATTGTGGAGGTGAATTATTACTTTTTCAAAGGAAATAAGTGTGTTTAAAGTCATTTCTGTGCCTGAAATTGGTCAAAATTGAAGCTTCTGAGTAAGCAAAATTCTGTAAAAATGACAATTTTGGTCACTGTGAGGGTTTAAAAAGTGGTTATTCAACATGAGGCACGATCCAATTGACATTTTGAATCATTCTAGGTATAGTCTAAAAAATCAATTTTCTGATGAAAATCGGTGACCCCCGACCTGTCGAACGTTCCCAAAATGGTCAATGTTGATGAAATTTTAACATTTAATCTTTTGACTCTAAATGACTGTTGGAGGTGAATTATTACTTTTTCAGATATTTAAAGTCATTTCTGTTTCTGAAATTGGTCAAAATTGAAGCATCTGAGTAAGCAAAACTCTGTAAAAATGTCAATTTTGGTCACTGTGAGGGTTTAAAAAGTGGTTATTCAACATGAGGCACGATCCAATTGATATTTTGAATCATTTTTGGCAGAGTCCAAAAAATCTATTTTCTGATGAAAAACGAAATGGTCATTATTGATGACATTTAAAACATTTAATCTTTTGACTGTAAATGACTGTTGTATGAGAATTAGTAAGTTTTTCAACTAAAATAAGTGTGTTTTAAATCCTTTCTGTACCTGAAATTGGTCAAAATTGAATCTTCTGAGTAAGCAAAACTCTGTAAAAATGTCAATTTTGGTCACTGTGAGGGTTTAAAAACTGGTTATTCAACATGAGGCTCGATCCAATTGACATTTTGAATCTTTTTTGGTACAGTCCAAAAAATGAATATTCTGATGAAAAAGGATGACCCATGACCTGTGAAACGTTCCCAAATTGGTCAATATTGATGACATTTTAACATTTATTCTTTTCACTGTAAATGACTGATGGAGGTGAATTGTTACATTTTCAAATAAAATAAGTGTATTTAAAGTCAATTCTGTGCCTGAAATTGGACAAAATGGAAGCTTCTGAGTAAGCAAAACTCTGTAACAATGTCAATTTTGGTCACTGTGAGTGTTTAAAAAGTGGTTATTCAACATGAGGCACGGTCCAATTGACATTTTGAATCATTCTTGGTACAGTCCAAAAAATCAAATTTCTGATGAAAATCGGTGACCCCCGACCTGTCGAACGTTCCCAAAATGGTCAATGTTGATGAAATTTGAACATTTAATCTTTTGACTCTAAATGACTGATGGAGGTGAATTGTTACATTTTCAAATAAAATAAGTGTATTTAAAGTCAATTCTGTGCCTGAAATTGGACAAAATGGAAGCTTCTGAGTAAGCAAAACTCTGTAACAATGTCAATTTTGGTCACTGTGAGTGTTTAAAAAGTGGTTATTCAACATGAGGCCCGATCCAATTGGCATTTTGAAGCTTTTTGGTAGAGTCCAAAAAAATCAATTTTCTAATGAAAAACGATGACCCCGGACCTGTCGAACGTTCCCAAAATGGTCAATATTGAAGAAATGTTAACATTTAATCTTTTGACTCTAATTGACTGTTGAAGGATAATTATTACTTTTTCAAATTAAATAAGTGTGTTTAAAGTAATTTCTGTGCCTGAAATTGGTCAAAATTGAAGCTTCTGAGTAAGCAAAACTCTGTAAAAATAGCAATTTTGTACACTGTGAGGGTTTAAAAAGTGGTTATTCAACATGAGGCACGATCCAATTGACATTTTGAATCTTTTTTGCTACAGTCCCAAAAATCTTTTTTCTGATGAAAAACGGTGACCCTGGACCTGCCGAACGTTCTCAAAATGGTCAATGTTGATGAAATTTTAACATTTTATATTCTGACTCTTATTGACTGTTGGAGGTGAATTATTACTTTTTCAAATAAAACAAGTGTATTTAAAGTCAATTCTGTGCCTGAAATTGGTCAAAATTGAAGCTTCTGAGTAAGCAAAACTCTGTAAAAATGTCAATTTTGGTCACTGTGAGGGTTTAAAAAGTGGTTATTCAACATGAGGCACGATCCAATTGACATTTTGAATCATTCTAGGTATAGTCCAAAAAATCAATTTTCTGATGAAAAACGAAATGGTCATTATTGATGACATTTAAAACATTTAATCTTTTGACTGTAAATGACTGTTGTATGAGAATCAGTAAGTTTTTCAACTAAAATAAGTGTGTTTAAAGTCATTTCTGTACCTGAAATTGGTCAAAATTGAATCTTCTGAGTAAGCAAAACTCTGTAAAAATGTCAATTTTGGTCACTGTGAGGGTTTAAAAACTGGTTATTCAACATGAGGCTCGATCCAATTGACATTTTGAATCTTTTTTGGTACAGTCCAAAAAATCAATTTTCTGATGAAAAACGATAACCCCGGACCTGTCCAAGGTCCCCAAAATGGTCAATATTGATGACATTTCAACATTTTATATTCTGACTCTCTATGACTGTTGGAGGTGAATTATTACTTTTTCAAATAAAATAAGTGTATTTAAAGTCAATTCTGTGCCTGAAATTGGTCAAAATTGAAGCTTCTGAGTAAGCAAAACTCTGTAAAAATGTCAATTTTGGTCACTGTGAGGGTTTAAAAAGTGGTTATTCAACATGAGGCACGATCCAATTGGCATTTTGAATCATTCTTGGTACAGTCCAAAAAATCAATTTTCTGATGAAAATCGAAATGGTCATTATTGATGACATTTAAAACATTTAATCTTTTCACTGTAAATGACTGTTGTATGTGAATTATTAAGTTGTTCAACTAAAATAAGTGTGTTTAAAGTCTTTTCTGTACCTGAAATTGGTCAAAATTGAATCTTTTGAGTAAGCAAAACTCTGTAAAAATGTCAATTTTGGTCACTGTGAGGGTTCAAAAAGTGGTTTTTCAACATGAGACACGAACCAATTGACATTTTGAAGCATTTTGGGACAGTCCAAAAAATCAATTTTCTGATGAAAAACGATGACCTGTCGAATGTTCCCAAAATGGTCAATATTGATGACATTTTAACATTTAATCTTTTGACTCTGAATGACTGTTGTATGTGGATTATTACTTTTTCAAATGAAATAAGTGTATTTAAAGTCATTTCTGTGCCTGACATTGGTCAAAATTGAAGCTTCTGAGTAGGCAAAACTCTTTCAAATGTCAATTTTAGTCACTGTGAAGGTTTAAAAAGTGTTTTTTCAACATGAGGCACGATCCAATTAACATTTTCAAGCATTTTGGTACACTCCAAAAAATCAATTTTCTGATGAAAAATGATGACCTCGGACCTGTGAAACGTTCCCAAAATGGTCAATATTGATGACATTTTATCATTTAATCTTTTGACTGTAAATGACTGTTGAAGGTAAATTGTTACATTTTCAAATAAAATAAGTGTGTTTAAAGTAATTTCTGTGCCTGAAATTCGTCAAAATTGAAGCTTCTGAGTAGGCAAAACTCTTTAAAATGTCAATTTTAGTCACATTGAGGGATTAAAAAGTGTTTTTTTCTACATGAGGCACGATCCAAATGACATTTTGAAGCATTTTGGTACAGTCCAAAAAAATCAATTTTCTGATGAAAAGCGATGACCCCGGACCTGTCGAACGTTCCCAAATTGGTCAATATTGATGAAATTTTAACATTTAATCTTTTGACTCGAAATGACTGTTGGAGGAGAATTATTACTTTTTCATATAAAATAAGGGTGTTTAAAGTCATTTCTGTGCCTGGAATTGGTCAAAATTAAACCTTCTGAATAAGCAAAACTCTGTAAAAATGGCAATTTTAGTCACTGTGAGGGTTTAAAAAGTGGTTTTTCAACATGAGGCATGATCCAATTGACATTTTGAAGCATTTTTGGTACAGTCCAAAAAAAAAATGTTCTGATGAAAAACGATGACCCCGGACCTGTCGAACGTTCCCAAATTGGTCAATATTGATGACATTTTAACATTTAATCTTTTGACTCTGAATGACCGTTGGAGGTGAATTATTACTTTTTCAAATAAAATAAGAGATTTTAAAGTCATTTCTGTGCCTGAATTTGGTCAAAATTGAAGCTTCTGAGTAAGCAAAACTCTGCAAAAATGGCAATTTTTGTCACTGTGAGAGTTTAAAAAGTGGTTATTCAACATGAGGCACGATCCAATTGACATTTTGAATCTTTTTTTGGTACAGTCCAAAAAATCTTTTTTCCGATAAAAAACGATAACCCCGGACCTGTCCAACGTCCCCAAAATTGTCAATATTGATGACATTTTAACGTTTAATCTTTTGACTGTAAATGACTGTTGGAGGTGAATTGTTACATTTTCAAATTAAATACGTGTGTTTAAAGTTATTTCTGTGCCTGAAATTGGTCAAAGTTGAAGCTTCTGAGTAAGCAAATTCTGTAAAAATATCAACTTTGGTCACTGTGAGGGTTTAAAAAGTGGTTATTCAACATGAGGCATGATCCAATTGACATTTTGAATCATTTTCGGTAAAGTCCAAAAAATCGATTTTCTGTTGAAAAACGATGACCCCGGACCTGTGAAACGATCCTAAAATTGTCAATATTGATGAATTTTTAACATTTATTCTTTTCACTGTAAATGACTGTTGAAGGTGAATTTTTACATTTTCAAAGAAAATAAGTGTGTTTAAAGTCAATTCTGTGCCTGAAATTGGTCAAAATTAAAACTTCTGAGTGAGCAAAACTCTGCAAAAATGACAATTTTGGTCACTGTGAGGGTTTAAGAAGTGGTTATTCAACATGAGGCACGATCCAACTGACATTTTGAATACTTTTTGGTACAGTCTAAAAAATCAATTTTCTGATGAAAAACGGTGACCCCGGACCTGCCGAACATTCTCCAAATGGTCAATGTTGATACAATTTTAACATTTAATCTTTTGACTCTAAATGACTGTTGGAGGTGAATCAGTACTTTTTCAAATAAAATAAGTGTATTTAAAGTCATTTCTGTGCCTGAAATTGGTCAAAATGGAAGCTTCTGAGTAAGCAAAACTCTGTGACAATGTCAATTTTGGTCACTGTGAGGGTTTAAAAAGTGGTTATTCAACATGAGGCACGATCCAAATGACATTTTGAAACTTTTTTGGTACAGTCCAAAAAATCAATTTTCTGATGAAAAATGGTGACCCCGGACCTGTCGAATGTTCCCAAAATGGTCAATATTGATGAAATGTTAACATTAAATCTTTTGACTCTAAATGACTGTTGGAGGAGAATTATTACTTTTTAAAATAAAATAAGTTTGTTTAAAGTCATTTCTGTGCCTGAAATTGGTCAAAATTGAAGCTTCTGAGTAGCAAAACTCTGTAAAAATGGCAATTTTAGTGACTGTGAGGGTTTAAAATATGTTTTTTCAACATGAGGCACGATTCAATTGACATTTTGAAGCAATTTTGGTACAGTCCAAAAAATCAATTTTCTGATGAAAAACGATGACCCCGGACATGTCGAACGTTGCCATTTTGGTCAATATTGATGAAATTTTAACATTTAATCTTTTGACTCTAAATGACTGTTGGAGGTGAATTATTACTTTTTCAGATATTTAAAGTCATTTCTGTTTCTGAAATTGGTCAAAATTGAAGCATCTGAGTAAGCAAAACTCTGTAAAAATGTCAATTTTGGTCACTGTGAGGGTTTAAAAAGTGGTTATTCAACATGAGGCACGATCCAATTGATATTTTGAATCATTTTTGGCAGAGTCCCAAAAATCTATTTTCTGATGAAAAACGAAATGGTCATTATTGATGACATTTAAAACATTTAATCTTTTGACTGTAAATGACTGTTGTGTGAGAATTAGTAAGTGTTTCAACTAAAATAAGTGTGTTTAAATCCTTTCTGTACCTGAAATTGGTCAAAATTGAATCTTCTGAGTAAGCAAAACTCTGTAAAAATGTCAATTTTGGTCACTGTGAGGGTTTAAAAACTGGTTATTCAACATGAGGCTCGATCCAATTGACATTTTGAATCTTTTTTGGTACAGTCCAAAAAATGAATATTCTGATGAAAAAGGATGACCCATGACCTGTGAAACGTTCCCAAATTGGTCAATATTGATGACATTTTAACATTTATTCTTTTCACTGTAAATGACTGATGGAGGTGAATTGTTACATTTTCAAATAAAATAAGTGTATTTAAAGTCAATTCTGTGCCTGAAATTGGACACAATGGAAGCTTCTGAGTAAGCAAAACTCTGTAACAATGTCAATTTTGGTCACTGTGAGTGTTTAAAAAGTGGTTATTCAACATGAGGCACGGTCCAATTGACATTTTGAATCATTCTTGGTACAGTCCAAAAAATCAAATTTCTGATGAAAATCGGTGACCCCCGGCCTGTCGAACGTTCCCAAAATGGTCAATGTTGATGAAATTTGAACATTTAATCTTTTGACTCTAAATGACTGATGGAGGTGAATTGTTACATTTTCAAATAAAATAAGTGTATTTAAAGTCAATTCTGTGCCTGAAATTGGACAAAATGGAAGCTTCTGAGTAAGCAAAACTCTGTAACAATGTCAATTTTGGTCACTGTGAGTGTTTAAAAAGTGGTTATTCAACATGAGGCCCGATCCAATTGGCATTTTGAAGCTTTTTGGTAGAGTCCAAAAAAATCAATTTTCTAATGAAAAACGATGACCCCGGACCTGTCGAACGTTCCCAAAATGGTCAATATTGAAGAAATGTTAACATTTAATCTTTTGACTCTAATTGACTGTTGAAGGATAATTATTACTTTTTCAAATTAAATAAGTGTGTTTAAAGTAATTTCTGTGCCTGAAATTGGTCAAAATTGAAGCTTCTGAGTAAGCAAAACTCTGTAAAAATAGCAATTTTGTACACTGTGAGGGTTTAAAAAGTGGTTATTCAACATGAGGCACAATCCAATTGACATTTTGAATCTTTTTTGCTACAGTCCCAAAAATCTTTTTTCTGATGAAAAACGGTGACCCTGGACCTGCCGAACGTTCTCAAAATGGTCAATGTTGATGAAATTTTAACATTTTATATTCTGACTCTTATTGACTGTTGGAGGTGAATTATTACTTTTTCAAATAAAATAAGTGTATTTAAAGTCAATTCTGTGCCTGAAATTGGTCAAAATTGAAGCTTCTGAGTAAGCAAAACTCTGTAAAAATGTCAATTTTGGTCACTGTGAGGGTTTAAAAAGTGGTTATTCAACATGAGGCACGATCCAATTGACATTTTGAATCATTCTAGGTATAGTCCAAAAAATCAATTTTCTGATGGAAAACGAAATGGTCATTATTGATGACATTTAAAACATTTAATCTTTTGACTGTAAATGACTGTTGTATGAGAATCAGTAAGTTTTTCAACTAAAATAAGTGTGTTTAAAGTCATTTCTGTACCTGAAATTGGTCAAAATTGAATCTTCTGAGTAAGCAAAACTCTGTAAAAATGTCAATTTTGGTCACTGTGAGGGTTTAAAAACTGGTTATTCAACATGAGGCTCGATCCAATTGACATTTTGAATCTTTTTTGGTACAGTCCAAAAAATCTATTTTCTGATGAAAAACGATAACCTCGGACCTGTCCAAGGTCCCCAAAATGGTCAATATTGATGACATTTCAACATTTTATATTCTGACTCTCTATGACTGTTGGAGGTGAATTATTACTTTTTCAAATAAAATAAGTGTATTTAAAGTCAATTCTGTGCCTGAAATTGGTCAAAATTGAAGCTTCTGAGTAAGCAAAACTCTGTAAAAATGTCAATTTTGGTCACTGTGAGGGTTTAAAAAGTGGTTATTCAACATGAGGCACGATCCAATTGGCATTTTGAATCATTCTTGGTACAGTCCAAAAAATCAATTTTCTGATGAAAATCGAAATGGTCATTATTGATGACATTTAAAACATTTAATCTTTTCACTGTAAATGACTGTTGTATGTGAATTATTAAGTTGTTCAACTAAAATAAGTGTGTTTAAAGTCTTTTCTGTACCTGAAATTGGTCAAAATTGAATCTTTTGAGTAAGCAAAACTCTGTAAAAATGTCAATTTTGGTCACTGTGAGGGTTTAAAAAGTGGTTTTTCAACATGAGACACGAACCAATTGACATTTTGAAGCATTTTGGGACAGTCCAAAAAATCAATTTTCTGATGAAAAACGATGACCTGTCGAATGTTCCCAAAATGGTCAATATTGATGACATTTTAACATTTAATCTTTTGACTCTGAATGACTGTTGTATGTGGATTATTACTTTTTCAAATGAAATAAGTGTATTTAAAGTCATTTCTGTGCCTGAAATTGGTCAAAATTGAAGCTTCTGAGTAGGCAAAACTCTTTCAAATGTCAATTTTAGTCACTGTGAAGGTTTAAAAAGTGTTTTTCCAACATGAGGCACGATCCAATTAACATTTTCAAGCATTTTGGTACAGTCCAAAAAATCAATTTTCTGATGAAAAATGATGACCTCGGACCTGTGAAACGTTCCCAAAATGGTCAATATTGATGACATTTTATCATTTAATCTTTTGACTGTAAATGACTGTTGAAGGTAAATTGTTACATTTTCAAATAAAATAAGTGTGTTTAAAGTAATTTCTGTGCCTGAAATTCGTCAAAATTGAAGCTTCTGAGTAGGCAAAACTCTTTAAAATGTCAATTTTAGTCACAGTGAGGGATTAAAAAGTGTTTTTTTCTACATGAGGCACGATCCAAATGACATTTTGAAGCATTTTGGTACAGTCCAAAAAATCAATTTTCTGATGAAAAGCGATGACCCCGGACCTGTCGAACGTTCCCAAATTGGTCAATATTGATGAAATTTTAACATTTAATCTTTTGACTCGAAATGACTGTTGGAGGAGAATTATTACTTTTTCATATAAAATAAGGGTGTTTAAAGTCATTTCTGTGCCTGAAATTGGTCAAAATTAAACCTTCTGAATACGCAAAACTCTGTAAAAATGGCAATTTTAGTCACTGTGAGGGTTTAAAAAGTGTTTTTTCAACATGAGGCATGATCCAATTGACATTTTGAAGCATTTTTGGTACAGTCCAAAAAAAAAATTTTCTGATGAAAAACGATGACCCCGGACCTGTCGAACGTTCCCAAATTGGTCAATATTGATGACATTTTAACATTTAATCTTTTGACTCTGAATGACTGTTGGAGGTGAATTATTACTTTTTCAAATAAAATAAGAGATTTTAAAGTCATTTCTGTGCCTGAATTTGGTCAAAATTGAAGCTTCTGAGTAAGCAAAACTCTGCAAAAATGGCAATTTTGGTCACGGTGAGAGTTTAAAAAGTGGTTATTCAACATGAGGCACGATCCAATTGACATTTTGAATCTTTTTTTGGTACAGTCCAAAAAATCTTTTTTCCGATAAAAAACGATAACCCCGGACCTGTCGAACGTCCCCAAAATTGTCAATATTGATGACATTTTAACGTTTAATCTTTTGACTGTAAATGACTGTTGGAGGTGAATTGTTACATTTTCAAATTAAATACGTGTGTTTAAAGTTATTTCTGTGCCTGAAATTGGTCAAAGTTGAATCTTCTGAGTAAGCAAATTCTGTAAAAATATCAACTTTGGTCACTGTGAGGGTTTAAAAAGTGGTTATTCAACATGAGGCACGATCCAATTGACATTTTAAATCTTTTTTGCTACAGTCCCAAAAATCTAAATTTCTGATGAAAAACGGTGACCCTGGACCTGCCGAACGTTCTCAAAATGGTCAATGTTGATGAAATTTTAACATTTTATATTCTGACTCTTATTGACTGTTGGAGGTGAATTATTACTTTTTCAAATAAAATAAGTGTATTTAAAGTCAATTCTGTGCCTGAAATTGGTCAAAATTGAAGCTTCTGAGTAAGCACAACTCTGTAAAAATGTCAATTTTGGTCACTGTGAGGGTTTAAAAAGTGGTTATTCAACATGAGGCACGATCCAATTGACATTTTGAATCATTCTAGGTATAGTCCAAAAAATCAATTTTCTGATGAAAAACGAAATGGTCATTATTGATGACATTTAAAAACATTTAATCTTTTGACTGTAAATGACTGTTGTATGAGAATCAGTAAGTTTTTCAACTAAAATAAGTGTGTTTAAAGTCATTTCTGTACCTGAAATTGGTCAAAATTGAATCTTCTGAGTAAGCAAAACTCTGTAAAAATGTCAATTTTGGTCACTGTGAGGGTTTAAAAACTGGTTATTCAACATGAGGCTCGATCCAATTGACATTTTGAATCTTTTTTGGTACAGTCCAAAAAATCAATTTTCTGATGAAAAACGATAACCCCGGACCTGTCCAAGGTCCCCAAAATGGTCAATATTGATGACATTTCAACATTTTATATTCTGACTCTCTATGACTGTTGGAGGTGAATTATTACTTTTTCAAATAAAATAAGTCTATTTAAAGTCAATTCTGTGCCTGAAATTGGTCAAAATTGAAGCTTCTGAGTAAGCAAAACTCTGTAAAAATGTCAATTTTGGTCACTGTGAGGGTTTAAAAAGTGGTTATTCAACATGAGGCACGATCCAATTGGCATTTTGAATCATTCTTGGTACAGTCCAAAAAATCAATTTTCTGATGAAAATCGAAATGGTCATTATTGATGACATTTAAAACATTTAATCTTTTCACTGTAAATGACTGTTGTATGTGAATTATTAAGTTGTTCAACTAAAATAAGTGTGTTTAAAGTCTTTTCTGTACCTGAAATTGGTCAAAATTGAATCTTTTGAGTAAGCAAAACTCTGTAAAAATGTCAATTTTGGTCACTGTGAGGGTTTAAAAAGTGGTTTTTCAACATGAGACACGAACCAATTGACATTTTGAAGCATTTTGGGACAGTCCAAAAAATCAATTTTCTGATGAAAAACGATGACCTGTCGAATGTTCCCAAAATGGTCAATATTGATGACATTTTAACATTTAGGGGCAGATTTATGTTAACTGGCGCATCCCCAGGGATGCGCCAGTTAATGTGCGCCACAGTGCGCCACAGCTCCGCCACCCATGGTGCGCCGCATTTACAATGCGGCGCACCATGGGGCAAAAACGGCACAGATGCGTGACGCATCTGTGCCGTAAAGGCGACGCATTGCTGGAGTTGCGTCGCAAGCGCGACGCAGCTCCAGCAAGGCTTGGGGGTGCCCTATCTGACCAATGCTGCATCAAGACCTACGCCTGCTTCAAGCAGGCACAGGCTTTTGATGCAGCATTGGCCTGAAAGTGACTGAGTGAAATCTTATAGATTTCACTCAGCCACTTTTGCGAGGCGCACCTGCCCCGGAACGCCCACCCTGCGCCGGAACGCCCACAAGCGGCGCAGGGCTTTACAACATGACGCATCTGCCTAGATGCGTCACGTTGTAAATCGTTCGTAGGGATGCGCCACGTTTACGCCGCCTTGCTTGACGCAACAGCGGCGTAAACGTGGCGCAAGGGCCTCATAAATCTGCCCCTTAATCTTTTGACTCTGAATGACTGTTGTATGTGGATTATTACTTTTTCAAATGAAATAAGTGTATTTAAAGTCATTTCTGTGCCTGAAATTGGTCAAAATTGAAGCTTCTGAGTAGGCAAAACTCTTTCAAATGTCAATTTTAGTCACTGTGAAGGTTTAAAAAGTGTTTTTCCAACATGAGGCACGATCCAATTAACATTTTCAAGCATTTTGGTACAGTCCAAAAAATCAATTTTCTGATGAAAAATGATGACCTCGGACCTGTGAAACGTTCCCAAAATGGTCAATATTGATGACATTTTATCATTTAATCTTTTGACTGTAAATGACTGTTGAAGGTAAATTGTTACATTTTCAAATAAAATAAGTGTGTTTAAAGTAATTTCTGTGCCTGAAATTCGTCAAAATTGAAGCTTCTGAGTAGGCAAAACTCTTTAAAATGTCAATTTTAGTCACAGTGAGGGATTAAAAAGTGTTTTTTTCTACATGAGGCACGATCCAAATGACATTTTGAAGCATTTTGGTACAGTCCAAAAAATCAATTTTCTGATGAAAAGCGATGACCCCGGACCTGTCGAATGTTCCCAAAATGGTCAATATTGATGAAATGTTAACATTAAATCTTTTGACTCTAAATGACTGTTGGAGGAGAATTATTACTTTTTAAAATAAAATAAGTTTGTTTAAAGTCATTTCTGTGCCTGAAATTGGTCAAAATTGAAGCTTCTGAGTAGCAAAACTCTGTAAAATTGGCAATTTTAGTGACTGTGAGGGTTTAAAATATGTTTTTTCAACATGAGGCACGATTCAATTGACATTTTGAAGCAATTTTGGTACAGTCCAAAAAATCAATTTTCTGATGAAAAACGATGACCCCGGACATGTCGAACGTTGCCATTTTGGTCAATATTGATGACATTTTAACATTTAATCTTTTGACTCTGAATGATTGTGGAGGTGAATTATTACTTTTTCAAAGGAAATAAGTGTGTTTAAAGTCATTTCTGTGCCTGAAATTGGTCAAAATTGAAGCTTCTGAGTAAGCAAAATTCTGTAAAAATGTCAATTTTGGTCACTGCGAGGGTTTAAAAAGTGGTTATTCAACATGAGGCACGATCCAATTGACATTTTGAATCATTCTAGGTATAGTCTAAAAAATCAATTTTCTGATGAAAATCGGTGACTCCCGACCTGTCGAACGTTCCCAAAATGGTCAATATTGATGAAATGTTAACATTTAATCTTTTGACTCTAAATGACTGTTGGAGGTGAATTATTACTTTTTCAGATATTTAAAGTCATTTCTGTTTCTGAAATTGGTCAAAATTGAAGCATCTGAGTAAGCAAAACTCTGTAAAAATGTCAATTTTGGTCACTGTGAGGGTTTAAAAAGTGGTTATTCAACATGAGGCACGATCCAATTGACATTTTGAATCATTCTAGGTATAGTCCAAAAAATCAATTTTCTGATGAAAAACGAAATGGTCATTATTGATGACATTTAAAACATTTAATCTTTTGACTGTAAATGACTGTTGTATGAGAATCAGTAAGTTTTTCAACTAAAATAAGTGTGTTTAAAGTCATTTCTGTACCTGAAATTGGTCAAAATTGAATCTTCTGAGTAAGCAAAACTCTGTAAAAATGTCAATTTTGGTCACTGTGAGGGTTTAAAAACTGGTTATTCAACATGAGGCTCGATCCAATTGACATTTTGAATCTTTTTTGGTACAGTCCAAAAAATGAATATTCTGATGAAAAAGGATGACCCATGACCTGTGAAACGTTCCCAAATTGGTCAATATTGATGACATTTTAACATTTATTCTTTTCACTGTAAATGACTGATGGAGGTGAATTGTTACATTTTCAAATAAAATAAGTGTATTTAAAGTCAATTCTGTGCCTGAAATTGGACAAAATGGAAGCTTCTGAGTAAGCAAAACTCTGTAACAATGTCAATTTTGGTCACTGTGAGTGTTTAAAAAGTGGTTATTCAACATGAGGCACGGTCCAATTGACATTTTGAATCATTCTTGGTACAGTCCAAAAAATCAAATTTCTGATGAAAATCGGTGACCCCCGACCTGTCGAACGTTCCCAAAATGGTCAATGTTGATGAAATTTGAACATTTAATCTTTTGACTCTAAATGACTGATGGAGGTGAATTGTTACATTTTCAAATAAAATAAGTGTATTTAAAGTCAATTCTGTGCCTGAAATTGGACAAAATGGAAGCTTCTGAGTAAGCAAAACTCTGTAACAATGTCAATTTTGGTCACTGTGAGTGTTTAAAAAGTGGTTATTCAACATGAGGCCCGATCCAATTGGCATTTTGAATCTTTTTTGGTACAGTCCAAAAAATGAATATTCTGATGAAAAAGGATGACCCATGACCTGTGAAACGTTCCCAAATTGGTCAATATTGATGACATTTTAACATTTATTCTTTTCACTGTAAATGACTGATGGAGGTGAATTGTTACATTTTCAAATAAAATAAGTGTATTTAAAGTCAATTCTGTGCCTGAAATTGGACAAAATGGAAGCTTCTGAGTAAGCAAAACTCTGTAACAATGTCAATTTTGGTCACTGTGAGTGTTTAAAAAGTGGTTATTCAACATGAGGCACGGTCCAATTGACATTTTGAATCATTCTTGGTACAGTCCAAAAAATCAAATTTCTGATGAAAATCGGTGACCCCCGACCTGTCGAACGTTCCCAAAATGGTCAATGTTGATGAAATTTGAACATTTAATCTTTTGACTCTAAATGACTGATGGAGGTGAATTGTTACATTTTCAAATAAAATAAGTGTATTTAAAGTCAATTCTGTGCCTGAAATTGGACAAAATGGAAGCTTCTGAGTAAGCAAAACTCTGTAACAATGTCAATTTTGGTCACTGTGAGTGTTTAAAAAGTGGTTATTCAACATGAGGCCCGATCCAATTGGCATTTTGAAGCTTTTTGGTAGAGTCCAAAAAAATCAATTTTCTAATGAAAAACGATGACCCCGGACCTGTCGAACGTTCCCAAAATGGTCAATATTGAAGAAATGTTAACATTTAATCTTTTGACTCTAATTGACTGTTGAAGGATAATTATTACTTTTTCAAATTAAATAAGTGTGTTTAAAGTAATTTCTGTGCCTGAAATTGGTCAAAATTGAAGCTTCTGAGTAAGCAAAACTCTGTAAAAATAGCAATTTTGTACACTGTGAGGGTTTAAAAAGTGGTTATTCAACATGAGGCACGATCCAATTGACATTTTGAATCTTTTTTGCTACAGTCCCAAAAATCTTTTTTCTGATGAAAAACGGTGACCCTGGACCAGCCGAACGTTCTCAAAATGGTCAATGTTGATGAAATTTTAACATTTTATATTCTGACTCTTATTGACTGTTGGAGGTGAATTATTACTTTTTCAAATAAAATAAGTGTATTTAAAGTCAATTCTGTGCCTGAAATTGATCAAAATTGAAGCTTCTGAGTAAGCAAAACTCTGTAAAAATGTCAATTTTGGTCACTGTGAGGGTTTAAAAAGTGGTTATTCAACATGAGGCACGATCCAATTGACATTTTGAATCATTCTAGGTATAGTCCAAAAAATCAATTTTCTGATGAAAAACGAAATGGTCATTATTGATGACATTTAAAACATTTAATCTTTTGACTGTAAATGACTGTTGTATGAGAATTAGTAAGTTTTTCAACTAAAATAAGTGTGTTTAAAGTCATTTCTGTACCTGAAATTGGTCAAAATTGAATCTTCTGAGTAAGCAAAACTCTGTAAAAATGTCAATTTTGGTCACTGTGAGGGTTTAAAAACTGGTTATTCAACATGAGGCTCGATCCAATTGACATTTTGAATCTTTTTTGGTACAGTCCAAAAAATCAATTTTCTGATGAAAAACGATAACCCCGGACCTGTCCAAGGTCCCCAAAATGGTCAATATTGATGACATTTCAACATTTTATATTTTGACTCTCTATGACTGTTGGAGGTGAATTATTACTTTTTCAAATAAAATAAGTGTATTTAAAGTCAATTCTGTGCCTGAAATTGGTCAAAATTGAAGCTTCTGAGTAAGCAAAACTCTGTAAAAATGTCAATTTTGGTCACTGTGAGGGTTTAAAAAGTGGTTATTCAACATGAGGCACGATCCAATTGCCATTTTGAATCATTCTTGGTACAGTCCAAAAAATCAATTTTCTGATGAAAATCGAAATGGTCATTATTGATGACATTTAAAACATTTAATCTTTTCACTGTAAATGACTGTTGTATGTGAATTATTAAGTTGTTCAACTAAAATAAGTGTGTTTAAAGTCTTTTCTGTACCTGAAATTGGTCAAAATTGAATCTTTTGAGTAAGCAAAACTCTGTAAAAATGTCAATTTTGGTCACTGTGAGGGTTTAAAAACTGGTTATTCAACATGAGGCCCGATCCAATTGACATTTTGAATCTTTTTTGGTACAGTCCCAAAAATCTTTTTTCTGATGAAAAACGATAACCCCGGACCTGTCGAAGGTCCCCAAAATGGTCAATATTGATGACATTTCAACATTTAATCTTTTGACTGTAAATGACTGTTGGAGGTGAAGTATTAATTTTTCAACTAAAATAAGTGTGTTTAAAGTCATTTCTGTACCTGAAATTGGTCGAAATTTAAGCTTCTGAGTAAGCAAAACTCTGTAAAAATGGCAATTTTGGACACTGGGAGGGTTTAAAAATGTGGTTATTCAACATGAGGCACGATCCAATTGACATTTTGAATCATTTTTGGTACAGTCCCCCCCCAAAAATTTCTGATGAAAAACTGTGACCCCGGACCTGTTGAACATTCCAAAAATGGTCAATATTTTTTTTTTTTTTATTTTTAATTTTTTTTATTCCTCATATACCAATAATGGGTTTACCAGATGGGGAAACCCCTCTCTTCACTCCAATGTTACGATGTTCCGCCCTCAGCAAGAGGAGAAAATAAGAGAGATTTGGCAGACCCCACTGGTCACTTCTGCTTGCTTTCCACTCCAGTTCTTCGTATGTCCATGGCCCTCGGTTTAACTGGAGGCTAAGCACCAGCAGAACCCAGGTGAAATCATCGGAATATAGTTTTAGCTCATCTGTTCCGCCACGCCACTAAGGCCGCCCAGATTTTATCATAGCTGGTACTATCGCAGGCTATGTCCAACTCCGAGATGTAGATGATGTATTTTAAACATGCAGCAAAAACAGGTGGATTGATATTCTTCCAGGCCTTACATATTTCCCTTCTTGCCAAGACCATTAGATAGAAAACAAATTTGGTCTCCAGGTCATTAAGCTGGCACTCTGGAATCAGCCCAAAGAAAACTGTCACGACTGTAATTGGAAATTGTATGTCCAACACTTCTGCTATAAATCCTTCTATTTGTGACCAAAAACTTGTAAGCCTGGGGCATTCCAAAAACATGTGTAGGTCATCCGCAGCGGGGGCTTTACATCTTGGACAGAGATATTCTGAATTCGTGATCTTGGCAAGTTTTTTGGGCGAAAAGTATACTCTATACAGAGTGAATAAGTGATTCCTTTTTAGGGGTGCGGACTTCACTATTGTATGTAGCATCATGAATGAATCCTTCCACAAGTTTTCTAAATTATTAAAATCCAAAACCGCTACCCCCCCATAGTTTATGGAGTTCTTGTTGCGTAATTCCCTCTGTCTCTAACATAGTCTCGTACCAATAGGATACCTCTCTTTTCCACCTTCCCTTTCTATTTACTACATCTACCTTACCTACTAAATCATCTGGGGCCCATGATATTGTGGCCCACCAGCTAGACAGCTGGTAGTACTTAAATCGAGTTAAGGTTTCACCCGTCAAATTAGAAA
The DNA here is from genome assembly GCF_964261635.1 of Lissotriton helveticus. Taxonomy (NCBI): domain Eukaryota; kingdom Metazoa; phylum Chordata; class Amphibia; order Caudata; family Salamandridae; genus Lissotriton; species Lissotriton helveticus. Next base: position 1,071,762,072 of record NC_136067.1, on the reverse strand, counting down.
TGGTATCCCAATCTAAAACCTGTGAGTTATTTTGGAGATCTTACCATTGTGAAATGCCCGCCATTCTAAGGGGAATTGATAATTGGTCTTTCAGGCATTCAGGTGTCCCTGGGGAATCCCATATTGGAGCCTGAGGCATATAATACGGGATCTCTAGCTTTCTCCTGAAGAATACCCAATTCTTCAGGGCTGTATCCAATATCTTCAACCTCACTTTTTTGTAAAATCTAGGATCCCCAAATTTAAACAGGAAATATTCATGACCTTGCGGAATACCCTGCAATAGCGCCTGAAATAACCTACCCATTGAGGACGTGTCTGCTTTATCTGCCATTAACCTAAAGTTTTTTAGATGGAATGAATGACAGTAGATTAATATGTCCGGCAGTGCCAGCCCTCCCATCCTCAATTTCCTCCTTAGTTTTTTCCAGGAGATACGAGGGGATTTTGAATTCCATATAAAGTAACCTATTTTCCCCTGAATGATCGCTATAGCCTTGGGACTAAAACTCAGTGGTATTGAATTAAACAAAAAGGTCACCTTAGGCAAGATGACCATTTTTATCAGGTTTACTCTCCCGAAGATATTTAAGGGAAGGCCAGACCAACGCTGTAAGAGCCCACAGACCTCTTTATACACTTTGCTGAGATTTGTTCTTGATATCTCTGTAATATCTTGTGTCAAAAGAATTCCAAGATATCTCATCTGTGGCTTAGCTATATGCGATCCTGCTACCTGATTCCACTGCATGATCTCCATTTTATCCTTGTTTATTTTATATCCTGAAATTTCACCAAAAGCCTCAGCCTGATCAAAAAGTCGGGAAATTGCCACTTCAGGATTGGTAGTAAACATTAAAAGGTCATCTGCATATAATGCAATTTTTAAAGCTAATTCATTCAAAAGAAAAGGCCTAATCAACATATCTGATCTTAACTGGATGGCCAGCGGTTCAATATATAAATTAAACAAGAAGGGGGACAGGGGACACCCCTGCCTTGTACCTCGAGATATTTTCACCCAATCTGTGAGAGCGCCATTAACAAAAATTCTGGCTTTTGGGTTTAGATATAACATTTGGATTGAAAATATAAAGTTTATGGGGAATCCAAATCCAGTCAAAGCTTCCCAGAGGTATGGCCAGCTAACTTGATCAAATGCCTTAGCGGCATCTATCGCCACAATTGTTAAGGGGAGTTTCTTGTCTGTAGCATAATCTATTGCGGCAATAGCCTGAAAGGTTAATTCATTCAGCTGCCTCACTGGCATTAACCCCCTCTGATCCTCGTGCACAACTGATTTAATTACCTTGGCCAATCTCGCTGCCAAGACCCCGGCAAAGATTTTATAATCCGTGTTGAGCAGCGAGATCGGCCGGTAAGACTCTATAGCCAGAGGATCTTTATTAGGTTTCAAGACCAACGTAACTGTGGCCTCCAACCAAGTTTGAGGAATAGGATCTCCTGTCAAATATATTTTATTAAATAAAGTTGTGAGGACAGGCACTACGATGTCTGAACCCATTTGGTAAACTTCAATTGGAAGCCCGTCTGGGCCTGCTGCCTTTCCCTTAGCCATTTTTATCAGCTGGTTATATACCTCTCCCTCCTTAATACTGGAACTCAGAAAGGAACTATCCGCCGCTGTTAGCTGAGGTAGGTCAAGTTGTTCCAACCAATTCCCTGCACTTTGGGGTAACGGGTCGCTATTCCCTGTATATAGCTTTTGCATATAGGTTTTAGCCTCTTCAGATATCTGGTCATTACTATATGATATGGTACCTGTACTATTGATTTTTAACCCACCTATTTGGTTTCTGGCTCTATCCATCCTAGCCTTCCATGCTAAGAGACGTCCACACTTTTCTCCGTATGAGAAGTTCTGCAACTTACTCGCATCCCATCTATCCTTAATAATCTTGTCTAGACTAGCCTGATATTTAGCTTTTAATCCCTCCAGCTCTTTCTGGATAGAAACCAGGTTCTCCTGCTGATCTAACGATGCTGTCTGCAGCTGCTGTTCCTTAAGTTTTATTGAGGATACAGAGTCCTCCTCCGCTTTTCTCCTGGCCTTATTCCTGCTGATCATGGCGGTAGTGAGGTAGCCCCTTAAGTACGATTTAAAAGCTTCCCACACTATTTGGTCGGATGCAGTAGCACTATTAAATCTAAAATATTCTGCCATCTGCTTCAAGATACCATCTTTTAGATCTTCTTGGAGAAGTAAAGATCTATCTAGAGTCCACCGTTTACTCCGCGTCTCTTGCTGGATCTTGATAACTAACTCAACTATTGATTGGTCAGATAGAATAGCAGGGATATAAGAAATAGTATCAACTGCGGAAAAAAAACCTTGGTCTACTAAAAAAAAATCGATACGTGAATGGTGTCTGTGTCTATGGCTGTAGAACGAATAATCCCTTTTTCCCTATTTTTAATCCTCCAGACATCGATTAAATTGAAATCTTTCATAATATTTTTCAATTCTCTTTTCGATTTGTAAGGAGGGGAAAAAATTGCCCTGGAGGTACGGTCTAAACTTGGATCGAAAACCAAATTAAAATCGCCTCCAAGAATGACAGGTATACTCATGTCGGAAAAGCTAATTTTCAAATTTAGAAGGGCCTCTGGAGAATCTAAATTAGGTCCATAATATGTTGCGCAGGCAAATCTAACATTGCCCATAATCAGAGAGACAGTTAGCCATCTGCCTGAACAATCTGTTTCATACCTTTCTACTCGGATACCACAATTAGCCCGAATAATCACTGCCACTCCCTTAGTGCTTCCACTTTGTCTAGAACAAAGCAAGTCTTGAATCCACTTTTGGTTTTTAAAAGCTTCCTTACATTCTAATGATTCAAGATGGGTCTCTTCTAACAAGAAAATGTACGCCCCTGATTTATGCAAGAACTCGCAAATTCTATTCAGCTTCTTTCTCTTTCTCAGGCCATTCACGTTCCATGTTATTATTTTTACTTTATTAGTAGTACTACCCATTAGATTTGAATGAGTATTTCAAATATGTCTCGACACTAGGCCTAACATTTCTATTTAGTAGAGGTTTCTCCAGTTTTTTGGTTCTATGAGGATTATATTTTTCTAATATTAACCCCTCTCCCTCCCCTCCCACTCCCTCCTCCTTGAGGAACCCCCCCCCTTGAACTTTGGCGATCATGCCGCCATAGTGAGACCCTGTCCCAAGCTCGGATTCTGCCTCCTTACGTGTATTTACTAAGTGGTGTGCCTACTACCCTTAAATGTGAATATTTTCATTACTTTCTCCTCCCTCCCCCTTTTTTTTTTCACCATTTAATGTGATTATGTTATGTGTTTTGTCCCTGTTAAAAATTATCTACCCCTAACCACCCATTTGTGTTTAGCTACTCCTAAGCCTTAAATCTAGGGGTCTAATCTACATTATTCATTTCCAAATCCATTTATTTAGCACAGGGGCTACCACTGTTGGATATATAAGAAATCACTTTTCTGATGCTGATTCTTTCATACTAATGAGGAAACTGTCTACTTCTTGGGTGGAGGTGAAATTGTATGTTTTATTCCTCCAAACTACTTTTAATGCTGCAGGAAATTTCATCATAACCTGTGCTCCTTGGCTTCTCAGGTCAGTCATACGAGACCCCAACTCCCACTGTCTATGTGCAGTGGCCCTCCCCACATCCGAACGGATTAAATACTTAGAGGAGTCAATCTGGAGAGATAGATCTACCAGAGCTCTGGTCAATATTAGCTCTTTTACTGAATATGTCTGGAAATTGACCAGAATCTTCCTTGGGGCACTCCTATCGGGATGCCGGCGAAAGGGATCCCTATGGGCCCGTTGAATCTCATTCTCAAGGTTGATATCTGGCCTGTCCTTCAATACACCTTCTCTCAATAATTTACATATTAGGGATTTCACATCTCCATTTTCCGCTCTATCAGGGATTTTTAAAAATTTGAGATTATTCCTCCTGGCATGTATCTCCAGACGTTCCATATCCAGTTGTAGGGATTTATTCTGAGCTTTTAGTTCGGAAATAGTCTTAGAGTGCGCCTGGGAGACCCTAGAGAGGACAGCCACTTCCCCTTCCAAGACCTCCGTTCGGGAACAGATGTCATCCAATTTGCTCTCTAGATTAGTGCATTTTTCGGCTATCTCTCGCTGATTTCCCTCTGAAATTTCAAATTTGGGGAGTAGTTTTGCCAATAAGTCTTCATGTAGGGATCTAAATAAGCTCTCCATGTTGCCAGTTTCATTTTCTTTGCGCTGCACCCCTATAGTTGATGCGATGATAGGAATATCCAGGGGCTGAGAGGTAGCTACCAGTGGCTGGAGTGGAGGTTGGGAGTTTCCCTCTATGCTAACCTCTGGACACTCTGAATCGGAAGCTAATATGCCACCCTCATCTAGTACAGCGTCCGGTTCAGACAGAAGCGGGGCATATTTATTTTGCAATACAACAGGTGTTTTACTCTGAGGTGGAGGAATCTTCTGTAATCCTGATTGTGATTCTACTGATTTTCCTCCCCCTCCTGCAGCTGATACGGCTCGTTCCATTATATTGAAGTACGTCTTTAAAGAGGGAGTCTGTTTAGGTTTTAATGTGGTGAAGCTTCCCTTTGATTTTTTTGTCTCCTCTGTTTTACTTCGCTCCCTTCTTTCCCTCTTCTTCCTGCGCGGGGTCAAAGGAACCCGTTGACTAGTAATATGATCTGCTGCAGGGCCTAACAGGGCTCTCTCTGGTTGTGAACGTAGGAGGTATCTATTCCTAACAATAGGGACAGCTGATTGAGCGGATTGGGCTGATTGAGCCGGCACAATTAACTGAAATGCATCCCCTACTGTTCTTCCCCCCTTTCCAACCTCCAACTCTCTTCCGATTGCCCTCTGACCAGGAGATTCCGCTTGTACATGAGGAGGGGGTACCTTCAGTTGTAATGTCCATTCCCCTACTGCCTTCTGGCTCAGAAGAATCTAACTCCCCCGCTGTCTTAACAATCACCTCAATATTTGATTTTATGATATTGAAACCATCTGGGCACAAGGCTGACTTTTTCCGCTTCAGGCTAAATTTGAAACAATACTGGCTCACCGCTATTGTAGCATGCCGTGAGTAGGCTCGTGCTGCTGCTGTACGAATTTTGCGCCAGGCTTTAGCACGATGTGTGCCCCTCATACACTGCTCCTGCTGTTCTCCGCCTCCGCCTCCACTGTCCAAAGCCACGTCATCTGCTACCTTGCTTCCGTGCTCGGGTTCTCCTCCCAGTCCAGGCCACCCGCGGGCTTCAAGGTCTTAGCGCTCACCACTTCACAGCTCGAAAAGGAATGAATGAAAGGCACAAAGCCAATTAACATACGGAAATTATTCAGCGTTACGGCCGAAACCCCCCGCAATCGCACCGCATTAAAATATTAGCTGGAGTCTTTTAATTCCGTCTCCCTGCATCGAGGCACTTCTATCCGTCTGGCATCACTCGCTCGGGACAGAGCTCTCGCAGCCGGCATCAGCCTGCCGCCATCTTCCTCATCGGAAAAAAAATGGTCAATATTGATGACATTTTAACATTTAATCTTTTGACTGTAAATGACTGTTGGAGGTGAATTGTAACATTTTCAAATGAAATAGGTGTGTTGAAAGTCAGTTCTGTGCCTGAAATTGGTCAAAATCGAAGCTTCTGAGTAAGCAAAACTCTGTAAAAATGGCAATTTTAGTGACTGTGAGGGTTTAAAAAGTGGTTATTCAACACGAGGCACGATCCAATTGACATTTTGAATCATTCTAGGTATAGTCCAAAAAATCAATTTTCTGATGAAAATCGGTGACCCCCGACCTGTCGAACGTTCCCAAAATGGTCAATGTTGATGAAATTTTAACATTTAATCTTTTGACTCTAAATGACTGTTGGAGGTGAATTATTACTTTTTCAGATAAATTAAGTGTATTTAAAGTCATTTCTGTGCCTGAAATTGGTCAAAATTGAATCTTCTGAGTAAGCAAAACTCTGTAAAAATGTCAATTTTGGTCACTGTGAGGGTTTAAAAAGTGGTTATTCAACATGAGGCACGATCCAATTGGCATTTTGAATCATTCTTGGTACAGTCCAAAAAATCAATTTTCTGATGAAAATCGAAATGCTCATTATTGATGACATTTAAAACATTTAATCTTTTCACTGTAAATGACTGTTGTATGTGAATTATTAAGTTGTTCAACTAAAATAAGTGTGTTTAAAGTCATTTCTGTACCTGAAATTGGTCAAAAATGAATCTTTTGAGTAAGCAAAACTCTGTAAAAATGTAAATTTTGGTCACTGTGAGGGTTTAAAAACTGGTTATTCAACATGAGGCACGATCCAATTGACATTTTGAATCTTTTTTGGTACAGTCCCAAAAATCTTTTTTCTGATGAAAAACGATAACCCCGGACCTGTCGAAGGTCCCCAAAATGGTCAATATTGATGACATTTCAACATGTAATCTTTTGACTGTAAATGACTGTTGGAGGTGAAGTATTAATTTTTCAACTAAAATAAGTGTGTTTAAAGTCATTTCTGTACCTGAAATTGGTCGAAATTGAAGCTTCTGAGTAATCAAAACTCTGTAAAAATGGCAATTTTGGACACTGTGAGGGTTTAAAAATGTGGTTATTCAACATGAGGCACGATCCAATTGACATTTTGAATCATTTTTGGTACAGTCCCCCCAAAAAAATTTCTGATGAAAAACTGAGACCCCGGACCTGTTGAACATTCCAAAAATGGTCAATATTGATGACATTTTAACATTTAATCTTTTGACTGTAAATGACTGTTGGAGGTGAATTGTAACATTTTCAAATGAAATAAGTGTGTTGAAAGTAAGTTCTGTGCCTGAAATTGGTCAAAATTGAAGCTTCTGAGTAAGCAAAACTCTGTAAAAATGGCAATTTTAGTGACTGTGAGGGATTAAAAAGTGGTTAATCAACATGAGGCACGATCCAATTGACATTATGAATCATTCTTGGTACAGTGCAAAAAATCAATTTTCTGAGGAAAAACGGTGACCCCGGACCTGTTGAACGTTCCCAAAATGGTCAATATTAATAAAACATTTAACATTTATGTTGTTGTTGTTGAATATCTTTATTCTGTAAAATTTGCTCACCATAAAAGATTACATTATACACTTTTAAAAGATACATTTCATCAAGTTAAAGGAATAATGACTATCATCAAGAGAAAAAACCATGGTTAAAATATAAACACAGCACAAGACAATACAATTGATATAGGCCACGAGCAAGGATTCTCAGCAATTCCTTTAGATAAATGACCATCAGTTATCTCCAATCTGATCAATTGGTAGCCTAGAGTTCATTTTCAGAATTCTTGAACGTATAAGCCAGGCACTGCTCAAAAATGTTGCCACCCCGCAGATCAGGGTGGTAGATGATGAGTCCGAAGAAAGTACTCTTAATGCCGATCTGTGGCACCTCAGCCTCAAGCCCCTGCAGACTGGTTTCAGCCAGATGTTCCGTGCCACTTTATAAGCGGGGCAGGCAAAAAATAAGTGGGCCACAGACTCCTGAGGAGCCGCACAACCCGGGCATGATCGCGATGGGCCACCATAGTTAGACCACCTTGTGGTGAATTCATGCACTGGGAGGGTCCCGTACCTTAGTTTTAAATATAGGGCTCTATCTAGCGGCTTGGTTATAAGATCAAAAAAGGGTTCCAGTTTTCTAGCCCACTTGAACTCAAGAAAACGCTCCGTGAGTGAACCCCCAGCCATGCTGCGTGTTGCCTCGGCCTGCACCCAATCCCAATATAGCTTCTTGATCACTAATTTGGGCGGGGGAGTTTGAGTCTCCCATACATCTCTCAGACCCAATTGTAAGACTAAGTGCCTCACGTTATTCAGCCATCCAATTTTGTTGCCGATATCAAGCGAGATTAAACCCTTCAGCATATTTGGCCAGCTCCTTAGTCCTTCTTAAACGAACCCAAAAGAGCAGTGGGCGCAGCCTCACTAGGTCCTTTAGGGCTCGTCTACCAAGATCTAGCCGCAGGGGAATCAGCGGGGTGGAAACAGGGAGGGCCACCACATCTCTCAGAAACTTATTTTCTGCTAAGGTTAACTCAGTAACATTTTCGAAACCCCATAATTCGGAGCCGTATAATGCAGCCGGGAGTATCTGACCCTCATAAGTGGCCATAACCGGTGTCACTGGTTTGCTAATCGATTCCCGATACTCCCGCAGGGTCACCCCAGATACTCTTTTGTGGCCCAGTGACATTTTAGCCAGGTGATCCTTCCAATTCATTCGGCTATTTATCCGGACCCCTAAATAGTCGAATGCGTCAACCAACTCCAAGGGGGCCCCATTAAGCAGAAAGTTGTTTTTAAATTTTTGGGAGGGCGAAAAGGCCATCAATTTGGTTTTCATGGTATTGATGGTTAGGCCTCTATCTATACAAAATGAACTAAATCGGTGCAAGAGTTTTTGCAGGCCTATCGGGGATTTGGCTATCAGTAAGGTGTCATCGGCGAAGAGCAGGGTCTGGATCTTTTCCCCCGCCAGGGATGGAGCATCCGTCTCTTCTCCTCTTAGGTGGTCCACCACTCCATTCACAAACAAGGAGAAGAGGGTCGGAGCCATGACACATCCCTGGCGGACTCCACTCCTCACGGGTACCCTATCTGTCAGCTGACCCTGGGCACCCCATCTGATCCTTGCATAAGTCCCCTCATGGAGCCTTACAATTAGACTCAAGAGTGTACCGGGGAAGCCCATACTTTCCAGGATCTCCCACAGTTTAGCACGAGGGACCAGGTCAAAACCCGTCCTGAGATCTATGAAGGCCATATAAAGGCTGCCCTTTTTGATGGTAACTGTCTTCCAATAGATGCCAAAAAAGCGAAAGACCTGGTCCATCGTGCCCACCTTCCGGCGAAAACCGGCCTGGAGATGAGAGAGAATACTTTCCTCCTCCATCCAATCGCCCACCCTTGAGATGATGACCCTGCCAACCACTTATTGGATTATGTCTATCAGACTGATGGGTCTGTAGTTGGCAGGGTCGTCTCTTGCCCCCTTCTTATACACAGTGACCACCTCAGCGCCCTTCCAAGAGTCTGGCACGGGGTGGCCCCTTACTATCAAATTCATTATAGTGGCAATAAGATTGGCCCAGGCCAAGGGTTCTGCAATCAAGAGGTCTCCTGGGATCCCATCCGGGCCGGCCGCCTTCTTTGGGGTCAAGTGTCTAATAGCCACTGCTACTTCAGAGGCCGTAAATGGACACTCAATCTCCCCGAGGGGTTCCCCTCCCCCACCGCTAACTACCATGGGACAGGTTGTATCTTCACTGCCACCATATAGAGCTGAGAAGTGATTAAACCATTGTTGGCTAGTTATATGGGCAGCTAGAGGCTGGGATTTCCCCTGTCTAGCTCTGTTAATTAGGTCCCAAAATAACATCGTATCCCTCTTGCTCACAGCATCTGTTATATCCTTCCAGTGCTCTTCCTCCCAATCACGTTTGGCCAGTGCTATTACTCTCAAATAATCCTTCCTAGCCGCTCTAACTAGTACTGGATTCTTTGAGAGTAGGGCAGCTGCCAAATTTTTCCTTTTCCCCTTGCATTGGGCCGAATACCACGGGTTGCTAGAGATGGGCGGTGTGTTGTTTGGTCTACAACTTTTCCCTTTGGAAATAAAATAATGACTCACTTGGTCTATCGTGGCTTTATAAACAGAATCAAGGCTGAAGGTAGGGTTCGGGGCACTACCATCCTCCCGTTCCCTTACCTCCAAGTCTCGATACAGATCTTCAACGGAGGATTTAATGATCCCTAATTGGTCTACATTTAAATGAGCCTTATCCCATTTCAATCTTCGATTATTATTATAAGGGATAATCTCCTTAGTTATTTTCATTAGCGCACTCGCCCCCCTCTCTTTACATTTCCCCCATTTAAACTTACTGCATAGAGGATTATGGTCACTATCCAGAGTAGGTACCACCTCCATATCGATAAGGTCAGACCACATACTAACGTCCATTAAGATGTAATCTATTCTGGACGGGCCCATAAGCCTATTAAAAGTCATTGCACCTGTCTTGTCAGACAAGGTCCTGCCATTAAGAGCTCTTAGTTTGTGTTCCCTGGTGAGGGCATTCATTTGGATTGCCCTTGCGGACCATTTTCGAATGGGTGGTACTAACAAAAGTGGGATAGACCATTTGCAGTCTTCTTCCTCAGTGCCTAGGGGATCATCTCCAAGGAGGGTTTCGACCGTACAATTGAAATCCCCACCCACAATAATTTTAGCTGCAGGAGGGCAGTTAGCTAAAGCAGAATCTAAACTCATTATGGTTGCAGAGGTGTTATCCCCCGGAGCACCTCTAGCATACACATTAAATAGATCAAGCCTATTCCCCTCAATATGGCCCCTAGATGAAAGGTGCAGTATATCACTACACTCAGGGTCGTGAATAGCCATGTCCCAGTCCAGATCAATTCTTATCCAGACAATAAGACCTCCTGCTGGTCTGCCCTTCCCTCTACTTGCCGCTGGGGAAAAAAAGGTAGTATAACCCGATTTATCTATTGGTAGCAGAGACCAGGTTTCCTGGAACAGACAGACATCGAACTTCTCGATGAATGCATGCCATTCTGGAATACCCATCTTCCTTTTTAGCCCTGCTACATTCCAAGATAACAGGTGTATTACTCGGTGGCCCTTAGGAGCTAGTAGAGGCACACCCTCTCCCCCCCCCAGTTCCCACCTTGTTCATACAAGTATCACCCACACAACTAGATTGCTTGGGGGGTGCTATAAAGCCAGCAATATTATACACACCCAAAGCTTCAAGGGGAGTCACGTTCGAACAGATGCTAATCTTATTAAGATCTACTGGGGTACCCTCCTGGCACTTGTCGTCAGTTCCCCCTGCTTGCGAGGGTTCCACACCTTGTTGTCCACAACCCTCCTCCTTAGACTGTGAACATCAATCGCAGTCCTCCATACCAGAGAGCTGCGAGAACCTATTACAAGTGTCCAGAGGGGTGAAGGGTCTTAAATGCTCCATCCCACCATTGTGATTTGAGTTATGTCTCTGAGGTATCGTAGTCCAGCCAAACTGATCATTGGCCTGGGAGGGATACTGGCCGTATAGAGGATAGATGTTACTATATACTAATTGTGGGATAGGCCTCGGAGGATAGAACTCTTTCCGGTGGTTAGGGGGGTGCAAAGCCGACCTCGGGTAGAAATAGGTTAAAGCCCTAGGTGAGATACAATTTCCCCCACCTCCAGTGGGCCTGTTAAGAATATAATCCACTGCCCGAGGATCTCTAAAATTGACCACCACTAGATCCCCTTCAATATCTTTACGTCTACTGCCCAACCAAGTGATCCGCCTAACATGTACTATATCTCCATCCAAATTTTGGGCTATAGGCCTGTAAGTCCTCAACCAATGAATTATTTTATTTTTCAATTGGGCATGACCCTCCTTCTTGTTCTCTGCTAATGGCGGAACCCCCGTCAAAACTACTACATAGGGCACAGCTTGTGGGGGAATCTCCACTTGTGGGACCTTAGTTACTGGACATCTAGTGTGTCTCCCTTCCCCTTGACCCTCTCGTTTATTTACTACAGGTGCCTTTGGCGCTACCCTTTGAGAGTTACCCTCTGTCCCTACTGCTGGAATATTTGTATGTTTTAGGGGGTTTGGTTTTTGAATACCAGTCACATCCCTACCATGAGGCTGTGACATCTGTTTAGGCAACTGAAGTGGGGCAGTTGGAGTTTTGACTGGGGTTTTAACAGTCTGATTAGTCGGAAGCCTAACGACAGGTATGAGTTGAGCCCCCCCGCTCCCCTGGGCCTTGGTTAACGTAACCATACTATTTATAGCAGACTCTATTAGTGTCAGTCTAATTTCAACTTTCTTAATGCTCTCATTAATGGGTAAGAGCAGAGACCTCAATAGAAATTCCAAATTCCCCATTAGTGACGGGGGGGATAGTCTATTTGGTGTTATGGGCCCCTGGTTGATATCAGAACCCACTATGTTTGGGACCATAACGGGCGGAGTAACCTCTGGTGGTGGTGCGTCAGGTGTTAATGATACTGGCACCTCCCCTGTTGCCCTTACATGTGTAGTGGGTAGTTTAGGCCCTTTGCCAAAATCAGAGTGGGGAGTTTTTGCTTTGCCTAGCCCCACCCTTAATTTCCTCCTTTTTTTACTCGGTGGTGGGCCGTGTATCTGGGCTACCACTAGTTGTTTAGGTTTCGTTTTCCTAGTCTTCGAAGAAATAGTATTGCCACAAAGACTATGAGTGGGAGAATCAATTACAATAGGATCTGGGATCATACAAGGGGTGAGGGTACAATCACGCAGCAGAAGGGGGAAACCTTCTTGGCTAACGGTTTCCCTCCCCCTCCTGGGTCATAGAAAAAGGAGCAATGTCAGTAAGGGATCTGTTTTTCAGGCTTTCAACTGAGCGTCGCCGCTCAGCCCTTCGCTCAGCCATGGTCAATTCCTTATCTCCCTCAGTCAAGACCTTGGGGAAATATTTGTCCAGTGACCCATTACGAAGTCTTCCCTTCTTCCCAGGTGTCCCCTCTTCGGATGTCATGGCCATTGGACTAACCTGTAACAAGGGGCTCCAATCAGCAGACGTTAGAGGATGGGCCCAGCCCAGCCTACGCTGACCTACGAGGGCCTCAGAGGGCCCGCCCTTTGCCCGGGCTTAGCCCCGGGCGCTCCCGCGCAGCGGGATCTTGGCGTTCTTTAAATAACAAGAGTTGTGATAGGCGGGTGGGCGGGGCCGGCAGGGAGAGCAGCCCAGCTGGTCAAATTAGGGCACGCAGGGACTCCTGGTCCTCGGAGTCCCTGCCGGTGCTCGCAGCCCTGTCGGTCGAGGTAAACTACCCCCTTCACAGTGGTGGTGGCGCGGTTTGAACTGCGCTGCGGGACCCGCGAAGCGGGTCCGGCGAGGCGTCCCAGGCAGCAAAGGCAGGCTCAATGGAAGGAAAAAGGGCACAGTCAGCTTCCCGTTCTGATAAATATCTCACTCGCTTCTTAGAAGGCAGCCCTTTTACACTGCAGGCGGGCGGGTGGGGCCGGCAGGGAGAGCAGCCCAGCTGGTCAAATTACGGCGCGCAGGGACTCCTGGTCCTCGGAGCCTCTGCCGGTGCTCACAGACCTGCCGGTCGAGGTAAACTACCCCCTTCACAGTGGTGGTGGCGCGGTTTGAACTGCGCTGCGGTACCCGCAAAGCGGGTCCGGCGAGGCGTCCCAGGCAGCAAAGGCAGGCTCAATGGAAGGAAAAAGGGCACAGTCAGCTTCCCGTTCTGATAAATATCCCACTCGCTTCTTAGAAGGCAGCCCTTTTACACTGCAGGCGGGCGGGCGGGGCCGGCAGGGAGAGCAGCCCAGCTGGTCAAATTAGGGCGCGCAGGGACTCCTGGTCCTCGGAGTCCCTGCCGGTGCTCGCAGCCCTGCCGGTCGAGGTAAACTACCCCCTTCACAGTGGTGGTAGCGCGGTTTGAACTGCCCTGCGGCGTCCCAAGCAGCAAAGGCAGGCTCAATGGAAGGAAAAAGGGCACAGTCAGCTTCCCGTTCTGATAAATATCCCCAAAATTGTCAATATTGATGACATTTTAACATTTATTCTTTTGACTCTAATTGACTGTTGGAGGTGAATTGTTACATTTTCAAATAAAATAAGTGTATTTAAAGTCAATTCTGTGCCTGAAATTGGACAAAATGGAAGCTTCTGAGTAAGCAAAACTCTGTAACAATGTAAATTTTGGTCACTGTGAGTGTTTAAAAAGTGGTTATTCAACATGAGGCCCGATCCAATTGACATTTTGAAGCTTTTTGGTACAGTCCAAAAAAATCAATTTTCTAATGAAAAACGATGACCCCGGACCTGTCGAACATTCCCAAAATGGTCAATATTGAAGAAATGTTAACATTTAATCTTTTGACTAAATGACTGTTGGAGGAGAATTATTACTTTTTCAAATACCATAAGTGTGTTTAAAGTTATTTCTGTGCCTGAAATTGGTCAAAATTGAAGATTCTGAGTAAGCAAAACTCTGTAAAAATGTCAATTTTAGTGACTGTGAGGGTTTAAAAAGTGGTTATTCAACATGAGGCTCGATCCAATTGACATTTTGAATCTTTTTTGGTACAGTCCAAAAAATCAATTTTCTGATGAAAAAGGATGACCCCGGACCTGTGAAACGTTCCCAAATTGGTCAATATTGATGAAATTTTAACATTTATTCTTTTCACTGTAAATGACTGATGGAGGTGAATTGTTACATTTTCAAATAAAATAAGTGTATTTAAAGTCAATTCTGTGCCTGCAATTGGACAAAATGGAAGCTTCTGAGTAAGCAAAACTCTGTAACAATGTCAATTTTGGTCACGGTGAGTGTTTAAAAAGTGGTTATTCAACATGAGGCACGATCCAATTGACATTTTGAATCATTCTAGGTATAGTCCAAAAAATCAATTTTCTGATGAAAATCGGTGACCCCCAACCTGTCGAACGTTCCCAAAATGGTCAATGTTGATGAAATTTTAACATTTAATCTTTTGACAGACTGTTGGAGATGAATTATTACTTTTTCAAATAAAATAAGTGTGTTTAAAGTAATTTCTGTGCCTGAAATTGGTCAAAATTGAATCTTCTGAGTAAGCAAAACTCCCTAAAAATGGCAATTTTGGTCGCTGTGAGGGTATAAAAAGTGGTTATTCAAGATGAGGCACGATCCAATTGACATTTTGAATCATTTTGGGTACAGTCCAAAAAATCAATTTTCTGATGAAAAACAATGACCACGGACGTGTCGAACGTTCCCAAAATGGTCATTATTGATGAAATGTTAACATTTAATCTTTTGACTGTAAATGACTGTTGTATGTGAAATGTTAATTTTTCAACTAAAATAAGTGTGTTTAAAGTCATTTCTGTGCCTGAAATTGGTCAAAATTGAATCTTCTAAGTAGGCAAAACTCTGTAAAAATTGCAATTTTGGTCACTATGAGGGTTTAAAAAGTGGTTATTCAACATGAGGCACTATCCAATTGACATTTTGAATCATTTTTGGTACAGTCCAAAAAATTAAGTTTTCTGATGAAAAACGATGACCCCGGACGTGTCGAACGTTCCCAAAATGGTCATTATTGATTACATTTAAAAGATTTAATCTTTTGACTGTAAATGACTGTTGTATGTGAATTATTAATTTTTCAACTACAATAAGTGTGTTTAAAGTCCTTCCTGTGCCTGAAATTGGTCAAAATTGAAGCTTCTGAGTAAGCAAAACTCTGTAAAAATGGCAATTTTTGTCACTGTGAGGGTTTAAAAAGTGGTTATTCAACATGAGGCACGATCCAATTGACATTTTGAATCATTTTGGGTACAGTCCAAAAAATCAATTTTCTGATGAAAAACAATGACCACGGACGTGTCGAACGTTCCCAAAATGGTCAATATTGATGACATTTTAACATTTAATCTTTTGACTCTAAATGACTGTTGGAGATGAATTGACACATTTTCAAATAAAATAAGTGTGTTTAAAGTAATTTATGTGCCTGAAATTAGTCTAAATTGAAGCTTTGGAGTAAGCAAAACTGTAAAATTGGCAATTTTGGTCTCTGTGAGGGTTTAACACCTTGGCTGCTAAGGCTTTTCCCGTCCTCGACTGACTGATTGATAATCCCATTATACATGACAAGTTCACCTTGTCATGAGCACAGCTCCAGTGTGCCTCATGACAAGCTGACCTTGTCATTAGCATAGAAGGGGTTAAAAAGTGGTTATTCAACATGAGGCACAATCCAATTGACATTTTGAATCATTTTTGGTAGTCCAAAAAATCAATTTTCTGATGAAAAACGATGACCCCGGACCTGTCGAAAGGTCCCAAAATGGTCAGTATTGATAACATTTTAACATTTATTCTTTTGACTCTAAATGACTGTTGGAGTTGAATTATTAGTTTTTCAAATTAAATAAGTGTATTTAAAGTCATTTCTGTGCCTGAAATTGGTCAAAATTGAAGCTTCGGAGTAAGCAAAACTCTGTAAAAATGTCAATTTTGGTCACTGTGAGGGTTTAAAAAGTGGTTATTCAACACGAGGCACGATCCATTTGACATTTTGAATAATTATTGGTACAGTCCAAAAAATAAGTTTTCTGATGAAAAACGATGACCCCGGACGTGTCGAATATTCCCAAAATGGTCATTATTGATGAAATTTAAAACATTTAGGGGCAGATTTATGAAGGACTTGCGCCGCCGGTGCGTCACTTTTTCCCATGTTAAAAGTGACGCACCGGCGGCGCAAGTCCTTCATAAATCTGCCCCTTAATCTTTTGACTGTAAATGACTGTTGTATGTGAATTATTAATTTTTCAACTAAAATAAGTGTGTTTAAAGTCATTTCTGTGCCTGAAATTGGTCAAAATTGAAGCTTCTAAGTAAGCAAAACTCTGTAAAAATGGCAATTTTGGTCACTGTGAGGGTTTAAAAAGTGGTTATTCTACTTGAGGCACGATCCAATTGACATTTTGAATAATTTTTGGTACTGTCCAAAAAAATCAATTTTCTGATGAAAAACGATGACCCCGGACGTGTCGAATATTCCCAAAATTGTCATTATTGATGAAATTTAAAACATTTAATCTTTTGACTGTAAATGACTGTTGTAAGTGAATTATTAATTTTTCAACTAAAATAAGTGTGTTAAAAGTCATATCTGTGCCTGAAATTGGTCAAAATTGAAGCTTCGGAGTAAGCAAAACTGTAAAATTGGCAATTTTGGTCTCTGTGAGGGTTTAAAAAGTGGTTATTCAACATGTGGCACAATCCAATTGACATTTTGAATCATTTTTGGTACAGTCCAAAAAATCAATTTTCTGATGAAAAACGATGACCCCGGACCTGTCGACCGTTCCCAAAATGGTCAATGTTGATGAAATTTTAACATTTAATCTTTTGACACTGAATGACTGTTGGAGATCAATTGTTACATTTTCAAATAAAATAAGTGTGTTTAAAGTAATTTCTGTGCCTGAAATTGGTCTAAATTGAAGCTTCGGAGTAAGCAAAACTCTGTAAAAATGTCAATTTTGGTCACTGTGAGGGTTTAAAAAGTGGTTATGCAACATGAGGCACGATCCAATTGACATTTCGAATCATTTTTTGTACAGTCCAAAAAATCTATTTTCTGATGAAAAACGATGACCACGGACCTGTCGACCGTTCCCAAAATGGTCAATGTTGATGAAATTTTAACATTTAATCTTTTGACACTGAATGACAGTTGGAGATGAATTATTACTTTTTCAAATAAAATAAGTTTGTTTAAAGTAATTTCTGTGCCTGAAATTGGTCAAAATTGAAGCTTCTAAGTAGGCAAAACTCTGTAAAAATTGCAATTTTGGTCACTGTGAGGGTTTGGAAAGTGGTTATTCAACATGAGGCACGATCCAATTGACATTTTGAATAATTATTGGTACAGTCCAAAAAATAAGTTTTCTGATGAAAAATGATGACCCCGGACGTGTCGAATATTCCCAAAATGGTCATTATTGATGAAATGTTAACATTTAATCTTTTGAGTGTAATTGACTGTTGGAGGTGAATTGTTACATTTTCAAATAAAATACGTGTGTTCAAAGTAATTTCTGTGCATGAAATTGGTCTAAATTGAAGCTTCGGAGCAAGCAAAACTGTAAAATTGGCAATTTGGTCACTGAGAAGGTTTAACAAGTGGTTATTCAACATGAGGCACAATCCAATTGACATTTTGAATCTTTTTTGGTACAGTCCAAAAAATCAATTTTCTGATGAAAAACGGTGACCCCGGACCTGCCGAACGTTCTCAAAATGGTCAGTATTGATAACATTTTAACATTTAATCTTTTGACTCTAAATGACTGTTGGAGGTGAATTATTAGTTTTTCAAATAAAATAAGTGTATTTAAAGTCAATTCTGTGCCTGAAATTGGTCAAAATGGAACTTCTGAGTAAGCAAAACTCTGTAACAATGACAATTTTGGTCACTGTGAGTGTTTAAAAAGTGGTTATAAATCATGAGGCACGATCCAATTGACATTTTGAATCTTTTTTGGTACAGTCCAAAAAATCAATTTTCTGATGAGAAACGATGACCCCCGACCTGTCGAACGTTCCCAAAATGGTCAATGTTGATAAAATGTTAACATTTAATCTTTTGACTCTAAATGACTGGTGGAGGTGAATTATTAATTTTTCAGATAAAATACGTGTATTTAAAGTCATTTCTGTGCCTGAAATTGGTCAAAATTGAAGCATCTGAGTAAGCAAAACTCTGTAAAAATGTCAATTTTGGTCACTGTGAGTGATTAAAAAGTGGTTATTCAACATGAGGCACGATCCAATTGACATTTTGAATCATTTTTGGTACAGTCCAAAAAATCTAATTTCTGATAAAAAACGAAATGGTCATTATTGATGACATTTAAAACATTTAATCTTTTGACTGTAAATGACTGTTGTATGTGAAATATTAAGTTTTGCAACTAAAATAAGTGTGTTTAAAGTCATTTCTGTACCTGAAATTGGTCAAAATTGAATCTTCTGAGTAAGCAAAACTCTGTAAAAATGTCAATTTTGGTCACTGTGAGGGTTTAAAAACTGGTTATTCAACATGAGGCACGATCCAATTGACATTTTGAATCTTTTTTGGTACAGTCCAAAAAATCAATTTTCTTATGAAAAACGATGACCCGGACCTGTCGAACGTTCCCAAAATGGTAAATATTGATGACATTTTAACATTTAATGTTTTGACTCTAAATGACTGTTGGAGGTGTATTATTACTTTTTCAAATAAAATAAGTGTGTTTAAAGTCATTTCTGTACCTGAAATTGGTCAAAATTGAAGCTTCAGAGTAAGCAAAACTCTGTAAAAATGGCAATTTTGGTAACTGTGAGGGTTTAAAAAGTGGTTATTCAACATGAGGCCCGATCCAATTGATATTCTGAAGCATTTTGGTACAGTCCAAAAAATCAATTTTCTGACGAAAAATGATGACTCCGGACGTGTCGAACGTTCCCAAATGGTCATTATTGATGACATTTTAACATTTAATCTTTTGACTCTAAATGACTGTTGGAGATGAATTATTACTTTTTCAAATAAAATAAGTATGTTTAATGTAATTTCTGTGCCTGAAATTGGTCAAAATTGAAGCTTCGGAGTAAGCAAAACTGTAAAATTGGCTATTTTGGTCTCTGTGAGGGTTTAAAAAGTGGTTATTCAACATGTGGCACAATCCAATTGACATTTTGAATCATTTTTGGTACAGTCCAAAAAATCAATTTTCTGATGAAAAACGATGACCACGGACCTGTCGACCGTTCCCAAAATGGTCAATGTTGATGAAATTTTAACATTTAATCTTTTGACACTGAATGACAGTTGGAGATGAATTATTACTTTTTCAAATAAAATAAGTTTGTTTAAAGTAATTTCTGTGCCTGAAATTGGTCAAAATTGAAGCTTCTAAGTAGGCAAAACTCTGTAAAAATTGCAATTTTGGTCACTGTGAGGGTTTGGAAAGTGGTTATTCAACATGAGGCACGATCCAATTGACATTTTGAATAATTATTGATACAGTCCAAAAAAAAAGTTTTCTGATGAAAAATGATGACCCCGGACGTGTCGAATATTCCCAAAATGGTCATTATTGATGAAATGTTAACATTTAATCTTTTGAGTGTAATTGACTGTTGGAGGTGAATTGTTACATTTTCAAATAAAATACGTGTGTTCAAAGTAATTTCTGTGCATGAAATTGGTCTAAATTGAAGCTTCGGAGTAAGCAAAACTGTAAAATTGGCAATTTTGGTCTCTGTGAGGGTTTAAAAAGTGGTTATTCAACATGAGGCACAATCCAATTGACATTTTGAATCATTTTTGGTACAGTCCAAAAAAGTAAAATTTTCTGATGAAAAACGATGACCCCGGACCTGTCGAACGTTCCCAAAATGGTCAGTATTGATAACATTTTAACATTTAATCTTTTGACTCTAAATGATTGTTGGAGGTGAATTATTAGTTTTTCAAATAAAATAAGGGTATTTAAAGTCATTTCTGTGCCTGAAATTGGTCAAAATTGATGCTTCTGAGTCAGCAAAACTCTGTAAAATGTCAATTTTGGTCACTGTGAGGGTTTAAAAAGTCTTTATTCAACATGAGGCAGGGTCCAATTGACATTTTTAATCATTTTTGGTACAGTCCAAAAAATCAATTTTCTGATGAAAAACGATGACCCCGGACCTGTCGAACGTTCCCAAAATGGTCATTATTGATGAAATGATAACATTTAATCTTTTGAGTGTAATTGACTGATGGAGGTGAATTGTTACATTTTCAAATAAAACAAGTGTGTTTAATGTAATTTCTGTGCCTGAAATTGGTCAAAATTGAAGCTTCGGAGTAAGCAAAACTCTGTAAAAATGGCAATTTTGGTCACTGTGAGGGTTTAAAAATTGGTTATTCAACATGAGGCACCATCCAATTGACATTTTAAATAATTTTTTGTAAAGTCACAAAAAATCTAGTTTCTGACGAAAAAGGATGACCCCGGACCTGTCAAACGTTCCCAAAATGATCAATGTTGATGTAATTTTAACATTTAATCTTTTGACTCTAAATGACTGTTGGAGGTGAATTATTGCTTTTTCAAAATCAATAAGTGTGTTTAAAGTCATTTCTGTACCTGAAATTGGTCAAAATTGAATCTTCTGAGTAAGCAAAACTCTGTAAAAATGGCAATTTTTAAGACTGTGAGGGTTTAAAAAGTGGTTATTCAACATGAGGCACGATCTAATTGACATTTTGAATCTTTTTTGGTACAGTCCAAAAAATCAATTTTCTGATGAAAAACGGTGACCCCGGACCTGCCGAACGTTCTCAAAATGGTCAATGTTGATGAAATTTTAACATTTAATCTTTTGACTCTAAATGACTGTTGGAGGTGAATTATTACTTTTTCAAATAAAATAAGTGTATTTAAAGTCAATTCTGTGCCTGAAATTGGTCAAAATGGAACTTCTGAGTAAGCAAAACTCTGTAACAATGACAATTTTGGTCACTGTGAGTGTTTAAAAAGTGGTTATAAATCATGAGGCACGATCCAATTGACATTTTGAATTTTTTTTGGTACAGTCCAAAAAATCAATTTTTGCTGATGAAAAACGATGACCCACGACCTGTCAAACGTTCCCAAAATGGTCAATAATGATTACATTTTAACATTTAATCTTTTGACTCTAACTGACTGTTGGAGGTGAATTATTACTTTTTCAAATGAAATAAGTGTGTTTAAAGTCATTTCTGTGCCTGAAATTGGTCAAAATTGAAGCTTCTGAGTAAGCAAAACTCTGTAAAAATATCAATTTTGGTCAATGTGAGGATTTAAAAAGTGGTTATTCAACACGAGGCACGATCCAATTGACATTTTGAATCATTCTTGGTACAGTCCAAAAAATCTATTTTCTGATGAAAATCGGTGACCCCCGACCTGTCGAACGTTCCCAAAATGGTCAATGTTGATAAAATGTTAACATTTAATCTTTTGACTCTAAATGACTGGTGGAGGTGAATTATTAATTTTTCAGATAAAATACGTGTATTTAAAGTCATTTCTGTGCCTGAAATTGGTCAAAATTGAAGCATCTGAGTAAGCAAAACTCTGTAAAAATGTCAATTTTGGTCACTGTGAGTGATTAAAAAGTGGTTATTCAACATGAGGCATGATCCAATTGACATTTTGAATCATTTTTGGTACAGTCCAAAAAATCTAATTTCTGATAAAAAACGAAATGGTCATTATTGATGACATTTAAAACATTCAATCTTTTGACTGTACATGACTGTTGTATGTGAAATATTACGTTTTTCAACTAAAATAAGTGTGTTTAAAGTCATTTCTGTACCTGAAATTGGTCAAAATTGAATCTTCTGAGTAAGCAAAACTCTGTAAAAATGTCAATTTTGGTCACTGTGAGGGTTTAAAAACTGGTTATTCAACATGAGACACGATCCAATTGACATTTTGAATCTTTTTTGGTACAGTCCAAAAAATCAATTTTCTTATGAAAAACGATGACCCGGACCTGTCGAACGTTCCCAAAATTGTAAATATTGATGAAATTTTAACATTTAATCTTTTGACTCTAAATGACTGTTGGAGGTGAATTATTACTTTTTCAAATAAAATAAGTGTGTTTAAAGTCATTTCTGTACCTGAAATTGGTCAAAATTGAAGCTTCAGAGTAAGCAAAACTCTGTAAAAAATGGCAATTTTGGTAACTGTGAGGGTTTAAAAAGTGGTTATTCAACATGAGGCCCGATCCAATTGATATTTTGAAGCATTTTGGTACAGTCCAAAAAATCAATTTTCTGACGAAAAATGATGACTCCGGACGTGTCGAACGTTCCCAAATGGTCATTATTGATGACATTTTAACATTTAATCTTTTGACTCTAAATGACTGTTGGAGATGAATTATTACTTTTTCAAATAAAATAAGTGTGTTTAAAGTAATTTCTGTGCCTGAAATTGGTCAAAATTGAATCTTCTGAGTAAGCAAAACTCTCTAAAAATGGCAATTTTGGTCGCTGTGAGGGTATAAAAAGTGGTTATTCAACATGAGGCACGATCCAATTGACATTTTGAATCATTTTGGGTACAGTCCAAAAAATCAATTTTCTGATGAAAAACAATGACCACGGACATGTCGAACGTTCCCAAAATGGTCATTATTGATGACATTTTAACATTTAATCTTTTGACTGTAAATGACTGTTGAATGTGAATTATTAATTTTTCAACTAAAATAAGTGTGTTTAAAGTCATTTCTGTGCCTGAAATTGGTAAAAATTGAATCTTCTAAGTAGGCAAAACTCTGTAAAAATTGCAATTTTGGTCACTATGAGGGTTTAAAAAGTGGTTATTCAACATGAGGCACTATCCAATTGACATTTTGAATCATTTTTGGTACAGTCCAAACAATAAGTTTTCTGATGAAAAACGATGACCCCGGACGTGTCGAAACGTTCCCAAAATGGTCATTATTGATTACATTTAAAAGATTTAGGGGCATATTACTAAGCAATAGCGATAATTATCGCTATTGCTTGGTTAGCGGGAAACAAATATCGCCGAGGATTTTTACCGCTGAGATACCTTGATATTATCAAGGTTTATCTCAAAAGCGGTAAAAATCCTGCGAAATGCATGAATATCGCTGAAAAATCAGCGATATACTTGCATTATCGTGACAATGCTCTTAGCCATGTTATCCACCTTCCATTGGATAACATGGCTAAGAACTGCTTTCAGCAGGCGTTAGCTTTTGGAGATATTTGCGCTTAGCGCGAATATTTCCAAAAGTTGTTAATAGGATTTAGAGATGTTAGCGACTGTTTTCAGTCGCTAACATCTTGGCACGCCCACTTTGCATGTCATTAGCGATAATTATCGCTGACATGCAAAGTGGGCCCCTAAATGCCCGCTATCGCCTACAAGCTGTCGCTAACTGGTGTTAGCGACAGCTTGGTAATAGGGCGATAAAATTATCGCCGCATTAGCGGGAAAAAGTCCCGCCAATGCGGCCATAATGCCCTTGGTAATATGCCCCTTAATCTTTTGACTCTAAATGACTGTTGTATGTGAATTATTAATTTTTCAACTACAATAAGTGTGTTTAAAGTCCTTTCTGTGCCTGAAATTGATCAAAATTGAAGCTTCTGAGTAAGCAAAACTCTGTAAAAATGGCAATTTTGGTCACTGTGAGGGTTTAAACAGTGGTTATTCAACATGAGGCACGATCCAATTGACATTTTGAATCATTTTGGGTACAGTCCAAAAAAATCAATTTTCTGATGAAAAACAATGACCACGGACGTGTCGAACGTTCCCAAAATGGTCAATATTTATGACATTTTATCATTTAATCTTTTGACTGTAAATGACTGTTGTATGTGAATTATTAAGTTTTTCAACTAAAATAAGTGTGTTTAAAGTAATTTCTGTGCCTGAAATTGGTCTAAATTGAAGCTTCGGAGTAAGCAAAACTCTGTAAAAATGGCAATTTTGGTCACTGTGAGGGTATAAAAAGCAGTTATTCAACATGAGGCACGATCCAATTGACATTTTGAATCATTTTGGGTACATTCCAAAAAATCAATTTTCTGATGAAAAACAATGACCACGGACGTGTCGAACGTTCCCAAAATGGTCATTATTGATGAAATTTTGACATTTAATCTTTTGACTGTAAATGACTGTTGAATGTGAATTATTAATTTTTCAACTAAAATAAGTGTGTTTAAAGTCATTTCTGTGCCTGAAATTGATCAAAATTGAATCTTCTAAGTAGGCAAAACTCTGTAAAAATTGCAATTTTGGTCACTCTGAGGGTTTCAAAAGTGTTTAAAAAGTGGGTATTCAACATGAGGCACTAACCAATTGACATTTTGAATCATTTTTGGTACAGTCCAAAAAATCTATTTTCTGATGAAAAACGATGACCACGGACCTGTCGACCGTTCCCAAAATGGTCATTATTGATTAAATTTAAAAGATTTAATCTTTTGACTGTAAATGGCTGTTTTATGTGAATTATTAATTTTTCAACTAAAATAAGTGTGTTTAAAGTCATTTCTGTACCTGAAATTGGTCAAAATTGAAGCTTCTGAGTAAGCAAAACTCGGTAAAAAAGGCAATTTTGGTCGCTATGAGGGTATAAAAAGTGGTTATTCAACATGAGGCACGATCCAATTGACATTTTGAATCATTTTTGGTACAGTCCAAAAAATCTATTTTCTGATGAAAAACGATGACCACGGACCTGTCGACCGTTCCCAAAATGGTCATTATTGATTAAATTTAAAAGATTTAATCTTTTGACTGTAAATGGCTGTTTTATGTGAATTATTAATTTTTCAACTAAAATAAGTGTGTTTAAAGTCATTTCTGTGCCTGAAATTGGTCTAAATTGAAGCTTTGGAGTAAGCAAAACTCTGTAAAAATGTCAATTTTGGTCACTGTGAGGGTTTAAAAAGTGGTTATTCAACATGAGGCACGATCCAATTGACATTTTGAATAATTATTGGTACAGTCCAAAAAATAAGTTTTCTGATGAAAAACGATGACCCCGGACGTGTCGAATATTCCCAAAATGGTCATTATTGATGAAATTGAAAACATTTAGGGGCAGATTTATGAAGGACTTGCGCCGCCGGTGCGTCACTTTTTCCCATGTTAAAAGTGACGCACCGGCGGCGCAAGTCCTTCAGAAATCTGCCCCTTAATCTTTTGACTGTAAATGACTGTTGTATGTGAATTATTAATTTTTCAACTAAAATAAGTGTTTTTAAAGTCATTTCTGTGCCTGAAATTGGTCAAAATTGAAGCTTCTAAGTAAGCTAAACTCTGTAAAAATGGCAATTTTGGTCACTGTGAGGGTTTAAAAGGTGGTTATTCTACTTGAGGCACGATCCAATTGACATTTTGAATAATTTTTGGTACTGTCCAAAAAATCAATTTTCTGATGAAAAACGATGACCCCCGACGTGTCGAATATTCCCAAAATTGTCATTATTGATTAAATTTAAAACATTTAATCTTTTGACTGTAAATGACTGTTGTATGTGAATTATTAATTTTTCAACTAAAATAAGTGTGTTGAAAGTCATTTCTGTGCCTGAAATTGGTCTAAATTGAAGCTTCGGAGTAAGCAAAACCCTGTAAAAATTTCAATTTTGGTCACTCTGAGGGTTTAAAAAGTGGGTATTCAACATGAGGCACTAACCAGTTGACATTTTGAATCATTTTTGGTACAGTCCAAAAAATCTATTTTCTGATGAAAAACGATGACCGCGGATGTGTTGAACGTTCCCAAAATGGTCATTATTGATTAAATTAAAAAGATTTAATCTTTTGACTGTAAATGACTGTTTTATGTGAATTATTGATTTTTCAACTAAAATAAGTGTGTTTAAAGTCATTTCTGTACCTGAAATTGGTCAAAATTGAAGCTTCTGAGTAAGCAAAACTCTGTAAAAAAGGCAATTTTGGCCACTGTGAGGGTTTGAAAAGTTGTTTTTCAACATGAGGCAGGATCTAATTGACATTTTGAATCATTTTTGGTACAGTCCAAAAAATCTATTTTCTGATGAAAAACGATGACCCCGGACCTCTCGAACGTTCCCAAAATGGTCAATGTTGATGAAATTTTAACATTTAATCTTTTGACTCTAAATGACTGTTGGAGATGAATTGACACATTTTCAAATAAAATAAGTGTGTTTAAAGTAATTTCTGTGCCTGAAATTGGTCTAAATTGAAGCTTTGGAGTAAGCAAAACTGTAAAATTGGCAATTTTGGTCCCTGTGAGGGTTTAACACCTTGGCTGCTAAGGCTTTTCCCGTCCTGTGCTGACTGATTGATAATCCCATTATACCTGACGAGTTCACCTTGTCATGAGCACAGCTCCAGAGTGCCTCATGACGAGCTGACCTTGTCATTAGCATAGAAGGGGTTAAAAAGTGATCATTCAACATGAGGCACAATCCAATTGACATTTTGAATCATTTTTGGTAGTCCAAAAAATCTATTTTCTGATGAAAAACGATGACCCCGGACCTGTCGAACGTTCCCAAAATGGTCAATGTTGATAACATTTTAACATTTAATCTTTTGCCTCTAAATGACTGTTGGAGATGAATTGTTACATTTTCAAATAAAATAAGTGTGTTTAAAGTAATTTCTGTGCCTGAAATTGGTCTGAATTGAAGCTTTGGAGTAAGCAAAACTCTGTAAAAATGTCAATTTTGGTCACTGTGAGGGTTTAAAAAGTGGTTATTCAACATGAGGCACGATC
The DNA here is from genome assembly GCF_964261635.1 of Lissotriton helveticus. Classification (NCBI taxonomy): domain Eukaryota; kingdom Metazoa; phylum Chordata; class Amphibia; order Caudata; family Salamandridae; genus Lissotriton; species Lissotriton helveticus. Next base: position 1,071,735,109 of record NC_136067.1, on the reverse strand, counting down.
CAATTGACATTTTGAATAATTATTGGTACAGTCGAAAAAATAAGTTTTCTGATGAAAAACGATGACCCCGGACGTGTCGAATATTCCCAAAATGGTCATTATTGATGAAATTTAAAACATTTAGGGGCAGATTTATGAAGGACTTGCGCCACAGGTGCGTCACTTTTTCCCATGTTAAAAGTGACGCACCGGCGGCGCAAGTCCTTCAGAAATCTGCCCCTTAATCTTTTGACTGTAAATGACTGTTGTATGTGAATTATTAATTTTTCAACTAAAATAAGTGTGTTTAAAGTCATTTCTGTGCCTGAAATTGGTCATAATTGAAGCTTCTAAGTAAGCAAAACTCTGTAAAAATGGCAATTTTGGTCACTGTGAGGGTTTAAAAAGTGGTTATTCTACTTGAGGCACGATCCAATTGACATTTTGAATAATTTTTGGTACTGTCCAAAAAATCAATTTTCTGATGAAAAACGATGACCCCGGACGTGTCGAACGTTCCCAAAATGGTCAGTATTGATAACATTTTAACATTTAATCTTTTGACTCTAAATGACTGTTGGAGATGAATTGTTAATTTTTCAACTAAAATAAGTGTGTTGAAAGTCATTTCTGTGCCTGAAATTGGTCAAAATTGAAGCTTTGGAGTAAGCAAAACTGTAAAATTGGCAATTTTGGTCTCTGTGAGGGTTTAAAATGTGGTTATTCAACATGAGGCACAATCCAATTGACATTTTGAATCATTTTTGGTACAGTCCCAAAAATCAATTTTCTGATGAAAAACGATGACCCGGACCTGTCGAACGTTCCCAAAATGGTCAGTATTGATAACATTTTAACATTTAATCTTTTGACTCTAAATGACTGTTGGAGATGGATTGTTACATTTTCAAATAAAATAAGTGTGTTTAAAGTAATTTCTGTGCCTGAAATTGGTCTAAATTAAAGCTTCGGAGTAAGCAAAACTCTGTAAAAATGTCAATTTTGATCACTGTGAGGGTTTAAAAAGTGGGTATGTAACATGAGGCACAATCCAATTGACATTTCGAATCATTTTTTGTACAGTCCAAAAAATCTATTTTCTGATGAAAAACGATGACCACGGACCTGTCGACCGTTCGCAAAATGGTCAATGTTGATGAAATTTTAACATTTAATCTTTTGACACTGAATGACAGTTGGAGATGAATTATTACTTTTTCAAATAAAATAAGTTTGGTTAAAGTAATTTCTGTGCCTGGAATTGGTCAAAATTGAAGCTTCTAAGTAGGCAAAACTCTGTAAAAATTGCAATTTTGGTCACTGTGAGGGTTTAAAAAGTGGTTATTCTACTTGAGGCACGATCCAATTGACATTTTGAATAATTTTTGGTACTGTCCAAAAAAATCAATTTTCTGATGAAAAACGATGACCCCGGACGTGTCGAATATTCCCAAAATTGTCATTGTTGATGAAATTTAAAACATTTAATCTTTTGACTGTAAATGACTGTTGTATGTGAATTATTAATTTTTCAACTAAAATAAGTGTGTTGAAAGTCATTTCTGTGCCTGAAATTGGTCAAAATTGAAGCTTTGGAGTAAGCAAAACTGTAAAATTGGCAATTTTGGTCTCTGTGAGGGTTTAAAAAGTGGTTATTCAACATGAGGCACAATCCAATTGACATTTTGAATCATTTTTGGTACAGTCTAAAAAATCAATTTTCTGACGAAAAACGATGACCCCGGACCTGTCGAACGTTTCCAAAATGGTCAGTATTGATAACATTTTAACATTTAATCTTTTGACTCTAAATGACTGTTGGAGATGAATTGTTACATTTTCAAATAAAATAAGTGTGTTTAAAGTAATTTCTGTGCCTGAAATTGGTCTAAATTGAAGCTTCGGAGTAAGCAAAACTCTGTAAAAATTTCAATTTTGGTCACTCTGAGGGTTTAAAAAGTGGGTATTCAACATGAGGCACTAACCAATTGACATTTTGAATCATTTTTGGTACAGTCCAAAAAATCTATTTTCTGATGAAAAACGATGACCCCGGATGTGTTGAACGTTCCCAAAATGGTCATTATTGATTAAATTAAAAAGATTTAATCTTTTGACTGTAAATGACTGTTTTATGTGAATTATTAATTTTTCAACTAAAATAAGTGTGTTTAAAGTCATTTCTGTACCTGAAATTGGTCAAAATTGAAGCTTCTGAGTAAGCAAAACTCTGTAAAAAAGGCAATTTTGGTCACTGTGAGGGTTTGAAAAGTTGTTTTTCAACATGAGGCAGGATCTAATTGACATTTTGAATCATTTTTGGTACAGTCCAAAAAATCTATTTTCTGATGAAAAACGATGACCCCGGACCTGTCGAACGTTCCCAAAATGGTCAATGTTGATAACATTTTAACATTTAATCTTTTGCCTCTAAATGACTGTTGGAGATGAATTGTTACATTTTCAAATAAAATAAGTGTGTTTAAAGTAATTTCTGTGCCTGAAATTGGTCTGAATTGAAGCTTTGGAGTAAGCAAAACTCTGTAAAAATGTCAATTTTGGTCACTGTGAGGGTTTAAAAAGTGGTTATTCAACATGAGGCACGATCCAATTGACATTTTGAATAATTATTGGTACAGTCGAAAAAATAAGTTTTCTGATGAAAAACGATGACCCCGGACGTGTCGAATATTCCCAAAATGGTCATTATTGATGAAATTTAAAACATTTAGGGGCAGATTTATGAAGGACTTGCGCCGCAGGTGCGTCACTTTTTCCCATGTTAAAAGTGACGCACCGGCGGCGCAAGTCCTTCAGAAATCTGCCCCTTAATCTTTTGACTGTAAATGACTGTTGTATGTGAATTATTAATTTTTCAACTAAAATAAGTGTGTTTAAAGTCATTTCTGTGCCTGAAATTGGTCAAAATTGAAGCTTCTAAGTAAGCAAAACTCTGTAAAAATGGCAATTTTGGTCACTGTGAGGGTTTAAAAAGTGGTTATTCTACTTGAGGCACGATCCAATTGACATTTTGAATAATTTTTGGTACTGTCCAAAAAATCAATTTTCTGATGAAAAACGATGACCCCGGACGTGTCGAACGTTCCCAAAATGGTCAGTATTGATAACATTTTAACATTTAATCTTTTGACTCTAAATGACTGTTGGAGATGAATTGTTAATTTTTCAACTAAAATAAGTGTGTTGAAAGTCATTTCTGTGCCTGAAATTGGTCAAAATTGAAGCTTTGGAGTAAGCAAAACTGTAAAATTGGCAATTTTGGTCTCTGTGAGGGTTTAAAATGTGGTTATTCAACATGAGGCACAATCCAATTGACATTTTGAATCATTTTTGGTACAGTCCCAAAAATCAATTTTCTGATGAAAAACGATGACCCGGACCTGTCGAACGTTCCCAAAATGGTCAGTATTGATAACATTTTAACATTTAATCTTTTGACTCTAAATGACTGTTGGAGATGGATTGTTACATTTTCAAATAAAATAAGTGTGTTTAAAGTAATTTCTGTGCCTGAAATTGGTCTAAATTAAAGCTTCGGAGTAAGCAAAACTCTGTAAAAATGTCAATTTTGGTCACTGTGAGGGTTTAAAAAGTGGGTATGTAACATGAGGCACAATCCAATTGACATTTCGAATCATTTTTTGTACAGTCCAAAAAATCTATTTTCTGATGAAAAACGATGACCACGGACCTGTCGACCGTTCGCAAAATGGTCAATGTTGATGAAATTTTAACATTTAATCTTTTGACACTGAATGACAGTTGGAGATGAATTATTACTTTTTCAAATAAAATAAGTTTGGTTAAAGTAATTTCTGTGCCTGGAATTGGTCAAAATTGAAGCTTCTAAGTAGGCAAAACTCTGTAAAAATTGCAATTTTGGTCACTGTGAGGGTTTAAAAAGTGGTTATTCTACTTGAGGCACGATCCAATTGACATTTTGAATAATTTTTGGTACTGTCCAAAAAAATCAATTTTCTGATGAAAAACGATGACCCCGGATGTGTTGAACGTTCCCAAAATGGTCATTATTGATTAAATTAAAAAGATTTAATCTTTTGACTGTAAATGACTGTTTTATGTGAATTATTAATTTTTCAACTAAAATAAGTGTGTTTAAAGTCATTTCTGTACCTGAAATTGGTCAAAATTGAAGCTTCTGAGTAGCAAAACTCTGTAAAAAAGGCAATTTTGGTCACTGTGAGGGTTTGAAAAGTTGTTTTTCAACATGAGGCAGGATCTAATTGACATTTTGAATCATTTTTGGTACAGTCCAAAAAATCTATTTTCTGATGAAAAACGATGACCCCGGACCTGTCGAACGTTCCCAAAATGGTCAATGTTGATAACATTTTAACATTTAATCTTTTGCCTCTAAATGACTGTTGGAGATGAATTGTTACATTTTCAAATAAAATAAGTGTGTTTAAAGTAATTTCTGTGCCTGAAATTGGTCTGAATTGAAGCTTTGGAGTAAGCAAAACTCTGTAAAAATGTCAATTTTGGTCACTGTGAGGGTTTAAAAAGTGGTTATTCAACATGAGGCACGATCCAATTGACATTTTGAATAATTATTGGTACAGTCGAAAAAATAAGTTTTCTGATGAAAAACGATGACCCCGGACGTGTCGAATATTCCCAAAATGGTCATTATTGATGAAATTTAAAACATTTAGGGGCAGATTTATGAAGGACTTGCGCCACAGGTGCGTCACTTTTTCCCATGTTAAAAGTGACGCACCGGCGGCGCAAGTCCTTCAGAAATCTGCCCCTTGATCTTTTGACTGTAATGACTGTTGTATGTGAATTATTAATTTTTCAACTAAAATAAGTGTGTTTAAAGTCATTTCTGTGCCTGAAATTGGTCATAATTGAAGCTTCTAAGTAAGCAAAACTCTGTAAAAATGGCAATTTTGGTCACTGTGAGGGTTTAAAAAGTGGTTATTCTACTTGAGGCACGATCCAATTGACATTTTGAATAATTTTTGGTACTGTCCAAAAAATCAATTTTCTGATGAAAAACGATGACCCCGGACGTGTCGAACGTTCCCAAAATGGTCAGTATTGATAACATTTTAACATTTAATCTTTTGACTCTAAATGACTGTTGGAGATGAATTGTTAATTTTTCAACTAAAATAAGTGTGTTGGAAGTCATTTCTGTGCCTGAAATTGGTCAAAATTGAAGCTTTGGAGTAAGCAAAACTGTAAAATTGGCAATTTTGGTCTCTGTGAGGGTTTAAAATGTGGTTATTCAACATGAGGCACAATCCAATTGACATTTTGAATCATTTTTGGTACAGTCCCAAAAATCAATTTTCTGATGAAAAACGATGACCCGGACCTGTCGAACGTTCCCAAAATGGTCAGTATTGATAACATTTTAACATTTAATCTTTTGACTCTAAATGACTGTTGGAGATGGATTGTTACATTTTCAAATAAAATAAGTGTGTTTAAAGTAATTTCTGTGCCTGAAATTGGTCTAAATTAAAGCTTCGGAGTAAGCAAAACTCTGTAAAAATGTCAATTTTGGTCACTGTGAGGGTTTAAAAAGTGGGTATGTAACATGAGGCACAATCCAATTGACATTTCGAATCATTTTTTGTACAGTCCCAAAAATCTATTTTATGATGAAAAACGATGACCACGGACCTGTCGACCGTTCGCAAAATGGTCAATGTTGATGAAATTTTAACATTTAATCTTTTGACACTGAATGACAGTTGGAGATGAATTATTACTTTTTCAAATAAAATAAGTTTGGTTAAAGTAATTTCTGTGCCTGGAATTGGTCAAAATTGAAGCTTCTAAGTAGGCAAAACTCTGTAAAAATTGCAATTTTGGTCACTGTGAGGGTTTAAAAAGTGGTTATTCTACTTGAGGCACGATCCAATTGACATTTTGAATAATTTTTGGTACTGTCCAAAAAAATCAATTTTCTGATGAAAAACGATGACCCCGGACGTGTCGAATATTCCCAAAATTGTCATTATTGATGAAATTTAAAACATTTAATCTTTTGACTGTAAATGACTGTTGTATGTGAATTATTAATTTTTCAACTAAAATAAGTGTGTTGAAAGTCATTTCTGTGCCTGAAATTGGTCTAAATTGAAGCTTCGGAGTAAGCAAAACTCTGTAAAAATTTCAATTTTGGTCACTCTGAGGGTTTAAAAAGTGGGTATTCAACATGAGGCACTAACCAATTGACATTTTGAATCATTTTTGGTACAGTCCAAAAAATCTATTTTCTGATGAAAAACGATGACCCCGGATGTGTTGAACGTTCCCAAAATGGTCATTATTGATTAAATTAAAAAGATTTAATCTTTTGACTGTAAATGACTGTTTTATGTGAATTATTAATTTTTCAACTAAAATAAGTGTGTTTAAAGTCATTTCTGTACCTGAAATTGGTCAAAATTGAAGCTTCTGAGTAAGCAAAACTCTGTAAAAAAGGCAATTTTGGTCACTGTGAGGGTTTGAAAAGTTGTTTTTCAACATGAGGCAGGATCTAATTGACATTTTGAATCATTTTTGGTACAGTCCAAAAAATCTATTTTCTGATGAAAAACGATGACCCCGGACCTGTCGAACGTTCCCAAAATGGTCAATGTTGATAACATTTTAACATTTAATCTTTTGCCTCTAAATGACTGTTGGAGATGAATTGTTACATTTTCAAATAAAATAAGTGTGTTTAAAGTAATTTCTGTGCCTGAAATTGGTCTGAATTGAAGCTTTGGAGTAAGCAAAGCTCTGTAAAAATGTCAATTTTGGTCACTGTGAGGGTTTAAAAAGTGGTTATTCAACATGAGGCACGATCCAATTGACATTTTGAATAATTATTGGTACAGTCGAAAAAATAAGTTTTCTGATGAAAAACGATGACCCCGGACGTGTCGAATATTCCCAAAATGGTCATTATTGATGAAATTTAAAACATTTAGGGGCAGATTTATGAAGGACTTGCGCCGCAGGTGCGTCACTTTTTCCCATGTTAAAAGTGACGCACCGGCTGCGCAAGTCCTTCAGAAATCTGCCCCTTAATCTTTTGACTGTAAATGACTGTTGTATGTGAATTATTAATTTTTCAACTAAAATAAGTGTGTTTAAAGTCATTTCTGTGCCTGAAATTGGTCAAAATTGAAGCTTCTAAGTAAGCAAAACTCTGTAAAAATGGCAATTTTGGTCACTGTGAGGGTTTAAAAAGTGGTTATTCTACTTGAGGCACGATCCAATTGACATTTTGAATAATTTTTGGTACTGTCCAAAAAATCAATTTTCTGATGAAAAACGATGACCCCGGACGTGTCGAACGTTCCCAAAATGGTCAGTATTGATAACATTTTAACATTTAATCTTTTGACTCTAAATGACTGTTGGAGATGAATTGTTAATTTTTCAACTAAAATAAGTGTGTTGAAAGTCATTTCTGTGCCTGAAATTGGTCAAAATTGAAGCTTTGGAGTAAGCAAAACTGTAAAATTGGCAATTTTGGTCTCTGTGAGGGTTTGAAAAGTTGTTTTTCAACATGAGGCACAATCCAATTGACATTTTGAATCATTTTTGGTACAGTCCCAAAAATCAATTTTCTGATGAAAAACGATGACCCCGGACCTGTCGAACGTTCCCAAAATGGTCAATGTTGATAACATTTTAACATTTAATCTTTTGCCTCTAAATGACTGTTGGAGATGAATTGTTACATTTTCAAATAAAATAAGTGTGTTTAAAGTAATTTCTGTGCCTGAAATTGGTCTGAATTGAAGCTTTGGAGTAAGCAAAGCTCTGTAAAAATGTCAATTTTGGTCACTGTGAGGGTTTAAAAAGTGGTTATTCAACATGAGGCACGATCCAATTGACATTTTGAATAATTATTGGTACAGTCGAAAAAATAAGTTTTCTGATGAAAAACGATGACCCCGGACGTGTCGAATATTCCCAAAATGGTCATTATTGATGAAATTTAAAACATTTAGGGGCAGATTTATGAAGGACTTGCGCCGCAGGTGCGTCACTTTTTCCCATGTTAAAAGTGACGCACCGGCTGCGCAAGTCCTTCAGAAATCTGCCCCTTAATCTTTTGACTGTAAATGACTGTTGTATGTGAATTATTAATTTTTCAACTAAAATAAGTGTGTTTAAAGTCATTTCTGTGCCTGAAATTGGTCAAAATTGAAGCTTCTAAGTAAGCAAAACTCTGTAAAAATGGCAATTTTGGTCACTGTGAGGGTTTAAAAAGTGGTTATTCTACTTGAGGCACGATCCAATTGACATTTTGAATAATTTTTGGTACTGTCCAAAAAATCAATTTTCTGATGAAAAACGATGACCCCGGACGTGTCGAACGTTCCCAAAATGGTCAGTATTGATAACATTTTAACATTTAATCTTTTGACTCTAAATGACTGTTGGAGATGAATTGTTAATTTTTCAACTAAAATAAGTGTGTTGAAAGTCATTTCTGTGCCTGAAATTGGTCAAAATTGAAGCTTTGGAGTAAGCAAAACTGTAAAATTGGCAATTTTGGTCTCTGTGAGGGTTTAAAATGTGGTTATTCAACATGAGGCACAATCCAATTGACATTTTGAATCATTTTTGGTACAGTCCCAAAAATCAATTTTCTGATGAAAAACGATGACCCGGACCTGTCGAACGTTCCCAAAATGGTCAGTATTGATAACATTTTAACATTTAATCTTTTGACTCTAAATGACTGTTGGAGATGAATTGTTACATTTTCAAATAAAATAAGTGTGTTTAAAGTAATTTCTGTGCCTGAAATTGGTCTGAATTGAAGCTTTGGAGTAAGCAAAACTCTGTAAAAATGTCAATTTTGGTCACTGTGAGGGTTTAAAAAGTGGTTATTCAACATGAGGCACGATCCAATTGACATTTTGAATAATTATTGGTACAGTCGAAAAAATAAGTTTTCTGATGAAAAACGATGACCCCGGACGTGTCGAATATTCCCAAAATGGTCATTATTGATGAAATTTAAAACATTTAGGGGCAGATTTATGAAGGACTTGCGCCGCAGGTGCGTCACTTTTTCCCATGTTAAAAGTGACGCACCGGCGGCGCAAGTCCTTCAGAAATCTGCCCCTTAATCTTTTGACTGTAAATGACTGTTGTATGTGAATTATTAATTTTTCAACTAAAATAAGTGTGTTTAAAGTCATTTCTGTGCCTGAAATTGGTCAAAATTGAAGCTTCTAAGTAAGCAAAACTCTGTAAAAATGGCAATTTTGGTCACTGTGAGGGTTTAAAAAGTGGTTATTCTACTTGAGGCACGATCCAATTGACATTTTGAATAATTTTTGGTACTGTCCAAAAAATCAATTTTCTGATGAAAAACGATGACCCCGGACGTGTCGAACGTTCCCAAAATGGTCAGTATTGATAACATTTTAACATTTAATCTTTTGACTCTAAATGACTGTTGGAGATGAATTGTTAATTTTTCAACTAAAATAAGTGTGTTGAAAGTCATTTCTGTGCCTGAAATTGGTCAAAATTGAAGCTTTGGAGTAAGCAAAACTGTAAAATTGGCAATTTTGGTCTCTGTGAGGGTTTAAAATGTGGTTATTCAACATGAGGCACAATCCAATTGACATTTTGAATCATTTTTGGTACAGTCCCAAAAATCAATTTTCTGATGAAAAACGATGACCCGGACCTGTCGAACGTTCCCAAAATGGTCAGTATTGATAACATTTTAACATTTAATCTTTTGACTCTAAATGACTGTTGGAGATGGATTGTTACATTTTCAAATAAAATAAGTGTGTTTAAAGTAATTTCTGTGCCTGAAATTGGTCTAAATTAAAGCTTCGGAGTAAGCAAAACTCTGTAAAAATGTCAATTTTGGTCACTGTGAGGGTTTAAAAAGTGGGTATGTAACATGAGGCACAATCCAATTGACATTTCGAATCATTTTTTGTACAGTCCAAAAAAATCTATTTTCTGATGAAAAACGATGACCACGGACCTGTCGACCGTTCGCAAAATGGTCAATGTTGATGAAATTTTAACATTTAATCTTTTGACACTGAATGACAGTTGGAGATGAATTATTACTTTTTCAAATAAAATAAGTTTGGTTAAAGTAATTTCTGTGCCTGGAATTGGTCAAAATTGAAGCTTCTAAGTAGGCAAAACTCTGTAAAAATTGCAATTTTGGTCACTGTGAGGGTTTAAAAAGTGGTTATTCCACTTGAGGCACGATCCAATTGACATTTTGAATAATTTTTGGTACTGTCCAAAAAAATCAATTTTCTGATGAAAAACGATGACCCCGGACGTGTCGAATATTCCCAAAATTGTCATTATTGATGAAATTTAAAACATTTAATCTTTTGACTGTAAATGACTGTTGTATGTGAATTATTAATTTTTCAACTAAAATAAGTGTGTTGAAAGTCATTTCTGTGCCTGAAATTGGTCAAAATTGAAGCTTTGGAGTAAGCAAAACTGTAAAATTGGCAATTTTGGTCTCTGTGAGGGTTTAAAAAGTGGTTATTCAACATGAGGCACAATCCAATTGACATTTTGAAACATTTTTGGTACAGTCCAAAAAATCAATTTTCTGACGAAAAACGATGACCCCGGACCTGTCGAACGTTTCCAAAATGGTCAGTATTGATAACATTTTAACATTTAATCTTTTGACTCTAAATGACTGTTGGAGATGAATTGTTACATTTTCAAATAAAATAAGTGTGTTTAAAGTAATTTCTGTGCCTGAAATTGGTCTAAATTGAAGCTTCGGAGTAAGCAAAACTCTGTAAAAATTTCAATTTTGGTCACTCTGAGGGTTTAAAAAGTGGGTATTCAACATGAGGCACTAACCAATTGACATTTTGAATCATTTTTGGTACAGTCCAAAAAATCTATTTTCTGATGAAAAACGATGACCCCGGATGTGTTGAACGTTCCCAAAATGGTCATTATTGATTAAATTAAAAAGATTTAATCTTTTGACTGTAAATGACTGTTTTATGTGAATTATTAATTTTTCAACTAAAATAAGTGTGTTTAAAATCATTTCTGTACCTGAAATTGGTCAAAATTGAAGCTTCTGAGTAAGCAAAACTCTGTAAAAAAGGCAATTTTGGTCACTGTGAGGGTTTGAAAAGTTGTTTTTCAACATGAGGCAGGATCTAATTGACATTTTGAATCATTTTTGGTACAGTCCAAAAAATCTATTTTCTGATGAAAAACGATGACCCCGGACCTGTCGAACGTTCCCAAAATGGTCAATGTTGATGAAATTTTAACATTTAATCTTTTGACTCTAAATGACTGTTGGAGATGAATTTACACATTTTCAAATAAAATAAGTGTGTTTAAAGTAATTTCTGTGCCTGAAATTGGTCTAAATTGAAGCTTTGGAGTAAGCAAAACTGTAAAATTGGCAATTTTGGTCTCTGTGAGGGTTTAACACCTTGGCTGCTAAGGCTTTTCCCGTCCTGTGCTGACTGATTGATAATCCCATTATACCTGACGAGTTCACCTTGTCATGAGCACAGCTCCAGAGTGCCTCATGACGAGCTGACCTTGTCATTAGCATAGAAGGGGTTAAAAAGTGATCATTCAACATGAGGCACAATCCAATTGACATTTTGAATCATTTTTGGTAGTCCAAAAAATCAATTTTCTGATGAAAAACGATGACCCCGGACCTGTCGAACGTTCCCAAAATGGTCAATGTTGATAACATTTTAACATTTAATCTTTTGCCTCTAAATGACTGTTGGAGATGAATTGTTACATTTTCAAATAAAATAAGTGTGTTTAAAGTAATTTCTGTGCCTGAAATTGGTCTGAATTGAAGCTTTGGAGTAAGCAAAACTCTGTAAAAATGTCAATTTTGGTCACTGTGAGGGTTTAAAAAGTGGTTATTCAACATGAGGCACGATCCAATTGACATTTTGAATAATTATTGGTACAGTCCAAAAAATAAGTTTTCTGATGAAAAACGATGACCCCGGACGTGTCGAATATTCCCAAAATGGTCATTATTGATGAAATTTAAAACATTTAGGGGCAGATTTATGAAGGACTTGCGCCGCAGGTGCGTCACTTTTTCCCATGTTAAAAGTGACGCACCCGCGGCGCAAGTCCTTCAGAAATCTGCCCCTTAATCTTTTGACTGTAAATGACTGTTGTATGTGAATTATTAATTTTTCAACTAAAATAAGTGTTTTTAAAGTCATTTCTGTGCCTGAAATTGGTCAAAATTGAAGCTTCTAAGTAAGCTAAACTCTGTAAAAATCGCAATTTTGGTCACTGTGAGGGTTTAAAAGGTGGTTATTCTACTTGAGGCACGATCCAATTGACATTTTGAATAATTTTTGGTACTGTCCAAAAAATCAATTTTCTGATGAAAAACGATGACCCCCGACGTGTCGAATATTCCCAAAATTGTCATTATTGATGAAATTTAAAACATTTAATCTTTTGACTGTAAATGACTGTTGTATGTGAATTATTAATTTTTCAACTAAAATAAGTGTGTTGAAAGTCATTTCTGTGCCTGAAATTGGTCAAAATTGAAGCTTTGGAGTAAGCAAAACTGTAAAATTGGCAATTTTGGTCTCTGTGAGGGTTTAAAAAGTGGTTATTCAACATGAGGCACAATCCAATTGACATTTTGAATCATTTTTGGTACAGTCCAAAAAATCAATTTTCTGACGAAAAACGATGACCCCGGACCTGTCGAACGTTCCCAAAATGGTCAGTATTGATAACATTTTAACACTTAATCTTTTGACTCTAAATGACTGTTGGAGATGAATTGTTACATTTTCAAATACAATAAGTGTGTTTAAAGTAATTTCTGTGCCTGAAATTGGTCTAAATTGAAGCTTCGGAGTAAGCAAAACCCTGTAAAAATTTCAATTTTGGTCACTCTGAGGGTTTAAAAAGTGGGTATTCAACATGAGGCACTAACCAGTTGACATTTTGAATCATTTTTGGTACAGTCCAAAAAATCTATTTTCTGATGAAAAACGATGACCCCGGATGTGTTGAACGTTCCCAAAATGGTCATTATTGATTAAATTAAAAAGATTTAATCTTTTGACTGTAAATGACTGTTTTATGTGAATTATTGATTTTTCAACTAAAATAAGTGTGTTTAAAGTCATTTCTGTACCTGAAATTGGTCAAAATTGAAGCTTCTGAGTAAGCAAAACTCTGTAAAAAAGGCAATTTTGGTCACTGTGAGGGTTTGAAAAGTTGTTTTTCAACATGAGGCAGGATCTAATTGACATTTTGAATCATTTTTGGTACAGTCCAAAAAATCTATTTTCTGATGAAAAACGATGACCCCGGACCTGTCGAACGTTCCCAAAATGGTCAATGTTGATGAAATTTTAACATTTAATCTTTTGACTCTAAATGACTGTTGGAGATGAATTGACACATTTTCAAATAAAATAAGTGTGTTTAAAGTAATTTCTGTGCCTGAAATTGGTCTAAATGGAAGCTTTGGAGTAAGCAAAACTGTAAAATTGGCAATTTTGGTCTCTGTGAGGGTTTAACACCTTGGCTGCTAAGGCTTTTCCCGTCCTGTGCTGACTGATTGATAATCCCATTATACCTGACGAGTTCACCTTGTCATGAGCACAGCTCCAGAGTGCCTCATGACGAGCTGACCTTGTCATTAGCATAGAAGGGGTTAAAAAGTGATCATTCAACATGAGGCACAATCCAATTGACATTTTGAATCATTTTTGGTAGTCCAAAAAATCAATTTTCTGATGAAAAACGATGACCCCGGACCTGTCGAACGTTCCCAAAATGGTCAATGTTGATAACATTTTAACATTTAATCTTTTGCCTCTAAATGACTGTTGGAGATGAATTGTTACATTTTCAAATAAAATAAGTGTGTTTAAAGTAATTTCTGTGCCTGAAATTGGTCTGAATTGAAGCTTTGGAGTAAGCAAAACTCTGTAAAAATGTCAATTTTGGTCACTGTGAGGGTTTAAAAAGTGGTTATTCAACATGAGGCACGATCCAATTGACATTTTGAATAATTATTGGTACAGTCATGTAAATGTAAATGTAAATGTAGTATACTTGTAAAGCGCACAGCTGCCCCAGCAACGGGGCGTCCCGGCGCTGTATAACTCTGGGGAACCCGTCCTGGCTTTCCCTGTGGGATGGTCCCTTGCTGGGAGTCCCCAAGGTGGAGCCAGGCATCCCCGGAATTGGTGGGGCCGTTGTGGAGATTAGGCAAGCTAATGCCCAGAGTTGCCAAGTGGAACCCCTGATTAGAGTAAGCACCGAAGCGAGAATTATCGAGTCCGCTGACCAAGGTCCACGACCCTGCCGCGTCGGGAATTGAACCCTGGTCCCAGGCTGACTTCTGCTCTCAGGCCTGCCGCCTCTAACCAGTGAGCCACACTACTCCACGAAAAAATAAGTTTTCTGATGAAAAACGATGACCCCGGACGTGTCGAATATTCCCAAAATGGTAATTATTGATGAAATTTAAAACATTTAGGGGCAGATTTATGAAGGACTTGCGCCACAGGTGCGTCACTTTTTCCCATGTTAAAAGTGACGCACCGGCGGCGCAAGTCCTTCAGAAATCTGCCCCTTAATCTTTTGACTGTAAATGACTGTTGTATGTGAATTATTAATTTTTCAACTAAAATAAGTGTGTTTAAAGTCATTTCTGTGCCTGAAATTGGTCATAATTGAAGCTTCTAAGTAAGCAAAACTCTGTAAAAATGGCAATTTTGGTCACTGTGAGGGTTTAAAAAGTGGTTATTCTACTTGAGGCACGATCCAATTGACATTTTGAATAATTTTTGGTACTGTCCAAAAAATCAATTTTCTGATGAAAAACGATGACCCCGGACGTGTCGAACGTTCCCAAAATGGTCAGTATTGATAACATTTTAACATTTAATCTTTTGACTCTAAATGACTGTTGGAGATGAATTGTTAATTTTTCAACTAAAATAAGTGTGTTGAAAGTCATTTCTGTGCCTGAAATTGGTCAAAATTGAAGCTTTGGAGTAAGCAAAACTGTAAAATTGGCAATTTTGGTCTCTGTGAGGGTTTAAAATGTGGTTATTCAACATGAGGCACAATCCAATTGACATTTTGAATCATTTTTGGTACAGTCCCAAAAATCAATTTTCTGATGAAAAACGATGACCCGGACCTGTCGAACGTTCCCAAAATGGTCAGTATTGATAACATTTTAACATTTAATCTTTTGACTCTAAATGACTGTTGGAGATGGATTGTTACATTTTCAAATAAAATAAGTGTGTTTAAAGTAATTTCTGTGCCTGAAATTGGTCTAAATTAAAGCTTCGGAGTAAGCAAAACTCTGTAAAAATGTCAATTTTGGTCACTGTGAGGGTTTAAAAAGTGGGTATGTAACATGAGGCACAATCCAATTGACATTTCGAATCATTTTTTGTACAGTCCAAAAAATCTATTTTCTGATGAAAAACGATGACCACGGACCTGTCGACCGTTCGCAAAATGGTCAATGTTGATGAAATTTTAACATTTAATCTTTTGACACTGAATGACAGTTGGAGATGAATTATTACTTTTTCAAATAAAATAAGTTTGGTTAAAGTAATTTCTGTGCCTGGAATTGGTCAAAATTGAAGCTTCTAAGTAGGCAAAACTCTGTAAAAATTGCAATTTTGGTCACTGTGAGGGTTTAAAAAGTGGTTATTCTACTTGAGGCACGATCCAATTGACATTTTGAATAATTTTTGGTACTGTCCAAAAAAATCAATTTTCTGATGAAAAACGATGACCCCGGACGTGTCGAATATTCCCAAAATTGTCATTATTGATGAAATTTAAAACATTTAATCTTTTGACTGTAAATGACTGTTGTATGTGAATTATTAATTTTTCAACTAAAATAAGTGTGTTGAAAGTCATTTCTGTGCCTGAAATTGGTCAAAATTGAAGCTTTGGAGTAAGCAAAACTGTAAAATTGGCAATTTTGGTCTCTGTGAGGGTTTAAAAAGTGGTTATTCAACATGAGGCACAATCCAATTGACATTTTGAATCATTTTTGGTACAGTCCAAAAAATCAATTTTCTGACGAAAAACGATGACCCCGGACCTGTCGAACGTTTCCAAAATGGTCAGTATTGATAACATTTTAACATTTAATCTTTTGACTCTAAATGACTGTTGGAGATGAATTGTTACATTTTCAAATAAAATAAGTGTGTTTAAAGTAATTTCTGTGCCTGAAATTGGTCAAAATTGAAGCTTTGGAGTAAGCAAAACTGTAAAATTGGCAATTTTGGTCTCTGTGAGGGTTTAAAATGTGGTTATTCAACATGAGGCACAATCCAATTGACATTTTGAATCATTTTTGGTACAGTCCCAAAAATCAATTTTCTGATGAAAAACGATGACCCGGACCTGTCGAACGTTCCCAAAATGGTCAGTATTGATAACATTTTAACATTTAATCTTTTGACTCTAAATGACTGTTGGAGATGGATTGTTACATTTTCAAATAAAATAAGTGTGTTTAAAGTAATTTCTGTGCCTGAAATTGGTCTAAATTAAAGCTTCGGAGTAAGCAAAACTCTGTAAAAATGTCAATTTTGGTCACTGTGAGGGTTTAAAAAGTGGGTATGTAACATGAGGCACAATCCAATTGACATTTCGAATCATTTTTTGTACAGTCCAAAAAATCTATTTTCTGATGAAAAACGATGACCACGGACCTGTCGACCGTTCGCAAAATGGTCAATGTTGATGAAATTTTAACATTTAATCTTTTGACACTGAATGACAGTTGGAGATGAATTATTACTTTTTCAAATAAAATAAGTTTGGTTAAAGTAATTTCTGTGCCTGGAATTGGTCAAAATTGAAGCTTCTAAGTAGGCAAAACTCTGTAAAAATTGCAATTTTGGTCACTGTGAGGGTTTAAAAAGTGGTTATTCTACTTGAGGCACGATCCAATTGACATTTTGAATAATTTTTGGTACTGTCCAAAAAAATCAATTTTCTGATGAAAAACGATGACCCCGGACGTGTCGAATATTCCCAAAATTGTCATTATTGATGAAATTTAAAACATTTAATCTTTTGACTGTAAATGACTGTTGTATGTGAATTATTAATTTTTCAACTAAAATAAGTGTGTTGAAAGTCATTTCTGTGCCTGAAATTGGTCAAAATTGAAGCTTTGGAGTAAGCAAAACTGTAAAATTGGCAATTTTGGTCTCTGTGAGGGTTTAAAAAGTGGTTATTCAACATGAGGCACAATCCAATTGACATTTTGAATCATTTTTGGTACAGTCCAAAAAATCAATTTTCTGACGAAAAACGATGACCCCGGACCTGTCGAACGTTTCCAAAATGGTCAGTATTGATAACATTTTAACATTTAATCTTTTGACTCTAAATGACTGTTGGAGATGAATTGTTACATTTTCAAATAAAATAAGTGTGTTTAAAGTAATTTCTGTGCCTGAAATTGGTCTAAATTGAAGCTTCGGAGTAAGCAAAACTCTGTAAAAATTTCAATTTTGGTCACTCTGAGGGTTTAAAAAGTGGGTATTCAACATGAGGCACTAACCAATTGACATTTTGAATCATTTTTGGTACAGTCCAAAAAATCTATTTTCTGATGAAAAACGATGACCCCGGATGTGTTGAACGTTCCCAAAATGGTCATTATTGATTAAATTAAAAAGATTTAATCTTTTGACTGTAAATGACTGTTTTATGTGAATTATTAATTTTTCAACTAAAATAAGTGTGTTTAAAGTCATTTCTGTACCTGAAATTGGTCAAAATTGAAGCTTCTGAGTAAGCAAAACTCTGTAAAAAAGGCAATTTTGGTCACTGTGAGGGTTTGAAAAGTTGTTTTTCAACATGAGGCAGGATCTAATTGACATTTTGAATCATTTTTGGTACAGTCCAAAAAATCTATTTTCTGATGAAAAACGATGACCCCGGACCTGTCGAACGTTCCCAAAATGGTCAATGTTGATAACATTTTAACATTTAATCTTTTGCCTCTAAATGACTGTTGGAGATGAATTGTTACATTTTCAAATAAAATAAGTGTGTTTAAAGTAATTTCTGTGCCTGAAATTGGTCTGAATTGAAGCTTTGGAGTAAGCAAAACTCTGTAAAAATGTCAATTTTGGTCACTGTGAGGGTTTAAAAAGTGGTTATTCAACATGAGGCACGATCCAATTGACATTTTGAATAATTATTGGTACAGTCGAAAAAATAAGTTTTCTGATGAAAAACGATGACCCCGGACGTGTCGAATATTCCCAAAATGGTCATTATTGATGAAATTTAAAACATTTAGGGGCAGATTTATGAAGGACTTGCGCCGCAGGTGCGTCACTTTTTCCCATGTTAAAAGTGACGCACCGGCGGCGCAAGTCCTTCAGAAATCTGCCCCTTAATCTTTTGACTGTAAATGACTGTTGTATGTGAATTATTAATTTTTCAACTAAAATAAGTGTGTTTAAAGTCATTTCTGTGCCTGAAATTGGTCAAAATTGAAGCTTCTAAGTAAGCAAAACTCTGTAAAAATGGCAATTTTGGTCACTGTGAGGGTTTAAAAAGTGGTTATTCTACTTGAGGCACGATCCAATTGACATTTTGAATAATTTTTGGTACTGTCCAAAAAATCAATTTTCTGATGAAAAACGATGACCCCGGACGTGTCGAACGTTCCCAAAATGGTCAGTATTGATAACATTTTAACATTTAATCTTTTGACTCTAAATGACTGTTGGAGATGAATTGTTAATTTTTCAACTAAAATAAGTGTGTTGAAAGTCATTTCTGTGCCTGAAATTGGTCAAAATTGAAGCTTTGGAGTAAGCAAAACTGTAAAATTGGCAATTTTGGTCTCTGTGAGGGTTTAAAATGTGGTTATTCAACATGAGGCACAATCCAATTGACATTTTGAATCATTTTTGGTACAGTCCCAAAAATCAATTTTCTGATGAAAAACGATGACCCGGACCTGTCGAACGTTCCCAAAAGGGTCAGTATTGATAACATTTTAACATTTAATCTTTTGACTCTAAATGACTGTTGGAGATGGATTGTTACATTTTCAAATAAAATAAGTGTGTTTAAAGTAATTTCTGTGCCTGAAATTGGTCTAAATTAAAGCTTCGGAGTAAGCAAAACTCTGTAAAAATGTCAATTTTGGTCACTGTGAGGGTTTAAAAAGTGGGTATGTAACATGAGGCACAATCCAATTGACATTTTGAATCATTTTTTGTACAGTCCAAAAAATCTATTTTCTGATGAAAAACGATGACCACGGACCTGTCGACCGTTCGCAAAATGGTCAATGTTGATGAAATTTTAACATTTAATCTTTTGACACTGAATGACAGTTGGAGATGAATTATTACTTTTTCAAATAAAATAAGTTTGGTTAAAGTAATTTCTGTGCCTGGAATTGGTCAAAATTGAAGCTTCTAAGTAGGCAAAACTCTGTAAAAATTGCAATTTTGGTCACTGTGAGGGTTTAAAAAGTGGTTATTCTACTTGAGGCACGATCCAATTGACATTTTGAATAATTTTTGGTACTGTCCAAAAAAATCAATTTTCTGATGAAAAACGATGACCCCGGACGTGTCGAATATTCCCAAAATTGTCATTATTGATGAAATTTAAAACATTTAATCTTTTGACTGTAAATGACTGTTGTATGTGAATTATTAATTTTTCAACTAAAATAAGTGTGTTGAAAGTCATTTCTGTGCCTGAAATTGGTCAAAATTGAAGCTTTGGAGTAAGCAAAACTGTAAAATTGGCAATTTTGGTCTCTGTGAGGGTTTAAAAAGTGGTTATTCAACATGAGGCACAATCCAATTGACATTTTGAATCATTTTTGGTACAGTCCAAAAAATCAATTTTCTGACGAAAAACGATGACCCCGGACCTGTCGAACGTTTCCAAAATGGTCAGTATTGATAACATTTTAACATTTAATCTTTTGACTCTAAATGACTGTTGGAGATGAATTGTTACATTTTCAAATAAAATAAGTGTGTTTAAAGTAATTTCTGTGCCTGAAATTGGTCTAAATTGAAGCTTCGGAGTAAGCAAAACTCTGTAAAAATTTCAATTTTGGTCACTCTGAGGGTTTAAAAAGTGGGTATTCAACATGAGGCACTAACCAATTGACATTTTGAATCATTTTTGGTACAGTCCAAAAAATCTATTTTCTGATGAAAAACGATGACCCCGGATGTGTTGAACGTTCCCAAAATGGTCATTATTGATTAAATTAAAAAGATTTAATCTTTTGACTGTAAATGACTGTTTTATGTGAATTATTAATTTTTCAACTAAAATAAGTGTGTTTAAAGTCATTTCTGTACCTGAAATTGGTCAAAATTGAAGCTTCTGAGTAAGCAAAACTCTGTAAAAAAGGCAATTTTGGTCACTGTGAGGGTTTGAAAAGTTGTTTTTCAACATGAGGCAGGATCTAATTGACATTTTGAATCATTTTTGGTACAGTCCAAAAAATCTATTTTCTGATGAAAAACGATGACCCCGGACCTGTCGAACGTTCCCAAAATGGTCAATGTTGATGAAATTTTAACATTTAATCTTTTGACTCTAAATGACTGTTGGAGATGAATTGACACATTTTCAAATAAAATAAGTGTGTTTAAAGTAATTTCTGTGCCTGAAATTGGTCTAAATTGAAGCTTTGGAGTAAGCAAAACTGTAAAATTGGCAATTTTGGTCTCTGTGAGGGTTTAACACCTTGGCTGCTAAGGCTTTTCCCGTCCTGTGCTGACTGATTGATAATCCCATTATACCTGACGAGTTCACCTTGTCATGAGCACAGCTCCAGAGTGCCTCATGACGAGCTGACCTTGTCATTAGCATAGAAGGGGTTAAAAAGTGATCATTCAACATGAGGCACAATCCAATTGACATTTTGAATCATTTTTGGTAGTCCAAAAAATCAATTTTCTGATGAAAAACGATGACCCCGGACCTGTCGAACGTTCCCAAAATGGTCAATGTTGATAACATTTTAACATTTAATCTTTTGCCTCTAAATGACTGTTGGAGATGAATTGTTACATTTTCAAATAAAATAAGTGTGTTTAAAGTAATTTCTGTGCCTGAAATTGGTCTGAATTGAAGCTTTGGAGTAAGCAAAACTCTGTAAAAATGTCAATTTTGGTCACTGTGAGGGTTTAAAAAGTGGTTATTCAACATGAGGCACGATCCAATTGACATTTTGAATAATTATTGGTACAGTCCAAAAAATAAGTTTTCTGATGAAAAACGATGACCCCGGACGTGTCGAATATTCCTAAAATGGTCATTATTGATGAAATTTAAAACATTTAGGGGCAGATTTATGAAGGACTTGCGCCGCAGGTGCGTCACTTTTTCCCATGTTAAAAGTGACGCACCGGCGGCGCAAGTCCTTCAGAAATCTGCCCCTTAATCTTTTGACTGTAAATGACTGTTGTATGTGAATTATTAATTTTTCAACTAAAATAAGTGTGTTTAAAGTCATTTCTGTGCCTGAAATTGGTCAAAATTGAAGCTTCTAAGTAAGCAAAACTCTGTAAAAATGGCAATTTTGGTCACTGTGAGGGTTTAAAAAGTGGTTATTCTACTTGAGGCACGATCCAATTGACATTTTGAATAATTTTTGGTACTGTCCAAAAAATCAATTTTCTGATGAAAAACGATGACCCCGGACGTGTCGAACGTTCCCAAAATGGTCAGTATTGATAACATTTTAACATTTAATCTTTTGACTCTAAATGACTGTTGGAGATGAATTGTTAATTTTTCAACTAAAATAAGTGTGTTGAAAGTCATTTCTGTGCCTGAAATTGGTCAAAATTGAAGCTTTGGAGTAAGCAAAACTGTAAAATTGGCAATTTTGGTCTCTGTGAGGGTTTAAAAAGTGGTTATTCAACATGAGGCACAATCCAATTGACATTTTGAATCATTTTTGGTACAGTCCCAAAAATCAATTTTCTGATGAAAAACGATGACCCGGACCTGTCGAACGTTCCCAAAATGGTCAGTATTGATAACATTTTAACATTTAATCTTTTGACTCTAAATGACTGTTGGAGATGGATTGTTACATTTTCAAATAAAATAAGTGTGTTTAAAGTAATTTCTGTGCCTGAAATTGGTCTAAATTGAAGCTTCGGAGTAAGCAAAACTCTGTAAAAATGTCAATTTTGGTCACTGTGAGGGTTTAAAAAGTGGTTATGTAACATGAGGCACAATCCAATTGACATTTCGAATCATTTTTTGTACAGTCCAAAAAATCTATTTTCTGATGAAAAACGATGACCACGGACCTGTCGACCGTTCCCAAAATGGTCAATGTTGATGAAATTTTAACATTTAATCTTTTGACACTGAATGACAGTTGGAGATGAATTATTACTTTTTCAAATAAAATAAGTTTGGTTAAAGTAATTTCTGTGCCTGGAATTGGTCAAAATTGAAGCTTCTAAGTAGGCAAAACTCTGTAAAAATTGCAATTTTGGTCACTGTGAGGGTTTAAAAAGTGGTTATTCTACTTGAGGCACGATCCAATTGACATTTTGAATAATTTTTGGTACTGTCCAAAAAAATCAATTTTCTGATGAAAAACGATGACCCCGGACGTGTCGAATATTCCCAAAATTGTCATTATTGATGAAATTTAAAACATTTAATCTTTTGACTGTAAATGACTGTTGTATGTGAATTATTAATTTTTCAACTAAAATAAGTGTGTTGAAAGTCATTTCTGTGCCTGAAATTGGTCAAAATTGAAGCTTCGGAGTAAGCAAAACTGTAAAATTGGCAATTTTGGTCTCTGTGAGGGTTTAAAAAGTGGTTATTCAACATGAGGCACAATCCAATTGACATTTTGAATCATTTTTGGTACATTCCAAAAAATCTATTTTCTGATGAAAAACAATGACCACGGACGTGTCGAACGTTCCCAAAATGGTCAATATTGATGAAATTTTGACATTTAATCTTTTGACTGTAAATGACTGTTGAATGTGAATTATTAATTTTTCAACTAAAATAAGTGTGTTTAAAGTCATTTCTGTGCCTGAAATTGATCAAAATTGAATCTTCTAAGTAGGCAAAACTCTGTAAAAATTGCAATTTTGGTCACTCTGAGGGTTTAAAAAGTGGGTATTCAACATGAGGCTCTAACCAATTGACATTTTGAATCATTTTTGGTACAGTCCAAAAAATCTATTTTCTGATGAAAAACGATGACCCCGGATGTGTCGAACGTTCCCAAAATGGTCATTATTGATTAAATTTAAAAGATTTAATCTTTTGACTGTAAATGGCTGTTTTATGTGAATTATTAATTTTTCAACTAAAATAAGTGTGTTTAAAGTCATTTCTGTACCTGAAATTGGTCAAAATTGAAGCTTCTGAGTCAGCAAAACTCGGTAAAAAAGGCAATTTTGGTCACTGCGAGGGTTTGAAAAGTTGTTTTTCAACATGAGGCAGGATCTAATTGACATTTTGAATCATTTTTGGTACAGTCCAAAAAATCTATTTTCTGATGAAAAACGATGACCCCGGACCTGTCGAACGTTCCCAAAATGGTCAATGTTGATGAAATTTTAACATTTAATCTTTTGACTCTAAATGACTGTTGGAGATGAATTGACACATTTTCAAATAAAATAAGTGTGTTTAAAGTAATTTCTGTGCCTGAAATTGGTCTAAATTGAAGCTTTGGAGTAAGCAAAACTGTAAAATTGGCAATTTTGGTCTCTGTGAGGGTTTAACACCTTGGCTGCTAAGGCTTTTCCCGTCCTGTGCTGACTGATTAATAATCCCATTATACATGACGAGTTCACCTTGTCATGAGCACAGCTCCAGAGTGCCTCATGACGAGCTGACCTTGTCATTAGCATAGAAGGGGTTAAAAAGTGGTTATTCAACATGAGGCACAATCCAATTGACATTTTGAATCATTTTTGGTAGTCCAAAAAATCAATTTTCTGATGAAAAACGATGACCCCGGACCTGTCGAACGTCCCCAAAATGGTCAGTATTGATAACATTTTAACAATTAATCTTTTGACTCTAAATGACTGTTGGAGGTGAATTATTAGTTTTTCAAATACAATAAGTGTATTTAAAGTCATTTCTGTGCCAGAAATTGGTCTGAATTGAAGCTTTGGAGTAAGCAAAACTCTGTAAAAATGTCAATTTTGGTCACTGTGAGGGTTTAAAAAGTGGTTATTCAACATGAGGCAGGATCCAATTGACATTTTGAATAATTTTTGGTACAGTCCAAAAAATCTATTTTCTGATGAAAAACGATGACCCCGGACCTGTCGTGCGTTCCCAAAATGGTCAATGTTGATGAAATTTTAACATTTAATCTTTTGACTCTAAATGACTGTTGGAGATGAATTGTTACATTTTCAAATAAAATAAGTGTGTTTAAAGTAATTTCTGTGCCTGAAATTGGTCTGAATTGAAGCTTTGGAGTAAGCAAAACTCTGTAAAAATTTCGATTTTGGTCACTGTGAGGGTTTAAAAAGTGGTTATTCAACATGAGGCACGATCCAATTGACATTTTGAATCATTTTTGGTACTGTCCATAAAATCAATTTTCTGATGAAAAATGATGACCCCGGACCTGTCGAACGTTCCCAAAATGGTCAGTATTGATAACATTTTAACATTTAATCTTTTGACTCTAAATGACTGTTGGAGATGGATTGTTACATTTTCAAATAAAATAAGTGTGTTTAAAGTAATTTCTGTGCCTGAAATTGGTCTAAATTGAAGCTTCGGAGTAAGCAAAATTCTGTAAAAATGTCAATTTTGGTCACTGTGAGGGTTTAAAAAGTGGTTATGTAACATGAGGCACAATCCAATTGACATTTCGAATCATTTTTTGTACAGTCCAAAAAATCTATTTTCTGATGAAAAACGATGACCACGGACCTGTCGACCGTTCCCAAAATGGTCAATGTTGATGAAATTTTAACATTTAATCTTTTGACACTGAATGACAGTTGGAGATGAATTATTACTTTTTCAAATAAAATAAGTTTGGTTAAAGTAATTTCTGTGCCTGGAATTGGTCAAAATTGAAGCTTCTAAGTAGGCAAAACTCTGTAAAAATTGCAATTTTGGTCACTGTGAGGGTTTAAAAAGTGGTTATTCTACTTGAGGCACGATCCAATTGACATTTTGAATAATTTTTGGTACTGTCCAAAAAAATCAATTTTCTGATGAAAAACGATGACCCCGGACGTGTCGAATATTCCCAAAATTGTCATTATTGATGAAATTTAAAACATTTAATCTTTTGACTGTAAATGACTGTTGTATGTGAATTATTAATTTTTCAACTAAAATAAGTGTGTTGAAAGTCATTTCTGTGCCTGAAATTGGTCAAAATTGAAGCTTCGGAGTAAGCAAAACTGTAAAATTGGCAATTTTGGTCTCTGTGAGGGTTTAAAAAGTGGTTATTCAACATGAGGCACAATCCAATTGACATTTTGAATCATTTTTGGTACATTCCAAAAAATCTATTTTCTGATGAAAAACAATGACCACGGACGTGTCGAACGTTCCCAAAATGGTCAATATTGATGAAATTTTGACATTTAATCTTTTGACTGTAAATGACTGTTGAATGTGAATTATTAATTTTTCAACTAAAATAAGTGTGTTTAAAGTCATTTCTGTGCCTGAAATTGATCAAAATTGAATCTTCTAAGTAGGCAAAACTCTGTAAAAATTGCAATTTTGGTCACTCTGAGGGTTTAAAAAGTGGGTATTCAACATGAGGCTCTAACCAATTGACATTTTGAATCATTTTTGGTACAGTCCAAAAAATCTATTTTCTGATGAAAAACGATGACCCCGGATGTGTCGAACGTTCCCAAAATGGTCATTATTGATTAAATTTAAAAGATTTAATCTTTTGACTGTAAATGGCTGTTTTATGTGAATTATTAATTTTTCAACTAAAATAAGTGTGTTTAAAGTCATTTCTGTACCTGAAATTGGTCAAAATTGAAGCTTCTGAGTCAGCAAAACTCGGTAAAAAAGGCAATTTTGGTCACTGCGAGGGTTTGAAAAGTTGTTTTTCAACATGAGGCAGGATCTAATTGACATTTTGAATCATTTTTGGTACAGTCCAAAAAATCTATTTTCTGATGAAAAACGATGACCCCGGACCTGTCGAACGTTCCCAAAATGGTCAATGTTGATGAAATTTTAACATTTAATCTTTTGACTCTAAATGACTGTTGGAGATGAATTGACACATTTTCAAATAAAATAAGTGTGTTTAAAGTAATTTCTGTGCCTGAAATTGGTCTAAATTGAAGCTTTGGAGTAAGCAAAACTGTAAAATTGGCAATTTTGGTCTCTGTGAGGGTTTAACACCTTGGCTGCTAAGGCTTTTCCCGTCCTGTGCTGACTGATTAATAATCCCATTATACATGACGAGTTCACCTTGTCATGAGCACAGCTCCAGAGTGCCTCATGACGAGCTGACCTTGTCATTAGCATAGAAGGGGTTAAAAAGTGGTTATTCAACATGAGGCACAATCCAATTGACATTTTGAATCATTTTTGGTAGTCCAAAAAATCAATTTTCTGATGAAAAACGATGACCCCGGACCTGTCGAACGTCCCCAAAATGGTCAGTATTGATAACATTTTAACAATTAATCTTTTGACTCTAAATGACTGTTGGAGGTGAATTATTAGTTTTTCAAATACAATAAGTGTATTTAAAGTCATTTCTGTGCCAGAAATTGGTCTGAATTGAAGCTTTGGAGTAAGCAAAACTCTGTAAAAATGTCAATTTTGGTCACTGTGAGGGTTTAAAAAGTGGTTATTCAACATGAGGCAGGATCCAATTGACATTTTGAATAATTTTTGGTACAGTCCAAAAAATCTATTTTCTGATGAAAAACGATGACCCCGGACCTGTCGTGCGTTCCCAAAATGGTCAATGTTGATGAAATTTTAACATTTAATCTTTTGACTCTAAATGACTGTTGGAGATGAATTGTTACATTTTCAAATAAAATAAGTGTGTTTAAAGTAATTTCTGTGCCTGAAATTGGTCTGAATTGAAGCTTTGGAGTAAGCAAAACTCTGTAAAAATTTCGATTTTGGTCACTGTGAGGGTTTAAAAAGTGGTTATTCAACATGAGGCACGATCCAATTGACATTTTGAATGATTATTGGTACAGTCCAAAAAATAAGTTTTCTGATGAAAAACGATGACCCCGGACGTGTCGAATATTCCCAAAATGGTCATTATTGATGAAATTGAAAACATTTAGGGGCAGATTTATGAAGGACTTGGCCGCCGGTGCGTCACTTTTTCCCATGTTAAAAGTGACGCACCGGCGGCGCAAGTCCTTCAGAAATCTGCCCCTTAATCTTTTGACAGTAAATGACTGTTGTATGTGAAATATTAATTTTTCAACTAAAATAAGTGTGTTTAAAGTCATTTCTGTGCCTGAAATTGGTCAAAATTGAAGCTTCTAAGTAAGCAAAACTCTGTAAAAATGGCAATTTTGGTCACTGTGAGGGTTTAAAAAGTGGTTATTCTACTTGAGGCACGATCCAATTGACATTTTGAATAATTTTTGGTACTGTCCAAAAAATCAATTTTCTGATGAAAAACGATGACCCCGGACGTGTCGAATATTCCCAAAATTGTCATTATTGATGAAATTTAAAACATTTAATCTTTTGACTGTAAATGACTGTTGTATGTGAATTATAAATTTTTCAACTAAAATAAGTGTGTTGAAAGTCATTTCTGTGCCTTAAATTGGTCAAAGTTGAAGCTTTGGAGTAAGCAAAACTGTAAAATTGGCAATTTTGGTCTCTGTGAGGGTTTAAAAAGTGGTTATTCAATATGAGGCACAATCCAATTGACATTTTGAATCATTTTTGGTACAGTCCAAAAAATCAATTTTCTGATGAAAAACGATGACCCCGGACCTGTCGAACGTTCCCAAAATGGTCAGTATTGATAACATTTTAACATTTAATCTTTTGACTCTAAATGACTGTTGGAGATGAATTGTTACATTTTCAAATAAAATAAGTGTGTTTAAAGTAATTTCTGTGCCTGAAATTGGTCTAAATTGAAGCTTCGGAGTAAGCAAAACTCTGTAAAAATTTCAATTTTGGTCACTCTGAGGGTTTAAAAAGTGGGTATTCAACATGAGGCAGGATCCAATTGACATTTTGAATCATTTTTGGTACAGTCCAAAAAATCTATTTTCTGATGAAAAACGATGACCCCGGACCCGTCGAACGTTCCCAAAATGGTCATTAGTGATGAAATGTTAACATTTAATCTTTTGAGTGTAATTGACTGTTGGAGGTGAATTGTTACATTTTCAAATAAAACAAGTGTGTTTAATGTAATTTCTGTGCCTGAAATTGGTCAAAATTGAAGCTTCTGAGTAAGCAAAACTCTGTAAAAATGGCAATTTTTAAGACTGTGAGGGTTTAAAAAGTGGTTATTCAACATGAGGCACGATCCAATTGACATTTGGAATCATTCTTGGCACAGTCCCAAAAATCTATTTTCTGATGAAAAACGATGACCCCGGACCTGTCGAAAGTTCCCAAAATGTTCAATATTGATGACATTTTAACATTATGGGGCCGATTATGACGGAGGCCACCGCCGGCCCGGAGGATGCGGAAAATCTTCTGCGGACCCACCAAAGACCCACCGCCACATTAGGATGGCTGGTGGGTCCTGGTTTCCGTCCGCAGCTTTTCCGCCGCGGTTGGCTTACAACCGCGGCGGAAAAGCACTAATATGGTGACGGTGTCTCTCAGACACCGTCAGCCATAT
Organism: Lissotriton helveticus; assembly: GCF_964261635.1. Lineage (NCBI taxonomy): Eukaryota > Metazoa > Chordata > Amphibia > Caudata > Salamandridae > Lissotriton > Lissotriton helveticus. The sequence goes on along the minus strand of NC_136067.1, from coordinate 1,071,706,212 downwards.
TAGGATGCCAGAAAAGAAATGCTTTTCCACGGCGGGTTTTCCGCCGTGGAAAAGCTTACGTAGCTTCACTGCCGGGGCCCGTTGCGGGCCCCCTGGGTAAAGGGGGGGTGGGGGGTGCACACGGGGGGTACCTATGGTACCCCCCTGCATTTGTATGCAGTAATCGGCAGGCACCGTGCGGTGCCTGCCGCTTGCTGCATACAAATGCAATGTATGCATTTTTAACATTGCGGCGGGTGCAGCTTGAAGCTGCACCCGCCGCAATGTTAAAGATTGAGGATGTGACCGCCACCCTGGCGGTCACATCCTAATCTGCACGGAGGGACCGCCGCAGCCCCTGCGGACGGTCCTTCCTACTCTATGGTGGCAGACGGACTCAGGTCCGTCCGCCATCATAATCGGCCCCTTAATCTTTTGACTCTGAATGACTGTTGGATGTGAATTATTACTTTTTCAAATAAAATAAGTGTCTTTAAATTCATTTCTGTGCTTGAAATTGGTCAAAATTGAAGCTCCAGAGTTAGAAAAACTCTGCAAAAATGGCAAATTTCGTCACCGTGAGGGTTTAAAAAGTGGTTATTCAACATTAGGCACGATCCAATTGACATTTTGAATCATTTTTTGTACAGTCAAAAAAATCTATTTTCTGATGAAAAACGATGATCACGGACGTGTAGAACTTTCCCAAAATGGTAATTATTTATGAAATTTTAACATTTCATCTTTTGAGTGTAATTGACTGTTGAAGGTGAATTGTTACATTTTCAAATAAAATAAGTGTGTTTAAAGTCATTTCTATGAATACAGTTGGTCAAAATTGAAGCTACTTAGTAAGCAAAACTCTGTAAAAATGGCAATTTTGGTCACTGTGAGGGCTTAAAAAGTGGTTATTCAACATGAGGCACAATCCAATTGACATTTTGAATCATTTTTGGTACTGTCCATAAAATCAATTTTCTGATGAACAATGATGACCCCGGACCTGTCGAACGTTCCCAAATTGGTCAATATTGATGACATTTTAACATTTAATCATTTGACTGTAAATGACTGTTGGAGGTGAATTATTACTTTTTCAAATAAAATAAGTTTGTTTAAAGTAATTTATGTGCCTGAAATTGGTTAACATTAAATCTTCTAAGTAGGCAAAACTCAGTAAAAATGGCAATTTTGGTCACTGTGAGGGTTTAAAAAGTGGTTATTCAACGTGAGGCATTATCCAAGTGACATTTTGAATCATTTTTGCTACAGTCCAAAAAATCAATTTTCTGATGAAAAACAATGACCACGGACGTGTCGAACGTTCCGAAAATGTTCATTATTGATGACATTTTAACATTTAATCTTTTGACTGTAAATGACAGTTGGAGGTGAATTATTACTTTGTCAAATAAAATAAGTGTGTTTAAAGTCATTTCTGTGCCTGAAATTGGTCAAAATTGAAGCTTCTGAGTAGCAAAACTCTTTAAAAATTGCAATTTTGGTCACTGTGAGGGTTTAAAAAGTGGTTATCCAACATGAGGCACGATCCAATTGACACTTTGAATCATTTTTGGTACAGTCCAAAAAATAAATTTTCTGATGTAAAACGATGACCCCGGACCTGTCAAACATTCCCAAAATGGTCAATATTGATGACATTTTAACATTTAATCTTTTGACTCTATATGACTGTTGGAGATGAATTATTACTTTTTCAAATAAAAAAAGTGTTTTTAAAGTCGAAATATAATCTATGGAAAAGGCTCTTGCTAAGAATAATAGCCGAAAGGCAGTAGTAAAAATGAAAAGGATATGGGCTAATTTTGTATAAATCCTATAGGATACAAGATGAACTGTTAGGGACTTTGATCTTTGAAGATTGAATGCTTTTTGTCTACTTTGATTTCTTATATTTAGTCTTTTTGTCAGGCTGATGCGGTATTAAGTGTAAGAATATTGTGTTACTTTGTATATTTGATCTTTCCCTGAAATCACTCTAAAATTTGTTTTTGATATAATGTTTTTTGTCTGACATGCTTGCCAAAATAACAGATTAAAAAAAAAAAATGTAAGTAATTTCTGTGCCTGAAATTGGTCAAAATTGAAGCTTCTGAGTAAGCAAAACTCTGTAAAAATGGTAATTTTGGTCACTGTGAGGGTATAGAAAGTGGTTATTCAACATGAGGCACGATCCAATTGACATTTTGAATCATTCTTGGTAAAGTCCCAAAAATTAATTTTCTGATGAAAAACGGTGACCCCGGACCTGTCGAACGTTCCCAAAATGGTCAGTGTTGATGAAGTTTTAACATTTAATCTTTTGACTCTAAATGACTGTTGGAGGTAAATTATTACTTTTTTCAAATAAAATAAGTGTGCTTAAAGTAATTTCTGCGCCTGAAATTGGTCAAAATTGAATCTTCTGAGTAAGCAAAACTCCGTAAAAATGGCAATTTTGATCACTGTGAGGGTATAAAAAGTGGTTATTCAACATGAGGCACGATCCAATTGACATTTTGAATCATTTTTGGTACAGTACAAAAAACTCTATTTTCTGATGAAAAACGATGGCCCCGGACCTGTCAAACGTTCCCAAAATGGTCAATGTTGATGAAATTTTAACATTTAATCTTTTGACTCTAAATGACTGTTGGAGGTGAATGATTACTTTTTCAAATAAAATAAGTGTGTTTAAAGTCATTTCTGTACCTGAAATTGGTCAAAATTGAAGCTTCTGAGTAAGCACAACTCTGTAAAAATGGCAATTTTTAAGACTGTGAGGGTTTAAAAAGTGGTTATTCAACATGAGGCACGATCCAATTGACATTTGGAATCATTCTTGGCACAGTCCAAAAAATCTATTTTCTGATGAAAAACGATGACCCCGGACCTGTCGAAAGTTCCAGAATGTTCAATATTGATGACATTTTAACATTATGGGGCCGATTATGATGGAGGATTTTCCGCATCCTCCGGGCCGGCGGAGGCCACCGCCAGCCCGGAGGATGCGGAAAATCGTCTGCGGACCCACCAAAGACCCACCGCCACATTAGGATGGCTGGTGGGTCCTGGTTTCCGTCCGCAGCTTTTCCGCCGCGGTTGGCTTACAACCGCGGCGGAAAAGCACTAATATGGTGACGGTGTCTCTCAGACACCGTCAGCCATATTAGGATGCCGGAAAAGAAATGCTTTTCCATGGCGGGTTTTCCACCGTGGAAAAGCTTACGGAGCTTCACTGCGGGGGCCCGTTGCAGGCCCCCTGGGTGAAGGGGGGTGGGGGGTGCACACGGGGGGTACCTATGGTACCCCCCTGCATTTGTATGCAGTAATCGGCAGGCACCGCACGGTGCCTGCCGCTTGCTGCATACAAATGCAATGTATGCATTTTTAACATTGCGGCGGGTGCAGCTTGAAGCTGCACCCGCCGCAATGTTAAAGATTGAGGATGTGACCGCCACCCTGGCGGTCACATCCTAATCTGCACGGAGGGACCGCCGCAGCCCCTGCGGACGGTCCTTCCTACTCTATGGTGGCAGACGGACTCAGGTCCGTCCGCCATCATAATCGGCCCCTTAATCTTTTGACTCTGAATGACTGTTGGATGTGACTTATTACTTTTTCAAATAAAATAAGTGTCTTTAAATTCATTTCTGTGCTTGAAATTGGTCAAAATTGAAGCTCCAGAGTAAGAAAAACTCTGCAAAAATGGCAAATTTCGTCACCGTGAGGGTTTAAAAAGTGGTTATTCAACATTAGGCACGATCCAATTGACATTTTGAATCATTTTTTGTACAGTCAAAAAAATCTATTTTCTGATGAAAAACGATGATCACGGACGTGTAGAACTTTCCCAAAATGGTAAATATTTATGAAATTTTAACATTTCATCTTTTGAGTGTAATTGACTGTTGAAGGTGAATTGTTACATTTTCAAATAAAATATGTGTGTTTAAAGTCATTTCTATGAATACAGTTGGTCAAAATTGAAGCAAAACTCTGTAAAAATGGCAATTTTGGTCACTGTGAGGGCTTAAAAAGTGGTTATTCAACATGAGGCACAATCCAATTGACATTTTGAATCATTTTTGGTACTGTCCATAAAATCAATTTTCTGATGAAAAATGATGACCCCGGACCTGTCGAACGTTCCCAAATTGGTCAATATTGATGACATTTTAACATTTAATCTTTTGACTGTAAATGACTGTTGGAGGTGAATTATTACTTTTTCAAATAAAATAAGTTTGTTTAAAGTAATTTATGTGCCTGAAATTGGTTAACATTAAATCTTCTAAGTAGGCAAAACTCAGTAAAAATGGCAATTTTGGTCACTGTGAGGGTTTAAAAAGTGGTTATTCAACATGAGGCTCGATCCAATTGACATTTTGAATAATTTTTGGTACAGTGCAATAAAAAAGTTTTCTGATGAAAAACGATGACCCCGGACGTGTCAAACGTTCCCAAAATGGTCAATATTGATGAAATTTAAAACAATTAATCTTTTGACTGTAAATGACTGTTGTATGTGAATTATTAATTTTTCAACTAAAATGAGTGTGTTTAAAGTCATTTCTGTGCCTGAAATTGGTCAAAATTGAAGCTTCTGAGTAAGCAAAACTCTGTAAAAATGGCAATTTTGGTCACTGTGAGGGTTTAAAAAGTGGTTATTCAACATGAGGCACGATCCAATTGACATGTTGAATCATTTTTGGTACAGTCCAAAGAATCAATTTTCTGATGAAAAACGATGACCCCGGACCTGTCGAACGTTCCCAAAATGTTTAATATTGATGAAATTTAAAACATTTAATCTTTTGACTGTAAATGACTGTTGTATGTGAATTATCAATTTTTCAACTAAAATAAGTGTGTTTAACCACATCGATGCTCGATGAGTTCCGCCCCTGTGCTGGAATATGCAAAAACCCATTATACATGACGAGCTGGGCTCGTCATGAGCGTGTGAGCAGGCTACTGCATGACGAGCCCAGCTCGTCATGAGCGTCGAAGGGGTTAAAGTCATTTCTGTGCCTAAAATTGGTCAAAATTGAAGCCTCTGAGTAAGTAAAACTCTGTAAAAATGGCAATTTTGGTCACTGTGAGGGTTTAAAAAGTGGTTATCCAATTGACAATTTGAATCATTTTTGGTACAGTCCAAAAAATCTATTTTCTGATGAAAAACGATGACCCCGGACCTGTAGAACGTTCCCAAAATGGTCTATGTTGATGACATTTTAACATTTAATCTTTTAACTCTAAATGGCTATTGGAGATGAAGTATTACTTTTTCAAATAAAATAAGTGTGTTTAAAGTAATTTCTGTGCCTGAAATTGGTCAAAATTGAATCTTCTGATTAAGCAAAACTCTGTAAAAATGGCAATTTTAGTCACTGTGAGGGTATAAAAAGTGGTTATTCAACGTGAGGCATTATCCAAGTGACATTTTGAATCATTTTTGCTACAGTCCAAAAAATCAATTTTCTGATGAAAAACAATGACCACGGAGGTGTCGAACGTTCCGAAAATTTTCATTATTGATGACATTTTAACATTTAATCTTTTGACTGTAAATGACAGTTGGAGTTGAATTATTACTTTGTCAAATAAAATAAGTGTGTTTAAAGTCATTTCTGTGCCTGAAATTGGTCAAAATTGAAGCTTCTGAGTAGCAAAACTCTTTAAAAATTGCAATTTTGGTCACTGTGAGGGTTTAAAAAGTGGTTATCCAACATGAGGCACGATCCAATTGACACTTTGAATCATTTTTGGTACAGTCCAAAAAATCAATTTTCTGATGAAAAACGATGACCCCCGACCTGTCAAACATTCCCAAAATGGTCAATATTGATGACATTTTAACATTTAATCTTTTGACTCTATATGACTGTTGGAGATGAATTATTACTTTTTCAAATAAAAAAAGTGTTTTTAAAGTCGAAATATACTCTATGGAAAAGGCTCTTGCTAAGAATAATAGCCGAAAGGCAGCAGTAAAAATGAAAAGGATATGGGCTAATTTTGTATAAATCCTATAGGATACAAGATGAACTGTTAGGGACTTTGATCTTTGAAGATTGAATGCTTTTTGTCTACTTTGATTTCTTATATTTAGTCTTTTTGTCAGGCTGATGCGGTATTATGTGTAAGAATATTGTGTTACTTTGTATATTTGATCTTTCCCTGAAATCACTCTAAAATTTGTTTTTGATATAATGTTTTTTGTCTGACATGCTTGCCAAAATAACAGATTTAAAAAAAAAAAAATTAAGTAATTTCTGTGCCTGAAATTGGTCAAAATTGAAGCTTCTGAGTAAGCAAAACTCTGTAAAAATGGTAATTTTGGTCACTGTGAGGGTATAGAAAGTGGTTATTCAACATGAGGCATGATCCAATTGACATTTTGAATCATTCTTGGTAAAGTCCCAAAAATTAATTTTCTGATGAAAAACGGTGACCCCGGACCTGTCGAACGTTCCCAAAATGGTCAGTGTTGATGAAGTTTTAACATTTAATCTTTTGACTCTAAATGACTGTTGGAGATAAATTATTACTTTTTTCAAATAAAATAAGTGTGCTTAAAGTAATTTCTGCGCCTGAAATTGGTCAAAATTGAATCTTCTGAGTAAGCAAAACTCCGTAAAAATGGCAATTTTGGTCACTGTGAGGGTATAAAAAGTGGTTATTCAACATGAGGCACGATCCAATTGACATTTTGAATCATTTTTGGTACAGTCCAAAAAATAAGTTTTCTGATGAAAAACGATGACCCCGGACGTGTCAAACGTTCCCAAAATGGTCATTATTGATGAAATTTAAAACATTTAGGGGCAGATTTATGAGGCCCTTGCGCCACGTTTACGCCGCTGTTGCGTCACGCAAGGCGGCGTAAACGTGGCGCATCCCTACGAACGATTTACAACGTGACGCATCTAGGCAGATGCATCACGTTGTAAAGCCCTGCGCCGCTTGTGGGCGTTCCGGCGCAGGGGGGGGCGTTCCGGGGCAGGTGCGCCTCGCAAAAGTGGCTGAGTGAAATCTATGAGATTTCACTCAGTCACTTTCAGGCCAATGCTGCGTCAAAAGCATGCGCCTGCTTGAAGCAGGCGTAAGGCTTGACGCAGCATTGTTAAGATGGGCACCCCCGAGCCTTGCTGGAGCTGCGTCGCGCTTGCGACGCAACTCCAGCATTGCGCCACCTTTACGGCACAGATGCGTCACGCATCTGTGCCGTTTTTGCCCCATGGTGCGCCGCATCATAAATGCGGCGCACCATGGGTGGCGGAGCAGTGGCGCACTGTGGCGCATGTTAACTGGCGCATCACTGGGGATGCGCCAGTTAACATAAATCTGCCCCTTAATCTTTTGACTGTAAATGACTGTTGTATGTGAATTATTAATTTTTCAACTAAAATGAGTGTGTTTAAAGTCATTTCTGTGCCTGAAATTGGTCAAAATTGAAGCTTCTAAGTAAGCAAAACTCTGTAAAAATGGCAATTTTGGTCACTGTGAGGGTTTAAAAAGTGGTTATTCAACATGAGGCACGATCCAATTGACATTTTGAATCATTTTTGGTACAGTCCAATAAATCAAATTTCTGATGAAAAACGATGACCCCGGACCTGTCGAACGTTCCCAAAATGTTCAATATTGATGACATTTTAACATTTAATCTTTTGACTCTGAATGACTGTTGGATGTGAATTATTACTTTTTCAAATAAAATAAGTGTGTTTAAAGTCATTTCTGTGCCTGAAATTTGTCAAAATTTAAGCTTCTGAGTAGCAAAACTCTTTAAAAACAGCAATTTTGGTCACTGTGAGGGTTTAAAAACTGGTTATTCAACATGAGGCACGATCCAATTGACATTTTGAATCATTTTTTGTAAAGTCCCAAAAAATCTAGTTTCTGATGAAAAACGGTGACCACGGATGTGTCGAACGTTCCCAAAATGGTCATTATTGATGAAATTTTAACATTTAGGGGTCGATTACGATGGCGGACGGAAGGACGACCGCCGGCCAAGAGTAGGCGGAAAATGCCTTTTTACAGTCCGCCAGCTGCGGTCAGTCCATCCGCCATATTAGGATGGGAAACACTGTCAAATGTCCGTACGCCACGGAAGTGCACGCACCGCCGCGGAACTACACCCGACCCCGCGGCGGACGTAACCAATCCAGAGACACCGCCGTAGGGAATGACGTCTCCGACCGGCCTCTAAATCACAATGGCGGAAAACACACATCAAATCGCTGCGGAAAAAAAACCTGCCTGAACACGGCGAATTCACCACAGCGGAGATACAACACATTGCAGAGATACCCACCACAAGCAGATCGCTGTCATGGACCCAGAGCTACATGCATTTGCGATACTCTTCGTGCTCCACCACCTGCAAGTAAATGTATTGCGACTTATATAGCGCACGTATCACCCGAAGGCATCAAGGCGCTTGCTTAGGGAACCCGTCCTGGTATTCCCCTGTGAGATACCCCGGCAGGGTATCCACAAGGTGAAAGCCAGGCATCCCACCGCGAGGGGCCGTAGTGGAGATTAAGCAAGCTATTGCCCAGAGTCGCAGAGTGTGACCCCGTGAGTCGAGTAGGCACCGGAGCGAGAATTGTCGAGTCCGTGGAATTTTTTTTTGAGCACGAGACCCGCCGAGGCGGGGAATCGAACCCTGGTCCACGGCCGATCTCAGCTTCCAGGTCTGCCGCCTCTAACCACTGAGCCACGCTTCTCACGGACCATCGGCGATGACGACGCAGGTACGCCAACACACCACTTGCTGTCGGAAGGGGAGTACCTTCCGGGCCCGTGACGTTGGGAGGGGGAGGGTCATGTTGGGGAAACAGCATTTACGATAGCACCAATATCAACAATGCAAGGAGACAACCAGGAATGACAACGACAAACCACTACACATGATTGACTTGCTTTATTAAACATAATACGGGGTATAATCCTAGAGTAGCCAAGAGCATGTTCACTGGGTAGAAGAGAGCAGGTACATCTGAAGCAGCACATGAGAGGGCAGAGCTCTGGAGTGGTTCAGGTCCTACCTGAGTGACAGATCTTTCCAGGTGTACGAGGGCAATGTCACCTCCTCTAGTAAGCCTCTGAGATGCGGAGTCCCGCAGGGATCATCATTGAGCCCGACGTTATTTAACGTCTACATGAGGCCACTGGCTGAGATCGTCCGTCCGTATGGTGTTAAGATCGTCACCTACGCGGACGATACTCAGCTTATGGTATCTCTGGCACAGGCAGGGGGATCTTCGGCGAGTGTAGATCTTGCTGGTTGCCTGGAGATGGTCAAGAGCTGGATGACCAAGTCTTGTCTAAAACTTAATGGAGACAAGACCGAGCTTATGCTCATGGGTCACACTGTACCATCTTCTATAGACACTCTTTGGCCATCCAGCTTAGGTCCTGCCCCTGTTCCAAAAGACGCTATTAAGAGCCTTGGCGTCTGGCTTGACAGGTCGCTGTCATTCGATCAACAGGCAACAAAACTCTCTGCCATCTGTTTCGGCATCCCGAGAGTCATCAGGAAGATCTTACATCTACTCCCTTTTGAAGCAAGAAAAACCGTGGTTCTGGGTTTGATCCAATCACGGCTGGACTATGGAAATGCATTATACCTCGGAGCTCCTGACTTTACTTTACGCAAATTGCAACTGATACAGAACTGCGCAGCACGAACTCTTTTACAAATACCCCGCAGATCCTCAGTAGAGTCTGGACTAAGGAAACTGCACTGGCTTCCCGTAAGGGAGAGAGTAAACTTCAAATCACTTTGCATTGCACACCAGACCTTCTGGTCCTTGGGTCCGGCAATTAACCTCCCCCTTATTACACCCTATCTTCCCACCAGACAGCTGCGTTCTACCTCTGCAAACCTAGCCACTGTGCCGCAAATAAAAAAATCAAGATCGGGAGGCCGCTCCTTTTCTCATAACATAGCTAAGCTATGGAATACCCTTCCCCAGCATCTAAGATCTAATCCCGATATCCTCTCCTTCCGTAAACAGCTGAAAACGCTCCTGTTTACCATGTAGATAGGGGAGCCTGACACTTCCTTTTCGTGTTTTAACTCTCAGTTGGTATTCTTAGCGCTTGGACGCCTCAGGGCAGCTATTGTGCGCTTTAGAAATCGAAATTCATTCTTTCATTCATTCACAATGCAGTATCAGAGCAGCAACGGGGAAGTGTCCATAACAGAGCAGGTACATCAGAGGCAGCACATGAGAGGGCACAATGCAGTATCAGAACAGCAACAGGGCAGTGTCCATAACAGAGCAGGTACATCAGAGGCAGCACGTGAGAGGGGCTAAGTGCATCAACAGTCCATAGCAAGGCATATGCACATCAGAGGCAGCACATGAGAGGGGATAAGTGCATCAACAGTCCATGGCACAGAGCAGGTACATCTGAGGCAGCACATGAGAGGGGCTAAGTGCATCAACAGTCCATGGCACAGAGCAGGTACATCTGAGGCAGCACATGAGAGGAGCTAAGTGCATCAACAGTCCATGGCAAGGCACAGGTACATCTGAGGCAGCACATGAGAGGGGCTAAGTGCATCAACAGTCCATGGCACAGAGCAGGTACATCTGAGGCAGCACATGAGAGGGGCTAAGTGCATCAACAGTCCATAGCAAGACACAGGTACATCAGAGGCAGCACGTGAGAGGGGCTAAGTGCATCAACAGTCCATAGCAAGGCACAGGTACATCAGAGGCAGCACATGAGAGGGCACAATGCAGTATCAGAACAGCAACAGGGCAGTGTCCATAACAGAGCAGGTACATCAGAGGCAGCACGTGAGAGGGGCTAAGTGCATCAACAGTCCATAGCAAGGCACAGGTACATCAGAGGCAGCACATGAGAGGGCACAATGCAGTATCAGAACAGCAACAGGGCAGTGTCCATAACAGAGCAGGTACATCAGAGGCAGCACGTGAGAGGGGCTAAGTGCATCAACAGTCCATAGCAAGGCACAGGTACATCAGAGGCAGCACGTGAGAGGGGTTAAGTGCATCAACAGTCCATAGCAAGACACATGTACATCAGAGGCAGCACATGAGAGGGGCTAAGTGCATCAACAGTCCATGGCACAGAGCAGGTACATCTGAGGCAGCACATGAGAGGGGCTAAGTGCATCAACAGTCCATGGCACAGAGCAGGTACATCTGAGGCAGCACATGAGATGGGCTAAGTGCATCAACAGTCCATGGCAAGGCGCAGTTATATCTGAGGCAGCACATGAGAGGGGCTAAGTGCATCAACAGTCCATGACACAGAGCAGGTACATCAGAGGCAACACATGAGAGGGGCTAAGTGCATCAACAGTCCATAGCAAGGCACAGGTACATCAGAGGCAGCACGTGAGAGGGGCTAAGTGCATCAACAGTCCATAGCAAGGCACAGGTACATCAGAGGCAGCACATGAGAGAGAGTGTTGTGTTGTGTGCCCATGCATGTCATGTGAGGATGCACAGCATTTTAGGTGGGGTCATGGGTGCATGAAGACAAGGAGGGTGTGTTCCGTGTTGTGTGTGCACGTCCATGTGTGTCTGTGGGGACGCTTGTCCACACTTCTGCACTCAGTCATGTGATGTTGCTGTTCTCTCAACATGTGTGCATGTTACATTGGACATGTTTGCACACAGGATGTTGTTTGTGGGTGAACATTGTGTGTGGAGTGCCTCATATTTCGGTCACGTCACACATACAATCAGTGTCTGCAACATGTATTATTTGTATTTTGTTGGTCACGATGTGATAGTGTGGCACAGCTATGCGTTGTTGGTCAATTGACATCTGCTCCCATCTACTCCCACACAGGAGGGCTCCAAATGTGCATCGACCCTACACTGTGCTGGAGGACATGGTTAACGAGGAGGTGATCCGCAAATTCCGGCTTGACCGACGTAGATTGCAGGAGCTTGTAGCCCAATTGGTACTTCATCTGCAGCCACGCAGAACATATCCAAGAGCTATTACACCCACAGCAAAGGTGATGGCGGCACTTCACTTCCAATCGGAAGCACTACCATTCGATCAACGTGCAAGTGGTGTGCCTGGCTGACAACATCATCTCCCATGTGTGTGCCAGATTTCACGGGTCCGCATATGACTCCCTCATCCTGCAGAGCAGCATTGTACCCCAACTGATGGCCAATCTGCATCAAGAACGTGCGTGGATTGTAGGTGAGTGTGCTGTGAATACTATTGTGTTGTATGTGTGCCATTCTGTTCACAACAATCCTGGTAATGATGTATGTGTCTGTCATCCCTCCACCTAGGCGACTCTGTGTACCCAAACCAGCCGTGGCTGCTGAGCCCCCTACAGAATCCAACTACCCCAGGTGAAATGCGCTATAATGAGGCCCATGGGAAGACACGTCGGGTTGTGAAATGTATATTTGGACTGCTGAAGTCTAGGTTGCGCTGCCTGGATAAAACTGGTGGGGCCCTGCCATACTCACCCGGCAAAGTATGCAGAATAGTGATTGCCTGCTGCATTCTCCACAACCGGGCCTTACGCTACAATATTGAACTGATCATTGACCCTGCAGACCAACAGGTTGCTCCGCTTCCCATCGCACCCATGTCCAGTGATGAGGATAGTGGGGAGGAAGAAGGTGTGGACCAGAGGCATGAGCTCATTGCTCGCTACTTTCCTTGAATGTGAGTAACTACCTCTTGTGCTACTGTTCAATGCGCGAAGTATGTCTGCTGTAGATGGTTGGATGTGGTGTGTGAATGCTGCCTGTTATGTTATGTTTGCACATGTGTGTGGGTCACGGTGTACAAGCAATAGTTCCAGATGTGTGTCCTGTGATCCGCTGACTTTGTGATGATTGTGGTTTGTGGTATGTTGCAGTACGTTCTTTTGTGATGGTTGTGATTCAGTTTCCTGACCTGTGCTTGTTGTTCTCTGTTTGTCCCTAGGTCACACACACCGAGCCAGGATTCAAAACAACATTGATCCCGTCACCAGCTGATGACAACAACTGAGACATACCTGTATATAAACATGGAGATCACACAGCATTGACCGTTACAGTAATTTTTATTTACAGGGTGTGGAAAAGTGTTTGTGCATATTTACAAAAAGGAGGTGGTGGGGAAGAGTGAGTTGAAAGTCATGTCAGATGAAGACACCGATGGGGACACCACATTGTGTGATGTACACCTAGTCCAACAGACGTGTGACAATGCTTGGCAATGTGGGACAAGATAGTTTGCTGTGTCAATGCCAGGCTCAAGGAAGGGTGAAGTCATTTCCGGACCCTCATTGGGCGGGTGGATGGGGCATTGCCACTGCTCTGTGCTGGGTCCAGCCTCGGACGGCCCCTCCGTCTTGGAGCCGGAGCAGACCCAGCTGTGGGGGCAGGTTGTTCTGGGTCCACCTCCCTGTCAGTGGCCTCAGGTGATGGTGGCGGTGGTGTTGGTGACCTGTCCCACTGGGCACTTGGGGGAGGGGGAGGTGGTGTGGTGCGGGATAACCACTCCCTCCAAAGTGCCGTTTGCTGCCCCATGAGGTCCACAATTTGGCCCATACGTGTGTCCATGGACCTCAACAGCTGGCAGGTCTGTTGCGAATCTTGATGGGCCCGATCGGCCTGTGCCTGCGACCACTGGTAGGAGGCATTCACTCTGGCAATGGCTTCCATGGTCTCGTTCCCATGATTGTCTGGGTCTTGCCTCCAACCTCCCCTTACACATCCACTCCTGTTGGTGAGCTGTGGCCTCACCTGTGTCCTCCCACGTCCACTCTCCCTGCTTGCCTGAGACGTTGATGGCCCATCATCGTCCGATGGGTCAGGCAGGGTAGCACTGGCAGGGGTGGTGGTGGTGGTTTTGTTGGCGGTGCTGGTGGTGGTAGGTGCACAGCTCACAGTGGCAGTTGTTTGTGTAGTACCACTGGCCAAGGTGGTGGAGGCAGGCCTGGGATGTCCTGGGAGCCTGATTGCCCTGGAAGTGTGCTTGGCCCAGCATCGTCCTCTGCACCCGAGGTGTCCTGGCAATCCTCTCTGGAGAGACCTGGCTGTGAGGGGGGCGACTGCTGCTGTCGGTTGGTGTTTTGGCGTGTCAAGTCATGATCACCTGAGAGACAAGAATGTAAGAATCAATGCTGTGGACATGACCGGTTTCTTGTAGTTACATTTCAAATCTCTATGGAATCAGGACATGGTTGTTCGTGTCATCATATTGATGTTGCACACATGAGTGGACATTTTGGTGGTGTGGAGGTGGGGAGACAATACTTGGCTATGTGTGGTCCAGTCCTGCTATTGGATGGTGCCCCTGTGCAGATGGCTACCTACCTGTAAGTTTGAAGGGGAGATGCACTGATCACCAAATGGTGGGCGGACCACATCTTGCTCGGGGATGGGACATGTGGGCCTGTTGGGAGTTGTAGTGCAGGACATCCCCCACACACCCCCACCCTCCCAGGAGACATGGGGGCCTGTTGGGAGTTGTAGTGCAGGACCCCCCCACATACCTCCACCCTTCCAGGAAACATGTGGGCCTCTTGGGAGTTGTAGTGCAGGACCCCCCCCCCACCCTCCCAGGAGCATGTGGGCCTGTTGGGAGTTGTAGTGCTGGACCCCCCACACATCCCCACCCTCCCAGGAGACATGTGGGCCTGTTGGGAGTTGTAGTGCTGGACCCCCCCACACACCCCCACCCTCCCAGGAGACATGTGGGCCTGTTGGTAGTTGTAGTGTTCACTGCTTGCACACATGCGAGCATGGGAAGGTAGGAGTCAACATTTGTGGTTGATCATGGTGGGTGCATTTGAGCCCTGACATTCACATTTGGGTGACTGTGTGATTCACATGCATGGTTTGGAGCCTGTGAGATGTTTCTTAGCAATTGTGCAAGGCAGAACATGACAGTGTGATAGTGTTATTTGGTATGTACTTACCAACTTCAAGTTCCTCTTCTATTCCTTCCAGGCTCTCAGGGAGCAGTATGCCAAGCACCTTCTCCTCCCATTCGGTAAATGGTATGGGATCCGGGGGAGTGCCGCCGCCAGTGTGGTGTGCCCAGAGGTGGTTCTTGGCCCGGATGCCCTTCATCCTTGTCTTGAGGTCCTGCCACCGCCTCTGGATGTCGTGTTTGGTGCGTGGCACGGTCCCTGAGGCATTGACTCTGGTCACTATCCTGTCGCACATGGTGGTTTTAGTTGCCAAGGTGGTCTGCTGGACTAGGGTACCAAACAAATGTGGTTCCACACGGATGATTTCATCGGCCATGACCTTCAACTCACTCTCTGTGAACTTGGGGTTTTTCTTGGGTGCCATGGTGTGTGATGTGCAAGGTGTTGGTGGTGTGGGGTGTGCAGGTGTGTGGTATGTAGGGATGGTGCTGTGAGGGTTGGTGGGGTGGGTGTGTTGGTGTGCAGATTGTATGTGTGTTTGTGTGTCTCTGTTGTTTATGATGTTGTGCCTCTTTGTTCCAGCTGTGCTGTGATGCAAAGGATTGTGATAATGGGAGGTATTCCTTTTATACTCTGTGTGGTGGTTGTGTCCCAATGGTTTATGGCGGTCAGGTGTTCTGTGGGTGTGTTGACTTGGGTGCTCTTGTTTGTGCTGGGTGGTGTCATTGGAGCGTGTAGTTGTTGGAGGTGGGTGTTCCAGGTGGGTGTGTCTTCTGTTATTTTTTGTTTGCTATTTACTACCGTCCGCCATTTTTGCATCGATTTGACTGCAGGGGTGATGTTCGTTAGGTCCTTCCGCAGCCAAGCTCCGTTTGTCGATGCTTTTTTTCCATGGCGGTCGTGGAAGTTGGTGAGTTCCGTTGGGATGGCGGGGTTATCCTAATCGTGCGTCCGGAACCTCCGAAGGTGTGGCGGCGGTTGAGCCTGTTTCCGCTGCCTTTGCGGCCGCGGCGGATGGTGTCTCGGTGTTTCTTGCGGCGGTGTTTGGTGTGTTCCGTCCGCCGCAGTCGGTGAGTGTTGCCAAAAATATCCTAATCGCACCGGCGGTTTATCCGCGGAGCGGTCGGGAGTATTTTTGCCGCGACCATGGGAACGGAACCGGTTTCCATCCGCCATCCTAATAGGCCTCTTAATCTTTTGACTGTAAATGACTGTTGTATGTGAATTATTAATTTTTCAACTAAAATAAGTGTGTTTAAAGTCATTTCTGTGCCTGAAATTGGTCAAAATTGAATCTTCGAAGTAGGCAAAACTCAGTAAAAATGGCAATTTTGGTCACTGTGAGGGTTTAAAAAGTGGTTATTCAACATGAGGCATGATCCATGATCCAATTGACATTTTGAATCATTTTTGGTACAGTTTAAAAAATAAGTTTTCTGAAGAAAAACGATGACCCCATACGTGTCGAACGTTCCCAAAATGGTCATTCTTGATGAAATTTAAAACATTTAATCTTTTGACTGTAAATGACTGTTGTATGTGAATTATTTTATTTTCAACTAAAATAAGTGTGTTTAAAGTCATTTCTGTGCCTGAAATTGGTCAAAATTAAAGCTTCTGAGTAAGCAAAACTCTGTAAAAATGGCAATTTTGGTCACTGTGAGGGTTTAAAAAGTGGTTATTCAACACGAGGCACGATCCAATTGACATTTTGAATAATTTTTGCTACAGTCCAAAAAATAAATTTTCTGATGAAAAACAATGACCACGGACGTGTCGAACGTTCCCAAAATGGTCATTATTGATGAAATTTTAACATTTAATCTTTCGACTGTAAATGACTGTTGGAGGTGAATTATTACTTTTTCAAATAAAATAAGTTTGTTGAAAGTAATTTCTGTGCCTATAATTGGTCGAATTTGAATCTTCTAAGTAGGCAAAACTCTGTAAAAATGGTAATTTTGGTCACTGTGAGGGTTTAAAAAGGGGTTATTCAACATGAGGCACGATCCAATTGACATTTTGAATAATTTTTGGTACAGTCCAAAAAATAAGTTTTCTGATGAAAAACGATGACCCCGGACGTGTCGAATGTTCCCCAAATTGTCATTATTGATGAAATTTAAAACATTTAATCTTTTGACTGTAAATGACTGTTGTATGTGAATTATTAATTTTTCAACTAAAATAAATGTGCTTAAAGTCATTTCTGTGCCTGGAATTGGTCAAAATTGAAGCTTCTGAGTAAGCAAAACTCTGTAAAAATGGCAATTTTGGTCACTGCGAGGGTTTAAAAAGTGGTTATTCAACATGAGGCACGATGCAATTGACATTTTGAATCATTTTTGGTACAGTTCAAAAAATCCATTTTCTGATGAAAAACGATGACCACGGACGTGTCGAACGTTCCCAAAATGGTTATTATTAATGACATTTTAACATTGAATCTTTTGACTGTAAATGACTGTTGGAGGTGAATTGTTACATTTTCAAATAAAACAAGTGTGTTTAAAGTCATTTTTGTGCCTGAAATTGGTCAAAATTGAAGCTACTGAGTAAGCTAAACTCTGTAAAAATGGCAATTTTACTTACAGTGAGGGTTTAAAAAGTTGTTTTTCAACATGAGGCTCGATCCAATTTACATTTTGAATCACTTTTGGTACAGTCCAGAAAATACATTTTCTGATGAAAAACGATGACCCCGGACCTGTCGAACGTTCCCAACATGGCAAATATTGATGACATTTTAACATTTAATCTTGTGACTCTAAATGACTGTTGGAGGTGAATTATTGCTTTTTCAAATAAAATAAGTGTGTTTAAAGTCATTTCTGTACCTGAAATTGGTCAAAATTGAAGCTTCTGAGTAAGAAAACTCTGTAAAAATGGCAATTTTGGACACTGTGAGGGTTTAAAAAGTGGTTATTCAACATGAGGCACGATCCAATTGACATTTTGAATCATTCTTGGTACAGTCCAAAAAAACTATTTTCTGAAGAAAAACTGTGACCTGTCAATCATTCCCAAAATGGTCAATATTGATGACATTTTTGGGGGGCGTGGCCAGCACCATGACTGGCTAGGACGTGACTCTCTGGAGCTCCGGCTGGCTGCCTAACTATCCGTCACTAATACCATTCCAAACCACACCAATCTGATACCGGAGGTGCCCCTGACCGGCCTGACCTGGGGGGGCACACTGTTTTGTGGAACTGGCCACAGATGACAGCGCGGCGCCGACTGGAAGGCGAACCCCCCGGGAGCCCCGCGGTCCTCAAGATGGCGGCGGCATAAGCGAAGGTCCGCGATCGGCGCTGCCCGGGACCCCCCGACCCGAGGGACTCACACTGGCGTGTGGTGCCGTTTCTTGGCTCGTCTGCAGGTGACCATACGGCGATCCGAACCCATTGGGAGCCGTGGTGGGGGTGTCGGGAGGCCCCGCCGGGTCCGGTACCCTTTACCAGCATGGCGGCGGTCCCGGCGTTGAGGAGCGGAGGCCGTCCTGGAGATCGCCGCGCGCGCAAGTCCTGTGGAGCACCAGTCGCAGAGGTAGGAACGGCTTGGTGAACCCCGGGGGCAGTAGAGACTGTTGCGGTGAGCCTCCTGACAGCCTCTGACCACCAGCGCCTTAACCAACATGGCGGCCGTTATCGCAGGGTAGTGTGTGGCGCTCCGAGGTTTGCTGGCCGGCTGCCGCCTGCCCTTCTGCAGCGGGGAAATCAACACCACCTGAGGCTGGAACTGCTTAGGGGGGAACCCTCTAGGAACGGGGAGCCCTGCGGGGGGGGGTCGAGGACGCCGGTGAGAGTCGCTCCTGGGGGTACGGAAAGGGAGTGCCCAGTACTATCTGACGGACTTATGAGGGCCTGTTGATGCTCCGAAGCAGTCCCCCCCCTCTGGCGAGGTGGCTTCCTGTCATGCGCCCGCCTGCCCTTGCTATTACCTGGCCCGGGAGCGGAGCCCACCGCCGCGATCCAAGGGACTGCTAGAGGCGGCCAACAGACAACAGCGGAGACAGACGGTCCTTCCTGCCGCCACCCGCCGGAGATCCAGCTAGCTGGACAAACGAGAAGGAGACCCCGCGTCCCGTGTGAACGGCGAGCTGAGGCTCCTTTGCCCGATACCCTTGGAAAGACGCGGAGCCGGCGGAACATCCTCCGGGTTGTGAGTGGCACCCGGGACATGGGGTCCTCGCGGTCCGCCCAAGATACTCGACGACCTGACCCAGCGAGCCATGGGGAAGAGAGATATCCCACCGAAAGTGCCTAAACAGGGGACCATGGACAATTTCACTGCCCCGCGCACGGCACCGGTGGGCCCCCACGACACGTCAGGTACGCGCTCGGACACCGCGCTGCTGATGGAAGCCATCCAGGCCTCGCGAACAGATATTCAGGAGTCTAGAGCTGCCCTGGAAGTAAAAATAGGAGAAGTATGTTCGGAGGTGACACTTCTGCGACAGGACTTCCGGAACCTATCCGACAGGGTTAACTCTGCAGAGACGCGGATGGGTGAGGCGGAAGACTCGATCACTACCCTACGCAAGGACATGGCGGAGCTGCAGGCATCTCATCGCCAACTTCTATGGAAGGTCGACGACGCTGAAAACAGAGTGCGACGGAACAACCTCCGCTTTGTTGGCTTTAGAGAGGGAATTGAGAAAACTGATATGGTATCCTTCCTACGCACGTGGCTCACGGAGACCTTCCCGATGGTGCAATTCTCCCCCTGCTTCATTATTGAGAGGGCACATAGGGCCCTCCTGGCGAAACCTCCGGAGGGAGCAAGACCGCGACCAGTCATAGCACGCTTTCTTAATTTCGCCGACAGGGACCTTATCCTGAGAGAGGCAAGGAAACTGGGCGAGATACGTCTGGAAAATGCTCATATCATGGTCTTTCCAGACTACAGTCAGGAGGTACAGAAACGACGCCACGCCTTCGACTCCGTGAAGGCGAAACTCAGAGACTTAAAGATCACGTATATGCTCCTCTTCCCAGCAAAACTGAAGGTGATATACAAGGAACCGTCACTTTTCTTCACCCACCCGGAGGACGCCTGGCAATGGCTGGAGGAACGCCCGATCCTAAACAGCATGGAAAGAGTCAGCCGAGACACGTCAGAAAGATCCCTACGTAGTGCAACCAACTGGGAACTACCGAAAGCACATAGGCTGAGACTGTCGAGGAGGTCGAGGAGGCAATTCCAGACGACACCCTACCATGGCCGTGATATGGGACCTTCGCGGAAAGGGCGTTCGACCTCGCCGACAGGTACTGCCGGGACGGGCTCACGATTTGCTGGACTACGATCGACTGCTCGATCGGAGGACGGAGATGAAGATGATCTGGTAGGCCGTACTTCTGGAGAGGAGGAAGTAGATGAAAGTAGTCAATCCGCACACCCTCTGGTGGAAGAGATTCGAGTGATGGAACAGGACTTCTCTGGACACCTAAGTGCGCCTGAATCATGAACTGCTGGGATGTGGACCACTGAGTGTACGTGGTGGGGCGCAGATGTCCCCACGGTGACACGCTCTTTGAACGGCGGTGTGCTTGGGCCATGGGAATGGCAGCCAGACAGAGGAGAGCACGCAAGTTGACACGCTTCCTTGTTTTACAAGTTTTCTTGTTGTTTGATTCTTTGTTACCTGGTTGCTTGATAGGGAGGGTGTTTGTGGGTGGGCGACAGGCCTACTCTTCCGGAAAGTTATGTCCTGTACAGGGATAAGACTGGAAGGGGATGGAGGTGGGGAGTGGGGTGGGAGAGGGGGCTCTCAAGTTTGTTTGGATGATGGTCTGGGGGGGGGGAAGTTGGGGGGGTATAATTTCACTGAAATCATGCAGCAACGCACACTGAGCTCACGCATCACCTACACATGCCAGGGCCAGGCCACATGCAGCTACCACGTAATCCAATGGCAAGTACCGTAGTCACTCCACAAGGGGGAGATAGTAGATTGAGCATCCTGACATGGAATGTCAATGGTCTGGGCTCTAAAATCAAAAGAGGCCTGGTGAACACTTACATTAAGAGGGTGCACCCAGACTTTACCTTCCTGCAAGAAACACACCTCAAGGGTACCCTGTGCGCCTTTATCGCTCGGGGGAGACACAGGGTTTTAGCACATGCGGGATATACCTCTGACTCTAGAGGGGTGGCAGTCATCGTTAAAAAAGCCTCCCCATTCTGCATTACCCGCACCTGGCTTGACCCACAAGGAACATACGCCGGAGTCCAGGGCACCTGGAACAGACGCACCTACACGCTTGTCTCGGTCTATGGACCACCCAAACTGCAGCCCTGTACACTCACCGTGCTTACCCATATACTCTTAGAGACCTCTGATACGATACAAGTGGTGGGAGGAGACTTTAACAATGTTATGAACACCGGATGCGACAGATCTGGAGACATGACTAGAGGCGATCACCAGACCACACTCTGCAGCCAGATGTCCGCCATAGGACTTACAGACATCTGGAGGTGGCTTCACCCGACACAACAGGCATACTCATACTACTCGGGGGCGCACAAGGTGTTCTCGCGACTCGACTACATTTTTATGTCCCGCCAATACCTGAGGCCAGACAATATTGCAGAATACAGGGCCAGGGGCATATCGGATCACTTGCCATTGTATGGAGAGTAGGACTGGACCAGGGTAGACACGCGGGATCTTGGCGTCTGGCGGCTTGGTATCTGCAAAACGCGACCATACTTAGAGGCATCCGGGCTGACATTAAGGTATATCTGGCAGAAAATGAGGGTACGGTAGATTCAAGTGTTACTCTGTGGGAAGCCCTGAAACCAGTACTTAGGGACAGGATAAATTCTAGGTTGGGTGAAGAAAGACGGAGATTCCAGGCTGAGGTGGCCGCCCTGGAATAGGCTATCCTAGAGAGGGAAAGGGACTATTTGGCCCAAAAAAACGCCGAGACCCTTAGAAGGCTTCTAGATGCTCAGAAACAATACAGGGAACTGGTAACCGACGAAGCGAAGACCCAGTCCCTTGCCACCCTTCACAGGCTATATGACGTAGGGGACAAGTCGGGGAAGCTCCTGGCGTGGCTCAGCAGGAAAGAACGGGCGGCAAGGAGGATTGACAGTGTAAAAGCCAGGGATGGCGATACTGTCAACACTGATGCGGAGATAGCCGAAACTTTCGCCACGCATTTTGAAGCATTCTATGCAGCCTGTGATCTTGCTACTCAAGAGGAGGCACTACAGTATTTGGATGCTGCACTCCTGCCGACCCTGCCCCCCGAGTCCATGGCAGCCCTAGAGGCGGACATAACGGTAGATGACATCACCGAGGCCATTGCCAGATTGAGACCAGGCAAAACCCCGGGCCCTAATGGCTTCCCGGCAGAGCTCTTTAAGCGAGCAGCGGACCTACTGTCACACCACCTTGGGGGCCTCTTTGCCGGTGCTTTTGAGGAGGGAGCGCTACCCCCTGACCTAGCTAGGGCTACGATTGTCCCAATCTATAAAGAGGGCAAACCACGAGAGAGTTGAGCCTCATACCGACCCATCTCCCTACTGAATACGGAAGTGAAACTGTTAGCCACCATCTTGGCAGCCCGCTTGAGAACAGTTATTACAGGTCTGGTTCATCTAGACCAATCAGGCTTCTTACCAGATAGAGCCGCTTAATTGAACCTTAGAAGAACCCATAACTGGCTACAAGAAGTACGGGACTGCAGCGACCCCCACTGGTTCCTCTCCCTGGATGCCGAAAAGGCATTCGATGCGGTGCACTGGCCCTTCCTCTTTGCAGTTTTACGTAAGTTCGGTTTCGGGCCGAATTTCATTCAGTGGGTACGGCTCCTCTACACTGCCCCGAAAGCCAGGGTACGGGTGAACGGGACACTATCGCGCGAGTTTCAGATTCAGAGAGGCACTCGACAGGGGTGCCCCCTGTCCCCCCTCCTGTTCACGCTCACAATAGAGGTGCTCGCCGCCAGGATCCGGCAAAACAATGACATTCGTGGTTTTATGAGCAGCGACGCTGACTCGATGCCAGAAAAAATCTCGCTATACACAGACGATGTCCTGCTCTATGTAACCGAACCAGAAACCTCGATCCCAGAGCTCTTCCGAGAAATAGAGCGCTACGGCGGGATGGTCGGACACAAAATAAACTGGCACAAATCAGTACTTTATGACCCCGGGGGTCGCAACCGATGGGGGAGCTTACCAGAAAACCTACTGACGACCACCGAGGGTTTCCAATACCTCGGGATCTATATTACCGTGAGTGAGACCCTCTCCTTCTGTAGAAACTTAGAACGGATCATACTTAACGCGGTGGCAGATATGAACCGGTGGAGACATCTCCCGCTGACACTCCTAGGCAGGGCGGCCATGTATGAAATGGTCACATTGCCGAAATTCCTATATGCTTTGCAAAATGAATACTATCCGATACTGGCATCGGTCTTTCACAGGATCCATGCGGACCTGCGATCCTTCCTCTGGCTAGGTAAGCATGCCAGGGTGGCTTTGTCCATGCTCCAGAGGCATCAATACAGTGGTGGAATCTCACTTCCTAACCTAGAGGCCTATTACTGGGCGGAACATCTAACGCCAATAATCGACTGGCTCCATGCCCTGGCGGACCACCCGACATACGCTCTGGAAAGAGCGAAAATGTCGTCCAAAAACTTACTATGCTTTCTTTATGGAACCTTTAGAAGAACTTCCCTCCTCCCGGCTACGGCCGTAACACTATCCGCATGGACGAAAGCCAATCGTCGCATGGGGTGGGATAAGAAGCCCACACGACAAACGCCATTGTTGGATTGCCAGTGGTTGGCGGAACTTCACAAACTGCAAGGTTTCCAAAGATGGGACGACATTGGCATCTCTACTATAGGGGATGTAATTGCTCTGGGGGAGTTCAAATCTTTCCAGGTACTTAAGTCAGACTTCGGGCTCCATGACACACAACAGTTTAAATATATACAACTACGGCACGCCTGGAAGGCCCAAAATCTCGCACTCATAGATATACCTGAATATGCACTTCTGGAGGGGAGGCTCCTTCAAGAGCAGATAACGGAAAAGGCGGTCTCCCTGACATATAAAACGTAACTAACCATATGCTGGGGGATCTGGCAAAGCTCAGGGCCACCTGGGAGGCGGAGGTAGGCGAGATGGAGGACTTGGACTGGGACACAGTACTGAAGCATCCCCGGGAGATGGCAATCAAGTCCCGACTGCGACTGATTCAGCTGAATGTACTCCATAGAACCTACTATGACAGACAGCGGCTATGCAGAATGGGGAAAGTAGAGGACCCGAGTTGCCTTAGATGTCATCAAGGAGTAGGGGATTTCTACCACACGATATGGTCTTGCAATGTCATACAAACATATTGGACCCAGGTGTTCAAAGAATTAGAGGATGTCCTAGAGGCCTCGATCCCACAAGATCCCAAGCTAGCACTGTTGGGCATGACCAACGAGGTGGATCTGACACGTCCCCTTCTTATATTTCTGGTCCTAGCACTGGTAGTGGCGAAACGGGACATTGCAAAGCACTGGGGAGCGCCGGACCCCCCAGATCTGGAGGAATGGAGAAGAGGGCTTGATCTCTACATGGCAGCCGAAAGGGTAACCTATAAGGCCAGGGGATGTCCCAAAAAATACCGCAGAGTTTGGCCTAAGTGGAGACACTACCATGGGCTGGATGGGGGGCTGTGAGGGAGGGTGTCCCTGGATGGGTGTGGGACGGGTTACCAGGACGAATGGGACACTGGCACTGAGATGGTGTCAAACACTACTGCACTTGTGGACTATCATAAGATGCCTGCGATTTGTGATTCAGAACTGTGAAGGGCATCACTGGCACGGGAGGGGAGGGGAGTGGGTGGGGAAGTGTGGCTGCTGCAGAGTTTTGTATGTAATCTGATGGAAGTAAATAACCTGTGTTTTATTGTTCATTGGGGGTGGGTTCAGCAAAAGAGAAAAATGCAGATACGCGGAATGCCCCTTGAATGCTCAGAAATGTATATTGGTTTACACAAACAGCGCTCTACCAAAACTTGCCGCCCTACCTCCGGGGTGTGGGCTAAATGGCTGTGTATCCATCTGCTGATAGTGAGATGCGCTGTTTGTGGCTATTGTTTGGAGTACCTGAATGTTTGTTACTGGATCACTGTGAATCTGCAATAAAAATGTCCACAAAAAAAAAATATTGATGACATTTTAACATTTAATCTTTTGACTCTAAATGACAGTTAGAGGTGAATTATTGCTTTTTCAAATAAAATACATGTGTTTAATTTCATTTCTGTGCCTGAAATTGGTCAAAATTGAAGCTCCAGAGTAAGAAAAACTCTGTAAAAATGTCAAATTTCGTCACCGTGAGGGTTTAAAAAGTGGTTATTCAACATGAGGCACGATCCAATTGACATTTTGAATCATTTTTGGTACAGTCCAAAAAATCTATTTGCTGTTTAAAAACGATGACCCCGGACCTGTCAAACGTTCCCAAAATGGTCAATGTTGTTGAAATTTTAACATTTAGGGGCAGATTTATGTTGGTCATGCGCCACGTTTGCGTCACGCAACTGCGGCGTAAACGTGGCGCATCCCTACGACCCATTTACAATGTGACGCATCTAGGCAGATGCGTCACGTTGTAAAGCCCTGCGCCATATGTGGGTGTTTTACTGAGAGAAATTCGAATCACACAGAACAGAGCAGCAGCTCCAGCCACAGAATGCTGATATCAACAATTCCATTTATGCGCAAATGAGAGATTAAATCAAGAACCCAAACTGATGGTCACGCCGCTTTTAATGGACCTTGCCAGCACTCGGCACTACTGAAAGTAAAAGGCTTCTCTGTATGGCCACGTTATTTCATTTAAACGGACCCCCAAAAGACCCGATCTGAAATTCAACACTGAGCAGCCTTGATACAAGATACATACAGCCCTGATGACAGACCAGTGACTCCAGTCTGGTCTAGAAACGCGTCGGCAGTATTGGTTGGGAGATATAAAGTATTACTGTTGCACTAAAGCTAGGACCGGCTGGTCCAGCACTAAAATATACAAGATATTTAATCATTTATCTTCCCAACCCCTAGTTTCTCTCGTTCAGTGTTTGTTTGCTTTTTGTTGTTCGTAAATTGATATGTTTGTATTATTATTTTTTAAATAATGTCTGATGTGAGAATATTTTCTATTGTGTGTTCTAACAATTTCTAAGGGGCAGATTTATGAGGCCCTTGCGCCACGTTTACGCCACTGTTGCGTCACGCAAGGCGGCGTAAACGTGGTGCATCCCTACGACCGATTTACAACGTGACGCATCTAGGCAGATGCGTCACGTTGTAAAGCCCTATGCCGCTTGTGGGCGTTCCGGCGCAGGGTGGGCGTTCCTGGGCAGGTGCGCCTCGCAAAAGTGGCTGAGTGAAATCTATAACATTTCACTTAGTCACTTTCAGGCCAATGCTGCGTCAAAACCCTGCGCCTGCTTGAAGCAGGCGTAGGTCTTGACGCAGCATTGCAAAGATGGGGCACCCCCGAGCCTTGCTGGAGATGCGTCGCGCTTGCGACGCAACTCCAGCAATGCGCCACCTTTACGGCACAGATGCGTCACGCATCTGTGCTGTTTTTGCCCCATGGTGCGCCGCATTATAAATGCGGCGCACCATGGGTGGCGGAGCTGTGGCGCACTGTGGCGCACATTAACTAACGCATCCCTGGGGATGCGCCAGTTAACATAAATCTGCCCCTAAATGTCTAAATAGTCTTTGCCCTTAATGTTTGCTAACATTAGTCCAGCCTTGTAAATATTTGTAAATATTTGCAATCAATGTCTTTTTTCTGTCAGCAATTTTTTCAAATTATAGAAAATACAAAATGATTGACACAAAATAATGGTGTCCAGGGAAGCGATAATAAAGTGTTTCTTACCCTATATCAAAAAATTGTATTGAGTAACTGTGGTTTGGGCATTTTGTGTTGTTTACATATGTGGGTGTTCCGGCGCAGGGTGGGCGTTCCGGGGCAGGTGCGCCTTGCAAAAGTGGCTGAGTGAAATCTATAAGATTTCACTCAGTCACTTTCAGGCCAAAACTGCGTCAAAACCCTGCGCCTGCTTGAAGCAGGCATAAGGCTTGACGCAGCATTGGACAGATAGGGCACCCCCGAGCATTGCTGGAGCTGCGTCGCGCTTGCGACGCAACTCCAGCAATGCGCCACCTTTACGGCACAGATGCCTCACGCATCTGTGCCGTTTTTGCCCCATGGTGCGCCGCATTGTAAATGCGGCGCACCATGGGTGGCGGAGCTGCGACACAAAATAACTGGCGCATTCCTGGGGATGCGCCAGTTATCATTAATCTGCCCCTTAATCTTTTGACTCTAAATGACTGTTGGAAGTGAATTATTACTTTTTCAAAGTCATTTCTGTGCCTGAAATTGGTCAAAATTGAAGCTTCTGAGTAAGCAAAACTCTGTAAAAACGTCAATTTTGGTCACTGTGAGGGTTTAAAAAGTGGTTATTCAACATGAGCCACGATCCAATTGACATTTTGAATCATTCTTGGTACAGTCCCAAAAATTAATTTTCTGATGAAAAACGGTGACCCCGGACCCGTCGAACGTTCTCAAAATGGTCAATGTTGATGAAGTTTTAACATTTAATCTTTTGACTCTAAATGACTGTTAGAGATAAATTATCACTTTTTCAAATAAAATAAGTGTGGTTAAAGTAATTTCTGTGCCTGAAATTCGTCAAAATTGAATCTTCTGAGTAAGCAAAACTCCGTAAAAATGGCAATTTTGGTCACTGTGAGGGTATAAAAAGTGGTTATTTAACATGAGGCACGATCCAATTGACATTTTGAATCATTTTTGGTGCAGTCCAAAAAATCAATTTTCTGATGAAAAACAATGACCACGGACGTGTCGAACGTTCCCAAAATGGTCATTATTGATGAAATGCTAACATTTAGGAGTCGATTACGATGGCGGACGGAAGGACGACCGCCGGCCAAGAGTAGGCGGAAAATGCCTTTTTACAGTCTGCCAGCCGCGGTCAGTCCGTCCCCCATATTAGGATGGGAAACACTGTCAAATGTCCGTACGCGGCGGAAGTGCACGCACCGCCGCGGAACTACACCCGACCCCGGACGTAACCAATCCAGAGACACCGCCGTACGGAATGACGTCTCCGACCGGCCTCTAAATCACGATGGCGGAAAACACATATCAAATCGCTGCGGAAAAAAAACCTGCCTGAACACGGCGGATTCACCACAGCGGAGATACAACACATTGCAGAGATACCCACCACAAGCAGATCGCCGTCATGGACCCAGAGCTACACGCATTTCCGATACTCTTCGTGCTCCACCACCAGCAAGTCACGGACCGTCGCCGACGACGACGCAGGTACGCCAACACACCACTTGCTGTCGGAAGGGGAGTACCTTCCGGGCCCGTGACGGTGGGAGGGGGACGGTCATGTTGGGGAAACAGCATTTACGATAACACCAATATATCAACAATGCAAGGAGACAACCAGGAATGACAACGACAAACCACTACACATGATTGACTTGCTTTATTAAACAAAATAGGGGTATAATCCTAGAGTAGCCAAGAGCATGGGCACTGGGTAGAACAGAGCAGGTACATCTGAAGCAGCACATGAGAGGGCACAATGCAGTATCAGAACAGCAACAGGGCAGTGTCCATAACAGAGCAGGTACATCAGAGGCAGCACATGAGAGGGCACAATGAAGTATCAGAACAGCAACAGGGCAGTGTCCATAACAGAGCAGGTACATCACAGGCAGCACGTGAGAGGGGCTAAGTGCATCAACAGTCCATAGCAAGGCACATGTACATCAGAGGCAGCACATGAGAGGGGCTAAGTGCATCAACAGTCCATGGCACAGAGCAGGTACATCTGAGGCAGCAAATGAGAGGGGCTAAGTGCATCAACAGTCCATGGCACAGAGCAGGTAGATCTGAGGCAGCACATGAGAGGGGCTAAGTGCATCAACAGTCCATGGCAAGGCACAGGTACATCTGAGACAGCGCATGAGAGGGGCTAAGTGCATCAACAGTCCATGGCACAGAGCAGGTACATCAGAGGCAACACATGAGAGGGGCTAAGTGCATCAACAGTCCATAGCAAGGCACAGGTACATCAGAGGCAGCACGTGAGAGGGGCTAAGTGCATCAACAGTCCATAGCAAGGCACAGGTACATCAGAGGCAGCACATGAGAGGTGCTCAGTGCATCAACAGTCCATGGCACAGAGCAGGTACATCTGAGGCAGCACATGAGAGGGGCTAAGTGCATCAACAGTCCATGGCAAGGCACAGGTACATCTGAGGCAGCACATGAGAGGGCATAATGCAGTATCAGAACAGCAACAGGGCAGTGTCCATAACAGAGCAGGTACATCAGAGGCAGCACGTGAGAGGGGCTAAGTGCATCAACAGTCCATGGCACAGAGCAGGTACATTTGAGGCAGCACATGAGAGGGGCTAAGTGCATCAACAGTATATGGCAAGGCACAGGTACATCTGAGGCAGCACATGAGAGGGGTTAAGTGCATCAACAGTCCATGGAACAGAGCAGGTACATCTGAGGCAGCACATGAGAGGGCACAATGCAGTATCAGAACAGCAACAGGGCAGTGTCCATAACAGAGCAGGTACATCAGAGGCAGTGAGAGGGGCTAAGTGCATCAACAGTCCATGGCACAGAGCAGGTACATCAGAGGCAACACATGAGAGGGCACAATGCAGTATCAGAACAGCAACAGGGCAGTGTCCATAACAGAGTAGATACATCAGAGGCAGCACATGAGAGGGCACAATGCAGTATAAGAACAGCAACAGGGCAGTGTCCATAACAGAGCAGGTACATCAGAGGCCACACAAGTACGTGGGTCAAGCGCCCGTCCCAAGGACAGTAATAATGCAAGGGTGGTTACAATGGACAATCTAGACACCAAGTCAAATGACAAGTGAGTGATGGGAGCTACACCTCACAACACAGAATCTGGTGGACTGCTTGACCTAGTCGCCTCGGACACACTGCCAGCACCAGAAACAGGAGTGTGAGACACAGCCACAGCTCTAGTGACAGACACATGAGCCATAGACCCAGACACACTGCCAGCACCAGAAACAGGAGTGTGAGACAGCCACAGCTCTAGTGACTGACATATGAGCCATAGACCCAGACACACTGCCAGCACCAGAAACAGGAGTGTGAGACACAGCCACAGCTCTAGTGACTGACACATGAGCCATAGACCCAGACACACTGCCAGCACCAGAAACAGGAGTGTGAGACACAGCCACAGCTCTAGTGACTGACACATGAGCCATAGACTCAGACACACTGCCAGCACCAGAAACAGGAGTGTGAGACACAGCCACAGATGTAGTGACTGACACATGAGCCATAGACCCAGACACACTGCCAGCACCAGAAACAGGAGTGTGAGACACAGCCACAGCTCTAGTGACCGACACATGAGCCATAGACCCAGACACACTGCCAGCACCAGAAACAGGAGTGTGAGACACAGCCACAGCTCTAGTGACCGACAGATGAGCCATTGACCCAGACACACTACCAGCACCAGAAACAGGAGTGTGAGACACAGTCACAGCTCTAGTGACTGACACATGAGCCATAGACCCAGACACACTGCCAGGACATGTCCCTGTACAGTGACCAACAAATACCATGCCAGCATATGACACATGAGAGTGGCGGCCACACACAGTGCCAGTTCCTGAAACAGGAGAGGGCACAACTGACACAGTGCTACTACATTAGGCATGACAGCGAACAACAGACACAGTGCCACTATCTGACACATGAGAGTGAACTGCAGCTGACCCACTAGGACCACTGAAATGATGAGCCACAGAGCTGTATGGGCCAGGAGGCAGGGTGGCTCTGGGAGCTGGGGACAGCTGTACTGGAGCGGAGCGACATTGGGGTGGGCAGGTGTCACTGGTGTGTGTCTCCGTTTCTTTGTGATATGTAGGGGCACACTGGAAATGACTGGACTGGTAAGTGGTTTGGCCTCATCAGAAACATCAACCCTCAAAGGTGGATCATGTGCTGGTGGGGGTCTGCTCTCTGGGGACGTGCTGGACCCTGCTTGACGTTTGCTGTGGCCCTGCCTTCTGCCCTCTGCATCATGTGTAATTGGGAATGCAACAACAGTGTACTCCTTCCTCTGCTTCGGCGGGGTGTGGATGGGAGTAGAGGTATGGGGGGACTCCACCCCTGACACCTGTGTTTTATGTTCCTTCAACAACATCAGCCTCAGGGCAGCCAGGGGTGATGTATGCCTGTCCTTGATGGAGCTCGTGTCCATGGGAGAACCCTTGGCCCTGGGATGTGCCTTGGCCGTAGGAGGTGTCCTGTCTCTGGAATGTCCCTGATCCCTGTGCAGTGCCCTGTCCCTGGGAGCAGGCTTGTCTTTTGTAGTGTCCCTGTCCATTGTAGTGTACCTGTACTTTGAAGCGTCCTTGTCCTTGGCAGTGTCCCTGGCCTTGGGAGCTGCCGTTTTCTTTGTAGTGTCCTTGTCCTTGGGAGTGTCCCTGGCCTTGGGAGGTGCCCTTTCCTTTGTAGTGTCCTTGTCCTTGGGAGTGTCCCTGGCCTTGGGAGGTGCCCTTTCATTTGTAGTGTCCTTGTCCTTGGGAGTGTCCCTGGCCTTGGGAGGTGCCCTTTCCTTTGTAGTGTCCTTGTCCTTGGGAGTGTCCCTGGCCTTGGGAGGTGCCCTTTCCTTTGTAGTGTCCTTGTCTTGGGAGTGTCCCTGGCCTTGGGAGGTTCCCTTTCCTCTGTAGTGTCCTTGTCCTTGGGAGTGTCCCTGGCCTTGGGAGGTGCCCTTTCCTTTGTAGTGTCCTTGTCCTTGGGAGTGTGGGAGGTGCCCTTTCCTTTGTAGTGTCCTTGTCCTTGGGAGTGTCCCTGGCCTTGGAAGGTGCCCTTTCCTTTGTAGTGTCCTTGTCCTTGGGAGTGTCCCTGGCCTTGGGAGTACCTTTTGAGGGGGATGCTTGTGTTACATGTGGATCCCTGTCCCCAAATACCCCTTGAGGAGCCTGTGGGTCAACTCCAGGGTAGCTGATGTCGTGTTCGGTTAAACATTTCCTTGTCCTAGGGGATGGTGTCTGTGCCCTCCGTGCCCTGCCTGCTCTCTGTGGCTGCTTCTAGTGCAATAACCCGAAAATGAGCCCTGCTCTGAAATGTCACTCTCTCCTGAGACATCAAGTGGTGTGGATGGGGGAAATGAAGTAGAACCTTGTCCATGCGACTGTAGAATGGCTGCAGACACTGTGTTTGCTAATGACTGAACTGTTCTGTGGAGACCAGCAACATCGCCATGCAACCCCTCCATGAATGCTACCACCTGCCCCAACTTCCTATCGTGGTCTTGGAATGCATTGATCATGTTGGTCTGCCCTACACACAGCTGTCACAGCAGATCAACCGCCTCAGCACAAAGTGCACTTTGTGTCACAGGGGCAGGGGCAGCGGTGCCTGCACCGAAGACAACTCTGCTCCCCCTACTCTGTCAAGCAAGAGCAGTACTTGTTGCAGTTGGTGGCAGTGTGGGCCATTTGTGCTGTGTAAGGACTGAAGGTGTTGATTGCCCACTCCATGTGTCTACCAACAGTGCTGACTCACCAACACTGTCTGAAGATGAGGACAATGGTGTATACACATGTGACTCCTCAGGGACAGTTCTGTCCCCTTCTCCGGGGCTGCTCTCTTCAGTCTCAGTCTGCGTGTGTGTGATCTCGGATCCGGATGCATTGGCACCACTCATCTTAGTCGTCTGTGGTTCAGTGCCCTCTGCCAAATCTGAAAGAGAGAGAAAAGAGGTTTAACTAAGTGCCACACTCACGTACTGAAGGTTAGAAAAACAATACTTTCCTCACAGTCGACTAACATGTAACACCCATCCTGCACAGGAACCACCCATAACAGACATCCTCATGTCAAAGAACCGGGGGTGCCTGTGAAACATGTACATAAAACAAACAGTGCAAGTGCATGCAGATCACCACACATGTGATGCCATGGGACCACAGACCTCAACGGAATGTTCTGGGACCCTGCACTACAATGCAACTGGTATGTCCACCTGGCGGACATGGATGCTAACGCTCACTCCGGTAATGGCACCAACATGCATTTGCAGCACAACATATACACCACAGATGTCACTACTGTGTCTGAGCAGCAATACATGCATGCACTCACAAGTCACAAACCCATTCAGTGTGCTTACCGCTAGTTTGTTGTTGATCCCCTCTCAGCCGTGCGGACAGGTCAGGATGCGTCACAGCTATGATACGGTGCATTAGAGGGGTCATGGTACGTCGTGCAAGCCAGGTTGATCTTGGAATCAGCCCCAGTGTCATCTCCGCCACTTTTTTGCTGAGCCTGGAGATGTCGTCCCAGCGCTTATGGCAGTGTGTGTGTCGTCTATTGCACACCCCCACTGCCCGTACATCACGTGCTATGGTCCTCCACACAGCCTTGCGAAGGTGCAGCTTGACCTACCATGATGGGAGACAAGAGGGTAACGTCAGTGGACAGTTGGACATTCACAAACATAATAGCAACACGTATCTTTCAGCAGCCATGCACAGTACAACACATGTGAAGGTTCCACAGCACACCGCCAAGCTTGCAGAAGCCAGGAGTCAGTGACCACCTCATGCACACCAACATGTCCCCCACTGCACTTACCACCTGTCCGGGGGCACCGTAGAGCCGTTCATAGTGGCGGAGCACACCGTCCACAAGGACTTCCAGCTCCGCTGCGGTGAAGGGACGAGACCGGATCTCTCGCAATCTCGACATGGCAAGGTCCTGGACTGTGGCACTACAGCAACAGTTGTTGGATAGCTCAGCAGCAACAGGTCGAGGTGATGGGTGCAGGCAGCAGTTGTTGGATAGCTCAGCAGCAGCAGGTCGAGGTGATGGTCGCAGGCAGCAGTTGTGAATGTGTGCTGCTGAAATTCACACATTTATAGGGCCCTGAGCTCTCATCAGTGGCACACGTCTGCAGCAATTGGTTTTCCCGGGATGCCTCATTCAAAATGAACCAATGGCTGGCCCTGGTGTGGCGGTGCACGGCTTCCGCTATTTTTGAAGGAGCTTACACGGCCCACGTTACCTATTCCCATTGGCTACATGTGCACGGACCGTCACGGTCACACACCGCCAACCGCATGTGCGTGCTACCGTGATGGTGCATCATTTGAAATTAATCACTCACAGGCGTTGCTATGGTGGAGCACGCATTCCGCGGGGGCAGGGCAGGCTAACACATACATTTGAATATGCAATTGGAAATGGCAGTTGGTACCCCCTCTTACAGTCACATTGCAGCACCCACCGCAGACCGCCGGTCCTGGCCGTTCACCCACCGCCGGTCCTGGCCGGTCACCCACCACCGGGCCTGGCCGGTCACCCACCGCCGGGTGCTTGCGGTGGATGAGCGCCCTGTGCATTGAGGTTACCCTGGCATGGATGGCCATGGCAGGTCACCCACCGCCGGGCCTGGCCGGTCACCCACCGCCAGGCCTGGCCAGTCACCGCTGGCCCAGGGCAGTCACCCACTGCCGGACCTGGCCGGTCACCCACCGCAGGCCCTGGCTGGTCACCCACCACCAGCACCCGCCGGTGGGTGACCTCAATGCACAGGGTACTCACCCACCGCCAGCACCCGCTGGTGGGTGACCGGCCAGGCCTGCCGGTGGGTGACCGGCCAGGCCTGCCAGTGGGTGACCGGCCAGGGCCGGCGGTCTCCGGTGGGTGCTGCAATGTGAATGTAAGGGGGGGTACCAACTGCCATTTCCACTTGCATATTCAAATTTATGGGTTAGCCTGCCCTTCCTCCGCGGAATGCGTTCTCCGCCATTGCGATGCCAGTGAGTGATGATTTTCAAAAGATGCACCGTCGCGGTAGTGCGCACATGCGTTTGGCGGGGTGTGACTGTGATGGTCCTTGACCATGCAGCATATGCTATGCACAATTGCAGTATCAAGGTTCATCCTCTGTGTTGGGGGACTGCGTATCCAGATGGCGTGTATACACACACTGCATGTCTCTGCACACATGTAATGTTCATATGTGTGTCGCCTGTTGTGTTGTGTTGTGTGCCCATGCATGTCATGTGAGGATGCACAGCATTTTAGGTGGGGTCATGGGTGCATGAAGACAAGGAGGGTGTGTTCCATGTTCGTGTTGTGTGTGCACTTCCATGTGTGTCTGTGGGGACGCTTGTCCACACTTCTGCACTCAGTCATGTGATGTTGGCTGTTCTCTCAACATGTGTGCATGTTACATTGGACATGTTTGCACACAGGATGTTGTTTGTGGGTGAACATTGTGTGTGGAGTTAGCTGAAGTGCCTCATATTTTGGTCACGTCACACATACAATCAGTGTCTGCAACATGTATTATTTGTATTTTGTTGGTAAAGATGTGATAGTGTGGCACAGCTATGCGTTGTTGGTCAATTGACATCTGCTCCCATCTACTCCCACACAGGAGGGCTCCAAATGTGCATCGACCCTACACTGTGCTGGAGGACATGGTTAACGAGGAGGTGATCCGCAAATTCCGGCTTGACCGACGTAGATTGCAGGAGGTTGTAGCCCAATTGGCACCTCATCTGCAGCCACGCAGAACATATCCAGGAGCTATTACACCCACAGCAAAGGTGATGGCGGCACTTCACTTCCAATCGGAAGCACTACCATTCGATCAACGTGCAAGTGGCGTGCCTGGCTGACAACATCATCTCCCATGTGTGTGCCAGATTTCCCGGGTCCGCACATGACTCCCACATCCTGCAGAGCAGCATTGTCCCCCAACTGATGGCCAATCTGCATCAAGAACGTGCGTGGCTTGTAGGTGAGTGTGCTGTGATGACTATTGTGTTGTATGTGTGCCATGCTGTTCACAACAATCCTGGTAATGATGTATGTGTCTGTCATCCCTCCACCTAGGCGACTCTTCGTACCCAAACCAGCGATGGCTGCTGAGCCCCCTACAGAATCCAACTACCCCAGGTGTAATACGCTAGAATGAGGCCCATGGGAAGACACGTCGGGTTGTGGAATGTATATTTGGACTGCTGAAGTCTAGGTTTCGCTGCCTGGATAAAACCGGTGGGGCCCTGCCATACTCACCCGGCAAAGTATGCAGAATAGTGATTGCCTGCTGCATGCTCCACAACCGGGCCTTACGCAACAATATTGAACTGATCATTGACCCTGCAGACCAACAGATTGCTCCGTCTCCCATCGCACCCATGTCCAGTGATGAGGATAGTGGGGAGGAAGAAGGTGTGGACCAGAGGCGTGAGCTCATTGCTCGCTACTTTCCTTGAATGTGAGTAACTACCTCTTGTGCTGCTGTTCAATGCGTGACGTATGTCTGCTGTAGATGGTTGGATGTGGTGAATGCTGCCTGTTATGTTTGCACATGGGTGTGGGTCACGGTGTACAAGCAATAGTCCCTGATGTGTGTCCTGTGATCCGCTGACTTTGTGATGATTGTGGTTTGTGGGATGTTGCAGTACGTTCTTTTGTGATGGTTGTGATTCAGTTTCCTGACCTGTGCTTGTAGTTCTCTGTTTGTCCCTAGGTCACTCACACCGAGCCAGGATTCAAAACAACATTGATCCCTGCACCAGCTGATGACAACAACTGAGACATACCTGTATATAAACATGGAGATCACACAGCATTGACAGTTACAGTAATTTTTATTTACAGGATGTGGAAAAGTGTTTGTGCATATTTACAAAAAGAAGGTGGTGGGGAAGAGTGAGTTGAAAGTCATGTCAGATGAAGACACCGATGGGGACACCACATTGTGTGATGTACACCTAGTCCAACAGACGTGTGACAATGCTTGGCAATGTGGAACAAGATAGTTCGCTGGGTCAATGCCAGGCTCAAGGAAGGGTGAAGTCATTTCTGGCCCCTCTTTGGGCGGGTGAATGGGGCATTGCCACTGCTCTGTGCTGGGTCCAGCCTCGGACCGCCCCTCCGTCTTGGAGCCGGAGCACACCCAGCTGTTGGGGCAGGTTGTTCTGGGTCCACCTCCCTGTCAGTGGCCTCAGCTGATGGTGGCGGTGGTGTTGGTGACCTGTCCCGCTGGGCACTTGGGGGAGGGGGAGGTGGTGTGGCGCGGGATAACCACTCCCTCCAAAGTGCAGTTTGCTGCCCCATGAGGTCCACAATTTGGCCCTTACGTGTGTCCATGGACCTCAACAGCTGGCAGGTCTGTTGCGAATCTTGATGGGCCCGATCGGCCTGTGCCTGCGACCACTGGTAGGAGGCATTCACTCTGGCAATGGCTTCCAGGGTCTTGTTCCCATGATCGTCTGGGTCTTGCCTCCAACCTCCCCTTACACATCCACTCCTGTTGGTGAGCTCTGGCCTCACCTGTGTCCTCCCACGTCCTTTCTCCCTGCTTGCCTGAGACGTTGATGGCCCATCATCGTCCGATGGGTCAGGCAGGGTGGCACTGGCAGGGGTGGTGGTGGTGGTGGTGGTGTTGGTGGTGGTGCTGGTGGTGGTAGGTGCACAGCTCACAGTGGCAGTTGTTTGTGTAGTACCACTGGCCAAGGTGGTGGAGGCTGGGATGTCCTGGGAGCCTGATGGCCCTGGAAGTGTGCTTGGCCCAGCATCGTCCTCTGCACCCGAGGTGTCCTGGGAATCCTCTCCGGAGATACCTGGCTGTGAGGGGGGCGACTGCTGCTGTCGGTTGGTGTTTTGGCGTGTCAAGTCATGATCACCTGAGAGACAAGAATGTAAGAATCAATGCTGTGGACATGACCGGTTTCTTGTAGTTACATTTCAAATCTCTATGGCATCAGGACATGGTTGTTGGTGTCATCATATTGGTGTTGCACACATGAGTGGACATTTTGGTGGTGTGGAGGTAGGGAGACAATACTTGGCTATGTGTGGTCCTGTCCTGCTATTGGATGGTGCTCCTGTGCAGATGGCTACCTACCTGTAAGTTTGAAGGGGAGATGCACTGATCACCAAATGGTGGGAGGACCACATCTTGCTCGGGGATGGGACATGTGGGCCTGTTGGGAGTTGTAGTGCATGACCCCCCCACACCCCCACTCTCCCAGGAGACATGTGGGCATGTTGGGAGTTGTAGTACAGGACCCCCCACACACCTCCACCCTTCCAGGAGACATGTGGGCCTCTTGGGAGTTGTAGTGCAGGACCCCCACCCACACACCCCCACCCTCCCAGGAGCATGTGGGCCTGTTGGGAGTTGTAGTGCTGGACCCCCCACATACCCCCACACTCCCTGGAGACATGTGGGCCTGTTGGGAGTTGTAGTGCTGGACCCCCCACACACCCCCACCCTCCCAGGAAACATGTGGGCCTGTTGGGTGTTGTAGTGTTCACTGCTTGCACACATGTGAGCATGTGAAGGTAGGAGGCAACATTTGTGGTTGATCATGGTGGGTGCATTTGAGCCCTG
This sequence comes from Lissotriton helveticus, assembly GCF_964261635.1. Taxonomy (NCBI): domain Eukaryota; kingdom Metazoa; phylum Chordata; class Amphibia; order Caudata; family Salamandridae; genus Lissotriton; species Lissotriton helveticus. The sequence continues at coordinate 1,071,667,795 of NC_136067.1, read as the reverse complement.
GCATTCACATTTGGGTGACTGTGTGATTCACATGCATGGTTTGGAGCCTGGGAGATGTGTCTTAGCAATTGTGCAAGGCAGAACATGATAGTGTGATAGTGTTAATTGGTATGTACTTACCAGCCTCAAGTCCCTCTTCTATTCCTTCCAGGCTTTCAGGGTGCAGAATGCCAAGCACCTTCTCCTCCCATTCGGTAAATGGTATGGGATCCGGGGAAGTGCCGCCGCCAGTGTGGTGTGCCCACAGGTGGTTCTTGGCACGGATGCCCTTCACCCTTGTCTTGAGGTTGTGCCACTGCCTCTGGATGTTGTGTTTGGTGCGTGGCACGGTCCCTGAGGCATTGACTCTGGTCACTATCCTGTCCCACATGGTGCTTTTAGTTGCCAAGGTGGTCTGCTGGACTAGGGTACCAAACAAATGTGGTTCCACACGGATGATTTCATCGACCATGACCTTCAACTCACTCTCTGTGAACTTGGGGTTTTTCTTGGGTGCCATGGTGTGTGATGTGCAAGGTGTTGGTGGTGTGGGGTGTGCAGGTGTGTGGTATGTAGGGATGGTGCTGTGAGGGTTGGTGTGGTGGCTGTGTTGGTGTGCAGATAGTATGTGTGTTTGTGTGTCTCTGTTGTTTATGATGTTGTGCCTCTTTGATCCAGCTGTGCTGTGACGCAGAGGATTGTGGTAATGGGAGGTATTCCTTTTATACTCTGTGTGGTGGTTGTGTCCCAATGGTTTATGGCGGTCAGGTGTTTTGTGGGTGTGTTGACTTGGGTGCTCTTGTTTGTGCTGGGGGGTGTCATTGGAGCATGTAGTTGTTGGAGGTGGGTGTTCCAGGTGGGTGTGTCTTCTGTTATTTTTTGTTTGCTATTTACTACCGTCCACCATTTTTGCTTCGGTTTGACTGCAGGGGTGAAGTTCGTTAGGTCCTTCCGCAGCCAAGCTCCGTTTGTCGATGCTTTTTTTCCGCGGCGGTCGTGGAAGTTGGTGAGTTCCGTTGGGATGGCGGGGTTATCCTAATCGTGCGTCCGGAACCTCCGATGGTGTGGCGGCGGTTGAGCCTCTTTCCGCTGCCTTTGCGTCCACGGCGGACGGTGTTTCAGTGGTTCTTGCGGCGGTCTTTGGTGTGTTCCGTCCGCCGCGGTCGGTAAGTGTTGCCAAAAATATCCTAATCGCACCGGCGGTTTATCCGCGGAGCGGTCGGGAGTATTTTTGCCGCAACCATGGGAACGGAACCCGTTTCCTTCCGCCATCCTAATAGGCCTCTTAATCTTTTGACTGTAAATGACTGTTGTATGTGAATTATTAATTTTTCAACTAAAATAAGTATGTTTAAAGTCATTTCTGTGCCTAAAATTGGTCAAAATTGAATCTTCGAAGAGGGCAAAACTCAGTAAAAATGGCAATTTTGGTCACTGTGAGGGTTTAAAAAGTGGTTATTCAACATGAGGCACGATCCAATTGACATTTTGAATCATTTTTGGTACAGTTTAAAAAAAAAGTTTTCTGATGAAAAGCGATGACCCCGGACGTGTCGAACGTTCCCAAAATGGTCAATATTGATGAAATGTTAACATTTATTCTTTTGACTCTAAATGACTGTTGGAGGTGAATTATTAATTTTTCAACTAAAATAAGTGTGTTTAAAGTCATTTCTGTGCCTAAAAATGGTCAAAATTGAAGCTTCTGAGTAAGCAAAACTCTGTAAAAACTGGCAATTTTGGTCATTGTGAGGGTTTAAAAAGTGGTTATTCAACATGAGGCACGATCCAATTGACATTTTGAATCATTTTTGCTACAGTCCAAATAAATAAATTTTCTGATGAAAAACAATGACCACGGACATGTCGAGCGTTCCCAAATTGGTCAATATTGATGACATTTTAACATTTATTCTTTTGACTGTAAATGACTGTTGGAGGTGAATTATTACTTTTTCAAATAAAATAAGTTTGTTTAAAGTAATTTCTGAGCCTGAAATTGGTCAAAATTGAAGCTTCTAAGTAGGTAAAACTCTGTAAAAATGGCAATTTTGGTCACTGTGAGGGTTTAAAAAGTGGTTATTCAACATGAGGCACAATCCAATTGACATTTTGAATACTTTTTGGTACAGTCCAAAAAATCAATTTTCTGATGAAAAAGGATGACCACGGACGTGTCGAACGTTCCCAAAATGGTCATTATTGATGAAATGGTAACATTTAATCTTTTGAGTGTAAATGACTGTTGGAGGTGAATTATTGCTTTTTCAAATTTAATAAGTGTGTTTAAAGTCATTTCTGTACCTTAAATTGGTAAAAATTGAAGCTCCGAGTAAGCAAAAGTCAGTAAAAATGGCAATTTTGGAGACTGTGACGGTTTAAAAAGTGGTTATTCAACATGAGGCACGATCCAATTGACATTTGTAATCATTCTTGGTACAGTCCAAAAAATCTATTTTCTGATGAAAAACGATAACCCCGGACCTGTCGAAAGTTCCAAAAATGTTCAATATTGATGACATTTTAACATTTAATCTTTTGACTCTGAATGACTGTTGGATGTGAAATATTACTTTTTCAAATAAAATAAGTGTGTTTAAATTCATTTCTGTGCCTGAAATTGGTCAAAATTGAAGATCCAGAGTAAGAAAAACTCTGTAAAAATGGCAAATTTCGTCACCGTGAGGGTTTAAAAAGTGGTTATTCAACATTAGGCACGATCCAATTGACACTTTGAATAATTTTTTGTACAGTCCAAAAAATCTATTGTCTGATGAAAAACGGTGACCCCTGACCTGTTGAACATTCCCAAAATGGTCAATGTTGATGAAATTTTAACATTTAATCTCTTGACTGTAAATGTCTTTTGGAGATGAATTATTACTTTTTCAAATACAATAAGTGTGTTTAAAGAAATTTCTGTGCCTGAAATTGGTCAAAATTGAAGCTTCTGAGTAAGCAAAACTCTGTAAAAATGGCAATTTTGGTCACTGTGAGGGTTTAAAAAGTGGTTATTCAACATGAGGCACGATCTAATTGACATTTTGAATAATTTTTTGTACAGTCCAAAAAATCAATTTTCTGATGAAAAAGGATGACCCCCGACCTGTCGAACGTTCCCAAAATATTCAATATTGATAACATTTTAACATTTAATCTTTTGACTCTGAATTACTGTTGGATGTGAAATATTAGTTTTTCAAATAAAATAAGTGTGTTTAAATTCATTTCTGTGCCTGACATTGGTCAAAATTGAAGCTCCAGAGTAAGAAAAACTCTGTAAAAATGGCAAATTTCGTCGCCGTGAGGGTTTAAAAAGTGGTTATTCAACATTAGGCACAATCCAATTGACATTTTGAATCATTTTTTGTATAGTCCAAAAAAACTAATTTCTGATGAAAACCGATGATCACGGACGTGTAGAGCGTTCCCAAAATGGTAATTATTTATGAAATTTTAACATTTAGGGGCAGATGTATCAACCGTTTTGCGACTCGCAAAGGCCGAAATTTGCAGAATTTCGGCCTTTGCGACTCGCAAATGGTCATTTTTGCATTATTTTGTATGTATCAAAAATTCGCAATTTAAGAAATCGCAAAGATGTGCGATTCCTTAAGTTGCCATAGCATTTAAGGAATCAAAAGTTTTGCGATTCCTTAAATGCTATGTATGAAGCATTTTTCCTTAGCGAATTTTGGTTAAGGAATCGCAAATTACCACCAACTTGTAGTTGATGGTAATTTGCGAAGTCCTCAACAAATGCACAATTTTGCATGTTTTTAAGGTGGCATGTGACGCGCACACATGCCCATGGGGCATGTATGTGCACCATATGCACACATATGTACATTTCAGGGGTGCAGCAGGGTGTCTTTAAGACACCCCTGTACTCTTGAAATAATTCTCAAAATGCGATTAGCAAATTGCGAATTCGCAATTTGAGAATTAGTTCAAAATCCTTCCTATGGGCCTCCTGGCCCATAGGAATGCATGGGAAATTATTCCTTATTTGTGAATTCGCAAAATGCGAATTCCCAAATAAGGAAGATTAAGGAATCGCAAAAAAATAGCGATTTTTTTCATACATTCCATTTTGCGAATTCTAAATAGCGATTCCTTAAAAATCGCTATTTAGGAATCGCAAACTTGAATCTTGATACATCTGCCCCTTAATCTTTTGAGTGTAATTGACTGTTGGAGGTGAATTGTTACATTTTCGAATAAAACAAGTGTGTTCAAAGTAATTTTTGTGCCTGAAAATGGTCAAAATTGAAGCTTTGGAGTAAGCAAAACTCTGTAAAAATGGCAATTTTGGTCACTGTGAGGGTTTAAAAAGTGGTTATTCAACAAGAGGCACCATCCAATTGACATTTTGAATAAGTTTGGTTTTTTTTACAGTCCAAAAAATCAATTTTCTGACGAAAAAGGATGACCCCGGACCTGTCGAACGTTCCCAAAATGTTTAAAATTGATGACATTTTAACATTTAATCTTTTGACTCTGAATGACTGTTGGAGGTGAATTATTAATTTTTCAACTAAAATAAGTGTGTTTAAAGTCATTTCTGTACCTGAAATTGGTCAAAATTGAAGGTTCTGAGTAAGCAGAACTCTGTAAAAATGGCAATTTTGGACACTGTAAGGGTTTAAAAAGAGGTTATTCAGCATGAGGCACGATCCAATTGACTTTTTGAATCATTTTTTTTTTTTTTTTAAACCTTTATTGACATTTCACAGTTACAGAGGTAATACAGTCGAACAATGTAGATCAGGATCAAAGAGATAGTACCCTCACAGTATCGATGCGTAACTCAGGAGAGCTGTATGGAACAAGGTCACAGGATCAGAAAGGTTTGTGTTTTTTAAATGAAAAAATGCAGGATCTGATATCATACAGTTAAATATCACCAACACTAGGGTTACACGTGAGACAGGATATGCGCGGCAGGACCATCATAGGCAGGGTATACATAGCAAAACGTATAATCAGGATATTAGACAAACAAGTCAGATCCCTGCCCACACAGTACCCGCCCGCCACGGAATGAAGCAGTAGGACAGAGACCCCGTACTGAACAAAAGCAACGCCCAGTGAAGTACCTAGAATCAGACCCTCAAAAAAAGGGGGGGGGAAGAAGAAAGAAAAAGGAAAGAAAAGCCAAAAGAACAACATGAAAAGGAAGGCCATGGAACTAAAAAAGAAACCAAAAGAACCCTATACCCCACACCCATCCCCCCACCCTGCACAACTGCATACGGCCACGGCCCACCCCCCTAGCAGCGTGCCTGTCGCCCATTGTCGAAACCCGAAATGTAGAAAGAAGAGACCAAGAAGAAGAAAGACAATATTCAACACGAAATAAATGAAAAAGAAAAGAGAACGAACGAAAACCCCACAGAAGGGGAAAGAATCCAGGGGGGAGCCCCTAACACAGGCACCCGACCCCCCCCCCCCGGGTCCCGCACCCCTGCAATAATACTGTAAAGAATAACAAAATACGAAAAAACCATAAGCAGGGTCAAAATCAATTATACAGCCCACCCCCGCGAGCCGACCAAACAATATGGAGAACTCTCCATGCTAGGGAAGAAGGAGCCAAGTGTCAATGTTATACATACAATTCGCCGGCCCGAGTAGAAACATGGCGCGAAATTATAAACGAGAAAGCACAAATAAAACCGCACAGTGAGAGGGCATGCCAACACAAACGGAGCAGAATGTCTTGCAACAATCCAAGCGGCCGCACCATCCGGGGCGCCGCCGCCATTTTGCGACTGCCTTCCAAGCACATTAGATCGGAAAACCAGGACGGCCATTTCGTAATTGCAGAGTTCGACATCAGGAAAAGCAAATAGAAGGATCATGTGTCAAATTAGATCAGCGTACTCTGCGGGCATCCGACATAGGCTTATGAAACAGTGTCAAATAGGTAGTCTATGAAGAGCATACAGGAAGTGGTACTGATGCAAACACTCTCAGATGTCGCCAAGAAAAGCGGAGCAGGGACCCACCACCAAACCTGTGCAAGAAAGGTCCAAGCAAAAGCTGCACGGGCAAAGTCCCGCACACAAAGTGCCTGCAACGCTGTGTCCCTCTGTCCCGCCGGTGTCCGGTGCCCCCCGTAGTAATCCAAAGCCAGCTCCTCCATTTCAGCGCACGGGGGACGTCCCCTCCATGGCCCAGCCGGCACCGCTTACACTTCCAACACCGACTGTGGGCTCAACCGGTCCACTGACCACTCGTTGGGGGGACCCCAAGCCCCAGCGCCGTCCAAACAAGTGTCATGGCCGCCCGCCCCAAGATCGATAAAAGGGGAAAGGGAGTCAGCAGCCCCATGCACCACTCATTAGTGTCCTTGCCCCAGTGCAGGTGAATACGCAGGATCAAACCCCCACAATCCAAACGGGCGCATTGGTGATACCGCGCCGGAGCCAGCCCCATATGGCGGAGACGTGGGTTAGGCATCTGTTTGCAGGACGGGCAGCACGCCATCCAAACAACCCGCAACAAGTAGGGGCCGAATAAGCCCATTAAAGAGTGGAAAGGGGGGGGGGACATCAAAACGGCACGATACTCAGCACACGTTCCGTCCTCCCGGTGCATGGGTAGCGCTGGAGCCAAGTCCATAGGGGCGGGCTGACCTGAGCAATCGTGGGGCGGAACCTTCCAAAGCTCAGCATCCGACGTTGTGGATCTCGCTGGCGGCGTCTCAATCACGCCAGGGCCCGGCTGGAAGTCTCTCTCTGGCCAGGGACACAAATAGTCGTAACTCCGCTCCTGAAGCGCGGAAAGCGCTCAGAAGCGAACACATCCACTTGGCACCCCCTCCGACACACGAGGCTCCGATGATGTGCAGGGCAGACGGGGTATTCAGGCAGCGGGAGAGGAGAGCCGGCGGAGCCGGGCACTCGTGCGACCATCTTGGCCGCTGGCCCGGCTCCGCCTCTTTTGAATCATTCTTGGTACAGTCCAAAAAATCTATTTTCTGATGAAAAACGGTGACCTTGGACCTGTCGAACATTACCAAAATGGTCAATATTGATGACATTTTAACATTTAATCTTGTGACTGTAAATGACTGTTGGAGGTGACTTGTTACATTTTCAAATAAAATAAGTGTGTTTAAAGTAATTTCTGTGCCTGAAATTGGTCAAAATTGAAGCATCGGAGTAAGCAAAACTCTGTAAAAATGGCAAATTTAGTCGCTGTGAGGGTTCAAAAAGTGGTTATTCAACATGAGGCACCATCCAATTGACATTTAGAAAACAAAATTTGTAAAGTCCCAAAAATCTAGTTTCTGATGAAAAAGGATGACCCCGGACCTGTGAAACGTTCCCAAATTGGTCAATATTGATGAAATTTTAACATTTAATCTTTTGAGTGTAATTGACTGTTGGAGGTGAATTGTTACATTTTCAAATAAAACAAGTGTGTTCAAAGTAATTTCTGTGCCTGAAATTGGTCAAAATTGAAGCTTCTGAGTAAGCAAAACTCTGTAAAAATGGCAATTTTGGTCACTGTGAGGGTTTAAAAGGTGGTTATTCAACATGAGGCACGATCCAGTTGACATTTTGAATCATTCTTGGTACAGTCCAAAAAATCAATTTTCTGATGAAAAACGGTGACCCTGGAACTGTCGAATGTTCCCAAAATGGTCAATGTTGATGAAATTTGAACATTTAATCTTATGACTCTAAATGACTGTTGGAGAAGAATTATTACTTTTTCTAATAAAATAAGTGTGTTTAAAGTCATTTCTGTGCCTAAAATTGGTCAAAATTGAATATTCTGAGTAAGCAAAACTCTGTAAAAATGGCAATGTTGGTCACTGTGAGGGTTTAAAAAGTGGTTATTCAACATGAGGTATGATCCAATTGACATTTTGAATAATTTTTGGTACAGTCCAAAAAATGTATTTTCTGATGAAAAACCATGGTCATTATTGATGAAATTTTAACATTTAATCTTTTGAGTGTAATTGACTGTTGGAGGTAAATTGTTACATTTTCAAATAAAACAAGTGTGTTTAAAGTAATTTCTGTGCCTGAAATTGTTCAAAATTGAAGCTTCTGAGTAAGCAAAACTCTGTAAAAATGGCAATTTTAGTCACTGTGAGGGTTTAAAAAGTGTTTTTTCAACATGAGGCACGATCCAATTGACATTTTGAATAATTTTTGGTACAGTCCAGAAAATACGTTTTCTGACGAAAAATGGTGACCCCCGGACCTGTCGAACGTTCCCAAAATGGTCAATGTTGATGAAAGTTTAACATTAAATCTTTTGACTCTAAATGACTGTTGGAGGAGAATTATTACTTTTTCAAATAAAATAAGTGTGTTTAAAGTCATTTCTGTGGCTGAAATTGGTCAAAATTGAATCTTCTGAGTAAGCACAACTCTGTAAAAATTGCAATTTTGGTCACTATGAGGGTATAAAAAGTGGTTATTCAACATGAGGCACGATCCAATTGACATTTAGAAGCATTTGTGGTACAGTCCAAAAAATCAATTTTCTGATGAAAAACATTGACCCCGGACCTGTCGAACTTTCTCCAGATGGTCAGAAACGTTAATTATTTTAATGTTTATTCTTTTGTTTGTAAATGACTATTGCATGGGAATCATCACTTTTAATAGAAAAATACGTGTGTTTAGAATCATTTTCCTGCCCGAAATTGGTCGAAATAGAAGCTTCTGAGGAGGAGGAAAATTCTGTAAAAATGGCAATTTTGGTCACTGTGGGGCTTTAAAAAGTGGTTATTCAACATGAGGCACAATTCAATTGACATTTTGAATAATGTTTTCTACAGTTGAAAAAATTATTTTTGTAATGAAAAGCAATGCTTTTAACTTTATAGAGAGACTCATGGTTAAGTTATGTAATAGTCTGCTGCTTTATATTGGGCTAGGCCCAACAGTGGTGCAGTTATAAAAACACCCAAGAACTACCTGCAGTCTTCCAATGATTCAGTCACTACATACACACTGCTGTCATCACTCAGACTTTACTCCTGCACTCATGCAATCACCAAGGTATTACCCATGCACTCTTTGAATCATGTAGCTACTACTCATGTATTTATATAATCACTCAGGCACTAACGTTGAACTCCATTTATTCCAGAGGCACTACACTTGTACTGATGTCATGACTCAGGCAGTAGTCATGCACTTATAAAATCACTAACTCACTCCCTATGTACTCCATTAATCTGCAGATGTTACCCCTGTAGTCATAGAATCCCCCAGGCACTACTTATGTATTTCCTTTGCAGTCATAGAATCATGCAGTGTCTACCTATGCAGTCATGTAATAAACCACAAACTACCCTTGCTGTGTTAGAATCACCCAGGTCCTACTATTGCAGTCATCTATTCACCTATGTACTACTCCATGACTTTTTGATGCCTTCTTGTGCTATTAATACACTTATACATGCATTCAGCTTTTATGTGACCCTGGGCAAAGCACTACGCTACTCTCGCGTAGTTTGCGAAGTTTGCGGTACTTCGCACTACGCTAATTGTATGTAGCACAGTGCAAACATGCATAGCGGTAATTTTTTGCTTGCTCGCGGTCCTCAACATCAAGTTGGCGACCGCGAACAAGCAAAATGACATCCCAGCGAAACTTTTTCCTCGTTCGCGATCAGCAACATCACGCTGCTGATCACGAGTGTGGAACATAAACCTCCTGGCAAGTTTCTCAATGCGGGGAGGTCAGGTTTCTCATTGCGAGTGGTCGCGTATGCTCGCCACCCCCCGCGATGAGAAACTACCAGTACGCATTGCGAAAGCTGCAGCTCGAGTAGAAATCTACTTGAGTGGCAGAAAACGACCGCTTGCACTGTGTAAGATGCAGTTTGCACTGCTTGCACAGTGCAGATAAGCATCCGGCACTGCAATCAGTGCAAACAGCATTTTGCACAGTGCACTACGCAGTTCGCGTAGTTCGCGTAGTACATAGTGCACTTTGCGTAGCTATGCCTAGCCCTACTTCGCGAACTACGCCCAGGGTTACTTTTATGTGAGCACTCATGTAATTAGCCAAACCCTATCCATCTTCTCTTGCGATTACTTAGCAACTACATTTGGAGTTATAAAATTATCAAAGGACTACGCATGGAGTTATTCAATCACTCAGGCAGATCTATTACATGCGTCAGTTTCTAGGTTTCACTACATTTAAAAAATATTGTATACATATTTTTTTTAGATATGATAATGATTTGAAAAGGTAGAGACATATGTATGCAAACTTTGAATAATATGGAGAGGCTTATGGTTGTCACGTAATCGTGTGCTGCTTTGTATTTGGCTAGGACCAATACTGAAGCAGTTATAAAAACATCAAAATCCTACCCATTCAGTCTTCCAATGATCCAGGCAATACAGCACTAATGCAATAACCCAGGTTATTACCCCTGCACCATTAAATCATCCAGATACTACGTATGCACTCATGCAATCCACCAGGTATTACCCACACACTCTTTCAATCACCTAGCATCTATCTATAAACATATATAATCTATTAGGTACTATCCTTGCACTCCTTCTATCATATAGCTATTACCCTTCTACTTATGTAGTCACTCCTGACTCGCTCAGAGGCGGTCGCTCCCCACGCTCCCTTGACCCTGGTATCGTAGTGCTATTACGCTCCATCTGTTATTTTCTGCTGTCAGCTGATTTGCGCATCGCTCGCACTGCCGGAATTGCCTTTGTCAAATTGTGCTTGTTTACTAGATCGTAGCGCTGCATTGATGTAACATTGCTCTCATTGCCCACACTACTATTAGGAGCTGCCTGGTACGATCATTGAAGTACATTGCATCCCACTGATCGCACTGCTTGATAAGTCATCTGTGCCCGATTGTGCCTCTGCCCATTTCAATCTCGCCCTGTTTTGCTTTTGCTTCTCAGCCATTTTGTTGTTGTTGGGCCTCGTAGCCCGGCCCTCCGCCCCGCTCCCGCCTCCCAGCTGCTCCTCCCTCCCACAGATAGTGGTAGTTCGTGCCGTCCCAGCCTGCCCTGTGACCCTCCTGACTCGCTCAGAGGCGGTTGCTCCCCACGCTCCCTGGACCCTGGTATCGTAGCGCTATTACGCTCCATCTGTTATTTTCTGCTGTCAGCTGATTTGCGCATCGCTCGCACTGCCGGAATTGCCTTTGTCAAATTGTAAAATTGTTTGTGCTTGTTTACTAGATCGCAGCGCTGCATTGATGTAACATTGCTCTCATTGCCAACACTACTATTAGGAGCTGCCTGGTACGATCATTGAAGTACATTGCATCCCACTGATCGCACTGCTTGATAAGTCATCTGTGCCCGATTGTGCCTCTGCCCATTTCAATCTCGCCCTGTTTCGCTTTTGCTTCTCAGCCATTTTGTTGTTGTTGGGACTCGTAGCCCGGCCCTCCGCCCTGCTCCCGCCTCCCAGCTGCTCCTCCCTCGCCCCACCCCCCTCCACTATCCACTTATGACAGATGCATACGCGCGCAGCGGTCGCACCCTATGCACGCCGAAGGCGCGCCAAAGGTAAGCCCGTCTACGCCCGTCCACGCCTGGACCGCGCCCAGCGCCAGACCCCCTGTCCCCTGCAAACCCCTCTCCACCCGCATTACGTACGACTCCGCCACCCTCTCAGCACTCAACTCCGGCCGTCTCCCCGACTGCTACCAAGCCGCTCCAGGACTCACCCATGGACCTTTCACTTGCCACACCTGCAAGGTCGATTGCATCAGGACCCACACCAAATCCACTCACTCAAAACAGAGCTCCGAAAACAACCATCTGAAGTGCATCTTACTCAACACCCGCTCGGTCCACAGACATGCCATCGAACTTTGGAACCTACTTGACACCACATCGCCGGACGTCGCCTTTCTTACAGAAACCTGGATGAACGCCTCATCAGCACCCGACATCGCCATAGCCATCCCGGACGGCTACAAGATCATCCGAAAGGACCGCACCAACCAAACTGGAGGAGGAATCGCCATTGTCCATAAGAACACCATCCGCATCACGACCAGTTCCGATGACAACCTCACTACCGCCGAACACCTTCACTTCCAGATTCACACCGACCCTAAGACCACACTCAGAGGCACCCTCATCTATAGACCACCCGGACCCCGCACACAATTCAGCGAAGACATCACTGACTTCATCAGCCCACACGCCCTCCCCTCCGAGGACTACATTCTACTGGGAGACCTCAACTACCACCTGGAAAAGAAAAACAACTGCAACACCACCACCCTTCTGGACAACCTGGCCAACCTCGGACTCGAACAACTTGTCAATAACTCCACCCACTATGCCGGACACACGCTCGACCCAATCTTCACCTCCAGCAAGCACATCTCCTTCAATCACACCACAGCTCTCCACTGGACGGACCACAGCTGCGTTCACTTCAACTACAAAAAGATCACGACCCACAACCCCCCACAACCTATTCCCCGAAGAAACTGGAACAAAATTACTACCGACCAGCTCTTCACATCGCTTCACCAAAACCCTCCTGCCAAATCATCGGACCCAAACCAAGCAGCCACCAACCTCACACAATGGATCACCCACAGCGCTGACGAACTAGCACCCCTGAAAAACCATCAAATCAAGCAAGGTAGCAAAAAAGCCCCCTGGTTCAACGATGACCTTAAGAAATCCAAGAAGTTCTGTCGTACCCTCGAGAAAGCCTGGAGAAAAAACCCAACCACGGACAACATGGCCACTTTCAAGAACGCCATCCGCAAACACCACCAACTAATCCGATCCACCAAGAAATCAGCATTCAAGGATCGCCTTGACAACAACGCCCAAAACAGCAAGGAACTATTCAACATCGTCAAAGAATTCACCAACCCCACCTCCGGCACCAACAACATCACTCCCTCCCAAGACCTCTGCGACTCTCTATCATCTTTCTTCCACAACAAAATCGCCGACATACATAACAGCTTTATAAACCAGTCCGAAGACCAATCCACTCCACCCACCTTCGAACCAAAACCGCACTCTAACAACCTTTGCGCCTGGAACCCAATCAACACTGAAGATACCATCCGCCTGATGAACTCCATCCACTCAGGATCGCCAACCGACCCATGTCCCCACCACATTTTCAACAAAGCAGACTCCATTATCGCACCCCATCTCCGCGACATTATCAACTGCTCCTTCAACTCCGCGACCTTCCCGGAAAGCTGGAAACATGCCGAACTCAACTCCCTTCTGAAGAAGCCTACAGCAGACCCCACTGAACTTAAGAACTACCGCCCCATCTCGCTCCTCCCATTCCCTGCCAAAGTCATTGAGAAAGCCGTCAACAGTCAACTCGCCGCCTTCCTTGAATTCAACAAATCCCTCGACCCCTCACAGTCCGGATTCCGAGCCAAACACAGCACCAAACCGCCCTCATCACAGCAGCAGACGACATTCGAACACTACTGGACAACGGAGAAACAGCCGCCCTCATCCTACTTGACCTCTCTGCAGCTTTCGACACAGTCTGTCATAAGACCCTCATACAACGCCTCAGAAACGTCGGAATACAAGGAAAAGCATTGGACTGGATCATCTCGTTCCTCGACGGAAGAACCCAGAGAGTCCGCCTTCCCCCTTTTAGATCAGAGGCCACCGAAGTCATCTGCGGCGTACCACAAGGATCATCACTGAGTCCCACCCTCTTCAACATATACATGAGCTCCCTCGCATCCATCGCGCGCCATCACAACCTCAACATCATCTCCTACTCAGACGACACCCAGCTGATCCTCTCCCTCACCAAAGACCCAAAGACCGCCAAAACCAACTTACACGAAGGAATGAAAGAAGTAGCCGAATGGATGAAGAACAGCCGCTTAAAACTAAACTCGGACAAAACGGAAGTCCTCATCTTAGGTTCATCCCCCTCTGCCTGGGACGACTCATGGTGGCCTCCGGCCCTGGGAACAGCACCCATACCTACGGATCACGCACGTAACCTGGGCTTCATCCTGGACTCCTCCCTCTCGATGACCAGACAAGTCAACGCCGTCTCATCATCATGCTTCAACATCCTACGCACGCTCAAAAAAATCTTCCGTTGGATCCCCACCGAAACAAGAAAGACGGTCACCCACGCACTGGTCACAAGCCGACTAGATTACGGAAACACCCTTTACGCCGGAACCACAGCCAAACTACAGAAAAAACTCCAACGCATCCAAAACGCCTCAGCCAGACTCATACTGGACATCCCCCGTCAAGCTCACATTTCCGGTCACCTGAAAGACCTCCACTGGCTCCCCGTCAACAAGAGAATAACGTTCCGTCTCCTCACCCACGCACACAAAGCCCTCTACGACCTAGGACCAGAATGCCTCAACACGCGACGGTCCTTCTACACCCCTACCCGCCAATTACGTTCATCCAATCAAGCCCTCGCCGCAATTCCGCGCATCCATAAATCCACCATGGTGGGAAGATCCTTCTCCTGCTTAGCGGCCAAAACCTGGAATTCCCTCCCCACCCACATCCGCCTTACACAGAACCATCTCTCCTTCAGAAAGCAACTAAAAACTTGGATATTCGATAAGTAAAGCACCCCCCTCCCTCAAGCGCCTTGAGACCCTCTGGGTGAGTAGTGCGCTATACAAATCTCTGAACTTGAACTTGAACTTGAACTTGAACTTAGTCAGTACTCATGCACTTATAAAATCACCCAGGCACTACCTTTGCATTCCTTCAATCACTCAGGCATTCCCTCAGTACTACAGAAATCTCCCAAGCAGTACTGATGCAGTTATAAAATCACCCGCTGATATGCTATGTACTCCATTAATCCTCCAGCTATTACTCCTTCAGTCATGCAAGCACTCAGGCACCAGTTATGTGCCACTCTTGCAGTTTTTCAATCATCTATGTTCTACTGTTAAATTTATCTATTCACCTATGCACTACTCAATGTATTTCTTTATTTATAGATGACAATATTTGTATATAATTATTTTAATAATATTAAATATTTTTTTAAAGATAATTAACTTTTCTTTTTTTAGAAATTCAACATAATTATTGTGAAATATTCAGTATGACAAGAAAAGTCGAAAGGAAAAGACAACAAAGAAAACAGAACTATTTAAAGGAGAGAGAACATGAGAAAGTAGATGAAGTACAACATATGAAGTTACAGGTAAAGTCTTTTGTTAAAACTTTTTTTTTTAAATCTAAAAGATTTTCAAAAAGGGGAAGAAAAGTATTACAAGTAATCAGAAGGGGAAGAAAAAAGGAGACATTCATGCAAAATCAGGTTATAAGAAAACAATGCATGTTGAAAAAAGGATGAAAGAATATAAAGACATTAGGAAGAGAATGTATAAAAGTAGAGTAGTACAAAATTAATTTAAAGATTGCAAGAAATATAAAAGATCTGCATTTTACAAGAAGAAAGAACAGATTGAAACCATAGTAGAAAAGGCTTTTGAATTGAAAAGACAATTATTTATATTAATATTGAAGAGAATGAAAACATTGAATAAAACAGTGCAGTTTATGAAGAAGAAATGTAAAAGAAAAAGACTGGTTAATAGAACTAACTTTGTGAAAAAAATTCAGGTGAATGGAAGCACACTGCTAGTACTGAACCTTTTTTTAATGAAGAAAGCTATTTTTAACAAATTACATTAGTTCATGCTGTTGATACCAGGGGTCATTGTTATGAGGTTAAAAACGGTTGTCCAATTGGAAAAGAAAATATGGTATCTAGAAATGTGGAAAAGGTTATAGCTGAAGAAGTTCAAGGGAGACGTACACAAGCTCCAATATATAGGTGGGATTGTAGTAGTATTTGTAGTATACAACAGGAATCTATTGATATATTATTAAATTTCTGATGAGATTATGGTAAAAAGAGTGTTAAACAAAAGATTAAGATGTTGCAATGACCAGATCCTTGCAAAGTAAGAAAATATAGGACCTTGCAGGGTCATTTTCTGGCTTGTCTTTCTAGAAAAGTGTGGAGAAGTACTTTTCATAATTTAAGAATGTTAGCAGTACATCACTCAGAAATGTGAAAGTTAGTGAGAAGATTGTATACTATGTAAAAAGTTCTGCATTATGTTTAACTGAAATAAACACAGCTCTTTTGCATGGTTCAGTATTGGATGCAAAAAAAATTGGATGGTATACAGTTTTGTTTTTTGGTCCTCAAGAGGAGTGTAGAGAAAGTGAGCATTTGGTGTTGAAGAAGAGGTGGAAGGTAGTACTACGGGGAAGTTTGCTGAAGAAATTACAAAGTTTAAGGTATTTTCATGTGAGAAAGAAGACTATGTTTTTATTTGTTGTTTAAGTACTCACTATAGAAGTCAAACTAGGTATGTTGATGTATATTTAAAGAGTGAAAAGGAAAACAATGATAAGTAGGAGCAATTCGGTGCTTATTTATTGGTGGAAGGTCATTTTGAGTTGGTTAGTGATCAACATATTTGTAAATATTGTTACAGCAAATTAGAAGAGAAAAAAATGCCAGCTAGAGCTGTGCATAAGCATAATAACCTAGAGATGGTAGCTATTCCTCCAGAACTGGTAGATTTAAATGCATATGAATTCATTCTTATTTAATGTGTGCACCAGTTTCAGGCTACAGCTTGTATAGAGCCTAAAAAAGGTAAGCTGCCTCCCACAGATTTACAAAGAGGTTTAAAAGGAAGAGTTCTGTATTTACCATTCGATTTTAAGAAAAATATTAAAACTGTTGGTGTAGAGAGAGAGGAAAGTGAACCTGTTGTTATTCTAGTTAATGGTGTACCAGCAAAGAGTCAGAATATATGGCAAAAGTTAGTACCAAAGTTCAAAAGGCTATGTTATATCTCCTCGAAAACAATATTTATTATAAAAATGTATATCTGGAAGAACAAGAAATATCTTTAGGAGATGATAAAAACAATTCAACTGGCCAAATAGAAAAAGTGGACAACTCTGGGAGTGAAGAAATATATGAACATTACAGTATACATCCTTTACATGCAAAAGAAGTGATTGGAAACACTACTGAATTTTTCCAAATGAAGAAAGCAGAGGGAACTCCCATGAGTGTTTCGGAAAAAGGTTTAGAAGCTCATTATATTCCACAGCTCTTCCCAACTTGAAAAGGTGGACGATATGATGAACGACTAGGACAGATTTCAGCTTCAGAATACTGGTTTCTTTTTATTTTAAATTTTTATTGAGTTCTTGACAAAGATGCAGCAACATCTTAGTTACGTAATGTCCAAAAGTTATACAATACAAAGGTGGGTAAATATAATACAAATGTAATGTAATACATAAAATAACGAATACAAAAACATAATAAGTGAATTTCAGACTTAAACATTACATTCCTGAAATCGGAATCCAGCAATTATTTCAATCAAAGTAAGATTTCCAAACTTTAGTAAATTTTTGTAGTGCTCCAATCCTTTGAGCAAACAAGTATTCACTTCTCTTAACTCTCTTAATTTTTTTAAAGCACTCACCAACGGTTGGAATTCTATCTGTTTTCCAAAATTCAAGAATTAATGATCTGGCATCAACTTCAGAAATATACAAAAGCTTTGCTAAAGAAACAGCCAAATTAAATTCCGGATCGACCCCAAGTAGAATTAAATTAATATAACATGTAATTGAAAAATGTAAATATTGAGAGAGCATAGCAAACATATCTTCCCAAAAAGCTTTAATTTTAGGACAAAAAAGAATAATATGTGACCAGTTAGCAGGGTCAGATTGAGTGCATCTAAAACAACTAGACGACGCGTACTGAACATTTTAGACATGACTGCTGGCGTATAATACAAAAGCCATTTACTAAAAAAAAAGCATACGCCTCGAATTAGCACCTCTAAGAACCGAAAAATTAAATCTGTTTAGAGTTTTCCAAGCTATATCCGTTAATTGAAAGCTTTCATGTTTATTCCATTTTTAATTACTTTAACACCTATATCCTCCTCCCTACTTTGTGTTAATTTTTTTCTCCATGCTCCCGCCCTTTTAAATACTGGGGACCAAATGAGATCATTAGATAAATCAGAAATTTGACTTATCTGTGAAATATCTATGTCGACCAGTAACTTATATAGTGCCGTATATGAGCCCATTAAAAGAAAATTTCCATGGATTACCATGGACAGCTCATCAAGAGTCATCCATGCTCTGTTTCCCATGAAATTAGATAGGGTAGTAAACCCACATCTAGCCCAATTTCGTATAATTTCTGATCCTATTTTTATCCCCATTCCAACCATAGCATTTTTTAATGGGGTTATAGGGGTCAGAAAAGAAAGTGAATATCTCTTTAGCATAACTTCTCGTTTTTTGAGAAACCAGCTCAAAGCCTTATATCGAACCAATTTAGGAGATTTAAAAATTGAGAGTGGAGAAGGAATATCCGTTTCTTTACAGATTAAATAAAAAAAGTTTATAAACAAATTCTCTCTAAGTGCTGGATATTTGAATCTAGAAAGAAACTGTGCGAAAAATGCATAATAGTAGTCTCTCAAGTTAGGTAGCCCCAGACCGCCTTGTTCCTTATCTACATATAACAGTTTCATAGCTAATCGTGGAGTTTTTTTTGCCCAAATAAATGCAGAAAAAAGAGATTCAACTTTTGAGAAAAAAAGCCAGGAAGGGAGCAAGAAATGGTAGAGAACAAAAAATTAAACAGGGGAAGTATTGGCATTTTAATCAATGCCACTCGGCCAAGAATAGATAGAGGCAATGCATTCCATCGAAAAAACATATCACGCACTTTCCGTATTAAGGGTTCATAATTCAGCCTATACAGATCCTGTACTGAAGATGAAAAATATACCCCTAAATATCTCTTGGGTCTGTTATTGATACATCTCTGAATGTCTGGATGCAAAACCGGGTTCTTATTACCGCAAACTATGATTTCCGTTTTTCTTTTATTTATGCAATACCCCCCCAAGGCCTCAAAATGGGTAAAAATGGAGAAAACATGTACTTGTGATTGCATCTCAGGTTTCAGTAAAAGCATAATTTCATCTGCATATAGTTTAATTTTATCCATGCCTTCTATGGGCGGAGAAATATACTTACTGTTTCTTATCGCAGTTGCCAATGGCTCAATGAAAAAGGCAAAGAGGATAGGGGAAAGGGGACAGCCTTGCCTAGTACCTCTTTGGACTAGAGTTGTTCCCACCATAGACTTATTAATCAAAATATAGGCTTTTGCACCCTGATATACATTTTTAATCAAGGTAATAACTCGGGAGGGGATACCAAAGCGAAGTAAAATCAAGAAAAGAGTGTCCCAAACTACTAAATCAAAGGCCTTTTCCGCGTCTAAAGAAGAACTAAAGCCGGCACTTTACGTGTTTCAAAATAATCTAAAGCTTCCACTAAATTACGTGTGTTAGTGATCAATTGACGTCCTGAAATAAAACCATTTTGATCTGCATGAATTAAATGTGATGCAACATAATTGAAACAAATAGAAAGTAATTTGGTAATGATTTGATAATCTGAATTGAGCAATGTTATAGGCCTACAGGAATTTGGATTGTTTGCTTCTTTCCCTTTTTTCAAAAAGCTAACTACTGTACCATCGTAGAAAGACTTCGGAATCGCACCCCTCACCTGCATTGAATTGAATAACAAAAGTAATATCTCTGAAAGAGAACTAAAAAATGTAACAAAGAATTCGGCTGGAAACCCATCTGGGTCGCAAGTCTTACCTTGTGGCAAGCTTTTAACTACTTTGTGCCTCGTTTCTACGGCAGCAGCTGATTTTCCCTGTGCCTTTGTTAACTGCTCGCGGAACCCGCTTCGCGGGTCCCGCTTCGTGTGGGGTCCTACTCACAGTACTTTTCGTGACGCCTGGTGAGGAGTGACAAACGCTACGCCCGTGGTGGTGTTTGTGGGCGTTTGAGACTGCAGGGCTGCGAGTGAGCGTGGGCGCAGGACTACTAGTCCCAGGAGCGCCCGCCAGCCTCTATTGCAACCACCTGGGCCGCTCTCCCTGCAGGCTCCTCCCTACCTGAGTGATTTGAAAAGCCTGCGTACCTGGATCTTCGCTGGGATACTTTGTGCCTCGTTTCTACGGCAGCAGCTGATTTTCCCTGTGCCTTTGTTAACTGCTCGCGGTACCCGCTTCGTGGGTCCCGCTTCGTGTGGGGTCCTACTCACAGTACTTTTCGTGACGCCTGGTGAGGAGTGACAAACGCTACGCCCGTGGTGGTGTTTGTGGGCGTTTGAGACTGCAGGGCTGCGAGTGAGCGTGGGCGCAGGACTACTAGTCCCAGGAGCGCCCGCCAGCCTCTATTGCAACCACCTGGGCCGCTCTCCCTGCAGGCTCCTCCCTACCTGAGTGATTTGAAAAGCCTGCGTACCTGGATCTTCGCTGGGATACTTTGTGCCTCGTTTCTACGGCAGCAGCTGATTTTCCCTGTGCCTTTGTTAACTGCTCGCGGAACCCGCTTCGCGGGTCCCACTTCGTGTGTGGTCCTACTCACAGTACTTTTCGTGACGCCTGGTGAGGAGTGACAAACGCTACGCCCGTGGTGGTGTTTGTGGGCGTTTGAGACTGCAGGGCTGCGAGTGAGCGTGGGCGCATCACTACTAGTCCCAGGAGCGCCCGCCAGCCTCTATTGCAACTACCTGGGCCGCTCTCCCTGCAAGCTCCTCCCTCCTCCACACAGCACTAATAAAATAAACATTGCAGACTAGTCCCGCTGCGCAGGAGCGACTGGGAGAAGCCCGGGACAAGGGCGGGATCGTCTGTGGCCGTCCGGGGCCGAAGGAGGCCGGGCTGGGCCACCCCCCCTTGACATTTGGACACCGGGACTTACATTAAGGCCATTTTAAAAAGAAAAAACGTTGTTTTATATATCTTCTCATACCTAAGATATCTTCATCAGATTTGAATTCCTTACCTAGCACTGTAGGAGTATCTATTCTTGGCCCATTAGACAAATACTTTGCTAGAGTTAAAAGCGAGGTTGATAGAGAGATTACGCTGGCAGAGAAGCGGGCTGAGCGACGTTTCTCTATTGAACTCCTGAAAAAACAACCACTCCCTGCTCTCCAGAAGATAGACACATGCACCCTATCAGACTTAACTATACATAAAGAAGCTGATGCTGATTTATTCAGCACTGATAATATACCACTAATATTTCAAGATACCCAATCAGCTTCAGATGATATTATAGCTCTTTCCGATCCCAACACCATTGAGTCAACCCAAATATCCAATTCTCTAATTGACCTAAGTACACCTCTACCCATTGATGTGGTACCCCTTCACAATATTAACGTACCCTCTCCTGTGTTTACACCCTTAGCAATAGACTTACATCCGATTATCGTATCTGACAAAAAGTCCAAAAAATCAAGGGGACTAATAGCGTTTTTCGCTCTCCGCCCAGAAAGAGGAGAAGAAAGGGAGGGGTTAGAAAGGGGGACAGATTTCTCCCCATGGGTACCAGTAATATGTACTCTCCACATAAGACAATTAAAGATGCAGGGAAGGTAGATTCTATAGGGCATCCAACTGTTAACTCGAAATTTGCCCCTAACTATAAAGGGCTTTTAGAGGATATTGAATGCCTCTTAAAAGCGCTAATTCTTCCTCTTACTGAAAGAGTCAGAAGGCTGGGGGAGAAAATGGATCAGATTCTGCCAGAGAAAAGCTTGACAGTTCATCAGCTATCTAATAATCGAAGCAAGACGCATTTTGCAGCTAAACAGTATTCTAACAACTCATCTAGGCAACAATCTGATATAACCACAACTAACAACACGTCAGTCGCTACAAAACCAAAAGAATCAGTGGGCATCAAAATTGCCACAGTCACCGAAATAACAAATAAAGAAAAAGCTGATACCGGTGTACTAAAAAGAGGCCAAAACACAAAGGATCCACTTAGTAAGGCTACCAATACAATTAGAACTAAATTTAATAATGTAGCAGACTTACCCCCGGAATCATCAAATTATGTTATTATTCTTACAGGTGTCCCAGCCTTGCAAGTTGGAAATATAGAACATAATTCTAGCCTTAAAAACAAAGTCATCCACTGGCTGCGAAAGAATAGACCACTCCCTTCGTACCTAAATGGAGACATAGTTTCAGTGAGACGCTGCAACTGGGTGGGTTTACGACCCAAGGACATTGAAGGGGACGTGATAATAGTCAACTTCAAAGATCATAGACTGGTCACATATATTAGTGACTGGTTTCCCGGGAGATGTAAGGGAGGCATATCAACGCGGAATCTGAGCTACTTCTATCCAGAAGCTCTGATGACGCCCTTAAATAATCCATTAACGATGTCCACGAACTACCCCCCAATGAAGCGTAGATCTGATGCACCATATAGATCAAATACTATCCGGAATCAGCCTGTCCATAGATATTATAAAGAGAATGATACCCCTTTTCATCAACCCATGTCCACCTATCACCCTCCATTGATGCGTAGACCTGATCCAACATATAGACGAAATTTTATCTTGAACCCGGCTTCCCATAGATATCATAGTAAGAACGATAACTCTTTTTTCCAACCTTTGTACCCAAATCCTCAACTACCCTCGGTTGATAATAATCATTTTTACATCAATAATCCCAGGGAATACTGGGACATACCGTTATCTACCCTATTTTTCCCCCTGTCTGGTCTGGATGAAAATGAATGACTCATTGCACCACGTCTGACGGAGAAATCTCCCTGTGGGTACAGGCCTCATAGTCAAATCATAGCAGAGGCAAGTAATTCTGACCTAGGGAAGGTAAATACGGTTAAAACGAGTATTGTAAGGATAAGGGAAAATACCCCAAAAGAGAGTAGCGATGGTAATAGGTTTGACCCTGGTCGAGTTGAATCTGTCAGTATATTGGAGGAGCTCAGTGGGACTGATAAGCACCATGAAACCACTACAGGCAAGGAAATTTTGGGGGGGGTCTCATGGAAACTATTATAGACAGGGGGCAATGTATCAGTCGTGGATTAGCTGAAAGCTTCCGGAAAAAATGGTCCATCACATTTTGGAACATAGCTGGCCTGAGGGCTAAAATAGAGAACCCAGAATGGAAGCCCTTCACTGAAAATTGTGATGTAATTTGTCTCCAAGAAACATGGACTAAGAGTGAATATCATTTGAGTGGTTTCAAAACTGTCTCGATTCCCGCTGTAGGTTCTGCACATGGACGATCGAAAGGGGGTTTATGCATGTACATTTCAAATCGTTTTATTTTCAAAAAACTTCATTTATACTTTCATACCTGCTTTTTTCATATTGTTGGGGTGCATTTTAGTAGCTCTGTCTCTATTTTAATAGTTAACTTTTATAATACCATTCCTCCTGTAGATATAATGACGGTACTTAAAACTCTCAACAATAAGCTAGATGGTATTATCAATGGTTCTAACAGATTGTTCACGGTAATATGGGGTGGGTATTTCAATTGTTCTCTCTGTGATAGATCTGGAACAGGAAATTGCGGCTTAACCACCGAAAGGGATAACAATACATCTCATTTTGAGCACTTAACATTGGGGAATGCATTAAATGAGATCCTGTTCATTTACGATCTAGGGTTCGCAAATGAACTATGTTATAACAAGACCGTATTCACCCCAACCTTTAACGGTAGAGGATCGATGTCAACCATCAACTTTATCCTTATTACTTCATGTTATAGGGATCGTATTGTCAATTATAATGTTTTAAATACTCCCCTTAGCGATCATTTCCCAATAAGGTTAGAACTATTGGATGCAGATCTAACTGTGCACAAAAGAGCTGGGGCTTTTTCTGTTGATGTAGACTTACATAGGCAAAATGGATACGCCCTTAAATGGACTAGGGTGGTCCCCGAGGTATTCCTCAGTAAACTTGTCAATGCTTGTTGTACAAACTTTGACGTCTGCTTGGATCCGTAATCTGAGGATGCAGAAATTATAACTAATTTTAAAGAGATAACTGCTAGTATTAAAAAGGGTCTATGGGTTAATGTCAAGGCTAATAAGAACTTAATGAAAAACAGAGGCTCGTTTACCCCAGCCTGTAGCAAGGCTGACAAAAAACTTAAACTGGCCCTGCAACAGCGAGTGAGAAATCAACCTCTGATAAGGATCCTTCGCAAAGAGTACAAGACTGCAATTAAAACTCAAAAACAGCTGTTAAAAAACAAAGCATGGACAGCCATTATAGAGGCCTCAGAATTAAAGGATATGACTGCTTTTTGGAAAGCAGTCAATGCTCCTTTTTTCAACGATAGTTCAAAGGCCCGTATGGAGATAGCTGTAAATGAAGGAGATTGGGTTAAGCATTTTGAAACTCTTTATAACTCATTAGCAGCTATCACTGACTTAACAAGAGCGCCCATGGTTAAGAAAAAGTACGTTGAAGGGCAGCAACTTAATTTCCTATTGGAAGAGGTATTCAAGGGTATTAAGTCCAGTCTCGGGGGTAAGGCACCAGGCCCTGACGGTGTCCCAGTAGACATTTTTAAGAAGAACATCAGTCTTTGGGCCCCGTTACTTACTAGAACCTTTAACACTGCTAGCTCTGAGGGCTTACTTGATACGTGGTACAAATCAATTATAATCCCAATTTTTAAAAAAGGGGATAGATCTAGTTGTGCTTGTTACCGGCCCATATCTTTGCTTGACTCCACCATTAAAATAATTGGGAGAGTCATCTTAGATAGGCTCCAGAAATGGGCAGAGGAACACCACATCATAAGTGATCTTCAATATGGGTTCCGAGAAGGAGTTGGCACTACCGAGCAAGTACTTAATCTATCAATTTTGATAGAGAAATATACAACGGCTAAGGGAGGTAGACTATTTCTAACCTTTCTAGATCTTACCTCGGCATTTGATTTTGTAAACCATGGTAAATTGTGGACTATTTTAACCAGCCTGGGAGTAGAAGCAAACATTATCAGCTTTTTAAGAGAACTATATAACGGGGCTAGTGCAATGGTCAGATTTGGCCTAAATGGTGAATGCACAAGGGAATTCAGAGTTGGTAGGGGCGTAAGGCAGGGGTGTGTCCTTGCCCCATTTTTATTTTCTATTTATATCAATAACTTAGAGGGCACACTCCTGCAGGAATGTATTGATATGCCAAACGCCTCAGCCCGTCGGTTACCTGCACTTATTTATGCAGATGATACCGTGCTCATGGCGAGAACCCCCCTAGCCATGCAGACCATGATCTCGTCTTTCAGTGCCTTTATGGATAAACTTGAATTACAAATAAACTGCACTAAGACTTTTGTAATGAATTGTGGTGGTAATGTTCGCCAAAAGAAAAAAACCATTTTCATTGGAACAACCCCTTTACGGGCACACTCCAACTTTCCCATATTTGGGGATTCTCTTTGAGCATACTGGAAATTGGAATAGCGCAATACAGGCTAGGAATTTACTATTCTCCAAAGCCATTATGGCCCTTAAGTCCTTTAGAAAAAAGATGGGCAAAAAGCCAGTCAAAGAGCTTATATATATTTATAACACTAGCTGTGTTTCAGTGGCATTATATGGGGCAGGTATATGGGGAAACTTAAACGTTAGTAGTTTACAAGTAACAGAAAATTGTTTTTTACGATACCTATTGGCACTCCCAATGAGCATGTCCAATTATAATTGCCATACAGAATTGGGAATCCCCTTCTTGGAAGATCTTATCAGAATTCAACCGATCCTCTTATGGCACAGGGTATGGACCAATGAGAGATGTCATCTAAATAGACTCATTTTGGGAGATGCGTTACAGTTGGATGGGGCAAAAAGGATAAAGTGGTTTTGTTATATTAAAACTGTTTGTAACAATATTAAACACCCGGAGTTCTTTGATGAGCCGAAAACCATGCTTAATATTACCAGGAAGGCTTTGAAATCTTTGTGCTTAAACTTCCTTGTGAACCGAAGACAATCAGGTGAAAGCTTAAAAAGACTGTGATTTCTCACCAAACGGTCACTAAAGGCAGTACCATCTAGCCCTATTTAAACCTACACATGAAAGAGCATGAGAGGTTTTTACTGATCAGGTTGAGATTTGGAATCTTGTTTAGATTATTGAGTTTCCCGGCCACAAATGACTGGGCAAAGGTTCTGTCTAAATGCCCTTGCGACAATGTCTCTGATCAATCGGATATACACATCCTATTCTTCTGTAGATTTTATTTGATGCCTAGGAAGAGATGGATTGTGCCAATTTTAAAATATATGAATCTGAGACACTGTCGCCCTGCATTTTTGGCCATACAGACTTTGGAGGATATTTTTTCCGTTTCTTCTGTTGTGGCATTTCTTAAAAGTGTATTTTATCTACGCAAGACTAGGATAATATGACTTTGGCCTGTGTACATATATGCTGTGTAGATTGTTTCCCTTTATTCTTTTATCAATGTTTGATGCTTGTAAATTTTATCGTGATTTTATGTACTTTTCTGG
Organism: Lissotriton helveticus; assembly: GCF_964261635.1. Taxonomy (NCBI): domain Eukaryota; kingdom Metazoa; phylum Chordata; class Amphibia; order Caudata; family Salamandridae; genus Lissotriton; species Lissotriton helveticus. The sequence goes on along the minus strand of NC_136067.1, from coordinate 1,071,641,349 downwards.
TTATGAAATATAGCCGAATAAAGTCTTAAGTATTTTTTTTTTTTTAACTACCAACTCTAATTCATTAATTATAAATAACGACTCCATTGCGTCTTGATCACTATCTGAGAGGGAAGGAATGGGATATTTATCTAGGAACTCATTTAACTTATCTTGATCCGTATTCTGTGAGAAGGAGTATATATTCTCGTAATGAGACAACATGATTGCCCCTATTTCTCCTTTATCTAGGATATCTACTCCAGTAGTGGGAGATTTTAAAGATCGAATTACGTTAGCTGCCGCTTGTTCTTTGGCTTGCCATGCCAAAAATGTGCCCGTAAAGTTACTGTGTTCATAAATGTTTTGAGTTTGCCTGCAAAAGATTTCCTCGCTTCTTGCAAAGTAATGTGCGCTCAGCTCCCGTTTCGCAGCACTTAGTACCCCAAAGGAGGGATTATGGTACCTTTGATAAACTAACGCCTGGATTTTTTGTTGAAGCTGATTCTTATTGTCTCGAAATATAGTTGCTTCCCTTGCATCCCTACTATTAGCTACCCCTCGGATAAATGCTTTTAGAGAGTCCCATACAATATGAATTGGGGCTGTCCCCATATTTCGCTCTAAATATTCCTTGATTTCAGATTGAAGAGAGGTAACCCAGGCTTCACCATACAAATAGGATTTGTTAAAAACACATTGTTTTACCACATTCACCTTATCATCCAACATGATTTCAAAAGCCAGCATTGCATGGTCAGAAAAGCCATTATGTAGAATTTGATAGTGCTGATTTTTAAGTTTTGAGGAAACAAGAAAAAAGTCAATGCGAGAAAATGACTTATGCCTCCCCGACCAGCAAGTATATTCCCTTTTACAAGGATTTTCTAAACGCCAGCAATCTGTCAAGTCAAAAGTACGAATATTATTCAAAATCATCTGAAATGACTTGGGTTTTAACTGTTTTTTCCCCCCAGGCTTGAATCTAACTTTGGCTTCATCAGGATATTAAAATCCCCTCCAATCACCAGATCTCCACCCACCATTAGTAGGGACTGAAACATTCCATCATAAACTGCTGGACTGTCATTAATAGGAGCATAAAAACTTACAAAAGTGATGGGTACTGATCTATTCTTAAATTTACATGTGGCCCAACACCAGCGACCTCCGGGATCTACTTCTGTTTGAGTCACCTCCACCTCCCATTTCTTACTAATAAAGAGTGCCACACCACGCTTTGACTCAGAAAAACAAGAAAATCCCCGGTACCTGGCCCATCCTCTAAACATAGAAAAGTTTTCAGCTTTAGAGATTGCAATATGAGTTTCTTGTAAAAGTATGACTGCAGGATTCTCAGTCAAAATCCAGGCCTCTATTGCCCGCATTTTCTTCTTGTTATTAAGGCCATTAACATTAAAAGAAATGATTTTCAAACCAAACTTAGACATACCTCACTAATGTAATTGGATCCAGAGACATTATTCCCCTCCATAGTTCTCCAGACTTCTTAGAGCCAACTGCCCCCGATGTATTCACACAAATATCACTAGCAATAGCATTAAACAAAATGGACAGAACAACAGAAAAAATCTTTGTCAAGAACACTTTTTTAAATTGTTCACCCCCTCCCCCTCTCCCTGCCTGTGGCCCCCTCCTAATTCTCTCTTCTTACCCACGCTTGCCACAGAAACCCTTTCCTTAACCTTGCGGTGTAGTGGAAGTACACCCCCTCACTCCCCCATGACCGTGCTACCCCGCTCACCCCCCCAAAAAAAAAGCATTATTAACGATGACGATAACCCTTAAACCAGGCTCATTTGTATGTGCTACATTTTTTCCCCCTTTTTCACAAAATCATAGCATCTAGGAAAATCAAACATCGTCTAATCATTCTGGATTCCTTGCAGTAATTCCTGCGCTTCCTCAATGTCAGATAGCATATAAAATTTGCCTTTAATCAAAACTTTAAGTTTGGATTGTTGTGCTATCATTGCCTGAGCGCCCTGGGCCTTAAATAATTGATAAACAAAAAAGGTTGCAAATGCCGCTAATTTCAAAATTAAACGTTTGTTATGTAAACATACGAATGAAACAATATGTTTATTGAATTGAATTCCACTTATTTAATTTCTTTATATTTTCAATTGAACACTTCTATTTTGAAAGTGATTTTCACAACTATTATACAAATATTAAAAACCTGGTGTGCACAACAAATATCATATACAATGCTTACAAACTCATTAATTGTTTACAAATTATACAACTTACTCACCATTCAATCATCATTCATACATCACTCAATCCACTACAAACCACAACATCTACTAACAACAAAACATAAATGATTCGATAAATGCTGTAATAATAATATCTAGAGGGTCCCTCTAAGAGCCCAAAAAATTATAAATGATTTACTGACATAGGAATAATTGTACATATTCAATTCATTGTGAAAAAAACATTGGGGCAGATTTATGATGACTGGCGCATCCCCAGGGATGCGCCAGTCATCCTGCGCCGCTGCTCCGCCACCCATGGTGCGCCGCATTTACAATGCGGCGCACCATGGGGCAAAAACGGCACAGATGCGTGACGCATCTGTGCCGAAAAGGTGGCGCAGTGCTGGAGCTGTGTCGCAAGCGCGACGCAGCTCCAGCAAGGCTCGGGGGTGCCCCATCTCCACAATGCTGCGTCAAGACCTACGCCTGCTTCAAGCAGGCGCAGGCTTTTGACGCAGCATTGTCCTGAAAGTGACTGAGTGAAATCTTATAGATTTCACTCAGCCACTTTTGCGAGGCGCACCTGCCCCGGAACGCCCACCCTGTGCCGGAACGCCTCTTGATGGCGCAGGGCTTTACAACGTGACGCATCTCCTAGATGCGTCACGTTGTAAATAGGGCGCATTGTTTGCGCCGCCGTTGCGTCAAATAAAGTGACGCACCGGCGGCGCAAGGCCTTCATAAATCTGCCCCATTGGCTTTTGTTGCTGTAGATATTATTATTACAGCATTTATCGAATCATTTATGTTTTGTTGTTAGTAGATGTTGTGGTTTGTAGTGGATTGAGTGATGTATGAATGATGATTGAATGGTGAGTAAGTTGTATAATTTGTAAACAATTAATGAGTTTGTAAGCACTGTATATGATATTTGTTGTGCACACCAGGTTTTTAATATTTGTATAATAGTTGTGAAAATCACTTTCAAAATAGAAGTGTTCAATTGAAAATATAAAGAAATTAAATAAGTGGAATTCAATTCAATAAACATATTGTTTCATTCGTATGTTTACATAACAAACGTTTAATTTTGAAATTAGCGGCATTTGCAACCTTTTTTGTTTATTATATATTTGTGGCAAGCGATGCCTGTGGGAGCCCATACCCAGTGGTCTTGTTTTCATTCTTAAATAATTGAAGCATCTTTACAAACTCTTTCCTCCTCCTAGCAGCTATAGCAGACATATCTGAAAATATTCGTCATTTCACTGAGGCATTCACAGGGAACTGCCTTTGTTGAATTGCTTTAGATAGTATTTGTTCCTTCACCCTTATGTCTGCGAAATTAAGTAGGATAGTGCGTGGAAGAGTAGAGTTCGGAAATGGTCGAGCAGGGACCCGATGGGCTCTAGTGATGGTAAGATCTCCTTTATATTCCGGTATCACCCCTTGATGAAGAAATGTGGACACCCATGCAAGCGTGTCTGATCCCTCAATTCCTTCCAGAACTCCTACAATACGCAAATTGGACCTCCTATTATAATTCTCCAAGTCATCCAATTTTATCTCCAGCGACTTAGTAGTTTTAGAAGTAGCTTTAGATTCTTTTACCACCTCAGTCATTTGATCCTCTAAGGAAGATATTCTCTCCTCTGCTTCCACCAAGCGAGCTGGTAAGGAGGACACTAATTCCTCAATTTTCTCCAGGTGATCAAGTCTCTGATGAATAGCCGCAAGTTCCGCATTTTGCGACCTTTTAATCTCTCTTACTTCGTCCAGTATTAGGTTGAGCATGTCCTTCACGGACATCTTCATCTCCCCCTCCATTTGCGTATCCATATCTAATAGTGGGCTAGAGGGGTCTACCACTGCCCCACCCAACCTCCTGGCAGATGACCCTGATGCTGCACTTATTGACTCATCTTTTCGGGTGTCAACAGCCTCAGTTATCTGTTTCGAGCCAAGAGCAGCATGTGTAAGCGATGCCACGCTCAAAGAGGTGCTGACCGACGAACTCACATCCGTTGTTCCATTCTGCAGATTCAGATCTGACCCTGGATTCGAAGAGTTCTTGGCGAGTGTTTGATTGGGCGAAGGAAGCACTACTTTTTTTGCAAACAAGGGAAATTGCTTAGCCGATGGAAGTAAAGGTGGCGGTGGCGACGGCAAAAGTGGATGAGGCAACACAGGAGTCTTAGATGGATCTTCCAAACATAATTCATTCCGCTTATCCTCTGTGCTAAGCTGAATTTAATCCTCAACCAGTACATCCTCAGCCTCAGAGCTTTCTGAAGAGTGTACGGAATCATTTCCCTTCAAAGAGCCTCCCTCTGTTAACTTTGCTGCTGCTTCCTTTGCTTCTTGTCGACGTTGTTTTGCTTTTTGACGAGCATTGAGTAATTTTCCCATTGTGCCCAAACTTAGACAAAAGCACCACTTTTTATTACAGCCTTGACACGCTATATGTAGGGCTTAGGGCTTAGGGCTTAGACTGAGTTATGCAAAACAAGAGAAAGGAAAAGAGGGAAGTACAGGGCTGCAGTGCGCTGTTGCAAGCTGCTAGTTTGCACTCTACTATCAAACTCAGGCAGCTCCTATTATCCTAGGCTGCTCCAAAATGTTGTCTCTTAATTGTCTCTGAGCTACCTCTGCGCCAGAAGGAACAGCCAAGAAGCGGAATAAAGATAGATTTTTAGAAGTGCTTACACTTACACTTAAAGCGTTTACACTTAAAGCAGCCAGGACTCCAAAGTCCATTGTCCACTGTCCGCCCGTCCCCACGTTACTCCAGGAACTACAGCGTCATGAAGCATAGAGAGTTTTAGAATTCGCTTGAAGAAAATGTAAACAGCCCGTATGCCACTGCTGCCTCACCTCATCTCGCCGCACCGCGCCTGTTAAATTGATTCACCCTTTTGTTCTCCTTTTAAACAAACCGCTATTCTGCACTAGAGCCCAAACCTCCGTGCAGTCCAGTCTGCTGTCCCCATCTTCGCCACGTTCATATAAGCATTTTCTTTCTGCCAAGCCGGCAGAGATGCAGCTCCTTAGAAAACCTGCAATTATCCGCTGGGAAAAGCACAACCCGAAACGCCAGCAACAGCTAGCTAGCAACAGCGAATGCCATCGTCCACCTCGTGGGGGGGGGGAGCAAGCAGCACGGACCTCAGGTGCTACATGGAGGCGTGGATCTCCACCGTAGCGTAACCCACCCGGACAGCTTCAGAATCCTGTTGAAAAGATTGTACTAAGAAGATCCAAGATTTCAACAGTTTATTCCGTATTGATTGTATCTTCTGTTTGGAAGTGACTTGTCTGGACTTTCATATGCAGTGAACCACATATTAAAAAGAGGAGTTCGTTTTACACATGTTTCTGAAAAGAAATGTTTGGACAAAGTTCAACAAAGAGACGATCATTTAGAATCTAAGTAAATTAATTTGATGGCATGTCAACGTGGTACTAATTAGTATTGGTATCGTCACGAAATACATAAATGTATGTTAAGGAACTTAGGAACCCCTACATGGTTTGTTACACTTAACTGTGCTGAGTACTCATGGAACGATTCACTTGAATTTCTAAGAGAAGCAAATTCAAATGTAATAAACATTGAATTGAAAACAGCTGGAGAAGTGTGTTCCTTGGATCCTGTAAATGTGTGCTGATATTTTAATCATAGGTTTCCAGCTATGATGTCTTTTATGTGCAATAAAAATGATCCACCTCTTGGAGAAGTTATTGATTTCTTTTGGAGAAAGGAGTACCAAGCCAGAGGTGCACCTCATATTCACATGTTGTTATGGATCAAGAATGCACAAAAATGTTGAACTGGTACTGATGAAAGTGTTTTGTCTTTCATTGGAAAATGTAATACCTGTGCCATACCAAAAAAAGGAGGAGAAAAAAACTTTAGAGACAGCAAGTTTTACGGTTTCAAAGTCATCGATGTGGGGAATATTGTCGATGGAAATACAAGGCACAGGGAAATTATGTGCAAAATATCGGTTTTGGATTCCCACGTCCAGTAATTTTGGAAGGAAGAATCAACAGTTTCCTGTCAGCAGTAAGGCATACTATAACGCAGAAATCTGCAAAGAATACTTACAACATAAAAAGAACTGAAGATTCAAAGTATATTGATGACTACCATCCAGTGATTTTGACGATATGGAATGCAAATATGGATATGCAATATGTTCCAGATAATTCGATTGCTGTTGCACGCTATGTTACATCATATACAACCAAATCTGAAAAGCGGAGTTGAAAGAAACGTGGGAAGAAATTTCACAAGAGAAGAGTCTTAGGGCCCCATTACGATGGCGGGCGGACAATGTCTGCCTGCCACCATAACGGTAAACGAGACCTCAAGAGGTGCGGCATTCCTGCTGTGCCTTTTAGGATGCGACCGCCACCATGGCGGTCGCATACTGTAAATTTAACATTGTGGCAGGTGGTGCTGTATTCAGTACCCACCACGATATTGAAAGGGCATGTTGTGCATTTGCATGCACAATGTGACAGGCATCGTGTGGTGCCTGCCTCCTTGTGTATGCAAATGTCAGTGGGTACCATGGTTACCCCCCAAGTGCACCCACCCACTACCCCAAGCCCCTGGGGGCCTGCAATGGGCCCCAAAGGCATTTTCCACATGTCTTTCCATGGCGGAATCTCCGCCATGGTAAGGCATGAGACTGCCATCATCGTAGTATGGATGGCTGTGCCTGGCAGGGCGCCACAGCCATATTGCAGGTCTTTTCCACCCGGGCGGATTGCCTTTTGGCGGGAAACTGACAGATGGGTTATCCGTCCACCTGGGAACCCACCGCCATCGTAATATGGTGTGGTTAATGTTAAGCGGGCGGACGGAAATGGTGGGCAGATTGCCACCACCATACGGGCGGTGGTGATCCGCCCGCCATCCTAATGGGCCCCTTAGTAACAAATTGTGCAGCTTTAGTTTGAAGATGCTTTCCCATCGAGAGATTGGATTGTACAAATATTTGGATCGGTTGACCTCTGCAAGTTTATATTCAAAGTCAAGAGGAATTATTTGGGTACTTCTAGGTCTTGCTGCGAAATTGAGTATTGAAATTCGTACAATTAATGAAATACTTTGCATTGAATAAACTGGAAAGTACAGATATTGTCAAAACAAAAATGTTGGATACGTACTACCCTAAAAGAAGTCCACATCTGGAAACATATGTCTCTATGAAGTAAGGCAACATTACAACTTTAAGAGAAATGTTATGGAAAATATAAATGAAGAAAAATATGCAGTAATTGCATGTGATGGATGTTTGGTAAAACATGCCAAAGGAAATCTTAATAATTACAGGAAACTCAGTTGTGATACTCCAGATAAAAGGTTTTTTTTCTATTTAACACTTCTGCAACTTTTCAAGCCTTGGCATAGTGAAATGCATGTAAAGATAGTATTGAATGCCCAATTTTTCCAAATTACCTACAAATGTTGAATGAAGAGCTTGAACAAGAAACTAGTATTGCAGCTGAAATCGCTAGAGATAGTTCTCAAGATAGTCAAAGTTCTGCTCCACTAAGTCAAGATGCATTAGGACAACCAATTCCTGAAAATGAAGCAGCAATAGTCATGAATGAAGTAGAAATGGCAATGCAACAATTACAACAGGATATAATTGAGTTGGGAAACTTTGAAGACCAACTGAATTTTGAACAAAAATTAAATATATCAGCAAGTAACATAACAGATACATCATGGTTTACTTCACTCAAAAAAGAGTGCAATTGCACATCATTTAAACCTCTTCAAATGTATATCAGTGGTCGAGCTAGAACAGGAAAAATCTTCTTAATTAAAGTTTTGACCAGTTATCTACAGAAAACCACTAAATCACATTTATCTTGTGTTTTAACAGCTCCAACTGGGTTAGCAGCACACAACATTAAAGGGAATACATTACATAGTTTACTCATGATACCAATAGAACATGAAAATAAGTTGGAATATCATAAACTATCTGGAGAAGCTTGTTATGAAGTCTCAAGAGTACTAAAGAAAATGAAACGTCTAATCATTGATGAGGTGAGCATGGTCTCAAACTTAATGCTTGCCTTTGTACATTTAAGAATGCAACAAATTTAAAAAACAAATTATGATGTTTTATTTGGAGGAAAACATGTAATTGTATTTGGCAATCTACTACAACTGACTCCTGTGAAAGGACAACCAGTTCATAAAACTCTTGTCCACGAAGATACTAGGAAATCTTTGGGAAGTATTGGAAATGTAAACATTTGGTCTAGTTTTGAATATAAAGATCTTATTATGAATATGTAACTAGCAAGTGATGAACAGTATGGATATTTTCTTCAAGGTACAAGAATTGGGGTTTTGACACAACATGGAAAAGTATTTTTACAAAGGCGGCTCCAAACAAATGTGTTTCCAAATGAAAACATTGCCCCTGAAATAATGTACAAAAAAAATATAGAAAGAAAGTCTATAGTTTATCTAATGCCAGCACTGCACGAGTGTTCTACATTCAATCATGAACTTTTGAAATGTTAAAACCAAACAATACTGGAAATGGAAGCCATTGATACAATGGATCACGTAGGAGTTACTATACTTCTGTCAGAGAAACTACAGACAAAATTGGATTCTTTGGAAAAGTCAGTGTCTAAGACTTTAGATGTAAGTAAAAACTGTCGGGTAATTTTATGATGTAATTTGGATGTTGAAAAAGGTTTAGTAAATGAAGCAATGGGAAAAGTTATGATTTTGTTAATTATCTGAACAGGGATGAAATTGAATTTTTGAAAGTTACATTTGATCAGATTGAAGAGGTAAAACAGATTTGACATTGTGCTGTTAGTGTTTTGCTTGTAAAAGACTTGCATGTTCCTCTTTCTTTAGCATACGGAGTAACCATTCATAAATCTCAAGGTTTAAGTGTAGACAGTGCTTTGGTAAATATTGAAAGTACAGTATTTAAAGAAGGCATGGCATACGTTGCATTGTCTTGAGTAAGAACATTATCTGGTTTGTGTTTAATTGATTTTGATGAGAAAAAGGTTAGTGCTGATGCAAATTGTGTACGAGAGTATAATCAGCTATGATGATTGTATGCTCCTAACTAAGGTGAATATCCTGTATAGGAAAAGTGTGTGCAATACGAAAATATGACAAACATTCTAGTGAGGTTGCAAAAAGAAAACAATTGAAAAGAATGATGAAGCTACAAAGAAAATGGAAATGGACACCGTTGATGATATTGTAGGATACCAGTTTGAAAATAGTTCAGGTATCAACTGCTATGCTAATGTCATTGTGAATGTTGTGTTCTATCTGGAAGATCTTCATATTATGGAAAATCGAGAAAAAAGATTCTGTTCTTTACTATAAAATGTTTTTCAAAAGTTGGTAACTGATAGAAGTAAAATCCATACAGCTTCTGGCATTTGGCATCTTTTGGATATATTTACTGGTTCTTCACAATTTACACTCAATATACAAAAAGATGCACAAGAATTCCTTATGTTTATGCTTGGTGTATTGGAAGATGAAGGAATAGAAATTGAAAATGTATTTGGACTAAGTTACAGATGGGACCATAAGTGTGAAGAGTGTTCATTTTCTTCCACCACTGGAATAGATACTGAACGATTCATATACTTGATGATACCAGATTGCAAATCAGTATCTTTTAACAAATTAGTAAAAACAGCTAATCCAAATTATGAAATGCTCCCATTGTAAATCATAAATGTTGTCAATGTTATATATGGAAAGATTTGGAAACTATGTCATCTTAATGCTTTGACATTGTAGAGCAAATGGAAGAAAACTGGAAACAAAAATTAAAAGTTTTATAGCAAGTCAAGTGTCAATTTCAGCATGAACTTTTAATGCAGTGGCTATTATATTCCATAATGGACCTACTACAACATCTGGACACTATACTGTGTACTTGAAGTGCAATAAAGGTTGGAAACATTGCAATGGTGCCCATTTTCAATTTAAATGTAGGTTGCCTTTCGAATAACCAGATTTATATCTGATATTTTGTATGCCAAAGTTTTGAAACATCATTCGCCCTATTGGGAAGATGTAAACACAAACAAAGGAGTTTCTTTTGGATATTTTCAATGGAAATTGATTTTGAAAAATGTTTGGGCTTATTGGGAAGATGTGAAAAATGACTGTTTGTATTATTGTTTTTTGCTAATTGTTATTGCATTTGAAAATTGTGTTTGAAATAAAAAAGTTGATATATTTGATCTTTATATTATATGTGATGAAAATGAAATGTATTTCAGAAATGTACCTCAGAGAAAGAAATTATTTATTGTACGGGAAAAATATAAGTTAGAAACTGTACATAGGTGAACAGATAGTTGAACTTGTTGTCAATATTTTCAATGCAGATTTGTTTTTTTTTTACAATCTCATTCATTGTATTTATTTCCCACTGTTATAAGATGATATACATTGAAATCACTGAGAATGGTGAAATTCAATAGAATCTGAGAACAATAAAGGGAAACTGAATATGTTATGCAATTCAAAAATGATGTTGTGTTCTTAAAACTATAATAATATATGCAATAACAGTATTTCTTTTTTTACAGAAAGTAATACAAAAGCTTGAAAAGATTTTAAATTCAGTTTAGAATAAAACTACTGTAAAATAGTTTCAATGAGTTTGGTATCTACTTTAATAAAGAAGGTAAGATGAAATAATGTAATAAGCATAATATTACGAAGTAATGTTTATTGTCACTTGTATTGCAGTCATCCATTTTTTAAACACTAGTCATGTACTGATTTGGACCATTAGGCAGTATTCCCACACTCCTGCCATCACCCATGCACTATCCATGTATTTATTCAATCACCTAGGCTGTATTCATACAGTTATAAGATCACCCAGGCACTACCTATGTACTTTTCAAATCACCCAGGTACTATCTGTATACTCATGCAATCATCTACACGTTATCAGTATACTCTTCCAATCACCAAGGTAGTAGCTATACAATACTCCAATCCCCTAAATATTATCCCTGCACTGATGCAATCACCTTGACACTACCCTTGCACTCGTTCAATCATCCAGGCTGTATCTATACAATGATCTATTCATTCAGGCAGTACAGATACACTTTTAAAATCACCCAAGCTCTAATTATACAGTCCTCCAATCCCCCAGGTACTATATGTGTACTCCTCCAATCACCCAACCAGAATGCTTAAAGCTTTAAAATAAGTCAGGCACTACCTATGTACTCCTCCAATCACCCAGGCCCTACCTCTACACTCTTGCAATCAACAAGACATTACCCCCAAACTCATGCAATTAACAAGGTATTAACTATGCATTCCTCTAATCCCTGGGGGCCCGATTCACAGAATGAACTTAAGACTAAATCCTAAACTTACTACTATTTGGTATTCACAGAATGCACTTACTACTTTCGGGATTCACAGAGTGAACTTACTACTTTCGGGATTCACAGAATAAACTTACTACTTTCGGTATTCACAGAATAGATTTACGACTACTAACTCTAAGTCCGAAATCGGGGAGTAAATTACGGCCCGGAGGCGGAGCTTCCGGCTTGGGGGCGGAGCTTGCGGCCCAGAGGCGGAGCTTCCGGCCCGGAGGCGGAGCTTCCGGCTCGGAGGTGGGGATTTTTGCCATGCTGAAATCTCCAACTCTGGGCCGCAAGCTCCGCCTCTGGGCCGCAAGCTCCGCCTCCGGGCCGCAAGCTCCGCCCCCAAGCCGGAAACTCCGCCTCCGGGCCGTAATTTACTCCCCGATTTCGGACTTAGAGTTAGTAGTCTTAAATCTATTCTGTGAATACCGAAAGTAGTAAGTTTATTCTGTGAATCCTGAAAGTAGTAAGTTCACTCTGTGAATCCCGAAAGTAGTAAGTGCATTCTGTGAATACCAAATAGTAGTAAGTTTAGGATTTAGTCTTAAGTTCATTCTGTGAATCGGGCCCCAAGACATTATGCATGCACTCAAGCAATCACTTAGATATAATCCATTCACTCCTGCAATGCCACAGACATTCCTCTGCATTCATGCAATCACTTAGGCGTTACACATGTACACTTCCAATAACCCTGATATTAACCCTGCACTCATACAATCACCCAGGCATTACCCATGCACTCCTTCCAACACTCAGGCAGTATTGGTGCATTTATGAAATCATCCAGGCACTACCTATGCACTTAGGTAATCATACAGGCATTGCCCATGCACTCCTGTAATTATCCAGCCAGTACTTGTAGGAGAGTAGGGTCTGCTTCCTATGGTGACACCCACTTTTTGCTTTAATTCTCTGGTTTTTCGACTTTAGTGTGGCTGTGGGCCTGCCAATCAGACCCACAGCACAGCTGTTCTCTCTCTAAATTAATACCATGTACTTTAGGTACATACCAGATTGGTTACTGGGTCACCCTTGTGAGCCCCTGTATAGTGTACCATAGGTAACCAGGGCATAGGTGCATCTAAGGCCTACCAGGGGCTGCAGCATGTATTATGCCACCCCTGGTTTGCCTTCCAAACTGACACCACAGGTCTGTTCACACAGCCTGGGTAAGGTGGTGTAATCACCCCTTACTTAGATATAGTATATCTATATTGTGGAAAAGTAAATTTTGCCATGTTCTGTGTCCCTACGCCTCATCCATCATATGTTATGTGTGCATGACCAATATGCATATGTTATTCCCCATGTCCGATTAATGACGCAATTACAGTTGTGTCCACCTCTAGTATGTTAGTTTCCAGTCCTCGTGAATACTACGAATATCAGGCCTATGTAAAGTTATGTTGCCACGTTTCTCAGTGTGCACGTTATTCCATTATAAAATCTCCGTTTCCAGGCCTCAAAAGGGCCCGGACCATAGATTCAGCTCCTGTCTCCTGAAAGCCTCGCTGAGGAGCGATACAGCCCCCACCTGTATCCTCGACCCTTCACTTACTTCCTGCCTCGCAGTGCCCGGTGCAGCTTGGCTCTGCCTCTGAGTCTGCCAAACGTATGTTATAGTTCCAGCTATCAGTTCAGTCCTCCTCTCTGCATTCCTAAGCTACTGAACTGCATCAATAGTTTCCGTCATTGTCTAGCCTACTCGGCTCCACGTTAGAGAAATACTGTATTTAATGGTCATTTAGTATTCTTTATCACGCACTACATGTAGAATAATGCATGGTCCAGTCTTAGAGTCAAGTTAGCTTTTCCCCTCATGACTTCTAGTTTATATCAACATGTTCCCTAAACATCAGATACCAGATAGGGTTTAGGTACATGTCGCTCCGACCCTCCAGACTCTAGTCTCTGCTCCTAGCACAGAGTTCGTAGCCCCCAGCTTCTCCTAGTAATACGTCATTGCCAGTTTTCGCGCACCATTAGGTTAGAGGTCCCGGCTCCTTAGGTAGCCCCCTCCTATGTTTCCGCCCATTCATGACATATTCTGTTACGTTTTTCATCACATGTCTATGTATACTCCCAGTTACACCTCTTTTTACTGTTATCTTTCGCGACTGCTACGCGTCATGCCTTTCTGCTCCACCCACTGCTACGCCTACTGCAATGTAATGCTATGTGTTCGCGCTATGTATATATGCCTGTGTTTTTGTTATTGAATGTTAGCGCGCTCATCCCAGACCTAGCCCCAGCAGCTGCTGGGCCCCAGTTGTCCTGCTGGGTCATTCCTATGCAGGTTGTCCTGATCCTGTCCTTATGCTGTAATAAACCTGCAGAAACTCCTACTACCTCGAATCTTGACTCTTATTTATTGAGCTATCTGTTATACTATATGCTTAGTCAAAAATAGGGTATTATTTATTTATTTACCACATAATGGCGCCCGAACAGGGACTTGCCCTTTCCCCACGCGTCGGTGAAGCCACGCCGACCCCCTGACCCTCTGCAGCCGTGACGGAACCATACCGGCCAAGTGCAGATATTTCTGCTTCAAGTATCCCTCAGGCCCACGGAGGAGACGGAGGAGGCGGTCCAGCATCCAAACGAGACGGTGGAGGAACGCGGCGAGTCCCGACCAGAGCCCAAGCCGAGAGTCCAAGGTCCGAGGTATCCGGAGGCCCACCTCTAAGTGAAGTCCGAAGTCCGAAGTTCGTCGTCCGTCGTCCAGTCCCGTCCGAGGCTTTCCGTTCCGTGCTGCCCGGTGAGTACCATTGCTGGGGTAGTATCTAGACAGGGTCAGTCTAAATTGACTCCTGGTCCGTGGGTTGGTGGTACCCAAGCCCACAAACGAAGTGTTCACCTAGGTGGATACGGGTCTTGATGCGTTCCTTTATGGGACCGGTATGTTCCGTACTGTTACAGCAGTGCATCCAGTAACTCTAGTCTGTTCCGTTCTCGAGAATTCTGTTCTGTTTCTGTTTTCAGTATTTTCAGGTAGTATTCTGTTCGAACTGTTATGTTATGATATTGTTTAATGTATTTCCAATGTCGTGGTATGCCTGAATTGTTTTCCCAATTGTTATTGTTTTTCGTGTATTGTATTGTGTTCCGATTCAAGTTTAGAATGCCGCTCTTTTCCAAGTTACGTCAGTTAAAAACTAGAAAGGGTTTATTAGAGGAAGCAGTTCCTGTCCCACCTAGGGACAGTCCAGGTCACTTTATGTATCAGAAACATGGCATAAGCGCCATAATGTATCTAGATTTATGGGTAGAGTATACCAAACAGTTAGAAGAAAAGTATAGATGGCCCGTATCGGGTACATGGGATGCCGAATGTATCATACGAGTAGAAGAAGCATTATGGAAAAAGAAAGCCAGACAGTCACAGAAAGATGCCATCGAGTTATGGCGTAAGGAAGCTCATAAAAGAACGGAAAAGGAAGTCAGAAAGTCAGAGTTAAGTAGAGAATCCCAAGAACGAGCCCAAGAAAGAGAATTAATCGAGATAGGTGAACAAGTCAAAGCCGAACAGTCAGACAGACAGAGGCATGCCCTCATTAAGGGTATGTATCCTCTTCTTGTCGAGGGCTTGCCAAAAGCGACCCCAGAGGCATCCAGTAATTTCCCGCCACCATTAGTTCCGACCAAGCTACGTCATAAACCGACCGCAGCTGATATTTTTATTTCGTCCTATCTGGACGACACAGTCCCCGAATATGCAAATCCTGTTCGCGCTCCGCCAGTCCCTGTAAATCAGGCACTTCCCGCTCCTCCAGACACCGGAGTACCTGTTACGGTACCCCCGGTCCAGCCTACAGTTCCATTTCCCACTCTGCCAGGACGTAGAGCCTCAGTAGACGACTCCGGTCTAGGGGCCGCAGGAGGAGCTACTCCTCAAACCCCACCGCCACACAAACGTTTATCAGCACTCGAATTACATGCTCAAGCATCACAGCGTACTCCTAAAAGTAATAAGTCTGTTACAGAAATCAGGCAAGCCCTTAACGAATGTGTTTATGATCCAGTTCCAGGCGAATATACTATGGTTTTATATTCCTTACGTGTAAGGAGAGTGACCGAGTATCTAGTCACCTTACCGAATATGAAAGAAGATCTAGACAGAATATATCGTTTCATCCGTACAGGGGATGATCCAGAAAGTATTGGCGAGATTATGTCTCAAAGGAAAGCCGAGATTCAGCTCATGATATTAAAGTTCCTGATCAATTGTCTAATAAGAGAACAAGATTACCCGTCTAAAGATCCCGCCGAAATGAGAATCCTGACAAGGTGGAGTGATAATATAGCCGAGGGTAAGCACAAGACCGTCAGTGCCATGGAGAGTATGTACAAGAAAATCCGTAAAGAAATAATAAGGTTACACGACCAGCGTAAAGCAGCACAAGTAAGCGAGAAAGAAAGTATCTCTGATCCTGAAGAGGAAGAGAACGAGAATCCCGCCAGAATAGCGTATGTAGGAAAATCCAGATTTCCAGATCGCCATTTACGTCTAGAACCCAAGTCTATTTTTCAACATCCAGCACCAGAACAAGGTTCTTTAGAACAAGTATTTCAAGCTACCGATCACATTCTGAAATCACGAGTCGGTTATAGTGAGTTAAGTACCATGCATGAACAAGAACTAGCCCGATCAGCAGTCCGATGGATTACTGATTCTACCACTTTTCCAGACGAAATAGTGGCACAAATGTTTCTGAAATTGCCCCCAGCCGAGCAACGACTGGTGGGTATGTATATGATCCAGCACCTCATCACTCTGTATGAGGGTCAACATTCTGATCCAGGTCCGTTACATGATATCCTGAACGAGTTACTCCAGTATAGATGGAGAGGTCTAGGTACCGATTTAATTAGTGTCATTCTAGAACAGCGCCACAAATATAGAACGTTCCTGAACCCACATTTTGTTCATGTCTCACCCCCAGAAAGTAAGCCATTCTACATAGACAGACAGAATCCGTTACGAGAAGTCCACCCAGTCCAAGGGGCGGGGGGCGAAATGCAACGAGTGTTTGTATACACTCCGATTTCAAAGATGGAACTTCTTGAAATGAAGAAATTAATTCCCTGTCATGACAAAGATCCAGCAGGGTTCCATAGAGAATTAAAAGACATGCTCCGTATGGGAGAATACACTTACCCAGACATCATTAAAATGTTAAAGGTCCTGTTACCCGCAGGGGTGTATGAAAAGTTAAAGGAAAAAGAATGGGAGGTGGGAGAGAAAAAGATCGATTGGGCAGCTCTAGAAGCTGAAGACAAGGCACGAGTACCAGGTACCGGTCTTGGAGATAAATGTAGAGAATTACCAGAATTATTGATTCAAGTTTTACCCAGATTATTGACAACGAGAAAAGAAGACTGGGATGCAATCTCAGCCTGTAAACAGAAACAAGATGAAGATATTAGTGATTTTTATTCTAGATTTGAGAAATGTTTCAGTATTAACAGTGGTCTCAAGACAAGTAGTGAGTCATACCCTCACCTTTTCGTTACTAAATTAGTCGAGAATTCAAGTCCACAAATTAAAAATCGAGTTTTGAAAGTCGAAAGCACCTGGCAAGCAAATACTCCGTCCCAGATGCTCCAGATGCTCCAGTACCACCAGAATAGAATCAGAGAAGAGCAAGAACACGAGAGAAAACGTATGAAAGACACGAAAATGAAAGTGCTAGTTGCACAATCTGTTCCTCAAGACAGTCAGAAGAGGGGTCCGAATCAAGCCAGTCATCCTGCAGCTCCCGTTAAAGGGAACTGCAATTATTGTAAACAGCCAGGTCATTTTATAAACGAGTGTGCAGTTCTGAAACATAACATAGCTACTGGTAAGACTAAAGAAAGACCACGTCCGCCTAGACAAGAACAAGTTTCACAGATTCCTCAGTCACAGAATGCACAACAGACAGTTCCCGCACCGCAGCCTATTGCTGCAACACAGCACGTTACATCGCAGATGTACCAGTATGCACAGTCTGAGTATCCCGAGTACCAGTCATATTCATGAAACAGCCTAGAGAGGGAGGTAGGCTTGCCTCTCATCGAGATACCTGTAGATCAAGAAGGTCCTTATGTTCACAGTCAAGTATTAGGGAAAGACAGAAAGTTCTTGATCGATACAGGGGCAAGTAGGACCACAATTAGTCATGCCGAAGTTCCAGGGGCTCCGCTCTCAGGCTCAAGAAATGTTTCCCTTGGATTTTCAGGAAAACCCATCGTTAACGAGATATCAAAGCCAGTCACTCTAGAAGTAGGTCCATTGTCCCGCACTACTGATCTGTTACTTACTAAGTCATGTCCAGAAAACCTATTAGGCATTAAGACACTGAAAGAGTTAGGTGCAGTTATTTGCTGTTCCCCAGAGGGAATACGTCTGTTCCTACGTGACTTTAAGGGTCACTATGTATTACGAGATTTTGATTCAAGATTGTCTAATGTTCCGCAGCATTTATGGGCGCAAGGTCCAACTGATGTAGGTTATATGCAAATCACACCCTATCGTGTGACTCTCAAGCCAGGTGTAGTGTTACCCCGAATCAGACAGTACAGATTGCCACCTGAGGCTGTAGCAGCCTTATCCAAAATTATTGACGAGCTCATGGCTCAAGGAGTAGTCGTAGAAACTGACTCCAATGTATGTAATTCTCCGATCATTCCAGTCATGAAACGTACTGATCCAAATGCACCCCCAGTATATCGATTAGTGATTGATTTACGAGAGCTTAATAAATGTATTATTCCTCAGTACCCAGTTGTTCCAGACATTTCTTCCCTGTTAACAGCCATTGATTCCGAAGCCATGTTCTTCACTGTTATTGACCTCAAGAATGCATTTTTCAGTGTTCCGATTCATCCAGACAGCCAGTTTCTTTTCGGATTTTGTTTAAATGGAAGGAGCTATATGTTTACACGCGCTCCTCAAGGTTTCACAGAAAGTCCTAGTATTTACAGTCAGGCACTCAAGAGACAACTAGACAACATTCACATGCCAACTGACACTGCCCTACTTCAGTATGTCGATGATCTCCTGATCACAGCCCGTTCTGAACGTGCTTGCGAGCGAGCATCACTTACAGTTCTGTATTTTCTAGCCGAGATGGGGCACAAGGTGTCACCTTCGAAGCTTCAATTCTGTGTCCAGCAAGTGGTATACTTAGGACACTTGCTGTCCAAGAGGGGTAGGCAGTTGACACCAGACCGTATCCAGTTAATAGCGAGTCTTCCCCAGCCCAGAACCCAGAAGGAGGTACGTGCTTTTATCGGCCTTACTTCTTATTGTAGACAATGGATTCCCCAGTATGCCTTTCTCGCCAAGCCACTGATACAGTTAACGACACAGGAGGCAGCCGTATCGACTGTCCTCCCTTGGACATCTGAACATACACTCAGTTTCAACGAGTTAAAGAAAGCCCTATGTCAAGCTCCAGTTCTAGCTACACCGAACTACAGTAAGCCTTTTACACTTTTTGTTACTGAACGCGAAGGTACAGCATTATCTGTTCTCACACAAGATCAAGCAGGACAATACAAGCCCTGTGCTTATTTTTCGAGCACATTAGATCCAGTCGCCCAGGCGTTGCCTGCGTGCCTCAAGTCAGTTGCAGCCACAGCACTAGCTATCAGACAAAGCGATTCCATAGTTTTAGGACATTCCCTGACAGTACAAGTCCCGCATTCAGTAGAAGTTCTTTTAAACCGAACACAAACTCAGCACTTGACAATTGCACGTTTAACGGGTTATGAATTGACACTGTTCCAGCCACACATAGAAATTAGACGCTGCAACGTCCTGAATCCTGCTACACTGTTACCATCAGTTAGTTCGAATCCAGACACACATGACTGTGTGGAAGTAGTTAACATTACGACAAAGCCAAGACAAGACCTGGCAGATATTCCGTTACCAGATCCCGACCTGACACTTTATGTGGATGGTTCATGTATGAGAACTAGTACAGGAGAACTAGTCGCCGCGTATGCAGTGACTACCGACACTGAAGTTATTGAAACACACCGTATCGACATCCTGTCCGCTCAAGCAGCAGAGCTAGTCGCTCTGACACAAGCCTGTATACATGCCAAGAACCTGAAAGTTAATGTTTACACAGATTCACGTTACGCATTCGGAGTTGTACACGACTTCGGAGTGCTTTGGCAGGAGAGAGGTTTCATGACTTCTCATGGAACCAAGATTCAGCATGGTCTCCTTATTCAAGCCCTGTTAGATGCCATACACTTACCGACATCTATTGCTATCATGAAGTGCAAAGCACATACGAAAGTTACTGACATTATTTCCCAAGGTAACGATCTAGCAGACCGCACAGCCAAGCTTACAGCACAGACTCCAGACATTCCAGTTAATCAGACACATACTCCAGATCCGACTACATGCATGACAGTTAAGGACCCTACTCAGGATGTCATAGATATCCAGTTACACGCTACTCCCGATGAAATCAAGAAATGGTCTGAACAAGGAGGGGTCCAGACAGATCAAGGATGGTTAACGAAGGGTAAAGCCACATGGTTTCTCCCCGATTCTATGGTTCAAGTCATTATCAATACCGCACATAGTCCAGCACATTTAGGAGAAAAAGCTATGTTAGACAGTATCCAGAACATTTGGTTCAACAAGCATTTACGAGCTGCAGCCAAGCAGAAAGTCCGCACCTGTATGATATGTTGTCAGTTTAATCCAGGTAAAAGTGTCCCGGTGGAACAAGGTGGTTTCCAGCCCCCTGACCACCCTTTTGAGGTCCTCCAGATGGATTATATTCAGATGGAGCGATGTCGAGGTTTCAAGTATGTCCTTGTAGTTGTATGCGCTTTGTCCAGGTGGACAGAAGCATATCCAGTCCCAGATTACACAGCCGCGACCACTGCCAAACAGTTGGTTCGTGAATTCTTCCCTAGATATGGACTCCCTAGAGTCGTATATTCTGATAACGGTCAGCCATTCTCCTCAGAGTTAATGAAGCACGTTTCCCTTTTGTTAGGGTACCAGTGGAAGTTTCATTGTGTACGCCATCCTGAAGCAGCCGGTCTCGTAGAGAGACATAATCAGACTCTGAAAATCCGTATTGCAAAAGTCTGTAAAGACAAAGGTGTGGACTGGTTAATAGCTCTGCCAGTCGCTTTATTTTATATGCGCATGGTCGCACATTCCAGATCAGGTCTGTCCCCGTACGAGGTCGTATTCGGCCGCCCCCCTAACATGTGGGGTACTCCTAGACCCCGAAGTATTACCGATGTTTCATGTAATATGCTGACAGATTACCTAGCTTCCTTGATGTCTGCCCTCAACTCATGTCGTTCACAGGTTGCCGCCGCATTTCCAGACAATACCGAGGTGGCACCGCACGAGATCGTTCCAGGCTCCCTTGTGATGGTCCGGAATTTCGACAGATCAAGTCCGCTGGAACCACGTTGGAAGGAGCCACGTCAGGTCCTCTTGACCACCCGAACTGCCGTCAAGTTGGAAGGCAGGAAGGGGTGGGTCCACCTTTCTCATGTAAAACTTTTCAAAGGATTGAAACCAGCTTCTAAAAACATTTCCAAGGATTTCCAGGATTCGAAAGATTGCCAGAACATTGTTTTAAAGGACTGTCCCGCACAAGACATTATTACAACCCCTCCCTTGTTAGAGAAAACTCCGCAACAGGAGTATAAGTTAAAGCTCAGGTCTAGTAAAATAAGTCAGTCAGTTTGATTGTATAAGTCCTCCCCTAGGTGAAACGGTTAGATTGTTTCTGACATGTATAAAATAGACCCCCATAGTGAGAGAGTCAGTCGAAGTTCACTTCAATGTATCGTTTTTCTGAGTTTCATATTGTTTCTCAGCATAATGATTTCCTGCACCAGCTACGCATTTTTTCTGTATTTTCCAGTTCCTCATGTAAATATGTCTACTAATGCTACAGTAGAGCACACGTTTAGTGATCTGCCTCCTCACGAATATTCTTACCGCCTCGCTATGCGCAACAACACATTCATCCGTATGTTACATTATTCACACCAGACCAGCAATGCCACTAATTGTTGGGTGTGTGGTCGACTCCCCCCTTTCCAGACACCGAAGGGAGTTCTGCCACTTTTTCCTTATCCATTCTCACACAATGGTTCGTGTGGAGCATGGTCCACGTTAACGTCATCCTCAACAGATATGTCTTTTCTTAACGGTACATGTTTTCCAGACAAGCAAGGTCTCCCCCACAGAACAGGTTTAGATCTAGAAAACAAAGTATATAATTTAGGAAATTATTCGTCGAATTTCATGGTCCTGAATGTTCAGTCTGATACTACTCCAGACTTACCTGCTATTTCAGTACTACCAGTCAAAGGCGAATTATGTGTCCGTAATTATGGTTCTGTACACATAGGTCATAGTGAATGTACTACTGTTATCCAGTATAGTGACAGTGGGAAATCTGTTTTCAAAGCTTCACGTCATTCTTATTTTATTTGTGGTCAAACTGCATATGTCCGTCTGCCCCTCAATTGGGAGGGAACCTGTTACATTGCTTTCCTACTGCCACCTGTTTTCCTAGCCCCATCTGATTATCACAGAAACACACATCTAGTACACATTAGACATAGAAGGGAGTCCCCAATTGTCGATTATACTGAAACTACTCTAGAACAGTATACAGATTTCAATAAAGGTTTCTTCTTCTTTGTAGGACCTGTCCAGAATAGTAAACTGATCCGTAGGTTAACAAGAACCCTTGAAGCTGTAGTAAATGAGACTGCCTCTGCTCTAGGTAACCTAACCGAAGAACAATCTGCTATGAGATTTGTCGTTTTGCAAAATCGTCTCGTCCTTGACGTCATACTGGCCGATAGGGGCGGGGCCTGTAGAGTCATCGGATCTAGTTGCTGCATTTTCATTCCAAATAACGCACCGTCTGTTTATTCAGCTATAACCAGACTCCATAAAATTGCCCATCTGTTACATCAAGATCCAGGCACCTGGACATGGTCAGGTTGGTTCTGGAATATAATTTCCGCATGGGGATGGAAAGTCCTGTCCTTTTTAGGTATTGCAGTAGCGATCATATTTAGCTGCTGCCTCTGTATACAATGTGGCCCTGCGATTTGCAGCATGTGTGCTACCTCTTGTATTCCTAGTCCCAAGCCCCGTTCTAAATCCCGTTCCCAGACAATTCGAGACGAGCAAATGGTACTGTATGAAATGATAGATGGTATCATGAAAATTGATGTTTCCTGATGAAACGTAGTGACAAGGAGGGAATGTGGAAAAGTAAATTTTGCCATGTTCTGTGTCCCTACGCCTCATCCATCATATGTTATGTGTGCATGACCAATATGCATATGTTATTCCCCATGTCCGATTAATGACGCAATTACAGTTGTGTCCACCTCTAGTATGTTAGTTTCCAGTCCTCGTGAATACTACGAATATCAGGCCTATGTAAAGTTATGTTGCCACGTTTCTCAGTGTGCACGTTATTCCATTATAAAATCTCCGTTTCCAGGCCTCAAAAGGGCCCGGACCATAGATTCAGCTCCTGTCTCCTGAAAGCCTCGCTGAGGAGCGATACAGCCCCCACCTGTATCCTCGACCCTTCACTTACTTCCTGCCTCGCAGTGCCCGGTGCAGCTTGGCTCTGCCTCTGAGTCTGCCAAACGTATGTTATAGTTCCAGCTATCAGTTCAGTCCTCCTCTCTGCATTCCTAAGCTACTGAACTGCATCAATAGTTTCCGTCATTGTCTAGCCTACTCGGCTCCACGTTAGAGAAATACTGTATTTAATGGTCATTTAGTATTCTTTATCACGCACTACATGTAGAATAATGCATGGTCCAGTCTTAGAGTCAAGTTAGCTTTTCCCCTCATGACTTCTAGTTTATATCAACATGTTCCCTAAACATCAGATACCAGATAGGGTTTAGGTACATGTCGCTCCGACCCTCCAGACTCTAGTCTCTGCTCCTAGCACAGAGTTCGTAGCCCCCAGCTTCTCCTAGTAATACGTCATTGCCAGTTTTCGCGCACCATTAGGTTAGAGGTCCCGGCTCCTTAGGTAGCCCCCTCCTATGTTTCCGCCCATTCATGACATATTCTGTTACGTTTTTCATCACATGTCTATGTATACTCCCAGTTACACCTCTTTTTACTGTTATCTTTCGCGACTGCTACGCGTCATGCCTTTCTGCTCCACCCACTGCTACGCCTACTGCAATGTAATGCTATGTGTTCGCGCTATGTATATATGCCTGTGTTTTTGTTATTGAATGTTAGCGCGCTCATCCCAGACCTAGCCCCAGCAGCTGCTGGGCCCCAGTTGTCCTGCTGGGTCATTCCTATGCAGGTTGTCCTGATCCTGTCCTTATGCTGTAATAAACCTGCAGAAACTCCTACTACCTCGAATCTTGACTCTTATTTATTGAGCTATCTGTTATACTATATGCTTAGTCAAAAATAGGGTATTATTTATTTATTTACCACAATATCTATATATACATATAGACACATATGCACCTATAAGTCACTCCTATGGCAGGCCTTAACAATCCTGGAGGCAGAGTGCTTAGTTTTATGTGAGAGGGTGCCCTAGCATGAGCAGAGCCCCTCTGCAGCTTTCGGAACAATCTCCTTATAGCTGTTCTATGATATAGCCATACCATATACTCTTAAGTGCATTATAATCCTCGCGGTTAATGCTAACTTTGGTTTGGCTTTTTCAAAACATGTCATGTAAGGTGTCGAACACTTTGGAATACTACCCCTCCCGCCAGTCCTGGTGTCGGGGGTAGCATTCCACTCTTCTAGAGGGAGAAGACATGTTGTTACTGTTAAACCTGGGCAGGGAGGGCGGCATTCAGTGAATGCTTTCCAGACACTGCCTGGGGCACACAAGGTGCTCCATGCATAGCCCAGTTCAAACCAGTTGCTGGGGCACTCAGCTCCAGCTCTGGCGTGAAACTGGACAAAGGGAAGGGGGTGTCTAGCCCACAACCTTAGTATAAGTATGGGAGCTGTGTCCCTAGGACTTTAGATTACCCTGGATGAAACTTTGATACAGAAATTGTGGACATTCCATTTCGACTGGAAGATTGAAGACATCTCCCTTGTGGTCAAGGAGTGACCACCCTGTTCAAACAGGCACCAACAGCAACTTTGCTGGTCTGCATTTTCGAGGCTCCCACCGGATCCCAAAGAATCTGCGACACAAGACATGGACTTCCAGACATCTCTGACCCCAACCCAGACCCACAGCAGAGCTGAGACATGTGGCGGACACGAGAGACGTGGGACCAGAACTCCTGGACATCCTGCATTTTGCAAGCTGCACTCCTTCTACAAGGTATCTCAAAGTTGTGCTTTGGGGTGCTTGAAGCCCCAGCCTGACTACCATTTACACCAAAGCGCAGGCCCCCATACTCCGCAAATGTCCCGTGGGCCCTGATTTTGCATTTGAGCTCGATGTGTCTTCCCAGTTCCTTGCCCATTGGCTCGTGAGCCCCCTGAAGACTTTTCTTTACAACAACCTTGCTTTCCTGGTTTCTCCAGGCTTACTCCAGCTTCCCTGCAAAGGAGAAGTGCCACAGACCTTGCTGGTCTGCAACAGATTATAAATCAATGTGGAAAGGATCACTGGTCCTGCATAACCAAGGTCTGCAGGTGCTTTCAGAAAGCTTTCATCCAAGACCCTTACGGGAAAATCTCCCTTACAGCCAATTCCTTCGCTTGAGGAGAAATTGCAGCTCCATTACTGACTACAAAAGTCAAGCGAATGACTTATGTGACAAACTACTTGTTCGTCAATATCCAAAGAAGGTGATCAACACATGCAAGAAACGTGCCCGCAACCAACCAAGAGAAGCACTCCTAGAGACGTGTGCTAAATTGAAGGAAGATAGGATCACATGCGTAACTACTTATAGCCCAGTCACCAACCAAGTGAAGAAAATAATCAACAGAAACTGGAGAATAGTAACATCTCACAATCTGAATTGGCCTAAACCGATGTTTGCCAACAAGAGAAGCCGCAACCTCAAGGACTTGCTGGTGCACACGAGACCCCCACCTAAGAAAAAGAAAGACACACCTGGACTGTGGAATAACAGTCTAGTAACAGGCCATTACCCATGTGGAAACTGCACAGTTTGTGACACTACAAAACCCACAAAGGAATTACAGCTGCTTCCCAACTTCAATTGGAAATTAAAAAGACATACGAACTGCAACACAAGCCATGTCATTTACATGATAACTTGCCCGTGTCAAATGCGATATATTGGCATGACCTGTCGTAAAGCAAAACAAAGACTTTGCGAACACCGCAGCAATGTGAACTGTAAAAAAACAACCACAAAAATGTCAACTCACTACAAAGAATCTGGGCACTCTGTGAATGACCTACAGTGGGTTATCCTGGAAACCCTCGAAACTGTGGACTGGAATGCAGCTAAAATTTTATTTGAAAAAGAGCAACGTTGGGTGCACAGACTTAAGACAGACAGTGAGGGCCTGAATGATGCCGTTCCGTGGTTATGTCTTAACAAATAATTGATATTTTGTCTGAATTACGAATTTTCTAACGTTCTTTAACTATGAGAAAATTCAGAATGAGCGCAAAAGAGTACATTTTCATAAACTCCATCTGTCATCTATCTCTAAGCTAGAAACTATTACAATTCTTATCTGAAAATTAGGTATAACAATTTAGTACAACTAATAAGTACAAACACTCGAGTAACTCTTCAGTTTCCATCACCATGCAATAAAAGAAGACAGGTTACACACTGGCGATTGATTCCGGGTCACCAAGGGCAGAGACAGCACAAGCTGCTAGACGGGTGTTTGAAGGCTAGAGGTATCGAGGAGCATTGCCCTTTTCGTTATGGAGTAAACCGCAAGTATTAAAACCCCTTTACTAAACTCCTTTTTTCCTCACTCCACAACAGTGAAGCCTCCCCCTAACTGCTGTGGTTCCTGAAGAGACAAGTCTTACATAATGTAGAGGTACATTCCATAAGGTCCAGTTACGCATAAGCGCATGTGAAGACCCTGCTCTGTACTGAGTTTTGCTTTGTTTTAGACTTTTGTTAGAAGTGCCTACTTTTCGAATAGAATCTCTTTCTGAATAGGCTTTCCTGAGTGCGCATTTAAAGATACGATAGCGGCAGTATGCACATGTTCGATTTTCAGAATACATGTAGAACGAGTGTTTGATACCGTCTAATAATGAATGCATGTACTTTGAAATAATAGTAAGAGTCTATATTCGAACAGGTATTACATCGTTATACCAATGTCTAAGATAATCGTGATGACACAGTAAAATTGATTAGCGCCTTTGACGTCATGGTAATGTAACAATGAAATTGCGCCCTAAAGTAAATAGCGCTTTTAATATCAGGGCACTATAAAGAAATGATTTCATGACGCCTAAATACGACTTTGGGATTTATACATCACAATATTCCCCATAGAATTTTGAGAATGAGTAAGTTGACGCTTAATATGAATGTGACTCTGAGCCTAGTATTGCACAACTCGCTTTTAATTATATGTTTTTTTAAATAATATGCTTCATAATTCTCAACTGTGTCTCTATGTCATTGTACATTGCTGAAGTGTCTTTTCCCACTTATTCGCTACAAATATGGTTGCACTATCTCCCTTTTCTCTTATTACAGGTACAATGTGACCTACTACCACAAAACGAATCAGGTTACAAATTTACCTTTTTCTTTTTTTCACTTAATCACTTTAAGGTCCTGAGGTAAGCCGACTGACCAACAGGCAGATAAGGCTGAAACATGTCGACCACTTTTAACCTCACAAGTTTAGTGCGCTAGAATTCCTAAACAATTCCATAGCGACACGCCTTAATCTTCTACCCGAATCCAGAAATATTAAAGTTGAACCTCTGGCTGTCCGGGTATTTTATAACACCTTTATAGCACTATTTCACCTATTCACCATCACTACTGTTTTAACCAATGGTACAACCTCCTGGCGGAGGGTGCAAACAAAAACTGACCCAAGGATTAAGAACGGACACGTGTTACAAGAAGCGGGGATACATCATATACCGCTACACGACTCTGAAAAAAACACGTGTATGAGGGTCTTTTATTTGGGAGACACCTACCGATCCACCTGCAGACCTTGGTTATGCAGGACCAGTGATCCTTTCCACATTGATTTATAATTATTGAAAGGAGATTGAAAGGATCTCTACTCTCTCTCCCTCCACCAATTGATGATACGTGGTCTGCAACAGAGCCAATCTCAACATCCTGAGTGGGTTGCGGTTGCCAAGGCCTGTTGGGTCCAATCCAGATACCAACACCGCAGTCAACTAGATCCTTTGTGGAACCGCTCGAATCCAGCGTCTGGTCATTGTCGATGCCTCCTGGACCTCGTGGCTGAAGAGACAAGTGTGACTTCTTCACCTGAAATCACTCGACATTGCCTGGTTCCTTCCTGGTCACTGGATAGTGTAGTGACCCAGACTCTGTCCTTTCTGCTTTCAGGTTCTTCAGATCTTCGATCCACCCTTGGATCCACCCGGATACTTTTCCTCTGGTCGCCTGCAGCACTTCTCTGCAGCTCTCCATTAAAAACGATGATGAAACCCGACACGAAAAAACACCTATGCACCCGGAATCCCTGGGTGAGGTAACATGAGTACTCCAGTGCTCCCGTGGGTCTTGACTCTTGAAGTGTCCTAGTTTAAAAGGGTTCCATCCTAGTCCATCCGTAAGTGTCCTTAAATTGTATATTTCTAACTTTTACGATCTCCATAGAAAGTCAATGGTAACCCGCGCCTGTGTTTAGACACTGCACGTGTCTCCTGTGTGCCTCCTCCTTCCTAACCTTTGGTTAGAGTAGCCCCAGCGATTCCACAGGCCCCAGGTCTGCTTTCTAATTCTCTCGTGGTTCTTATACCACTATTTTAGTATATGGTTTGTGAGGCCCCTAGGGCATAACGTATACTGTGCAACTTATTGTATATTAACTCAGTGACTTCTATTGTACTTTTACCTCTGACCTCATAAAGAGTGCAGAGGGGTTGTGTTTAGAATAAATACATATATATTTGGTATATACCTTGTGTGGTGACCTTTCATTTGGTACTCAAGGGATTATAATTGATAAAACAACTTGCTTAATACTCTCTCTGAAGTCATAGCCTGATGACTGCTGGTCCATGCTACCACTAGGATAGCTTTCTATAAGGTTGACTTTACAACCACCATCAATAAGGGTTGATTAGACTGTGGCAAGGTGCCCATTAGAACTTGTGGACATCATATGCCAGACTAGCTTCTTACAGTACTCATGCACCCCAACGCTACTTATACACTTTGCAATCACCCACAAACTAAGAGTTCAGTCATGCAACTACACAGACATTAGTTTTGTACTCTTGCAATCAGTCATACATTTCTCATGCGCTCCTTCAATTAACTACACATTACCCTGCACTCATGCAATCACACAGACACTATCCATGCATTCTTCCAATGTGCCAGCCACTAACCATGCACGTATAAAATCACTTAAGTACTACCTACGCACTCATCTAATCACTCAGACACAACCCATGCATTCGTTCATTCACCCAGACAATACCCCTCCATTCATGCAATCACCCACACATTACCAATGCACTCCTTCAATCTCTCGGACAGTGCCGATTCAGTCTTCCAATCATTCAAGCACTACCTATGCAGTCATGCAATCACCCAGGCACTACCTATGTACTCATGCAATAACCCAAGCACTACCCATGCACTCATACATGCACTCACTCACCCACTACCCATGCAGTCTTTTAATCATCCAGACACTACCCATACACTAATGTAATCACCCAGGTATTTCGTATGCACTCCTCCAATCACCCAGAAACTGCCTATGTACTCCTCCATGCACAAAGGCACTATCCATGCACTCTTCTATGCACCCAGACAATTCCCATGCACTCCTCCAAACACCTAAACATTACCTCTGTACTCATAAAATCACCCAGGCATTACCAATTCACTCCTCCAATCTCTCAGGCAGTACCCAGGCACTCCTCCAATCATCAAGGCACTACCCATGCACTGCTCCAATCACCCAGGCATTACCCATGCTCTTCTTAAATCGCTCAAGCATTAGCCATGTAGTTACAAAATCACCCATGCATTACCAATCCACACTTTAATCACTCAGGCAGTACCCATGCACGCCTGCAAACACCCAGACATTACTCCTACACTCTTGCAATCACCCACGTATTTCCCATGCACTCCTTCAATCATCCAGACATTACTCCTACATTATGGAATCACCCAGGTATTAGCCATACAGTTCTGCAATCACCCACGCACTACCTATGCACTCATGCAATCACCCAGACATTACATATGCAGTCCTTCAGTCACTTAGGCAATACCCCATGCACTCCTCCAGTCTTCCAGACATTACCCTTGCCCTCATGCAATCACCCAGGCACTACCTACGCACTCATGCAATTGCTCAGGCATAACCCATGCATTTCTTCAATCACTCAGGCACTACCCATGCACTCTTCCAATCAGCCAGGCACTACCCATACACTCATGCAATCACACAGGTGTAACCCATGCACTTACAAAATCACCATGCACTACCCTTCCACTACTCCAATCACCCAGGCATAACCTATGCACTCATGCAATCACTCACCATTACTTATGCACTCCTTCAATCACTTAGGCAGTAATCATGCACTCCTCCAGTCACCCAGACATTACCCTTACCCTCATGCAATCCTCCAGACACTACCCATGCTCTCATGCAATCTCTCAGGTATAACCTATGTGTTTCTTCAATCGCTCAGGCAGTACCCATGCACTCTTCCAATCAGCCAGGTACTACCCATGCATTCATGCAATCACCCAGGCACTACCCTTGCACTCATGCAATCACTCAGGCATTACTCATGCACTCCTTCAATCACCCACACATTACCTCTCCACTCATACAATCACTCAGGCACTAGCCATGCACACCTGCAATCACCCAGACATTAATCCTGCAATCTTGCAATCACCCAGGCATTACCGATGCACTCCTCCAATCATATATACACTACCTGTACACTTCTCCATAAATCCCACTTACCACAATTCATACAACACTTACAAATGTTTCTATTTTAAACCAAATGGGTAGTTCTGATAAGAACCATTTTTGTCTTCTTTTTTTGTTTGTTTTTTAACTCTTTTTTATATTGTTTGGATTTTGTTTTTTGTAAAGAAAAACTAAACAGAAACAACAGCAAAAATGATCCCAAAATGTTTTTGTATTTTAAAAAAAAGATAATTCTTTGCTTTTCTTCTTCCTGTAAATGCTGTTCTCTTACGAGACACTGAAGATGGATAGTCTGTAAGTGGTTCAGCATTGATGATGTGCCGCAGAATATTTTTTCTCTGAACCACGTGAGAGAATATTCCCACAAATGGTGCAGGTAACTTTTCAGGCATTTACTGTTTTTTCTCCTGGTGGTATTGAGAAAAATGCCCACACAATACTTTTGAATATTTTGTTCACTGGTTCCTCCAGGTCTTCTTCCTCTTCAGGTGGAATCTGCTGAGTATCATTTCCAGCTGTAATTTTTACATTAGTGAAGAAAAGACCAAAAAAAGGCAAAAAAGAGGATCAGAAATCAATAGATGTGTCTTCTGAGATGCTCTGGAAGGAATAAAAAAATGGGTGGGGTCCTTCAAGTTCTAGAATCAAAAGGTTCTTAACTAGTGGAATTGTTTCTTTTAAAGTCACATGGGATTCACGCATTCGGCGTGTAACCAGCGCGCACCCAGTGAGACGCCTACAAAATATATTTAACAATAATTTATCATTATTCCAGTTACAAATATAGGACTTTTATAATTAGTTTAAATAATCTCTTGCTATAATATACATATTAAACTTATATACATATACTTTTAAAATGTAAAGATTTGTGATGGATTTGCGCACCTGGCGCAACCCCCGGAACTACATATGTGATGTTATGCAGAGCCGAAATTCGAGCACCCGTCGCATACCGAAAGGCGCATCGTACACGACTTAACCAATATGGCAGCTTGGAATCACGCACCCACTGAGACAGGTACTCGATCGGTACGCCAATCCACTTTTTAAAAAAGAATACAAAATGTATATTTATATTTTAGAAAATAGAAACATAATATTATTTTTATGACAATAAAAAAAAATAAGTAAAAGTATTTTTGGGACATTATAGTTAGAAATTAGCATTTAAAAAACCTTTGAAATTCACTGAAAAAACCATAGGAAGCTGGGATGTTATGATTAGAAAATATCATTAAAAAAATATTTGAAATTCACTGAAAAAAACATAGGTTTCAGACATCACTGATAACATCTCAAATGACATCACTGATGACATCATCTGATACACCTCATCACACCCTAATATAACCTTTGATACACCTACTCTAAAATACAGACTGACATTCTCTAAACCATAGACACACCAATGGCAGTTACTACATACCCACTAACCGATTCCTAGGTCTACACACACATCTACTGCCTCATCCATACAGTCACTCATACATGTAGTCACTCATCAATACAGTCACTATCTTATGCCCTCATACACCCATAAAGACATTCACACACCGCCACTCACCCATAGAGTTACTCACTTAGCTAGTCAGTCATGCAAAGAATCAATCACGCTCCCATTTATTCACCTACACAGTTATACACACACCACCTCACTTATTTATACAGATACTAACACATACTTACTCCCTTATAAAATCACTGACACAAGCATACACTCATCCATACAGCCACTCTTACAATCACTCGCTCTCACATACAGTCACTTATATACTACAAAACTCACATATACTGCCTTTCTCATATGTAGTTACTGACACATTTACCACTGAGAGATTCATTTACTTACTAACATACCCATACACATACTCACCCACCCAAACAGCCCTTCACAGATGCACTCTTGAACCCATACACCCAGTGAATCAACCACTCACACATCTATGCAGAGTCACACACCCCCCACCCACCCACACAGACACTCAGGCACCCATACAGATACTCTGACAAACAATCAATAACCCATATAGACACTCATGTAGCTACTCACCAACTCATGCAGCTGCATACACACCAACAGACAAACAGATACAAACATTCACACAGTTTAGTCACTAACCCATGCATTCAGTAAGACACGTTTAATCACTCATTTATATAATCAGTCATGAACATACTAAATCATCCATCCAGAAAGTCATACACCCACTCATTCTTCAATACTCCTTGGCCTATATATATATATATATTCACTGAAAAAACCATAGGTTTTACACCAGTTATAGTTAGCTGGAAGTTTTACTCACATAAAACCATTGAAATTCCCACGTTATAGTTAGTTGGACTCACTATAACTTGCGCGTGCAATGCACTGCTGATGACGTCACATATTACATCACTCATGACATGGTCAGTGACATCACTCATGACATCACTGATGACACCATCCAGTGAATGTGTGTCTTTCTGAAAAATAAATATTAGTGAGTAATGTTTAAATATTTAAATATATGTATTAATGTTTCACTTTGTGTATAAGTGGCTGCATGGGTTGGTGAGTAGCTACATGTGTAGGTATATGGGTTATTAGATGTTTTTCTTAGTATCAGTATAAGTGTTTGTATGGTTTGGTGGGGGTATTACTTAGCACATAGATGCATGAA
Organism: Lissotriton helveticus; assembly: GCF_964261635.1. NCBI lineage: Eukaryota > Metazoa > Chordata > Amphibia > Caudata > Salamandridae > Lissotriton > Lissotriton helveticus. The sequence goes on along the minus strand of NC_136067.1, from coordinate 1,071,607,930 downwards.
TGACTGACTCTCTGTTTGTATGTGTTTTGAATACAGCACATGTGCAGGACTGTATGGGTGGATGAGTGTGTATATGTGTATGTTAGTGAGTGAATGACTGTCTCACTAGTGTCTTTACCAGTAACTACATATGTTTTAATGTAGTATATGTGAATTTTCATGTATATAAGTGACTATATGTGAGAGTAAGGGATTGTAAGAGTTCCTGTTTAAATAAGTATGTGTTTCTATAAGTGATTGTTTAAGAGAGTAAGTATGTGTAAGGTTCCTTAGACGTAAGGTGCTAGTGTGTGTATAGCTGTATATGCAAATAAATGGATGTTCAATATTTTTTTTGCATGTGTGAATATGTGTGAGAGTATCTTTTGGATGACTCGGTGTGTAACAGGATGCATAGGTGTATCACTACATATGATGAGTGAGTATATGTATGAGTGACTACATAGAACTGTTGGTGAATGAGTGGATGTGTATATAGATGGTGGAATTACTGAATTGGTTGTTGTAACTGGTATGGGTCTCTCCATTTTTTTGAAAATTTTAGTTTCTATTTTTGAATATGTGTTTCAAGGGTTACATTACACTGAAAGGAGGTCTGTCACTCTGTCACAAGGATGGTGTCATCAGTGATGTCATGAGTGATGTCACTGACCATGTCATGAGTGATGTAATATGTGACGTCATCAGCAGTGCATTGCACGCGCAAGTTATAGTGAGTCCAACTAACTATAACGTGGGAATTTCAATGGTTTTATGCGAGTAAAACTTCCAGCTAACTATAACTGGTGTAAAACCTATGGTTTTTTTCAGTGAATTTAATAGTTTTTTTTAATGCTAATTCCTAACTATAACTGGTGTGAAACCTATGTTTTTTTCAGTGAATTTCAATGGTTTTTTAATAGCAAATCTTTATAGGTATAAAAAATAATAAATTTTAAAACGAATTTTATATTGTATTGTAGTGTAGCTCCTATTTTCCCAATAGGCTCTGCGCATTGGAATAATACCTACAGCAGTAAAGGCCTAGGCCAGACGTTAACTAGGTCTACTACTGTCGATACTAGACTTAATTTTTGGGTTTTCCAGCTAAGCTCAGAGTTCGCTAGAAACTTTCTCGAATGTTCAAGGAAGGAATTAACTCCCCTGATTAGACAAGAAGGGATTTAGTTTCTGACAACCATAGAACATGACAACTTTGCTCTCCCCTAATCAAGAGTCAATCTCGAGAGTCGTGTGAGCACAAGGCAATTATTTTACTCAGTCAGTACGTGCATTCTTAGTCTCATCAGAATGTAGAGAAAAGAAAGAGACGGGCGTGTTCAATAAAAAGGTGTTATTTATTGATCAGTCTCTTTTCTCATACATGAGAAATGGATCGATATTATTGCAATACTTATAGTTAAGTAAAGTGCATACATTAAAAGCAATAGTATAAAATAATACTGTAAAAACATTGATATGCTTTCTGAGCCATATGATGTTTGAAAATGATTAAAATATATTTACATACACATATACATTTGACTAAACGTACTCAACTGGTGTTTCTAAATACGCCTACCCCGTGTACCTGACCTAAGTCTAATGCGTGGGCGGGAATAGAAAGTTACAGTTTAAGTTAAGTTTGTTTTTGCCAAGTGAATAACTAAAGAATTCTCTGTGAGGGGTTATTCAGTTCTGTACCTGGAATTTAGGATGAATGAGGAATGGTATCTCTTTCTCTGCTCTCGATATTCCAGGCTGCCTGCGAGGGCTGCCCGAAAGCGCCGGTGCTGGGTCTCTCGGCTTGAGATAGCAGCGCGTCTCTCAGCGCGTCAGGAAGGCGGGGCTGCGCCAGCGGGGTCTGCTTCTGCTCTCGGCTTCGGCAAGTATGGCTGCTCCGTCTTGTCACCACACGTGTGTTTGCATAGGGCAAGATCGGCAATATTTATACCTTAAAGGTGCCGAGATTGACGTAAGGATGGACATAGATACGTCAATAAAGATGTCATACGACTTGCTCGTTAGCACATTCTTTACTAAAGTTCTCTGTGAAATCAAAACAATGGCCGCACGGATTATCCAGGTTGTCATAGGTTTGATTTGTTATGAGAACGTCGTATGCCTTATCAGGGGCTGGAGGAATGTCGCTTGTCTAATTAGATCTCAAGCGTTATGACCTAATCAGATAACACGTTCCTGTGCCGTAGTGTGACTGCGTCAGATAACGGTATCTGCATCATGGGGGCTTTTCTTGCCTCATGGGCTGACTGTTAGTTAACTTGATAGTTAGTTTAACCAGAATAGGGTCAGGAATAGGGGGACTGATTCAGAACCTATAGAAATACACGACACCCACTCCACGCTAACTATGGTCATATCTACTAATCTATGCATAGTATAACATAGTACAACATACTATAGAGTATAGTGTATACCTTACCACCCCAAAATACATAAATGCTTTTCGAAATTTTCAAATATACTGAAAAATTGCAGTCATATATATTGTATGCACTTAAGCTATGGTTTAAATGCAAAAGTAAACACGCATTTGTATGCATTATTGCTTATTGGTATATGAGAAATACACATGAAATGGCTCTTAATATGGCTATACAGAAAGGAAGTTCGAGACCAGTTCATCACATAATAAAATATTTGTGAACATCCCAGCGGGCAACTAAAGTTTATAAAGTATCTAAAAATAGAAATTTTAGTTCTCTAGGAATAGTTTCTTACTTTAAGCAGAAGATCAGTGTCCCGGGAAAAAAATATGTAGAAAAATATTTTAAGGGGCTTGCTGAAAAATATTGCTGTCCGTGAGCTGGAGTGAAATTGTTCATGTGACTTTATTTTTAAAGTTGAAGGCCGAATTCAGGGAACGCCGTGTGCGAGTTTACTCAAAAGTCTCTATTTCTGTTCTGGAGAGAACATCATATCATTCAGGCTTTCGAAAAAACTGTCAACAGCTTCATGGGAAAGTTCCACTAAGTCGGAAATAGGTGTAACCATGCATTCGTGCGCATGATTGTCTCCATTGACATTCTGATTCGCATTGCTGACAGAAGGTCGTACCTGTTCGATGCTGCTTTCATCTTGAACTTCACTACTCTTCAATCGCAGTGGTGAAGATTCCAGGAATGCCGTCATCAGGATTGGCAGCCTTTGAGGGCAGCACAAAGCGTGAACCTTGGTAGGAACCAACAGTGTATCTGCATCCACTGGCGCATCCGATTGTAGCGTCAGACAGGTGTCTAACACGCATTCTTCTCCGCATAGCAGACACCTTAGTACAGGTAAAACACACCTTTGCCACATTGGTCGAAATGATAGAAACCAAGTCATGTTTAGGTCTCTAAGCCGGGAGAGTCCCAGGATTTTTGATATCCGGTCCCGGTATCCAATGGCTAGGATCGTATCTTCCATTGTCGCGAGAGTTTGATCTGTGACATGGGTTGCCATAACGAAAAATAAGGACTAAGAATAGGATTCCTGCAATTAGTCCCAGGATCAGGGGAAGTCCGCCAAAAATCGAATGGACGAAATCTGGAAAAATACCCAGTATGGCTTTGAATGGTGTTAATGCCATCGAAAATACTGTCTTAAATACCCTTGAGACCCCAGTGGTATCAGAAATATTTAAGATTTCGCTTAGGATTTCCGCGAAATGTACGGGGGAATTAGTTGATAATAATGTGTGTATCTCTGCAGTCGTCCTTGCGACTTGTAGATCATACGTTTCTTTTGATGACGTGAGCCTTGTAGGCGTCTGAAGAAGCACTGTTTTCATTCTGCTTAAAGTATCTATTCGAATAGAAGTAATTTTCAAACTGGGCCATGCCCTTGCCTCCCTGTCTGGAAAGGAGCTGGGGAATAAAGAACGTCCACAGCACTTGACCTTCGCCGTCGTAGTGCCTAGATAAGGAGTCCCGGGCATAAGACTACAACATCTGCGGTCTACAATAAGAATGTAACTCCCATTATAGAGTCTTTGAAAGAATGGTTCTATTTCAGTTGCAGGTGCGCCTTGCTGGTGACATGAAAGGTTGTATGAATTCCCTTCACAGGCTCCATGCAAACTAATTCCGTTACACAGAAGCGTGCCGCTTAGTGACATAGCACAATTGTTGCCACTAAGAAACACTTTCTGTCCTTTATTACTGACACATGCATGTGAATAGGGCAGATTCCAAGTTGTTTTAAGGTACCCCTTTCCCAATTTCTCGTACATGCCAGCCTGTATATATTTTTGGCAGTATTGAAACCTGAAGGTTGAGATTGGAATATTTATGATTCCGTGGATTATCCATTCACTGACAGGTCGTTCTGACATTGTCATTGGTAATCTTTCTAGTTTTTCAATGCTCAAGATTGTATAATCAGCACCCTTTTGCGCCATACCGATTTGTCTATCAGTAAGGTTAAAGATTTGGAATAGTGACGTTGTGTTGATTAAACGCCAAGGCACGTAGCCTGAACGCAGATTTTGTAAAGTCCAGCCAAGCTGTACAATGGAACGCAATTGTGACTGACCATGTTGTAATAACAGTAAGTCTTGCGATAATATATCGATTGCTGAAGACACAATGCTGTCCAATGAAAAAATTCTGGAGGACAGAGTCATTAACCCATTGTCCACTACAGAAAGTGATTTTTCCAAATTGATACGGTCAATTTCCCGTATTCTTTCTGCTGTCTCAATTTGAGTAACCTTCCAGGCCTCATTGTATGCTGCATATACAGAGGCTGCTATGAAACGCTTTTGACGCTGTTTGCGTGGTCCCAGTATGAAATCACGCAAGTCAGCACCATCAGTAAGTAAAGTTAGGTGTTGCTTAATTTCAGGCAGTGTGGAAGTTTGTAGCCACTGAAGGCATAATTTGCCCACACTGTAGGTTGTTATTATCCCTGGGTGATGTCTTTGGGGATATCTAGGGTCTGGCCTGGTCATTTTGAAACCCTGTGTTTTATTCAGGAATCTATCTTGACAGTTATTTGTATCTGTGGGCCAGATCAACCATTGTTTCCAATCAGGATGTGTTCTGTTTTGGTTTAATATATGGTTTACGTCTATTTCTTCATCTGTATCAGAGCTATTGCTAAACATTGTTGGCTTTGGAATAGACGGTTTAATTAAATCTTTGATTTTGGCTAAGCCAAGACAGGTGGTTTGTTGAACAGTGTCATTTAAAAATATCATTTGTTCTGGGATCATGCAGGCTCTAAACAAAGCTTCTATACCCTGTACTTGCCATTCTTTTGTACCCCAAACACTTTTCAGATCAACATTTTTGTCCCAATAATCAAATCCAAAAGTATTCATTTTTTCAAAGAATGAATCTGAATATATCAATTTTGTGTTGGTTATCATGGTTTTCATCCCTGTCTTGTTTGACAATTTAAAATAAAATGTTTCAGCATTACTTGTGTTAAAACCTGAAAAATATGAATATTTGTCATAAACGGTTCTTGAGCTCCCTTTTGGAGGTGTAGCACAATGTTCCCATTGATTATAATTTAAAACATTTCTAGGTTGTGCAGATTTATGCAAAAAATGGTTACCATAATGGTTATAGCAATACATACTATCATAATTTGTAGAACCTTGCAAATAATCATGTTTTGTAAATTTAGCAGACATTACTAAGTCAGACATCATGTTGTTAATACTTTCGAAGTCCCAATCATCAGCAAATGAGTTTGGTTTTGCAAAGTCACTCAAGGAGATCTTGATTTGGTGTGGATATTTCAGGATCTCGACCGGACCATAAATTTCATAGTCAGTATTGTCCCAGGCTACCCCACCAGGTATAGGATTGGCTGTGAAGTTGGCTGAAGAAAGTTCTCTTTTCTCGACGTGTGAAGATGTGTGTGGTTTGAGGACCAAGTTGATGTTCTGACTTGCTGTGTCCATTTTAGCATATTTTCCCTCAATGAAGCGTCCCAAAGTAAATACCATGATGAGCCAAAGTATGAGGATAAATGCACCAAAACCCACCCAAAATTCAATCCATGGAGAAACCAGATATGTTTCTTTCAGTTGTTTCAAAAGTTCCTTAGCTTTGTCTTTAAAGGATTTTGATGATGGCTGTGTCTTTGATTCACTGAAGCCGTCAGAGGAATCATCGAAGTTGATGAAGTAACCGGATGCAGTTCTGTCAATTGTTCCAATTGGTTCAGGATTTCTGTTTTTTGCATTTTCACTTGGTACTTCAGTATAGATTGGTGTGTCTCTGCTAAATGTCTTTATTTGGGTTTTCAGAGGTCTGAGTTCTATTGCATTGTTGCATAGTCCTTCTTGTTCTTCTGCAGGCGTTTCGAATGTGATGAGCCTTTTTGATAGGACCTCTGTACTGGTAGCAAACCTAGGTGTTCTGCTACTTATTGGGAGTCCACTTGGCCTACTGTTTGTTATCGGCCACATGTTGTGGTTTTACCAGGTCGATGGATACAACTCGGTTCTCCTTTTTACCAGCAAGTGGCGGTAGTACAACTGATCTTGTCCCGTTGACAGACAAGACAGGAACTGCTTTTCTGTAAGAAGGCCCAAATTCCTTCTTTACCGCAATCTTCTCCCTGACTAGATCCCCGACTTTTGGAATCCAGACAGGTCTTGCTGGGACAGGTGGTGATTCTTCAGTGGTCGTTGGCTGTTGTTTCAACTGTATGTTGCTCAGGTCTTTTCTTGTTTTGTTTAAGTCCTGCAAAATAGCCAAACGGTCTTTGACATCAAAGGTTTTTTCTATTACCAATGAAGTCTGACTATCAAGGTCAGAGATCAACATCCTAGTTCCGAATAATAATTCGTACGGACTGAATCCCTTCAGAGAATTTCTTGGCAAGTTATTTAGACTACGTTGGACACTTATTAGATGTTTGACCCACCCAGCTCCCGAACCTAATATCCTTTCTATTATAGATTGCTTTCTGCCTTGGTTTTTTCTTTACACCATCCTGTACCCTCAGGAAGGAAGTGAGAAGATTCCCGCTGGGCTGTGCTCATTTGGCCATGTTTCCCCCCAGGCTGGTATGCCTGAGTGAAAACAATGGTCAAACGTAACATGCTCTTAGCGTATATGCCATTTAGACTCGCAAATCTTTGTATAACAGTCCGGACGTCAGCCGAGTGCTGAGGATCTACATTATAAGTGGAAACTAGCCTGTATATGTTAATCGCAAGCCATTCTTTTTGCTGGTAATATTATCTGCCTTGATACGACGAGGTATTAAACTGTTTCTCTCCCCACTGCGATCTCTGTTGCAGTTTGGGCAGTTTTTTACAAACATGGTGTAGTGCAGGCTCATGCCTGGCCACCAGTACCGTGATTGTAATTCTTCCAGAGAATTTTTCAGTTTGAGGTGTCTGAGACCCTCGCCCATGTGTGCGTCTGCGATTAACAAGCTTCTCCTGTCCATGTTTGGAATCACTCTATCCCCCACTCCAGGGATTCGAGCAAAAGGGACGGAGTTTGCATCGATTATGTATGTATAATTGAGTGGATAGTTGATCGGTAACGCTGAGCAGTCGCCTCTTGATGACGTTTTCACCGCCAGCATTGTTTCACCGTCAATGTATTTTAATGTACGCTTTTTTCGATCTACGGGAGCCGGTTTAGTGGCTGCCGCTGCGGCTGCTTCAGCCAATGAATTCCCCACAACGTGAACGCCATCACGCTGATGACTCAGTGAGTGTGTCACGTGAGTCTTTGGTAGTTCTTTTTTCAAAAGAGCTACTTGTTCCCAGAGCAGTTTCTGCTTTATTGGTGCATCTGTGTCATCTTTGTAACCGTTCTGAATCCATGTCTGCAAATCCTTGTTATATGCTTTGACGCAGTAATATGAATCTGACACTATAAGTGTCGGGAATTCGCGATCCGCATTATCTAGCGCCATTTTCAAAGCTATTATTTCAGTTTGTAGTTCTGAATTAGTTTCTACTGAGTGTGATTTTGTTAATAGAGGTCTTAGTTTACCTCCGCGCCACACTTCTTTTGTAATCTCACATGTGGGGTTGTATGCTTGTTCTCCCCAAACGGAGGGTTGAGCATGTCCGTCTGTATAGATTACACAGGCGTAATGTCTTAGAGGCAGAATGTCGATTGGCAGAGGATACGTCTTTTCATATTTTAGATTTTTTAATTCTTCTAGTTCTGGATCAAAGTAGCAGTATACTTTGTCCGTTGTGATTGAATTTACCCATTGTATCCATTCCGGATTCAATGTTGTTGTTGGTAAATTACAAGGTGTTGTTAGTGCCTCAAAGGCTGATTCTGCTGTTCTGACTGTGATATGTCTACCGTCAGCTATGTCTTTTTCTCTAGCTATTGCGGTTTGAACTGCACGAATTATTTTTTCTGTATTACTGAATTTCTGTTCAGCTTCTGTGTACAAGTGTGATTTAAATGCAATTGGTACCGTTTCTCCCTCATTAGAGGTCAGGTATGTGAATCCGCATCTCCCTGGGATGACTCGGATCACAAGGTTGCGTGTGTTATCACGTGTTTCTAATTTTGTTTTAATTAGCATGTCTGTTTGTAAGGATCTCAAAATTTCTGTGTGTGTTTGAGTCCAATTGGATCTTTTAAAGTCTGGTTTAATTAGATCATAAAGGGGTTTGACCCTTTCTGCGTAATTTGCAATGTATGTTCTTCCGAAATTTAGGAAGCCTAGAATTGACTGTAAGTTTTTTAGTGTTTTAGGAGCTTGGATTACGGCACATTTCTCTAGGAAATTGTCTGCCAGGCTTTTACCTTCACTTGATAACTCATATCCTAAGAATAGGACCGTCAGATGGGCAATTCTGGATTTTTTAAAGTTGAATTTGTAACCCTCTGCAGCGAACCCAAGTATTATGGTGTTCACTCTTTTCAAGTGAGTATCCAAGTCATCATCTGTTAAGTAAATGTCATCGACATAAGATAATGCTTCATCATCATATAGTTGTAGTAATTCTGTTACTCTCGCTGAGAATACCCCCGGGCTGTTCTTGTACCCCTGGGCTAACCGACAGAATTGTTTTTGAGTGCCATTTACTGAGAATGCAGTTAATTATCTGCTCTCCGGTGCTATGTTTTGACAAAAGAATCCATTGGAGATGTCCAGGGTTGTTTTGTATTTTTTGCGCACTATGTTATTCATTAGTGCAGCACTGTGTGAGTTTTGCACTGCAAAGGTTTTGCAACATGTGTTAAGGTGTCGGTAATCCAAAACTAGACGATATGAATTGTCTGGTTTGGAGACCGGAAACAAAGGATTGTTCATTTGTGAGGTGCAAGTTTCAATCACCCCCTGGTATTCTAGCTGATCTAGTATTTCATTTACCTGTTTTTTAGCTTCTTGCTTAATTGGGTACTGCCTTTGTGCAGTAGGTTGTGATTTTAACTGGATTTTGTGAGGAGGAGAATCCTCATCCCATCCTACATGATTTTTATATAAAGCAGGTGCTAAGGCCACTGCCCACTTTCTAGCAAGTGTGTATTTTTTATGAATCTGGATTTGATTCGAGAAGGCAGGCATAATTACTTCTTCGCCATGAGGGCACTCCCTGACAAACTCTGGTGGCCAGTCTTTTTCAGCTAGAAGGATATCATAGCCCTTGGAGAGATTATCCCAAAATAGTCCCCTTATTTTCCTAGTCTTATCTCCCTCTATACGTAATGTTATCTCGTATATCTTGTGGGGTTTGCTAACTCTGGTGTCTGCAGTTTCCACTTGAAGATATTCATTCGTGTCCACTGTCTCCAGATGATTCATAAGGACTTTGCGAGCTATGCTCACCTCTGCTGCGCTGTCTAGCATTGTCTGAGCCCACTCTCCGTTTTTCAGTTGTGTCCTCAGTATTCTCGGCATTGTTAACTACCTTGATACTGGCTACCTTCTTTTTTGGAAATTGTAATTTCTTTTTTAGCTGAGCAGGTTCCTTGTCTTTGGACTTGGCGTGCTCTTCTGATCGTCCTCTTCTTTCCGATTTCTGCGAGGAATTCTGAAAAGATTGAGAGGGACGTGTATCAATGTCTTGATATCTATCAGGTTTTTTAATATTATCCCTATTTCTAAGGTTATATCTATTCCCCGAGGGGTCACTCTGCGGTGACCTCTGTCTTTGGTTTGGAGATTTCTCTCTTCGCCTAGGAGACCTTCCTCGGGACTGGAATTTCTTTTCTTTAGGATTGGATTGTTTGTTTCCATCCCAGTTCTTTTTTGGTGAATTATTATTATTAAAAAATATTTTTTCTGGACTTGTAGTCAGTTGCGGTTTTACTGGTATTCCACCTAGACTATCTTTGCCTAGTTCTTCATAGGATTTTTCTATGATTCTGGCAATTTCAGCTGGTTGGTCCGCTATATCTGTCTCTTTTAACCTCTGGCGGATCGCCACGTTTGCTGCTTCACCTTTTATGTTGGCTAGTAATATAGCCGAGACCTGCTTGAAGTCTTTCAGTAATTTCATACCAAGAGTTAAAGCAGGTTCTGGACCGTATTCATCTTGAATTTGTTTTAGCACATCTGGTATTACCGAAATGGATGGAACACCGTGCGTTTTTGTGTAGATGGAAGCAAAGACTGTACCCCAAGTGTCACAGTCCTCAATGTGTGGTGCGATTCCCATTGGGAGACATATAGTCAGAATCCTGTGTTTTTCTAATGGGGTGGTGTCAGGAAACACCGCCTCTATTTGGGTAATTTTCTGTGCCAACCAGAATGGTATCTGTTCCCGTTTAGCTGGAACTTTACCTAGGCAGGATTGGATGTTCTGTGGTGTAATTTTATTTGTGTTCCCCTGGTGAGGGGTCAGCTGTGGAAGTTTAATCGCTGGCTGAATTGTTGAAGTCCGCATTACATACTGAACTAATTGTCTATGAATTTTTAGTAGTTGTTTTAGCTGTATTAACAGCTCTGCTGCAGGCATTCTTTCGATGTCTGGATGTGGTGTGTATCCGGCTAAGACCGGCCACGTTGCTCCTGGTCTACCTAAAGGACCGAGCCTGGTAATGTGATTGTTATGTTTTAGGGCGCCATCAAATAAGAGCAAATGCTCTTGGAATTTGAGTGGTACTTCCACCTCCTCGAAAGGAGTGTATGTTTCAGGAGGTTCCTCTACTTTGTAATAGTGGAAGTACTTTGTTACAGCATTTGCTGCCGGAAAATGTATCCATGAATAGTATACCTCTGTCTGCCGATATTCGTGTGCCTCAATTACGAATATGACTGTGCCACCTCTAGGTGTCAGTCCATTTTCTATAAGTTTTAAGGTTATAGATCTCCTTTTAATGACCGGAATGAGTGTTATATTCGGGTCTGCTGCTTGCATGGTAGCATCAGCATCTGCGAGTTCAGTTGCTAATTTAACTGCCTCTCTTTCATCATCACTCTCTGCCATTTTACAGACAGGATGGTATTATGTTTGTTTGCAGATCAGGTTTCTTTATGGAACAAAGATTAGATGCACAATATTTTGGAACTGTTTATCCTTCAACGTTGACTTGACCAAGAACCATACATAGGAGTTCCCTCCTGCGAGGTTTTGGAGGATATAACCTTTCACCCACTCCAGACGTCTTTGGAGTTTTTGGGAAAAGGGGTCTGAGTCAGAAAGCACGACTGAGTTACTCTAAATGTCTTACGTTAGTTTTATCGCCCTTTCCAAACGCGTTGGGCGCCATGTAGTGTAGCTCCTATTTTCCCAATAGGCTCTGCGCATTGGAATAATACCTACAGCAGTAAAGGCCTAGGCCAGACGTTAACTAGGTCTACTACTGTCGATACTAGACTTAATTTTTGGGTTTGCCAGCTAAGCTCAGAGTTCGCTAGAAACTTTCTCGAATGTTCAAGGAAGGAATTAACTCCCCTGATTAGACAAGAAGGGATTTAGTTTCTGACAACCATAGAACATGACAACTTTGCTCTCCCCTAATCAAGAGTCAATCTCGAGAGTCGTGTGAGCACAAGGCAATTATTTTACTCAGTCAGTACGTGCATTCTTAGTCTCATCAGAATGTAGAGAAAAGGATGTTCAATAAAAAGGTGTTATTTATTGATCAGTCTCTTTTCTCATACATGAGAAATGGATCGATATTATTGCAATACTTATAGTTAAGTAAAGTGCATACATTAAAAGCAATAGTATAAAATAATACTGTAAAAACATTTATATGGTTTCTGAGCCATATGATGTTTGAAAATGATTAAAATATATTTACATACACATATACATTTGACTAAACGTACTCAACTGGTGTTTCTAAATACGCCTACCCCGTGTACCTGACCTAAGTCTAATGCGTGGGCGGGAATAGAAAGTTACAGTTTAAGTTAAGTTTGTTTTTGCCAAGTGAATAACTAAAGAATTCTCTGTGAGGGGTTATTCAGTTCTGTACCTGGAATTTAGGATGAATGAGGAATGGTATCTCTTTCTCTGCTCTCGATATTCCAGGCTGCCTGCGAGGGCTGCCCGAAAGCGCCGGTGCTGGGTCTCTCGGCTTGAGATAGCAGCGCGTCTCTCAGCGCGTCAGGAAGGCGGGGCTGCGCCAGCGGGGTCTGCTTCTGCTCTCGGCTTCGGCAAGTATGGCTGCTCCGTCTTGTCACCACGCGTGTGTTTGCATAGGGCAAGATCGGCAATATTTATACCTTAAAGGTGCCGAGATTGACGTAAGGATGGACATAGATACGTCAATAAAGATGTCATACGACTTGCTCGTTAGCACATTCTTTACTAAAGTTCTCTGTGAAATCAAAACAATGGCCGCACGGATTATCCAGGTTGTCATAGGTTTGATTTGTTATGAGAACGTCGTATGCCTTATCAGGGGCTGGAGGAATGTCGCTTGTCTAATTAGATCTCAAGCGTTATGACCTAATCAGATAACACGTTCCTGTGCCGTAGTGTGACTGCGTCAGATAACGGTATCTGCATCATGGGGGCTTTTCTTGCCTCATGGGCTGACTGTTAGTTAACTTGATAGTTAGTTTAACCAGAATAGGGTCAGGAATAGGGGGACTGATTCAGAACCTATAGAAATACACGACAGTATAATTATGTCAATTTTTTATTTTTTGTATATTTTTTGGCCGGAGCGCTCCCGGGTCGCGTACCGGTGAACGCACGGGTGAGCGCAATGTTACGGCACGCCCCGGGGCGCGTACCGGGGAGCGTCCCGTTAGCGCTATTCCCACGAACGAAAACAACATCGTGACGTTTCGCGTAACCGCGTAATGCGTCATATGACGCACTGCGTAAGCGCACCCGGAAGCACGCGAGTGCATACGATCGCGCAACGTCCTGACGCGCTTACGCCGCGCGCCCCGGGCCACGCCCTGGAGTGCGCCTACGGGCGCGTCCCGGGGCACGTAGCATAAGCGTGTCGGGTCATGTGACCTGAAAATAACACTTTTCATTGGTTGCTAACATTTTTTTTATAAAGAATGAAATCCCCACCCATTTCCTTCACTTCTTCTTTCACTTTTGTGACTGAAAGACCTGCCTGTTTTGCTGTCGGTTCTTTGTTGGCTATCTTTGATTATCATGGCTGCCAGACCATCCAGCAGTGAAGATGACTCCAATGAATTCATCGATGAAGAGCCTCCTCAGCCAAAATACAAAGAACATTTCATCTGGAATTTTTTTTTCATACCTGCTCACCAGAAGAAGGTAAATGCTCCAAAAGTGGAATGCAGGATCTGTCACACAGTCCTGTCACGGGGTAACCCCAATAAAAAATATTCTTTTGGGAACTCCACAATGATTCGCCATGTGGAGAGAAGGCACCCCCAGAATTTTGCCCGGGAAAGTGTCAGGGCTCTGGCACAAAAGGTTCCCAGTGATGGGGCCTCTACATCAACCGGAGGACGAACACCATCGGTGAGGGGGAGATCACAAGAGCAGGTTCCGAACATTCAGCCTGCATTTAACAAAGGCGCCCTTAAATGCAGATACTGTGATCAGCTACTTTCCTGTGGGGAGGAAAGTGTTCTGCTCATGGTTCGAGCATTGGAGAACCATCACTGCCGTTACCAGCCCTAATTTTTTTTTTTGTTTTTTGCTCCTGTTGAGCAGTTTCCATTCCCTGTTTTTGTTGTAGTTCTAAAAAAAGAAAAAAGAAGAAAAAAAAAGTTCTTTTCAGAACTAACTCCAATTCTCATCAAAGAGCTATATTCTTAAAAAAATGAAAAAGAGTAAGTGAAGTGGAGTGCATTGATAAATGAAAGGAAAATGAGTAAGAAAGAACAGAAAAGTATGAGAGGAGAAAGGAAGTGAAGTAGGGGGACTGCAAGAAGGTGAGTGTTGGGAACGAAAGTAAGGAGAAGGAGAGTGAACATGGGGAATGTGGTTATTCAAACAAAATGTAGAAAAGGAACGGGTGTGTGGAAGGGTAAGAAAACATCCATTGCTGGAGTTGCATCATTTTTGTGACACTCTCCAGCAATGCATCACTTTTGCGCTTACAGATACGTCTGAAATACTGACGTATCTAAAAGTACTTGCGACATAATACGTCATATATTTAATATGACGCATGAGTAGAAGAATGAAGGCCTCATTTATGAGGCCATGCGTCACTTTTACGGCACCGGTGCGTCACTTTTTGTGACGCACCAGTGGTGTTAAAAATGCACCTTATTCAGTCATATTTACAAAGTGACACATCTAGGTACATGCATCACTTTGTAAACCCCTGCGCCACATTCTACCTACGTCAGGTGTAATGTATGCAAAATGGGTATATTGATGCAAGAAAGGGTCGTAGAGGTGACGCAGTGAATGAACGGGGTTTTCCCCATGCTACGCTCCCCGGTACGCTCCCCGGTGCGCGTACCGGGCGCTCCCCCCGCGAAAACCAAAAAAAAAATATTATTTTTTTTACCCGAGGGACACTTTTATGGCCCCCACATCAAACCTACGGGGTCAGGGGGGGTCTACCCTGCCCCCTTTTGATTATTTCCCCCTTTGTTTTACCACCTCTTGTGTCTCGATCCTACCGAGACACAAGATGGCGGCCGCTCCGGACTGTTTTGAATGTTTACAGACACCCGAGAGCCAATCAGCTTTCCGTGCTCAAGTCGCGTGGCGCGCCCGGAGCGCTCCCCGGTGCACGTACCGGGGCGCGGCAATAGATATATACATTTTTTTTAACCTAAATTACTCAAGATCCTCTGGAGCACATATCTTGAGACATAGCAAAGGCACACCGGCTACCAGTTCCTACAATTTTGCCAAGTTTGGTGAAAATCCATTCAGCCGTTCGAGCTAAAAGTGCGACCGAACGCCCTATGGAAATTAACATGG
The DNA here is from genome assembly GCF_964261635.1 of Lissotriton helveticus. Classification (NCBI taxonomy): domain Eukaryota; kingdom Metazoa; phylum Chordata; class Amphibia; order Caudata; family Salamandridae; genus Lissotriton; species Lissotriton helveticus. Next base: position 1,071,592,665 of record NC_136067.1, on the reverse strand, counting down.
GGAAAACACGTTTTGGGACCCCCTTTTATCTCGGCCCCCGCTTGACGAATCCCCCCAAACTTGCAGGGAAGGAGCGTAGCGCCGCAAGGCAAACTTGCTGAAACTTTCAGGCAGATTCCTCCACCGGCGCCAAAGTTATTCCAAAAAGAATGTTACGATTTCCCTATGGAAATCAATCCTAACTATAACTATCTACTGGCGACCGCCAGTAGGTAATATATATATATATATATATATATATATATATATTTATTTTTTTATTTAATTTTTTTGGATACAAAAATGCACAGCACTCCGGAGTGAAAGTTATTTAACATAATTTATTCGCACAGATCCCAACCAACGGGTTTCAGCCTACTCGGCTTTGCTCACGGAAGTGAGTCTTCTCTTCTCTTCTCTATTTAAGCCCAGAGGACCGTTATGTGGCATTCTGGGCATTGTAGTGTATTTTATACATCCATTCATTAGTATCCAGATTTTACAAATAAAAGATTTCATTTACAATAACTGTCTCAGGTGGAGGATTTTTTGATCTACAATTTGACATAACCATCAATACTTTTTTCATTATACACGTTTGTTGTAAACATTGCAAATTAGTTTTGATATTTTCAACGTGTCATATCTTGGTAGATAAAAACCGTATCATTGCTATTATATATTTATGTGTCCATGCTGTTTTTGAGTATAGTACTCATAATTCCATTAGCATTTAGGTATGTCAATAGTTTTCTATTGTACCCAAAATAAAAGTTTTCCTGGTATTTTGATGCAATCATTCCCAGTTCGCACTTGTTCACAGGATATTATATCCACAGTTAATTCATCAAAAAAAGGGTTGTTCCTTATAAGTTCAGATCTTATCACTCATATTATTCCAAATGTGTATAAAGCTCCTCGTCATAATTCATTCCTCTCGTGGTCTTTGTTTTGAGTCTCACAATGTATTTGGATTCCATTTAGTGAAGTTTTCTAGTTCTGCCCCCCCGTTCATTCAACGTGACTGTTTTTATGCAATAATAACACATTGATCTCCAATCTCCCTTCTGGCATACCATCATGTGTTTGGCGGTCTCATATGAGGTGTCTCTATTTTTCACCGCTCTAATGTCTTCCAATATGCGTTTGCGCAAAGTGCAAGTCGTACTTCCAATGTATTTGCTGCCGCAATTGCATTCAATAATGTATTTTGCATATTGTGAAGTACATGTGATCTTCTCATTTAACGGTCCTCTGGGCTTAAATAGTGTAGAAAGAGAAGACTCACTAACCGTGAGCAAAGCCGAGTAGGCTGAAACGCGTTAGTTGGGATCTGTGCGAATAAATTAAGTTAAATAACTTTCACTCCAGAGTGCTGTGTATTTTTTTATGCAAAATTGACTTTGAAGCCAGGATCCGGCTTCCACGCCCAGCACCCGCTGCAAGAGCGCGCTGTTCTAAGGATCACATTGTGGACACATATATTCACTGAAAAAACCATAGGTTTAACACTCGTTATAGTTAGGAATTAGCATTTAAAAAACCTTTGAAATTCACTGAAAAAACCATAGGTTTCACACCAGTTATAGTTAGTTGAACATTTTACTCATACAAAACCATTGAAATTCCCACGTTATGGTTAGTTGGACTCACTATAACTCGCGCGCCCGCAATCCACTGCTGATGATGTCACATATTACACCATTCATGGCATGGTCAGTGACATCACTGATGACATCTCAAATGACATCACTGATGACTACACTGATGACATCTCAAATGACATCACTGATGACATCACTGATGACATCATCCAGTGAATGTGTGTTTCTGAAAAGTTAAAATATGTTTTATATATTGAAGAATGAGTGTATGTATGAGTGTCTGGATGAAGGATTTAGTAGGTGCGTGACTGACTGTATGAGTGAGTGATTAAATGTGTCTTATTGAATGCATTGGTTAGTAACTAAACTGTCTGAATGTATGCATCAGTATGTCTGTTGTTGTGTAAGCTGCTGCATGTGTTAATCAGTAGCTATATGAGTGGTTATATGGGTTATTGATTGGTTGCCCAAATATTTGTATGTGTGGGTGAGTGTGTGTGTGGGTGGCTGGGAGGTGTGTGACTCTGTGCATATATGTGTGAGCAGTTATGCACTTGGTATATGGGTTCAAGAGTGCATGTAGAAAGAGCTGTATGGGCGGTTGACTGTGTGCATGGGTGTGTTGGTGAGTGAATGGCTATCTCTGTGCTCCATGTCTAAGTAAGTACATATGTAAAACACAGTGCATGTGAGGGTTGGCATATATAAATGACTATACATGAGAGCCTGTGATTGCGTAAGTGACTGTATGGATCAACGTGTACTTGTATCAGTGATTGTAAAAGAGAGTAAGTATGTGTTAGTATATGTTTGATCAAGTAAGGTTTAGTGAGTAAAACTGTGTAGTTGAGGAAATGGGAGTGTGATTGATTCTTTGCATAGCTGACTAGGTGTGTGAGTAACTCTGTAGATGAGTGTCAGTGTGTGAGTGTCTGTATAAGTGTATGAGTGGATATGATAGTGTTCTATTGATGAGTGACTGTATGTATGAGTGATTGTATGGGTGAATGAGTGGATGTGTGTGTAGACCTATAAATCAGTGCTTATGTAGTAACTGGTATTGGTGTGGCAATAATTTCAGGAATGGTAGTTTGTATTTAACACTGGGTGTATCAAAGGTTAGATTAGAGTGTGAGGAGGTGTATCGTATTATCACATGGATGATGTCATCAGTGATGTAATCATGATGTCATTTGAGATGTCATCAGTGATGTCATCTGTGATGTCATTTGAGAAGTCATCAGTGATGTCATCAGTGATGTCACTGACCATGTCATGAATGATGTAATATGTGACATCATCAGCAGTGGATTGCGGGCGCGCAAGTTATAGTGAGTCCAACTAACTATAATGTGGGAATTTCAATGGTTTCGTATGAGTAAAATGTTCAGCTAACTATAACTGGTGTGAAACCTATGGTTTTTTCAGTGAATTTCAAAGGTTTTTTAAATGCTAATTCCTAACTATAACGAGTGTTAAACCTATGGTTTTTTCAGTGAATTTCAAAGGTTTTTTAAATGCTAATTCCTAACTATAGCGAGTGTTAAACCTATGGTTTTTTCAGTGAATTTCAAAGGTTTTTTGAATGCTAATTCCTAACTATAACGTTTCTGAAACCTATGGTTTTTTTCGTTAATTTCATAGTTTTTTCAAAAGCGAATTCCTTTGTATATCGACTTTGTAACCTACGTTTCTTTTTTTTTATTAGCTGTTTTTAACAAATAATAATTATATTTAAAAAAATATATATTATTTGTTCAATGTATATATATTTTTTTAAATAATTTTTTCCTGGTGCGCTCAGGGTGCGCGCACCGGTAAGCTTTCCCGAGAGAGGAGCGAGAGCACTAATTCTGCGTTCGTAAAAAAAAATATGTATGAAAACTAAATAATAATGCAAGACATTGTGTACCATACTTATAAAGCAGTATTTTTGATTTTCCGAATGAAAATGATTTTGCATTTCCATAAAGCTACCAAAACGTCACTCAGGCGCGCCGCGTAAGCGCCCCCGGAAGCGCCTACGTTCACGCCGCGTGAGTGCCCCCGGAAGCGCTCCGGTGCGCGTAGCGTAAGCGCGTCAAGTCATGTGACCTTAAAATAACAATTTTCATTGGTTGCTAACAGATTTTTTTTCCAAAGAATGAAAACCCCACCCTTTTCCTTCACTTCTTCTTTCACTTTGTCGAGAGCAAGACCTCTTTTTTCTCTGCTTATAATCTGTGGATACAATGGCTGCCAGAGCATCCAGCAGCAGTGATGACTCTGATGGATTCATAGATGAAGAGCATACTCAGCCGAAGGTCAAAGAACATTTCATATGGAAATTTTTTGATATTCCTGAGGGACGTAAAAAAGTAAATGCTCCAAAGGTGGAGTGTAAGATCTGCCATACTGTACTTTCCAGAGGAGACCCTACAAAGAAGTACAGTTTTGGTAATTCTACCATGATTCGCCACGTGCAGAGAAGGCATCCCCAGAACTATGCCCGGGAGAGTGTCAGGGCTCTGGCACAAGAGGCTCCAAGAGATGGTGCCTCTACTTCAACTGGAGGAGCAACTGCATCGGTGAGGGGGCGACCAGAGCAGCTGATCCCCAATATTCAGCCTATTTTTAATGAGGCCTCCATCAAATGCAAGCATTGTGATGCCTTACTTTGTTACGGGGAACAAAGTATTCTGATCATTGCTCGGGCATTAGAGAACCACCGCTGCCATCCCCAGCCCTAATTTTGATTTTTGTTTTGCTCCTGTTGAGCAGTTTGCCATTCCTTGTTTTTGTTTTTGTTGAAAAAAAAGAAAAAAGAAGAAAAAAAAAGTTATTTTCAGAACTACCTCCAATTCTCAAAAAAGAGCTGTATTCTTAAAAAAATGAAAAAGAGTACCTGAAGTGGAGTGCAGTGAGAGAGGAGAGGAAAATGAGTGGTGAGAAAGCAAAGAAAGGGACGAGAGGGGAAGGGAAGTGAAGTAGGGGGACTGAAAGAAGGTGAGTGTGGGGAAGGTGAGTGAGGAGAAGGAGAGTGAACATGGGGAATGAGGATAAGTGAAGAAAATGTAGTAAAGGAACGGGGGTGTGGAAGGGTGAGAAAAGAGCAGTGATGTTTAGGAAAGAGTGGAGATACAGACTGAATAAAGACAAGTGAGTGTGAGACAAGGTGAGTAAGGGAGTGAAGAGACAGAGAAAGTGAAAGAAAAAGTGAGAGTAGAAGACTGATGGCCTCATTTATGAGGCCATGCGTCACCTTTGCCCCGCCGGTGCGTCACTTTTTGTGACGCCCCAGTGGTGTAAAAAATGCACCTTGTTAAGTCATATTTACAAAGGGACGCATCTAGGTAGATGCGTCCCTTTGTAAACCCGTGCGCCACATTATACCTGCGCCTGTGTAATGTATGCAAAGGGGGCGTATTCACGCAAGAAAGGGTTGTAGAAGTAACGCAGTGAAATCTATGAGATTTCACTGCATTACTTTTAGGACCCCATTGCGTTAAAATCTTGCGCCTGCCTCACTGCAGGCGTAAGACTGACGCAGGCCCTTTCACATGGGGCTGGCCCCATGTGAAAGGATGCATTGCTGGAGTTGTGTCACTTTTGTGACACACTCCAGCAATGCATCACTTTTGTGCTTACAGATACGTCAGAAATACTGACGTATCTGTAACTCCTTGCGAGAGTGGAGATAGAGACTGGATAAAGACAAGTGAGTGTGAGACAAGGTGAGTAAGGGAGTGAAGAGACAGAGAAAGTGAAAGAAAAAATGAGAATAGAAGACTGAAGGCCTCATTTAAGAGGCCATGCGTCACTTTTTAAGCCGCCGGTGCGTCACTTTTTATGACGCACCAGTGGTGTAAAAAATGCACCTTGTTGAGTCATATTTACAAAGTGACACATCTAGGTAGATGCGTCACTTTGTAAACCCCTGCGCCACATCATACCTGTGCCAGGTGTAATGTATGCAAAGGGGGCGTATTGACGCAAGGAAGGGTCGTAGAAGTGACGCAGTGAAATCTATGAGATTTCACTGCGTCACTTTTAGGACGCCGTTGCGTCAAAATCTTGTGCCCGCCTCACAGCAGGCGTAAGACTGACGCAGGCCCTTTCACATGGGGCTGGCCCCATGTGCAAGGATGCATTGCTGGAGTTGCGTCACTTTTGTGACACACTCCAGCAATGCGTCACTTTTGCGCTTACAGATACGTCAGAAATACTGACGTATCTGTAACTCCTTGCGACATAATGCGTCAAATATTAAATATGACGCATCAGGAATGTCGCAAGGAGAGAAAGTGAAAGAAAAAGTGAGAGTAGAACACTAAGGGCCTCATTTATGAGGCCATGCATCACTTTTACGCCACCGGTGCATCACTTTTTGTGACGCACCAGTGGTGTAAAAAATGCACCTTGTTGAGTCATATTTACAAAGTGACGCATCTAGGTAGATGCGTCACTTTGTAAACCCCTGCGCCACATTATTCCTGCGCCAGGTGTAATGTATGCAAAGGGGGCATATTCACGCAAGAAAGGGTCGTAGAAGTGACGCAGTGAAATCTATGAGATTTCACTGCGTCACTTTTAGGATGCCGTTGCGTCAAAATCTTGCGCCTGCCTCACAGCAGGCGTAAGACTGACACAGGCCCTTTCACATGGTGCTTGCCACATGTGAAAGGGTGCATTGCTGGAAATTATTTTTTTACTATAATTTTTTACACTGTTTTTGCCTGTGGTGCGCTTCAGGGCCTCATTTATGAGGCCATGCGTCACTTTTACTCCGCCGGTGCATCACTTTTTGTGATGCACCAGTGGTGTAAAAATTGCACCTTGTTGAGTCATATTTACAAAGTGACACATCTAGGTAGATGCATCACTTTGTAAACCCCTGTGCCACATTATACCTGCGCCACGTATAATGTATGCAAAGGGGGCGTATTGATGCAAGGAAAGGTCGTAGAAGTGATGCAGTGAAATCTATCAGATTTCACTGCGTCACTTTTAGGACGCCATTGCGTCAAAATCTTGCGCCTGCCTCACAGCAGGCGTAAGACTGACGCAGGCCTCTTCACATGGCTCTTGCCCCATGTCAAAGGATGCATTGCTGGAAATTATTTGTGGGTAACAGAGAAAGAGTGAGAAAAGGGGAGTGAGTAAATTAGAGGACAGAGGGTTTGAGAGAAAGAGTTACTGAAGTGGAGTAACAAGAGTAAGGGAAGGCAAAAGTATGAAGGAGCAAAGGATGGGAAGAGAGAGCAAGGGAAGTAAAGGAGAAGGTTTCTAAAAAGGTGAGTGTGGGAGTATGGCTGAATTATAGGTTGTGAGCGTGACAGAAGAGGAGTGACAGACTAAGGGGACGGAGAGAATGAGGCTAACAGAGATAGAATGAGGGAAGGGGAGTGTAGAAGTAAGAGGACAGAGGAAGTAAGAGAAGGTGTTAGTGAAGTGGAGTAAGGAGAGTAAGGGAAGGGAAAAGAGTGAAGGAGCGAAGGAAGGGAAGAAAGAGGAAGGAAAGTAAAGGAGAAGTTCTGAAAGAAGGTGAGTGTAGGAGTATGGCTGAGTTATAGGGAGTGAGCATGATAGAAAAGGAGTGAGACACTAAGAGGACAGAGAGAATGATGCTAACAGAGAGAGAATGAAGGAAGGGGAGTGTACAAGGTGAGTGTGGGAGTATGGCTGAGTTATAGGCAGTGAGCGTGACAGAAGAGAATTGAGAGACTAAGGGGATGGAGAGAATGAGGCTAACAGAAAGAGATTGAGGGAAGGGGAGTGTAGAAGTAAGAGGACAGAGAAAGAAAGAGAAGGAGTAAGTGAAGTGGAGTAAGGAGAGTAAAGGAAGGGAAAAAAATAAAACAATGAAGTAAAAGAAGAGAGAGGAAAGAAAGTAAAAGAGAAGGCCTGGAAGAAGGTGAGTGTAAGAGAAGAGTGTGAAAAAAGAGAGTAAAGTGGGGAATCAGAATAAGTGAGGCAAGCGCAATAAGCGAACAGAGGTGTGGGAGTATCAAAGTGAGGTTATGGAAAACAGTATAGAGAAAATAAATATTGTACATCAAACTTACCTTATAAGTAATGTACATTTAATATCATATTACCATTAAAACTTATATCTGTGAAAGACAACAAAAAAATTGAATATTTATAATATATATTTTACAATACAAGCAAATGACCTTGAGACAAAGGAAGTGAAAGAGGGAGAACATAGAGGTAGTGAAGGAAACACTGGCAGAAAGAAACTGAGTAAGAGATTAAAGAAAGATAAGTAAGGGAGTGTGGGTGAGTTTTAGGGAGTAAGGATGACGGAAGAGGAGTGAGAGAGTAACAGGATCGAAAGACTGAAGCTAAGAGACAGGGAGTAAGGGAAAGGGAGTGAGGATGTGAGAGGACAGAGGAAGTGAAAGAAGGAGTGAGTGAAGTGTAATAAGGTGAGTGAGAGAAGGGGAATTATTGAGGAAACAAAGAAAGAAAACAAGAGGACGGGGAGTGAAGTAGAGTGACTGACAGCTCGAAAGTAGTGAATGGGAGAGAGGGAAAAGGCAGTGAAGGAGTGGTAAATGAGAATAAGTGAGGAAAGTGGAATATGGGAAGAGAGGTGAGGGAGAGTGAAAAAAAGGCCAGTGAGGGTGAGTTAAGAGGAGTGATAGAGTGTGGAAATAGGTGAGTGAGCATAAGAGAATGGGAAAATAATATATATTTAATAATAATTGAAAATACAAAATAATTTCAACATCATTTTAAATGGTTTATTTTTGCTGTTCTCAGAATATATTGAATTTCACTTAAAACAGTGACTTCAATAGTACTCATCATATAACAGCGGGCAAAAAAAAACACAATCAAAATGATTGTGTTTAAAAAACCCATTGAATAATTTCTTAAATAATGTAACATTTTAAAAACCATATCTAAACTCACTTTTGATCCATCCACTTTTCAACGAGGCCCAAATAGTATATGGAAAGTCCTTTTCTATGTAAAGTAGTCCAGAGTATTCTTAATGTCTCATTTACCCGACTTTCTGAAAGAAAAGCTCCAACATCTTTTACATAATGAAACAAGAGTTTTACTTCCACCTCTAGCTTACCTTTTATAAATAATTTGTATAATACTCACAGCATACACTATATTATATACATATACTATCTCTATGAGAACTACATGTTTTTTATTATCTTCATCACTCTCATTCAGAAAGTAATTTTGAAGAGCAAACTAAGTTATATTAACTGCTGCAATCTTCATAGGCCAATTACCTTCCCTAAAATTTCGGTTGTAAGAACACTAGGTAAGAATTTAGTAAGTTCAATTCAATTCAATTCAATTCAATTCAATTAATTTATATAGCGCGCTACATACCCAGAGGGTGTCAAGGCGCTTGGAGAAGGGTGGGGAATTACTTGTCGAATATCCAGGTTTTAAGTTGCTTTCTGAATGCTAGGTGGTTCTGAGTGAGGCGAAGGTGAATGGGAAGTGAGTTCCAGGTTTTGGCTGCCAGGTAGGAGAAGGATCTTCCTCCCATGGTGGTTTTGTTGATGCGAGGTACAGCAGCAAGGGCTTGGTGGGAGGAGCGTAGCTGGCGGGAGGGGGTATAGAAGGAAAGTCGTGTGTTGAGGCATTCGGGTCCAAGTTCGTAAAGTGCTTTGTGTGCGTGGGTTAGGAGGCGGAATGTTATCCTCTTTTTGACGGGGAGCCAGTGGAGGTTTTTCAGGTGACCAGAAATGTGGTCTTTCCGCGGAATGTCTAGTATGAGTCTGGCTGATGCGTTGGAGTTTTTTCTGAAGTTTTGCGGTGGTACCGGCGTATAGGGTGTTTCCGTAGTCCAAGCGGCTTGTAACCAGTGCGTGGGTGACCGTTTTTCTAGTTTCGGTGGGGATCCAGCGAAATGTTTTTTTGAGCATGCGAAGGATGTTGAAGCAAGATGATGAAACGGCGTTGACCTGACTGGTCATCGAGAGTGAGGAGTCCAGGATGACGCCCAGGTTCCGTGCGTGGTCCGTCGGGATGGGTGCTTTTCCAAGGGACTTAAGTCAGAAGGCAAATGTTGTTTGGAAGTCAATTGAGTATCATTACAGAGCTTCCACCCTTTTTGACATTTTAAATAACATGTGTAATGTCCTGATGTTGTTGAAGGACCATCATGGTAAATAATTGCTGCAGTTGTAAAGGTCCTTCCTGAAATTGATAATTGAGAAGCCACAAACATTTTTATTAATGTTGTCAATTTAGTTCCATCAGGTCTACATCGTTGGAACATTAAAATAACATACTGTCCATATCTTCTTAAAAATAAAGTTGATAGCATTGCAGATTTACATTGACTACAGACCATGTTTCGATTTGCTGCTCTAACTACATTATTAAAAGACAATGATTTGCAGTCTGGTAAAGTCAAATATATAAATCTTTCAGTGTCTACTGTAGTACTACTTGAAAAGGACCAATTGTCACAGTCATGTTGCCATTTATAAGAAAGGCCAAAAAGATGTTCTACATCTACACCTTCATCTTGCAAAACAACAAGCATATACGTTAGAAATTCCTGACAATCTTGCTGAATATTCTGTGTAAATTGATTTAGACCAGAACATATGTCTAAAACCTTTCGAATTTCAGAAACACTTTGTATTTTTGTTCTATCACTGCTACATTTCTCTAATACAGAATTTAATAAACAACAAAGTGTTTGATCACGATTTTCAGCAATCTGTTCTTTTACAGTTTGGAGAAAAAAAACAACATTAACGACTACATTAGCATAGCAGTTGACACCAGAACTATTTTCAAACTGAAATCCAACAACATCTTTAACTGAATCCATTTCATTTCTGCTTACAATTACTGTTTCATCTACTTTTTTTCTTTTTGCTACAACTTCACTACAATTTTTCTCATTTGTTCTTTTTCGGCCTACAATACGCTTTTCAAACAGAGGATATTGAGGTAAATTTGGAGCATACTCTCTTCTTAACCTATTATATTCTTTTGCACAATTTAGATCTGCATTAATCTTTGTCTTATCAAAATCAATTAAGTACAATCCAGATAAAGTTCTGACTCGAGATAAAGCAACATATGCCATGCCCTCCTTGAACACAGAATTTCCAATATTCACCAAAGCACTATCAACATGTAAACCTTGAGATTTATGAATAGTTACAGCATATGCCAAAGAAACAGGAAACTGTTTTCTGCGGACATATAAATCTTTCACTAGCAAAAAAAGAGCAGAACAACAACTGATTTGTTGTACTTCTTCAATACCATCAAATTTAATTTTTATAATTTCAATTCCATCTCTATTTCGGTAATTCACAAAATCCACAACATGACCCATTGCTCCATTTACTAAACCTCTTTCCACATGTAAATTACGTCGTAAAATTATACGACAATTTAAAGATGCATACAGAGTCTTTTCCATACCAGCATTTTAGATATTGTCTTCTCTAAAGAATCCAATTTTGTTTTCAACTTTTCTGACAAAATAATAGTTGCTCCTTCATGTTCTATTTTATCAATAGCTTCCAGTTTCACAATCTCTTGATTTTCCAACTTTAACATTTTGGTGTTGAAGATTGAACATTCTTGCAGAGTTGGCATCAAGCATATGACAGATTTGTTTTCAGGAATTTTCTTAAAAATATTCTCTGGGAGAATATTTTCCTTTGGAAATAAATTTGAAATTAATCGTCCATGTAAAGCTTCTTTGCCATGCTCAGTAAGTTTTCCAATTCTTACATCTTGTAGAATATTTTTATAATCTTCATCCTTTGCCTGTCGCATATTTTGAAACAGTTCTGCATATTTGAAATGTAACCATATGTTAACATTTCCTATGCTTCCTAAGCACTTCCTGGTATCTTCATGCGTAGGCATTTTAAACACTGGCTGTCCTTTCACTGGAGTTAGTTGCAGTAGATCTCCATAAACAATGATGTGTTTGCCTCCAAATAATACATCATAGTCTGTTTTAAGGATGTCTTGCATTCTTAAATGCACACAAGCAAGCATTACATTTGATACCATGCTAACTTCATCAATGATAAGAAGTTTCATTTTCTTTAGGACTCTTGAAACTTCACACCAAGCTTCTCCAGATAGCTTGTGGTATTGTAATTTGTTATCATGCTCCACTGGCAGCATCAATAAGCGATGTAAAGTAATCCCTTTAATGTTGTGTGCTGCCAACCCAGTTGGAGCAGTAACAACACAAGAGAGCGATGACTCCGTTTTTTTCTGCAAATATGTTGCAATCGCTTTAATCAGGAAACTTTTCCCAGTTCCTGCTTCTCCACTCACATACAGTCGGATAGGTACAAATGATGTACATGAGCACTCTTTTTTCTCATGAGATAAACCATGCTCAATTTGTTCTGTGACTTGGTCCTATATTTGTCTCTGCTCAACGTTTAGTTCTTTTTCCAAATCTTCTAAGTCAACTCCATCCTCCTGACCTTGTTCCATGGCTCTTTCAACTTCATCCATGGCAGTAGCAGCTTCATTTTGTATAATTGGTCCTCCTAGTGGATCTTGACTCAATGAAGCATAACTCTGACTATCTTGAGAACTGTCTCTAGCAATCTCTGCTGCAATTGTAGCTTCTTGCTGTATTTCCTCGTTCAACATTTGCAGATAATTTGAAAAAACAGGATATTCTATCGTATCCTTGGTTGCATTGAACGAATCTTCATTAACCCTGGGCGTCCGATTCGGCTACGCCCACGGAGTAGGCGTAGTGTTGCCTTCTACGCATTTTGCGTAGACAGCGTAGCTGGCAACACTACGCCCACTCCGTGTGCGTAGCCGAGTCGGCCGCCACCCGCCTCCCTCCCGCCCTACCCTAGATACATTATTTAAGCAACTACACTGAATAAAACAATTTTAAAGCACTTACCTTGTCCGGGGCTCGTCCGGGGCTCCCTCTTTGAATAGCGTCCTTTCCTGGAAACAAATGCGCATTTGCGCGGGCGGCCGCGCATGCGCATTTCTCGGGAGAAATGCGCATGCGCGGCCGCCCGCGCATGCGCATTTGTTTCCAGGAAAGGACGCTATTCAAAGAGGGAGCCTCGGACGCGCCGCGGACAAGGTAAGTGCTTTAAAATTGTTTTATTCAGTGTAGTTGCTTAAATAATGCATGTTGGGGAGAGCGGGAGGGAGGTGCGTAGTGGGGCTACGCGGAGTGCGGGAGTGGGTATAGCTTCTCGCCCACACCGCGTAGCTCCGCGAAGCCCCACTACGCCCACTACGCCCAGGGTTAATCTTCATAAGTAAGAAAATCTCCAAGTAGTTCCTCTTCTCTACGCCAAGGCTTAAAGAGTTGTAAAAGAGGTAAGTAATAAAATTCCCTTTTGTCTGGAGAATCACAACTCAATTTTCGATGATTAATCAAATGGCCTTTTCTTTGTTTTACTAGACAGCCTTCACATCCAACTACAGCATATACACCTTTATTGATTTCTTGTGTGATGTTCTTTTTAAAAATGTAAGTTTGCAGAACTTCATAGAGACAAGCGTTCTCAAGGTGAGTACTTCTATTTGGATAGTATGTATCCAACATGTTTGTCTTCAAAATATCTGTACTGTCTGGTTCTTTCTCCGCCGAATACTCTATTTCTTGTACAGATTTCAAAACTCGGTTTCGTGTTGCAGCAAGACCTAGACTCACCCAAATGATGGTTCTAGATTTGGCATATAGACTTGCTGATGACAACCGATCAGAACATTCATATGCTCCAATTTCTCGATGCGACAACATCTTCAGACTGTAACTGTTTAATTTCTTGCTTAGACTCTTTTCATGTGAAATTTCCTCCCACATTTCCTTCAGTTCCGTTTTTTCTGATTTTGTGATGTAAGACGTCACATATCGAGCCACAGCAATAGAGTTGTCAGCCACATATTGAATATCCATGTTAGCATTCCACATGGACAAAATGACTGGGTTGTAGTCATTTATGTATTTGGATTCCTCATTTCTTTTTAGGTTGTATGTATTTTTGGGTGATTTCCTTGTCACAGTATGTCACAGAGAAGACATAAAATTGTTGACTCTTCCTTTCAATGTTACTGGACGTGGAAATGCAAAACGACATTTCGTGTAGAATTTGTCCTTGGATTTGTATTTTCGACGACAGTATTTCCCACAACGATGGGTTTGAAAGCGTAAAACTTGATGTCTTAAATTGTTTTCTTCTGTACTTTTCGGAACAGCACATGTAGAATACTGCTCAATGAAACTCATCACTTTCTCATCTGAATCTGTTCCAAATTTAGGTGCATCTTTAATCCATAGCAGCATATGTATGTGAGGAGCACCTCTTGCTTGATACTCCTTTCTCCAAAAGAAATCCAACACCTCTCCAAGTGGAGGATTTTTTTGTTTGTAATAAAAGACATCATAGCTTCAAACCTATGATTGAAATACCTACATACATTAACTGGATCCAAAGAGCACAGTTCTCCAGGTGTCTTGTATTCAATATTTTCAATGTTTTTATTTGCCTCTCGTAGAAATTTAAGTAAGTCTTCCCAAGCATACTCAGCACAGCTAAGAGTGAGGAACCATGTACGAGTTCCTAAGTTTCTTAGCATACATTTCAATTCCCCATGACGACGGTACCAATACTCGTTAGTACCACGCTGACATGCCATGAGATTAATTAGCTGAGAATCCAAAACACTGTCTTGCAGTTTGACTTTATCCATAAAGTCCCTTGCCGAAACATTTTGTAGATGTGGTCCACTTTTCAGTATATGGTTTACTGCATAAGAAAGTCCAGACAAGTCACTCTCAAACAGTAGATGGAACAAATATGGAATGCATTGACGAAACCTTGGATCTTCTGCATATAATCTTGAAGTCCGATATTCAGATGCAGGAATTTGAACAGGTCGGTCGTCATATCGTCCACCTTCACCTGTTGGAAATAACTGTGGAAAACAAAGAGCTTCCAAACTTTCTTCCCATACACTAATGGGACTTCCTCCGGCTTTTTTCATCTGAAACAAGTCAATAGCATTTCCTATTACTTCTTTGGAATGCAATGGATGGACACTATAATGTTCATAAATTTCTTCACTTCTAGAGACATCAACTTTTTCTATTTGCCCAGCAGAGACATCAGTGTCCTCTTCTACAGTTGTTTCTTCTTCTCCCACATACACATTTCCATAGTACTGATTATTTTTTACCAAATACAACGTTGGCTCCTTGACTTTCCTAACATCCACTAATTCTTGCCAGATTTTCTTACTTTTTGTCGGAACACCATTAACTAGAATAACCAGAGGTTCCTCTTCTACTTTTTCAACACCAATTGTATCAATATTTTTCTTAAAATCTAGAGGCAAATAAACAACTCTTCCCTTTAATCCTCTCTGTAAATCTGAAGGAGGCAATTTCCCTGTCTTAGGCTCCAAGCGAACAATAGCCTGAAAAGGATGCACACATTGAATCAGAATAGACTCATAGGTATTTAAATCCATCAATTCAGAAGGAATGTCTACCAACTCCATATTATTATGAACAGCTCTAGCAGGCATTTTGTTTTCATTTAATTTGTTATAGCAATATATACAAATACGTTGATCAGAGCCCAAATCAAAACAATTTTCAACCAACAAATAAGTTGCAAAATCCTTCCACTCATTATTATTTATCTTTTCACTTTTTACATATAAATCAACTAATCTAGTCTGATGCTTATAATGAGTTTGTCGTCAACAAACAAAAGAAAAATTAGGCCTTTCACTTGAATTGACTTTAAACTTTATAATTTCATTTTCAATATTTTCTGTACTTAAAATCTCTTCATTCTCTTCTACATTACCTTCTATTACTGTATCAATTTCTGCACTAACCTCTTTTTCACCAAAGTAACAAAACTCAATTTCATTACAAATGTTTTTGACATCTAATTCAGTTCCATGCAAAAGAGCACTGTTTAACTGTTTTAGTTTAAGTGCTGGACTTTTTGCATAGTACAACCTTCTCACTAATTTCCTCACTTTATTATGATGCACTGCTAACATCTTAAAATGGTGAAAAGCACTCTGACATACTTTTCTTGAAAGACAAGCTAGTGAATGCCCTTACAAACCTGTTTTTCTCTCACTCTACAAGGATCTAACTCTTGTAAAATTTTCATTTTTTGTTTCACACTTTTCTTAGTATATGTCCGTAAGAAATTGCTAAACAAATCAATTGATTCCTGTTGGACACTACAAATACTACTACAATCCCATGTATACACTGGAGCCTTAGGACATCTACCTAAAACTTAATTTAGTAACACCTCTTCTGTATTTCTAGGCAGAATCTCTTCTTTTTCAACCGGACAACTGTCCTTCACCTCATATGCTCGACCACTGGTGTCAACTGCATGCACCAAATCATTATCTTGAAAATAACTTTCTTCATTAAAAAATGGCTCAGAACTTGAACTATGCTTCCATTCTCCAGAAAAAACATCACAGAAATTAGTTCGATTAATTACTCTCCTTCACTTACATTTTGATTTGAACACATTGATTATCTTATCAAGTGTACGAATTCTATTCATTACTAAACAAAACAATTTATTTTTCACTTTAAATGCTTCATCCACGATTTTAACTATGTTTTTTTTTCTTGTAAAAAGCAGTCTTTTTTTTACACCTCTTTATATTTTTTAATAAATTTGTTACTATTCTGTTGTAAAACATTCGTCTACGTATTTCAGAAAATTGCTTGCTTCTTCTTTTGGTATGCAAAGTATCATCTCCTTGTACAGGTCTAACATTTTTAGAAGGACATCCTGTTTTCTTTGAAATTACAGATGTTTCATTGTTCTTTCTAAAAAAAAAAAAAAATCTTGACATTTCAATAACTTCCGGAGAAAATTTTTAGATTGCTTACCAGGAACATTTTTCTTTTTCTCTGAAGATTTTATTTTGGTTGGTTGTTGATTTCCTTTTTCCTTAGTCCTTAATTTTCTTTTATAAATGTTTACTCTTCTTGCCTTAGAAGGCATCTTTTATTTTGTTTGTATAGATGATTATAATCTGTAGTAAAGAAAAAATAACATATTATAGACCACTACAAACATATTACACATCAATTGCAATAAGTAAACAATATAAACTCTAGTATAAAACAAAAGGCTCATTTACATTACATGTGCTTTGCTTTCTGTCAAAAAAGATTAACTAATTAATGTTATGTCTTTTTATTTTTTTATTTTTTTTTCTTTAATCCTCATTTGCTTGACCCACTCTTATTTAGCCTCCAACTGCCAACCACTTGAACAAGGTGCATGGTTTCCTCTGCACCCTATACACCATTCCGTGGGACTCGGCAAGAGATGGCCCGAAGAGTATCGTGGGAAAAGACTCCAAACTCAATGTTTTATTCAAATGAACTAGCCATTCGGAGCCAACTGGGGGGGCCTAGTTCTTGGAGTTTCAAGGCATAATCATAGGACCGGGGGGAAAAAAAAAAAAAACAAAAAAAAAACCCCGGTTATTGTCTCCAACGTACCAGCACGTCCCAAAAGATACAGCTACGTTCGCCACCTGATCTCCTCAAATCCGTTTTAGAGGTTGCGTAGAGGGATGACAGCCAGTTTGCGTGAGTTGGTGCTGAATTTTCAACCCAGACCTTGCATATCTCTCTTCTTGCAAGCAGTATGGCGAAGAAAAGAAATGTCCTTGCGTGCCCTTTTATGTTGTTGTCCCAGCCAAAAATGATCAAGGAAAGTGTGATGGAAATCGAGGTATTGAGAATGGAGTCCAAGGTTATTTTAACTTCATTCCAAAACTGTAATATGTTGGGGCATTCCTTGAACATATGGATATCTGAGGCTGCAATATGGCCACATTTATTACATTTCTTCCCTGGGATGAATTTAGATAGTTTTAGGGGTGTAAAGTATGCACGGTGAATTGTAAAAAAATGATTATGCCTTAACCATGCGGGTTTGACGCATTTATATAGTAGGGTACAAGAATTCTGCCAGGTTTCGATACTCTGGGCCCCCAGATCTGAGCCCCATAGTTGTTCCGGGAGGGTGAAGTCTCCGTCTATTTCTTCTAGCAGGCACCAGTACCACTGCGAGACCTCTTTACCCCCTGCTATTTGCGTTATCAGTTTCTCTTCAGTGATACTGTGCTTCCCTAATGATACCCCGGATCTGTTTGTTGCCTTAACCCAACTATCTAATTGTAAAAACTTAAACCTCAAGAGCTCTATCCCCCGCTGCTCCCTCAACTCCTCCCAGGGCATCAGAGAGTCACCTGTCAACACTTCTCCCCATGTTAGTATCCCTCCTGCTCTCAACGGAATAGTAAGCCTATCATCCCAGCAAGAAGGGAGCCCTGGGGAATCCCAGATGGGTGCAAGGTTAGAGTAGTATGACAAACCCAGGTTCCTCCTTATATGTGACCATAGCTTTGCTTGGGACATAAGAATTTTTAATTTAACTTTCTTGAAGTATTTCTGTTCTCCAAACTTAAACATGTAGCCATTAGTTGGTAGGCCAGCACCGATCAGCATTGCCATGAACATGAAGCCTATTGATGTGTTGGATGGCACTTTTAAGAGCATTCTCGAATGGGACAGTTGGAATGCCCACGCATAGTATTGCAGATCGGGCAGGGATAACCCCCCCTTTTCCCTCCTCCTCCTCAGCTTTTTCCAAGATATTCTTGCTGACTTGTATCCCCACACGAAGGAGTTAAACTCTCTCTGGCATTTCTCTAACGCTGTTTTATCGAAGGCGAGGGGAATCGTGTTGAATAAGAAGGTAAACTTGGGAAGGATTGACATCTTTAACAGACTTACTCTGCCTAAAATAGTCAGTGGAAGATTAGACCAAGATTTTAAAGATTTTTTAATTTCCTTAAGAATTCTCTCAAGGTTAACTTGAGCAATTTGGGCGATATCTTGCACTATCCGAATTCCTAAATATCTCATTGAGTTTGATGTATTTAACCGAAGGTCGGGTATGTTCCATGCCATAATGTCTGTCTTAGATGCGTTTATCTCATAACCCGAGATACGGCCAAAGTCCTCAGCTCTCTCGATGACTGCTGGGAGTGCGGTCTCTGGGTCTGAGGTAAATACCAAGATGTCATCCGCATACAAAGCTACCCGCTTTTCCCACTCCCCGAACCTAAAAGATGGAATAGAATCTTCTCGTCTGAGAACTTCCGCAAACGGTTCTATGTATAGGTTGAAGAGGAGGGGGGAAAGCGGGCAGCCCTGTCTTGTGCCTCTTAATATCCTGAACGAATCAGACAGTTTGCCATTAATTAGAAGCCGTGCTACTGGGGATTTATATATAAGCTTTATTGTTCGACAGAATTTTTCCCCTAAATTGACCTTCTTTAAAACGTCGTTTAAATAGGGCCAGTTTACCCTGTCGAAAGCTTTAGCCGCGTCTAGGGTGAGAGTTGCCAGCGGGATAGAAAATGCTGAGGCGATGTCAATCGCCCCCACTAAATCGTATGTTAAGTCGGAGAGCTGACGCCCTTTGATAAATCCTTTCTGGTCTTGATGGATTATTTCCCCCATTACTGATCCCAATCTAGCTGCTAAAATGGAGGCATATATCTTGTAATCATTATTCAACAATGATATAGGGCGGTAAGACCCACATAGTGTTGGATCTTTTCCAGGTTTTAGGATCAAGACTATGGTTGCCTCGCTCCATGATTGAGGTGGGTCGTTGCCGTCTTTCAGGATACCGTTGAAAAGGGCCGTCAGGGTAGGGGCAATTGTGTCGGCCAAAGCTCTGTACAGTTCTCCGGGGAGTCCATCAGGACCTGTAGCTTTGCCCTGTTTTAGTGCGGAAACGGCCTTTTTGACCTCTGCCTCTGAGATGTCCAATTCCATTGCCTCGCTTTGTGCTTGCGATAGATATGGAAGCGATATCTTATCAAGCCATGAATTCCTTGCCTGTTGGTCATCTATAGTGTTGTCCTTGTATATTTCCGCAAAGAACTGCGTAAAGGCAGTACTATTTTCTACATCTGATGACCTGAGCTGATTTTCCCCCGCCACCATAATCCCTCTTATGTGGTTTTTTGCTTGGTCTGCTTTAACCCTCCAAGCTAAAATCTTGCCTGCAGTTTCTCCGAATTCAAAGCTGGATAGTTTACTCGCCTCCCATTTCTTTGAAATCCTTTCCTGTAGGATATCTTCTATCTGACTTCCGAGGTCTGACATATTTTTTTGATCTTGTAATGACCCAGTTGTGCCCCCAAGCCTTTGTTCAATCTTCTCCAGCTCTTGTTCTAGATTCTGGATTTTTAGTAGATAGTTTTTCCTCATAAAGGAAGCTCTGTTGGTAATGCAACCTCTCAAGTAAGCCTTAAGAGTTTCCCAAACTAAAGCAAGGGAGGTCGAGTGCAAATTAATATCCAAAAACATCCTAGCTTCGGAGTTAAGGTATGTAACTTCCTCCGTGACCAATAAGATGGTTCGGTCGAATGACCAGGAGGGATGTTTTTTTTGAGCTTGAAGTATTAAAATGAAGGACAGAGCTGAATGATCGGATAGGTGAGAGGGTATGTACTTAATATTATCTATTGAGTTTTGGAGACAGTAGCTAAACAGGGCAAAATCTATTCGTGATGTATGTTTATATTTTAAATTCCTATAAGATACCCCTGGTTTAGTGCCGGCTCTTTCTCTCCATAGATCAGCCAAACCGAGATCCTCCATAATCCCTTTAAGAGTCTGTCTAGATTTTGAAGGGAGTTGACAGGTGTGCCTACTGCTATTGGTGGTTTTATCTAATTTCGGGTTTAAGATAACGTTAAAGTCCCCTGTCCAAATTATTGGGTCTGAAGTGGTTGTTAACTCGTTCCTTATTGCTTCCAAAAAAGATGGGTCGTCAGCATTAGGACCATAATATCCAACTAGATTGTACTTCTGCCCGTGTATGGAGAGGTTAACTATCAGCCATCTTCCACTGTTGTCCTCTCTAAATTCAAGAATCCGCACATTTGCTGATTTTTTGCAAATTAAGAGAATTCCTCTTATATTTGCATTGTGGTCGGTGCTTAAAAATACATCAATCCATTTTTGTTTTTTTAGTATTGCATCTACCTCGTTTTTTAAGAGATGTGATTCTTGGATAATGATGATCTGCGCCGGGGAATCGCGTAAATATTGTAGAATGCGTTCTCTTCTCCCTTGTACGCGCAGACCATTCACGTTCCAAGATAGAAAATGTGTCGATGTCATTTTTCCTTCCCAATCTTCACTTCCATACTACACATTTTGGTGTTTGTTACTTTGCTGCTTTTAGTTATTTTATCTAAGGCAGTTGGACTATTAAAAAGAAAAGTCTGCTTTGAAGGGTCAAGCTTCTGAGGATAATTTTGAGTTTTTATGCTTTTGTGCCCCCCCCCCACCCCTTTGGAGAACCCATCCTTATTTGCACCGGCCAGATGATGGGCCGGTTTGCGCTGATCTGAGCTCTACTCTCACACAGAGTTGTGCTCCATAAAATTATCTAGAAGGAAACAGTAATCAGTCTTGTGCTTTCACCATCACCATCGCCATCACCTACACCCTGTTGATTTTTTTATTTACGTTCTCCAGATAGTGTAGGTTATATTTATTTGTGTATTTACTCAAACTTTTTTTTTTTTCCCTGTCCTCCCCCCTTTTTTTATTTTTTTTTATATATGTTTTTTTTTTTCCCTTTTTCTTTCTTCCTTCGCCCCTCCTTCTCCCCCTTTTTTTGATGGATAGCCCTCTACCATTTTTCCTTCCCTTTTTTTTTTTTTCGCTTTGTGAGGGCACCCAACAACAGCAACTGGCAACGGCTGGCAAGATGCTTTAATTCTCGAATAATTCGTTATTCAGCCTATTGAGTGGGGGCAAGTGAACTGAGAAGATGGGATGGTCCTGGTCGTTCAATATTTGCCCTGAGAATGGTTCTGGATAGACTCCAGGAGCTCATCCGCCTCCAGTGGAGTTCTGACGTTATGCATCTTATTATTGTACATAATGCGCAGGTAGGCCGGGAACCTCATCTGGACTGTTGCACCAGCCGTTCTGAAACTGTCCATCTTCTGTCCCAACTCCCACTGCCTGTCAAGTGTAGTCTTGCATAGATCAGAGCGGATCTCAAAAGGAAATTCAGAGCATTTTGTAGCTTTAAGTTTGAGCGCCGTGTTGAGTATTTTCTCCTTTAAAGCATAAGACAGAAAGTTGACAAGGATTTTCCGAGGTTTAGACCTGCCTGCGTTAAGACGAAACGGGTCACGATGGATCCTCTGGATGTCTCTCTCCAACACCTCAGCTGTTTCCTCGAGATCCAAAGCTTCCTTCAGGAGATTTACAACGAAACTCTTAATATCTCCGCCTTCTTTCCCCTCCGGTATTTTGAGAAGACACAAGTTGTTTCTACGTGAAAGATTTTCTAAAGATTCCATTCTATCTTTCATCGCATTCCCCTCCTTGCGTAGGTTGTGGATTTTTAACTCTGCAGCTTCAAGGTTGGCTTTTACTGCTCCCACTGTGCTCTCTAATGCCTCCGTTCTTTCACCCAAGGCATCTACTTTCCTTTCCAAAGCTTCACAGGATGAACGAATGTCATTTTGGTTTGATTTGGAAACCGAGAAATCACCACGAATTTCTTCTCTCATTGAGGCAATTGAAGCCGCCAAAGCTGCCAATGCAGACTCAGTAGTAATGTGTGTCGTGTTGCTGGCCTCCTCTTCCTCTTCTCTCTCCCCTAATGCCTTTGAGGGGCCTATCGCTATCAGGTTCTGGGTCTCTCCTTCATTGTGGAGGATATTTACCCCCACCAACTGTGGTGGAACAGACAGTGGTGGGGAGGAGAGTGGGTCAGTCATTTCTGCCATTTCTGTTTGTGGGGGCTGACTCACCAAAGGGATGTCAGTACTCAAAAGGGTGTCGAGGGACTCTACCTGATTATTCGCTGGGCTTAGCTCTAATACTTGAGGCAGGACTTTGAAAAAGGATCGTAAAGAGGGGGTTAATTTCACAGCACTGTTGGTTGAGACCAGGGCCTTAGCCTCTCCTTGGGTGTTTTTACTGTTTTTTTTATTTCCCTTCCCTCTGGCTTTTGTCCTCGTAGCTGTCTGTTTGGATTTCTGACTAGCACTCCCTTTCTCTCTCTCTTTTGATAGCGCTGAGAAACTGAAAGGGGTAGGCTCGCTTGAAGGCTCGCACACGGCGGGGAGGGGGGGTAAAGCAGAAGCGGGAGCAGAGGACTCAATTGCTGCCGCTATATGTGGCACTGTATGTGGCCCTGACACTATCACTGAACCAGGGGATTCTGATAGCTGTATTAGCGATTGGCTAACCCTCTTAATCCCTTTTAGATTATTAATAACACAGTTAAGATTGCTTGCCACCCCTAATGAGGCACCCTTGCCTCTGTCAAGGCACGACTTCCCCGACCCCTCCGAATGTAAACACCCCCCCACCCGCGGCTCCTTACTGTCACAGGTTACTGGGCCTCCATCTCGTGCCTGGGTCTTACTGACAGGCTCTGACTGCTTCTGTAGCAGCTGAACCACTGCGCCTCCAGAGCCCACACAGTTAAGCCTGCCTCTAAGCAGACCTCGCGCCGAGCGACCCCGGCAGAGCTCCACGGCTGCTCTGCTCCACGGACACTGAGGGAGCGGAGAGCTGCCGGAGGAGGGCAGGGCGAGACACATCCGAGGTGAAGCTGGCCTGATGAAGCGAGGGAGAGACAAGCCGGCAGTCCTGCTCTTCACGCAGCTGACTCCGCTATTTCCAGCTCCAGCCCCAGCGGCTTCAATCACCGGACACTGAAAGACCGGAAGGTAGGGCGAAAAACACACCCGGAGCAAGCCCGGTCTGGCGATGGGGGATCTGACCGGCAATCCGTGACCTCACTCCGCTATCCCCGTCCCCGCTTCAGTTCATCTCGCCGAGTCAGGAAAAGGGGAAACGGATCAAAAACCAAAGTCCTCGTAAGTAGCCGGTCTTAGCTTAGAGCGGAGAGGAGCACTTCTCCATGTCAGAGGAGCTCAGTCGTTCAGCGTGCGCACCGCACTAGCCTGCGGCCGCCATGTTCTCCGACGCCGAAGGTAAGTGCTTGCTTCTTCTTTTGGTATGCAAAGTATCATCTCCTTGTACAGGTCTAACATTTTTAGAAGGACATCCTGTTTTCTTTGAAATTACAGATGTTTCATTGTTCTTTCTAAAAAAAAAAAAAAAAATCTTGACATTTCAATAACTTCCGGAGAAAATATTTAGATTGCTTACCAGGAACATTTTTCTTTTTCTCTGAAGATTTTATTTTGGTTGGTTGTTGATTTCCTTTTTCCTTAGTCCTTAATTTTCTTTTATAAATGTTTACTCTTCTTGCCTTAGAAGGCATCTTTTATTTTGTTTGTATAGATGATTATAATCTGTAGTAAAGAAAAAATAACATATTATAGACCACTACAAACATATTACACATCAATTGCAATAAGTAAACAATATAAACACTAGTATAAAACAAAAGGCTCATTTACATTACATGGGCTTTGCTTTCTGTCAAAAAAGATTAACTAATTAATGTTATGTCTTGTTTATATATAGGTGGTCTGTTTTTGGCCTGTAGATACTTTGAAATAATATCAGCAGAGACACACATACTGCTTGCAGAGAAAGAGATGGTAGATTACATGTGATATGATGGACATGTGCCTAAGATCACATCAAATCTATTGTATTTTCAATGCTTGTTTACTTTGGTTCCATCAAGAAGGCATTCAGATGTGTCACACATTTGCCATAAATTCGGAATGTTAGCACTCTAGTTGCTCATTATATCAAGCTTCACTCACAGTGTGATCTTAGGCAGATTAATAGGATTTTAGATATAATGTACCATGTCTGTCTCTGTCGACAGTATGTGTGACTCTACCTAAGATCACAGTGATGGGTGAATCAAGCTTCACTCACAGTGTGATCTTAGCCACATGATCAGAATGTTAGATATAATGTACCATGTCTGTCTCTGCCAACAGTATGTGTGACTCTGCCTAATATTACAATGATGGGTGAATCAAGCTTCACTTACAGTGTGATCTTAGGCAGATTAGTAGGATTTTAGATATAATGTACCATGTATGTCTCTGCCAACAGTATGTTTGACAACGAGGGCGAGATCTATTGCATTTTCAATGCTTGTTTACTTTGGTTCCATCAACAAGGCATTCAGATGTGTCACACATTTGCCATAAATTCTGAATGTTAGCACTCTAGTTGCTCATTATATCAAGCTGCACTCACAGTGTGATGTTAGGCAGATTAATAGGATTTTAGAAATATGTGTGACACATCTGAATGCCTTGTTGATGGAACCAAAGTAAACAAGCATTGAAAATGCAAAAGATCTCGCCCTCGTTGTCAGACATACTGTTGGCAGAGACAGACATGGTACATTATATCTAACATTCTGATCATGTGGCTAAGATCACACTGTGAGTGAAGCTTGATTCACCCATCACTGTAATATTAGGCAGAGTCACACATACTGTCGGCAGAGACAGACATGGTACATTATATCTAAAATCCTATTAATCTGCCTAAGATCACACTGTGAGTGAAGCTTGATATAATGAGCAACTAGAGTGCTAACATTCAGAATTTATGGCAAATGTGTGACACATCTGAATGCCTTGTTGATGGAACCAAAGTAAACAAGCATTGAAAATGCAATAGATCTCGCCCTCGTTGTCAGACATACTGTTGGCAGAGACGCACATGGTACATTATATTTAACATTCTGATAATGTGCCTAAGATCACACTGTGACTGAAGCTTGATTCACCCATCACTGTGATCTTAGGCAGAGTCACATATACTGTCAGCAGGGACAGATATGGTACATTATATCTAAAATCCTATTAATCTGCCTAAGATCACACTGTGAGTGCAGCTTGATATAATGAGGAACTAGAGTGCTAACATTCAGAATTTATAGCAAATGTGTGACACTTCTGAATGCCTTGTTGATGGAACCAAAGTATACAAGCATTGAAAATGCAATAGATCTCGCCATCGGTGTCACACATACTGTTGGCAGAGACAGACATGGTACATTACATCTAAAATCCTATTAATCTGCCTAAGATCACACTGTAAGTGAAGCTTGATTCACCCATCATTGTAATCTTAGGCACAGTCACACATACTGTTGGCAGAGACAAACATGGTACATTATATCTAACATTCTGATCATGTGCCTAAGATCACACTGTGAGTGAAGCTTGAGTCACCCATCACTGTGATCTTAGGCAGAGTCACACATACTGTTTACAGAGACAGACATGGTACATTATATCTAACATTGCGCACACGGCTTGTAAATATGTCAATGAAACCATTACATTATCTCTGGACCAGCATTAATGTCAAACATTGCGCACACAGCTTGTAAATTTGTCGATGAAACCATTACACTATCTCTAGACCAGCATTAATGCAAACATTGCGCACGCGGCTTCTAAATATGCCAATGAAACCATTACACTATCTCTAGACCAGCATTAATGTCAAAGATTGCGCACGCAGTTTGTAAATATGCCTCTCTTTTTTGTATATTCTATCTCAATTTATGCCATTAAAAAAAAGCTTTAAACATCTCTCACGGCATTTCATATTCTTGTCTGGGTGCCAATTTTATTATTCTGCATGCATTTTCTGCTTGCACCCATGTCAAACATTGCGCAAGAGTCTTGTAAATATGCCCCTCTTTATCTTATATTCCATCTCAATTGATACCATTACAGAAATACTTTATGCATCTCCCACACCATTTCATATGGTTTTCTATCTGCTATTCCTATCCCTCTCCATACATTCACTGCTTCCACCCATGCTAAAGGTTGCACAAGGCGCTTCAAAAAAAGGAGCATATTTACAAGTCCAATGAAACCATTACACAATTTCTAAACCAGCATTGAATCCAAGCATAAAAAACAATTTATAAAGAAGTCTACCTTATCAACACACAGCTATGTCAAAGATTGCGCACACAGCTTGTAAATATGCCTCTCTTTTTTTGTATATTCTATCTCAATTTATGCCATTAGAAAAAAGCTTTAAACATCTCTCACAGCATTTCACATTCTTGTCGGGGTGCCAATGTTATTATTCTGCATGCATTTTCTGCTTGCACCCATGTCAAACATTGCGCAACAGTCTTGTAAATATGCCCCTCTTTATCTTATATTCCATCTCAATTGATACCATTACTGAAATACTTTATGCATCTCCCACACCATTTCATATGGTTTTCTATCTGCTATTCCTATCCCTCTCCATACATTCACTGCTTCCACCCATGTTAAAGGTTGCACAAGGCGCATCAAAAAAAGGAGCATATTTACAAGTCCAATTAAACCATTACACAATTTCTAAACCAGCATTGAATCCAAGCATAAAAAACTATTTATAAAGAAGTCTACCTTATAAACACACAGCTATGTCAAAGATTGCGCACGCAGCTTGTAAATATGCCTCTCTTTTTTTGTATATTCTATCTCAATTTATGCCATAAAAAAAGCTTTAAACATCTCTCACAGCATTTCATATTCTTGTCTGGGTGCCAATTTTATTATTCTGCATGCATTTTCTGCTTGCACCCATGTCAAACATTGCGCAACAGTCTTGTAAATATGCCCCTCTTTATCTTTAATTCCATCTCAATTGATACCATTACTGAAATACTTTATGAATCTCCCACACCATTTCATATGGTTTTCTATCTCCTATTCCTATCCCTCTATATGTGTTTTTGAAGTTAATTTTCAAAAAAATCACTGGAGCAATTTTCAGCAAATATAGCAAAGGCACATCTGCGTACCAGTCCCTACAATTTAGCCAAGTTTGGCGTAATTCCGTTCAGCGGTTCGGGCTGTAGACTTGTCAGACCGTCCTATGGAAATCAACATGGGGAAAACACGTTTTGGGACCCCCCTTTTTTCTCAGCCCCCACTTCACGAATCCCCCGAAACTTTCAGGGAAGGAGCGCAGCGGAGCTGGCCAAAATTTTGGAACATTACACACAAATTCCTCAAGCGGCGCCAGAGTTATTCCCAATAGAATGTTGCGGATTTCCTATGGTAGACAATCCTAACTATAACTACCTACTGGTGACCGCCAGTAGGTAATATATATTACCTACTGGCGGTCGCCAGTAGGTATATATAGTTAGGATTTTTTCTCTATGGGATTTTTGAAAATTCTATGTCTAATAACTTTGGCGTTTGTGGACGGAATTGGCTGAAATTTTCAGGAAAATGGCACATTTTGTTTCTGAGCAGCCCTTGAAAATTTGGGGGGGTTCGTCAAGGGGGGGCCGAGAAAAAAGGGGGGTCCCAAAACGTGTTTTTAACATTGAGTTTTCCATAGGGCGGTTGGCCTCACTTTTAGCCCGAACGGCTGAATGGATTTGCACGAAACTTGGCAAAATTGTAGGGACTGGTAGCCCGATGTGCCTTTTGTAGGTCTCAATATATGTGCTTCAGTGGATTTTGAGAAATTAACGTTCAAAAAAAGATATATATCTGTAACAGCGGACCGGGCAGCGCTCCAGTTCGCGTACTTTACGCGCAACGGAGCTTTGTGAAGCGAAGCTGATTGGTTCTCCGGCGTCTGTAAAC
This sequence comes from Lissotriton helveticus, assembly GCF_964261635.1. NCBI lineage: Eukaryota > Metazoa > Chordata > Amphibia > Caudata > Salamandridae > Lissotriton > Lissotriton helveticus. The sequence continues at coordinate 1,071,564,448 of NC_136067.1, read as the reverse complement.
ATTCCAAACAGTCCGTAGCGGCCGCCATCTTGTCTCTCGGTAGGATCGAGAGACAAGAGGAGGCCAAAGCGAAGGGGCAAATGACCATAAGGGGGCATAGTAGATCCTCGCTGACCCCCTAGGTTTGATGTGGAGGTTTTAAAAGGGCCCCGCGGGGCAAAAAAAAATAAGAATAATAATAATCGAACGGCTGAATGGATTTGCACGAAACTTGGTAAAATATTAGGGACTGGTAGCCCGATGTGCCTTTGCTAGGTCTCAATATATGTGCTCCAGTGGATTTTGAGAAATTAACGTTCAAAAAAAGATATATATCTGTAACAGCGCTCCGCTTCGCGTAACGGAGGTTTGCGAAGCTGATTGGTTCTCCGGCGTCTGTAAACATTGCAAACAGTCCGTAGCGGCCGCCATCTTGTCTCTCGGTAGGATCGAGAGACAAGAGGAGGCCAAAGCGAAGGGGCAAATGACCATAAGGGGGCATAGTAGATCCTCCTTGACCTCTTAGGTTTGATGTGGAGGTTTTAAAAGGGCCCCGCGAGGCAAAAAAAATAAAAATAATAATAATCGAACGGCTGAATGGATTTGCACGAAACTTGGCAAAATTGTAGGGACTGGTAGTCCGATGTGCCTTTGCTAGGTCTCAATATATGTGCTCCAGTGGATTTTGAGAAATTAACATTCAAAAAAAGATATATATCTGTAACAGCGCTCCGCTTCGCGGAGATAAAATTATATCTGTATTATCTAGCTGTTGCTAACACCAGTTAGCGACGGCTAGTAGGAGATAGCGACCATCTTGGGCCCCACTTTGCATGTGAGTGATATTTATCACTAATGACATGCAAAGTGGGCATGCCAAGATGTTAGCGACTGGAAACAGTCGCTAACATCGCTACTCCTATTATCAACTTTTGGAAATATTCGCGATAAGCGCGAATATCTCCAAAAGCTAGCACCTGCCCTGAGCAGTTCTAAGGCATGTTATCCAATGGGAGGTGGATAACATGGCTAAGAGCATTAGCTCGGTAATGCATGAATATCGCTGAGTTTTCAGCGATATTAATGCATTGCGGTCGTTTTTTATCGTATTTGCGATAAACCTTGATAATAGCAAGGTTTATCTGCGATAATTTCTGACGATGCTTAGCGGTAAAAAAATCGTTGCTAAGCATCGTTAGGGATAAATATCGCTTAACTTTGGTAATATGCCCCAACGTCTGTTAACGTTCGATTCGAAGGAAATCAGGAAGTGTTGAAAAACATTGTCTGCGCCATCTTGCCTTTTTTCAAATGCCACACTTTTGTCGTGCACGGCAGTCATTTTAGATGCCTTGACCAGACCCACTCTGTGCACGCTGTCGATCCTTAGCATGACTCCCCACCCTCGCAAGCATCTCCCCCAGGCAGTGGTCACCCCCGCTCTCTGTCTTATGCATGGGTAATAAACCACCCCCCATCTGCGCTGCTCTTCCCTGAGAATCACATCCTGTGCCCGCCCGACACCTCCCTTTCGCCCTATTCACTACCGCACCCTCTGACACTCCTTTTCCTCTGTGTCCGATTGTCCAGGCCGGTCCTAGGGTATCAGCTAGCCCTGCAGATGTAGTTTATGGCCCCAGCTGTAAAGAATCACCCCTCTTCAAAGGAGTTATAGTAGATCAAGGCCCACACTCGATGAGATCCGTCACAGCAGACGCGTTCCTATTATCTGAAAACCATCCTGTATTGTGATTGGGGAGGGGACCGAGCCTGAAGCGGAAGATTCCAGGGATGACTCTTTGTACATCAAAGTTTTTACAATTATGTGTCACATTAAAAATATATAGCACTCCAACAAAGTAGTAAGATTATAAAACTTTAATAACTTATAAATATATACAAGAAAACAAAAACAGTAATAACATATAAACATTTTTAGGGAAAAACAACGAAGTAGCGGTCGGCTGTGCGAATAGTCCCAACGCAGCACAACGTCCAGATTTCTGGCGTGGGGCGTCGCGGGGGGTGGGTCATCAGTAGCAAACTGTTGTGCGAATAGTTCCAAGGCAGCAGAACGATGGCACCAAGGTGATGTCCAGTAAGTTGCCGCACTGGTTTTGGTATCCTACAATGCTGCTCCGAATAACGGCGTGGGGCGCCCCGGGGGAGGCGGCGTGAACGGGCCTCTCCAGGTGGAGTGTCATCTGTTGTAGTGGGGCGCCCCTTTACCGTTTCAGTTGCCATTCCGTCCGTTTTTGGTCCACTGTGTCAAAAGCCGCAATTCAGCTGAGTTGCGCCCACTCTTGCGGTGCAGCGATAGGCGGCTGTCACAGGACTCTCAAAATGGCGGCAGGCTCTTTCCTTTTTGGGCCTGGTCCACTGAAATGGCCCTGGGACACCTTGGAAATCGGACGCTTGTCTGCTAGGTCTTGGACCCCATTCTCGAAAGCGTCCCCTCCGCCTTGAGGATTTATCAAAAGTTTTGGGGGCCCCCGACTCCTGTAGGCTTCTGGTGGGGAGCGGTTGCCATGATTGCTCGCGGAATGACCACGACGGAGCTACGAGATGGTGGTGCTCTCATGCTGAAGCCAGCTTCAGTCTGAAACATCCAGAAACAAGGTGGGGCTTTCATCGTTTGGGAAAAAAGTTTTCATCCAATGAAAAGTGTTGTTTTTAGGTCATATGATCAAGCCTTCCATCATTAGGAAACCAAAAGTAAAATGAACCAATGAAAAGTTTTATAAACAAGTCACATGACCTGTTATGCGGCATAGGGTATAAAATGCGGAGAAAATACGTTGGCACGTGAGGCGGCGTCAGTAGCGGACCGATGTGCGAATAGGCCGAAGGCAATACAACGCGCCAAAATCCGGATGGCACCGAGGTGGTGTCCAGCAAGTTGCAGCACTGGTGTGGCCATCCTACAATGCTGAAAGTCGGCGTGGGGCGCCCCGTTGGCCTGTGAGTTTGCGTCAGTAGCGGACCGATGTGCGAATAGGCCGAAGGCAGCACAACGCGCCAAGATCCGGATGGCACCGAGGTGGTGTCTAGTAAGTTGCCGCACTGGTGTGGCCATCCTACAATGTTGAAAGTCGGCGTGGGGCGCCCCGTTGGCCTGTGAGATGGCGGCAGTAGCGGACCGATGTGCGAATGGGGCCAAAGGCAGCGCAACAATATTTTCGGAATAGAAGACACCACAAGGCGCTGAGATGCCAAGATCCGGATGGCACCGAGGTGGTGTCTAGCAAGTTGTGGCACTGGTGTGGCCATCCTACAATGGTAAAAGTCGGCGTGGGGCGCCCTGTTGGCCTGTGAGATGGTGTCAGTAGCGGACTGATGTGCGAATGTGGCCAAAGGCAGCGCAACAATATTTTCTGACTGACACCACAAGGCGCTGAGATGCCAAGATCCGGATGGCACCGAGGTGATGTCTAAGTTGCGGACCGATGTGCGAATGGGGTCAAAGGCAGCGCAACAATATTTTCTGTATGGAAGATACCACTAGGCGTTGAGATGCCAAGATCCGGATGGCACCGAGGTGATGTCTAGCAAGTTGCTGTACTGGTGTGGTCATCCTACAATGCTGAAAGTCGGCGTGGGGCGCCCCATTAGCCTGTGAGATGGCGTCAGTAGCGGACCGATGTGCGAATAGGCCGAAGGCAGCACAACGCGCCAAGATCCGGATGTCACCGTGGTGGTTTCATAGTTGAGAGGCACTTCATCTGCAGTGGGGTGCCGAGATCTGGATGGCACCGAGGTGATGTCTAGCAAGTTGCTGTACTGGTGTGGTCATCCTACAATGCTGAAAGTCGGCGTGGGGTGCCCCATTAGCCTGTGAGATGGCGTCAGTAGCGGACCGATGTGCGAATGGGGCCAAAGGCAGCGCAACAATATTTTCTGAAGAGAAGACACCAAAAGGCGCTGAGATTCCAAGATCCGGTTGGCACCGAGGTGGTGTCTAGCAAGCTATGCAGTTGAGTTGTGTGCGCACTTGCGGCGAATAGGTCGAAGGCAGCATAACAATGTTTTCTGAATAGAAGACACCACAAGGCGTTGAGATTCGGTTACCACCGAGGTGATGTCTAGCAAGTTGCCGCACTGGTGTGGCCATCCTACAATACTGCTCCGAATAACGGCGTGGGGTGCCCGAAGGGGGGGGGGAGGCGGCATGAACGGGCCTTCCTAGGTGGAGGCTCGTCTGCTGTAGTGGGGCGCCCCTTTACCGTTTCAGTTGCCATTCAGCTGAGTTTCGGCTGCTCTTGATGCTACAGCGACAGGCGGCTGCAACAGGACTCTCAAAATGGCGGCCTGTTCTTTGGATTTGGGCCTGGTCCACTAAAATGGCCCTGGGACACCTTAGAACTCGGACGCTCGATTTTTTTTTTCCTTTCCTGTACATGCAAAAAAAGGTAAATGCCCGGTACGTTACACGCTTCATCTGCCACGATGAACTCTCCAGAGGAACCGAAAAAATATATAGTTATGGTAACTATACCATGCATCGTCATATGGAGAGGTGGCACCAATTAATTATAGTGCTGCATAAAAGAGAGATTTGGAGGAGAACCCCTGACCTGCTAGTACATTCATCAAAGAAGTGGCACTGACAGCATCAGAGGCAAGGGAAACGGTCCCAAATATTTAGAAGAACTTTGGAAAGATTAAAATGACATGTTTAGATTGTGGCAAATTAATTTCATGTGGACAGATGAGTGTTACTCTAATAAATACAGCATATGAACATCATCATAGTCGATGGTTGGTAGAGACATTTTGACTATATCCTGGACCTGCCCGTCCTCGCCCAAAATGGCGCCGGAATAAATGGGACTCGTAACTCCTTGTTGTGTACTGGTTGCAGAACCTTGAAATCACGAGATACGTATGCAGTTTTGAAGCACATGGCGGGCGGGGACGAGAATTGATTGAATATTTCGACATCCCTATTGATATTAAGTTCTGATGTGTTATTGATTACTGTACTATTGAAAGTTCGAATTAACGTCACCCATGGTACTTGCCCGCAAATGTATATCTAGATAATTTTATTGTAACTGGCCCTGTCGTATTTTAATTATAAAATGTACGTCCACCGATTCCGTAACTGTTAGACACCTTAGTTCTTGCAACCTAATGGCCCGCCCGTTACGTTCCTCTACAGTGTAAATGTCTACTCATCATATACGATTACAGTTTGCTCCGTGGCCGGCCCACGTGGTTATAGGCTCGTATTTGTATAATGAAATTTTCACAATAAAGGTTTTTAAAAGAAAACATGGTAGTAGTATATACATTGGTAAAGTTTTTAATAATAGTCACTGTTTTAGAATCATTAAAAGGCAAGTGAAATAAAGCAGACCAATTACATGAAGGGTAAAAGGTATAATACGAAGGAACGCAGTAAAGATAAATGGTCAAGGGCTGTTGTGTTTTCTATTCCTGCAACATAAAGTGATCGATAAGAATCTCATATTCAGGCGTATCGGCGACTAAGACAGCAGGTCCACCCTCTTTTGCTCAACGGCTCCGTCATGGGACGAAGAAACGCTCTTTTTCTCGAAAAAAGAATATATTTTACTTGCAGGACAGTTGTAAATTTTCCGGGAAAGTACATTAGCCTGGAACATTATAACATATATTTAAGAAAAAATAATGTTCGGAAGTAATAAAAAGCGTAATTTTTAGGTCATATGACCAAGCCTTTCATCATTAGAATAAGAAAAGTAAAATGAACCAATGAAAAGTTTTATTAACAAGTCACATGACTTGTTATGCTTACGTTACGCGCTGCGCGCCCCGGATGACTTCCGGATGCGCTAACGCGGCGCGTCATATGACGCATTACGCGACAACGCAGGTCCAGAATATAGTCAAAATGTCTCCACCAACCAGCGGTCGGAACACAACCCCTTTCAGCAGGCTAAATAGTTCTGTTAAATGACAACAGAAGGGACAGGCAACAAGAACCATCAGTCAAAGAGGGGAGGGCTAGTTCTTCTCTACCGGGTTACATTGGGGCGCTACCGGAACTGATCGAATTGGTAGTGTTTCTGGATGTTTCAGACTGAAGCTGGGGTTAGCATGAGAGCAGTACCATTTCGTAGCTCCGTCGTGGCCATTCCGCAACCAATCATGGCAGCCGCTCTTTATCGTTATTTTGGGCAAGGTGGGTGGCGGAGCCGAGCTGTTTTGCAGCCATCATTGTGTGGAGTTCAGTTCATTTCACTAGTTTTGTATTTGTCATGAGGGGTTGTTCCTAATGTTTCTATTTTAGCAAGGTCAAAAAGAGATCCCGTTAGTGGCCTACTGATTTTGCTCGATTCCTTTTCTTTTTTTTTTACACGATTTTTCGTTATCTGCAAAGACTAAACAGAGTATTGCGACTCTGTGTTTGTTTGTAAATAGAGAATGAACCAAAGAGAACCAATTCTAAAACAGTAAATACTTGGATAACAATCAATCAAATGGAGAGAGAAGCAGGCACGATGTATTACAACGGGGGCAAAGGCCTGCGTTAACTACCCTTAACTATGTGCAAAGAGAGAGTACTCCTAATAGAAATGAGGGGGGGGGCACCATTCAAAGCAGATCAGTGTGCATAAACACGAAAATGTTTTCACTTACCACGTACTTGACATTCCACAGCTTATGATATTTGCTATTAAAAAACCATTGAAATTCACTGAAAAAACCATAGGTTATAGATCATATATAGTTAGGAATTAGCATTTACAAACATTGAAAATTCACTGAAAAAACCATAGGTTATAGACCATATATAGTTAGGAATTAGCATTTAAAAAACCTTATTTTACTCACACAAAACCATTGAAATTCCATATATAGTTAGTTGCACTAACTATATATCGCGCACCCGCAATCCACTGCTGATGATGTCACATATTACATCATTCATGACATGGTCAGTGACATCACTGATGACATCACTGATGACATCTCAAATGACATCACTGATGACATCACTGATGACATCTCATTTGACATCAATGACCACATCACTGATGATATCATTCATGTGACAATACAATGCATCTCCTCATATTTTAATATAACCTCTGTTTCACCCAGTGTTAAATACAGAGTATAATTTTTGAAACCATTGACACACCAATACTAGTTACTACATATGTTCTCACTGATTCCTACGTCTACACACACATTCACTCATTCACCCATACAATCATTCATACATACAATCACTCATCTTTACAACACTATCATATGCACTCATACACCTATACAGACACTCACACTCTGCCACTCATCCATGGAGTTACTCACACACCTAGTCAGTCCTGTAAAGAATCAATCACACTTCCATTTTCTTGTATATACAGTTAAACATAGAGCACCTTATATTTTCAAACATATACTAACACATACTTACCTTGTTATACAATCATTGATATAAGTACACATTGATCTACACAGAGTCACACACCTCCCAGCCAGCCACACACACACTCAGTCTCCCATACAAATACTTGGACAATTTATTTATTTTTTATTTTATTTTTTATTTTTATAAAGCGCATAGTCACCCGGAGGTATCCCAGCGCTGAAGAACCCTAAAACAGTAAAACTGAGGACCGAAGCTGAGTTCACGAGGGGGACATAGGAGCTAGGGAAAAAGATGTGTCTTTAGCAGTTTCCTAAAACGGAGGTATTGGGGTTCCAGACGAAGATCCCGAGGAAGGGAGTTCCAAAGGCGGGCCGCATGGACCGAGAACCGTCTTCCTCCTGAACGTGCTTTCCTGAACCTTGGGACGTTGATGAGATTTTCTGCGTTGGAGCGGAGGGATCTGGTGGCTATGTAAGGGGTGATGAAATTGCGGAGAACTGGGGGGCCTTGGTTGTTCAAAGTTTTATGCACCAAACACAAGGCTTTAAATTTAATTCTCTCCCTTATAGGGAGCCAGTGCAGGAGTTTGAGGGCCGGTTTGGCCGATGATCTGGCCGGGGTGTTGGTAATGATCCGGGCAGCAGTATTCTGAATCCTTTGCAGTTTATTCAGTGTTGCTTCCGGTGCACCCAGATAAATCGCATTACTATAGTCCAGTCTTGATATAATGAGACCCTGGACTAATAGTTTTTGCGATTTCGGAGGAAGAAGGGGCAGGACTTTCCTCAGGGATTTTAGAAGACCGAAACAGGTCCCTACGACCTTCTTTGCTTGCGGGGCGAATGAGAGTTCCGAGTCAATCCAAACACCCAGACTTTTCACCTCTGTCTTTGGGTCTGGGGGAGGACCTAGACATGTTGGCCACATGTCCAGAGGAAGTGAAGTTCCTTTTGAGCCGAGTATAAGGACCTCGGTTTTTGTCCCGTTTAATTTTAGCACTGATCTATTCATCCAGTGATGGACCTGCGTGAGGCAGTTGAGGAGATCAGCTTTCTGTTGTTTAGGGTGGGACAGAGACACCACTAATTGTGTGTCGTCAGCATAGCTGACGACACTCACTCCGAAAGGGGTGATAACCTCCTCCAATGTGGACATATAGATATTAAATAATGTGGGGCTCAGGGAGGAGCCCTGAGGCACACCACATTGGAGGGGCATTTCGGAGGAGCGGGCGTTCTTCTCCCAGATCTGATAAGATCGTTGTGTCAGGAAGGATGAGAGCCAGGATAAGGCTGTGCCTTCCAGACCAACTCTTGCCAGCCTTTCGGTGAGGAGTTGGTGGTCAACGGTATCGAACGCTGCGCTAAGGTCGAGGAGGATCACTGCCACTGATCCTCCTCCATCCAGCAGCGTTCTGGCTTCCTCTACCGCCGCCAGGAGGGCGATGTCCGTGCCCTGTCCTGGTCGGAAGCCCGTCTGGGAATTTTTCAGTTTGTTGTTAGCCTCTAGGTACTGCGAGAGTTTCTTGTTGATGAGTTTTTCCGCGATTTTACTTACTCCTGGGAGTAAGGAAATGGGCCGGTAATTCACCAGGTTTTCAGGGTCAAGAGTGGGTTTCTTCAGTAAGGCCTTTACCACCGCCTTCTTCCAGCTCAGGGGCACAACTCCCTGTTGAAGTGACGTATTAATCAGCTGAGTGAGGGAGGGGATGATAGAAGGGGCTACCTCTTTAAGGATCCGGAGAGGAGCAGGATCTCTGGGGGAGCCGCTCTTCATGGAGTTGAGCGTCGTACGTACTTCGTCTGAAGTGACCTGGCCCCATGTGGACAGGCTAGTGGAAGAAGTCGGATATGGGAGAGCGATCTCTTCCCTCGGACTCAGGGGAGGAATTGAATCCAGGATTAATCGGATTTTATCCTGGAAAAAGTTAGCCAATTGTTGGCATTTCTCCTGGTCGGCTTTAGGGTCGGAAGGGAGTCCCCGTCCTTGTTCTGGTGGTTTTGAGAGTTCTTTGAGGATAGCAAATGCTTCCTTCCCGGAGCCACCCGCTCTCTCTATTCTCTCCTGAAAAAACACGCTTTTGGTTTTCCGGATGGCGGTTTTGTAATTGAGAAGAGAGATGGAGTAGATATTTTTATTTGCTCCTGTTTTATCACGTCTCCATGAGCGTTCAGTTTTTTTACATTCTTGCCGTAGGGCTTTAAGCTCTGGAGTATACCATGGAGCAGGGGATATCTTTTTTAGCTGTTTAAAAGTAGTGATTTTTGGAAGCAAAGCGTCGAGAGACGACGTAATCCAGTCGCTGAATTGTTTATCGGCCGCATTCGGGTCCGAAGAAAGCTCGGGAGTGGAATCTATAAGAGAACGGGCCCAAATATCAGATGACAATTTGTGCCATTGGCGGTCGGTGACCTGGGTTTTAGGAGTTAAGTGATTAGATATGGGAGTTTCCCAGAAGAACGGAACCAGGAAATGGTCAGTCCATGGAAGGGTCACCGGAGAGTTAGTGGTCATCGTTGGAATATTGGTAAAGATGGGATCCAATAGATGGCCCTTCTCGTGGGTGGGCTCGTTGTTCACCAGACATACCTCTAGAGCTGTAAGGTCATGTCTGATGTCCACGGCGACACGATCCGTTGGGTCAAGGAAGTGGAAATTGAGATCACCTAATATCAGGAAGTTGGAGGTGGAGGAGGCTAGTTGGGAAATGGTTTCAACTATGGAGTTGGAGAAATTGCCTGGGGCCCCAGGGGGACGATAGGTCAGAAGCCCCGCCACAGTGAAGGCTGGAGAGATTTGGATGGAGAACTGGCCGCACTCACAATCCTCGATATCAGCGTTAATCATCCTACAGACGTATCGTTCCCTGTGGATTATGGCTACCCCGCCTCCTCTCCCTTTCGGTCTATTTAGCGTTTGGCAGAGATAACCTGTGGGGAGGGCTGTGATGACATCCGGATCGGTGCAGTCAGAAAGCCATGTCTCTGTTAGGAACAATAGGTCCAAATCCTGATTTTGGATTAGGAGATTTACTTCGGTGGCGTGTTTCGGGAGGGAGCGGCAGTTGAGGAGTCCAGCTTTCAGAGCCGGTCTGGTAATTTTAGGGGGGGGAGTCGGATTGCAGTGTGAGCAGGTCGAAAAGACCTTACCTTCCGTGACCGTGTGGTAGCAGGTCAGGGTGGTTTTCGGACGTAGGGCGCGTAATGTATCAGCTGTATACATCACTCGCTCCTGAGGGTCACCTGGCAGAGTAACGGGGCCAGGGGCCGTCCGGGTCCGGACGGGCCCAGACGGGCTTGCCTTTGGCGCGCCTTCGGCGCGCTGACGGCGCGCCCGCTGCGCCCGTCCGCTGCGCGTCCGGTGATTGCACATTATTTTATGGGGTTAAGGAGGGGGGGTGGGCGTGGCCTCAGGTAGGCGTGGCCTTGCTTCCTCGCCGTAAATGGCGGCGGGAAATAGTTTTCCAGGGTTTGCTCGTTGCAGCGAAGGAGTCGCTGTTTCAGCGTGACTCTAGCCCGCTCTGACTGTTTGCCGGGTGAGTGCGCTTTTTAAAATACAATTTTAGTAAGGTGACACAAAAATACAGTGGTGATAGTTTTTAAAAGAATTTCGGCGTTCTCCCGGCTTTCCGCCTCAGGAGTTTTCAGGTTCTGTCAGTTTCAACGCTGCTACTCGCGTATATATACTGAGGGGGGTGGGCGTGGCCTCAGGTAGGCGTGGCCTTGCTTCCTCGCCGTAAATGGCGGCGGGAAATAGTTTTCCAGGGTTTGCTCGTTGCAGCGAAGGAGTCGCTGTTTCAGCGTGACTCTAGCCCGCTCTGACTGTTTGCCGGGTGAGTGCGCTTTTTAAAATACAATTTTAGTAAGGTGACACAAAAATACAGTGGTGATAGTTTTTAAAAGAATTTCGGCGTTCTCCCGGCTTTCCGCCTCAGGAGTTTTCAGGTTCTGTCAGTTTCAACGCTGCTACTCGCGTATATATACTGAGGGGGGTGGGCTTGGCCTCAGGTAGGCGTGGCCTTGCTTCCTCGCCGTAAATGGCGGCGGGAAATAGTTTTCCAGGGTTTGCTCGTTGCAGCGAAGGAGTCGCTGTTTCAGCGTGACTCTAGCCCGCTCTGACTGTTTGCCGGGTGAGTGCGCTTTTTAAAATACAATTTTAGTAAGGTGACACAAAAATACAGTGGTGATAGTTTTTAAAAGAATTTCGGCGTTCTCCCGGCTTTCCGCCTCAGGAGTTTTCAGGTTCTGAAATCAATAACCCATATAGTTACTCATATAGCTATTGATCAACACATGCAACAGTTTACAGAACAACAGACATAATGATGCACAAATTAAGACAGTTTAGTCACTAACCCATGCACTCAGTGAGACACATTTAATCACTCACTCATACAGTCAGTCATGCACCTACTAAATCCTTCGTCCAGACACTTATACATCCACTCATTCTTCAATATGTAAGACATATTTAAACTTTACAGAAACATAAAATCACTGGATGTTGTTATCAGTGATGTCATCAGTGACGTCATTTGAGATGTCATCAGTGATGTCATCAGTGATGTCACTGACCATGTCATGAATGATGTAATATGTGACATCATCAGCAGTGGATTGCGGGTGCGCGATATATAGTTAGTGCAACTAAGTATATATGGAATTTCAATGGTTTTGTGTGAGTAAAATAAGGTTTTTTAAATGCTAATTCCTAACTATATATGGTCTATAACCTATGGTTTTTTCAGTGAATTTTCAAGGTTTTGTAAATGCTAATTCCTAACTATATATGATCTATAACCTATGGTTTTTTCAGTGAATATATATATATATATATATCTATATATATATATATATAGATATATATATATATATAGATATAGATATATTCACTGAAAAAACCATAGGTTATACACCATATATAGTTAGGAATTAGCATTTAAAAAACCTTATTTTACTCACACAAAACCATTGAAATTCCATATATAGTTAGTTGTACTAACTATATATCGCGCACCCGCAATCCACTGCTGATCATGTCACATATTACATCATTCATGACATGGTCAGTGACATCACTGATGACATCACTGATGACATCTCAAATGACATCACTGATGACATCACTGATGACATCTCATTTAACATTACTGATCACATCACTGATGACATCATTCATGTGATAATACGATGAAGCTCTTCAGACTCTAATATAACCTTAGATACACTCAGTGTAAACAGACACTCACAGACTGTCACTCATCCATGGAGTTACTCACACACCTAGTCAGTCATGCAAAGAATCAATCACACCTCCATTTCCTCAACTATACAGTTATACACACCTTACTTATTCAAACATATACTAACACATATTTACTCTCTTATACAATCCCTGATACAAGTTCACAATGATCCATACAGCCACTCACACATTCACTGGCTCTTTTGCACAGTTATTTATATATGTCAACTCTCACATGTACTGTGTTTTACATATGTACTTACTTTGACATGTAGCACTGAGATATCCATTCACTCACCAATACACTCATGCACACAGTCAACCGCCCATACAGCTGTTTCCACATGCACTTTTGAACCCATACATCTAGTGAATCAACTGCTCACACATCTATGCACAGAGTCATACACCTCCCAGCCACCCACACACACACTCAGTCTCCCATACAAATACTTGGGCAACCAATCAATAACCCATATAGTTACTCATATAGCTACTAAACAACACATGCAGCAGTTTTCAGAACAACAGACATAATGATGCACAAATTAAGACAGTTTAGTCACTAACCCATGCACTCAGTGAGACACATTTAATCACTCATTCATACAGTCAGTCATGCACCTACTAAATCATTCATCCAGACACTTATACATCCACTCAATCTTCAATATGTAAGACATATTTTAACTTTACAGAAAAATACAGTCACTGGATGTTGTCATCAGTGATGTCATTTGAGATGTCATCAGTGATGTCATCAGTGATGTCATTTGAGATGTCATCAGTGATGTCACTGACCATGTCATGAATGATGTAATATGTGACATGATCAGCAGTGGATTGCGGGTGCGCGATATATAGTTAGTACAACTAACTATATATGGAATTTCAATGGTTTTGTGTGAGTAAAATAAGGTTTTTTAAATGCTAATTCCTAACTATATATGGTGTATAACCTATGGTTTTTTCAGTGAATTTTCAAGGTTTTGTAAATGCTAATTCCTAACTATATATGGTCTATAACCTATGGTTTTTTCAGTGAATTTCATTGGTTTTTTAAAAGCTAATATCTATAGCTGTAAAATGTATTCTTCTTTAAATCCAAAAATATATTTTATATGTTTATTAATAATTTTTTTTAAATATTTTTTTTGTTTCGCTCCCGGTCCGCGAACCGGAAAGCTTTCCGTTAGCTTAAATTGATGCCGCGACCGGGTCCGCGAACCGGTAAACGTTCCGTTTGCGCAACTGCCGCTTTAGAAATCAACATCGTGATGCGTCGCGAAAGCGCGACGTATTGCGTTGCCGCGTAATGCGTCTTATGACGTACCGCGTTAGCGCACCCGGAAGTGCCCCGGGGGGCGGACCGAGGCGCGAAACGCAGCTCCCCGGAAGCGATCCGCGGCGCGTCGCGAAAGCGCGACGTATCGCGTTGCCGCGTAATGCGTCTTATGACGTACCGCGTTAGCGCACCCGGAAGTGCCCCGGGGCGCGGACCGAGGCGCGAAGCGCAGCTACCCGGAAGCTATCCGGGGTGCGGACCGGAGCGCGTAACGTAAGCATAACAGGTCATGTGACTTGTTAATAACACTTTTCATTGGTTCATTTCACTTTTGGTTTCATAATCATGTAAGGCTAGGTCAGGTGACCTAAAAATAACACTTTTCATTGGTTGAGAACTATTGTTTTTCCCAAATGATGAAAACCCCTCCTTCTTTCCTCACTCTGACTTTCATCATTGTGAGAGGAAGACCTTTATTAATACTTCAGAAATGGCTTCAGCTGGTGCACCCCCACCACCACCTCCACCTCCTCATGGGAAGAGAGGACCACCTCCCCAGGTCATGACCAACACAGAGGAGGAAGAGGAAGAAATGGAGGAAGAGGAGAGAGAAGAACCACAGTTCTTGGAAGAGGTGCCCCGGGTTTCCCATAGGAAAGCCAGTTTCATCTGGCAGTTTTATTCAATCCCTCCAGGCCAAAAAAAAGTGAATGCGAGGTATGTCACCTGCCTCATCTGCAAAGATAAATTATCAAGAGGGACTGATAAGAAGTATAGTTATGGGAACTATACCATGCATAGGCACATGACCAGGAAGCATCCACTTAATTACAGCCGGGCGGAAATACGGGATTTGGAAGAAAATCCAACATCAACTCCTGTGGCCAGATCAAGATCGTCAATATCATTGACACCAGCAGAGGCACGGGAAACTGTGCTAAACATACAAGAGAATTTTGGCCACATGAAACATACTTGTATGCACTGTGGTGCGTTGATAGCATGTGGTAATATGAGTATAAATGCTATCAACCTGGCTTATGAACATCATAATTGCCCTAACCGCCCCCAGTAATTTTTTTTTGCTCCTGTTGAGCCCTTTTCAATGCCTGTTTTTTGTTGTTTCCCCCCCAAAAAAACCAAAAAAATATAAAATCGTTCAAAAAATACAAAAAAAACAAAAAATACAAAAAAATATAAAACAACAAAAATATTTAAAAAAAAAGTTCTTTTCAGAACTACCTCCCCTTTCAAAAAAAATTGCTAGAATGTTTAGCACTCTGGCAAGCTCTATTTCTTTTGGTTCGCTTCCCGGTTAGCTTCCCGGTACGCGGACCGGGAGCTAACCAAAAAAAAAAAAAAAAAAAAAAAAGAGTAAGTATAAGGAAAGTAAACAGAGAGTGATGTTAAAAGAAAGACAGCTATAGGGAGTAAAGAAGAGATACTGTTTAATAGATCTATTTACCGAAGAAAAGACGGAAGAGGGTATAATTGTGAAAAACAAAATAGATAAGGAAGTGAAAGAAAAAAAAAGAGAGTATAACATTAACAAAGAAGAGTTTCTTGGAGAATGTGAGTGAATGTTCAAAATAAGATTAAAACATGGGGAATAACAGAGAGAAAAAATAGAAAACAGAAAACAAAAAATAACAGAAAAAGATTAATTGAAACAGCAAAGAAATGTAAGTAACATAGAGCCATATCATCAACATAGGCAATAAAAGTTTTGCAGCTTTTATTGGCAGAAATGTGTCGCTAAAGCCGCTTTTGCGGCAGAAAACTGCCACTAAAACCACTTTTGCACCAGTTTTCTGCCAATAAAAACAGCAATAATTTTATTGGCTGTGTTCATAATATGCCCCTTAGTGTGCTTCAACTACACAGAGAAAGCATTATGAACAAATAGTGATAGAGTGATCAGTCAAAGACACTAAGAGTAATAGAGACGGAGTGAGTGAACAAGAGTGAGGAACTATGAGAAGAGAGGGACTGAGAAAAAGAGTTGAAGGAGTTGAGTAAGTAGGTAATAGAGAAAGGAATGAGGGAAGTAGCAAAGGCAGGAAACTGAGGGTTAAAGAAATGAAGCAGTGGAACTAATAGAAGTTAAATGTGATAGAAATGTAACGAAAAGAGTACAAAACATTTACCTTATAATTGTCGTTAAATTACTCACTTTTTGTTTTTATACTTTCAATCTGTGAAAGAGAGAACAAACATTTGAAAAATATTAAAACATGTATTTAAAAATTACAAAAGACAAGGGAAAAGATTGAAGGACAAACAGTTTTTCAACAACTTTGACACTTACAGAAGCTTCTGCTTCTCCAGGCCCCCTACACAGTCCTAAAGATATACATTTTAAACTAACAGTATCTTGATGCAGATGAAGTGAGGCCTATCTTAAAACATGGTGCATCTTTTGCATTGCTGTTGTCTCAGAAAAGTGTCGCAAGACACTAAAATTTTAAATGATTGCTTCAGGATGCCAATAAGATGTGTCCTATCCAGAGGTTTGTTTGAGGTGAGGCCTACTCAGGGTTGCAGATGAAATTTCAAGTTGTTGAAGAGAATAGAGGACATAATACATGTGAAGGTCTACCAATGAAGTGAGTCATGTCCACTGCACTCTTGAACAAAGGCCAAACCTCCTCTGTTTCCCTGGACAGACCTAAACTTGATCTGCACAATGTGATTCGTAATGATAGGAAACACAGGTGATGTAATTGAAATACGTGCAATTTCTTTTGCTCATTTCACAATCACATCACTTGTGTTTCCTTTGCTTAGGTATCTCATTGTGCAGATGTAGTCCAGCATATGAAAGAGTACGCAGAAGTGCAGCACTGCATGCAACAACTTTGACACTTACAGAAGCCTCACCTTCTCCATGCCTCCTACACAGTTCTACATATACATCATAAATGCAAACAGTACAGAATTAATTATACATGTTAAATGGTTTATTTTTGCTGTTCTCAGAATGTATCAAAATTCACTAAAAACAGTGACTTGAAGGTATTCATCATATAACAGCGGGGAAAAAAAAACACAATCAAAATGATTGTGTTTAAAAAACCCATACAACATAGCAAATCAGAATTCAGAACTCCTTAAAGTTAACTTACTTTCCATGACGTCAAAGGATGTCCTATGAACAGCTTACACTCTGTTGTGCTGTTATTACTTTCAGCCCGCCACTTTCTGAAAGAAAACCTCCATCGTTTTTAAAAACATGTTACATGCAATAAATGACTTCTTGCTCTCTACCACAAGTTTCCACAAAGCCAAATCTTGTCAGAGCCATTTATAACTCTTGGATTTCTTGCAAGCCAATCCCGTCATTTGGCATTTCTGCAACTTTCAGAATTAAAATGTTGAAGATCATTTTCACAATCCTGGAATAGTAATATCTTCCCCTTTTTGCTCAGTCATGTTCTACATTTCCTATGACACTGATACTGCTTACTATGAAGCAGACTTACACTACCTCTATGACTACTACAATTATTTAATTCTCTACATCACTTTTAATCACAAAGCAATGTAAAACAGTAGACAGCATTGCAGACTTACATTCCCTCTACTCTATTTTTTGATTGGCTGCTTCAATTAGCTTATAAAAAGAAATAGTTTTTCTGAACTCATTCAAAGTGCACTTATTTCTCCATGACGTCCAGTCTTATGGTTAGAAGTTATGTCTCTGAACTACACTTATCCTCAAGGCCAAATCGTGTAGGAGCCATTAGAACTTCTTGAAATTCCACAGAGCACATCCCGAGATTCTTTCCCTAAAATTTTGGTTTTAAAAACACCAGGTAAGAGTTTTTAAGGCCATACGGCAATTTTTTTTTGAAAATTAAAACAGAATCATTGCAAAATGACCAGCCATTTCTAGACTTTAAATAAGCTGTGTAATGTCCTGATGTTATTGAAGGACCGTCATGATATATAATTGCTGCAGTTACAAAAGTCCTTCCTGATATTGACAACTGCAAAGCCACAACATTTTTAATTAAAGTTGTCAATTTTGTTCCATCAGGCCTACATCGTTGGAACAT
Source organism: Lissotriton helveticus (assembly GCF_964261635.1). Classification (NCBI taxonomy): domain Eukaryota; kingdom Metazoa; phylum Chordata; class Amphibia; order Caudata; family Salamandridae; genus Lissotriton; species Lissotriton helveticus. The sequence continues at coordinate 1,071,546,519 of NC_136067.1, read as the reverse complement.
TAAAATGACATACTGGCCATATGTTCGTATAAATAATGTGGACATCATTTCAGATTTACATTGGCTACACTCCATGTTGTGATCAGCTGCTTTTACTAGCTTATTAAAGGAGACTGATTTACTGTCTGGCAAAGTTAAATATATAAATCTTTCTGAGTCTACACTAGTAGTACTTGATACCATACAGTTCTCGCAGTCATGCTGCCATTGATAAGAAAGCCCAAACAGCTGATCTACATCTACACCTTCAGCATGCAATACATCAAGCATATACATTAAAAACTCCTGACAATCTTGCTGAATATTTTGAGAGAATTGTGTTTGGCCTGAACATCTGTCTAACAGATTTCGAATTTCAGACACACTTTCTATGTTTGTTCTATCAGAGCTACATTTCTCTAACACAGAATTTAACAAACTGCAAAATCTTTGATCAGAATTTACCACAATCTCTTCTTTTACATTTTCTAGAGAAAACAAAACATTAACCACTACATTAGCATAGCAGTTGACACCAGAACTGTTTTCAAATTGAAAACCAACAACATCTTCAACAGAATTCTTTTTGTTTCTGCTTATAATTTCAGGTTCATCGTCTTTTCGTCTTTTTGCTACAACCTCCCCAGTATTGGTTACATTTCTTCGTTTCCGGCCTACCACACGTTTCTCAAACAAAGGATATTGAGGCAAATGTGGCGCATACTCTCTTCTTAACCTATTGTATTCCTTAACACAATCTAGATCCGCACAAATGCTTGTGACATCACACTCAATCAAGTACAATCCCGATAAAGTTCTAACTCGTGACAATGCCACATATGCCATACCCTTCTTGAACACAGAACTGCCAATATTAACCAATGCACTGTCTACACTTAAACCTTGCGATTTATGGATTGTCACCGCATATGCCAAGCAAACAGGAAACTGCTTACGGCGAACATATAAATCTTTTACAAGCAAAAATCTAGCAGAGCAACGACCAATTAGCTGTACTTCCTCAATGCCATCAAATTTAATTTTTAAAAATTCAATTCCATCTCTATTTCTGTATTTTACAAAATCAACAACATTACCCATTGATCCATTTACCAGACCTCTTTCAACATGTAAATTCCTTCTTAAAATTAAACGGCAGTTCAAGCACACATTCAGAGTCTTTTCAAAACCTGCAGTTTTAGATATACTCTTCTCTAATGAATCCAATTTTGTTTTCAGATTCTCAGACAAAATAATTGTTGATCCCATATGCTCTACTCTGTCAATAGCTTCCAGTTTCACAATCTCTTGCTTTTCTAAATGCAACATTTTGTTGTTGAATTTGGCACATTCTGCAAGAGTTGGCATCAAACATATTCCAGATTTCTTCTCAGTAATTTTCTGAAAAATATTCTCAGGCACAACATCTTGTTCTGGATATAAATTTGACAGTAATCGTGCATGTAAAGCTTCTTTCCCATGCTCGGTCACTTTTCCAATTCTAACATCTTGTAGAATAGTCTTGTAAACTTCATCCTTCGCCTGACGCATATTTTCATGCAGTTCAGCATAATTGAAGTTTAACCATATATTGACGTTGCCAATGCTGCCTAGGCACTTCCTGGTATCTTCATGCGTGAGCATTTTGAACACAGGTTGCCCTTTCACTGGTGTCAGCTGCAGAAGATCTCCGAAAACAATGATGTGTTTGCCACCAAATAACACATCATACTCTGTTTTGAGAACTTCTTGCATTCTCAAATGCACAAAGGCAAGCATGACATTGGAAACCATGCTTACTTCGTCAATGATAAGAAGTTTCATTTTCCTCAAGATTCTTGAAACTTCAAAACAAGCATCTCCAGATAGCTTGTGATATTGTAATTTGTTGTCATGCTCCACTGGCAGCATCAGTAAACGATGTAAAGTAATCCCTTTAATGTTATGTGCTGCCAGTCCAGTTGGAGCGGTGACAACACAAGACAGCGATGACTCTGTCCTTTCCTGCAAATAGCATGAAATTGCTTTAATGAGGAAACTTTTTCCAGTTCCCGCTTCTCCACTCACGTACAGTCGGACAGGCTTCAACGACGTACATGAGCACTCTTTCTTGTCATGACTTAATCCATGATCAATTTGCATGGTAACTTCGTCATATATTTTCCTCTGCTCAACGTTGAGTTGTCTTTCCAACTCTTCTAAGTTAACCGCATCCTCCTGAGCATGTGCCATGGCTCTTTCCACTTCATTCATAGCAGTGGCAGCTTCATTTTCAATAACAGGTCCTCCTAGTGGATCCTGACTCAATGAAGCAGAACTCTGACTGTCCTGAGAACTGTCTCTGGCAATCTCGGCTGCAATCATTGCTTCCTGCTCAATTTCCGCATTCAACATTTGTACATATTTGGGAAAAGCAGGACATTCTATGGTCTCCTTGGCGGCATTGAAAGAGTCTTCGTAACAGAGAAAATCTCCAAGCAGTTCCTCTTCTGCACGCCAAGGCTTGAAAAGTTGCAAAAGTGCTAAATAGAAAAACTCCTTTTTTTCAGGAGATTCGCCACTCAATTTTCGATGGTTTACCAAGTGGCATTTTCTTTGCTTGACCAGACATCCCTCACTTCCTATTACAGCATACACTCCTTTCTCAGTATCTTCTTTGATGTTCCTCTTGAATATGTAATTTTGAAGAACCTCATACAGACAAACATTCTCGAGGTGAATACTTCGATTTGGATAATATGTATCCAACATGTTGGTCTTCAAAATGTCGGTACTGTTTGGCTCCTTTTCCGCCAAATACTCAATTTCCCGCACAGGTTTGAGAACTCGATTACGCGTTGCAGCAAGACCAAGACTCGCCCAAATGATACTCCTGGACTTGGCATAGAGACTTGCTGAAGACAACCGGTCAGAACATTCGTACGCTCCGATTTCTCGATGCGACAACATCTTCAGACTGAAACTGTACAACTTCTTGCTGAGGCTCTTTTCATGGGAAATGTCCTCCCACATATCCTTCAATTCTGTCTTCTCTTTCTTGGTGATGTAAGACGTCACATACCGAGCCACAGCCATACAGTTATCAGCCACAAACTGTATATCCATGTTAGCATTCCACATGGACAAAATCACCGGGTTGTAGTCGTTGATGTACTTGGACTCTTCGTTCCTCTTCAAATTGTATGTGTTTTTAGGTGATTTCTTCATCACATTATGTCGCAGCGAAGACATCAAACTGTTTACTCTTCCTTTAGAAATCACCGGTCGTGGAAAACCGAAACGACATTTGGTGTAGAACTTGTCCTTGTTTCGGAATTTACGACGACAGTACTTTCTACATCGATGGCTTTGGAAACGCAGAACTTTTTCTCTTAGGCTTTTCTTCTTCTTTGCGTTTGGAACAGCACACGTAGAATACTGTTGTATAAAACTCATCACTGAGTCTTCTGGATCCGTTCCAAATTTAGGTGCATCCTTGATCCACAGCAACATATGTATATGAGGAGCACCTCTTGCTTGGTACTCCTTTCTCCAGAAGAAATCCAACACCTCTCCAAGAGGTGGATTCTTCTTATTCATGATGAAAGACATCATAGCTTCAAATCTATGATTGAAGTACCTACATACATTGACTGGATCCAAAGAGCACAGTTCTCCGGGTGTCTTGAATTCGATGTTTTCTACGTTAGCATTTGCCTCTCGTAGAAATTCAAGTAAGTCTTCCCAGCCATACTCGGCACAGCTCAGAGTGAGGAACCATGTGGGAGTACCTAAGTTCCTCAGCATACATTTTAAATCACCATGACGACGGTACCAGTACTCATTAGTACCACGCTGACACGCCATGAGATTAATCAGGTGAGAATCCAAAATACTGTCTTGGACATTGACTTTATCCATAAAGTCACTTGCCGAGATGTTTTGCATGTGTATACCACTTTTCAAGATGTGGTTCACTGCATATGACAGTCCAGACAGATCGCTTTCAAACAGGAGATGAAACAAATAAGGAATGCATTGTCGAAACCTAGCATCTCCTGCATACAATCGCAAAGTCCGGTATTCAGAAGCAGGAATTTGATGAGGTCGCTCATCATATCTTCCTCCCTGACCTGTTGGAAAAAGCTGTGGGAAACACCGAGCTTCCAAACTTTCCTCCCAAACACTAATGGGACTCCCTTTGGCTTGTTTCATTTGAAACAACTCAATAGCATTCCCCATGACTTCCTTGGAATGCAAAGGATGAACACTATAATGTTCATATATTTCTTCACTAGTAGAAGTTTCTACTTTCTCAATTTGACCAGCACACAAATCGCTATCCTCTTCCTCACTTACTTCCTCTTCTGCAACATATACATTCTTATAGTATTCATTATTTTTTTTCAAATACAATGTTGCCTTTTTAACTTTCCTAACATCTACTAAATCTTGCCATATTTTCTTATTCTTTGTCGGAACCCCATTAACTAAGATAACCAGAGGTTCCTCGTCCACTTTTCTACTCCAATTGTGTTAATGTTTTTCTTCAAATCTAGAGGCAAATAAACAACTCTTCCCTTTAATCCTCTCTGTATATCTGATGGAGGCAATTTCCCTGTCTTTGGCTCCATTCTTACAATAGCCTGAAAGGGATGGATACTTTGAATCAAAATAGATTCATAAGTATTTAAATCCTTCAATTCAGAAGGAATCTCAACCAATTCCAGATTATTATGAACTGCTCTAGCAGGCATCTGGTTTTGATTTAATTTGCAACAACAATAAGTACACACACGTTGATCCAATCCCAAATCAAAACAATTTTCTACCATCAAGTATGTTGCGAAATCCTTCCATTCACTATTATTTTCCCTTTCACTTTTTGCATATAAATCCACTAACTTAGTCTGATTCTTATAATAAGTGCGTCGACAACACACACAAGTGAAATTTGGCCTCTCACTTGATTTGACCTGAAACGTGGCAATTTCCCTCTGGAAATTATCTGTACTGGAAACCTGTACACTATCTTCCACATTACCCGCTTCTTCTTGGTCAATTTCAACATTCTCCTCTTTACTTCCAAAGTAACAAAACTCAATTTCTTCACATATATTCTTCACATCTATTTCAGAACCATGCAAAAGAGCAGCACATAATTTTTTAAGCATAATTGCTGGACTCTTAGCATAATACAACATTCTAACTAATTTCCTCACTTTATTATGATGCACTGCTAGCATCCTGAAATGATGAAAAACACTCTGGCATACTCTCCTGGAAAGACAAGCCAGTGAATGACCATGCAAACCTGTCACTTCTCTCACTCTGCAAGGATCTAATTCTTGCAACAACCTTATTTTCTGCTTCAAACTTTTCTTATTAAATGACCGTACAAAATCACAAAGCAAATTGATGGAATCCTGTCGCACACTGCAAATACTACTACACTTCCAGGTGTACACAGGACCCTTAGCACGTCTTCCTAAAACCTCATTACCTAACACCTCTTCTGCCTCTGTTGTCACAAGTTTTTCTTTTTCAACTGGACAACCATCTTTCACTTCATAAGCACGACCACTGGTGTCAACTGCATGCACCAAATCATTATCCTGGAAATAACTCTCCTCATTAAAAAATGCCTCACAGCTTGAACTATGCATCCATTCTCCAGAAAAAACTTCACAAAAATTACTACGATTAACTATTCTCTTCCATCTACTATTTCTTTTGAAATCATAAATTGCCTTGTTTAGCTTCCTAATTCTATTGATTATCAAAATAAATAACTTACGTTTAATTTCAAATGCCTGATCAATAACTTTCTCAACTTTTTTTTTTCTCTTATAAAAAACCACTTTCTGTTGACCTTTCTTAATATTTTTTAACAAATTGCCAATTATCCTGTTGCGGAACATTCGTTTACGAATGTCCCTAAACTGTTGTTTCCTTCTACTATCATGCACAGAGTTATCTCTTGCTCTAGCAGTAACATTTTTGATTGGCCTTTCCTTTCCATTTGAATTGCTTCTCTTTTTCTGGACTGAAACATTTTCTGTAGTAATATTTTTTTTACTGCAAATATTTCTTATGAATGTTTTTGTACTCTTACCCGGTGCTTTCTTGTTGACTTGACAAATCTTTTTGTTAGAGGACTGCTGCTTTTTTTCAATCACCTGCTGTCTTTGACGTTTTGCAGCCTTTCTCAGTCTTTCTTTCGTTGGCATGGTGAAATGTTGAAATGATCTGCAGTTGAATCTGTGGTAAAATATATTAAAAAATGTTATTAACCACTATTACCCAACAGTACATCAATAACAGTAATCAAAAACTTAAAACACTACTTTACATTTTTACATATAAGATTTTTTAGTGCATGGCAATTTTAGAATACAGAAATAGCAGAAAAGAAATGGAATTTATATTCATGTTACCTGTGCTATCTTATATGTGAATCTGATCTAATTTTATGAGCATATTTTAATATTTTATTGAAGACACTACACATAACCTGTTTTTGAAGGTGTCTTTATTTTTAAATTAAACGGTTTACATTTTTACTTTTTATTTATTATAAATTTTAAAAATAAATGTTTATAGTTCCATAGGATCAAGCAGGTCAGCTTCCCACCCTATGTCATATAATTCGGACAAATCTGCATCCTCATCACGTTCTTCTTCATCCTCAGGATTTAAATCATCCAAGGGATCAACATCCACTGATGTTTCAATTACAAGTTCAATGATGAGGTCAAAATCAACTGATTGCAGATTATCGCTCATGTTGATGTTGTCTTTATCTTTAAAGAAAGATAACAACAATGAGATGTTGCAGAGTAAGAGACAAATCTCAGAGATTATAATAGTAAAATTGTTTAACAAGAGTAACATTTTGCAGCTATTATTTAGCCATGTCCAGCGATGCTGAGCAGGTGAAGCCTATGTCTAATTTTTCAGTGAACAGGACTCATCTCTTCTTAACCTTGGATAAGCCTCACCGACTCTGTGTCCCCTGCACATACTTAAATGTAAAGGGGCAGATTTATGTTAAATGGCACATCCCCAGGCATGCACCAGTTAACGTGCACCGCTGCTCTGCCACCCATGGTGTGCCGCATTTACAATCAGATAGGAGAAAGCTGCGTCAAAACCCTGCGCCTGCTTTAAGCAGGCATAGGTCTTGACGCAACATTGTGGAGATGGGGCACCCCTGAGCCTTGCTGGAGCTGCATCGCACTTGCGATACAACTCCAGCAATGCGCCACCTTTACAGCACAGATACGTCACGCATCTGTGCCATTTTTGCCCCATGCTGCGCCGCATTGTAAATGCAGCACACCATGGGTGGCGGAACAGCGGCGCAGGATGACTGGCACATCCCTGGTGATGCGCCAGTCATCATAAATCTATCCCTTAGCTTCTTATCTTGTTACAGATGAACCGCCATATGTATCATCAAACTATTTTGCATTTCCTAAATAGCGAATTTTAAGGAATAAATAGCAATTCTTTACCATTCCTAATTTGCAATGAGCAAATTGCTAATTGCAAATTACCCATTCATTTCCATGGGCTAGGAGGCTCATAGGAATGAAGGTGCAATTTGCGATTAGCAATTAGCTCATCGCAAATTAGGAATTTTTCCAAGGGTGCAGGGGTGTCTCAAGAACACCCTGCTGCACCCCTGAAAAAGAAATTTGGGGGCATATGGCGCACATACATGCCCTAAGGGCATGTATTGGCGTCATATGGCACCTTTTGTTTTTTGGAAAAAAAGCTTTTTGAAAAGAATTCGCAAATTACCACCAACTAGAAGTTGGTGGTAATTTGCAAATCCTTAATGGCATTTTTTGCATATTTTTTGTTTGATACATTGCATTTAAGGAATCGCAAAATTTGCAAATCCTTCAGTGCAATCGCAAAATAAGGAATAGCAAATATTGCTATTCCTTATTTTGCATCAAACTTGTTTGATACATACCATTTGTCTAATTAGCATTCGCAAAGGCCGAAATTTGCAGAATTTTGATCTTTGCGAATGCTAATTATCTTGATACATATGGCCCCAAGTGAGGCCTGTCTTGCAACATGGTGCATCTTTTGCATCACTGCTGCATCGGTTTCATGTGGCACGTTTTTTTTACACCATGACACATCTGCCTAAATGCATCAATTTGTAATTTTGTCGCCTCATAGCAAATCTTTTGCACCGCCGCTGCATCATAAAAGTGACGCACAGTGGCGCAAAAGAGGCATACACCTATCATAAATCTGTCCCTAGCATTTTAAATGATTAATCCAGGATGACGATAAGGTGTGGCCTATCCAGAGGTTTTTTTAAGGTGAGGCCTACTCAGGATTGCAGATTAAAGTTACGCTTGATGAAGAATACAGAGGAGATAATACATGTAAAGGCCTACCAATGAAGTAAGTAATGTCCACTTTATTGCGCCAGTCATCATAAATGTATCCCTAAGCTTCTTATCTTGTTACAGATGAACCGCCATATGTATCATCAAACTATTTTGCATTTCCTAAATAGCGAATTTTAAGGAATAAATAGCGATTCTTTACCATTCCTAATTTGCAATGAGCAAATTGCTAATTGCAAATTACCCATTCATTTCCATGGGCTAGGAGGCTCATAGGAATGAAGGTGCAATTTGCGATTAGCAATTAGCTCATCGCAAATTAGGAATTTTTTCAAGGGTGCAGGGGTGTCTCAAGAACACCCTGCTGCACCCCTGAAAAAGAAATTTGGGGGCATATGGCGCACATACATGCCCTAAGGGCATGTATTGGTGTCATATGGCACCTTTCGTTTTTTGGAAAAAAAGCTTTTTGAAAAGAATTCGCAAATTACCACAAACTAGAAGTTGGTGGTAGTTTCCAAATCCTTAATGTCATTTTTTACATATTTTTTGTTTGATACATTGCATTTAAGGAATCGCAAAATTTGCAAATCCTTCAGTGCAATCGCAAAATAAGGAATAGCAAATTTTGAATTAAGGACATTTTAAGTCATTTCCACATGTGCAGTGTTTTCAAATTTTGATTTGAAAATCGTTTTTAGGGAAAAGGAATGGTTTGTAAATTTATGACAAGGACATAATGGTGTATGCTTCTTTATAAGGCATTTCACTGTCTCTGATGTCATTTTTCCCATATTACATTATAAGACCTTTCCCCATGGAGCACATTCCTTGTAAATATGCTCCCACCTGTGCATGGTGAATTTAGATTTTGACTGTTTGAGTCACATAGCCATGTTAAAAGTGACCCAAAAAAATTGCAAAGGCTTTAAAAAAACACTTTCATGTGTCTTAAGGACATTTTAAGTCATTTCCCCATGGGCAGTGTTTTGTAAGTGGCGCAAAAGAGGCATACACCTATCATAAATCTGTCCCTAGCATTTTAAATGATTAATTCATGATGACGATAAGGTGTGGCCTATCCAGAGGTTTGTTTAAGGTGAGGCCTACTCAGGATTGCAGATTAAAGTTACGCTTGATGAAGAATACAGAGGAGATAATACATGTAAAGCTCTACCAATGAAGTAAGTGATGTCCACTTCATTGCGCCAGTCATCATAAATGTATCCCTAAGCTTCTTATCTTGTTAGAGATCAACCGCCATATGTATCATCAAACTATTTTGCATTTCCAAAATAGCGAATTTTAAGGAATAAATAGCGATTCTTTACCATTCCTAATTTGCGATGAGCAAATTGCTAATTGCAAATTACCCATTCATTTCCATGGGCCAGGATGCCCATAGGAATGAAGGTGCAATTTGCGATTAGCAATTAGCTCATCGCAAATTAGGAATTTTTCCAAAGGTGCAGGGGTGTCTCAAGAACACCCTGCTGCACCCCTGAAAAAGAAATTTGGGGGCATATGGCGCACATAAAATTTAACAACATTCCTTTACCTCAAAAACGATTTTCAAGTCATAATTTGAAAACACTGCCCACAGGGAATGACTTAAAATGTCCTTAAGACACATGAAAGTGTTTTTTGAAAGCCTTTGCAATTTTTTTGGGTCACTTTTAACATGGTTATGTAACTCAAACAGTCAAAATCTAAATTTACCATGCACAAGTGTAACCATATTTACAAGGAATGTGCCCCACGGAGAAAGGTCTTTTAATGTAATATGGGAAAAATGACATCAAATGTCCTTAAGACACATAAAAGCGTTTTTTGATTGCCTTTGCAGCATGTTTGTATCACTTTTAACATGGCTATGTAACACAAACATTCAAAATCTAAATTTGCCATGCACAGGTGGGAGCATATTTACAAGCAATTTGCGCCACAGAGAAAGGTCTTACATTGAAATGGGAAAAATAACATCAGAGACAGTCAATTGCCTTATAAAGAAGCATACACCATTATGTCCTTGTCATAAATTTAAAAACAATTCCTTTTCCCCAAAAACGATTTTCAAATCATAATTTCAAAACACTGCACATGGGAAAATTACTTAAAATGTCCTTAAGACACATAAAAGCGTTTTTTGATTGCCTTTGCAGCATGTTTGTATCACTTTTAACATGGCTATGTAACACAAACATTCAAAATCTAAATTTGCCATGCACAGGTGGGAGCATATTTACAAGCAATTTGCGCCACAGAGAAAGGTCTTACATTAAAATGGGAAAAATAACATCAGAGACAGTCAATTGCATTATAAAGAAGCATACACCATTATGTCCTTGTCAGAAATATTATAACCATTCATCTTCCTCAAAAACGATTCTCAAGTCATAATTTGAAAAGACTCCACAGCTCCTATGCAGAAAAACACCCTGTCAATACTAATACTTCACATTTTCTCCAATTACATTTTCTCAAAGAAACAAAATCTATTTGTAAAACACTTGAGACAAAGCAACATTTGAAAAACACAACTTTCTTCATAATTTTCTCCTTAAAGCACACTATTCTCTATCTAAATTAAAGAAATATTTTCTCACCTTAGCAAATACTTTGAGTTTGAAAACAGTCTCAGAAACACACCAATTTGTCTTCAGCAGAGCAAAAGGTATGCACTCCAGAGTCTGCAGCTATCAAAAGCACAGAAATGCTGTAATTCTTCACACATATCTCTCATGTCACCCAATCAAAACTCTTCCCTCACTTTTTTTCAAATGAAAACCCTTCCCCCCTCTGCCATTTCATGCCTTTTCTGCATAGCAACCACCTCTTGCAAGACCTCTGGTGTTTGCAAGTTCACACAACAATGTTGTAATTGAACTCTGAACTCTCAGTGCACCTGCGTATCCACTGCAATCTTTCATTTAATGATTATTTATTGACCATTCAAAATACATCTTTCAAAGAACTCACCCATGCACCCTAACTTTCTGTTTTCAGCAATCAAAATCCACCAATCACTGTTACTGCTTCATTAACACAGAAACTCCACAGTTTTTTTCATTTTAAACTCTCATTTTTTCAACTGCCATTTCATTGCCACACTTCATCTGACTGCAGCAGAACCTTCTCTCACCATGTTTTCTGTCTGGATTGTTGGACATAGTTATATCCACTGGGCTCACAGGTATGCTGAGAACAGAAAATTACCTAACCTCAATTTACAAGATGTGGAAATTAAGTGGTTTGGCCACAGAGGATTAAAATGTCACCAATTGATACCATTGGTGAAAACCTTTATGCATTTGCCCAAACCTGACCTGTTAATTGTGCACTGTGGAGGTAATGATTTGGGCAATTTGACTGGGGTAGGTCTGGAAATGCTTTTAAAGGACACCTTTGAGCAATTGATGGCACTTTTTCCTCAGACTGCCTTGGTATATTCAAATATATGCCGAAGACAGAAATGGAGGTGGTCAAACCAATTTTGTCCACAAATTGAGAAGTCGAGGAAGCATGTAAACAAATCTGTTTCAGCTTACATGAGAGACCATGGAATGGGCTCCCTGTACAACAATAACTTGCGTTACTACATGCAAGATATCTACAGAGGAGATGGAGTTCACTTCTCAGATGAGGGCAACAGAATTTTCATTCTGAATTTAAGAATGTGCATTGGTACCTACTTATAAGTACCTAAATGTACCATAAACCCAAAAGCTCTTCTCAGAGCTACCCTACATCTGATCACTCACAATTATTATTTTACTCTAACTTTTTTCACTAATTTTCAACAAAGTACGCTCCCCGGGGCGCTACCCGGTACGCGAACCGGGAGCTAACCTCGCGAAATTTTTTAAAAAAATGTTTTTTTTCGCACATATAAGCCTCCTCAGCCATCCTCACAAAACCTAGGGGGTCAAGATAAGTCTACCGTGCCCCCTTCTACCCATTCTGAACATTATTTGCCCTCCATTTTGTATCTTAATTCGACTGAAACACAAAATGGTGGACTCCCGTAACGCTTAAGGTTCGCGGACCGGGCGCTACCCACGCAAAAAAAACAAATTTTTTTTTTTTTTTGCCCCGCGGGGCCCTTTTAAAACCTTCACATTAAACCTAGGGGGTCAGGGAGGATCTACTATGCCCCCTTATGGTTATTTCCCCCTTTGTTTTAGCCTCCTCTTGTCTCTCAATCCTACCGAGAGACAAGATGGCGGCCGCTACGGACTGTTTGGAATGTTGACAGACTCCCGTAACGCTTAAGGTTCGCGGACCGGGCGCTACCCACGCAAAAAAAACAAAAAAAAAATTTTTTTTTTTTGCCCCGCGGGGCCCTTTTAAAACCTCCACATTAAACCTAGGGGGTCAGGGAGGATCTACTATGCCCCCTTATGGTTATTTCCCCCTTTGTTTTGGCCTCCTCTTGTCTCTCAATCCTACCGAGAGACAAGATGGCGGCCGCTACGGACTGTTTGGAATGTTGACAGACGCCGGAGAACCAATCAGCTTCGCTTCACAAAGCTCCGTTGCGCGAAAAGTCCGCGAACCGGAGCGCTGCCCGGTCCGCTGTTACAGATATATATCTTTTTTTAAACGTTAATTTCTCAAAATCCACTGGAGCACATATATTGAGACCTACAAAAGGCACATCGGGCTACCAGTCCCTACAATTTTGCCAAGTTTCGTGCAAATCCATTCAGCCGTTCGGGCTAAAAGTGAGGCCAACCGCCCTATGGAAAACTCAATGTTAAAAACAAGTTTTGGGACCCCCCTTTTTTCTCGGCCCCCCCTTGACGAACCCCCCCCAAATTTTCAGGGGCTGCTCAGAAACAAAATGTTCCATTTTCCTGAAAATTTCAGCCAATTCCGTCCACAAACGCCAAAGTTATTAGACATAGATCTTTCAGAAATCCCATAGAGAAAAAATACTAACTATATATACCTACTGGCGACCTCCAGTAGGTAATACATATATATATATATATATATTCACTGAAAAAACCATAGGTTATAGACCATATATAGTTAGGAATTAGCATTTACAAAACCTTGAAAATTCACTGAAAAAACCATAGGTTATAGACCATATATAGTTAGGAATTAGCATTTACAAAACCTTGAAAATTCACTGAAAAAACCATAGGTTATAGACCATATATAGTTAGGAATTAGCATTTAAAAAACCTTATTTTACTCACACAAAACCATTGAAATTCCATATATAGTTAGTTGCACTAACTATATATCGCGCACCCGCAATCCACTGCTGATGATGTCACATATTACATCATTCATGACATGGTCAGTGACATCACTGATGACATCACTGATGACATCATCCAGTGACTGTGTGTTTCTGTAAAGTTTAAATATGTTTTACATATTGAAGAATGAGTAGATGTAGAAGTGTCTGGATGAAGGATTTAGTAGGTGCGTGACTGACTGTATGAGTGAGTGATTAAATGTGTCTCACTGAGTGCATGGGTTAGTGACTAAACTGTCTTAATTTGTGCATCATTATGTCTGTTGTTCTGTAAACTGCTGCATGTGTTGATCAGTAGCTATATGAGTAACTATATGGGTTATTGATTGATTGCCCAAGTATTTGTATGGGAGACTGAGTGTGTGTGTGGCTGGCTGGGAGGTGTGTGACTCTGTGCAGATCAATGTGTACTTGTATCAATGATTGTATAAGAGAGTAATTATGTGTTAGTATATGTTTCAAAATGTAAGGTGCTCTATGTTTAACTGTATAGATTAGAAAATGGAAGTGTGATTGATTCTTTACAGGACTGACTAGGTGTGTGAGTAACTCCATGGATGAGTGACAGAGTGTGAGAGTCTGTATAGGTGTATGAGTGCATATGATAGTGTTGTAAAGATGAGTGATTGTATGTATGAATGATTGTATGGGTAAATGAGTGAATGTGTGTGTAAACATAGGAATCACTGAGTGCGTATGTAGTAACTAGTATTGGTGTGTCAATGGTTTCAAAAATTATACTCTGTATTTAACACTGGGTGTAACAGAGGTTATATTAAAGTGTGAGGAGATGCATTGTATTGTCACATGAATGATATCATCAGTGATGTGGTCATTGATGTCGAATGAGATGTCATCAGTGATGTCATCAGTGATGTCATTTGAGATGTCATCAGTGATGTCATCAGTGATGTCACTGACCATGTCATGAATGATGTAATATGTGACATCATCAGCAGTGGATTGCGGGTGCGCGATATATAGTTAGTGCAACTAACTATATATGGAATTTCAATGGTTTTGTGTGAGTAAAATAAGGTTTTTTAAATGCTAATTCCTAACTATATATGGTCTATAACCTATGGTTTTTTCAGTGAATTTTCAAGGTTTTGTAAATGCTAATTCCTAACTATATATGGTCTATAACCTATGGTTTTTTCAGTGAATTTTCAAGGTTTTGTAAATGCTAATTCCTAACTATATATGGTCTATAACCTATGGTTTTTTCAGTGAATTTCAATGGTTTTTTAATAGCAAATATCATAAGCTGTCGAATGTCAAGTACGTGGTAAGTAAAAACATTTTCGTGTTTATGCACACTGATCTGCTTTGAATGCTGCCCCCACCCCTCATTTCTATTAGGAGTACTCTCTCTTTGCAGATAGTGAAGGGTAGTTAACGCAGCCCTTTGCCCCCTTTGTAATCCGTCGTGCCTGCTTCTCTCTCCATTTGATTGATTGTTCTCTTTGGTTCATTCTCTATTTACAAACAAGCACAGAGTCGCAATACTCTGTTTAGTCTTTGCAGATAGCGAAAAATCGTGTAAAAAAACAAAAGGAATCGAGCAAAATCAGTAGGCCACTAATGGGATCTCTTTTTGACCTCGCTAAAATAGAAACATTAGGAACAACCTGTTGAAAATAGCAATGCGTATATAAGCGGCGTTCATTTGTGTTCACAGTACCCCTTGTTGATTGTTTCAATCGAGCATTGAATTGTTCGAAGTTAATTCTCTTAAGGATCTTCTCTACCTGCAAACGAGGAAGAATAGGAATATTCTCTCTCCCTTTGCAGATAGTGAAGGGTAGGTAACGCAAGCCTTTAACACGTCGTACCTATTTCATTCCTCATTGATTGATTGATTGTCCGAACATTGACTGTTTGGGAATTAGTTCTTTTTGGAGGTATTCCCTGTTTGCAAATAAACGTAGGAAAATCTTTGCAAGTAGTGAAAGGGTACGTAATGCGGACCGTTCTCCCCCGTTGTAATCTGTCATGCCTATCTACTCCCCACTGATTGATGCACCTTTTTCACCCGGACCATTTACTAGAGATACGTCATCTGGCCCGACCAGAGAGCACCCCTAGTGAAAAGGACATATGCAATAATAACGAAGTGATCACTGTATCCTGTTAACAGAAACTTTACCATGAAACAACCTGGAAAGAAAAAAATAGGAAAACGAAAATCAGTAGGCCACTGATGAACATGAACTTTTATTAAACAACGAACAAAGAAACGATAACATAACGTAATGATAAAACCTATTAATGTCCTAGAAACAAGAAAACGTTAAAATATGCCAGTGGTGAGAGACCAGAAAAACAGTAAGAGAAAACAAATCACCCCTCGCTGTCCCACCGCCTGCCACGCCAAAAAAATCGATAGACTAGGGAAAATGCAAGTCAGTAGAACATCCACCCCCACTCTGGAAACTTCCAAGGTGGGGCAGGGTTCCGGCTACGCCCAGCCGGGAGCAGCCCATATAAGGCAGGTCCTGCTGCCACGCCTCGGCCAGGAGATCCTAACGTAGGGTGTAGCCGAAGGAGAGGCCGAGGCCAGCGGGACCCGGCCAGGGGATTGCCTTTACAACGCTGAACAGTTGCAGGGGGGGGAATGTCTCCTCGACCCTCCCCTCTCTCTCCCAGTCCGGCCGCGGTGGCCCTTGAGAGTTGCAGGTAGTCCCGCCACATGCTCTTCCGGTCCGACCACCAACGGTCGGGGGGCCGAGGCCGACGGGATCCGGCTGCAGCCGATAAACCAAGAAACCCGTTCATGGGGCCAGAGCCAGGGGCGTCCGGCCGACATCCACCGGAAGCCCGGCCCGAAGACGGACGGGACACTTCTTTCTTTTATAATGGCTGCGACAACACTGGGGGGGGATGTCTTGCACATGCCTCCGACCCCCCCCTCGTCCTCATCGCCTGGTCCGGCCATAACAAATCTCAAGCGAGACGCCGTGGAGTGCACTGGGAGGGAGAGACGGTGCGAACAGGCCTCTCCCGCCTCCCCAGGTGGAGACTTCCCAGCTGCACCCTCAGCGCTCCAGGCGCCCGGAAAACGGTTCTTCCACTGTGGCCATGCTGCAACGTCTCGCCCGGCAGGGTGGAGCCCGTCCGCTCATGTGACCCCGCGATCGCCGGTAGCTGCCGAACTCTCAAAATGGCGGTCGACCTGGCAAGAGCGGGCCCAGCATAAAGAAATGGCCCGGTCACTGGTTGACTCCACCACCGTAGTCCTCCACGACCTTGAAGATTCTAGAGGAGCCGCGGGAGTCTCCGACCCCCGATGGGGAATGACTGCCATGATCGCCCGTGGAGTGACGAAACTGTATCCGCGGGACGTCGGCGCTCCCATGCTGGCGCCAGCCTCACTTTGAATTACTAGAATCCTGCAGACCTCACTTCCGGTGAAAGCACAGTGTGACCCGGTAGGAAAAATTATTGCACCCCCTCCCCTTTTTGACTGTTAGTTCAAACCACCGATCCTTTCCTTTGCCCTTTTAACGGAACTTTGGACTGCCTCCCCCTCTTTTACATTTTCTAGAGAAAACAAAACATTAACCACTACATTAGCATAGCAGTTGACACCAGAACTGTTTTCAAATTGAAAACCAACAACATCTTCAACAGAATCCTTTTTGTTTCTGCTGTGACCCTGCTACAGCACAGGCATTGTCCCCAGCAGTAATTCTGCAATGCCGGTAAGAATAGCTGTGGTGCCTACTGGACTCACTCACCCCCGCGGCGCCCCACGCCGTTTTTTGCTGGGCGGCAACTTACTAGACATCACTTTCGTGCCATCTAGATTTCAGCGCGTTCTGCTGCCTTGGAACTATTCGCACAACAGACCGCTACTGACAAGAATATTTCATTATTGGTGCTGTCAATTTCAATAAATCTATTGGATAATTAAAAAGAAATTGCCACGGTCTCTTCGTTGTTTAAATGTTTTTACTGTTTTTGTTTTGTTGTATATATTTATATGTTATTAAAGTTTTATATTCCTACTACTTTGTTGGAGTGCTATATATTTTTAATGTGACACATAATTGTAAAAACTTTGATGTACAAAGAGTCATTCCTGGAATCTTCCGCTTCAGGCTCGGTCCCCTCCCCAATCACAATACAGGATGGTTTTCAGATAGTAGGAACACGTGTGGTGTGACGGATCTCATCGGGTGTGGGCCTTGATCTACTATAACTCCTTTGAAGAGGGGTGATTCTTTACAGCTGGGGCCATAAACTACATCTGCAGGGCTAGCTGATAGCCTGGACAATCGGACACAGAGAAAGAGGAGTGTCAGAGGGTGCGGTAGTGAATAGGGCGAAAGGGAGGTGTCGGGCGGGCACAGAGTGTGATTCTCAGGGAAGAGCAGCGCAGATGGGGGGAGGTTTATTGCCCATGCATAAGACAGAGAGCGGTGGTGACCAGTGCCTAGGGAAGATGCTTGCGTGGGTGAGGAGCCATGCTACGAATCGACAGCGTGCAGAGAGTGGGTCTGGTCAAGACATCTAAAATGGCTGCCGTGCACGACAAAAGTGTGGCATTTCAAAAAAGGCAAGATGGCGCAGACAATGTTTTTCAACACTTCCTCATTTCCTTCGAATCGAACGTTAACAGACGTTGGGGCATATTACCAAAGTTAAGCGATATTTATCGCTAACGATGCTTACCAACCAATTTTTTACCACTAAGCATCGTCAGAAATTATCGAAGATAAACCTTACTATTATCAAGGTTTATCGCAAATGCGATAATAAACGGCCGCAATGCATGAATATCGCTAAAAACTCAGCGATATTCATGCATTACCGAGCTAATGCTCTTAGCCATGTTATCCACCTCCCATTGGATAACATGGCTAAGAACTGCTCAGGGCAGGTGTTACTTTTTGGAGATATTCGCGCTTAGCGCGAATATCTCCAAAAGTTGGTAATAGGAGATAGATATCTTGCATGTTGTAATGCAAGTTATTGTGGTATATGGAACTCATACCATAATCTCTCAGGAAAGCAGAAACTGATCCTTTTGGGACCGCCTAAAAAGGCCTAGGGGGTGAGGAGTACTCTACTTTGCCCCCTTTTCACGTTCCGAACTATTTTATTTTACTCTCTTCTGTAATTACACAAAATAGCAGCGATAAGATGCATCGGAGACACACAGTGAGAGAAAGGAGGCCGGAGATGAAGAAGACATGTCAAATACACATTGGAGATAATATAGTGGCAGAAGGGAAGTAAATATGAGTAAACTTACCATGTAACATAAAAATGTTGCACTCTATACTATAAGTCTCATTTTATACTACAATCACTTCGCTACAACCTCATAAATTAAAAATAAAAATGAATAATGTCTCAAACAATTTTTGATTTCTAAATATAAATTTATTCTTCAGAATTTTCTAAATTTGAAAGAACTAGTAACATGTCCTCATCAGCAATGTCCTCATTAAAAGTCTCCAATGATGATTCTTCTAACTCTATGGTCTCCAAACACTCGATAAATTCGCCATCAAGAGATTGATCAAAAAAATCATTCAAGTCATCTCCTCCTTGTGACAATATTTCATTATTGGTGCTGTCAATTTCAATCAATGTAGTGGAATCATTCAAGTCATCTCCTCGTGACAATATTTCATTATTGGTGCTCTCAATTTCAATCAATGTAGTGGAATCATTCAAGTCATCTCCTCCTTGTGACAATATTTCATTATTGGTGCTGTCCATTTCAATCAATCTAATGGAATCATACAAGCCATCTCCTCCTTGTGACAATATTTCATTATTGGTGCTCTCAATTTCAATCAATGTAGTGGAATCATTCAAGTCATCTCCTTGTGACAATATTTCATTCTTGGTGCTGTCCATTTCAATCAATCTAATGGAATCATACAAGTCATGTCCTCCTTGTGACAATATTTCATTATTGGTGCTCTCAATTTCAATCAATGTGTTGGACAATTCAAAAGAAATTGCCACGGTCTCTTCATTGTGAGCCATTTTATTTTGAAATTGCTTGCTGTAAATTGCAGAAAAAAATAATCACTTTCATTTATCGTTTTTAGTAATACATAATATAAAACTAACTTTATCAAGTATTTAGTATAACAGAAGGACTGCAAATAAATAACAGAAAACATTTTTCAAATTATCTTCAAGTGTACAACATAGTTCCCCTTACAAATTAACAACTCACCTTTTTAAAAGTAGCAGAAGTGTTAGTACTGTGTAAATCAAACACCAGAAATTCACCACCAAAAATTCCTCACAAATGTACCTCAGACAGTAGTATCACAAAATGGCTGTGGTTTCCTCTCATTTGACATATATACATAACCAATTAACTTTCATCACACACAAATACAAAACCAAAGTAACATTTTAATTGGTTCTAAATTTCAACACTTTCAAATGTGTTTTCCCCATGCAATTTTCCATAGGACATTTACATACGTCTACAGCCTGAATGGCTGAACGGAATTACACCAAACTTGGCAAAATGGTACATCAAACCTAAGAGGTCAGGAAGGATCTACTATGCCCCCTTATGGTCATTTCCCCCTTCGCTTTGGCCTCCTCTTGTCTCTCAATCCTACCGAGGGACAAGATGGCGGCCGCTACGGACTGTTTGGAATGTTGACAGACGCCGGAGAACCAATCAGCTTCGCAAAGCTCCGTAACGCGAAAAGTACGCGAAGCGGAGCGCTGTTACAGATATATATCTTTTTTTGAACGTTAATTTCTCAAAATCCACTGGAGCACATATATTGAGACCTAGCAAAGGCACATCGGGCTACCAGTCCCTAATATTTTGCCAAGTTTCGTGCAAATCCATTCAGCCGTTCGATTATTATTATTATTTTTTTTTTTTGCCCCGCGGGGCCCTTTTAAAACCTCCACATCAAACCTAGGGGGTCAGCGAGGATCTACTATGCCCCCTTATAGTTATTTCCCCCTTTGTTTTGACCTCCTCTTGTCTCTCGATCCTACCGAGAGACAAGATGGCGGCCGCTACGGACTTTTTGGAATGTTGACAGACGCCGGAGAACCAATCAGCTTCGCTTCACAAAGCTCCGTTGCGCGTAAAGTACGCGTCCTGGGACGCTGCCAGGTCCGCTGTTACAGATATATATCTTTATTTAAACGTTAATTTCTCAAAATCCACTGGAGCACATATATTGAGACCTACAAAAGGCACATCGGGCTACCAGTCCCTACAATTTTGCCAAGTTTCGTGCAAATCCATTCAGCCGTTCGGGCTAAAAGTGAGGCCAACCGCCCTATGGAAAACTCAATGTTAAAAACACGTTTTGGGACCCCCCTTTTTTCTCGGCCCCCCCTTGACGAACCCCCCCTAAATTTTCAAGGGCTGCTCAGAAACAAAATGTGCCATTTTCCTGAAAATTTCAGCCAATTCCGTCCACAAACGCCAAAGTTATTAGACATAGAATTTTCAAAAAACCCATAGAGAAAAAATCCTAACTATATATACCTACTGGCGACCGCCAGTAGGTAATATATATATATATATATATCTATATATATATATAGATATATATATCTATATATATATATATATATATTACCTACTGGCGATAGCCAGTAGGTATATATAGTTAGGATTTTTTTCCTATGGGATTTTTGAAAATTCTATGTCGAATAACTTTGGCGTTTAAGGACAGAATTGGCTGAAATTTTCAGGGAAATGGAACATTTTGTTTCTGAGCAGCCCCTGAAAATTTGGGGGGGTTTCGTCTAGGGGGGGCCGAGAAAAAAGGGTGGTCCCAAAACGTGTTTTTCCCATGCAATTTTCCATAGGGCGGTTGGCCTCACTTTTAGCCCGAACGGCTGAATGGATTTACACCAAACTTGGCAAAATTGTAGGGACTGGTAGCCCGATGTGCCTTTGCTATGTCTCAAGATATAGGCTCCAGTGGTTTTTACGAAAATTAACTTTGAAAAATATATATTGGGCTACATTGGGCTATATATATGTTGGAGCCCAAATGTAGCCCAATGTAGCCCAATGTAGCCCAATGTAGCCCAATGTAGCCCAAAGATGGCCACCAGAGACAAAAAAAAACAAATGTAGCCCAAATATCAGCCAGATGTAGCCCAACTATAGCCCAATGACAGAATGTCCCAGAGTGTTCTAAAGAACAACTAGAGTGCTAACAGTCCTACTTATTACAAAGGTATGGCACACCTGAAGCCATCTTGATTGGAATAAAGTGGTAACTCTTAAAACATTTAATTTAAAAAGGAACAAAATGAGGGGGTTCATTTTGCCATAGAAAGTATGATTAGCGAATATATGACGAAATCCCGCATACCATCAGTCCGCAAAAAAAATCCTGCATGTACTATTAGGCCGCAAATTAAAATAACGAAAACTTTTAGAACGAATATGCCTTTAGCATACACTAAACAACTAAACTACCCTAAACCCTAAAACACTACACCCCAGCATGACCCTACACTACGCAAACACTACAACACTACCCTAAACCCTAAAACACTACCCCCAGCATGACCCTACACTACGCAAACACTACAACACTACCCTAAACCCTAAAACACAACCCCCAGCATGACCCTACACTACGCAAACACTACAACACTACCCTAAACCCTAAAACACTACCCCCAGCATGACCCTACACTACGCAAACACTACAACACTACCCTAAACCCTAAAACACTACCCCCAGCATGACCCTACACTACGCAAACACTACAACACTACCCTAAACCCTAAAACACTACCCCCAGCATGACCCTACACTACACAAACACTACAACACAACCCAAAACCCTAAAACACTACCCCCAGCATGACCCTACACTACACAAACACTACAACACTGCCCTAAACCCTAAAACACTACCCCCAGCATGACCCTACACTACACAAACACTACAACACAACCCTAAACCCTAAAACACTACACCCCAGCATGACCCTACAGTACGCAAACACTACAACACTACCCTAAACCCTAAAACACTACCCCCAGCATGACCCTACACTACGCAAACACTACAACACTACGCAAAACCCTAAAACACTACACCCCAGCATGACCCTACACTACGCAAACACTACAACACTACCCTAAACCCTAAAACACTACCCCCAGCATGACCCTACACTATGCAAACACTACAACACTACCCTAAACCCTAAAACACTACACCCCAGCATGACCCTACACTACGCAAACACTACAACACTACCCTAAACCCTAAAACACTACCCCCAGCATGACCCTACACTACGCAAACACTACAACACTACCCTAAACCCTAAAACACTACACCCAGCATGACCCTACACTACGCAAACACTACAACACTACCCTAAACCCTAAAACACTACCCCCAGCATGACCCTACACTACGCATACACTACAACACTACCCTAAACCCTAAAACACTACCCCCAGCATGACCCTACACTACGCAAACACTACAACACTACCCAAAACCCTAAAACACTACCCCCAGCATGACCCTACACTACGCAAACACTACCACACTACCCTACACCCTAAAACACTACCCCCAGCATGACCCTACACTACGCAAACACTACAACACTACCCTAAACCCTAAAACACTAGCCCCAGCATGACCCTACACTACGCAAACACTACAACACAACCCTAAACCCTAAAACACTACCCCCAGCATGACCCTACACTACGCAAACACTACAACACTACCCTAAACCCTAAAACACTACCCCCAGCATGACCCTACACTACGCAAACACTACAACACTACCCTAAACCCTAAAACACTACCCCCAGCATGACCCTACACTACGCAAACACTACAACACTACCCTAAACCCTAAAACACAACCCCCAGCATGACCCTACACTACGCAAACACTACAACACTACCCTAAACCCTAAAACACTACCCCCAGCATGACCCTACACTACGCAAACACTACAACACTACCCTAAACCCTAAAACACTACCCCAGCATGACCCTACACTACGCAAACACTACAACACTACCCTAAACCCTAAAACACTAGCCCCAGCATGACCCTACACTACGCAAACACTACAACACAACCCTAAACCCTAAAACACTACCCCAGCATGACCCTACACTAAACAACCACCACAACTCTACACTACACTAACACAACACTACACTACACAACACTACACTACACAATCACTAACCAACGAAAAAATTAACACAAACCCACTTACCTCTCTCGTCATCGTGGTTTTCACAACGCAAATGCATTTACCATACATGCCTTTAAAACATAATTCTTTGTAAAGGCATGCGCGATGAATGCACATGCGTTTTGAAAAAATGCGGGATAATGGTATGCGAGGTCAATGACCTTGCGGGATAATGGTATGCGGACTGAAAGTCTGCGGGATAAAAAATGCGGGAAAATGGCTGCAAACCATGATTAGCAGCAGACTTCCCTGGTGAGCACTAGCTTTACTACAGTGATCTAATGAGCAACTAGAGTGCTAACATTCAGAATTTATGGCAAATGTGTGACACATCTGAATGCCTTCTTGATAGAACCAAAGTAAACAAGCATTGAAAATGCAATAGATCTCGCCCTCGTTTAAGTTAAAGCCATTCTGTTTGTAATGAGGTGGCTTTTTAGCTTTGCTTTTATTAGTGTTTTTAAAACTTTCATGTAAATAACATGCATATGTATGCATATATGTATATGTATGCATGCATTTATATTTATATAGATATGCAGATTATATATGTTTATATATGTATATTACCTACTGGCGATAGCCAGTGGGTGTATATAGTTAGGATTTTTTCTCTATGGGATTTCTGAAAATTCTATGTCTAAAACCTTTGGCGTTTGTAGACGGATTTGGCTGAAATTTTCAGGAAAATGGCACATTTTGTTTCTGAGCAGCCCCTGAAAATTTGGGGGGGTTTCGTCAAGGGGGGGCCGAGAAAAAAGGGGGGTCCCAAAACGCGTTTTTCACATTCATTTTTCCGTAGGGCGGTTGGACTCACTTTTAGCTCGAACGGCTGAATAGATTTACATGAAACTTGGCAAAATTGTAGATATGGTTTGCCCGACGTGCCTTTGCTATGTCTCAATATATGTGCTCCAGTGGATTTTGAGAAATTAACGTTTAAAAAAATATATATATCTGTGACAGCGCTCCGGTTAGCACCCCGGTTCGCGTACCTGACGCGTAACGGAACTTCGCGAAGCGAAGCTGATTGGCTCTCCGGTGTCTGTCAACATTCTAAACAGTCCGAAGCGGCCGCCATCTTGTCTCTCGGTAGGATCGAGAGACAAGATGTGGTGAAAAACGAAGGGGGAAATGAAGGAAAGGGGGCAAGGTAGACCCCTCCTGACCCCCTAGGATTGATGAGGGGGATATTAAAGTGCCCCGCGGGGCAAAAAATACGCGACTGTATGTATGAGTGATTGTATGGGTGAATGAGTGAATGTGTGTGTAGACGTAGGAATCAGTGAGTGCGTATGTAGTGACTGGTATTGGTGTGTCATGCTGTCATCAGTGATGTCATTTGAGATGTCATCAGTGATGTCATCAGTGATGTCATTTGAGATGTCATCAGTGATGTCATCAGTGATGTCACTGACAATGTCATGAATGATGTAATATGTGACATCATCAGCAGTGGATTGCGGGTGCGCGATATATAGTTAGTGCAACTAACTATATATGGAATTTCATTGGTTTTATGTCAATAAAATGTCCAGCTAACTATATATGGTCTCTAACCTATGGTTTTTTCAGTGAATATATATATAGATAGATAGATATTTCTCCACAACTTGTCCTGTCGCAGGGGAAACTCTTATTAGCTGGTGCCACCTCGAGACCAGGGCAGTGTCTCATAAAGTATTAGCCACAATATTTTCAACAAATGATGATGGCACGCCACTCGGTAGCTTTTCAGAAGTTTTATTACGAACTGTTGTCGCCTGCGCGTTTCGAACAAAGGTTCTTGATCTCGGCAGTTTACAGACAAGTTGTCCCTTTTCTCTTTCAACATTTATACACACTGAATCATCCATTGCATTATGGGACATGTAGTTTGGTGCACAAGTATTTGACACTTTTATCTCCAACAGTTTTATCAAACATTGTTCAACTTCCAATGTACATTTTTCGTATGTCGTATTGAAAGTGTTTACGTCTATTTTGCAAATTAGGGAGTTATTTGTAGTGTTGCATGCGTGATGTCTGTCATGTTTATGCCAGAGTATGCGTTATTGCTTGCTATCCGCATTTGCTAAGTTGCGTGATTGTGTTAATTGGCTGAGTGCCCCATTATCACTACTTCACTCCCTTTTGGCCATTTCATTTTAGTGTGTGTGTGTGTATAATTAAGATAGCCCTTCTCTAATCCTGTCTAACCCTTGTTGCCTGGAGGTGTAGCTCACACCCTTTTTAATCATGGCTACACTTTTTGTGTGTAGGTGCCAAGGACCCTAACCTGTATTTGGGTCAAATGAATAATAGCAGTTCACCCGTGTCGGTGTCGGGATTTATGTGTGCTATAATGGTTCTGGGGCTGAGTGCCCTTGTCACCGCTCTAACTGGCCATGTGTCAAGCTATGACTTAAGGGTATAGGGATTGAAAATAGAGATATGTTGGCTTACGGCATGTCATATATAATTAATAACACAGGTATAGTAAAACAGTTTGCATTTCAAATTCAATCAAAACAGTGTTGTCTCTTGTAGTTCTTAAGAGTTCGAATTCTGATTTGTGCGTTACAGGTGGACATATAATTCCTCGTCCGCATTCAGTCCAGTTTTGAATTTCATAATCAATTTGGACTCTAATCTTCTTAATCTCAATTTTCTGCCCCCACCCCGTTCATGTTGTACAACAGTTGCTAGACCCGAATATGTTATGTCTAGCCATGTTTTGCCCGGGTGGGTAGCGATATGTTTGGCCATCGCATAAGAGTGATCTCCATTTTGTATAGCACGAGTATGTTCCAGGATTCATTTTTTAAGAGGACAAGTTGTAATTCCAATGTACTTTTTGCCGCAATAACATTGTAACAGATATACCACGAAACAAGTTTCACAAGTAATAGATTCTCTTATTTCAAAGTTCTTTCCGTTTGGGTCTTTAATGTTTGTTAGGTTTCTCCCAATTTTGCACGCTTTACAAATTCGGCATTTTGTGAAGCCTTTGGATTTTCTTTCAAGCCATGAGGGTTCTTTCTTGTCTTCAAAGTGACTATGCACTAAGTGATCCGTGAGATTGGGTGCTCTCCTGTGGGTTATCAATGGACATACCCCTATGTCATTACCAATGTCTACATCTTTTTTGAGGATATGCCAGTATTTTTTCATTATTTTTTCAATTTTGTGGCTTTCCTTCGTGTATCTTATTATCATTCTTGGTTGTTCCTCGTTTGTCTCATTATTCGTTATTTTTGCGGTTGATGATGTCGTTTCTCCTGTGTCTCTGTTTATGGTCCTTTTTCCCTCTTTTGTTAAGAGAGTTTCTGTTCTGTCTTTTCTTCTTGCTGCTGTTTCACCCCTTTTGATATCTGTTTGTTTTTACCCTCTTTGCTCAAAACGGATTTTTGTTCCTTCAAAGTTTTTCTCCATCTCACTTGACTCAGAGCAGTTTCTCTTCATTCTGAGTAGTTCTCCATAGGGTATGCTTTTCTTTAGCTTCTCGGGGTGAAAACTATGTCCATGCAGTAAGCTATTCGTGGCTGTTTTCTTCCGGTGAACTGTTGTTTCAATCCTATTGTTTTCCACATAGACTTTTGTATCCAGAAACTCTATTTCCTTGGGGCTTATGTTGTAGGTGAATTTAAGTCCCACCTGGTTTTTGTTTAGAACCTCAAAGAAATTTTTGAATTCTTGTTCTGTGCCCCTCCATAGGAGAAACAAATCATCAATGAAGCGCAGCCACAGTGCCACTTTTGCCATATACTGGTCGTTTTCTTCTCCCCAAGCCACGCATCTCTCCCACCACCCCATCATGAGATTAGCGTAGCTTGGGGAAAAGGAAACTCCCATGGCGGTTCCGCAGCACTGCGCATACACCTTCTTGTTAAATAAAAATACATTGTTGTACAAGCACATGGTTATCATTTGTGTTAGCATTTTGGAATGTTCCAATTCTGTGATGGGTCGTTGCTGAAGGAAGTACTGTATGGCTTTCAGTCCAATTTCATGATTGATGGATGTGTGCAGTGAAATGACGTCTATGGTCACTAGCAAATAGGAGGGTTGCCATTCTGTATTTGATAGAATTCGTAAGAAGTCCCCAGTGTCTTTTAGGTAGGAGGATAAGGTTGGTACGATAGGGGCAATGAAACTGTCTACATAGTTCGAGATGTTTTCATATAGTCCTCCACAACTGGATATGATGGGTCTCCCCGGTGGCTTGTTGAGAGTTTTATGTACTTTCGGAAGAAAGTATATGGTGGGTATAATGGGATTATCCACCATTAAAAATCTTCTCTCTTGTTCTGTTAAGAGACCAACTTTCTTCCATTGTTCCAGTTTTTCCTCGTAGTTCATGCACCATGCCTTTCATGGGATTACTTGGGAGGATCTTGTAGTTATTTACGTCTGTTAATTGTCTCATTGCTTCATCTATGTAATCCTGTTTCTCTAGGATTACTATATTCCCTCCCTTGTCGGTCGGCTTGATCTCAATGGTGTTGTTTGCTTTAAGGGATTGTATTGCCAAACGTTCTTTCTTGCTTAAGTTTTCTATTTTGCCTTGATTGACATTTTGCATGTTTTCAAATTCACCTAAAACGAGATCTTGAAAAATGTCTATTTTATTGCCCGGATACAACGTGGGGCAAAATTTTGATTTGGCCTTGAATTTAGTTGCGGATCTTTTGCCAGTTTCTACATTCATTTCCTGTAGTATTTGTGTACTGCCTATTGACGTGGCAGGGATTTCGTTTGCTAATTCATAGGCAGTGCGTAGTAACGGTATTTCAGATATTTTGTATTGTGCTTGATCTGTTGGTGCTTCAGTGATCTTGTTTCCTTTTTGTTGAGGATATTTTTTGAAATGTTTTTTTAGCTTTAATTTCCTAATGTACTTATACAGATCAATTTTAGTATCAATGATGTCATGATGAATTTCCGGGCAGAATGATAAACCTTTGTTTAGGAGATCTGTTTCACTTTTAGTTAATGTATATCTTGAGAGGTTGATTACCAGGTCTGGTGACTTCTTCTTGTTTTTGTTTCCTGAGATGTATTTTACTTTTTCATTATTGTTCGGTTCCTGAGATTGTAACCACCGCTTTGCTCGCCTACTTCTCCTTGTTTTGCGGTTTGATTTCTTGGTTAGAAGGAACCCCTTCTTCTTCCTCTTGTCCGACTGTATCCTCGACCTGATGGTTTTGTCTTGGGTGCTTGCTGCTCTTTGTAGAGCAGTTGTAGTTTGTCTAAAAAAGAGAGTTTTTGTGCTCCCCTTGTTCTCTGTTCCTCTTCGCTTAAGTCAGATTCCGTTTCACTGGCTGATTTTTCATTATCTTTTGCAGTGCTTTGTTTCCATTGTTGTTTGTAGGTATCATATTTCTTCGCGAAGTTTAGGATAGTTCCGAACTCATAATCATCCTCGTCTCTCCTAAACTTTCGTTGTTTCCTGTTTTGAACTTCTTCTTCATGTTTATCCAGATTTGTTTCCATGTCTGCTCTCATTTTTTTCACTGTTTCTATGTCCTCCTTCAATTCAGTTATTTGTTTTTCAGTTTCCGCAATCAGCTGGTGTAATTCTTCAACATCCTTGCGAGCGTATTTGATTATTATAAAAAACATGTTCCTAGAACAGTCCATATTATTGAGCCCCATTCCTCTAGCATCTAGAATATATATATATATATATATATATATATATATATATATATATATATATATATTCACTGAAAAAACCATAGGTTATAGACCATATATAGTTAGGAATTAGCATTTACAAAACCTTGAAAATTCACTGAAAAAAACATAGGTTATAGACCATATATAGTTAGGAATTAGCATTTAAAAAACCTTATTTTACTCACACAAAACCATTGAAATTCCATATATAGTTAGTTGCACTAACTATATATTGCGCACCCGCAATCCACTGCTGATGATGTCACATATTACATCATTCATGACATGGTCAGTGACATCACTGATGACATCACTGATGACATCTCAAATGACATCACTGATGACATCACTGATGACATCTCAAATGACATCACTGATGACATCACTGATGACATCTCATTTGACATTACTGATCACATCATTGATGACATCATTCATGTGATGATACGATGAACCTCTTCAGACTCTAATATAACCTTAGATACACTCAGTGTAAACAGACACTCACAGACTGTCACTCATCCATGGAGTTACTCACACACCTAGTCAGTCTTGCAAAGAATCAATCACACCTCCATTTCCTCAACTATATAGTTATACTCACCTTACTTATTGAAACATATACTAACACATATTTACTCTCTGATACAATCCCTGATACAAGTTCACAATGATCCATACAGCCACTCACACATTCACTGGCTCTTATGCACAGTTATTTATATATGTCAACTCTCACATGTACTGTCTTTTACATATGTACTTACTTTGACATGTAGCACTGAGATATCCATTCACTCACCAATACACTCATGCACACAGTCAACCGCCCATACAGCTGTTTCCACGTGCACTTTTGAACCCATACATCTAGTGAATCAACTGCTCACACATCTATGCACAGAGTCATACACCCCCCAGCCACCCACACACACACTCAGTCTCCCATACAAATACTTGGGCAACCAATCAATAACCCATATAGTTAGTCATATAGCTAATGATCAACACATGCAGCAGATTACAGAACAACAGACACAATGATGCACAAATTAAAACAGTTTAGTCACTAACCCATGCACTCAGTGAGACACATTTAATCACTCACTCATACAGTCAGTCATGCACCTACTAAATCCTTCATCCAGACACTTATACATCCACTCATTCTTCAATATGTAAGACATATTTTAACTTTACAGAAACATAGTCACTGGATGTTGTCATCAGTGATGTCATCAGTGATGTCATTTGAGATGTCATCAGTGATGTCATCAGTGATGTCACTGACCATGTCATGAATGATGTAATATGTGACATCATCAGCAGTGGATTGCGGGTGCGCAATATATAGTTAGTGCAACTAACTATATATGGAATTTCAATGGTTTTGTGTGAGTAAAATAAGGTTTTTTAAATGCTAATTCCTAACTATATATGGTCTATAACCTATGGTTTTTTCAGTGAATTTTCAAGGTTTTGTAAATGCTAATTCCTAACTATATATGGTCTATAACCTATGGTTTTTTCAGTGAATTTCAATGGTTTTTTAATAGCAAATATCATAAGCTGTCGAATGTCAAGTACGTGGTAAGAATTTTTTTTTTCGTGTTTATGCACACTGATCTGCTTTGATTGCTGCCCCCCACCCCTCATTTCTATTAGGAGTACTCTCTCTTTGCAGATAGTGAAGGGTAGTTAACGCAGCCCTTTCCCCCTTTGTAATCCGTCGTGCCTGCTTCTCTCTCCATTTGATTGATTGTTCTCTTTGGTTCATTCTCTATTTACAAACAAGCACAGAGTCGCAATACTCTGTTTAGTCTTTGCAGATAGCGAAAAATCGTGTAAAAAAACAAAAGGAATCGAGCAAAATCAGTAGGCCACTAATGGGATCTCTTTTGACCTCGCTAAAATAGAAACATTAGGAACAACCTGTTGAAAATAGCAATGCGTATGTATATAAGCGGCGTTCATTTGTGTTCACAGTACCCCTTGTTGATTGTTTCAATCGAGCATTGAATTGTTCGAAGTTAATTCTCTTAACGATCTTCTCTACCTGCAAACGAGGAAGAATAGGAATATTCTATCTCCCTTTGCAGATAGTGAAGGGTAGGTAACGCAAGCCTTTAACACGTCGTACCTATTTCATTCCTCATTGATTGATTGATTGTCCGAACATTGACTGTTTGGGAATTAGTTCTTTTTGGAGGTATTCCCTGTTTGCAAATAAACGTAGGAAAATCTTTGCAAGTAGTGAAAGGGTACGTAATGCGGACCGTTCTCCCCCGTTGTAATCTGTCATGCCTATCTACTCCCCACTGATTGATGCACCTTTTTCACCCGGACCATTTACTAGAGATACGTCATCTGGCCCGACCAGAGAGCACCCCTAGTGAAAAGGACATATGCAATAATAACGAAGTGATCACTGTATCCTGTTAACAGAAACTTTACCATGAAACAACCTGGAAAGAAAAAAATAGGAAAACGAAAATCAGTAGGCCACTGATGAACATGAACTTTTATTAAACAACGAACAAAGAAACGATAACATAACGTAATGATAAAACCTATTAATGTCCTAGAAACAAGAAAACGTTAAAATATGCCAGTGGTGAGAGACCAGAAAAACAGTAAGAGAAACCAAATCACCCCTCGCTGTCCCACCGCCTGCCACGCCAAAAAAATCGATAGACTAGGGAAAATGCAAGTCAGTAGAACATCCACCCCCACTCTGGAAACTTCCAAGGTGGGGCAGGGTTCCGGCTACGCCCAGCCGGGAGCAGCCCATATAAGGCAGGTCCTGCTGCCACGCCTCGGCCAGGAGATCCTAACGTAGGGTGTAGCCGGAGGAGAGGCCGAGACCAGCGGGACCCGGCCAGGGGATTGCCTTTACAACGCTGAACAGTTGCAGGGGGGGGGAATGTCTCCTCGACCCTCCCCTCTCTCTCCCAGTCCGGCCGCGGTGGCCCTTGAGAGTTGCAGGTAGTCCCGCCACATGCTCTTCCGGTCCGACCACCAACGGTCGGGGGGCCGAGGCCGACGGGATCCGGCTGCAGCCGATAAACCAAGAAACCCGTTCATGGGGCCAGAGCCAGGGGCGTCCGGCCGACATCCACCGGAAGCCCGGCCCGAAGACGGACGGGACACTTCTTTCTTTTATAATGGCTGCGACAACACTGGAGGGGGATGTCTTGCACATGCCTCCGACCCCCCCCTCGTCCTCATCGCCTGGTCCGGCCATAACAAATCTCAAGCGAGACGCCGTGGGGTGCACTGGGAGGGAGAGACGGTGCGAACAGGCCTCTCCCGCCTCCCCAGGTGGAGGCTTCCCAGCTGCACCCTCAGCGCTCCAGGCGGTGGCATCCTAACAACTACAGTGCTGCACAGTTTCGGAACGACCTAGATAACGGTTCTTCCACTGTGGCCATGCTGCAACGTCTCGCCCGGCAGGGTGGAGCCCGTCCGCTCATGTGACCCCGCGATCGCCGGTAGCTGCCGAACTCTCAAAATGGCGGTCGACCTGGCAAGAGCGGGCCCAACATAAAGAAATGGCCCGGTCACTGGTTGACTCCACCACCGTAGTCCTCCACGACCTTGAAGATTCTAGAGGAGCCGCGGGAGTCTCCGACCCCCGATGGGGAATGACTGCCATGATCGCCCGTGGAGTGACGAAACTGTATCCGCGGGACGTCGGCGCTCCCATGCTGGCGCCAGCCTCACTTTGAATTACTAGAATCCTGCAGACCTTACTTCCGGTGAAAGCACAGTGTGACCCGGTAGGAAAAATTATTGCACCCCCTCCCCTTTTTGACTGATAGTTCAAACCACCGATCCTTTCCTTTGCCCTTTTAACGGAACTTTGGACTGCCTCCCCCTCTTTTACATTTTCTAGAGAAAACAAAACATTAACCACTACATTAGCATAGCAGTTGACACCAGAACTATTTTCAAATTGAAAACCAACAACATCTTCAACAGAATCCTTTTTGTTTCTGCTGTGACCCTGCTACAGCACAGGCATTGTCCCCAGCAGTAATTCTGCAATGCCGGTAAGAATAGCTGTGGTGCCTACTGGACTCACTCACCCCCGCGGCGCCCCACGCCGTTTTTTGCTGGGCGGCAACTTACTAGACATCACTTTCGTGCCATCTAGATTTCAGCGCGTTCTGCTGCCTTGGAACTATTCGCACAACAGACCGCTACTGACAAGAATATTTCATTATTGGTGCTGTCAATTTCAATAAATCTATTGGATAATTAAAAAGAAATTGCCACGGTCTCTTCGTTGTTTAAATGTTTTTACTGTTTTTGTTTTGTTGTATATATTTATATGTTATTAAAGTTTTATATTCCTACTACTTTGTTGGAGTGCTATATATTTTTAATGTGACACATAATTGTAAAAACTTTGATGTACAAAGAGTCATTCCTGGAATCTTCCGCTTCAGGCTCGGTCCCCTCCCCAATCACAATACAGGATGGTTTTCAGATAGTAGGAACGCGTGTGCTGTGACGGATCACATCGGGTGTGGGCCTTGATCTACTATAACTCCTTTGAAGAGGGGTGATTCTTTACAGCTGGGGCCATAAACTACATCTGCAGGGCTAGCTGATAGCCTAGGACCGGCCTGGACATTCGGACACAGAGGAAGAGGAGTGTCAGAGGGTGCGGTAGTGAATAGGGCGAAAGGGAGGTGTCGGGCGGGCACAGGGTGTGATTCTCAGGGAAGAGCAGCGCAGATGGGGGAAGGTTTATTACCCATGCATAAGACAGAGAGCGGTGGTGACCAGTGCCTGGGGGAGATGCTTACGAGGGTGAGGAGCCATGCTACGAATCGACAGCGTGCAGAGAGTGGGTCTGGTCAAGACATCTAAAATGGCTGCCGTGCACGACAAAAGTGTGGCATTTCAAAAAAGGCAAGATGGCGCAGACAATGTTTTTCAACACTTCCTCATTTCCTTCGAATCGAACGTTAACAGACGTTGGGGCATATTACCAAAGTTAAGCGATATTTATCGCTAACGATGCTTACCAACCAATTTTTTACCACTAAACATCGTCAGAAATTATCGAAGATAAACCTTACTATTATCAAGGTTTATCGCAAATGCGATAATAAACGGCCGCAATGCATGAATATCGCTAAAAAGTCAGCGATATTCATGCATTACCGAGCTAATACTCTTAGCCATGTTATCCACCTCCCATTGGATAACATGGCTAAGAACTGCTCAGGGCAGGTGTTACTTTTTGGAGATATTCGCGCTTAGCGCGAATATCTCCAAAAGTTGGTAATAGGAGATAGATATCTTGCATGTTGTAATGCAAGTTATTGTGGTATATGGAACTCATACCATAATCTCTCAGGAAAGCAGAAACTGATCCTTTTGGGACCGCCTAAAAAGGCCTAGGGGGTGAGGAGTACTCTACTTTGCCCCCTTTTCACGTTCCGAACTATTTTATTTTACTCTCTTCTGTAATTACACAAAATACCAGCGATAAGATGCATCGGAGACACACAGTGAGAGAAAGGAGGCCGGAGATGAAGAAGACATGTCAAATACACATTGGAGATAATATAGTGGCAGAAGGGAAGTAAATATGAGTAAACTTACCATGTAACATAAAAATGTTGCACTCTATACTATAAGTCTC
This sequence comes from Lissotriton helveticus, assembly GCF_964261635.1. Classification (NCBI taxonomy): domain Eukaryota; kingdom Metazoa; phylum Chordata; class Amphibia; order Caudata; family Salamandridae; genus Lissotriton; species Lissotriton helveticus. The sequence continues at coordinate 1,071,511,376 of NC_136067.1, read as the reverse complement.
ATTTTATACTACAATCACTTCGCTACAACCTCATGAATTAAAAATAAAAATAAATAATGTCTCAAACAATTTTTGATTTCTAAATATAAATTTATTCTTCAGAATTTTCTAAATTTGAAACAACTAGTAACATGTCCTCATCAGTAATTTCCTCTTCAATCATCTCATCTGGAATCTCCTCATTAAAAGTCTGCAATGATGATTCTTGTAACTCTATGGTCTCCAAACACTCGATAAATTCGCCATCAAGAGATTGATCAAAAAAATCATTCAAGTCATCTCCTCCTTCTGACAATATTTCATTATTGGTGCTGTCCATTTCAATCAATGTAGTGGAATCATTCAAGTCATCTCCTCGTGACAATATTTCATTATTGGTGCTCTCAATTTCAATCAATGTAGTGGAATCATTCAAGTCATCTCCTCCTTGTGACAATATTTCATTATTGGTGCTGTCCATTTCAATCAATCTAATGGAATCATACAAGCCATCTCCTCCTTGTGACAATATTTCATTATTGGTGCTCTCAATTTCAATCAATGTAGTGGAATCATTCAAGTCATCTCCTTGTGACAATATTTCATTCTTGGTGCTGTCCATTTCAATCAATCTAATGGAATCATACAAGTCATGTCCTCCTTGTGACAATATTTCATTATTGGTGCTCTCAATTTCAATCAATGTAGTGGACAATTCAAAAGAAATTGCCACGGTCTCTTCATTGTGAGCCATTTTATTTTGAAATTGCTTGCTGTAAATTGCAGAAAAAAATAATCACTTTCATTTATCGTTTTTAGTAATACATAATATAAAACTAACTTCATCAAGTATTTAGTATAACAGAAGGACTGCAAATAAATAACAGAAAACATTTTTCAAATTATCTTCAAGTGTACAACATAGTTCCCCTTACAAATTAACAACTCACCTTTTTAAAAGTAGCAGAAGTGTTAGTACTGTGTAAATCAAACACCAGAAATTCACCACCAAAAATTCCTCACAAATGTACCTCAGACAGTAGTATCACAAAATGGCTGTGGTTTCCTCTCATTTGACATATATACATAACCAATTAACTTTCATCACACACAAATACAAAACCAAAGTAACATTTTAATTGGTTCTAAATTTCAACACTTTCAAATGTGTTTTCCCCATGCAATTTTCCATAGGACATTTACATACGTCTACAGCCTGAATGGCTGAACGGAATTACACCAAACTTGGCAAAATGGTACATCAAACCTAAGAGGTCAGGAATGATCTACTATGCCCCCTTATGGTCATTTCCCCCTTCGCTTTGGCCTCCTCTTGTCTCTCAATCCTACCGAGGGACAAGATGGCGGCCGCTACGGACTGTTTGGAATGTTGACAGACGCCGGAGAACCAATCAGCTTCGCAAAGCTCCGTAACGCGAAAAGTACGCGAAGCGGAGCGCTGTTACAGATATATATCTTTTTTTCAACGTTAATTTCTCAAAATCCACTGGAGCACATATATTGAGACCTAGCAAAGGCACATCGGGCTACCAGTCCCTAATATTTTGCCAAGTTTCGTGCAAATCCATTCAGCCGTTCGATTATTATTATTTTGTTTTTTTTTTGCCCCGCGGGGCCCTTTTAAAACCTCCACATCAAACCTAGGGGGTCAGCGAGGATCTACTATGCCCCCTTATAGTTATTTCCCCCTTTGTTTTGACCTCCTCTTGTCTCTCGATCCTACCGAGAGACAAGATGGCGGCCGCTACGGACTGTTTGGAATGTTGACAGACGCCGGAGAACCAATCAGCTTCGCTTCACAAAGCTCCGTTGCGCGAAAAGTCCGCGAACCAGAGCGCTAACCGGTCCGCTGTTACAGATATATATCTTTTTTTAAACGTTAATTTCTCAAAATCCACTGGAGCACATATATTGAGACCTACAAAAGGCACATCGGGCTACCAGTCCCTACAATTTTGCCAAGTTTCGTGCAAATCCATTCAGCCGTTCGGGCTAAAAGTGAGGCCAACCGCCCTATGGAAAACTCAATGTTAAAAACACGTTTTGGGACCCCCCTTTTTTCTCGGCCCCCACTGGACGAACCCCCCCAAATTTTTAAGGGCTGCTCAGAAACAGAATGTGCCATTTTCCTGAAAATTTCAGCCGATTCCGTCCACAAACGCCAAAGTTATTAGACATAGAATTTTCAAAAAACCCATAGAGAAAAAATCCTAACTATATATACCTACTGGCGACCGCCAGTAGGTAATATATATATATATATATATATATGTATATATATATATATATATATATTCACACAAAAAAATAATAATATATATATATATATATAAATATTCACACAACAAACCTCCCGCCACTTCCAAACCCCGACAGCTGTGGGGAAGGCGAAGAAGGAGACTCAGACCCTGATGGCTCTTCAGGCAAGTAGTTTCTTTATTCTTTCACCACAACCAATGTGCGACGCGTTTCGGGCTATTTCAAGCCCTTGTTCACATACATATTACCTACTGGCGGTCGCCCGTAGGTATATATAGTTAGGACCTAGTTACCATAGGAAATCTGCAACATTCTATTGGGAATAACTTTGGCGTCGATTGAGGACATTGCGTGCAATTTTCCAAAATTTTGGCCAGCTCAGTTCTGCTTCTTCCCTGAAAGTTTTGGGGGGATTCCTCAAGCGGGGGCCAAGAAAAAAGGGGGGTCCCAAAACATGTTTTCCCAATGTTCATTTCCATAGGACGATTAGACACGGCTACAGCCCGAACAGCTGAACGGAATTACACCAAACTTGGCAAAATGGTACGGACTGGTATGCAGAAGTGCCTTTTCTATACTTGGTGAAAATCCCTCCAGTAGTTCCTGGGAAAATCAAAAGAGAAAACATATATATATCTATAGCAGCTTACTGAAAGCTTACTGTAAGCTTACCTTTCCGAGCATGAGCTGAATGCTAATTGGCTGTCAGCTGTCTGTCAACACTCCAAACCAGAAAGTGTTGGCAGCCATCTTGTGCCTCGGTAGACTGAGGCACAGGAAAGCAGAAAAACAAAACATTTAGAACTCAAAAAGGGGGCAGGGTAGAAGCACCCTGACCCCCTAGGCCTGCTCAGGGAGTCCCACAAGGAGCCCCCAGGCCCAAAACATTTTTTTATTTTTTTTAAATCACGGGGTATGCCATCTTGGGACCAATATACATGATAACACCTCATTAAAAAGCATTGCAGTTAATAGAATGTTTTAGGACTTTAGTTACATTATAAATCATTTGTTGACGGTACCATACTCATTTTAGGAATTGTGGTGTGTTCTAAGGTGATTTTACCATGTGAAAAAGCCTTCTGCTGGGATATCATGAATCATATTTGAAAGAAAACTATTATCTTATGCTTTAGCCACAGTGGTTTGGAAAGGGATCTATAAGCTAAACTGAAAGCATATTTTCTGTAAATTCACATTATCTTTCTCAGTCATGTGAGAATGAAGTCTGACATTCTCAGTAAAACATGCACATCCAACAAGGACAGAGACTGTCAGTTGATTCCTTTGTGTTCTACTGCAGCCTCCTAAAGAACAACTAGAGCGCTAACAGTCCTACTTATTACAAAGGTATGGCAGACCTGAAGCAATCTTGATTGGAATAAAGTGGTAACTTTTAAAACATTTAATTTAAAAAGGAACAAAATGAGGGGGTATATTTTGCCATAAAAAGTATGATTAGTGCTGCAGGAAGAAAAAGTAGGGCACATTTTGAGTGACTTCTCAAATCCACTTCTATTTCATAAAAAAAATTCTGACATGCAGTCTCCCAAGATGGCCACCAGAGACAAAAGAGCCCAAATGTAGCCCAAATATCACCCAGATGTAGCCCAAGTATAGCCCAATGACAGAATGTCCCAGAGTGTTCTAAAGAACAACTAGAGCGCTAACAGTCTTACTTATGACAAAAGTATGGCACACCAGAAGCCATCTTGATTGGAATGAAGTGGTAAGTCTGAAAACGTTTAATTTAAAAAGGAACAAAATGAGGGGGTTCATTTTGCCATGGAAAGTATGATTAGTGCTTCAGAAAGAAAAATTAGGGCACATTTTGAGTGACTTCTCAAATCCTCTTCTATTTCATTAAAACAATTCTGACATGCAGATTGAAACATGCACTTTGAATACCAGCAGCAGACTTCCCTGGTGAGCAGTAGCTTTACTACAGTGATCTAATGAGCAACTAGAGTGCTAACATTCAGAATTTATGGCAAATGTGTGACACATCTGAATGCCTTCTTGATGGAACCAAAGTAAAAAAGCATTGAAAATGCAATAGATCTCACCCTCGTTTAAGTTAAAACCATTCTGTTTGTAATGAGGTGGCTTTTTAGCTTTGCTTTTATTAGTGTTTTTCAAACTTTCAAGTAAATAACATGCATATGTATGCATATATGTATATGTATGCATGCATTTATTTGTGTATTTATATAGATATGCAGATTATATATGTTTATATATGTATTTATAGATATATATACACACATCTCGCTTCCAAAACCAAACCCACCAGCCTGCTGCACACTCGAGCGGGTGCTCTTCAGGCGGGGGTGCACCCGCCAAACATATAAAGCTCCCAAGTACTTTTGATGTTCGTAATCCAGAAAAAGAAACAGCACTCGTAGGGGGGGGGGGTCCAATGCCAACAAACTTTATTGGCAATCCAGAAACCAACAAGACGCATTTCGGCACTTAGCCTTCGTCAATTGTGATACAATGTCGCGCCGCCATTGCGATTTAAATACACATCATTCAGTTCTAGCATGTTCAACAATAAGCATAAAAAGAGGACTTCGTACTTTCAAAGCCATCGCCATTTTGAAACGTGCAAATACGTGAAAACATACAGTGGTGAAGTAAATACTTTCATCCATCGTTTGTATCATTTTAAACAAAACGTATATAACTGCATTTCTATGTGCCTCCACATAATTCAGCCCAAGATGGGCATTAGTGCACAAACATAGTCAATATAGCCCATGGATGGGCATTTACAACCATTGCTAAACATGCCGAATCAAACCCATGATCCATCTGTTTAAAAAGACTAAGAATGAAAAAATAAAGAAAAAACATTTCCTCAATTTAAAGAAAAAAGATTACTCAGATAAGTAACAGGAATAATTCTAAAACAGTGTCATCAAATATTCTAGTCTATCTATAAAGTCTATGCTATATCTAATTAGCCCAGATGTACAGCTAATTCTTCATGGGTGTTTAAGCCTGTGGGACTCTTATTCTGTAAATCAATTATATAGCGCGATTCCAGACATTTTAATGTTTGCAATCGATCACCCCCTCTTGAGTTTGTAGGAACGCTATCCAAACAGAAATAGGCCAAGAGATCCCTATTGTGCCCATGCACTTTATTAAAGTGTCTAGCAACCGGGTATGATTCATCAATGTGATTAATAGCTCGCATATGTTCCAAAATGCGTAGCTTCACAGGATTAATCGTACTACCGATATACCGTAGCCCACAAGGCCATCCAAAACAGTATATGGCAATGGGGGGTAGTGCACGTTAAAAATGTGTTGATTTTTTTAGGATATTTGAGACCTGGTATGTTGTATGTTAACGTCCTTTTACTTATTTTACAAGCCTTGCATCGGCCACAGGGGTAAAACCCATTTAATGGTAAATGACCGGAGGTACCTATTTTTGTTATATGGTGACTATGAACCAACTGGTCTTTCAAGGCCCTAGCTTTACGAAATGTCACCATTGGATTCGAGGGTAGGTCATTTTTAATTACATTAGCAGTCAGCAGGATATTCCAATTTTTTCGCAAAATTCTTTTCACTTGTCCAGCATTTTCTGAGAATGTTGTAATTAACCTAAAGGTCCCCTTGTCAGTTTTGTCTATCTGCTTAGATTTTAGTAGCTCAGATCTAGGTCGTTTGTTCACTTTTACCAATGCTTGTGTTAATACTTCATCACTGTATCCCCATATCCTAAAACGATCCATGGATATTTTGGCGGATTTTTGAAATTCCCTTTCTGTGGAATTGTTTCTTTTTAGTCTTAAAAGTTCACCATATGGTATGCTTTTGATAAGTTGTTTAGGATGGCTGCTAGTAGAGAATAAAGTGGAGTTCCCTGCAGTGGTTTTACGAAATAATTTTGTATGCAGTTCTCCTTCCTCAATGTACACAGTTAGGTCTAAATAATCAACACTAGTAATACTGATTTCTCCACTGAATTTTAGATTGACATCGTTATCATTCAGCACATTTATATATGTTGCGGCCTCTGTTGTTGATCCTTCAAAGATTATAAAAAGATCATCGATATATCGATGCCAAGCCTTGATCCTGTTGTTCCACATGGAATTGACCGTGGCCCAGGCTACCTGCTCCTCCAGCCAGCCAACGCAAAGATTCGCGTAACTGGGGGCGGAGCAGGAACCGATTGCCATGCCAGACATCTGCCTATACAATTGTCCATTAAACACAAATATGTTGTTATTTAGACTAAATGTCAGGAATTCCATCAGCATTTTATTGTGTTCATAGAACCTGATTTGTCTGGTTTGTAAAAAATCATGGACTGCTTTTAAACCATCAGTATGTACAATACTGGTATATAGGCTAGTGATGTCTAGCACCATCATACAATACCCATCTTGCCACATAAAACTGCCCATTAAGTTCAAAAAATGAGTTGTGTCTTTCAGATAGGATTTAAGAGAGGTCACATGTGGAAACAAAAAGGAATCAATATACATGGAAAGATGTTCAGTTAATCCCCCCTGTGATGCTACAATTGGTCGTCCCGGAGGATTGATTTTATCTTTGTGCACCTTGGGAAGGTGATAGAATGTGAGAGTAACAGGGTTTAAACAGCGCAAGAATAGAAACTCATCAGTGTTCAACATGTCCTTTTGGTACCATTTAGAGATCATATCATGAAATTCTGCAATGCTTTGTTGGTAAATCAAGTTATTGATCTTCTCATAACAGTTAATGTCATTAAGCTGGCGATAAGCTTCTGTCTCATAGTATGTTTTCGTCATCAATAAATATATTCCCTCCTTAGTCTGAGGGTTTACAGACAATTGAGGAATCATCGCACAGTTTGTTGAATGCCATGAGTTGTTTTTTGGTGCAATTCTTAGGTTTGTCATAATATTGTATATCGTATCTTAATCTCCCCAGATCTTTTATAATGGCATCTGAAAAGGTATCGATAGCATCAAATGATGTAGGGGGCATGAAACTAGAAGCAGGTTTGAAAGTGCTGATACCTCCTTTTTGTTGTATATCTAATGCCGCCAGCATTTGTGTATTTCTAAGATCGATGTTCTCTCCTTCATTTATCTCAGTTCGTAATTCTTCTATGGTTTTAACTCCACTGTGACATTTCGTAAAGCTAGGGCCTTGAAAGACCAGTTGGTTCATAGTCACCATATAACAAAAATAGGTACCTCCGGTCATTTACCATTAAATGGGTTTTACCCCTGTGGCCGATGCAAGGCTTGTAAAATAAGTAAAAGGACGTTAACATACAACATACCAGGTCTCAAATATCCTAAAAAAATCAACAAATTTTTATTGTGCACTACCCCCTATGCCATATACTGTTTGGTATGTCCTTGTGGGCTACGGTATATCGGTAGTATGATTAATCCTGTGAAGCTACGCATTTTGGAACATATGCGAGCTATTAATCACATTGATGAATCATACCCGGTTGCTAGACACTTTAATAAAGTGCATGGGCACAATAGGGATCTATTGGCCTATTTCTGTTTGGATAGCGTTCCTACAAACCCAAGAGGGGGTGATCGATTGCAAAAATTAAGACGTCTGGAATCGCGCTATATAATTGATTTACAGAGTAAGAGTCCCACAGGCTTAAACACCCATGAAGAATTAGCTGTACATCTTGGCTAATTAGATATAGCATAGACTTTATAGGTAGACTAGAATATTTGATGACACTGTTTTAGAATTATTCCTGTTACTTATCTGAGTAATCTTTTTTCTTTAAATTGAGGAAATGTGTTTTCTTTATTTTTTCATTCTTAGTCTTTTTAAACAGATGGATCATGGGTTTGATTCGGCATGTTTAGCAATGGTTGTAAATGCCCATCCATGGGCTATATTGACTATGTTTGTGCACTAATGCCCATCTTGGGCTGAATTATGTGGAGGCACATAGAAATGCAGTTATATACGTTTTGTTTAAAATGATACAAACGATGGATGAAAGTATTTACTTCACCACTGTATGTTTACACGTATTTGCACGTTTCAAAATGGCGATGGCTTTGAAAGTACGAAGTCCTCTTTTTATGCTTATTGTTGAACATGCTAGAACCGAATGATGTGTATTTAAATCGCAATGGCGGCGCGACATTGTATCACAATTGACGAAGGCTAAGTGCCGAAACGCGTCTTGTTGGTTTCTGGGTTGCCAATAAAGTTTGTTGGCATTGGAAACCCCCCCCCCCCCCTACGAGTGCTGTTTCTTTTTCTGGATTACGAACATCAAAAGAACTTGGGAGCTTTATATATATATACACATACATATATATAAATGCATATGCATATATATGCGTATATATATGTATATGTGTGCGTGTAGAGAGAGGTAGACAGGTAGAGGTGTAGAGGTGTAGAGGTAGAGAGGTAGAGGTAGAGAGGTAGAGGTAGGGAGGTAGAGACTAGTAGAGAGAGAAGTAGAGAGAGGTAGAGAGGTAGAGAGTAGAGAGTGAGTAATAGAGAGTAGAGAGTGAGTAGTAGAGAGTAGTAGAGAGCAGTAGAGAGAGTAGCAGAGAGTGAGTAGTAGAGAGTAGTAGAGTGAATAGTAGAGTGAGTAGTAGAGAGTAGTAGAGAGTGAGTAGTAGAGAGTAGTAGAGAGTAAGTAGTAGAGTGAGTAGTAGAGAGCAGTAGAGAGTGAGTAGTAGAGAGTAGTAAAGAGTGAGTAGTAGAGAACAGTAGAGAGTGAGTAGTAGAGAATGAGTAGTAGAGAGTAGTAGAGAGTGAGTAGTAGAGAGTGAGTAGCAGAGAGAGAATAGTAGAGAGTAGTAGAGAGTGAGTAGTAGAGTGAGTAGTAGAGAGAGAGTAGTAGAGAGTGAGTAGTAGAGAGTAGTAGAGAGTGAGTAGTAGAGTGAGTAGTAGAGAGTGAGTAGTAGAGAGTAGTAGAGAGAGAGTAGTAGAGAGTGAGTAGTAGAGAGTAATAGAGAGTGAGAAGTAGAGAGTAGTAGAGAGTGAGTAGTAAAGAGTGAGTAGTAGAGAGAGAGTAGTAGAGAGTGAGTAGTAGAGAGTAGTAGAGAGTGAGTAGTAGAGAGTAGTAGATAGTGAGTAGTAGGGAGTGAGTAGTAGAGAGAGAGGGTAGTAGAGAGTAGTAGAGTAGTAGAGAATGAGTAGTAGAGAGTGAGTATTAGAGAGTAGTGGAGTAGTAGAGAGTGAGTAGTAGAGAGTAGTGGAGAATATTTCAAAGTTTGGCACAGCACCACTTGCACAACAAGTCCAATCAAATCATATCACTTAGAGTCCTTATTGAAGCGCTGGATCTTGGTGTATATTCAAATGCTTTTATTTTCCTTAAGTTTATGTACCACAGCCAGCCGATGTGTTTCGTTCTGTACAACAGAACGTCCTCAGGGCATTCTTATTTCCTTCAAGTTATGTCGGTATCCTGTTGTCATATAACTAGATATTTCTTCCAAATGTTAGACGAGACATAAGTACATTCTTATTCAAAGTGACTAGGTATCAATTTTACCCACACAATTCGGGCAGACTTGAGTAATTTATAGCATCTGCAAAGTCAGTCTTTCAAAAATTCCAAAGTATAGGACATGATAATCCAAATCCAAATGTTTCTCAAGAAAAGTCATTTTCAATTGTTCAGAATATCGGCGTTTGGGCAGATATGACCCACGGACATGGTTTATGACTTTTCTTGAGAAACATTTGGATTTGGATTATCATGTCCTATACTTTGGAATTTTTGAAAGACTGACTTTGAGGATGCTATAAATTACTCAAGTCCATGGATGCTGCTGGGAACGCCCCCAGCAACACCCATTGCACACCCCTTTAACGCAGGACACTGCATTAAAGGGACTGATATTTATCAGGCAGGATTACGCCACAAAAAGTGGCTTAGTCCTGCCTGATAAATATCACTCAGTCTTCTGCGCCACCGGAACGTCACAAAAAGTGCATCATTCATGACATGGTCAGTGACATCACTGATGACATCACTGAAGACATCTCAAATGACATCACTGATGACATCACTGATGACATCATCCATGTGACAATCAAATACACCTCATCACACACTAGTATAATCTTTCATCACTCACTGTAAAATAGAAAGTGCCATATTTGAAATCATTGACACACCAATAGAAATTTCTAAACACCCACTCATTCATAGAACTATACACACATCTAATCACTTACCTATAGATTCAGTGTCATATGCAGTGAATAATCAACAGAACACTATCAAATATACTTATATGCCTATTTCAACATTACACACCAGCACACATTGTATTCACTTATAAAGACATCCTTCTGACTTATGCAAACAATTGATTATACTTACATTTACTCACCTACACACTTATACAAACACCACTTCATCTATTTATATAGATAGTAACTCACACTTGGGGGCCGATTATGATGGCGGACGGACCTGAGTCCGTCCGCCACCATGGAGAAGGAGGGACCGTCCGCGGGGGCAGCGGCGGTCCCTCCGTGCAAATTAGGATGTGACCGCCACCCTGGCGGTCACATCCTGTATTTTTATCATTGCGGCGGGTGCTGCTTGAAGCAGCACCCGCCGCAATGATAAAAAAGTAAGTTGTGCATTTGCATGCACAAAGCGGCAGGCACCTCGCGGTGCCTGCCGCTTTGTGCAGGCAAATGCAGCGGGGTACCATAGGTACCCCCCATGTGCACCCCCCACCCCCCCTTCACCCCTGGGGGCCCGCAACGGGCCCCCAAACACAAATCCGTATGCCTTTACACGGCGGAAATGCCGCCGTGTAAAGGCATCTTTCCGCAGTCATCCTAATATGGCTGGCGGTGTCTGATAGACACCGCCAGCCATGTTAATGCTTTTCCGCCGTGGGCGGAATCCGCCCGTGGCGGAATTGCGGCGGACAGATAGTAAGACCCACCAGCCATCCTAATATGGCGGTGGGTCTTGCAAGGCTCCCCGGCGGATTTCCCGCATCCTCCGGGCCGGCGGTGGCTTCCGCCGGCCCGGTGGATGCGGGAAATCCGCAATCGTAATCGCCCCTTAGTGTGTTATAAAATCACTATTACAAGTATACAGTTATCTATATAGTGACTCATACAATCACTAAGTCTTAGGCACACTTAATTAGATATAACTGTCACATACACTGCCTTTTTTCAAGTTTAATGGAGATGTACCATTGAGAGAAATATTTGATCACCACCACCCCCATAAACATATACACTCACTGAAACAACTGTTATAACATGTAGTCTTAACCTCATATACCTACTGAATGAACTATTCACACATTTTTTGGCAATCACACACCCCCCACCAAACCACATAGACATTCATTTACCTATACAAATACTCAGTTAAGAAACCAATAACAAATATAGTCTTTAACATAGCAATTAAGACAAAGCAATAAATACTTTCACACAGTTTAGTAACTACACATTATATATAGTGAGACTCTACAAATTAGTCAAGGAAACAATCAATGACACTGTTACTAAAACCACCATCCACATATTTATATTTATATATCCACTCATTCTTCAATGCAAAGTAGTGTATTTTTAATACATATTTAAATATCAAAGCAAACCACATTCACTGGATGATGTCATCAGTGATGTCATCAGTGATGTCATTTGAGATGTCATCAGTGATGTAATCACTGATGTCACTGACCATGTCATGAATGATGTAATATGTGACATCATCAGCAGTGGATTGCGGGCGCGTGAGTTATAGTGAGTACAACTAACTATAATGGGGGAAGTTCAGTGGTTTTGTATGAGTAAAATGTCCAGCTAACTATAATATATATATATTTATATATACGTGCGCGGACCTTCGCATGCGCGAGCTGCATGCTGATTGGCTGCCAATGTCTGTCAACACTCCAAAACAGAAATTGTTGACAGCCATCTTGTGCCTCGGTAGACTGAGGCACAAGACAGCAGAAAAACAAACGTGTAGAACTCAAAAACGGGGCAGGGTAGAAGCACCCTGACCCCCTAGGCCTGCTCAGAGGGTCCCACAAAGAAATTGTATTTTTTCATAAAATCGCGGGGAGCGCGTACCGTGCGCGCACGGGTCCGCGTACGTATGCGTACGGTACGCGGACGGTGCGCGTACCTTTCCAAGAAAGCTGCATGCTTATTGGCTGTCAACACTCCAAACCAGGAAGTGTTGACAGCCTTCTTGTGCTCATTAGACTGAGGCACAAGAAAGCAGAAAAACAAATGTGTAGAACACAAAAAGGGGGCAGGGTAGAAACACCTTAACCACCTAGGCCTGCTAAGGTGGTCCCACAAGGACCCCTAAGGCCAACATTAAAAAAAAAAAATATCCAGTATGTTTTTTCAAAAATTACCCCCAGGGGGACCAAATCGCAGGGGCATAGTGATAAGGAAGTGTGGGGATGCCCAATCCACCCCACACTGCCCCGGGGACCGCCGCCCTCCGGGGTAAAGCAACACAGTCCCCTGGCGCATACTGGAGGATCCTGGTGGGCTAGTTGGCCCCCAGGGACCCCCAGTATGCAAGGGGAATTAGTTCCCCCTTTACAAACGCGCCAGTGGGCTGCGTTGCAGAGAGGTGTAAAAAAGGTCATAGCCTCATTACACCTCTGTGCACGGGGGCTGCGTTGCAGAGAGGTGTAAAAAAGGGTGTGGCCTCATTACACCTCTCTGCAATGCAGCCCCCTGGCGCATACTGGAGGTTCCTGGTGGGCTAGTTGGCCCCCAGGGACCCCCAGTATGCAAGGGGAATTAGTTCCCCCTCTGCAAACGCGCCAGGGGGGTGCTTTGCAGAGAGGTGTAATGAGCAGAGAGGTGTAACAAGGGGCATAGCCTCATTACACCTCTGTGCAATGCAGCCCCCTGGCGCATACTGGAGGTTCCAGGTGGGCTAGTTGGCCCCCAGGGGCCCCCAGTATGCAAGGGGAATTAGTTCCCCCTCTTCAAACATGCACGGGGGCGTCGTTGCAGAGAGGTATAAAAAAGAATGTGGCTTCATTACACCTCTCTGCAATGCACCCCCTGGCGCATACTGCAGGTTCAAGGTGGGCTAGTTGGCCCCCAGGGACCCCCAGTATGCAAGTGGAATTAGTTCCCCATCCGCAAACACGCCCGGGGGCTTCGTTTGCAGAGAGGTGTAAAAAGGGGCGTGGCTTCATTATACCTCTCTGCAATGCAGTCCCCTGACGCATACTGGAGATTCCTGGTGGGCTTTCAGGTCTTATATAGTTAGGAATTAGCATTTAAAAAAAACCTTTGAAATTCACTGAAAAAACCATAGGTTTCAGGCCTTATATAGTTAGGAATTAACATTTAAAAAAAACCTTGCAAATTCACTGAAAAAACCATAGGTTTCAGGCCTTATATAGTTAGGAATTAGCATTTAAAAAACCTTTGAAATTCACTGAAAAAACCATAGGTTTCAGGCCTTATATAGTTAGGAATTAGCATTTAAAAAACCTTTAAAATTCACTCAAAAAACTATAAGTTTTAGGGGTGTTATAGTTAGCTGGACATTTTACTCATACAAAACCATTGAAATTGGTCCTATATAGTAAGTTGTACTAACTATATTTCGTGCACCCGCAATCCACTGCTGATGATGTCACATATTACATCATTCATGACATGGTCAGTTACATCACTGATGTCACTGACCATGTCATGAATAAATAAAACCATGGTGACAACCTGTCACGTGCTCTAAAAAATAAACATAAAAAACGGCACATAGCTTGTAATTACAACATCACTTGTGGCGGCCATCTTATAATGGGTTGAATACAATTTTACATTGATCATATTCATAACATTTGATACCATCATGTTATTCATCCAACATAATTATTTGCGTGATATGTATAGCGGTAAACATCTGTTCCATGATTCAATCATTTAGGTGTTCGTGGTAACCTATGTTTAATATTTATATTTTGAGGCGCCTATTCAGACAGTGCCATTGATTCGCAAAGCCCACTACGATCCCGTTTTGGGCTTTCACGAATAGTTCACATTTTTGCATTGTAAGGAACAATTCTCTATATATGTATATTACCTACTGGCGGTCGCCAGTAGGTATATATAGTTAGGATTTTTTCTCTATGGGATTTTTGAAAATTCTATGTCTAATAACTTTGGCGTTTGTGGACGGAATTGGCTGAAATTTTCAGGAAAATGGCACATTTTGTTTCTGAGCAGCCCTTGAAAATTTGGGGGGGTTCGTCAAGGGGGGGCCGAGAAAAAAGGGGGGTCCCAAAACGTGTTTTTAACATTGAGTTTTCCATAGGGCGGTTGGCCTCACTTTTAGCCCGAACGGCTGAATGGATTTGCACGAAACTTGGCAAAATTGTAGGGACTGGTAGCCCGATGTGCCTTTTGTAGGTCTCAATATATGTGCTCCAGTGGATTTTGAGAAATTAACGTTTAAAAAAAGATATATATCTGTAACAGCGGACCTGGCAGCGTCCCAGGACGCGTACTTTGCGCGCAACGGAGCTTTGTGAAGCGAAGCTGATTGGTTCTCCGGCGTCTGTCAACATTCCAAAAAGTCCGTAGCGGCCGCCATCTTGTCTCTCGGTAGGATCGAGAGACAAGAGGAGGTCAAAACAAAGGGGGAAATAACTATAAGGGGGCATAGTAGATCCTCGCTGACCCCCTAGGTTTGATGTGGAGGTTTTAAAAGGGCCCCGCGGGGCAAAAAAAAAAATAATAATAATAATCGAACGGCTGAATGGATTTGCACGAAACTTGGCAAAATATTAGGGACTGGTAGCCCGATGTGCCTTTGCTAGGTCTCAATATATGTGCTCCAGTGCATTTTGAGAAATTAACGTTCAAAAAAAGATATATATCTGTAACAGCGCTCCGCTTCGCGTAACGGAGGTTTGCGAAGCTGATTGGTCATTCTGTCACTGGGCTATAGTTGGGCTACATCTGGCTGATATTTGGGCTACATTTGTTTTTTTGTGTGTCTGCCGGCCATCTTTGGGCTACATTGGGCTACATTGGGCTTCATTGGGCTACATTGGGCTACATTTGGGCTCCAACATATATATAGGCCAATGTAGCCCAATATATATTTTTCAAAGTTAATTTTCGTAAAAACCACTGGAGCATATATCTTGAGACATAGCAAAGGCACATCGGGCTACCAGTCCCTACAATTTTGCCAAGTTTCGTGGAAATCCATTCAGCCGTTCGAGCTAAAAGTGAGTCCAACCGCCCTATGGAAATGAAGGAAATGAATGGGTAATTTGTAATTAGCAAATAGCTAATCGCAAACTAGGAATGGTAAAGAATCGCTATTTATTCCTTAAAGTTCGCTATTTAGGAAATGCAAAAAACTTTGATGATACATATGGCGGTTCATCTCTAACAAGATAAGAAGCATAGGGATACATTTATGATGACTGGCGCATCACCAGGGATGTGTTAGTCATTCTGTGCCGCTGTTCCGTCACCTATGGTGTGCTGCATTTACAATGCGGCGCATCATGGGGCAAAAACAGCACAGATGCGTGATGTATCTGTGCCGTAAAGGTGGCGCATTGCTGGAGTTGTATCGCAAGTGTGATGAAGCTCCAGCAAGGGTCGGGGGTGCCCCTGTCGCAGGGTTTCTGTTCTCACACAGAACTGTGGACAGAGGATTGGAACCTCGGCGAATTAGGGTGTCCCAAAACTCACGTTAGTAATCAAAAACTCCTTAGCAAGCTAGGTACAGTGTCACATTGGATATAACAAACTCTCAATGTTTAGACAATCCAGAATATGAACTTATAGTACCTCAGGATACGTGGAACTCATGAACAGTCGGTCGTTATATATTTCTTAGAAACCAGAACATGGAGTTAAGAAGAACACATGTGTATTTGAAATGTTTATTTACTAATGCCGTCTTCTCAGGCGTAGTATCTTAGATAATACAAGTACACATATTATCAGTAGCAAAATTACCAGCATAGTTACTAGTACATAAAAAGCGAATGGTGATAGTATGTTAACATGCTGTAAATGAATAAGAGTTAGCAACACTTATAAGCAGCCGCGGGCCGTGGAGGGAGTTACGGTGAGGCAGGGAGGCGGGGAGGGGGAGAAGCAGAGTGGAGAATACAAGTACACATATTATCAGTAGCAAAATTACCAGCATAGTTACTAGTACATAAAAAGCGAATGGTGACAGTATGTTAACATGCTGTAAATGAATAAGAGTTAGCAACACTTATAAGCAGCCGCGGGCCGTGGAGGGAGTTACGGTGGGGCAGGGAGGCGGGGAGGGGGAGGGGCAAGGTAGAGAGGGCTCCACCCTGCTTCTCCCCCTCCCCGCCTCCCTGCCTCACCGTAACTCCCTCCACGGCCCGCGGCTGCTTATATCTCACCCTCCCTAATACACATATTATATTATTTGCTAAGAAGGTGCTAAGAAGGTCTCTTTGTGTTGGTTTAGGGCGTGCCCATACTTTAGTGTCTTAGATTTGAAGGAATCACATCAGCATACACCAGCTCTCTCTTCATGTGAACCGCATCAACTGTTGTGTATGTGTGTTCAGCAAAGCAATATAAAACCCGCCTCATGCCCAGAATTGGCAGAAGTTGCACTTATGTTATGAGTATGAAGTCGTGGAGATCAGACCTCATAACAATTCTGTATCGTGTTGTTCTTGAAACTTTAGCACTCGCTGTACAGATATAGTTTAACAAGCAAAGCAGATAGTAGAGCAATAACATATTATTCTCATGTAAACCACGATGAACTACTAGGTGGAAAGCTAAAGCAACAACTAAGTGTCGTGTGCAGAAGTTGCAAAAAAGGAAAAATGACGTTTAAACCGGTAATGAGCCCATGCTAACTTAACACGGTGTAAAGATATCCAGGACCTAGATGACACCTCCCCATGATTCGGAAACGAACTGAATAAGATAATAGAAGTGCCATCTCATGAGAGCAGATTGCAAGTTTATATGTGGACGGTCCGCAAGGTAAAGCATTAAAAACTAGGAAAATTTAATGCTAAAGAAAAATAAAACAGCCAAGTACTTTATCGAGTCTTAAGCCAATAGGCAAGGTAAATAATAAAAACTTGACAAATAAGTCAATGAATTGTCAATGAAATGCTAGTACTCAGCATATCAAACATGAAAAAGGTCTATGACATAACTGTGTATGCAAAATAAGCTGCAACAGCCTCCAATAGGAAGTCACCGTCTTCATCCGAAAACAGTTCAGCCATCCAATTTAAAAGCGGAAAAGAACATACGTGCTCTCCCAGCACCGGAACCTCTATCACCATCAGAGGACAGCTCGGTGGGTTTTCAAGAAAGCTCTGTTCCAAGAAAGACTGTGCTGCCGCCAGTAAATTCCAGGGACCAAGTAGTCCATGCATCAATGCCACAGCCATAATCCTTTCGCCAGGACAAACCAACTCGTGAGTAATGATAGGAGTCATCAGCTGATTAAAGTCGACGTCAGGAGAAACCGGTCCGCAGAGACACAAATCAATGGCCCAATCGAAATCACAGGTCAGGCAGTGAAATACAGGCTGGACACAGGTGAAGTAGGAGAATCGAAAAG
Organism: Lissotriton helveticus; assembly: GCF_964261635.1. Classification (NCBI taxonomy): domain Eukaryota; kingdom Metazoa; phylum Chordata; class Amphibia; order Caudata; family Salamandridae; genus Lissotriton; species Lissotriton helveticus. Next base: position 1,071,493,525 of record NC_136067.1, on the reverse strand, counting down.
ATAATCCATATGCCGTGCTTAATATCGCCAACGGCATTGTGCCATAATATTCTAGCATGCGATTGCGGAACAGTGTCAGCAGCTGCAGGGTGGGAGGTTGCATAGGAGGGACATCCATATTTAAAAATGTAAAAAAGCACAAGAGCGTCCGCTGGTAATGCAAGTAAAAATGCCAATCCACGAACCAGAGTGGAGAAAATAGAATGAAAGGAAGCAGGGATGACTCCAAAGATTTTCTCAAATGAAGTCACGAGACCACTGGTAACAACTTTAAAAAAGTGCGCCAGGGTCTTTGTGGAGGATGCGTTAAAGATAGTCGGAACCATCTTGCTGAAATTGAAAGGCAAATCTGAATTGAAAAGGGTCTGCACCTCTGTACGGGTGTTCGCTATGTGAAGCACGAAAGTTTCACGGGCCGAACTCAAGGCCACCTCTCTCTGAGACAAAAGAGCTCTTATTCTTGCCATGCCGTTGAAATCTGTCCCAAGGTTGGTATTTGTGGCCAGATTGAAAACTCCCTATGTTCATGTGTGGGAGGAAATAGAACATTTCTGCAGCAAATAACCCGTTCACTTACTGTTACGATAAAAGGAATACTTTTAATTAACTCAGAACAATCTTCATTATTGAGCATCAAATAACTACCATTTTCCAACAACTTGAACGTGGGGATGATAGCAGGAACTGGCGTGCCTTGCAACACGCAAGCCATATTTGGTCGGTGTTTGTTGCATGAACCGTGTAACTGTAGGTGCCTACACATTAGTGAATGATCTGGCGTCTCAGTGCATTCCTCTCCATTCAGATAAACTTCTTGATCATCTTTGAAACATCTGTATGTGTATGGAAGCGACCAGACCTCATGAAGAAAAGCACTACCTAAAGGTTCAAAACGACCTATTGGTATATATTTCATACAATTTGAAAACTTATATAAAGCAAAAGGCAGCGTTATTAAACCGTGGATAAGGCACGTTGCCAAAAAACCCGCAATCCTCTGCTGATGATGTCACTGAGCATGTCATGAATGATGTAATATGTGACATCATCAGCAGTGGATTACGGGTAATAGTATCTCTAGTTTACTCCCCTATAGCTGTCTTTCTTTTAACATAAGTGTCTGTTTCCTTCCCTTATACTTACTGTTTTTGGTTCGCTTCCGGTTCGCGTACCGGCGAGCGAACTGGGAAGCGAACTAAGAGAAATAGAGGTTGGCACAGTTCCAAATATTGTACCAATTTTTTAATAACGGGGAGGTAGTTCTGAAAAGAACTTTTTTTTTTATTGTTTTTGTTGTTTTATATTTTTTTTATTATTTTTCGGAACATTTTTTTACTTTTTTTGAATTTTTCTGAACAGTTTTATATTTTTGGGGGTTTTTCTTGGAGGGGGCAATGAAAACGATTCATTGTAAAGGGCTCAACAGGAGCAACAAAACAAAAAAAGAAGTATTTATTATTTTGGGCGTTTCGTACAAACTTGCATATGATAGTCAATAGCTCTGTTGATCAGAGTGATGCTTCTTTCTCCGTAGCAAATGAATCCATCGCAAAATACGCAGATGTGTTTTACTTCACCAAATCTCATTTGTATATTTGGCACCATCTCCCTGCCCTCTGGTCCCGTTACTTCCGGTACAACAGATCTTCTGGCCATAATAGGGAGATTATCTAGGTCGTTCCGAAACTGTGCAGCACTGTAGTTGTTAGGATGCCACCTAGTCATATGGCGATGCATTGTGTAGTTTCCGAAACTGTATTTTTTCTCGGTTCCTCTGGACAGTCTATCTTGACATATAAGGCAAGTTACGTATCTTGCATTTACTTTTTTCTGACCTTTGGGAATTTAAAAAAATTGCCAAATGAAGTTTTCTTTCCGGTGAGACGTCCTGGGCTGCTCAGGCAAAAACTGCCTCTCTTCGTGCTCGTCGTCCTGTTCCTCTTCTTCCTCTTCTTGTTGAATTATAACTTGAGCAGGTGGTCCACTCTTCCTTGGATGTGGTGGAGGTGGTGGGGAAGCACCAGCTGAAGCTACTAAAGAAGCCATTGCTCAGTGATCACAAAGGGTCTTTCTCTCACAATGATGAAAGTCAGAGTGAGGAAAGAAGGAGGGATTTTCATCATTTGGGAAAAACAAGAGTTCTCAACCAATCAAAAGTGTTCATTTTAGATTATATGACCTAGTCTTACATCATTAGGAAACCAAAAGTGAAATGAACCAATGAAAAGTGTTATTACCAAGTCACATGACTTGCTGTGTTTACGTTAAGCGCTTTGCAGGGCCTCCCGGTTTGCTTCCAGAAACCTGCGCTTTGCGACTCGCTTCGCGTACCAGTTCGCTAACGTAGCACGTCATATGACGTATCACGCGAGAACGTGAAACGTCATGCGGACGGGAGGCGTCACGATGTTGTTTTCTAACGCGGCACTTGCGGTAAAGAAACGTTTACCGGCTCGCGGTCTATTTCGCGGCATCAAGGTCAGCTAACGGAAAGCTTCCCGATTCGCGAAGCGGGAACGAAGAAAAAAAAATATTAAAAAAAAAAATTATTCATAAACATATAAAATATATTTTTGGATTTAAAGAAGAATACATTTTACAGCTACAGATATTAGCTGTTAAAAAACCAATGAAATTCACAGAAAAAACCATAGGTTATAGACCATATATAGTTAGGAATTAGCATTTACAAAACCTTGAAAATTCACTGAAAAAACCATAGGTTATAGACCATATATAGTTAGGAATTAGCATTTAGAAAACCTTATTTTACTCACACAAAACCATTGAAATTCCATATATAGTTAGTTGCACTAACTATATATCGCGCACCCGCAATCCACTGCTGATGATGTCACATATTACATCATTCATGACATGGTCAGTGACATCACTGATGACATCACTGATGACATCTCAAATGACATCACTGATGACATCATCTAGTGTCTGTGTGTTTTTGTAAAGTTTAAATACGTTTTACATATTGAAGAATGAGTGGATGTATGGAAGACTGAGTGTGTGTGTGGCTGGCTGGGAGGTGTGTGACTCTGTGCATATCAATGTGTACTTGTATCAGTGATTGTATAAGAGAGTAAGTATGTGTTAGTATATGTGTGAAAAGTATGGTGTTCTGTGTTTAACTATAGATGAGGAAATCGAAGTGTGATTGATTCTTCACAGGACTGACTAGGTGTATGAGTGCATATGATAGTGTTCTAATAATAACTGACTGTATGTATGAGTAATTGTATGGGTGAATGAGTGAATGTGTGTGTAGACGTACGAATCAGTGAGTGCGTATGTAGTAACTGGTATTGGTGTGTCATGATGTCATCAGTGATGTCATTTGAGATGTCATCAGTGATGTCATTTCAGATGTCATTAGTGATGTCATCAGTGATGTCACTGAAGTATGGTGTTCTGTGTTTAACTGTATAGATGAAGAAATGGAAGTGTGATTGATTCTTTACAGGACTGACTTGGTGTGTGAGTAACTCCATGGATGAGTGGCAGTGTGTGACTGTCTGCATAGGTGTATGAGTGCATATGATAGTGTTGTAATAATGAGTGACTGTATGTATGAGTGATTGTATGGGTGAATGAGTGAATGTGTGTGTAGACGTAGGAATCAGTGAGTGCGTATGTAGTAACTGGTATTGGTGTGTCATGATGTCATCAGTGATGTCATTTGAGATGTCATCAGTGATGTCATCAGTGATGTCATTTGAGATGTCATCAGTGATGTCATCAGTGATGTCACTGACCATGTCATGAATGATGTAATATGTGACATCATCAGCAGTGGATTGCGGGTGCGCGATATATAGTTAGTGCAACTAACTATATATGGAATTTCAATGGTTTTGTGTGAGTAAAATAAGGTTTTCTAAATGCTAATTCCTAACTATATATGGTCTATAACCTATGGTTTTTTCAGTGAATATATATATGTATATATATATAAAACATATTTAAACTTTACAGAAACGCACAGTCACTGGATGATGCCATCAGTGATGTCATTTGAGATGTCATTCGTGATGTCACTGGCCATGTCATGAGTGATGTAATATGTGACGTCATCAGCAGTGCATTGCGGGGGTGCGAGGTATAGTTACCTCAACTCACTATAACTGCCGAATTTCTCTGGTTTTGTACGAGTGTAATGTACTACTAACTATAACGTCCCTGAAACCTATGTTTTTTTCAATGAATATATATATATTGCCAAACCTACTTGGAATTATATTAGTCAAAATAAGGGAACAACGTGAAGCCCACTGAGGTAAAACAGACTTGCAGAACTACCAAGTACAGAATGCCTTGCGAATGGGCGGGGCTGAATTTGAATAATAAAAAGGTGACTATAATTCACGTTTGTTTTCTCATTTCTTCCAGTGAACAAGGGCATGTAGCCTGAAACGCGTTTGGCTTGGAGAACTGTGGCACTAGGTCTGGCCCATACCTTATGCACCTTCAACTATGGATGTATTTTCTATTCCGTGAGGCCTTTTCTACATGGTGTAGAATTTGTTGGATTTTTATCGGCTGGCTCCGGTTGAAGAAAAGGCCCACCACGGGAAGTCGGATCAAGAGACAATGATTGCGTGGTACTCTACGACGAGTTGGTTTCCTGTTCAAAGGCAAATGTATTGGCATGGGAAATGGCATGGACTGTATTGCCAAAATGTGAAGCCCACTGAGGTAAAACAGACTTACAGAACTACCAAGTACAGAATGCCTTGCAAATGGGTGGGGCTGAATTTGAATAATAAAAAGGTGACTGCAATTCACGTTTGTTTTCTCATTTCCGCCAGTGAACAAGGGCGTGTAGCCCAAAACGCATTTGGCTTGGAGAACTGCGGCACTAGGTCTGAGCCGTACCTTATGCACATTCAACTATGGATATATTCCCTATCTCGTAAGGCCTTTTCTACATGGTGTAGAATTTTGGGGATTTTTTTATAGGCTGGCTCCGGTCGAAGAAAAGGCCCACCGCGGCAAGGCAGATCAAGAGACCATGATCTCGTGGTATTCTATAACAAGTTGGTTTCCTGTTGAAATTAACATGCAGGGCATACAAAAAAACTTTTAAAATTAAAATTTTAAATGTAATAAGAATAATATAAGTGTAGATTATAGATCAATTAAAATGACACCCAGCTGAAATACTGTTACGAATATACAGTATGTTTCCAAATGGCAAAAAGTGTTGTCTTTGGCGTCCCAGCTTCAGGCCTAAGATAATTTAGAGTGGATCTTATCTGTTTCATTCAGGTATAGCAGAAACAATGGGAGAAAGCTAACGCCAAAGGCTGTGGATTGCTTTTACATGCTTGCAAAAGTACCTGTAGTCCAACGGTGGTGAAATTGATTTCTTCCTGGCATTTTGTTATACTCTTGTACTCTGACCAGACCCTCCAAATTGTCAGTAATCCACCACAACTCAGCGTTTTCACCCAGGAGCGGCTCTTTGCAGTGTTCACCCTGAAACAGAGAACCAAGAGGGGTGGCCCTGCCCAATCTGCTCTGGTCCCTGATGGGCACGGATGGGCCCGCCCTTGCCCCAGTATTCGCCCAGGCATGCTGGCTTGTGTCCAGTGCCGCGGGAGAGTGCCGTGCATTTTTTTGGAGGAAGGCCCCCCTTTCCCCTGGAGAAGTGTAGGCTGGGGAACCGAGTCCCACCCCAGCTGTCAGGAAGCAGGTGCGAATCAGAAGAGCCCGTTCATGATGTCCCGTGCAGTGGGAGAGTGCCACATGTTTTGTTGGAGGGAGACCCCTCCATTCCCCTGGAGCAGTGTAGGCTGGGGGACCAAGTCCCACTCAAGCTGGCAGGAAGGCGGGTGCGGGTCAGCGGAGCCCATCCGTGATGTCCACTGTTAGAATAGTCTCATGAAAACTGTACTTACAGTAGCTTCTCTATTTATCACATGTAGCACAGAAACATAGACTGGATACACATATCTGGGAGATTTGCCTACATATATCAGCAGCACAGTAAATCAGCTAGGCCTTGGGCCACCCCCAGTCCAGCTAGACCATTGAAGGTTGCTGAGTCTCAGAGAAACTTCAGTACATGAAAAGGTGGTTTAACATGTGTCCTAATGGGAAGGTACATCACAGTACCTTTTTGTCTCACAAACACAAATTCCATTGTATTACTGAGCGTAGATTCTCACATATAATTTCTACATTTCTGCATGTTACACTCTGATGCATGTCACCAGTCAGTGAATGAACCTTGACAAATAAACATGTGTGATAACTGAATACTCCCACATTAATGGCATTGACATTCACTTTGTGACAAATAGGGGTGGGCGGAATTTGCGTAGTCGTGCTACGCAAAGCTCAGCGAAACAGTAAAAAAATTTTGCAAGCATTCAGAGTCCCGCGCACACACAGAATTGCTTGTTCTGCCCGTTTGAAATGCTTTTTTGCTGCTCGCGAATGCTGTTTACATGCTTGGGGGAAATATCTTAGGAACATGCATTTTGAAAGCTCGAACATGCAAAAAAGTCAACGAAGCCGCGGATAGCAGCATTTTTGCCAATTCCGCGTTCTCTGCGGAATGTGAAATTACCCGAATTTTGCAAATTCTTTCCACTGGACCTGACTAATGACATTGAGTAATGGCATAGCGTATGTTTGAGTCACCCACCAATGTCTACACACTCCTGTATGTTGTAACACATTCCCATTACAAATAACTATTTTTAAATACAGTTTGGCCTACAGACACATTTGTGATGGAATCAGACATCAACCTCGGAAGACACGTAGATCATGTATGAAACAGTAGTGCAGATGATCCTACAACAGGGTAAACTACACAGGCCAACATGTAGGCATTAATCCTGATGGGACCAGTGATGGTTTGCTATCTCATGTTACTGTGCATTCCCCACTTACCAAGGGGAAATATTACTCAGTAACTGCATCCAAAGTGCACTGTATGCTAAGTCACATGTAAGATGGCCACCATCACATTCAACACAGTAGTGAGGGAGCATCACTACTGACATGCTGCGGACAAGTTACCATCCACACCTCAAACAACATGAGCTGATTAATCACTTTACTCAGCCATGTGTCTGCTCAAGACAGTACATTGGTAGTGCACTGGACTCTAGTGTGTTCCTGGTCATATAGACAATAGGCAAAGCACATCAGCAGGCACCTACTACCAGACCAACAGAAACAATATATTTTCTTGTGCGTCGCACATGGGCCAACCCCAATAATGATGGGTAAATGCCTGCCTGTTTACACACAAAGTTGGCAATGTAACATGTATGACTCTGGCCAGGTCTCACCGCTTTATAGCTGCTGTTGGGCCCTCAACTGCCCATCAAGCTCCGGGTAGACCACCAACAGTATGCGGGCCATTAGAGGGGTCAGGGTCTGGCACACAACCCTGCCACATAGGGACACAGCCCCAGCTGGACCTCCATGATCTTCAGGGTCCAGTGGCTCAGGTCCTCCGACCTTTTCCTGCAATGGATGCAATGCCAGTGATAGACTCCCATGGTCTGCACTGGCTTTACAAATGGATTGCTTCTGATGTGCGTTGACTTGTGTGGTTGCAATAGAAGAATAAACAGATTAGAACAGCTTGTTAAGGGTAGGTGTTTGGTTGACACACAGTTGGTATACACCTAGTACAAACATTAATCAATAATTAACACACTACATGTGTAATTATCTCATGCTGAGCACTACAAAAACATGAATACACACTTTATAGTCATCTGCTGACTATCCTCAACCCTGGTCCTGACCTACCCTGACTAAGCCAGCCCACTAACATCATGTAGCCCTGGGTCATCCTACATGTACTGTGATGTGAGCCACTATGAAACACAACAACCATTGTGATCTTCTGAAGGGTAAGGTACTTGTGCATGACTGTACAGACACGTTTACAGCCAGGCAGATTGACTTGATGCCTATGGTTCATACAGGCTGGTAACATAGTATAGAATACATTCTAAGACTTAGGTCACAATGAAAGGGCTGGCATGTGTGCCACTGAGAGCTTCCTCTCTGGGAATGTGTGGACAAGTTGACGACTTAATGAGATATTGTTAGAAATGGGATTTCTGGTTGGCTAAGGCTTGCGCCAAAGCCAGGCAGAAACCACCACTCTAGTCAGAGCAAGTGAGTTACACGCCAAAGATAACCCCTGCTCACCCCCTTGGTAGCTTGGCACGAGCAGTCAGGCTTATACCAGAGGCCATGTCTAAAGCGTGTGCGCAACACACATCAGCAACACACTAGTCAAACCACAAAAGAAACTTCACACAAGGTTATATAAAAAAATAGCCTTTGTATTATCATAAACACATTAGAAACATGATCACACATTTACACTGCGTCAACTGGCACAGGCAATATTCACGGGGATTATATACAGGACCGGGCCAATCGCGCCATAGTCAAACCATCAGAATGCAGGTAAGTAAATGCAAAACACAACCAGTAACTACTGGTACCATAATGACCTAACCATCATATCACCTTAGACATTAACCCATACTAGGCCCAGACCTCGTCAGCATAAACACATTAAGCAATGGGCCTCACCAGAATAAACACATTATGCAATAACCTCCTAAGCATAAACACCTTACGCAAATAGGTACTCCCCCCAAAACATCATAGCATGACATTAGGCATTGGCGGATTAGGCCCAAACGTCAATAGCATAAACACCTTATGCATTAGGTATCACCAGCATAAATTACATTACGCAATAGGCCTCACTAGCATAACATTAGGCATCACAGTAACCCAGATGAAGTGCACACAGCACCTTACTAACTGACCCCAAGCCGACTGGCCTCTCACAGGGGAATGCATTGGGCATGTGCCATATGTCCACAATGTCAGTGTTTCTCCAGGGCTGTCTATCCCCTTTGCCCTCTGGCTGCTAATGCAGCATAGTTTGCACGTGCGCAATTGCGCTTATGCAGGAGATTGCATCTCACTCCTCTCTCTCAAAACATGTCCCCAAAGAACGTCAGCCTAAACGTAGCAGCTGCCCACTACTTGCTGTGCAGCTATATACATCACTGGCACCACTGTGGCCTCCGCGTTGCAGCTGCCCACTCTCAGGCGGGCAACTGTAAAAAGCACCACATAGCTATTAGGCACGGGCACCACTCGTCCTCGGGATCCCCCTCTGGGGCCCTAAAACTACTGTGCCCCTGGTTGGAACCATCCAGGCTCTAAAAACAGAACATGCCCCATGTTGTAGCGGCCATCTCTCAGGTGGGCCGCTCATGGCATGGGCACCAACAATGTGCCCAGAAGCGGGCACCAACAAGGTCCGTGTAAGCCCGTGGGGCTCTTTAACCAACAGTAGGCTCCTATTCGACCCCACTCACCGGAGTCCCAATGCGTCTTCCTGCCTCCTCCGGTCACCGGCGATCTCTGCTCACATCAGGGCGGCAACACGCAAGGCTCTCCCTGCGCCACGAGAGCCCTGCCGACCTGTGCCACCATTCCTCTGCACGTGGGGCTTCCCTCGTCCATGGGAGCCCTGCGCGGTGGGTACCCACTTGGAATGATATCACAGGGGAATCCCTCATGCCGGGATTCCCTCTCCTAGGGCTGCAGCCCAGTGCTGTGCAGCCCGCGCTCCCTTCCTTAAAAATATAGCCCTCATGAGGCGCTGGGGCAGCATAAAGTCCAAAGCACCATCCAAGGCCTATGGGGCACAGCTGAGCCCAGGGAGGCCAGCAGACGATTCACTCCAGCAGGGAGGCAAGCCCCATGGTGGTTCCTCCTGGGCCACAACTGCAGCGGCCCCCAGCCAAGAACAGGGCAGTAAAGAACCATTTCATGGGGTCACAGCCTCTATACTTAAACTGCAGATTCTCGTTGTTTGTAGCACAGGTCATGGGAGAACCAAATGCAACTGGTTCTGGGGGGTTTTAGAGCACTTTGTTATTCAAGTTCTTCTTCCCTTTTTGTCAGGTGGGGGCTCGTCATCAGACACACCACAGGGGGGCGGAGTCAGAATTTACTAGGGAAGACACCATCCTATTCAGTGCCAGGGGATTATCCCTCCCACTACTCTTAGCCCAGGTGTCCCATTCAGCCTAGAGCTTAGGGTTCTTAGGGTTCAGCCTCTTTGAGCTGCTGTATGGTCGCCCGGTCAGAGGACCTTTGAGTCTGGTCAAGGAAGGCTGGGAGCAATCTCCCAGGAAATCTCCCCAGGATGAATACAGTTACATGCTGGCCTTCAGAAACCAGACTCGGTGATTCAGACAGCTCGCTCAGGCGAATCTGGAAGCCAGCCAGGAAGAGATGAAGCGGTGGTACGATCAGAATGCCACTTTGATTTTGCTTCAACCTGGTCAGAAAGTTTGGGTCATGGCCCCTGTGGAGCCCTGTGTGCTCCAGGACAGGTGGACCGGACCATTTGAGATGGTGGAGCTCAAGAGTGATGTCACCTACCTGGTGCACTTGCGGTCTCCTAGGGACCCTTATGGGGTCCTGCATGTTAACCGCCTGAAGCCCCACTTAGAAAGGTCCAAAGTGGGCATGCTCCTAGCGACAGATGATGGAATGGAGGAGGAGACAGAGCCTCCTCCTGACCTCCTGTCAGCAACAGAGCAAGATGGGTGAGTGGATGGTGTCATCCTCTCTGCCACACTGACGTCTGAGCACTAGAATGATTGTCACCAACTGTTGGGGCAATTCTATGATTTGTTCTCCCTGGTTCCTGGTGTCACTGAGTGGTGCGTCCATGATGTGGACATTGGGGACAGTCCTCCTGTTAAGCACAAGGTTTACAGAGTGACTGACATGGTCAGAGCTTACATCAAGGAGGAGGTCTCCAAGATTTTTGCCTTAGGGGTGATTGAGTCCTCTAACAGCCCTTTGGCCTGCCCAGTGGTTTTCGTCCCAAAAAGTGCCGCGCCTGGTACCACGCCCGAACTCCGGTTCTGTGTGGACTACCGAGGACTCAATTCAGTCACCAGAACTGACGCGCACCCCATCCCCAGAGCTGATGAGCTCATTGACCGGCTAGGGGTGGACGGTACCTCAGCATGTTTGATTTGACGTCTGGGTACTGGCAGATAGCCTTAACTGATGGGGCCAAAGAGAGGTCAGCATTCTTCACACCAGATGGGCACTACGAATCCTGGGTTATGCCCTTTGAAATGAAGAATGCCCCTACCACCTTTCAGAGGTTGGTCAACTAGGTGCTGGCTGGACTGGAGGATTTCAGTGCCCCCTACCTGGATGACATTGCAGTGTTCAGCGCCAGTTGGGAAGAACATCTGCGCCACCTCTGGGAAGTGTTTATGGCACTGCGAAAGGCAGGCCTCACAATCAAGGTGAGTAACTGTCAGATCAGGCAGGGTTCTGCGGTGTACTTGGGGCACCAGGTGCGGAACAGCCAGGTGGCACCCCTACAACCCAAAATTGATACCATCCTAGCATGGGAACCCCCAAAGACCTAGACACATGTGAGAGCCTTTTTAGGACTCACGCAGTACTACGAAGGTTTGTCAAGGGGTATGGCACCATTGTTGCACCCTTGACTGAGCTGATTTCCAAGAAGAAGCCCAAGAAAGTGAACTGAACTGACAACTTTCAGAAGGCTTTGATGCCCTGAAGACTGCTATGTGCACATCACCCGTGCTTCAGGTGACCAACTTCTCAAAAAACGTTGTTGTCCAAATAGACGCTTCAGAGCATCGTGTGGAGGCTGTTCTATCACAGATTAATGAGGAGTGCTAGACCAACCTGTAGCCTTCATCAGTAGGAGGTTACTTCCACAGGAACAGAGGTGAAGTGCAATTGAGCGTGAGGCATTTGCTGTAGTCTGGGTACTGAAGAAGTAGAGACAGTAAAAAAGAAAAAAATCCTTTCTGTGTTCTTCAATGTGACTATATTCCAGACCTTGTCAGACAGTATTAGATACCCCCTAAGTATATAACATTCACACACTAAATTGCATATATTATTTTGATTTTATTAAAAAACAGGCATATTACCTCAGTTTACAATTTCTCATACAAAACATTTTTTTTTACAATAATCACAGTGTATCCAATGTTCTCAAAATTTAACAAACACACAATATAAAATCATTAAAACAAATTTCAGTTACAATGAAGTCCTTTGTCGACGCGTTTCAGTGTCTTGGTCTGATTTTGTGAACACCTTCCTCAGGACAGATCAAAATTAAAAACAATACCATTTTTAAATATATATCTTTTTCCAAATTGGCCATTTAACCATCCGAGAGGAGGCTGACGCGGACGATCACTCGAAGCACAAGGTGCACTTTGAATCGTATACACCGATGATACAGAGGTGGGGATATATGTTGATACCACGCATACTTTTAGCACGCAGACCATTACCACGCAATTTTTACAACGCAGGACCCTTTACCACGAATACCTTTACAACGCAATACACTACAACGCAGGTACTATTACAACGCATACCATTACAACGTAAGTATAGGTAAGTATATAATATGCTAAAATAATGTAATTATTATTAATATATTTTTTAAATAAATAATTTATTATTTTAATATTAAATATTTTAATTAATTATATTAATTTTTATTTATTAATTTGTAAATATATATGTTAAAAATACCCCTGTACCCCAAAACCCAAACCCAACCCTGAAACCTAAAAATACCCCTGTACCCCAAAACCCAAACTCAACCCTGAAACCTAAAAATATCCCTGTACCCCAAAACCCAAACCCATCCCTGAAACCTAAAAATACCCCTGTACCCCAAAACCCAAACCCAACCCTGAAACCTAAAAATACCCCTGTACCCCAAAACCCAAACCCATCCCTAAAACCTAAAAATACCCCTGTACCCCAAAACCCAAACCCAACCCTGAAACCTAAAAATACCCCTGTACCCCAAAACCCAAACCCATCCCTGAAACCTAAAAATACCCCTGTACCCCAAAACCCAAACCCAACCCTGAAACCTAAAAATACCCCTGTACCCCAAAACCCAAACCCATCCCTGAAACCTAAAAATACCCCTGTACCCCAAAACCCAAACCCAACCCTGAAACCTAAAAATACCCCTGTACCCCAAAACCCAAACCCATCCCTGAAACCTAAAAATACCCCTGTACCCCAAAACCCAAACCCAACCCTGAAACCTAAAAATACCCCTGTACCCCAAAACCCAAACCCAACCCTGAAACCTAAAAATACCCCTGTACCCCAAAACCCAAACCCATCCCTGAAACCTAAAATAAAAATACCCCAAACCCCAAAACCCAAACCCATCCCTGAAACCTAAAAATACCCCTGTACCCCAAAACCCAAACCCAATACCCCTAATAAATGTTTTAAAAAAAAGATAAACTTACCTATACTTACGTTGTAACGGTATGCGTTGTAATAGTATCTGCGTTGTAGTGTAATGCGTTGTAAAGGTATTCGTGGTAAAGGGTCCTGCGTGGTAATAGTTTCGTTGTAAAAGTATTTCGTGCTAAAAGTTGCGTGGTAACAGTTACATACCCAGAGGTGGCACCACAAGAATAAGGGCGAAATTTTAATAAAACGCCCATGAACAATCGTTCTCCAACAGGAGCAAGAGTATGACAAATATGGCCCTGTATTAGAGAAACCACTACGAGGTGACAACATCACTCCAATTCTAAGAGGACGTCTTGCTGAACCCCTGAAGTAAGGACCAAAAGTCTATTACTGGTCAAGTTCCAATTATTTGGAAAACTATATATATTTAAAAATTTGATTGTTTTTAATTTTGATCTGTCCTGAGGAAGGTGTTCACAAAATCAGACCAAGACACCGAAACGCGACGACAAAAGACTTCATTGTAACTGAAATTTGTTTTAATGATTTTATATTGTGTGTTTGTTAAATTTTGAGAACATTGGATACACTGTGATTATTGTAAAAAAAAAAATTGTATGAGAAATTGTAAACTGAGGTAATATGCCTGTTTTTTAATAAAATCAAAATAATATATGCAATTTAGTGTGTGAATGTTATATACTTAGGGGGTACCTAATACTGTCTGACAAGGTCTGGAATATAGTCACATTGAAGAACACAAAAAGGAATTTTTTCTTTTTTACTGTTTGTATTACCCAGTCCTTTCTGGTTTTATGGGAAACTCTCTTTTTTGAAAAGACTGAAGAAGTAGAGACCATACCTGTTTGGGACTCACTTCCGGGTTCAGACAGCCCATAGGCCCCTCAGATGGTTGATGCAGATGAGGGGTGCAAACCCAAAAATTTTGAGGTGGTCCAGTTCCCTACACGGGGTGGACTTCATGGTGGAACACCGCCCTGGTACAGAACATGCCAATGCTGATGGTCTGTCCAGATTTTTCCACCTTAGTGAAGAGAACTCCCAAGGGGAATAATAGTTCTCCCCACATTTCAGCTGAAGGGGACACGTGTTAGACCGGGTACCATTGGCGTGAGTCTCCCTTCCATTTTTCACTGATTCCCTCCTCTGTTTTTGATATTTTTTGCTGGTTTAGATACTCTAGGCACTGTGCCACTGCTATTCAGTGCCACAGTGCAAGTGCTCCCTATTGTAAATTCATGTATTGATTAGTGACTCCACGATTGGCTTATTTGATTTACTTGTCAGACCCTAGTACAGTGCACCATGGGTGCCCAGTACCTGTCAATCAAATGCTGCTGGTGGGCTTGCAGCACTGATTGTGTCACCCACAGAAGCAGCTTGTAAAGTGTGTCTCAGGCATGCCATTGCAGAGCCTGTGTACAGTCTGTGACTGCCATGTAGACTTGGCAAGTGCACCCACTTGCCAGTCCCTAAAACGTCCCTTTTCTATGTTTTAGTCACCCCTAAGGTAGGCCCTAGGACAGGGTGCATTGTATGTAAAAGGTAGGTCATGCCCTGAAGTGTGTTGCATGTACTAATAGTGAATTACAGCCATTTTTGTTTTTCACTATTGCAAGGCTACCTGTCCCCATAGGCCAGAATGGGCAGTTTGATTATAACATCTTATAATCCTAACTGACCCAGGGAACATGGTAGAAATTGGAATTTCGTATGCCTGACCTAAGAATGATACAATACATATTTTAGTGAAGTTGGTTTTAACATTCTGTGTTTGAAAATACCACTTTAAGAAAGTAGGTATTTTCTTGCCTAACCATCCAACCTGCCTCTGCTAGCTTGTGTATTGTATGTCTGGTTTGTGAGTGACAGGGGCTGGGGTGGCCCCAGGAGACAGGGTGAGTCAGCACAAGGTTGAATAGATCTATCTGCATGTAGATGGGTGGGAGGAGCAGCACCTGGGCCTGAATAGGGCTGTGCCTGCCTTCCACAATGCTGGCTCCACCTCCTGTGGTGTGTCTGAGGACCCTGGCCGACCCTGCCAAAGGAAAGAAGAAGTCATGCAAACAAAGTGCTCCAGAACTGCACAGAACTGGTTTGGACTAGGTACAGGACCCTTTGCCTTCATAGTACAAATGATTTTGCAGTATAAATATGGGGACCCAGACCCCAAGACTTTAGAAAACGTCTGGAACAACAAGACAAACCTTTGCCAAGGAGAGAACCAAGGAAGCTGCAGGAGTTTGGACTGCCCCTCTGCCAGTGTGCTGTTTGCTGGGTTGGCCTGCAGTGGTGTCTTCATTGCCAAGGAAAGGATAAGGAACTTTCAAAGAACTTTCATCATCTTGCAGAATATTTCTCCAAGGGCTTGAACTTGTGCTTGCCTCCTGCTGAAATCTCAGGGACAAAGACTTCACCACCAGCTCCCCTCTGAATTCCCTTGCTGGGAATTCTATCTGCAGAAGCCTGCATGTCGCTGGGAGCTGGAAGCGTGACTCAATGAGAAGTAGCGTATTACAGTTGCAGCTGTTGCCGTTGCATCACCGGAGAAGTGTGTCGCTGCTGCAGAGGTCGCCACCTCATCACCAGAGAAGCCTGCCTTTGTCGCAGCTATGTACCAACGCATCACCTGAGAAGCATATCGCCATCAAAAGGGTTGCCGTCGCATCACCGGAGAAGCGTGTCACAGGACCTGTCGCGTCTCCAAAGTTACAGAGTTCACTACACGGCTGCTGGGCGTGCACGCATCATCTTCACATCATCGCATCGCATCAAGGGCGCCATCTTATCACATTGCGCTGGTTTGTCACATCGCATCGAGGCACATCTTGCCGCATGATAACCGGAACGCAGTACAAGAATCAACACACCACCTCCTCTCCAGTAAGGATCAAGATTCATCCCCTACTCTGCGCAAGCATTGAGGTACGATGCATCGTCTCCCCTGAAGCAAGGAACCAACGCATCTCTATCCCTGCAAACCTTTTGTTTGTTTTGCGTTAGGCATCCAGGTACTTTTGCGAGAAGAGTGTTGCATTTATCATCACTTGAACTAAATTACTTCTACCATCTTCAAGTCTATATTGAGTACAGTATTGTGGATTTCTGTCATTTGTGGTCTTGTGTTAAGTCTATATACAGAATACCTTTTTTTTATAAAATCTGTGTGGTATCCATCTGTAGTGTTTTCACTGTATTACTGTATGTGTTCACAAATGCTTAATACACTGCCTCTGAGATAAGCCTGTCTGCTCGTGCCAAGATACCAAGGGTGTGAGCAGGGGTTATCCAGGAGTGTAATCCCCATTCCCTGACTTAGAAGCAAGGGTCCCTATTTGTTCAAAGGTGTATACCATTGCCAACTAGAGACCCCCACTTCTAACACATATGAAAATCAATTCAGAATTAACCAACTATCTGCATTGTTAATGGGTCTAATAAAAAAGTGACAACAGAGCTGTGGGAGTAAGAGGGCCTGTCGTAAGTAAATGTTACACATTGACAATGTGGGTCAATGAAAAGAAGTATCAGGTTAGGGAATGACCTTAGTCACCATACCAATTGTAGTCCATGTAAAAGCAATCAGAGCTAAAATTGGTTCAGAAAACTCATTATGGAAACCTCCAAGGATCAGCAGGTCCACAAGGATATTACTCTGTGCATCAGTTGTATTGCCACAGTAACTCAGGCCCAGACGGAGCACAACTCATTGTCAGGCCTTGCTCTCTGCAGGCTGAGCATTCTAATCCCACATGAATATCCCATTTCCACTACTTCAATACATAAAAGTACATATTGTGGCTATCCAATAAGTGAACTTAAGGTTGTGTGACACTCTGAAGGGGTCTGTGAGATATAACTAGCTCCTAAACAACAGTTTGGCGAGGCCTGATCAGGGCTGAGTGATAGGTGGGACTATACACATAACTTAAATCATCCTCAACTGATTCTTACACTATACATACACAGGTTATGCTGTAAAGCCTATACATTTGTGAGCACATTTACCATGATCTGATTAGCAAATATATCATAGGTGCTATGAAATGTATACGTGCATAGTTATGTCCATGCCACACAAGTGGGTTCTAGGGCATATGTTATGTTATGTTACGCATTTTATGAAGCGTAAAAAGCTACCTGAATCGGGCTTCCCTGGGCTGATTGGAGGATTAATGACAGATGTGTCCAAAGAATGGGACTGAATATGTATAAAAAAAGATGTGTTTTTAGTTGCCTCCTAAAACCTTGCAGAATGTTATTAGAACTGGGCTGTACGGGAAGAGAATTCTATAATTTGGCAGTGAGGAACACAACTGAGCGACCTCCTCGCCTCGCTCTCTCAATTTTGGGGAATGCAAGGAAGGAAAGATCGTTAGATCTTAGAGCTTTTGAGGCAATATATGGAGTGATAAGATGGTGCAGTACACGAAGACCGGGAGAATATTTTGACTTGTGGGCTACACACAGGGGGCCTCATTTATGAGGCCTTGCGTGAGTTTTGCGCTTCCGATGCGTCACTTTTTGTGACGCATCGGCAGCGTAAAACATGCCTCCTGATGCGCACTATTTATAAAGTGACGCATCTAAGCAGATACGTCACTTTGTAAACCCCTGCGCTACATTATACCTGCGTCAGGTATAATGTATGCAGAGGGGGTGTTCTCACGCAAAAAGCCTCGTAATAGTGATGCAGTGAAATCTATGAGATTTCACTGCGTCACTTTTAGGACGCTGTTGCGTCAAAATCTTGCGCCTGCCTCACAGCAGGCGTAAGACTGACGCAAGCCCTTTCACATGGGGCTTTCCCCGTGTGAAAGGAAGCATTGCTGGAGTTGCGTCACTTTTGTGACACACTCCAGCAATGCGTCACTTTTGCACCTACAGATACGTCAGAAATACTGACGTATCTGTAACTCCTTCCGACATGATGCGTCATATTATAAATATGACGCATCAATCATGTCGCAGGGAGAGCGCAGTGAAAAGTGACGCATCGCAGTTTTCACGCAGCGATGCGTCACTTTTCATAAATGAGGCCCAGGGCCTTTAATTTTATCCATCTCTTGGCGGATAGCCAGTGCAGTTTTGTGAGAGCCAGGCATGCTGAATTTATCTTGGGCAGACCCAGCAGTGCTCTTGCTGCCGCATTTTGTATCACTTGCAATTTCTTCGTAATAAAGGCTGGGCTGCCCAAATATAGGGAGTTGCCGTAATCGAGGCGAGAAAGGATCAAACCTTGAACCACCGTCCCACAACACTCTATAGGTAGCCAGCTAAGTGTCTTCCTAATGGGGATCCAAGCAGTCCAAAACAAGTACCATCTATCTTTGTAGCTTGGGAGTTCATGGTCAGATCTTTGTCGAAGATTACATCAAGGTTTTTCACCTCCGATTTGGGGTAAGGGGATTCCCCCCAGTCACAAGGGCCATGTAAGTTGTCATTTTTAAATAATTATTTATTGATATTGTTAATTAATTTATTGTTATTTAATAATTAAATTATTATTTATTTTAAATATATATTTTAATTATTAGTAAGCTATTTTAACCCCTATGCTATCCAAGACTTTCCCTACTGTTGCACCCTCTAGAGTTGGAATAGTAATTTTAACCACTACGCTATCCAACACTTTCCCTACTGTTGCACCCTCTGGAGTTGGTATAGTAATTTTAACTTGTACCCTATCCAACACTTTCCCTACTGTCGCACCCTCTGGAGTTGGAATACTAATTTTTACCCCTCACTATCCAACACTTTCCCTCCTGTTGCACTCTCCGGAGTTGGAATAGTAATTTTAACCCCTACGCTATCCAACACTTTCCCACAGCATATGGTTAGATACAATAGGCTAACTTGGAACACCTCATCATGATCTTAGTCATCTTGTCAGCTGGATAAAGATTCGTTCCTCTCTTTCCCTCTGGTCCGGTCAGGAATCTCTGTTCCACAGTCGTAGGTACACGTCTGCACCATGCTGCTTCACCAGACCGCAATCAACTAACAGAATAACAGAATAACAGACCAGTAAATCTCTCCCTTCACTAATATAGAACGCAGTTTCTCATCGAAGCTTCTAGCAAACTCCTCCTATGGTTCCCACTGAATTCCTGTGCCACTTGGTACCAAGGCCACTCCTCAGGGTAGCTAAGCCTTTGTTATGACCTCGGCGCGAAGTGAGCACATTCCTTCGATAAGAACCGGTCATCTCTGGTTCATAGCTAGCGAATAACACATTGAAACTAAACCATGGTCTTTCACCTACAAGCGGTTCAGAAAGATTGTGTCAGAAAAGAATATGGCGTCTCTTGTGCATAGACCTCTAGGCCTGAAAAAGAGCAAAGATCATAGAAAGAAGGCATAAGATCATGCCAAAGCAAGTAGGTAAGCTCTGCCAATAGGTGAGGTAAAGTCGGGAATAAAGTGAGCATCACGCATATGTAAACAATAGCAAAATATACTGAGATGGTGGTGGGCAATGGTCAAAACCACACCAGTGAGTGCAAAATCTCTATCACTACAGCTAGCCAACACTTTTCCTACTGTTGCACCCTCTGGAGTTGAAATAGTGATTATAACTCCTATGCTATCCAACACTTTCCCTACTGTCGCACCCTCTGGAGTTGGAATAGTAATTTTTACCCCTACGCTATCCAACACTTTCCCTCCTGTTGCACTCTCCGGAGTTGGAATAGTAATTTTAACCCCTACGCTATCCAACACTTTCCCAACTGTTGCACCCGCTGGAGTTGGAATAGTAATTTTAACCCCTACGCTACCCAACACTTTCTCTACTGATGCACCCTCTGGAGTTGGAATAGTACGTTTTTACCCCTACGTTACCCAACACTATCCCAACTGTTGCACCCGCTGGAGTTGGAATAGTAATTTTAACCACTACGCTACCCAACATGTTCCCTACTGTTGCACTCTCTGGAGTTGGAATAGTAATTTTTACCTCTATTCTATGCAACACTTTCCCTACTTTTGCACTCTCTGGAGTGGGAATAGTAATTTTTACACCTACGCTATCCAATATTTACTGTTTTAGTTAATGAAGTGTATAATCTATTTAAAAAAAAAATTAAATTGTTATATATAGTTTTGATATTTTTATGTATATTATTGTTATATGTGTATGTATGTATTTATAAGTTATAACATTTTTTTAACAATTTATAAGTTATAAGAATTAATTATAAATATTAATATGTAATTATATATTATATTTTATATTTTACATTTGAATGTATTACTAATCATTTTAAACATATTTTTGACTGTTTATATTAAATATATGTATGAGTTATTTTATTTTACATTATTTTTAAACATGAAAAAAATGAGGAGGCATGGCCAAGATGGCGGAGTGAGCGGACGCACTGCTCTGGTGCTCCCTCCGATGGCCTGATTTTGCACCGGCTATCTGGCCTCGGCAGCTACGGTCGGCCTCTATCTGGTCACGGGGCTTGCTCAGTGCCCGGCGCAAGGAAACGAGGAGCCCCGAGTGACCTCTGCGGGGCAGATTGCACTCGGGTGACAAGCCGGTCACCGCTGCAGCCGGTACGAACTCTGTGAGGCTTGAGGCCTGCTGCCGGGAAGGGGTGGAGAGGAGCTCGCCGCGCCACCCGCATTGCCAAACCGAGGAGCCCGGAGAACGGGGGAAAGAGCAGCGGACCGAACGGCGGAGGCCCAGTAGGGATATACTGGTGCTTCCCCCGTGGAGTTGGAAGCGGCGACACTGAGTCGGAGCAGGGCCGGGCCGCCATTTTATAAGGAGCCCCGCAGTGCTGGTCTGGTCCATTGGCGGTGACGGCCGGAGAGGTAGCTAGCAGTCCTTGGAGATATACTGGGAGCCAGGGGAGACACCGAGGCCTGCTCCCCCTGTCGCCAAACAGACTGCACAGCCTGGGAGCCCCGTAGTAGCGGGGTCGAGCGACGGTGGAGGGCAAGAGGAGCGAGGCAGCCATTTTGGAGCGGGCTGGCAGCGCCCAGCCGGGAGACCAAAGACTCTACCGGTAAACGGGGCAGCAGAAGCTTGGGTGGCTCGCCTCCCCGCCGGACAGTAGAGAGAGGTGTGCTGCGCCCCAGCTGAGGAGGGTGCAGGAAAGCTCGCTCACCCAGGATGTGTTGAGGAGCAGAGGGGCTGCTGCAGAGGTCTCCGGGGAGGGCGAGGTGCCGGGACAGACACGGTGGCGCCCATTGAATGGAGAGACGGCTCCGGGCCTGAATTCATTGCATCATACTGAGAAGCGACGGGGGTACCTACACCCTGGCTGTGGAAGTAGCTGTGGGATCCTGGTGTGATCTTGCCTGAAATGAGCTGCCCATTCCCTCTCATTTGACTCAGCTGGAGCCCGAGGGCGCAGCGAGGAGCCTGAGTGGCAGGAGGACACCGGGGTAGGGGACTGCAGGGACACTGCCGGTGGAGCGGTGGGTGCCCCCAGTAGAGACGGGGGAGGCGCAGGCACGGTGCAGCCGTCCAGAGAGCAATAGACTTTGGGGCCCAGGTGCATCGTCAGGCCTGTGGGGCCCGGAGGACAGACAAGGCTCGTGGGCAGGAACAGTCTGCGACGTGACCTGGGGCCACCCAGGGGATACGGAGCTGGGAGTCTAGGGTTGGGGCTACCCCCCGTGAAGACGGATCTATTTGCCTCTAGCGCGTGACGCGAGGTGAGGCCCGGTGGAGATGCTGTGAAGGAGCGACGGGGCCGCCATTTTGCGAGATGTCCGAGGACACTGGCGTGGTCCCAGCGATTTCGCCGGTGAGTCGAGTGCCTTGTTTCCTGCCGCCTGGGGAGCGGGGGATTGCCCACGGCTGTGGTACCCAATCTGTGCGCCGCGGCACCCCAGTGCGCCGTGAAGTCTAGCCAAGGGCGCCGCGCAACAAGCACAGTTTCAAAATCACACTTTTCTGGTCCGCTAAATGCCTCTGTGTTTTATATTTACACTTCCAGTCGAGTCTACACATCTGTCATTAAATTCTTGGTGTGTGCTGCCATCTAGTGTCTGCTTTTCATATAGCAGTATAGCAGAGAATCGTTCATTAACGTAGCAGAAGGCAAGAAACGAGCACCAAGTTTTGGCTTCTGAAGGAGAGAAAGCAGAACAGATGAACCGAGCTGCAGGTAAGTTTTCTAGTTCAGAAGGGCTTCTAGCCCTGCTTTCCAAGGCGCACTTACTCATGAGAGAATCTCCTCGTATTATTCTGGGCTAGGTTGTTCAGAGAAGGCTTAAAACACAGCTGCCTCCACTGGACCTCGGTTCCATGCACCAAATTATCCAGAGTTGGATGTTTAGTAATGCAGTATCCCTATTCTTTCCCAGGGGCGGTTATTTATAAGTCCAGCTCAAAATCTGTTCATCATTCTCCAATATTTCATTTGCAAAATAATGTCACAGGTGCTAACATCCAGAGCAGATATCCTTCCCCTCCCCACCCCCTTCTGCAAAATAAACCCACATGTTTCGTGTTTCACTTTTGGACCAGATGAGTGGCGCCCTGGTAACCAATGCACGCCATTTATGTGCACTGTATATTTGCACACATACAATCAGGTTTATTTTAGTCCATCAAAGCACACTGTGAGTGAGTGATTGATATCCTTACAATTGTTAGTAAAGTAAAAAGGTTTTAGTTGGCAGGAAGTTCACAGAATCCTATTTCTCACACAAGTCACATGCAGCGACTCCATAGGGCACATCAGATACTCATGAATACATACACTGGAGCTCCGTGACACACACACACACACAACTGAAGCTGGGCAGGAGATCGGCATGGCATTTTAAATAATAGTAGTATCACCAGCATTATTTTTCCACTGAAAAGGCGGGATCCACAGAGCTAGTTAAAGAAATCATAAGCCATATAATCACAATTTCTTTATTTTAACTAGCTCCATGGAGCCTGCCTTTTTAGTGTAAAAATAACGCTGGTGATACTGATTATGACAGACCAAACTCAATGATCCATTTTCTCAGTAACAAAAGCTACTGAAAGCAGCAGCTGGCATGAATAAGGTTTTGGGACCAGGCACACAGTTTGCATCACTGGAGCATGTGTGTGGTCTCTGTTGCATCTGCTGCCTTTTCATTGACTTACATGTGCTCCACTGCACTTTTGCAGTGGTGTGTGTGCTCCACAGCATGTGCTGAATTGGTGTGGGAGTTGTTAAATTTGCTGCGATGGTGTATGTATGTGCAGGGCTGTATGTTCAGCATTTGAAACTATTGTGTGGTTAAAAAGGGTGCATGAAAACATATTTGGTTATTAATCTTGTATCTTTTCTCACTTAACGAGTTTTTGTTAAACTATTATTTTTTTTTGTTACAAATATTATAATACCTTCATTGCATCCCAATTAATTTAAGGAAGTACTCCTGAGATCGGGCTTTCATTCCCCCCACCCCCTCTCCCTCCCCCCACGGGTACAAAGTGGTGGGGAGCCACAGGCAACTGCCAATTAGGTCAAGGGAGCCACGGGTCAAAAAAGTGTGGGAACCACTGGCCCACGGGATATGGACTGACCCGCTGGACTGCAGGGTTGCAGTGCTGCCTCCGGGGGGGGGGTGTAGAGGACACTGGAGTCAGGGGCGGCGGATCCCCACTGATTTAAACAGAGGCGGACCAACCCCAGATATTCACAGTCTACCTGGCCTATCGCCTCTCTTGTGGGCCGGGGGAGTCCTCAGCTAACGATACCTGCCGAAGGAGGGCTGACGATGGTGGCAAAGGGGGATCAGCTACGCCTTACCTGAGCCTATCCGGAGAGTGCTATGTCCTCCTCCAGAAACAGGAAAGACAAGACCATTAAAGACTTGTTTCTCAAAGTGCAAACAGATTAAATGGCCTCCACTACAGTGGCGGGGTCCTCGGGCCCGAAGCCAGGGAAGGAAGATGGATCGGAACCCATCACTAAGGCTTTCCTCGAATCTATGTTTGTCGCCCTACAGGATGATATTCATACCCTCAAGCAAGAGTTCACGTCGGAGATTCGAGAGGTCAGACGGGAGATGGATGGCATTGGCGAAAGGGTTGCGGACTTGGAAGGTAAAAGCGATGGGAAGGACACAGAGATAGCGGCTGTACAACAGGAGATCCTCCGGATCCATGACCAACAAGTGGACCTCCAAGCACACGTCGAGGACTTGGAAAATAGGTCCCGGCGCCACAATATACGCATCCGAGGAGTGAAGCTAGATGAGGCCTCGAAGGACCTCTTCTCCTACTCCAGAGAACTTTTCAATCACATCCTAGACAGGCCATTGGAGACAGAGTTGAGACTGGACTGAGCGCACAGAGTAGGACGCCCGAGAGCCCCGTCAGCCCCGCCACCGGACATACTAGTTTGTGTCCAGGACTTCTGCACCAAAGAGGCCATCCTCCAAAAAGTGCGGCAGCTACACCCTTTGCAGTTTCAGGGGAGCTCCCCTGTGCTTTATCAAGACCTATCCGCTCTCACCTTCCAGAGAAGGAGAACCTTCAAGCCTATCACTATGCACCTCCAACAGCGTAACATCACCTACAGCTGGGGCCATCCGTTCCGACTGGTGTTTCGCATGGACAATAAGTTATACCAGCTGTGTTGTCTGACGGAGGCTTGCAGGTTGCTGGGTGTGGAGTTGCCGGAGTCCAAAGATGGCGACGAGGATCCCAAGGATTAGACGGATGACCCCAGACTCAGATGGTGGCAGAAGGGCCGCAGACACCAACTCAAGAAGCCCCGAGCCGCGGAGGTGATGGAGGGCAGGAGATCGGCCTTGGAGGCAGTTTCCGCAGATCTTTGCAGCACCCAGCCCGGTTGACTCTTGGCACTATACTTGGCCGATTGTTTGATTCTGTATGGCCCTGGCCGTTGGCGGGAGTAAGAGGACTTTCCTGTTGCTACCACACCCCGATATCCTTTTACTGATCAACTATGGTTGATGGACTATGTGGTTTTGTTCTTTTTTGCTCTCTTTACAGGTATTGTAGTTTGGGAATTGTAGTGGGGGTGGAGGGAGGGTGTTAGGTGCTCCAAGTTTGACTTCTATCCAATGCTAGCACAGCTCCACATGTTCAGTCGGCCTCTCCATACTCAGAGTTTGTTTGCACCGATGACACTACACATAGGTCTTCAAGCACAAGCCTGACCCAGTTGACTACCGATTATGCCTGCTACCACCCTTAGGATTTTGACCCTCAATGTGCGGGGTCTTAATAACCCAGTAAATCGAAGGGCGGTATTGTCATGCTTAGAGAATGTACAAGCTGACATGTGCTTACTCCAAGAGTCCCACTTGCTGGCGCGCAATTGCCATAGGCTGCGGTCCTGCAAATTCCCAAATCAGTTCTTCTCCTCCTGTTCTACCAAGACGGCGGGGGTGGCAATTTTGGTGGCACAGCAGTTAAAAGGGGAGGTATTGCATAAAAGTGCCGAACTTAAGGGGAGGCTTCTGCCATACCGTTTCGCCTTAGGCGGTCTCACGTTTATAATTCGCTCCATATACGCCCGACTGAAGGCCAGGAGAAGTTCTTACTGTCTGCCTTACTGAGGCCACAGCCACGCCGGACCGTAATATTACTTAGGGGGCGACATAAACCTGGCGTTTGATAATCTCTTGGACAGATCCAACCAGCGCACCCGCCAGGTAGGCGCACTCTCTGCAGAGGGACTCGGACGATTGCACGACTTAGACCTACACGACCTTTGGCACAGTCTCCATCCCCAAGATAGGGAATATTCTTATTACTCTAATGCACATAAGACCTACACCAGACTTGATCACTTTTTGGTCCCGGGCCCAGTGCGCGCGTTCACGACCGCAGCTGAGAAGGGGGTAGCCTCACTTTCAGACCATGACCCGGTGCTCTCCACTCTTACTCTCCCCCCGCAGCATCGCGCCCCTCCAGGGTATGGTGTGTTAGGGACACTCCATTACACAGGGCTGATGTCGTGAAACACATACAAGGCATCATTAACGACTACCTTTCTCATAATGCCAACCCAGAAACAACCCCTGCAACCCAGTGGGCTGCTCTGAAGGCGGTGGTTAGGGGGCAGTTTATTGCCCTCTCAACGGCTGATAATAGGGAACGCCAGCGTAAGCGTGATGAGCTCAAACAACGCTTTCGTGAATTAGAGCAGATGCACCAGAGGACGGAAGCCCCGAGAGTGTGGCGTCAGGTTAAGGCCATGCGCCACCAACTGACAGCTCTTGACCAAGACAGGGTAGAGTTTACGGCCCTGAGACTGAGACACGCTTACTATACTGGGGGTGACAGGTGTTGCCGTCTGTTGGCCAACAGGCTATGGGAGGCCCATCAGCAACAAGGGGTTACGGATATCAGGACTGATGGGACTTGTGTCTCAGACGGCGCTGAGATAGCGGAAACCTTCCGCAAATTTTATGCCACTCTTTGTACTGGAAGCCAGATGGATAGTTCCGCGGGTACTTCCTTCTTGGACTCGGTTTCCCTGCCCTCCTTGACAGAGACTCAGGCAGAGCACCTAGAGAGAAATATTCACACGGAGGAGGTCATCGCTGCCTTTTCCCGACTTAAGTTGGGAAAAGCCCCAGGGCCGGATGGCTTTTCCGCTATTTTTTACAAGAAGTTTTGCGCAGTGCACGCCCCAATCCTCACCCGACTGTTTAATACGTTTGCTGAACGAGGGGCGATACCGACTGATCTCTTAGGGGCCTCCATTGCAGTAATCCCTAAACCCGGGAAAGATAAGACTAAATGCGGGGCATATCGCCCGATATCCCTACTTAATGTTGACCTTAAATTTTACACAGGGATCCTGGCTGCTCGATTAGCCCCCCATTTGCCCGGCCTTATCGACCCGGATCAGGCAGGTTTTATTCCCGAACGCCAGACGACAGACAACACCAAAAGGATCCTCCACCTTATAGAGAAAGCTACTCGAGTGCCTGGGAAATATATGAAGTTGGCCATAGATGCCAAAAAGGCATTAGATCGCGTTCACTGGCCTTATCTAGAGCAAGTCCTGGAGAGGGTGGGGATACGGGAGAAATTTTGCATCTTTATTTTTAATTGCTACAAGTGTCCTACAGCCGTGGTCAGAGTGAATAGATACACCTCTGCCAGTTTTGCCATCGAGAGAGGCACAAGGCAGGGGTGCCCGCTATCGCCCCTTCTCTTTGCTTTGTACATGGAACCTCTGGCACAGAAAATGCGACAAAATCTGGTAATCACAGGGATCAAATTTGGTGGTTACATCCACAAAATCAATCTATACGCAGACGATGTATTGATCTCACTAGCTACCCCAAAGACAGCCTTGCTAGCGTGCATAGCAGATTTAGACACCTTCGCCCGGGTTGCCGGATTCAAAATTAACACAGACAAATCGATAGCCTTGGATCTCTCGCTGTCTCTCCACACCCGGACTTATCTGCAGAGTCTGTTTCCCATTCAATGGGCAATGGACACAATCCCATATCTGGGGATCCAACTGGCCTCCTCGCACCCCACTATGGTCACCACCAACTATGCCAACCTTCACGGGAAAATCCAAAGGCAGGTCAACCGGTGGAGACACTACCCTCTCTCCTGGTTAGGCAGGATCGCGGCGGTCAAAATGACTATTCTACCCCAGATCCTCTACCTTTTCCATGCCCTCCATCTGTGACCGCCTGCTGGGTGGATCTGGCAGACACAATTGGACCTTGCCCAATTTATCTGGCATGGCCGGAAGCCTTGAATGCGGAGAACGTTGGTCACGCTTTCCCCAGAGATGGGAGGACTGGGTGTTGCCGATCTACACCTGTATTATCAAGCGTCACAATTGCCATATCTAGTCGAATGGAGTAAATGGGAATCAGAGAAACACTGGTTGTTTCAGGACCAGGCGGTGGCGGCAAGACCATTGCAGGAAATCCCCTTCCTCCGCAAGCCCCACAGGCCCCCTAACTTGTACGCCTCGCATATAACACAGGTCCCTCTCGAAGTGTGGGATGCCACTAACATCGTACATGGTCTTACAACCTTCCCATCTCCACTCACGCTGATGGTCGACAATCCCGATTTTACCCCGGGCGCATTGGGGAAGAATTTTGCATATTGGAGGCCTGCTGGTTGCCGCTTCTTGTACCACATATATGGAGCGGAAGGGGTCGTTTCATTCTCCCAATTCAGGCAGGAGTATGGCCTTCCAGAGACTGAACGGCTACGCTATTTACAAGCAAGACATTGGCCATTTCAACCGCAGGTACGCGCAAGCGTTGATAGACGCTTATCCCCATACGAACGAATGCTCATCTCCCGCACGTCAGATGCTAAACTAATTTCCGATCTCTACAAGATGCTACAGGCTGCGCAGGCGCACATACACAACCAAGGCAGGGAACGATGGGAGAGAGAATTGGATAGGCCTCTTCACCACAACGATTGGGAGGGGATCTATTACAGGGCCCGACACTCCGCATATCACATGGGACTCACAGAGACATTCACGAAAGTGGTGACATATTGGTATTATACCCCAGAAAGGCTACATGTGTGGGACCGCAGCCGAGAGGCGAACTGTTGGCGTGGCTGTGGCCAGGTTGGCAAACTTGGTGCATTTGTTGTGGGAATGTGTACAGATTCAACCCTACTGGGATCAAGTGCTGGATGAAATAGACAAGCACTTTGAGACAGAACTCCTACGCTTCCTGGCCTTTATACTATTAGGTCTCCCTAACTCCCTGACCTACCCCTTACGATCACGCAGAGGCAGACAGATGGCTATCGCTCTAGGCTCCGCAGTACAAAACATACTCACACACTTTGTATGATGGCTGCACCGGTTATGGCACGTGCTCGGAATGGAGAAACTATCACTTACTATGGCGGTAGAAGTAGACGAATATGATGACCTATGGCAACCATTCATGACACTCTTGACCACGGAATTCCAGGAAATCAAATGTCCCCGATATCTTAGACTGTTGAGGCTCACGGAACCATGGAAGACAGACTGTTAAGTAGATCATTGGGGGCTCGGCACAGTTGGGAGGAGAGGTTGGGGGCTTGGGGGTGAGGCAGGGGGCAATGGTTGGGAGGAGGTAGGGGGGTCCCTGGGACAGGGGGGTTAGTTTTTTCTACTTTCCTTTGCTTCTTCTTACCTTTTTCATACCATGTACGAGCACTTGACTGATTTCACCTTGAATACTGAACCCATGCCTATAATGGACTCTACCCGATTGCACGGTTATGATCTTGAGGGTTCACAGATTCAATGTACATGGAGATGATTGTATGCCTTTCCTTTTTGAAATTAATAAAAACATTTAAACCATAAAAAAACGATATTTTTAACAGAATTTTTGCCACAATATTTTTTTCCGATATTTTTGTACTTACCATGATGTAGATAGGATTTCGATTTTCTTGACATCGATATTCTGCCTCCGATATTTTTGACGTCGATATTTTTGATGCCGATATTCTGTCAGTAATTCGCACACCTCTCCATCCAGCCTGGGAATGGACTTGCTTAAAGCTGTTTGTCAACGCGGGATATCTAGTATTGACCATTGCCTTGCTTGATAGGCAGGGACTCTATTGGATTTGATCATTTCTGCTCTCAGAATCGTGAACTGAATTAACAAATGATCAGACCACTAATTGGCTTATCTGCATGGGCGAGACACAACATACATCACAGTGGTGATGTTAAGTACACACAGTACAGTGCTCCACAATCAATAACATTGTATTATGTAGGGACCACAAAATGTCACAACAGTAATCTGAATTAACTCTGGGACTCGGAGGCACATTTTAGCTTGTGGTAATGGAAAGGATGGAGTTGAACAGAGAAAAATATGTAGGTGTGATATATACCTGCTCCTCTGGTGAGCCATAGACCTAGCCATACAGGGGAAGAACCTCTTCCTCCAGCTTCTCCAGCTCCTCTGAAGAGAAGGCAGGGGCTTTCACACCTGCTTGTCCTGGCATGATTGCTCCCAGAGGTGGCAATCAGCAGCTAAGATGGAGGAGGTGTTGTTAGCAGTAGTGTCAGAATGCAAATGAATTCTTTTTCAAACCTCGGCATACATGTATGCCACGTACGTGGTCATCAGCGTAGATAGACACAGCCATTGGCCTGTGATTATCACAATCACCAACGTTAGCCTGTGGCTCTGTACACTGTGGATGCAAGGTCAGGCATCTTCCATCTCAGAAGTTGGAACTACTGTATTGGTGACTGTTAAATACTTCACCACCTCTACAAAAGGGTTTTAACATGTTTGCATGATGTTTTATTCCATCGCTATATAATATCCTTTACAAAAACATCAGTGTACTGCATTACTGTACATAAACGCTACATTACAGCAGTGCACTGTACACTGATGGTGACAATATTTTGTTTGACAATTCAGTGTTTACAATATAATACTGCTAATGATACATTTTTATATGTATAATGTGAATATTTCTGTAACAGACAATTGTGAAGACCACAACGGGGATTATAGATGGATGTTGGACAGCAGACAATTAATATGTGAATTATGTGTAATGCTTTCTTTAGCAGTTATTTTTTCTCACATTACTTTTGGCTTATACTACATTTATGTTACTAGACAATGTGACCAATGCTCAACATTGTCTCCACTCCACACATAGGTATCCTGGGAGAGGGAGGAGATGACAGTCTCCAGTGTACTGTCCATTTCCAGACCTTCAGATCATGGAAGAAAGGAATGGCAACTACAAGTTGTGTTTAAATAGGTAAACAATACATAATTTATGTCATCAGTAGGAGCTTGATCTCCATCCTCAAAACACTAATCCCACATCTATACCACCTATTGTGAGTCTTAAGGAAGTATTTAATTTTCTGGCCACATGTTTCTTCCAGTACACTGTGGCTATATCTGGTGGTATGTCACAACCAATTTTCAGTGGTGTACTATAAGATGTGCTTTCAGCACTGATGAAATACATTGACAGCTACATCCAGTTCCCCAGACGTGTGGATTTATCCAATGTGAAGGTTGACTTCTATGGATTTGGTCACATTTTACATGTGGCTGGAGCCATTGATGGCACCCATATTGTCTTAGTTCCACCGTGAGACAGGGGACAAGTTTATCGGTACAGATAGAACGTTCATTCTATCAATGTGCAAGTTGTATTCTTAGGGGACCTGTGCATCTCAAATGTCTGTGCCAGGTTCCCAGGATCAGCCAATGATGTCTTCATACTGCGGAACAGCTCCATACCCCAGCTGATGTCACAACTATTACCGGAGAGGACCGAGCTTGCTACTAAGTTTGATCTGTACTAACTTTGTGTGAGTGATGTCAGGTAGTGTGTAACTTATTGTTGCACCTATTACTGTCTTCCATCTAGGAGACTCCGAGTATTCCAAATGTCCATGGTTGTTGGCACTTCTGAGAAACCCTACAACATCTGGGAAAGTCTGCTTCAATGAGGCCCTTGGAAGAATACGGCAGCCATTGGAGCTGTCTTATGGGCTCCTGAAGGCCAGATTCAGATATCTGGACAAGACAGCGGGGAGCCCTCCTTCACTCACCCGGGAAGGTGTGTCAAATCACAGTGGCCTACTGCATGCTCCACAACATCGTCCTGCAAGGAACATACCTTATATTGCAGAGGATGGAGACTATGAAGTGACACCGGGTGAGGAACCTGAAATGACAGCTGATGATAGTAGTGATGAATAAGGAGCTGACTTGCGTCAAGATCTCATTGACATCTTCTTCTCATGAGTGAAAGTATGTTGTGAGATGCCATGACTTTGACTATTAAAGCAACTCTTGTTATGATGATGTGAGGAGAATATGTAGGAAAAAATATTAGGAAGCTAAATCTCTGGCAAAATCGGTTGAAAGGTGTTGTGGAGAAAGGTTTTGACACATGCTCACTTTGTTGGTGTTGCTTTGTTTGGCTTCGGACCATGTACACCAGAAGTTGACTATGTCAATTGTGTCATAGGTGTAGTTTCAGAGTATAAACTGTATGTAGCTGTTGGTTTGTCTCCTCATTGTAGGTCAAAGGGCTAGTGGGACATCACTGAAATTTGTTTGTGACATTTCGCCAGATGCAACAATACTGGATTGGAATGACCCTATGTTCAGAAACAGCTTTACTGCTGTGTGTCTGTTTGTTTATTGTTTTAAAAGATGCAGGATTCCTTTGGTGAGGTAGTTGATATGGCTCCAGCTGATGACATAGACCAATTTAGTTTTGCCTATTCAATAGGAAATTGTCTGATGTATCTCCTCCTTCCATGTTGTTAAGGTCTGCACCTGAAAATGTGATCATTGACACAGAATGTTCTAGTCATGTAGGATTTTCTATGTTTCTGATATCATGACAGCCTATGATTGGAACAATGGACTAAAGGTGTTACAAGACAAGACACTTGTATGTATGTGTGTGTTGGTGTGACATGGTTGTGGTCTTGAGCCAAACATTGTGTACATGAAACCTATCCATGCTTACACAAGTAGCTTATTTTGGCATTGTAAAGATGGAAGTACATATATACATTGGTAAATGTGAGATCTACTATAGCGGACAATGGGTTGTGACTTTTGTATTTATTACATTAGTAAATGTGAGGAGATACATTGTGCAAAAACAAACATAACAAAAAAGTGAAGTAGTCAGTCATGATGAAACAAACCATAGTTCTAGCTGCCAAATTGCTTAATGTAGAAGGTGGGTGGAGTTCGCAGAGTCCTACTACGCGGTATTCCTCAGTCTAAAAAAACCTCAGCCGTGCTATGTGGAGTTCCGATTGTGGGTTTAGGTTGCTGGCGCCCCCATTCACATGGCTTTGGGAATTCAGAGTGCATCTGCGTGCTCCGAAATCAAGTGTGAATGGCACTATGCGGTTTTCAAGTGTGTTCTCGTGTTCTGAATCGCGTGCAAACAGCACCATGCAGTCTGCATGGGCGAGATCATCTTTTTTCTGTTTTCTCTGTTATGGTACTGGGCCCACATTGTATCTGTCCTTTGTAATCCGTTATAACTTTTCTACCCCTAATTTCTATTTTTTGTTTGAGTATTTTACGTTTTTGTGTAAATTGTTTCATGTTTTTGTGACTTTTTGTCTTTTCTTTCCTTATTTCTTTCTTCTTTAATTCCTTTCCTTTTCCGTCTTATCATTTCTATCCCACTCAGCGCCATGGCCGAGGGACGACTTCCTTGTGGGTGACACCTCCATCCAGGGGCCTCATTTATGAGGCCTTGCGTGAGTTTTGCGCTTCCGATGCGTCACTTTTTGTGATGCATCGGCGGCGTAAAACATGCCTCCTGATGCGCACTATTTACAAAGTGACTCATCTAAGCAGATGCGTCACTTTGTAAACCCCTGCGCTACATTATACCTGCGTCAGGTATAATGTATGCAGGGGGGCGTTCACCCGCAAAAAGCCTCGTAATAGTGACGCAGTGAAATCTATGAGATTTCACTGCGTCACTTTTAGGATGCTGTTGCGTCACAATCTTGCGCCTGCCTCACAGCAGGCGTAAGACTGACGCAAGCCCTTTCACATGGGGCTTTCCCCATGTGAAAGGAAGCATTGCTGGAGTTACGTCACTTTTGTGACACACTCCAGCAATGCGTCACTTTTGCGCCTACAGATACGTCAGACATACTGACGTATCTGTAACTCCTTGCGTCATGATGCGTCATATTATAAATATGACGCATCAATCATGTCGCAGGGAGAGCGCAGTGAAAAGTGACGCATCGCTGTTTTCACGCAGCGATGCGTCACTTTTCATAAATGAGGCCCCTGGTGTGTAGCCCTGGGCTGTCTTTGAGGAAGTGGAGATGGCAGCACTAGTTTTGTTGTGCAGCACCACCTCCCCTATATGCTGTCAGTAGGTGGCTGGCCCGGTAGCGGCTACCCCCTGCAGAAGCAGCATCGGGGATGGGGACCAGTGCACCAGTGCGTGCGGCACAGCAGCCAGGTTTGGCACACTGCCCAGCAGATGTTGAACCGCAGGGTGGACTTTCTGGACTGGGAACAGGACCTACTCGACCTGCTAGACTTGGTGAGTATTAATTATGTTTTGTGTTTGTGTTCTACAATGCAAAAAAAAATCTGAATAGCATACTGCTCAAACTCAGAGGTGAATTATGTTTAGTTTACGTTGGTATAGTTTTGTGTGATCCAGTTTCTAGTTTCTTCTGGGCAGGTGCTCATCGCTACCTAATCGCACTTATCAGGTGCTCGCTTTGCCTGAATAATTGCCTGAGTAATTAAGAAGACATTGCAGACTCTTCTCCTGTCACTATAGCGAATCAGTGAGTAGCACGTTCTCTCTGTGAGTTTGTTTATGTAGCTCGTACAATTCCAGATTATTTAATAGAATTCACAGAAATGTGAAGTATGCCTCTATGCATTGCAAAAAAGGGAGACTGAGTTAGCTCATCAAAGGTGTCGAGAATGGGAATAGATAGAATCAAAGATCATTCACTGCAAAACCTTAATACCAAATGTAGTTTTTGTTACTGGAATATGGATTTAATGACAGTCGATTGACTCAAGTCAAAACTAGTAGTATTATAGGTGATCTGTTCTAGAGACTGCGTTTGCTTTTCATAAAACATTTTGTGGAGATTATTAACTGAATAAATAACCTATTTTTATTTATCTTCTTCATTTCTTTCTTCAGCACCCAAGAACAAGAAGAGGTACATTTCTGAGGGTCTGGGAGAAGCTGGTCAGGCGTCGCCGACCACCAGTGCGGCTGCTGAGGGCTCTGCTGGTCCCAGTAAGTCATTTTATGATTGTGGTCGACTTCTTATGGTAGAATCTTGGGGTATTGGAGTGTTGGTACTGTCTATCATGAAGATTCATATAGCAGGCCCAAGTAAGCTAGTATTTTGAATAAAAATTACCATGTACGTTTGTTGCTTATGCCTAGCTCCCACACAGTTCAGTTCATGAGAGAGTGGCCATGGTCATCCTGGACCACCCCCACCCCCAACGTAGTGTGAGTGGTATTTGGAAGATTCTGACGTGCTAACTGAGCTGCAGTGCTGCATTGCAGCTGTATTTGGGGCTGTGCACTTGGGATCTAAATTATTGTAATATTTTATTCTATACACACAGAACATTGGTGAGGCTGGCTCTAGTGCCGCTGCAGGAGGAGACAGGTCAGTTGGAGGGGGAGAAGCAGCAGCAGGGACGGCCCCTGGTATGTCACATATGTCTTGCAATAACTATGCTCGCTAGCTATTGCCATGGGTTGCTTGTTGTAAAAAAAAAAATACCATTAAGTGAAACCCCCCCCCAGCTTTACCAGCCACAGTGGTAGTTGAGTTATTATGGCCTCTGCAATGCAGCAAAATCTCACATAATGAGCTTTGATGGCTTGAGGAAGACATAAAACAATGAAAGATAAGTTAAAAGAAAGGAAATGGTAAATGAGTAAAAGGATGAGTGTGTGAAAGGGTGGGAGGGTGAAAAGTTGCACGGTAGATTAAGGGAAGGATGGTAAAGAATGGTTTGAAGAAAGGGTTACTATTGAATGGGTGGATGATATCATGGTATCCCATCCTCAAACAGCCACAATATGCATTGACAAAATGGAACAGAGATTTGTGCAATGAGCTTACCCTAAGCCAATACTGGATCAAGCTAAATTCCGATGTCAACAAAAAACCCGAAATTAAACATTTTTAAAAACCACCAAAATAGAAAGCAGCCACATGGTTGTAGTATCAACATTTTCCACCATGAGCAACACATACAAACAAATTATCAAACAACATTGGCCCATTTTAACATTGAAACCAGACTTTAACAAACTGTTTGCAGAACCTCCCATATTTGGATACAAGAGAAAAGAAATCTTGGAGAAATACTGAAACACACCAGAAATATTGACCCAATAACACACAAAAGAACCATGCCATAACTGTAATAACTGCAATTACATTATTCAGGGACTCAATATCACACATCCTTAAAAAGGTTACAATATCAAGTTGCGAGTTACGGCCACATGTGACACCACAAATCTCATTTACTTGCCCATGCCGACAAATATACGCTGGAAAAAAACAGAGCGAAAAATAAAAACAAGAATAAATTAACACAAATCCAACATTCACACAAAGAGCATGAAATCCGTTGTCACCTGCCATTTCTTAGAAAGTCACCATAATATCAGCTAATTAAAATTTCTGATACTGGAGGTCATAACCAAAACAGAGGGTAGAGACAAGAATAAATATTTACTGCAATGAGAAAACTTTTGGATTAAGCAATTAGATGCCCTCAGACCATATAGGATGAATGAACGCATGGAATACTAATGCTTCTTATAATCGCTGACTGATTGATTGGACACTGGAATCCATTGTTATAATCATAAGATGGTTCTTGTATTCTACAGGTCAACAGTTTTCATTGACTTGTTTGACTTTCTGATTTTTGATTATTCTTGAAGTAGTTGACAGCATGAGAGCTCATGCACTGCTATCCTTTGTTTAGTTTTCTTTGATTTCCTTACAGAATTTGGGAAATTTAGTGGCCTGCAAGGTTAGAATAATGGTGAGTATATATATACTCTTGTTGCAACCCACCGTCACATTGACAGTGATACCATGTTACAAAATGGCCGCCGTGTCCCATGAATGTAAAGCAGTCATTTTTCTATAACTGTCATTCCACACAGCATGTTAATTAATGCACAACCGTGTCGGCGGCATTCACAGATCATCGAGCACAGTTGAAATTGAATCTAACGACGGCATCAGTAAGTGTAGATCAGTCATCGTCTTTTTGTATTACTTTCTTAAGCATGGCAAAAAATGCACCAAGCTCATTTATAAAAACCACAATGATTACCGTTTTTAACAAACACGCGAAGCATGTGAGAGCACCCTTGAACGTAACTCGGGTTTTCTTAAGTCTGAACACCACTTCTAGATGGACTGCCATTGGTTTTACTATAACTCGTTCCAACCACTACATTTATTGTAAAACATCTGAATACCACTTTTGGCAAATCACTGCAAGCGCCTTTACCACATAACACACAGGTGCACACAGTAATGTACGTCGCATTAACCTTATATTCACCTGATATCAACTAGGTATGTTGCAGGCCTCATGCCGCATTAACAACTCCACCCAAATTTCCGCGACTCGTTGAATTTTGTAATAGTGATACTTAGTGTTGCATAAAGTTTACGCACACCTCCAGTATGTGAACAGCTTAACACAATGTAGACGGATTTACCAAAGCACATTGCATGCATCACCTACGCTTCTTATTGACATTTTTACTGATATCCTTATTTTGATTTAGGAAGGTCTCCTCAATGTATTTTATGTAGATTACATTACATCGCTGTTCCCTGACGAAGGGCGACCAGCCTGAAATGCATTGGAACATCAATTGAACTGCAGTATAAAAAACAAAACAATCGATATGTTTACACATATTCGTAATTTTCATGGATTGAAGAATACACATATATTGGGGATTAAAGATCTACAATAATCAATGTATCATCCAGAATTACTGATCTTTCAAATCACTTGGGTTTCTCTAACAATAAAGAATCAACGAACAAACCCCTCAGATGGTCAAAGTAGTGCCACAGAACTTTCACTTCCTGACGTCCTAAAATGGAGCACATTACCCCAGGCGCACACCAGAACATAGCAACTCCTCAAATAAAACCCACCTCAAAACAGTTGTGAGCGAGCAAAACTACAGATGAGTAATATATTGAACATTTTGGTGAAAGACTGGATGTGAGAAAGTAAAGCTTAATCATGGTGACTATGGGTAAATTAGAATGAAAGGACGAATTAATATTTGGATTGCTTGGATGAATAAGCAAGGCAGTTCTTCTTCTCATCATGAGGAGCATGCTGCTCACCTTCTTTGCTTACTTGGTGTATGTAGGGTTATCATTACCATTCAAAACAATGGTTCTAAGAGGGGTTTATTTTTTTGTATTCTTTGTTCAACTCCCTTGACTCGCTGTATTTGTTAAGTGAGCAAGATCTATCCTACCTATCATTCATCATCCCCCCTTTTTTGCCAAGTATGACCAATGTGCAGTATGGGTCAATCAATTTGTGACTGCAGCATTGGCTGTTTAATGTGCATCTGCTTCAGTTAATGCAGCATTTGTTTATTGCAGGCAACATGTTAATGTTAGCTGTGAGTTAAAAGAAAAAAGCTTAGGAAACCCAGTTTAGCATTCCTGACACTACTTTAGCAATCTCCGTGAAAGCTGAGTTGCCTCCTAGTGTGTGGGCGACTTCCTAGTGTGGATGGGGTTTATGATGGGCCAAATTGAGCACTCTGAAATTGCACCTGAAAGCAGTGTGAGTTTCTCTTAATGTCTCTCACTGGGCCATAAGGGTGTTCAGTAAACATGCTCATGCAATCTTTGGCCTCTCTGTAGAGCACTGGGCGAAGGTCTCATTCGTGCCATTTCGAGCAAAGGATACATACAGCTGTCAAAATATTGAGAGAGAAGTATTAGAGGTGGGAGTGTCAACAAATCAACAGTGTGGTTTGAGGGAAGGGTTTGTCTTGGCTCTAAGAGCCTGTGCATGAGCCACATCCCGATAATGTGTGGTGTGTAAATCATGCAAGAAGATCATCAAAAAATATATGATGGTCTCTTCAAAATTCCAAAAAGCATATTTCTATGGGGAAGCATTTCACTTTAGTACATCAGAATATTTCACTGCATTAAAAAGCCTTTAATAAACTTGACAATTTTTTTAAATATGAATTCAGAAGCATTCATGCCTCCTGCCAAGACAGCAATGTCATTAGTGAACTAAGAGGTATGTCAGTTGTCATGTGCACCCTACATATGACCTATATTCTTATTATAGCTGGAAAAACATTATAGTTACATCTATTAACAAGATATGGTGTGTACAACACACATCCGCAGCTTACATGTTCCAAAATGCAATAATAAAGTAAAACAAGCATTTGCAATGCAATAGGTCTCACGTTACTAAAAGTTTTAATGTGTAAGGCAAGGACCAGGAGGGGAGAGGGTTATAAGAGTTTGAGAGAAAGGTGGTTAGGGAAAGAACGCTGGTAAAGAAGATAGTGAGGAGTAGAGAAAAGGGAAAAGTGAAGATAGGAGGTCAAAACAATAAAGAAATGGGAAGGAGACGGGAGTGAGAGAGAGGGAAAGGGAAAGAAAAAATGGTATGAACGAAAAGGGGAAAAGAAACAGGTGGAGGAATTAGTGGAATTTAGTACTCTCTTGCAATATCCTTCCTGCAGAGATTGATGATGGCAAAAGTGTCCTGTCTAGATAGAGT
The DNA here is from genome assembly GCF_964261635.1 of Lissotriton helveticus. Classification (NCBI taxonomy): domain Eukaryota; kingdom Metazoa; phylum Chordata; class Amphibia; order Caudata; family Salamandridae; genus Lissotriton; species Lissotriton helveticus. The sequence goes on along the minus strand of NC_136067.1, from coordinate 1,071,453,871 downwards.
GCGATGAATCATGAGCAAAAAATAAATAGAGTTTTTACATTTGTACTGCAGGGCTCTGATATAGTGTGATTAGATAATTGTGTATGCTAACTCCTTTCTTTGCATAATGGGAACAAGGGACTTGTGCCTGGCCCTACACACAATAGCCTTCACCACAGTGTGAACAAATATTACGTGCAAATATTAAAACTGTGATGGTTATTATATAGTTTCAGTAAAATGGTTAATGGCTGAAATAAATAGGCCGAATTGCTTTTCAAAAATGTGTTTTTAGATGTATTTTTTTAATTTGTATGCACTTGAAGGAGGCTCAGCACTTACATTTCTTGTAAATATGCCTTCTTTCAATCTCACCATGTTGTCTTCTATTGTTTTGGTGCTTTAATTTGTATTTCCGTCACTCTTGACTCATAGTAAGTTTTGCTTGAAGTATCAGCTTCGAGTCTGAGAATATGCTGACATTAGGTAGTTATTTAGGACACACACCTAAAAATATCTCTATAACTTGAAATACTGCTAATATTTTTGTACTTAAGGCCACACTAAGAGATACAGACGAGACATGTCTGTGGCAATTCCACAGTGGTTTGCCATCCTTATTTTAAATGTGTATAGATTTCACCTCCAAAAAAACATACAAAGGGCTCTTTTCTGAGTGTGGTACTGTCTGCAATGCACTTTACAGAGATGGACAATGGCGGAAGTGTGCTGGTTGCGCGTTGCCTACTGCAGAGAGATGGGGGTTTAATCACACTTGTATGCTGGTATTCGATAGTTGTTGTAATATGCAAGGAATTTTGCACTGGTGTTTAAAATACTCGCTTTCTTTGCTGTAAACAGGGCGGCCTTTGTCAATGGCGTTAAGTTGTTTCTAGTAAATTGTGGCGAGAGTCCGCATTGTAGGCCTGAATGGCTTTACAAGCCATCCCCATCACTGGTGCAATCAAGGGATAGTGACAGGTGTTCTACAAACACGTGTGTGCTCACATTTCTGACCAGAGGTACATGCTTGGAAATAACAAAATGCCAGACCTCACCTTCATGTCGTATTCTGACAACGGCAAATGTGATATAAACATAACATTAATTTTTATGTTAATCTTGCAGAATTGAAGGATTGCATTGGCCTGGACACACACACAGAGTCACGCACACACACACACACATACAGATGCTTTCACATACACAGGCAAACATACACAGGCAAACATACACAGGCATGCACACACACACACAGATGCGCACACACGCCCAAGCACACCCACAGATGCGCACACATTCCCAGATACGCACACAAACAGATGCGCATACATGCCCAGGCATGCACACACACGCTCAGGTACGCACACACATGCAGATGCGCACACATATACAGGCACACACATATAGGCACGCACACATACACAGGTGCTTTTACATACACTGGCAAACACACTCACACATACACACAGATGCTTTCACACACACACACAGGCAAACACACAGAGATGCACACACACGCCCAGGCACGCACACACCCACACTGATGCACACACACACAGATGTGTACATACGCCCAGATATGCACACACACACAGCTGCGAACACATACACAGGCACACACACATAGGCAAGCACACATACACAGATGCCCGCACACACACGCATGCACGCACACACACACACACACACACAGATGCATTCACATACACAGGCAAACACACACAGGCATGCAAACATACACAGATGCGCACATACACCCAGGCACGTACGCACACACACACACATACATTCATGTTTCCGTCTGCGAGAAAGAGTTAATTCCAAACTGCGTAAGTGTTCACATCTAAGACAAGAGCAGAATGTTATAGAACAAAACTGCCCAATCAGAGACTCCGGCAGGAAGTAGTGTCAGGTTTGGGAGGGACTAAAAACAGCATTTCACACCAGCAGAAAAGACTTAACCAGAACTACACCTTGAAAGAGAGGCCCATCAGTGTTTGTTTTATTCTGACTACCGCAAAAGGGATACAAACATAACATTACTTTACAGTTAATAATGACAACAGTCCCTACTATTTTAGATTCCCCCCAATCCCCGTCATGCTCTTGCACGTGACACTACAGATTGTTTACCCGGGCATGAGCGCAGGTGGGATGTAGGTGGCATTGTTGTGGGTGACGAGGGAGCCAGCGCTCCTGGAGGCCATCTGCGGCTGCCTTTAGTGCACTGTGACCCCTACTGCCTCTGCTGGCCTTAATGAGTCCGCTGGGGCTCCTGCTGAGGCGCTGGAGAGGGTCTCGTGGCTGATCCAGGTGATCCTGCCAGTTGCACGCGCACCCGCACTTTACTTATAACATTAAAAGCAAAGCGCGGGTGCCGCGATTATACCACAAGTAAAGAAATAGAAAAAAATATCTATTTTGTTACCATAATCGCGGCACCCATGCTTTACTTTTAATGTTTTTTTACAGAGTTTTATATAGCGCGAACTTGACCCGAATCGGGTATCAGAGTGATTTACATAGCACCAGTTGCGTTACATGAGGACACATTCATTTTTTGCTTAGGCAAGGGGAGATCAAGTGATTTGCCCAGAAGCACAGGATGTTCAGCGTCATTGCCGAGACTCGAACCCTGTTCCCCAGATTGGAGGTCTACTGCCCTAGCCATTAAGCCAACTCCTCTTCCCAGTGCTTCAATTTTGAAGCATTGGGGAGAGTTTCGAGTTTGCTAATGCTTCAATTTTATTCAGGAGTGTCTTTTTGGCTTCTGAAGAGGTTCCATCTGCATCTTATCCCATATTCAGATTTTTTTCCTCGAAATTATATTTTAGAAAAGTTAATGGATATGTGGATTAGACAATCTAATTCCATATGATACCTCAGAGACATGTAGCCATTTCTAAAAGAAGCAAGACATATTATCTAATGCCTGTCATTTGCACATTATTTTACACTTAAGGAACCAGAGGTATTAACTTACTTTGCAGTCACACATGATAAGATTTGCAAAATATGAGAATCTGCACCCGCAAAAATTGTTTGTCTAAAGTAGGAATTCCATTTTAGGACTCAGTAAACTGTTACCAACTCCTAAGGTGGGACTGCAAATGGACATAACTTGTAGTTTGGAAGGGGCATGTAAGTAGTGTCCCTTTCAAACTGTGAACTTGTCTCCTATGCATGAATGGTTTGTAACCGGAAACCCACATGCACATCACTGAAAAGTTACTGACCCCAAGTTGGGGTAGTAACTCATTTGCAAAGGGGAAGGGGTTCCATTTGGACAACTTCCAGTGTGTTAACGTTGAAAAAGGTTTCAAGGGGAGAAAACTTTTTTTCCCCCTAAGAACAACCACATTTCCTTTGTGGAAAACGAGATGCTATGAAAATAAACATTGACAAAGCCAATAGGTTTCAATTATACAAAATCTCTTGGCTTTGTCAATGTTATTTTCATGTTGCACAGCAGTGCGAGCTACTGTGTAACATGTCTTAAAGAAAAAAAAGAATAAAAGCACTAGGACATGACCCCGTCATAGTTTTTTTTTACTTTAAGCCATGTTGCACAGCAGCCCGCGCTGCAGTGCAATATTTTAAAAAAAAAACAACGGGGTGACGACAAGAGGGAGGACCGAAAAAAAGCTCCACTGCCATCACAGGATCTGCTGCTATAGGAAGGTGCCACTAAAGTTTGCTATCCTTGCCAACATAATAGATATTTCATCATGGAAGTGTACAGTCTGTAAAAGGTCTAATTTCTACCCACAGAGACTAAAACACACAATATGCACTATTGTATTATTTTCAACAAAAATTAAGCTGTGCATTTCATATATGTATGTTCAGGTGAGTAGCTTTCATGGGTGCAGCAGGCACAGTCGTGCTGTGGCCCAGGGATGAGAGATCCATGAATCCAAAGGCACCACTATGTTATTACACACCCATTGGCAGTTTCTGCCCAAATTGATGCTCCTGGCATGCTGCATTCGTTCCCCAATAAGTGAGAGGGAGAGCTAATGTGCAAGCGAGAGACTGAGCCTCAGAGATAGTAATTTATAAAGTGGCGTGACGTACTTCAAGAGAGTAGCACATGATCTGCCAGAGAACTTTGCGGATGATCTTCACAGACACATTAACAGCTAGAGTCCACATCGTACTTGTATACTCTGTCTCAGATAGTGAATATTTCATTTGAGTGTAGGCCTGTGTGTGCTCACATGCAGCTTGTATGATGCAAATGTGAATCAACCAATCTATCAATCAATCAATGTACTTGTAGAGCGCGCTGCTTACCCGTGAGGGTCTCAAGGCACTGAGGGGAGGGGTGGGGGGGTGCTGCTACTGCTCGATGAATACTCTATGGACAGTGTTTGTATGAACTCAATAGGTATATGTACATTGAGCGCTCTGGGAGCACTTCCTGAGAAGGAGCCCAGTTCAATGGGACAAAATTATCTTTACCTAGGTCTCAAGTGATGCTTGATATCGCACGCTATTCTTTCTCGAAAAGTAATCCAGCCTCTTCTGCTTCTTGTCTGAAGCCTGCTCTTGGTCTCTAAGGGCACACCACAAAGCATGACACCAGGAAAGGGGGGCCGCTCGGCCCCCTCGCACACTTCTCTGGGCCCGACCCCCCTTTCCTCTCCTGGTGGGTTATGGGTCCCACCGTTGACCAGGAAGCGGTGTGAGTGCTTCCGGGTCAAGGGGAGGGACTAGGAGGGTAGAAAAGGCCTGTGGGGCGTGGGAAGCGGCCTCTTGTTCCCGCGCTCCCCAAGTTCGCTCCTCGCCCCTGCTGCAGGGGCCGCTAAATTTTTCCCGCCCACCATCCCTGTTAGCAGAATTTCAGTTGAACGTTGGTAGGTTTCATTGGTGATGGTATTGAACACTGTTGATATGTGTAATTTTCTTCCTTAGGCCTTTTTTCCCTTTTACAGGCAATATTAGTGGAATGTGCTCAATGAGTGATGTGGATGTGTATTCATTTGTTTTCTCCTTAGGCCTTTTTTCCCGTCACAGGTTGCTTAATTGTCGTATTTATTATACTGGTCAGGCGGTAAGGTCATAATCTGTGAGCAGCAATTTAAGGTCCTTAGGGGGCGGCACCATTCATCGAATGGGGTCGCCCAGGGGGTGGGGCCATTGGTCTCTCCCATAACTTCAGGGGCAGGATATCCGCTTGCTTGGAAGGGTGCGGGGGAGGGAGTCACGCTTTCCTCAGGCTCGTAGCCACCCCACACATACACTATGACGTCATCAAATGGTGCGAGTGTAAGGGCCCTCCTGTTATGGTTAAATGGAGTTCACGGTGCGTACGAGGGTAACCAGGAGAGGTACGTACTCTCCCGGTAACCGGGCCCTTGTTGCGCATGCGCACTCGAACGTGAGTGCGCAGCGGAAAAAAGGATCTGACACCGTTAGCGACCTTGCCATAGGCCTCAGAATTTGTGAATGCAAAATTGATAAGTAGGATGTTAGATTTGGTTAGGAACACGCTGTATTAGACATTTGTTAAGGTTAGCCCTTCATACATGTCTACCTTGCTGTAAATCTAATGTCTGAATTTTTCATTTAATAATTATGTAAATAATGTTTATTTTTCAAATTTTCATTTGTTTTCATATTTTAATAAATACGGCCGGGGGGTCACGAGACTCCCTGCCTTCCAAAGAAATCCCTCGCCTGACTAAATTACTATGGGGATTGTATGTGGTGTTTGCATGTTAGGGAGGGGGTGGTCGGTAGTACCAGACCATGCAGCTACAAGGCTTATTCGAAACTGAGCCCCATTGGTCAGCCCCATAGGCTAAGCTATCCTGCATTCCCAATCTTTTGGCTGCCTGAACTTAAATAAAAACAAGATAGACATGCGAGTTTGACTTTCACGACGCTCACTGGATGACAGAATGACACAAATGGTGTAACACTGATAGAGGCACAGTACGGTAGAGTTCAAATCCTTGTTGGAGGAGGGCCCCTTGGTTTCAATAGCCACTACCCATGAAAAAGTGACAGTGCGAGCGTATTATATTCACATTATTTGCGCCTCTCTTTGAGCTGCTGGGTGCCCAGTGAATCTTGAGGAAAGTAAAGAATATGCTGCCCCAGCCTTTATATGATAGTTTTGGGGCACTGGGCATCTTGCACGGGGTGGTTTCTACCTAGTTTATATTTTAGCAACATAGCCCGTATTGAAATGTAGTTTAAAATCAACAAAGGCTGGTATTTTACCTCTTTGGAATGTAAAATTAAAACAGTAACAGCAAGAAAAAGGTACTGTTGTGCCTTGTTTTGCTTTGTCCCTAATCGCATTATGGAGCAACATTCAAAGCAGAATTCCATTAGAGCGATATGAGTGGGAATGTGCCTAGCCCCACAGGGAGGAGGGTGAGGGGGTGAGTAGAGGAGTGGGTTTTAAAAACAACTAAGAGTGGGAGGAGGAGGGCAGGGTGAAGGCGAGTGATAAAAAGGTAAAAGTAAAAAACAAACAATAAAATACATTTACAAAAAAAGAAGTATATACCGGAGGATCCTTCAGTGGAGGGACACAGGCCGCCCGCAGCAGTACTTGGTCTAGGCTCCATGACAAGAGAAAGACTTGATGGCCAGGAGAAGACGGTGGCGAGGAGGAGGAGTCCTGACCAATAGGAAGTGATCAAACGAGACCCATGGGGAAGCTAGCCAATGGTAAGTAAAGTTACATGAGAGCTACGTGAGAGGCAGTCAATGGGTAAGCAAAGTGGCGTATGAGTGATTCAATGGTAAATAAAGGCATGTAATGGGTGGGCTCAAAGCCCGTTTTAGGTTTTTTTAAACTTTTTTTTTTACTACAAGAGATTTTGCAAGCACAGCGCAGGCAAAACCTCAAAGTTTCTTTCATTAGAGCCCATCATACAAATTGCTTTCTGCAGACTTTTGCAGCCCATCTTGTGCTAGTTAATCAGAAGGAGTCGGAATTTGCAACCTACCTCATGAACATTACTGAGTTAGTGTGGACTGCAACACAATCCCATATGCAATTTCGGGAACTGACCTATTGGTGCATAGGTCGATTTGTAGAATGCCAGACTAGTCGCAAATTGTGACCAGAGTATTAATACATCTGGCCCTTAAAGAGAATGATACCCACTTCATGGGTATTGTATAGTAAAACACATTCACGTGATATATGCGGCCAAGTCTGTAGCTCATCCTGTATCGGTTTGATTTCTGTGTTTGCTCACCCCTGCGGTACTCCAATACATGAATATGCTTCTGAAAATTTACCATGAAAGAAGCTTAATGATCAGTTTGTAATCCTGGTGTACTTGATGTAAATCTTTTAATCTGTACCTATGTGGATCTCGGACACAGTTAACCAAGACTAAAGCCTACAGACCAATTTATAATAATTGCCTCAGTAGCTGATACCATTCTTGTATTCTGGTGATGGCCTACTGCATCTGGACTAGGTCAAACTGTGATTTATTTTATTCGGCATTTTTTTGATTTGCAAAAAACGCGGGTACAGAAACAAAGCAGCTCGAAAAGCTCCCCAGAATTATCTGTCCGACTAACACCACCCAGAGAAAAAATTATGTCATCATTCTGAGATGCGTTATTTCACATTCGGGAAAGAGGCAATGCAGTGCACTCAGTTTCCTGCTTTCCAGAAGTCAGTAAAGAGTTATTTCAGGTAAATCACACCAGTTCACATCAAAGTATCAGAAGCACTGGCATAGATGAGTCAAGGGTCATTGAACTCCACAACTTTCAATGAGCCGAGAAACAATTCGAATGCAAATAGAGTTTGTCTGGCATGTTTGATGTAAAATTCTAACCCTGAAGCAAAGGTTGATATTTTGTAGCATACCTGAGCGCTAAATGCATATATTTGCAACCTTAGACATAGTTTCAGAATCAACAAAAACAATTGTATGTTAATGAGTTATCTGGTTTTCAAAAAAGATGACATTTTATATATTTCTAGTTGGGTGTACTTTTCGATGTAATCGTAAACATTGTGTTTTAACATGCAGAAATCTATGAACATAAATTATTTCCTTTCAAACTAAAATGCTCAAATTACAGAATAATCCCATAAATTGACACGGTCACATGCACACAGAGACATCACTCCCTTCTAGCTAATGAAAAAGGAAACTTGACAATAACACATGCTTGCGTGATCACAGTGGATACATTGAGTAAAGAAGAAATTCATTTTTAATATGAGAAGCTTTAAGCATCCTTACTCAGGTGCCATTATAAAAAATACCTAGTTTATGGAGGAAAAGATTGTAAAAAGTATCGAATACAAGCAAAGTACACCATTAGTGTAGATCGAGCAGGCACTACATGCTACAGGGCAGTGACGATATCAAGTTCTCGTTCATTCAGTATTAACTGTTACTTTGTTATACATCTGTGTCCTAATATTAGCAGTCGGTGCCCTGAGAGTGAACGGTCCCATACTAACCTGACCAAGTCCTGGAATACCTCCGCCGAGGTAAGTAAATCGCAGGTGCCGCGATTATACCAAAAGTAAACAAATAGAAAAAAATATCTATTTATTTACCTTTGGTATAATCGCGGCACCCGCGCTTTAATTTTAATGTTATAAGTAAAGCGCGAGTGCTGTGATTATACCAAAAGAAATAAATAGAAAAAAAATCTATTTCGTTACCTTTGGTATAATCGCGGCACCAGCGCTTTACTTATAAGATTAAAAGTAAAGTGCGGGTGCCGCAATTATACCAAAAGTAAACAAATAGAAAAAAAACCCAATTTCTTTACCTTTGGTATAATCGCGGCACCCGCGCTTTACTTTTAATGTTATAAGTAAAGCGCGGGTGCCGCGATTATACAAAAAGTATAGAAATAGATGTTTTTTTCTATTTTTTTACCTTTGGTATAATCGCGGCACCCACGCTTTACTTATAACGGGTGCTGCGCTTATACCAAAAGTAAAGAAATAGAAAAAAAATTCTTTACATTTGGTATAATTGCGGCACCCGCGCTTTACTTTTAATGTTATAAGTAGAGCGCCGGTGCTGCGATTATACCAAAGTATAGAATGCCGCGATTATACCAAAAGTTAAGAAAAATAAGTGGTGTGTGCATCACGCCTGTGTGTGGGCACGATCATTGCTCCTCCCACGGCCCATTGGTGTCTATTACGCGCTTGGTGCGCGTAATAGACAGCAATAGGCCGTGGGCAGAGCTATGCACGCGCCTCTGGACAATTGCGTGCAGTCTTTTACAATAAGACACACACAAAGGCCAATGGGGGAGCTAAAAGGAAACGCACACGCATGAGCGTGTGCGATTCCTAAGTCAACTCACATTCCCTGCTCACCTCCAAAATGCCTCGCGCTGATCAAGCAGGGAAGTCATAATTGATCCCAGGTTTTTTGTTTTCACATTGTGCAATTCTGGCACTAGATGAGTATCTTATTCTCTCTCCTACTTTATATCAAGTGTTAACATTTGTCTTCAATTTTTAGGACATGAGTTTATAGAGTGGATGGCACCCAGAAACCACATGAAAGCTCAGCTCGTTTTGGTCTTGAGGTTCCAAGATGACCTCAAGGTAAGTCAGAGTCAGGCATCTGGCTCAAGCCTCCACTGGCTCGCCTACTTCTACGAAGTGTTAACTGTGCCAAAGGAAAAGAAAATACAATGTGATGGAGAGAGGGCCAGCATGGTCTTTTGAGGGGATTGAGGAAATGCATAATGGGAGAGAACATGTCCTGGAAGGGTGTGCCTTGGTTGACACCCTGGAGGAACCAAAGTTTGTAGAAATGGACAGCTAATTATATAAGTGAAATGGCACCCTCCCTCCTACAGGCCAGATGTGTTCCCTCAAGGGCAATCTACAGTGATTTTGCGATTCAAGAGAGCAGGAGGACTGTTGCTGCTGTCCTCGGACACGCTTGGAACTGCCAAGTCCTCTGTATTGTGAAAAGAACTAATTAGACTTCTACTTCACAGGTTATGAGGAGTGGCACTGTCAAAAGGGTATACCTTAGGAGTAATCCGCAAACTGATAGTATTGTCTGTGGAACCGAAGAGCAGGGGAAGCCAAGCCAAATAACTGTGCCATGCCATAACCCTGTTTTCAATGTTTCAAGTGTAAGTCAGCCTTCTTGCCAAAAACATGAGCATCATCAAAGGAAATGATCATAAGAATCAGCTGGACATCACCAAACAGCCTGTTTAGTGCATCCAGGCAAAGTGATGTATGGCAATATAGAAGCCCATGTGCCTCACCAGCCATTCCACAGTATGTAGGCCAAAGCAGATTCTCTTTAGCGGTGTCCTGACCATCATGCAACACTTCTGCAAAATGGTCCCAATGGTGATCATTTGTGCAATTTCTAACTCCTTCTCCATTGCCTCAATCCTCTCAAATTCCCTCTCGGAGAGTAGAGAGGAAAGAGTCAGGATTCTGCTTGGAGGCAGTGGAAGCCTATACCACAAGAGTATTCGGGAGTGAGCCAGGCAAGATTGAGGTTAATGATTATGACACAGGGTGATGTGATGATTCACTAACTGAGTAGAAACTTGTTTTCTCCATTTGACAAAAATGAGATCTATGAATGCCTAGCTGAAGGGGAGCAAGGGATACAAAGCAGAGAAGGCCAGCTGCAGAATCTCTGTGTGGTTAGCTTTGTTTTGATCCACAGACAAAGGCATTCCATAATCCTCAACAATTATGAGTAGCACAGCGCAAGGAGGTGCTGATGGACTCTCTAGATCTACTACAGGGAAAGTACCCAGGCCACTTGTTTTCAACAGAGCCAAACTGTACCCACCATCTGAGCTAGTAAGGGGGAAAAGAGTATCTGCTTCATTGCTATCATCATAGTGGATGATATTGGCCATCTGAATGTGGTCTGAGTAAGAGCCAAAAATCCCTTCAAACCTGACAAAATACTAACACAAAGAAAAACACTGCAAAGAAATCTTTCTCCATCATCTTTTGGGCATGGGACTGGGCTCATATGAAAATGGCCTTCAACTTTCAGAAATGTGCCACATTTTGTAACAGATCAGTGATGGTTGAAACCCTGGCAATGGAGCAACTGCCACGTCAGGAAGAGGCTGAGCAGGATTGACCAGGGCCAGCTTTGAAGTCTCTGGTGGAAACCTAGTCCTAGTCAGAGGTTCCAAGAGCACTTGGGGCTTTCAAGTGCACCAGAGAAAGCTGGACAAGAGCCAGAATCACCTGGGTGAAGACAACAAACTGTGCACTGTCAGTCCCAGGAGATGGAAACTCAATTTAGATATCAGGAGGTTCTGAGCCCAGAACCAGTTGAATCTCTACGAAAAACCGATACCTGGATGATGTTGATGCCCTGGAGTCAGGCAATGACCTGCAGCGCGATGCACCCAGCGGTCATCCTAAGCTTGTGCCATGAAGAGTTCTACCTTCCACTCCTTCATAGCCTTAGTGGGTATGAAGTTGCACTTCTCATATGGCCCAGAGTTATGTTTGGGCTCCAGGCACCAGAGGAAGACATCTATTGCTGTCCAGTGTCAAGGCATGGCTAGCTCATCTCATGTTGTCCAATGACAGGCAAATCTAGCTCAGGCAATCCTTTTTATCAATTTTTCCACTGTTTTTAGTCTTGCTGTTATAATATAGTGGAAAAAATACATGTTATGCATTGGCAAGAAATATAGATAACTGGATCAGCTAGTCATGTCTGATACGGGAAAACGTTAAAGCTCTGTTAAATGCTCTCCCACACTATTCAAAGTAAATTTACTTGATGGTACAAACATTTAAGTTCTGTCATTAATGTACCTGTTTAATGCAGGTGCTGGTGGAGTAATTGTCATGGGTAACTGGTATGACCATGATAGTGAATAATATGTCTGACTTAAAGATGATTATTCCATGCAACTTAAAGTAAATCAAAATGAACCTTTTACATTTAATTTGAAGTGGTAGAACTTACTGACTTTGGTAGCTCACGTGCTACAATTGCTTGCATAGTGACTTTTTAGGTGCCTTTGGCAGCCTTGGCTGCTGTGCACAGAGAACCTTTATTGACGCACACAGAAGAAAAATTAGAGGAAACATTGGTTGCAAGGGTAGTGACAGGGGTAGCAAGGGGAAAGTTAGGGGTCGCAAATGCCCCCCCGGGAAAACCTTAAAATTACATCCATTTCTAATGCATTTAAAGCGAGAACAAGGAAAACAGCTCTCACCACTGTGCAGTGGATGAGGAAAAGATCATAGCAGTGCCATATCCACTAAATGGTGCCTGGTTTGCTCTCTTCCTTTGTTGGTGCTGTTTTGGCAACAATGCTCCAGTGCTGACATCCTTGAGTCGTACAGCAAGGATATCTACTTTGTGGGAAGCATAAGGTTTGTGCTGGAAGGGGGTCCCTCCCAGTACAAACACTATAATGTAGGTTGTTTCCCACTTTCTCTGTGTGCTGTTCAATGTAGCACACATGAAAAGAAGGAAAAATGAAGAAAGATGAAAACATTTCTCCTTGTTATGCCTGCCTCGAGCAGGTACATGATTTTGATACAAATCTCTGCCTACAATTTTTTTGTAGATAGAGAGTTGTGTCAAAACCCCTGGTGGTTGCACAGGAACTCCCATGCACCACCTGCGGAACACCCCCTTCACACAAAGTAGCGCAAGGCAGTGCATTGCGCAGCTTTGTGTTACTTTGGGTTACAACCCAAGAAAACTCCAGGCACACAACATCACTTTACGTCGAGTTTGCATAAGAAAAGTAACACAAGTCTGACACAAAATGATTGTAAAGCTGGACCTTAATTTAATCTTTTCATTATACTCCCCAAACACTCAGAAGTCTTGAATAGCCAAAAATACATAGCAAGCGTGTAGGGAAGATCTGGTCAACAACGGCATAAAAGGCCAAAGCTCTTTCTCTCACAATTTCAAATTTTTTAAGTTGCTTCCTTGTGAACAGACACGCGTTGTTCTTGGCGTTGCTTTCACTTCCCCCTAATTTTCGCAGCAGAGTTTTCGTTGGTACGCTCCACCATATTAATCACTCAGTAGTCATTGACAGCAGAACTACTGTAAATCCTTTGCATTAAGCAGTATTGACAAAAGTAAACACGAATGGCGGGTCCTTACAATTTACCAGCTTGTCTTTCAGGAAAACAAGATGCATTTACAGTACTTGTGCAAATGACTAAGCACGCACGTTGACAAGGAAAGAGACCTTTGTTTGTTTTCCGTACTCAAGTTTTCGGAGCTCTACCCATCTCTTCTGATTGTCAAAAGAACGCCGCTTATTGTGAACCTTCTTGGAAACCTAAGATGACATATAGATGCAAACAAATGCTCTTTCACAACTCCCCTCGTCAAGTTACTAGTTGCGTGCCATGGTGTTCAAACACAACCTGTGGGATAACATAGGGAGGGGTGCACGAACCACGGGCATCCGTTTTTTTGTGTATTTGTAACAGGCTGTGACAAGACAGCTCTCAATATTACCTCTGATCTAGTATGCCGGTATATCTCATATTTCTGATAGAGATGTTAGTGGAATTCTAAGACTTCAATTTACAATGATTTAATACACAGGAAGCACTACTTCTATTCTTCATACCATCCAGACAATCTTTCACCGAGGCTCCCTAGGCCCATGGCTTGGCCTAAAGAATATAGGGGTACATTTATCAGCACTTTGTGCCGGGTTTGCATCACAATGCAAACCAGCGCAAGATGTTGCGTTGGGATTCACTTTCTAAGGGAAATACTGATTTGAGTTGGAAAGTTGCCTAAAGATAAGCAAAGTAGCACAATGCACTTCTTTGCGCCTCTTTGCACTGGGGGCATTAAAAAAAAATATGTATGCATATTTTATACAGCGCGAACTTTGACCAGAAGGAGCGCTTCACATGAGCACCGGTTACCTTACACAAGGACACATTCAGGCACAGGGAGATTAAATGATTTGCCCAAAATCACAGGATGTGGACGCAACCCCGAGGCTCGAACCTTGGTTTCCAGCACCAAAGTCGGCAGTCTAGCCGATGGACAGGATCCTCTCCCCATTCCATGGGTGGGCCATGTGAATTCCTAGGGAACTACTCATTGGTCTGATGCAAATCCTTATCTATTATTACTGATAGACTTGATTTTCACCAGAAACTTCCACCTCTTTGAGGCAGGTGTAAGGTCTACGAAAAGTTCTCTCTTCTCTACACTTTTTAACCTTTGAATATGTGCTGAGCTTACAACACACTAAAAAGTGGGAAAAGTATTAAAGCATAGTTTTAGACAAGTCCCTTTCCAATACAGCACCTATGCTTGACAGAACACACATATACTTGCACTATGGTGCAAGCTTATCTGCATTGGCCCATTGGAGCCAAAAGTGTGCCATCGATGAGGGAATATAAAACAGTGCCAAATTTGAATAGACATGATCCTATTTTTGTCTTTCCCATAGACGCAACGCAGTGCACTGTATTGTCCCAAACATTAGTAAATCAACCGTAAATAAAATGTGTTAATATGCCACACTTGGATAACTCCTTTGGATGGGTGCAGAGTTTGCTATTTGTGGATTGCACACAGATTTCCAAGGAAACTCTTGTGAAACTGCCTGTTTGGAAGTAAGGGTTTGCCTTTTTAAATCCTTGGGATGGAGTATAATGTATTTTAAATGGTATTAGTACCCCCACTTACAAGAAATTATTTTGGGGCATATTAGCAAGGGCGATATCGCCGCTTTAGCGGGACTTTTTCCTATTAGCAAGCTGTCGCTAACTACTGTTAGCGACAGTTTTCCAGCGATAGCTACCATTTCAACTATCGCCATGCATGGTAGCGATAAATATCGCTAATGACATGCAAAGTAGCATACCCTCGCTAAATCTCACGAAAACGCTCAATCGCACTATTAGCAATGATCGCCTGGACCTGCTTAGCGATAAAAAAATGTTGCGCTAAGGCCCCTTAGCTGGAGATAAATAAGTACTGCTAAAACCATTCTAAAAATGAAAAATTGGAGATAAAAGTAGTCAAATAAAGGAGACCAGCCCTGACACAAAGCTGAGGACTTGAAGATGCCATGGAGGCTCTAATCATACAGCTAGGAGTCCCACAAAGGCAACAACCACCACTGCCACCGCAACCACTTCCTGGACCACCACCAAGGCTGCGCCAAAGATGACAGAGGGCCCTGCGCAGATGTCTCAGCCTTGGTGACCTGACACCAGAGGATGTCATAGCCCACTACAGGCTCAAAAGGACATCTATTGAATACATCCTGAACCAGATAGCCCCCAGGCTGACACCACCAATACATTGGATAAACAATATCCCCCCGCAAACAACACCCAGAGTTGGAGGAGTCTCACAGGCACCCTTCTCAATATTCCTCCCAACTGTGTTGGAAGGCATAATCAGCCTGATACCCCAGCAACTCTACTTCCCCAACACCGTACAGGAACAGCTCTTGGTCAAGCAAGGATTCTTCGCCATAGCAGGATTCCCACAAGTTCTGGGCGCAATAGACTGCACACATGTCCGATTTGTGCCCCCTACGGACAGTGCACACATATATTGCAATAGAAAACACACTCACTCCATGAATGTGCATGCGATAGTGGACCACCGCGGACTGTTCACCAATGTCATATCTAAGTTCCCAGGGAGTGTGCATGATTCCTACATCTTTCCACAGTCCATCATAAATCAGCGCTTCCAGGATGGCATATATGGAAATGCAGTCTTAGTTGGTAAGTACCAATCCAACATACCACTTGCATCAACATTACACAAATGCAAAACAGAAATGTGCAAATGTCCATGTCACAATATCCCATACAACAGGTCAAAGTACATAACCACACACCAGAGACACTAGCACCATGAACTGTGGGAACTGTAGCTAGATATATTGATCAACCTCACTCTAAGGTGTAGACCCTAGTCCCCCATAAGCAAATGTGTTGAGAGGTGGGAAACATGCATGTGCGATGGAGAAACATTACTCACAAAGAAAGTTGAAACACAAGTCCCACTGTGCATGTGTTGTGCTGGACAGGCAGGATGAATCCCACAGCATATGTGGACATGCTGCCATATAGTGTGCAAATGTATCCCAGCTTGACATCACTTACTGTGTGTGACCCAGTAGCACACAACAATGTGGGAAAACATGTGAAGGCTGCATGGAGGATGCAGAGGCAGGCAATGCAGATGCCGGCCACTGGGTACACCTATAGGTACATGGAGATGTAGGTTTCAAATACAGTGCCCATGTACCTAGCTTAGTGGTGTGTACATCTGAAGGCAATGGCCAACCAGGTGATCACACATGCTGAAGGTTATGTCAGCAGGAGGATGTCCCATATATTCCCTGTTTGGATGACGTACCAGCTGCAGATCGGCAATGTTGCAAATCACATAAAAGCCACATGGAGGAGCAGGGGTGTGTGTGTGTGTGTGTTGTTGATGGTGAATAGGAGCCTCATGTCAATGTTGGTGGTGCTGTCCCATAATATCCCAAAGCCTGCACCAGCTCCACCACATGTATACACAGATGCATCAGCCAAGTCAGATGTTGGTGCTGACCGAGTTGTCCTAAAGTGCCTGCTGTATGTAGCACTTGCACAATGGCACAAGGGTGCATTGGCAGTTGTAGATACATGTATAGAAAAATGTTGTCTTGTGCCATTGCTGACAACTGCAGTGTTGTGGCTGTTGCTGTTGAAGGTGGTATGTACCATACCACAGGGTGACTGGGCATCACCAACTCAGTGGTGGCCTACATGTAGTCAACTGTGACTTGGGGTACAACAACAAGGTTGTGTCTGCGTAAGTGGTCAACAAATGTGCGTTCAGTGTGCCTGGTGAACTAGATGTAGTCCACACATGCAACAAAATTAGTCTCACATTCATCCTTTGTAAAGTGTATGTTCACCCCGCTGGTGTGTCCCTGTGAAAATAGCAGATACTCAGATGGTGGAGCAAGTTAGAAGAAACAGCCTGCATGTCTGCCGGTTCCCAATGCAGTTTGCAAAGAGCCATGTAATTAGCCTTTTACAAAAGGTGGCATCCCATGGCTCAGTGCTCAGCACCACTGGCAATGAGCCCCAACGTCTGGCAGCCAAAAGGCTGAGGAGCATATTATCAAGACCAGTGTCAAATGTATCGCCGGTTTAGTGGCAGTTCTCAGCAACAAATCAAATGCCGTACTTGATAAAATGCCCCATTTTGATACGCCAAGGTACAAGAGATTCCCCAAATCAATATGAGATGTGACCACTGCATGTACTACGGTTTGCTGACCTTGATGGGAAGTACGTCCCGGACTTGCAGTGTTCCTAAACATGTCCATGCTACTTTCCTAATTTGTCTGTCATACGAAATTTGGAGTCAGGCCATATAAGAAAGTAATTCCCGTCTGTTTTGTGAGTTGGGAGTTGACAAAGCGTATGAGGCCACCAGGCAGATGTCCATACGAATGACGTTCCTCCTATGATAATCACCTCTGTTGAACTGCCATTAAGTTTCAGGCAGTGATTAGCTATCCATGCAGTAACAGCCTCCATGCACAGGGAAAATTGTGAGGTGATGAGATCTGGCTTTTGGAACAGTGTGAAGATAAGCAGAGTATCATCGGCGTATGATATAATTGAGACCCAGTGCACCCACATCATGCTGGAAAGTGGTTAAAAATAGAGATCACACAGTTTTGTGTTCAATCTTGAGCCCTGAGGCTCTCCATGTAGGAGGGGAGTACTTTCAGAAGAGAATCTCGCTTGTAACGCATGAACGCCCCTTGATGTAATTAAATAACACATCCATCTGAGGGCAAAGCTCTTGACTACACATGACTCCAGTCACAGGAGTATTAGCCCATGTCAAATGCTGCACTGAAAAGCAACAGGATCTGTGCAACAGCTGACCCACAGCTGCTCTTTGTCCCAGGGTTTCACTAGGCAAGAGAAACGCAGTATCAGTGGAATATGCAGCTTGGAAACAAGATTGCGATATGTGTAGTAGAGCGTTCTCAGTGCAATGATTGGTGAGCTCTAGATTAACTACTTGTACAGCAACTATTCACCTGGAAAGGTAGCGTTAAAATGGGCCACAAAAACCAATGCACTTCATGGTCAATGTGAGGTCTCATCTCAATGGACGGACCATGTCTTATTGCTATTCGAAGGGGACTGTTCATTATTGGAATGAGTTGGAGAACAGTAATGACATTAATGGCATAATGCAGTGACCTACCTGCATCAGAATTTCAGTGTGTGCAGGATCCTGCAGTGAGCCTGTTATGACAACAGTTGCGAACCTCCTAATCACATCTGTTGCTAGCACTCCGAACTCATCTAAGGTTACTCCTTTGACTGCTATATCCATAGTGGTTCTGGTGCATATGCCCTGGTGAGCCGCCACAGGAAAGTTGACAGAAATCTCGGTCCCCTTTTCTGCAATAAATTGAATACTCTATTACAGGACTCCTCAGATGTATCAGGGGGCTGAGTCAATCTCACATCTCATTGTAAGACTTTCAGGAAGCTAAACATGTTTGCAGATGAGTATTCAGACATATCAATTTCTGTGTCAAAAAAGTTGCAGCGACAGCCCCTATCAGTTTGTAACATTGTGATTATACTTGCTTGTAAGCCTCCTTAACTATGATACAATAGTTTATATGCCATCTGCGTGTCAGCTGTTTGCATATTTGCTTTTGCCTATGGTAAGAACCCGGGTGCAGAGGCTATAGCTCCCCAGGCATTGTCAGTGGACCATGGTGCAAACTCATTGAGTGCCACTGTGAACCAGGTTTCTACTTGTCTGTAGGCTATGTCAATGACCTTACCCAATATGGGTTCATTGTCATATAAAGCCATTGCAAATGTCTTTGTCATTAATCATCCCACTGCCTGTGGGTCACTATTTCATTGGGTTTGCATGTTGTTACAACTTGAGGTGGGATGTCAAAAAGGATACTATGGTGGTAGGACCATGGAACTGCCCACGAGTATTTACAATAAATTCCATGCTTGTCATGTCATTAAAGATAGTATCCAGGAAGTGGCCTGATTGGTGTGTGGGAGCAATGTCTCATCTGTGTCAGGTGGAGGACCATGAGCCCATCACAGACTATTGGTACCTTGGATTTGTCAAAATCATCAAAGTGTATGTTGAGATACCCTAAGATCATGAAAACATTGGGTCAGATTGCTCTATGGCTCACTGAATACCTACGGCTACTGACAAAATTCATATCCAGGGCCAGTGGTGCGGGAAATCAGGAAGCATGCTATGTTGTTATCGTCAATGATGGTGAGTGTGGAAAAATATCCTTCACATTTGGACATGTCTGCCTCCCCCATTCGGCATGTGAAAGATAATTTGTACGTTATTGCTAGACCACCCCTTCTTTGTCACACCTGATCATGACTTGTGATCACATAGCCTTTGGGTACAGCTTCAAGGATGTCAGGGGTGGAACCATCAACAAGCAACGTCTCTGCAATGACCATCTCATTTGGGCTTTTGTCCCTTGAGTATGGTGTGGTCTACATATTTATGTTAGGTAATGGACCGACAATTCAGCTGGAGGAAGGACAGGTCTCTACCCAGTTGTGTGACCGTAATCAAGTGTGAGATCTCCTTGTTGCAGTGTCCACCATTTAAAGTTTCCTTGTCACCCAGGATACATTGCTGCCATACATTTCCAAACGCTGGAGTCCTGTTCTGCAGTACATTTGCCGTGTACTCAATGCTTTGATGGGGTGTACGGCTGGCAGGAATTTGGTGCCTGTTCCTGGCTGGGTGTGGACAGCTGCCAATGTGCTGGCCCTAGGTGTACAAGGTCCATTGCGGAGTGCACATTTGGCGTGTTAAAGTCACGTTTTCGTTGCTTGTACATCACAGGTGGCAGCCTGCTGTACAGCCCAGAAATGGTCAACAAAATCATCATGGCATGTTGTGTGTTGCACAACATATGTGTGCGTACAAAAGCTCCATGGATACAAGTGCCTGCACCACCAGATGAAGATGAGGATGAAGAAGAGGCTGGTGCTGTACACGCCACAGCAAATGCAGCTGGACTTGCACGAAGGAACAGAATTATAAACAATTTCTTTGACTGAGTCTGTCACAGTGTGATGGTCCCCCTCTGATGTATGTCATAGCAAAATGACCACACAAGTGGCGTTTGTCAAAATAAATGTCAAAAACACATACCATGTCTCCGTGTCACTCTCTGCCATGGGCACTGTACTCATAAAACGGTTACATGGCTCAACATGTGGTAAGAAAAAAACACTACTCGATTGATTTTGGGAACGTGTCCACAGTCCAGATATGCTTTGCAGTGTGTCAAATGTATGAGACTAGAGTCTTCATGGTGCTACTTAGGCTAGCCAATGTTAAAATGTTGTGTCCCCTGAGTTTAATACAAGCAAACTAGGGTGTTGTCTGTGACGAGGATGAGATTTAGATTCTGTTGTCATTGCCCAAATCAAGGTATACTGGAGGGTGTACGTAGTGTGAAATCTCTAATTAAGGAGTGTGTGAAATGGTGTAAAGGAGCTAATAGTGCATGCAACCTTCCAATATGCAATGGGGCCTATTATCCTGACCCTTGTAAAACAATTTATCTGTCTAAGCGGCAGAAAACGGTCCCTAAAAATGCAATAATGGGCTTGCTAATCTGCGTGTTACAATTTCTATAGAAGCCCGGGTTAGATGTGCAGGATATCTAACCTGGGCTTGTATTGGAAATATATTACGCAGATTAGCAAGCCCATTGTCGCCGTATTATTGGCAGTTAACAGCTGCTCAGATGCCGATAATGTAAATGAGGTTCTCGATCATATGCGCCGAAGGTCTATGTGTGGAATCGGGTAAGAGCTGCAAAGAGGGCATGTAATATTTGGAAATATGGAAATATGACGTGAAATGTGGCACAATATGAAATTTGGGCGTCAAATTGGGGGGAAGTTATGAAAATGGAGCGTGAAATGTGGCACAATATGAACATTGGGCATCAAATTGGGGGAAATTATGGAAATGGGGTGTGAAATGTGGCACAATATGAAATTTGGGCATCAAGTTGGGGGGAAATTATGGAAATGGGACGTGAAATGTGGCACAATATGAAAATTGAGGGGAAATTATGGAAATGGGGCGTGAAATGTGGTACAATATGAAATTTGGATGTCAAGTTGGGGGGAAATCATGGAAATGGGGCTTGAAATGTGGCACAATATGAAATATGGGTGTCAGGTTGGGGGGCAAATATGGAAATGGGGCGTGAAATGTGGCACAATATGAAAATTGGGCGTCATGTTGGGGGAAATTATGGAAATGGAGCATGAAATGTGGCAGAATATGAAATTTGGGTGTCAAGTTGGGGGGAAATCATAGAAATGGGGCGTGAAATGTGGCGCATTATGACATTTAGGGCACATTTTGGAGAAAAAAGGGAAATGGGGCGTCAAATGGGGTCACAACATTTATATGTACTTGTCAAAGCTGATGGACCACCACCACCACAGACACAAGAAAAACACCAACATCTCCAAAAGGGCACCATGCATGGGTGAAGACACTTCCTACAGCTGGACAGACAACCATATGAGGATACCCACAGACACCAGGCTCAATCATAGCTACCAGTGAGACACATCTCCCATTGCATATGAACCACTATGTAACATATACATCTGACAGTACACATGCAGGTACTCACACACCTGGAAGTGTACCAAAAGTGATGGCCCTATGTCATGTGTCCCCCATGGGTGAGTAGCACATGTAAAAAAAAAATCATTACTGATGGCCCACTTGTGAGATATGCCAACATGGCATGACGTGTGGTGTATAAGCAGGCAAGGAGTGCAGACGTGCTTGGGTACACGCTTCCTTTCTACGGGCACATTCATCCATTGTATGCTGACCTGCTGCACTTTTTGGTGAGCGGCGGCATAACTACACACCTACTGCAGCCCTGAGGCAAATTTAAAGGAAAATCAAGGCCTGCTCATCGCTCCGCTGAGCCAGGGACTTCTGAACAGCAGAGTGCGCTCATAACATATCTGGGTTGCTGGCTATGTGAGGCCACGGATGAGCTCCGCCCGCAGGCTGTGCCAAGTGGTGCAGTTACCATTACGGTGCCACTGGGAGAAGGAGGAGGGCCACAATGCACAGGGGAGTGCAAACTGTGCCCTGGACATCTGCTCCACCGGACAAGACCATTGTAGCAACTTGGACCCTGACGCCAACCCTCGGTGTGCCTGCGTGGTCCTGCGCACTGATGCCCGATCCCGGGAGGATGACCTGGAGGGTCACACCCTACATCCTGTGACGGACCACTACGCTTACAGATTCGGGAAAGAGACCCCTAGATGGACTACGGCGTCCTCCAATAGTCCTGCTGCTAAACCGGTGCTTGGTAAAAGTGGGGACACAGACTTAGGACAAACTGGTGGCGAGTCACGATGAGTCACAGTGCATCTGGACATCCCTGAGGGCCTTCCCCTCACCCCACACACCCCTGACCTCTCCTGACCTTAGACTGTCTGATCCTGGCCACTGTGGATCTGGTGGTCAGTGCAGGGAGACGACCGAAGCTTCTTTGTGATCCTGTGTGCTGGGGTGGTGCGGTGGTGCCTCTGCTGGCCCAGCAGCTAAACACAGTCTCGGCATAGCCTCACTTCCACCCACACTGCTACCCTCTGCTGTGTGGACTAGCTATGACTGCGGCCATGTCCTGAGGAACACTGATAGGTGCGGCAACAGACGCTCACCACCCGTGCCATACTCCGACCACACAATGAGTGACTTGTAATGGACACTTTGCCAGCCAACCCTACTTGCATTGCAGATGCGGAGCACAGTGTTGCGCCCGCAGACAGGAGCTGTTGCATGTTCATCATGACATCGTAGTGCAGGCAAGGCCTCCACCCCTGTGATACTGAGCCAACCGGCTAGGATAAATCTCTCAAACACACCACGCTGAGCTGTGCTTTAGCAAACAACACCGCACTCTCCAGCTGGACACTGTCCACCAACCCGCCAACCTGTTGTCCCGCCTGTAATGTAGATCTCCAGTTGCCCTACACTTCAGCCTGTGCTCCCTGCTGAATGGTGGCGCCCTAGTGTGGCTGTTTCATCTGCGATGGGTGGACATTCCGAGGCCCCACCTAGTCCACGCCATGAGGCAACATGTGGCTGAGACCCCAGTCACATGTCACACGGCACTCGTGCCAGGGTGGGTGCAGGAGGCGTACTGACCTCCGCTCTGTCCTTCAGGGGCAAATCAAGTGAGATGGCAGTGCAAACCACAATGGATTATGGCTCTGGCAAGCTGGATGCAGTTTTAGTTGCAGTTGAAAAGCTGGGTGAGTCACTACAGCAAGTATGCTCTTCCTCAGTAAAACAAAATTGTGAAGGTGGCAATGGACCTCACACATCTTCGTGCAGATCATCACTAACTGGTAGATCGCTCCATTCCCGCAGAAGCTGACGTTGCTGAAATTGCCCTGCAGGTTGCAGGTGCAGACCTACATATACAAAACGTACTCAACCATGTTGAGTTGTTGGGAGACAGAGTTGAGGATGCCGAAGGACGGACACAACGCAACAACGTACGCATGGTGGGCCTGCCGGAAGGCCAGGAGGGGAAAGATCCGGATGTGTACACTGAGACTTGACCCTACTCTAAGCTACCTGAAGGCACTCTCTCATCTTGCGTCATAGTGGAACGGGGGCACAGGGTGCCTACAAGACCATTGCCAATGGCTTTGAACCCACCTACGTTCTTGATCCGCATCCTCAACTACAGGGACAGGGATGCCATAATGCAAGAAACTAGAAAACTACGAGAACATTCAGGTTGTCAATCATTCTAAATTTGTGTCCAGGACTACACGTTACAGGTCACAAAACACAGATACACATTCATGGCAGTCAATAAACGTCTTAGGCAATACAAGCTTCTGTACTCTATCCTGTTCCCTTCACGTCTACGTGTAGTAGCAAAGGGAAATACTCACCTTCGTTCAAAATCCAGAACAGGCTGAAGAATGGATGGGCTCTTACGCCTCTGCAAACACTGAAACTGTGCCCTCTAATCCGCAACAGCAGTCGCACAATGCATCCTCCTGCCGCACCAATGCAGGTAAAAGGCGGAGACAATCTCACACCTCACAATCTGCAGGACCGGATTTGAGCCAAGTGCAGATTGAATGTCGCAAGGTACTCAAGGTCACAGCAGACATCACAGGATCTCAACTGGACCACCTTGCTCTACCATGAGCCAGCAGGACCAGATCAGCCAAAATTACTCCTCCAAAGACCCACAGCCATCTCAATACTCTCATGAACTGCCCAATTTCACTCCACAAATGTCCTGCTACATTGCCTAACAAGCTGCACTTGTGAGCCACTTGGGTGACACACCCTTGCTAACTACTGGGGCCAGCAGTCATGGCATGCCTATACTGAACTGTCTTGTGCCACAATCCCCGCCAACTCCAACATACTTGCAGTTTGGCTGTGTCATGATCACTGACTCTATGACGACCCTGAGGGCCCTCTCATTCCTCAAGTTGCGCTCCCACACGTTTTCCATATGTCGGTATGGATCATCGGGCTGGGATGTTGCACCATGTGGCGCATGCCCACTTGCAACTGTCTGGCAGCTGGGGACCTCACAAGAACCAATCAAGACACTTGCATATCCTTGGTCCATCACGCGGTGCATAGCACACACCCCTCTGTCATTGTGTGAATGTTGCCTTGGTACAAGGTTTGGATGATTGACTGTTGCAAATTCGCCCTTTTGTAATTACTTATCCTTTGGGAACTGTTTACATTGCCATCTAACATCTGTAGAAGGTCAACTTTCAAACATTTAGTGCCAGGGTACTCAACACTACAACCACATTTACTTGTTTCAAAGTCTACATGCACATGTGCTCTCTTTTTGTTTACACTCTTCACCTACTACGACCTCCCTTAAAATGGGCACATGGAATGGGCGGGGAATACACACTCCGTCATGTTGTTGGAAATTTACTCCTATCTCAAACAACACAATATACAGCTAGCGCAGCTACAGGAAAATCATTTGTCAAAAACCTGAACTGCCACATTTACATCGTCGTTGGCTGTGACAGTTGGATGCCACGGGATACTCAGTGTATGCAGGAGTGGAACTAATATGGGTCAGACTGGGGGTCCCCTTTCAAGTCATGGACGTCAAAATAGACACCAAAGACAGGTATGTAACAGTGCATGGCATACTAGACAGCAGGCCAGTAGTACTTGCCTCTTTGTATGCAAACAACATGGAACAGGGGGCATTCTTCTATCATATTTTGCTAATACTAGCTCAATGGCACGATGTCCCTAGGCCGCTGGGAGGTAATTAAAATAGTGTATTGGATGCAGGGCTCTACTTTCTTGATGCTGACAATGTGGTGGGGTATATCTGGGGTGGACATGTGCCCTTCCGTGTCTCCATCAATGGGGATGTGGTGTTCTGACTATTAGAATGTGATGTGCAATTTGCTCAATACCAACAGGGTCAGTCCTCCACATCATGTGTAAGCGGATGTAACAAGACATATCAATTTACTAGTGTTACTGATGACACAAGCCGTGGACGAATATATGACGTAATCCCGCATACCAACCGTCCGCAAAAAAAATCCTGCATGTACTATTAGGCCACAAATTAAAATAACGAAACTTTTAGAACGAATATGCCTTTAGCACGCATGCCTTTATGTTAAAGGTATACTCGTTGTAAAAGTTGTAAAGGTAAGTAAAAGTACACTACCCTACCCTACACTACCCTACACTCTAATGTAATACCCAGCACGACCCCCAACACTACCATAAAGCACTTTACTACCCTACACAAACACTACAACAGTACCTTAATACACTACCCCCAGCATGACCCTACACAAACACTACAATACTACCCTAAACAACTACACCCCCTAAACCCTAAAACACTACCCCCAGCATGACCCTACACTACAACACTACCCAAACCCTAAACCACTTCACCCCAGCATGACCCTACACTACACAAACACTACAACACTACCCTAAACCCTAAACCACTACACCCCAGCATGACCCTACACTACACAAACACTGCAACACTACCCTAAACCCTAAAACACTACCCCTGCATGACCCTACACTACAACACTACCCAAAACCCTAAAACACTACACCCCAGCATGACCCTACACTACGCAAACACTACAACACTACCCTAAACCCTAAAACACTACCCCCAGCATGACCTTACACTACGCAAACACTACAACACTACCCAAAACCCTAAAACACTACACCCCAGCATGACCCTACACTACGCAAACACTACACCACTACCCTAAACCCTAAAACACTACCCCCAGCATGACCCTACACTACGCAAACACTACAACACTACCCTAAACCCTAAAACACTACCCCCAGCATGAACCTACACTACACAAACACTACAACACTACCCTAAACCCTAAAACACTACCCCCAGCATGTGCCTACACTACGCAAACACTACAACACTACCCAAAACCCTAAAACACTACCCCCAGCATGACCCTACACTACGCAAACACTACAACACTACCCTAAACCCTAAAACACTACCCCCAGCATGACCCTACACTACGCAAACACTCCAACACTACCCTAAACCCTAAAACACTACCACCAGCATGACCATACACTACGCAAACACTACAACACTACCCTAAACCCTAAAACACTACCCCCAGCATGACCCTACACTACGCAAACACTACAACACTACCCTAAACCCTAAAACACTACCACCAGCATAACCCTACACTACGCAAACACTACAACACTACCCTAAACCCTAAAACACTACCCCCAGCATGACCCTACACTACGCAAACACTACAACACTACCCTAAACCCTAAAACACAAACCCACTTACCTCTCTCGTCATCGTGGTTTTCACAACGCAAATGCATTTACCATACATGCCTTTAAAACGTAATTCGTTGTAAAGGCATGTGTGATAAATGCACATGCGTTTTTAAAAAATGCGGGATAATGGTATGCGAGGTCAATGACCTTGCGGGATAATGGTATGCGGACTGAAAGTTTGCGGGATAAAAAATGCGGGGAAAATGGCTGCAAACCGCCGTGGACAGCCACTGACTTTGACATGTACGGATACATGACTTTACTTGATGGGCTATTGTTCGAGATTGTGACATTGGTATACCGTTCCATTGGTGCAATGGTGGCACCACCTGTTTACACATATCGACCCAATTTTCAGCATCTTTGTATCTGTTTTGACATGTACACTACTAGTATTTCCATTGGTGTACCTTCTGGCTGACTCAGTATCCAGACCCTATTCGCCAACTTTGTAAATTGATATCATTGTACAACAGCACATATGTGTGAATTAAATACTTTTTATTTACAATATTGGTAGGCATATTGTACAAGTGCAGGGCCATACAGTGCAGAGGGTGCCCGTTGGAGGGCCAGACAGAGACAATTGAGGTTAACAGGGCCAAGGGAAGAGGCATTGTTCAGTCCACAGGCTGGTTGAAGTGGCAAGGAATGGGGTGATATGGCAGTCCATGGAGTGTCCGAGGTGGTTCCAGGGGACAGTGGAAGAAAGTGCAAGAAGTGTATGTGTGGCACGACACTGAGCACAGCACCACAGAAAAAACTGGGCCTTTGGCACAGAGGGATGCTACCGCTTCCTCCTCAGCAGAAATGCGCTGTCATCCTCATCTCCATCATCCCGGTGTATCATGTGGCTCACAGGTTTCTGTTGGTGTTGTAGGTGCAGCACTGTGAGGCACTGACACACCAGGTGGTGGAGCCGAGGATGTTGAGGCAGCAGCAGCATCCATCTGCACCAGACCTTGTGGCAGCAAGGAGGCAATGAGCAGGTGCAGGGCATGATAGATCCCAGCAACCTCGTGCATATGGGCAGCCCTGGCAGCCATGTCTTGGGCCGGCATCCGCTCCATGCTCTCCATGATCCGGCGGATGTTGGCCAGATCCTGGCTGACATTGCTGGAGGCACCCAGAGCAGATAGTGACTGGTGTCTCTGTATCATGACTCCAGCAATGTCAGCCATGGACTGTTGGAGAGCATTGAAGGGGCTGTGGGTGTCTGTGATCTTTTGCATGTGGTCCCTAATGGGACTGAGACACCCACGTAGGGCCTCATGTTTGTCTGCTAGGTGCTGAAATCCCACCTGCACCTTTTCCCCCAACTGCTCCTGGAGCTCTACAACCCGCCTTTGGAAGGCCCGGGTGGTGGGATCGGGCTCCTTAGAGCTAGCTGGGGCGGAGGTGCCTGCTGCACGTTGGTTTGTGCAGGGGGTGGGGTTGGCGCAAAGCTGCTGGGTTGCCCTGATCCGGAGGCGGAGCGGTTGAGGGTGTCGATCAGGAGTTGCAGGGAGTCCTCGTTGATGTCATCGTACATATCCACGTCATCAGTGGTTGCTTGGCCAGGCTGCTGTCCAGGAGGTGCTGTCTGGCCCACTGAAATGTGATATGGGAGATACATGTTATCAGTAATTGTCAGCTACAATCATGCATTGGATTATTTGACTTGGAGACAGCAGGACAATGTCAATTCATACTGATTTGGAGGGGAGGACATTGTTTTGCCAAATGGTTACGATTTGATGAGGTTGCTTATGTGAAGTTGTAATGGTACAAGTTGGTCTCACAGTGCCATATTAGCTAGAAGACCAATTTAAATGTCTCAGCTTTTGCGCAAGGAAACTGCCACTTGAGCGGAGATGATGTGCTTCATGATATGCGCAATTGATGTCCTGTAGAAGGCCAGGTTACATGTGCAGGACATCTACCATGGGCTTGTATTGGAATCAAATGACACATCTCATGATGCCCCTTATCACTGCTTTAGCAGCATTTTCCTGCAGCTGAAGTGGCGCACATTTGATCGAGCCTCTTGCTATTATGTAGCACATTTTCTTAATATGACTAAAGTAATGGAACAATCTCTACACACAGGCCTCCAAATTTGTCTACCCTGTTCATTCGTGTATGCAATACACTTATCAACACCCTCTCATGGATCCACTCCTTCCCTACGCAAACACCCAAATTATCACACAAACCCACTCCATCTCCAAACCCACAGACACCAACTGTGGAGTACCCCAGGGAATATCACTAAGCCCCACGCTTCTCAACATGTACATGGCCATCCTCACCGCCATTGCCAGGTAGCATGGGCTTAGCATATCATCACACACAGAGGATACACAGCACATCCTCTCCCTCACAAACAAAGCCAAAGACACATCAAGCTGCGCACAGAAATGAATGTCGGAACGAGCTGAATGGATGGAAACCATCTGCATAAGCTCAAATCAGAGGAGAATGACCTCCTCATCCTTGGCCCATCCACATGCGCATGTGCAAAACCCTGGTGGATCTTGGGCCTTGTGAGGCTGCCCCCAGTGACAGACCACGCATGCAACCTCCGCATCATCCACAACTCCTCCATCACCCTGACCTGCCAGATCTACTCCATTGCCTGCAACAGCTCCAACTGCATCCTGAGCCTACAGAAGGCAATATATTGCAATGGGTAACACCATAATGACTAAAATATGTAAACAACGCACACATCACCAGCAGACTGGAGTACGACCTCAAAACCTTTAATCAATGTAAGCAGGAATTCTGTTTAGCAGAGTAGGACAGATTTAAATATATCCAGCTCCAACATTGGTTACAGGGCTCCTCTCTAGTGCAGACGGCCACGCAACCCTTCACGCCGATTGAGCATTTGGCTGGTCATTCCGGCCCCACAAAGGGACGAATCTCTCCCATATACCAAGTGCTCCAGCATTGGCTGGGTTTTGACACCCATCACTATCAGCGGCGGCGGCTGTCCCTTTCTGGTGTAGATATTACCCCTTGTCAATAGGCGCGTCTCAGGTGTGACATGCCTAAATATTTCAATGGCATCCCCCAACAGTAATCTGCCTACAAAGTAATGACTCAGTGGTACTATACACCTACTAGATTCAGAAAATGTTACCCAATGCATCCCCCTTGTGTTGGCATTGTACTCATGCGCTAGGAGATTGAATACATATTTGTTGGACGTGCCCTCTACTGACTGCTCATTGGAAAGAAGTCCTCAGCCATATTAAACGGGTACATGGATATCCATTGCCTACAGATACGCTCATGAGCATTCTGGGCCTGAAGCCAGTGAACCTGAGAGCCATGACTCGTCATGATTGGCATCTTAGCCTTCGTATGCTGGGTGCTGGCCAAATAATCGGTTGCCCTCTTTTTGAAGAAAGCAGAAACACCTCCTATAAACGTGTGGTTAGCCGCTTATGGCACACAGTGGCAATGGAGCTGCTCATGGCGCATCTTCAGCTAAGGTATCATAAATTCTGGGAATATTGGAACGCCTTGAGGTACCATTTGGGGCGACTGGAAAACGTTAGAGTACAACCACCGAGACTCCGAGCCTTACAGTTGCTTGATGATGCAGTACACGCCACTGAACCAGAGGGTTCTTGGAATCCTACGGACTGACTACACTGCATATCCCCCATACACTCTTCATCACCTAGACACCCTGTCTTCCGACGCTTAGATCACTGTTGCCGTCCTATGTTCAGCGTCGCATGCTGCCAGAGATAGTCACTGATGTAGCGAGAGCAACACTCATTAGTATTGTAGGGCCACATTACTAAGCATGGTGTTAACATTATCGCCGCGTCAGCGGCAGTAAACTAAAGCTAAAGTGGTGATGATGGGCTTGACAATACGCAGAAGTGAATTCCCATTGAAGCCCATGCCCTGGTGTGAACATGGGCTTCCATGGTAAATCTCCATGGCGTGGTAACAATCCCATCATCGCCACTTCAGCTGCAGTTTTCGGCTGCTAAAGCGGCGATAATGTTAACGCCATGCTTGATGATATGCCCTGTGATGTTTCTTGACACTGGCAATAGGGCGTCTTTTTTGACCCATCGTCGCATATGCTCATCCTTCCCCACTATTGTATCTTCTTTGTTCCTGTTTTGATTCATAATGTATAGCTAATGGATTAAAGACTGCCATACCAACGCACCACCGGCGTGCTTAATAGGGACAGTCTTAAAACGCTGATGCGTGCCCAGGTGTCATATGGCCTTTCTGCCAGCCTATAAACCATTGGGACTCCAGGATGCCAGTATGGGAGTTTCTTTGCGTCCAACTAGCCGCTGTGCTTATGATATGGTTTCTTGCATTAAGTCATGGCGTCCTACACGTCTTCTTAGGCCCACAGTGTTAGACATTAAGGGGCAGATTTCCAATAACTGGCGCATCCCTACATATCAGCAGGGATGCTCCAGTTATTGTGCACCACGCCCCCGCCACCAAGGATGCGCCGCATATACAATGCGGTGCACCATGGGCCACAAACAGAACCAATTCGTGACGCATCTGTTACATAAATGTGGCGCTTTGCTGGAGGGGGTTTGCAAGTGCGACGCAGCCCCTCCAATGCTCTGGGGGGCCCTATTTTTACAATGCTGCGTCAATCCTTACGCCTGCTACAAGCAAACGCAGGGTTCTGACGCAGCATGGGCTTATAAGTGAGTGAGTGAAATCTTGTAGATTTCACTCAGCTACTTTTCTGAGGCATTCCTGCGCCAGAACGCCACCCCCTGTGCAGGAACGCCTCCTTCTGGCGCAGGGCTTTAGAACTTGGCATATCTCCCAGATGCGTCATGTTGTAGATACCCCGCTGCATGGTGCATCTTTTTTGCCGCCGCTGCATCACAAAAGGGACGCAATGGCGGCATAAAAGAGGCGCAAGGGGCTTGTAAATCTGCACCATGATTTATGGTGCTTGGAGTTTAGATCTTCCCTAATGGGTGTTGCCTTGCAACAACTGCATGCTGCTGTATCACGTAATAATCAATGTATAAAATCTAAATGCCAAATGAAACATATTGAAACAGAAAGGAAAATTAAAATGGTCTTAAAGTGAAAAAATAATGTCCAGGCGAAGTTTTAATCATCTTCATCATGAAAATACACCATTGTATCATACAGTTTCACCATTGGGCCCTTTGCGGCTTATTAGCAAGCATATTTTAATCGCATTTGAACAAAGAAAATGCTGCATACACCTCACAGTTTGCGTATGGACCTTTGCGGCCTATTAGTGCACATGTTAGACCTGGCACCATTGGCATGGGTCTCCTTTCCATTTTTGCTGTTGCCTGATGTGTTTTTCTGGTGTTCGATGCTTTAGGCACTGTGCCACTGCTATTCAGTGCCACAGTGCAAGTGCTCCCTACTGTAAATTGATGTATTGATTAATGGTTCCATGATTGGATATTTGGTTTACTTGTCAGACCCTAGTACAGTGCACTGAGTGTGCCCAGGGCGTGTAAATCCAAATGCTGCTAGTGGGCTTGCAGCACTGGTTGTGCCGCCCACAGAAGCGGCCTGGTAAAATGTGTCTAAGGTCTGCCATTGCCGAGACTGCGTGCAGTCTCGAACTGTCATGCTGACTGGGCAAGTGCACCCACTTGCCAGTCCCTAAACCTTCCCTTTTCTTCATATTAGTCACCCCTATGGTAGGCCCAAGGGCAGGGTGCACTGTAAGTATAAGGTAGGACAAGCCCTGATGTGTGTGGCATGTCCTAATAGTGAAGTACAGCCATTTTAGTTTTTCACTATTGCAAGTCTACCTGTTCTCCATAGGCCAGAATGGGCTGTTAGAATTATTGCACTTTATAATCCTAGCAGGCTCAGAGAACATGGTAGAAATTCGAGTTTAGTATGCCTGGACTCAGAATAATAGAATACATCTTTTAGTAAAGTTTATTTTAATATTCTATGTTTGCAAATGCCACTTTTAGAAAGTAGGTATTTGCTTGCCTAACCATTTGAGCCCGCCTCTGCGAGGTTGTGTATTCCTTGTCTGGGTTTGTGTGTGACAGGACTGGGGAATTCCAGGAGACAGGCTGGGGCTGCCTGGTGGTGAATAGGGAGATTTGCATCTAGATGTGAGGGAGGAGTCACATCTGGGACCTGAAAAGGGCTGGGCCTTCCTCTACAATGCTGGCTCCACCCCCTGTGGTGTGTCTGATGTCTCTGCCCTGCACACTGAAAGAAGAGAAGGAAAACTGTCAACAAAGTGCTCCTGGACTGTACTTGCTTTCCAAAATGCTGGCTCCACCTCCTGTGGGGCGTCTGATGTGCCTGCCCTGTTCTGTGGAAGGAAAGGAGAAGTCTGGTAAACAGAGTGCTTCAGAACTGGCGTGAACTGGGCACAAGCCCTTCTCCCCTCAGAGAACAAAGGATTTTGGGGTATAAGTATTGGGACCCTGAGCCCATGAAATTAGATCACTCCCGGAACTGACAAGACGAAACCTCTGCTGAGGAGAAGGAACCTGAAGAAACTGAGGAGAGACTATTCCCAAGCTGAACTGCTGCTTGGGGGATTGGCCTGCAGTGGTTGCCTTGCTGCCAAAGGGAGGAGAAAGACGTTGTGGACTTTTCTTTTCAACTTGTGGAAAGATCTCCAAGGGCTTGGAAGAGAGCTTGCCCCTGACCGAAGTCCTGGGACCAGTGGACTTCACCAGCCTTTGTGAATTGGTGCTGGAAACAAGTGGCTACAGAGGCAGGAAGCTGTGACCGACTCTCACGACCGGCCCAGTGGCCTATAGGCACCGCACCAAGCAATGTCCGCCTCGAACAACGCAAGCTCTGCACTCACCTACTCCATCAACGGGCCATAGCCTGCGCCCCGACTGGAAGGACACCGCGACGTGCAACGCCTCGCTACACCGAATCGAACTGGTCTGTCCAACGCGGTCACTGCTGCTGACTTTGAGTCTTGTGACTGCACCGGAGTTGGGCACCGCCTCGCACGCTTTGTGATGCACCGACCGACTAGCACCGCTGTCCGGACTGATCGACGCCAGCTCCCGAACTCCGGCTCGTTCGCCGCACCGCAAGCTGCAAGCACCGCATCGTAGCACCGTCTCGCCCTGCAACGCAAGTCTTGGATCCACCGACTCTGTCAACGGGCCGCTGCCTGCACCGCATCGAGGGACAACGCGTCCTGCAACGCTTCCTTTCTGCAAACGCGACGATCACCGGAACCGGCCCGCACTTCCGTGCAGGCCGCCCCAAGTAAAAGGTACTGTGACTGAGTCTGTCGAACATTTTAGTGGGCCCGTACGGATGCGGTCTGCTAGATGTGCTAGACTCTGTTATTTTCAACGACACTGTAGCCCGTCCGGGTTACCGACTCGCACAGAACCTTGATTTAAGCCTTTTTAACCTGAACTTTTGAAATTTAATAGTACTGTGGATTCTTTTTGTCGTTTATTGGTCTTGTGATCACTCGATATAAAGTATACCTATTTTTGATATAAAACCTGTGTGGTGTCCATTTGTAGTGTTGTCACTGGGTTACTGTATGTGGTCACAAATGCTTAACTTACATCGCCTCTGAAATAAGCCTTGACTGCTTGTGCCACGCCGCCAAGAGGGTGAGCAGGGGTTATTTTGGGAGAGTAATTCACTTGCCCTGACTTGAGGAGAGGCTCCCTGCTTGTCACAAGTACCTACCTGTGCCAACCAGAGACCCCCAATTCTAACATTGGAAGTCAAGCGGAAAGGATTCCGAATTTGCATTTGTGACTCATGTACAGTGATTGGTGAACACTACTTAGTGAGTGCAGACCATAACGTTACTTGTTTTTGCCAGAGATCTCCATTTTTTTTTAAATCATGCCTGATTCTGTCATTGTGGAGGAGACAGCCTCTGTTGCATCTGTTAATTGTGATTGGGAGGAAGAGAAACTAGAAAGCTACACCAACAAGCAGCTCAAAAGCTTCTGCAAAAAGTTTTAAATTACCCTGACCGGAATCACTAAGAAGGAGCACTACCACAAGGCGCTGAGGGCGTGTATGGCAGCAAGCAATGCCCCTGGGGATTTGGGAGATTATGAGGATACAGAGCAGCAGCTTGGTGGGCCACTGGGTGTGAGAGAAGGGGTGCACCCTCCCCAGTGGGTAGCAGTGTTTCTGCCCGAGGTCTGTCCCCAGAAGAGTTGGCACACAGAAAAGAAAACAGGATGCACGAAATAGAGATGGCTAAGCTCAAATTGAATGGGCAACTGGAGCTAGAAAGCAAGAAAATGGCTCTAGAAGTAGAGCTAGAGAGCAAAAAATTGGCTCTGGAAAAAAAGAGATTGCAATTGGAGCATGACCAAGTTTTGAGGGAGTTGAATCTGAAAGCTAGGTGCCTAGAGAGCACTCCCTCTGGAAGCAGCACACCGCCAGCACATGGGGAAGGTAGAAAATACATCCCCAAAGATGTGGCAAAGGAGTTTTTTTAAGAATGATGATATTGGGGAGTGGTTCAGAGCCTATGAGGTAGCCATGTCTTCTCACTGGGTCCCTGAGAGAGATTGGGGAGCGGGGTTGTGGGGAAGATTCCTTAGTGAGGGGCGGGACACACTGTGGGACTTGCCTTCTGAAGTCCATAACGCCTATAGCCACATGAAAGAGGCACCCATGACTAGGTATGGTTTGACCCCTGAACTATATAGGCAGAGGTTCAGAAAGTGCAAGAAGATAGAGAATAGTACCTGGGTAGAGTATGTCACTTTCTTTTGCAGAGCATTGGATGGTTGGGTAAAGGGCAGCAAAGTTAATGATTTTCAAGGTCTCTTGGATTTGATTGCATGGGAGCACTTGTCTGATAATTGTTTTGCAGAGCTGCACCAGCACCTGATTGATAGCAAGCTGACTAACCCTAGGAAGCTTGCTGAGAGGCGGACCGCTGGGTCAGTACCAGGGTCCACAAGGGTCACATGGGAGACTCCGCCAGAGGTGGGCAGGGTCCCCAGCAAAAACATGGGGGGGACAAGGGTAAACAGAGGGAGTTCCGCAGAGGGCCCCAAAGTAGTTCCCAAGGGAACCAAGGGAAAGGTTCCCAGCCTCCCCCTGAGAAAAAGCCAGTGGTCCCGACAGGTAATCCTGTTCCACAGGGACCCCTGCAATGTTACAGATGTGGGGATCTGGGTCATAGGGCGAATTATCCCAGGTGCCGCCTGTTTGGTGAACCAGCACCCACTGGTGCTGCGCCCCGGCATATGGCTAGTGTAGCCTTTGGGGAGGAGGTGGAAGTCCAAGGTGGGTGGGGTCCCGCAGAGATATCCCTTGTCTCTTTAGGAGACTGTGAGGTGATCCCAGAGAACCAACTGCCCAACAACACTAAGAAATTTGGGCAGTGGGTGACCATCAATGGCCAAAAGGTGGAGGCTCTTAGAGACACAGGAGCCAGTGTGACAGCTGTCATGTGTCACCTGGTGTCTTAAGAGCAGGTTGTCCCACATGCATTCTGCCAAGTTGTTAATGCCGACAACACAGAGAGTCATTATACAATGGCTCATGTTCCCTTTGAGTGGGGGGGTCTCTGGTACTCTTCAGGTAGCTGTGAGGCCCGCCATGCCTGTTGACTGTTTGTTGAAGAATGATTTGGAGAGCTCACCTTGGGAGAAGGAGGAGAAGAGTACTTACCTGAGGATTGTGGGTCTGCCTGACTGGGCGTGCGTGACCACCCGGTCAATGGCAGCCAGTAGGGGCGCTCAAGAGGTCCTGGAGCCTGAGAGGTGGGCCCAGGAACCTGCCTTAGAGAGAAGTGGCAGGG
Source organism: Lissotriton helveticus (assembly GCF_964261635.1). Taxonomy (NCBI): domain Eukaryota; kingdom Metazoa; phylum Chordata; class Amphibia; order Caudata; family Salamandridae; genus Lissotriton; species Lissotriton helveticus. Next base: position 1,071,417,168 of record NC_136067.1, on the reverse strand, counting down.
GGTGCGGGAAACCGGACCCTGAAGTTTCCACGGCCCAGGAGGAGGTAGACCCTGAGGGGGATGCCCTGGAGCCTACCGGGGAACAGGTAGCTGAACGGGGGACCTGTCTGAGCTGACCCACTGGCAGCAAGAAGGAGGCCCCTCCAGGGAAGAATTCTGCAGGGAGCAGAGAGAATGCCCTTCTCATGAGGGCTTGCGGCAGCAGGCTGCAAGCCAGCTGCAGGTGATCAGTCTGGGTCACATTGGATCTATTGGGAGAATGGTCTCCTGTATAGCGAGCCTAAGGTTGCTGAGCCTGGGTCAGCCCATGTGCTGGTGGTACCCCAGCGCTTCAGAGCCTTCCTACTGGGGCTGGCTCATGATGTGCCATTGGCAGGATATTTGGGGCAGGACAAGACCTTTGAGAGGCTTGTCACCCACTTTCATTGGCCCCAAATGCGCAAGAGTTCAGACACTCATTTTAGGACCTGTCAGACTTGCCAGGCAAGTGGAAAGAGTGGGAGGAAGCAGAAGGCTCCTCTCCAGCCATTCCCTGTGGTCAGTACCCCCTTTGAACGGGTAGGGATTGACATTGTGGGGCCACTAGACCCCAAGACAGCCATGGGCAACAGGTTCATCCTGGTCTTGGTGGACCATGCCACCCGGTACCCGGAAGCCATACCTGAGGACAGTGACGGCCCCCGTGGTGGGATGAGCACTGATGGGAATTTTCTCACAAGTAGGATTCCCTCGAGAGGTTGCGTCTGTCCGGGGCACCAACTTCATTTCTAAGTACATGAAGTCTCTGTGGCAGGAGTGTGGGGTGCCTTACAAGTTCACCACTCTTTACCACCCCCAAGGAAATGGGTTGGTTGAAAGGTTCAACCAAACCCCGAAGGGCATGATTATGGGTCTTGAGGAACTCATGAGGCGTATGTGGGATGTCCTCTTACCATGCCTGTTGTTCTCATACCGGGAGGTGCCACAGAAATCTCTAGGGTTCAGTCCCTTTGAGCTTCTCTATGGGCACCCGGTCAGAGGACCTCTGAGTCCGGTCAAGGAAGGCTGGGAGCAATCTCCCAGGAAACCTCCCCAGGATGTATATAGCTACAGGCTGGCCTTCAGAAACCAGACTAGGCGTTTCAGGCAACTTGCTGAGGTGAATCTGGAAGCCAGCCAGAAGGAGATGAAGCGGTGGTATGACCAGAATGCCACTCTGGTGGAGCTTCAACCTGGTCAGAAAGTGTGGGTCATGGCCCCAGTGGAGCCCTGTGTGCTCCAGAATAAGTGGACCGGACCATTTGAGGTTGTGGAGCGCAAGAGTCCAGTTACCTACCTGGTGGACTTGCGGTCTCCCAAGAACCCCTTGAGGGTCTTGCATGTCAACCGCCTTAAGCCCCACTTAGAGAGGTCTGAAGTGGGCATGCTCTTGGCGACAGATGCTGGAATGGAAGAGGAGACTGAGCCTCTTCCTGAACTCCTGGCGGCCACAGAGCAAGATGGGTCAGTGGATGGTGTTAACCTCTCTTCCACCCTGACCCCTGAGCAACAGAATGACTGCCGCCAGTTGCTGGGACAGTTTTCTGATCTGTTCTCCCTGGTTCCTAGTATCACAGATTGGTGCGCCCATGATGTAGATACAGGAGACAGCTTACCTGTGAAGCACAAGTCTTACAGGGTAACTGACAGGGTAAGGACTTGCATCAAAGAGGAGGTCTTAAAGATGCTTGCACTAGGGGTGATTGAGTCCTCCAGCAGTCCTTGGGCCAGCCCAGTGGTCTTGGTCCCAAAGGCTACAGCGCTGGGTGCCACACCCGAACTCTGGTTCTGTGTGGACTACCGAGGGCTCAATTCGGTCACGAAGACCGACGCGCACCCGATCCCCAGAGCTGATGAGCTCATTGATCGGTTAGGGGCTGCACGGTACCTCAGCACGTTTGACTTGACGTCTGGGTATTGGCAGATCACCTTGACTGATGGGGCAAAGGAGAGGTCAGCATTCTCCACACTAGAAGGGCATTTACAGTTCCGGGTTATGCCCTTTGGGAGGAGGAATGCCCCTGCCACCTTTCAGATTTTGGTCAACCAGGTGTTGGTTGGACTGGATGAGTTTAGTGCCGCCTACCTGGATGACATTGCAGTGTTCAGTGTCACTTGGGAAGAACATCTGCGCCACCTCTGGGAAGTGTTGTTGTCACTGCGGAAGACATGCCTCACGATCAAGGCGAGTAAGTGCCAGATCGGGCAGGGTTCTATGGTGTACTTGAGACATCAAGTTGGGAGCGGCCAGGTGGCGCCCCTACAACCCAAGATTGAAACCATCCTGGCTTGGGAACCCCCAAAACCCAGTCAGAGGTGAGGGCCTTCTTAGGACTCACCGGGTACTACAGGAGGTTTGTCAAGGGGTATGGCAACATGGTTGCACCCTTGACAGAGCTGACTTCCAAGAAGCAGCCCAAGAAAGTGATTTGGATTGACACCTGTCATGGAGCTTTTGAGGCCCTGAAAGCTGCCATGTGCACGGTGCCCGTGCTCCTGGCACCCAACTTCTCCAAAGAGTTCGTCGTTCAGACAGACGCTTCAGAGCATGGTGTGGGGGTTGTTTTGTCACAGATGAATGAAGAGGGCCTAGATCAACCTGTAGCCTTCATCAGTAGGAGGTTACTTCCACGGGAACAGAGGTGGAGTGCTATTGAGCGTGAGGCATTCGCTGTGGTCTGGGCACTGAAGAAGCTGAGACCATACCTTTTTGGGACTCACTTCCGGGTTCAGACAGAACAGAGGCCCCTCAGATGGTTGATGCAGATGAGGGGTGAGAATCCAAAGCTGTTGAGGTGGTCCATTTCCCTACAGGGTATGGACTTTATGGTGGAACACCGCCCTGGTACAGAACACGCCAACACTGATGGTCTGTCCAGATTTTTCCATCTTAGTGATGAGAACTCCCAGGAGGTAGGGTAGTTCTCCCCACATTTCAGCTGGAGGGGACACGTGTTAGACCTGGTACCATTGGCGTGGGTCTCCCTTCCATTTTTGCTGTTGCCTCATGTGTTTTTCTGCTGTTAGATGCTTTGGGCACTGTGCCACTGCCATTCAGTGCCACAGGGTGTGCACCCGTTACAACGCAACTTTTATAACGCATGGTTTTACAACGCAATTTTTACACCGCATGATCCATTACAACGAATACCGTTACATCACATTTTTTTACAACGCATATACCTTTACAACGCATACCATTACAACGTAAGTAGGGTTTTTGGGTAAAGGGGTATTTTTAGGGTTCAGGGCTAGGTTTGGGTTTTTGGGTAAAGGGGTATTTTTAGGGTTCAGGGCTAGGTTTGGGTTTTTGGGTAAAGGGGTATTTTTAGGATTCAGGGCTAGGTTTGGGCTTTGGGGTAAAGGGGTATTTTTAGGGTTCAGGGCTAGGTTTGGGTTTTTGGGTAAAGGGGTATTTTTAGGGTTCAGGCCTAGGTATGGGTTTTTGGGTAAAGGGGTATTTTTAGGGTTCAGGGCTAGGTTTGGGTTTTTGGGTAAAGGGGTATTTTTAGGGTTTAGGGCTAGGTTTGGGTTTTTGGGTAAAAGGGTATTTTTAGGGTTCAGGGCTAGGTATGGGTTTTTGGGTAAAGGGGTATTTTTAGGGTTCAGGGCTAGGTTTGGGTTTTTGGGTAAAGGGGTATTTTTAGGGCTCAGGGCTAGGTTTGGGTTTTTGTGTAAAGGGGTATTTTTAGGGTTCAGGGCTAGGTTTGGGTTTTTGGGTAAAGGGGTATTTTTAGGGTTCAGGGCTAGGTTTGGGTTTTTGGGTAAAGGGGTATTTTTGGGGTTCAGGGCTAGGCATGGGTTTTTGGGTAAAGGGGTATTTTTAGGGTTCAGGGCTAGGTTTGGGTTTTTGGGTAAAGGGGTATTTTTAGGGTTCAGGGCTAGGTTTGGGTTTTTGGGTAAAGGGGTATTTTTAGGGTTCAGGGCTAGGTTTGGGTTTTTGGGTAAAGGGGTATTTTTAAAATATTAAGTTAAATAAAAAAAAAAATTAAATTAAAATTAAATAAAATTAAATTATATTAAATGTATTAACTTACATTTAAAAAAAAAAAGATATACTTACCTATACTTACGTTGTAATGGTATGCGTTGTAAAGGTATATGTGTTGTAAAAAAATGCGTTGTAATGGTATTCGTTGTAATGGATCCTGCGTTGTAAAAGTTGCGTTGTAAAAGCATGCGTTGTAAAAGCATGCGTTATAACGTCATACATCCGTGCCACAGTGCAAGTGCTCCCTACTGTAAATTGATGTAGTGATTAGTGGTTCCATGATTGGATATTTGGTTTACTTGTCAGACCCTAGTACAGTGCACTGAGTGTGCCCAGGGCATGTAAATCCAAATGCTGCTAGTGGGCTTGCAGCACTGGTTGTGCCACCCACAGAAGCGGCCTGGTAAAATGTGTTTAAGGTCTGCCATTGCAGGGCCTGCGTGCAGTCTCATACTGTCTTGCTGACTGGGCAAGTGCACCCACTTGCCAGTCCCTAAACCTTCCCTTTTCTTCATATTAGTCACCCCTATGGTAGGCCCAAGGGCAGGGTGCATTGTAGGTATAAGGTAGGACAAGCCCTAATGTGTGTGACATGTCCTAATAGTGAAGTACAGCCATTTTCGTTTTTCACTATTGCAAGGCTACCTGTTCTCCATAGGCCAGAATGGGCTGTTAGAATTATTACACTTTATAATCCTAGCAGGCTCAGAGAACATGGTAGAAATTCGAGTTTAGTATGCCTGGACTCAGAATAATAAAATACATCTTTTAGTAAAGTTTATTTTAATGTTCGGTGTTTGCAAATGCCACTTTTAGAAAGTAGGTATTTGCTTGCCTAACCATTTGAGCCCGCCTCTGCGAGGTTGTGTATTCCTTGTCTGGGTTTGTGTGTGACAGGACTGGGGAATTCCAGGAGACAGGCTGGGGCTGCCTGGTGGTGAATAGGGAGATCTGCATCTAGATGGGAGGGAGGAGTCGCACATGGGACCTGAATAGGGCTGGGTCTTCCCTCTATAATACTGGCTCCACCCCATGTGGTGTATCTAATGTCTCTGCCCTGCACACTGAAAGAAGAAAAGGAAGACTGTCAACAAAGTGCTCCTGGACTGTACTTGCCTTCCACAATGCTGGCTCCATCTCCTGTGGGGCGTCTGATGGACCTGCCCTGTGCTGTTAAAGGAAAGGAGAAGTCTGGTGAACAGAGTGCTTCAGAACTGGCTTGAACTGGGCACAAGCCCCTCTCCCCTTAGAGAACAAAGGATGTTGGGGTATAAGTATTGGGACCTTGAGCCCATGAAATTAGATCACTCCTGGAACTGACAAGATGAAACCTCTGCTGAGGAGAAGGAACCTGAAGAAATTGAGGAGAGACTATTCCCAAGCTGAAGAGCTGCTTGGGGGATTGGCCTGCAGTGGTTGCCTTGCTGCCAAAGGGAGGAGAAAGACTTTGTGGACTTTTCTTTTCAACTTGTGCAAAGATCTCCAAGGGCTTGGAAGAGAGCTTGCCCCCTGACCGAAGTCCCAGGACCAGTGGACTTCACCAGCCTTTGTGAATTGCTGCTGGAAACATGTGGCTACAGAGGCAGAGAGCTGTGACCGACAATCACGACCGGCCCGGTGTCCTGTAGGCGCCGCACCAAGCAACGTCCGCCTCAAAAAACGCAAGCTCTGCTCTCACCGACTCCGTCAATGGGCCGTAGCCTGCACCGCGACGTGCAACGCCTCGCTACACTGAATCAAACTGGTCTGACCGACGCAGTCACTGCTGCTGACTTCGAGTCCTGTGACCGCACCAGAGTTGGGCACCGCCTCGCACGCTTTGCGACGCACCGCCTGACTCGCACCACTGTCCGGACTGATCGACGCCAGTTTCCGAACTCTGGCTCGTTCACGGCACCGCAAGCACCGCATCGAAGCACTGTCTCGCCCTGCAACGCAAGCCTTGGATCCACCGACTCTGTCAACGGGCCGCTGCCTGCACCGCATCGAGGGACAACGTGTCCTGCAACGCTTCCTTTCTGCAATGCGACGATCGCCGTAACTGGCCGTCACGTCCCTGCCGGCCGCCCCAAGTAAAAGGTACTGTGACTGAGTCTGTCGACCATTTGAGTGAGCCCGTACTGACGCGGTCTGCTGGATTTGCTAGACTCTGTTATTTTCCACGACGCTGTAGCCTGTCCGGGTTACAGACTCTCACAGAACCTTGATTTAAGCCTTTTTAACCTGAACTCTTGAAATTTAATAGTACTGTGGATTCTTTTTGTCGTTTATTGGTCTTGTGATAACTCTATATAAAGTATACCTATTTTTTATATAAAACCTGCGTGGTGTCCATTTGTAGTGTTGTCACTGGGTTACTGTATGTGGTCACAAATGCTTAACTTACATTGTCTCTGAAATAAGCCTTGACTGCTTGTGCCACACCGCCTAGAGGGTGATCAGGGGTTATTTTGGGAGAGTAATTCCCTTGCCCTGACTAGAGGAGAGGGTCCCTGCTTGTCACAAGTACCTACCTGTGCCAACCAGGGACCCCCAATTCTAACAGCACATATTTATATCGCATTTCATAAAACGGGCCGCATTCACATTACAGTTTAACACTGAAGACCTTTGCGGCCTATTTGTGTCCAGATTTTCATCGCTTTTGCTAAATTTTTGCAGATAACACACAGGAAGTGACGTATTTCTGCTTCCTGTCACAGGGGTGTGGTATTCACTTTCACTTTCACTTTTCAGCACATTGCTAGTGATTTTGCTGAGAGAAGGAGGTGTGTGGTGGATTGTGCTGTTGATTTGAGATTTTGAGAGTGGTGCTGTGTGCTGTGTCCTGTGAAAAGTGTCTGTTTAGTCTGTTTTAATTGTTTTAGATTGTTTGTGTGTCTACTGTCCTCAGTCTTGTTGTATTTGTGTGGGGTTAGTTAGGTAGACTTTGTTAAGTGGGTTATTATTTCTTAGTTTTAAGTGGGTGCAGGGGGATGCCAGGGGGATGCCAGCTGTGGGAAGGTACAGGAGGATGACCGAGGGGGTATTGGGGGGCTCCCTCTGGTTGATAAAGTACTATCTTCCATTGATGTTGGAGAGTGGGGGACATATCCTTCAGGGATACAAGGTGACTGTGAGGAAGCTGTGCTGGGAGCGTGTGCGGGTCCATATGCTCTGGGAATTTGGTGTCAACCGGAACGTCCGCCAGTGGAAGCACCGCTGGCAGGACATGTTGGCACGTGAGGCAGACATCCTGGACTTCGCCGGGGTGATGCCTGACCTACAGGGTGGTAAGTGAAAAGCCCATTTTATTCCATTACAATAGTTATGTACGCAAATGAGTGACGTGTGTGACAAGTAGGTATGACATCTACATGCTGTCTCAACACTGTGATACTGTGACAACATGGTCCAGACAATGTTTTTAGCCAAAAACACTTGTGCATGATTCACGTAACTTAGGATTGGAATGACTAACTCTTCCAACCACAGTGTGTGCAACAGTAGAGTAGGTGTATGAGTAGTGAATCCAAATATCCCTTATTGTATAGCACCATCAAGTGCCAGTTTTAGTGAGTAGTCACGTTGTAATTAATGTGTGAACACATATTTGTGCTGTGAAGACCACATATGGAACAGAGATCTCCCGTGTGACATTTGCCAAAAATTGACAATGAAATTGTAAGTGGCCACTCAGCAGTAAGGGTCGCAAGGCGCGGGGGGTCTTTGCATGTATGAGTCCATCAAGGGTGTAGTCAGTCGAAGAGATGTGTCCAGCTTTTATCATCCTTGATGGTGAGCACTTTTGTCTGTCTGAGGTGGGGCAGATTCTCATCACAGGCCATGTCTGCAAGGTAGGAAAAGGAGCAGACTCACAATCTTGTCTCTTTTGTGCCGATGAACACATTGTAGGACAGATGGCCTGATCATAGGTTCTTTTCATGTGTGTAAAGTAAGTTGTACACTGAGGTAAGCTGGTCCAGTGTTAAGGAGGGCTGTGTGAGCGGGGATGAATATCTTGGAGGAGGATTCGAGCTCCAATGTAGAGACAGTGGACTGTGCGCAGATGGTGGGAGATGTGTCAGTGTCCTGGCAGCGTGAGGATCAGTACTGCGGTGGCATGTGTGTTGCCCTGTAGCTTGCAGATGTGCTTTGACTTCCTTCCAGCTGTGAGATTGGGGCTGTATTTGGGTGAGCTGTTGCCCAGGGCATGAGTGACTGTCCATGTGTGTTTGAGTGGTAATCATGTGATGGCCTAACATCGGGGGCAGAGGGTATGGAAGCAGGAACAGGAGATGGGGTAGATCTTGGGGTTCATACATATATATTACAGTACATCAAGAATCACAGTTTGCGTGCTTTGTCCCGGGGGTGGGTGTTTCCAAGTGCATGGTATCACCATGTGTAAAGCCATGCATCTCTGCCTTGGAACATGACGGGAACTGACGTTTTGTTGTTGATCAGTTGTAGGCTGCTGTCTGTTAGCCATATGGCAAGGCCTTCCATGCTTTAGCAAAAGTTGTGTATGGCGGAGATGTGTCATTTGGCTGTGAAGAGGCTGAGTTGTTGCTCGTTGTTGTATGGTACAATGTAGATTCCATAGCTTCAGAAGATAGTTGCAGGCGGAGCCATGTAGATGTTGCCAAGCCTCGGGCTGAGGGTGGTCCCCTGGTGCACTCCACAGGTTGCTGTAGTGGGGTCTGAGAGGAAAGGGGGCACTCTGTCCCACAGTGTTTGTATATAGATAAAGGAGCAGATCCAGGTGAGGGCCTTCTCTGGGATCCACGCGTCATGGATTTTGCACATTGGTGTGTGTTGAGAGACAGTGTTGAACGCCACAGAGAGGTAAAGTATGATGAGGGCAGCACTGTTACCTTCATCCATTTGTGTGCAGTTGTCCTCCCTTGCGTTGATGATGGGGGTCCATAGACTGTGGTATGACTTGATGCAGTATTGGGATGAGTGGATGATGTTATACTGTCATGATGAAAGTTGAAAGTTGGCTGTCAATGGATTTCTCAATGAGTTTGGTTGGTATAGCTAGCAGGGAGTTGGCCATGTAGTGTTTGATGTTTGTGGGGTCGGCCTTGTGTCCAATCAGGAGTGACTTGAACTCATTGTGTACCATGTAGTTGGTGCCTGAGAACGTTTGATGTTGTGGCAGAGTTTGGCTTACATGTATCTTGCATACAAGCTGAAAATGTTGGAGCAGCAGGGTTCCATGCGGCACCCAGAGTGGTTTGACTTCATTCACTACAGTGTGTCAGTGATGGTGATGGGTGTCCAGTTGTTGATTGCTATTTTGTGGTTGGTGGTTGTGTAGCTGTTGGAGATGCATCTGTGCATGTCTTGTGATGCGATGGCATTGGTGTAGTCTTCCTCAATGTTTGTGATGGAGTACCTGAGTGATGAGTGTGGATGTTGAGCAACGATTCAGGTGCTGTCTGTTTGTGTGAGTAGGAGCATGTTCCTGTGGATGGTGACTGGCTTGAAGGTGGAGTGGACACATCAACAGTCATTCAATTCCATTTAGGGGATGTGGCAGAAGCTCATTGACTCTCCTGTTGTGAAGGGTGGTGCAACGGTGGGTCCCGATGAGTGCCTGTGCTCAGTCACAATCTGGCAGAGTACAATGTTATGTATGTTGTGCAGGATTATATTTGTGCTGGGTTACAGTTGTTTGCCAACGTGGAATTTGCGGTTCACAAATGGGGTGTAGTTGATGGTTGCAATGGCATGCAGGGAGAAGATGTCGGGGATGGAGATGGGAAGAGGCACGCGGGGGCAGCATCGGTGGCCAAGACACGTGCGTGGATGGTAGAAAAGAAGGCTGAAAGGACATAAAGAGTGAGTAACAGACAGCCAGGAAAGAAAGAGCATCAGTAAATTGATGAGGGTGAAAAGTTTGGATGTTAAAAGATTTCAATGATTGCAATATGGAGCGGTAAGCAGGTGATAGAGGTCCATTTGTACACCATGGATGAGGTACAGGTGACCCGGTGGACGGAGGAGGCCATCAGAAACTCACATTAGATAGTGCAGGGGTTTGCGTGAGCCTACATGCAATGTTGGATCTGTAAGCGGGTAGAGCAAATCCACAGAGAAATAGTCAGTGGTCCTGCTCCTCTGTCCCCACAGCGGACGTCATTGAGTAGTGGTGCAATTGTTACAAATTTGCAAAGTGAGGTGGGAGGTGCAATGTGCCAACGCATGATGTGGTTACATCAGACACACAAAGCTGCATCATTTTGGCAAGCATAGGGGCCTATTATGTGTGACCCGCTGTGCAGGATCAACACTGGGCACTGTAGGGCCAAAGTTTGAACAGTTGGGCAAAGACTGTGTGCAGGATGCCGTGTGTGTGTGTCCAGTAAGGGTAACTGTACATGTACAAGCAGAGCCATTGTGTGTGTGACCTATGTGCAGGACAGAACACAGTGTGACATATGCAGAGCTACTTGAGAAGCAGAACTGTACCTACACTGCCCCTGTACATGGTTTATGTGCGGTAATGTCCTTTTCAGGTCAAAAGACACTAAGGAAATTTGACTGCTCCAGAGTGTCATACATCCCAAAGCACTGCGTAACTGCCTCTTACAAACTGCAGAGATGCCATCATATTCAGAACAATTTAGACATCATGCCTGTGTAGAAATGGTGCCTTGAGATTGCGTGACACAACTCATATGTGCATGTCTTACAGCACTGATGTTTTGTGTGGCCCACCACTGCATTCACAGGTCATGTGTGCATGGCAGTCAAAGTCAACACGGTCATGTGGACAACATGTCGTTCACCTCCACAGTGATGCTGCTTTTTCTGTGACTCATGTTTTTCATCATGTTTATGTCACGTTTGTTGATGCCTGGTAATAACACATATTTACATTTGTTCACTCACAGATGGCCGTCAACCCATCACACAGGGTGACATCGATAGATTCCGGGACCCACACGCCACTGGTGAGTATTAACATGAAAAATTCCCATGTTGTGGTGTCATGAATGTCAGTACCGAATGCTACACGTTGTTGTTTGGCATTATGGGTGTGTATCGCATGTCACTCTGCCACAATGTGAAGATGTATTTTGTGAATCAGATTTGTCTGAGAATTGGTAGTTGGATGTGGGGCAAGGCATATCATTCACAGTTGAGACTGTGCCCATCATCAGACAGTGATACAGCTTTCAATTCCTGTGCATGATATCTAGCACCGAATCAAGCAAACTAGTCATTGTTCAAAAAATGCTGCAGGCAATGCGCTCCTTGATTTTAGCACATGTTGAGTAGCACTGCATAGTCAATAAGGCACACTTCCATGCTGTGTATATCGTCCAATGTGCGTGCAGTGGGTGTTGCGTTGTACACCAGGAGGCAGTGATGTTCACGCCATGTAAGTGCAGACATGTTGGCACAATGAAATCTGAAGATATGCTGCATTGTAGCTTCACAGAAGTGGCAGTGTGGAGCTCATAGGGAAAATTAGAAATGGAATGTTACACACACATTAAATAGATGTGTATATCAATTGCAGTTGCATATTTGTGCACTGCAGTGGTGTGGTCAGGCTGTGTCTGTGGTGACATACCATGCTTGTCTCTGGATCATGTGTACTAACTCCTCTGTCACAATTGGTGACATCACACAACAAGCATTTTGTGAGCATGCTTTCACTCTGCATCATCTGATCTCACATTGATTTTGCAATGCCGGGCTCTCCAACACTCTGTGAGTAGGCATTTGGCATTGGCAACACCATAACCTCATGACCCCAGGGTGCCATTGCTATGTGTAGTCCATTTTAACTGTTTGCGTTGTGAACGCATGTGTGTTCTCATCTACTACACAGTGAGATTAGTTGTTACAAGACACCCATGAGTGGGATAATTGGTTAAATTATGTCTGCCCCTCGCAGTGTCAAAAAAGCAGACATTGTATAGTGATGGTTGAGTGAGTAACTGCACTTCGTGGTAAAGTCAGCGTTTCATGTGTGATGCGTGTTACAGAAAAATTCTAATTGTTAGTAGGGATGTCCCAGTCTTGTCCCTGTGCATGTAGGCTGAGCTTACAATAGGTTGACATGCACACCTGCACACAGCCACACTAGCACCCATGCACAAGAGTGCCAGTCTTGGCACTGACTCAATAAACTGTTCCCAGTTGCTGGTAGACACACATGGCTGCACATGTGCATTGTAAAGAAGTAGCAGCAGTGTGTCACAGGATCAGATGAGGGTAGTGCTGGCCACGGAGGGCTAATGCCTCCCTATTCGAGTAAATTGTACAAGTTGCACACACTCAGGGTGCACAATGGTGCCATGTTCTGACCGTGTCGTTAGCATTTAGATTTGTCTGTACATGTCCCCTGCCATGCGCTGTCATGTCACTATCCATAGCCTGTAGTGAACGAATCATGCCTTGACATTTCTTTGGACAGGTCACTTTGTGACTTTACAGAGTTAGGCTTGTGTGTTGCCTTCCATGTTGTATTGGAGTTGGAACATTGATTTCCTGTTGGACCGTGACATAGTGTGATTGGCTTGAAATTGACATTTACTATATTTTACAGACAACATGACTCCTGCGCAGGTCCATGCCTTCCAGGTAGCAAAGGAACGTTATCACCATGTTCGGCGTGTGAACAAGGGCTACCGTGATATGGCGAGGAAGCACCTGGCCGAGAAGAAGGCAGGAAGATGCAAGGCACTGCCAGAAATTACTTAGATTACCCCGCAGCCCATCCCATCCACTGCTTGTGCCAGTGTGGGCCAACAATCGATTTTGCAAGCGCAGACCACACCCGCCCAGGTGCCAGCTACCCCAACACCCGCCCAGGTGCCAGTTCCCCCCACACCCGCCCAGGTGCCGGTTCCCTCCACACCCAGCCAGGTGCCAGTCCCCCCACAACTCTGCCTCAGATGACGGAGGCAATTATGGGGATGTTGGAGGCGGTCAACAGGAACAACAAGTTGTTGACAGACGTTCATGGTGAACTGCTGTACCTAAACCGATACATGAGATCCGCCAACACTTGGGACTTCCATAATCCTACCCATGTTATCCCCCATTCTCCTGTTCTCCCTTCCCACAATGTTATAATTTTATTAGATGTGTAGTTAGTGATGTTTGTATTTAGCTAAGTAGCAGCATCCCCCACAGCGCCTTGAGACACTCACAGCTGGGTGGTGTGCTTTACGGATGTGCTGTTTGATAACTTGATAACTTGAGAAATATATTTGGCTCATACCAGTGGTGGCTGGTGACATTTGAAAGTGGTGCGGCGTAAAAGTTGTGGTGAGTGCACTGTGGCAAGCCCGCCTGCCTTAACGGATATTCAGGAGGGGGGGTTCTACCCCTGAGAACTTTTTTTTATAACAGTGTGCAAATGTTGCATTTTCAAGCAAATTTTACCCTGGTGCAATGTTGTCCATTGTGCTGTCACTACCACGCAATGTAACCAGCATGTAGTGGTATCCCTGTTCTGTCACTACTGTGCAATGTACCAACCTGTTGTCACCACCACATAGTCTATCCCTCCCAATGTATCACTATAGTGTAGTGGAACCAATGTTTAGTGTCACCTTAGTGCTATCATTAATATGCCATTCTCGTGCAGTGTCAAGACAGCTATCCACACAAGGATGGTGTGACAGTGCAGACAAGTGCTGACAGGGATGGTTTGACAGAGAGCGTTGTAACACTGTGGTACAGGGCTCCATGTTTGTGCAGGACTCTGCAGTAGGAGGTGGTACACAGACCCAATGATGGCGTTGTTGGGCCTGGGATGCCCGGGAAAGATGCTTAGCTCCTAAGTCAGAAGGTGAACAACACGATAATGGAGTTCTAGGCTTGGAGCCTGCTCATTGCAGGTAACACGACCCCTATTGTTGGCATGTGTGTGGGGGGAGCAGCAATCATGTCATTAAACCCCCCACTTCCTTCTGAAAGGAGCTGCTCAACAAAATCACCACAATCCCCCACAGCCCCCCTCTCACCCACCTTTTGTCAACACAGGCTGTAGCAGCACTCCCTACACTAGCAAACAGCTTGTTTGTAAGAGTGCCATGCAGTTATAGGAGAGAGTGATGGGAGGAATACGTCATAACAAATGCAATCTATGAATGAAACCTGCATGCATGCCACAGGTGTAGTAGGTGCCAGGCACAAGTGAAAATTATGAAAACATATAGGTATTGGAATAACTTAAATATTGCACAAAGGACAGCCGTATATTTACATTACAAACTCGCAAAGATGCAAAATGACACGAATATCCAGGTATCACAAAACCTGTCCTGAAATAAAGAGCAAAATAAACAATAGAGGAATAGGCAACAATACACCACACACATCTATAGCAACCACACAAACCCTTTGTGAATCAACACCAACTAAATACACACACAATATGCACACTACTTCTCATACACAGGTACACAACACACAAGTATTTACACACTAACCGAAACACACACAAACAATATTTCATGCTCATCCATTTGTCTTTTGTCGTGATAATGTTGTTTCCCCCTTACTTGCCACTACAATTCGGGTTAATTTGACCCAGTGTTTTTTATGTGATTCGATGCTTTGCTCCTCATGGCACTTTTCTTTGACTTGCACCCATATTCATGTAGAATATCAACTTAGAGTGCACCTGGCAGACTGTCGTGTGTCCGTGACCCCTGGAAGCAGAAAAAAGCCCCCCTCCCTCCTTTGTCCGCCTTAAAGCTGATTTCGAAGTGGTGCGAGCCAGGCAACAGCCTCATAATCTGTGCATCTTAATAGCTCGACCTTTGTAATACAAAAAATACATTAATAAAGCTCCGAGTCAGCACACGCCACGGAGCCCATTGATGGACCTAATTAGAGGGCTGAAGATGGTGGATAGAGAGAGGCCTAAAATGTTTAAAAGTAAGAGCAAATTCCCCGAGCAGGACGAACCAAAAAAAAAAAGCCAAAATATAACGTCTTGCTGGAGTCGAACTATGAAACTTGACACAGTTAATCAAATGGCTTCCAGTGAGTCCCACCACAGTGGACAGCGTAGACTCACGTGCGCAAAGCAGTCTGAGGACGAGTCTGCGCAGACTCGATTCCACAGTTTCCCACCTGCCACACCCCTTTCCCAACTCGTCACAGGGTGGGTCCCAGAATGCCCTGTAATGAGTTGGGAAAGGGATGTGGTGACAAGCTCCTCCACTCCCTGATTGACGTGGAGGGTTAGCGATATCGGGCTTAGTATTAAAACGCCCGTGGCTAACTTAACCTCCACGCCATTAGGGGGTGGAGACTGGGCCCTGAAGCTAGGTCTTTGCCGAGCTGATGACATCACAGCCTTCAGGGCTGTGAGGTTATCAGCCGGCAAACACTTGGGCTTCTTTAGGCCCGCCCAGGGAGTATGCAAGGATACTGTCACGTGATCCTGACTTCAAAACAGCCACGGTCACCGCAGCATTATCGATGAGTGGGGCATACAGTGCCCTGTGCTCACTACTGTTCACTACTGACAGAGTATAATTTAGAAGACAACCAAAATCGGGTATTTTTTTATTTAAAAAAATACAAGCATTTATTGAGCACTTCTTTTGTTGAATGTAACGGGGGCGGAGCCCCGACGCCCATATGGAGAAACCGCCACTGGCTCATACGCGGTCATCTCACTGCCTATCCATTCCAGATTGCACATGTAGATTGGTTCTATTTCCCTTGATGGACCTTCTTGTGGATTCACAGCCCCTTACTTATTGCCTCAGTTAAATACTTGCTTGGTCTTGTTAACACGCCTGTGTGAATTAAGTGAATTTATGTACAATACAAGCGGGAGACTGCACCAGTGCTGGCCCATAGAACACATGATTTGATGGATGTTGGAGTGGCAGACATAGTCCATTGTGAGTGTCAGAGCCAAGGGAAGAGGCGGAGTTTGCTGTGCCATTGTCAAGGAAAAATAGATTTGCTGCAAGTCCATGCATGGGTCCCAGGTGAGTGTTTGTGGACGTTGCAAGACATTGGAAGAAGGAGGTCAGTGGAATGAGGTTAAGAAGAATACTAAGGTGAGACAGGTCTTTGTACGTCACTGTCTGCAATTTGTTGTTGATATGCCCCCAAATGAGCCTAAGGTCAGACCAGACACTGGATTATGGATGCAATTCTATGGGGGATTTCATCACGCCTCTTGACGCCACTTTACCTGCATTCTTCTACTGCAAGGCAGTGATGATTTTGTCACCAATCTGGGTAATGTGGCCCCACATCTTATGGATAGGCAAGGAGGCACATTACATGAGATTGCAGGTGTTGTCTTAAATTTTGATTTTGATCATCACCACACACATTCGATTTGTGTGCACACAGACACATGCAACTCTGACACCACATTGTGCACAATTAGGCAAGCTGCCTCGGACATTAGCACACAGGTGACATTAGGCACATGTGCTTGAGAAGTCTGTAGGTATGTACATGTGCGTATGTGTCAGGCTGGCAAGGCGGTGCAGAGTACTAATATCGACGTAGAAATATCGCCTGACATTAAAATCTCCGCAGAAATATCGAGTGGAACAAATATCGACATTAAAAATATAGTTTGACCAGAATATTGACTGACAGGTAAGTAATATCGATAACAATAATATAGTTGTAATAAATATCGTTTACAAAAATATAGTTTACAAAAATATCGATTTACTAATAATGTTATGTATTTTAGTGTTTTAAATGAGAATTGTTTGGTATTTTAATATATGTTTTGGAATTGTATTAGTTATTAATGTTTTTATGTTTCATTTTGTGTTATTACTTCCGTAGCGGGTTGTGGGTTTATAGGGGAATAGGGTGGGAAGTAATTTAATTATTTAAAATTAATTGATTAATGAATGTGTTAATTAATTAATAATAGTGTAATAATTAGTTGTTAATTAATTTCAATTAGTCAATTCATAATTAATTATGTTAATTGTTTAATTAATTTTAGGTGTGTGTTGGGGAGTTCATACGTGTAAATGGCTTGAAGGTTGGTAATTAAATAATTTATTATTGATTAATTATTAAATATTTTTTTTATTAATTACCATTAATTATTTAGTAATTATTGATTGTAAATGTGTAATTATTTTAGGTGTGTGTTGTGGTGTTTTTAAGTGTATATGGTTTGAAAGCTGGTAATTATTTAATTAATTAATTTTAAAAAATATATTAATTTTCATTAATGAATTAGTAAATATTAAATGTAATGTGTAATTAATTTTAGGTGTGTGTGGTGGATATTATAGTTTTAAATAATGTGTAATTAATACATTTTTATTATCTTTGTTAATATTAATATATTTAAATGTATATATTAATTATGTTTATATTGGAAATGAATTTTATTATTTTGTGTTCCAGCGCTTTCCTTACTATTGTACTCACTGGAGTGGGAATAGTCATTTTTACCCCTACGCTATCCAACGCTTTCCCTACTGTTGCACTCTCTGGAGTGGGAATTGTAATTTTCACCCCTACGCTATACAACGCTTTCCCTACTGTTGCACTCTCTGGAGTGGGAATAGTAATTTTCACCCCTACGCTATCCAACGCTTTCCCTACTGTTGCACTCTCTGGAGTGGGAATAGTAATTTTCACCTCTACGCTATCCAACGCTTTCCCTACTGTTGCACTCTCTAGAGTGGGAATAGTAATTTTTACCCCTACGCTATCCAACGCTTTCCCTACTGTTGCACTCTCTGGAGTGGGAATAGTACATTTTACCCCTACGCTATCCAATGTTTTCCCTACTGTTGCACTCTTTGGAGTGGGAATAGTAATGTTTACCCCTACGCTATCCAGCGCTTTTCCTACTGTTGCACTGTCTGGAGTGGGAATAGTAATTTTTACCCCTACGCTATCCAACGCGTTCCCCACTGTTGCACTCTCTGGAGTGGGAATAGTAATTTTTACCCCTACGCTATCCACCGGTTTCCCTACTGTTGCACTCTCTGGAGTGGGAATAGTAATTTTCACCCCTACGCTATCCAACGCTTTCCCTACTGTTGCACCCTTTGGAGTGGGAATAGTAATTTTTACCCCTACGCTATCCAACGCTTTCTCTACTGTTGCACCCTCTGGAGTGGGAATAGTAATTTTTAAACCTACGCTATCCAGCGTTTTCCCTACTGTTGCACTGTCTGGAGTTGGAATAGTAATTTTTACCCCTACGCTATCCAACGCTTTCCCTACTGTTGCACTCTCTGGAGTGGGAATAGTAATTTTTACTCCTATGCTATCCAACGCTTTCCCTACTGTTGCTTTCACTGGAGTGGAAATAGTAATTTTTACCCCTACGCTATCCAACGCTTTCCCTACTGTTGCACCCTTTGGAGTGGGAATAGTAATTTTTACCCCTACGCTATCCAGCGCTTTCCCTACTGTTGCACTCTCTGGAGTGAGAATAGTAATTTTTACCCCTACGCTATCCAACGCTTTCCCTACTGTTGCACCCTCTGGAGTGGGAATAGTAATTTTTACCCCTACGCTATCCAATGCTTTCCCTACTGTTGCACTCTTTGGAGTGGGAATAGTGATTTTTACCCCTTCGCTATCAAATGTTTTCACTACTAATGTTTGTATTTTGTTATTAAATGCATGTATTATTATTTTTTAATATTTTAATGTGTTAATTAAATATAGAATATTATTTTTTATTCAAAATGTTTTATATATGTGTTTATTTTTATATAATTATTAAAGTTTATAAATTAAATAAAGATAATAATAAAATGCAATTAAGAAAATATATGTATATGTACACATTTATTGTGTTTCTATTCAGTAAATTAAGTGTATTTGTTATAATTAGTTAGAATATAAATGTAAATTAATTTATTTTGTTAATAATATTAATATTATTTAATTATTTAATTTAAGTTATGTTATTTTTTAAAGTCGATATTTTTTACATCTATATTTTTTACATCGATATTTTTGAGTCGATATTGTTGTACTTACCTGTTTAAGTATAGGGATTCGATATTTTTGTAGTCGATTTTTTTACATCTATATTTTTGTTAACTATATTTTTGTTATCGATATTTAAACATGGAACCGGCAAGGCATGCACGTGCTTGGACACTACTCAGACATATGTGGGCAATGCTGCAGGTGTGCTGACGTTGGTGGAGGCATGCCTGATAGTGCGCAGGGGCATAGACATTTCCTGCACATCCACAATATGGCATCCGAGTGACATGTGTACTTGTGCAGTAAATTTGCATGTGCATGGTGATGTGAGAAGGCATTTGAAGGCAGAAACACGGAAGTGATGCCAGCGTTTTGCAATAACAGGGAGAATCTGTTCGTATAGTTTGGAACTTCGTACATGCAAAGCACGATTACGAATTGAGGAAAAGCGATGCTCCCTGAGGAAGGGCTTTCAGCCCGAAATGCATAGGAGCTAAATAAAGCAACGAAGCCATACAATGAGAATGAAATGATGAATACATTTCATTAACCAAGTTTTGAAAATTTGGATAAAAAATAAAGTGAACGTTTCCAGCAAAGATATACAACTTTTGGAGTCCTAGTTCTTTGACAGTGAACCTGAAGGAGTGCCAGAGGGATGCAACTAATAGTTCATTAGAAGCACTTTTATCAAATGTGAGAAGGGGGCCATTTGGCTACTTTTCCACATGTCACATTGTTGTGCCACTGTGTGTCTTTCAGATGCACATATGGGGTGCTGTGGCATTGTAATTGGACTATGTTTGCCTAGCTTTACTGTGCACATTTTATGGCCAGTCTGTCCGCCACAATGGGCCATAATATGAAATATGTTGCCAACATTGTAGTAGCTTTTTCAGGAGGGTACTGCTGCTTCTGCGACACAACGATGCTTGCTGATATGCACTATTGGATTCAAATAGCAAACTAGCTTCTGGTGTACACCTGGCCTACTATTTAAATTCAATTAATCATATTAGCATGCCCCTAATCAGTGCTTTGGCAGCAGGTTCCTGCCGCTAATACATCAATTACGCTGGTGTCATTCCTGTTACTATGGCCCTGTGTGTTGTGTGATGTGCTGTTTGTGAATGGTGATATGTCCCTATACCAGCATGCACAGGGGTATCCAGGACTTGTTGGACAGTACATGAGGGTATGCAATACAAATACTTTCATAGTACATGGGTGCCACTGTGCCCATCCACCCCCTTCCCCCTTTCCCTGGTTGATGCTCACCCTGGTGTTGTTGTGGGCGTTCACATTCAGCACTATCCTGCGCCTCCGACAACACTCTCTTCGCTGATGACGTGGGACACCTGCTCCTCCAGCTCATCCAGCTCCTGCTGTGGAGCTGGTCCGCCGCCTCCAGTCTCCCTCGCTACCTTAAGGTTGGCTCCCAGTTTCTTCTTGGTCTTACTCTTGGTATTGGGCCACCGCTTCTTGCACTCATCCACTGTCCTCTTCCTCTCTCCCACTGCATTGACTTTGGACACAATGTCCTGCCATATCTCCTTTTTCCTTGCCAAGGTGACATTGGAACTCATGAAGATCGGCTAGCGATGTACTGCTAATACGTTACTAACGCGGCGATAGATTCTGGCGATGCGCGGCGATAAAAAAAGTAGCGCTAAACTAAGTTAGCGATAAATATCGCCTCTTGTTGGTAATATCCCCCTATGTTTGTTTAACGTACGAGCAGAACATCTTGGGCTAATACGTTTCTGTAAATTAAGGCAATTGTTTTAATTTTTTTCACAAACACGAAACTCTCACAAAATTATTTTAGTAAAACTTTTGACATTGATATCTCAATTTAGTGTTAGCCATCAACAATGTGAACTGTTAAAGAGTATTTAGAAGTGACTGTGATTCAAATGGAGGGGACATTATGGATAAAGTCATGCATGCAGTATATTTAGTTAAAACAAAGCATTGCTCCCTGCGTGAACCAAAATGCTTAGGTGGTCATGTACTGGTGTACATCATTTTGTAGTGTTTTTAGTCCTCAAAGCCAACAGGTTTAACTCTCTGAGAGACCTATTGTTACAGATGTGGTAAGATATACGTAAAATGGGCTTTAGAAAAGCACCTTGGTCTAGCGTTATGACTTTCTTATCAATTGCAGCTCCTTGTCCCCAGGGACGTAGCTTCAGGGGTTATAATCCCTAATAAATGTAATTTGTCATAATTAGTTTGGTACATCTCCTTGCAGTTGGGTATGGTGAGGTGTCTGTTGGATTTCACCAGGAATTTTTACTCGCTCAGACAAAAACAAACGCACACTCTCTTTCTCTCTCTGTCTGGAAAGACTCCAACGATGTTGGTCATTTCACAAAAAAATGTGCTTTCTCTCACTTAGTACCCCTACCAATTAACCTTCCTCACCCTTTCTGCTGCCCGTTAAGTCCCTCTCATGCACTCTGCTTGTCCTATTATGTATTTTAACATTATAAGACAGCATGATTGGTGGGTTGACGCGCTAGTCTCCCACTCCGCCCTGATCACAAAAGGGCCGGTAGGAAGCGCGCTCGAGAACTGATTGAGAACTTAGTAGCGCTGGCGCTTGGTAGCAAGCAGGACTGCTACAAGCGTTCTCCCCTTGTATTCCTGCTAGCCATTATTTTAGCTTGATTGAAAAAGCAAATTTTACTGTGTACCGATTTTAAAATTGTACCTGTGTAATTTACCTATCTGTTGTGCTCGCTCACTCCCCGGTCCACCGCAGCTACCAGTGCTGTTTGTTGTGGAGGGAGGCAAGCGGCACAACTTCCTGGTTGCTCCATCGGAGGCGGCCATCTTTGGTGGGTTGACGCGCTAGTCTCACACTCCGCCTAACCTACTTAGCCCCCAATTACTCGCGCAGCGGTGACGCGCAGCGGTAGCGCCGTAGACGCGCCGGAGAGGCGCCAGAGAGAAGCCAGTCTGCGCCAGTCCGCGTCCAGACGCTCCGGCGGACCGGTGGGTAGTCTGGTTTGCTATGGCTCTCCCCACACTCTCTTATGATGTCTCATCAATGCTCGCCCTACGCCCTCCTTTACGTCCTCATTGCGCCCATCTGTTTCACCCGTCTGATATCAATTATCCCTGTACGAATTGCAGCTGGAAGCCCTCTACTCCTAATATAGGTACTCTACGCCCTTCCTCTGCTCTGGAATGGAGATTGTATCTCCTAAACTGCAGGTCCGTCTGTAAACATCACACGGAGCTATATCCAATGATTGAAGAACTCAACCCCCACGCACTTTTCCTAACGGAAACATGGCTTTATTCAGATAATGATCCAGCGATTGGGTGGGCTATTCCCCAAGGCTTTACTCTTAAAAGGCTCGATCGTCAGACCGGGAGGGGTGGGGGACTGGCTATTGTCTACCGAGACAATTACAAATGCCGCATTACCCCAACCACCTCACCTGCCTGCGAAAGTGTCCTCTTCTCATTAGAATTTTCACCCACTGTCACTTTTTCTGGTTTATTAGCCTATCGCCCTCCTGACGCCTTAAAAAACTCCATTGCCCAAATAACGGATCTTACTGCTAGCATTGTGCTGTCCTCTCCCAACTTTACTCTATTGGGGGACCTTAATCTGCATTTGGATGACCCTCACAACACAGCAGCCAACACGCTCCGATCTAGCCTTTCTGCTCTCGATCTCCATCAAAAAGGGTTTCACATAACCCACAACAGAGGCCATCTCTTGGACCATATCTATAGTAATAGCGACGATCTTACAGTGCTAACCCCCATTCCGTTACCCTGGACCGACCACTTTTTAGTTCCCTTTATCTGGCACACATATTCTGCCATTCCCACCTGTCACCCTGCCAAACAGCGAGGTAGGAAGTGGTCTTCGCTCCCCCTCCCTGATTGGGAAACTGCCCTGGCTAGAGATCCCCCGAGGAAGGCACCGAATGCTAACACCGCAGCCAGCAATTTCGATGGCTGGATCTCCTCCACACTGGACATGGTCCTCCCCGTGCGAGCCACCACTGTCACAAAAAGACCCAAACCTGCTCCTTGGTTTACATCTAACCTCAAATCTAAGAAACTGCTCTGTCGCAAGTACGAAAGAGCCTGGAGACAAGACTACTCCCAAGACAGGAAGGCCAGTTATAGAGCGGCCATTAGGCTCTATAAACAGGAGCAAAAAACTGCACAAGCTTCCTACTACGGTAGTAAAATCGAGGCCGCCGCTAATGCCCCAAGGGAAATTTTTAAAATCGTCAAAACCCTTATCTCACCCCCAACGGAATGCCCCTCCGTGGAGGGCGCTCAGGACCGCTGCAACAATCTGGCTGACTTCTTCTCCCAAAAGATCCAGACTATATACTGTTCTTTTGGAGAAGTTGACAGCACTCTGGATCCCTCTCCTTTTCCTTCCCTGCCTACTGTCACGCCTTGTCAACTAAACGCCATTCCTCTCCTGGATACGCCAGCACTGGATAAACTTATCCCTCAAATCACCTCTGGCTCACCCAATGACTCGGCATCCCCCCAGACCCTTCTTAAGGTAATGGACATAATTCGCCCGGTTGTACTGGACGTCCTCAACACCTCTATCACCACAAAATCCGTACCTCCGTCATGGAAGTGCGCAATGGTGAGGGCTCTGTTGAAGAAGCCCAATTTGGACCAGAGCATCCTGGCGAACTATCGCCCTATATCCTTGCTCCCTTGGCTGAGCAAACTACTTGAGAGGCACGTAAACAACACCTTGACGAGCCATTTGGAATCAAATGGTCTCCTGCGTGCCTCCCAAACAGGGTTTCGCCCTCGACATGGAACTGAAACCGCTCTTTTAGCGGTAACGGAGGAAGCTAGAACCGTGTTGGACCAGGGTGGAAAGGTCGCCATTATCCTACTCGACCTAAGCTCTGCGTTCCACAGTCAACCATGTCACGCTTTTACAACGTCTGGCGGACTTGGGTGTGTCGGACGCAGCCCTGGAATGGCTAACATCCTTCCTGGCTGACCGTTTCTTTCAGGTCTTCGAGGGCGAGGTGGCATCTCCTAAACACCCTCTCAGATGTGGGGTTCCTCAGGGCTCCTCCCTGAGCCCCACTCTGTTTAATGTCTACATGGAGCCCCTAGACAGGATAGTCCATCCCTTCGGTGTGCGTATTGTCACCTACGCAGACGATACCCAACTGGTGGTCTCTTTAGACCACCAGGAGGGATCGTCTAGCACCCTAGGCTCCTGTCTGGAGGCGGTCTCCAGATGGATGCAATCCTCATGTCTAAAACTTAACGGGGAGAAGACAGATGTCATCCTGTTGGTCAACCCCTCCCCCTCGGGTTTTGCATCCTCCTGGCCTCCATGCTTAGGCCCACCCCCCACGCCCAAACCCCAAATAAAAAGCTTGGGGATTTGGTTTGACACCGACCTGAACTTCTCGGTTCAAGCTACGAAGACTTCGGCTACCTGCTTTGGGTTGATGAGGATGCTTCGGAGGTTGCTCCCTCTGCTCCCATTCCAGGCAAGGAGGATCCTAGTCCAGGCCCTTATACTATCCCGCCTGGACTATGGGAATGTCCTCTACATGGGAGCTCCTGCCTATACCATCCAGAGGCTCCAAGTCACCCAGAACAGTGCAGCCCGTCTACTTTATAACCTTCCCCGTCGGCAGTCAGCGAGGAATGCTTTAAGGGAACTTCACTGGCTCCCTATAGCCGAAAGGATACAATTTAAGGCCATGTGTATTTTACACAAGGCCTTCCATCGTACTGGCCCTGCAATTCTTCAGTCACTGGTCACTCCCTATGCCCCACCTCGTTCCCTCCGTTCCAGCACGGCCCAGCTGGCCACTCCCATCAGAGTCAAGAAGGCTCGTTGGGGTGGCCGCTCCTTCTCACACACTGCGGCAAAACTCTGGAACACTCTTCCTCTGCAGCTGCGAGAAACTGTAAACCATCTCTCTTTTAGGAAAACTCTAAAAACTCACTTGTATGCTACACTCTGTTGACCTGCCTTGTGCCCTCGCTAATCTAGTTCCTGTCATAAGCGCTACGAGGCCTCCGGGTAGTTAGCGCTATACAAGTGATGTTTCATTCATTCATTCATTCATTCATTCATTCATTCATTCATGATTGTTGAAAAATCTTAAATTCACCCCCCCCCCTATCTTACTGACCAAGCTACAGCCCTGCTTGTCCCTTATTTAGGAGTTTCCCTTCTATTTGTGTGTCTTTCTCGTCTGTGTAGCATATCGTATTTTGGGTCCACTGTGTTTTGAGTATATGTATGTCCTTAGGTCGCTCTTTTCCCTAACAGGTCCAAGCAGGAGATTACCTTTTTTGGGTGGTCACGGTGTACACACCCTATCAAACTCTTGAAAACCCTATATTTTTTACAGGACATGTGCACTGAGGCCTGCATCCCTTAATGGCAACAGCAAGACATGTTTTTGTTGCAGCCAGCCAATCAGAGCCTACAGGTTTGCAGACCCAGGAAAGCAAATTGGAAATCAGACTATTTGAATTCCGTTCACACATAGTCCATGAACCGGGGTTCAAGAACAATGCATGGACTAAAGGTTCATATATCTCTATCTATGAAACCTCTGAAGTCCACCCAATCCATATTTCTAATCTTTCTTACTCACAAACTTTACTGAATTTTGAAAGGGTCAGCAGGAAATAAAGGAAGCCACATCCTCAGGATAAGGTTCTAGTTCATGCCAAATTTGGTGAAATTCTATTCAACATTTTTCTGCAGTGGAGAGCAAAGTTTACTATGGGATTTAAAAGAAGAAATAGTTTTCTTAGCTCCCCTTTTGTACCCCACCATATTTTCAATACATTGAATGTTTGACGGACGGCTCGGTCATCATGACGGAGCCATACGTTAAACTTACAAGTTATATTTATTTTCAAAAACAAACTCCAAACAGGTTTATATTTCACATTTTGAAGGTTTTTTTACAACAGCAATACCCCCCACTATATGAGCGTTATCATTTTGCAGTTTTCACTGCCACCTACCGCCAGGGTCTTCCTGGTGGTGACGGGCAGTGAAAACTGACCTATATGTTCGCCCATCTAAATTCTGTTGGCAGACACATAGGTCAACCTCTGATGGACCTTACTCTGTTGGACCGTCAGAGGGGTATAATCTCAGCGAAGACAAAGTAGTCTCTTCCGCCATTACCAAAGGTCTACCCACATTTTAAATCGGGTGGGTGGACCATTATGTTGGCGGAAAGGGTAGTCCATCTCAATGGAGTATCCTTTCTGTCGACATATAAATTAAGCCTATAGTCCTTGACTGTCCAAATGGTATTTAATAAAGACCTAATTATTATGTACTGCTATGCTAATTACCTTGGATCAGCAC
Organism: Lissotriton helveticus; assembly: GCF_964261635.1. Taxonomy (NCBI): domain Eukaryota; kingdom Metazoa; phylum Chordata; class Amphibia; order Caudata; family Salamandridae; genus Lissotriton; species Lissotriton helveticus. The sequence continues at coordinate 1,071,390,865 of NC_136067.1, read as the reverse complement.
ATAATTTATTCGTAATACAAAAGAGCAGCATTCCAAGAGTGATGAAAATCCTGCAGCAGGAACACAACTGGTTGTTGTGTTATTATCACAATGTCCTGTTTCCTTCAATGGCCTTGATTAAGGCCATTGTAGGAGAGTAGGGTCTGCTCCTATGGTTACCCCCACTTTTTGCTGTGCTTCACTGGTTTTTCGACTTTAGTATGGCTGTGGCCCTGCTAATCAGGCCCACAGCCTAACTGCACTCTCTCTAAATTGTTCCCATGTACTTTAGGTACATACCAGATTGGTTACTGAGGCATCCTTGTGAGCCCCTGTATATGGTACCTTAGGTACCCAGGGCATAGGGACCCCAGAGGCCTATCAGGGGCTGCAGCATGTATTGTGCCACCCCTGGTTAGCCTTCCAAACTGACACCACAGGTCTGCACTTGCAGCCCGGGTAAGGTGGTGTAAGCAGCCCTTACTTAGATATAGTATACCTATAGCTACCTTATATATAGACACATAGTAACCTATAAGACAATCCTATGGCAGGCCATGACAATCCTAAAGGGAGAGTGCTTAGTTTTGTGTGAAAGGGTCCCCCGGCATGAACTGAGCCCCTCTGCAGCTTTCGGAACCATATCCTGATAGCTGTTCTATGATATAGCCATACCATATTCTCTTAAGTGCATTATAATCATCGCGGTTAATGTTAATTTTGGGTTGGCTTTATCAAAACTTGTCATGTAAGGTGTCAAACACTTTGGAATACTACCCCCCCCCCACCAGTTCTGGCGGCGGGGTAGCATTCCACCCTTCTAGAGGGAGAAGACATGTAGTTACTGGTAAACCCAGTTAAAGTTAAACAGAGCCCAAGCATCACAAAATGGATGCTGCTGCCACAGACACGAGTCTGCCCTCCTGCTGCTGGACGAAACTCCAGCAGGGGAGGCCCGGGCAATAGGTTTCATGTCCGACAGGCTTTAGTGTATTGGGCCAGGGTGGGTTGAATTCAGTGAATGCTTTTCAGACACAGCCTGGGGCACACAAGGTGCTCCAAGCATTTCCCAGTTCAAACAAGTTGCTGGGGCACTCAGCCCCATCTCTGGCATGAAACTAGACAAAGGGGAAGGGGTGTAACAACCCCCTCCCCAGGTCCACTCATTGGAGGGACCTTAGAGTTAGTCCAACCCCTAAACGTACTATAAGTATAGAGTTAATGGGTTTGTGTGCCATAAGGAAATTAAAGCAAGGACCAGCCCCCAGATTCATCATTGTCCTCTTTTGCGAGCCCTTAATAGAGATTATTAAGGAATCGCTATTAAAGACTAGCAAAACGGGATGCATGTAGAAATCACAATTTATTTTGCGATTTCTACTGCTTCCTTATTTGCGATTCGCTAATTGCAAATCGCAAATAAGGAATGGCTTTCCCATTCATTCCTATGGGCCTGAAGGCCCATAGGAATGAATGCGGAGTCATTCCTTATTTGCGATTAGCAATTAGCGAATCGCAAATAAGGAAGCGATTTCAAGGGTGCCAGGGTGTCCAAAGGACACCCTGTAGCACCCCTGAAATGCAAATGTACACTGGTGTTGCGCACACACATGTCCAAAGGACATGTGTGTGTGTAACATACAACTTAGAAAAATGCACTAAAGTTTTCGCTATTTACCACGAAGTTACACTTCGCGGTAAATAGCGGCCCCATATTGCGAATTCGCAATTTTAAAAAGGTTCATGAATAGCATTCAAAGAATCTCTAATTGAGATTCCTTAAATGCGATTCTTCGCAATATAGCGATTTCTAGTATAGCGATTTTTGCATTTGGGATGATGAATCCCAAATGCAAAAATAGCGCTCGCAAAGGGCCTGGCCCTTTGCGAGCCGATTTCAGTATGATGAATCTGGCCGCAAGTCCCACCACCCAACACCTGATAGATATCTTAGTGGCAGATGACTTGGAAAAAGCATAAGACCCAGATAGACTAGGTAATGGGGATGGGGTGCAACCATCAACTGAAGAGGATCCCAGTGGGGCAACCCACCAGGACTCTGAGGATGATGAGGATGCAGACCAGGATGGTGTCAATGGACCCAACCTGGGAGAAACAGGGCTACCCGGAGATGAAGTGGGCCAATATGGGCCTCACTCCATCCCTCCACGTAGACCGGGTGGTGCACCTAGAAGGCCAACATCACCTTCATTGGAATCTAACCATTCTGGGCCATCAATAGGGTCTTCTGCCTCATCCCATAGGAGAAGAACTTCTCCTGAGAAGAGGGAACATGAAGCTAGAATGAGAGAATTCAAGCTCAGGATCAGGAGGCAAGAGATTGCCTTAGAAAAGGAGACTCTCGCTCTTGAGAGAGAGAAAAAGAAGATGGGGATAGAATCCCCTGGTGGCAGCAATATCCCTAGTGGTAGGGATAGGTATTATGACCATAGAAACCTAAACAAGATTGTCCCTCCCTATCAAACTGGGGATGACATCCACAAATGAATCACTGCACTGGAATGGGCCTGCAAAGTACATAAGATACCCCAGGAGACGTGGGAAGCAATCTTGTGGCTCTCCTTTGCAGACAAAGGTAGAGACAAGCTCCTCACTGTCAGAGAAGAGGATGCTGATGATTACAAAGTCCTGAAGAGTGCTCTAATAGATGGGTTTGGCCTAACCACTGAACAGCATAGGTTGCAGTTCAGAGATACCCAGAAGACAAAAGGCTCAGGACTGGACTGACTTTGTAGATTGTGCTACTAAGGCTCTGGAGGGCTGGTTACTGGGCAGTAAAGTGTGTGACTATACAGGATTGTATAATCTAATCATGAGGGAACAGATTCTTAATAATTGTCAGAACCAGTTGTTGCATCAGCACTTGGTTGACTCTGATCTGACCTCTCCCCAAGAATTGGGAAAGAAGGCAGACAAATGGGCCACAACCAGGGTGAAGCATTAGGTACAGAACCAAGGTGGTGTCCAGAAGAAGCAAGACCAAAAGGGTGGGGAGAAAGCTAAAGACCAGAAGTCTTCACAAGGTTCCCAAAAAGCATCTAATGTTGGGGGTCCCCAATCCAAAAAGAAAGAAGGTCCAAGAAAACCATGGTGCAAAGTTTGTAAAAATAATACTCACTGGACTAGTGAGTGCACCAAGAAGGAGACAGCTCCAGCAACCATTGCCCCTAAGGCAACTGTTACCCCTAGTTCAGCTCCAAGTGGTGGTTCTCAACAGAAGGGTATAGTAGAGTTAACCCTGGGAACTGAGATGGACTCTGGCCTAGTCAGAGTACCAACTCAAGCTGTTTTGATCTGTGATGGGGGCATGGATGTGACCCCCTCTGTGAGTCCCAGTAATCTGGGCAAGTACAGACAAACTCCTTTAATCAATGAGAAAAGGGCTCAGGCCTATAGGGACACAGGTGCCAGTGTCACAATGGTGATGCCTAACTTTGTGGACCCTGGACAAATGATACTTGGTGAGATGTACTAAGTGACAAATGCTAGCAATGTCACTACCACACATAGTATGGCAGTTGTTAATTTCTCCTGGGGAGGGGTAATTGACCTTAAGAAAGTTGTTGTTAATTCAGACCTCCCTGTAGAATGTTGGCTTGGCAATGACCTAGAGACTTCAGCCTGGCCTGAAGTGGAGTTTAGGACACATGTAGAAATGTTAGGAATCTCAGCACGTGTTCTTGCAGTGACTAGGTCACAGGTCAAAAAGTGCAACACTGAACAGGCACTGGATTCTGGAATAATGGACCAGTTGCCTACCAGGAAAAGGAGCAGTAGGGTTAAGGATGTGCCTTCCCCCCTGACTCAGAGTGAGGAAGATCAGCCTTCTGAGGAAGCTGATTGTGAGCCTGAAGAAGGAACTGTCCCAGAGGAGCTTGAACCTGATCAGGTTGAGTTCTTAGGGACAGGGGGGCCTTCCAGGGCAGATCTGAGTCAGGCGTAGTTGGACTGCCCTTCCCTAGAACCCCTCAGACAGCAAGCTGCTGCTGAGGCTGCCAGGAATGTTAGTGGCACCAATAGAATCTATTGGGATGAAGGGCTTCTGTATTCAGAGAGTAGAGACCTCAAGCCTTGTGCTTCCAGGAGGTTGGTTATACCTTTGACAATCAGGGGCTTCCTTTTGTCACTAGCCCATGATATTCCCCTAGCAGGACACCTGGGCTAGAACAAGACTTGGGACAGAATTGTCCCACACTTTCACTGGCCCCACATGTCTGAAGACACAAAGGAGTTTTGTCGCTCCTGTGTCACTTGCCAAGCCAGTGGCAAATCAGGTGGCACTACAAAGGGCCCCGCTTATACCACTACCTGTGGTGGGGGTTCCCTGTGAACGTGTAGGGATTGACATTGTTGGACCAATGGATCCCCAAACTGCATCCGGGCACAGGTTTATCCTGGTGATAGTGGATCATGCCACCAGGTACCCGGAGGCAAATCCCCTTAGGACCACTGCAGCACCTGTTGTGGCAAGAGCCCTCTTGGGAGTTTTCTCAAGAGTGGGTTTCCCTAAGGAGGTAGTTTCAGACAGAGGTGCAAACTTTATGTCAAGTTACTTAACTGCAATGTGAAAGGAGTGTGGAGTGAACTACAAGTTCACCACACCCTATCATCCACAGTGCAATGGTCTAGTTGAAAGATTTAACAAGACCTTAAAGGGTATGATCAAGGGTCTCCCAGAAAAGCTCAGGCGGAGATGGGATATCCTGCTACCCTGCTTTTTGTTTGCATAAAGGGAGGTTCCACAGAAGGGGGTTGGCTTCAGCCCATTTGAACTTTTGTTAGGACATCCTGTAAGAGGACCACTTTGTCTGGTGAAGGAGGGATGGGAGTTACCTCTCAAACCCCCTAAACAGGATATTGTGGACTATGTACTTGGTCTCTGCTCCCGCGTTGGCAGGGTACATGAAAAAGACAACCAAAAACCTTGAGGCTAGCCACGAATTACAGAAAGCCTGGCATGACCAAAAGGCTATGCTGACTGTTTACCAGCCAGGGCAGAAAGTGTGGGTGTTGGAGCCTGTGGCCCCAGCAGCTCTCCAGGACAAGTGGAGTGGGCCCCACACTATTGTTGAACAGAAGGGAGAGGTTACCTATTTGGTAGATCTTGGAACTCCCAGGAGCCCCCATAGGGTGCTTCATGTCAACAGACGGAAACCATATGTCGACAGGGCAGACATGGGCTTGCTCATGGCTACTGATGAAGGACAGGAGAAAGAGAGTGACCCTATCCCAGACCTGCTCTCTCATAACCCTGATGATGGGTCAGTTGATGGTGTAGCCTTGGCAGGCAGCCTCACTGACCAGCAGCAAACTGACTGCAGACAAGTTGTGCAACAATACAGACATATGTTTTCACTGACTCCAAGTCAGACTACCTGGTGCACTCATAAAGTGGACACTAAGGACAGTCTGCCTGTTAACATATTAGATTTACAGGCAACCTGATCATGCCAGGGACTGTATCAGTACTGAGGTCCAGAAAATGTTGGAATTGGGAGTGATTGAACCTTCAGACAGTCCTTGGGCTAGTCCAGTAGTCCTAGTGCCAAACCCTCACAACCAAGGTTGGTATGAGAGAGATGAGGTGTGTAGACTACAGAGGTTTCAATGCAGTCCCTAAGACTGATGCCCATCCAATACCCAGAGCAGATGAGCTCATAGATAAGCTGGCCTCTGCCAAATTTCCGAGCATATCTAACAGCTGGCTACTGGCAGATCAGACTAGCTGATGATGCAAAGCCAAAGCCAGCATTTTCAACCCCTAGTGGGCATTATCAATTTGTGGTGATGCCCTTTGGTCTGAAAAATGCACCTGCCACATTTCAAAGGTTGGTGAATAAAGTCCTCACAGGCCTGGGAGACTTATGTGCAGCTTATCTTGATGATATTGCTGTCTTTAGTTCCACCTGGGAAGATCACCTGATCCACCTGAAAAATGTTTTGGAGGCCCTGCAGAAGGCAGACCTAACTATCAAGGCTACTAAGTGCCAGATAGGGCAGAGTCAGGTTGTGTACCTGGGCCACCTTGTAAGTGGAGGCTAGGTTCAACCATTGCGGAGCAAAATCCTGACCATAATGGACTGGGTTGCTCCAACCACCCAGACTCAGGTCAGAGCTTTCTTGGGCCTGACTGGGTACTATAGGAGATTTGTCAAGAGGTATGATTCCATAGTGACACCCCTGAATGACTTAACTTCTAAAAGAATGTTCAAAAAAGTTCAGTGGACAGTCAGTTGTCAAAAGGCATTTGATGACCTGAAGCAGGCCATGTGCACTGCACCAATTCTGCAAAGTCCTAACTACTCCAAAGAATTCATTGTTCAAACAGATGCTTCTGAGTTGGGGTAGGGGCTGTGCTATCACAATTGAATGAAGAAGGTCAGGACCAGCCAGTAGCTTTTATTAGCAGAAGGCTGACCCCTAGAGAGAAACGGTGGTCACCTATTGAGAGGGAGGCCTTTGCTGTTGTTTGGTCTCTGAAGAAGCGGAGGCCATACTTGTTTGGTACTCACTTCCCAGTTCAAACAGACCATAAGCCCCTCTTATGGCTAAAACAGATGAAGGGTGAAAATCCCAAACTACTCAGGTGGTCCATTTCCCTACCGGGGATGGACTATACAATGGAACATAGACCTGGGAGTAACCATGCCAATGCAGATGGACTCTCCAGAAATTTCCACCTAGAACATGTAGACTCAACTTGTCAAAGTTAGTTTAATGTCCCTGCGTTTGAGGGGGTTATGTAGGAGAGTAGGGTCTGCTTACTATGGTAACCCCCACTTTTTGCTGTGCTTCACTGGTTTTTCGACTTTAGTACGGCTGGGGCCCTGCTAATCAGGCCCACAGCCTAGCTGTACTCTCTCTAAATTGTTACCATGTACTTTAGGTACATACCAGATTGATTACTGAGGCATTCTTGTGAGCCCCTGTATATGGTACCCTAGGTACCCAGGGCATAGGGACCCCAGGGGCCTACCAGGGGCTGCAGCCCGTATTTTGCCACCCCTGGTTAGCCTTCCAAACTGACACCAAAGGTCTGCACTTGCAGCCTGGTTAAGGTGGTGTAAGCACCCCTTACTTAGATATAGTATACCTATATCTACCTTATATATATAGACCCAGAGTAACCTATAAGTCACTCCTATGGCAGGCCTTGACAATCCTGAAGGCAGAGTGCTTGGTTTTGGGTGAGAGGGTGCCCTAGCATGAGCTCAGCCCCTCTACAGCTATCGGAACCATCTCCTTATAGCTGTTCTATGATATAGCCATACCATATACTCTTAAGTGCATTATAATCATTGCGGTTAATGCTAACTTTGGTTTGGCTTTATCAAAACATGTTGTGTAAGGTGTCAAACACTTTGGAATACTACCCCCGCCAGTTCTGGCGGCAGGGGTAGCATTCCACTCTTCTAGGGGGAGAAGACATGTAGTTACTGGTAAACCCGGTTAAAGTTAAACAGAGCCCCAGCATCACAAAATGGATGCTGCCTCCACAGACACGAGTCTGCCCTCCTGCTGCTGGACAAAACTCCGGCAGGGGAGGCCTTGACAATAGGTTTCCTGTCCAACGAGGTGCTAGCACCTCCCCAGACAGGATTAGTGTATTGGGGCAGGGTGGGTTGCATTCAGTGAATGCTTTTCAGACACTGCCTGGGGCACACAAGGTGCTCCATGCATTTCCCAGTTCAAACCGGTTGCTGGGTGTTGGACCTGCGATAGGCAAGCCCAGCACAAAGGGGGGTAGCTTGGCTTGAGTGACAAGGCGGTAGAAGGCTGTTGTGTTAAGCCGGCTATGACCAAATAATAACTCCCTGCACACCACACAAAAAGAAGGACACCACACCACTGTTATAGAAAAATACGTTTCGTTTATGTAAAAGTTCTCTGGGTTTGAAGGAAGTTCACTTAGGTAATCACATTCACATTTCTTACATGGGTTTGATTAGCTGTGTACTGGTTTCTCAGGAATAAATAGTTGGACTCTAATAAATAAATATACTGGATAAATATCAGGATTCAATACATTAGAATAAATATCAGCAATGACTTGAATAAATATCAGCAATGACTGGAATAAATATCAGCAATGACTGGAATAAATATCAGCAATGACTGGAATAAATATCAGCAATGACTGGAATAAATATCAGCAATGACTGGACAGTTTCCTAGCAGGTTAGATACTGATCGTTTCACATAAATATCACAGGGTCATTCTGGTATCGCTGCCGCCAATTAATCACTTTCAGGGTAAACACATTACGTTTGTCATTCAATGCGGAATGCGTGCTCTTACAGTTTTTGAAGTGTTCACGGGTTCGGGCTCTCTGGCACAAGATACGCGTGATAATCCCTTAGTTGCACTCACAACTCATTGCGCGTATATCTGGAAGATAAAGGCATAAAATGACTACGGCAATTACACTCTGCGGCCAGCCGGTTCAATGCTACTGCTGCCGGAGGAGTCTGTGCGCTTCTGTCAGCGCAGGCGGGGTTTCCGAAGGCGGCTCCAGTTCACGAGTCTTGGGACCGTCGAACGGGCTGCCGGAGGGGCCAAAACACCTGCGCGCACAGTTCAAAATGAGACCGCATCACAGTTCCACAACAACGCGGCAACTTCAGGGGTAGAGACGGCCCACCTCACTTCGGCGGCACCGGTAAGCGCTCCAGTCAGTATGGCACTTCTCCCAAGGGCGAAGGGGGGGTTCCAGGGGCTCCGCGATCCTCCCTCTGAGCTCACTCACGGGGGGGTTCCCGCCCACACACCAGCTCCCAAGTCACTCGGGCAGGGCAGAGACAGTAATCTCGCCCAAATGAAGGCCAGCTTTTCCCCGCCCCAGCGCAGCACCTCACCTTCTATCCACAAACAGCGCGTCGACGGCGGTGGGTTCGGAGACGTCCGAACGCCCGCCAGGAGGCACTTAAGTTGAAGGTGGCACTTTTAAGAGTTGCAGTTGCGATCTCACCACTGGGGGGCGGGGAGGCTCTAACTATGGCCAAAGTCTCTGAGGGGCAATTGGGCACTCGCTGACCAGGCGCTGAAGGCTAGAGGTCACTGCTCACGCTTCTGACTGGAACGCCAGTCAGGGTCCACGCCAGCAACCTCTGCTGCTCTTCTGCCTGCGCTATCAGCTGCCTCAGGGGGTTAACAGGGCAGGTGTCAATCTGGGGTCAAGTCCTCTTCTTCTGGTGTTCTTTGATCATTCTTTTTATGGCCGCCAGGGACTGGGCCTTTTATAGCCCGTGCCCTAGGATGCCAGCACGAGCCAGAAGGTTCTAGAACCTTCCCTGGCTATATCAATGACATAGCCCTTTCAAGGTATCTTTTTGGTCATTAGGAGCCACCGTACTGGGCTTCCTAAGGCAGCCATTTTGTGTACTGGTAACTCCTGAGGGGATTCCTGTCAGGTTTGCAGGTTACACAAAGTGCGCCAAAACCTTCAAAGGGTCAGAGGTCAGAGGGGCTCCAATGGGAGTCACTCTCATAGGGGACAATGGTATCCACCATTTTAGGGTTGACAACCCCAGTTGGTTATGCCACTGGTTCCGTCAGGCGCCTTGTACATAGGTGCCAGGAACTTGGTGAGCAACTGGGCATCAAAGAGCATCTAGCCCCATGGGACAACACACAAAAAGGTCCTGGTAGACAAAGAAAAAGCGACAAATTTTAGGAGGCACGGGGGAACAAAATAAATCATAGTGTGAGGGGACTCTCAGAAGCAGACAGGTCTAACACGCGTCCCCCCCAGCTGAAAGTGGGGAGAGCTACCCAACCCCTTGGGAGTTCTCAACACTAAGGCGGAAATACCTGGAGAGACCGTCTGCATTGGCGTGGTCAGCTCCGGGCCGATGTTCCACCCGAAAGTCCATTCCCTGTAGGGAGATAGACCACCTCAACAGTTTTGGGTTTTCCCCCTTCATCTGCATGAGCCAACAAAGGGGTCAGTGGTCTGTCTGAACCAGGAAGTGCGAACCAAACAGGTATGGTCGCAGCTTCTTCAGTGCCCAGACCACCGCAAAGGCTTCCCGCTCAATGGTACTCCATCTCTGTTCCCGGGGAAGTAGTCTCCGTGACAGGAAGACCACGGGTTGATCCAGACCCTCTTCATTGAGTTGCGATAGCACCGCCCCAATGCCAATGTCGGATGCGTCTGTCTGGACAATGAATTCCTTTGAGAAATCTGGAGCCTTCAAAATTGGAGCGTTGCACAATGCTTGTTTCAGGGTGTCGAAGGCTCGTTGGCAAGCCTCGGTCCAGATGACTCTCCTGGGTTGCTTCTTGGCAGTGAGTTCAGTAAGGGGAGCCACGATAGTGCCATACCCCTTCACGAACCGTCTGTAGTAACCTGTGAGGCCCAGGAAGGCTCGGACCTCAGTCTGGGTCTTGGCGGGTTCCCAGGCCACGATCGCCTCAATCTTTGCCTGAAGGGGTTGCACCGTTCCCCGGCCCACCAAGTGACCTAAGTACACCACCGACCCCTGCCCAATCTGACACTTGCTGGCCTTGATCGTCATACCAGCTTGTTCCAGGGCCTAGAGAACGTCTTGCAGGTGCTGCAAGTGATCCTCCCACCTGCTACTGAAGACGGCAATGTCGTCCAGGTAAGCAGCAGAGAAGGATTCCTTCCCAGTATGGATCGTGTTCACCAGTCGCTGGAATGTTGCAGGAGCGTTCTTGTGCCCAATGGGCATCACACAGAACTGGTAGTGTCCATCAGGTGTGGAGAAGGCTGACCTTTCCTTTGCTCCATCAGTCATGGGAATCTGCCAGTACCCTGCTGTGAGGTCAATGGTACTCAGATATTGGGCAGCTCCCAACCGGTCAATTAGTTCATCCGCCCGAGGGATCGGATGAGCATCGGTCTTCGTGACCGAATTGAGTCCTCGATAGTCCACGCAGAATCGCAATTCTGGCGTGGTGCCAGGTGGTGCAGCTTTGGGAACTAAAACCACCGGGCTAGACCAAGGGCTATTCGAAGGTTCAATGACTCCGAGCTCCAGCATCTTAGCTACTTCGCTTCGGATGCTGGCCTTCACCTTGTCCGACAGCCGGTAAGACTTAGACTTCACAGGTGGGCTGTCACCGGTGTCCATGTCATGAACACACAGATGGGTCTTACCCGGGACAAGGGAGAACAGAGGAGAGAATGACCCCAAGACCTGGCGACATTCCTCCTGCTGCTCCAGAGTTAGGGATGGTGAGAGTTTCACTCCCCCCACTGACCCATCCTTCTCTTGAGACGCAAACAGGTCGGGGAGAGGCTCAGTGTCCTCTTCCTCCGATCCATCAGTCACCATGATTAACATGACTTCGGGCCTCTCATAGTGGGGCTTGAGGCGATTGGCATGCAGCACCCTATGGGGATGCCGTGGGGTCTTGACGTCCACCAGGTAGGTAGACTTGCCCATCTTTTCCAATACCTCATAGGGGCCTGTCCAATGGTCCTGAAGAGCGCTCAGCTCTCCCGGCTCCATCACCCACACCTTCTGTCCAGGCTCCAGCTCCACTGGGTGAGCGTTGTGGTCGTACCACGCTTTCATCACTGCCTGGCTGGCTTCCAAGTTGTCAGAAGCTTGCTTCCACAACTTAGCCATTTGGCTCCGGAAGGCCAGCATGTAGCTCACCACATCATGGGGAACTTTCCGGGGAGACTTTTCCCAGGAGTCCCTCACCAGGCTGAGAGGTCCACGTACAGGGTGCCCGTACAAAAGCTCGAAGGGGCTGAAGCCCACTCCCTTCTGCGGCACTTCCCTGTAAGAAAAAAGTAAACAGGGTAGGAGGACGTCCCATTTCCTCCGCAGGCTTTCGGGTAGACTTCTGATCATACCCTTCAACGTCTTGTTGAATCTTTCCACAAGGTCATTAGCCTGTGGGTGATAAGGAGTGGTGGGACCTTCCTTACCGGATTAGCTGTTTCTTTGATGGCCATTTGACTTTGTCTTTGTGGGGAGCCTACACCTCGCCGGACCCGCTTCGCGGGTCCCGCAGCGTCCCTCATCGAAGCGGAGCTGACCTGGGAGAGGAGCTGGGCTTGCTGAGGTCCTTGGGGTGCGTGGAGTTGCCGGCAGGGTTGCGAGCGTGGAGGCAGGGACTCAACCTACCAGGAGTCCCTGCGAGCCCAATTCACAACACCTGGGCTGCTCTCCCTGCTGGCCCCGCCCCCCCGCCCACTGAGTGAAAAGCGGGCTGGGAATCTGTGCTGACGGGACCTTCCTTACCGGATTAGCTGTTTCTTTGCTGGCCATTTGACTTTGTCTTTGTGGGGAGCCTACACCTCGCCGGACCCGCTTCGCGGGTCCCGCAGCGTCCCTCATCGAAGCGGAGCTGACCTGGGAGAGGAGCTGGGCTTGCTGAGGTCCTTGGGGTGCGTGGAGTTGCCGGCAGGGTTGCGAGCGTAGAGGCAGGGACTCAACCTACCAGGAGTCCCTGCGAGCCCAATTCACAACACCTGGGCTGCTCTCCCTGCTGGCCCCGCCCCCCCGCCCACTGAGTGAAAAGCGGGCTGGGAATCTGTGCTGACGGGACCTTCCTTACCGGATTAGCTGTTTCTTTGCTGGCCATTTGACTTTGTCTTTGTGGGGAGCCTACACCTCGCGGGACCCGCTTCGCGGGTCCCGCAGCGTCCCTCATCGAAGCGGAGCTGACCTGGGAGAGGAGCTGGGCTTGCTGAGGTCCTTGGGGTGCGTGGAGTTGCCGGCAGGGTTGCGAGCGTGGAGGCAGGGACTCAACCTACCAGGAGTCCCTGCGAGCCCAATTCACAACACCTGGGCTGCTCTCCCTGCTGGCCCCGCCCCCCCGCCCACTGAGTGAAAAGCGGGCTGGGAATCTGTGCTGACGGGACCTTCCTTACCGGATTAGCTGTTTCTTTGCTGGCCATTTGACTTTGTCTTTGTGGGGAGCCTACACCTCGCGGGACCCGCTTCGCGGGTCCCGCAGCGTCCCTCATCGAAGCGGAGCTGACCTGGGAGAGGAGCTGGGCTTGCTGAGGTCCTTGGGGTGCGTGGAGTTGCCGGCAGGGTTGCGAGCGTGGAGGCAGGGACTCAACCTACCAGGAGTCCCTGCGAGCCCAATTCACAACACCTGGGCTGCTCTCCCTGCTGGCCCCGCCCTCCCGCCCATTAACTCTCCCCCTTATTATTAAAGGAGCTAATTGTGCCGCTGCGCGGGAGCGCGCCCGGGAGAAGCCCGGGACAAGGGCGGGACCGTCTGTGGCCGTCCGTGGTCGACCGAGGTTGGGTTGGGCCAGGACTCCTGCTAAAAACACCTCCTGACATGAATGCACATTACCAGTGCAGGACCTAAAGGTATATTATCATCATTGACTGTTATCTCAGGGGAAGGTTATAGACAGTTCTGCAAAGTACGGAAGAAAATTCTAACTTGTATTTCATCATGACATTGAGATCAGGGAAAAAACGTCTAGTTCAGCTGCAAACATCAAAGGGTGTAGTTTCAGGCCCCCTAGATGCTTTCATTACCAGAGCCACTGGGATCCTTGAAAAAGAAATTGAAATGGTAGAAAAAAGGCTGTCGCTAGATTTAGTTTCTGGAAAGCGCTCTTCCATAGGTGGACTAGCATTAGTGAAAAGCCCTGTTCCTCATGCAGCATCTAACTGCATTTATTCCATCGAGACAGAGGCAATAGTCCATGCAGATGGAGAAGGGGTGTTGCCACCTTCACCATTGGATTGCGGGGCCCAGAAACTTAGTGTAAATCTGTCAAGGGATGGGGATGATTGCCCAATAACAGGGGAAGACGAATATAACTTGGTTATCCCACCTCAACTCATCGACTTTACCCCACCTAATTTAACGGAGGTGATTCAAATGAGCACAAAATTGATATCCCGAAAGAGGAAACATGTTTCGAGCCCCCAGGGGGAAAAAGATCAAAAACAGCCCAAACTGAATGATAATTGTAGCGGGACAATACCAGCCCCACAATCACCCCATGGTTTTCCTAATGTGTTTTGTCCATCATACCCTTCCCTGGGGCCTTCTAATACTTGTCCAACCTGCCTCAATAGTGACGACATTTTGTTGGTCAAGATTGAGGCTATGCTAAAAACCATTTTGCTTCCAGTTTTGGAGAGAACCAGGCTGATGACCTCCAAAATTGACGCAATGGAAACAGTGGTTAACACCAATATGGGCATTCTGCAAAAACTATCCACACCTAGTCCTGTGGTGGGGGCACGTAATTCGACTTTAGGGAAAACACAAATGGCTAGTAATCCAATTGTGAATCAGGCAATCAAGCCCGTACCGTATGGGGTAGCTATTAATAAACTGATAGCTGGGGCTAGGACCACCAATACTGCTACCACTGCTAATGGAAGTACCTCAACTAACGTACTAGGGAAAAAATACCCACCCAAATCTCACCCAGACAAAGTGAATCCGTCCATGTTAGATAGCAGGCCAAAGCAATCTGACAGTACCCCAGCTCAGACATTTAGTAGGGGAAAACCCAATCCTCAGTCCTCTAGGACACCGTTGGAGGGTAAACAAAAGATGCGCCCAACACCCCGAGCAAACTTGCCCCCAGAAGCGGCCCAATATACCTTAGTCTTAACTGGTGTAGCGCCCTTAAGAGACGGTATTAAGGAGACGCAAGGGGAATTGCGCAACAAAGCAATATATTGGTTAAATAAAAACCGTCCCCTACCACCATCATCACCAACAGAAATTCTATATGTGAGAAGAGTAGACTGGGTGGGTTATGGTACCAAAGACTTGGAAGGGGACTGTATTTTGATCTCATTCAAAGACCCATGGGTTGTGGAGCTCATACGACGGAAAGCTAGATTTGCCCGTCAGGGCGATGTCCAATCCCTAGACCTTTCCTATTTTTACCCTCATACAAATAGTAATCGCCCTACAGGTCCAAGCCAGTGGAGAGTGAGAGACGGGAGGTACAAAGGACCTAGAACACCTCACCAATTTCAGTACCCCCTACTCTTCAACCACTTTGGACCATTGTCTGACCTGGAGATGGTAGATTGACGGTGTTCTCCCGGTTTGACGAGTGGCCCCATTGTTGTTGATGAGAGGGAAGTACAAACTCCACACCAAAT
Source organism: Lissotriton helveticus (assembly GCF_964261635.1). Lineage (NCBI taxonomy): Eukaryota > Metazoa > Chordata > Amphibia > Caudata > Salamandridae > Lissotriton > Lissotriton helveticus. Next base: position 1,071,375,784 of record NC_136067.1, on the reverse strand, counting down.
TCCATTGATATCTGAAATAGGTGATCAGATCGCACCAGACAAAATAGCAGAAATAGTGGCTATGGTACAGGGGGAATGTTTGCAAAAAAGTAATGTAGATGCAATAGGGGATAGAAACCTGTCCATTAGGCCTACCCCAACAAATGCCACCTTTTCGCCCATTCCATGTAACAATATTGCAGAATCTACAACAACATTTAATATTGTGTCCTGGAATGTTGCGGGAGTAAAAGCTAGCATGGTTTCGGAGGATTGGCTGGACTTTATCACTAAATATGATGTTGTGCTATTACAAGAGACATGGGCAACCGAACCTGTACATATAATTGGTTTTATAAACTTCTTTAAACCAGAAATTAAAAGTAGCAAAGGGCGAGCATCAGGGGGATTGTCAACATGGGTCAAACAGGCATGGGGATTTAAAATCACAGAACTCTATGAGGACAACCCCGACCTATTGACCATCAAGCTGAGCAAGGAAGGTGGTCAAGATATGCTCATCTGTAACATCTACCTCCCTGGTGGTCGGTGTCCCCCGATTGTGGATGTTCTGGATAGACAATTAGCGGGATGGAATAAAGGATCCTTAATCCTTCTAGCTGGCGACTTGAACTGTACCATAGAGCCGCTCTACGTTGCAGGGGACAGTTGGGGGTCCGCGGAGGATGTAACATGGAATATACCGGACCTACTGACTAGTAAACCGGTGAAAGCAACGGAGGCTGCTCTGAACTGGACTGCACTATGTCTTACTTGGGGGCTAAGGGCAGTAAATGGACGTTCACCCTCTGACCTTGGTGCCAATTTTACTTTTGACAACGGACTAAGGAAAAGTCGTATAGACTATTTTCTTTTAAAAATGGAATTTTGGTCACTGATGGTCGATATGGAAGTCGTCCCCCGCCCAGAAAGCGACCATAACCCGCTGTCATTGAAATTAAGGATGGATGGTTTGGTAAGAATGGAAGATCCTGTTCCAACGGGGCAAGGGGTTGTAATTCTATCGAATGACCGTAGGAGGCTGAAATGGTCCAACATTTCAGGGGATGAATCCCTTCAGACTAATATAGAGAAAGTGGTTATGCTTGCACTAAACAAAATGCTTACAGATGACACTGGGAAAGGTATCTTAGAACCAAACAAAATCCTGGACATACATGAACAATGTTTCGATGAGCTCAAGTTACTTCTCTCGAAACCTTGTCAGAATGGAGCTGGACGACCACTCGCCATTCGGGCAAAGTGGTACAATAAAGAATGCAGGGTGGCTCACAGTAACCTAGTAGATAAAGTTAAATCTAGGAATATGTGTGATGTAAAGGAGGCCAGGAAACGGTACAAAAGAGTTCAGTGGGAGGCTAAAAGGACGTGGGAGGATGGTTATTGGGCCGATCTGCTAGATGCTACTAAGTCAAACAACCAGGCTAGATTTTGGGATATAGTTAAATGGGGGAAGGATGTTGATTCCCGCACCCCAACTAATCATGTGTCCCCAGAAGCCTGGATAACACACTATTCGTCCCAATTTTGCATGGTGGGCACTGATCCCCTTCCCACATTGAACAAGCTGTATGCAACGCCCACTTGTGGAGAAACTCTGACCTTTACTAACACTGAGACAGAGTTTGCCCTCGGCCTGACTCAGCGGGGGAAAGCCCCAGGGTTGGACCAAATACCAGCGGATTTGTTTAAATCAAACACAGATCTCTGAGTGCCATACATAACTAACATAGCCAACGCATTAGCAAAGGGTGCATGCATCCCTAAAACATGGAAGGGGGCTGAGATCATCCCTATATATAAAAAAGGAGACAGGTCTAATCCGGGCAACTATCGCCCGATTAGCTTAATTGACTGTCTCCAAAAAGTTTTTGCCCGAATGATCTTGGCCAGAGTGCAGGGGTGGATGGACTCAGAAAATATATTGTCTCCAATGCAGGCAGGTTTTAGATCTGGGACGAGCACCATCGACCAGGTGTTTCGATTTTGAATGATCTTCTGGAAGGTGGTTACGCTCGGCGGTGGTACCATTTTCGCCGCATTTATTGACCTGAAATCAGCCTTTGATTTGGTACCTAGAGGCAAATTGTGGCAGGTATTGAGGGATTTGGGGCTACCGGTAGAACTACTAGAGTTAATTATTAGAATGCATGAAGAGAACCATGCAAGGGTAAGGTGGGGAGGACAAGGACAACATACAGACTCTTTCCTGGTAACCCATGGAGTTCAAGGATAATCAGAGGAGGGACGAGGAAAACGTGTCCATTTATTTCCCCAAACAGTATCAGAGTTAATCAAGTGAAAAATGGACACTTGTAACAAGTCCAGACCGTTGGTTGGAAAAACTATGGTACCCTCAAAAGACCCAATGTGAATAGGTATAGCGGTATATATCGTTCCTCCGCCCCTACATTGTGGTTCGTTGGCAGTTATCATTGGGTACCATAGATAGTGTGGGTGCCTGCCTCAACCAGAGGCTCCTCTGGTCTGGGTTGCAGTGGCCAGAGAAAAAAATTTTTTTGTGCAAAGAAAGATCAAAAAAAAATTCAAAAAAAAAAAAAAAAAAAAGGACTGTTAAAAATGAGATCAGCACCTAGAGAAATTTTAATGAAATGGTGAAGATCTTATAATAAAACCAATGGGTACTTGTCCTAGATCGGATTATGTGATCCAGAAGTATTCAATTACAAGGGTGTTGACATGTTTCAGCCCCCCTTGGCTCAAAGGAGTCTACGGGGCTTTCGTCAGGACGGAAAAGGACAGACAAACATGAATGTTCTACTCACACTTATTATGTGGAGTTCAATGGAAACAGCGAGGGTCAGTGTTTAAACCGCTCGAGTTTGAAAAGCCCCCTAATGCGGAGATTGTTGCTTTCATCGGGGAGGTTCAGAGCCGCGTGTCTGCGATCCTACGCTGCTTGTGCTGACTCTGCCCCCGGACTGGGGCAGAGTCAGCACAAGCAGCGTAGGATCGCAGACACGCGGCTCTGAACCTCCCCGATGAAAGCAACAATCTCCGCATTAGGGGGCTTTTCAAACTCGAGCGGTTTAAACACTGACCCTCGCTGTTTCCATTGAACTCCACATAATAAGTGTGAGTAGAACATTCATGTTTGTCTGTCCTTTTCCGTCCTGACGAAAGCCCCGTAGACTCCTTTGAGCCAAGGGGGGCTGAAACATGTCGACACCCTTGTAATTGAATACTTCTGGATCACATAATCCGATCTAGGACAAGTACCCATTGGTTTTATTATAAGATCTTCACCATTTCATTAAAATTTCTCTAGGTGCTGATCTCATTTTTAACAGTCTTTTTTTTTTTTGAATTTTTTTTTGATCTTTCTTTGCACAAAAAATTTTTTTTCTCTGGCCACTGCAACCCAGACCAGAGGAGCCTCTGGTTGAGGCAGGCACCCACACTATCTATGGTACCCAATGATAACTGCCAACGAACCACAATGTAGGGGCGGAGGAACGATATATACCGCTATACCTATTCACATTGGGTCTTTTGAGGGTACCATAGTTTTTCCAACCAACGGTCTGGACTTGTTACAAGTGTCCATTTTTCACTTGATTAACTCTAACCCATGGAGTTCGCCAGGGTTGTGTCCTCGCGCCCACTCTTTTCCTGCTCTTTATAGATCAGGTAGTAAAATTTTTCTCGGATACCCACACTGATGCCCCATCTCTGGCAGGGATTAAATTCCCCATGCTCATCTTCGCGGACGACACCTTACTCCTATCTAAGACACGGTCAGGCCTACAGCGGGCCTTGAACCGTTTTGAGGAGTTTTGTGTAAATAATGATCTCCAAATAAACGTGGGTAAAACCAAGTTTATGGTTTTAACCAGGAATAACTTTGTACGTAGTAACGTAAAAATAAGTGGGGTCAACCTGGAACAGGTTGAAACCATGACTTACTTGGGGGTCACTTTGGATCGCTGTTTGTCATGGAAAGGGCAAATCGCGGCCCAACAGCTAAAATTTGCTCAATTGACGGGCTGTCTTTTGCGTGAGCAGAAGAGATCAATAACTAAACGGGTCATCCCTGCCATGAAAATTTATGATACCAAAATAAATGCAGCTATACTTTATGGGGCTGACTTATGGGGATTTATGGACCTGTCAAGTCTCTATAAAATTCAGTGTAAATTCCTTCGAAACTTGGTAGGGTTACCACAATCCTCTCCATCGATACCTCTCTGCCATGACATGGGAAGCCTTCCTATTAACGATATGGCAAAATTCAGAGTAGTGGCTCTCTGGAGGCGTTTGTGGACCTCCCCGGATCTTACATTATTTGCAAAAGAGTTAGCAGAGGTGAGGGCGATGGGGGGTTCAGAAAGAATCCCATGGCTTCATTCAGTGAAAAAGAGTTTACAAGATATGGGGCTAAATCATCTTTGGGCTTCCCCAGACACCAACACATTCCCCTCTAAAAAAGAATTCAAAGAACTATTTTGGGCATCAAGGCGTCAATCTTTGGTAATCGCTTCCAGTTCTGGTAGCCTAACAGGAAGATTCCTAAGCTTTAAGCAGGACTCTTCCCGGGAGACTTACTGGGATATCATCACCCGATCACTGGACAAGAAACTATATCACCAGTTTCGAGTAGGTGCCCTACCATTGAATTCATTTACATCATCTTGGGGAAAAACATCCTCAAGTTCTTGTTGCTGGTGCCCAGGTCAAAAGGAAACAGAGGGTCATCTATTGTTTGCTTGCCCGCAGTACTTAGAACCTCGCATTACATGGCTAAAACCTTTGTTCCAGCACCTATCCTGTAAAAGGTCTTCAGAAGCAATATGGGTCTTGAAAACTAATACCTCGGAAACCGTTGTGGTATGCTTGGCTAAATTTCTGGGCTGGGCGTGGGCAATAAGGGCAAGAAGGAACTCTCACTAAACTGCTCTAGGCAAGAGCTTACTAATTTGGTACTTTGAAATGTGCAAACTTAGTTTATTTTTAGGTCCAGGTTAAATTATGTCTTTGTATATCCCGATGGTTTAATAATTTGTTTTAGCTGTGATTTTAGTGTAATAACATGTTTAATGTTTTTTTTCTCCCAATTTATTGTATTATGGTTGAAATGTTTCGTATTTGTTTTTTAAATTTGTCTTTTATGATTTTATTATCGAAATAAAGACATTAAAAACCTGAAAACCTGATAAGGAGTGGTGAACCGGTAGGTCACTCCACACTCCTTCCACATTGCCCGCATGTATGCTGACATGAAGTTGGTCCCCCTATCAGACACAACTTCCTTGGGGAAACCCACTCGGGTAAAGATCCCCATCAGGGCCTTTGCCACCACCGGTGCAGTGATGGTTCTCAGAGGAATTGCCTCTGGATATCTTGTGGCATGATCCACCAGTACCAGGATAAACCTGTGACCGGAGGTTGTCGGTGGATCTAGGGGCCCAGCAATGTCGATGCCCACCCTTTCAAAGGGGGTGCCAACGACGGGAAGTGGTTCCAGGGGAGCTTTCAGCTTCATCCCTGTTTTCCCACTGGCTTGGCATGACACACACGACCGACAGTATGCGTCGGACGCCACCCTCATTCGAGGCCAATAAAAGTGGGGGACAAGCCTGGCAAAGGTCTTGTCCTGACCCAAGTGTCCTGCCAAGGGAATCTCATGAGCCAACTCTAACAGGAAGGCTCGGTAACACTGTGGGACTACCAGGGCCCGTGACAATCCGTGCACTGGCGCCCTGGGTTCACTGTAGAGAAGGCCATCCTCCCAGTAAACATGATAGTTCCCAGACTCGTTACCCGCTGCTTGGGCTTCAGCCTGTTGCCTCAGACCCTCGAGGGAGGGACATTCCCTTTGTCCCTTGCTCAGTTCCTCCCTGGACGGACCTCCCTCCACTCGCCAATCAGCGGGGATAGGTAAGTTCTCCAACGGAACCATGTCCTCCTCCGTGGACTCCAGGTCCACCTCCGCAGGTGGCCTATCCGCCTCACGGGGCACGGACGTCGAGGCAGGCTCCTCCTGTCCTCGACATGCTCCCTCATCAGCAGCTACGGGGCGGGCCATTGTTCCAGACTCCGACCCCTGCTACTTCTCCTCTCGAGCAGTCGCCGACCTGGTACTCACACAGGCCCAATCAGGTGTACCCAGCATCTCAGAATGAGTCCGGTATTCCACCTCCTTCCAAGCATTGTGCTTCATATCATTGCCCAGCAAACAATCGACTGGCACGGCGACTCGAAGTGGACCTGCAACCCCTCCCCACTCAAAGGGAACCTCGGCCACAGGATAGTGACCCATTCTGCCGTCAGCCATTGCGGCTGGATGAAGTACGCCTGGCATCACCTGCTCCGAGGACACCAGATGACTCCTTACCATAGTCATACTGGCTCCTGTATCTCTCAGAGCTTCCCCTCTATGGCCATTGATGGTGATCCACTGCCCATACTTGGTAGTATTCGCGGGCACCTGGATCTTTGGAACCATCTCCCGATCACCCAGGGACACTAAGGTGACTCCCGCCCACTCCCTTCCCTTACTTAAGGACATCTCCTCCCCGAGCGCTACACTAGCGACTCCCGGGGCCTTTCCTCCAGTGGGAGGGGGTGGTCTCTTTGGGCATTTCGGGTCTCCTTTGTAATGTCCAATACCACCGCACTCAAAGCAATGGACAACCCTTGGCTGCTGACTCTGGCCAGGGTTAGGGTTCTTCTGCGGGTTAGCCTTAGAGTTGGAAAAGGTGTTTTTCCCCTTAAAGTTATTTTGGGGACCTTTGGAGAACTCTTTCTTATTATCTCCCCCCTCTTTCCTCTGGGGAGCGCCCTGTCCGGACTTCTGAGAATCTCCTCCAGTCCCCTTCGTGGACACTCGGGTACTCGCCCAAATGTCCGCCTCCTCAGCAAGCTTACGGGGGCAAGTAAGTTTGCTGTCTACCAGGTGTTGCCTCAGCTCGGGAAGACATTTCTCGAGTAGATGCTCCTTGAGGATTAAGTCATACAACCCTTGATAGTCCTCCACCTCACTACCTTGGACCCACCCTTCCAGGGCTTTCTTGGCAAAATCCAGGAAGTCAACCCAATTTTGTGAGCTCAGCTTGTGGCTGCCCCTAAACCTTTGCCGGTATTTCTCGGGGGTCAACCCAAACTTCCTGATGAGCGCCACCTTCATGGCGGGGTAATTAACCTGTTCCTCCCGGTCTAGGGCCAATAGGGCATCCCTACCTGTCGGAGGCATGTACCGGTATAATCCACCTCCCCAATGCTTCTCATGGATCCCATGGGCTCTTAAGGAGACCTCCTAGGCTGCCAGCCACTTGGCTATATCGTCTCCAGCGGTATAACTGGCGACTACGTCCTTGGGTTAATGGGGCCTGTGCTCCCTGGCAAATTCCTTTGACTCGACACCCTTCGGAGTGATGTTAGAGGCCTGGAACTCGAGTTCTCGTAGCTTGAACTCGTGTTCTATCCTTTTCCTTTCCATCTCCAGCTTGGACTCATGTTCCAACCTCCTCCCCTCCCTCCGTTCTTCCAACTCCATTTTTGCTATTTCCCACCTTAACAGTCTTTCCTCTCTCCTGTCAGCTAACTCGGTTTCTGACAACCCTCTCGATGACACACTGCTGCCCTCCCGCGAGGTTGCCTTGGGGCTGATTGACATCTCACCCACCCCTGGGGGACATTCCGCAGTCCTATCAATGACAGAACCTCTGTCCGATTCCTCCTCTTCCACCGTTCCCTCCGTGTGTGCTTCCACCCATGCTCGCAGACTAGTACGGAGCTCCTCTCTTCTGGCCCCTCGTCTGACAAACACTCCCCTCTCCTGACAGAAATCCTTGAGCTGGGCCACAGTATAGGTCTCCAGCTCTGACATTTCGAATTCCATCTTGTCAGTGAAAAGTGTGGACCACCACCCCGAAGTAGGTGACCAGGATAAGAACTTTGAGGGTCACTTCCACCCACCTCCAGGAAAGAATTTGGAAAAAGCAAAACGTTGAATTTGAGGGCCGCTAGGAGAAAACTCCGGGTGTGTACCTGTGGTGCACACTGAATTATTATGTGGTTCAAAACAAGCACGGCTCGCAATCCCACCCGCTGAGCACCAATTTTATGTTGGACCTGCGATAGGCAAGCCCAGCACAAAGGGGGGTAGCTTGGCTTGATTGACAAGGCGGTAGAAGGCTGTTGTGTTAAGCCGGCTATGACCAAATAATAACTCCCTGCACACCACACAAAAAGAAGGACACCACACCACTGTTATAGAAAAATACGTTTCGTTTATGTAAAAGTTCTCTGGGTTTGAAGGAAGTTCACTTAGGTAATCACATTCACATTTCTTACATGGGTTTGATTAGCTGTGTACTGGTTTCTCAGGAATAAATAGTTGGACTCTAATAAATAAATATACTGGATAAATATCAGGATTCAATACATTAGAATAAATATCAGCAATGACTGGAATAAATAGCAGCAATGACTGGAATAAATATCAGCAATGACTGGAAGAAATATCAGCAATGACTGGAATAAATATCAGCAATGACTGGAATAAATATCAGCAATGACTGGACAGTTTCCTAGCAGGTTAGATACTGATCGTTTCACATAAATATCACAGGGTCATTCTGGTATCGCTGCCATCAATTAATCACTTTCAGGGTAAACACATTACGTTTGTCATTCAATGCGGAATGCGTGCTCTTACAGTTTTTGAAGTGTTCACGGGTTCGGGCTCTCTGGCACAAGATACGCGTGATAATCCCTTAGTTGCACTCACAACTCATTGCGCGTATATCTGGAAGATAAAGGCATAAAATGACTACGGCAATTACACTCCGCGGCCAGCCGGTTCAATGCTACTGCTGCCGGAGGAGTCTGTGCGCTTCTGTCAGCGCAGGCGGGGTTTCCGAAGGCGGCTCGAGTTCACGAGTCTTGGGACCGTCGAACGGGCTGCCGGAGGGGCCAAAACACATGCGCGCACAGTTCAAAATGAGACCGCATCACAGTTCCACAACAACGCGGCAACTTCAGGGGGTTCCCGCCCACACACCAGCTCCCAAGTCACTCGGGCAGAGCAGAGACAGTAATCTCGCCCAAATGAAGGCCAGCCTTTCCCCGCCCTAGCGCAGCACCTCACCTTCTATCCACAAACAGCGCGTCGACGGTGGTGGGTTCGGAGACATCCGAACGCCCGCCAGGAGGCACTTAAGTTGAAGGTGGCACTTTTAAGAGTTGCAGTTGCGATCTCACCACTGGGGGGCGGGGAGGCTCTAACTATGGCCAAAGTCTCTGAGGGGCAATTGGGCACTCGCTGACCAGGCGCTGAAGGCTAGAGGTCACTGCTCACGCTTCTGACTGGAACGCCAGTCAGGGTCCACGCCAGCAACCTCTGCTGCTCTTCTGCCTGCGCTATCAGCTGCCTCAGGGGGTTAACAGGGCAGGTGTCAATCTGGGGTCAAGTCCTCTTCTTCTGGTGTTCTTTGATCATTCTTTTTATGGCCGCCAGGGACTGGGCCTTTTATAGCCCGTGCCCTAGGATGCCAGCATGAGCCAGAAGGTTCTAGAACCTTCCCTGGCTATATCAATGACATGGTCCTTTCAAGGTATCTTTTTGGTCATTAGGAGCCACCGTACTGGGCTTCCTAAGGCAGCCATTTTGTGTACTGGTAACTCCTGAGGGGATTCCTGTCAGGTTTGCAGGTTACACAAAGTGCGCCAAAACCTTCATTGGGTCAGAGGTCAGAGGGGCTCCAATGGGAGTCACTCTCATAGGGGACAATTGTATCCACCATTTTAGGGTTGACAACCCCAGTTGGTTATGCCACTGGTTCCGTCAGGCGCCTTGTACATAGGTGCCAGGAACTTGGTGAGCAACTGGGCATCAAAGAGCATCTAGCCCCATGGGACAACACACAAAAAGGTCCTGGTAGACAAAGAAAAAGCGACAAATTTTAGGAGGCACGGGGGAACAAAATAAATCATAGTGTGAGGGGACTCTCAGAAGCAGACAGGTCTAACACTGGGGCACTCAGCCCCAGCTCTGGCACGAAACTGGACAAAGGGGAAGGGGTTTAACCACCCCCTCCCCAGGTCCATCCATAGGAGGGACCTTAGAATTAGTCCAACCCCTAAACTTACTATAAGTATAGAACCCCAGTCCCTAGGACTTTAGATCACCCTGGACAAAACTCTGCAACAAATATCTTGGACCTTCCACATCGACTAGAAGATGGAAAAATCTCCCATGTGGTCAAGGAGTGACCACCCTGTTTAAACAGGCAACAACTGCATCTTTGCCAGTCTACATTTTTGAAGCTCCCGCCAGATCCTGAGGAATCTGCGACACAGAACATGGACTTCCAGACATCTCTGAAGCTGACCCGAGCTCCCAGCAAAGCTGAGACCCTTAGCTAACATGAGAGACGTGGGACCGGAAGTCCTGGACATCCTGCATTTTTGCAACTGCACCTACTTCCCGAGGTATGCCAAAGTTGTGCATTGGGGTGCTTGAAGCCCCATCACAGAGCTCATTTTACACTGAAGTACAGAGGCCAGCACTCCACGAGCGACCCATGAGTCCCCTTTCTTCACCGCAGCTTGAGGCGCCTTTGCGGTTCCTAGTCTGTTGGCTATTTTGCCCCCATGAAGACCAATCCTTTGTTTCTTGAGCTTTCCTGGTTGCTTCAGGTGTGCTCCCACTACTCTCCAGAGGAGGAGTCCCTCAAACCTTGCTGGTCTGCACCGAAGCCAATCTTGTCATCTTGCATGGGTTACTGTTGCCAAGGCTTGTTGGGTCCAATCTGGATTCCGACACTGCAGTCAGCTAGATCCTTCATGGGACAGCTCGAATCCAGCTCCTGGTTGTCATCAACACTTCCTGGTCCTTGTGGCTGAAGAGTCAAGCTTCACCTCTTTCACCTAAAATCACCCGACATCGGCTGGCATCTTCTCCTCGCCATCCTGGTCACTGGCTAGTGACCCAGACTCTGTCCCCTCTGCTTTCAGGTTCTTCAGATCTCCGATCCACCCTTGGATCCACCCAGACATTTTTCCTCTGGTTGCCTGCAGCATTTCTTCACAGCTCTCCATATGAATCGACGACGAAACCCGACACCAAAAGACATCTTTGCACCCGGCGTCCCTGGGTGAGGTAACACGAGTAGTCCAGTGCTCCCGTGGGTCTTGACTCTCGAAGTGTCCTAGTCTAAAAGGGTTCCATCGTAGTTCACCTCTAAGTGCCCTTAATCTTCAAAATTGTAACTTGTTTGTTCTCCATAGAAAGTCAATGGTGATCCGCGGCTGTGTTTAGACACTGCACGCGTCCCCCGTGGGCCTACTGCATCCTAATCTTTGGTGGCTCCAGGTAGCCCCAGCGGTTCTACAGGCCCTAGGCCTGCTTTCTAACTCTCACGTGGTTCTCATACCACTATGTTAGTATATGGTTGGTGAGGCTCCTAGGGCATAACGTATACTGTGCAACTTATCGTATGCTAATTAAGTTTCTTGTATTGTATATTTACCTCTGACCTCATGAAGAGTCCAGCGGGGTTGTGCTTAGAATAAATAAATATATATTTGATATATACCTTGTGTGGTGTGCTTTCATTTGATCATTCAAGAGATTATAAGTGGTAAAACAACTAGTTTAACTTGCCTCTAATTCTTAGCCTGAAGGCTGCTCTCCACAGCTACCACTAGGAAAGCTTTCTATAAGGTTGACTTTACAACCTACTATTAATAAGGGTCGTTCGGACTGGTGGAAGGTGCCCACTAGAATAGTGGACATCATATACCAGGCCAACTTCTCACAGTCATGATTACAAGTTAGGAGCATTTATGTCCTGTTTGTCGGGAAATAACTGGTACCAGCACCATAAGCCTCGCTATTACATGCCAGTCCCCAGAGAATGGAATAACACTATGATTAGCTGTTGTTTATGCATAGAATTCACATTTACATGAGGAATAACACCGACACTGACTCGCAGTTACTACCTGCTCATAAAAAGTGGTAAATGTAAAAATGTGAGGGATGATGGAGAGGAGGCTGGGCAGTAGGATGTCAGGGGTTGCAGAGGAAACGGGAGGATTTTGCCTTGCTGGGGGGAGTGACCATGCTGTAGAAGGCGTTCACTATGTTAATATCACCATTACCATTAAAGACTGGTATACGAAATTGAGTTGCTGGTTGGGAGGGGTGTAACCAAACTCAAGCAGAAACCATAATACTTGTCAGGGTGAGGTCACAAGCAAACCCTACATTTACCTATGCTCAACCCGTTGGCAGACTGGATCAGAGCAGTCAGGATAAACGTTAGGGGCAATGTGTAAAGTGTTTGTGCAACACTTAAAACAGTAACACAGTGAAAGGGCACCACAAAAGGATCCCACACCAGTGGCAGTTCTGATGCTGACTGTGAGGTCCACGTGGAGTCCTTGTGCTGTGAGTACCCTTGAAGCAGAGGTGATGTGTCAGTTCTACTCAGGTTTGCAACACACAGGAGAGGAGACGCATTGGTTCTCCTTGGTTCAAAGCTGGGCTGGCAGAGTACATTCAAGCCCACTTCCAAGGGTCTTGGATTGGGGTGGCACCACTTGGCAGGGTAGATCTCACAAATGATAGAGTCCAGGTGCTGGGTTCAAGATTATTGGTGTCTTTTGTCGCAGAGATTTGAGTCAGGGGGGCAGCCAACCAGCTCTTTGAGGTTGGTTAAGTGCTTCTCACTGATGCATGAGGGATGCAGGTGTACACTACAGTCCAGCAGTCCAGCAGAGTGGCTGTCCTTTCAGCAGCACAGTAGGTCTTCTTCCTGGCAAAGCATTCACAGGTCCAGAAGTGTACTTAAGAAGTGGTGTCTGTAGTCCACTATTTACACCTGGTGTCTCTCCACTGGAAGGTTGGTAAAGCTTCTAGAAATTCTCTTTGAAGGCTTACTGCATGCCCTGCCCTGTCTACAGACTAATTACAGGGAGAATGCAGCCCTCGGTGTGGAGGCAGGACACAGCCTATTGAAGTGCAAGTAGGTCTGTGCTCAGCTCCACCATGCCTCCCTGCCTGTGATGGCCCATCCAGGTACACATAAGCTCTCTCTTGTATGTGGCTGTCTAGGAGGCATACACAAAGCTTAACTGTCAGCTACACCCAGTCATGTGACCCAGAACCAGGCTGCAGGCACTACATGGCTAAGGCAGGAAAGTGGCAACCTCATAAAAGTGGCAGTTTCAAAATTGTAATTCGAAAGCCGACTTTACCATGAGAGTATTTTTCCTTACAATTCTAAAGACACCAAACATTAACTGGTCACATGCCCCCATTTGGTAATTATCACTCAATACATGTAAAAAAGTAACTTCAATGTTAGCCTATGAGAGAAGTAGGCCTTGTTGTGGTGAGAATTGAATGTAAGAGTTTTTCAGTACCATGAAATAAAAAAGGCCCAACATTTTTAATACACTGCATTCTTTCCTTTGGGCTGTTCAGGGCCTATCCTAGGGGTGACTGAGATGTCTTAAAAAGGAAGGCTTGGGCCTGGCAAAAGGTTTATTCTGCCAGGTTGAAATGTCAGTTTAGGACCTGAAACATGTTTAAAGGGCTGCTTAAGTTGGTTGCACAATCTGTGCTGTGGGTCCACAAGTAGTATTTAATTTACAGGCCCTGGGTGAATATAATACCACCGTATTAGGTACTTACAAGTAAATATGCCAACCAGGGATAAGCCAATGTTACCATGTTTTAAGTAATGAGTACATACACTGATTAGCAGTGGTAAAGTGTTCAGAGTTCTAAGGCCAGCAAAAAGGAGATCAGCAAAAATAAAGGGAGGAAGGCAAAAAGTTTGGGGGAAGACCTCCTTAAGGTTGACAAGTCTAACAACTGGTATGCACTGATTTAAAAATAAAACCAAGTGACATATTTGAAACCTCAAGTGGGCAATGCTTTATTGAAAAGGTTGCCATGATAGTGCTCCAACCATATATAAAGTATCTTTATATTTTGTAGTCTTGGTTAATCAAGTTCAAAATAGTAAATAAAAGAAGTGCAGCCTATTAAACAACAACTACACCCAGTTGTGTGTACAGTTGGACATTAAATAATGGTAAAACATAGAAAAGAAAGTGAAACAAATATTTCTAAGCATACAATGCAAGTGGTTGTGTCTTTTCATGTGCCAAGTTTTATTCACTAATACACATAGGTCCCATTCCTAATCTGCATAGGCAAACACATGCAGGAAAATTACTTCCTTCAGTTAGTGTAAGAGTCACCGCTGTTAGTCACTGCTCAAGTATAGCCTTGTCAAAGTGGATTAGCTGCGAGTGACAACATAGCCACCTGATTGGAGGAGAATGCAAATGCTGAATTGATATCTTCTCATGTATTAGATCCTTCTTAAGTAGATGGTCTTGCATACATCAAACATCTTAGGCATTACTGTGGCGTGAATATATTATTGATCTATGTAAGATGTCAATATTTTTAGATAATTTTCAACATTAGCCGCTAAGGTTCCAACAACATTTAACAGTCTCCTAAATTCCATTTATATAGCAGAATGATTTTTTTACGAGTTATTGTGTGTCTGGTGACCTTTTATTGAGGACTTCCAGAAGTCTTCATTTTAATAGAGTGCTGTTCAACAGGTTATTTTCATTTTCTTTTAACTCCTCATGAGTGTACTGTGTAGCACATGCACTCTCCAAAGTGACTTCATCATAGTCAGGTAGGAAGAGGACCTCATATTGCGTAGCCTGCCTTGTCAGGTCATCCTCTGTATCTCCAGTGACTATATTTGGCACTTCTTCTTCCACAATTTTCTTCATCTCACAACCTCATAGATCTTATGATCCTGATGTGGCCAGGAACTCCTTTTATGATCAGAATTCATGAGATCCTCGAAATGAGTCCCATAGTATATCTGCTGTTGAAGCATGATTATATTCAAAATGGGAGCGGGGCCCACTTTTGGCCCTTTGCATGGGTCCAGAACGGGTCCACAACATGGCACTTGATGTAGTCATTTGAGCCACTCAAACATAATAGTTTACTTGCAAGAGATATTTGCCTTTAAATCCTTATTAACCTTTGAGTATGTTCACACCCTCCCTCTTTCTACAGTGTCCAGTAGTGATATTGGATTATTAGAATATTGGAATGTTGGGAGCTCCATTGAAAACAATGGAGTGCTCCGGACTTGTAATGGCTGGTATAAGCCTGGAGCTCCAACATTCCAATGTTTCTTTGTTCACAGCTTGGCTGTGAACAAAGGCTTCAGGGAGCCTGAGGGGATTCCAATCCCCTCACGCTCCCATAAGGCTTTGTTTTTTTTGTTAGAACATCATGCCCTTTAGTGGCAGAATGTTCTAATAGCCTTATAGCCCACCGTAGAGGGCTATACCGGCTACTAAAGTCCCTCTCCCTTGTTAAAGGCCCGAGCTATAGCCCTCTACAGCGGGCTATAAGGCTATAGTAGATGTTCGGTGATACATAAATATCTAAACTTACACAGGGACACCCTTCCTTGGCTGAGGTGGCGCACAATTATGTAAGCATCGGGCATTTTTCCCTGAAACTTGGCAAATCCCTCTCCCTAAAATATGGCAGCCTTTAATCCTTGCCTTTGCTGAACAGTTATTTCCCCAAAAACATATGGTGCAGAGGTTTAAATTTATACTATAATCTCGAGGCAATGAAAAGATGGCGGAGAGACATTTTTGGGAAAACTAGTTGAAGTGTGGGACTTCCTCTTCAAATGTACAAAAAGACAGGCTTTGCGAGTAGTACCAACAGGGGTCCGAACAATAGATATTATTGCAGGAGTTCACCCGCAATGCTAATACCCCAAATATGTAAAATAGAAACGTGAAACTACAAGCCATTGCAGAAAATGCTGTTTTCAAATAGCCATGCTTTTTGTAACCTTTTAATTTGGAATTTTGACAAAATGCTCACTGTAAAATTATTGCCCATGTTCCAATAAGTAACATAACCTTCCATTGCCAGTCCAGTCCTTTCATTTGCAAAATAATAAATAAATAAGTGTAGTGGGCCAAAGGTTTTCTTAGGAGACAGCTCCAGTTCTGCCGAAGGCCACGGTTGGTGGACATCAAGGCTACCAAGTTTTGATTCCATGCCATACCTCCTTCTCCTTTCACCTTCTGTCTCTTTATTGCACTCTTTCAGTTTCCTTTTCATTAATGTTTTTTTCCAAGTCACTATTTTCCTTTATTTCCCTTCGTCCATCTTTCACCCTTTTCTGTCTTTGCCACTCTGCCAGGTTCCAAGAAGACAGACCACTGAGAAACCACTGCAGTTCCTCAATCTCTCAGCAGTGCAAGGGGGATCCCAACCACACCAACAGAGAGATTGAGTGACAACAGGAAAAGGGAAGCAGAAATAAGGGTGGAAGAAAACCAGGACTTGGCTTCCTCAGATTGGAATAGCCTTGGTACTTCAAGCAAGTCCTCTTTTCAGGACCCCTCTTGTGGCAAAAGGAATACAGAAACTAACAAAAGACAAGAGGAGAGCAACAGTTAGTAAGAAGGTTACAATCGGAAGACAAGTTAAATATGGTCATGAGTAGTGATGAGCGCTTGACAGACTGGGAATCAGGCAAAGACCCTTGGATGCCAGAGCAAAAGAAGGTAGCTGCTAAGAAGGAAGTACAAGTAGAGAAAAAACAAAGGGTGGTGATGGACAGGAACAAAATACCTAAAATCAGACACACTAAATATGGGCGACAATGTAATGTCCTTCCTCCAAAAGTCCCTTTCCTTCAGGCCATCGGAGGAAGCCCCCATTAGCTGCTGTCAACAGAAAACCTAAGGTCTTCCTATCTCTGTGTGCAGTGAGCCAGCCTAAATTGTGGCATAGAGGGTACCCTGTTGGGCAAACTCTAAATCATTCCCTGTGAGAGGAGTGAAGGGAAGAAATAGAAATGAGGTACAGAGGATAAAAAGTTGAAGTAAACAGACGCGAGGAAGTGAAAACACTGAAGTTGATCCAGAGTGGGTGATTGAGGAAGCATGTGAGTTGTCGGGTATAAAGTATCAGAGATAGGTGAGGTAGAGGTGTATAAAGAGAGGTAGTGAGAGATAGGAAGTAGAGAGGGTGAAATGAAATTGAAAAGGGGGTTCAGACAGATAGAAAGAGGTAGACAGAGGAGGTAATGATGAAGAATAATAGGTATAAACAGGGAGATAATAAAGTAGAAAGGAGGGAGATATTTGAAGTCGAGGAACAGAGGTTAGATATAAAGAAAGAGAGAGATGGGTTGGAGAGAGATGAAGCAGTGAGAGATCTGAGATGAAGACGACAGTGGAGAGGCAGAGAGAGGGCTGAAAGAGGCAAGTTATAGAAAGATTGGCAGAGATAGAAGGGTGAGAAGAAATAAGAAAGAGTGGGAATAGAGAAATATGAAGTAGACGGAAAAGAGAAACAGAGAGATGAAATGGAGAGTTAACAGTGAGGTGCAGTGAGAGGTGAGGCAGAGAGAGACTTCAATTGGAAGATAGAAACAAGGAGGTAGGCACAGAAGGCGGTAGAAAGAGAGCTGAGTGATATAGTGAGAGAGCGATGTGGGTTCGACAGGTGTATTAATAGAAGTGAGGTAGACATGGATGAGGTAGAGAGGGATGAGATAAAGAGGTGGTAGGGATATAGAGATGCAGAAACAAGTAGAGGGAGGGGGAGAGAGAGCGAGGGAGAGAGGGAGAGAGTGGGATGATGTAGAAGTGGTGAAGTGAAAGAGAGACATGACACAGAAAAACTATTATTTTTTAACTTAGCCACCAACTGCCCTAGAGCTTAAAGTTTAAGGTTCGGCTAGTCAGTCGTGTATAGCAAGTTTCTGTGATGTCTGTATGCATAGTAGTCAAATGAAAAAACAAGCATTTGCAAGGCCAATAGGTCTGGCTTTAAAATAATGTTGTACTGCAATGTGAAGCATTACAAGTAGATAGGTTGGGATTGGATATGTATTTGTGTGCCAGCACTGAGCTGTACAATAATATTGGTGTAGGGTAAAACATCAATGTAGATTAATAACTGTCCTCCTCCTATCTGTGCTGCTGCCAGAGAAAACAGCATTGATTATCTAATTATCTAAGACATTATAATAGCATTAGAATGACATGTGTGTGCCCCTGACATTAAATCTCAGGCAGCTGTATAAACAAAATGATCACAGCGGTGTGGTGGCCAAGCCGTTTCTGTGGAAGCACACAACTTTTCCCCGATCAAAGCATGTACTCCGGGGGCCTCATTTATGAGAATTGACGCATTGCTGCGTGAAAGCAGCGATGCGTCACTTCTCAGTGCGCACTCCTTGCGACATGATTGATGCGTCATATTTACAGTATGACGCATCATGTCGCAAGGAGTTACAGATACGTCAGTATTTCTGACGTATCTGTATGGCGCAAAAGTGACGCATTGCTGGGGTGTGTCACAAAAGTGACGCAACTCCAGCAATGTGTCCTTTCACATGGGGAAAGCCCCATGTGAAAGGGCTTGCGTCAGTCTTACGCCTGCTGTGAGGCAGGCGCAAGATTTTGACGCAACAGCGTCCTAAGAGGGACGCAGTGAAATCTCATAGATTTCACTGCGTCACTATTACGAGGCTTTTTGCGGGGGAACGCCCCCTCTGCATACATTATACCTGACGCAGGTATAATGTAGCGCAGGAGTTTACAAAGTGACGCGTCTGCTTAGATGCGTCACTTTGTATATAGTGCGCAACAGGAGGCATGCTTTACGCCGCCGATGCGTCACAAAAAGCGACGCATCGGAAGCGCAAAACTGACGCAAGGCCTCATAAATGAGGCCCCTGGTTCCCAACAAGTGGGAGGAGCCAGAGATCCTGCTGATGTCATTATCACATAATTTTCAGCATAATAAGCTCCTTTTAATGCACACCTGTCACTATGGCAGGACGTCAGGCTTTAAAAAAATATATATATATTTTGCATTTTACAGTGCAAGACACACAAAACCTGGTGGCAGCACTGTGTATAATGCAGGATACTGACATTTCCTGTATATACCCTCCCTCCTCCCCAAAATAGTCCTCCCTCATGCTAATTAATTAGTAAGCACAGTCATTATCTCCAACTTGACCTACTCCTGTCCTGGCGGAACATCTGGCAGGCCCCTATATGTCCCTCTACCCATTCCAAATTTTGATATCTAGCTATCTTGATCACATCAGCTCTGTGCCCTCTGGCAGTTGCCAGTTTTGGGTGTGCACCTCTCACAATGCCCTTCTGACGGAAAGGCAGCGAGTGATTAGAGGGGGCAGGGAGCAGAGGGGTTGGCTAGTAGGGAGGGCAGTCAGTGAGCTTTAGGAACCGAATGGGTAGTGGGACTGCAGACGGAGCAGGAAGCAGCAAGGGTAGTTTGTTTTCAGAGGAGGCAATAAGTGCACAGAAGAGAAGGAGACATAGAATTGGCAATGAAATGAACGGGATTATCCTGTCTAAAAATGGATCAAAGTGCAAACATTTCACAAATGGATATGACAGCTGCATTTCCACCCCAACTACTATTTGTTCCAATTTATTAACAAACTTGTTTTGAGTGACCCGAGCCCCACCCATCCTATTGTGAACTAGGCTCGCATGGAGACATGTGTAACAAGCACAGAGACAAGGACATCAGGAGGATGCAGAAAGTGTTATTTAGATATTTTATTTCGATTGGGTTTGAGATAATCAGGTATAATGAAAAACATTCATGGCAGTCTGATGGACCACATTTTATTATTCTTGGACTGAACTGATGAACAATTAATGTGTCTTTTCACTTGGCCCACTACAGATTTCTCAAAGTTTCCGTTCTTTTCCCTCAGAAATTTGAAAAAATATTTGCGGATTTTCAAACACGATTCTTAATATTTGGACTGCCTATTGTGCATGCTCTTCAAGCATTCTTCCAACAAAAAATGGTTTTGCAAGTGTTAGTGACTCTTTAATTTGCAATAAAAAATAACATGGGATAAAAGTAGACTGCGAGTACGTTGTGTCAAAAATGTCATCTACAGAAAAAAAGTACTTTAAAAAGTTGTTTCAAGAAAAATAAAATGAAAAATGCCAGTCCTACTAGGGCAACGATAAGTGCGCTAGGGACATAGGCAAGGGAGCATCCTCCCGCTGAAATACAGAGGAACATTTGCAGTGGGAAGGGGTGGGGACTCTTAAGCGTTTTTTAGGATTCAGGGAAGGGGAGTGTTAAAGGGTAGCTATAGTCTTTTATGGTTCAGGGAAAGTTAGAGTCAAGGTGTAGCAAGGGTTTTTAGGTTTCAGGGAAGAGTAGCAATAATTGGAAGTAAAGGCTAGTATAAGGTTAAGGGATAGTAAAGGGTTTTTAGTGTTGAGGGAAGGGTAGCATTAAGCGGTGGTTTTGGGGTTTTAATGTTCAGGGATGAGTAGCATAAAGGGTTAGTAAGGGTTTTTAGGGTTCAAAGAGGGTAGTGTTAAGGGTTCAGTGAAGGATAGCAATAAAGGGAAGTAAGGGTGTTTTAGGTTCAAAGATAAGTAGCATGAGGTTTTGGGAATTGTCATAAGTAATAACGAAGGACACAACATTACCTGGACAATTTCAACTGGACTTTAATGTAGTTGATATTTTAAAATTTTACTTTATTACACACAATGAAGAAAAATCATTAAACAAAACAATAGTCTGAATTACTTCTCTGGTATCATGGCAAAGAGAGGCCTCGCAGAGTACTTCTTTTCAATGTACTCACAAAATGTGGGTTTCTCTCAAAACGTTTGACTCAAGGGTGTTATAAGATCACTTCTGGGGTAAGACTAATTGCAATAGCTGTTTTTCACTGGTGACCAAAACATTTGCACTAGCTCACCAGTGCAAAGTGTAATTGTTCCGAAGGGTGATCCCTAAACATTTTGTCTTTACCCTACTGTTTTCTGAACCTGTTTTAGGGGTCGATTAGGATGGCGGACGGACAAAGTCCGTCCGCCATCCTGTCTGGGGCAGGGACCGTCCGCCACAAGGGCGGAGGTACCGTGCCCCGAATTAGGATGCACCCGCCACAGTGGCCTGCCATGTTGTACTGTGAAAAACAGGGAGATACCATAGGTACCCCCCATGTGCACCACCCCCCCCCCCTTTCACCCTGGGGGCCCACAACAGGCCCCCAAAGCAAAGCCCGTATGCCTTTCGGTGGCGGCATTGCCGCCACGGAAAGGCATCTGCATGCGGCCATCGTAATATGGCTGGCGGTGTCTGGAAGACACCGCCAGCCATATGAACCCTTTTCCTCCCCGGCCGCAAGGCGAACGAGGCGGAAAAGCGGCGGACGGTGTTTCTGTCCGCCGCGGTTCCCCTTGCCATTGTAATATGGCGGGGGGAAATTGGTGGCGGACGGGCACAGATGGCGGTCGGATCGCCACCGCCTGCATGGCGGTGGCGATCTGTCCGCCATCCTAATCGGCCCCTTAGTTGGCTTTTAGGACTCTGAGCACTTTACTATTACAGGGATAAAGTGCTTGCTATTTCTCCTTTAAACATGGTAAAATTGGCTTTCATTCATTTGGCACATTAAATTTACTTGTAAGTTCCTAAAGGCCATTACATGTGCACAAAGTCTGTACATTTTAAAGCTACTAGTGGGCCTACAGCACTGATTGGGCCAACCACCTAATAAGCCCTTTAAACATGCTCTAGACCTGCCAATGCAGCTTGTGTGTGCTGTTTTTAAATTGCCATTTCGACCTGGCAAAATAAACATTTTGCCCAGTCTAAACCTTCCTTTTTAATACAGATAAGTCACCTCTAGGGTAGACACTAAACAGCCCATAGGGCTGCATCTTCCATGGGATAACATTGTGTTACCTTGCTACATTTAATAAGTGATTCATTTCAGTCCGGAATAGGTAAGAATGTTGAATTTGGTGTCCCAAGAATTGTAATGTAACACCCTCTTTAATGGTGAAAATGGATTTTAAGTCACCATTCTGAAAAAGCCACTTTTAGAAAGCTGCAATTTTCTTGTCCCTACCATTTTGTGACTGTGGCCTGAATCCTGGGTCACATGACTAGGTGTATCTGGCAGATGGTCTTTGTATAATGCTCCCAGACAGTGAGACAAAGGGGGAATAGGTGTTGGCAGGATGGGCCTTCAATGACTTTAGAGGGGGGGTGGAGCTCTCACCTACCAAACTTGGACATCATAAAGGGTCTTCCACTTTTCTTTTGTGCCCCTAGGCAAGCTGAGGCCAGGGCAAGGAGGAAGGAAATTCCAAAAACCTCTGTGGGTCGCAACCCCCAGCACCTTCTCCAACTTCAAAGCTTGAACCAATGAGAAATATTGGACCCTCCATACCCAACTCTTCAGTACACCTCTGGACCTAAGGAAAGCACAGGACTGCTACTCAGCTGCCCTACTGCCCCAATGTGAAGGACTGGACTTGCATCTTTTACCCAGCACCACCAGAGTGACATCCCAGTGCTATTTGGCTGGCCTCAAGATCAAAGCCTCATGGACAGAAAAGGCTTCAACTACCTTGAACCCAGGACCTGGACTCTATTAGCTGTGAACCTTGCCCCCCAAGTGGTGCACCACAGTCCTGGTCTCTTGGTAGTGGGCCTGAAGGTGCTCTGCCATTCCAGCTCTGGTCTCCTGGGCAGAACGAACGCAGCATGATGAATCTCCTTGCAGCCTTGTATCAGAACTGCTGCTGCATGACGCATCCCCTATGCAGGGCCGCACATCACAGACCGCAGCTTCTCAGAATCTCTGTTGCGGAACACATCCCCAACTCAAGACTTTGCATCAAAAGCTTATGACAATGGCCTTATCAATGATGACACAGGACCTTGCATCGCAAGCCCCATCAACAACCTCATGAGAACCGCTGCTGCAGAACGCACCTCCAACATAGAGCCTCAGATTGCTGCTACCAGTCTGTCAGAACCACTGTTGCACAAAGCATCCTCGACATGGAGTCTTGCTACGGTCTGCAACCAAGATTTAAAATAGTTTGTTCAGCTGGCCTAACTTGGTCCCTGTATCCAGCCCGTGCGCTATCGGCCTGAAGTTGTGACTTTGTCCCAGTCCTGCAGGACCAGATAATCACAGTTGGCGATTAGTGCCTCTAAGCACTATTTTTAGTTAAATATTTTTAAAGTTGCATGTCTCCATTCCTATTAATTGGATTTTTTTCCTTGTGGTCGTAAAAAGTTATTACATTTTACTAAATTTTTCTGTATTGGTGTTGTTTTTTTCTTTTGTTGTGTATTTTCACTTTATTAATGTTAGAATGACTGCATAAATAGTTTTCACATTGGATGCAAATAAGCCTGACTGCTAGGTGCCAAGCTACCAGAGGGAAGAGCAAAGGTTGATTTGGAATTTGCTTGTGACTTCATTCTAACAAGTATTGTGTTTGCTGTTTGAGTTGTGTTTCACCCACTCAACCAGTAACCCAAATTCCTGCAGCAATTTTCTGTGAGAGTAAATGTCATTCTTGCACTGATTGAAGTGTGCAAATGTCATTGGTGAGTTTAAATTCAGGTGCAAAAGTGCTTGGCCCCTAGTGCAACCTGCTCAGTCACTGGTGCAATACATGCAATCTGATCCTTGTTATGTTTAGTATAGTGTCTGTAAGTCTCCTGTTGCATCATAGATTCTGGAAACAGAGGTGCAGGGGATGCTGCAGCACCCCAAGATGACCATACGGAACTTCAGAAGGTGAATGAGTAATAAAAATGCCTTTAATTTGTGTTTTTATCTTGTCACAACTACTGTGAGTAGGAAGAGGTCAAACGTCAGGGTATATATTGTGACAAGCTGCTGTTTGATATTTTAACATGGGGACTGGTGTTTACTGTTTTTTCCCTGCCTGCAAAGAAAGAGGATTTTGTAAGTGAATGATGTGACAATCTTGCTGGTTAATGACAGTGGACATTTTTGGAGGATGTAAATTCTTTTCTAGCACACATCAAAATTTAAATACCCTGTAACGGCTAATGTGCAGTCGAAGTTGTATGGGCAAAGAAAACATTTTTTAAAAAGTTAAAAAAAAGAACTTACCTGCCGCATTGCACCTGCCGAAACGCCGCTCTTATGCTTGTTGCTCGCTGCAGGCAGAGGCTCCCAGCCTCCCCTGCAAATAATCCTGATGCTGCTCTCATGCATGAGAGCGGCCTGAGCGCTGAGGATTTGCACTCCCAGGGAGACTGGGAGCCTCTGCCGGCTTTCTCTCCAACCCAGCAATGCAGCTGAGTTAGAGACAGCTTCACTGCGCATGTGGGTTTGGCCAGCCTGAGACGGCCAGCCAAACCAACATGTGCACTGAAGCCAGTACTCACCACTCCCTCTCCTGACTTGCCCCTCGATGGCCCCGCCCCCAAGCCTAATTAAATAAAAGAAAACGAAAATGATAATAAACTAGTTTTATTAATATTTTATTGAGGCTGGTGGGGGCAACGCTCCTCCACCATAGGGAAGGAGCTGCCACTGTAAATACGTATAATCGAACTGTACAAATATTTCAAAATACATCACCAGTATGGAAGCACAAATGAAGCAAGTTCTTTGTAGTTCTGAATTGTGATGGAAACAAAGATTTCAATAGAATCAAAACAAATCAAGACACCTTACTTTGTGATGAGCAAATTATAAATATTTCCTGGAACCAGTTTCTACACATTATTGTTTGTGAACTTTTTAGTTTTATCAGTAAAACCACATTTCTCTGCCAATGTACTGGTCTTTTCACTCGAAAATGTACTGTCTGAAATGAGAGTGCGCTACCACACCATGGTTTAGTAATATATGTGGAACAGTGTGCTCCAAAACGCATCACTAACTACATACTAGGGGCCTTATGTATGAAAAAGGTAACATTGCTGGGGCAAAACAGTGATCCAACACTTTTCAGTGTGCCATCCTTACAACACCATGGATGTGTTGTATTAATTAAATGGTGGGTGCTCCATGTCCATGGTCTAGGATTTACAGATACGTCAGGAATCCTGGCGTATCTGTCGGCACAAAAATGGTGCATTGCTGGTGTGTGTCTGGAAACAGGCGCAAATTCCAGCAATGTGTCCTTTCACATGGGGCAAGCCCCATGTGAAAAGGCCTGCGTCACTCCTTACACCTGCTTTGAGCAGGCATCAGGATTTGATGCAGTGACGCCGTAGAAGTGACACAGTGAAATCTCATGAATTTCACAGCGCCACTTCTACAAGGTTTTTCGGCGGCGGAACACCCACCCAGCACGGGTTTACAAAGTGACGCATCGGCCTGGGTGCGTCACTTTGTAAATATGGTGCAGTGTGGCTCATTTTTTATCCCGCCCCAGTGTGGCAAAATGTGACGCAACTGCGGTATAGGGGCCTCATAAATGAGGCCCTAGACCTTTATCACTCTCCTGCTGAATGGACGTGGCTCATTTGCTACATTTGTTCTTTGTGCGATATTTGGATGTTTCACGCTCCCTCTGACTTCAATCATTTAACTTTGATGGCAGCACCTTTCTCTGAAAATTGTTCCAGCACCACTGTGTTGCACGCGGCTCATCCACCTCATTTAGCCCCTCTAGTTACTTGCACAAAGGAATCAAATGTCATTAAAAAGTACCTGTGAGCCTAATGGTAATATTGATTTTGCATTCTAGTTTCACCCGGAGGAAGAGAAAGCAATTTATTAGTTGCTCTTACTGTAAATTGTTGGCACTGACCCTAGTTCCAGAGACACATGGGCACAACATCAACAGTGCGGTGTGTCGAACCACTCCTTATGTCAACTCAGAACATATAAAGGTGCGAGATAACCAACGTCAGAATCACTCACTAGACTGTCTCATCGGCGATGGAACCGAGATGGCTGACGAGCAGAGACAAAGACAGGTAAGGACCACCTTGTCATATTTTTTTCATGAGAAGTTATTAGAGACACCATCATTTTCTGGAGTTCGAGATTTTCAACCCCACACAAAAGTGAGAGGATATTTAAAACAAGCATTGGTAAAACCAAGGGGCAAGGGTTTTGAATAGTGCATGCACACAAAGAAAGCACTCATGTGCACATGGACATGTCACACATGTAGACAAATATGCAAACACAACACAGCAACACACCTGCAGTTATCCAGGCGCACAAACCAACTCTCACTCTCTCTCTCTCTCTCTCTCTCTCTCTCTCTCTCTCTCTACAATTACAAAAGATGAAGTAAGGAAGGCAGCACGCAGCCGTAGGACAGGAACGAGTTGTGGCCCAATATGCCTTGAAAAGGCGCTAAAAATAAATAGCCTTTTATTAAGTGTGTGGAAAGCGCTTCCACTGGTACATTTCTGTTTTGCCTTGAACATTGAAAATCCTTGTGTTTTTTTTGCATCCCACCAGACCTACACAAAAAACACTCAAGCCATCAGGAATGCAGTCACCTATGCTCAAATACTAACTGGCATTCAGATAGCAATGATAACAGAGAAACAGAATTCTTGTATTTGGACCACAAGACCTGCATAAAATACAGTACAATAAAATCACCGGCGCTGGCGGCTTAAAAGTGAAACAGTCAATTAATCAAACCAAGAACAAGAGGCCTATGAAACAAAAAGACAGGGCCTCAGAAGTTTACGAAAAACGGATTCGGTGGGCGCGAAGAGACAAGGCAAAGAGCTTCAAAGTTCTATAGTCAAGAAGGAAAAGATACAGATTTCCCTAAAGTTCCAGCAGCACCTTTACAGTTAAACAACGCATGAACCAGCAGACATAGACAGGTAGGGGCCGGACAGACAGTAATGAACGGATGGATGGATGCTTAATTGGTGCTGAAGTGATTTAGACACCTAGCCCATTTAGTATTTAGTCCACGTACACAGGATACAACATTTAATGTGGATAATGTAGAGGAATACCAGTGCCCATTCAATCATTGGCTTCTCCTTGCAGAACTCACTTCTACTCAGTGAAGGTGACATCAGTCCCCATACCCTTACAATATTTGGCCTTTTTTGAATGATCACCTGCTGTTAACAATACAGCGTGCATTGCTTGCTCATTCAATTCCTGGCTTCTTCGGTATGATCATATATATCTACAACAAAAATTCAGTACCATGAGTTTCCTAAGACTGATATACCACATTTAGACCATTGAGACTGCCGCAAATTCCCATAGAAAAGTGGGTGGACACAAGCACTAATACTAACATAGGGGGCAGAAGATTTCAAACTTATTTGCGCCAAGCCCACCCTGCACAACACATTTTCGTGTCAGGCCACCCTCTAAAATATTATGATTGAGAAATGGAGCAGAAGGGGTAAGGCGGGGGGCAGGGCTTATACAATCAACCCAGTGTTACCCTTTTTTGTAGTCCATAATACACACTAGATGTGGGGTCTCTAGCACAGATGTACTCAGGGAAAAGAAAAGTTGGTCTATAACATTCAATGGTGCTTTATTTTCTATTAAAGAAAAGTTTTTTTTTAAAATGTATAAATAATATCGAGCCCCTTCATAAAATGCAGTTGTGCCCATTGCCTTCACTACCTACCCTTTGGCATCTCTTGGGATCACCCAGTGGATGCCCTACAGCCTCTTTATAGTTGTGTTCTATATAAAACTATGCAGCAACTGCCTTTTGGGAGCCTTGTATTTTCCTGCATCCCATTGGGCCAGTGAGCCGAGACTCCAGCGTTGCTCTGATCACAGACAGAATTACTAGATGGCCATTATTTTACCGACCTGGCTCATATTTTCATGTCAAAACAGTTACAAAATGAGAATGTTTTCATTTTTGTAATGTAATCATAAAACAGCAGAGGAAACTACTTGGAGACTATTTGAGCAGTGTAATCTACCCTTAAATTATTATAAAAGTGAGTATAGCGTCAGAATTGCCATGCAACAAAACCATGCAGAGGGGTTTGGAGTAATTCATTTTCAAGAACCAGTTCTCCTCTTATCAACCCTCATAAAAGGTTGCAAACCTAACTGCAACACATCTCTCTGTCAGTCCATCGGCCTCTTCCTCTCTCTTCCCTCAAACAGTTTTGACACTTCAGTTTGCAAGCAAAAGCAGTCTGAAGCACAATAGTGCAGTGCCTGTCCTGCGCCCCCTCACCAAGATGGTGAGGAACTTTACTCCTCTCTGGGGATGCGTTCATGGATCCTCAGATGGGCGGGACCCACTCTTTGAAAATCTCTGACAGATAGAAACAAAAAATAAATTAACATTTAAGAATAAACTTTAAATTCATTATAATTGTTTCATTATATTTTAAATAACAAGTTATTTTTATATATATAATAATGTTTTAATAATATATATTACAAATGATAAAAAAAATTCCTATAGAAAAAAATAGAAAACCTGTGTTAGACTTGGCATCTTTTGGCGTGTTTCCCCTGTCTTTTTGCTTTCTGACCTCCTGGTTTCAACTCTGTTTTAGATGGTTTAGTGTCTCTGCACACTTTCTCACTGCTGTTCAGTGTTAAAGTGAAAGTGCTCCTGTTGTAAATTGTGTTAGGGATTGGTGTTTCCATGATTGGCTGATTTGATTTGCTATTCAGTCCCTAGTACATTGCACAGTGTGTGCCCAGGGTCTGTAAATCAAATGCTGCTAGTGGGCTTGCAGCACTTGTTGTGCCACACATACCTGTAAATGTAACTCTTGCCTGCCATTGTAGAGCCTGTGTGCAGTCTGGTACTGCCATGTCGACTTGGCAAGTCTACCCACTTGCCAGGCCCTAACCTTCCCTTTTCCTAGATATCAGTCACCCTAAGGTAGGCCGAAGGTACCCTTGTAGGCAGGCTGCAGTGTATGCGAAAGGTAGGACATACCCTAATGTGTGTGGCATGTCCTGATATTGAATTACTGCCAATTTCGTTTTCACTATTGCAAGGCTACCTGTTCCCATTGGACAGAATGGGGAGTGTGCTTCTAACATTTTATAAACCTAACTACCCCAGGGAAAAAGGTGGGAAAATAAAGTTTAGTATGCATGAACTCAGAATCTAAAGATGCATATTTTAGTGAAGGGAATTTTTACATTCTGTGTTTGAAAATACCCTTTTTAGAAAGTAGGTATTTTCTTGCTCAGCCAGCCAGTGTGCCTCCGCTGGGTTTTTGGATTGACTTTCTGGCTTTGGGATGACAGGGCCTGGGAGAAGCAGTGGCTCCAGAGAGTCTAGATGTGTCAGGGATGGGCTGAACAGGCCTGGCCTGCATTTAGAGTAGGGGAGGAGATTTCCTTTCACCTGAATGGGCCTAGTCTGCCTATGACAATGCTGTCTCTACCGCCTGCCAGGAAGCAGCACCAGAGAGGACAGGACTGGTTCTGGCTGGGCACAGACACTCTCTGCCCCCAGAGAACAAAGGGCCATATGTGCAAGCACTGGCGATAATTACAACTAACGCTTGTTAGCAGCAGTTTTCTTACCGCCGCATACCACTGAAAACTATTGCCATGTTAGTGATGTCGCTACATGGCGATAGCTTCAGGGATCGGCATCGAAAACTGTTGCTAACATCAGTGTGATGGCGATAGGAATTCTGGAGTTAGCAGGTGAAAAACAATGAAAGGCCCATCAGCGGCAAAAAAATGAATGTTAGTCAGCCCAACTTGAGTTTTGTTTGACTCTATTGGAAAACATAGCCCATCGGTTGACCTCGAATAGGAAAATAGGCAAAAAAACAATGACATTCAGAATGGAGCAGCCAAGGCCAAGTGCAGCACAGATCAACAACCCCCTCAAGCCACCCAACATCCAAGATGACCAGGATGAGAGCCTGGATGCCTTGCTGGACCTGCGTTTGGAGCCTGGATGCCTCGCTGGACCTGCGTCTGGATGCAGATCTCTCTATTCACCACTGGGCGGACTCATCCTGTCTCCTGGAATCCCCCAGTCCTGTCACTCAAACTCCAGACAAGGAATATACAACCTAGTGGAGGCAGGCTTTGGATATTTAGACAAGAAAATACCTGCTTTCTGAAAGAGGTATTTTCAAACACAGAATGTTAAAACCAACTTCACTAAAAGATGTATTTTATCATTCTTAGTTCAGGCATACTAAACTCGAATTTCTACCATGTTCCCTGAGTCAGTTAGGATTATAAGATGTAATAATCTAACTGGCCCTTCTGGCCTATGGAGAACAGGCAGCCCTGCCATAGTGAAAAACGAAAATGGCTGTAATTCACTATTAGGACATGCCACACACACTAGGGCATGTTCTACCTTATACTTACAATGCACCCTGCCCTTGGGACTATTATAGGGGTGACTGATATGAAGAAAGGGAAGGTTTAGGGACCAGCAAGTGGGTGCACTTGCCCAGTCAGGGTGACAGTACCAGACAGCACACAGGCTCTGCAATGGCAGACCTTAGACACATTTTACAAGGCTGCTTTTGTGGGTGGGACAACCAGTGCTGCAAGCCCACCAGCAGCATTTGGATTTACACGCCCTGGGCACACTCAGTGCACTGTACTAGGGTCTGACAAGTAAACTAAATAGCCAAACATGGAACTAATACATCAATTTACAATAGGGAGCACTTGCACTGTGACACTGGACAGCAGTGGCACAGTGCCCAAAGCATCTAACACCAGCAAAAATACATGAGGCAACAGCTAAAATGGATGGGAGACCCACGCCAATGGGGCCAGGTCAAACAAAGAGGAAAAATCATCACATGATGATGACTTCCTGATGTAATTGTGTTTTGTTTCCTTTGCGTGCAGAAGGGTGCTTAGGGCGGCTCCACTCATGGAGCAAGGCAGGGGCATAGTAGCATGCCCACTCAAGTGCACAATAACCGCTCGGGCCCCCCAAAGCAGTCTTGTGCACAGTGCTGTTTGCACTGCAGGCTGCATTTCAGCCTGCATGGAGAATATACCCACCCCTCCAGCCCCTGGCTGATGTCTTGTCCCGGCGCCAATGACTAATCCCAACGCCGCATTGCAGCATTGTGATTGGCTTAGGAGAGGGAGCCTACCTGCCTACTTTCTGTTCTTGGCAGACACAGGAGAGCAGGAGCAACGAAGACATGGGACCACTGTTCCCAACAACGTGCACGCACTTCTGTTAGATGAAGCGCGCAGTGCTGTGTGTGAAGCACGCACATTAAAGAAGGACATTCGCTCCGCTGCTTTTAAAAAGTGAGCAGTACGAAAACCGGGTGTTTCTTTGATGTAGAGCCCAGCTGCAGTGCATACTGTGTGGTTTGTTTAAGTATTCATGTTAATTGCAGCTCTATCACGAGCTGCAATTAACATGAATACTTTAAACAAAAGCACACAATCTGCCCATCACCCTGCAGCTGCGCTCTATTTCGAGAAGAAACTCAGCAAGTCTACAAACAGAGCGTGAAAAACACACCTCATGTTAGTAGACTTGCTGAATTTCTCTTCTTAACAGAGCTGGGCTGCAGGGTGATTGTGTGACTTTGTGAAAGTTTTCAGGTTAATTACAGCTCCAGACGGCCACTGTGATTAACCTGAAATCTTTACCAAAGCCCCACAATCACCCCGCAGCCCAGCTCTGTTAAGAAAAGAAATGCAGCAACTCTACAAACATGGAGTGAAAAGCCCACGTCATGTTTGTAGAGTTGCTGCATTTCTTTTCTTAACAGAGCTGGGCTGCGGGGTGATTGTGTGACTTTGTTTAAGTTTTCAGGTTAATTACAGGTCCGGACGGGCGCAGTGATTAACCTGAAATCTTTAACAGAGCCCCAAAATCAGCCCGCAGCCAGCTCTGTTAAGAAAAGAAATGCTGCAACTCTACAAACATGGCGTGAAAAGCACACGTCATGTTTGTAGAGTTGCTGCATTTCTTTTCTTAACAGAGCTGGGCTGCGGGGTGATTGTGTGACTTTGTGAAAGTTTTCAGGTTAATTACAGCTCAAGACGGCCACTGTGATTAACCTGAAATCTTTAACAAAGCCCCACAATCACCCCGCAGCCCAGCTCTGTTAAGAAAAGAAATGCAGCAACTCTACAAACACGGAGTGAAAAGCCCACGTCATGTTTGTAGAGTTGCTGCATTTCTTTTCTTAACAGAGCTGGGCTGCGGGGTGATTGTGTGACTTTGTTTTAGTTTTCAGGTTAATTACAGGTCTGGACGGGCGCTGTGATTAACCTGAAATTTTTAACAAAGCCCCAAAATCAGCCCGCAGCCCAGCTCTGTTAAGAAAAGAAATGCTGCAACTCTACAAACACGGCGTGAAAAGCACACGTCATGTTTGTAGAGTTGCTGCATTTCCTTTCTTAACAGAGCTGGGCTTCGGGGTGATTGTGTGACTTTGTTAAAGTTTTCAGGTTAATTATAGCTCCAGACGGGTGCTGTGATTAACCTGAAATCTTTAACAAAGCCCCACAATCACCCCGCAGCCCAGCTCTGTTAAAATGTCACTGGATATCTTTTTATGCAAGCTCATATGCACTTCTTGTTCTTGGACAGAAATGTTGGGCTAAAGAATCGGGAGGAGATGATGAGGGGTAGTGGGGAATAGGTCTGGGTGGCTGTCAACATTTTTGAAAGGTCTAATAAGGTGAGACTGCCTTCAGATTTCTCAGCAATGCCACTCAGGGCTATGTAAGAACTGTTCCTATGAGATGAAGGGGAAGGAAGCCAGATTGGAGTGGATCAAGAAGCAAACTGGTGTTGAGACGCATTACAATGTGATTATAGATGAGCTGATGTGATGCATTGGGGATTAAGGAGAAGCTAAAAGGAAAGAAATGATTTATAATAGCAGCGTGCTTCTGTTTATAGACAAGAAACTAGCCAGTACTGATGGTGAGATTAACACTACGTGAGAGCGTAGAATAATCATTTAAAAATGTCCCTAACCTGTCTACACTCATTTAAGAAATTTAGATGCTCTTCACAACAACTTTGCAATGTCTCCTTTACTTTGTTCTACCCTTACTTTACGTGAAGCACTCTGATACCCTTTGGGGTCTTGTTCGCGCTACACAAAACTTTTTAAATAAATAAATAAAAGAAATGCAGCAACTCTACAAACACAGCGTGAAAAGCACACGCCGTGTTTGTAGACTTGCTGAATTTCTATACTTATTAGAGCGCAGCTGTGGGGTGATTTACACTTTTCTGTGCTTGGCATAGTGTACCACCCTACTTGCATTTTACTGCTTCTGTCATTGCATCCAGATATGATACAACAAGTAACCTCATACTGATAGAGCGCAGACTCACCTGCTCAATTTTTACCCTACTCACCTGGGCCCATAAAACTATATACAAATTGGACAGGTAAACCTACACTCAATCAATTTTAATTTAACCATTCAGGACCTATACCATTTCAACTTACCAAACCAAGTCACCGATACCTAAAGTCCTAGAGGATGAAGGGAGTTAGCAAGAAAATAGGTAGTAGAATTACATTTGCACTCATTGAATAACCACAAACTCAATAAAGATTTAAGTTCTTTTATCTAAGGTAAATTCTTAAATGTTTGAAACCATAATACAATTAATATTTTCTTGTTCTATTAGAATGATGAAGATTAAAACGAAATGTGCAATAGTTTTGGAAAGAAATGTCGTTAAGCATTAAACACAGGGTGGGTAGAAAAGGGAAACAATACAATGACAAACCCACACTTTATAGTTACCTAGAATGGTGTGAAGACCAACCCTGTCCACGGGCTGGGATAAAGGATAGAAACCCCAAAGTGCAGGTGCCAGCGAGAAAGAACAGGTGCAGACCAGAATCAGGACAGGTTACGTACCAAATTGGATCAGGACTTGACCACCACAGGCTAAGATCGGCACCACAGCTAAAGTTCAGAATGGCAGCGTTGTAAACCCTCTCTGCAGCTAACAGTCGAACCCCGATTGGGTTATCGAACTCCTTCCCAGGACCCCGATTGGGTTATCGAATCTTCTGACAGAGTGCTCCGCCAGCACCTCTGCTCTCGATCACCTATTGAGTGCGTTGGGTCAGTGACAGGTCAGCTATTCGGACAAGTCGGACAATCTAACTAGCTAAGCCTACCCTAGTTATACTATTTTCCAGGTCAGTGTACCACCCTCCAATGTTTCAAATGTGTGAATCCCACAATTTTATTGGTCAAAAGACGAGCAGAGGTCATCACACCATATTAATATGAGGTAAATGTCATTCAGTCCCTCCCATAACTTTATCTTCCCATGCACTTTTATTCCACCCGGCAGTGAATGTATCAATAACATACAATGTTTTAACAAATTATACAATTCAGCTTCCTCTGGCAGGGTTGGGAGTTCATGTTCTCATAGTTTCACAGTTCATGTCTGATTTTGGCAATGGTTCAATGCCATGGCTTCAATAGCTTGAGTTTCTTTGCACAGGCGCAGTTCCTTCAAAGATGGAGTCCAGAAGTACATTTCAGGCCCAAATGCTATACATGCAAAAATAGAAGAGAAACAGTTTTAGAAACACAGAATAAATGAAGGCACTGTATACCACTCTATTCTATTCTCATTATTTTATTTAAACTATTGCATTAAGGTTTAAGCAGAACGAACAGCTTAGCAAAAGCAGCGATGCAAGCTTCTTGCACGTTAGACACAGAACAGCCATCTTAGTTCTAGTGCGCAGAAGCAAAAGTTTCCCACCCAGCGAAGTAATACATCATGTCACGTGGGTGTGACAGACGCATGCGCAGTAGAAAATCCCGCTTAGCAGCAGCCATTTTAATGCAAGTGGATTACAAATAGTAAAAGCACATTGTCAAGCTTCCCCTGGATACTAGAAATGTCATGTAATGCAATTTTAATATGACGAAACATGTTAGTTAGTACATTAATATTATTTTCGAGAGGGCTGAATACAAGCAAGTCGCTTTACGTGTGCAACCTTGCTCCATCAATACCTACAACAAGTCAGACTATTGGCTTTGTCAGTGGTTGTTATTTGCATGAGATAAATAAGCCGCAACCATGGCTTTCATATAATATTGAAAAAGCTTCCACTTAAAGCCCTGGTGACACCACGACAATGTTGCTGCCCCTGAGTTTCAAAAAGAGAAGGGACGCAAGTGTTAGTGAAGAGAATACTCCCGACAGATGGATCAGTCATTTACACACTTGCAGCTGCCATCTGCTCAGACCTGCATCTTGGTAAGATAAAAAATCTTGGCACGGCCTAACCAGCCTTCCACTTAGTTTGTTCAGGTGAGCACAGTTACATAGAGCAAGCGTTTAGAGTTGACAAGGTGGCGAAATGGCTCCTTATAGCACCCCCCCAACGTCGATATGCAGAGATACTACTTCTGAAGCATTGCCATACCACACTCGCTGTCTTCTCTGACTTATCTTTTGTCCTTTTTTCTTCCACTCCCCAGCTGCTCTCGCCGTCTCCTTCTCTTCTTTTTCTTCTTCCTCATATCAGTCCCGCTCCACGTTTACCCTCTTTCCCCTTCACCCCATCCCATTCTTGTCTCCATTTCCCTCTCACTGCCTGTTCTTTGCTCTCTCTCTTACCGGTTTTCCATTCTTCGTTCTCCCTCCCAGTTCTCCAAAGCCTCTGGGTGCCTTTCTTTCCATCCCTCTCTTACCAATTTCTCCATTACCCCTTCGCCATTTCTCGTCTTTGCGCCCTGACTTTTTTTCTACTTTGTTCCTCTCTCCGCCTTTCTCCGCCACTAAATCCTATTTCTTACTAATCTCCTCTCCTTTTCCTTCAGGCTATGTTACAATTTTGAAAATACATCCCACTAACCCTGAATATTACATGGAAGCACATTTAGAATTTGGACCAGTGTGCCTCTGCAATGTTGGTGAGCTGGCCAAAATGGACATGAAAAAGCTGAGATTGGATCATAAATCCAAAGCTGTTCTAATCAGGGGCCCCGTAATAAGTTTTTCCCTGGCTCTCAAAATCCTTAAAATGTCCTTGTGCATTTGTTAAAGTTTCATGTTAATCGCAGCAACCAGCATGAGCTGCAATTAACAAGAAAGCCTTAACAAATGCACACAACCACTCCGCAGCCCATCCCTATTAAGAAAAGAAATGCAGTAACAGAGCTGCCAAGGTTTCAAATTGCAATGTGGGACGTTTTCATAATTTCACTGTAATTATTAGAGCTATTTGAACATGGCCGGCTTTAGTGCTGGTGGCGCCTGCTGTGACAGTATTTGTTGGCGCCCAATGACCACCTCAGCCACGATACTCTCATTACCAACCTTTAACAGTGACCTCCAAGTCTCCAAAACCCCTCTCTCTTTCATATTTATTGTATTTAATAGCACTACTCATACCAGTGCAAGGTGTTCAGCACTTTACATTGCATACACATTATACAGAGACACTGAATCATAGTGAAAGGGAAATGTTACATCAGACAGAGGAATAAAATGTCTCTTCTTAACAGAGCTAGGCTGCTAGGGTTTTAAGCAAACGTTTGTAGTGATAGATGGCACTGCACACACACGCGGTGTGGTTCCTGGCGCACATAGCCACGGCTGCAGTGCACAGAGACCCTACACTGCCGCACACAGAGGAAAAATATTAGAGGGAACATTGCATGGGACCCAGCCTCGAAGTAAGAATTCTCTCATTTAAATATCCACAACACCCGCTCACACACACACACACCCGCCTCCCCACCCCATCCAGTGTCCTTTCTGGCGTTTTCCACCGCCCAGCTGTCCAGACCCCCCCCCAGCACTTCTCAATGGTAGCCGCTTTGCGCCCATGCACAGCGGGCGTACCACTGATGTGCCAAAGGTATATATAAAGTTACAGCGCATACTATTACATCGCATTCCATTACAATCCTTACTAATACTAGGCATATTGCAACAGTGGGGAAGGTATTGGATTGCAGATATGTAAAAATTACTATTCCCACGTCAGTGAGTGCAACCCTAAAACTAACTGTTGCACCCCAAAGCACACCCTGAACGCAAAAATTCATCTTTGATCCCCAAAACACACCCTAAAAATCATATTCTACCCAAATGCACACCCCAAATTTCATATTTGACCCAAATGCACACCCCAAATTTCATAATTGACCACAAAACACACCCCAAATTTCAGATTTTACCCCATAACACACCCCAAATTTCATCTCTGACACCCAATATCCATACCCACCCTAATACTTAATAATTCCCCATTACTGACCTCACAATGCGTTGTAATGGAATGCGATGTAAGGGCACCTGCGTTGTTGGAGTTGGTTGTAAAGGAATTATGATGTAATGCCTGCGTTGTAATGGACGTCTCCCATGCCAAATGCAAGCCCGTCTGCGTCCGTCTGCCCTTGGACCGTACTCAGCACCAAGGACCCTTCCTCTCGGACACTCCACAGCTATGATGCCAGCACCAGTAATGGCTCCTGGAGGGAGTGCTGCGGGTCGGTGAGTCGGGGGAGGGGCAGGGTGGGGGATAGTAAACCACGGAATACGGCCAAACGGAGTTAAGAACATGAATAAATAAACAATCCTTACTTACAGAACACCCACCATCCACAGACACCAGCACCTGCTCCCACGTAGAAATTGGACCAGAATCACCGATGACCAGCTAACCTCATCACTCAGCAACTCCACCCCTACCGTTGCGGAAAACTATGACCCCAACGCCGAAGCCTGAACCCTGCACAAATGGATTACCGACAGCGCCAACACCTTAGCCCCCCTCAAGAAAAACAACAATACCCATGCCATGAAAGCTAGATGGTTCACCACCAAACTTCAAGAGTCCAGACGCACCTGCCACCGCCTCAAAAAAGATTGGAGGAACAACAAATCCACAGAAGCCTACAACAACTTCAGAGCTGCCTCCAGAGTCCATTACCAACTCATCAGAAAAACGAGAAAAAAGTGATCGAAGACAGAATCTCCATCCACGCACACAACAGCAAAGAAGTCTTCAACATCATCAAGGAGTTTGCCCAACCTACCAGTGAGTCTGCCGACATCCCTCCCTCACAAGACCTCTGCAACAAACTCAACACCTTTTTCCACCACAAAATCAAGAGCATATATGACAACTTCGACAAAGACAACCAACACACTTAACCCTCACCAACCACCCCGACACCACGAAGCCAACGATCGACAACTGGACAGCCCTCACCACCGAAGACACACTGAAGACGATGAACTCAAACCACTCTGGGGCCCCCACGGAAACCTGCCCCATCACATTTTTAACAGAGCCGCCAAGACCATCACACCCGTACTCCACCACAACATCAACCACTCCCTGTCAACCGCTTCATTCCCCGGTGACTGGAAACACGCGGAGCTCAATCCCCTCCTCAAGAAACCCTCAGCAGACCCCACCGACCTAAAAAACTACAGACCCAACTCCCTGCTCTCCTTCCCAGCTAAAGTAATCGAGAAAGCCATCAACATCCAACTAGCCACATTAATTGAAGAGCACAACACCCTCGACTCCTCCCAATCCTCAAAGCAACAGATGACATCTGCACCCTACTGGACAAAGGAGAAACTGCAGCCCTCATCCTCCTTGACCTCTCAGCGGCGTTCGACATGGTCTCTCACCACACCCTAATAGGCAGACTCCACAACGCATGGATTCAAGACAAGGCCCTCAACTGGATCCGCTCCTTCCTCTCAGGCAGAACGCGGCAGGTCAGACTCCCCCTTTCCTCTTGGACCCTACACCACCAACCTGCGGAGTCCCCCAGGGGTCATGCATCAGCCCCACACTCTTTAACATCTACATGGCTCCGCTCTCCCCCATCGTCATAACCTACAGACTAAACATTGTGTCATAAGCAGACGACACCTAACTCATCCTCTCCCTATCCAACGAACACAACACCGCCAGACACAATTTCAGAGAAGGTATGGAAGCTGTTGCCAAATAGATGAAAAACAGCTGCCTTCAACTAAACACCAACAAAATGGAAGTACTCATCATGGGCCCACACCCCGATGCCTGGAACGACACCTGGTGGACCCCCGCCCTCGGAATTCTACCCACGTCCCACGCATGCAATCTGGGAATCCTCCTGGACTCCGAACTCAAAATGAACCGCCAGATAAATGCAGTCTCATCCTCCTGCTTCCACACCCTCCACCTCCTACTCTAAGACCAACAAATGGATCCACCTCGAACACTGAAAGACTGTCACTCATGCCCTGGTCACCAGCAGACTCGACAACAGCAACGCACTCTAGGCCGGAATAAACAAAAACCTCACACGCAAGCTACAGAACATCCAGAACGCTGCCGCAAGACTGGTCCTCAACCTGCCAAGACACTGACACATCTCCCAGCACCTTTGCACACTTCACTGGCTCCCCATTGAAGCTAGAGTCACCTTCAAGGTGCTCACCCATGCTCACAAGGTGCTCCACGACACCGGACCAGCATACCTGAACAGATGACTCAAATTCCACGCACCCCAAAGGACCCTACGATTAGCCCAGCTCTCCTACGCCGTAGTCCCCCACACCAGAAAGACCGGATCAGGTGGCCGCTCTTTCTCCTTCCTCACAGCCAGAGCCTGGCAAGCCCTCCCTCTCCACCTCAGACAGACAACATCTCTCCCCATCTTCACAAGAAACCTCAAAACCTAGCTCTTCGACAGACCCCCTCCTTGATGGAATGAAACCTACGAACCCCCCCTCCCCAGCACCTTGAGACCCTCACAGGTGAGTAGTAGCGCTCAATAAACACATGATTGATTTATCCCCAAAAAATACACATTTTGCAATTCAATCCAATGCCATCCATGCCCTAAATGATGTTTAAATTCAACAGACACCACGAAAATAGTTGTTTCATGCACCCATGACTAGCTCTGGGCATACTGGCTACCCACAATATATTTTTTTTTTAAATGATGAAAAGTACAAAAATTATAGTTGCAGCGACTGCAATGCCCCAATCAAGCAAACAACACCAACTTACTTGTAAAATCTAAAATCCAAAGATCCTCAAATCCAATGATATATGATGTAGCAGACACAAAGGGTGATCCTTTCAGCTCCAAATCCAAATGAAAATGAACAGGACATGGACAAAGCACTGGGAGGAGCCTGCTGGACAGGAAGAGGAAGTTGGAGACTCTGGGACACTTCCTTCCTCTCCAAAAAAAAGTAAAAAAAGAAAACGGACTTCTTGCACAAAAAAGTACAGCCAAATGTCAATCTGAGGAGTTTTTTTCATCCAAATCATTATTTCCGAGAAGGTTTTATGCTGCTCGAGAGAGATATTCTTCTATAGATTGCAAATGTTGCATGTACGGCATTGCGAGCTTCACCGAACTTCTACCGGATGTCCAATGGCGCGTCTGATTGACATGTTTGTGATCGTACACTCACGCGGGGTTGTACGGCCGCCTACCAAAATCTTGTGGCACATGCGAACGGATACGAAAACTCTTTGGCAAATGCAGGGATCCCGGTAAGTCGCTGCCGCGTGCATGAAATAGCATTTTGAAAGCGCGAACAAGGGAAAAACTCCGCCGCAGAATTTTCGGTAACTCTGTGTTCTACGCGGAACGCGGAGTTGCCAAAAATCTGAAAACTCCGCGAGCGGCGGAGATTGTACCACCAAGGCCTACTTAAAGTCAGTTTCCATAATAACAGTTCATGGAACAATCAACTGAACTCACAGGTCACTAGTTCACCATATTTTCAAATTCACCACACAATGTTACAAATGCTAACAGCAAGTGTGAATGACATTTCAAAAATATGAGCTTTTCCTATCAACTGTTCCTTTTAAACATTTTTTATTAACCAATAAAAAACATGCTTTTTCAAGAAAGTAACATGCACCCTATTTTTGAGTGAACAGTGCTCATAAACAGCCAATCAATTATCTCCATTTTAAAAAACAATATCTTGTCCACCATTTTACATACCTCTCATTCTACCAACTGACTACCTCAGCTACAGACATCTTTTCATTACTTCCAGACATCTCTTCAAGATGCTGACAGTGTGGATTGTTGGTCACAGCTATGTTTTCTAGTGCAATAGGTAAGCGGAACACAGAGGTATTGACAAAGACCTAGCTCAGCAGAATGTTTATATTAAATGGATTGCACAGAGAGGTTTAAAATGGCACCAATTGATGCCTTTGGTTAAAACCTGTTTGCATCTCCAACCCCCTGACCTCATGATTGTGCACTGTGGTGGCAATGACCTAGGCACATTGACTGGGGTAGGGCTGGAAATGCTAATGAAGGACACCTTTGCACAATTGATGTTGCTTTTGCCTCAAACTGTCTTTGTATTCTATAACATATGCCAAAGACAGAAATGGAAGTGGTCAAATCAATTCTGTCCACAGACTGAGAAAGCTAGAAAGAAAGCCAATAAAGCTGGTTCTGCTTACCTCAGAGACCATAGAAGGTCTCTATATATAACAACAATCCACATTTTGATATGCATGACATCTACCAAAGTGATGGAGTACACTTCACAGATCAAGGAAACAGAGTCTTTCTCAACAATCTAAAGATCTGCATCTGTACTTACACTACAACAAACTCACAATGTAAACAAGGGCTCTTCTTAGAGCTAACCTATAACATACTACTAATTGTATTTTTTTACACATATATATTTTTTTAATTTTGGGGGGATTTTCGCACCCACGCGAATTCGCAAAACAACAGTATCAATTAAATGTACTACAACAGTTTAACTATTCAATTTAAATTTTATACATTTCTAACAATTAAATCAATTGTAATCTTGTCATTAACTTCAATCACTGTACCTCTTAAAACAAATTCACAAATACAACACTACCTTCTAAATTATATACAACTCAATTATTTATTTAAGGTGAATTTGCGACTCCAATGCGACGTTACACGGGGGG
This sequence comes from Lissotriton helveticus, assembly GCF_964261635.1. Taxonomy (NCBI): domain Eukaryota; kingdom Metazoa; phylum Chordata; class Amphibia; order Caudata; family Salamandridae; genus Lissotriton; species Lissotriton helveticus. The sequence goes on along the minus strand of NC_136067.1, from coordinate 1,071,333,996 downwards.
CCACGCTGAGAGACGCATTGGGGTCGCGACTCCAAACTCCCCCAAAAAAATGATTCACTTCCAATATTTCGTATTCGCCCCGGAGACCCCATCCCCCTTGGACTGCCATGAAGTTTTTTTTAAATAAAAAAAAAAGAATGGGGACCCCGTGGCCCCCATCCTCAGGCCAATAGGGACCCCAGGAAACCTACAAAACTTCCTAGTGAGGGCAAAACCTGATCAAACGGAGTCGTTTTCACAAAAGTCTATTATAGGAGATACCCTCATCAAAGGCAACCACACATGTGGTAGGTGCCAGGCATGTGATAACGCCATTGTTGCCAACCACATTAACATCAGGAACAAATTCATCAAATTGAATCAAATGACCAACTGCAGGACCACAAATGTGGTCTACTGCATTTTTTGCCCATGCAACCTCTCCTACGTGGGCGAAACGGGCAGAGAGATTAGAACGTGGATTGGAGAGCATAAATCCAACATTCAGACCTCCAAAACATCAGCCCCTTTGGTCCATCATTGGCTACAAATGGGACATACGGAAATTGATCTTAAATGAAAAGTGCTAGAGAAGATTGCTTCTGTGAAAAGTCGGGACGATAGCAAATTTCTTAAGACCAGGGAAGAGTTTTTGATTTTTTTTCTGAATTCCGAGAAGCAAGGACTGAATGAAACACCCCCTGGGAGCAAGCTATCTGAACCATTTTGTCCCTCTGACCACCTATTCACAGCCTCTTCTCCCTGTTTTACCGCCTGAGGACAGTACTGTTCCCGCTATTTTTTCGTACCCTTTCTGAGACTTTCATTACCCTTGCAGGGACTTTTCATTAATTTTTGGCTCCTTTTATCTAGCATCTCTAAAGACTTTGTTCGATTTTGTGGACCTTTATTTGTTATTCTTCCTTTGCTACTACTGAGATTGAGGAATAGGAGGCTCTCAGCTTGGTCGACGTATGCTGGCCGGACATCCGGCCATCAACTTAGGCTGGGGGGGAGAGGCATGTCCATATCAGCCTATGTGATACTTTGCCACCTCTCCTCTCTGCATAGTTTTCAAACCTTTTTCTTTATTTCTCTATTTAATTGGTCCACTCTGAGATCAATTCTGATCCCCGCTTGATTATGTACCTTCAAGAAGGCTTGTCCTTCGTTACAGCATATACCCCCAAGATGGCAGCACCGTCTGGCATTCCACCCTTTCTTTCTCCAGTAGCTTTAGCAGAACATAAGTCTGGACTTAGCGGAAACTTTAAGCAGTCTGCCCTCTATTTCCAGCAAGCCCTGCTCTCGTCAGGGAGTGCCGCCCCCTGTGAACTTGGTTACCGCTCGGCTGCGGGCCAATAAATAGCAGGGAGATGTCCCCGGCCAATTATCTGCCGCCTTGGATATCTGATCAAGACATACCTCGTTACTCCCTCTGAAGCTCGGAACGCCTCATTCCTGCCGCCAATCCTGGAGGAGATCCCTGTGTCCCTCCTGCTCCATAGGATTCTTTTGTGTGCTTAACTCTGTCGGACGATAGTAAGCGCTGGGACAGCAGCACAACCTTTCTCTACTTTTGAGGTAAGACCCCTGGCCCTTTGTTCCATCTCTGTTCTGAGCCTTTGAGGACCTACCCATTAGTTTATAGGCACTTCATCTATGGGGATTTCAAACCAACATGGGTCCACTATTTTAGACTGTTCCTGTCTTCCGTACTTACATGTTTCCAACGTGTTAAGCCCCCCCTGTATATCTAGCTGATTCTTATGTTGTCCTTCTACTGCCGAGCATTGCTTTTTTTGAAAGGTAGCCTTAACTCTAGTTTTACCTCAGTATCACATCCTTCCCATTTGTTTACAGACTTTCGACATATTGTACACTGAGAAAAGGTGCGACCATAGGAGAGTGTGCGCAGGTACTAATCTATTCCTCATCCAGATTATTGTATCCATATGAGAGATCTGCTCTTCCAGGTAAAGCACCTGAGTTATTGTTGTATGAGTGTAATGTGTGCACTTTGGAACTAGGTGGTCATTCACGCTTTTAGACCACCTTTCCCATTTACTCGGACCCTTAACAGTCCAAGAGTTTGTCTTACTGTGGGTGCAATATGTATTGCATCTGTATTTTCCTCATCAATTGGAAGTAGTTACTCTAGTGGGTTTAGTTCTCTGTTCTCGACAGACATTGTTTTTATGACATGGAATAACTGTCAAGGAAATTAAGAAAAGGTTTTATGCCAAGGTTTTATGGACAATTTTGGGAATATTTCTTCAAGCTTGATTAACCAACAGCCAATACATAGGATATCTCGCCTACCTAGCTGTGGTGGAGTTTTTTCCCACCTACTCCAGACGTCTCTGGGTTTTGTAAGTAGAGTCTCTGAGAATAGGCATGACTGAGCTACTCAGATTCTACTGTTGAGTAAGTGTGCCATATATTTTACCACGTTGGGCAAACCATGTTTGACACGTTGGGTGCAATTAGACCACGTTGGGCGTCATGTAGTGTAGTTACGATAGTACCCTTTCATGCAGGACCTACGCTGTTTACGGATAACATATACTGTGGTCTTGGTGGCAAATAGAGTCAGTACACCCCCATCGAATATGTCAGCCTATGTTTTCACATTAGCTAGCTCGCATTGCTACTAGAATCTCCTGTTATCAGAGAGATTAGTTTGTGCAAATTCAGAACATAACCTCAGACTCATGGAAACAATATACTACTTTTCACCTAGTCACTCGTGCTTGCTTGTTTTGCTCTGAGAGAATACACAGAAGAGACCGTTGTTTTCTCATGTAAAATAAGTTTGCTGCTACAACTGTAATACAGTAGCAGAGATATAGAACCAGCAGTACAGTGAATAAGAAAAAATAATATTGTTCTACCATTTTACAATAGTCATGAACAGATATATGAATATAAAATGCATTTGTAAAATAAAGTGCGTACTCCTAAGATGCCTGTCTAAATGTACCTAAGTGTACCTAGCATGTGAGTAGGTACGAAAGAGCCTACATCTAAGAGCCTAAGTCTAAGAGCCAAGAATCCCACTAGGATTTAGTCAAACCCCCATACCTGAGTAGTGAGAGTGTGGAACTTCGTCCTGTACATTATTTGGACTCCCCGCAAGGGATCGTCAGACCACTGTCAGCTGGAGCAATGGCATGTCGGAGCTGCAGTGTCTCTGGTCAGTGTGTCTGCCTTGAAGTCTTGGTTCCCTCTTGCTTACTGATAGCAAGAGGTGCTGTATTTATTCAGTCTATGTGCGTATGTTCCCCATTGTTTTGTATGAGGATGACATTGGGGATTAAACCTTGTGCGTCGATGGGATAGGTGAAGATTACCTCCTGTAGAGTGAACTCATAAATTATTCATATGTGCTAAGGATGATGTCTTGTCAATATCGATTGGGAAAAACCCACCCTTGTCATGGAACTAGGTGAAAGGTTCAGTCCATAAAAGGTTACAGTCCTTATAAGGCGTTATGTCCATACAAGGCATTCTGTCCTTATTTGGAGTTATGTCCTTATAAGGCTCGTTCATATGAAATAAGGGGGAGATGATGTAGGGAAAGTGCACGATGTTCCCTGGACCTATGTCAGGGTACCAATATGAAATATAACACAGTAGCAGTTGGATAATTTGAATAATTTGGACATCTCACCGAGACCTATCGAGGCTGTCCGCCGATAATCGTAATTAGTCGGATATATTCCAGCAGGCCCTAGAAGGTATTTATCTCACGAAGGATGAATGCATGCATGGGGAGCATGAGACTTCACGAAGAGGCAGAGTGAACACAGCAAGCGGTCAGGGTCACAAATGGAGCACGTTTTGGTTTTATGAATTTAGAAACACGTTGGGTAAAGTTCGAGGAGCATTACACTACTATCTTCTTAATATCTTTTTTCAACCTTTGCTTAACTTCTGTTCTTTACAATTTTTACGCCATTTCTACCTTTCTCTGTCGTTTAATACAATTGTAGTAGAACTGTAACTTTGGTTTTTTAGACAGGATATTTATGTAAATCTGAGTTACTCGTCCACGTCATTTAAATATGATGGCCATGCGCCACAATGTTATGTTCTTGATACAAAATTACATGAGAGGCCAACTCACATACAGTTGTTATAATTTATTCATATATTCCCCCGAAGAAGGGCTTTTTTTGTCACCCGAAATGCTTTGGGACTTGTTGTGAATTACTTGGAAATCGTTTGAAAGACAAATTCAAATACTGAATGACAATCTTTCCATGAAGCAGTAGCGCTTGAATAATACACAACACTGAAGTCGAAGAACGGATGTGTCGAAGATGACTTATTGAAGATATATGATGATGTACAATGTCGCTTGTGATTAATGTTTTGTTTGTATATTGTTTGGATATATCTCCTCAGCAGTATATAGTAGTTGACACTCCTAGGAGTGCATAGTAGTAATGCACCTTCTGTCTAAGACTGAGGTCCTAGTTTCCTTTTTCAGTTTTGAATCAGGTGGTGGGGTAGAACCACCTGAGAGGGTGCACACTCAATAATCTATATTGGTTTCATAGCACACAATAGTATAAGTTTGGTTTACTTGAGTTCAACAAAGCTGTCTCCTTGTATTTCAGCTTTCTAAAAGTGAAAGTGACATTTTCAGAATTGTGACTAAAATCTGACTTTAACATTAAATTAGATTTTAATTTATAATTCTTTAGAGACCAAACATGACAATTCTGCAAGTTCCCAAACAAAAGTTATCACTTAATGAATGTAATAGTGTAACCCAACTTTATCCTATGGGAGAGGTAGGCCTCACAGTAGTGAAAAATACATTTTGGAGATTTTCACTAGTAGGGCATATAAAACTCAAACGTACATGTCCAACATTTTGAAAACAATGCACCCTGCCTTTAGGCTCTGTAGGGCCTACCTTAGGGGTGACTTATATGTAATTTAAAGGGAGCTTTAGGCCTGGCAAAAGGTTAATTTTGTCAGGTTGAATCAGCAGTATAAAACTGCACACAGGCTAAAATGGCAGGCCTGAGTCATGTTTTAAAAGGATACTTAAGTTGATGGCACAATAAGTGTTGCAAGTCCACTAATATGTCATTAATTCACAGGTCCTGGGTACATATAGTTTCACTTGACTAGGGACTTACAAGTAAATTAAATGTGGAAAGCAGGTGTAGGCCAATTTTACCATGTTTTAAGAACTAAGCACAAGCACCTTAGCACTGGTTAGGAGTGGTAAAGTGTAGAGTCCTAAAGCCAACAAAAACAAATTTCAGGAAACACAGGAGGGGAGTAGGCAAAAAGCTTTGGGGAAGACCACCCTAAGAATGACAGGTCTAAAAGTGAGTACATTTGAAAGTAATATCTTTTGAAAGAGTACATAGGTAAATAGAGATTAGCTATTGTTTGGTGTGCACTTTTCTTCCTTCTTCTGCAGGTGAAGGAGCAACTTATTATCAAGTGTCAATGTCTTGCAGTTTGTCATGCAATATTTTTGTTAATATATTTAATGTACAAGAGGTTTTTTGACATACATGTCGGATATCAACGTATCAGTGGAAGACCTTCCTATTTCTGGAGATCCTAGTTCTTTGATAACCTACAAGTTTTTAAATCCAGTTGCACAAACTAACAAAAATATTACAAATACTAAAAGGGAGTCTGTGTAGCTTGAGTAGAGGGGAGTGCAAATGTGTTACATAATATTATGAAAGGAGAGTGAACATTTTGAAAGACTGGATGATGAAAAGAAAATTAGAGAACATATTAAGGCTGGAGAGTAATTTAGGACTTTGAATGTGCATCCAAGGTTGGGAATGGAGCAAGAGAGAAAGATCTACAGCAGTTATATCAATAGAGTTTGTGTGAAAAAAGGGAATGAAATATTGTTATTGGTAAGTTTCTTGATGGTGAAGAACGAACACTTAGGGGCACATGTGCAAGGAATTAACTCGGCGCTAGCGGCACTTTTCCAACGGTATTGCGGCGATATTTTTATCGCTATATGTGCAAGCTGCCGCTAACCTCTGTTAGCTGCAGTGTTCCGGCAAAAACATCCATCCTAAAGATCGCCACTTCTGTTAGCGATAATGACATGCAAGGGAGGTGTTCCAATGCAAAAATGGTCACTAACCACACTTCAGGATGTGTACAAGGGGATTCCTTAAGTTTGGACGACCAAAATAACTGCTTCTAACTGCAGTTAGAAACAGTTTTTTAAGACCAGAAAATAGCTGGTCTTAAAAATGGAGATAGCCCTTGGTTCCTCATTTCAGCAGGTTTTGTTGCTGGACTGTGCTGCAAGCAATGTTGCTCTGCTGCCCTGCGACAAAACTACAGGACAGGACTGCGCACTATCAATAATCATGAAAAGTGTTGCAGCGCTGCGACAAGACAGCGTTGCAACACTTTTCACTACCCCCTTCTTGCGACACCACAGATGAACTGTATTTACTGGACAGCGCTCCATGACGCAAGTAATGACAGATACATCTGGAATCCTGACGTATCTGTCTGCGCTTAAGTAACCCATTGCTGCAGTTGTGTCACAACCATGATGCAATTCTAGCAATGCATGGGCCCAGCCTATCCCTGTGGCACTGCATCACCCATATGCCTGCCATCATGCAGGTTCAAGGTACTGATGCAGTGCCATTCTTGAGGGGTGCCCGGGTGTCGTCACAGTTGGAGAACCATTGTTGGAGGTTGTGCGCTGCTGTGTCATCGTCTGTAAGCGTTGGCGGAGTGGTGGTGCTGAGGGAGTTGATGAGACGTACTTCGGTGGCCTTGATCCAGCTGCGACGGGGGCAATGATGGCTGTTGTGTGCGATAGGCATGGTGAAGACATGATGTATACAATGATGGTAAGTACAGGAAAGTCCGGTGGTGTGGCTGTTGTTGAAGGTCCCGATGGCAGAGGAGACATGCTCGACCGTGTGTCCTGCTTTATGGCTGGCTACAGTGACTTGCTGCTTGAGTATGAAGATAAGGAGCTACCCCAAGAGGGGGTAGTGTTCTGTTCACTGGGTGTGTCCAGATGGAACTTGAGTTTGCAAATAGGTTGTTGTTGGTGTATGGGAGAGCCTGATGTGCAATGAGATCTACGATGATATTGGAGATGGGTGTCTATGATCCAAGGGGCCTGCAGACGAGGGTGCCGCAGAGGATGGGGTTGGGGTTGGTCCAGATCTGGAGGTTGAGGTGTTCCATGGTCACCGTCCGGTCATTAGAGTGTGTGGTCAGTCAGAGAGTGCTTCTGTAGGTGATAGCAATGTCTCCTCCTGGACGGTCAGGGTGGTCCTTGCAGGTGATTTAGTAGCCGTCAGTGATGGCGATGTCCGGTCCGGAGCAGATGTTGGTCCTGGCAGGCGATGTGGCGTTGAGGGTAGATGGCGAGGAGGGTGCTGGTGCTGTAGAGGTGGAGTGTCAGAGAGGAAGGGTCCTTGGTGCTGAGAGCGGTCCATCGGCAGAAGGACACAGGTGGGCTTGCCTATGGCTTGCCTTTGGCATGGGAGACGTCCATTACAATGCAGGCATCGTAATGCCTTTAGAACACAAATCCGCCAACGCAGCTGCCTTTACATCGCATTCCATTACAACACATGATGAGGTCAGTAATGGGGTATTTTTAATTTTTAGGGTGGGTATGGGTTTCGGGTTTCGAAGATGAATTGTGGGGTGTATTATGGGATAAGAATTTTAATTTGGGGTGTGTTTTGGGGTCAATCATGAAAACTGGGGTGTGCATTTGGGTCAAATATGATTTTTAGGGTGTTTCAGGTGCTCAAATACGAATTTTAGGGTTCAGGGTTTGCTTTGGGGTGCAAGGGTTAGTTTTAGGGTTGCACTCACTGAAGTGGGAATAGTAATGTTTACATCTCCACAATCCAACACCTTCCCTACTGTTGCAATATGCCTAGTATTAGTATGCATTTTTATAGAATGCGATATAATGGCATGCATCATAGCTCTATATATACCTTTGGCACACCAGTGGTATGCCCACTGCGCATGGCCGCACAGCGACCGCCATTGAGAAGTGCTGTGGGGGACTGGACAGCTGGGAGGTTGGAAACACCGGAAAGAACACTGGATGGGGCGTTGGACACGGGGTGGTGTGAGCTGGTGGTGTAAATATTTAAATGAGTGTAATCTTACCTCGAGGCCAGGTCCTGTGTCTTCGTTGCTCCTGCTCTCCTGAGTCTGCTTCCAGAATGTTAGAAATCGGGATTTCCGGTTGGCTAAGGCTTGCGCCAAAACCAGGCAGAAACCACCACTCTAGTCAGGGCAAGGAAGTCACCCACCAAGATAACCCCTGCTCACCCCCTTGGTAGATTGGCACGAGCAGTCAGGCTTATCCCGGAGGTAAGGTGTAAAGCGTTTGCGCGCGCACCCAGCAACAACACCCAAGGCCCACCACAAAGGAAACTCCACACAAGGTTAAATGTAAAAATAGCCTTTGTATTATACCAAACACATTAGATAATAAACACGCAATTTACACTGTGCCACTGGCACGGCCACATGGACCACTGTCAGGAATAAGCACTTGGTAGTATTAGCACTTTGGAGGAATAACGCTTAGCACATAGCACATATAATAATTGTAGCACCAAATAGCAAATGTAGCACACAACCAGTAATCACTGGTAAAAAGTAAGTACACACTACGCTACCCTAACCACCTTAGGCATGTATCACGCAGGGCACCATGAACTCACTAGCATAACCTATACTAGGAAAAACAACCTCCTAAGCATAACAATACATTTAGAGGTATAGGGAAAAAGGCATTACACATGATGCAGAAGTCACATTAGGCAGGTAATCACGATTGCGCAGAAATCACATGTGGCAAAAACATGTACCCCATGCAAGGGCCCAACACATAAACTATCCCCAGGCCAATTTGGCCTCTCAGGGGCTGAAACGCCCTGTGTCCAGCATAGTCAGGGCAGGCTGCGCAGGCAGCAAAAGAAGAATGCGCAAAGGGAACAGGCCTAAACGTAGCAGCTGCCCACTATGTGATGGGCAGCTGTAGAAACTGAGCCTGGCACCAGCGTGCCTCCTGGCTCTCTTCTGGGGCTCAAAATCAGCAAATGCCCCCTTTAGCGTTGGAGCCTCGATGGCTCGAGATAAATGTGTGCCCGGGAGCCTCGTGGGCTCTGAAGAAACAAATGCCATCGCGTTGGGGGAGCGGCCCGCTGCTAGCCGCGGCCGCTCTACCACCAAAACTGCCCCCAAATCACGTTGGAGTCCCGCTCGGGGGACTCAGAGAACAATGGCCCCAGATCAGGTGGAGTCTTGTGGGCTCAAAATAGCACTGTGCCCGGGAGCCTTCTAGGCTCCAGAAATATTTGGGGCTTTTGTCGGAGCCCTCAGGCTCTACACACAACAATGCCCCCTTTACACAATCCTTGGAGCCTCTTGGGATCTAAATGCAATAATGGACCGTGCACCTTGTGGGCTCTTGACACCCCACAAAAGCGGCACTATGGATGTGTCCGGAGCTCTCCCCCGCCCGTCAACACTTACCGGGCTCTGCTGCGGGGAGTCTCCGACGTCGTGGTCAACTTCTTCTCGGGCTGGGTGCTGCGGGGCTCTCCTCTCTGCAGACACGCGGCTCTCCTGTTCACACGGGAGCCCCGCTTTATTTCTTTGCTGGCTGTCTCCCTTTCCCCCGGTCCGTCCTGCTGGGACCGGGGCTGCGCAGGGATGCCGGCGAGTCGGGACAGCTTCCTCCCGGCTGGGGGAAGCGAAAATGGAGCCCGCTAGGCTCCTCTCTTGTCGGTGCCAGCCCGCCCACCGTCAGGCAGCTTCCGGGCCGCAGCAGTGAGATTCTGATGTCCCGGGCTGTGGCGGTGATGTGGGCAAAACGAGGGGTAGGCTCCCTCTTACATTCACAAGTCCCTGGCAGGGTGGGCACCCATCAGGGGTTAAGAAAGGAAAAATATGCGGGGTAGGCTCCCGCTATCTAAATAAAAAGAAACATGGCAATGAGCGGGGTGGGCACCCGCGTGATCAAAGGGGGATCCCCACGCCGGGAAATCCCTCAGAAAGGCGAAAGCAGCTCCGGACTGCAGTTAAAAGTAGGAGTGCTCCCAGCACTCAGGACATAGCGCTCCCCTGGCGCTTTTAGAGGCAGAGTCCAGCAAAAGTATTTTTAGGAAGGCAGGGGGGGGCAAGGCTGGGCCCAGAGGTCAGCTCACAGGGCCCTCCAGGCAGGGAGGCAGTCCCCAGTGGCCGTCCTCCTGGCGCCCATCAGGAGCAGGCCCCCTCCAAGTTAGGATCAGCAAGAGAACATTTTGCAAGGGGTCACAGTCCCTTTTTATACACATAAATCCTTTGTCTGTGTCTGCAGGGTGGGGGGAAAACTAGTCACAGCTGGTTTTGGAGCACTCTGTTGTGCTCAGCCCCTCTTACCATTCACTGGCCAGGCTAGGGTCATCAGACGCACCACAGGGGGCGGAGCCAGCATTGTGTGGGGAAAGCCCAGCCCTATTCAGGTCCCAGGTGCACTCGTCCCACCCATCTGGCTGTCAATCTCTCTATTCACCACCGGGGCAGACCCATCCTGACTCCTGGAGCCAGGCTCACCAGCCAGTTCCAGCCAATCACAAGCCAGACAATCATTTCACCTTTATTACACAGATAGGCCAACTTATAGAAGTGGCACTTCCACACTAGACACATTAACGCCGCACACATCATCGCGCAGCATTCAATCTCACGAGTCCGCACATTCCAAACTCAAGCTTGCACTCCCCACGCATCAGGAACTACCATGGACACATACATTCCCAATGCATTCCTATGGGAGGGCAGGCCAACCTTACCACATGCACGCACTTTACCGTGGGACACAGTGGTAAAGTGCGCAGAAGCCAAAAATCACTAACACTAGGTCACAATTAAAAGCAAAAAATGTAGGGGTGAACCTGCCAGAAGGGCCAAGTCAAACACAGAAACAGGAAGCAGGCAGCCAGGCTCCCACCCCTAAGCCAATCACAATGCTGCATTGTGCAGTTGGGATTGGTCATTGGTGCCCAGATGAGGCGTTCAGCCAGGGGCTGGAGGTGTGGGCATGTTCTCCATGCAGGCTGTCATTCAGCCTGCCTTGCGAACAGGACAGTACACATGACTGCTTTGTGGCAGGCTCCGGTGCTCTGCTGGCTTAAAACCTGGCTTTACCCCCAATTAATGCTGAACCATAAGATAATCAGGGATTGTGTCACCCTGGACCAAGCCAATAAAATTCCATGGTGAATTATGTCAAGAATATTTTAACTAAGCTTGGACCTCCAGACTTATTCAATTCTCTGGATAAAGTAACTAAAGATGATTTGGTATGGGTAAAAATACACTTATTGGATCGGATGAAGGTAGAGAGGGAGGAGATTGAACTAATGAAACCTAAGGTTAAAATCCATTTCCTGTTAAAAACTATCCCTGTGATTAAACCCTATCTGAGGATTGTTACTAAACCATTTCACTGCCTGCTTCTAACAAGATTCCGTTTTAACCTAATTCATTTTTATCTGGGATTCACAAGGCTGGAGCAGGACGTGTGATTTAGGTCCCTGTACCTGCGATAATTTTTCGATACAGGGCACAATGCACTTTATTATGTTTTGTGATCATTATTGCGCTATCCACAGGAGGTTTTTAGTCCCAATATTAAAAGGGAGAGGTTTTATTCAGGTTAAACCTGCTCTATTGTACTTACAAAAGCTTAATGATTCAAGGGAGATTTTTAATATTGTGAGCTTTCTTGTCGCAGCAGTGAGACTTAGAAAAATCCGGCACCCCATGCTGGTATAACAATACTGTAAAGCCCATGTTACTACTTTTTTAATACTTGCCTTTTTATCACTAAATAATTTTTATTGTAATGGTGTATTGCCCTTATTGTTTTAACCATACTTTTATGTATTCATGAATTTTGTTTTATTCCCGCCCTAATTTTCTTAAATCGCCCTATTATTGAAGAATCGGGTATGAAATTTTATTGTGTAATGTATGTGTTTTTACTGTGTACCGTATGTGTTTTATGTAATGTATTGTGATCTAATGAATGGTACTTTTATGGTTTTCAGTAACCGAATAAAGTGGTTTTGATTAAGATTAAGACTGCTTTGTGCGGCCTGAGCAGGCCAACCAAACAGTCACTTCGCACTTAAGTGGGTATGCCACTCCGCCCCTGGGGGTGCGTCATGTACAGGTGCTAGGTCTGGGTAGCTCAAACCCCGGGCCTCCTCCACTACGTGTCCCACCTTCTCCTTAAACTGGACATTGACACTGTGTCGCAATCCGGGAAACTCTCTCCAAATCTGCGACTCAGCCAGCAGGAGCCTCAACCAGGTGGGATTTCGCAAGCGTGGGTACGGCAGTCTCCACCAAGTCCACTGGTGAACCTCCCAATGCAGTAGGGCCCCCTTAGGCGTGAACTTGCAGCGCTCCTGCAGTATAAGTTTGGGGCAGCTCAGTGGCCTCACCCTCCACAGCGTAGATAATAATTTATAAATAATAGATAACCCCAACCTTGCGGGATCTCCCCCAGGTAGACACGCCAACGCGTTGTCCTATGCCCGAAATTAGGTAAGGTTTGAGAACTCCTCCAGATTAGGAATGGACGTTCCTGATTCTCACACCCCTAGCCTGAATTAGGCACCAGTGTCACTCTTGACTCACTAGAACACTTTAATTCTGATCTTGGGCTCCAGGGGCCGCTGGTGCATATCGCACAGTAGGTCTGCATCCAGCCATGTCACTCACCACGCACTTAAACACGATAACCATGACACTTTGTGTGAATGTTGAAGATAACAGCGAGTAGTAGATAACATGTCACAGGTGGCCATGCTGAATATTGAAGATGCCAACTGGAAGTCGTTTTTATAACTGTGGTGTAGGTCACGCATACGGATATAAGGAAATAATGTTGACCTCTTTATGTAAATACCTCTGATAGGTTTTCTTCACCTTTCTCCCCTGTTTTCTTATCCCCTTATCTCAACAGGCGTCAACGTGAATAACCAGGCAATTGTAATTTAAATTAGTCCTAATGATGATCCCACTCACCTAGGAGCTAGGGATCGAAACGTCGACTGTTTTGAGACAATACCACATATTAACCATTGAATGATATTGATGTGGATTATTGTTTTGTAGAGCTTGCATTACTACATTTTATAGGCAAGCCTATTTTGGTTCCAAAGTGTTTGCCTGACTATTTCTAATTTTGTTTTGTGCACTAGTCTATTGTCTTCTCCTCCCACCTTCTTCCTCATGTGGGGTACAGGACTGTGCCCTTGTATAACTGTGTGTACTTATATTCCTTGAACTTATTCTTGAAAACCAATTGAATTAAAATCCTCTGTCCGACTGGGCATTGTAAAAACATATATAGTACTCATTGTGGTCTATATATCATTAGTGGCCTCAGAAAATTCTCTAATTAGCACAGGACCGTTGTTCTTTGTAATAAACGCCAGATTTCCTATCGCCATCACGCTAATGTTAGTGGCAGTTTTCACCACTGATCTCTGAGGCTATGGCCATGTAGCGACGTCTTGTACATACGCCGCTGACAAGGCAATATTTTTCAGTGGTACACAGGTGTATGAAAACTGACGCTATCTAGCGTTAGTGGTAGTTTTTGCCAGTCTTTGTTCATATGCCCCTGAGAGGGATTTATTATATGTGTGGTAAGACTGCCTTTTGAACCTACCTCGTAATTGGATGAGTTCCTGCTATCTTGCTTTGCTGTTGCCAAGTGATTATCATGGAATGAGATGAATGAGGCTTTTGGTTTGAAGAGAGTGAAATGAGGTTTTGGTCAAGTTGTGCTAGAAGTATTAGGCCTATGATTCCATCTTTTGGAGAGGAAATGGAAGCTGTGGCATATTTTAGGGGTTCAGCGCACTCAAACCACTGTAAGCATTTCTAAATCAAGCCATAATATTTAAGTTGCTATCTCTTGCTCTTAAAATACATAAAAAGCGTTTGTAGAAATACAACATGACAGTGCTTGCACCGTCATGCCAAGGTCCGCAAGAGCCCTGCCAACCTCCAGCCACAGCCTTAGCATGGGAAGCCCAGTCATGCCTCCTAATTACTATCGGCAGGAGGTGTGAAGAGATGGCTGGTGGTGGTGGTGTTTACACTTGGTTGAAGGTGGTGCAGAGCCTCCATATATATGATGGTGTAAAAAGCACACAATTTAACACCTAAGTTGGCATTCAGTGACAGGCTGTTTTAAGCTCCACATGACTGTTGTCGACCTGGTCCAGGGTCAGACTGGCCTATAAGGCAATCTGGCAGTGCCAGAAGGGCTGGTCTGAAAGCTGATTGTCTGGGCCAGTTTTTTGGCTGTCTGTGGGCCTGTTTTATGGTCTGGCGGGCCGGTTATTACAGTAAATTTCCCTGACATTACAAGAAACATTACCTACAGCAAGCACACATACATGCAGTCTCCCATACCTTGCAGAACACCTAAACAACGTATCTTTTCACTTTCAAAACTACCCAAATCTGCATGTGTGGGCTGGCACCTTTATAAGCGATGTGATTCGCTGATGGGAGACACTTTAATATTGGTACCCGGACCTATTATCTGTCCTAGTCCGATCCTGAACTGGTCCGTCAAGAATTTTAAACGTTGTGCCCAGAAACAAATCTTTACAGCGCGAATCTCAATAAAAGACCTGTTGGGTCCGTCCCAGGCAACTGATTCTTATCTATTCCAGGAAAGTCAATTCCTTCCTGTCAGCCGTGAATGAATCATTTTCTCATCTCAAAACCTCTTCACCCAACAGCTATGTAACTCTTCCGGAGGTTTTCTCAAGGTTATAAAGGTATCGGACCATAAATCATAGGGGTCGAGGGATATTGAAGCAAGAGAAATACACTTTCTTCAGATCAGACTCAGAGTATGAATGCCAACAGAGAGGAGAATGACCGCCAGCCCACAGAAGTAGAAAGGTATGGTAAGAAAGAAAATATAGAACGTACTCTAAGGGAGTATAGAGTTAGAGGTGCACCTGGAACTGTGATTATAGATGGTTTTATATGACGTAGTTGGCCAGTTTTAACACTGTGCAGTGCTTTCTAAACATGTAATGCGTAGAAATTAGTTAAAAAACATATTTTTATTGTTTTTAAAACATGAAGTTAACAGTTGACCTTCATGCCCAACAAGCGTCCACTTCAGCGAATAAAGTATGCGTAGAAATCATTATACTTGTAAATATGACCGCTTAGTGGGGTGTGACGCCAGACTTGGGAACGATTAATTTACGTGCAGTGACGAAAGTTGCTCCTAGATTTCCGATTTCATTGTATGTGGGGTTTGGAAAAGACAAGTAAACAGTATGGTAGCCCATGCAGAGGATGTACATTTTCCCCTGTGGTTAAACTTCCAGTAGTAGTAAAGACCTAGACACAAAAATAAATCAAAGAGAGTTATGAAGAACAAAGTCAGAATCGATCAGTCAGGCCCTTAGAGCTACCACGTGACTTGAGGTAAAACATGTGTGCAGCATCATGCATGCGGGAGGTCAGTCCGAAGTCTTATTTAGTGTTATTTTTTTTTTTTTTTGCTATAATGTTTTCGTTCTCTGAGTAGTTGAAGGCACAATGACCTGAATGTAAACGTGTTTTTCACACTTAATAGCCATTTCTTGTGGATATTCAATGTATTTATTATTTACATTATTATTTATGTATTTAAATATTAATGTATGTTTTACTTATTAGTGAAACTTTGTTCAGGTGTCACTGTCTCCTCTTTGACACTACATTGCATAAAATCGAAAGTAGTGGCCATTCCTTTTTAATTCGGTCTACCGAGTTCCGGAATACCCTGGCCCTTCATTCAGAGCTTTAAGTGGGATGAAACAACGGGGGATGTGGGGTTCTCAAACTGCCGTGGCTAATATATAAAGGGGTGTGACTTAAAAACACCTAAGCTCTAAATCTGTGCTTACTCGACTGGTGTGTTGCTGCTTCTGTCATTGCAACAAGATATATAATCCAACATGTTACATAGCACCTACATCGAGTCTGTACTATTAGCTTTATCAATGATTGTTAGTTGCATAAGACAAATAAGCAACAACTATGGCTTCATTGTATGTAACATTGAAAATACGTCAGTTCTGAAATAGTGAGGCTGTGAAAACAATAACGAGTCTCTTTGAAGTTACATCACATGCAGTGAAGGGTTGTACTGCTGCAGAGTTGAGATTTTTTTCACCTTAAGGGTGAGGGCAAAAATGGAGAGCCCGATAGGCACTCATCTCAGCACTTGCTTTTTAGAACTGCCGGGTGCTGAGCACAGGCAGGACCCGTCCCACCTAAAGCCCTAATAATTATGCCATTGTTTGACGAATCTCCACAAAACTTTGCAGGCCTAAAGCTTTTTCTACATTGGCAGACAATGCAAAGTTTTGCAGAGATTCATCAAAGTGGTGCAAAGAAAAAAACACTTTTCTCCGCCAATGCATTTTCCATAGACTTTGTACTCCGCAGCAATGCAAAAACAGGCAGTCAGATTTGAACTAAATTTGGCAGGTATATAGTTAATTGTGTGTTGATGATCCTTTTTGGTAGTAGAGGTAAGTAGGGTCAGTATTTTTAAAGTTATAAGCCTCTAAAACTTAGTGATATATCAGGCCTCATTATTTCGTGGTAATTTCGCAGTATTTGCTGATGATAAGGCAGTGTATGATTAGCTAATGGCTGCCTTTACAAAAGTAAATGGCAGTCATGATGTTTTTAGCATACTTTGCCTATGTTCTAGCTTAAAGCCTTAACTAAAGGTAAGTAATAGTTTTTTATATTTTTCCCTACCTATCAACACTTTATTAAAGTGGTGATAGGTAGGGAAAATTATTTATAAGTTTCTATATTTTTTTTTAAAAGGTTATGGAGTATCGTCTTACTATGTAGAAATGACTGTAGTACTCGAAAAAAAGTATTTAAAAAGTTAAAAAATACACTGTACTACACTATATTTCAGAAATATAGTGTACTTAAGTTTTTATTATATATATACTTTTTTTCAAATCAACACAGTACTGGAGTTCTACATAGAAAGTGTTGCGTTACTTAGAAAAATTGTAAAAAAAAAAGTTTTAAAAAGTACACTGTACTACACTATATTTACAAATATAGTGTACTACAGTATATTTTTACATATATTTATTTTTTATTTATTGTAACTACTGGTATACTTTGCTGGTACTAGCGCAGTACTGCGTAAACCTTTTAAATAACACATGGAAAAATATGAATACATTTCCCTATCTATTACCACTTTAATAAAGTGGAAATACGTAGGAAAGAATAATAAAACTCACTACTTACCTATATCTAATTACATAATCCAGAACACAGCCAAAGTGTGGTGAAAGATATGTGGCTGCCTTTTACTTTTGTAAACGCAGTCATTAGCCAATTATGTACTGCCTTGTGATCAGCATGTCCCATGGTATGTCATGAAATTTCTGCGGTATAATGAAGCCCAATATATAACTATGAGTGTTCTCATGAGTTTGGCGGGTCCATTGGACCGCTGAACCCATGATGGCAGTTTGAGACCAACCGTCTGGCAGTCTGGCCGCCATATTAGGAGTTTGGCCATTGGACCAACGCTATATCCCTGCGTCCGCCGGGAATCCTGGATTCTGCAGGGGTGGTGCAATTGTCAGGCAGAGTAATATGCTAGTGGTGCCTCTGCAGACTAAACAACAAAAATATTATGAGTTGACTCACCACCAGCCTGTCCATGGCAGTGAGCCCACCATGAAAAGGATGGCAATGAGGCAACAAAGGGGGGCCCAAGAGGGCCCCCTGCTGCTCCAAGGCCTGAGAATGCATGGGTGGGGCACATGCAGTGCCCCCTGCATATGTGCACCCTAGTTCCTGCATGGTGCGGCATGCACCACATGGTGCATGCTGCACCATGCAGGAACATGCTGTAACAGGCACGGTGGTGCTTGTCTGAGGCTCACCTTCGGGCCTTTAGACAGGCACCAACATGACACCACCGCAGCACCGCCCGACCTCCAATGATTCCAATGGTAATCCGTTAGGCAGTGTGAGTATGGCATTTGTGGTCCTCCTGCAGGGCACTTGCATGGTGGCCTGCAGGAATACTTCCAAAGTCATAATAAGGCCTTAAGTGTTTTGTCACTTACACCTTTATTAGTACTTACCTACTACCCAATATGGAGCTAATACCAAAAATGACCCTTTCCACCCCATAATATATATTTGTGCCAAATTTCACCCACATTTGTTCAGCAACTTTCACACTATGTCTCTTTCACCTACTCTCGAATACACAACACACAACTACACTGAATGTCACTACTCTCTATGCCACTCCACTGTACACTATTCTACTCTAAGCCTCTCCACTCTATGACACAATACTCTATGCCATTCCAGTGTAAGCCACTCAACTGTTCGCTATTCCACTCTACGCCACTTGAGTCAATGGTATTCCATTCTTAGTCACTCTGGTCTACGCCACTCCACTGTACACTACTCCATTAAGGCCACTCCACGCTATACTATTCCACTCTATGCCACTCCACTCTATGACACTCCACTCAATGCCACTGCACTGTATGCCACTCCAGTCTATGCTATTCCACTCAATGCCACTCCACTCCATGCAATTCCATTCTACACCACTTCACTCCATGATATTCTACTCTACGGCTTTCCACTCTACGGCACTCCACTGTCCACCACAACACTGTAGGCTATTCTAATCTGCACCCCTCTACGTTATTCCAGTGTATGTGACTTCACTCCATGGCACTCCACTCTATGCCACTTCACTGTATGTCATTCCATTGTATGCCACTTCAGACTATGCCACTCCAACTCATGCAACTCCACTCTATGCCACTGCACTCAGTACTATTCAATTGTAGGCCAATCCACTGTACGCAACTCCACTGTACGCCACTCCAATGTATGCCACCCCACTCTACGTCACTGCATGCTACGCTTTTCCGCTCTACACCACTGGAGTCTACCCCACTCCATTTTACTCTATTCTACTCTATTGCACTCCACTCTACATCACTTCACTCTATCACACTCCACTCAACGCCACTCCTTTCTATGCTATTTCACTCTTTGCCACTCCACTCTACGCCTCTCAATTGTATGACACAACACTGAACACTATTGCACTCTATGCCAGTGAACTCTACCATACTCCTATCTACTCTATTCCACACTAAGCCACTTCACGCTATGGCACTCCACTTTACGCCAGTCCACACTACTCTATTTCATTCTATGCCACCCCACTCTATTCCACGCTACTGCACACCACTACATTGTATGCCACTGCACTTTGCACATCTCCACTTAGTGCTTTCCACTGTATGACACTCAACTCTTTGCAACTCTGCACAACACCAATGCATGCAACTGCCCTGTACAGCACCCAGTGCCACTTAATTTAGGTAAGGTTTGACAACTCCTCCAGATTAGGAATGGACGTTCCTGATTCTCACACCCCTAGCCTGAATTAGGCACCAGTGTCACTCTTGACTCACTAGAACACTTTAATTCTAATCTTGGGTTCCAGGGGACGCCGGTGCAGATCGCACAGTAGGTCTGCATCCAGCCGTGTCACTCACCACGCACTTAAACACAATAACCATGACACTTTGTGTGAATGTTGAAGATAACAGACAGTAGTAGATAAAATGTCACAGGTGGCCATGCTGAATATTGAAGATGCCAACTGGAAGTCGTTTTTAGGGCTCGGACTCCTCCCCACTGTAAGTGGGGGAGGAGTTTCGAGATCCTAATGTTATAAGAAAAAAAAGAAGAAGTATCCTTAGGGCCTTGGCGAGAGGAATTCCACACATTCCTTAGCGTTTTCTGTCATCCGGCCAGTGATTCGTCTTCCTTGTGTTTTCGTTTTAATAGGCTTGAAGTGATAGGGTAAATGTAGTTTTGTTCCGCCATTTTGGGCATATTTCGTTCGTGCTCGCGCAAAGAAGTACATTAATTATAATTAGGAGCTGTCAGGGTGCCTCCGTAAGTGAATCCAGATGTCCGGGCGCGTTCACCATTCAGCAGCGCTCAGCGCGCAGCTCCCTTTGTTTGATTTCGTAGTCGTTTTAGTTAAGCAGCTTGAAAAAATTTCACAGTGCACTTTCGTTTAAGTACGACTTCAGGCAACAGTGTGCCTTTGTTAATTGTATTCACAGTATTATTTTATTTGTTTCTTCTCCAAATAATGCGTGCCATGATAGTGCTTTCCCCGGTGAAATGTAAAATTAATATTACGTATGGATCGGTTTCACTTCGCAACACACAGCAACCCTTTAGCTACCCTCATGCATTCTGCAAATGCATACATATTGTACCAAATAATGTGTTGCAAGATAACACTAGTGCTATTGAGAGCAGAGTGCTATTGAGAGCAGAGTGCTATTGAGGGCAGAGTGCTATTGAGGGCAGAGTGCTATTGAGGGCAGAGTGCTGTTGAGGGCAGAGTGCTGTTGAGGGCAGAGTGCTGTGTGCTGTTGAGTGCTGTGTGCTGTTGAGTGCTGTGTGCTGTTGAGTGCTGTGTGCTGTTGAGTGCTGTGTGCAGTTGAGTGTTGTGTGCTGTTGATGGCAGAGTGCTGTTGTGGGCAGAGTGCTGTTGTGGGCAGAGTGCTGTTGAGTGCAGAGTGCTGTTGAGGGCAGAGTGCTGTTGAGGGCAGAGTGCTGTGTGCTGTTGAGTGCTGTGTGCTGTTGAGTGCTGTGTGCTGTTGAGTGCTGTGTGCAGTTGAGTGCTGTGTGCAGTTGAGTGCTGTGTGCAGTTGAGTGTTGTGTGCTGTTGTGGGCAGAGTGCTGTTGAGGGCAGAGTGCTGTTGAGGGCAGAGTGCTGTTGAGGGCAGAGTGCTGTTGAGGGCAGAGTGCTGTTGAGGGCAGAGTGCTATTGAGGGCAGAGTGCTGTTGAGTGCTGTTGAGTGCTGTGTGCAGTTGAGGGCAGAGTGCTGTTGAGGGCAGAGTGCTGTTGAGGGCAGAGTGCTGTTGAGGGCAGAGTGCTGTTGAGGGCAGAGTGCTGTTGAGGGCAGAGTGCTGTTGAGGGCAGAGTGCTGTTGAGTGCTGTGTGCTGTTGAGTGCTGTGTGCTGTTGAGTGCTGTGTGCTGTTGAGTGCTGTGTGCTGTTGAGTGCTGTGTGCTGTTGAGTGCTGTTATGTGCTGGGTGCTGATGAGTGCTGTGTGCTGTTGAGTGCTGTTATGTGCTGGGTGCTGATGAGTGCTGTGTGCTGATGAGTGCTGTGTGCTGTTGAGGGCAGAGTGCTGTGTGCTGTTGAGTGCAGAGTGCTGTGTGCTGTTGAGTGCTGTGTGCTGTTGAGTGCTGTGTGCTGTTGAGTGCTGTGTGCTGTTGAGTGCTGTGTGCTGTTGAGTGCTGTGTGCTGTTGAGTGCTGTGTGCTGTTGAGTGCTGTATGCTGTTGAGTGCTGTTATTTGCTGGGTGCTGATGAGTGCTGTGTGCTGATGAGTGCTGTGTGCTGTTGAGGGCAGAGTGCTGTGTGCTGTTGGGGGCAGAGTGCTGTTGGGGGCAGAGTGCTGTTGGGGGCAGAGTGCTGTTGGGGGCAGAGTGCTTTTGGGGGCAGAGTGCAGTTGGGGGCAGAGTGCTGTTGAGTGCAGAGTGCAGAGTGCTGTTGAATGCAGAGTGCTGTTGAGTGCAGTGTGCTGTTGAGTGCTGTTGAGTGCAGAGTGCTGTTGAGTGCAGAGTGCTGTTGAGTGCAGAATGCTGTTGAGTGCAGAGTGCTGTTGAGTGCAGAGTGCAGAATGCTGCTGAGTGCAGAGTGCAGAATCCTGTTGAGTGCAGAGTGCAGAATGCTGTTGAGTGCAGAGTGCTGTTAAGTGCTGTTGAGGGCAGAGTGCTGTTAAGTGCTGTTGAGGGCAGAGTGCTGTTGAGGGCAGAGGGCTGTTGAGGGCAGAGGGCTGTTGAGGGCAGAGGGCTGTTGCGGACAGAGTGCTGTTGCGGACAGAGTGCTGTTGAGGGCAGAGTGCTGTTGAGTGCAGTGCTGTGTGTTGTTGAGTGCTGTGTGCTGTTGAGGGCAGAGTGATGTGTGCTGTTGAGGGCAGAGTGCTGTGTGCTGTTGAGGGCAGAGTGCTGTGTGCTGTTGAGGGCAAAGTGCTGTGTGCTGTTGAGTGCTGTGTGCTGTTGAGGGCCGAGTGCTGTGTGCTGTTGAGGGCAGAGTGCTGTGTGCTGTTGAGGGCAGAGTGCTGTGTGCTGTTGAGGGCAGAGTGCTGTGTACTGTTGAGGGCAGAGTGCTGTTGAG
Organism: Lissotriton helveticus; assembly: GCF_964261635.1. Lineage (NCBI taxonomy): Eukaryota > Metazoa > Chordata > Amphibia > Caudata > Salamandridae > Lissotriton > Lissotriton helveticus. The sequence continues at coordinate 1,071,311,688 of NC_136067.1, read as the reverse complement.
TGCTGTTGAGGGCAGAGTGCTGTTGAGGGCAGAGTGCTGTTGAGGGCAGAGTGTTGTTGAGTGCTGTGTGCTGCTGAGTGTGTGACTATGTGACAGTGTGTGACTATGCAGGGTGACATTGGGAGTGTGCGGGTGAGCAGTGTGTGAATGTTACGGGGCAGTGTGTGAGTGTGCAGAAAACACCACACACACATAACGCACACACAAACCACACACCTCAGTCTCTCAACACCACACACTTGTCACCACTCAACACAACACACTCACCACCACACTCACTCCCCAGGCTCACCCCCACAGACTCACCAGCACACACTCACCAGCACACAGAAAACAACACACACAACAACACACCCCCAGCCGTCAATGAATGCTTTCACCATGCACAAACACCAACAGCCATCATCCATCTGTGCACGCTTTTACCAAGCACACACCCACCAGCCGTCAGTGCACCCTTCCACCAGGCACACACACCTCCAGCCGGCAGTGCACTTTTCCACCAAGCAATCGCAGTATGGTACACTTTACTTTTAAACATATTCATATAAAGCACAGCATGCCACCATTGGTAAAATTACAATTCAACCAACATACTTCCACTACACACCACATGCACACACTCCATAACACATGGCAAAAAGACATTGGCATTTACAATGCCATTAGCTCAAACTCAAATAAATCCGAGCCCGATTGCATTTCTAATGCTTGTTATAACTGTGGTGTAGGTCACGCATACGGATATAAAGAAATAATGTTGACCTCTTTATGTAAATACTTCTGATAGGTTTTCTTCACCTTTCTCCCCTGTTTTCTTATCCCCTTATCTCAACAGGCGTCAACGTGAATAACCAGGCAATTGTAATTTAAATGAGTCCTGATGATAATCCCACTCACCTAGGAGCTAGGGATCGAAACGTCGACTGTTTTGAAACAATACCACATATTAACCATTGAAAGATATTGATGTGGATTATTGTTTTGTAGAGCTTGCATTACTACATTTTATAGGCAAGCCTATTTTTGCTCCAAAGTGTTTGCCTGACTATTTCTAATTTTGTTTTGTGCACTAGTCGATTGTCTTCTCCTCCCACCTTCTTCCTCATGTGGGGTACAGGACTGTGCCCTTGTATAACTGTGTGTACTTATATTCCTTGAACTTATTCTTGAAAACCAATTGAATTAAAATCCTCTGTCCGGCTGGGCATTGTAAAAAACATATATAGTACTCATTGTGGTCTATATATCATTAGTGGCCTCAGAAAATTCTCTAATTAGCACAGGACCGTTGTTCTTTGTAATAAACGCCAGAATTCCTATCGCCATCACGCTAATGTTAGCGGCAGTTTTCACTGCTGATCTCTGAAGCTATGGCCATGTAGCGACGTCTTGTACATACGCCGCTGAAAAAGCAATATTTTTCAGTGGTACACAGGTGTATGAAAACTGACGCTATCTAGCGTTAGTGGTAGTTTTTGCCAGTCTTTGTTCATATGCCCCTGAGAGGGATTTATTATATGTGTGGTAAGACTGCCTTTTGAACCTACCTCGTAATTGGATGAGTTCCTGCTATCTTGCTTTGCTGTTGCCAAGTGATTATCATGGAATGAGATGAATGAGGCTTTTGGTTTGAAGAGAGTGAAATGAGGTTTTGGTCAAGTTGTGCTAGAAGTATTAGGCCTATGATTCCATCTTTTGGAGAGGAAATGGAAGCTGTGGCATATTTTAGGGGTTCAGCGCACTCAAACCACTGTAAGCATTTCTAAATCAAGCCATAATATTTAAGTTGCTATCTCTTGCTCTTAAAATACATAAAAAGCGTTTGTAGAAATACAACATGACAGTGCTTGCACCGTCATGCCAAGGTCCGCAAGAGCCCTGCCAACCTCCAGCCACAGCCTTAGCATGGGAAGCCCAGTCATGCCTCCTAATTACTATCGGCAGGAGGTGTGAAGAGATGGCTGGTGGTGGTGGTGTTTACACCTGGTTGAAGGTGGTGCAGAGCCTCCATATATATGATGGTGTAAAAACACACAATTTAACACCTAAGTTGGCATTCAGTGACAGGCTGTTTTAAGCTCCACATGACTGTTGTCGACCTGGTCCAGGGTCAGACTGGCCTATAAGGCAATCTGGCAGTGCCAGAAGGGCTGGTCTGAAAGCTGATTGTCTGGGCCAGTTTTTTAGCTGTCTGTGGGCCTGTTTTATGGTCTGGCGGGCCGGTTAGTACAGTAAATTTCCCTGACATTACAAGAAACATTACCTACAGCAAGCACACATACATGCAGTCTCCCATACCTTGCAGAACACCTAAACAACGTATCTTTTCACTTTCAAAACTACCCAAATCTGCATGTGTGGGCTGGCACCTTTATAAGCGATGTGATTCGCTGATGGGAGACACTTTAATATTGGTACCCGGACCTATTATCTGTCCTAGTCCGATGCTGAACTGGTCCGTCAAGAATTTTAAACGTTGTGCCCAGAAACAAATCTTTACAGCGCGAATCTCAATAAAAGACCTGTTGGGTCCGTCCCAGGCAACTGATTCTTATCTATTCCAGGAAAGTCAATTCCTTCCTGTCAGCCGTGAATGAATCATTTTCTCATCTCAAAACCTCTTCACCCAACAGCTATGTAACTCTTCCGGAGGTTTTCTCAAGGTTATAAAGGTATCGGACCATAAATCATAGGAGTCGAGGGATATTGAAGCAAGAGAAATACACTTTCTTCAGATCAGACTCAGAGTATGAATGCCAACAGAGAGGAGAATGACCGCCAGCCCACAGAAGTAGAAAGGTATGGTAAGAAAGAAAATATAGAACGTACTCTAAGGGAGTATAGAGTTAGAGGTGCACCTGGAACTGTGATTATAGATGGTTTTATATGACGTAGTTGGCCAGTTTTAACACTGTGCAGTGCTTTCTAAACATGTAATGCGTAGAAATTAGTTAAAAAACATATTTTTATTGTTTTTAAAACATGAAGTTAACAGTTGACCTTCATGCCCAACAAGCGTCCACTTCAGCGAATAAAGTATGCGTAGAAATCATTATACTTGTAAATATGACCGCTTAGTGGAGTGTGACGCCAGACTTGGGAACGATTAATTTACGTGCAGTGACGAAAGTTGCTCCTAGATTTCCGATTTCATTTTATGTGGGGTTTGGAAAAGACAAGTAAACAGTATGGTAGCCCATGCAGAGGATGTACATTTTCCCCTGTGGTTAAACTTCCAGTAGTAGTAAAGACCTAGACACAAAAATAAATCAAAGAGAGTTATGAAGAACAAAGTCAGAATCGATCAGTCAGGCCCTTAGAGCTACCACGTGACTTGAGGTAAAACATGTGTGCAGCATCATGCATGCGGGAGGTCAGGCCGAAGTCTTATTTAGTGTTATTTTGTTGTTTTTTTGCTATAATGTTTTCCTTCTCTGAGTAGTTGAAGGCACAATGACCTGAATGTAAACGTGTTTTTCACACTTAATAGCCATTTCTTGTGGATATTCAATGTATTTATTATTTACATTATTATTTATGTATTTAAATATTAATGTATGTTTTACTTATTAGTGAAACTTTGTTCAGGTGTCACTGTCTCCTCTTTGACACTACATTGCATAAAATCGAAAGTAGTGGCCATTCCTTTTTAGTTCGGTCTACCGAGTTCCGGAATACCCTGGCCCTTCATTCAGAGCTTTAAGTGGGATGAAACAACGGGGGGTGTGGGGTTCTCAAACTGCCGTGGCTAATATATAAAGGGGTGTGACTTAAAAACACCTAAGCTCTAAATCTGTGCTTACTCGACTGGTGTGTTGCTGCTTCTGTCATTGCAACAAGATATATAATCCAACATGTTACATAGCACCTACATCAAGCCTGTACTATTAGCTTTATCAATGATTGTTAGTTGCATAAGACAAATAAGCAACAACTATGGCTTCATTGTATGTAACACTGAAAATTCATCAGTTCTGAAATAGTGAGGCTGTGAAAACTATAACGAGTCTCTTTGAAGTTACATCACATACAGTTCAGGGTTGTGCTGCTGGAGAGTTGAGATTTTTTTCACCCTGAGGGTGAAGGCAAAAATGGAGAGCCCGATAGGCACTCATCTCAGCGCCTGCTTTTTAGGGCTCGGACTCCTCCCCACTGAAAGTGGGAGGAGTTTGAGAACTAATGTTAAAGAAGAAAAAAAAGAAGTATCTCCTAGGGCTTTGGCCGAGACAAATTCCACACATTCCTTAGAGTGTTCTGTCATCTGGCCAGTGATTCGTCTTCGTTGTGTTGTCGTTTTAATAGGCTTCAAGTGATAGGGTAAATGTAGTTTTGTTCCGCCATTTTGGGCATATTTCGTTCGTGCTCGCGCAAAGAAGTACATTAATTATAATTAGGAGCTGTCAGGGTGGCCGTGTAATGCATTCCAGATGGTGTGCGCGCGTTCACCATCTAGCAGTGTGTTTGTCTGGCGCGCGTCCTCCTCACGTGCACACAGGCATAGACGCCGTGTGCGGCTCCTTCCTGCCGGCCCGGGGAGCTGCTCTGCAGCTCTCTGGCTCACCCCCCGCTATGCGACAGCACTGTGTTGCATGTATGTGAGTAAATCCAGCCCGTGTTTCAGAAGTGTAGGGAACCACAGACGGGTGGGTATAGAATGTAATCCGTATATTCTTGACCACTTTAAAACTCAGTAACTATCTACTTTTACAGCACCAAAAGGCCGTGCTCAGGTGTCAGCACACTCGACGCAGTTGTTTTTCACTGCTCAGAACTGCATTTTAGAAATCTGAGGTGAACGAGGGCCCCGGCATCAGTGTGATGTGGGGACCAGTGTGGTTAGAGCTTGGGCACGCGCTGTTCCTTGTTCTTACCTTTTCCCAGGGTCTCAGATACGGACCACTAGGGGGCAGTAGATTCATGGGTGCAAACCCAGGCGTATTATGTTAAACGTAGCTTTCGTGATTATAGGCAGTACGACGCACCCAGTCTTATCAGCCTTGGGCTCGGCTGCGGATCCGGGAGCGAGCATTGCAGCCTCCGTCGGGTTTTAGGACCGGAAGCGACAAGAGTGATAAATACCGTGACTCCTCGGCATGTGAGTCTCAGCTGAGGCGCTCCTGGCGGCTTCTTCTCTGCCCGCGCCCCTGTCAAAGCGCCACTTGGAAATCTAAACACGCTCATCTCTGCCACTGAAACGTGTAAACATTTAACGAAACGCGGCTTTATAGATGATGGCCGATGCCAGCGACCGGCTGGGGCGGCCCCAGAGGCGGGAGGCATCTGCTGAGCGAGCCGCAGCGGCAGCGGCGAGTGACAAGGGTCAAAGGACCTGAATTTTAGTGTGTCATTCACCAGCAGTGCAAACCGATTTGCCACACCCTAGAAGGTGAAGAAAAATGCAGTGATACCTGAAGTTCAGTCGTAGGTAAACCCCATGACATAGTAAAACGGAACCCTTCTTAATTCCAACATGGATGCACATCTAGAAAACAATATAATTTGGTGGTTTGTTTAATATTGATACACCTACACGTGCTCTTGATTGTGCGCACAGGCCCTGCAGGTTATTAGCCTTACACTTGTGAACTCAGTGCTCCTGTCACCTGGTTTCTAGCCACGTTCATCGCCATTGACTATAGAACGCTGGTGAGCAGTGACTTGAGCTGAAAACCGGCTGCATAATGTAAAACACGAATGTCACCTGAACAAAGCATGTTTGGGAAGCTGCGTCAGCAGGCAGGGTGATAACCGTTGTTATGTTATCGCTCTTAGCATGTGTTCGGCACACAAGAGCTCTCTGCACCAATTAATCTGGCACACGACATCCCTTGCAGGTGGGGACGAAAGAAGTGGCACACAGCTGTGCGTTTATCAGGGTGTCATTTATGCCTGTCAGAATCGTGGACAGGTATACATGAAATATTACTGGGAATCCACTTTTCAGTATTTTAAGCAGCTAATATTTAGACACACGTTTGTAATGGAGGAGCATACTGCCTGCGAATTGTGAGACATGCGGCTAAATTATAGCAGATTAGCCCCGAGGCTCTCGCGCATGCGCAGAAATCCATTCCACTTCCTATGGCTCTTAATATTTAGGAATCTTAGAAGCTTTGACCTTGTGTACACGATACACTTATATCAATCCTCACTGAGGATCATTTACGAACGTGTATAGCATGCAAACTTCATCACTTTAAAAGGTGGAAAAAGGTGGAAACAAACTTCTTGTAGAGGGTTTGAGACACCATTGCAAAGACAGTCAATGTTCTGTGAGTGACAGAAAGCCCAGGAGAATCACGTCGAATGGCTTGTGCACCTGGGGTACCAAGGACACAGTAGTTTCCAAGCAGCAGCTGTGTTTTCAGACCTATGAAACGAAGGCAGGCTTTCATTCACTCAGGCCAGAGGCCACCTGCCCAGCTCAGTGATGGGTGAACCCCTCCATCTTTCCCGAGTATGTGATCTCATTCAGGTCCAGGCTGTTTTCCTGGGTCTATAAATGTATTCCAAAGCGCTGAGGACTGATTGCTAAGCTGTGTTACATTGGTTTGATTGTGCTCTCTTGACATGCTGGTGGGGACTAGGCGTGCCTCTGTTTTTATTTATGGTGTTAGTTTAAAAATGTCTTTTAGTAACTGTCATTTTGTGTTTTGGCCTGTTGTTTGCATTAGCATTATAAGGGTCAGAGGCTATGCCTTGCTCTAGTAGTGAGTACTGAGTAGACTAGTGAGTAGAGTAGTCAGTAGAGTAGTGAGTAGAATAGTGAGTAGTGAGTAGAGTAGTGAGTAGAGTAGTGAGTGCAGAGTAGTGACTAGAGTAGTGAGTAGAGTAGTGAGTAGTGAGTGCAGAGTAGTGAGTAGTGAGTGCAGAGTAGTGAGTAGAGTAGAGTAGTGAGTAGTACATCACAGGCAGCACCTGTGCAAGCATCTTACACTCACAAGGAGACCACAGGCAGCTGAGGTGCAAGCTTGTCCCACTCACAAGAAGGACATCACAAGCAGCAGCGGTGCAAGCTTCTCACACTCACAAGAACGACATCACAGGCAGCAGCAGTGCAAGCTTCTTACACTCACAAGGAGACCACAAGCAGCAGAGGTACAAGCTTCTCACACTCGCAAGAAATACATCACAAGCAGCAGTGGTGCAAGCTTCCCTTACACACTGACAGCAGGTACTGTGCCAAGGCAGCAGCAGCAACAGAGCAAGAGTCCCTTACAAAGAACAGGAACAGCACAGAGATGCACAATGCAATCTTCTCATACTCACAGGCAGCAGCGGTGCAAGTTTCTCACACTCACAAGAAGGACATCACAGGCAGCAGCTGTGCAAGCTTCTTACACTCACAAGGAGACCACAGGCAGCTGAGGTGCAAGCTTCTCCCACTCACAAGAAGGACATCACAAGCAGCAGCGGTGCAAGCTTCTCACACTCACAAGAACGACATCACAGGCAGCAGCAGTGCAAGCTTCTTACACTCACAAGGAGACCACAGGCAGCAGAGGTGCAAGCTTCTCACACTCGCAAGAACGACATCACAAGCAGCAGTGGTGCAAGCTTCCCTTACACACTCACAGCAGGTACTGTGCCAAGGCAGCAGCAGCAACAGAGCAAGAGTCCCTTACAAAGAACAGGCACAGCACAGAGATGCTCAATGCAATCTTCTCATACTCACAGGCAGCAGCGGTGCAAGCTTCTCACACTCGCACGAAGGACATCACAGGCAGCAGCTGTGCAAGCTTCTTACACTCACAAGGAGACCACAGGCAGCTGAGGTGCAAGCTTCTCCCACTCACAAGGACATCACAAGCAGCAGTGGTGCAAGCTTCTCACACTCACAAGAACGACATCACAGGCAGCAGCAGTGCAATCTTCTTGCACTCACAAGGAGACCACAGGCAGCAGAGGTGCAAGCTCCTCACACTCACAAGAAGGACATCACAGGCAGTAACGGTGCAATATTCTCACACTCACAAGGAGATCACTGGCAGTACACACCACATGAACACACTCCATAACACATAGCAACAATACATTGGCATTTACAATGCCATTAGCTCAAACTCAAAAAATCAGAGCCCGATTGCATTTCTAATGCTTGTTAGAACTGCCGGTGCTGAGCACATGCAGGCCCCGTCCCACTCAAAGCCCTAATAATTATGCCATTGTTTGACGAATCTCCACAATACTTTGCAGGCCTATAGCTTTTTCTACATTGGCAGACAATGCAAAGTTTTGCAGAGATTCATCAAAGTGGTGCAAAGAGAAAAACACTTTTTCCCGCCAATGCATTTTCCATAGACTTTGTATTCAGCCGCAGTGCAAAAACGGGCAGTCAGATTTGAACTAAATTTGGCAGGTATATAGTTAATTTTGTGTAGATGATCCTTTTTGGTAGTAGAGGTAAGTAGGGTCAGTATTTTTAAAGTTATAAGCCTCTAAAACTTAGTGATATATCAGGCTGCGTTATTTTGTGGTAATTTCGCAGTATTTGCTGATGATAAGGCAGTGTATGATTAGCTAATGGCCGCCTTTACAAAAGTAAACGGCAGTCATGATGTTTTTAGCATACTTTGCCTATGTTCTAGCTTGAAGCCTTAACTAAAGGTAAGTAATAGTTTTTATATTTTTCCCTGTCTATCAACACTTTATTAAAGTGGTGCTAGGTAGGGAAAATTATTTATAGGTTTCTATATTTAGAAAAAAAAAGTTATGGAGTATCCTCTTACTATGTAGAAATAACTGTAGTACTCGAAAAAAAGTATTTCAAAAGTTAAAAAATACACTGTACTACACTATATTTCACAAATATAGTGTACTAAAGTGTTTTTTTTAATATATATATACTTTTTTTAAATCAACACAGTACTGCAGTTCTACATAGAAAGTGTTGCGTTACTTAGAAAAATTGTAAAACAAAAGTAAAAAAAAGTACACTATACTACACTATATTTACAAATATAGTGTACTGCAGTATATTTTTACATATATATTTTTTTATTTTTTTTTTGGTTATAAACTTTTATTCATCATCAGTTCACACACACAGCTTTCCGCCTACAACCCTGGGGCCGGCAGCAAACTAGGGCAATGTCAGTACATAGATCAAAACCAACTTATAAAATCAACGCACCGTCAACCCAAGGGTCGGGTGACGCAAGTCTTAGATAGCACAACTCAATTGATATTCAGGATATGCCGACGCCCCCGCCCCGTCCCCTCGTTCCTGGGTAAGTATGGGTTTGATGACCGCTATGAAGTGGGGATATTATCGTGAAGTGTGTGTGTCTGACAATGTAATCCGGGTCTAACACTGCTCCCGCAACAATCCCGGCCAACCTCCCCCCTCCCACCCCTGACTGCCTATGTGTCTGCCACCACTGCGTCACTGCCGCCTCAGTACTATATGCCACCCCGCCCAAAACCACGCTGTTTCTGCATCCTCCCCACCCACCAGATTCCCTCACCCGCCAGGCCCCCCCGCTCTGTGTGTATCCCAGTGCAAGTGTTCCTAAATGTCCAGTGTCCCTCCAGCATCTCCAGAGTCCCAGATGTCCCGCCTACTTTCCCGCTTGGGCTACCAGGTACTGTGTATCTAATCCTCGGGGCCCTCCTCCCCGTCTTGCCGCTCCTCTGTCTCCTCCTGATCTGCATCCGCGGTGTCCTTAGTGGAGTTGTAAGTCAGATACAGGTCCCAAAAATTTTTTGGTCTACTGACAGGGGGTAGGAATTCACTATAGAGCTGTGACTGGGTGCAGCTGTACAGCATATCCCTGGCCCATCTACCTTTGGTTGGAAGCGGGCCTCGCATCCAGCACTGCGCCACCGCTTGTCGAGCCATAAGTAACCCCATATCTGCCAGGCGAAGTGTCGCCAGTGGGAGAATCCTGGTGTGTCCCAACAACGCCAATGCAGGGTCGACTGGGAGCTCAATCTCAAGTATTAGACCTAGTTCTAAAAAAATGTCTTCCCAGAATTTATTAATTCCCGGGCAGGACCAAGCCAGATGTAGGAAGTCCGCCACCGGTACATGGCAACGTTCACATTCCGATGTCTGTCGGAGCCCGTATCTGTGCAGGCGTTCCGGAGTGTAATATACTCCCTGTAAAAATTTAAAATGAATAAGTCTGTGCCGGGCATTAAGCGACACTTTTTTAGTATTGTGGCAGCAGTATTTCCACATCGAGTCACTTATCTCCGTCTGTAGGTCCCGCTGCCATGCCAATCGGGCTTTCGAGGGTGGCTGTTCCCGGTGATACTGTCCTGCCTTGTATAACCGCGAAATCAAGTTGCTGGATGATGCCGTTTTTATAACGTACGTCAGCTCTGGCAGTTCGGGAGGTTCCGCCATGGTCGGTCCCAGCCGGTCCTGAAGCGCTGCGCGGACCCTATGTAGATGAAAACGGTGCAGTAGCGACACTGGGGTCTGGGAAGGGGCGACCTGTTCCCAGGAAACTACCTTCCCATCCTTGAATAAGTCTCCCAACTTAAGTATACCTAGTTGTTTAAGGGCGCGCGTGACCCCCTTCTCCCGTAGCGGCGTCAGCCACACGGCCCAATCTATCGGAACAAGGGGGGAGTACAGTAGTGCGTAGTCATGTCTCTTGGCCAAAGAGTGCCATGCGTGGTTCGTCGTTGTGATTGAATCCAGAGATCCTACCCGGCGTGTGGCCGGCTCAAATACTGTGGCCGGTGGAGGGAGGGGGTCTGTGAATAGAGTCTCTAGGATCACGTGTGGGATATTACGATCCCCGTGTATCCATGTATGCAAATGCGTCGCTTGCGCAACCCTATAGTACCGTTCAATGTCCGGGGCCCCTAGACCGCCTTGTTCATACGGGAGCATTAGAACTTGCCACTGGACCCTTGGTTGCTAACCTCCCCATGCCAACCGTGTGAAGGTCTGAGTCATTGTTCTGAAGAAGGCCTTAGAGAGGATCACCGGGATATTGTTAAAAAGAAACAAAAACCTCGGGAGAACTATCATTTTCATTAGCGCGATGCGGCCTGACAGGGACAACGGCAATTTGCACCATCTGTCTACATCTTCAGTTAACTTGGTGTAGGCGACTCCATAATTTTCCCTCACTAAGATATCCGGATCCGGATGCAGCTGTATGCCCAAGTATCTAACCGGTTCTTCTGACCACTGTAATGGGTAATCCATAACAAATCTACTCGTCACCGGAGTCAGTGGGAATGCCACCGATTTGGTCCAGTTCACCTTTAGACCAGACAGTGCTCCGAACTGCACCACCTCCCTGAGTACGGGGGAGAGGTTGAGCTCCGGGTCTCTGACGTACAAAGCGTATTGTCTGCGTACGTGGAGATACATATCTTATAAGTAGGGAAACTAATGCCCTCATGACTATGGTATTCCCGGAGTGCACACGCTAGGGGTTCCACCACTAGGGCGTATAGTAATGGTGAGAGGGGGCAGCCCTGTCTAGTGCCTCTGCCTATTTCAAACGCATCCGTGACTCTATCACCTATTCGTAGTCTGGCCGAGGGTTTATAATACAAGGCGCCTATCATTTGTAGGAAGGGTTCGCCCAACCCCAGCTTTCTGAGCACTCTCGACATGAAGGGCCACTCTACGGAGTCGAACGCCTTCTCCATATCGAGAAATACTGCCAATGCCTTATTCTCTGGCTTCACATGCTGCATCGTCCCTAGGACTGTGCGTATGTTGTACGTGAGGTTCCTAGAAGGAATAAAACCGGCCTGTTCTGGGGCCACCAGTTCCGGGGCGAGTAGTGCGAGTCGCGTCGCAAGTACCTTGGCATACAGCTTCGCGTCAACATTTATCAGAGACAGGGGTCTGTATGAGCTGCACTCAGTGGAAGGCTTCCCCGGCTTAAGGAGCGTTATAATGAGAGCCTCTCGCATGGTAGGAGGCATGCTGCCTTCCATGCATATGTCGTCAAATAGTGTGGAGAGGAAGGGCACCAACTGTTCTTTAAAGGCCTTGTAGAAGCCAACAGTCAGCCCATCAGCACCTGGGGCGCTACCGGACCGCATGCTATCTAGCGCCTCCACTATTTCTTCCTTTTGAATGGGCATCATGAGGAATTCTCTCTGTGAGTTGGACAGCTGTGGCATTTTGATATAGCTTAGGTAGTTGTCAATTGCCCCTTCCATTCCTGTTGACTTAGACTTATAGAGAGTGGAATAGTACTGCCTGAATTCCCCAATAATCTGCTCTTCATCCGTGAGGACCTCCCCTGTACTCGACACCAGCTCACCCACTATAAGTGGACGTCTTTCGCTTCGGACTATTTTGGCCAGGAGGGAGCCAGGTCTCTCACCTTCGCCATAAGTGCGGGCTGTGGCGTATTTACCCATATGTTGCACCTCCCTGTCTGCCTCTGCACTATAATCTGTCACCAGTTGTTTAATTTGTTCCAAGGCTTCCCCCTCAGGCTCCACCGGCTGTCTCTCTTCCAGTTCGGACAGCTAGTTTTCAAGATGTTGAAGCCTCTGCCTAATGGATTTCAGGACACTGGAGTGTTTGGCCATGGCTATCCCGCGCACGTAGACCTTAAATGCCTCCCATAGCGTTTGGAAGCTCTCCACGGAGCCCATATTGATCTCAAAAAAGTTGTCAATTTCGTTTGCGATCTCTCCTCTGAAAGCCTCATTCAGTAGAGAATACGGAGGGAAGCACCACGTATAGGGGGGGATCCTGTGCACCGGCGTCTCCAGTATCAGGAGGAGAGGAGAGTGATCAGATAGCGTGCGCGGCAGTATCAGACAGTCCCTCACACTATTGGATAGCTGTTGTGATGCAAGCCAGTAATCTATTCTGGCGTGGAGTGTGTGATAAGCGGAGTAGTGAGTGTACCCCCCTCTGGAGTGATGCCGACTGCGCCACACATCCAATAGATCCAAGTGCACTAGTTCAGTCCGAAGTACCATGGCAGCTGCCGACGGACTCCTGGGGGGTCCCGCAGACCTATCAAGGTGCGGGTCGAGTACCAAATTGAAATCCCCTCCCCAGAGCATACTCGAGTAGTCATACGACTTGCACTTCTGGGCTAACTCCGTGTAAAAATCAGGGAAGTCGTAGTTAGGGCCATACACATTCACAATCAATAAATCATGCCCCTTGCCCCTGCACCTACAGAGTACGTATCGTCCCTCAGGGTCTGTCTCTAGAGACGTCAATGTGAGTTTGGAGCGCGGATTGACCCATGTGAGTGTCCCCCTTGAGTGAGTGGTGAAGCCCGCTGCCACACTACAGCCCGCTATACCTTTGTGTGTCAGCATTTTGCTGTTTAGAGGTAGATGAGTCTCCTGTATGAGAGCGAGATCTATGTGATGTCTACGCAAATAACTAAGGACCTTACGCAGCTTTCTAAAGTCATTGAGGCCCCTGACATTCCATGTCAGTGCCCGTAGGTGAGTCGGTGCAGTGCCTATCTGTGGTGTAGTGGCGTCAGCCACAACCCTGTCGGACAGTGTGAGTATTGAGGCAATTATGCATGAGTCTCAGGTGCCCCGACGGGGGGAGCTTGAGCAGGCAGTGTGGCGTGTTAGTGACAGCAGCGTACACAGTGGAACCCGTCCAAAATTCAGCTTTCAGCACATCCGCAGTCAAACAAAGCAGCAACTTGTACCCAAATACAGTCCCCAACATTCCACCCGCCACCCACAGCAGACCCACCCCAATTTGGCCGTGCAGGTCCCCTTCCCAACCAACCCTCCCCAGCAAAAAATTCAACAGCCCCGTGTGCATTATGCTCGGAGGCAAAGGTAGCAAGCTAACTCGTCCTCAGTGCTCAACTCTCAACTCTGGTGCCCAGCCCCCCTCCCCCCGCCCTGCACCACCAGCAATGCATCAATGCACCAACCTGTATATCAGTATGGTTATTCTCCCCGGTTCACCGTACTTGTCCCTTCCGCCCCCGCCACCCCATAGGCGATCCCTACACACCGCCTGCTGCTAACATGTCAGGGGCATACAGAGCCTATGTGAACAGGGTTCAATACACCGAGTAGAACGTCCCTATTCCAGAACCCTGGCCCCACTTATCTGTCACATCGTCCCTGTGGGTCTCTCCTCCGAATCAGCATCCCTCAAAACTCCAGGATAACAGGGTCTTCATCATAAGTTCACTGTGTTCCAAGCGTCGCACCCCCAGTTCACTCCTGTTCATCTAATTGGCTTGAATCTGCTTCCTTCTGGTTCTCGGCTTGTCCGTCCTTCTTCTCCCTGGCCCATGTTTTCAAGGTTTTCTGCAACTCCGCTGGGTCCGTGAAGATATGTGAATGCCCCTGCCTATTCACACGCAATTTGGCCGGGTACAACATTGCATAATCGAGACCCATATCTCTGAGTCGTTTCTTGTGAGGGGCAAAATGCTTGCTTGCCTCCTGCACCCTCGCTGTGAAGTCCGGGAATATGGAAATCGCCGACCCCTCGAATTGTAGGTTCCGCTTTGTTCGTGCCAGCCTGAGCGCCGTGTCTCTGTCCCTGTAGTTTAACAACTTCGCTATGACTGGACGGGGAGGGAAACCCGGTTTGGGCTGTGGGCCAAGCGTGCGGTGCGCGCGTTCCACGACAAACATTGCCGAGAACACACCTTCGCCCAATAGCGTAATGAGCAATCGTTCTATGAATGATTCCATTTTCCCCGTCTGAGTAGTCTCCGGCAGGCCAATGATGCGGAGATTGCAGCGACGGGACCGCGCTTCCAAATCCTCCGTTTTGTCCTGTAGTGTTCTGATGAGTGTCTCCGCTCGCCGCCTCACCGCGTCCAGGTCCGTTTGGGCCTCCTCTACCTCTGTGATTCGCCGTTCAGCCATATCGTGCCTTTCCGTGTGTTTGTCGAGGCGTTCCGCCATGCGGTCCATTCTGTAGGACATGGCGTCCATCTTGGAACCCAGCGCCGCTATATTTGTCTGGATGTTTTGCTCCATGGAGCGGAGCATTGTTTTTATGTCTGAGTTTTCTTCCTGCGTCTCCCCTGTACGCGTCTCCTCGTCGCGCTGTGCCTGGGGACTCTGCACAGGTAACCTCCTTTGTGAGAAGGGGAGCTTACTCTGGGTCCTGTCCCCGTTCCCCATGTTTGGAAGCGTCCTGTGGTGACTGTGCTCCACCGTCGACGAAGCGCTGGTTCCAATTAGGCTGCTGTCACGCAATCAACTGTCCCGTCACCAGTGAGCCTCTCAGGTTTTCCAATGAGAGAAATCAGGGGTCAAATCGCTGCCACCACACCCTTCCGCCCTCCTGATGGTGTGGGGAAGGAGCGCGTCTGTCCCACCTAGGACGGGGGGTGCCCCTCACAGTGTTGTCACTGTCTCCCGTCGGATGCTTGGGCCACGCGGGCTGACCCCCTGGTAGTACAGCCGGTGCAGGCGAGGGGCGAGTTGGGCAGTGGAGCAGGTCGCTGCAGGTGCCGCCACCGTCCCAGTCGCCAGGTCCCCAGATGCAGTAGGACCCCGAACCGGCGACCCACCTGAGTGGATGTAATGAAGGGGGGAGGGTAGGCCCAGGGACCGGCCGCTCCGCTGTCCTGTTGCCGAGTGCGTTTCCCTCTCCGTGTGGTGTGGCTGCAGCCTCCCGGGCGCTCAGCGCCGGTCGCGGTGTAATGGCGCTGCCGGGCTCCCTCCTCCCCCGCTGGTCAGGCTCACCGTCTCGATTGCGATCCCGCGGTGGCAGTGAGCTGAGGCCTCCGTTGGCCCGTAGTGGCGCTCGCCTCCCCTCGCCGTGTCCGCAGCCGCCTGGTGCAGGAGAGTTGCCCACGGGGGGTGCGCTCGCTGTCCTCTGCCGCACGCCTCCTCACGCAATGCGGATATCGGTTTTACCAGAGGCCGCGGTCTGCGGGCCCACTCAGCGCTCAGGAGAACGAGCCAGCTGCTGCCGTTTGGGTCGGCGGATTCTCCCTCCAGACGGATCACACTGATCCCTAGCGGCTTCGCCAACCGTGGGGGTGTCGGGGTACAGAACAAGTGAGGTTGATGCAGGATTGAGCAGGATTTTAGGTGGCACCGGCGGAGCTCGGGAACTACGCGGCCATTCTCAGCGCCTGCCAGCTCCGCCCCCCATATTTTTACATATATTTATTGTAACTACTGGTAGACTTAGTTGGTACTAGCGCAGTACTGCATACACCTTTTAAATAACACATGGAAAAATATGAATACATTTCCCTATCTATTACCACTTTAATAAAGTGGAAATACGTAGGAAAGAACAATAAAACTCACTACTTACCTATATCTAATTACATAGCCCGGAATATAGCCAAAGTGTGGTGAAAGATATGTGGCTGCCTTTTACTTTTGTAAAGGAAATCATTAGCCAATTATATACTGCCTTGTGATCAGCATGTACCATGGTATGTCATGAAATTTCTGCAGTATAATGAAGCCCAATATATAACTATGAGGGTTCTTATGAGTTTGACAGGTTCATTGGACCGCTGAACCCATGATGTCAGTTTGAGACCAACCGTCTGGCAGTCTGGCCGCCATATTAGGAGTTTGGCCATTGGACCAAAGCTATATCCCTGTGTCCGCCGGGGATCTTGGATTCTGCAGAGGTGGTGCAATGGTCAGGCAGAGTAATATGCTAGTGGTGCCTCTGCAGACCAACCACCAAAAATATTATGAGTTGACTCACCGCCAGCCTGTCCATGGCGGTGAGCCCACCATGAAATGGATCGCAGTGAGGCAACAAAGGGGGCCCCAAGAGGGCTCCCTGCTGCTCCAAGGCCTGAGAATGCATGGATAGGGCACATGTAGTGCCCCCCCTGCATATGTGCACCCTAGTTCCTGCATGGTGCGGCATGCACTACATTGTGCATGCTGCACCATGAAGGAACATGCTGTAACAGGCACGGTGGTGCTTGTCTGAGGCTCACCTATGGGCCTTTAGACAGGCACCACCATGACACCACCGCAGCACCGCCCGCCCTCCAATGATTCCAATGGTAATCCGTTGGGCAGTGTGAGTATGGCTTTTGTGGTCCTCCTGCAGGGCACTTGCGTGGTGGCCTGCGGGAATACTTCCAAAGTCATAATAAGGCCTTAAGTGTTTTGTCACTTACAACTTTATTAGTACTTACGTACTACCAAATATAGAGCTAATACCAAAAATTACCCTTTCCACCCCATAATATATATTTGTGCCAAATTTCACCCACATTTGTTCAGCAACTTTCACACTATGTCTCTTTCACCTACTCTCGAATAAACAACACGCCACTACACTGAACGTCACTACTCTCTATGCCACTCCACTGTACACTATTCTACTCTAAGCCGCTCCACTCTATGACACAATACTCTATGCCACTCCAGTGTAAGCCACTCAACTGTTCGCTATTCCACTCTACGCCACTTGAGTCAATGGTATTCCATTCTAAGTCAGTCTGGTCTACGCCACTCCACTGTACACTACTCCATTAATGCCACTCCACGCTATACTATTTCACTCTATGCCACTCCACTCTATGACACTCCGCTCAATGCCACTGCACTGTATGCCACTCCAGTCTATGCTATTCCACTCAATGCCACTCCACTCCATGCAATTCCATTGTACACCACTTCACTCCATGATATTCTACTCTACGGCTTTCCACTCTACGGCACTCCTCTGTCCACCACAACACTGTATGCTATCCTAATCTGCACAACTCCACTCTACGTTATTCCAGTGTATGTGCCGCCACTCCATGGCACTCCCCTCTATGCCACTTCACTGTATGTCATTCCATTGTAGGCCACTTCAGTCTATGCCACTCCAACTCATGCAACTCCACTCGATGCCACTCCACTCAATACTATTCAACTCTAGTACAATCCACTGTATGCAACTCCACTGTACGCCACTCCAATGTATGCCACCCCACTCTACGTCACTCCATGCTACGCTTTTCCACTCTACACCACTGGAGTCTACCCCAATCCATTCTACGCTAATCTACTCTTTTGCACTCCACTCTACACCACTTCACTCTATGCCACTCCACTCAACGCCACTCCTTTTATGCTATTTCACTCTTTGTCACTCCACTCTACGCCTCTCAATTGTATGACACAACACTGTACACTATTGCACTCTATGCCAGTCAACTCTACCATACTCCTATCTACTCTATTCCACTCTAAGCCACTTCACTCTATGGCACTCCACTTTACGCCAGTCCACACTACTCTATTTCATTCTATGCCACCCTACTCTATTCCACTCTACTGTATGCCACTCCATTGTATGCCACTGCACTCTGCACATCTCCACTCAGTGCTATCCACTGTATGACACTCAACTCTATGCAACTCTACACAACTCCAATGCATGCAACTGCCCTGTACAGCACCCAGTGCCACTCCACTGCATGCCACTTCACTCCATGTTATTTCAATCTGCACAACCCTACTTTACACCACATCACGGCACACCACTCGACTGTACGCCACCCCACTGTACGCCACTCCACTGTATGCTAATCCACTATACACTACTCCACCCTACACTAGGGGTGGGCGGACATCTCTTTTCCGCCCACGGAATGTACGGAGATTTGCCCCTTCCGCCTTGCGCAAAGAAGGCGGAAAAATGAGGCAAATCTCCGCACATTCGGGGGCGGAACGGAATTTGGCTGCCCGCCTTCCGCCCGCCTCCCGCCCACCTCCCGCCCGCAGTATTAAATGATTATTAAAAGCCTAAAATTAAATTAAAATAAAACTTACCTTATTGTGGGTGCATCCTTGCCCATCGCGACTTCATCTGGGAACTGCACATGCGCAGGAGCCTGTGCATGTGCATTCCTCACCAGGAATGCGCAAGCGCAGGCTCCCGTGCATGCACAGTTCCAAGAAGAAGGCGCGATGGGCAAGGATGCGCCTGCAATAAGGTAAGTTTTATTTAAATTTAATTTTAGGCTTTTAATTATCATTTAATACGGCGGGCCGGAGGCGGGCGGCGGGCGGGTGTCGGGCGTGCGTCGCGTAACGGAAATATGCGGAGAGGCATGGAGATTGGGTCAATCTCCGTGCCTCTCCGCGAAAGTCCCTTACGAGACTTCCGCCCACCCCTACTCTACACCACTCCACTCCATGCCACTCCATGCTATGCGATTCCCATCTCTGCTGTTCCACTCTCTCCCACTAAACTCTACACCAATGAACGCCAGTCCACTCTACACAATTCCATTGTACGCCACTCCACTGTGCAGTACACCACTCTACTTCACTCTATACCACTCCAATGTATACCACTCCACTGTATGCCACTCCACTTTACGCTATTCAACTTTACACCAATCAATTCCACTCTGTTGTACGCCACTCAGCAATACACTGTTCCACTCTCTGCCACTCCACTGTAAGCAACAACCCTTTACACTTTTCCACTCTACACCACAACACTGTACCTCACCCCACCCCACTCTACGTCACTCCACTCCATCCTATTCTTCGCTGCTCCACTCTATGCTATTCCACTGTACACCACTTCACTCTACACCACTCCACTGTACGCCACTCTACTCTGCGCCACTCCACTGTACACTGCTGCACTCTATGACATTACACTTGACTCAACACCAGTTTATGTCACTCTGCACCGCACCATTACACTCTATGCCACTCCACTGTACACTATTCAATTCTAGTCACCCTACTGTCTACAACTGCACTCTACAGAACTCCACTGAACTTTAGTCAACTCTACACCAACATACACCACTACACTACACAATTTCACATTATGCTGCTCCACTCTACGCGACTGTACTGTGCACCAATCTACTGTGTGCCCTTCCACTCTCTGCTGCTCCACTCTATGCTATTCCACTCTATGCCAGTACACTCTACACCACTCAACTCAATGCCACTCCATTCTATACCACAAAATGCTATTTCACCCTACACCACTCTACTTTACGGCACTCTACTGTACGCCACTCCACTCTCTGTAACTCCACCCTATGCTAATCCAGTTGGTGCAACTCTAATCCACTCTACTCCATGCCACTCCATTGTACGTCACTCAACACTACACTATTCCTCTCTATGCCACTCCAATCTATGCCAATCCACTGTACGCTATTCTTGTCAATGCCACATGACTCTACACCACTTCACACCCCTTCACTCTATGCTATTCCACTTTGTTACAATCCTGTGCAACTCTATGTATTCCACTCTTTGCCACGCAACTTTACACAACTCTACACCACTCAGCTCACTTCCACTCCACTCCATGCCACTTGATTCTATGCTATTTCACTCTATGCCACTCTACTGTATTCCACCCCACTCTACGCCACTCTACTGTACGTCACTCCACTCTAAGCTATTCCAGTTAATGCCACTTGACTCTATGCTACTCTCCCCATCCACACTATGTGTTTCCACTCTATGCCACTCCACTCCAGGCCACACCACTTCATTGTTTGCCACCCAACGCTACACTTATCCACACTATGCCACTCCAATCAATGGTATTTGAGTCAACGCCACTTGACTTTATGCCACTATATGTCCCTCCACTCTATGCTATTCCACTCTATGCCATTCCACACTATGCCACTCCACTCCATGCCACTCCACTTGATGTATTCCACTGTATCCCACTCAACTGTACACAACTCTACACTACTCCACACAACATCATTTTGTGCTATGCCACTCCACCATACGCCGCTCCATTCTGTGCTATTCTACTCTACACCACTCCACTGTAAGCCACTCTATTGTACGCCACTTAACGTGCTGCCACTTATCTGTACACCTGTCCACCCTACCCCATTCCATTCTATGCTATTGCACTCTATGCCACTCCACTCTACTCCTCTCTACTCTACACGATTCAACTCTATATCACTCCACCCAAAGAAAGTGTACTCTACGCCACTCCACTTTATGCCACTCTAATGTACACCACTCAGCTCAATGCCTCTTCTCTCCACCATACTCCACT
This sequence comes from Lissotriton helveticus, assembly GCF_964261635.1. Taxonomy (NCBI): domain Eukaryota; kingdom Metazoa; phylum Chordata; class Amphibia; order Caudata; family Salamandridae; genus Lissotriton; species Lissotriton helveticus. The sequence continues at coordinate 1,071,290,750 of NC_136067.1, read as the reverse complement.
CTATGCCACTCTCTGCACTATTCCACTTTACACCACTCAACTCTATACCAGATGACGCCACTCCTCTGCACAGTATTCCACTCTATCCAACTTCAGTGTACGCCACTTCACTCTATGCATTCCACTCTAAGCCACTTCACTGTATGCACTCAACTCAACACCACTCAACAGTACACAACTCAATGCTGTGTTAATCCATTCTATGCCACTCTGGTTTTCCCCACTCCACTATACCGGACTCCACTGTACATCACTCCACTCCACTTTGCACCACATCACTCTACTCTATTTCACTCTACTTTACTCTACTTTACATCTAACCTTCTCTATGCCACTCCAATCTATGCTATTGTTCTGCACGACACCCAACTTTACACCACTCTATTGCACACCACTCCACTCTAAGGAACTCCACTCTACGCCACTCTAATCTATGCTATACCTTTCTACGCCACTTGACACTATGCCATGCCATGCGATGCCACGTTATGCTATTCAATTGTATGCCACTTGACTCTACGTCCTTCCATTCTACTGTACAGTATTCCACTGTGCACCTCTCCACTGCATGCTACTCCATTCCACGGTATTCCACTCTATGCCACTCCACTCCCTGACACTCTACTCTATGCCACTCTATCTTATGCCACTTATGACAGGGCCACTGTCAGAACCTTTAGGAAGCACTAGTAACAAATGTAAAACAAAACCAGTAAATACTGGCTAAATACTGTTCTCAGCATTATATCCATTATATCACCTTAGCATGAGGCATCATCCTAAAACATCATAGCATAAACACATTAGGCATCTCAGTATGCATAAACACATTATGCAGTAGGCATCACATTAGGCATAAACGAAACCGTGCACCACAGTAACACTGCAAATGTGCACAGCACCTTAGCCTACACACTGAAATGACCGCAGGCTGACTGGCCTTTCACTGGGGCTCCAATGCCCTTTGTCCAGAAAGTCAGGGCATAGCTGCCAATGCAGCAAAATCACAGTGCCCAATGCGCTGGGGAGTGCGGTGTATCTCACCCCTTCCTGGCATTAAAAATAATATGCCCCCGTTGGTGCATTTACCTGCGCTCTCGCAATGCAGCTGATGTAGAAAGAGCACTGGCACCACTGTGCCTGGCAAGCCCCACTCGGGGACTCCATTAACAAAATTGCCCCGAAAGGAAAATGGCACTGGCACCAGCTGAGCAGTGCAAGCCCCACTCTGGGACTCCAAAAATAAACTTTGACCAAACGTTGAAGCTGGCCCTGGTGGGACAGCTGTGGCATCACCCTGGGCACTGCAGTACCTCTTGAGCCCCACTCCGGGACCCTGGAAAAGAAGAAGTGCCCTCTGGTGCAACTGCCCCTGGCACTAATGCCCAATTTGAGCCCCAGCTCGTTGTGGACTTCTGTGCCCTCTCTTTCGTGCCGGTGCGCAGGACTTCTTTTTCTCGTGGGGAGGTATTGCTTCTGCTGATCACCCATGGGACTCTCTCTGACCATGGGAGCCCGCCTTGGATCCGGCAGCCTTACGTTGCTGCTCCTGGAGACAGGGTAGGCTCCTGTCTACCACTCGATCGTGCCTGACCTGGAGTGCGCAGGAATCGAGATCTCCATCAACCTGGCTCCCTTCCTGGCTCCATGGCACGCCTCTTCCGGCCCCGCCCACAACCAGGCAAGGCCGTCTGGCTTCTGGGGCTTTCTCGGAGCAGCGGCTTTTCCTCTTCCTCACAAGTGCGGGGAGGGCACCCACGGGTGGGCACCCACCCGTAGATAAAACCAAATGTGGGGTGGGCTCCCACTCAAAGGAGCACAAACGCGGTGGGGGCTCCCGCTATTAATGAAGTATCCATGTGGGGTGGGCTCCCGATCGAGCATCACCAATGGAGGGTGAGCTCCAGCTTCTGATGCATCAAGGTGAGGGAATCCCCATGTTGGGGGTCCTTTGGAATGCAGCGCAGAGCACCAGGATTCCTTCCTGGAATGAAAGATGTAATGCTCACGGGGTGCTATGCCCCAAAACGTCCAGGACAAAGGATGGGCTCAAGCAGGCCAGCTCACAGGGACCTCCAGCAGGGAGGCAGTCCCTCGTGGCGGTTCCTCCTGGGCCTAGCAGCAGAATGTCCCTCCTAAGCACAGGGAAAGCACACCACTTCATGGAGTCACAGCCTCAATATTTATACACCTATTTGCTTTGTCTGCCCTGGCACAAGGCTTGAGGGAATCAGCCTGAACTGGTTCTAAGGGGGTTTTGGATCACTTTGTTGAAAAGGCTCCTCTTCCCCTTTGTCAGGTGGGGACTTGGTGGTCAGACACACCACAGGGGGGTGGAGCCAGCATTTACCAAGGCAGGCACAGACCTATTCAGGATCAGAGGACTACTCCTCCCACTACTCCAAATGCAGATCCCCTATTCAGCCTAGCGCTGACTCACCCTGCCCTCCCTGGAGCCACACACACCTCACCAGCACCTGTCATTCCAAAGTCAGACATGCAATACACATCAGGCAGGCAGACACATAGCACACAGAAATGCCAACTTCTAAAAGTGGCATTTCTAAAATAGTTATAATAAATCTGCGCACACCATTGCGCAGCATTTATTATTCCCATTCCATATATACCAAACTTGACCACGCTGCTCCTCTGATATCAGGAATTACCACTGAAACACTTATCAGGGAATCCCCAATGAATTCCTATGGGAGGGCAGCATCACAGTAGTGAGAAACCAAAATGGCTGTTTGTCACTACCAGGACATGTCACTCACCTACAATACACCCTGCCCATAGGGCTAGCTAGGGCCTACCTTAGGGGTGACTGACATGCGATAAAAGCGGGGTCACTGACAGGGCACACACTTTAGGTGCCACATCCCAGCAGCAGTAACACTGCACGCACAGTCCCTGCAATGGCAGAGGCCTGAGACAGGTTTGAAAGGCTACTTTGGTGGGTGGCGCAATCAGCGCTGCAACCCAACCAGTGGCATTTAATTTACCGGCCCCAGGTATCTGAGATACCACTTTAAAAGGGACTGACAGGTAAATTAAATATGCCAAACAGGTGTAGACCAATCTTACCCTGTTTAGCACATGCAATTTACGCTGGACAGCAGTGCTAAAGTGGCCAGAGCCCTTGAACCACCAACACCATGTCAGAAAAAAAAGGATAGGAGGAAGGCAAAAAGTTCAGGGATGACCCTGCAAAAAGGGCCAAGTCCAACAATACGTATTCCGCAATGACATTCTATTATTCGTTTAAATTTTTTTTTAATTTGGAGTCGTATTTCCTGACAATATGCAAATTAGGCCAAATATAAACTTACACTGAGATGGAATACATAGTTGTAAATCATAATGTCCTATAAAGATACATATCTCAGTAAGAGATAAGAATGCAGGAAATAGGAATACAAAAAAGAAGAAAATGGAAAAACAAGCAGTACAAGAATAAACAAGCGAAAGGCCGTAAAATGGTGATGAATAGGCTCTGGCATGATGACAAGGAGGGTATGTGATAAGATATACTAGTTCCTTGGTAGCGAAATAGCCCCGAATGGGAAGATATCCACGTCCTCAAATCTGTCATCACACTGCTCAACATTCCTTCCGTATCTTTCAAGTTTCTCAAGAAGCAGGAACCTCAGCATTGTAATACTTTTTTCTCTACAGGCTGCTGCAAAACAAAGAGATGTAGGGTAAGCTCTTGTGTAGTGTGAGACAAAATATACAACTTCAGTACAAGCTCCAGAGAGTCACCATTAAGAACCAGATGGTAAGCCATATGACATACTTTTAAGCTAGAGAAAAGGCCGCCTTATTACTAAGGTAGGATAAAGGGGGTGATCTAGAGTGTGGAGTATGATTTGCACTGTGACAGGGCAACAGGCCTAAATATATTATAGATAACAAACACAATTTTCAGTGAACATATGTGCACGCACACACACATATACACCAGGTGCGCAGCACCCATTGGGCTGTCCAGGCTGGGGTTGGTGCCTGCCAACCTGAACTTTAAGTAGGGTGACCAACCGTCCGTAAATTTCACTGACCGTCCTTGATTTGGATCTTATGTCCGTTGTCTGTGATGGTCCTTCTTACGGATGCCTTTTCCATAATTGTGGGCACAGTTCCCCTGTGAGAAGGCTCAGCTCTCTGATGGGGCCGCCCCACACTCATCCTCTGAGCACAAGAGCAGCCCCACCCCACCCATTGTCATTCTGTATGTGGCTGATTGTCACACACAGAATGACAATGGGTCAGTCTGGACTGTTCAAGCATGTGGTGCGCCTCCTTCAGTCTCGGCCTAGGGCAGGGCATTCAGTTTTAAGAGTACATCAAGAAAAATGAGGCACCTCACCAGATGGAAGACATGTCCAGAATCCAGATCATGTAAAGAAGCCAGCAAAAGAAGAGAAAAAGAAGGGGTTATGGGTCTTTCACAGTCTCATTATTTTAGAAATAAAGCATTTTCAATATCATAAACAACAAAGCCACAGTTGCTGCTTTTTTATTTTATGCAACTAACAGCTGTTGACAAAGCCAATAGTCCTGGCTTGTTGTAGGTGTGATGTATTATATATCTGGATGGAATAACAGAAGTAGCAGAACACCAGTTGGGCAGCTCACTATGCGAAGCACAGATTGTTAGCTACCATGTTTTAAGTCACACCCTTAATTACATCGCCATGTCCTTTGGAGAGACACCCACGTTTTTTCAACCCACTTATAGCCCTGGAAACAACACCCTGTCACAGTCAACTCAGACCCTGGCACAGGGCATAATGCATGACTCATGACTTCCAAGTTTTCAGCTTGCCTATGTACAGGGGCATCGTGAACCCTCCCTACCCCACCCCTTGTTTTGGGAACACCAGCAAGGGTGAAGTTCTTGATGGACTTTTTCTTTCTGCATCTCTGCAGAGAAAGCCTCAGCTCATGGTTGGATGAGTGAAAGGACAGATGAATGAATGATAGGGTCAATGGATGGATTACTGAGTGGATGTACTGTTGGGTAGATAGATGGGTGAACGGATGGCTAAGTGAAAGGGGGATGGAGAGAGAAAGGGAGGATGGATGGATGAGTGAAAGTATGGATGGATGATGGATAGGATGGATGGGGAATGGGTGTATGCATGAGTTAAAAGAAGGATGTAAGGATGGATGAGTGAACAAATGCATAGATGAGTGAAAGGGAGGGTGAAGAGCTAGAAGAAAGGATAGATGGATGAGTGAAATGGTGAATGGATGGAGGAATGGATGGATGAGTGACTGGGTGGACGGATGGGTGGATGAATAAGTGAAAGGATGGCTGGTTGCGTGCGAGGATAAATGGTTGGATGGATGAGTGAATTGATGGACGGGTGAAAGGTTGGATGGGGTAAAAGTATGGATGGATGATGAATGAATGAGTGAAAGGGTGCATGGAGGGATGGATGAGTGAAATGATGGATGGAAGGATGGATGATGGATAGGTTTGGATATGGATGGGCTCACAAATGGAAGGAGAGAATGAATGGTGAAAGACTGAATAATGGATGAAAGAATGAATCGATGCCGCACCCCTGGGTCACTTAACACGCCATCCCAGACCGAAACATGCAGTCAGGCAGCAAGCGCAGAACTCGGGCTTGAAATGCTCCTTATGCCTGCCAAAAAACTGAAACAAATTCCTTGTACGGCGCTGTGGTACCACAAGAGATGTTCCACTGTTGTGCCAATGGGCAGCGCTGCTCTAATGCCACTGGGAAACAGAGCAAGCAGCCCTCCACCTGCCGGAGGCCATGAGAGATGCATGAGGGCACAGCTCTGTGCAGCCCTTCTGCGGGGAAAGGTAGGCAAGGCAACAAAAACTGCACTTGCAAACAACAACACCGATGTGACTTAAGTCCCTTCCACCACAAATGTTTTTTCTTTTAAAATGTTGAACCCCTAAGAATATTGCACCTGGGGCAACCACCCCGGTGGCCGCCCACACTAGGCAACTGCCTACCAGTATAGATGACATCGGACTCCTACACCTTGTAGCCCTCAATGTTTTAAGTAACATTTCCTATACATTGACTTTCACATTGATGAGTCATTGTCTCTATATAAATATGTGTATGATGTAACGCACTCCGACACCCTGCCGTATGTACTCCAGATGAGTAGCACTATAAAAGAAATTAAATACACATGATAGAGGGTCTATGTGAAGAGGAGGGACACCTTTGGAGGGTTGTAGCAAGGCCAGACTTGCTATACCCACATCGCCTGTTTCCCTGGGAGGCTGGAAGGGTGTGGGGAGGCAGTTTTGATACTGGGGGCTGGTAGTGCAAAGTTCCTTGTATATCCAGAAGTTTTGAGGCAAAAATAAAAGTGTCACAATGACTCCAGTGACTAATGCACCTACTGGAAAGAGATGGGAGTTTTGTTTAGTGGCAGTTTTGAATCATCAAAGGAAGCACAGAGGGTTAATATGCCTGCTGCAAAGAATGTGTACCATGCATATCAAAGAGCAGTATTTTATGTGCAGAGTTCAGTGGGTTACAGCTTTTGTCACTGAGATTCTTTTGTTACTGTGCAGTTCTAGAGTTAGACACATAATCTAGCATAGTGAGCTATGAACTACCATCTAAGATTTGCATCCAAGCTGCATGGTACAGGTTATAAAGTTATAACACAGTTATAGTCACAGTTTTTCATTATCCTGATGTTGTTAAAAAAGGTTTGGTTGGTAAGTAATACATTCATATTGTTAAAGTTAACACTAACTACTGTGTTTTGTTCTGAATCCTGAGTTTTAGCTTCTTCAGACCAAGCACTCTTACAAAACGTCTATCAGTATGGTTGACATGTATCCTACACCTTGCAGTCCCCATTGTCTTATGTGACATTTTCTGTACACTGATTTACACACGTATGATTCATTGTCTCTGTATGTGTGTGTGATGTAAAGTGCTCTGGCACCCTACACTGGTATGAGAGGTGCTATAAAAAACATTAAATACATGCGAGAGAGAGGCACTGTTGGCGATAGTGAGGGAATCATTGAAGAGTCCTATCAAAGAATGTTGTTTCCTGGTGTACAGTGAAGTCATCATTTACTATGCTGTTGAAGCTAATACAATTTATATATAACGACAAATGTGTTGCAGAATGTCACATGTTTCCCAAATGTTCTTGTAGGTGGGAAAACAAACGCTGTAAGATTTCAGTTTCTTTGTAACACAAAAATCTGAAATACCTGTAAATAGACTGTGCAAATATTTCAAAACATATCAGCAGTTAGGAAACCACAAATGGACCACTTGTTTGTAATTCAGAAGTGGTCTGGAAACAGAGTTTTAATAGTATCTAAACAATCAAGACACTTTACTTGGTGATGTTTAAATGATACATATTTGCAGAAACCACATTTCCAAGTATGTCGTTTTATCAGTAAAACTGCATGTGGGCAGTTTGCTTTCATTCAATAGAACATTTTCTGTATGTAAAAGACAGTGCCTACTTGTGCCCTACAATTATTCCTTAACAGTGTATACGGTTTGTACTCTGTAACACACTTCTGTGCATCAATGAGAATCTGCAGTTTACAGCTCACAAAAACGAAACAGCCCAAGCAGTATACTATTTCCAATATGCAGGTAAAATAAGGAGGGCTGATATATGGCTAGCGGTGCACAGACATAATATCGACTCCACAATATCGAATGGACAAAATATCGAGTTTTAAATATCGTTTGGAGAAAATATCGACAGGACAGAATATCGACAGCCAAAATATCGTTTTTAAGGTAAGTGAAGTAATATCGACTGTAAATAATATCGAAAGTAAAAAATATCTTTTTTTATATAATATGTAATTATTTATAGTGTTTTTATGTTATAATATGTGTGAAAAGTGTCATTTTATGTTATAATTATTTTTAATTAATGATTTTTTTTTAATTATTGTGTAATTTTATTCTGTAGCGGGTTGTGGGTTTATAGGGGAATAGGGTGGGAAGTAATTTAATTATAATTAATTAAATATGTAAATTTATTAATTGGTAGTAATAATTAATTGGTAATTAAATATTATATGTTAATTATTTAAAATTTAATTGGTAATTAATTTAATTTAATTGATTAATTGCTAATTATGTAAATTAAAATAATGTATTTCCTGTAGCGGGTTGTGGGTTTATAGGGGAATAGGGTGGGAAGTAATTTAATTATTATTTATTAAATATGTAAATGTATTAATTGGTAGTAATATTTAATTAATTGGTAATTAAATAATATTTGTTAATTAATTAAAATGTAATTGGTAATTAATTTAATTTAATTGATTAATTGCTAATTATGTTAAATTAAAGGGGTATTTTTAGGGTTCAGGGTCAGTTTTTAGTTTTTGGGTAAAGGGGTATTTTTAGGGTTCAGGGTCAGTTTTTAGTTTTTGGGTAAAGGGGTATTTTTAGGGTTCAGGGTCAGTTTTTAGTTTTTGGGTAAAGGGGTATTTTTAGGGTTCAGGGTCAGTTTTTAGTTTTTGGGTAAAGGGGTATTTTAAGGGTTCAGGGTCAGTTTTTAGTTTTTGGGTAAAGGGGTATTTTTAGGGTTCAGGGTCAGTTTTTAGTTTTTGGGTAAAGGGGTATTTTTAGGGTTCAGGGTCAGTTTTTAGTTTTTGGGTAAAGGGGTATTTTTAGGGTTCAGGGTCAGTTTTTAGTTTTTGGGTAAAGGGGTATTTTTAGGGTTCAGGGTCAGTTTTCGGTTTTTGGGTAAAGGGGTATTTTTAGGGTTCAGGGTCAGTTTTTAGTTTTTGGGTAAAGGGGTATTTTTAGGGTTCAGGGTCAGTTTTTAGTTTTTGGGTAAAGGGGTATTTTTAGGGTTCAGGGTCAGTTTTGGGTTTTTGGGTAAAAGGTTTTTTTAGGGTTCAGGGTCAGTTTTGGGGTACAGGGGTACAGGGGTACAGTGTAAAAATAAAGTAAAATTAAATTTACATTAATTTAATTGTATGAAATTAAATTAAATTAAATTATATTTAAATAATTTTCAATAATTTAAATTAAAAAAAATTATTATATACTTACCAATACTTACGTTGTAATGGGAGTGCGTTGTAAAAGTTGCGTTGTAACGTCATATATCCACTGTTGCACTCTTTGCAGTGGGAATAGTAATTTTTACTCTTTTGTATTTGTACGTTAATAATATTGGCTATTATTTAATAAAATTTTGTTACTATATATATATATGTTTTAAGAAATATGATTAAAAAATATTATTTGTTTACTTTCATTAATTATTTAATTATTAAAAGTTATTTTAAGTATTGTTAATTATATTTTAGTAATTAATTTTTTATATTGATGTAATTAAACATTGTTTTTAGTAAAGTCGATATTTTTTACAACTATATTTTTGTTAACGATATTTTGTACTCGATATTTTTGTACTTACCTGTTTGTACATACAAACTCGATATTTTGGTTGTAGATATTTTCTCGTCGATATTTTGGGTAGTTGATATTTTGGTAGTCGATATTATTTCAGTGATCCATGGCTAGCCACTAGCCAGGTCATTAAATAGTAATGTCAACTCCTATCTAACCACTCTGACCTACAATAATACCATAACGCTCAGCAGTGTGCAGCCAATTATAGCTCAAGCAGTCTGGTTAATAACTCCCTTCTTCTGCTTAATGCTCTTAACCTCACACAAGACCTGTCCGCTATGGGTCTTATCCATTACGCAGTACTGTACCAGCCCCTATGCCAGTCATTACCAGCTGAACAGAAATGGAATGCTTGAAGCGATCTGACACATAAAGCTGGCCACTCAGAGGACTGCACTCTAGTCCAGCACTGCGTGTCCCAATTAGCTACATCCTATGCATGCCGCTTTACATCTCACAATGGCACTCGTATGTCAGTAAAACTTTTCTTTTGTCTTGAATTTGTGTCCTGAATTTTGTACCTTTGTCCTAAATGTTTACACTAACCATCCTGAATTTGCACCCATGTCAGTTGGTCACCCTACCTTCAAGTCAGTCACTCCAAAACATTCACGCCAGATGTACCGTCGTTCTTTCTTATTTCAGGTGCCCACTTTTCATTCACGGCTCTGCTTGAACAACTTTTAATGGGGCCATTGAGGAGGTGTGAAATTAGCAGCAGTGATCAAAGCTGCTGTTATCAGAGCCTGCCTTATCCCCAAATACACAACAGCGGTACACTGCAACATCCTCATAGCATAAAAGCTGCACAATAAGCACCCATCACAGTGCAATCTAGACAAAGACAGTGATATGCCTGAAGGATTTTCCATTGGGAAGAAAACTTTAAGTGAACTCAAATTGTGCATGGTATTACAACATAAATATGTGTAGTCATTTCTTTTATTTTCTTAGTGTCCCAAGTACAATCATAAAGTATAAGTTGAAGCAAATATATAAAATCATGACAAAAGTGGTTTGGAGTACGATCTAAATTAAATAGAAACAATTTAAAAAATATTTTTCTCTCTATAAATATACCTTTTACATAGAGTTGGATGAGCCAGCAAATTAACAGGGAGGACTGACCGAGCGAAGAATATGGTTTAACTCTAATAGTCTGTGCATGACTCCAGCTTTGAAAATGTTTCTCATTTCAAATGTGCAACAAAACATTATACAAAAGCTATATACCCGCCAAGCTGACCAATTGCTGATGAACGTTTCCCAAGGGGGGGTTGCGGGTACACCATTGCTCCCTCCAATCTGGCATATTCAGCCTAGTGATTTTGATTTCACTATTAAGGAGGTTGAATATGCAATAGGCACCATCATTCCCCAGAAAGCGGCCGGTCCGGATGGTATCCCTGGCGACCTTTTAAGATTTGACACCTCAAAGTGGGGGAAACTCATCCACTCCCTACTTGTCGCTATCTGTAGGGGCGCCCCTGTCCCCTCCTCGTGGAAAGGGGCGGAGGTGGTCCCTATCTACAAAAAAGGCCCCAGGGAAGACCCGTCAAATTATAGGCCCATTAGCCTGTTGGATGTTAGCCAAAAAGTAGTTGGCAAGGTTCTACTGTTAAGAATTCTAAATTGGGTAGATGAAAACAAAATCCTCACTGACTACCAGGCGGGCTTTAGAGTAGGAACGGGGACAATTGAGCAAGCTTTTAGGCTCATGATGGTCTACTGGAAGGTCGTGGTTATAGGCAAGGGCAGTCTTTATCTCGCGTTTATCGATTTAAAGACTGCCTTTGACCTTGTACCCAGGGAGACCTTATGGAGCGTACTGGCCGACATGGGGTTACCTCATTACTTGCTTGTGTTGCTTGTTAGGCTGCACGAAAACAGCTTTGCCCAGATTAGGTGGGGACCAGAGGGTGAAAAAACTGATAGTATCCCGGTAGAGAGAGGTGTGCGCCAGGGATGTGTCCTGGCTCCCACCCTTTTTTCTCTTTACATTAATGGGGTGGTTGAGCATCTTCGTAAACATCCTTCAGATGAACCATCCCTGGCTGGCGAACGCATACCAACCCTCCTCTTCGCGGATGATACGCTTTTAATATCTAAGACCCCAATAGGACTCCAAAGGCTTCTTAACAACTTCCAATCTTTTTGCGCAAATCGTGGACTGACAATCAACACAAGTAAGACAAAATTTCTGGTTCTGAATTCCCCCAAAAAACCAGTCCGCTCCCCTATCCTGAATGCTGAACCGCTGGAAAGGGTCGAAGTCTTTGATTATCTTGGGATACGCCTTTCTCATAAAATGGACTGGACACCGCACCTCGATAAAATGCTTTTAACTCATAAGAGAATTACAGGAGCCCTTTTGAAAGAACAACGCTCCTGTAAAATAAGACCTATAGCTACTGTCCTAGAGATCTACTCGGCTAAAGGTGTTAGCTCTGCCCTCTATGGGGCTGAACTTTGGGGGTCATCCATTTCTGATGCTCTACCAAGATCCGAGAAGAAATTCTGCAGAGCAATTATGTCTTTACCGCAGGGAACACCCACTGTCCCGCTAATGTTGGACCTAGGAAGTCGCCCAATAGAGGACCTTGCAAAATTCCGGCCACTCTTGCTATGGGCACGGCTGTGGCGTGTGGAGGAGCTCAGTAAATATGCCCAAGGCCTTGCAGAAATTATGTCATTACCTGGGTGGCATAAAATTAAATGGTTAAGAGACATAAAGTTGCTGCTAGCCAATTTGGGCTTAAGTGAAGCGTGGATAAAAAGAACTTCTCCACCGAAGCTTACGCTGAAGAAACTTTACTGGGACTGGATCTCCATAAAAAGAAATACTAGCACTAGCATTGGCAGACTTACTGAGGACTTTTTGAAGTTTAAAGATCAGCCCAAACGGGAAGTGTATCTTGATACTATTGAAAAACCCTTTGATAGGGCTCTATATTTTAAGTTTAGAACAGGAACCCTTCCCCTTTATTCCTTTACCTCAAGCTGGAAATCACACGCACAAACCACAGAGCTCTGTCCAGCGTGCTCAATAAAACCAGAGACATTGGCGCATTTTTTGTTTGAATGCACAGAGTATGCAATCCCAAGGAGGATCTGGCTTAAAAACCTATGTCGGCAGCTAGGCACCAACAGCCATGTGACTGCAATCAGGATATTAGTGTCTGATAGCCGTCCCACGTATGCTTGTGTTTTAGCTAAATTTTTATCATGGGCTTGGTCCATTCGCACCAAAAGGCTAAAATTAATTGTTTAATTCCTTTTTAAAGAAAAAGAAAAAACCATTTTTCTAATGAATTCCGAGTTAATTTGCTTAAATAATTCATATGTGTCTTACTGATTTTATATACTATTGTGTATTGTGTTTTATGTGTTGCTTTTATGATAATTCTTTTTTATCGAAATAAAGCCTTTTTGACTTTGACTTGACATTATACAAAAATATAATAATGGCATTGAAAATTCATCTCTTGAAAATGTAGAAGTGGAGGGGCATGGTCAACCGCCGAGGAACATGTCTACTTGCTAAGGCTACTTCGACCGAGCGCACCCACTCTGACACAAATCCGCTGAACTATCCGCAACTGCTTGAGGCAACGACTCCAGAATCGAGACCCAGACATCCGTGCGAGTTGATTAAGCCGCAAAACCACCAATTTCTGCTTGCGGTGCAGGAGATCAGGTTGCCGCTGCCATTAGCCAGTTGCGGCGGAGCTCGAGTTGGGGGAGGGGCTAACAGGCCCCGTTAATTGCAGCGCAGCTACTCCAGTCTGTCGACCTTCATGTGCTGTGCTGAGTCTGTACCCACCAACTACATCAGTGTTCCTAACAAGCTGGCTGAGGGCTTCGGAGGGGTTTCCTGTTCGGCCGACATGGGCGAGAACTTCACCGTACCCGGCAGCCGACTGAGCCCGCGCCCCTGAGGTGAGAGACATCCGCCTGAAGTTCACGCTCAAGGGTGAACGCGCCTCTGCTTCAGTCCCCGGCGCTGGGCCTACCTGAGCAACCCCAGGGGCCATTGAAATCCAGGTCATCACCTGTAGGAAACCGCTGGGTCTACCGTTGGGCAGAGAACCAAAGTGTGATAACCGTCACAGGAGCTGAGTGCGGGAGCACCCCCTGGAGTTTGTGACTTAGCCCAGCGGTAGTCCCAGACATCTCTGGGCCGCGCTAGCCAGCCGAAGCACCTTTCATGGCCCGCTGTTGGATCTCGGTGGGGCAGTTGAGACCCCGGGCCCTCCTTGACTTCCGACCACTTGAACAGCACTGCACTGTGGTCTCTGTACCATTCGCCGGCGGGGCTGAGTTGTGGCCCTCCCTCCGGCGTTCGGTGATTTCTGGCCCAAGCTGGTGGTCCATCGCTCACTCGAACACTTAAGACAGGGGCAGCTTGGGCACCCTACTCAATATACTGTACCTGGGGCTTGTGGGCAGAGGACCATCGGAAACTCTGTCATCTTCTTGACTCTGCTCATCTCCCTCTGGACGCAGTCCCTATAATACTCCTGCTGGGTGGTGCTTCCCAGACGAGACATGGTGAGAAGGTCAGCTCCAAGAACAACTGAACTGCAGTGAGGAAAACAGCACATAGAGGGGCAACCGTGATCGGCGTCCACTGGGGGCCATGCTGCCTGATTGTGAACTTGAGTCTCACTGCCTGTATGACCTGCTCTCCGTAGTGCATTTACCACCTGGCGTAGTGACAGTTAGACTGCTGCATTGTAGCCCGCCGGAGGGAGGGCTCCCGCCGAGGGGCGCTGCGCAGCAAGGAAGGTGAAAGTTGCCTGAGTGCCCTTTGTCTCCCTGCTAGTTACCTGCCCATTGTGCCTGGCCATGGCCGGGGGACGCAACTCCAAGGTGGCAATGCAGGCCAAGCTTGAAAAGTTCGCCTGGGATAAGGGCTCAGGCGCAGCCCAAAGGGGGAGGGCAATGATCAGTCCGAGCAGCAGCAATCGGATGAAGGGGAGAAAGAACCGCCGCTGCAAGACATCCTCATGGCACGTCGTTGGAGTCGAGGATTGACTCTGTGTCCTTAGAAGTATCCCTTATCAGAGCGGACAGGCGCTCCATGAATACTAGACTGAAGGATGTATAGATCAAAGCGAGCTCGCTGGTCACCGACACTTTAGACGTGCAGCGAAGAGTAGATGAACTTTGACAATTAAACTAGAGGCGCAACTGGACAACTACGAAGGGCACTCCCAGCCCAACAACATTCGTATACTGGTGGTCTCGGAAAAAGCAGAAGAGCCAGCAGCGGACTTGTTTGTTGAGGACTTTGTCACTAATTACCTGAAACCAATGAGGGTTTCTGCATTCTTCTCCGTCGAGAAGGCACACCGAGTCCCGGGGGTAGACCAAGGCCTGAAGCCCCCCACGACTAATAGTCACCAGAATCTTTAATTATAGGGACAGAGACATTATCCTACAGACTGCTCGAGTTGCACCCCCACTGGTATTCCAGAATAGTACTGTAACATTCTTTCCAGATTTCACCCTCAAGGTGTAATGACATGGGGCAATTTCCTGGAAGTAAAACGTGTGCTCCGGAAAAAAATATCTAATAGGCCATGCTTTGTCCGGCCAAGCTGAGGGTGGAGTCGGACGGGAAAGCCTGGTTCTTCACTACCCCATAGGAGGCGTTGGATTGGCTGGACAGCTGGCGCACGGCGGGACGGAACAATGATCGCACCTAAAAGCCTGGCAAAGGACGAGTCCAGAATGACCCAGAAGGAACGCCGTGTCGGGGGGCACGTGGCGGTGACAGGCAGCGTTAGATAAGTGGTCTGTATAATAATCTATTTGTGTGTCAAACCCTGCTCGTTAACCCATCGGACTGCGTGCCGTAGGGTCTTTCTTGTGACTGATCCTGCCACATGGTAGCGTGTATGGAACCGTTTCAATTGTAAAGCAACTGTCTCCTTATGTTCATTATGATGTAATTGGGAGTACGCATCTTTCGCTCTAATGTTTAAGCGTTAGCCTTTATGTAAGGAGCGGGTGCCTGGTTAGTTACATGCACCCATTAGTTTGAGGGGTGGGTGAAAGGCACTTTCGCAACGTTGGGGAGGTGGGTTTTTGAATCCGCCATGCAGGGAGGGGGGTCGAGTTTGTTATGTTTGAAGTGTTGGGAACATGTGCACTATCAGCCTGATTCATCAACGGGCCGTTTTGCGAGCCCCTAATAGCGATTCATAGCGAATCGCTATTAAGGACTCGCAAAACGGTATTCATGTAGGAATTGCTAAATAAATAGCGATTCCTACACATTCCTTATTTGCGAGTAGCAAATTGCTAATCGCAAATAAGGAATAACTCCCCATTCATTCCTATGGGCCAAAAGGCCCATAGGAATAAATGGGGAGTATTCCTTATTTGGGATTAACAATTTGCTACTCGCAAATAAGATAGCGATTTAAAGGGTTCCAGGGGTGTCCAAAGGACACCCTGTAGCACCCCTTAAATGCAAATTGAAACTGGTGTTGCGCACACACATGTCCAAAGGACATATGTGTGTGCAACATGCAACTTAGAAAAATGCTTTTAAAAGCATTTTTCTAAGTTTTTGCTATTTACCGAGAGGTCTGACCTCTCGGTAATTAGCGGCCCGAAATTGCGAATTAGCAATTTAAAAATGGTTGATGAATTGCATTTAAGGAATCTCAAATAGAGATTCCTTAAATGTAATTCTTCGCAATTTAGCGAATTAGCAATTACCGATTTTTGCATTTGGGATGATGAATCCCAAATGCAAAAATTGCGCTCGCAATGGGCCAGATTCTCAGAATCTGGCCCTTTGCGAGCGCAATTCGGCTTGATGAATCAGGCTGTATGTCTCTCCGTAAGGATCCGTAGCTGTAATGATGCTTTGAGGGCGTTTTGTAGTGTAGGGTGGGGTGTTTGGGATGTTTTAATGTGTTTAGTTTCATGTTACATGGGTATGACACACACAACATTACTCAAAACTGGCAACCAACGTACTTTGCTCCTCGTACCACTACTTTTGTAGGCGGAGGGGCTCACTAGCATGTTTTGCTATATAGACACTCTCGGGAGGGGTCCCACACAACTATGTAATTTTCCCCCCCCAGTTATGTCGGGTGTAGCTGTTAGACGAGGGTTCAGACTGTTGTCATGGAATGTGAACGGCCTGGGAGATAAAATCAAACGGGGTGTGGTGCTTCAATTCCTGAAGCGCCACTCCCCCGATATGATCCTGTTACAAGAGACGCACCTACTTGGAAAAGACTGCAGGGCTATGTCGCGATGGGGATTCAAACTGGTGGCTTATTCAGCGTTCGGATCCATCTCCCAGGGAGTAGGCATACTAGTACGAAAATCCTTCCCTATGACCATCGACCTCACTCGCACAGACAGCCTGGGCAGATTTGTGGCCATTTCAGGGACCTGTAAAAGGAGCAAATTAAACCTCCTTTTGGTCTATGTGCCTCGGGGCCTACATGCCCAGGCATTCACTGACCTTGGAAATTTCCTGTTGGGGTTACCAGAAGGCAGAGTATTAATCGGAGGGAATTGCTACTCCATTGTATCTGACTCTCTAGAGCGTTGGCCCCAGGGGGTCCTGCCCCCCTCCCAAATGCAGATACACAGCTTCCTGGGAGCACTGGGCCTGGTAGACGTTTGGAGGGAACTACACCCTGACGAGCAACAATACATATTCTATTCGGGCGCACACTGTAGTATATCCTGTATCGATTATGTCCTGACGCCT
The DNA here is from genome assembly GCF_964261635.1 of Lissotriton helveticus. NCBI lineage: Eukaryota > Metazoa > Chordata > Amphibia > Caudata > Salamandridae > Lissotriton > Lissotriton helveticus. Next base: position 1,071,273,575 of record NC_136067.1, on the reverse strand, counting down.
GCTCACCAGATGGCCAGCGTCAAATAAATTCAGCACTTAGCCAGGGGCATTTCTGATCACTCACCGATCCTGTGTCGCCTGAAGGTGGGAGAACCCACCCCGATCAATCCTTGTTTCCTCAAGATTCCCCAGGTCAGAGACAAAATCTTGGGCGACTCGGAACTCTACTTTTGGAAGAATGAGGGGTCCGTTGCCTCCTCAGCAACGCTTTGGGAGGCCTATAAGACACTTATTCAGGGGGTGGCATTGGCCCAAATCGCAGGCCTGAGGAAAGTGCGGCGCTCTCACTTGCTCCACTTGGAGGCGAACATTTTACAACTGGAGGGCACACTAGTACAGCAACATACCAAAGAAACTTGACAAGAACTGCAAATTAAAATCAAAGAATACACTGACTTAGCTACTGATGCAGCCAAAACACACCACAGAGCAACACTCAGCAGGATCTATGACGTAGGTGACAAAGCTGGTAAACTGCTGACTTGGCTGGACCGTAGAGACTAGGCCAACGGGGTGGTAGTTGATATAGAGACGGCAAGTGGTACCCTCTCACGAATCCACAGGACATAGCCGACATCATTGGCCGATACTACCAATCCATTTATATGTCCCAGACCCCCCCTACGGAGATTGAGGCATCCTCCTTCTTGCAAGACATCTCGTTACCATCGCTTACCAAGGACGAGGGTCTTGACCTTGATCTTGCTGCTATCACAGAGACGGAGGTCGAAAAAGCTATCCATTACTTGCGTGGGGGAAAGCATCGGGCCCCAACGGCCTACCTATTGAATTATTCGAACTTACTGTGGGCACAATTGCTCCTTATCTTAACAAAATGCTCCTAGAAAGTAAAGAGGCGGAGCTACTACCGACCGACCAGAGACTCGCAACTATCGTAGTCATTCACAAGGAAGGCAAGCCGAACAACAAGTGCTCCTCCCACAGATCAATCTCACTGCTTAATAGCGAAGCGAAAGTCCTTGCGAAGGTCCTCACCACCTGATTACTGAGAGTCATTGCCCACCTTGTGCACCCAGATCCGTCTGGATTCATGCCACTTGAAACACCTACTTTAGCCTGCGCAGATTCCACGGTGTGATGTGCCACCGTGCTAACATTTGTGAGGATGCAGTGGTGGTCTCTCTTGATGCACAGGCGGCTTTTCAAACCATCAAGTGGCCCTTTATGTTCGCGGTGCTCCACAAATTAGGTCTGGGCCCTAAATACAATGGATGGGTTTGTCTGCTTTACCAGCAGCCACTAGCCCAAATAATGGTCAACAATAGGAAATCTTCCACTTTTGTGCTCGGCAGGGGCACCAGACAGGGTTGCCCCTGACAATGTGGATCCGTAATGTTCCTATTATCAGGGCGCTCAGGTGGACCTCTGGTTGGGAAGACCGTATATCATTGTATGCAGGCGATGCTCTGCTTTATCTTGCATCGCAGGTTGCATCCCTTACGTCCGACATTGGAAGGCACTCCCCTTGTCTCTTCTAGGACGTGCAGCCCTGTTTAAGATGATTTCCCTACCTCGACTCCTATACGCTCTACAAAACACTCCTCACTACGTTGACTCCTCGTACTTCAAGGAAATAGATGGTCTCCTACAGGACCTGCTCTGGGAGGGTAAACCCCCCCCCCCGAATCGCCACACACAAGCTCACATTGTGGTGGTTTGATGGGGGTATTGGATTACCGGACATCAAGAAATATCACTGGGCATCTCATTTTGCAGCACTACAGGGTGACCCTGCCTTCCAGATCGATAGGTGGCTCCTGCCGGGAGGCAGTTTTGAGGGCGCTCTGTACTTGCGCTCGTTGAGGCCAGCCCTAACTGGCCCCACCGGACATGCGCTGCAGGTGTGGAAGGCCGCCACAAAGGGTTTGGCGGTGGGAGGGTAGGATTACACCACTCTGGCACAACAAGCAATTGGGTAGGCTAATCCTCTCTAACGGTTTTGATTGGTGGAATCTTATTGGTATCTCCAGGGTGGGGGACCTGTAGAAGTCGGGCAATATCATTCCCTTTGAGCAGTTGTGACGGGAATTCAAACTGGCACAGTCTGAATATTTTCGGTACCTGCAGATTAGACATGCTTTACTCGCTGTGCTCCCCAGGGGAGAGTCACTCCCCAAGTCCTCCCCACTTGAGGACAGAGTACTGGACGGAAACTTGTCGGAGAAGGCCATCTCCTTGATCTATAAGAAGCTGATCAATAACACGCCTGATCCCCTGGTCCAGCTGAGGGCGAAATGGGACCACAATGTGGCAGGCTTGGATGATGAGGAGTGAATGGCAGCTGTGGCCTTTCCTCGCGAGTTGGCCATTTCCTCAAGGCTCCGTCTAATACAGCTGAAGCTCTTGCATAGGTTCTATCTGTCTGGCTCGCTGCTGGTTCGTATGTGATACAGTTCAGACGGTGGTTGCTTTAGACATTCCAGACAGAAGGGTGCCTTCATTCACACACTCTGGGAATGCACAACCTTTCAAAGGCATTGGGCTGTGGTGGTGAGACTTATGGTAAGAGTATTGGGGCAAAATATCGACTGTAATATAAAACTCGCTATGCTAAATGTTTGGGGACCCACTGACCTAAATTCCAAAGAGGGTATTTCGGTGACCTTGGGCTTGATGGTGTCAAAGCGTAACATTGTAAGACTGTGGAAGGCCCAGAACCTGCCTGCCATAAGGGATTGGAGCAACAACATGGACTGGTGCATGGTCACAGAAAAACGCATCTGTGTAGCTAGGGGATGCCCCGCCAAGTGAACCCAAATATGGGACAGGTGGAAGACATGTAGGGGGGAATCAGTAAGCCACCTAAAATGAGGGAAGAAACCATCACACGAGCCCTCAACGCACTGTCATATGTACATTGTACTATTGTGTTGCCATTACCTTGTTATTCGATGCTCCTTCTCTGCATCCTTGTTGCCAATGTGGGTGTACAATGCTTTTTCGAATGTCATACCTTGAGTTCAATAAAAGAATTGTTAAAAAAAGAGATACTATTTTATCATTAACATAGAAAGCATTCATGTCACTCCACCATAATGGCAATGCCATTAGTGAATTAGGAGGCTTATTTTTGAGAGCCTTGCGTCACTTTTGCACCAAGGAAAGTGGTACATGCATGACTCAGGGCTCTCCTTTGAATGGCCTCATAAATCATGACTAAGGCGATGCAGCGTAAATCACTGCGTTGCCTTACTCTGCACCTCGGAGGCGTTCTATGGGCGTTGCATTGGGTTTTCAAATGCAACACCAATGGAATTTGAAGCTGCACCAGATTTACAAAGTCATGTAAACCTGGCGAAGCGCAAAATCTGTATGCTTCATAAGATGACTTGTAATGAGGAGTAATATGTTCATTTCTCCTCATTGTTTCCTCTTTCTATGTGAGCTATTCTGCAGCCCACATAGAAAAAGGAAAACAACTATTAGCATTGCTTTTGTGCATGAAGTTGCCCCTTCCTGCACAAAAACAATCCTGCATGCAAGGAGGCACCCTTGCATGGTGCAAAGGTGCCTCCATTGGTGCTAGGCTGCACAAACAGCACCAGCGCAGGGTGAAAGGACAGGAATGCACCATATTGCAAAAATATGATGCACTCCTGCCCTTCACAGTGGCATAGGGCAGCACAGCAAGGTGTCTTGTTGCACTGCCCTATGCCAAAATCCCATAAATAAGCCACTAAGAGGCAAGACAGCTGTCATGGGCACCCTAAATGTGGCCTAGATTCTTATTATACGTGTAGAAGCATTTCAGACTATTAAATCAAATGCAAGAAGCTTTTATACATTGCTCACGTATTTCAAGGCACTGCCATGTGCAATAATAAAAGGAGGTGTGGTGAGTTAACATATTGCCAAGGATCACACCATTTAGTCAAGTAAGAAAGCTGGGATTGATTTCAGTTTTTCTGGTTTCTCATTGTAAATTTCAGACACTAGATGGCTATTACTGTCTCCTCTTTTACATCACAGGTCAATGCTTTGTTTTAATATTCTTGCTGTTTGAGGTTAGAGTGTGAGTGGTCTCAAGGGTCTAAGAGGACCTCAGAGTCGTCAGAGCAAGGCTTCTGTCTCGAGCCTGGCTTGAACGTTCAGTCACTCAATCAACTCTAAAGCCCAGCGGGCAAAGATTTGAATTTGAATTCCAACAAAGGCATCTTACCTTTTCATCCTTCTGGGATAGATAAAATAGCTAACACAATCTATCAAAACTATAAAATATCCTATAGTCAGTGTAATGTAGAACACAAATGTATATATTTAACTTAAACAGTTTTGAAGAAATGCTAAGTTTACAATCTGTTGTATACTAGAACCTCTATAAATAAAAGTCTCAAAAGTACAGAAGTGTGTCAGTTATGTTGCTTTTTTTAAATCACAGCACTTGCAAATATCTTAATTATGTTGTGCGCTGTGGAGTAATGGTTAGTTATTCAGAATTAGATGCAGCTTTAAAAGCACATTCAATGACGCTTTTTAAAAACATTTGAGATATATTTTTTAACTGTTGTAGTTTGTAGTGTCCACCTTTGTACCGTGCTTAAAACTTTGTGTTATATGAACTTAAGTGGGTAAAGCCATCAATTATGTTTGGCCTAGTTAATTTCAAAATGTATGGTAGATCCTGGTACAGCACATATCCACACCACAAGCCCCACAACCACAGCATTTTTCCCAAGTAAATTTCAACAGGTTTCCCTTGCCAAAATGTACTTGGGAAAAGCTTTCCTGGGGGATAGGTGCCTTGTAAATAGCAGAGCATGCAGGTTTTAGTGCAGAGAACACTAAAATATGTATAATATGCCCCATATTCAGACAAAATTCACAATTGATGCTATTTATCACACCCAATAAATTGAGACCCCTTTAATATCTAACTTAACATGTCCAATAGATATCACTCTCTCCTCCAAGACATTTCTAATCAGGGCTTAAGTAGAATTACTTAGTTAACAGTACAAAATTGTGCAGTCCTAATGAGCATCATTTTCAATGTGTTTTGGGGAAAAGATACAAGCATGCATTATTGTGAGATACACTTATGCTTGGAATGGAGCCAAGAGGAGAGAGAGATGGAAATACCTACCACCAGTACATAGGTGACTGACTCAACTTTGTGGGGTTGTTAGGATTTGGGACTGCTCTACAGTAGGGGTGTGACCTTTTACGGAATAGCCAAGTCTTTACGGCATCCCTGAATCTGAAGTGGTTTTGGATGTTTCTTATCTTTGCAGGAAGGGAGTTTTAAAAGGTTGCTTTGTGGACAGAGAAGGAAGTTCTATCTGTGTGTAGCTTCTTGAAGGAAATGAACAAGGGGGGGATGGTAGTTTGAAGAACATCTGACCAAGTATTTTGAGAGCAGGAGATACTAGGGCAGGCCAAGAAAAACCCCTACCTTCTACATAGGGCCTCAAGGCAGATCTCTCATGATCCTTGCTATAATAGTTGCGTTTAGCTGAGGAGACAGCAGGAGGGAATGTGAAAAGGAGAGATGACTTCTTTGAGGACAGAGGCCAGCATGGTTGAATAGTCTTCAGCCATAGTTCATAGGGCAGAATGCTATGTTAGCAGGAGGAGCAGTGCTTAAAATGGATAATACTTCTTGAAGGTATTTTCTGTCCCTGCAGTAATTGCATCCTGCTCGGATGAGCCAATATGTTACCTCAAATGAGGTTGGGATTGATTTCCTGCCCTCCACAATGAAGTACGCACTTGTTTGTCTGCAGCTCAGTCTTTTTCTCACACTATGATTACTCCAAACTGTTATGCAATTGTTCTAGGTTAGTACCATCATTCCTATTATGAGACAGTCTCATGCATCAAAAGTTCTTTCTGGGATTACTTCATCATACTGCTACTAAGCTTTCACCCCATGAATTCTTATTTCATACGTAATTTGCTTCACACAAGAATTCAATAGAAATCTGCAAACATTGTTACCGGAAATACATTCTCATTCTTCAAGCACTGTTGCAAATTATTTTCACAAATGTTATTGCTATTTAATAATCTGATCCTATTTGTGTTCAGGGGCAAATTGCAGGTTTCAATGTCAGCCCTGAGCTGCCATGAGCTTTATTCACTAAAATGGCAGCAATAGCTGTAGTGGTATCAAAGGTTGATATCTTTACCCATGCTTAGTTTCACAACAGCTACTTATTTGCAGCCCAGTGGCTAGGTAGAGAGACTTTTAAAGCTCTGTTCATTTTCTGATCCTTTCACATAGACAAGGGGTACTGAGTGCAATGATGGGAGGGCCAAATGGAAAACTAGTCAACATCTCTTACCCTTGGTAATCCCCGATTGACACCCATCGGTGATGGAGGGGTATCATCTACATTCAAGCTTGTGTGCTCAGTTTCTATCCGTAATGTATGTCATTAGAGCAAATCTTATCAAACATGGGTTGTGTTTCTTGCAAAATGACTACACAAGCATTTCAAATTCAAAAATACTTGGTGGGTGTTGTCACAAAGTGCCAAATAATACATATTTAATATTCTTTGTGCTATACAGCTAGGTTATGTGGCAGCTTCCCCCAAATAGCTACAAAGCTGTTTGCTATACTGACATCATATTCAGAAAATAACATAAACGTTTTGTGTGCAGGTAAATGAAGCATGAACAGAGCAGTAATTAAATCAATGTGCTTGATTTGTGTAATTTGCTCCTGAACACTTTCTTTAGTGGAAGGATGGTAAAATATCTTGTAAAAGATTTTCTTTATGACTAGTTAGGTTGACACAACTGGCCCAGAGTGTTTGGAGTTTACGATTTGCCCGAGATTGTGATGTAAAATAGTATCTGGTGTTTCACATTGTTCCAATTTACTGGCCTAATGTGTATTAAAATAAAACATTTGTTATTCATTGTGCTAAAATTCCCTGAGAGCCACAAAAACATGTTAGCCGAGAGTAATGTTATTGACCCAGTGTGCTTTAAATGCACTATTTGCCAAATGTAGTCACAAAGAATGACTTAGTGTTTTACGCACTACATCGGAATAGCGAAGGGAGCCTCCCCACAAGTAATTTTGATAAAGCTCTTATGATGTTTCTGTCTCCACTAATCTATGTGTAAGCCCCCCCCAAGTTTGATTCTAGTTGAAACCCTGAAACACACACATACACACGTTAGGCTGTGCACAATGGGACCTGATGACAGAGACTGGCCATAAGCCATAAGCCAGGCTCTGTATCCAACTTGACATACGTGGCCAGTGTATGGGCCTGGGTGTGGCCAGCCTCTGCGCCTTATCCAACATGGATAGCCAAGCTTTCTGTACATAGCCTTCGGACAAGCGCACAACCACTGCGATCTACGGCTGTGCTAAACCTGACATGGGTGGCCAACTCCCAACATGCACAGTCTTTGGCTTGGATCCTCATGGGTTGGGAGCAGGGCCTGCGGCCAATCTGCCATGGGTTACCATGCCCCTTTGCACACTGTCTTCAGCCTTGAGAAGGGGGCTCTGGTCGAAGGGCCTGGAATGTAGCCAGGCCATGCGTCCAAATCCCCCAGATGGGCAAGTCCAGCTGTGCCAAGCCTTTGGCAGTGCACAGCTCAGGTTGGCTTCAGGACGTGGCTTTTGGGGAGGCCCTGCCCCCAGCTGACTGCTAATTACAATCCCACCCTCCCCCATACACAGCATTTTAATTTGCACAGCTGAGTTTGGATGCAGGGCTCCAAACCCGAGGCCAAACTCTCAGCCCAACTGACCACAGGCAGTCAACCCACACTGCGCGTGGTCTATGGCCATGCGCTGTGGGGTTTGCAGAAGGGCCTGGCTTTTGACTGCGCCGCACGTCCTGAAATGGCTCCGGCACGAGAACTTTTCTCCTGCAGTAGCACAACAGATAAATCAGATCTGTGGTTTCTACTCAGAAACTGCAGGTCTGAAAGGGACAGCAGGAGAAAAGGCTTCTTTGTCTATCCAGATTACTTTATTTTTTTTTAATCTGGCCTTGTGGAGGATCTGTGAATCCCAAACAGCAGAGATTTACCAAAGGGTAAATCCCTTAGCTCTTACTCAGAAACTTTCTAAATGCTGATATCTGAAAACCTCTGAACGGATTTACACCACCCCAACATTATATTCATTAGCCTGTTCTATGTTTGCCTGCTTCCCAATTCTAATTAACTAGCACACTGGTTGTCAGAGGGAAAAAAAACAGAAAAGAGAGTGCGCAAATTGCTAAGTGCTGTCCATCAATTATTCTTTAATTCACACAAGAAAATCATTGTGATTCACTATGCTTAGTATTGAGCTAACTTGGGAGCAAAGTGTAAAAAATGCTTGCTCTCAGTCGTAGTCTATTTCAATCGATTTGAACCAAAATGAACCACAAGGTGACATACACTGGGGGTTTTACAGGAAATGTGGCAATAGAGCTCGAACACTATAAAACCGTTCCTCAGGGAATGCATCAAAAGTACTTTTAAAATCATAATAAATTGCGTACTAACCCTTTTCAAACCTGGTTCCCTGCTGAATTTAGTCCTCAGTATATCAGTTATCTTTTAGAAAATCGGTACAACATTATGTCACCTGCTAATCTTCCACCAGCCTTGCGGACATATAACAAAAACGCAAGCGAATTTTACTTAGTGAAGAAACTAATGTCTACATCGGGGTCATGTAGTCTGAGCCTTCACTCTCTATATTAAGCATTTGGTGTGCCTAAAGCCTCTTTGTTTTTCTCCAGTAAGATAATTCATGGGAGTTGTTTGGCCTTGTATGCCAATAAGTCCACAGGAAATCAGCACTGCATGCAAAGGAATAAAAACATTTCGACCGAATGTAACCCACATGGTGCCTTCATCAGGACAAATGTGACAGTAGAACCATTCTATCAAAATCGTTTTCATTAACGTAATACAAAGGTAATGCAACACTCTCTTTAATTACACTTTTCGGGGCAGATTTACAAGCCCCTTGCACCACTTTTGCTTGAGTTTTCCCATGTTAAAAGTGACGCAAAAGTGGCACAAGGGGCTTGTAAATCTGCCCCTTCATATTTGGTGCCTCAGCCTACAGATCTTGAAAAATACGTCGTTTCTGTGAACTTTCGCCACCATCATTTGCTGACTTAAGTCCCAGACGGTCTCACTCCACTGGAATACACGTGAATTGTTGCTCCCCTGGAGTGAGAAAAATACCGAGGGTGATTGGAATTCTGCTTCCAATAATGAATTCGTTTAAAGTTTATATGGGTGATAAATATCAAATACGCTCAGAAACTGCACTATAAAATATGCTATATGCTAAAAAGAATAAACCTTGTGCTAGGTAAAAGGTTGGAATTCAGAAGATTTGACAGACAAAGCTGAGAACTAACAGGCACATGCATCAAAGTATTTTGCGATCGCAAACGGTGCGAATCGCAAAAATCGTCCGTTTACGATTGGAAAATCTGCTTTTGGAATGCATGAAGGGTGAAGGGCCTCGCAATTTGAGAATTCGCAAATATTTAAGAATTCTCAAATTGCGATTGCATTTAAGGAATCACATTTTGCCATTCCTTAATGCAATGCATGAAACTTTAAAAAATTGCGATTTCGCAATTAGGGGGAGCAAATTACCATGTGCTTGAACCTCATGGTAATTTGCAAAAACTTTGAAAAATGCACTTTTGTGCATTTTTCAAAGTTTCATGTTGTGCACACACATGCCCTTAGGGCATGTGTACGCACAACATATGTGCACAGATTGATTTTAGGGGTGCAACAGGGTGTCCTTTGGACACCCCTGCACCCTTGAAATCGCATTCTAAATTTGCGATTCGCTAATTGCTAATTGCAAATTGAGAATATCTTCCCATTCATTCCTATGGGCCTCTAGGCCCATAGGAATGAATGGGGAGGTATTCCTTAATTGCGAGTCGCAATTTGCGAGTCGCAATTAAGAAATATTAAGAAATCGCAATTTTTTTAGCGATTTCTTGATGCATTGCATTTTGCGATTCCTTAATTGCGATTCCTTATTTTTCGCAATTAAGGAATCGCAAAAAGCAATATTGATGCATGTGCCTGCAAGTAAATACGCTTTCAGTACTGTTCCTTTAAATATAAAAAAACTCACAAGAGAAGTTGAGATACTGTCGATTCTTTTAATATTTTAAGTTTTAATAAATAACAAATGTTCTAAACACAAAGGCTCACTTAAAACTCATTTGACAAAGCACTACCTAATCATTGAGGATGAATCAATAATCCAGCCAAAATGTCGCATTCGTAGGAGGCGGTATACATGAAAGTTGGTGGGAAACAATAAGGGGTCCTGAGTCAATTAATCAATTGATGTGTCTAGGAGAAACGATATTATTTCAGAGATAAGGTCCAACCATTTGAAGGCTGAAGGTTTCAACATACACTCAACAATACCGTCCAATGTTTTTTTTATACACTTTCATAATATATTTATTCAAATTAGAGTTTTAAACATGAACTGAGAAACATTTCCTGCTCCTGGCGTGATGACAAGGCTGTTAGTGAATTAAGAGGCAAGATTTGTATAGTACATGGAGCAAATGTTTAGTCTATTAACTCAAACAAAATAGTTTTGGCATAGCAGACATGCTGAACTCACCAATTTAAAGCTTCTCTAATATATGATTTATTTCTTTTACCAACTTTGATTGCCTTTTCATTACATTTTACGCATCTGTTGTCAAATATTGGGACAACTATTGCATATGTATACTGCATTTCTATTTCTCCATAGATTCCATGGTGAAGTGTATGGATGGTGGGCACACCATTTTTTTTCTCCACTAATGTTGTGCAGGGTTGTGCTGTGTTTTAGTGTAGTTCCTATGGTGGTCATTCTTCCTAGGAGATACCCGGTCTCTGGTGGTACCGGTGCGAACAACTAATGTTGTAGTCCATATAGGTACCCTATATAGGTGCCGGTAACATTGCAACCTTTCACCTATATTCTTCACTACATTACATACATAACGGTTCGTAAAGACTGACCTTTTACCTAGATACGACACTGCATTCAGAACGCGGGTTTTTCCCTAGTTCAAATCTCATACATTACACATGAGGCTTCTTGGAAGCACAACAGGTTTAACATCTCCTGTATAATATCTCTGTATAAAGTTCAGGCCCAACGTCATCATTTAGGCCGACACAGTAACACAGCAAGGTAGGACCCCTGGGGAGACCTATGGGTATATATACATCATGTCTTGCTTGGAAAGGGAGAGGAGACCGAGACTTCCCTGCTGACACACTGACCAGAGACGCTGAGGTTCCTGCCTGCAGACACTTCAGCTCCCAGTGGTCCAACATCCCTCGCGGGGTGTCCATCTCGAGACCAGATTGGATCCCATATTCTATCATTCTCAGGTAATGGGGTTGACTAGATCCTAGAGGGGATTCTTGGCATAACAACTACACAGATGCTAGGTACTCTTAGGTACATCTATTTAGGAAGGCATCATAGGAGTACGCACCTTTTATGATGTGTTTTATATACTTGTTTGTATTCATGATTATTGCAAGATGGTAGAGATATACCATCAATTTACTTTCTTAGTGCTTCTAATCATATATCTCTGCTACGGTCTTATGGTTGTTGCAGCACATCTATTCTACACTAGAATAACAACTGTTCAATAAATTCTTATTGAAAACGCCCAGCCGGTTTCTCTATGAGACAAACTGTGAGCACGAATGCTTGAGCAAAAAGTAGTACATTGTTTCCACGATACTGAGGGATCAGGGTTGCCATTTTCTGAGGTTGCCAGAATCTATTCTCTCCTTGGTAAAAGGAGATTATAGTGGCACTGTGAGCTAGCTGATACAGACAGGCTAAGTATCCTGTGGGGGTGCACAGAATCAGTCTGCCACCAGTCCCACAGTTTATGTTATCCAAAGGCACAAATCCTGTATAGGTTATATAGGAACTACACAACACTAAGTGAGGGTTGGAACCTGGACAGGGAGGTTAGGGCAGGGTAAACCTATTTCTAGCAGACGGTGGAAAGATTGCATTTTTTGGGGCATTTGATGGGGTGTCCGGGATCAAGGCGCTTGTGGGTATCTGTGTCTTGCATGGGTCTCTATCCTCCCAGGAGCACTCCGTGTTTACAAGTCGTAGTGATGTCTAAGGGTGCCTAAGCGGTGATGGGTATCTTAGGGGTTTCGGACTATGTGTCTCACCCCAGGACTTCCGCTGTAGTGGGCAATGATGGCGAGTGTTAGATGTTTGTTGCATGGCGTCGGAATTAGTGGGGTAGCGTGGCCCACTCCGTGCCTACAATACCTTCTGATACAACTAGTATGACCTTTTGGCTTGCTTTCTCATGGTATTAAATTGTCTAATCCTGATAATGACCTCCAATTTGTATGTAAGATCTGAACGTCTTGCAAATTCACACATCTGGACTCCTGGACCACACTTTCTCAGATAGTTCCTCTGGGTTTTTATTGTTTTGTATACACACTTTTTCCACTGGTTCACTTTGGTTTCACTGTGTAATTACAAGTTGAACACCATGGCCGTCAGAGTGGTGGCGCCACAGTGCAAAAGGGCATCGCCACCTGCCTTCCATATTACGACTTTTAAGTAGACTGGCAGGCAGGCTGCATGGCGGTCCCACAGTGGTGCCATTTTCAAAGGAGCGGTGACTTTATAAAAGGCATAGCAATGGGACTGCACAACAAGCTTCCTGCCCAGCATGGGCTCAAAAGTCCATGACGTGCAGGAACATATGTGCACACACAGGCACATGTTATGTCCCCTTGTGTGCATCTACATGCGGTGGAGCCACAGGGGACCCTGTAGGGCCCCCTTTGTTTCCTCTTTGCTAGGGTTTTCATGGAGGTGGAACCGCCATTAAAACCCTGGAGGAGAGGAAACTCCTAATATGCTTGGTGGGATCACGGCAGTCCCGCCAAGCATACTGCCGACTCCAGACAGCCACGCCTCCCTCAGGGAACGGTGGTTCCATGGTGGCGTCAGCAGTTGCAGGGCGGTCCAACCGCCCAAGTCGTAATCAGGTGTCATATGAGTCCACAGTGACCCTCTGAATTTATAAGTTCGACTTCACACATGGTTCCCAGGTGGCTCATTGGGTGTCTCGTCATCTTATTTTACTATATATAAAACAAACATATACAAGTAGCTGATATATGGATGACTCCCTGTTTGAAGATTTTAAGTATAAAAATGTTACACACGAGAGCGGTTGAAGTACGAATGCCTCTCTTATCTTTTCAAATTTTTACAATGCTTTGCCAAAAAATTTCTGGTCTGGAGGCTTGTGGATTTCAAATTCGATAATGGGCAGTCTGCACCCAGCATCAGCACTTTATGGAGTAAGGATCTAGATTCATAGACAGCTTATTCTGGAATCAGATGTGCATGAAGTTTGTCATTCATGGCAAAGAGAGCCTTAAAAGTTGTGGAAAAGTAAATTTTGCCATGTTCTGTGTCCCTACGCTTCATCCATCATATGTTATGTGTGCATGACCAATATGCATATGTTATTCCCCATGTCTGATTAATGACGCAATTACAGTTGTGTCCACCTCTGGTATGTCAGTTTCCAGTCCTCGTGAATACTACGAATATCAGGCCTATGTAAAGTTATATTGCCACGTTTCTCAGTGTGCACGTTATTCCATTATAAAGTCCCCGTTTCTAGGCCTCAAAAGGGCCCGGACCACAGATTCAGCTCCTGTCTCCTGAAGCCTCGCTAAGGAGCGATACAGCCCCCACCTGTATCCTCGACCCTTCACTTACTTCCTGCCTCGCAGTGCCCGGTGCAGCCTGGCTCTGCGTCTGAGTCTGCCAAGAGTATGTTATGATTCCAGCTATCAGTTCAGTCCTTCTTCTCTGCATTCCTAAGCTACTGAACTGCATCAATAGTTTCCGTCATTGTCTAGCCTATTCGGCTCCACGTTAGAGAAATACTGTATTAATGGTCATTTAATATTCTTCATCACGCACTACATGTAGAATAATGCATGGTCCAGTCTTAGAGTCAAGTTAGCTTTTCCCCTCATGGCTTCTAGTTTATATCTACATGTTCCCTAAACATCAGATACCAGATAGGGTTTAGGTACATGTCGCTCCGACCCTCCAGACTCTAGTCTCTGCTCCTAGCACAGAGTTCGTAGCCCCCAGCTTCTCCTAGTAACACGTCATTGCCAGTTTTCGCGCACCATTAGGTTAGAGGTCCCGGCTCCTTAGGTAGCCCCTTCCAATGTTTCCGCCCATTCATGACATATTCTGTTACGTTTTCATCACATGTCTAAGTATACTCCCAGTTACACCTCTTTTTACTGTTATCTCTCGCGACTGCTACGCGTCACGCCTTCTGCTCCACCCACTGCTCCACCCACTGCTACGCCTACTGCAATGTAATGCTATGCGTTTGCGCTATGTATATAAGTCGATGTACTGTTATTAAAAGTTAGCGCGCTCATCCCAGACCAAGCCCCAGCAGCTGCTGGGCCATTCTATGCAGGTTGTCCTGATCCTGTCCTTATGCTGTAATAAACCTGCAGAAACTCCTACTACCTCGAATCTTGACTCTTATTTTATTGAGCTATCTGTTATTCATTCATACATTCAAAAATAGATCCGGTATTATTTATTTATATACCACATAATGGCGCCCGAACAGGGACTTGCCCTTTCCCCACGCGTCGGTGAAGCCACGCCGACCCCCTGACCCTCTGCAGTCGTGACGGAACCATACCGTGCACTGGCAGATATTTCTGCTCCAAGTATCCCTCAGGCCCACGGAGGAGACGGAGGAGGCGGTCCAGCATCCAAACGAGACGGTGGAGGAACGCGGCGAGTCCCGACCAGAGCCCAAGCCGAGAGTCCAAGGTCCGAGGTATCCGGAGGCCCACCTGTAACTGAAGTCCGAAGTTCGTCGTCCGCAGTCCAGTCCAGTCCGAGGCCTTCCGTTCCGTGCTGCCCGGTGAGTACCATTGCTGGGGTAGTATCTAGACAGGACCAATCTAAATTGACTCCTGGTCCGTGGGTTGGTGGTGCCCAGACTCACAAACGAAGTGTTCACCTAGGTGGATACGGGTCTTGATGCGTCCCTTTATGGGACCGGTATGTTCCGTACTGTTACAGCAGTGCATCCAGTAATTCTAGTCTGTTCCGTTCTCGAGAAATTCTGTTCTGTTTCCGTTCTCAGTATTCCAGGTAATATTCTGTTCGAACTGTTATTTATAATGTTCTTCATGTATTTTACTGTTGTGGTATGAGTGTGATGTGATTTCGTGTTTTTATTGTGTATTGTATTGTGTCCAGATTACAGTTCAGTCATGCCTATATTTTCCAAGTTACGTCAGTTAAAAACTAGAAAGGGTCTGTTAGAGGAAGCGGTTCCTGTCCCGCCCAGGGACAGCCCAGGTCACTTTATGTATCAGAAACATGGCATAAGCGCCATAATGTATCTAGATTTATGGGTAGAGTATACCAAACAGTTAGAAGAAAAGTATAGATGGCCCGTATCGGGTACATGGGATGCCGAATGTATCATGCGAGTGGAAGAAGCATTATGGAAAAAGAAAGCCAGACAGTCACAGAAAGATGCCATCGAGTTATGGCGTAAGGAAGCTCATAGAAGAACCGAGAAAGAAGTCAGAAAGTCAGAGTTAAGTAGAGAATCCCAGGAACGAGCCCAAGAAAGAGAATTAATCGAGATAGGTGAACAAGTCAAAACCGAACAGTCAGACAGACAGAGGCATGCCCTTATTAAGGGTATGTATCCTCTCCTTGCCGAAGGTTTGCCAAAAGCGACCCCAGAGGCATCCAGTAACTTCCCGCCACCATTAGTTCCGACCAAGCTACGTCATAAACCGACCGCAGCTGATATTTTTATTTCGTCCTACTTGGACGACACAGTCCCAGAATATGCAAATCCTGTTCGCGCTCCGCCAGTCCCTGTAAATCAGGCACTTCCCGCTCCTCCAGACACCGGAGTACCTGTTACGGTACCCCCGGTCCAGTCCGCCATACAAGTCCAGCCCACGTTACAATTACCGACCCTGCCAGGACGAAGAATGTCAGTCGACGATTCTAGTCTAGGGGCCGTAGGAGGAGGTCTTCCTCAAACCCCGCCGCCACACAAGCGTTTAACATTACTCGAATTACATGCTCAAGCGTTACAGCGCACGCCCAAACATCAGTCTGTTACAGAAATCAGACAAACCCTTAACGAATGTGTCTATGATCCAGTTCCAGGCGAATATAATATGGTTTTATATTCCTTACGTGTAAGGAGAGTGACCGAGTATCTAGTCACCTTGCCGAATATGAAAGAAGATCTAGACAGAATATATCGCTTCATCCGTACAGGGAATGATCCAGAAAGTATTGGCGAGATTATGTCTCAAAGGAAAGCCGAGATCCAGCTCATGATATTAAAGTTCCTGATCAATTGTCTAATAAGAGAACAAGATTACCCGTCTAAAGATCCCGCCGAAATGAGAATCCTGACAAGGTGGAGTGATAATATAGCCGAGGGTAAGCACAAGACCGTCGGTGCCATGGAGAGTATGTACAAGAAAATTCGTAAAGAAATAATAAGGTTACACGAACAACGTAAAGCAGCACAAGTAAGCGAGAAAGAAAGTATCTCTGATCCTGAAGAGGAAGAGAACGAGAATCCCGCCAGAATAGCGTATGTAGGAAAATCTAGATTTCCAGATCGCCATTTACGTCTAGAACACAAGTCTATTTTTCATCATCCAGCACCAGAACAAGGTTCTCTAGAACAAGTATTTCAAGCTACCGATCACTTTCTGAAATCACGAGTCGGTTACAGTGAATTAAGTACTATGCATGAACAAGAACTAGCCCGATCAGCAGTCCGATGGATTACTGATTCTACCACTTTTCCAGACGAAATAGTGGCACGAATGTTTCTGAAACTGCCCCCAGCCGAGCAACGACTGGTGGGTATGTATATGATCCAGCACCTCATTACTCTGTATGAGGATCAACATTCTGATCCAGGTCCGTTGCACGATGTCCTGAACGAGTTACTCCAGTATAGATGGAGAGGTCTAGGTACCGATTTAATCAGTATCATTCTAGAACAGCGTCACAAGTATAGAACGTTTCTGAACCCGCATTTTGTTCATGTCTCACCCCCAGAAAGTAAATCATTTTACATAGACAGACAGAATCCGTTACGAGAAGTCCACCCAGTCCAAGGGGCGGGTGGCGTAATGCAACGAGTGTTTGTATACACTCCGATTTCAAAGATGGAACTTCTTGAAATGAAGAAATTAATTCCCTGTCATGACAAAGATCCAGCAGGGTTCCATAGAGAATTAAAAGACATGCTCCGTATGGGAGAATACACTTACCCAGATATCATTAAAATGTTAAAAGTCCTGCTGCCCGCAGGGGTATATGAAAAGTTAAAAGAAAAAGAATGGGAGGTGGGAGAGAAAAAGATCGATTGGGCAGCTCTAGAAGCTGAAGACAAGGCACGAGTACCAGGTACCGGTCTTGGAGATAAATGTAAAGAATTACCAGAATTATTGATTCAAGTTTTACCTAGATTATTGACAACGAGAAAAGAAGACTGGGATGCAATCTCAGCCTGTAAACAGAAACAAGATGAAGATATTAGTGATTTTTATTCTAGATTTGAAAAATGTTTTAGTATTAATAGTGGTCTCAAGACAAGTAGTGAGTCATACCCTCATCTTTTCGTTACCAAATTAGTCGAGAATTCAAGTCCACAAATTAAAAATCGAGTTTTGAAAGTCGAAAGCACCTGGCAAGCAAATACTCCGTCCCAGATGCTCCAGATGCTCCAGTATCACCAGAATAGAATTAGAGAAGAGCAAGAACACGAGAGAAAACGTATGAAAGACACGAAAATGAAAGTACTAGTTGCACAATCTGTTCCCCAAGACAGTCAGAAGAGGGGTCCGAATCAAGCCAGTCATCCTGCAGCTTCCGTTAAAGGGAACTGCAATTATTGTAAACAGCCAGGTCATTTTATAAACGAGTGTGCAGTTCTGAAACATAATATAGCTACTGGTAAGACTAAAGAAAGACCACGTCCGCCGAGACAAGAACAAGTTTCACAGACTTCTCAGCCACAGAATGCACAACAGACAGTTCCCGCACCGCAGCCTATTGCTGCAACACAGCACGTTACATCGCAGATGTACCAGTATGCACAGTCCGAGTATCCAGAGTACCAGCAGTATTCATGAAACAGCCTAGAGAGGGAGGTAGGCTTGCCTCTCATCGAGATACCTGTAGATCAAGAAGGTCCCTATGTTCACAGTCAAGTATTAGGGAAAGACAGAAAGTTTTTGATCGATACAGGGGCAAGTAGGACCACAATCAGTCATGCCGAAGTTCCAGGGGCTCCGCTCTCAGGCTCAAGAAATGTTTCCCTTGGATTTTCAGGAAAGCCAATAGTTAATGAGATATCTAAGCCAGTCACTCTAGAAGTAGGTCCATTGTCCCGTACTACTGATCTGTTACTTACTAAGTCATGTCCAGAAAACCTATTAGGTATTAAGACACTGAAAGAATTAGGTGCAGTTATTTGCTGTTCCCCAGAGGGAATACGTCTGTTCCTACGTGACTTTAAGGGTCACTATGTATTACGAGATTTTGATTCAAGATTGTCTAAAGTTCCACAGCATTTATGGGCGCAAGGTCCAACTGATGTAGGTTACATGCAAATCACACCCCATCGTGTGACTCTCAAACCAGGTGTAGTGTTACCCCGAATCAGACAGTACAGATTGCCACCTGAGGCTGTAGCAGCCTTATCCAAAATTATTGACGAGCTCATGGCAAAAGGAGTAGTTGTAGAAACTGACTCCAATGTATGCAATTCTCCGATCATTCCAGTCATGAAACGTACTGATCCAAATGCACCCCCAGTATATCGATTAGTGATTGATTTACGAGAGCTTAATAAATGTATTATTCCTCAGTACCCAGTTGTTCCAGACATCTCTTCCCTGTTAACAGCCATTGATTCCGAAGCCATGTTCTTCACTGTCATAGACCTCAAGAATGCATTTTTTAGTGTTCCAATTCATCCAGACAGCCAGTTTCTTTTCGGATTTTGTTTAAATGGAAGGAGCTATATGTTTACACGCGCTCCTCAAGGTTTCACAGAAAGCCCTAGTATTTACAGTCAAGCACTCAAGAGACAACTAGACAACATTCACATGCCAACTGACACTGCCCTACTCCAGTATGTCGATGATCTACTGATCACAGCCCGTTCTGAACGTGACTGCGAACGAGCATCCCTTACAGTTCTGTATTTCCTAGCCGAGATGGGGCACAAGGTGTCACCTTCGAAGCTTCAATTCTGTGTCCAGCAAGTGGTATACTTAGGACACTTACTGTCCAAGAGGGGTAGGCAGTTGACACCAGACCGTATCCAGTTGATAGCGAGTCTTCCCCAGCCCAGAACCCAGAAGGAGGTACGTGCCTTTATCGGCCTTACTTCTTATTGTAGACAATGGATTCCCCAGTATGCATTTCTAGCCAAGCCACTGATACAGTTAACGACACAGGAGGCAGCCGTATCGACTGTCCTCCCTTGGACATCTGACCATACACTTAGTTTCAACGAGTTAAAGAGAGCCCTATGTCAAGCTCCAGTTCTAGCTACACCGAACTACAGTAAGCCTTTTACACTTTTCGTTACTGAACGCGAAGGTACAGCATTATCTGTTCTCACACAAAATCAAGCAGGACAATACAAGCCCTGTGCTTATTTTTCGAGCACATTAGATCCAGTCGCCCAGGCGTTGCCTGCGTGCCTCAAGTCAGTTGCAGCCACAGCACTAGCTATCAGACAAAGTGATTCCATAGTTTTAGGACACTCCCTGACAGTACAAGTCCCACATTCAGTGGAAGTTCTTTTAAACCGAACACAAACTCAGCACTTGACAATTGCACGTTTAACAGGTTATGAATTGACACTGTTCCAGCCACACATAGAAATCAGACGCTGCAACGTCCTGAATCCTGCTACACTGTTACCATCAGTTAATTCAAATCCAGACCCACATGATTGTGTGGAAGTAGTTAACATTACGACAAAGCCAAGACAAGACCTGACAGACATTCCGTTACCAGATCCCGACCTGACACTTTATGTGGATGGTTCATGTATGAGAACTAGTACAGGAGAACTAGTCGCAGCATATGCAGTGACTACTGACACCGAAGTTATTGAAACACACCGTATTGATACCCTGTCCGCTCAAGCAGCAGAGCTAGTCGCTCTGACACAAGCCTGTATACATGCCAAGAACCTGAAAGTTAATGTTTATACAGATTCACGTTACGCATTCGGAGTTGTACACGACTTCGGAGTGCTCTGGCAGGAGAGAGGTTTCATGACTTCTCATGGAACCAAGATTCAGTATGGTCTCCTTATTCAAGCCCTGTTAGATGCCATACATTTACCGACATCTATTGCCATCATGAAATGCAAAGCACATACGAAAGTTACTGACATTATTTCCCAAGGTAATGATCTAGCAGACCGCACAGCCAAGCTTACAGCACAGACTCCAGACATTCCAGTTAACATGACACATACTCCAGATCCGACTACATGCATGACAGTTAAGGACCCTACACAAGACGTCATAGATATCCAGTTACATGCTACCCCCGACGAAATCAAGAAATGGTCTGAACAAGGAGGGGTCCAGACAGATCAAGGATGGTTGACGAAGGGTAGAGCCACATGGTTTCTCCCCGACTCTATGGTTCAAGTCATTATTAATACCGCACATAGTCCAGCACATTTAGGAGAAAAAGCTATGTTAGACAGTATTCAGAACATTTGGTTCAACAAGCATTTACGAGCTGCAGCCAAGCAGAAAGTCCGCACCTGTATGATATGTTGTCAGTTTAATCCAGGTAAAAGTGTCCCGGTGGAACAAGGTGGTTTCCAGCCCCCTGACCACCCTTTTGAGGTCCTCCAGATGGATTATATTCAGATGGAGCGATGTCGAGGTTTCAAGTATGTCCTTGTAGTTGTATGCGCTTTGTCCAGGTGGACAGAAGCATATCCAGTCCCAGATTACACAGCCGCGACCACTGCCAAGCAGTTGGTTCGTGAATTCTTCCCTAGATACGGACTCCCTAGAGTCGTATACTCTGATAATGGCCAGCCATTCTCCTCAGAGTTAATGAAGCACGTTTCCCTGTTGTTAGGGTACCAGTGGAAGTTTCATTGTGTACGCCATCCTGAAGCAGCCGGTCTGGTCGAGAGACATAATCAGACCCTGAAAATCCGTATCGCAAAAGTTTGTAAAGAAAAAGGTGTGGACTGGCTAGTAGCTCTGCCAGTCGCTTTGTTTTATATGCGCATGGTTGCACATTCCAGATCAGGTCTGTCCCCGTATGAGGTCGTATTCGGCCGCCCCCCTAACATGTGGGGTACTCCTAGACCCCGAAGTATTACCGATGTTTCATGTAATATGCTGACAGATTACCTAGCTTCCTTGATGTCTGCCCTCAACTCATGTCGTTCACAGGTTGCCGCCGCCTTTCCAGACAATACCGAGGTGGCACCACATGAAATCGTTCCAGGCTCCCTAGTGATGGTCCGGAATTTCGACAGATCAAGTCCGCTGGAACCACGTTGGAAGGAGCCACGTCAGGTCCTCTTGACCACCCGTACCGCCGTCAAGTTGGAAGGCAGAAAAGGATGGATCCACCTGTCTCATGTTAAACTTTTTAAAGGACTGAAATCCGTTTCTAAAAACATTTCCCAGGATTTGAAGTACTGCCAGAATATTGCTCTTAAGGACTGTCCCGCAAAAGACATTATTACAACCCCTCCCTTGTTAGAGAAAACTCCGCAGCAGGAGTATAAGTTAAAGCTCAGGTCTAGTAAAATAAGTCAGTCAGTTTGATTGTATAAGTCCTCCCCTAGGTGAAACGGTTAGACTGTTTCTGACATGTATAAAATAGACCCCCATAGTGAGAGAGTCAGTAATAACTCAATTCAATGTATCGTTTTTCTGAGTTTCGTATTATTCATCAGCATAATGATTTCCTGCACCAGCTATGCATTCTATCTGTATTTTCCAGTTCCTCATGTAAATATGTCTGCTAATGCTACAGTAGAACACACGTTTAGTGATCTGCCTCCTCACGAATATTCATACCGCCTCGCTATGCGCAACAACACATTCATCCGCATGTTACATTATTCACACCAGACCAGCAATGCCACTAATTGTTGGGTGTGTGGTCGACTCCCCCCTTTCCAGACACCGAAGGGAGTCCTGCCACTGTTTCCTTATCCATTCTCACATAATGGTTCGTGTGGAGCATGGTCCACGTTAACGTCATCCTCAACAGATATGTCTTTTCTTAACAGTACATGTTTTCCAGACAAGCAAGGTCTTCCCCACAGAACAGGTTTAGATCTAGAAAATGAAGTATATAATTTAGGTAATTATTCGTCGAGTTTTATGGTCCTGAATGTTCAGTCTGATACTACTCCAGACTTACCTGCTATTTCAGTACTACCAGTCAAAGGCGAATTATGTGTCCGTAGTCATGGTTCTGTACATGTAGGACATAGTGAATGTACTACTGTTGTCAAGTATAGTGACAGTAGGAAATCTATTTTTAAAGCTTCACGCCATTCTTATTTTATTTGTGGTCAAACTGCATATGTTCGTCTGCCCCTCGATTGGGAGGGAACCTGTTACATTGCCTTCCTACTGCCACCTGTTTTCCTAGCCCCATCTGATTATCACAGAAACACACATCTAGTACACATTAGACATAGAAGGGAGTCCCCAATTGTCGATTATACTGAAACTACTCTAGAACAGTATACAGATTTCAATAAAGGTTTCTTTTTCTTTGTAGGACCTGTCCAGAATAGTAAACTGATCCGTAGGTTAACAAGAACCCTTGAAGCTGTAGTAAATGAGACTGCCTCTGCTCTAGGTAACTTAACCGAAGAACAATCTGCTATGAGATTTGTCGTTTTGCAGAATCGTCTCGTCCTTGACGTCATACTGGCCGATAGGGGCGGGGCCTGTAGAGTCATCGGATCTAGTTGCTGCATTTTCATTCCAAATAACGCGCCGTCTGTTTATTCAGCTATAACCAGACTCCATAAAATTGCCCATCTGTTACACCAAGATCCAGGCACCTGGACATGGTCCGGTTGGTTCTGGAATATAATTTCCGCATGGGGATGGAAAGTCCTGTCCTTTCTAGGTATTGCAGTAGCGATCATATTTAGCTGCTGCCTCTGTATACAATGTGGCCCTGCGATTTGCAGCATGTGTGCTACCTCTTGTATTCCTAGTCCTAAGCCCCGTTCTAAATCCCGTTCCAAGACAATTCGAGACGAGCAAATGGTACTGTATGAAATGATAGATGGTATCATGAATATTGATGTTTCCTGATGGAAACGTAGTGACAAGGAGGGAATGTGGAAAAGTAAATTTTGCCATGTTCTGTGTCCCTACGCTTCATCCATCATATGTTATGTGTGCATGACCAATATGCATATGTTATTCCCCATGTCTGATTAATGACGCAATTACAGTTGTGTCCACCTCTGGTATGTCAGTTTCCAGTCCTCGTGAATACTACGAATATCAGGCCTATGTAAAGTTATATTGCCACGTTTCTCAGTGTGCACGTTATTCCATTATAAAGTCCCCGTTTCTAGGCCTCAAAAGGGCCCGGACCACAGATTCAGCTCCTGTCTCCTGAAGCCTCGCTAAGGAGCGATACAGCCCCCACCTGTATCCTCGACCCTTCACTTACTTCCTGCCTCGCAGTGCCCGGTGCAGCCTGGCTCTGCGTCTGAGTCTGCCAAGAGTATGTTATGATTCCAGCTATCAGTTCAGTCCTTCTTCTCTGCATTCCTAAGCTACTGAACTGCATCAATAGTTTCCGTCATTGTCTAGCCTATTCGGCTCCACGTTAGAGAAATACTGTATTAATGGTCATTTAATATTCTTCATCACGCACTACATGTAGAATAATGCATGGTCCAGTCTTAGAGTCAAGTTAGCTTTTCCCCTCATGGCTTCTAGTTTATATCTACATGTTCCCTAAACATCAGATACCAGATAGGGTTTAGGTACATGTCGCTCCGACCCTCCAGACTCTAGTCTCTGCTCCTAGCACAGAGTTCGTAGCCCCCAGCTTCTCCTAGTAACACGTCATTGCCAGTTTTCGCGCACCATTAGGTTAGAGGTCCCGGCTCCTTAGGTAGCCCCTTCCAATGTTTCCGCCCATTCATGACATATTCTGTTACGTTTTCATCACATGTCTAAGTATACTCCCAGTTACACCTCTTTTTACTGTTATCTCTCGCGACTGCTACGCGTCACGCCTTCTGCTCCACCCACTGCTCCACCCACTGCTACGCCTACTGCAATGTAATGCTATGCGTTTGCGCTATGTATATAAGTCGATGTACTGTTATTAAAAGTTAGCGCGCTCATCCCAGACCAAGCCCCAGCAGCTGCTGGGCCATTCTATGCAGGTTGTCCTGATCCTGTCCTTATGCTGTAATAAACCTGCAGAAACTCCTACTACCTCGAATCTTGACTCTTATTTTATTGAGCTATCTGTTATTCATTCATACATTCAAAAATAGATCCGGTATTATTTATTTATATACCACAAAGTGAATACCGAATTCTGAATCTGGTTATTCACCACTATGATGTAAAAACTGTGGAAAAACATGTTTCTCCCACTGATGTGACATCAGGGTTGATTTGCCTCAGAAGGTCATTAGGAGCCTGAGTGAATCAGCAGAGTTGCAGCAGACGGTCTTCAGGGTCAGGCTGTGCTATAGGACAATCTGGCAGTGCCAGAAAGGCTGGTTTGGCAGGTGAGTGTGTGGGTCATTTGTTAGGCTATTTGCAGGACTGTTTGATAGTCCAATGGGCTGGATTTTAAAGTTGGTTTCGTTGATATTTCCCAAAACATTGTCTGCTGCAAGCACAAATGCATGTCATCTCCCATACCTTGCAAAACACCTGCACCGTGTCTTTACAAGTTCAAAACTTCTCCATTTGCAAATGTGGGTTACTTTTTAAGCTCTCTCATTCACTATTTGGTGCCACTTAAATTTTCCTGCCCGGACCTTCTTTCTGTTCCTGTCTGACCTTAAGGGTCTCATCTACCTTCCTGAAGCTCTCTCAGGTCTTCATGAGGTGTTCATCGAGATTTAGGAGAGCGCGGGAGGTGCTATACCATTACCAACCTCAACATTCCCTTTCAGCAGCAGGGCTCTGAAGGTACTCCAACATGGCGCCCCATGCTGTCAGGGAATTTGCAGCATTTGCTAACATGCTTCTTACAGAGCCTAATACTGTGGCTCTGGTCTCTGCTCTGATTGACAGTAAAGAGCACCGCTTTGGGCAGAAAAGGGGATGGAATCTACAGATGATGGTGCAGGAAGATGGCAGAAGGCCAGGCAATTGTTTGATATTTGGGCGTTGAAGGGGGCATAATCCTGAAGGTGGTAGGAATCGTTGGGGATGGGTAGTAAGACACTAGGTAATATAAATATTTGAACAACTGAGTGGACAGTGATGTTGAGGGTCGGCGTGGTAGTAGAGTAGGTAATTTTTTATATTTTGCCAGGACAGTTAAGGGCATTGCTGAGGGTAGTGGGAAGTGGGCATTTTTAAAAGATTTTACTTACAACATGGGGTGAGGGGCTTGGGTTATATCGTTATATATTATACATCATGCATGGATGGCTTCCTAAAGACTCATCCCTACTTTTAATGCTGATCTGAGCAGTTCAAGAGGATTTGGAGGGGCCTTACTTAACATGAAATTCCAGATGGGTAACAGCGCGTAAAGGCGGCATTTTTTATCTGAGTTCTGACTGACATCAAATAGACAACAAGAGTGAATCTTGAGTTGTCCATAAGAGCAGTTAGAACCAGATGTGAAAAGCATCCCTTTTCCTTACAGTTACTTACCTATAAGTCTGTATGTTCAGGAAATTCGATTTTAACATTTAGTCCAACAAAAAAATGTATAGACTGCGCTGGACTATAGTCCCGATGGTACTTGGCACTATGATAAATCTCACACTAGACATTAGTTGGAAAGAACCTCCCCTTTTGTCAATTATATGCTTCAATATGTCGTTTTTCATCTCTCTCTATTTTTTCTTCCAAATTCTTTAATTAAAAAAACTACTTGTTTGTTTACGTTATAATCAAATCATAGGTAAGTTCCGATAATTATTTGAGAAGCTAACGATTTTGATATTGTGTTACTGTGTATACTTTACAAGTTATGGGGGAAAAAATCAGTCAGAGAGAGCTGTCCTTATTCTACGAATTATTTTTTGGGAATATATTATTTGGAAGGTGAAGTCTTAGGCGGGTAAATTAATACACACAAAAGAAAAAGTTATTCTTTTGGTGGTGGATATTTTTTTTCTAAATTATGAAAATAAGAAAATACAAAAGGATGGTGGTGGATAAGCTCTGCACTCTAAACAACTCAGTTGGTGTAACGCCTGCTGTGGATAAACAGTACACTCCATGTTGAAAACACAATGGGCTGAATGCTTATTGTAGGCATCTGTGTATATTTTATAAGTATGTCCACTGGAATTATGCATTTTTTTGGCTGTGTCGTTTTCAGCATAATTATGTTTTTTTCACATTTGCCACATATTCAGTCATTTGCTAGATAATCTACAGATTTAAATACAAAAAATGTGTCTAACTCAAACAGATCAAAAGTAACTAAAGCTACAGCAACACATGTTGAAGTGTTGTAGAAGGCCCTTAACAAAGGATGGGTCCCATGTATCAGCCGTAGGTGTAATACCAGATCTGTGAAATTGTTGTTTTGCAGCAGAATACTTATATTGACTATTCTGTAAAATCTAAAATGGTGGAAACTTCTCTTACTGGATAAGAGCTCTGCTCAGTGGCGGCTCGGTCGCCACAGGGGTGGTTGGGTGGGGGGATTAATCAAAAATAAAAAATAAAAAACTTACTGCTGCACGCCTCACCTCCTCTGCTGAAAGCACCAGAAGCACTCCGTTTTACGGGCTCTCCCATCCAATCATGACGCTGCAGGAGCAGCTGCGTGATTGGCCTGAGCATCCTGTATTGACGCTCAGGCAATGCCTGAAGAGGCTGGGCATGTTCTCCCCGTGTCTGTGAAATACTGCTCAATGAAAAACATGCTGTTCTCACGTGACTTCGGAAGATTAGAGCATCTCGATCCGGAAGGACTTTTTCCGACGCGGAGTACTCTTTGCAAATTCTCTAATGTGAAAAGAGAGTAAAAAAGTTTAAAAGAATTAAAGAAAATCCTACCGATATACAGACCAGTTTCCGTGACTTAAAACTGTTCAGAAAATTAGGACTGCCATAGAGAGCCTGTTTAAAATCTACCTGGTGAAATTACGTCAGGATCAGTTATATAAAGGGTCACCGCTATATGCAAATATCTGTTGTCCTGAAGAAGGTCTTAAGGAGTAAACGATAAAAGAACGAAACGTCGACTCCATGTCTACATTTGTTATTGATTTCACAAGTGACCTTCACTTTGGGAAAAACAGGAGTCATTTGTTATTTTTCTTGGATTGAACTTTTTATTCAGATGTATTGTAGGAAAAATGTGTTCATCCCTTTTTCATTTGAATGCATTTTGATAAATTTTAATGGTTGATATGTACCCTTTCAACTTTTGAACAATAACATATATAAAAGAAATATCTTTTGATAAAAAAGATTCCTCGTGTTGCTGATTTTTGCTTTATTGCTCTCTTTTGTCTCTAGGTTAGACATACAAAATAGCTGTGAACAGATACCAATTAGGTTGGGTCAGACCAAATATTGCAAATAACATTTTAGTCTGATTTCTGGTAAATACTTCTTTGAACAAATTGACAGTTTGGCCGGACCTATATGGCAGGAGAAACTGCCATATTCCCTTAGAGGAGTGCAAACCACTCCTCCCCTGCTCTGGTATCAGGGATCCAGCCATGCCCGACACCCGAAAGAAAAAAGAAAATGATAATAAAGGCTTGCTATTATCATTTTTTTCCTTTTTTTCAGTGCTGCAATTCCAGTGGTGCAACACTCCTCTGCCTTTGCAGAGGAGCCACCATTGCCTCTGCTTGATGAGTAAGCCCACCTCTTAGTTATCAAAACATATGCAGGCCTGTGTCTCCTGTGATTCATGGAGAAAGAGAGTCCAGGGGGAGGTGAGAACAGAATAAAGGATATTGCATATACCTGATCATATCCTTGAGCAGTTGCAGGAATGTCCAGAAAAATATCCCACCCCACTGTCCATTACTGTCTTTGAAGTGGTTTAAGCTGGCAGGCTCTGCCATTTTTTCTACACAACATAAGTGCATTCTCTTCACAGCCTAGTCAAGTAATGAGCCTTAAGTTCTCCATTGGTTGGATAAAGTCTAACATATTATACCTCTCATGTCTTTTTAGATCATTGAAATCTGTTTCAAGATTTGGAATATTTCTGCAAAATTATACAAACCTACCTAAAAACATTTAAAAACAGTGAGGTTTGAGAAAATAATTTAGTACAAAATATTCGTTTTCGGAGATTTGGCTGTGTGTACTGATCTGTTGGGTTTCCGTATGGCACGCAAAGACCACTTAAACCATATTTGGCAGTGGGGAAATATCCTTGCCAAAACCACACAACTCAGCTCATAGCCAACAGGACAGGAGTCTCCCTGCACTCTTAGATATACCTGATATTTGACAACCAATATTAGCCTGGTATTACCAGGGAATATCTGGCGAGGGCGGTGTTAATAGCTCCTGAATGCAGAGTATGATGGATGCCACTTAAAACAAAGCATGCCTGGCCCGAAGGCCTAACGTTGCCATAGAGGTAATCAGATGTTATATAGGCAAAAATAAAGGGCCTTATTCATGAGGCCTTGCAGCAGTTTTGAGCTGCGGTTTCATCACTTTTTGTGACGCATTAGCGGCGTAAAACATGCCCCTTGTTACGCCCTATTTACAAAGTGACGCATCTAAGCAGATGCGTCACTTTGTAAACCACTGCACTACATTATACCTGCATCAGGTATAATGTATGCAGGGGGGACATTCCCACACAAGTAAGCCTCGTAGCAGTGATGCAGTGAAATCTATGAGATTTCACTGCGCCACTTCTAGGACGCAAATGCGTCAATATCTTACGCCTGCCTCACAGCAGGTGTAAGACTGACGCAGGCCCTTTCACATGAGGCAAGCTCTTTTGTGACTCACTCCAGCAATGCGTCACCTTTGCGCGTACAAATACGTCAGGAATACTGGCATATCTGTAACTCCTTGCGACATGATGCGTCATACAGTAAATACAACGCATCCATCATATCGCAAGGAGAGCGCACTGAGGAGTGATGCATCGCTGCGTTCACGCAGTGGTGCGTCACTTCTCATAAATGAGGCCCAAATTTGTCAGAATTTTTGGGGAAAATGAAATTTCTTACTCAGAGTTGATGTTTTGTAATTTATAGATTTAGAAGATCCTGGGATCCATTTCTGCTGAAGCCAGTGGACAGTGAGGAGGAGAAAACCGAGTGGTGCCCTTTGTTCATTAACAACCTGATCTGTGTCCTGCTTGGATTGCTGGTGTGTGCGCTAGGCTTTTTCAGTAAGGTGAGTTCTAATAACCGTGAACAACAAATTCACAAATCTGACTTTTTGGAGCTGTCTTTCTTACTCAATTGCCATTTTGGCTTATCGTACTATGATAAGATTTCACATTTATTAAAAGGAAAGCACAAATACACCCATGCAGGCACACACACATACACACACAGACACACACACACACACACATACACACACACTGACTTTACAAAATCGGGGGTATATACACCACACCAGCAGCGAACACACAGGTGAACTCTTGTACATTTAAAACAAGTGGTTTTATAGTTTTTCCGGTTCCCACATACAGTCAACATTTTGATTTTTTGGACCAGAGTAACAAACCTTTTTCCAAACTTACATTCAACTTAGGTTCACAAAATAAATATATTATGCAAGGGCAGCACAACCCAGTTGTAGGTCACAGCCTCAATGTTTGGTAGAATTCATACATTTAGAATTAGGGGACGGCTTGCTGTTGTTCTAATGAAGTTTTATATGCAGACATGTGTGAATACATATTAACTCATGCATTGATATTCACATACTCTGTATATCACCTTTATTGTGCAAGATATACTAATCAATATTTCTTTAGTCAGTAAATAAAACCACCATAAAATAGTACAAATACAGATAATAAGATCGAGTTAAAAAACAAACAATGCAGTTGCTTATAACAACAAGGCAAACACAAGGAGATGATGGACGGAGTGTTGAAACTTTTCAGACACTCACCCCAGTCACATATCTGGGTTGAATCCATCACCGTTTCTTAGCTCACTTCGCAACCCCACTTTGGACCTAACCAAATATAAATCAGTCTTGACCCTGTGCCTCATGGGAACAGTCAATCCCCCGAACTACCAGGCCAGGTCCTCTCTGGACGGGTAACAAGCATCCTGAGACCGGTTTCGGGTTAACACCTCTGATCAGCAGGCTAGCTTGAATCCAGTGGCAAAGTGAGCAAGGAACTCACGTCAGGGCATACCCTGCCAACTTAGTACGAACAAAGCAAACAAAAGGAGATAATGGACAGAGTGCTGAAACTTTTCAGACACTCACCCCCAGTTACAGAACTGGGTTCGGTCCATCATCGTTCTTTAGCTCACTTCACCACCCCTGTTTGGACCCAGCCATATGCAAATCAGTCTTGACTGTGTGCCTCATGGGAACAGTCCAGCCCAAACTGCCGGGTGAGGTTCTTGCTGGACAGGAAACAAACATAATGGGACGGGTTTCAGGATAACACCCCATATAAGCTATGTTAGCTGGAACCCAGTGGCAAAGTGAGCAAGGGACTCACGTCTGGGCATACCCTGCCAACTTAGTACGAACAAAGCAAACAAAAGGAGATGATGGACAGAGTGCTGAAACTTTTCAGACACTCACCCCCAGTTAGAGAACTGGGTTGGGTCCATCATCGTTCTTTAGCTCACTTCGCCACCCCAGTTTCGACCCAGCCATATGCAAATCAGTCTTGACCGTGTGCCCCGCGGCAACAGTCCAGCCCGCACTGCCAGACCAGGTCATCCCTGGACTGGAAACAAGTATCCTGGGACAGGTTTCGGGTAACACCCCTCATCAGCCAGGCTAGCTTGAATCCAGTGGCAAAGTGTGCAAAGGACCCACTTCTGGGCATTCCATGCCAAGTTAGGGCAAACAAAGCAAACACAAGAAGATGATGGATAGAGTGCTGAAACTGTTCAGACACTCACCCCACAGTCACAGATCTGGGTTGAATCCATCATTGTTCTTTAGCTCACTTCGCCATCCCAGTTTGGATCGAGCCATATGCAAATCAGTCTTGAGAGTGTGCCTCATAGGAACAGTCCAGCCCGAACTGCCAGGCCAGGTCCTCCCTGGACTGGAAACAAGCATCCTGGGACCGGTTTTGGGGTAACGCCACTCATCAGCCAGGCTAACTTGCATCCAGTGGCGAAGTGAGCAAGAGAACCACGTCTGGGTATACCCTGCCAACTTAGAGCAAACAAAACAAAAACACTGAGATGATGGATGGAGTGCTGAAACCTTTCAGACACTAACCCCCAGTCCCAGATTTGGGTTGAATCCATCATTCTTCTTTAGTTCACTTTGCCACCCCAGTTTGGACCCAGCCATATGCAAATCAGTTTTGACCCTGTGCCTCATGGGAACAGTTCAGCCTGAACTGCCAGGCCAGGTCCTCACTTGACCGGAAACAAGCATCATGAGACTGGTTTCGGAGTAACACCCCTCATCAGCCAGGCAAATTTGAATCCAGTGGCAAGGTGAGTGAGGGACCCACTTCTGGGCATACCCTGCCAACTTAGGGCAAACAAAGCAAGCACAAGGAGATGATGGATGGAGTGCTGAAACTTTTCACTCTGCCCCAGTCACAGATCTAGGTTGAATCCATCATCGTTCTTTAGCTCACTTCGCCACCCCAGTTTGGACCCAGCCATACGCAAATCAGTCTTGACCCTTTGTCTCATGGGAACAGACCTGCTCGAACTGTCAGGCCAGGTCCTCCTAGGACCAGAAACAAGCAACACTCTACTGGTTTTGGGGTGACACCCCTCATCAGCCAGGTTAGCTTGAATCCAGTGGCAAAGTGAGCAAGGTACCCACGTCTGGGCATACCCTACCAACTTATGGCAAACAAAACAAACACAAGGAGATGATGGGTGGAGTGCTGAAACTTTTCTTATACTCACCCCCAGTCCCAGATCTCGGTAAAATCCATCATTATTCTTTAGCTCTCATCGTCACCCCAGTTTGGACCCAGCCATACACAAATCAGCCTTGACCCTTTGTCTCATGGGAACAGACCTGCACGACTGCCAGACCATGTCCTCCCTGAACCGGTAACAAGCATCCTGGGGCTGGTTTTGGGTCAACACCTCTAATCAGCCAGGCTTTCTTGAATCCAGTGGAAAAGTGAGCAAGGGACCCACGTCTAGGCATACCCAACCAACTTAGGGTGAACAAAGCAAACATAAGATGATGGACTGAGTGTTGAAACTTTTCAGCCAATCACCCCCAGTCACAGTTCTGGGTTGAATTCATCATTGTTATTTAACTCACCTCGTGAGCCCAGTTTGGACCCATCCATATGCAAATCAGTCATCAACCTCTGCCTCATGGGAACAGTCCAGTCCGAACTGCCAGGCCAGGTCCTCTAGCCTGGCTGATTAGGGGAGTTACCCCGAAACAGGTCCCAGAATGCTTGTCTCCCGTTCAGGGAAGACCTGGCTTGGCAGTTTGGGCTGGACGGTACCCATGAGGCACAGGGTTAAGACTTATTTGCATATAGCTGGTTCTGAACTGTGGTGGTGAAGTAAGCTAAAGAATGATGATGGATTCGACTCAGATCTGTGACTAGGGGTGAGTGTCTGAACATTCTCAACGTACCTTCTATCATCTCCTTGTATTCGCTTTGTTCGCCCTAAATTGGAAGTGTATTCTCAGACATGGGTCCCTTGCTCACTTTGCCACTAGATTCAAGCTAGCCTTGCTGATGAGGGGTGTTACCCCAAAACCGGTTCCCTGATGCTTGTTTCCGGTTCAGGGAAGACCTGGCTTGGCAGTTCATGCTGCACTGTTCCCATGAGGCACAGGGTCAAGACTGATTTGCATATAGCTTGGCCTGAACTGAGGTTGGAAAGTGAGCTAAAGAATGATGATGGATTCAACCCAGATCTGTGACTGGAGGTGAGTGTCTGAAACTTTCAGCGCTCCATCCATCATCTCCTTGTGTTTGCTTTGTTCGCCCGAAGTTGGCAGGGTATAGCCAGAAGTGAGTTCCTTGCTCACTTTGCGACTGGATTCAAGAGAGCCTGGCTGATGTGGGCTGTTATCACGAAACCGGTCCCAGGATGCTTAATTCCAGTTCATGGAAGACCTGCTTGGCAGTTCAGGCTGGACTTTTCCCATGAGGCACAGGGTCAAGACAGATTTGCATATAGCTGGATATGAACTGAGTTGGCGAAGTGCGCTAAAGAATGATGATGGATTCAAACCAGATCTGTGACTGCAGTTCAGGGTCTGAAAAGTTTCAGCGCTCTGTCAATCATTTCCTTGTGTTTGCAAAAAAACAAGCAACACACAAAACAATTAAGCAGGTCTTGATTCCTTCATTTCCCAGAAAGCCTGTAAAAAAGATAAAATAGTAAAAATTACCTGTACCGTGTTAATACAACAAGGCAGGTCTAACTTGTTTAAAATGCAATGGTTTAAGCAAAGGGATTAAAAAACACTTCCTCTGCCAACTGTTACTGGAGCAAAACTTTGGAAAGTGAAGCAAATCATATGGTAACACGTTGTTGCAGCCACAGTATTCCGTTCCCCCCGGCCGAACCCACCCACGTGAGGAAGCCCAAAAAAATTCTGCTTTTGATTAAACCTGAGCCTGCCCAATAAATACCTATCATACAGTGAGTGAAACATGCCCAGGAATGGCTCCAAACCCTGTAGAGTTTTTAGAAGCCTAATGCCCCTAACTAATGGCTGCTGGAGTTTAAGACTTTCTCTCTCCAAACGGGAGCGAACCAGAAACAGTCGGTTACACTCCCCAGCTCGAGAGTGGAGAGATCTGTTGGATTAAAAAAAATATCAGGCCTACCCAATGAAAAAAAAGATGCCTTAACATGGGCTACCCATGGAATACTCAATGCCTGGTCCAAGGACAAGCAGTCCTCAAGAATCAGGCAACTAAACTTCAGCTCCTCCCTGCTTCAGACTTTTATGCAGCACAGAAGCGGGCTTAGGGTGATTAGGTCGGAGACGCAATCAAGTCCTAGTTTTGCGTGCACAGAAAAGGCCGGGGTGGGCTACGGGACCTGGACCAACTTGTGCAAGAAGTTGTCCTCAATTGTCTGGATAGGGTCTATCTTGGTGTAACCCGCAGACCTCACTAATATATCGCAGCTGTGCAATACACTAAGATTGATATATTTTTAAAATATCCCTCTGTACCCTTGAGCCAAGCCTCTGTGCAAAACTAAAAACAGCCTCAGTGGTTTTAACAGACTCTGAACTTTTAGCCTCCACCAGGGGTTTTCAGCTGTTTTTGGCATTAAATAAAACTCTCAAATTGGGGAAGGCATTGACTTTGGACAGGGTAAAATGTGATACCTTGAAGGTCTTGCTTCTAGTGGATTTGGGGCCCACTACCATTACATAAGATTTAGAGAAATTGACCGAGCAGTCCAAGAGCCTGTGCAAGACACATACTTAGCTGGTAGTAAATCCAACCCCTGCGCAATCCGGGCCATCAGGACCGCATCGTCCGCATATAGTAATATGGGGAGGAATCTGTTCTTGATCCTAGGGCAGTCGGCCGCCACCGAAAGAAGAGCAGATTCTAGCCTATTTCGCATACACAGTAAACAGGAAGGGTGATAGTATGCATCCTTGGCGAAGCCCACAGCTCGTTGAGAATGGTCTTGTGCCTGTTCCTCTGGAAGAGAAGCGCCCCAAGGCAGACATTGTTGAGTGCAGATCAGCTAGAAGTGCCACAATGCTAGAATCGTCCCCCAGTTCACTAGGTAGAGCTCACAGTTTACCTCGATTTACCTTGTCAAAAGCGGATATCAGGTCCATATACGCAAGATGTAGGGATTCTTCCTGAGCCAACGTGTTTTTGTTGATAATTAGATGGAGATTAAGGCATTGGTCGGCTGTCGACCTCCCCGCCCTAATTCCAGATTGGACGTCACTTAAGATGTTATTATGTTCTGCCGATTCAGACAACCTGTTTAAAACTGCCCTCCCTAGAACCTTAACGGAGGCATCCAAAAGTGAGATTGGCCGATAGCATTGTGGATTCTCTTTGTCCCCCTTTTTGAATATGGGGACAATCACAGCGGTAGACAGGAGGGTGGCAACACCTCCTGTTCAGCTGCATTTAAAACCTGTGTTGATAGAGGAGCCCAAACCTCAATGTTAGCTTTAAACAAGTCTGGCATTATGTTATCTGGGCCCGGGGCCTTGTTACTGGTCAAGGTGAGAATTCCCTGTTGGATTTCATCTAAGGTGAAAACCACTCTGTTGCTGGTTTTGTTTAGTCCCCCAGGGGTTTTACCAACCACTGACTCCTCGTGGCTATAGATGCCTTCAAAATGAGCCACCCAGTGTTGCTCCGGAATATGATGACATAAAAGCAGGCCAGAATTCTCTGAAAAATAGGGTCTGTTTACAACACTCCAAAAAAGGCAACTCTCCCCTGTGTCACCGGCTTGACATAGCTCTTTCCAGGCTACCTCCTGTAACTTGTGTCTACACTCCTTTTGTGCCGCCTTGAGAGCCGCCTACAATTTTTAATTAATTGCCTGTCCCTCAGGGACTGCTTCAACACTGCCTTCAAATTGGGCAAGGATCATGGGCATTCCCTGGCAACCATTTTGGGGTTTATACTTTCCCTGCACTAGTGATTGTAACCATCAAGAGTTTGCTAACCCCCAAGATTATGCCTTCACATGCCTCCAATACCTCCCTCCTCCCTGCGTCACTATCCAAGCATGTGTTAAAATCAGCGAGACTGGAAGAAAAAAGAGACTTTTGTAGTTGCAGTGGGTCCACCTGGGCCCACTTCAGCCTTCTCCCTTTATTCATAGCAGACAAGCTTGTAAGGGCCACCCTTGGCTGTGGTTTTGGGCCCACGGCAATGTCCAAAGTTAGGGCTCACATACGCTTTTTAAGCTACCTTAGTAACACTCACAAATTTACCTCTGTCGCAGAGCAAGTAGACTTAATGCTTGTCACCAATGAGATTCTGGTACATCAATTAGGTTAATGAGCTGAGAAGACCAAGTTTCTTTATGTTCCACTAAAATTGATGAATGAATGGCCAGTGAAAATGGATGGGTTTACGCCCCACTGAAAGTAACAGCGCATGAGTGCGAGCCTCACTAAAATCATGTTACCTCTCCCCTCCCAAAAGCCTAAATCATGTGTTAATGTCCTGAAGACACAGACAAAGGATGAGTTGTGATGAGTCTAAATCTTGACTTCTGAAATTTTTGGTGATTTGGGTGTTAACTGTACCCCTGTGCGAAGTTTGCGAAGTTTGCACTACTTCGCACTACACAAATTGCACGTAGCACAGTGCAAACACGCGTAGCGTAGCGGTCATTTTTTGCTTGCTCTCGGTCCTCAACTTCAAGTTGGCGATCGCGAGCGAGCAAAATGACATCCCAGCAAGACTTTTTCCTCGTTAGCGATCAGCAACATAAAGTTGCCAATCGTGAGCTTGGAAAATAAACCGCAAGATTCTCAACGCGGGGAGGTAAGGGTTCTCATTGCGAGTGGTCGCGTATGCTCCGACCGCTCGCGATGAGAAACTACCAGTCCGCGTTGAGAAAGCTGGCGCTTCAGTAGAAATCTACTCGAGCGGCAGAAAACGACCACTTGCACTGTGCAAGATGCGGTTTGCACTGATTGCACAGTGCGGACAAGCATCCGGCACTGTGCATTCAGTCCGAACAGCATTTTGCACAGTGCACTACGCAGTTCGCGTAGCTCACGAAGTGCACTTCGCGTAGCTACGCATAGCACTACTACGCGAACTACGCCCAGGGTTAGTTAACTGTTGCGTGTGTCTGAGCACTGGCTGTGATGTTAGTATTAAGATTCACATCAGAGTTCATGATGGTTTTTGCTGTATAAAACGAAAATGTATCATGTCTTGTGTTCCTGTGTTTCCATCCATAGGAAGATGTATTGTATCCAGATGTGTTCCCTATGTTATATCATGTTTTTGAATTATAAATAACATTCAATTATTTTAAAATGATGTAACATTAAAAAATATATATAAATTAGTTAATACTTGTTACATTACTTTCTAAGAGCTTCTATTATAAGTCCCAACCACCATTATTTTCTAAAGGAGGGTGTTGCAGTGCTAGTGGTTGGCCATGTGTGGTGCTGACTGTTTTGGGTCTTTTTACCTGTAGTCCCTATAGAGGGGCAGTTTTTGAGTAGAAACAGGCTTATTCTTTGTGTATGGTTGCTCCCTAAACCTTTCCCTCTCACTCCCGTAACACCTCTTTACCACTTCCTTAACTCATATAATTTGTCCTTAAAAATGCATCATTTTCCAGCCACTTTTTCATGTCCCCTCCACATTTACAACTAAAACAAATGCCCATGTGTGCGGATATCTCGGCAGTCGGGCCAGAGATCCTTGCACATAAATGATAGGAGAGAGGGAGGCATAGGCCTCAGCATGTAGGTCAGTGAATCGCATTTTTTAGTAAATCTTTAGTACTATTATTTTACAACTAAGTGTACTACAAAATGCAGTTTGTGAATAGGCCCTATAGTGCATATTTTCTTTAGGTCCATCTTTTAGAGAAAAGTGTGTTCCAGAACCCACTAATATCTAAATGTATTTCTGGCAGTACCTGACAGGATTGATCGTTACTTAATGCATATTATTTCCCGGTATATCCTGGAAGATGAGTGGGGCACAGGCTGTCTGTCTTCCCAGCTCCAGTTTGTAAGTCGGTCAAAACCTGGACTTACCGGATGGCATCATGAAGTCTAACTGGGCTGTATTTAGAGGTAGCTTAGTAAAAATGTGTTAGTGTTATGGTTCACTTTGCGTATGGAGTAAGATATCCTTCTTAGTCAATTTTTCAAAGAGACAATTTAAGATGTGACATGATTTTTAGCATTGCAATTGGGTGACTAGGTATGCCTACTGTATTCATGTGCATGCACCTTCAAGACAAAAGAAGATTCAAGACATATTTAATGGTTGCCATGTGATCTCACACAGCTCACTTCTCTTCTCCTTCCCTTCCTTCCTAAGGCTTCTTTCCTGTTGATGGTCACCCTGGCCGGTCCAAAACCCTTGCACTTTTCCAGAAAACCTCTTGCTCTCCTCATCATTGGAGCTATGCTGGTATTTCCCAATCTGTTGACACTTGTAAAATGCCTTTGGACAATGACGTTCAAAAATTCGAAGTTCCCAAGCTGGAGTGCTTTAATAGTGGTAAGAACTGTTTAACTAAAACAATCAAAATAAAATTAGCATGTTTCTATGAGCATCCTCGTCAATTAGTACTCTTCCCTCCAAATCATGCTGCAGCAGGAGGAAATGTCTAGAAGTTGCCAGATTTACAACCAAGGGTTTCCCGCCTGACAAAGTTGTGTGATCCTGGGCAAATCACTCCTCTCTATGCTCAGGTCGATTTTCTTCCAATTTGCGCTAGAGGAACATTTTTACATTTGGGGCATTTGTGAAGCAATATTGAATGTTAGATCGGGAAATTATGGTGTTGGAAAGAAAAGTAAAAACAGACCTCAAGTAGTAGTTCTTCTGTGAGGAGGGCGGACTCTAGGAGGCTAGAGCGGCCTCAAATTAGTTGATCATCAAATATGGGAGAAATATTTATAACTGTCAAAGGCATTTTTGGGGGCGGGGGCTTGGGTGTGTATTTCTACAGCTGCATTTAGAATGTTGATCCATTTGAAGCTCAACAATGAAATAGGCAGACACATGAATTAACATAGGCTAAATAACTGGTATGGGGTGATTAGATGTGTTTAGGCCTTTCTATTTGATTTTGTGGAGCTCGATTCTCAAAATGTTTTAAGTGTGTTAAGTTCTGTAGCAGATGGAAATGGTATCTGCGCTCTTCAGGACATTGCATCATCATCACATGTAGAAAGAGTCTGTAAATCTGCATTAAAAACAAGCAAGTGAGTCACAAATCAAGTCTCACATGCAGAAGTATCATTTACTCATGTAGAACTGTCGCCACACCAGGACATTTTCCAGGCTTGTAAGTGATACCTACAGGATAGGTTGTGGTGACTCAGAGTAGTGGGTAGGAAAATGCAATGAAATTGAGTTGAACAACCACAGTAACAAATTCTCAAACAGGAGTACACCCTAAATATCGA
Source organism: Lissotriton helveticus (assembly GCF_964261635.1). Taxonomy (NCBI): domain Eukaryota; kingdom Metazoa; phylum Chordata; class Amphibia; order Caudata; family Salamandridae; genus Lissotriton; species Lissotriton helveticus. The sequence goes on along the minus strand of NC_136067.1, from coordinate 1,071,233,996 downwards.
CCACAGAATATTTCCGAGACATAATATCGCGGCAGCAATATTAAAAAAAATATCGACAGGTAAGTCCATATTTGCCATACCTAACGCCAAATATATGTACCTAGGCAGTACAAATATCTTCAAGGTATGTAGATGTGGAGTTAGAAATAGTGAAACTGTATTTCCGTATATTCACTTAACTTTTGATATAATGTCCTTCAATATTCTGCACTCGTTATTCTTGCATTAGAAGGGTCGATATTAAGTAGTACAAGCCTCAAACATTTGTAATGTCTTTCTCTTACTTTTCTTACTTTCCAAACTTACCACAAAATGTTCGAGATGTACCATGCTTTCACAGGCGTTCTTTTGAGAAACGAACGACTTTTCTGATAAACCGTTTGCCATGTAAAGAAACAACATTAGAAAGGGGTTCCAGAAACTGTTGATGGCACCAGTGAAAGACTGCTTTGATGTCAATCAATCAATTAATCAATCAATCGTCATTTGTAAAGTGCACAGCCACCTCGTTTGAGGGGCCTCGGCGCTAAGAGCAGGACTAAGGGAAACACCGGCCAATAACACTACACCTGACTAAAGAGCCAAGGGCCATATTACCAACAACCAGCGATAATTATCGCTATGTTGGTTTAGTGGCGATATTTTTATCGCCGAGCTGCGGCGATTTTTATCGCTTAGGAGCCTTGATATTATAAAGGTTTATCTCCTAAGCAATAAAAATCGGCCGAAATGCATGAATATCGCTGAAAAGTCAGTGATATTCATGCATTACCGAGTTAATGCTCTTAGCCATGTTATCCACCTACCATTGGATAACATGGTTAAGAACTGCTCAGGGGCTGGTGTTAGCTTTTGGAGATAGCGATGTTAGCGACTGTTTCCAGTCGCTAACATCTTGGCACGCCCACTTTGAATGTCATTAGTGATAAATATCACTGACATGCAAAGCGGGGCCCAAGATGGTCGCTATCTCCTACTAGCTGTCGCTAACTGGTGTTAGCGACAGCTAGGTAATAGGGAGATAATTTTATCTCTGCTTTCTTGGCTTTTAAAGCCAAAAAAGCGTAGATAAACCCCCTTGATAATATGCCCCCAAGTTTTTAAGACCTTCATAAACTCCTGTTCTGTCTCTATCAGGCGCAGATGGGTTGGCAATGCATTCCAAAGTTTAGGAGTCCTTACCCAGAAGGACCTGCCACCTTGTCGAGTCTTGGCATATCATGGGACGTGGAAGAGTCGGAGATGATGGGATCTCAGGGTCCGCTCCTGTCGATATGGACTGAGCCTCTGCTTGAGATAGAATGGGCCAGTGCCACTTGCGGCTCTAAAAGCAAAAGTCATAGCCTTCAACTCTATCCTCCTAACCACAGGGAGCCCATGTAGTTGCCTCAAGTGAAGAGAGATATGGTGCCAGAAGGGTACCCAGCGAATTAACCTCTGAATTATCTGTACTCTGTGAATCAGGTAAACTGGGAGCCCCAGTTATAGGCTGTTGGTATAACCCAACTGATAAGTCACCAGAGTGTCTATGTCACTTGAACAATTAGGACAGAGGTTTGCAGGAGTGAATTCTTACACTGGCTACCTCTCCAACTTCCACAAATGGTGAGCAGTAAGGTTAGGCAGTGAAAGTCCGTACGTGAAGAGCCTTGTGAGTCTAACAACTGGTTCTGAATAGTATTCTGGCTTACATGGCTAGTGAGTGACGTTCCTTTAGCACCTGTGATATGGGGGTGAATTCCTTCTTTGGATACGTCAGGCAAGCTGTTGTGTTGAAGATATAATTTACAATGTTCCAACAGGAGGTTTGTCAATTTATATTGAAGGGCTTATGCCTATCATTTGTGTATATTTCAGAATTTCCTGTAATTTTCAAAGATTACTAGGATCACTCTTGAAAAGATGTAGCGGTTACAGAGTCCTATGAGTATTCACGTGCCTCAACATTTAAGTATACGAAAATGCACCCCTTTGAGAATATCCTTGTCCTAACATTTGGGCATGTCCTATTGTCACTGCTACTGCAAAATCAGATTTACTGCTGCTCTTGACAGGAATTTAAGCTGTTTCAAAGGTGAGAACCTACCTTGGACAGTTTTCTAAATACCCACAAATTTGCAGGTTTAGCCGTATTTGCCACCATTTGCAAGCATCTCCACTCTGGAATTTCCACAACCTGCCACTGTAAGAAGATTTATTCACTCAGAAAATGTTACCTTTCTCCCAGAATTTTAAGTGTGAGCAAATGTATGTACAAAGGCAAATACCGGAATGTTACCCTTGTAATGCTTAGATGAGCCTCTTATAAGCAAAAACAACTTGGAAGTTATTAATGCAGGTTTGCTGGTGTGTGCCCACAAAATATATCTTAAATCTTTTCAAATGCACTTTATGGATAATTTCACAACCATGTTTAAACACAGATCACGTTTAGAAATCGGGAGGTATGCAATCATGATGCATTGAGCTGGCTTGACTTATACAAATCAAAAGGTGTCTTTTGGTCAGAGAGAACTGAACGGGTTTGAGTCTGCTCAAATAAGGGTTAAATACGGCATACTTAGTCTAGACTTGAATCCCCCTCGGGAGCAGCATATCAGTGATGTCATTGATTCCACCAGATTCGAATTAGAAATTCGAATTGTTTGTATCATAATTTGAGTAGAGAACTTTGAAATTTACCCATTGCCAATATAAATTTCATCTCTTTTTAAGTTTCCTGGCTTTTAGTGTCCCTACTCTAGCACTTCAAAAGGTAACATTAACCAGGTGTTGTGTATGCATTTCTAGCCAGTTTTCGATGTGTTGCTGTCCATACCATAAAGGAAGGCCCAAATTCACTGTTCTTCACACAGATACATGTTCGTGAAAATTGCAGCACTGCGTTCGTGAAGGCAGAAAGTGCCTCAGTGTCAGATTTAGTAAGTCGCCCGCCAATGATGTCATCGGCCACACTCACTGGAAACCAAGCTGGTCTGCATCACACGGAGCCTTGTGCTGCGGTGCAAAGGAGACTCTGTGGTCTCTAGCCTAAATTCCTACGCACACCATCACAGACCTTAGATATGTAAGATTTATGCTATAATGTTATACACACGTTACATGTAGGTATAGCATTCAATATTAACCTTTGCTATACCCAGGGCTCGAGTCGGGGTACCAATCGGGTGGACGGCGTCCCCCACTTATTTTACCGGGGGGACGCTGTCCCCCCTGCCAAACAGCTGGACTTCACTCTTTTGCCTCTCTGGGACGAGGAGCTCGGCACCCTTCGTGACGTCACTTCCTGTCACGGCGTCACTTCCGGTGACAACGTCCCCCTGGCTTCTTGTTTTTACGACTTGTGCCCTGGCTATACCTGTCTTTCATTAACATTAGGTTTTGGGACAAAGATAGATTACGCTATTTAGTAAATCTGGCTTTGCCCCAAAACCTAAGGCATTTGTGTTGGCCTGCCCCATATATTCGCTCCCTGCATACATGAGCAGGGCAAAGGTGTTAAGGGTTTGAGCACAGCGTGAGGGTCAGCTTTCAGTCCAAAATAGCTTTTGTGCCAGCAAGTTGATCCTTTGATGCTGTTTGTTTCTCTTTCCAAAGCTTTAACTGGTGGTGTAACAAAACCTTAGCCCCTCCCCGCGCCTCCCCCCATTGTAAGGAATGCCAAGGGCCCCATTTTTTTTCTACCACCCTGTTATTCCCTCTGCTCATGTTCAAATACTTAACCACTGCAGCATTCTATCTACGATATCAACAAGGCTTTTGGCAATACAGTTAACTTCAGAGAGCTCAACATACTCTTCGGTCCGCAATGGAAGGGCATACCAAAAGTTATTTTCTGTGCCATTAACTTACGAATTGACGTTGAGGGGGTGCCTGTATGCATATCCTTGCTCTCTAAGAAACCTATATCATTTCAACAAAGGGGCGGCTGTTGACATTTGAAAGTGGTGAGTGGTGAGGCGTAAATACTGCACTGTGGTGAGCGTGCGTAGTGAGCGTGCCCGACCCCCTTACGGGGGGTTCGGGAGGCTTCTCCGCCGAGAATTTTTTTTAAAAAGAGTGTGCAAATGGTGCATTCTCAAGCAAATTTGAAAAAGAGGTGGCTCGGCGAACACATCTCTGGGAGTAGCCAGACAAGTCTCTTTGCACTTGCACAGATACATCACTCTCCCTGAATTCACAAAGGCACACTACACTACTCTCCCTCCACTCATAGACCCATTACTCACCCTTCCCTGGCACATCACTAAGCCGTAAGCCTGCATTCACCCATCCACATCACTCACCCTGGACTTACACAGGCACACTTCTCAACCTGCACTCACACAGACACCACTCACCCTTTGCTACACTGCACTCAATAGGTTTAATTTATAACAAATACAGCCGGCCTAGGTATTTGTGATACGACTTTAAAAAAATAAAATAATCGATTTTAACGATAATATACAGAGAATTCCTTCAATTACATTGCTCATGGTGACCACAATGTGCCATATATACAAAGCATTAAACAACAGTGGAAATGATAACACCCTTACAGCATTCGGATTCGCTCCCGCAAAAATGTACTCATTCCAATGTTTGTTTTATGGAAAATAATTATTAAAAAAATAAAGTCATGTAAAACAGGAAACAGACAAATTCATTTACATGTGCGACATCATAAAAGCGAATAGAGATATCCTGCTTGGATCATAGCTATGATGCAGCAGTCAGCTGCAGTGCTTCATGGCTTCCAGCCATGTACATTGCTTAACTATTTATGATTTTAAAGTGCCTGCTGCAAGTAGCACCAACAGGATTAAATAAAGCAGAGCAAATCTCAGAAGTCTTTGTTTAAACACAAACACAATACCGCAGTCCATCTGCCTCTCCAGGTGCGTGCACTCCTGATATAGCACTGTCCTTTATAACCAAGTATGAGGCGCTGAGCAGGAGATATGTTTAATATCCTGATTACCAGCTAAAAAGCGGGCTGCTCTCAGTGTGTCAAAGTGTGAAAAGGAAAATGCCCTTCAAATACTGCGATGCGTGAAAATCAAACTACTAACTGGAACTTTTTTTTTAATCAAGGTATTGATAAATGGCAGCAGCTGACATACAGAAGCTATATGTAACACTTTCTACACAAAGCTAGTTTAACCTTGGGCGCTCTTGAAACCCTCGAATAATCATTGGCGTTGAGTGTGAAGGAAGCACCGGGCAAACTAAACGCCATTTTCAGTAAGCAGCAAGTTAGTCAGGTGAAGTTAGGATGTTAATTTAAACTTGACATGAAGCAGTAAACAGATCCAGTATTCCACAGATTCTGTAAACCTTGCGTAGACAACTCTGCTTGCAGTAATAGTTGATAAGACGGTGTTCTTATGAGATGTTGTGTACAATAAATGAAAATGTCCTTAACACATTCTAGAAAAGTCAAGAAGACGAGTGTGATGTATAACACTGGCCTGCATTTGTGTTAACTTTAGATGAAACACGTCATAGAAACTGAGCTGGCATTAGTGCAGCTTGTGGTCGATTCTAGTGGTTACATGTCAACTGTTAATCCTTTCACCACTTCTGGCGTCTTACCCAACAGCACTGTCTATGTGCATTACACGGGTTGTAACTGAAACTGTAAGCCCTAGAATGCACTAAAACAATTAGCTAACAAGCCCAGGCGCCGCGGGAAGGAGTCATTCATAAAACGAGAGTTCTTAGTGGGTCTGTTGCCAATCTCTAGATGGACTACAACGTTCGGCAACGTGTCTGATGCTCAGAGTAAATCAAGCGCGCGCTGATATACTGACCGCCACTATGAATAGTTGTGAGAGCTGTAATGCAACACTGTTTACCAGTGAACATGTACGTTTCACTGTTTGCACTGCAGGTCCCGAAACAACATTTTGCCTGTTCATTCAGCTACACTTGACATTATAATGACCACCTACCACCACTTGTGCTATGTGACACAACCTTTGAACAGAATGGTTCTAGATACTGCCACGGAGCTTCATTTGACGGTGGAAGTCAACGTGCCACAGAAAATGATGATTTACACATTCGTGGCTCGCGGGGGTGGAATGGGGGTGGGGGGTGTCGCGAGGGGGGTATTAAAATACATTTAAAAAATCCTACCTGAGGTGAGGTCCTGAGCAGGTCCGCACCGCCCTGGGTCCGTTGGCGCCTACAGCCCCTCTCAGCCAATCCTGATGCTGCCAGCAGCGCCAGGATTGTCTTAGGGCACGGCTATTCTTCGCCCGCAGCACGCTCATTAGGAGCCCGAAGGGCTCCTAATGGGCATGCGCAGCCAAGTCAAAACACAAGTGCGCATGAGTGGGCACGGTGCAAAAATTCGCCCTCCGTCCCCACTCATGCGCACTTGTGTTGTGCTGCTGCCTGTTGCCCCCCACTGGTCTGACAATCATTTCAGTCAACATGACGCCAGACCGCCCACCCCCATCAGTCTCTGAAGATGCTGGGCGGTCCGACGTCATGCTGACTGACATGATTGTCAGTTCTCCCTTGGCTCTTTGAACTTAAGTAAACTGAGAGTTTACTTAAGTTCAAAGACGCCGAGGGAGCTGCGGGCGCCCCCACTCCCCAATGGACGCACCGCCTGTTTCAACCCTTAACAAAAGGATCGAGAATGGGGCTGCTTTTTGAGCGACGTGCAGATGCAAATGAAAGTCAGTCAGCAAGAAGTGAGGATTAAGTTTTCCTCGTCGCCAACTTCCCCAGTTATTTAAAACCTAAGGGGCAGATTTACAAGCTCCTTGCACCACTTTTGCGTCATTTTCCCTTGTTAAAATGACGCAAAAGTGGGGCAAGGGGCTTGTAAATCTATCCCTAGGTTTTTTCCTCCTCATGCTCAATTTCCTAACTCTTTAGTTTTCATTTTATACAAAAAAAGTCCACATGGTGTAGTAGGCCACTAGTGAAAACAGAGCGGTACAAAAGGGGGTGGTGATGGACGGAGCATCTGAACCAATCAAACACTCACACCCAGTCAACAGTTCTGGGTTTAATCCATCACCGTTCTTTAGCCCACTCTGCCACCCCAGTTCAGACATGGCCATATGCAAATCAATTTGACCCTGTGCCTCATGGGTACAGTCCATCCCGAACTGCCAAGCCGTGCCTTCCCTGTACCGGAATCAAGCTTCCAAGGACCAGTTTCTCGCATTTCAGCCGTCTTCAGCCAGGCTTGCTTGAATCCAGTGGCAAGGTGAGCAAGGGACTCACGTCTGAGCATACCCTGCCAACTTATGGCAAACAAAGCGGTACATCACCACCCCCTTTTGTACCGCTTTGTTCGCCATAAGTTGGCAGGGTATGCTCAGACGTTGAGTCCCTTGCTCACTTTGCCACTGGATTCAAGCAAGCCAGGCTGAAGACGGCTGAAATGCCAGAAACCGGTCCTCGGAAGCTTGTTTCCGGTCCAGGGAAGGCATGGCTTGACTGTTCGGGCTGGACTGTTCTCATGAGGCACAGGGTCAGACTGATTTGCATATGGCCATGTCTGAACTGGGGTGGCAGAATGGGCTAAAGAACGGTGATGGATTAAACCCAGATCTGTTGACTGGATGTGAGTGTTTGATTGGTTCAGATGCTCCGTCCATCACCCCCCTTTTGTACCACTAGTGAAAACAAGCATTCTCAATGCATTAGGTCTCGCATTTGGGAGAGTTTAATCTATTGGCATTGTAAATGACAATGCCTTTTTTTGTGTTTTTAAACCCAACACACATATAAAAGGCATTGTTATTTATAATGCCAATAGCTCAAACTCTCGCAAATGCGAAACCACTTTAATGGTTGCCTTGCCCTATCTTTATACGCTGCTCGCCGTATTCAGGTTACAGTGAGCAGTGTCTAAAGAAAGGGACACAGCCAATATTAAAGTGAAAGCGCGGTATGGGGCGATTTCACCCCAATAAATAGATAAATAAATCAAGGTTCTGTAACCTGTGGCTGCTAAAGTTAAAGCAGACCGCGCTGGAAAATTAAATGTTAAAAAAAGCAAAGCCACTATACTTAAAGCGGACCGTGCTGCAAATAAATAAATAAATAAGCGCAACCACTATAGTTAAAGCGGACCTGCAGGTGTTACTATTTAAAATATAAAAGCGTGCAGCATGCTGCCGTGTAGGAAAGCACATCGTCGGTTAAATACTGGAAGATAATTAAAGAAAATTGTGCTCACAGAGTAGATAAAGCAGACCATGTAACAACACAAGTAAAAAGTCCAGTCGTTATGGGAGGTTACTAATGCAGACAATGAGGTACCAAGGAGGGACTACTAAGAATATTCATGAATAAAAAGCAGGAATTTAGAAAGGAGAGTAATAGGAGCCAATTGAAAAGATGGGTGGGAAATGGGCAGAGCTTCTATTCCATACCTCAATACAGCACGCCTCACACAGCAGCGCATGTGGTGCCTAGGCTCGACCTGAAAATACTCCACCTAAGAGAGCGGAATCTGCGTCTGCGACCTCTTTGCCCCAGTGCTGGACAGAATTGGGTCTATGTGCTTTGTTGGAGGCTGTAGAACTAAGAGATTTAAGTTTGATTCCTGGTTCTCCCACTTCTGTGCAAGAACCTGGTCAATTCAATTCAAAATACTTTATTCGGTTTATACAGAAAACCATAAAAGTAAACATATCACGATAAAAGAAAAGAGTCATTCAGAATACAATATGAATTAATTTTCAGAAACAATACATTATCAATTAAAAAGGAGATACATTACAAAAAATAAAAGTTGTAAAACTACAGCGATTTGTCTAATTTAAGAGCCCATAAATCAATTATTTAACAGTATCCTTGGTATCGTCTCCAACTATTTAATTAATTCCCTCATTCTCATAGCTGTATTCAAGAAAGTGGCAACATTAAAAATGTCCCTTCTGTTGGACAACAATTGGAGATATAAAAGCGCAGGTTTCACTTGTGTAAACCCCTTGTCCTTTAACAATGGTACAATACATTTTTTCCGTATCTCCCTGAGGTGCCCACAAAAGAACATAAAGTGGGCCGTATCCATTATTGAGAAACCGTTGCAGGTACATACTTTCAGGTCTATCTCCCTAGTCCAACATGTCCTCCCAGAGATAAGTAGATGAATCTTATTTAATCTGAACTTAGTTAAAAGATATCTATGGTTGGCATTGTTGACAACTTTCAGATATAATTCTAAATCGTCATCCGATGTAACAACCAACTGATGGGATCTCACAGATGGCTTGATCAACTCCAAACCCTCTCTATTCATCCCTCTGTGCATTTTAAAGTTGGTCTTAACCCATTTTATATCTGCTTTAACCAGTTTAGATGGTTCCTCAAAAAGTTCCAGGCGTCCTAATGAGACTGCAATTTTTTTCACATAGCTTAACCATGGAATAGAGTCCCAGTGTGCTAGTCTGAGGCAATCCTTCAAGATCTCATGATTTACCTCAACCTCTTGGTTTAACCATACCGAGATCCACTTCAAAAGGGGGGCAATAGCAATTGGATCTTCTAGATAGCCCACTCCACACTCTTGGTGGACAATAAAACATGATGTCGATTGGGGGACTGAGAGGATAGACTTTAAAAATGTGTCCTCTGCCACTTGTAGCTGCTTAACATTCTTGAATCCCCATAAGTCTGCACCATACATTGCAATAGAGACGCATTTGGCGTCGTAAACTTTTAATACTGCTTCCAATGATTTTACTCCCAGTTTACGAGAAAAGCTCAAAACAGCCGAGATAGATCTTATGAATGCGTTTCTCTTCTCCACTAATTGGGGGAGCCAGGTGGATTTTTCATCAAAGACTACCCCTAAATATGGGAATTTGGATACCCTGGATAGCCTATTTCCATTGCAATGTAAGGTCATCAGCTTCCTTTGCCTGCCCCTCGTGCCCAGGGCCATAACATGGGATTTAGTATAGTTGACATCAAGGTCCAAAGCGGACATAAACTCATAGAATGAGTTTAAAAGACTTTGTAAACCCACTGGTGTGCGCGATATAAGAGCGGCATCATACGCATATAACAGAGCGGGCAGTAAAAACTTGCCTGCCTATGGAATATCTTTATAGGCTATTCCCAAAACGCTTGCTAGTTCATTAATATATAAAGTAAATAATATTGGGGCTAGTATACAACCTTGCCTGACCCCATTAGATATTCCAATTTCTCCTGTCCTATTCCCCTTCCGATCGTATCTCACTGTAGCAGTGAGATCCCGATGGAGATCAGCAAGAAAGTATACTATGTTCTCATCGATGCCCATTTTGAGAAGTAATTCCCAAAGCTTGGACCTGTTTACTCGATCAAAAGCCGAGGACAGGTCCATAAAGGCTATATACAGGCATCCTGGCTTTGCTAAGGTATACTTTCCGATTAACAATTGAAGGTTAAGGCTCTGGTCAATGGTACTATGTCCCTTTCTAAACCCGTACTGTACGGGAGCGAGGGTGTTTGTCTCCTCGAGCCAATCGGATAATTTAGATAATACCATCCTACCAAGTACCTTTACTGCAGAATCTATAAGGGAGATTGGGCGGTAATTACTTGGCTCTCCTCTGTTACCTTTTTTAAAAATAGGGACAATTACCGACTGCGACCAGGTCTTGGGGATCCCTGTTGTTGGAATTCTATTAAAAATATTGGTTAAAACTTTAGACCATGTCTCTATATCAGATTTAAAAAGGTCTGCTGGCACACCATCAGGGCCAGGGGCCTTGTTACTGGTCATTTTATTGATAGCTTCGACCACCTCTGCCTCGTTCACTTCTAGAGAATAGGAGGAAGTAGACCCCCTACTACTATTGTCGCCTCCTACGGACATGTGTTCGTAAACTAGTTTAAAATGTGAAAACCACTTGTCCTCTTGGATGGCGCAATCTAAGACATTATTGCTTGAATCTGAGAAGTATGGTTTGTTAATCACTTTCCAGAATTTTGCACTATTTTTTATAACGTCTATAGAGGTCAGTTCTACCCAGGCGTCCTCCCTAATTTCCCGCCTCCTCTGCATTACTGCAGCCTTATAAGCTTTCCTTAATAAAGCTACTTGCTTCCTATCAATAGGCTTACATTTCAGGGCCTCCTTTAATTTGCGGTTACATGTTGAGCAATTACGGTCGAACCACCCAGTAGATCCTGAGTCTTTTACTTTACTGTTATTTGTTAAGTCAATCATGATCTGGCGGCAAACCGTTTGATATGCAGCCGCTACTTCCTTGTCCCCTGCTTCCTTATCCAAACAGATGCGAATCTCCTCGCCTCTAGTGTGGAAAAGGTTGCGTGAGAAGTCCTCGGGGATGACTTTGCCCCACTTAATTCTCCGGGCCTGATCTGTGGTCTGAAGATCTAAATCGATCCTACTATTTGATCTAATTTCGGGACCATTAAAAACTCCATTAATTCGTAAAAAAACTGGATTATGGTCACTAAAATGAGACCATTCCGGGGAGTATTCTACAATGTTACTCCCTAATGTTGAACTTATAAAAATGTAGTCAATAATTGACCCACGGCCATTTCCCTTAAAAGTTGGTATATCAGGGTCATCCCCCGTCGGCAACATCAAACCATTTTCTGCAAGGATAGATTCCAACAATGACCCCTGTTCCGTATGTTCAAAGTGAGAGTCCATCTGCCCTGGAGGAGCAGAAAGATCATTAGGCGGACATTTATCAGGACATCTATGGATGTTAAAGTCCCCCAACAAAATTACATAACCATCATTCTCTGGCAATTCCATGTAAGCTGTTAAGAAAGAGTCCAACGCTGTCAGGTTACCTGTTGAGATTGCTCTATCAAAAGAATTATAAAAATTCACAATTAACACATTTTGAGCCCCTCTGCAAACAACTTTGACAACCAAACAATAAGGTGAACCAGAGTCGATCACAGTATATGTTCCTGCAATGTTAGCAGCCACTAATGTTACCAGGCCTCCTCTTGCTCTACCGCTAGAGGTGGCGACCGCGGGGAGGAAATACGTAGTATAACCATCTAAGGTAAGTATGTTATTGGTGTCCCAGGTCTCTTGAAGGGCAATGATATCAGCAGAGCCTAAACATTTCCTCCAGATAGGATCATCAATTTTGTTTCTAAGCCCAGCAATGTTCCAGGTTCCCACCTTGATGCCTCTTACTACTCTTGAGACAGTCCTATTCTCCAGTTCATGTGCTGAGCTAGTTTTTTCAGCATTACCGGTTCCAGGGTCATCGATGATTGAATCTACTATCATATCATTCATGTTTTTGGTACTGTTATTTGGACTCGTTTCTATCAAGGACACCGAATCAACACTTTTGAGTTTATCCAAATCTGATGGGATGATCACCTGTTGTCAATCGACCCAATCTAAGTCCGTCAAACATGCAAACTGGTTTGTCATCGGGACATTATATGGGTTATTTAATGTATTAGGGACCCCGGCATGACCGTGGTTATAGCCACCCAACATGCTGTTACCCCTACACCTATCTGTTTGGAATCTGGGGTCTTGATTATACCTGCCTCCTCTACGTTGGACTAAATTCCACCTCTCCTCGCTAGTCCCGTACCAACCATTGGGGTGTCTTTCCCTGATTACCTCTTGCCTCATGCTTCCTCTATGAGGGATTGGGTTTTTCAGCCAGCTCCATCTATTATCTTGTTGTTCCTTTGGCATATAGAAAAAGGACAGGGGTCTAGCCGTGACCAGGGAACCATTTTGTTTGCGAGGGTTTCTCCTACAGATGTGTTCTACAACTTGTGGGTCTTCGAAGGTCACGACTATACAGTCGCCATGTATGGTTTTCCGGTTATGTCCTACCCATGGCGTTCTTTCAGCCATTAGCATGTTGCCACAAAGATTTGGTGGTAAGGGGTGATTATTCATAAGCCAGTGACATACCTTATTTTTAAGTGTCTGGAAAGTTTCTTATTGTGAGGGGGCCAGTTCTGTTACTCCAGTCAGTATAATCACATATGGGCAAGCATCTGGAGGAAGATGGATATTGCGCCGTGTTTGATTTATTGCAGTGGGGACTGGGTCAATCTGTGGGGCAGGGATTATGGGAATACTAGAGTTAGTTTTAGCAGTGGGCTTACTTAATATATGAGTTTGTGCATGTGGACTTGTCTTATTCATCACGGGGGTTGGCAAGTTCAGAGTCTTGACCTTTGTCATTTTCCGATTTTCTGTTGCAGTATTCTTGGCAACTGGTTGGGCTTTAGTTAATATAGTGGGGGCGTTAGCGGCCCTATTGGCATAGCTACTATCATGATACCTAATATCTTTGTGTATATCATGTAGCACTTTTTCAATGCCGTTAAGTCTAGCTTCTAGGGGTGCAAGTAAATTTTTTTAAATTTCCGTTAAATTACAACCCAATGAAGCCTCTAACCCAACAACTTCCCCATTAATGTCATGATGAGACCTATCAGCTGTGATGCTATCCTGGAGAATATCCGCTAAGGAATCATCCAAAATAGTATCATCGATGATGGTCAGGGGCAGACTGACGGTATCTTGGCCATTTTTAACTGCCCCATTTATCTGACCAGTAGATTCAGTTACACAATCTCTTACCTCTACTGAGTCGGCCATGTTATTTGCTTCCTCACTGATTTGACTAGCAAGTGCGGGACGGGCTTTTTTAGCTTTAGTTATACAAGCAAATGATTGCTTACGCTTAGGGATTGCCCCCTCCCTCTTCCCCCTTCCTCGTTCATCTATACATTGTGTCTGGTTAATCACTTGGGGAATTGGTTGTACTTGCCCCGTACAGCTCTTCGGGGAGGTAGAATGCTCATCCTGAGGGTTTATGGGCAATGGGACTGAGGAGTCTATCTGACTAACATCCATAACATGGATATCAGCCACAGCCTGAACTAGGTTGGGGGTTTGTGAGGGTTTATCTGGGGTGCGTGCAACGCCAATAAGGCCTAACGACGATCTCCTTGCTATTGCTAATTCATGGGACACCCTTCTTTCCATTAATACAATGCCCTCATTAATCAGGGAGTTGGTGCGCACAATAAAATCATCTAGTTTCCCAGTCAGTTTTTTCCCTCCCGCAGCTGCCATGCTTCTGGTTTCACGGCACTCCATAAGTCTTATCAAGGCAGAACCAGGAACGGAAGTAGCGGGGAACGTGGGCACTATTACAGGGTGGTATTACAAACAAAAAACAGTAACAGCTTAATACATTAATAAGGAGATATAACCCCCCCCCCTAAACTAACCAATATGGCGCACGAAAAGGAACTATCACATAAAATTCAAAATGCGACCTCAAATCAAAGAGCCTAGGCCCAGTCCAGTCTCTACCGGCCTCGGACGGCCACAGACGATCCCGCCCTTGTCCCGGGCTTCTCCCGGCGCACTCCCGCGCGCTCCCGCGCAGCGGGTACACTGTAGACTGTTAATAGCGTGGACGGTGATTGGCGATGGGCGGTGGCGGGCGGAGCCGGCAGGGAGAGCAGCCCAGCTGGTGTTTTACAGGCACGCAGGGACTCCTGGTCCACGGAGTCCCTGCCTTGTGCTCGCAGCCCTGCCGGTCAGCCAACAACAACAAGCCCCACCTGCAGCAACTCCCGCGGTCACAGCCGCGCTGCGGGACCCGCGAAGCGGGTCCGGCGAGTTGCTACCGTCAGCCCCGGTAGTGGGATCACCTCAAATATGGCAGCAGCAGGGAGGTAGGTTTCTTAGCGGCGTCCTGTTTAGAATAGTCCCACTTGCTGATTACCTCAACCCCCTTTAACTCCGTGGGCGGGGGGGGGGGCGGAGCCAGCAGGGAGAGCAGCCCAGCTGGTGTTTTACAGGCACGCAGGGACTCCTGGTCCACGGAGTCCCTGCGTTGTGCTCGCAGCCCTGCCGGTCAGCCAACAACAACAAGCCCCACCTGCAGCAACTCCCGCGGTCACAGCTGCGCTGCGGGACCCGCGAAGCAGGTCCGGCGAGTTGCTACCGTCAGCCCCGGTAGTGGGATCACCTCAAATATGGCAGCAGCAGGGAGGTAGGTTTCTTAGCGGCGTCCTGTTTAGAATAGTCCCACTTGCTGATTACCTCAACCCCCTTTCACTCCGTGGGCAGGGGGGGCCGAGCCGGCAGGGAGAGCAGCCCAGCTGGTGTTTTACAGGCACGCAGGGACTCCTGGTCCACGGAGTCCCTGCCTTGTGCTCGCAGCCCTGCCGGTCAGCCAACAACAACAAGCCCCACCTGCAGCAACTCCCGCGCTCACAGCCGCGCGGCGAGTTGCTACCGTCAGCCCCGGTAGTGGGATCACCTCAAATATGGCAGCAGCAGGGAGGTAGGTTTCTTAGCGGCGTCCTGTTTAGAATAGTCCCACTTGCTGATTACCTCAACCCCCTTTAACTCCGTGGGCGGGGGGGGGGCGGAGCCGGCAGGGAGAGCAGCCCAGCTGGTGTTTTACAGGCACGCAGGGACTCCTGGTCCACGGAGTCCCTGCCTTGTGCTCGCAGCCCTGCCGGTCAGCCAACAACAACAAGCCCCACCTGCAGCAACTCCCGCGGTCACAGCCGCGCTGCGGGACCCGCGAAGCGGGTCCAGCGAGTTGCTACCGTCAGCCCCGGTAGTGGGATCACCTCAAATATGGCAGCAGCAGGGAGGTAGGTTTCTTAGCGGCGTCCTGTTTAGAATAGTCCCACTTGCTGATTACCTCAACCCCCTTTAACTCTGTGGGCGGGGGGGGCGGAGCCGGCAGGGAGAGCAGCCCAGCTGGTGTTTTACAGGCATGCAGGGACTCCTGGTCCACGGAGTCCCTGCCTTGTGCTCACAGCCCTGCCGGTCAGCCAACAACAACAAGCCCCACCTGCAGCAACTCCCGCGGTCACAGCCGCGCTGCGGGACCCGCGAAGCGGGTCCGGCGAGTTGCTACCGTCAGCCCCGGTAGTGGGATCACCTCAAATATGGCAGCAGCAGGGAGGTAGGTTTCTTTGCGGCGTCCTGTTAGAATAGTCCCCTGGTCAAAAAAGATATTGTCCCTGTGCTTTGAAACCCTTATCTGCCACAAGTGGGAATTCTTTGTGAAAAGCAGTATTACAGGCTACAAGAAAATTGAACAGACATCTAGTAAACATAGCCATTCATCTATTCGCAACCACCTCTATGTCCAATCTAAGATCATGAAGCCCAATCACTCTCCTACCCACTTTAGGTCAACCCTTAATATTTGAGCCCTAAAACTTTGCCCAGGGCAGTGATGTGATGTGGATTTCTTTTCTTCTGCAAAGCAGACATACACATTGAGGAATTCTGGATTCTAGTGGAAGGTGACAGCAAGAGCACAAGAAAAGGCAGCTAAGGTTTCAAGACAAAAAAACATATTGTTATTTATATATTGTTATTTATTTATAGTGTTTTATAAAGTGTGACCATGATGCAAGGGTATCAGAGAGCTCTACATAGGGTTTAATGAACAAAGTGATAGGTATAGACAGGTACATAAAAAGTACTGAGCCAAAGTAGGCTGTTGCAACAGATATCCCATAAAGCGCCTGTCTGTCAATTAATATTGCTGTAGTCCACATTGCTCTAGCATCTTCATGGTGGTTATTTTGCTGCTGCTCCGAAACTATTCAGATCCTGGTCCCCAGGGGACCAACATTTTAAAGGGTTCTCCTGTAAATGACCTGCTTCTGACCAATCTAGAAAATGCTGCCATTGTGATGACCCTTCCGCCCTGGGGAGGTGATCTTCGAGAGGTCTATGCAAGGAATCTATTCAATATGGATCGTTTGGATTAGGGTATTGTTATATCTTTTAGGAAAGAACTTAAAATTATAAAACAGGTGTAATCAAGAGACAGGCCCTTCCACATTGTTGGAGCCAAAATACAGATTGAGTAACTTAAATTTCACTACTGGTCATTTCTCTTTAATTTGAACAAGAAATCTTCAGATGGAGCACATTGGAGATGAGCGGCTTGATGAGTCAAATGTTTTTTCCCAATCCGTGTTTATGTCGAAATAGGTTAGCCATTGTAGGCCATGGTCTTGTGGACTAAGATTAAGGTTTTCTTTCAAAGATATAATGCCCCTATTTTTGTCTTGCCATGCATACAGTATTTGTGTAATCTTGGACAAATCACTTCATCCTCCTCATGCCCAGCTTCCAGATCCATCATTTGGGAGCACTCACTTGCTTAGTGCTACATAAGAAATTGGATTTCAAACTTATTGCAGCACAAAACTATACATGGATTTGTGGGTATTAGATCTCAACTCGAAGTGCACTCTGGTGGAGTTGTTGAATGGCCACGTCCCCCGCAGAGGGACATTAGAAGGGACAGCCCCTTAGTGTTTCCTTACTGCCTATCAAGGGTAGTATTTTTTCAGTCCCATCTCGCCTTTAAGTTGGCCACAGCAGGAGTGCTAACCCCCGACTGCCCCCCCCAAAGGGATGATACCACTGTAGTAGTTTAAGTTTCACAAAATAAGGGACCACCTGAAAATTCTAGAAGTTCATAGGACAGGGAAACAACCATCAACTGCATAACATTCCTAAGCAACAAGAGACTTTATAGAAAATCAAGCCCTATACATAAGGCAATGATAGCCGCATAAGCTTAGGGTACCAGATAAAAGACAGTTAAAATTGTATCATTTTATTAATAAAAAGTTAACAATTATGACATAAACATACATAAAAATGATTGTGCATGGCATAATGTCCAAATAATGTATTAATTACCTTGCACAAACATAAAATAATCAATTACTTAACGACAAGAATAAAAAACACAGTTTCAATGAAAACAATCACAAGTGGCTAAGATGTAGTCTAGTTCATAGAGTCTTCTACGTGCGTTTGGGGATGCAAGCGCCTTCTTCAGGAAGAGCCACGATAAGTTTTGTGCAATACAAAACACATATACAATACACATGTTAAACACATATTGGTACACTGAAACTTAAGCAGGGATAACGGTTGTGCGTGAAAATGTCAAGGGAGACTCTAGGGAGAAAAAGGGAGAAAAAAGTGAAATGGATGGAAAGGTGAAATAGAAAGATACCTTGTGTATGAGACTGATATGAGAAATGTCTCTAAGTATCAAAGCACCAAGAAGAAAACTCCCAGATTGGTGACATTGAAAATAGGAAATAAGGACGACCTTTATTGTGCATAGATACCTATATCACCCTAGTTGAGAACAACAATCAGTACATTAAAACTTACTCAGAGAGTACTGAAATAAATATCTTGCTGTTGTGATGAAAGAGACAGAGATTGCTGTACTGAAAATAAATGGATATGGATTTGAACAAGAATATGACATTTCAAACTATAAACATTGTAATAAAAGTAAGTAAAACGGAATCCAAATTGTATCGGTAAAGAGATCCTTTATTGTGCAGCCAGTGAACTTCAGCGCAGCAGTTGAATGCCGTTTTTCTGTCCTGCAACGTTATTTAACCCCAGCGTTACCTTCAAACCACAACACGGACACGCAATCCAAACTTGCATGCAAACCGCAACATTCAAACCACAACATACAGACACGCGGCACACACACACATTCAAACCATACACAGTATATATTGTTTGTGAATGACGTGCGTGTGTTCACGTGCGTCATTTCAAACAATAACCATACACTACACACCTCCCTCCTTTTTATTTTTTTTTTATTTTTTTTTTAATTTTTTTTTTTATACAAGAACAAAGTCATTGAACCTTGATGGAATTCTGCGATTCCTTGAACTTCTTAGTAACTCTTGCGAATTGGAATCACAACCAATGGAAACAGTAGATGGTACAGATGACTTTGAATCATTAGCATCAACATCCAAAAATACATTGAATGAGTCATTATCATCCAAAATCACATTGGATGAATCATCTTCAGGGGATTCCTTGCTGATATTATATTTTGAAACTCGGCTAAAATGCCAAACACTTCCATCAAACACCCTTACCGCATTCTTAAATACTTTAACAACTTTAACAGGATCAGACCACTTCGCTAGTCCTTTATGTACATAACTGCCTTTTTTTAATCTCACAAAATCACCTACACGAATAGGCACACAACACCTTGTTTCCACTTTTGACATATCCTTCTTCATTTTTTCCTTATGAACATGAACCTTCCTGCGAATTTCTTCAAAATCAATTTCCGCAAAATCAATACGATTACTATCCTTGTTCTTTAACCACCAAGGAACCAAATTAGTACTGGGTTTACGCCCTCTCAACATCTCAAAAGGAGATAGCAAGGTAATGGCATTGGGAGCAGTCCTATATGACAACAGCATGGATTGTAATGCTTTGTTCCAGCACAACCCACCTTTGACAGCTAATTGTATGGCCTCCTTAACCACTCTATTGAATCTCTCTATTTGACCATTGGCTTCAGGATGGAATACTGCTATTCTCCTATGAAAAATGCCACATCTACTAAAATACTTTTCCATTTGTTTACTGACAAACTGTGGGCCATTATCTGTCATCACTTCTTGAGGAATACCCTCTCTGCAAAAAACTTCATCCATAAACTGTATGATAGCATCACTAGTAACTTCCTTAACCGTCTTTATCTCTGGCCACTTTGAGAAATAATCTATGAGTACTATACCAAAAGAATGTTGCTGTGGTAAAACACTAAATGGTCCAATAATATCAATGCCAATCTTATTCCATGGTGATGCAGGTAATCCAACAGGTTGTGGTACACTGGGTAAGGCTTTAGCTGTTTTATCACTCTTAGCACATAACTCACATAGCTTTACTTGTTGCTCGACAAAATAATCAATACCCGGCCACCAGAAATTGTTCTTTAAACGTCTTCTAGTGACTGATATTCCAAAATGCCCCACATGAGCTAAATCCAGAAATCTTTTCCTAAGACCGAAAGGTGGAATAAATTTATCATTTCTTAGTAAGATGCCATTTTCTATTGCCAGTTCATCCTTAATTTTGTGATAACTCATTAAACCTCCTGTAAAGTTCCTTCCTTCAGGCCAACCTTTTAATACATATTCCTTAACTTCTTTGAGTTCTAAGTCCTTGTTCATTTCCTCATTCCATGTCTCTTCTTCTACTATCGAATTTTCTCCAAACACTAAATTAACATCATTATAAACATGTGCCACTTCACATTCATCTTTGTCAACCACATCAGAATCTCTGCATGCCAATGGAAGCCTTGACATGCAGTCAGCATGAACATTTGATTTCCCAGGAATGTATTCCAAAGAATACTGAAAATTTTGTAACCTAGATGAAAGTCTAGCTAACCTAGAAGAAAGTGTACGTCCTCCACCTGGTGATAATATATGTACCAAAGGCTTGTGATCAGTTTTAATGGTGAATTTCGTTCCCCACAAAAAAGGTCGAAAATGCTCAGCACCCCAAACACATGCCAAAAGTTCTCTTTCAATTACTGAATAATGACGTTCAGACTCTCTCAACGTTCTTGAGGCATAAGATACAATCCATTCTTTACCCCATTCCTCTTGAATCAGCACCGCACCCAATCCACAATTACTTGCATCTACTGTCACAATACATTTCTTGCCAATCACAAATGGTTTAAGACAGGGTGCCTTAATTATCATTGACTTTACAGCATTAAAAGTTTCAGTCATAGTTTCTGTCCATTCAAATTTTGCATTTTTCTTCAAGAGCATCCTGAAAGGTTCAATTACACTTGCATAGTTCTGGATAAATTTTGCATAAAATTCGACAAGACCTAAAAAAGCAACTAATTGTTCTTTGTTCTGAGGAACAGGAGCTTTGCTAATGTTTTCCAAATGCGAATTTTTAGGTCTTATACCACTAGCACTAATACAATGTCCAAGATATTCTACTTCTTCTCTCCTGAATCTGCACTTGGACGCACGTAGAGTTAAACCTTTCTCCGATAAGGCGTTCAATACTTTAAATAGATTCTTGTCATGTTCAATCATGTCTTTCCCAAAGACTAAAATGTCATCTTGGAATGCAATTGCCCCAGTTAATCCACTTAGTGTCTCTTTCATCAGTCTCTGAAAAACTGCAGCTGCACTTGCCAATCCAAAGGGCATCCTGCAAAATCTATACAGCCCTTCAGGCGTAATAAAAGCAGTTAAGTTTTTTGAATCTTCATGCAGTACGACTTGGTGATACGCACTTGCTAGATCAAGACATGAGAATATCTTAGCATTATCCAAGGTGGAAACCATTTCATGTAAATTGGGCAAGGGATGTGAGTCCACACAAATTGCATTGTTCAAACTGCGTAAATCTATGCATACATGAAGATCTCCCCCAGATTTGATCGAAATGACAATAGGAGAAACCCATGGAGAGGATTCGATGGGTTCTATTATTTCCTTTTGGCACATGTCATTTAGAATCTCTTTTAATTTTTCCCTATAAGAAAGAGGCACATTCCTTACTTTATGACGGACAGGCAAAGCATTCGCGTATACTTTTATCCGATGTTCAAATCCTTTATATTTTCCTAGAACATCACAAAATAATTTTGGAAACTTTCCTTTAATTTCAGAAATCAGATCTTCTCCAGTTTTTTCTTGTACAGATTTGCCTGGTTCAGAATCAATAGAATAAACAGGAGGATCAGCGTTAGGATCAAGCTTCATTCCCAATTGTTCTGCATGTGGCCAACCTAATAATGAATCACCAGATTCTGTAATATACACCTTTCCATGTGTAGAGTAGTTCTTAAATTTGAGTTCAGCAATGAAGAAACCAATGAGTCGCAATTTATGGCCTGTATATCCACTTGGCGTGATATCTGGTAGTATCAAATTAACGTTAGGCCAATTAGATTTAAATAAAATGTTAGGTAGAATTGTGTACCATGAACAAGAGTCAACAAATACTTTGGTAGAAACTCCATTAATAGTAATATTACATGAAGGGAATTTCCTTACTTTTGGTTCCTTAGTTATGCACATTATGGTATTCACATCAAATTCACAGTCACTTGAACCTTCATATTCTTGATCTTGAACTAAACTGACTCTCCTTGGTGCTGATCTGCAAACTTTTGAAAAATGCCCTTTTTTCTCACATCTTGAACATACTTTGTCCAATGCTGGACACAATTTCGAATTCCCTAGATGATTACTACTACCACATCTAAAACAGTACATATTGTATGTTCTTGAATCTGCTCTTTGCCACGTGTTCATCCTTTGATCAGGTCTTTGCCACATATTTGTTCTCTGATCAGGTTTTTGCCATCTATTCCTGTATTAATTTTTATACTGGTTATCATTCCTTGTATTAATATTTCTCCCATATTTCCCTGAATCTTTAAACTTCTCATTTTCTTTATTTATAATTAGAATATCAGACTTACTGTTGCTCTGTGAACGTATTTCATCTACAAATTTTTCAGAATGTTCTATTGACTTTGCAATTTCAATCGCTGCATTTAAAGTCATATCAGAAGTCGTCCATAGTCTTTGTTGTATCTTTTTGTTATTAGTACACATAAGAATCTGATCTCTTAAAACTTGATCATAATTAATATGTTCAAAATCACATGTGACTGCTAGTGCTCTCAATGTAGATACGTAGTTATCAATGGACTCATCTGTTTGTTGTTTCCTTGAGTAAAATTTAAACCTTTCCATGACCATATTAATTTTTTTTCCATATCTAATAGCTAATTGCCTGGTAGCAATCTGATATACATCTAAATTAGCAGTGTCACTTAAGGGAGGCAGACTTTTGAATTCTTTAAGTGCTATTCCACCAAGACAGTGCTTTAATAGAGCTAATTTCCTTTCTGCTCCACATTCTTCTTCTTCTAACACATCAACATATGCTAAAAACATAGGTTCCCAAATGTCCCACTCAATGGGAGGATCACCCTTACTGGCTAAAAATGAAGGAGGAGGTTGAATCCCAGTCATTGTTAATGAAAAACAAAGTTAAACAATGAAAGAAAATAAATATTTTACAATTGAAATGTTTGTGACTCACAACAGTGTGTGCGAATCACAGATGTCACTTACTGTTAATTTCCTTCTTGTTTATACTCCTCTAGGCAGATATATTTTATTTGTTCACAATCCACAGTAAACTGAAGAATAAAGTGTTCCCCTTTTTTTTTTTTTTTTTTACGATGATACTAAGTAGTAACCAATGGAAATAGCTCTCACAAATCCTTCTTTGTATTATCCAATGGAAAGCGTCGTGAAAAATCCAATAGAAAGTGCCAATGCAGAAAAATCCAAGTCAAACAGCCAATGAAAACGATTCCTTGCAGAATATACGAAAACCTTCTGAAATTGTACTTGTTGCACGCATGGAAACGTGTTCCTGATCGTCGCCAGTGTAATAAAAGTAAGTAAAACGGAATCCAAATTGTATCGGTAAAGAGATCCTTTATTGTGCAGCCAGTGAACTTCAGCGCAGCAGTTGAATGCCGTTTTTCTGTCCTGCAACGTTATTTAACCCCAGCGTTACCTGCAAACCACAACACGGACACGCGATCCAAACTTGCATGCAAACCGCAACATTCAAACCACAACATACAGACACGCACACACACACATTCAAACCATACACAGTATATATTGTTTGTGAATGACGTGCGTGTGTTCACGCGCGTCATTTCAAACAATAACCATACACTACAAACATAGCATGGGGAATTGCGAATAGTTACCTGCATCAAAATGATATATTAATTTGAAAAACCGCCTTGTATGGGCCCGTCGTAGTTAGAGCCTGCGGTATACGCCTGCGGGCACTATATCGCTGTCCTCGGGAATTAGACCTGGTATTCCGATTTGAGAACTCAAAGTCCAATGACTGTATTGAAGGGTGCTGGTATGTTTTACAGCAATCTGTGAAGTACAAGGTCACATTTTAGAACTCAGACTACGGAAAAATTGACCTGAATGTACATAGAGGTGAAACTGATAATACCTTCAGTATAAGTCTGAGTGTCATGTGGGAGACTAGATTCGATGCATAGTCTCACGACGGTACCAGTATTTAAATCGGGACAAAGAAGAATCACGTGCCTGATGTCTAATGCAGCAGAAAAAATAATACATAAATGAATCAATTAAAACAAAAGAATACATTGAAAGTTACAGTGAATAAATATTAAGAAACATACATTACAGAGGTGTATCACTGTAAGAATTGCACAGCGTACATATCTAGAGGACCGAGTCGAAATGAAGTAAAGGGGCCATATTACATAGTACGGAATGAATTCCTACCGAAAAATAAATAACCCAGGAATGTGATCCAAATGAAAAAATGAATACCGCTGACCTAGGAAATGAACAATGTTTACGTAGGGCAAGGCGTATAATCTTAACGGCTCAGAAGTTCTATGCCGACAACTGTAGATAGCGTATCAAACAGAGAAAAAGGATACTGTCAAAATGCGGGGTAAAATAAAGCTAAGGCGGGGACATCAAAATACCACGATATACAATGGGAGCCATACAAGTACTTACTGGGCAGCGTAACAGTCCGTAATCACAGCGTGTTCAGCCTCGGTAAAATGAACGCTGAATCTATTGGCCAAATGAACGCTGAATCTATTGGCCATTAAATAGCTGAACAGAGCGTGAGCGGGTTCACGTACTTCTGCATAGATGCAAATATAGAGACTGGGTAGAATGGGCGCTAGATGATCTCTGTGCCATAGAGTATGCCTGAACGAAAAAGAGCATGTTAAACATGGAAGAAAGGCAAAATTGTAATGAGACTAGACCGCTGATTCAGTCTCTGTGCCATAGAGTCTACCCGAATGAAATAAAGCATATTAAACATGGAAGAAGGACAACATTTTTATGAAGCTAGACCGCTGTTGCAGAGCCGAACGAGTGTATAATAAAGGATAAGTACACATTTATGGAAAATGATGATAAGGGGTAGGAAAAAAGAAAAGAAAAGAAAAGGATTCAAATCTAATAAAGAATAACTATAAAAGAGATTGTGAATAATGGATACATCGGCTCAAAGTGAGCTGTCTTTCAAGAGTATTAGCCTATAAATATGATCAATAACTTTATGAAAGTGGGCAGAGAAAAGAAAACTCATTTTAACAAGAATTATACTTAATTGCATTTTCCCACGGGATTTCGTTGTTTAATCCATTTCATGGGTGGAAAGAGTGAAAAGCCCCAAAACTTCACGTTTCTTGCGGATTTCCTCAGTTTGGATATTTTCAATGTTGTCCAAGTTTTCAATTATAAACCAGCTGATGTCAGATGGTTTATGATGGTTATCATTGAAATGCTCTACTAAAGGGGCATTCATTCTCAGGTTATTGATAGAAGGCCGATGTTCTGTGAGTATAGTACAGAAAGATCGTGAGGTTTCTCCTACATATCCCATGTTGCATGGGCATATGAGGAGATAGATAACGTTTTTAGTCTTACAGTTAGAAAGCTTTCTAGGTTTGATGGTATATCCTTGATATATCAAAGAGGGTCCTTGTAGAGCACTGTCACATGCATTTGGAGCATTTATAGGTGCCTGTCAGAGGTGCAGCTCCATCGATTGTCTTTTGAATAAAAGGAGTTCCTTCTTTAAACCGGGAATTTGTAACTAAATCCTTGATGTTTCTGTTCCTACGGTGGGCAAATAAAGGTTTAGATAATTTTGATTCTTGGTTTTCTAGGTTACTATTCAATATGTGCCAGTTCGAATTGATGATTTGGCGTACCTTATTATTCATTGTGAAATGCTTAGTAGTGCATACCAATTGGTTGTTGGTCGTGCGTTCTTTCGGTTTCAGAAGACAATCGCGGTCATATAAACGGGCCCGTTTAAAGGACTCACAAACTAGTCTGTGCGGATAACCATGGGCCAGAAATTTAGATTTTAATGTCATGGCCTGGGTATCAAAATCTTGAATGTTGGAGAAATTTCTCCTCAGTCTAAGAAATTGACTGAAGGGTATGCTCAGTTTTTGAGCTCGGAGATGGTAACTCTCAAAATGAAGTAATGTGTTGCGAGCCGTAGGTTTAGTGAATAGATCGACCTCTAACTTGCCCTGATTGTGTCTGATAATGATATCTAAGAATTCGACTTGATCCCGACTAGTGTGTGACTAGTGTGTGACGTGAATCGAAGATTATTGTCACATACATTGAGCCATTTTAAAAATTCTGGTAGATTTTCATCTGAGTCAGTAAAATAAAGAAAATATCGTTGATATAACTGAACCAACCAAAAATTTACTTAAAAAAGGGAGCAATTTCTTTGTGGCTGTGGTGCATCTCAAAATAGGCCATATAAATATTTGCCACAGATGAAGCCACAGAAGCTCCCATACTCACGCCTTTTATTTGCTCAAAAAGGGTGTTACCAAATTCAAAGGTATTTTCTGTTAAGACTATTTCCAGGCATTGTAACAAAAATGTTTCAGGACATGTAATATTGTACTCATCAATGAACCAAGAAACTGCTTCCATTGCTTTATCCTGAGGTATGTTGCTACATAATGATTCTATTTGTTCAGCGATGCAACGGCAACAGCTTCAGCTGCGACACTCTTCTCCGAAGTTTGTGAGAAGCTTCCGCACAATGCGACAACTACAGCGGTGACATCCTTGTTCAGAAATGCGACGGCAGCAGCTCTGATGGCGGCGTGCTTCTCCGGGGATGCAAGGTGCTTTCCTGGATGCGGTGCAATGCGACAGTGACGGCAGCGACACCCTTGTTCAGAGATGCAACGGCATCCACAGCGATGGCGACATGCTTCTTCCTCTTCGCGAGACACTTCTCTCGATGCGGTGCAATACGACAGCTCCAGCAGTGGCACCCTTATTCAGAAGTGCGACGGCAGCAGCAGCGACACGCTACCTCTTCGTTGCGAGACGCTTCTCTCGATGCGGTGCAATACGACAGCACCATCGGTGACACCTTTGTTCAAAAGTGTGACGGCAGCAGCAGCGACACGCTACTTCCTTGTTGAGTTATGCTTCCAGCTCCTTGCGACACGCAGTCCCTCAGAAGGCCCAAAACAGCAGCAGGCACTTCCAAAGAACTCTGGGGAGTTGGGGGTAAAGTCTGTTGTCCCTGAGACTTCAGCAGGAGGCAAGCTCTGTTCTAAGCACTTGGAGATCCTTCACAGTTTGAAAATAAAGTACACAAAGTTCCTTGCTCCGTCCTTTGGCAGTCAGGCAACCACTGCAGGCCAATCGCATAAGCAGCACTTCAGCTTAGGAATAGTCTCTCCTCAGTTTCTTCAGGTTCCTCTCCTCAGCAAAGGTTTCTTCTTGTAGTCCAAAGTGATCTAATTTTTTTCGATCAGGGTCCCAATATTTATACCCCAAAATCCTAGGTCCTCTGAAGGCAGAGGGGGCTTTACCCAGTCCAAACCAGTTCTGGAGCACTCTGTGTACATGACTCCTTTTTTCCTTTCACAGTACAGGGCAGAAACATCAGATGCCCCACAGGAGGTGGAGCCAGCATTGTGGAAGGAAAGCACAGCCCTGGAGCACTTAGTTAACATGAGTCCTTCTCTCCTTTCACAGTGCAGGGCAAAGACATCAGACGCACCACAGGGGGTGGAGTCAGCACTGTGGGGGGCAGGCACAGTCCTATTCAGGTCCCGGTGCAACTCCTCCCTCCCATCTAGATGCAGATCTCTCTATTCACCACTGGGCAGACTCATCCTGTCTCCTGGAATCCCTAAGCCCTGTCACACAAACTCCAGACAAGGAAAACACAACCTAGCAGAGGCAGGCTTTGGATAGTTAGACAAGAAAATACCAACTTTCTAAAAGTGGTATTTTCAAACACAGAATGTTAAAAACAACTTCACTAAAAGATGTATTTTATCATTTTGAGTTCAGGCATACTAAACTCGAATTTCTACCATGTTCCTTGAGTCTGTTAGGATTATAAGATGTAATAATCTAACTGTCCATTCTGGACTATGGAGAACAGGTAGCCTTGCAATAGTGAAAAACGAAAATGGCTGTTATTTACTATTAGGACATGCCATACACACCAGGGAATGTCCTACCTTATACTTACAATGCACCCTGCCCTTGGGCCTACCATAGGGGTGTCTGATAGGAAGAAAAGGGAAGGTTTAGGGACTGGAAAGTGGGTGCACTTGCCCAGTCAGCATGGCAGTACCAGACTGCACACAGGCTCTGCCATGGCAAGCCATAGACACACTTTTACAGGCTGCTTCTGTGGGTGGCACAACCAGTGCTGCAAGCCCCCTAGCAGCATTTGGTTTACAAGCCCTGGGCACACTCAGTGCACTGTACTAGGGTCTAACAAGTAAACCAAATCAGCCAATCATGGAATCACTAATCCATATATCAATTTACAATAGGGAGAGCATATGCACTTTAGCACTGATTAGCAGTGGTAAAGTGCCCAGAGTCATAAAACCAACAAAAACAGGTCAGACAAAATACAGGAGTGTTGTGAATCTATTTAGGACCCTAATTAGATATCCCCGAATCATGCCCTTATGTGGTTATAACAAAACATACCCTTATAAAGGCATAAGAATCATGTCCATATTTAGCCATAGCCAATGCAGTCCAAATACGGCAAGGCTACTCCCATAGACTCCTAGAAAACACAACATGTTCTTTAAACAAACCAAGCCTCCAGCAGCCCGGGAATTCCCCCTGCTTTTGTTTTGATTAGCGCAAGAACTCCTGGAGTCCAGAAAGAACTGTTAGTTCTTAGTGACGTCTTATGTCCAAACTTACGTCAAACACGGCACCTTTCAGGTATAAATATACCAACGTTGCCTTAAGCAAACACACGGTGGTTTGGAGCAGAGCGGCATTCTACTTGCCCGACGCCCAGCTGATGCGAGTGCTGAAGGAAGCCGACCCTCCCATTTGACGCACTGAGAGAGACGCTGTCTTTTCTCCTGCCGAGAAATTCCAGCTCCGGTGTTTCCTGTCACCCTTGCGGGTTGCTGGGAGATCGAGTCCTCAGACACGAGATACAAGACCTCCTTCATTCTAAAACCAAGGTACGGAGCTAACTAAAACCTTAAGAGAATTCTTGATTCAGATTCTTGGCAAAAAACAAACTTAACTTAAACTGCAACTTACTTACTCCTTCCCAAGAATTAGGCTTAGGTCAGGTACACCGGGGTAGGCGTATCTTAGAAGCACCAGTTGAGTACGTTAGTCAATGTTTTTATGTATGCATATATTTTATCTGTTTTAAAATATTATATGGCTAAGAAACCATATCAATGCTTTTACAGTATTATTTCATAATACTCCTTTTACTGTAAGCACTTTACTTCATGATAAGTATTGCAACTGTGACAATTCATTTCTCTTGCATGAGAAAGAAGACTGCTCAATAAATAACAAATTTTATTGAAAACGCCCGTCTCTCTATATCTTTGCACTCTGGTGAGACTAAGCATGCACGATTGACTGAGTGAAATAGTTGTCTATTGTTTTCACACGACTCTAGAGATATACTCTTTATTCTGAGGGAGCAAAGTTGTCATGTTTATGCGGTTGTCAGAAGCTAATCCCTTCTTGTCTATTCAGGGAAGTTAACACCTCCTTGTTTGCTCGAGAAAGTTTCTAGTGACCTCTGAGCTAGCTGGCAAACCTAATTAAGTCTAACATAGTCAGTATAGACCTAGATGACCTCAGTCCTACGTCTAAACTGCTGTTTATGTTATTTCAATGCGCAGAGCCTATAGGGAAAATAGGAACTACACTACAGGAGGAAGGCAAAAAGTTCAGGGCTGACCCTGCAAAAAGGGCCAAGTCCAACATTTACTAATAACTAATGGAGGATAATGAAAAAATATATAGTATTTTCTTATGCAAATAGCTTATCAAGCACTTGCTGCCCGCAGTCCTCATCAGATCCACACATATCAATATTCTGCAACCGCACCTTCCTGTCAACCCTATTATTATCTGGAGATGTTTTTCATCCCTTCAGCGAACTAGGAAAAGCAATAACTTGCACGAAAACAAGTCCATTTAAAAACGTTGCTACTTAGACAGGCTCGCAAAGCACTTACTTGTTTTACTAACTGTCGTTGGAAAGCAAACAGGTAACTCATTCTAGGATTGGAATTACTGCTTAGAAGTGTGGAAGTTAGTACTGAGACGTAGGATGATTTTTTGCATGTCTGCCAGACACTTGTTCTTCCCTGCATGCGCACACAATGCAACAATACATTTTAGCTTAACAAATTGTTCAGAAATGTACCGGAAGGTAAAGAAACAGCCCATATTATTTTTACAAAGATAAATAGACAAACGTCCACCTTATACCCCATGACATAAAAGCCTTAGCCTGCACAGCTTGCCAGAATACATGCCACCTAATTCAGCCCTGCCAAGTACCACGCATCTGGCGTTAGGTTAACGCATTTCAGTGTGGCGATCCACATCACTGCACTGAAATGCAAAATCACGCATAACAGCATCATGCCTCCACGGGTACCAGTGCTGCTATTCAATGCTGGTGTAGTATTATTTCCATGTGGATGCCGTCTGTTTTCTGGTGCTTCCCCTGTCTCCTAAGCACGATGCGGTAAAGTTTGTTATGCAGTACAGCTGCCTGTGTGATAGTCCTGTAATGAATGTCCCTTTTCTATGCCCACAAAATGTTGCCGTATTTCCGTTGTATGTCCATAAAGTTAGGCCTCGCGATGTCAGCTATTTCGAGAGCGACATATGCAAGGACTGGTTCCTGATAGGAGCTAGGGGCTTGAGAAGGGCACCGGAGCTATGGAGTGGGTGATGTGACCCGGGATAACCTCCACCTCCCTGTGGGGAGTGATGTGCAAAAACATCTCTCTGCATGGAGGAGCCGGGATATACGATTCCAACACGATGACACCACAGCACTGAAGTGCCCAATTTTATTGCTGTTTTGTTGTTGGAGGAACGGAAATAACGATGAGTAAGTAATAAAGGAAAAACATGCGGGAGTCTGTTTTCAGGCTGATTCCTACTTGTTTTCTTCAAAACTTTCACATGACGGTAATAGCTACTTTCCACAGCAGACACACCGGAACGAAAAACAAAAATGTTAATTGTGAAGGTCCCATAACTCCTGTGACCTAGGTGTATTGGTAACTTTTACCTGTGTCAGAGCGTTTTTTTGGTTCAGATGTAAGATAGATATATATCTGCACTGATTAGGGGTGTTACATTGAGTAATTGCTAAATGAGTGACAATGATTTCCAAAAGTGTTACTGTACCCGGGTGACATTGTATTGATACCCCACCATACACTCTCGGAGTGCATAGACATAACCTCCTCTTCCCTTACTGCCATGAATTATTGCTCCTCAGAGGGTTAGCGCCTCCAGTCATCTATTGCAGTTCCACCTGTTACTGGGGTTAGTCACCTCGCAGCCATCCAACGCCTGTTGGCATTCCCACGTCCTCAATGCCCTTTTTTTGACTAGAGTCCATTGAGAGGCATGCTCTAACAGTCTACTATATTGCCTCATCCCGCCTCTCAAGTTTGGGCCTTTGCCTGCTGGTCGCAGGCCCGTGAGGCCCAATTTACACACACACAGAAGAGGCCTCAGGTCCCCATCTGTCCAGCAGGTGTTGCATTAATGCACCTACAGACCTTGCTCCGCAGACGAGCTGATTGCGCTGAGGGTCAAGGTGGCTACTGTGGCGCAGGGAGCTATGGCCTAACTCTAGTCTGGGAGCATCAGAGACACCACTGCACATACTGCTTCAGGCTCGGATCTCCCCTCCTCACACTCCTGCCTACATGGACGAAACACTTCAGACCGGGGCAGTCTAGACCACATAGTCCTAAAACATGTTAGATCCCAGTTGCACCCTACCTCAGACAGGAGATCACTGAGGAGGCACTACAGGGTAAGTCACTGGGTCTTACTGTGATTTTAGCATCCCAAAAACGAACTGATTACTCATAACTGAAAGCAGCTCTTTTTTGGGAGGTTTAATCTGACCACAGATTAGCATTTTTAAAAAACTTTGCAGCATTTCCATGCAGAATAACCAGACATTATGGGAGGCCTGATTGGACCTTGAATGAACAGCCACTTTTAAAGTGCTGGAGTAAGTGTAACCTGGCGCAGGCAAACCTCTGATTTCTGCAGAGGAAATCCTATGTATTTATTTTGTAGAGTTACATTAACATTAAGCTGATGGAAAACTGCTTGGTGCTTGCAAGTTTGCAAAGACACCTGGCAGGCTGGTCACCATAAGGGTGCAGAGGAATACACCTCAATTAGAGCACATTTTCACACTGATTCACTCATAGATGTCATGGTTTCAGATTGGTTTTCATAATTTAACTGTAATAATGGGTGACATTCACACAGTCTGACTCTGCTCAGTTTTCAGTAGCCTGCTGTTAGCACACTTTGTTCAGTGACTTTCTTGGAGTTTCTAGTTACTCAAATGGGCATAATTTCTAATATTTATATGTTTCCCTCCTCTTCATTGCTTGATTTTGCTCACGAGAAAGTGGCACTCATAGTCGTTGAAATGTCACTCATAATTACAATGAAATTATGAAAATGTCACACATCGCAATCTGAAACCTTGTCAGCTATACTAAGTCTACCACACACAGCACATTTGAACATCTAATAATTCCATGCCACACAAATCAACTATAAATAATTTAACCCTATAACATTCCATACCACATAATTACAATCCTAAAAATTCAAACATATTTCCACTTCACTCCATACCACATAATTCCACATCACATAATAACATTCCACACAAATTAATACCACTCCAAACCACATAATTCCACTCCACACAACACAGTTCAACTGCACATAATTCCACTTCAACCTATATAATTATACTTCACACAGCATATTTACACTCCACTCCAAAACACATAATTATCCTCCACAAAATACAACTCTGCAACATGCTGCATTTTCCCACTCTGCACAATTATACACCACACCATGCCACATAATTCCACACGTCGCACAATTCCATAATTCACCCCCACACAATTCATCACACAACATAATTACACTCCACATAATACCACTCAGCACCACATATTTTACCTCCACATAATTATTCTCTACTCCATATTGCATAAATACACTCCACATAAATCCAGTCTATGCCACATAGCAACATTCCACATAACTACACTTCACACCATGCCTCATAATACCACTCAACATAATTTTCACTCAACAGCACACATTTCCACGTCACACAAATTCAACTCTACACATTTCCATTCCACACCACATAATTCAACATTAAACTACATCATTCAAACCAACAACACAATTACACAACACACCACATACATCCAATCTACACCACAAAATTTCACATCATGCTTCAATATTTAATAACACACCACATAAGTAAACTCCACTACTTACCACTCCACAATACAAATGACCATTCCAGAAAATATCTCTCCAAGACACACAATCCCACTCCATGACACACAATCCAACTCCTCATAATTCTAGTACACTCAATACCATACAATTACTATGCACATAATTACACTGCATACCATGCCACATTATTTCACTACACAGATACAATACACACAACACAATTCCACAACTAAAAATTCCAATCCAAACCATGTATGACTTGCAGATATTGCAAAACCATATATGTAATGCGTCCAAGTAGATCCTGTTCCTAGAGCTGCAATCCTTCTCATGCCTCTCTCAGCTCTGTGCTGCCTGGTCTCTTCTTAGATGCTTTGCCCTGTGGTGAATGCTCTCCCTGGGGCCCCCACCCATATCCTTTTTCCCGGTCCTGGCTCTGACTGAAGAGAAACAATGTAAGTTGTTACTTTGTTTCTCCTCAGTCCTGGGTCAGCTGCACACTGCAGCTGCTTTAAAGCAAGCCTCTCTCTCACAGCTCTCTACCACCTACAGAAGACTGCCCCCCCCACACCGCGGGGCTGCAGGGGTGTTTGTTACTCCCCTGGACGTCATCGCAAAAGCCCCAGTGCTTACCTAGGCATGCAGGAGCGCGACCTCTGCAGGGGTTCCTCTTGTAGAAAATGTTTGTTAGAAAATGTGTTTAATGCAAAGGAGAGGAAGCAACAGAGGCTTCAATCTGATGTCAGCCGAGTGTGGGCACAAGATGATGATAGCAGACCGGGCTACTGGAAAGATCCTGCGGTCACCAGGAAGTGGTGCCCCGGGATGCCTGACGCAGGGAATCATGAAATTAAACAGTATAAATGCAGTGCAATTGAAGCAAAAGCAGGAAAACTACTGGCAAGGATACAGAGCTGACCCATTTGTAGAAGCTGGTTTAAGACGGAAGGTGGATTTTGAATTGTCATTATTCTGCAACTATTCATTTACATTTTATTGTAATAAAAATGGAAGTAGTTTTTTTTTTAACAAAAGGAATTTGGCATTTAAAACATACTGACTCCACATAATTTTCAAAAGCATCGTGCTGGTACACGTATTCTAAAATGTGCAAAATTCCGAGAGCCTTTTTT
Organism: Lissotriton helveticus; assembly: GCF_964261635.1. Taxonomy (NCBI): domain Eukaryota; kingdom Metazoa; phylum Chordata; class Amphibia; order Caudata; family Salamandridae; genus Lissotriton; species Lissotriton helveticus. Next base: position 1,071,199,581 of record NC_136067.1, on the reverse strand, counting down.
TGTAGAATTTTGTCAGCTCCAGCAAAATATAGAATTTTTGTACATTTCTAGCAGAAAATTAAAGAAAAATATTGTGACTTAAGGTCTGCCAATGGCTGAACAACATGATGGACAACTTATTTAAGGAATTTGTTTCCTTTTTTTATCAACCACCATCAATCTATAATTTTTGTGCAGCTATTTTAACCGAGGAGGACCAAGACTACAACTCCCAGAATGCAGGGTGTTTTTTTAAACCACGCCCAGGGCAGGACCACTGTGTTTATGAAGCGATGGTGTATGAGGTAAACCTGTAAATGACTTTTTTGCAACGAGACAAGTGCACTGAGCATTTTTTTGTACAGGATCTGAGATATTGCGCAGATGAAGAAGTGCACTAAATTGCTCAGCCTGATGGGGCTTACTTATCTAAGTCTCCTGACTGTGAAGCGGATCTGTGTAGGGAAGGCATCAAAAGACGTCATCAAGTCTGCTTTACTGATTTGTCCCCTCAGATATACATTATTCCTGTGAACGGATGCAGTGACCCAGACCTGCTTGTTTATGACTGAAAATAATGACGAGAGACAGCATTGGTCTAGAAGCATTACTGCACCTGAGAGACATGTAGTAAATAAAAAGGAAGGGGCAGTGCCCTCGTGTGCTGCATTCTAACGATGCCTGCCTGAAACATTGCGCTGGCACTTCGTTTTCTACAGCAATTGAGGTGGTGAATGATAACGAGGAAATGAATTGGGGCACCGTTACCCATCCATGAGTGCCACAAAGTGGCCTCTAGGCAGCAACATGAAGGGAGAGAACAGAAAGAATTGAACGTGCAGTCATATTGAAATACCAGCAGTACTTGCTTACTTAACAGGCAAGTCAAAGCCAGTAGTTTTGGCCTTTGTAGACTGCATGAACACAGATGTGTACAATATATAGGTGCACTCACAGCTACAAAGGTTTCTAGGTCCATGACTGACATGTTTGACCAGTCCCTTTTTTCTTAAAATTCCAGGACTTGTAAGACTATTTTATACTGGGTTGAAAAAGAATACAAGTCCCAGAATCATAGGAAAAAAACAGCCCTGCATGCCTGTCAACTTACACAATGCCGCTGCGTGACAAACGGTATCGGCTCCTTCACACAGGTCTCCTGGTAAGGAGCCGATTTAACACGGTGGCAGGGAAAACGAGCTGAAAACCAGTGTAGATAGTGGTTTTCCAAGGCTTTGAACTGCCAACATTAATTAACCCCTTCGGCGCTGATGGCAAAGCCAGCTCGTCATCAACGTTACCTGCGCTGCGCGGATGACGAGCTGGCTTTGTCATAAACAAGCCATTTTTAAAGTTTTAGCACACAGCGGGAAAACACGGTAGAGCGGTAGGGGTTAAGGGGTGTGAAAACATCCCAGGACATCAGTACTGGCCGGATGTATGACGTTACAACGCATACTTTTACAACGCCTACCTTTACATCGCAAGTTTTACAACGCATACCATTACAACGCATAGTGCTTTGGGGCGCTGGATAGCAGTAAACAGACGGGACATCTGTCCATGGCCTACTGTAGGGCCTGGCGGGCTGGACATTGCGGCTTCTGGGTCTCACGCTTGCATGGCCCTCGAGCCTGATTGCGCGCTGTGACCAGATTCAATGACGCTGTAGCGCCTATGGTTGCCTACATCACAAGGGCCTAAACGCTAACTACCAAAACTTGTCATCTGTATAATATCACTGCACTGTGCCTGGTTGGGAGAAATATAGTTCAGTGGCAGGAAGGGGCATCACAAATCTGAGCCTAGTTCTTCCAGTACACTTGCAACCAAAGGCAGGCCGCCTTGTTGCTCTCTGCTTCAGATTATATCCTACCGCTCAGCCACGTGTATTGACTTTCGAGATTACTGGTTGCTGGACACCCTCATGGGTCCCCTGGCTTGAGTATTGGAGAAATTGCTGCGATTGGGTTTCAGACTGAACGCAACACTCAAATCTGGGAGCAACTATCCCTTAGCGAGTACAGGGCCTACCATATAACCTGTGACGTAACAGCAAGATTAGAATCACCTTGGGAAGCTTCATTTCGCGAGCAGGTGCTGGTGCCTACAGAGTCCCGCAACCATGCGCAAACCTGACAAAAATCAACCCGCCTCAACTTTGACCTACGCAAATCAGGAAAATCCCAGCAGACGGCTGCGTCTGATTCCGAACTAGACAATGTAACCAAATGGACCACAATCAGCTAAGCTGGATAAGCAGGCAGTTAGGATTGGCGAGGCAGAGCAACGCATTTCAACCAGGGAAGACGGGTTGCAACAGGTCACTCCAAAACAACCGACATGGAGAAGATCTTGGCAGTCATTCAAGCAAAGACCTTGAAGCGCGCTCCTGGTGTAATAATATTCGAATTTTGGGTCTGCCAGAGTACACAAATGTGGGAAGATTAGAAACATACATAGAAAATATGCTCCGGGACGGATGTATGACATTAGAACGCATGGTTTTACCACGCATGCCTTTACATCGCAGATTTTACAACGCATGCTGTTACAACGCATAGCGTTAAGGGGTGCTGGATAGTGAATAGTTTAATTTACTATTCCAACTCCAGCCCCCGTGGATAGTAGGGAAGGTGTTGGATTGTACATTAAACCTATTCCCTATCCTAGAGCGCCCCACAGCGCAATGCGTGTAATCGTTTGCGTTGAAAAAGTTGCGTCGTAAAGGCACTGCGTGGTAAAAGTTGCGTTGTAAAGAATGTTTCCCGTACTGGCCTCAACAAGCTATTTAGGTCGAGCCTGGGCAGCGCATGTGCTGCTCTGCGAGGCATGCTATATTCAAGTAGGGACTTAAAGCTCCGCCCACTCACCGCATATATTTTTCATTGGATTGTGCCATTGCCCACTGTAAACTGTGGCTGTCCATTGGTCAATAGGCTTAGTCGTCCCATCTTAGTACCATCTTGTCTCATTTTGTAATCTCCCATTGTGACACCCCCTGTTACGTGTGTTGTTACTCAGCAGGCTTTAATTACAGCCTCCGGGCCCTATTTTCTCAATTGGCTTTGTCCTGCCTGCTTTTTCAGGCAGGACACGCTATCTCCTAATGTTTTTTAAAAAAAATTATAGCACAGATGCCGAACACATTTGCAATGCAATAGGTCTTGCATTTGCGAGCATTTAACTTATTGGCATTGAAAATGACAATGCCTTTGATTTATCTGTTTTAAAAACAACACATAAATAGCTCAAACACTTGTAAATGCGAGACCTATTGCATTGCACATGCTTGTTTATTTCTATGTATTACACCTATACCTCACCACTCTGCTATCACTTCTTACGATCTAATTTCTCCATTCAACCTGTTGGGCCTCTGTCACCCTGTCAATTCGATATCCAACTTGCAGTAAATATCTCCAATTCTTTCTGTCGCTTTGTATCCTGCTCTCATTTGGTATTCATCATTATGTATTTTTCGCATGCTGTTTTCCACTTGTTTGACTTTTCTCTTACTATCTGTATCCTTTAACCTCATTACTTCTATGTCTTTAAATTTCCTTTGTTCTGTCTCTTCCTTATCTCTTTCTTATGTAGATATATTCCTGTCCCTGTGTTTCTCTTTACTTTCTCCCTTCTCCACATCTTGCATTTTGTTTTTCCTCTCTTTCTTTTGCTGTTATTTCTTTTATTTTACGTATTTCTGCTTTCTATTCTTGTCCTAGTCTTCATCCCTGCTGCCCTCTGCCTTGTAGTTTTCTTCTGCTTTACCTTTGCCTCTTACTTTTTGTTTTATCTATTACACTACGACCCTTTTTCATTTCCACCCATCATTTCCACTTCCCTGGTTTCCATCTCTTCCTGTCTTCCTTTGCCTTAATCTCTCTTCTTATATTCTCTCTGTTTCTTTTCCTTTCTTTATCACCATGTTGAGTCTTTTCCTCTCCAACACCTCTAGCCCCTCTACCCTGCTAGGTAGGTCTCTTCGCCAGGTTTTTAATTTTTCATGGAACGGGTACTGCTTAGACAGGGGAAGTAAGGCAAGCATCCATCTCATACATATAACACAGGTGATGCATAAGTAGTGGCATTACGGGGGCGTGGCTTGGCGCACAGTAAGATGGCTGCACCGTAGTGCAGCTCCGCCGGCCGCCAATAATATCCTCCGTTTATCCTGACCCCTGTAAGCCAACTAACTACACTGTCAAATGTGTAGAGGAGCAGTTACTATAGCTGCACATTGAACTGGCGGTGTTTTAAAGGCAGTGGCAGCCTCTAACAGCCATGGGAGATGAACACCGGTGCATCGCCTGCGAGGCAACATGGCGGCCTTGTAGAGAACAGCGTACAGAGCTGGGGCTCTGGGAGCAGGCCTTGACGACCCTTACGGCCCCGTGGACACAGCATTGAGGGTCGCAACTGCTGTGGCTAGAGACACTCTGCACATAACGACTTGAAGCGACTCGCTGTGAGAGACTGCTGATCGGCAGAGCTGTGGGTGCAGGTGCGTTAGCAGGTGAACGGCCTACCGAGCCTGTCCGCGGCCCCTACATATGCGCTGTGTGTTTGGCGACCTTGCCGGGGGAACTACTGTGTTGGCGGCTCCTGCGGGTCGGCTGATGCTGGTGAAGTGATATGGGCTGGAATTGCGCAGCGGTAATCCGCCACTGATCAAGAGAGGGAACAGGGACAAAGCCTGGTCCAGTGAGGCCGTGTTGGAGGAGTAGCGGCATGTCCCATCCTTACGGCCTGACCGAGGGCGACTTTTCATCGCGGCCGCCCGGGGCTACGTGCCCCACAAATGTGAAGGTCTGCATCGTAGCGGCAGCTGATAGTTGCAGCGGCGGCCTGCTTCCATACCTAATCAGCAATGAGTTTCCAGGGTGCGCTGCTTGGGGAGCAGTAAACAGACTGGACATCTGTCCATGGCCTACTGTAGGGCCTGGCGGGCTGGACATTGCGGCTTCTGGGTCTCACGCTTGCATGGCCCTCGAGCCTGATTGCGCGCTGTGACCAGATTCAATGACGCTGTAGCGCCTATGGTTGCCTACATCACAAGGGCCTAAACGCTAACTACCAAAACTTGTCATCTGTATAATATCACTGCACTGTGCTTGGTTGGGAGAAATATAGTTCAGCGGCAGGAAGGGGCATCACAAATCTGAGCCTAGTTCTTCCAGTACACTTGCAACCAAAGGCAGGCGCCTTGTTGCTCTCTGCTTCAGATTATATCCTACCGCTCAGCCACGTGTATTGACTTTCGAGATTACTGGTTGCTGGACACCCTCATGGGTCCCCTGGCTTGAGTATTGGAGAAATTGCTGCGATTGGGTTTCAGACTGAACGCAACACTCAAATCTGGGAGCAACTATCCCTTAGCGAGTACAGGGCCTACCATATAACCTGTGACGTAACAGCAAGATTAGAATCACCTTGGGAAGCTTCATTTCGCGAGCAGGTGCTGGTGCCTACACAGTCCCGCAACCATGCGCAAACCTGACAAAAATCAACCCCGCCTCAACTTTGACCTACGCAAATCAGGAAAATCCCAGCAGACGGCTGCGTCTGATTCCGAACTAGACAATGTAACCAAAAGGACCACAATCAGCTAAGCTGGATAAGCAGGCAGTTAGGATTGGCGAGGCAGAGCAACGCATTTCAACCAGGGAAGACGGGTTGCAACAGGTCACTCCAAAACAACCGACATGGAGAAGATCTTGGCAGTCATTCAAGCAAAGACCTTGAAGCGCGCTCCTGGTGTAATAATATTCGAATTTTGGGTCTGCCAGAGTACACAAATGTGGGAAGATTAGAAACATACATAGAAAATATGCTCCGGGACGGATATATGACATTACAACGCATGGTTTTACCACACATGCCTTTACATCGCAGATTTTACAACGCATGCTGTTACAACGCATAGCGTTAAGGGGTGCTGGATAGTGAATAGTTTAATTTACTATTCCAACTCCAGTCCCCGTGGATAGTAGGGAAGGTATTGGATAGTAAATTAAATCTATTACCTATCCTAGAGCGCCCCCCAGCGCTATACGTTGTAATGACATGCGTTGTAATAGTTGCGTCATAAAGGCACTGCGTGGTAAAAGTTGCGTTGAAAAGGATGTTCCCCCTCCGGGACATTTGTGGCACAGACAACCTGTCTGATACACTCATTGTGGAGCGTGCACATCGGCCTCTTGCGGCCTGCCCGCCACCGGGCGCCCCTTCTAAATGTAAATGTAAATGTAAATGTATTTGAGCTTGTAAAGCGCACTGCTACCCGTAGGTTTCCTGGCGCTGTATAACGCTGGGGAACCCGTCCTGGCTTTCCCTGTGGGATGGTCCCTGCTGGGAGTCCCCAAGGTGGAGCCAGGCATCCCCGGCGTTGATGGGCCGTTGTGGAGATTAGGCAAGCTAATGCCCAGAGTTACCGAGTGGGACCCCTGATTAGAGTAGGCACCGAAGCGAGAATTATCGAGTCCGCTGACCCAGGTCCACGACCCTGCCGCGTCGGGAATTGAACCCTGGTCCCGGGCTGACTTCTGCTCCCGGGTCTGCCGCCTCTAACCAGTGAGCCACACTACTCCACTGATCATCGCCCGTTTATATAATTTTAGGGATCGCGATGCTGTGCTCCGCATTTCCCAACAGAAAGGCACCATCACATTCCAGGGTAACACCCTGTCATTCTATCCTGACTTTACAGCAACAGTTCAGGCGGCCAGAAAAGAGGTTCACCAAGCAAAAAAGATTCTGATTATAGAAAATATACAATATGCAATGCTTTATCCAGCCCGCCTTCGGATAGGCACTGACGACAAGGCCAAGATCGTCACAAGCCCGAAACAGGCCTTGGAGTTTGCCAAGTCACTCCGACGCCAAAAACAGGCACCTTCTGAATGTAAATGTATTTGAGCTTGTAAAGCGCACTGCTACCCGTAGGTTTCCTGGCGCTGTATAACGCTGGGGAACCCGTCCTGGCTTTCCCTGTGGGATGGTCCCTGCTGGGAGTCCCCAAGGTGGAGCCAGGCATCCCCGGCGTTTGTGGAAAAGTAAATTTTGCCATGTTGTATGTGCCTACGTGTTCCCCATGTTATGCTATATGTGCATGATCGATATGCATGTATCCCCTTCTGATCGATTAAAGACGCAATTACAGTTGTGTCCATCTCTAGTATGTCAGTTTCCAGTCCTCGTGAGAACAACGAATATTAGGCCTATGTAAAGCTACGTTGCCAAATTTTACAGTGTGCACGTTAATTCATTGAATTGTCCCCGTTTCTAGGCCTCAAAAGGGCCCGGACTCAGATTCAGCTCCTGTTTCCTGAACCCTCTCCGAGGAGCGATACAGCCCCCACCTGTATCCCTGACCCTTAGCTTACTTCATGCCACGCAGTGCCCGGCCCGGCCTGGCTCTGCCTCCCAGTCTGCCAAGAGTATGTTATGTTTCTAGCTATCAGTTCAGCCCTCCTTCTCTGCATTCCTAAGCTACTGAATCGCATCAATAGTTTCCGTCATGGTCTAGCCTTTATGTCTCCATGTAAGAGAAATACTGTATTAATATTCATAGAATATTCCTCACACACGCACTACATATAGAATTGTGCATGCACCAGTCTTAAAGTCTATTAGCCTTTGCCCTGATAACTTTTGGATTCTATCAACATGTACTCTAAACACTAGATACTAGATATGCCTGGGTACATGTCGCTCTGACACTCCAGACTTTAGTCTCCTCTTCTAGCACAGAAGTCATAGCCCCAGTTCTCCCTGGTAACACGTCATTGCCAGTTCACGCGCACCACTAGGTTAGAGGTCCCAGCTGCTCAGGTAGCCCCCTCCATGTTTCCGCCCCTTTTATGACATATTCTATTACGTTTGCATCACATGTCTATGTATACGCCCTGTACACGCCTTCTTGTTACATCATTTTGCCCTTATCTTTCGCGACTGCTACTGCTACGCCTACTGTATTAAATGTAATGTATTTTGTTTAACTATATATATTGTGCACTGTTATTAAAAGCTAGCCAATTCCCAGATCCTGCCCGACAGCTGTCGGGCCCTGCCATCCTACTCCCGTACAGGCTGTCCTGTTCCTGTCCTTTATGCTTGATTAAAGCCTGTCAACTCCAACTACCTCGAATCTTGACTCTTATTTATTGAGCTACCTGTTTATTGATTATTCTGAAAAATAGATCCGGTAATAAATTATTTATTTACCACATAATGGCGCCCGAATAGGGACTTGCCCTTTCCCCACGCGCCGGAGAAGCCACGCAGGCCCCCTGATCCTCTGCAGCCGTGACGGAACCATACCGTGCACGTGCAGATATTTCTGCTTCAAGTATCCCTCAGGCCCACGGAGGAGACGGAAGTTGCGGTCCAGCGTCCAGACGAGGCGGTGGAGGAACGCGGCGAGTCCCGACCAGAGCCCAAGCCGAGAGTCCAAGGTCCGAGGTATCTGGAGGCCCACCTGTAACTGAAGTCCGAAGTTCGTCCGTCCGTCGTCGTAGCAGTCCAGTCCAGTCCGAGGCCTTCCGTTCTTGCTGCCCGGTGAGTACCGTTGCTGGGGTAGTATCTAGACAGGGTCAATCAATTTGTCTCTGGTCCGTGGGTTTGGGTACGCAAATCCAACACGAAGTGTTCACTTAGGTGGGCGCGGGTCCTGACGTGTCTCTTTATGGGACCGGTAAGTTTCGTACTGTTTTAGCAGTGCATCTAGTCATTCTAGTAAGTTTCTGTTCCAGTAAGTTCTGTTCTCGAGAAATTCATGTGTTCTGTTTTCAGTATTCCAGGTAATATTCTGTCCGAACTGTTATTTTAAATGTTATTTCATGTGTTTTCAATGTCGTGGTATGAGTGCTTTGTTTTCTTAAAGTTATTATTGTGTTTATCGTGTATTGTATTGTGTCCAGATTCCAGTCTTAGTTATGCCTCTGTTCACGAAGTTACGCCAGTTAAGAACTAGAAAAGGTCTGCTCGAAGAAGCAGTTCCTGTCCCGCCTAGGGACAGTCCAGGTCATTTTATGTATCATAAGCATGGCATAAGTGCCATATTATATCTAGACTTATGGGTGGAGTACACCAAAGAATTAGAAGAGAAATATAGATGGCCCGTATCAGGTACGTGGGATGCCGAGTGCATCATGCGAGTAGAAGAAGCATTATGGAAAAAGAAATCCAGACAGTCCCAGAAAGATGCCATCGAGTTATGGCGCAAAGAATCTCATAGAAGAATCGAAAAAGAAATCAGAAAGACAGAATTAAGTAGGGAATCCTCAGAAAGAGCCCAAGAAAGGGAATTAATCGAAGTAGGTGAACGAGTTAAAGCCGAACAGTCAGACAGACAGAGAAATGCCCTTATTAAGGGTATGTATCCTCTTCTTGCCGAGGGCTTGCCAAAAGCAACCCCAGAAGCACCGAGTAATTTTCCGCCGCCATTAGTTCCGATTAAGCTACGTCACAAACTGACCGCAGCTGATATTTTTCTCTCGTCCTATTTGGACGACACAGTCCCAGAATATGCAAATCCTGTTCCGCCAGCTCCTGTAAATAATGTAATTCCTGTTCCTTCAGCCACCGGGGCACCTGTTACAGCACCTGTTACGGTACCCCCGGTCCAGCCCATAGTACAAGTTCCCGCTACATCGGTCACTCTGCCAGAACGAAGAGTATCAGTCGACGATTCTAGTTTAGGAGCCGCGGGGGGAGGTCCTCCTGGTACCCCGCCGCCACACAAACGTGTAACATTAGTCGAGTTACATGAACGTGCGTTACAGCGTACGCCCAAACAGCAGTCCGTTGCAGATATCAAACGAGCTCTTACTGAATGCCGTTATGATCCAGTCCCAGGCGATGATAATATGGTCATATATTCATTGCGCGTAAGACGGGTGACCGAATATTTGGACACCCTACCGAATATGAAAGAAGAACTAGACAGAATATATCGTTTCATCCGTACAGGAGAAGACCCAGAAAGTATTGGCGAAATCATGTCTCTAAGGAAAGCCGAGACTCAGCTCATGCTATTAAAGTTTCTAATCAATTGTTTAATAAGGGAACAAGATTATCCGACTAAAGATCCGATCGAAATGAGAGTTCTGACAAAGTGGAGTGATCATATAGCCGAGGGAAGACACAAGACACTCAGTAGTATAGAGAGTATGTACAGGAAAATTCGTAAGGAAATAATAAGGTTACACGAGAAACGCAAAGCAGCACAAGTAAGCGAGAAAGAAGACAACACTGATACTGAAGAGGTAGAAGACGAGAATACCGCCAGAATAGCGTATGTAGGTAAATCTAGATTTCCAGACCGACATTCACGCCTAGAACACAAGAAAGTCTTTCATCTTCCAGCACCAGAACAAGGTTCTCTTGAACAAGTATTTCAAGCTACCGATCACATTCTGAAATCACGAATCGGTTATAGTGAACTTAGCACCATGCATGAACAAGAACTAGCCCGATCAGCAGTCCGATGGATTACTGATTCTACCACTTTTCCAGACGAAATAGTGGCACAAATGTTTCTGAAACTGCCCCCAGCCGAGCAGCGACTGGTGGGTATGTATATGATCCAGCATCTCATTACACTGTATGAGGGACAACATTCTGATCCAGGTCCGTTACATGATATTTTGAACGAGTTACTCCAGTATAAATGGAAAGGTTTAGGTACCGATTTAATTAGTGTCATTCTAGAACAGCGCCACAAATATAGAACGTTTTTGAATCCGCATTTTGTTCATGTCTCACCTCCAGAAAGTAAACCCTTTTACATAGATAGACAGCATCCGTTACGAGAAGTACACCCAGTTAGGACAGCGGGTGGTGAAATGCAACGAGTATTTGTTTACACCCCTGTCACAAAGATGGAACTCTTAGAGATGAAGAAATTAATTCCTTGTCACGACAAAGATCCAGCAGGGTTCCATCGAGAATTAAAAGACATGCTCCGTATGGGAGAATACACGTATCTAGATATTATTAAAATGCTAAAGGTCCTGTTGCCCGCAGGGGTATATGAAAAACTCAAGGAAAAAGAATGGGAGGTGGGAGAGAAAAAGATTGATTGGACAGCTCTAGAAGCTGAAGATAATATACGAGTACCAGGTACCGGTCTTGGGGACAAATGTAAAGAATTGCCCGAGTTATTGATACAAGTTTTGCCAAGGTTACTAGCCACGAAAAAGGAAGATTGGGATGCAATCTCAGCATGCAAACAGAAACAGGATGAAGACACTAGTGATTTTTATTCTAGATTTGAGAAATGTTTTATTATTAATAGTGGTTTGAAGACAAGTAGCGAGTCGTACCCTCATCTTTTTGTTACCAAACTAGTCGAGAATTCAAGTCCACAAGTTAAAAATCGAGTATTGAAAGTCGAAAGTACCTGGCAAGCTAATACCCCGTCACAAATGCTCCAGATGCTCCAGTATCACCAGAACAGAATCAGGGAAGAGCAAGAACATGAAAGGAGACGTATGAAAGATACGAAAATGAAAGTATTAGTTGCACAATCTGTTCCACAAGACAGTCAGAAGAGGGGTCCGAATCAAGCCAGTCATCCTGCAACTCCCGTTAAAGGGACATGCAATTATTGTAAACAGCCAGGTCATTTTATAAACGAGTGTGCAGTTCTGAAACACAACATAGCCACTGGTAAAACTAAAGAAAGACCACGTCCGCCTAGACAAGAACAAGTTTCACAGACTTCACAGTCACCACAGAATGCACAACAGACAGTTCCAGCATCGCAGCCTATCGCTGCAACACAGCACGTTACACAGCAAATGTACCAGTATGCTCAGTCAGAGTATCCAGAGTATCAACAGTATTCATGAAACAGCCTAGAGAGGGAGGTAGGCTTGCCTCTCATCGAGATACCTGTAGATCAAGAGGGTCCCTATGTACACAGTCAAGTATTAGGGAAAGACAGAAAGTTTCTGATTGATACAGGGGCAAGTAGGACTACTATCAGTCATGACGAGGTTCCAGGGGCTCCGCTCTCAGGCTCTAAAAATGTTTCCCTTGGATTTTCAGGAAAGCCTATTGTTCACGAAATTTCAAAACCAGTTTCTCTAGAAGTAGGTCCATTGTCCCGAACTACTGATTTGTTACTTACGAAGTCATGTCCAGAAAATTTGTTAGGCATTAAAACATTGAAAGAATTAGGTGCAGTTATTTGCTGTTCTCCAGAAGGAGTCCGATTGTTTTTGCGTGACTTCAAAGGTCACTATGTATTACGTGATTTTGATCCAAGGTTACTAAATGTCCCGCAGCATCTATGGGCGCAAGGTCCAACTGATGTAGGTTTTATGCACATCACACCCCATCGTGTGACTCTCAAGCAAGGTATAGTCCTGCCACGAATCAGACAGTACAGATTGCCACCTGAGGCTGTAGCAGCCTTATCCAAAATTATTAACGAGCTTATTGCTCAAGGAGTGGTTGTAGAAACTGACTCCAATGTATGTAATTCTCCTATCATTCCAGTCATGAAACGTACTGATCCAAATGCACCTCCAGTATATCGATTAGTGATTGACCTTCGAGAGCTTAACAAATGTATCATACCCCAGTACCCAGTAGTCCCAGATATTTCTTCCCTATTAACAGCCATTGATTCTGAAGCTACATTTTTCACTGTTATCGACCTCAAGAATCCATTTTTCAGTGTCCCCATTCATCCAGACAGCCAGTACCTTTTTGGTTTTTGTTTAAATGGAAGAAGCTATAAATTTACACGAGCTCCTCAAGGTTTCACAGAAAGTCCTAGCATTTACAGTCAAGCACTTAAGAGACAACTAGACAATATTCACATGCCAACTGACACTGCCCTGCTCCAGTATGTCGATGATCTACTGATCACAGCCCGTTCTGAACGTGACTGCGAGCGTGCGTCGCTTACGGTTCTGTATTTCCTGGCCGAGCAGGGGCACAAGGTGTCCCCTTCAAAGCTCCAGTTCTGTGTCCAGCAAGTGATCTACTTAGGCCACTTGCTGTCCAAGTGGGGTAGGCAGTTGACACCAGATCGTATCCAGTTAATAGCGAGTCTTCCACAGCCCAAGACACAGAAGGAGGTACGTGCTTTTATTGGCCTCACTTCTTATTGCAGACAATGGATTCCTCAGTATGCATTTCTAGCAAAGCCACTGATACAGTTAACGACACAGGAGGCAGCCGTATCGACTGTCCTCCCTTGGACATCTGAACATACACTTAGTTTTAATGAATTAAAGAAAGCCTTATGCCAAGCACCTGTTCTAGCTACACCGAACTACAGTAAGCCTTTTACACTTTTTGTCACAGAACGTGATGGTACTGCATTATCTGTTCTCACACAAGATCAAGCAGGACAGTACAAGCCTTGTGCTTATTTTTCGAGCACATTAGATCCAGTAGCCCAGGCTCTGCCTGCGTGCCTCAAGTCAGTTGCAGCCACAGCTCTAGCAATCAGACAAAGTGATTCCATAGTGTTAGGACATTCCCTGACAGTACAAGTCCCACACTCCGTGGAAGTTCTTTTAAACCGAACACAGACTCAGCACTTGACAATTGCACGTTTAACAGGTTATGAACTGACACTGTTCCAGCCACACGTAGAAATCAGACGCTGCAACATTCTAAATCTTGCTACACTGCCCATCAGTTACACCAGAATCCAGGCACCTGGACATGGTCCGGTTGGCTCTGGAGTATTATATCTGCCTGGGGATGGAAAGTATTGTCATTCCTAGGTATTGCAGTAATGATCATATTCAGTTGCTGCCTCTGTATACAATGTGGCCCTGCGATTTGCGGCATTTGTGCTACCTCTTGTATTCCTAGTCCTAAATCCCGTTCCAAGACAATTCGAGACGAGCAAATGATGCTATATGAAATGATAGATGGTATCATGAATATTGATGTTTCCTGATGGAAACGTAGGGCACAAGGAGGGAATGTGGAAAAGTAAATTTTGCCATGTTGTATGTGCCTACGTGTTCCCCATGTTATGCTATATGTGCATGATCGATATGCATGTATCCCCTTCTGATCGATTAAAGACGCAATTACAGTTGTGTCCATCTCTAGTATGTCAGTTTCCAGTCCTCGTGAGAACAACGAATATTAGGCCTATGTAAAGCTACGTTGCCACATTTTACAGTGTGCACGTTAATTCATTGAATTGTCCCCGTTTCTAGGCCTCAAAAGGGCCCGGACTCAGATTCAGCTCCTGTTTCCTGAACCCTCTCCGAGGAGCGATACAGCCCCCACCTGTATCCCTGACCCTTAGCTTACTTCATGCCACGCAGTGCCCGGCCCGGCCTGGCTCTGCCTCCCAGTCTGCCAAGAGTATGTTATGTTTGTAGCTATCAGTTCAGCCCTCCTTCTCTGCATTCCTAAGCTACTGAATCGCATCAATAGTTTCCGTCATGGTCTAGCCTTTATGTCTCCATGTAAGAGAAATACTGTATTAATATTCATAGAATATTCCTCACACACGCACTACATATAGAATTATGCATGCACCAGTCTTAAAGTCTATTAGCCTTTGCCCTGATAACTTTTGGATTCTATCAACATGTACTCTAAACACTAGATACTAGATATGCCTGGGTACATGTCGCTCTGACACTCCAGACTTTAGTCTCCTCTTCTAGCACAGAAGTCATAGCCCCCAGTTCTCCCTGGTAACACGTCATTGCCAGTTCACGCGCACCACTAGGTTAGAGGTCCCAGCTGCTCAGGTAGCCCCCTCCATGTTTCCGCCCCTTTTATGACATATTCTGTTACGTTTGCATCACATGTCTATGTATACGCCCTGTACACGCCTTCTTGTTACATCATTTTGCCCTTATCTTTCGCGACTGCTACTGCTACGCCTACTGTATTGAATGTAATGTATTTTGTTTAACTATATATATTGTGCACTGTTATTAAAAGCTAGCCAATTCCCAGATCCTGCCCGACAGCTGTCGGGCCCTGCCATCCTACTCCCGTACAGGCTGTCCTGTTCCTGTCCTTTATGCTTGATTAAAGCCTGTCAACTCCAACTACCTCGAATCTTGACTCTTATTTATTGAGCTACCTGTTTATTGATTATTCTGAAAAATAGATCCGGTAATAAATTATTTATTTACCACACGTTGATGGGGCCGTTGTGGAGATTAGGCAAGCTAATGCCCAGAGTTGCCGAGTGGGACCCCTGATTAGAGTAGGCACCGAAGCGAGAATTATCGAGTCCGCTGACCCAGGTCCACGACCCTGCCGCGTCGGGAATTGAACCCTGGTCCCGGGCTGACTTCTGCTCCCGGGTCTGCCGCCTCTAACCAGTGAGCCACACTACTCCACTGATCATCGCCCGTTTATATAATTTTAGGGATCGCGATGCTGTGCTCCGCATTTCCCAACAGAAAGGCACCATCACATTCCAGGGTAACACCCTGTCATTCTATCCTGACTTTACAGCAACAGTTCAGGCGGCCAGAAAAGAGGTTCACCAAGCAAAAAAGATTCTGATTATAGAAAATATACAATATGCAATGCTTTATCCAGCCCGCCTTCGGATAGGCACTGACGACAAGGCCAAGATCGTCACAAGCCCGAAACAGGCCTTGGAGTTTGCCAAGTCACTCCGACGCCAAAAACAGGCTCCTTCTGATAGATCGGATAATGAGGACTGACAGGCAAGACCGATATATATTTGTCCTCAGACTAACAGGCCACCTCATGGATCGAACACGGTCCGAAATGCTGTGGCCACCAAATACACCGAACATGATGGCATGTGGCCTCCTATGGGCTGATGTTCGCTTTTACATAGGCATGACGAAGTGCCATCGCTGGCTATATTTCTGCACTCATATCCTTTTATGTTACGCTATTTTTTGCTCCCACAGGGAATGTAGGACTGTTATGTAATGCACTATGATTGTCGATATGCTGTTTGAGAGCCGCAGTTCATCTGTATCATGGCTTCTGCCACTATAAGCTTCCTCCTTTCTAAGACTGATATTTGCTTGCAGGAATACGAGATTACAAGAGACTGCCACCTCCCTGTTTCACCTGGGAGTTGGATGTGCTGCGGCGTCCCCTAATGGGTGTACCCCATATTGTGCTCTGCAGTTATTTCTATTTGTTGGGGAATGTTGCGATTTTGGGATATGACTTTGGCAAATTGGGACTGCTAAAGTGGGTTGGGGTGGGGAGATTTTTAGTTTTCACTGGGGACTGTTTATTGTAATTGTACTGCTATACTTGTCAAGATGCAACATTATAATGCCCCTGACTACTCCCTGCTTCGCTCTTGTGTGTGCTTGGATTTCTCAAATCTGGTCATGGGCGATAGATACACATGTCTAACCTGGAACGTCCGTGGGCTAAATTCCCCCAAAAAGATTTGGCAAGTGTTTGCTTACTTAGATAGGCATGGCATTCAACTAGCTCTCCTACAGGAGACGCACCTATCTAAATCCACAGAGGCCAAGATCGTGATTAAATGGTCCGGAAACAAACTTGCCTCGTCGTATTCTACCTATGCTAGGGGGGTGCTTATTCTATTTAAGAGGGGTGTGGCATTTACACCACTCAAAACGTGTACAGATGATGAAGGGCACTGGGCTATAGTACATGGTGAGCTGGGAATGTCAATGATCACGATTGTTAATGTATATGGCCCTGTTGCAGATGAGCCTCAGGTATTTATAAAAATGCTCAGCATATTTTGCACTTGGCCGGATGCAGCCATCTTGTGGGGTGGAGATTTAAGCACACATCTGGACCTTAGCAAGGACAAATCCAACCCACTGGGTGTGCTCACCATAAAAGTTGCCCAATGCATAAGAGACGCCATGCTAGAATTAGGCTTGGTGGATGGGTGGCGCTTACGGAATGCCAAAACACGCAGGGGTACACATGCTACACCGGCGCATAATAGTTGGTCCCACCTGGAATATTGTCTATTGAGTGAGGGAGCAAACAAGTGGTTCACAGATGTCTCTCCTCTTCCATGCACCTTGTCTGATCACAACCCAGTGCGGCTGGACCTCAATATCTCTACAAACACGCACCGTCCCCTCGCATGGCGCTTTCCTGCTGAAGCCCTACTAGACCCCACATATGCGGACACAATTAGGAAGGCAATAACACAATACTTTGAGTTAAATGTGGGTACGGTCAATAGTGCGGCCACCTTATGGGAAGCATTTAAGAACACTGTGAGGGGGTCTGCATTAGCACAACAGCAGGTATACTACGGGATATCAGGGGCCAATTTTCCAAGACAGAGACAGTGCTGGGAGACTTGGGAAAACAATATACGACCAGGCCTTGTGCTTCCATACTTACCCGCAAACACGAGCTGCTTGTGGAATATAACACAATGGCAGAAACTTAAACACGCTATTTATCACGTCGACATGTCGCCAGGGCATATGATGAAGGGGGCAGAACAGGCCGGCAGCTGGCTACCAGATTGAAGTTTCAGGCCAAACAACACCACATTACCAAGATCATTGACGCCCACGGGGGGAACATTTTACACCACAGGATATAGTGGATCAGTTCAAGGATTGTTATATGGATATGTATACGTAACGTGGGAGCATGGATGATGATGCCCTAGATGCTTACCTCTCTGACATTGCCTGTGCCTGACTGTCAAACGGGCACCACGAGTATCTTAGCCAACCCATTGACGTAACTGATATTAAGCAGCGATACGCTCCCTCCCAAATAACAAAGCCCAGGGGCCGGATAGCCTCACAGCCAAATTTGATAAAGTGGATGCTGAACTTCTGACTCCCTATCTATTGGAGATTGGAAACATCCTTTACAACGCAACTTTTACCACGCAGTGCTTTTACATCGCAACTTTTACAACGCAAACCATCACAACGCATTGCGCTGGGGGGCGCTCTAGGATAGGGAATAGATTTAATTTACTATCCAACACCTTCCCTATTATCCACGGGGACTGGAGTTGGAATAGTAAATTAAACTATTCACTATCCAGCACCCCAAAGCGCTATGCGTTGTAATGGTATGCGTTGTAAAAACTGCGATGTAAAAGCATGCGTTGTAATGTCATACATCCATTGGAGATGTATGCCTAGGCCCATGAGTCGGGCATACTACCTCCTTCCCTGCGACAGGCCATGATCATCAATCTCCTCAAAAAGGATAAACCACCATCTCTCTATGAATCATACCGTCCTCTCTCGCTGATTAATCTGGACGCGAAAATTCTTGCTAAAATCCTAGCTACCAAACTTCAAACTCTAATGTCCAGCTTAGTGTTATCAGACCAATCCAGTTTTATATCGGAGCTCTCCACTTCCCATACTCTGAGAACCATTTTTGCTATGTTCCATGTTTTAGATCCTGAGTTACCTGCTGCGGGCGTCATGTTGGATGCAGCAAAAGCATTCGACTCCATTGATTGAAGATATATGTTTAACATATTAAAGCGGATGGGGTTTCTGGGCATTTTTTTGGATTGGGTGTGACTTCTGTATACCAATCCATCAGCGCACTTACGGGTGGGGGGCTCACCTCTAAGTCATACCGAATTGAAAGAGGCACCCGACAAGGTTGTCCTCTATTTCCACTTTTATTCGCTCTTATGCTAGAACCACTGGCGTGTGTGATCCAGCAGTGTCATAGGGAATCAGCACTAAATTTCATGGATCGCCCTGTTGGCATATTTCTGTATGCGTACGATATGGTGCTCTTTATCTGTGAACCCCACATATATTTGTCCCCTGTTCTGCGTGTATATATCCATTTTGGCCTGTTCTCTGGTCTTACAATCAACTGGGACAAGTCCCCACTCTTTCATACCTAACGTTGCAGTGGAGGACTGTGACGCACATCCTATCCCTTTAGCTGGTATGATTACACACACACACACGCAGAGGCACGCCAAAATCTGAAATAAATACCCTGGACGCTACAATTGCTGCCTGGCAGGCCATTGGAAAACTTGCAAATAAACTTCCTGTATATGCTCCGGCTATGCCGTTGGCGTGCCATGCAGCACTATCGGTGACGCAGGAGGCGGGCCCAATGCGATCACTTAGGGAGGCTGGTCTCGACCGCATGCAGGACCTCTATCTAGATGGGAACTTCATTACATCTGAGGAACTTACATACATTACTAGCCAAACTCCTCTCTTTCAATTCACTCTACACCGTATGAAGTTCGCAGTCAAGAAGCACTACACGTCTTTTCCTGCTGAACCGCCCCCCCCCTAGACTCCCTACAGCTATTATTAGTAGCCCGCACTCAGCGCCAGCTGGTCACCAAATTATACAAAGCAGTGCCAGACGAAACAGTGAGGGGGTGGACAGAAGTCTAACTTGTTGGAATGATAAACTGGCTCCTCCACTGACACCAACAGAATGGGAACACATCTGCACACTGACCAGTCAACTCACACCTAATGGTAATTTACGAATTATTCATTTTAAATACATTCATCAAATATCTCACACATCTTTCAAACTATACAAAATCGTCCTCCGAGATACGAGTAATTGTAAGCGGTGTGGCCAGTCAGATGCAGACATATGGCATCTGGCGTGGAGCTGTAGGCTTGTATTCCAATACTGAGAACAGGTATTGAAATGTATACATTCTATGTCAGATATTTCTTTGCAATGTACACATCTGATTTGTTTGCTCTGTTATGTGCTCCAGATAAAGGGTACCTTAGGGAAATTTGTGAATTGTTCTCTTATTGGCAAAGAGGCCAATAGCGCTAACATGGGAGAGCACGTTGGCACCCCGTGCTGACAGGTGGATCAAAGACATGGTGTACTGCAGGGAAAACTTATAACTGTATGCAGAAGAACTTCCATCGTCTTCGAAGCCCAAGGAAATTTGGGAACCACTACAGCAATGTTTACTATCGCAGGCTCAAAGCGAATCCGCACATGCTTGTTGAAAATGTTAATGGGTAATAGGTGTTTCGTCCTTAGCATAAGTACTGGTATGTGGTATCAAGGTTCATGTGCAGACATACTGCGAGATGTTCAAGCACAATTGTTCTTTTGCTATTTTATTGATCTCTTATTTTATTACTGTACAACCTTGCATAGCAGCAATGATGATTGTCTATTTTGGAACTCAATAAAAAGAATTTTAAAAAAAAGTAGTGCCGTTACAAGCTTTACATAACGACACTTGCTACTTAAGTACTAGCATTACAAGCTTCAAACTTCACTCACAACAGGTGCAATATGGGCATGAGTTCAAGGTTCCCTCACATAAAGTTTAGGTACAGTACGTGCAACAACAAAGCCGGAATCCCTCATAGAGCATAGGTTCAGCATGAGCACAAACAGTGCATGTTTCCTTCAAGCAGAGCATTATCAGCACACAGAGCAGCACTCCAAGCTTCCATGTCAAACAACAGGGACAGCAACTGTGTCTGCTACCATCACAAACAGAATAGGAACACGACTGATATCAGAGGCCATATTACAGAAGGTGCCCTGGGGAGCATAACAGGAGTTTGCGCCCGTTTTGCACGCCCATGGAGCACTTTGGTATTACAAAAGGGGGCGTAGACTCTTGTGCAGGCTCTTCTGTAATACCGATAGCACTAGTGCACATAAAGTGCCAGTGCTATCTTCAGGGGATGTTCCCTCATTTGCATGGGGGAATGCCCCATTCAAATGAGGGTATCCCTTTGCCTCTGCACTTCCGTTGTATTACAGATGTGTGTGCAGAGGCAAAGAAGCTCTCGCGAGTCGCTCTTACAGGGCGGCGCCTAAAAGGTGGAGCACTGTCAGTGTGCCTCCTTAGATCAGCGCTCTGGAGCGGGTGATAGGGTCCCATGGACCCTCCAGACATCCCCTTGCAGACAGGTGTAGTCACTAAATGCAGCACTCTCCTAGGAACTCTCTAAGACCCCTTCACGGCTGCCGCCTGCACTGTAAAAACACAAAGCTGCTTTAAAGCAGATGCTCAATTTTTTGCAAATTCGCAGCTCCTCTGGGGGCAGTGCATTTCATGTAATAGGGTGCATTTCCCCTGTTTACACCCGGGGCAACTACTTTAAGGTGCACCGGGTGCAAACAGGGAAAGTGTGCCCTTTACATATTAGGGCCCCAGAAGGGTAAGCTCCCATCACACAAAAAATGAAAACGCATGAGCTGCACCTGTAAAAACCACTGTTGCTCAATGGATGTACACCGCTAAGAGCAGCTGCACAGGCCTTCTTTCCACAAAGTGAATACAGCAGTGGAAGGCTCCTGAAAAACACTGGTATTCCATGGACAGGAGCCATGCAATCATCCCTCACGCTAGGAACCAAAACCAAGGACAGCAGCAGTTGAAGTCTCCCAAGAATTTTCATCTGACTGATTTTTCACCAGGGTCACCAGTATTTTAACGTTATGGGCAGTGTAACAAGCATTTTCAATGCAATAGTTCTCACATTTTTTAGAGATAGAGCTGTGGACGTTGTAATTAGTAATATTTTATACGTATGTGGTTTTTTTTGTGTAGTGTGTGTATGTGTTGTATAGTGGAAACATGTTTATTATTTTCATTTGTTACTTGTGTATTTGTGGGTTGTGGATTGCATTTGTGTAGTGTAATTATGTTGTATGTTGTTTATTGGTAAATGATTATGGTGTTGAGGTTCCGTGAATTCTGAACCCGTTTCATAAAGGTCATGGTTTTGTTACGAATTTGCTATTAGCGAACCGTAACCAGTTAGTTCGGCAAGCATGAGTGTTTTCCTCACGTTACACCGATGGATTCACTACGTATTTAGGGATTCATTCTGAACCCTGGGGTTCCATTTTGTGTATGGCAGCCATTTTGTGGTTGCCCTCACATAGGCCGATGACTGCGGCCGAACGAGTCTTTAGCACACGTACACTTTAGCCGACTTCTGAATGACCTGAGCAAACTGACCCTCTTGCCTGAAGCCAAACTTGTTAGGCCAGTTCCTTTCCCAGTAGCTGATCAAGATTGAGGATCAAGGCACAGGACATCGTAAACCTTTATTGCACACAAATATGTCTTATCTTACTCACACCTGTTTCTGCTCCTTTCTTTATGGTCTATTTACGATGGGGATGTGCCCCTTTTTATTAGGGGTTCGTTCGACCTGTCTGATGAAGAATGTTGGGTTCAACCAATGATTGATCATGGGCTGGGCAACTGAAAAGTGGGTTTTACCGTCATGCAATACCTCTGATCTGGATACATGTGATTGGACAGTTTGTAAATGTAAGGTATTTGTCTGGAATGTGATTTTTGGCATAAAAAGGGATGGCTTGCTTTGTAAAATTGAGCAGTCTCCTGAGAACTCATACCGTGTTGACTTCTAGGACTTCTGTTACTGGCTGCAGCCAATAAATTCGATCTTTGACGTCACCAAGAAGATTCCGTGTCTCTGTGTTTGAAGACAGGTGATACCCGAAGACTTTGGGCGTGCCCCTGGCGCCGCCGGGTCCTAAATAACCCGGTTCTTCAGTGTTACTAGATAGTGGTAGTTAAAGAAAGTATAAGTGGCCAAAGTAAAGTGAGAATGAACATAAGGAATGTGTAGCAAGATCTATCAAGTTTGTGTAGTTGAGAGGTTGTGAAAAAACCTGGGCGTAAGTACCCCTGGAAATATAAGTAGTTATTAAGTATGCGTGGGATGAGCACCTGTGGGAGTTTAAATAGATAATAGAAGGAGGCCGTATTTGTACTTTAAAGAGGAGCAGAGCCTGAGGTTTGTTTAAAACGAATATAAGTTGGTTGACAGTGCTGTTCTGAGCTGTGGAAAGAAATTGGCTTTTGATAGGGAGGGATAACTTGTGTTTTAGAGAGAGAAAGAGGCAGAGAAAGAGTGAGAGAGAGAAATTTGCGTGTGTATGTGAAAAGAAAAGAGAGAAATAACCTGAGTGCAGTTTGTTAAGATTGCAAAGAGAGCGTGTGTGTATGTGTGTGAGAGAGATTGCTTCGGCGTAAAGTGGAGTTGTGCTGGGTAGAGTATAGTTGTGCAGGATACACCGCAGAGTGGCAAAGAGTAGAGTGGATTCGAGTGGCACAGCACTGATTGAAGTGGCATAGAGTGGGAGTAGAGATTAGATTGGCACAGAGTGCATTGGTTTTGAGTAAAGTAGTGTAGAGTGCAGTGGCATAGAGTGCAGTATACCAGAGTGTAGTGTTGGCCAGTAGAGTGGTATAGAGTGGAGTGGCGCGGAGTAGTGTAGACTGGAGTGGCGAAGAGTGCAATGGTGTATAGTAGAGTAGTGTGAGGTAGAGTGCACTGGCATAGAGTAGAATGGAGTGGTGTAGCATAGAGATTAGTGGAGTGGAACAGAGAAGAGTGCAGTGACGCAGTGTGGGGTGGTGCACGGTCGAGTGCTTTGGCATGGAGTGGGCCAGAGTGGATTGGGGTAACATGGAGTATGCATGGTATGGTAGCATACATATTCAATTGAAATGACCTTTATATTTGTACTCACCTTCAGTTATACTAATAAAAGTATACAGAGCACAAATGATAATTTGTAATAATGTCATTACCCAATGTATTGCTTTGCTCGTCAGCACAGTTTACAGACATTTCAAGTTTGCTGTGAGGTTGAAAAAAATGATCTGTACAGCCTTCCTCAAGCATGATTGTCATATAAACCCTCTCACTCTGATAGTCAGAGATCGAAAAATAAACACCAAGGGGCATATCAATAACGATTAGAGATAAACATCGCTAAACGCGTTTAGCGATGTTTATCCTATCGCTGGATTTCATCGCCGTGATAGTGCTGTATCAACAACGCTTTTCACAACGGTGATAAGAAATCCAGCGATAGCGTGGAAATCGCCGTTTTGCAGTGAACATTGCTGGTTTTCCAGCGATGTTCCCTGCAAAATGGCGATAACCTTGCTGATACGTATCAGCATAATCCACCCCCTATGTTAAGCATAGTTAAGTCAGGATTTTAGCAGATGTTAGTTTTTGGCGAAAACAGCCTTTTTCGCCAAAATCTAACATGTGCTAAAATCCTGTGGGCTCCCTTGTAAATATCGTGATGTGCACATCAGCGATATTTTACAAGGTAGTCCATCAGGGACACGCCCAGTGACGCCCACTTTGCATCTCATTAGAGATGCAAAGGAAGGCGTTGGGGAAAAAGGGTGCTAACATGCGATTGTGCATGTTAGCACCCTTTTGTAAATAGGGCGATCGTTTTATCTCTGCTTTTTATGCATTTAAAGCCAAAAAAGTGGAGATAAAGCCCTTGTTAATATGCCCCAAAGCTCCTAGGAAAGGCACATCCTAACATTTGGCCTCTGTCTCTGAATACCTATCAAATGTGACAAGAACAAGATTCAAAGGCTGGGCAGCCTAAAGCAAATAAAGCTATTAAACAGAAAGCCAGAAAGTTTCAACCACAAAGCCAATGGTAAGCGAGGGGCTGAATGCATTCCTAGGCCAACTTCCTGAATGTCCTCACGATGCCTTTCGCAAACCGGCTGCGAACTAACAAAACCAGAAGCATTTATTTTGTACTAAGTCATTGTGACACGTAATTGATAAAGCACCCAGGGTTTTCAGCACATCTCTCATTGGCTCATCTGTCATTAAGGATCAACATAAGCGTACAGGGGAAGAGGTGCAGGTGATTTCAAATCAGTTCAGGCTGAACTTCAAGATCGCAGCTGGGAAACACTTCCTGGGTCGAACATGAGGTTGCCTGCTGAGCAACTATTTTATTGCTAGCAAGAACGATGATTTTCCAAACGCTGAAGTTGATGAAAAAAGCCTATGCACAAGAGAGAAACCTTAGTGTCAGCCATGCCATTTTGAAGTAAAGTGTAGTAGTGTACGGAGTAGGGGGCATGAGAATTCAAGCTATCTCTTCTTACTGTCAGTAGAGAATGCAGGCCAAAGAGACTTCTCAGTGGTGCAGAGAAATCCAAAACACCAAGTGCCACAAGCATCCCTTAAAGAATGCTGAAGCAATGAAAGCTAGTACGGACTGTCTAGTACAGTAATAAAGTAGCACTAATGACAAGTTAATTCAAATGTCAGATAAAAGTGGGCTCGCTAACAGACATTGTCTTATAAACAGACTAAGGGCCATATGTATGAAACAAAGTTTAGTTTGCAAACGCCGAAATTCGCAATTCAGGTAAGTGGGATATAACAACCTCGCAAAATAAGGAATCGCAAAATAGCGATTCCCTATTTTGCAATTGCATTTAAGGAATCTGCGATCGCAATTCAGGTAAGTGTGATATAACAGCCTCGCAAAATAAGGAATCGCAAATTGCGATTCCCTAAATGCAATGTAAGAGGCACAGAAAATGTGCAATTTGGCCATAAGGAATCGCAAATTACCACCAACGTCAAGTTGGTGGTAATTTGCGATTTCTTTGAAAAATTCACTTTTTTGCATTTTTCTAAGTGCCATGTGGCACACATACATGTCCTTAGGGCATGTATGTGTGCCACTTGCGCACATATGTACATTTCAGTGGTGCAACAGAGTGTTCTTTTGGCACCCTGGCACCCTTGAATTTGCATTCACAATTTGCGATTCTCTAATTGAGAATCGCAAATTGCAAATATCTCCCCATTCATTCCTATGGGCCTCTAGGCCCATAGGAATGAATAGAGAGGTATTCCTTAATTGCGAATCACAATTTGCAATTAGCAATTAAGGAATATGCAGGATTCGCAAAAATATTTGCTAATCCTACATACATAGCATTTTGCGATTCTCAAATAGCGATTCTCAAAAAATCGCTATTTGAGAATCGCAAAATGACTTTTTGATACATATGGCCCTAAGTGACACCCAGAGTACAATGCAGGCACATTCTGGCAAAACAAGACTCCTTTGTCTGGGCCAGCATTGAAAACCACTTGCCTGCGATTGGAGCACCACAGAAACAGGTTTCTTCGCATTGGTTTATTTGGGAATGTGGAAGAGTGTCTCAATCAGTTAAAATGAAGCATTGCATTTTAAATGTAAGACCTAGCAGAACATCACAATTACCGAATGAGACGATATTATTCGTATACATAAAACTTTGACAGAGTGGCAGTCACCTCCCTAGTCTTACCATGTCTGCCACCAAAGTAATTCCAGCTCACCCATCACACCGCCTCTAAATACAATGGAAGGAATTATGCAAAAGGTCTCTTCTAATTACTTTACTAGATGATCCTTTTCAGGTCCCTCCATTTTTAAGAATTCTTAACTTACCAACCATGCACCATCATTCTACTCTTTCGACAAACCCCTTCCCTCCACCAAGGGAGGACAGCCCCACTCCAGCCACAGGTGCTTTCTCCAGAGAGAAAAAAAGTCAAATACGGTTGATGGAGTCTCATCCTAACCTGTCCACTCAGAGCTATCTAAGACTCATATGTGGCTAGCTGCTAAGCTTATTGTAGTGTACAGCAATGCCGCTCCCAGGGTTGTGAATGGCTTGTTAGGTACAAACATGGATAATACAGCCTGCTACAAAACTGAGGTTGCAAGGACAAACTTGGAGTATTAAAGGTGAGATTGCATGTGTTTGTGTTGGCCCAGATACTGAGTCTGGGAAGGAGAACTGAGGGGCACATTATCAAGGACCGGTCTTAACATTATCGCCGTTTTATCGGCAGGAAACTGCCGATAATGGCGATAATGGGCTTGATAATACGCCCTTGTTAATTCCCATAGAAGCCCATGTTAACATCAGAACATGGGCTTCTATGGGAATTAACAAGGGCGTATTATCAAGCCATTACCCTCATTTTATCGGCAGTTTCCTGCCGATAAAATGGTGATAATTTTAACACCGGTCCTTGATACTATGCCCCTGAGCTTCCAAAAGTCTCCTCGAGTCTCCGGTCAACCCTAATTGAGAAGTTAGGGTTAGCTCATGGGAGACTGAGTGAAGGTTTCGAGGAGATACAGATTAATGTCATAATCAGTGCTACAGCAAAGAAGAAATGTCCAGCCAGAGTTTATTTGAAAAAGAAATGCAGCTTTAATAAGACCTCAACATTGTCATACAACAGAAAGTAAATAAAGTGTAGCTCAGCACACTTTCACAGTACAAGAGAGGGGTTACAGGAACTGTGTAATGCTAATGTGCACTAGGTCAGGATGCTGCAGCGTGGTGCCACATTAAATCAGTGGTATATACAGATTAATTGGTGCAAGGTTACCATGACTGCCAGACAGGTTTACTTATTACATGAGCAGAATATTTGCCTTAGGCTGTGGTCTCTAGGGCAGTATAGTTAATACTCCATTTCAGACTGCTGTCATTGGTTAACAGTTGTGCTGAGGTTCAGCATCCCAGATGCGAAAGAACAAGCCGGGTCTTGACTTCAATGTGTCCTTTCTTTGACCCACTGGGGGCACACCTTAACTGCATCCAGGGATCCATTCTGTGACACCATATGATGCTCACATGCAAAATCGAACAGGATGTGGAGAAAACATCTGTCAATGAATCTTTGGAGAAGTGGTACAGACATACTAACGTTCCTAAGGTCAGGCTATTTCCTTCGCAAACTTGACTGAAAAGGAGGAGAAGCGATTAAAAGAAATCTGCTACACGAAACATAGGGAGGCATATTATCAAGCCCATTATCGCCGCTAAAGCGTCGATAATGTTAACGCTGTTTCTTGATAATATGCCCCAACATTCCATAACATACCAGATCCTCAATGTCATGACCAGCACGGCAGGTTTGCTCATCACATGTTTGGAAGAAGGGCAGCTTCATGCGCTTTAGAACTTACTAATCAAAAGAGTGCTTACCTGTGAACTAGTGCCTGCGCTGTCTTCAGAGCACCGCAAACATGTGCCAGTGGTGTCCTTCTCACGAGTCAAAAGCAGCAGACACCTTACTGAAGGCGACACAGGGCAAATCAAACACTTTTCCCCCACACGTACTCTTGCCTTATCAGACAGACTTATCATCAGAAAAAGACATGCAAGTGGAACAGGGGAGGTCGTTGGGTCAGTAGGTGGGCTCGTAGAAGATAATTCACAATTTAAGAGGACTACCTTAAAAAGCGGCCCCCAAAAGAGGCCAAATTATTTTACGTTTGTGTTTCTTTGCCTAATAAACTTTTTTTAAGTTAGGACATTAGGGTGCTGCGATGTGTGTTGAGCTATGGCCCTCCTGTTGCAGATAGTTAAGCAAATGTGCTTGTGTTCAGAGAATTCCAACTGGCCACTGAAAAGAAGAGATTTTTTTGGTGTGGGGCCTGCTGTTCCCCCAGGTGGGCACTATTCAAATCACCACATAAATATGTTCCAATGAGGAACCAGTACAAGGTCTCCCAGCACTCCTAGTTTGTGAATAAGGGGGCATATCAGCAACAGCCGGCAATAATTATTGCTAAGCGCACTTAGCGCGAGGATAATTATCGCCGGCTATCGCTGGAATTTATCTCAGAGATAGCGTGCTATCAGCAACGCTTATCCCCAATGCAATAAAAATCCAAGCGCTAGCTGCCAAATGTGCGATTTTCGCTGGAAATCCAGAGATAATCGCACATAGGCGTAGCTTGTTGATAGGGCAGGGCAGACTTAGCCATAATATCCACCTTCCATTGGATATAATGGCTAAATCAGATTAAAAGCAGGCATAAGAAAAGTAGCGATAAGCGTGGTTAGCGCTACTTTTCTTATCGCTAGGCAGGTTAACGTGCAGCTTGATAATTGGAGAAATGTCGGTTAGCGACATTTCTCACGTTCTTTTGGGGAGGCATGCCCACTTTGCATCTCATTAGAGATGCAGAGTTGGGCGTTAAGGGAAAGGGCACTAGGGCAAGGATTCACGCGATAGTGTGACCTTGCTGATAAAGCGATAAAATTATTGCCGCTTTTTGCCCAAAAACGGATGCAAAAACGGCGATAATTTTATTGCGGCGCCTTGACGATATGCCCCCAAGTGCGTATGTTTTGGAGTTGTTTATTTAGTAATATGACATGCTTCTGATTACCATGGTACACCAAAGGCGGATAGCAAATATCCTCTCACACACGCCTGGCCAAGAGTCCAACATTAACTACAAGAGACTGCTGACGTACACATGAATAATGCAGACACATACTAACGGCACTGTCATGTCTTTAAAATACAGCATGCAAATAAAAAATGCATTGCAGTCAAACCTCTTGGAGAAGCACTGATTTTTCACCAGTGCGTGGACAGCCATTCAAAAGAACAAAAGCACAGAGCATAGCCGGAATGGTGGAAAATTAGGAAGTCATGTTTGTAATGCCATGTCATGAGCAGGTACGAAGGAAGTCACACAAGCTGGACTTATCTCACGCGTGAAATACTAAACTCAGCAGATTGAAAAACGCAGTTTAAGTTCATACAAGGACAGTATAATACCGTAATGCTCCTCAAATGTAATGCAAATTAAAAAGCAATTTCGTTGCATAAAAGGGATCCATATTGCTTTTCTGATACATTGTTTATCTGTGAAATATTTAGCACATTGGTATACAATGTAAAAATTCTACATCATATGCAATTTCAATTCACAAATAAAGACTGCAATAAACACACTCACCAAGCACGCTTTTATCATGCTTTCTGTGATGAGGCTAACTTCCAAGAGCGGACCAAGACCCCAAATGAAAAGGTAATTATGCTTCTTCAAGTGAGCAGTACATCACTGATATGATTCTATCAACTCTAGGAAGGACACCTGTTTGAGGTCCGTCAGGAGTAGACTGGTGTGCCAGAGACTGAAGGCATGCACAAGAGTAAACACACACAATGTACCTAAACACAAAACCTACTGTGATTCTGGGCAAATCACTTAATCTCTCCGTGCCTAAAAATGAATGCGTGTCCTCATGTAACGTAACTGGTGTTATGTAAAGCGCTCTGATACCTGATTCAGTTCGGGTCTAGTTCGCGCTATATAAAACTCTGCAAACAAAAAAAAAAAATGTAGGGACCGCCAAAGAAGGTTGTTTAAACCTCCAACGTCATGTAAATACCAAAATAATTGAAATGGAAAGAGGACTTTAGGGTAAATGCCCCCTTAGGATCAGCCATCAATGGGGGCATATTGTGATTGTCGGCAAGTATACCTGTATGGGGATGTGGCATAACAAACAGAGCTGGGACTTTGGGGCTCGAGAATGTAGTTTAAGTCCCGGCATCAGCTTTATTAAAAAAATGCAGATGGTAACAATTACATTTAAATACATCTAGTGCCAAGTGAATGAACTTCCAGAACAAAAGAAAACCAGAGGGAGGGGAAGTGCATGGTGCAGGCGCCCTCATACCACTCTGATCAAAGAAATGTGAATACTGCGCGAAAGCCAAAGTGGGAGAGGGAATTGGGGGAAGTCATGGCTGCACGGAGCAGGACCCTGGGACCTAAGCGTAACAGCACCTGTAAGAGGGGCAGTCCTCATGGGAGGTTACAAAAGAAACAAGCACTGGACAATTAAAAGAATATGCTACAACAAATAGAACAGGAGCAAAAGTAAGTGGCCCGCACAGGAACCAATGAAAAGCCAGGAAAGAGAGGAGGTGGAATGTAGACCCTTTGCAGCCCAATCCCCCTTAAAAGGAAGCCCAAACCAAGCAAATATCCTCATTGAAAAAGCCCAACTGAAAGTGGAGATCGAAAAGTGCAAAAAGCCTAATATAAATAATACAAGCAATGGTACAGGAGCCACAGTAGGGGAGGCAGCAGTAAAAAAAGGTAGCAGTAACACAACTGTGGCATGTGTCAGCAGATCATGCGGAATTGGGGCAACTGTCTCTCTCTCCAAGGTATTGTCGCAGGGATTCTGCTCCTACACAGAACTGTGCATAGAGACTTGGAACCTCAGTGAATTAGGGTGTGCCAAAACTCACCTTAGTACCCAAAATCCCCTACCAGACTAGCAATCAGTGTCTCATTGGTTCTTACAAACTCCCAATGTTTAGACAGCCCATAACATGGACTTAGAACACCTCAGTTAACGTGGAACACATGAACACTCTTTCGTTATACAATCCATAACGAGGAGTAAATGAAGACATGTGCACATTTGAAATGTTTATTTTCTAATGCAGTGTTCTCAAGCGCAGTATCTTAGCTAATACTAGCAAACATATTATAAGAAACAAAGTAATCAGCATAGTTACTAGTCCATAGAATACAAAGGGAGAAAGCCTGTTAAAATGCTAGAGGGAAGAAGTCTAAATAGCACCTAAATCTTACCCTCCCTTGCTAGTATATTATATTATATCTAAGAAGGTCTCTTTGGGTTTTAGCAGGGCGGCCCCATACCTCTGATCCTAGTGGAAAGGGATCACATCATCTTCCACCAGCTCACTGCATGCAAAGCATCATCAAGTGTGTGTGTATGCTCTGTGCAGTATAATATAAAACGCGCCTAAAGCCAAAGTTGGCCGCAGCTGCATGTATGTTATGTCTAGAACGTGCGAAGATCAGACCTCACAACAACCACTGTATTGAAATATCCTTGAAGGCCTCGGCACTCACTGTACATACATAGCTTACCAAGCAATGCTGATACAATAGCAAAACATATTATTCTCATGTGAAGCAAAACATTCTACTAGGCTCAAAGATCTAATAACAATATGTGCCGTGTGCAGAAGCAGCAGAGAGGTAAAATGACGTTTAAACTCCTAATAAGCTCATGCTAACTTAACACAGTGTGAAGGTAAGGCATATCTATATGACACCCTCCCTTGATCCGAGCACGGATAAGATAAGAAAAGATAAGGGGCAAATTTTGAAATGCAAAGTTCAGGAACAATAGTCAGCTCAAATTTGCGTAAGTGAAAAAAGTAAAAAATCTTTACCCAAAATCTCAGAAGCAAGAAAGTTTAGTCACTGGCTTGGGCAAAGTCAATAGGCCTGGGGCAGAGAAAATTTGTCATATGCCAGAAAAATTAATAATAATACAAAAAAATGTTCAATGTCCAATTAATGGTGATGAAAAACTTCACCCTAACATTGAATATGCAAAATAAGCAGCAACAGCTTCCAACAGGAAGTCACTGTTCTCATCCGAAAAGAGTTCAGCCATTCAATTTAATATCAGGAAAGAACATACATGCTCTTCAATTACCGGAGCCTCTAGCACCATCAGAGGACAACTCGGTGGGTTCTCAATGAAGCTGTGTGCCAAGAAATCTTGCGCCGCTGCGAATATATTCCAACGACCCAGCATTCCATGCATCGCTGCAAAGGCTATAATCCCTCCGTCAGAACAAAGCAATTCATGAGCAACTTAGGGGCTCATGAGCTGGTTATAATCCACATCAGGAGACACCGTATTGCAGAGACACAAATCCAGGGCCCAGTCGAAATCGCAGCTCAGGCAATGAAAGACAGGCTGGACACATGTAAAATAGGAAAATCGAAACGATAATCCATAAGCTGCTAACCACTTTAAAAAAGTGCGCCAGCCCAGTTGTGGAGGATGCATTAAAGATTGTGTAAATTAATTCATGGAAATGTAATGGCAAGTCAGTATTTAATAAAGCATGCACCTCTGTGCGGGTGTTCGACACGTGAAGGACAAATGTTTCACGAGCAGATGTGAGGGCAACTTCTTTTTGGGACAATAGAGCTCTTATGCAACTCATCTTATTGAACTCTGCTTTCAAGGTCGGAATCCTCGGCGAGATGGAAACATCCAGTTTCCCATGCGTGGGTGGATACATCACATTTTTATAGCAAACCACACGCTCACTGACGGTAACGACATAAGCAATGCCTTTTATTAACCCACAGCAATCCTCATTGTTTAATAGTAAATAACTCCCATTTGCCAGTAAAGCGAATGTGGGAACGATAGCAGGCACGGGGGTACCTTTCAAAACACAGGCTAAATTAGGCTCGTCTTGATTACAGGAGCCGTGTAATTGGATATGTCCGCATATTAATGAGTGATCCGGTATTTCAGTGCATTCTTCGCCATTCAAATAAACTTCCTTGCCTTCCCTAAGGCATCTATATGTGAATGGAAGCGACCAGGCTTCATGGAGATAGGAACTACCAAGAGGCTCGTATCTACCAATGGCAAAGTACTTCATACAATTTTTAAACTCGAACAGAAGAAATGGTAGAGTTATCAACCCGTGGATAAGCCACGTTGCAGTAGTGGCCTCTGCCACAGAAAACGGTAAGGACTCTAATCGCTCAATGTGTAACATGGAAAAAGAAGCATCCTTCATTGAAAGCAAACATTGCTTATCAGTCAAATTAAATGGGGCAAATAGGGAAGAGGTATTCATGTAATGCCATGGCACTTTACCGGCCTTGAGAGTCTGCAGGGTCCAAGCAAACTGCATAACAGAACACAATTGATTTTGACCATGGTACAATACAGACACTTCATCTTGCACAATATCAACAACAGAAGACACAATATTATCCAATGTGTAAATGCGGGAAGAAAGCGTGTTAGTGCTTTTATCTACAACTGCTAGCACTTTTTCTAAATTGGCTTGATCTATAGCTCTAAGGCGTGTTGCCGCCTCAATCTGGGATGTTTTCCAGAATTCGTTATAAACAGCATGTATCCATCTTTTAGATCTACCTTTAGCCGGGCCCTTTATGAAATCATTCAGATCAACATCGTCAGTCAGTTTAGATAAATGCTGTTTAACTGATGCTAAGGTAGAATGTTTGAGCCAAGTCTGACATAACTTGCCTACGGAATAGGTAGTCACAGAATGGTCACCTTCAAAACGGGGATCTACTCTGACCTGTGTAAAGCCGTGAGCCAAACCCAGAAAACGATGCTGACACGAGTCAGCACTTCTGTGCCAAAGCAACCAGCCATTGGGATCCAAACTGGATATGTTAAATGAAGAATTTAGCAACAGAGTTTGCAACTCACTGATCGAAAATTTAGTAGCATTACCCCAACCTGAATATTTTTCTAAATCAAGGAAAGAAGGAGCATTCAATTTTTTAGAGGTAGCCAATCCAAAGCATGTTGTCTGTGAAATTGTAGATTTTAAAAACAACATATGATTCGGGATGAGACATGCGCGGTGCAAAGCCTCAGTGCCTTGCACTTGCCAACTTTTAGAACCCCAAACAGATTTAAGGTCAACTATTTCCTTCCATAACTCGTAGCCTCCAACAGCTAGCTGGTCTAGAAAGGACTTTCTAGTACAATAATTTAGTATTGTTAAGTCTAACTTTGGACATGGACTTTTCGGTCATTTTAAAATAAAATGCTTTGGGATTGGACTGATTAAAATCAGTGAAATAAGTGTACTTTTTCAAAAAGGATGCAGAACTGCCTTGTATAGGAGCTGGACAATGCTCCCATTGTGTATAATTTACAGTGTTCCTTCTGGTATTAGTTTTATGCAGGTAGTGATTGCCAAAATGCTGATAGCAATACAAATCACCGTAGTTAGCAGATTCTAAATACAAATCCTCAGCATCAAAAGCAGCATAATATTTCAAATCAGAAAACAATGCTTCTACGGCCTGAACATCCCAATCATCAGAACGTATGTTTTGTTTAACTACATCCCCCATATTAACTCTAAGCACATTAGGGACATTTATAACCTCAGTGGGGCCATGAATCTTAAATTTTACAGCATCCCATACTATCCCACCCAGGACAGGCCAAGCAGTGATGTTAACAAAAGCCAAGTCTTTCTTCAATCTGTGCGCAGTGTGTGAGGAGGAATGGGGTGCCAATGTTCCATTGATATGTCGAATGCATGTTCTCTCTTCGACATAGTGTCCATTGACGATACGGAAAAAATAAAACACAAAACCAATTGACATAAAAAGGTAAATCGAAAAAAGCACCAGCCAAATATATGTTCAAGGGGGTATTAAAAAATGTTTTTTAAATAATCTTGCATAAACAGTAATCCGTGAAGGCTTTCTTGATGTGTGTAAAACAGTGTCAAATGAAAATCTGGATTCTGTGGCCAAGCGAGTATGTAAATCAGGCATTGATAAGTCAGTTGGGTAAGTGTAGTCAGTTTCATCAAGTTGAGTACCAGGCAATGTACTCGATAAAGGACTAGAAATTGCAGGCATCTCGAAGGCAACCTCAGGCTCAGGATTCGAAGCCGTGGCCAAAACAGAATTTCTCACAATCGAAGGACATGAGACTGCCTTTGTCATACTAAGAAGAATCGGCCACTCTGTGTATCTTGACATTGTCAATGGAGATATACCTGTTTTCCTTACGACCTGGAAGTGGTGGTACAATTACTGTTCTTGTGCCCTTCACACCAAGCACTGGAACTGGAGCTCGATGAGAGGGACCAAATTCTTTTTTGTTTTCGATCTTCTCCCGAACCAATTCACCAACTTGGGGTAGCCAGCCAACTACCGGGATCTGCAACGCATCATCCGAGGTGGAGGGCAAATGTTCCTTTGCAAGACTGTCTCTCGTCTCTTGTAGAGTCTGTAAAACATTGTAATGTTCATCTACGTCAAAGGAGGCAGCAACAGCCGCCGAGTCTAGACCGTCAAGGTCCGGTACATACATCTTGATACCAAAGAGCATTTCGGATGGGGTCCGCCCACCCAGAGACCTTCTAGGGAGATTATTTAGAGCACGCTGCATGCCATTGAGGTGGGACAGCCAGTTCCTGCCAGTGCCCATAACTCGAGCTGTGAAAGATTGCTTTAAGTCGCTGTTCATTCATTCCACAACACTATTACCCTCGGGTCTGTATGGAGACGAAAACTTGACTTGGACCCCCAATGAAGTCATGGCATCCTTATACGCCTTAGAGGCAAAAGCAGGACCCTGATCCGAATGGAAGGTACCACAGGCAAAAATCCCTACAAAGACAAGCAAATCTCTTATGACAGTCCGTGAATCAGCGCTGCGGTGAGGCCATACCCACACAAAGCGTGTGCATGAATCCACTGCTACTAAGATAAACTTATACGGACCGCAGTGGTCTAAATAAACACAACCAAGTGGTTTATTAGAAATGAACAACTGTGTTTGGGGCGGACGTGCAGCAAATGTCACATTGAAGGACATAATCCCGTGTCTGTTTGTACAGTCCCCGCCACCAGAAACGCTGTTGTAATTGAGCCACAGTAGCCGAAACACCCGCATGCACAGATGCAACTCCTTCATGGGCCGCTGTGAGCAATGTGAGTCTGCGATCCGCGTTGGGAATTAATCTCTCCCCAACGTCAGGTATTTTCACATAAGGAACTTTATCAGGACTTAAGTGATATGTATACTTCGAAGGGAACCCCTTAGGATATTTACTTCCCTTCTCAGTCGCAGCAACAGCTGCTAAGATATCATCATCAATCTTACTTTTGGACCGTGTAACCGCTGCAACCAAATATGTCGATACTGCTGATTTTGCTGCCTCATCGGCAAGCGAATTGCCAACACCGTGGACTCCCACGCGCTGATGACCTAAAGTGTGAATTACAAACACGAGTGTCAACTGCTCCTTAAGCTCAGCCACTCGGACCCAGATCATTTTATGTTTTATTGTGCTACCCTTGGAATCACGAAAATCATTCTGAATCCAAAAGAACAGGTTTTCATTGTAAGACTGAACACAGTAGTAAGAATCACTCACAATAAGAGTCGTTACACTAGGATCAGCGTACTGCAATGCAAGCATCAGAGCACGAAGCTCTGCCAATTGTGCGGTGCAGTCCCCTAGAGTCTGCGTGTGCACGACTCTGGGCTTGAACTCATCGTTCACCATGGCACCTACCACAATGGCGCAAGCAGAAACGTATGCGTGTTTAGACCCATGCGCAACCTGCGCTGAACCATCAGTGTAAATGATGCAATGGAAATCCTCCAAAGGTTGCATGGCCAAAGGTGCAGAATGAACAAATTCATATTGCAAAAACTCCTGCGACTGTAAGGAGGAATCAAAAATAAATGTGACATCCGGAGATGTCAATGATGCTGCCCATTGTATCCACCGAGGGTGCAAAGCCTTAGAATTTGGTACACTGGCTTTCGTCACTGCCTCTAATGCAGGAAACGGGGTAACAACCAACATGCGTTTTCCCTGTGACAGAGCACGTTCCTTAAGAATCGCCATCTGCACTGCTGTTAAGACTTTCTCCATAGTGGAAAATCGCATTTCAGCCGAAGTGTGACTTGTAAGCAATAGTTACTGTGTCTCCTACGTTAAAAGTAAGGTAAGTGAAACCCACCGGCCCAGGGATGATTCTTATCACTAAGATGGTATGGTTATCATGAGTCAGTAAGAATTTAGATTCTAGCAGATCAGCCTGCAAAGATTGCAGAATAGCTGAATGTTCTGGCAGCCAACACGATTTGGTAAAAGTAGGTTGTATCAAAGCATACAAAGGCTTGATACGCTGGGCTTATTCAGGAATGTATGTTCGCCCGAAATTCAAAAATTCCAGCAAAGACTGTAATTTTTTCAGAGTTGTCGGAGGGCGCAGTTGTGTGCATTTCTCCAAGAAGTGACGAGCCAATCCTCTACCTTCATTGTTGAGCTCGTAGCCCAGGAACAACACTGTATACTCCGCAATGTGAGACTTTGCAAAGTTAAGCTACAAATCACGCGGTCAGCGCGACACAGATTCTCCCAAAGTTCGTCGTCTGTGAGATAAATGTCATCCACATACGAACACGCATCTGGGTCTACTCTCTCCAAGAGAGAGACTATGCGGGCAGCAAATACGCCTGGACTATTCTTATAGCCCATTGGTAAACGTTTGAACTGTTTTTGTTCGTCGCCGCATGTAAAACTGGTCCATTGGGAACTTAGACCATCCAAATGGTGGGCATAAAAACCGTTGGATATGTCAAGCGTGGTTTTAAACAGCTTACGCACAAGACTATCCAGTAAGGCAGAGCCGTAAGTATTCTGTACTGCACAGGTACGGCAATGTGAGTTCAAATGCCGGTAATCCAATACCAAACGATACGATCCGCCAGGTTTGGTCACAGTAAAAAGAGGGTTATTCATCGGTGACACACATGTTTCAATCACTCCTTGATATTCCAATTGTTCAAGGATTTCCGCGGCGGAAGCCTTAGCTTCGCGTCTAATGGGATATTGAGGTTGAGGCTGTGGCATAGACCGTAAAGGAATTTCGTGGTGTGGGGAAAATGTATCCCAACCACAGTGTGTACGGTACAGAGCCGGTGCAAGGGCTTTAGCCCACTCTTCTGCAAAATTCAGCACATGCTCCTTCGAGACAGTGTGCGCGAAACTAGGGAGGATTACCTCCTCCCCTCTCGGAGCTGCGAACACAAAAGGTGGGGGCCCGTCAGCCTCCGCTAACAAAATGTCATAGGTAGTTGTAAGATTTTCCCAAAATACCCCTTTTATGGTGCGTTGTATGTCACCTTTAATTAAAAGGACTATTTCATAAAGTCTATCAGGGGGAGCTACTCTAGTGTCAGCTGTCTCCACAACAACATAACGGTCAGTCGCTGTCACCTTCAGTAGCGGACGCAGGGCCTCTCGCACTATGGTAATATCCGCCGCGCTGTCCAGCAAGGTCAGAGCCCATGTCTGATTCCGAAGCTGCGTTCTCACTATCTGTGGCATATCTCGCTGTTAAAGCGGCGACTTTCTTTTTATGAAACTGGGATCTCTTTGGTGTAGAATCGTCCTGCTTGCCTTTACCGTCCTTTGGGCGGGGCTGGTCGCGTCCTTGCTGGCCACCCTGACCTCTACCGCCAACTCCACCACCGGTAGATGAGGCCGATGAATTCTGAAAAGAGCAAGGAGAGCGTTGATCAATTTTGTTTTTTGGTCTTGGGCTGTTTGTCAGTCTCTGACTTCGGCCCTTAGGGTTGCTTTTTCTCCTTAGTGGAAAATGGCTTGACTCCCGCGCTATTGCGGCCCACGGTCTTTTAAGCCGGCACAATAATCCTCGGGAACTGTCGGGGTTTGTCGGCATCGGGAACCGCCTGCAAAGCATTGGACACCTGAAAGTTCACCGCATCTACCTTGACATTCGCAAGTATGAGATCGGAAACTACGTCAAAGGAGCCACATAGGCGCATACCCAATTCAACCACTGCCTCAGGTCCATGCTCATCCTGAACACGTTTAATGACCGTCGGAAGGACAGTCATAGACGGAGTGCTGTAGCACCTTGCATATACTGCCGCAAAGGTTTTTCCCCACGACTCACAGTCACCAATTTCTGGGGTCAAGTCTTTTGGCATGCTAATTGTCAGAATCCTGTGATTTTCACCAGGAGTCGTGTTAGGAAATACCACTTCAAGCTGGTCAAACTTTTCGGCAAGCCAGAAAGGAAAATCATCCTTATCCTGGAGGAGCTTTCCCATTACAGCGTTGACCATTACAGGACTAAGCTTCATTCCGCCCTGTCCGGCAGGAAGCGCCGCACCACCTGGGGCCCCACCCGGGAGATTACGGGTAATGTATTGCACTAACGACCTAATCACGCTAATCGCGACTACATGTAGTCGTCTTAACTCTGCAACGGTACACGCCCCGTGCTGAGGATGAGGTGTAAATCCAGCCAAAACAGGCCAAGTCGCGCCTGGAATGGACAAGGGACCTAACCTCATAATGGGATTTTTGCCCTCCGCCTGGGACGACTCCTGGTGGCCCCCAGCCCTGGGCACCGCTCCCAAGCCAACCGACCACGCACGCAACCTGGGCTTCATCCTGGACTCCTCCCTCTCGATGACCAGACAAGTCAACGCCGTCTCCTCATCGTGCTTCAACACCCTACGTATGCTTCGCAAGATCTTCCGCTGGATCCCGACCGAGACCAGGAAGACTGTCACCCAGGCACTCGTCACCAGCCGACTGGACTACGGAAACGCCCTCTACGCCGGAACCACAGCCAAGCTACAGAAAAGACTCCAGCGCATCCAGAACGCCTCCGCCCGACTCATCCTGGATGTCCCCCCACGCAGCCACATCTCCAGCCACCTGAGGAACCTGCACTGGCTCCCC
This sequence comes from Lissotriton helveticus, assembly GCF_964261635.1. Lineage (NCBI taxonomy): Eukaryota > Metazoa > Chordata > Amphibia > Caudata > Salamandridae > Lissotriton > Lissotriton helveticus. Next base: position 1,071,159,673 of record NC_136067.1, on the reverse strand, counting down.
GTCGACAAGAGGATCACATTCTGGCTCCTCACCCACGCACACAAGTCTCTCCACGACCTGGGCCCCAAGTACCTCAACGACCGCCTGACCTTCTACACACCCACCCGCCAGCTACGGTCCACCAGCCTCGCCCTCGCAGCCGTACCACGCATCCGAAGAGCCACCGCCGGAGGAAGATCCTTCTCTTACCTGGCTGCCAAGACATGGAACTCCCTCCCCATCCACCTTCGGCTGACCCAGGACCATCTCGCCTTCAGGAAACAACTCAAGACCTGGCTGTTCGAGCAGTAGCATACCCCTTCCCCCAAGCGCCTTGAGACCCTCCCGGGTGAGTAGTGCGCTATACAAATGGTATGATTGATTGATTGATTGATTAACCTCGGAGCTGTCAAAGAGTGGGGTAGGGCGCCATTAAACCAAACACGGTTCTGCCAAGCGTCTATCGGAACTTCCTGTGCCCTGTATGGTGCATACTCCTGCGGCACAGCAGTGGGAGTGTACGTGTCGAACAAAGTAGTATTTGCGTTCACAGCCGGGAAGGTCACCCACGAGTAAAATATTTCGTATGGGTAAGCCACCTCCGCACTCACAACCATAATCACAGCCATGTCATCCACGGGGACATTATAAGTCTGCAAATGATTGCGCACCGCAATGCGACTATGTTGCGGAATGTCCACCGCGGCCATAACGACTCAGAAAGAAAGAGGTACAAAGAAAACTACATAGCACAACTGGGTAGCAATTCAAGGAAAACGTTTTAAAAGAATCAAGCTTGAAAAGACCTATGTAAGTATAGGTAGGTTTGTACGACACCACTGTTAACCGGAAACAATAGCGAAGGGGTTAAGGACTAAATATAGCACTACTCAAGTGTCATGTAATAAGACCACCAACGATTGGGCGTCATGTCGCAGGGATTCTGCTCCTACACAGAACTTTGCATAGAGACTTGGAACCTCAGTGAATTAGGGTATGCCAAAACTCACCTTAGTACCCAAAATCCCCTACCAGACTAGCAATCAGTGTCTCATTGGTTCTTACAAACTCCCAATGTTTAGACAACCCAGAACATGGACTTAGAACACCTCAGGTAACGTGGAACACATGAACACTCTTTCGTTATACAACCATATCAATCCATAATGAGGAGTACATGAAGACATGTGCACATTTGAAATGTTTATTTTCTAATGCAGTGTTCTCAAGCGCAGTATCTTAGCTAATACAAGCAAACATATTATAAGAAACAAAGTAATCAGCATAGTTACTAGTCCATAGAATACAAAGGGAGATAATGTTAAAATGCTAGAGGGAAGAAGGCTAAATAGCACCTAAATCTTACCCTCCCTTGCTAGTATATTATATTATATCTAAGAAGGTCTATTTGGGTTTTAGCTAGTGGAAAGGGATCACATCATCTTTCACCAGCTCTCTGCATGCGAAGCATCATCAAGTGTGTGTGTATGCTCTGTGCAGTACAATATAAAATGCGCCTAAAGCCAAAGTTGGCCGCAGTTGCATGTATGTTATGTCTAGAACGTGTGAAGATCAGACCTCACAACAACCACTGTGTTGATATATCCTTGAAGGCCTCTGCACTCACTGTACAGACATAGCTTACCAAGCAAAGCTGATATAATAGCAAAACATATTATTCTCGTGTGAAGCAAAACATTCTACTAGGCTCAAAGCTCTAATAACAATATGTGCCGTGTGCAGAAGCAGCAGAAAGGTAAAATGGCGTTTAAACTCTTGATAAGCTCATGCGGACTTAACACAGTGTGAAGGCAAGGCATATCTATATGACAGTATCATATACATAAAGTTGTATCCATGAAATGGCCCATAATTCTTTTTGTCTCACAAGCTGTACACTGGGCTGAGCCACAAACATTTCCATGATGTTGACTCCCTTCATGGCCTTCCCCATGCACACTCCCCTCTGTAACAGTTCCTCCTTGGTCATCTTTCCGTCTCCCATGTGAAAACATCTCCCTTCGCCTTGTCTCCTGCGACCAAGCTAACTGTAACTCCTTAATTCTGCAATCTTGCCTAATTTGCAAACGTGAGACAGACATATCCTGCAAGTTTCACATGAGAGTTTGAACATTACTGTCAGAAATAAAGACTCTTCAAATGCAATACAAATCAAGGCCTATGATTCAAGCTAGCTGCTAAGTTAATATATTTACCATACAATGTAGACTCACAGATACATCAGCTGACTACATTAATACACATTTCCATATTCATCATTAACCTAGGAAAGCTGTTATTGTTATTAGCACATCTTTGAATTGCATTTACTAAAGAGACTCAAAACAAGTGACATTAATTACAATGTTAAGTACATGTTTTAAGCGATAAGTACCAAGGCTTACAGGGGATTACATTAACTTTCCCAATAACATGTTTGTTGATTTACATTTTCTTTTAATATCCTATCCTCTCATAACATCGATTAATTTGTGAGTGGGTTCTAAAGACAATCACATTGCACTCCTAGCAGGTACCCCATGTAGGATACAATTTCTCCACTCTATCAGTTGTTTGCTGTTTTTTCTTTTACACTGAGCACTGATCTCAGCAAGCCTCCTTCCATTTCTACCAGGCCTGGTCGTAGTTCGCGTAGTTTTGCTACGCGGAACTCCGCAAAGTTACAAAAAAACTTCACGAAGCTCCTTGAGTGGCGAAGTGCAGTGCTAACTGCAGTTTGTGCTGGTATTCCTGCTGCTTGGGAAGAAATTCTACATGAGCGGCAGCTTGCGCTCGCAAACTTACTGTTCGCAATCGCGAGCGGGGAAAAAACCCACCCGCACATCGCAAAGTGGAGTTTTCTGCACTCCGCGAGCTCCGCGGAGTGCGGAGTGGAGAAAACTCTGCAAACTCCACAAACGGAGTGAAGTTCACTGCCCAGGCCTAATTTTTACCAGAGGCAGTGGGCACAGCTCCAATTTTATATTGAGAATCGTCCCTACTTTGTTTTACACCAAGTGTTGAGCTCAGTAAGCTGTTTGTCCTTTGTTTTACACCTGGACTGGACACAATGTTTTTAAAACTTTCCCCAGCAATTGTTATATATTCCAATTGGCATATGAACAAGCAACATGATTACTGTGTGAAATGATAGAAACTAAATCAGGAGGCATCTCCTAATATGTCCATAATCAGCAGCTTAATCTATTTGTTTTCTTAATTTTTTACATGCACTCTCTCTCTCTGCAGTCCCTAAACCATTCGCCCTTCACCCTGTTCTTGCTCTGTTGTTGCTTTCCCCACTGCTGTCTTGGTGCTTTGCAGCATACTGTAATTCACATCTATAATGTATAGAAAACTACTTAATTACTGTTGTTCTACAAAGTGTTTAGTGTTAAATTAATTATTTTATTCTAGTAATGCTCTGTAGCCCCAGATGTGCGTGACTAAATTACAGTTCTTTATTCAGCTTGCCTTGAACCACTTATATTCTGAAAGTGCTGGCAGCAGAGGCAGTTCAGTCTCACCATAAATGTCCTCTGTTCCTACAAAAGGGCTTCTGTCAGGGATTTTTCCATATTAGCATCATTATTCACAGGCAGAGTGTTTCCTTTCCTGCTCCATCGTTTCTCACATATTGCCTGAGAGTCAGAGCCTTTCACACACAGGGAGAAACACTGGTCACTTTAAAGGAGGTCTGTGCAAATACCAGAGCCAACATAAAACCCCACATCCCAAAACACAAGTGATGTATGATGAGAAATCATTTATTTTAATTGGGATCCACAACAGCATATTCTTACTGTCTGTTTAGGTTAACTGCAGGCAGCGTGTCTGCTTGATGCCCGATAAATCTTGTCATTCGCTTTCTTTATCCAACAACAATTCTTTAAAAAGCAAACACCTTCATTTCTATTCATGCTTGTATTGTATAATAATACATCCTGTGATATTTCTAAAAGCAGGTTGTTTACTGGTAGCACTGGGACGCATGCGCAGTTCGTATCATTATAGTGGACATATAGGGAACTTTGATGTACAGCTTTATTCAAAGTCCTTTGTGCTTAGCTTTTCCTTTCACTGCAGTTAGTATTGTTTTGTGTGGGTGGTTGATTACTGCAATGTGTAAAGAGCATTGACAAAGCCAATAGAATTCCCAAAGGTGAAACCTATTGGCTTTGCCAATGCTTGTTATTTACAAGAACAGTTTGCCTAAATGTTATGCTAGATTGTGCTTTTCATTTTCTCAACTAAATCTATCTGCTAAGCAGTAATTCTGGAGAAACTACGCTTAAACAAACAGACCTGCTGAATGAAAACTGACAGAGCTACATTCTCCTCTTGACTCTTGTAAACCCATCTTTTAAAAGGATACTGTGACCATTGGCAAATGTTTTTCTTGTGCTGATTGCTCACACAGGCAAGCATTGGCAAAGCCAACATTTCTTACCCTTGACATCTGTTTGCTAATTGGGTTTTCCAATGACTGCTTACAAGCATGGCAACCAACTTAATATTAATTTTCCTAATAATAAGAAAAATGATTACAAGATGGCCGCCATGCTTATGTGTCTACCTATGCAAAAATAACAATTGGTGGACAGAATACAGAACAATGTCATACATTCTCCCCAGTACAGAGATCTAGGCCTAAATCCATAGTTTTTTGCTCACCATGCCATTCCTGTTTGGACCGAGCCATATGCAAATCAGTCTTGACCCTGCACCCAATGGGAACACCAGCCCAAACTGCCAGGCCAGGTCCTCCCTGGACTGGAAACAAGCATCCTAGGACCGGTTTCGGGCTTTCAGCCCTAAACAGTAAGGATAGCTTGACTCCAGTGGCATGGAGAGCTCATGACCCTCCTCTGGGCATACCCCTCCCACTCGGGGTGACAAACGCAAAAATAACAATTGATGGGCAGAATGCAGAACAATGCCATACATTCACCCCAGTACAGAGATCTGGGCCTAAATCCATCGTTTTGTTGCTCCCCATGTCATTCCAGTTTGAACCCAGCCATATGCAAATCAGTCTTGACCCTGTGCCCCATGAGAACAGTCCAGCCCGAACTGCCAGGCCAGGTCTTCCCTGGACTGGAAACAAGCATCCTAGTACCAGTTTCGGGGTTTCACCCCTCATCAGCCAGGATAGCTTGACTCCAGTGACATGAAGAGTACGGGACCCACGTCTACTTGTTTCCGGTCAGGAAAGACCTGGCTTGGCAGTTCGGGCTGGACTGTTCCCATGAGGTATAGAGAAAGAAAGGGAGTTACCCCAATGCTAAAACAAAGGGACGGGGTACAGACCAACAAAACACAAAAAATCCCTTTATTAAAATCTGAAAAAGGGGCCAAACACCTTGCCCTGGACCAAGTGTCATATGTTAATATGTGTCCCTGTGCTTAAGTAGATGAGGCAAATTTCTTAAACGGCAATTATTGTCCAATTGCAAGGTAAATACACTCTGTTAACCACCACGATCTTTACAGAAATACATGAAAAATTAATTCATATATAAAAACAAATATAAAAACAGAAGTCATTAAAAGGTTTTATTAAACTCATTGATAAATATTCACAATTAAATACATCTTCCTTCAATAGATGCCCATGACTTCCTCCCAATCTGGGTTACAATCTAGTTCCTACAAATTTTTAGATAACATTTTTCTTAAAAAAACAGTTGACTCAGTGTTTGGGGCGACTCCTTGATAGCTCCACCTTCATCAGGACTAAAAAGTTTTCATCAGATCTAGGTAGTAAAAAACGCATTTTAGGCACATTGCGCAAACTGGTAATACTATACATTCTGAAGTTCTGTTTCTAACAATAATTTTTTACTGTTGCCCCATACAACTGAACAGGCTATATTCTGATAGAACATCCGATCATCTTTTATTGGCATTCTTTACATAATATTACAATAATTTAACATATTGTTAAAACTGACACTTGGGCCCCCACCCTCTTAGGATACTGCCCATATTCAAACAGTCTACTAAATCTTTCACAAGTTAAACATTTTATTAAAAGTGACCTCTTAAGATGCTACTAATTTCAAACAGTCTACTCAGCAAACTTATTTTCTATTTCATTGCTCTTTTCCAATTCCAGAAAAAAAGTAATTCACCCCTCATGTGGAGCTATGGTGACCTCTATAATACCAGCGAATATATTAAATTAAATTCACCAGGTTCTTGTGAAGGATGTCATGTTGTTAGTTCACTGTTCACACATCATTTAGTTGTATCATTAATCCATTCATTCAAAACAGTCTAGAACCCATTCGTTCCCTAGGTAGTCATGTCCTGAAGAGACTATCAATATTAGTACATACCTTGTTCTAAATTGAGTTATATTTAAATCTCACAGTCTGTGGGGGATGACCCTCCTAACACATGCAAAGGCCTCTATGATGAGCCTACAACACTGGAAAGAGATTCTTGAGTATATATCACTCATAGTGAGTCTGCAACTTTTATAATAGAGAGAAAGAGGCACAGGGTCAAAACTGATTTGCATATGGTCAGGTCCAAATTGGGGTGGCATGGTGAGCTTGACTGGGGGTGAATGTTTTGATTTGTTTTGCATTCCGTTCATCAATTGTGTGTTTTTTATTGTTTTTATTTTGATGTGCCTACCCATGGCAGCAATCATGGAATGATTTTTCTCATGCATTAGAAAATATAATATCACAAAGACTGCAACGCAAGTATGCACACCACTTCGCAACAATCACATAATGATTTTTCTTTGGTTTCAAGAATACCGCCACACATGCATGTACAAGCACGAGGGCAATTTTACACAGTATTTTCTTTTTGAATTACTATTTATTAAATCAAATGTTAGACACAAAGGGACAGATAGGTTTTTAAAAAGGTGCAGCGCAACACAGCAACCTTAGTATTATGCACGGAAATCGGTGATTCACTTAGATTTACATGCAAATTCATCTGGATTATTGTGAACGCCGTGAAGTTGGAAAGTTGTGCATATTGTAGAAGAAAATCTTTGTTCTGCAGATTTCATACTTTCAAACTTTTATTCCCAAATCCACCCCATATCATCTCACTGACTGACTAAAATATAATATAACATTTTCATTGAGAAATGCATACAGCGGCTTAACAATCACGAAGGACGCAAGCCATGCACTGCCTTTGCTTTGTTTTATGTTGTATCCCTAACTGCTTCTTTTCTTATTTCCTTTCGGACAGGTCTGCCTGCTAGAATCTGTTGCTGCACTTTGCACCGCTGTACTCACTATCGTGTCCATGCCTCATTTCAATATTCTAAGCAACACAATGATCCTCAACGGTGCCTGCTTCGTTCCTTCGATTCTGCAAATTATTCAGCACATGAGTAATCCCGACTGGAAGACGTCACTGCCTGCTCTCTCGATTGTGTTCACCCTGCTGGGGTTCATACTGTTTGGTGTAGGATATCACGTAGATCTTCTGAGGAGCAGCATAGGCAGTTCTGAGATGAGCACACACATTCCCATCGCTGCTGTTGCGGTATGCTTTGCATCCATCAACTGGTGGGAAAACTTCACCACATTTAGTAAGAATGGATGCTTACAGCACCTAAAGAAAAATCTTGATGAGTCAAGAAATGTAAGGTACATGTGCAGCAGTGTGATCCGGATCCTGGTCACTGGGGCTGTTGTTGGCAGCAGCGTACCCATCATGGGCGAAAATTGGTCGACATTAACAAGTGCATCATGGGACGAGGTGAACTTGGCCATGAGCCTTTTTGGAATCCAAGCTTTATCTTCGGTCCTGTGCCACTGGTTTGGTGTTGTGGCGTGCAAAATGCATTCACTGAAATGCAGTTTTATCTTTCCTATGTTATGTACTACCTTGACCGTGATATTGACTTTTACAACAGTTTTTGGTTTACAATACAAAGAAGCAGAGGCGCGATCTGGGGACATCAGATCTTTCGATACGCCATTTTTTTGCCATAATCTCAGTGTGCGATTGGATGAGAACCCTTCCAACGCCCAGCTGCTTCTTTTAGAGATCAGCCACAACATCTGTAATACTACAGTCGTAGGACCAGAGTACATTTCCGGATTTGCCTTGCTTGGTGTTTCTGGATTGTGCTGGTGGGTGGGATTGCTGCTCTCCACGTACTATGTCTGGAAGCTGGAGCTCCAAAGGATCGAAAGGACAACCACTCTTTTTGTCAGACGACTCTATGAGGCAGCCTTCATTGACCAATCCATGCTGCTAAATATAAATGTCCAAAATTTCAAAGAGGGAGATTCTGAAGAAAATACATGGTAAGACTATGAGAAAAACAATAATTAAAACATGTCTTCTCAAAAATACACAAGTGCATATCACTTTTCTGTTCATCCAGACACATTCGAACAAAAATGGATATGTTAAATTTATTAAAGAAATGGTCGTAAACTGTTTTAGCTGTGGTGGTGATATCCAAGTAGCACTGATGGGATGATGAGGAGGATCAGTCAAATAGTGGATAGAGAAAAAGGACTTACCAATTGACAACGGTCAGCTGACCTCCCAACATCAGATTTGTTTGGTGAATCATTCAACAGGACAACAGCAAACAGTCCTAAGTCCAATTGTTTTAAGAGTAACCATAAATGTGTCTTAGTTAATTTTTATTTCTCTTGAACTAAGTTAAGAGAATCAAGTTCCTTGCCTATTGTAACATAACCTTTTCTAATTAAAAAAAAAATGGATTGCTAGACAAGCATAAAACATAAGCAGATGAAGTGGCCGGATTAATCACACTGTGTTGATGGACCAAAATGCCACTAGTCAGGGTGCAAGGTTAACTCAAAAGTGAAGCACCATGTTGCAATGGTCTACTGGACCCATTCTCTCACCACATCTTCAACAAAACCAGCACAACCATCGCACCCCATTTCCGGAAAGTAATCAACATCTCCTTCAAGACAGCAACCTTTCCGGAAAGTTGGAAGCACGCTGAGGTCAAAGACTTACTAAAGAAAACCAAGGCGGACCGCAAGAACCTCAAGACCTTCCGACCCATCTCCCTGCTCCCATTCCCGGCGAAGGTCACCGAGAAAATCGTCAAAAACAACTGACCCGCTTCCTCGAAAAGAACAGCATCCTGGACCCGTCCCAGTCTGGGTTCCGCAGCAACCACAGCACCGAAACCGCCCTCATCGCTGCCACCGATGACATCGGGACCCTGCTTGACAAACAGCAGCCCTCATCCTCCTGGACCTGTCTGCCGCCTTCGACACGGTCTGCCACCGCACACTAAGAACACGCCAACACGACGCCGGGATCCAAGAGAAGGCCCTGGACTGGACGACATCCTTCCTCTCCGGCAGAACTCAGAGCGTCCGCCTCCTCCCCTTCCGCTCCACTGCCACCGAAATCATCTGCGGCATACCCTGGGCTCTACCCGCAGCCCGACGCTGTTCAACATCTACATGGCACCCCTCGCCAATGTCGCCCGACAGCACGACCTCAACATCATCTCCTATGCCGACAACACCCAGCTGATCATCTCCCTCACCAAAGACCCTCACACCTCCAAGAGCAACCTCCACGAAGAAATGAAGGCCGTCGCCGAATGAATGAGGAGCAGCCGACTGAAGCTGAACTTGGACAAGACGGAGTTCCTCATCCTCGGCTCCACCCCTTCAGCCTGGGACGACTCCTGGTGGCCGACAACTCTAGGAACACCCACCGACCACGCACGCAACATAGGGGTCATTCTCGACCCCACCTTCTCCATGACTAAGCAGGTCAACGCTGTCTCCTCATCCTGCATCAACACCCTCAGAATGCTCCACAGGATCTTCAAGTGGATCCCCACCGAGACAAGAAGAACTGTCACCCAGGCACACAAAGCTCTTCACAAGACCGGCCCAGCATACCTCAACAGACGACTCAACTTCTACACCCCACCCGCCAGCTCCGCTCCCCCAGCCTCGCCCTCGCCACAGTCCTCTGCATCCAAACCACCTAGCCGCCAAGACCTGGAACACCCCCCCCACCAACCTACGACAGACCCAAGACCTACTGGCCTTCAGAAGACTCCTCAAGACCTGGCTCTTCGACCACTAGCAGCAGCACCCCCCCCCCCCCCAGCGCCTTCAGACCCTCACGGGTGTGTAGTGCACTTTATAAGGTGTCGTGATTGTTTCATTGTATACAGGCTGAGTTGAGAAATCACTGTCAATAGCTACTACTACTTTCCTAGTCAGGTGGTTAGCAGTTAAATTTCTTTTAAAGCCATCCCCTGACTCAGATATGTCAGGTGCAATATACATTGTAATTGCAGTTATTGCTATTGTCTCCCTACATATGAATTTGTAAGAAAGCTTTACGCGGCCTGGTGGCACAAATGTCTTTTCCTGCGTGCTGCCAACTATAAGTACATGCCATGGGTTTTGGGTGTCATCAAAACCAGAGTCCCCTCCTCAAGTCCCAGTCCGGACCCTTTGCCCTGCCCTCCTTCTTACACCCTATAATAAGCATGATAGGCATCGACCGTCATCATTTATGGGAATGTATTTGAGATAGGGACCACATGGATAATTCCATGTAGGAAACTTTTCCCTTAATCGACCCTTAACCTCTTTCCCTTTTTCTCCCCTGCCCCCTCTTTCCTCATAAGAAATCCCCAGGAACAGAAGACCGAGACAGGTGAGAGCTTTAGGCCTCACATTTGTGCATGGTGTGCATACATAAGTAAGCAGGGATGTTGAAAATAAGCCCTGACGAAGGCCCCCAGATCCGGATGGGCTTTATGCAAGGGCTGAAGCATGTTGGCTAAGACACTAGTTGAACAAATTGCTTTCAACAAAAAACCTCTGAAAACTTTTTTTAATCATATCCCAGGTAACCCATGAATAAAGAAGGAATTGAAAGGTATACCTGTAGATATTTTTAGTAAAATACTTTTCATCTGCTTATTCAGTTTTGATTTATCCAAGAACTCACTCCTAATTCATTTTTGGTTGAGTCCACCCTGGTGGGACCATCCTACCAGGGTGTGGATAGGCGCAGATGATGAAGCATGTCACAATCAAGTGAGTGAGGTGTCTAATCCAATATCTTTGGATATCCAAGTATTTCGTGGAAGGATCGATCTACACAATAATTCCAGTTGCCTTTTGTGTGTTTACGGCACTTTGGGAGCATACAACTTGTCTTAGAGTCTCTCGCTCTCTAACCGTGTGAAAACAATGTGATAACTCACATGCACTCCTAATGCATTTCTTAATAGTGCTCTTGAATACAGACGCCATAACACTAGTGAAGTAGTGTACAGAAGGAAGGCTGTAAGAATCAGTGAGGGTGGCAAACAGTGAACGTGTCTGTGGTTTGTTTTAATGCACGTAAATAGTGGACTCAGCATATTTTCGTTACAATCTATTGATTCAGGTAATTCTTCATTACCGGAACACCTGACTTATGAGTACACCCACATGTAGTTGAGTGTAAATGATGCTACAACGCAGAGCAAGTCTTAAAGCTTGCTGGGTCCACTCAGGAATGGATGATCACCTTATCTCCATATCAGTATGGGCAGCCCTCCTCGGTTTATATATGTCTGGGGGCAAGAAGATTAAGGATATAACAGACAGTGATGGAATGGTCTGAGCACCCACACAATGAATGCAAGATATGTGACTTGTCATTGTTTTGCATGTTTGGTGGAGTGAGATTTGGGGTGGGCTAGGTTGAAAGGGTAACAAAAATAGATTGTATGCCTTGTACGGTATTCTTGTTACACATATTTATCTATAATGGATTTTATATATCTTTGTTGGCCACCAGTCATTATCTATGAAGAGTGTATTTATCGTTTCATATACCACTACCCGTTCCCTTCATACAGTCAGACATAATGTATACTTCCTGGTTCATAGATCTCTATGACTTGTATTGTGTAGTAGTAGGACCACCTGTTTCTATTTATGCTGTTAAAAGTGTCTGTTTATTTTGCCTATTATTTCTTTTCACAGCACCACAGAAAAAGTCAATATCTACCTCTGTGCAACAATGTGGCATGAGACGTTCGATGAAATGCTAAAGATCATTACATCAATGTATAGGTACAGTTTGATCTAAATAATGCATTATGTGTTAATGGTGAAATGTTACGATACAGAAAACAGGAAGGGAAGAAACACTGCCGTAACCTTGCAACACAGGGTTTGAGTGCTACAATCATAATCCACATGGAGCAAAAACAGTAAAATTGTTAGCAATGAAATCAAAAGTTGTGACTGAGTTTTAGATCCTGTGCAAGAATTTGGAGAACCATGAAAAATTAAATGTATCTGTTTTGGTGCAATCCTTCGCCAAAGAATGTGTCAGTTGTGGTGTTGCCATTTGTTGAATGTATACTATTATTCTTCTCCAGTTGGGCCAATTAATATTTTATAACACAGAGCGCCACCTATTTCTGGCCTGCGTTTATGCTATATTATCGCATTTTTCTCAGGGTCATCCTACTTCTCCTAAGTTGGTTCCACATAAAAGTATCCACAGGAGGGGAGGACCTTTTCACCCATAACCTTCGGATGATTTAACTAAGTTATGTTTTGCGTTTTTCCAAAGGCCACCGAGAGTGGCAGAGTACTATACAGTGATAGGGACTCACTTAAAGAGAATAAAGTTAATTCTCACTCTTTCCCTAATCAATTATGCAGAGATAGGTGATAGCGTTATGAGTCAGACATCCCTGACAGAGAATCTTTCATGGGTAATATATGGTGCCCCAAAATGTACCCTGACATTAGTACGCACAAACAATAGTATATCACTGAAATTATGCGCATTAAGAGTATCATAATTTACATAAACAACTGAGGAAGTATTATAAAAGTTAAGGCGTAGTTTAGATATGCCCCAATTCCATTACAGATTCTGCCCTATCGGGCCAAAACCATATCTAAATTACAACCAGACATTTAAAAACATTGTTCATGCTGATGTGCCAAGTCATGTAAAGCCTCCCTGTATACATCTTGATGCCATCAGGCACCAAAACACAGTTGCGGCCGGCATGGCTCATGGGTGGGAGAGTTTGCTTGGGGTAGCGTGTGGCAGGATCACGCAGGTGGAATCACGCAGGAGGGAGCATAATTAATACGAAAAAATGTCTCTGACTCCAGGAACAGGAAGTAGGCAGCCAGGCTCCCTCCCCAAGGCCAATCACAAAGCTGCAATGTGGAATTGTGATTGGTCTGAGCGCAGGGGCTGGAGGGGAGGGCATGTTCCTCATGCAGGCTGTAATGCAGCCTGTATGGAGAAAACTGGAAGTGCGCATGGCTGGTTCGAGCCGGCCAAGAGGGCTGACCAAACAGTCATTGCATATTTAGGAGTGGGCATACCACTCCTCCCCTGCCCTGGCCCGGCAGCAGAGCAGCCCAGAGCAAAGGAAACATAAAATGGTAATAACTGAAAGTTATTACCATTTTATGGTTTTGCTTCTCGCACTGTGAAAAATCAGTGGGGCGATGCTCCGCATTAGCAGAGGAGCCGCCACTGAAAACAGAACTCCATAGTTTAGCATGCCTTCCAGAAACTGTTCCGTGTTTCTAAGTCCCCCTTACACCCTTTGCCTCATTTAGCATTGTTATTTAGGCTATATCATGGATCAATGGAGCAAGAAGAGGTCAGCTCCTGCTCAGCCCATATTTTGCAACAATAATTAACAAGCAGTGCTTCTTGTTAAAAAATACAAGAAGTGGATGAACGCTTTATGCTACATTTCCCCTTTCCTTTAAGATAGAAGTCTGAAAGATCCTCTCTCTTTATAGTTGCGCTTCAGCCTTCAGATGCCAAGTGTATGAACAGGGTGTGCACCAGAGAAACAAAATATCCTTTCTTTGCCTGGTCAGCGTTAGTTTTAAAACATGCATTAAGGAAAACACTGCAATCAAGCTCACATTTATTACTTAATCCAGTCAAACAAGTTAGTATATCTTATAGGACCTATGGCACCTATTCTAGCCGCTCAGATTCACAAACAATGGCCATGATAACATGCACCCAGACCTGTTTTGTATGTACCATTGAACAGAACTTATAAAAGCTTTGCCACATACATAACCAGTTATGTAGAGAGGAAAGAACGTTAATAACTGAGGTAGTGACTTGTTACTTTGCAGATGGTGTAGAAAGTTGGTTACTGACAACATAGTTACGTTTTGTTCGCCAGTTGCTAGTGCTACGCAGGTAGAAAAGAAGCCGTTAACAGTAGTGAGTAAGTTGAGTAAGTATTGTAAACTACTGCAAAACGACCTGCATTCAGGCACCTTCCTTCCAAACCCTCAGATGTCTTCTTCATCCCCCTCTCCACGCACTCTGAAGCGAGCAGGTGCTTCTTTCTTTCCAAGAATGCCAGAATATCTACCTGCACTAGAGGCATTGTGTTGTAACTTCCCTCTTCCCCTCTACCACCCCTCTCCCCTCTTCCCCCTTGGTACAGCCCACTCTGCCTCCGGGAGTGCGTGTTAGAATGTTCGTTGTGAGAGACTGCCGCCAAGCTGGGAGCACCTGTTGTACTTATATCAAATAAACTTAATATTGGAACCCTCAACAGTAGTGATTTATTACTACATTTCTGGCGACGAGGACGAGGAGCTGAGCCAGGGTCAGTTAGGTGCTTTCCCCCCTGGATATGTGATGCTTGTGCAGAGCTTTGAATTGAAAAGAGAGACTCACCAGTTGATGTTTGAAGATCACTGGACAGCAGACATATCGGCAATCCAGGCGGTAATCATCGAGGTGTTCCCTTGGGGGGACGTGAGATTCTCGATTCCGGAACGTAAAAGGGAGTCGGGTGTGAGGCCTCGGAGAAGGTGAGCTGGTGCCGTGTGGAAAAGAGGAACGTTCCCTCCTCGTATGAGGTCTGACTGGCGACGGTGGATCTGGTAACCAGTGTCCCCTGGCGGTATCCCGCGGTGGTGGAAGTAGCGTTTCAGGAAGCAGCGGGAGGTAGAGCCGGGACAGTTGGTTGTGACGCGACAGTGAAGAAGTTGTCCGGTAGCGGGACACGGATCTGTCACCACTGTGAAAGAAGACGCTGAGGGGAAGCGGGTGAGGAGGTATACCTGCTGTTGGTGCTGTGGAAGAATATAGCCGGACGGTCAGGGCAGCGTGGTTCAGGCACAGTCTTCTTTCGACGTCAGTTGGGCTCCGACAGTAGCTGTGCTTTCTACCACTACCGCCCTGGTGACAAGTGTGAGGCAGTCTTCAACCAGAAGGGTTACTGATTGGGAGCCAAGGCTGAGCTGAGAAGCCGTCCCAACTAGGGAAGCTGTCGGCTGGATAACTCACCCCGAAGGAAGTTGAGGTACGACATCTTGAGGTAGTTGTCTTTCACAAGAGGAACATATGAGATAAGACAACAATAGTCTTAAGGTGAAATTTAGCGAGTAATTTACGAATCTCCTTGAACTGAGAGGTTATATAATAATTCAAGTAATTTACTGCATAACGTAGGAAGGACTAGTGTGTGAAACATTGGATGAAAGAATTACCCTGTTGGTAGTACAGTGACTTTTTGCTGAATTCAAGTGGTGTGCACCTATGAAATTGATCTGGAGGAGAAGTGGAGTGAGGCTAATTTTAAAGTTTGACAGGCGCGAGTGTCATCTACCACACTGCCCTTGTGGGCCTTACTTATCAACGCACGCTTGTTTCTATCCGGGATCGTCGAGCTTTAGTAACATTGTGAGGAGCGTGGAGTGTAACACAGTGTGCTGTAATCTTATGAAACTGTACGGCAGCAGTGAACTGAGCTGTGTGAGGAAATATCAGAGGAACAGAGAGTGTAGCGAGCTTTCGTTCCAGTTATTGAAGATTAAATGTGGCAGCACGTTTAGCTGTATAAATTATCTGAGGTGATCAAGAAAGGGAGTTAACCCCTGTGGCCACGCGTGAAACGGAACTGTGTTGTAATCCTATGAAACTGTACGGCAGCAGTGAACTGAGCTGTGTGAGGAAAAATCAGAGGAACAGAGAGTGTAGCGAGCTTTCGTTCCAGTCATTGAAGATTAACTGTGGCAGCACGTTTAGCTGTATAAATTATCTGAGGTGATCAAGAAAGGGAGTTAACCCCTGTGGCCACGCGTGAAACGGAACAGTGTTGTAATCCTATGAAACTGTACGGCAGCAGTGAACTGAGCTGTGTGAGGAAAAATCAGAGGAACAGAGAGTGTAGCTAGCTTTCGTTCCAGTCATTGAAGATTAACTGTGGCAGCACGTTTAGCTGTATAAATTAACTGAGGTGATCAAGGAAGGGAGTTAATCCCTGTGGCCACGCGTGAAACGGAACGGAGGCAGCGCTTGGAAGCGGCGTGAGAAGATTGCAAAGGGGCAGGGAGTGCAAGGAACCCCTGTGGCGGAGTCATTACAGATTCGAGGCAGTACGCCTTGGGAGGGACACGTAACCTCTTTGTATCTGTGACAGTGGATTTACAAGGGCCATAAACCTACAAACGGCGCGAGCAAGGCATATTTAGTGTTTTCAGGGAGCCAAGAAGGATAACTGTAGGTGGAGTAGGAAAGTTTCCTTCAAATTTAGAACCCCAGTGCCCACAGCCAGCGCATTACTTTTAATCTGCTCGGAGCGACAGAGAACTCTACAAAGTGCACTCGTACCACCATCTTTCTGGGTGAGGTGGATACCACATCTTCACGTGAATTTCTAGATATAGCGGTGCATTCAACATGGAGTGGGGCCTAAGGTATAATTTTCCGCCACCAGTGCTGTTTATGGAGGGGGATGAAATAAACACTGCAGAATGGAGTGAGTGGAAAGAATATTTTGAGGAGTACATATCAGTCATCGAGGAAGAGGAAGTATCTCTTATACCGGAGGAAAAGGCTGAAGTATTACTTCACAGCTTAGGAACTGAAGGACGGAAAAAGTACCATGAAATGGAAAAAGTATTCACGAAAGGGTCAGTCAGAAATGTGAATGAAGGCATCGTGAGTGCGTGGGATGAATATAAAAAACAAGCCTCGTTGGTAAAGGTACAAAGGGAAGAAGTGATCAAGGAAAAAATGGTTAGCCAAGAGAAAGATAATACTAGAAAAATAAACCCGGAGTGTACCATCTTCATAGGTGGAGTAGGGACAGATATGATCTCAGTTTCAGGATCACGTTAAAGTTTGGTAAACAAGAGCGAATGGAATAGAGAATTAACTAAAAAAAAGAATGGAGATGAATTCAAAGAGGCCAACATATCCCTAAAAATGTACACAGGGGAGGACATCAACGTAATAGGTTACAAAGTAATGGATTTAATGCACAAGGGAAATAATACTTGGAGTACCATATGTATAACGGAAAGAGGATCCACCAGGCCAGGGTGGAAGGATCAAAAGAAATTGAAAATATCAGGTAATGGAAGAAGAAAAGAACACGTGGGTGAGCTGGCACAGATCCAAGGCATGCAGGGAACAAACAGTGAAGCACGGAAGACTCGTGCGTTGACATCAAAGGATTCGGGTGGTATTGAAGGAGCTGCAAGTAATAAAGAGTATGGAAAAGAAGTTAAGAAACATGAGAGAAAAAACAGTGAAGGAAAAAGTGAAGAAAGAAAAGAATTCGAAAGAAAGGGAGAATGCATAATTACTACAGCAAATGAGCGGCAAAGGATAAAATGTAAGAATAACCAATTCAATCACAAAGGGACGTGGCAAAGAACCACATCGTCTGAGTCCAAGACCAAAATGATGGAGGAGTATGAAGACAAACATGAACAGGAAAGAGATACAGATCTCCACAGACCGGGGCGAGAGGAAGCAGTTAAAGGGAGAGCGGCCGGCACGGATGCAACTAAGGGTGAAACATGGATCGCTCGCACGTCACCGTCAAAAGGTTCGGTAGTTTTTCAAGAAGCTGCAAGCAATAAAGGACGTGGAAAAGAAGTAGCAAAGGACAAACCAAGGGAAAAACTTGAAATGTACCAAAGTTGGGTGGACGAAAGAGAATTACGTAAGAAATGCGAGAGAAAAGGCAGAGGAAGTGAAGTTGTGAAAAACGGAGAATTCGAGAGAAAGGAGGAGCGCATAGTAAATGCAAGAAATGAGCGAGAAAAAATGAAATGTAGGAGTAACCCCTTTAATCGCAGTGAGACGAGGCAAAGTACCACACCGGTTGAGTTCAGGACTGAAACAAGGGAAGAATATGTGGACTATGGTGGGCAGAAAAGAGAAAGGGACTTAAGTTTGTCGGAGGATAAGGGTGAGAAGAAAGCTAAATACTTTCAAAGGCCTTACAGTGGTAAGATGGAGAGTGAGAGTGGGGAAATGCAGAAAATATTTAAAGGTCTCCCACCAAGAGGCCTGTCAGGGAAGAAGGGTCCACTCGATAATTATTGGAGCAAGCAGGAGTGTCATGGCCCAGGATACACTACGGAGTTCTTCCAGGGGAATCAAGGAAGGGAGCAGAATGACAGACTGAGGTCAGCAGAGACTGATGCTAGTGATCCGGAGCTGTTTGAAATGGAGTTCGGAAAAGGTCTGGACTCTGCTTACGGCCAAGGTAAGGAGGGTAGAAGAGGGACCAGACCAGTCATCGAGGACGACATTGAGAGAGAGTCTTATCTTGTCAGAGGGAGCAGGCGGGGTGTGTCCGGGCCCCAGTTACTGCCCAAGGAAGAAAACAGGGTTACCGCCTATACACCCTCCCCGAGGGATATGGAAAGACTAGTAGAGGAGTGCTCAACTCCAGGTGGGAATAAACTGTATAGCTTGTTCACACTTAGAGGATCCTAGGGGAAAAAGTTAGGTTGCACTCTTTCCTGCCTTTTACCCATGCTTTGAGACTTATCCCGCAATTAATAGAAACGCAATGGCGGAGTGGCAGAAGTGGACTTCTAAGGATCGGCATAACCGGCTACACTTATTGTAGCACTCAGGGTGTTCATCCTTTGGGAGAAAGGTCAGGACTCTTTACGGGTCCTAGAGGACCAAAGGAACCTAATGCCCAGGACTACTTTTTGTCAGTTCTACACTGAAGTTAACGTGATGGTTTTTATAGTTTGCTGTTTAATTGTTTCCTTGATGTAGCCCCAGTTCTCCTTTCCCCTCTCCCTTCTTTTCTTGTCTCCACGCTTCCTCTCCTCTCATCCCTCCCTTCTCCTCCTTCTTCCCCCCCCTCTTCTCACTCTCGTTTTTTCCCCCCGCCTGGGGCGCCGCATTTCCTTTCCTTCTGTTCTCCTTAGGGGGGAAGGTGTGTTGTAACTTCCCTCTTCCCCTCTACCACCCCTCTCCCCTCTTCCCCCTTGGTACAGCCCACTCTGCCTCCGGGAGTGCGTGTTAGAATGTTCGTTGTGAGAGACTGCCGCCAAGCTGGGAGCACCTGTTGTACTTATATCAAATAAACTTAATATTGGAACCCTCAACAGTAGTGATTTATTACTACACATTGGTAGTCGGCTCCACTGGCGTGTTCCCTGAAACCCAAAACCTCTGTTCCTTTTCTAGATATCTTGGATTTGGGGGATAATCAGAAGACTTTGTCCCTTCAATTTAAGCGCGTGCAATGGCGTATGTCAGTGAATTTCGTGCTGAGGCTTTACCAGCAAGAGCTTGAGAATGATGCATTAATTTAGACTCTGATTGGCAACCAATGAATTGACCTTCCTTATACAGAAACATGGTCTTTAAGTGTGATACATCCAAATTGCCCCACTTTGGCATTTTATTATACCTGGAGTTCGTGAATGAGATACTGGGACAATCTGGAGTATGGCAGAAGGCAATAGTCTGACAGAGTTCAAAGCTGCACCAAAATTGATGTCATTGTGTCCTTTTGAACCACATAACAAAAAAATCTCATGTGCTTACGCTGACTTTAGGGCTGTAATGGTCTGTGAGATACAGATCATAGTCCCACCAAACCCCAACGTTCTTAACCTTGGCCAGCTGTCTGGATTTAAACACCAGCTGCCTCCCCATAAATGTGGATGTCATCGCTAATAAGTGGACAAAAAAATTTGACTGGTACACCCCATCAAGAGTGCTCCGCTCCTCATCGCAGAGACTGGTGAAGGTACCAAGGTTCGGGAAAGCTAGGTCAGGGGGTAGATCTTTTGGGGGTGGAAGCGGCCAAACTGTGGAATAGACTCCCCTGGGAGATCAGACAAATTAGGGAGCTCCTTCCATTCAAAAAAAGTGTAAAAACCTGGTTGTTCCCCTAGACCTAAATGCCTGACCATGTCTTGATACATCCTCCTGCCTTTCTGAGCCGCCAGCGCCAGAATGCCTGCACGGTGATAGTGTGCTTTATAAGATGAATAAATAAATAAATAACACATAAACAGTCTGATTAACATTCGCTCATGCCTGCAAGCCACGTATTTCTCAGGAGAACTCAAACCACCGTTTTGTGGGCTGCTTATTCTTGCTACCTTCCACGAAATTATTCAGACTGATGTTCGAGGTTATGCTTTCTCTTTTGCTCTCGTTCCCTGCCCACTACAGCATCAGTCAGCCCACTTCTGCCATTGGCTATCTTCACTGTGAGGTAGTGCATTTTTCCCTTTCAGGAGGGGCACATTTACACACAAAGTAGTTCCCTTTAGAGTCATGATCTGCAAGGGCAATGTATGCTTTTGAGACCAAAAAATGTTTTTCTTATGGCTTACCCGACGATAACGATTTGCAACACCATGACAAAAGACAGCTGTCATTGACAAAGTCAAATGGCAGGTAGCCAATGCTAGAAACCTACTGGCTTTACCAACTCCTACTACATTATTCAACTCTACTAAGAAGATGTTAGAGCGCGTTACAATCCACACAACATTCAAGGCGAGGTCTTACACAGAACATGAGTCGAAATACAATCCTGTGAGGTCATAAAAAGGACACAGGATATTTTATGTCATTTCTACTGCTCCTGGTATTTGGGAGGGATTGGCAAACGTGTCCCTTACACTGCTAGGGTTGAAGAACCTGTGAAAGTAGCTTTGGATGAATACAATATTTTGTGCAACAGCCAAGCTCAGTATTTTAGTAACAGGTACCTATGAAATAGTATTGTATAACACATCTATATCATTAAGCATGTTATTCATTATTAGAACATTGGAATGTTGGGAGCTCCATTTAAAACAGTGGAGTGCTCCGGGCTTATAATGGCTGGTATAAGCCTGGAGCTCCAACATTCCAATGTTTCTTTGTTCACAGCTCTGGCTGTGAACAAAGGCTTCAAGGAGCCTGAGGGGATTCCAATCCCCTTGCGCTCCCATAAGGATTTGTTCTTTTTTTGTTAGAACCGTGTGCCCTCTAGTGGCAGAATGTTCTAATAGCCTTATAGCCCTCTGTAGCTGGGCTATACCGGCTATTAAAGTCCCTCTCCCTTGTTAAAGGCCCTCGCCTTCGGCTCGGGGCCTTTAACGCTGGAGAGGGCCTTTAATAGCCGGTATAGCCCTCTACGATGGGCTATAAGGCTATATTAAGAAAACGTGTCATACTCAAAGGGTAATGTAAAAAACACCCAACTCTTAACTGCTTAAAAAGATTGAGAGAGGCGTGCTTGATGCACAGAAGAATGCATTGATGGTTTGGTAGAAATGAAATTACACGAACTAGACGAGTTATTAATGATGGCAACATCATGACTGTACATTAACCAGTAATGTGTGTGTGTGTGTGTGTGTTTGTGTGTGTGTGCATATGCGTGCCTATGTCTATACACCAATGTTTGCAAAATGTACAAACATCATTATGAGATGCAGGCATAATGTTCTCCATATGGAGTAACAGATATTATTGTTTCATCGAATATCAGTTACATTGTATGACCCCCTCAACAATGTAAACCCTTTAAAGACACATTCTTTTTTTATCTGTTGCGCTGCTTCCTTCCTGATTAAAGATTAGATAAATACAGACCAAGAAATGGAGTTTCCGGCAAGGAAAAGTTTGATTTTGAGGCGCACATCTACTTCGATGATGCTTTTCTTAAAGAGACGGAAGGACTGAAGGAACGGCGTGTCAATACCTATGTGGAGTGCCTGGCGACAGCCGTAGAAGAAGTGCACAGGTATGGCCGGCATCCGTCCTGCTGCCAACTAGCAGAGGCGGGAGATATATGCATGCATAACTATGGGCCATATTATCGAGAAAGGGCAATACATTATCGCCGCTTTTATCGGCAGGAAACTGCCGCTAAAGCGGCGATAATGGGCTTGATAATATGCCCATTTGAATTCCCATAGAAGCCCAGGTTAAGACGTTAACCTGGGCTTCTATGGGAATTCACAAGGGCATATTATCAAGCCCATTATCGCTGCTTTAGTGGCAGTTTCCTGCTGATAAAAGCGGCGATAATGTATCGCCCTTTCTTGATAATATGGCCCTATGTCCCAAGCAACGTTCCCTCTATTTTTACTTATTCTTGTCCTCCAAAAGGTAAGCTGGCTTCCCTTGGCCATGCAAAAAAAATCTGAATTACAATTTGTGTCACTTATCCGTTTCTGTGTAGATTAGGTTTTGGTTTCAAGGCTACATAGGAGGTGTCCCTCAGCTGTTTTTTCTTTGTGCTTTATGGTGCAATTATGAAATAATTTTTACAAAAAACACTTTGCTAAAAAGCATATTTTGTTGACTACTTTACACTGTAAAAGCGCAATCAATTTCAAATGGCATCCTGTTTGGACATTTTTTGTGCCCTTCCCCCCCAAAATAAAAATATTTTTTCTACTAGACTATTTCCAGCTTTCACTGTGACACGCAACACATTTACAAATTGCAATAATTACTGAAAATAAAAGCCAATTCAAAAAAGTAACAGTATATGCTTTATAGAGCGCTGTATAGTGAACATAGGGCCTGATTTACGACCTGCCAAATAGCGTCTCACAAATTGCGTCGCATTTGTGACTTGCAATTTGCGAGCCGCTATTTGGCACGTACAACCGTGTGTTTAACACTGTTTGAGATTCCAAATGTGGTCGTAAATTGCTAGGCTCGAGAATATTAATGAGCCTCTCGCAATTTACTAGCCCATTGGGAATGACAGGCCTTCACAGGGATGTTGGCCTGATGGGCTCAGCAGACCACCATGTCTGGGACTGCATTTAAATAAAGCAGCTTTGTTTTATTAAATGCACCCTGTTTTCCTTAAGAAAACAGGATGCATTTTTATATTTTTAAAGAAATCTTTTTGTTTCGTTTTTTAAGGGCAGGCAGTGGTCCATGGGACCACTGCCTGCCCTTAAAAAATAATATTGCATGCATTTGCAAAGGGGAAGGGGTCCCCCGGGGACCCTTTAAAATTTGCGAATAAATTACCACCTACTTAAAGTAGGTGGTACTTTGCGAGTGTTTTGCGATCGCAATTGCGGTTGCAAAACATTGGTACATAGCATTACGGTCGCTATTAGGAAGGGAACGTCCCTTCCTAATAGCGAGTCGCAAAACAGTATTTTGCGTGTCACAATTTATTTGCAAGTAGCAAAATACTGTTTGTACATGGGCCCATGCTTTTTAGCATGCGCAAAGGAATCGAAGACCCGTTTGCGCACGCTAAAAAAAAAATACATCTTGCCCAGAATTACCTCTAGGCACTTTATTTCCTAATTCTCTTTATTGAGGTTTCAAAGTGGCATATACATCATCACTGCCATGCTAGGCAGTTCAAACAGTAAACAAACATACAAACAATGCGTGGATAGCCATTCTCCTTAGCATTAGGCGAGAGCATAATACATGACTGTCAAGTACATCTGCAAAGTAAAAATTGAGCACATACATGATTCATCATTCTGCAGTGGATTGCGAAACACACTGGGCTTTCCTTTGAAGGTATTGATGCAGTGGTTCCCAAATGCCCTTTGGTTTGGATGACGTTGGAAGGTCTTCTGCGTATAACTCTGGATTCTCCTTACAGTACACCAAGTCTTTTACACAGTGAGCAACTTTTGGGGCAAGGGCACTTTCCCAATTAAATGCCACCCGTCACTTAGCCATCAATAGCGCAATTCTCACAAATTTGCCCAGAGTCCCTTTTATCTGGGGTACATACCATAAGAGACATATTAGCTGTACATGTTGCAGTGAGGCCCCAGACGGTGAGCAGTCACAAAACCGAAAATAAAATATCGACCTACACTAATATCGAGGTGACAATATCGAAGGGATAGAATATCGATGTTAAGAATATCGATGGACAGAATATCAATCCTACAGTAAGTAATAATGATTTTTTTTATATCCAAGTAAGTAATATCGAAGTTAGTAATATCGATATCAAATATATCGATGTTACTAATATCAATGTTTACTAATATCGATATTTATATTATTGCTATGAATTTTATTATGTATTTAATATGTATGTGTTATATGTGTTTTGTTAAGTGTTCTACTTGTTTTAAAATATATGTATACCATTTTAATATGTTAAGAATTTTTTTAAAGTTATTTTTGTTTTTTAGTACCGTAGCAGGTTGTGGGTTTATAGGGGAATAGGGTGGGAAGTAATTTAATTATACTAAATTAATTATTATTTTTTAGGAATTGTATTGTGAAGAAGTAGACCAGGATAATGAATTGAGGAGCAGTTTATTTGTCCAACAGGAAAACAAGTCGTTCACATCCAAGACCATGTAGCAACTGTCTTTCATAGGAAACATTCTCAGATGACATGGTTGTATTCCCAACATGGAATGTACATATTTAAAGGCAAAGATACAACACATCTCCCTTATTATAATAAAGAAATGTGAGAGAACAAAAGAAAAGAAAACTAGAGAAAAAGAAAAGAAACAAGCTGGGAATAATGAACAGAAGAAATAAACAAATTCATTGAATTAATCCTGGAAGAATTAAATTCATTTTGTGTAGTAGTTCTGTAGATATAATGGTGGTCTCCTGACTCTTGAATTTGTGGGAACAGGAACTGGTTTTACATTAACATTACCATCTATAGTTCCATCAACAGTTCTATCTACAGAATCAGGTTTCACATTATCATCACTCCTTTCCACACACTTTGATAAACGTGACATGCTCCAAACATCTCCCCCAGCAAGCATAACAACATTTTTCATGACTTTCACGATTCTCCTGGGTCCGAAGAACTTCGACTCGCCCTTAGGGGACCAAACTGCCTTCTTGATAAAAACAAAATCACCTACTTTCCAAGAAGAATCTTTCGCTCCCTTCAAGACGTCAAATCTGCGTTTGTACTTGTTCTGATAATCATTTATTCTAATATCTTTGAGTACAGACCCTCTATCTTTGACAGATAACCACAAAGGATTTAGTTTAGAACCTGCAACTCTACCTTTGAGTCTCTTGAATGGTGAAATACCAGTTACACTATTGGGAGTGTTTCTGTGTGCCCAGAGTTTCTCTCTGAGAATGGGTTTCAATGGAAGTCTCCTCTCTAAAGCAGTCTGGGCACATGCCCTAATCAGTCTATTCATGCTTTCCACCAAGCCATTTGCCTGCGGAGAATAAAGAGCAGTTCTATGATGTGTGATGGATAGATCCTTGAGAAAATCTGACATCTCCTGGGAGGTGAATTGGACGCCATTATCAGAGACTAAAATGTCAGGTATCCCTTCACAGGTGAAAGCATCTTTTAAAAACTCAATGACATTTTTACTCAGAACATTTGCCATGCAAGAAGCTGACAACCATTTCGAAGTGTAATCGACAAGAACTACAACAAATCTCTCAGAGGGTCCCAGGTTCTCAAAAGGTCCAATAATATCAATAGCAAGTTTGGACCAAGGACGTTCAGGTAAAGCAATGGGAGAAAGAGGTGGGGTGTTCACTTTCTTAGATTTGTCATTGCCCGCACAAATGTGGCAGTCCTTAACAACAATCTCAACTTCACGGTCTAATTCAGGCCACCAGTATGACTCCCTGACTCTTGCTTTGGTGAGGCTACGACCCAAATGTCCTTCGTGAGCTAAATTAATTATCTTTTCCCTCATTCCAAAAGGAGGAATCAATCTGTCACCCCTCAACAATTCACCTTGAACAATGTTTAGCTCATCTCTTACATTCCAATAACCTTTGGCAGAATCAGGAACATCTTTTAAAACAGGCCAACCATTTACTGTAGCTTCTAAAACAAAAATTCTTGCTGGGTCATCAGGAAAACTGTTTTTCCATTCTACCTCGTTTAAGGCAGACTCTCTCTCCCAAGAAACAGTAGAACAGTCAGGATCATACACGGCCAACTTATCTAGGGGAGACCTAGAGAGAAAATCAGCAGGGACATTCTTAAGACCAGGCAAATATTCTACACAGAAATTGTACTCCATGAGACTTTCCACCCATCTCTTGATTCTGGGAGTTGTACACTCAACATTCCTACATGAAAATAGCTGCACAAGGGGTTTGTGGTCAGATCTAACAACAAAGGGTAAACCCCACAAATAAAACCTAAAATGCTTGATGGCCCAGAAACAGGCTAAAGCTTCGCGTTCAATGACTGAATATCGCTCTTCTGCACCCTTCAGAGAGCGAGAAGCAAAACCAACAACTTTTTCTGAACCATCCACTAGTTGAGATAATACAGCCCCCAACCCACGTAAACTGGCATCTGTGGACAAGATAGTTTTTTTCTGTACATCAAAATGCCCCAACGTTGGCATCTTTGCAATCTCAGACTTGACAGTTTCAAAAGCATCAGAGCACTCCTTGTTCCAATTGAAAATAGTACCTTTTTTAAGAAGAAGTCTAATTGGATGCATTACACTGGCAAAATTTGGAATAAACTTAGAATAATATTCCGACAAACCATTGAAGGATTTCACCTGATCCTTATTAGTCGGGGTTTGGGCTAGAAGAATAGCTTCTGCAAGGTCGCACTTAGGACTGATACCTTCTCCAGATATATTGTGTCCCAAATAAGATACTGATTTAACCCTGAACTTGCATTTTTCTTGTTTCAACGTCAAACCAGCATCTTTGAGTCTGGACAAGACGGAAAATAAGGTGATATCATGTTTATTAACATTAATTCCATGGACTAAAATATCGTCCTGGAAGAAAAGGACACACTCTATACCTGATAGAACATTTTTCATGACTCGCTGGAAACAAGCAGCGGCACTGGCCAAACCAAAGGGCATCCTGATAAACCTGAATGCACCTATGGGAGTCACGAAGGAAGTTAAATGTCTTGAATCTTCGTGCAATAAGATTTGGTGGTACGCTGCTGACAAATCCATAACGCTAAACACCGTTGCACCACCCAATCTGGTCAGTATCTCATTGATATTAGGTAATGGTTGCCTGTCTACCCAAATTGAACTGTTTAAACTTCTGAGGTCCACACACATCCTAATCTTTGTGCCCTTGTCCTTGGTTGTCAAAACAATTGGCGCAAGCCATTCTGAGGATTCTATCTCTTCCACAACACCTAATTCTAACAACCTGTCAATTTCTGTTTGAAGAGGTTGTAACATGAGATTTGGTACTTTGCGAACTTTATGTACTACAGGCTTGGCATTCCCTTTCAAAACAATCTTATGTTTAAAACCTTTTAGCAAACCTAAATTTTCACTAAAAACTTCAGGAAATTTCTCAATAATGTCTGAGAAGTCGCCCACTTGAGAAACCAACATTACTTGCTCAGGTGCATTTGGGTTTAAGGTAATCCCTAAATTCCTTTGGTGGCGCCACCCAAGAAGATTATCACCTCTTCTTGCGACATAGACTTTACCAACTGTTTCTCTGTCTTTAAAAGTGATGGTTTGAATGGAATATCTTAAAACTTCAATCCTTTGTTTGGCATATCCTACAGGATTGATATCAGGGGCTATTAGCTTGATTTTGTCTCCATCAAAATTGGTATACCAAAACTTATCACTGACAAGAGTGAACAGGGAACCTGAATCAGCAAGTACAGGAACAATTTTGTTGGCAATTTGGATCTCGCAAGAGGGCATAAACACTTCATCTTCATCAACTTGACTCACACCGTTAATGATATCATCGGTAATACAATGAACAGAATCCTGAGAGTAAACTTCTTCATCATCAATACAATTAACTTTGTTGCTTTTGCACATCCTTGCATAGTGGCCCTTCTTACCACAATTTCTACAAACAGTACTCCTTGCGAAACAGTTCGGGTAATTCGGTCCATGTTTCTCACTATCACATCTGGGACATCTAAACTTATTGTCTTTGCTGAAGTTGTTAATATTTTGTTTGGACTTTTCAACCTTAAAAGTGGATTTCTCTTGTTTAGGGGGGGCTTTGCTAACAGTAGCAATATTCGATTCTGGTTGAAAAGTTTGGCGTTGTTCATAACTTACAGCGGAAACAGCATCAGATTGAGAGGGACCCTTCCTAATCTCTTTAACCCATGTAGAGGTATGCTCAACACTTTCAACAATAAGTATGGCCTCTTTCAAAAATAGGATTCTTCGATAAAAGTTTTTCTTGGATTTTAAGATCATTGGTGCAGCGAACAAGTTGATCACGAATGAGAGAGTCTGTCAAAAGTTCAAAGTCACAGGTTTGTGCAAGGGATTTGAGTGCAGCAACATAGTTCCCTACTCTCTCACTCTTCGCTTGTGTGCGCATAAAAAATGTGTGTCTCTCCATAACAACATTTATGCGTGCACCAAAATGATTCTTTAAAAGTAGAACAGACATTTCATAAACATCTGAAGGTTCACCAGCGCCTCTACCGATAGGTATTGGGTCAAGACTATCGTAAATATTTCTTCCTTCTATACCAAGGTTATTCAATAGAACTGCTTGTTTTCTGACAGCAGAAAACTTCTCCCCACCAATGGCTAGTAAATAAGAGTCAAATATCGGTTTCCACTTCTTCCATGGTAGTATTGGTTCGCCTTGTTCACTTAAAAACTGGGGAGGTTGATTCATACCGCTGGCAGAAGAAGAAGACATGCTGAAAAGCAAGAACAACTAAACAAACTAATATAATAAGTTAACAAAATAAGTTAACACAATAATCTAAAATAATGAATTAAAATAACAACAAGGAGAGACTCCGCTGTGGTTCTACTTCCACTTCTTCAGTGTTACTTCACTTGAGTATTTCGCTACTCAAAAGCATCAGGCAATTGAGTCTAATATAAACGAACATCAGTCATTAAATCCTCTAAGAAGGACGGTTTCATCAGAAAATACGTATGGTCAAATCTGCATCAAAACTTAAAATTATGACTTGCCTGAGTTCATCCAATAATTGTGGTGAAAAACGCGTGATGGATAACGAGCTCGCTTATGAGGAAACACAACGTAGATTGGGTGCTTGCTAGCAATAAATGTGTGGTTGCGTAGCAACAAGAAATGCGTGTACAGCGTGTGCGAGGCAAAGTGCGCTGACGATCAAACGCGTTGACGTTGACGCGTTAGTTGTGCTGACGTTGGTGCGCTGAATGCTCTGAGGCTGATGCACTGAACGCTCGAGTCTGTTGCTTGGCTGCGAGCTACGAAGAAATGTTCTAGACAGGCATGTTCCAATACAGCTCGCGGGGATCGCGTGCCGAATTTTTAAACATGTTGAGTAACGGTAAGTGTAATTCGGGAAAAATTGAGATATAAATAAAATTGTACTTGCCAAGGTCACAACGTGCGTAGTTCACCACAATGCCAAAAGTGGCAAGACGGAAGGAAATTGAAACGGAAGTCTAGGAGGTTAAAATTCAGTTTCCGAGTTTTCTTGAAAAAAAATTGAAAATCTATTTCACGCAGGGTTCTCAATCTCCTGTTGGGTCCATCGTCGCCAGTATTGTGAAGAAGTAGACCAGGATAATCAATTGAGGAGCAGTTTATTTGTCCAACAGGAAAACAAGTCGTTCACATCCAAGACCATGTAGCAACTGTCTTTCATAGGAAACATTCTCAGATGACATGGTTGTATTCCCAACATGGAATGTACATATTTAAAGGCAAAGATACAACAAATTGTAAATTAATTGTAATTATTTTTTGCGTTTAAGTTCTGCAGCGGGTTGAGGGTTTATAGGGGACTAGGGTGGGAAGTAATTTAATTGTAATTAAGTAATAATTTATCTTAATTAATTGGTATTGATAATTATATTATTGTTAGTTAATTATTAATTGGTAAATATTTTTTATTAACCGGTAATTTATTTGTAATAATTGATTAATTGATAATTATGTTAAGTGTATTATTTTATTATTGGAGTGTGTTGTGCGTTTATAGGGGAATAGTGTTGGAAGTAATTGAAATCTAATTAAATAATTATTACATTTATTGTTGGGTATTGATAATTAATTTATTGGACATTAATTATTAATTGGTAATTACTTTAAATTATAATTTTTTGGTTATGAAAATTCATTTATTGTTGTTTTATCATTAATTAGCAATTAAATATTGTTAAATATTATTTATTGATACATTTATATAATATATTAAAAAGTAACTATTATTTGGTAATTCGTGTTTAATAATAATTATTTTTGGAATAAAAAATCATTTAATTGTTCAATATTTAATTGGTAATTATGTTTTATTAATTAATATGTTTTTGTTATCAAGCATATTTTATTGTTCAATATTTATTATTTGTTAATTGATATTTATTAATTATTATTTATTGGTATTTATTATTAATTTATTGTTAATTAATTAGTCATTGGTACTTATGTTTTTAATAATTATGTATTAGTATTTGTAAATAGTTTAGTTATTTAATAATTAATTCATTAATTATTTGGTATTTTTTATTTATAAGTATGTTATATTTAACTTCTACGCTATTCAACACTTTCCCTACTGTTGCACTCTCTGGAGTTGGAATAGTAATTTTTAGCCCCCACGCTACCCAACACTTTCCCTACTGTTGCACTCACTGGAGTGGGAATAGTAATTTTTACCCTAACGCTATCCAACACTTTCCCTACTGTTGCACTCACTGGAGTGGGAATAGTCATTTTTACCCTCCCGCTATCCAACTTTTTCCCTACTGTTGCACTCTCTGGAGTGGGAATAGTAAGTTTTACCCCTACGCTAGGCAACACTTTCCCTACTGTTGCACTCTCTGGAGTGGGAATAGTAATTTATACCCCTACGCTATCCAACGCTTTCCCTACTGTTGAACTCCCTGGAGTGGGAATAGTAATTTTTACCCCTACGCTATCCAATGCTTTCTCTACTGTTGCACTCTCTGGAGTGGGAATAGAAATTTTAAGCCCTACGCTATCCAACATTTTTCTTACTGTTGTTTTTCTGGGAGTTGGAATAGTAGTATTATTCCCTATGCTATTTAATATTAAATATATTTTTATTATTTTGGTTAATGTGGTATATAATTAATTTTAAAAATATTAAAAGTAAATGTAGTTTTTAAAATTTGTTATACATGATTGGGAGGTTCGGAAAACATGGCGGCGGCCGCTTGAGCCGCTGCGGCACTCTGCTTGAGAACTCCCGTTTTCGCTAATGTCTCCGAAATTAGGTCGGTTTTCGATGCGGTTTTCAGCCAAATATGCTATTTGAGCTGAGATCCTGGACCCTGGTGAGCGGCAACTAAAACAAAATCGGTGTTTTTTTCGTCTCCTTTTCACCCGTCTTCACTGTAAAAACACTCGATGGGTAAGGGGGCGTGTCTACCTGCAGGCACCGCTGCTGTAGTTGCTGAGAAGGCTTCACCCGTGTACACTACTGCTACTGCTGCTGCTGTTAATGAGAGAGCTCTGGTGGGTGAGGAAATAGTCGTCGCACGCCCTGGGTGTGCTTTGGGACTGCCCGGCGGCTTGGTGTGGAGTTTGGCCGCCCTGGAGCTCCGACGAGGGCGACGTACCCGGGGCTTTCTACTTGGACGCAGGGGGGTTGCTGCCATCACGGAGGTGGTGACGGCCGGCGAAAGGACGCCGAAAGTAGGAGAGGCAAAACTAATTCATGAGCAAGGTGAAGGTGGAGGAGGTGATAACTGCGGAAACGGAAACGGAGTAAACGGATCAGATGCAACCTACAATCTGAGAGGTAGCAAACAGAAGGTTAGTAAGGGGGAGCTGAGCAGGGGGAGGAGTAAAAAATCGCTGTTCCGAGATAACATTTCAACCCCCACTGCTGACTTGTGCTCGCTTACACCAGACTATGTAAATAAGATTGGATGTAAGGGTGAATCTGTGATAAAAATAGTGGAGTCTGAGGGAAGTGATACTTCTACCTTAGATTACTCCTGTGGTAGTAAGAAGAAGCTCTCCTCTTACCTGACTGGGCAGGTTAAAGCGAAACGTGTTTATACGCGTAAATCAGCCAGGGGGGCCAAAGGGTCTAAGAGTCAAAACGTTGTCTCAGTATCCAAAATAACTCCATCACTGAGGTCCTATTTTAAGGCGGTACCACAAGTAGTACTATTACCGGACAGGCTTGAAAAGGTACCAGAAGAAAATATTGGTCTTGAGAGTCTGATGAGTTCCGAGGATCTGCTAAACAAGCCTGATAGGGCTGGCAAGGCTGACAACCTGTTAAACGTGATGGCAGAGGGCGCGGAATGCTCCATGAACCAGGGAACTGGAGTGGAAGAGAGCGACGATCAGGTTGCTAATACAGAAAGAGTGATGGAGGATTCATCTGCTGGTTCATTAAGTCACCTCTCATCACCGGCTTTAGTTTTGGCACCCTCACTGGCTCCGCCTCCCATGTTAGCCTCAGTAGCTAGCTTGGACCTTCAGAGATCTACACAAGAGACTATAGCAATTACATCAGCAACTACATCAGATAGTTCCCCTCCATTGCCTAGTGTTAATCTACCTTTTAACACAAACACAGATTTGATCACTACCTTACAGACGTCTTTTCAGGAGATGTTTACCTCTCTATCGGTAGATATAAAAAAAGGGTTTGAAACCACAGCTGCTAATTAAGCAGACATTAGATGCTACTGTGAGAGTTTAGACAAAAAACTAAGTGACTTATCGATGAGAACAGAAACGCTAGAAGATAGAGTGACAGGCTTGTCCCTGCACCTCGAAGAGGCTAAGTTGAATATTGTCACTCTTAGGAAAGAGGATCAAATTCTGTCAGAACGTATGGAGATGCTGGAGAACAACGCCCGAAGGAATAATCTGCGCATAATGAATATTCCTGAGGAAAAGGAAGGCTCAGATCTCAAGCAATATATTATCTCGTTATTGAAGGAGGCGCTAAGATTAGACCAGACTGAGGAGGAATTAGCGCGAGACATCCAGCGTATTCATAGAGAGCCCTTTAAGAAGAATCCCCAAAGAACCAAGCCCAGAAAGATTTTGGTTAATTTTCTCACATATTCCATCAAGGAAACCATCCTAAATCTTGCGTTAAAGCAGAAAACTGTCAGTGCAAGAGGGTTTCGCTTTCAAGTGAGATCAGATCTGTCTAGGTCTACACTTGACAGACAATGGGAATTTGGAAAAAGGCTTGAGGCTTTTAGGAGCTATGGCGCAGTTGCTCAATTGGTTTTTCCCGCTGCACTGAGAATTATGCATAATAACACCATGCACAACATAAGATCAGTGCAGGCAGCGGATGAACTACTGCTTACTATAGGCAGGGAGAAAGGAGCAGGTAAATAGAGGATATCTTTTTTTTTCTGAGACAATTTGGCGAAATTGTTCAGTATTTAAAGATAAAAAGGAAGACGAGAAAGAAAATTTGAAAACTAAAAATGAGAAAGAAGGAAAAAAAAAGGGGGGAGAAAAAAAAAAAAAAGGGATGCACAGGTATAGGTATGGAAAAAGTAAAATGAAAGAAATAAGAAAACGGGATGAAGTTAGGTAGTTGTTAAATAATTAAAGCAGTGCACCACACATCTCTTCTAATCCAAGAGGATTTAAGTAAGGGCATGAAGTTTTACCTCTTCCCGCTTACATTCCTTTTTTTGTTTTTTTGCTTTTATCTTCCGACTGTAAATAGACAGGGAGTTCACAATAGAGTGCCATCTTCTGGTTTTCCAGATA
This sequence comes from Lissotriton helveticus, assembly GCF_964261635.1. NCBI lineage: Eukaryota > Metazoa > Chordata > Amphibia > Caudata > Salamandridae > Lissotriton > Lissotriton helveticus. The sequence goes on along the minus strand of NC_136067.1, from coordinate 1,071,125,779 downwards.
GGTAAGACAAGGGTTTTCCAGGAGGGGAGGGGGGGTCAAGAAGGGGCACGGGGGGGTTGCAGGGGAAAAAACTAAAAAAGAGTCCTCTTTTTTGCGGTAATTTGGTTTTTGATGTGAAGTGGTTTTCGTTAGGATATGTCTCAGCTAGAATCTTCTTTTTGTCTGGTCGCATGGTCTATAGATGTTTCTTTATTCTCTTTGTGGGAATAACAGTAATGAAGAGATGAGTAAATTGTCTATTCTCTCCTGGAATACTAATGGTTTGCGGACTAGTCCCAGGAAAAATAACTTCATGCAATATCTTCGAGACTCGAGTGCGCAGATTATAGTACTCCAGGAGACACATTTGACTGAACCAGAAATACAGATATTGATTAAGAGGAACAGATGGATTGATGTTTGCATAGCGACGTCACAAGCAACACACACTAGAGGTGTGGCAATTTTATTTAGAAAATCCATTAAAGCGAGACTGCTTTCGAATCTTGTAAATCCAGGAGGACGATGGGCAATAGTGTCAGCTATAATATATGGGGCTCAAATAACTATAGTGGGATACTATGGCCCAAATCAAGACGATCCAAAAGCTTTGAAGACTGTCTTTTCACATCTATATTCGTCGCCTGACCCAATTATCCTAGCAGGTGATTTTAACATAGTCCTAGATCCCTTAGTGGACAAATCTCCGTCTAATAGAGCTAAAGTTCTGTCCAAAACTAGGGCATATTTGCAAGAGAATATGAAGCAGCTACGATATAACGATATCTGGAGAACAAAGCATGGACAACAAAGAGGTATAACTTTTAGAAATTATAGGTTTCATCACCAATCTCGAATCGATTTCATCCTGATTAGTCAATCCTTAGTTCACCTGGTTAAATCTGTATCCCACCTTCCGTTTCATCTCTCAGACCATGCGGCAATCCTTTTAGATTTGGAGGGGTTTCCGAAAAATCAATCAAATAATTGGTCATTTGATCGATCATTACTGTTATCAACTAACATCACTGATGCCCTAAAGATAGAGGTCCAATTTTTTCTGGGTGAAAATATGGGATCTGCTTCTCCTAGTGTTATATGGGATACACTTAAGGCTTTTTTAAGAGGTCAGATAAAAACCAAAGTATCATATAAGAACAGAACCTATAGAGAAGCAGTGACCTCATTGGAACTAGAGCTGGCCAATCTTCAAGCAGATATTTCTAGGTACCCTGATGCCTGCACCACTACGGTTCAGGAGAAGCAGAATAAAATGACCATCTTGAAAGGAGAGTTAAGCTCGATATTAAATGCTAGGGTTCAAGAGAGATGGGAAGCCAGTAAGTTGGCACATTTTGAATACGGCGAAGGTGCAGGCAAATTGCTGGCATGGAAAACTAAGACCGACTTGGTGCGGAATAATATTAACTCTATCAGGTCTGATGGTAATACATTTTCTACTGATTTAGATATTAGGAGAATGTTTCGTGACTTCTTCAGTAATATCTATTGTGAGGATAATAATGTAGAGCCAAAGCAGGCTGAAGATTGGCTCGCGGATGTTTCTCTTCCTGTTTTAACATCAGAACAAAGTAATAATCTGGAAGATCCTATCTCACAAGAGGAAGTCAGGATAGCTGTAGCCAATAGTAAAAAAGGCAGGGCATCAGGACCTGATGGATTGCCATCTGAAATCTACAAGGTTTTGATTCCAACGATTATCCCATTTTTGACTGAGCTTTTTAATAAGATCCTTCTTGAAGGTATGCCCCCTCCCAAATCATGGGATAATGCATCAATTACACTGATCCTAAAACCAGGAAAATCAGCATTAAATTGTGGGTCTTACAGACCAATCTCAATTCTAAATACAGATTATAAAATTTTCACCTCTGTGCTTGCAAATAGGTTGGGGGCGGTAGCAGCAAACATCTTGCATACAGATCAAAAGGGGTTTGTAAGGGGGCGTCAGCTGTTTGAGTTGACCTATGATCTTATAGGTGCTATCGACATGGCGACGGTGACATCATTACCTCTAGCTGTAATGACTTTAGATGCCACCAAGGCCTTCGATAGAGTTAATTGGGTGTATTTATCGAAGGTCTTGGAAAAATTTAATTTTGGCAACAAATTTAGACGTGCAGTTAAACTCCTGTATAAAAATCCATCAGCATCTATACTTGTCAATGGAGAACTATCAGACCCATTTAACATCACTCGGGGTACCCGCCAGGGCTGCCCCCTCTCCCCCTCTTGTTTGATCTCCATATAGAGCCTTTTGCTCAAAAGATCCAAGACAATAGCAACATCAAGTCTTTTGAGTTTGAGGGATGGGAGAGAAAGGTCGCCCTATACGCGGATGATCTTCTTATTTTTACATCAGAGCTACGATCGGCGTTCCCAACAGTATTTATGTTGGCTAAAGAGTTTGGAGCAGTATCAGGTTATGAAGTCAATGAAGACAAGACAGATATTATGGCCTTGAATGACCCCGAGCCCGTAGCAGGAGCCCAGATAAGTTCAGTTCTTCGATATCTAGGCTTGAATATATATAAAAACATTGACGAGATAGTTCCAGCAAATTTTTCACTTGTAGCTAAAGAATGCCGCAGACAAATTAAATCATGGTCTACACTTCCACTATCTCTATTGGGGAGATCGACCCTAATCAAAATGATGATCTTGCCTAAGATTACATTTTTATTTAATACCATTCCTCTTTTTTTTAATCCCACTATGATAGCTAAGCTCCAAGGTGATATACGCTCCTTTATTTGGGATAACCGTAAACCGAGAATTGCCTGGAAGAAGATCAGGCGACGTAGAGAGAAGGGAGGTTTATCAGCCCCGGACCTACAACTCTACGGGTGGGCCTTTCAAATGTCCCATATCAGGATGCTGTTGAAATCCCCTCTGAATTCGGCCTGTGGACAAATGTTTGCTGCATTACTAAGAGGAGAAAGGGTGGCGGACCACGAATTTTTGTTTAAATTTGGAGATCCTAAGTTTTTTAAGAAAATAAAATTAAAGGTGCTTAGAGATTCATGTAGAACATGGGCTAAACTTAGGCGTACCATTAGAATTGATTACTACTCTGGTAAAGCTCCATTATGGAACTCTCCTGGCTCCCCGAGTTGGCTTTTAGATAGTCTTGCAACACCCCTACGCGAGTCAGGTATGGCAGTCTGGGGGGATATCTTTGTTGAGGGACGCCTACTCCCATGGGAAGCACTAAAAACAAAAGTGGGGTCTCGGCTCTCTAGGTTCAAATACCTTCAAATGCAAAGCTGGGCGCATGCATGGCCCTCTGTTAAAGGCAGATTTCAGCTGGGAGGGGACAGCACATTGGTGTCTCTCTTAACAGACAGGCCCCCATTTAAGAAAGAAGTCTCATGCTGGTACAATCTTTTACTGGATGAGGTCGAGGGTGAGTTCCTACTACCAGAACAGCTGTGGTCTACACATATAACAGATATTAGTGTAGAGAATATGTGGTATGAATCGTTTAAAGTCATGTGGAACATTGTAAAACCATCTTGGTTACGCCGAAACCACTTGTTCACATTACACAGGGCCTACTATTCACCTCAACGTCTATCAAAGTTCACGGACAATTCGCCGGTTTCATGCCCTAAATGTGGTTTGGCAGAGGCCTCGGATTTACATATGTTCTTAGATTGCCCATTTCTAACATCATTTTGGGACGCTGTTTCTACTTCAATATCTAATTCTTTAGGATCCCAATTAACTCTTTGTCCTACTCTTGTTATTTTTGGTATCTCTCCGGAAATTCATGGTCCAGCAGAAGACTTACTTTTCTTTTGTATTTTGTTGGCAAGGAGGGAAATATGTAAGAAGTGGAAAGATGCTCTATCCCCAACTTTGTTGGACTGGAGAATGTCGGTATTACAAACATCAAAGATGGACCTTCTAAGATCAGGAAACCAAAGCAAGAGAAACTTTTGGAGACTACTAAATTGGTAGATGGTTTTGTTTTGATCTTGGGTTGTTTTTTTTTTTTTCCCCAAGGTCCAATGATTACGCTGCTTGGCACCCTTTTTCTACCTTTATTTGACTATACCCAAAATATGGTAAAGAATGTACGATTGGGTATATGAACGCAGCATGTGTCCCAAATGGTTGCTTCAAAGTGGCTTAGTTGGATTATGACATTATTTACTGTGGGGCAAATAGGGCGGCTTTCCTCGGAGCTCCTCCCAGTTTATCTGAGACAGTAAGCTCATTTCCACATGCTACTAGTTGATCACCAAGGGCGGAAAATGAGGACACCAAAAAAAAAAAAAAATAATAATTTGTTATACATAAATATTTAATTTTTATTTATGTTGTTTTATGTGTATAGATGTTTTTGTAATTTATAATATTTTTAAATAATGTATAAGTTATTAAAATAATTACTAAAACTGATTACTAAGTATATATTATATATTATATGTATATGTTTAATTGAAATTTTATCAAATTGAATATATTACTTATTAATTTTAAACATTATAAAATATTTTTAACTATGTTTATTTTATTTATAAGTATTATTTACTTTATTTTACATGTTGTTTTTAACTAAAAAAAACAATATTTTTAATAACGAAATTTTTGACATTGATATTTTTTCTCTCCATATTTTTGTACTTACCATTGTGTATATAAGATATCGATATTCTTGACATCGATATTCTTCCTCCAATATTTTTGTAGGTTGATTTTTTTAACCTTCGATATTTTGTTAGTGATCCGCCCCAGACATCCTCAATTGTGTTACCACCTCTTCCCAGAACTTAAGCACCAGCCTACATTCCCATGCTAGGTGCCACATCTCTTACATTTGCTGGAGTTGTGTAGCCCACATTTGTACAACTTAAGGGGTGTATGATACACCCAATGAATATATTTGAATTGTATGATTCACAAATTACCATTAGGTATAAAAGTGCTGGTGAGGTTGCATATGTGTTGCCACTCAGAGGGCAACAGTGGTGGCGTTAATTTGTCGTTCTATCGCGCGAGGCTTGTGTCCGTAATGTTGGTTTTCTCATCTCGCACTGCTCTGTACAACTTGGTAATTAACTTGTGTCATGTAGGTGTGACCAGCAACAATTGTAAAGATTGCAATACAGGCGGTACAATTGGGTATCTAGTGTAATGTGTTTTAATTGCCTGCTCGAGCCTATGTATAGTAAACTGAAACAGTGGCAAGGGATTGGGTATATACTGAAGCCCCTCAGGGGTGATAAAATTCCCATTGGGATACAAGTCTTGCATAGAGTCAATGCCTGTTTCTCTGAGTGCACTTATCAGGCCCTTCTCCTGAGTCACTGATAGCGATGCATGATGCGTCAGGGGCAGTGCTGGAGCATAAATAGGGAGCTTAGTGGCAAGTCTACAAATAGATTGCCAGGCAGCAATGGTGGTGTCTAGCGTGTTAATCTCTAGTTTCTGGGTGCCGCGCGGTGTGTGAATTATAATGCCGGATAGTGGAGTCGGGTGTGCATCACCATCCTCCACCGCAACATGAGGAGTGTAAGAACGCGGTTTGAACCAATAGTATGCATACTGCGCCTGGGCACATAGATAATAGATGTAAGGATCTGGCTCGCTGAATCCACCTTTGGCATAATCAAGTGTGAGTGTACCCCAACCCGCGCTGGCCTGTCTACACCCCCCCCCCCGATCACTCTAAGCAAGATGAACGTACAGTTCTATAAAAATGCTGTGTCAACTTAATAGGAATTTTGCAAAAACAAATATAATAAACGTGGCAAAATGGCCATCTTTATAACCGCATTGCGATCGGCCAAAGACAGTGGCAATGTGATCCATCTATCAATTTTTTGTTATAAAGAGATACACGCTCTGCCATAGTTTTCTTTTATGACAACCTCAGGGTCCCGATGCACCCATATGCCCAGGTATTTAACTGGATCCGTAATCCACAACAGAGGGTAGTCTATACTGGGGGGAGTTGTTATAGGTGTTAGAGGTATTGTCACAGATTCATCTCAGTTAATAGCTAGACCTGAGAACAAACCAAATCTAATGTATTCCCTCTCCAACTGGGCTCAGTAACGTTGTGGCTCTCTGACAAAGAGCACAATATCGTCGGCATTGAGAGATATACTGACAGGGCGGGGAAGGAAATTGAAGGCCACCACTCTATGCTGCTGACAAATCACACAGGCCAAAGGCTTGAGCATGAGGGAGAACAACATCAGCGATAGTGGGCAACATTGTCGGGTGCCCCTTTGGATCTGAAATGCCTCTGAGGTCAAACCTCCCACCCGCACCCGGGCTGTGGGGTCGCAATATAATAAGCGCACCCAGCTGGGGGGAACCCCATAAGTTGCAGGATTTGGAACATGTTTCTCCACTCTATAGAATCGAATGCTTTTGCAGCATCCAACATTAAAGCAGCTGCAGGAAGGCCCAGATCTAATACATGGAACATTGCAAAAATAGTTCTTAAATTATAAGACGTGGCCCTCTCTTGGATAAAACCGGATAGGTCCGGTAGGGCCAGATAGGACATTAGAGGCTGGAGCCTAGTCGCTCTAGTATTTTGGCGAGTATTTTGGCATCTAAATTGATCAATGACAACAGTCTGTAGGAGTCACAAAGGGACGGAGATTTGTCCTTTTTTAGTAAGGTAATGATGAGTTCTTGCCGTAGGACAGCAGCAGAACACCAGAGTCATGTTCCTCTGCGTACATTTCCCACAAGTCTGGCACAATTAGGTTGGCAAACTCTTTATAGAATTTGGCGCTGAAGCCGTCCGGCCCCGGTACCTTTTTATCGGGAAAGGCATGAATCGCCACCTTAATGTCAGACTCTTCAATTGGTTGACCTAGATAGTTGCGGTAACTGTCCGCCAGCCATGCACAGGCTTTGTCTGACAAGTATTCCGCTAGATCCGAGTCAGGTGCTGTCCCCCTTGATTCGTACATGGATGCATAGCAAATACAAAATTGGTCCATTATGTCCAGTGGTGTATAGTATTCTCTGCCCTGTGCGTCCACTATTTGAGTAATATGATGACGTTTGGCCAGAAATTTTAGCTTAGCGACTAAATTGCGGCCTAGCCTTCCCCCCTCCCCATATGCCCTGGCCAAGTGTCTGTGGGAAAGATATCGTACTTCAGTTTCTGCCATCTGATCATATTCTAAAACCAGCTCGAGAATGTAGCTTCACATGGTTTGGCTGTATAATCCCGCTCCAATGTGCTAGCTCTGCCTCCGTCTTTGTTATCTGCCCCCGTAGGTCTTTTAAAATACCCGCCATGGTGCCATTGCAGACCCCTGATAGTCACCTCAAACGCTTCCCAAAGAGTGGCAGCACTCTCCACAGAGCCTACGTTTATCTTAAAGTATTGTTCAATTGCTTTCCTAATAGTGTTGGTATATGTGGGGTCTAGGAGGGCAACTGCAACAAATGATGGACGAAATGCTGAATGATTCAGACATTCTTCCCCGGTCAAGAGATCTAGGTTAAATCCATTGTCCCTTTGCCCACTACGCCACCCCAGTTTGGAGCCAGCCATATGCAAATCAGTTTTGACCCTGTGCCTCATGGGAAGAGTCCAGATCGAACTGCCAAGCCAGGTCCTCCCTGGACCGGAAACAAGCATCCTGGGACCGGTTTCAGGGTATGTCACCCTTCATCAGCCAGGCTAGCTTGAATCCAGTGGCACAGTGAGCAAGGGACCCACGTCTGGGCATACCCATCCCACTTATGGCGAAAAGTGTAACTGCAACAAATGATGGACGGAATGCTGAATGATTCAGACAATCCTCCCCAGTCAAGGGATATGGGTTAAATACATTGTCCTTTTGCCCACTACGCCACCCCAGTTTGGACCCAGCCATTTGCAAATCAGTCTTGACCCTGTGCCTCATGGGAACAGTCCAGACTGAACTGCCAAGCCAGGTCCTCCCTGGACCGGAAACAAGCATCCTGAGAGTGGTTTCAGGGCAAGTCACCATTCATCAGCCAGGCTAGCTTGAATCCAGTGGCACAGTGAGCAAGAGGCCCATGTCTGGGCATACCCATCCTTCTTAGAGTGAAATGGGTAACTGCAACAAATTATGGACATAATGCTGAATGAGTCAGACAATCTCCCCCAGCCAAGAGATCTGGGTTAAATCCATTCTTCTTTTGCCCACTACGTCACCCCAGTTTGGACTCAGCCATATGCAAATCAGTCTTGACCCTATGCCTCATGGGAACAGTCCAGTCCGAATAGCCAAGCCAGGTCCTCCCTGGACTGGAAAAAAGCATCCTGGGACTGATTTCAGGGTATATCACCCTTCATCAGCCAGGCTAACTTGAATCCAGTGGATCAGCGAGGAAGGGACCCACATCTGGGCATACCCATCCCACTTAGGGCGAAAAGTGTAACTGTAACAAACGATGGATGGAATGCTGAATGATTCAGACATTCTCCCCCAGTTAAGAGATCTGGGTTAAATCCATCGTTCTTTTGCCCACTCCGCCACCCCAGTTTGGACACAGCCATATGCAAATCAATCTTGACCCTGTGCCTCATGGGAACAGTCCAGACCGAACTGCCAAGCCAGGTCCTCCCTGGACCGGAAACAAGCATCCTGGGACCGGTAGGAGGGCCTCAGAGCAGAAACACCATGTATACGGGTGATGGGTATTGGCCGATATCGTGAGAACAAGTTGCACTTGATTATGAATCGAAAATGTACGCGGGAGAGCGGCAATTTCAGTGACCCACTCATTCGCCCCCTAGTTTAACCCCTTCCATGCTCATGACGAGCTCAGCTCGTCATGCAGTACACTGCTCGTGTGCTTATGACAAGCTGAGCTCGTCATGAACAATGGGATCCTGCAAATGTTAGCACAGAGGGGGAATTGCTGCAGCAGTCTAGGTGTTAAGAGCCAGTAATTCAGTCAGGACCAGCTGTGGTGCACCAGCGTAGCATGTGTGCCCTCTCTGGCAGAGCAATTATGAAGTCGCCAAGCATCAAAGAGCCCAAATTCCAACATAGCTTTTTTGATACTTTGGGCCACTTTAGGTGTACGTATTCCTAGCGGACTAGATGTATCCATATTGGAATCTAAGTATGTATTAAGGTCCCCCCCAACATGAGAGCAGACTGAGGCCACTCTCTCAACACACCATAAACGTGTGCAAATACTTCAGGTTTGTCTGCAATGGGACCATACACATTAATAATGGTAATAAGGCAGACCTCTAGATTTCCATGTACTATGGCACATCGACCTCCGTCATCTGTGTATGTTTTGATTGGCGTAAAAGGTAGACCCCAGTTAAGAAAAATCAGGACCCCTCTGACATAGAAAGAGTATGATGATGCCAATTTAAACCCAGCCCATTTGAGAGCGATCCTTGCCTCCGATAACTTGGTCAGATGCGTCTACTGTAGGAGAGCAATCATAACCCATTGTCAGTCCAAAGAGGCAAAAACCTATCTAATTTTTTAGGAGAATGTAGCCCATGGACATTCCACATCAGACAAGTATATTTATCACCCGTTAGTGGAGTGGAGGACAATAATCAGTGGCTGAGGGCGTAACCTACGATGCATATACAATGCCGAGCCTGAGTGCCATAGCCAGATGAACGGTCCAACCACATGAACAAACCCTATATCAGAAAATAAAAATCCCCCAACTTCCACCCACTTCAGCAGACCCTAATTGTCAAAGCTATCCCACAAACAAAATACATACCCCAACAAAATGAAACAAGACCGAAAAGAGGTACGGGGCACACCCAATGGGGGAAACACTGCAGCGCAATGGCCTCGGGAGGTGGCTGTCATAACAATTGTGCGCTCCCATAAAAAATTGTGGTAGAGCCCATTCACCGGTGCAACAATCAAAAATATATGTCAAACATTTCTCCACCGGCAGGGGCTAAAGCAAATTACATATATAGAGAAGGATACAGATGCACATAATCAAGCAGCCATAACATAGGCCCAAGAGTGCACAGCATGAAGATCGGTGTGCCAGAGGCAGTGCACCACCTCATAAAGCACAGCAACATGAGTATTACTTGCAGCATCGTAAAGATAACATAACAGTTCAGAGATATTGGTGCAGAGCTGTAGCGGCCGTCCATTAGTCCTCGTAGTCCAATGCATCAGGAAGAGCCTGTTTTTTGCGCTTGAGGGATTTAGCAAAATCCATGGCTTGTTTAGGGCTGGCAAAGATTCTGGCTTTGTCATCTGTCCCAATTCGAAGATGAGCCGGATATAGCATTGCATATTGTACATTCTCTGCAAGCAGAAACCTTTTCACAGGCAAGAATTCCTTCCTTGCAGCTTGGACTGCTGCAGTAAAATCCAGATAAGATGGAGTCTTTCAGCCTCGAAATGCAGAGTACCGTGTTGCAATCTCTAAAATTCAGAAGGCGCGCAATGATCGGCCTAGGGGGCCCCCAGAGGAGGGTGGTCCGAAAGCGACCGGCACGCCCTTTCCACAATGAAGACGTCCGAGAAATTTTCAGCCCCACTTATGTCACGAAGCATGGTTTCCACATACGCCTCCAGTCTACCAACATTTGTGGACTCCAGCAGCCCCATTATACGTAAATTATTGCATCAGGATCGGGCTTCAAGATCTTCATTTTTGGCCTGTATGACTGCCAAAATCTTTTCCATGTCCGATGCTTTAGTGGTGGTATGTTGCAACCCGTCCTTTGTGTTAGATATGCGCTGTTCCGCCTTGCCTATCCTGGTGGCTTGTTTGTCCAATTTGGCTGACATATGGTCCATGCGAGTACTGAGAGCCTCTATCTTCCCATTTATGGACTGTAGACTGGCTTGAATGGTGAACAGCGCCTTCTCCACTGCCGTTGGTGCTTGAGCGGACGCGTCCTGCTCGGTGTCAGAGGTGGCATTTTGCTGAGATTTGCCTGGTTTGAGCAAGTCCAAAGTGAGGCGCGGCTGGGCTTTATCAGTTTTACCCATGGCGAAAAGGGGACAGGCGACACAAGGCTTGGTGGATCAATACAGCCCCCTCAATATGTCCGGTTTATAACACATAGCACAGAACCCCGCACAGGCAGTTCACTCTTGAGAGAAGGGGGTGGCAGAGTAATTAGCAAATAGTCCTTTGAAGCAGTGTGCACAGTTAGTACATCCGATCCCCCTCAGCAGGGGGGTCCCCTATTTTCCAAATTTGGTGTGGTTAAGTGAAGTTAGCAGGATGATGGCTCTAAATTCAGTCCGCTCAATACTGCAGATGTACACTAGCCAGGTAGTGTGTATATAAATACTGCATAAATCCAGCCACTGAGAAACTGGGCACACAACAGTTTGTAGTTATCAGCATAGAAAGCACTAGGAGGACATCATTATTGAACATAGCGTAAAGCAAAATGGTGGCAGCAGCGCTGTATCTAAGAGGGGTCTGTGCACTGATGTCAGTTAAACAGAGAGGATAAAAGAACGGGCTGCAGAGTAGGCTGCCACAACATGGGATTAAATGGCCCCACACACCAGGCCCAAGGAGCACAGGAAAATTGGGTGAAAATTCAAAAGGCAGCACAGTCAGCCAAGTAGCAGACCCAGCCCGCGTTCACCTGCTGGTGCAAGCGATCAGATTAGGGACTCCCCGCAGCACACCTGCAGAGACTGGTGCTAGTTTTCCTTGCGCCCGGAGAGCTCAGTGATGTAGCCGCGACGGCCCAGCAGGTCCAGTCCTCTTCCCGTCTTCTGCAGCCAAACATGCAGTGGTCCTTGCCTTACCTCCGGCACTCACCGGTACCAGGCACATCTCAGTATCGTGCAAAAGGGCATCAAAAACACCGGAAAGGCCCCGCGACCCTTCCCAGGCAGGCGGCGAATGCAATAGGGCACCTCACCTCCGGCCCGATCTCAGGTCAGCAGGCAGTCCGGTCTCCCGTTCTCCGGCCCGGCGGGCCCGCCGCAAGACCCCCAAATATTTAACAACAAGGGGTGGTGATGGACAGAGTTTCTGAATTAAGCAGAATACTCTCACCCAGTCAAGAGATCAGGGCTAGATCCAACACCGTTTTTTAGCTCACTGCACCATCCCAGTTCAGAACCTGGCTATATGCAAATTAGTCTGTTCCTGTCCCAGTGCATGATGGAAACAGGGCAAACCAAACTACCAATACCAATTCTTACACTGGGAAGGAAACAAGCTTCCGGGGACCGGTTTCTGGCATTTCAGCCGTCGTCGGCCCGGCTTGCTTGAATCCTGATGGTGCAATGAGCAAGGGACTCACATCTGAGTATACCCTTCCTCGCTTAGGGTGGACAAAATATTTAACAACAAGGGGTGGTGATGGACAGAGTTTCTGAATTAAGCAGAATACTCTCACCCAGTCAAGAGATCAGGGCTAGATCCAACACCGTTTTTTAGCTCACTGCACCATCCCAGTTCAGAACCTGGCTATATGCAAATTAGTCTGTTCCTGTCCCAGTGCATGATGGGAACAGGGCAAACCAAACTACCAAGCCAATTCTTACACTGGGAAGGAAACAAGCTTCCGGGGACCGGTTTCTGGCATTTCAGCCGTCGTCGGCCCGGCTTGCTTGAATCCTGATGGTGCAATGAGCAAGGGACTCACATCTGAGTATACCCTTCCACGCTTAGGATGGACAAAATATTTAACAACAAGAGGTGGTGATGGACAGAGTTTCTGAATTAAGCAGAATACTCTCACCCAGTCAAGAGATCAGGGCTAGATCCAACACCGTTTTTTAGCTCACTGCACCATCCCAGTTCAGAACCTGGCTATATGCAAATTAGTCTGTTCCTGTCCCAGTGCATGATGGGAACAGGGCAAACCAAACTACCAAGCCAATTCTTACACTGGGAAGGAAACAAGCTTCCGGGGACCGGTTTCTGGCATTTCAGCCGTCGTCGGCACTATAGGTGTGGCAGGGTATACTCAGACATGAGTCCCTTGCTCACTGCTCCATCAGGATTCAAGCAAGCCGGGCCGACGACAGCTGTAATGCCAGAAACCGGTCCCCGGAAGCTTGTCTCCTTTCTGGTGAAGAATTGGCTTGGTAGTTTGGTCTGCCCTGTTCCCATGATGCACTGGGCCAGGGACAGACTAATTTGCATATAGCCAGGTTCTGAGCTGGGATGGGGCAGTGAGCTAAATAACGGTGATGGATCAAGCCCTGATCTTTGGACTGGGTAAGAGTGGTCTGCTTAATTCAGACACTCTGTTCATCACCACCCCCTTTTCTGAATCGTTTTTGGCCACTATAGGTGTGGCAGGGTATACTCAGACATGAGTCCCTTGCTCACTGCTCCATCAGGATTCAAGCAAGCCGGGCCGACGACGGCTGTAATGCCAGAAACCGGTCCCCGGAAGCTTGTCTCCTTTCTGGTGAAGAATTGGCTTGGTAGTTTGGTCTGCCCTGTTCCCATGATGCACTGGGCCAGGGACAGACTAATTTGCATATAGCCAGGGTCTGAGCTGAGCTGGGATGGGGCAGTGAGCTAAATAACGGTGATGGATCAAGCCCTGATCTTTGGACTGGGTAAGAGTGGTCTGCTTAATTTAGACACTCTGTTCATCACCACCCCCTTTTCTGAATCGTTTTTGGCCACTATAGGTGTGGCAGGGTATACTCAGACATGAGTCCCTTGCTCACTGCTCCATCAGGATTCAAGCAAGCCGGGCCGACGACGGCTGTAATGGCAGAAACCGGTCCCCGGAAGCTTGTCTCCTTTCTGGTGAAGAATTGGCTTGGTAGTTTGGTCTGCCCTTTTCCCATGATGCACTGGGCCAGGGACAGACTAATTTGCATATAGCCAGGTTCTGAGCTAGGATGGGGCAGTGAGCTAAATAACGGTGATGGATCAAGCTCTGATCTTTGGACTGGGTAAGAGTGGTCTGCTTAATTCAGACACTCTGTTCATCACCACCCCCTTTTCTGAATCGTTTTTGGCCATTATAGGTGTGGCAGGGTATACTCAGACATGAGTCCCTTGCTCACTGCTCCATCAGGATTCAAGCAAGCCGGGCCGACGATGGCTGTAATGCCAGAAACCGGTCCCCGGAAGCTTGTCTCCTTTCTGGTGAAGAATTGGCTTGGTAGTTTGGTCTGCCCTGTTCCCATGATGCACTGGGCCAGGGACAGACTAATTTGCATATAGCCAGGTTCTGAGCTGGGATGGGGCAGTGAGCTAAATAACGGTGATGGATCAAGCCCTGATCTTTGGACTGGGTAAGAGTGGTCTGCTTAATTCAGACACTCTGTTCATCACCACCCGCTTTTCTGAATCGCAAGACCCCTAAAGGCAGGCTTCCATTGAGGGCAGCAGAGTGAACTGGTATGAGGATTTAGTCCACCTCACAACCCCTCCGGGGGCCATCCAAGCAGCGTCAGGCAACGCCGCTCCCGCGAACCCCAGTCACACGGCCGTCATAACACTTCACAGCCGATCCAGCAATGTCTGTACAGAGCGCCGATCAGGGGTCCAGGCAGCCAGCGAGCCCCGCAAAGGAGATTCCATGCAGTTAGGGAGGGATTGCCACCCGTTTGTGAGTGTGGATGTCAATCCGGGAGCAAGATAATTGAAGGATTATGAGGACAGCCGGTGGAGCTGTACTACGGTGCAGCAATCTTGCAGTGCACCCTCTAGCGCCCTCCCAATGACCTCTAGGCAATTGAGGGACATCTTCTTTGTGGAAATGCCAGAAACAAAATATTTGAACAAAAGAGATCAGCTAAATTGCCAGTGGTTCTGAAGGATAATTCTTTAGAGTGCTCCAAGCTCTGTTCTGTGCATAATGTAACAAGTGCACACTTAAGCAAATTAAAGTCAGGTTTGCCTGAGCATTACTGGTAAACTGCTTACAAGAGGAGATGAGTGCCGAAGGATTGACCTAAGCAGGCATTTAAAGTCTGTGGAAGGAAAGAATGAAGGAGAACTGGCCTGGAAATGTCTATCAAACTATATAGAAAAGGAGATGAGTAAAAAAGGAGGCGTCAGGCAGGACTAGTGATCTCTGTGGAAGAGAACAGCAAAACAGGACTGGCTTAGTTGCGGCTGATTGTCTGGCTCGTCTGCGATGAATGAAGCAGGACTGGTTACGCTTTTATCCTCCTCCATACTGTCCTTATTCCCTCTTCCATTCTCCATTTGGCATTATTTACTATAATAATATTTTTTATTTAACACTACATACCGTAAATATGATGTTTCTAGCGGCTGTAAATACCGGACGCCATCATCAAATGTATGGTACTCTTATTGCCTTTCACAGGCTGCTCCCTTGATTCTGGGGTAATGCTCTCAACCTTATCATTGATGCTGAAGCCAGTATACATTCTTTGCTGTGTATCTATGTCTCTTCAGCTGCAGTCTATGTTTTGGTGCCGGGCTGAGCATCAGTCATAAAGTGCTGTAGCAGAATGAAAGGTGTAGTGTCTTGTGCCTGGGCTGCAGTGGAAGCTACGACAGGTGATTAGGATGGGAAATGCAACTCGAATACATGATGAACGGATGGCCTCTTTCGACCATTAATTCTCCACATTTACTAGGTCCTTCCCTCCAGGCCTCTATATCATCAGTCTAATACAAACAATAAACCTTTCTATAACTAACGAGAATCCTAATAATACACTTTCAAAGAAAGAAAGAACATGCTGGAAAAGCAAATTGCATTTCAATTGAGACCTATAGTAAGGCTAATTGAACTGAGCATTTAATATGCACTTCGAATGTATGGTTATACATGCATATGTGCAACTTGAAGCATAAATATAAAATATGAGCAAAAGAGCACATGTTTACATATGCAAATATTGCTTGAAGTGTAAGTGTAATAACTTGAAGAAAGAATATATGCACATGTTTAAACTGAACATTAGGGCACACGTGTATAAATCTCTAATCCCTACAATGAATACATTCTAGTATGTTTCACACATGTTAATTAAGCCAAGGCACTCAGTGAATATAATGACGAATGCGAGTTTATAATTGCATTTCTGTGACGTGTAAGGGTGGAGCCTAAATTGTGCTGCTCCATGGCTCTTCATCACTTCACATGCAGCCATTCCATAAGAATTGCAGTGAGAATGCTGCTCATTATTATGTATGAAGTACAATTTCTGCAAATACTACCAAACTCTCATTTTCTGTGTGCTGACAGATTAGTAAATCAGCTGCAGTGCAAAATTATCATGTGGTCCACAACAGACTGACTATACCACATATGGAGATAGGACAAACAGAATATTGTTTCAGTAGCAATGGCAAAGCAACCAAGCACAAGCAGGATGTGACATAAACCCCCCTTAATGTGCCTCTCTAATGTAGGCTATCTCTCTATTCTACACTTAAATACAACAAAAACTCCTTGATGAAATCTGGCTAATAACTCTAGTTCACTTTCTTGAAGAACTTTTGCTTGGTGTTTTTAACAAATGTAGCCTTAGTTTTTAATGCTAAGCCTCTACTTTAAAACCTGTATGGGCATCTTTCTTGATCAATGTATTGTGATTGACTGTGAAAACGTGCTATTTTCATTCGACCTTTCTTTTGATTTTGTGATCTTCAGGGTGTTTACATATGATAAGGAAACTCAGTTTTCAAGTAATTGGGATACAGATGCAAGCTCTCTACGGACCAGGCTTACAGTAACACCTTATGGGGGGCAGCTCCAATACACTCTCCCCAATGGCAACTTTTTATATGTGCACTTGAAGGACAAGGATCGTATCCGGCACAAGAAGAGGTGGTCACAGGTAATCTGAACTTAAAATCCATCCACGCATATATTGTATATGGGGACTTAGTGGGGTGAGAGGAAGATCCCATAATATTGTGGTAGCACTATCAACCGGCAACGTTAGTGCTTTCACAATATTGACTACAACTCTATTTCAAGGTAATAATAAATATATACTTCCCTGTATACAATTTTCTGGTTGATATAGCGATTATTGATATTGTGATACAGATATTGCTTCTTCACAGTATGTTTCAGTTCCATATTGTTGTATACAACTGAGAGCACACTTCATAGCTGTCAAATAATGTGGCTGGTCATAATAGGACTCTTCTGAGCTCCATGGAAGATTCCATCGACTGATTTTGTCATGGATTCAGTATCTGCACTTATGGCCTTAACTCCTGCCACAAATCCTTTCAATGATTTGAACTTAATATTTATTGGCATCGCTATTATGACGGGTGTTATCTTCAAACCAAGAAAAAAATATATAGGATTCTTTAATTCCACTGATATAATTAACTAAATCCAGGAGATAAACACATTGCAATCCGTTGCAAATAAAAATGTAAGGCAAGGGGGCTGATTTAAGGTTAGGTAAATTAGTTATCATCAACCAAGCAAAGTTTTTTTCCTGTGAAGCAGAGTAGCAAAGGCCCGGGCACTCTGGGAATTAGTTCTGTGTGTGTGAGGAATATTGTTTTTTCCTGTATCTGTCCACTATGTCTGTCATGTTGTTTCAAACAAGATAAATCAGTATTAGAAGGTCTTCCCTAAATAAGTCAGGCCTTATGACACTTTTATGATGGAAGGAAGCCTTGTTGCAGGTTGGTAATGGGCAAGGATTTTCTGACGGCTAAAAAGCTCAGCTGTCAGAAAATCAAATGAAGTGGAAGAACCACACAGCCGTGCCCCGTGATGGTAAGAGCGGTGGGGCGAAGGGGGGTGGGGGAGTTTCGATAGATGAAGACAAGGAAAAATTCATTATTTAATTAATTTTCCCTTGTGGTCATCTGTTGAATCACGCCCCCAACCCGACCCCACGGCTCTTAGCTGCACGGGCCGCTCCTGGAACCACAAGCTGGAGCACAACTACCGCCAATTTACTGTGAATTCATCTTTTACACCCACCTCTAAACATAGTGGGGCATATTATCAAGGGGGTTTATCTCCGCTTTTTTGGCTTTAAAAGCCAAGAAAGCGGAGATAAAATGATCTCCCTATTACCTAGCTGTCGCTAACACCAGTTAGCGACAGCCAGTAGGAGATAGCGACCATCTTGGGCCCCACTTTGCATGTCAGAGAAATGTATCACTAATGACATGCAACGTGGGCGTGCCAAGATGTTAGCAACTGGAAACAGTCGCTAACATCGCTATCTCCTGTTACCAAATTTTGGAGATATTCGCGCTAAGCGCGAATATCGCCAAAAGCTAACACCTGCCCTGAGCAGTTCTTAGCCATGTTATCCAATGGGAGGTGGATAGCATGGCTAAGAGCATTAGCTCGGTAATGCATGAATATCGCTGACTTTTCAGCGATATTCATGCATTGCGGCTGATTTTTATCGCATTTGCGATAAACCTTGGTAATACCAAGGTTTATCTGCGATAAAAATCGCCGCAGGTCGGCGATACATTTTTGTCTCTAACCAAGCAATAGCGATGATTATCGCTATTGCTTGGTAATATGCCCCAGTGTCCAGATATAACTGACATGGTGCAAATGGAGGTTTAAGACAAAATGTGCAGAAGGATTAGAAATGATGTGTTGTGATGGTAACAAAGAGGTCAGCATATCCCTTCTCCATGTCTGCTTCTGAGCCTTTTCCCAATGGCCCTTTGTGCCCAAACACACTTACTGACAATTTAACACTCACCAATATGATGACATTACTAATCATAGTGCTTGCCGTGTATGCTGTCTTTTCAGATTATGTACCTCTATTATTTGTTGGGATGGAAACTCTACCGAGACGCAGTACAAGGGACTGAAAGCCAAGAAACTATGAGACAAGAGTTACAGGTACTTCTTTCTGAATTCCATTATTTGTGGTTGGAGCATAGGGCATGAATAAATGTGGCATAGTTGTGTGAAAGGTTGGCAGTGTGGTACTTTATTACGGAACAGCAGAACAAGAGGGGCTTAAAGCAGAGGAACTTATAGACTTCCCAAGCCTGATTGGTTAATAAATGGACATGAGCTGTGGTTAAATTCCTTCAAACAATGTGCCAAATTATTTAAATTGTATTTGCTCGCCTAATTACAGCAAGAGTAAACACATTAGGGTTCCCAATTCTTGTTGGTTTTCAGGTAAATATTAACTGCATTGTACTATGTACTGACTGGCAATGGTTTGTTTATCCTAGCCAATAAAGATTGAATCTTTTTTGATGTTAGATCTTACTCAGATAATGAAAGGCCAAACAAATGTCTCCAGAAGAAGGGCACAGGAGAAGTAGGCATTGTTAAATTCTCTTTTCAAAGAGTTTCTTGGTCATTAAACTTTTTATCATCCTCACCCTCCTTTTTTAATGCACGTAAACCATGGAGGGTGTATTAGAAAGCATGCAAAAATGGCTGCAAGAGAACCAAAGAGAGAAGGACAGAAAGAAAGCATTTGCCTAGGGTTCTAGATGGTGTAGATTTAGGTCTGCCTGAAATACGATTGAGCTACTATTTCCAGTGTAATATACACTGAAAGGTAGTCTGGCGGCAATAATTCATTACACAAAACAAAACACGAGTGGCACTCACACATTACACGAAAATACATACAGTTAGCCCATTCTTAAGAAATTAACCCAACTAAACTACACTACAACTTCGTTGTATGTGATTTTAGAGAAAAACATACTAAATGAAACTACTAATCATGACCCCTTTTAATCAACAGGTTTCCACAAATTATTCCCCGTGAATGGCCTTCACCAGGTTGGTGAGTCCAACCTGCTATAAGCCATTCTCGGTGAAACACGGCTCCAGGTTTGTTGTTCACCAGTATTATTGTCTGGTCAGCCCATTTATATTATCCTTATATCTCTTTAGTTTTCGTTTTTTTAAGGTATTTTCCCTAACCTCCAAATATTGTGTCTCCTCTATTATGCTTGGCTTACCTCACACCTTGGGGGAGACTTACTATGATTTTGCGCCGTGTTTGCGTCACAGATCAGCCAAAAATCTTTTTTTTGCAATTCATTTTCCAGCACTAAGCTTGTTTTGAACTGGAAATAACTGTAAAGTAATGTGAAGCAGCACATAGCGCTGCTCTGGAACTACTTTGCTCCATTGGGGGTGTACCAAGGGTTAAGCATTGGCGTTCCCATGCAGCCACTCAAGGTTTCTCATGCTAAACTCAATTTATTAAATAAAGTAGATTGGGTTTAGCATGAGAAAACTGTGCCCTTTTCAAGTAGGCGCAAGGAAGGAGAAATTCTTTAATTTTTCCTTCCTTTTCCGACTTTCTATATGTGCTGCACTTTACAGCACGCATAGAAAGTGGGAAAACTGTTAAAGTGAGTCTGTGCATAGTATTTTGTACTGGAAGTGTTCCTTCCAGTACAAAACCTATCTTGGACTCACCGAGACACCATTGCACCATGGCGCAAAGGTCTCTTTTGGCGCACGGCAGATGATTTCAGCACAGGCGCTAGTGAGAGGGGAGGAGAGTGCCTTATTTGACTAAATTGGGCGCTCTCCTCCTCTCTCCTTTTCAAGTAGTGCAGCACAGCATTTGCAGCTGCTGCAGTGTGCTACGTGTAAAAATAGTAAATCTCCCCCCTTGTGTTGTATTTTTTGCGATCTGGCAATAACACTCTACCTTCCCTACTATTTTTCCTTATGCTACCCCTGTTTGTTATTACCATCTGATGTCCTCTGAAACCCGATTTTATCCAGTTTATCGTGTTACAATACACATAGAAATCCCACTACCATGAACCATATTTCCATGATGCAGCCACCCCATTTCTCATGAGTCTGTTTCCTGTGTGGAGCTACAAAGCTTTTGACTGTATGACTCCTATGTTTTATAATTTCTAAACTCTGTGATCTTTCTAATATTCATGAAACGTGCAAAGTTTCAAACTACACAAAGAGAAAACTTAGAATCAGAGACATTTTCTTAAGTAAATTTCTTCTAATAGGAAGTTTTTACAGGAAATATTCGCAAGCGCGTTTCAGTGTTTCTCATACATGCAAGATTTTTTTGTTTAAATCTCTTTAATGGAGTTTACAGTATAACAGTAAACAACTCTTGGAGTGAGCTGAGGTCCTCCACCATCCACAATGCTGGAGTTCGCTCAGATCGTGCACAACTTATCACCGGGTAATCACGCTTCTCCCCAACTGGCATCAGTCCACTATCACGGGCACTAATAACAAATTTAGAGCACATGCTCAAAAGAATCAGGCAGGGGCACTGCACGCCAGTAGGAGATGGGCTGCGGGCTGCCCAAAGCACCTCAACAGTGTCATAATGTGAAGGATCATAGAACAGCAATAATATCACAAGTTACCAACAATTGTGCAAACTTGTCCCCTCTCAGGGCAGCCTCTCATTGCCTTTCCCCCTAGTTTCAGGATATACATGTGCCCAGTCGCGGCTCTTATGACTGGTGGGTGGTGGGATGGAGGAGTATCGCACAGGGGTTCGCGTGGGCGTGGTTAACATATATTTTTATTAACGCACCTTACGGGGTCCCGCGCCGCCTTGGTTCCTGGCCGGGTCCTATTTGCTTGAACAGGAAGCATGCATCCTCCCTCCCCTACCCTAAGCCAATCACAATGCTGCAATGGCAGTCTTGTGATTGGTAGGACAGTGCTCAGCCGGGTACCTGTAGGGAGGCCATTTTCTCTATGTAGGCTGCATGCAGCCTACATAGAGAAAATGTAGAGTGAGCATGACTGGTTTGGTTGGCCCCAGAGAGCCGACCAAACAGTCAGAGCAAACAACAGTGGGCAAGCCACTCCTCCCTGACTCACCCACCCGCCAGCCCACAACCAGGCATACCCTCCTGCCTGCCCCAACCAGGCATACCCTGCCTTCTGCTTACTTGCAGAGCGAGAAGCAGAAACATAAGCCCACACCATATGGTAAGAGTCAACGAGTTGTGTGTGACAGAGCAGGCACTGCAGTGGAGCCCCAGGGAATATCCTATGGATGTGCTGAAGTGTCAGGTAGGCCTGGTGCAAGTTGTTAAATTGCATGTAATGGAAATGTAGGTTCATGGTTACCTCTTTCACATGCACTGTTGCACCCACCCACTGTTTATCGGACAGCGCGGCACCCAGTCCAGCCGTCCACTTGGCCCTGGCTGGCATCACTGCTGCCCAGCACTGTTCATGCAGAGTGCTATAAATAACAGTGACTGTCTTCCTGACATTCTTGTGCATGAGCAAAACCTGCAACAGGAGAGTCATCCGTGGCTCTTCAGCCCCCCTCCCCCACAGCATGACAGGTGCCAACTGATATTCCGTAGGCGGTCCCCAAAGCCTGGAACAACCTCAGTGTCCCCTCCTGATACAGTTCCTTGGTGAGTAATACCTCTACCTCCTTCCAGATGTGCATAGCACTCTGATCAAATAAATCTACTACTATAGGAAGCTGCCAAATCGATAACTGGGACGCATGTAATGGGTGACTTATCTACCTCAAACACATTTGTGCCAACACTTACGTGCCACCTCCATCAGTCTGCATCAGTCTGTTCTCTGGGTGACCTGGACGGGCAGTATGCTGCAGCCATGTGAGGACCAGCTCCGCCCCAGTATGTGCTGAACAACCTCCCTCTCTGCGAAAGATGGTGTTCATACAAAGCCAGCGAAGTGCCCACTGCAACTGACTCGCGGTGTAGTAAAGTTCGTAATTGGGAGTCCCTGGGCTGCCCTTCACTAAAGGGATCTGCCTTATCAGCAGTGCTGCCCTCTTCCTGCCCTGCCCCGAAATCAAGTCTGACAGCCGCCCATTAAGGCCCCTGAAGACGTGCCCTGGTATAAGGAGTGGCAACAGTGAGATACAGCAAGTGAGGTAAAATCAGCATCATCTCAATTGCCTCTCGGCCATTGGAGATAAGGGCAATGACAGTCAGAAGGGGAGGGAGTCCCATGTGGAGATAACCGCCTGGTCCAAGTTTCCATGCCCCAAGTCTGCATCTCAATGATAGATGTTCCCTCCCAGGTATTTAAGTGTATCTAAGCACTACTCCAGTCGCATGGGTATCACATTCTCTCACCTGTGTTCCCTCCACTCATCGGAGCGGGAACACACAGGATTTGGTTGAATTTATGCACAGGCCTGACAATTCCCAAATACATCAAGCATCAACATGAGCAGTCTTAAGGAAGTGCTGGCATACTGCAAGCAGATTAGAGCATCATCCGCATACAGTGACACTACATGTCAGTCATCTCACGCATGCACTCCCCACGTCCAAACCTTAATGCGGAGACAGGGTGCCAAATGCTCCACGGGGAGTGTCAAAATAAGCAGTGACAGTGGGCACCCCTGTCTAGTATCTAAACATATGTCCAAACAGTCAGATATAAATGGGCTAGTTTAAAAAAGTGCTGCTGGGTTGCAATATAGGGTCTGCACCCACCCCAGGAAGACCGGGCCCATCCCCAAGTACTCAAGCAGTGCAAACAGATAATGCAAGCCGAGGGTGTTGAACGCTTCCTCAATATCTAGAGACACTGCTTATCTATTCACAGAATCCCCCTCTTATGATCCCATCAAGTTCAGCAGTCTACTGATGTTCATAAAGTGTTGCGTTCCGGTATGAACCCATTCTCATCTGGGTGGGTCAGTTTATCTACAACAGGCAGCAGCCTGTTTGCCAAGATCTTCCCCAGTATCTTATCATCAAAGTTCAACAGCGAAATCGGCTGGTATGATTGCACATCCTGATGGTCCCTCCCAGGTTTGTGGAGTGCCACAATCAAGGCTTCCCTGAGGGTATGCGGACGTATACCTACCTCCACCGGCTCCTTATACAATTTCTGTAGCTGTGGGGGAAGTAAAGTTATGAGCGACACGTAATAATCTATCGGGAAGCCATCAGTCCCTGGTGTTTTATTGCATGCCATTTGCGAGATGGCCTTGTGTATTGCTGCCACCCGTATGATGGGGGAGGGGGACCTCCTGCAGAAAGTCACAGGTTTGGCCTGTGGTAGCTGTGTCCCGCACTGCATACAATGTGCAGTAGTATGCCATGAATGCTGTTTTTATATCAGCTTGGGAATACTCAGCTCGCCCTCCTCAGTACGGATAACCCCTATTGGGGAGCGGGGTGTGTCCTCCCGCAGCAGTCATGCTAGCACTCTGCCCACCTGGCCCCCATCATCTTGCAAGCGGGTGGTATATTCCTTATAGTCAAGATTTGCGAGCCAGGCTAAGAGCTCCCTATGTTGCTGCCGAAGCTCCTGTATCGGCTGCACTCTATCTGCGCATGTCGGGGTTACCCGCTTAATGTTGTACAGCTCCCGCTCTGTGTCCAACAATTCTCCTCACACGGTCCCTCTCACCCTCCACATCATAGCAATACATTGGCTTTGCATGACCACATTATGCACTTGCCACTCCGATGAATGAGATGCAGTGGAACCTGTGTTCTGTTAAAAAATTGTGTAAGACCTGAGGCTATGGTGTCTCAGAACCAGGGGTACTGCAGGGCCTCCACCTGTAACCACCGCATGGTGATCACAGCCCACTCTCGGCCCCAGTGTATCTTCAACAGTAACGGGCAGTGATCAGAGATAGTGTGTTCCAAATGGTCCATAACCACTGCGTGTCCACTTATCGCATCACAGCAAAAGAAAAGTTCTAATTGTGTGTGTACGTCATCCATCGGGAATAAAATGAGTACTCCCTGGCGCCTGGGTGTTGCAATCACCACACATTATGAAACAGCATGCCATCCATCCACCGCTGAAAGTGGCACGGCAACTGGTGACAAGACGCCTCTTCCATGGGAAGAGCAGAGTGGTACAGCACCACATCCGGAACACAATTGTAATCCCTGGTCCAAACACACACCACCTGGGTATGCAGCAACAGAGCCAGGGATAATCTCACCAGGAAGTCAGCATGCTGTACATTGGGGGAATATATCAACCCAAATAAAAAGCGGTCTCCGTCCAACAGACCCTCCAGTATCACATGTCGGCCGTCGCGGTCTGACTCTGAGCATGCACCACAAAAGGGACCCCAAGAGCAATACAGCTCAGCGCTTCCCACGAAAAGGCTGAGTGTGCCATACCATAAACATTCCCTCAGCCACCTATTTAGTTTCCTGGAAAAGCACCATGTGTATGCTGTGTCGTGCAAGGTAAGAGTGCACAGCCTGCCTATTTATGTCTGTAAATGTAAATGTAAATCTGTATTTGTAAAGCTCGAAATACTCACCCTTACGGGTCTCAAGGCGCTGGGGGCTGTCGTGGAAATTAAGTGAGCTATTGCCCAGAGTCAAATGATGCTGAGCTGAGCTGTCACCGGAGCCAGGGTTAAAAACTACAGCAGAAACAGCCGTCAACAAGGAAACAGAAAGCCAACTGGCATACACCCATTAACATTATGAACATGTCCAACTCGTGAACAAAGTAGAGCGTGGCAGTGGTGTTGTTCCAGTTTGCTAAATCCTGCCCCTTCCTCAAAAGTGTGCCCTGGTGTTCGGGACACCTGGCTCATTTGGCAGGCCCACAGTCAAACAGCAAGGAACATCCCCCTTATATCAAATTAATCTCCTGCGGTGTCTTGTACTCAGCATTCCTCAGGCAATATCATCACCCAAACGGGGAGAGCCAGACCCACACTCCATTCCCCACAGGCACTCCAGAGACAGTAGAACCTGATTCGAAATCTGAATCCCACTTAGATGACAGGGCAGTAAAGGCAGTAAAGACTGTGCAACAGGGCATCCACCACCACCTGAGCCCTCTTGTGAACCACCTGCTCACTAGTAGGGTGATGTCTTGGTCAGCGTTTGCATAATTTTCCCAGACCCTGCACATCCTGCAGCCTACAGGCAGCCTCCTCTGACATCTGAAAGAAATTAGTTGCGTCTCCTGCACTCACCCGCAGTCAGGCAGTGTGTAATTATTCCCCATTCTGATGTAATTGCTGCTTGACCCTCATGCACTGGCTGCAGCGGCGCTTAACCTCCACTGTGTAATCTGGGTATGCTGACACTGTCGCTCCCTCACAATGCCATGGGCCCTTGGAGCAAAAGTCTTGCAGTATTAAATCTCATTCCTGGTAATTCTGGAGGCACGCAATCACAGACCGTGAGGCTACGCCTGGTGGGGTGGGCCTTGCTGGGTTCAATGGGCCCACCCAATGGAGAAGAATGTAGGAACCCTCCCCACTAAAACTGTTGTCATCAACTACTATTCAAGAAACAGTTTCACATTGGGCCCTTCAGCCCTCTCCAGTAGCCCAATAAGATGAACATTATTGCAGCGGGACCTACCTTCTGCCTCCGCTGCTTGTAGTTGCGGGAGGTTAACTTCGGCCTGCAGTAGCCACACTTGCAATTGGACCTCTTGCAGGGAGGGGAGCATGGTCGTGAGAGCAGACTCCATGTCATCCACCCAGGAGGACAATTTCTGCTGGTCTGCCCCCTATAGGGACAACTCCAGGGATATTGTGTCTATTCTTTTATTTCAAGGTGGGATTAGTGTCCTGACTAGCGAGCAAAATATTGGCGAACTGCTCCGAGTGCTGCCCTAAAGTTGCCTCCAACTGAGTCATGGTCCCTGTACCCTGGGCTGTCATGATGAAGGCCCAGGTCCCTCTCCAGAGGCCAAGAGCAGTGGCCTGCCACCCTTGTGCTTCACCATCCTGGGACAAAAAATGAGAGGGGCCCCTGCCTCACACCACCAGGCCAGTCTGCTCAGGTTCCACCTTCTAATTAGGAGAGGGTTGTTTCTGTCCTCCCTCACCCAGTACAGTCTGGGGTGAGTACACAAGTATCTCCCCCCTCCTGGGAGTGCAGTTCAGGTATGTGCACATGCCTTGGGCAGTGCCATGCCCATTAAGCATTGTGAATTTGTGGCCCAGCATTTCAGCCAGAAGGACTCCACAAGTAAGTAGCCTGACAATCCAATGCAGGTAGAGAGGATTCAGGCGGAGCCAGCCGAACACAATATTGCAACAGGTAAACCTCAGTGCAGGCAGAAACACTTCCATCCAAGAGTCAAGCAAACACCCGTTGAGTGCCTCACCTACTATTCCAGGTCTCTTTGTGCACTCCAGCTTGCAGTGACAATAGGTTTGGGGCCTGAGCTCCTAGGCACACAGACATCACAGGCCTGCACCAGGAACACAGGCATCGGATACCCTCCCCTGCTGCCAGCATCCACCGGGTACCCCTAGAGCACGAGCTGCCAATCCCTTCAATGGCGCACGCCTGCATCAACCTGCGGTTCAGGTCACAGGCGTGGGGACTACGTCTCAAGCAGGCTCCAACTGCCAGGTGGGGCCTGTCCACTCACCATGTCCTGCAGCCGCTTATTAGAGGCCTTGCCCTGCACTTGCAGACCCCGCATCCGATGAGGAACCTAATCTCCTGGCTAGGAGCTGTCCCTGCCCGTACCACTTGCGCTCTCCAAGACTCCCGGCCAAAACAACTGGGTAAGCATGGTCTCTGAGGCAAGGTCGCATCCAGTGCCACAGCCAGTGTCTACCAGGTCATGCCGGGTGGCCAAACCTTACCCAAACCTTCTGCTCCACCGGCCTCAAATCACCGGGCCATGGCCACAAGTAAACTCCAGGGGTGATTACGCACTCGCTGCTTTGGGTCTGCAGGCACCAAGGCGGAGTTGATGCAGGATGTAGCTGGGTTCGGTGCCGAGCTCAACAAAACATGCCCTCACCGGCTGCCATCTTGGCCACGTCCCCACTTGCAAGATTGGTTAATGTTGCAAACTTTATAAAGTGAGCAAAGTGTGACGTTTGAGAATTCTGTCCAAATTTCAAGGCTATTGTTGTATCCTTGAACACCAACTTGTCCTGGATGGCTTCCTAAGTAAACGAACCAACTTTACTATCCTGCTGGCCAGCGGAACTAACCTATCACACTCCATTGCTCCCTAGGGAAATTATCCCACTTTACTGCATCTAAGAAACACGAACCGTGGGCCATATTATCAAGGGATTTGTTTCTGCTTTTTTGGCTTTAAAAGCCAAGAAAGCGGAGATAAAATTATCTCCCTATCAGCAACAGGGTGCTAACACGCTAATTCGCATGTTAGCACCCTTTTTCTCTACGCTTCCCCTTGCATCACTAATGAGATGCAAAGGGGGCGTTCCAGAGAAAAATAATAGGAGAAATGTTGTTAAGCGACATTTCTTCTATTATGAAGGATATCGCTAACCCTGTTAGTGATAAAAAAAAGCAGCGCTGCTTTTTTCACACCTGGTATTTTCCTGACTTAGGGCCAGATGTAGGTAAATTCATTTTACCGATTCTAAAATACCGACTCATACCGAATCGGTATTTCTGAATCGGAAAATGAGATGTAGATAAAAAATCGGTAAAAATTACCGATTCGGATTCACTCATGGCCCATAGGAATGAATGTGTTTTACAGATTCGGAATTTACCGATTCGGAAAATACCGATTCGGTAAATACCGAATCGGAAATTTGAAACTGACAAACATGTGAGCCTGTGAACCAATCAGGAACACCAACCACACCCAAAACCAAAGGTACAGAGGAATCAACCAATCAGAATCAAGCACCCCTCCCCAGTACCTGGGAGTGTCCACACCCATGCAGGTGCAGAAACCAACAGTCAGGAGAGCAGGAGGACAGACTGAGGAGCAGGCTTCCCTGAGCTAACCTGTACAGCATCATGGAGAGTCAGGATGGACAGAGGGATGCAGCAGAGCGCAGAAGAAAATTGAAATTCAGCCCTGAAGAACTTCAGGTGCTTGTTGCAGAGGTTGTCCAACATTACAGCACGATGTTTGGGAAACAATCACTGCATGTTGCGGAGTCCATCAAGCGCACTACCTGGATTGACATTCAAGCAAAGGTAAATGCCATTGGTGTCACCCACCGTGAAATAGACGATTTAAAAAAAAGGTGGTATGACCTTCGCATCATTACCAAAAAGAAACTAGCTGCCCACCGAAAAGAAGCTGCAGCAAGAGGGGGAGGCAGAAACCGAGCACCACGACTCTACGACATTGAGGAGCTGGTGGAACCACCCTTGAGCCTGAATCCATCCATGGCATTGGGGATGCAGACAGCTCCGCAAGAGCTGCAAAGAAACAAGGCAAGATGCATGTACATTGTCTTGAACCCATGTACCTATTCCCCTTCCACACTCTGTGTGCCTACATCATATTCCAGAACAGGTATTACTAATGCCCAGCAATGCATAATAGGAGACGTAGTCATAGGTAGATACCTCTATGCAGTCAGCATACCATACAGCAAGGGATGCGACACACTACTAACATAAGCAAATGAGGGACAGGCAAATGTCTGATAGTAGTGTGATTTAATCAAGAGACACAGGTGAACTACTCCACTGACACAATGTCCATGTCTGTCCATAGGAGAGTCATCGCGCAGCACAGAAAAGGATAGGGAGAAGAGGAGAGATGAAGCTGGTCCCAGCACAGTACAAGGAGGGAAGGACGCAGAGCAGGCAGCAAAGTCATCTGAGGAGACAACCACACCACAGCCTCAGTCTCCTCTTTTGTTTGGGAGTCAGGAGTCAGGAGCAGCTGCACAGTCCCCCGCCCCGACAACTCCGTCCCCTGTTCAGAGGCAGGCATGCAGCACCAACAACAAGCTGAATGACATAAGCAAGGGCATAGGAGACATTTCTGAGAGCATGCAGTCGCTGGCATCTGGCATTACAGACATGACACAGTGCATGACTGTCCTGTGCGACAAGTTGGACAGGGACCACTTGGAGAGGCGCAAGGCTCGTGTGGATGTGCGGCAGCAGACAAAAGCCCTAAACAGATTTGCCACTGCAACCTCCTGCTGTGCAGACGCTCAGTGGCAATGCAGGATGCCATTGTTCAGTGCTGCACCAATCTATCTGTGGGGATGGCCAGAGTGACCTCTGCCATGGAGCTCATGCTCGCACAACAGACAGCCACCCGAGGCAACACATGTGTGGCTGACAGTGAGGAATCCACCAGCAGGAGTGGCGCAAGCACTCCTGTCCGAGAAATACGCAGGAGCGGTAGGCGTCATTCAACAGAGACAGGCCACACCGAAAGTCATGACACACAGCCACATCAGTCCCACCCTGTAATCCATGGACGTAAACATTGACTATGCCCTCCACCCACAGGACAGGTCACAGTGGTGTTAACTGTGACCACCCAGTCATGGACATTGCTATTTCGTCTAACCATTGTGTGGTATCATTGCACTTGCGTAGTGAAAATAAAACTACGTACATCATACGCACAGCCTGTCTGTGTCTCATTACTTACTCAGAAATATTGCTGTGTGATCTCTGCCCGTCTCAGTCTCCCATCTGTAGCTGGTGCTGCTACTGTAGCATGGGGCTCTGCCTGTTCTGTGCCATCATCAATGTCCTCATGATGTGTGATCTCCACCTCTGTGCCTTTCTTGGTGGCGAGATTGTGTAACATGGCACAGGTCGCAATGATTTTGCAGCACAGGATTGGAGTGTACTGGCGTGCCCCTCCACTCTTGTGGAGGCAGCGAAACCTGCTCTTGAGGAGTCCAAATGCGCGCTCCACAACGTTGCGTGTAGATCTGTGAGCCACATTGTACCGCCTTTCACTTCTGTTGGATGGGTTGAGGTAGGGGGTGAGCACAAAGGACCGCAGGGCATATGCACTGTCGCCTAGGGGGGAGTAAGATTGACATTAGTTGCATGTACATGATACATTTCTCTACTGTGAGTGTCAGGGTGTGTCAATGTCATTTACCTAGCAGGTATCCATTTCCAAATTCTCTGGCACCTAGACGTGAGTATATCCCACTATTCTGAAATATGTACGAATCATGGGTACTTCCTGGGAATTTAGCAACGATGTCTGTGATGATGCTGCCAGCGTTGCATATGACCTGTACATTGATGGAGTGCGTTGACTTCCGGTTCCTGTATATGTGTTCTGTGGCTGCAGGTGGACAGAGTGGTACGTGGGTGCCGTCTATGCAGCCTATCACGTGTGGGAAGTGTGCCAGTAGATAGAAATCAGTCTTGGTTTTTGCAAGTTCCGCAGGTGTGTCAGGGAATGAAATATAATGCTCCATCCTCTGCATCATGGCGTAAAGAAACCTCCTGAAGAAGCGCGACAGGCAGCTCTGGGACACACCACCCACTGCAGCTATCACACTCTGGTAGCTCCCAGAGGCAAGCAGGTGTAAGCTACACAGCACCTGCACATGGGGTGGGATGGCGTGGGCCCTGGGTGTTGGGTGCTCCAGGACTGGGTGTAGGTCCCTGATCAGGTCCTGGATGGTTTGGGGATGTAGCCTGTACCTCTGGAGTATTTCTGACTCTGTCAGTTGGAAAAGTGTTATCCTCTGCCTGTACACTTGTTCCTCCCTTAGCCATTCCCTCTCTCCTGCTGCCTGTAGTCTTTGCCGCCTTGCAATGACGTAGAAAGCCACCATTCTGCTCACACTGTTGCATTTTGGGACTCATTTTATGGCCTTCACCTGGTTACCACCTGCATTCAATCCATGGTAAATACCGACTCATAAATACTGAATTTCCGTAAATTCTGTATTTTTCGGGTTTCCTACATCTCCATGCCCATTGTTTTACCGTTTCTTATTTACCGAATCGGTAAATAAGAATTCGGTAAATATGAATTCGTAAAATTCCGCTTCGGTAAAAAACAGACTCATGTTTACCGAGTCGGAATTATACCGACTCATATTTACCGAGTCGGTATTATTCCGACTCATGTTTTCCAATTCGGTGAAAATTAGGCTCCTACATCTGATTTCATGTATACCGGTCGGTAACAGGCGAAATTACCGATTTTCGGCCGTTACCGACTGGTATTGGCCGACCTACATCTGGCCCTTGGCCATGATATCCTATGGAAGGTGGATATCATGGCTAAGTTTGTGAGCCCCTATCATCAAGCTAACGCCAAACTTCGAGAGATTATCGTTGGTTTTCCAGCGATAATCTCTCATTTGGCAGTTAGCGCGAGGATTCTTATCACTTCTGAGATAAGCGTTGCTGATAGCACGCTATCTCAGTGATAAAAATCCACGCTACCCGGCGATAATTATCCTAGCGCTAAGTGCGCTTAGCGATAATTATCGCTGGGGCTTGATAATATGCCCCCTAGTGATGAGGCAATGCTTTCTGGGGAGAATCCGTAATGTACTGCATCTATAGAACACTGACACAATGCATGCATCCTAGAGACAATAGCCCACAATACTGCAATGGTACACACAGCCACTAACACACCTAATTTACTGCTTCTTTAAGATTTACAGCTTAGTCTGCCTAATAAGGACATAAATGCTCTGAATGGTGGTCTTTATCAGTGTCTGTTTCTGGCTGTATAAGAGTTTGTCCTTTTACAACACCAACTTATCGTAAAGGAACCAGAAAGAAGTAAAGTAAAATAAAACCCTCTAGAGGAATTCTCACATAAAGCTGCCTTCTAAAAAAAACGAATTAAGCAAGAGTATTAGAAAAGTGAAGATCAAGCTACAGGTATGTCAATGATTCTTCCTCACAAAACCCAACCGTTTTGTGATCATTCCTCATAATACAGGCTCCGAAATAGTTTTATGGCATAGATAATATCAATAAGTAAATACATGAATAAATAACTGTTGAGATTTACAATTTCATACATCAGTGTATAAATTAATGAGCATATGTATTTACGTGAGTCACAAAACTTGTAGTTTGTATTTGTTGCTGTGTAGTGCTTTTGTTAAAGTTTTACTACGGAGCGCTATTGTAATGTTGTGTTGTTTGCTGTGGTGTTGTTGTTATTGTAAAGCGTCATAGTATAATTGTTCTGCCTTAACTGCAGTCTGCTTGCATAGAAATGTACAACATTCTTGTAACATAAGAGCTCCACCACTAATCCACTTTCATAATACAGTGATAAAGGTTGCTGTGTCAGGCAATGAACTATTTCCCATCATGGACATGAAATTCAATCAACCAAAATAGTTTGTGATTGGATTTCATATATCCACAAAAAGTATCCACACTCTTTCCCTGTGTATTAATTATATTTCTTTCTTCAACTATATTTATATTATTTTGAACAATTTAATTAGAATGTTTGAAGTGGAGTGCCATAAAAAGCAAAGCGTCCTCATGCACGTTTGTTGTCTATGGCTTATTATCTGAGTCATAATGTGAAGTGGGAGCGGTAAAATCTCACAATAGCAGGATTTTTTAACTTTAATTATGTTTCTTGACCCTCATTTTAGATTAAAGCAAAAAACACCTACATTTTAGCTCTGGATGGCGACACAGACTTTCAGCCCTCCTCTCTGCTGCTCCTAGTGGACCGACTCAGGATGTATCCCAATGTAGGCGCGGCCTGCGGTAGAATTCATCCCACTGGAGTTGGTAGGAATATTCTTGTAGCATCACTGGCGGTATGGATGGTTGATTGTTCTCGCATGTAAAAATGTACTTTCTGGTCAACCTTTTGTTAGCAGGCAACAAATTTCTTATTTCATTGATTATGAGGCATAGGCCCTTATTACGAGTACCCGAGCCCGTGGTGGCGGTCCACATACAGTGGCGCTTGGATCGCCCTGGAACCACTGCTGCCGCTAGGGATCACGATCTCTGGCAGTGGTGTAGTGGTCTGAGGCTCTTAATATGCAGTGGCATTGCCAAGCCTATTAGGAGTTTCCTCTCTGCGACACTTTTCATGGCGGTGCGACTGCCATGAAAAGTGTGGTGGTGAAGAAACAAAGAGAGCCTTACAGGGCTCTGCGTCAAGGGGTACATGCAGGGGGGCACATATTGTGCCTCCCTGTGTGCATGCATCTCCAGTTGCTGCAGGGACTTGAGACTTGAGAGTTCATGCCCAGCAGGAACTTGACGTTCCCCTTGCGGTGCATGGGCCAGCCTAAGAACTGCCTGCCAGAGTAAAAATAAGATGTAGTCTGTGGGTGATCTTTGATGGCTTTAATGGTCTCAGAGCGGGAGGCATTGTGGCAGCTCTGCTCCGAGACCAGCAAAGTCATAATGAGGCCCTTTTTCATTTATTGCCCTAGGTCCCTTACAATGTTTGGTAGTAATATTTGTTTCATGATGTGACAAAAAAAAATTTCCAGGGTTACTGCTATGCAAGAGCTTTCATTTACTTGCGATTACCTTTTACCTAACTATTAGAGTGAATATTTGACTTTAAAAAAGAGCATTAAGCCCTATTTGGGAATCATAAGAGTCTAGGGGCCAGATGTAGGTAGCCTAATACTGGTCGGTTATGGCCGAAATTACCGAATTTTGGGCGTTACCGACCGGTATTAGGCTTTTTAGATGTAGGAGGCCAAAATGAAGGATTCGGTAATTTACCGAATCGGTAATTTAAGGAATCGGTAAATTACCGAATCCTTAAGATACCGAATCGGTAATTTACCGAATCCTCAATGTAGGGAGCCCTCAAGTTAATTTCATTTATCATTTAAGGATAGGTATTTACCACCAACTACAAGTTGGTGGTAAATATCGAAAGCCGTTAAAAAAGCAATTTTGTGCTTTTTTAACAGTGCCATGTGGCAGACATACATGCCCTTAGGGCATGTATGTCTGCCACATGTGCACCCATGCATTATTCAGGGGTGCAACAGGGTGTCAATGTGACACCCTACCACCCTTGTAAGTCTTCCCCATATTACCGATTCGGTAAATACCGAATCGGTAAATATAGAATATTACTGATTCGGTAAAATGTACCTAATCATTAGCTACATCACATTTACCGATTCCTAAATACTGAATCGGTAAAATTCGATATTTAGGAATCGGTAATATGTGATTACCTACATCTGGCCCTAAGTGTCTGATTGCAAACATGACATAAATTACTTGTGACGTTAGATTGACAATCTACTGTAAGGCATCACTCTCTCTCGCAGCTTGAGTTTTCTGTTATTGCCTGCAGCCAAAGCCTAAATCAGCCGTAATATTTCCCCTTCCCCAAGTAGCATCTAGCATGTCAGCGGCCACATAATGCCAAAGATAGCCCTGGACCTATGACGCCTTTGGACCATTACACCCATTGAAGGCTTAATCTTCCCCCAAAAATGACACCTGTAGAGGAGAAACGTGGAATGTTGAAGCAGAGTGCCCTAACTGGAGCTCTTCTCATTAAAATATTGTAATATGGCATTGATGATTAATCCAAGTAATGCAAGGGTGCATAACAAGGGAAAGGGCAAATAACTCAGGGGCATATTACCAAGCAATAGCGATAATTATCGCTATTGCTTGGTTAGAGACAAAAATGTATCGCCGACCTGCGGCGATTTTTATCGCAGATAAACCTTGGTATTACCAAGGTTTATCGCAAATGCGACAAAAATTGGCCGCAATGCATGAATATCGCTGAAAAGTCAGCGATATTCAGGCATTACCGAGCTAATGCTCGTAGCCATGTTATCCACCTCCCATTGGATAACATGGCTAAGAACTGCTCAGGACAGGTGTTAGCTTTTGGAGATATTCGCGCTTAGCACGAATATCTCCAAAAGTTGGTAATAGGAGATAGCGATGTTAGCGACTGTTTCCAGTCGCTAACATCTTGGCACGCCCACTGTGCATGTCATTAGTGATACATATCTCTGACATGCAAAGTGGGGCCCAAGATGGTCGCTATCTCCTACTAGCTGTTGCTAACTGGTGTTAGCGACAGCTAGGTAATGGGGAGATAATTTTATCTCCGCTTTCTAGGCTTTTAAAGCCAAAAAAGCGGAGATAAACCCCCTTGATAATATGCCCCTCAATGTTAATGTCCTCAGCACCATTAGACCAAGATGGGTAACATCAGCAAAGGGCTCTGGGTTTATTCAGCCACTAACACAATGACTGCTATCACTAACGCTATATGTGATTTAATTTCATAAAATAATTATGTTCATCCTCAAAATGCTGCCCTGTGAATCGTAGTATAGGCAGAGGGCTTATTTTAGGAGCCAACATGTATACCGTTTCTGTACACATATAAATTTGTTTTCAGATTGATATGGAAACAGTTCTGGGCTGATATTAGGGTCAAGTGTAACACAGGAAAGTATACCTTTAGGTGAAAATGTTACATTTGGTGTTATTTTTGTTACCCCAAGCCAAAAAAAGTAATGGAAGCAGTATATTCCATTAAGGTAACCATGCCTCATGATAGTCATTAAAATGTCAGCACAGCTTTCAAATACTGCCAAACACTTGTCCTAATGAGGTGTGCCCACAGCAATTGTATGTTTGCATGTATGTATGTGGGCATGCATGTATGTATGTATGTATGTATGTATTGTTATTATTATTATTATTATTATTATTATTATTAATATTATTATTATTACCATTATCATTATTATTATTATTATTATTATTATTATTATTATTATTATTATTATTATTATTATTATTATTGTTATTATTATTGCTATTATTAGGAGTTGGAGTAGTACCATTATCATGATTGATATTTTGAATGTTGTGGCTCTTGTAAATATTATGAATTATAATAAAATATATGTAACACACTAATACCTCCTTATAGGTCCTATGGTGTGGTACCAGAAGTTTGAATATGCCGTGGCCCATTGGTTGCAGAAATCTTCGGAGCATGTCCTGGGCTGTGTGCTTTGCAGCCCTGGGTGCTTTAGTTTGTTCAGGGCAGCGGCCCTGATGGATGACAATGTCCTGAAGATGTACACCACAAAAGCCACTGAAGCCTCTCACTTTGTTCAGTATGATCAAGGTACATCATGCATTGTATTGTATTGCAAAACCTACATCGAGCTTCATACCACTGACGAGATTGTGAATCACTCCAATATTATCTTGTTTGTAAGAATCCCTTTGGGATTGCATCTTTGGAAGAGTGTTGGGTGCATATAGGCCTATATACGAAGAGTTTGTTGTGATATGTAAGGATCGGAAATGTGTTTTAACCATTGTGCAGTGAACTTGTAGGTGTAGTTGAAGCCTAGGTGTTGTAAAAAGGTTTGCAAATAAAGTTGGTCAGGCATGCAAGGACCAACCATCTTCTAGCAGTGGTCTCTATCATAGAAATATGTGATCGGAAATAATCAGGTTTTTAAGATTCTCCAGAATTGTAATTGGTTTGCAAATATTCATATTTAGTCAGTAATCGAGCTCCACAGCTTGTCTAATTTGGCTAAGAAATAGCCCGCGCTAGTTACAGAATTCTCTGAAGGAAGAGTAAGGCCACACTAGAAAACAGCAATAGTCCTTGCTCCAAACAGAGTCATACTTTATGCAAAATGTTGCCAGAAGTGACCCCTCGTCACCTATTTCATACAGAGAAATGACACTTGATCAACATTCAGGCAGGGGTAGGAGATGTGCAATGCTTCTTCATGATTTCTTGTAACTGTGCAAACATTGTAATCATTTGAAAATTTGCAAAATTAAAAAATAAGAAATATTATAAATGTTTGCGGAAGTAGACCAAATGAGCAATAACCCCCTTTAGTGGTAACATTCTCTCACTAAAAAAGAGCAGTGAGCGGTCAAGGAGTGGGTGTTTCATAGCTGGAATGCTCTGTGTACATTTACAAACTTCCATATTTGGGAGCATTAAAAAACCTCTACAACCTATCCAAGCTTAGAAATGCCCGGAAATGACAACCAGGTGAGAAGTTGACTCAAAATTCCCCCAAATTTGTGGGGCGGCTCTGAAGGGGTTTCACTGGCAGGTAAATATGTACATATGGAAAAAAAAAGTAAAAGTTAGCTGCAGATTTTCACAGAAGCAAATATGCAAGTTTGATTATATGAAATGGAAATCACAAACCTATGGCTATTGCAGATTTCCAGTCATACCTCTTTTAAGAATTTCTGACAGTCATAAATCTACACTTATGCCAGGTTTGACACCTGCAGGCACAGATTTACAACTTTGACAGGCCTATTAACAAACTGCAAGTTGTAGTACTACAAAATGCAATTCAGAAACCTGTGAGTGTAATTCTTAACCTCCACCTCTCCTATCTTTTTTATGGGGAGATCCTCACACATGTACGTTTACTACTTAGGGGTCATTTACAATGCCGACCGGAAAGGCTCCAAACTAGATTCAGGTTCGGCAAATCCGATTTGGAACCTATGTTTTCCGACCGATTCAGACACCTTTCTGGAAGACCGATTACGATGCAAGCAAACCGTTTGGGCTGTCCAAATTGTTTCCAAATGGCATTTGGACAGCCGTGTTGTTCTGAGCCGATTTTTACAGCTCTATGGACACTGTTTCCGAACGAGCAATTACCATGGCCGCATTGGACAGCCATTACGATTCGGTCAGCCCGACATAAAGTGGCTGTCGGAATCTGACTTTCCAGGTGGGGCGCTTGGGGCTACCCAAGGGACCTCTCTTACAAACCATGCACAGTGTGGCAGGCACCATGGGGTGCCCGGCACAGGGTGCATGGTATTCCCCAACCATCACCTTTTTTCAATGGGAGCCTGTGTTCTCGTTCGGAACACAGGCTCCCATTAAAGTCAATGCCAATCCGGCCGAAGGATGTTGGGAAGCACCGTAATTGATCGGTTGGACCCAAGTCAGTCGGAAACAATTCCGGAACCGATTCAGTCGGAATAGTTCAAAACGACATCTGAATCGACCCCTTAGCAGTAAATGTGTGATAGACATGGGAGAGTAGCTGCAACAAGAAGTATACTCACTACTAAATGTAAGGGGTTTAGAAAGGAATAAGGGGGTGTATGGAGGGGTGTAGGGAGGGACACTCACTCACCTATAAAAGAATAAGTCGATTGTTATTCACAAACTGCACTTTTAAAGTTACTCTAGCCAAAAAGGGACACAAACCAGTAGTAAATTACACCATATCGAAATATTTTCTTTACTTAGTGTGGGAATGTATTTTTTAAATAAAACTTCTGAAAAATACTTTTTATTTAATTTAATATGTTTAAATGGTTTACAGATTTATTCAAAATTAAGCTAATAGTGCAATAATATTTTGTTTGTTCTAAATGTATATATATTATATATACACATTCAATTTACATTAATATTTGACATAAAAATGTATATACTGATTTAATATACCATCGATTTTTTACATTATTTTTAAATTTTCCTGCTAATTTAGCACAGAGAGATCCCCAGATGGACTGTCCAGTCTCCCTATGGCAAAACATTTTGTTAACTAAAAAACCATTTATAAAAATATGTTTATAGTAAGCATAAATGTAAATTAATTATAAATAAATGTTCTAAATGTAGAACGAAATAAAAAGTGCTACAGCACTTCTAACCAAATTCTGAAATAAATATGTATTTAAATGAAATATCTTAAATTGAATTAAAAAAATCTGAAATGTAAATAAAAAATGAAGTCCCACCTAAAGTAAAATAAATATGTTTTTATTATCAATTAATTATTATTAAAAGTCATATATAGAATTGATTACAAATACTTTTATTATATTTTAATGAAAATGAAAGTTACATTATTTATAAATTCAAAAATGGTTGTTAAAATATGTTTTATTTAACAAATAAAGATATTTATTTTTTGATTTTTTAACATTAGATCATATTTATTTATAATTTTAACTTTTCATTTTTATATAACATTATTTCCTATGACATTCACCTATAAATCTCTACCTCCTTTACTTTCTATGGGAGGATAGTGGTAGTACTAGTTGTTGGCCATGTCTGGTTCTGGGTTTACTCATGGATGTCAAATAGGGGTTGCCAAGGGGCACAACCGTAACCCCTAAGCCACCTGTTGCGACCCTTGCCACCTTGCTCGCCACCCATAGCTGTTTGTCAGCATTGGCAAGCGCTCTGGTGGCAAAAAAATAATCTGCAGTGTAAGCAGCGCTTGATTGCACTGCCTGTGCTGTGGCTCTGCCTGCAGAGACATTATGATGGCCTGCAAACTGGTTCTGGGTGGGGGAAAGAGCTTGTCTCCCTTGGTGCTATGGTGACCTCAGGTTGGGCCGGTCGGCGCAGTCATTGAATTGATAGATTGTACGTATCTGCTGCGGGCCGGGGCCCGGAAGCTTAGCGTATCAGCACAAAGTGTGTACAGCATGGCTGAGCATGATTGGACAGTGACTAACTAAACGTGCTGCAGCTAGCAGCACATGTGTGTAAGTACAACCACGCACCTCCTGCATCTTACACTACTTGAGGAGGACGTGGTGCCTGGTGCAGTATGTGTACCACCATGTTTGGGACCACCGACTGGGTCCCAGGGCCATGAATCAGGTAGCACACAAAAGCACTACCAATGATGGCTGTCTAGGCAAAAAGTATTGGCCAGCCCCCGCTTCACAGTACAAGCCATGCTGATGTGGTGCACCTTGGAGTTGAGCCTAACTTTTGCCTGCTGCTTGGGTGCTGGATTTCAAGACTCTTGAGTGAATGACTAGTATCAGCACAAGTTTAGGATCTGGCCATCGGTGACTTTCTTCACTTAATTGTCATTCTCTGACTGAGTTGGATAGTCGGAAGTCGGGTCTGCCATGGGGCAGATGAGATCGTGTGAGAGTGAGACTGACTGAGCCATTACATCGACTCAACTAGAGTCTAGACTAGAGTCTTGACTGTCCGACTTTCCTTGTGGTGGTGCCGGTTGTTGTGACTCCTGTGAACTGCGGACCTGGGCAAACCTCAAACAAAGCAACATATAAAGTAAGATCAGATTATCTGTTTTTGGAGTTCACACAAGATTTTCAAATGCCCTGTAGAACTTCAGAAGTTACTGTTAAAGACCACACATTTCAGGTTCAAACCTTCTAGCTACCTAGTCATCATTTATGTAATGTAATAACCTATTAATCGCCATTATTTTATGTCGAACACTGCATCCGTGTAGCCATGGCATGCACACGCCAGTCAGTGAGTGCTGGTGTCCTGGCCAACAAGACATGGCCATATCGAGCATCGGGCAATAGGCAGCTGTTTTCCCCGGGAGGATAGGTTTTGTTAGTGGGGCTGGGTTTGAAGAAATACAGCAGTTTTAAAAGCACTGCAAAGTACTTTGCATGTTCAGCAGTTTTAGGGCAACAATAAAACTGTCAAGATAACTCTTGTGATTTAGTAATGAACCTGCTGCAAAGAGAGGAGAGTTTTGTCTAGTGGCAGTTTTCACTTATCTAGGCTAGTGCAGAAGATTAATATTCTTGATGCAAAGAATGTGTGACGTGCAGCCACAGAGTCAAAGTTGGACTCATGCCTGCTGTGTGGTGTGGGTGCTGGGTGTCACTTTTCTCATGAGTGAGCGATTGACTTCAACACAGGTTTGGTAACAGACTCCCAGTCCCAACTGGGCAGTGAGTGACTTGCGTCTCTAAATTGTCACTCTCTGATTGAGTCGAACAGTCAGACCTCAGGTGGGCTGCAGGGCATGTAGTGTGAGAGTGAGACTGACTCAGTCGTCACATCAACTCGACTAGAATCTCAACTCTTTGAGTCCCCTTGTGATGTCATCATGACTCCGGTGAGCTGCAGGCCCTGGGCAAAACTCTAAAAGAAGCAACAAGTAAAGTAAGAAAAGTTTATCTGAGTTTTGGAATTGACACAAGATTTTCAAATGCCCTCCTGCAAAACATCAGCGATGATAGTTAAACAGTACATATTTCAGATTCAACCCTTCTAGTGGTCTAGCCATCAGTTAGTTAATGTGACTAATACATTAATTGCCATTGTTTTTTTGTCGAACACTGCATTTGTGAATTGTATTAACCTTTCCATTTTATCACTTATTTGGTATCGAAAATGTCTGATTTTAACTTGACTAGCGTACTTTTCACTGTTGCCCTTGATTTGATAGGTTCTTAATCAATGCTACTTTATGATAATTGTATATCTCAAGATACTACCTGAAACAATGTATGTAGCTGCATTTTCAATAGGATTTGAAGTATGTATGTTTATAGGGTACTCCTTTTATATCTGCAAAGATTTTCCAGCCTCTGTTTATGATGTAAGTAACAAAACGTTAGAACCATGACTTCCTATAATAGCACCAAACCAAAGGTCATGTAATGTAGCTTCCATGGTTTCATGGGGTCCAAAGATCAGGTGATTTCACTTTCTGTCATTGGGTCTAATACCTTGCGATGTCACTTCCTGTGACATTATTGGGTTGTGTCAAAGGGCAGCTGATGTCACTTCCTGTTATGTCATTAGGTCAAACTGTTTGTAATGTCAATTACAGTGACAAATCAGGCAGGGTCACATGGCGTGTGACGTTACTTCCACTACCTCTGGCACTTTGATGAACCAACTTCCATGGATTTACTACTGTTTATTTTTGCCACTAGTAACTTACACTTTTAAATTTGGCTCCACACTTTTTTCAGCAGATGGAGACATTTAAATGTACAGTTTTTTGACACGCTTTACACTCGGATTTTGTGAATACCCCAAAGTAGTAAAGTTGCTAAAACATGTAAGAGTTATTAACATATGTAAATTACTCTCAAGTTTAAGTCATCTTTGAGAATTGTCCGGTATAAATCCTTTCCCATCTTTTTCTGTGCAATTGCTATTAATGACATTGCCATTGCACCGCGTGTAAATCATAAGCTCTGTCCTTTAGCCAAGCATTGTTTCTACCCTAAGTAAAATAAACACATAAAATATTTAACAAGCATTTTATATGATAAC
This sequence comes from Lissotriton helveticus, assembly GCF_964261635.1. Taxonomy (NCBI): domain Eukaryota; kingdom Metazoa; phylum Chordata; class Amphibia; order Caudata; family Salamandridae; genus Lissotriton; species Lissotriton helveticus. Next base: position 1,071,083,214 of record NC_136067.1, on the reverse strand, counting down.
TTTGTGATTATTCTACACAGTCTCTTGCTCTATATTTTCGTCTGTGTAGGTTATACTTAGTTAAGACAGGATAACCCCCCAGGCCACACTGAGGCCCTCTTCCTTAACTTGTGGTTTTTCAAGCCAGGCTAATTTGACTTGAACAGAGGCAAGTTATCTAACTGCAGTGCTGAAATTATTTTCTTCTTCAGTGGAGAGATGGATAAATAGCCTTCATCAATATGGTTCCTATGATGCTCTGTCTGAGAGCCCAATCTTAATTTTTTAAAAGCTTCCACTGGAGTAGCACTCAGTGGGGTCTATTTACGAAGCAAATGTGGACCAATAAAATTACATTACTTTATATACTCCAAAATGCAAATCTAGTATAGTAGTGTTCCTGATAAAACAGACTGAAATTCTCTTCAACCACGCTTTGGAGTAAGTCAGGCACCACACATGCTCAATCACTAGTATTGCCACACACGTCTATGGAAATCAATGGAGGCAAGGGTTAGACCAGTCAGCCTTAGAAGGTCTCCTCTCAAACTTTTTACATCTCCTCTTCATTTTGATTCACTTATTTTTGCTGGCCTTAGGACTCTGAGCACTTGACCACTTCTAACCAGTGCTAAAGTGCTTGTGTTCTCTCCCTGAAACATGTTAGATTGGCTTATACCCAATTGCCATATTTAATTTAATTGTAAGTCCCTAGAAAAGTGGTACTACGTGTACCCAGGGCCTGTAAATTAAATGCTACTAGTAGGTCAGCAACATTGATTGCCCCACCCACTTAAGTTGCTGTTGAAACATGTCTCAGGCCTGCAATTGCGTCCTGTGCGAGCAGTTTTAAACTGCCATTTCGACCTGCATAATAAACCTTTTGACAGGTCCTACTCTTTCTTTTTTAAACTTATAAGTCACCCTTAAGGTAGGCCAGGGACAGACCAATTTTTTAAAAAAGTTGGACATGTACTTTTATATTTTACCTTTCCTTGTTGTGAAAAACTCTTACATTCTTTTTTCGCTACTGCACGGCTTATCTCTTCCATCGAATAACAATGCAGTTGCCTTATTACATTTTATAAGTGTAATAATCAAATGGGAAGAAATAACCAGTTCATTTTTATTCCTTTGAAATTGGGGTGAAAAGCTCTATTGGGTGAAGTCAGGTTTTTAAATCACAATTTTAAAATAGTCTCTATTAGAAAGTTTGTTTTTTCTGCCCTTTTGTGCCATTAGCCTGGTTTGGGTCACATGACTAGGTGTAAGCAGCAGGTAAACTTCATGAATTCCTCTCAGACAGTCACACAATAGAGGGATAATGTGTTTGAGCGGGCCATGTGTTGGCAGGATGAGGGGGCGGAGCTCAGTGCAGCCCCACGTACACCTGAATAGTCTGTGCTTTGCCTCCCCACAAAGGGCCTATTGACCCTGCATTGTCACTTCAGTCAGCTTGGAGCCAGGGCCGGAGAGGCAGGAAATTCTGTGCATTTAAAAGTCACTGTCTAGAAGCTTCTCCCACTTTCCAGAACAAGGGCAGTATAAAAGAAATACCTCAGACTTTAATTATTCACTACATTTCTGGGCTTGTGGACTCTCTGCCAGGAAGAAGGACTACTGTGCGGATACAAGGACTGGCACTCTGCTAGACTGCTGCCCTAAAGGGACTGCACCCCTTCTGTGCTGACCTGCTGCCTGCTGCCTCTTGCCTGGTGAAGAAGAGCTGGACCTGCAACTTCTCCCTAAAGGGACTGCAGCCCTGCTGTGCTGACCTGATGCCTGCTGCCCCTTGCCTGGTGAAGAAGAGCTGGACCTGCAACTTCATCTTGAACCCAGGATCCCAGAGTGATTCATAGGGCTAGTCTGCTGGCCTGCTGATCTGAGCCTCAGAGACTTAAACGGCTCCCAAACAGCTCTTGGACACACCTTCAGCAATTTCCTGACCCCCAAGTGGTGCCTCTCAGGTCCTGGACCCTTGGTGTGGCTCTCAAGCCCTTAAAATAAAGCTTTTGGGCTCTTTGTGACTGCAAACGGGCCAGTTCTCACCAGAACCGCACTGCTTGCTTAAAAAATCAGCACATAGCAGCATCTACAGCCTACCTGGGATCGCCAACACGAAGCACCAGCCAACCCATCCAAGACGTCCAGCCTGCTCTTCGCACCACACCGACTGCCGTCCGCAATGCTCTTCTTGTTTCTCGCAACCCCCCTCCAACCGAACAGGAATCTTGGCACAAAAACATGAGAAGGTAAAACTTCATTGGGACTAATCTGGGACTGCATCCAGCCCGTGCTCCATTGCTGTTGGCCTGAACTTTTGACTTTGAGCCAGATTGCAGTGGTTGGTGCTTTATGCTTATAGGTGGTATCTTACAGTTTATTCTTTCAAAATTCATAACCCCAGTTGTACTTGTTGGATTTTTAAGTTCTATTTTTCTAACCTGCTGTGGGATCTTTTGTGTGGTATTTTCACTGTTTTATTGTTTAAAGTGTTCCACAAATACTTTACACATTGCCTCGAAGTTAAGCCTGACTGCTCTGTGTCAAGCTACCAGGGGGGTGAGTACAAGTTAATTTGGGGTTTGCATGTGCCTTACCCTGACTAGGATTGTGGTTTCTGCTTGACCCGGGCCTACACCCCAGTGAACCAGAAACCCCACTTCTCACAGCAAGCAATAACACTAATGCACAGGTAAACATAACAAATATACATGTAATATATATAATACCATTTTAATAAAGTGGTAACTCTTTAAATAAAAAATCACAAATAAAAAAATTCATAACTTGCACCAAGATTGTCATATCTTCAACACCAAAGGCAGTGTAAGGTGGGAAAATCTAAATTTAACGTAATGTATTTTAACTTAACTTAAACAATTAAAAAAAACGAAACTAAAAAAAATAAGTTAAATGTAATAATGTGTAAAGCTTTAGTGCAGTTGTGTTGTTCTGTTACTATGGTGGTTCTATGTAAACAGGATTTAGGAAAATGTGTTTTAATATTTTGAAAATAAAAAGTAAATTGTTATTTCTTTTATTCAAGTAAATTCTTTAAATCTTCTATTACATTTATGGGGATATCTGTGCTGCAGTAGTGGAGATCCCCACAAACAGGTAGAAAGTTACTAATAGTGACTGTTTGCTCATAAATCCAGATGCAGGAGTCTCCATTTCTTCATTTGAGGCGTTGGTGATTCGAATGCCTACATCTAAATGTAAATCTACACTTTGAAATGGTATATTTCACCCATGAGGTGATTTACATCTAGATTCAAGGAAAAAATACGGTCCAGAGATCCTGGTGTGGGATATAAATTCCTAAGAGTTTAGGAGGAAAGTAGCTCAAGGCTCTGGACCTTTCTGCCTCATATTAACAAGTAGGAGTAAGGGTGTAAGCATATGTTCCTCCCTTCAGTCGTTCTATTTTACTCATTAGGTTAATTCCTTTTTTGTGACACAACACAGTTCATTCATTCAAAATACTTTGGGGCATATTATCAAGGGGTTTTATCTCTGCTTTTTTGGCTTTAAAAGCCAAGAAAGCGGAGATAAAATTATCTCCCTATTACCAAGCTGCGCTAACACCAGTTAGCGACAGCTAATAGGAGATAGCGACCATCATGGGCCCCACTTTGCATGTCAGTGATATTTATCACTAATGACATGCAAAGTGGGCGTGCCAAGATGTTAGCGACTGGAAACAGTCGCTAACATCGCTATCTCCTATTACCAACTTTTGGAGATATTCGCGCTAAGCGTGAATATCTCCAAAAGCTAACACCTGCCCTGAGCAGTTCTTAGCCATGTTATCCAATGGGAGGTGGATAACATGGCTAAGAGCATTTGCTCGATAATGCATGAATATCGCTGACTTTTCAGCGATATTCATGCATTGCGGCCGTTTTTTATCGCATTTGCGATAAACCTTGCTAATAGCAAGGTTTATCTGCGATAAAAATCGCCGATTTGCGGCGATAATTTTTGTCTCTAAACAAGTTAGAGACAAAAATTATCGCTAGTTGTTGGTAATATGCCCCTTTATTCGGTTTATTTGTACAAAACCATAAAAGTTCATAGAGCAAAATACATTTCAAGCTTTCAGTTAAAATACATAATACAAAGTACACCAGTTAAAATACGGATTTTTCATAGCATTGAGCTCCAACTATTACACATTAAGGAGAGCATCAATCTGGGGGTTACTAATTCAATTCTAGGTGTCCAAACATTTTCTATACTTCATTGAGCTTTTTAAAAAGCCGGCCACATGAGGTATACAATCAGGTTTTAACAGTTGTAAATAAAATAATGCAGGACGAACTTGTACAAAATTCAACCTTTTTAAAATAGGTTTAAGATAAAAAGCCCTTGGGAATTCATAATATTTACAGAAAAACAAAAAGTGCAACAAATCCTTTGGATACAAATTGTCGCAGCCACAGGATGCTAACACTTTCCCTTTATGACACCCCCTTGGGACTGCTAATAAAAGATGAAACAAGTTAAACCAAAACCTGATTAATAAAATACGATCATAAGCTGGTAGTGGCCAAAGTAGATATGGTTCCTCATCAGGCGAGGTTTTGAGCATCAAATGAAGACGCACGTTGGGCTTCAACAGATCCATTTCCTCCCTTTCCATTATTTTGAATGTGGTAAAGGACTGTTTAATATACGCTATGTCTTTACTAGTGATTCCTGCCGGTTTTAAAAACAGATCCAGGCGTCCCTCCTTACTAAAGCTGGTTTTAAGATATTTCATCCAAGGGATTTTGGTCATACAATCTAGGCTCAAGATCTCTCTTAGGAGGCTATGAGTAAGGCCAAGGTGTTTATTAAGCCAACTTTGTAGCCACAAGGTAAGGGGTCGCAGGGACAGGGTATCACTAATAAAAGGCGTGCCAGTCTCTTCGTGCACAGACATGTTCGGGGTCCCCTGCGGGACACACAAGAGCTGCTTTAGAAATGTATTTTCAACCACCTGAAGGCCCTATAGGTTGCAGTATCCCCATAGATCACTCCCATAGTTGGCTATCGAGATACTCTTTGCACGGTAAACCTTCAACATTGCCGCCACCGGTCTATTACGCATTCTCGCGGCAAAGTCAAAGAGCGCAGCATTAGCCCTGATGACTTCTCCCCTTTTCTTGTTCAAGAGTGTGGCCCAGTTTAGCTGATTATCTAGGAGAACACCCAGGTAGGAGAAAGAAGTATATGTAGGCACCCTGATACCGTCAACCTTAAAGGGGTACTGTTTTTTTGCTCCTTGCCCCTCCTGCATCACGTAGGATTTTGTGTTGTTTATGGATAGGTCTCTCCTAGCCACAAACCCGTGAAAGGCATCGAGTATGGTTTGTAGCCCCTTCGGGGTGCGGGCTAGAAGGACAGCATCGTCTGCGTTCAGCAGAACAGGCAGTCCCAGTTGTCCCACATAGGGATAGTCAGCCCCTGTCTCAACCAATAGTTCCTCAAGGTCATTTATATAAAGATTAAAAAGAAAGGGGGCCAGAATGCACCCCTGCCCGACCCCCCGTTTGGTGCTAAAATTTCTTGTTACCTTAAGATCTATGGTGTATCTAACATTTGCCTTTGTGTCTCTATGTAGATCTTTTAGGAAGTTCACCAGATATTGCTCAACCCCCATGGCCTCCATGGACTGCCACAACTTTCCCTGGTTGACACAGTCAAATGCCGAGGAAAGGTCCATGAAGGCCATGTAGATAGTCCCCGGGCGTGAAAGGGTGTACTTACCCAAGATCAGATAGAGATTGAGGCATTGGCCATGGTTGAGTGACCTGTGCGGAACCCGTACTGAATATCGGAAATAATCTCTTTCTCATCTGCCCATGTAGTCAACCTCTTTAATATAACACCCCCTAGAACTTTTACAATAGAATCAATCAGGGAGATGGGCCTATAGTTTATAGTACAGTTTCGATCTCCCTTCTTGAATACAGGTACTATTGTTGATACTCCCCAGGAGGTTGGACAACTCTTTTTCACTGCAGAATTTCCCACTGCTGCCAGAATGGGGGCCCAAAATAGAGGGTTAGATTTAAATAGGGCAGGGGGGATGCCGTCTGGACCTGGGGCCTTCTTGTTTGAAAGGTTGTTAATTCCCTCCGTCATTTCCATTACTGAGAACACCATAACGTCCATCCCCAACATCTCTTTGGGCTGGGCTAGTTGTGTAACTGTATCCTTAAAGATTGTGGAGAAATGCGACACCCATTCATCCTCCGTAATGTTTGACCCCACTTCTTTAGCCCCTGACGTTAATAAAGGTGAGCGGTTAATTGTGGACCAAAATCTTGAGCCGCTTGCTAGGGTCAAAGGGTCTAAAAGTTCCCTCCAAAGTGCATTTTTCAGCTCCACTTCAGAGTGTGCTGATCCGAGGTCTATCCCGGAGAGTTGTTTTAAGGGCAATCTTCAAGTCTCTAGCTGCTTTGGAGCAATTATGGCAAAACCATTTAGGTTCTCCAGATGGAATTTCCCCCCCCGGGGCATGTAACATCTCTCCTACCTTAGAGGCAATACATTCGAAGGCTTTAAGAACTCCTTTGCCCAAGGGTTCATCGCTAAGACAGCCTAAAAATTCAGCTGCGCAGTCTTTTTTAAGTCTATCGAGGAAGAGGGACGGTATAACCTGGTTCCATTTAATGCGCCGCCCTCCATTTATGGGTTGCAACATGTTTCCTCCTACGACTTTATCCTTTTTTTTCATAAGGCTCCCTCCTAGCGACACACAGACTGGATTATGATCGCTGTGTGCACTAGGTGTTATACAGAAGCCCAGAAGGAGGGTCATAATGGTTCTAGGGACTAGAATAAAGTTTATAAAGGTTCCATGACTTCTACCTTTAAAAGTGGGTTCCGTTTGTGTGGTTAACAGTGGTGCAATACTCATAGTAAACAACAGGTCGTGCTCATCTAGGATAAGGTTCACCGCATTTCCCTGTTTTGTGTGTTCAAAATGTAGCCCCGCTATCGTGGGGCAACCCATGGTCGCCAAGGTACTTAACATGGAGGCGCCGCAAGGGTGCACGTTAAAGTCTCCTGCAAGTAGCAGGTTCTTTCTAGTTGGACCACGACACTGAGTGATAAAGTTGTGCAGTTCATCTCTCGCCCTTGTTACTTGAGTTATAAAAATTCACCACACACAGGCTGCTATCTTCTTTCCACAAGGTGATGGCCTGGATGTTTCTGTTACCAGAGGAAAAGACCCTTATGCTGCATCTTAATGCCAGGGAGGTGAAGATGACCAATCTTCCCGATGCACGGCCGCTGTTTGAGCTTAATGCTGGTACCCAAAGTTATCTATAACCCTTCAGTGAGATATTGCGGTTAGTAGCCCATGTCTCTTGGCGACAGATAATGGAGTATTGGATTACAAACTGCACCCATAAGGGGTCTGAAACCTTTCCTGACAACCCCGCAATGTTCCATGAAAGAACATTGTATTCTGAGTTAACCTCTTTTATCACGGGAGTAGGCTTTCTAGGTGAATCAAGCTGAGTTGTTCCAAAAAGGTTATCCTCATGGGGGCCTTCTCCTGCTGATGGAACTATTGTTATTTTCAGGAGCTATCACAGAGCTAACTAGTGGTAAGGGATGTACAGGTAGAAAACTAGATCCATTTGAGGGGGAGTAAGTAATAGGATTACCACACAGTCAGTCGCAGTCATTAAGGCCTGAGAGGACATTATATCTATTTGTGACCTCCAGATGCGGGAGATATCCTGAACCACCCCTCATGTGAACTCCGATGGGCCTCGAGGGTACTGTATCCCACCCATCTGGTCCTCTAAGGATAGGTAACTTGTTGATGTACATCCTGTTCCTGTTGTTGAAACCACCCTGCGGCCCTGACCTATAGAAAAACCAGAGAGGTAATATTTCTATACCATGTCCCCCCTGTGGTGTGCCTCCCTCTACTTCCCTAAGTATCCTTTCCACTGGTGCCGGTCTGTTGCAGTTTATCACTTATAATAGTCTCCATCTCTAGATTTTCTAGAGCATCCCAGCCAGGCTAGTCGCCGGGCCATAATTATATTATGCCCTACCATTTGACCTCCTACAGTATTACGGGATAGCCAGTGTGTAACCTTGTTTTTGATCTGGGAAAAGTCTCTCTCTCTCCCACAGGGAGGGGAGGAACATTTCCCAGGACTATCACTAATGGAGTACTTTGTGGGGGTAAGTCTAGAATGGTTCGGTTACCCACACCCTGAGCTAGCTTGTTAGTTTGTGTAGATCCGTTAGTCTGTGAAACTTGTTGTGTGCCCTCTTCCTGGTAAGTCACAGGGGCCGCTGCAAGACTTCGACTTCCCTCTATGCCTTGCGGTCTATCCTTTATATCCACTGGTCTAAGATCCCCGTTAGTCAAAGTCCCTCTCTCTATTGACGTATCAGGTTGTCTGGCGATGGGTGTCGGTGGTTGGTTAGAATCAGTCCGTTTGCTTGAGTGTATAGTTTGTCTCCCAGATCTCTTGCTATCTAATAGGGAATGTAGCAGTTGAGTGTTATCCATTGTGGCCTGTTGTAGCTTGCCTAGATTTTCATAAATTATTTTCAATCTCTCAATGAGGGGGAGCATTAGGGACTTTACAATCTGTTCCACCTGCCCAATTAAACCACCCTCTCCCTGTACAGTCATTGGCAGTCTTTTCAGCGGCTGATGAAGGCCAATATTAGATGGAAGGGAAGCACTCTTAAACAGGGCAGAAGCAGGGAATTGTGTGGGGTTGCGTGGGGCTGATAGGTTACCCACTTTGTTCACGATTTTAGGAATCTTTGAGCATTTACCTTTCTGTCCACCCCCACACCGCTTCCTTTTCCCTGTTTGTTTAGTGCTAGTGGTTATCATTTTTACAGTGGGACGTACATGAGTCTTCGTGGGGTGTGTGTTAGTATGCCCGCTTTCCTCATAGGTAGTAGTACTATCCTGTGAGCTATTCCCCAGGGTGATAATACTTTGTCTGTCTGACCCTATACTATTCTCTGGCAAACCTAGGCCGACAAGACACTGGCTTACTCGATTTTCAGGAGTTATGCAGTTTTTAAATGTACCCATTGAGGATCGTTTGGAACAAAGAGATTCTAATGAACGCAGTTTTTCAGTAATTGCTATCTCCCGTTCGAGGAGAGCTGCTGCCCAAGTGATAACGTTATCTAACGTTCCAGTGATACTTCCCCCAGTGGGATTTCATATTGACTTTCACCCTTTACCCGGTCGCGTAGACATGATTTACAATAAAATATGTACTCGTAATTAAACGAATGGAAATGGCTTAAAACAGATATCGGCTCAATCTTCTAATATACAGGAAAGTCTACAGTCAAATCGATGTTCATAACCTTAGGGGGGTGGCCCGGCCTGACCTCCTCTGGCCTGTGACGGCCTTGGACGGTCCCGCCCTTGTCCCGGGCTTCTCCCGGAACGCTCCCGCGACGCGGGGAGATGACTCTGATTTTATGCGCCTCCAGGCGCGTAGCGTGCGTTGGCGGATTCCGGCCGCAAAGGCTCACGGGAGTTGTAGTCCTCACGCTCGCGGTCCCCTCCCAACTGCGGCCACGCTCTGATACAAGAGAGCAGCGGCGGCAGGGGAAGACCAGCGGCGGTGTCACCAGCGCACAAGGCGCAGCAAAGTTCACCAGAGTGGGCACCAGGAAACAAAAGCCCTCAGGGAAACGTGAAAATGCTGCCACACAATTCTTGCCAGGTGAGTCCCCCGCTCCACCGGGAGATGACTCCGATTTTATGCGCCTCCAGGCGTGTAGCGTGCGTTGGAGGCTTCCGGCCGCAAAGGCTCACGGGAGTTGTGGTCCTCACACTCGCGGTCCCCCCCCAACTGCGGCCGCGCTCTGATGCAAGAGAGCAGCGGCGGCAGGGGAAGACCAGCGGCGGTGTCACCAGCGTACAAGGCGCAGCAAAGTACACCAGAGTGGGCACCAGGAAACAAAAGCCCTCAGGGAAACGCGAAAAATGCTGCCACACAATTCGTTCCAGTTGCCCAAGTAGAGTTGAGCGAAGGTAATTATTTTATTTCCATTTATCACTTTTTAAAACCATTCCACTCTTTTTTATCACACAGTCTGATGGAAGTATATTACATTCCAGATTTCTTCATAGTGATAGGTAAAAATATCCACAATTCGAAGTTTATAGGTTGAGTCCCAGGTTAACTCCGTCCGTAGAAGTGTTTCCTTAATCTGAACTGGAAGATTACAGAAACAGAAATCTGGAATGTAATATACTTCCATCAGACTGTATGATTTCTGAAGATCACAACTAGCCTTGAGAAAGCCCTGGCTCAATCTGCCACATAGGGCGAAACACATGTTGGCTGTCCCCTTTTTTTCTTAACAACCTGCCATAAAACATGATAAAAAAGAGTGGAATGGTTTTAAAAAGTGATAAATGGAAATAAAATATCTACCTTTACTCAACTCTACTTGGACTACTGTGTTGTGTCACAAAAAAGGAATTAACCTAATGAATAAGATAGACCGACTGAAGGGAGGAACATATGTTTACAACCTTACTCGTAGATTTACATCTACATGTGTTTGTAGATCTACATGTGAGGAGGTCTCCATCTACAAGCATACTTTGTGAATACCTATGTGACTCTATTTAGGTAATTCCAGTTTCAAACATTGGAGGAATCCTGATTGGTTGACGACTTCTGATCTGACTGAAGCACACATCACTCAGAAACTTAAATAGCCCTGTAATCCCTGCCAGCAGGAGACCATGAGCTGTGACTCTTCTTGGGTTCTAGAACACCTATCCCATAGGAGCCATTTTTGCCAAGAGTGTATGCAAGGGCTAAGAAGAGATTCCAAAATAATATGCCCAGTTGCTTTTGTTAGTAGGCAGGAATATTTTGTTAAACATTTTAGCATTATTGACAGTTCTGCACTGAGTCTATGCATCGAAGGTATGGGATCATACCAAACAAATATATTCACGGCATTTGAACAGGACCTTTTCATTACTAGACAATAGGATGTGAACAGATTTCTATATCAATTCACAGGCCAATGATAAAATACACTATTTAAACTTTCCTTGAGTAGCACCTCCAAAAGCTGAACAAGAAATGGAGAGGTTCTTGTTGACCTTCAACATTGTTGGCATTTAGAAACTTTAAGTTTTGGGGAATTTCGATTGGAAATAGACTTGTATACGATACCTTCAATGGAAGAGTGAGCAATGATTCTGTACTTCAGTTAGATCACTGAAAAGGGTGCAATCAGCCATCTACAAGAGTAAGTTTAGCACAAACACATGTTGCACAACCATCAGCTGTGATTTGATTCACAAGAGGCAACTAGTGCCCCTCGCTTACATTTCTGCCCTCGTACTTCATGACATCTCATGAGCATATATGACTGTGAACCATTACACCTTTCTTGAAAAGAGTAAGGAATGGGATATTAACTTCGGACTCACTCTAGACTGAATTGGATTGTTCATCTCCAGCTACAGCCAGCAAGTTTGAATAGGGTCAGAGAAATCATCAATTGACTCAGTATTCAGCGGAGTTCCTCAAGATTCATCACTATCTTGCCTTCTCTTCAACATGAATAGCCGCCAAGGGCCGTATTACGGAGAGTGCCCTGGGGGTGCAACAGCGCTTTCGTCAGCTATGCGCTCCCACGGGACAACTTGGTATTACAGAAGACCACAGATGCTTATGCTGCCCCTTCTGTAATACCGATATCTATCTGCAGGGGGAGTTCCCTCATTTGCATGGGGGTGTGTCCAATGCAAATAAAGGAATCCCTGTGCCTCTGCACCCGCACTGTATTATAGTCAGTGCGCCACCTGAGAGCGCCATCTGGAGGGGGGAAAGTAGGTCCTGTGGACCCCGCAGATATCCTCTTTGAAAGTGCAGCTGGGTGCCGTCACTGACTGCACTCACTTACAAGGGGATCTCTAATCCCCTCTGAAAGTGCAGGCGGGTACCGCCTGCAGGGTGAAAAAACGGAGCAGCTTTAAAGCAGCTGCTCTGTTTTCCACAGGAATGCACTGCCCTGGGGGCAGCGCAAGTTGGCGGCTGCCCTGGAGGCATTTTTCATTGTTTGTGCTGGGTGCTTCTTTTATAAGGTGCGCCCAGCGCAAACAATGAAAATTAGCATGTTGGTCTTGAAGCAGTACTCCACTGGATGAAGGAGAGCCTCGAGATTTTGGTTACAGGAGAGCAGAAATAAAGACTTTGCCCTTTCATAGGCCTCCCAACTCAGATGCAGCAGCTTCCATTGCATTAAAGTAAAGAACCCTGGGGGGTTTGGCTTGGCACCAGCCAAGATGGTGGCATAGTCCGGGAGCTCTGCTGCAGACCTCCCATCCTACACAAAATCCAGTATCATTCCGGGAGCCCCTGACAAAGTAACATCCGCCCAAAAGTCCGCAGCACAGAAGGGCACCATTTGGTGTGGAAAAAAGAACGCAATAGGTGGCGGTGGAGGCCGGGAGGCATCAAGACCTCGCGGCTGAAGTGCGCCGCGGCTGGGATTCTACAGAGGGATGAGCCTTCCAAACACTTACTGACCCCCGATCGCGTGGACGGCGATCGTGGCCGGAGGATAAAAACCCCAGGGGTCACCTGAGCCCTCAGTGCTGCCCTTCCAGAAGCGGGAGACGGTCGAAGAGTGGTACAGCAGGTGAGCCCGTAGATAGAGGTGCCGCAAAGGCCACAAAACACTCAACCAACTTGGTGGTCCCCCGCTGGGGGCAGCCTTCGCTGTATTAACCCCCACAACTCGGAACACTATTTCCCCCGGCCAGGGGGTGATGGCAGGGGACTGACGGCATGGATTGAGGTTGAATAACTACAGAGGCATAGATGCTGTGGTATTGACCGTGATAAGATAGCCGGGCCGTGCTTCAGAGAGACACAGATGGCAGTGGATGACATGCTTTGCGACCGCAGGTGGCGAAGACATCACACATAGCCACAGTGGCAAGGACCCTGCCCTAGAGGGCCCATTGGACTCGAGAGGAGTGGTCGGGCAGAGAACACAATTGAATTGCACCAGGAGGTGCAGAGGCGCCAGACTGATGAGCGCAGGGGCAGAGGGGGGGGGCTTTTTCAAAGCTCAGTCTGCTCCTTCTCCTCCAGATATTCACTGGAGGGCTGGTGGGGGATTCACCACTCCTCCCACTCACACTTGAAAGGAGGCGGCAGGCTAATGAGCCAAGTGGGCCAACTAAAGGCCTGAGACGCTGCAATACCAGCGCCATCACCTGCCACAGCTACAGAATGTGCGCCAAGACTGCCCCCGCAATAATCTAATACACTCTACAAGCACACTGTACCCAAAATAACAATGGCAGAGGGAGCACCAACACAAGGCTCCCAGGACCTGGTGGAGCTCTCGCTGGGGGCAATCATGACAGCGATTCACGAGCTAGGGACGACGTTCAAATAAAAAATGGACATGGAAACAATCGAAGTGACCCTGCTAAAAGCGGACTTGAATAAATCCTCAGAAAAGTGGGCGCTGCGGAAACAAATATTACCAAAATGCAAACTGCTTCTAAAAAGAAAGGAGAAACAAATACAGCACCTCACACAACAACAAAAAGTGATGGTGGCAAAGCTCAAAGACCAGGAAGAGCAAGCCCATAGAAACAAATAATAATAATAATAAGTCATTTATAAAGCGCCTGGCTGCACAAAGAACAGTGTGTCTCCGCGCTAACTGCTGATAGATTTCAAGAGGCAGATAATAGAAATGCTTGGGGGGGGTTTACATGATAGGGAACATAAAAGTTTTAAGTTTTCCCCGGAATCTCAATTCAGATGGTTCCATCCGAAGATGAAGCGGGAGAGTATTCCACTGTTTGGAGGCTAGGTACCTAAAGGAGCGTCCGCCCATTCTGGCCCTGAAGATACGGGGAGGTTTAAACAACATCGTACCAGATGATCTTAAGTTCCGAGTGGGGCGATGTGTAATAAGGAGGTTCTTTAAATAATCAGGGCCTTTGCCCTGAGCGATACGATGCGCATAACAAAGAGCTTAAATTTAATCCGCTCCCTAACTGGAAGCCAGTGGAGCTTGGCCAGAGAGGTCTTCCCAGAAGCTCTGCGCGGAAGTCCAAGCACGAGGCGTGCGGCAGCATTCTGCACGCACTGAAGTTGGTGAAGGCCTTTTTGACTTAGCCCTATCAGCAGGGCGTTCCCATAATCAAGGTGCGGAGTCACCAGAGCATGGACAATGGTTTTTCTGGCTCCGGTAGGGAGGAGATCTAAAACGTTCCGGAGAACCCTCAGTATACCAAAGCACCTCCCAGTCACCCTGCTAACATGGGCCTTGTAAGAAAGGTCTATATCCAGCATTACGCCGAGGTTTCTTACCGACTCCACGGGAGTGGGAGGACTCCCTAATTCAATGGGCCACCACAGGCGAGACCATGCTGATGTTGCTCTCCCTACCACCAGTAATTCTGTTTTTTCGCCATTAAGACGCAGGCAGTTGTTGTTCATCCAAGCTGCTACTGCCGACATACAGTTCGAAAAGTTAATGGCGTCTTCTCTGCGGTCGGGTGTGAGCTTAAACATCAGCTGGGTGTCATCGGCATAGCTAACAATGCCCACCCCAAATGCCTCCACCACGTGAGCCAGGGGTTCCATATAGATATTAAACACGGTAGGGCTCAAACTTGAGCCCTGAGGAACCCCATGGCTTACCTTCCGTAGGGAGGATTTGAAGGGTGGGCAGTGCAACTGAAAACTTCTATTGGCCAAAAAGGATCGTAGCCAGGCAAGCGCTGATCCTGTCACCCCCATCTCCGAAAGACGAGACAGCATCAAAGTGGAGGGGGTGCCTGAAGGGGCAGAGGGCCCTGATGCAGGACTCTTCCTGGAGGACCTTATACTAAATCACAAACTTTTTCTCTGTGGAATGAGCATACAGTACTACCCCATCATATCAGACACACCACATCTGGCAGGAATCGGGAGGGGGGGGAGGGAAGGGGGTGGGAAGGGACCCTTACACGCACTACACATAGATATGGCTACAGGGCCAGGACCCACAACTGCATTGAAAATTCTGACTTGGAACATGAATGGCCTAAGGGACAAGCTCAAAAGGACCATTGTCATGCAGTACCTGCATCGACACTCTCCTGAGCTAGCCCTCCTTCACTTTAAAAGGCAACCAATGTCTCGCACTTAATAGATATAGTTATACGTTAGCTGCCCATGCGGGCTTCACAACAGGATCCTGGGGGTAGCAATACTGGTCGAGAACTTAGTGCCACTTAGTGCCACTGATAAGAGGCTGTGAAACAGTAAAGGTATCGGATCCTACATCTGACCAACCCGGACCAACCCGGATCTCAACAAATAAGAAAAACAGAACAAGGTGGCTGGACAGGATTATTCGTGAAACAATTCCCAAGACACACAGTCAATCTGTACCATGTGACCACTGGATTAAATTTTCCAAACAAGTTTATTTTTCTTTTTTTACATTTATCAGCAATTTTTTGAAACACAAGCACAAACAAAACCACTGTCAATTCAAAAGGTTCATATATACAGTATCTACAAATGCACACATTTACAAATTTACAACAAAGAATCAAACAAAAAATTGGTTAGACACACCAAAAGACAATCACATATGTATAATAATTCAAATAAATTGCAATTATATACAGTGCAGAGATTAGTCCATAAGCAAACAAACGGGCACCAGTCCTAGAGATTGAAAAAACCAAGTGAGAGGCGGGGTTGAGATCGAAAACAAGCCTGCCTGTCAACGAAAGCCTGTGGTGTAATGTTAAATAGGGTTGCGAGGCTAGGATACAGAGTGGTGGTATGATTTACATCCTAGCGGCACCCTTTGTTGTAGCCACAGGGTGGTATTGTCGACGCGTTTCGAACCTAAGTATTCAAGGTTCTCTTCAGGACAGGGACTGGGAAACAGATTCTGCAAAAAAGTACAGAATTTGGTGTCAGACGTACATTAACGTACTGTAGAATGCCTACTCAGACTCCGTGAGAAGTAGAAAATATTTACCTGCACGCGGGCAAAAAGATTGCCGTGGCGTAGGTATATCGTGTTCACACCTAGAAGACATATGTAAAGGTGCTCAGTGCACGGGGATTAAAAGGGTCGCACTAGGAAAGGCAAACGGTCTGTCCTAAGTATGAATCATACCTGCAATAGGCGCAGAGCAGGACTTAAGGCGTGGTGTCAGGCTTCAGAGGCTTGCGGGTATCAGGGCGGCTCACATTATTTTTGCGCGTGTAGGTCTAAATGGATGATACAAAATCATGTATGGAATATGTATCTCTCTAGGCATGGGTGCACAGCACAACACCCCCCCAAATCGCCAAAATCGAATTGCACTGATAAGAGGCAGCATATGGCAGGGCCCACTGGGCATGTGTATGTTCTTAGCTAGAACATGGGAGGAGCTAAATTTTAACATACGCTCAGCATACATACCACCAAAACTCCAGGCTGACACCCTTCCTGAAATAAGCAAAACACTACTGGACATGCTGCCAGGGATACATATTTTGGGCGGAGATATGAATGCGGTGATGTCATATGAGCTAGACAAAACATAAATGCAGGCGAATAGGGGTGGGACAGAACCGCTGTGGATGTTTGCTAAGGCAATGGGCCTATCAGATCTGTGCTGTCTACACAAACAACCAGTAGGGCAGTACACACATATCTCTGCTGCACATGGGTCTGGCTCAAGCATCGATTACCTCTTCACGCAATGCATGGGCCACTTCAGAGGAGCACAGCATAGAGCCAGGGGCATCTCAGATCACTCACCAGTAGAGTTCCTCATCTAGGACCTGGTTGGAAACTACACTACACCCCTCGTATAGGACCATGGCACTTCCAGAATAGAGAATTTCAAGATAAACTTTGCGAGCTAATGCAACAATATTTTGACAAAAACTCTGGGTTGGTAGACTCACACTCCACCTTATGGGAAGCATACAAAGTAGTGGGAAAGGGCTACCTGCAACCCAAGATGGGAGGTATAAAGAAGGAGAGGCGCTCTTAGTGCAACACACTAGAACAGGAAATAGTGCCTCTAGAACTGGGCACCAAAGGCAGTGGAGCTAACAACTTGGATCTGCACCACTCAATACACCTCAAACAAAAGGAATTCCGGGATCTGGAGAAGGAAATGGCCCGACATCATGCAGTGGCAACGCAGAGGCATCTGTATGACCTGGGGCATAAGGCCAATAACCTTCTGCTTGGCTTTAACACAGAAACAAAGAGAGGAACTGGGTTGCTGAAATTCGTACAGCAGATGGTGTAAAACGGGGACCGGGACCGGACATAGCAGAGGCATTTACGACCTACTACAAATTGCTTTACCAATCAAAGACAGACAAATCCGAAGATGATAGCAGGGAGTTGGTAAAGACATTTTTCTTCCAACACTCGCGGCCAAGGACAAGACGGAAATCGACGGCGACTGAACAAAAGAAGAGGTGGAAGGGGCCATAAAGGATCTACAATCTGGAAATGCAACTGGGCCAAATGGATTGCCTGTGGAACTCTTTAAATGCGTAGCCACAATGGTGGTGCAGCCGATGCTTGACATGTTTCGAACAGCACTGGAAGAGGGGTGCATGCCTGAAGACTTGAGGCTGGCTACAATTGTGGTCAACCCCAAAAAAGACAAACCCGTGGACGCATGTGGCTCATACCTGCCCATATCCCTTCTCAATTATGAAACCAAGGTACTAGCAAAAGTACTGGCCACCTGACTACTACCCATTATCTCCACACTAATACATCCAGATCAGTCTGGGTTTATGCCACACGACCTATGGGGTTATTCATGCCACAGTGACATGCCCGCACATACAGCCGCCCTCAAGTCATTAGACACCCGCATGGCATTCAACAGCATTGAATGGCCCTACCTGAACGCTGTGCTCCTCAAATTGGGCCTCGGACCGTGCTTTTGAGCTTGAGTTTGATTGATGTACCAGTGTCCAAAGGCCCAGGTGCTCATTAATGGTTCGGTATTGAGAAGATTTGCCCTCAACCAGGGCAGGTGCCAGGGATTGCCGCTATCCCCAATATTTTCACCCTGGCACTGGAGCCACTGGCAGCATGGATCTGACAGGACCCATTGATTTGGGGCATAGAAATCGAAGGAGGGTGGGAAGAGCGCATATCACTGTACGCAGATGACGTGCTGCTCTGCGTGCACAAACCCAGGCAAACTTTTCACCGAATAATAAATATACTCTGTACCTTTGGCACCTACTTTGAGTATCAGAGACATCGGGATAAGTCTCTCGTTTTCAAGTTTGAGGGAGCACTCCCACCTCTCACGACAGACTGTGCAGCTCTGGTGCATCAATACAGATTCAAGTACCAGGGCATGTGGATCACGAAAACAATTGGGGAAATCCTAAGCCTTAACTTCTATCCACAGCTGATGAGGCTGCTTGGAGGCATAAGGCACTGGCGGAACCTGCCGATCTCCCTAATGGGAAGAGTGACATTATTTAAGATGAAGACCCTGCTGCAACTGTTTATGTTCTACAAAATACTACGTACAGAATCCCAGATTCTTTTTTTAGAACCATAGAGGGGGAACAACGTACCCTCCTATAGGAAGGAGGCAGACCCCGGAGAGCACTGCGCAAACTACAGCGCGGAGTATACAACGGTGGTCTAGTGGTCCAGGACATCCAGAGGTATTACCTAGCGTCCCAATTGATTAATATTAATGGATGGATCTTTGAGCCACAGACGGAACCAGCATACAGGATTGATAGATACACGATGGGAAGTGTTGGACATTTAGCAGCCCTTTACCGGAAACAGCAGGGGATTCACTACCACCACACACACAAGGTCATAAGAGCGTGGCAAACTACGAACCGGCTACTGGGGTGGGAGTCGAGGCTAACCCAACAGACACCAATCTGAGAGAGCTATGGGCTGAGGGACGTAGGGCGCCTGCAGGGATTCTGTAAATGGAGCCTGATAGGCCTGGACACTATGGGGGATGTATGGTGGGTGGGAAAATACTATATTTTGATGAATTCAAGAATGAATATCAATTGGCCGATACAGAACACTTTCGCTACATACAACTAAGACACACCATATATCAGAAGCAGACTCCATCCTGAAGTACTCTACCCTAGAGGACCTACTATTGCTTGATCCTATGCTAGACAAGGCAACATCCCTAACATATCAGAAAATCATGAACAACCTTCCAGATCCCTTTATCTCCCTGAGGGTTGATTGGGAGACTGACCTGGGATTGATAGAGGACGATGACTGGCAGGAAGCAATTCAGAGCCCCAGAGAAACTGCCATACGGGCAAGATTCTGGCTGGTTCAGATAAGAATCCTGCATATATCCTACACCACTCAGACGCTACATTACAAATTGGGCTGGGCAGTCTCAGATCACTGCATCAGGGCATGTGGCGAGGTAGGCACTTTCTTCCACATAATCTGGGAATACCCGGCTATACAATGATACTGGACTCGAATCATCCGAGTATTGTCTGAAGTCCTAGGTACACAAATACCACTTGACGCTCAATGGCACTTATTGGGCTGTGCAGGTGAAATCAGCTGGCCACCTCATGTGAAAGTATGGCAAGCATTGGCCTCCAGGGTGGTGAAGCGCAACATCGCCAGACTTTGGGGAGTGCAGGAACTGGGAACGCTCACTGTCTGGAAACAAGATCTATATTGGTGTTGCCTGGCTGAATAAGCCGTCTACCGGAGTAGGGGATGGCCTAAAAAGTGTGAGAAGATATGGAATTTGTGGGACAAGTATAGATCGCTGACGCAAGTAGGCACAGCTGAGGCTGTGTGATAGTAAAATAAAGTAAATAACGGAGGTAGCGGTGAGTCCTCCCCCCTGTTCATGATATGCAATACTGTATCCCTGACCTGAACTGCAGATGATGTAAAATGTGTTTATTATGTGCAATGATGGGATGTTTACATGTGTGTCTGTTAAATAAAAAGAATGTTAAAAAAAGTAAGGAACCTGGGAGCCCTTTTGAAAAAGGCCTCTCATTCATTCTATATTTTATTGCAGTGGTGCAGGGAACCAACCTGCAGTTCTTATTTTTTCAAATAATTCTCCACCTCATCCAACTGGACTACCACGTGGAGTTGGCAACTTCAAAATGCCAAGCTTTGTAGAACATTCCTATGATAATACCACAGGGAAATTACAGATAGAAGTAAATGTATTACAGCATGCTACCTCCTGCTGCAGAAATAATACTGTCCAAAATTGATGGAATTTAGCACTCAAAGTAAAATCCGCCCTAAGGCAATCTTAAAATACGTAAGACCCACATCCACCTTCACAGCATGACGGTTTTGTTATGTGAGGTCATTGAACAATAATGAAATTATACTTTTCCTACAAAGGTCCTATAACTGTCTCATATATGAAAATGTATTCTTTGAACAGTTATTTTTAATTTCTGACTTATACATTACACCACCATCATTATTTTTATAGTTCTGATTAAGCAGAAATATATGTTCTGTTGGTTGTTATCTTTTACCACCAA
This sequence comes from Lissotriton helveticus, assembly GCF_964261635.1. Classification (NCBI taxonomy): domain Eukaryota; kingdom Metazoa; phylum Chordata; class Amphibia; order Caudata; family Salamandridae; genus Lissotriton; species Lissotriton helveticus. The sequence goes on along the minus strand of NC_136067.1, from coordinate 1,071,062,653 downwards.
CTGAAAATTGCCTCTTGGAGTGTGTACCCCAGTGTTTACCCCAAAAGGTGTTTTCAAATTACCCACCGTAATGTTTAATTGCAATACCACCAGGTGGTCACCCAAGTAGAGATTTAATCTCAGCAGAGCAGTACTGCTAATTGTGGAATTGTAATTTGTTTTATTTATTGTGAGCCTTAGGCATTTTTAAATTACTTTTCTAAAACAATTGACTTTAATGCGCTTCTATATAATTATCTTAGGGGAAAAAACGAAAACCCTACTAAGGGCATTGACAGCTGTCATAAATTGAAACTAGTAAATTGACGGTGGGGGGGTTTGGGGAATAAAAACCAAAATAAAAATCCCTTACTTGCTGCTCACACTGCAGGCCACCTCGTTGCTCTTGCTCCTCTCCTCCTCCAGAAGTGGATGGGCCTGAAAGCACAGGATCTCCACCCAATCTAGTGCTGCTCTCATAGCACGAGAGAAGCACCAGGATTGGTCTGAGCAGTTGAAACAATAAATTCTCTAGGACCTAAATTCAAACTCTGTCACAACCACCTGAGTGAGATTAAGAAATTTTATTTAACGTGTACAGGAGCCTCAGATGGGTGCAGAGTGCTTGAATAGCAGAAGTAAAACACAAGCATTTATAGTCGCAAACCACATGATTTAATTATACTTTGTCATAAGTAACAGTTCATGTTCAGGTCTTCATATTCCGGCAGGTGGTGAAGAAACATTTGTGCTCAGAAACTTTCAGTACATTATTACACAATAATAGATTGGAAACCACCCAATGTGTACGTGGCAAGTCCCTCATGCCTTGTGTCAGACAGTTAACAATTACATTTATGCCCAAATGCAATCACAATGGTCCACATTAGCTGATGTGACTGAATACACTTTTGAGCCCTACAGGGCCTGTTGCTAAGTCAAGCAGGCAGAATGTAGTAACATGGGAATGTACTCTCTTGTTCCAGCCTTGCAATACGTAGCATTACTGGCAGATTACTGGCAGGCAAAGTTCAAACTATCTATTTGGACTGTTCCATTAGATCAAGCACTGAATACAGATATTTATATATAGTTCCCAAAATCATTGAATCATCACAGTGTCAACCTATACAAAATGGACGCCACCATTGGTATCTAACTTAGCTTACTCACTACCAGCCTTACTCCTTAATTATCTATAACTGATACAAGAAGGACATGGAACAGTCAGTCAGTCAAAGTACACTTTATTCGATTTTTAAAAATCATAAAAGGCACATACAATACATATATATTAAAATCAACAATTCATTTATGTACAAAATCAGTGCAGGTCATGATTAGACTGTTCTACATCGTATTTGGCACATGAAATTAAGAATCTGTTAAAACGAAACCATGTTTACAATGAAGTGTTCAGCGATACACGTTTCTTCCTAATTCTAAAAGCTTGGAGCAGGTCTACACCCCTACATAAGAAGTAAAAAAACAAAGCTTGTGAAATGGGAGCAGGAAAATACATAAAACGCCTATATAAAGCACGTCGGATTTAAGGTTTTCAGATGATAAGGTACCTCACACATTAGGGTAACATGTCCTTCCAATATACCTTTGCTTTTACTCAGAAAATGTAACTCTGCCCAGAAAATGCAATCTGCAGAAACTCCAATGAATTGTGTAATAGATGCATCGGACATGGAGGACCTGATGACATCCCATGCAGAACAGAGAGGAAAAATTTCAATTTTTTGGACTTTGAGAGAATCTAAGGTTTTCAAACAAACTTACCCATACATACTTTGGTTTCATCTACAGGATCAAAAGGCACTTGTTTAAGACAGTTAAAAATCACATATTAAGTCTGAAGAATTTGTACTCACTACATTGTTAGAGATTTTTTTCAAATCACTGTTTAGTGTGCTCTCGCTTCCTTTCCTGATTCACCCTCACTTTCTTTCCTCCAAAAATAAATGGATATATTCCTGTATCAGATTGGAGAGCTCCATAGCATTTCTTTGGTGAATTATTCCACCTAATTAGGGTTAAAACCCACCAAAGTTCCGAAGGAACAATCTTTAAATATCCAAATAAGTTTATGGTTTTCCATACAAGTGAGATCATTTTATGGGGTTTTGCGGGATTACTAAATCCAGACGACCTTTAAAAAATGATTGCAAAACAATGCATTATTTAGCACACTTTCCCTGCAAACTGCCTACACTTTAAATGGTATTTGACGATTAACGAAATCGAAGTTTACAAATTAACATGCCTATCATTTTCCAACAATATATATAAATATTGTTATGCTTTAATATTTAACTTTTTAATTTTTACACATTGAGCTTTGAAGCAGATTTGTACTCCTGCTTCTAGAGAGAGGGACATATTTATTATCATTCCATGCAACGCTGCACAGCAAGGTAGGTGCTGCGTTGCATTGTGGGAAATGGAGAGAGTAGAACTGCATCGTGTATATACAAAGATATGACACAGTTCTGCCCTTTTCTATCGGTGGCACACTTGTGGCTGCCTAGCACCAATGCAGGCACCCCTGCGCTATGGTGCATGCACTGAGGTCAGAATAGTGTTTGTTCAGGAAGGGATACATTCCTGCACAAAAACAACTGTTAGAGGATTATTCTTAGAGGCTTATTACTCTTTCTATGTATGCTGCAGAATGCTAACAGGAAGTAACAAAGAGAAATAAAGATGCATCTCCTCATTCACCAGCCATGGATTGGCGCACCATTTTGAGGTAAACAAATGTTTACTGACTCGGTTTGCATTAAAATACATGGGTGGATGCACAGGAACACCCATGCTCCACTCATGTAATGTCTCCCTTTCGCAAGATAACACAAGGAGGCACTATGTGTTAGAGGCTCTTATAATGGGAAGAGGAAGAGGTGTGGCGACGCGGCTAGGGCGACTGACTCCGGAATCTGGGGATCACGGTTCGATCCCTGGCACTGGCGGCAGATTAGCCCAGCACCATGTAACTCTGGGCAATAGCTTGCTTAATCTTCCCGATGGTCCCCAGTGCCTAGAGACCCTTACGGGTGATTGTGCGCTTTACAAATGTGGATTATTATTGTGCTACTGCTCAAGTTACTGAGAATTCAGCAGTTCACTCAAACAGCAACAGCGAAAATGTTGCAAAAATACTTTATAAAGGTAGATGATAAATTGCCTCAACTTGAGACATGAAATAACATCCAAAGCAATTATTCCTAGACCAATGAAACAACATCAGTAATAAGTCTCCCAACCGCAGCATGGAATAGTACTCCAATATCAGCTGTAATAATATTTTTAAAGCAATTGTTTGGTCACTAAGGATCAGCTTTCCGGTTTCTGAAAAAACCCAGATTTGGCTATTGAATAAAAAGCAGCTCATTTTCAATAAAGAAACACAACTCCCCTGAACAAAAGCAGTGACAACACATTTGGACCCCAAACAGGTTGTCGATTTAATCAAATACTTGCTGTTACCACTATCACTCTAATGGGTTTTGCCTTGCATGGCCATATTTCACTATCACACACCAGCAATTTTATCTTCCGGGTATTTCCACAATTACCTCTAGAATATTCCCACAATATGCAAAGCATTGACAATAATAAAGCCTGGGCCATAATTATGACTGATGTGGTTCACAATACGTCCTGGAACGATTGCATTGGAGCACTGATAGCCACCTTTATGGTAAGGATGTCAACAATATGAAGAGAATGACCACCATTATGTGATGGCCAGCACAATGCCACACACATTTTTAGAGGATAATAATCTCAGTCCCCAGTAATTCAGTTCACGCCCACTCATGCCTGCTATCATTGGTGGCTGGAGACATTTTAAAGTTATGGGATAAAACACAAGGCATGAATTACATTGTGAGTGAAGAGAGAGAACCCCCATCCTAAACTAACTGAAGTTCAACAGGATTTGGTTGTCATCAGGATAAGATTTTGAAAAATATGGGGCAAAATGATGCATCTTAAAGCACATTTTTCTAAAGAAATTGACTAAAATATCTCAGGCTAGGATTTATAGGCTTTCCCTCTCCCCCATTCATGGGAGAAATATGAATAAGGAGGGAGTATGGGGTGAGCAGAACTCTGGCAGAGATGTTAAAGATTAGATTGCGGAAATCAACTGCTTGCTGCCCGTTTATAAAAGCATTTATGAGAATGTGATGCAATACTAAAAAAATACTGCTTCACATACTCAAAAATGCCTTCATGGATGGGCACAAAAATATCCAACTCCCTATTAATACAACTGCAAAGAGGGCACATTTATTTCCATTTATACTAATTGTATATAAATGATCCAAGACTATTTTCATTTCAGAATTTTTGAGGCCAGCTTACAAAGGGATGTAAAAGTACACAAATTACTGCCACATGAATACTGCTTCAAGTACTCCGAAATGCTTGTTTCATTGGCTCTGCAGACTAGTGAATTGAATCCATCTCTCCTCATGGACGTCTGATTACGGGAACTTTAGTTTTATTTTTAAAAATCACATTCGATGTCGCTCTGCTGCTTGAGGCACTGATTTCCTTCTTCACAAGTTAATTTTGATCTCTTCCTCTATTTTCATGATCGGTCAGTACCTGCAGGGCCAAATTTAGCAATGTGGCGCCCAGTGCAACAACGTTCATTGGCGCTCTCCCATCCATGGTAGAGGTGGTCCACAGACTCCCTCACCGCCATCTTTTAACAGTGCCCCTCAAGTCTCCATACCAACTCTCTCTCAGATGTAATTAGTTTTATAGTGCCACTCATACTAGTGTAGGGTGGTAGAGCACTTTGCATCACACACACATTACACAGAGACAATCAATCATATGTTTGTGATTCAGCGTATATGAAATGTTATATATGCCAGAGGACTACAAGGTGTCGAAGTTGCATGCCATCCATACTGTTAGGCAGTATAGTTTAAGAGTGCTTGGTCTGGAGAAGCACAAACTCAGAATTGAAAATGGAACACCATAGTTGGGGGTTCTCTTTAATAATAAGAAACAATTTCTACCCAAATGAACCCTTTTTGGAACATTAATCTATGCTCTAATCTATACTTGTCAATGTGCATGCAGATCTTCGATGACAGTTAATAATTCACTGTTCTATATTAGGATCTTAACTTATAAACCGCAAGTAACAAAAGGGTGTCTCTTAGAAAAGCAGTAACCCACTGACCTATTTACATTATATGCACTTTGAGATCTGCAAGGTAAACGTTCTTTGCAGCAGGTATATTAATCCTCTATGCTATATAATGACCAGTCAAAACCTCCACTAAACAAAACTCTCATCACTCTCCAGGAAAAACATTAATCATCGGAGTTATCTTGACATTTGTATTGTAGCCTGGAAATTGCTGGAGGGAAGAAACGCAGCAGCAGGTGCTTTAAAACCAAAATAGACTTGCAAACACGGTGCCCCTGAGGTCAGGACACAGGGCGGTGGCACTGGTTGCCGCCCTAGAGCCGGCCCTGAGTACTAGGTAAATGCCCACATGTATGACATCAATTAAGTTTGCCAGACGTTAAGCCTTGGAACACATTTTGTTTTTCGACAACACTTTTGAGACAAAAATGTAATGCTCTGGCTCAATTTTGGCCAGGTATAATAAGCACGACCTGTTTCTCAGAATTAAAAAAATGTTTTATTTCAGGGAAAGATAAAACATGGTGTTTGGCTTCATCTGGTGGCTTGACCATTATTAATCAATACTATAGCCTAAAGGCCTTTGGCTCGGCCTTTAACAAGGGAGCTGGACTTTAATGGCCGGGATAGCCCAGATACGGAGGGCTATAAGGCTATTAGAACATTCTGCCAATAGAGGGCAGAATGTTCTACCAAATAAAACTAAGGCCTCTTGGAGCCCGAGGGGGTTTTAATCCCCTCGGGCTCCAAGAGGCCTTTGTAAAACAACAATGGAATTTTGCTTCGCGGTCTTTTACTGGCACGTTGAAGGTAGGACCACTCCATTGTATTCAATGGAGTGCTCCCCATTCCAATGTTCTAATATAAGTTTGCTTGCAATTACAATTATATAAATAAATGTTGGTGAAAGAGAGCGGTACTCTGGAAACAATGTATTGCATTAGCAGTGCATAGTGAAAGAAAACTTCTTTTAACCCCTTCGATTGTGCGTCCTGTGTGTTCGAAACAGGGTGCACAAAGTTAAGTTCATAATTTACTCTTTGAAGGGAGTTTAATATGGGTCACTGCTCTTGTGTACTCCTGTTTTCACAAACTGCTTTGGGGAGCACATAAAGACCAATGCACACTACATTAAACCAACTTTTATAGAGCTGTTGGTGCCTAAAGTGCTGAGTATTTGTTGGAATTGTCACCCCCAAACATTTTGCCTTCACTCCTCCTATTTTTTCTGAATTCCTTTTTGTTGATACTAGGACTCTGTCCACATTACCACTGCTAACCAGCGCTAAAATGCTTGGGCTCCTTCCTTAAACATGGTAAAATTGGCTCACATCTGATAGTAAAATGTAATTTACATATAGATGTCCTTTGTAGAGTGGCATAACATATAGCACGTACATTAACTGCTACTAGTAGGACTGCAACACTTAATGTGCTACCCACTTAAGTAGCCCCTTAAAACATGACCTAGGCCTGCCATTGCAGCCCTAATGGAGTTCTAAACCATTAATTCGACTTGGCAATATAACCCCCTTTCTGAGCCCTAATCTCACCTTTCATTGCAAATAAGTCACCCCTTAGGTAGGCCCTAGGTATCCCATAGGGCACATTGCATTTTAATTAAAGGTTGGACAGGTAATTTTAATTAATAATTTTTACATATATTGGTTGTGGTTGTGAAAGGGGTAAGACTTTCATGTTTGGTGTCTGAGAAATTGTAATTTAAAACCCTTCTTAATGGTAAAGTCGGATTTAACGTACAATTTTTGAAAGTTGGCATTCTCCTGCCTTACCTATTTGTTGCCTGCCGCCTATTCTTGGGTCAAATAGCTTGGTGCAGTTGGCAGTTGGTATTTGTTTATTCCCCCCAGACACCCATACAATAGAGGGATTGCGTGTGCCTGGATTGGTCATCGCTAATAGGCTGGGGGACCGTAGCTGTGCACAGCCCCACTTGTAACTGAATGGCCTGTGCTCTGCCTTCGCAAGAAGGACTTGCCACCCCTGCATTGTTCATACAGCCAGATTGGAGCCAGGGAAGGGGAAGCAGAAAACTTCAAGTACTTCAAAGGAAACTTTTTAAAACTTTCTCCTATTTCAAAGAAGGCACCAGATTTAAAAGTAGAACCCTCAGACCCACTCTTTAGTTCACTTTCTGAACCTGTGAACGGACTCTCAAAGGTCTGTCTGCTGCCGCGAGCTGCTGTGTACTTCACAAAACTGCTCTGCTGCACCTAGAAGAGCAGCTTTGCTACCTGGAGTATGCCGTGAACCGTCAGAGGCCTGCACTGCTGATTCAGTCCTGTTCCCCTGCTTGAACCCAGAACTACCAGAACCAGTCCAAGCGCTAGTTGGCTGGCATCCTGATTATAGTTTCAGGGACAGAAAAGGTTCCAACCATCTTGAACCCACACCTAGACTCAGCCTGAGTCCTAACCTCTAAAGTGGTACACCTCCAGTCCTGGACCATTGGTGGTGCTAAAGGTGCCCATGTAGTCAAAAGCCAAAATTTGGGACTTAAACATTTTTGGGCTAAAAACTGCTCTGAGAACCGAGGGAAGACTGGGACCAACCTGCTTGTCTATCCACCCAAAGTTAATCGCTGCGCAGCCTGGTTCTGCGGCGACTCCCAGTACATTCTTTCACACAGCAAATCCTGTTTAATGGTGCTTCGCCAAAGGGGTATCCAACCTTGTGGAACTCTCATTGGCTACCGCTTCATCCCACTGGAGATTGACTTACAAAAAAGAGACTGAAGTCCGAACTAAAAAAAAACTTCACTGTGACTTCTTCCAGCAGCTCCCTGACTAAGATGTCTTCTCCTCTGATACTGCCTGCAGCCTTTCCCTGATGAACTTCTACCTTCTCAGAGAATTTTTGTTGAATCTTTTTCCAAGCCCGAACATAAGCACTGCCTGTGCTCAATCTACTTTTTGAAACCAACTTGCGCTCCATCACGGTTGGCCATATTTTTTTTACTTTGACCTGGTCTCGCACAACTAGATGTCCAAAGTTGGCGCTTTGGTCTATTAGGTGCTAGTTTTCACTACAAACTTTAAAAAATCGTGACTATGGTTATACTGATTGGATTTTTGTAGTTTTGATGTCAAGTAATTAATTGAAATGTACTCGGTTTTTCTAAATTGGTGTGGCATTTTTCTTGTGTTGTCTCTTCACTTCACTACTGTTTGTGTACTGCATAGATGCTGTAAACATTGCTTGTAAGAATCTATCACTTCCAACAATTGTCACTTAATGCAATGGTATAATTTACCATATTAATCTGAAATGCAATAGTTATATTATAAAGAAATACACTGTTTTACATTTTGAAGAGTCTTTATCACATATGTATTGGACTCTCTGAACCAAGCAACAGCAGATCTCTCATATGGCTAAAGCCCTGAATGTCAATGCTGCTTGTGGTAGCCCTGCAGGAAAGAGAAAACAACAAAATGCGAAAACGAATGGTTTTGAAGTGTATGTGGTCTGACTGGGCACACTGTCAATCCATGTGTTTAACATAGATTTTTTTTATAAAGTACCAAAGTCCTGTAGGTAGGAAAAAGACCATCCCAGCCTCAGCAACAAAAGTGGCCACTACTTTCCTGAACTACTGTGAAAACTTCTGGTGCCTGATATGGCCGTTCCAGGCCTGTCAGACACAGACTTTGATTCTTCAAATAATTTCCTGGTGTGTCATTTGAAGTGGCTTCTGCCATGATAGTTTTTTTACAAGAGAGCAGCTATTTGGTGTTGTTGTTATTTCATTCTTGAAGCGCAGAGACCCCAAAGGAGGCAGATGCCATTTATGTGGGTTCTGGTTTACTTGTAATTTGTTCTATGGGACTAGGCAGTAATTCTAAAAAACAATAATCCACAGTTATGCATTTACTTGAGCAGTTTGACCCGCATTAATTGGGTCATTCACAAAGATTACATAAAAAAACAGTGTAGGTGAGTAAGTATTGTATAGATCAAAAACTCAGTTACCTAGTGGCTGTTGGACTGGGAACACTAGAGGTCCTGTTATGAGCCAGATGGTATCTCCTACATAGTTACCGGCATCACAGGTGTCCAGATCCAGACGAGTAAGAACGTATGGGACGTATGGGACTGGAAATTATATGGTCCATTACCCTTTTCTGTGGGCATTTTTGACCTTCTGATAGCAGGATTAAAATGTACACAGAAACGTATGGGGTACGTCCTTCACCCGATAAAACTCAGAATGTGATTTGGAATGGGGCCCTAGGTATTGATGCAGGTGTGTTAAAATGAAAACCAGAGGCTCACCTCTTGGTTAGTGCAATTAAACTGTTTTCTCCATATAACTACAAGTCTTGATTGACTGTCAGCTATTTATGAATAGCATCCATTACTGCTCCTTACTCATCCAAATATCCATTGATCCAGTGAGCTGTGCAGCCATATTTACAATCTCCATCCATCCATTCAATGATTGGACAAGGTTCTATAATATAAAATGTGCTGTAAATTACTTGCAGTTTTTTCAATATTTCTGGAGCAGAGAACACCTCCTACCCCACAAGCCTTCCTTCCAGTGGCAGGCTCACTCACTCCACTCGCTTACCACATATAGTATAAGGGCTGGTGTGATAAATTTGTCATGGTAGGTTTTGGTTCCTTGAACAGCCTTGGTGTGATAAACCTCTCAAACTGCTGAAACAACAGAAGAAGCTGTGGTTTTGTTCTGCTGTCTGCATGCTGAGTTTGCAGATGCTGTTTCCTTGCTGATCGCACCCATAGCCAGGGCTTTAATAAGAACAGATTCCACTTATTGTCAATTCGTTTGTGAATTTTAACTGTAATCTACATGGTGATGGACCATGTGGTACTGACTTCCATACTAGCTGTTTGAACTTGAAGTTCCTGCCTGCCAGTTAGCCCATTAGTTACTGAAACACAGTCATCAAAGCTACAGGACTTTTTCTCTAATGGGACATAGTGAACTGCCATTAGAGGAAGACTCCTTAGCAGTGATACAGAGACCGGTTGCGGAGGTCTGCTGGTATTAATTCTTACTCCCTTTAGCCTCCTCTATTTATCTGGAGGGGAACCAGGCTCCAAGCAATAGATCTTTTCTGCTTGCCCTTTTGGCAAAATAGCATTTATAGCCCAGAGATTATAGTTACATCCCATTGTAACCTTCATGAAATGGTAAATTACTCATTCACCCAAGTGATATGATTGCATTTGGGTCCTGTATTTAATACACATTGTCATTTCAAAAGGGCCATTTGTATGAAATAGATTAGTGGTACTAGTTGGAAGCCCATTGTGACTACTGAGAATACATTCTTTCCTTCATCGTGTTTGCAAATTATATGTTTTGTTTCCTGTGACATGCTTGTTCTTTTCGATCATGAGTGATTTCTTCACCATCATAAGCTACTTTGTTGAATTAACTTGCAACCTTTTCATAGATATTAATTTTGAATTGATTTTTGGTATTGTAAACTTGCAAATACCAGTGGGTGTCCTGACACTGCAGAATCTAAATGAACATACTGAAGTAAAACAGACAGATATTTTTTTTTTATTTGAGCAGATGGGGTTTCAAAACTTTAAGGACCCTAAGTAGACTGGTTCTGAGTAAATAGCGAGAGGGAGAGTGTTCCAGCCTTGCGCTGTAATCACAGGGAAGGCACGTGAGCTATGAAACCTTGAAACAGAAACCAAGTAAGAAGTGGCAGAGTGGAAAGATCTGGAAGGAAATCCCCAGTGAACAACGAGATTCTGTAGTTTTTTAATCCTGGGCGTATTTTGTGAAGTAGCGCTACGCGTAGCTACGCAAAGTGCTCTTCGCACTACCCAGGCTACGCAAACTGTGTAGTGAGGTAGGGAAAATGCTGTTTGCACTGATTGCACAGTGCCGGATGCTTGTCCGCACTATGCAATCATTGCAAATGGCATCTTGCCCAGTGCAAGCGGTTGTTTTCTGCCGCTCAAGTAGATTTGTACTAGAGCAGCAGGTTTCTCAACGCGGACTATTAGTTTGTCATCACGAGCGGTCGCGAACATACGTGACCACTCGCAATGAGAAACATGACCTTCCCGCTTCGAGAATCTCGCCAGGAGGTTTATTTTCCAAGCTCGCGATCGGCAACTTGATGATGCTGATCGCGAACGAGGAAAAAGTCTCGCCGGGATGTTGAATTTGCTCGCTCGCGGTCGCCAACTTGAAGTTGAGGACCGCGAGCAAGCAAAAAATGACCGCTATGCGTTTTTGCACTGTGCGACATGCAATTCGCGTAGTATGTGGTAGCGCAAACTACGCACGCTCCGCGAGCCTAGTGTAGTCCTACGCCCAGGGTTATCGTTTTTGTGTGAGGATGAGTGAACCGTTTTATTACAGGAACAGAGCATCTTAAACATGCATCTCTTTTGAATGGGGAAGAAATAATTGAATATTGGTAATGTTCAGCGCTAATTTGGCTGCCGAGTTTTAAACAATTTGTAGCCTTCAAGACGGATAGAAAAGAAATGCTGTGAACAAGACGTTGTAATTGTCCAATCTGCTTATAATCAGCAATTGGATCAGATGTTGCTGAAGGCAGTAGGCTGGATTGTTTTTAGTATTTTATAATAAGGAAGTAAGTTTCTAGGCATGAGCATCAAAAGACATATTAGAATCAAAAATTATTCCTAGGTTACGGTTGTGTGTATTATAAAAGGCTAGCCCTTAGAGAATGATGGGACCAGGATGAGGACCAAAAGGAGGAATTTCCAAACACAAGACCTTAGTTGTATCTGAGTTGAGATGGAGTGAGTTGGTATTCATCCAGTCTGCAACTGTTAAATGCAGGATTTGAAGACATCATGAATGGAGCCACAACATTTTCCAAAATTAAGAATTAGCTGAGTATCTTCAATATAAGCAAAACAAATTGGAAGCCAACGGATGATAAAAGATCTTCTAACAGCACCACATATAGAAGAAAAGGGGGTGAACAAAGAGCAGACTCATGAGAAACTCTGCATCGTAGGATCGTGAAAGACAAGCGGTTAGAGGCAGTAGGACTGCCTGTGATTCAAAAAGAAGCTAAACCAGTCAATAACCATACCTTGCAGACCAGCTAGGTGGAGTCTGTCTAGAAGGATGTTATAGGAAACCGTGTCAAATGCCAACAAAAGATCTAATAGAATGAAGGGTGCGGAGCAGGATCATTCGGATGTCACTACCAGCGGCGATCAACTCGGTCCCTGTTTTAAGAGTGGGCCTAAAGCTGGATTGGAAAGTATTGAGGAGGTTGTTATTCTCAATTTGTTGGGCTAGCTGGCAGTTGACCCAACTTTCAAATACCTTTGTCAACACAGGAAGGAGGGACATGGGGGTTACTTTGAAAGAATCCCAGGTTTCAAGATGAGCTTCTTCAGGAATTTAAGAACAGGTTTGGTTTTACAGAAAGAGCCAGGAGCCACTAACAATAAAGTATGCTAGATAAACAGTAATGACGAAGAGGGATAGTGAGCATCTGTACAGAGCTCTAAAGTAAAACTAAAGCTATTAATGTACAAGAACAAAAACAACAAGCGATGGCAAAGGAAACAGAGCAGGCACTTATAAAACTCAAAGTGATTATTTGGCGATTTTGTATCTGTGGTTGTGAATATGTGAACTGTTTCTATTTCTCATAGTGATTAACCCATAATGTATGATCTTGAAAACTATTGATCTTTATAGTTTCAGAGTATTAATATTACGGTCACAAGTAAGAACATTGTCTGGGGTTCTTGCAATTCAGTTTTGCCTGTTGGGAGAAATAGATTTGGATTGCATTTATTTTAAGCTGAACAATAATCAAACATTGAAAACCATAAATGCAACTCATATAAGAGTATAATTAGGCTGTCCGGTTTTAGGTTTAAACCTATAATAACTGATAAAACCTCAGTGAGTGAAAATTAGTGCTCACCAATTCAAACATATAAACACTGAAAAACACCTGCACAACCACAAACTAAATGCCATTCAAAGAAATGGAAAAGAGAGTGAAAGAGTAATTTTTTGTTATATGAGCTAGTAGTAAGCAAGACTGGGCTCACATTCTGCATGAGTTTTGTTGTTTAGGGATGCTACCAAAATATTGTTTCTTCTTCCTTTTTTCAGTTTTGTGGTCTTCGGTCTAAAGATGCAGGGTTTAGAAGCATGTTTTAGGTCTTGTTTAATTATTTTATTAACTGTGGAGAATCTCAGGAAATATCAAAATCATATTTGATATTTTGGTCGTGTTTGATTTTTTCACTGATAGGTGAAATTGCTGGCTTCATAACAATCTTTCCTAATATGTGTTGTCACATTTAACCACAGAGAATGGGTAAAAACCCTCAATACATCAGCCCCCAGTTTCTAGTGAGTCAGTATTGATAGTAGGTGAATAGGCAACACCTCAGGCTTTAAACATTCAATCAAGGTATAGAGGCAAGTATATGTGAAAAGAGCGCTATCACCAAGCATCTCGGATAATGGTGAAAACATGACACCAGACTTTTGGAAAACATGGAACGCAGTGTCACTTGGAATGCTCTGCAAAAAAGGTTCTTTTCAAGTTCAACAAAGATTGAAGTGATATTGTTCGTAATTGCAGAGATTCCGCTATGTATATGAAAAAGTTGTGTGACGACCTGTCAAAATTATAAATATACCTGAGCTGAAGTGCTTCCCTGTAAGCGATCCTTGCCACTTGTTAGATGGTATGCTGAAAGCATCTTTACAACAATCTTCAGAGTTAATGAGGAATGCTATTGACTTTTTAGTCCATTCTGGTGCACTGTTTTCTTATAAACAAGAACTAAAACGCAAATATTTCTCATTTTGTGCCTTGGGTGGCATCAAAGAGTCACCCCGAATGTATCCCCTAACTGATGGCTCTCAGTCCAAGGGGCTATGAATGCTATATTATCCATGTGGCAACCGTTTACAGAATTTTTGCAGAGTGATGATGCCAAAGGCAAGAAATTTGAGGATCTTTGGTCGCATATTGATAGTGATGTGGAAAAAAGTACACTCTACTGCAGTCTTAGATTTTTACAGGAAAACATAACTGCTGTAGTGGCCATAATAATTTAAAGAAACTTGAGTCTGAAAAAACCCTTGTCTGCCAAGTGTCCCGCATAATTTGTGTAGATGTGAAACATCTCCTTGACTGTATCTTATCTTATCTTAATGGGGTTTTCTATAGCGCTCGGTCACCATAAGTTTCCTGGTGCTGATTGGTTGCTGAGAGATGTGAAGGAGGGGAACTAGCTAGACTGTGTGAAAAAGACTGGTTTTCAAAAGTTTTCTGAATTCCAGAAGGGAATTGGAAGATTTAAGCGAAAGAGACAGCGGGTTCCAGAGTTTGGGAGGCAAGTGAGCAAATCTACAGCCACCAAATGTTTTGAGCTTAATTGGAGGTGCAGCCAAGAGTTGGCGATGAGAGGACCGTAAGTTACGTACCGGACAGTAGGGAGTAACTAAAGATTTGAGGAAGGCGGGAGAAGTTCCAAACACAGCTTTGAAAGTCAGGCAGCCCATCTTAAACGCAGCCCTCTGTTCGACCGGCAGCCAGTGGAGTTTGCGGAGTAGTGGTTTCGCAGACTGCCACTTCGGGGTTTTATAGGCCATTCTAGCCACCTGGTTCTGCACAATTTGAATCCTGTGAAGAAGATATTTGGGTAGGCCATGGTACAGGGAGTTGGAGAAATCCAGGCGGGAGAGCACCAGGGCGATCAGGACTTGTATCAGGGCCTCGGGTGTGAGGAGATGGGAAACTTTCCTGATTTTCCTTAGCTGAGACATGCAAGATGACACAACAGCACCCACCTGAGGCTTGAGGGAGAGCTCTGTGTCAATGATAACCCCGAGACTCTTTGCTGACTTCACCGGGATAGGCGGGGAGCCAAGCTCCGCCGGCCAGAACTGTGGGCCCCAGTAAGTGGGGCTGTTACCCGGGAGGATTAGTTCTGTCTTCCCCGGGTTCAACTTGAGCTGGTTGAGGTTCATCCATTGCTGGATGTGTACCATAACCGCTTGACAGTCAAGGGCTGCATTAGGGGTATTAAGGGGGAAGATGATTTGCAAATCGTCTGCATAATTGAAGACGGTAATGTCCCACCTCTGCAAAGAATGGATGAGCGGATGGAGATAAAGATTGAAGAGCAGGGGGGACAGGGAGGATCCCTGGGGCACTCCGCAGATGGATGGTTCCTTAGCGGCCATGAAAGGGCCTAGACGAACCGCCTGGGTTCTGCCTGTCAAAAAAGATTTGATCCAGGCCAAAGCCAGGCCCCGGATGCCGGCTTGTTCGATACGGTGGAGGAGGATGTTATGGTCCACCGTGTCGAATGCTGCCGACAAATCCAGTAAGACAAGCGCCTGAGGAGACCCTTTGTCGGCATTGCCCCTTAGAGAGTCCATGACTGCCAAGATCACAGCCTCGGTAGAGTGGGCAGGTCTAAAGCCGGCTTGATTGGGTTCGAGGTGGCCAGAGCACTCGATGAACTGAGAAAGGCAGCTGGTGACGTGCGCCTCCAGGAGTTTGGATAGGTAGGGCAGGAGAGAAATAGGCCGGTAGTTGGCAAGGTCCTCCGGGTCAGCTCCAGGCTTTTTCAGCAGGGGTACCAAAACAGCCTCCTTAAAGGAGTTAGGTACCGTGCCAGTCTCAAGGGAGGTGTTTAACAAAGGCAGAATGCAGTCCGACAGAGCCAGGCAAATGTCGCCGAGAACAGAGGGGGGACAACAATCATTGGGTGAGCCGGATTTAACTTGATGAGCGAGTTTGGCCAGAGTAGAAGAATCAAGGACGGGGAAACATGATAGTGAGAGTGGATTTCCAGGAGAGGAGGCTGGTTTAGCAGCGGAGGAAACGGAAGGGATGGTATTATTAATCTTAATAGTTTTTTCAATGAAAAAACTATTTAAGGCGTTGCAGGACTCTTGGGTGGGGGCCTGGGAAGGGAGGGTTCTAGCGTCAGACGTCAGCTCACTCATGATTCTGAAAATCTCCTTAGACTTGTTAGGGGCAACGAGGATCCTTTCAGAGATGTGTGAGGATTTTGCTGCTGTAATTGCACTTTTATATTTTTTCCATGCCGCGACATATGCCTCTCTGTCAGTAGGCGAATAGTTGCGTCTCCACCTACGTTCCGTCTGGCGTAGTTCAAGCTGCTGGGTCTTCAGGGAGGTGTTAAACCACCTATGTGATTTGCTGTGACGGGAGCGAGGGAATCTGGAGAGGGGGGCAAAAAGATCGCGGGCTTTTGTGATCCAGTTGGAGAAATCATCCTCCAGAGTTTGGACAGTCGCGATACTGCGCAGTGGATGTTGGGTATCAGCCAGAGAAGTGAAAAAACATTGCGAATCAAGGGTACTCCATTTACGGGCGACCCCACCTGCCAGGGGAGGAGCCTTAACACGATCCCTGACTGTGATCACCGTGTCGATCATGTGGTGGTCCGACCAGATACAAGGAGTGATCACCGGACAGGAGAACGTGAGGTTGTGGGTCCAGATGTGATCTAATATATGACCCCTGATATGGGTAGAGGAGGGGACGAGTTGGGTCATGTTGAAGTTAGAGAGGACTTCAAACAGCTCGGCTGCATGGGGGCCAGCGTCGCTATCATTGTACGAGTAATTAAAATCGCCAAACATAGCGACTCGGGCAGATGAGGTAATCAGATTAGCTAGCTGTTCGCTAAAGGTGATGGGGAACAGAGGCATAGAGTAAGGGGGGCGGTAAAGGACAATGAGAGTAAGAGCTCCCTCCCCCGTTTCCAGGCTGATAATAGGGTTGTCTACGTCAGCAAGGGTGAGAGAAGACGTAGAGAAGAATTTGAACTCCTTTCGTATGACAGCTGCCACCCCTCCACCAGCGCGGCCAGGAGGCCGGTTCATATTGAGCATGTAGTAGGCTGGGGGCAATGCTGCCAGAATATCAGGGAGAGAGTCGTCTGTCAGCCAGGTTTCGGTGATAAGGAGAATATCGGGGCTTTCGTCGGTAAGTAGAATGAAAAGGTCAGCCTGATGTTTTAGGAATGAACGTGTATTTAAGTATAATACACGTATGCGCGTGTCACTAATATGAGGACATGTTGAGGGCTTGACACTGGGACGTGAGAGGGAAGCTATGCGCGCAATGCCCAGTGATGAAATACAATCTAGGCAAGCAGGAGATAAGGCACAGTGTGCGGATTGAAGATTTCTCAGGACACAGGGAGAGTAAGTGAGGGAAGTGACAGCATCCCTGGCACCTCCTTAGCGCAGATGGGCGCAGACGGGCAGGACTCTGGCAGGACTCCGGCGCGAGTCAGGCGCGTCCGCAGAACGCGTCCGCTGCGTGGAGGCATGGACATCCCCTTTTATGCGCAACTAGAGCGCGATGAATCCCAGCCACACACAATATGGCCGCCGCTATTCTGTGCCCGGGACCAGCTCCACAGCGTCAATGCTCGGCTGGGAGTGGGCCAGGGCTGCGGGAAGGAGGGGGAAAGGAGTCAGCAGGTAAAGCTTCTTTAGTCAAGCTATTTTAGGAAGAGTTGCTATTTAGTAAATAAAACGCCGATTTCTGCTAGATTTCAAGTAAGGAACAAGTAAAATTAGAGCAACACAAAGCAACACAGCCTCCCGTCTTCCGCCTCAGGAGGGACTCAGACACTCACACAATCGAGCGCTGGGTCGATCGGGACCCCTTTTATGCGCAACTAGAGCGCGATGAATCCCAGCCACACACAATATGGCCGCCGCTATTCTGTGCCCGGGACCAGCTCCACAGTGTCAATGCTCGGCTGGGAGTGGCCCAGGGCTGCGGGAAGGAGGGGGAAAGGAGTCAGCAGGTAAAGCTTCTTGAGTCAAGCTATTTCAGGCAGAGTTGCTATTTAGTAAATAAAACGCCGATTTCTGCTAGATTTCAAGTTAAGAACAAGTAAAATTAGAGCAACACAAAGCAACACAGCCTCCCGGCTTCCCCCAGTAGGCTGGGCGACACCTTTAGTGACTTTGGCACTGCAACATGTTCCATGTTAGAGTGCTTGCCACGTGGTAAGCAAAGCAATGTTGAAGAGAAATTCAGGAACTTTTATTTTACAATGCATAAGAAATGGCTTGCAATGATGTATAGAAATGTCCCTTCACCACCAATCGAATTTGAAGTCAGTGAAACCTCAATGTGGTAATCTGTACAAGTTCTAGATCCCTTCCGTAAAGGGGAATTTCCTTCGTAGTTGCAAAAGTGCCGCTTCATTTGTGACTGCTTCAATAATTCTGAGGGCATAAGTGCCCAGTTCAACTCAACTGTTGCAGAACCTGCCCTGTGCATCGTAATCTTCAAGTGCAGCAGTATTGGCATGGAAAGCTATGTCAGTGACCAGACTTAAAAAATTGTGTACTGCCTGTTTTGGCTTTGCCCATCTCAAGTGCCAATGTTGAGAGGAGCTTTTCACAGAAGTTTACATGGGAATGAAAGTGCGAGTGCACATGACCAAAGATTTACTGAAGAAATAGTGTATGGTGTAGTACAATAAGTTTAATTTTTAAAAATCTATTTGGACCTCATATACACTATACGTGCATTCTCTATATACCATGCACTGTCAGTGCAGAAAGCAAGCAATAATAAAAGCAAAATGTTCCATAAACACTGGAAAAACACTGTTTCTGTTGTTTAATGCACAAAAATGTGTAACCATTGATAATCACTGTTTTTAAGGTATTGAAATCACTTGAAAACACTGAAAAAACCCCACCAGAACTTAACAAAAGTAGAAACTGAAAACAGGAAAGCCTAAGTAATATATTTTTCCAATGCAGTTAGAACAACATATTGCAACTCTTTGAATAGGGAGATTAGTTTGCATTTTTATTATGCAAATTTTGCACTTTAACTTCAAAATTTGAATCAGGTTTTTTATGTGTATAATTTTCTTTCATTGCTTCTTTTGTCACTTCATATGCTGTGCATCCTTGCCTCACTCCTTTCTTAAAGTCTCTACACTTACCCCATTCCTTGCTGTGTCCCCCCGTCTTATGAGTCAGAAAGTTATCAAAGCAGCAGAGCATAAGGCTGGAGAATGGTACTGAAATATTGAGTTTTAAATATCACCCTACAAAAATATCACAGCAACAATATTGACAACCAAAATGCCAACAAGGTAAGTATATAAAGGAAAGCGGAGGGTGCCTTTTGTTAGCTTCACAACTATGTACCTCAATGATATATATTGTTAAGATATATAGATTCTGTGCATGGCATGGTGTTGGGTGCAGCGCCTGTGCCCACTCCCCTGTGGGCACCAAACGTCTGCCACGTACAGCCTTTGGCCTTGCATGTAACACTGACCAGTTCTACCAGCCCGCGCATTGAAGGTACTGCCCCTGTCCCAGATCAAACCCTTCCCGCGCCTGAACAAATTTGATGAAGGTGTTGTTTATAAATAAAGTGGCCAGAACCAAACCTGGAAGGACATATTCTCTACAGTTGTTCAGACTGGGGCCACTTCTGCGGACATCGGGGCGGCACCACCGTTTTTGCCATGGCTAATCTGCCCATTAAGGACATCAGTAGCATGTTTATCAATGCTACTGTGTGCTTTGGGAATTCGAGTACCTTAGTGATGTTTAGATGAAGCACTTGTGCATCCCCATGCGCTACATGTGTTCTCAGATACCGGAAAATGTCAGTCTCTCATCTCAACCCTAGTTTGGGCATTAGCTCTGTGCTATGTACCGTCAGCCCTGCTAGTGGGAACACCAAAGACTTTTGCCTGTTACGTTGCAAGCCTGAATATAATGCAAAGTGATCCAACAACTGCAGGAGTTTCGGAATCGCCTTACGAGGGTATGCAACATAAAACAGAGCATCATCTGCATATAGTGAGACGAGGTGAGTACCACACCCAAGTTGTATTACCCAGCGGTCACGATCGCGTCTTGCCCACACCGCCATGGGCTCTATGGCCAGAGCAAAAAGCAACAGTGACAGTGGGCATCCCTGCTGGGTGCCTTGCCCCAGTAACCACTGCACAGATCTAGTCTGACCCAGTCAGACCCTGACACTTGGTTCCGTATACAATATTGTAATCCACTTTTAATAGTGCAGGCCAATCTCGATATTCTTGGTCCTTCCAGCAAGTATCCCCAGTCCACTGTATTGAATGCTTTTTCGAGGTCGATGGAAACCAGCGCCATCTCCTCTGTGGCTCCCTGTGTCTCGTGTATTACATGTGCTAAGCGCCGGATGTTCATAGATGAGCTACAGTCCGGGATGAATCTGCACTGATCCTCATGAGCCAAATACTCCATATAAGGGTCAGCCTTTTGGCCAGCACCTTGCATAAAATGTTCATGTCCCTGTTTATCATTGTAAGTTTTTGGTATGCTGCGGGGTCCTCACTGTCTCCTATCTACGCCCAGCTTGGGGAGCATGCAAATGTCACTTTCACATATTGTTGGGAGCAGAATCCCTTTCTCAAATGTTTCAACAAATGTCTGTAGTAGTGGTTTGACTAGCTTTGCTGAGTATGCTTGATAATATTCGATTGGTATCCCATCTCCCCCTGGTGCCTTGGCTTTAGGTATGTCTGCAATTGCCTCCACTATCTCTTGTTTACTTATCCGTGCTTCCAGCTCTAACTGGGCTGTCTCAGGAAGTCTCCTCAATTGGAGGAATGGAACGTAGGACTCAGCCCTGACTGATGGGTCAGCTGTATATACCTGCTGCAGGTGTCGCTGAAATTCTTCTAATATACATACTCAGGAGTGTACCAATTCTCCCGACTGGTTATGTATACATGTGATCAGTGGGGGTGCCTGCTCCCTGCGCAGTATCCATGCTCATAGCCTGACGGACTTATCTCCCTCTGCATGCAGTCTTTGTCGATATCTGGTATCCAGCCAATCCCATGTGCCAGCAACCTGCTCACGCAATGTATGCTCCCTCTCTTGAATGTCTCCCTGACCCTGCATACCCGACTGGAGTTCTCCTAATGAGCCCTACCTGTCCTGCAGCTCACATTGCAATTGCCTCCGTACACTATAAGTTAGTCCCATTCCTGCCCCACGGACCACCGCTTTCATTGCATCCCACTTGTTGGCTCTATTATCTGTGGTGTTCCACTTGAAAGACATATAGTCTGTCAGTGTTGTCGAGGGGGACTCTCTACCGACTTGATCTTCCAAGAGATCCGATGGTGGCCGCCAATAGCGAGGACCCTGCTCCCTGACAGCCCATTGTATCGTGTAGCTCACTGGTGCATGATCAGTCAAAAATTAAGCTAAAAGAGTTATTTCTGCTGCTAGAAGGGCAGGGGTTTCCATTGCTAAGATCCTCTCTAACCTACAGTGCATATTATGTGTGGGCATGAAACATGTGTATAGCTTCTGTGTTGAGTGGGTGGTTAGCCAGATATTCCTTAAACCCAGACAATGCATCACGTTCTGCAGCTGTTTAGTCATTCGCGGTTTGGCACCCCTTCTATGCGGATGGCAATCCAGATCCAAATCCAAGACACAATTCAAGTCCACCAACCATATAAGTGGAGTGTCTGGAACCGCAGTGATCAGATCCTGCAGTGCCATAAAAAATGTAAAGTATTCAGTATAGTTATATATTTGCCATCAAGCTTCCCCCTTAAAAGCACATAGCAGCCCCCAACATTGGCATCCGTATACTGGATCATAAAGGGGTTCTAGGAGCCACCCAAATCAGTGTGCCCCTGGCATAGATGGAGTGCAAGTAATGGAACACCTCCACTTTTTTGCTAACCTTCTTGCCCCTATGCCATCCAAATGTGTCTCCTGCAACATGTAAATGTTACATTGTGCCTTTTAAGAAACAAAAGGACTCTATTTCGTTTGGTGCATGTACCCAACCCTCTGACATTCCAGATATAGGAACCTTACCTTCTGTGCCATATTCTATTGTTTGTGTTCTCTTCCTTTCAGTGGCAATGGAATTACTGCTCTTGTATGTCAACCAGCTCATTTTTTATACCACAACTTGCATTGATCCATAAACAAGAACCCAAACTACCCCTCCACCCTCACATGAACAACACCCAGCTAACTTCACAGATACTGCCCACCCTCCGCTTGTGCGAGGACGTGCACAGCATCCCTATCAACCTAACAGGGGCAACAAGTAGATTTATTTTCCCCAGTCCATCCACCTTTTACTTATCGGTAGTCATATTGCAATTCTAAGCCTCAACTCCTTCTATGTTACTATTATCAGTTTCACGACTTTCCTTTCTATGTCTATTCACTCATGCAGGCATCCCAACCACCACCCGATCTCTCTGAACGATCATTTAGCTGAATTCTCAAACATCGACCAGAGCACTATACAGTTTTTACCAAGCAACCTTGCAGTGTTGGGTCACAATCTCATTACAAGTATTTTTACACGTCAGCTAGTCCCTCTCCCCCTTGGGAGCCTCTTCCATTGGTGTCTCAGGCACAGTGTCTATTGTCAGTCCCAGATTCCAAGCCTCTGCCTCCCACCCAGCAGGGGTCGCTACGAGAGGATTATTCATCAGGTCCTCATCTTCAGGGGCATCCAACTGCAATGATCCATCCTCACCCACCTTTAACCTTCGCTGCGTTGGCTCACTCATGTTCTGTGTCTCCTCTCGACCCTTCTGCTGCCCATGGCCTTTAGCTAGTCTTGTTTCCCATCTTCTCCTCCTCCCCTGCCGTTCGCCGGGCGGGTACACCTCTCCCGGGTCTCCAGCCAGTCCCAAACGTCCCTGGGGAGTCAAAGAAGTGTGCCTTGCCCCCTGTTATAACCTTCAACTTTGTGGGCTACAAAAGCATATACTGCATATTCAATTCCTGTAGTTTGCGCTTTACCCCTAGAAAGGATTTTTGAAGATCTTGAACTTGCTTAGAATAGTCCAGGTACAGAGCAACCTTATTGCTTTCGAGCTAGAGATTCTGATGATCCTGGTCTTTCCGCAGGATGCAATCCCTGTCCCGGTAGTTAAGGATTTTGACTATGATTGCTCAGGGCTGTGCCCCGAGGGCGAAGGCGGGACCAGGACTCTAGGAGCTCTCTTTACAACAAAAATGTCCAACAATCCCTTGGGTCGTAGTGGAGTGTGAATCCAATGTGCTAGGAATTGCTCAGCAGCTCCCTGTTCTGCTTTTTTCCGGAATGCCCAGCATACAATGCAGCCCCCTCTTTGCAGCCAGGCTTCCCGGTTGCGATGTCCAGACTTTCACCTGGTGAAGTGGCTGGCCCCGGCCACGCCAGCCTACAGCTCCGGGCTGCAGCTGCGTCTCAATTCGCCATGGTGGCGAAATAGGCCCTCGCTTCTCTGCGAACCCATGGGGATCTGCTCGCCACCTATACCTGCAGCCGGCGGCAAGGAGGAGAATAGAGCCCCCTCCAGTGCACCACCCGCACACCAGCTCCGCCTCAGAGGCCTCCACTGGAGAGGGAACTGCAGATAGGAGCCGTAGCTGCTGCTCCGTCTCTCACGCACCGGTCAGGATCACCAAGCCCGTCCACAATGGATCCACTGCGGTCTCCAACGGGATCTGACTGGTCATCCACAGGCCGGATGGCCGCAGGTTGCCGAGTAGTGCAAGCGAGGAACGTCTTCAGGCACCAGTTCAGTTCGGCTCTGGTGCAGAGGGAGCCATGCTCAGGCTCAGCCTCAGGCCACCTACTTCCGCAGGCCCGAGCAGCATCTTCCTTGCACCTCGATGCTCAGGATGTTACGGCTGATGTATCTTTTCGCCACTCGGGCCAACAATTTGGGGGATCAGCGCAAATCGTTCCCAATGTCTTTCTGCTACTTGTAGCTACTTTTTACAGGATTTTACAAGGATTTATGGGCAAACAGACTGGTAGCTCGAGAGGCCATGTTGCTTGGCCACACCCCCCTTTGCATATATCTTTACATAAACTTCGTATTTATATTTCAAAATGACAATGATCAGTTTTCCAAATACTATAATCTGTGTTTTCACTATGTACATCTTTTTTAGGGCTCGGGCC
This sequence comes from Lissotriton helveticus, assembly GCF_964261635.1. NCBI lineage: Eukaryota > Metazoa > Chordata > Amphibia > Caudata > Salamandridae > Lissotriton > Lissotriton helveticus. Next base: position 1,071,038,488 of record NC_136067.1, on the reverse strand, counting down.
TACGTCACACGAAGTGGGGCGGGGCTTCCGAGCTCTAATGGTATAAAAAAAAAAAAGTTCAGTAAGGGCTGTGGGCTGCCGCATTCCAGAAAGCACGCGTTTTTTGCGTGTGGTATTCTGCCATGTGAATGGTAATTGGTCCAGGCAAGGCTGTGTTTAAGTAAGGCAGCACGCCATAGGGCTTTGGAATTTTTGCAATGTCCACTTCCTGCATAAAGACACGCGCAGAAGAATACATAAATCCTCAATTACCAGCTGTCCGAGGTGCCGCGCTGGGAGCGTGTGCACTGATGTGTTTTTTTTCCCCTTCAGCTCTGTGTGCGCGCCGGCAAACCCGCGCCTGCTCTTTGACTGAGGTAGGCTAAACAAGCATTGGCAAAGCAAATAGGACTCTCCTATACAAAATCTGTTGGTTTTGTCAGGGATATGTTTAGCCATGTTGTACAGCAGCCTGGCTAGTAGTGTAGAGTAGGGAGTGCAGAGTAGGGAGTGCAGAGTAGGGAGTGCAGAGTAGGGAGTGCAGAGTAGGGAGTGCAGAGTAGGGAGTGCAGAGTGCAGAGTAGTGAGGGCAGAGTAGTGAGTGCAGAGTGCAGAGTAGTGAGGGCAGAGTAGTGAGTGCAGAGTAGTGAGGGCAGAGTGCAGAGTAGGGAGGGCAGAGTGCAGAGTAGTGAGGGCAGAGTAGTGAGGGCAGAGTAGTGAGGGCAGGGTAGTGAGGGCAGAGTAGGGAGTGCAGAGTAGGGAGTGCAGAGTAGGGAGTGCAGAGTAGGGAGTGCAGAGTAGGGAGTGCAGAGTAGTGAGGGCAGAGTAGTGGGGGCAGAGTAGTGAGGGCAGAGGGCAGAGTAGTGAGGGCAGAGGGCAGAGTAGTGAGGGCAGAGTAGTGAGGGCAGAGTAGTGAGGGCAGAGTAGTGAGGGCCGAGTAGTGAGGGCCGAGTAGGGAGGGCCGAGTAGGGAGTGCAGAGTAGGGAGTGCAGAGTAGGGAGTGCAGAGTAGGGAGAGGAGAAGTGAGTAGTGAGTAGAGTAGTGAGTAGTGAGTAGAGTAGTGAGTAGTGAGTTGAGTAGTGAGTAGAGTAGTGAGTAGTGAGTTGAGTAGTGAGTAGTGAGTAGAGTAGTGAGTAGTGAGTAGAGTAGTGAGTAGAGTAGTGAGTAGTGAGTAGAGTAGTGAGTAGTGAGTAGAGTAGTGAGTAGAGTAGAGTAGTGAGTGCAGAGTAGTGAGTAGTGAGTGCAGAGTAGTGAGTGCAGAGTAGTGAGTAGAGCAGTGAGTAGTGAGTAGAGCAGTGAGTAGAGTAGTGAGTAGTGAGTGCAGAGTAGTGAGTAGTGAGTAGAGTAGTGAGTAGTGAGTAGAGTAGTGAGTAGAGTAGTGAGTAGAGTAGTGAGTAGAGTAGTGTGCAGAGTAGTGAGTAGTGAGTGCAGAGTAGTGAGTAGAGTAGTGAGTAGTGAGTAGAGTAGTGAGTAGAGTAGTGAGTAGTGAGTGCAGAGTAGGGAGTAGAGTAGTGAGTAGTGAGTAGAGTAGTGAGGTGAGTAGTGAGTAGAGTAGTGAGGTGAGTAGTGAGTAGAGTAGTGAGGTGAGTAGAAAGTAGTGAGTAGTGAGTGGAGAGTAGTGAGTAGTGAGCAGAGTAGTGAGTAGTGAGCAGAGTAGTGAGTAGTGAGCAGAGTAGTGAGTAGTGAGCAGAGAAGTGAGTAGTGAGTGCAGAGTAGTGAGTAGTGAGTAGAGTAGTGAGTAGAGTAGTGAGTAGAGTAGTGAGTAGAGTAGTGAGTAGAGTAGTGAGGTGAGTAGTGAGTAGAGTAGTGAGTAGTGAGCAGAGTAGTGAGTAGTAAGTGCAGAGTAGTGAGTAGTGAGTAGAGTAGTGAGTAGAAAGTAGTGAGTAGAGTAGTGAGTAGAGTAGTGAGTAGAGTAGTGAGTAGTGTGTAGAGTAGTGTGTAGAGTAGTGGGTAGAGTAGTGGGTAGAGTAGTGGGTAGAGTAGTGGGTAGAGTAGTGAGTAGAGTAGTGAGTGCAGAGTAGTGAGTAGTGAGTAGAGTAGTGAGTAGAGTAGTGAGTAGTGAGTGCAGAGTAGTGAGTAGAGTAGTGAGTAGAGTAGTGAGTAGTGAGTAGAGTAGTGAGTAGAGAGTAGAGTAGTGAGTAGAGTAGTGAGTAGTGAGTAGAGTAGTGAGTAGTGAGTAGAGTAGTGAGTAGAGAGTAGAGTAGTGAGTAGAGTAGTGAGTAGTGAGTAGAGTAGTGAGTAGTGAGTAGAGTAGTGAGTAGAGAGTAGAGTAGTGAGTAGAGTAGTGAGGTGAGTAGAGTAGTGAGCAGAGTAGTGAGTAGTGAGCAGAGTAGTGAGTAGTGAGCAGAGTAGTGAGTAGTGAGTAGTGAGCAGAGTAGTGAGTAGTGAGTGCAGAGTAGTGAGTAGTGAGTAGAGTAGTGAGTAGAGTAGTGAGTAGAGTAGTGAGTAGAGTAGTGAGTAGAGTAGTGAGTAGAGTAGTGAGTAGTGAGCAGAGTAGTGAGTAGTGAGTGCAGAGTAGTGAGTAGTGAGTAGAGTAGTGAGTAGAAAGTAGTGAGTAGAGTAGTGAGTAGAGTAGTGAGTAGTGTGTAGAGTAGTGTGTAGAGTAGTGGGTAGAGTAGTGGGTAGAGTAGTGGGTAGAGTAGTGGGTAGAGTAGTGAGTAGAGTAGTGAGTGCAGAGTAGTGAGTAGTGAGTAGAGTAGTGAGTAGAGTAGTGAGTAGTGAGTGCAGAGTAGTGAGTAGAGTAGTGAGTAGAGTAGTGAGTAGTGAGTAGAGTAGTGAGTAGAGAGTAGAGTAGTGAGTAGAGTAGTGAGTAGTGAGTAGAGTAGAGTAGTGAGTAGTGAGTAGAGTAGTGAGTAGAGAGTAGAGTAGTGAGTAGAGTAGTGAGTAGAGTAGTGAGTAGTGAGTAGAGTAGTGAGTAGAGAGTAGAGTAGTGAGTAGAGTAGTGAGGTGAGTAGAGTAGTGAGTAAAGTAGTGAGTGCAGAGAAGTGAGTAGTGAGTAGAGAAGTGAGTAGTGAGTAGAGTAGTGAGTAGTGAGTAGAGTAGTGAGGTGAGTAGTGAGTAGTGAGTGCAGAGTAGTGAGTAGTGAGTAGAGTAGTGAGTAGTGAGTAGAGTAGTGAGTAGAGTGCAGAGTAGTGAGTAGAGTGCAGAGTAGTGAGTAGTGAGTGCAGAGTAGTGAGTAGTGAGTGCAGAGTAGTGAGTAGTGAGTGCAGAGTAGTGAGTAGTGAGTGCAGAGTAGTGAGTAGTGAGTAGAGTAGTGAGGTGAGTAGTGAGTAGTGAGTGCAGAGTAGTGAGTATAGTAGTCAGTAGTGAGTAGAGTAGTGAGTAGAGTAGTGAGTAAAGTAGTGAGTGCAGAGTAGTGAGTAGAGAAGTGAGTAGTGAGTAGAGTAGTGAGTAGTGAGTAGAGTAGTGAGTAGAGTAGTGAGTAGAGTAGTGAGTAGAGTAGTGAGTAGAGTAGTGAGTAGTGAGTAGAGTAGTGAGTAGTGAGTAGAGAGTAAAGTAGTGATGGCAGAGTAGTGAGTAGAGTAGTGAGTAGAGTAGTGAGTAGAGTAGTGAGTAGAGTAGAGTAGTGAGTAGAGTAGTGAGTAGAGTAGTGAGTAGAGTAGTGAGTAGTGAGCGCAGAGTAGTGAGTAGAGTAGTGAGTAGAGTAGTGAGTAGAGTAGTGAGTAGAGTAGTGAGTAGAGTAGTGAGTAGAGTAGTGAGTAGTGAGTAGAGTAGTGAGTAGAGTAGTGAGGTGAGTAGAGTAGTGAGTAAAGTAGTGAGTGCAGAGTAGTGAGTAGAGAAGTGAGTAGAGTAGTGAGTAGTGAGTTGAGTAGTGAGTAGAGTAGTGAGTAGTGAGTAGAAAGTAGTGAGTAGAGTAGTGAGTAGTGAGCAGAGTAGTGAGTAGTGAGCAGAGTAGTGAGTAGTGAGCAGAGTAGTGAGTAGTGAGCAGTGAGTGCAGAGTAGTGAGTAGTGAGTGCAGAGTAGTGAGTAGTGAGTAGAGTAGTGAGTAGAGTAGTGAGTAGTGTAGTGAGTAGAGTAGTGAGTAGAGTAGTGAGGTGAGTAGAGTAGTGAGTAAAGTAGTGAGTGCAGAGTAGTGAGTAGAGAAGTGAGTAGAGTAGTGAGTAGTGAGTTGAGTAGTGAGTAGAGTAGTGAGTAGTGAGTAGAAAGTAGTGAGTAGAGTAGTGAGTAGTGAGCAGAGTAGTGAGTAGTGAGCAGAGTAGTGAGTAGTGAGCAGAGTAGTGAGTAGTGAGCAGTGAGTGCAGAGTAGTGAGTAGTGAGTGCAGAGTAGTGAGTAGTGAGTAGAGTAGTGAGTAGAGTAGTGAGTAGTGTAGTGAGTAGAGTAGTGAGTAGAGTAGTGAGGTGAGTAGTGAGTAGAGTAGTGAGTAGTGAGCAGAGTAGTGAGTAGTGAGTGCAGAGTAGTGAGTAGTGAGTAGAGTAGTGGGTAGAGTAGTGGGTAGAGTAGTGGGTAGAGTAGTGGGTAGAGTAGTGGGTAGAGTAGTGGGTAGAGTAGTGAGTAGAGTAGTGAGTGCAGAGTAGTGAGTAGTGAGTAGAGTAGTGAGTAGAGTAGTGAGTAGTGAGTGCAGAGTAGTGAGTAGAGAGTAGAGTAGTGAGTAGAGTAGTGAGTAGAGTAGTGAGTAGAGAGTAGAGTAGTGAGTAGAGTAGTGAGGTGAGTAGAGTATTGAGTAAAGTAGTGAGTGCAGAGAAGTGAGTAGTGAGTAGAGAAGTGAGTAGTGAGTAGAGTAGTGAGTAGAGTAGTGAGGTGAGTAGTGAGTGCAGAGTAGTGAGTATAGTACTCAGTAGTGAGTAGAGTAGTGAGTAGAGTAGTGAGGTGAGTAGAGTAGTGAGTAAAGTAGTGAGTGCAGAGTAGTGAGTAGAGAAGTGAGTAGTGAGTAGAGTAGTGAGTAGTGAGTAGAGTAGTGAGTAGTGAGTAGAGTAGTGAGTAGAGTAGTGAGTAGTAAGTAGAGAGTAAAGTAGTGAGTGCAGAGTAGTGAGTAGAGAAGTGAGTAGTGAGTAGAGTAGTGAGTGCAGAGTAGTGAGTGCAGAGTAGTGAGTGGAGAGTAGTGAGTGGAGAGTAGTGAGTAGAGTAGTGAGTAGTGAGCAGAGTAGTGAGTAGTGAGTGCAGAGTAGTGAGTAGAGTAGTGAGTAGAGTAGTGAGTAGTGAGTGCAGAGTAGTGAGTAGTGAGTAGAGTAGAGTAGTGAGTAGGACATCACAGGCAGCAGCTGTGCAAGCTTCTTACACTCAGAAGGAGACCACAGGCAGCTGAGTTGCAAGCTTCTCCCACTCACAAGAAGGACATCACAAACAGCAGCGGTGCAAGCTTCTCACACTCACAAGAAGGACATCACAAACAGCAGCGGTGCAAGCTTCTCACACTCACAAGGAGACCACAGGCAGCTGAGGTGCAAGCTTCTCCCACTCACAAGAAGGACATCACAAGCAGCAGTGGTGCAAGCTTCTCACACTCACAAGAACGACATCACAGGCAGCAGCAGTGCAAGCTACTTACACTCACAAGGAGACGACAGGCAGCAGAGGTGCAAGCTTCTCACACTCGCAAGAACGACATCACAAGCAGCAGTGGTGCAAGCTTCCCTTACACACTCACAGCAGGTACTGTGCCAAGGCAGCAGCAGCAACAGAGCAAGAGTCCCTTACAAAGAACAGGCACAGCACAGAGATGCACAATGCAATCTTCTCATACTCACAGGCAGCAGCGGTGCAAGCTTCTCACACTCACACGAAGGACATCACAGGCAGCAGCTGTGCAAGCTTGTTACACTCACAAGGAGACCACAGGCAGCTGAGGTGCAAGCTTCTCCCACTCACAAGAAGGACATCACAAGCAGCAGCGGTGCAAGCTTCCCTCACACACTCACAGCAGGTACTGTGCCAAGGCAGCAGCAGCAACAGAGCAAGAGTCCCTTATAAAGAACAGGCACAGCACAGAGATGCACAATGCAATCTTCTCATACTCACAGGCAGCAGCTGTGCAAGCTTCTCACACTCACAAGAACGACATCACAGGCAGCAGCAGTGCAAGCTTCTTACACTCACAAGAAGGACATCACAGGCAGCAGCAGTGCAAGCTTCTTACACTCACAAGGAGACCACAGGCAGCAGAGGTGCAAGCTTCTCCCACTCACAAGAGGACATCACAAGCAGCAGCGGTGCAAGCTTCTCACACTCACAAGAACGACATCACAGGCAGCAGCAGTGCAAGCTTCTTACACTCACAAGGAGACCACAGGCAGCAGAGGTGCAAGCTTCTCACACTCACAAGAAGGACAACACAGGCAGTAACGGTGCAATATTCTCACACTCACAAGGAGATCACTGGCAGTGCACACCACATGAACACACTCCATAACACATAGCAACAATACATTGGCATTTACAATGCCATTAGCTCAAACTCAAATAAATCCGAGCCCGATTGCATTTCTAATGCTTGTTTAAGGTGTGTGATCGCTTTCACTGGAGGCTTGCGAGATCACAGACTTATGCATTTTGTTCTAATCTGTTGTACAGAGTTCTTTTTTACCTTTTCAGTTATTAGGTTTCGCTGGAGGGCGGAGCTCTTAGCTCCGCCTCCAGAGAAATCTCTTGATTTCCAGTAAGGAGAATGGAATACGCCCCCCTGTCCCATTGGCTAGCTCCATAAATGGAGGCTAGCCATTGGAACAGAGATCTGTCCGTCAAGGCCGGACCAGATTCGGGGGCGTTCCCGAGATTTTTTCCCAGGGCGGAGTTACGTTTTCTCCCGTTCCCTCCCCTTTCACTGATGCGCTGTCCATTTCCGCCCCCCCTCGCTGTCCTGTGCACGTTTCCCACCGTCCCTGTCCTCTCCCCCCCCCCGCCGTCCGTGTCCTGTCCCGCCCCCTCCCGCCGTCCGTGTCCTCTCCCGCCCCCTCCCGCCGTCCGTGTCCACTCCCGCCCCCTCCCGCCGTCCGCGTCCACTCCCGCCCCCTCCCGCCGTCCGTGTCCGTAAAAATCAGCCCCCGCCTGCCTACCTAAGGAGAAGGGCCGCTGCGCTGCCCGCAGCGACCCGGAAGTGGTTGGCCGGCCGGCCAATCCCAGCGCGGCCGGCCGGAAGTGCCCGCCCCCGCAGCCCGGGGGGAAGAAAGAAGAAGCATGGCGGGGCGAGGCAGGGCGCCATCGCAGGTATGAAAAGCTCACACAGACCTCTGTACCTTGACGCACGGGGAGGTCGCTTTGTTTTGAGGGGCTCGGGGCCGCGCAATAGGTGTTTCTCTGCCTACGGCTTATAGAATTTTGTGATCAGATATATATTCGCTGTCCTTAATGCACTTTAATGATTCGCGGGACAGTTCAGTTCTCATGCAACCTGGTATAACCTTTGAGATGGGAGTTTTTTTTTACCGCGGTGCATTAAAAGGGCCGTATTCGGGCTGCCCGTTCCTTATCGAATAAAACGGGACCACCCATGTTCTGGTCCCATCATTGTATTTTAACTTATTTTATATAGTGATTTTGCAATTGGATTTCTCTGATGGAAACTGAGGATGCTACAATAGTAATTACTTGTAACCGGCGTAGATTTGGGGGCGGGGGGTCGCGAGCTTTTACCTACAAATTCGTAATTGCCGGACGTGCGAGATCTGCACGCGAGAACCTCTATATACAGCTCAACGTAAACTGCAATCGACTGCCCACCCCACGTGTGATAATCTTGATATTTACGGGATCCTTCCTTGTGCCGCACCCTTGCTCGCTTCGGTTCTCACGCGCACCCATTCTCTGGCACTTGCTTCTAAAAGCTGCCCGCCCCTGTATACATTCATTTCAAAGTTGCCAGGACCATGCCTCATTCAGTGTCAACGTCCCCTCCCGTACATTGGCTTTATGTTTGAAGAGCATGCCTTGCTGGCCATATAGTACTGCGCATTTTATTCACTACTCAAACAAGTTTCGCCTCCGTGGCTGCCCTCGACATCACCCTGCTGGAGTTCATGTTCTCCATTATAGTGGGTTAGAGCTCGATGGTATGAAGCACGTTCGCCCCTTCACGTGCTCCGATTTTTTGTTTGTCCAGAATCCCCCCAAAAGCACACACCCCCTAGAACCAATGCACATTGTGTATGACTTCCAGGAACCCCGCCATCCTCCGAGCATTGCACTGATGTGAGGTCACAGATTCTTTTGTATCATCTGTTTAACCTCGCCGTGTTTGCCGAATCACAAACATACATACCAACATTTGAACAAGCATTTACAATGCAACGGTTTCGCCTTTGGAAATGTTAAAGCTATTTGCAATGTAAATGACAATGGCAATTATTTATCTGTTTTCAAAACCAACACATAAATACAAATGTTGTCATTTACAATGCCAATAACTCAAACTTTTCCAAAGGCGAAACCGTTGCATTGTAAATGCTTGTTATTGAATGACACTGTTTAATAATTAAATCAGTACAGAATTTACATTGTATTTATTACTTTGTTTACAAACTCACGGCTCTTATCAGACAATTCCCTGTGTGCACTATCAGGGGGCTCTACTTCCTGTTAGGCTTTTGTGTTACGCTCGCGACATTGTACATTTGTAATTAGGTTCATAACAGGAATTTTTTTTAATTTTGAGAAATGTTCTTTAAAGTACAAAAACAGTTGATGTATAGTTACATTTGAGATATTAAGAAAGTTCTCTGTATTGTACGATCTCACAGCCCTTGCACGAGACACCCACTAGATGCTCGGTAGTGGAAAGACAACCCAAGGAAAGATTGTGATTGGTTCATATTGATGTCTTTATTTACCAAATAAAGATTCCTTCCTTTTTGCATCATTTGCCTATTGGGTTTTTCTCCGATTGCACCTTTTTGGCTACCTCTCTGACTTTACTAATTTTCTGTGATCAGAATGTCATCATCTGATTCAGATGAGAACCCTACTCCTGTTCCTAAATGTCAGTCACCCAGTTGGTCCTTGGTCTAACAATTTTTGAAGATGAGGCATGGTGGGAAGAAAGTGTTTGCCAAATATCTAATTTATAACATATGCAAAAAAGAGGTTAGCAGGGGCAGCCAGAACAAGCAATATTCCATGAATACTACTGAGATGTGGTGGCATTAGAGAGCTATTTGCTGGGGTTGAGATAGCCCATGCTGCAGAGCTTGATAACTTCTCAGGGACATCCATATCTTTCAAACCTGGTGACAGTGTGCCTGCCCAGGTACTCACAGCGCAAGCAGATGACAACCCAGCATATCTGAACAAAGTCCTTTTTTGCTGTCTCTGCCATGAGAATATTTTTTTTCTGAGACAATCAGGGGCGCACATGACAGGCTTGTCCAGGACCATAAATAGCTAACTAGGCAGGAGTTTTTAAAATATTTGCTTCTACGTTTGCATCCTCTTTTATTGTTTTTGTTCTATCCCTTTTTTAAAAAAAATACAAAATACAGTTGTTGAAAATGTTCCTTGAAAAGCTCTTTTCAGAGCAACACTATTCTTTCATTATGTATGTTGTTTGTACTATGTACACCTTTTTCTCATTCTAGATGACTCTCGCGAGACACTCGCAAGAGTCATGATGCTCTCATACATAATGTGGTTGACTCTTGTTGGCCTCTCGCAAGATCCATGCACACAGTCCTCTGTGTCCACTCCGAGGAGTCAGTGTTTGCTGCTTTACGCTTGAGAGCCTTTTGCGAGAGCGTACTTTTGTAATGGAATTAGCATTTTCACTGAACACATCCTGTTGTAAAAGGTATAATGAATATGCACCAGATTTTAGCTACTTATTTTTTTATACAATCCCACAAGAATCTCGCAAAATAGTAAAAATACTTTAGAGAAAAAATTTACATTTTCCTTCATTACAATACTTACCTCTTACAATCCCCCCTAAAAGTCTCAAAAGAGACACTGCCCTCTCCACTGAGACCTTGCATGAATATAACTGGTGTGTAGAGTAGGGTGTAAAGAGACACTGCCTCTCCATTCACATCTTTCCCACGCTTAGTAGTATGCATAGTAGGATGGCGATGGTACTCAGCTCACATGCAAGACCTCACTATCTTATAATAAGTGAAAGAAGTACTAGCCTCCCCACAGACACCTCTCCTGAGTGAAATAACCATAATTATTAGTGTGTGGGAATGGATTTCCCTGTCCACTCACACCTCTCCACAGCCTGCCAGATATGTAAAGTAGTATGTAGGGGAAATTAGGGTCTGATTACGATCTTGGCGGACAGGGTTACTCTGTCACAAATGTGATGGATATCCTGTCCGCCAAATTACAATTCCTATATAACTTATGGAACTTGTATATGGCGGATGGAATATCTCCCACATTTGTGACAGAGTATCCTATCTGCCAAAATCATAATCAGGCCATTTGTCTTCTGCACTAACACCTATCTCCGACGACAACTTGGACATATAGTAGAGTGTAGTGAACCAGTGGCATCTCCCTGACAACTTGGATATACAGTACAGTGTAGTGAACCAGTGGCATCTGTCTTCATACCTCTCCTTAGAACAACAGTGATATGTACTACTGCCTGGTAAATAAGTAATCTCTCTGCTAACACATCTTACCAGGGAAAAAGGTATCCCTAGCACTGTTTGAGAGAAATGTATCTCGCTAATCATACCTCTTCTCATGGTGAAAGGTATCCTTAGTAGACTGTGGGGAGAAACTGCCCTGTTACCTGAGACAAGTCTCTTGAATGATAACTCTACATAGTATAGTGTATAGAGATACTGCCCTCTCTCCTGTGATGTGTTTCTTGGACAATGCTTATGCAGGGTGTGAAAAGTGCATTACCTTTGTGGTACTACGTCTCGGCATTATGAAAGAAATACAAGTAAAGGATGCAGCTGAAATTACTATAACAAACAATAACAACATTAATAAACTACAACAACAATGATAAAAACTACAAACATTTCAAAATATTATTTATCTTTGCTGATTTGTAAAATATACAAAAAAGGAATTCAGAAGGGGCATCAAGAACAATACACCATAAGTACAACGGGCATGTGATGACATATGAGGGATATGCACCCTCAAAACCTTGCTCCGGCTGAGTTAACCCGTGCTGCAGAGTTTGATAGCTCCTCAGTGGTGTCCTAGGGGCATATTACTTGGTTAGAGACAAAATTTTACCGCTGGGCTGCGGCGATTATGACCCCCAGTATGCAAGGGGAATTAGTTCCCCCTCTGCAAACACGGCAGGGGGCTGCGTTGCAGAGAGGTGTAACAAGGGGAATAGCCTCATTACACCTCTGCAATGCAGCCCCCTGGCACATACTGGAGGTTCCAGGTGGGCTAGTTGGCCCCCAGGGGCCCCCAGTATGCAAGGGGAATTAGTTCTCCCTCACGGGGGCTGCGTTGCAGAGAGGTGTAAAAAGGGGCGTGGCTTCATTACACCTCTCTGCATTGCAGTCCCCTGGCGCATACTGGAGATTCCTGGTGAGCTTTCAGGTCTTATATAGTTAGGAATTAGCATTAAAAAAAAACTTTGAAATTCACTGAAAAAAACATAGGTTTCAGGCCTTATATAGTTAGGAATTAGCATTTAAAAAACCTATGAAATTCACTGAAAAAACCATAGGTTTCACACCAGTTATAGTTAGGAATTAGCATTTAAAAAACCTATTAAATTCACTGAAAAAAACATAGGTTTGACACCAGTTATAGTTAGCTGGAAATTTTACTGACATAAAACCATTGAAATTCCCACGTTATAGTTAGTTGGACTCACTATAACTTGCGCGCCTGCAATGCACTGCTGATGACGTCACGTATTACATCACTCATGACATGGTCAGTGACATCACTCATGACATCACTGATGACACCATCCTTGTGACAGAGTGACAGACCTCCTTTCAGTGTAATGTAACCCTTGAAACATATATTCAAAAATAGAAACTAAAATTTTCAAAAAAATAGAGATACCCATACCAGTTACAACAACCAATTCAGTAATACCACCATCTATATACACATCCACTCATTCACCAACAGTTCTTTATAGTCACTCATACATGTATTCACTCATCATATGTAGTGAAACAACTATACATCCTGTTACACACCGACAGTCATCCAAAAGTTACTCACACACATAATCACACATTCAAATAAACTATTGAACATCCATTTATTTGCATATACAGCTATACACACACTACCACCTTACTTCTAAGGAAACTTACACATACTTACTCTCCTAAACAATCACTTATAGAAACACATACCATACTTATTTAAACAAGAACTCTTTCAATCTCTCACTCTCACATATACTCACTTATATACATCAATACTCACATATACTAGATTAAAACATATGTAGTTACTGATAAAGACACTAGTGAGACAGTCATTCACTCACTAACACACACATATACACACTCATCCACCCATACAGTCCTGCACATATGCTGTCTTCAAAACACATACAAACAGTGAGTCAGTCATTGATGCATCTATGTGCTAAGTAACACCCCCACCAAACCATACAGACACTCATACTGATACTAAAAAAAAATCTAATAACCCATATACACACACATGTAGCTACTCACCAACCCATGCAGCCACTTATACACAAAGCGAAACACTGATACAAACATTTAAATATTTAAACAATACTCGCTAATATATGTATTCACTAAGATACACTTAATAAGCCAGTTAACCAATCATTTAAAAAAAAAAAACTTCCATTAAGACACTTATTTAAACATTTATTCTTCCATCGACCTTTACATATACATATATAAAACATATTTATTTTTCAGAAAGACACACATTCACTGGATGGTGTCATCAGTGATGTCATGAGTGATGTCACTGACCATGTCATGAGTGATGTAATATGTGACGTCATCAGCAGTGCATTGCAGGCGCGCAAGTTATAGTGAGTCCAACTAACTATAACGTGGGAATTTCAATGGTTTTATGTCAGTAAAATTTCCAGCTAACTATAACTGGTGTCAAACCTATGGTTTTTTCAGTGAATATATATATATATATATATATATATATATATATATATATATATATATATATATATATATATATATATATATATATATATATATTCACACAAAAAACTAAGGTTACAGGGATGTTATAGTTACTGTTGAGTTTTTTATCCACACAAAACCATAGAAATTCAGAAGTTATTGTTATATTTATAGTTATACTTATTTTATGAAACTATAACTTGTGGCCTAAAGTTACTTAAAGTCATAAGTTGTAGTTTCTTCAGATAAGTATTACTATAAGTCTAACTATAACTGCTGAATTTCTATGGTTTTTTGTGGATAAAATGGCAACCTAACTATAACGTCCCTGTAACCTTTGTTTCTTTTAGTGAATTTCTATGTTTATTTAATATTTCCCTGACTCGCCTGCACAAATCCATCCAGCTATTTGGTTTTTACCTACCCCAGCATCGCCCGGCACCGGAGCAGTGCATTCTGGGACTGGCAGTCCATTACTACATAATGGACAGCATTAAGGGTGTTGTTTTCCATTTGGAGGGGGAATGATTAGGTTTCAGCTAACCAGCACAGAGCGGGTTATATATATGTATATGTGTGTGTGTGTTACCAAGATTGAATTGTGATGTTGGTTAGGCATAGTTCTAAAGAATAGCTGAGCCATCTACCTCTACAAAAGGGGTTGAGCAATATGCAGATGGATGGCTCAGAGCCATGTCTGCTTCTTCAAATAAGACAGACGCACAAGGGCAGGATAACCTTGTAAATACAAAAACTGGTAAAAACATGTTTCTAGCTCAAACAGGTCAAAAGATATTAAACTTCTTGTGTGCAATGCTATGCCACACACATTGTGAATGTTAACTGGTCACCTGCAGCTCTTGGCTGTAGTAGCACATTTTAAAAGGTGACAGTGCGGCTCTGATAAAGTAGTTATCCCAATTTGTGGGAATGAAGAGGTGAGTATGACTGCAGTGTCCAATATAATTCAAATGGGGTGAATAGAATGATTCATTCTTTATCATGCTTTTTTATTTCACTATTATCACAAATTAGTGTTCACATTACAAAGACCTTTCTCAATGAATTATGAACATGTTGTAGATAGTTTTTATGTCCATGTCTAAATCCATAATATAAATGAAATATATATTAAAACTTCTGTACTGCAGATTTGATTTTTAATGGAAACAGACGCTGCATAATTGACTTAGCATACCACCTAATTAGCACTGCTGAATAGATTGTTCTTCCACTGGACTATAGTTCGAGAGGCCTATGTTATATTCCAGCATATCCTAAGGCTTAATCATGTGCCAAAAACCCTCCACAGGTTCCCAGATAAAGAAGCAAGTGACAATGAAAATAGTTTTCCGTGCAAGAGTTAAGGTTTGGAACAAGATGTTTTGAGATGCCTCACCCATATGTTACTGAGATACTTCCTATTTCATTCAAAGTACTGTGTGGCTGCCTGCGTGACTTAGAGCCAGATGTACAAAGCTTTTTTGGAAGTTGTTAATGCCTAGATTCTGCAAATTGGGCCTTTTGCGACTGCAAAAAAGCAATTTTAAATGTACAATAGCCAAATTGCCATTCAGTGCCTTGTTACTAAATCGCAATTTGGGTTTGTGATTTGGTATTTAGAAATGGTGTGTTCAGGGCGTCCCTTTCAAATACTGTGGTATGTGTTGAAGTTTTGCGACCAAAATACAGAATGCAGCAGACTTAGAAAGAGGAAACAAGTAAGAGGAATAAAGATATTTCTCCTTATTGCGCCTCCCCTGGGGAGGTATAGCATTTTGAGGCATTCCCGGGTTTACCAGTGTTGGGAAATCCAAGAATGAGCCAGAATCCAATGGGTGGATGCGTGAGAACACCCATAGAATGCCTACCTGGAGCAGAGTGACACAACGCAGCGATTTACATTACATTACTCCAGATTTATCAAGCCATGCTGGGCCACGGGAAACATCCTTTACAACGCAACTTTTACCACGCAGTGCCTTTACGATGCAACTTTTACAACGCAAACCATTACAACGCATTGCGCTGGGGGGGCCCTCTAGGATAGGGAATAAGTTTAATTTACTATCCAACACCTTCCCTAGTGTCCACGGGGAGTGGAGTTGGAATAGTAAATTAAACTATTCACTATCCAGCACCCCAAAGCGATATGCGTTGTAAAGGTTTGCGTTGTAAAAACCACGTTGTAAAGGCATGCGATGTAAAAGCATGCGTTGTAATGTCATACATCCCTGGGCCACTCAAGTTGGCTTGAAAAATCTTGTTTCAGTGTTGCATTGTCCTTGCATCTCCCTTACGTTGCACGAGGGAGACACAACACACTGAGAAATATGTCCTAAATTGTTACTAAGAAGCTGAAATCCTTTCCTAGACAGTGTTACTATGTGTGAAAATGACAAAATAGTGAAGTATTACTTTTGTAAAATGTGCTGCTTTACGCCCCACAATTTGCCTTTTCTTGCTCCATAATTTAGTCAACCCTGCCTCATAATTTGGTCCTAATCGACTGCATATTTCCAGTCGCTCTGTTTATGACATTTTACTTTGTATTTGGAATGGTGAAGTTAATTTTGTTGCTGTGATGATCACTGTCGACTGCCTGTGCAGCACTGACCCACCGCTAATTAAATACATTAAATACTGTATCCACAGGTGAGGATCGCTGGCTCTGTACTTTGCTGTTGCAGCAAGGCTGGAGGGTGGAATACAATGCAGCATCTGATGCCTTCACCAATGCACCACAGGAGTTCAAAGAGTTTTACAACCAACGACGACGATGGGGGCCTTCTACCATGGCAAACACACTGGACCTGCTACACAAGGGAAAGGAAGCATCACAGAAAAACACTTCCATTTCTACTCCCTTCATACTATATCAAATAATGACAATGGGATCTTCCATTTTAAGCCCTGCTACAGTTTGTTTGATGATTGCAGGTAAATGCATTTGAACAGCATGTCTGTTCCTTTCATTATAGATATCAATCTGCCCCAAAAGATACTTGAGTCACACTGGGCCCTGGTCCTCAGATTGTTAGTATACATAACAATAATGCACTTCTTTTGTCTCCGCCGCTGTTCACTGCCTTGTGGTTTCTTTTCACAGATGTTGTGGACTTGAATAGAGTAGTTCAAACACATATAGCATGCAAAACTGGTCTATTAGACAACTTAGATAATAAGAAAAATTATTTTTGAATAAGGCTGAGAGGTACATTGTATGAGGCACCCACATCACAAAAGTGACTGAATTATAACTCATAAAGATTGCCATACTACAACATGTTGCGTGTAAGAGTCAAAAATATACTGAACTGTACAACTAGAATTCATTTGCACTATCCTTTTATGGGAGAAGTAAAGCCTGTAGTAAAACTAAGGGACATACTTACAAAAGCTTATCGCCACTAGAACGTCACTTCTTGTGACATTATGGTGGCGGTAAGCCTTTCGCCTTATTTACAAGGCGGCATTAAGCCCCTTTCACACAGTACTTAACGTGAAAGGGGCAGGCAACCTCAACACCCATTGCTTTTCGACACTACCCCCCATTTACAAGGGTGGCATAAATAGGAGGCAGCAGCAAGGAAAACCTAGTCTTAATCTGTCAAAACAAGGAGAAGTGATTAATGTCTCCTTGTTTTTGCTGTTCTGTTTGCCTTCTGCAGCACACATAGAACCAGAAAATCACCACTAGTGATTATTCATATGCAGGAAGGTGTCCCTTCCTGCATATAAGCAAGCATTAAAAAATGACACATTGCAACTTCTATGTATGCTGCATAAAGCAGCACACACAGAAGTTACAAATCGCCATTATTGATTGTTTATGTGTAGGAAGGGACACCTTCCTGCACATGAACAATCATTCCCCACAATGCAGGCAGTCTTGCTCTGTGATGCAAGGGTGCATGCGTTGGTCGTTAGGTAGCTAAATTTAGTGCCAGCGCTAGGGGAAATGCAGGGGTGCACCACAATCTTGTAAATACAGCGCATCCCTGCATTTCAGAATAGCGGAGCACTGCGTTAGCAATTTTAGCTTAACGCCGTGCTCCGCTATTCTCTTGTAAATATGCCCCTAAGACTCTTAACTTGCAAGAGCAAATACAACAAGCATTGGTGAAGACAATAGTTCTGCCTTTTTATAATTAAACATTAACACCTACTATTGCCTACATCCATTCACCAGCGAAAAGTAAAGGTAAATACAAATTAGCTTCTTCTCCCCCACAAAGATCCCGTCTGTCAACTTCAGTCTAAGTATGTGTAAACCAGACTCCTAACATGGTGCAGTAATACTCCCAGTGCTAGATCTGGGACAATTGTGTGGCCCTAAATGCAATGCGTTAAGATATTGCGGACAAGTCAGCTTTTGAAATTCAGACGCTAGGCATTGTATGAGAGCCCTTGCAGTATCAATGCAGGCTTTTATGGTCTATTTACTTACACATTTCTTCAGTGGCCTCTAACACTGAAGTCCGCATGCTAGAGAGTTTACTACAAGTTAAGGAGGACTAACAACCCAGGGGTGTATGAGCATTCCTTTCATCGATCTTTGGTCGGTCTGGTACCAATAAATTGTTTGCTTGCATAGTGTTTCCCATCTATTGGCATTGAGAACAAGCTCTGTTATATAATAGGACCTACAACAATTGTTTTTTCTTAGAGACCTACCTAACCCCTTTTCCAATATTTGGCCAGGTAAATTCTCTCTGGGTTAGTTCATAAGGATCAACTTACAGAGGTGGAAAATCTGGTGTTTACTGTGTACTCTTTTAACATTCACTTCTCAAATTGTGTAAGTTCTCTTCATGGCTATGCTGTATTTATGAGTGTAGCACTCAGAGCCTCACTTGGAGATAGAGGAACTTCTCTTGTTTGGTTAAGCTATACGCCATCTTCAGTTTGGCAAGGGGCCGGATCCCCCAGCCCCTTGAAATATTGATCCCACCATCAGGCATTTCCTGTCCTGTTCATCTCAGAGTTTTCCCTCTTAACATTACATAGTACTTTCTATTAAGTGATTAATGAAACACTAGTGCTTCCCTGTCTCCTTCTTTCCTCATTCTATCACGTACCACATTTGAGCTGCTTAATAGTAAAAAGTTAGATTGGGTTGTGAAACCTCTCCTTTTATCATCTAAAGTTACGGGAATTTGGTCCCTGCTTGGTGCTTTTCCCACTCCATGAAAAACTTGATAAACTAATGGACCAGTTTTCATAATTGTGCAAAGGGATTTAGTGGCTTTGGAAGCTAAGCACTATGGTCTGGATAAAGTACTGCGTTTTAGAGAGGACTTACATATTTACAATGGGCCTGATTTAGACTTTGGCATACATAGTATGTATCATCGCCATGGTGGTCCAAAAATGGATTTTGTTGTTGAAAATAAAAAAAACAGCAATGAACCCCCTTCCTATTGTGGTTTTCTCCCATGGCCTGGAGGCCATTTTGCAATTTTCACTAGCCTTACTGTAAGGTTTTACCTGGTAGCGATGGACAGTGAAAACTTGCTATTTGTTTGCCCACTCTGAAAAGTGAGACAAATGCCAAAATCTCCGAAGGCCCTTACTTTTTTGGTCCATAGGATGTGTATGACATCAGAAGAGAGGTAGAAGTCTCGGTCACCAAAATACTGAAAGTCGGCCCAAATAAATTAGGTGATTGAGCACCCTCTCCTCCAAAATCTAAATCGGGCCAACAGCTGGTCTCCACAACCATGAAAAGTATCTTTTGTTCAATTATTTTGAGATAATACAACTACACATAATTCCACTGGTAGAAGTAAATTAAATAATTCAATGCAACGGGCTGTTTAGTCAGAGCTACTGAGATGCCCAGGTAAGTCACCACTGTGGCTGCCACCTAGAGAAAACGCCTCATTGTTATGAGTTTATTTGTTCTTTTGGAAAGTGTAAGGATAGAACTTCTGATTTAAGCAGGCTTCTTTTACCGAGACACCTTCTGGTATCTACTGAACTCCTCCAGCAGGACCAGTGATAATTATGAAGGGTTAATGAAAGTTTCCAAAACTCTGTGTGGCTGCTGCCACCAGAACCTCTGTTTTATCAATGTTAAGTTGAAATCAGGTGCTTCCCATTTCGTTTTTGAGATAGGCATGCAGTGCCAAACAGTGGGATGCTCAGAAGCCCAGCAGCTAAATCAGAACAGAATCTGAGTATAATTGGCATACATATGTGATTAGAAGCCATGGTGAATGAGAGCATCAAGAGGCTCAAAAAGGGGATTAGAGAGTTAGAGCAAGTGGGCAGAAAACTGAAGCTCTGTGGTATTGTATATGTGTATCTTACATTGCACATATGTGTATCCTATATTTGAACATTGGAATGTTGGAAGCTCCATTGAAAACAATAGAGTAGCTCCGGGCTTATAATGGCTGGTATAAGCCTGGAGCTTCAACATTACAATGCTTCTTTGTTCACAGCTCTGGCTGTGAACAAAGGCTTCAGGGAGCCTGAGGGAATATCAATCCCCTTGCGCTCTCTAAAGCCTTTGTTTAATGTGTTAGAGCATTCTGCCCTCTAGTGGCAGAATGTTCTAATAGCCTTATAGCTGGGCTATTCCGGCTATTAAAGTCCTGCTGCCTTGTTAAAGTCCCTCGCCTTCGGCTCGGGCCTTTAGCGCTGCAGCGGGCCTTTAATAGCCAGTATAGCCCGCTACGGCGGACTATAAGCCTATAGTATATTCCCTTCCACTCCTTTATTACCCCCTCCTCTTCCTTATTAGTATTGTCTCTGTCACAGTTCTAATGGAATGTTTGATTTTGAATGTCAAGAGTTGGAGGTTGTTGGGGTTTGTACGGAGTGAGTTTACTGTGACTAAAGTTCCTGTTTAATAAAGTATATATTTGCTGCCATATCTACAAGTAACGCCCTTTGTGTTATTTGGCTTCACAAGCACCCCACAGGTATTGTCAGAAGCGATGGAGGTGAAATGTTCCAGTGCTATAGTTTCAGTGCAGCAAGAAAGCAACAGTTGAGTGATCAAATAAAATCATGTTGTTGACACTTCTGGAATAAGCAACCAGAGATTATCCATCAATGGACATTACTTTCACTACCAGGTCAAAGCCCTGTCAGAAACCAACCTCCGCCTCATCAAGTGCATGTTGTTTTTAAGAAAAGAGCAAAATGAATGGCTACTAGTGTTTTAGGATTCTGTCAGCTGGGATTAAAAGAGGTATAAGCATATAGTCCGAAGAAGAGCCTAGACCAAGTTTCTTTAGAAGATACATCACAACCCGTTCTTTAAATTGACGGGGAACAGTGCCAGTGGAAATATAAGTGCTGAGAAACAGAGGGGACAGATTGCAATAGCTGATTTGGCAAAAGAAGTAAACATAAATAGAGACCATCAGGGAAACTTGCACTGCAAAATTATATAATAATATTGTCTATTAATATATCATGTTTCTGCCGCCTTTGTTTCCGTTCCCTACTTTGGCTGCCTGTGAAAATGAAACGTGTTTATTGTTCACTTGTCGGCACATCTCATGTGCTTTCTATATGAAAATTTGATTTAGGGTTCCATTCAACATTCAAGGTACCTGTAGACAAGTAAAGACTTAATAGATTTCTGAACGTTCCTTACACTTGATGTTACAAACTGCATGGCAGACTATGTGATCATATCACTCACAATCGCATTAGTTTGTAGACGAACCACACTGGCCTGGGGGTACATGCATTGACGATTGGTCACTACCACTGTGTGCCCTTTCATGCTGTTAGCTACTGTATCTCTCCTTTTTCTAGAAGAATATGTTTTAAACTGGCGGTGAATTTCGTAAGCAACGCACTGATTTCACCTATGCACACCTTGCGTGTGTGCATCGATTACACTAGCTCTGGGCAAACTCACCCTAGGCCGCTGGTCCTGAAGAAAGTCTATTAAATTTGATCATATTGGCTTGAAAATGTAGCCCATCTCACTCTGACCATTCTCACTATTTTTGGGACGTCTAAGACCATATCGCCTCACTCACGTCCAGTGACTATTTTCTACCTCTACCCCAGGGACTGCATAATAACGTTTTTGGTATCCTGGAGGTAGTTTTAAAATTCTTACTTTCACGGGATTCACTTGCCAACTCCAAATCAAACCAGGTCTGCTGTAATCAGGCGTCACAGCACACCTAGGCGGCTCTCGTCCCCCTGGGTGGGAACCTAATGATGAAGCATGCCACCAACTAGGTTGATGGGTGAGGGTTCTTTTTTAAACCTAATGGGTTCCCTGCAAGGGAGGCCTTTTTAATGACCATGACTCTCTGGTTTATCCAAGTTGAATTTTGGGCTTGTTCTCATTGTTTACCACTTCAGAGCCTCAAAACTTGAAGTAACTCACTGAAGAGGGGAGGATGATTATTTCCTTGCATGGTGTTACATATTGCAGTAGGTCTGGCAGTGACACAAGTACAGCCCGGGTGGAGCTCGGTGCCAGAGATTGCCTCAGATGCCACTGTGTCATCAGGCCCCATAAACACTCCTGTGGTCTCCCACCACCTGTGCCATACAGACTGCTCATTGGACAGGCCATGTGAGAAGAACAGGGCTGGTGGCCGCACACCAGGCACTGACGTCCTTCGCATGGCGGTACTTGACAAAGCGTCATCACTCACTGACTGACACTCCAAACACCAGATGGCTGTTATATGGGCTGAGCCAAAACGTGACTGGCACTTCAACTAATGCTGTGACTGAAGCAGGCCAACTTACCGGCCCTTTAAATGCATTCTGTGTGTGGGTCTTTCCAGAAAGCCAGCGAATCTCCAACAAGGCAGTAGCTTTAACCCCTTCGCTGCGGGGCTAATTTCCCTGCGGTGTGGAGGTGAGGGGGGCCGCACGCGGCGCCGCCGTGCTTTTGACGAGCTCGGCTCATCAAGCTGCACGGTGGCGCTGTGACCACGCCCGTTTTCGAACGTTCAGCACAGCAGGGAAATTGTCCCCGTGTGCGAGCGTTGCGACGGTTATGACGAGCTCCACTCATTATGAGCACAGCGCAACCGTGCCATGAGCACGGAAAGTGTTAATGATGCAAAGCTCTTTTAAGGAACATTTTTAGCGCTCGGGCAGACATCTAAAGCTGCTTTTAGGACAGAGCAAAAATGAAATGGATCCGAGTAGTTTTAAAAAAACATTTTTATAACCTAATGAGGAATAACTTTGCACAAAGTATGGCTGCCATGGGTACTCATTACATGAAAGCAAAATTGTGCATAAGTTTGCAACACAGACCACGTAGGCTGACTGTTTGGCGGAAAAGTGCCTATTTCTTGAAATACAACTCCATGAAAGGCTAATAATATTGGAATGCAATTATCAAACATTTATTATACCCAAAAGTGGCAACCATTTATGTCTGCGGCAGTTGACCTAGATTAGATCATAATAGCCATTACTGAGAAAATACTGAGGACATACCATTTCAAGATGTGGACAGGTAAATCTGGTGGCAATCGTCGAATAAATCAAGTAAAATGAGTTTTAAGGATGGGGCGGAAAGGGAATTGAGTTGCTTGAGTCTCATGAATATTATGTATGCTTGGCTCATGTGCTGCTAACACCTGAATGGGTCCACAAATTATTAAGATTATTGCACCAAATATATGACACACTAATTCAATGACCGTTTACGTTCTAACCTGACCAGATTGCAACAAAAAAAGATGGTAAAATAATTGTGAGGCTATCTGTTCTGAAGGCATTTACACTGGCACTCCAATGTGTATTATGTGGGAAAGGTACTTAATAATTAAGTTGCAATGTGCGCCCTTAAGATTACTGCAGTGCTATTGAGAGGATGTATGGGTGAAGGAAATAAACTGGGAGACTGAAATTCTCGAGGGTTGTAGATAAATGTGTATATATGTATGCCTTATATCCCATATGTTGGTGATGGTGTCTGGTTGAGGTGATAATGGCCACCTTCACGGAGAAAGAATGAGCCATATGATTAGCACCTGATCAGTGTAATGGGGACTGATGGAGCGAGATAGAGAACAAAATTTTGTTTAAACTCGCAAAGTCACATTTCCATAACATGAATAAAATTATTAATGATTTGTGATATGTCGTGCTAATACAACCTAGATTAAACTTTACACGTGGGGGGACTAACATGTGTGCTCATAAACGTGCATAAATGTTGCATCTTTTTGTTCGTGCAAAATAATAAAATAATTTATTGTTTTCGTTTTTGTCATTACTAACTGCTGCAGACTTAAATAAGCATGTGCTTGTTTTGCTTTTCCTTGTCTGTATGATGTCATTTCTACTATTCTAGGTGCATATGGGTCTCATAGAAAAACGGAGACTGGTAAATATAAACGCTGCTTTATTTGTTTGCAATGGCTAGGTAACATTTGATTAATCGGGTGGGCTAATTATTTAGTAAACCATGGGGTGGATACAGAATATACTTTATTTCTTACATTAATACTTTTCTTGTGTTTGTTTTATACTAGAAATCATAAGTTGCCTGCTTTTGAGGCCTAGCTATTTGAGCCGCAAAATAAAAGCTGACCTATAATTCTGCAGAAAGTCACGAGACGCCCATTCTGAATTAAAACGTTTATTGAAGCTGCATTCACAAAGCAAAAACTGATGAGCTGACATCATTCTGTCGGACATGGCCAAGGTCGAAAGTGAACTTTTTGTCAGTCCTTAACTTGGCATCCGCGGAAGTTGCACTGTAAGACTATGGAAGCTGCGAGGATGACTTAAAACAAAGTTGCAATCGCAGGAAGCCTCTGGCTTCACGTGGAAGAGACAATGGTCTTTGTAAGACATGATTTTGTGGAACTTTTTAAGAATCGGGTGACATGTCACTTGTCACTCTCAGCCAATGGGACGTCGAGTATTTCTGAAAACTTTCCTTTGCTAGTTTAGTTAGCGTAGAAAGGTATAAAAAGTCATGCCCTTAGGGTTGGGCTGGCTGCTGCTTTCTGACTTTCCGATGAGGGTGATGTGCTGCTGGACTTTGCGTGGAGCACGTAAGAATCCTCAAAGAACTTTACTTTAATTTCTGTCTATTTAGCTCAGTTAGGGAAATAGGTTTTAGAAATGCTAAACTTTATATAATTTCTTTAAATTGATTCAATTGCTTAAATTGTATTTTTCTCATATTTCTTACTATCATGCTTGCTTTATTGCAAATAAATTTCATTTATAAAACTTACAACATATATACCATAATCTAGAAAATAAAATCTTACTTTTGACAAACAAGCTGGTCTTGGTTATTTAGAAGTATAGGTTACCATTAGCTAGATCACGTCGCCTATGGTGGTCGTTTAAATGGTTGGGTTTTATTCTAATGATAATATTCTTTCTGCAAATGTATAAAATGTTTATAGTTTGTAAATAATGTGTATATAGATTTATTTGACCACCTGATTCAGTAGGCCCAAAATATATCAGGTTCATAAATGGGTCCATGTATAGTTTAGAATTTTGTTTATAGGTTATGAAATTGGGTAGTGTAGTTTATGATATATTTTCTATAGCCCGCTGGATCAATTATCTGGTAGCAGAAATTGATGGTTGCTAAGCGGTAACCAAGGTAACATGTTGGTTGCTAAGGATTGCGTCATGGTATGCAAATAGGATTAATGTTTTAACACTCGTTAAGTTCGTTTTTCGTGCCTATCTGTAAGCTATACCGGTATAGATTGTGTGGCAAGAAATTAGTCACGCAAGCCATCTGTTCGTTTGTAGTGATATCGCCGAGTATCACAAGAGGTATCGCCGTGTACCATAGTGTTGTCGCCGAGCAGCACAGTTTTAGGGCTAGGTCTGATTCTTGTATAGTGAGGATTTTCTAAGAAATCAAAGCAGCATGAGAATAGGGACAAAGTGCCTTCCATAAAACTCACTGTGATGAGAGTATTAGTTATATCCAAGCTTGAGTGAAGGGTAAAATTAGCGTCGGTGCATGATTATCTATAAACAGGTTAGAGTCCTGTACGGGTACATGTTTCATATCTATAAACAGGTGAGAGCCCTGTACGGATAACGTCGTTATTTTGCTAACGGTGCATGATTTCTATAAACAGGTGAGAGTCCTGTACGGATTTCGTGTGTGTTTGAATTTAGGGAATTTTCCGTGTAAAAGTGCGAGTTTGAGTTGTATTTTATGTTCAAGTGGAACTCTTAGAACTTTCACTTCGCGGTGGGTTCAGAGCAAAGCGAGTTCATAATTATACGTGTTAGAAGGGTGGGGTAAGGTTACTCTACTGACAATTGAATATTATCCTTAGTGTGAATAGCGCCGTCTATTCCGAAGTGTGGATACTTGAATGTATGTAAACTATCCTAATTAGTGAAACGAACAGATGTTGTCTTTATAAGTCATTGTTAAGAATTAATTTACACTGAAAAGTGTTCTTAAAATGGCGCTGTGAAAAGATTTTGTGAAGGAGGGGTAAGCGCCAGGAGTGAGAAGCGAGAAACCGCAGCTGCTGTGTACGTCACAGAGCCGCGCTGGGATTAGGTGACCTACGTCACAAGCTGTATTCTGATTGGCTCCTGAGTCTCTGACGGCCTGTGAGCTGATTGGTCCTTAGGAAAATCTCCAAAATTATTGGTTGAGCAGGAAACTGACGTAGCTCAACTGCCATTGGCTTGTTAGTGTGTTTCGCGCACGGATTGGTTGTTTTGCGGAACATCCCGGAAATATTTTACGAACGATTTTGTGAATTAAATTTTACTTTTGAAAATGAGTTATCATTTTAAACATGTTGAGAAAAAGACAACATTATTTCAGAAATTTAAGAATTTATTTTCACCTGACAAGAAAATCGAAACGCGAGGTGGTAAACTACTTCATAAGTATAAAACACCTGCAGCGTACATGGAAGGTGAATACGGATATCATACTGTCTTATGGTTCGACAGTTGGAAACGTTATACTAAAAACGATGGTGTTTTGGCTTGGCCTAATGATGGTTCATTTAATGTAAGAGTTTTAAGAAACTTACGAGAGAAAATGAATGCTCTTGTTCCAAAACCGAGACCAACTCAATTTGAAGCTTTAGTTGAGTGGGAAGATGAGATGTATCAGTTACAAAGAGAAGCTAGTGGAATTAAAAGACCTTCTAAAAGTCCATCATGGAAAAGAGAAACTCATGAAGATAGATTACGAATGTGGAGACAGGGAAACATGAGTGAAGGATTGTATTTAATTCATGAAATGGTAATGGGTTCTCCTACAGGAAAATCTATGGAAAGTGAATCTGAGGATGCAATTATGGAAGAAATATATACAACTTCTAGAAATAAACAGCCTAATCAGCCTTTGAGACCTTCTAGATCATGGTCTACTCCGGTGGTTTCTACTGAAACTTCACCGAGTGCACCTCCAATTGGTGAAGCTCCTAAACTTTATCCAAATAATTGTGAAATCACTGAAACTCCTAGAAGACCAGAATTTGAGAATGCTCGAAATGAGGGTAGACATTTTTCAATGACTCCAAGAGCAAGGGAACCTCCAAAAGAATATACAAGAGAGACAAGAAATGTTGAGGATGATGATTATAATGAATACTTAAGGTCTAAAGAAGAATTAATCAAAAGAATGACAAAAGGCATGGAAGCTGTCACAGTTCCAGTAACAATAGGTCCTGTTCAGCCTGTATTTGATCAAAGAAATACAAACAAAACTGGATTAACTATTCCTTTAAATACAGAAATTCAAAAGCCTGCTGAAAAATTTTATTCAGACTTGACTGAATTAAACACTTCTAGATCGAGAATGCCTGATTTAACCTTTAATGAGGATTTATCTCCAAAAACACCAATGGGTGCTATGTCAGATGTAGGAAGTCCTGAAGTCAGGGTAACCACACCAAAGCTTGATGTGGCCAAATTAAAAGCAAATATTGAAGAATTAATAATTGGAACAATTGGCCCAGATAGTTTAAATTACTATCGGGATGATGAACTATTATTCATTTGCAAAAGTATTCAATGGAAAACGAAAAATAAATATGATCAATTAGAGGATCTAGCTGCAGAACTTGAAATCGATGTGAGTAAACAAAAGAATTTTGCAAAACATTACAGATTAGATTTCTCAGAAAGCGACATTGAGAGTTTGAACTCAATGGGAAGAATAGTTCACATTAAAGATTTAATTGTCTACATCAAAAAGCTAGGAGAACTGAACAAATGGAGAGTGAAATGGACTAAAAGGAAGGAAGATGAAAGATTAGAAAGAATGTCAAAACAATTTCCAATGAGAGAAGTTGCAGGTGGAGGATATGTTCATGTCCCATGGTCGAGACAAGACATTCTGTTATTCACAAATGATTTTCCTAAATTAAGAGAGAAACCTGTTGAGTGGTACAGGCAAGTCGATAGATTTATCAAAGTATCAAAAGTTCTGTGGATTGATTTGGATGGATTTTTTGACATTGTTGTTCCATCTGATCTTTGGACAGAATGTAAAATATCTATTAGTTGGCCAAAAACAGAACCTGAGCGAATCAAAGAAACAGGTGCCCCAAATCCACTCGTAATGGATTTTTACGAGAAAGTAATTGTTTGGATGAAAAACAAAATTCCACCCAAAGAAGTTGATTGGGTTAAAATAGAAAGAACAGAGCAGGAAACAAAAGAATCAGTTCATTCTTTTTATGAAAGACTACTGTTAATCTTTAAACAATACAGTGGTTATGAAAAATTAGATGAGAAAGACATGAGTCATTTTATCTATAGATTTGTTTATGGACTAAAGCCTGAAATTGGAGAAATGATCAGAACTAGTATTGTCGGATGGCAAGCACTATCTATTGATGATATTCTGAGAAAGGCAAAATATTGTAGCGATGAATTAGAAGTAAAACAGAAAAAGCTAAAGGAAAAAGCCATGTGGGCACAGGTAAAAGTGGCTGAGCAACAGATTGCCAGCATGGGAAATAAGAACACTAATTTTGTTCAAACTGGAAATACGAACCAGATACAAGGAAAGTTTAAAGGTAATAATTTCCAAAAGAAATTTAGCCCAAAGATAGAAGAGCTGAAACAAAGATTACCTTGTTTTAATTGTGGCGAAATTGGACATTGGAGGGACGAGTGTCCTCATCCTCCTAGAAATTTAAAGAATCCCTTATTGAATCCACAGATGCAGAATGGTGTTAACGTGCAGCAACAGCTACAGATGCAACAGGGGTTAAATGAATTTAATGTTCAACGACAATTACAACAACAGCAACAACAACAGGTGAATAATCGACAAGACCAGTTGCCACAACCACCTTTTCCGAATTGTGGGGGAGTTCAAAAATATAATCCAAACGTGGGATTTCAGGGATGTGAACAGGTAATAAAACCACAAAAACAGCAAAAGCAGCAAAGGGTTCAAATGCAAAATGCTTCACAACAGTTTTTATTGACAGAAAGCCAAGACAGTGATTCTGATGATTATTGCTGACGGTGCCCGAGAGAGGAGGAAGAGTGTGTTGTTGGAGCCACTCTTGAGGTTGACCAGTCTGGTCCTTATGTAAACGGGAAAGTTAATGATGTAGACATCACTTTTCTAGTGGACACTGGTGCTACCCGTTCTACTGTTAGATCAGTGGAAATTGAAAACCTACCTCTCTCTGGGGATACCATCCAAGTTGTCGGAGTAAGTAATCAGCAAATTAAAACAGACTTAACTGATCCAGTACCAGTTGAAATTGGAAATTACAGAGACAAACACAGATTTGTGGTTTGTAATAGTAGTCCAGTAAATCTATTAGGTAGGGACATCCTATGTAAAATGAATTGCAGAATATATTGTTCTCCTGAAGGAGTTGAATTACAAACAATGGAGGAAGATGGTTTGTACAGAATGACAATGATGATGATGGAAGCAGAAGAAACAAAATTGTTTCCTGCATTTGAAGAAAAAGATTTACCTGAAGAGCTAAAAGAAACAGTGAAATCTGAAATATGGGATTTTACTGGGAATGAGATGGGTCTGATGAAAAACGTAGATCCTGTTAAAATTGCATTGAAGCAGGGAATAGAATTTCCAAACACTCCACAGTATAAAATGAAAACAGAGACAATTGAAGGTATTACACCTGTAATTGAAAAATTAATCAAGCAAGGTGTATTGGAAGAAATGAAGAGTAGCTCTTGTAATTCACCAATTATGGGAGTTAAAAAGGCTAACGGAACATTTAGGATCGTACAAGATCTGAGAAAGGTTAATCAAATTGTTATTCCATGTTGTCCTGTGGTTCCAAATCCAGCAGTAATTCTATTTCAGATTCCATATGATGCTGAATGGTACACAGTCATTGACCTTTGCAATGCATTCTTTACTGTTCCTCTACACCCAGACAGTTATGAAATCTTTGCTTTCAGATTCCAAGGTAAGACCCTTGGATGGACAAGAATCCCTCAGGGCTATACAGAAAGTCCTTCAATCTTTAACGAACTGTTAAAAAGATCATTAGAAGATTTAGACTTACCAGGTAGGTCTACGCTGGTGCAGTATATTGATGATTTGTTAATAGCTGCAAAGACAAGAGAAAATTGTGTAACAGACACAATAATTCTGTTAAATCGCCTTGCAGAAGAAGGACATAAAGTGTCCCCAGCAAAACTACAGTTTTGCAAACAGGAAGTGAAATATCTTGGTCACAGAATTGCAAAAGGAAAAAGACAAGTAACAATAGAGAGAATAAAAATGATTCAAGCAATGTTACCGCCAAGAACACAAAGACAGGTCAGAATGTTCTTGGGAATGGTAGGTTACTGTCGACAATGGATAAGTGGATTTTCAGTAATTGCGAAACCACTACAAAGACTGACCAAATCAGATGTAAAAGATCCAATTATTCTCAATGATGTTGAGATGGAATCTTTTGAAAACTTGAAAAAGAGCTTATGCCAAGCTCCTGCTTTGGGTATGCCAAATTATGAGAAAGATTTTGAACTGTATTGCAGTGAGAGAGAAGGATGTGCATTATCTGTGTTAATTCAGAGACATGGAAACCTAAAGAAACCTATTGCATACTTCTCTGCAGTTCTTGATCCAATTGCAAAAGCATTACCAGGTTGTTTAAAAGCAGTTGCAGCTACAAGTATCAGTCTTGAACAAAGTGAAGGAATCATTATGGGATTTCCTGTAAAAGTTTTTGTGCCTCATTCAGTTGAAATATTACTGACAAGAGGTAAGACTCAACATTTAACAAGTAGCAGATTGACAAAGTATGAGAAAATCATACTAGGAGCAGATAATGTTTCGATTTCAAGATGTTTGAATCTGAATCCTTCTACATTACTGCCTGATTCAGAAATCGTTAATGACATTGAGACAGAACATGAATGTTTAGATGTCATGGAATTCTGCACAAAACCAAGAAAAGACATCAAAGACAGACCTTTGCCTGAATCGGATTTTGTCTACTTTGTAGATGGCTCATGCTTAAGATCCGAAGGTGGTGTCTTGAAAGCTTCATACTCAGTTTGTACAGTCGAAAACATTAAAGAAGCATCATGTCTTGAAGGAGTTCGTTCAGCACAAGTAGCTGAATTGATTGCTTTAATTCGTGCATGTGAAGTATCAAAAGATATAAGAGTTACCATCATTACTGATAGTCAGTATGGGTACGGAGTTGTGCATGATTATGGACAACTCTGGTCACAGAGAGGATACATGACATCAACAGGGTCACCAATTAAAAATGCAGTTTTCATTAGAAGATTAATTGAAGCAATACAATTGCCAAAAGAAATTGCCATAGTCAAGTGTGCAGCACACACTAGAGGGACTGATTATATTTCCAAAGGAAATGCCTTCGCAGATGAAACAGCAAAGTACTGCGCAAGGAAAAATTATTCATACAATCGGAATAGAAGTACAGAAACTGATTCAAATTCATTAATGCTAACAACTATTGTAGAAACATGGAATGAGATTAGAGATTTACAAAACGAAGCAGATGATGAAGAAAAAGACCAGTGGTTAAGATCAGATTGTAGACAACGTGATGAAGATGGAGTGTGGGTTTACAAAGATGGCAGAGTAGTTTTACCAAATTGCATGATTTCTGACATGGCCAGATTATATCATGGTCCTGCACATTTAGGAAGAGATTCTATGGTCAGACTGTTTAAAGAAACATGGTTCAATACCAAATTTAGAACCATTGCAGAATCTTTTTGTCAAAGGTGTTTATCATGCCAACAAATGAATCCAAACAGAAAATCAGTGGTGGGGACAGGAATAATTGGTCGAGAGGGTGGTCCCTTTACCAGGTTACAAATAGATTTCATTGAAATGCCCTTACACAACTGTTTGAAATATGTACTTGTAATTGTATGCTTGTTCTCAAGGTGGGTAGAAGCTTTTCCTACACGACATTGTGATTCAATTACAGTAGCAAAACTAATGCTCAGAGAAATCATCCCAAGGTACGGTTTTCCAGTTACTATTGAGAGTGATGGAGGAAGTCATTTTGATAACAAACTGTTGAAATTAATTTGCGAAGCTATGAGCATTGAGCAGAAAATACACTGTGCATACAGACCAGAGGCATCAGGTGTAGTTGAACAAATAAATGGAACTATCAAAAACAGAATTGAAAAATGTGTCTAGAGACAGGAGTTAAGTGGACTGATGCTCTTCCACTTGTTTTGATGTCAATAAGAAGTACACCAGATAAAAAGACAGGTTTGAGTCCTCATGAAATTTTGATGGGAAGAGTTATGAGGCAAGCTTTTGTACCTATAGGTAAACTGTTGAGCATAAATGACAGTGCAATTTTGGATTACTGTAAAAGGTTATCTGATATGGTAACTTCTGTGTCTAATCAGGTGGGAACTGAAGCACAATCAAATGACAAAGTTTTGACACATGATCTGAGACCTGGAGACTGGGTCAGAACGAAAGTACATCGGAGGAGGAATTGTCTATCTCCTAGATGGCAGAAACCTAGGCAGGTAATCTTGATCACTACTAATGCTGTAAAGTGCAGAGGATTGAAGCGCTGGATTCATCCAAGTCATACTATTCCAATACCAACTCCTGAGAGTTCTGATGTTGAAAGTGATACCACAGATGACTCTGATTCTGAAGCAGAAGACAGAACAGAAGGTGAAATAATTCCAGATTCTGAAGATCGACAAGAAAGTCGACATCTGGAAACTGTGCCAGTGAATGGAAATCTGACAAGAAAAGACTTAGAAATAATTGAAATAGATTCTGAAGGTGAAGAGAATCTGCTAAAAGGAAAGATAACTGAGGATTCGGTTGTCTATATTGAAGACAGAGAAGCTGAACCAAAAGAAGTTTCAGACCAGGAGAGTATCGAAAGGCAGAGAACAAGCTCTGAAGTAAGGAACAAAATTCCGAAATCTGGGAAGCTAGAGGTAATTGAGGAAGAGGAGGAGAACGAATTACCGAGTACCAGTGATGGAAGACAAAGTGAAGTTCCTGAAGGAGTGAAATTGCCGTATAGAGAAGTTCCTGAGTCAATTGAAATTTCAGACTACGAAACTGAGGAAAGTGACGTGGAAGGTGGAAGTGAAAGCAGAAAGAAAAGGACTTGGAAATCTGAATCGAATAATTCTGAACCAAAGAAAAAGTACGTGAGAAAAGCAGACTACTGGCCTGGTGGAAGATTGAGAGTCAGATTGATTAAAAAGCCAATAGAACAAGTTGAAGAAATCAGTAGTCAAAAGAGTCCTGGAAAAGAGGTTGGAGTTGGAAGGAAAATAGAAGTGATATCAAGAAAAGGGAAGAGAATAATTAGACCAAACCAAAAATACAAGTCTCCTGAGTGGACTTACTTAGTAATTCCACCTGTTATAGACATATATGATAGTAGTGAAGAAGAAAACGAAATCCAAGAAATTAGTGACAATGATTGAAGTACAATTTTATTAAATTGGCATAAGGCTGAAGAAATCCTGTTAGTTGACACAAGGTCGAAGAAAACTGTCTAGTAGAAGAAAACTTATGTATGACATAAGGTCGAAGAAATCTTGTTTAGGGTTATAAAAGAAAAATATATTTTAAAAGGGGGGTGTATATAAATTTTAAAATTTAATTTTTATTTTTGAGGCTAAAACTAACCTAAAATGCCTTACATTAAGGAGAGCACTTCAAAATGCTCTGTTTTTAAAAGATGCTGTAAGATGACTCTGGTGTGTCTGCTCATTTTAGTTCTGCTCTGGTTGGTACTAGCTGTGATTATACCTTTAGAAATGAATAGAGAATTACATAAAGTTAATTTAACAAGCAAAGCTCTAGTTAGCCAAACTAAACATAGTGCATCTGCTAAAGTTATTGATCATCAGCCTAACATTCATCAAGATAAATCAATAGGTGATTTTTCAAGCAATACTTTCACAAAGCTTTTGAGTGAATATGTAAAGGTAATGGATGCAAAGGATTGTTATGTATGCGTTAAATTACCCGCTTCTGTTTCCGAGGGAGTAACATATAATATGCTTCCTCTCACTTATGCTGTTACATGTAGTGTATTAACTAGTTTATTTTATCAAACTGGTCGTTTAGAATATTACTATTCAAATTATGATGAGATTTTTGCTAATGTCAAGATTGATAATGCTTTAAATAAGCATAAGAAAGCTAAACAATTGAGAGAATATTTCCTTGTTACTAACGAACTCACTTATGAGTATGCTTACAAGAATAATCTAACATGTAAATTAAGTGCTGAAGGAAAGAAATTTCTGAATATGGTTGAGGAGAGAAGAGCAATTTATAAGAGAAATGAATTAGTCAAGCAGACTAAGTCATCATTCTGGCAAAAAGAGGATGAGAAACTAAATGGCAAAATGCTTGAAAATATTGCAATTCACATAGACAAACCTGTTAGTGGAAAGCTTTGCATTAGAAGAGATAACACACTTTTTGATAATTATTTTGTAGGTGCAAGCAACTGTGAAGATACTTATCAGATTTTGGGAGGTTGGGGATTTAAAGGTGGAAAAGATCCTATCTTTCCTGGAATTTATTTTGTTTGTGGTGACAAAGCCTACTACAACCTTCCAGACCATTGGTATGGAACTTGTTATGTGGGAATTGTTTTTCCTAAAGTGTTTCATGTTGACAGAGATTCAGAAGGATTATTTAAAATTCATAATTATGTAAATAGAGCTAAAAGAGAAACTTTTACTGAAGTTCTGGGAGATATTTTCCAAGCTGTAATACCTTTTGTTGGTATAACCCTAAATGCAGGGAGAATCAGAAAATTGTCCACTATAGTTGATAGATTATCAACTGACACTGCTGATGGGTTTCAATTAGTGAATGTTGAAGTTATTGCAATTAGATCCATGGTAATTCAAGACCGTCTTGCTTTAGACATACTCCTAGCAAAGGAGGGAGGAGTCTGTGGCATTTTACATGTCCAACATTGCTGTACATATATACCGGATGAAAGTAAAAATATTGAAATGTATATTAAGAATATTACACAAATGCATTCTGAAATAATTCCTTTAGAAGAAGAAGATTTTACTGGGAAACTTTCAAATAGGTTTCAAGCAATTAAAAACTGGTTTCATAATATCGGAAGTTCAATTCTTGGCAAGATTCTGGCACCTTTGATTATAATTATATTCATTTTTATTTTGACTAAAGTAGGATGTTTGTTGCATAAAAGAAAGAAGCATTTGAGAGAAAAGAAGAGAATTTATAAACTCAGAAAAGAAGAGGAAAGGGAGATTGAGTTGCAGGAGTTACATAGAGAGCGTCATGTTAATTGCAAGGATTATGCTGAAACAGACTTTTAGGTTTACTAATACAATGAATTTGAATCGATTTCTTATAAAATAAATTTACCAAAATTTTGAGTGCTGGTGTGGTGATTTGTTAATCACCAGATGAGGGAGTTGATGGAGCGAGATAGAGAACAAAATTTTGTTTAAACTCGCAAAGTCACATTTCCATAACATGAATAAAATTATTAATGATTTGTGATATGTCGTGCTAATACAACCTAGATTAAACTTTACACGTGGGGGGACTAACATGTGTGCTCATAAACGTGCATAAATGTTGCATCTTTTTGTTCGTGCAAAATAATAAAATAATTTATTGTTTTCGTTTTTGTCATTACTAACTGCTGCAGACTTAAATAAGCATGTGCTTGTTTTGCTTTTCCTTGTCTGTATGATGTCATTTCTACTATTCTAGGTGCATATGGGTCTCATAGAAAAACGGAGACTGGTAAATATAAACGCTGCTTTATTTGTTTGCAATGGCTAGGTAACATTTGATTAATCGGGTGGGCTAATTATTTAGTAAACCATGGGGTGGATACAGAATATACTTTATTTCTTACATTAATACTTTTCTTGTGTTTGTTTTATACTAGAAATCATAAGTTGCCTGCTTTTGAGGCCTAGCTATTTGAGCCGCAAAATAAAAGCTGACCTATAATTCTGCAGAAAGTCACGAGACGCCCATTCTGAATTAAAACGTTTATTGAAGCTGCATTCACAAAGCAAAAACTGATGAGCTGACATCATTCTGTCGGACATGGCCAAGGTCGAAAGTGAACTTTTTGTCAGTCCTTAACTTGGCATCCGCGGAAGTTGCACTGTAAGACTATGGAAGCTGCGAGGATGACTTAAAACAAAGTTGCAATCGCAGGAAGCCTCTGGCTTCACGTGGAAGAGACAATGGTCTTTGTAAGACATGATTTTGTGGAACTTTTTAAGAATCGGGTGACATGTCACTTGTCACTCTCAGCCAATGGGACGTCGAGTATTTCTGAAAACTTTCCTTTGCTAGTTTAGTTAGCGTAGAAAGGTATAAAAAGTCATGCCCTTAGGGTTGGGCTGGCTGCTGCTTTCTGACTTTCCGATGAGGGTGATGTGCTGCTGGACTTTGCGTGGAGCACGTAAGAATCCTCAAAGAACTTTACTTTAATTTCTGTCTATTTAGCTCAGTTAGGGAAATAGGTTTTAGAAATGCTAAACTTTATATAATTTCTTTAAATTGATTCAATTGCTTAAATTGTATTTTTCTCATATTTCTTACTATCATGCTTGCTTTATTGCAAATAAATTTCATTTATAAAACTTACAACATATATACCATAATCTAGAAAATAAAATCTTACTTTTGACAAACAAGCTGGTCTTGGTTATTTAGAAGTATAGGTTACCATTAGCTAGATCACGTCGCCTATGGTGGTCGTTTAAATGGTTGGGTTTTATTCTAATGATAATATTCTTTCTGCAAATGTATAAAATGTTTATAGTTTGTAAATAATGTGTATATAGATTTATTTGACCACCTGATTCAGTAGGCCCAAAATATATCAGGTTCATAAATGGGTCCATGTATAGTTTAGAATTTTGTTTATAGGTTATGAAATTGGGTAGTGTAGTTTATGATATATTTTCTATAGCCCGCTGGATCAGGACCTCATTGGGCTGTCAGTACGATAATTTGTAATTCCAAATACTAAGATTAGAGAACTCAAGAAAGAAAAGACAAATTAAACAACAACAAAAAAGAAGCATAATTAAAATATTGTACAACGGCTACAAACCTAGAGCAATGGACAATAGTCTTCTCAGAAAATAAAGCCATTGGGTTCTAGTACTCTTTTTAATTGGAATATGAGACACCGTAGGTTACATATTTTTAATGAAAATTATTTCACATCATCCAAGAACTGTTTACGCCTTTCTGTAGATGCATACAAAGTAGGCTTTTCACTTTGTGTCTTGATTGCTGTATTACAGGTGCCTTAAGCTTTGTGTTTCATTGGAATGGAAATCTAACCATCGTGTTAGCCATCATCCCTCCAGCATTATATTTACTAGTCTGCTTCGTGACCAAGCCTGACACGCAAATCACTGTTGCTGCTTACATGAGCATTGGCTATGCATTCCTGATGACTGCTACTTTCCTATCCATCATAGGTGAGTGTGTGTCTGCCAGTGAAGATTGTGCTAACTGACATATTTCAATCTCAAGACCTTTAGTAATATTCACAGTGCTATAACAACTGCATTTGTATTACATACTATATATATATCACTCATAGAGATATTACATGTACATGTATTGCACTCTAGTTAAACCTCAAATTGGGCACTCAAATCGCTTCTTAACTGGTCCAATAAAAGCTTCCTCATGCGACTTTCAACTGGTATGAGTAGTGTTCTTTAATCTGGGACCACAGTGGCCCTCACATGAAAATCGTAACTGCTATTCTAATGTACTTAACAAAATCCTTGCAAATCCAAAGCAAATCTCACTTACACACAGAGGGCCCAAATCACAAAAGTAATCTGAGACAAAATCCTAACTTTACGACTTTCGGTATTCACTAAAGGCATTTAGGAGTAGTAAAGTTAGGATTTTGTTTTAAATCTGTCTTAAGTACTGGTCTTAAGACAAAATCCTAACTTAAGTTTAATTTAAGTTTAACTTAGGTTAGGATTGTGTTTTAAGACCAAAACTTGAGACAAATTAAAGACAAATTCCTAATTTAAGTTGGGATTTTGTCTTAAGACCAAAACTTAAGACAAAATCCTAACTTTACTACTCCTAAATGCCTTTTGTGAATACCGAAAGTCATAAAGTTAGGATTTTGCCTCAGATTAGTTTTGTGACTCGGGCCCTATATGCAATATCAGAACGATTAACCCCTTTTTTAGGTTTCGACCTGGCGAGGGGCAAAGCCCCTCCCAGATCGAAATCTTTTGTTTTCAGTAGTGAGGTTCGGGCCGCCTCTGTTTCCAATTGGCTAGCTCCATAAATGGAGACTAGCCATTGGGAGACAGAGGCTGTCAATCGCGCTTTCTCACGAAAACGCGATTCGGGGGCGTTTCTGGTGCTTTTTTTAAGCCCCGCCCCTTTGTCCCGGGCCGCGCTGCGATTGCCTGCCGGCCCGGGACACCCCCGTGACATCATTCCTGGGCCGCGCTGTGATTGGCTGCCGCCCGGGACACCCCCGTGACGTCAGCCAATCACAGCGCGGCCCGGGACCTGGCTTGTTTCATTATTGCACATAAGAGCACCTTGGAATATGTGGGCTCAGGATGTGTGCTGCACAAAAACTACTTCTGTATTCATTTTAATAGACTTTCACGTTGCTCCATGTATGATAAAGATCGAGGCTACACAGAGGGTACACAGGACAACTGATTTGCCTCTTTTGGTCAGTGGAATTATGCATCTGTGCCGTTTTCTGCAAAAAATATGGATGTTCCGCGTTTGCCACATAAAAACATAATAAACTGCATAATCTGCAGATTTAAAAAATATATATTTGCCACATGTTACCATGTGTAATAACATGAAAAAATAATTTTGTAACACTAGCACAAAATGTGCCGCATTAATTTCATGTTCGCGCTGCATAATACAGTCAACCTTCTCACTTAATGTGGCCCTTCCCTGCCGCATAATTCTAGTGGCTTTGCACATAGTTCACTAATGGCATCCTCATCAGTGTGAACGGAGGCACGAATGTTTCCAAGTTCATGTTCAAAATGTATCATTATTAATAAACGCTTCAAATACACGCCTATAATCCGAAATGCTAAAGTGAAACGTGTCCCTAAATTAAAGATATACATTTTTTTAATTCTGGACATACTTTACTAGATTTTTACATGAGGTCTGTTGCACGCTTTACATGCACCTGTTTCGGCTAGTGTAAGGGTTCTTAGAACCTAGCCAGACCCATGTCTCGACTCTCCCGTTTGACCTGTGGCTTGCACACCTCTATAGAATCAGCAATTAAGTTCCCGCCAGAGAAGAAGCCGCCCCGAGGCTTACCTTCCTGATAGGCGTCCGTGACCTCCTGCGCCGTCAGGTCAAAGTGCAGCGTCACCGTGAAGCCCATGTCCGAGAGGACTCTGAAGAGTTTGTGCGCGTCCGCCCCAGCCCCGCTGCGCGAGGGAAGGGGGCAGCGGGTGTGGAAGGACTTCATGACAATGAGGAGGGCGCGGTTCTTCCTCTGCGGCCATCCGAAAGACATGCTGGCTGGAAGGGTGAAGGAGGCTGGCCTGCCTAACTCCCTGTAGTGAGGTACTGTGTCGCTACTGTTTGGTGTAGTGTGTGACCCGTGAGGCGCGCGAGCTTTATGTATCTAACGCCTCCACACCCACCTGGATGTTCCTTTGAATTAGGTGGCTCGGGTGACTCAGAACTTGAAGCTAAGCGCCTGACCGGGAATTTCTGACGAGTATGTTATCGTGCGGAGTTGTTAAGCCCTCGCCATAAAAAAATAATAATCGTTAGTTGTAGTTCTAGTGTCCCTTTCACCCATGGGACCCGGTGGCGCTGCACATGTTGCACTCTTAATAGATACTCCAGTACGTCCCTGCCTCTCACTCTACCGGGCGAGATGGGTCACGCCACAGACTACCTGGAAACGGACCCCACCAAGTTATTGGCGCTGCAACCGACACCCTATAGGCGCAGTGGTGGGTAAAAAAATGTAAGAGAATACTTTTAAGTGAGAAAGTCTGAGGTCAAAGGGGCTTCGCCATATAGGGATACAATGTCCCTTACTGTGTGGCCACATGGTTAATGAGAACTAAGAGATAAAACGCAGATTTAGCAACAGACTTTACAGGCACGTAAACAGTGTTTTGGTCCTTCATGAAATATTGGTCTATTGGAGTTTTCTCAAACTTAGGTCGCTAGATGAATCTATGTCAACCGGGACACTACCCACTTTACTTTTTTCCCACAGATCAACATTTTCAAGGGTGTAAGTCCACTTATGTTCCGTTTAAATGAACGGAGACTACAACCCACAGCATGCATTAGGTTGTTAAACGAATTCTCAGGATTGAAATGTTTTGTCCCAGAAGACATGGAGTCTTCTGATAAGATTATTCACATCTTTGCCCTACTGAATTAGTTCCCTATTTTGCAACTATGTAACACTTATCTTTGTCAACTGAGCAATGTACATGATGCATTTGTTTTTTTAGATTCACTGTAATGCTTCTGGTAACCCAAAAACAAGCTTTCACGGTGCTCAGAGGGGTCATATTCTCATGCTGCCATCCACTGTAAACGCTGAATTTGCCCTTCGGTTTGAGGTGCTCACTCTGAACTCGAGAGCGACCTTTTCACTTTACCGATCATTGATAGCGCCTACACCCTCCTTACAAGAGCCACTTTTGTGAGCTTTTCGACCTGCCAGCCAGTGGTCGCAACGATGTCACAGGTAAGATCCGAATACTACTACGCTTTCGGTCATGTAACAGGAGGAACTCTTAGTCGGTGCTTAACTTGTAAGTAAATAAACAAATACCCTTGACGAAAGCTTTTTTTAAGGAGGTTGAGGCCCACGTTTGCGACTCATATGGCACACTTCTACCTCTGGGCCACCACCGCCTTGCCATTGACCTCCGTGCTAGCACCAGGCTCCCATGAAATCAATACCTACGGGTGCACATCATTACAAGTCTCAGGTGGAGTGATTTCACCCAAGGAAAAAACATAAAAATAGGATAAAATTGTACATTTTACAGCCCATCTATCTCATAAGCGGTAAAAAAACAAGAGTTTTTGATGGGGCACTAGTGAAATAGTCCAATACTTTTTGAGTGTTCCCTGGAAGAGCTTATGAGAGGAGGGGAAGAGGTGTGGCCTGGGGACCATAGCTGCCAACTTTGGAACTGGAGAAAACGGTTCAAATCCCTGTTCTGGCTCTTAATCTTGTGAATCTGGGCAAACCACATAAACTCCTGATGTCTTAAAAATGAATCTACCCTTGTGGGGAGCTCGTTTAAAGTGCTGTAATGCATATGAACCAAATGTACACAATATACATAAAAAAAATGAATTACACTTCCCAGGGTTATAGGGTTGTCCCCAAGGCCTATGTCTCATTAAAATGCATAGTCTTTTACTTCACTTCAACTTTTTTTTTCAAGATGCCCCTTCAAGTAGATTCTGAGAATGTCATTTAAAGGGGGAGTGTTGACATCTCACAATCTCTTGGTGTAAGCAGGAACCATCACCAGTAACTCTCAAAACCAATGCTGTTTTCTTTCTAAATGTCTTCATATTTCATTTTCAGTAGT
Source organism: Lissotriton helveticus (assembly GCF_964261635.1). Lineage (NCBI taxonomy): Eukaryota > Metazoa > Chordata > Amphibia > Caudata > Salamandridae > Lissotriton > Lissotriton helveticus. Next base: position 1,070,997,454 of record NC_136067.1, on the reverse strand, counting down.
CCTGGTAGTCTATTAGCGAACAAGCCCTGTGCATTTGACAAAACGATCAAACCTACCAAGCAGTGAATTATTCAAGAGAAGCTTCTGTCTTTGGTCCATGTGAAAGGGGGGCATCCATTTCTATAAATCTATTAGGACTTTAGAATAGTATTTAAAATAGCTCACTAGGTTGAGCAACACAGCTTCAACCAATGGCATGGCCAACTCATCCATTCATCTTTCTGGGGCGCTACCATGTGTACCAAACAGTTGGATCTTTTCCTAAGTCCCCCTCTAACGGTTCTCTTGCCTTTCTCTCCCAGACAAAATTAAGAATATAAAATGCAGAAGCCATACTGCAATTTGGTTACATTATGTACAGATAGACTAACAGCCCTGGAACTTTAGCCCCTTTGTCAATAGGCTTTTGCTTCAAGGAGTCAAAAAATGGTTCCAAACTCCTGCAATGCTGAAGGAATAAAAAAAAGTAGGATGACACTGGCTTAGGAGTGTAACACTCTGCACAGGAATCACAATGTACACTGGACCCTATAGACAGCACAGTTTTTTAGGTCGAGCCTAGACTTCGCATGCACTGTCTCTCCGAGACTTGCTGTATTCACTCAGTGGGTTTACGGGCCCACCCACTGCTTTTCATTTGTCGGGGTCCTTTAAAAATATTTGCTTCTAAGTAGTTAATTTTTCCTATTTGTCCCATCTTTTCGTTGTTTGTTTACTCCCACGGAGCGGTGTCCCAGTACTTGTAACCTTCCACTTTCCCATTATAGCAACTGTAAAAGGTACTCCTTTTTTCCTTTTCCAAGTGCGCCGCACACAAGCGCTAGATGTTCTCAGGTGCTACGAGCTCTGAATTCCGTTTCTGTAAACATGGCTGTAATTCTTGTTCTCCTCACATTTGCTATGCATTCAAAGACCGAGATCAAATGTCAGAGGCTGATTTTGATGGCGCCTCTTTAATTTTCTTAATCTGTTGGGTTTGACACATGCATTGTTTTGATACACAATGTGCAGAAAAAAGAGAATGTGCATGAACTTGGGGTGTGTGCAGCCCTTGGCCTCACAGAGCAGTCTTCCCTGACCCTTCTCAGCCTCCTGTCCGAGAATTGGCTCCTGCTGACATCTGGGCATCGGAGCTCCACCTCCATTGGCTACAGACACTGAGATGGGTTCGATCTCAGTAGTTCATACTGTAACCAACTTAAGTTAGTCTTTGCAGCATCTGGTATGCTGTCTTACTTTATTTTCTTATACATAAAAATACAAACTTATTTTACTGGCATGGCAAGTCAGACAAGTATTACAAAAGTTTCCTCCTTGCCTTTCCAAGCTGTTTATTGTTAGGAGCTGTTAGATGGATCTGTCTTTTCTTGCTGTAATATGGAGAGGCTGACTCTCACTACTCTCCAGTGTGCTTTGTATTTGTACAGGAATGCATAGTTTTGCCTCTTTTTTTTGTTTCCCTCAGGGCTTAACTTCCCTTGTTTACTATGTAGGCTCTCGTTCCGTGTCCCATTCGTACATATGTTCTCTCCCATGTGGCCCACCAAAGCCCTCCTTACCCTGTCACACCGCTCTCCCCCTGCCATCCACAGAAAGAGCAGCCCAAGTCTGCCCAGTTGCATTTATGTGGTGCCTTCACAATTGCTGCTGTGTTTGGCTTTGTAACCAGTTCTGAGGTTCTACAAGTGAGCATTGCGGTCTGACACCCTCCCACCATCTCCAACAGCTCTCCTCCTCCATGTGCTACCCTCCACCCCATTCAGATTTGTATTCTCACAATGGTCCTATGCTGCGATTTCTGAGAAGAGCAGTCCTGAGGCGTGTGTTGATATGCTGCTGTGTGTTTGGAAAATCTCGCTGCGCCTTGCATCTTGCATGTTTGTCTGTACACTATGGGGCAGATTTATGAGGCACTTGCGCCACGTTTACGCCGCTGTTGCGTCACGCAAGGCGGCGTAAACGTGGCGCATCCCTACGAACGATTTACAACGTGACGCATCTAGGCAGATGCGTCACGTTGTAAAGCCCTGCGCCGCTTGTGGGCGTTCCGGCGCAGGGTGGGCGTTCCGGGGCAGGTGCGCCTCGCAAAAGTGGCTGAGTGAAATCTATAAGATTTCACTCAGTCACTTTCAGGCCAATGCTGCGTCAAAAGCCTGCGCCTGCTTGAAGCAGGCGTAGGTCTTGACACAGCATTGTGGAGATGGGGCACCCCCGAGCCTTGCTGGAGCTGCGTCGTGCTTGCGACGCAACTCCAGCAATGCGTCACCTTTACGGCACAGATGCGTCACGCATCTGTGCCGTTTTTGCCCCATGGTGCGCCGCATCATAAATGCGGCGCACCATGGGTGGCGGAGCTGTGGCGCACTGTGGCGCATGTTAACTGGCGCATCCCTGGGGATGGGCCAGTTAACATAAATCTGCCCCTATGTGCTTATGGTAGGATCTCTGTATACCTCCCTAGCCATGAGGTGTGTGAGCAAGAGTGTGTATGTGTACCTTCTTAATGTCATTATTACATGTCTCTACCTTTCTACAAACGTTTGTGTGAGCAAGTGTGTCCTTACCTTCTAGTGTGTGTTTGTGTGTGTCTTTCTGAATATGCCTGGCTATGTGCGTTTTTGTGTGCCTTCCTGCATTTATTTAATAATGTTTATATATTGATTAATTTTAGGTGAACATGTTGCACACCTTGGATACGTTTGTGTATATGATTGTTACTTTGTGCATGCATATTTGCATATGCGAATCTTCCTTCATGTATTTGTGTTGGTATACACTCACGCATATATTTTAGTATGGGTACCCCCGTCCAGGAGTATATGGCCTGGGCTCCTTCTACTTTGTATATCTTTTTGGTCATACATTTGCATAGGGGTAGGTGGCTTCCTCTATTTTTGTGTGTTTTCCATACATTTCTTCTGTCACAACAAACCTCTTTTCTTTCCTTTTATAAACAGCAGGCAAATGCAATGAATGTGACCAATGCCTCTCTGTGGTCGGAACCAAAGCAATAGGTTGTTTTCACTCTCTTACATTTCCATGTTCCCTCTTGTAGAAAGCTGGCTCTGTATATACTATACCAAAGTAAGGTGTGCACATAGTCCAGTGGGTCCCCAGTTGGTTTACAGGGGCTAAAGTAGATAATACTAAATACTTTTTAGGTTTCGCCCTGGCCGTAGCACTGCGTAAGCAGTGCCCCGCCCAGGGCGAAATCTAATGTTATCTCAGTAGTGGGGACTTGAAACCGCCCCTTCTTCCATTGGCTAGCTCCATAAATGGAGGCTAGCCATTGGAAGACATCAGTGTCAATCACTTTTTCCTGGTCAGAACGTGAATCGTGGGCGTTTCTGACTCTTTTTTTAAGTCCCGCCCCTTGTTGCCGTGTGTCCCGGGCCGCGCTGTGATTGGCTGCCGGCCCGGGACACCCCGTGACGTTATTCCCCGGGCCGCGCTGTGATTGGCTGCCGGCCCGGGACCTGACTTGTTTCCGCTGATGACGCCGGCTCGGGGGAGGAAACTGAGGAGGAAAAGGGGCAGACTGACTTTTTCAGTTTCCAAACAAACTTCTCGGAACTATTTCTGTCCCTGCACAAAAAGGCCTGAGAGGTGCGGGGCCGGGGAGCGCCCCGCCCGGCTTGGAAAGTCTGCTATAGATGTGAGATGGGACAGAGGAGTCGGGCAGGTCCCGGCAGTCGACCACAGGACTGCTAGCGCCCGATCTGTAAACGCACCTCTTTTGCGTCTCTTTTTCAGTTCTTATTTTTCTCACGACTATTTCATGTGTTGACGGATCTCCTCACACGTCCTATTTGTCTGATTACCATATTTTCCTTAGTGCTTCCTTGGCTTCTCTCTGTGTTCAGGGGCGTGGCTATCACTAGTGTAGCACATGCAGCGGCACGGAGCAAACTGAACTATGGTTGTTGTATTGTTATTGGTCAGCCGGCACCTTTGCTACGCCATCGTCTGTCGTCAGCACTTCTGTGTCTGTCCCGTCTGCCATCTCTCCGTCTCGTCTCAACAGTTCCTCGTGTCCCCCCATTGCTAATGTGTTTAAAAGAAAAAGTGCATGGACCCACAGTTTTCCTTGTTGACCGGCCGCAGTTTTGCCAATAATATAGGGGTTACCGATTACCAAGTTTCGACTCCACCTCGTGTCTCTTTCTTCCACAAATCCGACATTTCTTGTCTCCTCATCCCACTCTTGCAGTTGCAGGCCCCCTTTTCTCCTGATTTGTCCCAGTCTTTGTTTTCCTATTTTTCTCTAATATTACCAATTTGCTGCCTTTCTCGCTCCTGGTCAAATTCTAATGACCAAAAATAAGTTCTGATTGGCAAAAGTGAGAGGTCACCACCCGCGACCACCGGCAAAAATGAAGCACTGCCTCTCAGCAGCTCACTGCCCCTTTTGCCTTTCCGGCTTCTTTTCTCGACCTTAGTAGTCGCTGCGTCGTGGATAATGTACTCGAGCCACCCCAGCTTCGACTGCTAGCATTCTGGCGGGTGGCCTTGTTTTACCTCGTTAACCCATTACATACAGAGCTGGGCATCGCATTGCAAAATGTACCCTGGGGGAGACACAGGAGGCCAACATAGCGGGAACAAAAGTGGAAACTGCACGCAACGCGCTCAAGCCATCAAGTGCGAGTCCGCGTGCCATATCCATAGTGCTGAACAATGGGCACCTACGTATGCACATTGATAGCGTTTACACACCCGGCAGACACATGCACGGGTAGAGAACAAAGTGTGCTGCGAGCACAAACACGTTTTTTAACCTATGATTTTTTTGTGCAAAATTCACTGTTTTTCCTGCGTGAAAGTTGAGGAGCTTAACGATTTTCCTTCGCTTTTACGTTTCTATATTTTTCAAACTACTCAAAGTCAACCACGCCAAAAGCAACATCTGAGGCACATTTGTAACCTCATTCCATGCCGGAAAATGTAGGCATACTTTTTTCACAGCAAGTTTCCATTTTGCAGAGCTTTAGCATGCACAATTGTGGCATTGCGGAGACAAACAAATCGTATAGTGCTGATGTATATCTGAAGAATTATATTTCTCTTTGAACGAGGAAATTAGTAGGTTTAGTTGTGTCAAAATTCAGTTTTTACAGGTGTCCAGACGATTTGTTTTCCAAACTGCATTGCATTTCGATGTGTTTAACTACGCCTGTGAATGTTGCAAACGCATGTTCAAATTCGCAGTCAATGATGCACCTGTGATTCATTTGTGGAGATAAAAATACGCTCCCATTCAATCACTCACCCAGGCGAGGGAGTCACTGTTTCATCCGTTCACCCAGTAATTCAAACACTGACCCACTTACCCAGGCATTCGGCCACTGACTTCCACTTTTCTCCTTTTATTCAATGAGTCATTCAACCATAGCTCAAAGCCGATTCTTCATTCACTCCCTCACTAGATCTGTCGCTCCCTTGTGCATTACCGTGTGCGTTCATTTGCGTAGCCTCTGACACCCCTTTTCTCTCCTAATGTAAAGGCGAAACCATTGCATTGTAAATGCTTGTTTCTCATCTGACCCCAAAACCTAATCAATTTAGGAATTTAAACATAGAATATATATTGTATTGTGCCTCATATTCAAATTTAAATTACAAAATAGTTTTTGGGAGAATGTACCCCCTTTTAAAATCAAATCTGCCTCGATTGTCGCGAAAATTCTCTCAATTGTATGTCAAAATGTCATCTACCCGGATCACATAATGCTCTTTTCATCACAGGTAGCAGTCCAATAATTTTGTCCTTGAGCAGTTCTTCTGACATGATAGTCCAGGAGACCAAAGGCAAAGTGAAGATCACCACATCACTACCTTTGGAGTATAGGACGTTTCTTTAAAAACATTTTTCAAACAGGGAAGTGTTAACTGAAAAAGTAAATAAAATACGGGATTCTTCTGTTTGTCCGCAATAAAAGTATGTAATTAAGGGGTATATCATCAAGAGGGGGCGATAATTATCGCTAAGCGCACTTAGCGCTAGGACAATTATCGCCTGCTATCGCTGTATTTTATCCCTGAGATAGCGCGCTATCAGCGACGCTTATCTCAAAAGCGATAAAATACCAGCAATAGCTACAAAATGTGTGCTCATCGCTGGAAAACCAGCGATAATCGCACAAAAAACAGGTGATACCTTGCTGATAGGGCAGGGTGGACTTAGCCATTATATCTACCTTCCATTGGATATGATGGCTAAGTCAACCTGAAAGCAGGCGTAAGGAAAGTAGCGATAACCAAGGTTAGCGCTACTTTTCTTATCGCTATGCTCTTTAGAGTGCAGATTGTAAATAGGAGAAATGTCGGTTAGCGACGTTTCTCATGTTATTTTTGGGAGGAACGCCCACTTTGCATCTCATTAGAGATGCAAAGCTGGGCGTTAAGGGAAAGGGCTCTGAGGCAAGGATTCATGCGATAGAGTGACCTTGCTAATAGTGTGATACAATTATCGCCGCTTTAAAGCAGCGATAATTGTCTTGATGACATGCCCCTAAGAGAGTAGGAGGGATATAATCAAGTGAAATATCGCCGCTTTTGCAGCACCTTTTGCCAAAAAAGCGGCGATATTTTCATCGCCCTATTAGCAAGCCTGCACTAACATGCGTTAGCGCAAGCTTTCAGGCGATAGCTGGCATTTTCTCCATCGCCTTGCATGTCAGCGATAGTCATCGCTAATGACATGCAAGGTAGGAGTTCTTTACCTGAATTCCATGTAAATAGTCGTTAACACAACTTCGCACTATCATTAATGCAGCCCCGGACCTGCACAGCGATAATAAAAGTCACGCTAAGCCCCGTTTTTCGCATGTATTTAACACCTGAAAAAAATATGACTTAATGATCTTTCCAATGGGAGGTGGATTGATGGGTTAAGTCTACACTTGCGATCAGCAAGCTTTTTCATATCATTATATTTTTATCGTAGTATTTCTCCCGCTATCGCAGGTTTCCACTCTTATCGCTGGATTTTACATTGCCTGTTAGCGGCGTGTTGATAATACCCCGCTAACAGGGCGATGTAATCCAGCGAAAGACAGCGGTAATAAAAACCTCGCTAAACGAGGATTGCGATATTTATCGCATTTCGTTGCTAATATGCCCCTAGGTGTTTAGAAAAAAAGCACCCTTTGCTTAGCTGAGAAACACATTTTCTCTATAGAAGGAGACGTTGTTGAAGATCTTCCCTTAAAGGTGCAGCCAACAATACAGACAGCTTGAAGTCACAATATTTAGGTTTTATTTAACTTTCATGTATACTTTATTGATAAAATAATGAACGATAGAGTCTGTGGAATCGTGAGATTCTGTGACTGCAGCGTTATCTGTGCAAGTATGTATTCAGCACACTAGCCAAATAATTTGGTGGATAATTTGCAAATGTCAACAAAAAGTTTATTTTAGCTCTGATGGATCGAAGCAATACTGCCAAAGAACGTAGAGCTTCAATTTCCTTTTCTTGCCACATAATTGAAAGTACCCGGCTGTGTTATTTGGTCCAATATTCCTGTATAATCTGAGGTGCCCTCACAATTTTAAAGCAATGCAGAGTGCCAATATGATGATGAAAAATATATTTCACAGGGGCTAGTGAAATAGTTTTCATATTTCACTGGTCCTTGTAAAATATGGTATGATGTACAACTGCATTTTTGTGTGCCGTACAAGCACTCAGCCTTGAACCTATTCCCAATAATGTTGCAAAATTGCTCCATTTCCCACGTGGTAGAAATGATTCCTTCTCAAGCTCAGAAAACATCATCCTTTTTACCTGCACACATATGATATGTCATCCATCTGCACCTTCCCTGACAATAGTTTTAGTTAAAAAAGGTGTGATTCATCTTGACATTTTGTTGTTGAACTGGATTGACACCATTGACATTAGATCATCAATTGTTAACTGTTGCCCGCATAATTATTTATATGCCCAATTCCCTCAACAAGCTGAAAAGTTGACACAGTGTCTCGTATGATACCAAGAGGTTTTATGGCCGGAGCCATTTTGGAACACGTTTCACTTGGTTGGGCAACCACAGTTGTTTTTGTTTCAGCAGGAAAGTAGCATAATTGCCAAAAACTATAAAGCTATCAACATGCCTCTTCCTTTCGCCAGTTGTAGCCACATCAGAGCGGCACTGGTCCTCATATCCCCATATTAAAGTTGTTAGTATAGAGGTAATGCGTGGAAACGTTTTCTGGAAATTCAGAGTTACCAAGGATGGTGTGACGAGTATTACAGATGATATCAACACTTCAACAGTATCACTCCAGAGTTTGAATACTGAGTTAGAGACTAGCCTGGCAAGATAGTTGACACATTTCATACCTGCATCTGAGACATTGTACATAGATCACGCCATTGTCAAAGTTATAGTTTCTGTTTTATATAGACTAAGGCAATAATCTGAGAAGAGGAGTGCACAATAACACTTTTGGCGAAAGTCAGAAATCAAGGAATTGGGCTCAGATATGAAGGGGGGATGTCATCCACACATGCCTAAAGTTTAGCTACTGAAGATGCCTCCAGTAGAACCCAAACATAACTAACTAGTTCCCCTCGTCTAATGAAGAAGAACAAATGGCAACCTAAAAGACAATGGTGTAGAAATGTATCTCTTATTGGGTTCTACTTAAATTGTAATAGTCACAGAAAGATAAAGCAAAACTACAGTCAATACTAGGGCTGAAGTTGTTAGATGGTAGCTGAATATTTGAGGGCTTAGGGATAAAGCTGCACCATCAATTTAAGGTCATTGGCTTATTTATATCATCAATACATTTGAGGAGACCTCTCTTAGTAGCAACCTATGCTAGTTTGAACATGGCTAATTGAAGTGATAGTAGCTAGGTGAGAATCAAGTGCAATACATCAACATCAGATTTCAAAGCAGTAGTTGCTTCCCTCACCTTCTATTAGCTTTAGCATGAGCAAGGTGTAATTCATGGTATATAGTTTGAATGTGGACAGGAAGATGGGAATGTTTGAGGTTTGCATTAGAGGGCAATTAAAGGATGGCTATTAAAATGAGAGTTGAATGCCACCCTATAGAGTGAGGGAGTATATCCATGAGAAAGTCTAGAACAGCTGAGAACACCTGTGCTTAGTGTATACTATGAAGACTTATCGGGACCGACAAGACATTTGGTTAACTTAGTGGTCAAGAGGTTTAAAACGAATCGGCTTAGGAAATAATTGGTGTAAACATGAGGTTGACATAATTAGAATAAATGTTTGAACTTTAGCTTCCGAGAGAGGAAGGGGAGATAACCAAGCGGGAGAACATTTGGGTTTCTATAATGTGATAGTATTTGAGAATGACGTAGGAGTCAGGCGTATGTAACCAGATATGTATATCACCTAAAATTAAGGTCTGGTTAACTGATGAGGTCCTAAGATTCTTAGAAAGAGTGAAGTTAAGCTCTAGATGAGCCTGAAAGATGGTAGATGTAAACAATGTTAAGGCTGGTAGAGGGAGAAAGAAAAATGTTCAGGAAATCAATGTCCTTAAAATCTGTAACATCAAGGAGAGCCTTTCAGTATCCACTGGTCATTAGTCACAATGAATGAATGAATGAATTTTATTTTTGCATAATTACTTAAAATCTTTGCAAAATTGCAGTGCATTATCCAGAATTACAATAAAATACGTATCTCACGACATTGTAAAACATTTGTCTAAACGTATATATATAAATAAAAGACTATTGGTTGGTCAGTAATACCAGACCATATCTAAAATGTGGCCTTGTTCTTATATTCAATGGTTTTTTGTTGTTGTTGTTTTTAAAAAAAAATCAATATTAGCAAAGATCCATATTCCCTGGGTTTTCATTTCAAATTAAATGGTAGTTCATTGTGGGGCACAGTTGCCACCCCACGTTTTTCCTCTGTGTTGTTTCTGATTAGGGCCATTCGTGTCATGTTCATATATTTGCCAAATTTCACCAGGTTTGAAGACTCTAAACTTGACTGAAGCAGTGCCACTGCATCAGTGCATCTTCTGGTCCCATGTCTCAGGATCATTGGTTTTAACAGAATACCTTGATGCTGTAGTAATGCAGGGCAGCAGCATAGTAGATGTACCAATGATTCATCCCTATAATTACACAGCCTGCAACTGACTATATTGTTCAATGATTTCCAAGCCGGGTTCAGTTCTTTTATTGGTAGGGGGACTAGACGCGCCCATTGAATTTCCTTCAAATACTTCCTTCCTAGAGAACTGTTATGTATGGCTGGATTTAATGCGACTCGTATTCTTTAGTTAGGCCGGCCAGACCTCTGTTTACCTTCAGTCTTGCTATATCTTCATTCCTTGATATCTGGTTGTGTGCATTTTTAGCACCCTCTTTATTGCAAGGTAGTTTAGACCTTCTAGTGACCAGAATGCTGCAGATAGGTCCAACTCTGCCACTGTCTCCAGGCAGTATTTCTGCCATGGTTTCGACAACCCCTCAAATATTGTTCTTAATGCCTCCTTTCTGATCCTTTCTGAGCTGTTGTCGTCTTGAACCAAAATTTAACCAGGGTGCTCCTGCATTCGTATTTTTGTTGTACAAGGCCAAACTCAAGCCGAATGTGGGAGTTTCTTGTGTACTTGGGGAGCCTAAAAAGCCCTTTGTAACACTGGCACTGAGCTTTTTCCATCATCTTTTCCATCTTACCTGGGAATGCCTGTGATGCATACCCAGCAACAGCAAGGAGTTTTGATTTTGTGACTCTCATGATGGGTTTCGTGGTAGGGCTATATGATTTACCATGGAGTTTGCAGAGGGTGGAAATGGCGGCTTGTATTTTGGCTTGCGTCTTGGACTGGTGCAAGGTTGCCTTGCCTTTGTTGTTCAGCCATGCTCCTAAATATTGATATGCTCTTTCTGTGGCTATGCTGTTGTTGCCCAGTCTCCACTTTAAACATGTTTTCTTCATGTGTTTACCAAACACCACAACTTTTGTTTTACTGAAGTTGGCCACAAGTTCGTTTTCCAGGTTGTAATTATTTAGTGCATTCAACCCTCTTTGTAAACCTACTCTGGTGTGATCAAGAATCACCAGGTCGTTAGCGTACTGAAGTATATTTAGTCGTTGCTGTTCGATTTTTGGGATTAACAAACTTGCTCCATGTATAGCATTCCCCCGGTCTGCCGTGTAAAGATTAAAAAGTGTAGGTGCTAAAACGCAGCCATGCTTTAGGCCACGGTCAGTTGACATTTTATGTGTGACTGTATCCCCCACCAGTTTGATCCTCACCCGCATGTTGGTATACAGTGACATCAGTGCCTTCAATAGTATTCCGGGGATCTTCCAGCAGGACAATTTGTGCCACAGCTTACTTTGTTTAACTCCATCGAAGGCGGCTGAATAATCTATGAAACATGCAAATACTGGCAGACATTTACTGGAGTTTGCCTGATATGCCAGGAACGAAAGGGCCATAATGTTATCTATAGTGGAGCAGTCTTTTCGGAATCCGATCTGGTAAAAAGGTAGCATTTCATTATCCTCTATCCAGGCTGTTAGTTCATGTAACAAAGGGCTGGCATATGCTTTGCCTTTGATGTCTTGCAAGGCAATGAGTCTATAAATTTTAGAGTCCGTTTTTGCTCCCTTCTTATATATTGGTTGCAATAGAGAGCCTCGCCAGGCATCCGGCACGTCACCATAGGCTCTGCATTCCCAGTACAGCGTTGTTAACAGGTCTGCCCTCTCCTTAGGATCCTGCTTAAACAGTTTGCCTGGTAGGCCGTTTGGGCCCGGGGCTCCGTCCTGTTTTATATTTTTTTAAATCTTCATAACTTCTTTCGGCTCCAGCACTTGACCCCCCATATCTGTTTGGTCGTCTTCCTCCACTTCAGCCCCATCTGTTACTGGGAAAAAGCTGACATTTTGGCCACCTGGGATCATTGTATATATTTCTGCCGTGTGGTCAAGCCAGGCGTCGGCTGTAACTGTATTCCGCCTGTCCGTTTTTTTATTTTCCATCTTGGCTATGTACTCCCAGAATTGCATTAGTCGTATGCTTTCATTATATTATCTGATGCTCATCTCATCTTGTCTTATCTGATGATCATCATTTCCCTTTTTGTAGCTATACAATTTGTTGCTTTGAAGTGGCTGCCAAGTTGCCCAAGTGCTACACCGAGCCAAATAAAATAAATAAATGGAGTGATAGTGTACTGTTGAATGACTACAACATGTTGTATAAGGGTAATTATACACAACAAATTTTACTCTCTCGATCTCTCTTCTCCTCCCCTCTCTAGTCTTCAACCCTGCTTATCCATTTAGACATGGCGCAAGTCGCGAATATTGAGTGCAAAATATTAAATGGACACAATATTGTGACCAGAGTATTGAGGGACAAAATATCAAAAGGCAAGTTTCAATGCATTTCTATACATAACTCCTCATATGCCTTGTACCTATGTGATGATATATCTTCAAGCACGTAGATGTGGTGTTAAGAATAGTAAATCTTTGCCTCCCTCTGTGCACTTACTTGTTCAATACTTTGTCCCTCAGTATTCCAGTCACGATATTGTAGCTTTCGATAGGTTGTCCTCGATATTTCCTACAACAATCTTTCACCTCCTCTTCTGCTTCCCTCCTACCTTTCTTATTCCTCTCCCTTTATCCCCAATACATCATTTTGTCTCTTCTACCCAGTTATTCTCCCCTTCTCATGCTTTCTCTCTCTTCCTATCTTGTCCACTCAACCCTCCTTCCTTCCCGACCTTCACCCTCCAATCCAATTTTTGCTGCCCCCTCACCTGCTCCTTCCTCCACTTTTCCCTCATACCACTCTCTGTGGTCTACTCGTCTCCATTCCTCTCACTGTCGCTCTAATCTTCTGCCCATTTTCCTCTTGTCTCTTCCATTCGTAGTTTATTACAAGCCCCTTTGTGTGGCTGTTGCTGTTACTATATAAAGTTCACCTGTGCCTCACAGTGCAATGATACTATATTCAATTCTTAAATTAATAAATACGCTGAATGTAAAAGGGCCTCTTGAAATGTAAAATACAGATTACAATAACATTTAATTTAATTTGTACTGTCAGGGAACTAAATGTTTTGCTTTTATATAAAGTGGAGTGGGTGGAATGTGACGTTATTATATGATAATATATGGAACAACAGTGTATAAAGCTTATCTATACAATCAAATATTCAATAAAATAAAATAAACTTCAACTTGGCTGTCAGAAGCCCTTTTTAAATGTATGCGAGAAATAGTTAGGGACAGGTACCCTCTTCTTCAAAGTAAGGTGTTACTTACAATAGAACAAATGATTGGAGGTGAGGGAAGGCATGTGCCTGGAGTAAATATGGCTGAAGGGATCAGGGTGTAGGAGAAGTTGGAGTTAAAGATGTAGGCTGGCTCAGGGAAGGTCATAACCCAAAAATAAACTTAGCTGAAGTCTAGCAAGACACAAATACCGGATTGCATGATGACCAGGCACTTCATCCTCTTTCCTTTCAACATTTTCAAATTATCGCAGAGGCTGTTAAAGAGTTTCCATCCAGGATTGAGCCCTGTAGCACCGGACTATGTGATGTTAGAGAAATACTTTGGTGCACACACCATGTCATTTCAGGAATAGAGAATGGCACTTCATGTTCATATAAGTGGAGGAGCGGCTCCACCTTCTGGGGGATCACCCCAACATGTACCACCAACCTTGTACATGCAGGTATGCTTAGAACAATGGTGGTGAGCCAGGAAGGTGTCAATGTATACCCAGAGTTCCTGAATGGGGGGAACACAGTTAATGCAACCCTCACACTCTCAACCAAGCGAGCAGGTAGATCTGACAAACTCAAGAATGCATCAATGAAGGAAAACATGTCAATTGAAAGATAATTAAAACGAGTTGGAGTGTAGGAATTTGTCACCAAAGGTGGCATTCATTACAGTTAGCCATGGAGGGGGTAAATGAACAATTTAAGATATGGGCGCATGCCATGCTTCTAGTGTTTGTTCAAAGAGAGAGAATTAATGACTGTCTTTATTTAGCTAGTGATATCATCACGTACATGCTTTATGTCCTCCCCGCTTTCAACTTCTTTGGTCAAAATTAGGAAATTTGTTCAGAGCAGAAGTCATTGGATTTGGGTGATTCTGCCAAGACAAGTTTAGTTTTCTTGAAGTTTTCAGTCAAATTCTTCTCTGCTGTTTGTCCCATAAGTGGTGTGCCTCGAGACAGTGAATAACAATGGCTTTATTTAAAGGGTCAGAACTGAGAAGATGAATTGTTCTGTTCTGTATATTAATATTGCTATATAGATAGTGCCCACCCAGGAAGTAGCTCCCTGGCCTTAAATTGAGGTTCTTTCATCAGGTAAGGCTGAACCAATTAAGTATAAAGGTCAAAATATATTTATGTCATTGGTATTAGAAGTTAAAAGTGGAAAAAGCTGTCACTGATAATTTTAGTGCTAAATAGGGCAGTGCTTGATGTTAACACCTTATTGTGTCTGTTGAAATTGAGTTTCTGGTTGGCAGAGGTATGCACCCTGTTCTAGCAAGAACTACAATCCTAGTCAAGGTCACCCTAAAATATCCTGTGCTCACCCTCTGGTAGTTTGGCACATAGCAGTGAGGCTTAACTTAAGAGGTTATGTGTAAATTATTTCTGCAGCACTTAAAACAGTAGAACAGTGAAAACACCATAAAGAATTCCACACAGGTTAGAAAAATATAGAATAATGCTATAAATAAAACAAGACCAAACCTAAAAAATCCAACAAATAGAAGTCGAGAAATGAATTTTTAAAGAATACATGTAAAATAGCGCTTAGAAACAATAAGTGCTTAGATAGGATATCTGACTACGCTGGACTGGGGCAAAGTAAAAAGTTCAGGCTGATCGTGATGGTGCGCAGGTTGGATATAGGGACCCACTTGGGCCCACAGAACCAAAGTACTTTGATTCCAGATGTGTCATCGCCGACGAAGATACGAGGTGCATCTGTGTCGAGCCACACACTGGATGAGGTGAGTCGATTTTCTCAACACATTACCAGCAATGCATCAGTTCAGCGAGCAGGGCTCTGGTTCTGAATGCAATGGACGGTTACTGCTCATGCAGTAGGCAATGCATCGATTCCGAAGGCGATGTGCTGGTTTCAAAGGAGATGCGCTGGGTCCGCGCCACTCAATGACAAGGATGTGCTGTTTCCGACTCATGCAAAGGCGAAGATGTGCTGGTCCCAAAGAAGATGCACAGGTTCTGGTTGAAACAGCACTTTATACCCACTTCCAAGGGGCCAAGACTGGGTTGCCACTTCTTGTCAGGGCAAGATTTGGAGCAAGCAAAGTCCAGGTGCTGTAGCAGGATGAATTGAAGTCTTTGATATCTCTAAAACGTAGATCAGGAGGCAAGTCCTTGGAGTCCCTCTGGGTTTTAAGTGATACAGGTCAAGTCTTTCTCACCCAGTCAGGCAGCAGAGCAACTCAGCAAGGCAGGGGGCCAGCAAAGCATCAGTCCAGCAGTGTAGCAGTACTTTTAGCAGCACAGCAGTATGTCTTACTGTCAGAGTCTTAACAAGTCAGAGTCTTAACAAGTTCAGAAGTGTACTGAAGTTATGGTGTTGAAGGTCCAGTACTTATACTCATTTGTGCCTTTGAAGTGGGAGAGACTTCAAAGAAAGCTCCCTTCCTGTCCTGGATCCAGAGTCACTACAAGGGGTATGCAGGCCTTTGTGTGTGGACAGGACACAACCTATTCAGGTGTAATCTCCCAGGAATTCCCCTCCAGATACATTTTAGCTCCCATTGTTTGTGGCTGTCACAAGGGCATACACAAAGCCCAGCTGTCACCCCACCCAGAATGAATAGAGACAGGCAGTAGGCACCAAATGGTGATAGTAAGTAAATGGCAACTTTCTAAAAGTGGCATTTTGGAAAAACGGTAATTTAAAATCCAACTTTACCATAAGTGGTGATTTTAAATTGGGAGTCCAGTGGTACAAAACGTGAAAAGTCTATCTCTTGCTAATTGGGAATTACACTTAAAAGATGTAATAAAGTAATCCCAGAGTTATCCTGTGGTCGAGATAGGCTTTGCAGCAGTACAAAACTAAATTAGGAGAGTTTTTCCCTACCAAGACATGAAAAACTTAAAAGTACATGTCCTATCTTCTAAACACATTCCACCCAACCCTGTGGGTCATACATTTGGAAGGGGCTTCTTGTCCAGATTACAATTTAGTATGACACGTATCAATGGTATGCAATGCAATTGGTTCACTAATAAGTTACTAACACCTTACAGGAGGTGGTAATTGATTCACAAACAAGAAGGTATCCTCTTGGGACACTTTGTTCTTTGTGAATGATGTTGGCAGCCTCAAGGGACAGCTTAATAGCCATATCTGTTCCCTAATGGGAAATATCTTTGTTAATATTAGCACTTGTTCCTTCAAGGAATGCATTCACAGGGATAATGGTCTGCTCTTCCTTGTCACCAACCATCCTTGTGTTTTTAGCCATTCAGATAGGGGTCACAAATAGTGGCCTGCGTAATTAATATACATTACGGCAGTCATTCTGCAGTCCCCTGCAAATGGAGATTTTGCAATACAACCTAGTTGTACATAAGCCACATCATTAAAATAAAACAATGTCTACAAAAAGTCAATTTCCAATTTGATACTACTTTTTTTACTAGTCTTTTAGTACGTCTGTCCCAAAGAGCACAGACTCCCACAAAAATTGGTCCTGTGACAAAGCACCTATTCCCCAAATAGCGACATCTATTAGAGTGCGTTGGACTTGGCCCTTTCTACAGGGACATCCCCAAACTTTTTGCCTTACTCCCCCATTTTTGCAGATTTTTTTTTTGGCTTTAAGACTCTGTGCAGTTTACAACTTTACAACTGCTAAGCAGTGGTAGTCTAAAATAAACCAGCTACCTCACTGGTTGTTTGTTTGTGTGTTTAGTCTACCATGGATACTAATTAAGGAAACCAAGCACTGTGTAGATAGTTTGTTTTACATCTTTGGACCCGAATAATTGCCATTTGATCTTGGGACAACCTAGGCAAGAAGCATGTTGACCTCTAGAATTTAGCCCCTGCAGAACACTACATCAGTAGTGTGTCACTATCATTTTTAAATGAGATTAGTAGACTCGCTGATTAAAAATTAATTTTGAGTACCACTACATCCCATGTTCTTATTTTTACTCACACTTGGCACCCACACTTTCGACACTCATCTACATCACAAGGCCCTATACCCGCACCGCACTGCACCTTGAGGCATTGGGAATAAAAGATTTCCGACAAAGAGCCCCTCATGGGGTGCCTGTCAGACATTGCAGCGCCGGCTTGACAAAGAGCATCAACTATGATGAAGCATGACACTCAGCCAGGTGTGTGAGGGCCCTAGTTCCTAAAGTGGGAGACACCTTCTCCCCCTGTTTTGGACATTAACCTACACCAACCGGTCCTCTTCTTTTTCTTTTTACATTCTTCAGGAACTGCATAACTTGTTGTTATATATTTACTATGGGGCATTTATGCTGAACCTATAAGTGTCCCAGTCCCTCCCTTATGTTTGTTATGTCCTTAACAATTACCCAGGACTTCGCATCACAACCGGGCAGCTCTTTGGAACTGCTGCTGTGCGACTCATCCTCAACACGGTATCCCACAACACTCCGCAACCAGGATTTAAGGTACTCTTGCTCAGCAGAGCTAACTTGGTCCCAGTGTCTGCTCCATCGTGGTCGGAGTGCACTTGTAGCTTTTTCCCAGTCCGGCATCACAGATAACCACAGTTAGGCACTATTTTCACTTATATCTTTGAGATTGCATAGCTCTAGTTCTGCTGAATGAATTTTTGTTGTTTAAATCCGAAATCATTTATTAAATTTTACTCTATTTTTCTAAATTGGTATGGGGTTTTTCATGTGTTGTGTTTTCACTTTATTACTGTTTTGAACTGCAGTATACATACTTTACACATCGCCTCTAAGTCAAGCCACCAGAGGGTTAGGCACAATTTACTTTGTGGTTTGCTTCTGTTTCACCCTGACAGGGATTGTGTTTTCTGCTTCAGCTGTGTTTCACCCCACTCAACCAGTAGCCCAATTTTCAACAGAGTGAACATGTGGTGGAAACCAGTGGAGTTAGGATTCTCACTTATAGTGGACTTGGGTGTCACTACCTTCAAAATGCTGTGACATTATCTGTCAATGCTACATATACCTACTGCTGTCAACTCCTTGGAACAATATTTTGAATGTGTTCGGCGCAAAAGATGTCATGTTTGGAAGAGTTCAGACATGCTACAATAGTCTTCCAGCAACTGTAGTTCCCATTTTCCTCCATTGTTAACATCGTGGGTGGTGGTGCACTAACAAAATTAACGGAAAGGTATGTATGCAATCAATACGTTAATACATCCGTTGATGCCCTCACTGATGGACTGCAGCTGAACACCTATGAAGAACAGGTTCATTTACTGTTTTTTTTTGCATAGTAACTTGCCCAGATAATAGCACTCTGACTTTAAAACCCTTCTAACTTCTCTTAAACGGTATTCAGCAGGGCTATTTTTTATAAGATATTGTATTTTGAGATGATATAAGTAGGATGCTAAAGATACAGGAATCTCTCATGTGCAGTGGCCTAGGTGCCAATGTAGGGATGGAAATATCCTTTGTGAAAATAACTTGCTATGGATGTATTGTGGTGGGATAAACATAAATAAAACTTTATCACACACTCTGCTCTTTCTCTTTGTTTATAGGTGACATGGTTCAGGAGGAAACTTTCATGACTCCCACTGGATTGTTTCTCATTTTTATGAGTCTTTTGTACGTAGTAACAGCAATGCTGCACCCAAAAGAGTTCCATCTGCTGATCTATGGTCTGCTGTACATTATCTGTGTTCCCAGTGGCTATCTCCTAATGACCATCTACTCAATGGCTAACTTGCACGTGGTCTCCTGGGGTACCCGGGAGACCTCTACAACAATCGAAGTAAAGAAAGAGGAGCAAGACGAGCCTACCCCACATGCATGGTACCAGAAGAAATGGCAATGCTTCTGTTGGGACATCGAGATGCAGGTTCGCAATAACAACTATAAAATGATGCCCAGCACAAAAAAAACACAAATAGCGCAATTAGAAGATGCTGCACCACAGGAAAGGTAAAGAAACAATAGTTAACATTTGAGACATTCATTATGAGGAACTTTCAATTTGATTAGATTTTGAATCTTTTGTTATTTCCAAGATTTTACAGTATAACCGAGTCTGGACAGGATATCTTTACCCAGAGTTGAATTCCTCTCTGTGAGAAATCCAAAGCAAAAACCTAATTCCATCAGAAACCATACGTTATACCAAAAAGCCATTTTACCCATGTAAGTCAGTAGATTTCCATCTTTCAACTTCTACTGTCAACAAATGAAGCATCTAGTGAACAGTAATAGTTAGGCGGGGTCTCAGACTCCATTAGCTCAATTTTGGGAAGGGACATCATGAAGACCATGAAAAGAACATAAGGTGTCCTGGTGGGAAGAAATAATCATGGCAGAGTCAATGGTTTTTAATGGTGCGTGAGGCAAGGCTGTTAGGGGCATAAGAACAGGGTGGTAGGAGGCTAGTAGTTTGATGTATGTGAAATGGTACTGACTGGTGGGAGAGGGTGGGCGTGAGAGCATTTTGTCTAGAGGGGTGTCTGGTTGAGTGATTGAATGGTAAATGGATTTAAGTCTCCATTGCTAATGGATGGTGACTAGGAAACTGGAGAGCAAAGAAAGGGTGACTGGATGAAGATGTTTACATGTTGTGTGTCTCAGAGAGACTGGTGGAGGGTGTAGGTCTCAAAGTAGTAATGGGTTGTAAATGGTTGTTTAATGAATAGTGGTAATTTACTTTTACATCCCCAAGACAGAAATAGGAACCATAAATGGCTGCCTCAACTGATGACTGAATTGTTAACTTTGCTCTCCAACTCTAAACAGGCGGTGTGCCTAGGATGTTTGCCTCATAACATATTAATGATGGTATTACCTTCCAGCCTGGCAGGAGGCGATGGGTTGCAGAGGAAGAACCATATCCACTTGTGTAGTTTGGACTCTGATTGTCAGGAAATTAATATCCTACCAGGAGGAAGCCCCTCAACAAAGTGCAGTACAACTCAGTTCCTGATTTTATAGAGGACAGGGCCTCATCAGAATCTGAGCATGAACAGACAAAAAACAATCAGATAACTTGTCACCCGTTACTTCAGGGTTTCAGCTGATGCGATGTCCTCAATTAATATTTCTAACATTGGATATAGCTTTCCCATCTGAAGGTAGACACTCCTCTTAGGTATTCCATTTAATTGTAGCCTCTTTTAGCATAGCTTTTTAAGAGATTGGTGTCAAGATCTGGCAGTCCCTTCAGAGGAAAAAAGGCATAAGAAGACACTTTAGAAGGGGCTCTGGCTTTTAGCTTTTTGACGACCCACTGTGAATAGATACAGAAGCTGTTGCTGGAGCCAGGTCTCATCTTTCTAGAGATGGCTCACTGCTGTGCTTTTCAGCAACTTTTTAAAGCATACCCAGGGCCCCAGGATTTTGGGGATTTTAGGGCTGCAGCATTTTACACATAGTTATGGATTGGCAGCGTTTGCCTCTTAATCCATCCTCTGCTGCATAATCTGCAGATTTCAGCAATAAAAACATTTTTGTTTCTAGCTCCAATGAATAAAAAGTTACTAAAAACCGCTGCAAAATGTGTTATCATGTAGTGGAAGACCCTTCCTAAAGGTTGATTGGTCACCTTTCTGTTGCTTATATTACTATTTTGGTGTCAAAGTGGTACTAGGGAGGTAAAACCTTTGCTCAGAAGTGCACTGTAAGGTGTAAAAATGCCAAAATAATGAGGTAATGCTAACACAAAATGTGATACATTACATTGCATCATTTTCCTTTTTTTTGCCGCATAACTTGGTCCTTCACTGCAGCAAAAATCCAGTGACCCTAGGCATACCCCAAGAATGACTATTATGGCTGCAAACATGCTCCAGCACACCCCCCCCCCCCCCCCCCCACACACACACACATGTCTAAGTGACTGGGAAGTAAAGACTACAGAATCTTTTACCTTGCTGATGAACCTTACACTAAACCTTGTACCAAATAATGTGGTAACCTGCCTCTACAATAAGATGTGTGATCATACTTTTGTTCAGTGCCATTGAGGGCCCGTTGTAAGGCGCGCTCTACACATCTGATTCCTCATACGGAAGACCAGAGAAGCAAAGCCCAGATCTTGCAAGCTGCACTGGACTCCTCAGTTGCTTTCCACCCTTGTTGATTAGGGTAAACAGTTTTTTCACCTTTTATATACTCTAGTCCAACACAGCTATCCTACTCCATCTTTAAACAGACACCAAATTTGCCCAGGCCAATGATGCCAGTTCACAAGATTATTAGTGTGGCCAGCCCTCGAGAAGGGAAAGTACTCCTGTGCAGTACATAGGGAATTGGAAAATAGCTAATGATGTACATTGTTATCCTTTTGTTGTTCCACTAGTTTGTTACCAACGCTTTAAGCTGAGATAATAAACGTAGTTGTCTCTTTTTTCATGGTGTAGCAGTAATGGGTCTTTTAAAGAAAGTATCTGGAAGACAGTGGTTGCCTAGATAGGTGTCCCCAGCGCCATTTTCCTAGCTGGTCTTACATACCCTTCTTAGAGCAGCTCTCCTTTCCAGTGAGGTCCATTGCCCTCAAATGAAGCAGGAGATGAACCCCACTTAAACTCCCCAAGGGGGCTGTATAGGTTTTTTTGGTTGTCCCTTCACTCCACAACACAAAGCGCCATTACATCATTGAGTTGCCACTAACATTGTCAGCAAATCTCTGAAAGAATAGGAAAGAATACAGTTGTAAGTCAATGAAGAGAACAGATGCCTTTTTAGAGACCCCTAAAACCCACCCACTCAGAGGCAAATGGCTCTAAAATGTGCAACCCAAATCACTGCTAAAGCATTCCGCTGTTGGAACTATCTTACTGTTTCCAAAATCAAAGCAACAATGTTGAGAATATAACCATTAGAGTGAAAACAAAATAAAAAATGCAATGCAGCCCCAGTCTGAATACAATGCTTAAACTACAACACCAGTCTAAACAGAATGCAGAAATAGCGTTATAAATCAAGGAGTACAAAACTGTGTTGCCCCTCTTCTATGACTACAATCCTAAACAAACAATGGCAAAGCAAATAGGTCTTGGTCTACAAGATTGTTGTATGGGAATGTCAAGTATTGCTAGTAAATAGCATGTAAATTGAAATGTATTTGTGGCAGTGGCGGCTCCTCGTGGGAGTTCTGTGGGAGGCGGGGCCGGGGAGGGGCAGGGTGGGGGTAGTAAACTCCGGCTTACGGCCGAACGGAATTAAGTAAAGAAATAAATAAATAAAACAAATTACATTGTGGGCGTTGCAGCGCCAATCTGTGATGCAGCTCGCGCAATGCCATTCTTTTTATTTATATATTTCTTTACTTAACTCTGTTTGCCCGAAAGCCAGAGTTTACTACCCCGCACCCTGCCCCTCCCCCACCCCACTGCCCGCAGCACTCCCACGAGGAGCCGCCACTGATTTGTGGGAAGCAAAGAACAGTACAATAATATTTGGGGCAGTTTTAAAGGTCAGGTGAAAGTGATACTGCCACGAGATACCTGAAAATCCATGTAAGTTAGAAAATGCTGCTGCCAGAGAAAAACGCCACACATCATTTAGTTATCTGAGGCACTTTAATAACATTACAATGTCATGTGTGTGCCCCTGAAAGTGCAACCTTAGACAGCTTGTCAATAAACAAAATGATAACTGCTTTGTGGCAGTAAAGCAATTTTTGTGGAAGCACACAACTTCAGCAGAATCAGAACACCACTCCTGGCTCCCAGCATGTGGGTGGAGCCAAAGTCCATTTTCTGGTGATTCCCACAGAATTGTCTGGCGACATCTGCATTGCCCAGCCTGACCATAAAAGGTAGAAATGAACAAGAGACATAAGTAAGTCTCCAAGCTAGCAGAGAATCAAAGAGCATAATGGGCAATTTGGAAATTGCTAAATATATTTACATTTTATAAATAAGTGTGGTATTAAGAATTTTTATGTTCAAAACACTGAAATAGACATTGAACTTTTGCCCAGTTCTTTTCATTTAGGACTCACACTGACAGTTAGGTTTCGCCAATCATTGATTATATATAATTATTTGGACTAGTTTAGCACAGGTTGTAGCAGTCACAAACAAAACATGTACACCATTTCATTTAGGGTTGATACAATACTCCATAGGAATGACCATGTTTTCATTGATACTAAATGTACAAAGAACATTTTGCACCAAACTTTGAAGAAAAATAAGTAGTGCAAGGCAGTGCAATTGAGAGAGCAAAGTTATAATGAGAGAGGGGGCCAAAAAAGGATTTTAAGCTTTTTCTCTCAAACTTTGTTATTGAGATTGACGATGTAGCATAGATACAAAAACAGAGACATTTCTTGATTGTATAAATCTTATGTACACACAAATTTTGTAGAACCTGGGAAAATATCAGTCGAAGTTGGAGCAATGGCGTAACTCAAAATAAAGCCCCCCTTGCGGAATGTGAAGAGAGACTCTTGAGTCTCCCATATCTCACAGATATTTACTTGGCTTCTGCTAAATGGATGGGGGCCCCCTGATGGATTTCGCCCCTGGGTTATGCATTACACATCTGAGTTGGAGTCATTGCTGATTTATAAATACAGGAATGGAGGAGAGAACTGCATAACTAGTGAATGAACAGCAAATTAGGATTGCGTGCAGGGCAGAATTATACCATGCAAAATAAATAAATACTTAAAGTGAACGACAAAAGGGTTAGATTTAGCTTGGAGAGAAGACAGAAAAGAATAGAAAGGAGAATTAAGAAGAGAGAAGGGTTTTAATTTTAGAAACTTATCATAGACAAATGTAGCCATCAATGAAAAGAAAAAAGGCTTAAACAAATTACACAATATTCAACAGGTATTGAACAGTGCCTTAATGCTGCCATTGTTCATGTGTGCTTTGGTGCATACACCCCTTAGATGCTCAAGAACATCTGGAACATTTTTAAAATGCAAAAGAGCATTCTTATTGGCTGAATTTCCCAAATGTTCGTGAACATGATTGACCGTGATTGGCTGGAACCCATCTGAAAAATGTTCAGTGGGCAGCAGTTTTGTTTGGCTCACACTTGATTTTGAACTATAATGTGTTCTCAGATCAAATTAGAGAATATATCAAAAATGGTTTATTTAATCCTAAATGTCAAAAAGATTGCTAAGGATGGCAAAGCATGTTAATTTGTTTGTTTTAAGAAAATCCCTCTTAATGTTCACAAACAGCAGTAGCTGCTGCTGGACCATGAATTAGTGAGTGAGCCTCGGGCCCACCCACTTCTATATATCTCTTCCTGCCATGCTGAACTGTCTTGGATCAGGGGAATGGGGGTTTAAAATACACTCTGGTCTTGCCAAAAAGCGAGGCTAGGAAGTCTAATCCTCTTGGGTCTTACCAAGTGGTCATGGATGGTTTTATTGTGTCTTTCCCTAAGAAATTCCTCTCACCTTGCCAAAAGTTGAGGCTTCTTTCCTCTTACTCCTACAACCTTGACTTTGTATAAAAGAAGGTTCTCTGTGTCCCCACCCACAGGGTGGCCTAGCCTGAAATACCACTAAGCCTCATCTAAGAGCCAGGGAGGGATTGCTAAGCACGGTGTGCTCTAACATATAATTCCACGGAACATTGTCCAAGGACCACAGTGGGTTCTCCATTGCCTCCTACCCTCCCACTTTAGTCCCCCTGTGTTTGCTTAATGGCAGTGTAAGTTCTGGACTCCTGTAAAACCCTCAACATAGCATTCTCGGCAGAGCTTAATTTGTGCCGGTGTTTCCGGTGCTTAGCAACGGGACTTAATTACCAGGGCCGGGACTATTTGCTTTATCTCCCGTGTGTACTGGGCCCAGTAATTATTAATAATAAATGTACCTGTCCGTCCTGCCCTCCTTCGATTCGACTGTCTGTCTGGCATTGCCATGTATGTCTCTAGATAACGGCCCACCCAGGTGCAGGCATGATGACTGCATCAGTGATGTCAGTAGTGTACTCCTGTCTTTCACTAAGGAGCATGTATTCTGTTTGGATAATTACAGTTGATTGCGGGCTGGTGCTGAGTGAGCTTTGGGTGAGGCAGGCTGGGAAACTCAGGTCTCAGGAAACTCTTGTTTCAAAGTCAGAGTTAATTTAAAGTGTTTAGCTTGGTAGAATAGCATATCCAGCTCAAATGCTCTGAACAGAATCCTGCTGAAGCAGGCCATACATAATTCATTCTGCCTGTCTATTGCATGCTCGTGGCCTGGGCCTACCACCAAGTGCAGTCCATGTCAGACGGATGTTGTACTGCAGTCTGCAGCACTGTGTAAAAACGCTCGCACACCGCGATTGCTGTGCTGCGTCCGTGAGCCCGGCAGTGGCCGCATTACAGGGAGCAGGTGGGTAGCAGGCCATGACAGGACAGCCTGAACTTTAGATGCCCCTGCGACCTGCACAGAAGATTAGAGCGCAACAGTGATGTGACCTGATGTGACCAGCCAACATCACATCTCACCTCACTGAGCAGGTAAGGTATGTGAGCAAAGTCACTTGGCAAGGTGCACAAGATGAAAAATTAATTCAATCAGAGAAGCGCATCATGACTTTTTCGTTTTGCAGTGTTACCTTTTTCATAGGGAGAACGTTGATTGGTGTCCAAACACGATAGTTTGTGCTAGAAATTAAATTGCATTCGAGGAAAGTGAAGTGGTGTGGGCCTTAAGGGCTGTAGAATAGCAATCTTACCTTAACATTTGGGTAGAAAGTCTATGTTGAAGTATGTGTCAAGGAAATAATTTCCATATCAAGTCAGGAAAACTAATCTTATAAAAGATAAG
Source organism: Lissotriton helveticus (assembly GCF_964261635.1). Classification (NCBI taxonomy): domain Eukaryota; kingdom Metazoa; phylum Chordata; class Amphibia; order Caudata; family Salamandridae; genus Lissotriton; species Lissotriton helveticus. Next base: position 1,070,971,462 of record NC_136067.1, on the reverse strand, counting down.
AAATTACAGAAATTTCAAAGAGCATATCGTGATGCTCAATTCAATTACATTTTTATAAAGTTTGAAAAAGTTCTGTCGGAAAGTTTATAAAACAATTAGAACTTGGAACAATAACATACCATACATTCACTTCAATGAAGCAATGCTCTGGACACTACTACATTCCTCACAAAGCATCTAGATTTCTGGCAATGCTGTAGGAGACTGCACAGTATCTGGGCAGCCACCCCTATATTTATTTGTAGTCACATTTTTTTTAGCATCCTTCCTTACCACCACAGTAACACATTACAATTAGTCACCATTAGCACCAGCAGTGCTTAACTCAAAGCTTTTGGCCATCGATACCCTTATCCTCCTTTCACTTGTCTGAATGTAGATGTTGGTCAAGTCAACAACCAGTGCTTAAGTTGAGCTGGTGGTGGCAGATGGGACCCACAGGTACTCATTTTTGGAGACCATTATCATAGTTGACCCAGTACAAGACAGAGAAAGTAGGAGGATGAAAAAGATAGAAATACTGTGTGAAAGAGGGAAACAGTGGAAGAAAAATAACATGCAAAAGGTAGGTAAAGAGTGTATTGTGACAGGGAGTGTAGCGTGACAGGTGGAAAATGCATGATGTGGAATAAAGATACACGGTTTGGGAACTTGGCATTGTAGATATTCAGCTGCACCGGCCTGAGGGATTTTGAGCAAAGGTTTGAGCCCTGGCACTTATTCATTTACAAATTAAGCACTGATCCTTAGGATTGCCAGGGACAGGGTGAGTAGTCCTTCTGCTCAATAAGCCCTCCTCAGGAACTACTTCACCTTGCCCAGGGGAGGGAGTCCCCCCCAATGTATCCCACTTTTCTGGGCCTCCTTTTTCGGTCACATTTTTGAAGGTGAAGGCAGGGGCAGTTACTTCATTAGGGTTCTGGGCTGCACCCCTCAGAAATTTCTACATGTTCAGCTAAAGAAAAGTTAAATAGATTTATTCATCTAGAGATACTATTGTATCTCTGAACAAATCAATGTATTTAAGTCTGGGCAGTCTTTCCCAGGCTGCCTGCCCTGCCTCGAACTGAGGCAGGAGACAGAAGCCCGACAGTAAATCAACTTTCTGCAATGTGACATACAATGCAGGGCTTACCTTTCTAAAGCCCTTCATTGCTATTGAAGTCTATAGTGGTATCCACTGAAGGCCAGTGATGCTGTCAGCGTAAAGGTTTTGGGCGTCTGAGTCTGCATCCCTGCGAGAGGGCAGATGCCTGTCATTCACAGGCAGAGATCCTGCCCTTTCTTATTCATCACATGGTAGGACTGGATGCAAGCGTATGTTATTTGGCGCCTTGTCCTAAAAAATGGCAAGCGCTATAATGCAAATCTTGCGTTTTGTATCTTATGCTGCAACCCTGGGTCGCACTAACCTCCCACAGTGTGACACCCCAGGCACTGACTGTAGGTCACTGGCCCCTCTAGAAGTGGAGCTGCTGTATTTTAATATGTCTGTATAGTAAAAACAGTTGCATGCTGCACAACATTAAAACTCGCCCTATCCTCATGCCCTTAACAATAATTCCAAAAACATGGATTGATAAACAGACAATGAATGTTAAAAAAGTAATGCATGATCAGCTATTTACTTTCTCTTTTATTTCACAAGTTTTGGTTAATTTTGCATTCCCCAAGAGTTTTAGCTATTTCATCATGTTGTGTTTCCTTATTTTTGTGCACTTTAATATTCTTTAACAGAGTTTACATTTAGTCTCAATTTTAGCTTTCCTATTTACCTTAGCATCTTTTTCTAATGGTGGTTTGCACATGTTTTCCCCTAACACAAAATGTGCCCAAAAGCCCTTATTCCTGGTAGGCATTGTCACCCTGAAGTCTGCACAATTTGTTTCAGGGTCACGTATAATAGAATGCAATGCCCTTATTTGTTGTTTATGCTCTTAGGAGAGGACTCTTTCCCCACATAATAACTAAAGACATTGGGGCATATTATCAAGGGGGTTTATCTCCACTTTTTTGGCTTTAAAAGCCAAGAAAGCGGAGATAAAATTATATCCCTATTACCTAGCTGTCGCTAACACCAGTTAGCTACAGCTAGTAGGAGATAGCGAACATCTTGGGCCCCACTTTGCATGTCAGTGATATTTATCACTAATGACATGCAAAGTGGGCGTGCCAAGATGTTAGAGACTGGAAACAGTCGCTAACATCGCTATCTCCTATTACCAACTTTTGGAGATATTCGCGCTAAGGGCGACTATCTCCAAAAGCTAACACCTGCCCTGAGCAGTTCTTAGCCATGTTATCCAATGGGAGGTGGATAACATGGCTAAGAGCATTAGCTCGGTAATGCATGAATATCGCTGACTTTTCAGCGATATTAATGCATTGCGGCCGTTTTTTATCGCATTTGCGATAAACCTTGGTAATACCAAGGTTTATCTGCGATAAAAATCACCGCAGCTCAGCGGTAAATTTTTGTCTCTAACCAAGCAATAGCGATAATTATCGCTATTGCTTGGTAATATGCCCCATTGTTCTGCACCTCTGGCACAGTATGATGAGGATGGTGTTTTATTATTTAAACAGCATCCAAGCTTCATTCGGTGAGAAGCACTTCACACCGAAGTAATCATGGAAAATGCTGTGAGCGGTGTCTGAAATGCAGCTCTGTTGGCCTGATCTTCATCCTGAGAAGGAAGATAGTTGTGCAAAAAAACATGTGTAGGCCTGCACACTTAGAGATAGTACGTACGTCAATGCACTAAGGCCGGCTTCCTGACACATTATATCAAGGTATGGGGTTAGATCATTCCAACAGGTCTGGCAGAAGGATACTCCTGATATGCTCTCTCTAGTGTAGATATAGTAGTGATAGATAGGAGTACAGTTAAGAACAATTAAAATGGTTGAATTGTTTGTGTTTTTCACCATTATATTTCAAAAGGTCACATTCATTTATTTTTGTTTTCCTGAAGCAAGTGAAGAGTAAGAGATTTGCCCAGAATGACAGATGTGGAGCCGTCTATGAGATGTGAACCCGGCTCCCCAGTTAATAAGTCGACTGCTCTGGCCGTAATGCCTCATCCAAATATTCATATGGTAGATGATAACTTAGGGCCATATTATCAATACTGGATGATAAAATTATCGCCGCGTTATTGGCAGGAAACTGCCGCTAAAGTGGCGATAAAGGGCTTGATAATATGCTCTATAGAATTCCAATAGAAACCCAGGTTAGACATCTAACCTGGGCTTCTATGGGAATTCTCCAGGGCATATTATCAAGCCCCTTATCGCCACTTTAGCGGCAGTTTCCTGCCGAAAAAGCGGCGATAATTTTAACGTCGCTCTTGAAATTATGCCCCTTAATCCCTAAGGGCTATGTCACCATTAACTCCTCAAAATGACATACATTATTTAGCATGGACAATAACACATTACACCATGTATAATATCAACTCTAGCTTTGAAAGTCTTTGTTCACCCTCAGTCCCTCTTCACCGTGTGGCTCAGTTGCTTTTCCCACCAACTGCGATCTTACTGAAATGAGGCCAGTAATCAGATCCGACGCATTTTGAAAATATTGATATTAATAAAGTACAGCTCTTTCACCAAGTTCTCTCTTTCAGCAGTCAACTAGACCATGATGTTGTCGTGTGGAATTCAGAAAAGGTTTATCAAAATTCTATGTACAATTTAGTATCAGGATTTTTTTTTTAAAGGCTGAAATATACAAAAATCACATCTTTCTTTTCTTTCAGTCAAGAAACAGAGGCAGCTATCTTACAGGAAAATCCTATTCAATCAAAAGAAAGTAAGTGCCACTGGTGGAGTCCTTATTCAAAAGTGTGTATTAGAAAATTGTAATTCTTTAACCCCTTCGCTGCTAGGCCTTTTCCCCCTCCTGTGCTAAGGCTTTTTTTGGTGTTTTGGGGTAGTGCGCGCTTAGGCCCTTGTAACTTTTTGACCACATAAGGGATCCGCGCCAAATTTGCGTCCTTTTCTTCCAACATCATGGGGATTCTAAAGGCGCCCAGGGTTTGTGGATTCCCTTGGAGGGGTCCCAGAAATTAACCAAAATATAGTGTTTTTTTTGTTTTTTTCAGAAAAATGGGAAAAACGGGCTGCAAATGAAAGCCTCTGGCTTTTTCCCTGAATATGGTATCAAAAAAGGGTTTGTGGGGCTGAATTCTCCATTTTCTCAGCTTTTAGGGAATGACAGTGTTTTGTCAGAGAACCGAAATTTTTCACTCAGTTTTGGCATTTTTCTGGGACATAGCCTATTTTTGCTATTTTTAGAGCTTTCCACCTCCTTCCAGTTAATGGTAGAAATGAGTTTGAAAGCAATAATGGATCCTGGAAAGCTTTACATTTCCGAAAAATAGACAAAATTCTGAATTCAGAAAGGGGTCATTTGTCTAAATCCATGAAGGGTTCGTTATAGAAACTAACAGTTAGATATTGGAATATTTGAAAATTTGTTGAAAACAACGGCCTTTTGTCTCAACGTTTTCACCTATAACTTTCTCTAATTTTGACAGCTCTTGGAAAGCAATATACCGTTACATCCGTTAGACCTTCCTGGTTGTGGGGATATATGGGACTTGTAGTTTCACCAAGAACCCGACGAACCCAGATCCAAAAACTGAGCAGCAACTTGCAATGGTATTTTTTCATTTACTGGGTATAGTGCACTTTGTCTTGGAAAATGTACACATGGAATAATCTGCATGAAAGACACCTATGTATGTATGAATTGGGTACAAATTATAGAGTTCAGAAACAGTATATAATTGCACATTTTCAAAGTTGGGAATACTCATACTAGCATGAGAATTATTGGTCATTTTTCATAAAGTTTTTTTTTCTACACAATATCTTTCATTCAAAGGGAGAAATGCAAGAAATCTCAATTGGTAATAACAGTTGATTTACAAATCTGAATTACCCCAAGTGTCCCGATAAAAACGGTACCTCACTTGTGTGGGTCGGCCTTGTGCCTGCGACAGGAAACGGCGCAAAATGCAACGTGGTCACACCTAAATTTTGCAGTTACAAATTGACCCTTTTTTGGCAAAGTGCCTACCTGTAGTTTTTGCACCCTAGTTCTTCCGGCACCTAGGGAAACCTAGCAAACCTATACATTTTTGAAAAGTAGACACCCAGGGGAATTCAGGATGGGATGACTCGACTGCCTACCACCAGGTTTTGTTACCCAGAATCCCTTGCAAAGCTCAGATTTTGAAAAAAAAAACACATTTTCCTCACATTTCTGTGGTGGAAAGTTCTGGAATCTGCGTGGATCAACAAATTTCCACCCACCCAGCGTGCCCCCAGGTCTCCCGAAAAAAATGGTACCTCACTTGTGTGGGTCGGCCTTGTGCCTACCACGGGAAACGGCACAAAATGCAACGTGGTCGCTCCTCAATTTCCCAGTGAAATCTTAAGCTCTTTGGACAAAGAGACTACCTTTTGTTTTTGAGCCGTAGCTCAACCAGCACCTAGGGAAACCTAGCAAACCTATACATTTTTGAAAACTAGACACCCAGGGCAATTCAGGATGGGGTGACTCGTCTGCCTACCCCCAGGTTTTGTTACCCAGAATCCCTTGCAAACATAAATATTTGACCAAAAAAACACATTTTCCTCACATTTCTGTGGTGGAAAGTTCTGGAATCTGCGTGGATCAACAAATTTGCACCCACCCAGCGTGCCCCTAGGTCTCCCGAAAAAAATGGTACCTCACTTGCGTGGGTAGGCATAGTGGCTGCGACATGAAACTGCGCAAAACGCAGCATGGTCGCATCTCAATTTCCCAGTGAAATTTAGCACGATTCGGACAAAAAGACTACCTTTTGTTTTTGCGCCGTAGCTCTGCCAGCACCTAGGGAAACCTAGCAACCCTATACATTTTTGAAAACTAGACAACCAGGGCAATTCAGGATGGGGTGACTCGTCTGCCTACCCCCAGGTTTTGTTACCCAGAATCCCTTTCAAACAAAAAAATTTGACCAAAAAAACACATTTTCCTCACATTTCTGTGGGGGAAAGTTCTGGAATCTGCGTGGATCAACAAATTTCTACCCACCCAGCGTGCCCCCAGGTCTCCCGAAAAAAATGGTACCCCACTTGCGTGGGTAGGCATAGTGGCTGCGACATGAAACAGCGCAAAACGCAGCATGGTCGCACCTCAATTTCCCAGTGAAATTTAGCACGATTCAGACAAAAAGACTACCTTTTGTTTTTGCGCCGTAGCTCTGCCAGCACCTAGGGAAACCTAGCAAACCTATACATTTCTGAAAACTAGACACCCAGGGCAATTCAGGATGGGGTGACTCGTCTGCCTACCCCCAGGTTTTGTTACCCAGAATCCCTTTCAAACAAAACAATTTAACCAAAAAAACACATTTTCCTCACATTTCTGTGGTGGAAAGTTCTTGAATCTGCGTGGATCAACAAATTTCCATCCACCCAGTGTGCCCCCAGGTCTCCCGAAAAAAATGGTACCTCACTTGCGTGGGTAGGCATAGTGGCTGCGACATGAAACAGCGCAAAACGCAGCATGGTCGCACCTCAATTTCCCAGTGAAATTTTGCACGATTCGGACAAAAAGACTACCTTTTGTTTTTGCGCCGTAGCTCTGCCAGCACCTAGGGAAACCTAGCAAACCTATACATTTCTGAAAACTAGACACCCAGGGCAATTCAGGATGGGGTGACTCGTCTGCCTACCCCCAGGTTTTGTTACCCAGAATCCCTTTCAAACAAAAAAATGTGACCAAAAAAACACATTTTCCTCACATTTCTGTGGGGGAAAGTTCTGGAATCTGCGTGGATCAACAAATTTCCATCCACCCAGTGTGCCCCCAGGTCTCCCGAAAAAAATGGTACCTCACTTGCGTGGGTAGGCATAGTGGCTGCGACATGAAACAGCGCAAAACGCAGCATGGTCGCACCTCAATTTCCCAGTGAAATTTTGCACGATTCGGACAAAAAGACTACCTTTTGTTTTTGCGCCGTAGCTCTGCCAGCACCTAGGGAAACCTAGCAAACCTATACATTTCTGAAAACTAGACACCCAGGGCAATTCAGGATGGGGTGACTCGTCTGCCTACCCCCAGGTTTTGTTACCCAGAATCCCTTTCAAACAAAAACATTTGACCAAAAAAACACATTTTCCTCACATTTCTGTGGTGGAAAGTTCTGGAATCTGCGTGGATCATCAAATTTCCATGCACCCAGTGTGCCCCCAGGTCTCCCGAAAAAAATGGTACCTCACTTGCGTGGGTAGGCATAGTGGCTGCGACATGAAACAGCGCAAAACGCAGCATGGTCGCACCTCAATTTCCCAGTGAAATTTAGCACGATTCAGACAAAAAGACTACCTTTTGTTTTTGCGCCGTAGCTCTGCCAGCACCTAGGGAAACCTAGCAAACCTATACATTTCTGAAAACTAGACACCCAGGGCAATTCAGGATGGGGTGACTCGTCTGCCTACCCCCAGGTTTTGTTACCCAGAATCCCTTACAAACATAAAAATGTGACCAAAAAAACACATTTTCCTCACATTTCTGTGGTGGAAAGTTCTGGAATCTGCGTGGATCAACAAATTTCCACCCACCCAGCGTGCCCCCAGGTCTCCCCAAAAAAATGGTACCTCACTTGCGTGGGTAGGCATAGTGGCTGCGACATGAAACAGCGCAAAACGCAGCATGGTCGCACCTCAATTTCCCAGTGAAATTTTGCACTATTCGGACAAAAAGACTACCTTTTGTTTTTGCGCCGTAGCTCTGCCAGCACCTAAGGAAACCTAGCAAACCTATACATTTTTGAAAACTAGACACCCAGGGCAATTCAGGATGGGGTGACTCGTCTGCCTACCCCCAGGTTTTGTTACCCAGAATCCCTTGAAAACATAAATATTTGACCAAAAAAACACATTTTCCTCACATTTCTGTGGTGGAAAGTTCTGGAATCTGCGTGGATCAACAAATTTCCACCCACCCAGCGTGCCCCCAGGTCTCCCGAAAAAAATGGTACCTCACTTGCGTGGGTAGGCATAGTGGCTGCGACATGAAACAGCGCAAAACGCAGCATGGTCGCACCTCAATTTCCCAGTGAAATTTAGCACGATTCGGACAAAAAGACTACCTTTTGTTTTTGCGCCGTAGCTCTGCCAGCACCTAGGGAAAACTAGCAAACCTATACATTTCTGAAAACTAGACACCCAGGGCAATTCAGGATGGGGTGACTCGTCTGCCTACCCCCAGGTTTTGTTACCCAGAATCCCTTACAAACATAAAAATGTGACCAAAAAAACACATTTTCCTCACATTTCTGTGGTGGAAAGTTCTGGAATCTGCGTGGATCAACAAATTTCCACCCACCCAGCGTGCCCCCAGGTCTCCCGAAAAAAATGGTACCTCACTTGCGTGGGTAGGCATAGTGGCTGCGACATGAAACAGCGCAAAACGCAGCATGGTCGCACCTCAATTTCCCAGTGAAATTTTGCACGATTCGGACAAAAAGACTACCTTTTGTTTTTGCGCCGTAGCTCTGCCAGCACCTAAGGAAACCTAGCAAACCTATACATTTTTGAAAACTAGACACCCAGGGGAATTCAGGATGGGGTGACTCGTCTGCCTACCCCCAGGTTTTGTTACCCAGAATCCCTTGAAAACATAAATATTTGACCAAAAAAACACATTTTCCTCACATTTCTGTGGTGGAAAGTTCTGGAATCTGCGTGGATCAACAAATTTCCACTCACCCAGCGTGCCCCCAGGTCTCCCGAAAAAAACGGTACCTCACTTGCGTGGGTAGACATAGTGGCTGAAACAGGAAACGGTTCAAATCGTACCGTGGTGAATTTACATTACCTTATTGCAAAACTACCTTGATTTTGGGGGGGGGGATCTGAATTTGTGGCCCGGGGCTCGGTGGTATTCTTTGCAAAGTAGCAAACCTAAACAGTTCTGAAAACTAGACACCCGGGGGAGTCCAGGGAGGTATGGCATGCATGGGTCCCCCAATGTTTTCCTACCCAGAACTCTCTGCAAACCTTAAAATTAGGTAAAAATTGCACTTTTCCAAACTTTTTGGCGTGGGATCGCCGTGCCGGCAAAAAAGTCGTACCACCCTGCGTTCCCCTTGTTCTCCCGAGTAAAAGGATACCTCACTTGTGTGGGTGCCCCAAAGTAGAACACCCCAAAAATGAATTTTGAAAAAGGTAGTTTTTACTCATATTTACGTTTTACAAATTAAGCACCCCAGCCTAAGTCACTTGCCTTTGGCCCACCCACACAAGTGAGGTATCATTTTACTCGGGAGAACAAGGGAAACGCTGGGTGGTAGGACATTTGTTCCGGCAGCGAGATCCCACCCAAAAAAGTATGGAAAAGTTGGTTTTTGGACCAAAATTTCAGGTTTGCAGGGGTTTCTGGGTAGGAAAACATTGGGGGACCCACGCATGCCATACCACCCTGGACTCCCCCGGGTGTCTAGTTCTCAGAACTGTTTGGGTTTGGTAGTTTCCAAAGATGCCTGCCAAGCCCCGGGCCAAAAGCTCAGGTGACCCCCTCAAAAAATAAGATTATTTGGCTAAAGGTAATGTTTTCGTCTCCACAGTATGAATTGGGCCTTTTCCTAAAGCAGCCGCTATGCCTACCCACGCAAGTGAGGTACCATTTTTATCGGGAGACCTTGGGGAACGCTGGGTGGGAGGTAATTTGTGTGAGCCCAGTGATGCCACGCTTTCCCACACTAAAACGTGTGAAAAAAAAAGATTTTTTCCAAGCAAAAAATGAGGTTTGCAAGGGATTCTGGGTAAAGGAACGTTGGAGGATCCACGCAAGCCATACCTCCTTGGAAGCCCCCGGGTGTCTACTTTTCAGAAATGTGTGGGTTTGGTAGGTTTCCCTAGATGGCTGTCTCGCACGGGGCCAAAAACCCGGGTAACCCCTCTTGCAAAAGCTGGTGGACATGAATTCTCCAGCTTTTGCAAGAGGGGTTACCTGGGTTTCTGGCCCCGTGCGAGACAGCCATCTAGGGAAACCTACCAAACCCACACATTTCTGAAAAGTAGACACCCGGGGGAGTCCAGGGAGGTATGGCATGCGTGGGTCCCCCAATGTTTTCCTACCCAGAACTCCTTGAAAACATAAAAATGTGACCAAAAAAACACATTTTCCTCACATTTCTGTGGTGGAAAGTTCTGGAATCTGCGTGGATCAACAAATTTCCACCCACCCAGCGTGCCCCCAGGTCTCCCGAAAAAAACGGTACCTCACTTGCGTGGGTAGACATAGTGGCTGCAACAGGAAACGGTTCAAATCGTACGGTGGTTAATTTACATTACCTTATTGCAAAACTACCTTGATTTTGGGGGGGGGGATCTGAATTTGTGGCCCGGGGCTCGGTGGTATTCTTTGCAAAGTAGCAAACCCAAACAGTTCTGAAAACTAGACACCCGGGGGAGTCCAGGGAGGTATGGCATGCATGGGTCCCCCAATGTTTTCGTACCCAGAACTCTCTGCAAACCTTAAAATTAGGTAAAAATTGCACTTTTCCAAACTTTTTGGCGTGGGATCGCCGTGCCGGCAAAAAAGTCGTACCACCCTGCGTTCCCCTTGTTCTCCCGAGTAAAAGGATACCTCACTTGTGTGGGTGCCCCAAAGTAGAACACCCCAAAAATGAATTTTGAAAAAGGTAGTTTTTACTCATATTTACGTTTTACAAATTAAGCACCCCAGCCTAAGTCACTTGCCTTTGGCCCACCCACACAAGTGAGGTATCATTTTACTCGGGAGAACAAGGGAAACGCTGGGTGGTAGGACATTTGTTCCGGCAGCGAGATCCCACCCAAAAAAGTATGGAAAAGTTGGTTTTTGGACCAAAATTTCAGGTTTGCAGGGGTTTCTGGGTAGGAAAACATTGGGGGACCCACGCATGCCATACCACCCTGGACTCCCCCGGGTGTCTAGTTCTCAGAACTGTTTGGGTTTGGTAGTTTCCAAAGATGCCTGCCAAGCCCCGGGCCAAAAGCTCAGGTGACCCCCTCAAAAAATAAGATTATTTGGCTAAAGGTAATGTTTTTGTCTCCACAGTATGAATTGGGCCTTTTCCTAAAGCAGCCGCTATGCCTACCCACGCAAGTGAGGTACCATTTTTATCGGGAGACCTTGGGGAACGCTGGGTGGGAGGTAATTTGTGTGAGCCCAGTGATGCCACGCTTTCCCACACTAAAACGTGTGAAAAAAAATGATTATTTCCAAGCAAAAAATGAGGTTTGCAAGGGATTCTGGGTAAAGGAACGTTGGAAGATCCACGCAAGCCATACCTCCTTGGAAGCCCCCGGGTGTCTACTTTTCAGAAATGTGTGGGTTTGGTAGGTTTCCCTAGATGGCTGTCTCGCACGGGGCCAAAAACCCGGGTAACCCCTCTTGCAAAAGCTGGTGAACATGAATTCTCCAGCTTTTGCAAGAGGGGTTACCTGGGTTTCTGGCCCCGTGCGAGACAGCCATCTAGGGAAACCTACCAAACCCACACATTTCTGAAAAGTAGACACCCGGGGGAGTCCAGGGAGGTATGGCATGCGTGGGTCCCCCAATGTTTTCCTACCCAGAACTCCTTGCAAACCTTAATTAGGTAAAAATAGCACTTTTACAAAAATTTTGCCGTGGGATCGCCGTGCCGGCAAAAATGTCCTACCACCCAGCGTTCCCCTTGTTCTCCCGAGTAAAAGGGTACCTCACCTTAACAGAGTTACTCAAAAGACAAACATTCAAGCACGGCTATCTATTCCTCAAAGACACACACATACAGGTTGGATTTGGCACGAGGGCGAGTGATGGTTCAGTATATAAAATTTTATTAACAAGATATTTCAAAAAAATGAAATGCTCTGTCAATAAATAAATGCATAAAAACCGAACTAGTGACTCGCAACTCGTGAGCTGTAAAGCCACGACAAGGCACCAACCGTTTTACAGGCCATTCACGCACCTTTCATACCTGATACAAACAAGACCACTGACACCATCTGGAATAAAAGCAACACATTACAACAATCACAATAAGGGACAAGGTACACCCTAATGCAGAAAGAGAAAAAAAACAATTATTACTGCACACCCATCTAATCCGCAAGCACACACACATACTGGTTGGATTTGGCACGAGGGTGAGTGATGATTCAGTACATACAATTGTATACGCAAGTAATTTCACAAAAATGAAATACACTGTGTATAATTGCAAGTATGATAAACTGAACCACTGACTCACAGCTCGTGAGCTGTAAAGCCACGTCAAGGCACCAACCTCTTTACAGGCCATTCATACACCTTTCGTACGTGTGACACATTCAAAACATTCACACCGCCAGCCGCGGACCCATCACATTTCAACACTCACACCAGCAAACAGCGCCATTCAAGGGCCCATCACTTTCACACGCCCACATTTCTGACACTGGAACTACACAAATTGATGGACTGCGTGGAGTGTCACTCAACAAGCAGTGTGTGCAGTGACCAACAGAAAGTAACTACTCACACACCGCCAGCCGAGCGCCAGTCCACCCACACCACCAGCCAAGCACCAGACCATGCACACCGCCAGCCAAACACTCAGCGCACACCACCAGCCAAGCGCCTCTCCACGCACACCGCCAGCCAAGCACCACTCCGTGCACAGACAGCTAAACACCGCTCCACGCACACCCTCCAGCCAAGTACCACTCCGCAAACACCACCAGCCAAGCGCCACTCCACACACACCGCCAGCCAAGCACCACTCCACACACACCGCCAGCCAAGCACCAGTCCACACACACCGCCAGCCAAGCACCACTCCACACACACCATCAGCCAAACACCACTCCATGCACAGACAGCCAAGTACCACTCCACGAACACCACCAGCCAAGCGCCACTCCACACACACCGCCAGCAAAGCACCACTCCGTGCACAGACAGCCAAGCACCACTCCACACACACCGCCAGCCAAGCACCACTCCACACACACCGCCAGCCAAGCACCACTCCACACAAACCGCCAGCCAAGCGCAACTCCACACACACCGCCAGCCAAGCACCAGCCGGCACACACCACAAACACATTTAGAATTCTTTTTTTGAAAATGACACTAAACAAATGGAAATACCTACAAATCAGGTAACACAAATTCTTAAAATAAAAACTTTGCACTAATGCCAATCCTTGAAACAAACTAAAAATGTTTTACAGAATGCAGACCAAGCAATTCACTTTACAGCTCAATCAAACTCCCAATAGTTCTTTTGCGTGTGGTACGATTTAAAACAAGCTGACATACACAATGCAGGCTTAGAAGGACAGTCAGGACAGTATATACGAGACTCCTTCCGCACGCCTCTTCGCCAACAGACTCTGCATCTTCTAGTCGGAAAGTCTCTAGCAGTAGTGGAAGGAATAGATTCAGGAAAGTGGCGATCTTGCAATCTAGCCACTTCCTCCACCACTCCAAATCTAGGAACACTTGCCTGCTGCACAAGTACAAGGCTGCCTATTATAGACTCCTGAAACTTAAGAAAAGTCATCTTCGTCCCAGAACAAGACTTCTGGTACACAACGAAAGCATTAAATGATGCCAAGTGGAACAGATGGATAGCCAACTTCTTGTACCAAACGTAAGCCTTTCGAAGAGCAGCATAAGGTTCCAACCTCTGATCTACTCTGTCAACACCACCCATGAACTTATTGTAAGCTAGAATGCACACAGGTTTGCGCACTTCAGCACCCTGACCCCAAACAGGCACAGGTACAGTACTTTCATCGTGGATAGTAGTCAGCATGTACACATCTCTCTTGTCTGAATACTTCACAGCTAAAAGCTCCCCACATCGCAATGCCGTAGACTGTCCCCGCACAAGCCTTTTGCAAACAAGTTCCTTTGGGAAACCTTTACGGTTACTGCGCATTGTGCCACAAGCAACAGTGCCCACTTTGGCCAACTCCTTGAACAACTGCACACCAGTGTAGAAGTTATCTACATATAAATGATGGCCTTTGTTAAATAATCCTCTACCTAGTTCCCACACAATTTTCTCAGTTACTCCAAAAGTAGAAGGACAACCGGGAGGGTTAATGCGGGACTCCTTACCAGTGTACACCCTGAAATTGTAGACATATCCAGTCTCACTGTCACACAGCATATACAGTTTGATTCCATAGCGTGACCTCTTACTAGGAATGTATTGCCTAAAAACCAAGCGGCCCTTGAACAACACCAAAGACTCATCCACTGCAATTTCTTTACCAGGGACAAAAATCTCAGAAAAACGATCAACAAAGTGATCAAGGACAGGCCGAATTTTAAACAAACGGTCACAATCAGGGTGATCGCGTGACAACGCTAAACTATTATCAGCAAAATGCATCATCCGAAGAAGAAGCGTATACCGATCACGACTTATGACTGCTGGAAATACAGCTGTTACCATCAAGGGACTAGTGGACCAATATGAAGTAATTGATGACTTCCTTATCAAGCCCATCAAAAAAGTTAATCCCAGAAACTTCTTCATCTCTTCAACATTGGTGGGAGTCCACCGGATTGCTCTACAATAGGGCTTAAGGCTGGCACTGTTGGCCCTCAAATATTGTTCTGCATATAAATTGGTTTGCTCAACAATCTTTTGCAAAAACACATCGTCAAAAAACAACTGAAAAAAATTAATTGGCAGAAAATTCTCTGTATTCACTCTACACCCAGGAACACCAGTGAACTCTGGCAATGCCGGCTGCACCAAGCCAGGGGGAACCCAGAGGCCATCCCTATCAACGGGGGGAGCAGCCACCCCAGCCTGCAGCACCGAAACATCTTGCTGCTGTTCTCCAACGGGAAGCCTAACAGCCACAGATACTTCTGGCTGCACAACACCAACAGAAGACGTAGCATCCCCAGAGGGCTCTTCCTGCACTACACCAACGGGAAGCCCAGCAGCCTGAGATGCTTCTTGCTGCACTACACCACCGGGAAACCCAGCAGGCCCAGATGCCTCTTGCCGCTCTACACCAATGGGAAGCCTAACAGCCCCAGATGCCTCTTGCTGCACTACACGAGCAGGAAGACGAAAAGCACCAGATGCCCCTTTGCGCACCACAGCAATGTGAAGCCTTTTGGGTGCAGGCTCCAGCCCACATGCCTCTTGCCGACGTAAAAAGAAAGGAAACCTTGCGGCCCTAGGCAGCAGCACAGGTGCCTCTTGGCCCACTACCGGCAACACAATGTCCTCCTGTACCATAGGCCCTTCATCAGCACTAGAAGAAGAGTCATCATCCGATGATGATGATTCCATGCGAAGAGAAAACTCACTGCCTGAATCTTCTGCCACTTCCTGGGAGTCCGAATCGGACTCAGACTCTGAACCATGGTCCGAGGAAGACTCAAAAAGCAAACCAAGAACCTGCTGAGCAGTAATCCTGCGACTAGCCATTATCCTTACAAAGCAAGAAGACTGCACACACAAGTGAACAACAACCTACACTGTGCAAAGTAAGAAGTAAACAAGGTAAGGCTTTCACTAAAAGATAAATACAATCCAAAACAATTTCACTCTTACAAAATATAGCTACACTCACCAGCACCTACTCTGTTGAGACACAGCGAAAAGAAATGAAATCCCACTAGAAAGAAAAAAAGAAATGACATTAGAAAACAAAGTGCACATCAAACACTAATCCTGAAAAAAAAAACACAGAGCCACACAAACTGCTAGAGGTACAACCTTTTTCAAAAAGACAAACATCAAGGAGAAGTAGTACAAAATACATTCACTTACCAAGCACAAGCAACTACACAAGCTGCAAACAGACACGCAACCTACAACAATCCAAACAGCAAAAGCCTGGAACAAGACAAAAATAGAGAAGAAAAAAAAATTACTACCACATTTCACAAACAATATAACAATTAAAAAAACAACACACAAATTTGCCCCCCAAATTAAAATTCGGCCAGATGGGCCATCAATTAGGGCTTAGACCAAATGAGATTAGATGAGTTTTAACATCAAGACACTGGATAATTTTTTGAATTTTTGTAAAGTGCCTGACCACTTTGGTGCCAGTCAGTCTTTTGCTACTACCAGTACCCATATCACACAGGGGCAGTAAGGACATTCATACACCTTTTGTACGTGTGACACATACAAAACATTCACACCGCCAGCCGCCCATCACTTTCACACGCCCACATATCTGACATAGCAACTACAGAAAATGATGGACTGCGTAGAGTGTCACTCAACTAGCAGTGTGTGTAGTGACCAACAGAAAGTAACTACTCACACACCGCCAGCAGAGTTCCAGTCCACCCACACCACCATCCAAGCACCAGACCATGCACACCGCCAGCCAAACCCCACTCAGCGCACACCGACAGCCAAGTACCACTCCACGCACACCATCCAGCCAAGTACCACTCCCCACACACCGCCAGCCAAACACCACTCCCCACACACCGCCAGCCAAACACCACTCCACACACACCGCCAGCCAAGCAGCACTCCGTGCACAGACAGCAAAGTAGCACTCCAGCACACCACCAGCCAAGCGCCACTCCACACACACCGCCAGCCAAGCAGCACTCCGTGCACAGACAGCAAAGTAGCACTCCACGCACACCACCAGCCAAGCGCCACTCCACACACACCGCCAGCCAAGCAGCACTCCGTGCACAGACAGCAAAGTAGCACTCCACGCACGCCACCAGCCAAGCGCCACTCAACACACACCTCCAGCCAAGCAGCACTCCACGCACACCACCAGCCAAGCGCCACTCAACACACACCTCCAGCCAAGCAGCACTCCGTGCACAGACAGCAAAGTAGCACTCCACGCACACCACCAGCCAAGCGCCACTCCACACACACCGCCAGCCAAGCAGCACTCCGTGCACAGACAGCAAAGTAGCACTCCACGCACACCACCAGCCAAGCGCCACTCCACACACACCGCCAGCCAAGCAGCACTCCACACACACCGCCAGCCAAGCAGCACTCCGTGCAGACAGCAAAGTAGCACTCCACGCACACCACCAGCCAAGCGCCACTCCACACACACCGCCAGCCAAGCAGCACTCCGTGCACAGACAGCAAAGTAGCACTCCACGCACACCACCAGCCAAGCGCCACTCCACACACACCGCCAGCCAAGCAGCACTCCGTGCACAGACAGCAAAGTAGCACTCCACGCACACCACCAGCCAAGCGCCACTCCACACACACCGCCAGCCAAGCAGCACTCCGTGCACAGACAGCAAAGTAGCACTCCACGCACACTAACAGCCAAGCGCCACTCCACACACACCGCCAGCCAAGCACCACTCCGTGCACAGACAGCAAAGTAGCACTCCACGCACACCACCTGCCAGGCGCCACTCCACAAGCACCACCAGCCAAGCACCACTCACCGCCAGCCAAGCACCATCCAGCCAAGCGCCACTCCACACACACCGCCAGCCAAGCAGCACTCCGTGCACAGACAGCAAAGTAGCACTCCACGCACACCACCAGCCAAGCGCCACTCCACACACACCGCCAGCCAAGCAGCACTCCGTGCACAGACAGCAAAGTAGCACTCCACGCACACCACCAGCCAAGCGCCACTCCACACACACCGCCAGCCAAGCAGCACTCCGTGCACAGACAGCAAAGTAGCACTCCACGCACACTAACAGCCAAGCGCCACTCCACACACACCGCCAGCAAAGCACCACTCCGTGCACAGACAGCAAAGTAGCACTCCACGCACACCACCTGCCAAGCGCCACTCCACAAGCACCACCAGCCAAGCACCACTCACCGCCAGCCAAGCACCATCCAGCCAAGCGCCACTCCACACACACCGCCAGCCAAGCGCCACTCCACACACACCGCCAGCCAAGCAGCACTCCGTGCACAGACAGCAAAGTAGCACTCCACGCACACCACCAGCCAAGCGCCACTCCACACACACCGCCAGCCAAGCAGCACTCCGTGCACAGACAGCAAAGTAGCACTCCACGCACACCACCAGCCAAGCGCCACTCTACACACACCGCCAGCCAAGCAGCACTCCGTGCACAGACAGCAAAGTAGCACTCCACGCACAACACCAGCCAAGCGCCACTCCACACACACCACCAGCCAAGCAGCACTCCGTGCACAGACAGCAAAGTAGCACTCCACGCACACCACCAGCCAAGCGCCACTCCACACACACCACCAGCCAAGCAGCACTCCGTGCACAGACAGCAAAGTAGCACTCCACGCACACCACCAGCCAAGCGCCACTCCACACACACCGCCAGCCAAGCACCACTCCGTGCACAGACAGCCAAGTACCACTCTACACACACCACCAGCCAAGCGCCACTCCACACACACCGCCAGCCAAGCACCACTCTGTGCATAGATAGCCAAGTACCCCTCCACGCACACCGCCAGCCAAACACCACTCAGCGCACACCGACAGCCAAGTACCACTCCACACACACCGCCAGCCAAGCACCGCTCCACGCACACCATCCAGCCAAGTACCACTCCCCACACACACCACCAGCAAACATGCCCAAGGGGTCGCTTCCTAAAAACTTTGTGTTAGTGGGCATTTTCCGCCCCCCCTGGGGGCAAAACGGCAAAAAAAACAGGCCGATTTGCCCCCAGGGTGGACAGAAAAAAAAAACCACAATCATGTCCACCTGGAAGCGACCCTTACCCAAGGGGTCGCTTCCCAAAACAAACACATTGCCCCAACAAAAATCCCTGGTTCTAGTGGGTAATTTCTGCCCCCCCTGGGGGCAAAACGGCCGAAAAACGGGCCGATTTCCCCCCAGGGGGGGCAGAAAAACGAAAACATACTCAGACCCCACCTGGAAGCGACCCTTGCCCAAGGGGTCGCTTCCTAAAAACTAAAATTACATCCCTGGTGTCTAGTGGGCATTTTCTGTCCCCCCTGGGGGCAAAACGGCAAAAAAAAACGGGCCGATTTGCCCCCAGGGGGGACAGAAAAACGTAAACAAAATAAATGGCCGCCATCTTTGTACAAATCTATATCCCTGGTGCTAGTGGGGAATTTCTGCCCCCCCTGGGGGCAAAACGGCCGAAAAAACGGGCCGATTTCCCCCCAGGGGGGGCAGAAAAACGAAAACATATTGCCAGCCAGCCTGGAAGTGACCCTTGCCCAAGGGGTCACTTCCTAAAAACTAAAAGTATATCCCTGGTGTCTAGTGGGGGCATTTCCGCCGCACAATCGCGACGCTGTGCGCGATCGTGAGGCAGAAATGCCCTGCAAAGAGACATCAGGGGAAAGGAAAATCTCTTTCCTCTCCCCTGATGCCTCTTCGCTGCCCCAAACCCCCGCCGGAGTCCCAAAACCTACCTTCTTCTGAAGCGCGCAGGAAGCAAATGGCTTCCCGAGCGCTGGGAATCCCTGATGATGTCAGCGCGCGCTGTGCGCGCTGACGTCATCAGGGATTACCATGGGGGGGGGCGGGGGAGGCAGCGGAAGCTCTTCCACTGCCGCCCCCAGCAAAACAATGACGATCTGAGAGCCTCGGGGGGAGCGCCAGCGCTTCCCCCGAGGGTGGGGCTGATGACGAGCTGGCCTTGTCATCCGCGCAGGACAGGTAAGCGCGATGACGAGCCCAGCTCGTCATTAGCCCCGAAGGGGTTAAGGAGCTAAACTACATCAGACGATGCAATTTCCTCGTGAAAAAAAAACTTAATGCAAGGCTTTTATGAACCTCTGCCCGTTCTGCTACACTGTAGCTATTAGTGAATGGGAGTCTGTTAGAGGTGTGCATGGGAACTTCCTAGGTGTCTGACTGTGGTGGGCAAAAAACAGTGAGGATGATAGGGTAACTTAGGGGCTTATTATAAATCACTCTCAAAATCCAGAGCAAAACATCAGGTTCTGCAAGAGCAAATGCGGAATAATGTGCTATTGCACCTCTACAGTACTTTTTCCTACATTTTTCCAGGAAAATTAACTGTGTACCTCCCCCTGCTTAGATGCGCCAATATGCCAACTAGGTCAGCACGTTTGGTATTTTAGAAATAGTTTAATCTATTAAGACAGTTGTGTCCATCTTGAAAAGCTTAATTGGTCTTGCTAAAGGCCAGAGAAACATTATAAAACACATCTGAGGCTCACATTTTAGAGCAGGAGTGTCCGACATAGGTCTGACGGGCCAGATCATTTTCAGAATAACCTGGAATAATGTAAATGATTTCCATTTAAAGTCATTGCATGTAAATGGATCTTTGATGGATATTCTTAAAATTCTGGATTGCTTCACTTGTCTTGGGATTATGTTTTACACCCCTGATTGAAATCTCCGAAATGCTTTGTTCTGCAGCTTCAGCAGGATAGCCAACGTGGATATTCTGCTCCAATGTCCTACAAGCAGAAACAGTCCATCCATTAGGGCTTAGGGGCCGCATCCCGTACCTTTTGGGCATGAAGAGTGCCTATAAGGCTAAGCATAGGTCAGCCTGACAGACACTCTTTTTTTTCAGGTCAGGCAGCCAGTAGCTAAACATGCCTAAATGCACAGTCTCCTGGCTGCTTGATCTAAACTTTGCTAGGCTGAGGATGTCACAGCTCCTGTGGGTGTGACCTTCTCGGCTCAGCAAAGCTTCTCGAGGCCCTCCCTCTTGTGACGAGGGGGAGCATCAGTGATAGCTTTGTACCTGGGTGCTTCAGTTTTAAGCCCTGAAGTGCCCAGGACTTTCAGGGCTGATTGTCTATCACTGACACCTACTGACAGAATTTAGTGGGGGTCAGCAGTTTATTTGACCCCAATCCACTCTGTGACAAGGTAGGCACTGCCACATTTCCTCCTTGGCTGAGGGGAGGCAGCAGTCCCAATCCTCCTGGCACCTCCAAAGCTTCCCTCGCCGAGAGCTGCAGCAGGTAAGTGTTGCGTTTTAATTGGCTGTTTGGTGCGTGCGCGTGTATGAATGTATCTGTATTTGTGAGTGAGTGTGTTGTGAATGGGTGTGTGTGTGCATGTCCGCATGTAAATGCATAGTTGTGCGTGTGCATATGTGTGTGTAACCCCCCTCTCCAATCTAAGCTGTACTTACGGGCCACCACTGCCCACAATATAAAATACAAAAATATTTTCAGCTTTCTTTTGCTTAAGCGGTATGGATACTATACGAAAACCTGCCAGTCACATAATGTTTTCTAACATTGCAATTCCTTCCATGGTGAACACATATAATTTAACCCCTTCTACGCTCATGACAAGGTCAGCTCGTCATGGGCGTAACCTGCGCTACGCGGATGAAGAGCTGACCTTGTCACGTAAGGGATTTTTAAAATCTCAGCGCGCAGCGGGAAAACCGCTAGCGCGCATGCGGTTAAAAAGTAGAAACAGAATAAAACACTTATAACAATTATTTTTTAGAATAGCCATATTTTTTATACTCTGTATTTTTTTTCCTGTAGGTTGGATTGAACAGCTCAATGAGAAGTCAAGATGCAGTGTATTTCAAGAAGAGAACCTTCCTGAAGTGAGTTAATTTGTTTACACTTCTTGAGAATTTGTAAATCTAAATGGGCAAAAAGGTAAGTATCCGAAACTCACCGGGACATGAGTACATATATATTGCCCTAGCATTGTTATTAAGCAGTTATCACTTTAATTCATTTATTTAAATTACATTTTATTCAAATAATTAGTATAAAAATGTAACTTTACAGATATTTTAGGTCTATGTAATTGAACGTCAAGAACCTAGGCAGGTGGCACAAAAAGCACAAAAATTGCACATACTATACTCTAATTTAATTTGGAAAGCAGGGGCATAACAAAGGCCCCTGCCGTGCAGTGGCGCCCCCAGGCTTACCCATACTGGAGGGGGCCCTTTCAGCCCCTACTGATTGGAGTATGAGAGCTCCTTCAACATATCTTGCAGGGGGGGCCTCACATTGTGTTACGTCACTGGTGGAAAGGCTAATGTGAGTAAATATTTTCCTGAGTTTCTTTTTTTAATTCCAAAGAAAGAAGGACAAATATGAATGCGAGCAGCTCACTCATTAGAAAAAGTAGAAAACGGTCCATGTAACAAGACACTGAGATGGAGCACAAGGGGACAAGTGAGAAAGCCACTACCAACCCCACGGAAGTAACTGGCTGGTTGACAGGGAATAAGTACGTCATAGACATAATTATGTGCAAGACACTTAGGCCCTCATTAATGAGTAGCCCAGAAAAAGGGCCGAATTTTCCTCACCCCTGGAGTTACTGATGGCAGGAAAAATCCAGGCCATAATGAGATGGACTCCGACCATCCACTAAGAAATGAGGGATAATGGGGAATTGGTGCTATCAGGTCGGATTTCCCTGGAAATTCTTTAATTTCCCCAGGTTTCTGCTGTTTTCAGCAGCTGGAATCTCTGAGAGAAAGTAAAAAAATACATATGATTCCGTTGAGGTTAGTAAAGTCAACATGCAGTTTGGTGGAGCTATTAAACATGTCCCCGTGTGTTACAGCTATTACATTTGCCCCCTCACAATGAGTGGGATGGTGAATTCCAAATACTTGTTTGTGCAGGGATGCAAATTCTGAGTTTCACTGTAAATTCCACACCCTCAGTTTTCCTTTATTGAACTTCAACTGGTCAAACCTGCTGAAATTTAGCAGGTGAAAAACATGATTTATGTGTCACTTGGTGCAGAAAATAATAAATTGTGCTTGTAATTTCTAATATTTTGAAGGACAACTCGGAACAGAGGCTGTTTACGATACACAGTAAATTATGTACCCCCTGCTTATAGTCTATACCAGATTTGCTACTTTCCACACCCTCTCCTGACACCGTCAGTAGCAGGACTTGTTTTCTGAAACAAGTCTGTTAGTCCATGAGGGAGATGAAACATGCCAGTCTACCGTGGAGTAACAAACTGGTTTAAAAAAAAAACTGATTCCGCCATAGTTGTAGCATCGCTTTGTTAGACATTTTCATTGTTAGAAAATCCTTTATGTCTGTGAGAAATGTTTGAATTCTCATCACCCCACATGAAAACTGTCACAGTGGGTTCATTTCTAACATCCCCATTACAAGTGTCCCACACAGGCAAAGAGATTACACAATGTATGTTAGGAGCGAACATATGCTCTTCCATGAAACTCTGCTATAGTGTACATGATAAATATGGTAAGAGTAGGTTGTGATGGGCACACTGTGTCTCCACTGATTATATAGTATTCATACTGGCTCTGCCATTGATAAGGTCATCTTCAGCATCAGCTTCACCCACCCGTAAACTAGGCTTGTGACATGAAAAATTCGGAAGATATGACCAATTTCCACACTAAAAAAAGGAATCTCAAGTGGGTAGATCAATCCCAGCCAGACATCGCGAACCGAACACATCATAGTATGAAACATGCAATTCCACCAATGAACACACACATGTACAATGATGAATAATACTCACTCCCATACATGTCAGTGTTTCCTTTCAGTAGAGGAAGGGGTTGTTTACTTTGCACCACAAACACATATAGGAATCCACTCCTGCTTCAAACAGCCCTTTTTAAACAAAACTAGACATCTTTACAGGGACTTTGGTGGTTGTATGTAAAAACAGGAATTAATCCTGTGGTCTATTTATGGGATGTTGCTCTCTTACTCCTTTGCAGGGTTGACATAAAATGTTGGATGCCAAGACTCACGGACAAAGACACTTAAATGCTAATAACAGTGAGGCCATGGCTCCTGATAGCTAGTTTATTCTCTAAAAACAGATATGTTGCCTCTTGTACAGTACTCAACCTACTGAATTATTACTCATATTGTGATGCCTCGGACATGCTTCCCTGTGACTATACACCCCTGTATCCTTCACTCCAATTGACCACCAGGATCCAGACCCACCTCAATTTGTCGAAGATGATGGGATCAGGGAACTCTTGCATGTACAACGCCTCAGGAGATGGTGCACTGGGTGAGGCTGCCATAGGGAAACATGTAATGTGAAGGTGACCCTAACCAAACAGGCTTTTTCTAAATTAAGATTGGAGCAAAATCCCTGAAATTTATGGCGAGCCATTGAATGTTCACAAGAGTGGGTCTATATAATAAATATTTGGGTGGAATGGAGCTAACAAAACTCTGTTGGCTGAATGGTTTGTTTCCTTGGAAGATGAGGAAAAATATTGATATAAATGTTGCTGCAGGAATGCCTACTGATGGAAGTGAATGTTGTCACTGTCATGTGCAATCAATTTACAAGCA
Source organism: Lissotriton helveticus (assembly GCF_964261635.1). Taxonomy (NCBI): domain Eukaryota; kingdom Metazoa; phylum Chordata; class Amphibia; order Caudata; family Salamandridae; genus Lissotriton; species Lissotriton helveticus. Next base: position 1,070,947,186 of record NC_136067.1, on the reverse strand, counting down.
GCATTTGTTTTATTACCTATATGAATTTAAATATATTCTTGATGTCTTGAAAATCAACACATTTAAGGATGCAAGGGAGTTTTGGGAGAGCTTGATGAGCCACTACCTGGAGCCCATTAAGGAAGACAAGGCAACACAGGAAAGAATTGAGAGTGACTTGAAATCATTGAGAAACAAGGTATGAACATACATTTGTCATCGAACTGTGAATTCTGGAAGATCTATGCATGTTGCAAACCGAGATAACAATTCTGCCCACATTTCAGTGGTTACATTTTGCATGCTTAAGAAATTGATGAGGAACATAATGAAACATTGTGAAATGAAGTGACCTTTTTCTGACATTGAACATATTACTATATATCCTAGTTCTCAGGGGGAAGATTTTCCCAATGATCCTCTAACATATAAAGTGTTCCTTCCATACATTGTCCTCGAGGGTTCATTGTACCAGTTTTAAAGAGAACATTAATTTTAAAAATGAATCAAATCCACTCAGGAAGGAGCACACTTCTAGGGTTCTGAAATGTGCAATACGACCTGAAAAGTAAGACATTAAGTTCAATAATACCTCTTGTACAGATTGTTCAATGTGGATCTTCTTTATATATCTTAGTAATACCACTGTACCTGTCTGAATATTGGTGAACCACCTAAAATGATATGCATTTTTGATGACTGTTCTGTTTTTTTATTTCACTATTACTCAATTATTTGTTCCCATCTCTAACGTATGCCAATAATAAGAGGCGTTTTTATCAGTTAGTAGTTGCTACACTAGAACGCTGGCACAGAAGTTGAGACGAGATTGTCTTATACATCTTTTTCAATCCACATACTTTATTCAACACTTTCTTTTCTCTGCCTATTGGATGTAATGCTTCTTGAAGAGAAAATGTGCTTTCAGTGACTCGAGGGAGGTGAAGCTGAATTTTACCTAAAAGATGTGTTCGGTTGTCCTTTGTGTGGTAGGCATAACATAACACTTGAGACGATGTAAAGAGTTTTTTTCCCCATTAAGTTTGGCGTCTTTTTAGGAATCTGCACAAAACGTTTCAGAAAAACTTCATCAACCTTAGATTTGTCTATGAAAGTTTTGTGCTGATCCATCAAGTAGAAACCAAAATAAATGGGGGTATTTAAAAAAGCTGATTTCCCATGCTAATTCCAATAGCATTATACCATCCTATCAAACTGGCTTCAGGTCACAGGCATCGACCATGGATAACGTACTGGCATTGGCCTACTTATCCATCCAGGCTACCCGGAAGAACCACCCTCCACTCTTATGTTGCTTGATAGATTACAGTACAGCCTTCGATAAAGTGGTTCACAGAAATTTATGGTGGAAGCTAGAAAACTGAGGCATTCCACCAAACCTACTGAAGGCAATAGGATCGCTCTATGAAGACACCTGGGTAAGAGTAAAAACTAGCGCCAGCACAGTGTCCCCGAAAATTAACACGGAGAACGGGCTGAAACAAAGTTGCGTGCTGGCTCCCATTCTTTTCAACCTGTACACAGCGGATCTGAGGGACGCCCTAAAAAGACCTAGCCTAGTAACACCAAGTCTAGGAAACACGAGGCTGCCGGAGCTTCAATACGCCGATGATACCGCCATAATAGATCACACAAAGGTGGGCCTACAAAGAGCCCTAACTGCTTTAAATCGCTTTAACAACATCCATAATCTGACAGAAAACCAAGGAAAGACCAAGGTTGTCATCTTTGGGACCTACCATCAGAAAAAGAAAGCACAATGGCATTTGGGCAACTTGCAAATCACGGAACGGGCTAAGGCGATTGCCCATTTGAAACATGAGAGAACCAAGGTTAATAGGGTCATACATCTACTCAAGCAACTAAACCATCACCTGATCAGCCCGACTGCCGGCCCAATACTGAAAGTGTTAAAAGTGAAACTGCTACCAGCAATCAGCTATGGCCACCAGGCCTTCCCCGGGCCACAGCATGCTTGCTTAAACTCAGCACAATCTAAAGCATATAAAACAGTGCTCCAAATTCCAAGGCTAAGGCTGGAGCTAGGAGTGGTGAGACCAGACTTGATGTGCCAGGGCAACATCATAAAACTCTGGGGCATATTATCAAGGGGGTTTATCTCCGCTTTTTTTGCTTTAAAAGCCAAGAAAGCGGAGATAAAATTATCTCCCTATTACCTAGCTGTCGCTAACACCAGTTAGTGACAGCTAGTAGGAGATAGCGACCATCTTGGGCCCCACTTTGCATGTCAGTGATATTTATCACTAATGACATGCAAAGTGGGCGTGCCAAGATGTTAGCGACTGGAAACAGTCGCTAACATCGCTATCTCCTATTACCAACTTTTGGAGATATTCGCGCTAAGCGCGAATATCTCCAAAAACTAACACCTGCCCTGAGCAGTTCTTAGCCATGTTATCCAATGGGAGGTGGATAACATGGCTAAGAGCATTAGCTCGGTAATGCATGAATATCGCTGACTTTTCAGCGATATTCATGCATTGCGGACGTTTTTTATCGCATTTGCGATAAACCTTGATAATAGCATGGTTAATCTGCGATAATTTCTGACGATGCTTAGCGGTAAAAAATTCGTTGCTAAGCATCGTTAGCGATAAATATCGCTTAACGTTGGTAATATGCCCCTCTATCTCAGGATTTTAAGGGCCCCAGCTAACACCTTAAAACACCAGTTAAGATCAATCTTCGAAGAGTCATGTACGCCCTGGCACTTCTCCCTTGATAAAGCTATCGAAACATTGAATATAGTGGAGGAGAGCATATTGAGGCCAGAGATCCCTCTGAACCCATGGAAAAGATTGATAGGCAAACAAGTGATCATTTGATCTGGACTGCAATTCCCTCCGTCATGCCCTATCTTAGACCCGCTGTATAGATCTTACACAGCGGCAAAGCCCAGGCTTACCTAAGTGACGCTATCACTCCATCAGCCAAAGCAAAATTCTGTCCAAGAGACTAATCAAATTAGAAATCCCAGATTTTAACGCTGCACGGGCTCGAAGGGGGGGGGAGCCACAAACTGTAGACTCCGCCCATACAAGAGGGAATCGTGGCTGCAGCTTCTATGTTGTTGCCCCAATCTTATCAAGTAACGTAGGCGACTATTGCGTCTGATTTGTACCATCAATGGAACAAAATCCTGAAGCGAAGTGTCAGCCATGTGTTTTTCCAAGCCTAACACGATGACCCTAGCAGACGGGGGAAATTTATCCACCACATCAGGACTGCCCTAAAAACGGCAAATGAACGAAATAAACCTCTGGAGAAGTACATTACAAAACCAGCGCAATGGTGTTGAGGTGGTCTTGACCGTGTATTGATGCCTGTCTGCACTTCCAGTATCTCCTCCAGGAAAGCGCCTCTCATGGTTAATGGATCAGAGGCCAATGGGAATGAATCAAAGCTCTACAATGCTACCCATACTACCCATAGAACAACACGGGATCCCGGACTGCCACCAAAGCCACACCTCCATAAACACAAACCCTAGGGAAGATTGACTTTGGTGGGATTGGGGAGGGGAGGCAAATTGTTTGATCAAAATATGTTTTAAACTTCTGTTACAAACAACAGTTTTTAACTATTTGTTTTAGCCGCAATATGTTGAGCACTTTTACTGTAATGATTTTAATTAATTGTACAGTTAATTGATAATAATAAGAGAAAATGTGCTTTCTGTGACTCGAGGGAGGTGAAGCTGAATTTAACCTAAAAGATGTGTTTGGTTGTCCTTTGTGTGGTAGCCATAACATAGCACTTGACAATGTAAATAGTTTTTTCCACATTAATAACGTTGGTGTCTTTTTAGAAATCTGCACAAAACGTTTCAGAAAAACTTCATCAACCTTAGATTTGTCCATGAAAGTTTTGTGCTGATCCATCAAGTAGAAACCAAAATAAATAGGGATTTTCAAAAATGCTGATTTCCCATGCTAATTGCAATAGGAAACGTTGCTTTCTGATACAAAAAAAAGACAGAACGGAAGTACACCAAATGTGGCAGAAAGTCAGAGCTTTACTCAAAAATCTAACTTTTGGTGATTTAGTATACTTTTGTTCCGCCGTTTTTGAGAAATTAGCAATTAAATAGGTTTTGGGGACGGTCAGGGGTCATTAACAAGTTAGAACTATCTATTGTTAGGCCACTGCATTATACCTTTACTTTCACTCACACATGCATGCTTACATATACATATTACACATACACCAACTTGTTTTCACACAGATAGACTCTCCCCCGCAAGTGTGCACACAATATATATTTAACACAATTGTTTACTTGCCTTAGCTGCCAGGAAGGGTCATGTTCAGGCAAACTGTAATTCATTCTTTTTAACACTAATTGTATTCTCTTTTAGTGAAATAAGGAATTGACAAAAAACAAGGAGAGAGGAGCTGCGCTTTTGTGCCTAGTACTGATTGTGTCTCCTGTGAGGCCAGACGCTGCAAAGGCAGTGCCAGAGGTCACAAGGGACAAGCCAGGGGTCGCAGCTGCAACCCCTGGTGACCTCTAAATGGCGTCCATGCTGTTAGTGCTTCCCCTGGGAGATGAGATAAGTGAGATTTTCCTTGTGATTATATGCTCAATTCACAGGGCCATTTGCATGTGTACCTCTGATTTATCTACAGAAATGGCTTGAATTACAAGTATAGGGTATTAAAAACTGCTGGCATTGGGCTTGTAAATCCTTCTGCTCATGTGCTACATTCCCATGAGGGAGAAATAGAATGCAAGAGAAAATCACACTCAAGAGTAGTGTGCAAAGGTTGGATTGCCTGCGAATATTGGGAACATCCACAAACTTGATAGTTTGTGCATATTATCAAACTCCTTGCTTATACATTCACACTCTTGAAATGATCTGAGATTAACTCCTACCAAGGGGCTAATAAATTCCATTATGGGGCACAACATGTTATTTGTGGAGAAAAAGGAAATAAAGGGCCATTGCACATAAAGTTGATGGTATTTCACCATCAGCAATTTCACAATATGTACCATTATGGATGTATAATGCTTCTCTTACGGAATTCGCTAACTTTTTCCAGCTGGAAACCTTTAAATGCCGTGCCTTTTCATGAGTTTATTTGTGAATTTCTGTCATAAGTGTGCACCCATGAGAGGTACCAAACTTGTAGGTGCGGATTCGCATTCTTTATGAACTGAGGCCTTTGTGCTTTGTCCTCCACCTGTCAGCATCATGGAGGTGGCCAGCATTCGTTTGGAGGCAGATCCAGAATTTTCTTTCACTGAGCAGGAGGGCTCAGAGAAGGTACATGGAGTAGACTTTGTTTTACCTGAAAGCAATTACCGCTTGTGCAGGTAAGCACGGTTGTGCGGGGCTGCGTGGGGGGAAGCCGACAGACGACGGAATAGGGAAAATAAAATACATATATCCTATTCAATCATCTGTTGACTCCCCCACCCCGAAGCGCTTACCTGCAGGAGCCCCGACTGCCTGAAAGCTTGCTTCCAAAAGAAACATGCCGGCCACATGAGAGCATTTGTAACAGATCATTCAATAAATGTTCGAAATTATGGCCTAGTTCACCCAAAATTTGTACATCTATGCATCATACGGCTTGGTAAGATTTATTCACATTTTGGAAGTCACTATGAGTACATTAAGCTATCTACAAATAAGGATTAGCTGGCATGCATTTTATGAGAATGAATTTTAAGAGTCATACTTCAGCAGATTTTTGCATGTGAATGAGATGGGTCAAGATACAACATCAAAAATTGTGGGTTTTCTCTACATGGAAATATTTGTTATGTTGAGACGTCCTTTCTCTCGCATGTCATGAAAAAGTGAAGTATGTTGTGCTCTTTCTCATGCTGGACTCATGCTGGACTCACAGCCTATCCCATTAGAATTAAAGCTACCTGAGAAATTAGGGTGAGGGAAACAATGATAATGTTTGGGGAAAATAACACAATTATGTCTATTAGTGTATACTTATCATCACTAGTGTCATTCCTGCGAACCCCAACCCCAGAGGGCACTCTCCAAGGGGCATATTTACAAGCCCCTATCGCCACAGGAACAGCACTTTTTATGATGTTCCTCTGGCATAGGGGCTTTGCCTTATTTACAAGGCTGCATTAAGGCACTTAATGTGGCTTAACTCTTCCTTGTAAATAAGACCCCCTTTAATGCTATACTTAGCGTGAAAAGGGTGGGCAAAAGGTGTTGCAGTGCACGCGTTTCGCCTCAACACCCATTGATTTTGATGCTGCCCCCTATTTACGTGGGTGGCGTAAATATGGGGCATTGCTAAAATTAAGACCAGGGAAGACCTGATCTTAACAAGGCGAAACAAGGTGAAATGCTTTATTTCTCCTCGCTTTTGCTGTTTCTATGCGTGCTGCATTTTGGAAGACCAGGAGCCGTTCACGAGTGCCCCACATCAGATGTCAAGAGTTGAGGGGTCGATGCCCGTCGGGAGTACCAACAAGCCTTGGCAACTGCGAACAATGTGGCAAGCGAATAAGGTGCAATGTCGGGACCAGCAAGGTCCAGGTGACTCACCACGAAGAGAGGGGGTCAGGGCAGGCAGGCCATGAGCAATCAAGGGAGCCCAAAGAATGCAAAGATGACCCGCATTTGGAGGTATCTCCAATGAAATTGAGGAGCTTCACTTAGCCCCTGCTGGTGTTCTCATCAAGGAGGATGGCAGTGTGAAGAGTTTTATACTCCTACATTGTAGAGTCCTCTGGTACCCCTTGTAGGCCAGTAGAATCTGAAGCACACAGGCATGGCGTGATTGGGTTAAATTGCCTAATGAGGAGATTCCACCATACCTGGCAAATAGCACAATTTGCGGCATGGTGCTAGGTGTTTGTGCATATCACATTTATTTATTTAATATTTATCATAAAGGGCACTTGCATCTGGAGGTGTATAGGCACTCTACAAATACCATAGAACTCATAGACAAAACAAGATGAATGAGCACTTTTAAGAAGGAGAGAGGAATCAAAAGTGTAGCTGCATATAGAGCGGAAGAGCAAGCAGACACAGCATTGAAACCGGAATCATGCACCTCAAATGGTAAAATGGCGCTGATGATTTTATAGAAACATTTTTCCTGGCCAAATGTCCCATGAGCAATTAGAATTTACATCAAGGACATATCAGAATCACGTTCTTTTCAGTATGTGGATTCACCATTCTGGGGACAATTCTGCTCTATTTTGCCAATTGAGCTGATGGTAATGTGGGCGCAGTGAGTTCAGGGAGGAGGAGGGCCTTCGGAGTGTGTCAGGGAGCAGGGGAGGATGGCAGAAGGAAGATAGGAACATTCTGTGCTCTCCCATTGCTGAATCAGTAGAGTGATCAAACATCCCGGATTTCCTCGGTCAGTCCTGGTTTTCAGAGAACAGTCCCGGTGTCCCAACACTTTTGTAAATTTTAAATAAATTTCCCGGTTTTTGTTTTGGTCAAAGGTCAGGTCAACATGGGAATCAGAAGTGAAAGGAATGCTCCCCTTTCACATGCACCTCTAAAGTCTTACCTAATTGAAGCCTTTTATTGGTTTCTGCCTAGCCGATGAGGAGGTACACTTTTATATCTGGCTGATCCAGTTTTTTTTCAGCGCTTTGTACGTATGTGTGTGTGTGGATGTATATATACATACACAGATTTACAAGCTTATGTTTACATAACATGGTACATGGCACGACCCCCACCCTGCGCCTCCTGCCCACCTTCCTCCCTATTCTGCCTTGTCATTTCCATCTCCAACTGGACATGGAGTTCCAGCAGCGTCTCTTCTTCTTTTACGCTGTGAATCAGCTCTTCCGCCACAGGGCGCCGCCGCCTCGTGGTCCGCTGATGGAACTCTGTGTCCAGTTGGAGGTTGAAATGACAAGACTATAAGTGGGTTGCAAGCACCAGTGCCTACTGTGGTTTCCATCAAATTAGGGGGACTCACGGCGCAATCACTGAGATATTAATAAGTAGAACTCAGTCTTCCAACATGCACTTGTTACTCACGCCCACTGGGCTGAACATTCAAAAACAGCACAGCTGCGCTGTGAAATCTGCTGCTGTGCCTCAATGATGCCTGTGCCAGTGAATAAGGGAGATTGCTCCTGAAACACGTGTGGACAATGAAGGCTTAGGAGAAAGCTGGTGGTTGCGAGCTGCTGCATCTTTGTGAAATCTCCAATAAATGGTATGAAGCACAAAGTGTGAAGGCGCCTCATCGGTGAGATATATATATATATATATATATATATATATATATATATATATATATATATATATATTCTCCAAAGAGCTATCAATGATAGCATAAGTCAGCACTCAAACAAAGGATATATTTCCCAAATTTTCCTTTTATTGTTCAAAAAGGCAGCATTCCTCGCATAGTACCAACGCGTTTCGCAACGTACTGTTGCTTGATCACGGTAAGGATACAATGTTGCTGTTCTTTCTTATATTTTTCAAAAAAAACGGCCTGAGACCCATCAGTATGATCTCACTTCCTGTCCAGCAACAGGAAGTAGCTTGGGAGTTGTAGTTTTTACATTAAAAAAACGAGTGTTTGTAGTTCTGACATTGGGGTCAATGCAGTCTCTTATTTCTCTATGGATGTGTTAACATAATCAATCAAGTAATACATTTCTGTACATTTCATAGAAAAATTTCAGGGATGACGCTTATTGTATCATAACATTTGTCAAAAACATTTTTTTTCTTTTTTTTCCTTCTCTACCCCCACTTTAATGGAGAGAAGGGAAAAAAAAAAAAAAAAAAGACAATTTTTTTTTTGACAAATGTTATGATACAATAAGCGTCATCCCTGAAATTTTTCTATGAAATGTACAGAAATGTATTACTTGATTGATTATGTTAACACATCCATAGAGAAATAAGAGACTGCATTGACCCCAATGTCAGAACTACAAACACTCGTTTTTTTAATGTAAAAACTACAACTCCCAAGCTACTTCCTGTTGCTGGACAGGAAGTGAGATCATACTGATGGGTCTCAGGCCGTTTTTTTTGAAAAATATAAGAAAGAACAGCAACATTGTATCCTTACCGTGATCAAGCAACAGTACGTTGCGAAACGCGTTGGTACTATGCGAGGAATGCTGCCTTTTTGAACAATAAAAGGAAAATTTGGGAAATATATCCTTTGTTTGAGTGCTGACTTATGCTATCATTGATAGCTCTTTGGAGAATAGACGAAAGCGGGGCTCTGCTTTGAAGTCAGCACCGGTGACAAGAGCGCCATTGGACTACGAGTTTGGAGCCTGATCTGTGGATATATATATATATATATATATATATAATATATATATATGTATATGTATATATATGAATTTACCTCCACATTTATCACTACATTTTCAGGCTTCAATGAGGTATTGATGTGGGGTTTGCCCAATATGTAGCCCTGAATGTGTCAAAAGCAAACATATAGTTTGAACAAGTGCACAAAGAAACCAAAGAGGTACATGCATTTGAACAACCTAGCATGGATTTTTAGGGAAGAAAACTCCAGCAAAGAGATGCACAAAACCACAACAGTGAAAGGTTTAACATACCTTTGTGCCATTTGCAAGGAACCATGTATAACAGTGTTGACAGATTTTCTATGTTGCTAGACAATATCCCCAATACATGTTGCTTCCAAGTATGTATGAATTTACACTACTGTATGCCATTGTTTATGGTGATGCCTGATGCTGTGACATGATGGGCTGAACGCCTGTTTGCTGCATATGAGGTGGCTAAAGTTCACACATTGAACACAGAATTTCTTAGGTTAACTGTGAACTTTAGACAGAACAAGTCTGAAAAAGAGAGAGGCAGTCTCTGTTTACTGTTTCTAGCTTGTTCCTTCTAATGTTCATGCATTAACTCAGGCAAGTTCCATGTTTGAAGTTTAAACACCAGGCACATAAGTTTGAGTTTAAAATTATTTATAAAGCGCGCGTACACCTGGCGGTTTCATGGCGCCCAGGAGGGCAGGAGGCGAAGGAGAGTGAAGAGAAGCAGTTATGGGGAAAAAGCTTGAGAAAAAGAAAAGTTTTTAGGGCCTTACGGAAGAGTGTGTATTGGGCGCAGGATCTGAGGTGGGCAGGGAGAGAATTCCAAAAAGCAGGGACGAGAGTAGAAAATTTCGTGCCACCCCACTTTTTGCGTTTAAAGCGAGGAACTATGAGCAATTGTTGAGCGGATGAGCGTAGCTCCCTGACAGGGACGTAGGGTTTGATTTCAGAAGAGATAAAGGCAGGGGCTGCGCCGGCCCGGGCCTGAAAGGTGATGCAGCCCAGCTTGAACTGGGCTCGTTCTCGGATAGGGAGCCAGTGTAGGGACTTGAGGAGGGGAGTGACGTGATGGGATTTGGCCAGGTTGAAGACCAGGCGAGCTGCCTGGTTTTGGACCAGCTGAAGTCGTCGCATGCTGTAGGCGGGCATGCCACAGTAAAGGGCATTACCATAGTCCAGGCGAGAGGATACCATTGCCAGGACTATGAGCTTAAGGGCAGAGAAAGAAAAAAAACGGGAAACTTTGCAAATGGTACGAAGTGAAAGAAAAGAAGAGGACACCACAGAGCTAACTTGGGAGTGAAGAGTGAGTTGGTCGTTTAGTTTGAAACCAAGGGTTTTAACAGATGAAGAGGGGGGAGGAGGAGGACCCAAGGAGGGGGGCCAGAACAGAGGGGTCCAGGGACTGGAGCAACCACCTGTCAGAACCAGCTCCGTTTTGTGGGGGTTTAACTTCAGGTGGTTGTAGTTCATCCAGTCCCGGATAAAAAGCATCACCGATTGGAAGTTGGACATGGACTCAGGGGATGTGGATAAAGAAAAAATGAGCTGGAGGTCATCCGCATAATTGTAGACGGAGACCTCCATCTGTTGAAGGGCAAAAATGAGGGGGGCAATGTACAAATTAAATAACAGAGGAGAAAGGGAGGAGCCCTGGGGAACTCCGCATTGAACTGCGCAGAAGTCTGCCGAATAGTCGCCCAGGCGTACCGCCTGGGTGCGGTCCCTCAGGAAGGAGGACAGCCAGACCAAGGTCGAGCCCCCAATCCCCGCCGCCCTGGCACGGGACAGTAAGATGGAGTGGTCAACCGTGTCGAAGGCGGCGGAGAGATCGAGGAGGACCAGGGCCTGGGGGTGGTTGGTGTCCATGCCCTCTCTGGGGTTGTCAAGGATCGATAACACTACAGACTCCGTGGAGTCTGCGGGCGGAAGCCCGCCTGACGGGGGCTAATACCCTGTTCTCCTCCACAAAGGTGCCAAGCGCTCTGGTCACATGGCGCTCTAGTACCTTCCCCAGAAAGGGCAATAAAGAGATGGGGCGATAGTTTTCAAGAGCGGAAGGGTCGGCGCCGGGTTTTTTGAGGATGGGAAGGATAATGGCCGATTTGAGAGATGGAATGACAATGCCCTGTGACAGTGAGTTATTGAGGAAATTAAGAGGGGGCAAGACACAGGCAGAAAAGATCTGTTTCAGGATGTGAGCAGGGCAGGGATCCAGAGGGGAACCTGATTTGACCAAGGGCAGGAGGGAGAGGAAAGATTCTTTTGTAAGAAGGGGCAAGGAATCAAGGCGAGCCGAGACTGGCGGATTCTGGGGGTCGACAAAGGAGGAGGGGGGGGATTTCTGCTTTGATATTGGAAATTTTGTCTAGGAAAAAGGAGTTGAGGGAATCACATAAGGACTGGGATGGAGCTGGTTTAAGGGTAACACGGTCAGAGTAGGCAAGATCGTGCATGATGGAGAAGATTTCTCTGGGCTGATTTTCGGCAGTTAGGATTTTAGAGGAAAAATAGGCAGTCTTGGTCGCCAAGATTGATTTTTTGTACAAGGCCAGAAGGGTGATATATTGGTTTTTAAGGTTCGGGCAATAATCCTGCCTCCAGGTCCGCTCAGCACGACGAACCCTGAGCTTTAGGGCCTTGAGTTCCTCATTAAACCAGCGGTTTGCTCATTGGTGCGTCTGGATGACACCCGCCTTAGGGGGGCGACAGAGTCGCAACCTGATCGAAGCCATGAGTTAAGGGAGTCGGCTTGCGCGGATGACGACAGACCGTAAAAGTCCGGGCTGGACGCAGAGAGTATGGCGGATAGAGAGGCCACATCTACATGCTTCCAGGAGCGTGCCCAGATGTTTTTGGGAAGAGAGGGCTTGGGGGCTGGACTAAGAGGTAGGGAAAAAGTGAACAAGAAATGGTCGGACCAAGTGCAAGGGGAGATAGACAGAGAGGTTACTGGGCAGTTCAGGGTCCGAATCTGGTCAAGGATGTGTCCCTGGATGTGGGTGGGGGAGTGAACGTGAGGGGCGAAGTTAAGGGAAAAAAGGGTTTCCGAGAATTCTTTTGATGTGGAACATTCAGCCGGGTCTGAGGGCCAAAAGTTAAAGTCTCCTAACACCAGGATTGAAGAGTTGTTGACTGCTAGAGTAGCAACCAGGTCTTGGAAGCTAGGAAGGAAGAGATGGGAGGGTGGGGGAGGACGGTACATAAGAAGGCAGGTAAGCGGGGTAGTAAAAGAAAGTGAGCGAGCGACTAAGAAGTCAGATGAGGCGATGGAGGGGAAGACTAGAGTTTGAAAGGAAATTTCTTTGCGGGCAATGAGAGCGACACCGCCGCCCAGTTTGCCAGAAGGTCGGTCAGCTCGTAAAGCATAGTATGAGGCTGGGAGCGCGGCTAGTAGAGAGGGAAGGGAGTTGTCGCGGAACCATGTCTCTGTGAGAAATAGGAGATCGGGTTTGTACAGGTCCAGTAAGATGAAAAGTTTGTGGCAGTGCTTGACTGCTGACCTGGTGTTGAGATAATAGGCGGATAAAGTAGTGGGGGTAGGAGGAGCCGGTAGGTCAGGACGGGGGCCGATAGTAGGGGGAGAGGGTAGGGGGGGAGAGGGGAGAGGAGCGCGAGGCTGCCAAACCCAAGCTGTTGATTCGTGCTGTCCCGGTATCGTCCAGAGGCCACGGGCCTTGGAGATTAATCATCTGCTCGAATGAATATTGAATAATCTGGGCATAGTGGGGAGCCCCTAGCCCCGACCGGACGTGGACGGGCGCAGATGCCTGTCCCATCATGATACAGCCTCAGCCCATCATGATACTGCCCCAGATTTTATTTGTAAATATCTCAATATCTGTTGTTCTTCCCTTTCTTTCCAACAGACAACATTTATTTATTTCATGATGAACCTCTTGTGGATTGGGGCAACCTTCTTCCTTCAGCTGATTGGCCCCTCAATACACATTAAGCTGCCAAAGATGTATTCAAATGGCACTATTTCCACGACTGAACATCTTTCTGTGGAGCCCATTGGATTCATGTTCCTACTGTCCTTCGCTGCTTTATTGCTTCTACAGTTCCTAGCACTTCTCTATCACAGGTGAGCATTTATCTTTGATTTAACCTTGGAAATGGATGTCCATTGGATAAATGACGAAAATGTGAAAGGTAGCGGAAGTGACATCACATGCTTTGTGAACCCTGGTGACATCATATGGTTGAACCATTGTCCCACCACTACCCCTCAACAACCTCCTACTTGATGTTATGGGAGTAAGGGACGCTTACTTTTTTTGCTGATGATAACACTGCCTCTGGCACCAGCGGTACACAGGGCAGTGTATATTACCCGAAATCACTCCCCAGTACCTTCGTCGTGGCTTAGATTATTCTTTTCCATTGGTTGGTGTATACCACACTCTTCCTGCCAGAATGACACTTTACCAATGCATAGACACACAGACAGAAAGTGCTTTGAATGTAGAGTTAGTAGAAATGGCATTATGCATCCTTTGACCGCTGATGAAGTTACAGTGTTGAAGCCTCGTCCTGCCCCCATCCTGTCTTCAGCCTGCTACTCATTTGTAGGGGTTGTGAGGAGTCAATATACATGGCTCTTAAATCTACGTTCACATTATTTTGCTACTTCTGCATTCACGGCTACTGGGACAAGGGGAGCAAGCGCAGTGCCAGCCTAGGGTACCAGCTGTTACACCAGGCTCCCCCAAAGGATATCCATGAACTGCATAGTACTTTCCTGACTGAAGTATACTGCTCAAACGTTCAGGACACGATGTATATTTGACCAGTGCTGTTGGCCGTCTGAAAGTCCAGTCAATTGGACCTGTTGTGAGGCATTGGGTGTTGGGATACTGTTGTTTTTTAATTATAATGTACGACTATGCAATGTTATGTAAATGTTTTTTTATCAGAGTGTGCAACTGCTTGGACACTACAATTGATTGGAAATGTGACCTACTCTGTTGTTCTTAAAAACAATACAAAATGTGTTAATCTAAAAAGAAGTCCAGTCCAATATGTGGGCCAGTTCTGCAAAACGGTTCTGGCCCATGCGGAGAGGCAGGAACTCAGCATTCCTTTTCTCTAGTGCTGGACCATTAAATACCTATTTATTTTTTAGTACTGTGATACATACATTCAGGTGTCTTTATATTTTTGTGTGCGGTCTTAAATCTAATTGGCATGACAGTACTGGAAAAAAAGTTTCATCATGAAACACAACGTAATCAGAGCTCACATAAAGTCGAAACATCAAAAAGGGAATAAGGGACTGTGCTATAGCCTAGACCATGTTCTAGTGAGTGTTAAGTGACCCATTTAGACAACTGGGTAATAGTGCATATGCAAATGATAGGACGATGTGAATAAAACATAAATTAACATTTGTTGAATGGGAAAAATTAATAGATTGGATCAAAATTTAGAGAATGAGAAAGGTTATATAAATAACACACAATTAACATATGGGCTTAAAGACATATAATTTGAACAACAAATGATATATGTTTTACAGCGTTAAATGAATATGACTATCAGTGGAGGACAAAGGGCCCGATTATAATTTAGGCAGGAATTTCCTTTGCTGCCTGTTATTACCACACACTTATCCACCGAATACGAGATACTCTCTACTGAATAGGGAATAACTGTGTGGAGTTGGATTTACAGGTTGGAATTCTGCATGGAACACCCAATTCTGTGAAGTTTTCCGCAGACATTTATCACTTGCTTTAGGCATTTCTACACATATATCTGTTTAATAAGAGTTAAACGCCACGCTCTTGGCAGGTTGTAAAAGTTTGTGACGGGCCAGGTTGGGTGAAGAGTTGAGGGAGGGGTGTGGTGAGGGTGGTAAAGAGAAGTGAGCTCTTTCCTATTGTGAATTTACAGCTAGATTTTCTGGCTGGTGAAATCGGATACTGAGTTTCTGAATCTCGGAAATTCATGTGGGGGAACACCAGCCCACTAATAATTGTGGGGCATATTATCAAGGGGGTTTATCTCCGCTTTTTGGGCTTTAAAAGCCAAGAAAGCGGAGATAAAATTATCTCCCTATTACCTAGCTGTCGCTAACACCAGTTAGCGACAGCTAGTAGGAGATAGCGACCATCTTGGGCCCCACTTTGCATGTCAGTGATATTTATCACTAATGACATGCAAAGTGGGCGTGCCAAGATGTTAGCGACTGTTTCCAGTCGCTAACATCGCTATCTCCTATTACCAACTTATGGAGATATTCGCGCTAAGCGCGAATATCTCCAAAAGCTAACACCTGCCCTGAGCAGTTCTTAGCCATGTTATCCAATGGGAGGTGGATAACATGGCTAAGAGCATTAGCTCGATAATGCATGAATATCGCTGACTTTTCAGCGATATTCATGCATTGCGGCCGATTTTTATCGCATTTGCGATAAACCTTGGTAATACCAAGGTTTATTTGCGATAAAAATCGCCGCAGCTCAGCGGTAAATTTTTGTCTCTAACCAAGCAATAGCGATAATTATCGCTATTGCTTGGCAATATGCCCCTGTGTGTAGTAGAATTCCAGACATGACTTGTATGCTGCACAACTCACAATTGGGACCATAGTGGCAACAGACTTGCCATGGGTCATATAAACATTGTGGAAGATGATCTTGGTGACAACATGCGCCAATATGCAGCTAGTTTCTGTCAACGGTAAGTGACGACCTATAAGTAAGTAATCTATCAGCATATCCTGGGGTTCAGAGCAGTAGCGGACCTCAGACAGATGCTAAACTGCAGAAACGGAAGTAGGATGTGTGGTCCTGATGCGGGCCGGTTCTAGCGGGGTGTAACCGGTACAGGCATACGTGACCCTGACCTGGGGAAGGGGGACGCTGTGTTTAGAAATAAGTTGTGAGTTTAAAAGCACTTGTTGCAGAGTTCCTCGTGTGCCAAACAGTTTACAGGTAACAATAAAAATGGCAAGATACATTTTGTGACTAATGTTCCTGTTTCAGAGAGATCGAGTTTTGTCTAGTGGCAGATCCGACTTCTCATAAAGGAGCACACAGGGTCAAAGCACGTGTACCATGCAGATATCATGGAACTGTATTTTATGCGGATAGCTCTTTGGGTTACTGCTTTTGTCACAGAGATGATTTTGCTACTTGCAGTTTATAAACCACAATCCTAACATATCACATTAATGTATTAACTGTAATTAAAGAGCTGCATGCAAAGTGCAAGGCGTAGAGTGGGAACCCTAAATATTCCACGTCTTTCATTATCTTATTGTTGCTGAAAAGGGTTGTTTTGGGTAGAAATACATTCGTATTAGTAAAGCCAAACCCAACCACTGTGGTAAATTATGAATCCAGAGTCTGTGCTTCTCCAGACCAAGTGCTCTTGAAATATACTGCCTAGTAGTATGGATGACATGATTCCTTCACCTTCTAATCCTCATTGTTTTATGAAACATTCCCTGTAGACTGATTTACACATGCATGATTGATTGTTTCTATATCAGTGACGTAAAGTGCTCTTACACCCTACACTGGTATGAGTAGCGCTATAAAACAAATTAAATGCATGTGAGAGAGAGGCTATGGAGAGATCAGGGGCACTGTTGGAGGGTGGCAGTGAGGTAATCCATGGAGAAGGAGGTCATTGGGGGTACCAAGAGAGATTGTTACACTGGGCGTCACCAGTACTAAAGCCTGCCCTGAGAAATTAGGCATGCTCTCAACGAACTGGACACCAGAACAGTGATGGAGGGCAGTTACATACAAGTAGAGGTCGCAGTGTCGATGTCTAGGGCCAGAGAGTGGGCAAGACAGCAATGTCTTTAGCTTTCTTGGAACAGTATGTTGCTCAAAGGCTGTTCATGGCTAGCTGCTCAAACCCAGAGGGGGGCACATTCAGCATTTGTTCATCAGTAATCATTGAAGAGGGGTGTTTTCAGCTCATTTCGAAAGAACAAATAATTCCTTTTGTTAATCTAACAAGTACCTCGTAGTATAATTCCTTTTGTATATTAAACTCATTTTCATTTTCAGCTCACTAAAATCTCTTCACAAGAAACTACACCTGAGACAGGAGCCTCATCCTATCTGCCATCTACTAGGGCTCGCGACAATGTGGGCATGCCTAAACATATCTTGCATCCTCTCTTTAACGAAACATGCCCAACACCCTTATTCAGGGCATGAGTCTCTTGGCCACATGTCATACCAGCCGTTATCAGGCAAAGAAGTCAATCTCATACACTGTGGATATTAATTGGGGACATCAATGGTGCTATCCCTGCCTAGCACTTTGGAATAGCTGGTTCTCTCCCAGCCCCTGGTCTTTATGGGTTCAGAAGGCAGCAGCAAAAATAGAAATTAAATAGAGTTCTAAGAGCCCTGGTTAGCTCACTCCCATACCCTCAGCATCAAATATGAGGCTATTAAGTATCTAAGGGCCAGATGTACCAACATTAGGAGTACTGATGTCCTAATTGTGATTATCTCCGAATTGCAATTAGGAAATCGGTATTCCTAATGTATGCTTTTTTTACCCAAATAGTGAATCCTAGTATTTCACAAATCAACCAACCTAAAGAATATTAATAATGTAGGTTGCAATTTGTGACGTATTAGAAATCAAAGCCATCACAGGGATAGTGGCCTGCTGAGGTCATCATACCACCATGTCTGTGATTGCTTTTTAATAAAGCAAAACTTTTTTTTAGTAGCAGTCCATTTCCCTTTAAAGGAAAATGAGATGCGTTCAAAAATAAAAAATAAAAAATATGAAGTTTGGTTTTTTCAAGAGAAGGAAGTAGTCTGTGGGACCACTGCCTTTTCTTAAAATATTTTTTTTAAATTCGCAAAGTGGAAGGTATTTCTAGGGGACCACTTACCATTTCCAAATGGGTTACCACCACTTTTAAAATGGTGGTAAAGTATTACTGTTTTTTGAATGGAATGAAGTTGCCAAACAGCAATACATACCATACTGAATCTGTATTTGGAAGGGAACACCCAAAACATGCCCCTTACAAATACTGAACTGCGTGCCAGTGTGGCGCCGGAGCGTGGAGTGACACGGTGTTACAGACTGCCATACAGCGGAGGTGCATGGTGGGAGCAGCACACGCTGTAAGAGCACTATACCTCTCCCATGGCATGTGGCGTAATTCTGCTGGTGCCGTTGTGGTGCCGGAGTGTGGAGCGATTCGGTGCCCCAGACTGCCATACAGAGGAAGTGCATTGTGGGAGCAGCATGTGCTGTAAAAGCGCTAACCATCTACTGCGGCGCAGGACACAATCCTGCTGGTGCTGTGCCGGTGTGGTGCCGGACCGTGGAGGGACTTTGTGTTCCAGACTGCAATACAGAGGAGGTGTATTGTGGGAGCAGCACGCACTTTAAAAGCTCTAACCATCTCCCGTCCGTGCCCATCAGAGACCTGAGGAGGCTGGGCTGGCCCCCATCTTGGTCCTCTGACTCTGGTAAAATATTGTTCAGTGTCACTATCGCGCTGTATGAAACACAGCCCACTAAGGAGCATTTGGGTCAAGGCTGCTAAGAATCGGCCAAAAAAGAGGGGGGACGGAAGCATCAGCCCCAGGAACTCTTGTGGACAGCATTATCCCCAATGGTTTTTTCTCATGTGGAGGCAGACGCTCATAGTTCCCGTTGATGGAGTGCCTCTGACTGAACATGGCTGAATTGGTCCGGCACCCCTGGTTGTTGCAATATGTTAGTGTGGTAGGAATATCTATTTTAATCTATTATTGAATTATTATCTGCCCAAAAGACGGTAAAAAGGAAGAATGTGGGGACAAAGAGGGCTCCCCAAGAGACCCCAAGGCAACACTCTTGACTCTTTCTTGGTGCGTGCTGCAAAAGTCCTAGATAATGAAATTACACTAGCACACCAACGCTTATCAATGGACAGAGAAGAAATCTATCTACTACATGCAGACCCTGCAACTCTGCAAAGTGATCTGATCCACCAAGATTGCATTGCTATGGGGTCCTGACAACAGTCCAAAATGCCCAACCTTTCCCAATCTTTCCTCAACAACTGCAAATGGGCCTCCAACAAAGGGGAAGAAGAAAACAAAACATCCTGGCTTGATTCAAACAGCATGCAAAGATGATCTCAAATACCTGCCAATGTAGGAGGATAAAGAAGATTCACCCCGTCAATCTGTACAAGTAAGACTCAGCCTCCTAACTGCAACAATGACTCTGACCCTGAACTGAGGCTCGAGCTGGATACAATATTTATTAAACTTGAATCAGCTCTGATTGCTAATCACTCCCCTCTTTTGGAGAGACTCAGTAATTTGGAGGCCACTGTGACAAAACTACAGAGGCCAAAAGATAACATCAGGAAGTCTAATTGCTTAATGAGGCCAGCATTGTGGAGTTGTAGCACTGACACAGGCCATTTTTGCAGAGGCTGCAAGAAGTTGGGTATGATGCCTGCAGCTACGGTGGAAGGTTCTGTGTATTTGGGAGCATTCCAAGGTGAAATTTTAAGAATTTTATTTTCAATGATTTTGGATATCCCAGGTTGAAGTATTTTTGAGGGGCTAAGATCTTATAGTTATTCAAAGTAATCCAATCATGAGATCTGGGCAAAAAGGCGGCTTTATCCTCCACCAATGACAGCTGTTTTAGGGATTTCCAGGCCAGCTTTTTAAAGCATGGGTAATGGATCTGCGTGTTCCAGAGGACGGATAGCCCAGTGCTTACCAGAGCCTCCTGAAGGTAGCTTCTTGCAAGGGAATTCTCCCTCTGTTGGAGGTCTTGCCATAAGATCTGGTTTACAGTGTTTGGGGCCGATAATCTGATCTCATTCCAGCAGATGATGTATGCGCCATACCTGGCCCATGATTGCTTCAATAGGCCAAACTCGAGCCTTAGTTGCACCAGGAAGGTGTCGTTTGGGAGGCTGATCATGGTTCTGTATGCTTTGACTAGAGTTTTGTCCAGTAACTTGGCGTCTTATTTCGATGCCATAGGTTATAGTGGGTAGATTTTTTACCTGTGCTACTTTCAGGAGGGGGCTTAGAGTTGGACCAGTTAGTTTTGATGTTTGAGTTTTTTTAATGTTAGTGCTAACACCTCACCTTTTCTTTTAATCTCTTCTTGAGGTCATGCAAAGGATCCTTCTTTATCTATGTAAACGCCTAGGTACTTGTAAACTGCCGCTAGTTCTATTTGCGTGCCTCCCAGGTGCCAGGACCTTGCTCATTTCCTCTTGTTAATAATGGTCATGCTTTTTTTTAATAAGATTAATTGACAATTTGTTTCTTCTGGCGTAGTTCTGCATTTCATTAAGGAGGTGTTGCATGCCAACTGCAGTGTGGCTAAGAAGAATTACGTCGGCGGCATACAGGAGATTGGACAAAGTTGTGCCCCCCAGCCTGGGTTTGTGGGAGATCTGCCAAAAATAGATTGAATAAGGTAGGCCCCAGCACACAGCCCTGTTTCAGGCCTTTGGTTGTTGTTACTCTTCTCGAAAGGTCGGTCCCTGCTCCCAGTTTTACCTGTACCCAGGTGTCTGTATGAAGGAGTGTTAACATTTTTAAGAGAGCTTGTGGAATGCCCTAGTGGGTTAGCTTCCCCCACAGTCTTGCCCTAACTATATTATCGAAAGCAGAGCTAAAGTCAATAAAACAAAGGTGCAGCTGCATTGTCTTGGATATTGCTGCATCAATAAGCAGAGAGATTGAGAGGGTGTTGGTTGTTGTACCTGTTGTTTTCCGGAGGCCTGTCTGGTTTAGTGGTATTATTATGTTGGCATCAGCCCAGGCTGTAAGTTCCTCCAACACAGTTCCTGCAAAGTGTTTGGCCTCATTGTCAATCAGAGTCACCAGTCGATAATTACCAGGCAAGGTGTTGTCACTGCTTTTGTGTATCGGGACAATCGCGGAGCCTTTTCAAGAGTCTGGTATTATTGCCAGTGACCTCTCTTCTGATGATAGTAGTTAAAGAATGATTGCCCTCTGTTTGAACAGAGCCGGGGGAATTCCGTATGGGCCCGGGGTCCCTTCCTTTCTACCCTTTGCGATCTGCCACCTCATTAGGAGCAGCTCTGCAGCATTTGTCTCCTCCTCCGGCAGTTGATCTATGTCGGAAGATGTTTGTAGGACTCCCTCCTTAGTTTGAGTGCCTTCCGAAAGGACACCCAATAAGTTCCTGTTTTGGGAAATTGATAAGAAACCCAGAATTTTATGATTGAAATGATCATATGAAACGGGCCCAGGTGTTCTCTAGTATGTGGGGAAAAGTGCCTCCATGCTGCGGGTGCGTAATTGTATTTACAATTTTCCAAAAGCGGGCACTATCGTTATGGTTTATGTTGTGGAGGAGAATACCCTTGGGGTATTTCTACAGACATCTCATGCATTCCCATGTAATACACTAAGATCCTGTTCCCCAACCCAGATTCAGCACAGGGGCCACCAAACTTATGCACTTACAACTAATAATATGTTCCAGTCTCTAACCGACCTTGACAGTTTAGATTGACTCACAAAGGTCCCACTGATCGCTAAAATAGTTTACCCGAAGAATGAACAAGTCATCCTGAGAGGAGTAGATTCCTTAGAGCTAATACCTCAATAAGTATGCAAATTACCCCGTTTCAAGGCTATTTTTACCCAGAACATGATCCAAACACAGGTATAGAAGAGTCAGCTGAGGGCCCTACTGTACAAGAGCTCCCAAACCTTAAAGACCAATAAAAAAGAGTTTCTTGGAACGTTGCAGGGCTAAGGTCCAAACTGTAAGATTCCAATTGGGCTAATTTAATAGAGGAATTCCGCATATGCATGTTCCAGGAAACATGGTAGACTGAACCAATTTTCAGAGTAGGGTACACTAACTTTAGCATTCAAGCTAGACCTTCACCTGCAGGTCGACCATCGGGAGGTCTACTTATTTGGGTTAGGACAAGCCTGGCCTGCAAAGTTAATAAACGAAATATAGAGTCAGCTGATAAACTAGGCATTGACCTCATATCTTTAAAAGGGCAGTTTTCCTTAAGACTAATTAATATATATAATTGTTTCAAGAACCAAATCCAGGAATCTAGCACATTAGCAATTTTGTCCAATTTTTAAGACAACACAGATAGAGGGACATTTGTTATTGTAGCTGGAGATTGTAATGTTGCACATGAGCCTGTGACTATGTGCAGGACCTCATTCTAGAGGAAGAACTATGAAGGGGTATTAAAAAACTCCAGACACCCCTGCTCAAGAGATGCACAAAGGCAGGGCAGCAAGTATTTCTAGCCTTTACCCTAACCCAGGAGTACGTGCCTGCAATGGGCAGATGGAATCTGACTTAGAAGCTACCTTTACATTCTACAGGGCGAACGCTCAAAGAGGAATCGACGATATAATGGTCGATCTAGACTTATGGCATAGGGTACATGACATGTCCACTATACCAAGATATGACACTGATCATAATGCAATGGTTCTGGGCTTAGTCGATATTCAATTTTTGTTAAACAATTCTGTCTCCCTGAGAGTCACCTTAAATGATGATAGACTGATCAAATTGAGTCATTTAGCCTCAGATGATAACTCTCTAGCTAATATATACGTCGAGGTGGCATCTGCCCTCATTAACTTGAGCAACTTGGGATGCGATGACTTAGCTATCATGTCTACTTTCTCCCATCTTCATAAGGTAATTAAGAGTCACGTCTCTAGACAAACAGCAAGCACTACCCCAGACTTAGGGATATGCCCTGGTTCAATTGGAACTGCAAACAGGCTAAGACAACCCTAATTGCCACAGTAAAAGGTGGGAGCAGTGCTCTTATAATGGAGAGAAGAAGAGCCTACAACAAGGCACAGATAGAGGGTAAGAAAAGTTGGGAGTAAGAGAATTGACGAACTTTGGTTGAAGCATCAAGAATGAAAAATAGTCAATCATTTTGGCATTTATTGGCCAGTGGAGCAGTGCACACGGTAATAAATAGGAGTTTATAATTCAATCACATGTTTGGGAGGAGCACTTTGCACAGTTGTATGCCATGGACGGCAGCGATAAGGACTCTGAGGTCTCAAAGGACGACTCAAATCTGCTACCTGAGAAAGAAGCAGCAGAAGTAGTCTCCTTTACTTTAGAAGAAACTGTGACTGCAATTAGCAGCCTGGGTAAGGGTAAAGCTCCAGGATTACACAAGATAACGGGGGGTCTTTACTGCTCAGAACCCAGCATATGAGGTCCTGTACTTCACTCAACATTTAACGCAATAGAGCTAGGAGGGGATATCCCAAGTACCTGGAAGGGTGCCAAAATCATATTTAAAAAAGGGAATCCCTCTAATTACAGACCAATCTGCCTCATAGATATGGCTTACATTGTTTTAGTAAATTGATCCTGATGCACCTAAACATTTGGATCGAGGAAAACAATACACTGTCTCACCTAAAAGCTGGCTTCAGGGAATCCACTAGTACCTTACATCCGGTATTCTGTTTCTTACTGGTTACCTGGAAGAATGTCACCATTAGAAATCATATCATATTCGTAGATCTTAAGCAATCATTTGACTCCATAAATTGCACCAAATTATAAGTCGCCCTGAGGGATTCAGTCTGCTACAACACATAGTGCGCATGCACCAGGATAATTATGCCCAAGTTCGATTGAACCAAGGGG
Organism: Lissotriton helveticus; assembly: GCF_964261635.1. Classification (NCBI taxonomy): domain Eukaryota; kingdom Metazoa; phylum Chordata; class Amphibia; order Caudata; family Salamandridae; genus Lissotriton; species Lissotriton helveticus. The sequence goes on along the minus strand of NC_136067.1, from coordinate 1,070,923,221 downwards.
GCAAACTCACTGGGAAGATAGGAGTGCTCAAAGTAGTACGACAAAGATGCCTTTTAGCCCCAACCCTATTTACCTTATATATGAATGGGCTACCGGGCAGTTGTGTTGTGTGCTGCTGAGCTGGGGGCTAATTTCTCTGTGGTGGGGGCTTATTTAGTTGATGGGGACCTGCGTGCGATTTGAAATAAAAAAAGCAAAACGAATTTCGTTTTGCACACGCAGGTCCCCATCAACGAAATTAGCCCCAGCATGGCAGCACACACAACTGCCCGGTAGCCAGTCCGGCCCTGGAATGGGCTAATTTAAGCTCTGCATAACTGCAGGGGGGACCCGCCTAAGTTTGCGAGCAGACAAATTCCATCACTCCTGTTCGCAGATGAAACTCTACTGATTGCAAAAACACCTATGGGTGTGCAAAATGTATAGCCCAGGTGCCACAGCCTGCGTTGGCTTTTAACCCCCACCGTTGTTTTAAAGGAAAAATCGGTTTGGGCTCAAACACGCTAGAACAAGTCAAGGTTTTTGACTACCTGGGGTTCAGACTGAATAGTAACTTGAGCCGGACTGTCCAAATCCAAACGAGCTCCCTTACACTACAGAATGTTGACTCGGCACTGGTCAAGAAACCTAATCAAACTGCTTAACGTCCTATTTCTCCAGCCTTAGAAATACATCGAGCTAGAGGTCTGGGGTAGCAATCTACAGTGTAGAACTGTGGGCTTGGACCAGACAAAGAGCCTGGAGCAGGCAGAAAATACATTTATAAGGTCATTACTAAACTGCCAATTAGCACTCCACTTCTACTGGCTCGGTTAGACCTTGGCCTAAGAAGTGTTGTTAAGTACATAGCGGAATTGAAAGCATTAGTGTTTTCGTTCAGAATATGGACCAGCAAACCTCAAATCCCAGTTAAAGAAGCTGTAGAGGAAGTACACAAGCTGGATAAAGCGGAAGGACGGGTGAAGTGGTTTAGAGAGTTGAGGCATTGGTTAATCAGATTGAGGCTGAAGGCTATGTGGGAAGATGCTAAATTCCTAATAAAAGATACTGAACCTCTCTTAAAAGTGAGGTTCTGGGCTCTTACTCAGGACTCCTGTTATGGAGTCACAGCACAGGGTATTTGTTTTTAATGTCAATGGTCACATGCTCTGTATCATTTCATATGATTTTAAATTCTTGTAACCTTTTACGCTATAACTATTTATTTATTTTTGTATGATGTATTTTATAAAAGAAGACTGTTGTATATAAATTTTGAGAATGATCTCTACTTGATGGATTAAAGAACTACTCTATTCATGAGTTAAGTCGATTTGAGATCTACAGGAAATCGCTATTCGAAAATAAAAAGGTTCACACTTTCGGAATACCGGTTTCCTAACTACGACTCAGAGATAATCGTGTTTAGGAAGTCGGTATTGCTAATGTTAGTGCATTTGGCATTTAGGGTATAGAAAAGAGCGGCTCCTGCAAATATATAATGCAAAACAGAAGTACATTTTCAGAGATTCTTCCAATATAGATAGAGAAGAAAGACTTGAAAACGGCCGTGGCATGATTCCTTTGATGTATGAATAGAAGATAGACATAAATCACAACTCACTAAGGCCTACATTTAGTAAAGCTTTGCGCAGGTGCTCATGGGATGCAATGCAAAATATAGTGTTGGGTTACTTTCCATTTCAAAGTACTGCATTACAGTTGCTACATATTTTGCATTTGCACAAACTTTAGTAAATGTGGGCCAAAGAAACTTTATTTATCATGCAAATCGTAAAATAGAAAAATAAAAACAGACTCAGACTTCCAGAGTTCGCTAACATCAATGCCCAGAGAAATAAATCACCTTGATTATGATCATTATCTGGTAGAGAATAATTTCTGAAGACTCTATTCCATAACAGCTGAGATATTTTTTCTCAAATTTGAGATAAAAATTCAGCATTTAGTACAGGTGAGTTGCTCAACTGTTTTATGAGATATGATTAAGAAGCAGGATTTTACCAGCAGGTGGGTACCATAGATCTAAGTAGAATTGGACCTGTGCCTTGGCAAGTGAGAACATGATTTGCTTAGTGTACAATCGTAGACGAGGGTAGGAGATATATTCTCACGGTCTATGGAAATATGTGATTCTGTGGGTGTTGCATTTTCAAGAAAATTATGGATTTATGTCAGTTGCCACATAGTCCATTACCTACTCCATAATCTGCCAATTTTAACAAAAAACAAATGTTTCCAGATCAAACTTGTTACTAAAAATGTGGTGACAGGTGTCCCCACGCAGTGGAAAGACTTTTTCAAAGCTTAACTTGTCATTTTTCAATTGCATATTGCTGTATATGGGTGTTAAACTTGTGGTAATAAGGTGAAATATTTGCCCAGACTGTTACCACGTGTGAAAATGACAAAAGAATGAAGTAATGCTATCACAAAATGTGCTGAATTATGTCACATGATTTGCCTTTTCATGGCACATAAATTAGTCAGTCTGGCTGCATAATTTGGTCCTCCCCTGCCCCATAATTCCAGTGGCCATGGATATAACAAGCTTTTATCCTTTACAAATACCTACAAGGAAAATATTAATAATGGAAAGTATTCGAGTCTAGATGATAATAGCAACTGAATTTATTTAACAAGTCTTTATGTTTTACAGAGTTTACACCTTCATCCATTTTGTGGCATATCAAGGGACGGCTGGACAGGGAAACAATCTGGTGAGAAGAAATATTTCAGAAATAATATTTTCTTTCAAACCTCGGTGTGGAAGTGTGTCTGTATCTTGCATATGTAATAATACCTCACGCATCTTCTCTGCCTTGATAATTGCTGCCTCTTACCACCCAAACGGTATAATATTGACTATAAATTGATTAACATTTCTGTTGATTAGAAATGAATATGTTTATTGATTTTCATGTTTATATGCACGTTTCTAAACAGGTGCTTGTCATTTACAATGACATGTGAATTTCTCAGCATTATTTCCAGAGGTGGTCTGGCCAAGAGAAAGTTCGGAATCGGCAACCTCAGATTTCGACTAGGAAATAAGTTTAAAAGTTGAGGTTTCCCTCATGTGATGTGGATTTAGGTACCAACATCTTAAGATGTGATTGTGGGTGTGGCTCAGTGTTCGATGGGCAGTTCGGGCAGTCAGGCATTTCCAGATGATTCTGCTAGAAAGAGCCATGTGTGGGCGGCTTTTGTTTTTTGGGCCCGTCAAGGGCCACTGGACCAAAAACAATACGGCATACACACTGGCCCTTCAAGCTAGCCCATTTGGCAGTTCATGATTGCCAGGCTGTCTGAGAGACAAGTGCAACTCTGGTTTGCCTTACCTATTTGGGGCCGATTATCCTGAGCAGTGCTTAGTTTGAGCCGGTGGTTTGCGGTGCTCATCACCGGTACCTAATTGTCTGCACCGGCACCTATGAAAGTCCGCCCACATGGTGGCACTGTTTGTCTAAATTAGATATTAGCAGAATAACAGCTGTTTAATAATTTAAAATACATAAAACATAACTGATATCTGCACCCAAGTGATTGCTATAGTGGAGGGTGCTTGGAAGAGTCTGATTTGAAATTAAATGAAATAGAAATTAATAATAAACATGCACTACTACCCGGGGGTGTCTAGGCGCGCAGGCTTGCTAATAGGGCTGGCCAAGGTTAAGAGGCTGGCAGAGGCTAAAAGGCTCCTGATAGATTGAAGAGCTAGGTTTTAAATTTTTTCCTAAAAGAGAAGAGGTCTGTTTCCTTTTTTAGGTATAAGGGAAGGCTGTTCCAGAGACAGGAAGTGCTGCCTATGAAACTTCTCCTGCCCCATTGTGCTTTTCTTACTCTAGGGACAGTGATATGACATGCTGATTCTGAGCAAAGGGATCTTGGCGGAATGTACCAATGAAACCAAAGCTTAATTGATTCAGGGCCTTCCCCATGTAGAGCCCTGAACGCAATGCACAGTGCCTTAAACTGTATATGCTTTTCAATAGGTAGCCAATGGAGAAGTGTAAGGACAGCCGAGACTGATTGTCTTTTAGATATGCCAATTAGAAGGCAAGCAGCTGAGTTCTGTAGAACCTGTAGCTCATTGAAACTTTTCTTTCAGATTTTTCCGAAAAGAGCATTTGCGTAGTCAATTTTTGAGAGTATCAGAGTGGAAATGACAGTTTTTTGCAGGTCTTTCGGAATAAGGGGAAGATATTTCTTAAACGCTTCATAGTAAAAGAGGTAGACGTGACTGAATGTACGTGCCCTTCAAAGGTCAGTTGATTATCAAAGATAACTCCAAAGATTTTTACCTTTGTTACTGCCAACGAAAGTTGGCCAAGTTCAGGTGTCCACCAATCTTATGACCAAAAGGAGGGTTTCTTTCCAAAGAGCAATACCCAGGTCATGCCTGAATTCAGATTCATGCAATTTCTGGCCATCCATTTTCTGATCTCCTGTCTACAAGTGTAAAAACGCTTTGCTGTCTCTGAAAAATTGGATGATACTGAGATCAGTAATTGGGTGTCATCTGTGTAAGGGACTGCAGATAACCCAAAAGATGGAATAAGTTTGGCCAATGGAGCTACATAGATGTTAAAAAGGGTCGGGCTAAGAGACGAACCCTGGTGGACGCCACATGGGAGAGAGAAGGAGGAAGATTTTAAATTGTCAACTGCAACAAACTGAATTCTGTCTGACAAAAATGATTTAAAAACCAGGACCTTTGTCGTTTACCCCAATGTCCTCAAGCCTATTCAGCAGAATATTGTGGTTTACAGTGTCAAATGCTGCTGAGAGGTCTAACAGGACCAGCACTGCACTACTGCCCACATCCAGCATCAATCTGATCTGTTCTGATACACTTATCAGCGCCAATTCTGTACTGTGATGTTTCTTAAATCCAATTTGGCAGGGGTCTAAGTGGCTCTGGTCCTCAAAAAAAGCTGTCAGCTGAGAATTGATAGCTTTTTCAGTTATTTTGTCCGGAAGGGGCAATCTGGAAATTGGACAATAGTTCCCAGGATCAGTGGGATATAGATTAGCTTTTTTAAGTAAAGGAAGGGTGTGTGCTATCTTCCAGACATGGGGAAACTTTCCTGTCAATGAATTGCAGAAGGCTTGGTCCATGCCCTGATTCCCCTTTTCTGGAGGTTTGGATAAATGTTTGACAAAGAGCTCTTTTGTGGAGTTTTTTGTTGCTTCTATCTTCCGGGTGAAATATTTGCATTTCTTTTTAAATCAGATCTTTATACAAGGCTTAAATAGTTTTATATTTTTCTTTTTCTGAATTCTCATAATGGAGCCTCTATTTTCTTTCTTGCCTACAACATGCTTGTTTATGCAGTCTTAGATTTTCTGTGAACCACGGTTCAGAGGGAGTATGCTGGTTCATCCTGTGGACTTTAGCCGGTGCTATTTTCTCTGTGGCCTTGTCCAACCATCCCTGGTATAGACGGTCCACTCTATCAGAATCTGTTGTTATGTAGGGCCGTGTTTCAGATAGGATGGCATCTAGCTCTAGCTCCTTTATCAAATACCATTGCATGACAGCTTTACTGGTCGAGGTTTATTGTGCAATGCAATGAGTGGGTTAATTTAATGTTAAACATAACTGCTCGATGATGAGACCATAGCAAGGGTAGGGCTGCTGATGTTGATAAGTATGGGCAGTCAGAGAAAAGGCCATCAAGTCGATAGCCTGCTTGATGCGTAGGTTCTTTGACCCGCTGTTCTGGTCCGAGACTAAGCAACATGTCTGCAAGATATGCTGCATTAGTGTTCTCTGGGGTTTTTAAGTACAAATTAAAATTGCCTAAAATTGTGAAGTCTGGTGAATCGATTTTTAAAATCTAAAAACTGGGAGAAAGTAGGAAAAAAGACAAAACAGTGCCCTGGAGGACGATATAAAAGTATTCCATTAAAGGAATAATGTTTCAAAAACTGTAATTTAAACGCCACAGCCTCTAAATCTTTCAGGATAGTAGGTTCCGTTTTGGAGCATATGAAGGACTGTTGATATATTATGGCTATACCTCCACATTTTTTCCTATCCTGTCAAGTCTGTGGGTGAGGAAAACTTAAGAAATCACTATGGCCAGGTCCGGCCCAGCCGCTGTATCTGCCCAGGATTCGGTGATAAATGCCAAGTTAAAGGCTGAACCTCTAAAAAGTCAGCAAAATCCATGGTATGCTTCACCAGGGACCACGCATTAATAAGAGTACACCATACCTGTTTCATGTCAGGAACAACTTTTTTGTCTGGGGAGCGAAGGGTTTTTAGTTTTAAATTGAGAAGGCTCCTGTTACATTCTGGACAGGTTACTAAATTACCACAGTCCTCAGGAGATAGAACTGGACTGTTACATGTCTTACCTGAGTTAAGTTCTTGTAGCATGTATGCAGAGTATCTATAAGCCCTATGGGGTTGAATGGAAAAACCACCCGGGGGACCGGTACTAGGCACGGTCCAGGCACGGACGGGCGCAGACAGGCTTGCCTTTGACTTGAAAGCCGCACGCGTCTGCTGGGAAAAGTTAAAATATGTAAAAGGCAACTCGTAGCCTCGCATGCCTTGATTAGCAGCTACAGTCAGCTGTGCGTCGGTGCCATTATCTTGTTTTATGCTGGAAGGGCACAGTATGGTAAAACAACTAGACCGCTGCCATTCATGCTGGCAGAGAGACCGGAAGGAGTGAAACTGATGACCCCTCAGCTACAATCAGCTGCACGTTGGTGCCATTGTCTCGTTTTATGCCCTAAGGATGCGGTATGGTAAAACAACTAGACCGCCGTGATTCAGGATGGCAGGGAGAACGGAAGGAGCGAAACTGATGACCCCGCCTCCCACTCATATAGCAACAGGTGCTGCGGTGGACTGAGGAGGGGGAGACAAACCCCAAAAGCTACTGGTGAACGGTAGCAGAAAAGGCCCCCACACCTGCCACAACAAAATCTCCTCTCAAAATTACGAAATATTAAAAACTCAGGCAAAGCTAAAATAGGTAAAAGACACCTCTTAGCCTCATGTGCTTTGGTTAGCTGCTAGTATCAGCCACACTTGTAGAAGTGTGATGGTCAATAGTTGTGTTGGTACTAGCATTGACTGCGCTGAAAGGGGCAATAGGTGGTAAAAGCTGCAGTGGCCTCCAGGAGAGGGCCCTGTCGCTTATTATTATTTTTTTTTTTACAAATTAAGCACTGATCCTGAGACAAGATAGACAAGCAAAGTGAGTGGAATAATGGGAAAATAAATAATCTGTTAGAGACGAGACAACATCTGACTTTCATTCCTAGAACAACATAGAACAGCCGATTGAAACACTACAGGGCAGAACATCAGTTCTCCCTTCTTTTAGTGTTTTGTGGCTGAATAATTATTTTATTACGATGCTACCTATGATAGAAAACTAGGTCAGGCTAAGACATACAACATGAAATGTTGCCCTGTGAATAGTCATATTGCATGGACCTTGTTCTACACTACAAAAAACGAATTGGTATACAGTCCAGCCCCACCTAGAGTGCAGTGTAAGGGTATGTTATTTTTCAGAGCTCGTTTGTGTCCTTTTGCAAGAGTCTATGGGCGGGAGGTGGGCTCTCTGCTGGGTAGTGTGCAAGTAGCTGAATAGGTATTTAAATAGGGTCTAATCTGATGAAGGTAATGGCTGATAGCTACCTGGAGTCTTGCACAAAACAGGTGTATTGCCATATGCCTTTTCAAGGACAGTGCGATCAATACATAAACACATGGAGGTGTAGTGGCACATGCAAAACAGTTCTGACCACAACCCAGGCACTTAAGCTGTTGTTGAAAGTGAATCTGGTAATATATAAACCAGTGGCAAAATAGCTGGTATATCTTTAAATGCAATGTTGAGACGTTGACCAAAGCCAAAAGCTGATGGGAATAACCGGTATATTATAAAGTGATTTTCTAGCTTCTGACAGTCTCAATGCTGGGAAAAGGCACACATTGGTGAATGTCTCCCACAGGGCCCACATTTGGCATATTTTCCTGTGCACCCCTCAGGGCAGTTTGCCAATCCCCCAACCAAGTTCCTTTAACTCCAGGACACACCTGAAAACTTGAGTGAACCAACAGTCGGGAAATGGGCAAAAGTGTTCCGAAAGGTGACAGGCAGCTAGACATTCTGAAGTCAGCAGGCATTGATAATGCAGATGCTCTGTGGAGGACGGCCCTCCCAGGTAAACGAGACTCACAGGCCAACAAAGGCTAACTAATGCCCGTCCTTTAAGAACACTTCCATCATCTCCTACTGATGACTGACAGGCAGTCACAGAGGAGAAATTGAAGATTCCATCTTTGAATGCACTACTCCCTCAAGAAGCTCCCATCTAGTTCTTGATGCATCACATGAGACCAGTAGATCGCTTGACATGGAAACCGAATGCGTGTCTGTTAACAAATATCCGTTCTAGTCCTAGATCAACGTGACTCTTACATATTGAGGCCTGTTAGACCTGGCATCTTTTGGTGTGGTTTCCCCAGTCTTTTTGCTTCTGACCTCCTATTTTTGACTGTGTGCTTAGCTTAATTTTTGCTGGTTTTAGGACTCAGGGCAGTTTACCACCGCTGACCAGTGCTAAAGTGCATGTGCTCTGCGTCTAAAACGTAATGGCATTAAGTGGATGGACTTATGTGACATGGGCGCAATCTGGGGGGTAGGGGGAGTTGGGGGGGGTGGAGTTTGTTATGCTGTGGTTTTTGTCTATTATCCATAAAAGTCAAAGTCAAAATTACTGTGTATTTGATGTGTGCAGAGCCCTGCAAAGTATGTGAAACTAGACAAATACAACTTAATTTAAAAAAAAATGTAATGGCATTTGGTTTCTCCATGATTGGCATATCTTAATAAGTAATAAGTCCTAGTACAGCACACTTCATGTGCCCAAGGACTCTAGATCCAATGCTACTTGTGGGCCTGCAGCACTAATTGTGCCACCCATATGAGTAGCCCTTCAAACCTGCCTTAGGCTTGCCACTGCAGAGCCTCTGTGTGCAGTTTTAAACTGCCATGTCGACCTGGCAAATTCACCTACCTGCCAGGCCCAAATCCTCCATTTTATTACATGCAAGGCACCCCTAAGGAATGCCCCGGTTAGCCCCATGGGCAGGGTGCAGTGTATTTAAACCTTAGGGCATGCAGTTTTGAATTTTACATGTCCTGGTAGTGAAAAACTGCTCAATTCGTTTTTCACTACAGCAAGGTATATCTTTCCTATAGGTTAACATTGGAGCTGCCTTGTAACACTTTGCAATTGTAACTTCCAATTGGGAGCAGATAGAAAATAGGAGTTTGATGTCTCTGGACACATCTTTTAGTGAAGTTGGTTTTCAAATTGCAGGTCTGAAAATGCCACTGTTAGAAAGTTGGCATTTTCTTACTTTAACCATTTCGTGCCTCTGCCTGTCCCTAGAATACACTTCTGGGTCAGGGTGACAGTTGGGCTTTGTGAATCTACTCTAGACAGTCACACTCAAAGGGAGTGAGGTGTGCCCTGCATATCCTGATGGCCCATCACCAGGCTGATGGGTCTTCCGAAGCTAGAGTGGTGGGAGGAGTTGACCCTTGAACCTGAATAGGCCTTTGCTTTTCCTCTCATAAAGAGCAGTAGACCTACCTGCAGCACGTCTGGGTCCAGGGCCAGGAAGGGCAGGGTCTTGTGCACTACAAAGAACTTTCTTTGAAGTCTCCCAATTTCACAGGCGAAAATGATTATAAGTACTGGACCTCTGACACCATATACTAAGAACACTTCTGGACTGCAGAAAATCTTCCTGGAAGAAGAGCTATTGTGCTGCCAGGAGGGACTTCCACTTAGCTGTTTGTTTTGTTGTGTTGGCCTGCTGCGTCTTGCCTGTGAGTGAGAGGAACGGACTGTATTCTCTACATCCTACTTTCTAAGGTTCTCCAAGAACTTGACTGAGCTTGTCTCCTGTTGCTGAAGTCTCAGGACATCTGCTGTGAGTCCTGACCGGACCTACCAAGTTGCACCAAAACTGGTCCTGGGCCCTTGGAGGTAGATTTGGTGGTGCAATAAGAAATTGGCACATCAACCCAAAGCATCAGTTCTGAACCGGAATATCCCAGTGAAATGGACACAGCTCACCAAGTGCACAATACAAGGGAGACTTTCGAAGCAGCCCCAACTTTGCTGCAGCACCTCTGAAGAACTGCTGCAGCGTGAGTCTCAGACACTGCACCACCAAAGTTCGTGGTGCACAGTCCAGACTCCGATGCATCACCAGACCTGCATGACTTTCGACTGACGCATCGCCTTCAACCCATCGGTTTTAATTCGATGTCGAAGAATCAACGCCCAGCGCCTTCAACACTGCGTCGCCTTCAGGAATCAAGGTCTCGCATCGGCAACCAACACATCACCTCCTCTGTGCAAGGCATCGTCCTGGTGCGGCAAAGCTTCAATGACCTTGTACTGCCTTCAGGAACGAACGCATCACCTGTATCCACGATGCCTCACCTTCTCTGCACTTTGCATCATCTTTGGTTTCCGACGCATCCAAGGTACTGTAGGGGGATCTACGTGACTCCTGTATCTGGCCTGCACAATATCCTGGTCGGACTAAACTTTTTGATGTGTCCCAGTCAAGTGTGACCAGAAGGCCCCAGTTGGAACTATAGACTTCTAAGCACTGCATTTTGATGTAATCTGTAAAAATTCATATCTTGATTTGTGTATGTCGGACTTTGTTATTTTGGTCTTGTTTTACTCAGATGAATATTGGCTATTTTTCTAAAGTGGTGTACAATACTTTTGTGGTGTCTTCACTGTGTTACTGTGTGCACAAATACCTTATTCATTGCATCTTTAGTTTAGTCTGACTACTCAGCGCCAAGCTACCAGAGGGTGAGCAAGGGTAAACTTTTAGTGTGGGTCCCCACTTGGACAGAGTACATACCTATTTCAACTAGAGCCCCTATTTCTAGTAATGCCTAATCTATCCTGGACTAATCCCAAACCAGGATTTACCTCTATTTGTCAGGCCCTGCAGTAGCATCCCCAGGTGGGATGAAGGTTTATCTTGCATCCTGGATGCACAGGAGCTCCACCAAAGAATGCTGATGCGTCCAAAGCATAGGCTGGGAAAAGGAAGCTCCTGGGCCTCAGTTGTCTAGTGCTTTGCCTCTCCAACAGGTGCAGTCACTAAGGAGGCATATTAATCTCATGAAGTTTGTATCTGCTATTTTGGCCCATCCGAGACAAAGGTGATAAATATTGGATTGTTCAAATGAGAGAAACTGTGTAAATATTTTTGTGCATAGTGTGCATTATTTGGCATGAATTGTGTGTTTTGTATGTACTGTATTATATATGGTTAGCCATCTGCATTTAGATTGTATCTGAGGTATGTCCTCATCTACAAAAAGCACCTGGTATACCTGTTCAGTGTCAAAATGATGCAGTAAATGTTAATAGCACATTTCATGTAGCCTTGGCACACATCCAATTTTACATTTATCACATGATATTTGCTTCTTGAACCAAGGCTTTTGCGGGTAAATATTGAGCAATAACCGTGAATGTAAGAACATCAGTAATAAGGCAAAGTGCTGGCAACACAGATATTGATGCTGGCCCATGGTCTGATCTACTATGGCACTGCAAAATAATATACCTCCTCAGCATTTGACTCTTGAAGTAGTGGCGTGAGTAGTCAAAGACTTTGTAGGCAGATTGTGTGTGGGGGAGCTGTAGAGATTCAGATCTTAACAGCTACCAATTATTATGCAGCAATTATTGTCCAATCATGTGCTTATATATTATGAAGAGAAATATTTTGTTATACCAAAACAAAATACCACACAAAAGAATATGCCCATGGGTACAGGGTTCTAACACAGGTACAGCAGGGAACAGGGAAGAGGTGTGGCACAGTGGCCAGGGTAACTGACTCCGGACTATGGGAATCACGGTTCGATCTCCGCCGCCGCCGGCAGGTTAGCCCAGCACCATGCGACCCTGGACCATAGCTCACTTAATCTTCCCGAGGGCCCCCAGTGCCGGGAAACCACTTCGGAGGTAGCTGTGCGCTTTACAAATACTGGTATTTCAATTCATTTACAAAATCTATCTGGCTTTGAATAATCTCATTGGTGCAGGCTGTGATTAATGTAAACTGGCTTCTGAGTTGGTGGCCCGTAAGCCAATCTTTCAATGTCTTAGTTAAGATTAACCTCCACCTTAGCATTTCCCTAAGCCAAAGGAGTCCCAAAGTCTGGTGAGCACAATTTCAAGGGTTCAGGAATTATGTAAGCATAGCAGGAACTAGGTAAATTGCACAAAGTCTTCACTCGTGGATGTATGTGCAATGACCCCACCTTAATCCTGTGTTATTTGGGAACTTGGTGCAGTGCATGAGAAGTCAGCTGGTGAGGCTTTCAGCTCCAGCCAGAGTACAGGCCAAAACCAAAAGAACCAATTACAAAGAAGTGAAGAGTCGCTTCTCTGCTGCTGATGAGGCTTCAGTATTTGATGATCCTCTGCTTGCTGGCAGAGTGAGCACACAATCTTGGGTGCAGTAACGCTCTTTCTTTCTTGGTTGGTGCACAATTTAAACAGGAACTATAAGGTTCCCAGTCAAGCACTTGGGTCAGCTCCTTATTTGCTGTTGCTCCTTTTTGCAGCATGCCGATGGGGACTTAATAGCAATTGGAGAGGCAGGGAAATACACTCCAACATTTGTGTTGGCTTCTGCTGCCTTTCCATATTAGTACTCACTTTTGGGTTGTCCTTTCTTCTTGACCACGGAAGCTGGGCACCTGTCTGCAGTCTCCTTCTGAAGCAGTATCTTCTGCTCCTCTCTCTTAGCAGGCCAGGCAGGCACTGATACAACTGCAGTCCAACAGATTCTACAACAGCATCTTGCAGCCATTTCAGGTGTTGTCCCCTCAGCTCTGAGAGACTGGCTGTCAGCAACACCAGGCCTGAACCTTCTGAGGTCCTTAGGCACTTTGCAACCGTAACCTTGACAGTCAGCAAGAAGTCTAGAAGTAGCTGGGGAATTTTCAGTCCCACCTTTATAATCATGTTGCAGAGAGGGAATGTTTATTTCATTTTCAAGGTTCTGAAACTGTTCCAAAGGGATCCCCTTGTTTAGTGTATCTCTCCTCTAGAAAGAGGTCAATGTTTTACGTAATGGTTTTCACAGCAAACAGTGGCGATGCACCCAAACACAAGCCCCTTCACATGTGTGGAGCTTGCACTGGAACCCATCAGCATTTGGGAGAGACACAGGTGCTGGATGATTCACAGAGCACAACAAAGGAGATCTCTGTCTCCACTTCCCCATATCATCCATTAAGCCAAATAGTGGTGGTCAGGAAGAGACAATCTACAGGCCTCAGGAAGAGACACTCTACAGGCCTCTCAAAAACACCACTGCCAAGCAAATACAATTACCCTGTCTCTATCTTCTCACACCTGTCTGAAACTAAAGCTCAGGAATGTCAGCAATACAGTTTGACAGTCTGGGGAAGGGCTGTCCCTCCGCCTCATGTCATGATTTACCATGAATAATAAACAATGGATCCCACTGGCTTCATTGTCAGGCACTTGCATTGAACATAGAGTCCCACAACTAGTCACCATACATACTCCCTGTGCACACATCACTGACTCCAGGATATCAGCCCAGGGTCTAGGGATATCATAGTAGTGGAAATGTACCCAAGTGAGCCCAAAGGCGTATTACTCTTCAAGGGTAGGAAAAAGGCCTGTCCTGTACTACAGATCAGAAAAAGTGTTTGGTAATACCACCACCTCAAGATTATTTTATTTTATTTTTATTTTGACTGGTTTGTATAGCCCAAACAAGACCCTTGCGGGTACCAGAGCGCTTTACAGGGTAAATACAGGTAAATGACATATACATATAAATACAATGAATTATGCGAATGCATTACTGGCAACTATTAGAGACTAGCACACATCTACAAGAGTGTATAGGAAGTACAGGTGAATTTGGACAAGAGAGTCGATTTCACTTCTTTTTTGAAGAAAGCAGCGGACGGATTAAGTCTAGTTTCTTGGGGCAAGGCGTTCCAAATCCTGGGGGCCATTCCTGAGAAGGTACGATTGTATGTTTTTTTCTTGGAGAAACCTGGTTTAAGTAGAAGATTATCAGAATTCCTAGTAGATTTGTTACCACCATCTCCGAAAGGTATTTTAGGGTTTTGTGGTGCAATGCCTTATGTGTCATACATGCGATTTTCAAATGGATTCCGGCTTCAAAAAAGGTAAACAGTTGAGGGGAACGAAGGTCAGGGGAAATGTGGCAGTTTCTTTTGGAGCCTGTGATGAGTCTAGCAGCTGTATTGATTGAGGCTCTTAGCGGAGCGGTTGTTGATCTGGGAAGGCCGCAGCGAGCACCACTCCCATAGTCCACTCTGGGAATTACTAGGGTTTGAACTGCCTATTTAAAGTCATTTGGGGGTATGAAGTGTTTCAGTTTTCTCAGGGTGTTCATCTGAAAACTAGCTCCTTTAGTTGCAGTGCTGATGTGTTTCTGCATATTTAGCTTATTGTCCAGAGTTATTCCTAGAGAGTTAGAAGAATCAATGATGAGAGGTTGACCTTCAAGTGCAGTTAGGTGCTTTATCCACTCGCGGATGATGGTTGTTTGGTTGGGGGGGGCGATTAATAGGAATTCTGTTTTTAGTGTGTTTAGTTTTAAATGGTTCTTTGCCAGCCCGGTCTGTGTTTTTTGGAGCGTTGAGTTAAGGAACTTGATGTCTTCAAGAGAGTGGCCCTTAATGTAGAGTTTTGTGTCAACGGCGTACATGTGATATTGGATATTTGAGGAGTTGATAAGCTCAGTGAGTGGTTCCATAAACAGAGTGTTGGGGAGAGGGAAGATCCCTGGGGTACTCCCAATGTGACTGGGGTGGGGTTAGATAAGGATTGGTTGATCTTGAATCTTTGTGTTCTGTTTTGGAGGAAGGAAGTGAGTTTAACACCGTTCCAGATAAACCCATTCTATGTTCAAGAGGTCTAGAAGGTTGTCGTGTTTGACTATATCGAAGGCTGAATATAAGTCAAGTAGGATTAACAAACAGGCTTTGTTTTGATCCAGTATTTGTAGTGCGTCATCTATTATGTGGGTCATGGCTAATTCTGTACTGTGCCCTGCTCGAAAGCCAGATTGGAATTGATCGAGCAGGTTGAAGTGGTCAATGTGGTTACTAAGCTGCATGTGGACACATTTTTCGAGTAGTTTGGCCAGGGTTGAAATGTTGGATATTGGGCGATAGTTATTCAGATCTGATGGCTCTGCAGATACTTTCTTTAGGATGGGGGATACCTGACCAGCCTGGAGGATGTCTGGGATAGTTCCTTGCAGAAATTAGGTATTTATAATCCTGGTCAATAGGGGCACTAGCACTGGAATGAAGGTCTTTAAGTGGGTTGCTGGGAGAGGGTTTGTGAAATGATTGGAGGGATTCAAAGCTGTGAGCGTGTTTAAGATAGTTTCTTCACTGCAGGTTGAAGGTGGTAAAGGAGGCGTTGTTCTTGAGGTTGAGCTTTGCAGAGCAGTTAAGCGGGGTCACTGGTGTGGTCAGCGAGGAGTTCATGTGTGGGTAGGTATAGGATGATAGGTTGTTAAGTAGGTCTGTCTTTAAGTTTTCAGTCTTTGTTGTGAAAAAGGAGGCAAGTTCTTCGCAATTGGGGATTGTTTCCGGATTAGATTGGGGTGAGTGGGAGACACCCTTAGATTGAGCTTTGATTATTTCTAAGAGTTTTTTGGGGCGATTCTTAGCTTGGTCTAATTGCTTACAAATGAAGTCAGCTTTTGTACGTCTAATCTTTCTGTAATAGGAGTTTCTGGTGCTTCTTAGTAATTTGAGGTGGGCAGCGGATGGAGCAGCTCTTCATTGGCTTTCAATTGCTCTCATTGATCTTCTGTCTTCATTTAGCCTACCATCATACCAGGGGTTTGAGTCTTTTGTGGTGACTCTTTTCAATTGTCGGGGAGCTAGGTTGTCAAGTACCCTGTTCATAGAGTGGAAGTAGTGATTGGTCAGATCCTGTACATCCTTTCATCCATCCGGTGGTGGTGTAAGGATGTGGCTAGCAGTTGTGAGTGCGGCAGGATTGAGGTTTTCTAGGTTCCTCTCCCAGATTTTCGTTCTTGCAGGTTGGACAGAGAGTAGTTTAACTACTTCCTTGCTGTGGAAAGTGATTATGTGATGGCCGGACCAGTCGCAAGGGAGAATCGATTCCAGCTGGGTAGAGTCTGCTTTGGAAATTACTAGATCAAGGGTTGAGCCTTTTTCGTGGGTGGGGCTATCACAGATTTGGGACAAGTTGAGGTCGGAAAGGAAAGCTTTGAGGCTATTGACCTCTGGGTCATCAAGATCGTTCCAGTGGAGGTTAAATTCCCCCAGGAAGATCTGAGTATTCTGTTGACTGACATTTGTGGCTAGAATATCCCTTATGTGTTCGATGAAGGTAAGGTTGTTACCAGGAGGATGGTAGAATGAGTGAAGTGAGCATATTGGCTTGTTATTGCTTGTGATGTCTAGGCAAAGGTATTCACAGGAAGAGAATACCGGGGAGTTGGAGCGGTTCACAGAGAAGTTGTTCCTATGAATGCAAGCAATGCCTCCCCCTAACCTATCAAGTCTATCTAGTCTTGTGATGTAATAGATTGGGGGAACTAAAATGTCTAAGATGGGTGTGGATGATTCGTTTAGCCAAGTTTCCGTTAAAATGATACGGTCGGGTTCATTGGTTATAATGAGGTCAGCTATATCGACGGCATGACATGCTGCTGGTCTACAGTTTAGTAGGATACATTTTAGCTGGGCCTTAGTCAGAGTGGTGTTCTGGTCATGGGAGATAGGTACTTTCTTGAAGTTATTTTCAACAATACCTCTGGGAGTGTGTCTTGTAATTCAGATGCATTGGATTGGATGAGTTGGATTAAGGACAGTTTCTGTGTGTCATCTGTGTGCGCAGGTTTAGAGGGTAGGGAGGGAAGTTCGTAGGAATGATGTAGGGAAGTGAGCTCATTCGGTGATAGGGTTTTTTCCCCTGATTGGACGGGATGAGGCATTGGGGTAAGGTACTGTTTTCCATTTGGGGAATTGAGGCTGGGGCTAGTGCATGGCCGATGAATGGGTTTCGCTTGTGGCTTGGGTTGTTGCCGTATCAGGTCGTGAAGAGTTTGGATGTCCTCTTTTATTTGTTGTAAGGATAATAGTATCTCATCGAGTCTGGGGTCAGGTGTAGGAGTAATCATATTGATAGCCTAACTGTGGTTAAGTGAGGAGGGGTTATTGCTTGTGTGGTGTCCCAGGGCGTGACGTGAACTGGTTCGACGAATGGTGATTTTTCAGTGTGGAAGTCCATGGGGAAGGGAGGGGTGGAGAGGGGACGTGGTGAGGTATTGATGTGTGCATTAGGAGGATATGATTTGTTGTGTGGCATTCTTATAGAGTGGTAGTTACTGAAAAGGGGGGTAAAGAGAGGATGTGAAGGGGTATTGGTGTGAGCTGTAGGAGGAGGGATGGTGAGATTCGTAGTGCAGGGAGAGGGAGAAGGTGGGACTGCGGACTGATCGGTAGTAAGTGTGTAAGGAGAGATTGGAGCAGAATCCGCAATGGAGTTACTGGGAATGTCGAAAGAGGTGGGGAGGGGTGTGTTAACTAAAGGGTGGATGAAGGTGTGGTTGTGGAGATGCGCAGTGGTAGTGGAGGACGAGGGGGCGTGTGGGAAGGCTGGGGGAGAGGTGATACGAGTGTGAGGCGAGGTGGGTATAGTAAAAATAGTGGTGGTTGCTGGGGGAGGAGTAGGGATTATGGAGATGTATGTCATTTGATGAGGTGTCGGTTCGGTCTGGATTCTGTCCAGGATATTAACCGTAACCCTGTGTCCAAGCGAGGAACACCTGGCGCTCCCCTCTAGAGCACAGATCCGGGCTCTGGATCTTAGAATCTTTCAAACAATATAGGCCATTGCACGGCATGATTGTCAAGAGTGTTTGGGAGAAAAATATTAGGATGCCAGTAAAAAGTACAGATGAAAAGCTTAGGGCAGGGGTGACCATCTGTAAAATCACGCAAGGGGCTTTTCCAACCCAAAATGCATATACCAGATAATAAAGGGATAGTTTGAATATTTATATATATATATATATTATGGAAAGTCTTAAAAGAGGTTTATCCAAACTACGTAATCTCTGCTAATGACTCTATTTTTAGCAAAGTAAAATGGTTAAATTTGCCCGTGTGGAGCTCTTAGAGGTTGAGTGATGTAAGTGTTAAAGGTTTATATTCCTTCCGCTACTTGAAGTGCTATTTAATCCTGTTCAAGAGGTGGTTATTTTTGCAATATTAAGTCTATGAGAATCCAATAGTTCAGTGAGGAGAAGAGAGTGATTTGAATGTAAGATGTTAGGAATTAGAATGTGTGGCCTGTGGGAACAAAGTTTTTAGTTTCTGTAATCTAATGCTGCATTTTAACTCTGTGTGTTGAAAAGTTTTCCAAGGCAATCCTGCCCTTCTATTGTCATGTATCTTGATAGATGATTAATCAATTTATGACTCAACTCGACATTAACAACATACAAACATACATTGTGGATGCAGCGCGAAAGAAATTAAATTAAATGTCCATCAAAATAACACTAGAATCATAAGTTGCCCAGTTTGATGGCCAAAAAACATAGGGGCTTATTTATGAGCCCATGCGTCTCTTTTGCGCCGCTCGCGCATCACTTTTTGTGACGCATCAGCAGCATAAACAATGCACCGTGTTGCGTCATATTTACAAAGTGACGCATCTAGGTAGATGCGTCATTCTGTAAACCCCTGCGCCACATTATACCTGTGTCAGGTTTAATGTATGCATGGTGGGCATTCTGATGCAAGTAAGCCTTTCACTGCATCACTTCTAAGACGCAAATGCATCAATATCTTACGCCTGCCTAACAGCACGCGTAAGACTGACGCAGGCACATTTGACATGGGACTTGCCCATGTGAAATGACCCATTGATGGAGTTACATCACTTTTGTGACACACTCCCGCAATGTGTCACTTTTGCGCCTACAGATACGTCAGAAATACTGACGTATCTGTAACTCATTGCGACAATATGCATCACACTGTAAATATGACGCATTCAGCATGTCACAAGGAGGGTGCAATGAAAAGTGACGCATTGCTGTTTTCACGCAGCGATGTGTCACTTTTCATAAATGAGGCCCATAGAAAATTAAACATGCCGCAATGCTGTTGTTAATGACTCCATGACTCAAGTGAAGGTTGTATCAATGAATATTATTGGCCAAAATATTGTTTGATAGAAATATTGTATCCTACATATCATTTAAAAAAATATCAAAATGATATTTTAGTTATGACAGTCTTGTACCATACCACTTGAGACGGTTGCACAAAGCCGATTACCTTTAATGCCAAAAAGTTGAATCTTCAAATAAGAAATTTATCATTTAGCTGTTTCTTGCTCCCAAAAACAGTCTCCAGTTCTCTAGTGTTCATGGATATTGAGATTTCTTTCCCCAGAGCTTCTTTTTTATAAATTTTCCAAAACACAAATAGTCATTCTCCTGACATGTCAGAGTGCTTGAGAAAGGTGTGGAGATATGCAACAACTTTGCAAGGACTTAGAGTCAAGTATGGAACCTAACAGTATCCTTGTGAGAGCAATTTATTTTTGTACTAAACAAAAAAAATATCAAATAGTGAATATTTTTCATCTTCTTTCCACCTGGCTTTGATTTTGGCTAGCCCACTTTAAACGAGGCAATATATTGTGGCTATTTCTTATGTATAGCATTGTGATGTTGTTTCCGGTGGTGGCTGGTGGAAGAAGCTTCCCTGCTTGACCAAAATGTGTGATCCTAAGCAAATAATGTATTACACCGAGCCTCATTTTTGTTAGTTATAA
The DNA here is from genome assembly GCF_964261635.1 of Lissotriton helveticus. Taxonomy (NCBI): domain Eukaryota; kingdom Metazoa; phylum Chordata; class Amphibia; order Caudata; family Salamandridae; genus Lissotriton; species Lissotriton helveticus. The sequence continues at coordinate 1,070,903,271 of NC_136067.1, read as the reverse complement.
CATAGAAGAGCGCCTTCAAATATGTGAGCTCAGGCTGTGCGCTGTACAAAAACCTCTTGTGTTTTATTTATTAGCCTATAATGTTGTTCCATCTGTAATAAGAAAGCATGCCACATATAAGGTACACATGACAGCTGACTTGCATCTTAGTTAGCTAATAGCATTGTCGGGCGGGCAGGAATATTTCTAAGTTCATGTCTAAAAACTTACTTTGAATAAATACTTCTCACATGATCTGATAAACAAAGTTGAAATGTCCCATATGTTACAGGAATACACAATGCTTCTAAAGAATCGCACAGGTGCCTCACAGTGCCCTCTTGTGAACCTTCACATGACATGCTTTACTTAGACCCAATCAGATTTATTTTAACTATCAATGCAAAAACAGACTTGATTGTTTATTCTAAGATAGATTTTTACAGCGAGTGATTGAATTATTCATAATAATTACTTAGGATCCTCTTATCTGGATTAAAGTGCTTGAAAGGCTACTTACCTTTGAGCTGAATTTGCTTTAAGCAATGATATAAGTGCCATTGTTTGCATTAGTCGCATTGTAAAACCTTTTTTTTCCCCATGGACCAATATATCTGGAAAAGTATATTTGTCTAGAAATTGTAAGACTCACTGTCCGTGAAAAAACATGGTGCACATTACTTCCCATCACTTTGAGTTACAAGAGAGGTGACAAAGTGTACTGAAGCAGCTAAGACTGCAGTTCACTCACCTGTAACCCAGACTTGGTTGCACCATGAAGTCCTCAGCTACTAGGGATCTCTGAAATCTTTGGCGCAGCTAAAGAAAATAAAAATGCCAAAACATCTGCCAAATACGGAATTTACTGTTATGATATATTTTATTGTATAGCTGCAAATTTATGAATATCCTTTAGCGTGCTTTTACAGAGATCATCATCATGCTTTCACAGACATCATCAGCATATTTCCAGGGCTGCAGTTTCGCTCGTGTCACCCTTCTTTGGACCTAGGACATTTGCTAGGTCTATCGCACAGCTATGGCAGAAGGATGGTTAAGGCACCACCAGCAGGATTGCATCAAATTGCTCCTAGAAAGAATATAAATGGTCCATTGCCATAGGATGAGGATTTTGTTGTGAGTAGGGTTCCACAAATCTTTGCAATGGTCCTACCTATGTGCTATTTTTATTTTATCCCTCGTGGAGTATGTGTGAAACCTTCAGATTGTCCTGATGAGGACACATTTTTGTTATATGAACGCTGAAAATGCCCATGTCTGATTTCCATATCTGTGGATTTTCTAGATGTAACGTCATAGGCCCACATTAATCAATCAATCAATCAATCAGGGGAATTGTAAGTGAGCTACTCACCCATGAGGTTCTCAAGGCGTGGGGGGTCGGCAGAGTTGTTAGCCGAAGAGCCATGTCTTGACGGTATTCCTGAAGGTGTTCAGGGAGGGAGCACATCTGATGTTTGCCGGTAGCTTGTTCCAGGTCTTGGCTGCAATGTGAGAGAAGGATCTTCCGCCTGCTCTGGCTCTGTGGATGCGCTGGGTTTTGGCCAGTGCGAGGTTGGGTGAGCTGAGGTTTCTTTCAGGTATGAGGAAGTTGACTCTGTCGTTGAGGTATGTGGATCTGATGTTGTGTAGGCATTTGTATTATAAGGAAGACAGTGGCTCCTGTGGAAGAGATACTTAATAGTAGTTTCACGGAAAAGCAAAAAAATCACATATATGTGCAGGATTTGCAGTGAGAAGTCAGATAGAAAGAGACTCAGACACACTGATTGAGTTCTTCTGAAATTTTATTGAAAAATAAATTCACAGTGAAATAGTCTTACACCATATAGTAAAAATTATTTACATTTTGTGTAGTGTGTCCCAAGTGAAATTATGAACCAAAACATATGAATAACATTTGTGAAACAATATGTGCAAGGTTTCAATTAGACTTTGTTATTTACAAAAAGCGACCACTCTCTCTTTTCAAAATACATAACATCTATATGATGATAGAGTACCAGTTACAATGGTTCGCTTTTCACAGTTGTCGATGGCGTTTCGACCCTAATATGGATGTAGGGTCTCTTCAGGACCTACAATGTTGGGGACATCTGGGGAAATAGTGAATTTTGTGTATTAGAATTGGCGGTCAAATAAAAGTGCGGGGTATTGTTATTACCGATTGAAGGGCTGGAAAATACCTGATTTTGGAATTGCTGGTATATGGGTGGTGTGCGTGAAAAAAACGTGTGCAAGTGAATTAAAATACTCACTAGGAAACCCAGCCGGGTTCTGTTAAAGAAGACAAAATCATATAGTTTGTGTTAGATAAAGGGTGAAAATAAGGGCAAAGGAAAAAGAGAGAAAAGAAGCAAGTGTATGCTAGCATTATCAGGTCTCTTGGTCACTTACCCCTAATGAGCGCGTGAATTATCGCAATTCAGTGGTGCGCAATAGCTGTCCTTTTGGTTTTCAGGCTTGGTTATGGATGATTCCTTAGCCGGATGTTTGCATCCTATTCAACGCGAATGTATGTCAGTACAACGCGATCTTTTAGATCGCGGCACTTAACAACGCGATTATTACAGCGCAAGTCGTTACAACGACTTGCGATGAAGGGCGCGGATTGAGGAATATTCTAATTTTATCTTCCAACACCAGTCCACGTAACAGTAGGGAAGGTGTTGGAATATAAAATTACAATATTCCTTAACCAACAGCGCCATCCAGCGCAAGTCGTAGTAACGACTTGCGTTGTAATGGCAGCATGGTAAGGGTCGTGCGGTGTAAACACCACGTTGTAAACAACGTTCACCATTCAACGCAGGCGCTTAATTAATATATTCGCCGCTGGTGTTGATTTCTACGGTAGGAAACCAATCAACCATTAAATACTGTCTATGTGTAAGTTTATGGTTATTTATGCGATGAATTACATATATTTTTGGGATAAATTGATCAATGGAGGGGAGCATAGTAGCTTATCTATCATTACGCTACTCATTTAGTACATAAAATTGTGGCAAATTGTTTTAATATGTTCTGTGAAACCGAACTACTCTGTTTTATACATGATGAATATACAATCAATGTAACTATCATTTTTCACCTCATTGTTTAAATACTATTTTTGATGACAACTATGAGAATGCTATTAATATAGGGGGAAGAATATTGGTCCTACAATTTTAAATACTAAATGGGTAGCCTATTTTATTCTGCTATATCAGACCGTTGCTGAAGGTCCCACAAGAAAAGGAAGCAATACCCTATACCCTCACCTAACATGACTAAAAGGAACACTTGTTTGTGGCAGTGCTAAATTACATCAACACAACACAAATCTTTATTGTCCCCATAAGACACATGCCATAAACATCCTAGCACTCGGGACATTTCCCTCCCAAATGCCAATCACCCCTATCATGGCACAAACCCCAGTCCCCTACCCATTACAGCACACACGCGAAAAATATGACCCTGCGGCAGCTGCCACTATGCTCGAAAATGGTTCAGGAAACATGAACGTGACTCAGACATGCCAACCCTCCCGATTCAGGCGTGAGACTACCGATTTGAGGGCTAGTCTCCCGCCTCCCGATTCCAGCAAGCAAAAACCCGATTCCTCAAGGTTTTCAGCTGACAGGGCTTGGTATTGTGGAACGTGCTAATTCTTCCAGAAAAAGTCAGAGAGGTGATGCAGGGGCTGGGAGGGTTGAAAAACCAATTAAGCCTCATTAACTAGCGCATGGTCTTTTAAAGACCTGTGAAGTACTCCGGGGGCTGTGTGTGTGCCCAGTTTCAGGGGCGGGCTAGGGGGAGGGGGGTGGGGGGGGGGTGAATGCACTGCCAGCAGCAACATGCCAGGCCAGGCAGTGTTCAACCCTTGCATCACCTTTGCTCCGCCTGCCATTGGCTCCAGGTTTCTGAAAGGGAAGAAAAAGAACGTGCATTTGCGTTTCAAATGTCCGACCCTGCAGCAGCACACTTCCAAAGCCCATACATGCCAGTAACCCGATTCACGGCCCCATTCTCCCGATTTTTTTTTAAATCTCCCCCTTTGCTCTTCTGAAATGTTGGCATGTATGGTGACTAGTAGATAATGCTGACTCACGGCAACCTCTTAGTCTGTTTTTCATCTCCTCATTATTTCACTTTTTCTTTCTTCCATTTTGGTTGCCTTAATAATTAATCATCCTATCTTCCTTCACTTTACAAATACCTATATTCGCAATCATTATCCTCCACTGGGCAACGCTATATGCAAATCGGGCATTTTATCACTGGAATACAGGTCACGGGCCTCGTCATACGTGCCCGGTACCAGCAACTGTACGGGGCGGCCGCCGTGCACCCTTCTACAGAAACCGGAGTTAACTGGAAATGTCTGAGTCCTTAAATAGAAACTGAACGCACTCGGCAGGCGTCATTGCACCACCCGAGAACTGACGGAAGCAGTTCTTTTGATGCTGTACTAAGCACAGAAAGGTATGTAAGATGCATAGCCCTGATTGTATAGACTAGCGCATACATGTTAAGTCACAATTAGAGGGAAACCTTTTTCACTTAACCGTTTAACATCCATGAGAGAAGGTACTTCACTATTTTTTTATTTTGTTAAATATTTTTTTTTGCAGACTTATATATTGTACAACCAATTCGAGCAACAATCCAGCTGTCAGCATTTGCATTATACAGGTCTCTAAAGAAAGCATCACACGGCCATCCAGCCCACAACCCGGAGGTCGGGTGGCATTAGACAGGAGAGTACTAGACGCTGAAAAGCAAGGGAACAAAACAATTGCAACCGTTCCGCAGGAAGTTCTCGTAACCGCTTTTCTTGTCCTTCTGTCCACCCATCCCTCAGCATTCAAACCCCTAGGAAAAAAACATCCCCCCTCCCTCAACCCCAAGCCCCCCCAACCCCCGCCCCCCAGCATCACCCCCCCCAGGCGTGTCAGAGTACTACCAGAGCAACCTAGGATCCGTCGTTAGTAGTTCAGGCCCGAGACAGACTATTAGGATTAGGCAGTAGGAGACTGCAGTCATCACGTGGGAAGTGGAGCAATCTAAGGGAAAGATCCTGGACAACCTTAAACCCAGGCTATGTTGCCTAAGGAGCAGGGCTACGTGTGGGGGAGCCAACGCCGTCAGACTCCGAAAGTGTGAGTTCCAGTACCAATCGTTCCCAGGCTCGTGCCCTCTCCAAAGCTGGATCATTGCCTGCCCTAACTGCAGACGGACCTCCCCCTCGCAGCGGGCCCACTTGCTGAGTTCCGCCTGCCATCTCTCTACCGTGGGACCCCTAGTCGCCTTCCACTGGGATGTTATGGCGCGTTTCGCTAAAAGCAGGCCCAGGTCCAGAAACTTACTAGTAATTTTGTTCTTTGATGTGTGTGGGAACCAGTGTAGGACGCAGTGCACCATTGAGGTCTGCAAATCCCTTTCTGTGACCTCTCGTAAGCGCTCCACCACCCCTTGCCAAAAGGAGCCCAGCGCTGGGCAGGACCAGAACATGTGCTGGAAATCAGCCAGCTCTGCTGGGCAGCGCGGTCAGGCCGCCGAGTGGGTGGGGAAATACTTATGTAATTTATCGGGGGTCAGGTACGCCCTGTGAAGGATATGAAAATGCACCAGCTGAAACCTCACGTTGCGCGTCCCTTTCCAGGCCCGTTCTACTATACCAGACCACGACGCCTCCGGGATCTCCGTCGCTAAATCCGCCTCCCATTTCGCCTTCAGAGAAGGTACTTCACTATGAATACACAATACCATTAATTGAATATATCTTAAAATCACCATTAGTTATGAAATAGACATGAACCTCCAATTAATGAGCCCTTTTATACTGAAACCAAGGCGGACCACGTTTTTCTAAATGATAGATAAGCTACTATGCTCCCCTCCATTGATCAATTTATCCCAAAAATATATGTAATTCATCGCATAAATGACCATTAACTTACAAATAGACAGTATTTAATGGTTGATTGGTTTCCTACCGTAGAAATCAACACCAGCGGTGAATATATTATTAAACGCCCGCGTTGAATATGACGCAAACATCCGGATAAGGAATCATCCATAACCAAGCCTGGAAACCAAAAGGACAGCTATTGCGCACCACTGAATTGCGATAATTCACGCGCTTATTAGGGGTAAGTGACCAAGAGACCTGATAATGCTAGCATACCTGTGCTTTTTTTCTCTCTTTTCCCCTTGCCCTTATTTTCACCCTTTATCTAACACAAACTATATGATTTTGTCTTCTTTAACAGAACCCGGCTGGGTTTCCTAGTGAGCATTTTAATTCACTTGCACACGTTTTTTTCATGTACACCACCCATATACCAGCAATTCCAAAATCAGGTAGTTTCCAGCCCTTCAATCGGTAAAAACAATACCCCATACTTTTATTTGACCGCCAATTCTAATACAAAATAATTCACTATTTCCCCAAATGTCTCCAACATTGTAAGTCCTGAAGAGACCCTACATCCATATTAGGGTCAAAACGCCGTCGACAACTGTGAAAAGCGAACCATTGTAACTGGCACTCTATCATCATATAGATGTTATGTATTTTGAAAAGAGAGAGTGGTCGCTTTTTGTAAATAACAAAGTCTAATTGAAACCTTGCACATATTGTTTCACAAATGTTATTCATATGTTTTGTTTCATAATTTCACTTGGGACACACTACACAAAATGTAAATAATTTTTACTATATCGTGTAAGACTATTTTACTGTGAATGTATTTTTCAATATAATTTCAGAAGAACTCAATCAGTGTGTGTGAGTCTCTTTCTATCTGACATCTCACTGCAAACCCTGCATATATATGCGATTTCTTCGCTTTTCCTTGAAACTACTATTAAGTATCTCTTCCACAGGAGCCACTGTCTTCATTATAATACTTAATCACCCTGGTTCCATTGTGAGTAGGGTTCCCGTGTCCTTTCTTTACGACGTGTAGGCAGTTGTAGGCATGAGAGAGGATTTTGAAGGTGACTCTTTTCTCCACGGGGAGCCAGTGGAGGCTGCGTAGGTGTTGGGTGATGTGTTTGTGCCGGGGTATGCCGAGAACGAGTCTGGCTGTGATGTTCTGTATTGTCTGGAGTTTCGGAAATAGGGGCTTGTTGATGCCAGTGTAGAGTGTGTTTCCATAGTCCAGTGGCCTGGTGATGAGTGCGTGGGTGACTGTCTTCCTTGACTCAGGGGGTATCCATTTGAAGGTCTTGTGGAGGGTGCGGAGGGGTTTGAAGCAGCTGGAGGTGACACATTGACTTGTCGGTTCATGGTGAGTGATGAGTCGAGTACAATGCCAAGGTTTTTGGCGTGGTCTAATAGGGTGGTTGGGATTCTGAGGGCGGTTGGCCACCAGCTGCTGTCCCATGCTAAAAGGGTAGTTCCGAAGACGAGGACTTCTGTCTTCTCAGCATTGAGCTTCAGGCAGCTGTTGGTCATCCAAACCGGGACATCTTGCATTCCTTTCTGGAAGTTCAGTTTGGCGGTGGTGGGGTCTTTGGTGAGGGAGAGGATGAACTGGATGTCGTCTGCGTAGGATAGGATGTTGAGGCCGTGCTGTTGGGAGGATGGCTGCGAGGGGGGGCCATGTAGATGTTGAAGAGGGTCGGGCTCAGTGATGACTCCTGTGGGACTCTGCAGGTGATATTCGTGGGTTCGGAGAGGAAGGGTGGTAGTCTGATCCTTTGGCTTCTTCTGGTGAGAAATGATCAGATCCAGTCTAGGGCTGTTCCCTGTATTCCGACGTTGAGTAGTCTGGTGCCTAGTGTGTGGTGGGAGATGGTGTAGAAGGCTGGATGAGGCCTCCGGAGTTTCCCTGGTCTAGGAGGGTGCGGATGTCGTCTGTGGCGGCGAATAGGGGGGTCTCTGTGCTGTGGTTGCTTCAAAATCTGGATTGGGACGGGTTAAGGATGGCGTTCTCTTTGATGAATCAAGCCAGTTCCCTGTTGACAGTTTTTTCCGCGACTTTGGCTGTGAAGGGAAGGAGCGAGATGGGCCAGTAGGTCTTGAGGTCAGTGGGGTCAACCGTTGCCCACATTACTAGTGGCCCAATTATTTTGATTGGTCTGGTAACAGGAGTTTCCAGGTCCACTGGAATTTTAAACTGTGGTATTTCATGTAGAGATTTCGGGACCTGGAAGCAGCCGGAATCTCTTTGTAAAGAACCAATGAAAACAAGGGGATCGGCACGATAATACCAAAGCTGAACATATTATGATGTCTAGCAGACAACAGCGCCAAGACAACTTCGGGCAATCAAGCGATTTATAAACACTATCAATATTAATGCTCATAAAGTATTCCCTCAAAACCTACAATAACTATTATTTCCCTGCCCCTGGATTTAGCAGGGCCCTTGATAATGGTAGTTCCTGAGTATGGGAAATGAACTGGCATTCCTCTGGGCCACTCATAAAGGGGGCATAGTTTAAATGTGTTCCATGACAACTGTAATTATTGGTGTTGTTCCTTTTAGGATTGTGCTATGTTTTGTACTTGACCACGTTTCCGGAGAATTTTATATGGACATATAAACAGAAGTGCATATAGTTGGAAACAATGGGAATACCGTCAAACTGAAATATCTCTAAAAAAATTAATATCTCGAACATGTACTCTTACAAATTGGTAATGGAATTTTTTTTGTTCTAGGGCACAATGGCGAAAATGAACTCAACTGTTTTCCTTTTTTTTTTCAGAAATCTGGGAAGAGGAACAGCGATCCGGCTGCAACATCAACAGATTTTATAAATATTTGTGAGAATGATCATGTGAGCTAAAACTACATTAGTGTATTCATGTTGTATGGTGGATCTTTACTGAAGACAATGCTGCATTGTAATTCGGCATTCACAGTTAGATCATAACCATTTCTCTGGAATTAAATGTTTCAATTTTTCAAAACAAATTGACAGGACCTTTTAATGATCCTTAAAATGTTCCTAATTGGGAACACGTTCTGTCTTTACTGTATTTATTTGTGCTATACCCGATAGATTACAGCATTTTTAGAAATTTCAGAGGTGGGTTTGAAAGAGATTGCATGCCTGTCTGCTGGACTGGCCTTATCAACACATGGGATAGTTAAACCTAATCAGGCAATCAAATATACCTATGTGAATGACACATTCACTTAGAATGAATTTCACTGAAGATTATGTGCATGCTTCTGGTTCAGTCCAAAGCCCAAAAAGATGTTAATCTTCTGTCAGCCTTTTTCACCCGGGCATGTATCGACCATTTCCTGTTTGTTGTACTTGAGCTCATTCCTTTCTGACCCCTCCACCCACAACATGAAATCTGAACTGACTGGCTGGCTGTACTAACGTTACATGAAAGAATAAAGCTAAAATATGATGAAATACATTTGGTGTGTTTACTATCCTAGTCCTATCTGTTAGTAGCAAATGACTGGCCTAAAAAATGTAAAGAGGAAATCGAAACATGGCACGTGGAGCACAACGTGAAAAAACTGAATTGTTTTTAGAGCCTTCTCAAACTACATAATTGTTGGGAAGTCCATCATCTCTAGTGGAACATCTCAGATTTCCACATGTGGGGTGCACTACGGAAAACCTACAGCTGCCAGGCTTTTGCACAAGAACTGTAGGACTATCTACAGCCCCTGATCAGGAGACTGACAAATGCATGCTGATACATACAGCACCACCTTTTTCAAATTACTGAGCCCAAGATCTTTCAACAATGGTTGATTAAGAGGGTTTTAAATCCCACACATTTACTGTCTCGAAGCCAACGAGGAGGTCGCAGAAGAAGCTGTCACTAAATCTCTAATAGGCCCAAATTTGTGGCGTGCTGCTGCATTTTTCACTGCCTAAAGAAGTGGTAGCTGGTGAGACACTGGTGAGTAGTGGTAGTGGTGAGACACAACTAGATGGCATTCGCATTACTGAGTTTGGAGTTTAATAAAGCTTCAACCTCAACTCTGTGGTGTTCTGCAGGGAGAAAAGGGAGGGAATGTCAAAGTTCCCGTAGTTTAAATAATTCTACCTCACATAAACCATGGGCCTTATTTACAAGAAAGTAACGGAGCACGGTGCCACAAGCCATTTGGCTGCACGGCGTTGTGTTACTTTCAAAGCAAAGGGATGCGTCATATCAACAACATGACGTATGAGCTCCCACCTGCGCTGCCGCACAATTGGATGCCATGCGCCAACGCAGGCACCCTTGCACCATGGTGCAGGTGCAAGGGGGACTGCGTTGCGGGGATGATTGTTTTTGTGCAGAAGTGGACACCTTCCTGCACAAAAACAATTATGAGAGGTGTTTTACTCTTTCTATGTGTGCTGAAGAATGCAACATGCATAGAAAGAGGAAAAACAAGGAGAATTAAAAGTCTTTTTCCTCTTTGCGCCTCCTTACGCCTGCTTCAGGGAAAAGTTGGATTTAGACGCATTCCCAGGTTTACAAAACTTTGTAAATCTGGGAATACGGCAGAATCCTTGGGTGTTGCGAGGGAACACCCACAACAACACCCATGGAATGCCCCTTTCACGCAAAGTGCTGCATGAAAAGGGGCTGTCTTTACAAGGACTTGAAAAGCCACGCAGGGTGGCTTTATGTGGCCTTGTAAATATGGAGCACCACACTGCGTTGCCAGTGCTTAAAAAAAAGTGGTGCACCGGCAGCGCAAGGGGCTTGTAAATACGCCCCCATATATGTATGATCAAAAAAATTAGGTCCGCCTCAGTATGTTCCTGCAGGAGTTCAGCATGTGATGGGACCAAAAAGGACCATTTTGTTCTTCCATCCTTTTATCTCCATCCTTCTAACACTCATCAGGCCCATGACAAGCTGGAGACTCTCAGGTCAATGTCAAAACTCTCCTGCACCCAGCTGGACATTTGGAAAAAATTTGTATTCTCAGAGTATAAAAATAAATAGAACCCTACTGAGAATTCACAGATGCATATACTGTGTTTGCCAAACATATCTGGGGATTTTGATTCAAAGAATGTCCTTTCTTTGTCCCGTACAACTCTTGCCTGTTTCAGTACCTCCTCCATTCAATTCAAATCACACACATTCATGCACATGCATGTAGTCCCAAATCTAGTTTCCTTTGACTACCTCACAGTTACCGGGTTGACGGAATTACGCACACGGCTGAGAGTACTATAGCCACCCCAAGTTAAGAGCTCAAACCCTGTAACACTTTCTATTCCCCTGGTGTCCTCAGATAATGCCAAAGTTGCAAACACCATAGGCAGTAACAATTCAGACAATTGCCATCTTGTTTTTGGAATATTTCAGGCATACGCTCAAACCTTGCTAACGTGCTATGGTTGGACTTCATACTCAAGTTTAACATAATGGGCCAGATGCAGCAAAAGGTTTTGCCCATTCTGTGTCTATGAGAATATATGTTCATGCATATGGCCCAATGTGCTTTCACAAAACCTGAGCAGAGTATAATGTGCACATTAATGGCTATAAAACCTTTCATACTGTAGCCATACCAGTGGATATTGGAAGATCTAAGGGTGGGCTATTTACATAGGTATCAAATCTGGTGAATATGAGCAAAATAGAATTGAAAAAAGCGGAAATATATTATCAATTAATTGTATTTCATACTGATAGGTTGCATTGTACTGTTTTGATACATTTTTACAACAATGTGCCTTCTGAACAGATTAGGGTGGTAATGAGAAAATTACAAAATTACTTAAAATTCCCTCAAAATGATAGCACAAAAGATATGTTTACAATTTGGGGCGGGGAGTTTAACTCTGTTCTATGTCTGAAAAATGGGGGGTGAAGTGTGCGGGGGTACATCTGAGGGCGGGAATAGTTACACGCATTTTCCACATACAAAATATGGGGAACTCCTAAATGAGGTAAAGTTTGGATTTGATTTCGGGTTTGCCAATGAGTTATGTGGGCCGCCTGTCCCCCTCAGGCACACTTATAATGGAAGAGGATGCTTTTCGATCATAGACTATATATTGATGTCAAATAGAAATCCAAATAGAGTTAAGTCTTTTGCAACTCACAAAAATGCCGAGTTACCATTTTCCATTGAGTGTCTCGTTTACACTATTAAAAAAAACTGTCAAATTCTAAGGAAACATTTTCTCATGCCACACAGAATATAACCTTAAGTAAAGTAAATGGTTATTCCCTGCGCTGGTCAATGGTGGATCCATTAGAAATTACAAAGAAAGTGGTGACCAAATTTAAATATGTCTTCATAGCTTGCCTAGATGAAACAACCACCTATGATTATGTTTTAAATTCATTCCAGCAGATATCAGGAGCTATAAAAGAGGCCCTATTTGTGAAGGAAAATAATTTGAGTAGGAGAAATTAAAGATGGTTTGATACCATATGTACCCAGGCATATTCTAGATTGAAACATGAGCTACATAAGTCACCTAGAAACACCAACGATATCGGAATGGCTAGATGGCAATAAGTGTGCACTTAAAGAGTGCAAAGAAATGCTGAGAAAAGAACCATGGATAGCCTTGCATGAAGCTTCTCTATCTAGATACAGTTCTGCATTTTGGAAGGCAGTTAAAGTCCCTTTTCTGGACACTCGGGATGTTCCCTCCATCGAGATAGCAATAGCAGAAGAACAATGGGTGAAGCACTATTCTACCATGTATAAATGTACCATGCAAGAAAAATCTATGGGAACCCAAACCATCATATGATACTGTATTGTTATCGCCCACTTGTCCCATTAATCCCCAGTTCACAGTAGAAGTTAACCATGCTATCATGGCAAGTATGGGTGGTAAAGCTCCCGGCCAGACAGATCTATATAAATCTAACTTGCTGCTATGGGCCCAATTTTAACTCAGGTAATAACAGCAAGTTGTTCTTCTCATTTTATAAAAAGCTGGTCGGAATCAATTCTGGTTCCAGTTTGTAAAAAAGGCGATCGCCAGGACTCGGGCTCTTACTGGCCCATATCATTACTAGACTTCCTGGTCAAAGTAGTAGGGCAAATTATACTCGAAAGACTACAGGATTGGGCTGAAGACAATATGATAATTTCTGAATTACAATATGGTTTCCGCGAAGGTCTAGGCACTGTTGAGCAGAGTCAAAATTTGAATTTTATTGTAGGGAAGTACACGCTGGAAAAGCAGGACAGGCTGTTTTAGCATTTGTAAACCTCATAGCAGCCTTTGACTGTGTAATGCATGACAAGTTACGGAGGATTTTGGATGACCTAGGTGTGGAATCCCCAATAGTATATTTTTTAAGGCAACTATATAGTGATGTAAAGGCAAGGGTGCGGTTTGATGCCGGGGGGGGGGGGGGGGAGGGGGGGGAGGGGGGGTGAGGGGGGGGGAGTGCACAGACATGTTTAAAATACAGAGAGGGGTAAGGAAGGCTGTGTGTTGGCCCCCTTTTTCTTTACTCTATTTATAAATGGACTATGCCAAGCTCTGGTGAACCAGTGCCAGAACCTCCCACAAATTCCCAGACAGCCCATACCTGCCCTACTGTATGCGGATGACACCGTTTTGATGTCACACACCCAAGTGGGAATTCAAAGGGTAGTGACTAGTTTCTCCTAATTTTTGCATAATTTGGGTTTTCGAGTAAATACATCAAAGACTTATTATGGGATGTATTATGGGATGTGGTGCTGGTATTTCTTAACCTGAAGATCTCTATATTGATATGAAAAAGGTCGAAGGGGCCGTGTCCAGCCAGCACACAAGATGGCCGCACCAGAGTAGAGCTCTGTACATCGAGGAATTATTTCCCCATAAATCCGAACATTGATCCGGTTTGTGCCCACAACTAACACTATCCCCACACTCTCTAGCTCTTAGGGGAGGCACAATCCAAAAACGGCAATTGCTCTGCGCCTTCAGTCAGCAAATCGGCCGTGAGGACTCCTCTATGCTGAGGGATTTGCTGAGGCTCACCGAAAGTGAAAGCAGCTGATACAGCGGGGCACGGACATTCGATGAGGAGGATCTCACATGGTGTAAGAGGCAACCCTCTTTGAGAACCCCCCCTCAACTGACCTGATTGGGGCAGCTGTCGGCTTCTGCGGCGCTGCCGGCCACTGTGGGAATACTGATTTGATATTCGGAGGAGCGTCGCCGGACCTGTAAGAAAGTTGGGTCCGGGGTGCTGGGATGAGCCCGACGCTCAGGGTAGCGGGGAGCGCTAGAGGTATTACAGCAAGGTGAGGGCTATCTGTTTCTCCCCGGGCCTCATCCGACGGCACCTCTTACCCAAACAACAGTGGAATGAGGCCCAGTTGCATGAGGAGGCAGCACCCCGCAGCCCAGAGAAGAATTGAATGCAGGATTGCCGTATGCATTTTGTTCTACCCCTGGGCCCTATAACATAGGATAAAGGAACTGTTTACCAGCGCGCAATATACCTACGCGAAGAGCAGGGGGGCAAAGAAGAGTAACAGGCCCTAATTGAAGCCCTGGGATGCCTACAACAAAAGCGGCTCGATGGGAAGCGCCACAGTGAATAAAGTGGAGAGAGAGGTTGGTTGGAAGGGGACAAATATAGGCTTCGATTGATCCCGGCAGCAGTAACACATTTCTAGAAGAGTATGAGGCAGGCGCGCAACACTATGAGGCCACCCTTTTTACTTGTATTGAGCAGAGGGAGTGGACTTTCACTTTGAAGCTGGGGGAATAAACCAATTTGTTTAAATTACCCCCAGGTGGGATCTGCCTCTATGACACAGAGGTTCCTGGGTTACATTTTAGCAGCAACTACACATCCTGTCCTATAAGTACTTCTGCAAGATTCAAACAAAGGAAACATCCTGCGTTAGGTAATCTATCAAAATGTTGACAGCAAGAGGGCCTAAGCCAACCCATCAAACAAAACTGGACAAGTTCGCCCAGTCCAAACTTGATACAACTGTGGAAAAAAATTAAACACAGGGCACGCAGCAGCAATCAGAGAAGGGTGCCCCAACCCTGGTAGACATAATGGAGGCCATACAAGGAGTGCGCTCAGCACTTGAACATAAAATAGACACAGTAACAGAGGAGGTGACGCTCATGCATGCAGACCTACAAAGTCTGGGAGAGAGGGTGAAATCTGCTGAAGACTCGAACTTGGTGCTCCAAAACTCTACCAAAACATTATAAATAACGGTTAAGAAACTCCAGAAGACAACGGAGGATTTAAAGGCGAAACTAGAAGATTATTAGGGGCGCACCCAGTGGAATAATGGGCGCATTTTGGGTGTGCCAGAGAAAGCGGAAGGGCAGGCCACAGACCTGTTTGTGGAAGACCTGATACAGAACCACTTACGGCCACAAACTGTCTCCCAGTACTTTTCAGTGGAGAGCGCACATAGAGTCCCTCTAGGTCCTCATAAACTGGGCGCACCCCCGTCCTACCCTTGCCAAGATATTCAACTTTAGAGATAGGGACATTATTCTTCAAACTGTGCGCACAGGTCCCCCCTTCAAGTTTGAGAACTTGACCATCTTCCCTGACTTCACGATGAAGGTACAAAAGAGCCGAAGATCTTTCCTAGAGGTCAAACGAGCACTTAGAGAAAAAAAATATCAAATAAGCTATGCTCTTTCCAGACAAGCTGAGGGTGATGTCTGAGGGGAAAGCCTGGTTCTTTCAGACCCCGGAAGAGACTTGGGAATGGCTAGACGGATGGCAAACCATTGGCACTTAAAGATCTTATTCACAAAGACGTCTGGAGGGACATGAGAATCGACAAGGCAGCTCGGCCCGCAGGATGGCACTTGAAAAGACCTAGCCCTAGCTAACCGGATTGATCAGAAGTTTCAGACTGGACCGAGGAAAAATTAACCAGGATGTGTTTGAATTTTTGAAGACTGCTAAGTATATAATCTTACATATAACATAGCACATGCGGCTAGGCCAGATGATTCAACACTCTGCTACTATGGGGAGGGCGAGAAAGAAAAAAAAAGACACCAAAAAAATAAATAGATATGACATAGTTGAGTAGTATATACACTGTGCTTACCAATACTACACTAAGGGCTAGAACAATTTCAGTTATGTGGAATAATGTGTCTTGGATTAGCTTTGGCCGAGCCATGCTTCCCTTTACAAGGTTCGATGTGTAAGGGTACACAGGCACTCTGCAAAGTTGGGAGGTGGACAGTTTCAAGTCCATGTTGCAGGGAGCGGGGTGGGAACCGCGAGTTCTGCAATGGACAGTTATAGTTTTGTTCAAACCATACAGTGCAACTTTGGAAAATGTGTTTGCGGTGCACGGATGACACACAATCAAACAGCGGGGCTACTATTTTTAATATGGTTCATTTTTTTGTCAACTCTGCTTATTTGCATTTTTTTATTCTCAACATTACATTGGGTACATCATTTACTGTCAGCTGAGTCTTCAACCTTGTCCGGGTGCCGATGTGCTAACAGTGCAGTGAGCCAGTGAAGCGCTACTACAGTTACATCTGAATGGCATGCGACAAAGTCTTGGGCACCCAGGCATGTCCGCAGTATACAAGAGTCAGTGCGTCCCAGTTCCCCATGGGGAGGCCACTCGTATAGGCTTAACTCAGGTGCAATCAAAACATTTGCAAGAAAACAACAACATCTAAACACGGCATTATCACCACGATTTTGTACAAAATTCCCCTTCAGGTCCGTACCCGAGGCCCGCCTCCCACTCCCTCCTTTTCCATGTTACTTATCCCCTGTCTCTGTCTTAACGACTCTCCCCATCCCCTGGACATGTGTGTGCATCTCCATTCCTATGGCACTCTCGCAACTATCCCTTGTTGGGCTCCAATCTGTATGTCAGTGGCATCGCTCGCCGCGCACCCCTCTCTTCTATTATCCACTAAGCCTGCTGTGTCCCCCTCTGCCCTCCCAGTCATGTTAGCCCCT
This sequence comes from Lissotriton helveticus, assembly GCF_964261635.1. Lineage (NCBI taxonomy): Eukaryota > Metazoa > Chordata > Amphibia > Caudata > Salamandridae > Lissotriton > Lissotriton helveticus. The sequence goes on along the minus strand of NC_136067.1, from coordinate 1,070,886,392 downwards.
GCAGCTTGCAGTGCGTTAAGCATGCCCTCCCAACGCTCCGCCATGGGTTCCCTGCGGAGCCCCACTGTTTCCTCTCTCCTAATGGCAGTCCACTCTGCTCGAGCCCATGACAGGAGGGACAAGGTCCATGCCTGCACGCTGGGTGAGTCACTTGCCTTCCATCTCCTTGTGAGGAGTCGCGCTTTAATATGGTTCATGGTGCTAATGGTGTTATTGTTGGTTATGGGTGGGGTGTGGGAGGATAGGAATGAATTACAATGAGCCAAGGCATGATGATCCCACGGTGACTTCACGATTAGGCCAACATAAATTACTCTCTTGGAACGTTAATGGTTTGGGGGACAGAATTAAACGTGGAATAGTCCTACAATACTTGAAGCAACAGTTTTCCTCGATGTGGTCCTTTTGCAGGAAACCCATCTACAAGGGACCTCCTATTACACACTCAACATATGGGTATATAAATTAGTGGCTCACACCAGCTATGCCAGGGGGTCAAGAGGAGTAGATATTCTTCTGCGCAATTCGTTCCACTTTCATGTCCAGACGGTTACACGTGATAAACTGGGAAGGTTTGTTACTTTGTCCGGTGGCTGGGAGGGCAAGTCACTCAGCATAGCATCATTATACGTACCACCTAGATTACACACAGCGGCACGGGCCAACCTAGGCTCACATATTTTAAATCTGCCTGAAGGTGACTTGCTGATGGGGGTAAGTGCAACGCGGCCCTCAATGGAGCCCTGGACAGGCAACCGCCCAGATAAGGAGAAGCATCCAGGAAGATTTTTTGAGAGCTATGGGGCTGATGGACGTTTGGAGAGCTCACAATCCCCAGTCCCTTCAGTATACCTTTCTTTCAGGAGTACATGGGAGTCTGTCCTGGATTGACTTTATTTTTCGAAGAGCTGACCAACTCCCGCTGTTCGGGGAGGTGATTCATCTCCCCAGAGGTATTTCGGACCATTCCCCAATAGTAGCGAAGAATGGAGGCACTCCCTTTATCACACGTTATGAGATGGCGATTAACCCTTACTACTTAAATGTACCAACAACACAGGAAGATCTCACTGTGGCTACCAAGAATTATTTTAAAGAAAATGATGGGTCAGTTGAGTCAGCCACAGTGCCGCATGAGGCTTACAAGATGGTGGTGAGGGGGCAGGTTGTCTTGGCAATTGCGAGATATAAAAAGGAAAAAGAAAGCAACTACAGGAGATAGAGGGTGAAATTAAACAACACGAACATGACTTAATATTTACGAATACCACTGACACCCAACATAGATTGCTCCTGAAGCAAAAAGAATCCAGAGATATTGCTAATGACGCAGCTAGAACCCAATACCATTGCAACACAGCATCATGAAACAGGGGATAAGGCGGGCAAATTGCTAGCTTGGCTGGACAAGAATGCAAAAGCCAATAGATGGGGCTTTGAGATTGTAAACCGTGATGGTACCTGCTTACAAGATAGACCCAGGATACAAGAGGCGTTTTCAGACCACCTTCAGCAGGATTGTACGCCAATAAGGGCCTCCACATATGACGAAGCACAGGAATTGTTGGCCATTCTTAGGCTCCCGGTTCTTGAGGGCACAAATATCAAGGAGTTAGATTCCCCCTTGACAAGTGAACAGGTAGCCAAGGCAATAGGAGCTCTTCAATCAGGCAAGGCCATGGGTCCGGGTGGTCTTCTAATAGAACTTTATAAAATAAACGCATCTACTATTGCCCCGTACATCATTAAAATGTATGAAGAAAGCGTAGTGAGTGGTATCCTCCCATGACACAGAGAATGGCCAATATTGTGGTAATACACAAAGAAGGGAGGCCCCCTGAAAAATGTTGTTCGTATAGGTGATAGAGCGCGCAGGTCACCCGACTAGTCTTTTATCAATATTCACCTGGGCCCATAATCAATAAATCTCTCAAATTATGCAGGTAACCTTCGCTCTACTACCAGTGTATTTTAAACATTAGGACTTTTAACCTATCTATACCTTGACTTACCAATCCACGTCACCGGTATCTAAAGTCCTAAGGGATCAAGGGTGTTAGCATAATAGGGATAATAATATTTGCACTCATATAATAACCACAAACTCGGGAAGTTTTAAATTCTTTATCTAAGTTTCTTAAATAGTCATGATCCAAAGATTAAACACCAAAAGACTTTCAATTATGAAGATCAGAATCAAAATGTAACTATGCAAGAGATGTATTAAACTAATTTCGATCATTTAGCAATAGGGAAGGTAAAGAAAAAGGAACATAAAATAATATCAAAACGTTTAAACATTTAACAAAAGGGAAGGGAAAAAGGTAACATACATCAAACTTTATCAATAGGAAGGGTAAAGAGAAAGGAACATCGATATGAAATCATTATTATCAAACATGTAACATTTAGGAAGGGGAAGAGAAGGAAACAAATCAATGACAAACCCACTTAGATTTATATTTACCTAGGATGGTGTGAAGAACTAACCCTGGCCAGAGGTCAGTTTAAAGGACAGAACCCCGAAAGTTGTAGTCGCCAGTAGGCTCGCAGGTGCAGGTTCAGAATCAGGACAGGTAAAGCCAAATTGGATCAGGACAGGACCACCAAAGGTTAAGACTGGCACCCACAGTTAAGTTGCAACGCCTGCGCTACTCCCTCTCTGCAGCTAACAGCCAGAACCCCGATTGGGTTATCGATTTCCCCGACAAAGTGCTTTGCCAGCACTTCAGCTTCACAGAACCCCGATGGGGTTATCGAATCTTCTGACAGAGTGCTTCGCAGCCCTCTGCTCTTGGTCACCTATTGAGTGCGTTGGGTCAGTGACAGGTCAGCTATTCGGACAAGTCGGACAAATGAACTAGCTATGCCTACCCTAGTTATACTATTTTTCAGGTCAGTGTACCACCCCCCAATGTTGCAAGTGTAAGGATCCCCAAATTTGATTGGACAAGGAATTACACTTTTCTTTTGAATATTCTATTAACGTTCCCGCCCATCATTTTATTTTTCTCACGTATGTTTTATTCCACCCAACAGTGAATGTATCAATAATGATTACAATGTAGTCCATATTTTAGTTCAGCTTCCTTCACAGGGGTCAGGAGTTGATTTTCCCAGGAACATCTTCTAGCAAGTCGTGCCTTGGCCGGGTTTCAATGACATATGACATAGCTCCTTCTGGAGTTTGACATGCGCAGTGTAGCTTTTCAAGATGGAGTAATAGAACCTCTCGGGTCCAAAGATTACGATATATGAAAAGTAGAAAAGAAACAATTTTAGAGCACAGAATAAATGAATGCACTGTATACCACTTATTTCTACTCTATTCCCATTACTTTATATTTAACTTTTGCATTAAGGTTAAGCAGAATGAACAGCTTAGCAAAAGCAGCAGTGCAAGCTTCATGCATGCTGTAACACATAGCAGCCATTTTAATTCTAGTGCGCAGAAGCGAAAGATTCCCTCCAAAGCAAAGAGTACGTCATGTCACGTGAGTATGACAGACGCATGCTGTGAGAAAGTGCCATCTTTCTTGCCTTGGTATGCCCCAACTTTTTTTTCTGAACTGCTGATGTGCTTTGACTGAATGTGCCCTGGGTCCCTGCCAATCAGATACCCAGGGCCTGTGTTCCTTCTCTAAAAACTATGTTGAAACAATATACCCAATTGGCATCTCTGGCCCCCTGTCATCCCCTAGTAAATGGTACCCTAGGTACCCAGGGCATGGTAGGACCCACATTGTGGAACCGACTCCCTTTGACCCTTAGACAGTGTACTGTATATCTCGAATTCAGAAAACTTCTTAAAACCTCACTGTTTAAAAATGAGATCTAACCCCAGCTTTATCTACTCCCCTGAGTCTGTAAACCGGCCCAAAAAGCGCAGAGATACTCCAGATGGAGTCGATTCCAGCGCTATATAAACCCGTAAATAAATAAATAAATGGTGACCAGAGAAGACCCTTGAGGGCTGCAGCACAGATTGTGCCATCCTCAGGGGCCCTGTACCCTGGTACCCACACACTGCCTTTGCAGGCTGAGTGCCTAAGTACAGAACTAAAACAAGAGTCGACATGGCACACATCCCTGTGTGCCATGCCCACAGAACCCACTGCCCTGGCATACCTCAGTCACCCCTCTAGCTGTGTGCCCTATGCCAGAAGTGAGGGTACAGGTGCATGAGCCCTGTGCCCCTACAGTACCCAGGACCATTCCTGGGCACTGTAAGTGCAGTGATGCCATTTAAGAGTATATGGTGCTGGGAGGTTGTCCTTACGAACTCCACAGCACCATAATGGCTACACTGAAGGCTGACAAGTTTGGTATCAAACTTCTCAGCACATTAAACCCGCACTGATGCCAGTATGGGATTTAATGTAACATGCACGAGAGGGCATCTCAGAGATGCCCTCCAAAACCCGAACCTACAATCCACGTCTGGGCTGAGTGGCCGCAGAGGCTGCCACACAGCAGACATTTTGCTGGACCCCTGGGTGGAGAGCCCCCCGCTCTCCTGGGTCGGCAACAAAGCAAATCCTGGGCGAGGTGCTGTGTCTCCTCCCCCAGGATGGACAGGGGTAAGCTTCAAAGGCATACCATCTCTGAGAGCTGCTCCAGACCATTTGCTGTACCCAGCAACCAGCCCCCCACCAGCCCTACCCCCAATCTGGCGCGAAGACTGGCGGGAAAAACTACGTCAGGAAGGGGGGATGACAACCTGTGCCAACTCCACCCCTCAGGTGGAGGAGGCGAGGTGAAGTACAACCCCGGGCTCCGGCCATCTTGTAGATGGGGAGTCCTGCCCAATCCCAGCTAGGCTCCTGCCCCTCTCCCACAGGAGAGGAGCAGGCTAGTGGGTGCACTCACTCCAGGACAGAAATTTAGTATTTAGGGGCTCCCTGAACCTTCCTTCCTCAGAGCCCGATATCAAAACAAGAAAGAAGATCAAGAAGAAGAAGACCCGCCGCGCAGCTGCTAACAACAGGACAACAACAACTGACTTGGCCCCAGCCCTACCGGCCTGTTGATCCTGGAACCTGCTCCTGCCTAATCCTGGTGACCTCCGCGGACAGCAACCTTGGGACACCCAAAGGACCTGCCTGCCTTGACCCTCTCGAAGATTGGGACTCCCATCAGTAGAGGCTCTGCTGCAACAACCCACATGGTGCTTACCAGGAAGCTCCGGACCAGCCCATTCTGCACCAGCCGGGCCGGGCCAACCCAAACCAAGACCAAGAGGACGTCCCCCCGGCGTCTGGGACCCGAAGTCCAGTGCCCAAGGACCCACCTCGACGAACCAGCCGACGCCTGCAGACTCAGAACCAGGGGCCACCCCAACAGCGACCAGCCGAGGGTAAGCTTTTCTGACCCCCAAAGACACCCCTGCACCCGGCGCCTCGCGGCCCCCTGTGCCTTCCTTTGGGGTACCTACCTGTGCTGCAAGATCCCAACTTACCTCTCGAAGTGCTGGTCGCCCCTGGAGAGTCACCGCCCCCGAACCTGCAGCCTTTGTTCCTTTTTCAAGATCCTCACTGGATAACATTGAGCGCCCGACGGCTCAAAAGCACCCTGCACCCAGCCGCCCGAGTGCCGCTGGCTGTGACCTCTTTGCCTAACCTACTTCCCCCCTTGCCCAGAGCAAGTGACCAGGAGCCCAGCTCCCAGAGCCGCTTGGCCTGCTAGCCAGCAGCCACCAACCAAAGGCCCCCTTTCCCTCATTGGATAACAATGGGCCTACTTACCTCTGCACCCGGCTGCCCCTGTGCCGCTGGGACTGAACTAACTGTACTCACCTGACCCTGGGAGACCCCTGAGTCTACGAGCAGAACCCTAACTTCACCAATCAAGTACTCACCTGGAAACCGGTAATTCACTTACCTGCCGTTGGATAACATTGACCCATGTTTTACTCAAAAATTTTCTGTGTGAAGTTTTGAAAACTGAAAATATTCCTATAAAATCAGCCAAAATCCGAATTCGAAAATACTCACCTGTGATCAGGGGAGAAGCCAGTACTGTACCTTTCAGCCCAGTACTGGACCGCAAAAGTAATCCCTAGCGGGTTTACAAGTAACCTGTATTTTCACCATAGGAACCCATTGTCTGCTTTTTTATGAAATTTCTTCTAAGTGTCTACTTTTGAAAACTGCAAATATTCTTTAAAAATCGTATGAAATACTGAAACGCAATTACCTAACTGTTTTGAGCTAAGCCCCCAGTGCTGGCCCAAGGAGACTAGTGCTGGTTTACAAAAGTAACACGGTCGTACTTTACCTGTAACCTGTATTTCCTCCCATTGGATAACATTGTCAGAATCATCTTTAAAAGTTTCTAAGTGTGAACTTTTAAAACAGATTTATATTCAGGAAAATTCATCACAGTAACTAAAACGTTTTTGCTAATCTGGTTTCAGCTTAGACCCCAGGACTGAATCTAAGATCTAGTCCTGGAACTACCAAAGTAATCCATAAAGTAATCAACTGTACTTTCCTATGAAAACCCATTGAGCTCAATGCTAAAGTGTGTTTCAGAACTGTATTGCTCATTAGCTATCCTGTAACTGGTATAGAGTCAAAATATAGAGTTTTTATTATTGACTAGACATAATATCGAGTAAAAAATATAGAATAGACATAATATCGACTAGACAGAATATAGACTACCAAAATATTGACTAGAAAATTTTAATATCGAATAAAATGGACATAATATCGAATCAAAAATATAGAATGGACATAATATCGACTAGACAGAATATAGACAACAAAAATATCGAATTTAAGGTAAGTTAATAATAATTTTTAATATTTTTGTAATATAATTCTGTAGCGGCTTGTGGGTTTATAGGGGAATAGGGTGGGAAGTAATTTAATTATAATTAATAAAATATGTTATTTTATTTATTGGTATTTATTTAAAATGAATTGTCAATTAATTATTAATTGGTAATTAATTAAAATATAATTAGTAATGAATTTTAATTGATTAATTGATAAATATGTTAATTTTAGTAATTTGTTTTCTGTAGCGGGTTGTGGGTTTATAGGGGAATAGGGTGGGAAGTAATTTAATTATAATTAATTAAATATGTTATTTTATTTATTGGTATTTATTTAAAATTATAATTTGTAATTTATTGTAATTGATTAATTGATAAATATGTTACTTTTATTACATTATTTTCTGTAGTGGGTTGTGTGTTTAGAGGGGAATAGCTTGGGAAGTAATTTAATTGTAAGTAATTACATTTAAAAAAAAATGTATTTGTGTCTAATTTTTAACTATTTTTATATTGTAAATTAATTTATTGGTAATTGGTAAATAATTAGTATTAGTAGGTAATTTTTATTATTAGTAAATTTTTATTTGTAATTTTAATTGATTAATTAATATATTTTATAAAATTGTAAAATATTTTAATTAATTTGTAATTGGTATTAATATTTATATTATTTATATTTATATATGAAGTATTTACTTTGCCTACTATTGCACTCACTGCAGTGGGAATAGTAATTTTTACCCCAACGCTATCCAACGCTTTCCCTACTATTGCACTCTCTGGAGTAGGAATAGTAATTTTTACCCCTACGCTATCCAACGCTTTCCCTACTGTTGCACTCACTGGAGTGGGAATAGTAATTTTTATCCCGACTCTATCCAACGCTTTCCCTACTGTTGCACTCTCTGGAGTATGAATAGTCATTTTTATCCCTACGCTATCCAACGCTTTCCCTACTGTTGCACTCACTGGAGTGGGAATAGTAATTTTTTCCCCTATGATATCTAACTCTTTCTCTACTGTTGCACTCTCTGGAATGGGAATAGTTATTTTTACCCCTACGCTATCCAACGCTTTCCCTACTGTTGCACTCTCTGGAGTTGGAATAGTAATTTTTATCCCTGCGCTATCCAACACTTTCCGTACTGCTGCGCTCTCTGGAGTTGGAATAGTAATTTGTACCCCTACGCTATCCAACGCTTTCCCTACTATTGCACTCACTGTGAGTGGGAATAGTAATTTGTATCCCTACGCTACCCAACGCTTTCCCTACTGTTGCACTCTCTGGAGTAGGAATAGTAATTTTTATCCCTACGCTATCCAACGCTTTCCCTACTGTTGCACTCACTGGAGTGGGAATAGTAATTTTTACCCCTACGCTATCCAACGCTTTCCCCACTATTGCACTCACTGGAGTGGGAATAGTAATTTTTATCCCTACGTTATCCAACGCTTTCCCTACTGTTGCACTCTCTGGAGTAGGAATAGCAATTTTGATCCCTATGCTATCCAACGCTTTCCCTACTGTTGCACTCTCTGGAGTAGGAATAGTAATTTTTATGCCTACGCTATCCAACGCTTTCCCTACTGTTGCACTCACTGGAGTGGGACTAGTAATTTTTACCCCTACGCTATCCAACGCTTTCCCTACTATTGCACTCACTGGAGTGGGAATAGTAATTTTTATCCCTACGTTATCCAACGCTTTCCCTACTGTTGCACTCTCTGGAGTAGGAATAGCAATTTTGATCCCTATGCTATCCAACGCTTTCCCTACTGTTGCACTCACTGGAGTGGGAATAGTCATTTTTACCCATACGCTATCCAACTCTTTCTCTACTGTTGCACTCTCTGGAGTGGGAAAAGTTATTTTTACCCCTGCGCTATCCAATGCTTTCCCTACTGTTGCGCTCTCTGGAGTGGGAATAGTAATTTTTACCCCAACGCTATCCAACGCTTTCCCTACTATTGCACTCACTGGAGTGGGAATAGTAATTTTTATCCCTACGTTATCCAACGCTTTCCCTACTGTTGCACTCTCTGGAGTAGGAATAGCAATTTTGATCCCTATGCTATCCAACAATTTCCCTACTGTTGCACTCACTGGAGTGGGAATAGTAATTTTTACCCATACGCTATCCAACTCTTTCTCTACTGTTGCACTCTCTGGAGTGGGAATAGTTATTTTTACCCCTGCGCTATCCAATGCTTTCCCTACTGTTGCGCTCTCTGGAGTGGGAATAGTAAATTTTACCACTACGCTATCCAACGCTTTCCCTACTGTTGCGCTCTCTGGAGTTGGAATAGTAATTTGTACCCCTACGCTATCCAACGCTTTCCCTACTATTGCACTCACTGGAGTGGGAATAGTAATTTGTATCCCTACGCTATCCAACGCTTTCCCTACTGTTGCACTCTCTGGAGTAGGAATAGTAATTTTTATCCCTAAGCTATCCAACGCTTTCCCTACTGTTGCACTCACTGGAGTGGGAATAGTAATTTTTACCCCTACGCTATCCAATGCTTTCCCCACTATTGCACTCACTGGAGTGGGAATAGTAATTTTTATCCCTACGATATCCAACGCTTTCCCTACTGTTGCACTCTCTGGAGTAGGAATAGCAATTTTGATCCCTATGCTATCCAACGCTTTCCCTACTGTTGCACTCTCTGGAGTAGGAATAGTAATTTTTATCCCTACGCTATCCAACGCTTTCCCTACTGTTGCACTCACTGGAGTGGGACTAGTAATTTTTACCCCTACGCTATCCAACGCTTTCCCTACTATTGCACTCACTGGAGTGGGAATAGTAATTTTTATCCCTACGTTATCCAACGCTTTCCCTACTGTTGCACTCTCTGGAGTAGGAATAGCAATTTTGATCCCTATGCTATCCAACACTTTCCCTACTGTTGCACTCACTGGAGTGGGAATAGTCATTTTTACCCATACGCTATCCAACTCTTTCTCTACTGTTGAACTCTCTGGAGTGGGAATAGTTATTTTTACCCCTGCGCTATCCAATGCTTTACCTACTGTTGCGCTCTCTGGAGTGGGAATAGTAATTTTTACCCCAACGCTATCCAACGCTTTCCCTACTATTGCACTCACTGGAGTGGGAATAGTAATTTTTATCCCTACGTTATCCAACGCTTTCCCTACTGTTGCACTCTCTGGAGTAGGAATAGCAATTTTGATCCCTATGCTATCCAACACTTTCCCTACTGTTGCACTCACTGGAGTGGGAATAGTAATTTTTACCCATACGCTATCCAACTCTTTCTCTACTGTTGCGCTCTCTGGAGTGGGAATAGTAATTTTGATCCCTATGCTATCCAACACTTTCCCTACTGTTGCACTCACTGGAGTGGGAATAGTAATTTTTACCCATACGCTATCCAACTCTTTCCCTACTGTTGCACTCTCTGGAGTGGGAATAGTAAATGTAACCCTCTCGCTATCCTACGGAAAAAATATTGTATATGTTTTGTTAATAATATGTATATATATATATATATATATATATATATTGCACACACAGGTTTAGCGTGCTTAAGCCTCTTTTGACGGCGGGCTCACGACGGGGTACGCCAGCCCCTAATATTCCACACACTCCTGGTCACGTTTCCTTTTGTGAAAAACCAGAGTCGGAGCCCAAATGTGTCACGATGCTGTCAGTTTATTAGCAGAGCAAACCCAACGCGTTTCGAGATCCACCGATCTCTTGCTCACGGGTGGGGCTATGCAGGTACTGACAGTCATTTAAAGGAACATAGTGTTTACAAATTGTGCACGTGTGTATAAACATAAAGAAAATACCATTATAAGCTAAGTCTGTCCATTGTGAACATTGTTTCATGTAAACAATTGTAACAATTCCAAATGTGATTGGGAATTAATAAGAAGCCACATTATCTGACTTGATGCTCAAAATTATACAAACAATCTTGTATTTAATACACAGACGAATTATTTGTACTGTCTGTTTAACATGCGCCCTTACGCCAACCATGTTATGCAATACTGTGTTAATTCACACAATTCCCAGAAACATTGTTCATGTGTTATATTGCCCCAGTGGGCAAAGGTCCATCAAATTGATCAGAATTGACTTCCAATAATGCCCATGTGGGCGGTGGTATCTCCCATATCCTGTAGTGGAAAAAAGAAAACAAGACTGTAGCTATACTTTTGGATATTTACATTTTTTGATCAGTGCAAAACATCTGTTTTGTTAAAACCTATTAAAATTGAACTTCATATACCAATGAAGAGTTAGCCATTCACCTCCAAACATAAAGTATGGTTTTTCTGCGATGTAGAATATGCTGCTGCTTTTTTGGTATCTGAAGTTCAATTTTAATAGGTTTTAACAAAACAGATGTTTTGCACTGATCAAAAAATGTAAATATCCAAAAGTATAGCTACAGTCTTGTTTTCTTTTTTCCACTACAGGATATGGGAGATACCACCGCCCACATGGGCATTATTGGAAGTCAATTCTGATCAATTTGATGGACCTTTGCCCACTGGGGCAATATAACACATGAACAATGTTTCTGGGAAATGTGTGAATTAACACAGTATTGCATAACATGGTTGGCGTAAGGGCGCATGTTAAACAGACAGTACAAATAATTCGTCTGTGTATTAAATACAAGATTGTTTGTATAATTTTGAGCATCAAGTCAGATAATGTGGCTTCTTATTAATTCCCAATCACATTTGGAATTGTTACAATTGTTTACATGAAACAATGTTCACAATGGACAGACTTAGCTTATAATGGTATTTTCTTTATGTTTATACACACGTGCACAATTTGTAAACACTATGTTCCTTTAAATGACTGTCAGTACCTGCATAGCCCCACCCGTGAGCAAGAGATCGGTGGATCTTGAAACGCGTTGGGTTTGCTCTGCTAATAAACTGACAGCATCGTGACACATTTGGGCTCCGACTCTGTTTTTTCACAAAATGAAACGTGACCAGGAGTGTGTGGAATATATATATATATATATGTTTTAAAATTAAATATATTTTTTTTTAAGTTACATTATTATTTATTAATTTTAAGTTTATTTAAGTATTTTAAGTATGTTTAAATAATTATATTTATTATTATATTAGTTTTAAATTAATTTTAAGATATTTAAAAAATTCGATATTTTGACTGTCTATATTTTTTCCTATTGATATTTTGGAGTCGATATTTTTGTACTTACCTGTTTGTAGATAGGAAGTAGATATTCTGGCTTTCGATATTTTTACTTCGATATTTTGGCAACTCGATATTTTGACTGTCGATATTCTGTTAGTGATCCCCTGTAACTAATGTGTGTACAAACTTATTGCTCCTCTGCAAAGTATTTACATGAGAGTACTGGTATCTCGAAAATTATATTTTTATAACTGATTGGTTCTAAAAATAAAACAACTATATCTGAGGATATAATAACCATTGGCCTGGAGTTCAGTTCTTGAGTGTGTGAAACCTTTTGCTGACTGAGTGTGTACAACAAATGCTTTACACTGTCCTCTGGTACTGCCTTACTGCTCGAACAAGCTACCACTTTGGAGAGTAAGGTCAGTTCTGACTTTAACCTCCGTTACACCTTTGGGGGTTGTGGACTGTAGCAGCGGCCATATTAATGCAAGCGTATTGCGGTTAGTAAAAGCACATATGCAAGCTTCCCTCGTATGTTATGTAATGCAATATTAGTAATACGAACATGTTGATTAATTTATTAACATTATGTCGAGAGGGTTGAGTACAAGCAAGTCGAGTTACGTGTGAATCCTTGCTCCATCAATCCCCTCTTTGATGATATTTTATATCATCACCAATTAATAAAACAGATGCCAACTTTTCACAATTCACCCAACTCAATTGCTTCAATCGTTCTTCAAGATTTTTTCTCATTATTTAAATGGAAAGGTTTCATTTTCTTGTAAATGTTGCCATTTATTTCTTCAAGTTCTATTTCATTGCAGTTTCTTTTCTTCCCTCTTTCATTTACTGTATATCTCTTTCTGTGTTTATGACATTTGCAACAAATTATTAACCCTAAAATCAGTAGGCCTATTCCCACCATTGGCATCAGTATTCTACCTACAAAACGTTTCCCTACGTTAGAAATCCAACTACCTATTGAGGAGAGACCATCAGTCAGTCTCTTCCATGCACTATCAACCTCCAGTGGTTTGAGCTCTTTTCCCAAATGTGTAATATTTCTTACATACCCTTTAATTTCAACACTCTTGTCAGGTATGTAAGTGCAACGATGTTGTGCTTCAACATTCTACAGACTCCACCCTCTTTTGCTAATAATGTATGAAGAGCAAGTCTGTTTTGTAAAACCATTGATCTGATCTCAACCAATTCGGTATTGACCATCAAGAACCCTCCAGCAGTGTCAGTTGATAACCGATCCACTACTGTTGACAATTTGCAAATTCTATGCGTATTCAGAGCCACTCCCACTGTAGGTTTCAATGCACTAAATATATCACCTACTATTTCTCCAAAACTAGCTCTTTTGTTACGTATTAATCCTTTAGTTTCTTCATTGTTTCCAGTGATTTTATTTACATGATATATTTTTGGAAGACTATTCGAAAATAACAACTCCCATACCAATGATCTGGCAATTCGTAATAAGCCTTGTTTCCACATATAAAATAAATTCCAGGAAAGACAGGTTCAGTTCCAGCTTTGAATCCCCAACCCCCAATCACCTTATAATTGTGTTCACATTCAATGGAACCAATGAATATATTGTTATAGTAACTAGTTCTTTCCCTATGGAGACAGAGTTTCCCTTTCTTTTTGAAATCCAGCAACATAGCAGCATGAGTTTTGCCATTTGGGGTGGACCATATATTTTCAGCCCATTTAGGAATTTTATGATTCTTATCATTTGCTTTTCTTTGGAAACTCTCTCTTCTTTTCTCTACCATATTCAAAAATATCTTCTCTTTTTCTTGTAATAAGCATGTTAAATTATTCTTGTGTGCTTCAGCTATATCTATTGTACCTATAGTTAGAAAGTTTTCACCCATATAACGTGTTACATCACTCTTAGTATGTACAGGATTCAGGTTACTACGTATAGGAAGTTCAGAAAATATCACATCTGAATTTGAATAGTAATACTGTAAAGGTCCTTTCTTATAAAGTAAACTAGCTAAAACACTACATGAAATCCCATATGTTAGTGGTTAATGGTGGTAGGTAACACCTTCGGCTACTGAAGTAGGTAACTTCATACAAACATAGCAATCTTCTCTTTCCATAGCTTCTACATAGTGTACTAGTAAGTTTGCAAATACATCTAAGTGAGTTCTGTTACTAATCCCAGTATAATGTAGTCCTTCCTCCTCTAATGCTTCTAAATCTAACTTCTGTTGTTTAAAACTAGGTGCCCTTTCTTGTGTATCTATGCTTCTAGGTGTATCTATCATTTGTAGCTCATTAGTATCATTCTTTATGTCTCTACTCATTATGTAAGGAATAGCTATTGTCAGTCCTAACCATACTATGAGTACTATCGCTATACTACATGTGTACATTCTACAGCATGTTTTCAAGCAGTTTCTTTTCGGTCTTCCATTAACATTACGATCAGCCATTTCTGACTTAGGAGATTTAACCCCTCTTTGTAGCTTTTACACAGTATTTTTACCCTGTGCAAATTCCAAGTGGGTTTCACTTCTTCGTCTGTCTGATCAGCAATCAATTTGTCATCACTTTCATCACTTAGCTCTAGATTTTCAAAATCTTCAAGAACGATGTAAGTCCATTCAGGGCCTTTGAATGTATTATTCAGCCTTTTCAGTCGTGGACTTCTTCTTCTTGGTTGTATTACAGACTGTTCAGTTTGACTTGTTATCTCATTCACTTTCTCAGGTTCTTCATTTATGGTGTTTAAACGGAATTTCAGTCTTTTGACAAACCTAGGCCATTTGTCTCCTTTTCTGAGTCTTTTAGCTGGCACTGTGCTTTGGCCTTCTTCCAATGCTCTCTTATTTTCATTCAGTTGTGGTACATCTATTTCAATGCTGTCTTCTGTGTCCCTCTCTATCTGACTAGATCCAGGTCTTATTACAGTTTCTTCTGCCTGGTTACTAATCTGGCCTTGTTCAGGTATTTGCTGACTTTGACTTTGATTTGATTCACCTTCTTCTTCCTGAACACATTTTTCTACACCTATCTGGTCCTGCTCGGGCTCTTCGTTCTCTTGATTTTCTTCACCTGAGCTTTCGCCCTAATACCTGTCTGTCCCTCCTCAGACTCTGGAGTTCTTGGTGGGGTGTCAATTATCTGAGTATTCTGGTCTATCCCTATCTGATCCTCCTCAGAATCACTTTTGACTTGTATTTCCATGATCTGAGTACCTTCTTCTATTTCTCTCTCGTCCTCACTATCACTCTGGCTGTCTAAATAAGTTTGACTTCTGGTTCTCACGTATTCTGCAGGTATCTCAACTACTGGAATCCAATCATCTTGACTGGTGCTTGGTTGTTCTTCCTCAGCTATTTCAGGGTCGATATCTTGAGACCCTTCAGCTGCACAACTTTCAGCTTAAGTTTCATCAGGTTCAGTCACTCTTTTTGTATGACTGGCATGGATCCAGTGTGGAACTCCTTCGCACTTTACAGCTATGGTAGTAACTAAAATCACTTGACATGGTTTTTCCCACCTCTGTGCAAGGCAAGATTTTCGAGTATGTTTCCTTAGCACTACCCAATCACCTGGGTTCAGGTCATGTGCTGGAGTGGCTTGTCTGGCAACAGTGTCTTCCCCAACCTGGTGAGAGATAGAATGCACTTGGTCAGCCAGTTCTTTGCAGTACTCCAGTACCAAATCATCAGATATATTTATCAACGTGTGTCCTGGCACCCATGCTTGCCTCATTGCTCTTCCCATTAGTATTTCATGAGGACTCAAGCCTGTGTTCCGATCTGGAATACTTCTGAGTCCCATCAGAACAAGAGGTAAAGCATCTGGCCACTCTAGTCGGGTAGACTCATACATCTTTCCCAAACTTGACTTGATTGTGCGATTCAGTTGTTCTACCACTCCAGAAGTCTCTGGGCGGTATGCACAGTGCAGTTTTTGTTTAACATTGAATGCTTCACAGATTAGGCCAATTATTTCATTATTAAAATGGCAGCCTCGGTCTGATTCAATTGTCACTGGAAAACCGAAACATGGTATAAGCTCTCTGAGTAAGAGTTTAGCTACAGTGATGCTATCATTCCTACGTGTAGGGTACGCCTCTACCCATTTTAAAAACAGGCAGACAATGACAAGAATGTATTTTAGTCCTCGACAAAGGGGTAACTGAATGAAATCAATCTGTAATCATATGAAGGGACCATCTGCCTTTCCAATCTTTCCTGGTAGCACTACAGTTTTCTTTCCAGGATTCATCTGTTGACACATTAAACATCTTTGGCAAAGTGCTTCTGCTATGTTCCTGAATCTCGCATTGAACCAACTCTGTCTAATCATAGCGTGTCTTCCGAGGTGGGAATCTCCAGGGAACATCCTAGCCATAGGAGCAAGCATACAGTCTGGTAACACAGGCCTACCATCAAGGTAAACAATGACACCATCTTCAACTCTTCTCTGACAACCTATCTTTCTCCACTCTTCCTTTTCCTTTGGTTCTGCTTCATTTTGTAAGTCTCTTACTTCTTCCCACGTTCTCACACCTTCAAGCAACATAAGTTGGCAGCTGTTTTCACCTGCTTCAATTTTCTTGTTTACTGCCATTTTAAATTTGGCACAATGTTGGGCTAACTGGTCAGCATTTCGGTTACCAGCTGTCACTTTGTCATTACCAGATTTGTGAGCAGCACACTTCACCACAGCCCCTTCTTTTGGCAGTTGGATTGCTTCAAGTAAATCTTTTACATAATGACCATTTTTGATTGGAGTACCTGAAGAAGTCAAACATCTCCCTTTGCATCCATAATTGGCCATAGTCATGCACAACCCCGTACTGGCTATCAGTGTATATGGTTACTTTCCAATTTTTCCCAAATTTGCAAGCTTTTGTCAATGCAATCAATTCGGCTATTTGTGCAGACTTGACTCCAGGTAAATAGGATGCTTCAATTGGAGCCCCCAACGTGCACACTGCGTAGGCAGCACTTAAACCTCCATCCTCATGTCTCATGCATGAGCCATCAACAAATAGCTCATATTCAGAAACAATTAGTGGCTCTTCTCTTATGTCAGGACGTGTTTTTGTACTGTATTCAGTCAAGTCGATACAATCATGTTCGACTTCTTCCTACACCTCTGCAAAATGTGAATTAGGTAGCAATGTTGCTGGGTTCAAAATATTACACCTGGCACTGGTTACTTTTCCTGCACCTACAAGAATACGCTCATACTTTGTCAGCCGACTAGGAGTAAGGTACTGGGTTTTTGTTCAGGTCAAAAATATGGCCACTGCATGCAGAACATTCACTGTTACAGGATGTCCCATAATGATTTACTCACTTTGCTCAAGACTCATGCAAGTTGCAGCTACTGCTTTCAGGTAACCTGGTAATGCAGATGCTACTGGGTCTAATGTGGAAGAAAAATATACGACAGATCGTCTCATCAGACCGTGAGTTTGGGTCAAAACTGAAAGTGCACAATTATCTTGTGTGTCACAGAATAGTGCAAAATCTTTCGAATAGTCAGGCATCCCTAATGCTGGAACTGTACACAGACATTCTCGAAATTTCAGGAAAGCAGTCATGCGTTCGTCATCCCATTCTACTTGGTCTTTTGCTCTTTTCTTTGTCATTTGTATCAGTGGTTTTGCTAGGACTGCAAATCCCACAATCCATTGCCTGCAGTAACCTACTACTCCAAGGAACATTCTGATCTCTTTCTGAGTTTGGGGTAAATTCATGTTTCTGATTATTCTGATTCTCTCTGAGGTAACCCTTCTGACACCTCTTTCTATCTGGTGCCCCAGATATTTTAAGGATGTGGTGCAAAACTGTAGTTTTTCAGGTGACACTTTATGCCCCCTTTCACCTAAGTGGTTCAGTAAGGCAATGGTATCAACAACACAGTCATTTAGATTTTTAGACGCCACCAATAGGTCATCTATATACTGGACTAGGACTGACTGCCCTGGCAGTACCAAAGACTCAAGGCACTTTTTCAAAATCTGATTAAAAATCGATGGACTCTCTGTATACCCTTGAGGAACGAGATTCCAAACGTACGCATGACTGTCGAATTCAAAAGAAAAAAGAAATTTGCTATCTGGGTGTATCTGGGAGTAATGGAATCGAGAAAAATCCATGACACAAATCGATCACAGTGAACCATCCAGCTTCCCACGGTATCTGATACAGAATCACTGCAGGATTTGGCACAACTGGACAGCAGGGGACAACAGGGGACAACAATCTTATTAATTTTTCTGAGGTCTTGTACGACCCTATATTTGCCACTCGGTTTCTTTATTCCAATTATAGGCGAATTACATGCTCATTATTTCTTGTAAAATGCCTGTTTCAACCAAACGTTTTATTTCTGCTGCAACACCTGCTTTTATTTCTGCGCTCATTTTGTACTGTCGAGTATTTGGGTAAACTGCACCTTCCTTCACTGTCACTTTTATTGGATCGACATTTGCCATTAATCCTACATCTTTTCAAGTAAAATCCCACACTTTAGGATCTACAGTCTGTCGTAATTCTTCTGGTAAGTCATCTATAGTCAACTTTTTATTTTCAGTTTCCTGTTTTGCTAATATTAATTTACAAATTCCGTCTTCGTCTGGGGTTTGAATTTTAACACCACTTGGTGAGCAAAATATAGTACAATTCATTTTGCACAACAAGTCTTGGCCCAACAGATTTACTGGACTTGAATCACATACAACAAATCTATGCATTTCTTTTAAAATTGCCTATTCTAACTTCCATTGGTTCTGTAACTGGGGTACTAATTTGTTTATTAGAAACGCCCACTACTTGGATCTCTTCTCCTGAGAGGGGTAGGTTTGGAACGTCTGCTGTTCTCACAGTAGAGCGGGAAGCACCAGTGTCCAACAGAAAGGTGACATAATTTCCTTCAACCTTTCCTTCAATGTATGGACCTGACTGATCTACCGGCGAGGAGGCGCCAAGTGCGCACTCCTCGTCCTCCCCTCTCAGGTACCGTCAGTAGGTGTCCTCACTGAAAAACGTTTCACTCAAGAGATATTGTTATGTCGCTAGGTCTCTCTTTTCACTTCCCTCCTAATTTGTGGTGTCTACACTCTGTTGTGCTTTGCTCCTATAATTTGGCATAGGTGCTAGGGGTAACTGGTTTTGTATTACCTGCTGCTGTGGTTTCCGTGGCACCTCATTCTGCGTCTGTGGATTCAAATCATTAGTTTGCATATTACCATTTTGCACAGCCTTACACTCGTTCTTCCAGTGCCCCAACTTGCCACACCCATGACAAGGAAACTTCTTCTTTGCTGCCTCTCTATTGAATTTTCCCCTGGGCCTACCCCGACTTCCATCATTTTGATTCTGATTATTGTTTATTTGACTCAACTGAAGCTCTTGTTTCTCTGCTCATTTCACTTGTGCCCACATTACTTTTTCTTTTAGCTCTTTTCGTTTATTGTCAAGTTCGTCCTCACAATACTTTACGTATTTAAGGATGTCATCGATCGGTTTGGCCTGCCAGCAAATCTTATGGTCCTTTATCCATTGTGAGATTTCTGGCCTGAATCCCGCCACAAACCGATAAATAAAATGCGTCATATCCTTCATGTCAATGTTATCCAATCCACTGTACTGTTTGAAAACCTGCACTAAACATTCATAATGTGCATGTACGGATTCATCTTTATTCTGAGTGGTTTTATCTATTCTAGTCCAGTCGGTTTCCTTAGCAGGCACCTTCCCTTTGAGGTAGAGTATTGCCTGGTTGTATTTCTTCATTACCTCATCAGAGGGTGCTCCTGTCTTTGGGTCTCTAGGGTACTCATCACTAGGCCAATCGATAGCTATTTTGCATTCTGTCCACAGATCTACGGGTACAACCATATAAAATAATCCATCTAAGTCCTTCAATAGACATTTTGAAACCTTCACAAATCTCTCGACTTGTCTATACCATTCTACAGGTTTTTCTCGAAGATTTGGAAAATCATTGGTAAATGACAAAATATCCTGTCGGGACCATGGGACATGTACATAACCTCCACCTGGTACTTCTGTCATGGGACACAACCTCTCCACCTTTTCTGTTTTTTTTAAAAACATATTCAGATGCAATTTTTGATCGAGCCTCTTCCTTTTTCTTTGCCCATCTAGTTCTCCATTTTTCTATATCACCCCATTTTTGTAATAATGACAAAAGCTCCCTAATTTGTACTTTTCTTCCTGACACATTCATGTTTTCCAAGTCTTTGTCAGAAAATTCAGCTCGATATGGTTTCTGTAACACTTTAGACTTGCCAATGTCAATTCCCATATTAGCAGCCATTTCTGTTAGTTTTTCGTGCACCACTCTGGTGTTTCTAGTAATGCTTTTACATATGAATGGTAATTCATCTTCACTGAGTGTATTTAACCTGTCCACTCCTACATTCCCAGCCATCAATTCTTATAATTCGATTCTTAATTGATATATATCCAATACTTTTGGCTGTGACTTGGGTTTTTCTATTTCTCGTGACCATCTCTCTATTTCTTCTGGAGTTACTACTGTGGCACTTCTTGTACCTGTGGATGTCTCAATCTGTACCTCTCTAGAATTTGTTGGGGTAGTTTTCCTAACCGAGTCACTCACTCGGTCCCTTATTGGTAAATCCATCAGGGAAATCACTGATTCACATTCACTTGCTCGATCATCGACTATTAAAGGTTATTTTCTTGGCTGAACTACAGGTGTAGCCATAACAGGATTTTTAGGACTTGCTTGCTTATCTCCGTACAAAGGAACAACTGGTCCAATAGTTACCGGAATTGTTAGGGCTTCAGGACTTGTATATAATTGGGAAATTTTCTGAATTAACTCACTCCTTTGTTTGTTTAGTGCTTCTCTTTCCCTGTCTTGCAGTACTTTTTCTAACAAAGTCTCATGTACCACTTGCGGAATCAGAGGTGGTGTTTCAAAAATAGAGCACTACAATTACTCGTGCTTGGCTCATCATTATACGGTGGTGGATTTTCCATTAACAAATCCTCCAAATAATCATCTTCTGGATTATCATTAATCATTAGGATTCCTGTTTTGTCTGTACTCTTGCTTCCTGACGGTTTTTCTTGTGTAAATACAGGATATAATCCTTCCACCATCATAGACTGTCTCCATTGTTTCATTTGCTTGTCTCTAGTTTCTCGAGGAAACTTAGGGTAGAACTTACTCAACCCTTTGTCACTTCTGGGCCTGTCTCGTTCAAAAGCTTCAATCTCCCATTCTTCTAGTGCCTCATACTGCGTAAGTCTAGGTCTGGGATTTAAGTCATTCATATGTGTCCTCAAATTAAATAGAACTCTGCCATTGAAAGTACCATATTCAGGAAATGCCAAAACTCCGTCATCTTTAGTGTATTCCACCCAATTCTCTAACCACACACAAGTGTGGTAGCCCCTGTCAAACATCATGTATGATGCGGGTGTATTTGGTGGTGGAATAATAATTCCTCCTCTGGTTTTAATCGGTTTATCTTTCTTAAAGAAATTGTTTACTCTCTTAACAAATTACATTTTTCTTTCACCTCCGTACATAATGTAAGGTCTTCCCCTTATCATCTGTTCTCTAGCAAACCCTAAGTATCTTCTATCAGGTCAATTTGCTATAATTTCTGGATCTAAATGCCACAAATAATTTGAAAATGTTAACCCTTTACAATAACACTCAATTGTTTAAAAAAATGCTTCAAATACCAGCACGTCTTTTATTTTCCTGCGACCAATCAAAATTCTGAATTCAAATAAATCCAACCAATAGTTGCACGGCTTCTCTCGTGAGACTAGTTCTCACGCTCATGTACTCACCCCTCCTTTACAATTTATTACCTCAGCTACACACTAGCTGTTTCAATCAATACCAGCGCGGCTCTGAGTGACGTCAGTGCGGCTCAGCAACTGACTCCCTCCTTTGCAAAGTAATACGAAAACCTAATTCCTTTTATTTTAAAGTGCAAATGTCATTAATTAACAACATAAAAACATTTGCCACTGTACCTGAGTGACTAAATCAAAGGAAAGATATATTTCACTCACTACGAGTAAATCTCTTCCGCTTACTCTTCATATACTACGAGTAGATCCCTTCCGTTTAACCTTCACGCAAGCATTGGAGAACCTGCTACTTCTTTAGACTTATCCCTTACTGGGATGTACTAAGGTTAAAGTTTAACCAGCGAACCCCTTTGCTATCAATCAAGCTCAGATGAACCTGCTACTCCTTCCGTGTGACCCTTTCTAGGTGATATGACACCAAAAGTTTTGCTAGTGAACTCTTTGCTGTCACTCATTCATACATTCATACAAAAAATCCCTAAATAGTGCTTCCGGTTCTACCTAACCATGCACTAATTTCCTCTAGGTAAGTGACCTCACTGAAGTGTGGCTTCCATTTACCACCCGCTATTCTGCCCCCGGGGATTCCAGACAAAACATATAATAGGTACGAACAATTTTGGTTAATACATAAAATCAATACAATCAATAATACATTTCAAATATGAAAAATATTTTTCCTTAACCAACAAACTAACTACCTACCTATCTTAAGTAAACCCTAACCATCATACTGCTACCAAAAGAATATAGTGATAGAGCGCGCAGGTCACCCGACTAGTCTTTTATCAATATTCACCTGGGCCCATAATCAATACATCTCTCAAATTATGTAGGTAACCTTCGCTCTACTACCAGTGTATTTTAAACATTAGGACTTTTAACCTATCTATACCTTGACTTACCAGTCCACGTCACTGGTATCTAAAGTCCTAAGGGATCAAGGGTGTTAGCATAATAGGGAAAATAACATTTGCACTCATATAATAACCACAAACTCGGGAAGTTTTAAATTCTTTATCATAGTTTCTTAAATGGTCCAAAGATTAAACACCAAAAGTCTTTCAATTATGAAGATCAGAATCAAAATGTAACTATGCAAGAGATGTATTAAACTAATTTCGATCATTTATCAATAGGGAAGGTAAAGAAAAAGGAACATAAAATACGATCAAAACATTTAAACATTTAACAAAAGGGAAGGGAAAAAGGGAACATATATCAAACTTTATCAATAGGAAGGGTAAAAAGAAAGGAACATCGATATGCAATCACTATTATCAAACATGTAACATTTAGGAAGGGGAAGAGAAGGAAACACATCAATGACAAACCCACTTAGATTTATATTTACCTAGGATGTTGTGAAGAACTAACCCTGGCCACATGTCAGTTTAACGGCAGAACTCCGAAACTTGCAGTCGCCAGTAGGCTAGCAGGTAAAGGTTCAGAATCAGGACAGGTAAAGCCAAATTGGATCAGGACAGGACCACCAAAGGTTAAGACTGGCACCCGCAGTTAAGTTGCAACGCCTGCGCTACTCCCTCTCTGCAGATAAGAGCCAGAACCCTGATTGGGTTATCGATTTCCCCGACAAAGTGCTTCGCCAGCACTTCAGCTTCCCAGAACCCCGATTGGGTAATCGAATCTTCTGACAGAGTGCTTCGCAGCCCTCTGCTCTTGGTCACCTATTGAGTGCGTTGGGTCAGTGACAGGTCAGCTATTCGGACAAGTCAGACAAATTAACTAGCTATGCCTACCCTAGTTATACTATTTTTCAGGTCAGTGTACCACCCCCCAATGTTGCAAGTGTAAGGATCCCCAAATTTGATTGGACAAGGAATGAGGAGAGGTCATCACACCATACCAAAATGACACTTTTCTTTTGAATATTCTATTAACCTTCCCGCCCATCATTTTATTTTTCTCACATATGTTTTATTCCACCGGCAGTGAATGTATCAATAATGATTACAATGTAGTCCATATTTTAGTTCAGCTTCCTTCACAGGGGTCAGGAGTTGACTTTCCCAGGAACATCTTCTAGCAAGTCGTGCCTTGGCCGGGTTTCAATGACAAATGACATAGCTCCTTCTGGAGTTTGACATACGCAGTGTAGCTTTTCAAGATGGAGTAATAGAACCTCTCGGGCCCAAAGATTACAATATATGAAAAGTAGAAAAGAAACAATTTTAGAACACCGAATAAATGAATGCACTGTATACCACTTATTTCTACTCTATTCCCATTACTTTATATTTAACTATTGCGTTAAGGTTCAGCAGAACGAACAGCTTAGCAAAAGCAGCAGTGCAAGCTTCATGCATGCTTTAACACATAGCAGCCATTTTAATTCTAGTGCGCAGAAGCGAAAGATTCCCTCCAAAGCAAAGAGAATGTCATGTCACGTGAGTATGACAGACGCATGCACAGTAGAAAATCTAGCGTAGCAGTGGCCATATTAATGCAAGCGGATTACGGTTAGTAAAAGCACATATGCAAGCTTCCCTCGTATGGTATGTAATGCAATATTAGTAATACGAACATGTTGATTAATTTATTAACGTTCTGTCGAGAGGGTTGAGTACAAGCAAGTCGCGTTCCGTGCGAATCCTTGCTCCATCATAGGCCCGTCTCCCTTCTTGACCCTGAAGTAAAAATACTAGCAAAGATACTGGCTAAGCGTTTGTCGCCCCTGCTCCACAAACTAATACATCCCAATCAATCTGGTTTTGTGACGGACAGGAATACAGCTCTTAACCCGCAGCGACTTCACGGTGTCCTGGGCAGGGCGGGGACTATTAAAGAGGATGCAGTGATAATGTCTCTAGACGCAAAAATGGCATTCAAACTGCTCGAATGGTCTTTTTTATTTGCTACTCTCGAACGATTCAAGTTTGGAGATAGATTTCTATCTTGGATATGGCTTCTTTACTCAGAACCTCTGGCCCGTGTCACGGTAAATGGTGGGCGATCAACAGTGTTTACATTACAGAAGGGGGCAAGGTAGGGCTGTCCACTTTCTCCCTTGATTTTCACCTTGGTCCTCGAACCTCTGGGTATATGGATTAGGGGAGACCCCCTGATTGGAGGACCTAATTGGACGTCAGAATGGGAAGACAGGATCTCCCTCTATGTTGATGACATCTGACTCAACTTGGCCAGGCCATATTTTTCAGTACACAGAATACTGCATATATTCACCCTCTTTCAAAAATACTTAGGATATACTATCAACTGGGAAAAGTTGCTGGTGTATGTTCTGTGTGGGGAATGCCTTGCCCTGGGGCTGTGATGCTAGGAAAGTGACTGATGGATTTTGGGATTTGGGGATCTATGTCACTACTGATCCAACCGTATTCTACAAACAAAACATGGCTCCTCCTCTACTTTGCTTGTGTGATGACGTGCAGCATTGTTAGACCTTGCCCCTCACACTACTGGGCAGAGCAGCCCAGTATAAAATGATAAAGAAAAACAAACAATATCCCAACTGGTAATATTTTAGGAGACAATTAAGTATGTATGCTAAAAGAATTACTAGTACCGAAATAAGGAGACTGAGAACAATTTAAGGCTTAGGTTTGTTAATCATCATATATTTAAACAAGAGGAGGGAAAAACAAATAATAAACAATAAATGACAATTATACAGTTATGGCAGCACTGTATGAACAAATTAAAAACAACCCGATTGTACTTGGTGCTCTGGTATGTGCAGGTGACAAAGGTAGAGACACAAGTAACAAAAACGGACAGCGTGAGCGGCGCAAGGTGAGTGTTAGTGTCAATATATACAGTGAAGAGAGTGGCTCAAGGGCGATTTACAGTGGTGAAAGATTTAGACAGTAATTGATTCGAAATGAGCCATCATAGAAAACTGCGCCATGTTTTGCGCTGTGCTGTCGACGATGTTTCGATCCTCTTGAATTGGGATCGTCTTCAGGATGGGGTTGTGTTCATTAGAGCGTGCTGGAAAGACAATGCGGATCGGAAGTCCAGTACTTAATTGCTTCCAGTTTGTTTTTCCCTCCTCTTGTTTAAATATATGATGATTAACAAACCTAAGTCCTAAATTGTTCTCAGTCTCCTTATTTCGGTACTAGTAATGCTTTTAGCATACATACTTAATTGTCTCCTAAAATATTACCAGTTGGGATATTGTTTGTTTTTCTTTACCTTCCTACCCCGTTCCCAACTTGGTTTACGGGTTATACTCCTGTAGTATTTCACAGTATAAAATGATGGCACTTCCCTGCTTTATCTTCGCTTTGCAAAATACACCGTATCCTGTCCCGGCCAAATATTTCCAAGCAATTGAATCAGAGGTATGCACACTGCTCTGGAACAATGGAATTCGGTGCATAGCATTGACCAAACTTATTAAGGGAAGGTATGATGGAGGAATAGCCCTGCCAGCAATTAAAAGTTATTATTAGGCCTCTCAATTAATAGTCACAAGTCACTGGGTTCACCGGCCGGAAACCGAGCCGGCCTATAGAATGGATAGCTACAATATGACAAACAGTAATTACTCAAGGGCAATTTACGGTGGAGTGAAGAATACACCAAGATACACACCGGCCTTCACTACAGTCACCTTATAGCACGCAGCAACAACCGCTTTAGGGTGGAAAAATAAGATTACCCAGGTCACCCCCCCTCTTAGAGACAGACTGATTGGGGATGTTCTTCAGACATAGTGGGGGAAGGTAACAACGACATTCTTGGTAACTTGTCAAAAAACAATTCAGGTCTTGCCTTGATGTTGCCTCCTTAATATCTGGGATGCTACTGACGTATCAAGAGCTGAGCGTATGTGGGTCTCCATCAGATCCATGGTGGCAAAGCGTAACATAGCTAGAACTTGGAAAGGTGTGACTGGACTTAAATTCAGGGATTGGGAGACGGTTATAGATTGGTTCATGCAGGCGGAAAGAGTGATATATGAGGGGCGAGGATGCCTGAAAAAATGGTCTAAGATCTGGGGAGCCTGGAACAAACGTAGAGGGATGATATGCACACCAGCTAATGACTCCACCCCACAGGAAGGAGACAACTTGGGAGATTAAAGTTCATAAAGCAATAGTGTCACCAAGTAATGATGTAGAATATTTGCACCTAAGTAAGGTGATGTTTACCACTATATAAAAGCACCATGCCAGATCGATGTCAAAGATATTGCAATGTAATTTGTTTTTGGTATTATTCACAGTTTATTCAATAAAAATATTTTTTTTTAAAGGAAAAAGATTGAATTCACAAAAAGATTTTCCTATTTTGGCATCCTTTTTGACAAAAACGGAACATGGACTCAGGCAGTCCAAGCAAGGAAACTGATGTTCATGAAAGCTACTGCCGCCCCAGCTAATTTTGCTAGAAAACTGGGTAGTTGACCACTGGTAGAGCTTCTTCATATCTGCCAGGCTAAGTGGTTTCTACAGCTATGTATGGTTCAGGTGTCTGGGGCTACGCTGATTTGTACCCATTACAATTAGTTGAGAATACATTTATTAGCAGTCCCAAGTAGTACATCTTCTAATGTATGTCATTCTGAACTTGGTGTGCCATATATATCAGATCTCATAAAAATAGAGCCTATTTTATTATGGCACAGGATCTGGACATCATCAAAAACTATGTTCAATCGGGACATTTTAAATGATAGTTTTAAACTTGAACGGGTATCAACTATATCGTGGTTAAAGTATGTCAAAAGTTTTATGTATGACCTTGGGCACTCCGATTTTTATAATGAGCCTAGTGCAATGGCTGCTGTAACTAGAAAAGATCTTAAGGAAAAGTGTCTGATATTACTGGATTCGCTCAGACTATCTACAGAAATTGTGAAGCCAACAGTACTGGCAAATCAAAATGTTTAACAACCTATAGCAACCAGCCCTATCTCAAAATTGTCCCAGGCGAATATTAACCAGATTTAGACCAGGGAATATACATAGATTAACACGTTTTCCAACAATGAACGATTTGGTCAAGAGTTATGGATTTTTGTCCTTATGATGACGTCTCTGAACAATCAACACTTCAAGTTGTTTTATTTTACAAATGTTACTCTCTGCAATGAAAAAGATGGATTTTACCAATTTTAAAGTCACTGAGGGCCAGATGTAGGTCGCCCAATACCGGTCGGTAACGGCCGAAATTACCGAATTTCATCTGTTACCGACCGGTGTTGGGCTTTTTAGATGTAGGTGGCATTTTTTTAGGATTCGGTATTTTACCAAATCGGTAATTTAAAGATTCGGTAAAATACCGAATTCTTAACATACCGATTCGGTAAATTAGGATGCATTCCTCAGTTAAGGACTCGTTATTTACCACCAACTACAAGTTGGTGGTAAATAATGAAAACCTTTGAAAAAGCATTTTTTTGAGGGACGAAGCAGAAGGCAAATTAAATATTTATTTAATTTTCCCTCTGCATCGTCCCTCGAAATCCAACCCAACGTGACCCCACCGCCTCACCGCTGTTACCTGCACGGACGGCTGCTGGTTCTTGGAGGGGCACCACTTGGGGTTTAGGACTCACACCAACAGAGGCCAGCAGCAGGGTCCTGGATAGTTCCCGTTGGTACTGGTCAACTAAGCAGGTCCGGTAAAGAGCCTCTTGAACCTTGTTGTGTCCCTGTAGTTCAAAAAGGAGGTCAGCCAACTGACACTACTATTGGGGTCCTGGGTTCAAGGCAAGCAGGTCCAGTCATCCTCGAGACTGCAGGGCAGTCCTTCTTCAGATCTCCTCAGGTCCAGGAGTGTTTTGAGCAGAAGTATGTGGGTCCATATTTATGCCCAGTACCAGACTGGGAGTGTAGGCCAACCCTTTGTCCATGCCCTAAACCACTTCTGGTCAGTCCCTCTACCTTCAACAGAGTTTAGAGACATCCTGAGTAATGCAGGGAAGGCAGGCCTGGGTGTGCACTACAGTTGTCAGCAGTGGTGACTCAACCATTGGGGGTGTGAGGGTTTTTCCCTACTAGCTATTCTCACATCTGCTCCATTCCTATTAAAATGTCTGCTTAATGACCTTCTGTTTTCATGCAAAAATTGCAATACAGTGCCAGCAGAAGAGGGGGCTTCATTGTCTTGATTTGTATTATGCATACGTGAGGGTGATGGTTGTACAGCCCATCCTCCCATCATAATACAATAGGTTACATGTTGTATTTACCTCGGGCACTGCAGCATGTCCGCAAATTTAACTTCTGGGCCTGTCAATCACACACCCTAAAGCCCTGTCAGAAACTAGGATAAAGAGCTTTATCTTGGCTTTTGATTGGACAGATGCTCTTGGTACACAGCAGGAATAAGCTGAGTGTCAGTCATGACAGCTTCAGCTTACTCCTTCTGGTGGATGGTAGGGTGGAGTCATGGGGTGTGAAGTCTGTGAATCTTGGGCCTAGTAGCGTGGAGTGTGAAGTGCTTTAGAGGAAGCTGATCTTCACCGTCCATGTTCCAAGGTAAGAATAATTGGAAGTTTTTGTGTGGGTATAATGAGTGTGTGAAATGTTTGTCTGTAATGTGTGTGCACGTATGTCTTGAGTGCAAGCTTGTGGAAGTGGTGCTTGTGTGGAGGATATCAGCTGAATGTGTGAATGCTGTGGCACAAGATGTTTTTAATGAGCAAACACTCCTATATGTTTCGTATAAAAAGTAGTACTTGTCTCTCTGGGGGCACTGGTAAGTTCATATAAAAACCTGATGTGATTGCTCCTAAACTGCAAAAGCCAGTAGTCTTGTCTGAAAGCCATGGGACATAAGAGGCGGGACCATGATGTTATTTAGAAGGAACAGACTAGCAGTAAAATTGGTCTTTGAATTTAACTGCCTGCATGGCAAGGTTGGCGTTTCTTGAAAAAACTATTTATCAGAGTAATGTAAAAGCAAGCAGATGGATTGGTGTTATCTGGAAAGCTCTTGTTAGGTCGAGCCTAGCGGCAGCATACATGCACTGCTCGCTCTGCGAGACTGCTGTAGTAGAGTATGGCAGAGAAGCTGCGCCTACTCTCTGCCCATATTTTCCATTTGCTTGCATCATTGTCTTTCATAAATGCTGCCTTCGGATTTGTTAATTGGCTTGTTAGTCCCTCCTTATATGGCCTTGTGTTCATTTGTAACCCTCGATGGTGACTGGCCCCTTTACTTCGGTTGTTACACGGGACCTGTTATTTAGTCTGTAAGCACTATTTACTTTATGGAGTTTCTCTTACTGCAGGCCAGACATGCGCTGCTTCAGCTGAAACCGCTTGTGTTTTTTTAAGCAGCACGGCTGCCCCTGTAACACAGGTGCCTGCTTTCAATCACTTTAACTCGGCATTATCATGTGTCTGTTTCAACCCAAGCCCCCCCACCTAATCCAAGTAAAGTGTATTTAGAAATAATTAGCAAATTAAGTCATGTGAATTCCAGGTAGCACATAATCGTGTGGTAATGGGCTGGAGCTGACAACAGCACACCTGTGTTACATGTCATTTTTTAATTTATTTTATTTTACAGAGTTTTATATAGCGTGAACTTGCCCTGAATCGGGTATCAGAGCGCTTTACATAGCACCAGTTGCATTACATGAGGACACATTCATTTATTTTTTATTTTTTTGTTAGGCACGGGGAGATTAAGTGATTTGCCCAGAATCACAGGATGTCCAGCGTCATTGCCAAGACTCGAACCCAGTTCCCTAGATTCGAAGTCGACCGCCCTAGCAGTTAGGCCCACTCCTCTCTCCTCTCCCCTAATGTCATCTGCACTAAGCCACATGAAGGGTTGTTTTCAAAAGCCTGTTTTTTTAACAACAACACCCCCAATATCACCACCACCACCAATACCACCACCAACAATATCACCACCAACAATACCATCAATAACACAACCAGCAATACCACTACCATTACCACCATCAATACCACCACCGCCAATAGCAATACCACCACCATAAATACCATCAATACCAATACCAAGATGTCCTGATGGTGAATTACAGCGTATTTCATATTTCACCACTGCAAGGCTATTAGTCCCATAGGATAGAATGTGAGGTTGCTTATAACATCTTATAAGCATATCTTCCCATTGGGACAAGATAGGGAAATGGATTTTGGTATGCCTGGACTCAGAAGGTAAAAATGCATCTTTTAGTAAAGATGATGTTTATGTTCTGTTTGAAAATACCACTTGCTAAGCCATCCTGTGAGCCTCTGCTGGTTTTGTGGATTGACTATCTAGCTTTGGAGTGACAGGGGCTGGGGATGTGGATTCAGTGTAGACAGCCACTGGGGGGTTGAGGTGTGTCCTGCCCTTCCTGGATGAGTCGGGGCTGGGCTGAATAGACTTGGGCTGCATTTAGAGTAGTGGGAGGAGATTTCCTTGCACCTGAATGGGCCTGGTCTTCATTACATTATGTGGTCTCCACCTTCTGCTGGTAAGCTGGGCCCGCGAGAACAGAACTGGTTTGGACTGAGCCCGAGCCTCTCTGCCTGAGAGTTCAAAGAGAAACTGGTTATAAATATGGGGGACCAAACCCCAGAATTTTAGAACTCGCTGGAATCAAGGAACCTGCCAAGAAGTAGAGCTGGAAGAGCTGCCAGGAGAAGTATATGGCCCCTTTGCTATGTTATTGCTTTGTTGGGCTGGTCTGCAGTTGCTGCTTCTGCCTTGGGCAGTGAAAGGACTGAACTCAACTTTCTTTACTTGTGATGAGGATCTCTAAGGGCTTGAAGCTGAGCTTCCCTCCTGTTCTGAAGTCTCAGGGACTGCAAATACTTCACTAACCTCTGGGTACCGCTTCTGAAACCATTGTTTCAGTTGCCACAGAGAAGGGAAAAGCAACCGACTCTGTCGCTGGCTCCATGTCCCGATGGCACCGCAGAAATCACTGCCACATCTCGCACCGCAATCCTGGTCTCACAAATGACCAACGCCGCCGCACCGCTGCTTGCCCAGTGACCTGTGAGCACCGCACTCTGCACTGCCTTGCTTTACTTCACCACCCTGACCTCACTGACGCAGTCACAGCCTGCTGACTTCGACACCCGTGACTGGATCGTGGCTGGGGCCACCACTCGTACGTTTTACGACACACCACCTCATCCCACACAGCAGTCTAGGCTGACTGACGCCAGATCCTGCTACCCAGCTCTGTCACTTGCACAGTGAACTGCCAGCACTGCACTGTGAACTGCCAGCACTGCCACACTCCACATCATAGCCCTGGCTTCACCGACGCCACTGGACCACGCCTTGAGGGAACCGCACGCTGCACTTCACATGGCAACCGTGACGATTGCCATGACCGGCTCACACCAACGTCGGACACAATGAAAAAGGTACTATTTACAAGACTGCCCACACAACGGTCAGACAGAACTGTTGGATTGTATTGTTTTTAGTATCGCAATAGCCCCAGACGGAGCTACCAACTATTTCTGCAAAGTATATATTTTAGAATCAATCATTTTTATTTTGTGGAAAGTAAAATCAGTGCACACAGCTTCCTGTCTACATCCCATGGCCGGCAGAGCGATATATATATAGCTGTCATACTCACAGCCCGGAGGCCGACCATGGAAAAATCACACGTGTAAGACTTCTGCAATGACTTCCACATTACAAACAACCAGCATACATCTAAAATAAAACAAAAAAATAACAATAGAAGTAAATTCTTGTCCCAGCAATGCACTCGAGCAGGAGTTTAGTACCAATATGTGATTCATTTAAAAGCGGATACCTCCCCCACAGTATTATGTGCAGTATGATGTGCTCTGTATATGATATGTTCCTATTCTTTAGGCATCAAGGGCCTGCCCACTTCAGTTTCCCAGTGCACCTGCGCTTTAGTATGTGGACCAGAAGGAAGCGCCATAAGCATGGAATATAATTCGGAAATGAGCCGGCGGTCATCTGCCTTGCGCACTAACCATTTTTCAAATGCAGTCAGGGGTCTGGACATGAGGGCAAAGTTAGCGGGAGAAGTCACCCAGTGAGAGACCTGGCTATACGGGAATGCGTCCTTAGCCAAAAGATCATAGACCTGTCGCAGCTGGGCAAAGGGTATCAACCCCTCTGTGTCAAAGTGGGACCCGACTCGTTTGCATCCCTCCTCTCGCCATCTCTGAAACACTATTGACTTCTGCCCTGGCGGAAAATCAGGGTTATCTACAATGGGAGACGTAGGCAATGGAAATGATGTCCACCCTTTCTTCAAGGCTACTCTGTCCCAGTCCTTGAGGATAGGCAAGGTGACAGGTGAAGAATAGAGCCCCCACGCTCTATTCTTCCCCTGTCCCCCACAGTTCCCTCCAGATATTTGCCCCAGCAACTGACTGATCCATAAAATTCCAATGTTTACTGGACAGTGGCCTGTTACATTCCATTAAGTAGTAGAGACACGCCGCTTGGTAATAGCCACCAATGAGCGGGAGTACCAAACCCCCCTGTGCTTTCGTACGTGTCATTTGCATGAGAGAAAGTTGTGGCTTTTTCCCTTCCCACACAAATCTATTGATAAGGTTCTGCAGTTTCCTGAACATTCCTGGTGGTGGGGTCATCGGCAGCATCTGGAAGATGTATAAAATGTGCGGCAGAACCATCATCTTCACTGCCGCTATCCTCCCGAACCACGCCAAACGCAGCCGCCTTGGTCGTGTGTGCCAAAAGCAGGGCATTGTTCAGCTAAACTGTCTTCCCGATGGTCGGCGTCAACTTAACCTCCAGATATGTTATCTCTGCAGATGTCCAGTGAGTAGAGACTCCACTTCCTCCGAGGGAATGAATAGGTTCAGGACCATAGATTTCCCTTAATTAACTTTTAACCCCGAGACTTCCCCAAATGCTGCAAGTTCCTCAAGTATAGCTGAAAGAGTCGTCCTGGGCTGTGTAAGCGATAGAATCACATTGTCTGCGTACAGAATAATTTTATGGACATCAGCCCCAAACCTAAGTCCCATAACCCTCCGATTGGACCGAAACCGTTGAGCGAAAGGCTCCATGTAGAGCGCAAATAAGAGCGGTGACAGGGGGCATCCATGCCTCGTCCCCCGCACAATAAAGATGAAGTCGGACTTGCACACATTGACCCGCACAAACGCCCTGGGAAAATTGTATATGCACCTAATCCATTTAAAAAAGTTCTCACTGATCCCATATCTGGTAGCATTGTGAATAGATAGCCCCAACCCACATGGTCAAAGGCTTTTTCGGCATCTATGCATAAGAGAAAGGCCGGCATTCGAGATATCTGCGTGCTATCTATGAGGTGCATCAGATGTTTGGCATTGTCACCTACCTGCCTGGACGGAATAAAACCCAATTGGTCTGGATCAATGATGTCCGCCATAAGGGGGTTAAGGCGCATGGACAATATTCCCACAAAGAGCTTTGCGTCGATGTTAAGGAGCAAAATAGGCCTGTAGGACCTGCATGCCTGTGCATCCTTGCCCGGCTTCAGAATAACCGAAATAGCCGCTTACGACATAGAGGGGGTCACCATTCCAGAATGAAGAAAAGAGTTAAACAGAAGGGTTAAAAAGGGAGCCAGCTCCACACAAAACTTCTTGTAAAAGGATGCCGTAAATCCGTCTGGACCTGGCTTCAATCTAGAAATTGCGGAAATCACTTATTCAATGCGGATTGCCGCCTCAAGTTCCTCTATCGCGGTACTAGGGAGAGGTGTTATGCCACAGATGCTCAGATATGCATGTGGGTCCTGTGGTGGCGAATCCTGATCGGAATAGAGAAGTTGATAAAAATTGCTGAAGGCATCAACAATCTGCTCATCGGCCGACTGGTCTTTACGCTTGTGATCACGAATCGACTGAATCAATGATGATTGCGTCTTAACGCGAAGCCTATGCACCAACATTTTCCAACACCGATCACTGCTAAGATAGAATTTGTGTCTCAACCTGAGGAGGTTATGCTCCGCTCTATCCAGATCTAAGTGCTTCAGCGCACGCCTGCATTTTTCTAGCTCCCACCATACCTGTGGCGCCCCGGTGTGCTTATGAATTGCCTCTAGCTCTCCTACCTCATTCTCTAAAGCTGCACGGTTTTCTCTGCGAATGGAATTATAGGTTGCTTCAATAACAATGAACTCCCAGCGTGCCACCAGTTTCAGGGCCTCCCAAACCGATGTCAATGACGCGTACTCCACATCATTTGCATGGAAATAGTGTACTATAGTGTCTTGCATGCGCTTCACCACGTCTTCGGAGTGCAGCAGATTCTCTCCAAGCCGCCATCAGGCAGAAAGTCTTGTGAACTCTGCGCAGGGAGGAGGACCGAAATGAGGGCGTGATCGGAAAGAGAGCGGGGCATAATGTCTGAGGAATGGAGGCTGGGCATGAGCGAGGTAGAGCCAAAAAATTATCAAGGCGCACATATGTTTTATGTGCTGCAGAGTAATATGTATAGTCTTGATCAGTAGGATGCTGAATCCACCACACATCACACAGTCCACTATCTATCAGCCACACCCTTCCTGCCGATGACAGAGCTCCAGCCTGATGCGTCCGCTGCCCTGACCTGTCCCGTCCTTCATCCATCACCAGGTTCAAATCCCCTCCCACCAGAATTGCGGGTCCGTTGAAGTGAGAACCGATGACAAGGTGGAGAGAAAGAAGGGTTCCTGCTTCTCATTCGGGCATATAGTGACCCAATAGTAAGGTGAGTCCCCCCCACTGCAACCTAATAGCCAACAACCGCCCCTTAATTTCTGCCACTGTTGATATTATCTTGCATTGGCCCTGGGCCCCTGTTAAGATAGCCACCCCGTTTTTCTTGGACGGCCCCGCAGACCATACTTGTTATGGAAATCACCTGTCACGCATGCGCAGAACATCTTTGGTGAGCAGATGCGTCTCATAGAGTAGACAAATTTCACTTTCAGCATTTTCATGGAGGGAGAGCACTGCAGCGCGTTTGATCGGATTGTTTAGCCCACGAACATTCAGTCTCACCACCTTAAGATCCCTGACCATATATCAGTCTGAGAGGGGCACTGTATGGCTAATGCCGGTATCTGTCCCTTACATGAAGCAGAACAACAGCCCTGGTTCTTCTTTTGGTAGGTCACCCTAGTACCAGAACTGATGCGGAGGAGCCCAACTGCAGCCCAAACAAACCCCAACCCCAAGATTGCCAAACAATACTGCCCGTAAATGAAGAAACGTTAACAAACAAAACATGACCAAAGTTTGTCACAATGGGTAATATCCGGGAGATCGTGGTTGCGACTAACACCCAACCCAAGGAGAGTTCGGGACGTTACCACCTCAACAGTGAGGAACTGTCAAAACGTTCAACTGGTCACTACATTCCACCCCTCCGACGCCCTTCTGTGTGCCCACTCCAGTGCCACCAGCTGACATCTTCACGGGGTGAGAGGGCTGTCGGTAGCCTGCTCTAAGGAGGAAAGTACTACCTCCTTCTCCTTGTCTTGTGTGGCCTGGTCAGGTTTCTTCAATGGGGGCGATCTACCCACCCGCTGCCAACCAGAGGTGCAACGTGCACTTTGCGACTTGGGACTCTGCGCCTTCTGTGGGTGTTGTATGCTTGAGGGCGAGGATTCCCATTGCTTCCTCAAGTGATCTGAGTTGCAGCAACTTGACCTGATGATTAAAAATTAGACAGAATGGGTGGCCCCATGCATAGGGAACATTGTTCTCTCGTAAATGTGTGGTCACTGGTTTGAACACCGTCTCTTGATGAGGGTGGAGGCCGCCAGATCTTGAAAGAGCTGGCTGGCAGCCACGGAAGCAAATAGGTTGGGCCTTGCGGGTTTTCCAAAGTATGCGCTCTTTTAAACGGAAGTCGTGTACGAACACTAAAATGTCAGGGGGAGGCGCTTTATAACCTTGTGGGAGACCCACACGATGGACCCGATCCATTTGAATGTCTGAGGCCTCCTCCTCATCGAGGATTTGCTGGAAGAGCACGCTGACATACGGTCTGAGATCATATCCTTCCTCTTTCCATGGGGCCGCCTTGATGCGCACATTATTCCGCCTGGAGCAGTTCTCCAGATCCTCGGCGTGGGCCTGAAGATCGATGTTTTGCTCACTGAGGTGCAACATTTCTTGTTGTAAGTGATAGATCTCTTCATCCCTAGTAAGGTCGTGCTCTTCAAGGGTCGCCACCTGCTCCCCAATCTCATCTACATCGCGACACACCTCTTTTAAATCTGAAGCCTGTTGGTATCTCAGGTCTTGTATATCCTCTTTTATGGCAGAGAAGAGTTCCACCATAAAGGCTTTAGTTGCTGGGGAGTCATCACCCTATGATGAGCAGGTCCCCTTTTCATTCTGGGCCGCTGAGTGACCGGACTGTTTCAGGAGGAGTTCCTTTAAAGATTTCTCCTTATGCGCTCAGGCTGCAGCCAAGGTACTCACCTTCCGTCTCTCGCTCCGCAGATCCCAGTTGCCTCACACAGTCCCAGTGCCAGAACAGTGTGCCCTGCCTTTGGACACCTTCTGGGCGGCGAAGCTCCCCGAGCCCTCTCACACAGAACTACTCCAGGACCCACCATCCGCCGCAATGCTGATTGCAATTACCCCTCTCAAGGCCCTACCAGACAGCTGGCTCACTAAAGACTCTTCTCCTTTGCCCAATTCGCCACTCAAGCGCCCCGTCCGCCAATACCAGGATCAAGAGGCCTCACCGTAGTCCCAACCACTCTCCGACCTCTCAACTCTCCTTCCGTAGACCCATCGTCTTCAAGGCCCTCTGGCACTGGGCAGTTAGTATGTGAAACCATCGCCCGAGGGGCTCTCTGGGACCGTAGTTCAGGCACAAACCGGCCACCGCTCCAAGGACCGACCAGGCTTGTCCCAAACCCAATCTCACCCAGGCGTGCCCACTCCTCAGTCTCACTCCACTGTGGCTGCCAGCCTTGAGTGCTTCTTACCGTGCCACCACCCAGCACACGTGCCCAATTCAAACCTTCCGGTCTGTACCACCGCCATCACTGTTGAAGGGGTTGCTCCGGCACCACGGGAGCACCAGGCCAACAGTCCCTGCTCTCTGCGCAGTGCCACTGATCAAGATGACTGCGGTACTCGTTGCCCCCAGGCCCTGCTCAGGCCTAATCTCCATAATCAGGGCACGTGTAGTCTCTGCCTGGAGAGGGGGAGCCTCTTCTTTGCACACCTGCTCAGGCAGTCAACATGCTGAAATCAAATTGCTGCAGAGGCACGGCAGTCTATATACTGCGGGGGTCCACCGTCGCAGCCCCCTGTCGCACTGGCTACAGTGACACACAGCTTGCGGCCCCACTCTCCTTCTCAGCATCACCCTCCAGCATCCTCTGTCCGCCAACCTACGGACCAAGCTTGCCACACTAGGCCGTGTCGTGCCACACACAAGGCATCTTACTGCTCTCCTGCAGCTCGTAGGTGGACCAGCCCGGCTATAAGTACAGCAGCTGCAACCGGGCCACTCATTCAAACTACAGCACTCCACCACAGGGAAAGCGAGCGCGATCCACCTACTCTCAGCGTTTGGGCACCGGAGCTCCGCCTGCAGATCTCGCCCTGGCCAGCAGCCAGCTACTGCAAGATGGCGCTGTCACTGTACATTGCTCCGTGGCAGGATTGCAGGTTGTGGCGCCACCTCTGTACACCTCACTAGCCCTCGTCCCCGCTCTTCATAGACGGGCATCACCTCTGGACCGCTCCTGACACTCTGAATCCTCCATCGGAGCTGCGCTCCCTCTCTAACGCTATAGGCTGCCGAAGTTCATAGGAAGAGGGTTGCCACCCGTGAGATTCGTTCCGCCACTGCAGCTCAAGGCGGTTGAGCAATACCAACTCCACCGACGGGCGGATGGCACGAGAGGTGGGTGATGTAACAAGGCTAAAGCTTGGTGGCGCAGGAGGGACAGGATTCCAAGGCTTATCTCGCCGCCATCTTGGCCACGCCCCCCAAAGTATATATTTTAAAGTACTGTATGTTAGAGTCTTATCGTTTTGGTCTTGTTTTGAATATATACAAATATTGGATATTTTTCTAAACTAGTGTGCTGTCCTTTTGTAGTGTTTTCACTGTATTACTGTTGGTTATGTGCAAATGCTTTACACACTGCCTCTGATATAAGCCTGACTGCTCATGCCACTCTACCAAAGGGGTAAGCGAGGGTTATTTTGGGAGTGTAACTCCCTTACCCTGACTAGGAAGAAGGGTCCCTACTGGGACAAAGTTGCAAACCATTGCCAACTAGAGACACCCATTTCTAACAGGATGCTGCCCAGCAAGTCATCTGGTTAGGTCTCAAAAGATAAGGCTAATCTGAGCTCCTGAGAGTAATCCATAGATTGGAAGTCCTTCTTATATGCATTTTTCGAATTGTTTGAGGAAATCTAGTCCATTGTCTGCAATGAACAGACATTTTCACATCTTCCTCTACAAAGAGCTCCTGGACATTGATTGAATCTGGGTTACAGGAACACTACATAAAGTAATCATGACAATCATATACTGTGGCTTCTTAAAATTCAAAATGGATATACAATGTGCTGTGCTATAGTTGTTTATTAAAAATAAAATTATTCAGAAACACATGAAGGAATTTATTGGTTGTGTTTCTCCTTTGATTCCTCCATGAGCCCCATCTACTGACACTTTTATGACATTCCAATTCCCTTTTATGACCATATGATATCTCAAGAAAGAATCTGTTTGAGTGGGAGACCAACACCAAAACATTTGCCTGCTACAGTAATCTGCAAGATTACATGTAACACAATAGCTGTCTACAGCTTGTAATGTAGTGTAATAACAGTCCACTGCTACAGGCCCATTGGCTTTAACAAATCCTTTTCACAATGGATAAGCCAAGCCTACTGTCGCTGTTATAATGATTCACAATAAACAGACAAGACCTCTGCTGTCTGACTTAACTTTGCCAGTGCACCAATCTGGCCTCATGCTTGTCACCAAAGCCAACACAGGTCTACTGTTTTTTAGTGTACAGTTTCCCACAAGGCTACCACTAGGCACACAGACATAAAATTACAAAGGCATACAAAATTACAGTTGTTTGAGCAAAATATCTCTTCTAAGAGGGCCTAACTAGGACTCTCAAAGAGCAAATCTATATCCAGGGCTTGTCACACTGGTTAAACACCAACACCATTACATACTGCAGTAATCTGTGAGATTCCATGTAACAGGATCATTAGCTACATACTGTCATGAAGAGTAATAACAGTCCACCAGTAAATGTATTGTTGTTAACATATGCTTTTCATAATACATTTGCCAGTCGTACTGCCTTTATTGTATCATTTTCATAACTAACAGATCAGGCCTGGATCTATGATTGTGTTGTATTGTAGGAGTTCTTATACAGTGCAAACTGCCACCCTACGGGTATCCTGGCGCTCAGATATAAGGACACAACCGTCAAGTGAAAGGGCTGGAGAGACTAAACAGAGAGGAGTCATGCTTTAGGAAAGAGCCATGTTTTTAAGCTCCTTCTGAACTCAGTTAGGGAATTAATCTGTCTGATGCTCTGTGGCAGCTCATTCCAAAGATGAGCAGCAGCCACACTGAAGGCCCTCCCCCCATCCTAGAACGCTTGAATATAAGAATTACCAGCAGGCTAGCACTAGAGGAACGAAGCTGTCTTTTAGGGAGATACCAAGCAAACCTTTCCTGTAATGGGACTGGGCCCAGTCCGTGTACCGCTCTATGAACAAAACAGAGTGATTTAAAATGAACCTTTTCCTTGATAGGCAGCCAGTGGAGATCTCTGAAAGCAAGAGTAGTAGAGGAGCCGCATTGCCTATTTAGCCCCAAATTTGCCACTGCCGACTGGACTCTCTGCAACCCCTGAAAGATATACTGCGGAGACCCCAAATACAAAGAGTTGTAGTTGTCCAGTCTGCTCAACACTGTGCTTCTTACTACAAGGGAACGCGAGTCCCTAGGTAGTATTGGAAGTATCGGACGCAGCATACGCATCAGACCAAAGCACACGCTAGCTGTCTTGTTTGCTTGGTAACCACCCTGCAGTCTGTCGCATACACTCTTGAAACGTATCCATGGAAACTGCCTGTTTCCCTTCCATGGAAAATGCCAGGTGAGTATCGTCCGCATAGTTGACCAAGTCAACCCCGAACGATTTAATGATGGGAAACAAAGGCTGCAGATAAATATTAAAGAGAATGGGGCTAATAGCAGAGCCCTGCGGTACCCCATAAACTAACAGGGATTTGAAGGATGTAAACGGTGCCAAGGTTACCACCTGCTGTCTCCCCACCAGATAGGACCGCAGCCACTGCAGAGCCCGTCTCCAGTCGTTCCATTAAAATAGAGTGACTCACCATGTCAAATGCGGCCGACATATCAAGAAGCACTAAAACAGTGGCACTCCCGTTGTCGGCCCGCATACGCAGGTTATCCATCATGGTGGGCAAAGCTGACGCAGTCCCGTGACCCGGCCAAAACCCGAACTGTTCCTTGTCCAGCAGTTGATTCTCTTCCAAAAAGCAGGATAAAATCCTGCTTACAGCCTTTTCCAAGATTTTAATTGGAAAAGGAAGGAGAGAGATTGATCTAAAACTTGCTGGATTTGTCGGATCCAGAGAGGACTTCTTAATCAGGGGTGTCATCAACGCCTGCTTCCTTCCCTCCGGAATGGAACCTTCTTCTAGGGACTGATTACATATCTGCCGTAACCAGCGGAAGGTCGTTTGGCCGTAGGTCTTCCAGACTTTGTGGGGCAAGGGGTCAGAGGGAGATCCTGAGGATACACCATGCGCCAAGGTGTTAAAAGTGAGGTCTGTAAAAATTTGAAAGCTATCCAGGGTGGTTAGCTGTCCCAAATCCCCTTCCACCGCCTGTGTAGAATTGTCCTGAGCGACGGTATCGTTAGCTAGAAAGGCTCCCACAATTTTGGCCACTTTATCCGTAAAGTGGGAGGCAATCTCATCGCACAGTTCTGCGAAGCCACCACTTTGTTGCTCAAGTAGGTTGGGGCAGAGAGGTCTCTGACGAACTTGAAGAGTGCTTTAGTACCATTAGATGCTTGTGAGATAGAGTTGGCATAAAAATTGGCTTTGCACTCTAAAATAAGCTGCTTGTATTTAATCTGCGCTACTCTCAGTTCTTGCTTATCCACCTCTAGGTACTTCCTTCTCCATTTCCTCTCTGCCTTCTTGCATAATAAGTGTAGCTGTTTCAATTCATCGTTATACCATGGTGCTGAGATTTTATTTCTGATTCTTAGTTTTTTTACCGGGATTAATTGATCCAGAGCATCTGTTATATATTTGTGATAGGTGTTATAATTCTCCTTTACTGTAGAGGAAGCGCTAAAGAAATTGGCATTAGGGAGGGTTAAAAAGGCACTATTCTTTCCTAATTTTGCCCACTCCCTTCCTTTCCGGTAGACCACTAATTGTTTAGAATTATACACCAGGCAGGGTAGCGTAATTCTAAAATGAATTAAATAGTGATCCGTCCAGTTTTGAGGTGTTATGTTTAATACTTCATGTAGTAAACGCTAACCACACGGAAGTTAGGTTCTAAGTAGATTTATTGCAGAAGAAGAACAGCTTAACAACCACAAGTAGGAAAGAGATATTCTCCCCAGTAAGACTCCTGAGCAACAGTATCAGAGAACAAGGAAAAACATTCCATGTGACATAAACTAATTCTAAATGACATCAAGATATGGAATACCACACACCTCCCCCCTTTAATAAAAAAACAAACAAAAAAAGCAAAAAAAACACAAAAAGAAAATAAATAGCAATAAGTAGGCTATAACATAGTCTTTAAACTTTAACATAGTCTTTAAACTTTAAAGGAACACATTTTACACGTTCACTGCGTCTTAACGAAATTTCATGATAATCTCCATTCAATGAATGATTATCCACTTCGACATCTGCATCTGATCTGACATTAGAATTAATCACTACATCAGAATTATTTACAATTCTATTTTCAAGATTGTCATATACCTCATGTGTGCCAGAAAAACCATTAGAGTTGTGATCCAATACATTCCTTTCTGGCAAAGAAATCTTTTGAGTGAAAGGAACAACAGTAGTCTTGCATAAGGAAATTCTTCTCAAATTCCATATTTTACCTCCTTCCACTCTAACAGCTTTGCTGAAAACTTCAATTACTTTAACGAGATCAGACCATTTTGATATCCTCCTGTGTAATAATCCTCCCAATTTCACACGTACAAAATCACCGACTTTTAATCTGCAAACATTATACTTCCTCTTAGGAATGTGCTGAACCATCTTTTCCTGGTATTTACCAATTTTATCTTTCAATTCTTTAAAGTCCACCTCATAAGAAGAATTACTTTTTAACCACCAAGGTAAAAGTCGGGAACCTGGTTTCCTGCCACGTAATAATTCGAATGGAGATAAACCTGTCACAGAATTGGGAGATAAACGATAAGTTAACAAAGTCGTCTGGAGAGCTTTTTTCCACTTCAAACCACTCTTCACAGCTAGCTGACAAGATTCCTTGATGACTCTGTTAAACCTCTCGACTTGGCCATTAGCTTGTGGAAAATAATTTGAAGTTCTTTTATGTACAATTCCACATTTACTAAGAAAATCTTCAAGTTCCTTACTGATGAACTGTGGACCATTGTCCGAAATAAGTTCCTCAGGTAAACCTTCTCTCGAAAATATTTCATCAAGAAATTCAATCACATTCTCAGAGGAAATTCTCTCTACAATCTTTAATTCTGGCCATTTTGAGAAGTAGTCAACTAAAACCAAAGTAAATAACTCTTTTCCAGATTGATAATTAAAAGGTCCAATGATGTCAATAGCTACTCTCCGCCAAGGACCTTTGGCATATTCAATAGGCGTCATCTCAACAGTGACACTCTTCACAGACTTGTCGCTTGACAAACAAGGAGAACAATTCCGTACCCAATTATCAACCATGGCCACCCAATTATCAACCAGGCCACCAGTAATGTTCCCTAATCCTCCTTTTAGTTGTGGACATACCCATGTGTCCTTCATGCGCCAACTTACAAATAGTGTCCCTGAGCTTCAATGGAGGAAAATTTTTATCAGATCTCACAATAATGTCCTGATTCAACATTAATTCATCTCTGACTTTGTAAAATGACGCTAATTAACCAGATAGTTTCCTCTCCTCAGG
Source organism: Lissotriton helveticus (assembly GCF_964261635.1). NCBI lineage: Eukaryota > Metazoa > Chordata > Amphibia > Caudata > Salamandridae > Lissotriton > Lissotriton helveticus. The sequence goes on along the minus strand of NC_136067.1, from coordinate 1,070,842,401 downwards.
CCAGCCATTAGTCAAGAATTGCTTAACCAATTTCAAAACTTCATCATTATTCGTAGCTTCTAACCAATCCTTCTCTGACAAAACCAAAGAACCCTCTTTACTTAAAATCACATTCACATCTGCAATGGAGTATGCAACATCATATTCAACATTTTTACCAACAATTACACTCGCAGGAAAACGTGACATACAATCTGCATGAACATTCAAACGTCCAGGAACATACACGACTTCACAACGGTATTCCTGTAATTTGGCTGCCAACCTTGCTAAACGAGCAGTAAGTACCCTTCCACCACCTGCAGACAACATAGTGATTAAGGGTTTGTGGTCAGTTCTCAAAGAAAACTTAGTTCCCCACAAAAACTGTCTAAAATGTTGAGATGCCCAAGTACAGGCAAGCAACTCTCTTTCAATTGTTGAATAATTCTTTTCAGCGTCACGTAAAGCTTAGAGGCATACGACACAACAAATTCACCAGACCTGTCTTTCTGCATTAATACCACACCTAAACCAACGTTACTTGCGTCAACATAAACAATGCACTCCTTACCCACCGAGTATGGCCTCAAAAATGGAGCTTCAACAATTTTGCATTTCAAAATTTCAAAAGATTCCTGTTGTTCCTTACCCCACTCAAATTTTGCATTTTTTTTTTAGCAAAATCCTCAATGGATGTACAATGTCTGAATAATTACGTACAAATTTTCCATAAAATTCAGTCAGACCTAAAAAAGAAAGCAACTGTTCTTTTGATTTGGGTGTAGGAGCATTAACGATACACTGCACATGGTTAACCTTAGGCTTGATACCATCCTTCGAAATTTCATGGCCTAAATACTCCACTTTCTCTTGCCTGACCTTGCATTTATTAAATTTCAAGGTAAGACCTTTAGACCTTACTTTTTCCAAAACAGAAACTAAATTCTCATCGTGTTCACAGGTGTCTTTCCCAAAAATCAATATATCATCCTGGAAAGCTATAGCCCCTTTACATTCCATCAACAACTCCTTCATTAAACGTTGGAAAACAGAAGCCGCGCTCGCTAAACCAAAAAGCATACGCAGATATTGGAACATGCCTTCTGGAGTAACGAATGCAGTTAACTTCCTAGAGTCATCATGCAGTTCCACCTGGTGGTAGGGACTAGCTAGGTCGATGGTGGAAAATACAGTGGCTCCAGATAATGCGGCAATTAACTCATGGATATTAGGCAAGGGGTGTTTATCTATCCAAATTTCTTTGTTAAGACTGCGAAGATCCGCACATAAACGAAGATCACCTGAACTTTTAAGTGATAGTACTATAGGCGAAACCCAAGGAGATGATTCAATTGGCTCAATTATGTTCTTTTTGACTAAATCATCCAACATTTCCTTTAATTTTGGTCTATAAGCTAAAGGAACATTTCTCACCCTATGCTTAACAGGGACAGCATTATCATTCAGTATAATTTTGTGTTTACAGTCAACATAGTACCCAATTTCTCATTAAAGATTTCAGGAAACGTTTCTAAAACCTTCTCAGTAAAACCAACATTGCTAGATGAATTCAGGGTTAAATTTACCATTGAGTCAATTTTTGGTTTTACATGAGGAAACTCATCAACATAGACCGGAGGATCGGCATTTGGATCTAATTTTATCCCCAAATCACGTTGATGAGGCCAACTAAGAATAGATACTCCTTTGGTAGCGACATAAACTTTAGCTCTGGTGTCCCTATTCTTAAAGGATATCTTCGCCCAGAAAAATCCCTCTAGAGCAATTTTTCGTCCAGTGTACCCACCAGGATATATATCCGGACTTAATAATTCTCTTTGGCACCACAATTGTTCAAAGATATTTTTGTCAATGATGGTGTACCATGCACATGATTCAACAAAAATCTCAACGGGTTTATCATCCATTAAAATTGTACATGAAGGAAAATTCCATTGAACACACTCATCCACAGAAAGTATACAATTCAAACTATTAAGAACCTCTTCTTCTTCAGGTGATATATAATTAATTTTCTGCCCTGACTTGCATACGTTACCAAAATGCCCTTTTCTCTTGCATTTTACACACATTTTGTCCCAAGCAGGACAACCTCTGTAATTGCCTACATGGTTGGAACTCCCGCATCAATAACAAAGTATTGTACCTCTTTTCACAAAACTTCTGTTTTCATTAGCGTTTCTTACATATTCTTTCTTGAAATTACTTTTACAACTAGAAACACTCGAGGTAGGTTGACTTTTAACAATAGCTACTTCAGTCTCAGGTACATGTGTCTTCTGATTCTTCCCTCTAATTTCTGACACGAATAATTCAGAGTGTTTATGCCTTTTGCTATATTCACAACTGCAGCTAATGTAGTCTCCGTTCCTAACCAAAGTCTTTCTTGGATCTTTTTGCTTTTGTTTTTCATCATTATTTGATCTCTAAGAACTTGTTCATAGGATATGGTTTCAAAAGAACAAGAACAAGCAAGAGAACGCATGCTGCAACATAATCTTCAATTGTTTCATCAGCCTTCTGTTCACGAGAATAAAATGTGAACCTTTCCATTACTATATTTATTCTTCTACCAAAGCGAATTTTCATTTGTTTTGCGGCTTTGTCAAACACGTTTAAGTCACCAGCTTCCTCTAAAGGTGGTAAATTATCAAATTCTTTGATCCCAGCACCCCCAAGGCAATGTCTTAGAAGAGCTAATTTCCTTTTTGCAGAACAACCATCTTTTTCCAATACTTCTACGTACGCAATAAACATAGGATACCAAAGATCCCATTCTATGTTAGGTTCACCTGCAATCTGAAGGAAATGCGGAGGTGCAGCTATATTTGACATTTTGAAATAAAATTAAAAGAGGTTAAGTTAGTTAAATAAAATAATGCCACAAAATGCAAGGATAAAAAATTTACGATATTGGTGTGCAAATCACCGTAGTTATTGACTTGCCAACATGGAATTCTTCACTCGAAATCTTGAACAGGTGTGCAAATCACCGTGGTTACTGACTTGTAGTAGGATAAATCGCCGTGGTTACTGACTTGCAGCAGGATAAATAAGAAAATGGCCCAAACAATGTGTAAATCTCAAAAATGCCTATTCCTTTGTTATGTTTTCTTTTTTTTTTCTGTGACACTAAGGTTCGACAGTTTAATCTAATATAGCTTCAAACTTAACAAAGATGGCGGCAATAGACGTGCGCGATGACGTCAGAATACCCAGCATTCACTTTGTCAAACTCAGACGACGAGCGGATTCCAGGGACGGAACTCGAAGGCTCGAGGTAATCTTCTCCAAGTTTAAATGTAAATGGTTCTTTTTAAACGTTCAGCTCGCATCTTTTACATTCGGTAAATCCAGCCACACAATCCTTAAATTCGCCAAAAACAATTAAAACGTGGCAAACACCGCTCGGTATGTGCGGTCGATAGAATGATAATACAATTTCAGCACAAATCCAAAGTCATTTCAAATTGAACAAAAGGAAAATCTTTTAACTCACATTTGTAGAATCATAGCGGACCACTTCCTCGGCGAGGTTTTGGAAGTATTACCGCAAAGGATTTTTCTGTGATTCTTTATGAATTGCAAGCTTTGAGTGAGTTTTCGTTCAATTGTTCGAGGATTGCAGGCTATTCTTCGTTTAAAAATGAGTGAGCGCTGTCTTCCTCAAATCTAATCCTCCCAATCGTCGCCAGTAATTGTGTAGTAAACGCTAACCACACGGAAGTTAGGTTCTAAGTAGATTTATTGCAGAAGAAGAACAGCTTAACAACCACAAGTAGGAAAGAGATATTCTCCCCAGTAAGACTCCTGAGCAACTGTATCAGAGAACAAGGATAAACATTCCATGTGACATAAACTAATTCTAAATGACATCAAGATATGGAATACCACACTTCAGTTTCAAGTGGACTGGCAAACAGCAGGTCAAGAATGTGTCCTCCCTGATGGGTGGGGGATTTAACCAGTTGTTGAAGGCTAAGATTCGCACAGGTGTAATTCAAATCTCTCAAATGGTTGCTCAAATTCCTATTCTCCCACAGATTGAAGTCTCCCAGAATGATCGTTCTAGAGTGTGCTAGTGATAGATTGGTGATAGTGTCTAAAAATGATTGATATTGAGTGGCACTCCCTGGGGCTCTATAGCATACCATTCCAGTAAACAGGCTACCTCGTGGTTCCTGCAGCATGAAACCCATGAGTTCCATCCCCGCAACCTCATCAATCTTCAGGGGAACAAAGTTCAGCTCCTCTTTGAAAATCACTCCAAACCCTCCTCCTCTACCCTCTATTCTCGGATTGTGCAGAATTTTATAGCCAGCAGGAAAGGCAAATCCTATTTCTACCACGGACTCGGCGCAGATCCATGTTTCTGTTAGGAACAGTGGGGCAGATTTATGAGGCCCTTGCGCCACGTTTACGCCGCTGTTGCGTCACGCAAGGCGGCGTAAACGTGGCGCATCCCTACGACCGATTTACAACGTGACGCATCTAGGCAGATGCGTCACGTTGTAAAGCCCTGCGCCGCTTGTGGGCGTTCCGGTGCAGGGTGGGCGTTCCGGGGCAGGTGCGCCTCGCAAAAGTGGCTGAGTGAAATCTATAAGATTTCACTCAGTCACTTTCAGGCCAGTGCTGCGTCAAAACCCTGCGCCTGCTTGAAGCAGGCGTAGGTCTTGATGCAGCATTGCAAAGATGGGGCACCCCGGAGCCTTGCTGGAGCTGCGTCGCGCTTGCAACGCAACTCCAGCAATGCGCCACCTTAACGGCACAGATGCGTCACGCATCTGTGCCGTTTTTGCCCCATGGTGCGCCGCATTATAAATGCGGCGCACCATGGGTGGCAGAGCAGCGGCGCAAGATAACTGGTGCATCCCTGGGGATGCGCCAGTTATCATAAATCTGCCCCAGTGCGTCCAAGTTCATGTCTTCAATTGAAACTGATACCGCCACATGATGTTTAACTAGCGACCGGCTGTTTATCAAACCACAGATAATGGTTTTACTCGCATCATTCTTAGTGGACCGCTGGTGAATGGAGTCTTTATATGCCCTCTTACCTAGATCCAACAGCTGTTCCCTTGGGTAAGTCACACAACCTTTTTCACAGCCAAAACAGGCAGCATGGCTGGCACTAGGCGCAGACGGGCGCGAATGGGCTTGCCTCTGGCGTGCCACCGGCGCGACATCGGTGCGCCCGCTGTGCGCTTGCATTGCCCGAGTTAAATAGGCAAGCAAGTGTAGACCACCTCGCCACTAGTGCGCTCACCAATATGGCGCCCAGAGAATGGGAAAGCCCTCAGCCAAAATGGCGCTGAAGCGGAGGTTAAAGGTTGTAAGCCCTGCTCGAGCAGCAGGTGAGATGAGATTATTTTTACTGTGCAAGTATGCGGATATTAGTGTGACATGAATACCTTTATTAAAACAGATTTAAAACAACATAATCTGCACTAGCAGTTATCGTTCTGCAGGAGCAATTCACCGGCAGTTAGCAGTATAAGCAGCCCCGATGTTCCTTTCCTCGAATCCATCACCAGAACCAGTCAGTTCCTTAATCTATGTCGCTGCGCGCTTGCATTGCCCGAGTTAAATAGGCAAGCAAGTGTAGACCACCTTGCCACTAGTGCGCTCACCAATATGGCGCCCAGAAAATGGCAAAGTCCTCAACCAAAATGGCGCTGAAGCGGAGGTTAATGGTTGTAAGCCCCACTTAAGCAGCAGGTGAGATGAGATTCTTTTTACTGTGCAAGTATGAGGATGTTAGTGTGACATAAGTGCCTTTACTAAAACAGATTTAAAACAACATAATCTGCACTAGCAGTTAACGTTCTGCAGGAGCAATTCATCAGCAGTTAGCAGCATAAGCAGCCCCGATGTTCCTTTCCTCGAATCCAACACCAGAACCAGTCAGTTCCTTAATCTATGTCGCTGCGCGTTTTCATTGCCTGAGTTAAATAGGCAAGCAAGTGTAGACCACCTCGCCACTAGTGTGCTCACCGATATGGCGCCCAGAGAATGGCAAAGTCCTCAACTAAAATGGCGCTGAAGCGGAGGTTAAAGGTTGTAAGCCCCGCTCGAGCAGCAGGTGAGATGAGATTCTTTTTACTGTGCAAGTATGCGGATATTAGCTTACCATGATCATTAGCTTGCCACCATAACCAACTTAGGGGTAAAAGTACGAAACCTTTTGCAGTCACAAGTGGCCCAATTCACAGAACCGGGCCATTTGAAAATTTAACAACAAGTGTTTTCTAATGTATCAAACCCAACTTGTGATTCGGAAACAATTACTGAATTGCAGTTTAGGTTTGTGACCTAATAACAATGTAGTATTTGGAAGGGGTGTAGTTAGGGCATTCCTTCCAAAAACCAAATTGAAGTGGTATGGACTAATGTTTTGCGACCGAAATGCAGTCACAAAACATTTGCACTTTCCACCAACTCAAAGTTGCTTTTAATCCATTTGCAAATGGGAGGAAGTTCCCTTAGGACCCCGTCTCCTTTGAGAATGTTTTAAAAAAAATTAAGAGCAGGCAGTGGTCCCAAGGACACAAATTGCCACCAGTATTTAATGACGAGTTGTAGGAACAGCTAGCTGCAAGTCCTGCTGTATTGAGATTAAGCTTTACCACAAGCCAAATAAATGCAATGCAAGCACTCTTTTCAATTGAATCACACAACTTCGGCCCAATCAAATCCTGTACTCGGAAAACCAACATATGCATGGGGAACCTAAGCCATTCTCTCAGTAGTACTCTGAAAGTTATTTTTTGTTGATCACATAAGGTTTGTCAACACTTGCAAGACCTGAAAAACAAAAATAAGCAGATTGTTATGTTATTGTGAACCTCCACAAGATGGCACTAGAGTATCGGGATTCATCTAGAAACTCTAACTAGATTTGGAAAGAATGGGTTTGCTTGAAGACTTAAAATGAAATGGCATGATTCAATAGATAACATGTGCCATGCAATAATGTTGATTCAAAATAATTAATCGTTTAGGAAAGGGGCTCTTTGATAGTATTTTAAACAAGGTTTACAAATCAATGTGTGCTTTCTAATTCTTGTTTTAAATATGTATTCGTATAACTTTACAGTCTGAGTAAAACGTTTGTGATACAAAAATGAATATCTGAAATTAAGACTTTAATTTATATCAGGTTTCCGTCCACACTAATCACTTACCTCACTCGGCAGAATAAGGAAAGACACAGGCCGTCACGCTGGGGGGCATAGAATGGTCATTATTCCCAAGACCTGCGCTTTACAGAGTTCTGCGATTCTTCATTAAAGTTTACTTACAAATATTGAATTGAAAGCAAGTGTGCTGTCATCCTTAAACCTTAATGCTCTGAGGCTTTTCCTCTCCAGTGCTAAACCATTTTCATGATGTTTATGGCAGTTCCTGCTTAAGCCTTCATAACTTGCTTTTCAACATATGATATCCAAGCGAAACTTACATTCTTTTTCTCCCACACATTGGGGATTTGAAAGGTATCCAGGGTTTGTGGATTCTCATGGAAGGAACAGAGAAAACTAAGCTGCATCTTAACATACATTTTTCATTTGCCCTGACCAAGCAGTAATTCATGTGGTACATTCTAATGAATGAAAATGGATATAAAGGAAACCTAGGCATATTTTAATGTGTCCAAGATAATGAATCTAGTAATAGTTTTTATTTTTACAACTCTGCATTTGGGGTTACCTATATCATGAGATTCAGATGCATTTTGCGAAATGTGTTCTATCTTATATTTGGTAACCAAAAAAGGAGACAAATGCATTTGGCAATAACAAATGATCTACTTTTCTTTGTTCCAAACACTTCTCCTGATACAAATACCACCACATTCTGTGGTTTGACCTATCCCTTGTGATAGGAAAGGCCACAAAATGCAACATGGAACCATCTAGATTTTTCCTTTGCCCTCCCAGCCATGCTTGGCCTCATTGACGACTCTTCGTTCCTCTCTGGCTATAAAGTAAACTGGGACAAGAGTGAAGCTCTCCCAATTTCGGTAGGCACCACTAAAGCGGCCATACATGGCTACCCCTTCCTCTGGCAGCCCTCCCGCCTTACATACCTGAGGATACTGGTGAACAGGGGCACAGAGGGGATGTCTCAGACAACATGGACCCACTAATAGCCAAGATGAAATGATACTTTGAAATGTGGTCTAACCTGGGGTTCTCTATATAGGGTAGAGTGCAGGCAGTACGAATGGTAACATTGCTGTGCTTCACATACATGCTCCCCATCCAGGTGGCTCTCTCTACACTACACCTCATTGATTCCCAAATTCAGTCTTTCGTATGGTGATTTTGGAAAATCAGACCAGCCACATCCAAACTGATGGCGCACTGATCATGGGGTGGCTTGGGCCTCCCGTCAGTGGAAATTACACCCTTGCTCAGTTGGCATACAAGCTGCCTGGTGTCCCGGACCCATCGCAATGGGTCCACATTGAACGGGAAATACTTTCTGCTGGCTCTTCTATTCTATACAGGGACTGCACCCTTCAATTCGGCTCTACACACCCTGTGCTGCACGCTATGAATAAGGCCTGGCTGCACGCACACCACCTACTCGGGATAGCCCCACGACTACCTGACAAAAACTCCCCTCTGGGCCAACAACAGTATACGCATAGATGGACAGACTCTATCTTGGACTCAATGGAGGGAAGTAGGCATTCACTCATTAGACCAGCTCATATTTAATGAAGACCTCAAACCATTTGATCAGGTCAGGGAGGAATTCGGCCTACACATGAGACAAACCTGGTGATACATACAATTACAGCACTGCCTGACAAGTTGCTTCGGCACTCGTCCCTGGTCCCCACAGTCCTTACATGTAGTATCTTATCTTAATTTGTGAAGGTTTCACAAAAGAGTGATGTCAGGATTATACGTCATGCTCTCTTCCCACCTTTACTCCGAGCTCCTTGAGCGAGCTCTCCGTGACAAGTGGCTCACCTGCTTGCAGGTCACATATGAAGACGATGAATGGGCAAACATCCTAGAAGCTCTGGATAGGGGCACGAGAGAGGCCCGTTTGGAGTTCTGCCTTTTCAAGATGCTACCAGACTGGCACTGGACACTGATGAGATTGAACAGATCAGGGCTTCTCCCCCATGTGAACTGCTGGAAATGTGTGGACACCCACTGTGATATAACACATATCATCTGCAAATGCCCTTCGATCCAACCCTTCTGGTCACACATCTGATCAGTCTTAAGTGCCTCCACGCCTCTACACATACCACTTACCTCCTTAGTTATCCTCCTCCACAATGTAAGAAATTCACTGGAACTCTCTTGCCAATAGCGTTGCCTCCTCCATACAGCCTCGGCTATAGCCAAGATATGTATTCTCCACCAATGGGGATCGCCTGCACCCCCCTCACAGGAGGCCTGGCTGGTGGCCATGATTCAAACAGCATCCCACGAACAACGTGTCTATTACAACCAACAGGACAAGACTGAGTTATTTCTACAGACGTGGGCACCTTTTCTCCAGGAAGAGACCGCTGAAAGGCACCCGCCCCCAGGCCCCACCCCCTTGAATCACATTGAACTACACTGAATCGTACAACTCACTACTGTTGTAACACAGAATGTTTACTTCCTTTACCCTCCTAATTCCTTCCACTCTCCACCCTTGTTACCTGCATAATATTGCTTTCTTCCCCCTCACCTTCCCTTCTTCACCCCTAACCCACCCTCCCCGTCTCAAAATTTCCCACCTTTCTCTCCCCCTTCGTTCCCCAGTCCCACCCCCTCCTTCTCCCCCCTTATGCCTTACGAACCCCACACCCCATGCCGCCTAGTCCATCTCCTGCACTTTCCCCTCCTACCCTAACCCCCTCATTTTTGTCCTTTGATCTCTTTCTCTCTGTCCTCACTAATCCCCCTCATATAATCCCTTCTCCCCCCAGACACACAGACCCACTAAATGACATAACCGCTCCCCTGCACCAAGAGCAGCATATAATGCCCCCAGCCCCATCAGCACTATTTTTGACCTCTTTTACCACAATACCTCCCACCTCCTCAGCAATATATGGATGTACCACTGACAGCAGGAATGGAGGGCCTATCTCCCTTTCTTCCTATTTTCCACCACAGCCCTAATCTCTGCCCTATCCGCTGCCTACCCCGTCCGATCCCAGGGGTCCTACTTAACTGCCTCATCACCCGTCAATACACCCGATAACTTCGACCCAGGGTGCCCATTCAACATACTCCCACTCGAAAGCCTTTGACCCAACAGTCACCGCCGTATGCAACACATGGACACAGACTTCTATTGCCCTTCCCCTCTCGAGTCACCACTCTTGCAGGCCCATGCATCAAAGGATTTTGCGATTGCAAACGGTACGAATCGCAAAAATCGGCCGTTTGCGATCGCAAAATCTGCTTTTGGAATTCATGAAGGGTGAAGGCCCTCGCAATTTGAGAATTCGCAAATATTTGTGAATTCTCAAATTGCGATTGCATTAAGTATGGGCGGATCTAGCGGATCTCGCGTACGCAAATTTGCGAATTTACGGATTCGCAATACGCAAAATCCGTGAACTCTCGCGGATTTTTACGTTTTTTGTGTTGGCGAGCGTTCGCAAGGATTTGTGGACCATTTCGCAATTGCAAACTTACTTTTCGGCTCGCAACGGCCGCGACTATGTTGTTTCTACGTCTGGTTTATCATCACAGGTTCACAGCACCCTCTGTTTCACCACTGCCACCCTCTGGTACACCCATGCCACCCTCTGGTACATCCTCACTGCCACCCATTAGGTTTGTTTATCACTGTAGATTATGGGGGTGAAAAAAAGCAAGCACACCTGCCCTGCTTCAACTGCCATGAATTAATTTGGGGTTGATTAATGTGTCAGTGATTTTGAAAATTGCAGTCTGGCTGGCACTTGCTTCCTTCCTTATCTGTAATTTGCTTTCTGTTGCAGTGAAAGCAAGCACACCTGCCCATCTTCAACTGCCATGAATTAATTTGGGGGTGATTAATGTGTCAGTAATTTTGAAACTTCCAGTCTGGCTGGCACCTGCTTCCTTCCTTATCTGTAATTTGCTTTCTGTTGCAGTGCAATTTTTTTTCACAGGACCTTTTTGGTCTACTTGTAGCTATTCTATGAGCCTGCTGTTTGGGTCATAGCAGGGTCATGGAATAGTTGCAAATAGGCAACTGAACTCTGGAGGGGCCCCTCAGGAAGCACTAGAGTGAATGGTTACTAATGTTAAGTTTGAACTTTTGCACCTGCTGATTGCTTTCAGTTTAGCAACAATCGTTTTTCTGCAATTTCGCGCGATTTGCGGGGCTCAAATCCGTGCGAGATCAATTTCGGAAGCCGCGAATGCGTGCGAATACACGAATTTTTTTTTTGCGGCGTGTATGTTCGCGTGAATTTTTGCGTGTTTGCAAGGCGCTTGTAGCTATACGTTTGCGAAGTTACCCTAGCGGTCGTACACGGGCGCGGCCATGTTGTTTGCGTGACGTAATTCCGTTTCCGGCCGCTATGTGTAATCTCGCAAAGTGTGCTGCTCGCTAGTACAATTTCGCGCGTGATCGCGAGGAAAATCTCGCGCGAACTTACCCACGCGGTCGTGAATGGGCGCGGCCATCTTGTTTCTCATTCATTGCTATGGTTCTGGGCATGCTTTCTGTATCCTCTCTGAATCTCTGCCATCCTTTGCTTGTTTGAAGTATACTTGATCTATTTTACTTATTATCTATCCCTCTATTTTTCTAGCTCTATAGTTTTGTGTTTTCTGCTACTTTTTGTTAATTTTAAACTACTTTTTTAAACTCTTTTCTTTTCTTCTTCCCTATTCTATTTCTTCTTTATTATTTAACTCATTTCTGCCCAGACCATGGTAAAGGGAGCCGGGAAGCACCCTGAGAAGGGGAAGGGTCCCGCACCCCGTGCCCAGGTCCCGTGCGGGCGTTTGAGGGGGGAGCTAGTGATGCCACGGGAGATCTTTAGCGCGGAGGAGGTGGCCGCACTCATCTTCCACGTCCAGCGCCGCCTCCCCAAGACCATCCTGGGAGGCGGCAAGATCGCAACCGGCTATGGCATCCGGGAGCGCCGGAAGCGGTGGGAGAAGGTGTGCCGGGCCATGTTTAAGCTCTCTGGGGTCCGGCGCACCTATAACCAGGCCACCCACCGCTGGACGGATGTCATGGACCGGGAACGGGACTTGCTGGACGCGCTCAGCGTAGAGGTCCCTGGGCTTGGTGAGTAGTAGTAGCTATTTCTAGCTATTTCATCACTAATCTGTTTTATCCGGCTCTGTTATTTGCAAATCTTTGTTCTTTACCAAGAGCAATAATGCTGCCGATTACATTGTAGGCAAATTATATTTCAAAATCATCTATGCATTTCAGGTGCACTGCTCTCCTTCTCAGTAGCCTTGCTTGCTACTATGCTTATTTGTTTTGTATTTTGTGTTCATTTCATTGGCCTGAGAAATTATGTATGAGTGTAGTGTAAAGAACTGCGTAATGCTAGACACTAAGGGTCATATTTTCAATTACCGGCGCATCCCTGCAAAGTAGCAGGGATGCAGCAGTAATTGTGCGCCATGCCACCACCACCCATTGGCCCAAAACGTCACAGAAGCCTTACGCATCTGTGCCGTAAAGGCGGCGCATTGCTGGAGTTGCGTGCCAACGATGGCGCAGCTCCAGCAATGCTCTGGGGTGCCCTATCTCCCCAATGCTGCATCAAGCCGTACGTCGGCTTCAAGCAGGCGCAGGGTTTGAGTCACGCATCATTGTCCTAAAAGTGACTGATTGACATCTTGTAGATTTCCCTCAGCCACTTTTAGGATTCGTTCCTGCGCAGGAACGCCCTCCCTTGCGCCGGAACGCCCCCTGATGGCGCAGGGCTTTACAACGTGATGCATCTCCCATATGCGGTTTTTTTATATATATACGCCGCACCATGGCGACTCTTTTGTTCTGCCGCAGCGTCACAAAAGTCACGCAACAATGGAGGAAAATGAGCCGCAAGGGACTTCTAAATCAGCCCCAACAGACTGAAGTCCAGTCCTTCCTTTAGACACATGGCTATAAGAAGAAATAGTCGTGGTGGTCGGTGGATTGATAGTTTGAGTATTCACTGATCTGCAAGCAGGATGGACTTTGTCTGTCACTTTGCGTGCTGCGGACTGCTGCCTGCCAGGCCTAGGCAAACCTTTTTAGTAGTCTGTTTAGTGAGTTACATAGGAACTTTCAAAGTCAACGGTCCGCAAATCAGGCAATACGAATAACGTAGTATACCACATGAGATAGGTCAATATATCCCGTGGAATAGTTGTCTATCTATTTGCTATTTCTTCAAAATATTTTGTTATTGTTCTTTTGAAATGTTTGATTTGGTTAACAAATCTCATCCATGTTTTCTGGTCTTTCTTTCTTTCATGTTGTACATCAGCTCCCCCCAAGGGCAAGAGGACACAGGAGGAGGAGGAGGAGGGTGCTGTTCAGGAGGATGCAGGCCAGGATCGGGCAGGCGAGGGCTCCTTTGCTGGCCCCAGTAAGTTTTAATTTTAATATAGAGTACCTATTTTTTCCTAGCGTTCCTCATTCGATTTTTTCTAAATCGTCTTTGATCTTCTTGTAGACTGGATCTAAATTCTTATCCTGCCTCGACTATGACTCTCTGTGGTATTACTAGATTATTCTTATCAGTCTGTCTGTGTAGCTAACTAAGATTGCACATTTGGCAATTCCATTGAACTCCCATTCTAGTCAGCAATAGCTCTGAGTGCAGTCCTCTGGGATTGTCCATAATGTCTTTTCAAGTCTTCTAAATGTTTATGCTTTGACAATTGCCAACAATAAAAAGGTGAATGACCACCAAGAAAGAATAAGATACTACTTTACTTTTGGTTTGGATAGGAGGACAATCCATTCTACTACTGTTGCAGGGACAAATCTGCACAAACCGAACTATGAACACTAAATTGTGCATTGTTTATCAATTATAATAGGCGCAGGTAGACTTTCTTTCCACATACCCCAGTGATATCAGACTTTGAAGAACCCCAATCTCCTTACTGACTAGATAGTGTGGCAGAATCATTTAGCTCCCAAAGTCACCGATGATTGATCCCCAATGATCATTAGATTATCCAACGCAGGACAAGAGTACGGAGTCAGAGTCAAGAAGTGCCAGAGGCAGTCATGCTTGCAAAAATTCCAAAACCTTTAGCTCATCCACTCTAGTCTGGAGGACCAAAATCCACAGAGTCTATTTAAGTTTAAAAGCTTTATTAAAAGTAAACACATTTATTAAAATCAAATTTGTCATAAAAGTAAACGTTTAACTGAAAATGGAAAAGTGCTTAGTGCTAACGATTAATTGGACACATTTCTTGTGGAAAAAGGGACATTTTTACTTTAGAGTAGACAGTTACAAATTATTACATTGTATTTCGTTTTTTTAACATTTGTTTATTCCTCCTAGACCAAATATTATATAGTAGTGAGTGGTGTATTCTAACATTCTTAAATGTACTTTGTAGGTGGAACATCTGGTGGCGGGGCCAGCGCGGAGGTGGTGGTGTTGGACGAGGACTCTGGGGAGGAGGCAGTGCAAGTGCGGACGTTCCTGTGAGGGTTCGCACTGTGGTGGCGGGAAGAGGTAAGCTATATATTCCTTACTTATTGAGATTGAAGACTGCATAGTGTGCTTTCTGCACGGGTGTATTATAAATCAACCAGGTAGTAGCCTCCTCTAAATGTACTTCGACTTAGCTGTGAAGTTTTTGGTGAGAAGAATCCCAATAAGATCTTAGATGAACTTGATGGATGGGATGAACAAAAAGCGAAAGAAGGGTGTAAGTAAGTGTGGAAGGACGAGAAATTTTATGATGGCTGGCAAAGAAGAATGATATGTGTTTGCTTGGCCCCCGAGGTGGCTGGGAAGGAAAGAATATGGTATGGTGCATGGCTGGGTCAATGATGAAGCAAGGATGGGTGGAAGGACAACAGCCTGGGTGGGTGAAACAGAAACTGTATGTGTGCATATACTTTGAATGGATGGATGTCTGGAGCATGGTATTATCTGACTCTTAGATAGCACATGTGTATCTAGAGAGAGTAGATGGTCACTGGATGAACTAAGTGTTACCTTGAAGAGCATGTAACACCGCACCCGCACGTCCGTTCCAGTGTAGGGAAGGCAAGGAAAAGAAATTGTAAATTTGTCCAATACCACCATGAATAGTAGCAGTAGTTTGTATTGCAACTGCAAGCACAGCATATATCCGGTTATTACGGTGGACACTCCGTACCTCTCTTAATAACTTTAGTTTAGTAGTAGTACGTCATTCATGTGTGGGTGTATCACTGTTCACTCAATAATAAGCAAAGCACCTAAAGTCATCCCATATGTCATCAAATACATCCCATGTGAAGTGATAGATAATCAAATTATTTAGCTTCTTCATTTTCCTTTTCTAGTACTCATTTGCACTGTAGGGTGAAAGGTAAATTAATTAAGCAGTAGCCCTTGTAACAGAGTATTCTCAGTGCCACCCGTAATAGAAAAGTAATAGCTTCACCACCTGCATGTACTGGACCGGTACAGTAACGCAAGTCTGTCTCACTCATCATGGTGTGCGTCTGTTTTTCTCGGGTGCAAGTTCACTGCGCTGGCATTCTGCCGGCTTGCATAAGATAACGTACCAATTTTCCTAAACAAGAGAGAAGAAGAAGAATAAGACTGGTGTACTGTCATAGTCGACTGTAATGGAAGTCCATAGTGGTCGTAGAATTTGTTCATTAAACTCCCTCCCACTAATGTTAGAGCAAGGATGCAGAAGTGGGAGGTTAGATAGATACTGTCCTCAATAGTTATGTACTGTGCTTTCAATTTGCTACTTGTACTGTGACACAACTTTCGGCTCAATCACTTTGTGTTATTAATGTTAAGGAGCATTGGTTACAGACTATGTCTTTCTTTCTTCATATAGTTGCTCCTTCCAAATCGACATCACGGAGGGAGCAGGCTCGAATGGCCCGGCAACGGAGGCTGGATGCCACTGTCGCCGAATATCGGCGGCTGGTGGCCCTGGAGAAGGAGGACACGCAGTCAACCGGTGGAACCACAACATCCTCCACTGGGACAGCTGCATCCTCCTCCGTGCCCCCACGGGCTGCCAGCCAGCGCAGTGCTCCAGCGGTACGGAGCCGGGCTACCAAAGCCAACCGCCACCGCCAAGCAGCAAAGACACCAGCTGCCCCCCACAGGAGCTGCAAGGCACGCCAGCGCCGCCTAGGACTCAGAGTGTCCTACCTGGAGCAGGAGGTCCATAACTATAAGAACTTGGAGGAGGGCCTCCGCTTCGACCATGCCACCCTCCGCAAGGAGTATGATGCCCTGGCCGCTAAATTCACCAGCACCCTCCAGTAGTGTAGTGTCCCTTGCCCTTTTTCTTAGAGACTTTTGGGGGGTGGGATTTGGGAGTTGGGTTCTTTTTGGGACTTTTGAAAGACAATCGTTGGGGTTAGGGAGGGTCTTGAGGGAGATTATTTTGTTAGGGCTACATAAATATACTTTTTTAAACTTTATCTGACCATACCTGTTTTTTACTGCTTTTGAGTCTGGTGGGTGGGGGTTTAACAGTAAGTTTGTTTTCCTGAAGAGTCCTAGGACTTTAGTAGTACTACCGTCAATCTCTCGTCTAGTCCTAATACTCCATTATACTACCTCCCACCAAACGCTTATCTTACCTGTAATTTGTGTTTGAAATTAGGGCTAGGCCCAGGGCTGGCTCCACGGGAAATGGGGATTAAGGTTGGCAATCCTGGGCGGATGAAATGTCCTCATTGCGGTGGTACAAGTGGTGTGACACAGTGGCAGTTGCATGCCTATGGAAAAAAAGAAAACGAAACCTGGTTTGTCCTTACTGTAGCATTACAACGGTTAGGGTACGATAGAGAATATAGCAGGTGACAGTACACTAGAACAGTGCCACAATGTAGCCTAACAAATGGTAAAGTATTGCAAGTATAACTAGTACTTGCGTTGAATTTATTTGACATTGGCTCCTACTACTACAAGAAATAGTACTGAAGCTGAGTAAGTCTAGAATATATCCTCGGATTCCTTCACCAGCCTGTTGCTATGACCTTATCCTCCCCAGCAAGTGTGTGGAATTATTGATGTCATTTAGTCACACATCAAGCAAAACCACACAGCCCGGGGGAAGAGGGTTAGGGTTTGGAAAATGGATGGGAATGGGGGTTTCTTTTTGGGTAGGTTTTGTTGAGAGAAGAAAAAAAAAGCACAGCATGGACAAACAATAATTGAAGATAAAGAAATGGCTGTAGGGATCAATTTAGAAGCAGAGAGAGATCCAAGAAATGCAGTCAGACTCATAGAAGAAAACAATGGATACTGCATCTGTATGTTGTTGGAGTTGTCCTGTTGAATTTGGTAAGTAAGTTGCATGCAGCAAACAATTCCTCTTATTAGCGGCACTCCTCCATTCCAGCTGACGCTTCGTCCATCAATGGTGGTGACCACTGACAGAAGACACCCTGTCCACTGCCTGCCTGGCGGATGTTGACTGAAACCCGGCCTGTAATTATTGAACGGAAAACAGGAAGTGCTATTACAATACCACTGATAAATAAATATAAGCTATGTACGCTGTGTGGTGCAAAAAGTCACACTTTGATTTTCCTAACAGACAGTACAATATTTTTGAAATTGCGTACTCTGTCTGAGTCACCTTTTGAAGGATAAATAAGTATGGCCAAATTAATTTATCGGATCTTTCCCCTCAAGCTAGGTGTACTGTAAACTGTTTTAGAACAAAATTAGACCTTCCCAGCAATGCTCCCACCAAGACCCTTACTAAAGCCAGTCGCAAAAATGTAGAAGACCCCCCATCAGATCTCAAAAAACGAGGCCTAGCAGAAAAATGGTGACAAAACGTACTTTGAAAGTAAAAGTAGGCCCAAATACCCCCTTACCCACCGTGGATTGTATTCAAACCACTTGCAAGCAAGCAAAAGTATCCATAGCCAGTTGCAAAAATCTAGAACACCCCGAAACACATGCAATCCTGCTGCTAGGGCTAACCCTAACGAACCATAAGTTACAAAAAGTGCCAAAAGGCTTTTCCTTATGGATTTTGTCCAAACCACTTCTATCCGGTATTAGACCTTCCCAGGAATGCCCCAGACCCGCCAACCCACCTGCAAAAAAGCACGCAACAACACCCCCAAACAGCCAAAAAGCAAAATCTCATACTTACAATATCTCTCGGCCTTCGGTCCAAACGCGCTGTGCAGGTAGGTCATCTTCATAACTCCTGTTTTCCACCACGGATTTCCTGAAAAGCAAATGCAATCAAGATTAGACTGTCGCAGCAGTGCTCCGACAGAGATACCAAAACCCACCCACAAACACCAGGAAGCCCCCCCAAACAGGCCCCCGAAAACGCTACATTGAGCAAGATGTCAGAAGAAATAGCAAAAAAAAATTCTGCATGGATTTAGTCCAAACCACTTCTATCCGGTATTCGACCTTTGCAGGAATGCCCCAAGACCCGCCAACCCACCCGCAAAAAAGCACTCAACAACACCCCTAAACAGCCAAAAAGCAAAATCCCATACTTACAATATCTCTCGGCCTGGGGTCCAAACGCGCTGTGCAGCTAGGTCATCAATCATCATAACTCCTGTTTTCCACCACGGATTTCCTGAAAAGCAAATGCAATCAAGATTAGACTGTCGCAGCAGTGCTCCGACAGAGACACCAAAACCCACCCACAAACACCAGGAAGCCCCCCAAACAGGCCCCTGAAAACGCTACATTGAGCAAGATGTCAGAAGAAATAGCAAAAAAAAAATCTGCATGGATTTAGTCCAAACCACTTCTATCCGGTATTCGACCTTCCCAGGAATGCCCCAAGACCCGCCAACCCACCCGCAAAAAAGCACGCGACAACACCCCCAAACAGCCAAAAAGCAAAATCCCATACTTACAATATCTCTCGGCCTTCGGTCCAAACGCGCTGTGCAGCTAGGTCATCAATCATCATAACTCCTGTTTTCCACCACGGATTTCCTGAAAAGCAAATGCAATCAAGATTAGACTGTCGCAGCAGGGCTCCCAGACCCCAAAAGTCACCCACAAACACCCAGAACCCCGCTAAAGAGCACCTCAAAGGCAAGCAAGTCAGCAAAAACGGCAAGAAATTTCCGCCTCATATTTGGTCCAAAACACTTTTATCCGTTATTAGAGCTTCACAGCAATGGGCCCAGAGCTGTCAACTCACCCGCAAAGAAGTAGAACACCTCCACAAGTGCTGAGTATTTCTTCATTGGGCGTAATCCAGCCCTCTGCTTTGAGGGAAATAGGAGTCTGGAGGAGGAGGATAGAGGAGCATGTTCTTCTGAACTTGTGAACCTGAGGAATGTAGACTGCGGCACCTTCAAATCAATAAGCAAACAAGTGAAGACAGTTCTGCTGATGGGCTTGTTTTTGTTATTAGGTGATTAAAGTTTGAATTAAATTAACTGTGCAAAACAAAGAAAGACAGACACACAGGAATAAAAGTGAATAAGGACGAAAAAGAAAGTTATTGATTCATTGTCTCATTTTCAGCGCTCGGTGTCAGGGAATAAGAATAAGAGTTTGTCATCATACGCTGCGAATTCAGGCAGGATGAGGTCAGCGTCACTGAACATAGAACAAATTCCCTCATCTACGTTGCTGTCCTCCTCGTCTTCATGCGGCGTGCTTTCTCATACTTTGTAATCTGGTGGTATGAGGTGCTGATTCATCTTGATCATTGTTAGCCTCTCCACATTTTTGGGCGAGAGGCGGCTCCGTTTGTGAGTTACAATGCCAACAGCAGCACTGAAAACACGTTCAGAAGACACACTTGCCAGTGGGTAAGACAAGTAGTTTATAGCCAGGTTGGAGAGCTGTGGCCACAATTGTTTTTTCCCATGCCAATACTACAATGGCTCATCATTAAGAAAGACCTCTGTTGAGTCATTCAGATAGTCCTGCACCATCGACTCAAGGTCCTCAACGGTTCCTCCACTTTGCTTACTTTTTGCTGTGCCTGTGACCTTTTTTCGAGAACCATACCCAAGCCAAGATAGCCAATCCTCTTCAGCAGCCAATGTTACTCTTGTGTGTGGTGCAGATGATCCGGTTGCCGGTGTCTTTAACGGCTGAGAGGTCACTTGTGCCACAGCCACAGGTGCAGAAGTGGATTCTTTTGACTGGGGATGGCCTGCTGATGCTGATGTACTGCCTTCTCCTTCAATATCCTGCCGTTCTTTTTCAAACCTCTTGGCTGACCAGGCTAGCCAACGTTTGTACTTTTTAACATCATCATCAGCAAAAGGAAAGAATGCTTGGCCTGCCAGCGCCTTTTTTTAGCGTGGATCCAGAATAGTAGCACAAATGTAATGCTTTTCTGAGTTGATCATTTTAAGACGTTCATCACCGCGTAGGCGCTCTAATAATGTCTCCGACAAAACAAAAGGGTCTTTGTTTTTTTCATCTTTTTCTAACTCAGAAGACACCGCCTTCAGTTGGTGCTCCAGCATGCACAACAATGGGATAGCTTTTCCCAAATTACAGTCCTCCTTGCTGACTGCACGCGTGAAGACCTCAAAAGGACGAAGCATTTCTGTCAGGCTTTTAACTATTTCCCAGTGCGCCGCATCCATCCTCAGGTCCTTCTGAGCTGTACCCAGTGTTAAGAAATAGTGATTGAGTACCGTATACTGCTCATACAGACGCTCAAGCATGTAGAAGGTTGAGTTCCAACGTGTTGCCACCTCCTGGATGAGTGCTTTCACTGGCATTCGACGTTCATGTAGCAGGCTCCCCAGATGCTTCCGGGCCTTAAAAGAATGGCTGAAATGGTTGCACATTTTTCGGCAGGTGGCCATTACCTCGCACGCTGGACTGTCTTTATCACTCAAGAATTTTTGAACTACCAGGTTGATACAGTGCGCCAAACACGGCACTCTGAAATAGTCACCCAGCGCCATGGCCTTAACTACATTGGCGCCATTATCCGTGGAAACATAACCAATCTGGCGTTTTTTTGGGGACAGCCAGTGAAAGACCTTTTTGTTAAACTCGTCCAAAATGTTTCGTGCTGTGTGACTTTTCTCCAAGCCAAACATGGCTAGTGTTGCATGTTTCCGAGCAGCTTTAAAAACTTGGTCCGGGTCAACACCTGCGTTTAGCTTTGCTTTAACCCCTGAAAAAGAGACCCAGTGTGCAGTGATGCACATGTAATCAGCGCCTGCGCCACTGGTCCACATGTCTGTTGTCAGATGTATAGTGTGAACAGCACTCTTCTGCAAAGCTGCCCCAATCACCTCCAGCACATCTTCATGTAGTGCTGGAACCGCAACTCTGGCGAAATAGAACCGGCTAGGAACCTTCCATTTAGGGCAGAGCGCTGCCACTAATTCTAGAAAACCTACCGTTTCTACAAAAGAAAAAGGGAGAAGGTCCACAGCTAGCATTTTAGCCAGCTTAGTGTTATACAGACGCGTCAGTGGGTGGTTGCGTTCATATGGCGCGTCTGAACAAAACATGGTTCTAATGTTGCCCTGGACCAAGCATTTACGGGATGATAATGACTTCTTTGACCCAATTATGCTTGCTGGTGAACTTTTTCGCGTTGGTGTCTCACTCGCTCCAACACTCTTAGTGTGCCTAACATGGGGTGTGCTGCTGACAGGGGTACTGGGTGTAAGTGAAGTGTTTGACACGTCTTCTTCCTCCTCGTCATCATCAGATGAAACATCAACGTTTTCTTGACTTCCAATTCGGGCTTCCTTGATCGCCTTTAGGTGCGCAAACCATTGGACAGTGTGCTGTCTCCTAAGATGACCTCTCTGGCCTCCGGTACCATAGTTGGTACCAAGCTTACCACGACTAACTGCAACCTTACAAATGGTACAAATGGTGAACTTTTCCCTTTTTGGGCAAACAGTAAAGAAGTCCCAAACTGGGGACTTGAAGTGTCTGTGGGGGCCGGAGGAGGCGGCGATACTGGTGGTGGTGGTCATGCTGCTACTGCCAGATGAAGTGGAGGATCTGGATTGCCCAACTTTTGTACGTTGTGCACTTTCACCGCCACTAATTAAGGTCGAGGTGGATGGAGGTCCCTTCTTGTGAGAAAGAAATATGGAAGCGGTACGAGTTGGTGTACTACTTAACTCCAATGATTGTGGTGTTTCCACTGCCTCCTCGTCGACAACATCATCATCATCACGCTCAGCAGCTTTTCGGGCTAGGGTCAAAATGTCTGTTTGCTGCATGCCCGCTGGGGCTGCAGTGACCTTTATGATGACTGGGTCGTCGTTGTCAGAGTCTTCATCAGCAGCAGTATCCGCCACTTCTTGTTGAGCCTCATCATCACACTCCATAACTCTGAGACTTTGAACGAGCTTCCTTTTACGCTTAACTACCTTTGTCAGATCATGTGCCTCACTCTCAGACGGCAGTGGTGCTGGTTCCCAATTTTGATCCGTATCATCAGAAGGAGGTGTGCTTGAAGAAGATGTAGACACCACCCTTGATCTCTTCCTTGCTAGGGGTGTGGAAGACAATGAAGGATCATCAGGAGGAGTGGCTTCCTCAAATGATAGCTCGCCTTGATTGTCGATTTCCTGATGTGCCCCTACTTCGGGAGGAACAACTATTGTGGGCACTTGTGACCCTCCATGCACCTCTGCTTGCGCATCTCCTTGCGCTGCCTTTCCTTCCACATGTACTTGGGCTTGCACTTGCACATGTGATTGTTGTTGCGGCTGTGGTTGTTCAACACTCGTCAGATGAGTTACAACAACCTGTGTTGATTGAGGGACATTGCTGCTACTTTCTTGCGATGAGCCAACATCACTGGTCGATGGTGATTGAACAACTAGACTAAGTGCCTCTGCAGCAGTGAAGGGCTTGGACTTAAGTTGGCGTGGTGGTGGTGGTGGCACTGAGTCCAATGGAGCGGGGGTGCTGCTCCCAGCTTGGTCCCCAGCAGATCCCGCTGCTGCTGCAGGCATACTTTTTTTTTTACTCCCAAAAAAAGGGGCGGCCGGCACACCAGTCTCCTTGGTAACTTGCTTCTTCTGCTCCTTACTGGCAACTTTCTTGCTAGAGGAGCTACGGGTAACTTTTTTTGGGGCCATCTTCTTCAGAGCAGGTCAGAACAGCAGGCAACAGTTGCACGAGTTGCAGAGTTGTCTGTGTCCAGACGTGACGTCGCGTGACGTTATGCTGCACACACACACCGCTGCAGGACTTCTTCCTGGCACTGGTTGTTCTCTTGAGTCTTGTGCACCTAAAATCAATGGAAGACAGAGGAACATCAGTTCCGTTATACACCCCAAAAAATCGAAAAACACAAAAAAATCAGCACAATCCCATGCCATCCATGATGTTTACATTCAAGACACCCCACAGAAAGACTAGGCCCATGCAACACTCACTGCCCCTGGGCATAATGGATGAAAAGTAGGAAAAATAAGTGCAGGCCTCAGACACTGCCTCTCTTCAAAATGGCCCCTTGCACCCCAAGCACATGTTGCCTGTACCAGCCAGCACTCAAGATGGCCACCACCACCACCACCCACATGGTCAGTCCACATCAACAGTAGTACACCCCAAAAAAACAGAAAAACACCCAAAAATCACCACAATCCAATGCCATCCAGGATGTTTACATTAAAGAGAGTGAGACCACACCACAGGCACACTCAGTCCATGCACCACTACCCCTGGGCAAAAGGCCACACCAGCAGCCCCAAAAAAACGACAAAAAACGACAAAAAACAGCACAATCCCAGCCCATCCATGGCCTCAATGGTGTTTAAATTCAAGAGGACACCCCACAGAAAGACTAGGCCCATGCAACACTCACCACCCCTGGGCAAAGGGCCTCACCAGCAGCCCCAAAAAACGACAAAAACCACAAAATTCAGCACAATCCCAGCCCATCCATGGCCTCAATGGTGTTTAAATTCAAGAAGACACCCCACAGAAAGACTAGGCCCATGCAACACTCACTACCCCTGGGCATAATGGATGAAAAGTAGGAAAAATAAGTACAGGCCTCAGACACTGCCTCTCTTCAAAATGGCCCCTTGCACCCCAAGCACATGTTGCCTGTACCAGCCAGCACTCAAGATGGCCACCACCACCATCACCCACATGGCCAGTCCACATCAACAGTACACCCCAAAAAAACCGAAAAACACCCAAAAATCACCACAATCCAATGCCATCCAGGATGTTTACATTAAAGAGAGTGAGACCACACCACAGGCACACTCAGTCCATGCACCACTACCCCTGGGCAAAAGGCCACACCAGCAGCCCCAAAAAAACGACAAAAAACACAAAAAACAGCACAATCCCAGCCCATCCATGGCCTCAATGGTGTTTAAATTCAAGAGGACACCCCACAGAAAGACTAGGCCCATGCAACACTCACCACCCCTGGGCAAAGGGCCCCACCAGCAGCCCCCAAAAACGACAAAAACCACAAAATTCAGCACAATCCCATCCCATCCATGGCCTCAATGGTGTTTAAATTCAAGAAGACACCCCACAGAAAGACTAGGCCCATGGAACACTCACTACCCCTGGGCATAATGGATGAAAAGTAGGAAAAATAAGTACAGGCCTCAGACACTGCCTCTCTTCAAAATGGCCCCTTGCACCCCAAGCACATGTTGCCTGTACCAGCCAGCACTCAATATGGCCACCACCACCACCACCCACATGGCCAGTCCACATCAACAGTACACCCCAAAAAAACAGAAAAACACCCAAAAATCACCACAATCCAATGCCATCCAGGATGTTTACATTAAAGAGAGTGAGACCCCACAGGCACACTCAGTCCATGCACCACTACCCCTGGGCAAAAGGCCACACCAGCAGCCCCAAATAAACGACAAAAAACACAATAAACAGCACAATCCCAGCCCATCCATGGCCTCAATGATGTTTAAATTCAAGAAGACACCCCACAGAAAGACTAGGCCCATGCAACACTCACCACCCCTGGGCAAAGGGCCCCACCAGCAGCCCCAAAAAACGACAAAAACCACAAAATTCAGCACAATCCCAGCCCATCCATGGCCTCAATGGTGTTTAAATTCAAGAAGACACCCCACAGAAAGACTAGGCCCATGCAACACTCACTACCCCTGGGCATAATGGATGAAAAGTAGGCAAAATAAGTGCAGGCCTCAGACACTGCCTCTCTTCAAAATGGCCCCTTGCACCCCAAGCACATGTTGCCTGTACCAGCCAGCACTCAAGATGGCCACCACCACCACCACCACCACCCACATGGCCAGTCCACATCAACAGTACACCCCAAAAAAACAGAAAAACACCCCAAACTCACCACAATCCAATGCCATCCAGGATGTTTACATTAAAGAGAGTGAGACCACACCACAGGCACACTCAGTCCATGCACCACTACCCCTGGGCAAAAGGCCACACCAGCAGCCCCAAGAAAACGACCAAAAACACAAAAATCAGCACAATCCCTGCCCATCCATGGCCTCAATGATGTTTAAATTCAAGAAGACACCCCACAGAAAGACTAGGCCCATGCAACACTCACCACCCCTGGGCAAAGGGCCCCACCAGCAGCCCCAAAAAAACGACAAAAACAACAAAAATCAGCACAATCCCAGCCCATCCATGGCCTCAATGGTGTTTAAATTCAACAAAACAGTTGTATCATGCACCCATAACCAACTCTGGTCCTACTGGATACTGTGGCTACCCACAATATATTTTATTTAATGTTCTCAAAAAGTTCCAAAATTGTAGTTGCAGCAACTGTAATGCCCCAAACAAACTTACTTGTGAAAGTTGATTTCTAATCCAAAAGTGATCCAAAGAAAGTCAAAAAGGCCTCAAATCCAAATATCCAGCAGCACCCACAAAAAGTAATCCTTCCAGGTCAAGGTCCAAATGAAAGTGACCAGCACATGAAGAAAGCACTGGGAGGAGCCTGCTGGACAGGAACAGGAAGTTGGAGACTGTGGGGCACTTCCTTCCCCCCCCCCCAAAAATGGACTCCTTGCAAAAAAAAAGGTCATGCAAATGTCAACCTGAGGAGTGATTCTGATAAAAATCATAATTTTCTGAAGGTTTATTCTGTTTGCTGGTGGATTTCTTGTGCTGAATTGCAAAATCTCTATTTCGCGAGTGCGAGATTGTTCCTGTCCGCCGCAACTACGTGTTCGCAATTGCGAACTCTCGCGAGGCGTGCTCTGCAAGGTGGCAAGCCGCGATTACGTATTCGCGGGCGCCAAACTCCCGCGGGATCCCGCAGCAAGATCCAAAATGGCGCAGCACTCGCAAAATATGATTGAGAAAAACAACTCGGCAAACGCCGTGCACCACGCCGCGCGCAGCAATATTGTATCAACAAGCAAAAAATCCGCCGCGAGCGAATTCACGGATTTTTGACAAATTCGCGAGAGTTCGCGGATTGCGAATTTGCCAAAAATCCGAAAAATCCGCGAGCGGAATGGATTTTTTTCGAGGAATCGCATTTTGCGATTCCTTAAATGCAATGCATGAAACTTTAAAAAATTTAGATTTCGCAATTAGGGGGAGCAAATTACCATGAGGTTGAACTTCATTGTAATTTGGGAAAACTTTGAAAAATGAAATTTCGCCCAGGCTACCTCTTGGTTCCTGCAACATGAAACCCATGAGTTCCATCCCCGCAACCTTGTCAATCTTCAGGGGAACAAAGTTCAGCTCCTCTTTGAAAATCACTCCAAACCCTCCTCCTCTATCCTCTATTCTCGATTGTGCTGAATTTTATAGCCAGCAGGAAAGGCAAATCCTATTTCTACCATGGACTCGGCGCTGATCCATGTTTCTGTTAGTAACAGTGTGTCCAAGTTCATGTCTTCAATTAAAACTGATACCGCCACATGATGTTTAACTAGCGACCGGCTGTTGATCAAAACACAGATAATGGTTTTACTCGCATCATTCTTAGTGGACCGCCGGTGAATGGATCTTTATATGCCCTCTTACCTAGATCCAACAGCTGTTACCTTGGGTAAGTCACACAACCTTTTTCACAGCCAAAACAGGCAGCATGGCTGGCACTAGGCGCGTCCTAGGCGTGTCCAGGGCGCGGACGGGCGCGGATGGGCTTGCCTCTGGCGTGCTACTGGCGCGACATGGGCGCGCCCGCTGCACGCTTGCATTGTCCGAGTTAAATAGGCAAGCAAGTGTAGACCACCTCGCCACTAGT
Source organism: Lissotriton helveticus (assembly GCF_964261635.1). NCBI lineage: Eukaryota > Metazoa > Chordata > Amphibia > Caudata > Salamandridae > Lissotriton > Lissotriton helveticus. The sequence continues at coordinate 1,070,815,072 of NC_136067.1, read as the reverse complement.
GCGCTCACCAATATGGGGCCCAGAGAATGGGAATGTCCTCAACCAAAATGGCGCTGAAGCGGAGGTTAAAGGTTGTAAGCCCTGCTCGAGCAGCAGGTGAGATGAGATTCTTTTTACTGTGCAAGTATGCGGATATTAGTGTGACATAAATACCTTTATTAAAACAGATTTAAAAGAACATAATCTGCACTAGCAGTTAACGTTCTGCAGGAGCAATACACCTGCAGTTAGCAGCATAAGCAGCCCCGATGTTCCTTTCCTCGAGCCTAACACCAGAACCAGTCAGTTCCTTAATCTATGTTGCTGTGCATTTGCATTGCCTGAGTTAAATAGGCAAGCAAGTGTAGACCACCTCGCCACTAGTGCACTCACCAATATGGCGCCCAGAGAATGGCAAAGTCCTCAACCAAAATGGAGCTGAAGAGGAGGTTAAAGGTTGTAAGCCCCGCTGTGCAAGTATGCGGATATTAGCTTACCATGATCATTAGCTTACCACCGTAACCAACTTAGGGGTAAAAGTACGAAACCTTTTGCAGTCACAAGTGGCCCAATTCACAGAATCGGGCAATTTGCAAATTTAACAAAAAGTGTTTTCTAATGTATCAAACCCAACTTGTGATTCGGAAACAATTACCGCATTGCAGTTTAGGTTTGTGACCTAATAACAATGTATCATTTGGAAGGGGTGTAGTTAGGGCATTCCTTCCAAAAACCAATTTGAAGTGGTATGGACTAATGTTTTGCGACCGAAATGCAGTCACAAAACATTTGCACTTTCCACCAACTCAAAGTTGCTTTTAATCCATTTGCAATGGGAAGCAAATGGGAAGAAGTTCCCTAAGGACCCCGTCTCCTTTGAGAATGTTTTAAAAAAAATTAAGAGCAGGCAGTGGTCCCAAGGACACAAATTGCCACCAGTATTTAATGACGAATTGTAGGAACAGCTAGCTGCAAGTCCTGCTGTATTGAGTTTAGGCTTTACCACAAGCCAAATAAATGCAATGCAAGCACTCTTTTCAATTGAATCACACAACTCCGGCCCAATCAAATCCTGTACTCGGAAAACCAACATATGCATGGAACCTAAGCCATTCTCTCAGTAGTACTCTGAAAGTTGTTTTTTGTTGATCACATAAGGTATGTCAACACTTGTGAAGTCAAGCCAGACCTGAAAAACAAAAATAAACAGATTGTAATGTTATTGTGAACCTCCACAAGATGGCACTAGAGTTTCGGGATTCATCTAGAAACGCTAACTAGAATTGGAAAGAATGGGTTTGCTTGAAGACTTAAAATGTAATGGCATGATTAAATAGATAACATGTGCCATGCAATAATGTTGATTCAAAATAATAACTCATTTAGGAAAGGGGCTCTTTGATAGTCCGTTAAACAAGGTTTACAAATCAATGGGTGCTTTCTAATTCTTGTTTTAAATATGTAATCCTATAACTTTACAGTCTGAGTAAAACGTTTGTGATACAAAAATGTATATCTGAAATTAAGACTTTAATTTATATCACGTTTCCGTCCACACTAATCACGTACCTCACTCGGCAGAATAAGGAAAGACACAGGCCGTCACGCTGGGGGGCACAGAATGGTCATTATTCCCCAGACCTGCGCTTTACAAAGTTCTGCGATTCTTCATTAAAGTGTACTTACAAATATTGAATTGAAAGCAAGTGTGCTGTCATCCTTAAACCTTAATGCTCTGAGGCTTTTCCTCTCCAGTGCTAAACCATTTTCATGATGTTTATGGCAGTTCCTGCTTAAGCCTTCATAACTTGCTTTTCAACATATGATATCCAAGCGAAACTTACATTCTTTTTCTCCCACACATTGGGGATTTGAAAGGTATCCAGGGTTTGTGGATTCTCCTGGAAGGAACAGAGAAAATAGCCAAACTGTAGCAAAAGTTAACTTTTTTCTAAATGAGAACCTATTCTGTGCAAGAAAGATCAACCTCTTCCCTGCTTTCAGTCACAGTCACAGTTGTACAAAAAACGTTTTTACAACATTTTTAACAGGGCCTGATTACGACCTTTGGCTGTGCGAAGGCGGACGGTTCTACACCGCTGCCCCTTCTCACCGCCAAGAGTCGCTGCCGCCTGCTGGCAGATTACAAGTTGTTTGTAGTCTGGCGGGTGGACCGACCCGAGGCGGGGCGACCGACCCGAGGCGGGGCTGTTTAAAAGGCTCATTGTGAGCCTGAAACAGCACCGCACCAGGACTGCAAGCGCATGTTCCTGCACAGGAAGAAATTCACCACATCGAACATTTTTGCCTGTGGATCAACCGGGGGTGTAGTAATGCATGGGGTCACAACATGTGCCACCGCTCAAACCCCTTTACACAGTGGCACACACCCTGCCTTTTAATGGCAGAAGAAATTCCATGACAGCAGGCAGGCAGTGAGAACATTCATAATATGCTTGGTGGTGCCTCATGGCACCACCGAGCATATCGCGGTGCTCAGACACCCCTGGGACTACCAGGGAACAGCGGTTTCCTGGCTGCTGCGGCCGTGCAATGGCGTTCTGACCACAGAAGTCCCAATAGGGCGGTCAGACCGCTGGTAGGGTGGTAATTTGACCACCACCACTGCACCCAAGCGAGTCTAGCCATTCTCAGACCACCGGACTTGTAATTAGGGACTTAGGGGCTTATTTACAAGCCCCTTGCGCCACTTTTGCGTCATTTTTAACATGGGAAAAGTGACGCAAAAGTGGCGCAATGGGCTTGTAAATCTGCCCGTTAGTGTTTTCCATTACTTCTGGTTTCTATCTACTTGTAGTCTGTGGTAGAAACAAGTGGAAAAAGCAAGGAATGAACCTGGAAAGAGATACGTTTCTGAAATGTAGACAATATTCTAAATTCAGCGCGGGTACGTACATATGTGTAAGTCGGTCATTGTTTTCGCGAAGAAACTAATCATTAAAATAAAAAAATCAATGAAAATAAGTAAGAAAAAAAGAAAGTGACAGTTTTCATTTCAAATGTCTTTCTCATTCTACACAATTCATTATGACAGTCAGGAATGTATAGTGTTTGAGTGAGGTCTAGAAACATATGATACTCAGAGTCATCAACTAAGCTGCATCTTAACATACATTTTTCATTTGCACCGACCAAGCAGTAATTCATGTGGTACATTCTAATGAATGAAAATGGATATCAAGGAACCTTATGCATATTTTAATGTGTCCAAGGTAATGAATCTAGTAACAGTTTTTATTTTTACAACTCTGCATTTGGGGTTACCTATATCATGAGATTCAGATGCATTTTGCGAAATGTGTTCTTTCTTATATTTGGTAACCACAAATGGAGACAAATGCATTTGGCAATAACAAATGATCTACTTTTCTTTGTTCCAAACACTTCTCCTGATACAAATACCACTACATTCTGTGGTTTGACCTATCCCTTGTGATAGGAAAGGCCACAAAATGCAACATGGAACCATCTAGATTTTTCCTTTGCCCTCCCAGCCATGCTTGGCCTCATTGACGACTCTTCTTTCCTCTCTGGCTATAAAGTAAACTGGGACAAGAGTGAAGCTCTCGCAATTTCGGTAGGCACCACTAAAGCGGCCATACATGGCTACCCCTTCCTCTGGCAGCCCTCCCGCCTTACATACCTGAGAATACTGGTGAACAGGGGCACAGAGGGGATGTCTCAGACAACATGGACCCACTAATAGCCAAGATGAAACGAGTCTATAAGAAGTGGTCTAACCTGGGGTTCTCTATATAGGGTAGAGTGCAGGCAGTACGAATGGTAACAATGCTGTGCTTCACATACATGCTCCCCATCCAGGTGTCTCTCTCTACACTACACCTCATTGATTCCCAAATTCAGTCTTTCGTATGGTGATCTTGGAAAATCAGACCAGCCGCAACCAAACTGATGGCGTGCTGATCATGCAGTGGCTTGGGCCTCCCATCAGTGGAAATTACACCCTTGCTCAGTTGGCATACAAGCTGCCTGGTGTCCCGGACCCAACGCAATGGGTCCACATTGAACGGGAAATACTTTCTGCTGGCTCTTCCATTCTATACAGGGACTGCACCATTCAATTCGGCCCTACACACCCTGTGCTGCACGCTATGAATAAGGCCTGGTGCACGCACACCACCTACTCGGGATAGCCCCACGACTACCTGAAAAAACTCCTCTCTGGGCCAACAACAGTATACGCATAGATGGACAGACTCTGTCTTGGACTCAATGAAGGGAAGCAGGCATTCACTCCTTAGACCAGCTCCTATTTAATGAAGACCTCAAGCCATTTGATCAGGTCAGGGAGGAATTTGGCCTACACATGAGACAAACCTGGTGATACATACAATTACAGCACTGCCTGACGAGTTGCTTCGGCACTCGTCGCTGGTCCTCACAGTCCTTACTGTCCTAATGACAAGTGTGTTGGAAGTCAATTAGTTGGGCTTATAAAAATGATGTTTCTAATTGATGTACTGTATGAAAAGTTTAAAACAGAACAGCAGGTGATTCATTTTTAAATGATTTGTTTGCTTAGATAACCCCTGACGAAGGGAAGTCCCAAAATGGATTGGGTTTTTAAAATAAATCGTGACATTGAAACACTTGGCTCTCCCGTGTTTATGAGGAAAAGTGGGAAAGAATAAGTGAATGAGTAAAATGAATTGAAGAATACGTAAAGGTGAAACAGAGAGACAAAAAATAGAGAAGAAAAAACTGATCAAAGGATGAGCTGAAGATTAATTTGATTAATTGGATTCATAGACTGGTAGCGGCTGTGCAGCCTGATGGAGCCGGAACTGGGTCCTTCGTGTTTGTTAGTATGATTGCAGTGCAATTGGGCGGAGCGCGGAGCAGTCATGCACGCCAAAAAATGATTAAATAAGGAATACTAATGGTTGTCAAGATGGATAAAACGGTGTGCATCTCACCACCTCTGTCCTATTTGCATAAATGAAAATTTCCGTCCAAAAACGGCGAGGTAGCACCCACAAAGGATAAAAATGGAGCAGTCATATTCTGATAAATGATGTGATAAAAATTGTCGGTGAACTTGATAAATAACACAGGAGTTATGCTTCCCTGTCATTGATGATCATGACGATGTACCATTGGATCATGTTTTAGACTATTCAGATACAATATATATGGACTACGTTTTGAATTAATTGGACATTCTTAGTGAAGACAATTGTATAAGCCTGATGTGATGTTGAAAACCAGCCGCATTATACATGGGGTAGAGTCATGTGCATTACATTGCATTGTGGGAGCACGAGTAATAGGGGACTACTCCGGTGGGAAGCGAAAGTTCAGATGTAACAACTGTGTAAGGTACTGCAGGGAAATAAAGTGAAGAAGGAAGTAGTTTAAAAACGTATTAAGTAGGTGAAATCTGGTCCACATTTTGAGTGCAAGCATATAAGTTACAAACATGCACGATAGTGCGCAAAAGCAGAAATCCAGTCGGTAGTTTAGTTGACACACCATGGCACGTGACAGATCTCTTGGGGGAGGTTTTAGCATTCAAGCAGAAGGAAGAGCATTGCGCGAGGGCACGCTACGGAGAAACTATGGGGCAGATTTATGAAGGCCTTGCGCCACGTTTACGCCGCTGTTGCGTCACGCAAGGCGGCGTAAACGTGGCGCATCCCTACGAACGATTTACAACGTGACGCATCTAGGCAGATGCGTCACGTTGTAAAGCCCTGCGCCGCTTGTGGGCGTTCCGGCGCAGGGTGGGCGTTCCAGGGCAGGTGCGCCTCGCAAAAGTGGCTCAGTGAAATCTATAAGATTTCACTCAGTCACTTTCAGGCCAATGCTGCGTCAAAAGCCTGCACCTGCTTGAAGCAGGCGTAGGTCTTGATGCAGCATTGGTCAGATAGGGCACCCCCGAGCCTTGCTGGAGCTGCGTCGCGCTTGCGACGCAACTCCAGCAATGCGCCGCCTTTACGGCACAGATGCGTGACGCATCTGTGCCGTTTTTGCCCCATGGTGCGCCGCATTGTAAATGCGGCGCACCATGGGTGGCGGAGCTGTGGCGCACTGTGGCGCACATTAACTGGCGCATCCCTGGGGATGCGCCAGTTAACATAAATCTGCCCCTATGTGATTAAATGTTAAAACTCCGATGCGGAATGACATTGATTTATGTTTTTAAGAAATAGAAGAAAACATGGCACGGTAAGCATATTATAGAACTGGTGTGTTTGTGTAGGATTAGAGCTAACAGAAAGGTCGGAGTGGTAAAATACGGGGTCAAGCATGCACTTTGAAGTATGGATATTGAGTTAGGAGAGGTAATGTTTTAATGACAAGCACGCAATTGAATTGCGATACACGCATGAGCTTCACCTCTACGTGCAATGTGGGAAGCATAAAGGGAAGTTTGGTGGAAGGTTTAAATAGATGACTGAAGTTAAAAAATAAGTGTTGAAATGACAAGTGTGTTGGAAGTCAATTAGTTGGGCTTATAAAAATGATGTTTGTAATTGATGTACTGTATGAAAAGTTTAAAACAGAACAGCAGGTGATTCATTTTTAAATGATTTGTTTTCTTAGATAACCCCTGACGAAGGGAAGTCTCGAAATGCATTGGGTTTTTTAAAATAAACCGTGACATGGAAACACTTGGCTCTCCTGTGTTTATGAGGAAAAGTGGGAAAGAATAAGTGAATGAGTAAAATGAATTGAAGAATACGTAAAGGTGAAACAGAGAGACAAAAAATAGAGAAGAAAAAACTGATCAAAGGATGAGCTGAAGATTAATTTGATTAATTGGATTCATAGACTGGTAGCGGCTGTGCAGCCTGATGGAGCCGGAACTGGGTCCTTCGTGTTCGTTAGTATGATTGCAGCGCAATTGGGCGGAGCGCGGAGCAGGTATGCATGCCAAAAAATGATTAAATAAGGAATACTAATGGTTGTCAAGATGGATAAAACGGTGTGCATCTCACCACCTCTGTCCTATTTGCATAAAAGATGCATTTTGCCAGATCGAAATAGCATTTCAAAATTGCACTACAGGCTGCAGGGGCAGGCCTTAGACGTGTTTTAGAAGGTTACTTTAGGTGGTAGCACAAGAGTGCTGAGGCCCACTAGTAGCATTTCATTTACAGGCCCTGAGTACATGTAGTACTGTATACTAAGGACGTATAAATAAATTAAATGTACTAATCAGTTGTAGGTCGATTTTACTATATTTAGAAGGGGGAACATAAGCACTTTACCACTGATTATCATGGAAAAATTGCACAGAATCCTAAAAGCCAACAAAAACAGGATCAGCAAAGGAAGGCAAAAATCTGGGGTTACTCTGCAGAGAGGGCCCTGTCCCACAGTTTCCCTACCCAGAATTCTCCACAAACTTCAAACCTTGTTAAAATCACAGATTTCCTTGGTTTTCTGTGAGGGAAAGTGTTGGAATCTGAAGGGATTATCAAACTACCTACAACCCAGAGTAGTTTTGACTTACAGACTTGCAGGGAGAAGGTGAACATCTCATTTTGACTCCCCCTGGGGTCAGATGTACTGTCCATATAAAATGTTATTGGTATCCAGTGGAGCTGGTTTAACAATGGAAAAATATGAACACACTTGGAAAGATTAGTGATATGACTGCCCGCTGCACTTTGGACTAGATAAAGCTGGTACCAAGAAAACTGTGGCATGTCAAGGCGAATCATATTGCCGTAGTCCAATCTAGATTGTATTAGGCCATTGATGACTAAGACAAGAAGGTCTTCCCCTATGAAAGGAAAAAGCAATCAACATTTTGCGGTGCCAGAAGCAAGTCTCGGTTACCCTTGCGGTTCAAATCTTCAAAGAGTGATCACAATCAATAGACAAGCCCAGATTGCACAGAGAAGTGGCAGAAGATGGTATAGGTCCTATCACATAAATCAAGTAAATGGCTTTTGTATGTAGAATATCAGAAAGAGGAAGAGAAAGCTCGAACTGCAATGGATTGGGTTTCAGGAAAGTATTGCCCAGCTACCAGCGGACAAGAGTGAGGCAGTTTCACATTATTGGATAGGTAGGTCTTTGAGCATTCCTATGGATGGAAAGACCTAAGCAAATCAGAGAAGGCTTTTTCAAAAGGGGTTTAACTAAAAAATGGTAGAAAACGTGCTTGGATTCACAGAAATGAATGTGTCTGTCCAAGTGACAGCTGTATAATCATCCGGAAATCTTGGGGGCACAGAGAATCCAAACCTTTCAGTTTAGAATCATTTGTAACCAGATTGAATTGGCAAATGAAAAGCAGGGAAAGTACCTGTCAAGTCTAACAGGAAGAATCAAGGCTTTAAATTGGATTTGGATCTGAACCATCATTAGAAGGTTTATCAGAATGAATATTAGGGGATGCAATAGCTTGAGGAGATTTCATTTTGGTAATAATCCCAAACAGTTCTCAAAATAAATTATACGCGTTGGTGATTCTGTTTGAAAAATATGTTTTTTAGCAGACGTTAGTAATTTTATGCGTCTTACAGTGATTAACATATTTACAACCTGATTTAAAATTTGGAGATGGTTACTTAGCCACAAACGTGATAGCAGTCCTATCCACCTTATTCCAAGTGCATTAGGATATTATACACTTGTAATAAGGTGACCAGGATATCCATCACGTTTGTGACAGAGTACCCATAAGCCAAATTCTAAATCCGGCCCTTAGTTTTCAGTACTGGATCATACAATTGGTGCCTTTGTTTCTTCAGTAGAATACTAGAAGCTTAAGCTTGTTTAAGTTCAGGGATAAACCAGTTAATGTGTCTGTAAGATGCTTTGGACATAGATGTTGCCCTAGTAATGGTGTAATTTAGGGTGTTGGTTAAGCATTCATTAAAGTAGTGCTGTTCAATTGGAGAGACGAGAATTGACAGCTTTTCAACTTTCAAAAAGGAGCATACGCGAAAAAATTAATTCTTCCTCTACCATTATGAGGATTTTCATATAAGGTGTTTCGTAGTGGACAGGGGAAGTTTAAAAAAAATTGGTATCAGTAACCATTTTGTATATTTTAAATAGAAATTACAAAAAAGAATAAAATGGAGCATTGTTTGCCTGCTCCGGCCATCACAAGGGTATGGTAATTGATCTAGATAGCTTAATAACCCAGGGGAAAACAAATTAGAAATTTCACTGTCCCAGCCCTTGTACCAAAAAGGAGTCCTCTCTCCCAGCGACCTAATGGTTTTAAAAGGTAGCTGGATGGCATATGGGAGACATCCTCAATAGACATGAACTTAGCAACATTGTTTTCTGAGCCTCCTTTTCATGTCTTGCCTTACTGTAATGTGCATATAGGGCCTCCCAGAGGACTTTTTTTGTTCATACCGTCTAAATCAATGGGATTTAAAAAGACGTGTGCGAGTTTCACGTTGCTCAAGCTCTCCCTTACTGCGGCGAGCCACGGTATTTCCCTACCCTTCTCGCACTTGAGACAGTCTGTAATTATATCTCTTGTGAGGGCTGCTGCCGAATTGTTCCAAATTGCCAGCCAAAATATGGCGGGTGAGCCTTTATATAGTCTTCAACATAAAGCATTTTGAGTTCGCTATGGCAGACGTACTGTGATGCAGAGATCGGAGCTCCCAGGAGTTTTCGACAAAATCTATTTTCTTCGCCCTGAATACTATTACACTTTGTGAAACCCCAGACATCTGCGCCATATGTTGTAGTTGGAATACATTGTGATTTAAAATTTTTCAAGATATCCAGAACTATCTCTGTCTTTTTGGGCTGCTGGAGGCCAAGGATTGAATTTACAGATTTAACAAACTTTTTCCTGCTGTACACAACATGGTCAACCCATGAACCGTTGGCTGCAAATACCAGCCCAAAGTAATGAAAAGTGCAAGTGCGTTGTAAACTTCAGTTGTCTAAAATAATAGAATTTAAAATGTACTTTTTCAGTCTGCAAGCCATTATAAAAGATTTTTTTTAATTCGTGCATAAATCTAAGCTGGCCATAAAATCTACAAAACACGCACTAAAACGCGTAAAGCATTGGCTGTGCGGTCCATTTAAACCGTGTCATCGAAATAGGGTGGGAAGTATATTACCATTGATTTTAGGGATATCATTGGAGAGTGTTATCAATCATTTGTGTAGGTCGTTAATATATAAAATAAAAAGGAGAGGGGCCAGGACACAACCCTGCCTGAACCCTCTGCCAACTTCAATATCGTTTGAAACCTTACTTTTACCAAGTTCAAGGCACACAACAATGCATTTAAAACTATATTAGACAATTCTTTCATTGTAAAGAAAAATGCTGGGATTCTTGTTTTCTCCTATGGTGTGTTCTTTAATTCTTTTTAGCCATATGCCAATGTGTTTCGTCGCAATCGAGGAATCTCCCCTTGCAACTTCCTCGGGGCTAAAATATACCAAAAAACTTTGTTGTAATGTGCATATAGTATATATTCTTCATATACATACATGTTTGACTCCCGGTGCAAAGACACTAGACAATACTATGCCTAATTTTTGTGACAGCCTGACCCATCACCAAACGATTCTAGTTTCCTTACCATTCAACTTAATTAATTATATAAATACATACAAATTTCAAAGTAAAATATCTCATAGCACTTTTGTTATTCATATCCATATGCAAAGTTGAATGATAAGGAAACTAAAATAGTTTGGTGATGGTTCAGGCTGTCACAACTGGCAAGGTTGTAAAATACGATCTTCCTCAGCCCATGTCTTGATCTTATTATACATGATCCTCCCTAAGATTTTCTACGTATTATCTATCAGGGAGAACGGTCTATAACAACTTGGATTGAACCGATCGCCCTTTTTAAAAATTGGTACAATAATGCTAGTTGACCATGTTCTTGGAATCGGGGCATTAGTTAAATTGTTAAAAACATTTACTAAAGAGGTGCCCAAAACTCAGGTTTGTATTTAATAAGAATGATGGGGAGCCCTTCGGTCTGAGAGCTTTGCTGCCCAAACTCTGTTGAATAGCAGCATTAACTTCAGATAGGGATATTGGAATCATAGTGGGGACCTTGTGTACAACGGGGTCCTCATTTTGTGTTGGGGCTGAATAAATCATAGAGAAATGAGCTTCCCATGCCTCACTGGTAATATTGCAACTTATCGGGGTCAACGATTGTCCCAAGGACCTGATGTCATTAACCGCTGCCCAAAAGCTATTCCCGTTCTTTAATGAGGCAGCACATGCAAGAGCTTTTTATATTTGGCGCTATAAGCAGAAGTTATTTCAGGGGTAACTGCTCTAGGAGAATCAGACATCCATCTTCTACCACTATGGATTTGATATTTGGATACCTCTGCTTCTCTTTTCTGTTTCTTTTTTCAATACTTAGGAAGAGCATCAAAGGAGCCCAAAGAGGTCCTGCATTATATTCTGGCACCAGTCCTTGCAAAGATTTGACACATTTTAGCATTGCACATTCTATCCTTAAAATAAGCCCACTTCCCCCTTTCGCCGACTTGTAAATAACCAAGGTGGCCCACTTCCTGCCTTGCGCTGCATCTAGAACTTGCTTTACAAAGATATTGCTTTCTAGTGAATGACATCTAATGACTGTTTTAAAATGTTGGAACATAAATCTCGATCGATCCAGTGTCGAGCTAGACCAATTCTGGCATTTCCCACACAACATGATATTCCTAGCATTGTGAGTGGAAAATCAAGATTGAATTAAAGTCACAAAGGCCAGTATTAAGTGCAGGTCTTTGTTAATTGCCTCTTTAACAGCAGTACAGTAATAATACATTTTTTGTCAGGTTTGAGGAATGGCCACAGCAAGTTTTACATGCAAGTCTTAAACTTCAACCCATATATAACACAGAAAGGTTTGATGGATCCTGTTTCCGAGAATATAATCACAAGGTGAAGAGAGGAGTTTTGAGTAGAGGGAGAAGGAGTCGGTCTGAACTTTGGCAGAACTCTGTTGAGGAATTGTTACAACACATTCTCACAGTGTAGAAGGCTACAACATGGGAGCCTGTGCACTTTAAATCACACTGGCACATAAATTAGTTTCCAAAAACCACAGCCTCCAGATCAACATATCCGACTTGGCGGGACTGAATCTTACGTGCTTCTCTAGGGAAAATGTGATGACGAGCCAAAGGGCGACCAGGGTACAATCCTCAAAGACAGAAAAGGTAGGCCAACAACCTGCCTTACAAAAAGAGCAGCAAGAGGAAATCGCTGATTCAAGGCAACAATAAGTTACACAAGGGAACGAAGACGAAGACACAAAACAAATGTGAAATAGCGAAAGCTGGGTGTGAAATAATGCAGCAAGGGAGAGGCTTACAAAAATACAAATTTCTCGGTAAAAAAATTGTTACTGGCTGACGTTGCCTCAATAGCCTAGAAGAATCCGTCTCTAGCTCTTCCAAGCACTACACCACAACTTTCCTCAGCCTCTACAAGGCCAGTCCCCAGCTCTATCACACCTCCACACCTTGTTGGTGATATTCTGAAACTGTGAGTGGCTGTAAACTTGCACTCAAAGCAGACCCGGACTAAATCCTTAAAATTTTCAACCAGAGGGGAACCTGGGGAGCTGGCCTGCCAATCAGAATGTTCATTTTGTAGGCTTTATTTAACATTAAAAAAGCCTGAAAAGGGAGCATTCTATGGTTGAGCAATTCGCATCATCCCTTCGGAGTGCTATATGCAAATAGGGAGTGCTGTTGTTCCATGGACAGCTTTGCTCCTCAATGCTTGAGCAGAACAAAAAATTACTCCACCTTCCTGAAGCATTGCCTCAGCCTCTGCTTTAGCAGCTGCCAGTTTACACAAAGCTGCCCCGCCCCCTGCTTTTGTTGCGAGGGAAGCCCACTCAGTCAAACTAAAGCAAGCATTGGTGAATGCATTAGATTTTGCCTATGTGATTGATAAAAGCTGTTTGTGCAGGCGAAACCTAAAAACAAAGAATATCTGACTTGATATCCGAGTTGACTCAGTTCAGTACCCGAGCAACATAAAACCTGTCGAGAAAATGAATGCAAGAGGAATTTTTATGTACAATTAAAAAAAAATAACCAGTAGATGGCAGTGTTGTCCAGGTCTTCTAATATGGGGAGAGAGTGACGTGAGATCTTCATACGGGTACCTGCAGTCACCCTAATATAACTGCTCAAAGCAAAGTCATAAAATCGAGTTCAAGAACTTAAGCCCACATAAAATGTGGATTGGGAGCCAATGAATACTCCTCGGTGGTGTCACGCTGAAAAGATCAGGAATGTAACACAGCTGTTTCAATGTGTACAGCTACAGAAAGGAAACAAAAAAAAGTTCCACACAACAGCAGATGGACACAGTAATTCGCATAAGAGAGCTGCTAAGATGAGAGCTGCTAAGAGTCCCCTTTGAACCCCTCGGCGGTAATTCGGCTGCGGCGCTGGGGGGGAGGGGGCCGCACGGTGCCGCCATGCTCGTGACGTAACCACTCCGTCACGAGCCATAGGCGCGATGTGCTTGTGACGGAGTGGTTCCGTCACGGCCCGTCCGCTCAATAGAATGCTCAGCACAGGCAGGAATTTATGCCGCGCCGGCACGGCGGCCGGGCCATGATGGAACCACTCTGTCATTAGCACAGCGCGTCCGTTGCTGGTGATGGAGTGGTTCCCTCACCAGCACGTAAAGGGTTAAGGTACATTGAAAACAAGGTATTCATAAGCACAACACATGCGCTGTGCAGGTGAAACCTGAAAATGTCAACAAACTTTTTTGGGAGAAGACTGCAGGAGGATGGAAACGTTTTTTCACCCAACTGTTTAGATCAGAGGCTGTTCTTATTCCTGCTGTGCTCCCTATTATGTGTGGACATTTAGTTACCCCCAACCTAACTATTCTGCACCCTCACCTGCACTACAGGCTCACAACTACTAGGAGAGTAATTATCAGTCGTTAGTGTCCAAATGTGTAGGCAATAACGCTAAAAAAGCCCCTTAAACAAACAAAATTCCTTATTTCTTCATGTTTTCTGCTTTGGGTAGAAATCCAGCCAAGCCCTGGAATAAACCCCCCACAGGCAGCCAACCTCACGCTGCATACTACCGTCCACCATCCGCCATCCACAGCAGGTAGGTGAAAACAGGGTCTAGGCTGTCAACTAACCCCTGCTTTCAGCCAAACGCACATTGTGAGTAGAGGTGGGTTGGCTGCATGGCCTGGCTTACAGCCAGGTCCTGCTCTACAAGTCCCTGCACTCAGCCAACCCCAAGTCCTTTGGTCATGTGTGACGTGGGATTAGCCGCCTGGCATTTCTTGCAGCCAACCTCTGCTCGAACTTCTCCAGGCAGCCAACGCCATGTTCCACACATTCTTTGCCATGTACAGTAGGAAGTTGGCCTTTGCACCCTGGGACCCCCATCCCCTGCGGCCAAAACATATATATTAATGTTAGGGGGAATGCAGCCTCCTTCCCGACCCTTAACTGCCCCCAGGGGACCCTACACCCTGGGGCCAAATACAATTAAACAGGGGTGAAGGGCATGTAGACCACCTCCCTAAGCCTTAATTGGCCCCGTAGAACACATCCCCCAGAGTCAAATACAATTGAAAATGGGCAGTCCAGAAGGACTCCAAACCATCTGGAGCCCTGCAGACCCCATCCCCAGGCCTAAAATCTAAAGAAAAGGGTGTGTGCACCCCCTTCCCAAGCTTAATTAGCTCTCGGGGCCCTGTGTTATGGTGCCCAATACAAAATAAAAGAAAGGGAGCAGTGTGGCCCTGCTCCCGGAGCCATCTTGGGTCCCAGGAACCCCATCCTTCAGGGCAAAATCCAATTAAAAAGGTGAGAGAGGCGTGCCGTACCCCGTCCCCAAGCCTTATTTGGCCCCAGGGACTCTATACTCTGGATCCTCTATATTTTTATTAAAAGGGGAGGGAGGCCTTATAAGCCCCCAGAGTTACTATTCTCCAGAGCCAAATTCAATTAAAAAGGGGAGTGGCCATGTGCCCCCTTCAAACCAATTTTTCTTGTGCTCCGAGGACCGCAAAGCCAGTTCTAAAAAAAAAAAGGCCCTAGGGACCAACCCGACATTAATAGGCCCTGGGGATCAGGGTATAAACTCCATGGTCAAAGACAATTAAACAGTGGAGGAGGCTGTGCAGCCCACCTCCACAAGCCTTAACAGGCCCTGAGAACCACATTCTCCCAGGACCAAATTCAATTACAGAGGGGATGTATTCTGTGGCCCCCTCCAAGTCTTCTTGGACCTCAGAGACCCCATCCCCCAGGGCCATACCCAATTATAAAGGGGAGGGGATGTGACCCCATCCCTCTACGACAAGTAATTAATAAAAGGAGGTGGGAGCCCATCCTCCGGGCTGTACCTTTAAAAAAAAGAAAATTACAAAAATGTCCGCCACCATCTTATAAAACACTTATGGGAGGGAGACGTCAGTAGGGCCCCATTCTCCCCAGCCCATTTAGGGCCCAGGTACCCCATCCTCTGGGGGTTGGGTGTATTTAAGTAGAGGAGCGCAGAGCCCCCTCCCTGAGCTGCTTTTGGTCCCGTGGACCCCAAACCCGGGCCCAATCTATTTAATAAGGGGATGGGGTGTGCAGCCCTCCTCCCCAAACTGTTTGAGGCCCCAGGAAGCCCATAGGCCTGGGAACAAATTTACAGATTAAGGTGAAGGGGTGCACTGTCTCCTTCCAGAGCCATCATAGGTCCCTGGGAGCCCATCCCCCATGTGCCTAAAGGTGGGAGGGAGATGCACAGCTCTCTTTCCAGAGCCTATTTTTGCCCCGGGGACCCTATCAACCAGGGCCATATATATACATATATTAAAAGGGGAGGGGTGCCATGCAGCCCCACTCCCCTAGCCTACCATTGTCCCAGGAATGCCATTTTCCAGGCCCTGTCCATATAATAGATAATAGGTTGGTGCCCCAGTGCCCACCCAGGGCCTTCACTTTGGGGCATGCAGGAGGCCATGGCCCAGCGGCCCCAGCCAGCTCCACATATAGTGTAGGAGCCAGTATTGCTCCTGCCAGCAAGGAGCAGCAACTTATGCTGCTCACTCCTGGAAGAAGCAATATTTGTTGTGTTTTCTGGCCGCATCAGTGCAGGGTGGGAAACACAACACCAGCCTGCCTATAGCGGCAGTAGAATTTTTAAAGCTCCTGCCTGCTGGGAGCAGACTTTATATTTGCTCCTATTTTGGGGGGAGATTTGAAAATGCTCCCCCCAGAAGGGAGCAAACACATGTATCCTTGCCAGTACGGGCAGGGAAACTACTGTGTCCTGGAGGTGAGCTCCTTGGGACACAGCAAGTTAGTCAGCCCTAGGGGATGGGATCCAGAGACCATTAAAGTTAAATTATAGTTCTGGGGGATTGGGTCCCAAGGGCCTTTTTAAGGCTTGGGGAGTACAGCTGTGCTGCCCCATTCCCTTAATAAACACAGTGGGCCCTGGTGGATGGGAACCCAGATCCAGAAACGGTTCAGGGAGGGGGACCACATGCCCCCCTTTCAATGAATAATATCCTCAACCCCTGGGGCCCAACGTTTGAAAGGGGAGGAGGGCCCTACTCATATCCCCCTCCCCATACATGTTATTTAAAATTATCTGCCATCTGTTTATCGTTTTGCGCTATCCCGGAGGAGTCGTGACAAAATACGCAGATTTGTTTTCATTTTGGCCTGAGGGGGAGGGGTCCTTGTGGGCTCCCCACATTGGGGCCAAGGAGGGCATGGAACTCCTACCCTGCCCCTTTATATCATGCTTTTTATTTTTACTTCAGGACAGGGGACTAAGTCCCCAAGTTCAGTAATGGCTGCCAGCAACATTTTTATCATGTCAGAGAGCTCACTGCCATGCAAGATTAATTCCCGCAGGAGTGAGATGGCCCAGGGGAACAAAATGCTACCAGGGCCAATCAGAACTGTTTATTTTTTTTTATTTGCATCCCACAAGACTATCGAGAGAATCTTAAGGACCCAACCGTCCAGATATGCCAATATATGTGTACCTTAATTTTTCAAACACTACTGAAAGATTTATACCTAATCACAAAAAGGACAATCTGTCGACCAAGATCTAAGCTTCCTGAAAAATTTGATGTAATTCTGTTCAGCAATTTATGTGGTAGAAGTCTATGGAAAATGTATGGGGAGTTTGCATTGCATATATATATCAACTGAGTCACAAGATGGCTGCCAACACGTCCTGGTTTGAAGTGTGGGCAGCCAATCAGATCTCAGCACGAGATCTTGGATGGGGTCAGGGATTTTCCACGTCCCCAGTTGTATTTCTTAAAAATCTTTACACTTCTCCATAACTACAGAACATATTTACACCATTTACCAAAAAGGGTACTTTCTGGCCTAACAGCTACCTCTCTGCCGAATTTACTGTAATTCCGTTCAGCAGGTAGGACTGTAGCAATGTCTAAAGTTTCCAATGGAAATGAACATGGGAAAAGATCACTTAGGACCCCCCTTTTCTTCAGCCCCTGCTTGACGGATCACCCCAAAATTTTCACAACAGCTGCTGAAGTGAACGTCAAACTAGTTTTGAAAATTTCATGAAGATTCAATAAACTACGCAAAAGTTATTGACAAATTAAATAATTCTTTTCCTACGGAAACTAGATCCTAACTATAAACACCTACTGCCGACCGCCATTAGGTAATTAATATAAGACTCACTGCTCCTCGAAGAATTGGCGAAACATACTGCTAATTCCTCCAAGGGTATGTTAACAATTCTTGTCACAGTTGCCTGGAGAGATCACGACAGGGCATTGGAAGAGATCAGTATTCTAGAAAGTGACATTGCCACCCACACTGATAAAAACAACGTAGACGAATTCACCGGGGCAATGAGGAAAAGACTGACAAATTATGAACAAAAAATTAAACAACAAAAACACGACAAATTAAAAAAAGATGCACTAGATTACGAGTTGGGCTGAGTCCTAGAAGTTTGATGCACCACGATGTCAGTTACAAGTAAGAGAAATCAGAAAATGGTGGAACAACTAGAAACGTCAGAATCTGCAATCACAGATTCAGAACAAACTGGTGACCTTGGGGTGGTACGACAAGCCGGAACTGAACCATTGACCCCTTTTCACAAGGAGTACCATCTAATCAGACAGACATGGGGGAGAGGGGGAAGAGGCAAACCTCCAGAGACAAGAAGAAACACCAAACGAAGAGAGGTGGCTGGCACAAGCAATGCTTCACCAAGGGTGACGATAATCTGACCATTGTAAATCTCACTCCAAGGATCTTAACGGACATTGAGAGATCAGTTCTACAACAGGGACTAACCTTTTGTCCATTCAGAAAATGTGAATACACACTGACGATTATTGACCTTTTCAAATTTGCAAGAAAAATGAAGTTGCAAAAACTTTTTGAACTTCAAGGACCAATAAACCAAACGAGACCAGCCTGGACACAAAACACAGGTCTAGATCTGTTAACTGTCCACGACTTGAGCACAGTAGCCATTCTAGAGGAATTACAAGATGAAGGGGCTACCACTATGGATGAGTGTGACACAAGAGAGTCTGAAGAGCCCTTTCAAAACAGCATCTAAATGTATTCCTCAGATGCCAAGTGAAGCTATTGATTTATTTACAGATCAGGCTACAAAAGACCTGATGAAGCTCAGACTGAGTGAGGAAGACCATAACGTTAGTTGTAACATCACTAAACAACAAAGAAAGGCAATCAAAGATTTACAGGAAGATCGAACGATCGTATGTAAACACTCTGATAAAGGTGGCAATATTGTGCTCTTAACATCGGAGTATTATTGCAAGAAAGCACTAAAACAACTAGATGATGTCTCCAATTGCACAAGGATCAACATGGAGTATTTGAAGAGCATTGAGGTATATGGACACCTCATAAGAAAATGGAAACAGAAAGGCATGTTGGACAACGAGGAATTCCAGTTTCTAGATTTTAAATATCCAGTCATTTCGACTTTCTATCATCTTCCGAAGATACATAAGGACAGTGTGACTCTTCCTGTGCGTCCTATTGTTTCTTCGAAGGGAAGTCTAACTGAGAATATGTCCAGTTTTATTGATTACTTTCTGTATGATTTTGTTGTAGAACTAATCTCATACACTCAAGATACCAAGGATTTCTTGAAAAGAATTGAAGGGGTATCCTGGGAGCCATAATTTCTCATGATTACTTTGGACATCTCCAGCCTTCATACAACTATTCAACACAGCAAAGGCTTGTAAGCCATTCAATTTTTCCTGAAAGGGCGCTCCTTAAAATATATGGAGCATAATACTATGTTACTCAAATTTTTCAAATATTGTTTAACTCATAATATCTTTCTTTTCCTGGAACAGCTGTTCAGAAAAACACATGCACGGCCATGGGCACCTGCTTTGCCCCCAGTTACGCAAATCTTTTCATGGGCTGGTTGTTGAAGCAGGTGGCTTGGTCAGATGCTAATGAGGAATTGACTGGACTGCTCAGCTGGAACAGGCATATTGATGATTTATTCATCATATACAATGGGACAGAGGAGTCAACCAGAGAGTTTGTCACAGTATTGAACACCAATGACCTCAATCTAAAATTTACTGGAGAAGTGAGTAAGACAACAGTGAACTTTCTAGATTTACAGGTCTTTGTATCTGAGGGGAGACTTTGCACCACCTTACACAGAAAGTCTACAGCGAGTAACTCCGTTTTACACGCTAGCAGTTGTCATCTGGATAAACTAATCAGTAGTATTCCGTATGGCGAATGCTGCAGATAAAAAGAAATTGCACCAGAGAGTGTGATTTCCAGGCAGCAGTCGCGGAGAGTTCAGACAGATTTCAAATACGGGGTTACTCTAGTGAGGTTTTATTGAGTAACAAAAAGAAAGTAGACACTAAGTCTAGAACAGAACTGATCAATGGGGTATACATCACCAAACAGAAGAAAGAGCAAACTAGATTGTCTCAATCCAATGATTGTAGAATGATCACAAACTACTCTAGTAATGCCAATGATTTAAGATGGGCACTGAAGAAAAGCTGGCATATCCTTAAATCAGATCCGATTATAGGGGAGGGTCAGGCTAGATCCCCCTTAATGTCATTCAGGAAGGCCCGATCTTTGAAAGATCAGATGGTGCAAAGCCACAATACTAAAGAGAGTAGTGAATCTTGTTTTGGCCGGATCAAAGGTTTTTTCCCCTGCAAAAAGTGCAAGGCATGTAAGACCAGTCATAAGGTCTTGTCATATGAGGTACCTGTACTCAAGATTCTGAGGAAAATAGGGAAATTAATGAACTGCAACACCAGCCACATGGTATACTGTTTAGTATGTCCGTGTGGGCTAAGGTACATTGGGAGTACCATACACCCCACCAAAATAAGGATTTTAGAACACCTGAGAGCCATCGCCACTAAAGATGTTACATATCCGGTGGCTCGACATTTCCAAAGCCATCATAGCAGCAGTAGGGATCTGTTGCATTATTTTTGCCTAGATTATGTGCCTGGTAATATCAGTGGTGGGGAGAGACAACTCAAACTTCTGAGACTAGAGTCCAGATACATTATAGATATTCAAACAAAAATACCCCATGTACTCAACAGCGGAGAGGATTTAGCCATACATCTTTAAGGTAGCAGTGTCAGGTTCTGGATTGTAAATATTAACACTATGAAAAGAAGGGTTTCTTCTCTTTTCTTTTGTCTTTCTTCTTACTTTTGGGTTTTCTTTTCAGTTGGTGTGAAATGAGTATCTAATTGATGTATAGTGGTGTTTCGTCATACATGTTTGGCACATGATATGCCCATCTTGGGCTCAATCATGAAAAATATCCTGAATTGCCTACAACGATCAAATATTTGAGATGGATTAACGAAACATGTGTAGTAAAGCCCATCCAGGGCGAGATATTTCTGCTTGACCATATGAAATCAATAATGAGATTATGATCAAAAGAATATATTTGCATGTTTAAAGATGGCCAAAATGTTATTCGTATCGATCAAGATAGTCCTTTGTTTTTTTTTTATACTATTCAAACCACCAATGAATTGTATGTATATTTAAATGACGCTGTCTCGGTATGCCGATTGATATTGAAAAAGGCAGTCGCCGAAAAGCGTCTTGTGTGTTACAAACCCTAATACAACCTGGGTTACAAGCTCCCGTGAGTGTTTAATATCAACCAGCAAAGGCAGGACGCGTTTTGACATAAATGTCTTCCTCAGATACCTGCTATCACAGCGCTTGCTCGCCAGTTCACCGGAAATACATCCCTCCGTTCTGTCATTGATGACGTGTCCAGGTGGGCCGGATCAGAGTTGCTATATATATATATATATATATATATATATATATATATATATATATTGCACATCATGAGTCGCCCCAAATAGAGATGCCACACACAGAATGGTATGCACACAAATGCCACAGGCAGTTGCATTGAAAGCGCCTCCCTCCACTTGCTTCTTTAAAAGCCAAACGCGTTTCGAGTATCTATGTACCCTTAATCACTGGCAGCTTGCATATCTTTAGTAACAGAGGCAGCAAAATGGATTCAGGACAGCTGATTTATTTGATAAACAAGTCGCGCCCCACATGGGCATTGGCATTCCGGTGGTTGTAGTCCATGAAATGGCTACCATACTTGTAGTCCTGTTTATTAAAGCCCAACTAGATTTGCATACTCCGAACTGGATTATCAAAATTAAAGACATGTTTCAATAAATAAATGTCCCATGTGGGTGAGCAAAACGAGGGATCCCGCCGCACTGCTTCCAATATGTACCTGTGGCTCAGGTCCCCTCTGTCCCGATCCAAGACTCACGGTTGCGAGTCTCCAGGGTCCGCCTTTCCGGCAGCGGGGTATCTCTGCTGCCGGACTAGTCGCGTAACATTGCACATCATGAGAAAACAGAAGAAAAAACACGCAAAACGCAAAAAGGGGGCAGGGTAGAAACACCCTGACCCCCTAGGCCTGCTCAGGGGGCCCCACAAGGACCCCAAAAGGCCCCAAAAAATAAAATAAAAATTTTAAACAGCAAGACCCGTGCAGAGTGCAAGGAGCCTGCCGATAAAAAAAGAAATGAAGCACGGGCTCCCGCACTTCGGTGGTAATAAGCCCCCGGGGGGGCCAAGTCTCGGGGGCAATATTGTTATGTGATTGGGCAGCCCAGAGGGGCCCCAGCAGCCCCGGGGACAACCACCCCACGGGGCTTTATAAAATGATGTGCGGGGGGCTCAGAACCCCCCAGCCACGGGGACGGCCACCCCCAGGGCTTCAATGTGGATGGGTGGGGGGCTCAAAGGCCCCTCAAGCCCCAGGGACCGACATCCCCCCAGGCGTCTTTAGAATATATGCGGGGGCTCACGCCCCCCCCACAGGCCCAGGGACCCCACCCCCTGGGGCTTTAAATAAATAAAAATAAAGCTGTGTGGGGGGCATGACCCCTGGGGACCGCCAAATCCCCTGCTCTCCCTTCAATGAGGCAAAGCAGATTGCTTTTCCACATGGGGAGCAGCATGTTAGCTGCTCACCATGTGGAAAAGCAATGCCGGCTCCCGCAGGAGGCATGGAGCTGGCTGGGACCGTGGGGGTGGCTGGGGACACCCCCCCTGGTCCCCAACGAGAGGCCTGGCCCCAGGGGATGGGGACCCCGGGGCAATAAGTGGCTCGGGAGGGGGGGGGCACCTGGCCCCCATCCCCTAAAAAAGAAAGTAAAAAAACGAGGCAGAGCCCCGGGGATGGAGTCTCTGTGGCTAAAAGAAGCCTCAGGAGGGGGCCACACAGCCCCCTTCCTTGGTAAAATATGTAAAATAAGTGGCCATACCCCGGGGGATGGTGTCCCCGGGGCCATAAGTGGCCCGGGAGGGAGGCCACGCGGCCCCCCCCCTCCCTCAAAAATGCAAAAAAAAAACGAGGCAGAGCCCCAGGGGTGGGGTCAGCCTCAGGAGGGGGGCCACGCAACCCCCTCCTTGGTACAAAAATTAAAAATTAATTGGCCAAATGAAAAGGGGCCGATATGATATCCTTATGGAAAGTGGGGGTTCTGAGTATAACTTATTCTACTACGCCGCCGAACCCCAGGGTTGTCGGCTAATGAACTGTGTTAGGTGGAAACTAATCTGATTATTGCTGCCAGCCCTTGGGTTGTAGGCATTTTGCTGTGTTTTACAGAACCATATAATAAAGGTCTTTCAAAAAAAATAAAAAAAATAAAATAATTGCCCATGGCCCGGGGGATGCGGTCTCCAGCCCCGAAAATGGCCTCGGGTGGGGGGCCCACGTGCCCCCCTTCCAGATTAATCATTTTAAAAATGAAGAATTTGGGGTCAGGCTCTGGGGGATGGGGTCTTCAGGGCCCAAAAAACATTAAAAGAAGGGGGGCCACAAAGCGTTCTGATTGGACCAGGGCCCTTTTGTTCAGTCAGACTCCTGCAAGAGTGAGCACTCCGATCCCCATGGCCTCATTGGGGAGGACCCAGAGGTAACCTCCATCATCCCTTAAAAAAATAAACGGCTAAAAATGGCGTGATCTCGCAAGAATCTCACAGGAAAGATAAAATGAAATGGTGTCAGGACCGCATTAAATTATATTATGCCCGGGGAGTCTACCCCTGGTGTCAAAAACAACTTTTATGGGGATGGGGACACAAGTTTTTGCTGTGGCCATTTTGCACTAGATAACAAGAATAAAGCAAGCTAACTGCAGGATATTTGTATCCATTAATATATATTTCTGTTTGCTTTTGATTAATTTCTGTTTTTTACCTAAACAGGGGATGATGTCAATATGCCCACTAAGAAATTCAAGCATCCTCAATTCCAAGCAAACATACTGTTTTTTATGCAGCATGATTAGATATTTTTGTTTATTTTAGCACACAAAGCACATTGATAGTGCTACAATTGGAGAATAAAGCCCAGTTATAACCATGGGAAAAAGGCTGAGTAGTCCTGTAATTTGTGCACTCACAATGCAACATTCATGTTTAAAATGCTCCACAATGGCAGAGTGACCCCATGCTACTGTTTTTACCACATAATCCCCAATGTTTTTGTTGTTTAAAACCAAATAGCATTTTTTTTTAAGACGCACGTGGCTGACGATATATGTTGGTCGCGAAGGATAATCTTTTTTTACATAATTATTTAAGGGGTACTTGTGACTCTTGAAGGATGCATATTTTGGGTGGCAACAGTATTAAATCGATGATGCAGAGATTTAATATAAAAATTGTATATTTATTTAAAAGTTCAAAAGAGCGAGCACAGCACGTCTATCACAGGAAAGGCAAATCCAACAGTAACACATGGAATCTGGAACCTGGACTGTAAGATGCTGGCACGCATCAACACATTCCAAGCTCCAGACATAATCAGTAATGATAGACATAAAAGAGTAAAAATGATAGGTCAAGAATGTAACACATCTTATCCCTAAAAAATATTAAGAAGTTATCTCAAATACCTACTAGGTAACCTCTTAGGTCTAACATTATCTTTAACTCTAGAGGCAATAGAGAAATCACTTTGCACAGGATTTTGAGAATCAACCTTCATATTATTTTGTACAACATTTCGAGGTTTGTATCCTGAGTGAGACGTTTGAGAATTGTACAGACCATTTAGTTACTCTACGAAAATTCCAAACTCGACCATCTTGAGTTACTACATTGTTTTTAAAAACCTTAACAACTTTGATGGGAGGAAAAAATGTAGAAAATCCTTTGACAAGAAAACCAGGTTTTTTAATCCTCACCCAGTCTCCCACCAAAAACTTAGGAACTTTGACATTCATTTTAGAATCAAAAGACATTTTCATTTTCTGTTGTTTACTATCAACACATTTGGCAATATGCTCAAGATCAAGATGAGAATTGTTCCTATTTAATTTTTTTATCCACCATGGACAAATGTCCGAAGAAGGTTCCCTGCCCCTAAGAAGTTTAAAAGGACTCACACCAGTGACAGAATGAGGAGTGAGACGATATGTCCACAACCTCTTCCTGACCACTTCCAACCAATCACCACCAGCAGAAATTACACTACTAATACAATCCTTAAGTACTCGGTTGAAACATTCAACCTGGCCATTTTCCCTAGGTTCTTATAAAGACGTGGTATTATGTTTAATATTACAAGCTTTGAGAAAATCTTCAACATCAGAGGACACAAGCTGCGTACCATTGCCTGTAACAAAAGTTTCTGGATAACCTTCCCTAGCAAAGATCTCTTTAAAAAATACAATGATAATTTGCGATCACACACTTCCAACAAATTTCACTTCAGGCCATTTTGAGTGGTAATCTACCATAACAAGTGCAAAGCGAGCACTTAATGGCAAATTCTTGAAGGGTCCAGAAATGTCAAACGCAACCTTCTGCCAAGGAAAATTAGGCCAACTAACAGGTTTCAAAGGAGCAGAAGACACATGCAGCATCTTATCACTACTTAAACATTGTGAACACTCTCTTACTACTCTTTCCACCATTTTATCAATGCCAGGCCACCAAAAATTTTCTCTAATCAAACGTTTCATGGAAGACATTCCAATGTGACCTTGATGAGCTAACGATAAAATTTTCTTCTGCAAAGAACAATTTTTCCAGCTTTGAACAATAAACCACCAAATTCTTCAATTTCAGAAGAAACTTGCCAAAAAGGAGCTAATTCAAAAGAAATACATCTATTATTTGGCCAACCTTCCCTAACATAATCAAAAATCTGTTGGCACAACACATCTTTGTTCAATTCATCAAACCACTCACCTTCACTAAGAGTAACAAACTCCTGAGAAACACAATCACCAATTGAGGCAACAATATCTCCATCTTGCTCCACAACCGATATATTATCATCACTACAGGGTAACCTCGACAGAAAGTCAGCTGTGACATTACTTTTTCCAGGTGCATAAACAATTTCAAAATCATACTCCTGTAGTCGGGAAGACAACCGAGCTATCCGCGCCGTGGAGTTCCATCCACCACCAGGAGAAAAAATCCCTACCAACGGTTTATGATCTGTCCTCAAGGTGAATCTATTACCCCATACATAGTTCCTGAAGTGTTCTACAGCCCAAATACATGCTAACAGTTCTTTTTCGATCACAGAATACCTTCTTTCTGTGACAGACAAAGTTCTGGATGCAAAAGCAACACACCACTCTTCCTTACCAGAACATTGACTAAGAACTCCACCAACCCCATACAAACTAGCATCCACAGTAATAACGCATTTATTGATGCAGAATGATTTTAAAGTAGGAGCATTAACAATCTCATCTTTAATTTGTTTAAAAGCCAAATCTTGTTTGTCGGTCCAAATAAACTTAGCAGAATTTCTGGTTAATTCCCTAAGCGGTTCCATTTTAGTTGCAAAGTTGTAGATACATTTACTGTAATATTCACATAGACCCGCAAATGACAGCAACTTTTCCTTATTATCAGGTGCAGGTGCTTTTATAATGGCATCAACAAGATTTTTTTTAGGTATAACACCATCACCAAAAAGAGTATGTCCCAAATACTCCACAGATTTGCAAAAGAATTTACATTTACTAGCTTTAAGCGTTAATCCAGATTGTTCTAACCTAGAACATACCTCTTTAAGATGATTGTGATGATCATTAACATTCTTTGAAAAAATAAGAATGTCATCTTGAAAACATTTGACAAACAAACCCAGGTCCTTAAAAATATGGTACATGGCTCTTTGAAAGACTGAAGCAGCCGAAGCCAAACCAAATGGCATCCTTCTGAATTGAAATAAACCATGAGGGGTAATGAACGCTGTAAACTGCTTTGAGTCTTCAGTAAGCTCGATCTGGTGATATGCAGACCTAAGATCTAACGTTGAAAATACACATGCACCATCTAACATACACAGCATCTCATTAATGTTTGGTAGTGGCAATCAGTAACTACATTTTTGTTAAGTGCTCTTAAATCCACACATAGCCTAATACTTTTATCAGGTTTAATTGCCAAAACAATGGGCGAAACCCACTCTGAAGACTCCACCTCCTCAATGATATTATCCCTCACCATGGTATCTAACATGTCCCTAAGCTCATTTCAATGTTGATGGGGACTCCTCTCAGCTTTTGTTTAATCACGTGGGCAAAACTATGCTCATTTACTTTTCATCTCTGAAATCCTCTGTCGAGAAAACCCATACAACTAGGTATTTATTCCAAGTTGCATTCAATCATCTGAGAAATTGCCCATAGACACATTGTCAAGTATTGCCAATGGGTGGTGGCTGCCATAATGTAATGAAGTTCAGTGGGCCTAGGAAACAGTGTAAATAAATCTCAATGATATAATTTTAGTCATGATAACTTTTTGAATATTCCTATGTTACGTGGTGAATTTGTTTTTATAGGTTTTTAGGGTAAATGTTTATCCCTAAACTAAGGGAGCAAGAGAGCATTATCTGTAAAGTACTGACATCATTTGATGTGCTGGGCAAAGGGCTTGGGGTCAGTGATCAGTATCTGCACTAAAATAATCTACATAACCATTAGCTATGTCTCAAAACAGGTCTTGTTCTAGACGGAGTCATCATTAGGCCGAGCATTCAAGACCTCATGTATATACTTTAATATATCCTTATATGTGTATGTACTTTGTGGGCTCTGGAGATCAGTCCTAGGACTTGTCTGCTTCCGCTTAGGGACTTTTTTTTCTGTTCAACCACCTTTATTTAACTGTCTTTATAGAAAACGACCAGTCGAGGTCAGTAAAATACTAGAATTGCTTTCTGCTGAGGGACTTTAATTTTTTAATTTTTCTGGCAACTGCCTCTATGTAACTTTCTTGATAGAAAACGACCAGCAGAGGTCAGTAAAATACCAGTATCACTGTAGGATTCTCTAGATTCCAGTCCATAGAAATTGTCTTCCACGAGCACCCGTAGACAATAATATTATTTTGAAATCTTGTATTTTCAGTTATATGACCACCGAAGGCCCTGATTTTATATTAAAAACAGAGCTTTGGAATTGACCATTTCCAGGTGAAAGGCAATATTTCTCTCCATGTGTTTCCATACCTGGCGTGTCACACAGTTTGGTGTTTACTTTCCCTCCATGTTAAAGAACAGTAGGTTTTTCAGCACCCAGGCTAATGAGCTGAATAGATAAATACATATAAGGTCCCAAAGGCGCGACTGATTGCATTGCAATTGCTTGTTTTTAAGTAAAAATAGTTCATAGTAAATGAACTTATAGAAAAATTTGCAATGAACTCGATGGGAACTTGAAAAGGGCCTTGGTTTTTGAATCAAGGTATAAATAATCACTTCCAATCGCCCCTGTTGTGGTTTATTTGCAGAGCTAAATTTGTAAAAAAAAAAAAATACGTGCCAGAGTTCTAGTCAGGAGGCCTCTACAGCTTGTACCGCCCATTGGCACTGATAGCGTTGCCAATGACAGGACCTACACAACTACTAATCAGCACACTGCTACAAGTGTGACAATCCAGCTCCCAAAGCTATAAAAAAGCTTGGGCTGCAGAAATGTATTATTTTTAATGCATACTGAATTATTATACAACTACTGTTCAGCTCATCTCTAAATCATACAAACAGTGCCACCATGCCAGCTGCCATAAGTGTTGGTGTAGACAATTATGTGCAGGTCCTGACAATTAAGTGCTTTGTGTCGAGCACCGGAAACCACTGGCTAAAATTAAGCACGGTATGTTTGGCTACCACTGGTCAACAACAATTTTTGTTCTCGAATAAATGTTAGATGTTCAACCTTATTTACAACCTTATAGAAGCAATACTGTTCCTCACTAAAGGTCTAGTGTGGAGAAAAAGTACAGAACCGAACCATGCTATTATGGAGCATTTCCATTGAATTTACAAGTCTAAGTATTAGTATGCATTATAGGTATATGTGGATGTGTTATGCTCGGAAAAATTGAGTTTTTTTTTTGGCTAAGCTAGCCCAGTCGCGGCTCGCATAACTCGTGGGTGCAGGTGCCGGGATCACAGTGGGGTCGCACGAGGTGGGGTTATAAAAAATGTTTTACCTTACGGGATTCCGGACCGCCTCTGCTCCTGACCAGGGCCCGTTTCCTGGAACAGGACACATGCATTCTCCCTCTCCTCCCCTAAGCCAATCAAAACGCTGCAATGACTGTAGGGAGGCTATTTTCTCTACGTAAGCTGCATGCAGCCTACATAGAGAAAATGTAGAGTGTGCTTGACTGATTTGGTCGGCACTATAGGGCCGACCAAACAGTCATGGCCCACAACAGTGGACAAGCCACTCCTCCTGATCCGCCCACCCCCGACCAGGCATACCTTGCCTTCTGCTTTTTCGCAGCACGGGAAGCAGAAACATAAAATGGTATTTAAAATGGCATTTTATGTTTCTGCTTCACGCACTGTGAGAAAGCAGTGGGGAGACGCTCCTCCGCCCTAATGGAGGAGCCGCACCTGAGCTAGCCTTTCTTCAAGAGCACATCCAATAATAGTAAACTGTACATTGAATGTACATGCCACTCACTACCGCAGATGAGGCATTGAAGCTCTTTGGGGCTTCAAATCCAGAAGCCAAGATTAAAGCTAAATAGCTAGTATATTAGTAATATGTACTTCCTTTTTTTCTTGTGGATTTGTTGTGGTAAGTGTGTGCTCTGGAGTTTTTGTGCATTTAGTAGTGTTTTGAGTAGGGATAGAAAAATAGCGGTGCATTAGAAAAGAGAAGTTGTAAAGTGTAATTGGGATTAGCAGAAATATGTGCATGTCAGCTGGGTGAATTGGCTAAAAAGTAGGGAGAAGTTTTAGAAGCATGTTTGGTAGTTCATGAAAGTCAGATAGGTGTGGGATGAGTTTGCGAGAGGAGGGATGGGACAAACGTTGAACGGAATAATGATAGTCATTTCATGCTGTACTGGTGTCAATGGATCAATTGTGTGTTTTTTAATTTCTTATGCCGGCTAGTACCCACTGTACTAACTTACACTATTGCCCGCTATCAGGTACATTTTTGTGGAGTGAGTGGCACACTTAAAACAAAACAAGGAAGTATTAGATAATATAGCACTATTACTTAGCAAGCAATAACTTAGCAATCAAGAGTAGCGATAGTTTGAATCAATGATAAAGCAAGATGATAAAAGTCGGTCTCAAATCCCTTTGTTCTTGATCACTGCTGGGAGACCTGCACCAAGACCAAATTAATTCTTTAGCAGCCACAGGATGCACATAGCAGGAAGACTAAACAACGCACCGGGTGCTTGCTTGTGTTAAGTCTCAGACAACTTCTCACAAAGCCTACTTTTAAAGAAACAAGCTCACAACTCGATTTCAGAGATCCCCAGTTCGAGAACCTTCTAGTCCTTTGCTGGCGGCCTCATTCCCCAAGGCAGCGGTAGAACACGCCATCTCTGTTTCAGGTCATCATTCATTGTACTTACTCACTGCTGCTGCCCTGTTTATATTCACCAACTACAAGAATGATCACCTTCCTTCACGGTAACCATTTATAATCTAAACCTTGTGAGTTTCACTGAGATATGTTCTATGAAACTAACCTAAACACTAAACTACCGCTAATCCCTACTCCTAGGACCTATCCCTACTTTTAGGAGCAATGCCACCATCAATCGGCTATAGAGGTGTCATAATTTAGGAGTTGTCTAAGAATTTCTCTGTTCATTTCCAAAGTATTGAAGGCTTTATTTTCTTCTTTTGTTACATTTAAATGTATATAGGGTGGTTGCCTATTTGATAGTTTCAATTTCTTTAACCAGCCCATTCAATGGTGGTATTATAGTAAGGTAATAAATAAATAAAGTCATGTATTGTGTAATACAGGGCACATCAGATATGGGGTCAAAATATTTTTGGGAAAGAAATGCATCAGCCTACGTTTTTAAAATAAAGCAGTCAATTAAGGTTTCTGATCAAATACATTCTGTCTTGTGTGGGTACAAGGGAGATCACCTTACCAATAACTAAGATTTTGTTTTCAGAGTAGAAGAACTGTATTAAAAAGAAAACAAATGGTCAGTGCTTAACATTTTGGTGGTTGCTATCCGAAAAATAAAAAAAAATGCTTACCAGGCCACTAGCATTACATTTTTCCTTAACATACTCCTGTCATGTTGGCGTGAGAACATTTGGTGAAAAATCCCAGCCAGAATGAATGTTGGAAGACCTATACATTTGTTATGTGTCAAATAGACCTCTCTATATCTATTAAACAGTATGTGTATTAAGTCTGGGCTGTATTTTGAGACAATAAAATAGCACAGCATCAAATAACATATTTCAATTGGGTGTAACTACAAATATGTACCCTGACCACCAAAACCACAGGGCTCAAGAGTTTCAAAACATTACTTAGAATGATCTTAACTATTAAATGGAAGCTCAACAATAATAAAAGCTTGCTTATCTTGATTTTCTTATTTTGTATATTACATACAGTATTCAAACATATTTCAGCACACGGCAGAATACAAACACAGACGTAATCTAATGCTCATCTTTATCCCTTCACTGCAGAATTGTGACAGCTTAGCAGACTATTAAACTTATTGATGGTAACAATATTGGTCTCTTTTCCATGAAAATGTTTGATGCTTGTAATACATTTGGATAGTTCATCCTTAGTAAGTCTATATGCTCCATATAAAGAAAGCACAATCCATCTCAGTTTTTTCAATATTGAACAGTCTGACACTAACTGAAATTGATCCCTTCTAGTAAAGTGAGACGGATCCTGTCAATTTTCCTTTGAAATATATGGTTTCCATATATGTTTACTGGTTTGAAAGGCAGTTGTACATATTTGAACTTGGAAAGAGTGCAGATTTCTTCTCTTTTTCTAATCTGCCTATTTCAAAGAAACTTGTTTATTGTTAAAATGGATCATCTTACTTTACTACAAATTTCAAACCAATTCTTTAGATATAAGCAACCATGTTAAACAACCATCAAAGAATATGATATCTGAGAAGTACCTACAAGACCTTCAACAAATGGGCATGTATTCATTTAAATTTTATATAACAATTCCTTGTTTCTATATGTGAGATCAGGGTTCTGGAGTACTGTTTTTGAATTGGTCAGTGACATTTTGAAGAAGGCATTTTAACTTTTCAAGCTTGTCTTGCTCCTAAAGATTCCCAGACAAAATAAAGAAGTTATTCAGCTGTAAATACAGTTCTTCAGCATTGGTATCTTTCATAGATTCACTTGCTTGAATCATTTACCAGGAGCCCCAATTTGGCTTGCATTAGTGGTATGAGAGCAGAAGACAACTGAAAGGCGTTGAGAACTTGCCACTTTAGTTTCCTGAACTCCTCAATACAAAATACTGTTGGTTAGAAAATGAGGAGAGACTGCTTTGGATTTCACCCCCCTAGGAGGCCATCTTCCACAGATTTCCAGCATGGCGGAAGAGCACAGCATAGAATATTGCACCATCGGTCACTATTTGGGGACGAGCAAGGGCTGCGTGTGAATCTATAACAGATACCAATACTGGAGAACTGTAGTTACAGGCAAGTAAATTGTTTCTTCTCTAGCTTTGAATATTTCCTAGGTTCACATGATTGAATCAAAACAGTAAGCAGTATCACATAATATCATAACACTGTGGATAGTAGTGTCAATATAGTATAGCTCACCTTTATTTGAAAATATGGTGAACTACTTGACCCAATGCTGTATCTCTCTCTGCCATGGCATCCAAGTAATAATGGTGAGTAAAGGTATAACGCCTCCTCCAGGTAGCTGCTTTGAAAATGTCAGTGATGGAAACTCCTTTGTAGAGGAGCATTGACGCAGCCATGCTCCTAGTGGAATGTGCTATGACTGACTTTACAACAGTTTTTTTTTGCGTGACAGAAGAGACCTGCTGGAGCTACCCACTGATCCCAAAATTCCTTCATTTGATGAAGGAAATCATTTCGTAAGGTTGGAGAACGTTGCCTGTAACGGATCAGATTTTCTGTATTCTTTCATTCTATCCTGAAATAGCCTTAGATATCTGCACAGGTTCAGAAAGATTAGAGGCATTTCTGTTGCATCCATGGGATTCTGGAAGAAAAATTATTGTACTGTCAGTCCATTATAGTGAAATTCCATGGGAAACTTTGGTATAAATCATGTATTTGAACTTATTAGAACTTGTCCTTAGAGTATTGTAACTAGGGTAATTTAATTGTAAATGGCTCTCTTAGCTGAGGTAAGGGCCAACAACAAAGCAATGTGCCAGTAAAGGTACTTATAGCTGGCTCTGTGAAGTGGATCAAATGGACTTCTCGCAAATTGGCATAGTGGTGTTTGGAGTTCCCAATATAAAGGAGACTTTGTTCTTCAGGGTGAAGATTCTATCTCAAGAGTATTTCTAGAAAGTCATTATTCATAGTTCAGTTCCCATTTTATCTGAGACTTCCTTGTTGAGGTGGAGGGGGTTTAAGAATCCTTATAGAAATTCCTTATCTGCTTTGTGGTCATAGACCATAAGGAAGGGTGTTCAGGCAAAATGCCTCGATAATAGCTGTGAGAGGAACCTGGACTGATGCATGATTGAGGCTCAGATGTGCTAGATCTAGCAAGCATGTTAAAGTTTGATGAGATTTAATTGAGAATGGGTGAAGACCGCTGGATAAGCACCAAATGGAACATTTCTTCCATTTCGCAGTATACAGTTGTGGTAAAGGATACTGTTCTGACCTGCACAAGAATGTCTTAATTGTCTGTGGGAATGTTTACATGTGAGAATTCATGTAATTTAGGAGCCATGCCAAAACCTTCAACAATCCAGGGATGTCATCACGTCTCTTCCCTTGATTCTTGCAGTGTTACACAGGCCCGGACTGGCAGTTGCGGGCACCGGGCAATCCCCCGGTGCGCCGCAAGGGTGGGGGCCGGTTTTGGGGCCTGGGGGCCGTTTTTGTTACAGGGCCGCTTTAGCAGCATAGCTGCAAAATCGGCCCTGTAACAAAATAGTCCGAAAACCGGCCCAGGCAAAGAGCTCGCTCGCACCCCCAGGGTGCCGGCCGAGCACTTTGCCAGGGCCAGTTTTGGTTCTCAGTCCGGCCCTGGTGTTACAGCAACAAATGATGGACGGAATGCTGACAATGAATTCTCCCCCCGTCAAAAGGACTGGGTTAAATCCATCGTTCTTTTGCCCACTACGCCACCTCAGTTTGGACCCAGCCATATGTAAATCAGTCTTGAACCTGTTCCCCAATGGGAACAGTTCAAAAAGAACTGCCAGGCCAGGTCCGCCCTGGACCGGAAACAAGCATCCTGGGACCGATTTCAGGGTATGTCACCCTTCTTCAGCCAGGCTAGCTTGAATTCAGTGGCACAGTGAGCAAGGGACCCACGTCTGGGCATACCCATCCCACTTAGGGCAAAAAGTGTTACAGCAAACAGCAGAGCATATTCATCTGTGACCCCTCAGAATATGTGGTACTTGTGCTAGATATGTGCAATGTGTGATTTAATCTTATCTGGCCCAGCCTGGGGCACATAGGATCATCTGAGATGGTTCCCTTTTTAGTTGTGTGATGAATCTCATGATCAACAAC
This sequence comes from Lissotriton helveticus, assembly GCF_964261635.1. Lineage (NCBI taxonomy): Eukaryota > Metazoa > Chordata > Amphibia > Caudata > Salamandridae > Lissotriton > Lissotriton helveticus. Next base: position 1,070,780,510 of record NC_136067.1, on the reverse strand, counting down.
AAAGAATCCGCGGATCTCTGAAAGAAATGTATAGACAGACGTATGGGGAGTACACACCCCAGGAGAAGGCAAAAGGGGAAGAGTCTCAATTAAGAGGACGGAATCCCATCACCCACCGAAGTGGCATGCTTCATCATTTGGGATCTCCTCTTGGCTGCACACTAGTGCAACCAAGGAGCTACAACTCCTTGCAAGTGTAAAGGAGGAGCTTGCAGATGTTTTGGACTAGATCACCTAAGATCAGGGAAGCATAAGGCAGTGTGGTGAAAAAGTGTATTAAAATTGACTACCAGGAGAGAAAAAAGTTCATTAGGTATCCCGTGGTGTCAAGGGTTAGAAAGCAGTGAAGGCACAATCTGAATAAATGTGCGAGCGCGCTAGTGAGAAGGTCTACTTGTTTCAGCCAACCTATGTCTTACATTGATCATGGCTTTCTTCAGGACCGAATTGTAACTACTGCACTGTAATTTTGTGAGAGAAAAGGATAACACAAACCTATTGGAATGATACAACCATATACCTGTGTAATACCTTATGTTGCCACTACAGGCATAGGTGTTGCACTCCCGTATTAAATCGGGAGGGAACCCACCGCTCCTGGCAACGCTCTACTCCGTCGTTACCCCTGGCCGATCGGTACTCAGCATTCGGACTTATTGTGTGCTAGTTTGCCCTTTGATGATAGTGGCCATAGGAATTTAGGCTACAGTTTCCATGTACATTTTAGAATTCAATGCCATTCTTAGCAGACAAAACCTCATTAAGCCAGACTTTCATTTGTCAGTAAAGATAGTTAAAAACAGGCAACCAGGATTGCCAACATACTCAGTAAATGATGTCCCTTAATTAATTCGGGCTAAGCGCCACATCTACTACCCCCTCACAAAGGAGTGAAAGGATGAAAGTAACGCAAAACTCTTGCTACTTTAAAGCCATCTAACCATTCCAACGTTCCCCCTGCTAATGTTCTTTCATTTAGTTTGTATTGTGATCACTGCTGTTAAAGCTAGATTCAGAGGTTTTAATTTTTTTCAAATTTAGCTTCTACTTCTTAGAGGAATGCCTTCAGTACTTTTGCTTTTCTTACCAGAAGTTCAGTTATTATGCCAGCAGGGAGAGATTTGATATTTCACTGAAATACTGCATCAGATAACTGCAGAGTTTTGGGAAGGTAGTAAGTCATATTTAGAACAAGCAGCCGCGGTCAGTGCAGCTAACAGCGGTAGGGCCGGATAAAGGGGGATTTCGAGGGACGATTCAGATGGGAAATTAAATGAATAATTAACTTTCCCTCTGCATCATTCCCCACAATTCCCACTTACTCGGCCCCATGGCCCCACTGCTGTTACCTGCACGGACCTGAGAACAAGGAATTGTTTCCCAATTATTTAGAGAGGTTTCATAGATTCGGCATCTTAATAAGCAGGCTCATGATCTGCTGGAACTGAAAAATTATCACCGATTTCTTTACTGGTGGTAGGGATTAAAACTCTAGAAAACCACATTACCAAAAAACTGTGCAAACACATTCAGGAACCAAATTTCCCATTTGATTTCCAGGCAAGTTTGCAACCTGCGCCTGGCATTGAAACCATTGTACTATCCGTTGTAGACTGTATGATAGTTGAATTGGACCCAGTGCATTTTATAGCATTGATCCTGTCTGACCTGTTAGGAGCTTTTGACACAGTAGACTGTACCATTCTTTGGACCACCTGCTGGCAGGAAGAGACAAAGGCATTTCTTTTAACTGGCTGAAATCCTTCATTGATCGAACACAATAAATCTCGCTTCATCATTTAAGTTCTAATAACATCAACATTAGGCCTTATCCCACACCTTTTTAACATGTATGTATGTCCCCTTGCAAAAGCTCCAGTAATGACAGGAATAAAAATATGCATGTCTACAGATGAGACTCAAATTCTGCTACGGCTTGATAGCAAAATTGGGGCGCATCAAACAGACTATGCAATTTTCGTGCAACTGGATGGGTAGTAACTGGTTAAAATTAAATACAGAGAAAAACTAAATTTAAATCATTGACGAAAATGACTTATGGCTTGGTACCTATTGGCCGGAGATGAGTTCTCTTCCTGTCCCCTCTTCCTCTGAAAAAACCTTAGGACTTAAAATAGATGGAAACAAACTTTCCTTACTAAATCATGTATAATCAGTGATATCCATGTGTTTCTTTCACTTAAGGATCCTCAGAAATTCTACCTTACTTAACAGAAGATGGTTAAAGAACAGCAGTTGCTGTAATGTTAAGGTCTTGACTAGATTGAGATAACTTCCTCCACTTAGGAATTCCCACCTTACTTTTAAATAAGCAACAGGTGGTTTTAAATCACAGCAACACTTATGATTTAGGCACCCGGTTTTCCGTTTAATTGTACTTTTGCATATAAATACAGAAGGAAAAATATTTTCCTTTTGTATTTATAAATACAAATGGAAAAATGGCAGTAAATATGTTTAACTGAGATTTTTTTGTAGCTCCAATAACATCATCTATTTGCCTCTGTGGACTGCCCAGCCCATGTTTTAGCTGCTTTGGGCGCTTTCTTTTTGTTCGGATTCCCCTGTGAAATGGATCCAAAAAAGAAAGAAACACTTTTGCTGGAAATGTCGAATTCTCCTGACATTTTTTGCTTTCAGAGTACAGCCTTGGGACGGAGGGAAAAAAGAGAAAAGGGAAAAAAACATTCAAAACTTGTAAAAATAAACTAATAAAGCAAGACACAGTGGTTGCAAAGTGGCCAGATAGGTATTATTCACATCTCAACATATTGGCACCACTTTTATTTTATTTTATTTTTTCCTCATATTGCGAAGCTCTATGTGTTTGGAGTTTCAGGTGTCTGCCTCTAATTTTTTGTGCTTTTCCGATTCTGCCCCTTGGTCTCTCTTGTCTGGGGAGTTTATCATCTTCTCGATGATTTTTAGAGGAGTACCCTTAGGCCATCACATAACATAAATTCTGGTTTTCGAAACGGGGGGAGCTAGCCACTTTGGCTACTCAACAAGTACCATACTTGTTCGCCAGAAGTTGTTTCGCATTAATCATAGGAGCGGTGTTTTTACTCTATATTAGGATTTAGATGGTTTTCAAAACGTTCCCAATATTTAAATCTTTTACAGTTGTTTCCCTTCTTATCTAGTTTATTAATCCTTACAGCTGAGTTCATCCACTCTCCATGTGTTGGAGGGGAGGATTCAACCCATTTAATGCATATCTCCCTCCTTGCAAGTAAAATTAACACAAACAGTAAATTTTCTTGGCATTGTTTTAGCCCCCCTCCATCTGCTGTATCTTCGATCCCAAAAAGAGTAAGGGTAGTACTTACAGTTATTCGTTTGTTCATGATTATGTTCAGGGTCTTACCAACTTCATTCCAAAATTCTTCTAGTAGGGGGCATTTTCTAAACATGTGGATGTCATCTGCCCTTTCTTCCCCACACTTCGGACATTTCTTTGCTCCTGCGTTTTTAAATTTGGATAGCTTTTTTGGCGTCCAATAGGCTCGATGTATGGTATATAGGTGGTTTCTTTTCAGTGCCGCAGATTTAAGAGTCGACCAACATTTCCCAACTGACTTTTCCCATATTAAGTCCAAGTCGGTTATCAGTAAGTCTTTCCCCCAGATTTGATCTTCTATATTCGTGTTTCTGTCTCCAGCAGTTATTAACGCCCAGTACCACTTTGCCACTTCTTTAGGTATCGGTGTAATCCTTACCATTTCTTTTTCTAAATTTTCACTTTCTCTGGTATATGTGGGTATCGTTTTAGACCAACTTAACAATTGATAGTATTTAAATTTGGAAATTAAATTTTTTGTCATCTTTTGAAGTTCTGACCATGTATTCAGAGTTGAACCGTTTAATAACTGTCCCCAATAGTTGATGTTTGCTAATTTTAAAGGAATAGCCAGTGAGTCATTCATAAATTCTGGAGTTCCTGGTGAATCCCAAATGGGGGCCATTTCGCTGTAATACGGAATGTTTAAAGTTACTCTGATTTGTGCCCAAATTTTTGCTGCTTCCCTTAAGATCTTCAGTTTTATTTTTTTGAAGTATTTGGGATGTCCGAATTTAAATAGGAAGTGGTCAACTGATTCTGTCGTTGCTTGTAAGTGCCTTGGATAATTTTGATGACTTTTTAATAGCACTCGGATATTCTTGAAATGAAACGCTCTGTGATACTCTATCAAATCTGGGCTGGCAAGTCCTCCATTCTGCTTCCCCCTTCTAAGTTTTCTCCATGAGATCCTTATGCCCTTCGAGGCCCAAATGAAGCTTGTGATTTCACTTTGTGGTTTTTTTAACAGCGATTTTCCAAATTCCAGAGGAATTGTATTAAAAAGGAATGTGAACTTTGGTACAATTGACATCTTGACAATGTTGGATCTTCCTATCAAACTTAGGGGTAAGGTGGACCATACCTTAAGCAGCTTTCTCACCTCCCCTGCTACCTTATTTATGTTTCGTTGTGGAATCTTCCCTAGATCATGGTTCACTAAGATTCCTAGATATCTTATTTCTTTCTTAATATTTGGACTTGTAAGCTGAGTGTTCCAGGTCATAATTTCTGTTTTTGTATGATTTACCAGATAGCCAGAGACCTTCCCAAACGCCCTTATAGTTTCTTCAATCGTTTCCTTAGCCTTAGAATAATCGTCCGTAAAGATCATTAGGTCATCCGCGTATAATGCTATTTTCTTCTCCCATGTTTGGTATTTAAAAGGAGTGATTTTCTTGGCGTTTCTTAAATTATTTGCAAGAGGTTCGATGTATAGATTGAAAAGCAGAGGCGAAAGGGGACACCCCTGCCTCGTTCCTCTGCCTATCTTTACATCATCTGTGAGACTTCCATTGATTAAAATTTTAGATCTTGGTGTCTTATATATTTGTTTCACAACATGCATGAAGGGCTGGCCAATGTTGTTTCTGATCATGACTTTTTCTAAAAAGGCCCAGTTAACTCTGTCGAAAGCCTTTGCGGCATCGACAGTGAGTATGGTAAGAGGGGCTTTCTTTTGCGTGGCTATGTCTATTGCAGTCAGAAGCTCTTGTGTGACTTTGTGCAGTTGTCTCCCCTTGATAAATCCTTTTTGGTCCAAGTTTATAAGTTTCGGCAATGTTTTTCCTAACCGTGCTGCCATGACTTTGGTAAAGATTTTGTAGTCCGAGTTTAGCAGTGATATCGGACGATATGATTCGCATCTGGCCGGGTCTTTTCCAGGTTTTAGGATGATGGTGATTATCGCGTCGTTCCATGAATCTGGTATATTATTTTCTTGTTTGAGGATCAAGTTTGCCAGTTCCGTGATATGTGGGAGCAGAGTGTCTCTTAATTCCATGTAGAGCTCATTTGGTAAAGCATCAGGGCCTGCTGCCTTCCCTTGACTCTTAATGGCCTCCTCTACTTCACTTGCTAGTATCTCCTTATTTAGTTCTCTCTTTTCGTCTTCCGTTAATGCTGAGGATGGGACATTCTCGAGGTAGGTGTCGATCAGGGTTTCTTGCGGATTTGTGTCTTCCGTATATAGGTCCTCAAAAAAGTTCCTGAAGTCTTGTCTGATTATGTCTTCATCAGTGCTTTGAGCTGTTTGACCTTCCTTGTATACACTCCTTATTTTATTTCTAGCTAGGTCAGTTTTAAGTTTCCACACCAGCCACTTCCCACACCCCTCCCCATATTCATGTTTTGCTAGCTTACTTGACTCCCACTTTTTTCGCACTCTTTCTTCCAAGATGTCTTCTAGTTTCTCTTTCTTATTCTTTCTTTCTTGCACTAGTTCTTCTTTTCTGCTCATATCTTGTTCTCTTGCTATTGAGATATCTATTGTGTTGATGTTAGTTTCCAAATCTGTGATCTCTTGCTTTAATTTCTTGTTTTTATAGGCCCCTAAACTCAGCAACTTTCCCCTTAACGCAGCTTTATACGCATCCCAAGTTATCTGTTTTGTGGTGCCTGTTTTGTTGCATTCAAAGAAATTAGTTGTTTCGATTTCCAATTCCTTTATGATCTCCTGATCTTGTAATATAGCCCTCTCTACTGTAAATCTCCTTATTGTTCCTGTTGTTTTAACCTGTAGAGTTAGTTGTACAGCCGAGTGGTCTGATATGTGAGCTGGGAGGTGGGCTACATTTTTTATACTTCCTGACAGATCTCGGTCTGTAAGAAAATAATCAATCCTAGACCTGTGTCCCAATTTTTTATTGTACAAAGTGAAAAGTTGCTTTCTGTCTCCTTTATCCCTCCAGATGTCAACCAGCTCTAGGTCTCTTTTATAGAAGCCTATCCACTCTCTCATTTTTGGCAGATTTGCTTGCCTCCCTGGTGGTGACCTGTCTAGTCTGGGATCCATTATTAAGTTAAAATCGCCTCCCAGTATTATAGGTGAGGTGGCTAATAGTAACTGCGAATAAAGTTTCCTTAAGGGATCTGCATCATCTAGATTTGGGCCATATTATCCTGCAATCGTGAGAGGATTATTTTCAATCTTTACTCTGGCAATCGCCCATCTCCCTTTGCTGTCTACTTCTACTAAGTCCATAACTGCTTTTAATGATTTTGTTTATAATTATAGCAATACCTTTGATATTGCATTGTTGTGTGGTACACACATATGTGTCTACCCAGCCTAGAGTCTTTATTATTTGAGCCCATTCTTCTTTCAGGAGATGCGTTTCTTGCAGAATTATTATTTCGCTTTCTGATGTTCTAATATACTCTAAGATTTTATTCCTTCTGCTCTTCGTCCTTAGTCCGTTTACATTCCAAGAGAGAATTTTGATGTCTCTACTTGTGCTCCCCATTCACTCTATTCCTTCTGTCAATTTCCCACTCTGCACATAACTTATGTCATTGTTTATGTTTTTAACTTCTACTCCAGCGTATGAGGATTTTTTATTATTTTTTTCCCTATTTTGCTCCCCACCCTTTCTTTTTTGTGTGTTGTTTTTGTGTCTTCTTTTTTCTGTTTGTGTGTTACCCTCACCGGGGAAGCCTCCTTCTTCTTTTCCTTCGGTTATCTTCGTAACCTTTCATGGCTCCCTATCCCGTGATTCTTGACTATTTTGCATAAAGAAAGCTACTATTAGCCTTACACCATTATATTTTTTAATTCATCTATTCTTATATTTGCAAAGGATTTCTTGTTAGCTCAATGGTTTCTCTGACCTTATTTGATCTCGCATTAGTTCGATGAGGGTTTTGACCTCTTCCGGATCTTTCATGTTTCTCATTTTATTCCGCCACATTATTCTAAGTGATGGTGGAAATTTCATCTGTACTGTAGCGCCTAACTGTTGAAGCTCTGACATTAAGTTTCCTAGCTCCCATTGTCTGGTTTGTGAGGCCTTTGACATATCAGATCTTATTTTGAAGGTCCAGTTTTCTTTATTGAAGTTACCTTTTTTCAATGCCTCTCCCAAGATTTTGTCTTTTAGCACGTACGTTTTAAAGTTGACAAGTATTCTCCTTGGTGTTTTCCTCTTTTTGTTTTTCCCATATGGGTCCCTGTGTGCTCTCTGTATGTCTTCTTCTAGCAATGCCTCATCGGCCCAAGGGAAATATTCTGCCAGTAGTGCTACCACGTACTTTCTTATGTCTGGTCCTTCTTGATTTTCCGGAACATTCAAAATTCTGATATTGTTCTTTCTTGCCTGATTTTCCAGTGATTCCATTTTTTCATTCATTGTCTTACTCTCTTGCCTCAAGGAATTCATCTCTTTCTGGTTCTTTTCCACCTTTTTATCCAAAGCGGCAACCTCACTCTCTACTGCCGTCACTCTGTCACCCAGTGCATTTAGCTTGTTGTCCAACTTCTCACAGACTTCCTGAATTTTGTCTTGTTTAGCCTCTGAGATTGAAAATTTCTCCCTCATTTCCGTCCATATTTTTTCTAGGAGTTCGTCTGTGTGGTTTTTTTGGGTTTCCTTCTGCCCCCCCTTGTGAGCTTTCCTCCTCGTCTGTAGCCTCATGTGATATTTCAACGGTGATCTCCTTTTCACCCCCCTCCGCCATGGGTACTTTTTGAGGTTTAACTGCTTCTTCCAGCTTGTTTTCCTTGTTAATCTTCCAGATGTTCTCCAAACACTCTGTTTCAATCCTGTTTTTATTCTTATTTTTGTTCCTTTTTTCTGTACTGTCTGAGGCAATTTTTTCAGGTTTCCGTGTTGTCTGCGGGATCGCCAAAAGAGAGGGTGGTATTTCTTCGCTTGAGAGGAGAGTATCTCCTTCTTCCCTCAGAAGTGAGAGGCCTTCTGTAGAGGGCTGTGTCTGCATATGGGCCTGTTCTTTTGTGTTTGAGCCCTGTTGCCGTTGAACTTTGAAGTAAGTTCTTAGTGAGGGTGTCACTTTTATTTTGGCTTTCAACGAGGAAACTGTTTTTCCCTTGGAGGTGGTTAACCCACCTTCAGGAGCTGTGTTGGCAATCTCCCTGGTCGTTTTCCTATGCCTTTTTTGATCTCCCTTGGAGATAAATATTGGCACCACTTTACAAAGTTTGCCAGCCTAGTACTACTTTGGTGTTCTCGTCTTTCAGCATTGTTTTCCCCGGTTGGGGAAGTGCACCATTCCTGGAGTTACTGAAGTAGGTTATTGCCATAACAGAGACAAACATTAAGGGGCCGTCAGGCATCCTTATGTTGGAGTGTCCTGGGTGGGAGCTATGGGGGAAGGGAAGGAGAATGCACTCCTAAAATGAATGGAGGGAAAACAAATGCACACAGCATATCACTTCACAGTGCTTAAGCGAGGCATGCTTTTGAATTTCTTCAGTGCCTGCATATAAGAGATAGACATGTACTGCAGGAATGTTAGATGTGTTGGTCTATCCCAGTATTTACAAAAATACTAATTTAAATACCAGTACAGTGATTTATTTGGTTTATAGTGATATAGCGCTAACCATCCCAGTACAGGGTGTCAAGGCACTTTACTTCACACGTACCCATTATACATTGACAATAAAACATGTGTGTAAATCAATTTGTAGGATGTGTTACATAAGACAGTAAGGGTTACAAGGTGTAGGAGCCACATGTACTTCATTGCTCACTGTATTATATTAGAAGGATTACTATTTATGAACTATAAGTAACAAAAGGATCTTTTTGTTAAAAGCAGTAACCTATATACCCATCTACATTAATCTATCTAAACCTATAACAGCTATGTGCACATTGTCTATTTAAATAAAGCTGAAAAAAATACTAGCTGCAGCGTCTTTTATTGCTAGCGACAAAAATAAATATGGATTACTACAGATAAAATAACCAAAAAATAAATATGGATAAATTCAGTCAGAAATGTTAAAAAAATAAATACCATAAAACCAGGAGCCCTACTTATAAATATTAGAGCTCCTAGATACTCTTACAACCGCCCCTTTCTTCTACATCTTCACTGGCTTCCCATTTAACAAAGAATTTAGTTTAAGGCTTTACGCATTATTTTTAAGGCTCTGCAAGGAACTGCTTCTTCATTTTAAATTGCCTCCGAAAATATATTCCCATATACATATCATATATTCTTCGCCTATTGACAGCCAACCTATGGAGGCTACCACAATTAATTAAATCCAAAAACGAGTGGCAGTATCTTTTCTGTCGTGTGGGCTAATACTAACCCTGGGCGTCCGAATCGGCTACGCCCACGGAGTAGGCGTAGTGTTGCCTTCTACGCATTTTGCGTAGACAGCGTAGCCGGCAACACTACGCCCACTCCATGTGCGTAGCCGAGTCGGCCGCCACCCGCCTCCCTCCCGCCCTCCCCTACATACATTATTTAAGCAACTAACCTTAATAAAACAAATTTAAAGCACTTACCGTGTCCGGTGTTCGCCTGGGGCTCCCTTCTTGGAATAGCGTCCCTTCCTGGATACCAATGCGCATGCGCGGGCGGCCGCGCATGCGCATTTCTCCCGAGAAATGCGCATGCGCGGCCGCCCGTGCATGCGCATTGGTATCCAGGACGACGCTATTTTCAAGAGGGAGCCCCGGACAAGCCCCGGACACGGTAAGTGCTTTAAAATTGTTTTATTAAGGTTAGTTGCTTAAATAACGTATGTAGGGGAGAGCGGGAGGGATGTGCGTAGTGGGGCTACGCCGAGTGCGGGAGTGGGCGTAGCTTCTCGCCCACTCCGCGGAGCCCCACTACGCCCAGGGTTAGCTAATACCTTGTAATTTTCTCCCAGTTGAAATTTAACCAAACTTTTAAAACCTATATTTTTATAAAGTCTATTCTTAGGTACGCTCCTCTGTTCCTTTCTAAGTTTACTGTTCTTTGTCTTGTGCCACAACGCCATTGGTGTGTGTGTGGGCTATAGGAATAGCTATAACATAAGGGTTCTCAGATATGCAGAACAGTTACTAGAAACTACAGTCAGTGTTTGCAATTCTGTAAGAGAACTATAGTAGCTTTAGTTCTGATTTGTAGACTTGCGGCCCCTCTTATGGGTAGATTTCTTAAAAATAAAGCCTGTATTGAACTTCCCTGGTTGAATACTCCTACTTATTTTATTGGATCGAATTTTGTTTAATAAAAAGATTTATAATAAAAAATTAAAGCCTGGGAGTATCATTCTTATGAACAAATAAAACAATGTTTGTTTTTAATCTTACAAATTTTTCAGATGGTATCAGTGGTATTTCTTTAGAGAACACAAAGGGCATTATTGAACTAATAGCAGCCCTGCTGCCAAACCACTACTGTGGAGGAGGTAGCCCCTGCATTATACCTTTGACGGCTGGTGTTAGAAAGTGGGTTATTGGTAGGGGTAAGTATGCAACTACTAATAATAATAAGCTCACTAACATGGTATAGGGTCCAGTAAAGGTCTCAGTAAATTAGCTTGTTCCTCAACCCTTGGTAGCTGGCATTGAGCAGTCAGGCCTAACTTAGGAGACAGGAGGGCAAAACATTTATAAACCGCAATATCTCAATTAACAAAGACACAACACACAGGTCGTGCTTGATCGAGACAAAGGCAAAGTTTGAGTCAGACCACAATGGAGCCCTGGTTGGATACAGTAAGCGGGAGGCCCCAGTCAAAATTTTACTTTGACACTTAGAAACTTTTCTTGAGCTACTTCTTCCAGCGCCACTCAATCCTCTACAGCAGGCCGGATTTGGAGGGGGTTCGTCGGCTTGACTTTCTATGAGACCTTGGTCAAATCCTGGAAATCAAAAGGTCCGGAGCTTTCACCGGGACAAACCTGAAATCCTGGCGGGGTTGTAGTTGAAGGTAGTCAGTTTGACTCTCACGGTTGGGTCGGTCACCATATGGACCTTTTTCCCAATGTTTCTCCAAACTTCAGGTGAGGCTTCCTGAACGTGTTCTTGTAGGTTAAAAGTCTCCAAAACACAAATCCATAGGTCCAGAATCTCCTGGATGGTCTCAGGAAGATCTGGACTACACTTCCCACAATGCACCTGGCCAAATCCTTAAAAGTCCACTGGGCGCACTTCAGGCTGGGGACTCTTGGCGGAGATAATGCAGGTGGACTCTGTTAACTTGTAGTTGCAGGTATTCTACTCCTTAATCCTTCTTGAAGCAAGGCCCAGTCCTCCCAGTGCTGCATTACCAAATTGTACAGCAGGTGCAGTCATTCAGAGTGATGGCCTTTGGTGTGCAAATTTAGATTCCAGCATGGCAGTCCTTCTTTTCCTGGTAGTTTCAGGTAGCAGATCATAGAAGGGTATGCATTCTCACATATTTATTCTCAGCTTCTGGGCATCAAGAGGGGGGCACCCCTGACCAATGGGATGTAGGGAACTACCCTGGGGCACGATCACTTCCTCCAAAGTGTAGCAACTTCTTATTCTTCTTGTCCTCCAACATCCACCATAGCTGAAATCTCAGCAAAGTAGTAAGAGTTAGCTAAACCAACAGACAGTGTGGCTAATTTTTATAAGCTCCCCATCCTCACATCTGTACATTCCTCCCCTAAGCCTGCCATCTAGCCTGGTTGGCAATTCTAGCCTGTCTTGTACTTCTTTGACGCTCATGCTTTATGGCCCATTCACCTGCTCGGGCATTCCTTTGCAGCTGCAGAACTCCCTCCATCAGATAACCTCTGCTCAGCCAAGGCACGTATCACCTAATCAAGGAAACCTAGCCAAACCTGTTAAAGCTGACCATTCAGGGGAGAATGCAGGAAGGCTGGATTTTGGCTCACAGAAAAGAAAGTCTCATACTGCTTTTCTGTACAAGTTATGATAAATTCAACAATAGCAATCTCTTGGATTTATCAAAACCATTCTGTTGAGTCTTTGAATTATATTTTTATTCCCTTCGTAGCAAAAATAATGCATGCATGAAATATTGCAATGTTAACATATGGGCAGAGTGTTTACAATAGGGAAAAATGAAATGGGCAGATGTTCCTCACCATAGATTATATAACATCTTTTATAAGCACCCTGCTTATAGTTACATAACCCCCCCAACCCTGAGACACCTAGGGGAGACCTTGGGGGTACCGAATATGTACATATAATGTAGATTATCACTTATAAAGTGCCCATAGCACCCAAGTCAAGTTTGCAGTACATTTACTTTGAAAAGCAGTGCTGCAGAGAATGGCTGCTTTTAAAATTATCTCAGGCACTCAATGTGCATGCATGCAAGTGCAAAAAACGACGACACTCTGGGGTCCACATAACTTTCTTTGGCCTCTTCTTAGAAGTGAGTTCTGTCAGGGGGGCCACAATGGTCCCATAGTTCTGAAAAAACCTTCTATAATATCCAGTCAGTTCAAGGAATGCCCTGACCTAGGTATGGGTAGTAGGTGCTGTCCAATCTAAAATGGTATGGATTTGGCCTGGAGAGGCTGTACATGACCTCCACCTACCAGGTGGCCCAGGTACACCATATAACTCTGTCCTATTTAGCAATTGCTGGCCTTAATCACAGACCTGTATGATGCATGGCCTGAAGCACTTCGCCCAGGAGGCTTAACTGATCCTCCCAGGTGTAACTATACACAGCTATATCATCCAGATAAGTGCTCCAACCCAGACAGGACCCTCTTCACCAATCTTTGGAAGGTAGCAGGGGCATTCCTAGAGCCACATGGCATTACTTTGAAGGCTGACCTATCCTTTGTTCCTTCAATGAGGACAATCTGCCAGTAGCCTGAAGTCACATCACATGTACTTGGATACATAACATCCCTAACCTGTTGATGAGGTCATCAGCTCTAGGTATAGGGTGAGCATCAGTCTGTGTGACTATATTCAGTCCTCTGTGGTCCACACAGAACCTTAACTCCTTCTTTCCCCCCTCGGAATTAGGTTTGGTCACCAGCACCACTGGACTGGCCCTTAGACTGTCAGAGGTTCAATTACCCCCAACTCCTTCATCTTTACCACCTCAACCTAGATGCGGACTCTGACTTGGTCAGACAACCCGTGGAGTTCATTTTTGACAGGTGGGCGATTACTACTGTCAATGTGGTGCACATACCAATCAGTGATACCTGGGGTCAAAGACAACAGGTTAGCAAACTGCCCCAGTACCTGCATGTAGTCTCTTGCTACTTGCCTGTCAATTTGCGAGAAAGTACAACTCCCTCCACTGGCCCATCTTGCGCCTTGTTGGAGAGGAGGTCAGGCACTGACTCAGTTTCCTCCTCTTCTCCCTCATGTATAACCAGTAACATGGTCACGTCTGCCCTGTCATGGTAGGGTTTCAATCTATTGACATGCAGGACTGTCTGATGTATCCTGGGGGTTTTAAGGTTGACCGGGTAGGTAACCTCACCTTTCTTTTCAGGACTGGATAGGGTCCAGCTCACCTGTCAAGGAGAGCCCTAGGAGCAACAGGCTTCAACACCCATACCAATCGACCTAGCATATTATCAGGCATTGCAGCCTTTTGAAATCTTAGCAGTGCTTCATGAGTTCCTGACTGGCCTTTAGTTTGCTGCCTGCCATGTACATGTACTCTGCCATGCGAGATCACAGGCCTAGCACATAGTCAAGCACATTATCCTCTGCTTCCATGAGGTGCTTCTCCAAAGACTCTCGCAGCAGGCACAATGGCCTCCTCTCAGGGTGTCCAAACAACAGCTCAAAGGGACTGAAATCAACCCCTTTTTTTTGGACCTCCTTGTAGTCTATCAGTAGGCATGGGAGGAGAACATCCCATCTCCTCCTGAGCTTGTCAGACAATCCATTGATCATGCCCGTAGGGTTTTATTGAACCTTCCCACCAGACCATTAGTCTGGGGATGATATGGAGTGATGAACTTGTAGGTGACACCACATTCATCCCACATCGCTTTCAGATAACTGGACATGAAGTTCATACGCTTTTTTTGGACCTCCTTGTAGTCTATCAGTAGGCATGGGAGGAGAACATCCCATCTCCTCCTGAGCTTGTCAGACAATCCATTGATCATGCCCGTAGGGTTTTATTGAACCTTCCCACCAGACCATTAGTCTGGGGATGATATGGAGTGATGAACTTGTAGGTGACACCACATTCATCCCACATCGCTTTCAGATAACTGGACATGAAGTTCATACGCCTATATAAAAATAATATTCTGGGAAACCCACTCTCGTGAACACAGCAATTAGGGCCCTATCCACTACAGTGACTGTTCTGAGGGGTATTGCCTCACAGTATCTTGTAGCATGGTCCACTACCACAAATATATACTTATTTCCTAATGCAGTTGGGAGTTCTAGGGGACCAACAATGCCCACCCCTACCCTCTCCAAGGGTGTAGTATTAAGAGAGCCTTTGACGTGTTCCCTGCCTTGCCACTGGCCTGACTGGTGACACAGGAGCTACCAAACGCTTTTACCTTTTCAGACATATGGGGCCAATAGAAATGGTTCACCAACCGGTTCCAAGTCTTGGTCTGCCTCAAATGTCTTTCCAAGGGGATATCATGACTTAAAGTCAGGATGAACTCTCTGTACTTCTGGGGTACCACCAACCTCCTGGTGGCCCCCTCCTTGAGGTTTCTAGCCTCAGTATAGAGCAGTCCATCTTCTCAGTATATTCTGTGGGACCCACTGTCATCCCCTTTCTCTTGCTTTAAGGCAATCCGCCTCAAGCCCTCAAGGGTGGGACAGTCTCTCTGCACCCGACAGAACTCCTCTCTGGAGGGTCCACCAGTTCCTGTCAGCTCTGCCAAGTCTGGCAGCTCTGGCAGGGATGAATTCCCTTTATTAGAGGCCAGATCATCCTCATCAGGGTCTGATTCCTGCTGCACCTCTTGAGTACCCTGGGCTTGCTCGCAAGACCCGGTGCCCTTATCCATGGATGCTGGGGCCATTGTTTCAGGTTCCAAGTGGCAAGCCTTTCCCTTCTGGCTAGTCTGTGACCTGGTCACAGCCCATACCCACTCAGGGAGCTCCAATATTCTCATCTGGAGCTCTCTCTCCACCTCTGACCATTCAGATGCTTCGAGATCATTTCCCAGCAAACACTGTACTGGGAGTGCAAGAGACACAACTACCTTCTTAGGGCCATTTACACTTCCCCATTCCAAATCCACCATAGTCATTAGATGGAGCGTGGTCCTGCTGTCTGCCTAGGTCGCGTGGTGAAACTCACCAGGTAGGATCTGCTCTTTAGGCACGATTGAGTCCATGACCATAGTCACACTGGCTACCGTGTTTCTCAGAGCTGCAACCTCAGTTCTATTGATGGTAGGCCTCTGCCTGTACTTATCAATGCTTGGAAGTAAGGCAGCCAGGGTTGTAATATCCACCCTACTAAGGTTGCCTCTGTCATCTCCCTACCAACCTCTGGGGTACTCTCCACCCCCACATTTATACTAGCAATCCCTGAGGACTACACACCACTTGGGGAGCTTCTTTGTGCAGACAGCAACTCCTTTCTTGTGCGCTGGCTGATTAAAGGTCAAGACACTTTTCTACATTTGAGGGGTCAAATAACCTATCATTGTGTCCTTGATACCTCCTCCCCTTGAACTGGCTAACCCCCCCCCCCCGTCCATATTTTTATGGGTCATTTGAGGACTCCTTCTGTTTTTGACCTTCTTTCCCCATAACATCTCCCGGGGGGGGGGGACATTCCTCCCTTCTTCTGAGCACCTCTCCCCCTTGCTGATTGGAAACCCAGAATCTCACCCACTCATCAGCTAACGCCAGCAACTCTCCAGGGCTAGTCAGTTTAGAGTCAAATAGATATGGGTACAACTTCTCTTGTACATAATGTGCTCTTTCAAAAACAAATTATGCAATCCCTCCTATGTTTTTACTTGGTTACTACCAATCCAACCTTCTAGTGCTTTCACTGTAATGGCCACAAAGTCAATCCAAGACTGTGCATTTATTTTCTGGGTGTCCCTAACTTTACCCTGTACTGCACTGGGGTCAAATCAAGCTTCTTGACTAAGCAGTACCTCATGTGCCAGAAGGAATTTGCATCATCCCTCTGTAGGGTTAGGAGCCTATCCCTCCCAGCGACTGCAACCAGTTCCCACAAGAGTGAATCCCAATGCTTGCGGCGGACCCAATGCATCTCAAGGACCCTTTCAAATGCAGTCAGCCATTTGTCAATTTCATCCTCCTCTGTGTACCTGAGAGCTATGCCCTTGGGGACCGGGAATCACACCCATTACCCCTGGACACCTTACTCTCTTCTTAGTTCTCGCTGCCACCATTATTTTTAGTTTTCTTTTGCTCCCACTGCTCCTTAACTAATTCCAGATTCTTCTTCTCCAAAGCTGTTAACGTTAGTTGGGACTCAAACTTCCTCTCTGCAAGGGACAGCGGTGGTTCCTGTGTGGGGGCACCTGCCCTCTTCCCACCATCTGGAATTATGTAGCAAGCACTGTAAGCAAAGGAGGAGGCATCATCTTCACCCTCCTCCTGTGTGATGCTGATGGAGGAGGGGGGGGGGGGGGTCAGCCTTCCCCCCCCCCTTCATTCTCTGGGGCTAACCCGGCCCAGGCCTACAGGAGACTAACCAAGTTCCTAATCTTGTTAGCAGCAGGTACCTCCTAGCCTTACACAATACCCTAAGCTCAGCCACTTTGAGTTTAGTCAGTTTAGACAGATCTAACTTCATGGTGTCTCTAGTTTTGGGTCTCAACAACTATTAATCAGACAAATTTAGAAAAATGAAAACAATAAATTAAAAAACAGTTTAGTCCCAATTCCAAAGGTACAAAAATCAAAGGTTTTGTTCTAGGACAATTTAGAGGATGTTTACAGATCTTACTTAACCACTGTATGGTGTACTTTAAACACAAGTCCGTATCCACACCACTGAACCCTAAAATGTTGAAAGGAGGGTTATTGTTAGGGGTAAGTATGCACCTACCACTAGTAAGAAGTCAATTAACATGGTATAGGGTCCAGTAAAGTTATCAGTAAAAATTAGCCCCTTGCTCACCCTTTGGTAGTTGGCAACAAGCAGTCAGGCCTAACTGGCGAGACAGGAGTGTAAAGCATTTCAAAACACCACTACCTCAAATAAGTAAGACAAAAACAAATAATAAAAATCTCACACCAATTTATAAAATTGTAAATAATTTATGAACAAATAGACACCAAAACAAAAATCCAATGCAGGGAACCAGAGATATGAACTTCTAAAGATGAACCTTTTATAGTGCTTAAAATACAATAGTTCCACTCTGGGACAACTGGTCGCACTTCACCGGGACAAAGTCAAAATTTGAGACCAACTGTGCTGGAACCCTGGTCAGATACACGAAGCGTGAGGCCCCAGTCAAAATTTTACCTACCCACTTCAAAACTTTTCTGGAGCTTTTTTTTCCTGACGGCACTCAACTCTGCACAGTTGGCCGGATTCGTAGAGGGTTCGCTGATTTGACTTTCCGCAAGTCCCCAGTCAAATCCTGGAAGACCGGAGCTTTCAGCCGGACAGATCTGAAATCCTGGCCAGGTCGTGGTTGAAGGTAGTCTGCTTGTCTCTCGCTGTTGGGTTGGTCATCTTATGGAGCCTTTTCCCAGAAGTTCTCTCAACTTCAGGAGGTGCTTCTGAAGGTATCCTTGTTAGTCAAAAATGTCCAAATCACAATTCCAAAATTCTGATATCTTCTGGATTGTCTCTGGAAGCTCTGGACCACAATTCCCACAATGCACTTGGCCAAATCCTTAAAAGTCCACCAGACGCACTTTAGGCTGGGGACTCCTGGTGGAGATGATGCAGGTGGGCTCTGTGAACTTGTAGCTGCAGGCAGTCCACTCCTTAATCCTTCATAAAGCAAGGCACAGTCCCCAGTGCTCTAGTATCAAATTGTGCAACAGGTGTAGTTATTCAGAGTGATGACCTTTGGTGTGCAAAATCAGATTCCAGCAGGGCAGTCCTTCTTTTCTTCTTAGTTTCAGGCAGCAGCTCTGGGAGGCTATGCATCTCTCGCATATTTATTCTCAGCTTTTTGGCATCTAGAGGTGGCACCCCTGACCACTGGGATGCGGCTAGCCACCCAGGTGCATGACCACTTCCAACAAAGTGCAGCATCTTCTTTTCCCAGACAGCACTATTCCTCCAAAATCCACTGTTAGAGATGGGATTTTTGGTCACACGCCTAAAATAACCCCTGCTCACCCCCTTGGTAGCTTGGCATGAGCTTATCTTAAAGGCGGTGTGTAAAGCATTTGCACATAACGAACAGTAATACAGTGTAAGCACTACAAAAGGACACCACACCAGTTTAGAAAAATATCCAATATTTTTATATATATTAAAGACAAGACCAAAAACGATAAAAATCCACAATACAGTACTTAAAAATCTTCAATTATAAAAATATGCTTAAAAAATAGTTCCTTGATGGCGATAGCCCTGTCCGGGGCTATCACGGCGTCATTAGCAAACAAATCCAAACAATTCTGGCTGACCGCGGCATCGCAGGCCAGCTATGGTGTCGGGACGACCCGCAAACATTACCTGATAGAAATGCAGTGCGTTGGTAACCTCTCGCTGAGCTTCTGAAAGCACGGCGTCTGCAGGCGTCGGGTCTCCGGAGGTCTGTGCAAGAATCGTTGTGGCCCTGGAAGTCACACGTGTTGCAGGTCGAATTCCCCTCTGTTGAAGTCAGGAGCGCTGGCAATGGCAAGCGTCATGTGCTGCAATGCGAAGTGCAGCGGTGTGGCGTGCGGTGCCCTTAGGTCACGGTGCGAGCAGTGGCTCGGTGGTGGCATCAGATTACGTCATCAGTGAGACCAGGGTTGTGGTGCAAGGTGAAGGCGGTGCTCGTCACGGTGCTGGCAGGTCACGGTGTAAGCAGCGGCGTCATCGTGGCTGAAGCGTTGTCGCTGGCTGACGAACTGGAGTCAATGGTGCCGGCGTCTGTAGGCCAAGGCTATGGTGCAGGATGAGGGGCGTGCAACATGTAACTTTACAAGCTGTGCCCTCGAACCACAGTTCAAGCAGCTGCATAGATTTCAGCACGGAGCGTCGTCATCAGGGTTACTAATGTGTCTCGTGAAGCGAGGCGGTGCGGAGTTCAGTGCCCACAAGTCACGGTGCAAGGAGCGGCTCGGTGGCAGCATCAGCAGGCGTCATCGATGAGACAAGGGTCGTGGTGCAACAGTGCCC
Organism: Lissotriton helveticus; assembly: GCF_964261635.1. Lineage (NCBI taxonomy): Eukaryota > Metazoa > Chordata > Amphibia > Caudata > Salamandridae > Lissotriton > Lissotriton helveticus. The sequence goes on along the minus strand of NC_136067.1, from coordinate 1,070,760,939 downwards.
TCTGCGGTGCCTTCAGGACACGGAGTCAGCAGCAGCGTTGTAGGCGGCATCGGGTTGCTTTTTCCTCTGCAGCACAAAACACACAGTCCCCAGTGCTGAGGGCAGGAGAGCTTGAAGTCTTTGCTGTACCTGAGACTTCTTAAACAGGGGGGCAAGCTCTACCTCAAGCCCTTTGAGAAACTCACAAAAGTAGATTGCAGAAAGTTCAGTCCAGTCCTTTCACTACCTAAGAAGGAAGCAGCCACTGCAAGCCAACACAGCAAAGTGGTAGTTCCTCCTCATAGGTTCTTCAGCTCTTCTTCTTGGCAGTCTTCTTGATCAAAGAGTTTAAACGTTTAGGGGTCTGGGCCCCAGTATTCATATCCCAAAATCCTTTGATCTCTTAGGCAGAGAGGGTCTGTGCCCAGCCAGAACCAGTCCTGCCTTCTCTGGTGTGACTTCCTGGCAGGAGGTGGAGACGGCATGGTCAGAGGCAGACCAGGGCCTTTGAGGTGCAAGGAAATCTCCTTCCCCTTTCCCAATTGCAGCCCAGGTCTATTCAGTCCTTTTCTGACCCACTTAGACTATCTGGAGCCCCTCCTGCTCTCCAGCCTCCTGTCATCCAAAACCCAGACAGGCAATACACATTCCAGCAGAGGCACACAGGATGACTGAGCAAGAAAATACCTGCTTTCTAAAAGTGGTATTTTCCAACAGAGAGTGTAAAAATCGCCTTCACTAAAATATGAATCTTTAGATTCTGAGTTCAGGTATACTAAACTTTATTGTCCGACCTAATTCCCTTGGCCAGGTGTGTTTATAAGATCTTCTAAACAAAACTTCCCATTCTGTCCTATAGGGAACAAGTTGCCTTGCAATAGCAAAAAACAAATTTGGCCGTAGTTCACTATCAGGACATGCCACACACACCAGGGCATGTCCTACCTTTCACATACACTGCACCGGCCCACAAGGGGTACCTTGGACCTATCTTAGGGGTGGCTGACATGTAAGAAAAGGGAAGGTGAGGGACTGGCAAGTGTGTGCACTAGCCAAGTCGACATGGCAGTTACAAACTGCGCCCAGACTCCGCAATGGCAGGTCTTAGTTACCTTTTATGAGCTGATCGTGTGGGTGGCACAATCCTGTGCTGCGGCCCACCAACAGCATTTGATTCACAGGCCCTCGCACACGCAGTGCACTTTACTGGGGACTGACACATAAATCAAACAGGCCAATCATGGAAACACCAATCCACAACACATTTTACCACAGGAGAACTTGCACTTTACCACTGATTAGCAGTGAAAAAAGTGCACAGAAACACTAAGCTAGCACAAACAGAGTCAGAACCGTGTGGGCAGAAAGCACAAAACTTAGGGGAAACACGCCAAAAGATGCCAAGTCTAACATCCACCATGGCTGAAATCTCAGCAGAGCAGTAAGAGTAAGCTAGACCATCTCACAGCGTGGCTTATTTCCATAAGCTCCACCTCCTCGCATCTGCAAAATCATCGCCTAAGCCTGCAATCTGGCAGGAAGATGAGGTGGGCCTGGCTGGCATTTTAGCCTATCCTGTCCTTCTTTGAAGATCATGATTTATGGCCCATCCACCTGCTCGGGCATTCCTTTGCAGCTGCAGAACTCCATCAGATAACCTATACTCAGCCAAGGCTCATCCTATTAGAGCTGACCAATCAGGGAAGACTGCAGGAAGGATGGATTTGGGCTCATAGAAAAGAAAGTCTTATAACGTCTTTTCTGTAAAAGTTATGATAAATTAAACAAAAGCAATCTATTGGTTTTATCAATAGCATTCTGGTATGTCTTTGAAGAATTTTTCTTTTTGTTCCCTTCTTAGCAATAATTGATGTGTGCATAAAATATTACAATGTTAGCCTAAGGGCCTAGTTTCTACAATGGGGGAAAAACGAACAGATTTCACTAACAGGTTTATTAAACATATTTTATAAGGACTGTTAGACTTGGCATCTTTTGGAGTGTTTCCCCTAAGTTTTTTCTTTCTGACCTGGTTTTGACTCGGTTCTTGCTGGCGTACTGTTTTTGTGCACTTTTCTCACTCCTTATCAGTGGTAAAGTTCAAGTGCTACTGTGATAAATTGTGTTATGGAGTGGTGTTTCCATGATTGGATATTTGATTTACTCGTTCGTACTTAGTGAAGTCCACTGAGTGTTCCAGGGCCTGTGAATCAAAAGCTACTAGCAGGCCTGCAGTGCGGATTGTGCCACCCACGTGAGTAGCCCTGCTTGTAAGGTTACATGACGCACAACTCTCAACCAGCACCGCAGTCTTCGGCCTACCGGCACCATCGACTCCAGTTCGTCAGCTGACGATCGCGCTTCAGCAACGACGCCGCAGCTTGCACCGTGACCTGCCAGCACTGCGACGAGCACCGCATTCACTTCCCAACGCGACAGTATTCTCACCAATGACACCATCTGGCACCGTCACTGAGCCGATGCTTGCACCGTGACCTGAGGGTACCGCACGCCGCACCGCTGCACTTCACACTGCAGCACTAGATACCTGCCGACGCCAGTGCTCCTGCCTTCAACAGAGACTAGTTCGATCTGCAACGCGTGTGACTGAGTGCCAGACATCTCCTGCACCAACATCCAGAACCAACACCTGCGGATGCTGTGCTTTCAGAAGCTCAACGAGAGGTCGCCGGGGTCCTGTATTTCTAAAAGGTACTGTTTGCGGGTCTTCCCGACACCGTAGCTGGCCCGCGATACCACTGTTTGGATTGGTTTGCTCACGACGCCGTGATAGCCCTGGACGGAGCTATTGACATCAAGGAACTGTTTTTCAAGCATATTGTGAAGATTTTTAAGTACTGTATTGTAGATTTTTATCGTTTTTGGTATAAAAAATGCTGGATATTTTTCTAAACTGGTGTGGTGTCCTTTTGTAGTGCTTACACTGTATTACTGCTGGTTATGTGCAGATGCTTTACACACTGTCTCTAAGATAAGCCTGACTGCTCGTGCCAAGCTACCAAGGGGGTGAGCAGGGGTTATTTTAGGAGTATAACTCCCTTATTCTGACTAGAGTGTTGGTTTCTGCCTGGCTTTGGCACATGTCCTAGCCTACCAAAAATTCCATTTCTAACATTGGTTGTCAGCTGTGATGATAGGACTTGCATTTGCACTTGACTTACAGTGATTGGTGTGTACTACTACCATATTGCAGACCATTACATGTAACATACTGGTTCTTTTTGGCCTTTTTTTGATCTTGCCAGTTTGAACTTGCTACTTCATCATGCCTGAATCAAGAGCATCATCTGTTGCATTCCTGGAAATTGCCTTTGAGGAGGATAGGTTGGAATCCTACGGTGTTAGGGAATTAAAATCAATTTGCAAAAACCTAAAAGTCCAAGTCAGAGGCCTCACGAGGAAGGAGGAGCTACAAAAGGCACTGAGGGCCTGGGTAGCAGCCAGACATGCCAGCAAGCATTCTGGTGATCTCAGTGGAGAGGCGGAGGAGCCTATTCCTAGGGTGGATGTGCTTTTGGGAATGCTCCAGGACAGGCAGCAGTGGCCTGTCCCCAGGAGAGCAGGAGGACATGCAGGAAGCAAGGAGAATTGCAGTAGAACTGGAGAAGCTTACATTAGCCATGGAGGAGAAAAGGATGATGTTAGAGCATGAGTTCAGGATGAAGAAGCTGGATCAGGGGAGTAGAGCCAGCTCAGATGGTGCCAGCAATCAGTCAAGACAGGAAGACGGGATTGTGTAAATCCCTAGGAATGTGGGCAAAGAATTCAAGAAGAGGGATGACATACAAAGGTGGTTTCAGGGTTACGAGGCAGCGATACACATGAATGGGGTAACTGAGGAGAATTGGTGAGCAGGAATGTGGCCTCTCTTCCCAGAAGATGCAAGGGATATTTTAATAGCTTGGGGTAAGGAGTATCACCTCACCTATCCATACATGAAGGACGCCCTTCTCAATAAGTATGGAATTACTACTGAAAAGTGCAGGGATCAGTTAAGGTCCAGTAAGAAGTCCGATGCCAACACATGGTTGGAATGTGTAGAAATGTTTTGCTGGTCACTGGAGGGCTGGGTGAAGGGCAGTAATGTGATTGATTTTCAGGGGCTCTACAATTTGATTGCATGGGAGCACTTGTCTATGTTTTGCAGATCTGCGCCAGCACCTAGTTGATAGTAAGCTGACAGACCCCAGAAAGCTTGCTATGGAGGCAGACCGCTGGGTGAGTACCAAGGTCCACAGGAAAGCATATAGGGAGACTCAGGCAAAGGTGGGCAGGGTCCCCAGCAGAAAAGTGGGGGGACAAGGGTAAAACACAGGAGTTCTCTAAAGGGCCCCAAACTAACACCCAGGGTAAAGGTTCCCATCCCCCAGGAGATAAGAAACCAGGGGTCTCGTCAGGAAAGCCTGCTGAGACCAGCTCCCGGAAGTGTTTTGCAGTGACCAGGTGGGTCACATGAAGGGGGACCCCAAGTGCCCCAAGGGGGCACAGCCACTCACCGGTGGGCAGTCCAAGGTGTTGGCTAGTGTAGCGCTTGGGGAGGAGGAGTACCCACAGGAGGGTGAGGACCCCGCAGAAATGACCCTAGTCTCACTAGGGGACAATGAGATGATCCCAGGAAACCTGGTGCCCCCAACACAAAGAAATACAGCACCATCCATGGGAAAAGGGTAGAGGCTCTCAGAGATACTGGAGCCAGTGTGACCTCAGTCCGGTGTCACCTGGTCTCTGAGAAGCAGGTAGTCACAGGGGCATTCCACCAAGTCATTGTGATGGAAAATCCAGAGCGCCCGTGTCTCAGGTGGCGCAGGTTCCCTTCGAGGGGGGGGGGGTCTCAGGTCCCTTGAGGGTGGTTGTGAGTCCTTCCATGCCTGTAGATTGTCTTCTAGGCAACAGCCTGGAGCAGTCCTAATGGAAGGATGTTGCGCTAAGGTCTCACTTGGGGATGCTTGGGTTGCCAGAGTGGGCATGCGGCCAGAGAGGGTGATCAAGAGGACTTGGAGCCTGAAACAGTGGCACAACTCCCTGCCAAGAGAAAGGGCAAGGGGCGTGGAAAACCAGCCCCTGAAGTTACCACGGACCGAGAGGAGGCAGACCTTGAGGGGGACACCCCGGTGCCTACAGGGGAGAAGGTAGCTGAACTGGGGGACAACTCTGAGCTGACCCATTTGGCAGCAAGAAAGGGGTCCCACCAGGGAGAAATTACGCAAGGAGCAGGAGTGCCCTTCTCTGGAGGATCTGCAGGGGCAGGCTGCAGACCAGGCAACTAGTGATCAGTCCAGATCACATTGGATCTACTGGGAGAATGATCTCTTGTACAGTGAGCCTAAGGTTGCTGAGCCTGGGTCAGCCTGTGTGCTGGTGGTACCCAAGGGCTTCAGGACCTTCCTACTGGGTCTGGTCCTTGATGTGCCTTTGGCAGGACATTTGGGGCAGGAAAAGACCTTTGACAGGCTTGTCACCCACTTCTTCTGGCCCCAAATGCAAAGGCAGTCAGATGGACATTGCAGGTCTTGCCAAACTTGCCAGGCAAGAGTCACGGCTATAAAAAGAGTAGAAGGACTTTGGCATACCATTACTGCTACTATCGCCTGAGGCTTGAGTCGGGCGGTCACTCCTCTCTCTTGCTATTTTAAAATACTTTTTGCTTATTGTATTCACTTGCCCTTTGTGTCCTCTCCCCCCTGCACCAGCGCGCGGATTTAGCGCGACGCTGTGGTGTCTATGCCGATTTCGGGCAGGACATTATTTTAAATTAACTGACCTTTTAAAATTGATTGGTTGCACTCATCCTGCATAGCGCTGCCCCCCCAGACAATACAGCCGATTTCAGGGCTGTTTGACCTGCTGGCAAGGCTGGAACTATTGCGGCGGCCATCTTGAGTAGGGCGATCCTTACTTAGGGGCGAGAGTCACGACTATAAAAAAAGACGGCAATGACTCCGCGCAGCGGACGCGATCAGCGGACGTGCCGGACTCGCGCCGGAGTCAAGCCAGAGTCCTGCCCGTCTGCGCCCGTCCGCGCACGGGCCGGGCACAGGGCTAAGGACCCTGCTGAGACTACTAAAAGATACTACAGTAGGCAACAATTACTTGCATTAAAACCAGTCCTTGATCGTGAGTGCCACAACTTAAACCCTTCAGACTGGACAGGTCCGATGAGCTGCCATAAATGCCACAATGCATTTTCATGGTCTCAGGTCTCCGCCCTTACCACACTTACTGCCCCCACCCATATTTTAAAAGCGGGCTTAAATAACGCTAGATCTCTACCAAAACATGCTCAGCACATACATGACCTCCTTACAGACGACAACCTGGATTGTCTCTTCATCACAGAGACTTGGCTCAAACCCTGGTGCACCCCTGATCTGGTACATGCCCTACCATTAGGGTACAGCATCCAGAGGGTGGACAGAGGTAATGAACAACGGGGGGGGCAGTGGCCATTATACACAGAGATATATTTGGGTGTGTAATGACAGAACTCCATGACATAAAGGATGCGGAAGGGAGGGGCTTTAGTCTTAAAATCCATGATAACTTCTCTTTCTCTGGGGCCTTAATTTATCGCCCTCCCGGCACTAGCACTGACTTTTTAGGAAGTGTGGGAGAAGCGCTAAGCCCTTTGATACTCAGATACTCAAACTTTACCCTGCTGGGGGATGTGAACATTCATCTGGAATCTATAACTGAGACATCTACTGCCTCCTTTAGAGAAACTATGGAAGTACTGGGTCTTAAAATATGTGACACCCCAGCCACCCACGAGGCGGGACACACGATTGATTGTATTGCTACCAACTTAGATACCTTATCAATAGACCAGCTGAAACTCCAAATATGGACAGACCATGTACTGATACCTTTCTCAATCATACCAGAAACTAATGCTAATAATAAGCATACCTGCAAAAATAACCAGGCCAGACAAGAGGACTGGAAAGCCACTATGAAGCACCCCTAATTAATACCAATAGCTAAAGAGTGTAAACCTAAGGCAGCAGGACCCCCAAATTTAAACATCTTTAGGGAATGGATGACGGAACTAAAAAACATGACTGGTCAGGGAAGACACAAGCGTAAACACGGGAATAAGAAGAGATCCGCCCCCTGGTTTGACCTAGAGCTCAAAAATAAACAGGGGGAACTTAGACGGGCTGAACGTAGCTGGCGGAAAAATTACCTCAGCACAGAACGCAGTAAATATAAAAAGATCAAGAAAGCGTACCATGCACTAATCAAACAAGCCAAAACAAAGTACTATACGTCAGCCATAGAAACAGCCAATAGTAAACAGAAGACGATCTTTAATATCGTAAAAGACTTTAGTAAACCTAAATGGCTAATGCAGGACATCCCTCCCTCACAGGCGCTCTGTGATTCTATCGCAGACTTCTTTGAGGGAAAGGTTAAGGGGCTGACGAACGACTTTGAGGCTCCCACCCTCGATCAAATATATGAGGATGAAAATACTAGGCAGGAAGTCCCTCAGCTTACAGCTTTCCGTACAATCAGCCTGGAGGAGTCAAAACGGGCTATCTTGGCAACCAAGTCAGGATCTCCGTTCGATCCATGTCCTATAGGACTCCTACATCTCATTGCTGATATTGTTAACCCGGACATAAATACTATTGTTAACAACTCTCTGTCCACTGCCTACGTTCCCCCTGAGTGGAAATTGGCAGCTGTAAAACCCTTACAAAAAAAACAACTCCCCGACCCCACCACACTCTCTAATCTACATCCGATCTCATTACTTCCAGCATTGTGCAAAATCACTGAGTCCACCGTGAACAAACAGCTGACACACTTCTTGGAAGAGAATGAGACATGGCACCCTAACCAAGCTGGTTTTAGGACCCAGCATTCCATCGAATCGGCCCTCCTGTTCACCACAGAAACCATCCGCTCAGCCTTAGATCAAGGCAAGAAGGCCGTCCTGATACTATTAGACCTGTCGGCGGCCTTCGACACGGTCTCACATGCTATCTTAATAGACCGGCCAATAACATCTGGCATAAAAGGCATTGCCTTAGAGTGGATAAAAAACTTTCTTGGTAACAGGCGACAAGTGGTGACCTTGGGGGATTTTCGTTCCAGTGAGAAGCCACTGTCAACGGGAGTACCTCAAGGTTCTAGCCTGAGTCCGACATTGTTTAATGTCTATACCGCACCCCTGATACAGCTGATATCGTCCTACGGCATAGATGTAATAGCATATGCCGACGATACTCAACTGATCCTGGTCATGGACAAAGATAACCAGGTCTGGGAAGAAAAACTCAAGTGTTGCTTAACGGCCACTTTTGAGTGGATGCGGAAAAACCACTTAAAATGTAACACAGGCAAGACCGAGATTATGCCCATAGGCCCTAATAATGATTTCATCCCTAGACTGTGGTGGCCTGAGAAGGCTGAAATACCACCCCACACTACCTCCTTGGCTCGCAACCTTGGGGTGCAGTTTGACGCCGACTTATCGTTTAAACATCAGGCGTCAAAAGTGGCTGGCACCTGCTTCGGGGTAATAAAAATGCTCAGAAAGTTCTTTGACTTGCTGCCCCTCGAAGCTAGGAAAACAGTCACGATTGCATTGGTCACTTCTCGCATAGACTATTGCAACAGCCTGTATGCTGGTACCAATAAGGTGGTTACACATAAACTCCAGATGGTACAGCATGCTGCGGCAAGGCTTGTTCTGAAATGGCCAAGAAGATCTTCAGCAACCAAAGCCCTCAATGTATTGCATTGGCTGCCTATAATCAAAAGGGTCCTTCACAAAGTACTAACAATTACCTTTCGCGCTGTACACAATTCAGGCCCCATGTACCTGAGAAAAAAATTTGTTAAATACTGTCCCAATCGCGCACTACGATCTTCAAATGCCAATCTTTTGACCATTCCAAGTTTCAGACTCAAAACCCGCGGGGGTAAATCTCTGGCGGTACTGGGTGCCAAAGCATGGAATGCGCTGCCCCCTGCACTAAGAGCACTAGACAGGGAATCCGATTTCCGTAAGCAATTGAAAACCTGGATTTACAATCTTCCAGACCCAATGGCCAGAGCACTGGTGTGACTCCGGTTTTGGTCTCCTTGAGCAGTAAGGCAACCTTTTCATCTGGTTGTCCTCTTTTTGGCGCCGAGATGCTCCCTGGAGCGATTGTTAGCGCGATATAAATGGACTATACAAATTCAAAGAGTGAGAGGAAGATCAAAGCTCCTCTCCAACCTTTTCCAGTGGTTGGAACTTTGAAGGGGTAGGGATGGACATTGTGGGGCCACTGGATCCCAAGACAGCCATGACCAACAGGTACATCCTGGTCTTGGTAGACCATGCCAGCCGGTACCCAGAGGCGATCCCTCTCAGAACAACAACAGCGCAAGTAGTCGGCAGGGCGTTAATGGGGATCTTTTCCAGAGTGGGGTTCCCAAGAGAGGTGGTTTCTGACAGGGTGACCAATTTCATATCCAAATATATGACACCCCTGTGGAAGGAGTGTGGATTAACCTACAAGTTCACCACCCCTTACCACCCACAAGGTAACGGTCTGGTGGAGAGATTCAACCAGACCTTGAAGGGCATGATTAGGTGTCTAACTGAACCCATGAGGCGTAAGGGGATGTCCTCTTGCCATGCCTTCTGGTTGCATACAGGGAGGTGCCACAGAAGTCTCTTGGGTTCAGTCCCTTTGAGCTTCTGTATGTTCACCCTGTGAGAGGACCTCTGAGTTTGGTGAAGGAAGGCTGGGAGGCAGCTGCCAGGAAAACTCCCCAGGATGTGTTCACTTACATGCTGGCCTTCAGAAACCAAACTGCCCGCTTCAGGAAACTGGCGAACCTAAAAGCAAGCCAGGAAGAAATGAGGAAGTGGTATGACCAGAATGCCACTCTGATTGAATTTCGAGTCCTGCCAGAAGGCTTTTGATGCCCTGAAAGCCGCTATGTGCATGGGACCCATGCTCAAGGTCCCTGACTTCTCCAAGGAATTTGTCGTGCAGACTGACCCTTCAGAGCATGGAGTGGGAGTGGTGCTCTCACAATTGAACAAAGAGGGCCTACACCAGCCTGTAGTCTTCCTTAGCCGGAGACTACCCCCCAGGTAACAGAGGTGAAGTGCCATAGAAAGGGAAGCTGTCGCTGTGGTCTAGGCACTGAAAAAGCGGAGACCACACCTGTTTGGGACTCACTTCCGGGTTCTGACAGACCACAGGCCCCTCAAATGGTTGATGCAAATGAGGGGTAAGATTCCAAAACTGCTGAGGTGGTCCATCCCCTACAGGGAATAGACTTTACAGTGGAACACCGTCCTGGCACAGAAGTAGTAGTTTCTTACCTGTAACTCCAGTTCTCTTATAGGCGTATTTCCGTGATAGTCATATTCATGTGAATAGTCCCGCCTACGTGCGTGGATCCCGGAGCACTTCATTAGCACCCTGGAAACAACTTCATACCTCTCCCTCGACGTTGATCTACTGCTCGGCGGCGAACATCGATGTAGTCTGGATCGTGAACTCCCTGTCGACATCAACAGGCTCACTAAGGAGCGAGTCCCGGAACTGTATCTCGAACATCGGTGATGACTCCTTGACGTTGACCTTCTCTTCGACTTCGACCTTCTCCTAGATGTCGACCTTCTCGTAGACGTCGACGGCATTCGCCAGTGACGCATCGATGACGACCGCCGGTGCCTTTGTGACTTCGATCGACGACGATGATGATGATGATGATGATGATGATGATGATGATGTCTCGATGGCGATCTGCTTTGAGTCAACGCTGAATGCGGGGGCACCCACGGCGGCGATCTTGTCCGAGACCTTGCCGTTTTTCTCCTCGACGTGGAGCATCGACGTTGCTTCGACCCTAAGCCCTGAGTCGATGGAGAGCATATAGTATTCCTACCTGCTCTCGACGTCATCGTCTTCTTTGACGTCGATCAGGACTGGCGCAGTTTTTCTGCCGTTTTTCGACTGGGGAGGCCCCCAGCGGTCGAAGCATGGGTTTTGGTACAGGACTTACCCTCTCCTTGCCCAGAGGCTTTAGATGCTGTCTTCTGTCTTCTCTACTCCAACCCTTGGAGCCTAGAAAAGGTCTTGCAAATAGAGCAGGTTTTAAGGACATTAGATATGTCTTCTTAACATGTGAAGAAGGCACCCTAGAAACAACAGGCTGACACCGAAAACAGACTGTGTGCATCAGACTTGGCCTTCTTCCTACCACAGTCAGGACACCGGTCAAAGAGAGAAGGCATTTTGACAAGAAAACTGTAGTAATTCTGCCAAAAAAGTACAGCAGAAGGTAGATAAAGACCAAGTGAAGCTGCAAAAATCCAAATAATAAAGTACATTTTGAAGGGAATACCAAACAAAAGGTAGGGTTCAATGCTCCAAAGTCCTGCTAGCAGGAGCCAGAAAAAAGAACTGAAAGTAACTGCCTCTGGCTGTGCATTATGGGATACCGGGGGTCTCTGGAGACTCTTAAAGGTACAGTATCCAGTTGCAGACACATAATGGCAGCCTATGGGGGCTTCTCTGTCCAACTCTTCATCTCGATCATGAAAAAAGGAGTTTTGTTAAGGGGAGTTTTCTGTGTTGAAACTCAGTAAAATTGCTAAATTTAAAAGTTAACTGGCTATCTTTTTTTCACTTCAAGATGATGTAATGGCCAGTGTAGCCTAGTTGGTTAGGCTGCATTATTGTCTTTATCTCTTCTGTGTCAATGCAGGCCTTCCTGAGGAAAGGCAGAAGATGACAACTTAAGAAGATATATCTAATGAAGTGCTCCGGGGTACACGCACATAGGCGGGACTATTCACACGATTATGACTATACACAGAAAACCCCTACAAGAGAACATGCCCATACAGATGGGCTGTCCAGGTTCGTCCGCTTTAGTTAAGAGAACTCCCAGGAGGGTGGGTAGTTCTCCCTACTTTCAGCTGGAAGGGAGACGTGTTAGACTATGCATATTTTAGGGTGTTTCCTCTGAGGTTTTGCTTTCTGACCTCCCGGTTTTGCCTCGGTTTTTGCTGGCGTAGTGTTTCTGCGCACATTTCTCACTGCTGATCAGTGGTAAAGTGCAAGTGCTCCTGTGATAAATTGTGTTATGGAGTGGTGTTTCCATGACTGGATATTTGATTTACTTGTTAGTCCATAGTAAAGTGCACTGAGTGAGCCATGGCCTGTGAATTAAATGCCTCAAGCAGGCCTGCAGCGCTGTTTGTGCCACCCACGTGAGTAGCCCTGAAAAGGTAACACAGACCCGCCATTGCAGAGTCTGCGCGCAGTTTGTAACTGCCATGTCGACTTGGCCAGTGAACACATTTGCCAGTCCCTCACCTACCCGTTTCTTACATGTCAAACCACCCGTAAGGTAGGCCCAAGGTACCCCTGCAGGCCGGGTGCAGTGTATGTGAAAGGTAGGCCTTGCCCTGGTGTGTGTGGCATGTCCGGATAGTGAATTACGGCTAGTTTTGTTTTTCGCTATTGCAAGGCTGCCTGTTCTCCATAGGCGAGAATGGGGAGTTTGTTTATAACATCTTATAAACATAACTGGCCCGGGGAATTAGGTAGGAAAATAAACTTTAGTATGCCTGAACTCAGAATCTAAAGATGCAGCTTATAAGTGAGGGTGATTTTTACATTCTGTGTTTTAAAATCCCACTCTCAGAAAGTTGGTATTTTCTTGCTCAGTCATCCAGTGTGCCTCTGCTGGAATGTGGATTGCCTGCCAGGGTTTTGTATGATAGAAGTCTTATGAGCAGGAGTGGCTCCAGATAGTCTAGGTGGGTCAGGAAAGGGCTGAATAGACCTGGGCTGCAATTGGGGGAGGAGATTTCCTTGCACCTCAAAGGGCCTGGTCTACCTCTGACCATGCAGTCTCCACCTCCTGCCAGGAGGTCACACTAGAGAAGGCAGAACTGGTTCTGGCTGGGCACAGACACTCTCTGCCTAAGAGTTCAAAGGATTTTGGGATATAAATATTGGGGACCAGACCCCTGATCTTTAGAACTCTTTCGGATCAAGAAGATGGCCAAGAAGAGTTGGAGAAGCCGTGAGGAGGAACTACCACTTTGCTGTGTGCTTTGCTGTGCAGGCCTGCAGTGGCTGGTTCTGTCTTGGGCAGTGAAAGGACTGGCCTGAACTCTCTGCAATCTACTTTTGTGAGATTCTCAAAGGGCTTGAGGTAGAGCTTGCCCCCTGTTCAACAAGTTTGAGGAACAGCAAAGACTTCAAGCTCTTCTGACCTCAGAACGTGGAACTGTGTGTTTTGTGCTGCAACAGAAGAAGAACGACGTCTACGACGGCGCTGCCGACTCAGTGTCCTGAAGGCACCATAGACGGCATTGCAGCAACGCGACCCTGGTCCTACCGACGACGCCTGCTGACACTGCCACCGAGCCGCCGCTCGCACGTGACTTGTGGGCACCAGACTCGGCACTGCCTCACTTTACAACGACACCTTGGTATCCCAGACGACGACGCTCCACGAGGAAATCTATGCCGCTGCTTGCACCGTTGTTCGCGGGCACCGCTCGTAAAGTTACACGACGCACCACTCTCATCCCGCACCGCAGCCTTGGCCTACCGACGCCATCGACTCCAGTTTGTCAGCTGACGACCGCGCTTCAGCAACGCCGCCGCAGCTTGCACCGTGACCTGTCAGCACCTCGACGAGCACCACCTTCACTTCATACCGCGACACTGGTCTCACCGACAACGCAATCTGACGCCGCCACCGAGCCGCTGCTCGCACCGCACGCTGCACCGCAGCACCCAACACCTGACAGCGCTCCTGCCTTCAACAGAGAGTAGTTCAATCTGCAACACGTGTGACTTCGAGGGCCCGGACGACTCTTGCACCGCCCTCCGGAACCGATGCTGTGCTTTCGGAAGATCGAGAGGTCGCCGAGGCCCTGCATTTCTAAAAGGTATTGATTGCGGGTCTCCGACACTGTAGCTGGCCCGCGACACCGCGGTCAGCCAGAACTGTTTGGATTGGTTTGCTCACGGCACCGTGATAGCCCCGGACGGAGCTATCAACATCAAGGAACTGTTTTTCAAGCATATTTTGATAACCAAGTCAAGTCAAGTCAAGTCAAGTCAATAGATTTGTATAGCGCGCTACATACCCATAGGGTCTCAAGGCGCTTGAGGAAGGGTGGGGAATTACTTGTCGAATATCCAAGTTTTGAGTTGCTTTCTGAATGCTAGGTGGTTCTGAGTAAGGCGAAGGTGAGTGGGAAGTGAGTTCCAGGTTTTAGCTGCCAGGTAGGAGAAGGATCTACCTCCCATGGTGGTTTTGTTGATGCGAGGAACAGTGGCCAGGGCTTGGTTGGAGGATCGTAGCTGACGGGTGGGGGTGTAGAAGGACAGTCGTGTGTTGAGGCATTCGGGTCCAAGTTCGTAGAGTGCTTTGTGTGCGTGGGTGAGGAGGCGGAACGTTATCCTCTTATGTACGGGGAGCCAGTGGAGGTTTTTCAGGTGACCAGAGATGTGTTCTTTACGCGGGATGTCTAGTATGAGCCTGGCTGAGGCGTTCTGGATGCGTTGGAGTTTTTTCTGGAGTTTAGCGGTGGTACCGGCGTATAGGGTGTTTCCATAGTCCAGGCGGCTCGTGACCAGTGCGTGGGTGACCGTTTTTCTAGTTTCGGTGGGGATCCAGCGAAATGTTTTTTTGAGCATGCGAAGAATGTTGAAGCAAGAAGATGAAACGGCGTTGACTTGTTTGGTCATCGAGAGTGAGGAGTCCAGGATGACGCCCAGGTTCCGTGCGTGGTCCGTCGGGATGGGTGCTTTTCCGAGGGCCTCTGGCCACCAAGAGTCGTCCCAGGCGGAGGTGCCTAAGATGAGGACTTCTGTTTTGTCTGAATTCAGTTTCAGACGGCTGTGCTTCATCCATTCGGCTACTTCTTTCATTCCTTCGTGTAAGTTGGTGTTAGGGTCTTTGGTGAGTGAGAGGATCAGTTGAGTGTCGTCAGCGTAGGAGATGATGTTGAGATTGTGTTGGCGAGCGATGGCCGCAAGGGGGCTCATGTATACGTTGAAGAGGGTGGGGGGCTGAGTGACGATCCTTGTGGCACGCCGCAGATGACTTCAGAGGCCTCTGACTTGAATGGTGGGAGGCGGACTCTCTGGGTTCTTCCGGTGAGGAACGAGGTGATCCATTCCAGTGCTTTTCCTTGGATTCCGACGTTTCTGAGGCGCTGTAGAAGGGTGCTATGACAGACTGTGTCGAAGGCAGCGGAGAGGTCGAGGAGGATGAGGGCGACTGTGTCTCCATTGTCCAGTAGAGTTCGAATGTCGTCTGTGGCTGCGATGAGGGCGGTCTCAGTGCTGTGTTTGGCTCGGAAGCCAGACTGTGAGGAGTCGAGTGATTTGTTGGTTTCGAGGAAGGCGGCGAGCTGGTTGTTGACAGCTTTCTCGATGACTTTGGCCGGGAATGGAAGGAGCGAGATGGGGCGGTAGTTTTTGAGTTCGGTGGGGTCAGCTGTGGGTTTTTTCAGAAGGGCGCTGAGTTCTGCGTGTTTCCAGCTTTCCGGGAAGGTGGCGGAGTTGAGGGAGCAGTTGATGACATCTCGGAGGTGTGGTGCTATGATGGAGTCGGCTTTGTTGAAGATATGGTGAGGGCATGGGTCAGTTGGGGATCCTGAGTGGATGGAGTTCATCAGGTGGATCGTGTCCTCGGTGGAGATTGGGTTCCAGTCGTTAAGGATGTTCAAGGGGGGTGAAGGTCCTGCAGAAGGTTGGGTGGGTTGGTCTCCGGGTCGGTTGTCGAAGCTGTTGTGGATGTCTGCGATTTTGTTGTGGAAGAAGGAAGCTAGGGAGTCGCAGAGGGCTTGGGAGGGGGTGATGTCGTTGGAGTTGGCTGAAGGGTTGGTAAATTCTTTGACGATGTTGAATAGTTCCTTGCTGTTGTGGGCGTTGTTATCTAGACGATCTTTGAATGCGGCTTTCTTGGCAGATCGGATTAGTTGGTGGTGTATGCGGGTGGCGTTTTTGAAGGCGTCTCTGGTGCTGGTGTTTGGGTCTTTTTTCCAGGCCTTCTCAAGGGATCGACAGAGTTTCTTAGATTTCTTAAGATCATCGTTGAACCAAGAGGCGTTTTTGCTGCCTAGTTTGCTTTGACGTTTTTTCAACGGTGCTAGGATGTCGGCGCTGTTGGATAGCCATTGGGTGAGGTTAGTGGCTGCTTGGTCGGGGTTTGAGGAGTGGGCGGGGGGGTTTAGGAGAAGCGATGAGGAGATCTGGTCGATGGTGATTTTGTTCCAGTTTCTTCGCAGGGTAGGTTGAGGATGGTTGTGGATTGTGGTCTTATTGTAGGTAAAATGAACGCAGCTGTGGTCCGTCCAATCAAGAGCTGTGGTGTGACTGAATGAGACATGTTTGCTGGAGGTGAAGATGGGGTCGAGTGTGTGACCTGCAATGTGGGTGGGGGTAGTGACAAGTTGTTTGAGTCCGAGGTTGGCAAGATTGTCCAGAAGGGTGGTGGTGCTGCTGTCATTGCTCTTTTCCAGGTGAAAATTGAGGTCTCCCAATAGAATGTAGTCCTCGGAGGGGAGGGCGTGTGGGGTGATAAAGTCAGTGATGTCGTCACTGAATTGTGCACGGGGTCCTGGAGGCCGGTAGAGGAGGGTGCCTCTGAGTGTGGTCTTGGGGTCGGTGTGGATCTGGAAGTGGAGGTGTTCGGTGTTGGCAAGGTTGACGTCTGAGCTGGTTGAGATGCGGATGGAATTCTTGTGGACGATGGCGATGCCTCCTCCTGTTTGCTTGATGCGGTCCTTCCGGATTTTTAAGTACTGTTTTGTGGATTTTTATTGTTTTTGGTATATAAAAATATTGGATATTTTTCTAAACTGGTGTGGTGTCCTTTTGTAGTGCTTACACTGTATTACTGTTGGTTCTGTGCAAATGCTACACACACTGCCTCTAAGATAAGCCTGACTGCTCGTGACAAGCTATCAAGGGGGTGAGCAGGAGTTATTTCAAGAGTGTAACTCCCTTATCCTGACTAGAGTGGTGGTTTCTGCCTTCCTTTGGAACATGCCCTAGCCTACCAAAAATCCAATTTCTAACAAGGACCCTGCTTAAAGTCACATGACACCGAACCCTGGGACACCTAGAAGAGAGCTTGGGGATACTGAATAGGTACAAACAATGTAGATTATCACTTCTAAAGTGCCTGTAGCACCCAATTCAAGTTTGCAGTGAATTTACTTTTAAAAGCATTGCTACAGGGCTGCTTTTAAAATTACCTCAGGCACTGAGCAGTGAACACATGCAATAATCAAAAATTAAAAAAAGGCTGCAGCCTCTTAACTTCCATGCCCGATTATATACTAGGGTCTTAGAGTTAGTTTCAATTACTCAGACCTAATATCTACTAGGGACTTATAGGGTATGCCAATAGTTATAATTTACTTTTAAAGGCGGTCTGCAAGGCTGAATTTAAAATGACAGATAGCTAACGGCAGCGCGTACATGCAAAGTGCCTAAAATCTGCTAGGCTTCTAAATCTTCATGCCCTATTATCCTCAAAGGCTTATAGGTAGATTAATTCCCTCTCCTTTCCCTATGACCTACTAGAGACTTCTAGGGTCCGTGAGGCCAATTGTAAGTGTAACCTAATACATAGTGTACCGTATACATGTGTTGTGTTTTGTTTTAAACATAGCACATGCCTAGGCCTGCCAGCAGAGCACAGGGCAGAGTCAGTTACCACCACTATCATTCAGCAAAAAATATGGATGAACAGGGTGAAAGATGACTTTCTAACAGCTGGGCCACCAAATGTATGTGTAATTTCAATGGCAACCTCAGAAAGAATGTCTGCATATCAAAATGGGCCACTCTTAGTTGGATACCTTTGCTGTTGCCGACTGGTCTAATGAAACAAAGGTTGCTACCAGTAGCAGTTGAGATGCCTGCTTAGTCTGACCATTCTGGTGTTCCTTGCTTACTCCGTTCAGGGTATGCTCCAGCCATTGGCTGTATACACAGAGCAGGCATTGGATGACAGTTGCTCATAAACAAGGTGGAGAAGTTACACAGATTTGTAGCGGATAATACCTGATGGCACTAAGCACATCTTAAAGCCAAAGCGTTGTGGTGTAACCTACCCAACAAAAATGGGCCCAAAAACTGGTCAATGCCTGGTGCAACTCAATGAATAGGATAGAAGCAAGCTCTAAAACACAATGATGGGGGTAAAGAAGGGCAGCAAATGCACTCATACCTCCAGAGATAGGAGAATGCTATGAGTGATGTTCACAGTAAAGCGGAGTATTAGTACACAAAAGCGCTCTGTTAACCAGCAAATGAAGCTGTTCCCAGTCCTGCTACTGTTTAGCAAGTATGCAGAGAATGAGAAAGAGGCTGGACATAAGAATACAATGAATAATGCTACTATTACTACAACTAGACTGTTGGACTTGGCACTTTTGGCAGGTTCATCCCTAAACTTTTTTCCTTTCTCCCTGCCTTATTTCTGACATGGTGTTGGTGGTTTCAGGCCTCTGGGTACTCTAGCACTGCTGTCCAGTGTAAAGTGTGTGCGCTCTCTGTTTTACGTTTGGTACGGTTGGCCTGCCCTCCCATAGGAATGAATTGGGGATTCCCCGATAAGTGTGTCAGTGGTAATTCCTGATATGGGAGGAGCAGCGTGGTTAAGTTTAGTATGTATGGAATTGTAATAATAAATGCTATGCAATGGTGGGCGCAGATTTATTAGGAGTATTTGAGAAATGCCACTTTTAGAAGTTGCCATTTCTGTGCGCTATGTGTCTGCCTGCCTGATGTGAATGGCATGTCTGGCTTGTCAGTGACAGGGGCTAGGAGGTGTGTGTGGCTCCAGGAGTGGCAGGGTGAGTCAGCACTAGGCTGAAAGGGACATCTGCGTTGGGAATAGGGTGAGGAGTAATCCCCTGACTCTGAATAGGACTGTGCCCAGCCTGTACAATGCTGGCTCCGCCCACTGTGGCGTCTGATCACCTAGCCCCCACCTGACAAAGGGGAAGAGGAGCTTGGAAAACAAAGTGCTTCAAATCTCCCCTGAACCAGTTGCATCGGGTTCTCCAAACACTACACTGCACACAAAAGAGAGAAGTGGTATAAATGTAGGGGTGTGACCCGATGTTCTGTGTTCTGCTGGGGCTGTTCTGAACTTGCTGGGGCATGCTGCTGCTGGGGCCCAGGAGTAACCGCCATGAGGGCTTGCCTCCCTGGGTCCAGCATTGCCTCATTGATCCCTCAGGACTGTTTGCTGTTGGAGATGTGGCTCCTAAGCGCCTCATGAGCGCTACACTCTAGTTTCCAGGAGAGAGGAGCGCGTGGGCTTTGCAGCGCTGCATGAAGAGAGGAAGGGAATCCCCAGTGTAGGGATTCCCCGAATTGTGGGGGCCGAGTGGGTGCCCACCCCGCTGTATGCTATTAAGGATAGCTGGTGCCCACCCCTCTTCCATGATTTGTTCTTGGGTGGGTGCCCATCCCGCATTTTGCCTCTATTTTAAGGCGGGTGCCCACCCCGCACTGAAGCCGAGAGAAATCACCACCACGGCCGGATCTCCCAAACAGTAAGCCAGGTAGCCCTGCCTGACTGTGCGCGGGGCGTGAAGCACACCTGGCGAGACGGGAGAGGAAGTCCCACCTGCCGGAGACGCTGCGAGGAAAGGAGAGAGTCCCCAAGGAGCGGAGGCTCTCCTGTGCATGCTGATAGTGAAGCCGGGCTCTCGTGTGCGAGGGAGAGCCCCACGGTAACTGGAGATATGAGGAGAGAGGCTCCCAGATTGGCCAGACCCACAGAGGCACATTGTCGGTGCCTGTGGACTGCTGAGTGACCAGCAAGTGAGGAGCCTGCAGAGAAGAGAGCCCAGTGAGTAGGGATTCTCCATGGTGGATGCCCGAGGCACTGCGAGTGCCAGGCTTGATTTTTGCTCACAGCTGCACCACAATTGCGGTCAACTGAATCACGGTGGTACATTTGTTGCTAGGGCCCCAGTAGGGGGCCGGAAGGCACTGAGGTGCCCGTGCCTGTCTCTTCCCAGCTGCACCGCACCAGAGCGGGCAGCTGCAACGATTGGGCACAGTTATTCAGAGGGCACAGTGAGTGCCAGTGTTAATTCCTTAGGGGCTTTATGAGGTAGAGTCCCTGAGTGGGACAGAGGAGGCACAGTAGTGCCAGGGCTGATTCCTTTTCCCAGGTGCACCATACCAGCGTGGGCAGCTGCAATGGCGCACATTTGTTGAGAGAGCCGCAGGGCCTCTTGGTTATTTCTCCGTTGCGCCGCCAAAGCGGGCAACTGCAATGTTTTGCACATGTGTTTTAGAGGTCCCCAAGTGGGACAGGGGAGGGCACAGTGGTACCAGGCCTTCTCTGCTTCACAGCTGCACGGCAAGTAGTGTCAGCTGCAACGTTTAGGCCAACATGTCTTTGAGGGCACTTTGAATGAGATAGGAGTGAGATTAACCCTGGGTGTAGGACTACGCTACGCTCATGTAGTTTGTGCCGCTACGCGAATTGTAAGTAGCACAGTGCAAAAACACGTAGCATAGTGGGCATTGTTTGCTTGCTCGCGGTCCTCAGCATCAAGTTGGCAACCGCGAGCGAGCAAAAGTGCCCTGCAATGCAGAAGAAAGTGTATGCATTGGATAGGCCACTCCTAAACATACCTTGTAGCCAATAAGCTTGGGTGCTTAAAGTGACTAGTGCAACATTAAATGTATTAAAGATTAGTACATCCCTACAGAGAATACATTTAAAACAAAATCCATAAAAAAAAAAAAACAATTGCTGAACGTGTGGTATAGCGTTTTAAAAATAATAAGAAAATAATATAGTTGAGGATAATGTGCAGAAATAACGTGTAGGCTTTGAGGAAAATAGAATACATTTAAAATGCATAAAATGTAGTAAGCTGACTGACTAGGTCTCAAATGGCTAGTGCAACATTGCCTGACAAGCTAACGTGACTAAAAAAACTAAATGCACAAACATTTTTTTTTACCTTCCCATCAGCTAATTTTCATAATAAATAATAGTTGCAGAAATGTTTTCAAATATTTCCACAGAATATTACTATTTACACAAAAAAAACCTGTACGAAGGATCAGAAATTAGTCTTCGAATGAGGTAATGCGTTAATATGTGAAGATGAAGCATTTTTAAAGAATATGAACGTATATTGAGCCTAAGGTTTTCTTTTTGGTTATCCATCCATGATAACTTTATTTCGGTTTGTTAATGAACCATGAAAGTACATTACAGTTGAAAAAGATAATAATACATTTACAACTCATCCAATGCATTAATTAGGTCTCAAATTGCGTATTTACAATAATCGGTTAACGTGCGGTTATGGTGTAACAATAAAAACATGTCAATAAAATGCAAAAGCTAAAAAATCCTTATAGAATAGAAAGCTAGACATTACTAAGGCAGAGCCGTTAGCCCACAATAAGCGGGTTACTACGAACGGATCAGTCTTCGTCTAGTTAACCACATCGAAAACAAGAATTTAGAAATAGCAGTAACTATCAGTGCATTGGTATCAGTTTTTAAGATTCTAAAATAATCTATGTAATTCCTCAGTCCTAAGTTAAGACATAACTGTATAATCCATTTTTTCCTGCTGGCAGAATAAGCAGGACAAAACAAAGTTACATGGATTAAAGATTCGTTCGGATCCTTACAACCTGGACAAGGACGAGCTAGACCCGGTTTCCATTTATCAGAATAAGAGAAAAGGGGTAGTGTACCATATCTGAATTGTAGAAACAATTTTTTTGCTAAGGCAGGTTCTATAGCATCTAATTCTTTCTCAAAACTATAAACATTCTTAAAGTTCAAAAAATTATCAGTGAGACTAGAGGGCCTAGCTGTTCGAAGAACCTCTTCAAGATTGTGGAATTTTATAGTCTCAGCCAGTGTTCTCTTTGAGATAGATTTGCATGAGTCCTCCGGATTGGACCACAGATTCTCCATGCCGATCTTAGACGCCTGCCCCCTTATAAAGGATAACCACTTTATCCTCCCTACTCCCGGGCGAGCCATAACAATTTTTAGTTCTTCTCTATAGCACTCAAGCTCCGGGACACTCCACAATCTACGCCAATAGAGAAGCGGGCGTGAGGCAATTACTTCTGCAATTGGCTTCAAATTTATATCCAACCTAAGTGGGACTAGGGGGGTGTTAGTAGGTAAAGAGAGCAGCTGTCTAACAAATTTATTCTCAGTTATACTAATCTCATTTGCTGGACAATGACCCCAGAGTTCTGCCCCATATAATGTGGAGGATCTGGTTTGTACCTTATATATTTCCAGCGGTACACTGACTAACTTCTGGACACAGGTTTTCTGTACTTTAAGAATACCCCCCATAGACTGAGAAAGGGCCAGATTAGCCTTAGTCATTTGGGTTTCCCAACTCATTCTATCATTTAGAGTCAGGCCTAGATAGGTAAAATTATTTACCCTTTCCAGGGCTCGTCCATCCATAGATGGACAAGGGCAATTGGTTGTAGTGCCGTTAAACACCATGTACTTAGTTTTGTCTATATTTATTACCAGATTCCTGTCCCTACAGAATCTGGTAAATTGATCTAACACCCGCTGCATCCCCATAGATGTTTTTGAGAGCAGCAGGGTGTCATCTGCAAACATAAGTGCAGGGAATTTACCACTAGCTAGATTAGGGGCGTCGCTGTTTTGAACACTAGTTAAGTCATCAACAAGGCCGTTTAAGAAAAGAGAAAATAGCAAAGGGGCCAGTACGCATCCCTGTCTAACTCCCTTCTCAATAGGAAACTCTCTTGTTAGCTGGGCATTTTTGCCATAGCGAACCTTTGCATAGGTACCGTCATGGAGTCTTTTAAATTGGAGACACAGATAGGGTGGTATCCCCATTGTTGTTAATATACTCCAAAGTTGGTTTCTGTCCACCATGTCAAATGCGGATTTTAGGTCCACAAATGTCAGGTAGAGGCTCCCCCCTTCCATCACCACATGCTTCCAATAAAGAACTTGGAGCCGTAGTAGTTGGTCGAGGTTTTGGCTCGGAACCCTGCTTGCAAGTGGGAAAGGATGTTATTCTCACTAATCCAATCTTGCAAGCGTTGCAAAAGCAGTTTGGCATAGATTTTTTGGGTAACGTCAATTAGACTAATTGGTCTATAATTTGACGGGACCAGCGGAGAACCCTTCTTATAGATCGGAATAATTTCGGCCCCCAGCCATGTGCTTGGAAGCTTTTGGCCGTCAAGGATGGCATTAAATATAACGGTTAAGTAGGGGACCCAGATCTTTGGCTCATCTCTAAAAAGGTCGCCGGGGATCTTGTCCAACCCAGGGGCCTTGTTACTTTTTAGCCCTTGAACTGCAAGGGTCACTTCCGACATATATTGGTTTTACAACTTAAACATAGACCATTGTTAAAAAACTTGATTAGGTTAGAAATGTAGTTTATACATGAGAAAGTAGGCCTGAATGGGAGAATGACCCACACGAACTTAGAACCAATACAACTTAGTTGCATACCCGACATTGCTGTCTGTGGCCTACTGTATTCCTGAGAAGAGAAAGGGGAGTGATCCTGTGCCTCTGTAAGCATCGAAAGATGATTAAGTGACTGGAGACTGAAGGCAAGAAACGTTGCAAAGCTTCAGAATGTTAGGTCAATAATAGTGTGCGTGTTCCTAGAGCAGGTTAACACTTTCCAGAGACACTCTTCCACTTCTTTTTCCACTTGACATTTTGAAGTCTCCATTTTACCCAGACTTTAAGCTACATTGCTTTTATACTCGGGAGTTTCTTGAACCTCTCTTTATGGGAAGTTCTGGTTTGATATATTTTTTATCTAATTAAGCGGACTTTAATGCAAACCGTCATGCTTTTCTCACACTCTTGAACTAGAACTCTTCATTTTCACCCGATTCTTAGAATTCATTCCTTTATGTAATGCGCTTTAATGTATTCATTATATGATATGATTAACTAATATTGATTTTCGAATTTCTGTTTACATATTGTTGATTAAGATTAATACAAATTAGAGGAGTTCATTATTTAAAACCCTTTAACTCATATCAAACTCTCATTATTGACTGACAATAGATTAGTGATTGTGATTATAATTTATGTGGTACTGTTCCTGATCTTCTCTAAAACAGCAGCAAAGATCTATTACATTGGAGAAACTAGCAGCGGAGGGGTTAGCTCAGATTCTGGTAATCCGTGACTTAATTCCCTCTGTTTCCACTACAGCAGGTGAAAGTGGCACATTCCTACAGAGAGGCATGGTACCCATTATCAGTTTTAATTTACATTTTCTGGCAAGAAAAATACTAAAAACCTTGACTGAAGATTAGATTTATTTATTTTTTAAGTTACGAAATGTATTAAATGGTAAGATTTAAACAACTGTATTGGAAAGGAACATTATTCTGCAACCCGATGGCTCCAGTACTAATTTAATTCAGACAGTTTTCTCCTCACAGCGATTAACACTTGGTGTGGCATAAACAGGTAGTCTGTCAATGAAACAAGAGTGCTTCTGAAAGCAGGTTTAATCAGCAGTCACTTAGGGCCTCATTACCATGTTGGAAAAAGCCTTCCGACAGACTCCTTGTCAGAATCGTTTCTGACCGACTGATGGTTCCGAACACCGTTCGGTCACGCTCCCATTGATTCAATGGGAGCCTGTGTTCCGACCGATAACACAGGTTCCCATTGAAGAAAGGGTTGGTTGCGGGAAACCCTGCACCCAGTGGCAAGCACGACATGATGCCTACCACACTTTGCTCGGTTGAAAAAAGGGGACCCATGGGTACCCCCTTGGGCCCCAACCAGAGGTCTCCAGGTGAAGGGGGGCCTGCTACAGGCCCCCAAAGTCCGTTTCTGACAGCTGGTTCATGTCGGACAGACCAATTTGGAAAGGCTGTCAGAATCAGACATTGTAGTTGGTCAGTCAGAAACATGGCCCGTTGAGCTGTATGATTCAGGACCGACCGACTCAGACTCTCAGAATGCCGATCGGAATCAATTCAGAATGACCGACCGGTTACATTATATTTTAATCAGTTGGTCAGAAACATTGTTTACCGACACGGGCTAGGAACATCCGAGATCAGAATGAGGCCCTAAGTTGGGAATGCACCATAGGGAGTGGACAGGAGTATGTGGCCTAACAAAGGGTCCAGGCAGAGCACTTGCTTTTGAGATGGATATGCCCAGAGGAAGCTTAGGTGGCAGAAAAGGTTCATCAGGGGATCTTCCACAGATATTTATTTTGCTCCCAGCAGTGGAGAAATCTCTTCCCGGGGCATTTCCAAGGGGCTTAACCTGCCAGGGACCTAGGAGCTCTGAAGATAGGAGTATGGCTGCTGCCAGTGTGGATGAAGGCTTCTGGTGTAGTTTGCAGGTAATCAAGAAAGGAAATGCTGCAAATGTTAGATGGCTGGTTGTGGTAACTTTGCTGGGACTGGACCCAGAATAAAACCACTAAAGGATACAAACAAGTGATTGATGGAACACCCAGACAAGGGTTTTGGGCACACTGCCACTGGTCCCAAGCTATACCTGGCTAATGAGCCCTAACTAGAGCAAATCCGGTTCTGGGATGCTTGTGTTGAGTCTCAGAAAAGGCCTGGCCGTTCGGGCTGGGCTGGTTCCATAGTCGAGAATGATTATCATATAGCTGGTCTAACCGGAGGTGGTATGATGTGCAAAATAACAACGGACTGGGATGCAGCCCAGAGTAATTACCAGTGGCTGGGATAAACTCAAGCATTTCAGCCATCACTTTTCTGTATACTTCAGAATAAGACCATCACTGAACCTACAAAGCGCAGAACAAAAAGGAAAATACTGCATGTAAAGATGGATGAGGTTTCTTCTACTGGTCACCTCGACACTGCAATACCTCTCCATGGGTTCAGCAGATTGGTCTCTTAATGCCTGAGGGACATAATGGTCTGAAGAGCTCTACCTTGTGTGGCAAAACCAGCTGTCCATTTGGGAGTGGAGTGTACTGAACCTTGTGGAAGACCTGGATGGAAGGAGGCCTGGATCACAGTAGCTATTCCCCTACCTTATGTCTCGTCAGCTGAACTGTGACTGAAAACGCGCAGAAGAAAGCGAGGAAGATCGAAAGCACTGAAGTAAACCTGCATGGATTGCCTGTGTGTACTCCGGCCCTCTGAGGAGAACAGTTTGTGAACTTTGTCTTGTTTTTGTTGCACGAGTGTCCTCTGGTGGCTATATTTGCTAAGGCACACAGACAAGACTAATTTTACGTCCCCACACTCCCTTCTTGGCATGCTTTGGCATTTTCTTTAAACGTTCAAATGTTCCGTTACGATTTGTATCATTTTGAGAACACTTCCATGTTTTTCAAAACTGGCTCGGTGATTTTGATGTGTTGTTTTATTGACCTCACTATTATTTGACAGTGCTTGAATCTACCATACATAGGTTTCTGGAGGGAAAACTGCTGCTCTTGCCAGTAACGGGGTTAAACAACGTTCTCTCAGAATATTGTATGGTAATCATGCAAATAGCCAGTAACGGGGTTAAACAACGTTTTCTCAGAATATTGTATAGTAATCATGTAAATAGTAATAACAAGCGTGTGTGTACCCTCCTTCCAAATTAAAAATCCTCATTCTTGCAGACACTAGTCACCATGCCAGTAAACAATGTTCTTAAATTAATAACATACATTTTCATCCCTGGCTGATAGCGTCAATGTGCTAAACCTATCTGAAAAAGAACTTCGGTAGCTAATCTTAGTGGGTTTACACCATCACAGAATATGGGTGAAATGTTTGAGAAACATTTAGGGCAGCTCAAAGGATGTAGAGTAACACGGAACCCTTTTCAGCTAGTTTATTGACTTGCTTTTGTTGCAGATATTGAACCACTGTAAAAAGGTTAAAGTCCAAAGTAAAAAGTTTCATTGGGCAAAAAAGCAAGTGTTTATCCGGCAATCACAAGTTGACAGCAAAGGGTGCCTAGGTCTAAGTCTACCACAGGCTAAAAAATGGATTTTCGATTTCCTCACAGTTTGGTTTTACTTAAAAAAAAAATCTTAACTAAACCAGACGAGAACCTTTACAATTGTTTATTCCTTAGCAAAGCTACTCATTCTGTTGGCTGTTGCATGTGAACCAGATGCATTTTCTTCAGAAAGCCATGCTTGATCCAATCTTACCAGGGAAAGTGAGGGATTCCTCACACAAACCAGCATCCGTGTTGTGGGTCAGATTGTGAACGCCTTGCGGGAGTTCAACTGCAGCTCTCAAGACTAGACGGTCTCCCTCAAAGATAACCAGTAAGATTCCCCATAGTGATGCTACATGACCCCCAGTGAAACTACAATTCTGATTTATGTTGCTTGTTGAAGGGTTGGAATAAAAAGGAGCATTTACAGGCTTTCGGCTGCTTCTTCCTTAGTACATTAGTAGCCTAATACTGATGGCTGCATAAGTTGCAGCTATACCATGCCTTAAGGCCCTGGCCAAATAGTGCTTTGGTGATACAACTGCTAAGGACCAGGCAACCGGGGAGTCACGTTCATATTTAGATTTTGACACATTGGTACAAGTACAGAGTTTCTTTCCATCCAATGGGAGATGTTTAGCGGTCTCCTGATCCTAAGGGGACAGGTAGTAAACTAACAGCAAGCCTGTTGGGAACACATCCAGCGTGTTCATGTCCCAGACTGCGGAATCCACTTGGACCATGGAAGAAGGAAAAAGGCTCAAATGTAATAACTTTAGTAAGGATGAACACGAAGTTCCACCTGCTTTATCTTCAGAGATCAGGGAGAAATGAGATGCACGGAAAGCCGAGGTAAAGACGATTTTTGAGGTACGTAATCTGACTGTGTCAATCTAATCAACGCTAACTCGCATAAGAAAGTGGCTTCTGCCAAATGTCTGACAATTAGGAAAAGCATTTGCAGCGAACTTTGATGGATTACAAGGAAAAAGGACAGGAGACCCTGGTCTCTGGTGGAGATTAGAACCCTTTCTTCAGTCCTCTCATTTTGCACAGTGAAGGATGTCATTGAATAAAGTGCCCTTCAAAATAGTTGTCTTAAGCAAGAAACAACTCTTAATTCAATCAGTGCCTTAAGACGAGTGAGGATATGGAGCGACTGAGGCCGAGGCACAGTGAAAAGCACCGGTACAGGTGTTGCAGGAAGAGGTGGCACTAGAACCACTGCTGGTGCAGTGTGATGGGGTCCTACATGGTGGCTCTGAATTATTACAAACTCATCTTAATATATGGCACACAATGTCAGTAACCTTTGTCAAAGGTGTTGCTGCCAACGGAGAGATTGGAACCTATGACCACCACATTAAGAGCCTAAGTAAATAAAGAACCTAAATCCCAAAATTGAAATACAGTCGGGATGTCCTACAACTAGGCAAATAGGAAGACGTTAGGGTTTATGGATCCAAAACGACCTGCGGGCGTTCCTAAAGATGTGTCTGGGGGATTGTGGAGAAGCAATTGCTCAATATAGGGATCTCAGTCAAATGCTAGTTTCCCTACCTCCCTCCCCCTTGACAAAACACCATTACACATTACGGACCACCAAAAGGATTGCTTTGACAGCAGTCCAATATTAGGTTGACCAAAACATAGAATATATCAAATGCCACAGCTCAGCAGTGTGGAAGATTTCTTCTCTGTCACCTTCTGCCACCATGGCATGTTCCTGTGTACTGTTCACACAAAAGGGGAAATACGGATCTTGGCTTTAGGATGGCCTTCATTCTACCGTTCCAGATTTAGGGATTGAGCCGCGACTCACACTTTCCACCTGTACCAAATTCAGATACAAAAGACAATCAATAGTACCTCACAGGAACCATTATCTGATCTCAAAGGCCACCCATCAGAAGCAGACCTATGTGGGGGCTAGTCTTGGCTAACTAGGCCCATTTAACACCACAAAGCCAGTTCCCCAGTGATTCAGGCCTACAAGATGAATGAGAATACTCTGAGGATGCATTTTGCGCTAAGAAATTGTGCTAAATGCAGCAGAACAAATTGCAAGCGCAAATGGGCTTTCGCTGTAGGATTTCCCCCAAAAATCACTCCTAATTACGCGAGGAGTAATCACACAATTAATACCAAAATTACTCTGACGTAATTAGAATTCCACCCAGGCCTACCTAAAGTGCTCCAGCACTTTTAGACATAATATGTGTACTACTAAAATGAAGGAATGTCAACAGAGAGCCTAGCACTGATAAGGCAAGGGTAACACCAGGGTACAGATGACAAGGTATGCCATGCCAGCACTCCCAGGTCTCCAGGAAGAACAGAAGAAAAAATAAATATGAGAACTGGCAATGTATTGGCATGCTGTCACTTGCCAACAGACATACACAAACATTCCATTTCAACTAAAGAAGGCGGAAAAGATTCTTTTTTTTTTTGGTCCTCATTTTCCGCCATGGTTTACAGTGTAAAGACCAAAAGGAATCGACATGCTGACACAGTATAAAACTGGAAGGGAATGGTGTGTAGAAATCCATCGACCCACAGCAACGTCAATAACTCTAAGACCAACACTAAGGAAACCAAAAGAAAAGCAGAGAGATGCTGCCATCATACCCAAGATCTCAACTAGAGTACGACAAACCCGGAAAAGTCACCCCACAGCAGCCTAATCATTGACCCAGGGGAAAAGAAAAAAAAAAAAAAAAAAAAAAAGAACACCCCGGTCAACCTATTGGTTCCAGTTCAACAAATACCAAAAAGCTCTATTATTTTGGTTCCCTGCCCTGACCAAATCCAGTTTTGATACTTGTAGGACCGAAGCTCGCCAGTCCGCCAGGGTAGGTGGTGTTGGGTCTTTCCACCTTTTACAAATTTCCCTCCTGGCCAATAAGATGGAAGAAAAAAAAAAGAAGGTTTTTAGCAGGGTTCCGGGCCCAGTCGGTAACTCCGTAGATTACATGAGGGAGATCAATCCGAACTTGGAAGCCCAACGAGGAGGTAAGTAGATTGCTTAAGGAATCCCAGAACTGAGTCAAAAGGTGACATTCAAAGAACATATGAACATCCGAGGCTGCCACCAGGCCACATCTGGCACATGCCACCGGCGCTCCTTGCAAGAATTTTTACAGTCTTTGTGGGGAATAGTAAGCTCTGTGTAGAGTAAAGAGGTGATTCCTACGTAGCCAGGCCGGCTTAACAATGTCCCATAATACTTTACATGAAGTAAGCCACAGATCTTGCACGTTGCGACCAACCATAGTGAGACCCCACAACAGCTCTGGCAGTTGAAATTTGCCATCAAGTTCTTCCTGGATCAGCTTGTACCATAGGGAGATCTCTTTTTTGGCCAGGAGTTTGTCTATCAATAAAGACTGCAGATGCCCCCCCCCTCCTAGTGGATATCTGCGACTACGAGAAGGGTGTGAGGTGAGAGAGTGGGCCCAGCTGGCTATCTGTATGTATTTGAATCTTGAAAAATTAGGCCCAATTACATTTTTTAAGACTTCCCACGGAAGCAAACATCCCTCCACAAACAAATCCCCCCCAAACCTCCATCCTTTAGAGGGGCAGCCAGACTGTCTCCCAACCACACAGGGCTCCCTGGACCACGCCACAAAGGCGACCTACTAGAAAAGTACCCCAACGTTATTGAGTTCCTCAATTTAGCCCAGGTTCTTGCCAGGCCCTGTAACACCTTCAGTTTGACCTTCTTGAAAAACTTGGGATCTCCAAATTAAAACAAAAACCAGACTGGGCTATACTTTCACCTTTAAGCAGAACTGACAACAAGCTACCAATACCGAATCAGTGGACATCTTTAAAAGCATTCGAACATGGGAAAGCTGGAACGCCCATGCATAGATTTGTAGATCTGGTGCTGCAAGTCCCCTTTCTCCCTGCGTCGCCTAAGTTTTTTCCATGCGATCCTTGGGATATGTTTATCCCAAATAAAAGAAGTGATTTCTCCCTGCAATTTTGACAAAAGTGCCGGGTCAAAATAAAGAGGGATGGTATTGAATAGAAAAGAAATTTTGGGTAAAATAGTCATCTTAATAAGATTGACTCTTCCCAACATAGAGAATGGGAGATGTGTCCATGATTGCATGAGTTTGCGACAATCTTTTGCAGCGGCTGCAAAATTGGTTGTTACAATTTTATTTATGTCTTTGACTATATTAAGTCCTAGATAACGCAAGCTAGAGCTAGGGTGTATATTTAAGTTGCCAACATCATCATTCCAAACCATCACCTCCGTTTTGGAGGCATTAACCTCATACCCTGAGATTACCCCAAATTCTAAAGCTAGATCAATAGCTGTTGGAAAAGCCGTCTGTATACCTGAGGTAAATATCAAAATATCGTCGGCGTACAAGGCCACCTTTCTTTCCCATCCCCTATATATATATATATATATATATATAAAAGATTTGATGATAGTATCTTCCCTCAAACGCTTCGTGAAAGGTTCCATGTATAAATCGAATAGGAGAGGGGAAAGAGGGCAGCCCTGCCGCGTCCCCCTTGTGATGGGAAAAGGGTCTGAGAGTTCTCCATTCACCAATACCGAAGCTCTGGGATTCTGATAAAGAAGACTGACTGCTCGACAGAATCGATCTCCGATGTTAAATTTGGCCAAGGCCACCGACAGGTATAGCCAATTTACCCTTTCGAAAGCCTTGGTTGCGTCAACCGTCACAACAGACAGAGGGAGAGAGTCTGTTGTTGCCATGTCAATAGCCCCTATCAAATCATAAGTCAATTCATATAATTGACGGCCCTTGACAAATCCCCTTTGGTCGTGGTGGATGATATCAGGTGCCACAAGGCCCAACCTCCGTGCTAAAACAGTAGCAAAGATTTTATAATCCACGATCAGAATAGAGATTGACCTATATGACCCGCAACAAGAGGCTGGCTTTCCTTGTTTTAGAATCAGGGTTATGGATGTGTTATCCCAGGATACAGGGGGTGGCAAATCATCCTGCAAGATTTGATTAACAATACTGTTAAGAAGGGAGCTACTTCTTGTTCTAAGGCCCTATATATTTCAGCTGGCAGACCATCAGGTCCTGCGGCCTTACCCTTGCTATTTTGGATAGCCACCCTAACCTCCTCTTCTGTAATAACGCTATCCAAAAAAGTTTGTTGCTCGGAAGATAGCGAGGGAAGAGAAATCTCACTTAACCAGCCCTCAATATTCTCTGGTTCGACCTTCTTATCTTCGTGATAGATGGCTTGAAAAAATTCCCTAAAAGTTTTCCTGATATCCTCATCCGAAGAGAATACCATATTATTAGAGGTAATAGAGAATATTATTGCGGACCTGATCAGTTTTTGCCTTTCAGGCCAATAATTTCCCCGCTCCCTCACCATACTCGAAGTGAGCTATTTTACTCGCTTCCCATTTTTTAAGAATTCTCTGATTTAAAACGTTGCTCAGCTGGCCCTTTAGGGAAAGAAGCCTATTATGTAATGCTATCGAAACACCATCAGAGGAAGTGATACTCAGGTCTATATCAGCTTGAGTTTTAGGTATCTCGTCTCAATAGAGACTATTTCTTCTCTGTATTGTTTCCTCCGGTATGAGACTTTAAAGAGTCCCATACTATACCAGGTGCAGCTGAACTTTAATTATTATGCATG
The DNA here is from genome assembly GCF_964261635.1 of Lissotriton helveticus. Taxonomy (NCBI): domain Eukaryota; kingdom Metazoa; phylum Chordata; class Amphibia; order Caudata; family Salamandridae; genus Lissotriton; species Lissotriton helveticus. The sequence goes on along the minus strand of NC_136067.1, from coordinate 1,070,728,287 downwards.
AAGCTCTGGGCTTCTTACAATAAAAAAGAGATATCATCTGGTGATGAGAGTAGTGAACGGTCAGAAGACCAAACTCTAAGAGAGGCTTTAGGAAAACCAATAAGTTCCATAGACACTGCAGAATGGTCTGATAAGTGGGACGGGAGATAGTGGACACTCTTAACAGAATCCGCAAGAACATGACTGATTAAAATAAAATCTATTCTAGACTGATGATGATATTTGTGGTTCCTAAAGGAGATACCCTGCAACAACCCCGACCTCATTCTCCAAATGTCTATGTATCCATATTGTTTCATGCTGTTAAACAAAAAAGTCCTAGTCTTAGAATGGACTTGAGGCCTGCTACTAGGAGTCTTATCCAAAGAGGATCCAACACTATATTGAAGTCTCCCGCCAAGATGGTTGGTTCAGGGAAGGACAGTAAGTGTGAAAAAATAGACTTCAACAGCGAAGTGTCATCTTGATTGGGCCCGTAATAACCCAAAATTGTAATTTGCGCCCCAGCAATAATTACCGTGGTAATAACCCACCTACCACCAGGGTCTGCCAAATGAGAAACCAACCTTGCTTTCAATGGTCTCTTAAAAATAATTGCCACCCCTCTAATATTCATAGCTTGCGTGGTTGATACAGAGAAATCGATCCATCTATTCCTCTTAACAAGCGATAACATCTCGGTTTCAGTCATATGCGTCTCCTGGAGGATAATTGCCAGCGCATCTGAATCACGTAAATATTGCAAGATCTTATCAGCGCTAGATCTAGTGCGGAGGCCATTAACATTCCAGGAGAGAATTTTCAGACTACCCATGAGAGTCAAATACAACCACCAAAATGCCACACCTAAACAGGAAATCAACACAGACCGCCAATAACTGTATCATTATCTTTCTAGACCTCTTTCCGAATAAAAATCAGGCAAAAAAAATAAGGATTTTTTTTAATTTTTCCCTAACCCCAACCCCCCCTTATCCCAGTGCCCTAAACTACACCCCACCCCCCTGAGAAACCCTTGATCTATCTATCCGGAACACGTCCAGAAGATAGCATCCCCCTCCCGGACTCCCATTGAACTCCTACACATCAAAACCTACAAAGGAAATAATGCAATGGGAAAACTCAATGTAGCTTTCCCCCTTTTTAAAAAAAAAAAATACTCTCTTGTATGCATTATAAACTTTTATTATTTAATATTTTCTGTCTTCCCTCTTTTCCTGTTTTACTTTATTTTATTCAAAAGGAAAAATTCTCTTTTTTCCCTTTTTTCTTCTTTCCTCTTCTTTCTCTTCCCCCCTTTTTTTTCCTTCCTTTCATTTTCTAAGTCTAAGTCAAGCCCTTGTACATTACAGTATTCGGACCTATATAGTTAAAAAGGGGTAGAAGGGATAGAAAAAGAGACATTATTCAAACAGATAATGCCTTAAAAGCTATTTAAAGCTATTTAAGGCTTGACCCAAGTGGACAAAAAGACAACAATAATGATAATGATAATACTCTATGCCATGCTTTTACCCCGTAGGACTCTTCTAATTTCCTAGGGCCAATAGTAACTCATCTGCCACCTGTACCGATCTGATGTTGTACATCTTATTATTATACATTACTTTCAGAGCGGCAGGGAACGTGAGTTTTGCTGTTGCACCCAGTTTTCTAAATGCATCCAGCCGCTTTCCGAACTCCCATTGCTTTTCAAGGGTGACCCTAGATAGATCCGATCTGATCTGAAAGTTAAAGCCCTTCCCTGCCAAGGATTTCTGCTTTAAGGCTAGGTTAAGAATGGACTCCTTAAGGGTATATGTATGAAAATTTACAAGAATCTTTCTAGGTTTTACCCTTTGTGGATTCCTTCTAAAAGGATCCCTGTGAATACGTTTTACATCTATGGCCAACTCTTCCTCTGAATAAGCCAAGTTAAGGGATTCCTTCAGGAGCATGATCACATATTTTTTGACGTCGGTACCCTCACTTCCCTCCGGAACATTAAGGATACGTAGGTTGCTACATCTAGCGTTGTTTTCCAGAGTCTCCATCATCTCAGACAAGTCCAGATCTTCTCTTTTAAGTTTAATGATATCCTCTTTAGCCTGATCTAAATGTAGGGAGAGGCCAGCTACAGTTTCCTCCAATGACGATGTCCTAGCAGTAAGACCATCGATCTTATTGTCGAGAGATTTACAAAAATCCCTAATCTCCTTCTGGTTTACCGAAGATGCGTCAAAACCTTGTTTAACGTCAGCAGACAATGAGGCAAACATATGCTGTAAGGATGCGGCCATCCCCTCCATGTTGTTATCTGTTACTACATTGCTAGGGACTATAGGCGTATGAAAAATAGCTCCTTGTAAACTCTGAGGCCCCGAGTCTCATCTTCTACCGCTTCAAACTCCACCTCCTTCTCCCCCGCAGCTCCGATGGCTCTCCTAACAAGTACATCAGCCTCTTCTTTGTTAAGGTCTTCCAACACCAGAGATAACTGTGGCTTAACTATCTCTGACCACAGCCCCAATGGCAGTACACCCCCCTCAATGACCTTAACTACTCGAACGGGAGGAAGCACTTCCATAACGCTAACAGGGCATAAGCTCCCGGAATTTATGTAAGAATCAAGCTCCTCTGAGAGGTCTAGTACTTGTGGCAAAACCTTAAAGTAAGACTGGAGGGAAGGTGTAATTTGGGACCCAGGATTAACGATAGTATTGAGTATTTTGATCACCTTACAACTATTTGTACGCTTCGCCTTCACTTCAGCACACAGGTATGTTGAGATTTTCTTCCTGCCAGCGTCTGGGTCTGGGCTCACACTCAACCCCGTTCCCACCGAATCTACCTCAGGATTGAGCACAGAACCAGTGGTTTTAACCTTGTTGCCAACCCCTCTGGTGACTTTCTTCTTTTGCCCCCTCTTACCTTTTTTTTTTAGCAGGTGAGGGTGAATAGGGAGGCGGTGGGAAAACTGTTGGAGCAATAGAGGACGCAACACTCTCACAGTTCTGAGTAGTCTTCTCTGGTCGCCGGTGCAACGTCCCTCCACCTCTGTTTCTACTCCGCCGGGAATTGCCTCTCCGTTTAACGGGGGCCAGAGAAGCCGCTGCGGGAAGAATGCAGAAGACTACGGAGTCTTCTACCCCGCCTAAGCTCCAGGGCGGCCAAAGACCAGTGCCGTAGACCCAACTGGGTCGATGGCTGTATCAGCAGCTGTAACGAAAAGGAAGGCAAAAACTGCAAGATCCACCCCGCCGCCTGCGAGGACTCGACCTGAAAATCGCCTGCCTCTGCACACATAGAAAGGGAAAACAGACCCTCCACAGTGGGAACGCGGTAAAACCCAGGGAAAAAAGTATATTTTAGAAAGCCAGACTGCAACAAACCAAGAGTCAGAAGTTAAATCCTTGCGGCTGAATTCTTCGATATTTCAAAACTGCAGTGCTTTAGAAACGCGGCATCAGGAAAGGAAAAGCAGGAGTCTTCAACGGGAGCCCAAGCCCGGAGTACCGCAGTGGCTCAACTAGCCGCCGCCATGTTTCCCCCGCCCAGTATCACCGGCCCCGCGGAAAAGATTCATATCTATTAAGACATGCACTTTATCGTTTGCTAATTTACTCAGTTTGGGATTTGGCAAAAAAAAATAAAAAAATAGGCATGAAGAAAGTGTTTTAATAACCATCGAATGTAAAGGTAAATATTCCAGCATAAAGCCAAGCCCAGAGGATAGTGAATAATTTCACAACAAATGTGTATAATTGAAAGAAAACCGATAAGAGGAAGGTGAAACCAGAATAAAGGTTTATTATACAAATTAAAAAAAATCAACAACTACCACGGTTATTGTTACCTCACTTTTTATGACCTCCTTTGACAAAACAAACTCTACAGACTCCAGTGCAGATTCCCTAAACATCCACAATAGATTTACGGCGCCAAAGTGTATAAAGTTAGCTACATAAATTATAAATTTTTATACCACTGCTAAAAAAAACCTCTGCCTATAAAAAGTAATTGTGCGCAAATGTTAGTCAACCAAGTATTCAAATGTTTGCGTTTGCTAAGGCATCAGTGTTTAAACTTAAGTTTATGAAACGTCTGATTTGTATATTAAGTATTCAAAAGTTGAGCGCCTTAATTATGTGTTGGTGTGGCTGTAGTTCTAACTTCATGATGAACGAATACTGCATCTGGAAAGGAGTTCACAGAAGGAAAGGCATCTCCCCAGCAGAGTCCGACGAGGTGCTCCATACACTTCCAGTCCCTCTTCCTAAACGGGTGTATTCTTTTGCGCCATTCTGACAAGAGAAAAATAAATCTTTAATTCAGTTTCTTAAACGGGCAGGAAGACAGATGCGCTTATGACATAGTAATGCAGCAATTGGATGGCTTCTAAACTGGATTGCACAGTGTTATGGAGCATGGAACAGGCAAGTTAAGATACAAAGACATAGTGGGACTTCTGGTCGCACAGCCATCCAGAACGGGGGAATTTAAGAAGTAAGTTATTCAGTGAAATGTTTTATACGTACACAGTAGTCTTATCTTTGACATAACTAGAGCATCAGTTTAACGAAGTTTCGTCAGGATACTTCTTGAGTTTTACAGTGATAGTTTATTTTTAAGCCTCCAGTAGGCAATGACCGCAGCCTACAGCAATGTCAAGTGAACAAAGGGAATAGCGTATTACCATGCGCAATGAACAAAATGAATACCCTTCCACCAAGTCCAGTGCCTGTAGTACCAAATGCATAAATAAGAATATGGTTCTGCTTGAATTACTACTGGTGCTAAAATATTTACATGGAGTCTGTGAAAAACAATCCTGTAGCTAATAAAATGATTATGAACAAACAATTAGATCTCACACACACAAATAATTTGTTTAATTGGAGCTTTATTGTCTTACAATAGTTAAATACATTACATAACAGTTCTGCAAGGTGCTCCAAGAGCAGTGCAAAAGTGCTAATGTAATAAGTAAACTTACATGAAAAGATCAGTACAAGGATATTAAATTAGTCTTGGTTGTTGGAGCCTGGCTACACATCTATAAAGTCTTTGAGTTTTGAAGATCGTTGCTTTTCTCCCAGGAAAGTTAGGTAATATAGGCAAATAACTGATGGAATTATTTGCCTCTACTACCTAACCTTACTGTGGGTTTGTTCCGGGGTAGTGGGCAATAATCACGCAACTTCACTGCACTCTGTAAGGAATAGGGGACTAGGATGAGAAAGGAAGGGTGCCAACGCAATCATCGGTTATTTTATTTCAAATGAGACGACTTGTAGTCTTTTACGCTATAACTTTAATGCTGGAGCCAATTTATTACAGCAGTGCCACATAATCATTGACCCTTAAAGTAGTGAAACATGTAAGACTTACTCAGGAAGGAGGAGTGGGTTAGAAACTCAGAACTTTCCACCGCACAAATTAACACGTACACAAATCAATGCCAGGCCAGTGTTTTTCACTCATAAAAATAAGTACTTCAATTCCCAAAGCAAAGTACTGAAACTAAAAGTACACCCCAATCCAAGGAAAGCCAGCCATTTCTAGCCCTCCTTGAACTATAGATCTGTGTAAGAGGGCCTTTTGGGTTATGCAATGTAAAGCTACTCCCTAGGGTGTGTGTTACTGTGTTTGTTTAAATATCAAACCCATTCTTAATGCAGTTGTCAGATTTTACAAACGTAAATTCCCACTCCTATTAATATTTCACAAGGTCTGCTTTAACAATTTGCAAATCGGTTGAGCAATGCGGGCTAAGAAAATACAGGGAAGGACACAAATACCTTATTTAAAATATCATGTGGTATGAATGTTGTCAAAAATATTGCAACCACAAAAATATTGTGTAACAGTATAATCAAAGGTAAGAATATGTATTTTTAGAAAATTAAGTATAGTTAAAAATAGTTTACCTTTGTATAGTTTTAATAAATACAGGTTTTTAGGTTAATTTCACGAGCTAGTATTAATATATACATTTTAGGTGTTAGTATAGTTATTTTAGTTGTTTTTTTCCAATTTTATATTTGGTTAGCAAATTATAATATCGTAGGAGATTGTTGGCCTTTTAAGTTAAATCAATTAGAATTAATGTAAATTTAATGTGGACTAGTTTGTTTAATTGTAAATTAAATGTTTAATTGAATAATTATGTATATTATGTCGTATATGATGTATTTAAGTGTGATAAATTATTTTGGATGTATCCTTTATTATATTTGCTAATCATTTATATATTAGTAGAATGGAATAGTAAACCTTGGGAGTCCCATGCTTTCCTGGATTTATCTTATTTAATAGTTTGTTTTTATTTTTTAATACTTTATAATTTGAATTTCTCATTCTCTTAATGTTACAATTCTGTTTATATCACTCCAATTATTGGTAGATATGTTATTTTTTTATATTATACACACATTTTAGTGTTAAATAAAAGTATGTTTATTTTAATATTTAAAGTAAGTCTATAATTATGCATGTTTGATACATTTTTGGTCATTTTTTACTTACTTTACATATTTTAAATTAAATATATAGGGAAAATGGTTTAATTTTTATATTAATAAATAATTGATTACATCGATTTAACATTAAGTTTAACTTTCAATGTATTAAATCAATTTAAATTATTTGTACAAACAAAATTAAAAAAAAACTTTCCATATATTTTTGGGCAATATTCTCTGCCAAAATGTTTGACAAAATATTTTGGATATATAATAAATATATAATTCAAGAACCATAAAGAAGGTAACCAAAAGGAGAGGAAGTAAATCACTCTTTGTAGAACGTTTTTCAATTCTTTTTGTGATTACACTAGGGTCCTAATTAAGAGACTGGCGGTCCAAGGACCACCAGACCTCTGGTGGCGCGGTGGTGACTGTCCAGCCACTGTCACACCAGCAGTCTGACTGCCCTGTTACGACTTGGCCAGTCAGACCATAATTGAAAAGCTGTCTCTGCCCGGGAAATGCTGTTCCCTGGCAGTGGAACTACGGTCACGGACTATGTAATATGCAGGTTGTGTTACTACGGCACCGCAATACATATCACAAATTTCAGGACAGTCAGCAGTTTCATGGAGGTCTTTCCTCCAAGAAAAGGCTGGTGATGCTAAAACAACGGGGGCCCTACAGGGTCCCCTGTAACCCCTCAGCCGGAGATGCTTGCAGGAACCCCGTGTGGCGTTCCCATTGCGGTGTCTTTCAAAGGCACCACCGCCTTTGAAAGACACTGCAGCAGGACAGCCACGCTGCCCGATCACAAAATTGGTTGTGATCTGGCAGGCAGCAGCAACCTTCAGCTGAGCAGTGGTGCGGCATTGGCACTGCCAACCCACCGCTCTACCAAAATATGTAATTCGGATCTAGGCATGAAGAGAAGGGGTTCCCTACTTGGTCCTTCCTAAACAAAGTAAGACCAACCAAACCAATCTGTATAGGGTGCACAAATAAATCGTATATCCTATTACAGAATAAGCTTCCCGTCTATTGCCACTTATGTATTGAACTAATCAGTCATAAAAGAGAAGAGGTCGCCCTCTAGACTGATCAGTATGCAGTCACTTGACGCGAGACAGGAGAACAGGTTTATGAAGCATATTGAAGGTACGAAAAGCAGCATCTTTCAAGGCTTTCACTGCCACTCCACTCACTTGAGGGGCTGAAATGAATCTGTTGGAGGATATCGTCTTGGACATGAAGGATCAAAATTGAGAGAAAAGTCAGTGGAATTCTACAGCTATCGGTCATACAACATTGATTGTGTACAGACAACCATATTAGCAACTTAAGCAAGGGGGCTAAACAAAAGATGAACACATTAAGGAACCTAAACCCTTTCTTTCCACAAGAGGACTTCAAGATGGCCGTGCAAGCTCTGGTACTGCCTAGGCTAGACTATGGTAGTTGCAAGCTCTGTGGACTTCCCAAATATAGCTTGGCTCCACTAAAAGAGTCCATTAATGCAGCTGCTAGATTGTCACTGGTTAAAAAAGGAACAAGCACATCTCTCCAGCCTTCAAATCCCTAAACCGGCTGCCATATCAGGATACAATAAAGCTAAAGATAACCTGCATGACTCACAAAGCCCTCCATCTCAAGACTCCCACATATCTGGCTCAAAAACTACAACTATCTGGAGGTTTCAGACAGTCAAGAAGTGCAAGTTAAAGGCTCCAAAAACCACAGATCTTCCACAAAATGAGAATGGAGCAGCGCCTAAGAAGGCCCTGTGACTCAAAGATCTGCAACTCCCTTCCACCAGAAGTCCAATACATTTCCTCCACTAATACCTTCATAAAAGGAAGAAAAAAATCTCAATGGCTAAGTTCTGGTCATAAAACAGCTCCGGCCCACTGCTTGTTGAATGCTACCTGATTGACTATTTGATTGTTGGATACCTTTGAATAACAACATTCGCCTGCCATGCTCATGCGGCGCCTCTCTTCTTGGCTTCTTTTGGAGCAGTAAGCAGGATAGGTTCCCCTAAGCCAATCCCAACGCTGCTATGCAGTGTTGTGATTGGTTTGAACAGCATGGCTCGGCACTCAGATAGGGAATAGAAGCTTAGGAATGTTATTTTCGCACCAGGCTCTAATGCAGCCTGGGTGGAGAATATGGAAAGTGCACATGAAGGTTTGGCCCGCCCCAGAGGGCCAGCACAACATTCATATGCATTCAAGAGGGTGCCACCACTCCTTCCCCCTGCGCAGCCTAAACTTGCCTCACATAACTGCCCCAGTACAGAAAAATAAAATGATAGCCACATCTTGTTATAATTTATTTTCCCTTTTTTGCTGTTCTTTAAGGCAGTGGGTTGACACTCCTCTGTCTTAGCGAAGGAGCCGCCCCTGAAAGGCTCACATATGAGCCGTTGAACTGCACTGCCACAGGACCACCGCAATCCCCACCAGACCACAAAATGACTAGTAACCTGGTGGGTGGCGGTAGACTTTGGCAGTGTTGGAGCGGGGTGCTGGCATCGCAGCTCATTCCCACACCGGCAAAGTTGTAATCAGACCCTTAGACACCAGGTCAAAGAAAATTCCCTTTGGGACTCCTCAATAGCATACTCGAATACTCAAACCTCAATCACACCTCGCTCATATACAAACTGTTGCAATTGCTAAAGGATAGTATATAAATGCTTTATTCACCAGGTGAATGCACAATTAAAAAAACTTTCATATATAGCGAAATAAGTCAATACAATATATAAACCACTAATATGGCACAATCAAAGATAAAATACTATATTTTCACTGTAGTTCCAATTTCGCTATATATGAAAGAGTTTTTTATAATTGTGCATTCACCTGGTGAATAAAGCATTTATATACTATCCTTTGGCAATTGCAACAGTTTGTATATGAGCGAGGTGTGATTGAGGTTTGAGTATTCGAGGATGCTATTGAGGAGTCCCAAAGGGAATTTTCTTTGACCTGGTGTCATTGTGTCCTGTCCCTTTGGTATGGAGGACCACTCTCCGTTTTTTTGGTATCAGACCCTTAGAGACAAGCATTTCTCGATCAGTTGCCTAGCACCATACATTTAGACTTAATAAAATAAAGTTTTGGTTTTTATCAGAAACTCATTCCCTATCAATCTCCAAAAAGAGTCCAAAAAGAAGCAACTAAAATATCAAAAACAAGGGGTTTCCACCAATGCTCATTTGCTAGGGTGATTCAAATTGTGTTAACCGGTGGTACTCAAGTTGTCTGCAGACTGTTCTTCACAATCAGTGCTTGTTAAATAGGGAAATTTGTTTTAAAAAGTTGACACTCACTTGTGTTTGATTAATCGTCCGCCTTGAATCAGTTGTGCGCCTTCATTGGTAAAATGGCAAGCAAACAGGAGCCAGTTTCTTGGTTGCACTTTGTAGGCAAATCTCATAAATAGCAATGAATATAAAGTGAGTGCTGGAAAGGAGAAGAAAAAACGAGTCACTACAATCCAACCAGGACAACAGATTCTTTCCAAAATACAGAACTAGATAACAGAAAGATGATTTCTTTCAAAGTGCAATGTCAGTAAGACAAAATGGGCAGCTTGTCAAACAAAATTATTAAAACATTAGATTTCCAAAAGCAAACTATTTATTAGGAGCTCCCAACTATCAACTGCCTTACTATACAATTGCTATGGAAGTGCTTAGGGGATTTAAAGAGAGTTTTATTTGCACCCCAAGGGTACTTTTACATTAAATGACAGGCCGCAAACACTTTTTTGGCTTCCCCTCTAATACCAATAATGCGGAAGCACATTTTGCACCCATGCCATAAGGAGGCATGTCCTCATGTTTGCACTGTCCATGCAAATGAGGGAACCCTTTTGCTCTTGCAACTTATTACTGACAGGCGCTGGAAAAACATGTTTAATCGGCGCGCACATATTGGATGCCACTTGAGTCGTGTTACATGGTTAATGTACCCCTTGAAAGTGCCTTTTAAGCGTTAGGTAGGCGTTTTAGCCCATTCCTAGACGGATGGCTGTAGTCACGCACTGCACTGGCCTGAAAGGGGGGTGGGGAGGGTAACGGGGTGGTATCTCTTCCTGGTCTTTAAAAATCAGGGCAACTGCCCTGCACTGAATGACTGATTGGCCACTTAAAATCACAAGTCTTTTATTGGTGCAGTTTCAAGTGCCTTCAGTGAGGATATCACTTTTGTTTTGCAATATGGAGTCAGATTCAAAACTGCATCCGGTCCAGCTGGCAGGGTCCCATTAACACCAGTATGATCATACATGTTTTTACCTCACGGAACTCGGAGGGATATGGCAAGCTCTTGGTAGAAAAAGGGAGTTTAAAACTAGCCTAGTGAAAAAAGGCGAATGTGTACTTGAGAATGAATAGTCACTTACCTGCAATTACGGGTCCATGTAACCTATACTACATAGAGCATGCCACTTAATTCCCTCTGCTAAAATAGGACCAAGTAAGAAAAAGCAAATAAAAAGCTTTACCTTTTCGATTCAAATGAATTCATTTTGTTTTAAATAAGCATAACATAGCCCACAATTATACGACCGGCAAGGAAATACGATGCTAAAAGACGAAACATTTTGTAGAATTTGAAACCCCTCACCCATTCAACCTTCCCAGGGCAGTTTTTTTGATTATCTCATGATTGCAAAAATTCCCACTACCCCTTCCCATGTGGTTCTGGGGCCTCAGGGGACATCTTGGATTTGTGGCACGGTAGGATCTCAGACATGTCATTTGATCGAGTAGTTGTGCTCTGAGATAACTTGGGAAAGACAGCTCTCTATGTTCATGTGCTAAAAAGTAGTAGAAGGGGGTGCTAGGCTTGTTTCGAAGGATTTGAGTCCATTGTCAATCATTAGCGTAATTTTTATCCTCAGCCAATTTGTCCTACTTCTTGGTGTTGCAAGTTCAAAAACACTGGTGATTAAGCCATTCCCCAAAGTACCAGTATCACCTGTTTTGCTGCAACTACTGCCACAGCCAGTTGCATCGCTCTGAGCAACTTCAGGAATCTGCTGGAGGCCAGAAGTCTTTCTAAAAGGACCACACTTGGGTCTTTTGATATATGAACTTCAACCACTATTGAGTTCAGATAACAGCTACTCCCAATATCTACCCATTTCTACAAGAGCTGTAGTAAAGCGCCCAGCACTCCACATTCTCTCCGGCATAAAGTGCACCTGGGGCTCCATCCCAACCCCCCCCCCCCCCCATAGGCATTCACTACTAGTAAGTAAATATTTCATAATGAGTTTCTCATAGATGCACGTCCAGTGTGAACATTCATGTCTAATTGAGGAGGCTGCCCCTCTCTTTGTGGGAAAGCTCCATTCAGAGATTTTTCTCCTACCTCTTGTCTAGGTATCTTGTCCTGCAGAGTGAAATTCGTAGGAGGAGAAGAAAAGAGAAAGAAAAACAAAAGATAGGTAGTGGTCGTCAGGGCTCTGTCGTTTGGACCACCATCAAGTCGTTTCTCAAGCCCTGCAAGGTTGTTGGGCCCTTTGTTTTATTGTAGGGTGAAGGACCCAATACCTACCTGGAGCTAATGCAAACTTTTCAGCCTGTGGGTTAATAAACAGTGGCCAGAGATCCATGAAAGGTTTAATCTGCTTGAGAAGAGGGAGTCAACCAAGAGGCCTCGATTTTCTATTCAGACTTGGATGTTCTCTTTAGATGGTGTGAAATCGAAATTATACGAGACGGGCATGACAGGAGAGTGAAAAGATGTGAGACGGTGTCCCAAATAAACTTTTTCCAGTTGTGCCATATGGGCTCTTATGAAGAATAAAAGCCTCTTCTCTGTGACTTTCACAACCAAGGCATGTGCCAAAAGGGCGGTAAAACATGGTCTACAAAACACAATTATTTAGCTACATATTTCTTTTTCCATTAACAATCTAAATTGGGCAACTAGGCAACAGGATATAATGTGGTAAATTGCCATCCCTCAAGCTGGAGTGCAGTCGAGCATCTGGTTAGTGATGTGTGATGTTTTACTTTGCCATATGTAGGAGTTTATCAACTCTGGAGTTGCTTGAGAATTAAAGGGGCCGGAATAGAGAATCAGCGGTAGAATCCCAATCGTGACCACCGCAATCCGTCCTAGCCAGAAGAAATCTTGTGTGTACCATTGCTGAAAATCTTTTCTCATCTCTTTGATGCGTTTAGAGAAACAGCGTCACAACCGGAGAAGTGGAATGTTTTATAAAGTCTGAGTTCCAAGGGATGTGTTCAAGTTGGTGGAGCGTAGCTTATTGTGGAGGTGAACGGCTTAAGAGCACTTCCAATTTGGATGATATTCATTTAAAAATTGGGCACAGTCTCAAATAAGCACAGATCCACTAGTACCAGAGACAATGAGGTCAGAGAGACTGACAAGAAACGCAGAATATTGCCCACAACAGGTTTATCTTTTATGCCACCTATGCTCTAAGCTTACTCCAAGCTCTGTAATAGCAGTGTTTTTCATACCGATTTCCCTGGGTTTCCATTCACAGTACCCACAGATAAATTGAGCTAACAGACTGGGGAGACTGTAGTGAGTTCCCTTTAGGGCCCAATTAGTTCCCCCTCATTTTAGCACAACAATACCTTGTAGGCCGCTATGCACATGTTACAAAACAAGTCTGTTTTGTGTCACAATATTAATTTAGAAATAGGCTGCACATGTTTTTATTATTCAGTACTTCTTCCTGGGACTCAGTCTGAACATTTCATACAAGGTCAAACACTGTACCCCTTTTTCTTCTGTGGTCAGTCAGCAACATATTCTAACCTTTAGACATAACATAGGGACCACGCTGCTGTTTTCCAACATGCCACTTACCATATAAACTGAGACTTGCCTTTTTGAAAACTGAAAGGAGGATTTCTAGCAAAGGGAAAGGGCTCGGAACAGTTGCACCAGCTTCGCGCAAAAGGGGATGCAGACCAGCTAACTAAAATGCAAGGTATGGGATTCGGTGCTAATCACAGAATTCCCAGATATATCACTGTACTCAAGTAGTGGGGTTAGGCTCATGCAGATATATCAGAAGCCATGATAGGGCTTTTCATTGTATACAGTTTGCTAATAACGCTGATTACTCTGCTCAGTTGCAAATGTTTTCTCATTGCAACACAGTTACTTCATGATAGAGCACAATAGTTTCAATAAATATTATAAGCTTTCCTTGTAACTCTTCTGTTTATTGTGGGCATGCATGAGTGAGAAAATGAAAGGTGTTTATCGGTTTCCATAGTTCCCTTGGGGACTAGAGTTTTTTGTTCTGGGGTGTCAATTTACCTGTTACTCTGGAAAGGTTAGGGGGGCAGGTAAGCAATACGAGCTAGTCTGATTTCGGCCATAGGTACTGATGTGGTATGGTGACTCATTCCCTACATCCGGTCATCCTGTGACTCCAGGCATAGTTCTATTTCCAAACAGAATCCCAGCAACAAGATAAACATGTAGAACTATAGGACTGGGCAACTCCCCTGCAAAATCGTCCAAGAAAAGGAATCAAAAAAGTACACATCACTAAGTGTAGAAATGAATGGGCCACCTTTCCAGATAATGACACTGCCCCACGAAGGCTGTGGTGGCTCCCTGTGATGTTGTAGACTGCCATTTTGGGGTGAACATGCTGAAAGTCTGCAATACAACGCATGCATTTCAGTAGTCTACATTTACCGTCAGCCTCAATTTCCTTCAAATTTTACTGTACACGCCTTCAGGCATACCGGCTGTGAAAACTCTTACCTCCAAATAAAAATTAGGGTTAGAGAATAAAAGACTAAAAAAAGGACAGAGTTATTTGGGTGAAAGTTAAGAACATTGAAATACTGGCAGTAGTTCTTGGACAGTGTTAACATGAAAACATCCTGTTACAGATGGATATCAGAAAAGCGTGTATATCAGACAGGTGCACAGTTACAACGTGATAAAAAGGTGGGTGGCCTTTGAGGAGGAGTGGCCTAACTAAATACACACAAGGGAAAAAAATGTAACACCTCAGAACACCATAAGCTATAATTAATAAAAACATTCAATGCTCAACATAAATGCAGACTGGCAGCGTATCAACCCACCACAGCAGACAAGTATGGCACACGTGCAACACACAAGGGACTTAAAAGTGTGAAAAACTTTTGAACCTATATACAATAATTTGCAGACAGCTGTTCAGCTCTGTGTTCTGGGAGTGCATCACACAGTAAAAATTAGTAATCTGTCAATAGGTTATGCATCTTCTAATCATTTACATCAAAAGGGTTATGTGCATTTAAAATACTGCTTATTATTAATCAGCATGCACTTATTGTGTGCCGCTTAAGTAGTGTTTCATAGGTAATGTACCCCTTGATGGTGCCTTCTGAAAGGGAGGTAGGCGTTCTATCCGGTTCCTAGGCGTCCAAGTACTGATGGCTGTAGTCACAAACTGAACTGGCATGAAAGGGGGCTGGGCAGGGTAAAGGAGTGGTATCTCTTCCTGGTCTTTAAAAATCAGGGCACCTGCCCTGCACTGAAAGACAATGTCCGACAACCTAGAGAGAAGCTGGAGATGGGGTACCGTGTCAAACGCGGCAGAGAGGTCCAATAAAATCAGTGCCGCCCTGCAGCCCCCATCCAGGCACTCTCTGATGGCCTCGGTGACCTCCACGAGCGCCGTCTCGGTGCTGAAGGATGTTCTGAAGCCAGACTGTGCGGGGTGCAGAGCACCCGAGGCCTCCACAAATTTTTCCAGCTGTCTAAAAGCCACCTTCTCACAGACCTTGGCTAATGCTGGGAGTAGGGAAATGGGACGGTAATTGGATGGAAGCAGAGGATCTGCCGTAGGTTTCTTGATCAGAGGGAGGAGTTTTGCGTGTTTCCATTGGGGGAGCATCACGCCTGACTGCAGAGATTCGTTGACCAAGGTCCCCACAATGGGAGCGATTATATCAGCCACCCCGCTTAAAACCCTCGCCGACAGGGATCGGCTGGTGACCCTGATTTTAAGATGACCATCACGTCCTTCCCCTCTACTCGCTCAAAGCATGTAAGGAGCTGGGACAGCTCAGTACTGCCCTGTAACATCAGAGTAGGCGGCGGGTAGGCCAGGGCAGGTAGCTTAAGGCTAGCCTGGATTTTTGGGATTTTATCAGTGAAGAAGGTAGACAGCTTTTCGCACCAGCTGGGGGAAGAGGGTGCGGAAGAGAGTTCGGCCACTGGAGACGTGAAGCTCCGCACGATAGCAAAGATTTCTCTAATATTGTTCTTTGCTCTAGAAATTCTCTCAGTGAAGAAGTCGCCTTTGGCTGACTTAATAGCGGCATAGTATTCTCTTTGAGCTGCGCGGAGTTCTGCTTTGGCTAAGGGGCAATACTCCCGTCGCCAGGCCCGTTCCCGTTCTTTGCATCCTAGCTTCAAGGCTTTTAGATGGTTCGTGTACCAGGGACATGATGGGGGAAACACGTGGGCGCCTATTTCCTGATGATTGGGGGAGTGTTTTGATGGTAGTGCTAATCCATTTCGAGAAATTCTCGACTGCCCCCTCTAAATTACTGGCATCGGAGGGGAGAGACTGAGCCAGTGCAGAGGCCAGGGCTGGGATATTAATTTTTACCGAGGGAGGGGCATGGTTCCCATTGACCGATGTACGGGGGCTGCCAATATCTCATGAGAAGCAGACCAAGTAGTGGTCGGACCATGTCACCGGGCAGGGGGCTTCTAGTACCAAACTAAAATTGGAGTAGATTAGATCAAGACAGTGGCCCCCTGAGTGGGTAGTGACGTGCACCTGCTGGGCAAGAAGAGTTCGGTCACAGAGATCCATTAAATCTCTCGCCCCAGGAGCTGCTGGAACATCCACATGTATGTTAAAATCTCCAAGCAGCAAGAATCTAGAGAATCTCAATGCTCTTTGAGTGACAACCTCCACTAGTGATTTGATAAAGGTGCTTGGGGGACCGGGGGGCGGTATATCAACAACCCTCCCAAGGTAAAATGTGGGGAAAGGGCTATAGAGAATTCCATCGCTTCACCTTCTAAAATGTCCCCTGTACATTCCTTCATTAGAGTCCATTTGTCCCTAAAAATCACGGCTATGCCACCTCCTCTACCTGAGCTGCGGTCAAGTCTGGCTATCTTGTACCCTCGAGGAGTAGCTAGCTCAATCACCGGAGCACAGAAGTTATGTAGCCATGTCTCAGTGATGAATAAGAGGTCGAGCATCTCATCCATAATCAGTTCATGAACCTCCTCCGTGTGTTTGACCAGCGAGCGAGCAATAATGAGCGCTGCACAAATGTTGGTATAATGATCAATGTCAGTAGGAGAGGGTGAGGTCGATGTATGACTCTTGAACTGGAAGTGGCAGGCGGGACAAATTCGTGTCATAGAGTCTAATACCTCCCAATGCTTGGTGTTACAGCATGGATTATTGTTAAGTAGGTGTAGTGCTTCACGACTATAGCCGATAGCTGCGCCCCCTGACTTGACCTCAGCAGAACGAACGCCTCTAGCCCTATGCGCGGACAGGCGCAGACGGGCTTACCTTAGGCGCACCTTCGGCGCGCCATCGTCGCGCTCGTCTGCTGCGCTGCCGGGGACACATGTGCGATTTATGTCCTGCCTCCCCAGATGAGCTAGACCGCTAACTCCGGCCCAACCTAGCTCTGGGAAAGCCCAACCCAAGATGGCGCCTCGCCCTCCACACAAACGGCACAATCAGCCGCGGTGGAACAGGGCGAGGAAGGTCACAAGGAGAACGAGAATGCTTCAGTTATGCTCTTGGTAGTAAAAACAGTGCTCAAAAGTGGCGAGTGACAGTTTTTAAAAATAATTCGGCGCCAGCATCTAAATCATGCCCGCGCTATCAGCGAAGTCTGAACAAGAGAATGCTTCAGTCATGCTCTTGGTAGTAAAAACAGTGCTCAAATTATCCGACCTGCAAGGAGATGAGGTGCTAAAAGACAAAACATTTTGTAGAATTCAAAGCCCTTCGCCCATTCAACCTCCTCAGGGCAGTTTTTTTTTTTTTTATTATCTCATGATTGCAAAAAATTCCCACCCAATATCTGTAAGAATAATCCCGAAGCATGTGTTAAATATCTATCAACTGCTCCAGCCTACTGAACTAACCCAAATATTACGATCTCTGTCCTACTGATCCATTCCTATTAAATGTGATTGACAGTGCAATTAAACGAGTTATTTATGAGTTCCTTAAGATTTATAGATTTCGTATTATGTATCACTTATGTTGCATTATAACTACCATATAATTGTTCAATAATATTCATGCCATTGTCCCTTTTCAGTTTGCAATAAGAACCTTTAAATGTTGGTTAACATGTGGGGGTAACGGTGTTTCTAAACTAAGTCGAAGTATGTTATACACGGTTTATAAGATTTGCTTTCGAAAAACACTTCGATCTACGCGAGCCTTTTTTGGTCTTTGTTAAATGTTTTTCCACCAAAAATGGCCACCAAGTTTAACAGTCTCGACTTTTTGATGGACTCTTGGCGCAGAGTGTTTATAAACACAGTAACACAAGCCGCATAGCTTGACTAAGAGTAGCACTCGTGAGAATATGCACACTGATTTATTCATTCATGCTCAGCGACTTCCCCCAACTTTTTGCTCTTTAACATTCACAAGATATTTTGATAGATTCCTTGTAAGGTTTTGTCCGCGTTAAGCACATTTTCACTTTTAGTATTTCCTAGTCACATGTTTGTATGACACTTTTTTTTTTTGCAAGGGCACTTTAGGAAATTATATGGGCACTCACAGGTATTTAAAACAATTTATTTATTCTTAATATTTTTAATGTACGAGAGGTCATCTCTAATTTTTATTTGCAATGATAGCCCTGAGGATGGTCTATTTCATAGACTAATGACAGAGACGGAAACGTGAACGGCAAGTCCATGTTCCCACATGAATCTTCTGGATTCTCACCATTCTGTTGCTTCATCGCAATGGTGTAAACATATTGATATTATATTGAGTGGACTTTACTGACATTAATCTTTGGCTTCCTTATTCAGATATTGAAATTGATCGGACAAGGTTAGTGTGCTTGCACTATGTTTTGTCTGGTAACCCTTAATCGGATATACATACTATAAGGATTGATTCAACTTGGCACGCGCCTTTTCTTCAAAATCAATTGTGCTGTAATATTCAACTTTTGATGGGATTTACTTTTCACCGTCACGATCGGGACAGATAATGTTAACAAAATAATTTTTGAAAAACGTTCTTTTTAAATGATTCCCTGGTTAGGCAGTAACCTTTATTCGATTTATACCCATGCTAGCAAGGGACTATCGAGTTGCCCCTCCGCTTGGGCCACTCAAACTAGCCACACTTATTAAGCATTATTTAAAGGAATAAGAGGTGGGGCATGAAGCCAGAAGTGAGTTTTCCTAAAGCAGAGAGTCAGCAGCATTATGTCTTTAGGCACTATAGGTTATAGTGGCACTGCCGTCTTCCCCAGTGCTGGGAAAGCTTGCTTGAGCCACATATATTAGTGGAACACATGAAGTGTCAGGATGTTTGAATCTTGCAAAGGAATAGGTTTAGACCCTACGTTCATTTGGGTTGTGCAAACGGACTTTGTAGGCATGGGTGACAATCCTATTCGACAGCTCAAAATGGGTCTTCTGGTTTACCTGGAGATTACCCATTTTCATATAGGACTGAATCTTGGTCAGAAACACATAGAAGTGAACAGAGGAACCATTTTAAAATTCGAAATACTGGTTAACAGAGAAAGTCTCCAAAGTCATGTTGGTGCCTAGAGCTCCTTTCTGGATTACGCCGCTTTGCTTGGACTTTCCCTAAATGGGTAGGCTAAGAGTCCATTTGTCCAACATAACAGTCATAAGCTGAAATTTTGCTTGGATGGCTGGAACACGTCTTTGGTCTCAAAAAATGCCTTAGCCATCGAAGGAAGGCCAGTCACTAAAGGGCGTACTTTTGGTACTTCTTCGGCTTTGACAGAATCTCAACTGTGAAAGTTACCTCTTCCCAAAAAGAGTCAAAACTTGTTTCAGACCGTTTCTTGACCCCTACGCATCGCAATATAGTAGATGAACCAGATTTTCAAAAAAATGGATATTGATTTAGGCACAGGCCATATTGAAGCAAAGCCTCAGATGGATGTCCTTAGGCACAAAGATACAGCCAAATAAAGCAGTCCGTTACCACCTTCAAGAGCCGCTGCTTTTAAATATCACATTTGCCAATTTATTTGCACACGAAAGAGTGTGAGGAAAATCAAAGAAAATGATGCAACAAAATGAGACTGTACAAGAAAAAAAAAAAAAAAAGGACCATGCTAAGCAAAATTTAACTAAAGGGAAATCATTTACAAACCTCAGAACAACCAAACTGAAATTACGTACTTTTTGGGGGGGAATGAGGGAGTTATTGGAAAAAAATTAATGCTGCATATGTATTCAAAATCTATCCGTAGACGTTTAAACCGGCAATAGGACACTAGCTCTTAACTATCTGCCATTTTGGCACATGGCATTCACTACTAGGTTTCAGGTCAGGATGTGTGACTGGGGTAGGATGACCATGGAAAAATTCAAAGAACTCCTACAAACGTGTAAGTTTGAAGTGTTTCTAAAGATTAAGCATGATGCGAACCACAAATGGAATGCAAGTAAAACTAAGGCAGAAACAAAGGCAAATGCAATTCCAGGATTTAAAAGGGAAAGGAAAGCCTATTTTTGTGGGGCAGGGATTTCGACACAGTGAAAAGCATTTTCCCCTGGAGAATACGCAAGGAAAGCTACAACTTGAGTAAACTTCCATGAGTACACCTGTACGTTTTTCCAGTTCCCCAAATAGTCAAAAGTGGGCCCAGTTCAGGGACTTGAAACGTAGATGTGAAAGATTGAATTTATTCTGAATTCTTTGAAACTCGGCAACACCGCTTTTAGAAATTACCATAAAATATTCGTGGATTACTACATGGCTTGAAAAAACATATGTCAAAAAGACAGCATTACTACAAATGGCAAGAGAATAGAGAGCGAAAGGTGGTATCATATCTCTTGCTGCCCCTGACATGACTTTCTTTTCCGTGTCATTGTAACAATACATAAAGCAAAACACTCAAAAAGTCCCAACTGCATGTACCCAAGTGTACACTGATCATATTCAAATGATTAGGAAAGGTTTCTCTGTGGCGGACAGGGTGAAATGTCCCATCAGCTTGGAAAGAGGCAGTGGTACTCCCGCTCAAGAAAAAACCTAATATTAGCGCGGAGCAGCTAGATAACTTGCGCCCAATCTCTCTTCACCCCTACTTCTCTAAAATTGCGGAGAAAGTTGTTAATAAGCAACTGACGGAAGATATCGAAAGATATAAACTCCTACACCCTACCCAATCAGGCTTCCGGGCGTTCTACTCGACTGAGTCTGCATTACTCCTGTCAACAGAGACTATACGTGAGCTGGTGGATGAAGGCCACACCACAGCGCTGAACCTTTTGGACTTAAGCGCTGCTTTCGACACTGTAGCACATCACATCTTGCTGCAGTGTCTGAAAAAAGGGGGTGTGAGGCAGAGCTCTGGAGTGGCTGAAATCGTTCCTCCAGAATCGTAGCTTTCAAGTAGCCCAGGGATCCCACCGGTTGAAGAGTATTAGGCTGAATCAGGGAGTGCCCCAAGGGTCTAGCTTGAGCCCCACTCTTTTTAATCTCTATGTAACACCAATAGCAGAGATCACTGAAAGGTTTGGGGTTCAAGTTGTAACCTATGCTGATGACACCCAACTTGTGGTGTCTCTTGCTCAATCTGACGGGGCAGCAGCCGACAACTTCTGGTTGTGCTTACAAGCTACAGCGGCCTGGATGTCCAATAACTGCTTGAAATTAAACGGAAGCAAGACGGAGGTGCTGGTGGTGGGGAACGCACCATCTGTGTGGACATCGGCATGGTTTCCGCAGGTATTGGGGCCTCTACCCTCTCCCAGCGATCAAGTCAGGAATTTGGGTATCTGGCTAGATAGCAAAATCTCCTTAGAGTACCACACCAGACGTGTGGCAGGACAATGTGGTATCCTGGGAAATATGCGGAAAACACTTGACCTACTCCCTACTTCGGCCAGGAAAACCCTGGTTCATGCTCTCGTTACCTCCAGGTTGGATTATGGGAATGTCCTGTACCTCGGAGCTAATGTTAGATGTATCACCAGACTACAGCGCATACAGAATGCGGCTGCCCGGATGATCTTGATGTTGCCCAAAAGAGCGTCAGCAAAGAAAGCCCTGTAATCTCTTCATTGGCTGCCGATTAAGGAACGGGTGCTTTATAAAACCTTGCTGATTAGCCATCGCATCACGCAGGGGAAGGGGCCATCTTATCTGTTGGAACTGCTGAGCCCGTATATCCCTGGGCGCGAGTTCAGATCTTCCGGGAAAGGGCTGATGAAGGTTCCTAAGTTTAGAAGAGCTCGGATGGGTGGGCGCTCCTTCCGAGTTCAAGCGGCTCAACATTGGAACAGAATCCCACCCGAAATGCGAGCAGAGACTTCGGAACGTATTTTCCGGAAACAATTGAAAACCCACCTCTTCCCTCAGGTGGGAGAGTGAGGAGGTCCGCATCTGAGGAGCTGAGGGGAGACATGCCTGACTAACTGTAGCTATCCACATCACAGCGCAGGGACACACTGTTCTCGGTGTAACCAGGCGCTTTATAAAATGTATTATTATTAATGATAGTTTCCAGACCAATTAATTATTTAATCTGTTAATTTTCTTATTGAAACGACTGCGGGTGTACCTGGGGTACTGCAGAAAAAATATAGTTTGTATTGAAGAATACTAATCAAGAATTTAATCTTTAGTGTAATTAGAAAAATCAGATCATTTCTGACTGGAAGCAATATTAGTCCCGGGTGCAGCATGAGCCCACTTGTAGGGCCCCACTCACTCCAAAAATCCTGCTGCCTCTCTTGGCTCAGGACACCACTTCTGCTACGCTATCTGTCCCAACTTCTAGAATTCTCCCCCTATAGAAGTGGGCCAGTGATTCGAGAGTCGCTAGATGGCGCCACAACAAACCAGCAAAACAGCGAGGGAGGTTGCTGCTGCTCTGCTTAGTGGACTTCTTCCATCTGCGGCTCCTACCGCCGTGCCATACCGCATCCCGCTGCAGCCGCTACAATTAGAGGGCCACAAGCGTGGCGGTAAGGTGGCAGGGCGACAAGGCGGCGGGGCTCAAAGACTTAGAGGACGTAGAGGCGCCTCAGAAGCTGCCATTAGGTAGCAGCTGCTGAGTGCAGAGCCCGGGCGGAAACCACAGAAGCAGCTCAATTTACTTCAGCAAATTACTGCAGGTCAGGGATACCAGGAGTACCAGGTAGGTGGCTGAGGGACATTTTGAGCCCCACCCATTTCTAAATTAACAGCATCCCCACCCTCCCACTTCACTTGTCATATATACATCTCGCAGACCCTGCTTGCCACCCACTACCCCAGGTTACTCCCCGACCTAGCAAACTGCTCGCAGAAACTTAGAGTGTTTAGTATGCTTAGAGTGCTGCGTAGTGCAGGGCCCCCTGTGGTCCATGGATCATTCTGACAAGGAATCATTTTTTGAACAGTGCTTCAACAGCCATCACAATTTCCCAGAACAACTGCATAGAGCCCCCTTACCTGGAGGAAGCAGGAGGGCCAAGTCCATTAGTCCTCCCTTATAAAAGCACCACTATTGAGGAGTGAGCAAGGATGACAAGCATATTAAAATATAACAAACTTACCAAGCGCACTTGCCAGCAGTAAACAAACGATCTTAAGGCCTAAAAGGGAACGGCCAAGGAATTAGAAAAAGGCAAACCAGGAAGACATGAGGTCAGGCAGAATCAGGGGGTCGCCAACAAAGCCAAAGCAAAAATAAAGGACTGGACACCTCTAAAACTGGCATAAAAAGTGACAACCATGGATTCCCCAAATAGGAACAGCAGAGACATCAGCATCTGCTCTTCTACCAAGGACATAAACACAATAGCACAAGAACTTAGCAAGGCCACCAGTGCAACACAGACCCTAAGGACCAAACTGGAATATGGGCTATGGATCAACCCTAGGGAGCTAGCACAAAGATCACTCTGGGAGAATGCACACATCGTCAACATGCCAGAAAAAGGCCAGGCACCAGTCGAGCCCCAACAAGCGAGCAACATCATTGCCAAACAAGGGGTTAGCAAGAGCAACTCCACACCACAACAGCCCTTACATCATGAAGTAAAACCTCACCAGGAAATAGTGTTTAATGATGCAGTGGGAACAGATACCATTACATTCTTTCCAAAATACGCAACTCGGGGAAGAGTAGATATATTAAATAGGGGGAACATATTGCGGCTTCTACATTCCATCTTGAGTCTAGAAAATCTAAGCTCTGCAGGTCTGCTTTCAATTGCATTCCAGCCAACCAACAATCCACAATGTCCAGAAGCAAATAAACAATATGGAATACTAATGAAATAGTTAATCATGAAAGAACACATTTTTACAGTAGGGGATAAGATTAAAGCTGTATAAAGACCGCCCTATCCAACGCCCTTTTTAAATGATCTCAGTAGCGGATTACCAAAAACTACTACATCTGTATTAAAATGGAGCTCACAGCAGCTCCCCAAGAGGTTATCCTGCTCATTCTAAGGCCATTAACTTGAAAACAGGACTCAAGCATAATGACTTGATGCCTTGGTCATCAAACTCTAGCCGGACTCAAATACAGCGAACAGTAACAAAAGGGAACCAAATGACAAGACATGCCCGGATTAACAACTCCCTCGGCGGAAAACCTGTATGTGTATGTGGAACATAAATGGCCTGGCGACGAAGATGGAAGACCTAGTCGTATTAAATCATTTAAAGTCGTCTGGCCTGATATTACTACAATAAACCTGGGAGGACCAGGCGTTTGAGCTTCAGGGGTACACGTCACAACTTGTCCTTGCAAAAAAGGGGTCCGACTTTGACCATCACTCAGGGAGACATGATATTTGCCTCAATAACCACAATAGGAGCTACCTCATCAGTAGAGGACCAAATTGAAGCCCCAAGTGCCATACAGGCGGTAAGGATAACACTCAAGCTTAAAAAGGAAAAGACCAGCCAATCACGATAATCAACACCTACGTGCACTCCAAACAATATTGAAAGCTGTAAAAGAGCATGTGGAAGAGCTGAAAAGGGTTATGGAAGAGCTGGTTGCAGATCACATCATTCTGGCAGGCGATTCTAATCTCTACCTTAATCGGGTCTGGGCCAGAGGCAGAACTGGCACAGGAATTAACCGCTGCATGGGGGAATACAGAATCAGGGTCAGGGTGGTGAGTGGGCAGTGCCCTTAGCTGCTGCTTACGGCGCCTTCTTTTTACCTGGCTGTTCATTTTAATAATTATTGCTTTGCGTGTGCTGCTATCTTGTGGGACAGCGGTTTTAAGATTTTTTAAAAACTGAATTGAGCAAACATATTTCGGTAGCTCACCTGAGTGGGGCTGCACACTTGATTGAAGGCTGGTCTTGATTTCCTTCCTTCCCCGCCCCGGTGATTAGCACCGTTGCGTGGAGGGCAAGGAAGGGTAGAGACAGTCACTTCCGGTGGGCGGGCGGGCCGGTTAGCGGTCTAGTGCTCCCAAGCTGCAGAGGCTTGGTGGGATAAAAGGTGGATGCTCCATCGGCAATGCAGCGGACGCGCCAACGGCGCGCCGAAGGCAAGCCCGTCTGCGCCCGTCCGCGGCCATTCGGGGACCGGGGCCAAAACCCCTGGCCAAAATACTGCAAGAGTTCAGTGGAGTGCAAATCAACTCTATGATTTTTGCCCCAAGACCCCTAGCGCATGCTGCAACAGCATGAAAGTAGATGAGGACATGGAATGTAAACACTGCCAATTTATCTTTCGTGTGGCAGATAAGTCAAAGCAAGGGGCAACTAAGCTTTCTTGCGGTCTGCTGAATTCCAGATCAATGTGTAAACATAAATTAGATTTCTTTGATCGGGGGCGTGGCTACGCGGGCGAACGAAATGGCCGCCTGATCGTAGAGCTCCGCCGGGCGAGAAATGACCGGGGCCGTTCGCCACTGATCCGGCGCTGCGCTGAGGACGAATTACGCCTGCAGCCGATCCTTGGAGCCTACTGATGCAGCCTGCCTAATCTGGAGGACGGGGGACAACGTGGAAGGTCGGAACAGCTGAGTGGTGCTGCGGCCGGCTGCGCCTCGCGGGCAGTTACGTTGCAGCTGCGGAGCGCCTGGTGAGTCTCCTGATTGCCCCCTTGCTGTCCCCCTCGGCCCTAGGGCCGCTGTAGTTCTCTCCCGAGTCCGCTGCTCGGCCCCGGTGGTCTCCGTGGGTGGAGGTGCGGCCCCTCGGTGCGTGACCGGCACTTGCGGCCTGGTCCGGCCTTGGGAGCCGGGGCCTTGATTTTTGGGGACCGCCGGGTGGGGCGGCGGCGAGCGGGGAGCGCGGGCGGCGGGCTTCGGGGCGCTTGGCGAGGGGTGTGGCCGGCGGGCTTCAGGGCGCTCTGCGAACGGCCTGGCGTCGCTGCACTCGGTGGGGGCCTACCTCCATTGCCCCACCGCTACCGTGCACCCAAGACCTGCGCCTGTCCCCCTGCGGAACTTGGCCTCCTGCGCTCCTGCTGATGTGGTAGCCCTGTTTGTCTGCCGCCTGTACAGCTTCTTGTGACCGACGCTGGCTACCTGACCTGCGAGACCTGGCCCAGCTGAGTTACCTTTGCCTCGAGGCCTTGCCTACTTGGTCCCCCCACCACACCACCTTTGACTGCCTGTCTTGGTGGGCCCCTTGATCCGCCGGCTGCTGCCGGGTGGCTGCCGCAGCCGCCTGCTGACCCTACTTCTTGGCCTCTGGCGCACTCCTCCAGCCAGATTCATGCCCTGCTGTCCTGTGGGCAACCGCCTTGGCGACTCGTGGGCTCCCGCAGCGTGAGTCAGCCCTGGGACGGTGGACCGACGAGTACCCCTGCTCTGGTCCCGTCCTACCCGCCTTGCTACTGGGGTGCCCGGACACTGTGCTTGACTCTCTGGGTGCCGCTGTTGTCATAGAGTCCTGTGCCACTGGCGATTTGCCCGCCACTGCTTCCAACATGGTGAAGAAGGATGTTACCCAGAAGCGACTTACCTTCAGTTCAGCACCCTACGTGCTTCTGCAGCTTCGCCGGCGGCGGAGGTGGACGCTGGGGGCCAGTTGGCAGCGAAAGACACTGCGGGTATGGTTGCTGAGATGATGGGTGAGATGAGGGCTGGATTCAAGGCCTTGGATTCTCGTTTTGATACCCTCGAAAAGAAAATGGCGGACATGGGCGCGACGATCCAACTGCACGATAGGCGTCTGGACCTGGCGGAATCCAGAGTTTCCGACCTCGAGGATGGTGCGGCGTCGACGCTGAAAAGGTTGGAACGAGTGGAGAAGATCCTTAAAGACGTCGCAATTAAGAACGAGGATTTAGAGGCGCGCAGCAGGCGCAATAATATCCGAATTATCGGCGTGGCGGAGACGACAGCTACCGGACGCTTTGACACTTTTGTGGAACACCTCCTGATCGAACTTTTTGGCCGAGACACGTTTACCGCTGGCTTCGTGGTTGAGCGCGCTCACAGATCGCTGGGGCCCCGACCTAACCCTGGCCTGCCGCCCCGGCCCATTATTGCCAGGCTTATGAACTTCAGGGACAGAGATGCGGCGCTGAAGGCTGCCAGGGAGGCGGGCGAGGTTCGGTGGCAGGGAGATGTGCTCTCTTTCTACCCGGACTTCACCATCATGGTCCAAGATGCACGCCGTAAATACACTGGTGTCAAAGCTGCCTTGCGCAAAATGGGATTGCGCTATGGTATGCTGTATCCTGCCAGGCTCCGGGCGGACGTGGACGGCAGGTTTCGCATTTTTGACTCTCCTGCGGAGGCACTGGAATTTTGTCGAGCCTACAAAAACAGGGGGTCCCCTCGACAATCTGATGTTGCTCAACAGTCTCCGCCGCACACTGACTCGCAGGCTAGTGCTGACCTGTTTACCGAAACCGGACAGGGTTGACCTAGCACCTTTCCATCTTCTCGATCCGGAGTGTTTGCCCCAGTAATCTGCATCTGATACTACGGTTCCTATTTTTTTTACTTTTGCAGTGCTTTTTTCATACTTGCTGACATTTGAACGTTGCCCCGGTTGTGGTTCTTGCATGGCGGAGCGTCGCCTACCCCCATGGCGCGAGCCGCATTGTTTTTTTCTCTAACATTGTCTTTATTTTACAGGTACATTAGTGGACAACTGTTGTTGTTTGTTGCTCTAGGTTGTTTCCGGAAGGGTGGGTTTAGCCTCCTTGGGCCTGAGGAGTGGCTGGGTGGTGGGTGGTTGGGAGGGGCTTGTTTATGCTTTGGTCTTGTTGTTTGTGCATTCGCACTGTTTTTCTATCTAAGTGATGCCTTTTTTGCGATAGGGAATGGCAGGTCCGTACACGCATGTTTTCTTACGATTCCACCGAGTTTGAATGGCTAAGTTAGGGCAGCAGTCTGGTCCTTCCAGGCTTACCTCCATGTCTTGGAACGTCAGAGGTTTAAATGATACGAGGAAAAGGCGACAGGTTCTAAACTATGCAGCGCGGCATGGGGTGGATGTCCTATTTTTGCAGGAGACACACCTAGTGGATGCTCACTCTTCCTCCTTTGCAAAAAGCTGGGGCGCGCACAGGTTTTTTTCTAGCTATAGCAGATATGCAAGGGGGGTTGCAATCCTGATACATCGACGTGTTCCATTCGTGCTCTCAGACAGCATTTTGGATGTAGATGGCAGATATGTTGTGGTTACGGGGGTGCTTCTGGGCTTTAAGGTCACCTTTGTTGGAATATATGGCCCCAACTCGGACTCCCCTGCCTTCTTCCGGGGACTTCAGGATGTTTTGCTGAGATTAGACACTGATATGATGATACTGGGGGGTGACTTTAACCTGCTCATGACCCCTGCCAGGGACAGCACCTCCTCTTCCCCGGATTGTAAGCCCCGCTCCCGTGCTGTGCTGGCGGATGTGTGCGCTCATTACTCACTGATTGACATTGAGGCCCGTTTGCATTCCACCTCACCCGTCTACACCCACCACTCGGGGTATCACAACACTAGCACCAGAATAGACTACTGGCTCCTTTCCCCAGGGGTAGCCGGTTGGGTGAGTGACCATTTGACACTCCCGCGCACTCTGTCTGACCACTCTCCCATAGTGCTGACCCTGCTCATCCCCAGGTTGGGAGGGTACGAGAAACAATGGCGTTTTCCTGGCAGGGCGTTAGCTGACCCGGTCTTCAAGGAGGACATTCGCATTGCCATAGAGGAGTACTTTGAGTTCAACGAGGGCACAGTGGACGCTTGGGCTACATTGTGGGAGGGTTTCAAGGCCACCATTAGAGGGGTTTGCATCAACAAACATGTAGGGGCTTTGCGCGACATCCGTGCCTCCCTGACCCGTATTGAGAAGGACATTGCCGCTTTGGACACTAACACGCTCACTGACACGGATGGTGGGGTGGAGGCAAAAAGGTTGGCACTGCTGCAAGAGTTCAGAGACACTGCAGACAGAGAACTGACATATCTCTGCGCACAACACTCGGCTAGGCAGTATGGTGAAGGAGACAGGCCTGGCAAGCTCTTGGCCCATCTGCTTCGTCCCCCCCGCCAGGCTTCATTTATCTCGGACATGGTAGATGATCAGGGAGCTCGTCATCAGACCACCCCTGCCATCTGCGATGCCTGCCTATCCTACTACAAGGACTTGTACACCTCGGGACTATCGGCTGACTGTCGCGACCCTGGCCCCTATATTAACGAAATCTCTATGGTCTTCCTGGAAAAACACATGCAGGACTTTCTGGCGATGCCTATTGAACCGGACAGCGTTGTGGAAGCCATTGATGCATTGAAAGGCTCGTCGGCGCCGGGGCTAGATGGCTTTTCAGCTGACTTCTATAAGGAGTACAAGGAGGAACTGGTACCTCGCCTGATTGAGGTGTATGCGGAGTCACTCGAGACGGGGATTCTGCCACCCACATTGCGGGAGGCCGTTATCATTTTACTTCCCAAACCGGATCGGGACCCCACTAGGTGCGGTTCCTACAGGCCCCTTTCCCTGCTCAATCTTGACTATAAAATTTTGGCGAAAGTCCTTGCCACCCGACTATCTTTACTTATGGAGTCTATCATTTCGCCAGCCCAGTCCGGGTTCGTTCCCCATAGATCCACCTCCTTTAATCTGCGGACGCTGTTTTCTGTTCTTCACAAAATTGAGCCGACTACACCGGCAGCTGCGGTGTTTTTAGACGCCGAGAAGGCATTTGACACCTTAGAATGGTCGTTCTTTCTATCTGTCATGCACCGCATGGGCATGCCGTCCTTGTTTGTCTCCACAGTCGAGCTGCTTTATACTGCCCCCAGAGCGAGACTGCGCCTTAATGGCACGCTCTCTGATAGCTTCCCTCTTTCCCGGGGAACCAGGCAGGGATGCCCCCTGTCCCCCCTGTTATATATTCTAGCCATGGACCCTTTGGTACGTCATTTTCAGGAGCGCCACCTGCAACGCGGGCTCCAGTTCCGGACAGGCCCGTTACTCGTCTCCCTCTACGCTGATGATACCATTCTGTATGTCAGGTCTCCGGAGACCAACCTGTCGCCTTTGCTGCTTGAGGTGGAACGCTTTGGGAGGTACTCCGGTCTTCGTATTAATTGGCATAAATCTGAGATCTTTCCGCTCACCCCCTCCACTGCTCGCTGGGACTGCCCGTTCCCGCTGGAATGGAATACAGACTCGGTGAAATATCTGGGTATCCACATTCATCTAGAAACGGTATCCATGATTCGTCTTAACTATGGGCAGGCGTTGGACTTTCTGGAGGATAATATTGCACGTTGGATTCGCCTCCCTATCTCTATGGCCGGCCGTATCGCCATAATTAAAATGATCATTCTTCCCCGCTTTCTGTACTTATTTAATAACATACCGGTCCCGCTCACTCGGATTTTCTTCACGCAGCTCCGCTCATTGTTGTTGCGGTTAGTGTGGGGGGATAAAAGGCCGCGAGTTTCTTGGCGCATTTTAACGCTGCCTTATGAGCGAGGTGGCTTTGGAGTGCCGGACTTTTATATTTATTACCTGGTCGCGCAGTGCGCATATGCACACCCTTGGTTTCACCCGGACGCTCGGATCCCGTATTTGAGACCTGAAGCAGACTTGGTGCTGCCACTTACCCTCAACTCGATCTTGCCCGGAGGCTTTCCGCGTGACCCCCTTGACATACAAACTGTGTCCACTACATCGTGGGCCTGGATGCAGGTGCGTAGACTGCTCCAGCTGGACGTACTGTTTTCCCCGGCTCTTCCATTACCTAAACCTCACTGGCTCCCCATCACTGCGGAAGCGGTGGTCTGCAGAACGCTGGCCAAATACCAGCTCACCACAATAGGAGATCTGTTTCCGGACGGACATGTTTTCTCTGTGTCCGAGGATCCACGGTTCACGGAACGGACATATATGGATTCCTTTGTCCTGACCAGACTGAGGTCCCTGCTTAGAGCGCAGTTTCCGTCGTTCCCATTGCCGCCGGATGAAATGACAGCACTGACTTTTCTACTCCAGTCGCAAACGGGAGCCCATATGGTCTCCAGGTTGTATGGACTTTGTGTGGCGGCCCTCCCGTCTTCGGATGCGAGGGTTCGGGCGGCGTGGGAGCTTGATTTGGGCGGCCCCATCACAGATGCCCAAAGGGATGCCTGTTGCCGCTCCACTAAAGAGGTCTCTATTAACAGTAGACATAAACTAATTCATTTCAAATTTTTGAGGCGACTATACTTTACTCCGGCGCTGGCCCACAGAATCGATCCGAACAGACCTCATCACTGCCCTAAATGCAAAGCTCCCCATGCCGATTTTGCACATCTCACATGGACCTGTCCGAAACTGCACACTTACTGGCTACAGGTACACCACATTTTGGGAGACATTCTAGAGTGCGAACTGCAACATAAGCCGGAAATTGCACTGCTTGGCTATGTCGCGGAGTTCCCCCGGGCCACGCGTAAGCTTGCCGCCATAGGTTTCTTGCTGGCGAAAAGGGAAATTGCTTTACTTTGGGGGTCCAGGCGAATCCCTACTTCCGTGAATTGGATGCGCAGCCTTGCCCAATGTAACACCAATAGTGTGGAATATTCCACCCAGATTCCTACAGCCTCACGCCCACTTGACATTTGGGGCCCATACCGACAGTATCTTAGCAAGATTACACGGGATACACACTCCTAGGCTGCTAGCTCAATTGTCCCAGAGGGGGTGGGCTAGGTGATTGTAGCTGCACCACCAGTGCGCTGCCTATTGGGGTCTGCAGGGCTTAACGTCCACACACTACTGGAGTGGGTTATGAGTGAGCTGCTGATTTTGGACTGTGTGCTGATTGGGGCCGGGGCGTCTCCCTCTTCAGTTCCCTTGCACGCCTTGCCCCGGATGGGGTGGTTGCTTCGCCCTAGTCCTTACGCTTGTCGTCTTAATTACCCTCGTCTGCCTATGCCTCTGGTTATGCCATCTTACTAGTCACTAGGTGTATTGCTTGCCGCTCTGTCTGTCATGAAGGCTCACTTGTTTTCGTTTTGTTTGTGAAAAGTTGTATCTCTTTATACCGCGTGTGCAATTTTCCTTCAGGTATGGAAAAGTGAAAATAAGAATCTAGAATGTGCTACACTACCTGTAATGTCATTGGTCTAGTCATCCATGTACTTCTTTTGTATAACGATCATTAACGTTTTTATTGTCGACAATTTCTTGTGTATTTGTATGCTTGCACGGACCAATCTGATGCTAATAAAGAGATTTAAAAAAAAAAAAAAAAAGATTTCTTTGATCTACTTACAGATAAAAAGCTGGACCTCCTATTCCTTACAGAAACTTGGCTGGACTCCGATTCAGAGCCTGATATTATTGAGGCACTTCCCATAGGGTACATGATTGTCAGGCTGGATAGGACATCCGGTAGAGGTGGTGGGACAGAAATTGCCTTTAAACAGCCGCTAAGCTGCCAAATGGAACCCTTAACCATAGCGGATAGCGAGGCGGGTGCTTTTACAATAAGGGTTAAGCCGCGCATCACTGTGAAAGGACTCTTGGTCTATAGACCTCCGGGTCCCTATGCACGCTTTGTCACAAGTCTGTTGGAAGGTATTACGGAATCTGCCCTACGGAGGGATAAATTCCTTCTATTAGGGGATCTTAATATGCATTTGGAGAATTCCCTTTATAGGGGGGGCTGTAGATTTATGCCAGGATCTACAGTCACTACAATTTAATCATAACTCGAAAACCCCTACCCATCAGCACGGCCATTTACTGGATCCAGTATTTGCTAATTGGGGGGGGGGGGGGTGAGTTGAAGTGAACACACCCATTCCCATCCCCTGGTCTGATCATTTCTTTGTTCCCTTTGTGGTGAAAATTCCAGAACCTAGAGCCCCTGAACAACCTTATGTTAAACTACCCGTGTCGCAAATGGGCTGGCTTCTCCCAGTCAAAGTTTAACGAAGCTCTGGCCAAAGGAGGACAGCCGGGGGGTATTGATGCCGAAACTGCCTGCTGTAATCTTGAAAGACGTATAAGACGCTCTTGACAGCACTGCCCCGCTACGTCTGAATAAGTCAATGAGTAGGTCTCAAAAATCGGCACCATGGAATAACGACGACTTGCGCCTAGCAAAGACAGTGTAAACGCCTCGAGAGGCAGTGGAGGATAACCTTTCTCAATCAAGCCAAGTGGGAATATCAGGAAAAACGGAGAACCTACCATGGGTTAATCAGACGGGCCAAGGCCACTTACTTCGCAGAGAGAATTGGGGAAGCAGAAAATTCCACTAAGGAATTATTTAAGATCTGTAGGGAAATGTCCTCACTTAAATTGTCTGCTATACCCACGGAAAGTTCGGAGGAATCCTGCGATCGTATCGCAGGCTTCTTCTCAGAGAAAGTGGCAAAAATATATTCCTCCATTCCGGGAGCAAAAAAAAACGGGTGTAGAGTTTGTGGAGCTTAAGAGGGCTGACGGGGGAGATTATAGGCTGGATAGCTTTACCACCCCTCCCCCGAGCTGCTCCGTAGGATCTGCAGTTCTATAAAGTCAGGCTCACCCAGGGATCCCGCCTCACCTAAATTGCTCAGGGAGAGCCTTGACATTCTTGAGCCCTATATCAGACATCTTCTAGATGTGTCATTTAGGATGCACACGGTGCCGGACGGCTGGAAGCAGGCGGTGGTACTCCCACTTCAGAAAAAGCCCAACATCAGTATGGAGAAATTGGACAATCTTCGCCCGATCTCGCTGCTACCTTACTTGGCTAAAGTGGCAAAGAAGGCCGCAAATCTTCAACTTATGGCCTATGTGGAGGAATCCAATCTTCTCCATCCTACGCAGTTTGGGTTTAGATCGCTCCACTCCACGGAGTCAGCTCTACTTATGGCCGTTGAGACCATTAGACAGGGAGTGGATGAGGGACAGACAATGGCTCTCATCCTTTTGGACCCGAGCGCCGCCTTTGACACTGTAGCACACTACACCTTGCTGCAGTGTCTGAACAAGGGCGGTGTCTCAGGTGCGGCACTAAAATGGATTCAATCTTTCCTGACGGAACGTAGGTTCCAGGTCAGACAGGGCGCCCATTATTCTAGAACGGTGAAACTGGATCAGGGTGTGCCCCAGGGCTCGGCCCCAAGTCCCACCTTATTTAATCTATAAGTTTCCCCTGTGGCAAGTATAGCTGAGGGTTTTGGAATGCGGATTGTGTCATACGCCGATGACCCACAGCTACAGAAGCAAGAAGGACGCTGGTGCACGCCCTTGTAACCTCGCGATTAGATTATGGTAACCTATTGTATTTAGGTGCCACTGTTAGGAGCCTAGACCGACTGCAGGTGCTGCAAAAAAGCGGCGGCTCGGCTGGTCCTTAGGCTCCCGAGAAGAGCCGCCTCGACAAGGGCACTGGAGGCTCTTCATTATCTCCCTGTCAGGGAAAGAATTGCGTTTAAGGCCTTATGTACGTGCCACCGGATTATTCAAGGCATCAGGCCTAGCCCCCTGTAGAACCATATCACTGCCTACAGACCCGTCCGGTCCCTTAGATCTACTGGAACTGGCCTGCTGGTAATCCCTAAAGTCAAAAAGGCCCGAATGGGTGGCAGATCCTTCCGGCTCTTGGCATATAGAAGCTGGAACAAACTCCCGCTTGAGCTTCGCCTGGAACCCTCGGAGATCAGGTTCAGAAGAAAGCTCAAAACACATTTGTTCCTTCAATAATACTTCTGGGCGCCTGAAGCATAGTAGGGGGCTCTGGGACTTTTCACTCACTACAGCACGGGGACACGCCGGTGTGCTTAACCAGGCGCTTTATAAGCTTCCTCATTATTATTATTATTATTATTATTATCATTAGGGTCCAGCATCTTCAAGGAAACCAATGAGATGTGCAACACATTTCCTTGAAGAACTTGAAAATCTAAATGTGAGAGCCCTGAACAGCAGCTTCATGGAGGACAACCCGCTGGTCCCAACATTCCACTCGACAAACACTTCTACCTATCCAGACTTCACCTTTACAACTTAATCTATGTTCCACAACATCAACTCTTTTAGAATAGGCAACAACGAACACAGTGATCACTTACCTCAGGTAGTGATATTAAAAGCAAACTGGGCAAATATACTGGAGGCATGCAAAATATTGGGCACAGAATTCACCTCTAATTACAAACGAATAAGGTGTAAACCCAACACGATTGAGGAATTATCAAACACTGCAAAGACACTTCATTGCCTAGGAAAACATACGCTAATCCAACCCGGAAAAGCCTGGGAGAACTTTACATCAATTCTTGGGAAGAAATTCACAACCAGGTCAGGAACGAAACCAGGAAAAACGGTGGTTACCTCATTTAGGGCGGCAATTACGCTGGAAATAAAGAATCTCCGATGGTCACCAAACCAAAAACTAAGACGGCTTCGCAAACTGCCCCAAAACCTAGATCTGCAATGTGACCTACGGAAACTGAAGGTACTACTAAAAAAGAAGCTATTGGATAAAAAAAGGCAAGAGAAAGAAAAACTATGGGGTAAGATACTCCATGACGCCTATCTTAAGAACAGCAACAGGTTCTGGCAGACGATCAACAGACTTCAACGGCCAACTCATCTAGGAATAAATTCTAATATAATAGAGGCTACTTGGGCAAAATACCTGCTCAGTCACTTGAACATCAATATGCAAAAGGAGAACGAGACAGACGAAGAATCCAGGATTATCAAAGAAGACAGAGGTATCACTTGTAGAGGAAAAATAACGGAACAGACCAGAGAAGCCAAGCATAAGGATTCCTCCTTGAGTAGACAAAAATGCCAAAGAGTAGAAATGGCAGCAGGCCAAGAATCATTAATGAAGACTACCATGAAATGACTACATCGCAGATCAAGAGATAAATAGCAAGGGGTAGGCTAGAAGGAGCCCCAGGCCCAACGGAATGCCTCCAAAAGCTGTACAAGCACAACGTGGATTACTGGAGCGAAGCACTACTCCCAGGCACACACAGAAAACAGGAGTCTTGGAAAGGATTGATAATCAGCCCAGTGGCAAAGAATCCCCTATTTTTATGCTTTATAGATTATAGTGCGGCTTTTGATCACGTAGACCGCGCCAAACTATGGGAGAAATTGGAAAGCTGCGGGATTACCGAAAGCCCTTTTATATAGGCTGATATTGCTACACACTAACACCAGGGTTAAGATCAAACTAGGAGCCTGGACACACTGCTCAAGGCGAATTACCACCTCCAAAGGTGGAAAGCAAGACTGCGTTCTAGCACCCTTACTCTTTAACCTCTTTCTGGCCGACCTTCCCGTGGTACTGGACAAGAGCACATCACATGCCCCGAAACTGGGAAAAACCTCGCTGTCTAACCTGCTATATGCGGATAACATGGTGCTGATAAGTCAGACTCCTATTGGTCTGCAACATCTTTTGAACACTACTAAAAGTTTCACAACTCAATGCCCTAAATATAAATCTTAAGAAAACAAACATTATGACTGTAAACTACCACAAAAGGAAAAAAAACCAAAAAAACTGGTACCTAGATGGGGAAGGTTTGGACCAGGTAACGAACTACTAATACCTTGGAGTTTGCCTGGACTGCACAGGCTTGTTCAGACCCCAAATGGAGGGCCTACACAGAAAGGGCAAAATGAGGTACCTAGCAATGAAACTCCTGAAAAAAGTGCTACCTGACCTGACCCTTGATCCCTTATTATGGGTGATCCACGTAAAATTACAAACTGCGATAACTTATGGGAGCAAATCACTGAAAGGGCCTTGGATAAAGTAATTGGCAATACCTATAGAGCAATTTTCTGCCTACCAAACTATGTGCCACCGGCCCAAATACGTTTGGAAGTTGGGCTACAAAAACAATCTGTGGAAAGGAAGGGTGCATATATAAAAAGTTGGCACAAGATCTGAGGCGCTGAGGCAGGATGTTTAAACTCACACCTTTGGAACGAGTGGTCATGTCATGAAAAATTTCCGGCCAGGGACCACTTGTTTGACTCTCTAAAGATACTGGGACTGTACGATCTCTGGGAAACCTCTTCAGTTTTAAAAAGATCATAAGAAAGGTAACACAAAAGGTATCCATCTTACAAGACAAGGAGACACTGGCTAAAAGGACTCATGGCTAGACAGTACTCAGTGACTATAAAGTTCTCGAACTGCAACGTTATCTGAAAACAGGAGTAAAACTGCAGATAAAAGAAAAATTCCTAAGGCTACGCTTTGGCATTTTACCAATCCTCCCACACCTCCCACCATGGAAATGGAGACTAGGAGGGCAATCCTGCCATCTATGCGAAAGAGGAAACGAGCACCTTGTGCACGTCTTTTGCATTTGCCCCACACTGAAGGACATAAGAGGCACCCTCCACCGACCAATATTCAAGCAGAGCGGCATCAGGACCTGCAGACAGGCAGTAAAACTGTGCTTCAATCCAGCTGAATCACAACTAAACTGCTGGCTCACAAAATATTTTGACATAGTGACAGAGAGACTTAACTACACATCACAATCAGACATTAAATAAAACAGCCGTGCCTGGTTTTTATCCTTGCTTAACTTGGCAAAACACTCAGTAGTTCACCTACACTGACGCACAGGTACCTTAGATCTGATGAATTGCACAAGTCCTTAAAGGTGAACTTTAACATTCTGTATAATGATGGTTATTACTGCTGATTAACTTGGCACAGTTCTGCTAGTTTACCTACTTTGACGCACAGGCATTTTAGACCTGACGAATTGCACAAGTCGCAAAAAGTGAATTTTAACATGTTGCATAATGAGGTCTTAACTTGATGTATTAATGTGTTACTGTTGTTTTACTTGGCAAAGCTTTCGATAGTTTACCTACTATGGACGCACAAGCATTTTAGATATGATGAACTGCATAAGCCCCAAGATGAGAATTTAATATGATGCATAAGATGGGTTTTAATACGGTTTACCCTGCTGAATCATGTATATGGAACAGTTAGTGTTATGCATATGCAACGGTTTTAATTAATCATGCATAAATAAAATAAACTAAAACTATTGACTGGAAGCAATAATTGTTTCAGAAGTGGTGTTTAAAAGGGGTAGGGGTCCTTAATGGAGGAGTCCTAGATGAGAACCTGTTGAATTCCATCCAAAAACTCAAATGCTTACCCAATGTCATACGGCCACTAATAATCTCTGGAGACTTCTTCATGTCATTGATAGCAGCAATAGGGAGGCCCCAGTTGGCCACAGGTCCCCAAAAGTGCTGGAAATAAATACAAAAAGAGTAAAAGCCTGAACTTTCAGCATACCACAAACATGCAGGAGTAAGTGATTCTGCAGACAACTTTGGGAAAAGAAAACTATTCATTATGCAGTTCAGTTACATTGGAGAGATTTAAGTTATTGACAAAACAAAAGATAAAAGGTAGAGGAACATTGACGGGATAGGGCACTGGAAATGATTACTGTCCTACAAGGTTCATCAGGTAGAACTTGCAAGACAATCAAATATCCCATGTATCTATTTATATAGCACAAACCTAATTAGGAAGCAAAGGAGCACTTTACATTACATGAGGGCTGGGAGATGATTTACAAGATTTTGTACATTAAATGTGGATTACACAAATACATTTTGCATATTTATGTACGGGATATTAGGTGATTTGCCCAGAATCACATGATGTTGAGTCAAGCGTCAAGGCCAGGATTCAAAACCTTGGTCTCTAGGCTCCAAAGTCTGCAGCACTAGCTGATTAGCCACATCTCCTTCCTAAAATTGATCAACTAATGCATTTAGAAATTTTAATGCACATATGATAGGTTTAAACCACGTTTTAAAATATTTCCCCAACACACAATCTTATCTGAAAAGGATACAACCATTCCAGCTATTTGGTGCTATTAATTCTTTAATAAAGGGATGACTATACCATCAACGCAATTTCTACAGAAAATTGTGGGAGGCACATTTCAAATTCCTTGTTTTGTTTACTAGATCAATTATTGCAGGCCATGCTAAAGCTAGTAAGAAAGAAGCGTTCATTGTTCAGAACTGCCTTGCCTACCAATCTTCCTACTCCTGAAGATTGCCAGAAGTATTCTCATTTCAACTACCTCTCTCAAAGTTGCTACAATCCCCTCTTCTGCAGTTCCCTTCCACCCCCTTAATACTCCGAGGTGCTGCATCTCTTTGCTGTGGTTAGTGCCACCAGGAGCTACTCACCCCCCAGCCCCCTCAGTGTTAATGATCAAAACCCATCTTAAAACATTCTGTAGCTCCCCCTATTCCCAAACTATAAAATCATGTAGGAATCAATTGCTTGTTGGTTTCCTTTGGATAACCAAGCCCACTAGAAAGTAATTAAGCCAAAGCTGTAAGTAGAGAATCTGATGCAGTTTTGGGGGCAGATTGCATACATTTCTAGATTTGACAAAAACAGACCAAGCTGCATCGCCACACCAATTTCTCACAAGGTGAGGAATTATTTACAGCAGCCTTTCTTACTCCAGTATTTAAGATGGGACAAGAAAACTTAGTTTAGATGTTTCAGACATAATGTTTAAAAACACAGCTCAAGTTCATTTTCGGCCACTATTATTCAATTAATGTAAATGTATCCTGGAAACCTTATCCATCAACTCTTCATGTAGGCAGTGTTCCATCATAAATTAGTATATCTTAATTTACAGCTGTTAAAACCCCTCTTTAAACTAGCCCCCTACACAGGAAGAAACTAGTGTCCTTCCTCTGTAACTACCGCTTGATGTTCACAAACCTTCACATAATATGCAAAAGAAACGGTGTGTATTTATTTAAAACTAGTTTAACATCCACTGGCACAAGCAAGAGAATGAATAGATATTCGGTCATAAACTTATGTGACTGATGCATTTAATATTGGCTCTGCTTTTTGAGAGAGAAGCCAGTATTTTTGAAACAATGTGGTTTATTTATGATGGTAATTGTGAGGGAAACATCATTTACTACGAAGGCATCCCCACGCATAACGTTTACCACGGTACACTTACCACGCAAACGTTTTTTCAACGTGGGTGCCTTCCACGACCGTCTATACCACGAAAGTACGTTCAGCGTGGGTTGGGGGGAGACGTGGTATTCCGTCCAGTCGTGCTGGGGGAGGGTTGGGAGGGGGGCTAGGGGGGCTGGGGGGGTCTCCCCCCAAAAAATAACAACAATTAAGGAGCGAGTTAGATTTTAAAAAAAAACGCTCTGTGGTATTAATGAAGTAAAAGGAAAGAGCCTCCCCCAAAGACGTGCAGTGTACGTCAAAAAAGAAGTCCTTTATTTATTTTGGAAGACGTGTTTTGACGCTTGTTTCCATGGTAGATGGAAGTAAGGGCTGCTGGAGAAAGACGTGCAGGTAAGACGTGGTACAATCCTTCGTTGTAAATTCCAGCGTGGTAAAGCCACTTGCGATGTAAAATTCGCGTGGTTATGCCATGCGTGGAACTTGAAATCGTTGAAAAATCATATATTCAATTGTGAAGAGTGGTTTGACAAAATAGTAGTGTAGCAGTGACCTGAGGATAGAAAATTACAACAAAAGGGGCCAGCTCATAGACCGAAATACAGTTAAATAGTTACCAAAATGGACTTCGCAAATGGTTAAACGTAGGGTTAGAACTAGACTGCACAAATACGTTGTTTTTTTCATAAGTGAGTTTTCACACTTTGCAGACAATTAGCGGAGGGAAGATGTAAAGGGAAAGGCCCAGGTTTTCTGCATCAGTTCCAGTTGGAGACAATAATTAAGAAACATCTTTTAGGGTTTTGGCTCCAAAAGTCACTAAGATTTATAGTACTGGAGAAGACAATAGCCTTCGATTCCAATGCAAACCTTTCATACAGGTAGCTATTTGATTGACATCATACAGCCTATAAAAATATGTTTCTGATGGTGTCTCAAGGAGGCCAATTTAGTTAAGTGCAATGTGGGCTACCTTGCGCCTTCTGTGTTCAGAACATAACAGAGGTGCCATGGTGCCTTTTGCAGACTAGTGAGAAATGAATAGATTCCATCCAAATGCTAAAGGATCAGATATTGAAGTGTTCCGGTAAGAATTTGGAGTTTATCAATGGCTTACTCCTCTCACCAGCATACGAAGCTGGACTATGCCTGCCAGGAAGACTTTGAATAAAACATTTTTTTTAAAGGGCATGCAAGTTTAGTTCCCTGATGATGGTAAAATAAGCAAGTCTGGTCTTGTGTAATTCAAAGAAACTTTACCCCACAAATTTTTTGTTGGGGGTTTACAAAGAGGAGAATTCAGGTACACTTAGTTTTAGTTTGAAGAGTGACTTCTTTTGCATTTTAATTCTGAGAAAGATGGCTCAGATTATAAATCACCTACAAAAGAATACGTATTTAAATAAAGCTATGTGACATCTGTAGGGCAAAGAGTGGTTCTCAGAACTTCTACAATCAGAAGGCTCAGAAACAGTATGGAAAGTACAATGTATGCTAAAGGGCTCCATTAGGAGTTTCGAACTTCTACAGTGGTGTTTTAATGCTAGAGTACAATTGTAATAATCCAGGAAATCTTGAGGTATTTAGAAGGTTTATTGAACAGCACAGCATCAAGTCCTGACACAGCAGGATACAGGTGACAACTGACAAACAGTGGAGAATGCTGTATGAGCAAAGCTCTGTTAGGAATGTAGAATCAAAAGGAAACACAAACATGGCACATGCTATTAAAGGAGTAGCAGCATAGATAAACTATGTACAGAGATGTGCAGGATGTAACACACCTCCCTCTTTAAATGAAAGTGGAAGGTATAAAACTTAACGCAACTAAACTTGGTAGAACATACTATACAAAATCTTGTAAAGAAATAGGTCTTCTTCTGATGCGCCCATCATCCTTAATTCTTGAGGCTACTGAGTCAGAACCATACTCAGACCCACCGTCAGAGGTGTGATCTCTGTTTACATTGAGATGAGGTTGAAACCTGGAGGCATGTTGTGTAGGACACTTAGCAACCCTACTTAAATTCCAGGCCTTGCCGTCCTGAGTTATTATAGAGTTACTGAAGACTTTTTTTATTTGAATGGGTCTGCCAAACTTACTCGTACCTTTGCTAACAAAGAAAGGTTTTGCAATTCTGACCCAATCACCAACACACAAATCATGTTCTTTAGTCTTCCACTTCTTGTTGTACCAAACTGCAGACTTATCTTGTTTCTCACATACTCTCCTCGCAACTTCCTTGACATCAAAACCATTCTCCACCAGGCTTTCACATTTTTCTTTGAGCCACCAGGGGCACATGTCAGTTGCAGGATTCCTACCTTTAAGTAATTTGAACGGACTGATCTCAGTGGTGGTATGAGGGGTTATACGATAAGTCCAAAGTTTCTGTCTAATGTGGTTCAGCCAATCCCCCTTTTCTTTGATAGCATCAGAGACAAAACCCTTCAGAACACGGTTAAAGCGTTCAACTTGCCCGTTCTCATGTGGCTCGTAAAGTGATGTACAAATGTGTTTGATGTTGCAGGATTGTAAAAACAGTTTCATTTCAGTGGAGACTAACTGCACACCATTATCTGACACTAAAACTGAAGGACAGCCTTCTCTAGCGAAAACTTCTTTGAAAAAGGAAATAACAACTTCAGAAGTGATTTTAGCTACAAATTTTACTTCTGGCCATTTAGAATGGTAATCTACAATGACCAACGCAAAACGTGAACTTTCAGGTAAAACTTGGAAAGGCCCCGAAATATCAAAGGCTATCTTGCTCCATGGACACTCTGGCCATTTAACTGTCTTAAGGGGTGGAATATGTAATTTTAGCATCTTATCAAGGAAACACAAACATGGCACATGCTATTAAAGGAGTAGCAGCATAGATAAACTATGTACAGAGATGTGCAGGATGTAACAACAATATTACTCGGGAGTTCAAATTTTGCAAATGTTCAAGTCTAGGTTTGGCATCCTGATTAGCAGTGGTATTTGATCCAGCGTCAATTGGGATGACAGCGTCCATTTTGAGAGGCGTTTTGACTTGAGGAAAAAGAAACCCCTTATCTATTTATCGGAGATGGTTTCATCCAGAAAAGTGGGCTTGAAGGAGGTATGTGGGTAAATGTCAATGAACTAGGACCTGATGCAATGTCCCACATTTGAATTCAATGCTGTATGGAATTAATGCATTTTCGAAAGAGCAGATATCAGAAAGCCATATTAGAGGAGTAATTCAAACAAGCATCAGAACAGGGTTAGGAATAAATGCTTGAAATTGTTGGACTGTGGTGAACCGAGCGGGAGGGCAACTGAAACGTTCAATACAAGGTTTGAAAACGGAACTCTGGTATTTAGCACAAGTGTTTTGCTTTCCGCTGCAATTTGGTAACGGTTATCTTTCAGGTTTCTCTACTATGCTTTAACTTTCAAGGCTTTGGAATAACATGAGTTGTATTTGCTCTTTTATGGAAGAAAACGATCTATGATGGGCTCATTGATTACTTCTCATCCTAATCCATCAAAATGTGTTCCATTTCTTCTACATGTCCTTTTAAGATACAACCCCCAATCAGTTTATACAAGTTATAAACTACAGTTATAACCCATTTCAGCCTTTACCCTTATGGGTCAAACTGTAATAGGTGTGGGGCACCACTTGCAAGTTACTCAATCAGTAGCAATACTCAACTTCATTGTGCTTAAAATCACAAAAGGCTAACAAACTATTTTGTGATAGGATATGCATGAACAAGGTAATCTTTAATGAATGTAGATGAAAAGCTAGAATTCTTACCGTGCTTTTGGAAGAGGTTTTCATAGTTACAGTAGATCAACATTCCAACATTTGGGAAAATGAGGTATTGTTGGTTAGGGAAGAAAAAAGAAAATACAAATTAGTTTTTTCACAATACTGAATGCCTAGCTATTTTCTACCTTTATTCAGCTTGACTAATCAACCATCTTTTGACAGAATCATTAATTTGTTAACAAGTACTGATGCGCTGTATGTAATGTGGCTTATCATCATCATCTTATATTGGGCTTACCTTTCACAGAAAAGTGATGGATGCTTACATACAAACTGTGGGGCAGCTGCTTGAATAACAGCTGAGATAGGAAAATAACTTCTGTACTAAAGTAAGAGATGACTTCATCAGGTCAGTGGGCTACTGGTATTGCAACGTATCCAACCTTAGCTGTGAAGACAATGATCCTCTACTTAAGTACATTAGGAACATTTTGTTAGGTGGGAGAGGGGTTTGAGGACCAGTGGTTAGTTGGGGGTGTGAATGTAAAGGCACCAGGTGTAACAGAGAGGAGGCATGTTGTGTATGGCTCTACCACCCCAGGTCTTGATATTGAAAGCAGGTGATGTGAGAGCGATACATAACATAAAAATAAAGATGGGTAACAGTGAATAACGAACGTTTTTCACCTTGGGAGTCTGAGTGACATTGTGAATTTGATGTTACTCAGAACCACTCCTGCTCAGAAATTCTTGAAAATCATCACATCTGAGTGTGCCAATGAAATACTACAGAGAATGCTCAAAAGTGGGCTCAAATCAAAAGGTGGTAGAAAAAATAAAAAGATTATAAACATCCGGTTTAAGGATCAGATGTATAAAACTGGAAACTGATTTGCAGTGTATGCCTCCATGACAAATCTTTCTGTAGAAGACATCTCAATTTATTAACACCCACTGCTTGCTTAATGAACGCAAACATTATCAAATGCAACTTCACAATCCTTCATGGCATCACAAAAAACTTGCTTTAACACATCTAGGTCACGTCCATGAAAAGGTGTTTCTTGGATCAGGAGT
Source organism: Lissotriton helveticus (assembly GCF_964261635.1). Classification (NCBI taxonomy): domain Eukaryota; kingdom Metazoa; phylum Chordata; class Amphibia; order Caudata; family Salamandridae; genus Lissotriton; species Lissotriton helveticus. Next base: position 1,070,683,383 of record NC_136067.1, on the reverse strand, counting down.
AGTGCTTTGACGAGAGAGTAATCTCTCAAGATTGATAATGGATATTATATTCGCCCCCCTAGTGAAAGGGCACTTCCTCAGTAAGTCCTTCCCTAAAATTCTCGAAGTATTCGATGGCTCCTTGCTGTAGCAAATTGCAATGTTCAGAAACTACCACGTAAACAAATCACATATGTCGGCAAAACATGGCAAAATAATTCCAAAGTGAATGTGCAAACAAGATAAATCGTAAAACAGTGGCATTTAGCAAATTGCAAATAAAGAGATCGAGGTGACCTGCTCAGTAGGTCCACTGGAGAAAGTAATGACATACAAGCATAGAAAATAGAAGTTTGCTTCCAACATCACTTTCTTAGGTCTTGGTGCCTGCCATTTAACCAGTCCCATCCCCTGCGCTAGTGCACACTCCAATACAATACTTTAATTCCACAGCTTTTTAGAAGCCCCGGCCAGGATGAAAAGTCCAGGACGAAAGTGAGTGGAGCTACACTTAAATGGTCGGTGGCATTAGCGTGTCTAATTTACATAATGTATGTACACCGACCTATGTTTACTCAAGTATTGAGGAAGATTGTACATGTCCCTGGTCTGCTGGCTTAGTGGTCTAATGCACCCACTGTAGGGGCATGTGTTGGACCTCATGGTCAAAGGTTCAAATCTCAGCAGGTTCACTCAGCCTTTCATCCTCCTGAGGTCAATAAAATGAGTACTATTTGGTAACAATAAACATCTGTTATTCAGAACCAAGATACCCTTCCGGGTGAACGTGAGCTTTAAAAATACACGTTATGTTAATTCCAAAGGTCACAATTTCTTCCCAAATGTAGTATTTTGTCAAAAATTCAATCTAGATTCTGGTCTTGTCACTTGACATTCGATAAACTGCTTAAACTTGTAGTCAAAAATACAAGGTATGGGGTAAAAATCGAATAGATAATGTCCTAAATAAGAATCATGAAAAGATACTAAAATGGGTTGAGAATTAATAGAAATAAACCACTCCCGCAGCCCACTTACCATTTCACGATTAGCCTAATCTTTTGTCATATAATCAAACCACATCTCTGAAGTCTCCAAAATCGACTGCGAACCACTTTTGTTGTTAGACCTCCATTAACCCAAGGTGAAACTGGCACGAACTGTTAACTAAGACCAGAAGGAGGGGACAAACCCAATCATGTTGTAATTTTATAACATGTCTAGCCTTGCTATCCAAGCCTAACAAAGCAATCAAGTTTTATAGTACCACAAAACTTTATGCCGGTAATTTGTAACAGTCAACCAGATACCCTGGCGACCTGGGCAGACAAAATCTAATCCCTTATACACCCTTCAAGATAACGGCTTTCACTATAATCTCAGTGTCCCAGATTACAATCCATAGTGGCTGTCACGTAGTACAGCATTTCGGAGGTAGTCCATTGCAAAGGGAAACAAACATTCATTAGGCGCAACAAACATTGGAAATGCAAATTATTTTGGCGGAGTTATCGTGAAGTGGTTAAAGGGAAGAAAACAAGCGAGGCATGTGCATCAGAAGGCAAGTTTCCTTTACATACAGAGAACAGTTCCAGCACAGGCAATAGACCGTGCAAGCGCTTCTTAGTGCTTGTGTATGTCAGGTGTCATGGTTTCTAGCACTCAGGTTTTAAGTCAGATTTGCAATGTAACATATTGGAATAAGACTCACGCCAGACCTGCTCTTGCTCACGTCTCCCCTACAAGGCAGCTTACTACGTGATGTGGCTTGGGAGAGAAGAAAAGAACACACAGTGTGCACAGTCTCAGTGTGTGACCCTGCTGCTTTTATGCCCCCGCACTACGCCTGGAAGGGGACTGAAAACGGAGCTGCTAAAGGGTCACTCTTCTGGTCAGCGGAAACCTCGTTGTTGCTTGCAGGCAGGCAACGGGCAAGAAGACATACACCGAATCTTTACAATGTTTACCAGAAATACAGACATACCCCGCGCCCCCAATTTTCGTCCCAAGACTGCAGGATCAGAAACAATATACAAATGGCGGGTGCCCCCGTTACAACTGTCGGGTGCCCCCGTTAGAGTTAATCAAGCAGCAGACTGCAAAATACGCGCATTGCTACATCAGTATTCACGGAAAAGCCAGAAAGGCACACTGCTGGAATTTTCGCTTTCCTACAGAGCAAGCATTGCAGCACGCAGAATTTTAAGGTGTAACCCAGTTTTGCAACCACCTGGCTAATGCACCAATGCAAACGATGGAACTTTTTCTTTTTTAAAGGCAAATTTACCCGCATGCCAGCCTTCAGACGTTTGAGTATGCACTCAACGTGCCCGCAATGGATTATCTAACATGTATTCACCCAATTCAAATGCGAGTACTTTCAACAATCACTGAGGACAGTAATAAGCAGCAGACGTGTGCAACACTCATAACTAATCACCACATGAGCTGAAGATTAGCTTCATAAGAGTGTTTGGATCCGATATCACAAAAACTCTGGCACTATGTGTGTGGTAATTGGAACCAAATTAGACATAGAACTAGCATGGCAATGTATCAAGACATGGTTGAATTTCAATTGCTCTGATGAGTTGCAGTAGAGGTATGTATGTGGTATTTATAAACAGGAAACCCAGCCAAAATTAGGTGGAACGCTGTACAGGGTCAAAGGCAAAAACAGTCATGAAATAATTTAAGAGGTGGATAGATCCTGAGAGTAAAGGCGGATTGTTATTGCATCATGATATAGAGAACAGTCCTGATAGATACAGTGAAGTTTTTCAGATCCTGACTGCAAAAATAGAGACTGTATGTGCACTTTGTTTCATGTTTTTACACTTCGTCTCCCGGTCAGGTGGAGTCCTGGCTGCAGGTGTGCAAAGATCTAAATGAGGTGGAGAGCTTGTAAGTTAAATAGGAGAGGGCGGTGGGTGCGATAGCTTTGTAAATTATGCAGCAGGTTTTTAAGATGGGGCAGGCAGGCAAGGGGAATCAGGTGAGTTCCATCAGAATGATGGTGATGTGGTCATATTTCTTCAAGTCACGGAAGAGACATGCTGCAGCACGAAGGATGCCCTTGTGGGGATGAGGGGGCAGAGTAGAGGTAGGAGGACTTGAATAGTAGATCTAAAGTCGCTTTCTAGGAAGAATGTAAGAAATGACTATGAAACAAGTCAGGACATTACTAGTTAATACCATCTGCAATAACTGAACGCATGAAAATGAAAACTAAAAAATAACGTTCCAGACTATGCTGGGGTCACACAAACACCAACTAACTGCTCTCACATTAAATGTGACAGGCAAGGTTGAATACATTTCTAAGTATGACTAATTAATGGACCATCCCGCCCTGTAGGGCAAGGGGGGAAGAGGTAAGGCCAAGTGCCCATATGGGATGTGTGCGCGTTCAGACTCAGCCAACCTTTTGCAAAAAGTCTAAGGAAGAAGCAACTAAGGTGTATCAACGGCCCTCACCTCAATGTACCCAAGCTACCCATCACTAACCCGAGGAGAAGAGCTCCAGCAAGGATGGAGAGGACAGCACTGCATTAAGGATACAACTATGCCATTCAACAGGACACAGACCATTGAGGGCAATGGAATCAATTTTCTACAAGAGGGTAGAAGTGGGAGATAAATTAATGATGAAGTTTGCCACATTGGTGCTTCCCATGCATGGTCTTCAATACCAATGCATACATCATCTCACACACTAGACAGCAAAACGTAACAAGCAATGGCAAAGCCTATCAGGCTGTCCTTGTCTAGGCATATTTGTAGTGCAATTGTTTTATTATTTATTTTTTGCAAGCATAAGCAAGATCAATTAAAATGATAAGAAATGCCACAAGAGAGGACCTCTAAAAGGAACAAACAAAAAAGGCAAACTAAATGAGTAGCCCACCAGCCGTGGCGCGGAAGAGCACTACCTTTAAAGCAGATGTGCATATGTTATCAGTCAAAATGTAAGTCACAGGGCAAGACAGCCAATGGCTGAAGAATGGGGATCCAATGTGCAATGCCCTGGAGGCAGAAACCAAGCAGTTTAGGCCACTAAAACAGACCTATGACTGAAGAGAGGTCTGAGCTAAAGCGTATGTAGTGTTAGATTTTTATTATTAGCAGAGCAGTCAAAATCTGTTAGGGCAGACCTAAAAAGAAAGCTACAGAATGCATAAATAGCTGTGTCTTTAAGAGAAAGTTCAGGTTGAAAACTATGGCAATAAAATAAATACATTTTTAAAAATCTGCAAAGCAACAGGTCAGGCCTGGTCAAGCTGGTGCACTTGTTACATATTTGCAATCATATGTAACAAAAAATAAATAAAACAAACCACCAGTGAAATGTGGCACCGATATGCTATAAATAAAAAATAAAAAACAAGTAACCATTGCACATACTTTTATTACAATATTAAAGCAGATGCTCCTGGACTTAGGACCATTATAGAAAGGTTTCAACGCAAATCACAGGAAAATCTTATTGGTACAAAAAAAAAAAAAAATGTGCAATTGGCTTTACATTAACATAACCTGAAAAAAATGTTTGAACACACAAGGAGAGATACAAAATAAAACAAGCCTTGACAAAGCCAATAGGCCTTACCTCACACCTATCGACTTTGCCAATGATTTTTGGCAATGCTCTATGGCATAGGTCACCGACGCTGTGCAGCATTTTTATACTTAAAAAAAAAACGCTATATATGGCTACCGAGCCGTGTCATTATGTATGTATGCTTATGCATACAATAATGCCTTTTTTACAGCACCGTCCGAGATCAATCAGTACAAAAAAATTATAATTAATGCAAAAAGTACTTAGTTGGAATGTCGAATAGTGGGGCGGGGGGTTAGCAACACTGAACCGAAAGATTGATGGGGTAACAGTAGCACGCCGGAGACAACAAGGCCACGGGGTGGTGGGGGAGATGATGAAGCAGACAACAGGAAAGCAGTGTGGGGAACTAGATGGGACAGCAACACAAATCTGTTGTGGGTGAGAAAAGCAGGTGATGAGGGACCAATGCCTGGGGTGTGGGAGAGGAGTGTGGAGGTACCCCAGAGAGGCAGACAGGACAGCAACGTGTTTCGGCTGGGGACAGGGAAAATGACACACAGACAATCGCGAGCAACATGGAGCAGGTGGGTAGGGGAGAGAATGAGGGAAAGGGAGAACGAACAGTGGAAAATGCATCGCTCTGACCAAGTGCTAAACCAAAAAGAGAAAACGTAGTTCATACATGAAATGTATAGGTCAAGCCATTGAATAAGAAGCGAGCAGGTGAGAGTGAAAACAAATGGTAAACAATGGGAGAAGTAGCCCCCCCCCCGCTCATTTGTAGACCAAGAATCTTCCGCAACCAGGAAGCAGTGCTGTATGTGGCTTTGACCTCAAAAGGATAAAGGGGAAACAAAATAGTTGTAAAGCCTAAGTATTGGCCACTGATGGTTTCCCTATCCTGCCTAAAGACCACATAAAAATGGAGTCATTAATTATCCGTAAGACTACATAGTCCTGTGCCATAGCAGACTCCTCATTAGCCACCTCCTCTAAACTACCCTTAATAGCCATTAAAACTCACCATAAGGGCACCACTTCTTTTCAAACTGCCTAACAGGAAGTAAACCTTCATTCCCTGATCAATTCAATGAGCTCATGACTTACATGCTATACCACTAATGAAAGAATATTCTTCTAGAAGATTCCAACACCTATGAAATAAAAAGAACAGCTCCATGTGCTTTAAACTGCAAGAATTGTGCACACTACACAATCAATCACAAAGTGCATCTCTCTAACCCACAACAGAGGCAACACTCCTGAATGTATTTAACTCACAAGTCAGATGTAGAAAATAACTGAAACATAGCCAGCAGACTAATAAGCTTTAGTATTTTGATATCTGTAAGGAAGGCACATGTGCCCCAATAAAACGTATGTAGAGACCATTAATGGATCTCACTATCCAGCAACTAGGAGTGTAACTTAAAGCCTCAACCACACCACCTATTAACCTCCATTCTACCCAAGTTCTTGTTAATATAACCAGTTCACCAGTTAAAATCGTAAACAAGCAGGCCCCCTAACACGAATATCAATCAAGGAAAACGTAAACTCTCATGGTACACTAGGGAAATAAAAGGAAAAGGACAACCAAAAACTACTGCGATAGCTCAAACCTCCTTAAGGCCTTAAAGAACTAAAGACCAAGAGGAAGATCCACAAGGATATTGTTCTCCTCACCAAAGAATATTCCTTCAAGAAGCGCATTAACAAAGCCATTATTAACCAAAGAGCCCTCACAGCAAGTATTCAAAATGGAATCCATACAACCCCAAAAACAATATCCCTAGCTCAGTCAATCTTCTTTACAACAAACATTACAAATGTCTTCTAATACCCCTGAATCTTTTTCACCTTTGATGGTTCTGCAAAGCAGGATCTCAATCATCATTCTTTAAACTGTGCAACACCCAGTTGTGTACAAATCCTTGCGGTTGTCAAACTCAAAATATGATGCCAGTAAGAAAATGTGACCAAGTCTTCTATCCCTGTTAATCTCAGTATCATTAATTCCTCTCTAGAAGGAATGCTTCCCTCCTCTTGCAAATGTTGTCAAATCTTCTAAAGCAGCACAACCTTGACCCGCCACTAACTTCCATAACCCAAGGCCTATAGCTTAAACTCCCTTCATGAAGATAATGATTTAAAAAGCTTCCTCCTTACAACTTTTACCACGCATGTCAGACAATAACTTACTAAACGGCTTCCAGTCTGGTCTCTGCAAACCCTTTTAATACTGATTGGTGGCATGAAGATTCTGGATGAGGGCAATATATGCCTTCTGGTACTACTGAACCTCTCAGCACCATCTGACGTCATTTACCATAATTGAAACAAGGACTGGGAAATGCAGCTGGTCTAGCCTTTAAAATGTATTTACAGGCATTGCAAAAGCCAAGAGGCAGGGAAAACAAGTGTCCAGCTAACGGCCTTACCAATGTTTGGCTGCAAAGTATTCTTTAAAAATAAAGGAAAAAACATTTCAAAATACTGGAAGAAAAGAAACCATGTATCCTATGGTATTTGAAAACTGCATTGATTTCTGTGTTTCAATCTTTACAAATGACGGTTTATTTTTCTCTCAGGAAACTAAACATAATGTTAAAAGAATAAGGATTTTTCAGAATGTAAAGGGGAAATGCTTGACAAGTCCTAAGTACTTTCCACAGGTTTCAACCATTTGATCGTCAATAGTAGCCCAGGGAATTGATTTACGATTTTCCAGAAGACTTGTTTCGCTAAGTATGTCTTCTGCCTCAGACACCAGCTACGAGAGTAGCAGATGGACGTTCCCCCAGAGTCATAAAAGTTTTGTGTGCCAAATTTGGTGCTTTCATGAGATATTTAAAATGCAGGACATAAAACAAAAACAACCCTAAAGCCTGCTCTTAAGCCATGCCACCTAAAATGTCCCTAGTACTGTGCTTCCCTAATCGAGCTAGGAGGGGTTGGAAGCAACACAGTTTCAGGGGGTATTTGAAGGGAAAGCAGTGAACAAAGGAAAGAAAAAGCTTGAAAGTAATTGCGCTCTTGTAGAGTGCCGAATGGGAAAAAACGGTTGTATCCTTCCTGGAGATTCCATTCTCTGGCACAGGTAAGAGTGAAGAGCTTTTTGTTTCATTTTTTTTAAGCTGCGCTCCTTTTCCCTTCGTCCCACTACTAGTGGGAACGTTGGATGTTTCAAGGAGGAGCGGATTTGGCATTAATGCCATAGGTGCTGTCTTTGGTTCTGGGAACCCAGGTTAGATTAATGGCATCGGCTCAACATCATGATCCTCGGCAAAATCACTTAATTTACCAGTGATTCAAAAAAAATGAATTTGACCTTGATTAAAGTCACTGGTGCTTGTTTAACATGTCCCAATCCCTACAGCTGCGTCCACAAGCCTAATATAACAAATATTGTGAAGTATGCCTTCCATCTGTCCTCCCTTCTTTGGTAGACCAAATTTAAATGCTTCCTTGTGCAGTTATTTCTGAAGGTTTGGAAGGCCATCTTTATAAACCAACTATGCTAACAAATTGACTCTTGGTGCTGCTAGAGAATAAATATGCATATATCCTCTTGAATCACTTATATCATCTGTATGATGTAAATGTCCCCTAGGCCTTCATGGAAAACTGTGGCTAGTTTCCTACTTGCATAGCACCTGGCCATACTCCACATAATCATGGATTTTTCAATTGGGTCGGGAAACATGTTTTGTGGAATTAATTTTTCTGATATCTTGTCTAAGGGCAAGGATGTGGCACAACAGCCAGAGATGATGTTTGTGGTGCTGGGGAACCAGGTTCAATTCTTGGTGCCTGCTCAACATCCTGGGATTCTGGGCAAATCACGTAATCTCCCGGTCCTTACAAAAAATGAAAGTGTGCTTGTGTAATGTAAAAGATGCTCCTGTAAAGCGCTCCAATACCTTTGGGTCATGTTCGTGCTATAAAAACTGCAAACAATATATTACAACATTTTGTGAGCACTCCTGTTTCCTGGTGCTCAAGACTGGAAGCAGAGCACAACCTAAGGATGGCAGAAGCAAGAATCCATCCACACATTGACTGTCTTTGTGGAGAAAAACAGGCACACTCCTCACCTTTAGAAGGGCCTTGAAAACATGGCTCTTCGGGCAACCCTGCTGACCTGGCCTCTTGCAGTAGCATTTACTCGATTAGCGCCATGAAACCTCTGGTTACCGTGCGCTTGATAAATTCCTATTAACATAACATAACACCTGTGTTTTGGGAGTGTTTTTACTAATCTATCCTAAATGTTGTGTTTTATGTGAAAAAAAAAAGCACCAATGTAATTTTTTGGGCTAATTTTTCTGGGGAGTCTTTTCATTTGAACTTTATAATAAGCACAAGCACTAAAAAAAACTAACGTTTACTAAACACTCTTACTTTATTTAATAATATTTTCCCTATACGACCTGCGTTTTGCAGGAGGAAATGGCCATCAATGAGCCAGAATTTTTTTCTTTTGTGTTCCAAAACGTGGAGTGTGTGGCTTTCCCAGAAGAACCTTTATTAATTGAGGGGTTTCTCACACTCACCTTTGCTTTTCTAAATCGGTCTGAATTAGGAGCACTAAATCAGAGGAGAGAGCAATAGGAACAGCCGCAAGTCAAACATGGTGCCTCCACGAGATTTATGCAAGAGATATTTAAGACGCCTAACTGCTGATTCCTCCTACACTCCTGCACAGCCTGAACTGCAAGGACATGTACCAGTTCAGGGTAACTAAATCGCTCCAAAGGATTCGAATATTGCGAGGGACAGAGTGTCAACTCTACCACAAGGGGGTAGACATTAACCAGACAAGTGAAGCCAATACCCGCCATATGTTAACAGCCTGCACAGAAAGTGAGACATTCAACCCTTCCCAATGTGGCCCTTTGCTTTCTTCTCAACTAAGGGATTGTAGCCCTAACAAACCTCAATCAATAGCCATCTGGAGATGGTACACTAAAAATCAGACCAAATTGTCAGTTGCAAGACTTGTCCCGCTTCTAGTTACATGTAAAATAGCTTTGTTAAAATGTACAGGTAGCAGATAAGAAGGCAAGCCACGACCAAAGGGGTGACATTGCGAAAGGGACAAAGGCCAGTCTCACTGCAAACCACTTTTCTTAAACCAGGGTGCTATGCTGTCAGAACGTACCAACAGAGCCATTGGATAATAAAGGAAAGCCAGCATAATTAACTTGCTAAAAAGCTGCTCACACAATGTCACCTTGTACAGGCTTGCTTAAATAGATTTACCCTCCAGGAGCCTTTTATCCAGAGATTTCCCTACCAGCCAAAAGGAAGTTGACTAAAACCAGTGCTACTAAAAATTAAACATGCAAGTAATTAATAGTTGAGAACGGAAAGGTTCCAGAATATGGGTCTGCCATCACAACTTTACAAGGGCGATAGTTGCCAGCCGTTAAAAGAGTGGGCCACAGAGGAATAGGACGGTCACATGTAAGGCATGCTGCAGAACAACAAAAGTTAAAGTGAGAAGCCAACACAATAGAAGGTGGGAATTCAATGTGTGAATAGCAAAATGTATAAGAGTGCTTGCAGTGCAGGGCAATACACCAGACATTCTGTTTAACCTAGACCTACACATGTAGTGGGACTCAAGGTCGCAGAATGCCACCCTGATCCTTAGAGGAGTTACAGGGCAATCCTAATCCAAAAAGTACAAAATGCCCAAAGAATGGAGATCGGGCTGCAAACTTTATGTCCTCGTGCGATAGGGGGCCCTGAGACGAAAGCAAACAGGGATGTGGAATTCCTATTGTCTGACACCCAGGACATTGTTTGGGGTCAAGGACAACACGTTTTCATGTGTTTTTTGTCCTTGGGACAAGTAGGCCCAACCCCCTGCAGCACCAACCCTTTGGCTGCCAGCTTGCAGTACCACATTATGGATCAGGGAGGGGCACTTATGCAGTAAAGGTAATATTGTTGTTCATAAGTTAATGCTGTTCAAACTTATATGTATGGTTCATTAATTGAAAGCCTTTATTATTAGGGTGAGCGTTCCAAATAAATGTTGTATGCTCTGACTGCACTACTGACAGTGGTTCCAGTATAAAAATGGGTACACACGTTTTCAAAGTTTAGCAATATGAGGCTATGTATAATGCCCACAGAATGCTCTGATTTGATGTAAATATTTGTAGAAGCTTGAAAGCAAGATTGATGATTCTTCGCTTTCAAAACAAAATGCTCATAATAAAAGTAAAGCAGGAGAAAAACATTTAGCCTAACTACTGTAAAATGTCAGGTGCCCTTTCTTTGCAGCATCATGAATTAACGTGTTAATGCACGCTAGTATTTCCCAAAAATATTCATAATGGAAAATCAGTGTAACCAGTTTCAATAAGATTATGTTAAACAAAAATAAAAAAGCATTGGCAAAGCCAGTAGTTCTGAAATTGGTGGTCAGCTTTTTAGTTTTGTCAATGTGTGGCTTATTTTAGCATGGTTTTTGTAAAACCGTATTGGTGTGGGAGTTGCCGTTCCCTCAACATTATAACAAACATTGGCAAAATCAAAAAATTTATTTGGTCTCAAAAGCACACAATGTCACAGTAGTTACTGGCACTGAACAAAACTACTTTGTGTACCAATATGCTCCCTGTCAAAGAGAAGAATGCTGTCTCACAGTGAAGTCAGGGGGTGGGGTAGGAGGAGAGGGGGACGAGAGAGAGAGAATGTTAATGACCAAAAAAGGTCACGATCAAAGCCAAACGAAATTAGGAGCCCAATTAATAAAGAAAGTCTCAAAAGTGCACCCATGGTATACATTATGTACAGCCATATGACTTTCGTGAATTCCCAAAAGTAGGACATGAAATAGTACTCCTAGAAAATATTTGTGAACTGCATTTTAGCATGAGCTAATATGCATGTGTAGATGTGCTCATGCAAAAATCTGAGTGTTTGCAAGTTCACTTTCCCTCCAATCGGTTTTCCCCAACTCTGAAAATTACATCTGCCATTGTCAGGAGTACATTTCCAACATTGTTCAGTATGGAAAACAATTAGAGAAGAGTTCTTGAAAACCTTTAAAACATACAAGTTAGTAGGTTTGCACAGATTCAAAAGGGCATTCTAGCCCTGGACCTATTGCTTACCACTACCTTCAGTCCCAGTATGTAGATCTGCGAAAACCTGGCAACATAAGAGGATTGCAAGTATTCAAATAATACTATGATATGAGTCCTGGCATAATCAGAGAGGCTATAGCAGAGCTCTTAATTAGTGAGATTGCTGCAATAATGTGTTGCCGCACTACATGGCACTAAAGGGACAAGTGGATTTTTTTACAGGACAAGATTTATGAAGCAACCTGTCCCATGTACAAGTAGATATTTCATGAAATTCCACACCCCTCCTGAAGACTACCCTTGTATCCTTTAAAGGACGTTTGCTATCCTGACTACTGGGGGCTGGCTGTTACTGTTCTGTGTCTCACGGCTGCAACTAAATAATTACAGGGGGCTGCAGTCCCACTTGTAAACAGCGAGCAAAGGATGGCGATGTACTATAAAAAGTATTGTATTCTCGGTTGCCTCTGGCTTGGTATTCAAGATGTGGTGACTGGGATTACATTGTAACAAATCGCTGAACACTAGGACTACCCGTAAATTAACCCTACCTCCGTGTCAACAAGATTAATAATCTTTAAAAAAAAAAAAAAATCTCCAACCAAAAACTGTTGGGTCTACTTTTGTGATGCATGTTTCATCAATGGTGGGGGTTGCAATAATGAACAAGACTTGGTGTGGAAACGCTGGGTAAAGAACAAAGCAAGGCCATTCTCTGTGACACTTGGGGGATAATGGTATGGGTTATTTATCATCGACACTGCTGTTCTTGCTCCATGCTCCACAATACTGTTTGATTTCTCTTTTTTTTTTATTGCACCTTTACATAGCGCAAACTCAACCAAGGTTTTTGAGAGTTGAACACGGGCACCAGTTACATTACACAAGGACACATTCATTTTTTGTTTTTAGGCACGGGGTGGTAAGGTGATTTGCACAGTATCATAGGATGTTGAGCTGATGCAGAGAATCACACCTGGTTTACCCAGTCCGAAAGTAGGCCACTCAGACCCTAAGCCACATCCTCACCCCGATAAAGAAAAAACTGCTAAAGCAAAATAACGATGAACTTGGTTATAAAATTAACAAGCATCAACAATTTTTCACGGGGTCAGTTAACATTACTATAGCATCTTCGACTGCTGCCATCCATTACACTTAACTTAAATATGATATGTGATATTTGTATTTACTGTAAAATGTGTTTTGTATTGTACACTCATTTCGCTAGTGAAAGACAAGCAAAAAGCATAACCAATGGTACTAAACGGTGAACAGTACATTGGGTAACTAGGAAACGGGCTTACACCCTACCTTTCCCACTTGTTCAAATGGTATGACCGTAGGCAGATATTTAACTTGACAGTCACAAGTTTCCTTATCCCCCTTTGAAAGCACCTTTATGTGTTTCAGTTCAGGATGTGAGGTGTACAAAAACATCATGCAAGGAAATTAAGGCAGTTATGCATTGCCATAGGTCTGTGTGGAGTGCACTTGACAAACAAAAATTTTGTGATATTCCACCCGGCCCTAAGGTTTCCCATATGTTACTACTACTACAGTAAATGTTAAACATCAATGTCAAAGATATTTTTTTCATTTTAAAGTTTGTATTGTATTTTATATGACATTTGTTCTCTGATTTATATACCAACTCGGTATTGCTGTGACAGAACCTTGATTCTGCTTTAACTTGGGGGCATATTATCAAGGGATTTATCTCCGCTTTTTTGGCTTTAAAAGCCAAGAAAGCGGAGATAAAATTATCTCCCTATCAGCAACAGGGTGCTAACACGCAAATTCTCATGTTAGCACCCTTTTTCTCTACGCTTCCCCTTGCATCTCTAATGAGATGCAAAGGGGGTGTTCCAGAGAAAAATAATAGGAAAAAAGTTGTTAAGCGACATTTCTCCTATTATCAAGGATTTCGCTAACCCTGTTAGTGATAAAAAAAAGCAGCGCTAACCGCGGTTAGCACTGCTTTTTTTACACCTGGTATTTTCCTGACTTAGCCATGATATCGTATGGAAGATGGCTATCATGGCTAAGTTTGTGAGCCCCTATCATCACGCTAACGCCAAACTTCAAGAGATTATCGTTGGTTTTCCAGCGATAATCTCTCATTTGGCAGTTAGCGCGAGGATTTTTATCACTTCTGAGATAAACCTTGCTAATAGCAAGTTATCTCTGCGTTCATTTTTGGCGATGCTTAGCATTCAAAAATTTGTTGCTAAGCATAGTTAGCGATAAATATCACTAATCGTTGGTCATATGCCCCTAGGTTTTCTCTGGATTTCATGACGTGCCCACTTTCACTACTTACAGAACGACAGGCCAATGAAAGCGGGCACCACTGCAATAATATATATATGGAAACGGTAGGAGTGAAAAAAGTATCTACAAAAATCATGCACATAAAATGTAACAAAAACTTAAATAACGACTTTAAAACTATGTTGCAGATGATTGTGCTTGATTTCAAAGCAGCAAACACAGGGAGATGACAGACAGAGAGATGAAACTTTTCAGACACTCACCCCCAGTCACAGATATGGATTGAATCAATCAACATTCTTTAGCTCACTTCGCCACCTCAGTTCAGACCCAGCTATATGCAATTCAGTCTTGAGCCTGTGCCTCATGGGAACAGTCCATCCTGACACCGGCTATGATGTGCAATTTAACTCACACCTGCCTCATAGTTTGGCCCTCCCCTGCGGCATAATTCCAGTGGCCCTGGGTATCTGGCAAGCCTCCACAACCTCTGAAACAGACGGTTCATTTCGCAAGGGAGAATTGTCATTAACTCGCTGCTGTTTCGAAACTCACGAACATTTGCGTCAACATATACACTATCAAAAAATAGGAGTCTACGGAGTTCCCATGTCGGAACCACCTCAAAGTGGCTGCATAAAAAAAGCACAAACAAGGTTGCGGTCATTAACGTGCTGGAGTTCGGAGGAGTTCTGACATGAGCGAGGTATGCAGCCATACATTTCTCTTAAAAACGACTCGTTTTCCGATGTATAAGTACATGGCGTTTTATTTTCAGAGGACCATCATCATCGCAACTATGACAGACTGGGAACCACAACCGTAGAAATTGACTGGAATGTTGGGGGGGGGGTTAAAGGTACACACCGAATTAATACCCTGGCTTTCTAAGTACGTTCCCCAGGCACGCACTCACACCCTTTCATCCACAGTTAGATCACGTATATGTAATTTGGGGAGAGGTCTTGCATGGCCGTCCTTTGACCTTCACGCTGTCAGACTGCGGTACTCGGCTGTTGGCGCACAACCAGGAGCGGCCTGGACAACCGGACACATACCTCATAAGATAGTCCCTGAAGTCCTTGCTCTTCAGGTAGTCAATACCCTTGCGGGCCATTAGTCCGGCCATGGTGGCGGCAGCAGTTAGGTGCTCACGGCGGCAACAACCAAAGCTAGCGCTGTCAGCCGGTGTTGGCAGAGGGACTAGCTGAGACTCTGCGCCCGCCCCACCAGTTCAGCAAGACACGCCCACCCCTTGCGTCATTGCTTTATGCACCCTTCGCAAAGAGCCCTTAGAACTACGTCATCATTACGTGCAGCGAGACAAACAACAAAATCGAGGACACAGTATAGAGGTGAAAGCGCCCTTTTGTATATTCGCATGCACTTGACCAGGACGGCACGCTTTCAGTAGCAAGATTTCTTTCCAAATAGCCCCTGAAATCTGTATAGGAAAACATGCTAGCGTTATTTTCGAGAAGCGAGCAATGTTCTTGTAGAAATGCATTGACAAAATGAGATTAATGAAATAAAGTTTTTAACCGAAATTATGTTCAGAAATACTTCCGTTTTGGAAATATTTACATTTTAAAAAATAATACTTCCAAAGAAAACCGAATTTGTAATTTTTTTCTTCACATTACGAAGCCATTTGTAATCATTTCAATATGGCTGCTACTTTTGTGCAAACATAGACAGGTTGTAACTGAAGGACACTGAGTATTCGCTGATTGGCTCTCGAGTATCCGCCTTTCTCTTCTTTCACGCACGCTGTAAAGCAATCAGCTCCAACCACTCCAACCAGCCTCCTCCTCAATGCTTTGATCTGATTGGATCCGAAGGGTTTGGCGTCTGTACGGTTGCAGGTGGTCTGTAAACTTTCGCTGGTTACGGATCACTAGAGCCTGTTTCTGTTGTTAAGCTAGTTCGACGCTCTTCGACCTTTTATCGCCCCAAGGGCGAAAGTAACAACTATCACATGATCTTGCTTGTCTATCTGGAAAGTCTCGCTGACCTCCCTCAATCGTTTCCTGGTTACGCTACTAGGGCCAGATAATTAGAATTCCATTGTTGCTGCGCGTTAACCACCAATACTTCTCGTTTTGCAACGGTATACAGTTATGAGAAATCTAAATAGAGTTAAAAACAGGGCCGGCTTTTGCATTGGTGGCGCCCCAGAACCACCTCCACAGATTCCCTCACTGCCACCAAACAACAGTGCCCCTAATCCTTCCACAGCCTATCTTTCACATGTATTTTATTTATAGCACCACTCTCGTCGTATGTAGGTTGTCAGAGTGCTTTACATTACACAAATGCTATGCAGAGACAGTGAATCATACGAGTGTGTAAATCAATGTATAGCAAAATGTTACATTAGACAACAAGCATTGGCATAGCCAAAAGGTCTCGCCTTTGGGACCTTATAAGTGTTTAGTTATCCAGCACAATATCCTTGGTATATGTAACATCAAGTGTTGCATGGCTAAACACTTATAAGGTCCCAGAGGCGAGAACTATCGGCTATGCCAATGCTTGTTTTGAGTGAGTGGCTTGTGTAGGTATGCCACTGTGAGGTAGAGATGCTGCAAGTGCTTTTACAGGAGCCCCTGAGACATTGCGCCTCTTCAAAATGTATCTTGGGTCTGGGGTAATACTTATAGCCTCTCTTCCCGTGGTGGTGGACGTGGTGGTGGTGGACGCGGTGGTGGTGGCTGTGGTGGTGGTGGCTGTGGTGGTGGTGGACGTAGTGGTGGTGGACCTAGTGGTGGTGGACGTGGTGATGGTGGTGGTGGACGTGGATGTGGTGGTGGATGTGGTGGACATGGTGGTGGTGGACATGGTGGTGGACCTGGTGGTGGACGTGGTGGTGGTCATGGTGGTGGACGCGGTGGTGATGGACGTGGTGGTGGTGGACTTGTTGGTGGTGGACATATTGGTGGTGGTGGTGCATTCTTTAAAGCTAGGGTATGTTGGAACGTCACCAGACCGTGATTTTCTAATGAGTAAAGGGGCCCTGAAAGGACCAGAGATATGAGAGACCAGGCAAAATGCTAATTGTATACCCGTGGGAGATGGGGCAGGAAATAACTTGCAGTTGTACTTGAATGGTGCACTTATGAGAAGTGGAGAAGTGTGGCTCAGTGGTTAGAGGCGGCAGACCCGGAAGCTGAGATCGGCCGTGGACCAGGGTTCGATTCCCCGCCTCGGCGGGTCTTGGGCTCTAAAAATTCCACAGACTCGATAATTCTCGCTCCGGTGCCTACTCGACTCACGGGGTCACACTCTGCAACTCTGGGCAATAGCTTGCTTAATTTCCACTACGGCCCCTCGCGGCGGGATGCCTGGCTTTCACCTTGTGGATACCCTGCCGGGGTATCTCACAGGGGAATACCAGGAAGGGTTCCCTAAGCAAGCGCTTAGATACCGTGTCGGTGATTTGCGCTATATAAATACATGTACATTACATACATGAGTGTGTAACCATGTCTTTTTAATCAGCGGGAATATAAACAATTAAAAGTAAAACTTTGTAAAACAAAAAAAAATCTTTTCATGTTTTATGCGCGAGAACTGCTTTCTTTTCAGGCCACATTCAAAAGTTTGTGTGTTTATTTAAATTGTGCGCACGCACGCAATGGCTGCTTTCTGGGGACTGGGCATGAGGACATTGGAAGGAGCTGCAGCTGTTAGAAGTATGGTGGACAAACAAATTAATCAACGTTATTTTTTCCCTTCTTTATCCTAAGAAACGTGGCACATAACGATTGAAATGGTGCTTTAAATTGGTACCAGTACATCTTGTGCGAGTGGTTCGCTTACTATTTATAGCAGCAATTTCACCATACCCAGGTTTTATGAGCTGCCAGCCACGTGGAGCTGGAATGCAGAGCACTGGAAGTGAGACAGAATGCAACAACGAACACACCTACAGCCCTTAAACAAAGAAATATATGGCTTTGATGAAAGGAAAGGCATTGTTATACGTGAAGTATAAATCTGAGTTGAAAGGAACGACCAGTTTGTGTTTTGTAAATCATCCATTCGTGTTTGTCACAAAGAACGAAGTCTAATTAAATGAAGCTGTTTTACTAAATGATTTACATGGTTCTGCACCTTTACAAGGAAAGATGTTTTAGTTTTGTTGTAGATATGCTTTATCGTCTCTGGAGTCTAACTATTTAACGAAAGTGAAAGTGCATCGTGATCGCGATGCACTTAATTAGCCATGACAGAGAAAAGACAGATGGCGGCTGCGCGCGTGCACACGATCGTGAACACAAGCTTGAGGCAGCGTCTGGTAGCACTTTGAAAACACCCTTACTATAGTTGAGCAAACAGCATATGCGCTGTACTAGGCTCAACCTAAAAAGGGCTACAAGGTGTGCCACCCTGCTGCTGGGCAGTATGTTTTAAGAGTGCTTCATCTGGAGAAACACAAACTCAGGATTTAAAACATAATGAAGTGGCTGGTGCTATTTATACTAATAAGAATGTTTCACCTGCCAAAGGTACCCTTTTAGCAAACTTAGAATAACAAAAGTTGGAGGAATAAAGTTCTAATCCTTTGCCTTGCAGTTTACCTGTAGCTCTTAGAAGGATTGTAATTCACGAACTGCAAGTAGAAAAAAGATATCTATGTCAAACGCAGCAACCCACTGAACTTTCTGCATATAATACACATTTATGACCTTTGTGTTACATGTTGCGCAGAGTTTCGTTGTGTCTCCCCCAGTGTTCCTTAAATTTGCTTGTCCGTCCCTAAAAATTCAAACATTCCTGCTTATCACTCATCCTCACTAAATTCTGAGCCTAATGGCTGTTCCATTCCGCAGCTTTCTTTTAACACGTGCATGCTGGAAATTGTAGTTTTAATTCTCTTCCACTGAACAAACTGGACTAACGCACATTAAAACTCGAGTTTGTTGGAACATGGAGCGCATTCCTGATAAACATGTTGAGGATCCGTGCCAGCCAATTATTGGTGGATGCTACGGTACTTTACAAGCACTCATAACAATGGCGCAAATAGACGCACATTTGTCGCACAACATGTAAATGCCATCGGTGCCAAGCAGGAGCCCGTGCTTGCATGCGAGTTTCGAAGCTCCAGCAGCAGTTCTACTCTTAGGCAACTTGGCAGAATGAAGTAAGTTCCATGTACGAAGGTAGCACGGAAACCGACCCACCAGTGATGAATAACTCCGAAAGCCCCTTGGATAGTAAAGCGGAAAGCAGCAGGCCAGTTCTGTATGCTGCACTGTTTTCCAGCACGCAGCATGCAAGTTAACTTAAGGAACAGGGGAATTTTGGGTGCCAGTGAACGGTGGCAAGGAATTATGGGTATACTAAGCTTCCCACAATTCCCTTGTTAGCTGCTTGCTTCCCATGCCCTTGCAGCTCCCAGAGCTAGCGTTCACCTCAGCTGCAGCACTAGGCCAGCACTCAATGAATTTACAGTGGGCACACACTTTGAACTCCCTAGGAGCGTGCTTTTATAGGGCATGCACAAACAGCGTCCCCAGAATTTGGCGCCCAGGGCGTGGCACAGCTCGCACCACCCTAGAGCCAACCCTGGTTCCAAAGTATCATGTATGAGTACCATGCTCGTTCCAGATGTTGTAATTGTAATCAATTAATTGCATTTTTACAAAGTCAGTAAATTCAGAAATGGCAAGATAACAAGCTTTGGCAATGCCAATTTTTGTTTTGCAGATTTATATAGCGCAAACTCGACCTGAAGGTATTGGAGCGCTTTACATGAGCACCAGTTAAGTCACACAAGGACACATTCTTTTTTTGTTGGGCACAGGAAGATTAAGTGATTTGCCCAGTATAACATATCACAGGATGTGGAGTCGACTCTGAGGCTCGAACCTTGGTTTCTCAGCTCCGAGGTCGGTTGCCTTGAGACCATATCCTCTCCCCAATCGTTGTTGCACATACAAGGGAGTCCTATTGGCAATGCCAGTAGAGATGTCTTTTCAAGGCAGACCCTATGCAAATAATGCGCTGATTACTAACTAGTAATATTCTTTCCTCTTAGTCCTGTTGTATCGTTTTGTGCTGGGCCCAAAACTTATATTTGTTTTTTAAATTATTTTTATCTACCTGTAGCTACCCATTATACTTAATTGGTCCTCTGATGGATCTTGTTAAGTGCTGAAAGGGACTGGATATTTAGAGGATGGGCAATTATCAAATGAGGACCAGGATTTAGATAATTGTTACATTCAGTTGCTGTTCCTTACCTTTAGAAAATCAATAAACCAACCCCAAAAAATATTAATTAAATGATTTACCCGCAAGGAAATAATGAGTCAGAATCAGAAGAGTTTGGTTATTTAATCAGGGCTAAAGAACATTTAAATGAGATAGCATGCATTCCTAAATTGAAACTAATAATAGGTTTAATAATGCAATATCAAATTCTGTGAGATCCAAGGATGTCAGAAGAACAATATTCGTCAGCCGAGCGAGATTTTTCGACGTCTATAGCGTTTGGATCATTAGGAGATCAGTTAAGCCATATACAAATCCTTAGGAATGTTCAGTAAGTTCCAAGTGACCAGTTCCAGTTAGTTAAAGACAGTAATCTGTCTCAGTCCATTGCCGTAACACCAGATTCACAACAGTATGACTCGAACCCTTCAGCCAAAAAGGTTCCACTGTTCTAGCATACCAGCTAGCAGCAGTTTGCAGTATTACAGATGTCTAAACCGTCTATCCCACGGCTGTAAAGCTGATCACACACATGCTGTTAACCCAGTTTCAAGATGTGAACAATTATACTCCAAAAGTTTCCAGTCTGACACCCCATGATGTCATCAGTCTTGCCAGACCACTGTGTCTCATTGGTCGTCTTCGATAGGATGAGGATAATGTAGTAGGTAAAAAGTGTACAATCCAGAAGAATTAATTAATTCAAGTAACATAGTTTACTTAAATCACTGTAAGCTCAGTCATTTGAACAATGAGGTATTAAGAGAGTAAGGGAAAGCATGCTCTTGAATTGTCGCCAGTCCTTTCTCAAGCATCTGTTCTAGTATGTAACAGATTTTATTGCAAATACAGTTAAGCTGTGCTTGGATGTCAAAGGAAACAATTGAAAGTTAGAATACAAATGGCAACTTTACTAAAAGTTCCCATAGACTTCAGACTGTTCAGTTTATGAATTCACATTTGTAAAAGGAAGCACGATTAGAGGCCTACATGAAAGGCAGCTTATTCACGATGAATTATGCTAAAATATGAATCTTGCATTGAATAGCAAATAATACTCATCTCACAATTAATTGCGTTAATAAACACTTCAGTTGTATCATAATTGTGTCATGTAAGTATAGGATACTCATAAAATTCTCAACTGTCAGCGTTAACCACATATAGAATATGTGGATATGAAAACAACATTTTCCAGCTATCGCAACAAGAATTTTAGATTCTATTAAGGACAAGGAGGTGAGGATTATGCTTTCTCAATTTCTTTACTGACTCACAGCAGCCATTGAGAACAAAGTAACATTAGTAAAAAACTTGATTTCCCATGAGGCCTTGAACCACGCCTCTTCAAACAACCAATAGCAACACATTACATTCTACAAAATAGTGAGGCATCATCTTGGCTTCCTCTTTCTTTGCAAACCAGTTCTTAAGTGTCCAAAAATAAATGACAGTCTTGACTCTCAACGGAGAGTAATAACAGCAACAGCAATTCTCAACGGAGAACATGATCCAAGGATCTTGGGTACATAAGTCATCCTCCAACAACGATGTGATCCATGCCAGGGAACAGCAAAGCAGTAATTCTGTTTAGAATCAGTTCCTAAAAATAGAAACAGTTATGAAAATAAAGAAACCCAAAAGATTCAACATTTCAGGATGGGAACAACATGTTTAAGTATATATGTTGCAACATTAAAGTTGACATCATACATGTCCCAATGGGTGGGATAATTCTCGCCTCCGTGTCCTTAATAGAATCTAAAATTCTTGTTGCGATAGCTGGAAAATGTTGTATTCTATAGCAGGACCGGAGGCTTCAGATTATGCTGGTTCAAAGCTCATCAGCAACGACAGAGGAAACATGCGTAATAGTTTTGTAATAAGATGTTTTAAACATTGAATCCGAAGACCAGTCAGCCGCCTTAAGGATGTCTTCCAATGTAGACCCCAATATATATGCTTTAGAAGCCATAGCACCTCTGGCAGAATGAGCACCTTACACAGAAATGTGAATTCCTGATTCAGACATCACCCATCCTACCCAACGCACCAACGTGGCCGCTGAAACAGGTTGGAAGGGCTTTTGGATTGCTAACAACAGTTGACCCAAGGGATCAGTCCTATGTGCTAAGGTACATTCTTCATAAGTTTTCAAACATTGTAAAACACATAATTTAGCATGGTTTGGAAAGGCAGGATACTCAACAGAACTTGACATGGTCTTGGTTCGTCTCGAAATGATGAAAAAGACACTCTGTGGCGAGAACATCCTTCCTGCCAAATCTAAAGCACGTACATCTGAAACCCTGCGAGAGGAGATCAGACACAAGATTATTGTAGGCTTGGCCGATAACTGTTTTAATAATACATTATTTTTCTCTGGCTAAGATTCCAACAAAGACAATATTTTAGAAACATCCCACGACGTGGTATATCAGGGTCGTGGAGGTTTAGCCACTCTAATGCCTTTGAGTAATTTACACACCACGGGATGCATCCCCACCGGCTTCCCTTCAATGGGATTATGTCCAGCTGAAATAGCTGACCTAAAATTATTCACAGACCTATAAGAAAGACCAGATTCTGCACATTCTGACAAGAAATTCAATACTTTCATGACATCTGATCCCAAGGGATCCACCTGCCGTTGAAAGCACCAACCCATCCATCGCTTCCATGAAGCTGAATACCGTTTACGGGTAGATGGAGCCCAAGCTTGATGTATAAACTCAGCAGACGCCGTTGAAAGGCCCTCAATTCGCTTGTGTCGCCTGAGAGCGTCCAGACCATGAGGGATAGTTGGTTCTGCAGGAGCAGTGGATGCGGTGCTCCCACTGGGTCCTGGAGAAGCATTGGAAACACAGGGAGCTGAAAAGGTAAGTCCACTGATAACTCAAATAGTGTCGGAAACCAAGACTGAGTCTTCCCCAAGGGTGTGACCAACACTACTGACGCCACCTGTCGACGAATCTGGGCTGCCACTCGCGGGATCAGATCAAAAGGCGGAAAGGCATAATTCCTATGCGGTCCCCAATGTTGAAGGAACTAATCCGTTCCCTTCGCCATCGGGTCAGGTCTCCAACTGAAGAAAAACGGGAGGTGAGCGTTGAGGCGAGATACAAAGAGGTCTATCAGGCAGGGACCTCGCATACCCATGATCTGAACAAACAAAGAGGGATGAAGCCTCCAGTCTCTTTAATCTCTCAGGAACCTGGAGTTCCAGTCCGCTACTTGATTGAGTTTGCCAGGCAGATATTCCGCCACCACACTGATCTTGCGATCTAGGCAGAAATGCCAAAATTCCTTCACAATGTTGGCTAGCATCCGGGATCTTGTCCCCCGTAGGCGATTGATGTAGCGTACCACTGACACATTGTCCATCCGAAGGAGGATGCAACAATAGCTCTTCAGCGGGGATCGACTTTATGGCAAATGAATCCGCTAGTAGTTCCAGGCAATTGATGCGCAACTTTAACTCGTCGGTCGAGCAACATCCGCCAGTTGCAAAGTCTCCACACCGAGCGCCCAAACCCCATCGGCTGGTGTCGGACTCTATTATGACGTCCGGAGAGGCGCCAAAAATAGCTCTTCCGTTCCAAGCCGCAATATGTTCCAACCACCACAGAACTTCTTCTCAAGCGTCCTGGGACAGCGGAATCAGATGGTCGTAGGAAAATCTTTTTTGTAGATAGTAAATGTTTAGTCATTGCAAGGCCCTGTAATAAAGGGGGCCTGGAAAGATGGCTTGGATAGAGGATGCCAGAAGGCCTACAATCCTTGCTAATACACTTAATGAGACCATCTGTTTGGACAGAGTTGATTTTATCTCCCTCTTGATGGATCTGATCTTTGTCATGGGCAGAAGCAATTGAGCTGAGACTAAATTTATCTGAAACCCCAGGAATTCTATCTGTTGATTCGGAATGATCATGGATTTTTTTATATTTGTCACAAAACCTAACTCCTGTAATAGTGACATCATCCAATCCAAGTGAATAAGGAGAAGGTCCCGATCCTGAACTAGGATCAGCATATCTTCGAGATAGACTATCAGTTGCACTCCCATTTCTCGCAGGTGCGTTACCACCGGTTTTAGCAGTTTGGTAAATACCCAAGGCGCTGATGACAGGCCGAATGGAAGTGAGCGATATTGGTACCTTTGCCCTTTCCAGGAGAACTGAAGGAATTTCTGATGAGAAGGGCAAATGGGAACTGTGAGGTAAGCGTCTTTCAGATCCAGCCTGACCATCCAATCCTGTATATACTAGTGATTAGAGTTATCTCTAAATACATAGGGAAGGGATACAAATGGATACTCTCTAAGAGTCACATAGAAATGGTAGAGTGTACAAAGGTCTACTACATATACATTATATTTTCACACTAGAACGGCTCGTTGGACCTCTGTGCCCATGTGCGCATCTGAGGCTTGTGTTTACAAGAGCCCGGAAAACATGTTTTAAAAACGCCTTATGGCTGTTTTTGTGCTTATATTACTGAATACTTAGGGACTTATTTACAAGCCCCTTGTGCCACTTTTGCGTCATTTTTAGCATGGGAAGATACGTAAAAGTGGCGCAAGTGGCTTCTAAATACGGCCCTTAAATTCTGCTGTGGATCACAAGGCCAATGTGATTGCAAAGGCATTGTGACCAGAAGCAGCCAGTCGTACTAATCCATTCATTTAAATATTCTCACAAATAGGAGGAAGTGAGTGTTTTTTGATGAAAACAAGCTTGCTTTTTTAATAGTGTTTAATATATATACACCAATATCAACACACAGGCAGACACAGTGGGACCCCAGTGGGACGCTCACAGCCCCATTAAAGAAATGGCAGCGCCATTAAAAATTATCCAGCGTTAACGCCTTAATCCTGTCATAGTGAGATTGAGAACAGATTACTATAGGAATAAGTCCCCAATGTTGTGAGTCTTCCTTTTGCACTGGAATGCCAGTGTAAACAACAGAACAAGCATTGGCATAGCCTACAGGTCGCTCCTTTGGGACCTTCTAAATGTTTAGCCATGCAACACTTGTTGTTGCACCAAGGATATTGTTAATGTTTTTCCTAGAGAGAGATCCGTGACTCATGGAAAGGTAGCACAGAAGGTTAATGTGCCTGCTGCTGCAAAGAACATGTACCTGATGCAGATCACAAAATGCTGTAAATAGGTCAGTGAGTCACTGTATTTGTCAGAGAAATCATTTTGTCACTTGCAGTTCGTAAGTAAAAATCCTAACATACAACAGTGAGCTATTGAAAACTGCAAGGTAAAAATTGTACTGTTATGTTCCCCCCCCCCAGGCTTTGTTTGATTACCCCAATGTCTCAAAAATAAATTGTTATTTTTTTTTTCCAGCACCTGGTAGTTTGTGACCTGTTTAGTTGGTTGTTTTGTTGTTTGCAGTTTAAATAAAAAAAGTTGTTTGTTTTGTTGTTTGCAATTTAAACAAGCATTAGGAATGCATTAGGGCTCAGGTTTGTTTGAGTTTGAGATAATGGCATTGTAAATGGCAATGTGTTTTAGGCATGTGTTTTGGCATGGAAGCATGTGGTGTGTGTTGGAGATATGTGTGTCGGATTGGAATGTTATCAATGGTGGCATGCTGCACTTTAACGCATTATCTTTAAAAGGTAAAGTGCAGCATAGTGCGATAGGTACAATATTAATTGGTTGATGCGTTATCAATTGGTGTGTGCATTGATGTGTGGTGGATGTGTGTGCCTGTAGGAATTGTGCAGTGATGGCTGTTGGTGTGTGTGTTTGGTGGAAGCGTGTAGTGGTGGCTTAAGGTGTGTATGACTGGTGGTAGCGTGCAGTAAGAGCTGTTACTGAGTGTGGCTGTCAAGTGTACAGAGCTGGATGGTAATGCGTGTGGTTGGTGAAAGGGTGCACTGACAGCTGTTGATGATTGTGCCAATTGAAAGAGTGGCTGGTGCACTGTCAGCTGTTGGTGTGTGTGTGTGTGTTTGGTGAAAGTTGCACTGACATTGTTTCTTGTGTGCGTGGGTGTTTAGCGGCACTGATGCATGATCGTGTTTGTTTTTGGTGAAAGCGTACATTGATGGTTGTTGGTGTTTGTGCCTGGTGAAAGCATTCATTGATGGCTGGGGTGTGTTGTTGTGTGTGTTGTTTTCTGTGTAGTGGTGAGTGTGTGGTGGTGAGTCCGTGGGGGTGAGCCTGGGGGGGTGAGTGTGTGGTGGTGAGTGTGTTGTGGTGAGTGGTGACGTGTGTGTGGTGTTGAGAAAGTGAGGTGTGTGGTTTGTGTGTCTGTTATGTGTGTGTGGTGTATGTGTGTGTGGTGTGTGTATAGTGTATGTGTGTGGTATGTGTGTGTGGTGTATGTATGTGTGGTGTTTTCTGCACACTCACACACTGCCCCTACACATTCACACAATGCTCACCCGCACACTCCCAATGTCACCCTGCATAGTCACACACTGTTTATCCTGCACACTCATTCTGCACACTCACACAATGTGCACCCTGCACCCTTACACACTGTCTCTGCAGTCACTCTGCACTCAGTCACTTTACACTCACTCTGCACTCACTGTCACTCTACAATCACTCTGTACTCACTCACTCTCGCACTCACTCTGCACTTACTGTCACTCTGCACTCACTCTGCACTCACTGTCAATGTGCACTCACTCTGCACTCACTGTCACTCTGCACTCATTTTGCACTCACTGTCACTCTACACTCACTTTGCACTCACTGTCACTCTCGCACTCACTCTGCACTCACTGTCACTCTGCACTCACTGTCTCTGTACTCACTCTGCACTCACTGTCACTCTGCACTCACTCTGCACTCACTGTCACTCTGCACTCACTCTGCACTCACTGTCACTCTGCACTCACTCTGCATTCACTGTCACTCTGCACTCACACTGCACTCACCGTCACTTGCACTCACTCTGCACTCACTCGCTTACACTCTGCACTGATTGTACACTCACTCTGTACTCTGGACTTACTCTGCACTCTCTCTTATTCTGCACTCACTCTGTTTCTGCAATTATTCTGCAATGACTCTACACTCACTCACTCTGCACTCACTCTTATTATTATCTCTCACTCATACTCTACACTAAACCTGCACTTACTCTTTCTGCACTTACTGTGTCTGCACTCTGCAGCTTCTCTAACTTTCCACTCACTCACAAGCTGAAGTCAATCACACGCTTCACTCACTCTCACTGGACAATAACTCTGCACTCACTCTTTGTGCACTCACTGTCTCTGCACTCTGCACCTGCTGTCAATTTGCAGCCACTCACTGTACAAGCAACACTCACCCTGCACGCACTCTGCAACGGCACTCATTTTGCACCTGAACTCACTGTGAACTCACTCTGCACTCAGAACTCTGCACTCACTCTGCACTCACTGTCACTCTGCACTCACTGTCACTCTGCACTCTGCACTCACTGTCACTCTGCACTCACTGTGCACTCACTGTCACTCTGCACTCACAGTAACTCGTCACTCACTCTGCACTCACTACACACTGTTCACCCTGCACACTCACACTGTTTACACTGCACACTCACGCACTGCAGTCACTGTGACCAGTGCCTATGTGAAAGCGCAGTGCCGGTGTGTGTGAGCAGCCTGTGTGTGTATGTAGTGCCTGTGTGTGTGAACAGTGTCTGTGTGTGTGAACAGTGTCTGTGTGTGTGAGCAGCGTCTGTGTGTGTGAGCAGTGCCGGTGTGTGTGCGCAATGCCGGTGTGTGTGAGCAGCCTGTGTGTGTATGTACTGCCTGTGTGTGTGAACAGTACCTATGTGTGCGCGCAGTGCCGGTGTCTGTGTGTGTGAACAGTGTCAGTGTGTTTGAGCAGTGTCTGTGTGCGAGCAGTGTCTGTGTGTGAACAGTGCCTGTGTGTGAGAAGTGCCTGTGTGTGTGAGAAGTGCCTGTGTGTGTGAGAAGTGCCTGTGTGTGTGAGAAGTGCCTGTGTGGGTGAAAAGTGCCTGTGTGTGTGATGTAGTGCCTGTGTGTGTGAACAGTGCCTGTGTGTGTGAACAGTGTCTGTGTGTGTGAGCAGTGTCTGTGTGTGTGAACACTGTCTGTGTGCGAGCAGTGTCTGTGTGTGAACAGTGCCTGTGTGTGTGAGAAGTGCCTCTGTGGGTGAGCAGTGTATGTGTTTCTAAGCAGTGTATTTGTGCGTGAACAGTGCCTGTGAGTGAACACTGCCTGTGTGTGAACAGTGCCTGTGTGTGTGAACTGTGCCTGTGTGTGTGAACAGTGTCTGTGAGCAGTGTCTGTGTGAGTGAGCACTGTCTGTGTGCGAGCAGTGTCTGTGTGTGAACAGTGCCTGTGTGTGTGAGAAGTGCCTGTGTGTGTGAAAAGTGCCTGTGTGTGTGAAAAGTGCCTGTGTGTGTGAGCAGTGTATGTGTTTGTGAGCAGTGTCTGTGTGCGTGAACGTGCCTGTGTGTGTGAAAAGTGCCTGTGTGTGTGAGAAGTGCCTGTGTGTGTGAAAAGTGCCTGTGTGTGTGAGCAGTGTATGTGTTTGTGAGCAGTGTCTCTGTGCGTAAACAGTGCCTGTGTGTGAACAGTGCCTCTGTGTGAACAGTGCCTGTGTGTGTGAGAAGTGCCTGTATGGGAGAGGTGTGGCGCCGCGGCCAGGGCGACTGACGCTGGAATCTGGGGATCAGGGTTCGATCCCCGGCTCCGGCGGCAGGTTAGCCCAGCACCATGTGACTCTGGGCAATAGCTTGCAAATCTTCCCTACGGCCCCCAGCGCCTAGAGACCCTTACGGGTGATTGTGCGCTTTACAAATGTGGATTATTATTATTATTATTATGTGTGTGAAAAGTGCCTGTGTGTGTGAAAAGTGCCTGTGTGTGTGAAAAGTGCCTGTGTGTGTGTGCAGTGCGGGTGTGTGTATGTAGTGCCTGTGTGTGTGAACAGTGCCTATGTGTGCACGCAGTGCCAGTGTGTGTGAGCAGCCTGTGTGTGCATGTACTGCCTGTGTGTGTGAACAGTTCCTATGTGTGTAAGCAGTGTCTGTGTGCGAGCAGTGTCTGTGTGTGAACAGTGCCTGTGTGTGAGAAGTGCCTGTGTGTGTGAGAACTGCCTGTGTGTGTGAGAAGTGCCTGTGTGTGATATTCACATTTTTCAAAAATCATTTGTATTGCATGAATAAAATTGTGTTTTTATCCTGTTGCATATAGTACCAATTTTTATTAACTGGTACATTACCGATTACTCATGCAGTAAACAGGAAAACGCTGGAGGGAAAGTATATAAATGCCAGCTACTGCCATCAACAACGTAAATAATGGTTTAGGCACGTGCTGCAGCATCGCACTTTTTTATTTCCTCATTTCCCTGGCTGAACACAAACTGACTTTCCTTAGCTGTTATCTCATCTCCCATGGTATTACGGAAATTGTTCTTTCTCTGTGCTAAACTTAGGTTGTGCTACCGACCAAACATTACTGGAATACAAGAGATAGAAATAATAGAATGAGACTAGTGAAAGTAACAGTACACAATACCTTAAAATAATATTTCCAGCCGAGTGCATACTTCATTGGCCATCAGGAAAATCAAGCGTGTAGGGTCAAAATACAAAAAAACGATTATGTAGGCTTACAGCAAGTTTTGGACACTCGAGGTACAATGAGGCGGCTACCACAACACTAAGGCGAGGAGGCGGGGATGGACGGGCGAGTGGTGAGGCGTGACATGAGCCCCTTTGATGAGATAAGGAGAATGCGGCTAAATGTGGGACAGTTCGTAAGCCTGTGAAAATAATGATTTAGGCACGTGCTGCAGCATCGCACTCTTTTATTTCCTCATTTCCCTGGCTGAACACAAACTGACTTTCCTTGGCTATTATCTCCCATGTAATGAACACTGTGTGTCTCATTTCCGCCGCACAACCAAGCCAGCTCTTCAAAGGCCAACACTTACACATGAAAGGATGCAGACGAACGCGCGCACACCAAACTCACTGCAGACTGGTGAACGCGCCCGACCATCTGGATTCTATTACCGCGGCACCCTGACAGCTCGTAATTGAAAATTTATTACACTCCCCTGCGCATAACCGCACAGAATATGCAGGAAGTGCCGAAACTGAAATCCATATGGCCTATTGCGTGAAGGCTACTACAAACACAGCACCGCAAGGACCAATTACCATGCAGGTGGCACCAAAAACTACCGAAAAATCTCGCACACTGAGGAATTTTTACTACACTTTTCTGAGCCCCATAACAAAACGGCTCGGAGCTCCGCCCCACTTCTGACGAAGTGGTGACGTAGTCCGAGCCCTAATAAAAACCATCTGTGAGGTTCTCAGCATTGTATCTTGAACTCTGTTATGAAGCTCTGTGGTTATACTGAATAAGCAGCTACCTATGTTATATGACATCTCTTTAATAATGTAATACCTGCACTTTCACAATTGCTTTATTAACCTTCCTGCTTTCTCAAATTTGCTTGAAAATTCACCATTTTTCCACTATTTTTTCAAAATTTTCTCGGGGGGAATTCACCCCCGAACCCTCCTTAGGGGGTTCAGGCTCGCTCGCTACGGTGCAGTATGATTAGCATTTTACGTGCCACCACTTTCAAATGTTACCAGCCACCACTGAACAAGAGCATCTGTCAGCGCGGCGCTTTACGGTGGCACATACATGATAAGGCTGCCTTGCATGTTGCACGCGGGGAGCGGTGGACCAACAGAGTTATCCTATGCAATGAACATTCAGGATAATTTGTAATACTGCCATGGACAAGGCTGGAATGCAACGGAGAATGTGGCGGATACCAATCAGTATATAAGCGCTTATAACACGTCTGCTCTGTAGCGCCTACACTGAGCATGTGACATTAAAAAGAATGCCAGGCTTATCAGTGCACTGGTATTTCAGCCTGGTAAAGTGTTGACACGAGTCCTTTGCTATTATTAGGTGTATTTTACCAGTGAGTCTGAGAGAATAATTCAATAGTGTGTGTGTAGTCACATACATACATATTGTATGTATGATGCATGAATGTTTAGTTACATACAGCTGGAAGACGCATCACTCTTGAATCCAGAGCACACAAAAAATGTGAAGCTGAGAGGGGTGCGGAATAAACAGATCTTTCAGCGGTATATCCCCTCATTTATCAGGCCTCGTGCAATCGATACCCGAAACTGAGAAACATATGACGGCTGTCTGCGGTTGAAAATAGTATCTCCGCGTGGAACGGGTGGCAAGATTTCATCTGAAAAATTTGTTAAAAAGAAAGCAGCACAGGGAAAACAATCAGATATAAACCATCCTTCTGCTTCCCCCCTGATATCAATAATAAATATGGCTCGTCTCTGCGCGTGGCACGGATAGAAAGCGGATCCCGGGTGGGCCTAGCAGGTGACCGGAGCTGTTGTCACTGACACTGTAATATAGCTGGCTCTGCAGGTAACAGCCGAATGCAGGCCATTTGTCTGTAGTAATAACCCTTTTAAACACAACAACACGTCCTCAGAGGATACTTCCATCAGATGAGCATCACAGTGAGCTCTTGTTTGAAAGAATCTGAACAAAAGGCGCTGTGATACCAGGAAGTGTGCGCGCTCTTTTTATTTGTAGGTGTGTGTGGAGTGCAATCACAGTTAGACACAGCAGCGAGCAGCCTCTGACGGGGGCGCACACATTGCGACTGCGAGAAGGAGGCAGGGGGCAGGCGATGGGATCGGCTGCCTCAGTTGTGGTCAGGGGTTCGTTGACGGTGGCCTTGGATAGCAGATCTTGGCCCTAGCACTCTGTTTAGCTGCTGCGCTCCTTGCTCTCCTTCCGTCAGTGGGCGGCCTGCTTCAACAAAAATATGTGCTGGGATTTTAAGGCTACATACTGGCTGACAGTGAGCTTTGCGAACCTGAGGTTAAACGGGGTCCAGCCTGTGGGGGTCAGATAGAAACCGCGTGAGCCTCGGGGTGGGGAGAAGACAGGGTGGCATGCACATGGGTGACTGTTGAATATAATAAATTATTATTTACCGTCAGACTCAGAGGAGGCCTGGCGGGCGGCAGAGTAAAAAACTTACTTGGTGGACGCAAAAGCACGGTCCGGACCGTCCGTAGTAGGCACACAGTCAGCACACAACGACGACGAACTGGTCACGCGTCTTGTCTTCGTGACTCTCCACAGACTCTGCAGTTCTACTTTCACTTTACTGTGTGAATGTGTTCTGGGTTTCACTTTCTGGCAGCAGTGTGCCACGCGCGGTGACGTCCCAACAGCGTAGAAATGGCCAATCACCTCGACATGGCTGGATATAGCCATATGGTGATTGGCCATACAGTGCGGCCCCTCAGCAGAGCAGCCAACACCCACACGCGGCACCATCCTGCTGCAGCAGCCAATCCTGGCGTAGCGTTAACAGCAACACTGCACCAGGATTGGCTACGAGCAGGATACTATCTGCCCATTATGAGACCGGGGCCCCGGGTCCCTGCCTGACAGTGCCCTGTGTCTCGAGTGCTATAGAGTGGGGGAGTGAAGGTCTACCACTGTGCGCATGCGCGGGCCAGTCAAAATTTGTACTATTCCTGTATTCCACATGCGCATTGCGCAGTACTAGTACTCAGCTATTCTCTGCCTGTGTGCTGCCTGTCACTCTCTGCCGCAGCCCACGGCCCACTTCCTTATACGATGCCCGATTCTGTCGGGCTTGTCCCAGGGCCGGTAGCGCGCAGTGCGCTCAGATTTATTTTCATCAGATGCATTTTAAAACCCTTTAAATGCATGTGTTGGCAGACAGTGCGGTCGTCCATGGCTAGTGGGGCAATGCCCCAACGCCCCCAATGGAGGCACCGCCACTGGTAGTAGCAGAGATGTTTCACCTGAACGGGGCGGCAGGGGCTGAGCTGCAGGCACCAGACAAAGCGAAGCATGGAAGATCGCAGGAGAGGACCGACAGCAATGCTGGGGGGCCTCCAAGCCTCTCAGGAGGGGGAGAAGGAGCAGCCTGCACGAGCCACGGGGGAACCCAGGAAAACTGACTGCACTCAGAAAGGAGAAGAGACTCCTGGGGACTTAGCCAGAGAGTGGCACCAGGATTTGGAAGATAACACCCCGAGAACCCCCAGGACTGTCCCTTCGCACTACCAGATTAGGGAGACCTTGGAAGGGGCATTAAAAGGGGTGGATGGCGTGAGAGCCCACTGCAAGCCTGAAAGATAGCCCCGCAGCGCAGGACTTGTGGAGTCCCTGTGGTTATAATACCAACTGAACTCAGACGATGATTAGGGGTATGGAACTATGTGGATTAACAGAAGTGGCCCCACGGAGGGCACAGAGCGCCACCCATTGTAAGACTGCTGAAGCCTGAGGATACATGACTCCATTGAAGGAGAGATAGACCGTACACAGAAGAAGCCCGTAATACTGATCGGAGATGCTACGTGATCTGAGAGACCCACATTCTTGCGGGCACTCAGCCTGAAGAGAGGAGTGGCTGCGTGGGCAAATGGTAAAAGTACCAAAACGTAGGGGGCACAGTACCCTCAGCATGGGGGTTGGGGGGCAGTGCCCAGACAGATGATGATGAGGACAGCCCGAAATTGGGGAAGGACGCCTCTAACACGCAGCCTACTCTGATGGACATTATGCAGGCCATCACAGCCTCCTGAGAGACACTAGAAATAAAAATTGACACCATTGGCACAGACTTAAGTCTACTGAAAGACGACCACCGTCGATTAGCAGAGAGGGTAAAGACCACGGAAAAGACACTCTTTGACCTTCCCACATAAGTGACAGAACTGCGAAATTCCCTCAGGGACATCGAAGCCAAGGTGTGGATCCTGGAAGTGAGAGCAGAAGGCAGTGAAGGGAGGTTTCGTAGAAATATTCTGTGCATAGTGGGGATTCCGTAGAGAGAAGAAGGAACAGATATGGTGCAGTTCCTGGAAGACTGTCTCAAGACCAAAGTGGCTTCAGAGGGGCTTTCAATATTCTATGCGATGGAGTGGGCACATAGCGTCTATCCAGGATCCCTAAACTGGCAGCCACTCCACAACCTATAGTGGCACAGCTTCTTCACTTCAGAGACCGAGACCACATCCTCAAGCAGGCCCACCAGAAAAATGGCCTACAAGTGGGAAACCGTAATGTGATGGTGTTCCCCAACTTCACTAGAGAAGTGCAAAGACAGAGAGCTTCATTCTTGGCAGTTGAAAGGAAGCTGAGGTAGCGACAAGTCCCATATGCAATGTTGTTCCCGGCACGGCTGAGGGTGGTTGGCCAGGCGGGGGTGCAGTTCTTTCAAACACCGCAAGAAGCCTGGGAATGGCTAGACTCTGGACTCAAAATGCGGGAAAGATCCCTGGAATCAGTGACAAAGAAGAAGGTAGGGGATCAGGTAAACCCAGGGTGCTTTCCTTGGCAGAAGCTAGAGAGGAGCAGCACAAAGCACTCATGCCGGTGGCGGAGCTCAGTCAGGTGGTATCCAGCCACAGATCAACTCAAAGGGCCCTTGAATTGGGATGCTTGGATTGCTCACAAGTAACAAGTGCAGCTGAACCCTTGGAGATGGATCTCCCAAAGATGACGCCCAAATCTGTGGATGAAATCATTTAAGTGAAGACGGGGGAGGCTGTGAGAACAATGATCCTATCAGAACATGTCCTTTTGCAAGCAGAGCTGGTGACAGGGCTGAGGGCTCGCCCGGAGGCAAGATGGGAGACTGGGTGTGAAGCTGGGGCTGAAGGTCCAGATATAGAGATGGGGGGATCCAGCTAGCAGGGCACCTGAGCCCAGTCTCTAGTCTCCACAACCCCAAAGTTATTAGGCACTTTATATTTTCTTTTGGTTTGGATGGGATCTGGACTACCTTTACCTGTCCTGGGGAGGGTGAGTTGGGGGGTATTGTTTGTTTATAGGGTTACTTTTAGGGGACAGACGTGTCAGGGGCAAGAAAGCAGGTGGGGAGTTGTTAGCACCAATCCAATGGTACCCGCAATAGACCTTAAGTGCATCTTGTGGAATGTGCGAGGGATGCAAACCATGACTTAGGGCCATATGTATCAAGCAAATTCGCATTCGCAAAGTCCGAAATTCGCAGAATTTCGGGCTTTGCGAATGCGAATTTGCTAAATGGTATGTATGAATGCAAAATGATTGGGATTCAAGGAATCGGTAAAAATGCGAATCCCTATTTTGCGAAATTGGCCAATCTGCGATTATTCTGCGGTTCCCTACATTTGCGAGTTCTCAGTTTGCGAAATTCGCAAACGGAAAATCGCAAATGTAGGGAATCGCAGAAATATCGCAGAATGGCCATAATCGCAAAATAAGGAATCGCAATGGTATGTATTAAAAAATCGCAATTAGCGATTTTAGAAAATTCGCAAATTACAGAATCGCAATTACCACCAAGTAGGACCAGGTGCAAACTATTTAAGCAGCAACAGAATTCCACAAACTGTTTACCACAATGGCGGGGCTTTAGCTGATAGTTAGGAGGATGCGTCTGAGAGCTGCTGCACAGAGGAGGATACGCCAGGAGAGGATATTCCGTTTGCGCGTCAGCATCTCCCAGCGCCTTGAGGAGGCGCTCTACACCCATTACAGGCTGGAGGAAGACAGCATTAATGATTTAATTGCAGAACTCAGACCCTACCTTGAACACCCCACACGCAGGACAAATGCCATCTCCACTGAAATACAGGTCCTGTGTTCATTACACCTGTTGGCCTCTGGAAGTTTTCAGGGGTGATTGCTTCAGCAGGAGGGGTGTCACAAAGTGCCCTTTCGCGATTCTTCCATGCCTTTCTAGATGCCATGGTTCTGAGGATGCAACATCACATTTACTTCCCCAGCACCCCACAGGCACTAGCACAGACAAAGCAGGACTTTTATCAAATCTCGCATTTCCCACACGTGATAGGATGCATAGATGGCACACATGTTGCTATATCCCCCCCTCAAGCAATGAATACATCTTCAGGAACCGGAAATGCTACCACTCACTGAACATTCAGGTGGTGTGTGATGCCAAACACATCATTACTGACATTGTAGCAAAGTATCCTGGCAGCACACATGACGCATTCATCTTCTGTCACAGTGGGATATACCGTAGACTCTCAAGAGGGGAGTTTGGCGAGGGATACCTACTCGATAAATACCTTCAGACATAGGGATCATTTGTACTAACTACCATGTGCATTTCACAGACTAACCATTTAATTTCAAACCCACAGGTGACAGTGCATATGCAGTACGGGATTTCATCTTGACTCCCTACCTCAATCCCACCAATGCTAGTGAACGCAGGTACAACTGGGCACACATTACAACCAGAGGCACCATCGAACGGACCTTTGGGATTTTGAAAAGCAGATTTCGGTGCCTCCATAACAGTGGAGGTGCACTCCAATACAGCCTCAATACGTGTTGCAAAATAGTGGTAGCATGTGCCATGCTGCATAATATTGCCACAAGAAAAGGCACACCAGTGGAGCTGAGTGATTCAGGATCCTCTGACATTGAGGGGCCTGGACCAGGACCAGGACGTATGGTAGCTGGGAGAGCTGTTGCAGCAGCTGGGCGCCAGAGGCGTGATGAGATTACGCACAACTATTTTTAGGTAAGACAAAATGCCAAATCTTGTAAGTGTGAATGTGGTATTTTAATCCTTACTTGCCGGAAAAATTGTAACAAAAAACGTTCAGGCATAGTAGTCATACTACATATGTGTGGCACATGTTTCAGTCACAGTGCTAAAAAGAAAAAAGGAGTGAGTATAGAGTGAGATGTTGCACAGCCTGATGCTAATTTGAAGGTGTAGGCCTACTGGTCCTGCCACTACGGCGCCTCTCCAAGGTGGGTGGTGGGGTGTTGCTGCTCCGACCTGACTGCACGTCCTCTTCACTTGGAGTTAGTAATCCAGGCCCTGTTGTGCGTACTTGCCACAGCTCATCCACAGCAGTTGTTACTTGCAAAAGTGCATTTGCAATATCCTGTGCAGCATGTGTGAACTGACGCTGCATCTCAATGCTGCGCCTGGCCTGGATGCTTGTTGTAGCCGCCAATCGGTTGATGGCCCGGGTATACCGATCTTGGCGCTGCAAAGCTCTGTGCCTAGCAACACCCTCTGTGCGCAATTCCTCACATACCGCCTGTAGGCCATCCCGCAGTTCATTCCTCAGTCCCCTGAAGCCTTCCCTCACCTCCCTTTGTAACAGTTTATTGTTTTTGGCTTTCAGGCACTGCACCTGCAACATATTGAGTTCCAGGCCGGCAAACACAGAATCCTCGCCTCGCCCTTCAACATTGTTGGTCGTGCGCCGTCTGCGCCTGGCTGCACTTTATGAGACATGATGGTCTGGTGCAGGTCCCTCTTGCTGTGGCTTTGTGTCATCATTGGTAATATTTTCACCATTAGCATCTGCATCATCCTGTATTGGCGCAAGTGGTCTCACAATGTGTCTCCTCTTTTGCCTGTGAGTGGTCACGGGGCTGTCCTCCCCATCAGTGTTCACATCATGGCCGGCATCTCCTGAGTCCAAACCTTCACCGACTGTCCCACTGCCTGTGGGCTGTGTTGAAGATGGTGCTGTGGACAGAACAGCACACATTAATTGACTTGCACTGTATAAATACATTTTACACACCTATTTGGTTTACATTGGTGTATTGTTTCCCTGTCATGACCTGCAGATTCTATGTTTGACTATTTTAGCAGCAAATTTTGCACTTTGAATTACATGTGACTGCATCTCCCATGATGCATTGCTATGTCTGCCTGTGTGCCTGCTCTGGACTACCTTTATTGTTTCCTGACCCTTTGTCACTGCTGGGGGGGTGTTGGGGGTTGTAAGGGGTGTGAGGGCATGCTTCTTACCTTTTCCAGATGCTGGTTGGTCAGAGCTGTCAAGATCAGCCACTCCTCCCACACTCTCCGGTTGCAGGGTCCCCTCCACCAGTTCCTCAAGGGGTGTGGAGTCCGAAACTGATGAGGTGCCACCACCGGTTATCCTGGACTGCTCCAGCCTGGCAGCTAGCTTCTCTTTTGAGCGCAGGCGCAGGTCATACCAGCGCTTTCTGAGGTCCTCCACACTCCGGGGTGTCACTCCCACAGCATTCACCTTATGCTGGATGTCTTCCCAAATTCTCCTTTTACGGCTCTCTGGCACTTCCCTGGATTTTTTACCAAATAATAATTCATGGTTTGACACCATTTCGTGAATCAAAGCCTCCAGTTCTGCCTCAGAAAATGTTTGCTTTCTTTTCCTGGAGCTTGCACTCTCCTGCTGCTGGGATTCCTGCCTGGGCGTGTCTCCACTTTCTGCAATGTTTCTCCTGGAACACAGTTCACTCTCCCAAACACACCTTCACTCTGCCTCTGAATCAGGAACTCAGGTGCAGCATGGGAAGTTAATCACTTCCTGGTTGTGATGTCATCATGCTGCACCAGAGTCCCTGATTGGCTTAATTGTGAAATTCGCAAAATTGCGATTTTTTCCGGTACGGAATCCCAAAAATTTCGATTTCCCTGTGCGATTTCGCACATTTTGCGATTCCTTAAAGTTAAGGAATCACACTAGGGTAAATCGCAAATAAATTGCGATTTATAAGGAATCGCTATTTATTTGCGATTTATTTCATACATACCGATTTGCGATTCTGAATGTGCGATTCGGTAAAAATCGCAAATAAAGATTCGCAAATCGGTACTTTCATACATATGGCCCAAAGCTCCATAAGATACATGCATACTTAGTACGTAGGGGAGCCCAAATTGCAATGCTGCAGAAGATTCGTATAACTACGAAAGAAGGGGCCGCGCTATAATGCAGATGGCGGGGGCGGTGTATTATACCAATTATTCTGTGTTTGCTAGGGGAGTCCTGATATGGGTGAGCGCTGATGTCCCATTACAGTGCACAAAGCAAATACTCAACCCTGAAAGGAGATATGTGGTCCTCCTAGGTAAACTTGATGGGACGGACATGATGATAGGTAGCGTATACGGGCCTAACACTGATCAAATCTCGTTCCTAGCACACCTCTCTAGAACACTGGCACCAGTACTGATGGGATCAGTGATATTAGTGGGGTGCTATAATTATATTGAAGATGTGGAGCTCGACCGATCCGACCCGCCCCTACCAGACTCGCCAATTTGTCGAACGGCGTAAGCACGCAGGAACTGGCAGCAGCAGTGGGGGTTGATAGACACTTGGAGGGCACAGCACCCAGAGGACAGAGATTACTCCTTTTTGTCTCACCTACACGAGCTACAAGTTAGGCTAGATTCCATGCTGTGTTCCCCAGACGTACATGATTTTGTGCAAATGAGTGAATATCTGACGAGGACGATCTCGGACCACAACCCTCTGCTGGGAGGGCTGGACGAGGAGTAGGCCGAGCATTCCAACATGGTGCCTTAGAACGGAGGCACTAGAGGACAAGGTATACCAAGTAACAATATGCACAGCGATTGGGCAATACTTCAATGAGAAAGCAGGGTCAGCCTCGAACCCTTTGGTGGAATGGGAGGCCTTGAAGGTTGTGAGACGAGGCATCTCTGAGACGGTGGGGGTCAGGAAGGTACTTCTGAGGGACACACTATCAGTGGAGCAAAGCCTCCAGGAGCTTGATAAGGACTATAAAAACTATATGACGTGTGCTCACACAGAAAGGGATAGGCCTGGGGAACTGCTGGCCTGGCTGGCTAGTCCAGCTAGGAGAGGGTCAGTTATCCTAGAGATGAGAGACGAGCAAGGAGAGGTTCGGCATTGACAATAGGACATCAACAACATATTCCTGGGGTACTGTAACAAAAATATTGTTGAAACAGTTTTTAACCTGAATATTATATGTACATGTCGGCAAGCAGTTATAGCTTGTCTTCAAGGGAAAAAACTTATATTCTGTGGAAATGTTTAAAATTTGTGTCCATTGCTCAGGGCACACTTGTAAAGTGCGAGCCATAATGGCCATTGATATGGGCTCATGTTGAGTATACGTAGCGTAGCTATAATGAGTTAGTTCTTACTCTGCACAATGGATCTTTCTGATGTACGATTAAATACGATGGTTTTAACTTGATTCAATTTTTTCATTAGAAGGAGAGAGGATTCCATAAAAGGCACGTTGCACTTAATTGATTATCTTGCACAAATCAAATTGTTGTTTAACCATCAATGGGGTTAGTAGCGTACTCTAAGCGCAATGGTATTAAATACGTGCAATAATGTTTATGAAATGTAAAAACTGTAGATCAGAGCCCTTAGAAACAGCTTTGGCTTGCGACAGCATGTTTTACATATGATAGTTTTAATTACAATTCTTACATAATAATAGCATGAGAAAGATCCCCGCCAAAGGCACATTGCACTTTATTGATTATTTTGCCCAAAACAAAATGTGGTTTAACTATAGTGTCAGTAGCGTTCTGTAGGCGCAATGGCATTAAATAAATGCAATAAGGTCTATGAAATGTAAAAACTGTAGATTGGTGCTCTTATAATTAGCTCTTATCTTGAAACTTGAATGTATTCTGCAGGTTTTTTTAAACTGATTGATGATGATTTTCAAATGTTACTTATTGATGATGTGTTACCTGGTGATTTAATTGTGTCATATTGTAAGTTTTAATTAACTAAACAATAAAGTATTCATTCATTCGCTGACTTGTGGAATGAGTGCAAGACTGATGTACAATGGCCATGAAAGGAGCCGGTGTGGAATGCTAGTAGTAATGCACCATCTTCTTTGGTTATGGAGAAATATGAAGCAGTGATTACTTTCCTGAAGGGCAGAGTGGCACCAAAGGATTTGGATTGGTTTAAAATTATCAGAATGACCCAGGAAGCAAAGGAATCAGTTAATGATTTTTATGAATTACTGTTACATGTATTTCAACAGCATAGTGGATAGGAATATCCTGAAGGAAAGGATATGGGGATTTTTGAGTCGCAGTTTGATTTAGGGTTGAGACCAGAGATCAGTTTGCATATAGCACAAAGCATGTTCTGCTGGCTGAACAAATCACTTGATGAAGTTCTGAGATATGCAAAGTACTGAAGCGAAGATTTGGAAATGAAGCAGAAAAAGATAAAAGAGAAATATATGTTGGCACAGATGAGGTTGGCTCAGAATGGTTTTCAGAATCCTTCTTGTACAGGGAATCAAGGAGGTATGCAAGGTATTGTTGCTCCACAAGTTGGTTTTCAGGGTAACCAAGGAGGGTCAATAAGTCTCAGGGTAGAGGTAGGGGTGTTACTGTTAATACAAATCAGGA
Organism: Lissotriton helveticus; assembly: GCF_964261635.1. Lineage (NCBI taxonomy): Eukaryota > Metazoa > Chordata > Amphibia > Caudata > Salamandridae > Lissotriton > Lissotriton helveticus. The sequence continues at coordinate 1,070,641,969 of NC_136067.1, read as the reverse complement.
GCAGATGTTGCTACTATGAAAAAGGTTACTCCTTGTCACATCTGTCACATTGTCAGGCACTGGAACAGGAAGAGTAGATATATTACTGAAAATGATAATGGAAATGTACAAATGCCAAAGGGAGTGCAGATGCAGATCTTGTCTACTCAGCAGGTGCAGGTGCTTGTGCAGGGACAAGTCCCAATGATTCCAGTCCCACCAGCTCCAATGATCCCACAAAAAGTATGAAATTCCAAATTCAATTTAAATCTAATGCCAAAAATGAATACAAACAATTTCAATAACAATTTCCAAACCCAAACCAAATCGCTTTACAGCAGTATATATTTTATGAAAATGATGGTTCCGGTTCTGATGTTCATCAATGAAGGTTCCCGAGAGGGGAGGTAAATTGCATATTTGTTGCAGTGTTAGAGTTAGACCAGAGCGGCCCATATGTAGATGCTGAAGTGCATGGCCACCCGTATCTTTTCTTATTGATACAGGTGCTACCTGATCGAATGCTAGAACAGTGGAAGTCTCAGATCTATCACTAGCAGGAAAAAATGTCCAAGTTGGAATAACGAATAAACATTTTACTAATCCAATTGCTGAAACGGTCCCTGATCAATTGGGCTAATTTGAGGAAAAATATCAATTTGTTGCTTGTGATTTAAGTCCTTTAAATTTGCTAGGGAGAGATTGTTAGACCTGTCAGCCCTATGGTGGTCTTACCCTGTTTTTTCCGCCCTTGCCTTGTTTTTCCCACCATCTTTTTAGTTGAACCTAGGTCTCTGGGGGCCTTACCACTGCCAATCAGTGCTAAGGTGCAGGTGCTCTCTCCTACCAACATGGCTGCCACAGGCCCCTGCTACTGCAGAGTGGTCTTTTTAGTAACACACTAGTAGTCAGGAGCAGGCTGGGACATTAGAATACTGTAGCAATGCCATCCCGCCTTTTCTTCCCATAGCCCAGACTGTGGAAGCTCCTGGAACCTTCCGGAATAGGACAGGGGTTACATTTTGCCACCTTAGAGAGTGGTCACCTGACCTAGGGGTAATTAGGGAAAGGATGGAAACCAGCTTGCCAGTTGGGGCATCACTGGACCTGGGGGAACCTCTGCAGGAGTTTAGGTGGTAGGGCCTAGGGGAGGAACCTATACCACTGGAAGTGACTTGGCCTAGGCACTGCCTTCTCAGTTGAGTGAGGGACCCTACCAAACCCACTGATCTAGCCCAGCGTTGGGGAACCCAGGGAACCACCCTGAGTGAGCCAAGGGAACCATCCTGCCTCTGAGCCACCAACTCAACCCTTCCCTTCTTCTTCCCCCCAAGAAACTACCTAAGAAGGGCGCAGAAACCACCAGGCACCGCAAGGAACCACTTACCTGCTGTGAGGACTGCTGGGGGATCCACCAGGTAACAGCTCTGCACCATTCCTGCGATGTCCTGCCTCAGCTGTGAACTGCTTGCTGTTGGGACTGTATGCCCCTAAGCGCTATAATCCCCAAGTGCTGTCCGGCCAAGGACTGTGCCCCTGTGCTGAGCCCCCTGAGCGCGGTGCTGCTAAGGGACTGCCGTTATGTCCCCAGCGCTGTGACCCCCCCAGGCGCTATAATCGCCAAGCGGCATCATGCCTCATCGTGCTGTGTCCTCGAAGCACTGTGCCCCTCTGAGTGCTAAGTGTGGAGCTCACCGCCGTGGCCCCTCCCGTCTATCCAGAGGCGCTGTGGTATGTGATTGTGATATCTACCCCCCAATCACCGCAGCAGCCCGGTACCTGGGGTCTGGCCCTGCTGGGAGAAGTGCTGCCGTTGATATCGCCGCCGCAAACTCGGGGTCGCTAAATCCGGAAGCGCTGAGCTCCGTGGGAGAGAAGGCGCCGCTGAGGAACTCCCGCTGCGGCCCCTGGAGCTCGAGGAGGGCCGCCGCGGTAGAAGGAAGGCCGCACCAGGCCCCAGAGCATTCTCAGAGGCCCATGTCATCCCCTCAGGCCGCGTCCCCATTGGTTCCCGGGCCGAGGAAGACACAGAGGGGCCTGGGACCAGTTCTCCACCAGCGTGGGGCTCCCCGGGGAGCGAGAGCCCCCCCAGCTTGTACCAGCCCCAGATGCAGCGGCGAAGGCCTCAGGGAGGCCCAAGACTGAAGGTAAACCCCCGGGGAGGAGGGCCGAGGACAAGAGAGAAAGCTGGGCCTCTAGGGAGCAGTGAGGAAGCCCCGCGACCACCCCCTCTCAGGGAACTGTTGTTTCAGGCCCCTCCAGAACTGGGCCTGAAACTGTTGAGGGTACTTTCTTCATGTTTTCTATGCCCCGGGTTGCAGGGGAGAGTGCCGGTTGCTCTGGCCCAACCCCTGAATAATACCAGTGTTGCCTGTGCATGTCTCTGAGGCCCCTGTTGAGCTGCTTTGAAGAACCCCATGCCCAGGAAATGTTTTCAATTGAAACTGGTCCTCTGAAATGTTGTTTATACCGCACTTGCATATGAGGAATGTGTTACCTGAAAGTGTTCTACAAAATGTTGCCTGATTTTTAAAGGAATGTTATTGCGAATGCAACATTTACTGCCCACCGGATGGTGTAGCTTTTCAAAATTTTGATGATTATGTGGAATTTAAAATGGTACTCCAACAGACTACTACAGGAATGTTTCCTCTAATAACAGTTAAAAAGTTATCTGCTGATTTGAGGGAAACTGGGAATCCAGAAGTATGGGATCTCACAAGAAAAGATATTGGACGAATTAAAGGTGTAGAACGAGTCCGAATTAGTGTACAAACAAACACAGTATGTCCCAGAACACCACCGTACCTTTAACCCCAGAGACCATTGCAGAAATAATGCCTGTGATAGAGTTACAAAAAGGAATCTTGAGGGAACTGATTGGGTGTCCGTGTAACTCTCTGATTATGGGTTTACAAAAGCCCAATGGAAAATATAGGATAATGGAGGATCCTAGAAAGAGTAATGAAATAGTGCTTCCTTATTGTTCCCTGGTACCAAATCCAGCCACAATATTGCTTCAGATTCCATGTACAGCAGAATGGTTTCCAGGTATTGACTTGTGGCAAGCTTTCTTTTTAGTGCCTTTGCATGAAGAAAGCAAGTTCCTGCTTTCCTTTGTGTTCCAGCAGAGAGCATTAGCATGTTGTCGTGCTCAACAAGGGTATACGAAGAGTACTTCTATCTTCAACCAGATTCTGAAAAGTAATCTGGAGTCATTGCAAAGGCCCTACAGATCAGTACTTGTACAGTGTATAGATGATCTGCTTGTAGCATCAGAAACATGGTAAACATGTAAACAAGATACTATTACTTTATTAAATTAACTGACTTAGAACTGACTTAAAGTGTCCGCAGGAAAACTGTAGTACTGTTAAAAAGAAGTTCAGTATCTGGGACACATCACTGAGAAAGGAGCTAGAAAGGTGTCGCCAGAGAGAGGGGAATCCATTCTTCAAATGAATCCACCTTGAGTTCAAAAGAAAGTCAGGATGTTTTGGGTAATGGTTGGCTACTGTAGGCTGTTGATACCAAACTTTTCCTTGGTGGCAAAGCCTCTACTGAGGCTGACACACAGAGATGTCTTTGATACGATTCCATGGGACAATGACTGTATGAGAGCCTTCCTAGAGCTGGAGGAGAAATCTTGTCACTCCCAGCACTAGGAATTCAAGATTATACTAAAGAGTTTACCTTTTTTGCAGTGAAAGAGATGGATGCACTCTCTCAATGCTGACTCAGCTGTATGGTGCCCGAAACTTGGTGGCATATTTCTCCACCACCCTTGACCCTGTAGCTGCAGGTCTTCCCGGTTGCCATAATGCAGTGCCACTGTGAGCTCCAGTCTGGAAAAGTGTGAGAACATAGTGACGGGATACCCTTTAACTGTTATGGTCCTAGACTCAGTAGAGCTTCTATTGACAAGATCAAAAACAACCCAATACGTGACACTTTATCATTTGACAAAGTATGAAGAGACCATATTGTCATCTGATAACGTTGTTCTAAAAAGGTGTCAGATACTCAACCCATCAACTCTTTTGCCTGTAAATAATTTTGTTTGTGATAAAATTGAACATTATTTCCTAGATGTCACAGACGTATTCAGCAAGGCAAATCCTGATATTAATGATGAACCCCTGATTAAGCTTGACCATGTCCTTTTCCTAGATGTTTCATGTCTAAGAAATTATGACTTGATTGCCGTTACCAGATCACGCAGTTTGACTGTTCACAAAAGAGTGACCATATTTATTGATGGTCAGTATGGCGTTGGTCTTTAAAACAAAAAAAAAGATACATTGTTATTGGCATTGCAGATAGACAGTAAAAAAACAATATGCATAGCCTCAGGATCATACAGTTTGCTTTACCCCTTTAATACAGATTTGGACCCTCCATCCTGGAGTCTACCCTTAATGCACTTTGTCCGAATGGGGTGTTATACCTTGTCCTGTATCTCCGAGACTTTGAAAACAAACCTATATTGACTGTCCCAGCTACCCATCCCCCCACCCACAACTAAAACATACCCTCCCTAACATGTCTGGTGTACATGTTGGAGCACTATCTACTGTGTCTTGATGAACAGTCTTCCTCTTCTCCTAGGTATCACATGGCCCGCTACCAGTCATTTAATTCCCTGTGAACTCCTCTTGTGTTTCACTACCTGATCCTTCAATTGTCAACTCTCACAACATCGCTCTCCATGCCTGTAAGGCATCCTCTAACTTGTATTCATGCTTACCTGCTTGACCCCCTCATGAATTCCAGTCCAGTCACTCTCTGTAATGGGGTGATCCGTCAGTACCTCCCACTTTGCCTGGATTGGTAGTACCTTGAATGCCCTGTCATCCCGTAGTGCCCTGTATAGATGTGAAATTAATCTGCGGTCCTTAGCCATCATGATCAGAGTTTGCACCACATTAGAGATAGTGGTTACTTCAGGGAACATGGGCCACAGTTCTCTAGCCAACTGGGCTATTTACGTGTATTGTAGGAACTGTCCAGGGCCTGGCACAAAGGTTTCCATCGCCTACTCGTGCGTGACATACTGTTTGTTCTCATAAAAGTCCCCCATGCTGAGGCACCCCCCTCTAGCCATTTCCGTACAGACATAGATGCAGAAATCTGGTGAAAGGGTCGAACCACCCACAGGGGCATATTAGGGGTGTAAGACCACCATTTCCCAAGTCTCCGCCACATGCTAGACAATCTATGGGCTTGTCAAGGGTATCTGCACTCCCAGCATTAGTAATTTGGGTAGCGCCCTGTCTCCAAAGGTCCCTGCCAGCAGGGCCTTCTCCCAATTTCTGTCACCATCCAGCCAATGTACCACATTATGCAGTTGTGCAGCCGCATATTCCAATTCCAATTATGGAACCTCCAACCCTCTGTACTGCCAGGTTCTATGAAGAGTGGACAGTCCGACCCGTTTGAGTTTGGGTCCCCATAATATATCTGTCAATAGCCTCTCAAATGCATAAAGACGTGTCGGGGAATCCTGAAAAGGGAGTGCTGCAATGTGTAAAGGCATCTGGGCAGGGCCACCATTTTAGTCAACGCAATCCTCCCCATGAGGGACAGAGGCAGCTCTCGCCTGAAGCGCACCGCCCCCCGCAATCCCTCAATTACTTTCCCTATGTTAAGCGCCAGATATTCCTCGGCCGGCTTCTCCAGTCTTACCCCAGATACCACAGAGCATTCCTTACCCATGGGAGCCCCACCACCGGCATTCCCACGTCTGAGAGCACAGCTGGTCTCCTCATTAGGATTAGTTTAGACTTCCCTGACTTAATCAGCAGCCCTGCAATGTGGCCGAACCTCTCTAGGGCGTTCAGCAATGTCGGAATCACCCGGGCAGGATTTCGGATATATACCAAGGTGTCGTCCGCATACATGGACACCACATGTATAGTCTCTCCAAGTGTGATCCCAAAGCCTCCATCTCTTTCCGTAGACCTGCCTCTAGGTGTTCTATTGCTGTAGCAAACTGGAGCAGTGACAATGGGCATCCTTGTCTCGTGCCACGTTGTAGCCGAAAGGCCCACAATACCAACCTCCCCGTTCTAATCCTAGCACTGGGCTCCGAGTATATTAACTGCACCGATTTCAAGAACTGTGTCCCCACACCCATTGCCTGGAGGACTTCCCATAAATACACCCATCCAACCGAGTCGAACGCTTGTTCAATATCCAACAGCACCAGGGCACAGTCTTCCCGTTTTGGCACCGGTCAGTGCCTCACATGGGCCAGCCGCCTCAAAATGTGGGCCGTACTGCATTTGGGGATGAATCCCGCTTGATTGGGATGGATTAGATGTTGCATATGCGGTTGCAGTCTAGTTGCCATGATGCTGCTGAGTACTTTCATGTTGATATTTAATAAGGAGATGGGTCTGTATGACCCCGGGAGTTGGGTGTCCCTATCTGCCTTGGGAATCATAACCACCATGGCTTCATTCATGGATTGTGGTAGCGAACAGGTTTAAAATGCCTTGTTGTATACCCCAAGGCGGCAGTCTGCTAGGATAGGTGCAAACGTTTTATAAAACTCGGCCGGTAGGCCGTCACTCCCCGGGCTCTTCGCAGATTTCAGGGACTTAATGCTCGCTAGGATTTCTTCTTTCGAGATCGGATCGTACAGCAATTGGCTGGTTTCACTATCTAGCACAGTAAATTTAGTGTGGTAAGAAGCCCGTCAAATCATCCGGGTCCGGCGTGGGGTGCCCGCATATACTCCAGCCATATGATCTGCAAGAGTATCCAAAAGTCAGCTGTCCACCGTCTTCATATGCCCAATGGGGGACACTGGCATCTCAGTATGAAACAATCTGGCAAGTAGAGCCCCAGAACGATCACCCATCTCGTGTAGTCGTTGTCGGTACGCAGTATTATGACATTTTTCAAATCTACACAGCACCACCAGCAGTTACTCCCGTGCTTTCTACCACTCATTCAATCGGTTAGGAGCTGTTGGTAACTTCTTCCAACTTGGCAAACCTCCTCTCTAGGACATTAATGTCCCTCCCAAGCTGCTGTCGGACCTCGTGAGTCGCCCTGAGACAAAAGCCCCAGACCACCACATTCACTGCCTCCCACTCCACACCCCTTGAGGATGCAGAGCCCCAGTTTGTCACAAAGTAATTTGAGATCTCTTCTTAAAGTTTCCAGACAAAAGGTGGGTCAGTGAGTGCCTCAGTCGGAAACCGCCACGTGGGGATTGCTGCCCTGGGCCTTGCAGTATCCAAGGTCAAGAGCATTGGGGAATGGTCTGAGATATGCCTCGGGAGGTACACTATCTCCTCGACTCTGGACATCAGAGACGATGACAAAAGGAATTGACCTAACCTGCTAAACGTATTGGTTGCAGGGGTGTGGTAGGAGAATGTCCGGGTGTCTAACCTGCCATGCATCTACAAGTCCCAGTTCCCTCATCACGTCCATCAAGGCCCCAGTCATACCAGGCTTATTCTTGGCCTGAGGGGATTCACGGTCCAGCATCACATCCATGACACAAATAACATTTCCCAACAGGACAATGTCCCCACCCAGAAAGGGGGTCGCTGCCGTCAACACTTCGTAAAATAATTGTGGGCATCTGAGATAGGAGAGTAGACATTTATGAGAAATATCTCTTGCCTCTCAATTCTCCTGTGTAAGATCACGTAACGTCCCTCAGGGTCAAGCACATGGTGCATATGTTGGAAGGGGAATCCCCGGGGCCACCCAGATCAGCACCCCGTGCAAATCCGGACAACGAGGTGGCATAAAGCTGCCTTTGACATCAACGTTAGATATAGGGCAATGTGTCACCCCAGACATGTGTCTCCTGCAAACCCGCTATGGCAATTTTGTAGCACCGTAAGTAGAAATGCACTCTTCTACATTTTTAAAGCATTGCCATCCCCCATACATTCCTTAGCAGTGCACGTTTAGCGCTCTAATTTTTAACTTGTGGCACCTGATTAAGTTGGGAATTTGGGGGGCTCCACTCTTGTTTTTAAATTGAACGCTCATTGTAAAAGTTTTATTTACATATTGTGAACTTGGGGCTATTCGGTGGAAAATGTTTGGGAAACTAATTTTTATTGGTTGCTACTGTTTGGGAGTGTGTTATACTCCTTGCTGACTTTTTTACTTTGCGAGGCGGCCATCTTGGTAGTCCCTCGTGCCTTCTGACTGCAGCGCTCTGGTCGCTGCACGTCACGCGCCACACCAGCCTCCCTCAATTTAACGGCCTCTTCTTCGACGTGCAGTAGACGCGTGCAGCAGGCGCACCGATGGTGCGCCGACGGCACGCTTAAGGCAAGCCCGTCTGCGCCCCTCCGTACTAAGTCAGCGCCCAGGGCCAGAAATACTGTCCTTGTGGGATCAGTTAGCAGAAGGGAGGCCCACTGGACTAGAGAGCTTCTTCTTAGGCATAGACCATCCCCATGCCTCACTCAGTGTTGTCTACCATTATAGTTTAATATGTTATTTACCTGCCCGGACTATGGGTTCAGGCTAACTGATGTATCTCCTCAGAACATTTTGTGTAACAAAAAAATACTACCTGGGCCTCAGTCCATTAAGGCTGCCTTGATTAATGCCAGATCACTGAAGAAACATCATGTGGATATTTTTGATCTGGTTGTTGATCATTCTTTGGATGTTCTTTTTATAATGGAAACTTGGCTCAATGCCTCATCTGAGCCTATTGTTACACTGGCCACTCTGCCCGGCTATAAATTGCATCGGGCAGATCGCCTGGTCGGTAAGGGAGGTGGCCTTGCCATCTTGTATAGAGCGTCTTGGGCTCTTCAAAGTGAACCATCCTGCCTTTGGGGTGACTGTGAAGCTCTTGATTTTAGTATGGAGCTCTCTGCCCATTTTACCTTGGGCGGGTCCTTGATTTACCGGCCCCTGGGTACGCCGAAGGGCTTCTTAAACACATGTGGTGATGCGATGACTGAACGAGCATTGCGTTTCTCTCACTATGTGATTCTTGGGGATCTTAACCTTCATTTGGAGCTCCAAGAGGCCTTGGACTCGGCTGTTTTCTTGGATGCTCTTCAAGCGGTCCAACTTAAGCAACGGGTCGCATTTCCAACTCATGAAGCGGGTCATATGCTTGACCCCATTTGCTCAAATTCTGTTGGTTTCTTGATCAGTTCACTTCCCGGTCTTCTTTTCCTGGGTTGTGGCTCGGCCAGTTCAGGCTGCGGGCTGTCATCATCAATCATCAACAATCATCCCCCGACCTAGAGCAAAATTGATCCCTCACTGTTTATCAGCGCCTTGGCCGCCTTTAGACCTCCCTCTCAAGATAATCTAGAGGGTTATGTCAACGGGTTTAATTCTGGGATCTTGGATTCAGTGTCAGCTTTGCCTGCTCCTTGCCGTTCCAAGCTGGCTAGGAACTCACACTCTAAACCATGGTTCACAAAGGAGCTGAGGGACCTTAAACATGAATGTAAAGTCATGGAGCGTTTTTGGTGCTCGGGGGGCTATAGCCCGGTATCCAAACTGGCTCTCAGAGCTAAACAAAAAAGTTATTACTCTTCTATTGTCACCACCAAAAAGCTTTATTATGCCACTAGGATTGATTCGGCCAAGAATAATTCAAAAGAGTTATTTGCCATTGTTCAAAATGTTATGGCCCCGGGTGCTTTAACTCGTGAAAAGCCCGTCTCTACCTCCTGGTATAATACGCTCTCCCAGTTCTTTGTGGACAGGACAAAATTAGTAGCATCCAAGCTTCCTTCTCTGCTCAGGCGGGAGGGGTATTAGTCCCCATCTCGGGACACCCGACGCTGGGACCGGCTAATAGGTTATCAACTTTTGCACCAGTTGACCCATCGGTCTCCTTAAAATTCATCAAAGCTCTGAAGTCTGGATCCCCTAAGGACCCTTGTGCAGCCAGACTCCTTGTCGCAGCTGCTGACATTATTAATCCGGAAGTTCACCGAATTATTAATATTTCCCTTAGTGAGGCAATGGTCCCTATGTCATTGAAGCAGGCCCTGATTCTCCCTCTCCTCAAGAAGCCGGCGCTGGATCCTGCAATACCCGGGAATTATAGACCGATCTCGCTGTTGCCCAGTTTAGCCAAGGTATGCGAGAAAGTAGTCACCAACCAGCTTACCAACTGTGTTGAGGCATTTGGCCAGCGGCATCCAGCACATTCTGGCTTCTGGACAGCCTACAGTACGGAATCTGCTTTGGTAGAAGTGGCAGAGGCTATAAGAGAGTGTTTGGATGCCAGCGAGAGGCCTGCATTAGTTATGCTTGACCTCTCGGCGGCATTTGACACAGTGCCGCATGCTCTGCTTCTAAACCACCTTTCGGAGATCGGCGTCTCTGGTTCCGTCTGGGGCTGGATTAGGTCCTTCTTGGAAGCCCGCACACAGCAGGTCTGGCTCCCTCCCTGTCCCTCTGAGCCTCAGCAGCTGGTTACTGGTGTCCCGCAGGGTTCATCCCTTAGTCCCCTGTTATTCAACATCTATGTTACCCCGCTGGTTTTTCTGGCGGAATCATTGGGGCCTAAGGTGATGGCTTACGCCGATGATACCCAGCTGTTATTCTCTTGGGGAAGGGAGGATGATTCGGTCAAGGCAGCACAACATTGCCTTGCCTCTGTCTTCCATTGGCTGGCCCAGGCCCAGCTGAAGTGCAATGAAGGGAAGTCTGAGGTTCTGTTGTACGGAACTTTTCCGGCCGACTTCAGAGCTGAGCGGTGGCCTCCGGGCTTGCAGAGAACAATAGCGCTAAAAATTTAGAGATCTGGGTCTCGGAAAATCTGAATTTTGTGACACAAATTAACAAGCTCGTCGGGACCTGCTTTGGCACCTTGACAGCCCTGAGAAAATTCCTTCCCTTTCTTCCAGGTCCGGCTAAGGAAACAGTGGTGCATGCTTTAATTTTATCGCGCCTGGATTACGTGAATGCACTGTATGCAGGCATCCCGGGGTACTTGCTACGTAAACTGCAGATTGTTCAAAATGCTGCCGCCAGACTCCTGCTTGGTCTATCAAAAAGGTGCAGTGTGCGTACGCATTTGTGCTCCCTGCACTGGCTTCCTGTGGAGGCTCGAATTCAATTCAAGGTGCTGTCCATTGCCCCTAGGGCCCTGTATGGTAATAGCTGGAGGTAACTTCAGGATAGATTTGCTTTCTATTCCCCGGCTAGACAGCTGAGATCTTCCTCGCAACTTCTTGATGCAGACCCCCAGATTTTAGCGCCATAGGCTGGGAGGTTGCTTGCTTGTTAGGAAAGCTAGTGCTGCCTGGAATGCCCTTCCCTGGGCGCTTCGGAGCATTCAGGATCTTGTGACGTTTAAAAAATTCTTAAAACATTCTTGTTCTAATCGTCCTTGGTCCTATCAGCCTTTACCTTTGCAAGCGCCGGGACACTCTACGGAGTAGCTGAGCGCGATATAAGTGTATTTAACATAACATAACATAACATTCCAGGTAAGGAAATTTGTCAGATAGTGGGCCATAAGCCCGTGTAGGTGGTGTCACACTTCCGTTCCCATCCCACCATTTCAATGTTAGACTTAGCATACTGTGAGGAGTTACAACTCATACATGAATCCCTGAAACATCCCCGAAAACCACTTAAAACAGATAGAACAGTTTGAAACCCCATACCCCCCACCCACTGGGCAGTGCATTAGAACCATCCCTCCCGTTGCCATAGAGAGTGAACAGTTCCATACTCCACCCTAAACCGCACCCCTCCAATTTCTCCAGTAGCACTTGCATGCCCTGCAACATTAGACATAAGAGCATTACACAAAGTGAAACTTTTATAATAAATTACGGGCATTACCTTCTGCACAGGTGCTATGCAAGTGACTGGCCTCCCGCCTTGGTGCAAGGCAGATGCCTCCAGCTCCCGGACCAGGTCCCAGCCGCTATTGAGGGGCATGTCCCCCCCGCTTGCGCCATATGCATACCGTGAATTCCTCGCCCAGTATCAAGGAAAATAAAAAAAGGAGGGGAGAAACAGACAATCACATTAGTGTTACTTGAAGTCACTTGTCTGCCTATGTACGCCCCGAACCAGCTCTCCCGTCCTGTTCTCATCGTTCAGACAATGTTAGTGTCCGGGATGACCTCCGATGAGTCTGGTGATTCCTCCACCATCTGTAAGGTGCCGTACTCACACACCTTAACTCTCCCAGAGTCACCTGTGTTCCCCTGTCGGTTTCCTTTGGATAATCTGCGTCTTCTTCCCCGCAGTTCCATGGAGTCCTCAAGTGGTCTCGCCTTTGCCTGTGATTTCCGTCGAAGTTCCTGGACCCCTGTATTGTCCATCCAGTCTGACGCTTGCTTTGCAGATCCAAAAAACAGAGCTTTACCTTTATGCTCAACTCGGAGCTTGGCAGGATACAGGAGACTGTTTTTCACTCCAGCCTACCTCATCCGCCTCTTCACTGCTAAAAAGGTGCATTGTTGATCTTACACTCTTTGCGTGTAGTCCGGGCAGATTGTAATATGGTGTCCCTCATAATGCAAGTTGGTCTCGGCACGGGTGGATTGCAGGAACATGTCCCGTTCCTGATAGTTGAAATATCAGGCTATGATGGCCCTCAGTGGGGCCCCTGGGCATGGGGGAGGGGCTAGTGCCCTATGGACTCTGTCAATATTAAAGAACTTGAATGGTTTGCCTGATGCCAACACTTTTGTGATTTGAAAAGCGGAATTGTTTTGTTTTATTCTCTCAAGCACTGCCCGATTTCACTCACCTCCTTCCTCACTCGGTATTTGGCGCCGCCCCTCCCCGGTCCACCGCAGCTTGTGCTGTTTGTGTGGAGGGAGACCTGGCAGGCGTAATACCATCGCACCCTCACTTCCTGTGGCCCGAGTTTGGCAGCCATTTTGGGGGTAGCGCTCTAGTCTTCGGCAGCCTCCGGCTGCCTTAAAAGAACAGCTTGGCACTGCCGCTTTAGAAAGCTGCTGCTGAGATACGAGCAGCATGTAAGTGACTGAATGCGTGTTTTGAGAAGAACTCTGTGTTAATCGTGCGCCGATAGGCGTATCTATGCTTGATCTACAAGCATTTTTTAGCTTTGGAAAACTCTGCTTTTAAAAAAGGTTATAATCGTAACCACTGTTCCTGATATTTAGTTAAACCTGTTTCTAACGGAAACCTGGACGGTGGCTGGACTAGACCTAGAACTGGGTCTGGCATGCCCAGAGGGGTATAAGATTCTCCATAACCCCAGGCCTAAGGAACGGGGGGGAGGAACGGGAATCATCTTCAGGGAGGATTTGAACATCGCTATGTTGGACATAAATAAAACCTCCTGCGCGGAACTGTTTGGGTTATCAATTAAATTTGACTCAGGTCATTGCCTCACTGGCCTAATCTGCTACAGGCCACCAGGGTACATTATTGCTACGCAACAACAGGAACTGATCTCTGTCATTAACAACTTGACACTCACCCACAGCAGATTACTGGTACTAGGGGATTTCAACCTATGGACCAACGGCAATCTAGACACAGCCTACCAGAACGTCATACAATCCTGCGCCAACCTTGGGCTAAAACAATGGGTAACTACTCCCACACATAGGGATGGAAACATTCTAGATCTAATCTTCGCCAAAGAAGATCTTATAGCCAGGGGAAAAATCCAACCAGTGGGATGGTCAGATCACCATCTTATAACATTTGATAGCCACACCCTGGTTAACATAGGACCAGTAATACACAGGTCAGAACCTTTATCAGCCGTGACTGGAAAGTATTACTAAAAAGGAAAGGAGAAAAGGAGTCTGACCTCTTTCAGCTGCAGACCCTCTTTAAACCAGAGAACGACATTACCGCGAATTATCGCTCATTCTGTGATCATGTAACCAGGAAACTTGACCACATAGCACCACTGAAAGTAATCAGGAAAAGAGGCAACCCCTCCGCACCCTGGTATACGGAAACACTGAAAGATCTGAAAAATGTTTGTAAAAAGGCAGAAAGGCAATGGAAAAGAGGTTACAAAGAACAGAACAGACTACTCTGGAGGCTGACAATAACTAAATACAAGAAAGAGATTGCCACAGCCAAACCAGAATACTTTGCAGCCATTATCCTAAAAAGTTCTAATAAGTCACGTGATATTTTTAAAATTGTAAAAGATCTGTCCCACCCTGTATGCACCAATAGTAATATCAAACCTTCACAGGAACTATGTGATGGTTTGGCCTCCTTCTTTCAGGAAAAAATCTCCAAACTATTAGAAAATATGGAGGATGCCCCCACTTCCATAGCGCTGCACAAAAGCAGCATGGAGAGCGGGAAGAAGAGTGAAGGAATGAATGAACACCTAATACCAGGGGCTATTTTGGATAAATTCAATACCCCCGCAGAACAAGAGTTCGCCCAAATAGCCCTTAATGTAACATCCGGATCCCCACTGGATCCTCTACCCCATAAAGTAGTAAAGGAATTTGGGGCTGAATTCTTTCCTGTACTCCGTCAGTTATGTATCCAATCCCTCGGCACAGGTGTTGTGCGGAGAGAGTGGAAACAGGCAGTTGTCACACCCCTGCTAAAGAAATCTAATCTGGACCCCAACTGCCATAAGAATTAAAGAACCATCTCGCTCCTGCCGTATCCAATCAAGATCATGGAACAACTGGTCAGTAGGTCATTGTCCCTCTTCCTGGAAACAAATAACATCCTTGAAGAGGAGCAATTCGGGTTCAGACCATCCCATGGGACCGAGTCAGCCTTACTGATGGCCCTGGATGACCTGAGAATGAGGGCGGACTATGGTTCTGAAAATTCTGGACTCGGGTAAAAATTCTGGACTCGAGAATTAAACTTCGTCGTAACATGACGAATTTAGTATCAAAAGACCGAGAATGACGAGTACACTATGTACAAGCATTTTCGTCAATTTCGAGTGACGATTTCACCTCGAAATCGTCATTTTCGTTCTGAACCCTTGGCTTCCATTTTGTGCACAGCAGCCATTTTGTGAGTTGCCCTTTACATAGGCTTATAATGCAGCTAAATTTGATTCCAAAGGACACGTACACCTTGATTAACTTTTCTCTGACCTAGGCAGGCTGGGCAAGCTGAAACCATTGCCCCAGGCCGAACCTGTTTGGTCAGTTCCTCTCCCAGTAGCCGAATGAGATAGCATCAAGGCTCAACAGGCCATAAAACCTTTTCAGCACATACACACCCTGCCGAATCTTGCTCACACCTGTCCCTGCTCTTTTCTCTCACTTGCTTTATGATGGGGAGGTGCCCGTTTTTATTGGGGGTCCACCGATATCTGATGAAATGTTGGGCCTAGCCGGGTGATTTGTTGTGGGCTGGACGAAGTGAAATATGGACATGTCATCATGACTCTGCTTTTCCTTTGTAACAAAAGAATGTGAATAGTGTACTGTAAATTCAAAGAATGTTTGCCTAAAGCACAATATTTCGTATAAAAAGAGAAGCCTGACTTTGTGAATTTGAGCAGTCTCCTGAGAATATACTTCCCGTATGTTGTACTTCTAGGACGCTTGTTACCTTGGTTGCAGCCAATAAAATCGATCATTGACTTCACCTAGAAGACTCTGAGTTTCTGTGGTCTGAATCAGGAAGAACCTGAGGTCTTTGGGTGTACCCTGGCACCGCTGGGTTGCCGGTTCAGTACCGGTTCTGAAAAACCCAGTACCTCAGTTGGCGCCCAATGTTTGGGGCGATACCAGTCCAGCCAGAGGTTCGTGAGGAGCTTCGTGCGCGATACCAGTCCAGCCAGAGGTTCGTGAGGAGCTTCGTGTGAAAATTCTGGAGGACGGCCAACCACTTCATCGACCCCTGCATGTCGACGTGGTCCGAAGGTCTTTGCTGCGAGGTTCCCCGCTTCCCGACAGCTACGAAGGACTGCTGCCCTGGCTATCGCCCTGATTTGGACCGTTGAAGTTTGGTAGAGCGAAACACTAAGACGAGTCTTCTGGTGAGGTCATCGACATCTCAGTTAAGTATAAGTGGAGCGTCTCCCAGTCCTTAGTTGGTTCTTAGTCTTGGGTATCCCTTTGGGATCTATTTGGAACTTGCAAGTGCCAAAGCCGAAGGACTCGTGTATTCACGAGAATATCGTAATCGATAATCCTTTGAAGTTTGGAGCTAGACTAGAGAGCGAAGATGCCTGGTCTTAGACTTGGAAATTTGTTTTGTCTTGGTTGTAATAATAGGGACTCCCGATTGGAGGACTCGTGTCCGGTTCCTCCGGTTGGAACTCCAACTTATGAATTATATGTAAAACATGGAGTAGGCCCCATCACGTACAACGAAGTGTGGATCAAATACACCAGAAAAGATGGTGTTTTAAAATGGCCCCAATATGGTAGCTTTGATACAGAAATCTTAGATAACCTCGAAATTAAACTTTTTAAGAAGAAAGCCCGGCCGGCGATGTTTGACTCTTTCTGCCTATGGCGTAAGGAGGCCAAACAAAAGGAAATTAAATTAGCAAAGAAAAATAAGAGAGAAGGGGGAATTTCGATAATGCAAGCTGCTATGCAGTTTAAAGACAATGAAGAAGAACAGATAAGTGAGCAGTTGCACAGGCAACGTAAAATGGTAATAGATAAATGCTATCCAGTTTTGCCGTCTCTTCAGCAAGAGGCAGCAAAAGAGCGTGAAAAAGATCCGTTAATGTCGCATTTATCCCCTATGCGCAAAATGCCACGGCACCTCTGCAACCTTTAGTTGTGCAACCTGTGCCTCCTGTTCCTCCACAGCACCCACCAGCTGTTCTTCAGCTGGCTCCTGCTCCTTTGGTGCAGCCTCCTCAAGGCCCACCGATCACATCTGTTTCACCTGTGCTTTCTACGACTTTGCCTAGTGCACCTTCTATTTCTCCCAATGATCCCTCTGCTATTGCTTCTGCCCCTGCCTTATCTCACCCTGTTTTTCTACCCGTTCTTCCTTCAGTTTCTCCTTCCGTTCGGCAGAGAGTGGCCAACACTGTTACTAATCTTTTCTCACCTCTTTTCGGGTCGCCTACTACGACCCCTAACATGGAACGAAGACAGTTGCGAAGTCAACTGCCTGACTATCAAGAGAGAGATTCACTGAATCGTTTAGCGCATAAATGGGTTATAGACACTGTAAGGTATGATGTAGAGTCTGTCATGGAAGTTTTCCGTCAATGGGAAGCACCGACGCAGAGATATGTTTTTGAACAAATGTGTGTTTTCCTCTGTGAGGATTTGGAAGACAATGATCTGGAATACAACCCGCCCAAGTTGTGTCGTGTACGGTTCGAGTTTGGAGAGGGCATGATTGTAGGTCCAGATGTCGAGAGAGCGGTTGAGACATTGTTGTCATTTCGGAGTAAGGGGGGCAGTTCTCAGTCGTCATTTGAGCATGGCACATCCGGTAGGAAAAAGGCGCGACAGTACCCCATGAGAGAGGTTTCCCCACAATGGAGAGAGGGTGACGCAAATGCTCACCCACCTATTCTGCCACACTTTCAGCGGGTGTGCGTACATGTCCCATGGAGGCGAGCTGAAGTTTTAGCCCTTAAACAGACATTACCTGATCCCCGTAAAAATCCCGCAGGGTATTACAAAGAGTTGTCACTGACTGCAGGGTCATGTATCATGAATTTAGCTGATATCGATATGTTATTTGGGAATGTTGTTCCACAGCCTTTCATGGGGTAAGATTCGTTATACAGATCATGATCAGGAGTTAGGTGACTCATGGGCTAATATTGCTGCTGCAGATGCCCGACAAGTTGGTGGTGCTAAGCCTGAGCCTTTAGTAGCCGAACTTCCTGCTAAAATAATTGATTACATGAAAACGATAATGCCTGCAATACGTGTAAATTGGGATAAGTTGTCTGCATATAAGCAGAAGAAAGATGAAACGGTCTCAGATTTCTTCACCAGGTTTGAAGAGACTTTTGTCGACCACAGTGGTCAAGATATGAGCACAGAAGGTGGTCAGCGTTTGTTCGTCGATAAATTCGTGCACAATCTGCTTCCCGAATTGTGTAAAAAGTTAAAAGATTCAGAGAGTTCATGGGCAGTTTCCTCCTCAGCACAGATATTGGCTACTGCACAGTATTACGAAAATCGAGACAAGGACGAGAAAGATAGAGCAGAAAAGAAAACTAAAGAGTTGAAAACAAAGGTTTTGTTACAGCAAGCATATCCGCCATGTGGTGGCCAGAATAGTGGTGGTCAAAATAATAGTGGTCAGAGTAACTATCAAAATAATTATCAGCAGCCTCAACAGTATCAGAGGAACTCGCAAAGAGTCGAGTATACTCAACCACGTGTCCCTGTAGGCCCCAATCAGTGTTCATATTGCAAGGAAGAGGGTCATTTCAAGTATAGTTGTCCTATTTTATTACAGCGTGCAAATTGTGCTTCTGGTGTAAGAGGTCGAGGTGTTCAACAAGCGTCTAGAGGTAGAGGACGTGGAAATTTCCCCCAGAACACACAGTCTCTTCCACCTCAAAATTCTAAGAATAGGTTCGATCAGCAGAATAACGCATCTGGTAGGACAGCTAAGTACTATACTGATGATTACTATACAGAAGATGAGCATTGGGAAGGTAATGATTGCTAGGACAGCCATAGACAAAGAGAGGGAGTTGTTTCAGTTCCAGTAGATCAGAGTGGACCTTACGTTGAGGTGATTACATCAGGTGTGTCAGAGCCTTTTCTGTTGGATACTGGTGCTACAAAGAGTTCTATTATGCACTCCAAACTCCCTGGCGCACCTTTGTCTGGCGAAATGAACGTTTCTGTAGGTTTTTCTGGCGCCCCAGTTAGAAATCCGATTTCTGACCCTTTGTCCCTTTCTGTTGGACCTTGTGAATTCGAAGCACCCCTTATTCTGACAACAGGTTGTGGTGAAAACTTGCTAGGATTAGATTTGCTAAAAAGATTGCATGCGACTTTGTACTGTTCTCCTTCTGGAGTACAACTTACACTGGGTAAGAAAGTGGTTTCTCCAATGTATTTGTCGAGAGACAAACTTCCAACAGAATTGTCATCTCTCCCTAATATTCTCTGGGCTACTGGTCCTAATGATGTAGGTCTTTTGAAAATACCACCATATGTTGTAACATTGAAAGTCAATGTTAGAATGCCACGAATTCCCCAATATAGAATTTCTAGTGAAGGTGAAAAAGCTTTGCTAGCGATCGTTTACGAACTGATTGAAAAAGATGTGATTGAAGAGACAAGAGGCAACGTTTGCAATAGCCCTGTTCTGCCTGTTTTAAAACGAACTGATCCCTCTCAGCCACCTGTGTACAGATTTGTGATTGATCTTAGAGAGGTCAATAAAATAGTTGTACCACAATTTCCAGTTGTCCCCGACATTACTGCATTATTGACTATGATTCCAGCTTCTGCCACCTGGTTTTCGGTGATTGACTTGAAGAATGCTTTCTTCAGCATCCCGATTGCTGAGGAGAGCAGGCATATTTTTTCCTTCAGTTTAGGAGGACGCAGTTTCCGCTTTAAACGCGCTCCTCAGGGCTACTGTGAAAGTCCATCAATATATAGTCAAGCTCTAAAGACACAGCTTGATACGATTGTTTTACCTGAAGGCGCTACTCTTGTACAGTACGTTGACGATTTGCTTGTGGCTGTAGATACTGAGGAAATATGTAAGAAAGCCACGTTGTCATTGTTGCGTCATCTGTGTGATTTGCATCACAAAGTGTCACTTTCCAAATTACAATATTGCCGACAAGAAGTGACCTACTTAGGTCACCTCTTATCGAAGGAGGGAAGGAAACTGACCCCAGAAAGAATTCAGGCAATAGCGAAATTGAGTGTGCCAAAAACACAGAGAGAAGTGCGTGCTTTCTTGGGCATTACATCGTACTGTAGACAGTGGATACCAAATTTTTTGTTATTAGCCAAACCTTTGGTGGCATTAACGTGTAAAGATACGCCCAATCCCGTTCCTTGGTCTGAAGAGTGTCAGAAAAGTTTTTATGAATTGCGCACAGCATTATGTTCGGCTCCTGTGTTGGGTAGCCCGAACTACAGTAAGCCCTTTACATTATATGTCCATGCGAAGGAAGGTTGTGCATTGTCAGTTTTGACTCAATTGTTTGGGGACAAACAGCGTCCATGTGCATATTTTTCGTCGACTTTGGATCCAGTAGCTAGAGCGTTGCCAAGTTGTTTAAGAGCCACAGCGGCAGCAGCTGTTTCTATTCGACAGTCTGCTGGTCTAGTAATGAATAATACACTAGTCGTGATGGTCCCACATGCAGTAGACACGTTGTTAAATAGAACCAAGACACACCACTTAACTAGTGCTCGATTGTCAGGTTACGAATTAACATTGTTAGCGAGTCATGTGCACATAAAAAGGTGCAACACTTTAAACTTAGCTACGTTGTTGCCAATTGTAGAGGAATTAGATGCTTCAGAACAGCATGATTGTTTTCTTAGAACAGAAGAAGAAACGAAAGGGAGAGTAGATCTCCACGACACTCCTCTTGCTGAATGTGATGGTGCATTGTGGGTGGATGGTTCATGCTTCAAGCTTCCGAATGGTGACACGACTGCAGCATATGCTGTCACGACTTTGCATACAATTGTTGAAGCTGCACGTATTCCACATAATTCAGCTCAAGCAGCAGAGTTGATTGCACTCACAAGAGCGTGTGTGCTATCAAAAGGAATGAAAGTGACTGTCTATACCGACAGTCAGTATGCATTTGGTGTGGCTCACAGTTTTGGACGATTGTGGAAAGAACGTGGGTTCCTGACTTCGCATGGAGCTAAGATTCAGCATGGTCAGTTGGTGAATGAGCTTCTTGAATCACTGACCTTGCCTCTGCAAGTGGCGATTGTGAAATGTAGTGCTCACAAGAAGGTGACTGATGATGTTGGTCGTGGAAATGCATTTGCTGGCGAAATCGCGAAAGAAACTGCAAGGAATGTGATGAGCCGAATGTATGTTGCAGGCCCTGCAAGATGGGTTGGTGATGTTGGAATGTGTGAAGACATGATAGAGAGTGTGAAATCTATTCAAGCTGAGGCTACAGAGAAAGAGTTGAGCATGTGGAGAGAAAGTACGGGTAGAATGGATGCAAATGGCTGTTGGATTGAATTGTCAGAGCATCAGAGATGGTTGTTACCCGATGCATATGTGCTTGCAGTGGTTACAATGGCTCATGGAATGGCTCACATCAGTGTGAAAGGGATTTGTAAGTTGTTGGCTCCAGTATGGCAAAATGCAGGAATTCCCAAGTGTGCAGAGAATGTCGTGAAGAATTGCATGGTGTGTCTGAAACACAATCCTGGTAGGGGAACCCCAACTCCAGCTGGTCATTTTGCACCTCCTACGTATCCGTTAGAGGTTTTGCAACTAGATTTCATTCACATGGAGAGGTGCAACAATTTAAAATACGTACTCGTTGTTGTTTGTGCCTTCTCAAGATGGGTAGAAGCCTATCCCCTAAAAGACAATACTGCCTTATCCACAGCTAAAGCCCTTGTGAAAGAGTTCTTCCCCAGGTTTGGAATGCCTAGAATGGTCTGGAGTAATAATGGAAGTGAATTTGTGGGTCGTGTGATGAAGAGAGTGTGTGAAGGGCTAGGTATCCAACAAAAGTTCCACGCTGCAAATCACCCCCAATCAGCTGGATTAGTAGAATGCTACAACGGCACTTTAAAACTTAAATTGGCCAAAATTCAAGCGAGCACGGGTCTTAAATGGCCTGATGCTCTACCCTTAGCACTCCTATCCACCAGAATGACTGTGCATTCGCGAGTGAAACTTAGCCCCTATGAGATAGTCTTTGGCCGCCCGGCCAACATATGGGGAGTGCCTAGACCCACTAAGTTCAGTGAGATTGAACACCCTGTTTTGCTTGATTATCTATACGAATTGACGGCTAAATTGCGTGTTTTGCATCAACAGGTTCACGACACCCTGCCTCCGGTCTCCGAAGCTCCAGGACCCGCAATAAACCCTGGATCCTGGGTGCTGGTCAAGAATTTCCAGAGAACAAAGAACGACCAGCCCAGGTGGACCGGACCGCACCTCGTCCTTCTTTCCACAAGATCAGCAGTTCGAGTGGAGGGGAAGGCCAACTGGATTCACGGAATCCATTGTAAACGGATCCCTCTGCCTCTGCCATATGACCAGTGGGTCCAGAAGGGTGTCGCTGACTCAGAAACTGAAACCGTGCCACGTTTCCTACCTTTCAGTGATGCACGTGTAAAAGGAACACTAACTGAACAAGAGAGTGACGATATTTTGCAACCAGCAGTGCCACCATCAAAGCGATTGAACACTTTGGAGCCTGAACTCCTGTTTCAGGATCAAACAGTACCTGGAAGAAAACATTACAATTTGAGACCGAGACCTATGGACAAATAAATATATTTCTTTTTTTCCTCCAAGTACTGTTTTTTTAAGTGCAGCTCTCCCATCTGAGAAAACTTGCTTATTTTTGTTTTTCGAACCGCCATCCGGGTTCCGCTGCTAGGGCCGCGATTGCTTAAAGTCTTTGGGGTGCAGCTGACGACGTTAGGTCGGCAGTTCTGGTTGGTCTAAGGGAGTTGCCCTGGACTGACAGAAGCATTTCTTAGCAGAATCAACCTCCCGTCGCGGGCAGCACTTTAGAGAGGATGGAGTTTTCCGAGATGGAGAGACCTGCCAAGGAAATGAACTTTAAACACAGGATGTGTAATGTAATGACAAGGAAAAGCTTCTTGATACTGTGCATTTTTATGTTATTCAGTGTGATGATATTTTTAATAAGTTATGTGTTATTCTCTTTTCGAGTAACATTTGCACCCACTACATCGCCTATACCTCCTCCTTCTACTGTTTCCCCACACTCTTTTCAACCCCTTCCTGAACACGAATCAGCTAGGAGACTAGAGTTTATTAATAACTCCTTTGTTCAGCTCTTGCACCAACATCAACTTTTAATGAACACGACTAACTGTTGGGTCTGTGGTCTTATGCCTCACACAACGGATAAAGGTATTCCTTATCTGGTCCTGCTATTCAGTCACAATGGTTCTGTGTGGTCATACAGAACAATGTTCATATATGCGCATGAAGTCTACCCCCTACGTTCTGTAACAGACAATCCTAAAAATAGTGCTCTAGTTAAGGGTATAGTAGACATGATTAAGGAAGGTATTTCTTATGAGACTATCCCGAGAGATGAGACACCAATATACATAGGATGGAACATAACCGGGTATGGAGCTACTCTGAGTGAGAAACAGCAGGCTAAGAGATCCTCCCCGATTTGGATTGTACCCCATCAGGGTCATCTGTGTCTGCAAGGTAATGGCACGAATCCCAGAACTCAGTTAGGGAAGAGTATCTGCACTAAAACGTATGTTTTTGCAGCCCAGACTTCCCCTTCGTTTCTAGCAGCTAAGGGTACCTATTTCATCTGCCATGATAGACCCTATACATGGTTGCCCCCTGACTTTTCAGACTCATGTTTTGTTTAATTCCTGTTGCCTCCCACCTACACAGCAGCGGCAGATTACCACAAGACAAGGGTAGTTAGAGGTGTCTTGAGTGAAGAAGACACTGCAGGTCAAGAATTTGGGGACTTTGCAAAGGGTTTTCTGCCGTTCTGGGGATCCATGGCTAACAGCAGGAACATAAGGCAATTGACAAGGGTAGTTGAGTCCACCGTGATTGAAACTGTTGGTGCCTTTAGTAACTTGACTGCTGAGCTCCAGTCGGATTGACTTATGACCCTTCAGAACAGGGTCGCATTAGATGTCATACTTGCAGACCGTGGTGGGGTATGTAGATTGATCCAATCAAGTTGCTGTGTTTTCATCCCAGATAACGCTCCAACAGTGTACCAGGCCATCTCTAAACTGCATAAGATTTCCGAATCTATTTATTTTTTTATAACACTTACATAGCGCAGCTATCACCTTGCAGGTATCCTGGTGCTGTAAACAGTATAGCTCTTGAGATGGAAAGCAATGGGAACAACAGATAAGGAAAGCCAAAATTTAACGTTTAGGGAAAGAGCCAGGTTTTGATCCGCTTTCTGAAAGGGAGGAGTTCAGTGATTTGGCGAATGTCGAGGGGTAGGCTGTTCCAAAGCTTAGCGGCAGCAACTCTGAAGGATCTACCCCCGTCCTGACCTTGTAGAATCTTGGTATTGAGACAAGACAGGCTGTGGAGGGACGGAGGGCTCTGGTTGGGATGTACCACGTGAACATGGATCGCAGGGGTTTGGGCCCAACTCCGTGTAATGCCTTAAAGACAAGACAGAGTGATTGAAAAGCCACTCGCTGCCTCATAGGAAGCCAGTGCAGCTCGGCCAAAGCCGCAGTGGCCGAGGATCTCCTTGACCAGCCAAGGGCTAGTTTGGCAGCGGCAGATTGAGCTCTTTGGAGTCGGTCAAGCAATACAACTGGAGCCTCTAACAGCATCGCGTTGCAATAGTCAAGGCGACTAAGAATAGTACACCTGACTATTAGCGCCCGGGCTTGTAAGGGGAGAAGTGGCATGATCTTGCGTAGGGAGCGCAAGAGGGCCGAGCAAGTGGACACTGTTTTCGCAACCTGAGTTTCCATGCTAAGTTTGTCGTTCATCATGACACCCAGATTGCGAACGGTGGTGACCGGTTGAGGCTTTACCAGGGCTTCAGGGGGCCAGAAATCGGCTGGGAATAAGCGAGGGATCCGACTTCCGGCACAGTACAGAACCTCGGTTTTAGAGGAGTTGAATTGCAAGGAATTTTTGTGCAACCAACCAGCTGTGTCTCTCAGACAGTTGTGAACTGATTCCAGGGGGATTGAATCTTCTCCCTCCCAAGAGAGAATAAACTGAGTGTCATCAGCATAGTTTATGGCTTTTAGATTATGGGATTTTATTAGCGTGATCAAAGGTTCGAGGTAGACATTAAATAAAATAGGGCTGATAGACGAGCCCTGGGGCACCCCATGGGGAACTGGTGAGAAGGCAGATTGAAACGGGGGGAGGGACACAGCCTGCTTCCTATCCCGCAGGAAGGAATGAAACCAGAGCAGGGCGGTGCCATCAACCCCTGCCTCCCTCAGTCTTTCCAGCAGAGTCACATGATTGACCGTATCGAATGCGGCAGACAGGTCCAGCAGGACCAGGGCTGCTGCCTGGCCCCTGTCTGCGAGCATACGAAGGTCCTCCATGGCAGTGAGAACAGCTGTTTCAGTGCCATGGGCCGGACGAAACCCAAATTGAATTTCGTCCAGGATGTTATTCAGCTCCAGGTGTTTGGAAAGACAGGAGCTCACCCAGCGCTCGACGATTTTCGCCGGGAAAGGTAATAGGGAGATAGGCCGATAGTTCAGCAAACATTCGGGTTCAAGTAGGGTTTCTTCAGTAGTGGAGTGATGAGAGCCTGCTTCCAAGGAGCCGGAACGACCCCGCAACGCAGGGATTGATTGCAGATTCTGCAAAGGGTACAGAAGAGCTCCACTCCGAAAGCTTTCCAGGTGTCAGGGGGCAGAGGGTCAAGAGGGGAACCCGAAGAAATCCCACGAGCCAGACTATCGAAAGCCGCCTCCGAGATGGGGGGAAAATCCCGCAGGCATATAGTAGGAGAACACCCTGGGCTTATCTTTTTGTAGTCAACAGAGTCAGCTCCAGGGCTAGTGCTCAGGTTATGGATGATCGTCTCGATTTTGTCCTTGAAGAACTGTGCGAGATTGTCACAGAGTGCTTGTGTGGGAGGGATAGTTTTTTTGGCAGAGTTGGGGTGGGTGAGGTTGTTAAGGATTTGAAAGATGCTTTTGGAACTGTTGGCGGCTGTAGCTATAGTGGAGCAATAGTAGGTGGATTTACATTTAATAATTGCAGCTTCATATTCCAGGAGTTTGTTTTTCCAGCTTAGCTTGTTAGTGTCGGAATATCCTTGCCTCCATTTCCTCTCAGCCTGTTTGCAGGCTAATTTAAGGGCTTTCAGGGAATCATCAAACCAAGGGGCCGATGCTCTGCCCTTAGTTTTGCAACTTTTTAAGGGAACAAGGGAATCAGTAATTGAGGATATCTTAGTGCAGAAAACCTCGTAGTTGTCTACTACTGGGTTGTGGGGGGAGAAACTGTCTTCCACTGGAAACACGGCATCAGTAGTTTTCAGCCTTCCCAGAGCTTTCCAATCTCTATACATGAATTCCGAAAAGCTACTGTGTGTCGGCGTACTAGTCCCCTTATTGATAATATAAAATTTAAGAAGGGAGTGATCAGTCCAGCTCATAGGCAGGATATCGTTCAAGTGTACTAGCTGAGGGGTAGAGAAGATGAGGTCGAGTCGATGTCCTGCTATGTGAGTGGGTTCCTTGACCAGTTGTTGGAGTCCCACGCTATCACAAGAGAGCACTAAATTGTTCAGTCCTGTGTCAAGAGTGCCATTCGACCAATGGTTAAAATCACCTAAGATGATGAGCTTGTTGTGGGAGGTCGCCATGTTGGTAAAGGAGGTAAGTAGCGATTGTTGTTGTTGGGAGCTGAAGGTCCCAGGAGGTCGGTAACAGATAATTGCCGAAAAAATAGCTCCTGTGTGACTGTTAATGGAGAGGCCTAGGAGCTCGGTCCCAGCGACTGGGTCCATGTCTAGGATGGTAACGAGCCAAGAGGCTCTGTAGATAATGCCTACTCCACCACCTTTGGGTCTAGGGAGATGCAGGATTTTAAAATCCTGTGGACAGGCCCAGTCTAATTCAATTTCACAGTCTGCGTGGGTCCACGTTTCGGTTAGAAAGAGAACATCCAAGTGATGAGTATCAATCAATAGTTGAATTTCGTCAGCATGCTTTGGCAGTGATCTGACATTGAGAAGTCCCCCCAGAAGCAGGCCCCTAATAGCGAAGTCCTGCACTGGGAAGGCAGCGTCAGTGAGGGTGAAATGACCTTCGTGCGCATGCTCTCTCAGGTTGAGCAAGGTTTCACGACTATAAAGCGGGGGGGAAGCGCCAAGCCTTGTGTGAATTTGGGCAGAGTGGTCTGCGCTCGTCACGTCATGGTCGCGGACGGGCGCAGACGGGCTTGCCTTAGGCGCGCCTTCGGCGCGCTGACGGCGCATCCGCTGCGCTTCCGGATGGCATGCATTTTTATAAGGGAGAGGGGGGTAAGGGCGTGGCTTGTCGCGGGGGGCGTGGCCAATCGTCTCGTGGGCGATGGCGGCGCTGCGGCAGGTAAACACACAGATTTGTTAAAATTACAAGTCAAGCAATAGTTTAAAATCTAGCAGCAAGAGGCTCCCGGCTTCCGCCTCAGGAGAAATACAAAAGACGCCTGCTTGTAGATCAGCACGGCGCTTTATAGTGCAAAAGGGGCGTGGCTTGTCGCGGGGGGCGTGGCCAATCGTCTCGTGGGCGATGGCGGCGCTGCGGCAGGTAAACACACAGATTTGTTAAAATTACAAGTCAAGCAATAGTTTAAAATCTAGCAGCAAGAGGCTCCCGGCTTCCGCCTCAGGAGAAATACAAAAGACGCCTGCTTGTAGATCAGCACGGCGCTTTATAGTGCAAAAGGGGCGTGGCTTGTCACGGGGGAGTGGCCAATCGTCTCGTGAGCGATGGCGGCGCTGCGGCAGGTAAACACACAGATTTGTTAAAATTACAAGTCAAGCAATAGTTTAAAATCTAGCAGCAAGAGGCTCCCGGCTTCCGCCTCAGGAGAAATACAAAAGAATCTATTCATGTAGATAAAGGAGATTGGTCATTTATGGGGTGGTTCTGGGAACTGATATCCGGCTGGGGATGGAAAATTCTGATGGTGATTGGGATGGTCTTAGCCATTCTTTTCCTGTTCTGTCTGTGCGTGCAGTGTGCTCCTGCAATATGTGGCCTCTGTGTCACATCATGTGTAAGGAAACCTGTATCAAGAGACGAACTAAGTACTAGAATGATGTTACAGCAACATCTCAATGACTTTAGGAATATAGACCTGGACTCAGACTAGCATGAGATTAGGTTAAATTGCCTATGTAAGGGCAAAAGGAGGGATTGTGGTTCTGAAAATTCTGGACTCGTGTAAAAATTCTGGACTTGAGAATTAAACTTCGTCGTAACATGACGAATTTAGTATCAAAAGACCGAGAATGACGAGTACACTATGTACAAGCATTTTCGTCAATTTCGAGTGACGATTTCACCTCGAAATCATCATTTTCGTTCTGAACCCTTGGCTTCCATTTTGTGCACAGCAGCCATTCTGTGAGTTGCCCTTTACATAGGCTTATAATACAGCTAAATTTGATTCTAAAGGACACGTACACCTTGATTAACTTTTCTCTGACCTAGGCAGGCTGGGCAAGCTGAAACCATTGCCCCAGGCCGAACCTGTTTCGTCAGTTCCTCTCCCAGTGGCCGAATGAGATAGCATCAAGGCTCAACAGGCCATAAAACCTTTTCAGCACATACACACCCTGCCGAATCTTGCTCACACCTGTCCCTGCTCTTTTCTCTCACTTGCTTTATGATGGGGAGGTGCCCATTTTTATTGGGGGTCCACCGATATCTGATGAAATGTTGGGCCTAGCCGGGTGATTTGTTGTGGGCTGGACGAAGTGAAATATGGACATGTCATCATGACTCTGCTTTTCCTTTGTAACAAAAGAATGTGAATAGTGTACTGTAAATTCAAAGAATGTTTGCCTAAAGCACAATATTTCGTATAAAAAGAGAAGCCTGACTTTGTGAATTTGAGCAGTCTCCTGAGAATATACTTCCCGTGTGTTGTACTTCTAGGACGCTTGTTACCTTGGTTGCAGCCAATAAAATCGATCCTTGACTTCACCTAGAAGACTCTGAGTTTCTGTGGTCTGAATCAGGAAGAACCCGAGGTCTTTGGGTGTACCCTGGCACCGCTGGGTTGCCGGTTCAGTACCGGTTCTGAAAAACCCAGTACCTCAGGACAGGGGAGAATCAGCAATTCTAATTCTGCTTGACCTGTCCGCCGCATTCGACACGGTGAGCCATGACATCCTGCTGACAAGGTTGAAAACCTTTGGAGTGGAGGGAGCGGCACTGGACTGGCTCCGCTCTTACCTGACAGATAGACGGCAGGCAGTGGCACTCCCCCCGTACCAGTCTGAGTTTGCAACGGTCCCACATGGGGTCCCACAGGGGTCTGCGATCAGTCCGATCCTTTTTAATGTCTACATGCAACCCCTGATGGGCATCATCAAGGCTCACGGCATTAGCGTGATCATCTATGCGGATGACACGCAGCTGATGATTTCCCTTGATGGTGCCCATGCAGACTCTCTTGAGACTTTTCACACCTGCATGTTGAAAATGGCAACCTGGCTAAAAAGTAACTCACAGTGTAAAAAACAGGGCATAATATTGACAAATTACTTGGGAGAAAATGCACTAAGGAACCACAGAAACCAAATAATTATAAAAAACTATATTTCATTTAATAGGTATACAAATCTTCATATTAAAAGCAATTGGTAAAAAACATAAATTCTAACGAATTATATGGAAAACAAATATACAATTATCATACAATACATAAAAACATATAAAAAAAGTTTTATAACAGTGGCAATCAATATTGTTCAATATTGATTGCCACTGTTATAAAACTTTTTTTATATGTTTTTATGTATTGTATGATAATTGTATATTTGTTTTTCATATAATTCGTTTGAATTTATGTTTTTTACCAATTGCTTTTAATATGAAGATTTGTATAACATAAATTCAAACGAATTATATGGAAAACAAATATACAATTATCATACAATACATAAAAACATATAAAAAAAGTTTTATAACAGTGGCAATCAATATTGTTCAATATTGATTGCCACTGTTATGAAACTTTTTTTATATGTTTTTATGTATTGTATGATAATTGTATATTTGTTTTCCATATAATTCGTTTGAATTTATGTTTTTTACCAATTGCTTTTAATATGAAGATTTGTATACCTATTAAATGAAATATAGTTTTTTATAATTATTTGGTTTCTGTGGTTCCTTAGTGCATTTTCTCCCAAGTAATTTGTCAATATTATGCCATGTTTTTTACACTGTCTATTTCCCTGTATTTAGAATTAATATTCCAAGCAGGGGGTCCTTGTTATTTACACTGTAAAAAGTAACTCACTACAGTTTAACAGCAGCAAAACTGAGATAATGCAATGCAAGGTGGGAAGAATAGCCAGAAACCTGCCTGTTGACTTTTGGCCTCTAGACTTAGGCGAGCCACTGACACCAGTAAAAACGGTGCGGAATTTGGGGGTCAGCCTCAATGACAAACTGAGTCTGGAGACCAACGTTAACAAACAGGTGAGCAGCTGTTTCGCCCTAATGCGGGGCCTCTGAAAGTTGCTGCCCTTACTTCCAGCACATACCAGAGCAACCGTGGTCAGGAGCACTATCCTCAGCCGCCTGGATTACTGTAACGCTCTGCTACTGGAATCACCTGCTTACTTGATTTCCAGACTCCAGAGTATCCAGGCGGCAGCCGCGAAGATGGTTCTTTCTCGAGGACGACGGACCTCTACCACGCTGGCCCTGACCGAGCTGCACTGGCTGCCCGTGCATCAGAGGATCCGGTTCAAATCTCTATGCACCGTTTTTAAGGCAGCACACGGCTTGGGTCCCAAACCTCTTCAGAACAAATTCAAATGGTATGAGCCCACACGGACCCTCCGTTCCTCATCCACCAATCTCCTTAGTATACCCAGGATCAGGAAAGCTACTCATGGTGGCAGAGCCTTCAGCATAGCCGCAGCTCACCTCTGGAATAGCCTCCCCATGGCAATCAGGAAAACTAACGAACTGATGCTTTTCCGCAAAAAAATAAAGACTTGGCTCTTCCCTAAAATCTAACTACCCTAGAGCATTGCTCATTCCACTCATTCTGCCCTCTGTTGCTTAGTTCTTAGTCGCGCTTTCACAGCGCCAGGATGCCCGTAGGGTTGCAGCGCGCTTTAGAAATGACAAATAAATACATTTTGTTATCCAGTCCTCCAAAAATAGTTCCACGGAGGGTCCTTCCGCTTGTTCCGGGACTCCCACAAATCCTAAACTGTTTGTTCGTGAGCAGCCTTCCTGATCCTCAGCCCGCTGGTCCAGTTTATTCAGCTTCTTCTGGAAGCTCCATGACCATCTCTCGCAGAGCTTTGACCTATGAATGAAGGAGTCGTGGTGAACCTATCTGAACCCTTACGCAGATCACATCTGAGGAGGTTGACATCAATCGCTACTGCATCGATCCTGGTCACCATCTCCTCCTTCACAGTCTGTACGGCCGTCAGGATGTCACTCAGAGAGGGATCCCGCAGTTTCTCCCCCAGTGCCACCTCAGCATCATCTTCACCTCGTGTGTCCTGTTGGTTAGGGCTCTGGGGAAGGGGCTGCGCATAGTTTGATATTTTGTTGGATTGCGCCCTGTTACCTTTATCCTTCACCATGATAAGTAGTAGTGACCCACTGCTTCAGGGCCTACCAGGACGAGCACCTCCCCCGAGTGCCTCTTAAAATAGCTTCTGCTTCTAGCGCTCAGGCTTACCTTCTGTCCAATATCCCAACTGGCTCTTGCTCCGTTATATCACTCGTGGCCCACCCCGGGGACCAAGCACTTCCAGGTCTTCCCCATGGCCCGCGTACAGTCACAGGCTGATCCACACTTGCCTTCCAGCTGTCACGTGTCTGTCACCTTCCAGGGCTGGGTACTGAGCCAGGGGGTGTTTTTAGTCATCTCCTCTCTCCAAGTCGATGTCACCTGCTCTCTTGAGGCCTGCTGGCACTTCGCCTGCGTAATCTGGCATTTGTTGTTTGGTGAGACTAAGTCCTGTAGCCAGGCCCTCCACTGATATGTCTTCCTGCCTCCCTAGGTTCCTTCACGAGTTGCGGCCCCTCAGTACGCTTCACTGTAGCCACAGCCGGGACACCAGGCACTCATTGCCCAGGGGCATGGCCACCCACCCTTCCACCAACCGCTCCTCTGGAAGCCCTTAAACACTGCCTGCTTAGCATCCACCCATGGGATTGGGGACTTATTGGGGCTCTTATTTCATTCCTCTGGGTGTGGGCTGTCCATTGTCTGATGATCCGTTAGTGCTGCTACTCACTGTACCTTTTCAGGTTCTACCCAGGCGCTCCTCACTGTATTCCCCTGTTCACCGGGGCCCTTATTCACCAGAGTTTGCCTCCAGGGTGCCCCCCCAGTCAGCGGGCTCAGAATCTCCACCTCTCCGCTCCCCTGGGTCAGGCTTCTTGTGCCCTTTTGGAGTATTCACACCCGGCGACCAACCCCACTTTGGCAGGCTCCTGTCGGGAGAGCGTGTCCATGCCGCAGCCGCCGCCCCTCATGGTATTCCCCTGTTCACCGGGGCCCTTATGCAACAGAGTTTGCCCCCAGTGTGCCCCCCCCCAGGCACCGGCTCAGGATTTCGACCTCTCTGCTATGTTTGAGGTCAGGCTTCTCGTGCCCTTTCGGAGTATTCACTCCCAGAGACCCACCTAACCTCGACTTGCTCCTGTCAGCGAGAGCGGGTCTCAGCGACATCGGCGTTATAGCCTCTCCTCTGCTGGGACCCTCCATTGCTCCACTTGTGGTTTCCCAGGCCTCCCGTTACAGGGGCCTCCAGGATCACCACTGCAGAGCTATCTGCCAGGTCCGCGTTAACATGGCGGGCAGGACACCCAGACCAGGGCATGAGCGTTCAGTGCGAAAACCGCCGCACCAGGAAAAAGGCGGCCTCACGAGCAGATATTCCGGCCCTAGTGCCTCTCACTGCTGGTTTGCTGCAGTACGGGGAGCGATCCCAGTTCGAGGGATCTCCCCCAGCCAGGCCGATAAATATGGTGAGGTCGGTGCCTAATAGCACCACAGGATTCTTAAGGATTTCATGGCATTGGTGTTGCCCATGTATTTGGGCAATAATGGTCACAAAGAGGTTTATAACTTCTTCGGGTACTCTAATCAGAAATGGAGCACACATGAAAAATTATCTGGAAGCCTTATAGCTCCCTGAATAGATTTTAGTTGTACTGTATTGTGCTTTGTTGGCCTGTACATTTAATGGAAATTTCACATTTGAGTCGGGGGAGGAAACAGTATTCACAATGTTAATGAAAAGGACCGATACTTGGGATAAATTAAAGAGGATACAGGAAAAGGTTTCAGAAGCTGAGCAAAACTGCTGGGTTAAAGCAGGTTGTGTGAAAAATCCTAATGGCATTTGGATGTCAGCTGATGGGAGAGCTATGGTGCCACATAGCTTGTTGTTCCAAATGACACATTACTATCATTGAAATACACATTTAGGTCAGGATGGGATGGGCAGACCTTTTGTCAAAACTGGTTTAATCCCAGATTCAGAATGATAGCTGAAGAAGTTTGACACAGACTTGTAATATACTAACAAATGAATGCAGGAAAAAAAACATATGTTACACTAAGTCACATAGGGAGATCAGGTGGTCTAATCAACAAAATGCAGGTGTATTTTATAGAGATGCCAGCTTACAATAGGCTGAGATATGACTTGGTCATAGTATATCTCTTCTCGAGATGGGTGGAAGCTACTTAACCAGAAGAAATTACAGCCTTAATGTAGAAAACTGTTATTGTGAGAATTGATCCCAAGGTATGGAATGCTGGTTTCTCTGGAATCAGATGGGAGACCCATTTCAATAATGAGTTCCTAAAGATGATTTGCACAGCACTACAGACTAAGCAAATATTACATTTGAGATAGTGTGAAATTTTCCTTTAGAATTAAGTGTTATGAATGAAAAATCTGCCTTGGGCTTCAGACACAAAAATGCATTTCGAAAATGACACACAGACATTAGGTGCTGGAAAATGAAAACATGAGGCCTTTAATCAGATGCTTTCCCCTTAATAAATGATGTAAAACATGCACAATTAATTCATAGTGATTTTGATGCGACCAGTTTAGATTTTGCCTCACTAAAGGATCTGGTTTTAACTTACAAAATTCTTTGAACGTGTGCAGTGTATTGAACTAACATGACATTTTAAAGTGTAGAAACACAGAAAATAGCTGATGATTTAGCGTGCTCTGAGAGCTCCAGCTTGACCTTCTAGATAACAGAGCAGTTTTTCTTCTGGTGTGAAAGAAAGATGCCTCGCATAATTTACAGCATGTAACTTGCCTTATTGTGTTCAGCTGGTAACATTTTTGAAACAAAGCCTCATTTATTTCTTTGCTGTAGACAGAATTAGAAAATCACATGCAATTTAAAATGCATTGCCATATTATATTTTGATGATTCTTACTTCGCTTTCCTGATGGATGACGTGTGCAGACAGCAGAGAGGTGGAGATGTCCTTCTGGTGCATGCTGCATTCCAATTGGATGAAGAACGAAGATCATGCTTCGCAACATTTCTTTTTTACATTTACAAACGCATTCCTAGTTTAGGAGTTTTAGGCTTTTCAAACTTAGGGGCCCATTAGGATGGCAGGCGGATCGCCCCCGCCAGGCCGGCGGACGTAAAGACCGTCCGCGGCAAGGCGAGCGGGGCGGAAATGGGTTTATATGGTGGCGGTGTCTATCAGACACCGCCAGCCATATTACAATTGGCATTCCTGAATGCCTTTCCGTGGCTGGAGTCTACCTGCGGGGGCCCGTTGCAGGCCCCTAGGGACTCAGGGGGGTGGTGGGGGGTGGTGGGGGGTGCACATGGGGGGTACCTATGGTACCCCCCAGCAGTTCCATGCACAACATGCCTTCCTGGCAATGTGGCGGGCGGTGCTGAGTGCACTGCCCGCCACAATGTTAGGAATGCTGGATGCTCCCGCCACTGTAGCGGGCACATCCTAATGCCAGACACAGGACCCCCGCCCTTATGGCGGGCGGTCCCTATCCACGATGGGATGACACGCGGACTTTGTCCGACCGTCATCCTAATGGGCCCCTTAGATGCAGAACTGAAGGGAGCAGAGCAGCGGTGATTCCCAGATACAGGGGAGGGAGGGACAGACTTCGATGGAGAGCAGAACAGGTTCAGACGAAGCTCAACAGGAGGGGAAAGATTCAGCTGGGATGAGGGCAGATTAGATGTAGACTATACGTTCCATTCTAACTTTTATTAAAAACCCTAAGTTTACGCTGTGACTAGCTGGCTTTACCAAGGCTTATTTACTCTATGCTTTATTTCTCTATATGGGGGATTCTGCAATGATTAAATATTGATGTAGCTTCATGCTAATCTCACTCTTGCTTTATTCGTGAACTCATCATGAGTTCTGACTGACGTAATTTGCACCACATTTCTTAAAAGAGGGATTCTCTCCTTTATGGAACGCTCTGTATGGAAATTATTATATGCTCGGAACCAACTTTATTTTTCTATTTTCAATTCTCTAACCTAATTAAGATCTGACTAATTAATGGAGAGTCAGAGAATCCCAAACCTTAATTTGAAAAGAAAACCCTTTAAAACTACTCACAAACTCTAATTTCTGACTAATTTTTTATTTGCATTTGATAACTTGCCTCTGTTTATGAATGAGCTCTTTTGGTCAAAATCCTGTGGCAAAGATTAACCTCCTTTAGAATAGATATGCGCATGGAAGAAGGGTAATGATAATTAAATGTAATTGTGCCACATTTCCTTAATTTTAAAAAGAGAGATTACACTGAGATTTCCGCACTAGCAGCTAGGTAGCAGAGGGAAAATTTTACATCTTTTTTTTGTCCTCATTCGCCAATAGATTTACCCAGACCCGTTTAGGTTTCTCTGCGGCCCCCAATTTAATTGGCACCAAAATGGGAGCTCTGTATCTAAATGGAGGCACTTTACACAGAACCTTTCTTTAACGTATTCAGTCTGTTCTGTTCCTCTCTTTGGGTAGCCCACAGAACAAACCAGAGGGGTAAAGTATCTCAGTGTAGAGGCATAATCAGAGAACTATATTACCCCTAGTATTGCAAATATCAAGCCAATCCACACAAGGCAACCAGAAATCCTTTTTCTTACTTTTCTTTTTCCATGCGGCCCTGTCTAATTGCATCGTATACTTAATAGAAGTTAACCAATCTAAAAATGTTGAGATGTATTTTTGATCCAGCATTTACAGATTTCTCTCCATGCAAGTAAGATTAAATAGAAACATAACTTATTTTCCTCTAATGATAATAACTTATAATTTGGAAAAATACCCAAAAATACCCGGATTATGCTCACCTGAATATCAAAACCAAACAAGGCTTTCATACCTCTAGTTACAGAGACCGAAAAGTGATGTAACATTGGGCAATATAAAAACATGTGCTCATCATCTGCTTTTTCCTGATGGCATTTCGGACAACACAGAATAGGGCCCTTCACAAACTTGCCCACTTCAAGTATGGGGAAGGCTGTGGGAAGCTTTAAGCCTGGAAGACTAAACAAGAGTTAGCTGAAGGAAACATCAACGAAGTAAAATGTGACATCTCCGGGAATTTACTCAAAAGCCCCACAGAGATCAAAGAAGCTTTTCAAAAGCATTTCAAAAGAGTATTTAGAGAGGATCTAACTCCTCAAGAGGAGGCAATAAAGGCCTGGGTGGACCAATATGCTCCATATAAAATTAGTGAGAAGGAGTCTTACAATCTCAACAGCGCGATAACAACAGGTGAGATTAAGAAAGCATTGGAGGCAGGAAAAACAGCTAAAGCGCCAGGACAGGACGGCTTTCTGGTGGAACTGTATACATCTTTGATGGAGGCTCTTATCCCTGTTATGGAAAAACTATTTTCTCACATTTTTTAAAAGGGCTGGAATATGCCACATTCTTGAAACGAAGCCACAGTGGCTCTGATCCTTAAACCATCAAAACCACCTAGTCACTGTGATTCATATAGACCAATCTCTCTGCTGACTCTTGACTATAAGATCTTTGCCAAGATTTTAGCAGAGAGGTTAAATAGAGTCATAGGTGGCCTGCTGCATGGGGATCAAAAAGGGTTTGTCCAGGGGAGGGGGATTCGAGATCTTACATACAATCTGATTGGAGATGTAGATTTAGCGACACTCCATAAAGTACCTCTGGCTATTATCACGTTGGATGGCACAAAGGCGTTCAACCGAGTTAATTAGCCTATCTAATGCACGTATTGAGACTCTGTAACCTGGGGGAAAAGTTTTGTAGGATAGTTTCCTCAATCTATCAAACCTCCATAGCCAGAATTTTACTGAATGGGAACCTGTCACCTCCAGTTGAAGTTCGGAGAACAAGGTAGGGGTGTCTGTTCTCACTATTGCTTTCTAGGTCTCGCCTACGCAGCGCGCATGCGTTGCATAGGAGAAGACCTATAGCCGTCGGTCCCCTTTTTCACCCACAACCGTGCACGCGTTCCATTGCCTTCAATGGCAACGCGTGCACGTGTGGAGATTCATTTGCGGGAGTGGGCGCCACCATATGGCAGCAATTATCGCTCCCGCAAGTGAATCGCGCAGGCCCCACTCCTCCCCCTGCTGCAGCGCAAGCTTGTCCTATTTGGGAACCACTAACTAGGGCATTTTTTTCTAGCAATGTCCTGCTTAGGTTGTCTTGTGGAGTTGTTGTGAAAACTGAGTTAATGTCCGATGTGTCCCATAGACAAAATATATTTGAGTTTCGGATCCCGAAGTGGCCGGGATAGTTTTGAGTTTGGGTCTGACGTGGCCTAAGGATTTACAGGTGTAGAAGACACCTAGATTGTGATTGTCTGACTGAACAATTGAGGAGTTTGTATTCAGACGTCGTCGACAGCTCCACCTAAGACACTTTGTGTGAATGGATCTAGAGCAAATGGTGTAGTGGACTCTGAGCACAAAGGGAAAACTATACGGATTCAGGTGATTCCCTGCTGGTCAAGGTTTCTTAGTGAATGCGCTTTCTTTGAGATTGAATCCTATCGATCTTTTAGAAAGGCAGACAATTATGGATTTAAGATGATTGTGTGAGTGAATGCATATAAAGAAATTGTGAAGGAGAGTGAGCTGCTGAGAGGGGTGAGAGTGACATCAGAGTAAGTTGCTCTGTGTTGGGTCCATTGTGTGATTACCATATTGAAATTAGTTGAAAGTCAGGATGGGAGGAAAGAAATCTGACATTTACGGAATTGAATCAAAACATTGCATTGAATTATTGCAGAAATGAAATCGTTTAAAGGCTTTAAGAAAGTTTGGGGAGGTAATGTGACAAATTCGATTTGGGTTGGTGATGAGGCACCACCTGAGGGAATGCCTGCACATCTGTTAAAAAACTTGGGACTACATTAATGTTTGTAGATTTGCCAGTGTGCAAGATTACTGAGAAAGATGGTCTGTTGAGTTTCCCAAAATATGGTACTTTTGAATTGCAAATTATTGACAAATTAAGGGAAATGTTATATGAAATAAAGTCACCATCTAGAGCTACACAACCTAAAACCTTAAGCATGTGGGAAAGGACAAAAAGAAACAGGAAAGGGAAGTCAAAAGGGTAAAGGATCAGATACAGGAGAAGGAAATGAAGGATGACAAAAAACCTCAAACCAACAGTAATTTAGGATATGAAATATTGGATGCATTGTTAACTGAGTGTCCGTCAACTTATGTGGTCCCCACTACAAATACTGATAATAATGTACTAGCAAGTACTACAGTGTCTACTGCATCTGTTGAAACAAGAGAAATACAGATTGAGAGAACTTTACTGACATTTCAGAGTGCCCCACCACCTGTTAACAGTGATACTTCCAGTTGTTACTGCTCCAGTTGTGACTGATTTGGTACGAATACTACAAACTGTAGCTGCACAAACAGTGCCTAGAAAAATGGTGACTGCCGTATTAATAGTGTCCGAACTCAAGAAGCCCAAAGAGCTGTAGAAGGAGTAATTACATCAAGGTTTATCTCAACATCTCAGAATTCACTGAATATAGAATGGAAAATGCCCCAGATAGTTCAAGCATTGAAAGATTGGGGAAGGATTATCTTTGCATCACCAATAGCCCAAGGAGAAACACATTTATTTGAATATGGAATTTTTAGACCATGGTTTGAGGAAACAGCATGCAGGGGTGGTTAATTTGTATCGCCCGATGCCCGAGACATTAAGAGTTATTGCAAGGGCAAGAAGTTTTAATTGCTGTTTTGTCCGAAGGGCAAGTAGACAGTAAATTATGGACTGAGATCAAACTATCCTCTGACCTCTTCAAATTAGCAGTCGGTGTCTCGTCCTCAGTGTAATCACCTAACTCAGGCACAAAAGACACAATTTATAGCTGGATGCCGAGGAGCCTATTTTCGATTATATAGCGTGCCTGGGCGGTCAAGAGAAGCCAGGTGAAATGAGTAATTAGTTCCTCAGCTCACCACAGGTATCGATTGTCATAAATTGTGAGTTAGGATGTGGCAGTGATTCTTTAACCCTTATAGTACATTGGACACAGCTTTTGGATCTAATACTCAGGAAATCACAGTAACCAGAGTGTGCACATGGATTTTAGAAATTTGAGCTCTGCCTCTAGATCACAGACTCACAGTGCATGCAGGCTAAACCACGTAGCTGTACAGAAAAATAAGTGCAATATGTTCACCAAGTAAAGCACAGCATGAACTTTGTGTGGCACGGAATTTTTCAAACCAGCACATTCAAGAAGTATTTCCTTAGAGCACGGGGTGAACATAGAGTTTTTGCAGCTGGAGAACGCTTCCAGCAATGGAAGGTAGGAGACCAGCTTCTTTTCTCCTTGCTTTTACCTGACTTTTAAAAACTTAATTCACCCTTCTAATGCTGCCCTTTCTTGGCTCCACCCTTGGGCCTCTCGTGCTGAACCCAGGTCGCTCTCCTTCGCTCCCTCCCCATCTTTCTCCTCTTCTCGCATCCAAGGCTTGCATTAAAGTGCCTGGATTTCTTTTATCATGCAATTCTTGGGCCCCTCTTTTCGCACATTGCTTGCAGTCTGTGCTTGATGTCTCAGCTGTGTCAACCAAATCTACATTAAAGCACCTTACTTTCCCTGTGGTGCTCTCGTGCAGCCCACAGGCCACCTCTGTTGCTTTCATTTTCACGAGCCTCTAATTTGTAAACCAGTGTCTTCACTACGCTCTTTTCTTTCCCTTATGGCTCTGCATTTTTTCCTTCACCAGCACCCAGAAATCAGAGGCCAGAAAAAGAAAACAGAAGGGGCAAGGCAGAGTGTGCCAGAAGTCGGGTTTGCAGTGATATATTTACCACAAACTAAAAGCCTAAACCTTACTGTCTGTGATAGGATGTCACCAAAATCTTGCACCTGAAACTGAGAGGCTTTATATGCTGTTCTGTGCAGCGCCAAGCATGACTTTAAAGCAGCACTGGGGCGCTAGACTAGGGGTGATTTCTTTAAGTCAGTAGAAATGCCATCCATTAGCATTTTCTACATGATGCGACCTCAGGCCCTCACACTGACTATAGTCAGGGCCACTGGAATTATGTGATTGAACGTCAGCAGTGTTTGCCACATAATCCATCATCTGCTGCAAAATTTGTTTCTAGCTCAAACGATTAAAAAGTTACAAAAAATGCGACTTTGCGTTTTGCCGCACAGTGGAAGCCTCTTTGTAGAGCTGGACTGGTCACCTTCCTGTTGATTATTGCTGTATTTGGAGGTTCACCTCATACTAATGAGTTGCAACCAATGCCCACAGGGTGTTACCAAGTTTGAAAATGATGAAATAATAAACGAATACTATTACAAAATGTGCCGAATTATGTCATATACTTTGCCTTTTCTTGCTGCATAATATACTCAAGCCTGCCACATAATTTCGTCCTCTATTGTCGCATAATTCCAGTGGCCCGGACTATAGCTCTGGTCTGATTGACAACAGGCGTGCCCACATGTGTTCCAATATCCAACATTTTACCTAATTTACAACAATAACAGGCAAGTCTGAAAGCTTTTTTTGTCCCTACTACCCCTTGCAAACACTATTAAAGTTAGGGTTACAAACAGTGCTTTGTTGCTGTATAGCAACTCACTGCAGTTTTAGGTAGCTCTTATTAAAATGAGTTAACCTTTATGTGAACACTACTAATCTTGCAAGATTAGGAAATGGAGGACCAGAAGAAAAAACACTTGCCCAGGATCACACAATGTAGCTAGGTGGTGGTGAGTCTAGGTTAGAGGCTCAGTACTCTCATTTGGAAACTGATAAGCCACAAGAAGCTGGTGCACTGCACGCTAAGATAAGGCAGATATGTGGAATGGTTACCTCAAATGTACCGGGAGTGGTAAATAAACAAAGAAGCATGTATGGCTGGATAGTGTGTTTATGCAGTACATAGAAATGGTCTACTTAAAAGTGTACAGAATAAAGCGGACATAGTAATGTAAATGTGTGCAAATAAATCCTGCATAGAGTAGATAGGTTGGTGAGGGGGAACATCCTTTACAACGCAACTTTTACAACGCACTACCATTACAACGCAACTTTTACAACGCAAGTACTTTTACAACGCATGTTTTTAGAACGCATGACTTTACAACGCAAGTGCTTTTACAACGCAAGTGCCTTTACAACGTAAGTACTATGTATTATTGTTTATATATATTTTTTTATTTTTTTTTATAAATAGATTTATATAAGGGTTAATGGAGTATGTTTAAAGTAATTTAGTACTCAGGTATTATTAAAAATGTTGAATTGTTGGGGGAATATATTTTTCTGTTTAGAAGAATAAAATTAATACTTATGTAACAAAGTAGGAAATTATTTAATAAAAATATTAAAAATATTAGGAAAAGATCAAAGATATTTTAGCTACATTTAGAAATATTTTAACATTTAAAACAGTTTAAAAAATATTAAAAAACAATTATTCAAAAGATTTTCCCACGCTTTTGCCTTGCTTTCAGTGGGAACATTTGTCCTTTTATTTTCATAGTTGAAGGCATGAATCCCGCGGAACTACTTTTGAAGCAAAGAAAAAGGATGAATGGAGAACTTTTGAAAGGAAATGGAATAAGCATAGTGGTGAGAAGATAAAAACATGAATTTACATGTTGCAATATTTAAGTTTTAGTAAAAGTTTAGATTAATACATTTAAGAAAAAAAAGGTACGATAGTTTTGTTTGTTTCATTTTTTATTTAAAAAATACTTAGTGAAAGTAAAAATGTTACTCATTTTTTTACATATTTTACATAATTTTAATAAATTAATATAACAATAATAAAAATAAATTAATTTTGAAAAAATATTTTATTAATAGTCCCTTTTCAGTCTTTGCAGCTTCCGATGACGTCGACGCGTTCACGTTTACGTAAGCGGCCATTTTGAAGAGCATCGATGGAGGAAGCAGCAGGAAGCTATCTGCGCTCAGATGGGAAACACTTATAACTTTATTTAAACATATTAGAAACAAAATAGGTGTATATATATTGTAAAGAAAGGATAAGTAGAGGTTGCGGTTTACAAAAAGAATGTTAATTTTGTATGTCGCCGATCATGTTACTAGAATATGTCTATGTCGGGTCGCTAAAAGTAAAAGGAAAAAGTAATTTGGGGGGTTGAAATGTTTTAAATAATATTAAACAAATGTAATATAATTGTTTTAG
The DNA here is from genome assembly GCF_964261635.1 of Lissotriton helveticus. NCBI lineage: Eukaryota > Metazoa > Chordata > Amphibia > Caudata > Salamandridae > Lissotriton > Lissotriton helveticus. The sequence goes on along the minus strand of NC_136067.1, from coordinate 1,070,599,486 downwards.
ATAATTGTTTTCTATATGCAAATGTATACTTGAAAATGCATTATTTTGAAATATCTAATTGATTTTCCCCAGCATGGAATGATAAAAATTGATGTTTATAAGTTAGAAAAAAAGCTTATTTGTTTGGTATGGTGAATTTGGTTGATATTTATTTTTAGAGTTAAAAAAAAATTTGGTTGTGGAACTTTTTAGAAAATAGTAAGGGTGATATAGCGAGAATATGGTTTGGTAGGAGGTAGAAATATTTTTATGTGCATGGTCTTTTATCAATTGAAACAAACACTAATTTGGAACATGTAGGAAATTAGCAAGGGACATATAGTGAGAATATTTTTTGCTAGGAGGAAGAAGTTGTTTCGGAATTGTTTTTTAAGTTTACATTTTGAACAAATGGCGTTTCGTAATTACAAAAGTAAGTCCTTCGAGAATTATTAGAAATGTAGGAAGGGTGACATAGTGAGAAAATGTTTTGCTAGGAGTTACTTTTAATTTTAGGATGCAATTATAGTGTTTTTGCATTTTCTGCACCATGTTTGACATTCAAGAAGAAGATGGATTAGGAAGAAAAAACCAGAAGGAGTTTGAAAGAATTTGCATTTGGATTTTTGGGTATTTTATCAGGATGCTTATGGAGAATGGATTTTTTTGCAAAATACATTACAGTAGAAAAAAGTATTTCCTGGATTACTCTTCCCTATACAGATGGACTTTGGATAAAAAAACATTCAATGGACATTGCTTTTAAAATAGAATGGTAATCACTCTTGAAAAACTTTGCCCATGACCTACAACAAGATGAAAAAGATCTTTGGACGGAGGGAAAGAAGGATTTTAATAGAACATGGATTTTGGCATCCCCTGGATTTTGTGGACTTTAAAAATAGCTAAACATGGGCTTTTGAAAAAATAGGATTTTCCAGATTTTTATTTTCCAAGAAGTTCCACATGTTTTTCATATTTTGTACAGTTTTTAAAAAAATTTCATTTTGACTTTTTAGTTTATGCTTTTTTTTAAAGAAAAAAAGAAAAATATATACACTTGTTAAGAAGCTTTTTTAGAAAGAAAATCTTTTGGGAAAGTCAAGAAGAAGTTTTTTTCCATTTCTTTAATGCATTTTAAAATATAAGCAATGCTTTAAGATCGTTTGAAGTTTGAACTGGAGAAACACTTTGGAATAAGAAGAAAAAAATTATAAATCCTTCTACTTTGGATTATTGTTTTTTTTTGGGGGTTTTGACAAAATGGATATATTATGGAGGAAAAAAGAAGAAAAAAAGAAGGAAGGAAACTACACGTAGGCTGACCCGACGTAAATTTTGAAAAAATGTTTTATAAAAATGTTACTGCCAATTGAATTATGTATTTGGATAAATTTAGGTCAAAGCAGGAAAGTAAGGTTACATTTTTATTTAGAAATGGAGAATGTTAGCAACATTTTCTAGGTAGTCTAGAGCCACACACAACGAAAACTGTTGTAGTACACCCAATAGTCTCTCAGACATTTCCCTTGATTTGGTTGAAATTTGTGGGTTTAGGCTACCAGTTAATGTTTGTGAAATTCTCAATTCTTGAAAACTTTGCTCCTTCTTCAAAGTTTCCAGAAAAGAGTAGAAGTTAGGGTGTGGTTTGCCAATTGTATGGTTGAAGGAGTTATGCCATCCCTCTATGGCATTATTCGTTTTTGCTTCACCCTCTAAACAGCTCGTGTAACAGTTCCACCACTCCACATGGTAACGTGGCTTCCTCCTGCGACCTGATCTCCTTAGGTGTCCAATCCATGTGTCCTCAAAATAATTTAGTATGGGTGCCAATTTATCTTCATTTTCATTAAAAAATTCAGATTCTGTAATAGCAGTGTAGTACTCGTCTACTCTTTCGGGAGGAACAAAGCAAAGAGCTGTTAATTTTTTTTAATTCAAACTGTAGTTTGCTATCAGTTGAGTAATCTGCAACTAGGGATGTTTTTTGTAGTTTACGCCAGAATGCCTGGGAAAAATGGAAAAAACATCCCTGAATTTGGGTATCCGTGTACGTTTTAGTGATCACATTGATCATAGTCAATTCAAAATCAACAATTATTTTCTTAGGACTTTTTGATGTTATGTTTTTAATAACTGATAATAGTTCAGTATAGGTTGCAGATTGCTTATCCGGTAGCAAACTATATACTAAGGGGATCACAATATTGGTAATTTTTGCATGAATAGTATAAATGTGGGTGAAAGGATGGGGTGTACTTTTAAACGTCCTATCCATCATCCAAATTTCACTATTTTCTAACTTAACAAGGTTGCGGGGTGTACTAAAGATAAGAATACGTTTATGAGGGTTTTTGTTGTCATGCAGAAGGAATGGTTCATTAGCAAAAGAAATAGTCAGTTCATTAGGAATTACAATGTCAGAAAAAGTATGAGGAGTTGTAGGATGTGTGTTACTTGCCTGCTTTTGTCTTTGTATAATTCTTCTTAAATTAGGAATAATAGGCATATTACTAGCAACATGACTGGGGACATGCTGTGCAACCTCTCTTAAAATAGATCCGGTAGAATCATTGGAGGTGGATGCAATTTCTTTCATTTCATTTAAGGTATCCCTTACTTCAATCTCCATTGCAGAGGCAGAGTGGTTATGATCAGTTGTTTTAATAATGATATAATCAAGGGTAACCGCTCTGCCGCTGCAATGGGATGAGTAGTATTGCACACACCTCCAATGATTCCGTGGGAAACTTATCCTTTCTTTACAATATATATATATCCTGCATGTTTTAATAAACGGTTTCCCTTTCTAGATTTGATGTATGAACCTGTTTCCTGAGTTGACATTTTCTGTGAAAAAAAGAGATTTATTTTAGTATGGTTTTTTTTCCAAAACACTTTCCCTACTGGTGCACCTTCATGGAGTTAGATTAGTAAATCTTGCCCCTACACTATCCCACACTTTCCCTACTGATGTACCTTTGTGGAGTTAGAATAGTCAATCCTGCCCCCCACACTTTCCCTACCGCTGCACCTTCCTGGAGTTAGAATAGTATATCCTGCCCATACACTATCCCACACTTTCTCTACTGCTGCACTATCCTGGAGTTAGAATAGTAAATTCTGTCCCAACATTATCCTACACTTTCCCTACTGCTGCACCTTCCTGGAGTTAGAATAGTAAATGCTGGCCCTACAGTATCCCACACTTTTCCTACTGCTGCACCTTCCTGGAGTTAGAATACGAAATGCTGCCCCTACACTATCCTACTATTTCCCTACTGCTGTACCTTCCTGGTTTATTAATACTGCAGTATTGTCAAATCATTTTTTACATAGCTTACCTTTTGAGTCTGGTCTTGTTTCCTTGGAGTTTATTTCTGATGTTCTGGGTTTTGACTTTGTTTGTATTTTTAAGGAGACTTTAATGAGAATCTGCAGAAAGAGAACAGTATGATTATGTTGTTTATTGTTTAAAATGCTATTTAAAGAAACCAAAATGTCTGCATTTCTGTGCATTAGTTTATATTTAATTTACTGTTGTTTAAGAAAATGAAATGGTACCCATACACTGTCCCACACTTTCCCTACTGATGCACATTCCTGGAGTTAGAATAGTCAATCCTGTCCCTACACTATCCCACACTTTCCCTACTGTTGCACCTTCCTGGAGTTAGAATAGTAAATCCTGTCCCTACACTATCCCACTCTTTCTCTACTGCTGCACCTTCCAAGAGTTAGAATAGTAAATCCTGCACCTACACTATCCCACACTTTCTCTACTGCTGCACTATCCTGAAGTTAGAATAGTAAATCCTGCCCCAACATTATCCTACACTTTCCCTACTGCTGCAACTTCCTGGAGTTAGAATAGTAAATGCTGCCCCTACACTATTCCACACTTTACTTACTGCTGCACCTTCCTCAAGTTAGAATAGGAAATGCTGCCCCTACACTATCCCACACTTTCCCTACTGATGCACCTTCCTGGAATTAGAATAATAAATGCTGAACCTACACTATCCCACACTTTTCCTACTGCTGCACCTTCCTGGAGTTAGAATATTAAATGCTGCCCGTACACTATCCTACTATTTCCCTACTGCTGTACCTTCCTGGAGTATTAATACTGCAGTATTGTCAAATCATTTTTTACATAGCTTACCTTTTGAGTCTGGTCTTGTTTACTTGGAGTTTATTTCTGATGTTCTGGGTTTTGACTTTGTTTGTATTTTTAAGGAGACTTTAATGAGAATCTGCAAAAAGAGAACAGTATGATTAAGTTGTTTATTGTTTCAAATGCTATTTAAAGAAACCAAAATGTCTGCATTTCTGTGCATTAGTTTATATTTAATTTACTGTTGTTTAAGAAAATGAAATGGTACCCATACACTGTCCCACACTTTCCCTACTGATGCACCTTCCTGGAGTTAGAATAGTCAATCCTGTCCCAACACTATCCCACACTTTCCCTACTGTTGCACCATCCTGGAGTTAGAATAGTAAATCCTTTCCCTACACTATCCCACTCTTTCTCTACTGCTGCACCTTCCTGGAGTTAGAATATAATTCCTGCACCTACACTATCCCACACTTTCCCTACTGCTGCACTATCCTGGAGTTAGAATAGTAAATCCTGCCCCTACATTATCCTACACTTTCCCTACTGCTGCACCTTCTTGGAGTTAGATTAGTAAATCTTGCCCCTACAGTATCCCTCACTTTCCCTACTGATGCACCTTCCAGGAGTTAGAATAGTAAATGCTGACCCTACAGTATCTCACACTTTCCCTACAGATGCACCTTTCTTGAGTTAGAATAGTAAATCCTGCCCCTACACTATCTCACACTTTCCCTACTGATGCACCTTCCTGGAGTTAGAATAGTAAATCTTGCCCCTACACTATCCCACACTTTCCCTACTGCTGCACCTTCCTTGAGTTAGAATAGTAAATGCTGCCCCTACACTATCCCACACTTTTCCTACTGCTGCACCTTCCTGGAGTTAGAATATGAAATGCTGCCCCTACACTATCCTACTATTTCCCTACTGCTGTTCCTTCCTGGAGTATTAATACTGCAGTATTGTCAAATCATTTTTACATAGCTTACCTTTTGAGTCTGGTCTTGTTTCCTTGGAGTTTATTTCGGATGTTCTGGGTTTTGACTTTGTTTGTATTTTTAAGACTTTAATGAGAATCTGCAAAAAGAGAACAGTATGATTATGTTGTTTATTGTTTCAAATGCTATTTAAAGAAACCAAAATGTCTGCATTTCTGTGCATAAGTTTATATTTAATTTACTGTTGTTTTTCAAAATGAAATGGTACCCATACACTGTCACACACTTTCCCTACTGATGCATCTTCCTGGAGTTAGAATAGTAAATCCTGCACCTCAGATACCTACTCCTGAGGCGGAAGCCGGGAGATCTTGCTCGTATTACTTTTAAAATAACATTGCATTGTACGGCTTTTAATCCACTGTACACTCACCTTTGGGCATTTTCCCCCTGAAATCTCATGACATTTCCTGCGCACAGCGGATCTTAGCGCTGTTTCGGGTAGGGAAAAACATCGCCGCCATCGCGTGCCAAACCCAAGGGCCACGCCCACTTCCTGAGGCCACGTCTCCCACCTCTCTACATCAATGTGCATTCCCTGGACGCGCAGCGGGCGCGCCAAAGGAAAGCCCGTCTGCGCCCGTCCGCACCAGGCCGGGCAGAGGGCCCGAAACCCCTGGAGGTAACGCACCAGCTTTAAGAGTTTATGCTCCTGATATGCTTCTCTCCCTGCGTCCCCCTCCCAAGCATGACTGTAAGATCTTACCTAACGCCACAGATACCTAATCACTCCTGAGGCGGAAGCAAAGAGATCTTGCTCGTATTACTTTTAAAATAACATTGCATTGTACTGCTTTTAATCCACTGTACACTCACCTTTGGGCATTTTCCTCCTGAAATCTCATGACATTTCCTGCGCACAGCGGATCTTAGCGCTGTTTCGGGTAGGGAAAAACACCGCCGCCATCGCGCGCCAAACCCAAGGGCCACGCCCACTTCCTGAGGCCACGCCCACTTCAACCAAGCCTTCTTAAGTCGCGCTGAATCACTAGTGCACCACAGATACCTAATCACTCCTGAGGCGGAAGCCGGGAGATCTTGCTCGTATTACTTTTAAAATAACATTGCATTGTACTGCTTTTAATCCACTGTACACTCACCTTTGGGCATTTTCCCCCTGAAATTTCATGACATTTCCTGCGCACAGCGGATCTTAGCGCTGTTTCGGGTAGGGAAAAACATCGCCGCCATCGCGCGCCAAACCTAAGGGCCACGCCCACTTCCTGAGGCCACGCCCACTTCAACCAGGCCTTCTTAAGTCGCGCTGAATCACTAGTGCGCCACATATACCTAATCACTCCTGAGGCGGAAGCCGTGAGATCTTGCTCGTATTACTTTTAAAATAACATTGCATTGTACGGCTTTTAATCCACTGTACACTCACCTTTGGCCATTTTCCCCCTGAAATCTCATGACATTTCCTGCGCACAGCGGATCTTAGCGCTGTTTCGGGTAGGGAAAAACATCGCCGCCATCGCGTGCCAAACCAAATGGACACGCCCACTTCCTGAGGCCACGCCTCCCACCTCTCTACATCAATGTGCATTCCCTGGACGCGCAGCGGGCGCGCCAAAGGAAAGCCCGTCTGCGCCCGTCCGCACCAGGCCGGGCCTAGGGCCCGAAACCCCTGGAGGTAACGCACCAGCTTTAAGAGTTTATGCTCCTGATATGCTTCTCTCCCTGCGTCCCCCTACCAAGCATGACTGTAAGATCTTACCTAACGACAGACACAATTCAATCTCGTGTCCTTCCTGCTACTTTCTACTTGATCTCCCTCAGATCTGTCGATCCGGTCCCACAGGCCGCAAGCCGGTACACATCTGGCTTCTTGGCAGCCTGAACTGCAGATCTCTTAGCAAACATAAAAGAAACATCTATTATCTTCTGTCCGACAACTCACTGGATGCCCTATTTCTCACAGAGACGTGGCTACACGCTAGTTCAGGCCCAGACATCGCCGAAGCCCTTCCGCCAAACTATGCCATTGCCAGAAAAGACCGACCTACGGGAGTCGGGGGTGGCATTGCAGTCATCTTTAAAAAATCGTTGCAATGTACTCTGGAACTGGTTTCTGTAAACACTAGTGAGACGGCCCTTTTTAAACTTCAACTCCACCCGAACTTTACCTTCACAGGTCTCCTGATCTACCGACCACCTGGCCCTATTCAACCCTGGGCCACTCAACTTGTAGAGTGGACCGCCTCGGTCCGGGTAAACTACAGCAACTTGTCCATTATAGGAGACCTAAATATTCACTTTGACGACCCGCTGAACAAACCTGGCAGAAACTTAATCCACGACCTTGCTGCCATGAATCTTACTTTATGGAACTCGGGAGCTACACACAAAGGAGGTCACCTTTTGGACCCGATTTTTTCCAGCATTTCCCTGTCACACTGCCAACCAGTCCTGCCCCTGCACTGGTCAGACCACTTCCTAATTAATTTAGCGTGTCCTGTCACACTGCCAACCAGTCCTGCCCCTGCACTGGTCAGACCACTTCCTAATTAATTTAGCGTGTCCAACCCAATGGCTTCTAGCCCTTCCGGCAGGACAGGACGGTCCGGTAATAGGAATTGGAAGAAACTGGACATAAATCACTTCATGTCCGCCCTAGACTCTGCACCTTTGGGTGAATTATTCGATACTGAGGACATAGAGATTGTAGCGACTAAGATTAACAAATGGCTTCTAGGAGCCTTAGACACTTGCCTTCCCTTGGCTCGCAGAAAATTCATAAATCACAACGCCCCAGCGTTATGGTACAACGAGGAATTGAAGGTAGCGAAATCCAAGTGCAAGCGTTTGGAACGCCTTTGGAGGAAAGACTACTCCCCTGTAGCCAGCTCGACCTACAGAAACGAACTCAAGCTTTACCACAAAGCCTGCACCACGGCCAGAGCAAACTACGTGGCGAAATCTATTTCGGAAGCCACGAACAAATCTAAAACGCTGTTCAATCTCGTAAAAGAGCTAGCGGGCTCAAACACATCAGCCAAACCCTTTCCATTGAATAATGTTCAATGTGAAGAATTGGCGCAGTTCTTCACAAAGAAGATTGAGACCATCTACCAGGACATTGTAAAACAGCACCTGACACAAGAAGCGACGGATCTGGATCTCGGTCCGAAGGAGGAGGCCATTTCCCCTCCGCCAAACCTGTCCTACGAGCCAATAACATCCTGGCCCGGGTTAAATGTTCAGGGTCTACAAGACATCTTAGGGAAAGTAAAATCTGGCTCTCCCAGCGACCCCCTCCCAATTTCCGTACTCAGAGACTCTTGGACACCCCTCAACTCTCCGTTATCTGCCAAACTCTGAATCTATCCCTCTCCACGGCAAAGGTCCCAGCCATATGGAAACATGCCATGGTTTCACCCCTACTTAAGAATCCATCGGCAGATCCGAAAATCCTGGCCAATTTCCGCCCAATATCCCTCCTACCCGCCTTCTCCAAAGTCTTGGAGAAACATGTCCACGGACATCTTGCCAAGTTTACGGAGGCAAGCGACATACTTCACCCCTCCCAATCGGGTTTCCGCCCAGGTTATTCGACTAAGACGACACTGCTTGGAGTGATGGAAAATCTTCGCCTCCTGGTCGACAGAGGAGATTCCGCTGCTCTGATTTTACTTGACCTCATCGCAGCGTTCGACACCATCTCCCATAACATTCTGCTAAATTCACTCTCCACCATGGGCATCAGAGGCAAAGCATTGAACTGGATAGCATCTTTCCTGTCACTTAGGACCTTTCAAATCACCTCCAGTACCGCTGCCTCAAATGTCCATCCATCCCCCTATGGAGTCCCTCAGGGCTCGGTGTTGAGCCCCCTGCTTTTTAACCTATACGTAACACCGCTCGCTCAGATCGCCGAAGCGCAGGTCTAAACATGTTTACCTACGCCGACAATTCACAGATCGTATTTTCACTCTCCAATGGAGACCATGACTCCTCCTCTCTCCTGCAGTCAGGCCTTAGGAACATTGCCACTTGGATGAGTGACAATATGCTTAAACTAAATGGTAGCAAAACGGAAGTTTTAATACTGGGCCCAAACCAAAATCTCTGGAACCCAAGACACTGGCCATCTGAAATGGGCTCCCTACCCATTCCGTCCCAACAAGTACGCAACCTAGGCATTATCATTGACAACGGCCTAACTATGGAGCCACAGGTCACCAACCTTACATCCACCTGTTTCACCATCCTGAGGTGGCTCAGGAAAATCACCTGGATGTTACCGGACGACACTCAAAAGTCTGTGGTCAACGCATTAATCACCTCCCGTTTAGACTACGGAAATGTACTCCACTTAGGGTCATCACAGGCAGTCATGCAACGCCTGCAACTGGTGCAGAACGCCGCAGCCAGACTGCTCTGCAAGTGCAATAGAAGGGATCACATGTCCGGTCATATCAAGGCACTCCACTGGCTACGAATTGACAACAGGGTCAAATTCAAAACACTTAGCCTGATGCACAGAATTAAATGGGGAAATGCCCCCAGATACCTACAAGCCCTCGTGCAAACCTACACGCCTGCTCATTGCCTGAGATACTCATCTCAAGGCCTTTTCTGCGTGCCCAAAGTGCGCCGAGCGAGGATGGGGGGTAGATCTTTCTCCCTACTGGGCCCCAAGCTCTGGAATTCCCTCCCTCAGCACCTTCGCATGGAAACACGCTACATCCACTTCCGCAAAGCCATTAAGACCTGGCTTTTTAACCAGTAGCTTGCTCCTGTCTCTTCCCTGAGTCATTCGCTCTGCTCATGTGGTCATGTATCTCTTAGCGCCGGGAAACCCTTTTTGGGTAGCTGTCGCGCTTTAAAAGCCCAATAAATAAATAAATAAATACACTATCCCACACTTTCCCTACTGTTGCACCTTCCTGGAGTTAGAATACTAAATCCTGCCCCTACACTATCCCACTCTTTCCCTACTGCTGCACCATCCTGGAGTTAGATTAGTAAATCCTGCCCCTACACTATCTTACACTTTTCCTACTGCTGCACCTTTCTGGAGTTAGAATAGTAAATGCTGCCTCTACACTGTCCCACACTTTTGCTACTGCTGTACCTTCTTGGAATTAGAATTGTAAATTATGTCCCTATACTTTTAAATACTTTACCTGTTGCTGCTATTGTTTGTAGTTAGAATAGTAAAGTTTGTCCCTATTTTATCACATTGTTTCTCTACTTTTCCTCATTTTTTGAACCATTTCATTTATTATGCTTTAAATTAATAACTAAGTACACTGCATTTCTTTTTAAATAATTTACCTGTTTGAAAAGTCGTCCTTTTTTTGTTCAAAGAAGAAAGTCCCTGTTATTTTCTTACTTGATTCTTTTCTGTGAGAATGATAATAAATGTGCTTATTTTAGAAATAGTTTTCGTACTTTTGGTAAATTTGAATTGACTCAAAATAATTTCTCAAGTACCTTTTTATTTATAGTTGTTAAGGAGTGTGGCTCCTTTTTCAATTTGCTTTTTCGAATTGTTATCCCTTTCGCTTATTTTTCAGTTTGGCTATTTAAAAAAATAATTGACATTTGTTTAATTTAAAAAAAAAAAATATTCACATGGTAAACATAACACACTATTTTTTTTTATTTCTCTAATGTGAGAAAAATGTGTCACGACGAAATATATTTTGCATTTTAAATGGTTTAATTTGTGTTACCATTTTTAAATTAATAGCGTTTTGCTGCAAATTTCTAATAGTTGGAAAAATAAAGAATAATATGTGTTTGAACTTATATAATTTTTAAAGTTGTTTAGCACGTAGAAAATCCTTTCTCTATTTTGGGAAGTATGGAAAATCTTTACATTAAGGAAATATAAGTATTACTAATAATACTTTTTTTAAATTACTTTAACTTAAAATTGCTGTTATTAGTTTATACACTTACTTGAATGTTGATAAATATTGTTTATATAATGAAATCCAGTCGTAGCTCGCAAAATAGGTCAGTGGGTCAGAGGGTCAGCGTTTGGCATCTGGTCACTCTGGGAGTTGATAATCAACTGTTTTCAAAATAGTGTTTTGCTCGTATTTATAAGTTTTAGTCACTGTTATTTTAAATAGTGAGAAACACTGCGTTTAAATGTGCTTTTTAAATCCTTTCATTTTCTGTGGAAAATTATAATTTAAAGTTTCGTTTTAAAAAGTGTTCTTTTAACTTTCTCGTCCCGTTTTGGCATCCATTTTGTAAATAGTGTTGTGGTGTTACTTTCATGAAAAGAGTTGTAGGACAATTACTTCATCTTTAATTTTTAAAATGGCGACTACGAGAGTGAAAATTGTTTGTAATTACATTTAGTCTTTTTTTTAATATGCTACTATTTTTTCGTATGTTTTATTAGTATTATTTTAAATTTAGTTTAAATTGGCATGTTTTGAAAATGCAAGAGTATTTTTTTTAATACCCGAGTATTCATTTTAATACTCGAGTATTAATTTTAAAAAATTGAATATCGGTATATTTACGATCAGTTTTTCCCAACATTTTAATACACTTCCCCAGCCAAAACCCCTATTTTCCCTGCATCCCGTGCCAGGTTTATTTAACAAAATGAAAAAAAAAAAATGTTAACTATTTTTATGCGTTGTAAAGGTATGCGTTGTAAGTGATTTCGTTGTAATGGTACTTTTCTATAAATATTACTATTTCGAGTTGTAATATAATGCGTTGTACAGTCATGCGTTGTAAAGGTACTTGCGTTGTAAAAAATGCGTTGTAAAAGCATGCGTTGTAATAGTATGCGTTGTAACGTCATACATCCCTTTACCACTGCTATTCAGTGCTAAAGCGCATAGGCTATCCATGAAAATTGTGTATGATTGGTTTTCAATGATTGGAATATTTGATTTACTAGTAAGTCCCTAGTACCGTGCACTGTGTGTCCCAGGGCTTGTAAATCATATGCTACTTGTAGGCTGCCACCACTGGTTGTGCCAACAGTGTCTCAGACCTGCCCTGCAGTGCCTGCATGCAGTTTTAACTGCCATGTTGACCTGGCAAATACACCCACTTTCCAGGCCCTAACCTTCCTTTTCCATACTTATAAGGCACCCATAAGGCAGGCCCAAGGTACCCCAGTGGGCAGGGCGCAATGTGGGGGAAAGGTAGGACATGTGCTGGTGTTTATTACATGTCCTGATAGTGAAATAATGTGCATTTTGTTTTTCACTATTGCAAAGCTATCTTTCCCATAAGCTAACATGGGAGTTGCTTTGTTACATCTTACAAGCATAACTTTCCATTGGGACAAGATAAAGAAATGGAGTTTAGGCTTCCTGAACTCTGAATATAAAGATACGTCTTTTAGTAAAGATGTTTTTTATATTATATGTTTGAAAATGACACTTTTGTAAAGTGGGCATTTTCTTGCTTAACAGTTCTGTGTACCTCTGCCTTTTGTGTATTCCCTGTCTGGGTTTAGAGTGACAGAAGCAGGGGACGTGCATTCACACTAGACAGCCACAGGGGTTGAGTGTGTCCTGCCTTCCCTGGATGACTCGTAGCCAGACTGAATAGACCTGGCTGCATTTAGAGTAGTGGGAGGATTTGTTGCTTGCACCTGAATAAACTGTGGCTGCCTCTCACAAAGCTGTCTCCACCACCTGTGGTGAACCTGGCTTGAGCCAGGCCAAACGGATTTTCCCAGAGAAACTTTGTTTGTACCAACTTCAAAGGGAAATATAGTATAAACATTGGGGCCCTGACCCCAGAACTTTAGATTACTGCTGAACTCTTTTGGATCAAGGAACCTGACAAGAAGAAGAGCTGGAGATACTGTGAGGAGGAACAACCAATTTGCTGTGTTGGCCTGGAGTGGCTGTTTCTGTCTTGGGCAGAGAAAGGACTGGACTGAACTTTCTGCAACTTCTTTGTCTGAGTTTCTCCAGGGGCTTGAGGTAGAGCTTGTTCAAGAAGTCTCAGGAACAGCAAAGACTTCAAGTTCATCTGCTACCAGCACTGAGAACTGCTTGTGTTTGTGCTGCAACAGACAATAAAGCAACCTGAGACTAATTTTATCTTTCACCTTACACCAACACATACACAATACCACTCCTTCACAAAAACCAGCTCCACTGTAATCAGGCATCGCAGGACACCCTGAAAGCATTCAGCGGCCAGGATAGAAACCCTATGATGAAGCATGTCATATACTAGGTAGGAGAGGGAGGGTTTTTAATAAGAACACATTTTTGTGCCCAAATCAATGATAATTTGGACAACATCTAAAGGAAAGGTTGTGGGAAAGGCAAAAAATATATAGGAAGACTCATTCTATTGTTATAAATATGTCATGGATTGTATGCTGTGCTCAGTAAAATCATTAACATTGTTCATGTTAGTGGGAGGCAGCAGGATGTTGTTGCAAGTAAAGGTTAGATCATAAGGGTTAATATTTCACATTTTTCTGGTTTTAAGAGGTCGACCTTTTCAGATCCACATTTTCTCCAGGACTAGAAAAGAGATTAGGTTTTGGTCTGACCAGTCACGGGGGTTATGGATTGAAGTTGGATGGTGTTGTCCTTAGATACGATTAAATCAAGGGTGGAGCCTCTAATGTGTGTTGGGTCATTACACAACTGAGTAAGGTTGAGGTCAGTGAAGAAGGCCTTGAAGGTGTTCAATATGGGGTCATTGGAGTCATTCCAGCATATGTTGAAATCCCAGAGGAAGATATGATTAGTATGATTATCGGAGTTAGAGGCGATAGTATCCATTATTTGTTAAATGAAAAGTAGGTTGTTTCCTGGGGGAAGGGGGATGGTAAATTGTGTAGAGTTTGCAAACTACCTTGTTATTGCTCCAAATTTTGTTTCAATACCTAGGAATTCACAAGAGAGCATTGCCCTAGTTTTTGATTGCTTCAGGGTGAGTGTGGAGTAGTAAATACATTTTTTTGTAAACAGATTTGATTAAGTTTCATACATCAAATATCATGGTCAGTGCAGTCGTCATTCGTCTGTTGAATTATTTGCAAACAGTACAGCAATCAACACCCCCCCTCAAGTCATTACAGCATTTTTGAGAATGAAGGTACCTGGCATGTTCTACAGAGATTCCATCACATCTGATAAAATATGGACAATATATATAACTAAATATATGATATGAAGAGCTAGTGACAAGGGCACTCAGTGAGATGCCTGAGTTTCCGTCAAGGAGTAGGAGGGGAGACATAGAACTTCTACAGGACAGGAGACATCACTCAACATCGTATTTTTGATCCTCATGAATTACTTATCAAAACGTTCTAGGTTACGGTCAGATGATTGAATGAGAACATTTGCATTGTAGTTGAGGGAGATGGTAGCTTCGACCTTTAAGAACTTTGAGAATGTTATGGGTATTTGAAGGCCATGTGGTGTTTTCCTGGATGTGTAAATCTTGAGCGTTGAGGCAATGGCTCTCCCCCATTGTGCTCTTTTATTGGTGAAGAAGATTAAATCAGTAACCACAATTTCTATATTGGGACATAAGTAGGTATCACAAATGAGAGTTTCAGGGTTCTGTTTGAATAGTTTATGTTTGATGTTTTATGCTGCATTTTTAGATAGGTTGGGGGGATTTAGGCTTTGAGTACATTGCACCTAACTGTGACAGCAAGCTAGCAGAATGATTTAAGTTGTCTGACTCTATTCTGGCTACTGATCCAGCAATTTATGTGTAAATAATGGCCTAATGAGAAGTGCAACTAGCTATAAACAAGTGACCAGTGAACATATTTAATCAACTGTCTCTTGGAGGATCATTAATGCACTCTAATTTGGGTAGCAGAGTTACTTCTTTTGCAGTCTGTAGTTTTCCTAGGGAGAAACATTTTGCTGTGGGAGGCATTAGGAGGTTTGGAACTTGTGTGATATACAGCACTGAAAGTTAAAGAAGTGTATACATGGTGATGCAGTTTAGAAGAAAGAATGGAATTGTCAGGGAACCAATGCTGACTATTCAAATTAAGACTGATAAACAACCCAACACTTTGAATTGAGGTGAGGTTCCAGTATTCAGGTATTCAAGCTACAAAAGTTGTGGAATTGTAAGAAAGACTGAACAAACGAGAGCAGATACAGTCAGCATTTGTGTAGGTAGACCAGCCAATACCATTGCAATATGGCTGCTCCTATGGGGCTCCAGTGTTGTAGCATTGTTGGTGAGACAGAAGTCCTTTTTTCTTTTTGTGTACTACCATAAGACAAGTTTATAATTAGTTATAGACAAGGTTACAGTATAGATAACAAATGCACTTGGAAGACTAAGCTCTCTTCATTTATTGATGCAGCCAGAGTGCAATATTTTCTTACCCACAAACACTGAATGTTTTGAATTTTTTTTAGGATACTAGGGGCCCAATGTAGGTAATCCCAGATTACCGATTCTTAAATACCGAATCATACCGATTCGGTATTTAAGAACAGGCAAATGGGATGTAGGTAATTTTACCGAAAAAAACTACAGAATCGGTAAGTTTCGGTAATTACCGATCCGGTAATTGCCATTCACTCCTATGGGCCTGGAGGCCCATAGGAATGAATGCCAATTACCGAATCAGTATTTACCGATTCGGTAAAAGGGGGAAACATTGAAGGGTGGCACAGACACATACACAACACCCTGTTGCACCCCTCAATTGTGGCATGTATGTCTGCAACATGGCACTTTTGGAAAAGCAAAAAAAAATGCTTTTTCCAAGGTTTTCATTATTTACCACCAACTTGTAGTCGGTAACGGCCGAAATTACCGAATTTCGGCCGTTACCGACCGGTATTTGCCTACCTACATCTGGCCCTAAGTGATAGGACTTATTTTTTTGTTACTCTCACAGTAGTTTAGAAAATTCATTGTGATATATCTGTGTCTCAATGAAGCCTCACAATTTCCACTCTGCTTTTAAGACAGTTTTTTCTGTCCACTATTACCTGGTCTAGCACACCTATTGTGAAACAGCCCTGAAAAGAGTGGGAGAGAGGGGAACACAAATTATTAACAAACAACAGTTAGTCATATGTAGTGAATCTGTATTCCCCGAGGAAAAAAAAGTTGAGATGGTTTTGACTTTAAAAGTTTTTTCAAAAGTATTTTTATTTTTCAATGGAGAATCAATTCAGCGATCAGCATAGGACAAGGTCACCATTATTCTGTTCCAAATTTAGCAAAATAAGGTAGCATGTTTTAACATAATTTCCTATGCAAAAACACATTATTAAGCATGTTATTCTACCTTTGCTGCATTCCTTAGAAAAACATTATTTATACATTTACAGACAGTTTTTCATTACAAACAAGCATACTGGCAGCATACAGATGGACTGGTAAACCATCCTTCACATGTAGGTACATCTTTGGTGACGTGGATCCACATTGTACGTGGCACTGAATGTCTCTTGCACTTTTGCACTTTCCTTGTGAAAAAATTCCACAGGTACACCTTAGGAAGAATCATTTGCTTCTATGTTATTATCTATGAATCTATACATTACCCTTAGCATTTCAAGTCTTTGCCTACCCTGGCATCTACACAGAGCATTGTTAGCTGGATTTCTTCTGCCAGTGACCCCTCCCTGATGTCTCTGCACCACAGGGCAATTACACGCCAACCCCGCCTGCACCCAATAGATAGCTATACATCTTTTACCAAAAGGAGGGCCCTGCCCAGCCTTTTGGTATGTTTTCTCTTTGAACACAAGTAAAGTGCAAGCACACATTATTTATATCCATCTGTACCATGTTTCCAACTGCTCTATGTAGTTATGTAACCAAATCCCCCAGAAAACCTTCACTACGCTACATGTCCATATCATTTGGCTCCAGTTTGCAGCCTATGACCAATATATTGGACAATCCCTCAAGACCTTGTGGTATTGGCTATGTAAAACAACAGGATGGGATATGTTCTCTGAATATATTTGAAATCTGTGAGTCGTAATCCAGCATTGTATGACATTTTTGTGTACACCTGCAACCACTCTTCATCTGTCATCTGTACCCTACAGTCTTTTTAATACTTAGGTATGATCGTCCATTCACGCTTTGGGCGGTCCCTACATAATACGCTGTATAGTGGGGACTATGAGCTCCCGTCTTGGTATAGAGATAAAAGTTCCATCAGGTTAATAGATTCCGTGGTTTCCCTAGGAACCCCTACAAGGTACTGTGCATTGTTTACAAAGCAGTTGTATATTAACATTCAAATTTATGTGGGGTCAGAGAGGAAAAGATTTTGTAAAGGGAATTAGATTTGAGGAGGCATGTGGGTCTGACATTTATCACTGATCTACAAAGTAGCATTTGTATATTTATGCAATCAATGTGGTGTTCTTTTGGGCACGATCACATGCTTAATTCTTCATTGCGTGGACACCGCACTCTTTCGTTCATTTGTAAACCTATATGAAAAAGTACAGAATCAGAGAGTTTTCTGGTTATAAATTCGGAGGTGTGGTTACTAGTTCAGGAGCATTATTCAAATATTGGAAATTGCAACATGCCTAACTTCTAATCCCGGTACAAAAGGGGGTGGTGATGGACGGAGCATCTGAACCAATCAAACACTCACACCCAGTCAAAAGATCTGGGTTTGATCCATCACCGTTCTTTAGCCCACTCTGCCACCCCAGTTCAGACATGGCTATATGCAAATCAGTCTGACCCTGTGCCTCATGGGAACAGTCCAGCCCGAACTGCCAAGCCATGCCTTCCCTGGACCGGAAAAAAGCTTCCGAGGACCGGTTTCTGGCATTACAGCCGTCTTCAGCCCGGCTTGCTTGAATCCAGTGGCAAAGTGAGCAAGGGACTCACGTCTGAGCATACCCTGCCACACTTTTGGCGGCCAAAGCGGTACAAAAGGGGGTGGTAATCCCAGCAGAACATCACAAGATAGTGGATGGATATTTAATAAATGCCAAACTCAACTATGCAAATACCACCTATTTTAACTCCCCAACTGAAGATCAAAATGTAAAGTTGTGCCTCATTTTTGGCTAAAATAAAGAAGATTTAGTGGCAATTTCAATGACATCTCTGCATTGACTTTCACTATATATGGAATTTAAGATCTTCAATTTAGCTTACAATTGTTTCAATATCGACTCAGATAAAAGAGAAAATCACACTGCAAATATCATCATGTATATTATAGTTAGCTGACTATAACATGCTGTTAGGCTCAAAATTATAGTACGTTAGTATGGGGAGTTATATATTTTCAATGGATGCACCTCAGATGCAACCCATATCATACTTATTGGAGTCCTCGGAACATATCAAACTTAGAAGGACTCCGAAAACATTTCTTACCTTGCTCTCTGCTTGCTGCATTTTGGTTAATTGTTACTAGTGTATTTGCTAGTCACTGTACTAAGAGATAGGGTTAGGCTTGTCAACCCACCACATTTAATTTATTACATTTTTGTCACAAAATGGTCCAGAGAATGACAAAGACAAGCAATGCCGATTTTGGAAAAATCACAGCAAAAAATAGCTCTTTTACTGCATTATATATTACAATGATATTTATTCTCAAATTGATTGTTTCAATTGTTCATTCGTTGAGATGGAAGCTTTTGGTATAACCCTGCTTGCATGAGACCAGTGTATCATGTCATCCGTCATGGAGCTGGAAGAGTCTCAAAAATTGTTTTAAGCTCTATTGACTGTACAGGCGGCGTGTTGTTTTCCCTCTCAGTTCTCTGAAAGAAAGAAAAACAGTTGAGTTCTCTTTCAACATTGCCTCTTAAAACCTTGCATTTAATTATTTGCCAATATTATTAAGTATGCATGTTTTAAGTACTTAACCTGTTTTGATTATTACGTTTACTAATGTTCCTAATACTTCTCTGGAATTGTGTTCATGAACAAAGCTCACAGCAAGCAACAAGTACCAAAGGAACATGGAAGAATGTTCTTCACAGAATCAAGCTACAGGACCCAATGACCTGCCCAAAGAAGGCGGGGCTATTAAACCTGAAAACCTGACAAGAGACAGACGGATGTCATTTCCTGGGGCAAGATAGGTTTTCAGCAACCATCTACACCCAAACCTTGTCTTTATCAAGAATGTCTGATGGTTTGCACACTAATGGAAGAGCCAAAGGATGACTTAGACCGGAGGCAGAAGGATTTTGGGCACTCTAGTCAAAGCAAACCTTTTGCTGCACTTTAACCCCCTTTCCTGGCAAAGGAACTGTAAATGGTCCTGCTAGGAGTAATTTGTTGCAATCCTGCGCATGCTACGTAAGATCTTCCGATGGATACCCACCGAGACCAGGAAGACGGTCACCCAGGCCCTCGTCACCAGCCGTCTGGACTACGGCAACTCCCTCTACGCCGGAACCACCGCCAAACTCAAGAAGAGACTCCAGCGGATCCAGAACACCTCAGCTCGACTCATCCTGGACATCCCCCGCCGCAGCCACATCTCTGGACACCTGAGAGACCTGCACTGGCTCCCGGTCAACAAGAGAATCACCTTCCGGCTCCTCACCCGCGCACACAAAGCCCTACACAACCAAGGCCCAGGATACCTCAACAGCCGCCTCAACTTCTACGCTCCCAAACGCCAGCTTCGATCGACCAGCCACGCCCTCGCCGCCGTCCCCCGCATCCGAAGAGCCACCACAGGAGGAAGGTCCTTCTCCTACCTGGCCGCCAAGACTTGGAACTCCCTTCCGACCCATCTCCGCCTGACCCAAGACCACCTCGCCTTCAGGAAGCAGCTCAAGACCTGGCTGTTCGAACAGTAGCGGACCGCCTCCCCCCAGCGCCTTGAGACCCTCCGGGTGAGTAGTGCGCTATACAAATGCTTTGATTTATTGATTGATTGATTGATTGTTGCTGGCACGGCAAAACACCCACCAATCATTGCCAGGTGATAAAACCATCTATGATCAATGTCGGACTGGGACAGTAAATAGTCATGGGTTCTGAAATACAAGTGCCTCCCTTTAGCGAATCACAAAACTAAAGAAATTGACCCATATTTGCCCATTGGAGCGGTTTTGAATTTGTATAGGCATGCTGCATAGGAGTTTTGTAAAGTATGTGACACTGCATACATTTGTGCTTGCTGCAGGTAATGTTTGCGGCAATATCAGTGAAATAAACAGTAAAATCAGTGCCACTAGACCAAAAAGCAGGCCCACAAACAACCAAAACAACGGCCTACATGCTGACCTCTCTGACCAGCCCTTCTGGGCCAGCCTGGTTGCCCTATAGGCCAGTCCGACCCTGCCCGTGGTCTTAAGTCTAAATAAGGATGCCATGAGGTAAGGTGGTGTATATTTGTTTTGACTACTGGAAGTAAATATAATGCTAAAAAAATAACTCATGCTCTCTTTGAAACAGGGCTTTCACAAAGACACAGCTCCACACAAAGGGGTCGATTAGGATCGCGGACGGACTTGAGTCCGTCCGCGACCCCTGAGGAGGAGGGAACGTCCGCATGGGCTGCGGCGTTCCCTCCGATCAAATTAGGATGTGACCGCCAGGGTGGCGGTCACATCCTCTATCACTAACATTGTGGCGGGTGCAGCTTCAAGCTGCATCCGCCGCAATGTAAAAAATCCATGCACAGCATTTGCGTGCACAAAGCGTCAGGCACCGCGCGGTGCCTGCTGCATTGTGCACGCAAATGCAGGGGGGTACCATAGGTACCCCCCATGTGCACCCCCCACCCCACCTTCACCCAGGGGGCCCGCAACGGGCCCCCGAAGTGAAGGTCCGTATGCTTTTCCACGGCGGTAAAGTCGCCGCGGAAAAGCATATATTTTCAGACATCCTAATATGCCTGGCGGTGTCTGATAGACACCGCCAGACATGTTAGTGCTGTTCCGCCGCGGTCGCCTTCCGACCGTGGCGGAAAAGCGGCGGACAGATTATCAGACCCACCAGCCATCCTAATTTGGCGGTGGGTCTTTGGAGTCTCCGCCGCGGTTTTTCCGCATCCTCCAGGCCGGCGGACACTTCCGCCGGCCCGGAGGATGCGGAAAAACCGCCATCCTAATCGGCCCCATTGTGTGGACAGAATATCGTGTCAAAAATATTGAGGACCAAAATATCGATAAGTAAGTATAGATCTTCTATTCTTAACTGCACATCAACATCCCTTGAATATATATATATATCATCAAGCTACATATATGTGGAGTTATATATAGTAAAACTTTGCTTACCTATGGAAACTTACCTTCACAATATTTTTGTCCTCACTATTCTTGACACAATATTTTATCCCACAATATTTTTGTTTCGGATATTCTGTCTAACCAGTGCTTAAAATGTTTGCTGCAAAATTCATATGCCCTGGGTCTCATTTATAATGCAAGTCTCCACATTCTGAAATATCTTTCAATAATTTTGCAGGTTTATCAGTCCTTTCTTGTTGGAAAGAGTATAGTAAGTTTTGGCATCCTCAATCGTCACAGTCACTTAAAAGATGTTGCTTTCAATGAGTGCTTTAAATTTGAGCACAACCTGAAGGAAAGCTGTTGTATTTATGTTAAGAAATCTCAGCATAAAAGATTCAATGCCCATCTTTTTTGTCTTAAGATATCAGTCTCATTTCAGTGTGTGCAATGTATCATTGATTGTATGTCTATTAACTTCAAAGAATATCTGTTTTGGACTGGAAAGATCTTACACAGCTTCTCGAAGTAAGAGGATACAGAAGCAGCACATACAGGGCTCTGTGTTCCATTTTTTTATTTTAGAAAGAAACTTCCAAATTTGGAGTTTTAATAGACGTTTGTAGGCAATCAAAGATAGACGTATCCACAGGAATCAGAGCTGTGAACGTCTCTGGAATCCTGTAAACGTTAAGGTCATCCTCTGCAAATCATTCTCCAGACCTGGTCTTCGTATTGAAATCACTGATAGGCAAACCTTGAGTCTTAAATGAAGGCATCTGTTGATAGTTGACAGCCTCAGCTTCAACAAAGCCAATTTGTCAACTTTTCTACCACTGAACATATCTACTATTTGATCTAAGACAGCAGTGACTGAAGCTTTAAAAAATGCACCTCAGTAGTTTTATGATATATCTTGATATGTTGTTGCAACCAAACCTGACCCTGTCATATTGTTTGATGGACACCTGCCACAGTGCATTGCTGACTTAACCCCTTCGGTCCGTCCGACGCACCAGTGCTCATGTGCATTGGACGGCTCCCAGCCGTCCGCGCACATGGCACTAGAAATCCTTTTGGTGCCCGCACCAGAGGGATTTCTTTGAGCCCTAAACCGCCTCAGGGGCTGGGTAAGGGCTTTCCCAACTCCTGAGGCTGCTCTGCTGATTTCAGAGAAATGACGTCAGCACGGATGTCGCGTTGACGTCATTTAGCCGAAACTAAAACTGAAATGAGCCATTAGGCTTATTTCAGTTTCTCTTTCTACGTGCTCAGAGGCCTATCTCAGCTCCCGAGCACATAGAAAGACATTGGAAAGGGGAGAATCTCCCCCATCCAATGGTACCCCTCCCTAGTCGATCCCTGCTTGGGGATCGCCCCAGGAGGGCGATCTCCAAGCAGGAATCCACCCACTGAACACCAGGGATGGCGGAGCGGCATCTTGGGCGACGGCCTTTGCTCCCCCAAAATGTTTTTGGGTCTAGTCAGTCTTTCTGCCCCCCCCCCCCCCCCCAGCAGGCAGGACGCCCACTTCATGCAGGAGATATTTTTTAATTGGATTTAGGGGGGTGCCTGAGATGGGCATGACAATGCCCCCATCCCTCCCCACAAAATTGCACAGTCTTTTTGACCCCCCAGGAAGGCAGATAGGGCATTAATCCCCGATCTGCCCTTGTGGGGCAGAAAGCCCACTAGATGCCAGGGAATCATTTTTTTATTTTATTTAGGGGGTAGGGCTGCAAGAGATAGGCATGACAATGCCCCCAACCCCACCCCCACCCCCACAAAATGTGACAGTCATTCTGCCCCCTGAGAGGCAGCTGGGGCAATAGCCCCTGATCTGCCCCCCCCCGGGGGCAGAGTGCACCTTAGGCATCAATAATAATAATAATAAAGGGGTTTATAAAGCGCCTGGTGACGCCTCCCGGCGTATCCCCGCGCTGAAGGAAAAAAGGTCAGAGATCAAAGGAGGGGAAGAGCCTAAAGGGCAAATAGATACGTTTTTAGTAGTTTTCTGAAAGTGGCTTCATTATTTGCTAGCCTAATATTGATGGGAAGGGTGTTCCATTTAATTGCTGCCAGGGAGCGGAAAGACCGACCTCCCATTCTGGATTTTTTTATATGGGGGATCATGAGGAGGCCCTTTCCCATCGAGCGAAGTGCTCTGTTAGGCTCATACGGAACAGCTAGGTCAGACAAGTAGGACGGTGCTTTATGAGAGATAATTCTATAGCAGAAAAGAAGTGCTTTAAAAAGAATTCTCTTTCTAATAGGCAGCCAGTGAAGGGTTGCCAAGGTGGACTTAGAAGCAACTCTTCTGGGTAGTCTCAATACTATCCGTGCTGCTGAGTTTTGTAGCACCTGCAATCTCCTGACGTTCTTTTCCGAAGTACCAAGAAGAAGTACATTGCCATAGTCCATGCGAGAGGTTACTAGGGCCTGAGTCATGGTGCGCCTGGCCTCCAAGGGGAGGAGGTCAGAGATATTTTTTATGTATCTAGGGGTGGGGGCTGACCAAAATGGGGAAACCTATGACCCCACCCCCCAAAAAAAATCCCACAGTCTTTCCGAGAGGCGAATGGGGGCAATAGCACCTTATCTGCCCTCTGAGGGGAGCTTTCTCCCACTAGGCACCAGAGATTATATTTTTATTATACATAGGGTTGGGGCTTCCCCGAATGGCATGCCAATGCCCAATCCCCTCATAAAAATTAGCCACCGTCTTTCTGCCTCCCCAGGAGGCAGATGGGGCAAAAGTCCCTAATTTTCCCCCGGGGGGCAAAAAGCCCACTAGGCACCAAGGATTTAGTTTTTTTTGTATTCGTAGGGATTGGGGCTGCCAAGAATGGGCATGCTCATGCCCCCACCCCCAAAAAAGTATTTCTGCCCCCGAAAAGTCAGATTGGGGCAATAGCCCCTTATCCACCCCTCTGGATGCAGAAAGCCTACTAGGCATCAGGGATATGTTAATGAGCCTGCCAGTGAGGAGCCCCATAGGCAAGGGTCGCTTCCTTTTTTTAGACACACATTTTGGCTGTTTCAGTGATTTTTTTGTCTCTTCTGCACTCAAGTGGGTGCAGAAAAACACTAGAAACCAGGGAGAGTTTGTGTGTAGACTGGAGTTTGGCTAACGGTCTGCGTCTAATGACCTTTGGCTGGCATTTTGCTGGTGGTGTGTGTGGACCTGCACTCCGCTAATGGTGTGGGTGGACTCGCGCTTGATGCCGGTGTGTGTAGATTGGCGCTTGTCTGGTGGTGTGCGTGGAGTGGCACTTACTACACAGCATTCCCCTTGGTCTCCAGAGAAAAATGATACCTCACTTGTATGGGTGCCCAAAGTAGTGTCAGTCTAAAAAGGTATAAACAAACTGCCCTTTTGGACCTGCTTTAGACCCCCTCAATCTCTACACGATTTGGCCCTTCCATGTCTTAGGCAGTTGGCACTTTCACACAAGTAAGATATCATTTTTATTGGGAGACTAGGGGGAACACTTAGTGGTAGGAAATTTGTGCCGTGCGGTGATCCCATATCTTTCCCACCCAGATATTAGAGGAAAATGTGACTTTTTAAGCTAAATTTGGGGTTTGCAGCAGATTATTGGAAGGAAAATGTTAGGGGATCAATACAATCCACATATCCCTGGACTCCCACAGGTGTCTAGTTTTCAGAAAGAAGAGTATAGCACAGCAAACTCTAAGCGCTACATTTCAACAATTTTATTTAGCCGATTCTGCAATGGACACCCACAAAAGTGAGGTATAATTTTACTCGGGAGAACACGCGGTGGTAGGACATTTGTGATGGCACAGTAATCCCACACAGAAATGTCAGGAAAATGTGATATTTTTCAGCTAAATTAGGGGTTTGCATGGGTATTCAGCTTAGGAAAACGTTAGGGGATGCATGTGAGCCATACCTCCCTGGACTTCTCTGAGTGTCTAGATTTCAGGAATGTGTGTGTTTGGTACATTTCCCTGAATGGCCGTCGAGCCCAGGGTCAAAAATGCAGCTGCCCCCTTGCAAAACCAGGTTGTTTTGTGATAGGTAATTTTGATGTCTCCAGAATACGTTTTGGGCGCAGGTACTTGGCTCACCCACAGGAGTGAGGTAACCTTTTTTTTTGGAAGATCTGGGGTAACGCTGGTGGTAGGAAATTTGTGTCTGCCGAGTGATACCACAACATTCTCACACAGAAATTTGAGAAAAATGTGATTTTTTATTTAGCTAAATTTGAGGTTTGCAGGGGATTCTGGGTAGGAAAGCGCTGGAGGATCCACACAAGTCACACCTTCCTGCACTCCCCTGGGTGTCTAGTTTTCAGAAATGTGTAGGTTTGGTTGGTTTCTCTAGATGGCTGCCATGCCCGGAGCCAAAAACCTAGGTCCCCCCCCCTTGCAAACCCAGGTCATTTTGTGATAAGAAATGTTGATATTTCCTCAATACGTTTTGGGCCCTTGCCAGTCGCGGGAACTTGGCACACCCACGTGAGTGAGGTGCCATTTTTATCGGTAGACCTGAGAAAAACAGACTGCTAGAAAATTTGTGTCTGCCCGGTGATCCCACAACTTTCTCACACAGAAATTTGAGAAAAATTTGATTTTTTCAGCAACATTTGAGGTTTGCAGGGGATTCTGGATAGGAAAATGTTGGGGGAACCATGCAAGTTATACCTCCCTGGACTCCCCAGGTGTCTAGTATGGTATAGGTGTGGGTTTGGTATAGGCCAGAGTGGTAAATTCCGTTCCGCTCGCGAAATTTGGGTAATTTCGCGTTCCGCGGAGAACGCAAAATTACCCAAAATTCTCCATTCCCCAACTTTGCAAAATGTTTTTCTTGTTCGCGTTCTCAAATGCGTGTTCGCGAGATTTTTCCCCCCGAGCACGCAAACAGCGATTGAGAACAGTAAAAAAGCATCGCGAACAAGCAATTCCGCGTGATGGCGGAATTTCTGCGTGTTCACGGAGATTTTTTCTGTTTCGCAGAGATTTGCGTAACACGATTATGCAAATTCCGCCCACCCCTAGTTTGGTAGGCTTACCTAGATGGCCGCCAAGTCTGGGGCCAAAAACCCAGGTGCCCCCCACAGCAACAACAGGTTGCTTTGTAATAGGTAATTTTGATGTTTTCACAGTATGTTTTGGGCCCTTGCCTGTTGCTGGAACTTGGCCCATCCACAAAAGTGAGGTACCATTTTTATTGGGAGACTTTGGAGAAGGCGGGAAGGGTGGAAGTTGGTGGATCCACACAGATTCCAGAACTTTCCATCACAGAAATGTGAGGAAAATGTGTTTTTCTTTTAGAAAGTTGAGATCTGACCAAGTTTGAGCCCTATCCTCTCCAAACGATCTTCTCTTTACTCTTTTAACTAACAATCGTACTGACCTTTTTAATAGACTCGAACACTCCTTTTTTACAACAGCCACTTTTGTATGTGTTTATTGCAATGATTTTAATTAATTGTGCAAATAAAATTTTACTTACTTACTTACTTACTTACTTAAAGTTGAGATTTGCAAGGTATTCTGGGTAACAGAACCTGGAGAGAGCCACACAAGTCACCCCATCCTAGATTTCCCTGGGTGCCTAGTTTTAAAAAATGTATTGGTTTGCTAGGTTTCCCTAGTGCCGGCAGATCTAGGGTTCAAAATCCACACCTAGGCACTTTGCAAAAAATGGTCAATTTTCACTGTAAAAATGTGGTGTGTCCACATTGCGTTTTGGCCCGTTTCCTGCCACAAGCACTAGGCCTACCCACACAAATGCTGTACAATTTGGGGAATGTGGAGTGTGTGGAAGTTTGTGGATCCATGCAGATTCCAGAAGTTTCCATCTCTGAAATGTGAGGAAAATGTGTATTTTTGGACAAACTTTGATGTTTGCAAGGGATTGTCTGTAGCAGAACCGGGTGAGAGCCACACAAGTCACCCTATCCTGGACTTCCCTGGGTGTCAAATTTTGAAAAATCTATAGTTTTGCTAGGTTTCTCCTGGTGCCGGCGGAGTTAGGGTTCAAAATCCACAGCTACGCACTTTGCAAAAAAAGGGTCAGTTTTCACTGTAAGAATGTGGTGTGTCCACGTTGCATTTTGGCTCATTTCCTGTCACGGGCACTAGCCGTACCCACACAAGTGAGGTAAAGTTTTTATCGAGAGACTTTGGGGAATTCAGCTGGGGTGGAATTTTGAGGATCCACGCAGATTCCAGAACTTTCCATCACAGAAATATGAGGAAAATGTGTTTTTTCTTTTTAAAATGTGTGAGGTTTGCAAGGGATTCTGGGGAACATAACCTGGTAAGAGCCACACAAGTCACCTCATTCTGGATTCCCCTGGGTGTCTAGTTTAAAAAAAAGTATATGTTTGCTAGATTTCCCTAAGTGCCGGCAGAGCTAAGGTTCAAAATCCACAGCTAGGCTCTTTGCAATACACGGGTCAGCTTTCACTGTAAAAATGTGATGTGTCCACCCTGCATTTTGGCCTGTTTCCTGTCACGTGCACTAGGCCTACCCACACAAGTAAGGCCCCATTTTTGTCGGGAGACTTTGGGGAATGCAGGGTCAGTGGAATTTTGTGGATCGATGCAGATTCCAGAACCTTCCATCACAGAAATATGAGGAAGGTTTGCAAGGGATTGTTTGCTAGATTTTACTACGAGCCAGCTGAGCTATGTTTCAAAATACACAGCTAGGCACTTTGCGAAAAAAAAAGGTCCAGTTTTCTCTGTAAAAATGTGCTGTGTCCACATTGCCTTTTGGGCCATTTCTGTTGAGATAGTCACGTTTCCGCTGGAACATCATGCAAGGATGAGAGGTCCTGAATTCCCTAGGTCACTGCTATACCCAACCAAGTCAAAGCAACAACAGTAAACTGGGGAAGAAGGGAAAGTGGGAATGAAAAGAAAATGGCTCCCATGCTGTCCCCCTCTCATGAACTGGACCAGGCACCCAGGAAAAAAGAACTACCTGAAAAAAGATAGAACTTGTGAGTGTAAAGGAATATGTAACAAGTGAAATGCTAAGGGTTATGTGAACAATACAGAATCATTAAGTACCTAGCTGTTCCCTTCTTCCACTACATGATAACAGAGTGGTTGGCAGAGTTTGATAATCTTTGTCTAGAACAAAAAGTTATGGAAGGATCACAATAAGGTACCCCTACTGTCAGAGAATAGCAATCAAAATAGTGAAGCCATCTGACACCCACCCTTACACTACTAACGACTCATAAAACTTAAATCTTGAATTGGGATCTTGTTTGTGCCTAAATAACTGGTTAGAAAAAAGTTAAAAGGGAAGCCTACTCACAACGGAACCAGGGTATGTGTTTTATAAGCAGAAACAGTGTTTCCTGTGGCAAAATTAAATATGTAAAGAATACTGATATTTATATGCGCAATCACAATGAAGGAATGGGTTACTGCGATGTCAAAAGGAGAAGAACCATACACAGCTCAGTAGAAGGTGTGGATAATAGTAGTTTTTATGTAAATATAAACAGCAATTATTCAAATAAGTAGTGCATTGTGTCCCTAGTGAACATGGAACCTACAATAATTTGTGACATATTTGTGGCAAGTACAAAAGGTTTCCAGCAAAATATTAAAGACGACCATCCAAAGAAATCTGTAGTAGGAGTGGTTCACTTTATTTTCATCTATGACATTTCGACTCCTATGGGAATGAGGGGTCTCTTCGGGACCTAACGTTATAGGGACATCTGAAAGGATGGGTACTCTGTCATCGTGATGGGTGTGCACCACAGGAAGTGGAAAGTGAAACAAAGAGTTACTCAAATGGGACCCAGCCGGGCACCCAGCGAGGGGAAGGTGAAGATGACAGGGAAGCTGAACTGCACAAAGGTGCAGCTGCTGGTACAATTGTTTCCGAGAGCGAAAATGCACGTGTAGGGATGGCCAGGGCAAGCAATAACTGTCCTGGTTAGCTCAGCAGTGCTGTAGAATTTACGTGGACTCAGGGAAAAGGATATATGCAGGTCATGACAATCCGTCTACCTATAACTCAATAACTCAACCGCACGTGCATCCGCTCCGCGCTGGGGAAGACCACTTTTGTCAGTGTCCCACGCAGCGTGGGACACTGGTTAAACAAAATGTATACACAAGTTCTCTTTTCTGGAGCAATTCTTAAATCCTCTAAGTAATTTAGGTAGTAATAACATGGTATTCCTTTTACTTGCAGGAATACAATGGTGCAAAAATAAAACAGAAAAAAAACGGATTATCCAGGGACCTAGTTGCCAACAGATAAGTATAAGTCAATTACAACATAAACAACTTATTTGCAGCGTGAAACACTGTTACCATCTTACTGACAGTTCCATTTATTTGTTTCAGGGAGATTAGATTGCAAACCGCAAGAGACGAGGAGGAGGAGTCAGGAGCAATTATTTCCCTTTAAAAAAATACAAAAATTAATTTAGCTGTATTTTGGCTAATTTCTGGGTCCCCTCCAGTGGAATCCAAAAACCCAGGCTTCCTTTAGTTTGCTGGGGGGGTGGAAAAAAAGGGCGCATATGTTACATTGATACCTTATGTGGACAAAAAGTTACAGAGGCCTAAGCGAAAACGGCCCCAAATATCCCAAAAGGACTTAGCACAGGGGGAGGCCTAGAAGTGAAATGGTTAAAGCGGTTAGGAACTAACATATAGATTCATCAACACAAATTGCGATTGCAATAGCTGCGAAATAGCTATTGCGATCGCAATTCCATGAATCGCAAATCATGAACTAAAACCTGACCAAATTGCAAATTCGCAAAACATATTTTGCGACTTCGCAAAGAAAATCGCAGAATCAAGGTGGAACCCCCTTTGCGATTCTGAAATTGCGAGTTCCCAATGATTCTGCGATTTTCTTTGCAAATTCCCAAAATAATCGCAAAACCAATGCTTGAAATATCGCAAATAGCGAAAAACCTAAAATTCGCAATTTGCGAGGCGCAAATTAAGGAGAACCCAAACCAGGTGGTAACCATGAAGTAAAAAAAAAAAAATCCCCCCAAAAAATTCCTAACTAGCCACAGGTGCGGGGCTGATCAAACACACTTAAGGAGACACAGCAGGAGCATGAGGACATTCACAATGCCAGGACTCTACATGGTGGTTAGGCGGCGAAGGCTCCAGGCTGCAGCAAGGAACAGACGCAGGATCCTGGAGCGAATTTTCCGCCAGCGGATCACACTACTGGGCCAAAGTGAGGAGGAAATCTACTCAAAGTACCGGCTGAATGGGGCAATGATTACAAAGCTCATCCGGGACCTTGACCCCCTGATGCAGCAGCCAACGAGGAGGACCAATGCCGTGCCCACCCATGTCCAGGTCTTGTGTAGCCTGCACCTCCTGGCCTCGGAAGCTTCCAGGAGATAGTTGCCGTTGCAGGGGGGGATCTCCCAGAGCACCATGTCCCGCTGCCTAAGAAGTTTCCTGGAGGCCATGCTGACCCGGCTACAGCATTACATCAAATTTCCAACCACCCTACAGGACTTGAATCAAACCAAGCTACAATTTTACAACATAGCGCAATTCCCCCATGTAATTGGATGCATTGACTGTACCCACATCCACATCTGCCCACCCGCAGAGACTGAATACATGTACCGGAACCGGAAGTCCTACAACTCACTGAACATCCAGATGGTGTGCGACGCTAAAACAATCATCAGCGACATAGTGGCACAATACCCAGGGAGCACGCATGACTCCTTCATATTCCGGCACAGCGGCATGCACACACGACTGGCCTGGGGAGACTATGGCGAAGGACACCTTCTAGGTAAGTGCACATGCCAACAAACAGTACATCGAGACCATGTAGCTGCGCATGACAGGCACTCACCCTCTGCTCCTTTTATTCAGGTGACAGCGCATACGGCCTCCGTGAGTACTTCCTCACCCCATACCTCAACCCTGCCACACCACAGCAACGGCGTTACAATGCTGCACACATTCGCACTAGAAATTGCATTGAGCGGACCTTTGGGCTTTTAAAGAGCCGTTTCCGCATTCTACACAAGACTGGTGGGGTCATCAAATACCAGCCTGAGGTCTGCTGCCGCATCGTGGCCGTGTGTGCAATACTCCACAACATTGCTACCAAGCGGAGAATACCTGTGGATATCTCTGGCAGTGAGTCGGAAGAAGACAACTTCCCACCTGCAAATGTGCATCTGCACGCGGGGAGAATCCTGCTGAAGGACACAGGCGCCGCAACCAAATCACAATGAACTGTTTCTAGTGCACACATTCCCCTCACACAACACTGCACTCATGCATGACAAATGTAATAATGACATGAGTCGGATTAACTTGTGACCATAAATTCTTATTGTTTTTTCACAATAATGGGTACGATAATTATTTTAAATGTTACATGCACACTGGCTCCATGATGGGTTAGAGGGCGTGCTTGTGTAATCAGCATTTTTATGAAACAACAACGGTCCCATGCATGGATCAATTAACAACCAATAAATATAGACGAAATCAGTTCTATATTTCAGAAGGACATGCCCAGCCGGACAGAGGTCATTCGGGTTTACTGAATAAACAGAATTCTCAAGATAAAACAAGAATACCTTCCACAAAGCCCCTGTGTGGTGCACAAGCCTGTGCCCAACACTCGCGGGGTGATTACAGTTGGAGAAAACAGGAAAGGTTCAAAGGCAAAACAAGCGTTTTCTGTTTACATATGCATTGTACAGAAAATATCAAGCAGCACCGTTACAATAAGTCAAACAATCATATATTTGTATAGGGAGCATGAGCAAGTCGACGGCGTTTCGGTTCCACTAAGGAGTCATAGGAACCATCATCAGGACAAACAATTAATTTTGCCTTTTTCACTAGACCTCAATTTTGCCTATAAGGAAAAGATAAGAAGAAAGTATATACTTCGTAAACAAGATACATATAAGGAAGAATTAAAGTGACTCTTTGTGCAACGTGCACATGCTCATTGGTCAAGTGGTGGGATCCTACTTTTACCAAGGGTGTAGAAGCGGTGACCTGTGTTGTTTCGTTTTAAGGGCGTGTGTAATCAGCATGGCCCTGCTGGTAGAGTACAAAGTGTCACTGGCGCCTCCGGCCGGATGCACCCAGTCGCCTCTCCACGTCCTCCACGACACTATTGGCCCGTGATGCAGCAGTGGGCCTGGTGCTGCAGCGGCGTCCCGTTACCAGCGGCAAGGACAGGCTGCTGTGACTGGAAGTGCCCTCGCTGGCATCATCCCCCCCACCTGCTTGGCCATGGCCAGGCGCCTGCAGACTCTGCACAGCTGTTGTCACCTGTTCAAGGGCCCTGGCGACGTCCTGGCAGCATTGGACCATCTGCACCTGCATCGCTAGGGAGCGGCGCGAAAGTTGGGAGGTGGCATTTCCTATTATGTGGTTCTGGTGTAGGCTGACAGGCGGGTCAGCAGCTGGCGGTGGCGGCGGCGGGTGATATCCTGCTGGGACACCAGGATCTGGCTGTTCTCACGGACAGCTGCAGTCATGTCCTGCATGCTTTCTGTGAGCTGGCCCACATTTCTCGCGGTCTTATTCAACTGCAGGTGGATGGCTACCAAGTGCCGGGCCTGCTTCTGCTGTACTGCAAGCATCTGGCGTTCGATGGCCATCCCAGGATCCCGGACAGGTACCCCCCTGCCAGCGCGTGTTGAGATGTTGCGCTGCTGCCTCAGTCTGCTGGACTGGGATCACACATTGGCTGTGCGCCTTGTCTGCCTCCTGGGTGCTGGTGGTGTGGCCTGTACCACTGCCATGGGTGTCACTTGGGGTGGTTGCTGGGCACATGTGACTGCATGGGTGGCCCTGTCCACATGGGGAGGTGGTGGTACTGCTGCTGCTGGCTGAGATGGTCCGGGTCGTGGGGCAGGATGGCCCTCACCCTCGGTGTCCTTAGGGTTTTCCTCTATGTGTAGGGCCTCACTGTCGGTGCTGGGTTGTTCAGACGCACCTGTGATGTAAATGGGTGCATGATTAATGATATGTATCTTGCACATGGGATGTTGCTACATGCATGCAGGCTTGCATTCCCTGACTGGCTTTAGGAATAACTTTCACTTGACAGGTCTGGCTGTGTGGGGGTATCCGGGAATTGTACCACAATGCAATAGGGCATTTCAGGTGTGCATGGCCTGCATTACTGGGGTTATCAAATAGCTAGCTCTAGAGTCATGGGCATTGTTAGGGGACGGGGTCGCAGTCGCATGGCACTTACCTTGGGATTGTTGGGTGGGTCGGGAGTAGTCCAGCCGGGTGCCCCCCACACAGGCTGCAGGATTTAGGGTGTCCTCCACAAGGTCTTCCAGTGGAGTGTTGGGTGCAACAGTGGGGTCTCCTCCTCCGGTGGAAAGTCGCTCCCCCAGTCTCTCAGCGATGCGTTCTTTGGCATGCCCTCTGAGGTCGTACCACCTCTTTTTTAGTTCATCGATGGAGCGCTGGGTCACTCCGACTGAGTTAACCTTTGCGCGGATGCGCAGCCAGATGCGCCTCTTGTCCGCCTCAGGCACCCTCCGGGACTCCTTTCCAAAAAGGCGATCATGGTCCTTAGTGACTCTCTCAATGAGGTACTCCAGTTCCTGCTCTGAAAATTTAATTTTCCTTTTCCTTCCTGGTGCACTGCTCCCTGCTGCTTCCTGGGACATTTTGAGTAGGTCTTTGTGTCCTGGTGTGGTGCTGCAGGTGGTCTGTTGTGGAGCTCTGGCCAGTGCTGCTTCCACTTTCAGGCTCAGTGATCTGAATGAGGGAGGGAACTGCCTACTTCCTGGTTGTGATGTCATCAATGTGCTCGAAATGCGACTTCCCGTTTTTGCGATCTCCCAATTAGCGAGATCGCAATTTGCGATTTCGGTAATTGCGAGTTCGCAATTTATACGTGGGAAACGGACGATTCTGCGATTTAAATGCGATTTTGCAAAAATCGCAATCGGCAATTGCGGCCGATTGCGATTCGCTTTTTTTCATCGCTTTTCATGATGCACACCATTCTGCGAATTCTAAATTGCGATTCGGTATTTTTCGCAATTTAGAATTCGCAAAATGTATGCTTGATGCATTTGGGGGTTTTTGATTTGTGAAAAAATGTTAACACTGAGTTTAAGGAAAATGTTGACTAATACATTTTTTGGCATTGATTCTGGCTGTTGCCTTTGGGTTCTGCCCCTTGAGTAAGCACAGATTTTTTGCTTTTCTGATCACTTTAGTTTTGGACTTTTTTCTGTGGGTGAGTCTCCCTACTGGTGTCTCACCCATGGTAATCACTTGACAAATGGACTGCGCTTGTTTCTAGCCAGTGTACACCTTTCAAGATAAGGCAGCTACGATACATGTAAATCCGTATTTGTAAAGCACAAACTACTCACCCTTATGGGTCTCAAGGCACTGGGGGCCATTGTGGAAATTAAGTGAGCTATTGCCCAGAGTCACATGGTGCTGAGCTGAGCTGCCGCCGGAGCCGGGGATCGAACCGTGAACCCTGTGCTCTGAAAACAGCTGGTCGGGCCGCTGCACCACGCCTCTTCACTTGGCTGGTTACACGTGAACATGTGTGCACACATGTGTGGGCTGGGCTTGGGAGACTGCTGTCGTACACAGCCCTGTAACAGTGCACAGGTAGCCTGGCACAATGAGGACTCTGTAGGATTAGGTATGCACCTGGGATAGGCCTTATAAGGGTAGTGTACACTAAAAGGGAAAGTCAGTGTGCTTTACTGTTTTTCTTGTAGTGGCACCCATTATACACATAAGGAGAGAACTACCTTAGAGTACAGTTTCACTCCCCTTTGGCCTACAGTGACTATTGATGTCTTGAATTTAAGTGTAATCTGTGCGTGAAAACCAAATATGTAACTTCCAGAATGGTAACTACATCTTATGGGTCATTCAACATTATGATATTTCTGTGGATAAGCTCAGGATCAGAGCGCGGGCCCAGTGTCATCCTGATGTGCCCAGTTAATTACTTTACTCTTGCAGCAGGAACAAAGGCTGCCTGTTAGATTTGGGGATCTTGAGTTGGCACAGGTAAGTACTTGTGACAAATAGGGAACCTTTGCCTCTAGTCAGGGTAAGGGGGTGCACTCCTAAAATAACCCCTGCTCACCCCCTTGGTAGCTTGGCACGAGCACACAGGCTTATCTCAGAGGCAATGTGTAAAGCATTTGTGAACAAATAGAGTAATCCAGTGACAATAATACAGATTGACACCTCACAGGTTGTGATACGATGACAGTGGATTCGGCGACAGCACTCTTATCTGATGATGCGAGATGCTTCCGTTCGATGCGACAGCTGCAGCAGCGACACCCTTGTTCCGTGATGCGATGACAGCGGCTCCGACTGCGGCCCGCTTCTCCGTGGATGCGAGGCGCTTCTCTTGATGCTGTGCAATGTGACAGCTACAGTGGTGACATCCACGATGCGACGGCAGCGGCTGCGATGGCGACACGCTTCTTCTTCGTTGTGAGATGCTTCTCTTGATGCAGTGCATTGTGACAGCTACAGCGAGCGGCGACATCCACGATGCGACGGCAGCGGCTGCGACACGCTTCTTCTTCGTTACGAGACGCTTCCAGCTCCTTGCGACACACAGTCCCTCAGAAGTCCCAAACACCAGCAGGCACTTCCAAAGAACTCTTGGGGAGCTGGTGGTTGAAGTCTGTTGTCCCTGAGACTTCAGCAGGAGGCAAGCTCTTCTCTCAAGCCCTTGGAGATCCTTCACAAGTTGAATAAAGTACACAAAGTTCCTTTCTCCTTTCTTTGGCAGTCAGGCAACCACTGCAGGCCAATCCCCCAAGCAGAACTTCAGCTTAGGGATAGTCTCTCCTCAGTTTCATCTGGTTCCACTCCTCAGCAAAGGTTTCTTCTTGTTGTCCAAAAGTGATCTACATTCTTGGGATCAGGGTCCCAATACTTATACCCCAAAATCCTTTGTCCTCTGAGGGCAGAGGGGCCTTTACCTAGTCCAAACCAGTTCTGGTCAGTCCTGGCGCACTCAGTTTACATGACTCCTTCCTTCCTTTCACAGTGCAGGGCAGAAACATCGGACACACCACAGGAGGTGGAGCCACCATTGTGGAGGGAAGGCACAGCCCTATTCAGGTCCCAGGAGCAACTCCTCCCTCCCATCTAGATGCATATCTCGCTATTCACCACTGGGCTGACTCACCCTGTCTCCTGGAATCCCCCAGCCCCTGTCACTCAAACTCCAGACAAGGAATACACAACCTAGCAGAGGCAGACTTGGCTAGTTAGACAAGAAAATACCTACTTTCTAAAAGTGGTATTTTCAAACACAGAAAGTTAAAATCAACTTCACTAAAAGATGTATTTTATCATTCTGTGTTCACACATACTAAACTCGAATTTCTACCATGTTTCCTGAGTCAGTTAGGATTATAAAATCTAATAATCTAGCTGCCCTTTCTGGCCTATGGAGAACAGGTAGCCTTGCAATAGTGAAAAACGAAAATGGCTGTAATTCACTATTTGGACATGCCACACACATCAGGTCTTGTCTTACCTTATACTTACAATGCACCCTGCCCTTGGGTCTACCATAGGGGTGTCTGATATGAAGAAAATTGAAGGTTTAGGGACTGGCAAGTGGGTGCACTTGCCCAGTCAGCATGGCAGTACCGGACTGCACATAGGCTATGCAATGGCAAACCTTAGACACACTTTTACAGGCTGCTTTTGTGGGTGGCATAATCAGTGCTGCAAGCCCACCAGCAGCATTTGTATTACCAGCCCTCGGCACTCCTGGTGCACTATACTAGGGTCTGACAGGTAAACCAAATCAGCAAATCATGGAGTCACTAATCCATACATCAATTTATAATAGGGAGAGCATATGCACTTTAGCACTGATCAGCAGGAGGAAGGCAAAAAGTTCAGGGATGACCCTGCAAAAAGGGCCAAGTCCAACACTGCCCCACGGAACAGGAGTAATTAGCAGTACTTCTACCAGCTTCGGAGGAAGAAAGGGGTGGGGTGGAATAATCTGTATCAATCACCCTGCTGTCACAGTGTACTAGGGAGCGGCCTGCCCAAGCCCACTGAACACAGTAGAGTGCCCAGACAACTGTAACCAACCCACTGGGGGGCTCCCTTTGAAATTCTAGTGTGCAGGTCCCTGGCAGTGATGTCACCAAGGGGTGGTGCTGAGTCCCCGGGAGCAGAAGTGACTTGTAGCTCCTGGATGATGCCATTTTGGACTGTCCCAGCATGCTGAGCAGGAGGGTTGGGACAGAGTTGGAGAGGTGATATGGCCCCCTTGGATTGGCTGTGGATGTTTGTCTTCCAGAAACTTCATCTCCCCTTTAAAAACTCTTGTACAAGGGTAAGACTATTTCATGACTGTGGCTTTTTCTTCACTTTGCTGCCAGATCCTGAGACCACCATGGAGAACTGGAAGGAAGAATTCCCTGACCTCTACTTAAGATCAAGGACTCTGCCCAGTTGACCTCAGACCAGTGGGTCTCCCAAGGGCCAGTGAGGCTGCTGAGGAAAAGTTGGGGGAATGCCCTGCACTTTTCAGAGGCCAGAAGCAAGGAGGTTTGCTTCAACTACCCCTGGTGGAGAGAGCTTGTCACCAGGTGTACAATAAGCCCATGATCATCCAAATCGACCCTATGGGGCCTGAGTTATAGCATTTTAAAGCTTGTCAATCTTTAAACTCTTCCTGCCATAGGTGAATGGGGCTCCACAGTAGGGCGGTTGAAATTCCCCTGTGGTGGGCCAGGGCCAGGGACCGGGGGATGGTGCCAAGAAGATGCCTGTTTTTCAGGGTGAGAGGGCGTGCGAGGGGCTTCCACTCCACATATCTTCATTTCTCCCGAGGATCCTATCCCCTGAGCTTATTTTTGTTCCGTGGGCCAGGACCTTATTGTCGTACGGCTTCTACTTCCTCAGTAGGAACTGTGTGTTTGTTTGACAACTTAAACATTGGGATTGAGCCAGACTGCTTTCATGCACACCCTCTGAATATGTTGGCCTATAGT
Organism: Lissotriton helveticus; assembly: GCF_964261635.1. Classification (NCBI taxonomy): domain Eukaryota; kingdom Metazoa; phylum Chordata; class Amphibia; order Caudata; family Salamandridae; genus Lissotriton; species Lissotriton helveticus. The sequence continues at coordinate 1,070,561,232 of NC_136067.1, read as the reverse complement.
CCTGCTATCTCACAGTACCACTATAAAGTACCCCTAAACTTGAGAAGGTAACAAATGGATTGGGCAACCTTAGAATATGACAACCTTGACTTCCAAGGAATAGTGGTAATAGATCTAAAACCTTTTCGCTCAGTCACTTCCGCATACCCAGAGAGATACACAAGAAATACACAAAGAGGTATATCATTGTTTATTGAACCATTGTGATTCTTGTATTAAATATATGCACTGCAGTGATTAAAAGACAGAAGCAGATGAGAGTGATTAGCAATATGAGAACAGTAAAAAGAATAAACAATTCCACCATTGTGCTAAAGTAGTGTATATATATGCTGGCATATAAGTATGATGTATAGTGTGATCCTACTATGCGATCCCTAATATAGCTGCCTAGGTCGGGTGATTTACCAAAATCCCATACTGAATGATCTAAATCCCCATTACCTGTGGGTGAATGTGTTCAGGTCCCGTTTTGGTCACAAGTTCGACATCCCTCCTCGCAGCGGGTAAACAGGATTCTGCTGGGCTGAGACTCGACAATGGCGACCTTACAGTGACAGCAGAGTGCATCCATGCTAAGCATTCATTGTTTATCCTCTTGTGATAGCTATGTCGCCTTATAGACTAATAATATGACACAACTTTTGTACAATGTACATTTAGTGTTCATACTAAATATTTAAGGAGTCGTGATAGCGTGCCTATGAAGTGGCAATGTAAGCAATGTGGTTTCAGAAAAACGAATCATGCACTGTCACGCAAGCACTTGTGTATCAAAAGTCATCGTGTAGAAAAGAAGGCAACTTAGGAAATGTGTGCATGTAAAATGCGAGTGTTTCTTCCCTGGCCTAACCCAGCCATGTGATTCGATTCCCGGCCCTCCGAGTGCCAGAGATTTGTGGAAGCCCCATCGCACTTCCCTGAAGCTTCAGGATTGCCAGGAGCTCCTTCACACACAGGAATCCATTTCTAAGCACTTGCGCAAGGAGAGGAGAGGAAACTCTCCCCCACATAGCTGGCTCACTCCACTCACTCCACTCCCCATGCCCATGACTGGGGGGAACGGGAGGCAGCCACAAACACATGCCTGCCAATAATTGTATTCATCTCATTGCCCCCGGCCCTTTCCATAATTGGCACGGATGTAAGAAGGGCACTGGCAGTCTGTGTCAACTGCAGTTCCTCTTGGGGGTGGGTGAGTGACTGCCTGCAAGATCTTGGTCATCATGGGAAAAATCTCAGAGATAAAATGGGCTGTGAGTGCTGACAATCTGTTCTTCTACACTGCCAGCATGCAACCCAGGCAGACCCCATCATCCCAGGATCTAAATAGACCCAGAAATCTGGCAATTGTAGGTCTCTTGTGGCATGGGCATCTTTGCTCCCAAGCCATTTTGCATTCTATCATACAATGTACAGTACAATTAGTTTAATTAACTATAGAAATGTACAAAGTTCGATACAAACCAGAAATCATTATTGTAGTTCTGATTTACGAGTAGTCATCTTATGTACCGTCCAAACAAATTAATAGAATTTTGCGCGAAAGTAGCCTCTCATCAGTTTAGGGTATCTCTATCCTTCTCTGAAGTTTTTGTGGACAGGGAAAGTTGTTTTGCAAACATAACCTAATGGTTTAACTGGAGGTATTTGATTCAGCCAGTGTGGAATAATATTTACTAGAGTCAAAGGTAGAAGATCCAGGGACTCATTTACAAGTTTTTGAGGCAGGGCAGCGCAGTAAGTCACTTTGCTGTGCAGCCCTGCATCAAAAGGAAAGGGCAGAAATGTGTTGTATTTATGAGATACGGCTCATTCTTGTCCTTTCCCACTATGCTGAAACCATTTTGCCTGCCTTGCGCCAATGGAGACACACTTGTATCATGGCGCAAGGGTGTCTGCATTGTAGGAATGGTTGTTTTAATGCAGGAAGGTACACCTTCCAGCACAAAAACAATCAATGGAGGCATTCTCCTCCTTCTATGTGTGCTGCAGAGTACAGCACACATGGAAAGTGAAACAAACGAGGAGAAATGAAAACATTTCTCATTACGCCTGCTCTGGGGAGGTGTAAGGTTTTGGCGTTACCCCAGGTTAACGCAGCGTTAAAATCCATGGGTTTTGTGTGGGGACACCCGCCACAATGCCCATGGATTTTCCCCTTAACGCAGAGTATGGCAAGGCAATGCTTAGCACTGCCTTGCCGTACTCCATGTCTACGAGGCCATGCAAAGCTACACATAGTGGCTTTGCGTTGCCTCCTATATATGATTGAAAAGCCTGCACCAAGGGAGCATCAAAAACAGTGACGCTCCAGTGGCACTGGCCTCTTGTAAATAAGCCCTCCAGTTTGTCTGCTGAAGCAGTACTTAGACTGCATACAAATTTGATTGTGCAGTGCATGAAGAGTACACTGAAAAATTATGTAATGGATATTATAAACTTTGGGCTAAATAAATACAGTTGACGTTCCTTGTAATTGCATATGGATGGTGAGGCAAAGCACTCACTCAGTTTGGCACCTGGGAGGTAGAAAGAGCTTCAAGAGTATTTTCTTTAAAGCTGTTGAGCCTCCTGACTTCAGAAAATGCTGATACAGCATGGCAATGCTAAGGTGAGGCTTCAGTGCCTCAAACACACAAAAGAGACCCCCCTCCTGTCTTGTAGTTCCTATAAATACGTAGGATCTGTGCCACGGTTGTTCCGGGGTTTGCTTGCTAGATAGCATTCGTTCTGACGTGAATTAGGCTGACTTAGGCCTTAATTACAAAGTGACCTAGAATTAGAAAGATGTTCGACAACAGCTCCTCACTGAGTCTCCATGTTGTATGGTCTATCGATATTACTTTGACACTTCAGGAGAACACATGAAGTCATGGATGGGCACTTTCAATCCTTCTCTGTAATTGTCTGTCATTCATCTTGATAAGATGAAGGAAGGACAGTTCAGGAGGGTCAGAGGGAACATAAACCCTGGTGGGCTGCTATCTGCTACAAAACCCTGTGAGTGAGATGACCTTCCTGGAACGCTCACTCCCAACAGTACTTCCTTCTGATTCCAGGATGTCTACTCTGCTCTGTCCTGCTGCTGTCACTTGGGAAGCGTTTTATGTATTTATTTGAGGCTTAATGAAAAATACTGCTTAACGCTAGGATCACTTTAGGTGCTGGTATATAAGAGAATCAGGTCATAGAAAGTACACTGGGAAAATAGAGAGAATCCAGGGTGAGGCAAACTGGGCCGCCTACCATCAACTCCATTCCAGAGACAACAAAGCTATAAAAACAGAAGCCTTAAAGCCAAGAGTGGAAACGACATGCCATCTTAGGTGTCTGACCAGCCAGGACTTTAAGAAACCAACTGGAGAGGAATGAATTGAAAATGATTGGAGAAACCAAAATCTAGAGAAAAAAAGGAATGTCTGAACTTGGTGATGCAGTAACAGGAGCTTCCACAGGAAGTGGACCAGAGTGTAAAACATTTGGTCAGAACATCTGTTGGAACTTTAGTCAGAAGACACCTATTTGCAGACCGTAGTCTTTCCCTCATTTTCTTTGCTGGGAAGTCCGGTGTTTTCAGGGGCATCCTGGAGTTAGTGAATTGTATGAGGAAGACTGGCTAATTATCTTTAGGGGGGCTCAAGAAAGTAAATACACCATCTAAGGTGCATGAGAGTCCCATTTCTCCCAAGAATATAGTACAGATGTACCATTTCTCCTAAAGCCCTGTAAATATGCATAGTTTTCCATTTTAAGATTAAGGGGGTAGTGAAGAGGGTCCACTCAAGAAGGTAGTATTTCAAGATGATTTATTTCATGAAGATAACAGGTTGCAAGGTACAGGACATCATGTAGATATGTGGTAGATTAGAGCCCCACCAGGATCTGCCTGTCAGCTGCTCTGCCCATGACCAACTGTCGCTCTGCCTCTCTCAGTCCCAACATTCCGAGGCATCATCAGATTCCAAAATTCCAATGAGACAGAGCACAGGCACTAGCAGAGCAGGGCTGGTAAAACACCTTACAATATAATATGCAGGATACTACATATCTCCTTCCGTTCTAAAAGAAGCATTAAACCCACAAGCGAATAACAAATAGCAAAAGAGAACCAAGGAAGAGATAACAAGAAAGAAGAAAAGTCGAGGAACAGAAACAACATCAAGGAAAGGAGTAAGCAAAGCAGCGTGAAGAGACAGCTGGAAGAAAAAGAGGAGGAGGAAGAGAAGAATAAAGCGGAAACTGATAGAGGTAACACAGACTCACGGACATAGAAAAGATGAGGAAAAAACGAGTGATCAGAAAATGGAAACAACAAGGGGCAGAAGAACTCACACGCACCAAGGACTAACCACCGAACGCACCCACTGGCCAGGCAGGCAGGAAGGGAAGAAAGAACAAGGCACAATGGAGAATGGACACCAGCCTCCACACAGACACAGGAAAATGGGGTAACAGATTTCCTCCAGAACAGGGAAGAAAAGAATCAAAAAAGGAACAAAAGAAGGCTGGAGATAAAAGACGACAACAAGAAGTGTAGATCCAGAAACCAGGAATGACAAAGAGAATGACACCACGAGGAAAGCTGGCTGAATAGAAAAACAGAGAAAAGGCAAAGTAGATACATACAGTATGACTACAACTTCCCTCTGTTTCCAATAAACAGAATAAATATGATGTAAAGGTAGCATTGCGTTATTCAAAACAGCAAAATTACAAAATGTAAATAGACGATATTAGTCAGAGGGATTAAAACCCATGACCGTCCTCTACTCCTGTGCAAGAGTGTGAGGAGCACTTTAAATGGGACTGAAACCCATGTGACACCCTATATAGGGTGACCATTTTCAATGTAAATGGGAATGAAACCCATAAGACACCCTGTGTGAGGGTGAAAATGTAAATGGGACTGTGACCCATAATAAGCCCTGTGTGAGGGTAAAAATGTAAATGTAAATGGGACTGTAACCCATAAGATGGTTCCCTGTGTGAGGATACTCGTGTAAAAGTAGAAGGGGATGTGACCCTAACTACGGTGCCCTGTGTAAGGCTAAAAGTTGTATGTTACATATGTAGGCCAGTGTATATGGGCAAATGGGGCTAGAACCCATTCCCATCCCTGTGTAGGGAAAAAATAATGTGAACAGGCAAATGTTTGGTGGCCAACGGGAAAAAAACCCATTCCCACCCCTGTTTAGGGAAATATCTTTTGACATAATAAAGATGCAATTAATGCATAGCAGTGTGGTGTTAGGCCCTAGGCCCACATGGTGTAAGGAATCATGACACACGGACACCAGTTAGGGATAGCAGATCTGGCCTCGAGCACGTGCGCTCAGGGTCTTTTATTAACAGCGTCACCTGACCCAGTGACGTCTGTGGTGGGTGGGTGTTTAGTGTAGGGTTACATATAAACAACTAGACTGTGTCCTAGCAGGACACTACATTCCTCCCCAACTTTAATGAAAGGAAAAGCGAATGTCCAACCTGCAAGAAAACAGAACAATAACATTTGATAGCCCCACCAGATCTTCTTCAGGCGATCAGCTGGGAGAATGTTGAAAGTTCCAAGACTACAAAGTCAGTCAGATGAGCTTCACCTCGGCGGTGTACTTCAGATCATCCTTGTCTTGCTGTGTTGACGCTTATATACAGTGTTCATCACTTGGAGTATTGGGAGCAGAATGGGTGTGACCCTTGAGGGGTCTCGCAGGTGTTCCAAGTCCAGTGGATGACAACGCTTGTTGGTTGTAGGAGACGACTATGGCACGAGAGGTCTTTCTTTGGATTTGCGGATCTTGATGCCTTCACATCTCCGTCCGGCCAAGTAACTTCCGACTTGCCTTTCTTGCCGGACTCCTCTCTCACGGGAGCCTTGAAGACTGGCCTCTCCTGCTGGACTCTTCTCTCACTAGAGACGCTGGGAGGACCCTCTTGCCGGACACGATGGGACCGGGTGGACCGTGCGGGCTTCGCATGAGCCGCGCAAAGGCGTCGCTGCCGAACTGCCAACGGACTCACCGCCAAATCTCTCATGATGTCCTCGGGGGTGTTGATGTCATCCGCCAGGATGGTCTTGCCGTTAGGACATGGGTTCAGTGTCTTCACGAGACCGTTTCTCGGTGCCAGGTGTTTACCTGGGGCCTTCATGCTTCCTGTTGCCTGTTGTGGAGCTGCCGCTGCTGCACCTCTCCCATCCGGATTCCTCTCTCACAGGACATGCGGCCGAGGCCCTTGTCCCCTTGGACTGCCACTTGATCGCGTGGGCTGTGCGGGTCGCTGCCGAACTTCGGACATGGCCACAGTCGAGTCTTGTGTAGTCCACAAGGGTGGATTGTCTAGTGCTCGGGTATGCTCTGCTTCGGTAAGCTTCAGGGTCACGGGGCACCCATGCAGTTCTTCAGTGGTTGGTCTCCTCGAATGCAGGTTGTAGGGATTACTGGGATCCACACGGATGTTGCGATGTTCCTTGGACAGCACCGATGTTCCTGTGTGCTGTGGTTCTCTCTCCTCCTCTGTGGAGTGATGTTGTGTTACTCCATTCTTTCTCTTCGTTCACTTCCTCGACGCGGTCCGGTCTTCTTTCTTGCTTTCTCATGCTAACCAGGATTCTCCATGTAGCGGGCCCTCTACATGTCGTCCCCGTGGTCTTGTCCATGTGGTAGGACACTGTCTTCACTTGGCTTGGTGACTAGACCTGTCGTCGTATCTTCTCTGTTGCTGCTTCTCTTTCCTTGGTGACCACACTGGGTGGTCGGTTCTCATCTTGGGCATGAGTTGTCATGCTGTGCTATTTTCTTTGTGGTCGCTATTCACCGTCACGGTGTTTTGGCGTTGGCGCGCTTTGTCTGCGCGGAGGAGGGTTGCGTCACCGCTCCTGGTGCAACTCTGGTGCATGCTGCCATGCGTGCTGACGATGGCGCTCCGGTTGCTGCGAGACATCGCTGTCTCTGTTGGGGACTTTTGTGCTCTGTCCCGTGGCGTTGGCGTGTCGCTGTGCAGCGTCACTTTGGCGCTCTTGATTCCTGGCACGTTCCGGCGCAGTGCTGCGCGGTCCTGGCGTGCGGGTGTGGAGTTCTTGGACGCCTGTTGCGTTCTTGCGGCACGGTTCCGTGCTGTTGGCGCGTTCCTGAAGGTTCTGGTGCGGTTCTGTGCTTCTGGCGCGTTCCTGAAGGTTCTGGCGCGGTTATGTGCTTCTGGTGCGTTTCTGCGTGGTCTCCTGATGTGTTCAGGAGGTTGCATGTTGACGTGGCGTCATTCGGGCGTGGCAGTGTTTATGTACACGGTTTGCTCAGTCTCCCATTGTGTTGTTGCAGGCTTGCACTGGTGCTGTCTGGTGCGTGGAGTTCCTTCACTCCTTGTGTGTTGCAGCGCAATGCTGTGCTGTTGTGTGGAGTTCCTTCTGATTTCGGGGGTGGCGGCAGCACCACTGGCAGACGGAGATGTGATTTTGCGCCACTTGTTGAGATGGCACTTGCTTTGGCCAATGCTTGTTTCTGTCTCACCGGGAGTCCTTCGGCTTATGGGGCTGCACTCTGCGGGCACTGTGTTGCTGCGGGCTTGTTGTAGGTTGCAGTCTGTAGGTGGTTGGCCCAAGGCTTGTTTTATTTCTCTTGACGCAGGTGCACTTTTGCTTTGCTCGCTCTTCAGATTTGGCTGTACGCGCTGTGCTCTCTGGAGGGGTGTCAAGGGTCCATTGTGGGTACTGTCCTTGTGTCTATCTGTTATTGCCTCCGTTGCACTGTTTCTCTATGCTGCTGGGCGCGGTATCTCTCGTTGGCCACTAGGTGGCAGTGTTGCGGAGACTTCAATCCAGCAGCAGCCTTCTGGACCGGTAGACTTTCTTCCCGGGTTTCTTTCATGCAGGACCTGCTTCCCTCGGGCCTTCACAGGGACTGGAGCCAGCTGCTGATCATGGGTGTCCGGAGCAGGTGGTCACCTCTTGTCCTCCCGGTAAGTGCTTGTACTTTTTTTTTTTTCGTGGGGTGAGGGGGCTTTACGATACTGCGGGTGGGCTCCGCTTTGATTGTTTGGGCGCCCAGCAGCTCGCCTCACGCTGCGGGCGCTCACCTCTTCAGTTAATCCCCCCCCTTGCCCTCGGCAGTCCTCGCGGGGGGTGGGGCTGTTTGATGCTAACCTCCGGCGGGGGAGCGCATCGCTCCCGTCACTCTTTCCTGGGCGGGGGCGCTTGAGGCAGGCTGCGGGTGGGCTCCGCCGGCTCTGCTGATTTCAACGCTGGCGATTGTCCGGCCCTGCAGGCTCTGATTTTCGGTCTCCCGCCGCAGCAGCTTCTCCTTGCACACGCTGCGCGGCGGAGACCTGCCATGGATGTCGCAGGCCGCGGGTAGGCTCCGCTGGCTCTGCAGTCTTTGCTGGGGGGCTGCCGGCGGGCCGCGGGTGGGCTCCGATGGCCCGCTAACTGTCCGGACCATGTTGCGAGGGGGGTCGGGAGGCGGTTAGCTACTCCGCTCCCTCCCCCTCGTTGTTTATGTTGGGTGCGGGTCCGGCCGCACTTCCCCACGCAGTCTCTAGTCTATGTGCCCCGCCGCTTCCACTCACACGCGGCGGGGGCAGGGGACGACTCGGGCAGGCCACGGGTGAGCTCCGCTGGTCCTGCTTAGCTTATTGGCATAGTTCATGGCGGGCACTTCGCCCCTGGAGCTCACCTTCGGCCGGCGGGCCAGATGCTCCGTCGCGGTCGTGGCGGGTGGGCTCCGCCCGGCTGGTCCACCTCTCCGGTGGGGTCACTGCTTCGCGGCCGTCGCAGGTGGGCACTGGGCGGTCCGCTCTTTCCTGGTGGCGCAGGATGGTGGCGGCCGACGCGGGTAGGCTCCGGTCGGCTCGTCCTTGAAGGCTGATGCGGTGGGCCTCACGGTCGCTGCAGGCTGTGGGGCTCCGACGTGCCCACCGGCTTCTCGGCGCGCTGCGCCCTGCTACAGGGGGTGCCCTGCAGGCGGGCAGTTCTCTTCCCCTTTTTCCTTCATGTTGAGGGTAGCGGCACGCGTGGGCGTCACTACCGACCTCGTCGCCAATGTGGTGTTGGGCCCTAGGCCCACATGGTGTAAGGAATCATGACACACGGACACCAGTTAGGGATAGCAGATCTGGCCTCGAGCACGTGCGCTCAGGGTCTTTTATTAACAGCGTCACCTGACCCAGTGACGTCTGTGGTGGGTGGGTGTTTAGTGTAGGGTTACATATAAACAACTAGACTGTGTCCTAGCAGGACACTACAAGCAGTAAATCAGTAAAATTTTATTTGCACAATTAATTAAAATCATTGCAATATACACATTCATGATCGACCATTAAAAGGACAAGGATCTTTCAATGTAAGATAATGTGCTGTTATATTTCACTAACCAATTTATTTTTATTTTTATTTTTTGAAATAGGTGTGTGTGTGTGTCACCATCGTCCTGTGACACTAACTGGAGTACATATGTTACCCAGACTTGAGGAGGTTTAAAAAAAACAGTAAACATTGTAATGTGAAAGGCTCATAGGCAGGAAGATAAATTTGAAATAAATAGAATTGCAGAATGTAAACTCGTAAAAGAAGTCCGAGTTGCAAAAGGAATCTGCCAGTCTATGAGCTCAAAATCACGAGCATAATAGAATGTAACCGTGTGTTCAAATGGCTTTTTACTGCTCCTTGAATATGCCAGAGTAATAACATAGGTCTTGAACCAAGCGCACTATTAGAAAAGTCCCCACGTACAATTAGCGATTTCGAAAAGGAAAACAGCTAAAAGTCAAATTCTTACTTTTGGCACACGAAACCACACGGAAGTAGTTGCATTCCAAAAGCCATTATTTGATGCCTCGAAGTGAAGCCAAGAGGTTTAGCAAAAATTGTCTGCGCCGCTATTTTTCCCGAACCATGGCTTAACTGCAAACTGCTAGAGCCCCATGTAAATTCCACCTAAAGTTCTTTGAAAGAAAAAAAAAATGACAGCACATCCAGGGCGCACCGCCGGAAGGCTCACAGCACGTTGCTGCAGGCAGACGTAATGCAGCATCAAAGGCAGAATCCCATAGCCATACGTCATAGAGTGAACTCCTCGTCGATGAAGTCCGCGCGGCAAAAAAGATGAGGAGAACAACGCGCGCAGGAGGCCAACTGAAATAACTGTCATAACTGCTACAATTCCAGTAAGGCAAATCAATTATGTGGAGAATGGCAGGGCTGGTGTGTAAAAGTACAATGGAGACCTGAATGCACACGAAAATAGAAATACTAGAGTCACCAGCCAGAACTTGTACAGCGTGATGAAATGAAAAATTTTCATTATGAAGCACAGCTGTGAGAGAAAATGATGAAAGAGCGCAAAATTCCAAAGATGCTGACAGGAATGGTAGACTCAGGGTCATGAAGTGTCTCTAGCAGGGGATGCACATCCAATACCCAAATTAATGTAAAGGCAGTAAATAGATGGGTTTGATGGCATAAGCAGTACTCATTATTCCAAAGTCCAAAAATAAGTAAAGTGGATGAGCACAAGGTCACGCAGCATTGGCAGCATGTGCTCAGGATCACACAGCTCTATGTAGACGAAAGCATACTGTAAAGCAACATCTTCCTACCGCTAGTTTTGAAATCATGGTGAAATGTATGTATTGTAGATGCGCACAAGACCACACAGCGTAGGCAGCAACATGACTTCATTACAAGCTGCATTGTAGTTGTAGTTCCACAGGTTCGTAGACTAAGTGTCAGGGAATGCACCAGCGTGACAAAGATGAACATTTCACCTGTGAGGTTGGTGTGCTGGTAGGCACAAGCTGTGGATGTACCGCCAAAGTCCAAAATGAGTAACAAGGATGAGCACAACACGCCTGGGCTAGGGCTGTCCAGTGGTGAGGACACTGGTGGGGCTTAAAGGCGTAGTGCTTCATGCTTACTTGTTTCTTGAAGTCTTCTTTTCTTTCCTTCTTTGCAGTTGCCTTCATTTTACTCTATAGGAAACGCGTTTTTCCCTTGCAGTTATTACCTTCTTGTGGATACCTCTTCTTCCCACTGTAGTTTCTGTTAGCTGCGCCATCTCCAAGTTCACCTGTGTTCACCAGGTACCTTAGATCCGCTTGTAAGTGTAGGCTCTTCGCCATCCTCGTGGCCAAAATATGTAGTGAAGAGGGTCCACTCAAGAAGGTAGTATTTCAAGATGATTTATTTCATGAAGCAAGGTACAGGACATCATGTAGATATGTGGTAGATTAGAACCCCACCAGGAGCTGCCTGTCAGCTGCTCAGCCCATGACCAACTGTCGCTCTGCCTCTCTCAGTCCCAACATTCCGAGGCATCATCAGACTCCAACATTCCAATGAGACAGAGCACAGGCACTGGCAGAGCAGGGCTGTTAAAACACCGTACAATATAATATGCAGGATACTACAGATGGGAAGTCCGGTGTTTTCAGGGGCATCCTGGAGTCAGTGAATTGTATGAGGAAGACTGGCTAATTATCTTTAGGTGGGCTCAAGAAAGTAAATACACCATCTAAGGTGCATGAGAGTCCCATTTCTCCCAAGAATATAGTACAACTGTACCATTTCTCCTAAAGCCCTGTATATATGCAAAGTTTCCCATTTTAAGATTAAGGGGTGATTTTAAAGTTTGACAGACAGGTTACTCCATTGAAAATGCCACAGAGTACCCTATCCATCAAACTCACAGTTCATTGCCTCATTTAGAGATGGGTGGACCATCAGCTTACCACTGGTGGAGCCCCGTTTGGGTCTATCAACAGAAAGCTACCACTGATGGCCCAACAGAGTAGACGCTCTTTGAGTAATGCCATCACACTGTCTATTTGATTTAGTGTGGACAGTCAGATTTTTTTTATGTCCATCACCACTAGAAAAATCATAGCTGTGAGGGTCTTTAGAAATGTGTTTTTGGGAAAAACATTTTTTTAAAGGTTCAGTGATCAGCCAGCAAAACAACTGACTTCTGTCTTCTGAACGTTCTGGCAGTTCCTTTCAAGAGATGACTACTGCCCTGGGGGCCATCGATAAAGAGGACAGACTACTGACTGTCAGGGTGGTGGCCGTTAAGTCCCCCACCACAGTGGCAGAAGGAAGTCCATCACGACTTAATGTGTCTGTTTATTTATGAAAAGCATTTGGTTTCCAGATATCTTTTCTCTTTCACCACCCATGCAATTCTTCCCACCTCCAGTTCAAGCCGCAGTTTAAGGGATTTAATTGCGTTGATACGTTTTCCTGTGCCACTAATTCCATATATGTTTGCCCTGACCTTTTGCTTAAATATTTTTGCATTTATTTGTGTGCTTGATAAATACGATAATCGAAGAAAACTTTTGTCAGGCATTTGTGATAAATTTAGGGTAACCCACTTACCACACATTTATCCAATATATTAGCTATTGAAATTAGGGCCTGATTGTCGTTTTAAGATGGAAATATAAAAGCGGAATCAGATTTTGCTTGTTAATACATATGTCGCACATGAAGGTCTGTAAAAGAACATTTTAAAACAAGTGCTCACCTGAGTGCTTCTCTTTCCAATTGTCCCTCGAAAGGCTACAAAATGTATGAAGGTATAAACCCTGAAAAGTAAAAGCAACATTTTGTCACATTGACAAATAGTAAAAATATATAATCGCGTTTTATTACTATTGACGTGTTAGCTTGTGTTCTTTTTGGATGTGACAAGCTTCACATATCTTCAGCACATGTATCTGGAAAAGGGGAAGCTTGCTAGTTAGCCCTATCCACTATTTTACAAACTCTCCATTAGTTCATTCACTTCTCAAGGCATGGTTTCTATACCCGCCATATGCCCTATTGCTTCTCAAGTTGGATCAATTAAAAACAAAAATGAGTACACAAGTACATCTCTCTCTCTCTCTCTCTCTCTCTCTCTCTCTCAGTTACGGTGAAAATTCAAATTCCATGCCACATCGTCATTTCCCTTCGTGACATCACCTTAAACATTTGACCCACCAGCTCTGATTGATTGGCTAAAAGTATGCTCTCCATTTGAGGCACTCGTGTATCACTTGTGCTTTCATGTGAAGATATTTTACTGAGGTGAACAAACAAGTGAACTTAATTAATGTAGGCAATAATGCTAAGAGGAGCCCTTCAAGACTTTCTGAAGAACAAATGCTGCCTTTGCCCCACTCCTTTATCACAGAAAGAATGCTGCACATTTTAGGGTTTCACATATATTATTTTGCATTTTATTGGCGTAGTTAGTGGGTACCCGCTGCTAACCTTGGCTTGCCCTTTGGTACCACCACACTGCCCTTTCTAACCCAGGGCCCAGGGTTCATGAAGACAACGGATGCAGTAGAAGTTAAGTACAGATCTAGGTGTATGTACCTTCTCCAGCCCTACAGCAGCAAATAGCAGTCTCTCAATTGTTATATTTGGGGCAAAGGTTCAAAATGTGATGTTCAAGGGTACATCATCATACTTCTGCTATCCCTCATACGAGCCTTCTTAGAACTAAAGATCATATGCTCACCTGTGATACAGAAGTGCCAGGAACTGTAGTAGCAATAAGAAAGCAAAGGACAACAGGAACATAAATCCAATGGGCTCCACAGACAGATGTTCAGTCATGGAAATAGTGCCATTTGTATACATCTTCGGCAAAGTAATATGTATTGAGGGGCCAATCAGCTGAAGGAAGAATGTTGCCCCTATCCACAGCAGGTTAATCATGAAATAAACAAATGTTGTCTGTAAAAAGGCAAGAAACAAGAATGCTTTTTAAGACAGTTGAATACAATCAATACTAAAATCAAGTTGCAGTAGTGTTATTTATTTTAATAATACACCTAGACTTAAGGTAGCATATAAGCAGTCAAAGTCCTTTTCATATTGATCAACTTGCAAATGTGACATAATGTTCATATTTACAGGCAAAATTATTTTTAGAGGACAAACTTTTCCCAATCTCATCTACAAGCGGAAGTTCTCCTCACATAAATAATTAGATGGCTTTTCTCTCTATCAATGCAGTTGATCTAGTCTTGACCATGAAGCAGCTCAAACCTACCATTTAATTTTTGAACTAACTACAATTGAACATCTAACTATTTGCTGTCTTCCTTGTTGGTGCTTCTACTCAATGTGTCTTTTACCCAAGGGATCTTCTCGGATCTTCTGAAAACTGCTCAAATGACCCACATATCACAAAAAACAATCAAGAACTCATTTTTTTTATTGATTAGAGAAGAATTTAAATCATGAATTCACTTGGAAAAGTCACAGAAACGTGTATCCAACCAACTCATTATGAACATCAAAAAGGAGCTGCTTCAAACTGACCACCAAGCCGATCTGGCTCCAGGATTTGAATGGCCACCCTTAAAATCTTATTGTGTTCAATGATTTGTGTATAAAAGCAAATTCTGTTTTATTGTTTTACTCATTCTGCCAGCAGCATTTGATAACATCTGGTCATGAAAGACTAATTTCCAACCTTTGAACACCGCATGAGTATATGTGGTCAAGTCCCAAGTTGGTTTAGGTCTTTAGTTTTAAAGAACCAGTCAGAAATAGTGAACATTGGGAGCCACATCTTAGGTAGCCATGATGACACCTGATATTTACCATTATGCTACCGAGTCTCTTCAGCATGTGCCTTAAAATGCCAAATTCACTATTTAAGGGATTGTAAGTTTCTTTACACCAATATGCCGTTGACTAACAACTTTACCTGTAAACATCCTCCCTAAACGATATTATCACTCTACATTTCAGTCCCGCCAAACTCCAAATATGGTTGGATAATAATTAACTGATGCTCAGCCTTCAGATAACAAAGTTGCTCCTTGCAGCAACCAAACACAAAACAGATTGGATCAAGCACTTCTTGAGAAACTTAAATTAGGCCTTCTCTCCATTCCTCTTTCCAACAGTGACAATCTTAGGTTTGACTTTGGACTCATCTCTGTCATTGATACCGCACACCAGCTGAATGTCTGAAAACCAAATATTTTAACCTTTACTCTGAAACAAAATCTAGCATCTGCTTTCCTGTGACACACTGAAACCTCGGCTTATGCCTTCGCCATCTCCCATTTAGAGTTTGGAAATTAATTCTGTCAGTTCAGCAGTCTTCACTTTCCTCAGTCAAAATCACATGCCATCCCATAGCCAGACTCATATTCTCATCAAGAAAGTTTGACCACATTCTCCAAACCCTTAGTAATTATTTTGGCAGGTAAAAATAAAAATCAAGTTTGACTGCCTTGTTTATAAAGGCCAGCAACTCAACACACTGTTATATTACTTGTTCATTATTTCAGGTGGACAGGGGACCCTGAACCAACAGTTATCTGTACCTGGAAGTACAGGGACTTAAAAGTGCCCTGCTCTAAATCAGTCCTTCGTGGGAGAAGCTATTGCTTTCTCAAATTGTCTTCCAGTTGTCATTAGAACCAAATCATATCTCAAATCCTTCAGACAACAACAGAAATCCCATCTTTTTCAACTCACGAGTGTGCTTTTTGAAGCTTCTGTTAATTCTATTTTAACCTTCCTTCACCCCCAACTCTAAGAAAACTTCAAGTGCTTCTTAGGGCCTCCCCCACCTCCTTCTCTGAAAACATGATTCTGAGAACCCAAGAATATAGTACCTCTTGTGTCACAGAGGAGTACGGATATCGACTCTTCTTAACTATTGACAGAATGAAATGAAGGAACAGACTTGCTTGGGGTTGAAAACGAACTGACCTGTTCAGTGCAGGTGACATCTTGAGCTCAGGAAAAATTTGTAAGAGGTATAGCAAAATCCCTCTCCTACCGCTTTCCCTCTTTCATTCTTTGTCTACTTCCTATGCCCCATCCCCCCTCCCCTTAATCTCTCCCCTTGCCTGCTACGCCGCCTAGCCCCCAGTTCCTTGTGCCTTTTAACTAAGCACTCCTTCTCTCCTTGTTGGGGAAAGATCCAATTACTTATACTCTGGAGTCTCAGTGATCCCTCTGAGAGAGTCCACAGTGCCAAGGGAGCCACTCAGAGTAGAGGAATGGTATGGCACCACTTGCCAAAGCACTCCCTCTCCCCTTTTTGGGGAAGGATCCAGTAGGTAGGCCTTGGAGTCTCAGAGACCCCCCTGAGAGAGTCCATTGCATAAAGGGAGCCTCTTGCAATGGAGTTGGGGGAATGAAACCACTTCCCCTGGGATCACAGCTTACTGGACTTTGGACGCTGCTGTTTCTCGTCTACCGGTTTATGCCCCCGTCACCCTACCCCTCTTCGTTCATGCAGTGTCTCTCACCCCCCTCCTCTTTCCCTCCTTCATTCGCTGTCTACTTCCCCTGCTCCTATCACCTCTCCAAAGAATCTCTCACGTTGCCTGCTTTTCCCCTTACGCATATTGTCCTTATTGCTTGTCTCAACCTAACATGTAACTATGTAACTATGCTCTAATAACTGTGTAACCTTTGTAACGATGTAACCTGTAACTATGGTCTGATACTCATGTAAAGCGCTCTGATACCTCCGGGTCTAGGCAGCGCTATATAAAACCTTTCAAATACAAATAAATAAATAAATAAATCATGCACTAGATTAGAAAAACTTCTTCGATAATATAGAAAAACACACCCTGAATTAGATTACACAGTGTGAAGGAGCAGTCTTTCCACCTGCACAACACCATACACAATGGAAATCCATACACAAAGACACACCACATCATTAACCCGGTCTCACCATGTGAAAGAGCAAACCCTGCTTGTGTCCATGGGCAGACTGTGGAGAAGCATGGCTTTACACTACCAAACAGGAATTCTTTGCCAAAACGATGGCGACAGCTCAAGATACAATTGTGTAAATAAATGACAAAAGTATTTCAAACCTAATTATTTTTTTCTGGCCGATATGGTACTCCTTATAAACCACTCCATCCAATCAAATACTACAGCATATACTTGATAATGATATCCATAAAATAGCTGAAATAAAAGAGTACAATCCAATGCAAGTGAAATAAAGAATACCCCCAATTTGCACTAGGAAGTGGCTGGACTGAGGGTGGCGCTTTTAATCAGCCATGCATGCATGTAACATAGTTCCTGGATAAGGTGCAGTTACACTAACACCCCATATCTCACTGAGGGGGTTACACCAGCTGCTTACTGACGGGTGTGCTCAATGACACCCAGAAACAAAGTTATTCCTAAGTTGATGCAGAATTGGACAGAAGGTGTATTCAAGCAGTCGCTGTCGGCAAAGAAAAAGGGTTTTTTTGGACACAAAGGTACTCACTCTCGCAGGGTATAGTGTGTCCCTATACCATATGCCAATTCCCGGGTATAGTTACATTTGGTGAGCTAGTTTAAACTAACTAAAATGTGACAGATTTGTGCACAAACCAAGTATGAGAGCAACTAGCACATTCCCTTTCCCAAGCAAATGTGCACTAATGTGAGAATGGAGAAAGACAAGATACAATAAGAATGACAAATAAGTGAAATGGATCATTCCCGACTGTTAAATCTGGGGGTCTCTAGTTGGCAGAGGTAGGTACAACTGTCCAAATAGGGACCCTTGCTTCTAGTCAGGGTAAGGAGGATACACTATTTAGATAACCCCTGCTCACCCCCTTGGTAGCTTGGCACGAGCAGTCAGGCTTATCAAAGGCAATGTGTAAAGTATTTGTACCAACACTCACAGTAACATAGTGAAAACACCACAAACTGACTCCAACACAGTTTAGAAAAATAAAGGTATTTAATCTAAACTTCACAAGACCAAAACAACAAAAATCCAACATACACAGTTCAAGAATATGGTTTCAAATGAGTTCTTAAGGTTGCGTTAAAATAATCCACAGTTGTGTCATGTTTTACCAACAGTACCTTTAGATGTGACAAAAGTTCCCAGTGAAAGCTGTAGCGTTGAAAAGCAAGCGATGCGTCACTCCTGAGACCCTGGGCAAGCGATGCGACAACCCCGCTGGACGCAGCATGCGTGTTGCGTTGACTCCAGTCTGTATGGGAGGGATGCGATATCTTGTGTGGATTCTGGTGCACAGGTTTCGTTGGAAGTGGCTTGCAAAAGGTATGATAAGACGATCTTCGGGGCGGCGACGATCTCCGGTGCGGCGACGATGCGCGGCTCAGTATCAATCTTCTCCTCTCGCGGGGCCTCGATGCGATGGCTCTGCGACGACTCTCGCAGCGACGTGATGCAGTCTGCAAGGAAGCGGTACGACGATCTCACCCAGTGACGACAGGCTCTGCGACGATACTCGCAGCAATGGTAATCTTCCCGCACCGGACTGGTGCGTCTCGCAAGCAAAGGATGTGACGACTCTGGCAGCTGCAACAGGTGCTGCGAAGAACTCTTCCTTTGCGGCGGTGGGAATTTCCTCACACTGACGGGGATGCGCTCCGCAGGCGAGTGATGCGTTAAAACTTACAGAAAGTCTTTAAAATCTTGGTTTCCAGCTTCCC
The DNA here is from genome assembly GCF_964261635.1 of Lissotriton helveticus. Classification (NCBI taxonomy): domain Eukaryota; kingdom Metazoa; phylum Chordata; class Amphibia; order Caudata; family Salamandridae; genus Lissotriton; species Lissotriton helveticus. The sequence goes on along the minus strand of NC_136067.1, from coordinate 1,070,542,790 downwards.
AACACAGGTACAACTTCCAGAGTCACCACAACTGGCACAAGCACTCTAGGAAGGACAAAGCTCTCTCAGCAGAGTTCAGGGAAGCTGGGGGTAAAGTCCTTTTGTTCCTGGGACTTCTTAACAGGGAGCCAGTTCTTCTTCAGACCCTTGGAGATTCCTTCAAGCAAGGGGACACAGCACACAGCAAAGTCCTTTCCCTCTCCTTGGCAGCAAAGCAACTGCAGGTCAGTCCAGCAAAGCAACAGCAGGACAGTCGTCCTTCTTCAGTGTTCTAGCTTTCTCCTTGGCAGAGGTTCCTTCTTGATTCCAGGATGGTCTAATATTCTGTAGTCTGGGATCCTGTACTTATACCCCTAAAAGTCTTTGTTCCCTTTGTGCAGAAGGGTTCTGAGCCCGGTCTGAACCAGGCTTCTTCTTTCATTTCATAGAGAGGGGCAGGGTCGTCAGCCGCCCAACAGGAGGTGGAGCCAGCATTGTGAAAGGCTGGCACAGCCCTATTCAGGCCCAGGTGCTATCCCCTCCCACCACTCAAGATGCAAATGAAATCATTTAGCCTAGGACTGACTCATCCAGCCTCCTGGGGGCTCCCCAGACCCTGTCTCTCTCAAACCAGACAGTCAATTCACAAGCAGGCCAAAGCACACAGAACGATCAGCCAAGAGAACAGCCACTTTCGAAAAGTGCTGTTCTCAAACACAGGATTTAAAAACCACCTTTTCTAAAGGATGTGTTATTAAATTCTGAGTTCAGGGATACCAGACTTTTATGTCCTACCTTTCTCCTATGGGAAGATATGCTGGTAGCCCCTGTAGCCAGCATTCCCATTGTAGCCTATGGGCATGGGAGCCTTACAATATTGAAAAACGAAAATGGCTGTCATTCACTACCTGAGCATGTTACCTGCACTAGTACATGCTCTACCTTTCACATACACTGCACCCGGCCCAGGGGGGTACATTGGGCCTTCCATAGGGGTGACCAATGTGCACAAAAAGGGAAGGGTTAGGCCAGGTCAGTGGGGACACTGAGCAGGTGGACATGGCAGTTCACAGACTGCACACAGGCACTGTGGTGGCAGGCCTGAGACACATTTTTAGGGCTACTCACGTGGGTGGCACAATCAGTGCTGCAGGCCCACTAGTAGCATTTGTATCACCAGCCCATGCACACTTAGTGCACTTTGCGAGGGACTTCTTGGTGATACAAATACGTCAATCATGGAGAACCAATTACAATCACAATTTACACAGGGAGCACTTGCACTTTGACACTGATCAGCAGTGGCAAAGTGCCCAAAGCATCTAAACCAGCAAAAATGAAATCCAGCACAGCGTCAAAAATACAGGAGGCAGAGGCAAAAAGACAAGGGAAACCATGCCAAAGATGCCAGGTCTAACAGTGACAATGAAATCAACCCCCTCTTCAATGCCTCAGATAAACTGAACCATTCAGGAGATGTGAGTCTCCAACCACGGTTAGACATGCTTCCGGAGGAGGCAGAAATGAGACAGACGTTTTACTATACTAATGGTTGCTTTTGTTCAAACTTAAACTGTGTGCAGTGGGTTATCTCACTTTGTCAGACAGTTACAACAAAGATGTAATTCCCCTTTTTCCATGTGCCGAAGAGTTGGAGCCAGACACTGAGCAAGACGGCATGGACAGTCATGCAAAGGTTCTCCAATCAACCCCATGGCACTATTCACAAATATTTCACTGTAAGTGCGAGTGACTTACACTTTGACTACTCCTGACTTAGTCCTAAATTACAGGACTAAGGGCCAGATGTAGGTAATTTTAATTTACCACCTCTTAAATACCGATTCATACCGAATCGGTATTTAAGAGGTGGTAAAATAGAGGGGGGGAGATGTAGGTATTTCAGGGTCGGTAAATACCGAATCGTTAAGATTCGGTATTTACCGATTCTGTAAATACCGATTCGGTATTGCCCATTGATTCCTATGGGCCTTGCAGCCCATAGGAATCAATGGGCAATACAGATTCAGTAATTACAGAATCGGTAAATACCGATTTTAGCAAGGGTGCAGGGAGTGTCACTTTGACACCCTCTGGCACCCCAAAAATAGGCATGTGCACCATGTGGCACACAGACATGCCCTAAGGGCATGTCTGTCTGTCACATGGCACAGGTGTGCATGCACACATGTGCATGCACACCTGGATTCGGTATTTTACCACCCAATTGGATTGGGTGGTAAAATACCGATTCTTAAAGCCCTGTGGCACTCTGACATGTGCCAGCTACATCTGCATTTACAGAATCGGTATTTTACCGAGTCTGTATTTACCGATTCGGTAATTTTACAGAATCGGTAAATACAGAATCGGTAAAATACCGATTCTGTAAATGCATGCCCTACATCTCAAAATCCAATTACCGGTCGGTAATGGCCAAATTCGGCCGTTACCGACCGGTAATTGGCCACCTACATCTGGCCCTAAGCAAGGAATATTCATTGGTTGATCCTTGTGTTCACTAGTATGTAAAAGAAACTCCAACAGGATAAAGCACAACAAAATCTTTCTGAATTAGGGGCTAGTCTCTGACTTGGAAGTTAGCGATGTGTGCTTCTGTTTTCATGGTTGCATAACCTCAATACTCCTATCCAATCTTAGGCAAAAGCCTTGAGTTTGGCCACGTGTTAAAATGATATTTGGGACACATATCCGTCACAGGGTTTATTTCTTATCCAATCCATAGCTTGAGGCTACAAGCATAATTATCTTCAGCTCTGGAAAGAGATGGTGGAGTTCACAATTTGTTGCAAGTAGTAAACAGAAGGATGAAAATGTTTTCCTGTGTAACTTTTCAACTAAATTCAAAGAAGGCCTGTTTTTAGGTCTGGCTATGGACAGCTTTAGCTGTGTGGAAATACCAGTGGCGGCTGGCACCACTTGGGGGTGGCAGGGCGGGGGGGTGAGAAGGTGGAAGGAGGTAAAGTAAAGAAAAAAATAAAACTTACCTTACCTCCCGCCGCTCTTTGTCGTCCCTACGCTCCGCAGGAACGAAGAAGCACACCCAGGTTCCTCTTACCAATCAGAATGCTGAAATGCAGCGTTGTGATTGTTCTGAGTGCCGTGGTTCGGTGCAGAGCTAGGGGGCGGGGACCTGTGCATGTTCTCCATGCAGGGTGTAATGCAGCCAGCATGGAGAACATGAAAAGTACACATGACTGTTTGGCAGGACGTGAGGGCCAGCCAAACAGTCACTGTGCACTTAGGAGGGCGTCACTTATCCTCCCCTGCTCCAAAAGCAGTGCAGACCTCGCCAAACACACCAAGCCGCATCAGGAACAAATAAAATATTAATAACAACCAGTTATTATCATTTTATTTTTCCTTTATTTCCACAGCAGATAGCAGTGGGGTGACGCTCCTCCACCTAAGCGGAGGAGCTGCCACTGAGAATTACGTTGTCACCACACAGCACACAACAATACAAAACACAAATAACAGAGCTTCCCTCAGTCATTGGCTCGATGAGCTGTCCGTTACATTTTGGACCAGCCCATTGTATTTAGCGGATGTTGAGTTGACATGTTTCCTATAATAATTTCCACTGGTGATCAGGTTAGAGAAGTAGTCCCTCCTTTGCAACATGGACCACAGCTGTGGGATGCACAGCTATTGTTACCACTAACTGTTGTACTCTTAATGTCCTGCATTTCACATTTCTGCATTTTGCATTTCAGCTGGTATTTAAGCAGCGCACCTGAATTTTTACATTGCATTGGAATATGTTCCACTACGTTGCTCGTGACCCTTACCCTCAATTATCAATATCCGGAAAAGGCAGCTTAGAAGTAGAAACCCATTTAGCATCATTTAAAACTGCCTATATTGTGGGGTTATCTGAAATAGAAATACAAAGAACAGATGGACACACTCCTAATGCCATGACTCGTGTGGGAACTAAAAAAACGTACGATTCTCCCTTCCACTCACCAATTTGCACTACTTCAATACACAACAATGCATCTCCTGGAGGATGTGTAATCTTTGTATGAAAGCAGCTATCTGATTGCTAATGGCTCCTCCAAACAGTGTCTCTTGGGCCTTCACTTTAGTCACTCTTAGGAGACTTATGCACAATTTACTGCTGGATAAGCAGTGTCTCACATTAACTTACTCACCCAATCCCACAGCCACATTGAAATCTCACTAACTTGCTAGTCAGTAATGAAACACATCTGTAACATAGCCAGAGCTATTAGCTTTGCCAATGCTTGCAGACATATGTATCCAGAACAGTGGAAGAATTATATATAACGATTCAAAAAAAGTAATACTCTACAAAATCAAAATCAACAAGAAAGCAATTATTTATTTTCATAACAGCAAACTACAAAGTAATTTGATATTTCACGAACACTGCTCTTCTCAGCTATGACTGAAAATTTGAATGGTGAAGACTATTTAAATATAAGATATTAGGAGTTATAGGTGCAATGTGCACAGAGGTTGCTGGTACTATCACTTTGCAGCATGCCCCTCATAAATGTGGCAGGCTGCTGGTGGGACAAGCATTTTGGCTTTTCTCTGAGCGGAGATATGGATTGAGGGGGCCAGGGTCGACATAGGTGTATGTCATGGGGCAGCATGTCTGATGCCCGGTGACAGAGCCAATGCTGCTGAAAGCATAATGACAAATTATGTATTCATTTCTTTATTTCACAGTTTTATATAGGGCTTATGAACCAAAGAATATTACAGCACTTTACTGATAACTCAATTAATCAGTTACCATATAACCAGAGAAGAATATTTTGAACTGTAAGATGTACAACAGACGTATTTCATGTAAGATGAAAGATACAGGCCAGCACACACTTACCTTGCCGCAGTCCAGCCGTGAGGGCAACGGCTCCCGAACTCCACGAATCCTGCGTCCTCTCTACGCCGTGAGGGAAACGGCCGAGGACCCCAATTCCCAGGTGCCCTGGGGTCAGGGCGCACCTGTGACGCCATCGCAAACGCCCTGAGGCATTTGAAAAGACCGGAGCGATGAGAGCTCCGTGGGGAAAGATACAGGCCAGCACACACTCACCTTGCTGCAGTCCAGCCGTGAGGGCAACGGCTCCCGAACTCCACGAATCCTGCGTCCTCTCTACGCCGTGAGGGAAACGGCCGAGGACCCCAATTCCCAGGTGCCCCGGGGGTCAGGGCGCACCTGTAACGGCATCGCAAGCACCCTGAGGCGCTTGAAAAGACCGGAGCGCCCAGAGCTCCATGGGGAAAGATACAGGCCAGCACACACTCACCTTGCCGCAGTCCAGCCGTGAGGGCAACGGCTCCAGAACTCCACGAATCCGGCGTCCTCTCTACGCCGTGAGGGAAACGTCCGAGGACCCCAATTCCCAGGTGCCCCGGGTGTCAGGGCGCACCTGTGACGCCATCGCAAGCACCCTGAGGCGTTTGAAAAGACCGGAGCGCCGAGAGCTCCATGGGGAAAGATACAGGCCAGCACACACTCACCTTGCCGCAGTCCAGCCACAAGGGCAACGGCTCCCGAACTCCAGGAATCCTGCGTCCTCTCTACGCCGTGAGGGAAACAGCGAGGACCCCAATTCCCAGGTGCCCCGGGTGTCAGGGCGCACCTGTGACGCCATCGCAAGCGCCCTGAGGTGCTTGAAAAGACCAGAGCGCCGAGAGCTCCGTGGGGAAAGATACAGGCCGGCACACACTCACCTTGCCGCAGTCCAGCCGTAAGGGCAACGGCTCCCGAACTCCACGAATCCTGCGTCCTCCCTACGCCGTCAGGGAAACGGCCGAGGACCCCAATTCCCAGGTGCCCCAGGGGGTCAGGGCGCACCTGTGACGCCATTGCAAGTGCCCTGAGGCGCTTGAAAAGACCGGAGCGCCGAGAGCTCCATGGGGAAAGATACAGGCCGGCACTCACTCACCTTGCCGCAGTCCAACCGTGAGGGCAACGGCTCCCAAACTCCCCGAATCCTGCGTCCTCTCTACGCCGTGAGGGAAACGGCCGAGGACCCCAATTCCCAGGTGCCCTGGGATCAGGGCGCACCTGTGACGCCATTGCAAGCGTCCTGAGGCACTTGAAAAGACCGGAACGCCTCCCGCATCGTGGGACGCGCGCGGGCGGCGCCGGGCTAAGCCCGGGACAAGGGCGGGACCTTCTTAGGCCCTCAGTGGCCGGAGGAGGCCGGGCTGGGCCCCCCCTCTGACATTTGCTCCGGGGAAAGGTACTGTTTCATTTCACTTGTTAACAATGGGAAAGAAGAGAACCGACGGACTATAACCTAATCGAGGGGGAGGGGCTACCCTGGACTTAGTAAAAGTAACCAGCTTGCTAAATGAGGAGATTGAAAGAACTGAAAGACGTCTCTCTATCGACCCAGGTCACACTATTACCGCTATTGTACATGATATCCCAGAGGTTGATGATTCCCAGCCCATAATGCTAACCCCGGGGCTACCACGGGATTTGATAGATTTGGACCAGATGCCTTGCCTGTCTTTAAGCTGTCATGATCTGTCCCAAAATGCATCCTTACCAGGCTCTATTGAAGTAGCCCCAGTTTGTAATTCTCCACCGCCTGCTCTGATTATTAGGAGATGTACCAGAGCTGGGGGTCTGGCACCCCCTATTAAAGCTAAACAACAGAAGGCGGTAAGGCACTCGAAACCAAAGTCCAAATTGATTAAACAACCACTCCTCAATATGGAGGATATATCTAATTTGCTTTGGGTAACATTTAAAGAAAAACTAGATGCAACCTTTGCTCCCATTATGAGTAGACTAACCACTATTGGTGGTCCAGTTCCCTCGAATAATTAGCCTACAACGTTAGTCCCAGTACCCCAGGAGAATCCAGTTATGTCAAAGGGGCAGGTTTTGCAGGAGTCCTTACCTAAGGATGTAGCCTATTTCCCCTCTGTCTTGAATAATTTACCCATCCAGGATATAGCTACAAATAGCGTTGTTCAAGACTCCAATAACACACATGCTAACCTAGAGAAAGGTGATCCTTCTTTCCCCCGCCAAGCTCCCTTAATAAACATACATAAATCCCACCAAGTGAAAGAGTCCTTTCAGTTTATACCAGAGGCTGTACCATTAGTTCTTGTCCTGGCCAACGTACCCCATTTGGGACCAGGTCAAGTTGAATCAACAGCCACTCTAATTGACAAAGCATTGCATTGGCTGACCAATAATAAAAAGATATCTGGAAGGGGTGGCCAGCATTTAGCTAGGGAAATAATTATGGCTAGAAGGGTGTCATGGGTGGGATACCATAAGAAAAGATTTGGAGGAGATTGTATAGCTATGAATTTCTCTAGTCCTGAAGTGTTATCTAATGTGTTGGCAAACGTACTCCCGCCCCAACAAAGGGGCTCTGCAATAATACCACTAACTTTAGAATTTTTCTTTGATAGGACATGGTGTTTAAGGAGAACCATGAGCATTAGACCATATTGTTTGTCCGCATGCTTGCCATATCGGAGGGGGTCTCCAACTCTGTTGGATGGCTTCGGCCTGAGGAATCGTTTTGAAGCCTTTTCTGATATGGAAAAATGCGACTGACTACAGGCTGACATTAGTAACTCATTGGTTAATACTTTATCTAACTCCCGAGTTTGTGAGCTCCAAATGCAAGGTAATGTGGCTACCAACCTAGATAACACGTTGTTTGACCCCCATTTGTCTAGCGTATTGATTAATGACACGGATATCCAGGAATCTGACACTCCTTCACTGGCACACCCCAATCCTATTTTAGATCTAGGAGCCCGTACTAAGATCTTATTTCCGGTTATTACTCCAATTTCTACACTTACCACTGCCCAGCCGATACTAGAGAGTGTGGCTGACATCCCAGTAAGTATAGCGAGGCCCTCAAATGCTAGGACAGCCCTTAAGATTACAGAAAATGTGTCCCTACTCTCATGGAACATTGCAGGCATTGGTAACAAACTATTGTCCCCGGATTGGTGTAGATTTATAGACCAGTATGACATATGTCTTTTCCAGGAGTCTTGGTCAGTGGCCCCTGTTTTTCATGTGGGTTTCCTTAACTTTTACATCTCAGCAACAAAAAAACCTAAAGGCCGTCCTGCAGGTGGCCTGGTGGTTTGGGTCCGCCAGAGTTTACGTTGCAAAGTCCAGCACACGTGGTCCCCAGTTAACGATATCCTGAAGCTTGGATGGAGCCATGACTGCTGGATGGCCATTTTTAATGTCTACGCTAGAGGGCTAAATGGGGGGCACACTTCCGAGATAATATATTCTCTTGATTCTCAGCTAGATGCTCTACCAGACCAAATTGTTACTATTGTGGCCGGAGACTTTATACCACTTTTGAACCACTTAGCCAAGAAGACCAGGAACTATCTGCAGATCAAGATTCCAGATGGGGTACCCCCAAACTCAATGTTCCAGCTGTAAACAGATGGTCAGCAGCTGCAATTCAATTAAAAGCCATGTGTTTAGAAGGAGGCCTTAGGGCGGCAAACGGGCGAACCCCTTCAGACCAGCGGGGAGCAAATACATTTGATAATGGACGTAATAGTAGCCGTGTTGACTACTTGCAGGTTGATTTAAGATTATGGTATAGTCTAGTGGATATGGCTTTTATACCCCGATTGGAAAGTGACCATAACCCCCTTTGTTCGTCATTCCTAATCCAAAAGGGGGATAGAGAGGACCCACTGAAGGGGGGGGTATCAACACTTGACATCATTTTCCTCAAATTATGTTAGAGGCTCACTCCCGATTTATCTCTAGTTTAAAAACCTATTTCTCAAAATAATTAAAAAAGAGCAATCAGGGTACAATAGCCAATGTGGCTAGGTGGTACAACGAGGCTTGTAGACTAGCTCGCCATAAACTGAGTATAGAATTAAGATCTAAAAACCCCACTAGAGTAAGAGAAGCAAGGGATTCTTATAGGCACACTCAGAGGGTGGCAAAAAGGGAGTGGGATCAAGATAAGTGGCGGGACTTGAAGCATGCTTGCGAAGCCAAAGATTCCAAACATTTTTGGAATATTGTTAAATGGGATAGGGGAGGACTGGGAGAGCCTCCTCAAAATAACGTTGCTTAATCCCAGTGTTTAGAATTCTTTAAGCCCCAGTACACCTGCAGTCAGACAGAGGAAGATTACCCTATACATCCCTATATCTTTTATCAAAGTCAGGTGTTTTCCATCAAAGATGTTAGTTTAGCACTAGACTGTGTGTCAAGTGGCAGAGCCCCAGGTATGGATGGTATCCCTGCAGATGTCTTCCTAAGCGATAGACCGACCTGGTGCCAGTACTTTGCACTGCTAGCCAACTCAGTGGCAAAGGGTCCTCCCATTCCACCCTCGTGGAAGGGAGCAGAAATACTCCCTGTTTTTAAAAGGGAGATAAATCTCTCCCTAGCAATTACAGGCCTATTAGCCTAATAGATTCAGCACAAAAGGTAGTGGGCTGATTAGTTAAAAATAAAGTCCAGTTGTGGGTAGAGGAACTTAACATATTATCCCCATTTCAAGCTGGCTATTGCCCTTGCATTAGTTCTATAGACCAAGTCTTCCGCTTTATTACAATCTATTGGAGAAATGTGGTCTTGACAAAAGGGACACTTTACTCGGTATTTGTTGACCTGAAATCGGCTTTCGATTTGGTCCCTCGTTGTAAACTCTGGAAAGTCCTCGGTGAATTGGGGATGGCACCTAAGTTATTAACACTCCTCGTCCGCTTACATGAGAACAACTTTGCGAGGATCAGATGGGGGGCACAGGGTGAGGTTACCGATCATTTCCTGTCGAACGTGGTGTTCGACAGGGATGTGTTGTGGCTCCCACCCTGTTTTCTTTATACATCAATGGAATAGTGGACCACCTCTGTAAATCCCCCACTGATGCCCCAGTTTTGGCTGGGGTTCGCGTACCTGTCCTCATGTTTGCGGACGACACCCTGATCATCTCCAGGACCCCGATTGGCCTGCAGAAGGCTGTCAATGCGTTTGGGGAATTTTTCTCTTCTCGCGGGCTTGAGGTCAACACCGCAAAAACAAAGTTTATGTCCTTCAACCAGAATAAACCCTTCAAGGGCAAAATTCTCTTGAATAACATTCCCTTAGAGCAGGTGGATGCCTTCACCTACCTAGGTATTATGCTCCAGAACAAGATGGAATGGAAAAGCCACATGGATATGATTATCTTAAAATATCATCAGCTTGTAGGTGTATTAACTTCCAAACATAAATCCTCTTTCACTAAACCAATCACTCCAGCTTTGGAAATATATAATATTAAAGTGATAAGCTCTGCCGTTTACGGAGCAGAGTTATGGGGATTTAATAACCTGAGTTACCATGGTTCCGCTTTTACTAGACCTAGGTTGCAAAAGGGTGGTGGACATGGTAAGGCTACGTCCACTTTTGTATTGGAGGCGAATCTGGACCACCCCCGAACTTATACATTATGCCCAGGGTTTGAAGAACGTGATTCTTGTAGATCGCTTTCACAAAATCCAGTGGTTAAAAGATCTAAGGTCTCTCTTGGTAAAGCTGGACTTAAGACTATTATGGGATGCCCCAGACAGATAAATATTGGGAAATGGTCCTGTCGTCTTCCTACCTGTCCGGTATGAACACCAATTTGACAGGACATTTTTTAGACCACAAATCGTGGCTGTCCTGTGAAGCATACTGGGATATAATTGAGAGTCCCATCGATCGAAAATTGTACTTTCAATTTAGGATAGGAACCCTACCAATAAAAGCTTTTACTCATAAATGGGCTTCCGCTTCAGATGAAAAATGCCATAACTGTATAGACATGGTGGAGACTATAGCCCATTTATTTTTTGTATGTCCCCTTTATGCAGCCCCACGACGTAAATGGTTGAGACCGATTTGTTCTTCCCTGGGCACTCAGAGGGGTACAGAAGCTCTAAGGATACTAGAATCTGATTGTTCTCCCCACATGTGGAATAGTGTGGCTCACTGGTTAGAGGCGGCAGGCCTGAGAGCAGAAGTCAGCCTGGGACCAGGGTTCAATTCCCGACGCGGCAGGGTCGTGGACCTTGGTCAGCGGACTTGATAATTCTCGCTTCGGTGCTTACTCTAATCAGGGGTTCCACTCGGCAACTCTGGGCATTAGCTTGCCTAATCTCCACAACGGCCCCACCAATTCCGGGGATGCCTGGCTCCACCTTGGGGACTCCCAGCAAGGGACCATCCCACAGGGAAAGCCAGGACGGGTTCCCCAGAGTTATACAGCGCCGGGACGCCCCGTTGCTGGGGCAGCTGTGCGCTTTACAAGTATACTACATTTACATTTACATTTACATAGCTATTGCTTTAGCCAAATTTTTAAGGTGGGCTTGGATCATCCGGGCACGCACCTCACTGCCAATTGCTGCTAATTAGTTATAAGTCCTTATTCCTATTTTAGTGCTCTGTTTTTATGAAGTAATTTTAAATGCATTATATATGAATTTTTAATAGCTTTGCTATCCGACAGTATAAATTGGAATGTAATACCTTTTAATTGTGTGCATTGTATATGTACTATTTATTGTGTATTGTGATAGTTTGTGTATTGTATGTGCTTTTATGACTTACTGTCGAATAAAGCTTTTTCGAATCGAATCGTATATCATGTAACATAAAATGTCTGGATAAATCAGTGGTAGGTTTTAGGAGGTGGGAGTATTAACTTAAAATAGCTAGAAATAGGGTGATGTTTACTGCTTTGTGCAAATGAGAACGGTGGACTTTGTTCAAATGTTAAGAGCCAGTTCCTGGTGGTAGTTCTGGCTTCAGTAAAGGAGTGCTTCAGGCTAATAGAAGCTCTGAATCTCGTTACTTCCAGCTGCAAGGAGTTATGGTTTCAGAGGCTTCTTGAGCCATCTGACACAGAGAGCATATCTGCCAAATGTGGTGGATTTTTCAGGTGATTAACTTTACACGTAAGGCAACATCATTTGAAATTGAGTTTGCTTATAGGACGTCAGTAAGGTTCACAGATTATTGGTGGTGAAATAGTCAGATTTTCTCATGCCCATAATTACTCTAGCAGCCAGACTGACCACTGCTTTAAGCAGCACAAGTAAGCAAGGTGGGACACCAGGAAGGGGTAGCATTTCTGATGTTCAGTGTGGAGAGCCTGACCTGCTGTTTTTAAGTAGTTTAAGGAGTTATACATTAATCGACTTGGTGATGTTGCTGATGTGTAGCCATAAGATTAGGGTAGAAGCATGAGAGGTGAAGCAGAGTGATTCTTCAGTGTGAGGAAGTAGTCACGTTCTTCCTGTTCAAATAGGTCCAGGCATGATGGATTCAAAGTATTCCTATGAGAAGGGGAGGAATTCTGCTTTTTGTAGATTGAGTCTCAGGAAGTTCTCTGTCATCCATATATGCAGTCTGTCAAGGCAAGTTCGAGGAGAGGTGATGTCTTCAATTGTTGATGTCTTAAGTTGGATATGTGTGTCATCCTCATATTAGTGTTCACCCATAGCGTCTAAGATCTAAAATAGCGGCCCCAGGTATACTTTGAATAAGGTGGGGAAGATGCCTGAGTTCATGACTCTCAAAGACATTTACCATTTTCCTAAATGTGTTTTACCAGCCTTCAAAATGTGGCTTGCCTTTATGATGGGATGAAAACCATCCCCGAACCTGACAATGAAAACCCATGTGGCGTTCTTGAGTTACAGAAGAATGAGAAGTCAAGAGGAATGAGTAAACAGTCTTCCAGTATGTGGTGTAGTTAATCAAGGATTTTCAATGTAGCTATCTATGCTAAACCATGGAGATGGACAGGTTGTTAGTCTGAAAGAAATTGCTGCTTATTTATCTGTTTATGTTTGCTTATGTATCTATTTATTTATTTAATCCAAAACAGATAAGAGGCCACCATGAACATGCATGTGCGATAATAACACGACACCCCAGACACACCAGGGAGGTTTCTGGAATCACTGTAGGCATGGGGAGAAATTAATAATACTTGATACGATCCAACAAAACAAAATGTGCTGAGATATGGGACAGAAAGACAACAGAGATGCTAGTCTCCACTTCCTGCACCCCAAAAGTTCAACAGGTTAACACATCAACATAGAACATACAAATGGACCCCATCACCACTAGTATCACTTCACAGAGTTAAATAGTTACTTTGTTTTTAAATACATACTGAAAAAGAGGGGGAACACCAAAAGACACATAGCAAAAGGTACTACCCAACATGTATGGCCCCTTGATCGACAAGTGGTGACATACAGAAAAGTTTAACCAGGTAGGCGCATATACATATAGAATTGTATATCACGGTCAGACAGGAAAGCAAAGTATTCTGCTTCATATCTATGAAGATGCTGTATTGTACATATGGAATGTTTGAAAATAATAAAGAACCACTTATGCAACTAAGGTTGCACAAAGAAATCAATTATAAATAATCCAAATAAAAGCTTAGTAGTATTTTCTACATCTCAACAACAGTTATATACATATCAGTTTTCACTTGTTTCATTTTACTGTGGCAAGTATTAGGTTTGCAGATTTCAACAGATTTAGCAAAGAAAGCCCATAGTACAGCAAGCAATTGACTCATATAAATCCAATATTTGTTATCCTTCATTCTACCTCTAGTCAAACTGTGTGAAAGACAACCGCTAACATGTCTGCCAGGCACTTGTTTATTACTAAAAGAGAGTTAACTTGTTCAATCTAGTTCTTCTGCTGAGATATTTGGGGAGGAAGATGGGGCCTTTCATTGGACTTTGGGCATTAATTATGGTGTTGACTAGGATTTCACCAATCTTCTATGTTTGCTCCCTCCCAGCCAGCTAGAAAGGGAGAAGGACGCAAGAATGGGCTTTGACCAGTGAACTGGAAAAGATGGGAAACATCCAAGGATTTTGGGATTGGTAACGATAACATAGAATTTAGCTTTGTAGTGTGGAGGAAATGCTACTATTTGTTGCAGAATAATGATAGGTTGTCTAATATGGTCTAACATGTGCGCTTGGCATTCCCAAAGTAAACACTGAAGTGCTTTAGCAAGACATTTTTGTTAAACATGTGTTAAAATATGCATATTCTTAAACTTGTTTGGTGAATATAGTTCTGTGTTTGGGCAGGCACATGGTATATGGAGTGTAAGTAGGTAGTGTTGGATGGAGATAATGAGGCAGCGATTTTGATACATGAAAACGTGATGTAGTGGGTATAGATCTGCATTTATTGATGTCTATGTGAAGAGGGTAAATTCCATGCACATTAGGACCATCTTTATTTTTTCCCCAGAATAAATATCCCACCTTCGTGATTTGTTTCTGAAAAGCAAAATACATTCTTAGTGGACCTTAAAAATATGGTGGTTCACTCTGCGTTGCACTGTGACAAAAGTGCACGTGGCCATGTGGCTTAGGCACTTTTATCCCAAAGACCCCCTGCCACATAGACAGGGATCACTAAATGAAGTTGGAGTTCCTATGCAAAGGGGTATAGGCTAGGTCTTCCACCAATGTGGGTAACTGGCAGACTCTCCTCCAGCTTCTAAATGAGCCTCTAAATCATCTCTGCATATGGCATACACTTAGTAGTTACAATGGAAACTATCTCCCTTCCATTGTTGAAATATGAATACACTTTAGCTGCAGACCAATAGCACAGTTTAAAAGGTAATGTAAACTGTTAACAAATGATCCAAGGCACTCACATGATCAACAGGCATTGCAACAAGTCTTTTGTCAAGTGCTACGGAACAACGGCAAATCCACAAATAGAACACAGAACAAACGACTTCTCAGAGAATGCTTGCCCTTATCATTCCAATGCACCCCTGAGAAGTCTTAGCAAGAACATCAACCCCTCATGCACAATTGCAACCAAGAGAGACACAATCGAAATGATGAAAAAAGTGTATGTGTGTATCTTGTGAGACAAGAACCAACTTATGAAACCACCTTTTATAATCCTCCGCTGGAGATGTTGAATGATAATTGATTACCACTGAAAAGTAAAGGATGGCAGTACAGTCAACAGAAGCATATCTCACTATCGGGTATTCAGGGGACCACTAACTGATCACTAACTGATCACCAATATTATGAAAAGGAGAACAGTGTAATTATGATGGATGAAGAAGTTGCAATCTTATCCATCTATTCGGAATTGAAGCGGTTACCACACTTCACAGATCATGCTGCACTGGTCAAATTCCTAGAAGTCTAAGTGAGATTTATTCTCATTAGATGTTGGTTGGTAGGATGGACCTTAGGAAATAACGCAAAGGTGAGAGTACTTGAAATGATGGATGAGGACGAGAGATCACCCATTCTGAGAACCAATAGATGTAGTAGCATAAGATGAGGCCATCTATCCAGGCTTTCCTACTTCCAGTGATGTCTTACGCATGCTAATTTTGAATGAATCAAAAATGGGGTACAATGGTAGTCTCTTTTCTATTCATATTTTTCTAGAATGTACAGCTGCATACTACATGTTTGATCTTACCTTGTTCCTCAATGATTTCAAGTCGCTCTTGATCGTTTCTTCTGTTGCTTTGTCTTCCTTAATAGGCTCTAAGTAATTCTTTATCAAACATTCCCAAAACAGCCTTTCCTCCTTAAATGAGAAGGTTTAAAAAATAAATGTAAATTCATATTTCGGCAAAAAATTATTACTTGCAAATTTACTGTGGATGGTATGGAGCACGTTTACTTTATTTTGTCGGAACGCTTAGAGCAATATTTTTGACAAAATTTCTCGTTATTGGCCAAGTATGCTTAATATTTTGGGCCAACATCATTTGTTTTCTTTCTTCCATCCATACATTTATTTACTTATATCCACATCTGGGAAACCCAGGGACTGACCCTGGCTCATAAAAATGTAGGTATTTTCTGTGTGCAATTATGTGAGAGATTGTGTATAACATTTGAATCTTTCACTCTCATTTCTGTCAGATTCCCAGCCATGCTTTATGACTGCGAATCTAATTAGTAGAGATCAAGGTGGAAAACTGAAACGAAATTAATAAAAACGCTCCATACATTTTGACAATTATTAGGGTGTTTGATATTGCGTAACTAGATTTTCTAAACTGCCTGTCTTTAGCCATTGTAGAAGAAATTGCACTGACTTTAGACGCATGACACTCTTGCCTTCTCCACAATTAAAGTTAGTTTCTTTGTGGCTGGGAAGATGGTACATTGGGTTATGTATTTGTTTGTGTTTGTTGTGTGCTCTTCCTTAAGACACTCTGTACATTGCCCTCACATTTAACTACTGCTCTGGTACACTATTAGGATTTCCACCTTGCAATGTGCCTCCCTGCAATTGCATTTCTCCGCGGCACAGGGTGGATATCGCACTGATGCAGAAGATCTACCTCACCAAGCCCGCTCTGGAGCGGTTGAGATCCAGGTGGATTGGGGGGACTTACTTTTCCACATATTCAGCATTCCTGTGTGGGGTGGATGGGGTTGTTCATAAGGAGCTCCAGTGGCATGACAGAGTGAATGCGGAGGGTAGCTATGTTATAGTACATTGCACCTTGTTGGGGCAACACACCACAATTGCCTGTGTATATGGCCCTAATGTTGACTGCTCATATTCATTTGCAGATGTGTGAGGAAAGATAGTGGCCCTTGGACACTCAACAATACAATGGAGTGGAGAGTTCAATGTTGTCCTTGACCCCAAATGAATAGATCAACCTCAGGCTTGCGTACACATCCCCGCTCTGTAACCCAGCTACTCTCCCACCTTAAGCACTATGACTTGGTAGACATTTGACTAGCTAGGCGTCCTGTTGCGACGGAGGGCATTTGTGTGACCACTGCTTATGGCGCCTGGTTGCACATTGACTATTGGCTCATTACAAGAGATATTTGTGGGAGTGTCATGAGCATTGACAAACTGGCCCAGACACTCTCGAACCATGCCCCAGTGATCCTGACCGTGGTGCTGGATGCCCCATGGACTATTCCTTCATCTGGTGCCTACTTAATAGACCTCTAGACTATGTTCGTTTCCATGCTGAAGTATGTGGTGCTATCGCAGACAATTTCATGTAGAACTCTGTCTCGGGTTGACTAACCAGAGATACTCTGGGTGACTTTTAAAGCATACATTTATGGTATATGCATATATGAACAATCAGACATACTTGGCAAGCTATGGAAGCGCCTACAGGCTTTGGAGCATGAGCTCCACCAACTCGAATTACACTTCTTTGAAACAGCAGATTCAAGCTATCTGGCTCTTTTCTGAGGCACACTGGTGGAGTATGAGACTGTGTTATTAGCAACATGTGCTTCCTTCACAGAGAGGCCACCACACACCTGTTTGGAGAGAGTGAGAGAGTGAACTTGACTCTTGTAGCACTGCTATAAAAAAATAGACCACTTCCTCTATCACTGAACTTTCCAACCCCACTGAAGAGCCACAGTATTCCTATGCTGGTTTCACCCAGACCATGGTACAGTTCTATTCCTGGTCGTATATCTCATAGATGGATGCATCATTGGCCCCACCGACCAACTATCTAGATTCTGTATAGCTACTTTGGTTGTATAGCAATCACAGGATCTAGCTACAGAAGAGGATGTTGTTTGAGTTATTTGAGATATTGCGGGGGCAAGGCCAGGGCCGGACTGACTACCGGGCGTTTTGGAATGCTGCCGAGCTGGGAGCTGATTTCACTGCGGGGGGGGGGGGCTGATTTTGTTGATGAGACCTGCGTGTGCTTTGAAATAAACAAAGCAAAAGAATTTCATTCAGCACAAGCAGGTCGCTATCAACGAAACCAGCCCCTAGCTCAGAAGCATGCCAAAATGCCCAGTAGCCAGTCCGGCCCTGGGCAAGACCCATGGGCCCAGATGGTCTGACAGCACAGTTTTATAAAGCATATGCGGAATACCTGGGGCCTCATTTGCTTGCAGTGTATGCGGGCCAGGATGATCTGGCTGCTTGCCCCCTTCAGAAGAATACACGGATCCCTATCACGGCAGTGAGCTCGAGAGAACCATAAGAGCGATCGAGCTCTCTATCCCCGGGTATCGTCCCGGTCTGCTCAGACTGATTCCTATTATGGCAGCAAACTCGAGAAAATGACAAGCACGAGTGCGCTTTCAATCCTCGGGTACCGTCCTGTTTTGCTATAAATTGATCCCTACCACGGCAGCAATATCGAGGGAATTATAGGAGGGATTGTGCCTTTAATCTCCAGATATGGTTCCAGTCTGCCATTGTGCAGTGTTTTAAGCCACTAGGCGGATCCAGCCTTGTTCCTCGATCGCACCACTACAGTGTACCCGGCTGGGTTAACTGTAAGTGCATTTATCCTTTTACTCACGCATGGTGGTCACTTATTACTATCCAGTCTATGAGCCTGCACACGTCCAGAAGTCCCACACTCCCCAGTCCTGACGAGACCCATCAACCTGCTAGGGTCGAAACGCCGTTGACGCCCCCAGAAAACGAACCTTACAAACAGTGCCTAGGATTTGAGATAGCTACTGTGACATGTATTGTTGTCATTATCATTTACTTGATGATCGTTTTCTTCTCATACTATAATATTCCCTGAAGAAACCCTGTATATTACACCTTTTGTATAACTTATTGCATTTTTGGTTCTCACCTTACACTTTGGGTCACCTCTGCACTTGTGATTGCGAACACTATATGTATGTAAATATTGACTGATTATTTAAACGAAATAGAAACAACAATGATGGTTGAAATCTAAGTGTGTAGAGTCCTTTCTCTTTCTGACATCCCTTTAAACCACTGAAGTGTTATTAATTAACATATGCTGTATCGATTATTAGTCGTACATTTGATGCACCACTGGAACCAATGTTTCTGATATATAGTGTAAACCCTGGTTCCTAAGTGAGTAGGGTCCCCTTGTTTTTCCTGTGACTGTCCCTTCAGAAGAGAAGCATTAATAGTTAGGCTCCTAAAGCTAGAGAAGTTGACCAACCAATGTAACTCGTACAGGCCCCTCTCCATGATTAACCTAGATAGCAAACTATTTGTGAAAATGCTTGCGACCCGCATACTGCCCCTCCTTCCCACAAGCCACAACCTCTACCCCATTTTTGCATTGCTACACACTCTGAACCCCCATCTCCATGCTATAGATGTGTTGCTAGATGCAACTAAGGCCTTTGACTCTTTGGAATAGTCTTACGTTTTCATGCTTTTACAGCGCATCAGCTTCAGCCCCGGCTTCCTTCAATGGATCAATATCCTGTACACAAACCCAACAGATAGACTCCAAATTAATGGGGAAGTTTCCATATTCGCTATGGAACCGCTAGCAGCCTGTCTTTGACAACATCAGCATGATTGTGGTCTCAACTATATGCCCTGTCGGCTTATAGTCTCCCTCTGTGCAGATGATGTTACCATTTATGTAAAAGTGCTGGCAAGAAACCTTGCACCTGCTCTGCATGAGTTCATTTGTTTTGCAGTGATGACTGGAGTGGCTATTGACTGGTCCAAAATATGTTTTCCCTTTACTGAGAGCCTAACATGTTTTTCTATTGATTATTTTCTTGAATGGGTTGATGGCAGTGTCCACTACCTTGGGATACAGATTAGCAGGGACATCACACAGATCTGGCTGGGCAATTATGGCAGGGTAGCTTGATGGTTAGAGTTCCTGTGTGGACGTGACTGCCACTGTTGCTTACTGGCCGTGTGGCTATTGTCAAGATGGTGATATTGCCCAAGCACCTATACCTGTTTGCAAAAACATCCCCATTCCACTCACTAGGGCATTCTTCACATGAATCAGGTTTCTCATGATCCAGTTATCATGGGCAGGACGACAGCCATGACTGGTGAGGGAAACATTGTCTTTACTGTTAGAGCAGGGTGGGATAGGTACACCTGACATTGAGCTCTAATAGAAAGCCATACTAGCAAGCCCATAATCAGTTTACTAATACAGCCAGTCAAATACTTGCCCCATACTGTGATAGAAGCGGACAATGCTATAGACTGCCCCTTTCGATCTGTCATTTGCACTACATCTACGCACCCGCATGGGGAGATAGACACAGTAGGTTGCACTATTTGGACATGGACCTGCTGTCGAAGCTGAGCCTGGATGGACTGCCTATACTCCCTCGGTCTTCCCTTGGCTAATAACCTGGCATTGGCCCCCACTAGAGAGGCCTCTGCTAAATGTCAACTATGTAGGCTGGGGCTGGAGACTCTTCTGGTCTTATACCCCAGAGGTGAATTCATAACTATATAGGACCTACAGTCCCACACCCGCTGGACCCATCTGGACACACACCTATATTAGAGATTGCACAGCCCCTGCAGATCCACGCACTGCACATACCCTTGTGAACCCACACACCTACAGGCTCTAGACTGTGTGCTGAATAATCCCTCTCCTAAGCAACTCCTAACCCATATGTACACTACTATGCAGATTAAGGCACCAGTGGTCACACCTAGAGTGCTGTTGAGATAGAGAATGACATTGGCGCAGATCTAACAGATGAAGCGTGAAGGCAACTAGCCTGTTGTCACCGAATTATAGGCTGGGGCTCATACACGTACAATTTTTAAACCACACTTATCAGGCGCCCGCTAGCCTGTGGAGGATGGGCCTTATCCAGGAGGCAAGATGGGTGCGTTGTGGGTTCAAGGGGACTTATTTCTTGCACTTTGCATGTGGTTGCACCAGGTTAGTGTTTATTGGATTGCTGTTTTCCATACCATTGACTTGAAAGCAGAGAGTCTTGTGTCACATACTCCAGCTTCTTGCACTATTGGGGTATTTCAAAGATGTGTCAGCAGACACATGTTGCCTGACAGCAATGTTACTGCTTCTTGCAAAGAGAATAGTGGTAATGCGTTGGGGTAGATGCAAAAATCCCATGCATGATGACTGGATTTCCAGCTGTATGCCAGCCAATGTTTTCAAGTGACTTACTTTGTTATATTGAACACAGCTCAAATAAAAGAATTTTTGGAGCTGGATGCAAAATTCTGTTTTACCTTGGGTAAAATACAGGCCCAGCAGCCTGTCAGGGGGGCCCCATTGAGCCCAAAGTCAATGAATATTTGTGAGAGATGGGAGATTCTGGAGCACCTCATCACATGGGGGAGATCCATCATTTTGCATAAAGCCACTCCCTTTGGCCTGTTTAGAGGCCATGTGTTCCAATTACGTGTCATTTTGTTGCCATTGGATGTGGGATCACAAGGCTGCTGCTGCACTGGCCTTAATACGAATCTGACCCTTGTAGCATTAACAAAAATCTTCAAAAGACTGCCTACAATCACTTTCCCTTGTAGAGAAATGTTTGCTGTTGTGTTAAACAATCTTACTACTATTTCATATCTCATAGCTTCTAGACAGGGTTGCAGGTATTGTGGTGACAGAAATACCTCAATTCACAGTTAAAAGGTAGATTTTGTCCAGGCCATAATGAGCCATCTTAGATCCCTGATAGAGGTCCGGAGAAATTTAACCCCAAGTACCACTTACAAGTGCCACAGTCTTTTCACACCCTGAGTTACAAGATGTGGAATCATCTGGCCTGATCTTATCGTCCGGAAAAGCCAACTGGTAAAATCACATACTGATCGAGTTGGGGCTGTGGGCACATATGCAGCCTGGCCCAGGCCTGACACCCTGCTTTGGGAATGGGAGAGCATGCATTGCCCCCCCCCCCCCCCCCCTTGCTGGTCGCAGCCTGTCTGGCCCTACGACCTAAAAGCAATTGGTAAATGGGAGCAGAATTGTCACCGTAATTGGGAATCGGCATGTGAAATATGACCTGGTAATTCTGTTTTTCATTGTTATTTTCCATTCTTGGGAGAAGAACTAGTCAGTGCATGCTACAGGTCGGCAATTACATTCCAGAATCAGTGATTGTGTACCATGTAATTTCAGCACATCTGCACTATGCAACCCATGATCAGGTCCTCATTGTCTCACTATTAGTCTGTAGAAAGACATGACAGATAAATAAAGTGAGCCAAGTGTGCATTTTTGTACTGCAGGCTGATAATAACCGTGTGGGTCTAAGGCATTTACATCTCAGTGAACATAAGGGTAGCATGTCTACAGTCAACCATATTGCAGCCAGTGTGTCATGGGCCCTATTGAAAGGAAGGAAATGGGCTCCTTGGCTGCTGTTTGAACTGCCCATTACATTGATTGTCAGGGTTCAGTGCGCCCTTTGGGCCTATGGGTCCCAGTGCGAGTAGACTTGCTGCACCAAAGGTAGCTACCTCCCTGACTGTCAAAGTTAAAGCATTTCAGGGGTAAGCAGGATATATAGCTATTTTTTACCACCAAACTCACATAGCCTACTGCCTTGTCTGGTCTTCCAGTGCTTCAATTCATTTCCTTTCAAGATTCCTTACTCATCCACTGTTCTTCACTCAGTAATTGTGACTGTGTTACCTTTGTTCTATGGTAGTTTACCCAACCTGACCCTGTTCCTTTTGGATACTAGTCATTGGAAAAAAACACACAACGCGGGGTGATTCCGGAAGATTTATTCATGTAGTAGAAAGGCAGCTTAACATTCTAACAAATGTTATCCCCCATAAGAATTGGCAAACATGTTGCACTGCCCAGGTGCAGATTAACAACTCTCTCTCTATAGTAGAATAATTGCACTCAGAATTCTGTAACGTCTTGGAGTCATATGAAACCACCCATTCTTCATGGCTGTCTTTCTGCATGAGCACTGCTACCAAACCTACTCTACTGACATCCACTGATACAATGCATTTTTACCAACCACATATAATTAAAAAAAATGGTGCACCAACAGTTTATTTTTTTCAAAGTTCAATGCTTCCTGATGGCTTACGCACCACTCATATTTAACATTTTTCTTTAGCAATTGCTGGAGAGGCTATCATTTGGTTGCATAATCCCGCACCAATTTCCCATAAAATTCTGTTAACACCAAATAGACAGTAGTTGGTGTATAGAGGTTGGTGCAGGTGCTTTTAAAATGCTTTCCACATGGTTGTGTTTAGGTTTGATACCTTTCTTTCGACATTCATGCCCCCAAAACGTTATCTTGCCTACATCTGCGCATAGAAAATGTCAATGTCAGACCTTTGTCTTGTAATCTTTTTAACACATCCAGTACATTTTTATCAAGTTCCTCGTGAGTCTTCCCAAAAATCCAAATATCATCTTGGAAAGCAGTGGCTTCCACAATCCCTTCTCATAGCATTCTTCATTAGATGCTGAAACAAGGAGGCTGCACTTGCTAATTCGAAAAGCATTCGCAAGTAATGAAACATACTCACAAAATTCTCTACCTGAGCAATACTACCTAGATGTATATAGATCAATTAACTATAGAGTACACTTAGATTCAATAACAGTAGATATCAATACAAATATTTTCAATAAATCTTCTTTTATTTCTTCATTTTCTTTCAGTCACTCAGTACCAGTATTTTCATAATATATTGTTTGTTCTCTTTTGCCAACACGTGTTTCGTCCAGCTTTACAGCAAATGGACTTCGTCAGGGCAATTAATATCAATGGTCTGTAGATTGGCGAAACCAAAAGGTGATTACGTTACTTTAAATCCTAGTCCTTCAAACAAATGGTCCTTCCAACATCTGATGACTCAAAAGCGTAGTACCGGTGTCGAACCGGTTTTCGTATCCTGATCGGATATATATAATCTCGGCAATTTGGGAATCTTTAGGGTTGTATCTCATCCTTAGAGCATAGACTAGAGAATCCTATGAACTCTCAGATATTCATACACTGTTTTTGCGCAAATTCCCCTCTTGCCTGCTGTATATTAATTGAAGTAATGAAACATAGCCTCCGGTGTCACAAACAGTGTAAGATGTTTGAAGTTTCATTAAAGTTCCACTTGGTGGTACACACTTGCCAAATTTACCGTGGAAAAAACTGTAGGACCTGCCAGGGTTGATATGAACTCATTCATATTTGACAGAGGGTGTTTGTCTACCCAAATTTCTTTATTCAGAGTGAGCAAATCCATGCACAAATGGAGATCACTAGAAACCTTAAGAGACTAAATGATGGGAGCCACCCAAGGAAAGGACTATAGGTTTGATAATTTTCTTTTCAACCAGATCATTCAGCATGCTTCTAAGTTTATCACGGTACGCCAATGGCACATTCCTAACTTTGTGCCTCACAGGTATCGCCTCTTCATTCAGTATGATGTTATGCTTAAAATCGACATGCTTCCCCAATCGTTCTTGAAACTGACCTGGAACGATGCCCATATTTCAGAAACATACTAATTTCCATCAGATGTAATTGTGATGTATTCCTATAGGTACTGTATCGATTCCCCTATTCCTGACCCTGGTTTGGTTAATAATTAACTAGCAGCCATCCAACGGTGCAAAAACCGTTATCTGATTAAGCCACACCACGGCACGGAAGCGCGTTATCTGATTAGGTCACGCATGCCATCTAATTAGACAAGCGATATTCCTCCAGCCCCTGATAAGGCATACAGAGTTCTCAAAACAAATCAAACCTACAGCGACCTGGGAAATTCCCATAGCCATTGTTTTGATTTCACCGAGAACTTCAGCAAAAGAATGTGCGAACGAGCCCGTTCATATGACATCCTTATTGACGTATATATGTCCATCCTTACGTCAATCTCGGCACCTTTCAGGTATAAATATTACCGACATTGCCTTAAGCAAACACATGCGGTGGTGACGAGATTGGAGCAGCGAGACGTGCCGAGGAGCCCAGCAGAGAGCGAAGCCCACAGGCGCTGCCCCGCCTTCCTGACGCGCTGAGAACGAGACGCTGCCTTTCTCCTGCTGAGAAATCCAGCTCCGGCGCTTCCAAGCAGCCCTCGAAGGCAGCTGGAATATCAAGACCTGGGATAAGAGATACCAGCCCACCACCATTCTAGATCTCAGGTACAGAACTGAATAACCCCTTGCAGAGAATTCTCGAGTCAGTACCTTGGCAAAGCAAACTTAACTTAAACTGCTACTTATCTACTCCCGCCCACGTATTAGGCTTAGGTCAGGTACATTGGGGTAGGCGTGGTTAGAAGCACCAGTTGAGTACGATTAGTCAAATGTATATATGTATGTATCTATTTTATCCATTTAAAGTATCATATGGCTCAGAAACCATATCAATGCTTTTACAGTATTATTTTATAATTCTGTCTTTACTGTATGCACTTTACTTAACTATAAGTATTACAATAATAGCGATTCATTTCTCTTGTATGAGAAAGGAGACTGATCAATAAATAACATCTTTTATTGAACACGCCTGTCTCTTCCTTTTCTCTACAATCTGGTGAAACTAAGAATGCACTGAACTGACTGAGTAAAATAAGTTGTCTTTTGTTTTCACACGACTCTAGAGATACACTCTTGATTAGGGGAGAGCAAAGTTGTCATGTTCTATGGTTGTCAGAAACTAAATCCCTTCTTGTCTATCCAGGGAGGTTAAACTCTTCCTTGCCTATTCGAGAAAGTTTCTAGTGAACTCTGAGCTAGCTGGCAAACACAAAACTTTAAGTCTAATATCGTCGGTAGAAGACCTAGTTAACCTCTGCCCTAGGTCTATACTATTGAAGATATTATTCCAATGCGCAGAGCCTATTGGGATAATAGGAACTACACTACATGGCGCCCAACGGTTTGGATAGGCGATAAAACTAACGCAAGACATTAGAGTAACTCAGTCGTGCTTTTTCACACAGACCCCTTTTTACCCATAATACTCCAAAGACGTCTGGAGTGGGTGAAAGGTCATATCCGCCAAACCTCGCAGGAGGAGACTCCTATGTATGGTTCTTGGTTTATTCAACGTTGAAGGATACACTGTTCCAAAATATTGTGCATCTAATCTTTGTTTCCATGGAAACTTGATCTGCAAACAAACAGAATAACCTTCCTGTCAGTGAAATGACAGAAAGTAAAGACGAAAGGGAGACAGTTAGACTAGCAGCTGAACTCCTAGCAGCTGATAATACTCTGCAGGAAAATGACCCGGATATAATACTCATCCCGGTCAACATAAGAAAATCTATAACTTTAAAACTTATAGAAAATGGGCTGACACCAAGAGGTGGTACAGTCATATTCGTAATTGAGGCACACGAATATCGGCAGACAGAGGTATTCTATTCATGGATAAACTTTCCAGCAGCAAACGCTGTAACAAAGGACTTCCACTATTACAAAATAGAGGAACCTCCTAATGAGTACACTCCTTTCGAGGAGGTGGAAATACCACTCAAATTCCAAGAGCACCTGCTCTTGTTTGATGGCGCCCTAAAACATAATAATCACATCACCAGGCTCGGTCCACTAGGTAGACCAGGAGCAACGTGGCCGGTCCTAGCCGGATACACACCACATCCAGACATTGAAGAAATGCCTGCACCAGATCTTTTAGCACAGCTAAAACAACTAATAAAAATACATAGACAATTAGTCCAATATGTAATGCGGACTTCAACAATCCAACCAGCAATTAAAATTCCACAGCTGACCAGTCATCAGGGGAACACAAATAAAATTACACCACAGAACATACAGTCCTGTCTAGGTAAGGTACCCGCAAAACGGGAACAAATTCCTTTCTGGCTAGCACAAAAAATCACTCAAATAGAGGCGGTGTTTCCAGATACCACCCCTGTTGAGAAACATAGGATTCTGACTATCTGTCTTCCAATGGGAATCGCACCACATGTGGAGGACTGTGACACTTGGGGAACAGTCTTTGCTTCCATTTACACAAAAACACATGGTGTACCATCCATGTCAGTAATACCAGATGTGCTAAAACAGATTCAAGATGAATACGGTCCAGAACCCGCTTTAACTCTCGGTATGAAATTACTGAAAGATTTCAAGCAGGTTTCTGCAATATTATTAGCCAACATAAAGGGAGAAGCAGCAAATGTGGCGATTCGCCAGAGGTTAAAAGAGACAAATATAGCAGACCAACCATTTGAAATTGCCAGAATCATAGAAAAATCCTATGAAGAACTAGGAAGAGATAGTTTGAGTGGAATACCAGTGAAACCCCAACTAGTTGAAAGTCCTGAAAAAGTATTTATTAAAAATAATGTAAACAGTAAAAAAAAGAGCTGGGATGGAAATAAACAATCCAATCCTAAAGAAAAAAGATTCCAGTCCAGAGGAAGGTCTCCTCGGCGGAGAGAAAGATCTCCTGACCAAGGACGTAAGTCTCCCCAAAGGGAGCCCTCTGTGAAAAAATACAACCTTAGAAATAGGGATAATATAAAAAAACCTGATAAATATCAAGATATTGATACACGTCCCTCTCAATCTTTTCAGACTTCCTCGCAGAAATCGGAAAGAAGAGGACGATCTGAACACAGGGAAGAGCACGTCAAGTCCAAAGACAAAGAACCTGCTCATCTGAATAAAAAATTAAAATTTCCAAAAAAGAAGGTAGCCAGTATTAAAGTAATTAACAATGCCGAGAATACTGAGGACACAGCTGAAAAACGGAGAATGGGCTCAGACAATGCTAGACAGTGCAGCAGAAGTGAGCATAGCTCGCAAAGTCCTTATGAATCATCTGGAGACAGTGGACACGAATGAATACATTCAGGAGGAAACTGCAGATACCAGAGTTAGCAAACCTCATAAAATATATGAAATAACATTGCGTATAGAGGGGGATAAGATTAGAAAAATAAGGGGACTATTTTGGGATAATCTGTCCAAGGGCTATGACATCCTTCTAGCTGAACGAGACTGGCCTCCAGAGTTTGTCAGGGAGTGCCCACATGGCGAAGAAATAATTATGCCTGCCTTCTCAAACCATATTCCAATTCATAAAAAATATACACTTGCAAGAAAGTGGGCAGTAGCTCAAGCCCCTGCCTTATATAAAAATCATGTGGGATGGGATGAGGACTCTCCTCCTCACAAGATCCAGTTAAAATCACAACCTACTGCACAGAGGCAGTACCCGATTAAGCAAGAAGCTAAAAAACAGGTAAAAGAGATCCTAGATCAACTTGAATACCAGGGGGTGATTGAAACTTGCACCTCACAAATGAACAACCCTTTGTTTCCTGTCTCCAAGCCAGACAATTCATATTGTCTTGTTTTGGACTACAGACATCTTAACTCATGTTGCAAAACATTTGCAGTACAAAACTCGCATAGTGCTGCACTAATGAATAACATAGTGCGCAAAAAATACAAAACCACATTAGACATTTCTAATGGATTCTTTTGTCAAAATATAGCACCAGAGAGCAGATATTTGACGGCGTTCTCAATAAATGGCACGCAAAAAATTTTCTGTCGTTTGCCCCAGGGGTTCAAGAACAGCCCAGGATTATTCTCAGCGAGAGTAACAGAATTACTACAAACATATGATGACGAGGCATTATCTTATGTCGACGACATCTATCTAACAGATGATGACTTGGATACTCACTTGAAAAGAGTGAACACCATAATACTTGGGTTCGCAGCAGAGGGTTACAAATTCAACTTTAAAAAGTCAAGAATTGCCCATCTAACAGTCCTGTTTTTAGGATATGAACTATCAAGTGAAGGCAAAAGCCTGGCTGACAATTTCCTAGAGAAATGTGCTGTAATCCAAGCACCTAGAACACTGAAAAACTTACAATCAATTCTAGGCTTCCTAAATTTCGGAAGAACTTACATTATAAATTATGCAGAGAGAATTAAACCTCTCTATGATCTTATAAAACCAGATTTTAAAAGAAGCAATTGGACTCAAAAACACACAGAAATTTTGAGATCTTTACAAACAGATATGTTAGTTAAAACAAAATTACAAACACGTGAGAATACACGCAACCTTGTGATTCGAGTCATCCCAGGAAGATGCGGATTCACATACCTGACCTCTAATGAGGGAGAGAAGGTACCAATAGCATACAAATCACACTTGTACACAAAAGCTGAAATGAAATTTAGCCCAACGGAAACATTTCTGACCGCGGTACAGACTGCTGTAGCAAAGGAGCGGGCCCTAGCACAGGGTAAACGAATAATAATCGTGACACCTATACCAGCCCTAGAGGCGGTAACAAAGGCAAGCATTCCGAATGCTAAAGCACTCCATCCGAGGTGGATACAGTGGGCTAACTCTCTTGCTGCAACAGACGTGGTATACGAATTTGATCCCAATTTAAAAACACAAGAATTTCTCCAATATGAATTCGAATGTCCTCCACCGACCGAAATTCTGCCTCTAGAACATTACGGCTGTATAATATATACAGACGGATCAGCACAACCCGCAGTGGGGGGTAAGCAAGCCTACAGTGCTGCGTGCGCGATTGTTAATGGTCGCTGGCACGAAGGAAAATTTAAACCAGTAGTCACTAAAACGCAATCTCTGGGAGACTGTACAGCTCAAAGAGCAGAACTACTGGCATTCAAGATGGCGCTTGAAAATACCGATCGAGAATTCCCCACACTCATAGTGTGCGATTCATATTACTGCGTCCAATCTTACAATGAATACTTGCAGATCTGGGTTCAGAACGGTTTTAAAGATGCAAAAGGTGGCACAATCAAGCATAAAATGCTTTGGGAACAAGTAGTTCTTTTGCAAAAAGAACTACAAAAGACTCACGTGATACATACACTGAGTCATCAGCGTGATGGCGTTCACGTTGCAGGGAATTCATTGGCTGAGACAGCCACAGCGGTAGCAACTAAATCGGCTTCCGTAGCTACAAAAAAGCGTGCAGTAAAATACATTGACGGTGAAACAGTGCTGGCAGTAAAAACATCATCAAAAGGCGACTGTTCAGCGCTACCGATCAATTATCCACTCAATTATACATACATAATCGATGCAAACTCAGTCCCTTTTGCTCGAATCCCTGGAGTGGGGGATAGAGTAATTCCAAACACGGACAGGAGAGGCTTGTTAATAGCAGACGCACATATGGGTGAGGGTCTCAGACACCTTAAGCAAAAAGATTCTCTGGATGAATTACAATCAGTGTACTGGTGGCCAGGCATGAGCTTGCATCATCACATTATTGTAAAAAACTGCCCAGACTGTAACAGAGATCGCAGTGGCGAGCGAGGAGGACTATTGCCATGGCATTTCGCTCAAGAAAAACAACAACAATAAGAAAGTACCCATCATGAAAAAAAGCGTCATATTAACATAAAAGACTAAATTTACACATATAATGTAGACCCCAGCGCTCGGCTGACGTCTGGACTGTTATAAAAAGATTTGCGAGTCTATAATGGCATATAAGCTAGGAGCATGCTACGTTTTGACTAATGTATTCCTTTTAGCCCTCAAGCTTATGGGGAGGCATGGCCTAATGAGCATTGCATAGCGGGACTCTTCTCACTTCCTTCCTGAGGGATACGGGATGGTGTAAAGAAAAAACCAAGACATAAAGCAATCTATAACGGAAAAGGTATTAGGTTCGGGAGCTGGGTGGGTCAAACATTTAATAAGTGTCCAACGTAGTCTAAATAACCTGCCAAGGAATTCTCTGAAAGGGTTCAGTCCGTACGAACTATTGTTCGGGACTAGAATGATGATCCAAGATCTTGATAGTCAGACTTCAGTGGTTAAAGACAAAAGCTTTGATATCAAAGATCGTTTGGCTATTTTGCAGGACTTAAATGAAACAAGAAAAGACCTGAGCAACATAAAGTTGAAACAACAGCCAACAACCACTGAAGAGAAACCACCTGTCCCAGCAAGGCCTGTCTGGATTCCAAAAGTCGGGGATCTAGTCAGAGAAAAGATCGCGGTAAAGAAGGAATTTGGGCCTTCTTACAGAAAAGCAGTTCCTGTCTTGTCTATCAAACGGGACAAGATCAGTAGTACTACCGCCCCTTGCTGGTAAAAAGGAGAACCGAGTCATATCCATCGAACTGGTTAAACCACAATCATGTGGCCGATAACAAATAGTAGGCCAAGTGGACTCCCAAGAAGTAGCAGAACACCAATGTTTGCTACAAATACAGAGGCTCAAACTGGAAGTCTGATCACATTTGGAAAATCTACAGTGAAACAACAAGGACTATGCAACAAAGCAATGGAACTTGAACCTCTTAAAACCCAAATTAAAGCTTTTCATCAAGAAACAACAACCTATGATGATGTAACTACAGACTTTGCTAATGAAACAAAGCAAAATCCAAAAGCAATTGGAACAATTGACAGAACAGCATCCGGCTACTTCATCAACTTCGATGATTCATCTGAAGACCTGAGTGAAGCAAAGAAACAGCCATCAACAAAAACTTTTAAAGATAAAGCTAAGGAACATTTTCAACAGCTAAAAGAAACCTATCTGATTTCTCCATGGATTGAATTTTGAGTGGCCTTAGGTGCATTTATCCTCATTCTTTGGCTCATCATGGTACTATGCTTGGGACATTTCATTGAAGGAAAATATGCTCAAATGGACACAGCAAGCAAGAAAATCAACTTGGTCCTTAAACCACACACATCTTCACACATCGAGAAAAGAGAACTTTCTTCAGTAAACTTCACAGCCAATCCTATACCAGGCGGTGTAGCATGGGACAAAACTGATTATGAAATCTATGGTCCGGTTGAAATCCTGAAATATCCACACCAATTCAAAATCTCATTGAGTGACTTTGTAAAACCAAGCTCATTTGCTGATGATTGGGACTTTGAAAGTATTAATGATATGATGTCTGATCTTGTGATGTCTGCTAAATTCACAGAACATGATTATTTGCAGGGTTCGTCTAATTATGATCAGATGTTCTGCTATAACCACTATGGTGACCATTATCTACATAAATCTGCACAACCTAGAAATGTTTTAAATTATAACCAATGGGAACATTGTGCTACTCCTCCAAAAGATAGCTCGAAAACATTTTATGATAAATATTCATACTTTTCAGGGTTTAACACAAGTAATGCAGAAACATTTTATTTCAAATTGTCAAATAAGACAGGTATGAAGACCATGCTTACAAACACAAAATTGATATATTCAGATTCATTTGAGCAAGTGAATACATTTGGTTTTGATTTCTGGAACAATAATATTGAAGCAAAAACTGTTTGGGGTACAAGAGATTGGCAAGTACAAGGTATAGAATCATTGTTTAGAGCCTGCATGATCCCAGAACAAATTATATTCTTGAATGACACTATTCAACAAACTACCTGTCTTGGCTTAGCCAAAATCAAAGATTTGAACAAACCGTCTATTCCAAAGCCAACAGTGAACATTAATAGCTCTATAGATGTTGAGATAGACGTAAAACATATATTAAACCAAAACAGAACACATCCTGAATGGAAAAAATGGTTGATCTGGCCCACAGATACGAAT
Organism: Lissotriton helveticus; assembly: GCF_964261635.1. Lineage (NCBI taxonomy): Eukaryota > Metazoa > Chordata > Amphibia > Caudata > Salamandridae > Lissotriton > Lissotriton helveticus. Next base: position 1,070,510,434 of record NC_136067.1, on the reverse strand, counting down.
AACTGTCAAGACAGATTCCTGAACAAAATACAGGGGTTCACATTGACTAGGCCAGACCTTAGATATTCCCAGAGACAACATCCAGGGATAATAACCACCTACAGCGTGGGCAAGCTCTGCCTTCAATGGCTACAAACGTCCAAACTGGCTGAAATTAAGCAACACCTAACTTTACTTACAGAAGGTGCTGACTTGCGTGATTTCATTATGGGACCACGCAAACAGCGTCAAAAACGTTTCATAGCGGCCTCTATATATGCAGCTTATAACGAAGTTTGGAAAGTAACTCAAATTGAGACAGCAGAAAAAATACGGGAAATTGACCGTATTAATTTGGAAAAATCACTTTCTGTGGTGGACAATGGGTTAATGACTCTGTCCTCCAGAATATATTCTCTGGACAGCATTGTGTCTTCAGCAATCGATATAATATCGCAAGACTTACTGATGTTACAACACGGTCAGTCCCAATTGCGTTCTATTGTACAGCTTGGCTGGACGTTACAAAATCTGCGTTCTGGCTATGTGCCTTGGCGTTTAATCAACACAACGTCATTATTTAATATCTTTAACCTTACTGATAAACAAATCAGTTTGGCGCAGAAGGGTGCTGACTATACAATTCTGAGCATTGAAAGACTTGAGAGATTACCATTGACAATGTCAGAACGACCTGTCATTGAATGGATAATACATGGAATAATAAATATTCCGATAACTACTTTCCAGTTTCAATTCTGCCAAAAATATATACAGGCAGGCCAGTATGAAAGGTTGGGGAAAGGATACATTAAGTCAATATGGAACTTGCCCTATACACACGAATGTGTCAGTAATAAAGCCCAGAAAGTGTTTCTCAGTGGCAATAATTGTGCAAGATCACTAAGCGGTACACTTCTGTGTCAGGGTATTAGCTTGCATGGAGCCTGTGAAGGGACTTCGAATAACCTTTCATGTTACCAGCTAGGCACACCTGCAACACAAATAGAACCATTCTTTAGGAGACTCTCGAACGGGAGTTACATTCTAATAGTAGATCGCAGATGTTGTAGTTTGCTGCCCGGAAAACCTTATCTCATAACCGTGACTAGGAAGGTCATGTGCTGTGAACGAGTTTTGTTCCCGAACGATTCTCCAGACAGGGAGGCAAGGTTATGGCCCGATTTGAAAATTGCTTCTATTCGAATAGATACTTTAAGCAGAATGAAGACTGTGCTCTTACAGACGCCGACAAGGCTCACGTCATCAAAAGAAACGTATGATCTCCAAGTTGCAAGGACAACAGAAGAGATTCATTCATTATTATCAACTAATTCCCCCATACATTTCGCAGAAATACTGAACGAAATCTTAAATATTTCTGATACCACTGGTGTCTCCAGCGTATTTAAAGCAGTGTTTTCGGGTACTTTAACTCCATTCAAAGCCATCCTGGGTATTTTTCTAGACTTTGTCCATTCCATTTTTGGCAGACTTCCTCTCCTTTTGGGACTAGTAGCGGGTATTCTATTTTTGATCCTGTTATTTCGCTATGGCAAACCATGTCACAGACAAAACACCTGCGACAAGGGAAGAAATGATCCTAGCCATTGGCTACCGGGACCGGGTAACTAAAATCCTTGGACTATCCCGGCTTAGAGACCTGAACATGACTTGGTTTCTTTCATTTAGACCAATGTGGCAAAGTTGTGTAATGCCTGTATTAAGGTGCTTGCTATGCGGCGAAGAATGCGTGTTGGACACCTGTCTGGCACTACAATCGGATGTGCCAATGGACGCAGATACCTTGTTGGGTCCGGTAACGGCTCATGCATTGTGCTGTCCCCAGCGTCTACCAATCCTGATGACGGCATTCGTGGAGACTTCACCACTACGATTGAGGGGTAGTGAAGTACAAGATGAAAGCAGCATCGATCAGGTACGACCTTCAGTCAGCTATGCTGATCAAAACATCAATGGAGGCAATCATGCTCAGGCTCATGAATGCATGGTAACAACTTTTTCCGAATTAGTGGAACTTACGCAAGAAGCTGTTGACAGTTTTTTCAACAGTCTAAATGATATGATGTTTTCACCAGAACAGCAGGAATAACTTTGAGCAGACTAGCACTCGGAGTTCCCTACATGCTGAATTTGGCCTTCAACTTTTAAAAAGCGATCTGGAAAAAAATGTTCTCATCATTTTTTCAGACTGCAAGAACTTTTTCCCCAATTCCAAAATATTTACGATTTTTTGGGACACTTATCTTCTGCTTAAAGTAGACATTATTCTTAGAGAACTAAATTTCTATTTTAGGTAGTCACGAGACATACGCTATCCTCTAGCACTATTATACATAACTTTATGATTGTGATGAAATGGTCTCGCACTTTTTCTGTATTAAGAGCCATTTCATGTGTGGTTTTCGCATCTATTCATGCTGATTTAAAAAAGAATATATGCGTTATGTGTTTAGCATTATTAGACTGCTTGTGCATATAGTACATGTGATAGTACATGTGATTGTGTTTCGTATATTTCGTAGTTTCAATTTTTCTGGATACATATGAATGTATTTTGGGGTAGTACGGTATACACAAACGCTACTGGTTTCACTATGCCTAGATTTGTAAATATGGACATAGTCTACGTGGAGTGGGTGTGATGTATTCCTATAGGTACGGTATCGATTCCCCTATTCCTGACCCTGGTTTAGTTAATAATTAACTAGCAGCCATCCAACGGTGCAAAAACCGTTATCTGATTAAGCCACACCACGGCACGGAAGCGCGTTATCTGATTAGGTCATAACGCATGCCATCTAATTGGACAAGCGATATTCCTCCAGCCCCTGATAAGGCATACGGAGTTCTCAAAACAAATCAAACCTACAGCGACCTGGGAAATTCCCATAGCCATTGTTTTGATTTCACCGAGAACTTCAGCAAAAGAATGTGCGAACAAGCCCGTTCATATGACATCCTTGTTGACGTATATATGTCCATCCTTACGTCAATCTCGGCACCTTTCAGGTATAAATATTACCGACATTGCCTTAAGCAAACACATGCGGTGGTGACGAGATTAGAGCAGCGAGACGTGCCGAGGAGCCCAGCAGAGAGCGAAGCCCACAGGCGCTGCCCCGCCTTCCTGACGCGCTGAGAACGAGACGTTGCCTTTCTCTTGCTGAGAAATCCAGCTCCGGCGCTTCCAAGCAGCCCTCGAAGGCAGCTGGAATATCAAGACCTGGGATAAGAGATACCAGCCCTCCACCATTCTAGATCTCAGGTACAGAACTGAATAACCCCTTGCAGAGAATTCTCGAGTCAGTACCTTGGCAAAGCAAACTTAACTTAAACTGCTACTTATCTACTCCCGCCCACGTATTAGGCTTAGGTCAGGTACATTGGGGTAGGCGTGGTTAGAAGCACCAGTTGAGTACGATTAGTCAAATGTATATATGTATGTATCTATTTTATCCATTTAAAGTATCATATGGCTCAGAAACCATATCAATGCTTTTACAGTATTATTTTATAATTCTGTCTTTACTGTATGCACTTTACTTAACTATAAGTATTACAATAATAGCGATTCATTTCTCTTGTATGAGAAAGGAGACTGATCAATAAATAACATCTTTTATTGAACACGCCCGTCTCTTCCTTTTCTCTACAATCTGGTGAAACTAAGAATGCACTGAACTGACTGAGTAAAATAAGTTGTCTTTTGTTTTCACACGACTCTAGAGATACACTCTTTTTATTTTTTTTAAAAATTTTTTTTTAAAACCTTTATTGTGCATGAAGAAAAGAACAAATACGGGCCCACAACCGTCAGGCCGGCCACAATACTTCAAAAGCACAAGCGCAAGCAATACAGTTCCCCAGCTGCAGCGAAAGACATAGCAACAATCAATGGACGTCACACTGAAGAGAGTCATGTCGCCGAGGAAAAGGAGCATGTAAGGTTGCAGTGAAGAATAAGAAATAAGGAGAACTGAGTCCATACAATAGCATCACGACATGGGCAGGCGGCATCATCACTGAAAACAACAATGGAAATAAAGACTTCGAGCAGTATGGCGGTACAAAGTAAAACAACAGGATCATCAGCCAGCATGTACGCACCACAAACAGTGCCACCCCCCCCACGAACCCCTATAGCGGACCCAGACCAGAAACAGGGTAAGAAAGCGCAGAAAGATAGAAAAATAAGGCCCATAGTAACTAAAGGAAGAAAAATAAGACCCTCCCCCCACCCTACACCAATGCGGAGGCTACGGCCTACCCCCCCCCTGCAGAGTGTCTGTCGCCCATTAACGAACCCGAAATACAGACAAAGAAAAAGAGAAGAAAAAGAAAAAAAGGGGAAAGAAAAAGGGAAGAAGAACCCCTCACACTTGAAATATAGGGAGTAAGAAAAGAATAAACTAATCCAGTACTCCCAGAAAAGGAAAAAGGTGGGGAGGAGCCCACCCAGTATCAAATCTCCCGGACTCCCCAGCCACATAAAACGTCTACGTCGTGCACAACAGTAGACTCGGAAGACCTATAACCAAACTCAGAATCAGTCACACCCAGATCCCCGGGCCAGCACAAAACCCACCACCCCCTCGGCAAGAGCAAAGAACAGGACATCGCAATCACACTCGGAAGGGGGGTAAAATCAGCACACCGAACGCAATCAACATAGCAGAATGTGATGCAGTCCGGGCCCCGCCAGCCAACCCAGCAAAACCCAACGAGGAAAAACCCACAGCCCTGGCCCGAACGACAAAATCCCCACAAGCCCGGCCATCGCTGAGAAGAGGGTCAATTCTGTATGCGCTCGGTCACCCCAGCCACAAATAAGTAGTACACTATGAACACAACAGTACAGCATTAGGCACCGGAGAAAGTGGGGAAAGTCATCTCACAGAACAACAGCACAAAACGAAGAAGCGCCCCTGCACGAGTCCCCACCCGCCAATCAAGCACATGTCCGTAGAGAAAAATTCCCCCTAGCCCTGGCCAGTGCGCAAACGTGCCCCAGAACATGGCGCCCTCAGGAGGCCCGCCCCAACCAAGACAAAGAGACAAAATGGCCGCACTCGACAAAAAGGAGAAGTCCAGAGACAAGATGGAGGTCGCCAGTCCCAAACAACGCCATCAAACAAAAGGAGCAGCTTATCCAAAGCGGCAGTGCGTTGCAAAGTACAGTGCATCGACGCCGTCACTAGAGAGGCACAGTCAGCCAGGATATCCAAATGTTGTATCAGCGGCTCCATGAACGCCGAGGTTGCAAGTAGCATTAAGGCGACAGACAATGTAGCAGTGCTAAGGTAGACAGATCGCAGTCCACACACAGTACCTCCGTCAGGAAGCCGCTCCGGCACACACTCTCGCGGCAACAATGTATCACAGGCAGAAAGCAGCTGAGGCTGAACAACGCAGCAAGGAAAGCGGATTGGGAAAGTATAATCCGATCCAAATGCAACTCCGTCCAGCTTCTCCCCCAATAGTCGTGAGCACACACGCCATTCGTCTCTCAGTTGATGAAGAGCGATGAGAACCGAAGCGTAGGTCAATGCCGATTGATTCCCCATTACCTCCACTTTGCGAGGAGCGGCATACAGGTCAACATCCCACTCGGGTCCGCGCTGGGCACAACATGCAGTAGTCGAGACGCCATCCGCCATCACCACAGGGGAGCCAGCCGCCATTACAATGCCGTCAGGGGGTTAACAAAGATTCCCAGGCAGGATCAGCGCTATGCTGCAGGGGTCAATTCCCCCGGGACTGTAAAGGTCCGTAATTGTGAATAGCACACAGCGCAGAATCCCCTTCCGATCGGCCAAGGCAGAGGCAGGCTAAGTAATGAGCCCCGTTAGCTGGAACATCGCCAAAGTTAAGAAAACAAGGCACGGCTCACCCCCAGCGTCAGCAGACGGAGAGCAGTGAGGTAGACTCCCAGCCGGTCAAAAATCACCCTCCACGCAAGTGCCCGGTCAAGTGACCTCACGGCTCAGAACACGATGCAGGATGTCCGCTCCGCTCCTGTATGCGCGACCCCCGCAGCTGCAGTCATCACAGGCAGCGCGCTGCGAACACAGATCCGGTTCCAGGGCTAGGGCAGACCTCGGCAGATCAGCTCGACGGAATCCCAAGTTAGCAGGCAGGTAGGGACACCGGAGGGACACCTACAGCATCAGTACACATTCCCCAACATCCCGCCGGTGCACAATAGCAGGATAATCGACAGGATAGCTGTGAGTAAAACAAAGGCTCGGGGAGCCGGGAGACTACCAGTCCGTCTCCGCCGCCATCTTGGCTCCTCCTAGAGATACACTCTTGATTAGGGGAGAGCAAAGTTGTCATGTTCTATGGTTGTCAGAAACTAAATCCCTTCTTGTCTATCCAGGGAGGTTAAACTCTTCCTTGCCTATTCGAGAAAGTTTCTAGTGAACTCTGAGCTAGCTGGCAAACACAAAACTTTAAGTCTAATATCGTCGGTAGAAGACCTAGTTAACCTCTGCCCTAGGTCTATACTATTGAAGATATTATTCCAATGCGCAGAGCCTATTGGAATAATAGGAACTACTCTACATAATTACATGCACTGGCGGTCATGCAATGGAATCTAATATTGTGCCCAGCAAGGGATCAACCAGTATACATACAAATATCTTCCAACGAGGTAAATTATTCTAAAAGCATTGTTCCCTATAGGATAAAATGTAATGTCATGAATACTTGGTTTATAATGGAAAGAAGAAATGTGCCTGAGACCTAGTGGGACATGAAACGCCCAGTGTTGTGTGTCAATGTCCACTGTACGAGGGAAGAGAACCATGTATACACACTATTATCTTCAAGGAAGGGATTACATTCCAAAAATGCCTATGGGTCAAAGACATATATGATTATTAATACCAAGCTCACATTAAACATGAGGAGCTGTGCCTATAATTCAGTGTGGGAAAAAAACCTCACAGGTCTGGGGCCCAAATCAATCTCCACTGTGTGTAATGTAGGTAATTATATTCAACTTCCAAGAGTTTCCAGGGAATTCTAAAGATAGAAAATAAAATAAAGGCTTTATCACTCTCAGATGTAGGTGGGGATCAGATCGTGTATTGAGTTCTAGTTCTGGTGAATTTTGAGGGGCCCGCCCTTCAATGCCCCTAGAGTAAATTACCCCCTCCAATTGTACATTCCATAATGTTACTGACCCATTGCCATCACTAGCTATCCCGCCCGCCACCGCTCCTAACCCTAGTGAGAGGGGATGTTCTGTATTGTCTATTTCTTGAGTGATGACGCTAACCACTCGTACTAGAAACAAGTCATTAGTTGTGCGTGTTACTACATGTAGATTTTTCAGCAGGTACTAAAATAGCAACTATTGAAATTTGTCAAAGAAGCTATCTGTACTAGAATTACACAAAAGACATATGATTTTTTCAATAAAGATAGCCAACATCAGCATATGATTATATCTACAATGGGATTATTGCCTCTTCTAGCAATATTCGGTGGACCTCACATCATAGTCATCAATGTCTCTGCTCTGGTGGTAGGGAAAATGAATGCAGCTACATTGACCTCCAAAGGGGGAAGATTATTGAATACCTTTAAAACTACCCCACCTGCGAAATGCTTTAGCAAAGATAGTTTCCTTTTTGCAGAACAATCTTCATCCCCTAGAATCTCCACATAAGGTAAACATGGGGTACCATAATTTTCATTTCATTTTTGGTTACCCAGCAGCTTGCAGGAAATGAGATGGAGCTGCAATATTAGCCATTGTTAATATATCATTCAAAACTGGTATTTAGGGAAATAATCCAAAACAAAACAACAACAAAACACTTATCAAAAATGCCAAGTAAAGAAAACTAAATTCTAATTAATCAAAAATGTATTGTAAAAGTAATCACCTTTATACTACACACTACTGCAAGTACCACATGACATAGTTTCTTTGCAGAACAATTAAATCTTCAGGTGTGCCTGTCACCTTAAATGCAGTTGCTCAAAAACTGCCAGTCATATAAATTAAGGTGTGCCTGTCACCATGGATGCAGATGCACAAACACAACAGAAATGCCAGCAATAAAAAGTTCAGGTGTGCCTGTCAACGTAGATGCAGGCGTGTGAGCGAGAACACCGTTTCGATTAGTTTGGGCATCGAATTTAACCCCATCCAGGAAGGCCACTAAGGAGAACGTGATGGTACATGATGAAGTTTACCTCTGCCCCCACGCGATGGTTCATGCCCTCAAACTTGCGCAGGTCTGGTTGTGCGGAGACTTCCTCACACACCTCCTATGACATGCTGGCTAATTCGAAGTGACAGCTGCGAAGTGAATGCAACCTTTCTCTGGGCACACCTCTTCTGACACTCATGCTGCAATGAGCCTTTAAAAATTCCCAAACAGGGATAGTAATGACAGCATCACATCACATTTGCCAAGCTCATAGTCATAAGGACTTTGTCCCGATATTTGAAGATTGACGCTGCGTGTTCGTGGTTGGTGAGCACCAGGAGCAATTTGTTGAACACCAGGAAAAAGTGAAGTGAGTGCTATATTTCTACCCATCCTCGTCGCCAATTTGTGTGGGAAATACACACACGACCCAGGGTGATTCCAAAAGATTTATTTATGTAGTAGAAAGACAGCTTAACATCCACCAACATGGCACTGACTCTTCCATCCACCAACTGTCCCCACCAGAATCCTTACACCCCCACATTCCTAGAATTCCTCTCTGTCACATTCCTACCTCCCAACCTCCCTATATTCCACTAAGAGTAATCATTACACATTACCTGTGTGCTACAGCAGTCTATGTAACCGGACCCTGTTATTTTCTTTGTAGTAATTTTTACAATTAGCCTTTACAAAACGCCTAGCAAATATGAACATATGGGTACTCACATCAGAAAGTTTCTTTTCCTGAAAAAGACTGTGCCTTGACTTCTGGTTGAGTTGTCCAATCCAACCTAAGAACAAAATACCATAAATGATAATTAAAATATACTGTCATCAGAGTAGTTCATCTCTACAAGTGCCGCATTCTAGTTTCCATTTTGTTTTACTTTGTGCCCCCTGGAATGACCCGTAGTGATTGAAAGTGCATTGTAGATGAGACATCTTAGTCGATTGACCTCATTTGCACAAGCAAAAAAAGCTGGAACATCACGGAGTCTCATGCAGTAGAACATTACAGCGCCATGTCCACACTGGCTCTCCTGTCCAAGCTGCAGTAACACTTTCTTATGCTCTACATTTGGGTGTATAGTGTATCGTTTCCCTTGGCACGACTGTTCTAAAAGCTCCTAAACATAGACCCCAAATATGATGGAGAATAGTTTTGAAGCCTTTCCAGCAGGACCTTGCCAGCTTTTCAATGTGGACACATTTGTGCTTTTCATGGTAATTCTTTTTGCTACTTGGGCTTATGTATTCGACCTCAAACAAGCGTCTTTAAAAACTTTAACACAGCTAAAGTGCCGGCTGCTCTTTGCCACATAGACACACTACTACCAGTTTGCTGTTGCGTCCACTACAGCGTCATTGGGCATGTAAACAGCATGCTTTTTACTAGTTTTTACTAGTTTTCTGTTTGTTTTTACTTGTCAATTTTTTGTGTGCTGCACCTGTTGTGACACCGACGGTATACACTCAAAATATCAAGTTTTTAATATCGATTTGCATTAATATCGAATAAAAAATATAGAATTGACACAATATCGAATGGACAGAATATAGACTACAAAAATATCGAATAGAATAGCAGTAATATCGAATTCAAAATATAGAATGGACAAAATTTCGAATGGACAGAATATAGACAACAAAAATATAGAATGGACAAAATTTAGACAACAAAAATATCGAATTTGAGGTAAGTTAATATCAATTTTTTAATAATATCCAATTTTTTAAAGTGATTTTTTATGTTAGTATATGAGTGAAAAGTGTATATTTATTTTATAATTTATTTTAATTAATTAATGTTATGGTATTTAATTTTTGCGTAATATAATTCTGTAGCAGGTTGTGGGTTTATAGGGGAATAGGGTGGGAAGTAATTTAATTATAATGAATTAAATATGTTAATTTATTTTTTGGTATTTATTTTGAATTAATTGTTAATTCATTGTTAATTGGTAATTCATTAAAATATAATTGGTAATTAATTTTAATTAATTGATTAATTGATAATTATGTTACTTTTATTAATTTATTTTCTGTAGCGGGTTGTGGGTTTATAGGGGAATAGGGTGGGAAGTAATTTAATTATAAATAATTTAATTTTTTAATTTATTTATTGGTATTTATTTTGAATTCATTGTTATTTAAATTTTTAATTGGTAAATAATTAAAATATAATTGGTAATTAATTTTAAATAATGGATAATTATGTTAATTTTATTAATTTATTTTCTGTTGCGGGTTGTGTGTTTATAGGGGAATAGGGTGGGAAGTAATTTAATTGTAATTAATTAAATATTTTATTTTATTTATTTTTGTTGTTGTAATTTTTAATTAATTTTTAATTGTTAATTAATTAATTGTTAATTGGTAAATAATTTTTTTAATAGGTAATCATTTTTAATAATTAATTTTTATTTGTATTTTTAATTAATTAATTATAATGTTATGTAAAATTGTTAATTACTTTTTATTAATTTGTAATTGGTATTAATATATATATTTTTTTATTCATATATGAAGTATTTACTTTCCCTACTGTTGCACTCTCTGGAGTGGGAATAGTAATTTTTACCCCTACGCTATCCAACGCTTTCCCTACTGTTGCACTCACTGGAGTGGGAATAGTAATTTTTACCCTCCCGCTATCCAACGCTTTCCCTACTGTTGCACTCACTGGAGTGGGAATAGTAATTTTTACCTCTACACTATCCAACGCTTTCCCTACTGTTGCAGTCTCTGGAGAGGGAATAGTAATTTTTACTCTCCCGCTATCCAATGCTTTCCCTACTGTTGCACTCACTGGAGTGGGAATAGTAAATTTTATGTCTACGCTATCCAACGATTTCCCTACTGTTGCACTCACTGGAGTGGGAATAGTAATTTTTACCCCTATGCTATCCAACGCTTTCCCTACTGTTGCACTCATTGGAGTGGAAAAAGTAATTTTTACCCTCCCGCTATCCAACGCTTTCCCTACTGTTGCACTCACTGGAGTGGGAATAGTAATTTTTGCCTCTACACTATCCAACGCTTTCACTACTGTTGCACTCTCTGGAGTGGGAATAGTAATTTTTACCCTCCCACTATCCAATGCTTTCCCTACTGTTGCACTCATTGGAGTGGGAATAGACAATTTTATGTCTACTCTATCCAACGCTTTCCCTACTGTTGCATTCTATGGAGTGGGAATAGTAATTGTTACCCCTACGCTATCCAACACTTTCCCTACTGTTGCACTCACTGGAGTGGGAATAGTAATTTTTACCCTCCCGCTATCCCACGCTTTCCCTACTGTTGCACTCACTGGAGTGGGAATAGTAATTTTATCCCCGCCGTTATGCGTTATGCAATGTTTTCACTATTGTTATATTTAATGTACTGTAAAATATTAATTAAAAAATATATTTTTTATGTTTTAACCTAATATATATAATTCATATTTATATTTGTATTATCGCTTTATTTATATATATGTAATTATATTTTAAAATATGTTTTTAACATTTTCAAATTATCAATAATAATTACTTTTTAATTTTATTAAATTAATATATATATATATTATAAACATTAAAATGTGTTTATTTATTTAGATTACCTTTTATTTATTATTTTGACCTTTTTAAAGTAAGTTTGAGTATGTTTTACTTTATTATATTTATTATTTAATTAATGTTATATTACTTTTTTGGATGGTGCAATGAGCTAAAAAACGGTGTTGGATCTAGCCCTGATCTCTTGACTGGGTGAGAGTACTCTGCTTAATTCAGAGACTCTGTCCATCACCACCCCTTGTTGTAAATTATTTTGTCCACCCTAAGCGTGGAAGGGTATACTCAGATGTGAGTCCCTTGCTCATTGCACCATCAGGATTCAAGCAAGCCGGGCCGAAGACGCCTGAAATGGCAGAAACCGGTCCCCGGAAGCTTGTTTCCTTCCCAGTGTAAGAATTGGCTTTTGTAGTCTGGTCTGCCCTGTTCCCATGATGCACTGGGCCAGGGACAGACTAATTTGCATACAGCCAGGTTCTGAAACTGGGATGGTGCAATGAGCTAAAAAACGGTGTTGGATCTAGCCCTGATCTCTTGACTGGGTGAGAGTACTCTGCTTAATTCAGAGACTCTGTCCATCACCACCCCTTGTTGTAAATTATTTTGTCCACCCTAAGCGTGGAAGGGTATACTCAGATGTGAGTCCCTTGCTCATTGCACCATCAGGATTCAAGCAAGCCGGGCCGAAGATGCCTGAAATGGCAGAAACCGGTCCCCGGAAGCTTGTTTCCTTCCCAGTGTAAGAATTGGCTTTTGTAGTCTGGTCTGCCCTGTTCCCATGATGCACTGGGCCAGGGACAGACTAATTTGCATACAGCCAGGTTCTGAAACTGGGATGGTGCAATGAGCTAAAAAACGGTGTTGGATCTAGCCCTGATCTCTTGACTGGGTGAGAGTACTCTGCTTAATTCAGAGACTCTGTCCATCACCACCCCTTGTTGTAAATTATTTTGTCCACCCTAAGCGTGGAAGGGTATACTCAGATGTGAGTCCCTTGCTCATTGCACCATCAGGATTCAAGCAAGCCGGGCCGAAGACGCCTGAAATGGCAGAAACCGGTCCCCGGAAGCTTGTTTCCTTCCCAGTGTAAGAATTGGCTTTTGTAGTCTGCCCTGTTCCCATGATGCACTGGGCCAGGGACAGACTAATTTGCATACAGCCAGGTTCTGAAACTGGGATGGTGCAATGAGCTAAAAAACAGTGTTGGATCTAGCCCTGATCTCTTGACTGGGTGAGAGTACTCTGCTTAATTCAGAGACTCTGTCCATCACCACCCCTTGTTGTAAATTATTTTGTCCACCCTAAGCGTGGAAGGGTATACTCAGATGTGAGTCCCTTGCTCATTGCACCATCAGGATTCAAGCAAGCCGGGCCGAAGACTCCTGAAATGGCAGAAACCGGTCCCCGGAAGCTTGTTTCCTTCCCAGTGTAAGAATTGGCTTTTGTAGTCTGGTCTGCCCTGTTCCCATGATGCACTGGGCCAGGGACAGACTAATTTGCCTACAGCCAGGTTCTGAAACTGGGATGGTGCAATGAGCTAAAAAACGGTGTTGGATCTAGCCCTGATCTCTTGACTGGGTGAGAGTACTCTGCTTAATTCAGAGACTCTGTCCATCACCACCCCTTGTTGTAAATTATTTTGTCCACCCTAAGCGTGGAAGGGTATACTCAGATGTGAGTCCCTTGCTCATTGCACCATCAGGATTCAAGCAAGCCGGGCCGAAGACGCCTTAAATGGCAGAAACCGGTCCCCGGAAGCTTGTTTCCTTCCCAGTGTAAGAATTGGCTTTTGTAGTCTGGTCTGCCCTGTTCCCATGATGCACTGGGCCAGGGACAGACTAATTTGCATACAGCCAGGTTCTGAAACTGGGATGGTGCAATGAGCTAAAAAACGGTGTTGGATCTAGCCCTGATCTCTTGACTGGGTGAGAGTACTCTGCTTAATTCAGAGACTCTGTCCATCACCACCCCTTGTTGTAAATTATTTTGTCCACCCTAAGCGTGGAAGGGTATACTCAGATGTGAGTCCCTTGCTCATTGCACCATCAGGATTCAAGCAAGCCGGGCCGAAGACGCCTGAAATGGCAGAAACCGGTCCCCGGAAACTTGTTTCCTTCCCAGTGTAAGAATTGGCTTTTGTAGTCTGGTCTGCCCTGTTTCCATGATGCACTGGGCCAGGGACAGACTAATTTGCATACAGCCAGGTTCTGAAACTGGGATGGTGCAATGAGCTAAAAAACGGTGTTGGATCTAGCCCTGATCTCTTGACTGGGTGAGAGTACTCTGCTTAATTCAGAGACTCTGTCCATCACCACCCCTTGTTGTAAAATATTACTTTTAAGACATTTAAAAAATTCGATATTTTAGCATTCTATATTTTCAACATCGATATTTTTTATTCAATATTTTTGCACTAACCTGTTTGTAGATAGGGAGTCGATATTCTGTCATTCTATATTTTTACCTCAATATTCTGGTAAGTCGATATTCTTGTATTCTATATTCTGTCAGTGATCCGACACAGACACTGGTGCTACCTCACGAGGTGGGTCTTCAATATGACCACTGTTAGTCACATCTTGGTTAAGGGAGCGATGTGAATTTCACTAGTTCCGATTTATTGTCCATGAGTTCTTAATGATTGTTTGATGGCTGTATCTTGTTTCCCCTTTTTGTCTCCTCCATTACCTTCCAGGTTTGCAAGAAGGACAATTCACTTGCTTGCCCCCCCACCTTTTGGATTGACTTGAATCCATGTATATGTGACGGTACAAATACCCTGAAGACTGCCACCTACATTCAGGAGTAGATCAGGTTTTCTCCCTCCGTCCTGAAGAAACACCACACATCCACACAGAGTATTTTAGGCATGAAACATGTCGACCTTTTAATTCCCTCACCTTCATGATAATACACATTGAGCTGTGACAGGTTGAATTCCTCCTGCCAGTCAAGACTCCTCCAGTCTTTTTAACCATAGCATAGTGCCGAGTCAATAAAGGTTCCCTGGAGCACTGATAGCTATTTTAATACATGTGCTGCACCCACTCCACTCACCACTTTATGCCCCTCCAGCCCCACACATAGGGCCTCCTGGCATACCAATCTGAAAACCTCTGGCAAAGAGCCCCCCTGAGGGACCCGTTATGCATTGCAGCACCGGCCCAACGATGAAGCATGACACCTCTCGGGATGTGTGAGGGCCCTTGATCCTTATTGGAGCTCTCCCCCTCTGATCCTTCACTCACCTGGTGCTCTTCCATCCCTTAGGGCCCCCCCCATTTGGTCCTCTTTCTTTATCTCCCTTAGGATCTGCATACCACTCCTTGTTTCACTTGTTATTGGGCATGTATGATGGACCTGTCTCTTCAAAAGCCCTCGTTCCTCGAATTTGTTAAATTGTGAATGATTTTGCACACAACATACCTGGGTTTCATTGAATTGGCCCGAACTAGTCTTTACTTCCTCCTTATAATTATAAACTTAGCTGCCTATTTTCATGTCTTCTCTCTCCACACACATCAAAATGTGCACAAATGAAATGTTTTGTGATGATACATAGTTTTTGTTGAACTCTGGAGGAACCTTTCCTTCACAAATATAACGGTTCAAGGTTCTTCTTGTCTGGTGCTCAGTGAGCCTATTTATTTCATAAGTCTGTCAATGTTTTGTGTGTAGCGAAATTCGATGACATTAGGTCAGTAGGTGTCGTATATGTTATGCTGGTTATGGGGACACAAAGTTATGTTTTAGTATGTTTTCCATTTCTGTCATGTAGCGTCACACCGCGTCACCATGGAATGTTCGCATGTATATAGGTGACGTCACCGTTAGCTGTACGTTACAGTAGGGGACTAATTATTATTAATTGAGGGAATGGTATTAGGTGTTATTGCTTTTTATTCTTTACTGTGATTTTATTTTGCAGTTTTATATAGCCGGAACCTTACCCAAAGGTATTGGAGAGCTTTACATGAGTACCAGCTGCATTACAGATGGACACATTCATTTTTAGGCATGGAGAGAGTAAGAGTCTGATCTAGATTTCGGTGGATAGATTACTCCGTCACAAAGGTGATGGATATCCTGTCGGCCAAAATATAAATCCCATAATATCCTATGGGGTTTATACTTCATCAGGCCGGATATCCATCACTGTTGTGATGGAGTAACACGTCTGTGAAATTTAAATCAAGCCCTAAGTTATATACCCGGAGTCACAGGATGTTGAGCCTCCTGCCGAGACTCGAACCCGATTCCCAAGCTTCAAAATCAGCCGCTCTAGCCTTTACGCCATATCCTCTCCCATGCTCTATCTCTTTTTTGACCTTAGGTAACACTTTCTTCATTGAATATTGACTGTGGTTTTCACTGTATATTTAATTATAAAAGAGGGCTTATTTTGAGCCAAACTTGCACTGCTTGTCTCTCTGAGAATTTACTCTCTCATTTATAGGGGGCAGATCTATAACCTTGAATCTATTTGGGAAGGCAATATGTCTCCTCATGCTGCATCCTAACACTTGACAGAACTGTATTTGTGTAACTAAGTATATTTTTTAGATTATCTGATAAGATAGTGTCAACAGTTTTAAGGAAACATTACAATGGTGTGTCTGTTACAGTGTACATGCCACAACATTCCATTGCTTCAAGGTATGATTAGAATGCAACAAGAGTAGTCATTGTGATGACTGCTTCTATGTAATGTGCACATAATCAGTGTACTGCAGGCTTAGAGGTGTGTAGACTATGAGTACATGCTTCAATGCTCTGATTATCAACAATTGGAGGAACATGGAGTAATGAAGGTCCAGTGTACACACTCCCAAAACTGTTAAGAAATGCAAAATATGCTGTTTCTATTTGCACTCCAGGAAAACAACACTAGTGTACCTAGGAGAAATGCAGGTCAGTGAAAATATTTAAACTTCGGAGCAAAAGCCCTCACCCACCAACATGGGTGGCGTGTTTAAGCATCATGCCGGCAAACTAATAAATAATTATGGTAGGGTTCCTAAGTTAATTTTTTTCCCACTTTCCTCACTAATCTACACGTTCAGAAAAAGCCTTTCATATTCCGTTAAACTTAATTAACAGCCAGATAAGTAAAAGAACCCTGGCAAAGGGCCCTTTTCAGTGGTCCTTTGGGCATTTCAGCGCCGGCCCAAGGAGGAGCTGCCCAATGATGAAGCATGTCACCCTTGTTGGTGGGTCAGGGCTCTTGCTCCGAAATTTAAATATTTTAAGCGGCCGGTATTACACCTAGGTACACTAGTGTTGTTTACCTGGAGTGTAAATAGGAATAGCATATTCTGCATTTTTCATTGTTCTGATGCCATGACAACCTGAAATCAACACTTCGGGCTAATTTACAAACTGCATTTTGCAGTACGTTTGGTTGTACTACAATAGTACCACAAAGATTTTACAAAACGCTATTCACAATCCTACATGAGGAGTTTCTGCCTCCGCCTCACTTATCTTTTTCTGTGCGAATATCTCCACCCTGACTGTAAGTATGCGTTTTAGTTGTAATGTGGGGGTATAGTGGGAATGCTTACTACTAAAGGGGAGGGGTTTACGTAGAAGTAAGGAGGGGTCAAAAGAGTGATAGGGAGGGGTTTACTTAGGGATTTTTACCCACTCAGAAAAGATTAAGCCCATTCCTTTTCACAAACAGCCCTTGCAAAGCAGTGCTGCTAATAAATGACTCAAAACAGTAGTAAATTACTCCAGCTTAGAACCAAATTAAATCAAGCACCATCCATGGCGAACCACTGGTAGTGCAATACCCTCCCATAGTGATCAAGAAAGGTAGAGCCTTAATTAAAACCCCATAATAAATAATTTTTAATTAACATAAATTATTTTGAATAGTTAAAAATCTAAATGTATACATGTATTTAATAAGTGAATGAATGATGAAATGTATTGTTCAGTTAATAAGAATTTACACTATGACACATTTGTACACATTTCATACATAATATCACTGTTAGACAACTTTGTAAAAGCACAGTTAAAATAAGGGTTATTCCCATGGTAAAAATACTTAATTCATCTTGTTAAAACTGTCTAAAAACCTACTAGTAAAGTGCATTTACAAAAAACATGATCCACCTATTCCGCTTTGCCTAAAGAGCCCTGTTTCCTCTGTTGATTACTAATCATGCTACACGCTATGAGTAATCCTATTCAGTTCTATGGTATGGCGCACGGAGAGTCTTAGCCAGCTTATTAGTAGCCCCTGGCATTAAACGAGGTGAGCTTACCACATGTAATGTTTTAAAGTGAATGTGCCTTTTGTAAAATCATCTCAAGGCTTGACAGTGCTTAGCCCTAATTATTACACATTATTCCAGATGCTCATGTAATGAGCACGCAGTTAAACACTTACAATATGTATCTGCCCTTCCAGACGGTTTATTCCTAAATTAATAGGATGATAAGAAGTGAAGCCCTTTATTGAGCACATTCAGATAATTTCCCCTCTGCAAAATATACAAAGTTTAAGAATCTTCTGGTAAATTGTAAATCTTCTCCCTGCAGGCCAGCTATTACTGCTAGGCGGCGTGTATGGATCGCATAATGATCAAAGTCCTGTCTTAACAGACTTCTGCATTCAGCTATTAGGGCTGGGCAACTACAAACTATATGGCAAATATCTTCCAGGCTGGAGTTATGTTATGTTAATTGAATTTATAAGAAGCGAGCGATTACCCTTGGGTGTCCTGGCGCTGAGTTCAGCCTAAACGTTGGTCGAAGTGGTTAATGAGAAAACAACCAGGTTTTCAGACCCCTTCTAAAGGAGAGAAGATTATTAGCATTCCTCAGGTGGAACTGCAACTCGTTCCAAGCCTTGGATGTGCAGGTAACAAAGCTTTTTCCTCCCCAACATTTTTTTTTTGTTAAGGTGGGTATTTGGACATATTTAGCTCCCATAGATCGCAGGGTTCGAATGGGAATGTACTATTTGAACCTTTGCCTCAGATGATCGGGGCCAATACCATTAAGGCCTTAAAGGCTATACAAAGGGCCTTGAAACAAACCCTTTGTTTCACCGGGAGCCAATGTAACCGAGTTAATTCTCCTCGGACCGAAACAAATGTTGGTATGCCAGACAGTTGTCTAGCAGCTGCATTTTGGACTATCTGAAGCCTATTGAGAAGTTATTTTTGGGCATTCAGGAAGATGCTATTACATTAGTCCAAGCGTGACATTACAAGGACTGTGGCAACTGTCCTAAAGTTAACATCCGAGAGATAGGGTTTTATTTTCCTTAAAGTTCGCAAAATCAGGAAACAGGAGGATACGACTGAACTAATGTGGTCATAGAAAGTCAGTTAATTGTCCACAATTACACCTAAGTTTTTTCACTTTAGGAGTGGGAGAGGATGGTTTCCCATATCTGTTGGCCACCAGTCTGGGGTCCATACATGAGGGTTGTTACCGAAAACAATCACCTCAGTTTTGTTGGAGTTTAGTTTTAAACAATTTGCCGACATCCAGCTTGCAATAGCCCTCATGCAGTCATGAAAGCGAACTCCTGTTTCTTTTACCTGTCCATCATTGAAGGATAGCACAATTTGAGTGTCGTCGGTGTAAGAGGTCAACTGAAAACCAAACGATCTAATCAGGGCTGCCAGGGATATCACATAGATATTAAAGAGCGTAGGGCTCAGTGACGACCCCTGAGGCACCACACAAGGCAGGCTGAAAGGCTGAGATTTGTTGTTATCCAAGTCGACCCTTTGAGATCTCTCTCATAGGAAGGAGTGAAGGAGTTTCTAAGCAACTTTTTGTACCCCCACCTCCGAAAGGCGGTCGATCAAAACTTTGTGATGGACCGTGTCGAAGGCAGCTGATAAATCTAACATTATTAGTATAGCTTTCCCACCACAGTCCAAAGCCTCCCATACCTCATCGCAAGATTTAAGTAAAGCTGATTCCGTACTATGATCGGCTCTAAACCCATATTGGGTAGGATCAAGTACAATATTGCAATGAAGAAAATTACTGAGCTGGGCATTCATGGCCTTATCAATGATTTTTACGGGCAAGGGGAGTCGAGAAATTGGCCAAATTGAAATATTCATGAGCCTTTGTGTGTTTACGATCTCTTATTGTCTCACAAAAACTGACATAAGAGTGGAACTATTATTGTTTCTAAGTTTGTGACTAAATTTCAAATATGCCCCTAAGCTATTTAAGTATTGTCTTCCCAGGCCAAACTCTAATCGGATTTGTGCCAGCAGCGAGACCTGCTGTAGGAGATTGAACAGGCGACGGTAAGTCCCTGTCACAAGCTTATCTATGATATTATCTGCCTTACCTCTTGAAATCTCACACCATATGTTAGAGATGGAACATGTTTGGCTGTCATAACTTGTACCAATGGCTTGAGGGGCAAATCTTTTAAGCTATTCTGTAGGGAAGCAAATGTATGATTAATGTGTTATTCCTGCTTTG
Organism: Lissotriton helveticus; assembly: GCF_964261635.1. NCBI lineage: Eukaryota > Metazoa > Chordata > Amphibia > Caudata > Salamandridae > Lissotriton > Lissotriton helveticus. The sequence goes on along the minus strand of NC_136067.1, from coordinate 1,070,490,225 downwards.
TAGTGCAGCCACTGGTTCTTAAATGAGCCACTTGTATCTAATATTACCCCCAAATATTTGTACTCCAAAACTGACTCCAACCCGGTCCCTTCTATACTGAATTTTGAGAGAGTTGCTATGCCCTTTGCCACTAGCATAGTGTAGTATGTTGGTCCATACATACATGTAATGATGTAGCTGAGGCAGATGTAGATGAGTTATGAAGTAGGTTTATTCAGCCATATACAAGATAACAGGAAGTGTAACTCTGAAACAAGCAGCCCCACCAGGAGCAGCCTCCTAGCTACTCAGCCCATACTCCAACTGCCAACCCTCATACCAGTCACCCAAGCATTCCATCCATGTCAATCACACTCACATTCTAACCTGGAACACTCACACTGGCTGAGTAGCTAGATGCAGAGAAGTGCAGTAACATAAATACTAAACCCAGAATACTACACATCCTCTCCCTCTCGAATTGGAAAACAAAAGAGAACCAGAGAGCGGAGAAGAAAACTATCCACAATCAAAGTATACAATCGTAATATTTATCCGTAAACCCAGGGATGAGAAGGACTTCACACCACGAGAGGGTAAACAGACAAAAGCCAAGAAAGAAGGAAGAAAGAGACAGTAAACACTAACACTGACACCATCCTCCTCCTTTAATACTGAAGAAAAAGAAAAATGATATATGAGAGACAAACTCACAAACAACAAGTGAGTAAGACCTAACATGAAGAAAACGTCTTCACGAAGGTAGACAGTGGCAAACAAAAGACACTCCTCAAGAGAGGAACTAAGAAAACATGGGACTAATCCATAAGCGAAGGTGTAACGAGGGACAAACCCAAGAAAACACACGCAGCACGGGAAGGTGCAGCACAATGTGGCACAACAATTCCACTCCTCATGTGAGGAACACTGAAAATATGGGGCTACCCATGAATGAAGGTGTAACAGAGGAAATACCTAAGAACACACGCAGCACAAGATAGTGCAGCACAATGTGGCAAAAATTCCACCCCTCAAGTGAGGAACACTGAAAATATGGGGCTACCCATAGACGAAGGTGTTACAAAGGACAGACCTGAGAACACTCGCGGCACAAGAAGGTGCAGCACAATGCGGCAAAATTTCCACCCCTCATGAGAGGAACTGAGAAAATATGGGGTTACACATAACCAAAAAGGAGAAGGTGTAACAAGGGACAGGACCCAAGCACACACGCGGCACGGACAGGTGCAGCACAATGTGTCAAACAGACACATAGAAAAGGTGAAGCACAGTGAGCTTACACACAAGACAAAGAGAGAAATGTGATGCACAGGGCGTCTTACACACTGGACACAAAAGAGAAATTTGCACAGTGTGACATGCACGCAATAACGTACAACAAGGTGTCCAACACAGGTAGAGAAGGTATAAAGTCCCAAACAAAGACTTAAACCCTATAACCCAGACATGAGGGTTAACTAATGGTAAGGACCATGAGGGGAAATGGGACTACAACCCAAACCCATCCCAAAAACAGGGATACAAAGATGCAAATGAGGGTGAGAGAACCCTTAACCAAGACTTAGCGCAGACATGAGTAAGAGAACTCATGAACGAAACTAAATACAGATATGAGGGTGAAAGAACCCTTAAGCAAAACTTTTGTGCAGACATGAGTAAGAGAACTCATGAACCAAACTAAACACATAAATGAGGGTAAGAGAACCCTAATCACCACATAAGAAATGTGACACAGTCGTAAAAGCATGTCAGATAAATTGCACACACATTTCTAGAATATTTCTTCAAGAATAAACATGCTCGTAGGTTAATGTGAAACTTAAAACATGCTTGTAGATTAAACATAGTCATAGGTGTGCCAGTCACCGGGAAGAAAAACAGGCCTTTGAAAATGTTGATGTTTCGATGACAATCCCGAAGAAAAACTTCGCTAAGGTACTTCCCAAGAACTTTGCAGCATGTGAGATGTAGACAAAATAACTAAAGATAATGGAGAGAACTCAGCAAAGAAACTGGGAGTAAAGTACAGTGTCAAAGTCTATGAAAACAAATCAAAAATCCGGAGCTGCAGGTACTGTAACAGCGTAATCCTACCTTGCGGACGGCCATTTCGAGGATTTTTCCATTGTTTGGCAACGCTGCTACCACAACAACAAAAGCAACGCTGTCCGCTCTTCGCTGCTGCCGGTCCGCTCTTTGCTGCTGTCAGGCTTCACAAAGACTCAATTCCATCACGCGTCATCTTGGCAACGCCGTACACAAAAATGAAATCAGCCAGAAAGAAATTGAACGCAGACACAGTCTCTCAGTGACGAACGACTGACAACAACTTGCGCCGCGTTTCTAGAGAACTGACTGCGTTGCCATGGTAAAGATGGCGGCACGCTCATTACGTTGCTCCGGGTGGCTCACGGTGGTACACTGAAGAAACATGCTGCCGTGCTGACGTGTGGGTGACAAAGAACATGACGGATCCTCTTGACTGAACCCTCCTGCAAGGTTCGATTGCGTCACCAAAACAAACAGGCAGAGGAGAGGAAAGGAGCTCCTGACCAACGGAAATACTGGCTCCAAGTAAGCAGATAGCCTCCTGACTAAAACAGGTACATTACGTTACTCGACATTTAAAGCGTCCCCCTGCAAAATTTAGTACGCTTTTCTTCCACTGAGCAACAGAAAGTACGGCCACAGAAGGAGGCAGTCAATTATTTAACACAAGATGACGCCTATTACTTGAAGCGGCAGAAATGCAGGAACATGGTTTAAATTGTTGCCACAGTCAGCGCTAGTACGGATGAGCACACACACACGATGATGGTAACACATCCAACGTCTTGAGTTAAAAAGAAAGTCATTATCAACGCACTAGTTCCTTAACGCAGACAGACACCAAATACCTTGGTTCCACTTTTAAAGTTCAATGCTGACACTGCTTGCTTCCATTGAGAATAGATGAGGATTGTTGCTAAAGATGTTTTTTTTTTTGCGTCACATAGGCAGCTTCAGTGATGATTTTCTACGCAGAAACCTTGTTTAAGATGACTTGACAGCACAACTTGATTAGGGCTGCCTGGTGTTCGGCACTGGTGGGGCTACTTTTCGTGCTTGTAGAGATTCCTTCTTCTTGAGATTTTAGATGCTTGTTCCACTTAAGTTGCAGGATACTCCCAACTCTTTTTAATGGCATGCTCTGCGCAGGAAAGTCTCCAGATCGTCGCCAAGAATAATGTAGTATGTTGGTCCATACATACATGTAATGATGTAGCCGAGGCAGATGTAGATGAGTTATGAAGTAGGTTTATTCAGCCATATACAAGATAACAGGAAGTGTAACTCTGGAACAAGCAGCCCCACCAGGAGCAGCCTCCTAGCTACTCAGCCCATACTCTAACTGCCAACCCTCATACCAGTCACCCAAGCATTCCATCCATGTCAATCACACTCACATTCTAACCTGGAACACTCACACTGGCTGAGTAGCTAGATGCAGAGAAGTGCAGTAACATAAATACTAAACCCAGAATACTACACATAGTTTGCATGGAATGCTCTCCCCACCCACCTCCGCCTTACACAGAACCACCTCTCCTTCAGAAAACAACTTAAAACCTGGATATCCGAAAAGTAAAGTACCCCCCCTCCTCCCACAAGCGCCTTGGGACCCTCTGGGTGAGTAGTGCGCTATACAAATCTCTGAACTTGAACTTGAACTATTTTACTTAAGTTGACCTTTAACACATAGGACAACGCATACAAATCAGTTTTACTAATTAACCGCTGCAGGCCCACCTTTGTGTAGTTCAGCAGGACAATATCGTCAGCGTACTAAGGTTGGGAGACATTAAAACCGCCCACTGAGGGTGAGTGCAAATTAGTGTTATTTAAATCAGAAGAAATATCAGCAAGATACAAATAGTATTTAATGGACATTTATACATTTTAATGTAAATGTATTTATTGTAAAAAATATTTTAAAAATACATATTTATTTAATTATAAAACATCTTAACAACTTGTTAGCATTGACAATTAATGTAAGATTACATATAATACAATATAATTACATTACTTTTAATTAATTCAGTACACCACTTTTAATAATTATTAATGCACAATATATATATTTTTTTACTTAGGTGGGGATTCAGTTTTTTAATTTAAACGTGAGATTTTTTTAAATTTAATTTAATTTTTAACATAAAAATATGTTTACTATTTTTTTCCAAGGTAAATAAACTCTTTTACTTTTCCTTATACTTTACCATAGAGTAACTCCACAGTCAGAGCAGAGATCTCTGTATGATAAAGTACAGGGGGAAAGTTTCCTATTCTTTACCATATGGGGATCTCTGCAGTCGGGGTGGAGATCTCTGTATGGTAAGGTAAAAGTATAGGGAAAATGTTCCTATACTTTACCCTGGATAGATCTCTGAATTAAATATAAGGTAAGTATGTCCTTCGGAACAAAATTTCAAATGGTTGCAAAGCAAAACACTGCATTATTCTGGATGTGTAATCTTAAGCAGTAGTTTGTGAGTAATCTTAAGTAGAGTAACCATAAGTAATACCATAAGGATTGGTGCACTTTAATGAAGAAAATGGGATTTGTAAATCAAACTTTTCAGAAGAAATAAGAAAAGTTCTGGGGCCCCTTGCCAATTTGCTGTGGTTACATGACCCCTTCTGGCAAGCAGTGATAACTTGCTACCATTTCCTCTGAATGTACTTTGGCTAATATGTAATGATTGTTGGGGTTATAAGCTTTGTTGATGCTTGTGCCACCATGGCTCCCCAAACTTAGCTCTGAGAATCTGATTTGGAGATAAACTTCATGAGGCAACTGAGTAGATATTTATTGTGCTTATATACTTTGTTGAGTGTATTTTATTATGATGGGTACCTAAAAGCCAACAAATGAAGAACATTGTTTAAAAAAAACCTTGCATTGTGCAATGAAAGGCATGATAAGAAGGATGTAAGTAACATGACCTGAAGGATACTCATATTAGATGAATGACTCAATTTAAAGTTTGGGGGCGGATACTCTGTCAGAAACATTATGGATATCCGTCTGCCCCTTTACAAGTGCCAAGGAATATAATGCACTTATCATAAGCTGGATAAGATATTTTTCACATTTGTGAGGGAGTGCCCCATCTGATAATTTCTAAATCAAGTCCAAAGGCACCTTTGTGTTGTAACAAACAGCTTACCAAATGTATCTGACTCTTAAGCATTACATGACCCATGTAATCTCTAAGCTTTTTTTTCTTTTAAAGATGGTCCACCCAGTGAATGGTCCCATGTTATGTTAGGTCCAATGGTATAAATGTTTTAACGTCTGCTGATTTTATTCCATACTTCAGGTAGAATTTGCAACATGGAAATATTGTCACAAATGACTTTCAAAAAAGCTCTCAGATATTGCACACACTTTGTAGTGTCTTTCCCAGAAAATCCCTTCATTCACACTTGTATTTCTTTCTGGTTTTGTGTAATTCTTCTATGTTATTGCTGTGACTTTCAGTTGGACTCTTCTTGTGCTTTGAAGGTGTTTTGTTACGGTGGTCTGGCTAAGATGGAAAGTTAGTCTTTCACGCGCTGCTGGGCTCTTGCATGTTGCTGCTACCCCCATCATCTGAAACAACTGGTTGCTGAGCCAGCCAGGGGTGCTGAAATGAGAACTGGCTGTGCACACAGCTTCCTTCCTCGAGATTCTAGTCCCGTGAGACAGTGTTTCAAATTTTCTTAACCTCGTATTGTTGCAGAATGTTTTTTTTTTATGGAATGCTTGTGGAATTTTTTTTTTGTTCACTGTGTTTAACATCATTTGTTAAAAAATGCATAAGTTATTGACAGGGGTTACTGCTGATTAACATGCTGAGACTTTTGTCTACTTTATGCCTCTTTCTTACACTTCCCGCATCTTTTATTTCGCTTTTGCAAGGTCTTCTTCCCCCTCGTTTTCCTCCCATTGTCATTGCTCTCCTATCATTTTGTTCCGCCGTTTTTTCCCTTTTCTGCCTTTTCCTCTCTATGGCCCCCTTTAGGATAGCGGGAGGATTTCCCCCGCCAGGCCGGCGGTAGCCACCTCCGGCCTGGCGGGGGCGATCCGCCCGCCATCCTAGCCGGAATTACCCCCCGCCATATTAGTATGGCTGATGGGTCCGCGGCGGACGGAAAGACCGTCCGCCTCTTTTCTGCCCCGGTCGCCTTGCGACTGGGGCGGAAAAGGGTTTATATGGTGGCGGTGTCTATCAGACACCGCCAGCCATATTACAATGTGCTTTTTCAGATGCCTTTCTATGGCGGCATTGCCGTCGCGGAAAGGCATGCAGAGTCTGCTTTGGGGGCCCGATGCGGGTCCCCATGGACTCCGGGGGGGTGAGGGTGCACATGGGGGCTACCTATGGTACCCCCCCAGCAGTTCCATGCTGTGCATGGAAGTGCTCAGCATGTCTTCCTTCCATTGTGGTGGGCGGTGCTGAGTGCACCGCCCGCCACAATGGTAGGAATGCAGGATGCGCCTGCCACTGTGGCGGCACATCCTAATGCTAGCCACGGGACCCCCACCCTTATGGCGGGCGGTCCCTTTCACCGGTAGAATGACGGGCGGACAAAGTCCGCCCATCATCCTAATGACCCCCTATGTGTCAGTTTGATGAGGAAAAATAAGTCCAGATCTCCAAAAATATGGGCCGGTGACTCTCTCATCTGCAATCACTGGCATGAATTAAGCATTGGACGGTAGGTGGTTTTTATGGATAGCGCCAGTTAGAGGTTCGGCTTTTCAGGACCAGTTCTAGGGAAAATCTCTATACCTCGTCTGTCCCTAATGGAAACAAGTCAAACCTAACAAGTCATACATATTGCCATCAGCTAAAGGTAGGCGGTAATTATGCTGGACACAATGCAGAAAAATACAGTAAACGCTTTACTGCACATCATTCCTAATTTGTTTCCGATAAAGGCAAACGTCGGAGAGATTGGTTTTGAATTCTGTAATTGATAATGAAACTCAAAGTTATTCTTTGGTGCCCAAGATTGTTGCATACCGCTTTGGAATTTGCCACTGCAAAACAGTAATGCCCTATATTCCGTATACCGTACAGTTATGTACAGTTAATTCAGGTTCATAACAGCTTTTCATTATGTTTGTTTTAAATGAAGAAATGACATTGTCAGATGTGGTGTTGCCGCTGACAGAATTACACATTTTTAACAGAAACTTTTGCATAAGGACTCCAAATGAGGCACTTACTTTCTTTGGGTTGATTAGGATTTTCCTGTAAATTGGCTGCCTTTGATTCTTGACTGAAAGGAAACATAGATAAGAAGTTTTTATAAAGCAATATCACAACAAAGATTTCTGGCAATGCATTTTACATTCACTCCGGGTTAATTTACCAGTTCCTATTCCACATTAAGATGTTCTAGTCTACCTATTCTAAGAGATTGAAAACACTGGGAAAAGCACAGTCCTTTATTAATATCATAATATTAACAAGCATTGGCAAATCCTATAAGTCTGGCTTTGATGTTATAATACCTGCAAACTGCATTTGTCCATTTGTAAATGAAGGCATACTGGCCTTGACAATGCCTGGTTTGTTTAAAGCCACTGGATTGTGGACCCCGGTGTAAGTGTGTGTCTGTAAACATATCTGTTTATATATATATATATATATATATGTGTGACTCACACACAAGATTTGTAAAACGCCCGGTTACTTCAAATGCATGTATAGGGAAAATATTTTGTGTGATGATTCGGCTTCTTTTGATATGTAAATAATCCCTTGTGCATTGCAATGCAAGCACACCACGAGACATCAAACAGCCAATAACATGTGGTGAAAAATAATTATCTTCTGGATGAAGCCAATGGCCCCTCTATGTATATTTTAAAGAAATATTAGCAATAGGTCTAAGAGACAATTGCGGTATCAAACCAGACCTAGAGTTGCATTGATTTAGGTATTTGGCCTCCTTTTTAATCTTAAATCATAACAGTAGTGAACCAGCATTGAGCCAATGATCGAGTGAGGACAGCACTTCAGTAGAGTAATTCCAAAAGTGTGGTTGTAGGGATTCCTCTCAAGGAATGTATGAACAAAGAGCCAACTCAAACATTCATAAATACATTTTTCAGACCATAGAGATAACCATTGAGCTTCGGAAACATTTCAGAATGCTCATGTAGCAGATCAGCACTTCAAGATCTGCCACAATGTCACCCGCTCTCTGCTTATGTAGTGCTTTAATGTGACCATCAGGAAGTAGCAAGCAGAGAAAAACAATTAGCTACACAACAAAAAAATTGGTTGTGCTACAGGAGAGGTAATAACACACGTTAGCCCTCATGTTATTTCAGTCCATGTAGGCAAATGACTTTGTAATTTTAATTACATTTATGTAGCGCTTACTACCTCTGACGAGGCTTTTCGGCGAGTAGCACGCTACTCCGGAACCCAAAGAGGATTAGTGGTCAATTAGTATAGGGAGATATGAAATTAATTTGAGCGGTGGACATGTGAGTGGGTGAGTGATGGAGAGATCAGGTGATGTGTGGATGGAGGGATGGATAAAAAAAAGAACCTCACTTACCTGAATGCTGCTGGGTGCTGCCGCCTCTGCTCCATCTCCTCCATGCCGCAACAGGAAGCTCCCAGCCTCCCAGAAGCCCCTGTCTAATGACAACGCTGACTTAATCAGCGTTGTGATTAGTCTGAGCTCTGTGGTGCGGCACTCAGTCAGGGGCTCGGAGGCTTTGCATGTTCCTCCCCAGGCTATGTAATGCAGCCTGATGGGGAAGATGCGAAGTGCGCACAACTGTTTGATCGGTCCTCTTGGGCCAGTCAAACCGTCATGAGCACTTTAGAGTGTGTTTTACACTCGTTCCCTGTGCTAACTAGCTCGGCCCTTCCACCCCGCACCTGAGCAGGAAGGAAAAAGAAAACGATAATAACATTAGTTATTATTATTTTTGTTTTCCTTTTCACACTGCTGCTAGAGCAGTGGGGCGACGCTCCTCCGCAGTAGCGAAGGAGCCGCCACTGTTCAAACCCTTGAAAACCAGGCTTTAGACTCGGCTTTTAGCCAGTCACTCTTTCCAGATAAGCTACCAGGCATCTGAGTACGAGGAACATAGCTTTAATATCCATGCACCAGACTGTTGCGAAAAGAATTTGCAATTTTACTGGGAAACATGTCTGCAATATTGAAATGATTGCAGAAAACAAATGGTAAAAGACTTACATTGCATTAGCATTTTGTAAAAAACAGGTGTTTGGGCACTGTGCCTAAATATAACATAAGAGCCCTCTGGCACGAGTCTATGTCACTTTGAGATGAGTGCCAAGATCTACTTCCCAGGAGAAAAAGCAAGCATTGTCATAGCAAATAGGTATTGCTTTTGGGGCCCTTTAAGCCTTTAGCCAGATGTATTGGCTTTGCCTATATCTTTAAACTATATTGCTGAGCAGAAAGGATCCTTTGCAACATGTTGAAAAGTTATATTAAGAAAGTGTTACAAGCCTTTTAGTTACTTTATATCTATAACCAATAAGATATTATTTGTTCTGTACCTTATATGCTTGAAACATTAATTTTGTTCAGTCATTTGTGGACTGTATTTCAATTCTCCAGCCCTGCAATAATGCACACTTCTTGGGTCCTCCCTACGGTTGAGTTGCAATACAAGTAAAAGTAAATGGCGTGCTCTCTTCAAAATATCAAATGTCAAGAATTAGCTGCATTGAAAAGTTGTGGGCTGATTTGTAAGTAATTCTCTCTCCTTTCAATAATAATAAAGAAATTTATAAAGCACATAGTTACGCCATCTCGGCGTGTCCCCGCGCTAAGTGAGAGGGAGGTGGCAATTACCGCAACAGAAGGCCACTCGTGCTAAGCAGTGAACAAGAAAGTTTTCAGCAACTTTCTAAATTTAGTTTCCGAGCTTTCAAGCCTTAGTTTTAGAGGGAGCTTATTCCAGTTTTGAGCAGCCAGGACCCGGAAAGAGCGACCTCCCATTTTGTCCTTCTTTACCTTAGGGATTACCAACTGCCCAGTCCCACTAGATCTAAGAGCCCTGCTAGGAACATACTTGGTGACCAGGTTTCTCATATAGGCTGGGCCAACCTTCTGAGAGATACGGTGACAGGTGAGTAACGTCTTGAACATAACTCTTTTCTTGACTAGGAGCCAATTCAGTGAGTCAAGGGCCTTTTTTGAGGCCGCACTCCTGGGCTGCATAAGAACCAGCCGGGCGGCAGCATTCTGTAGAACCTGTAGTCTCCCAAGGCCCTTAGCCGTGGCTCCCAGATAGAGTATGTTCCCTTAGTCATGATGAGATGTAATAAGAGCATGTATCATCGTCTTCCTAGCCCCTAATGGGTTGAGATCCAGCGTTATCCGCAGTTTTTTAATACTCCAAAACATTTCCCAACTACGCGTCTAATGTGTCCGTCATAGGAGAGAGTAGGGTCCACCCAGATCCCCAGATTTTTCGCCGCGGTACACGGGGTTGGGGTAGGGCCCAGACTCGGGGGCCACCATTCCGAGGTTCAGCTTGACTTTTCGCCTCCCACCACCAGCACCTCGGTCTTGCTGCCATTCAATTTCAGGCAGTTCAGTGAAACGGCTTCCACCGACTGGTGTCACCAGTGGGGGGAAATGTTTTGGGGGCTGGCTAATGAATAAATACGCTGTGCCTCTGCTTTCAGACTCCTGAGTCCATGCCAAATCTCACTGAAACCTGGATGGAGTACAAATTTACAAAACTGTAGAACGCTCCAAGCTTGCCATCAGAGGTGATATGCAAAGTAACTGAAGGCATTTTACCAATGACATGTTAGGGGTTGACAAAAACTTCAATTAATAAATACCTCATGAGCCTCCAGGCAAACCCACTGTTCGATAGCTAGATAGATAGATATGTAGATAGATAGATAGATAGATAGATAGATAGATAGATAGATAGATAGATAGATAGATAGATAGATAGATAGATAGATAGATAGATAGATAGATAGATAGATAGATAGATAAAGGGATCTGCAATATAGGAGTAAAAAAACTACTACTGCAGTCTGCCTATTAATCTTGTATCTATGCTCCACCTGCTAGCTCTGAAATGACCAATAGGTGTTTGAGCTGACCCTTGCTTCAAAAGGTTATTGCTAAAATAGTTCGAGACCAATAACCCACCTGGTCCATAAATAAAGCTTCATTCTCTGCTTTCTTTTCTTTCATGAATGTAATGTACTCTTGCTTGTATTTTGCATATAATACACAGATATAAATATCCCTCATAAGATTGTTGCATGAGATGCTTCATAAACCCTTACTGGATGGTGTCAAGAAAACACCAGCTGCCCCCTCACAGCACCGAAAGACAAGCGCCTGCCCACTGTAACCCTGTCATATCAGATTCTCAGCTGGCAATCAAAACTAACCAGTCCGGCACAAGTCACATACAACTTGGCCACATTGGAACCTAGAAGCAAGTAAATATGACTGCAAGTGCAACTTAAGCCAAAATAAAATGACCAAAAAAGAAACTAGGCAGTTTCAAGGGAAGGAAAGGGAGCAGTGTGCAAGGAGGATAGTAAGGGGCATGACAAAAATGAGTGTGAAGGAAATGATTGGGCGAAATTTGCACAAAGGGGCAGGCAGTGGCACAGGTAGGTGGCAGGGTGATAGCACTGTACAGCTTCGTGTAGAGAAATGGGAAGGGCAGCAACATGGAGAAAGTTGGAACCAGTGTACCGGGAAAGGAAATAGCCGGGTGTAGTGGATAATGAGGAAATGTGTATTTATTATGCATGGGGAATGGTATGGTACGGTGTGCAGTAAAGGAACGAGGAATTGTTGGGGAGAAACGTATGGGTAACATTTTAAAAGCCAAGTAGGGTGTACAGTGTATGGAGATTGAGGTGGAGCAGTGTAAAAGGAGGGACAACGTGCAAAGGCAACTTGGACAACGGGAGAGGGGTGGAAGAAAAGTGAATATGGACAACTGGACGGTGGCGGTAAGAAAGGCAACACAAACTTCGGTGGGAGTGGGCCGGAGCAGAGTCAACGCGGACAACAGGAGGGGGGCAGGAAAAAGCAAACAAACTAAATGAAACTTAAACAAATCAATGGATGAAGAAGGCTGACCAAACGGACATCTCTCTCTCTCTCTCTCTCTCTCTCTCTCTCTGTATATATATATATATATGTTATTATTTTTTTTAATATATATATATATATATATATATATATATATATATATATATATATATATATATATTTTTTTTTTTCAAGAACAAGTTATGAAGAAACTGCACTCCTGAACACAAGGTTTTTTCGTTTTAAAGCGTTTTTATTCCATCAATGGAACAGCCACCATCACCTGTTGTGAATATTTCAGCGCTAAACTGTGAAGTTTGCCAAGAAGACACCGTAGCGTAATACTATCTCGAAAGGAACTAGAATTTTGAGATAGGGACTAATAACACGAGGAAAGCGAAATACCTGCCAGAACGGTAACATCACCTTTAAGTGAGATAAAAAGTAAAGGACATCGACAATGGAAGCGCGAGCCGACAAAAGAAGCTTAAAAGCAGAAACTCTTTTCAAAAAAGGCACACAAGTATTAGTACAAGAGAAGGAAACAAGTGGAAAAGATCAAGGACCAAAAAATTTGAAACAACTATTTTTCCAACTAGAAAAATTGCTGAGGAAAGAAATATCAAAAACTTGGGAAATTCTAAATCTGGAAAAATATATCGAATGTGATCACATCCCAAGAGGTCTAAGAATATTCACATTACCTAACCACCCGGATACTCGACCTGCTATGTTAGAAGAATGGGCCAAAAATAGCATGGGCTGCTCAAGGAATATGGTTCTCTTGGTTATTAAATATGCCATAATAGATGTGGATGAACTCCACGAAGAAATCAGAACTATAGAGGATCTAATAAAAGCATTAAATCAGGATGAAGAATGTGATAAATTATGTAAAGAAATGGAAAAAAACTTAGACAAATATGAAGACGAAGTAGAGATGCGCAAACAAAGGAAATTCAAACGAGACGAGTTGGATTATGAAATGGGTTCCATCTTGACCTTTGCTAAGCGGTTCGATGGACTCAAAAAACAATTTCATCAAGGCAAGTTGCCAGTAACAGAGACAGATAAACCATATATCAGTGGATCAGATTCAGACTGGAGTGAAGATGAGCGAAGACAACATCAAAGCATACGAACAAATCTTTTAGACGAGATGAAGCTAGTGTACCTAGACCAACAAACTCCAAGGACACGAGGGAGAGGATGAGGTCGAGGGAAGGGAAATCGTCCTGCCTCAACATCAAAAGAAGGAGAAAAACACGAAGAGGTAAAGGAAAAAACAAAGAATTATCCACTGCGCAACAGAATGTTGAGAAAGTAAATAACACCAGAATGAAAGACAACCTTATAGTCAATCTCTCTGACCACGTCCTCACCACTGATGAAAGAAGTGTCCTCAGTAAAGGCCTATCCTTTTGTCCTGAACAACATCATGATTATGTAGAGACAAGGATTGACCTTTATAAGTACATAAGAAACTTTAAATTAAGGAAATTCTTTTCAAAACATCCAGGTACCAGAAATTCTCTAACTCCAGACTGTAGACAGAACCAGGAAATCCTGACTATGGAAGATATTACCAATATACAAACGATTTTTACTATGACTTCAAATCCTGAGGAAATGATTCCCACAGAAACACAAATAATAGAAGATCTGGGAATCCGAATGGATAAACATCCAACATCGGGATTGAAATCCAAATCAAAATGCTGTCCAATACTAAGCCCTGGCAACAAAATTGATCAATTCTATGACCTTGTATTGACAGAACTGGACAAAATGGAAAACATCAACTCAAAAAAGAAAACCTAACCAAAAAAGAACGCAGTGCATTAACAAATCTCATGAAAAATGATAAAATAACAATAAAGCCTGCAGATAAAGGTGGAAATGCAGTAATAATGAATACCACAGACTATATCGAGGAGGCCCAAAGACAGCTTACAAGACAAGAGAATTATATCCAATTAACAACAAATCCTATCAATGATTTAACATTAGATCTTGCAAAGAAGATACAAATTTGGAAACAAGATGGCCTCTTAAACGATAATGAAGCTACATTTTTGCTGAACAATAGTCCTGTGATACCAACGATTTATTTTCTGCCAAAAATACACAAGACACTAATTAATCCACCGGGGAGGTCAATAGTTTCCAGCTGTGATTCACTATATGAGAATGTATCGATCTATGTGGACACATTTTTGGCACCCATAGTGATAAATCTAAGCTCGTATATAAAAGACACGGGTGATTTTTTGCGGATACTGGCTAATACAGGATGGCAAAAAGGTTTTCAACTAATAACAATTGATGTTGTATCCGTATATACATCGATAGATCATGAACTAGGTCTTAAGGCTGTGGAATATTTTCTTCGTCAACGAAATTTTGAGGAATTGAAACACTCAAAAATGCTCCTCGAAATGATTACATTGTGTTTACAGAACAGTATTTTTCTCTTTAATCACCAACTGTACAACCAAAGACGTGGCACCGCCGTGGGCATATCATTCTTACCGAGCTACGCTAACATAACTATGGGATGGTGGGAAAAATTTGTGGCGTGGCAAGAAAAATTCGAACAGTACACGAGCAAAATAGAACTTTGGTTGAGATACATCGACGATCTTTTCATCATTTGGAATGGAAATCAAAATGATTTTAAAGAATATTTTGAACTCCTTAATAACAATGATGTAGGATTACAATATACCTATAACATAAGTCCAAAAAGGATCCAATACCTAGACGTCGAAGTATAGATAGAAAATGAAGAGATTCAAACCAAAATCTCCCGAAAACCGACTTGGACAAACAGCATTCTCCATGGAACTAGTTTCCATCCGTCAAAACTATTAAAAAGTATCCCATATGGAGAGTTTATTAGAATGCGACGAAACTGTTCAACTGACGAAATGACACACAAAAGCTTTCTAGACAGCAAAAACGAGATTGATTTTAACATATAGCAAGGAAAGCTATAAAATCAAAAAGATTCTGAACAAATATTGGAGTGTTTTGGAAAAAGACCTAGACATAGGTACATCGATTGGAAAATATACCCAAATCACATATCGAAAAGCCCCCTCTTTGAAAGACAAATTGGTCAAAAGTCACTTTTCGATAATGAAGAAAACTACATGGATGACACCGAAACAAATGGGATTTGTACATTGTAACAAATGCAAAGCCTGTAAAATCGGGAAAACAATATCCAAACTCAAAGATGGAAGAGGCAAACCTTTTGAAATCAGAGAAAAGATCACTTGCGACACATCCTATGTAGTCTACATGTTGGAATGCACATGTGGAATGCACTACATAGGTAGCACCATTTGCCCCTTGAAAAAGTGCATCTTGGAACATTTAAGGGCCATTCACAACAAAGACATGTCATATGCAATTTCCAAACACCTTCATCTACAACATCAAACGAATTGGGAAAACATTCGTTACTTTGGGATTGCTACAGTGCCAGCTAATGAAAGAGGCGGCAACCGAACCCTAAAATTGAGAAAATTGGAATCACGTCTCATAATTCGCTTCAAAACGAAGACCCCGTATGGGCTGAACGGGGATGAAGAAATGCATGTACATTCATAAACTTGAAAAAATAAGAAATCTCTGAGCTGTAAATGATATTGTTGTGAGGTACTATACCTCTAAGCAGATGCACAATAGCTCTTGGGTACTATACCGAGACCTATCTGTTAAACAAATGATTGTAACATTTTGCAAAAAGAAATGGAAATATATGCTTTACTAATTGCACATATTTTATAACAACAATACATACAACTCTGAAATGACAATGAATGCAGAAATAACCGCATCTTATAACAATGATAAATGTATCATAACTAAAACTATAAATGAGAGTTAATGTGCTTGCATGATATATAACTTGATAAAGTTGCACTTGAAACGAATTAAAAAAGAGAGAAAGACGATCGATGTCCCTGTAAAAATACAAGAACCAGAATGCACTGTTCTGGCTTTATAACTGAAACCTATAAATATTTTGAAAGTGAAGAAGGACTCACATTACCGTGAGAAAGAACCCAACGCTGGTGGGTGATGGTGGCTGTTCCATTGATGGAATAAAAACGCTTTAAAACGAAAAAACCTCGTGTTCAGGAGTGCAGTTTCTTCATAACTTGTTGTTGAAAGATTTTCACGGGACTGGGCCTCGTCTCGGAAATTGCACCCGCAATTTTGGCGCACCGGTTACAGACTGTTTGGTGAAAGGATATATATATATATATATATATATATATATATATATATATATATATATATATATATATATATATATATATATATATATATATATATATATATATAGAGAGAGAGAGAGAGAGAGAGAGAGAGAGAGAGAGAGAGAGAGAGAGAGAGAGAGGTATTTCTATTATTCTTAGAATGAAAACATGAGGCTGCCCAAACACTTAGGCAATATCTAGGCCAGACCTAAACTTTTTTATCGTTATTTAATCACACACTGACTGGCTCATCTGAAATGTATGCTTCACACATTCACTACATGTCCTCAAGTTGGACGTGACTTTCCTTAGTATAGACAGTCTCTTTCATTCTGCCTCATGATTATAGATGATACATTTACCACATTAAAATGATGTAGCTTTTTATATCCAGATCAATAATACCCTTAATTCGGAGTACTTTCGCCTGCAGTGGATTCCCTAGTATACGGGGAGTGTGTGGGTTTCCCATCTCTTAATATTGGCACATGGTGCACGCGAAGAGGGGCCCCTCTAACCCAGACTGCAGACTTTCTCACACACAGCTATATTAAGCAATTCATTTAAACTGCAATGTATGTCATTCTTCTCCAATGCTGCGGTTATTTGTTCGCAAACACTCAGCTTTTCCTATTTATTTGTTTAAATCTTGCAATATTCATTATAGAAATGCAAGTGGAAAGAAAACCCCATATTCACCCATTTTCGGATCAGAGCCGGAAAACTGTAACTTCCCAATGCAGGGGCGTACCTCGTATTCCCGAGCACCCTGCAATAGGCATCTCGAACCCAACTCTTAAAAGTAAAACAAAAATGAAAAAAAAGGGCTTCGATTTTCCACTCACCTGAGTCCTTCACAATGCTAATTCGCATAGCCTCTGAGGGTCCTTACTCGGCAATTAAAGAACACATTGCCATTTCAGCTTCAATGTGTTCAATCAAACGCATGGAATTCAGTTGAAAATAGATGTCTCTTCTCGAGTGTTTTATGTATCCGACAAAAGAATGAAAATATGTTCTGCCCCCGTCTCTAGCCAGAAAGGTGCAAGGCCTTGATATCTGTTAAAGCGCATCGATCACCTCTGGCACTCCTTACATATGTCTGTTGACATGTGCAAGAGTTCCTCTAAAGCTGGTGGGAGTTTTTTGTTGGTGTGCTGTCTTTATGTCCATGAGATTCATAGATATGATACTCTTCATGAATGCATGTAGTGTTTTTTAGTCTAAGGGTGCATGACTGCTACGTATGCATGGATGCCTGTAATGTGTTACTATGTGTTGCAAGAATATCTGCAGATCGGATGCACGGTGGACAAGCTCCTCTATGTATTCACGTGTGAATGTGTCTGCAGTATGAGTGCTGTGTTGTCCTGCATGTTAATTATTTACATGGTCAGCGACTAGCTGCCGCCCCCCCCCCAATCCGGCACCCAACACCAAGGAACGTGGACACGAGACGTGTTTACTCTTTGGAAGGCGGGCGCTAGTCGCCCGGCCGTATTTATTAAAGTATGAAATTAAAAAGGGTTTTAATTGCATAATCAACAATGAAATACAAAAATCAGCAGGACATTCAATTATACAATCATTATCAACAAGTTTGAGAGCCTGACCTTAACAAAACTCTAATACAAGTTGTTACTAGCTTAACTAAACATCCTATCTTGATTTTTGTACATTTCTGGCCATATGGCAGGGTCACTACCGGTGTCAGGTCCTACAAGCGGCGCCTTCCCCCTAGAAGTGCGCATGCGCAGTGTTACCCCGGGAATTGCCCGGTCTACGCCCCAAACTCCATTTACCCACTAAAGGAGGGCCCTTACTCTGCGCCGGTGGCGTCATGAGTCCACGCGCGCGGGGTGGCTACCAGCCTAAGGAAAGCGTGAACTACTCCTACCCGCGCTCCTTTGCATATTACCTTGCCCCTGGAGTACTGGGAGTGGCCCGCAGGCTCCTCCCCCTGGGCGGGAACCTCCATAGGATGATGCCCGCCCCCTCAGACCTCAAATATGTGCTCACCGATAATGACCTTACCGCATGCCCCATACCTAATAAATACGACGACCTATGGAAAAAAGGCTAAAGGACAACTACACTGGCTAATAAAGAACAGTATTCACGCATAGCTAAAAAGGGAAAAAAGGCCTAACGACACATGGCATAAAATTACAATTCGGTTCACGCATGTTGCTCATAATCACCATAACTACGTATATCTACAAAGGAAGAAAGGCCTAAAGACACACATCTCCAAATATAGTTCACTTCCTGCATCATCTTCTACAAAGGGAAAAAAGGCCTGACAACAGATCACCAAATAACACAACAACCTACTCTCTCCCGCGGTCTATACCTATGAAACTTACCCTTAGACCGGACATAACGCTGCTTAAACTTTGTACCAAGGGATGGTGGGTGGGAAACAAAGAAGCCCCGAACGCGGGGCACAACGTTCAGCGAGGGAGCGTCCAGGGACAAGGGAGTCTCCTGGGCGCTCCCTACTTCTTATTCCCGAGGGGCCAGGTGGCCCCTCCTCACGCCCGCCCCCCCCGACCCGGAACCAGTCCATTGATTCCGGGTCAGGAGGGGCGCCGGCCAATCGGCGGTGGGCCGCGCCCCCAGGGCACGCCCCCACCGTCGAAGGACCCGAGGGGAGAAGGGGTGAGGCGGTCGCCGCGCCGCCATGCGTGCGGGGGGGCCGAGGGCCCCCCCTTTTCACATGGTCAGCGACTAGCTGCCGCCCCCCCCCCAATCCGGCACCCAACACCAAGGAACGTGGACACGAGACGTGTTTACTCTTTGGAAGGCGGGCGCTAGTCGCCCGGCCGTATTTATTAAAGTATGAAATTAAAAAGGGTTTTAATTGCATAATCAACAATGAAATACAAAAATCAGCAGGACATTCAATTATACAATCATTATCAACAAGTTTGAGAGCCTGACCTTAACAAAACTCTAATACAAGTTGTTACTAGCTTAACTAAACATCCTATCTTGATTTTTGTACATTTCTGGCCATATGGCAGGGTCACTACCGGTGTCAGGTCCTACAAGCGGCGCCTTCCCCCTAGAAGTGCGCATGCGCAGTGTTACCCCGGGAATTGCCCGGTCTACGCCCCAAACTCCATTTACCCACTAAAGGAGGGCCCTTACTCTGCGCCGGTGGCGTCATGAGTCCACGCGCGCGGGGTGGCTACCAGCCTAAGGAAAGCGTGAACTACTCCTACCCGCGCTCCTTTGCATATTACCTTGCCCCTGGAGTACTGGGAGTGGCCCGCAGGCTCCTCCCCCTGGGCGGGAACCTCCATAGGATGATGCCCGCCCCCTCAGACCTCAAATATGTGCTCACCGATAATGACCTTACCGCCACAGGCCAGTATTGTTAACCGACGATCTGGCCTCCCCCTCTAGCCCCCTATCTAAGGACACATCCTCCTACCCCAGCCCTCTAGCCAAGCCCAGATATTGTCAGCCCATAGGACATTACCCTCATCTGTTAGGTGAACCCCGTCCTTCAAGTAAAACTTTTGACCCCAAATGCACCCATGAGGTATTGACTGTAACAAGGGGGTTCGGAACAACCTATCCAACCGTGTGTTGATCCTCTTTACCGAGTGATTCAACGCCCTGACTGAATCGCCCCCCCGCCACTGAAGCCGAGGTATTAGTTGTGACCATACTAGTGTGCACCCGGGGCAGGTCCTAGCTATCCAACCCGCTGTCGAGATAATCTCCTCAATCAAGATGCGCCTGCCCAGTGTTGCCAAATCGTTCTCCCCAAGGTGAAGTATCACCACTGACGGTGGAGCCCGCTGGCGCGCTAACAGCCCCTGGAAGAATCCCCTAAACTCGTGAAGACACAACCCTCCTCTGCCAAAGAACGTGATATTCAAGCCTAGTTGCGCCGCCCTTTCCTTCTTGTCACCTGACAGGAAGACACATTCCGCTCGCTTCACATATGAATGACCAACAATCCAGACATTGTTCTTAGTTGTTTCTTGGTCGCTGCTCCGTGCTGATGAATATTGGCGATGCCCGACGACAAATTCCTCCCCTGCGTAACAGGTCTGAGAAACTGTAAGAGAGCGGAAAAGAGACCAAGCGTGAGTGACAGGTAATCATAGCATGTCAATCCGAACATAACGTTTATAGCAGTCTGACGACCACCTCCCAATTGTCTTCACTCTTTCCACTGGGAGGCCCCCCGCCACCGCCTCAGTTGCTGCCCCAATCCTGAAGGAATGAGACCCAAAATCTCTAGGATCAAGACCAGCTTTTGTGACCCCTATTTCGAACACTCTCCTGAATTGATACCTGGTCAAGGGGCTCCCGTCGGCGTGACAGAGCAACGCCCTGCGTGCTGAACCGACCAATCGTCCCATGAGTGACTCCACGTGCCTCACCGGGCAGCACGGGTTGGCGGGGGCCCGTTGCAGAACTATGGTGTGACCCCTAGCTTCTTGATCGGTCTTTGATTTCTGGATGACTACCCACATGGTGTCACCCCTTATCGTCACCCCAGCCTTCTGCAAGCCACCAAGTATGTCAGTTTTAGATCCTGCCACAAGTTCACTAATTCTCAGTGCCCCATAAAATGCCAGAGAGAATGCCGCCCTAAAAAGAAGCACTTCCCACTCCGAGTTACAAACCATCTCCAGCGTGCCCAGTAAGGCTGTTAGCCGGGCCAACCCCATGGGCTTCCTCTTATCCTTTTGGTGTCCCTGAATACGGCGCCATCCCCTTAAAGCCTTGCGTATCATAAAGGTATTGGTGGGATCCCGAAAGCCCCTAGCTTGCGCGAAGAATGACACAGCTGCCCTATGTCTGGTTGCCGCTGCCACTGAGCGCCCCTCTTTGTGCATCCATTCTAAGTAGGCTGCAAACCCATCCTCCTTCGCCCAAAGCACTTCCCACTGCGGCCCCAAGAAAGAACAATAAGACAGAAACGCCCCTTCGTACGCCGTCTTGGTCCTGGGGGCTAAGCTAGCGACCACGAGGTCCTGTAATCTGGGGCACCAATCTGCCAAAGTACCGCTGGGAAGTGTGCTGGCGAGGGGTCTGCTGTGGGGAGATGTTCCCTGAAAACCTGCATTTTGAAGCGAGAAAGGGAGTCAGCAGCATTGTTTAAAACACCAGGGACATGTTTGGCTCTAAAATTAGCATTCAGTTTAAGGCACCGCAGAACAATCTCTTTGATCAGGCGAAGTATGAAAGGACACCGCGCCCCCTGCTGATTGATACATTCCACCACCGTCATGTTATCCGACCAAAACACCACTGATTGATTACATAGGTGTTCGGGCCAAACCATCAGTGCCACCCATATTGGAAACAGTTCCAGGAAGCCAATGTTGCCGAGCAAACCCCATGTGTTCCATTCTTCTGGCCATTGTTGAGCGACCCACCTATTCCCTAGGATGGCACCAAAGCCCACACTACCGGCCGCATCAGTCCACAATCCCAACTCCGCTGATGTAGTGAGCGGGCCGGGCCAGACCACCCTACCGTTAAAATCCTCCAGGAATGCCATCCAAATAAGCATATCCTGGCGAATTTCAGACGATAGGCGCGTGCGGTGGTGCTTTTCCCTCAGCCCCTTCATCGCGTGCGCGATGGAGCGAGAGAAAGGGCGAGCCATTGGGATGATTCTTAGTGCGAAATTCAGTTGTCCTACGACCTCCTGTAATTGCTGCAAAGTGACCTTCTCCTTCCGAAGGCATAACTGTAGCGACGTCTTGAATTTGCGCACCTTATCCTTAGGTAGTCTGAAACATTTCTCCATTGAGTCAATCTCGATGCCCAGGAATTCCAAGCAGGTGGTCGGGCCCACCGTCTTCCCAGGCGCAAGCGGGACCCCAAAAGCCCGCATGAGCACGCAAAATTCCTGCAATGCTAGTGCGCACTCCTGAGAACCCGCGGTACCGAGGAAGAGGAAATCATCTAAGTAATGCATGACCCTTTGATGGCCTGTCGCCTGTCTCATGGCCCATTCCAGAAATGAACTAAACATCTCAAAGTAGGCGCAAGAAATAGAACAACCCATAGGCATGCATTTGTCCATGTAGAACCTATCCCTAAAGGCGAAACCTAAAAGATGTTGGTCCGCCGGGTGGACTGGGAGGAGGCGGAAGGCGGACTCTATGTCTGATTTCGCCATCAACGCCCCGGGTCCCGTGGCCTGTAATAAGGTCACAGCCTGATCAAAAGAGGCGTACTTAACACTACAGATACCTTCGTCAATGGCATCATTCAGTGAGGCCCCCTTTGGCGCTGACAGGTTATGAATCAATCTGAATTGCCCCTTCTCTTTCTTGGGGACAACTCCCAGTGGGGAACACACAAAATTGTGTACAGGCACTGTAGAAAAAGGGCCAGATATCCTACCTAAGGAAAGCTCCTTGTCAATTTTGGCGGCCACAACAGCAGGATTGTGTGTGACTGATAATTGATTCCTACAGTGCGCACTGCCTGTGTATCCCCCGGCCGGGATCCTAAAACCTTGGGAAAAACCTTCCTGAAGTAGGGTGGCCGCTTTGTGGTCAGGGTATCTGTTCAAGAATGGAATCATCGCCACCACATCCACTGGAGTGGGGGGGCGTGCCGTGTCTGACTTATAGTGGCCTTCCCCTGCCCCTCTGTCCCGTGTTACCTTGCTTGGACCTACAGGTAGATTCTGGGTGAGAGGGGTGCCCACAGGAGGCACATGCATGCCTAAACTTACACGCGGCCCTTGTGCAGGTACGCTTATTAAAATCCCAGCACACCCCTTTCTTTTCTGGCCCACCTGCCCTAAATTTCCCAGGCACTTCACTCGTTTGGGGGGGCCGAAAGGGCTGCTGTGGTCTAGTGAACACCCTGCCCGCACCGAACTGAGGGGGAGGTGCAGTGTCAGAGAACTGTTTATGCCAGGCCATGGAATCTACTGTGTCCCATGGTAATGCTCTATTGAATTCCAACGCCTTTCTAAAATTCACATCATAACCCTTCCATGCTTCCCCAGAATACTGTTGACTCCACCCCACAATCCTGCTTGAATAGCAGGCCAAAGCAGCCTGCAGATCTGGAGGACGCTCAGCCTTAACTGCAGTGAAAACGGCCCATGCTTGCATCCAATTATTGAGATTTTCTTCGACCCTGAATCTAGTACACTGTGCCCTCCATTCACTCGGGAGCATCCACTCTTTCAGTGCTTTCGCTTGCTCCATTTCCCTATTATCCAATAATAAAGAATAAATGTACACATATTTATCAGCCCAAATCATTTCTTTGACAGCTAAAGACACATGTTGAGCTAGATTTTCGCTCCTGGAAGGTACTACGCCGTCCCCCAAGAGCGGCAATGCCACTTCCTTACCAAGTGCGGGCACCGGGGGCGGCTGCCCTTGTACTCCGTCCAGCTGGGGAACACTTGAACCTGCAAGGGGAGAAGAAACTGGCGATGCAACACTGTCGGCGATCGGTGCCGATCTTATTTTTTCCATGAACCTTGCCGCCTCTGCCGCATAATCTGCTGAATTCGGGAAGGCTCCTCCTTTTTGGAGCCATGGCATCATGGCTGTCAAGTGAGATAAGAATTCGGGTGGCATTGAATCTACGTTACCCCCCGGGACAACAGGTACCACTGGGGTTATGCCCATTGGTCCTGGCACCGCTGGCAGAGCGGGTATCGGGTGTGGCCCGCCTGCCCCCGGGATTGCGGGCACCGGTGCGGAAGCAGCCCCAGCGTCTACTGGTAGACCTGTCGGCACCGGCACCACAGGGGCAATGGGTGTGGGCACCTGCGGGGGTGGGACCACCGCGGGCGGTGCGGCGGGAAACGCATCCCCTGGGACTGGGGTATGTACCGCCTCCTTGGGTCTTTTGGACCTAGGTTTCCCTTGTGGGGTGACAAATTCACCTCTTGGCACTGGTGCCACCCTCTTGCGTACTGGTCTCCCGGACGGGCCTGGTGCCTCGCCATCTCTATCCTCCAACCGGGCTTCCCGCTCCTTAATTTGTCCCAGCTGTTGTTTAATGTCGCTCATCTCCCGCATCATAGCCCGCATCATAGCCTCCATGTTGGACCCCCTTTTTCCACCCCTTGGACCTGGCATGATGCTTAACCTTACAAACCCAACAAAACACCCGCTGCCTACTTAATTCCCAACAGGTCAACTGTGTGTACCTTTCAGATGGAGGGTCACCAGGGGGCTTTCAGCACCATGCAACGGCGACCGCAACACTAGCGGCTTGTCCGCTTATGTAAGGGGTGAGTAAACCTAATGTAGACCCACCCGGCGGCCACCAGGAGCGATGAATGCTAGCCCCCCGTACCCCTCTTACCGACCAGTCCTTTGTCCTAGCCCGCGATAATGTTCTGTAGCTCTGGTCCACACCACTTTGGGTGTTGGATGCTCTCACGTCCTGTCCGCTAGTGAATGGCCCCAAAAACGTCGTTAAATTGCCTGGAATTGAGACATGTATTAGTACAGTGTAATGAAACAGGGGCAGATTTAGGGAAACCAAGTTAGAATACAAGGAGACAATTGAATCCCCCTGTTACCTCCCTGTTGCTGTGCACCCCAAAACCAGTAATATCAGCACAAATCACCACAGTATCCCTCTTAAAAAACGGCCCCACCTAAAGTAGACAGGCAAATAATGCAACCTGTACATGCACTGTACTAAACACTTTCCAAAATGTCACCTAGTTTTCAGTAAATTGCACGCTTTGTGTCCCACCCCAGTACAAAGGATTATAAATCAAACACTGCAGAGTGGCGTGAAAAACGATTAGATAGATGCACCTATGCAATGCTTTCAATCAAAATTGCTTCATAGGGAAAGTAATGACCATGTAAGAAATCGCCCCTTGTGTTCTACACAGTCACCTCGCTTTTCTTACACTCTGTACACCTTCCACGTGAGGTCCCCCATCCAGGTGCTGCCCTGGTCGACCCTGCTTCGCGCCCTTTAGTAAATTGTGCTCGCGAGCGGTAAACAATTGTTTTAAAAGTAGCGTCGACTTAAAGAGTTAAAAACAATCATAAGGCCTTTGCAAAGTTGCCCTGAACAGTTATAAAATTGAGCACAGTTTACAAAGTGAGCGTCACCATACAGCGCTTCTATAATCCCCCTTCGCCAAGCGCACAGTCCCCGTAAAGCCGGCTGGACGGTCAAGCGAGCTCCTACCCCGCCGCGTTACAACTGAGTCAGCCGTTCAACAATTACACGGTCAGGCGCGCTCTTTCCCCGCCGCGTTACAACTGGTAAGCGGTTCAAACAATTAGCGGTTAGGCGAGCTTTAGGCGGCACCTCATGCGCCTGCTTCCGCGAGCCCTCCCCAATCCCGCACAATACCTCACTCGGCCACAGCGGCCTGTACCACGCCTCGAAAAGGGTCTCCAAACGCCGTGGACCGTCGGGCAGGTAAAGGACTCCACGCGGCTTGCTCAGCGCGGACTCGGGCTACCCCTCGGAAAACGCCGAACGACCAAAGCCCGCAGAGTCTTGATCCGCCAACCAGGATCGCCGCAAACCGCTCCCTCCAGCCTGTGATCCGGAATCCCTGTGAAAATAAAGTAAAACCGTTAAAAAACAAAGAAGCCCCGAACGCGGGGCACAACGTTCAGCGAGGGAGCGTCCAGGGACAAGGGAGTCTCCTGGGCGCTCCCTACTTCTTATTCCCGAGGGGCCAGGTGGCCCCTCCTCACGCCCGCCCCCCCCGACCCGGAACCAGTCCATTGATTCCGGGTCAGGAGGGGCGCCGGCCAATCGGCGGTGGGCCGCGCCCCCAGGGCACGCCCCCACCGTCGAAGGACCCGAGGGGAGAAGGGGTGAGGCGGTCGCCGCGCCGCCATGCGTGCGGGGGGGCCGAGGGCCCCCCCTTTTCATTTGGTCGGGAGAAGCCACGAGCAGAGCAGACGTAATACATTTCCAACTTTAAGTTAAAGTAACTTTATTAAAAGTAGCTCTGTATACTGCACCTTTTGCATGATCACAAGAGTTGCCATATAGCCACAGCCATCTTGACGGCAGGAGAAGTGTTCACGTGCTGCTCCATGCTCAGGGTTAGCTCGACCTCTCCCTCCCTAGGATCATTGTACACGCTCACATTGTCCAGTGGTCGCACTAATGTTTCCACCCAGGGCAATAACACCCAGTGCACTGTGCGTATGCATGTGGAATGTGAGGAATGGCTTGGCCAATCAGCTTCCCTGAAACTCAACCATGAATTACAAGTGCGAGCTTGTAACCACTGACAGCTGAGATGCCGAGTGTCCAGACAAGGGCCAGGAATGTCAGCCCGCTTGCATGGCGAAATGGTGGTGTGGGAAATAAAATGTGTGCTTCTATACCCATACACCTTAACCAAACTACAGCTGGAGGGGTGTGAACAAAGTGAACATGGGCAATGGAAGGGGGTGGTGACAAAGTGAATATGGACAACGGGAGGGGGTGGGAAGAAAGTGAACAAGGAAAATAGGTGGGGACAGGATCAAAATTAATATAGACAATGGGTGGGGGCGGGAATAAAGTGAACATGAACAACTGGAGGGGTGGGAACAAAGGCAACACAAACTACGGTGGAGGGGGCAGAAGCAAAGAGAATATGGACAATGGGAGGCGGCGGGAACAAAGTCAACACAGACAACAGTAGGGGGACATAGTGATCCTAGACAACGGGAGGGCACATGAAGAAAGGCAACACAAACTAGGGTGATCACTAGAGTTGCCATATAGCCACAGGCTGTAGAGCTTCCAGCCATCTTGACGGCAGCAGAAGTGTTCACGTGCTGCTCCATGCTCAGGGTTAGCTCGACCTCTCCCTCCCTAGGATCATTGTACACGCTCACATTGTCCAGTGGTCGCACTAATGTTTCCACCCAGGGCAATAACACCCAGTGCACTGTGCGTATGCATGTGGAATGTGAGGAATGGCTTGGCCAATCAGCTTCCCTGAAACTCAACCATGAATTACAAGTGCGAGCTTGTAACCACTGACAGCTGAGATGCCGAGTGTCCAGACAAGGGCCAGGAATGTCAGCCCGCTTGCATGGCGAAATGGTGGTGTGGGAAATAAAATGTGTGCTTCTATACCCATACACCTTAACCAAACTACAGCTGGAGGGGGTGTGAACAAAGTGAACATGGGCAATGGAAGGGGGTGGTAACAAAGTGAATATGGACAACGGGAGGGGGCGGGAAGAAAGTGAATACCGAAAACAGGAGGAGACAGGCTCAAAATGAATATAGACAATGGGAGGGGGTGGGAATAAAGTGAACATGAACAACGGGACTGGTGGGAACAAAGGCAACACAAACTACGGTGGGAGGGGCAGGAGCAAAGTGAATATGGACAATGCTAAAAGAAAGAGCGGGATCAAAGCACTGATTCCGGCACTGTTCTAAAAACTCAATAAAAAGATCAAGTCTTAAATCAAAAAAAGTTGTGTCTGGCCTCGCTTTGGGAAAATTGTTGAAAAAAATTCAATACTTATGATGAATATTGTATAATGTCTATCATGTTATGATATATGCAACATTTTCTATATCAGAAGGGTGCAGAGCCACAACTTTGTGCACTGAATATGGACAATGGGAGGGGGCGGGAACAAAGTCAACACAGACAACAGTAGGGGGACATAGTGATCAAGGACAATGGGAGGGTATGGGAATAAAGGCAACACAAACTAGGGTGGGAGGGTGTCAGAAACAAAGTCAACACTGATGGTGCTCAAAGATAGAAGCAGAGCTCAGAGCACAAACAGGGAAAAGAAAAAGTAGTGCCTGGAAACTATGTATGGTCACATATCCAAAGGATCCATGAAGCAGGGTCAGTACCCAGGGAGGGAACAAAACAACTCAAGGCAGTACAAATGTACTCTGCTTACAAACAAATCCTATGGAATTTGTAAAGGTGGACCAAGCAACCAATGAAAAGAAGTGGGCGTGTGGTGGGTGTGTTCAAACTCCACAGAAGGATTACAGCATGCCTGGCAGAGCAGCGTATGTGCTCTGCTTCTAGGCGCGACCTAAAAAGAGAGAGGGAAGGGTAAGCTTAAAGACAACAGCAAACACTAAGCTCTTGCCTTTAATTTCAACTGACGGAGTTCTTTAGAGTTTAGTAGAACTGGTGAACTGACAAAACTGGGTGTTTCACCTGCCCTGCCAAATCGTAATTTCTCCACCTCAGTTAAAAGTGGGGTAAGTGTCAGGATCTGTGATGTGAGAGCTTCAGCTTGTTCTACTGATCAAAACCTCTTTCTGGCCACATATCTGCCACATGGTAGCCTGACCAATGTGTCTGAAAGCAAGCCAGGGTTGTACTTGTCTACAGGGCAATCAGAAAGTGCCCGATGGGCTGGTCTGACAGGTCTGAGTATGGGCCCATTGTTTGGCTATTTGTGGGACTGTATTATGGTCTGCTGGGCCGGTATTTACTGTTGATTTCCCTAACATTAAAACAAACATTGTCTTCGGCAAGCCCAAATCCAGGTAGTCTTCCATACCTTGCAAACACATATGTACTGTGTCTTTAGAAGTTCAAAACTGCCCCTATTAGAAAACATGGGCTACTTTTTTAACTATCTAATACACTAATGGTAGTCACTTTTATTTTTTTGCCCAAGCCTAGTTTCTTTTCCAGTCCGACCCTGAATGCAGCTCTTTTGAGGGCAAGCTTTTCAAAGCATATTTTCCTTGTTTGGTACCTACTGGGATGAGAAATCATCAGTGGCCTCAAGGCTGAGAGAATATTCCCTGCGCATTATGGCCTGTCTCTGAAAACGATTCTAAACTCCATTGCAAGACTTCAAACTGTTTCAAAATAATTTCACCACATCTCCACCATTCTTAGCAACCTACATTCACTACCATTAGAGCCCAAAATTACATTCAAGATCAGCACCTGGCTTCCAAATCAGGATATGGAACAGACATTTTTATCAACAACAGCACAATCAGTTAGCTCTTTGTAAGCAAGCGGATCCCAAAAGTCACTTACTCGTACTGTCTTACTAAATATACACGCTTACATTGTTTTATCAATTTTAACCACACCCATTGTGATGTCCTTACTTTGAAGATGTATGTAAAGCAAAGCAATTCACTGCAATTAATTTGTAGGCTCACATTTTTAAGAATAGTCGAGAAATAACAACTGCATTGTCTATATTCCTCAACATACAATGTCCCTCTTCCCTATAGTAATTTAATGCCCTTTCCTGCTCGTTGCTCTTATGTATTTCTTTTTACGTTACTCCAGAGGTGAAGTTCTGTGGCTGTTAAGTTACTATAACTTGCAGCAACGAAAACCCTCGGAAATTGTAGTGCGCAAACAAACTATACAATAAATGCCTTTGAAAATGGAAACAAAGTGGGGGGCGTGGTTTGGACGCTGGAGAAAATGGCCGCGTAGGTTTATACCTCCTCCCGAGGTTCCACTTTACTACGGCATTAAAAGGACTAAACTTGGCACAAACTCAGAGCTGACCACCAGATTTGTCAACCGGAATGTGAGGGCTACCGGTTACCTGAATTTGGCGGCGTTTCACCGTCTCAAGGGCAAACGACAGGCTTGAACTCAGCTCGACCGTTACCTCGCCAAAAAACAGTATCTGCCTGCAATGAGGAAAGCCTCCAGGGGTATCGACGTGACTGCAGCCTCGAGACGGCGAGACGGATAGAGACAACCTGCGACCCTAAAGGCCTCCAATCCTACCTGCAAGTAGAGTGCCTACTAAACAAGGGCAGCCGGCATCCGACTTCAAGGTGACGCACGCACAATACCGAAATGGCGGATGCGTTCGGTGATTAAGGTAAGGCGCAATCGAGCATTGATCCGATGCCGCCAGGAACCGCTACAAGGCAACTGGGTACACCGATATGGCACTGCACACCTAGGGACCAGGAACAGGGCTCAGGCTCGATGGTGACGCTCATACACGGCTCATGCGGAAGATATGAGAAAATGGCGGTTGCTGACAGCGCTTAACGGAGGATCGACGAGCTCACAAGCACACATGTGGTGTTCATAAATGTGCACAGAGAGGTAAACGCTGAGGGAACACTGAGTATCGAAGAGGAAGTTACTGAGAATATATTGAGGCTTTACTGCAATTCGCTAAATTTGGAACACAACAGTATTGAAGCTCATACACAGATGGTTGCAGATTGCAGGATATGTGAAAAATGGCGGGCGCTGGCAGCGCTTAGCGGAGGTCGATGAGCTCACAGGCAGAGGAAGTTACTGAGGAGATATTGAGGAGATATTGAAGATTTACTGCGATTCGCTAGAGGTGGAACACAACAGTATTAAAGTCCATATACGGCTGACTACAGGATATGTGAAAAATGGCGGGCCCTGGCAGCGCTTAGCGGAGGTTGACGAAAATACAGGCACACATGCGGTGTTCATAGAATGTGCACAGGGAGAGAGACATTGAAAAAAAACTGAGGAGGACGGAGGAAGTCACTGAGGAGACACTGAAGCCCTACTGCGAGTCGATAGAAGAGGGCACAACAATATTGTCACGTGATGCACGAGACTGAACCTGCAACTGTGCTTAATATCTGACAGGAAGGAGGCACAAATGATAGAAAGGGGGTAGAAGAGCACGAAGATGGCGAGCACGAGAACCTGAAGCTTAACACTGCTGTTACTACCAGGAGGGGGGCAGAGAGATGCAAGATAACACAAATAAGCTCATCATGATCGCCTCACAGCAGTGATGATGCGTGGGTGTACTGAATACCTGCACTCCTGAGCGGGATGTTTGTGTGCTTGGTAATCTGAATCCTATATTACTACATTAATCCTATATTGATCCTATATTGATCCTCTAGTCCTCTAGTACTACTATGTGAATGCTACACCACAGTCCTCAGTGGCATACTACAAACCAGGTAACAGGGGATGAGATCAGGTCGGACGCAGTAGTCTGATGCACGGGCACCACTAAGAGTAAACTGGGAACACACCAATAACTAAGGCAAGGGGTGCCGCTTTTAGAATACCTCTGCCTCCTGACTGAGAAATGCCTTTACTGCAACGCGATTCCTCCTGCGGTTACTGAGGATACTGACGACTTCACGGGGGACACTGACGACCCCTAATACACTGGAATATCCACAACCTTTAGATTCCACGCGCCCAGTGGTGCGAGACCCCTCTTTTATCTTACGGCTGGAGTAATAGGCCATCATGGGTGACAAGGAAACAACGAAAAACCTCAAACGCCTAAAGGCTGAACCACCAAATCCGGTATCGCCCATCAAAGGCAAAAAGGAGGTAAGCGAGACCATGGACATCATACTGAATACATTGGAAGAAGTACGAGACTTGACAAAATCTACAAAAGAGGAGATTGTGGCCATTAGGCAAGACATAAGAGACACTAACTCCAGACTCACCGAAACTGAATCAAGAATTAGCCGCCTCGAGGACATAGAAACCAAGACTTGTGGGGCTCTCAAACACCTCACAATAACCTCGGACCGAACAACGAGGAGGCTCTCCGGATTGGAAGATAGGAATCGGAGAGGGAACCTGAGAATATTTGGCATTCCAGAAGGTTCAGAAGAGGCTCACGAATCATGTGTTGCCTTTTTGGAAACATGGTTCACACAAGCGACCAACCTCACCTTCGTCCAACCACTGGAGTTTGACAGGGCGCATAGGGTTCCAGGCAGGATAACAAAAAAATCAAAAAGGCCCGAGACCTATCATCTGCAAACCCCTGAGATTCAAGCATGTGGAACAAATACTATCCTTCATTCGTAAGAATAACTATGTATTATGGAAGGCGAACAAATTGTACATATCACAAGACTACAGCAAAGAAACTGTCAACATGAGAAAAGCCTTCCTTGCCATGTGTCCACAACTACCTTCACTGGGCCACCAGTTCGGATTTGTCGGCCAGACCAAATTTCGGGTGACCATACAGGGAGTCTCCCACATATTTACGGACCCACAAAAACTCAGGCGACTACTGCATGGGTCAGAAGAGCTATCCATGGACACAACGTCGGTTGAAGCTGCCTGGGCGTTTGGCTCTTGATATAAATGAGTATCCTTTACTTGTAATACCAATTCTCTTCCACTGTGAAGTACTTTCCACAGACTCAATATGTGTCATATATTGTTGATGGCGCTATACGCGCATGTCATCTGCATTGCTTTACTAAATACAATCTGATATGATGTTCGGCTGATTATTATCATTTTACTGTTTTCTTGTTGACTCCACAACCATTGTTATCGTGTGACATCCGTTCTCACGGGCTCAGCATGCATGATTCCCATGGGAATATTTAAGGATATAGTGTATCCGGTGTTGACCTTATGTGCAAATTGTCAGTCACATTACTAAGCGATTCATTGGCAGATATTATTTTGATATGCGTAAACTGCACACTCAGGGTCCAAAAGTTAAAAATGTTCTCAATGTTACAAATGTTGGTACAGTGGAACTGTTACAGCTGGGTTGCCTACCAAGTACTTACTTATACAGTGCTCTGATGTCATCAATATGGCAATGATTCGTAAGTTGTTCTTCATAAGTTGTAAGTTGTTCTTCATATTATTCTAGTCTCCGACCGATTCACCTAAGCCATTTAACCCACTCATACCGCTCACGTGGGTAATGTTATTCCTCATCTGTGATTATTTCAAAAGTCGAACACCAAAAGGCGAACACTTGAATATAATACATTGCAAACCACCGACTAAAACTGACTACTGCATTGACACAGGTACCCGGTGGTCAAGATTACTTTGAAATGTATGCATATGTTAACTAATGTTCAATCAGTTGAATTTGTTCCAAATTTCTGGAAATGATGTGTGTTTTAATAATAATAACTTTATTGCGTGATTTAAAAAAAACCATTGCAAGTACAGGATTTAGAAGATATCTAGAAGTTTCATTTTGAATACATTTAAAAGTTCATTTAAAAAAAAAAAGGGGGATAAGTAATATTCAATGTGGGTAAGTAATATCCGATATGGGTAAAAAAGACGGTGAGGCCTGCCAAGTCATTATACTAACGAGTGACCACAGACACACAAAGTTTTTTTGCTGCGTGATCCATAAATCTTACAAGGGCACAGTTTAATTTAGTGTTCCTCGGATCGAAGCAAGCTAGGACTGCTGCCCTACGTGTTCTTATCATTTTTGTATTCCAGAGATGCTTGAAGAGGGCCCGTCTTTCAGTCAGCAGCTGGGGGCAAAGACAAATGATATGTATTATGTCTTCTTTATACTCCCCGCAAAGTCGGCATGAGTCTCGTCCTTGCTCTCTTTTCCATTTTGGCAAATTAACCAACAAATTAAAAACTCCCAGTCTCAATTTTAAAAAGCTTAATTTCGTGAAATGATGTGTTGGAGGGGCCATGGCAGGGACAACGCTGCTGTTCTCCTAGTCACCATGTCCATCGGCATTGTTCGGGGTGGGGTGGGTGGGTTAGGAGGGGGTAGAAGGGAGAGGGGGGAGGGAGGGGGAAGGGGGGTGTGGTTGGGTTATGGTTTTTCTTTTGTTCCTTGTATTTGTCTTTTTCTTTGATTATGCTTTTACCAATAGTTGCATAACAGTGTCAGGGTGCTCGTACCTCAAATGTTCAGGAGCCATCTTCTCTTACCCTGCGAGGCACATTGCGGTCATTACTTGACTATTAACATCCTCAAACTCAGGCCGAAGGGCCCCAAGCTGTCCAACCACAGTCGCCCTCACACTTTGAACTGGAGGGAGGTTACTTCACACGGGTGTTTTGGTAGCATGATTTATTTGGGTGTAATGGTCTGTCTAACCTATGCTCATGTCTACACCTATAGTTAATACACCCCTAGGGGTCTTAAAGGTAGGACACCTGAAAGTCCTCTCCCTAAATGTAAAAGGTCTTAATAAACCAGTCAAACGCCAGAAAATTCTAGATTATCTACGCAGACAAAAAGGTGATATTGCATTGTTGCAGGAATCCAAACTAGATGGCAAACAATTTCGCACACTTAGGAATAAATTTTCACCGAAGTTACTGGCTCGGAAGCTGTCGGGAAAAAAAACGGGGTGGTAACCCTGATAGCCAAAAAATCCAACATTGAATTGCTTTCATCCACGGCTGATTCCAAAGGGAGGTGGGTCACAACCAAGCTACTGAAAGAAAATACGGATTTTTTTGTAACAAACGTCTATGCTCCAAACAATTGTGACATGAAATTTTGGTCAGATCTGGCGAAACAAATTGATAGCATCCCTGATTCGGCTGTTTATATTCTTGCAGGAGACTTCAACTTCCCCTTTGACCCGACCCTAGACAGGGACTCCCGTTGCTCCTTCCGCAGTAACAGATCACATAAGGCCTTCCTTAACCTATATGACCGATCCCATCTAGTCGACTCATGGAGACTGCAGAATCCTGACGGGAGGGAATACACATTTTACTCTTCCCTTCACGACTCATTCTTGCGAATTGACTATTTATTTATTTTAAAAAACGCAATTCCCAGAATAGAAGATACATCGATAGAACCGAGAGTACTATCCGACCACTCCTGCATCACACTAACCGTCTCTGATATAAAACCATCGACTCGTCAATCACTTTGGCGCCTTAATGATGAAGTCCTCGAACATGATCAACATCGAGCCACCATTGAAACGACTATCAGGGAATATCTGGAACACTACACTAGGGGCGACACCACTGACTTGACTCGGTGGGAGGCGTTAAAAAGTACAATCAGAGGGGTCATTATTAAGATTAAATCTGCCATGAACAAAAACCACACTAGGAAACTAGAGAATCTAGAAAAAGAAATATCTATTTTGGAAGCTAGGCATCTGCTAGATAAGAAATACGAGACACTTAATAAGCTGGCTAACAAAAAATACGAATACAATAAAATAGTGAGTGAGAGAGCAGGTGTATGGCTGAACAGAAGAAAACAATTCAAACTATGTGAGTCAAATAAATCCGGGAAAAGTTTAGCAGCCTATCTTAAATTCAAAATACAGAAAAACACGATTAACTCCATCGTGGACCAGTCTGGTGTGGTCCACTCCGATCCTATTAAAATTACAGAGATATTCAAAGACTTTTATGAACGCCTTTACGCCAAAAACACGGGAATCGAAAGTAACAAGATTAAAGACTACTTAGGTAAATGCAGACTACCGTCTCTCTCCCCGGAAGAGCAAGCAGACATTAACAGTCCAATTACTAACCTAGAAGTAGAAAAAGCGATAAAAACGCTCAAATGTGGGAAGGCCCCAGGACCCGATGGGTTTTCTGCCAGGTTCTACAAATGTTTCTCCTCTGTAGTATCACAACCACTCCTTCACATGTTCCGGGAAATAAATGAGACAGGAGAGACAAAAGGGACACTATCGGAAGCCATCATTGCGGTATTACCTAAAGAAGGGAAGGATCCAACACTACCCAAGAACTATGGGCCCATTTCACTTATCAATCTGGACTGCAAGATTTTAGCCTCAATTTTAGCCAACCGCCTCCAGACGGTCCTACCAAAACTCATACACTCATCCCAAGCAGGGTTTTTGAAATACAGGCTGTCCAGCGACAACACCAGGACCTTAGCACACGTGTTAGAGAAAGCAAAACTTCTCACCACCCCCACCGCAGCAATTACACTCGATGCCGAGAAGGCATTCGATAAAGTGGACTGGATGTATTTGGAGGCGGTTCTAAATAAATTTAATCTGGGATCATCGTTTATAAGGTTGGTCATGTCCCTTTATTTCTGTCCTTCAGCAAGGGTCAGAGCAGGGGGTCCTTCTCATCGTCATTCCGCCTGCACCAAGGCACCAGACAGGGATGCCCCCTCTCCCCGTCACTGTTCTTATTGGCCATAGAACCATTCCTATACCATATTAGGTGCAACAAAGATATCTCAGGCATTCCTTTTAACAATTGCACCATAAAAATAACGGCTTATGCAGATGACGTCCTAGTCGTATCAGAGAAGGCGGATGAGACTATACCGGCCCTCCTGAACACTATTGAGGAGTTTTCCAAGGTCTCTGGATATAAATTAAACAAAGACAAAACGGAAGTCAAATTACTCAACAACCTAGGAAATAAAGAAATTCTAGGGGATTCTGGCCTGATGTGGCAACCAGGTTTCTTCAAATATTTAGGTTTGGATTTTGATAGGGACCTAATATCCACATTAAGAACTAACGAAACTATACTACTGAAGAAAATCTCCAATTTACTAGACGGGTGGTCTCCAAAATATTTATCCTGGTGGGGTAGGGCTAAGCATGAGCGAAAAATCCGCTCCGATCGCGGATTTTGCGGATTTTCGGTAAATCCGCGATCCGCGAACTCTCGCGAATTTACCGAAAATCCGCAATTCGCGAGCGGCGGATTCCTCGGTCAAAAGTTCACGCCTTGCTGGTCTGTAACTAATTTACGATGGCGCCGGCAAGCTGCCAGCGCCATCCTAAAGTTACTTAATTAGCTTCAGCAGGAAGCTCTAATAGATAAGATAAAGCAGGGGCTCGAGCGCCTGCTTTATGTTACCAATTAGAGCTTCCTGTTGAAGCTAATTTAGTAACTATTTTAGGATGGCGCTGGCAGCTTGCCGGCGCCATCGTAAATTAGTTACAACAGGCACAAAACGGTGGTGTCTTCTTGAATAAATATGAAGGGCAGGGTTTATTCTGGCACGACGGTCCTGGCACAAAAATTACACCTCAACAGGAAGCACTTACAGATATCAATACAGCATGTGCCCTAGTTGAAGCTTTAATTCAGTGACTCATTCATCAGCCCAAAAACAATCCTGAGCGTTGTGGAGGCTGGGCAGGTGTGCCTTCTTCCCAAATATACCGTCGAAAATCAGCTGTGACGCTGGATACAGGCCTTTGCATCTTTGACCTTCACGAGCGCAATCCCCGTGCTGTTCTGTGACCAGGAGCTTCTGTCTCTACATCTGTTGCTCTGATCAGTCTCTGACCTTTTATACACACAAGAGGCATGTGCACTCGCATGGAAGCCCCGTCCGTTTGGCCCTGCCCACACACTCGAGGTGTGCACCGTCTTCCCGCCATTTACCCACTATGATAGGTCACTCAAGGGACCCCTGCGCCCTTCGGCGCGATTGCATAGTAACACACACCTGGTCGCTGTTGACAACTCTCGGGCACTTTAGGTAGCTGTAGTGTAGTAAAAGCACTATACATTTACCCAACGAGGTAGCACTTACTGATTATCCAGTAGAAAGTACTCCAGTTGAGTAGAGGTATGGCACAAAACGGTGGCGTCTTCTTGAATAAATATGAAGGGCAGGGTTCAATCTGGCACGATGGTCCTGGCATGGAAGCCCCGCCCCCAAATCCGCCGATCCGCAAAATCCGCAGATTTTGCGGATCCACGATCCGTGAATTCGCAAATTCGTGAATCGTGGATCCGCAAAATCCGCCCATGCTTAGGTAGGGCTGAAACCCTGAAAATGATGGTCACCCCCCTGGTAAACTACGTAGCAAGTATGTTGCCAATGTCCTTTTCAGAAGAGTTCATACAGAAGGTAGACAAGCTATTTGGTATATTTTTGTGGCAAGGGAAGAAGCCCAGGATATCAATGAAAAAGCTACAACTAGCTAAAGAAAAAGGCGGCCTGGGTCTCCCAAACTTCAGACATTACCAAACTGCGTTCCTCTGTAAACAGGACGCACAATGGTTATGCGACGACTCAACATACACCCCACTGTGGCTGGAAATTGAAAGAGCCATCATTGGTAATATTCCCCTCTCGGCACTACTAACCATGGACCTCTCACACCTGCTCCATTCCAAATACATTCTACTAAACACGAGACGGGCCCTCCTGAAACTTGACCAATCACACCACACGGGCCTAAAGGTTAAGAAATCCACCTCCATCGCCTTATGGCATAATCCCATGCTGAAAATCAATGGTGAACCTCTCCGATGGGTACACTGGTCCAACAAAGGCATCAACCTAGTGATCGATCTGTATGTAGGAAATAACTCACTACCTTTCTCTTCAATCCAAACCACACATGGTCTTGCGCCAATAGACCTTTATGACTTCCTAAAATTAAAAGCGCTTCTGTCTGCTTGCTCCTTGACGCCTTCGGTCCCTTGGCTTTGGCACAAAATCACCCGTTTCAGGATGGCAGGGCACTTTGTCTCAAAGGTTTACAAACTTCTTCTTCCCCAGCCCCAGAAAACACACAGGAAAAATGAGATAAGATGGGAAGCTGAGCCCAATACTACGGGACTGACTTTTGATTGGGATGTTATTCACACCACTGCATTCAGGAACAAGATCTCCCCTATATTGGCACAAACTAAATACGTGATAATCAACAGAACCTACTGGACACCAGGGAAGCTATTTAAACTTCATCTAAAAGACAGCCCTAAGTGCTGGAACTGTGACTCTGGAGTAGGTGACCTGGCACACATGCTTTTTAATTGCCCCTCCTGGGGAAAATACTGGGAAAGAATATTTGAATGCATAGGACATGTATTTGGTATAAAGCCTGCGAGGGAATTTGCGTACATCCTACTAGGAGTCCTTGACCCGCAATTGACAAATGCTACAGACCGACAGCTCATTGATTTATTCCTTACTTTAGCATGCAAAGTAGTGTTATGTAAGTGGAAGAGCGCCTCCGAAGCGTCGTTCAAAATGTGGCAAGAGTGGTTGTCCTTTTTAAGAGGGGCTGATAACCCGGCCCTACACTTCTTCCCAGGGAGCGTTTCCCATAAGAAACTATGGAAATCGCTTGATGCTTCCTCCTTTTCATTTGACCCACCTTAGTGTGCTGGTGCAGAGTCTGTATCACACTCAATGTCGGCATTACTCACACACCAATCTCAGGTTAATATCCCCACACACCAACTGAATTGTGAGGTGCCTATAGATGCCAAGGCCATAAGATCCTGGACAAATGTATTTTGCATTGATATGTACACTGTATATGCAATTATATATGTATTTACTGTGCAACGCTTGTTTATTTGCCTTTCGTATGATTTTGTTAGAACTCGGCATTAGGTATGTCTGTACTTTGTTTAAATATGTAAGCAACTTCCTCCAACTTATTACATGATTTAATGTAACCACATGCTTTATTTTCCTTTTGCCTTATTATTGCATTCATTCAGTCATTGTATTTTATTGTCTTTATTATACTTTATTGTCCAGTCCTTTTCTATTTCCTTTTCATAATAAAAACGATTTGAATTAAAAAAAGAAAAAGGAAACAAAGTTGAGTCAATGATGAGCTATAGTAGGGTAATAAAATGACTGCTGAAGTTTGGTTAATTTTACATGTGGCTACTCTAGCGCATGCCAATGAGGATGGCTCAGTGAGCAAATATACAGGTTTGGGGTTAAATAATACTTACTAAACAAAGATGTGTTTGGGTAAAGAATTGAGGAGGAACATTTCTAATGATGGGTTTGTATGTATTTATGTGTGGGAACGCTCAAGCAATTTGTGTAGTCCTCAAGAAAGAAGTAAGTCTATCGCAAGTTCCAAAAGGCACTGAGATAATACTTTGGTGAAAAGTTGTTTGAGATTAAAGAGATTGCTGTTTGATTTAACAAGGTATTGTGAATGGCAATTATCTTAAACTACTTTTTAAAATGTAATTTGATTAAGGGAAGAATAGATATAAAATGCAAATTGGCTATAGAAAACGTAAGGTGTTTTTTTACTTTGGATCCCGAAGCATTTTGTAAGCAACACACACTATGTTTCTTACATTGAAAATGGAAAGTGAAATTACTGTGCACTGACAACTACCTATCCTATCCCAATCACCACCACCACCACCTCAGTACTGGTATGATTGTTTATGAGCAGGACTGGACAGAACCAGTAGTTTTACTTTCAGAAGAAGACATTTCAGACCCTGGAAATGTTAGGTTTTTGCAACTGGTATTCTGTGTTGAACGGCCGCGGCCGGTAGTGGGAGTACCGGCCGGGCAGTGACGTGGGGAGGGGGAGGGGCAGGGTGGGGGGTAGTAATGTATGGATTCTGGACCTTAACAGGTAAGTAAACATGAAAATAAATAAAACAAATTTCGTTGCGCGCACTGCATCGCATTTGGTGATGCAGTGTGCGCAACGAAATTCGTTTTATGTATTTTTATGTTTACTTACCTGTTATGGTCCTGAATCCATACATTACTACCCCCCACCCTGCCCCTCTCCATGTCACCGCCCGGCAAGTACTCCCACTACCAGCCGCGGCTGGTGTTGAAAGTGTTTGGGCTATACAGAGGCCTCCTCCACACCATCTTTCTGGGTGAATAGGAACTCAATGAATAAGAAATGGACCGGTTGTTGACATTAGAGAGAAGAGATACTCTGCCACATGCATCAACGGAAGGAATTGCGATTCCTAAATAGCTATTTTTAAGGAATCGCTATTTAGGAATCGCAAAAGCCTATGCATGTAGGAATCGCTATAAAAATAGAGATTCCTACACATTCCTTAATTGCTTCTCGCAAATTGCTGATCGCAATTAAGGAATGCTGTCCCATTCATTCCTATGGGCCTCCTGGCCCATAGGGATGAATTGGAGATTGCATGAGATTGCATGAGCAATTTGAGAGTACCAGTAGGTACTCACAAATTGCTCATGCAATTTCAAGGGCACAAGGTTGTAAAATGACACCCTGTTACACCCCTGAAATTGATCTGTGCACATTAGTTGCACACACACATGCGCTAAGGGCATGTGTGTGCGTAACATGAAACTTTGAAAAATGCACAAAAGTGCATTTTTCAAAGTTTTTTCAAATTACCATGAAGTTCAACTTCATGGTAATTTGCTACTTCTATTAGCGATATCGCTAATTTTTTAACTTTCATGCATTGCATTTAAGGAATCTCAATTTGGGATTCCTCAAATACAATTGCTATTTAAGGAATCGCAATTTAGAGATTCCTTAAAAAGCGATTTTTGCATTTGGGATGCATCCCAAATGCAAAAATACTGGTCGCAAAGAGGCAGATTTTGAGAATCTGCCCGTTTGCGACCGGTATTTACTTTGATGCATGTGCCTGACTGTGCTTCAAGGGACAATTGTGCAGGGTTTCCCACTATATTATGCACAAGAGAAAAAGATTTGACTAGCAAGGATAGAATGGGGGCCAGCAGTGTAAATCGGTTAGCCGACAACTATTCCAGGCAAACAGAACTCAACTAAATGCACACCAGGTAAGATCGACTACTGTAACATTATGGAATGTATATCATTTGATAGATTAGATCAGCCTGAAAGTGAGAAAACAAACTATTTACATATAGCAAAGTTCCCTAATTCCTTGAACACAGCCAACCAAATGCTTCCCATTCCCTATGAATGGGTGCAATACTGAGTACACAAACAGACTCCATTGACACATAGATAAGATGTCTGGTCAAATGTGGTGGATCCAGCGTGATGAAGTGATACGGATGTGATGGGCTGAATTCATGAAGGTTAGGAAATCACAGTTAATTCTTAGCCC
The DNA here is from genome assembly GCF_964261635.1 of Lissotriton helveticus. Classification (NCBI taxonomy): domain Eukaryota; kingdom Metazoa; phylum Chordata; class Amphibia; order Caudata; family Salamandridae; genus Lissotriton; species Lissotriton helveticus. The sequence goes on along the minus strand of NC_136067.1, from coordinate 1,070,448,333 downwards.
TAATCAAGATGACTGGAACAAGCAACTCAGGAGTCCGGGGTTGCTCAGGAATACAGGATCTAGAAAGGCGTTCAGTCTGTGGATAGATGGGTAGCAAGGACCTATCCTGGGCCTTCCCTGGCATTGGAATAGGCACTTTCCAATATCTCATTGTAGAGAGAGGATACCACTATATCTTGTGCCCATTTCAGGCACAAGAGGTGCTGTATAGGTGGTTAGCCTTATTATAATACCAGCCAATAACACCCCTGTTATCACCATCGGCAACACACTTTACAGCACCATCTAATTCACCACTACCCTCTCCCAGGCAAAATACAGTGAAACCTCTTGATCATTCTCTATGCACCATCCAGAGAGACCATCCAGTCATACTCACCTCCTCTGAACACTTAATCTTCCGAGTCACTACCTAGTATCCAGTGAACTACCATATCTTTCAACTACTGCATCACACCCAAAGGCACCCTTCCCTGACTGCTTGATCATAAACCTTCCAATCTTCCCAGTTTCCACCATCTTCTTGATATCCAGTTACTGTCTTCCTTACAACACCTTTATTATAGACCAACCAGCTTTTACTCCAGACTCCACTCTACCATGCCTTCTCCATCCTAGCCACCCATAGTTCTATTTGGTATCCAAGTGGGCTGCATGATGGGTCTGTCCAGTAGGAAGATTGTGACGTACTACGTATCTGTTATGGGATCAGTGCTTAATTTGAGATGGTGGGGCACACCCGCAATTATTTGTGGGGACAGGCACTTATTTTTCCTCATCAAACTTTAACCCAGAGGAAATGACTGAAAGACACAAGAGGGGAAAGAAGGTAAAAGACAAAGACGGAAAAACAGTGTCAACGAAAAATAAAGCACAGGACCAAACCCTCGACCTACTGGCAGCATCAAGTCAATGATGGAATGCTACTGACTTACCCTTTAACTATTACATTCTGTTGCAGGTCATATTTTCATGTTAATTTCAAAAAGGCATTATTTCAAATGTAGGTTAATAATCAGTTTAGCAAGAAGGGATAATAATCAAACAAATTGAAGAGTCTATAAAATGAATGTCTCACATGCAACACTATCCTTTCTTTACCTTTTCTGAGGTGAAGTTTCTTCTAATCGAGAGGTAAGTGATTCCTTTATCCTGGTCATCAGTTCATTGTTTTTATTGTGAACCTTCATCTCAATGTCCCAGCAGAAGCATCGCCATTTCTTCCAGTACCGTGCATGGGCCTTGGACTCTTCTTTCTTCTCTTCTTTTGGTGTAGATGTCTCTCGCGTGCCCCAAGAGACCACATGTAAGTTAGCCATTGAGTAGATGGTGAGAAGAAGATAGCCGCTGGGAACACAGATAATGTACAGCAGACCATAGATCAGCAGATGGAACTCTTTTGGGTGCAGCATTGCTGTTACTATGTACAAAAGACTCATGAAAATGAGAAACAATCCAGTGGGAGTCATGAAAGTTTCCTCCTGAACCATGTCACCTACAAAAACAACAAACAAGAGCAAAGTGTGAGGACATCAACACTAACAAACACATATCTATTTTATTTATTAATTTCAAATCCAAGCTACCCTGGCCAAGGCTCTTAATAAGGTTAGTCCATTATCACTGAATGGTATTTTGATACCCCTAGATAAGCACCTGCACCAGAACAATTTGCTTGCTTAATCCAGTTCTGCAATTCTTCTCAACATAAGTTTCAAGTTTATTTCAGAAGACTTTGCCTGTATCAACCGTTAGTGTACAGAAGTATACACAGCAATTAGCACAAACTTAAAAATAACATTTATTTCAAATAGTCCGATATGCTTAAAAATATTTGGCTACAGCGGCAATACTTAAAGTATGCTTCTTAGAGGTATCAGACCACAATATGACCACAGGCAAGTAAGGAACAAATCAATCAACCTACAATCTAAGAATGGAAGTGTATAGCAAATTGATATGTTATTAAGTAGTTCAAGGTTTTTGCCGCTTTTATAATTTTTCGGCCTCCTTCTTGTGTACTGGGTTTCCAGATATGCACGTATGTAAAGTTGTGTGCTCCCACCCGTGGTCTATTACGTGCTAAATAAAGACCTCCAGACTACCTCACTGACTTTTCAGGCAGGATCCCAAGAACACAAATGCTACCAACGAATAAGCAGAGTAAAGGAGGTGTCTATCGACTTTCTTGGGCTGCCCCAGAAATATTTAAGTAACATACATTTCTTTCCAAGAACCTTGCCTTCTTGGACCTAGGCATTTTTAAGCCTTTCACCTTTTTGGATCAGATAACTTATATGAGAACATCCCAGTCCTTTTGGCCAACATGCATCTAGAGTAAATATGGTTGTAAAGTTGTATGGGTCATGCAACAGCCATGGGGTTCCTCACAGTTTACATTCTCTATCTTCACCCCGGCTTTAAAGGTTATTCAGTCTTCTCTTTATATTTAGAGAGCCCCCTCAACAAAAAACAGAGATGGGTCCGAGAAGACTCAGAACATAATTGGTGGTGGAAATATTAGTATTAGGCCAATAGGTAGTGGTCAGTGAGTCACTATGTTTTAAGCGCCCTCCACAAATCTGTTGTGAGCTTTTGATCCCATCTCCAGGACACCAGAGTTCCCAAACCTGCTGTACAAGCGAGGCAGCTAACTATGACAGTATATGCACTCTTTAATGTGCCTTCGCTCCCAACATAAGATATATTCCAAAGTGGTTGTAATGTTAGAAAATGCAGCAAATGAGTAAGTTGGCCTATCTGTGCATGAAAATGTGTTAGGACTGTAAATGAATGATGCTGTTTTCAGGAGAAAAATTATGTACCCAGAAATAACTGCACAATTATTATATCTGCATATGTGTTCAGCGAACTGTAAATAATTGAGTTGCTGGTTATGGGGGTTAGGACCATACTCAAGCATAAACTACAATACTTATCAGGGTGAAGTCACAAGCAATCCCCATATTTAACTGGTGCTAAACCATCTGGTGGTTTGGCATAGAGCAGAGAGGCTTAATTTAGAGGCAATGTGTAAAGTTTTATGCAACACTTCAAACAGTAACACAGTAGCAACACACCACAAAAGGATCCCACACAACACGTAGAAGACTAGATTAATCTTTAATAAATAAAACAAGACCAAAATGACAACAATTCAATCAGTAGAAATGGAGATATGCAGGTTTAAAGATTTTTGTGAAAATAGCACCAAAAAGACAAAGTACCAACCATGGATATCTGGTCACGCCGGGACCAGAAAATGTCCCAAGTTCAGCTGACCGCGAGGGAGCATGGGCTGACTACAGGGACCCATCTAGATCTACTGAACAATAGTACCTTAAGTCCTGACTGTGAAGCATTGTGGGGTCACGCGCCAAGGATGCACCGTGCAGCTGAGTTGAAGCATCAGTTATGAGCAGCTACGAAGCTGTGGTGTGAGAATCTGCGTTGTCATCGAGGATCCCGTTGACGGGGGCTTGTGATGCAAGGGCCTTTGTCGGGGAAGCTTCACACAGCGGAGGTTTCAATGCTGGCTTTGGGATCGATGAGGAGTCCTTGTGCTCAGCAAAACCTTGCAGCAGAGGTGATGCATTGGTTCTGCTCTGGATTGTACCACGCAGCAGAGGAGATGCATCAGTTCTGCTGGATCCACAGATCGGCTGGCAGAGCCTCTTCAGGCCCACTTCTAAGGGCCCAGGTCTGGTGTGGTGCCAATTGGCAGGGTAGGATTCACAGATGGCAGAGCGTAGGTGCTGGGTTTGAAGTCTTTGGTGCCTTCTGTCCCTGCAGTTCTTGTCAGAAGGCCAGTCAACTAGCCCTTGGGAGTCAATCTGGGGGCCTGGGTACAACAGATGTAGGACCTGTCCTTCTCACGCTGGCAAGAGGGCAACAGGCAGCAAATCAGCAGGACAGCAGTTCTTTAGAGCTCCCTAGAGCAGCAGTCCAGCAGAGTGGTGGTCCTTTCAGCAGCACAACATTCCATCTACCTGTCAGAGTATCCACAGGTTTTGAAGTGCACTGAAGAGTTGGTGTCTGAGGACCAAATATTTATACTTGGGCCTTCCATTGAAGAGGGAGAAGCTTCTAGAGGTTTTCCTTTGAAGTACACAGGCTTCCTGTCTCCCATACCCTGGTTCCAGACTATCTGACTGTGTAGGAGGAATACACAAAGCCTAACTGTCAGCTACATCCAGTCATGTGACTGAGAGAAAGGCTACTGACACTGAATGGTTAAGGCAGGAAAATGCCAACTTACTAATAGTAAGAATTCCAAAGGGCACATTGGTCACACACCCAACTGTCGCACTGCAATATAAGGAATGTTCCCCACATTAAACCACTTGTTGCTGAGTTATCAATTTAAACCATTTGATACCAATATTTTCAAAATTCTTATTTCATCAATTTTCCTCATGATTTTAGTCACTGTTGAGACAGCGGGATTACACCAAGATTCTTTATTCAACTTTTTGCATGCCTCCTGCCTGCCCATCCAGGCTTTTTAACAGTGACACGTCCAGGTCAATCATACAACGGAGTAGGCTCATGAGATAATACCCAATGCATTTCAAGCCATGAGGCTCTTCATCAGGTGTCTCTAAAACAATGAAAAAAACTGCTCGCTGACTATTCAAATAAAACCTTCAGTATGCAAAACTGTGTCCCAACAGGCAATACCCCTTAGTAGGCCTGAGAAAAGTTGAATAAAGTATCTTGGTGTAATCCCACTGTCTCCGCAGTGACTAAAATCATGAGGAAAGTTGAAGAAATAAGAATTTTGAAAATATTGACATCAAATGGTTTAAATGGATAACTCAGCAACAAGTGGTTTATTGTGGGGAACATTTCCTATATCACAGTGCAACAGTTAGGTGCATGACCAATGTGCCCTTTGGAATTCTTGTTGAAGTGCTGGACTAGGATGGTTCACAGCAGCTGATCGCACGCATCTACAGATCACAATCTGTCTTTGAATGATTACAAATGAATGAGGGAAGCAGTGTAAGCTTGTATGTAACTTTTTCAACTTTCTAATAGTGGCATTTTCAAAATTGTAATTTAATATCCGACTTCACCATAAAAGAGGATTCTTCCTTACCATTCCAAAGACACCAAACAGGAAGTGGTTAATTGTTCCCATTTGGAGTAAGTGTAATAAGGTAATAACAATGTTGTTTTTGGTGAGTGCACACCATGGACATCAGTATGTTCCAGGTGGGAGATATATGATGTGTACAACTCTGTTGTTGAGTGGGTAACATGCTGAACTCTGTCTTTTGAGGAGCGTAGGTGAAGTAGTCAAACTTGTATAGAAATGGTGTAGAGAGCTCAAAGGGGGCCAATCTAGGGGTGCTGAGGGGTAAGGCAGGCATGGTTATTGGCTATTAAACCCTTAAATACACAAATCCTCACTTTATTGCACGGCCCAACATCTACCATAATCTAGAAGATGAGAGGAGCCATTGTCTCTTCATTCCATAGAAGAAGCCTCGAGTTTTGCAGAGTGAATCCTCAATGGGTTTCACTGACATAGAAGAGCACTGCTGTTGTCCAACTTGGTAACACTGGCAACAAATATGTGTTACTTTCTTGAGAGGTTTCAAGCAGCAGTTCTCCCAATGCTTTTATCCACCATTGGTTAACTTAATGTACATCAGTATTCAAAAGGCATTTAGACATTTACCTAAATGGCCCGGATACATAAACACTTTTATGTTGGGTGTGTTCTGACTTTTTAGTGTTAAACACTGGCAGTGGCATTTGAATGTATTTGCATACCAACATAAACTGCAAGCCATCCACACTCTTGTAATCTCAAAGCTTTTTTTTTTTTTTTTTGTGCTTTATCTTTTTTTTTCCTGGGAGAGGAGATCGTGGACTGCCAATCCTCGTCGTCTAATTCAATACCATCAGCAATCCAGGTGTCCCCAAGGCGGTCAAGCAAACTCGACCGGTCATTAATCATCTTTTTATAAAACAATGAAATGGTGCTATCTGGCACATGACCATCCAATATACGATCTTTGAGGGGGGGGGGATTCCGGAACATCACTTCCCACCGGAAAAACTGAATTCAAGGCATGACGTACTTGAACGTAACAAAAAAATTCCCTGTCACTCAGCTGATATTCCACTTGCAAGTCCGAGAAGGTCTTTACCCCTCCCTTAACCCAGAGATCACGTACTTTACTAATACCGATCGTATCCCATTTGTCAAACTCCTTAGTTTTCCACAGAGAACCCAATTTTGCGGAGGCGTAAAGTGGGGTTGCACGGGTTAATCTATCTCTCCAGCCCATAGCCGCATTCGCGCTATGCCATATACGCACGGCTATAGCGGTAGGTCCTGAGAGACCTAAACGGGCAGATCCCGAATAAAGCGCCCTGTTATAATCACCACCCGGTAGCAGCCACCTATCCATTTCAAATGCTGGATTCGACGCCGGACCATACATTCCATGGTTGATGGCGGCAAGTTGGGAAGCCCAATAATACCTTTGAATATCCGGAAGCGCTATGCCGCCATCGTACCAGGGAAGCGTTAACTTTGGAAGAGCAATGCGCGAACGTCCGTCCCATATCAATTGCCTCTGTAAGGATTCTATCTCCCGGAAATATTTCGACGGAATCACGTCAAAACTGTTCTGGAGTGCATACAGAAATCGTGGTAAGGACATCATTTTGAAAAGGGCCGCACGCCCCAGCGGAGACAGTGGTAGTTTACGCCAGCGCACTACATCCAAGCGCAAACGTTGGAGTGGGGGGAGTAGATTACGGTCATAGCGAACCGCAGGGTCCAGCAAGATAAACACACCCAAGTATTTAAAACCAGACTGCGACACCTGTATGGGGCAACCCCGCGGCAGAAGGGGGACACCACCCGCGAGAACATAAATATAGGACTTTGACCAGTTGATAACAAGACCTGAGTTCTTCGGTAAGGAGTTAAGCACGTCGAACAACACATTAAGCGATTTTTGGGGGAGACGTGAGGTACAATAAAATATCATCCGCGTACAATGAAATACGATCTTCAAAATCCGGAGTCCAATATATACCCCTCATAGAGGGTTCCCACCGTAGCCAAGCAGCGAGTGGTTCCAGCGCAAGGGCATAGAGAAGCGGGGATAACGGACAACCCTGCCGCGTGCCCCTTCCAAGGGCAAAGGGCATGGTGACCCGACCATTAACCACTACCTGCGCCAGTGGCATATTGTACAGGAGTTTAACCCAACTAATAAAGCCAGCGCCGAAACCGAACTTGGCGAGCGTGGCCCAAAGATACGGCCATTCGATTGTGTCAAAGGCCATCGTGGCATCTAAGGACGCCAAGATGGCCGGTTCACTCAAAGTCGCTGCTCTCGCGAGAACACCGTGCAAACGCCTTAAATTCAATGCTGTGTTATGGTGTGGGATAAAGCCCGACTGGTCCGGATGAATCAGATCACTAATCACCGTGGTAAGGCGATTAGCGAGTAACTTGGCCAGAATCTTAGGCTCAGCATTCAGGAGCGAAATAGGCCTGTAAGAAGTACAACGATCCCGTGGCTTACCTTCCTTGTGGATCACCACAATGGTCGCAAGACGCTGATCCCGAGGGAGGGTGCCATTTTCTCGCGCAGCCAAAAACATATCACGGAGGAATGGCGCTAGCGTATCAGAGCGCAGTTTGTACAATTCGATGGGGAAGCCATTGGGACCCAAGGACTTCCCAGAGCGTATAGAGCGCATCGCCAGTGCTACCTCATCCACCGAGGGTGTGGCATCCAGACAGTCCCGATCAGACTCTGACAAACAAGGCAATGCGATATCCCTAAGTAACAACTGAGAATCCTCCTCGGGCCTGTCCGACACCGCGGTGTAAACTTCCCGGAAATAATCAGCAAAACATCCAACAATGTCAACTGGGTCTGTCACACGCACACCATCTGAGTTCTCAATCACAGGAATCACAAAACTCGCTCTCTCCTTTCTGTCCAGCCAGGCAATCAATTTTCCTGCCTTATCGCCCACATCATACAATCGTCCCTGTTGTCCCCTACTCATCATCTTGGCAGCATCAGTTACTAAGTTCTTGTATTCTAATTGCTTAAGATTGAGGATATGCAGTGCGTCTTGAGTAACGTTACGCTCCAATGCAGTTTCTAATTCAGTAATTTATGTCTCGAGACGAACAACTGCTTCATTTTTATATTTCTTGGCACACCCTATCAAAGACAATGCCTGTCCCCTAATAACAGTCTTGAAACCTTCCCACAGTGACACAGGTGAGGACACGGATCCCACGTTTTCATTAAAATACAAATCTAATGATTTAATCAACTGAGTACGGGTTTTGGGGTTAAGAAGATACCAGGGGTTAATCGGGGCCACTCTTCCTTCAGCGCCTGCATTAGAGTTAAAAAATAACCAGAGAGGGGAGTAGTCCGATATACCCCGAGCTAGGTGTCTAATCTCTCCAATCGAGGAGGATTGGGCCGCCAGCACCAGGACATAATCTAATCTAGAAAGACTACCATGTGCGCCCGAGTGGAAAGTGAACTGTGTCTGCTCTGGGTGCAGTAACCGCCAACAGTCCACGAGCCCCAATGTCTCCAAAAATTCACCTAACCAGGAGTGCGCAGCTGTAAGGTCCCTGGGTGAATAACGATCCGCCCTGCCAGAGACAACTGAGTTAAAATCACCACCTAATATCAGAACACCCTCTGGGAGACCCTAAACCATCCGCCCCAAGTCTGCAAATGTTGTGGATCGTAAGCCAGGAGGGACATACACCGATACCAATGAAACCGTTTTCCCCTCCCATCTTCCTATCAGTGCAACATAGCGACCCCTAGCGTAAAGAACCACTTCATCAACCACGAGGGGGAGTGAGGTCTTAAGCAGTATACCCACCCCTCTAGAACTAGAAGTAAAGCCAGAATGAGCAACAAGACGGTAACCCCGCCTGTTGAGAGCGTGGCAAGTATTCCCAATCAGGTGTGTCTCTTGTAGCAGGACAACGTCGTGCGAGAGGCGCCGCAAAAGCTGCATAACCACCCCTCTCTTTATCCGATCTCCCAACCCATTTACATTCCAGCTCAGTAACTTCAACCCACTACCCCCCATCCAAACCCATGACGAACTCCCATCTCAGAACGAGCACCACACCAATGTCCAAAGTCGTAACAGTTTGTTGCTTTGAAAAAGAAAACAAAGGAAGAAAAAAAGAAAACAACCCCCACACAATTCCCCCCCAATGACCCTAAACAGAACTCCCCCCCACCCTGCACCCCTGCACAGACTCAGAAGCCACCCCAATTTGCAGTGTGCCTGTCGCCCTAGCAAAAATAACAACTAATCTACACAAAGAAACCCCAGAGGAGGAAAGGGTCCCATCATCCCCGCCACCCCCCAGGATACCCACAGAACGATCAAAGAGGTCAGTGAGCCACAGCTGTCCATGGTGGATAGTGTTCAGGACTCAGGCACCATTGTCATTCTTGGTCCATCAGGCCCCCTTCTGCGCCACTAGCATGGTCTCGGCCAGCACGACGAGCAGGCAACGTGTCCAACCAATCACTCGCTTCCTCTGGCCGGAGAAAAAATAATGTCCGATTATCGTATTCCACACGCAGCCGGGCCGGGAACAGCATCGCCTATTTCCGCTCCATGTCTCTAAGCCTCCGTTTCACCCCTTGAAATCCTATCCGTTGCTTCTGGACAGACTGGGAAAAGTCCGGATAAAAGTTCACTGCAGTGTTCTCGAACTGCGTAGGACCACTTGTCCGTGCAGCCTGCAAGATGGCGTCGCGTTCCCTGAAGTTAAAGATTTTTGCGATGATTGGACGGGGGGGGGAAACCGGGCGCCAAGAAACCAATTGGTGTATGTGCGCGGTACCAAATACCTTTAACATAACATAACATAACATAACAACCTGTCCCCCCGGCACCCTGTGTGCTCGTTCGACCGCGAAGAATTTGCTCAGGCCCTTGGGTGTGAGATGATTGAGGATAAGGTCCTCTACTCGAAGATCAGTAGAGAGTGAGCTAGAATCTTGCGGGACCCTAATAATACGCATGTTGTTGCATCTTGCACGGCCCTCAAAATCCTCCAAGCGACGAGCAAAGAAGTCATTAGCAGTTCTCAGGTTGCGGACTTCTGTTTGCAAGTCGGACATATCCGTCGTGAGGCTGGAGGTCTTTAAATCAAGAGACTTCACCTTTTCGTTTGTCTTGACCAGATCTGCTCTGATTAGATTGACATCAATAGCCACCGTATCCAGTTTCAGGGCCAGGGCTTCATATTGTTGGCCGATAGAAGTTTCGATGCCAGCAATGGTGCCCATCACATCCTGTAGCGTTAAGTTCATCGACATAGTAGGATCGTCGATTGCCGACTCCCGGATCTTAGGTGTGCCACAGGGGGATCCCTTAGGAAGTGTGTAGCGGTCCATGACATTCGTCTGGGCTGAGCCTCCACGGAGGTTGGTCTTAACTTTCCGTTTGTCACCCTCGGGCTTGCCCGTCATGGCGAGCCGGGTGCCCCGAAGGGAAGCTTGAGACCTAGTCCAAATGGCTCCTTAGAATTCACCCACAAGAACACCAGAGGCAGAGATGAAGCAATATGAGTTCACAGCCACACAGTCGCTAGCCCCATGCCCAGTGAACTGGCATAGGAGCCAGCCACGATCAGCAGTCACCCCAACGAGGCGGTACGATATGCAGGAGAAACGAAACCGAAAGTGAAGTGGGGCTGCGGGCCGAACACCGTCAGCCGTTGTTGTTGAATTACTGTCCGGATAGAGTCACAACTTAAGGCCCAGGCGATCCCATGGAGAAGGCCACAAAATACAGGATGGCGTAACTCGGGAACCCGAAGTCCGATTTCGTCACTGTGTCCTCAATGATCTTTCGTCAAATCAGGATATTATCCAGGATAGATGCGGGAGGTGGCGAAGGGTCTCGGGAGCCCTGTGCTCACGCGGCCATCACGGATGCGCGCGAAGCTCCTCCCCCGTAATCTCCAAGCTTGACCATGCCAATAGCTTATACCTTGGTGCATCCACGTTCAATGTAACCAAAATACAACTCATCAAAAATGTTGCTGCAAGGCTTCTCCTCCACTGTCACCCAATACAGCGCATGACCCCAGTCCTTCATTTGCTTCACTGTTGACCTATAACTAAAAGGGCAATGTTCAAGACACTCCGCATAATCCACAGCACCTACCAATAAAAAGGACCGCTATACTTACAATTTACATTCAAGCAAATACAAACCAAACAGAACACTGCACTCCAGACTTGTACCACTTACTAACGTACCATCTTACCTTAGGGGTCATGGCTTTCTCAGTACAAGCTGCCAAGCTCTAGAATACAATGCCAGCCAGAATTCGAGGTACACAGGAGCATATCCAATCAAGCAATCAAGTGTTTGTTAAGCGCGACTACTCACCCATGACGGTCTCATGGTGCTGGGGAGGAGGGGAGGTGCAGGTTCTAGTCCATCAAGGAGGGGGTCTGTCGAAGAGCCAAGTTTTGACTGGGGAGGAGGGGAGGTGCAGGTTCTAGTGTATCAAGGAGGGGGGTCTGTCGAAGAGCCAAGTTTTGAGGTTTCTCGTGAAGATAGGGAGTGATGTTGTCTGACTGAGGTGGAGGGGTAGGGCGTACCAGGCTCTAGCCACGAGGAAGGAGAAGGAGCTGCCTCCCGATCTGCTCTTTCTGGCACAGGGGACCACGGCATAGGAGAGCTGGGCTGATCGCAGTGTCCTTTGGGGTGTGTGGAATTTGAGTCGGTTATTCAGGTATGCTGGTCCGTTGTTGTGGAGGGCTTTGTGTGCCTGGGTGAGAATCTTGAAGGTGATTCTAGTCTTGATGGGGAGCCAGTGGAGTGTGCACAGGTGCTGGGAGATATGGCAGTGTCTTAGCAGGTTGAAGACCAGTCTCGAGGTGACGTTCTGGATGTTTTGTAGCTTGCGGTGAGGTTTTTGTTCATTCCGGTGTAGAGTGCGTTGCCGTAGTCGAGTCTGCTGGTGACGAGGACGTGAGTGACAGTCTTTCTGTGCTCAAGGGGGATTCATTTGAAGGTCTTACATAGGTGGCGGAGGGTGTGGAAGCAGAAGGATGCGACAGAGTTGATCTGGTGGTCCATCTGGTGGTCCATCTTGAGCTCGGAGTCCAGGATGATTCCAAGGTTGTGTGCATGGTCCGTGGGGGTGGGTGGGCTTCCAAGGGTGGGGGGGGGGCACCAGGTGTCGTTACAAGCGTCGGGTGTGGGCCCATGATGAGTACTTCTGTTTTATCCACTTTCAAAGACAGTTGAAAACCTGGCTATTTACTAGATAATGGCATCACCTGCATCCAGGCAGCAGAGCCGAGAATCAGTCACACCCTCAATGGCAATCCTCAGCTTAGAACTCGCTAACTGCAAACAACTCAACCAGCAAGCTTAACAACTTTCATTATGCAGGTAAGCAAAAAGGCTGACCGATGGTTCCCTGTGGCATTATATAGTTTTGTTCTTTCATCTTCCACTGATAGTCCAGACCAAATGGACAGTAAATAACGGGGGCATCACTCTGTGGGTCCGTTCCCACACGACACATCCAACATCCTTTTGTCAGACAAAAGTGGTTTTACTAGTAATTTAATTCAGGCAGATGCGTTTTGACTCACCGGTCTTGATCACATTTGCTTATCGAGTGAATTAACCAGCTAAGCAGATTATATCCTAATAAATACCTTAAAATTACCTGCTGAGATATTCAAAGCTAACACCATACTGAAAACCATAAAAAAGTGTGTCTGTCTCTTACACTTTATTATCCATCACACTGCTCTTGCACGACATGGAAACACTTCCTGTATAGGATCAAAACAAAAATAACAACCTTCCAATACACACCCTACATGGTGTAGCATGCTATTCATTAGCGCACCACATACATTAGATACAATACAGAAGAAAAAGGTTAAGCCAGAAATCTTTCAATAGAAATATTTTGTGCAATCAATTTTTAATACTCCGGTCATGTCTTAAAGGGCTAACCATTGGTTTCAGACAAACTTGCAACACCCAAAAAATGTAACATACCATTTATCATATTTTTATGAATATACAATAAAATGCTATTATATTACATGTGCGAATGAAAACATTTTTTGAAAAGTGAATACATTCAAAACCCAAAAATATTAATTTGCATCATAATTAGTGTTTAAATAATTAGCATATTTACAATGCAAAATGCAAGCACGCCAATCAGCAATAAGACAATTTAAAAAGATACAAGCAGAAACAAAAATAATGGACACAACTTTTGAAGCATGACATTTCTAAAAAACGTTAAAAAAGCACATTTTATCTACAAGATTTCGGATTCTATTTTCTGTATTTTATTTTGATATTTACTTTTTTGCGATTTTAAGTAGTGCGAACTTGGCCCAAGGGCTTTGGACAGCTGTACACGCGCACTAGATTGCATGGCAGAAAGTTAGGTTTATTCTTTTTTTCTTTTTTAGGCATGGGTAGATTAAATGAATTGCTCAGAATCGCAAGTTAAACCCTGGACTCGAACCCAGTACCCCGCTTCCTGGCAGCTAAGGCCATTAGGCAACATCTCCTCCTATGGTATACGAGAAACCCCGTCCTCTATAACATCGAAGGGCGTTCTGGTGTGCCTTCAGGTAGGAGGACAGTTCCACTCTCTACAAATAGTATAGGAATGACAGGCCCACACACACAGTTTGTGACTGAAGTGGGGTCCTGCAGGTCTAGTCCTCGTCCAGGTGCTCAATAAGGGCCCTCTGCTTTGCATCACCTCCAAGGTTCAGACTCAATCTACCGTTGACAAAGGGGATCAGGCCACTTCAAGGGCTCACCTGTCAGCAGCTCAGTTTTCGGGAGCTCTATCTCCCCAAATCATGGGTTGCTCCTCTGGTCATGTCCCACTCTTGAGGTCCTTTTCAAGGCCCAGCAGGGTGCAGACACCCACCTCGTTAGAAGCATCCTTCTCACACACACTCTTCCGTCTGTCTCTTTTTCAAAGAACACTCTGCTTTCTGACTCGCCTATCGATCTACCTAACCCACTCATACCATGCCTAGTGGCATCCGAGCCCTGACCATGCTGAGTTCCATATGCTATAGGACCCCCATCAGCCATCTGACTCCAACTAAGCTGTGTACCTCACTACCACCTAAGGGGGTCAAGAGGAGAATTAACCCTATTCATATTCACCCTCTTAAAAGAGACATGTACACTGGTGACCTACTCACTAGATTCACATAATCACTCAGAGTGTAGGAAGGAACCCCTATACATACATCTTTCTTCTATCTGAATTTATACCTATATGTTGATCTATCTATTGCACAAATAACCTTTTTTGTAATGTAGATAGCTATACACGTTCAACTCTTTGTGCGATTCATAATTCCGCATATAACATTATACATGAGTTTCCTTCACCTGACATCACAAGTGGCATCAACAGCGCTTTAATCAGACACAACTTCATCAATAGCAATACTAAAGGCTCTGTTGATCATATCAGGAATGACATCATCAATTACAGTTTCAATGGGAACAGTTATATTTCACGTACATCCTTTTTCTATTTGTCTATTTATTCATTTATTTTATTTATTTATTCACCTATATATACTACTGAAAGCATATAACTGTACAGACATGATATTGTCTTTCATAGGAACAAAACGGACAGAATGGTAACACAGTACAAACATAACACATAGTCCTTGAAACCAGGAGATTGTCAGGAGAAAGAGAGAGCAGGAGCATGCTTGAAGGATGGAGATCGGAGAAATAAAATATATAGAACCAGATGTACTAACTTATTTTGCTGTCACAAATACTCCGAAAAACTGAGTTGTATGCGACCAAACAATAGGTATTTCTTAAGTACGAATGCCATTTTAGGAGTCAGTAAATTTGTATTGACTCCTAATATGGGATTTTGAATGGTGAGTGTCAGTCTTGGCATCCTTGTTGTGGTTTTCCCCTAACCTTTTGCATTTAAACCTCCTGTACTCTGCACACATTACCACTGCTAACGAGTTCTAAAGTGCTTGTGCTTTCTTCTTAAACATGGTAAGACTGGCTGCCCAATTGGCATATTTAATTTACTTGTAAGTCCATATTAAGGACGTGCTTCCTGTGCCAGGACATGTAAATTACATGCTACTTGTGGGGCTGCAGGACTGTGCCACCCACTTAAGTAGCACTTTAAACATGCCTCAAGCCTTCCACTGCAGCCTGTGTGCTCAGTTTTAAACTGCAATTTCGACATGGCAAAATGAACCTTTTTCCTGGCCCAAACCTTCCTTTTTAATACATGTAGGTCACCCTTAGGGCAGGCCCTGGACAGGGTGAAGTGAATCTAAAAAGTGCCGCTCACGGACTGCTGCTGTTTCCAGGCACTGAGGGCAGGTCGTCGTGGGATCCCTGCGCTCTGTCAGCGCTCACTCTCCCTGTGTGTTTGTGCTCGAAGGGGAAAGGACTTTGTGTGAAGCAGACGCCGAGGGACTGCGAGGTCCAGCAGGCTCTCTGCCTACCCAGCTGCTGCCTCTTCCCTCGGCGTTCCCGCCCCCCGCCTTGGACATTTAAAATACCTATCGCGGCCCCCGCTCCGCGGGTGCCGCTCACGGACTGCTGCTGTTTCCAGGCACTGAGGGCAGGTCGTCGTGGGATCCCTGCGCTCTGTCAGCGCTCACTCTCCCTGTGTGTTTGTGCTCGAAGGGGAAAGGACTTTGTGTGAAGCAGACGCCGAGGGACTGCGAGGTCCAGCAGGCTCTCTGCCTACCCAGCTGCTGCCTCTTCCCTCGGCGTTCCCGCCCCCCGCCTTGGACATTTAAAATACCTATCGCGGCCCCCGCTCCGCGGGTGCCGCTCACGGACTGCTGCTGTTTCCAGGCACTGAGGGCAGGTCGTCGTGGGATCCCTGCGCTCTGTCAGCGCTCACTCTCCCTGTGTGTTTGTGCTCGAAGGGGAAAGGACTTTGTGTGAAGCAGACGCCGAGGGACTGCAAGGTCCAGCAGGCTCTCTGCCTACCCAGCTGCTGCCTCTTCCCTCGGCGTTCCCGCCCCCCGCCTTGGACATTTAAAATACCTATCGCGGCCCCCGCTCCGCGGGTGCCGCTCACGGACTGCTGCTGTTTCCAGGCACTGAGGGCAGGTCGTCGTGGGATCCCTGCGCTCTGTCAGCGCTCACTCTCCCTGTGTGTTTGTGCTCGAAGGGGAAAGGACTTTGTGTGAAGCAGACGCCGAGGGACTGCGAGGTCCAGCAGGCTCTCTGCCTACCCAGCTGCTGCCTCTTCCCTCGGCGTTCCCGCCCCCCGCCTTGGACATTTAAAATACCTATCGCGGCCCCCGCTCCGCGGGTGCCGCTCACGGACTGCTGCTGTTTCCAGGCACTGAGGGCAGGTCGTCGTGGGATCCCTGCGCTCTGTCAGCGCTCACTCTCCCTGTGTGTTTGTGCTCGAAGGGGAAAGGACTTTGTGTGAAGCAGACGCCGAGGGACTGCGAGGTCCAGCAGGCTCTCTGCCTACCCAGCTGCTGCCTCTTCCCTCGGCGTTCCCGCCCCCCGCCTTGGACATTTAAAATACCTATCGCGGCCCCCGCTCCGCGGGTGCCGCTCACGGACTGCTGCTGTTTCCAGGCACTGAGGGCAGGTCGTCGTGGGATCCCTGCGCTCTGTCAGCGCTCACTCTCCCTGTGTGTTTGTGCTCGAAGGGGAAAGGACTTTGTGTGAAGCAGACGCCGAGGGACTGCGAGGTCCAGCAGGCTCTCTGCCTACCCAGCTGCTGCCTCTTCCCTCGGCGTTCCCGCCCCCTCGCCAGTAGTGATTTAATTTCGATCCCTTTCCCGCGACGCGGGACGCGCGCGGGACATAGCCCGGGGCGAAGCCCGGGCAAAGGGCGGGCCCTCCACGGCCCTCAAAGGCCGGAAAAGGTCGGGACGGGCCACCCCCTTTGGTTGCCACATTGTAGGCATACTATATAGTAGGTAACGACCCCCTGTAAGATTCCTGTGTTCCTATTAGTGGACTCTTTCTCATATCAAGGCCCTACATCCCTATACCACCATGAACCATTTTACCTATGTAGATAGCAGTGGGCAAACGTGCTCCCTGCTAGACGAGCTGAATCTCCTCTGTAAAACCACATATGCCTCATTGGATACTCCCCTTCTGCCCAAAAATGTTAGTTTACTCTCACATAAGGCTACACCTCGAGATCCATCCATTTTGGATAATAAATTCTGCTGTCCGAATACACAAAGCAATGAGTCCCCTCTGATCCCATCTCCATCCACTGCAAACTCCCCAACGATCCCTCTGTCTGCGGACTTCCCAGAAGAGATAGCACCCCCGTCCCAACTGCAATTAATACCCATTATCGAACAACTGCTTACTTCTATGATAGCACCCCTATTAGAAAAAATGAACCTGTTAGGGGAACGGCTTTCCGAGATAGAGAAAGCCATTATGTTAAATCCGCTGGTTGGCAAACATAGTCCTACAACCAATTGCCCTAAGACTTCCCCTATACATCCAGGCTCAAAACCACCTGTGCAGTATAAAAGGCATCAAATAAAACCCACTGGCCCTACTGCTTCAGGGCAACAAACACCTAAAGTCCCCACTAAAGTTTCCCTCCCACAGCTGACCGCACCGAGAGTGGGTCAAAATAAAACTAATTCTATCAATTTACCTCCGGAAGCGGCCCCATATGTGTGCATCCTTGCGGGTGTACCTTCGCTGCCACCGGGAAAAATTGAGAGACAACATGATTTAGTCAATAAAACTAAATTTTGGCTCTCAAAAAATAGACCCTTGCCTTCCAATTTATACGGAGTAATAAGGAGTGTTAGAAGGGTTGGTTGGCTGGGCTCTCTTCCCAAAGACGTTGCGGGGGACCTGGTACTTGTGAGATTCAGGGATCGAAACATAGTACCTTATTTGAAATCTTGCCCGCCTCGAGTAAGAGACGGCCCAATATCAATATGGGACTTACATGACTTTTACCCCATAATCCCGTGCTTTCCCCCCTGAATATCTGGATATATAACAAAGGCTAATCACGAACTCCTGTGCTTAAATCACGAACCCCTTTGATACTGCCATAATCATAGAGCGGAAAATAACTTTTTATGTCATGGACCCTTCCTTACTGTACGCTGGTCATTTAAAATGTATTTTATTGTAAATTGTATTTTATTATGAACTTTTATGGTTTTGTTTTTCAAAAGCCGAATAAAGTATATTTGATTTGATTTGATTTGAATCTAAAAAGTTGGACATGTACAATTTAGATTTACATGAAGAGCTGGCGGACAGGAAGGTAGAAGGGAGTTCAGATTGGACATAGTAAAAATCAGGATGGAGGAAAAGAGGTTGGCCACGGAAGCAGGTGAAAGGAAGATGGCTCATGTGAGGAACATCCGAGAGGTGGACATAAGGACTAGGCAAGCAGAGTCCAGCAATCTTGATGACAGCATATCTGCAGTGTCTTCTGGAGACAAGAGGGTCATTATTCCCAAATGTCTGGTGCCTTACTTTGTTGTTGGGGATAACATCAACAAGTGGTTTGAAGATTATGAGGTTGCTTTGCAGATCCAGAGGATCCCTGAGGGGGATTGAGGGGCTAGACTCTGGAAGCACATCCCCAGTGAGGGGAGGGACACCCTACAGGCCCTAGATAAGGAGGACGGGGTGAGATATGCCCCATGAAGGACACCCTTGTCAGAGATTCTGGCCACACCCCTGAGAAGTACAGGCAGAAGTTTAGGGACAGCCGAAATCTGGAACAACAGTCCTGATTGGAATGAGTGGACACCTTTTGCAAGGCACTAGATGGTTGGGTGAAGGTCTGTGAAGTGAAGCATTATCAGAGGCTGAAGCTATACAAGTTGATTGCGAGAGCACATGTTCAGTCTTTGTTTTGCAGATCTGCGCCAATACCTTATTGATAGCAAGCTCACCAATCCCAGGGAGCTTGCCAAGGAAGCGCACCACTGGCGCAGCACCAGGGACCATGAGAAGGTATCTGGTGACGATCACCACAGGGGTGGGCTGGTTCCCCGCCAGAGGAAGGATGGGGAACACAAAGTTCTCTAAAGTTCCCCAAACTTGCTCTGAGGGTCAAACCTCCCAATCCCCACTGAACAGAGGAAGACATGGTTCCCTGATAGTGAGTCCTCATGGAAGGCACCCCTAAGTGCTTTGAGTGCCAATGGATTTGGCACTACAAGGGGTATCAACACACCTCCGAGAATGGTAGGGTCAAAGGGATAATTTTAACGACCTGCCACAGTTCTATTCCCCAACATACACAATATCAATAAGCTACTGAACTGGGGGTCTCACAGACAAAGTACCAACAAGTGCCTAAGTCTACAAAAAACAGAAGTCAAAAAGCAAACAAGCAGGAGTATTGTGAAAATGCAGAAACCCTTGAGCAGAGCTTGGATTCCCATCAATTGTCAATGTGATCAATCTTATCATCTGGTCATCCATCCATGCGAATGATATGTCTCTTGATCATAGAGACTATCTTCAGGGGAAGCTCACTCGATAGGGTCAAAGAGAGAGTGCCAGAAAGTGAACAAACAGGTGTGGGTGTGAGGCGATATCTCTAATAAACTACGTTTTTCTCCTCACAACCCTATTTTAAACACTCCACTCACTTGTTTATGCACTGCACGTATTTCCCAGGTGATCTCTGATCTAAGAAACATACGATCTGTTTGTTCACTTTCTAGGACTCTCTCTTTGACCCTATCGAGTGAGCTTCCCCTGAAGATAGTCTCTATGATCAAGAGACATATCATTCGCATGGGTGGATGACCAAATTATAAGTTTGATCACGTTGACAATTGATGGGAATCCAAGCTCTGCTCAAGGGTTTCTGCATTTTCACAATACTCCTGCTTATTTGCTTTTTCACTTCTGCTTTTTGTAGACTTAGGCACTTGTTGGCACTTTGTCTGTGAGACCCCCAGTTCAGTAGGTTATTGATACTACAAGGGGTATGCCAAGGGCCCCAAGTGGACACAGCCCCCTACTGGTGGGCAGATACTGGGGGTTGGGTAGTGTAGCACTCATGGAGGACATTGCCCCAGAAAGTGTGCGGGACATAGAGGTTACCACAGTGTCCCTGGGTGACAGAGGTGGTACAGAGAACTCACATGCCTAGTAACACTAGGAAATACAGACAGTGGGTCACCACAAATGGCCAGAGGTTGGAGGCTTTGAGAGGTACTGGTGTCAGCATTACAAGTGTCAGATGTCATTGGGGGATGTATCACGTTACAACGCATGCTATTACAACGCATGCCTTTACGACGCAAGTTTTACAACGCAAGTCGTTACAACAACTTGCATTGGGGGGCGCTGGATAGTGAATAGTTTAATTTACTATTCCAACTCCAGTCCCCGTGGATAGTAAGGAAGGTGTTGGATAGTAAATTAAAACTATTCCCTATCCTAGAGCGCCCCCCAGCGCAAGTCATTGTAAAAGTTGCGTTGTAATGGTTGCGTCGTAAAGGTACTTTGTTGTAACAGTTGCGTTGTAAAGGATGTTTCCCTTCATTAGGTGCCCTCAGAGCAGGTAGTCCATAATCCTTTTTTATGACTTGTTGGGGATTTCAAAGGTGTCCAAAGTGTCTAGAATCTTTCTTTTCCCCTATAGAGCAGTGAGCAAATGATGAATAGTGTAATTAAGAAAGTGTGTGTTTTAAAAAAAATGGCATCAATGAAATATTTTCTGTGCTAAGACCACACTCTTTCCAACGTTCAGAAACAGACAGAGCTGTACAAAAATAATTTTTCCAGTAGAGTATGTCCAATTTTCTAAGTGGTTACAATATTTCCTATTTTTGTGGTTTCTAGCCACCATGGCTTTGTGGGGTAAATAGCCATGAAAACATAGATGGACTTGGAAAGCTATACATTTCTGAAAACTATATAAAATAATGAATTCAGCAAGAGTAACATATAGATATTTAATCATTTTCTTAAAGAAGCTCATGGCTGAAATAAAATAAATAGTGATAATAAGGAGCAAAAAATGCAACTATGGAACAAAGTTTTAAACTCAGTTTATTGCACTGATGGCTGATCTATAAAATTAATATACCATTGAATCCATCACACACTTCCAGTCACAGTGATATATAGGGTTGATTTAGAGTTTGGCAGATGGAAGACTCCATCACAAACGTGACGGATATCCTGTCTTTCTTATTACAAGTGCACTATATCCTATGGCACTGAATATAAGATGGAAGGGATTTTCCTCATGTTTGTGATAAAGTATCCCATACGCCAAACTCTAAGTCAGATGCACATTGTCTGTTGGTTGTCAAAAAATACCCATGCCAACAACTGAGCTACAGTGTACAATGATTTTTTCATTAGGTTTCAATCATGCATCAATTTAATATGTAAAATCTAATTAATAAAAAATAAATATGAAGTAAAGCTGTATATTTTCTGATAGTTTGAAATGTACCAAAATACTGTGTTTAAGAATATGAGTAATTTGCAGCACTTTAAATTTGTGGTTATTCACAATATCGGGTGATTCCGATGTGTTTTTGTCACAAAATGTGGTCTGTAGTGCACGCTGACTTACATTTAGAAGTCAAACATGCAATGAAACTCCACAGATAATAACAAATCTCATACCACCCAATATTCACACACATCTCCAAATAATAATTTGTATGGGTGGGTCTATTGCCCGTGACAGGAAAGTTCCCGAAATGCAATGTGGAAACATCTAGATTTTTTGATTGAATGTCAATCATTCTGGTGGAGTGGGTAGAGATGATAATTGGGCCTCGGCTTGGATAGGGTCTAGGCACAACAATAAACTGCAGACATTTCTGAAGACTAGACACTTGGGTGACTCCAGTGTAGTGTGACCTGCATAGATCCCACTTCTTTTTCATACTCAGAATGCCCTGAAAATGTCAAGCTTAGGCTAAAATCACAGAATTTCCTCTCATTTCTGTGAGTCAAATTTCAGGAATCTGTGGAAACTGATGAAATCCCTACTTTCCTTCATTCCCATACTTCTCTCCATGAACATGGTACCCCACATTTGTGGGTGGGCCTATTGTACATGACAGCTACACGTCGAAATTTTGATTGTATGAAGTCAATGTAATGTCAGTGTGGTCTTTGCATGGTTAACATTTTGGCCTTTTCTTATTACATGCTTTATGTGTGGGTACCATTTTTCTTGGGTGGGAACGCTGGGTGATAAGACTTTTGACAGGTCTGGGATGGCAGAGGTGTGAGTAGCGGCACTGTACCCTTGATGCAAATTTTAAACAGTGCCCACTCCCTCCAGGCTGATGAAATTTGAACAAAACCCAAGTAGGGCTTCATATAACAGCAGACAGATAGGACAGCCTTAGGCCTCCATTTGTAAATACATGCTTTCTTGCATCAAGGCAGGGAGGCCCAGAAGAAAGCAGAGAGACCATTTAAGGCAGCATATCTTTTGTCTCCTGATCCTTCTAGACCTATCCTCAGCCTTCGATACCATCAAACATGAAAACCTGATTGATCTCCTACAACATAGGCTGGGTTTTTCGGGCCCAGTTCTAAACTGGTTTGCCTCCTTCCTTCACAATCGTATGCAAAGGATCAAAGTTATCTTGCCCTCGCGTCCAGTACCCCTGTCTTGATTGGAGTCCTCCAAGGTTCTACGCTATCACCCACCCTCTTCAACCTATTTATGGAACCTCTTGCGGTCGTCCTGAATAGAGCAAACATTCAATATCATATGTATGCGGATGACACGCAACTGTACTTGAAGATCTCCTCGCTAGAGGACATTGTAACTTTAAATGCTGCACTTGCCCAAACTCAACAATGGTTAGCTCAGAACCATCTCCTACTAAATTCTCTCAAAACAGAATTTCTTTTGATCGCCCCACCTAATTACTCAGCCCCAGCACTTCACTGAATTAAACACCTAACGGCACTAAACTGCATACCTCACGTTGTAGACTCCATCAAATCTTTAGGGATCACCTTGGATAAACACCTACACATGAAAGCACACATCAGTGCTACTACTAGGGGAGCCAATTTCCAACTCAACACATTGAAGAAAATCAAACCATTCCTCCCCCGATGATCTCAGGCCAGCGGTTCAATCCCTGATTATCCCGAGATTGGAATATGGACTGGTAACCCTCGCAGGACTTCCCAAAACTAGCCTTGCCCCACTCAGAGCTACCTTGAACGCATCAGCCAGACTTATAACGGGTTCTAGGAAATTTGATCACATCTCTCCTGACCTTTTGCAGCTAAACTGGTTATCTATTGAAGCTGGAACCCGGCTCAAGATAGCTTGTCTAACACATAAAGCCATACACCACAATACTCCATACTACCAGCAAACATGCTTGAGCTTTCGGGCTCCAGCCGGAACCTTAGAAGTACGTCCACCTTTCTCCCCAAACCTCCAAGTGTCAAAGAAAAAAGATCGTACAACTGTGTGTTCACAGGTCTGGCTCCAAGAATCTGGAACTCATTGCCATCTGAGATCAGATCAAATCCCTCTACTTCTTCCTTTAAAAAATGTGTCAAAAGACTACTAATGAACAAATGTTAACGTGTTGATTATGCTAATGTGTTTTGCTAATAACCAAAATCTCGAAGTACTTTCACTAATGTTCTACGAATATTTTTTTTACCCTCTATTTGTATTGATTATCGATAGCTCCTTCAACTGCATCCACTGTCAATTTTCGTATAATGGTTTAATGGCCCCTTGACAAAGCAAATAGAGTTGTCTTCATATAATTATGTGATGACACCTTGACAAAGCAAATAGGATTTTATTTTATATTGATGTGGTGACCATTTGGCAAAGCCAATATTTTTGTTTTGTTTAATGATGCAATGACCCCTTGATAAAGCCAATAGGATTGTCTTCATATATTGACAGGGTCACGCTTTGACAAAGCCAATAGGCTTGTTTTGTATAATGATTTGATGGCCCCTTGACAAAGCAAATAGGCTTGTCTTCATATAATCACGACAAAGCCAATAAGCTTGCCAATAATATGTTGATGTTGTCACCTTTTGACAAAGCCAATAGGCTTGGTTTGTATTATGATGTGATGACCCTTTGACAAAGCCAATAGGGTTGTCTTCATATAATCATGTGATGATCCCTTCTCAAAATCAATAGGCCTGCCATTTATATATTGATGTGGTGACCCCTTGAGAAAGCCACTAGACTCGCATTATTTAAAATGACACCCCTTTATATTCTGATGAGCACTTTCATTGGCTACTCGTGCAGATAGGGTTGGGGTGGGGGAGTAGTTGGCCATACCCCAGTTAGGTTTGGGGGCAGGGCCTGTCTGCGACAAGTCAGTCTCATCATAGTTAGGTACGATATTAAGTTCATACATTACATTAAACAACCCTAAAAAAATCACTGAAAAAAACAACAGTGAAAGTGACATGATAGGTAGGGTAAAAATATCTTACTTTACGTTTAAAAAAACTTAAAAATTCACTGAATTGTTTTTAAAGTGACGTTTTAGTTAGCTCTGATGATAATATATTACTTCAAGTGAAATTCACTGAAAGTCAAAGGTTAAATGGACATCATAGTTAGGTGAAAATGTGGCATAACACTTATAATTCTAAACTAAAATAACTGACTTTCACCAATGATAGTTATCTGTGATAACAATAACTTGCACCCCCGCCATGTACTGTTTGCGCCTACATAGTAACTGCATCAAAATGACATTATAATCGAAAATGCATAGTGGGTTCTGTATATGGTCCCATAGTGGCATCTTAGGGTTATGATGTCACCAGAACCCTTAATATCACTTTAGAAAACTTTATTTAAGGTTTAGTTAGATTGATGGGAGTTGAAGAGTGCCTAAAACACAAAACCTCAAAAGAAAGGAAATACAACAATTAAGGTAGCAGCTTAACCTTAACTGCCACCTATCATTTCCGTTCTAAGATTTCCCACATATGGTGGCACAATATACTATCAGTTGTCAGTGGCGGCCGCAACTTAACGGAGTTGGTCGGCCGGCGGGCAGGCGTCGGTGGAGGGGCAAACAAAAGAAAATACATTTTTAAAAAAACACCTATCTGCTGGGCAGCTGCTACCTCTCGGTCCTCTTTGCTCGCTTCCAGGGCAGGAGCCGGGAACAGGAAGCACCCTGGCTTTCTGGTATTCGACAAGGGTGCGTTCTCGCGCCCCTTCTTTTCTCCCTCTTTATAAACGTGATTGATACCGAACTCAAGCAGGTCAACTCAGATGCTCCACAAGTTGGCGGCCTGCCCATCCCGGTCCTGCTCTATGCCGATGATCCGGTGCTTTTATCTAGAACCCCTTGTGGCCTGCAGAGGTTATTGGATAAGTTTGTTGGGTTCATCAAGGGCAGGAAGCTAAAAATTATTAACACCAAAACATTCATTATGTAGTGTGGGAAGAAAATGAGAAAGCCGAAATCATTCTATATAGAGGATAAAAAAATGGAAATTGTAAAAAAAATTCTGTTATTTGGGGATTACGTTTAGTAGTAACGGTATGTGGTCCCAAGAGATAATTAATGTGAAAGCCAAAATGTCTAAAAGTGCAATCGGAATTTTCAATTTTGCGACTAAGCTTGGGGACCGTCGTATCCATGACATGCTGCACATCTATCATTGCAGATGTGTGTCAATCGCATTATATGGATCCGGCGTTTGGGGACACAGTAGGCATATGGATCTACAGGTTGAGGAAAATGCTTTTATCAAAAGATTGTTATGTTTACCAAAATCAGCCTCGAATGAGATCTCACACCGGGAATTGGGTTTGGATTTTTTGTCTGACCTAATTAGCCTAAGGCCCCTGATGGTGTGGAGAGCAGTCTGGATGAAGGAGGAAACTGGCTTTACCAGGAGTATTATTAGTGACTGCCTTCTTCTAGACAAGTGCTCACTGATTCCATGGATCCATTATGTGGCGGTAACAGCTAAAGATATATTTAACCTAGATGTCAAGGCTGACCCCGATTGTTTATCTGATATCCCCAAGAAAGAGTTAAAATGTCGCTATATGAGTAAGAAAACGTACCTTCGGAGAGATACAAATATGTTGTTAACAACGTCACAATTATATTTCTCCAATGTGGTGACACTCGGCTTCCAAAATTATCTGAGGATTGTCACTAGACCATCCCATCGGTTTGTCCTCACTAGACTACGATTAGGAATAGTCCACCATTTGATGGCATTCCCTCGTATGAAAAATCATCCTTCCTCCCCCTGCCCTTGTGATAAGGTTACTAAGCAAAGCACTGTGCATTTTTTACTTATCTGTGACCTTTACTTGCACTTTCGAATTATGTACCTGAAACCATTATTTAAAAAAAAAGGGTGTAACAACGACAAAATCAGCAATGAGCCTATTGTTCTCCCTAGAGGATCCAGATGTATGTTTTTTTACAGCTGTATTTATTTTAAAATCCATGGCCATTAGAAAAAGTATGTTTTTTTAATTCCTCTCAATTCGTATTTTATGTGCTGTACTATGTCTGCATTTCTGTTATGTTTTCTACCTCTGTATTTACGTACTGGTATTTTAAAGTGATATTAATAATAGAGCGTATTTTGAGGAATGTAAACTGCACATATTTTGTATGCTTATATGATTGTTTTTGAAATAATCGAATAAAGCTTTTGAAACGAGTGAGTGAAAGTATGGATGTAAGGGAGGGTGAGTGAAAGGATGGATGAATGAGTGAAAGGGAGAATGAATGTAAGGAAGGGTGGATGGATGATTGGATAAGTGAAGTGGTGAATGAATGGATGGATGGCTGAAAGGGTGGATGATGAGAGAAATAATGGATAGATGACTGGATGGATGGATGACTCAAAGGATAGGTGGATGAGTGAAAGGGTGAATAGATAGATCAAAGAGTGGATAGATGGATGTATAAATGGAGTAAGGGTGGATGGATGGCTGAGTGAAAGGGTGCATAGATGGATGAATGAAATAGAGGATGGATGGATGAATGTATGGATGGAGTGAAAGGGTGGGTGGATGGATAAATGAGTGAAATTGTGGATGGGTTGATGAGTGAAAGGGTGGGTGGATGGATGGATGGATGAGTGAGTGAAATGATGGATGGGTGAATAAAAGGATGGATGACTGGATAGATATGTTTGAAGGTGGATAGGTTGAATATGGATAGGCAGAATGATGGGTGGATGGATGTAATGGACAAAGACTGAATGATGGATGAAAGAGAGAATGGATGATAAAATGTAATGGTGAAATGACGGATATCAATGGGTGGATTGAAGGATTAAATTATGAATGGATCGATTCTAAAATGAGAAAGACAAGAGAGTTCTCCTGGAGAGGGTTGCGATGACTTGCTTTGCTTGCTTGATGCCATGACAACTTTGGTTCAAAGCAGGGGGTATTTTAATTTTCTGGCTACTCCCTTGCACATGACTATTTAAATTTTACATACACACAAAACACATTTAAAAGAAAAGTAGAAACAGGGCAAGAAACAGAAAGTTGTGTTAGTTCATAGTGATTTCTTTTTTGAGGGTTTACTGCTATTGGTCACAATGCAAAAAGAACAATTAATGGACAGAATGCAGAAAAATGTCATACATTCACCCCAGTACAGAGATATGGGTCTAAATCCGTCTTTTTTTTTGCTCCCCATGCCATTCCAGTTTGAACAAACCATATGCAAATCAGTCTTCACCCTGTGCCCATTGGGAACTGTTAGATCTGGGGGTCTCTAGTAGGCAATGGTATTGACCTTTGTCCAAATAGGGACCCTTACATCTAAGTCAGGATAAGGGGATTACACTCCTTAATAACCCCTGCTCACCCCCTTGGTAGCTTGGCACGAGCAGACAGGCTTATCTCAGAGGCAGTGCGTTAAGCATTTGTGAATATACACAGTAATACAGTGAAAACACTACAGATGGACACAACACATGCGTAATGCAAAGTAAACAAAAGGCTTGCAAAAGGAGAGATGCGTTGGTTCCATGATCCGGGGAGGATGCGTCGTGCCTCAATGCTTGCGCAGAGTAGGGGATGCGTCGTGATCCTTACCGGTGCGGAGGTGGTGCGTAGATTCTCGGCCTGCGGGCCCGTTGCGGTGCGCAACATGGCACCTTGATGCGATGCGAAGATTCGGTTGCGATGCGAGAAGATGGCGCCCTTGATGCGGTGATGCGATGATGCCCTGGCAGCCTTGCGACGACTCTGTACTTTGGAGCAGCGACAGGCCCTGCGACACGCTTCTCCGGTGGTGTGATGGTGACTCTCAGGATGGCGTCAAGCTTCTCAGGTGATGCGACAGCAGGCAGCTACGATGAACACACGCTTCCAGGGAAATGCAGAGAAGGGTCACTTTTCCGGCGATGCGACGATTTCAGCTGCGGTGGTGACACGCTTCTTCTTGATGCGTCGCGCTTCCAGCTCCCAGCGGCACGCAAGTAGAGTCAGAATTCCCAGCAAGGAAATTCAGTGGGGAGCTGGAGGGGAAGTCTTTTGTCCCAGAGACTTCAGCAGGAGGCAAGCACAGTTCAAGTCCTTGGAGAATATTGTGTAGATGAAAGTCCTCACACACTTCCTTCTCCTTTCCCTTGGTAATGAAGCAACCACTGCTGGCCAACCCAGCAAACAGCACACTGGCAGAGGGGCAGTACAACTCCTGCAGCTTCCTTGGTTCTTCTCCATGGCAGAAAGGTTTCTTGTCCAGAAGTGATCTAATTTCTTGGGATCAGGGTCCTAATATTTATACCCCAAAACCCTTTGTTCTCTGAAGGCAGAGAGGCCTCTGCCTAGTCCAAACCAGTTCCTGAGCACTTTGTTTACATGACTTTCTTCTTCCTTTCACTGTGCAGGGCAGAGACATCAGCCGCCTCACAGGAGGTGGAGCCAGCACAGAGCAGGGAAGATACAGCTCTGGAGCACTCTGTTGACATGATTTCTCCTCTCCTTTCACAGTGCAGGGCAGAGACATCAGACAAGCCACGGGAGGTGAAGCCAGCATTGTAGAGGGAAGGCCCAGCCCTATTCAGGTCCCAGGTGCAACTCCTCCCTCCCATCTAGATGCAGATCTCTCTATTCACCACCGGGCTGCCCCAGCCTGTCTCCTGGAATCCCCCAGCCCTGTCACTCACAAACCCAGACAAGGAATACACAACCCAGCAGAGGCAGGCCTGGATAGTTATGCAAGAAAATACCCACTTTCTAAAAGTGGTATTTTCAAACATAGAATATTAAAACCAAATTTCCTAAAAGATATATTTTATTATTCTGAGTTCAGGCATACTAAATTCGAATTTCTACCATGTTCCCTGAGTCAGTAAGTATTATAAGAATGTAATAATCTAACTGCCCCTTCTGGCCCATGAGAACAGGTAGCCTTCACTAGTGAAAAACGAAAATGGCTGTAATTCACTATTAGAACATGCTGCACACATCAGAGCATGTCCTACCTTATACTTACAATGCACCCTGCCCTTGGGCCTACCATAGGGGTGTCTAAAATGAAGCAAAGGGAAGGTTTAGGGACTGGTAAGTGGGTGCGCTTGGCCAAGTCGACATGGCAGTGCTAGACTGCAAACAGGCCTTGCAATGGCAGGCCTGAGACACACTTTACAAGCTGCTGCTGTGGGTGGCACAACCAGTGCCGTAACAACCACCAGCAACTCTGATTTACAAGCCCTGGGCATACATGGTGCACTGTACTAGGGGCTGACAGATAAATCAAAACACCCAATCATGGAATAACCAATTAGTACATAAATTTAACATAGGGAGCACTTGCACTGTGGCACTGATTAGCAGTGGCACAGTGCCCAAAGCATAAAACCACCAAATACATATCAAAACAGAGGAGGCAATCCGTCAAAATGGAAGGGAGACTCACGCCAATGATGCCAGGTCTAACAGGAACAGTCCAGCCCGAACTGCCAGGCCAGGTCCTCCCTAGACTGGAAACAAGCATCCTAGGACCGGTTTCGGGGTTTCACCCCTCATCATCCAGGATAGCTTGACTCCAGTGCCATGAAGAGCATGGAACCCAGGTCTGGGTATACCCGTCCCACTCGGGGTGACAAATGCAAAAAGAACAATTGATGAACAGAATGCAGAACAATGTCATACATTCACCCCCGTGCAGATATCTGGGCCTAAATCCATTGTTTCTTTCCTCCCCATGCCATCTCAGTTTGAACCCGGCCATATGCAAATCAGTCTTGACCCTGTGCCCAATGGGAACAGTCTAGCCCGAACTGCCTGGCCAGGTCCTCCAATGGACAGAATGCAGAACAATGTGATACATTTACCCCAGTACAGAGATGTATGTTTGCTCTCCATACCATAATGTCAGCACTCATAGGACAGAAAACCAAATCACTGCGGCAAAATAGTCTCTGCTTTCTCTTGCAGACACCAACCCACCCACTACATCTTGTGATCCCGTTGTTTGAATTGAGACTTTCCGCTGAAAGTGTATTAACATGACATGCCCGAATCATTTTCAGCAAAATTGCTCAGATCTAGTTTTCTTTCCCACGAACTTCATGCCATGCTTGGCAGACCAGGTAGGAAAAAACTCAACTGAAGATGTTCCAGTCTAAGTATGGCGGACCTGTGAATACCACATAGTGTGTGGTGACTGACTAGTGGTGAAGTGATTTTTGATGGCAGTTCCGGTTTAGGCTCCTCTGTTGGAAAGACAAGAATTCTCCAACCTCTAAATGAGATTGGAACCAAGAGATGAGTGAATGGGACAGCCGTCAATTTTTGTTAGCTTTGGCATATGCTTGCCACCTTTCACTGATGTTTGTGGGGTGGTTTTAAGGTTAACTGACAATTTTAACTATCCTTAGGCAATGGACTTAAAAATAAGTTTGACGTTCCGTCAGCTTGAACTAAGCATAAGTGTGCAGTGATTTTAGTTACTTCTTTGTGTCCCAGACTCAATATTGTACCTTTAAAGGGTCCCAAGTGAGAAGTAATTAGCCATAATAGTCCCGTTCATTGATAAACATTAATGTGCTTAGGTATTAATGGACATTAAATGTAATGGTCCAAAGCAGTAGGGAGTTTCAGTGGCCATCGGTGGGAAAGGTCATCAATGGACCCATGCTTTTATGAGCATCAGTTGTGCCTTGATGTATCCTCCTGGTCTTGCTGGAGAAACAGGGATTTGTTTACGCCTCTTCTACACCATGCAGTGGATGGTGGTGGCAAAATTGCCTGTTCGGTTCTTCAGAATTTGCCCAAGTTTAGGAGCTAATTTTTGCAGATTTGCCCTAGAGGTTGAAGGGTTGTTGTTGCCATGTTCCTTCTTCCCAATGACAGAATGGGGGGAAACCCCCTCAACAATGCCGGCCATTTCCCCGCAAGCCGTACCACAATTGCCACAATTGCCTTAACCATGCATGCGCCTTAACAACTCATATGCCTGGTTAAGGCAATGCGCTGTCTAGTTGCCAAGTGGAGGCACAGGAAGGGGGAGACAGGAAGATGAAGGACTTTCGGGAATCATAACAGGAGACAGTGAGGTAGGTGGGGCTGGGTCTTGGTCTTGGGGGGGTGGAGGGTTAGTTTTTTGGGGTGGGGGTAGGTTTTGGGACCCAGGAGGGGGTCGGGAGAGTTTTTAGCGTGGGGGACAGTTTTTATGGCTAAGGGTGGGGGAAAAGGGGCAGTTTATATGGCAGGGAGCAGGGTTGGGGTAGTTTAGGGATATAGGGGATAGTTTAGGGCTCAGGGCAGGGAAGCAGGGTTCAGTGTCGTTTTTGGGGTTTTGCAGATATCACTTAATTTGCAGGGCTCAAGGCAGGGGGAGAAGGAGCAGTTTATAGGGCAGGGATGGGGTAGTTTAGGGATGTTGTGGATTGTTTTTAGGGCTTAGGGCAGGGGACAGTTTTAGGCTTCAGGCCAGGTGGGGGGTGGTTGAGGTACTTCTTGGAGGTGGGGACAGTTTTTTAGGGCTCAGAACAGGGGGCTGGGGTCTGGACCGCTTTTGGGGCATGGGGTTAATTTTTAGGGCTCAGGGCTGGCGGAAAAGGGACAGTTTACAGGGCAGGGAGCAGGGCCGGGGTATTTTAAGGCTTTAAGGGATAGTTTTTGGGCTCAGGGGGGGCTGGGCTTGTGGTAGTTTCTGGGGTATGGGCTTAATTTTTAGGGCTCAGGGCAGGGGGGAAGTGATAGTTTACAGGGCAGGGTCGGGATAGTTTTGTGATGTAGAGGATAGTTTAGGCCTCTGGACAGGGGGGCTGGGGCAGGGTTTTTTTTTGATGTGGGTTCAATTTTTAAGGGGCAGGGCAACGGGGAAGGGACAGTTTACAAGGCAGGGGTGTGATCTTTATCCCTCATGCCCCTTTACCCATCATGTCTTTACAACAAAATTGTATGACAAAGGCATGCATGCTAAAGACCTGGTCATGGTAGAGACCACTTGGTACTGGCATGCGTTGCACCATCATACAACCCAGGATTAAACCCTCCTAAGCCCTGTTTAAGGAATGGAAGGAGCTTTGCCACCCCTCACTCACCCCTAAATTCTCTGGCTCTGAACATGTGGCAACTGACAGGGTAACACTGCAGGAGGAAAGATCACTGGCTGTCTGGTAAATTAACTAGTACCACCCCACTGTGAACTCTCTCAACCTTAAACTCAAAGATTAATATTGAAAAGAGACAAGAATCAAGAAGATACATGCATCCTTTGGTACAATGCTGCTCAACAGAACTGTGAAGCTTTAACAAGTGGCTGTTGACAAGACAAATCCAGGCAAAAAGGCTTAGCCCTTATAAAACTAGAAAGCTTCACAAGGTATGGAATAATATTGACCTCCAGGTTGAAGGTAAAATGCGTACCAGCACGCTGTTTTTTTCTGTTGTGCCTGTTGTGCCGAAGTATTATGTAATTGAAGCTGTGGTATATGTATATTCTACTACACTTTTACTTTTTGTATTTGGAAACCTTATTGCTTTTTTCTCTGTGTGTTCACAAAAGGCGGTGAGATAATTGAGCCAGTTTAAGGAAGCACATTAGCACACAAGCTTTTATAAAGATCAGAAAATCAGAGTCAGATAGAGGGTAAGAGCAGGGCCATCTTAAAAGCATTATAGGCCCCTGGGCAAAGCAGTGGGCCCTGCCTACATAATCACTCACAAGACTACAAATGTTTCACAGAATATTAATGTTACATTCTGCTCATGGGGCCCCCGGGCAACTGCCCTGCGTGCTCATGTGTTAAGATGGCAGTGGGTATGGGCCAACCATCTTGATCCTAAATCCTGCACACCAAGAAGTGTTCATGATGAGAAGGCTAGGCTGACAGTTGAGCAAAACTTGTCTTCTGGTCTGGGGAGTCTATATAATGTGAATTGATTGTTTAATATCTATGTTTCAGCATAGAGTTGGTCCAAAGTTGTGTATAGTGGCCATTAGGACCCCCTTAGGAAAATCTATTTCAAATCCATAGATTGTTGCTGCTCTCTCCTCAGGCTAAGCACACAGGCCTTTCATGCCACTTCCCTATCTCCCTAATGGGCGGGTATCTTTCAAACAAAAAAGAAGAACATTCTGGATCAGTTAATAGCTGCCCCATTGCTTTATTCACAGTTGTGAACATTGTACCAGGGCTGCTTTCACCTGTCCCTAGGAGTCTCCTTCACTTTAAATAAATGATGGTGAAATAGGTCCAGAACCATTGCAAGACAGGCCTTTTATTCCACTGGGTATTTGCCCAGTGGAGCCCTAGTAGGCCGGTTTTGAATGGCCAGTGCCACTCCTGGTGCACTGCCACTTATACCAGCTCCCTAGGCTAATTGAAGCAGGGACAGGGGCACTTCCAAAGAAAGAAAGGGAGAGGAGGAAGAGACGGAAAGTGATCTGAGGAGATAAAATGGATGGATGGATGGATGGATGAATGGATGGAAGGTTGGATAGATGGATGGATGGATGGATGGGTGGATGGATGGATGGATGGATGGATGGAAAGAGATTATCTGAGGGGACAATGGGAGCAGGGCAAGTTTGAACATTTTTACCAAGGCTGCTTTTGGTTCCCCAGTACATCTCTGTTCAGAACAGGAAACAACAGCCCCGGTACCATGATGGCAGCTGCCAGCTACTTCAGTCCCTCTTGCCATACAAAATGCAACAGGCAGAGAGGCAAGAAGACGACGACAGATGACAGCAGTCTCCGGGCCCCATTCACAATTGCACAGAAAGCCTTAAATGCACAAATCCCTTCACTCATGGAAATGTGGAGCAATAGGAGAAATAACATAAAACCTCCCGGCCCTTAGGTAAGACCAGGAGGTAGGTTAACCAAAATTTGCATTTTTCATCGATTGCAAAGTACTACATTTGTCAATGAGTGTCATGTGAATTTCATTTTAACGGGCCGAATAAGAGGCAATTTGCATGCAGACGACATTTGAGGTTAATTGGACGTGAGAGTATTGCGTATCTCTGATATTTCTCATACGAAAGGGTGTAATAGGTAATAGAAATGTACATACCATAGTACTGAAAAGATAGTTAAAGGTCATAATGCAGGGGTATCTCGACCAGACCATATTTGTAGAAGCCAGCCACTCACCTATGATAGACAGGAACGTAGCTGTCATCAGGAATGCATAGCAGATGCTCATGAAGGCAGCAATGCAGATTTGTGTGTTGGGCTTGGCCACGAAGCAGAGTAGCAAATATAATGCCGGAGGAGAGATAGCTAACAGGATGCTTACATTTTCATTCCAATTAAACAAAAAGCTGAAGGCACCTGTAATGTAACAATCAGGGCAAACTGTTAACTAACTATGGCTTATGCAGCTGTTTTTGCATATCACTATCCACAATTCATTTTATAATACAAAACCTTTTTCACAACATCTATGGAACTTTTGAGTTCTCATATTTCAGTTAGTCAGAGACTTAAATTACTTGGCCACTGGGAATATGTGATTATGCAGCTGGGGTGTTTTTCAGATGATTATAGATTTATTGAACTTGAGGCACATTGAAGTAGCTTCTGTATAATTTTCAGATGTCAACATAAAATAGTTTCCAGCGCAAATACCTTACAAAAATAGATGCAGCACTCCAGGTGAAACCCAGGTGGCAGACAAGTGACCCCACATTCCCCTCCCCCAAAAAGAAATAGTCCCGGGGGTTGTGGTTCTCGTGACCCTTCAGTAGCTTGGGGGAGGGCTGCATGCCCCCTCCAAAATAAACAACATCTCTGGGGAAAGGGTTCCTACGGCCTTTAGAAGGCCTGGCTGCAGGGGCCACTCACCTCCACTCCCCAAAATTAATGCCTGGCCCTGGTGGATGGGGTCCCCAGGGCCTTTAAAAGGATCGGGGGCACACACCCCTCCCCACCCAAAAAATGATTGACCTCCGGGAATACAGTTCCCAGGGCCCTTACGAGGCCACATGCCCTGTGAGTATGGAAACAGACTTTGATGCAGAGGAACAAATAAACCTATATTTCCAAAGTGAAAACATGAATTAATCCCTATCACTGAGTAAAATCTCTACACTTTTTCCTTGTTACTCAGATACCAACCCCTAGAGTCATATACAAAAATATATTTTATCTTTTTCATGAAAAAAACACCCACACAAAACATATGCACAGGTAAATACATACATATACATGTACAAATCCTTCCTACCCAGTCTTACTTTATGTGGATGCTAATTATAAACAAGAGGCATAATTCAAAAAGCAATTGGAGAAAAGAAGTAGTCCAATACACGCGCGAGGGAATAAGTCAACTGTCCACTTAGTACAAGGAGCGTGTAATCAATTGTTCAATACAATCATGATTTCTCGGGCTCTTACTTATTGTGGGGTCGACGGGTTTCAGACCATTAATTCGGGCCTCATCAGGACAAGGGTAAAAGGAATACAATGCCGTTTAATTCAGGGGGATTCAATGCTTCGTGTAAATGCTACAGGAGAAGACTCCTCTTAAACGTCTGAGTATTAGTGCTGAAGCTGTATATTGAAGCGTGACAAACCCTGTTCAGCAAATGAGTGAAGTCAGCTTCTTTGGAGCAGTAGTCCCGTGTAAGAAAGACGAACACTCAGGGGATAGATTACACTACTGTTCTCCTTCTTCCACAGTATCACTATTGCAAGCTCGCGGCTGCTCATATTGAGGGGCGGCTGGTGACATTTGAAAGTGGTGGGGCGTAAACTAATTTGCATATTGCACCGCAGCGAGCACAGCGAGCGCAGCGAGCGAGCCCGAACCACCTTGCATCCATCCATACATCATTCATGCATCCACCCATCCATCCACCCACCCATCCTGCATCCATACATCATTCATTCATTCATGCATCCACCCATCCATCCATCCATCAATTCTGCATCCATCATTCATTTATGCATCCACCCATCCATCCATCCATCCTGCATCCATCTTGCATCCATCATTCATTCATGCATCCACCCATCCATCCTGCATCCATTCATCCATCCATTCATCCATTCACCCATCCATTCATCCCTCCTGCATCCATCATTCATTCATGCATCCATCCACCCACCCATCCTGCATCCATACATCATTCGTTCATTCATGCATCCACCCATCCATCCATCAATTCTGCATCCATCATTCATTCATGCATCCACCCATCCATCCTGCATCCATCATTCATTCATGCATCCACCCATCCATCCATCCTGCATCCATTCATCCATCCATTCATCCATTCACCCATCCATTCATCCATCCATCCATCCTGCATCCATCATTCATTCATGCATCCATCCACCCATCCATCCTGCATCCATCATTCATTCATGCATCCACCCATCCATCCTGCATCCTTTCATCCATCCATTCATCCATCCATCCATCCTGCATCCATCATTCATTCATGCATCCACCCATCCATCCACCCATCCATCCTGCATCCATCATTCATTCATCCACCCATCCATCCATCCACCCATCCATCCTGCATCCATTCCTGCATCCATTCATCCATTCACCCATCCATCATCCATCCTGCATCCATTCACCCATCCATCCATCCATCCATCCTGCATCCATCATTCATTCATGCATCCACCCATCCATCCACCCATCCATCATCCACCATTCATTCATGCATCCACCCATCCTGCATCCATCATCCATCCATCCACCCATCCATCCTGCATCCTTTCCTGCATCCATTCACCCATCCATTCATCCATCCATCCATCCTGCATCCATCATTCATTCATGCATCCACCCATCTGTATGCGTGTAGTTACACGCATACAGATGGGTGACGTAAATGCTACTATTTCCTCAGAAACCCACATTCTTTTTCTGTTTTATTTTAAGTTCCGTGATTTATTGAAGCGTAAATCTTTGCTCAAACTGAGCCCTATTTGTCTTGGTAAATCGGGCAGACTCCTGCTTATAAAGTCCAATAAGAGTAACAAGGTGAATGAATAAAATGGCTTTGACAAGAGTGTGAACATCCTTCCGACTACAGCGTGACAGTGATAACCGGCCTCAATTCATACGTCTGATTTCCACCTGAACTTCTTTTCTTGCTTTGCTCTCTGAAGCGTCTGCTCTCTGAAGCAGTTCACTGCCGACCACATTTTTAATCCCATTGAATGCTACTTTTCACGATGAAACAATAAGACTTCGAGTTTAAATATGTGCCAATTCTTCTGACACAAATCTATACATTCTCCTCCCATTTCACGATTATTTACAATAAGAGGCTCGAACCTGGTTTCCCAGCACCAAAGTCGGCCGCGCTAACCGTCAGGATTGGCTGGGGGGGCACCATTTATTTATTTATTTATATGCTTCTATAGCGCCTGAATAGACCCCCGAAGGGGTATCTCTGCGCTTTGCCATACAGAAGAACCAGCTACTCTGCCCGGACAGTACTAGTAGATGGTGGGAGGGGAATGAATTAAATGCTGGAAAAAAGGTAAGTTTTCAGGGTTTTTCGAAAAGACAGGTGGTCAGTACTAAGCTTTAGTGAGAGGGGGAGGGTGTTCCAAAGAACAGGCCCTGTGTATGCCAAAGCCTTGCCTCCTTGGCGAGTTTTTTTAATTTTTGGAACCTTAAGAAGCTGGAGATTGCTCGATCGAAGTGAGCGGCCAGGAACATAAGGAAGGAAGGCTGTAGTGAGAAATTTCGGGCCTCTCCCCATCAGGCACTTGTGAATAGTACACAAGATTTTAAATTTGGTCCGCAGTCGCACTGGCAACCAGTGAAGTTCCATCAGTAGTGGCCGGGAGGGAGTCCTGGATGGAGCCTTCATGACTAACCTCGCGGCCGTATTCTGGACCACCTGTAGTTTGTTAAATTGGCCTTCATTAGCTGACAAAAGAAGGCCATTACAGTAGTCCAGTCTACTGACGACCAGAGCCTGGACCAAGGTCTTTCTGTGGTGATCTGGGAGGAAAGGAAACACCCTTCTCAGCAGAGAAATAACCCCGAAACAGGTACCAGCAACCTGGTTGACATGATCTTTGAAGGTCAGTGACTGGTCAAATAGCACTCCCAGATTTCTTATGGTCTGTTTAGGGATAGGGGCAGGTCCTAGTTCAAGAGGCCACCACTCATTGGACCATGATGTTACTGCTTCCCCATAAAGTACAACCTCTGTTTTGGTCACGTTGCACTGTAAGCAGTTGTTGGCCATCCATTTGGAAACTGCCCTCATACCTTCTGCAAAAGTTCTTTGTAAAGCAGGAGTGAAGGTCTTAAAGGGGAACAGAAGTTGGGTGTCATCGGCGTAGGACACCGGTATAAACCCAAAGGATCTCACTAAGTCAGCCAGGGGGGCCACGTACACATTAAACAATGTGGGGCTTAGGCATGAGCCCTGTGGCACACCCCTGGTGAGCTCCCTAGCGATGGATTTATGGGAGCCCAATCTGACTTCTTGAGAGCGACCCGAAAGAAAGCTCTCCATCCAGGACAGGGCAGTACCTCCCAATCCTATCTCTCTCAGACGGCAGAGAAGCAAATCGTGAGACACCGTATCGAAGGCAGCGGATAAGTCCAATAGCACCAGAATCAACGACCCTCCACTGTCAAGCGTCATCCTGATGTTATTGGTGACAGCCAGTAGGGCGGATTCGGTGCTATGGTTGGGCCTAAAACCAGATTGTGAAGGGTCTAGGCCATCCGCTGTCTCGATATAGTTAGAAAAGTGGGTGTTCACGTGCTTCTCTGTTAACTTGCCGATGTATGGCAAGAGAGAGATAGGTCGGAGGTTAGATAGATCCGTCCAGGGTAGGGTCGCCTTCTTCCGGATTGGGTTTACTACCGCAGTCTTCCATTCCATGGGGACTTGGCCTTTGGCCAGGGAGGTGTTGATAACTGCCTGGATCGAGGGGCCTATGATGGAAATCAGAGGGGCCATCATTTTAGCAGGAAGGAGGTCGCTGGGAGAGCCTGTTTTCATATGGCCAATAAGGGTTGCCAAATTTTGATCTGTGACGGGAGGAATGACAAACAGGGAGTTTGTGGCCTGACTCCTCGCCCAGTCCCCCTGTGTAACCCCGGGGGCTGCGGCCCGCCCCCAGGTCCTCTCTCTAAGGGGAAATGCACAGGGAATCAATCTGCGCATGCGCGAACATGATTCTGCCCATAAATCAACTTGCGCAGATGCAGCAGGCCCATCCGCCCCCCCCCCACGGAAAAGTCGGGTGTCTCCCGGATTCCCGGGCGGCAGGTAGCGAGCAAGATTATTTCAGTATTTGTTGTATTTGTATTTTCGTGACGACGCGGTGGGTCCATGGGGCTTAGTGGGGCTACGCCCCTACGCCCCAATGGACGCACCGCGCCTGCTCATATTACCATAATCTTCCGGCAGCGTTCTCCTTGACTGAAGAACGGAGCCGAAAGATTATGGTAATGATTACTTGCCTGGATGCGGTAGGAAATTCAGTGCAAACCCCGATTCTTTCGAAGACTTCCCCCATGAATAAACATCAGCCCTTCGGGTGGGTTCCCTTGGGCCCTTGTGTGGCTGGATAAAGGGAGCCACCGCCCCATCCCGATTAAAAAAACTTAAAAGCTCAAGGAGGATGGGCTTCCTGGGGACTTCAGAAGACATGGGGAGGAGGGCTTCATGCCCCCCTCCCCAAATATAAAAACTGTGAATGTGAAATGAGTGGCACAGCTGTTCATTCCACATTCACTTCCCCCAGAGGAACAAACTATAATACCTTGCAAGGGCTTTTTTATTAAATATTTGTTGTTGCTCGTGGGGCTCCTAGAAGGGGCAGAGGCACCACCAATCATTTTTTTGATGTTGTGGAGGGCTTTAAGGAGCACAGCACCCCCACAGTAATATAATACAAACACAGTAAGTATCCGGGATCATGAAACCGTTGATCCAAGGAAAGCTTGCCATATTATTTAAGCACTCCGAGCAGGAGCTGTATACTCTTCAGAAGGAGCCCCTTGTGGTTGGTTCTATGGCTGCATGTGGTATGAAAAATGTTAAAAAAGACTCAAAGAAATGTTTAATGTTATTTTTGAATTTGTTTTGTGAAAATTGTTTTTATAAAACATTTCGATATATGAATTTATGAAATATACATATAATTATAGATATTGGTGACTTTTTTCAAAGCAAATAGGTTTGCTTTAAATATGTTGATGTACATACCTGGGGGTTACTTTCAGTGATAAATTAAGCTGGAAACCCCAGATAGATCTACTTGCCTTAAAACATGCACAATTAGGTGGAGCTTTGCTTAAAGGACATAAGCTCTCCTTAACAAGACCGATGGCCCCCTTGGTTAAAATGTACGATTTAAAAATCCTCCCAGCCGTCCTGTACAGAGCAGAATTGTGGGGCTTTAGTAATGTGGCCCCTCTAAAGGTTGCTCAGAATAAATTCCTTAGGACAGTGGTAGGGCTTCCCCAATCAACCCCACATATACCCCTATTGTATGACCTTGGCTGTCAGCTGGTTGAGGACGTAGTAAGGTATAGACCACTGGCGTTTTGGCGGCGCCTGTGGACTACGCCGCAACTCTCCTTGTATGCCAAGGCTCTTTTTGAAGTTAAGGGAACTGGAGGAGCTCACAGGATCCCTTGGCTGACTGAAATTAAATCAATATTAATTGACATGGGGATGGGGGAGCTATGGGCTAACCCTGACACTGCTGTATTCCCACCCAAAAAGATTTTCAGGGATATGTACTGGGCCAGAATCAAAGCCACGAGGCATGAATCCCTGATAGGTAGTTCTATGTCTGCAGCCTTTCTTGTTATTAAGGACGATTCCTACCTGGAAGAATATTGGGACACATTAACGAAACCCCTAGACCGTAAACTGTATCATCAGTTTAGGGAAGGAACCCTTCCGTTACGGGGGCTAACAAGCAGATGGAACATCATAGGTAGTGGCAGATGCCCATTTTGTGTAGATCAGGTTGAAACGATTGATCACTTCCTTTTTGTCTGTCCGGAGTACCAACAGCCCAGACGGCGGTGGTTAAGACCTGTCTGCTGGGCACTGGGAACCACATCTGCACTGGCTGCAAGTAGAATCCTGAAATCGGATACCTCCACTTTGGTGGTAGTAGGTGTAGCCAAATTTATGAGCTGGGCATGGATACTCCGGATGCGTAAGATTAGCCCCTAATTTAGTGGTGGATGTAATATAATCGATTGGCTTTGGCGTTGGAGGTAACACCTGTGGGGCTTAGGTCTGATTGGAGTATACTCCTTTTTTTTGTCTCTTCTTTTAATTATTATCGTGATGTCTAAGTCTCTTGCCATTTTGCACATTTAATACCTTTTTAATCCTGGTTTTAGGATTTCTATTTATTTATATTTTTATTATACTGTGATACCAACTTTTCTACGTATGAATTGGATGTAATGCTGGATTTTTGTATAGTATGTCTTTTATGATGAAAATTCGAAATAAAAACTTATTGACTTGACTTGAATATGTTGATGTGTTGACCACTTGATAAAGTCTACAGGCCTGCCATTTTCTATATTTTGGTATTTTGACCCTTTGACAAAGCCAGTAGGACTGCCTTACTTAAACCTACATCCTTTATATTGCTACATGAAATAGTGAGTCATGGGCTGCCGGGTGTAGGCTTCTATGGGGGTCCACAGCACGCACAACAATGGACACCCATGGAATTCTATTGAAAAAAATAAAAGTTTAAATGACATTATTGTAAGGAATTGTAATAATATCTACTTTTACAAATAAAAACCTTACTAATTCACTAAAAACAAC
Organism: Lissotriton helveticus; assembly: GCF_964261635.1. Taxonomy (NCBI): domain Eukaryota; kingdom Metazoa; phylum Chordata; class Amphibia; order Caudata; family Salamandridae; genus Lissotriton; species Lissotriton helveticus. The sequence goes on along the minus strand of NC_136067.1, from coordinate 1,070,406,016 downwards.
AAAGGTTAAAGGGACTTTAGAGTTAGGTGAAAATGTCTGTTTAAACATTCCATTTTAAATCAACAAAAACTGTAAAAATCTCCAGTTATAGTTATCTCAAGTAACTATTACTCATGCCCTAAAGTAACTATAACTTGACTCTGGAAATGTGGATCTTGTAAAGCATGTATACATAGCCTAAACAAGAATGATTACAGATCGTTTGAGGGCAATAAACTTCAGCTCATCAAGGGAACAACTTACAACAAGGCATGCGTGGTTTATTTACTGGAATACAACTGCCCTAAAAATATGTAGGAAGCACAGCAAAAAGAATTAAAAAAAGAATATTGCAACATCTGCAAGTGGATAAAATCAGGACAGCAGCTATCCAATATCAAAATAGATCCGGGACAAATATGTTGACAATTTGCAGGAATTAACTTGAAATGGTGTTAAACACCTTAGGGTGCATCCTTGTGAGGTAGTCTGTGTGCTTGAATTGAAACAACAAGAGTCAATATTGATTCCGTTACTGTGCATGAAAAATCCATGGGGTCAAAACCCTGATGTAGAACTTCATGCACATTTGTGAAAAAGAAGGACAATATACAGCATTGTTATGCTATGCTTGATGACAGGCAGCCATAGAACTAAAGACGGAGAAATACGCAATGAAGTTGATTGAATCATCTATTGTAGGGAAAAGAAGTTCAATATATATAAAAGAGGTATCAAATACAAAGGTGACAATGAGTGGGGTATGGTATCTCTTTTCCAAAACAAAATCCATCAATGTATTGAACAGTGCACAAATCGATTGTACCTTCTGAGATGAGGCTTCCATCAATTATTCTGAAGATTTGTTTTGGTGCACATTAGTAAAATGCATTCAGTTATGATATCTGAATGATCTTGCACTATATAAAAGAAATGGCAAAATAAAATATGCAAAGAAATATTTGAATGGAATCCATTTAAACCTTTGAATCAGGAATTGTAATTAGAAAATCTGTAATTCCATTAAGAGGCCTCTGTAGGAGGAAAAGAAAAAGGATCATTATAAAGCAATATGAGCTGACTTATAAACTCTGGAGAAATGGAGCTAACATGATTGAGATACATAAATGATTAGTTGAGCACAACCCAGTTGAAATGGAGCAAGTTATATTAAAAAGAGCCGCATGATGTCAAAGGGATTCACAAATGAAGTACATTTGCGATTATCTAAGCACTTGTTTCTTTCAATTAGGTCAGTTTTAGTGTTATGAATTAATTCAACAACATTGGTGAATAACTGAGAGAGGAATCAAGCACAAGTCACTTTAATCAAAATTGATTTAAATATTGGAGTTAGAGAATTGAAATTATAAAAATATACATAATGAATTGTGAACAAAGGGGGGGCGTGGCTTGGACCGAGATGGAGAAAGACGTGCCCGGGTAGAGTTCCTACTGAGCTCCCCTCTCCCGGGCAATTTATCCGATACAACTCTCCTGTATCAGCCGGAAACTGCAGGCGAGTCCTAACCTACCCCTTGCCCACCCACTGACCGGCTGGGGGATGAATCGGACGAGTGGATCCGCACCGGCACCCACAGCAAGGCGATGGCCGGCGCGGTCACGACCTCCCCTGGGCCTTTGACTACGCGAGGCCGGGGCTTCAGAGTTGTGACCAGGCCATGCCCCGCAGCCTACACGCCATTTCCCCGGAACTCTGTGGTGCCTGAAGGCAGACTTCACACGACCACCGAAGCTGCCGACTGACATCGGGAGGGTTGCTGGCCCCATAGACCCATCGCCCATCGCGGACAGACATCGTGAGAGAAGGGCGAGGGGAGGAACTACACGGTGGCGCCATAACTGGAAGATCCAGACGGGCTGACGACCCGAACAGTGCAGGGAACCGGCACCACGCAGGCGACACCTGAGAAGTGCTGCCTACTGACCTGGCGTACTGCGGACACATGCCTGGTGAGTGACCACGAGGACTGGGGGTTGAGGGCCTGGAGCCGAATCCCCCCCCCTTCTCCAACGCGCACTGACGCCCAAAGCCTACTGCCGGACGAGCGCAGCCAAGCCTCGTGGCCCATCGGCACTTACAGTGCACCCTGCACGGCTAGGGGTGGGGACAGGACGGCGCTCCCCCCCCCTCCTTTTTACTTTAATTCGCTACCTCAGCGGACCCCCAGCGACAGCGACACGCACCTTCCAGAGCGTGACACAGCCGCAGTACTCCAGGGGACATTCACGATACCCCCTGCGCAGTTGAACGCCGTCCACTACCGGTGCTATTGAGAGGGCAGACACGCAGGAATAAAACATGGCAATTGCCAAGTGAACCGACGGCCTGAGACACGAGGAACATAGCACCCTGCTCGTCGTTTGCCGCCATTGGAGGCAGCTGCGAGAGACCGCTGCCGTCCCGACCTAGAAACACCTGGGGACACACAACCACGAGCTGCCTGGTAAGGTGGGGTCCCATGCTTCCTCAGTGAGGACCCTTCAATACAGACTGTGAGCCGCTGCCACATGGTGGACACCCTGTGGTGACCTCCCCACTGCACCCCTGAGAACAGCGGAAACGGAGCGGCTCCCACGCGTCGACGCCTCTACCCTGGGCCACTGGGGCGATCGCAGTAGCACAGCTGCGAGAAGGACTACTCAGCCACTTGCGGACACACCCGTTTGGCAACAACTAGCCTTGCACCTCTGAGCACCTGCAAGGGAGCGCCCTAATCTACGCTGCGCCTGCGGCACAACAGGCGACACAGAGCACCATCGCTATCTACTTCATACGCAGCCTGCCCTGTTCTTACGCCTACTGTACTTCTGAGACACTGCAAACTGGCCACCTGCTTCTGTGACTTGCACAGACACACTAATACGCTGACCTGGCACGACTGCTGTGCCTAGCTCATGTCTGGAGGAGTGAAGACGCGGACCGGCACCGGAGGCGCGTCAAACAAGGGGAAACTTCCCAAGGCGACGTCTAAAATGGACGCGGACCAAGTGACGTCCAAACTGGACCATGTCCTGGCTGTTATGGAGCCACTGGAGGAATCTCTCCAACAAACTCGCACCTCCATGGAGTCTAAGATAGACAGTGTGGCGATAGACCTGACCCACCTCAGAGCTGATCATAAGAAACTCCAAGACCGCACCTCAACCCTGGAAGCGGCAGTGTCGACACTGGAACCCACTGTAAGCCAGACGGACAGGCATATTCGGGACCTGCTCAACTGGGTGGAATTCCTAGAGGAGCGTGCCGAAGACGCGGAAGGACGAGCGCGGAGGAATAACATCCACGTGGTAGGAGTTCCAGAGAAATGGGAGGGGATGGACCCAGTGGGACGAGTTGAAGCCTGGATACAAGGCCTGCTACCGGAGGGAGCTCTGTCGGCCCACTTCGTGGTGGAACGGGCGCACCGGGTGCCCACACGGCCCCTGCCCACTGGCTCCAATCCCAGGCCCCTGATCTTCCGTATCCTCAACTACAGGGACCCTAACGCGATCCTGCAAGAATGACGAAAACTTGGTGACGTCCGGATAGATAACACCATAGTGATGTTTTTTCCTGATTACACAGTACAAGTTCAGAGACAACGTCACTCTTTCCTTTCAGTGAAAAGACGACTACACCAGGAAAACCTCAAATACTCATTACTCTTCCCCGCTAAGCTACGAGTGGTGGCACAGGACAAAACGCACTTCTTCACAAGCCCGGATGAAGTTGAGGCCTGGCTGGACGGGGGTGTAACTGAGATGCCTTGGAGAATGCGGGGGACCACCACGGCCCCTCGAGCAAGGGGATTCAGATGGCGCCGCGGACGCAGGACCCCTACGCCCCCCGCACTCAGGAAACACCCCCCGCACAACAGGAAAGAAAGCATTCCCTCTTGTTACATTGTCTAGGAGGGGAAGGACAGGATGTACTTGAACATTTACCTGATCTGTCAGCTGCTGAACAGAGGAACTTAAATGAGTATGAGATAGCAATTGTACAACTTGATAGGCATTACTTACCACGTCTTAGTACAATAATGGAGAGATACCATTTTGGCTTAAGAGAACAAAAAAAAGATGAGTCGGTAGAAGATTATGTATCTTCTTTAAGAAAACTTGCTTCGTCCTGTAATTTTGGTCAATCTCTTGATGAAAGGATTCGTGATCAATTTGTGTTAAGATGTGCGCATGATGAGATCAGAAAGGAACTATGGTTGAAAGATGAACCTCCTCTTGAGGAAGTCTTAGAAATCGCAAAACAAGTTGAACATATGACAAAATGTGTTGGAGAACTTAAAAAGGAAAAAGATAAACCTGTGATGTCTGAATTGAAAGATGAAACAAAAGTGGATGAGACGGTCTGTCAAGTTAAAAGAACTGTAGGAGATAGTTTTCGGTGTGGTCAATTCACACATTTAGCTAATGCACCTATTTGCCCTGCTTTAAAAGTAACCTGTAATTTATGTAATAAAAAAGGTCATTATGCGAAGTTTTGCAGGACAAGAACACAAGGTAGTGACAACTCTAGGAGGAGATGGTCTCAACCACAGGTGAGATCCATTTGTTTTGAGGTGAAGGATGATAAACCAGATCATCCATCGTTCATAGTAAAGGTAGAAAATTCTATGGTGAATTTTAAGTTCGATTCTTGTTCAAAGATAACGATAATTGATGAAAAACTGTTTGTTGATCTGTTTAAAAAGAAAGTGAAGATATTTAAATGTGACATTATGCCTCTAGGTTATAGTGAGAAACCCATTTCCATGTTAGGATATTTTATGGCCGAGATTGAACTTGGTTCTCACATTATTGTGGGTAAAGTTTATGTGTCAAAAAAGGGAGATGCACTCTTGGGTTGGCTTCATCAACGCCAGTTGGGTGTTACACTGGACCCCAATGCATCTCCTCAAGTTCAAATTCATAAAATATCTGATACAGTATGTAACATGAGTGATGAAAAGTTGTCTTTGAGTTTGGCTAAACAATTTCCTGATGTTTTTAAAGATGATCTGGGTTGTTTGCGTGGTTATAAGCACCACATTAAATTGAAAAATAATGCTCTCCCTGTTGTGGAAAAAGTCAGAAGGATCCCTCTTATGGAGCAGCCTAAAGTTCAGGAAGAATTAAATAAGCTTGTCAAGAATAACATCATTGTACCGGCTGAGGCTACTGAGTGGCTTGCTCCAGTGGTTATAGCCAAGAAACCCACTGGGGAAATTCGTCTTTGTATTGATCTGAGATCTTTAAATAAGGAGGTTGTAGTTGATAGGTATCCCCTTCCAAATATAGATGAGATGATTTGTACGTTGGAAGGTGCTAAATATTTTACCACACTTGATCTTGCCTCCGCGTACCATCAGGTGGAGTTAGATGACTCTTCTCAAGATCTGACTGCATTTGTAACACCTATGGGTACCTTTAAATTTAAGAGGATGCCGTTTGGCCTTGTGTCGGCGGCCTCTGTCTTCCAAAGGGTTATGTCAAAGATCCTAAGGGGTTTGTTGGGTGTCAAGTGCTACCAAGACGATTTGCTGATTTATGGCAGTAATATTGTTGAGCATGATAAAAGAGTCTCCTTGGTACTGGAACGTTTGGATGGTGCTGGTATGACTTTAAAAAGGTCTAAGTGTAAGTTCAGGGTACAAGAGGTCAATTATTTAGGTCATCGGATTACTGGTAATGGTGTTTTTCCTAAGAAGGAGTTAGTTGAGGCTATTGATAAGGTAAAAGAACCGAAGTGCAGAGATGAACTTCTCTCATTTTTAGGTATGGTAGAATTCTATGGTAAGTTTATCTTTAATTTTGCCAACAAGACATGGAATTTGAGGAGGTTAACGGTAAAAAATGCTGTCTTTGACTGGACGAATGAATGTAAGGAGGAATTTTTGTGCATTAAGAATGAGCTAAAAAAGGCACCTTCTCTTCATGCTTTTGTTCCTGGTCTTCCCACTGTCATGTTTACTGATGCAAGCGATAAGGGACTTGGGGCGGTCTTGGTCCAGAAGAAGAATGGCAAGGATGCCTTGATTTGCTGTTCTTCTCGTTGTCTCAGGGGATCGGAATGCAATTATTCTGTAATAGAGAGGGAGTCTCTCGCAATTTTTTGGGCTTTAAGAAAGTTCAAAAATTTGATCTGGGGCACGAAAGTTAGTGTTTTGTCTGATCATAAACCCTTGAGAGAAGTGTTTTCAAAAAAAGGGCTAGATGCGATATCTTCCAGGATCAGAAAGTGGATTGTTTCATTACAAGAATTTGAGTTTGATGTGGAGTACATTCCTGGCCTAGCTAATAAATCAGCGGATTGTTTGTCAAGATTGGTTGACTCTGACAACTCTGAAGTTGATGACTCAGGTGACTGGGAGGAGTTTACGAATGTGTGTGAGGTGACTGATGGTGAAATTGATGAATCTGAATGGAGAGTAGAATTGGAGAAGGATCAAGAAATTTTTAATGTCATGCAGTCTTTGAAGAATAACACTAGGTTGGTTAAGCCTTGGTTGCTAATTTCTGATGAACTTTCGGTTAATAATGGTCTTTTAACTAGAGGGACCAAGCTTGTTCCTCCTGGCACGTTAAGGGAAAAATTGTTAGTACATGCCCATTGTGGTCATTTAGGCATTGTGAAAACCAAGGAGATACTTCGCATGCAATTTTGGTGGCTGGGGATGGATTTAGAAATTGAGAGAATGGTCAGAGAGTGTCCTGAATGTTGTGCTAGCGATAAGATTTTAAAAACTAGACACATGCCTATGGTAAAAAGGGCTTTACCGGGTCATCCTTGGGATGAGGTTGCCATCGCCATTATAGGTCCTCTTTCTGGAGTCTCTGATACTCCCTATCTTATTGTGTTAATCGATCTTTACTCCAGATGGATTGAGGTTTCTGCTGTCAGAGATATCACTTCTGATGCTATCATTAAATTTCTAGACCCTCTGTTCAATAAGGAAAGCTTTCCTAACAGTTTATTGTCTGACAATGGGCCTCAATTCTGTTCTTCGGTTTTTGCTGATTTTCTAAAAAAATGTGGGATTGTTCATAAAAGATGTTCCTTATACCATCCCGAAACCAATGGTGCTATTGAGAGAGTTAATAAGACTTTGAAGGAGTCAATTCAGCTCGCTCGCTCTTCCAGTTTGAATTGGAAGTCCACCCTTCAGGACAGGATCAACACCTACCGCTTTGCTCCCCATTCTTCTACGGGCAGGTCTCCATTTGAGCTCTTCAAAGGGAGGGTTCCTAACACGTTGTTGTGCCCTGGGTGGATGTGTATGAATAAAGGTCTAGTGAACAATGACATTGGTTCTTGGAGAGCAAAAGAATTACTCAAACAGGATGCTCGCAAGTCTTATTTTGATAAGGTAAAAAATGTCCGTTTTCAGGAGGTCAAGGTTGGAGACTTTGTGAAGATTAAGACTCCTGTGGGATGTAGACCTTGGTCTAAACACACTGATATTAGAGCTGTGATTAAAATCTTCAAAAATGCTGTTAAAACTGATGATGGGAGAATCTGGAATAAGAGTCGTGTTGTTGTTGTTGATCCATATTTGACTTCTCAAAGGGACTCTGTTCATGTTGGTGATTCACATGATAATTTGCATTTTTTGTCTAACTCTTCCTTTGACAGGTCCTCTTCTTCTTCCTTTAGAAGGAGTCAAAGAACCCGTAGAGCTCCCATGTATTTGAGAGATTATGTTTAAACATGATTCTTGTTTTATTATCTTTGCTACAAGTGTTTGTTTTATTTGCTTAATTTTAGTTCTTCTATGTTCTCTTAATATTTTGCATTTCTTTCTCATTTTTTCAAGTGTATGGAAGGGAGATGTGTGATGTTCTCCTCTATGCCCCTTTAAGACTAGAGGGCTCTCACTTGGGTTCTTAGAATATAGAATGTAATGCTTGTAATATTCTGTTCTTGTCAGTTGCTGTGGGCTGTTGCTGGATGAGGTTTAATAAACCCACCTCCTGCTTCTAAGGACTTGTTTCTCTCTCATAATTTATTACTGATGAACTTTACAACCACAACCCACACTTCCTGTCCATTGCGTGGGAACGCCCACATCCACCCATCCCCACCTGGCGTCTCCAACCGGCGCTACTACTAGACGCGGCCTTCCGCGACTCTCTGCTCACGCAGACGGCCCAATACTTTGAGGAAAATACAAACACAGCGTCCTCGCCCCAGATTGAATGGGATGCCTTTAAAACAGTGATTCGAGGCCATTGCCTAGGTACACAGGGGCACATGCAGCGCAGATTGGAAAGCGACCTTACAGGACTTGAGACCGACCTACTTGATAGAGAGCGAGATGCGGTGGGTGGCGCGACTGACCAGCTGACGGAAGCGCGAGCAGAACATACGCGCCTTCTAGAGAGACTGCGCGATCTTAACTACGCAGCTCACTCGGCACGCACACACCATTTAAGTGACAGGCCTGGCAAACTACTGGCGTGGTTGATATCGCGGGAGGACCGGGCAGCCCCAGTGGCGTCGATACACGTGGAGGGGAAAGGCCTGCAGTACACGCAACGCCACATCCACGAGGCGTTTACGGCACACTACGACGCTCTGTACCGCTCCAGACTCCGCGAACCCCACCCAGATATAGTGGGCTACCTGTCCCCCCTCCAGATGCCGCAATTAACTAAGCACAGCAAGATGAGCTTGGAGCCTCACTCACATCTGAGGAACTCCGTGACGCCATCTTCAATTTATCTAATGGTAAAATCCCAGGCCCAGATGGGTTACCGGCCGAGTTCTACAAGGCTGGCTCGGACATTCTGGTGCCGAAACTCCTAGCAATGTATGCTGCAGCCGTGGAAGACTCCGCTCTACCTCCCACTCTACGCGAGGCCACCTTGATATTAAGCATGGGCGTAAAATCCGTTCCGCTCGCGGATTTTGTGGATTTTCGGCTAATTCGCAATCCGCGAACTCTCGCGAACTTGCCGAAAATCCGTAAATCCGTGCGAAGCGGATTTTTTGCTTGGTCGCACTTGCCAACTAGAATACTATACAATTTCGCGGGAGTAAACACTTGCGAACACGTAGATGCGGCGGGCAGCGACAAGCTCGCAATTGCGAGATTGCAAAATTTGCAATTTCGCACAAGAAATCAACCAGCAGGCAGCATAAACCTTTAAAATTATGATTTTTATCAGAATAACTCCTCAGGTTGACATTTGCCTGCACTTTTTTTTTGCAAGGAGTCCATTTTGGGGGGGGGGGTGGGAGGAAGGAAGTGCCCCACAGTCTCCAACTTCCTGATCTTTTCCAGCAGGCTCCTCCCAGTGCTTTCTTCATGTGCTGGTCACTTTGATTTGGATCTTGACCTGGAAGGATTACTTTTTGTGGATGCTGCTGGATATTTGGAATTTTACAAAACGGAAAGCACTCAGCAGGTGCAAAAGTTCGATCTTATCATTAGTAACCATTCCCTGTAGTGCTTCCTGAGGGGCCCCTCCAGAGTTCAGTTGCCTACTTGCAACTATTCTATGACCCTGCTCTGACCCTCACAGCAGGCTCAGAGAATAGCTACAAGTATACAACTAAGGTCCTGTTAAAAAAATTACACTGCAACAGAAAGCAATTACAGACAAAACTGTAAGCACTCAGCAGGTGCAAAAGTTCAATCTTATCATTAGTAACCATTCTCTGTTGTGCTTTCTGAGGGGCCCCTTGAGAGTTCAGTTGCCTACTTGCAACTATTCTATGACCCTGCTCTGACCCTCAACAGAAAGCAATTACAGATTAGGAAGCAGGTGCCAGCCTGGAAGTTCAAATTCAGTGACACATTAATCAGCCCCTAATTCATTCATGTCAGTTGAGGCAGGGCAGGTGTGCTTTTCCCCCCATAAACACAGTGATGAACTAGAGGGTGGCATGGGTGAGACCAGAGGGTGGTATGGGTGAGCCAGAGGGTGGCAGTGGTGAAACAGAGGGTGGCAGTGGTGAAACAGAGGGTGCTGTGATGAACCAGACATAGAAACAACATGGTCGCGACCGTTGCTACCCGACAAGTAAGTTCGCGTTTGGGAACTGGTAAAAAACCCTTGTGAAATGGCAGAAACACTTGCAAACACAAAAAAAAGGAATCCGCAAATTTCGCGAGAGTTCGCGGATTTTGCGGTCTCGAGGTACTGCTTCGTGGCCTCATCTGGAATACGGGCCGACCCCGCGTAGCCCTGAACAAACTATATATGCCTACAGGCTCAGGAGGTTTGGCGATTCCCAACATGGAATTGTATTACTTGGCGGCGCAGCTGCAGTGGGTGTCGGGATGGCTTAGTGGCAAGAATCTGAAATACACAGCCTCGGATATTACTGTCTGGACCCAGGCGCAGATCTGCGCATTATTCCAACCCCTGGCACGACCCCCTTGTCCTTCCCAGTTACACCTGGCGGTAGCACGCAAGTGCTTCCTCCGCTGCTTGCGCCTCACCCGGACCACGACGCCGTATGCTCCGACAATCCCTCTACAGGGAACCCCTGGGGCGCAGGGAGCATTGACGGAAACCCAGATGGCAAGCTGGACACGAACGGGAGTGGAGACACTGGGTGACCTCTACGCTGAGGGCGAACTACTCTCTTTTGAGAACCTTGCCACCACCACGGACCTCCCTGCCGGGCAATTTCTACTACATGCAGCCATAGTACGCACGCTGACCACCCCCTGGGGAGATATCACAGAGGAACCACCGATGCATCAGTTCATGCAATATCTACATGTCATGGGCAATGGCTCTCACTGGCTGGCGCAAGCCCTCTTGGCACACACGCAACCCTCACTCGCGCAATTGAGGGCGAGATGGGCGACTGACCGAGGCAGAGAGTGGACGGACAAAGAGTGGGAGAAGATATTGCTGGGACCGACCAATGTTCCACGCAACCCCCGTTTTAAACTTATACAGCTATACATTCTACACCGGGATTATCTCACACCCGACAAAATCAACAGATACTTCACCCTCACGGACACAGCCTGCCAGCGCTGCTCCCTGGTGGGAGCGGATCTCTTACACATGCTCTGGCATTGCCTCAATATTCAATCGTACTGGGAAGAAGTCACAGCTACACTTGCACAATGCACCGGAGAACATGTGCCACACACGTGGGAAGCCTGTATACTGGGGCTTTACAAACACACGAAGTTGAACAAAGTGCCGACACGGTTCTGGGACATGGGCCTTATAACAGCCAAACGCCTACTCACCAAACACTGAAAGGCTGCCACCCCCCGCACAACCGACACTGGCACACATCCTTCATTAATTGGGCACGGGCAGAGAGTGCGGTGCTCTGCCGGGAGGAAACAGCGGGCCTCCGGAAGTTCCCTATTGTGCAGGCTTGGGACGCTTTCCTTACTTCCTTTCAGCGAGCTTGCCAGGACCGTGAGGCGCACTGAGTCCACGTGACTAGCCACTGCTGTACGGGGATGAGGCGAGCCGGAACTCTATGACCCTCGCCACACCCCTCCTCTCTCCTCTCCTCCGGCCCCCCCTTTGCCCCCCCCTTTTCTGTCTGGCTGCCACCACACCCATGCCATGACCAACACTTTAACTTCTCACTCACCCACTATGACCGCGGGCGCACCACGCTGTGCCCACACCCATACGCTCGCCCACCCCCTGATCACTCTTGCTGCCCGCCCCGCTGCCAATGACAATTCTCTGCCCTCCCCCCCCCTGAGCTCGCTAACTACGGACCTCTCATCACACCCCATGCTGATAACATGACAGTTTAATCACTCCCGCCCCGCTATTACTCCACAGTTGCGCATATGACTATTGTTGTTTACTCATCTGTCATGTTCCCCGACCGAACCTTATATTGCCATAGACAGCGACGTTCCACATACGGTGACACTGCTACTTGACAACGAGAGCGTTAAGGCATGATGCACTCCTGACGAGACATCTACAGGTCCTCCCCTGTATACACACACTGCGCACCATGGTGAAAGACGTTCTCCCCCCCTTTTCCCTGACGCTGAAGGATTAACCATGGGAACAAACTTGCGCCACTGCTGTGCGCACTCTCATGACTACTTCTGAGAGATGCCACGGATGTTGGACTGACGACTATCCCAGCCCTGCCTGTACTGGCCATGCACTACCGTCACCAGCGATGCGAGTTCATTTCCTTGCATTAGTGAGCTATACTACTACTCACCTCTCACTTCTTAGCGACCCTACACATATGGCACCCTCAATCCCTCGGCAATGTATCCACACCATGCCCAGTACTTACCTCTGTCACTACACACACGTTGTGGATATAGATTGCAGTATGAATGTTACAAGCGTCATGGGCGTGCTGACGAGCCAACAAGACTTACTGCAGAAAATGGGAAAATGTGTGGACCTAATTATCTATTGAGCCAAATGCTATACTATGTCCGCATATTCTCCTTACACTACGCCGCCGGACCCCCGGGTTGTCGGCTGAATGGCTGTGTCATCTCACTCAACACTCCCTGTTTAACAACCATTGCGGCCGGCCCTATAGGTTGTAGGCTAAATGTTGTGTGAATGCGTGATGGACTGTCTAGAACAATAAAGGTCTTTAAAAATAAAAATAAAAAAATTAAAAAAAATGAATTGTTAACAAATTATAGCTAGGTTGAATGAAGCCATCGCATCAAACATATTTTATCCAATATAAAAATGGATTAAGTACAAATGGTTTGCTTGAGTGAAGTGTTAAGCATATGTCACTTTAAAAGCTATGGGCTTCATTATTGCATGGCTATGATACTAGTGAAAATAACTTTAATCAAGGATAGAAATAAAATGCACAACAGTGGATTAATTATCTGATGCATTATGCATATTTTGGGAAAGTTGATTATTATTTGGGATGGATGGTAGTACACAACAAGTAATAATGTCACTTTTCTTGTTAGGTCCAGTAAAAGTATCACACATTTAAACCTGAGCTGGTAGCTATGGCACTGAACAGACAGACTTAGCTTAAGAAAATGGGTAAATGATTTAGAAGTACCAAAACAATTGACAAGCTGAAATCAAAACACAATAAAAATCCCATTCCAATTTATAAAAACAGACAATAATTTATTGAAAATAATGACATAAAATTGACAACAATCCAATAAGGGGAACTGGAAATACAACAATTTAAATGAAAATGGTGGTAAAACGTGTTAAGAACCATCAGCGGTCGTGTGGTTATGCTTGACCGAGACCAAGAAGCAATTTAAGGTGATGGAGAGCTGATCAGGCTTGATGTTTTACCTTCTCACTTAGGGGCACATTCCGCCTGCCATCCTCGTGGAAAACGGGACCGCCCGTGATCTGAGCAGCGGTCCCGCCATGCACATTATGATGCGCCCGCCACACTGGGGGGCGCATCATGCATTTTTAACAATGCGGCGGGCGGTGTTTACACTAGCACCCACCACAATGTTAAAAAATGCATGTTATGCATTTGCATACACAAAGCGGCAGGCACCGTATGGTGCCTGTCGCATTGTGTATGCAAATGCAGGGGGGTACCACAGGTACCCCCATGTGCACCCCCCACCTCGCCTTCACCATGGGGGCCTGTAACGGGCCCCCAAAGTAATGACCGCATGTGCGGCCGTGGAAAAGCATTGGACAGCCCTCATCGTAATATGGTTGGCGGTGTCTCGCAGACACCTCCACCATTGAAAAGCACTTTTTCCGCCGGTCGCGAAGTCGACCGGCGGAAATGCGGCGGACGGACTTTCCGTCCGCCGCGGACCCCCCAGCCATCCTAATGTGGCGGGGGGTAATTTTGTTGAGGATGACGGGCGGATTGCCCCCGCCATCCTAATGGGCCCCTTAGTCTCTGAAATGGAAGTCAAAAATCCTCAACAAGGCAAGGGAACAGGTTGTGGTTGTGAAGAGGTCCAGGAGGCCTGACAGATGTTGGATGAATTTCCAGTGAAGCTGTTGACTTTTGGCAGGGAAGCTCTCAGTTGGAAAAATGCAAATTCACACCCAAGGAGGGTTCCTCACCAGTGGCGTTTCCTCGAGGAAGTGCTGCGGGGCAGTGGGGCTGGGCGGGGGAGGGTCTGGGTGGGGGTAGTAAACGCCAGCATACAGCCATATGGAGTTAAGTAAATAAATAAATAAATTACATTGTGTGTGCTGCATCGCCCTTTGGTGTTGCAGTGCGCACAATGTAATTTATTTATTTATTTATTTACTTAAATCCGTACAGCCGTATGCCAGAGTTTACTACACCCCACCCTTTCCCACACTCACCCCACTGCCCACAGCACTCCCTTGAGGAGCCGCCATGTCCCGCACTATCTGGTTTACTTGGCAGGCTTGTCCTGATTCTCTGAAGGTATTGGGAGTCAAAACATTTCCAAGTGCAAGGTTTCTCATTATGTTAGTAGGAGTACATTTTGACATGGTTAAGGGTCCCCGGGCCTCAGGAACAGCATTTGAGCTCAAGACTCACAACAGCAGAAGCCACCAGCAGGGTCCAAGGAAGGTCCGGTTGGAACTGTTCTCCTGGGCTCTCTAGGAAAAGGGTTTCTAGCAGCTTGCTTTGTCCCTGTCGCTTAACAGGGCAGTTCCCCTCTAACTTTAGAGAATCTTTATGGCCGCCTGATTTACCACACCCTAGTTCTGTTGGCATACCAGCAAAAAACCTGGGAGTTTGATTTGGGAAAAATCTAAAATTTGAGGAGCATATTAAAAAACTCACCTGTGGTTGCTTCGGTACCCTTAAAGCTCTCTGGAGGTTCTTTCCCCTGCTTCCGAGGTCGGCCAAAGAAACAGTGGCAAGGGCTCTTATTATTTCCCGCCTCGATTATGCTAATGCCCTGTTCATTGGCATTCCGGCTTACCTAACCAACGGCCATCAAATAATACAGTATGAACAGACAGTGGTCCGAGACCTATTATTCCAAATACGTGAAAAATCACAATTTAATCAATCAAGAGGCGTATGTAATTTTAACAGCCCTAATCAATAAATAAAGAAAAGGTAAAAAATAGGCAACAGCAACAAACTCAAAATGTATATACAATATTTTAATCTATTGTCAAGTTTTTGAAATGAAAGCACAATTCATAGTGTTATGTACTTTTCTTTATATGCATTGTCCCGTATTCAGAACGTGCAGTAAAGCAAAAGGGGTGTCAAAGGAGGGTGAACGTGATAAAGTGAAAGGAAAGGAATCACACAGATTGAAAAATTATTACAAACAATTCAAAAGAAACACCAGCCACTGAAGGCTGGAACCATATATATCCTGGCCACTTCAATTAATCAGCACAAATTCCCTAAATTTTTTATTCCTAGGTATACGATGTACAAAATGTCTGCACTATATCTTGGAGGGTGATATAGTTAGTGGTCCAGGTTAAATAGTGAAATGTCGACGTTTCGACTCGTCTAGCGGCCTTGCGGTCATTTATTCCTGGGCCATGCGAGTCTTCTTCAGGACAGGAGAGACGGGACAATACAAGGATCTCATAGATGACCCTGTGAGAGATATAAAAAACCCATTAGGGTTTGGGCTGTTGCCTAGTTGCTTAAAAAGGGCAGTATTCAAGGAAGCTTACCCTTCTAGGGATATAATGGTCGCGATTCCCACTCCAAAATGTCTCAGTCCTTATGTTTTCAGGAAGGTCTGGAAAGACAATGAGGAGCCTATTTTTAACATCATGTATTCACCTTGTTTTCACATTAGGCAGGAGATTGTTGAAATAATTACCTCTATAGACTTGTTTAGTTTCATATCCGAAGGATGTTCATGTGTCATTACATGTCTAAAAATTCTGAGCCCAATCGTAGATATTGGAAAGAGTAAAACAGGCGAATCCTCACGAATTAATCAATTAGCCTGAAAAAATGAAGAACCAATGAGTAAAGGGAACATCCCAAATTGTGGCGCTAAGAAGACAAACAATGGTGTCAAAGGTGCCAATTACCTGAATAGGTGGTTTGTCTTGTTTAGGGATGGTTAACGTAATCAATGCAGGCAAAATCAGGCATCTGAAAACAGAGACACCATAGTAAATACCGCGTTCGATCAAGGTCTCATCTATGTAAATCCAACCTTTTAGAGGGGATCACAATCGCGTGCTTACCGGTAGTTGGGCCAGAGAACATTGTAGAAGACACGCGTCTGTCGGGAAGCACAAGTGAATTGCTCGGCGAGTGAACCAGAGCGTTACTAGGCAACCCTCTTTTGTTTACTCCGGATCCCTTCCTGATGGCGGAAAGGGAAGAAGGACTACCACGTTCCTTCCACAAGCTCCGTGTATTTCAATCAGCCCAAGGTAAACGGGCCAAACAAATCATCCTCTGCAACGCAGTGCACATTAAAGTATTTATCTGAGCTGTGGTAAATTATCGTGGTATTTTCACAACAAGGTTGAAAAAGAATTAAGAAAAAATTATCGTACACGATTGGAGCCTAAATATTGAGGGCTAATAAACAAAAGTCACTAATGGCTGAGTGAATACCCAATTCTCCACGTATGGCACATCAGTCCCCACATTACATACATGATTATAGCAGCATTGGTAAAAAACGCGGCGGCCATTTTAGTTTGGGTGGACAGTTCTCATATCATAATTCCTAACAGTATGTACACTATTTAGAAAACATATTTACAAAAGATCTGCAACAATACTACTGAGGCAATGTTGCACATATTAACCTAGTTTCAACAATATTTACAACATAAAATAGACAAACATACAATTATACAGTGTTTCATATAGTCTTAAATCTGTACTGGCTAAGAGGAAAAAAGCTTAGAGAATTGCGACCTGTCTGTTGATCTCCTCTAATTCGTTGAGCCCCCTATGTGTCTTAGACAGTGGGAGCCCCACTCGTACAACATTTTACGACATTCCAACACCCACCCGACAGCATTAGATGGTGGGTTGTGGAAAAGGTACATGTAAATCCACGAGGAGGTGAACTCCAGAGCATTTTGAGCAGAAGGGAATGCCGTTGGATATATCTTCTAGATACGGCACATAGGGGGCTCAACGAATTAGAGGAGATCAACAGACAGGTCGCAATTCTCTAAGCTTTTTTCCTCTTAGCCAGTACAGATTTAAGACTATATGAAACACTGTATAATTGTATGTTTGTCTATTTTATGTTGTAAATATTGTTGAAACTAGGTTAATATGTGCAACATTGCCTCAGTAGTATTGTTGCAGATCTTTTGTAAATATGTTTTCTAAATAGTGTACATACTGTTGGGAATTATGATATGAGAACTGTCCACCCAAACTAAAATGGCCGCCGCGTTTTTTACCAATGCTGCTATAATCATGTATGTAATGTGGGGACTGATGTGCCATACGTGGAGAATTGGGTATTCACTCAGCCATTAGTGACTTTTGTTTATTAGCCCTCAATATTTAGGCTCCAATCGTGTACGATAATTTTTTCTTAATTCTTTTTCAACCTTGTTGTGAAAATACCACGATAATTTACCACAGCTCAGATAAATACTTTAATGTGCACTGCGTTGCAGAGGATGATTTGTTTGGCCCGTTTACCTTGGGCTGATTGAAATACACGGAGCTTGTGGAAGGAACGTGGTAGTCCTTCTTCCCTTTCCGCCATCAGGAAGGGATCCGGAGTAAACAAAAGAGGGTTGCCTAGTAACGCTCTGGTTCACTCGCCGAGCAATTCACTTGTGCTTCCCGACAGACGCGTGTCTTCTACAATGTTCTCTGGCCCAACTACCGGTAAGCACGCGATTGTGATCCCCTCTAAAAGGTTGGATTTACATAGATGAGACCTTGATCGAACGCGGTATTTACTATGGTGTCTCTGTTTTCAGATGCCTGATTTTGCCTGCATTGATTACGTTAACCATCCCTAAACAAGACAAACCACCTATTCAGGTAATTGGCACCTTTGACACCATTGTTTGTCTTCTTAGCGCCACAATTTGGGATGTTCCCTTTACTCATTGGTTCTTCATTTTTTCAGGCTAATTGATTAATTCGTGAGGATTCGCCTGTTTTACTCTTTCCAATATCTACGATTGGGCTCAGAATTTTTAGACATGTAATGACACATGAACATCCTTCGGATATGAAACTAAACAAGTCTATAGAGGTAATTATTTCAACAATCTCCTGCCTAATGTGAAAACAAGGTGAATACATGATGTTAAAAATAGGCTCCTCATTGTCTTTCCAGACCTTCCTGAAAACATAAGGACTGAGACATTTTGGAGTGGGAATCGCGACCATTATATCCCTAGAAGGGTAAGCTTCCTTGAATACTGCCCTTTTTAAGCAACTAGGCAACAGCCCAAACCCTAATGGGTTTTTTATATCTCTCACAGGGTCATCTATGAGATCCTTGTATTGTCCCGTCTCTCCTGTCCTGAAGAAGACTCGCATGGCCCAGGAATAAATGACCGCAAGGCCGCTAGACGAGTCGAAACGTCGACATTTCACTATTTAACCTGGACCACTAACTATATCACCCTCCAAGATATAGTGCAGACATTTTGTACATCGTATACCTAGGAATAAAAAATTTAGGGAATTTGTGCTGATTAATTGAAGTGGCCAGGATATATATGGTTCCAGCCTTCAGTGGCTGGTGTTTCTTTTGAATTGTTTGTAATAATTTTTCAATCTGTGTGATTCCTTTCCTTTCACTTTATCACGTTCACCCTCCTTTGACACCCCTTTTGCTTTACTGCACGTTCTGAATACGGGACAATGCATATAAAGAAAAGTACATAACACTATGAATTGTGCTTTCGTTTCAAAAACTTGACAATAGATTAAAATATTGTATATACATTTTGAGTTTGTTGCTGTTGCCTATTTTTTACCTTTTCTTTATTTATTGATTAGGGCTGTTAAAATTACATACGCCTCTTGATTGATTAAATTGTGATTTTTCACGTATTTGGAATAATAGGTCTCGGACCACTGTCTGTTCATACTAATACGTCACCCAGGTCCAGTACCGTTTGGGTCACCCCATTTCTTTAATGGATCAGATAATACAGAGCGCGGAGGCCAGACTCCTCTTTAACATCTCACGGCAGTCCAGCATCCGACAGCATCTGCGCAGCCTGCATTGGCTCCCTGTCGCGCAACGGGTTGTGTTTAAATCTCTTACTGTTGCCCATAGAGCCATCCACGATCAGGGGCCGATGTACCTGAGGAAACACTTTTCCTGGTACCTACCCAACCGTCTCCTACGGTCAGCCACCCAACATCTGCTGGCGGTTCCGCGCTTCAAACGCATCTGTCTTGGTGGGCACTTCTTCGCCGTGAAAACGGCTGTCGCTTGGAACTCCCTTCCCCCGATGCTTTGTGCCACTAAGAACTTCAATCTCTTAAAAAAATTACTTAAGACCCACCTCTTTAAAATGTCACTCTAATCGCTCTAGCTCTTCTGCTGCCTTACCTGCATCGTTACGCGCCAGGATACTCCTGAGTAATTGAGCACGCTACAAAACTACCAATAACATAACATAAGAGGAGGTGAACTGAACCTTGGAGTCTACTTCATTGTCCTTCGTAAAAGTGGGCGAAGGTACAGCTTTTCATGTTGTCTCACAGGTCTCAACAGAAATGGTGTGCATCCTTCTTCTGTCTTCCACAGGTCTAGTAGTGTTATGATGAGGGTGCCATATTTATGCCTGGCACTGGCCTGTGGGCGAGCAGACTCCTGTCTCCACCCTAGACAATAGGGAAAAGCTCCTAGGGATAACACCATCCACTTTTGCAAAAGGTCCTGTGTGTCCTCTACTGCAAACAATCCCATATTTCCCCTCTCTACCTAAGGCCCAGATGGCAGAACCTTTCTTCTTCTGTGTAGGGCTCCTGTGCCCAGTCCATAGTTGTAGCCAGGGAAAAAAGCAACCTTTCCTATACTGTCACTTCAAACCAGTTCTAAGAGCACCTCCTTTCCCACTGGGATTTGTGCCTGTCTGACTCGGTGGTCAAAGTAGGGCTTTGTCCATGTGTCAGCTACCAGTTGCCTGTAACAAGGCAGCCATCTTTGAAGTTAATTAAGTTCTTTGGCACAGCCCAGATTGCATTCATGCCAGAGAAACAGAACACCTACCCACACCCAAGGTCTTTGTATCAGCTCTGAGAGCAAGTTTACTCCTCATCAAGGGGCTATTCAGGTCCTGGGTGACAGTTAGAAACTGATGTAAATTGGCTTCTGTAGGTTCTCAGAAGGAGCCTTTTCAATATTTATTACATACCAGTGGATTGGGTTTGTAATAAATATTATAATAAGTCCAAGAATGTAATTTGTAGTTGTTTTCTAGGCATTGATAACATGTTTTAAATTAATGCTGTATTGTAATACTTTCCTATAAAACAGCTACCCCTGCTACAGTGCAAATAGTGTTTGATGCTGTTCCTCTTTAATGAAACGTTTAACATTAAACATTTACATATCCTACTTTTAAGTATCATACATCCTACCTTGTGGCAATTAAGGCCTACTTTTGGTGACTTATTAATATTTAAAAGGATGGTTTAGATCTGTCAAGAGGGTTTCTTTTGATAGATTGGATTTGCAGTTTTAAAACTGCTCAGACAGGCTAAATTGGTTGGTCTGTAGTCATGTTTGACCGGTCACTGTAGTGGGTGGCACAATGGGTACTGCAGTCCACTAGTGACATTTAACTTACAGGCCCTTGCTACAATTTGTATCATTTACTAGTGACTTATAGGTAAGATAGATGTGTGAGTTAGGAGTATAGCCACTTTCAACATGTTTTAGGGGTCAGAGCACATGCACTGAGGCCTGGTTAGCAGAGTCCCAGTGCACAGAGTCAAAAACCAGCAGCATCAGTTGAAAAGAATGGCGATGACCATGCAAAAGGGACATTATCTTATACAAAGGCGCAACTAGAGTCAGATTTTTGTGGGGGTAGGGGGGGTTAAGAAAAAAATTCGGTTATGGAGGCTTTTTCTTCCAGCAATAGACAGAGTGGAGGGGCTCTAAGAAGGGGAGAAAAAAAACCAAAGCCTCATTAACAATCAAATGGTCTTTTAAAGACCTGTGAAGTACTCAGTGCGGCTGTGTGTGTACCCAGGAAGCTGTCTCAGCCCGAGCTGCCACACACGACGGGAGGGGCTGAAGTCCTTTGAGCCCAATGGGGTTTGCGTGCCTGATCTTATACATTAGTCACCTTAACGTAAAGGGCTTTATCATTACATCACAAATTCTATGGGAAATGGATTTCAATTCATGATGTAATCTACATAACATTATTTAAAGGTTTTTTAAATGATAATTCGTGACTATAACATGTCTGAAACCTCTGTTTTTTTCAGTGAATTTCAAAGGTTTTTTAAATGATAATTTCTTACTATAACATGTCTGAAACCTATGGTTTTTTCAATGAATTACAAAGGTTTTTTCAATAATAATTTTTAAATTATAAATTGTTATTTTTTCATATTGTTTTACTACATTTTATTTAATCTATTTTTTTTGGATATCTTATTTTTTAAATTACATTACACATATTTAATAAAAATATATATTTTTTAAAAATTACAAATATATATTTTTTATATAATTTATGTTCTTTTAAATGTATTTATATTATTTTCGTTCTTTTTTTTGGAGGCGCGCACCCTTCTCATTTACTGCGCGGAACGTGTGCGCCATTTTAGGATTGTTGTGTAGGATCCGCGTAGGGTGTGTGACCAGTACGACTTTCACAACGCGGACACTATGCGACTGGTACGCGACTTATAGCGCATACGCAACATGTACGTATTAGGCGACGATCGCGCGGTTGGGTGTGATATCATGCACGCATCTGACGCAGTCGGTGCGCGACCCCCTCGAAATTTTTTAATATTCAAAAACTTATGTATAAATATTTTATATAAATATTAAGACAAGACATTATCTGAACTAATCATAAAAATATTATTCTTTAACTTTAAAAATAGTTACACTACTTTAAAATGCAATTTCGCGAAGTCGCACAGGGTGCGGGTTGGGTGCGAGCTACGTACGCGCACTGTTCGCGTATCTCATGTGACCAGAAAAAAAGAGATTTGATTGGTTCATTACACTTCCTATTGTAAGTATTGGCGGACCCCACCCATTTCAATCACTCTTCTTAGACCTTTTCTTAGGAGAAGACATGCTGAGAAGAACTGCTGTTTTTTGCTGATTGCAGACCTGGTTGTCCTGATAATTTTGAAAATGGCAGCAAACCATCCTTCTTCAGATTCAGAACATTCTACCGCTGAGGAATATGTTCCAGAACCTCCCCCTACAGAGATATATACATCTATTGTGTGGAAGTTTTTCACTTTCCCACCCAGACAAAAAAAGGTGAATGAGACAAAGGTCACATGTAAAATCTGAAAGGCGGTCCTCTCCAGAGGAGACCAAACAATAAATACTCATGTGGCACAGCTAGCATGAGGAAGCACTTGCAGACACGCCATCCTGTGAACTTTGCACTAGAGGAGATGAGAAGGCTACAAGAAAATGCTCCTGCACCACCAGCTGTTCCAAGCACATCTGGGACAGCAGCATCTACCTCAAGTTCACCACCAGATATATGTCCCCAATTTGCAAGAGTGAGGATCAATTGCGTACAATGCAATCGTCTAATTGCTTATGGAGATCAATCAGTGGACCCTGTTTGTCGGGCTATCGACAACCACCGTTGTTAGTTGTTTTTTTTTTCTCCTCATAGTTTTTGGTTTTGTTCGTCCTGTTTCCATGTTTAAAAAAAACAAAAAAAATGTTCAAAAAAACAACAAGAAAATACAAAACTACAAAACAAAAAAAAGTTTTTGAGAACTACCTACTCTGGTTAAAAAAAAGTCAGAAAAGGCATTTTTCTCCTTCAATATATGCTTTGCAATGAAGCATATATTGAAAGAGAAAAAATGAGGAGAAGTGAAAACAATTCTTCTTGTTGTGCTTTGCTACACCAATTGGAGGATGGTGCAGCATTCTCAAACATGACCAGATTTATAATTTTTGATAAAACTGGCCATATGTCTTGTCCTATGACTGTTCTGTGCAAACAATTCAGAAAAGGGGGTGGTGATGAACAGAGTGTCTGAATTAAGCAGACCACTCTTACCCAGTCCAAAGATCAGGGCTTGATCCATCACCGTTATTTATCTCACTGCCCCATCCCAGCTCAGAACCTGGCTATATGCAAATTAGTCTGTCCCTGGCCCAGTGCATCATGGGAACAGGGCAGACCAAACTACCAAGCCAATTCTTCACCAGAAAGGAGACAAGCTACCGGGGACCGGTTTCTGGCATTTCAGCCTCTTCGGCCCGGCTTGCTTGAATCCTGATGGAGCAGTGAGAAAGGGACTCATGTCTGAGTATACCCTGCCACACCTATAGTGGCCAACAACGATTCAGAAAAGGGGGTGGTGATGAACAGAGTGTCTGAATTAAGCAGACCACTCTTACCCAGTCCAAAGATCAGGGCTTGATCCATCACCGTTATTTATCTCACTGCCCCATCCCAGCTCAGAACCTGTAATGCCAGAAACCGGTCCCCGGAAGCTTGTTTCCTTCCCAGTGTAAGAATTGGCTTTTGTAGTCTGGTCTGCCCTGTTCCCATGATGCACTGGGCCAGGGACAGACTAATTTGCATACAGCCAGGTTCTGAAACTGGGATGGTGCAATGAGCTAAAAAACGGTGTTGGATCTAGCCCTGATCTCTTGACTGGGTGAGAGAACTCTGCTTAATTCAGAGACTCTGTCCATCACCACCCCTTGTTGTAAATAATTTTGTCCACCCTAAGCGTGGAAGGGTATACTCAGATGTGAGTCCCTTGCTCATTGCACCATCAGGATTCAAGCAAGCCGGGCCGAAGACGGCTGTAATGCCAGAAACCGGTCCCCGGAAGCTTGTTTCCTTCCCAGTGTAAGAATTGGCTTTTGTAGTCTGGTCTGCCCTGTTCCCATGATGCACTGGGCCAGGGACAGACTAATTTGCATACAGCCAGGTTCTGAAACTGGGATGCTGCAATGAGCTAAAAAACGGTGTTGGATCTAGCCCTGATCTCTTGACTGGGTGAGAGAACTCTGCTTAATTCAGAGACTCTGTCCATCACCACCACTTGTTGTAAATAATTTTGTCCACCCAAAGCGTGGAAGGGTATACTCAGATGTGAGTCCCTTGCTCATTGCACCATCAGGATTCAAGCAAGCCGGGCCGAAGACGGCTGTAATGCCAGAAACCGGTCGCCGGAAGCTTGTTTCCTTCCCAGTGTAAGAATTGGCTTTTGTAGTCTGGTCTGCCCTGTTCCCATGATGCACTGGGCCAGGGACAGACTAATTTGCATACAGCCAGGTTCTGAAACTGGGATGGTGCAATGAGCTAAAAAACGGTGTTGGATCTAGCCCTGATCTCTTGACTGGGTGAGAGAACTCTGCTTAATTCAGAGACTCTGTCCATCACCACCCCTTGTTGTAAATAATGTTCTGTGCAAACATGCACAGCAAAACCTGTAGAACGCCTTTTCAACGCAAAGTGGTGTGGATGATGAGATTATATTTTACATGGAAAACAAAAGGTATACAGAATGCCTTTTCCTCACCTTGTAAATAAGAAAGAGAGTTAATGGCTCGGCCAATTTTTATTGTAGGAGTAAACTTCTGAACTGCTACCAGAGAACAAGATACATTTATAAGTACTTATGTTTCAGGAAACTTATAGCATATATTTATATGACTGAAGAGAAGAGATGGTGCCTACTGTGACATGTCCAAAAACACTTAGGGGTCGATTCCGATCCTGGAAAAATAACGTCCGTACGATTCGTATACGGAGCCCTCTCCGTACGAATCGTAAACATGCCGTAAGACCCGACGAGTACGATCGGACTGGGGTATGAGGACGCGATTCGTATGGTCCACGTCAGATAAGGGCGATTCGTACGGAAAAACACACAAATAAATACACACCGTACGGTCCGTACACCCCATGATCGCAGGGGTACGGTGCGTATACCCCATGATCGCAGGGGTACGCACCGTACCCCTGCGATCATGGGGTGTACGTCCCGTACCCGGGGGGGTGGGGAGGTCGTTCCGTACCTGTTTCGAGGCGAACTCTGCTTCTCCGGATTTTGTCGGCTCCCATAGAAAAAGCGTCGTACAGTGCGTACCCGACACGAATTGTACTTGCTGGGTCAGAAAAACCAGCCGCTAACAGTACGATGTCGCGTACAGCGGGTTCCGAGGGTGATTCATATGGGGATTAGATTCATACGGTCTCTGTACGATTCGTACAGAGTCCAGCTCCTGGTACTTCATCGTACTTCATCGTACGCATGGGGACGTTGCAGGGTATGATCCGTACGGCTATTCTGAGCAGTTTTTCTCACATCGGAATCGACCCCTTAGTCGTGTGCTTTAAGTTAAATAGTTTTATTTCTTATAATTCTAAAATTACCAGGACCTACAAGACCACCATATGACTCTATTGTGTACTATACCATGTATCTTGCAGACAGGTGCTCTGAAGCTGTCTCCTATTTGATACCTGTCTGCAATGGAATTCTCTGGCACAAATCTAGTCCATCCATCTTCCTTGTTTTCCAACTGTGTGGAAACACAGTCCATTGTGCATTTTAAGACTTACTTAAACTTACCTCAGCAGTAATACATGTAAAACATGCTACACATTTTATTCAGTTGTTTTTTATAATGTAAAATATACTAAATTCCATATTTTAAAATTAGGATCTGTAAAAAAAAAGAAAAAATAGTTCTAACATGTAATATTACATTTTTAACAGCACAGCATAATTTTAACATTTTACAAAGTAATTTCTTTGCCTTTTTTGCTGTTCTCGGAATATATTGAATTTCACTAGAAACAGTGATTTCAATCGTACCCATGACATAGCAGGCAAAAAAAAACAATCAATTAGATTGTTTAAAAATAAACAAAAATCCATCACCAGTAAAATACTGAAAAATACAAGTCACACATATATAAAATGGTTACTGCTAATAAAACTTTATATGTTAAATTTAGAAACACTGTAAATGTTGTCGGTTAAAAATATACACCGAGACCTTTCCTTGAGGCCAAATGGTGTTTTTGCACTCCTTGTTATGTAATTTGTCCAATAGTAATCCTATTAAATCATTAAACTTTGGCTTTAAAAATATTAGGTAGGATTTTGGTCATTCGTAAGGCAAACGTTGTTTGAAAACCAACTCAGCATCATTACAAAGTGTCCAGCCGTTGTCACTTTTTAGATAGGCAGTGTAAAGTCCAGAAGGACCATCATGGAAAATTATTGCTACTGCTACAAAAGTCCTTCCTGATATTGATAGTTGAGTAGCTACAAAATGTTTTATTAAAGTGTCCAATTTTCTTCCGTCAGCTGCACAACGGTGTATCATTAAAATGATATATTATCCATAGCTTTATAAAGATA
Organism: Lissotriton helveticus; assembly: GCF_964261635.1. Classification (NCBI taxonomy): domain Eukaryota; kingdom Metazoa; phylum Chordata; class Amphibia; order Caudata; family Salamandridae; genus Lissotriton; species Lissotriton helveticus. Next base: position 1,070,379,609 of record NC_136067.1, on the reverse strand, counting down.
ATCTTGATAACATTTCTGATTTGCATTGACTACCCTCCATGTTTTGATTTTCAGCTTTAACTAATTTATTGAAAGACACTGATTTACAGTCCAGTAATGTCAAATATAGAAATCTTTCAGTGTCTACATTAGTGGTACATGTATACATACAATTTTCATAATACTGATCCCATTTATAAAAAAGGCCAAAAATATTTTCTATTTCTACACCTTTATTTTCCAATATGGTAAGCATATACATTAGAAATTCCTGAGGATCTTGTTGGATATTTTTCGTAAATTGTGTAAGAACCAGAACATACATCCAAAAGATTACGAACATCAGAAACGGTTTGTATTTTACTTGTATCAGTTCTCATTTTTTTATAAACGGAATGCAACAATAAACAAAATCTTTTTTCCCGATTCTCCATAATTTGCTGTTGCAAACCTTCAAGAAAAAAAACAACAACATTGACCACTACAATAGCATAGCTTTTGACACCTGAACTTTTTTCAAACTAATAACCAACAATCTCTTCAACAGTGTCCTTTTTCTTTGTACTTGCAATCACAACATTATCTTGTTTTTTTCCCTTCTCTAGACGTTCAGTACAGATATTCTCATACCTTCTTTTTCGACTAACCACACGCTTTTCAAATACAGGATATTGACCTAAATTGGGAGCATATGTTTTTCTTAACCTATTATACTTTTTGACACAGTTTGCATCTGCAGAAGCATTTGTGTCATCAAAATCAATCAAAAACAAACCAGATAATGTTCTGACTCGCGACAAAGCAACATATGCAATACCCTCTTTAAACACAGTATTTCCAATGTTCACCAAAGCACTGTCAACACTTAAACCTTGAGATTTATGAATAGTCACTGCATATGCCAGAGATACTGGAAACTGTTTTCTACGGACATATAAATCTTTAACAAGCAAAAAACGAACTGAACAACGACCAATTTGTTTAACTTCTTCAATCTGATCAAATTTCATTTTTAAGAATTCAATACCATCTTTATTTTGATAATTAACAAAATCCACAACTTTGCCCATTGCTCCATTAACTAAACCTTTTTCTACGTCCAAATTACGCCTTAAAATGACTCGACAGTTTCTACATGCATATAGATTCTTTTCTAAACCACCAGTTTTGGATATTGATTTTTCTAATGAATCCAATTTTGTCTTCAATTTTTCTGTCAAAATAATAGTGATTCCTTAATGCTCTATTTTATCGATGGCTTCCATTTTTATTATTTCTTCATTTTCTAGTTTTAAAAGTTGTTAGTTGAATATCGAACACTCATGCAGTGTTGGCATTAAGCAGATTACAGATTTGTTTTCTGCAATTTTCATGTATATTTTCTCAGGAACTACATTTTCATTTGGAAACAAATCGGAAAGTAATCGACTCTGCTAAGCTTGTTTGCCATGTTCAGTCAGTAGTCCAATTCGTATATCTTGGACAATAGTTCCATAATCAACATTATTTGCCTGTCACATATTTGTAATGAGTTCTTTGTATTCAAAATATGACCAAATGTTCAGGTTTCCAACACTACCCAGAAACTTTCTGGTGTCATCATGCGCAAGTGTTTTAAATACTGGTTGTCCTTTTACAGGAGCCAGTTGCAGTAGATCTCCAAAAACTATGACGTGTTTTCCTCCAAATAATTCGTCGTACTCTGTTTTAAGAATTAGTTTCATTCTTAAAAGCACAAAGGCAAGCATTAAGTTTGATACCATGCTTACCTCATCAATAATGAGAAGTTTCATTTTCTTCAAGACTCTTGAAACTTCACAAGAAGCTTCTCCAGATAGCTTGTGGTATTCCAATTTGTTTCATGCTCTACTGGTAGCATTAGTAAACGATATAAAGTAATTCCTTCAATGTTGTGTGCTGCCAACCCAGTTGGAGCAGTGACAACACAAGACAAATGCGACTCAGTTGTTTTCTGTAGATAACTTGTAATTACTTTAATTAAAAAACGTTTTCCTGGTCCAGCTTGTCCACTCATGTACATTCTGATAGGTTGAAATGATGTGCATGAGCACTCTTTCTTTTCATGAAGTAATCCATGGTCAATCTGTTGTCACACTTGCTGATATATTTGTTTCTGTTCAACATTTAGTTGTTCTTCCAAGTTTGCGAAGTTTGTTACATCTTCTTGAGCTTGATCCATTGCTGTTTCCACCTCATTCATGGCGATTGCTGCTTCATTTTCAACAATTGGGTGTCCTAGTAGATCTTGACTCAGCGCAGCAGAACTTTGACTGACTTGAGAACTGTCTCTAGCAATCTCAGCTGCAATAGTAGCTTCTTGATCAATTTCATTGTTCAACATTTTCACATAATTTGCAAAAGCAGTGCATTGTATGTTATCTTTACAAGCATTAAAGAAATCTTCATAGTTCTGGAAATCTCCACGTAATTCCAGTTTTGAACGCCATGGTTTGAACAGTTGTAAAAAGGCTAAATATTAAAATTCCCTTTTATCAGCAGTCTCGCAACTCAGCTTTCTGTGATTAATCAAATTTCCTTTTGTTTGTTTCACCAAACATCCTTCGGAACCAATGACTTCATATTTTCCATCATTGATGTTCTCTGTAGTATTCCGTTTAAATGTGTAGTTTTGCAGCACTTCATAGCGACACATGTTCTCAAGATGATGACTTCTGTTTGGGTAATATGTGTCCAACATACACGTTTTCAAAATATCTGTACTTTCTGGATCTTTTTCTACTAAATATTCAATTTCTTGTACAGATTTCAGTACTCGATTTCGCATTGCTGCAAGACCTAGACTCACCCAAAAGATTCTTCTAGATTTGTAGTATAGACTTGCAGATGATAACCGATCTCAGTATTCATATGCTCCGATTTCTCGATGAGATAACATCTTCATACTGAAACTGTATAATTTCTTACTTAGAGTCTTCTCATGAGAAATCTCTTCCCACATTTCTTTCAATTCCGTCTATTCTGATTTTGTAATATAGGACGTTACATATCGAGCAACAGCAATGGAATTGTCCGCTACATACTGAATATCCATGTTAGTATTCCACATGGACAAAATTACTGGGTTGTAGTCATTTATGTATTTTCACTCTTTATTTCTTCTTAAATTGTAGGTATTTTTTGGAGACTTTCTTTGTGTGGAATGTTCCTAGGATGACATAAAACTGTTCACTCTTCCTTTGGATATTACAGGACGTGGAAATGCAAAACGACATTTGGTGTAGAACTTATCCTTAGATTTGTACTTTCGGCGACAGTATTTTCCACATCGGTGGCTTGGGAATCTTAAGACTTGTGCTCTTAAGTTGTTTTCTTCTGTGCTTTTGGGTACAGCACATGTTGCATATTGTTCAACAAAAGTCAAAACAGTATCATCTGTTCCAAATTTGGAGGCATCCTTGATCCATAACAGCATATGTATATGAGGAGCACCTCTTGCTTGATACTCCTTTCTCCAAAAGAAATACACAACTTCTCCAAGAGGAGGATTTTTTATTGCAGATAAAATGCATCATACCTTCAAATCTATGATTGAAATACCTGCATACATTAACAGGATCCAAAGAGCACAATTCCCCAGGTGTCTTGTATTCAATATTTTTTTATATTGCAATTTCCTTCTCGAAGAAATTCAAGTAAATCATCCCAAGCGTCCTCAGCACAGCTTAGGGTAAGGAACCATGTAGGAGTTCCTAAGTTCCATAGCATACATTTCAGTTCTCCATGATGACGGTACCAATATTCATTAGTCCCACGCTGACATGCCATTAGATTATTGAGCTGAGATTCTAAATGATCATCTCTCTGGTGCTCTTTATCCATACAATCTTTTGCAGATACATTTAGCAGATTTATTCTAGTTTTTAAAATGTGATTGACTGCATATGAAAGTCCAGACAAGTCACTTTCAAACAAAAGATGAAATATATAAGGGATACATTGTCGAAATCTTGGATCTTCTGCATATAATCTTGTTGTCCGATATTCAGATGCAGGAATCTGCACAGGACGTTCAATTTGTCCACTTGACATTTCAGTATCTTCTGTTAAAAGTATTTCTTCTTCTCCCATATAAACATTCTTACAGTATATATTGTTTTTTATCAAATACAATGTTGCCTTTTGCACTTTCCTAACATTCACTAACTCCTGCCAGATTTTCTTATTCATAGTCAGCACACCATTAACAAGAATAACTAGTGTTTCACTTTCTACACTCTCTACACCAATAGTTTCAATATTTTTCTTTAAATCTAATGGTAAATACACAACTCTTTCTTTTAATCCTCTTTGTAAATCTGAAGGAGGCAATTTACCTGTTTTAGGCTCCATACGAACAATAGCCTGAAACGGGTGCACACATTGAATGAGAATAGACTCTTAGGGGCATATTATCAAGGGGGTTTATCTCCGCTTTTTTGGTTTAAAAGCCAAGAAAGCGGAGATAAAAGTATCTCCCTATTACCTAGCTGTCGCTAACACCAGTTACCGACAGCTAGTAGGAGATAGCGACCATCTTGGGCCCCACTTTGCATGTCAGTGTTATTTATCACTAATGACATGCAAAGTGGGCGTGCCAAGATGTTAGCGACTGGAAACAGTCGCTAACATCGCTATCTCCTATTACCAACTTTTGGAGATATTCGCGCTAAGCGCGAATATCCCCAAAAGCTAACACCTGCCCTGAGCAGTTCTTAGCCATGTTATCCAATGGGAGGTGGATAACATGGCTAAGAGCATTAGTTCGGTAATGCATGAATATCGCTGACTTTTCAGCGATATTCATGCATTGCGGCCGTTTTTTATCGCATTTGCGATAAACCTTGGTAATACCAAGGTTTATCTGCGATAAAAATCGCCGCAGCTCAGCGGTAAATTTTTGTTTCTAACCAAGCAATAGCGATAATTATCGCTATTGCTTGGTAATATGCCCCATAAGTGTTTAAATCTATCAATTCTGGAGGAATAGCAACTAACTCTAAATTATTATGCAAAGCTCTAGCGGGCATATTATTCTCATCTAATTTGTTATAACAATATTTACAAATACGCTGATCAGAACCCAAATCAAAACAATTCTCTACCAACAAATAAGTTGCAAATTCATTCCACTTATCATTATTTTGTTTTTCACTTTTTAAATACAGATCAACACTTCTAGTCTGATTTTTATAGTGAGTTCGCCGACAACAAATATAAGAAAAATTTGGCCTTTCACCTGAAATCACCTAAAACTTTGTAATTTCACCTTCAAAATGTTTTGTACAACTATGTTCAACATTCTCTCCAACATTTCCTTCTATTAATGTGTGAGTTTCTTCACTCTCTTGTCCAGGACCAAAGTAACAAAACTCAATGTCATCACAAACCTTCTTCACATCTGATACAAAAGAGCACTGTTCAACTCATTTAACTTTAGTGCTGGACTTTTTGCATAATACAATCTTCTCACTAACTTCCGCATTTAAGTATGATGTACTGCCAACATCCTGAAATGGTGAAAAACACTTTGACATACTTTCCTAGAAGGACAAGCCAGATAATGACCATGCAAACCAGTTTTTTTTCTCACTCTGCAAGGCTCTAGTCCTTGTGACACCTTAATCTTTTGTTTAACACTTTTTTATTATATGCTTGTAAGAAACTGCGTAATTTATCAATAGATTCTTGTTGTACACTGCAAATACCACTGCAATCCCAAGTGTACACTGGGGCTTTAGGACGCCTGCCTAGAACTTCATCAGCTATCACTTCTTCTGCATTTCTGGGAACCATTTTCTCTTTCTCAATTGGACAACCATTTCTAACCTCATAAGCTCGACCACTGGTGTCAACTGCATGAAAATAACTCTCTTCACTAAAAAAAGGCTAAGAACTTGAACTGTGTTTCCATTCCCCTAAAAAAATGTTAAGAAAAATTACTTCTGTTAATTACTCTTTTCTTCTTACTTTTGGTCTTCATTAAATGGATTGGTTTATCTAGTGATCGAATTCTGTTTAATACTAAAATGAATAGTTTCCTTTTTACTTCAAAAGCCTTTTCAACAATAGATTCGATATGCTTCTTCTTTTTATAAAATAGTGTTCTCTTTTTATATTTCTTCATATCTTTCATCAAATGTTGTGCTATTCTATTATAAAATAGTTTTTGACAAATTTCTTTATATTGGTTTTCTCTTCTTTTGCTATAAGTTGTATCCTTTGTATGTATATTGCCTTTTTTCCTTTCCTATTCTTTGCACTTTTTTTTGTGCTTGGAACATTTTCAGTGCTTTCAACATTTTCAGGTTTTTTTCTGAGTCTAGTAATATTTTTAATAAAGTTCTTTGTGGTCTTGCCTGAAATGTTTCTCTTTTTAGCCACATTATGTTGATCATCCAATACTTGAGGTTGAGTTTTTTTCAAGTAAGTATCCTTTTTCTGACCTTTTCTTTCTTTCTCCGGCATGATAACTTTATTTTAATAATGATAAACAGTATCTGTAAAAAATAATCATAAATAAGTGTTTATTAATAACTTTATAAATTATACTTTTATATTACTATACAAACACATTTCATATAAATTCTGACTAAGAAATTGTAGGCCTGAAGTGTGAAGGTGGTTAGACCACTACATGCATAGTGCATAGTAGTTTGAAGCACTCCATAACCCTAAACCCTGGCTCTCTGCATGAGTATTAACTAAATGATTACAATACTATAAGGAGAGACACGGAGTGAATTCATAATTGGTTCACTTTTACTTTATTGAATAGATTAGTACATGATACATAAACAGTCACCATGGTTTTGCAACAGTACAGATTTACAGTTTAGGGTAGTGCAGTGGTGTTTGTGTAGTGTAGGGGGTCATGCTGGGGCAGTGTTCTAGGGTATTACAGTGGTGTTTGGGTAGTGTAGGAGGTTGTGCTGGGGTAGATTTAGGGTTTAGGGTAGTGCAATGGTGTTTGGGTAGTGTAGGGGTCGTGCTGGGGTAGTGCTTTAGGGTTTAGGGTAGTGCAGTGGTAAGTGGGTGAGGTAGGTGGTCGTGCTGGGGGTAGATTTAGGGTTTAGGGTAGTGCAATGGTGTTTGTGAAGTGTAGGGGGTCGTGCTGGGGGTAGTGTTTTAGGGTTTAGGGTAGCGCAGTGGTGTTTGGGTAGTGTAGGGGGTCGTGCTGGGGGTAGGGTTTCAGGGTTTAGGGAAGTGCAGTGGTGTTTGTGTAATGTAGGGATCGTGCTGGGGTTGTGTTGTAAGGTTTAGGGGAGTGCAATGGTGTTTGTGTAGTGTAGGGGGTCGTGCTGGGGGTAGCTTTAGTGTTTAGGGTAGTGCAGTGGTTTTTAAGTAGTGTAGGGGGTCGTGCTGGGAGTAGATTAAGAGTTTAGGGTAGTGCAGTGGTGTTTGTGTAGTGTAGGGGGTCGTGCTGAGGTAGTCTTTTAGGGTAGTACAGTAGTGTTTGGGTAGTGTAAGGGTTCGTGCTGGGGTAGGTTTAAGGTTTAGGGTAGCGCAATGGTGCTTGGGTAGTATGGGGGTTGTGCTGGGGGTATATTTAGGGTTTAGGGTAGTGCAGTGGTGTTTATGTAGTGTAGGGGGTCGTGCTGGAGTAGTGTTTTAGGGTTTGGGGTAGTGCAGTGGTATTTGTGTAGTGTAGGGGTAGTGTTTTAGGGTTTAGGGTAGTGCAGTTGTGTTTGTGTAGTGTAGGGGTAGTGTTTTAGGGTTTAGAGTAGTGCAGTGGTGTTTGTGTTCTGTAGGGGGTCATGCTGGAGGTAGTGGTTTAGGGTTTAGGGTAGTGCAGTGATGTTTGGGTAGTGTAGGGTGTCCTGTAGGGGGTAGTGTTTTAGAGTTTAGGGAAGTGCAGTGGTGTCTGTGTAATGTAGGGGCCATGATGGGGGTTGTGTTTTAGGGTTAATGGTAGTGCAATGGTGGTTGTGTAGTGTAGGGGGTCGTGCTGGGGGTATATTTAGGGTTTAGGGTAGTGCAGTGGTGTTTATGTAGTGTAGCGGGTCGTGCTGGGGATAGATTTAAAGTTTAGGTTAGTACAGTGGTGTTTGTGTAGCGTAGGGGGTCATGCTGGGGTAGTGTTTTAGGGTAGTGCAGTGGTGTTTGGGTAGTGTAGGGAGTTGTGCTGGGGTAGATTAAAGGTTTAGGGTAGTGCAATGGTGTTTGGGTAGTGTAGGGGGTCGTACTTGGGTAGTGTTTTACGGTTTAGCGTAGTGCAGTGGTGAATGGGTAGTGTAGGGGGTCGTGCTATGGGTAGATTTAGGGTTTGTGGTACTGCAGCGGTGTTTGTGTAGTGTAGGGGGTCGTGCTGGGGGTAGTGTTTTAGGGTTTAGGGTAGTGCAGTGTTGTTTGTGTAGTGCAGGGGGTCATGCTGGGGTAGTGTTCTAGGGTAGTGCTGTGGTGTTTGGGTAGAGTAGGAGGTTGTGCTGAGGTAGATTTAAGGTTTAGGGTAGTGCAATGGTGTTTGGGTAGTGTAGGGGGTGGTGCTGGGTAGTGTTGTAGGGTTTAGGGTAGTGGAGTGGTGAATGGATAGTGTAGGTGGTCGTGCTGGGGTAGATTTAGGGTTTTGGGTAGTGCAGTGGTGTTTGTGTAGTGAAGGGGGTTGTGCTGGCGGTAGTGTCACTGCAAGAGTACAAGTACAAGCAACACTATCCCTTGCATTTTACCAAAACACATTTACTAGTCTACAAGATATAAGGTGACTGTACACATTGCGCAAAATGTTCTACTACACATTAGTATAGAGTGCTTCTATCAGAATGATTCCTAAATGCACACAAGACCCACTGTGTGATTCTATACAAACAACACTATCCCTTGCATTTTACCAAAACACATTGCATAGTCTAGAAGGAGTACAGAATTTTAATGTAGACCCTTGACTCATTTTGCAAATACATAAAAAATAACTGGTTTCTAATTCTACCAAAACATGTTTCACAGGTATCTGTCTGCAAACACATGAAATACACAAATGCTTATCTCAGAATAGTTTCTAAATGCACACACACTCACAATAAGATTCTAGAGAAAAATAAGTATTCCCTGCACTTTTGCAAGAGAAACACATTAGTCTGATTAAAATCAAAATGCACCACATACACCCCCTCACAAATTAATAACTCATCTTTCAAATTGTTTTGTATATTAGGAAGTATGTCAGTCACACACCAGATTTTCTTATACAGAATCCCTGTTCTGTACACCTCTCACCAAAACCAAAGAATGGCAAACTGTCCCTCTCATTTTCAACAGATATACATCTAATCATCAAATCACATGCCTTCCCACATTAATTCAAAAGCAAACACACATTTCTAATGGTTACACATTTCAACCCTTTCCAATTGACATGAATTTGAACCCTACCCCCAATTTGTCTTCTGCCTGTTACCATACACACAGGTCACAAGTTCACCACACAATGTTGCTAATCAAAAAGCAAGTGTGCTTGGCTTTTCAACATATCAGCTTATTTTATGTAATGTTCCTTTCAATCAGTTTTTGCAAACCGCTAAGAATCATGCTTTTAAAAAATAGAAATATGCACCATAGTTTTCAGTGTAGAATGTTGTCAAACAACCAAACATTTATTTTCTTTTTTCAAAACTGCATCTTATCCACCATTTAAAAAAAATCTTACTTTTCAAACTGCCATTTCATTTACAGAGACCATCTGAGTACATCCAGACCTCCCTTCAAAATGCTTAGAGTGTGGATTGTGGGACACAGCTATATTTTCTGGAGCCAAAGGTATGCAGAAAACAAAGGGATTCACAAAGACCTAGGATTACCAAATGTAGACATTAAATGGATTGGACAGAGAGGATTAAAGTGGCACCAATTGATGCCATTGGTAAATCCTTTTTGCATCTCCAACGCCCTGACCTAAAAATTGTGCACTGTGGTGGCAATGACCTAGGCACTTTGACTGGGGTAGGCCTGGAAATGCTTATGAAGGACACCTTTGGAGAATTGATGTAACTTTTCCCCTAAACTACCTTTGTCTATTCTAACATGTGCCAAAGGCAGAAATGGAACTGGTCCTATCAATTTTGTCCACATATTGAGAAAGCTAGGAAACATTTGAATAAATCTGTTTCTGCTTTTCTCCGAGTCTATAAAATGGGGTTCATTTACCACAACAATCTGCGTTTCAATATGGATGGCATCTATAGGAGAGATGGTGTACATTTTACAGATGAGGGAAACAGAGTCTTCCTCATAAACTTTAGACCCTGCATCGGTACTTACTTGTAGGTACCAAAATTCTGTCAATAAACACAACGGCTCTTTTTAGAGCCACTCAATATCTAAACACATAAGCTTGATGTATATCTCTAAAACTTTACTTTTTATTTGCTTGGAGTCGTGCACCCAATGTGTCAGAATCGTGCATCCAACGCGTAGAAGTCGTGCACCAAATGCCCTGGAGTTCCGCACCCTACAAATTAGTAGTCTTGCTTCCAATGCAGGCACACCAGGGGTCGCGATGAGCGCCGTACTGGATGCACGGCTCTTAATTTTATCGTAAAAAAAAATTGCCCGTATCACAAATTTTTATTATCCCCGGGGACCCCATCCCCCGGGGCTTAAAAAAACATTGGGGACCTTGGGGGGAGCCTCAATGCCCCCACAGTCCCAGCTGGCTCCCGGCATCCATCGGGAGCCGGCATTGCTTTTCCACATGGGGAGCTGCTAACATACAGCTCCCCGTGTGGAAAAGCAATCTGGTTTGGATTTAGAAAGAGAGAGCAGGTTTCCCTGCTCTCTCTTTCAAAATCCAAACCACGTTTGCTATGGGAGGGTGGGAAACCTCCGCCCTCTCATAGCAAACAACAGTGTCCTGGGGGTGGGCACACCAGGACATTGCAGGAGCCGGCTCTGGGGAGTGGCAGTCCCCAGGGCCCTCAAGAGCTCCAGGAGGGGGGCCACACAGCCCCCCTCCCACAAAACATAAAGCCCGGGGGTGGTGGTCGCTGGGGGGGCGTTGAGCCCCCCCACAAATTATACTGAGAGGGGCGAAAGCCCCTCCCAACAATTTATTTTGTAGCCCCGGGGAGTGGCGGTCCCCTGGGCTGGGGGCCCCTATGGGGTCCCTTTACATTTAATAATTTTGCCCCTGATGGCTAATTATAAAAGAAGCTCCGTTCTATTAATTGTTTTACGGCAGGATCCACGCACCCTGCGCGAACTTAGCGGTTAAAAAAAAAGAATTGGGGGGGCCTGAGCGTCCTTCTGGGACCCCCTAAACAGGTCTAGAGGGTCAGGGTATTTCTACCCTGCCCACTTTATACGTTTTGCACACTTATTCCACAGACTTCTTCAGCCTCGCTTCTACAGAGGCACAAAATGGCTGCCAACAGTTCCTGGTTTTGAATGTTGACAACCACTTGACATCCAATTAGCATTCTGCGCGTGATCGGGAGGTTGCGCTCAGGGTGCGCCCATAGATATATATATATACATTTAACTGTAATTTTCTCAGTAACTACTGAACAGATTGACACCATTATGCCAAAGGCATGAGTCTGAACTGAGGACTACCTCCTTGCCAAATTTGGAGTAATTCGGTTCAGCAGTTCGACTGTAGCTGCGGCTAAAGGTCCTATGGAAAATAGCATGGGGAAAACACGTTTTGGGACCCCCCTCTTTTTTTCTCAGCTCCTGCTACAGTAATCATCCGGAGACTTTCAGGATAGGAGCGGACCGGAGCTGACCGTAAGTTTTGCAAATTTCGCGAAGATTCGTCAAACGGCGCCAAAGTTATTGGGAATAGAATGTTGCGGGTTTCCTATGGAAAATAGGTCCTAACTATAACTACCTACTGGCGGCCGCCAGTAGGTAATATATATATATATACACACATATATATATATACGGCTTAATTATGTTAAAGTTAACATTGAGTAAATAGGTTGGGCTTGAATATTTCGAACTGCCTAGGGTAAATGTGGCAAATAATTTGCGATGCATTTCCTTTATTCTGTTTCTTTGTGTGGTTTGGTTGTATGCTTGTAGATATTATAACATACAAGGAGTTGATTACAGCGTTAAAATGTTTATTTGCCACTCTAAGATGGCGCTGGGTAATGTCAGCGAACCAGCAGTCCTTCTTCCACTACACTGATAATGTTTAAAAACATGCCGATGTTCAGTGGCCACTGACATCGAAAAAGGCTGTTTGCCGAAACGCGAGAGCGTCTGTCTTGTCTGCTAAATCAATAAAGCAACCTGGATGAATTGACCCTACGAGTGCGGATATTTCTTTTTGAAATTAAGGAATTGGAGCTTAATATATATATATATATATCCACTCTGTTTTTTAGGTCTCGCGTCAGCGAAAGACCTTATGTCGCCATGGAATGTAGACAGGAGAGGGTGCACGAGCGCAGAGCTGCTCAGTTTTCACCTCGTGAGCGCGCACGGCGCCGTGCCCCTCTCCTGTCCACATTCCCTTGCGCAAACACTCACTCACGCATGCGCACATACACACACTGCATACACTCACTCACGCATGCGCACATACACACACTGCATACACACACAAACGGCAGCCCCAGGCTTCCTTGTTATTTATGTGTTCAATTCACCCACTAGTACATTCACACAACCAGCTAAGGCTTACCACAGTCACAGTACCCTTGCCTTTATTCGGGTCACTTTTTCCGATTTTTATTTTTCCGATTTTTTAACTTCATTTTGAATATTTGTAGTTTACCTGCTACATGTCTTTTGATAATTATCGGTTCGCACTACCTTTTCTCCGATATCATCTACAACAGACTACGTTTTTAGTCAGTTTTCGATATTGCCGATGAAACCGCGTCACATGACGTTCCCCAGCCAATACGAATCCGTGCACAAGAATAATACGGAAGTATCGGCTCAGCCCGGTACCACAACGACCGAGTGAGCACCGCTATGATTGAGCATAATGCCATATGCAGGAACTCTAAGTAAGTTTGCCGAGAGGCGACTCCTCTCATACCTTAGACGTTACCTTCGTTTTTTCACTCAGCCAGCATGTTTGTATTATTTTTTCGCTGCAGATGCAAACAGAACTCAAGCAACGAGTTCACTGTAAGTGTTTCATCGCATTTTTTCCATCACGTTTTATCTCACAAAGTCACCACTTGCCACAATCTTAAACTCACACACTTCTTAAACTCACACATTGTTTGAACTTTCATATAGTACTAGGGGTCGTAAGGAGGTGCACATAAGAGGCATTGATATGTAAGATTGTTGTTTTTATTTTAATTTACTATCATGACAAAGATATGTGCTATAATTTCATGTTTTAGAGATGCTCCCTGAAGAAGGGCAGTCGGCCCGAAATGCAAAGGAGCCATCTAAGCTCATGCGGAGATTCAACTGTTAGATTTTTGGGAAATATGTAGAATGAAATGAGAAGAATTTCTAAAACACATGTAAATGACATGAAGATTATGAAACATTAAAGATTGCTAAAAAGTGCAAAATGTTGTGGAGTCCTTGTTTATAGGAACCTTAAAGTGTGCCCAAGGGGATGCAACCAAATCAGGTTGGAAACACATCATTGAGTTAAAAATAAGAGGATGAAAGGTATGTATTATATTATGTATTGAAGTGATTTATTAACAAGCTCTTTCAACCGGAACTGTTTTTGGCCATTAAGTGCAAAGAATTCAGCCAGAACACGTTACTTGCTGTATTTAGTATCATGTATTTTGCAGTACTGTGACAAATACAGTTGAGTTGTTAACTTTTTAGGTCTCGCAGAGAGACCTAATGCCACCCATCCACAAAGCTGACTTTTACGATCCGGATTTGTAGAAGTGCACGTGCTCGTGACCGCGCTTCAATCCCCCTGCTCTTCAAAGGCTCCCCTTACCATTTGCTCCTGCCTCCCCGCCCACTGCTTCCCAATTCACGGCCGCAGGCCGTGACTCGCATCTCTACTCCCCCCTGGTCAAAGGCATCAGCCTCCCACAGGCTCCCCCCCCCGAACGTCCTCTTTGGCTCCTTAACTTCTGCCCTCTTTCCCCCCCTCCCTGTTCCTTTTCGTGTTCTTCGATGGTTTCTCTTGTTTTCTTGCTTCCTGCACTCTTCTCTTATCTTTCCTCTTCCTGCTCACTTTGAAATTTTCATTTCCCCCCTTTTCCTTCCTCCTCTAATTCTCCCTTATGGTGCTTTCCTCCATAGCTAATATTTTCTCCTTGTTTTCCACCCACATTCTCCATTTCTCCTTCCCGCTGCCTGTATTTCACAGCACCTCCTAAGAGGTTGCGGGGAAGAAATGCCGTGTAACATGCTGGCCGCTTCAGCAGGCTTGTGCCGTATTTTTTTTAATCAACACAACGCCCACTTATCTGCTGGGTGCTACCATCGAGCCTGCCGTGCCCATCACTAACCTCTAACTAACAATTCAGTGGCATGCTTTATGCTCTGTTCGTGTTTTTTAGCTTGGCGCCCCTTCTCTGTCATGACTCCACTTCTTCCTCTACCTCCGCTTCCTCTACTTTTCCTCAGCAGAGCGTGTGCGAGCCTTCTTTTTAAAAGGAATTTGTATGGTTTTTTTTTTACAGTTACGGAGTGTGTGTGTGTTTACAGGGCAGTGGGTAGCCCCTGACACAGTCTATGCTGAGGGTCACACTTCTCTGGTGGTAGGACAGCATTGGTAGCGCAGGAGACTCACCCTGGCAGGCTCTATAAGTGCTGCAGCGGCTGCGCTGACACGGCCTCCTTCCTGGCTACCTGCTGGGTTAGGACTTTGCTCTCTCTGGCTGTAGCTACCATTAAGCCTGCTGCGCCCATTACTCAGCTCTAAGTATCACTTCAGTAACTAATTGGTGCCAATCATTTGTCGCTATTGCCTCCCCTCGCGTTCTCCATGTGACTTGCATTTCTGCCCAGCCATCTGTTCCCCAGCTCCAGCACCTCCCCTGCATTGTAAATGCCTGTTCACACCTGCGAGCTGTCTGTTTAGATACATGTTGGCCAGCGATTCTTGCTCAGAGAGCTGTAAAGCCAGCAGGTTTCGTTTGGCATAGTGGAATTGTATCTGAATTCATAAATGGTAGTGTTTCCTGCCATGCGTGTTCTCACGGAATACATTTTTAAATATGCATGGTTTCATTTCATCCTTTATTATGCAGAATCCAGTCTACCAGATGAGTCGTTCTGGGATATATGTTACTGAAAACGCCACTTTGAGAACTGGATTGTAAAAGAAAGACTAGTTGAGTCGGAAGCTGCTAGTACATTAATGCTGCTATAAGAGCGGCTGTTCCGAGGGGACTGATCACTCTCTTGTGAATACGCTGCTGAAACCAATGAACTGTTTTTTCATTATTATTCTTGTTCTTATATTGTTATATGTATTAATCCATGCGTTTGTCAACCGTTTAGTTTCTTGTTGTCCGAACTCCCCGGGGAATTGAAAGGGCAAGTGGTGAATAGAATCCATTGTCCTGAGGTCACAGGCTCGAGGAAAGTTAGGTGCAGGTTAAGATAACCGGGAAGCACTAACTAGGGTTTTCTGAATACATGTGTGAATAAATGTCAGTAACGGGGTTCATTGGCAAAATTCCCATAGTGGCGTAACCTGGTAAGGGTCACATCGGAAGAGTAGCAGGTTCCTCGGAGCTAGTGTGAAAGCAGAGGGGTCCGCTGGGAAACCTTAAACTCGGAATATATCCCGGAAAGAAGTGGATGAGTTTAGGGGAATAACAGGTTCACCGATGCTAAAGTGAAGGGTAGGCGGAAGAGATCTACCCGCAGCGAGTGAAAAGTAAATGGAAGTAGTTTACTTGCAGTAAAATAATTCTTTCTCTGTCTAGACACTTGAGCACTGTGGCGAATGTGTATTTGTTGTAAAATAACCAAGCACTGAGCACTTTAAAAGAAAGAAAGTTTCCGTTACCTTGTGAAGGGAGGGAGTCAGTCGCGAAGCGCCTCTGACGTCACTCTGTGCCGCGCTGGGATTGGTAGAAGCAGCGGGCGGGTAGCGGAGCTGAGATTGTAAAGGAGGGGTGAGCGCCAGAGCGTGGGAACTGTCTCACGAAGGGGCCGCGCACCCATTGGCGGAGATTATTTAGAGTCGCGCACCCATTGGTTGCACAGATTTCTGAAGCGCGTTCTGATTGGAGGTAGTTTGTAAACAAAGTTTAGCGTAGAAGTCGTATGTGGCACTCGCAGACTACAGGAACTCGACCTGATCCAAGGCACCTAGGGTTTGAAAGGGATCAGTGGAAAACTAATAGATACGATATTATGTACGGAACAAAGAGAAAATTGTCCCTTGTAAGTAAGGTGAAAAATTATTTTAAAACGGACAAACCAATTAAATCTAGAGAAGGTGTTCTTGTCCCACCACCCAATACTCCCGCCTCATTCATGATGTTTGACCGAGGATACAATACCTGTGTGTGGTTGGAGAATTGGGTGAAGTACACAAAAGATGACGGAGTATTGGCTTTTCCGTTAGATGGGACTTTCAATGGTAGGATCCTATTTAATTTAAGAACTCGGATGAATGAACTGCATCCCAGACCGAGACTAACGCAGTATGAGGCATTAGAGGAATGGGAGATTGAGGCTTTTGAAAGAGAAAGACCCCGAATGGACAAGGGTTTGACCAAGTGGTACCCCAGGCTGAAACAGGAGTCCAGGGATAAAAGGATGAAACAGTGGAGGCAGAGCATGATTGTTGAGGGTCTGTTTCCCATGATGCCGGCATGTCATAACCCTGCAGCGGGTGAGAAAAGTACCGAAAAGTGTAAGCATTGGGGGGCCCCTGGGGAGTCAGATGATGAACTGATAGATGACATCTGTACCAGAAGTCCGCCACCTTATAACGAGGGAACCCGACCTTCCAGTGTAGGAGATGCTCCCCGACGCCACTTCCTCAAGGAAGAAGACAGATCCCTAGGACTGGGAGGGGGTGGTCAAGTATTGCCCAATTTTGAGAAACCCGAACCGGCGGAAACAAGGGATATATATCCCAAAGTGCCCGCAAGCCAGGAAGAAAAATATTCACGCACGAAAGTTTTCTTTCCCAGACCCCTGTATGAAAACGAAGAGAAATCATCGAATTCAGGACTGCCTTTTGTTCAACCTCCATATGAGGAAGAACGCAGGTCCTTTAACACTGGAACTTTATTCCCGAAACCAAATTATGGTGGAGGACCAAGTGAAACGCATCCTACTGCCCCGAGTTTTACTCCTCCATTGACCCCACAGATATTACATGACACGACTTTAAGAAGGATACTAGTGGAAAAGGAGCAAGAGGCCCTAGCTAGACAAAGGACAGAAATAATTCAGAAAATCTCCCAGTTAAATACCAGTCCTGAGGCATTGACTATTCCAGTAACTATTGGACCAGTGGTCCCGTTATACGGAAATGGTCAGGGAAATCCGATTACTCTAGTTATGACCCCAGTCATGGCACCCCCGAGACAGGAACCGATAATCATAGATGATCAGTCCAGTGAGTGCGAGTCTGAAGTTGCGTTCTTAGACTTGCCAAACAAACCGACCGGAAAGGGAATGCAGCAGAGGCATAACCCTTTTAATGCGAAAGAAATTAAATTAGAGTCAGCAACAGGCACTAGGAATGTCTCTCTGGTAACTCCGGATGAAATTGAGAGTTGGAGTCGTGAATTAGATAAACAGACTCCGCAAACGAAACCTTTAGATCTCTACAAGCTGAGGGTAGAAATAGAAGAATTAATGGCAGGAAATGTGGGGTTGGATCGATTGAATACCTACTCTGAAGAAGAATTGTCGTTCATATGTAAAAGCTTTACAAGGAACACCAGAGTGCTCCACGAAAAACTGACCGAAACCGCAGCTAGTATGGGGGTAGATATCTCGAAATCCAAGCCCTTACAGAAACCGTACAGAGCAGACTTCTCAGACAAAGATATAGAGCACCTGAATGTGGCGGGAAAATAGTTGCAGATTAAAGAATTATTGGGGGTACTGCAGAAATGGGGAGATGTGGAAAGATGGAGAAGCAGGTGGGCGAAAAAGAGGGAAGAGGCTCGCTCCCGACAAGTGACTCCTGAATTTGCTTTAAGGGAGGTAGAGAAACCTGAGCAGTTATGCACCATGCGCGAAGTACCTGGAGGGAAATATGTGCATGTCCCCTGGTCTAGACAGGATATTGTGTCCTTTACGAACGATTTTCCAAAATTAAGAGAGAAACCAGTAGACTGGTACAGGCAGGTGGAAAGGTTCGTGAAGGTACAGAAATGTCTGTGGAAAGACCTGGATGGGTTTTTCGACATTGTGGTTCCGGTAGATTTATGGACCCAGTGTAAAATAGCCATAGACTGGCCTACTGAAGAGTACCCAAGAAATAAGGAAACAGGGGAGCCATCAAAGGATGTCATGCGAAAATATGAGCAGGTAATTCAGCATTTGAAAGAAAAGGTGCCCGCAAAAGAAACTGATTGGACAAAAATAGATAGAACAACACAGGAAAGGGACGAGACAGTGCACTCCTTCTATGAGAGGTTATTGCAGGTATTTAAAACATACAGTGGTATTGACAACATCGATTTGAAGGACATGACGCACTTTATTTACAGGTTTGTAAATGGTTTAAGACCTGAAATTTGTCAGTGGATAAAAGATAATAAAATCTGTTGGCATACAAAGAAAATGGATGAGGTCCTGCGGTACGCTAAGTACTGCGAGGACGAGATGGCAGAAAAGAAAAAGGCCCTTAAGGAAAAAGTGATGTGGGCTCAAGTAAAGCTCGCAGAACAGCAGGAAAAACAATTGAGTAACATGGTTAAAATTGCTGAGAACAAAAGTCCTGGGGGAGGGGGTGGAGGAAAGCCCCGGCCCAAATTTAGCAGGGAAGAGGCTATGAAGAAATTTCCCTGCTATCAGTGCGGCGAAATTGGACACTGGCGAAACGAGTGTCCCCAACTGACAGATGATAACCCCAAAACACCTGATTTAACTCCACAGACGCAGAAAGAAAGACCAAGAAAAACGCAACCGCAGGTAAAAACAGTTCAGGTGCCTCGTGCGCCAAAGCAAGTATACAGGGGAAAACAGGGAGAGGGTGAGGAGATAGAAGTTTGGGAAAGCAGTGAGAACAGAAATACAGCAACTTCGCAGTATCTGCTAAATGATACCTTCCTTTGTAATGATCAGTACTGACGGGGCCTGAGAGGGGAGGACGAGGAGTGCGTACTTGGCGCTTCCTTGCCGGTAGACCAGTCTGGACCATACATTGAAGGAAAGGTCGACGGAAATGATGTCACCTTTCTATTGGACACTGGCGCTACCCGTTCTACTGTAAGAACAGTGGACGTTCCAAACCTACCCCTCTCGGGAGAAAATATCCAAGTAGTGGGTGTATCTAATCAATTGATTAGTACTCCTGTTACCGAACCAATGGAGATTTCAATTGGAAATTTGAAACAAATGCATAGGTTTGTCGTCTGTGACACCAGTCCAGTGAATCTACTGGGTCGTGATTTGCTGTGCAAAATGAACTGTACCATCTTTTGCACACCAAAAGGTGTTGAAATACAGACCCCGGATGAAGATGGCATTTATAAACTATTGTTACTTAGACCTGACTCAGAAATTAAAAGATTGACCCTGCAGGATTTGCCCCAAGAACTCCAGGAAGCGGTAAAGCCAGAGGTGTGGGATTTCACTGGAAAAGATGTGGGATTAATGAAAGATGTGGACCCCATACAGATAGCCATCAAGGACAATGCAGTATATCCTAACACTAAGCCCTACCGAATGAATGCTGAAGTGAAAGCAGGTGTCACTCTGGAAATACAAAAATTATTAGAAGGAAACATCATACAGGAAGTGATGAGCAGCCCATGCAACTCACCGATTATGGGCATCAAGAAGCCTAGTGGCAAGTATAGGGTAGTGCAAGACCTGAGAAAGGTAAACAAAATTGTAGTTCCTTGCTGCCCTATTGTCCCGAACCCAGCAGTGATATTGTACCAGATTCCTTGGGATGCTGAGTGGTTCACTGTGATTGATTTGTGTCATGCATTCTTTTCGATACCCCTGCACCCCGACAGCAAATTTCTTTTCTCGTTTGCCTTCGAAGGTCACGTGTATTGCTGGAACCGGGTCCCTCAGGGGTATACAGAGAGCCCTTCTATCTTTAATCAGATCTTGAAAAAATGTCTAGAGACTTTGATCTTACCTGGGAACTCTGTCTTAGTGCAATACATAGACGACCTTCTACTGGCGTCTAAAAGTCATAGGGACTGTGTAGTTGACACCATTGCCCTCCTAAATCATCTGTGTGAGAAAGGGCATAAAGTGGCCCCTGACAAACTACAGTTCTGTGCAAAATCAGTGAAATATCTAGGACACCAGATAGAAAAGGGTGTCAGAAAAGTCACATCAGAAAGAGTGAGAATAATTCAAAAGATGCAGTTGCCCCGTACTCAAAAAGACGTCAGAATGTTCCTGGGTGTACTAGGATACTGCAGGCAGTGGATTCTGGGATTTGCAGTCTTAGCCAGGCCTTTGATAAAAATGACCACGAGAGGAATGCCAGACATTGTAGAATGGGACGATGAAAGCCTAATGGCTTTCACAAGACTGAAAAACTGTCTGTGTACAGCCCCTGCGTTGGGAATGCCAGATTATTCCAAAGAGTTTGCCCTATTCTGTGACACTCGCGATAATTGCGCATTGTCAGTCCTGACTCAAGAACATGGCACGACCAGAAGGCCTGTGGCCTATTTCTCTGCCACCCTGGACCCAGTAGCTGCTGGGTTACCAGGCTGTCTGAAAGCAGTAGCTGCTACCTGTGCAAGTTTGGAACAGAGTGAGTCCATAGTCATGGGACATCCTGTGACTGTGTATGTTTCACATGGAGTGGTAATTCTATTGACCAGAACTAAAACGCAGTATCTCACCCCTAGTCGGCTGACTAAATACGAGAGGATTCTTGTGGGTGCAGCAAATGTAAGCATTGTTAGGTGCGGTATTCTGAACCCTGCCACTTTACTCCCCGACCCCATGGACATGGAAGGTGGGGATGATGATGAACATGATTGCATTGATCTGACAGAGTTCAGCACCAAACCACGCCCAGACATAAAAGAAACGCCATTGCCTGAGCATGATAAAGAGCTGTTTGTAGATGGTTCCTGTCTAAGACATGAACTAGGAGGCCTGAGTGCTGCTTATGCAGTAGTCTCTTTAACAAAAATTGAAGAAGCAGGTTACCTATATAACATCAAGTCTGCACAAGTAGCCGAATTGATTGCTATGATAAAAGCTTGCAAAATTGGGAAGAACATACGCATAACAGTGTATACTGACAGTCAGTACTGTTATGGAGTTGTGCATGACTTTGGCCAATTGTGGCTACAGAGGGAATTCCTGACTTCCTCAGGTACTCCCATTCGGAATGCAAAAGTTGTTCATGACCTTTTAGAGGCCATCCAATTGCCAAAGGAACTGGCAGTGGTAAAATTTGCTGCTCATAAGAAGAGCATGGACAAAGTATCAATGGGAAACGATTATGCTGATCGAGTGGCCCAATGGTGCGCCAGAGATCGGTATATCGTAAATCCAAAACGAGGGGGGCCAGGAACCAGCTGCCAACTTCAAGTGTTTGAGGAAGTGCCTACTTGGGATGAAGTGAGAGAGTGGCAGGAGTCGGCTCCTTGGCAAGAAAGAGAGAAATGGAAGGAGGATGGGTGTAGACCGAGACGTGTGGATGGTGTCATTTTGGGCCCAACTGGTATGCCTGTGTTACCCCGACACTTGCTTGGCACAATGGCAAGATTAATACATGAAGGATCACACATTGGTAGGGATGCCATGATTCTGGTATTTCAACAGACTTGGTACAGTAAGAAGTTCAGGAAAGTAGCAGAGTCCCTCTGCCAGAGGTGCCTGTCATGTCAACAGATGAACCCAGGCAAGAGGACAATGGTTGAGCTGAGCAAAATTGGGAAATCAGGGGGTCCCTTTGTAAGGATACAGATTGATTTCATCACCATGCCCCGTTGTGAAGGGAAGCGATATGTCCTTGTCATTGTTTGCGTATTTTCAAAATGGGTAGAAGCTTACCCTACGCCCCAAAGTGACGCACTGACAGTAGCGAAGTGTTTACTAAAAGAACTGATACCTAGATTCGGGGTGCCATTCATTATTGAATCAGATAAGGGTGGACATTTTCAGAATGAAATACTGGCTGAACTCTGTAAGGCCTTTGGAATAAGGCAGAAACTTCACTGTGCATATCATCCAGAGGCTTCTGGAATAGTGGAACAAGTAAATGGAACTATCAAAAACAGACTAGCAAAGCTGACTGATGCAACTGGCATGACCTGGGTGAAGGCCCTGCCCCTGGTCCTGATGGGACTGAGAAGTGTTCCTGACCGCAAGACAGGCCTAAGTCCCCATAAAATCATTATGGGAAGAGTGATGAGACAAGCATGGGTGCCAGGAAGCAAACTGTTGAGTATTACTGATGATTTGGTGCTTGAATACTGCAGAAGATTGGGTGACCAAGTGCGTTCTATCTCTCGCCAGATTGGAGACGACGGCATCCTCAATCCAACGACTCCTCTCCACAGCTTGGTTCCAGGAGACTGGGTCAAAATAAAGAAACACACTCGATCAAGCTGTCTGGCACCAAGGTGGGGAAAGAAACGCCAAGTAATCCTGGTAACAACCACTGCAGTGAAGGTCGCAGGTATTCCCCAGTGGATCCACGCTGGCCACACCCAGAAGGTATTACCAGACAAAGAACTTGAAGAAGAAGGGCATCCAGCAGAGGACTCTGCAGGAGCCAGACCAGAAGCAGCTGACAACGAACAGCCCAGCACCAGTCAGGCTGCAGGAACAGCAGACGTTGGCCCAGGAGTAGTTGACTACGAACTGCCAAGAATCCAGCCTGCTGAAGAGGTCCAGGAAGCTGAGCCAGGAGTAGCTGATGACGAGCTGCCAAGCATATGGCCAGAAGAATGGATACCGATGATTGATCTGACCGAAGATCCTATCAGAACAAGAGAGCGACTTTGTGAAGGTAGAGAGTGGACTAGTCAGGAAAAGCAAGGCACAGGCGAAGAACCTCAGCCGCCTGAGATTCACATCAAAACTGAGGAAGGAGAAGGTCAGACAGGGACAGAACAGGTGTTCTATACACCTCCACTAACTCCTGATGTGGATAAGGGACAGCTTAGACATAGAGTGATAGTTCGAGCAGAAGAAAATCAAGAGATCGAAGTGCTTGAACAGGATCAGATAGGGTTAGAAGAACGGGTTCAGGAAACAGAAACAGAATCAGAAACAGAGACAATCGAAAGCCAAAAACAACATATTCCTGAACAAGGCCAGATTAGTAACCAGGCAGAAGAATTTGATGCTAGCCCTGGAACTAGCGAGATAAGGGAAGAAGAAGAAGAAAGTGAAGCAGAATTGCCACAAGCTAAAGAGAATAAGAGGATAAGAGAAGAAAGCGAAGTCCAAGTACCAACTAAGAGACTAAAGAAAAGAAACAACCTTGAGCCTAGGCTCGTAAAGAGACTAAGGCTAAGGATAAAGACGGTGGAAGAAAAATGTGCAGAAGCAAGGAGAAGTGCACGGATAGCAGAGCAAGAAGAAAACTCTTCCAAAAGAAGGAGTGAGCGAATAAAAAGACAAAACAAGAAGTACAAGTCTCCTGAATGGACACTCGTTTTGGAAGAACTTGAAGATCTTGATATAACTGACGTAAGCGACGGAGAGCCCGTCCCTGAGTACTCTGCTGAAGAAGAAGACGAACCACCGTGAATTTGCACAAAGTAAGCTAGCTGTGTAAAGACACAAAGAGGGGTCGAGAAACTTCTTCTGAGCCGAAATGTCTGATTCAACTGTGAATGGTAGACCTAGTTGCAGTCGTTTCAAGACGTGCTGCAAGGTGTGTATATGTAGTATAGTAGTACTGATAGTAATTTGGATAGGACTAACAATCTTTATACCCTTCACTGTAAGTAAAGATACTAACATTGTCCCTACTGAAATTGTAAATACAGACAGTGAGGAGTTGACAACACAGAGTGTAGCAAGACATGAGAGAGCACTGAGACAAACAAAACGAGACTTAGAAGCATCAGATGAGGGAGGACTACATTATCATGGAATTAAGAACAGGACACACTTAAATGTTTTTGCAAACTTGTTAATACACTATGTAGAGACTATGGAAATTGAAGATTGCTATGTCTGCATGAAGCTACCTACGTCTGTGGCTGAAGGCGTGACATACCATCACTTGCCATTGACATATGGAATCTCCTGTAGCATTTTAGCTAGTTTATTTTACAAAAGAGGACCGTTACAGTACTATTACTCTAATAATGACGTAATCTTTTCTGAACTTCCTATACGTGGGAACTTGAATCCTGTACATACCAAAAGCGACACCATAAGATATATGGGAGACTACTTCTTGACTATAGGTAACATTGACATAGCTGATGCACACAGAGATAACTTGACTTGTTCTTTGCGTGAACAGGAAAAGATGTTCCTGAACATGGCAGAGAAAAGAAGAATTAAAATACAAAAGAAGGCTAATGACGAAAGTCAGAAAAAGCCAAAGTGGGCAGAGAACATGGAAGGCACCTCAAATGGTGGGGCGGGACCTGCTCTGTTGCTGGATTTTGAAAAGAAAGGCAAGCTATGTCTTCACCGCGAGAAGACTAGCTATTATAATAATGTTTTCATTGGTTCCAGTGAATGCGAACATAATTACAAGGTAATTGGAGGTTGGGGTTTTAAAAATGGGTCAGAGCCTGTGTTTCCTGGAATTTATTATATTTGTGGGGACAAGGCTTATTTCAAATTGCCGGATCACTGGTATGGAAGCTGCTATTTTGGCATTGTCTTCCCGAAAATATACCATGTGAATGGAAAAGCTGGAAGCAATGAAGATACTAATGGCTTAGTGCGTAGTAAAAGAGAAAGTATAGGTGAAATTATGGGTAGTATTTTCAGTGCACTGATACCTGGAGTGGGAGTGGTTCTGAACACTCACAGAATTTGCAAATTGTCTACTATAGTGGATGTGCTGTCTACTGAAACAGCTCATGGATTTCTGCTGGTCAATACCGAAATGGTTGCGATCAGATCAATGGTTTTGCAGAATCGACTTGCTCTTGACACCTTATTAGCGAAAGAGGGCGGAGTCTGCCGGATGTTGAAGGCGCAACATTGTTGCACTTATATTCCGGATAAAAGTGTACAGATCAAAAGATATGTGAAAAACATTACTAATTTGACAAAGGAACTCAAACCACTCGAGGTTGATAGTGCCTGGAAGAGACTGGTAGATGGTCTCTCAAATGTAGGTCATTGGCTTGCTAGCGTAGGTAAAAGCTTATTGTTCAAGATACTGATGCCAATTGGTATTATAGGTCTTATTATATTTCTCATTTTTATCTGTTGTAAATGCCGTAAGCGCACCAAGAAGCACGAGGTAAATGCAAGAGGGTTGAAACGGAGTGTGGATGAGATTGAGTTGGAGGAAGTGAATGATCAGATATACAAAAAGGTGAAGACTTCTCACCCTACTAAAACTGAGAGAGAAAAGTTAGAACGATTGCTGGAAGAGATAGAGCTATATAAAGTGTGAAAGAAAGTTGGCATCTGGTTCCATTTTTGTGATGATAGTAAATATCATCAAAGAGGGGATTGATGAAGCAAAGCTTCGCATATTTTGCGGCTTGCCGAAGTCAAGAACCTCGTTTATGTGTAATAAGGTAACAAAAACGTATGTTTTACTAACGTTTATTTTTGTTTAGGCAAAGTTTGCGAAGCTTGCCTACGTGTATTTCTAATACATTTAACCCGTGTACTTTAAAATGGCCGCCGCTTGTATTTTAGTTACTGCGCATGCGTCAGCCACACTCACGTGTCCTGACGCGTCTGCAGAAGTGGAGGGAAATTTATGCGCATGCGTAATCCATAGCTGTGCTCATCATGTGGTACTGCTCGTGCCACTGCTCTTGTGTCTGTATCAATGTAGCTAACATTTAACCTGCATAAGTATATTTTATAATGATAAGTAGAAAGTACAAACCCTGTGATGTGTTTTCATGATGACATTATTATGTATTAATTTGTTTTCGCTTACTTTTCATGTACCGCGGGGAATGGGGGTCTGAGTGAAAGGAGAGCCATATTGGAGGTCCCTTCTGCGCCTGCGCAACTTTGGCAGCACAGTAGACCTTGACTGATGGAACATAGCCAGTTGGCAGCGATGGGCGAGATGCTCCTGAGAAAGTCACCTCTGCCCTGCGAGAACAGCGAATGTGGCTCCTTATATGTTACATTGTAATATTACGCTACTGTTTGCCGTGTAGCTTCTCATGGGAACCCCAATCTTACTAGGCGGTGCCCAAACATGCAAATACAGGCTTGAAATGTTGAATTGTGATTGGTGTGTTACCCAAATCCTACCTTAGGACCAATCGAAATTGAGGGATTCTGACACTTTGCAACATTGGGGGGTGGTACACTGTCCCCAAACTGTATATCTACCCTGGGTTCACCTAGGGAACCGTCCGACTTGTCTGGTTTAGCTGACCTGTCACTGACCCATCGTACTCAATAGGTGACTGAAGATACAGAGCGCTGCAGAGCACTCTGTCCGAATTTGACCATAGACTAAGGTTCTACTGAACCTTAAAGTGCTGGCGAAGCACTTTGCTGGAAGTTCGCTGACCCAATCGGGGTCTTGATCGATAACTGCAGAGCGGGTGGAGCGCAGGCGTTGCTTCCGAACTGTGGGTTCCGGTCCTGTCCTGAGCGGTCCTGTCCTGAGGGTTTGCTGTCCTGTCCTGAGGTCCTGTCCTGATTCCTAATCCGAGGGTATTCTGTCCTATCCGGGGTGTCTATTCTGCACCTGCTGTCCTTTGAGGGGTATCCTTCCTTGAGGGTTTCCTGTCCTTAAACTGACCCGTGGCCAGGGTTTGGTTTCCACACCTTTCTAGGTAAATATTGCTCTGAACCTCTTAAATCTTGCACCTTCTGAATTTCTAACTTTTGCTTCAATAAAGTTTACCATTGCACATGTTATTTTTCCATGTCTTTCCGCAACTATTGAAAGTCATTTGCATTTTTCCATAAGTTTGTTCCTATGTCTTCTCACTTGTTAGAAATTATATTTTGCATTGCAGTTTGTCATTTTCTGATATGGTCTAGAACCTCATTGCCTAGATTGTTTAAAGGCCCGTTCACCTTAAGTGAAGCGTGTTACTCTTTATAGGCCCTCCTGTAGTTATACCTACATAATCCGCCCATGCTTAAATATTATTGAATAACATAGTATCTTCTCGTTACATTTATATCAGTATTTCAATGATTACTCTGTCATTATTTCTTTACAGTTATATCATTTACGTTATCTTGGTTATTGATTGCCTTATATTGATGTACCTTATACATGAAGCAAATGAACTTTAGATAAACATTTTAAAACTTCCCGTTGTCCGTGGTCATTTTCAAACAGTATTTGAATGTTATTGGTTGGGTTTGTATTTTGCTGCCTTTCCTTTTACAGCTAGCTCCCTGATTCATTGTGGTCATTAGGTACCCGCATCGGTGGATGGTAAGTCGGGTGCACTGAGAAATAATAGTAGGGGACACACACACAAATTGGTAGAGCTCGTGAAGTCACCTGGTCAATGTATATGGTGATTTGAAAGTATATGGGCCCTGAAGCCGGAAACGGCGAAAATTATTGGTCGGGTGGCCTCGCGCGCTCTATCACCACCTCTCCATATGACGATGCATGGTATAGTTACCATAACTATATTTTTTTTCGGTTCCTCTGGAGAGTTCATCGTGGCAGATGAAGCGTGTAACGTACCGGGCATTTACCTTTTTTTGCATGTACAGGAAAGGAAAAAAAAATCGAGCGTCCGAGTTCTAAGGTGTCCCAGGGCCATTTTAGTGGACCAGGCCCAAATCCAAAGAACAGGCCGCCATTTTGAGAGTCCTGTTGCAGCCGCCTGTCGCTGTAGCATCAAGAGCAGCCGAAACTCAGCTGAATGGCAACTGAAACGGTAAAGGGGCGCCCCACTACAGCAGACAAGCCTCCACCTAGGAAGGCCCGTTCACGCCGCCTCCCCCCCCCCTTCGGGCACCCCACGCCGTTATTCGGAGCAGTATTGTAGGATGGCCACACCAGTGCGGCAACTTGCTAGACATCACCTCGGTGGTAACCGAATCTCAGCGCCTTGTGGTGTCTCCTCTTCAGAAAATATTCTTGCGCTACCTTTGCCCCATTCACACATCGGTCCGCTACTGACGCCATCTCACAGGCTAATGGGGCGCCCCACGCCGAGTTTCAGCATTGTAGGATGACCACACCAGTACAGCAACTTGCTAGACATCACCTCGGTGCCATACGGATCTCGGCGCCCCACTGCAGATGAAGTGCCTCTCAACTATGAAACCACCACGGTGACATCCGGATCTTGGCGCCTTGTGCTGGTTCCGGCCTATTCACACATCGGTCCGCTACTGACGCCATCTCACAGGCTAATGGGGTGCCCCACGCCGAGTTTCAGCATTGTAGGATGACCACACCAGTACAGCAACTTGCTAGACATCACCTCGGTGCCATCCGGATCTTGGCATCTCAACGCCTAGTGGTATCTTCCATACAGAAAATATTGTTGCGCTGCCTTTGGCCCCATTCGCACATCGGTCCACAACTGACACCATCTCACAGGCCAACAGGGCGCCCCACGCTGACTTTTACCATTGTAGGATGGCCACACCAGTACCACAACTTGCTAGACACCACCTCGGTGCCATCCGAATCTTGGCATCTCAGCGCCTTGTGGTGTCTTCTAGTCAGAAAATATTGTTGCGCTGCCTTTGGCCCCATTCGCACATCGGTCCGCTACTGACGCCATCTCACAGGCCAACGGGGCGCCCCACGCCGACTTTCAACATTGTAGGATGGCCACACCAGTGCGGCAACTTACTAGACACCACCTCGGTGCCATCCGGATCTTGGCGCGTTGTGCTGCCTTCGGCCTATTCGCACATCGGTCCGCTACTGACGCAAACTCACAGGCCAACGGGGCACCCCACGCCGACTTTCAGCATTGTAGGATGGCCACACCAGTGCTGCAACTTGCTGGACACCACCTCGGTGCCATCCGGATCTTGGCGCGTTGTGTTGCCTTCGGCCTATTCGCACATCGGTCCGCTACTGACGCCGCCTCACGTGCCAACGTATTTTCTCCGCATTTGATACCCTATGCCGCATAACAGGTCATGTGACTTGTTTATAAAACTTTTCATTGGTTCATTTTACTTTTGGTTTCCTAATGATGGAAGGCTTGATCATATGACCTAAAAACAACACTTTTCATTGGATGAAAACTTTTTTTTTTTCCCAAACGATGAAAGCCCCACCTTGTTTCTGGATGTTTCAGACTGAAGCTGGCGTCAGCATGAGAGCACCACCATCTCGTAGCTCTGTCGTGGTCATTCCGCGAGCAATCATGGCAGCCGCTCCCCACCAGAAGCCTACAGGAGTCGGGGGCCCCCAAAACTTTTGATGAATCCTCAAGGCGGAGGGGACGCTTTCGAGAATGGGGTCCAAGACCGAGCAGACAAGTGTCCGATTTCCAAGGTGTCCCAGGGCCATTTCAGTGGACCAGGCCCAAAAAGGAAACAGCCTGCCGCCATTTTGAGAGTCCTGTGACAGCCGCCTATCGCTGCACCGCAAGAGTGGGCGCAACTCAGCTGAATTGCGGCTTTTGACACAGTGGACCAAAAGCGGACGGAATGGCAACTGAAACGGTAAAGGGGCGCCCCACTACAACAGACGAGACTCCACCTGGAGAGGCCCGTTCACGCCGCCTCCCCCGGGGCGCCCCACGCCGTTATTCGGAGCAGCATTGTAGGATACCAAAACCAGTGCGGCAACTTACTGGACATCACCTTGGTGCCATCGTTCTGCTGCCTTGGAACTATTCGCACAACAGTTTGCTACTGATGACCCACCCCCCGCGACGCCCCACGCCAGAAATCTGGACGTTGTGCTGCGTTGGGACTATTCGCACAGCCGACCGCTACTTCGTTGTTTTTCCCTAAAAATGTTTATATGTTATTACTGTTTTTGTTTTCTTGTATATATTTATAAGTTATTAAAGTTTTATAATCTTACTACTTTGTTGGAG
Source organism: Lissotriton helveticus (assembly GCF_964261635.1). Classification (NCBI taxonomy): domain Eukaryota; kingdom Metazoa; phylum Chordata; class Amphibia; order Caudata; family Salamandridae; genus Lissotriton; species Lissotriton helveticus. The sequence goes on along the minus strand of NC_136067.1, from coordinate 1,070,349,418 downwards.
TGCTATATATTTTTAATGTGACACATAATTGTAAAAACTTTGATGTACAAAGAGTCATCCCTGGAATCTTCCGCTTCAGGCTCGGTCCCCTCCCCAATCACAATACAGGATGGTTTTCAGATAATAGGAACGCGTCTGCTGTGACGGATCTCATCGAGTGTGGGCCTTGATCTACTATAACTCCTTTGAAGAGGGGTGATTCTTTACAGCTGGGGCCATAAACTACATCTGCAGGGCTAGCTGATACCCTAGGACCGGCCTGGACAATCGGACACAGAGGAAAAGGAGTGTCAGAGGGTGCGGTAGTGAATAGGGCGAAAGGGAGGTGTCGGGCGGGCACAGGGTGTGATTCTCAGGGAAGAGCAGCGCAGATGGGGGGTGGTTTATTACCCATGCATAAGACAGAGAGCGGGGGTGACCACTGCCTGGGGGAGATGCTTGCGAGGGTGGGGAGCCATGCTAAGGATCGACAGCGTGCACAGAGTGGGTCTGGTCAAGGCATCTAAAATGACTGCCGTGCACGACAAAAGTGTGGCATTTGAAAAAAGGCAAGATGGCGCAGACAATGTTTTTCAACACTTCCTGATTTCCTTCGAATCGAACGTTAACAGACGTTGGGGCATATTACCAAAGTTAAGCGATATTTATCCCTAACGATGCTTAGCAACGATTTTTTTACCGCTAAGCATTGTCAGAAATTATCGCAGATAAACCTTGCTATTATCAAGGTTTATCGCAAATACGATAAAAAACGACCGCAATGCATTAATATCGCTGAAAACTCAGCGATATTCATGCATTACCGAGCTAATGCTCTTAGCCATGTTATCCCCCTCCCATTGGATAACATGGCTAAGAACTGCTCAGGGCAGGTGCTAGCTTTTGGAGATATTCGCGCTTATCGCGAATATTTCCAAAAGTTGATAATAGGAGATAGCGATGTTAGCGACTGTTTCCAGTCGCTAACATCTTGGCATGCCCACTTTGCATGTCATTAGTGATAAATATCACTCACATGCAAAGTGGGGCCCAAGATGGTCGCTATCTCCTACTAGCCGTCGCTAACTGGTGTTAGCAACAGCTAGGTAATACAGATATAATTTTATCTCCGCGAAGCGGAGCGCTGTTACAGATATATATCTTGTTTTTGAACGTTAATTTCTCAAAATCCACTGAAGCACATATATTGAGACCTAGCAAAGGCACATCGAGCTACCAGTCCCTACAATTTTGCCAAGTTTCGTGCAAATCCATTCAGCCGTTCGATTATTATTATTATTATTTTTTTTGCCCCGCGGGGCCCTTTTAAAACCTCCACATCAAACCTAAGAGGTCCAGGAGGATCTACTATGCCCCCTTATGGTCATTTACCCCTTCGCTTTGGCCTCCTCTTGTCTCTCGATCCTACCGAGAGACAAGATGGCGGCCGCTACGGACTGTTTGCAATGTTTACAGACGCCGGAGAACCAATCAGCTTCGCAAACCTCCGTTACGCGAAGCGGAGCGCTGTTACAGATATATATCTTTTTTTGAACGTTAATTTCTCAAAATCCACTGGAGCACATATATTGAGACCTAGCAAAGGCACATCGGGCTACCAGTCCCTAATATTTTACCAAGTTTCGTGCAAATCCATTCAGCCGTTCGATTATTATTATTATTATTTTTTTTGCCCCGCGGGGCCCTTTTAAAACCTCCACATCAAACCTAGGGGGTCAGCGAGGATCTACTATGCCCCCTTATGGTCATTTGCCCCTTCGCTTTGGCCTCCTCTTGTCTCTCGATCCTACCGAGAGACAAGATGGCGGCCGCTACGGACTGTTTGGAATGTTCACAGACGCCGGAGAACCAATCAGCTTCGCTTCACAAAGCTCCGTACCGCGAAAAGTCCGCGAACCGGAGCGCTGCCCGGTCCGCTGTTACAGATATATATCTTTTTTTGAACGTTAATTTCTCAAAATCCACTGGAGCACATATATTGAGACCTAGCAAAGGCACATCGGGCTACCAGTCCCTACAATTTTGCCAAGTTTCGTGCAAATCCATTCAGCCGTTCGGGCTAAAAGTGAGGCCAACCGCCCTATGGAAAACTCAATGTTAAAAACACGTTTTGGGACCCCCCTTTTTTCTCGGCCCCCCCTTGACGAACCCCCCCCAAATTTTCAAGGGCTGCTCAGAAACAAAATGTGCCATTTTCCTGAAAATTTCAGCCAATTCCGTCCACAAACGCCAAAGTTATTAGACATAGAATTTTCAAAAATCCCATAGAGAAAAAATCCTAACTATATATACCTACTGGCGACCGCCAGTAGGTAATATATATATATATATATATATATATATATATATATATTACCTACTGGCGGTCGCCAGTAGGAAAGATATAGTTACGACCTAGTTTCCATAGGAAATCCGCAACATTCTATTGGGAATAACTTTAACGCCGGTTGATGAATCTTTGTGAATTTCTCAAAGAAGATGGCCCGCTCCGCTCTGCTCCTTCCCTGAAAGTTTTGGGGGGATTCGTGAAGTGGGGGCTGAGAAAAAATGGGGGTCCCAAAACGTGTTTTCTCCATGTTATTTTCCATAGGACGATTAGACACGGCTACAGCCCGAATGGCTGAACGGAATTACAAGATATTTGGCAAAATGGTAGAGTCTGATTAGCAGATCACCCTTTTGTTTAAATGGTGTAAATCCCTCTAGTAGTTGTTGATAAAATCGAATTTGAAAAAATGTATATATCTATAAGCGCGCACCGTGCGCGCACCCGTGCGCGTACAGTGCGTGCACCGTACGCGTACCCCGCGATCTAAAAAAAACAAAAAATTTTTTGGGCCTTGGGGATCCTTGTGGGACCACCTGGGGAGGCCTAGGTGGTCAGGGTGCTTCTACCCTGCCCCCTTTTTGAGCTCTACACGTTTGTATTTCTGCTTTCTTGTGCCTCAGTGTTGTATAGTGTATTTTAATCTCCCTATCTGTCATCTATCTTCTCATGCTTTCCAGCTTGCCTGTATTTAGAATGTTATAGATGTCATAGAATGCTTGCTAGAGATGGGTCTTCACTTGTTGATGGAAGGCTGAGCATCCAGGAGGACAGCTCCTGGTGGGGCTAACTATATTACTTATTTAACCATTTAACTACCATCTTGGTTCACCTATATCACCTGTAACTTCAGCTACAATAAATGATAACTTGGAACTACACCTTGACCCCATGAAGATTATTACATTATTACATTGGTGACGTTTTGGACTACAAACCCTGCGTGGATACTATTTTAAAGGATTTCTACATCAATTTTACTGATTCAAAATCTTCAACTACATCAAAGAACTATAACTCAACAACAAAGAACCCAAGCACTTACTTGCAACTATACATGTTGGCTGCCCCTGCCCCACCAGTGACCAACTGCCAACGGTCAGCCTCACCTGGGTTTGCCAACATCTACTTAAGCTTGGTGAGTTCTCTACTTATTTCAAAATTAAAAAATTATTTAGTGCTGCACCTGAATTTTAAACGCTACTTATATAAAAAATCTTTCTCCTGATTGAAAAGAGACTGCCTTACAGTGCTTAATTACCCTGCTGATTGAAAAACTACATGCCATTATTTTATAAACTATCATCACAAGCCTGTTCTAATTTTAAAGCGTTAATTCAGTTTACACTGAGCTGATTTATAAACCGGCAGTGTACTTTTCAAAGAGACACTTATTAATTGAAGGCTGCACTTGACTTTGTATTTGGATGAAGCCCCTGTGTGAATGTCAGTGGATTCCTGTAACTTGAAGAATTAACTGTCAAACATGCCCTTTCTCCGACCCTGCTTGTCAAATAATTGCAGATTTATGGGAACAGCTGAACGAAATGAAAGCATTAGGAGAGCCTTTAACTTTCTTCATGATTTGTGCCTCCTGTGTGCAACATGACATGGAAAATTAGTTTACACTTCAAAAGTTTGGATTGCGATCTGTGTTTATTTTAGTTAAGTGGAAAAGATTTAATTTTACCTTGCCGGTCCAACTCGGCAGTTCAACCGCCTTCTGTTCATTTAAAAGTGGCACCAGCGCGCGCATCCAGCGCATTCATCTTGCATGCGCCCTCATGAGAATTCGATACTCTCTCTGGTTTCCTGTTGTGATGACGTGCCTTTAACGTCAATGACTCTGCGCCTTCAACCACCCGGCACGACGTGAGAAAACGTACTGCCATCGTCACCTTCAAAGTGCATCTTCCTTTCAGCACGTCATCTGCGCCTCTTCCAGATGAGTTTTCCTCGGTCCAGTTTATATGTTAAAGTTTAGTTAAATTCAGTGATGCACGAAGTAAAATAAATAAGCATAACACCTCAGATGATCCTCACCTACTAAAAAACGGTACTGCTGTTTCTACAATTTGCTTCATAAAATTCAAAACATCTATTTCTTCGGCGCAGGTACTGTTTATTTCATATTTAATTACAACACCCAACATATATTCAGGTTGACAACGGTGACAACTTTATTTATTTTATTGTTTTGAAATTATTATTAATATTTAAAACTGAGTATTCCTTCACTCATAAGGCTTCAAGTGTTTTTAATATACTAAGCTATGATGTACTATTGTTCATGTTGTGATACCTTTTAAAATGAAATTGTGCATTATAATGTTAGGTTACAACAAGTATAATTATAAATTATTTATATATTTCTTTGCAAGGATTAATTTGGTGATGTTATTTACCTTCTAATGAATTAAACAATTTGCGCAAAATTAATGAGTGGACACTATTGTCTACACCCATGGGTTTAAAGTGATGTTTTATGACAAAAAATTAAATTTATGCAGGTTGTATGTGTAAACACAAATTTTCTACGCCTATCGGTGTAAAATGTTAATTTTAACATTATTCAATTTATGCATATTTAATGAGTAGACACTATTTGTCTACGCATTTCAGTTTAAAATATATTAATGTCATTTATTCAATTTATTTTACAAGTTGTAATAGTGGACACAATTTGTCAACGCCTATTCATACATACATGTCGGGTTAAAGTGATAAAAAATTATCATTATTTTATTGATGCATGCTTTATTAATGGACAATATTTATGTCTACAGCTAGCTTTGTTGGGTTAAAATGAAAATATTTTTCATTATTTAATTAATGCATGCTTTATTAATAGACAATATTTATGTCTACAGCAGCCGGTTTAAAATATGAAATATTGACGTCATTCTTTGAATTTAGCGCTGTTTTATGATAGTTTAGCTCGAGCTCTCTCTCTATATTAATATTATATCTTCTTTTTAATACTCTTGATTAATTCCTGTGCGTAGACGTACGTCACATGGAATTTTGGTTTTATGATATTCGTGATACTTAAGTTTTTATGCTTTTATAATATTGCTCTAATTTATTATTATTGCTGATTACATTTTCTTATTCTGATTAGGTGTTATTCCTTCACCTTACTTGAATTTCACCTTTACTTGAATTCCTTATTATATTTATTCATTCTGGTTATATCTCCCACTACCTGGTTCATAGTTTCACTAGTACGCCAGTCTGGCCAATTGGTGTGGTTAACGATCCCGTGAACCATGTATTCTATCTTCTTCTTATTAATGTTTTTCTGCAATAAGAAAAGGGGATGTGTGTTCCTTGTGTCTTGTATTTTATTTCATTAACTTTTTCTATATCATTCCTCTTCTAGACATATCTATTCTAATTCTTATTAGTTCTGTTTTTCTACATTACCACTTCTTCCTGTTTAGTGCATACCGTTATTCAATCTCTCTTCTCTAGTGTAAGAAAAGGGGATATGTTGTATAGTGTATTTTAATCTCCCTATCTGTCATCTATCTTCTCATGCTTTCCAGCTTGCCTGTATTTAGAATGTTATAGATGTCATAGAATGCTTGCTAGAGATGGGTCTTCACTTGTTGATGGAAGGCTGAGCATCCAGGAGGACAGCTCCTGGTGGGGCTAACTATATTACTTATTTAACCATTTAACTACCATCTTGGTTCACCTATATCACCTGTAACTTCAGCTACAATAAATGATAACTTGGAACTACACCTTGACCCCATGAAGATTATTACACTCAGTCTACCGAGGCACAAGATGGCTGCCAACAATTTCTGTTTTGGAGTGTTGACAGACAGTGGCAGCCAATCAGCACGAGCTGCATGCTCATTGGCTTTCAACACTTCAAACCAGGAAGTGTTGGCAGCCATCTTGTGCTCGGTAGACCGAGGCACAAGAAATCAGAAAAACAAACGTGTAGAACACAAAAAGGGGGCAGGGTAGAAACACGCTGACCCCCTAGGCCTCCCCAGGTGGTCCCACAGGGACCCCCAAGGCCCAAAAAATGTTTTTTTAAAACCCAGTCTGTTTTTTTTCAAATTACCTCCCGGGGGAACCAAATCGCGGGGGCATAGTGATAAAGAAGTGTGGGGGGGCCCAATCCCCACCCACACTGCCCCGGGGACCGCCGTCCCCCGGAGCAAAGCAACGCAGACTCCTGGCACATACGGAAGGCTCCTGGTGGGCTAGTTGGCCCCCAGGGACCCCCAGTATGCCAGGGGAATTAGTTCCCCCTCTGCAAACACGCCAGGGGGCTGCGTTGCAGGGAGGTGTAAAAAGTAGCATAGCCTCATTACACCTCTCTGCAATGCAGCCCCCTGGCACATACTGGAGGTTCCAGGTGGGATAGTTGGCCCGAGGGACCCCCAGTATGCAAGGGGAATTAGTTCCCCCTCTGTAAACGCGCCCTGGGGCTGCATTGCCGAGAGGTGTAAAAAAGGGTGTGGCCTCATTACACCTCTCTGCAATACAGCCCCCTGGTGAATACTGGAGGTTCCAGGTGGGCTACTTGGCCCCCAGGTACCCCCAGTATGCAAGGGGAATTAGTTTAATTTCTGCAAACGCACAAGGGGGCTGTGTTGCAGAGATGAGTAAAAAGGGGCATAGCCTCATTACACCTCTCTGTAATGCAGCCCCCTGGCGCATACTGGAGGTTCCAGGTGCTCTAGTTGGCCCCCAGGGACCCCCAGTATGCAAGGGGAATTAGTTCCCCCTCTGCAAACGCGCCAGGGGGCTGTGTTGCAGAGCGGTGTAAAAAGGGGCATAGCCTCATTACACCTCTCTGCAATGCAGCCCCCTGGCGCATACTGGAGGATCCAGGTGGGCTAGTTGGCCCCCAGGGACCTCTAGTATGCAAGGGGAATTAGTTCCCCCTCTGCAAACGCGCCCGGGGGCTGCGCTGCAGAGAGGTGTAAAAAAGGGTGTGGCCTCATTACACCTCTCTGCAATGCAGCCCCCTGGGGAATACTGGAGGTTCCTGGTGGGCTAGTTGGCACCCAGGGACCCCCAGTATGCAAGGGGAATTAGTTCCCCCTCTGCAAACGCATCAGGGGGCTGCGTTGCAGAGAGGTGTAAAAACATTTTTTTTCAATTTATATTAAAAATATGTAATGTAATTTAAAAAATAAAATATCTAAAAATAAATAATTTAAAATAGTGTAGTAAATCAGTACAAAAAATATAACAATTAATACATTTACAGATTATCATTTACAAAACCATTGAAATTCACTGAAAAAACCATAGGTTTAAGCCATGTTATAGTTAGGAATTACCATTAAAAAAACCTTTGAAATTCCCCAGTTATAGTTAGTTGTACTCACTATAACTCGCGCGCCCGCAATCCACTGCTGATGATGTCACATATTACATCATTCATGACATGGTCAGTGACATCACTGATGACATCACTGATGACATCGCAAATGACATCACTGATGACATCACTGATGACATCATCCTTGTGAAAGAGTGGCAGACCTCTCAGCGTAATATAACCCTTGATACATACATTCAAAAATAGAAACAAAAATTTTCAAAAAAATGGAGATACCAATTCCAGTTAGAACAACCTATTCAGTAATTCCAAAATCTACATACACATCCAGTCATTCACTAACAGTTCTCTATGGGCACTCATACACCTATACATCTTATTACACACGGACACTCATCTATAGAGTTACTCACACACAAACTCAGAAGAATTCTGTGGCTGCTGTTCTGCCATTTTGATATGAAAAAAGCTGGAACAAAGCAGAGATCCTTCTTTCAGGAAACCAAAAGAGAAAGTGAGGGAAGTGGGTGAGGTTTTTCAAGATTCTGGAAAAGAAACTACTATAAACCAATCAAAAGTGTTGTTTTCATGTCACATAACTTTACATGCACGCAACGTGTGCGCACGCATGCGTGCACGTTTCGCGACTGTCGCATATAAATGACGTTTTACCCGTTTTTCGTAAAAGCTTTTAAAAACGTGAAAAGGAGGCAGGAAAGAGACTCCCAGACCGCCTAGGCCTTCTCATGGGGTCCCTGAAGGACCCCGAAGGGCAAAACACCCATTTTTTTTTAAAAGGCGAGGTGCGCGCATGTTGCGTGCACCCTCGAGGCAGAACTGAGTCAAAAACAATAGTGAAGAACGTGAAAAGGGGGCAGGGTAGAGACTCCCTGACCCCCTAGGCCTTCTCAGGGGGTCTCGGAAGGACCCCGAAGAGAAAAAAAAACATTTAAAAAAAAAAATCACGAGGTGCGCGCATGTTGCACGCACGTTGAAAAAAAAATGAATTGATAAATTTGACTGTTTATATTTTGATTGAAGATGTAGACTATACTGTTTAACTTTATCCAAATCATAAAAACTAGCTGTGCCGTTGCATAATACAGGATACAGTCAATGTATTACAATATACAAAGGCAGTTTGTTGGAAAATAAATATATAAAAAATATAAAAATTGATACAGAAATTAGCATTTTAAAACCTTGGAAATTCACTGAAAAAACCATAGGTTTCAGGCCTGATATAGTTAGGAATTAGCATTTAAAAAACCTTTGAAATTCACTGAAAAAAACATAGGTTTCAGGCCTGATATAGTTAGGAATTAGCATTTAAAAAACCTTAGAAATTCACTGAACAAACTGTAGATTTTAGGGGTGTTACAGTTAGCTGGACATTTCACTCATACAAAATCATTGAAATTCCTCCGATATAGTTAGTTGTACTAACTATATCTCGCGCGCCCGCAATCCACTGCTGATGATGTCACATATTACATCATTCATGACATGGTCAGTGACATCACTGATGACATCTCAAATGACATCACTGATGACATCACTGATGACATCATCCAGTGAATGTGGTTTGCTTCGTTATTTAAATATGTATTACATATTATATATATAGCAATATATATATAGTGATTACATACTCCGGCCGCTGCCATTTTAGTAGTTTTCCTCCATTATTTTTATTGTACCTGTTACTTTCATTTTACCCTCTGCCTATCTTCTCTGTGATTGATGAGATTTCCTACCACAGACACCACGGTGTTTGTCCTTGGCCTCTGATGTTATCAGACTTGGTCACACGCATACCTAAAAACTAATTTGAAGCACGTAAGCCACAGCCATTATAACGCGTGTCCGTCACCACAAAGCCATTATCATGCTTATGGCTTTATCATGCGTGGTAAATGTATATTGGTTGTAAAAGCATGCATGGTAAAGGCATGCGTGGTAAAGTCATATGCGTGCTAATGAATTCGTGGTGACAATCACGCGTGGTTATGATCGCGTTGTAATGGCTGTTTTCCCCCAGGATACTGCAGGAACCGGGTCTGGGTGTCGCGGACTCCAGGGCATTATGCGGTGGGCCACGCAGCCTCCTTCACACTATATAGAAATCTCCGGGGGGTGGTCGTTTTCGTGTTTTGAGGGGCGTCATTGAGGCCCACATAGTTAATTTTGTTTTACTTTAATTTCCTTTGTATGTTGTAGTCCATTCAGAGAAAATATAAGTTATTGTACAGCTAGTACTTTTCAACCCTAATGTCAAACATCTTACTATAGTATTTCAAATTATAAATATTTTTGTTGTGGACCAACCCCCCCCCAAAAAAAAAAGTATATCGTTTTTTAATTAAGTTTTATTAAAACAACAATAACTGTAAATGTAACTTAAAGATAATGTAATAAACAACTAGAAAAATAACTTTAATAAAACAGTATTATAAACAAATTGTGATGTGGACTCCAAAAGACGTTGGGTAGGTAATCTGCAAAACAAAAAAGAAAAAAAGAGTTTAAAGGTATGTAGATGTAACTAAATAAGGTGAGGCATTACAAGTGAAGGTAACACTACGATTTTATGTGTGCAGTGTGTCTAGTACATTTCAATTCTGTCATAGTCCCGCATTCAAGTGGTGTCTAAATGGAAGTGCCTACTGCGTTACTGACACAAAAGTGGTACAACGGGATTGTAACTACGCCGACTTATTTCTAATGCATTGCAATGGAGGCATTGTATATCTAGGCCGCTGTGGTTGCCTTGTATATTCACTGCGGCCAAACACTGCGGCCACCAGAGTTCACAACTTCAATACACCTCTGCTTCTACACGTCAAAGTAGACAGCAGTGTCTATAACTTTAAAAGAGAAAGAGAAATGATGTTACAGAGAGTGAGAGAGAGAAGGAGAGAGAAAACAACATTAAAACTGTCTCTCAGAGTTTGGAGTTGGGATTTTTTCTTGAAAAGTCAGACACAGATTTACAGATTTACAAGCTCTTTGCGCCACTTTTCCCATGTTAAAAGTGGCACAAAAGTGTCGCAATAAGGTTGTAGATCTGTTTCGCAGACTGTTGTAACCTATCTGTTGTCACTGCTCGGAGGTAATTATATATTTCTACATAGTTAAGCTGCTGCACAGTACTCAGTCTCTCTTTCCACAAATAATTTGTTGTTGTGTCGGAAACAAAATTCTTTGCTCACCTAGTGCTATTGGCGTGATTGCAAGAGGGTGCTCTACGTGTCGAAGAAGCCTTCGGTGTAATCAAGAGAGCTCACCACTTCAACTCAGATAAGGTTGTATATAGCAGACTGGAGATTGCAGCGTCCAAAACTTTAAAAAAGAAAGAGAAATGATGTGAGAGATTAAGAAAGAGAAAGAGAGAAAAAAGGACATTAAAACGTGGGAGAGACACACACGACAGGGGGAGGGCCTGAATCCAGAGGCGCAACCTCAGTCAAAAATATCGGGGGGGGGCTAGAAAAAAAATTGGGGGGGGCTTAACTTCAAGGAAAAAGAAGAGTGGAGCTGCAGGGGCTGTAAGGGGGGGGACATCAAAGCCTCATTAACAAGCAAAATGTCTTTAAAAGACCTGTGTGTGGGCCGAGGAAGCTATCTCATCCTAGCTGAAGCCCCATTAGCCCAATGTGTGTTTTGCGCGCCTGCTGCATTCTACACATTCTCTCCTTTCACAGATAACTTGTAGTTCTTTTAGAAACAAGCTTCTTTGCTCACCTTGTGCCATTTCTGTCTCAGTATGGGCGAAATGCACGAATTTGCGATCCGCAAAATCCGCAAATTCGTGTGAATTTGCGGATTTTTTTTGCGTGTTCGCGGGGCTTTTTGCGTGTTCGCGGGGCTTTTTGTGTGCTCGCAGGACGCTTGCAGCGCATCGACCGCGAAGTTACCCGTGTGGTCGGACATGGGCTCGGCCATCTTGTCCGCGTCGCGTATTTCCATTTCCGGGCGCAATTTGCAAGCTTGCGTTGTCCGCGGGGCGCGATTATGTGTTCACGTGCGTTTTTGCGTACTCGCGGGGTAAATAGCGCGCAAACTTCCCACGCGGTCCTCAATGGGCGCGGCCATCTTGTTTTTCATTCATTGCTATGGTTCTGGACATGCTTTTTCAATCCTCCCCTAATCTTTCCAATCCTTTGTTTCTTTGAACTTTTTTTGGATCTTTTTTATTCATTATCTTTCCCTCTCTTTTTCTACATCTATATTTTGTGTTTTTTTCTACTTTTGGTTACTTTTAAAGCTACTTTTTTAAACTCTTTTCTTTTCTTTTTCCCTAGTCTTTCCTAGTTTTTTTTTCAGCTCTCCAGGACCATGGCAAAGGGAGCCAGGAAGAGCAAGGGAAAGGGTCCCGCACCTCTTACCCGGCACCCATGCGGGCGATTGAGGGGGGAGGATGTAGTGGCCAGGTAGATTTTAACCGCGGTGGAGGTGGCCGCTCTTATATTTTTTGTTTTGCGCACCTCCCTAAGACTGTGGCAGCAGGGGGCAGGCCCGGTCAAGGGTATGGCCTCCGCGAACGTCGCCAGCGGGGGGATAAGGTGTGCCGGACCATGCTGAGGGAGTCGGGGGTCCGGCGCACCTATGACCAAGCGACGCACCGGTGGGCCGACGTCCTCGACCGGAAGCAGGACCTGCTCGACCTGCTAGGCGTGGAGATCCCTGGCCTTGGTGAGTAGCTATTTAATAGCTACTTTGTTTTAGTCTGCTCTGTGTTATATTGCTAATATATGTTTTTCCCGAAGAGCAAGAATGCTGCCTATTCGATTACATTGCAGGTAAAATAATGTTTAAATAGCTTATGTGATTACAGGTGCTCGCCTCCTCAGTGGCGTTGCTACTGTGCTTACTTGTTTGCGACTTTGTGCTCATTTGGCCTGAATATGTATGAGTGTAGTACTTTACAGAACTGCGTAATGCTAGAAAGACTAGAGACTCAAGTCTTGTCCTTCCTTTTTACTCCTGCTGCCACTAAGAAGAAGAGATAGTGATGGATTGATAGGTTGAGTATATTATGACTTGTTATTAGTAGTAGGACATTTCTGAGTGGTCTGCAATCATGATGACGGACTGTGTCTATCACGTCGCGTGCTGCTGAGTGCTGGCAGTCGTAGTAGAACCGTTTTGTTGTTGGTTTAGTTAGTGATTTACATAACTTTCCAAGTTGACAGTCTGCAAATACAGCAATGCTGTACTAGTATCCTCCTAGTTGACCAGATCAGATAGGTTAATACATGTAGTGCAATTGTTGGTAATTTGTTTCCCCGAGATAATTTTAGATTGTGGTCAAAGAAATCAAATATTTCAAAAAAACAATCATCCATGTTTGTGTTTATTTCATGATGATCAGCACCTCTCAGGGGCAAGAAGACAGCAACACCCCAGACTCTGGCGGAACAGAGTGGGCAGGAACGGTCCTCTGCAGGCTCTTCTGCTGGCCACAGTAAGTTGTTCTGTTGGTAATATAATTATACTTCCCTAACTTTTACTGCGCCTATTCATTCCAAACTTTGATCTTCTTGTAGACTGTTTCTACATTCTTATCCTGCCTCTCTACCATCACTCTCCGTGCTATTTACTATTATTATGAGTCGGTCTGTGTAGGTAGCTAAGCTTGCCCAGTCGGCAAACGGGGTTAAACAAAACTCTGATCCAGCAATAGCTCTAGAGGCACTCAGTGCAGTTCTCTGGGTTGCCCTTTCTGTCTATTCCAGTCTTCTTAATGTTAGTGCTTTGACAATTTCCAACAACAAAATGTCAATGTCCACCAAGAATAAGCTCAGTACTTGGCTTTTTGATTTGATAGTAGCACATAGCATACCGCTAGTGTTTCAGGGACTATTCTGCACATACAGAAGTATGGACAAGAGAAATAGGACATTGTTGCTGATAGGTGCAGTTTGACTTTCCACATACCTCAGTCAGAAGTAACTGTGCGGGACTCGGGGCCCTCACCTTATTGGAACTTCAAGTCCTCCTGGTGGTGATGAGGAGTAGTTGGTTCTGTCTGTAATTATAAAAATGTTGCACGTTAAAGAGCAAGCATTCATCAGTTGTGCCAAAAAGAGTTGCATGTTATGGATAAGCATATAAGTTAACACCCTCTCCAAAACCGTGACTTCTTTTCAGTCCCAATAATAAAAAATTGTTTAACATTTTCTCTTCCATTACGAGACGAAATAGGGGGTGGTGTATGGCATCTAAAAATATGACTTGTATTTTCTAGGCATCACAACATCGGATGCGGTGCTTCCCACCACCAGTGCCGGGGCCAGCAGCGCGGAGGGGTCCACTCCAGGGGCGGATGCGGCGGCGCCACAAGTGCCACCAGGAGGAGCTGAGGGGGATGGCTCAGCAGCGGCGGACGGTGGTAAGTTATTATTATACTCCTTACCTATTGACATTTTAGAGTAGGCTCGCAAAGGAGTGTATGATGTACTGTACAGTAGATAGTACACTACTACAAGTACACTGTACTGTTAAGAACAGTTACTGATTTAGAACTACATATTAGCCAATCACGGAGAAGACAGTCACCCTTGACTTAGCAATAGCATTAGCGGCGGTAGTTCTCGAGTAAGCAATGGCCCCCTCTATTTGACTTCAAATGAGCTGGGAAACTTTTATCGTGAAGCCAAGTCATATCAGATGAACTCGAGGGATGTGATGAACGAAAAGGGAAAGAACCTAGGGTCAATGGAAGGACGAGCGAGTCGTAACATTTATGACTGTAAAGAACGATACGTGTTTTTGAATGCAGGCAGAGGTGGCTGATTGGAAGGAATCTAATGCATGGCTGCTTGAAGCAAGGATGGTTGGAGGAGAAAGAAAAAATGACTGCCTGTGTGGGTTAATCAGAAAATTCATGTGTGGTGTGCATTGCAATATATAATTTGGGTGAAACTCAAATGCATGTCAAGACGGTAGTTTACCAAATAAAATTAAAAGGGTGTTATTTGGTTGTTGATAAAAAGTAAATTTGTTACAGTTGAGACATTAAGAAGAATGATAGACGTTTACTTTGGACGCCTGGATGGTATCTTCTTCCTCATACATAGCAGAGGTGTATGTAGAGCAGACGCTCAGTGCATGAAAAGTGTTACTTTGTTCGAACAGCATGTCCATGCCAGAGTAGCAAAGCAGAGGAAATCCACATACTACAAGTTGTGATTGTTCAGAAACTCTCCCTTGCCTAAAATAACAGTACAGTAGTTTAGTTTGCAAGGCCAGCATATATTGTGTATGTATTGTATAGTTGATAATTATATCAAGTCAAGTCCCTTCCTCCGGCAATTATGGTTACCACACTCACTTCCTATGTTCATTATTTTCTTTCTGCTGTGTTAATCATGGGTGGACTATCGCTGTTGTTCACTCAATCTATCACAACAAAGCACCTAAAGTCATCCATCATATAAGCAAAGAGATCATGTGATCGGCTGGATACATGATCAGAAATGAATAATCTTCATTTTCCTTTTGTAGTACTGAAGGCCCAGGGGGGGCAGTGCGAAATATAAATTACATTGAGCAGTAGCCCTTGTTGTAACCAAGTATGGCCAGTGCCACCCCTATACAAAAGTAAGAGCCTCCCTATCCCCACCAGCATGTACTGCTTAAAGTAATGCATGCATGTCGCCGTCCTCATGGCTTGCGTCTCTTTTTCTTGGGTGCAAGCTGACTGAGCTTGCATTATGCCGGCTACCACAAGTTCACGTACAAGTAATTTATTTCGCAAAACTAGAGAAAAAAAGAAGAATACTGGTGTACTCTCTGACTCTCTGACTATGTATTGAGTCCATAGTGCTGCCTAGTAGTAGAATTACTGAAACTCCCACTGTTACAGGCATACAAAGATGGCGGAAAGATACATGCCAAAATGTTATACTGTGCTTGCAAATTGCTAGTGTTACTGTGAGACAACTTTCTGTTGAATTATTTTGTGTTATTGTTAAAGAGTATTGGTTACATTATTTTTCTTTCTTTCTTCATATAGATGCTCCAAAAAAGCTCACCAGACAGGAGATGGCTGTCCAGGCCAGGGCCCGGAAGCTGGAAGCTATTTGTGTGGAATATCGCCGGCTGTGGGCTCGGGAACAGGAGGAGGGGGCGACAACAACCTCAGCCGGTGCCCCCGTGTCCACCAGCCAGCAGCCTCCAGCACAGCCCCGTGCTCGGACAGCCTCCCGTCACCGCTCAGCTGCAACAACACCAGCAGCTGCCCCCCCAGAGCCTGAATGTCACGCCTGCGCCACCTACGCCTCAGAGTGGACTACCTGGAGCGCAAGATTGACAATCTTGAGCAACAGCTCCGGGACCTCCGCAAGGAGCGGCAGGACGGCCTGTCCAAACACCACCGGAAGTGACTGTGTCCCTTGCCCCTTTTTTAAAGACTGTTGGGGGGGTGGGAATTGGGAGTTGGGGATTATTTGGGACTTTTCAGAGGATTATTTGAAATGGACAATTGTTTGGGTTAGGGATGGGTGGGACTAGTTTATTTTTGTTAGGGTAAATATATAATTATTTATTTTACATACTTCAACATAGTGTACGCATTGATGTTATTTTGTGGGGTGGTGGGCAGGGGTTACGGCACGTTTGGTTTCCTCAAACTTACCAGCATGAACTATCTAAAACGTCCAAAAATGTTCAAAAGTGCAACTAACAGAGTTAGTGAATTCATTGGCCTACTAATACTTTACTAGTACTACTGTCAGTCTACTGTCAGTCTCTCCTCCAAGTCCTAGCCCATTATTTTACCTCCCTAAAATGCTTATCTTACCTGTGATTCGTGTTTGAGAATAGAGCTAGGCACAACGCTGGCTGCATGGCAAATGGCGATTACGCCACCCCGGACCGAAATTCTGTTGTTGTGGTGTTAGTAGGAGTGGTGCCACACTAGCAGTAGCAGCATATGAAAAGCAAAGTGCAGCTAGGCCCAAACCCCCCTTTTCCACCATGGATTTTCTTCAAACCACTTGCAATCAAAATTAGACCTTCCCAGCAGTGCTTCAAGACCCCTCGACTCACCCCCAGAAATGGAGAACACCCCCAAACAGCCCCCCAAAAACATGCAGGAGTGCCAAAAATACCAAAACATTTTCACCATGGATTTTCTCCAAACCACTTGCATTCAATATTAGACCTTCCCAGCAGTGCTCCCAGACCCCTCAACCCAGCCCCAAAAATGTAGAACCCCCCCAAACAGGTCATCACAGAAATGCAACACTAATTTTAAATCGCTCCAAAGCGCACTCTGCAGCTAGGCCCAAACCCCCCTTTTCCACCATGGATTTTCTTCAAACCACTTGCAATCAAATTAGACCTTCCCAGCAGTGCTCCCAGACCCCTCGACCCACCCCCAGAAATGGAGAACACCCCCAAACAGTCCCCCAAAAACACTCAGGAGTGCTATCCTCAGCGAGGCCTACCTTTAAATCGTGCCAAACACGCTCTGCAGCTAGGCCCAAACCCCCCTTTTCCACCATGGATTTTCTCCAAACCATTTGCATTCAATATTAGACCTTCCCATCAGTGCTCCAAGACCCCTCGACCCAGCCCCAAAAATATAGAACCCCCCCAAACAGGCCATCACAGAAATGCAACACTTAGAATCTCCAGAGTACTAAGTTTAAATCGCTCCAAAACGCACTCTGAAGCTAGGCTCAAACCCCCCTTTTCCACCATGGAATTTCTGCAAACCACTTGTAATCAAAATTAGACCTTCCCAGCAGTGCTCCCAGACCCCTTAACACACCCCCAAACATCTAGATGCAGACTTCTTCAAACCAGTTAGGCTCATTGATGTACTTTTTCGCATTGGTGTCTCTCCCAGACTCTTAGTGTGCCTCATACATGTTGCAGGGGTAGAGGGTGTGGGCGCTACCACTGCAGTGCTGCTGCCAGGGGTACTGGGTGTACCAGAAAAAATGTCGGTCGGTTCTTGACTTCCCCCCTGCACAATCAGCCCCTCGTCAGCATCAGATGCAATGTGAATGGATACATTTGGATCAGTTCTATTTTTGGCTTCCCAGATGTTCCTTAGGTGCGCCTCCCACTGGAAAGTGTGGTGTTTTTGGAGATGACCTCTCTGGCCTCCGGTACCATAGTTGGTACCAAGCTTACCCCGACTAACTAATATTTTACAAATCAAACAAACAACCATGTTTTCTGCCTTTTGGCTAACAGTAAAGAAGTCCCGAACTAGGGACTGGAGATGTCTGCTGATGGTGGAGGTGCTACTTTGAGTTTTAATGGCAGATGAAGTGGAGGATGGGCGTGGCTGAATTTGTTTCTGTTGTTCACTTACAGCACCACTACTTGAGGTAATGGAGGTCGAGCTGCATGGAGGTCCCTGCCGGCCCTTCTGACTAAAAAATATGGAAGCTGTAGGTCGTGTTGGTGTTGTAGTTAACTGCGTTGGTGGTGGACCAGTGCCACGCCGCCCTCATCCCGCTCAGCAGCCATTCGGGATAGGGTTAAAATGTCTGTCTGCTGCATGCCCGCTGGGGCTGGAGTGACGACTGTGATGACTGGGTCGTTGTCAGACTGTTCATCAGCAGCAGAAGACACCACTTCTTGTTCGTCGTCATCACCCATAAGTGGAAGCCTTGCGGGAACCTTCCTTTTAGGCTTAGCTACCTTTGTCGGCTCATGGCGTGCCTCCCCCTCAGACTGCATTTGTGGGTTCCAATCAAGATTAAGATCATCAGAAGGAAGGGTGCTTGAAGAAGAACTTGTGGTAGCCCTCCTTGACCTTTTTCTTGCTGGGGATCTGGAAGACAATGGATCATCCTCAGGAGGAGTGACTTCCTCAGATGATACCTCCACTTGAATCTCGATTTCCTGATGTGCCCATACTTCTGGAGGAACTAGCATTGTGGGCAGTTGTGCCGCTCCATGTGCCTCTAGTTGCGCTTCTCCTTGCGCCTCTCCTTGCGCATGTACTTGCGCCTCTCCTTGCACATGTACTTGCGCCTCTCCTTGCCCATGTACTTGCGCTTGTACTAGTTGCACCTGTGGTTGTTGTTGCGGCTGTGGTTGTTGAACACTCATCAGCTGAGTTACACCCTGCGTTGATTGTATGCTACTTTCTTGCGATGAGCCAACATCACTGGTCGATGGTGATTGAACAACCAAAGTGGCTGCCTCTGCAGCACTCATGGACATGGAACTAACTTGGTGTGGTGGCACTGAGCCCAATGAAGCGGAGGTGCTGCTCCCAGCTTGGTCCCCGGCTGCAGGCGTTGTTTTTTTTTCCCCGAATAAAGTGTCTGTGGGCACATTAGTCTCCTTGGTAAGTGGCACCACTTGCTTCTTCTACTCCTTCTTCCTGGCAGTGGCAACTTTCTTTGTAGATGAGCTACAGCCACCTTTCTTTGGGCCCATCTTCTTCAGATGTTAGAACAGCAAGCCGCAGTTGCACGAGTTGCAGAGTTGTCTGTGGCCACACGTGACGTCACGTGACGTTGTGCTGCACACACCGCTGCAGGACTTCTTCCTGGCACTGTTGGTTCTCTTGTGCACCTAAAAGCAAAGGAAGCCAGAGGAACATCAGTTAAACACCCCAAGAAGTTGAAAAACACACAAAAATCAACACAATCCAATGCCATCCATGCCCTCAATGATGTTTAAATTCAAGAGGCCCCACACAAAGCCTTGGTAAATGCACCACTCACTACCCCTGGGCTTAATGGGTGAAAGCAGGGCAGGCTGGGTGCAGGCCTATGGCTCAAAGCACACTGCCTGGCTTCAAAATGGCCCCTAGTCCCCCAGCCACATGGCCAGGCCCTGCCTGGACCAGGCCTCAAAATGGCCCCCACCCACATGGCCAGGCCCCAACAACACCCCAAAAAGTCGAAAAACACACAAAAATCAACACAATCCAATGCCATCCATGCCCTCAATGATGTTTAAATTCAAGAGGCCCCACACAAAGCATTGGTCCATGCACCTTTCACTGCCCCTGGGCATAATGGGTGAAAGCAGGGCAGGCTGGGTGCAGGCCTATGGCTCAAAGCACACTGCCTGGCTTCAAAATGGCCCCTTGTCCCCCAGCCACATGTCCAGGCCCTGCCTGGACCAGGCCTCAAAATAGCCCCCACCCACATGGCCAGGCCCCAACAACACCCCAAAAAGTCAAACAACACACAAAAATCAACACAATCCAATGCAATCCATGCCCTCAATGATGTTTAAAGTCAAGACACCACACAGAAAGACTTGGTCCATGCACCACTCACTACCCCTGGGCATACTGGCTTGTGAGGCTTTACATGCACCCCAAAATTTAAAACAAAATCCACATATAACAGTGAGCTAAACTTCCATGACATAAATGAGATTTAAGTTAAAAAAAACTCACAGAAACAGTTGCATCATGCACCCATGACTAACCCTGGGCCTACTGGATACTGTGGCTACCCACAATATATATTTTTTAAAGTTGTGAAAAAGTTTTAAAATTGTAGTTGCAGCAACTGCAATGCCCCAAACTAACAACACCAACTTACTTGTAAAATCTCAAATCCAAAAGTGATCCAAACTCCAAAGTCCAAAAAGCCCTCAAATACAAATATCCAGCAGCAGCCACAAAAAGTAATCCTTCCAGCTCCAAATCCAAATCAAAAGTGACCAGGACATGGACAAAGCACTGGGAGAAGCCTGCTGGACAGGAACAGGAAGTTGGAGACTCTGGGGCACTTCCTTCCTCCCACCCCTCCAAAAATGGACTCCTTGCACAAAAAAGTGCAGCCAAATGTCAATCTGAGGAGTTATTCTGATCAAAATCATGATTTTCAGAAGGTTTATGCTGCCTGCGGTGGATTTCTTGTGCAGAATTGCAATTATTGCAAGTTCGGGAAAGCGAGCTGTTCAAATCTCTCCGCCAGAAGTCAGCTGCGCGCCGCATCTACGTTTTCGGCAGTGTTTACTCCCGCGATGCGTGATCGCGGGCCCTTATGACGTACTCGCGTTGTCAAACTCTCGCTGTGCAAGATGGCGGGTCGCAATCACGCAGCAAGATCCAAAATGGCGCAGCACACGGAAAACGAGAGAAAAACAACTCGGCGAAAACAGAATCATGGTAAGTCAACATTCGCGCGCGATATTGTATTTTCAAGCGCGACCAAGCAAAAAAATCCGCCAGCTTGCAAATTTACGGATTTTTGGGCAAATTCGCGGGATTCGCGGATCGCAAAATTGACAAAAATCTGCATATTCCGCGAACGGAACGGATGTTACCGCCAAACTTATTGCTGTCGTCCTTGTTACATAATCCATCGTGAAGCTCTACATCTCAAAGATATTAAAAGAAAGATGTTATGATTGGTAATTGTTACCATATTAATTTGGAGTTAGATAACATTGCACTTTTATACACGTTCCTTTTCACATTTCTACGAACTGTTTGCATTGGTAATATTCCAGACATTTCACCGATTATAAAAACGTTCCTGCTATTGGGAAAAAAATTTATACTTATAAATTAATATACTATATAGGAGTGCGTTCGTCTAAAATACTAACTCGCGTTTTTGTATCTAGTCTGCTACAACCCTGACTCCCTCCGATGCACACTCAAGCCTCACTGCTCACCTTTTCGTGGATAAGACACCTTCTGCATGATGTAGTCCCAATGTACAACAAAGAAGTCTCATACGTGGTGCTGAGTCTTGATATCTGTATGGCTAACGACATACTTTTGCTCCCATCATCATCATCGCAGGTTCTTTATCCGCTCAGTACTTCGGGCACCACTAACTCAGTGACCAAGGAGGCCACGCATGTAGTAGTGGGCCCCCTTGTTCGGTACTTTGGGAACAACTCTAAAATGGCGTACAACACATGCGCTCCGTCGTTTTTATACATAGGGTCACGTGTGTAGTGATGGATGCGCTGAATGGGTGTGCTGTGGGTGCTGTGGGTGTATACCAGCCGTGAGGGAGGGTGTGTGTCGATCTGTCAACTAGACCTGCAACTAAGAAATCACTACAATGAAAATCTGGGCCTTATACTGTTGTTGTGTTTTCCTGGTGGCGTAAGAGTGGCGTGTACTAACGTATTCAGTTTTAATTTACCATCTCCCCAAGGGGCTTTCAAATGTTGGGAGAGGGGCCGTGGGGCTCCGGGGCATTGCAGGAGCTGGCTGTGGGGAGTGGCAGTCTCTAGAACCTTCGAGGGCTCTGGGCATAGGGTCATGCACTCTACTTCATACAATACACTAAAACAGAAGACAAAGTGATGAGAGATGATTTGTGACGTGTTTAAGTTGAGAGCCTGGCTAATCATTAAATGGGGTCTGGCAGTGAAGTGAGTACTTTTTTTGGAACAAGCCTTTTGGGGTCTTGCGAAAGCAAGTCATCTTTAATAATTCCCTCTCGGTTCGTGTACATGCCAAAATATCTGATTAACTCGTATGTTAAAAACAAAAACTTTTTAAACCTGTTTTTGATTGGTTGTGAAGGATTATAAGAAAACGTATTAGCAACCAATCACTTTCCTTCCGCAGATTTTGAAAAAAATTTGATTGGCTGTTGTCTACTTACGTCTATGTTCTTCATGCTAATTTTTATTGGCTTTCTTTTTTTTCTATGTGACGTTACGATACAGTCACCATGTATGTAGCCTATTTTGTGACGCATTTGCCTACCACATGCCGCCCTAGTCATTGGCGGTAACCGGCTCCTCCCACGGTCCCCAACGTTATATTTAATCTCTGCACATGACCGTGGTCCTCCAACAGTACAAAGTCCAGATTTACATTGTAGTGGTTTCTTAGTTCCAGGTTTAGTTGTCAGATCGGCACACACACTCCCTCCTGGCTGGTATACACCCACACCACAGCCATCCAGTACATACGTCACTACACACGTGACTCTATCTACAAAAAAGACGGAGCGTACAATCCCCTCACGGTCCCGCCGACTACTCGTGACCGTTATGTTCCAATAAAGCATGCGCAAATGAAATGAAAAACATATGGGGTACACGGACTGATGGTGGGCGTGGTGAGGCGTATTGTGCGCATGTGCACCTTTAATACACATGCGCTGAGTGAAAACGGTACACAGGTCAATGGGGTACACTCCTCTATAGAACACCGGCATTGCTTCTATAGAACACCGATTCAAAAAGGGGGGTGGTGATGGACAGAGTATCTGAATTAAGCAGAACACTCCTACCCAGTCAAAAGATCAGGGCTTGATCCATCACCGTTTTTTAGCTCACTGCACCATCCCAGTTCAGAACCTGGCTACATGCAAATTAGTCTGACCCTGGCCCAGTGCATCATGGGAACAGGGCAGACCAAACTACCAAGCCAATTCTTTACTGGAAAGGAAACAAGCTTCCGGGGACCGGTTTCTGGCATTACAGCCGTCTTCGGCCCGGCTTGCTTGAATCCTGATGGTGCAGTGAGCAAGGGACTCACATCTGAGCATACCCTTCCACACTTGTGGTGGCCAAAACGATTCAAAAAGGGGGGTCCCAGGTTCTGAACTGGGATGGTGCAGTGAGCTAAAAAACGGTGATGGATCAAGCCTTGATCTTTTGACTGGGTATGAGTGTTCTGTTTAATTCAGATGCTCTGTCCATCACCACCCCCTTTTCTGAATCGTTTTGGCCACTATAGGAGTGGCAGGGTATGCTCAGACATGAGTCCCTTGCTCACTGCACCATCAGGATTCAAGCAAGCCGGGCCGAAGACGGCTGCAATGCCAGAAACCGGTCCCCGGAAGCTTGTTTCCTTTCCAGTGAAGAATTGGCTTGGTAGTTTGGTCTGCCCTGTTCCCATGATGCACTGGGCCAGGGACAGACTAATTTGCATGTAGCCAGGTTCTGAACTGGGATGGTGCAGTGAGCTAAAAATCGGCGATGGATCAAGCCCTGATCTTTTGACTGGGTATGAGTGTTCTGTTTAATTCAGATGCTCTGTCCATCACCACCCCCTTTTCTGAATCGTTTTGGCCACTGTAGGAGTGGCAGGGTATGCTCAGACATGAGTCCCTTGCTCACTGCACCATCAGGATTCAAGCAAGCCGGGCCGAAGACGGCTGCAATGCCAGAAACCGGTCCCCGGAAGCTTGTTTCCTTTCCAGTAAAGAATTGGCTTGGTAGTTTGGTCTGACCTGTTCCCATGATGCACTGGGCCAGGGACAGACTAATTTCCATGTAGCCAGGTTCTGAACTGGGATGATGCAGTGAGCTAAAAAACGGTGATGGATCAAGCCCTGATCTTTTGACTGGGTATGAGTGTTCTGTTTAATTCAGATGCTCTGTCCATCACCACCCCCTTTTCTGAATCTATAGAACACCGGCATTGCTTTTACACATGGGGAGATGCTAAGTTGCATGTTTGGATTTTGAAAATGAGAACAGATTTCACTATTGTGTCTTTCAAAGTTCTAACTAAGTTTGCTATAGGAGGGCGGGAGCCGCACGACTTTTCATAGCAAACAGGAGTATCCCGGGGGTAGGCACCCCGGGACACTGCTGGAACCGGCTCTGGGCATGGAGGTCTCCAGAGCTCTCGAGGGCACCAGGCGAAGGGCCACCGAGCCCGTGTCACAGAATACAGAAATCTCCGGGGGGTGGTTGTTTGAGGTGCACACATTTTAAATTTTTTAGGGGGGGTGTGGACGCGCAAGTGGCGCAAGAGGGTTGTAAATGTGTTTTCTTTTACTTTGCTTTCTTGATCCAGGGTAAATAGAAAGTGTTTTGTACAGCCAGTACCTTTCTGCCTGTTACCATAGTAACAGTTCATGGAACACTTGCGTGAGCACAGAGGTCAGAAGTTCACCACAATATGTTGCTAATTGAAATAGTTACTGTGCTGGAGATTTATATTTTTTTCATAGGAAACGTTAGTCGTACAAGAAGTCAGTGGAAAAGTTTTGTTAGGGATTCCTTCTTGTTCGGGGAGTATTAGGGTAACGTGCTCCAAGCGGGACTTTAAGAAGCTTAATGTTCATTGGCTGTGAAGTATTAAAAGTAGAAGGTTTGGCAGTCATTCCTTGCTCGTCTGTGGAACAACATGGGTATTTTATTGGCTAAAGTGTTCCGAGCACAAGTTTGCTCCTTATTGGGTGGGAACGGTACACTGTTGTCAGTGATATTGTGATACATTTTCCAAAGGAGTATGGGGAAAGAAAGTAGTAGAGGGCAGGTTAGGAACACTATTAACTCTGTACAGTGCCCATAAGGTGGTGGAGAGGGATTATGAGGAAAACTATTTTTTTTATATGTTTCAAGGGCCATTTATATAATTGTCGTGTGGTGTATAAATTACGGCGCAAAAATGACAGTGTCTTGCTCTGTTTCTTTTTAATCAAGTTTGTAGGTGACATACTTCTTAGGAGTGCTATTTACTTATAATGTGGTGTTTACTTTCCTGATGAGGAGGTGTGGTTGCGCAGCAAAAAAAACAGTCTAGGTTTGAAACAGTTTTTATTAAGCAAATACAAATAAACTTTCTTCAGAAACTGTTGAAGTATATATGAAAGTGGTGACAATTAAAAATGGAATTTCATAAAATATCAGTTAAGCGTGGCTATATACATCTTTTTTGTGCTATAGTTTGTAAAACTGGATCTCTTTATAACACTTAATTGTCAATTAAGTGTTATAAAGAGATCCAGTAACACGATCTCCAGTTATACCCACCCATTTTTTAACCACAAAACCTCACCTTTTACATTAAAGCTTACTCATGGTGGAGTTTTGCTTTTTAAACATCACTCTCTAATCTACCTTGGGGGTGCCTCCCTATCTCTGGACACTACTACCAACTCCAGAGGTTGCCTCAGGATGAGGCTGGCATACAGCACAAATTTGGACACCCAATGATAATGCCATAACGCGTATGTGGGGCGGATAAACGATATATACCGCACTATTTACATAGCGTTTATGAGGGTGATTCAAGACTACCTATTGTTGAGTAGTTACAAGTGTCCATTCTCTCTTTTGATTACAAGGTATATAGGATGGTACTCTTATAATATAAAGTACAGGTCCTATATATTCTTTAGGGAGAAGGTGAATAGGAACCGCAAATAAGAATAGAAATTAGAAAATAACATTCAGAAATGTAGGGTTTATTAAATATTTAAAGTAACAAAGTATGTATGATAGCTATATTTGTGTGTTCTACTGTATCATAAAATATGTGATCAAGTACTTTTTAATATTAGAAAGATATATTATAGATGGCACTGAAAAATCTTCCATTCCTCTTCTGTAGCAATTGGACAATCTATTATAATATTACGATTGATACCATTGTTACAGTAAAAAGAAAAGTAAAATAAAGTTATGTATTTACCAGAACATCCACGATGAAATACTTTTGAGCGGTAATTATTTACTGAACTTCTTTTCTGCGGGAGGTGAAAAAGTTTGATTTTCGTGGTGACGGGTTATAAACTCCTCTGAGATCATGACAGTGAGAATAATAATATGTATATATTCTCACTGCACATGATCACAAGGAGAAAATAGATTTAAAACCGAAGTACAGTGTCAATATTATAATATAAAAAGTCACTATATATAAGGTGAAAGGAGCCAAAAAAGGAGCAATGTTTGTTATAATCTATCTGTTTCTAAAAACAAGCTGGTGACGTTACAGAGAAAAAGCGAAAAACATGCAATAACATTTGTTTCTAGATATAAATGTTTAAATATTGACAAATAGCCGTAAATTATAACTAAGTACTATGACTATGCCATATTGAAACAACTTACATCTCCGGAAAATGTTTGTTGACGCAAAAAGAGAATCCGATGCTAGAAAAGGGAACCTGCAACTAATTGCACAGTAGGTGTGGTTTATATAGTTTTTGGTTGTTTAGTAGTCTACGTAAGGAAGATGTGGGTCCGCCTATTTAGATGTCACGTTTTGCAGTTTATACGTGCTCACGTTTTAACTGTTTTTCTTCTGCACGTGTTCGGAAAAGTTACAAACTGTGAAGCTGTAAAGGTTTCGATTTCGATCGTAACACGTATAAGGTAATATTATCTACATACGTTGGAGAGTTTAAAAAGTGTTACTCTGTAAACTATGTTCTTTGCCTTTTCATGATTAAAAACATCTAAATAGAAGACATAAAAAATATCATTATCATTAGAAAAAAAAAAGTATTAATATTTGTTATTATTATGCTTCTTAATTTAAAAAATACTAGCATTTGTAAATCGTAAACCTATCCCCTGAAAGGTGCGCTGGTGCTTGGTGCGTTGGGAAGATTAATAAATAATAAATGCGCTTTTCTATGCACCTGTAAACTTGGCTTTTAAACTTTCAATTGCCCAGTCTGTATCTTTACAATTCCACCAAACACTCTGTCACTGCTGTTTTAGTTTTGTAGTGACTCATTCCTCCGTATGTAGTAATTTAATTTACTACATTAAAACACTGATTAGCACGTATACAATAACTGGCATATCCCCAGGAATATGCCAGTTATTGTGCACCGTGACACCACCACCATGGATGCGCCATATTTACAATGCAGTGCACCATGGGACAAAAACGGCACATGGCTTTGCGTACGCTTACGGTGTGCCTACTGTACTCTTACGATGCGAGTACGATTTGCATAATTGTTTTTAAAAGTAATATACGCTTATTAAAAGTTAAAAAAACTATTTTCATAATTATCTAGATAATGTCTTCTCTTAGTATGTACATTAAATACTTTAACAATTAAAAACGTTCGTGCCTTTCACGTACGGGACGCCGTACATGATGTCACACAGAAGCATTGATGCGACGTAATGCACGTACATATTCGTAATGTATGCGCGGGTACACACAGAGTACGATTTGCTGTACAAAGTATGGTGCGATCACCATACTCGTATGGTACGATTATCCCCCAAAAAAACTATGAAAAAGGAATTAAATAGAATTTAATTTTAATATATTGAAGAAAAAAATTAGTTAATAAAAAAAATATTTTTCAATTTACTTTTGTTATTATTTTACATTAAGAATGTATACCTTGGACGTGGAAAAGGCCTTTGACAAAGTCTCGTGGTCCTTCCTCCGGCAATGCATGCACACCTTCAACCTTGGAGACTCCTTTGCCAAGATGGTGATGGCCCCATACTCTGCCCCATCTGCCAGGATAGCTATTAACGGTACCCTATCCTACCCGTTCCGACTTCACCAGGGAACCAGACAAGGCTTCCCTCTTTCCCCAGCTCTTTTCCTCCTAGCCCTTGAACCCCTCCTTACAGACATCAAAAATAATAAAGACATAGCGGGTGTTTCCTTCAGGGACACACGAGTTAAGTTAGCTGCGTATGCAGATGACATTCTAATTACAACGGAAGACCCTACTAACTCCATCGCTGGGCTTATGTCCTCAATTGACAAATACTCCTCCCTATCAGGCTACAAAATGAATAGAGATACATTCGAGGTAAAACCTCTAAATGTCCACACCTCTAGAGAAGTGTTAGGCGGCTCTGGCCTAACTTGGCAAACTAACATGATTAAATACTTGGGGATAGAATTTACTGATGACCTTCTAAGTACCCTTAAACATAATGAGACCACAACCCTGGCCAAAATCAAACGACTACTTGACGGTTGGTCCCCCTGGTTCATCACTTGGTGGGGAGGTATAGAAACCATAAAAATTATGATATCCCCCTTAGTCAACTACCTCATCGCAATGCTTCCACTTATACTTTCCAAAGAGTTCCATAGTAAATTAGACAAACTGATCTCTTCC
The DNA here is from genome assembly GCF_964261635.1 of Lissotriton helveticus. Classification (NCBI taxonomy): domain Eukaryota; kingdom Metazoa; phylum Chordata; class Amphibia; order Caudata; family Salamandridae; genus Lissotriton; species Lissotriton helveticus. The sequence goes on along the minus strand of NC_136067.1, from coordinate 1,070,321,013 downwards.
TTTCTATGGCAGGGCAAGAAAGCCAGAATTACGTTTGGATAAAAACTTAGGGGGAGTCAACTTGGCGGACTTCAAGCTATAAATTGCCTTTTTGGCAAAACAAGGAGCATACTGGCTGACCTCACAGACGGAGTATACCCCGGTGTGGCTTTCTGTAGAAAGGTCCATACTACAAGGTCTTAACCCCTGCGCCCTGCTCACCATTAAACTCCGTCCCAATTTAGGCTCGGGCCCTATTTTCAAAAACACCAAAATGGCTCTTCTCTAAGTTAGCAAACACTTACCACATCAATTCCGGCACTCAAATTGGGAGTCGCTCTGGCACAATACCGCCTTAACATACAAAGGGAAACCTCTAAACTACTCTTCTTGGATAGAAAGAGGTATACTCTTCCCCCACCAACTCGGCGAAAACTCACTACCACTCACCTTTAGCGAACTGCAGAACAGATTCCTCCTACACCACATAGAATTCTATAACTTTTTACATATTAAAGTAGCGCTAGCGATAGCGGACCTGAAGGACGTCACCCCCTCCCTTCCTGGATTCCTCACGTCACTTAACAAACTTGGCCACCAAGTCTCTAGAATATATAAACTTATTCGCCCACAATCGTCCTCCCTAACCAAACCACTCCAGCTCTATTGGGACTCGTTCTCAACCACACCTACCTCAGAGGTAGAATGGGCCAGAACCTGGGAGTCCACCACTCGCCACAAAATAAGCCCTACACTCTCACAAACCAAGTTCTTGCTATTTCACAAGGCCTTCTGGACACCTAGGAGGCTCTTTCTGCACAAAATCAGGGACGATGACACATGCTGCAACTGCAATGGTGAGGGAGGGGACCTTGAACACTTAATTTTCAGGTGCCCATGCGTCACCTCCTATTGGGACAGAATCTTTGATCTCATTTCCAAAGCCCTACATATCACCCTCCCAAGGGAATTCTCAATGCTTGTCTTCGGATTCGCCAAAGTCGCCACACTCAATGATAATGACAAAGCCCTTCTCGACCTATTGCTGACGGCTGCGGTTAAAATCATACTCAATAATTGGAAAAGCACAAACAAAGCTTCTTTCCCCCATTGGCTTAACTGGGTCACCAACTTAAGAGGAGCCGACAACATAGCCCTCGCCTCAACCCCGTGGCGTCCGCCACTCAGAAAACTCTGGTCCTCGCTAGATGAATACTTTGATCTTCACAAGCCTCCTTGATACATGTTGGCCTCGCGACCATCCTGTACTTCCGCCTTCCTAATTAGCATGCTGTAGTGGTGATGCTATCACTCTATGACTCTGTATGCCTACCGTCATGTAACAATAGATGCAACTCTCCTATGTATAATTATATGTTTCATTTAATGTATAACTTATGATTTACTTAACTTACTGAACAAAATGCTGACACGACCCATGTGTATTTTCCGTATGCCAACTTTTATTATTGTTTTGTTTACCTTATATGTATGTACTTTTTATTCTGTTCATAACTTTTGTTATGAACAGAATAAAAAGTATATCTCTTAAGCTCCTAATAAAAACTTTTGAACACAAAAAAGAATATGAAATATAACTTAAAAAATAAAATGAACATAAATATTTATAAGAAAAATGTAGGAAATTAGTATAAAAAGAAAGAAATACAAAAATTAATCCATTTAAAAATTATCATTTACAAAACCTTTGAAATTCACTGAAAAAACCATAGGTTTTACACACGTTATAGTTAGGAATTAATATTTAAAAAACCTTGCACATTCACTGAAAAAACCATAGGTTTCACACATGTTATAGTTAGCTGGACATTTCACTCATACAAAACCATTGAAATTCCCTAGTTATAGTTAGTTTAGCTAACTATAACTCGCGCGCCTGCAATGCACTGCTGATGACGTCACATATTACATCACTCATGACATGGCCAGTGACATCACTCATGACATCACTGCTTACATGTCAAATGACATCACTGATGACATCATCCTTGTGAAAGAGTTGCAGACCTCCTCTCACCCTAATATTACCTTTGATACACACATTCAAAAATAGAAACTAACATTTTCAAAAGATATGGAGATACCAATACCAGTTACAACAACCTATTCAGTAATTCCAACATCTACATACACATCCACTCATTCACCAATAGTTCTATATAGTCACTCATACATGTACTCACTCATCATATGTACTCATACACCTATACATCCTGTTACACACCGATACTCATCCATAGAGTTAGTCACACACATACTCACAGATGCAAATAAACATCCATTTACTTGCATATACAGCTATACACATACACCACTACACTAACTTCTACAGAAATGTACACATACTTACTCTCTTAAACAATCACTTATAGAAACACATACTTATTTATACAGGAACTCTTTTAAACTCTCATTCTCACATATACTCACCTATATACATCAATACTCACATATACTAGTTTAAAACATATGTAGTTACTCATAAAGATACTATTGAGACAGTCATTTACTCACTAACACACCCATACACACACTCATCCACCCATGCAGCTCTGCAAATATGCTGCCTTCAAAACACATACAAACAGTGAGTCACTCATTCATGCATCTATGCGCTAAGTAATATCCTCACCGAACCATACAGACACTCATACTGATACTCAAAAAGCAAACTAATAACCTATAAACACACTTATGTAGCTACTCACCAACCCTTGCAGCCACTTATACACAAAAGTGAGACACTGATACAGATATTTAAATATTTAAACATTACTCGTTAATACATGTATTCACTAAGATACACTTAATAAGTCAGTTATACTAGCAATTTTAGAAAAACACATCAATTTAGACACTTATTTACCTATTTATTCTTCCATCGACCTTTAGATATACGTATAAAAAAATATTTATTTTTCAGAAAGACACACATTCACTGTATGATGTCATCAGTGACGTCATGAGTGATGTCTCTGGCCATGTCATGAGTGATGTAATATGTGACGTCATCAGCAGTGCATTACGGGCGCGCGAGTTATAGTTAGCTAAACTAACTATAACGGGGGAATTTCAATGGTTTTGTATGAGTGAAATGTCCAGCTAACTATAACATGTGTGAAACCTATGGTTTTTTTCAGTGAATATATATATATATATCACAACGAGGGAAATCTGCTGGAACAGAAACCAGGCAAGCCCACAGACTGATGAAGCAGGTAAGGTTCTTTATTTCGGCAGTGAAGGACGACACGTTTCGACTACAGCCGTAGTCTTGGCCACTCATGACATATATATAAATATTGAAAATTGGGGCTGGAACGTTGGGGACTTAAGGAAAACGCTAAGACTTTCACACACGGGGGCTCTCCCCATTTACAAAACTTGCACTTCTTGCTAGGATTTACAGCCAGATTATAGATGGAACTTGGGCTCCACACACGGTACTTACCAGTTGCTGCATGATGGGAACTGCAGTCCAACAACTTTGGACTACAGCTGAAACTCTTCAGCGCGTCGAGTCAGCTGACCTCCGCTAATTAGGAGGACCTGCGCATATCAAGACTGCAAGGAGGAGTGCCCCCGGACTAAGCTTACGGCATCCGAAGAAGGCAACACGCCGAAATGCATCATGCCACTCTCAAGCTGTCATAAAGTGTTCCCGCAAGTTCCCCTTGTGTCCTCTGGCTTTCTTCACTGAGGGGCCCGTTGTTTCATATATATATATAATTATATATATATATATATATATATATATATATATATATATATATATATATATATTAGAGAGGTTGAACTCCTTTAATGTTTGCAGGCTGCAGCAATAAACAGCTTCACATCTTCAGTCCAATTCAAAAGCCATACGCGTTTCAGACGATCTCGGCGTCCTTGGTCACTGGCAACAATCAAACACAGCTGCCACCGGGGAACTGCTATATATACACACAGAGTCCCGCCCAGTGGGCTTACCTGCGTGTTGGAATATATACATATATATATATATCAGAAGAAGGGTAGCCGAGCCCGGTTCCAAAGCATAACACGTCCTTTATTTTCATTCAGCCACTCGAGTCCTAATGCATTTCAGCTTAATAAAGCCTTGATCACAGGTAGGAATCATTGCAATTAATTACGCAAGTGCTCAATTTAAAATGTCATGTGACCTTCATGCTGGCACTCCAATTTCCAAGATGCACCGGTATTCATAGTGTAAACATGGGCAATTTGGTATTAATGCTGCATAGCGTTCATAAGCCTACATTTGACACTCTTTACAAATTGCATCCAGGAATAAAGTGTTGAATGCACAAATGCAATTTAATGAATTCCAACGTGGCAAAAATAGCTTTGCAAGGGGGAGTTTTTTCAGAACTGTCCAAATGAGGTGTACCCTCACTTTTCTCCCTTTCTCACCTCTGCTGCCAGAAATACCACGGCAGTCCAACTGGTCTGGCGCAGGGCGAGCAGGTCATTCCCCCAAAGGTGTGAGCACCACCAAACAAACAGACTCCATGCTGGGGGCCCCCGACACTGCAGGGCGGCTCCGGCGGCAACAGGAATGGAGAGTCCTGTCATTTAACATCAGAAGAAGGGTAGCCGAGCCCAGTTCCAAAGCATAACACGTCCTTTATTTTCATTCAGCCACTCGAGTCCTAATGCATTTCAGCTTAATAAAGCCTAGATTACAGGTAGGAATCATTGCAATTAATTACGCAAGTGCTCAATTTAAAATGTCATGTGACCTTCATGCTGGCACTCCAAGTTCCAAGATGCACCGGTATTCATAGTGTAAACGTGGGCAATTTGGTATTAATTAACCCTGGGCGTAGTGGGCGAAGTGGGGCTCCGCGGAGCTATGCGGAATGGGCGAGAAGCTACGCCCACTCCCGCACTCCGCGTAGCCCCACTACGCACCTCCCTCCCGCTCTCCCCTACATACATAATTTAAGCAACTACCCTGAATAAAACAATTTTAAAGCACTTACCTTGTCCGGGGCTCGTCCGGGGCTCCCTCTTTGAATAGCGTCCTTTCCTGGATACCAATGCGCATGCGCGGGCAGCCGCGCATGCGCATTTCTCCCGAGAAATGGGCATGCGCGGGCGACCGCGCATGCGCATTTGTTTCCAGGAAAGGACGCTATTCAAAGAGGGAGCCCCGGACGAGCCCCGGACAAGGTAAGTGCTTTAAAATTGTTTTATTCAGGGTAGTAGCTTAAATAATGTATCTAGGGGAGGGCGGGAGGGCGGGAGGGAGGCGGGTGGCGGCCGACTCGGCTACGCACACGGAGTGGGCGTAGTGTTGCCGGCTACGCTGTCTACGCAAAATGCGTAGAAGGCAACACTACGCCTACTCCGTGGGCGTAGCCGAATCGGACGCCCAGGGTTAGTATTAATGCTGCATAGCATTCATAAGCCTACTGTGAGGAAGGTGCCTTGTGGAGAGAAATCCTTACCGAATCGGCAGCACCACAACACCCAGACGCCTGTGCTCTATTTCCACAGGGACGCGGTCAGAGACATGCCCCGGAAGTACCACCCTCACCAACCGGAAGACGAAGCCCGAGACCAATCACAAGGGAGCAGAATCAGCCAGGAGACAGAGAGAAAGGACGTTGGAGAACGACCGTCGAGGGAGAAGACGCGGGACCCGACCTACAGGGAGAAGACGCGGGACCCGACCTACAGGGAGAAGACGCGGGACCCGACCCACAGAGCGAAGACGCGGGACCCGACCCACAGAGCGAAGACGCGGGACACGACCCACAGAGCGAAGACGCGGGACCCAACCCACAGAGCGAAGATGCGGGACCCGACACGCTGAACACCTGGACGCCTGGGAATCCTGAGGACGGTGAAGAACGCTGGTGCGAGGACTGGTGGTTTTCGGAGGCGGCTGGGGAGCGGCCGTGACTCAGGAGAGTTACGGCGGAGCCTGGTGAGTGTTGGGGTTCAGGGTCAACAGGGAGAGGGGAGGAAGAAGAAGTGGGTGGGAATAACGGGAAGGAGCGTAAACAGGAGGGTAGTTGCGGACAAAGTGCATCCTGACAGTATAAATCCCTTTTTGTAATGTATACGCTGAAATAGCCCGAGTATTTGTTAAAAGTCGCATGAATTGTGCACTCTTCCTCTTTCCACATCCTAGGCATCTAATTAAACTCCTGATAAGGAGTTCTACCGTTTTCTTTAATTCCCTTATCTTATACTATTTTTCCTTGGCTTCTGGTACTACAAGACGTTAGAATCAGCACCTTAAATACCATAGAGCACCAAGGTGTGGTGATGGGATTATACCCCACATCCGAATTAGTACAACATTCTGACGGCTCCTTTTCTTTTCTTTATCCTCCTATGAGCCTCCGGGGTGACCACCACGGTCAAGGGGAACCAGGAAGCGGAGCAACACCTTTGTCCTCCTCAAACCCTTCTAGCTCACGGGAATCCTCGGAAGAAGAAGAAGAAGACCGTCTTAGGACATCATTTCAACAATCTACAGTCCCCTCTTTTGTTAATAAACCATCTTTCAAACCTATACTTAAGCCTCCACGCCTGTTTATCGAGCCCACCCTCCCACACCTACATTTGACACTCTTTACAAATTGCATCCAGGAATAAAGTGTCGAGTGCATAAATGCAATTTAATGAATTCCAACGTGGCAAAAATAGCTTTGCAAGGGTGAGTTTTTTCAGAACTGTCCAAATGAGGTGTACCCTCACGTTTCTCCCTTTCTCACCTCTGCTGCCAGAAATACCACAGCAGTCCAACTGGTCTGACGCAGGGCAAGCGGGTCATGCCCCCAAAGGTGTGAGCACCACTAAACAAACAGACTCCATGCTGGGGCCCCCGACCCTGCAGGGCGGCTCCGGCGGCAACAGGAATGGAGAGTCCTGTCATTTAACATCAGAAGAATGGTAGCCGAGCCCGGTTCCAAAGCATAACACGTCTTTTATTTTCATTCAGCCACTCGAGTCCTAATGCATTTCAGCTTAATAAAGCCTTGATCACATGTAGGAATCATTGCAATTAATTACGCAAGTGCTCAATTTAAAATGTCATGTGACCTTCATGCTGCCACTCCAAGTTCCAAGATGCACCGGTATTCATAGTGTAAACGTGGGCAATTTGGTATTAATGCTGCATAGCGTTCATAAGCCTACATTTGACACTCTTTACAAACTGCGTTCAGGAATAAAGTGTCGAGTGCACAAATGCAATTTAATGAATTCCAGCGAGGCAAAAATAGCTTTGCAAGGGCGAGTTTTTTCAGAACTGTCCAAATTGGGTGTACCCTCATTTTTCTCCCTTTCTCACCTCTGCTGCCAGAAATACCACATACAGGGGCCTATTAGGATGGCAGACGGACCTGCGTCCGTCCACCACCCCGAGGTGGAGGGAACGTCCGCAGGGGCTGCGGTGTTCTCTCCATGCAGATTAGTATGTGACCGCCACCCTGGAGGTCACATACCCTATGTTTAACATTGTGGCGGGTGCTGCTTGAAGCAGCACCCTCCGCAAGGTTAAAAGTGCATGCTTTGTGCATGCATATGCAGGGCGTACCATAGGTACCCCCCATGTGCACCCCCCACCCTCCAACACCATTGGGGCTCGCAACGAGCCCCCAAAAACGAAAGACCACATGCTTTTCCACGGCTAAAAAGCCGCCGCGGAAAAGCATGTCTTCTGCCCCATCCTAATATGGCTGGCGGTGTCTGATAGACACCGCCACCATATCAGAGCTTTTCCACCGCGGTCGGAATGCGACCGCGGCGGAAAAGCAGCGGACGGTCTTCCTGACCCACCAGCCATCCTAATCTGGCGGTGGGTCTTTGGAACCTCCGCAGCGGTGAATCCGCATCCTCTGGGCCGGCGGTGGATACCGCCGGCCCGGAGGATGCGGGTTCACCGCGATCCTAATCGGCCCCATAGCTACTCAGAAAATGTTTTGCATTATTTGGTTTGAATCCTTTCAGCTGTTTCATAGAAACCTGCATTTAAAGAGGTGCTCTGGGTGGTCATGAAAGGGTTTTAAACATAGGTATATCAGGATAGTTGATCCTGCAGGTATCCAGCTGAAGTCCTGAAGTACCGTAACTTTAAAAGGTAAGGGTTTCTGATTAGCCAGGAGAGCTTTTTCTCCTGATGGCCCTTTCAGTCCCAATATGATTGGCTGATTGCAACTTGAAGAAAAATGTTGCAGCCGCCATAGCAGGGCAAGGATCCTGACAAATAAAAATAATATATTAAGGGCCAGTCGATTTTGCCTAAATGCAGTATCTGAAGAGAACTCCTTTTTCACTCAGTTCTGCCCTTTTGGTTGTGGACCTGGTTGTACTAAAGGCTTAAAGCTATCATTCAAGATGACAAAATGCTTATTCAGTATTCTGATCCATTGTCAATGATACTCCAACAAAGCAATGGCCAAAGAGGGTTTACCAAATGTCCTACTTTATATATGCTTCCTATGGCTTGATAAAAAAGGTTAAATGAACTCCAACAAAGCACTGACTGAAGTGGCTTGGCCCAAACCCTCTCTCTTTGTAGTATTTATGAGTTATGATGTTTTTATTTCAAATACGTTGACAGACATTTGAGGATATCATGCCAGGTCTAAAAAGAACATTTGACCTATTGAATCACATATTAAGGACAAGGTACAGTTAGACTCAATACCCTCCTGGAGAGATCATTTTGTATGAAGAACAAAATAGAGATGGTTTTCAGCTGCACTTACCTGCAATCATCAAACAAACTGTGGCAGGGCTTAAGATGGAAGAAGCCATTGTCACTATCTGATATAATAGGAAAGGAGAAGAAATGGAAGGGTTTTTCCTTGCTGTTTCCTTTCCATTGTGTAGCAGGTCCCATGTGTTTGCCAAGGTGGAAGGCCCCCATCGTCGCCGTTGGTTGTAAAACTCTTTGAACTCCTGTGGTGCGCTGGTGAAGGCATCAGAGGCTGCATTGTATTCCACCCTCCAGCCTTGCTGCAACAGCAAAGTACAGAGCCAACGATCCTCACCTGAGAACATAGTTGAATGCATTCAATTAGTGTTTCTCTACTGGTGTACACAAGCAACATGTACATCAGATGCAATGCCTCAAATAAACTTGGTCACTTCAAATTAATATCAAATTGTTATTCAGAAACAAGGTGACAAGATATCAAAATAACTAATACAAACTAAGAATGTACATTGTCCTTATGTTATAGGTACCACTTTCACACATTTAAAATTGTGTTTTTAACTTGTGGTCAGTGAACCCCCGGGGGGTACTGAAAGCCTATTTAAGTGGTCTGTGACTGTTTATAAAATTAAATATGAATATCTACACATTAAACGTATATGTAAGTAAAAAACACAATTGACAATTCGAGGTTTTAAAACTGTGAATGTGAAGAAATATTTAATTGGAAAGTTATTATTGTTATCTTAATTTGTGGGTGCAGTGCAAGTACCACAAACAAAATCCTCAGAACAGAAACAGAAGGCCTCTATTGAGGTAACACTGGTATGCTCCCACAGAAAGAGAACATGCATTAGGAGCAAAAAAAGGATTATTCTAGAGTCTAGTACATTGCATTGTCTTTTAGAAATAAAACTACATTTTGAAATGCTCTAAGTTTCCCATTAAAATGTCGATGATCACGTATTTTTAGATTGTGAATTAAATATAATATTCCCTGGTTTTGTAGGTGTTTGATCCGTACTTGTTTCTATAGTTTTGTGTGTTGTTTGGGGGATGAAATCATAGATTTTATTTAAGCGCTGTCCTATTACATCAGAATTTGACTATTCCACTAATGATTCCCTGGTGGTTTATGGAAGTTAAAACTGAAAGCTTAAATCATGATGGTTGAGGTGAGAGAGGTGCTCGTATTCAGGGAATTCCTTTTCTAAACTCCTCATGCTGAAATTGAATGTTCATAGTCTGAGAGTCTTCTCTTCTGTTGTCACTTTGCACTGTATCCTTGTTGGAGAAAGGAATGAGTTAAATAACTAGGGGCCATAAGTCTCATGCAGTTTACCGGTTGCAAATGGCCCGATTTGCAGAATTGGGCCATTTGCGACTGCTAAAATGCATTTTGGCATGTGTGAATTCCAATTTGCAATTTGTAATATGTTACCGAATCGCAATTTGGAACTGTGAATACATACTGATTCGGTATTAGGAAGGGGCATGTTTAGAGCGTCCTTTTCTAATATCGAATCGTAGTGGTATGTAAGAATGTTTTGCAACTGAAATGCGGTCGCACACATTTTTTCAGAGCAAGCAGTGGTCCCATGGAACACTGCCTGCTCTTAAAAAAAGGCAAAGTAAACTTTTAATTTTTCTTTATTAAACACAGCCAGTTTTCCTTTAAGGAAAACAGGCTGCATTTTTTTAAAAAATGATTGCTTTATTTAAAACCAATCACAGACATGGTGGTCTGCTTACCTAATTGCTATTGGCAGAGAATCGCAATTAGGTTATCGCTATTTCCAAACTATGATACAATTGGCCCTAGGGCCCATATTTTTATGAGGTTTGGAAATATGTGATTTATCTGCTGCTGGAAAGTCCCTGCATTTATCCTAGAATTACAAATCCTAATTCCAAATCATTTCCTTTTGCTACAAGAGAAAAAAAAGGATGAAAGTCAGAGTACGTATATAGCGTCATTCACCAAATCGATGGTCACTTAAGATGCCCTGTATGTGGAATGGTGCAAGCCTACTTAAATTTGTCAGACAAAACCAGTTGAATACTTCTACGGAAATTAACGGTGAAGAGGACAGCTTGTTATTACATACGTATGCTAAAGGAACCTCCAAATATCAATATTAAAAGAAAACATTACCTGGAAAGGAGAATGCAATGATGGTGAGTGTGGAGGTAAAATATTGTGGTTCACTATGTGGCTTGACGCCAGTAGTGCTAGCCACAGAGGAATGTACACCAGAGACTTCCAGTGATATTTACAGTAAACCAAGCAGGTATGCAGGGGGGGAAATGCACTGAGTACCTATCCGCCAAACTCTTTTAGCATGGTAGTGGGTACTGTTGTTACTCTGCACATCTGCTATTTTCTTGAGCTCTACAAATGGTGTGTCAGGACATTCCAGTTTTCTGTTTCTACAATGCTTACCCAACTATCACAATGCGACCCAATTAACTAAGTCGTCCTAACATACTGAGCACGTTCCAAATGTGAGAACCACTTTTAATACACTTCCCAGGTACAAATATAAGAATGGAATACAATCATCTGCCCTAAATACCTGGCTCAAGTTCTTCCATTGCAGTGCAAAATTTAAATACTGGGACGAAGTCAACTTCACCTTTTGAAGGTAACAATGAAACAAATGTATTGAAATAAATGCCAGTTTCAAAAGTGCCAATATATAAAGATGTCAACAATTTGCTAATGCACTTTCGTCTAATGGTGGTCAATTAGTTACTAAGAAATATTGTTTTGCTCAAGGCAACATGCATTCTAACAAAGGTTAGCCCACAGAGACCTTGGGGCATATTACCAAGCAATAGCGATAATTATCGCTATTGCTTGGTTAGAGACAAAAATTTACCGCTGAGCTGCGGCAATTTTTATCGCAGATAAACCTTGGTATTACCAAGGTTTATCGCAAATGCGATAAAAAACGGCCGCAATGCATGAATATCGCTGAAAAGTCAGCGATATTCATGCATTATCGAGCTAATGCTCTTAGCCATGTTATCCACCTCCCATTGGATAACATGGCTAAGAACTGCTCAGGGCAGGTGTTAGCTTTTGGAGATATTCGCGCTTAGCGCGAATATCTCCAAAAGTTGGTAATAGGAGATAGCGATGTTAGCGACTGTTTCCAGTCGCTAACATCTTGGCACGCCCACTTTGCATGTCATTAGTGATAAATATCACTGACATGCAAAGTGGGGCCCAAGATGGTCGCTATCTCCTACTAGCTGTCGCTAACTGGTGTTAGCGACAGCTAGGTGATAGGGAGATAATTCTATCTCCGCTTTCTTGGCTTTTAAAGCCAAAAAAGCAGAGATAAACCCCCTTGATAATATGCCCCCTTGTTCTCATTCATAGATTATGTTTAAAGACCCATAGCTAGATACTAGTAAGGCCTAAAATAAGGGCAACCCGCAATCTGCTTCAAACAAGGGAGAACATGTATCTCAACCCCAGTGAATGGTCTTATTTGGGATCACTGCATACAATAATAGCTTGAAATAATATCTTGGACCAATTTAAAGTTTGGCAATTAATTTTACTCTGTTTCATCATTGTAGGAAATGTTTGACAAATGGTACCATCAGCCATGATTGTTCACAGGCAAACTCCTGAAGATATTTCCCAATGTGTGGGGATTTGGGGGTTTTCCTCTCAATCACCTGCCATGATGGAAAAAGAAAAGAATGACACTGTCCACCTTAAATAAAGTGGATGGTAAAATTCCCTTTCTCTGATGTTCCCTACAATGTTAGGCCACTAGATGAGGTATACCTTCGATGGAGCCACCAGAGTTCCATTGACACAATACATGGGGTTCGCCCAGTTCTTAATGAGGTAAGCTGATCAGACCCAAGGTTTGGCGTAAAGAGTACGCCATTGTATTAGAGATATGGATACATATTTGTAGTTTTCTTATGCAAAATGTGAATGTCTTTTAAATTTGTAGTGAATACATGAGTGTTTCACACAAGGCTGGTAGACAGATGCATTGTTATGCGAACAAACCCTTTTTAGTTGACAAACTAGCATTTGAGAATAAACATTTATTATACACTGCCTGGATTACAGATCAGAACCATTTAGGTGTCATTTGTCATTCAATCTAAAATATGTCATTGTGAAGAAGTGCTACAAAAGGGGGTGGTGATGGACGGAGCACAGGACCAATCAAACACTCACACCCAGTCAAAAGATCTGGGTTTGATCCATCTCCGTTCTTTAGCTCACTCTGCCACCCCAGTTCAGACATGGCTATATGCAAAGCAGTCTGACCCTGTGCCTCATGGGAACAGTCCAGCCCGAACTGCCAAGCCATGCCTTCCCTGGACCGGAAACAAGCTTCCGAGGACCGGTTTCTGGCATTCCAGCCGTCTTCAGCCCGGCTTGCTTGAATCCAGTGGCAAAGTGAGCAACGGACTCACGTCTGAGTATACCCGGCCACACTTATGGCGGCCAAAAGCGGTACAAAAGGGGGTGGTGATGGACGGAGCATCAGAACCAATCAAACACTCACACCCAGTCAAAAGATCTGGGTTTGATCCATCACCGTTCTTTAGCCCACACTGCCACCCCAGTTCAGACATGGCTATATGCAAATCAGTCTGACCCTGTGCCTCATGGGAACAGTCCAGCCCAAACTGCCAAGCCATGCCTTCCCTGGACCGGAAACAAGCTTCCGAGGACCGGTTTCTGGCATTCCAGCTGTCTTCAGCACGGCTTGCTTGAATCCAGTGGCAAAGTGAGCAAGGGGCTCACGTCTGAGCATACCCTGCCACTCTTATGGCGGCCAAAAGCGGTACAAAAGGGGGTGGTGATGGCCGGAGCATCAGAACCAATCAAACACTCACACCCAGTCAAAAGATCTGGGTTTGATCCATCACCGTTCTTTAGCCCACTCTGCCACCCCAGTTCACACATGGCTATATGCAAACCAGTCTGACCCTGTGCCTCATGGGAACAGTCCAGCCCGAACTGCCAAGCCATGCCTTCCCTGGACCGGAAACAAGCTTCCGAGGACCTGTTTCTGGCATTCCAGCCGTCTTCAGCCCGGCTTGCTTGAATCCAGTGGCAAAGTGAGAAAGGGACTCACGTCTGAGCATACCCTGCCACACTTATGGCGGCCAAAAGCGGTACAAAAGGGGGTGGTGATGGACGGAGAATCAGAACCAATCAAACACTCACACCCAGTCAAAAGATCTGGGTTTGATCCATCACCGTTCTTTAGCCCACTCTGCCACCCCACTTTGGCCTGGCAGTTCGGGCTGGACTGTTCCCAGGAGGCACAGGGTCAGACTGATTTGCATATAGCCATGTCTGAACTGGGGTGGCAGAGTGGGCTAAAGAACGGTGATGGATCAAACCCAGATCTTTTGACTGGGTGTGAGTGTTTGATTGGTTCAGATGCTCCGTCCATCACCACCCCCTTTTGTACCATTGTGAAGAAGTAACATTATTGCTTTGTAGGGAAGTGCCAGGGGAATGTTGTGGAGTGCTCCCTTCTCTAGCCATGGAGTCAATCGTGAGTCAGTCGTGAGAATTCTATAAGGGTTATGAGGATTTAGTAGTGAAAGAAATTGAAAGAATCAGCAGTGAATGTGCATGGACAGGGTAGAGGTAATGCATAAATGAAATAGTGAGCAAAGAATTGATGCTGGGGACCACAGTGCACTGGGGGCAGTGCTCAGTTAAGAGATAAGTGATATCTGTGATAAGTGGCATTGTCACAGGGAGTGAGTGCCTAAACATCAAGTAAGGTTCATAGGCAGCACTAAACAGAGTGTTATTGCCAAGGAGTTGTGAGTTGGGAGTTTGTAGATAGTGAAGAGCAGATGCCAATGCTGGGCAAGCAGAAAGCGTGATTTTGTTACATGACTAGAAGGTCAGGTATAACTGGCATTTCTTTACTGAAATCTCTAGCAGCAAATAAAAACCATTCAATTCAAACAGAAAAAAATCTCCAAGATGAAGGCTTCACAAGCTTAGAAGAACAACAATGTTAACATCAAAAGCAACCAGGCTGCATGATACAACAGTGAGTCCCCTAGGACATCAGTTGCTTATTATCTATAGTCCTGGTAATGAATATTCTTCCTCTTTTTAGTTGCTCCAGCAGAAGACAAGAGTTTCCATTTTCCCTAGCTTTATTTTATGCCTGCATCCCTTAAACTCTTCATTTCACATTGGGTGTGGGGAATAGAAACTGCCTGGAGACCACACCCAGGAGCTCAGTCCCCCTCTGAGTTTTGTTTCCTCTGTCCTTGTGAGATGCCAAAGACTATAGAGGGCTCATCTTTGCCTCAGGTGGTGATACTTTGGTCAGCATGAAGAAGGATTGTTTGTGCTTCAGTCTGCCAAGGGAAGTTTCTATCCTGGCTTGTTATTCTGAGTTTGTGATTAGATTTAGAGTTAGCAACTCTTTTTTCCTGTTTTATAGTGTGAAAAAAAAACTGAAGAAGGAATGTGTTACAGTTTGTTAAGAAAAGAGTTTAGGCGTATGATTTGTTAGTTAGAACTTATATTTTGTAGAATATTAAGAACCTTAGTTCAATATTTCTCTAATTTTGCTTAACAATCTCTTAATTCAAGGCAGCTTCTCTTTTACATTGTTTTTTTAAAACTCTTTTTCATTGAAAAAATTTGGCATATTAGATATCAAAGACATTGCAATTCAGATGCAGACAGTAGCACCCCTTGCTATAGCATATCAATGACCGTTTTCCCCCTCCGCAGCATAGCTAGTATCATGAATAACACGTTAATAAACATTAATAGCCTCTTCCCCTCGACCCTCTGGTGGTTCACATCTCTCTCCTCGGAAGATGTTCCGAGGCCGCAATGTTCGGCAAAGTGGGTGCCCTCCACAATCGGGCAACATTCTGCTTTGCTACCATGAAGCCCAATGTGACCCATGTCCTCTCTCTGGTTGTAAGATCGTTGGGGTCCCATATGTTCAACAAAATTAGTTTTATATTGCATTGTATCTGCCGCCCCATCACTTCCTTCATCACTGATACCACCCCCTCCCAGAATTTCTTAATTGTTTTGCATTCCCAAAGCATATGAATGAAGGTGCCCTCTTGGCCACATTGCCGCGTACACCTGTCTGGGGAATATCCCATATGAACCAATGAGGGTCCAGGCAGATACGTCCTATGAAGGATTTTTAGCTGAATCAGTCGGAGTCTGGAGGAAATGGCCACCTCATGGGGAGAGGCCACCGCAGCTCAACATTTCTCATCCTCCAAGCCGGCAACATCGTGGTCCCATTTAACTCTGAGCCTTGTTAAGGGGCCAATAATGTTGTGAACAAGCTTCTTGTAGATGAGGGAAATGGTCTTTTCCAGCAGATCCCCGTCCAAAATCCTGTCTTCCAGGGGGAAGGAATCAGGGAGGGCCGTACCCTTGGGGAGAGCCGATAGTAGAGTGTGCGGAATTTGAAAATACCTAAACTGCTCGGAGTCGGCCATTTCATACTCTTGACATAATTGAGAAAACGGCATGACATTCCCCGGTCTCCAGAGGTCTCTAATTCTGGAGATGCCAATGGTATCCCATTTGTCGAACCCCAAGTAGCGCGACAGCCGACCCAGCTCGAAATAGTGCCAGAGTGGATTGGCTTGTGTAAGCTTACCCTCCCAACTTTTAGTGGCTTCTTTCCATATGTGTACAGTGTGTTTTGTTGTGCCAGTCAAGATGCGTTCTCGAGATTTCGTATAGAGGGCTCCCGCAAACCCACACCCCGGGAGGAGCCATCAATCGATCCGAAATGCCTGGTCATCATGTCGCCTGCAGGTGCATTGGTTAATGGCTGCGAGCTGCGAGGCCCAATAGTATTGTTTCATGTCTGGGAGTCCGATGCCGCCATCAAACCATCCCAGTGTGAGTTTGTTCATGGCTTTGCGGGGTGGCTTATCCTCCCACAGCAAGTCTCGCACGGGCTCTCCAACACTTTAAAGTAGGATACCGCGACTGGAAGCGGTGTGTTTTGTAACGCGTACAGAAGACGGGGGAGGAACATCATCTTGAATAGGGCTGCTCGTCCAAGGAGGGTCAGGGGGGCATTTTCTAATGCAGAGCGTCACATTTGAGGCACTCTAGCAGCTGCCCGAGGTTAGTGTTGTAGAATCGCATCAGGTCTCTAGATCCCCAGATCCCCAGATATTTAAAGCCATCAGCGGCCTCCGTCAGCTGGCACCCTGGGGGAAGTTGAGGCCTCTGCCCACTAAGGACATAGAGGACCGACTTCGACCAGTTGATCCGATAGCCTGAGAACCTGCCAAAGCTATGAAAGATATCAATCACCACTTTGAGGGACCTCGCCGGGGAAGCGAGATATGGCAGGATATTGTCTGCATACAGTGAGATATGGTCCTCCCACCCACTTGCCCAGTTAAGCCCTTGGATGGCGGGGTCCTGGTGAACCCAGGCTGCAAGAGGCTCCATGGCCAAAGCAAAGAGGAGCAGTGACAGGGGGCAACCTTGCCTGGTGCCCCGACTGAGAGAGAAGACAGGGGATTTTTGAATATTTACAATCACTTGCGCCAACGGTTGACAATATAATAGACGCACCAATTTGATAAATTCCGGACCAATTCCTATTTTGCGCAGCACAGCGAACATGTACAGCCATTCTATGGTGTCAAAGACCGAAGCAGCATCTAGGGATGCCACAACAGTATCTTCTCTGATCGTATCTTCTCTACATAGCACTGCCTGCAGTCTGCGGAGATTAAGAGATGTATTTCTTGCGGGCATAAACTCGGATTGGTCTGGGTGAATCAAGTTGGGAAGAACAGATAGCAAGCGAGTGGCAAGGACTTTTGCAAGAATCTTAGCCTCGCAATTAGGGAGTGAAATGGGTCTATACGAGGAACACTGATTGGCGGGTTTACCCACTTTATGGATAACAAAGATATTGGCTAGCCTATGATCTTCATGAAGAATTCCTAGCTCTTTACTCTCCTTGAACATGGCGGTGACAAAAGGGGTGGTCAAGCACACCGTTAGCTTGAACAATTTTATGGGCCCAACGCCGTCCCTCTTCGCAGATCGTAAATGGCCCTCTCCACTTCGGTCACTGTAATGTCTTGGTCTAGGTCTAAACTCTCCTCCTCTGTGACCACCAGCATGCGTATATCACGTAAGAGGGAAGCAGCCTCTGACTCCGTATGGGTTGTGCTGGAAGAGTACAGGGTATGGCAATAACTACCAAACGCATCCGCTATGTCCGGTGGAGCCGTGGTTCGGGAATGCAAATCAATGCCAATTTCAGCCACTACGCACCGTGCCCCGTCACTTTGATCTAGCCAGGCCAAATGTTTGCCTGCCTTGTTGCCTACATTGTAGATCCTGCTAAGGGTAGCCCTATACTGTGCCTTAGCCGCATCCGTGGCTAGGTCCGAGAGTTCCTTAGTTTTAATGCGAAGCTGTTAATGCACTTCCGAGTCGTGCGATCTAACTGAACGTTCCAACTCCAGTACCTCGCCCTCGATACGCCTCACGGCAGCCGCCTTTTCCTTGCGCTGCCCTGAAATTTGCCCCAGGACCACCAGCGGATAACAGTCTTATAGGCCTCCCAAAGCGAGACGGAAGAGCTGACTGACTCCAGGTTCTCTTGGAAATACAAATCCATTTCAGTCAGAAACTTATCCCTGAATCGGGGGGTCGAGAGATACCACAAGTTGATTGGTGCCACACGGCCCACCGAGGGCTCCCCTACCTCTATTCTGCACAATAGGGGGGAGTGATCCGATATGCACCTGGCCAGGTGCCGTATTTCTTTGACAGTATGAAGCTGATGTGTAGGAGTGAACACATAGTCAATACGTGACATGGTGCCATGGAGACCCGACAGGTGTGTATATTGGAGTTCCTTTGAGTGTATGCACCTCTAGATTTCCGCCAGTCCTAATGCACCCAAGAAGCTATGGATCCGTTTACGCTAGACCAGTAGGTCTTGCTGGGGCCAGCGATCCAGGGAGTCTGAGACTATATAGTAGAATTGAAGAACCACCCCTCTCTTTATTTTGTCCCTCAACCCATTCACATTCCATAAGAGCAAAGTGAGTTTTTGTCTATGCAGCCCCCAACCCCCCCCCCCCACCCTGCCTCCCTGCTCGGCGGTGACAGAACTTTCCGCCCCCCCAAACTAGCAGAGTGCCTGTTGCCCACCATTCCGAAGCTTACAGATTTGTGCTGCCAAACTGAGCACACAACTCTAGGAATATTACCATTCCGATATTAACACCTACAGCCTAATGGGCTTGCTCTAGTAACATTAATAAGGGCCTGATACACACCCACAGTACCTAACATAAGTGACAAAGGAACTGGCAATGAGCAATGAATATTTATCAACAAGCCACCCAAGGGAGTCCAGCTCAATACAGCAAAAGTCTGAGCCAGTGTCGGAGCCGACCCCCTTCCCATGGCCCAAAGTCTACTTGGAAGCAATCACTCCACTCAAAGGAAAGGCATACAGACCAGTCATTCGGCTCCACCTGCCACTTCATCACAGTCAGGAAGTGGAGAGCCACCAACCGAGACCCGGCTGTCTCCCTCCATCCTCATGCCCTGGGCTCGATGAGCGTGGCAGCCCACCATTCGCCAGCCCTCCAGCCAGTCCCAGGTTTCCGCTTGACTGGTGAAGAACCAGGATATCCCCTCCGACTCCACCCTCAACTTGGCCAGAAACATCATTGCATATTTCAGTTCCTTGTCTCGGAACTCTTTCTTCACTTCCAGGAAACTATGTTGCTTCCTCTGTACCTTGAGGGTGAAGTCCGGGAAGAAAGTGATGCAACTGTTTTGGTATTCTACTGGCGGGGGGACCTGGCACACTGTAGGATGACATCTCTGTCACGGAAGTTGAAGATTCTAGCAAGAAGCAGTCTCGGGGGACCCCGGGCCGCGGCCGGCCCCCTGGCACCTGATGTGCTCGTTCCACCGAGAGGAAATTGGAGAGTCCATTGGGCTTGAGATCGGTAGTGATCAGCTCCTCCACAAAAAGATCCGCCGAAGGCCCCTCTGCACATTCAGGCACCCCAATTAAGTGGACTTTATTGCGTCTGGAGCGCCCCTCATAGTCATCCAGTTGTGCTTCTAGCTTGGTGGCGTATGTTTTTAGCTCCTCCATCTTTTTCTGTAGGTCGGACGTGTCCTCCACCAGCGAGGATGTCTTGATTTCGACGTCTTTCAAACGTGTGTTCATTGAGCGCATATCCTCTCTGATGAGGGACACCTCTGTGGACACTGAGTCAATGAGCGTCTCCAATGACACGCGGACGGTGGTGATGGCCTCAAGGATATCATGCAGCGTCCCTTCCCTCTGTTTCCCACCGTGCTCAGATTTGTCAGTCGTGGTTGACCCCCCCTTTGGGAACTCGCACCGGGGCCTCCAGCCTATGCATCTTTAGGCAGTTTAGTCTGATGGGCGGTCTGCGAGCCGTGGCTCCCTGCCATGACTTATACAACACTCACCGGGGGGGGCTCCCTAGCGAGTGGCACCACGTGGTGTAGTCAGCAGCAGAGCAGCAAAGTCTACTTCTCCACTCTGTGCAGACTTACAGTTTTCCAAAATGCGGGCCTCCGAGATCTCACAGCCGGAAACACCTTTACCACCAAGGCGGAGGCAAACAAACAATAACCTCGTCGCAGAGACCCATATAATGTTTACGGCAGTGTCCTACTCAGTGGGCCCCCTGCCTGATGAATAGCAGGTCGAAGATCCGCTCGATCTCACCTATCCACAAGGAGGAGCTGATGCAGCGATCCCATAGTCAAACAGTGGGATGGGAAACTAACCACGGAGCCTTGACACCGGACCCGCACTTCCACCAGCTCCTGGGGCCACTCTATGCCTTCTTGACGGTCCAGTGAGCAGCTCGGCACTACTTTTTTCAATCAGTCCAACAATGGATAACACAGGTGCTGACCGCTGGGGTCATGCACACAAGTCCCTTTCCAGCACCCGTATATTAGCGAGTGTGCACCCCCCAGCCATGAGAAGACTCCTCGAAGTGCAGTAAGGCAATGTTGATAGCGAGGGGGGGGTTGCACCGCTGGCATCTGTTGGCAATTTCTGCGCTGTACTATGAGACAGCTCCCATCAGACAAGAGGACAGGTTAACAAAGCAGTGACCACAAGCTGCCACAGGGGGGCATAGAAATGTCCTGGACAGTGGCCCCCTGATGAGCGAGCCACCAGTTAGAGAGACGCCCCGGACCATACTGTGTCAGGCGCAGGGTAGCAGCGGCAGACACGCGGCCCGCTGCAGTTCCAGCAGTGCAGCCGTACCACGAAATCTGCCCTGCGCGTTCGTGATCTCGCTGGAGTCAGGTGGGGGCCCGACAAGCCATCCGCAGGAACTCACTGGTACTTTGTTTACTCCTGTGGAGGCAGTTCAGCAATGGCACCGCAGATGTTTATGCTCTGCCCTCGGCGGAACTTCCGTTGTTCACGTAGCACTCAGTGCCTGTGTATCCACGGGAGCGCCTGCAGCAGTCTGTTCACAAAGTCCGGGACCTCCCGCAAGGTTTTGTGGGACGTCGCATCCAAGCGTGCACCAGTCCCACGCCTGAGGCGGTTCCGCCGACGAAGCAACACGCTGATGTTGTTCCCGGCCGGCAGGCCGTCTGGACGCATCTTCACCCCGCTCTGATGGTGCAGATATTGCCAACGCCGCTGTAGACCCTCAATCTGACCGCGGATGGCCTCAAACTGTACAGCGACCCCTCCGGACCTACAATCACGGTATAGAAACCCTTAATTAGGCATTCATAGGCGGATTTGCATCAAATATGTAGCTAGGTCGGTGGAGCCGAGAGCTTAAGCGTCGATCTTGTCGCTTGGCTTGGCCCCATCTTACATTGTAGATTACCTTATTTTCTCCTGCTCGTGAAAGCCATGGAGAAAAGTAGTAAGAAAAGTAAAATAACACCCTCACTGTGTTTCAGGAGGCGGAAAGGTCTGTCTTGTTTATGGAAGAAAATGATCAGAAGGGCCTTGAAAGGCACATGTCTTCTAAGGAGGAATTCCAAGCAAGAATCCAGAATGTTGTCTTTTCTACAGTGTGTGCTGCAATGCATGAATCTCCTCATATGATTGAAGAAAGAAAGAAGTGCTCACTCAAATGAAAACATTTTAAGGCACCATGGCTGTAGACACTGTATGTGATTTTTCTCAGGTGGAGGTTACAAAAATGGAAGGGCGGAATGGCTAACTTTTTGGCATTCATTTCGTGTACAGACAGGTGGAGAATGCCCCAATTATGGACTCAAAAACTAGTTATGGCACAAACCTTTCCTCTTACTAAGGAGACTCTTCAGATGGGTATTCTAAGGGGGTAGATTTTCATCCTATTGATGATTCAATACTTGTTGTGGGTTATGAAGGGGAAATCTAAGTTGTTTTAGGGCAGCATTATTTTGACCCAAATGTTATCACTTATCCTAGCCCAGGGATACAGTCCCTTCTATTTCACAGTTTCACGCACAATGGTCCAATCTCATTGGGCAGGACAAATTAAAACAAACTCCATTTGGATTGCCCCAGACCTCTATTTTTTTTGTTTTTTTACAGAATTTTATATAGCACCAACTTGGCCCGAAGGTATTGGGTATCAGAGTGCTTTACATAGCACTAGTTGCGTTACATGAGGACACATTCATTTTTCTAGGCATGGTGAGATCAACCCATAGATCCATCAAGCATCCATTTTGCGATTCCTTATTAGCGAAAAATAAGGATTCACTAATAAGGAATAGCAAAATGCTATGCCTGAAGAACTCGCTTAAAAAATAGGGATTTCTTAAAATTCCTTAATTGCGACTCGCAAATTGCGAGTCGCAATTAAGGAATACCTCCCCATTCATTCCTATGGGCCTAGAGGCCCATAGGAATGAATGGGAAGACAATCTCAATTTGCGATTCTCATTTAGAGAATCACAAATTGAGATTTCAATTTCAAGGGTGCCAGGGTGTCAAAAGGACACCCTGTTTCACCCCTGAAATCTGCATATGGGTACATCTTGCACACACACATGCCCTAAGGGCATGTTTGTGTGTAAAATGGAACTTTGAAAAATGCACTTTAGTGCATTTTTCAAAGTTTTTGCAAATTACCATGAAGTTCAACTTCATGGTAATTTGCTCCCCCTATTAGAGAAATCGCGAATTTTTTAACTTTAATGCATTGCATTTAAGGAATCTCAATTTGAGATTCCTTAAATGCAATAGCAATTTAAGTAATCGCAATTTTGCGATTTCTTAAATTGCCATTTTTGCATTTGGGATGATGCATCCCAAATGCAAAAATACCGGTCACAAAGGGGCAGATTCTGAGAATCTTCCCCTTTGCGAGCGGTATTTAGCTTGATGCATCTATGCCCAAGTGATTTGCCCAGCATCACAGAATGTTTGGTGTCATTGCTGAGACTCGAACCCAGTTCCCCAGCTTCAAGGTCGACTGCCCTAGCCGTTAGGCCAACCCCTCTTCCCAGCGAGTTATTATCTACTGCAGAAATTGAACATAAAATGGTGCCCTTCTTATCTAAGAATATAAAGGAGAAAAGAAAACGATATAAAATCCCTAAAGGGCTGTCAGGACGGACCTTTAGACATGCTAGGCCCCTTTACTATAATCATGGAAGTTGCAGAGGAAGCAGCCACTTATTATACTTTGGTAAACCATCCTGTGTTGAGAGACTAAATTTAACATGCATTGTGCCTTCTTCGGAATGCAAATGCCTCTCTTTTTGTGGAATACAGAAAATCTTTATTAATGCGCATTTACTCTAAACTGGTAAAATGTCAGATAAAGAATTAACTTCGTATTGTCAAAACTTCACATTGCTTGCCAAGGCCCAGGAAGTTTTGAAAAGGATCTTAAATCACTGTGTTATTGCCAAGGCATGCACAAAGAGAGCTAGCTATTCCTGCATGCAGTAACAGCAGAGCTCTATCAAGTCAACCTTCTGTAGTCCCAGGGAGGCTATGATACTTTCTTTAATAACAGAGGTGTTTTTACCCACTCCTACTTCTCACGAGGGAGTCAGTGGAGCATAAGAAGTCACAGAGGCAGAGAATTCTATAGTCAGAGTAACAGTGAGCTAATAGAATTGCATCCACAGAAGATCTTTTTGCCCAAAACAGCTCAAAGATAATAGACAAATTCCACAAAAGATGGTACCCTAGATATATTACACAAGCAGCAGAGAATAGAGTAAAAACCAAAGAACGATCGCAACTGCTGACACCCAAGATACCTACAACTATCACAGATACACGCCCAGTGTTTTGTTTCTAAGTATTCCATACAAAGCTTGAATATTAAGGAATCTATACGCAAACATTGGCCCTTTTTACAACTCGTAGACGATTTTCATAACATTTTTCAAAATCCCCCCATATTTGCTTACCAACGTTCCAAAAACATACAGCAACTATTGAGAGCACCAAAAAGAAAACCAGATATCACATATAAAGGGAGAGTGCCATGCCACAATTGTGGCCACTGCAACAGCATAATTAAAGGAAACGCCGTATCACATCCCATACAAGGAACACCTATAAAACTCAAGTTTAATCCTACATGTGATACCAATAATGTTGTCTATCTTCTCAAATCCCCATGCAGCCTCCCATATGTGGGCAAAACTGAACGTAAAGTGAAAACCAGATTAACTGAACATCGCAGTAATATTCGCACCAAGAATCTGAAATCCTGTGTAGCTACACACTATGTCAACTACTCACATAATGCCAGCCAGATTCGGTTCTTGATTTTGGAAGTTGTTAACAAAACAGAAGGAAGAGACAACAACAAGCACCTGCTCCAAAGAGAATTATTTTGGATACACAAACTGAAAGTCCTACATCCGAGAGGGCTCAACGAGAGACTGGAATACAGTTGTTTGCTGTAATCTATTTGTACTTGCTGCATCCCCGTGATCAGTTTCTCTCCAGCTTTCTACCGACTATACACATTCCCGCCTATTCTCTCAATATTTCTTCTCAAGTTTTCTTCTACATTTTTATTTTTCCTTTTTTATATTCTACGCTTTTCCATATTCAAACTCTAATCTAACATCCATACTCAGTTCTCTTCACCTTCGTCTACATTTCTGTTTCACATTTTCTGAACACTTTCCCATTCACCCCTTTTGTAATCTTCATATATTTTTACTTTACACATCCTTTAACTGGCGATACCCGTATTATATAATTTTTTTTCATGTTCTTTATATAAATCGAGATTGGTGTCCCTCCTTGGGTTTGATACTCATTTGGACTGTTTTTACCTTCGCACTAGAATAGTGCTTATTTTTCTGATACACACTTGGTGTTTTTTTTCCATTTACTGGTATTTTATAATTGCATGTACATATTTACACCTTTCGAGTTTTTCACCATGTCTGTCACGTTCTTTTTCTCTGTTTTCACTTCGCCCAGTCCTCTTTCTACTTCTACCCTCTGGTGATCTCATGCGCATGTTACTTTAAGCCGCGTCTTCCGGGTCCTATTCACTTACTCACTTCGGAACAGTACTGTTTACATTATAGACGCACGTCCATTACGTCTTGAGCGGGTAAGCACATTTTAGTTCACGGGCTCTTATGGGCTTTTAAATACTCACCGATATATAACCCTCAGTGTTTTTGTACTACACCTTTGTAGGTTCACTCGGTTTTTCGTGTGTGACTTTAAACTCGCAGTGCCTTTCCTCTTTATGTTTACAACATCGCACGTATGTGATATTTTCTATACCGGCCACACATTTCTTTCAAATCACCGCTGCTTCTTCGTCACATCACCGAATATTCCCGTTCCTTGGAGCACTTATAGATTTTGTGCACATTCACTGGCTAGAAGAATGTACCTATACAGTCTAGTTACTCCTTTTTGCATTCCTACATATCGCAGGTCAGCGACATATATTTGTTTTCTGTTAGTTTCTTTGTAGATTTCCCCTGACGAAGTGTTATGCACGTAATGCATAGGGGATAGAGCTCACTTATATTACCTTTTGAAATCATGGTTTAAAAATGACTTATGTATACATTTTACATTTTACAAGACAATTGAGATTTAATCATATGATGGAATATGATGATCCTCAGTGATACTATCAAAAATTAAAAATTCTGTTATCAAAAACTTTTCAGTTTATTGAATCCTTCAAACATCTTGACGCGTATTCACGCCATTGGAGTGCACGAGATCTCACCTTACACTGAGTAAGGCTCTCCAGTTTACATCTCATCTTCCCCAGCAGTTATTTTGTTTCTCCTTACAGAGGGAGGTGTGTTGTAATCATTGGCTGTATTTGCCTGTATTCCACATAGGTACATTATTTATACACTTGTATCTCCCTTCCTTTCCTCCCCTCCTTTCCCCCCACCCTTGGTACGTTCCTACCTTAGAATGTTGGAGAGAAGCTCACCTTAGAATGTTGGTGTGGCTCAGTAACCAGCTGGTGTCTGAGGATCTGGTTTGAATAAACTTCTTCTCTTCATCTTCACATTGTCTTCAGTTTATTCTAACAATTATATCAGTAGATACCCTTTGCAAGATTACCAGCAGTGATCACCTCAGTGCATGAGGCACAGTTGCCAGCATTAATTTAACAAAATACTTTGTTAAAGTGAAATGTCTCCACAAGGGTAATGTATAAGTGGTACCAGTTAAAATAAGAATAAGTCTCCTTAGCAACTCACAATTTATTACTCAAATATCAACTTTAAATATATTTTAGAAATTCAACAATTTTTCTGCACACATCAGCTTAGGATTTCTGAAAATCCACATATTTGTGTTCTGAATAGACACTTTTAAAGGTTTGTATACAAAAATTAATTCAAGCATGCAAACCTTTCTAATATAGTATGCAAAGGTGCACACAGAAAATCTACTTAAAAATAGCTGAAGGGCCACCAGTAGCTCAGAAGGTACTTATTGGAGTAGCCTGCTTTATAGGTTGTCTATTTCAGCATGTCTTATCTAGGGTAAGCGGGAACCTGTGAGGAAACATATCCTAGCACGTAGAGCTCTACATTCCATCCACAACAAGGTTGCAGCTAAATCTATATTTTTGGTGTTGTAGATGAAAAGTTAGTTTTTGATTGTTTCTTGCATTGGCCATTAAAAAAGTACCTTCTTTTGAAGTAGATATCAGCACAAATGAACTATGCATTTGTGTTCAATTACCTTTAGAAACTTTTTGATGTAAAATGTTTAGAGGGAATAAAAATAATTTTGTCCCCATATGGTACCAACTTTTATATTACCAAAAGAACAGAATCGTTAGTTACTTTTTTATTCTGTCCTTCTTTTGCAAATTGTTTTAAGCTATGTGTAGTTCACATTTTACAATGGTATGAAGCTCAGACTGCTGCTTTCCATCCTCTTCCAGTTTTCAATTGGCAGTTTTCTTTTAGAAATGTTTTAAGCCATTCACTTCAGTTAATTTGTTGAGGTGCACTAGACTGATAATAAGACTTGTATTGATATCATTTGTTTTAGAGTTCATTCATTTAGGGGACCATGGCATCTAAATCTTTTATATTTCAGAAGACATAGAAGACATTATGAAAGTGGAACACTAGTCTCAGGAATCAAACTTTGGGATGTCATTTTAAACTGATTGCCCATGTTTCTCAATGTATTGTTGACCAGCTTTAAGTGTGTCATAATTGAGCCTCCCATCTTGTGATAGAAGTTACAATTTCCCCCACTAACATGACAGGGTGTTTGGATTCTATTAAAGACAGGAAGGTGAAGATTATCCAACCCTTCTCTCCCTTTGTTGATTTTGTGTGTTTTTCCTACAGTGTAAAGAGAATGCTTATACCACAATTTTAGGATTTTTCATAAGGATTCCTTTACACATGTTCTTGAGGAAAATATATGGATATTGATGGAATAGCTGTTCTGTCAAGTTTTCCCTTTGGATTTGTTTTATTGTGCTTTTAAAAAATACAGAAGTTAAAGTAGAAAAAGTGTTCTCATTTTCAGAGCTATTTATACTAAGGGGTTGTGATGAGGTCAGACACTCTCATTGCCTAGGTCGTTAACATTACTGTACTACTATGCTGTGAAGGCTCTGTGTTATAATTTTTTTCTGTCTGAATGTAATTGGTTTTCTTTGCTTCTAGCGATTTCAATACACATGTTTCAGTCATAATCTTTGTCTCGGAGTCTTTAATTTAATTCAGATCTTCTGTTGCATTAGTGAAAGAGATTGTACATTGACTGCCACTGAACTTGGGGCTACTTGCGTTACCTGCAACGGGCAGAAAGGCACTATAGTTTGGTGATGGAGGAATAAATAATCTTTGTAAATATCTAAGGTGTTCCCCTTGCCTTTAGTATTTCACCAACTCCTGTCACCTGAAAAAAGTATTTGCACTTGTGCATAATCTGTAAAGAAACAGGAAGAAGTGAGCTGTGATTATTTAGGCAGCCATCGGGTGAAGAGGTCGCACTTTTAAAAGTGCTAAAAAAAATGATGTCTAAAATTGCATTAAGTTTGACTTTTGATGCTGGTAGCAATTGAGAGAACTGTGAAAGATGTAGGTGAAGTTATATGTTGCACTGAGATGCAGCATTGGACATAGCTTGTGTGTATTACAGAAAAAGGCATGAATGGTGTTCAAACAGATTTGGCAACTATTGGGTTTTAGAACACTGCTGGGTTTAAGTGTCATCATGCAAACATGGATTTATAACATTCCTAACTCAGGGTAATGTCTAAGAATGACAGACACGTGTACATTTAGATAGACACAAGTATGTAGGGCTCCTTTAGGATGGCATACATACAGGTGTGCGTAGCGTGTCCATATGTGTAGAACAATTGTTTTTTGCATTAGCCTAAGACCATTTTTACTTAGGACATTTCTTGCCCCATTTTTTATTTGGCCATTTGGACGCTGGGTAATCTTCAAGATATTCCGTATGCAGGGTTTTGTGTTGGCCATAAAGACAGATGTGAAAAGGCAGATTGTACACCAGCCATTCCAATGAAACTCTAGCATCCAATGTGAAGGAATCCATACACAACAAATTGTTGTATATATTAGGATTTTTTGTAATAAGATAAGTCACCTACAACTGAACCTCTCAGTGTGACAGCATAACCTATTTTCCTCATGCTCCACATTCCACATGGAACTGCCCAAGTACATTCTACTCTTAGAGCTATCCACATCACAAGAATACAACACATCTTCCCCTATAAAACAAATAAACTATTTACATGACCAATTTGTTACTTATATAAGGATTTCTAAAAATCTTTGTGTGATTGATTGATTTGATTTGAAATTTGTAAAACACAGCAATAACCCAAAAGCATCAAGGCGCTGTAAACGACCGTCCGGAGAAACCCTACTGTTGTGTAGGAATCTAGGACCCTAGTGTAATTTTCCCAATTCATGCCCATATATAGGTATAAATTACCCGATCCTTATATAGGCATAGAAATCATTACCGTATTTAGACTGAGCCTATGCAGCCCAAATACGGCATGGCTACTTCCACTAAGTTCCGAGAATCAACAACGATTTCTTAGAAAAGCCCGCCTTCAGCAGCTAGGGACTTCCCCTTGCCTGAATACTAATTTATCTAGAAAATCATGGAGTTTTCAAAGAACTGAGCCTTTGATGACGTTTTTATGTCCAATCATATGTCAAACTCGGCACCTTCAAGGTATAAATATGCCTACATTTGCCCAGACAAACACACAGTGGTTTGGAGCAGTTCGACTATCTACTTGCCCGACGCGCCCTCCAGCTGACGCACTGAGAGACGCTGTCTTTTCTCCTGCCGAGAAATCCAGCTCCAGTATTTCCAGGCTACCCTTGCGGGTTGCTGGGAAATCGAGTCCTGAGAGAGAGAAACAAGACCTCCTTCATTCTAAAATCAAGGTACGGAGCTGATTAGACCCTTAAGAGAATTCTTGGAATAGATTCTTGGCAATGAATACTAAACTTAAGCTACACCTCACTTACCTCTTCCCTTGTACTAGACTCAGGTTAGGTACACCGGGGTAGGCGTATTTTAGAAGCACGGGTTGAGTACTTTTAGTCATTACTTATCAATGTATGCACTATATACTATTTTATTTGGCTTAGAAACCATAACATGCTTTTACAGTACTACTTTATAATACATTTCGTATTATATGCCTTGTACATTATAACCAGTATTACGATTGTAGCAGTACATTTCTTATGCTTGAGAAAGCAGACTGTTCAATAAATACTTTTATTGAAAACGCCCGTCTCTCTATTTCTCTGCACCTCTGGTGAAACGAAGCACGCACGATTGACGAGTAAAATAGTTATCTATTGTTTCCGCGACTCTAGAGATTGATTTCTTATTTTTGGGAAACAAAGTTGTCATGTTTATGCGGTTGTCAGAAACGAATCCCTTCTTGTGAATTCGAGAAAGTTTCTAGTGTTTTCTGAGCTAGCTGGCTCTCACAATTAAGTTTGATATATTCGGTAGAGACCCAGTCGACCTCAGTCCTACGTCTACACTACAGGATATATTATTCCAATGCGCAAAGCCTATTGGGAATATAGGAACTACACTACATGGCGCCCAACGTTTGGTAAGGCGATAATTTAACGCTAGATACTAGAGTAACTCAGTCGTGCTTTTTACACAGACCCCTTTTTTCCCGTAAAATACTCCAATAGACGTCTGGAGTGGGTGAAAGGATAATATCTGCCAAAACTGAGCAGGACGAAGAATCCTTTGTATTAGTTTTTGGTTTGTTCAACGTTGAAGGATACAGTGTTCCAAAATATTGTGCACCTAATCTTTGTTTCCTTGAAACTTGCTCTGCAAACTTTCTGTCAAACATAATGACGGAAATTGACGAGGAATTGACTAGAGCTGCAGCAGCAGCTCAGGAAGCTTTAGACAATAGAGCACTACAAAATGACCAGGATGTTATAATCATCCCGGTAAATGTAAGAAAAACTATAACTTACAAACTCATAAATAATGGGGTACCGTCAAGAGGTGGTAAAGTAATTTTTGTTATAGATGCACATGAATATCGGCAGACAGAGGTATTCTATTCATGGATTCAGTTTCCTCCAGCAAATGAAGGAACACACGTGTTCCACTACTACAAAGTAGAGGAACCTCCAGAGGAATACGTTCCGTACGAGGACGTTGAAATTCCATTAACTTACCAAGAGCATCAGCTCTGGTTTAAAGGTGTCCTACAACATCAAAATCACATTACCAGGCTTGGTCCACTAGGTAGACCAGGAGCTACATGGCCGGTACTAGCCAGCTATACACCACATCCTGACATAGACAATAAGACAGGTCGAAAACTGTTAGCTCAGCTAAAACAGTTAATTAAAATACATAGACAGTTGGTTCAATATGTTATGCGGACATTAACAGTCCAACCTACTGTAAGGATTCCACAGCACATCCCTCACCAAGGGAACACAAACAAAATCACACCACAGACTATACAATCAGTCATTGGTAAATTGCCCGCAAAAAGGGAACAAATTCCATTCTGGTTAGCCCAGAACATTACTCAAATAGAGGCAGTATTTCCTGATAGTACACCTCATGAGAAACACAGGATTCTGACAATATGTTTACCAATGGGGATAGCACCACATGTGGAGGACTGTGACACTTGGGGTACAGTCTTTGCTTCAATATACACAAAAACACATGGTGTTCCGTCTATTGCGGTAATACCAGACGTTCTAAGACAGATTCAAAATGAATACGGTCCAGAACCGGCCTTAAATCTGGGTATGAAATTACTAAAAGATTTCAAACAGGTCTCGGCTATACTATTAGCCAACATTAAAGGTGAAGCAGCATCCGTGGCAATCCGCCAAAAGCTAAAAGAAACAGATATAGCAGAACAACCATATGAACTAGCAAGAATTATTGAAGAATCATATGCAGAACTAGGAAGAGATAGTTTGGGTGGGCAACCACTAAAACCACAACTAACTGAAAATCTAGAAGAGTAAATAATCTCACTACTCCTAAAAAGAAGTGGGAAAACACTAAACAAACAGTTCCTAAAGAGAAACTTTGTCAGTCCAGAGGAAGATCTCTCCAACGTGGAGATAGGTCTTCCCAACGGGAGCCCTCTGAAAAGAGGTAAAACCTCAGAAATAGGAATAATTTGAGAAAACCTGATAGATATCAAGATACTGATACACATTCCTCTCGTACCTTTCAGACTTCCTCGCAGAAATCCGAGAGTAGAGGACGGTCAGAACACAAGGAAGAACGTGTGAAGTTCAAAGATGAACAGCACGTTCCTAAAAATAAGAAAACTCAATTCACCAAAAAGGAAGTAGCAAGCGTAAAGATCAGAAATGCCGAGGATCTTGAGGACACAACTCAAGAACCGGGAGTGGGCCCAGACAATGCTAGACAGCGCAGCAGAAGTGACCATAGCTCGCAGGATCTTGAAGGATCATCTGGGGACAGTGGACTTGAATGAATGCATTCAAGTTGAAACTGCCGACACCAGGGTTAGTGTACCTCACAAGTTATATGAAGTAACACTCCGGATGGAGGGGGACATACCTCGAAAAATAAAAGCACTCTTTTGGGAGAAGCTATCTAAGGGTTATGACATTCTTCTAGCTGAACAAGACTGGCCACCTGAATTTGTCAGGGAGTGCCCACATGGCGAAGAGATAATTATGCCAGCCTTCTCAAATCACATTCCAATTCATAAAAAATACACATATACCAGGAAATGGGCAGTAGCTCAGGCTCCAGCATTATACAAAAATCACGTAGGTTGGGATGAGAACTCTCCTCACCATAAAATCCAGTTAAAAACTCAACCAGCAATGCTAAGGCAATATCCTGTAAAACAGGAAGCTAAAAAACAGGTCAGGGAGATTTTAAATCAACTTGAATACCAAGGGGTGATTGAAACATGCACCTCATCAATGAACAATCCTTTGTTTCCTGTCTCCAAACCAGACAATTCGTATCGTCTAGTTTTGGACTACAGACACTTAAACTCTTGTTGCAAAACATTTGCAGTACAAAATGCACACAGTGCAGCACTGATGAATAACATTGTGAGGAAAAAATATAAAACCACATTAGATATTTCAAATGGGTTTTTCTGTCAAAACATTGCACCAGAAAGCAGGCATTTGACCGCTTTCTCAATTATGGGGACACAAAGACAATTTTGCCGTCTCCCCCAGGGATTCAAGAATAGTCAAGGATTATTTTCAGCCAGAGTAACAGAGTTACTACAAATGTACGATGATGAGGCATTATCTTATGTAGATGACATCTATCTTACAGACGATGATTTGGACGTGCACTTGAAAAGAGTGAACAGCATAATACTTGGGTTCACTTCTGAAGGGTACAAATTCAATTTAAATAAATCACGAATTGCCCACCTCAACGTCCTATTCTTAGGATATGAACTATCAAGTGAAGGCAAAACCCTGGCCGCCAACTTCCTAGAGAAATGTGCCCTGCTCCAACCTCCAAAGACACTGAAGAACTTACAGTCAATTCTAGGTTTCCTGAATTTTGGAAGAACTTATGTTCTAAATTATGCAGAAAGGGTTAAACCTCTCTACGAACTAATCAAACCTGATTTCAAACCAACAAATTGGACTCAAAACCATACAGACATTTTGCGATCAGTGCAAACAGACATGTTAGCAAAAACACAGTTAGAAACACGCGATAATGCGCGCAATCTTGTGATCCGAATCATCCCAGGGAGATGCGGATTCACATACCTGCCCTTTAATGAAGGTGAAAAGGTACCAATAGCATACAAATCACACTTGTACACACAAGCTGAAATAAAATTCAGTGACAGCTGTTCAAACTGCAGTGGCAAAAGAGAGAGCTCTCGCACAGTGTAAATGCATAATGATCGTTACACCTGTACCTGCCTTAGAGGCAGTGATGAAAAGCAAGCATTCCCAATGCTAAAGCTTTACATCGAGATGGATACAATGGGTTAACTCTCTTGCTGCAACAGATGTTGAATACGTCTTTGACCCCTACTTGAAGACACAAGAATTCCTACAATACGAACAAGAGTGTCCTCTGCCCATAAATTTTGCCTCTAGAACATTACGGAGTATAATATATACAGACGGATCAGCACAGCCCGCAATTGGAGGTAAACAAGCCTGTAGTGCTGTGTGCGAGATTGTTAAAGGTTGCTGGCACGAAGGTAAATTTAGACCTATGTTCACTAAAACTCAATCACTCAGAGACTGTACAGCTCAGCGAGCTGAACTACAGGCTTTCAAGATGGCGCTTGAAAATACCGATCGCGAATTCCCCACACTCATAGTGTGCGATTCGTATTACTGCGTACAATCTTACAATGAATATCTGCAGAACTGGGTTCAAAACGGTTTCAAAGACGCAAAAGGTGGCACAATCAAGCATAAAATGCTTTGGGAACAAGTAGTTCTATTATACAAAGAACTAGAAAAGACTCACGTGATTCATACACTGAGTCATCAGCGTGATGGCGTTCACGTTGCAGGGAATTCATTGGCTGACGAAGGCAGCTGTGCAAACGGCTTCCGTAGCTGCAATCACTCAGTCAAAAAACAAATAGACAGCAAAATAATGCAAACTGTCACTGCTTCAGTAAAAGACAGTGGTAAGACACTCCCGAAAGGCTTTCCAGTAAAGTACTCATATATAACTGATGCGAATAATGTTCCTTTTGCTTGAATCTCTGGAGTGGGGGATAGGGCAATTCCAAACATG
Organism: Lissotriton helveticus; assembly: GCF_964261635.1. Classification (NCBI taxonomy): domain Eukaryota; kingdom Metazoa; phylum Chordata; class Amphibia; order Caudata; family Salamandridae; genus Lissotriton; species Lissotriton helveticus. Next base: position 1,070,286,516 of record NC_136067.1, on the reverse strand, counting down.
GAACATAGGTTAGGACTGATCTTAACAGCACACGTAGGACTGGCATCTGCACACGCAGGAATTTTCGCCTAAGTATCATTATTAAAACAAAGATATTGGTGGCCGCGCATGAGGAAACAAACTAGAACTATGTTCTAGAATGTGATATCTGCCAAAAAATAAAAGTTTCAACAATGAAACGACCTGCACAGACGCCTCTCATGATTTCAGATAAACCCCAGCGCTCAGCTGACGCCAGAACTGTTATAAAGGGTCTGCGAGTCTTTCTCGGCACATACGCAATCGGCACGCTACATTCTGACCAGGGTCCTGCATTTAGCTCTCGAGCTTACAAGGAGGCCATGGCTAGCATGGGCGTTGCATTGCGGTATTCTCGTCCCTTCCATTCTGAAGGGAATGCGGTACTGGAAAGAAAAAAACGTGACATAAAGCAATTCATAACAGCTAAGGTATTAGGTTCAGGTGATGGGTGGGTCAAACATCTAATAAGTGTCCAACGTAGTCTTAACAATCTGCCAAGAAATTCTCTGGGGGGAATCACTCCATATGAATTACTGTTCGGTACTAGAATGATAATCAAAGACCTCGATTGTCAAACTTCAGTGGTGGAACAAAAACCCTTTGATGTCAAAGATCGTTTGGCTGTTTTACAGGACTTAAATGAAACAAGAAGAAGTCTGAGTAACACAATACAGAAGCAAACGACCACTGAAGAAAAAATACCTGTCCCAGTAAGACCTGTCTGGATTCCAAAGATTGGGGATCTAGTCAGGGAACAGATTACGGTGAAGAAGGAATTTAGGCCATCTTACAGAACAGCAGTACCTGTCTTAGCTATCCACGGAACAAGATCAGTGTTACTACCGCCCCTTGCTGGTAAAAGGAAGAACAGAGTTGTGTCCATCGACCTCGTCAAACCACATCATGTGGCCGATAATAAGTAGTAGGCCCAGTGGACTCCCAAGAAGTAGCAGATGACCAAATCTTGCTACAATCCAAGAGAATCAAACTGAAAGACTTATCACCTTTGATAAACCTGCAGTAAGAAAAGAAGGACTATGCAACAAATCCATGGAACTTGTGCCTCTTGAGACCCAAATAACAGTTCGTCAAGAAACTCCTGTCTACAATGATATAGCATCTGAATATATAAATATGACGAAGGAAGAAGCAGCACCAACGATTCCAAACAATCCTGATGCTATTCCAACAATTGACAGAACTGCCTCTGGCTATTTCCTCAACTTTGATACCTTTTCTGAGGATCTGAGTAAACCTGAAGCAACGCCAGCAAATAAAACTTTCAAAGAAAAAATAACAGAACTCTTTCATCAACTTGAAAAAACATATCTGGTTTCACCATGGGTTACATTTTGGATTGTGTTAGGTGTACTTTTGCTCCTGCTCTGGCTCATACTTGTATTAAGTTTGGGAAGGATGATAGATGGAAAATATAGTACAGTGGACACAGCAAGTAAGAAAATCAACTTGCTCCTGAGATCTCACAAATCATCTCATCGGGAAAGAAGAGACCTGTCACCAGTAAACGTCACAGCCGTTCCTATACCTGGTGGTATAGCATGGGACAGAACTGATTATGACATTTATGGCCCGGTGGAACTGCTGAAGTTTCCACACCAGTTTAAGGTTTCTTTAAGTGACTTTGTTGCACCCAGCACATTTTCTGATGATTGGGACTTTGAAACTGTTAATAACATGATGACAGATTTAGAAATGTCAGCTAAATTTACAGAACATGAATACCTAGAAGGTTCATCAGATTATGAACAAATGTATTGTTTTAATCATTATGGTCACCATTATTTGCATAAATCTGCAAGCCCTAGAAATGTTTTTACTGATAATCAATGAGAACATTGTCCAACGCCGCCAAAGGGCAGCTCAAAAACATTTTATGAAAAGTTTCTGTACTTCTCAGGGTTTAATGTTACAAATCCAGAAACATTTTCTTTTAAAAATGTAAATAAGACAGGAATGAAAACAATGTTGACCAATACTAAACAAATTTATTCTGCAAACGTTTATGCTCAGCTGTCTACATTAGATTTTGACTTTTGGAAAGACAACATTGAGACAAAAACTGTCTGGGGCACAAAAGATTGGCAGGTGCAAGGTTTAGAAGCCTTGTTCAGAGCCTGCATCATGCCAGAACAAATAATGTTTTTAAATGACACTGTTCAACAAACATCTTGTCTTGGCTTAGCTAAGATAAAAGATTTGAACAAACCGTCTATACCAAAGCCCACACCTGACAGCAATAACACTGCGGATGAGGAGGTAGACGTAAAACGGATTTTAAATCAAAACAGAACTAATCCTGATTGGAAAAAATGGTTAATCTGGCCCACAGACACGAATAACTGTCAACATAGATTCCTGAACAAAACACAAGGGTTCACAGAGCATAGCCCAGATCCAAGATACTCCCAGAGACAACATCCAGGGATAGTAACTAAATACAGTGTAGTAAAGCTATGCCTTGAGGGGCTACAGAAATCTACACTTCCAGAAATCAAACAACACTTATCTTTACTTAAAGAAGGCAATGATTTGCGAGATTTCTTAATGGGGCCTCAAAACCACGTCAAAAATGTTTTATATACGCTGGTATATACGCTGCTTACAACGAAGCTTGGAAAATAATGCAAATGGAAACTGCAGAAAGAATACAAGAAATTGATCATATTAATTTAGAGAAAAGCCTCTATGTAGTGGACAACGGGTTAACAGCTCTGTCCTCCAGAATATATTCTTTGGACAACATTGTATCTTCTGCAATTGACATAATAGAGCAAGACTTGCTAATGTTACAACATGGCCAGTCTCAATTAAGTTCTATAATGCTGCTAGGCTGGACGTTACAAAATCTCCGTTCAGGCTACGTGCCGTGGCGTCTAATCAATACCACATCATTGTTTACTGTGTTTAACCTTACAGATAAACAAATCTCTTTAGCACAAGGAGGAGCAGACTATACGGTGCTGAGCATTGAAAAACTGGAAAGATTACCATTGACAGTTTCTGTGAAGCCTGTCATTGAATGGATAATACATGGCACCATCACGATACCAGTGACGTTTTTCCAATTTCAGTATTGTCTACAGCATATACCATGAGGCCTATATGAAAGGTTGGATAAAGAATACATTAAGTCAACCTGGACTTTACCTTACACACTAAGCGCCTGCATTACAGCGCTAAGTGGAAGATAAGACTGTCATCTTATTCGGGCATGAAAAGACTACATTTCCCAGAAGCCTCGGCTGAGGCTACTTTAGACTGTGTGACACGCTTCCTGTTGCGTGTTATTCTGTGTTTAGGACTCGAGCAGGAGGAAGGAGGTCGCTTCTCTGCTGTATCGTGTTGAACTCCTGGGACGCTGCCGTGGTGATTTTCTGCATCAGGTAGGAGCGGTCCCCCGCCCTTCTTAGACCGTCGTTGAGCGGAGCGCTGTGGTGAATCCCACGCGTTGCCATTTCTCGGTGCGCGCAGTGAAGGAACTGCCGCGCCTTGTCTTTGTTTGGGTACTCGATTGAGCGGAGCGTGGTGGTAGCCTACCACACGCTGCCGTTTCATAACTAGTATCGGAGAATGATTAATGGTTGATTTGATTCGGAGTGAAGAGCGGAGCGGAGTGGTAGAGGGCACCACACGCCGCCGTGTCTTCTTGTACATTGAGTGTATTTCTGTCGACAATCTTTATTTCTTTACTACCTTGAGTAGGTGGTGCGCGGTGGCGGTCGCAGCTCCGTGTATCCAGAACAAGCGCTTGTTAAGGTGTGATCAAACTGGTTTCATAACACTTGCGGAGCGCGGTGGCGGTCGCAGTTACGCGTTGCCGTGTGAGCATACTGTCAAGTCTTGAGGAGGTTGTGCTCTTATGGTATTAGCCTATCATAATACTATTCAACAACCGTCCGTTTTTGTTTGTTGAACCCTACCATTTCTTGTACCTGTGGACTACTTGGTGACTTGGTGTTCATTTACAAAACAGATCGGAGTGCTGTGGTTTTTGCTTCCCACGCATTACCGTGGTCTGTATTTCTACACATCTGCTTCTATACTTTTCCCCCTCAGTCCAGTTAATCTTTTATGGTGGAAACCCACACCCGGAACTCCTTATTCCAAAAGCTTAAGCTCTTACTCAGGTATGATAGGAGGTATCTTGTCTGGTCCGTTTGTTTCAGTAGTAGATATGAGATTGATCTTAACCTATGTATATTCCATATAGGACTCAAGCATAACTGACAAGAGGGGGATCAGAGAAAACCTATTGCCAAGTCCTGCTTTTCCCCACAGGTATCTAGTCTATTAGGAAAGTATGTTAGATATTAACAGTGCTGTATGAACGGTGTTCTTATCTCTGTATGTTCTGTCGTTTCAGGTACTTCCCTTTCCCAGCTGTCCCCTTCCTTCCCTTCCCTGTTTATTATTTTGCATTTACCCCTCACCTAATGGCTCAAATCCTCTGTTGATATTTTATCAGAGTGTTTGTGACGTTCGGAGGTGGGCCTTATATTCGTCATCCGGATCCTGTGGAGCGTACCTGACAGAATAACACGCCCACGAATTAAGCTACACCCGATCCGGGTGGAGACTATATGGCTACCTTGGAGGATGTGCTTCAGGCCTTGGTGTTGGTGCAACAGGAACTTGTTGCTTCCAAGGCTGAGGCCACTGCCCTAAAAGATAAGGTGGACAGGTTAAGTAGGAACCCCTTTGATGCCTCCCCCTCACAAATCCAGGTTACTGTTCCGCCTCCTATACCCCTCGCTAGCCCAGAGAGATATTCTGGGGATCCAGCAAAAACCCAAGTCTTTCTGACACAAATCATGATGCACTTTTCATGCAAACCGGCCTCCTTTCCGACCAACCATTCAAGAGTGGCTTTCGCCATTTCCTATTTGATTGGATATGCGGCTAATTGGGCAGTACCATTGGTGCGCAATGATGACCCTGTGCTGAACAACTGGACGGCGTTTAGGGCTGAATTCAAGCGAGTGTTCGATCGCCGAGCCACTACCTTCAGTGCAGACAGAGAGCTACTTACACTCAGACAGGGAAAGAGAGACCTGATATCCTATATGACGGATTTCAACAGGCTGATAGCTGAAACTGCTTGGCCAGAGGAAAAGAGAATGTCCCTTTTTTATCAAGGATTGAGGGACGGACTCAAGGACGTCATAGTACAGATAGACCCCCAGCCAGCTACCTGTACGGACATGATAAACCAGACCTTACGTCTGGATGGTAGGATGAGCGACAGAGGGGGTGACAGGAGACGATGGGATCGGGGGTACTTTGGGTCCGACTCTAGCCCACGAAGGGCGTTAACGGCTACAGAATCAGGTTCCGAACCTATGGAGATAGGGGCAGTCAAAGCCCCATTGTCCAAAGAAGAAAAGAAACATCGTCGAGCCTTGGGCCTTTGCCTTTATTGCGGTAAAAAGGCTCACTATGTTAGGGACTGCCCTAAGCATGGGCGTAAAATCCGCTCCGATCGCGGATTTTTCGGATTTTCGGCAAATTCGCAATCGCGAACTCTTGCGAATTTGTCGAAAATCCGTGAATCCGCTCGCGGCGGATTTTTTGCTTGGTTGCGGCGCGCGGCGTGGTGCACGGCGTTAAATTTCCGTCATTAAGCGTTTGCTGAGTTGTTTTTCTCGATCATATTTAGCGAGTGCCGCGCCATTTTGGATCTTGCTGCGTGATCCCGCGGGAGTTTGGCGCCCGCGAATACGTAATCGCGGCTTGCCACCTTGCACAGCACACCTCGCGAGAGTTCGCAATTGCGAACACGTAGTTGCGGCGGAAAGGAACAATCTCGCACTCGCGAAATAGAGATTTTGCAATTCTGCACAAGAAAATCACCAGCAAACAGGATAAACCTTCAGAAAATTATGATTTTTATCAGAATCACTCCTCAGGTTGACATTTGCATGGCCTTTTTTTTGCAAGGAGTCCATTTTTGGGGGGGGGGGAGGAAGGAAGTGCCCCACAGTCTCCAACTTCCTGTTCCTGTCCAGCAGGCTCCTCCCAGTGCTTTGTCCATCTCCTGGTCACTTTCATTTGGATCTGCAGCTGGAAGGATTACTTTTTGTGGGTGCTGCTGGATATTTGGATTTGAGGCCTTTTTGACTGTCTTTGGATCACTTTTGGATTAGAAATCAACTTTCACAAGTAAGTTTGTTTGGGGCATTACAGTTGCTGCAAGTACAATTTTGGAACTTTTTCAGAACATTAAATAAATTATATTGTTGGTAGCCACAGTATCCAGTAGGACCAGGGTTGGTTAGGGGTGCATGATACAACTGTTTTGTTGAATTTAAACACCATTGAGGCCATGGATGAGCTGGGATTGTGCTGATTTTTGTCGTTTTTTTGGGCTTGCTGGTGTGGCCCTTTGCCCAGGGGTGGTGAGTGTTGCATGGGCCTAGTCTTTCTGTGGGGTGTCTTCTTGAATTTGAACATCATTGAGGCCATGGATGGGCTGGGATTGTGCTGATTTTATTGTTTTTTGTCGTTTTTTGGGGGCTGCTGGTGTGGCCTTTTGCCCAGGGGTGGTGGTGCATGGACTGAGTGTGCCTGTGGTGTGGTCTCACTCTCTTTAATGTAAACATCATGGATGGCATTGGATTGTGGTTATTTCTGGCTGGTTTTCAGTTTTTTGGGGGTGTACTGTTGATGTGGACTGGCCATGTGGGTGGTGGTGGTGGCCATCTTGAGTCCTGGCTGGTACAGGCAACATGTGCTTGGGGTGTAAGGGGCCATTTTGAAGAGAGGCAGTGTCTGAGGCCTGCACTTATTTTGCCTACTTTTCATCCATTATGCCCAGGGGTAGTGAGTGTTGCATGGGCCTAGTGTTTCTGAGGGGTGTCTTCTTGAATTTAAACACCATTGAGGCCATGGATGGGCAGGGATTGTGCTGATTTTATTGTTTTTTGTCGTTTTTTTTGGGCTGCTGGTGGGGCCTTTTGCTAAGGGGTAGTGGTGCATGGACTGAGTGTGCCTGTAGTGTGGTCTCACTCTCTTTAATGTAAACATCATGGATGGCATTGGATTGTGGTGATTTCTGGCTGGTTTTCTGTTTTTTGGGGGTGTACTGTTGATGTGGACTGGCTTGGGGTGTAAGGGGCCATTTTGAAGAGAGGCAGTGTCTGAGGCCTGCACTTATTTTGCCTACTTTCATCCATTATGCCCAGGGGTAGTGAGTGTTGCATGGGCCTAGTGTTTCTGAGGGGTGTCTTCTTGAATTTAAACATCATTGAGGCCATGGATGGGCTGGGATTGTGCTTATTTTATTGTTTTTTGTCGTTTTTTGGGGGCTGCTTGTGTGGCCTTTTGCCCAGGGGTGGTGGTGCATGGACTGAGTGTGCCTGTGGTGTGGTCTCACTCTCTTTAATGTAAACATCATGGATGGCATTGGATTGTGGTTATTTCTGGCTGGTTTTCTGTTTTTTGGGGGTGTACTGTTGATGTGGACTGGCCATGTGGGTGGTGGTGGTGGCCATCTTGAGTCCTGGCTGGTACAGGCAACATGTGCTTGGGGTGTAAGGGGCCATTTTGATGAGAGGCAGTGTCTGAGGCCTGCACTTATTTTGCCTACTTTTCATCCATTATGCCCAGGGGTAGTGAGTGTTGCATGGGCCTAGTGTTTCTGAGGGGTGTCTTCTTGAATTTAAACATCATTGAGGCCATGGATGGGCTGGGATTGTGCTGATTTTATTGTTTTTTGTTGTTGTTTTGGGGCTGCTGGTGGGGCCTTTTGCCAAGGGGTAGTGGTGCATGGACTGAGTGTGCCTGTAGTGTGGTCTCACTCTCTTTAATGTAAACATCATGGATGGCATTGGATTGTGGTGATTTCTGGCTGGTTTTCTGTTTTTTGGGGGTGTACTGTTGATGTGGACTGGCCATGTGGGTGGTGGTGGTGGCCATCTTGAGTCCTGGCTGGTACAGGCAACATGTGCTTGGGGTGTAAGGGGCCATTTTGAAGAGAGGCAGTGTCTGAGGCCTGCACTTATTTTGCCTACTTTTCATCCATTATGCCCAGGGGTAGTGAGTGTTGCATGGGCCTAGTGTTTCTGAGGGGTGTCTTCTTGAATTTAAACATCATTGAGGCCATGGATGGGCTGGGATTGTGCTGATTTTATTGTTTTTTGTCGTTTTTTTGGGGCTGCTGGTGGGGCCTTTTGCCAAGGGGTAGTGGTGCATGGACTGAGTGTGCCTGTAGTGTGGTCTCACTCTCTTTAATGTAAACATCATGGATGGCATTGGATTGTGGTGATTTCTGGCTGGTTTTCTGTTTTTTGGGGGTGTACTGTTGATGTGGACTGGCCATGTGGGTGGTGGCCATCTTGAGTCCTGGCTGGTACAGGCAACATGTGCTTGGGGTGTAAGGGGCCATTTTGAAGAGAGGCAGTGTCTGAGGCCTGCACTTATTTTGCCTACTTTTCATCCATTATGCCCAGGGGTAGTGAGTGTTGCATGGGCCTAGTGTTTCTGAGGGGTGTCTTCTTGAATTTAAACACCATTGAGGCCATGGATGGGCTGGGATTGTGCTGATTTTATTGTTTTTTGTCGTTTTTTTGGGGCTGCTGGTGGGGCCTTTTGCCAAGGGTAGTGGTGCATGGACTGAGTGTGCCTGTAGTGTGGTCTCACTCTCTTTAATGTAAACATCATGGATGGCATTGGATTGTGGTGATTTCTGGCTGGTTTTCTGTTTTTTGGGGGTGTACTGTTGATGGGGACTGGCTTGGGGTGTAAGGGGCCATTTTGAAGAGAGGCAGTGTCTGAGGCCTGCACTTATTTTGCCTACTTTCATCCATTATGCCCAGGGGTAGTGAGTGTTGCATGGGCCTAGTGTTTCTGAGGGGTGTCTTCTTGAATTTAAACATCATTGAGGCCATGGATAGGCTGGGATTGTGCTTATTTTATTGTTTTTTGTCGTTTTTTGGGGGCTGCTGGTGTGGCCTTTTGCCCAGGGGTGGTGGTGCATGGACTGAGTGTGCCTGTGGTGTGGTCTCACTCTCTTTAATGTAAACATCATGGATGGCATTGGATTGTGGTTATTTCTGGCTGGTTTTCTGTTTTTTGGGGGTGTACTGTTGATGTGGACTGGCCATGTGGGTGGTGGTGGTGGCCATCTTGAGTCCTGGCTGGTACAGGCAACATGTGCTTGGGGTGTAAGGGGCCATTTTGAAGAGAGGCAGTGTCTGAGGCCTGCACTTATTTTGCCTACTTTTCATCCATTATGCCCAGGGGTAGTGAGTGTTGCATACTTGCATGGCCCTAGTCTTTCTGTGGGGTGTCTTCAATATAAACATCATGGATGGCATGGGATTGTGCTCATTTTTCTGTGTTTTGTCGATTTTTTGGGGTGTATAACTGAACTGATTTTCCTCTGTCTTCCATTGCTTTTAGGTGCACAAGACTCAAGAGAACCACCAGTGCCAGGAAGAAGTCCTGCAGCGGTGTGTGTGTGCAGCATAACGTCACACGACGTCACGTCTGGACACAGACAACTCTGCAACTCGTGCAACTGCTGCCTGCTGTTCTGACCTGCTCTGAAGAAGATGGCCCCAAAAAAAGTAACCCGTAGCTCCTCTAGCAAGAAAGGTGCCAGTAAGGAGCAGAAGAAGCAAGTTACCAAGGAGACTGGTGTGCCGCCCGCCCCTTTTTTTGGGAGTAAAATAAAAAGTATGCCTGCAGCAGCAGCGGGATCTGCTGGGGACCAAGCTGGCAGCAGCACCCCCGCTCCATTGGGCTCAGTGCCACCACCACCACCACGCCAACTTAAGTCCAAGCCCTTGAGTGCTGCAGAGGCAGCCAGTATAGTTCTTCAATCACCATCGACCAGTGATGTTGGCTCATCGCAAGAAAGCAGCAGCAATGTCCCTCAATCAACACAGGTTGTTGTAGCTCATCTGACGAGTGTTGAACAACCACAGCCGCAACAACAATCACATGTGCAAGTACAAGCCCAAGTACATGTGGAAGGAGAGGCAGCGCAAGGAGATGCGCAAGCAGAGGTGCATGGAGGGTCACAAGTGCCCACAATAGTTGTTCCTCCCGAAGTAGGGGCACATCAGGAAATCGACAATCAAGGCGAGGTATCATTTGAGGAAGCCACTCCTCCTGATGATCCTTCATTGTCTTCCACACCCCTAGCAAGGAAGAGATCAAGGGTGGTGTCTACATCTTCTTCAAGCACACCTCCTTCTGATGATACGGATCAAACTTGGGAACCAGCACCACTGCCGTCTGAGAGTGAGGCACACCATGATCCGACAAAGGTAGTTAAGCGTAAAAGGAAGCTCGTCCAAAGTCTCAGAGTTATGGAGTGTGATGAGGCTCAACAAGAAGTGGCGGATACTGCTGCTGATGAAGACTCTGCCAACGACGACCCAGTCATCATAAAGGTCACTGCAGCCCCAGCGGGCATGCAGCAAACAGACATTTTGACCCTAGCCCGAAGAGCTGCTGAGCGTGATGATGATGATGTTGTCGATGAGGAGGCAGTGGAAACACCACAATCATTGGAGTTAAGTAGTACACCAACTCGTCCCGCTTCCATATTTCTTTCTGGCAAGAAGAGACCTCCATCCACCTCGACCTTAATTAGTGGCGGTGAAAGTGCACAACGTACAAAAGTTGGGCAATCCAGATCCTCCACTTCATCTGGCATTAGCTTCATGACCACCACCACCAGTATCGCCGCCTCCTCCAGGTCCCACAGACACTTCAAGTCCCCAGTTTGGGACTTCTTTACTGTTTGTCAAAAAAATCCAAAGTTTGCCATTTGTACCATTTGTAAGCAAGCAGTTAGTCGTGGTAAGTCAGGTACCAACTATGGTACCGGAGGCCAGAGAGGTTATCTTAGGAGACAGCACACTGTCCAATGGTTTGCGCACCTAGATGCGATCAAGGAAGCCCGAATTCAAGAAAACGTTGATGTTGCATCTGATGATGATGACGAGGAGGAAGAAGACGTGTCAAACACTTCCCTTACACCCAGTACCCCTGTCAGCAGCACACCCAATGTGAGGCACAATAAGAGTGTTGGAGCGAGTGAGACACCAACGCACAAAAGTTCACCAGCGAGCAAAATTGGGTCAACGAAGTCATTATCAGCCCGTAAATGCTTGGTCCAGGGCAACATTAGAACAATGTTAACTTCAGACGTGCCATATGAACGCAACCACCCACTGACGCGTCTGTATAACACTAAGCTGGCAAAAATGCTAACTGTGGACCTTCTCCCTTTTTCTTTTGTAGAAGCGGTAGGTTTTCTACAATTAGTGGCAACGCTCTGCCCTAAATGGAAGGTTCCTAGCCGGTTCTATTTTGCCAGAGTTGCGGTTCCAGCACTACATGAAGATGTGCTGGAGGCGATTGGGGCAGCTTTGCAGAAGAGTGCTGTTCACACAATACATCGGACAACAGACATGTGGACCAGTGGCGCAGGCGCTGATTACATGTGCATCACTGCACACTGGGTCTCTTTTTCAGGTGTTAAAGCAAAGCTAAACGCAGGTGTTGACCCGGACGAAGTTTTCAAAGCTGCTCGGAAACATGCAACACTAGCCATGTTTGGCTTGGAGAAAAGTCACACATCCGAAAACATTTTGGAGGAGTTTGACAAAAAGGTCTTGAAAATGCTATCCCCAAAAAAACGCCAGATTGGTTATGTTTCCACGGATAATGGCGCCAATGTAGTTAAGGCCATGGCGCTGGGTCGCTATTTTAGAGTGCCGTGTTTGGCGCACTGTATCAACCTGGTAGTTCAAAAATTCTTGAGTGATAGAGACAGTGCAGCGTTCGCGGTAATGGCCACCTGCCGCAAAATGTGCAACCATTTCAGCCATTCTTTTAAGGCCCGGAAGCATCTGAGGAGGCTGCTACTTCAAAGTCGAATACCAGTGAAAGCACTCATCCAGGAGGTGGCAACACGTTGGAACTCAACCTTCTACATGCTTGAGCGTCTGTATGAGCAGTATACGGTACTCGATCACTATTTCTTCACAGAGGGTACATCTCAGAAGGAGGACATGCGGATGGGTGCGGCGCAATGGGACATAGTTAAAAGCCTGACAGACATGCTTCGTCCTTTTGAGTTCTTCACGCGTGCAGTCAGCCAGGAGGACTGTAATTTGGGCAAAGCTATCCCATTGTTGTGCATGCTGGAGCACCAACTGATGGCGGTGTCTTCTGAGTTTGAAAAAGATGTAAAAAAAAAGACCATTTTATTTTGTCTGAGAAATTATTAGAGCGCCTACGTGGTGATGAACGTCTTCAAAAGATCAAGTCAGAACAGCATTACATTTGTGCTACTATTCTGGATCCACGCTACAAAAAGGCGCTGGCAGGCGAAGCATTCTTTCCTTTTGCTGATGCAGATGTTCAAAAGTACAAACATTGGTTAGCCTGGTCAGCCAAGAGGTTTGAAAAAGAACGGCAGGTTATTGAAGGAGAAGACAGTACATCAGCATCAGCATCAGCAGGCCATCCCCAGTCACAAGAATCCACTTCTGCACCTGTGGCTGGGGCACAAGTGACCTCTCAGCCGTTAAAGACACCGGCAACCGGATCATCTGCACCACACACAAGAGTAACAGTGGCTGCTGAAGAGGATTGGCTAAGTTTGCTTGGGTATGGTACTCGAAAAAAGGTCACAGGCACAGCAAAAAGTAAGCAAAGTGGAGGAACCGTTGAGGACCTTGAGTCGATGGTGCAGGACTATCTGAATGACTCAACAGAGGTCTTTCTTAATGATGAGCCATTGCAGTATTGGCATGGGAAAAAACAATTGTGGCCACAGCTCTCCAACCTGGCTATAAACTATTTGTCTTGCCCACTCGCAAGTGTGTCTTCTGAACATGTTTTCAGTGCTGCTGGTGGCATTGTAACTCCCAAACGGAGCCGCCTCTCGCCCAAAAATGTGGAGCGGCTGACAATGATCAAGATGAATCAGCACCTCATACCACCAGATTACAAAGTACGAGAAAGCACGCCGCATGAAGACGAGGAGGACGGCAACGTAGATGAGAGGATTTGTTCTCTGTTCGGTGGCACTGACCTCATCCTGCCTGAATTCGCAGAGTATGATGACGAAATCTTCTTCTTATTCCCTGACACCGAGCCCTGAAAATGAGACAATGAATCAATAACTTTCTTTTTCGTCCTTATTCACTTTTATTCCTGTGTGTCTCTCTTTCTTTGTTTTGCACAGTTAATTTAATTCAAACTTTAATCACCTAATCCCAAAAACAAGACCATCAGCAGAACTGTCTTCACTTATTTGCTTATTGATTTGAAGGTGCCGCAGTCTACATTCCTCAGGTTCACAAGTTCTGAAGAACATGCTCCTCTATCCTCCTCCTCCAGACTGCGATTTCCCTCAAAGCAGAGTGCTGGATTACGCCCAATGAAGAAAGACTCAGCACTTGTGGGGGTGTTCTACTTCTTTGCGGGTGAGTTGACGGATTTGGGCCCATTGCTGTGAAGCTCTAATAATGGATAAAAGTGTTTTGGACCAAATATGAGGTGGAAATTTCTTGTCGTTTTTGCTGACTTGCTTGCCTTTGAGGTGCTCTTTGGCGGGGTTCCGGGTGTTTGTGGGTGAGTTTTGGGGTCTGGGAGCACTGCTGCTACAGTCTAATCTTGATTGCATTTGCTTTTCAGGAAATCCGTGGTGGAAAACAGGAGTTATGATGATTGATGATGACCTAGCTGCACAGCGCGTTTGGACTGAAGGCCGAGAGATATTGTAAGTATGAGATTTAGCTTTTTCGCTCTTTGGGGGTGTTGTCGCGTGGTTTTTTGCGGGTGGGTTGGTGCCGGGTCTTGCCTGGGGCATTCCTGGGAAGGTCTAATACCGGATAGAAGTGTTTTGGACAAAATCCTTAAGGAAAAGGCTTTTTTTTGCTATTTCTTCTGACATCTTGCTCAATGTAGCGTTTTGGGGGGCTTCCTGCTGTTCGTGGGTGGGTTGCGGCCGGGGTCTCTGTCGAAGCACTGCTGCGACAGTCTAATCTTGATTGCATTTGCTTTTCAGGAAATCCGTGGTGGAAAACAGGAGTTATGATGATTGTTGATGACCTAGCTGCACAGCGCGTTTGGACCGAAGGCCGAGAGATATTGTAAGTATGAGATTTAGCTTTTTCGCTGTTTGGGGGTGTTGTCGCGTGGTTTTTTGCGGGTGGTTTGGCGCCGGGTCTTGCCTGGGGCATTCCTGGGAAGGTCTAATACCGGATAGAAGTGTTTTGGACAAAATCCTCAAGGAAAAGCCTTTTTTTTGCTATTTCTTCTGACATCTTGCTCAATGTAGCGTTTTGGGGGGCTTCCTGCTGTTCGTGGGTGGGTTGCGGCCGGGGTCTCTGTCGAAGCACTGCTGCGACAGTCTAATCTTGATTGCATTTGCTTTTCAGGAAATCCGTGGTGGAAAACAGGAGTTATGATGATTGTTGATGACCTAGCTGCACAGCGCGCTTGGACCGAAGGCCGAGAGATATTGTAAGTATGAGATTTAGCTTTTTCGCTGTTTGGGGGTGTTGTCGCGTGGTTTTTTGCGGGTGGTTTGGCGCCGGGTCTTGCCTGGGGCATTCCTGGGAAGGTCTAATACCGGATAGAAGTGTTTTGGACAAAATCCTTAAGGAAAAGCCTTTTTTTTGCTATTTCTTCTGACATCTTGCTCAATGTATCGTTTTGGGGGGCTTCCTGCTGTTCGTGGGTGGGTTGCGGCCGGGGTCTCTGTCGAAGCACTGCTGCAACAGTCTAATCTTGATTGCATTTGCTTTTCAGGAAATCCGTGGTGGAAAACAGGAGTTATGATGATTGATGATGATGACCTAGCTGCACAGCGCGTTTGGACCGAAGGCCGAGAGATATTGTAAGTATGAGATTTAGCTTTTTCGCTGTTTGGGGGTGTTGTCGCGTGGTTTTTTGCGGGTGGGTTGGCGCCGGGTCTTGCCTGGGGCATTCCTGGGAAGGTCTAATACCGGATAGAAGTGTTTTGGACAAAATCCATTAGGAAACACCAGTTTTGGCACTTTTTGTAAGTTAGGGTTCGTTAGGGTTAGCCCTAGCAGCAGGATTGCATGTGTTTCGGGGAGTTCTATTGCAACGCAGTTCTGGTGTTTTAGAGCACTGTTGGAGCGATGCTGGCTATGGATACTTTTGCTTGCTTGCAAGTGGTTTGAATACAATCCACGGTCTGTATTTGGGCCTACTGTTACTTTCAAAGTACGTTTTGTCACCATTTTTCTGCTAGGCATCGTTTTTGGAGATCTGATTGGGGGTCTTCTACATTTTTGCGACTGGCTTTAGTAAGGGTCTTGGTGGGAGCATTGCTGGGAAGGTCTAATTTTGTTCTAAAACACAGTTTACAGTACACCTAGCTTGAGGGGAAAGATCCGCTAAATTAATTTGGCCATACTTATTTATCCTTAAAAAGGTGACTCAGACAGATTACGCAATTTCAAAAATATTGTACTGTCTATTAGGAAAATCAAAGTGTGACTTTTTGCACCACACAGCGTACATACCTTATATTTATTTAGCAGTGGTATTGTAATAGCACTTCGTGTTTTCCGTTCAATAATTACAGGCCGGGTTTCAGTCAACATCCGCCGGGCAGGCAGTGGACAGGGTGTCTTCTGTCAGTGGTCACTGGTCACCAACATTGATGGACGAAGCGTCAGCTGAAATGGAGGTGTGCCGCTAATAAGAGGAATTGTTTGCTGCATGCAACTTACTTACCAAATTCAACAGGACAACTCCAACAACATACAGAATACAGATACAGTATCCATTGTTTTCTTCTATGAGTGTGACTGCATGTGGTTAGCTTTAGTTTGTACCCAAAGATTTCTTTATCTTCAATTATTGTTTGTCCATGCTGTGCTTTTTTTTTCTTCTCTCAACAAAACCTACCCAAAAAGAAACCCCCATTCCCATCCATTTTCCAAACCCTAACCCTCTTCCCCCGGGCTGTGTTGTTTTGCTTGATGTCTGACTAAAATGACATCAATAATTCCACACACTTGCTGGGGAGGATAAGGTCATAGCAACAGGCTGGTGAAGGAATACGAGGATATCTTCTAGACTTACTCAGCTTCAGTACTATATCTTCTAGTAGTAGGAGCCAATGTCAAATAAATTCAACGCAAGTACTAGTTATACTTGCAAGCAAATACTTTACCATTTGTTAGGCTACATTATGGCACTGTTCTAGTGTACTGTCACCTGCTATATTCTCGATCGTACCGTAACCGTTGTAATGCTACAGTAAGGACAAACCAGGTTTCGTTTTCTTTTTTTCCATAGGCATGCAACTGCCACTGTGTCACACCACTAGTACCACCGCAATGAGGAAATTTCACCCGCCCAGGATTGCCAACGTTAATCCCCATTTCACGTGGAGCCAGCCCTGGGCCTAGCCCTAATTTCTAACACAAATTACAGGTAAGATAAGCGTTTGGTGGGAGGTAGTATAATGGAGTATTATTTAGGACTAGACGAGAGATTGACGGTAGTACTACTAAAGTCCTACGACTGTTCAGGAAAACAAACTTACTGTTACACCCCCGTCCCCCACCCACCAGACTGAAAAGCAGTAAAAAACAGGTATGGTCAGATAAAGTTTAAAAATGTATATTTATGTAGCCCTAACAAAATAATCTCCCTCAAGACCCACCCTAACCCCAACGATTGTCTTTGAAAAGTCCCAAAAAGAACCCAACTCCCAAATCCCACCCCCCAAAAGTCTCTAAAAAAAGGGCAAGGGACACTCCACTACTGGAGGGTGCTGGTGCATTTTGCGGCATGGGCATCATACTCCTTGCGGAGGGTGGCAAGCTCGAAGCGGAGGTCCTCCACCAAGTTCTTATAGTTATGGACCTCCTGCTCCAGGTAGGACATTCGGACTCCTAGGCGGCGTTGGCGTGCCTTGCAGCTCCTGTGGGGGGCAGCTGGTCTTTCTGTTGCTTGGCGGTGGCGGTTGGCTTTGTTAGCCCGGCTCCGTCCCGCTGGAGCACTGCCCGTGCTGGCGGCCCGTGGGGTCACGGAGGAGGATGCAGCTGTCCCAGTCGAGGATGTTGTGGTTGCACCGGTCGACTGCGTGTCCTCCTCCTCCTCCAGGGCCACCAGCCGCCGATATTCGGCGACAGTGGCATCCAGCCTCCGTTGCCGGGCCATTCGAGCCTGCTCCCTCCGTGATGTCGATTTGGAAGGAGCAACTATATGAAGAAAGAAAGACATAGTCTGTAACCAATGCTCCTTAGCATTAATAACACAAAGTGATTGAGCCGAAAGTTGGGTCACAGTACAAGTAGCAAATTGAAAGCACAGTACATAACTATTGAGGACAGTATCTATGTAACCTCCCACTTCTGCATCCTTGCTCTAACATTAGTGGTAGTTTAATGAACAAATTCTACGACCACTATGGACTTCCATTACAGTCAACTATGACAGTACACCAGTCTTATTCTTCTTCTTCTCTCTTGTTTAGGAAAATTGGCACGTTATCTTATGCAAGCCGGCAGAATGGCAGCACAGTGAACTTGCACCCGAGAAAAACAGTTGCACACCATGATAAATGAGACAGACTTGCGTTACTGTACCGGTCCAGTACATGCAGGTGGTGAAGCTATTACTTTTCTATTACAGGTGGCACTGAGAATACTCTGTTACAAGGGCTACTGCTTAATTAATTTACCTTTCACCCTACAGTGCAAATGAGTACTAGAAAAGGAAAATGAAGAAGCTAAATAATTCGATTATCTATCACTTCACATGGGACGTATTTGATGACATATGGGATGACTTTAGGTGCTTTGCTTAATATTGAGTGAACAGTGATACACCCACACATGAATGACGTACTACAACTAAACTAAAGTTATTAAGAGAGGTACGGAGTGTCCACCGTAATAACCAGATATATGCTGTGCTTGCAGTTGCAATACAAAGTACTGCTACTATTCATGGTAGTATTGGACACATTTACAATTTCTTTTCCTTGCCTTCCCTACACTGGAACGGACGTGCGGGTGCGGTGGTACATGCTCTTCAAGGTAACACTTAGTTCATCCAGCGACCATCTACTCTCTCTAGATACACATGTGCTATCTAAGAGTCAGAGAAGACCATGCTCCAGGCATCCATTCATTCAAAGTATACGCACACATACAGTTTCTGTTTCACCCACCCAGGCTGCTGTCCTTCCACCCATCCTTGCTTCATCATTGACCCAGCCATGCACCATACCATACTCTTTCCTTCCCAGCCACCTCGGGGGCCAAGCAAACACATATCGTTCTTCTTTGCCAGCCATCATACAATTTCGCGTCCCACTTACTTACACCCTTCTTTCGCTTTTCGTTCATCCCATCCATCACGTTCATCTAAGAACTTATTGGGATTCTTCTCACCAAAAACTTCACAGCTAAGTCGAAGTACATTTCGAGGAGGCTACTACCTGGTTGATTTGTAATACACCCGTGCAGAAAGCACACTATGCAGTCTTCAATCTCAATAAGTAAGGAATATATAGCTTACCTGTTCCCGCCACCACCGTGCGAACCCCCACAGGACCGTCCGCCGGCTCTTGCACCGCCTCCTCCCCAGAGTCCTCCGAGTCCTCGCCCAACACCGCCACCTCCGCGCTGACCCCGTCACCAGATGTTCCACCTACAAAGTACATTTAAGAATGTTAGAATACACCACTCACTACTATATAATATTTGGTCTAGGAGTAATAAAGAAATGTTAAAAAAACAGAATACAATGTAATAATTTGTGACTGTCTACTCTAAAGTAAAAATGTCCCTTTTTCCAGGGAAGGCTGTTGTCTTGCTGCACTTTTATGCACAACTGATGAATGCTTGCTTTTTATTTTTAACACGCACCACTTTTTCTCCTAACAGACAGAAGCTTGACTTCTAAGAACACGACCAGGATCAAGTTCAAACCAGGTGAGAGCTCGGCTCGACCACAAGAAATGTGTCCAATTAATCGTCAGCACTAAGCACTTTTCCGTTTTCAGTTAAATAGTTTTATGACAAAGTACATTTTAATAAATGTGTTTACTTTTAATAAAGCTTTTAAACTTAAATAGACTCTGTGGTTTTTGGTCCTCCAGACTAGAGTGGATGAGCTAAAGGTTTTGGAATTTTTGCAAGCATGAGTGCCTCTGACACTTCTTGACTGTGACTCTGTACTCTTGTCCTGCGTACGATAATCTAGAGATCATTGGGGATCAATCATCGGTGACTTCGGGAGCTAAATGACTCTGCCACACTATCTAGTCAGTAAGGAGACAGTGCATAGAGCTATTGCTGAATAGAATGGGAGTCCAATGGAATTGCCAAATGTCCAATCTTAGTTAGCTATACAGACAGACTAATAAGAATAATCTAGTAATACCACAGGGAGTCATATTCGAGGCAGGATAAGAATTTATATCCAGTCTACAAGAAGATCAAAGACGATTTAGAAAAAATCGAATGAGGAACGCTAGGAAAAAATAGGTACTCTTTATTAAAATTAAAACTTAGTGGGGCCAGCAAAGGAGCCCTCGCCTGCCCGATCCTGGCCTGCATCCTCCTGAACAGCACCCTCCTCCTCCTGTGTCCTCTTGCCCTTGGGGGGAGCTGATGTACAACATGAAAGAAAGAAAGACCAGAAAACATGGATGAGATTTGTCAACCAAATCAACCATTTCAAAAGAACAATAACAAAATATTTTGGAGAAATAGCAAATAGATAGACAACTATTCCACGGGATCTATCTCATGTGGTATACTACGTTATTCGTATTGCCTGATTTGCGGACCGTTGACTTAGAAAGTTCCTATGTAACTCAATAAACAGACTACTAAAGAGGTTTGCCTAGGCCTGGCAGGCAGCAGTCCGCAGCACGCGAAGTGACAGACAAAGTCCATCCTGCTTGCAGATCAGTGAATACTCAAACTATCAATCCACCCACCACCACCACTATTTCTTCTTATAGCCATGTGTCTAAAGGAAGGACTGGACTTCAGTCTTTTGGGGCTGATTTAGAAGTCCCTTGCGGCTCATTTTCCTCCATTGTTGTGTGACTTTTGTGACGCAGCGGCAGAACAAAAGACTCCCCATGGTGTTGGTGCGGCGTATATATTAAAAAAAACACATATGGGCGATGCATCACGTTGTAAAGCCCTGCGCCATCAGGGGGCGTTCCGGCGCAAGGGAGGGCGTACCTGCGCAGGAACGAATCCTAAAAGTGGCTGAGGGAAATCTACAAGATGTCAATCAGTCACTTTTAGGACAATGATGCATGACTGAAACCCTGCGCGCTTGAAGCCGACGTACGGCTTGATGCAGCATTGGGGAGATAGGGTACCCCAGAGCATTGCTGGAGCTGCGCCATCGTTGGCACGCAACTCCAGCAATGCGCCGCCTTTACGGCACAGATGCGTAAGGCTTCTGTGACGTTTTGGGCCAATGGGTGGTGGTGGCATGGCACACAATTACTGCCGCATCCCTGCTACTTTGCAGGGATGCGCCGGTAATTGAAAATATGACCCTTAGTGTCTAGCATTACGCAGTTCTTATCTTTACACTACACTCATACATAATTTCTCAGGCCAATGAAATGAACACAAAATACAAAACAAATAAGCATAGTAGCAAGCAAGGCTACTGAGAAGGAGAGCAGTGCACCTGAAATGCATAGAAGATTTTGTAATATAATTTACCTACAATGTAATCGGCAGCATTATTGCTCTTGGTAAAGAACAAAGATTTGCAAATAACAGAGCCGGATAAAACAGAGTAGTGATGAATAGCTACTACTACTCACCAAGCCCGGGGACCTCTACGCCGAGCGCGTCCAGCAAGTCCCGTTCCCGGTCCATGACATCCGTCCAGCGGTGGGTGGCCTGGTTATAGGTGCGCCGGACCCCAGAGAGCTTAAACATGGCCCGGCACACCTTCTCCCACCGCTTCCGGCGCTCCCGGATGCCATAGCCGGTTGCGATCTTGCCGCCTCCCAGGATCGTCTTGGGGAGGCGGCGCTGGGGTGGAAGATGAGTGCGGCCACCTCCTCCGCGCTAAAGATCTCCCGTGGCACCACTTGCTCCCCCCTCAAACGCCCGCACGGGAGCCGGGCACGGGTTGCGGGACCCTTCCCCTTCTCAGGGTGCTTCCCGGCTCCCTTTACCATGGTCTGGGCAGAAATAAAGTTAAATGATAAAGAAGAAATAGAATAGTGAGGAAGAAAAGAAAAGAGTTTAAAAACGTAGTTTAAAAGTAACTAAAAGTAGCTGAAAACACAAAAATATAGAGCTTGAAAAATAGAGGGATAGATAATAAGTAAAATAGATCAAATAAACTTCAAACAAGCAAAGGATGGCAGAGATTCAGAGAGGATACAGAAAGCATGCCCAGAACCATAGCAATGAATGAGAAACAAGATGGCCGCGCCCGTTCACGACCGCGTGGGTAAGTTCGCGCGAGATTTTCCTCGCGAGCACGCGCGAAATTGTACTAGCGAGCAGCACACTTTGCGAGATTACACATAGCGGCCGGAAACGGAATTACGTCACGCAAACAAGATGGCCGCGCCCGTGTACGACCGCTAGGGTAACTTGGCAAACGTATAGCTACAAGCGCCTCGCGAACACGCACAAAACCACGCGAACATACACGTCGCAAAAAAAATTAGTGTATTCGCAAGCATTCGCGGCTTCCGAAATCGATCTCGCACGGATTCGCGCCCCAAAAAACGCGCGAAATTGCAGAAAAAACGATTTTTGCTAAACTGAAAGCAATGAGCAGGTGCAAAAGTTCAAACTTAACATTAGTAACATTCACTGTAGTGCTTCCTGAGGGGCCCCTCTAGAGTTTGCAACTATTCTATGACCCTGCTATGACCCAAACAGCAGGCTCATAGAATAGCTACAAGTAGACCATAAAGGTCCTGTGAAAAATAATTTCACTGCAACAGAAAGCAAATTACAGATAAGGAAGGAAGCAGGTGCCAGCCAGACTGGAACTTTCAAAATAACTGACACATTAATCAACCCCAAATTAATTCATGGCAGTTGAAGTAGGGGAGGTGTGCTTGCTTTTTTCACCCCCCATAAACTACAGTGATAAACAAACCTAATGGGTGGCAGTGAGGATGTACCAGAGGGTGGCATGGGTGTCCCAGAGGGTGGCAGTGGTGAAACAGAGGGTGCTGTGAACCTGTGATGATAAACCAGACGTAGAAACAACATAGTCGCAGCCGTTGCGAGCTGAAAAGTAAGTTCGCAATTGTGAAATTGTCCCAAAATCGGCGCGAACGATCGCCAACACAAAAAACGGGAAAATCCGCAAATCCGCGAGAGTTCGCGTATTTTCGCGGATTGCGAATCCGTAAATCCGCAAATTCGCGTACGCGAGATCAGCTAGATCTGCCCATGCTTAGACTGCCCTACTAAGCCAAAAACAAGTGGTGTATGGAATCGAAGCAAAAGGTTGGCCATCACATCGATGGGAACCACGGAGAAAGGAGGAAAAGTAGACTCTGCCTTCGAAAACAGTTCTCCCCCTTTCCAGATCCCTTCGTTGACTGTACTGACGCTGTTAGAGACAGAAACACATATACTCCTTCCCATGTGCTTGGAGAGTCAGTTTCAGAGCCATCAGGTGAGAGTCATGATTGACTCTGGAGCCACTGGGAACTTCATAGATAGTGGGTTGGTAACTGC
This sequence comes from Lissotriton helveticus, assembly GCF_964261635.1. Taxonomy (NCBI): domain Eukaryota; kingdom Metazoa; phylum Chordata; class Amphibia; order Caudata; family Salamandridae; genus Lissotriton; species Lissotriton helveticus. Next base: position 1,070,263,759 of record NC_136067.1, on the reverse strand, counting down.
TTTGTCTTTAGAAAGAGTGCCAAGAGACGTTCCTGAGGAAGTACTAGCCGTGGACGGAAAACCGTTAAAATCAGGAAAGATCACCGAACAAACAGACACTCTTGTGTTGTCAGTAGAAATACCAGAAGGACATCACAGAGAAGAACTAACACTGAATATTATAGAGGCGCCTCAATACGAGGTCATTTTGGGAATGCCCTGGTTGAGTCACCATAATCCTACGATTGACTGGAGGTCAAAGGAGGTCCGGTTTGCGTCCGAGGAATGCAGAGAGCATATGGTTTCCTCCTGTGTGACGAAAGCTGCGGTGTCTTATCTACCATTGATAGTGGCCACAGCGGCCGAAAAGATGGTGGTTTTGCCTCCACAATATAAGGCGTATGAGGAGGTGTTCAGTGAAAGTATGGCGGAACAACTGCCTCCTCATCGTCCTTATGATTGTCGGATAGACTTAGTGGATGGGGCTACTCTACCTTCTTGTCGTGTGTATTCCCTCTCTGTTTCTGCGACAGCGCACTTGAGGGAATATCTTGACCATTATGTGGACATTGGGTTCATCCGTCCCTCTAGATCCCCGGCCGCCTCCCCTTTGTTTTTCATCAAAAAAGCCAACGGGGAGTTGAGAGCGTGTGTCGATTACAGGGTGTTAAATAAGAACACCGTCAGAAACCGATACCCCTTACCCCTAATTTCTGTTTTACTGGATCAGGTGAAGGATGCTAGGATTTACACTCGGCTTGATTTGAGGGGAGCATATCACCTGGTCCGGGTTAGAGAAGGCGATGAATGGAAGACTGCCTTCAAGACCCGTTATGGCCTTTTCGAATATACTGTCATGCCGTTTGGGCTGTGTAACGCCCCTGCGGCGTTTCAGTATTTTCTGAATGATGTCCTGAAGGAGTTTGTGGATGTTTGCGCTGTTGTTTATATAGACGACATCCTTATTTATTCTGGCAACACCACACAACATCATGCTCATGTATCTCAGGTTTTGCAGAAACTAGGGGAGAACAAACTGTTTTGTAAACTGTCCAAGTGCTAGTTTAGTGTGTCTGAAGTGGAATTCTTGGGGGTGGTGCTGAGTCATGCTGGTTTACAGATGTCGGAAAGAAAGGTGAAGGCAGTGCAAGAGTGGGCAGTCCCGGCAAGTGTTAAGGAAGTGCAAAGTTTTCTAGGGTTTTCTAATTACTACAGTAGATTCATAGCACAGTTCTCTCAGGTGGCTGCCCCTTTGTCTAAATTGTTAAGAAAAGGGGTTCCTTTCCAATGGACAGATGTCACTGATGGAGCTTTTCAGACCCTAAAAGCCGCCTTTACTACCGCTCCGATCTTGGCACACCCTAAGCCGGAACATCCTTTCATTGTCGAAGCTGATGCTTCGGATGAAGCAGTAGGGGCCATCTTGTCTCAAAGGAATCACCTCACGGGGCAATTACATCCCGTGGCATATCTCTCAAAGTAGCTCAGCCTGGCAGAGAGAAATTACACCATAGCGGAGAAAGAACTGTTAGCTATTAAAAAGGCATTTCAGGAATGGCGTCAACACTTGTGGGGGGCTGCGTTTCCTGTTACTGTTTTTTCCGACCACCGAAATTTACAGTATATGAAAACCGCCCGCAACCTCACTCAGAGACAAATGAGGTGGATGCTATTTTTCTCAGAATACGACTTCGTTATCACCTTTCGTCCTGGGGCTGACAACAAAAAGGCTGATACACTATCCAGACAACATCAGGGGGAGGATTCAACAGAGATAACCAGACTTGAGTTCATTGTGGAACCAAAAAAGGTTTTGTGTGTGATACAAGCTGACTCGTTCTTGGATCGCATCAGTCGAGCAAAGACACCGGGGGAGTGAGTAGTGTGGGCCACCCAGGGGAGTGGTCGCACATTGAAGAAAGGACTCCCCTTTCAAAACACCAAGTTGTTTCTCCCAAATGATGCTACAAAAAAACTGCTTTTGAATGGTGTCACGATTCACAGTTGGTGGGACACCAAGGGGTGTGTAAGACTATGCAGTTGTTGCAAAGGCACTTTTGGTGGGACACGGTCAAGAAAGACATTGTCGCCTGGGTAAGATCTTGCAGCGAATGCGCTATGGCAAAAAATGAGACCGGGAAAAGGAAAGGTTTGTTGATTCCGCTACCTACTCCAAAAAGACCTTGGCAGACTATTGGTCTAGATTTTGTTACCGGTTTACCCCCGGATCAGGGTATGACCGCCGTTCTAGTGGTGATTGATAGTCTCTCCAAATTGGGTCATTTTATTCCCTGCGTGAATCTGCCTACGGCAGGACAGACAGCACAATTACTGATGTCCAACGTCATCAGGCTACACGGGGTACCCGAGGTCATCATATCTGATCGGGGTCCGCAGTTCATCGCCAGGTTTTGGAAGTTTTGGTGTCAGGCCCTGGGTATTCGTTCCTCTCTTTCTACCAGCTTCCATCCGCAAACAGATGGACAAACGGAAAGGTTGAACCAAACCTTGAAGAAATATCTCCGGTGTTATGCTGCGGATGCTCACGACTCATGGGTCTCGTTATTATGGATGGCTGAAGTGGCCTATAATAACGCTTGCCACTGTTCCCTGGGGGTGTCTCCATTTTGTGCTACTTATGGGTACGATGCTAAAATCCTTCCCATTACTATTCCTGGAGTTGTAGCCAATCAGCCTACTGTTTTGGGCCAGATGCGTAAGGTTCAGGCCATTCACAAGAAAATCAGGTCTCACCTAATAAAGGCTAAGAGAGAGTACAAGAAGTACGAAGATAGACACAGGAGACAAGGACCATCGTATACGGTGGGTGATAAGGTGTGGCTTTCAACCAGGAACATCAAATTTAAACTCCGCAGCATCTTTCACCCCAAGTTCATCGGGCCTTATGTGGTGGTGAAGAAGCTCAATCCTGTGGCCTATAAACTGAAACTGCCTGGTTCACTTCGCATTCATCCAGTGTTTCATTGTAGCCTGCTGAAACCCGCTTTCTCGGATAGACGCAGGGCTCCCCCCCACTGTGTTGTGTGATGGGGGCTTTGAATACGTGGTGCGGAGCATCAAGGATTCGAAGTTTCGGAGGGGTGTGTTGTGGTACCTGGTGTCGTGGAAGGGGTATTCGGTTGAGGATGACTCCTGGTAACCGGTATCCAACATCCATGCTCCTGAGGCTATTCGTTCCTTCCATCGAAGGTTTCCTATGCGGCCTGGTCCTAGTAGGCGCTGATGGGGAGGGCATACTGTCAGGAGCCGACTAAGCGCCTGCATTACAGCGCTAAGTGGAAGATAAGACTGTCATCTTATTCGGGCATGAAAAGACTACATTTCCCAGAAGCCTCGGCTGAGGCTACTTTAGACTGTGTGACACGCTTCCTGTTGCGTGTTATTCTGTGTTTAGGACTCGAGCAGGAGGAAGGAGGTCGCTTCTCTGCTGTATCGTGTTGAACTCCTGGGACGCTGCCGTGGTGATTTTCTGCATCAGGTAGGAGCGGTCCCCCGCCCTTCTTAGACCGTCGTTGAGCGGAGCGCTGTGGTGAATCCCACGCGTTGCTGTTTCTCGGTGCGCGCAGTGAAGGAACTGCCGCGCCTTGTCTTTTTTTGGGTACTCGATTGAGCGGAGCGTGGTGGTAGTCTACCACACGTTGCCGTTTCATAACTAGTATCGGAGAATGAGTAATGGTTGATTTGATTCAGAGTGAAGAGCGGAGCGGAGTGGTAGAGGGCACCACACGCCGCCGTGTCTTCTTGTACATTGAGTGTATTTCTGTCGACAATCTTTATTTCTTTACTACCTTGAGTAGGTGGTGCGCGGTGGCGGTCGCAGCTCCGTGTATCCAGAACAAGCGCTTGTTAAGGTGTGATCAAACTGGTTTCATAACACTTGCGGAGCGCGGTGGCGGTCGCAGCTACGCGTTGCCGTGTGAGCATACTGTCAAGTCTTGAGGAGGTTGTGCTCTTATGGTATTAGCCTATCATAATACTATTCAACAACCGTCCGTTTTTGTTTGTTGAACCCTTCCATTTCTTGTACCTGTGGACTACTTGGTAACTTGGTGTTCATTTACAAAACAGAGCGGAGTGCTGTGGTTTTTGCTTCCCACGCATTACCGTGGTCTGTATTTCTACACATCTGCTTCTATACTTTTCCCCCTCAGTCCAGTTAATCTTTTATGGTGGAAACCCACACCCGGAACTCCTTATTCCAAAAGCTTAAGCTCTTACTCAGGTATGATAGGAGGTATCTTGTCTGGTCCGTTTGTTTCAGTAGTAGATATGAGATTGATCTTAACCTATGTATATTCCATATAGGACTCAAGCATAACTGACAAGAGGGGGGTCAGAGAAAACCTATTGCCACGTCCTGCTTTTCCCCACAGGTATCTAGTGTATTAGGAAAGTATGTTAGATATTAACAGTGCTGTATGAACGGTGTTCTTATCTCTGTATGTTCTGTCGTTTCAGGTACTTCCCTTTCCCAGCTGTCCCCTTCCTTCCCTTCCCTGTTTATTATTTTGCATTTACCCCTCACCTAATGGCTCAAATCCTCTGTTGATATTTTATCAGAGTGTTTGTGACGTTTGGAGGTGGGCCTTATATTCGTCATCCGGATCCTGTGGAGCGTACCTGACAGATAGAACCAATTTTCAGGCAGCTGTCCAATGGCAGCTACGTTATGCTCAATGAGCACAGCTGTTGTGGCATGTTGCCAGGAAAAGGGTATCTAGTTAGTGTGTCATCCAGGGTCACTTGTTGTATGCAAGTATTGTATCCTAGAAGCAAGACAGACAGGGAGACGGCGTTATGGCCTTCACTGAATATCTCTTCTATACGAATTGATAATTTAAGCAGAATGAAAGCCATTCTTTTACAAAAAACTGTGCCACTGACCTCGTCTAGAGAAACGTATGATCTGCAAGTTGCAAGGACTTCTGCAGAGATACATGCATTATTATCAACAAACTGCCCAGTATATTTCGCAGAGATGTTAAGTCAAATCTTAAATATGTCTGATACTAGTGACATTGCACATGTATTTAAGACGATTTTTTCGGGACTGTTAGCACCATTTGCAGCAGTCCTCTGCATTTTTCCAAATTTCGTGCACTCTGCGTTCGGCGGCCTGCCTCTCATCTTGGGACTCGTAGCAGGAATTCTATTTTTATTCCTTCTACTCCGATATGGCAAGTCCAGTCACCAGTGATACCCAGACTACCATGGAACAAGCCCTCCTTGCCATGAGGTATCGTGAGAGAATTACACAGATTCTTGGCTTGGCTCGTTTAAGGGATCTGAACACAACTTGGTTCCTTTCGTTCAGACCAATCTGGCAAGATTGCATCTTACCTGTTCTGCGATGACTGCTTTGCGGAGAGCAATGCGTGTTGGACATATGTCTTACACTTCCATCAGTCCTGCCATCAGATGTTGACGCTTTGCTAAGTCCGGTAATGACTCATGGATCGTGTTACCCCTAACGGCTGCCCATTCTGATGACGGCATTCATTGAGGTCTCACCGGCAAGTCTAACTGAGGGTGGGATACGTGACACTACAGGCACACAGGTACCACCTACTGCGGACATTGCTAATGCATCAAACGCTGACGGCAATGATCCTCATCTATGCACATTTGACCTGCTAACTGAAGTGGTTCCACTTTCTCCTACTATGGTAGACGGTTTCTTTGCCAGCCTAGATGATCTGATGTTTTCTCCTGACGCCGAGAATAACATTTGATTCATGCACACAGCGTTCCCTGAACTCCGAAATTCGGCCTTCGTTTTTTTTAAACAAACCATCTAACAATTTGAACTTTTTCCAAAACAAGATTTCTTTTTGAAAACATCATAATGACAATATTTGGCCTTGTCCTAAAAACGAAACAGGTTAAATATTATGCTATGGGTTTATCTCGACTTTTTTTCTGTACCTTAAAGAGACATTTTATGAATGTAATTTCGTCTTTCATAAATGTTAGAATATATGCTCTCATGCTAGGCTTCATATCGGTTGAGACCTATTTTTTCATACAGTTTATATTCATTTCATGTGAACAAACCTTTCAAATACAATTTGTATTTTGGGTGGGATTGTAAACACTTGCCTTAGATATGTTCAGTGCTTATACATTTAGTTTTATTGAACTTAATATCGTGGAATCTAGGACCCTAGTGTAATTTTCCAGATTCATGCCCATATATAGGTATGAATTACACGATCCTTATATAGGCATAGAAATCATGACCATATTTAGACTGAGCCTATGCAGCCCAAATACGGCATGGCTACTTCCACTAGGTCCTGAGAATCAACAAAGATTTCTCAGAAAAAAACCGCCTTCAGCAGCTAGGTACTTCCCCTTGCCTGAATACCAATTTATCTAGGAAATCATGGAGTTTTCAAAGAACTGAGACTTTGATGACGTTATTATGTCCAATCATACGTCAAACTCTGCACCTTCAATGTATAAATATGCCTACATTTGTCCATACAAACACACGGTGGTTTGGAGCAGTTCGACTATCTACTTGCCCTACGCGCCTTGCAGCATGAAGTGCCAAAGGAAGCCGACCCTCCAGCGGACGCACTGAGAGACGCTGTCTTTTCTCCTGCCGAGAAATCCAGCTCCAGTCTTTCCAGGCTACCCTTGCGGGTTGCTGGGAAATCGAGTCCTGAGAGAGAGATACAAGACCTCCTTCATTCTAAAACCAAGGTACGGAGCTGATTAGACCCTTAAGAGAATTCTTGGAATACATTCTTGGCAAAGAATACTAAACTTAAGCTACACCTCACTTACCTCTTCCCTTGTACTAGACTCAGGTCAGGTACAACGGGGTAGGCGTATTTTAGAAGCACCAGTTGAGTACTTTTAGTCATTATTTTATCACTGTATATATTATATGTTATTTTATATGGCTTAGAAACCATACCATGCTTTTACAGTACTACTTTATAATACTTTTCGTATTATATGCCTTGTTCTTTATAACCAGTATTACTATTGTAGCGGTACATTTCTTATGCTTGAGAAAGAAGACTGTTCAATAAATACTTTTATTGAAAACGCCCGTCTCTCTATTTCTCTGCACCTCTGGTGAAACGAAGCATGCACGATTGACTGAGTAAAATAGTTATCTATTGTTTCCGCGACTCAAGTTCAAGTTCAAGTTCGGGCATTTGTATAGCGCACTGCTCACCCAGAGGGTCTCAAGGCGCTTGGGGAGGGGTTCATTATTTGTCGAATAGCCAGGTTTTAAGTTCTTTTCTGAAGGAGATGTGGTTTTGAGTGAGTCGGAGCTGTGTGGGGAGTGAGTTCCAGGTCTTGGCAGCAAGGAAGGAGAAGGATCTGCCACCCATGGTGGAATTTCAGATGCGCGGGACAGCGGCGAGGGCTTGATTGGACAATCTTAGTTGTCTGGTGGGTTTGTAGAAGGACAGTCGAGTGTTGAGGCATTCGGGTCCTAGATTGTAAAGGGCCTTGTGTGCATGGGTGAGAAGGCGGAATGTAATTCTTTTGTTGACGGGAAGCCAGTGGAGGACTTTTAGGTGTCCGGTGATGTGGTCTTGGCGAGGAATGTCTAATATGAGTCTCGCTGATGCGTTTTGGATGCGTTGTAGTTTTTTCTGTAGTTTTGCTGTGATTCCGGCGTATAGTGTGTTACCATAATCCAGTCGACTCGTGACCAGTGCATGGGTGACGGTCTTTCTTGTCTCGAGGGGGATCCAACGGAAGATCTTTTTGAGAATGCGAAGTACGTTGAAGCAGGAGGATGAGACTGCGTTGACTTGTCTGGACATCGAGAGAGATGAGTCTAGGATAAAGTCAAGGTTACGTGCATGGTCTGTGGGTGTGGGTGCTGTGCCCAGGGCGGAAGGCCACCAAGAGTCGTCCCAGGCAGAGGGGGAAGAGCCTAGGATGAGCACCTCCGTTTTGTCTGAGTTGAGTTTTAGGCGGCTATGTTTCATCCATTCGGCTACTTCTTTCATGCCTTTGTGGAGATTGTTCTTGGCGGTGTTAGGGTCTTTGGTGAGGGAAAGGATTAACTGGGTGCCGTCGGCATAAGAGATGATGTTAAGGTTGTGATGGCTCGTGATGGAGGCGAGTGGACTCATGTAAACGTTGAAGAGGGTGGGACTGAGTGAAGATCCTTGTGGTATGCCACAGATGACTTCAGTGGCCTCAGAGTTGAATGGGGGAAGTCGGACTCTTTGAGTTCTCCCAGCGAGGAATGAGGTGATCCAGTCCAAGGCTTTTCCTTGTATGCCGATGCTGCTGAGGCGTTGTATAAGGGTGCTGTGGCAAACTGTGTCAAAAGCGGCGGAGAGGTCGAGTAGAATGAGGGCCACTGTTTCACCGTTGTCTAGTAGTGTTCGGATGTCATCAGTCGCAGCAATGAGGGCGGTTTCGGTGCTGTGTTTGGCTCGAAACCCGGATTGAGATGGATCGAGGGCGTTGTTGGATTCAAGGAAGGCGGCGAGCTGGCTGTTGACGGCTTTCTCGATGACTTTGGCCGGGAATGGGAGGAGGGATATGGGTCGGTAGTTTTTGAGTTCCGAGGGGTCTGCTGTGGGTTTCTTCAGAAGGGCGCTGAGTTCGGCGTGTTTCCAGCTTTCTGGAAAGGTGGCAGAGTTGAACGAGCAGTTAATGACATCTCGGAGATGGGGTGCGATGATGGAGTCCGCTTTGTTGAAGATGTGGTGGGGGCAGGGGTCGGTTGGCGAGCTAGAGTGGATGGAGTTCATTAGGCGGATGGTGTCTTCAGTGGTGATTGGGTTCCAGGCGGTAAGTTTGTTAGTTGTCGGAGTAGGGTCTGAGGGGGGTGGGGAGGGTTGAACGCTGGGAGTATTCTCGAAGCTGTTGTGAATGTCAGCAATTTTGTTGTAGAAGAAGGAGGATAACGCATCGCAAAGGTCTTGGGAGGGAGTGATGTCGTTAGATGCTGCGGTGGGGTTGGTGAATTCTTTGATGATGTTGAAAAGTTCCTTGCTGTTGTGATTGTTGTTGTCGAGACGATCCTTGAAAGCTGATTTCTTGGCGGATCGAATCAGTTGGTGGTGTTTGCGGGTGGCTGCTTTGAGGGTGGACATGTTGTCGGAGGTTGGGTTTTTTCTCCATGTTTTCTCCAGGGTTAGGCATAGCTTCCTGGATTTTTTAAGGTCATCATTGAACCAGGGAGCCTTTTTGCTGGCTGATTTGATCTGGTGCTTTTTCAAGGGCGCTAATTCGTCAGCACTGAGGATGATCCATTGCTTGAGATTGGTGGCCGCTTGGTTTGGGTCCTAGAGATTGATTTCTTATTCTTGGTAAACAAAGTTGTCATGCTTAAGCGGTTGTCAGAAATTAATCCCTTCTTGTGAATTCAAGAAAGTTTCTAGTGACCTCTGAGCTAGCTGGCACTCACAATTAAGTTTAATATATTCGGTAGAGACCTAGTCGACCTCAGTCCTACATCTAAACTACAGGATATATTATTCCAATGCGCAGAGCCTACTGGGAATATAGGAACTACACTACACTACTATGCCTATAGAAAATTAGGGAGATAATCTATAGGGAGTATGACCAGGTCTTGAGTGCTTTCCTAAAGGGCATCAGCTGAGAAATAGCCCTAAGGCTTTGAGAAAAAATATAATAGATGAAATATACAAAAGAACACAATTAGATAATGTTGAACATTAAGGCAGATACATAATCAGTAAGCCGTGTCGGGCTTACCCTTTTTATTTCTGTGTAAAGCCTGATGTTTTTTTCACCTGGAAAAGAATGTGTATCATCATCAATTTTCAACATTTTCTTTTCAGCACCACAAGGGACCAGTCTCCTGATGTTCCACTTCTCACCATCCTCAAGAATGTCAAGAACTTGCTCAATTTTCTTAGCATGCGAAAATTTAGAATCTCCCTTCCTTACCATTGTCCCCAATTTCACATGCACATACTTTCCCTTCACAAACTTACGGGACTTTCTCTTTAATTTACTATTATGTTTGTAGCAATACTCAAGTTGCTTTTCTCTCACTCTTCATGCTACATCCTCTGCGTCGTAGCCCTTGTAAACTCCACTTCTCATCCTCACAGGACACGCTATTGTTGCGGATTCCCTTCATGTAAGGAGCATGAAAGGAGATTTTCCTGTTGCTGAATGTGGCGTGGACCTATATATGGTTCCACAACATGCCCCTCAATTCATCCTTCCATTGTAATCTGTTCCTAGTGGCCAACTGCAAACACTCTCCTAGTACTCTATTAAATCTCTCAACTAAATTGTTTTCGCTGGAATGATACAAGGAGGTTTTATGATGACACATTTTGTGAGATTTCAGAAATGTAGCCATCTTCTCTGAAATAAATCGCGGACCATTGTCTGTGACATTTGCTTGCGGGATACGCCCTCTTGCAAACACCTCCCTACAAAATCCAATCACTATATCAGATTTTACTTCACTGACAATACAGGCTTCTGGCCACTTCTAGAAAAAGTCAACCATGACTATGGCTTCCTTGCCTCTCAGTTCACATTAGCTGAAAGGACCACAGACATCCAATCCACGTGTTCTCCATGTACTTTTGGGAGTTCTTATGGGCACAATTAGTGACTCTTTGACCACAAAGGATGTATCACTATTCAAGCATGCATCACAGTCTCTCATGTACCTTTTTATGTCCCTGTCCATTCCAATCCATCAGAAATCCATGAACATCTTGTGCTTCATGGCAATCATTCCCCTATGACCCTCATGCAACAGTGTAATCAGTTTTCCTTGAGTGGGATGAGGAACCACTAATGGCTCACCTCTGCACAAGATATTATCCTACACTGACAATTGTGTCTGTACTAGTTTATATTTCCCAAGCAGTTCATCAGCATTCCACTCCTTCCTCCAAACACTGGATAAATAGCACCTTACCTTGTCCAATTTTAAATCTGCATCAAGAGCACACTTTGATTCATTTTCAGTTATAGCTCCCTCAAATGGCAATCTCACTGTGACCACCATCCAATCATCCGCCTCCTGTTACCCCATGGCTTCATCAATACATGGATCAATTGGTAATCGTGATAGGCAATATGCCTCAAACATTTCTTGAACCAGAGACATATCTCATCTTGAAGGAAAACCCTTGAAGCCTAAGTAGTCACTTCGCTATCAAAGGAGTGGCTCTCCCTTTTTGCTTTTGTTTTAAATACATTCACAAGAGGCTTGTGATCTGTTCTTATTGCACGCTTGGTTCCCTATAAGTATGCCCTATAATGTGGATCCCTCCCTCACCAACAAGCTAATGCCTCCTTTTCATCATGGAGTAGCTGTCCTCAGGTCCCCTCAAAGTTCTTGAGGCAAATGCAATGGCACTTTCTTTCCTTTGATGTAATTGTAAAAGTAATGCACTTAGTCCATTTGCATTTGCATCGGTACACAGTACAGTTTTATACCCAGGATTGTACAACTTCAATATAGGAGCTTTGACTATCCATTCTTTGACAGTAAATCATAACTTTTCACATTCATTGGACAATGCCAATTTCTTCCCCTTTTTTAGAAGCAACCTCATTGCTCCCGGTATACCACCAAAATGATTAACAAACTTTGTATACTACTGAGCCAGTCTGAGAAACGATTTGAGTTGGTCTTTGTTCCTCAGACTGGGAGCAAGTTGAATAGCTTCCAACAATTTCATTTGGGTTTGATGTCCTCCACCACAATAACATGGCCCAAGTTCTCAACCTCTAGTACTGGAAACTTGAATCTGTCAATCTCCATAGTTAGCCCTGACACCTGCAGTTCCCTCAAAAAGTGCTCTAGAACACCACCATGATCTTGCTAGTTCTTCCCCTAAATTAAGATGTCATCCTGAAACACAGTGACATGATCTATTCCTTCCAGAACCTTCTGCATGGCCCGTTGGAAGACTGCAGAGTCAGATTCCAAACCAAACGGAATCCATAAATAGCTAAACACTCCTTGTGGTGTTATGAATGAAGTCAGATGCCTACTATCTGGAAGCAAAACAATCTGGTGATAAGAGTTTGACAGATCTAGTGTTTCAAAACACCTACCCTCCTCTAAAATGCTCAGGATGTGGTTTATATCCAGTAATGGGTGGCGGTCCACCCATATAGTATAGATGAGGTCGCAAAGATCAACACACATGCGGACCATACCATTGGTCTTCCATGCTAATATAATGGGACTCAGCTATTCTGATGCCTCTATTGGATCGATAATCCCTACAGAGCACAATTTATCTAGTTCTGCTGATAATGCTTCCTTCATGGCCATGGGAATTCCACTCACTTTATGGACTTTAGGAATTGAACCATCCTTAAGAATGATCCTATGTGAAAAACCCTTTAGATTGCCTATACTGTCCTGAAATACCTCTGGGAATGCATTATTCTATTTGCCTGCCTCAGTTATATTAATTACTATATCTTGTTCATGATGAATTGGATTTAGTGTTATTTCAAACTTCTTTTGGTTTCTCTATCCCAACAGCATTTTACCTTTTTCTACTGCATGCATTTTGCCCACAATAGACTTATTGTTAAAATTGTATTAAGATTCAAAGCAACCCAACAAGAGCAACCTCGTACAACAATAACCTACTGGAGTAGCATGGGTCTTTTCCAATTTCAAATCAGGTAATTTAAGGTATGTCTTCTTATCAAATAAAATGTAAGGTGAGCAGGAGTCCGCCCGCATATCCACACATACTCCTGCAATCATTACACTGCATTTGGGAAGCCTATAAGATTCCTGAACATTCAGTATCCTTTGTTGATCCATTTCAGTGTACAAAATTCTATTATGTGACACACCTACTACTAAAACTTCCTCATTCTCGGGTGACTGCTACCCAATCATTTCGATTGAAGTTTTGCCTCTTCTATCTCCTGTCTTATGCTCATTGATGTTAGCTTTGCATACTCTAAAGAAATGCCCAGACTTTTTACCTCTATAGCACCTGGCCTTTGCAGCTGGACAAGTTTCACATGTAGCCACATGCCTAAAACTCCCCCATCCGAAACAATGAGTTTTGTTCCTTCTTGTATAACCAACAGTAGACTTAGATTTGCACAAGTCTTTTTTCTTACTCACAACATTCACCTCTTAAAAACCTGCTTTACAACAATTGCCTTTCGACTCTTTACTATCTGATTTCAATACAGACTTACTCTCTAATTTTAACACTGAGATGTAGGAGGAGACAACTTCCATTTTGTGCAACAGCTATAGTTTTTTCCAGTGTGGGCTCACCTATGCTTAGTAATTTTTCTACAATTTTCTGACTAATAATGTTGATAATCAATTGATCTTGTATGATTTGATGATGCAAATACTTAAACTTGCATAATGCTGCTAACACCCTCAAACGTTCTACATACTGTTATATGTTTCCACCTGGCTGTGGACTCCTGGAAAATTATTCATGCCGTTCTACCTCCACATTTAGTTTTTGCTGTGGTGTTCAATTAAGGGTTTGATAGCCCTTTAGTATACATCCTCCTCCTCCTCATCTGCCTTCCCCTGAGTATTTGGAGATGGTAAGTTTCTTAAAATGTTCCTATACTCTATCCCCAAATTATGTTTGACTAATACCAAATTATGATTGGGGTACAAAACGTCATCACCAAGTGCCTCTAGGTATGTTTCAAAAGAGTCCTTCCACTCTTCCCACATTACCCATTGCCCAGGATGTTGATGGAACATTGGCGGTGCTATTACAGATGCCATAAGACACAGCCACTCAAACACAAGTCCAATACAAATAATTAAAATAATAAATATAGTCACCAATGTCTAAAACTGGATGCAATGTTCAATCAAAATAATAAAATGATAAACGCGGTCACCATAGTCTCAAACTGGATAAACAACTTTCCTCTGTAAAAGTGTGGAATTATTTTGCTGTTCCCATTCTCCTGCCTTCTTTTTCTTTGGTATGGAGTGTAATCCTTTATCTATTGTTACTACTGTGATTTTAGTAGTACTTCATCTATTATTGCTATAATTACTAGCAGGAGTGTAGTCCTTTGTCTGTTTTTTCTCCTCTGAAGCTCCTTCCTGGCAATGGGAATCTCCTCTCAACAGTAGCTCTATGAACTCACTTTCACTTCCCTTCAATACCACTGGAATTTCACACACAGATTTTTACAGTGAAAATTGTCTTTGCCTCACTTGCATGTTTTGGTGGCATGAAAAGGGCTTCCAGCAGAGTTAAATGAGTGAAAAGGGTTCCTGCCTTGTAAATTGCACACTCCCCTCATTAAGAGACTTCCAGCAGAGTGAATTGCTTCAATCAAAGTAAGCTCACAACTAAGATAATTGCTTTCCCCAAAATGCTGGTCAGTTTCAATGCAGCAATGCCCGATAATTAAATGATTCCTCCAACTTGTGACAATAATATGAAGATCAATTTCAGTGGCTGAACAGCGCTTGCCCTGTGCTTGTGAAATCTATTGTATTTAATTTAAATCTTAAAAGGGGCTGACACCCTGCCCTTTCTTATCATTGGTTGGTGTGCTTGCTACTTACTTTTCCTTTGTTACTATTGATTGTATCATGCCATTTCCTGTTTCTCTTCCTGTGTTCTTCTTATCAGTATCCCACAGCCCAAGTACTACCTTTCATCCGCTGACCTACTTTGTTATCTGTGAGCAAGCATATTTAGTGGCTGCATGTTATTTTGTCCTTTTGTCTCCACACTCCGTTTTGGTGCGCTGTACACTAGCTATCTGCATTACACAGAGACACATTCATTTTGATGTAAGGAGAGATAAACTAATGAACCCAGAATTAAAGGATGTTGAGCCACTTGCTGAGACTCAAACTTTGTTCCCCAGCTTCAAATTAGGCCACTCTAGCCATAATGCCACATCCTCTCCCACCCACCCTTCCCAGGGTGGGCACACTCATCCCGTTTCACAGTGCGTACATTTACCATATCGTCTTTCCAGAGCAGCCCACATGCTAGTCAATATCTTTAAAGCATTAATTGACAGTTCACAACATTACTAAGTCTGTTTTAAGCTCCAGTTTACATTCTCTCAAAACCATCTTTTTGTAGACTTTTCACCACCCTTCATTTACTCTGTGCACGTGACCAGGAGTTTGAAATCACTGTTTGGAATATGTAGGATTCACTGGCACTATTCGCTGGGGCACACTGACTCTCAACGCCAGTTTTACTACAGGTAATCACTTTGTTACGCACGCTTATATACTTTGACACGTCATTTATGTCATGGCTTCACTATTGCCTCCTTTTGTCAACATTACATGCATCACATGGCCAAAGGTTGCTTTATGATATCTCTCCACCCTTTTGTTATTCTTTAACTGCATCCAGGTACGTTTTTGTTCAGCACAGACTTGGGTGTTTTAAGTACGTTTGTCACTTTTACTTCAGTTAGCTCACATTTTATTTCAGGTAGTGTTCACCAGAGGCTTTGTTTGCGACCACATTTTAAATCATAATGCACACGCTGCGTATTCCTTACTGCTGAAGACACATTTAGGATCACTTGTACATGAGCTCCACATCCATGTTTGTGCAATACATGTTGCATGTTGGATCATGTAGTTGCTTTCAGTGGCTGTTCGGAAACACAGTGACTTTTGTGAATGATAATCTCTGATGCACTTTAAGTGGTGAAGGGCTTTCCTTAAAATAATGAGGTGTGCTATGTTTTGCATCTCTCTTTTCCACAGCCTGAGGACTTCCTCATCACTGTCAAAAATGAAACTCTTCGGTCACCGTTGTTCACCTTAACTGCAAGCTGAAAACACACTCATACATTCTATGAACATAGGATACTTTTGTTACTTCCCTTTTTTCAGCAAGGTTTAACATGCTCTCCCTCTCCCTCCAGAGCCGAACCTCAGCACGAGACCCACACAACTGGCATACCCCACCCGCACCCCACTTGTCCCTTCTGGGAATAACATATCTCACTGATGTTGTTGCATTTTCTGCAAATAACCTAACATCAAGTTACAGCCCATGGCTGCTCAAAGAATGCTTTCAAGCACCCAGGTACACAACTCAGGCTGTTACAGGACAACGTTGCTTAGGCCTACACCAGAGAGTCTCCTGGCCATATCTGATGTTCCGAAGCACAAGAAATGTTTTCATGGGCACAGGTCATATGTCAAGGATGCACAGAATGTTACTAGGGGTGCTTAAGGCATAGCTAAGATCCTTAGTCATGCTACTATTCTCAGTGGCCATGTGATACACTTAGGAACACAGGTCACACAGGAACACAGACCACACACCTAACCACCGAACCAATGCGCCCCACCACCACCCTCTGCTACTGGACCCCGGTCAGCACCGAAGACACCACCCGCACGATGAACACCATCCACTCCGGCTCCCCTACCGACCCCTGCCCCCACCACGTCTTCAACAAAGCTGGCTCCATCATCGCACCCCAACTCTGGGACATCATCAACATCTCCTTCACCACCGCTACCTTCTGGAAGCATGCCGAGCTCAGCGCCCTCCTGAAGAAACCGACAGCGGACCCCACCGACCTCAAGAATTTCCACCCCATCTCGCTCCTCCCTTTTCCTGCCAAAGTCATCGAGAACACCGTCAACATACAGCTCGCCGCCTTCCTCAAGACAAACGGATCCCTCGACCCCTCACAGTCCAGTTTCCGAGCTAACCACAGCACCGAGACCGCCCTCATCGCAGCCACCGATGACATCAGATCCCTGCTCAACAACGGAGAAACAGCTGACCTCCTCCTCCTGGACCTCTCTGCAGCATTCGACACAGTATGCCACCGCACACTGATACAGCGCCTCAGCAACACCGGAATCCAAGAGAAGGCACTGGAGTGGATCATCTCGTTCCTCGCCGGAAGAACCCAGAGAGTCCGCCTCCCCCCGTTCCTATCCGCAGCCACCGAAGTCATCTGCGACATACCTCAAGGATCCTCGCTCAGCCCCACCCTCTTCAACGTCTACATGAGCCCCCTCGCAGCCATCGCACGCCAACACAACCTGAACCTCATTTCCTACGCCGACGACACCCAGCTGATCCTCTCCCTCACCAACGACCCCGCCACGACCAGAGCCAGCCTACAGGAATGAATGAAAGACGTCGCCGAGTGGATGAAGAACAGCCGCCTGAAACTGAACTCAGACAAGACGGAAGTCCTCATCCTGGGTTCATCCCCCTCCGCCTGGGACGACTCCTGGTGGCCCCCTGCCCTGGGCACCACCCCCAAGCCGACGGACCACGCACAAAACCTGGGTTTCATCCTGGACTCCTCCCTCTCGATGACCAAACAAGTCAACGCCGTCTCGTCATCCTGTTTCAACACCCTGCACATGCTCCGAAAGATCTTCCCATGGATCCCCACCGAAACCAGGAAGACGGTCACCCAGGCCCTCGTCACCAGCCGACTGGACTACGGGAACACCCTCTACGCTGGAACCACAGCCAAACTACAGAAAAGACTCCAGCGCATACAGAACGCCTCCACACGACTCATCCTGGACATCCCCCGCCACAACCACATCTCCGCCCACTTGAGAGACCTGCACTGGCTCCCCATCAGCAAAAGAATCACGTTCAGACTCCTCAACCACGCACACAAGGCTCTCCACGACCTGGGCCCCAAGTACCTCAACAACCGCCTCACTTTCTACACGCCCACCCGCCAGCTGCGATCAACCAGCCTCGCCCTCGCCACCGTCCCACGCATCCGCAGAGCCACCGCCGGAGGAAGATCCTTCTCCTACCTGGCGGCCAAGACATGGAACTCCCTCCCCATCCACCTATGGCTGACCTAGGACCATCTCTCCTTCAGGAAGCAACTCAAGACCTGGCTTTTCGAGCAGTAACGGACCCCTCCCCTCCCAGCGCCTTGAAACCCTAGCGGGTGAGTAGCACGCTTTATAAATCTGTTTGATTGATTGATGTTCTCAGGGGGACAGGAAATATACAAGCATGTTTATGTGAGGGGGATAGGGGGAAGGGTATACATGTAAAGTATTCTAACACCTTTGGGTCAAGTTTGCAATAAAAAAAAGATTCCTCAAACTTGTTTTTATTGGGTTTACACAACAAGCATCATAGCATATGGTAATGTCTACAATCATTCCCCTTGTATGCAGCTTTCATAGAGCTAATTACTTGAACAGAGTATTGCGGTTGCTATGAGTCATATTGCCTCAGAAAGTCAGTTACAGATTACCATTGTGTTATATTCATCAGCTTCTTCTTAAGATAAAAATACATCACAGTAAAAAGGAAAGAGGAAAAAAAACACCAAGCTGGGTGTGTCCGACCCAGTCTTTATGTAACCCTGGGTGACTGGGTAATGCGTAGCTAAGCCTGTGATGTGCTCTAGTGTGAGACGGTATGCTACAGACAGGAAGTTAACCAAGGGTCCCCAAGAAAATTCTAACTTTTTAAAGGCATCTCTATAAATATCACTATGGTGTTCCATGGTTAGTGCCCTCCATAAGCGTGCCTGCCATTGCATCATGGTCAGAGCGACCTTTTGTTTCCAGGCTGCGGCCACAGCCGTTTTGCCCGCACCCAGACAAAGGCACATGATGGCTTGATCCGACGTGGTCTGATATTTTAGACTCGGGTCTCGGAGCCCCAAAGCACGAATTTGGGGGAATCTGGGATGGGATACCCTAGTATGTCTTTAATATGAGTGAGAATTTCATTCCAGAAAGGATGAATGGCAGAGCGATCACCAACAGATGTGATGGAAATCGTAGAGGAGGCCCCAAACTCTCCAGCCTAAGTCTGTTGAGTTGGGGAATATCTTAATGAGTTTAGTGGGTATAGGTACCAGTTGTATAGCACCTTCTAGTGGGCCTCCCGCTGCACCAGAGAGTGGTTGTGACGCAGTTTGTCTCTCCATTGAGCTTTCCCCTGCGTGTCCGTGATGTCCTGCCCAAGTGTACGTTCTCAAAAGTCAATGTAGCGAGGACAGGGGGATGGTAGTGTGTGTAGTAATAGTGTGTATAGGAAGGAGACAGCCCCTTTCATTGTGCCCGCCCCCATTAGGTAACGTTATAATGGTGTGGGTTCCCACGTCGCCCCATCCCTGATCCTGGGTTGCAAGGCCCAGTGGCATAGTAGGTGATTCTCTAATTGTTGCCCCTAAGGGTTCAATGCTAAGCGCACAGAGTAACGGGGACAGGGGGCAGCCCTGTCTTGTTTCCCTCCCCATAAATAAAGGGTCTGATGCTACCCCGTTTACCAGGACTCTAGCATACGGGGCGGTGAAATTAGCACAAATCATATTGATAAACGCGTTGTAGAATCCAAACAGGCGGAGGACTTGTCTGTTGGGAAACCACCTGTTTCCCAACAGACATTACCTGGGTCTCTGTCCTACGACTTAACCCTCCTTGCTTGCAGTCATACTTCTGCTGCACTTTTTTGATTCATGGACCACACCCCTGCAATAGGCTGCTTCTGTGAAGGACACTGCCAGTGTAGTATTGTGTTTTTTCCACCTTTTGCAAAGAAGCACTTCCTTACTTTCCTGTGAGTGCTGCACTGAGTGCCTTCAGGTCAGCTGTAGCCCTCATTTTGCATGGCCTGGCCAGCATCTGCAGTACTGATAACACAAGCACATGATGAGGAGTGATGAAGGATTGAAGAAGGGAGAGTTCTGCCAGAGATGCCTGCACAAAGAGCTCCCCTCATACGGATTACTGATAGGTCACTGCATCGGCTAGTCCTGCTGCCAGCTGACTCTACATGAACACAAGGTATGCCCACACCTTAACTCTTGTGTCAGTGCGAAGCAGGTGGCTTGTGTGCATCTGAAGGGGGTGGTGGTGCACGGCGTGTCATGTATTTGGGGAGCCAGCCTCTCCCAAGGATGAGAGGCAGCCTTGTGTGTTTCTGCAACAGGTCATAACGCTTGAACTGACATTCAGTAACTTATATTGCAAATCTATTTAATAAACTGCAGCTTACAACAAACAACAATGTATTACTAATCACATAGGCAAAACCTAATGCATTTACCATTTCATGGTTAACAGAGTTACTGCAATCTCATTTCAGTAATGTTTTATCATGCACGCAGCTAATACGTTCTAAAATCAAAGTGTGAGGGATGAAATGTACCATTCCAATAGGCCACTTTTGTAATGGCAGTTGATTACGCTTGATCACATCTTGGCAATTTATGCTGTGTCCTTAATAAGCTTCACTGCCTCATTTACAGAAGATAATAAAGTGCGTGTTCACCATTCCCTTACAATTAACTCACGGTTCACAACCTTTAAATCGACTACGTAGATTCTGGTGTATTTAGTCTCACACCGTCTTGACAGTAGACAGACTTCAGTATGTAAACCACTGTCACAAGTGAAGGAATCCACCCACAACAAGTTCTTGTATATATTAGGATGTATTGTAACAAGCTATGTGACATATCAGCAAGACAATTATTGCTGCTTTAGTGGCCGTTTTCAGCCAGAAAGCGGCGATAATTGTATTGCCCTATTAGCAAGGTCACGCTATCGCATGAATCCTTGCCTCAGCACCCTTTCCCTTAACGCCCAGCTTTGCATCTCTAATGCAAAGTGTGCGTTCCTCCCCAGAATAACGGTAGAAATGTCGCTAAGCGACATTTCTCCTATTATCAAGCCTCACGCTAACCTGCAGAGCGATAAGAAAAGTATCGCTAACCTCGGTTATCGCTACTTTTCCTTACGCCTGCTTTTCATCTGACTTAGCCATAATATCCTATGGAAGGTGAATATCATGGCTAAGTCTGCCCTGCCCTATCAGCAAGCATTTGCCAAACCTTGTGAGATTATCGCTGGATTTCCAGCGATAATCGCACATTTGGCAGCTTGCGCCTTGATTTTTCTCGCTGTTGAGATGAGCGTTGCTGATAGCACGCTATCTCAGCGATAAAAATCAGCGTTAGCCGGCGATAATTATCCTTGCGTTAAGCGCGCTGAGAGATAATTATCTCCGGTTCTTGCTGATATGCCCCATAGTCACCTACAACAGAACCCCACAGTGCGACAGCTTAACTGATTTCCTTCGAGCTCCACATTCTACATGGAACTCCTCAAGTACGTTCTACTCTTAAAGCTACCACAAGAATACAACACAATGCCACATGGATCACCGGACCTCTTTCTTAGTATAGAGTATACTTTCAGTGATGTAACAGCATTCAAAGGTCATGCATTTCAACTACGCTCCACAGGGAAGTTTTTAAGTTGGCTCTTTATAGGGGCGAGTACATAATAAGAATACAGAACATACCTTGATCATACTGAACAAATTGGGAGGCTTCAGTGGCCTTCTTGGTGTACATTTTCAGAACGTTGTCGTCCATCAGTGCTGCTGCCCTAAACAAGCTGAAGCACCCAGGGCTGCAAAGCACACAGCCCAGTACATGTTCAGAAGATTTCTGCAGCCAGTGGCCCACAGCATATTCAAACTTCTGATTCCAGACCATAGGACCTAAAAAACATATTAGTTAGCAGTTTTAAAAATATATGCTTATATTATTAGGAGTAACATTTGGAATAACAAGAGTATTCATAATACCAACTTCACAATGATCATAATACTAAGACAAATGTTGCAAATTATTACAACAGCAACTAATACAATAAGCCTGTAAAAAGTGTATGAGGGTATTGATGACTTTAGAGGGCACACATGAGTAGGACAAGTCCTTGAGAATTATACAAATGATGCTACTGAGGTGTGGTGACTTTAATGCACTATAATGCTCAGATTTATTTTTGTTTTGCTTCACCTAAATAACATAAATAGCAACAATTTCACCCAAAATGTGATATTTTCAGGTTTACCTTTCTGGGTGGTGTGATAGAATATCAAGCCCACAAATGGCGGACGGACTTCTTTCTGCCCGCCATCATCCCAGGGCTGGGGCCAACCCGCCTATAAGGCGGCGGTCCCACATATGTTACTACAATGCGGCTGTCACCATGGCGGCCGCAAAAGGCATTTTTTCCATTGCGGTGGGTGCTGCTGGCTGCACCACCGGCCGCAATGGCAACAAGCATTTACAATGCAATGGTTTTGCCTTTGTTAAAGTTAGAGCGATTGGCATTGCTCTTGACATTATTTTTATTTATGTTTTTTTTTAACATAAATAAATGGCATTGTCATTTACAATGCCACTAGCTTTATCTCTCGCAAATGACACACACCAACACCCACAGAGAGCCCCCCCAACACACACAAACCCCCCCCCACACACACACCCACACAGAGCCCCCCCACACACAGCCACACAAAGCCCCCCACACACACCCACACAGAGCCCCCCCACACACACACCTTCTGGCCCATGATCTTTTCTCCTCATCAAAATAACTGCCACACCCCTTTCTTTGTTCTGAAAATGTTAGGTAGCAAGCCATTTCAAATCCAGAGTCGGGCTAACGCCACCCCTGCGCAAAGCACAGTGAAGGGGCGCACGCCACAAACATGTGGGCCTGGCGTTCCGTTAATACCGAAACACCCACCCCCTTAATGAAAGTTGTGGCCTTACTTTGTTTCTACTGGGCCAAGGGGACTTCCAGCCCACAAACGTCTTTTAGCACAAAAAACCTTGTGTGTGTCATGGAGCTAGAGTTCAACCAGTATATCGGACTTGGGAGTGAGTCCGACCACCTAAATGGGGCCCCCACACCACATGAATGCCTCCTCAGATTCTCTCACAACGACCGGGCACAACTGCCCCATATCTCTCCAATCATACATTTCTGCTAAACGCAGCGCCCAGCCCTGAGGTCGGCGCCCCCTCCACAGGACATCGCACAGTGCGACCGCACCAGTGGCAATGCCCTAAAGCCGGCCCACGAGGGCCAGTGCCTGACTCCCGGCGCTGGTGCTTCTCCGCCTCTGACCCTGGCTCTGTGGGCTGCAGGCAGCGCCGCCCGCCCGGCAGCTCGCGCACACAGGCTGGTGGATTCTTTTCCGCCTCCGGGCAGCGTGTGTGGGGTTTTCTTTTCAACTTGAAGTTTCCTGTCAGTGAAATGAGAAAGGGGCGGGGAGGGGGCTGGCGCGGAAAAGGCTGCGCCGGGAGCTTGTTGCTTTGTTTTCGGAAAGCGCACGAGTGTTTCCCGCAGTCTTGGCGAGCTCTCTTCGCATTCAGTTTTAATTCTGTGTGCGAGACGTCTTGACTGGTGATGGCGCCGAGAACCTGACCCACATTTGAATGCACCAACAACCCTGATAACCCAGCTCTTTCTTTCTCCATTTTCTAAAAATGCCCTAAAGTGTCCTCCTTTTCGTCTTTAGACACGTCTACCCCGAACGCCCTGTCTTTAAATAAAAGATTGTATTGTCGCCTGCTTTTACCTCGCTCTATACAAGCAACGTTTAATTCTGCTCTGTAAGTTACTCGGTGCCTAATTTGACAAAGAATAATAACATTCGGTGCCACCCGAGGCTTACGGGTTTCATAGATGGGATCTGCAGAAGGGTAAACCTGTGTGACGGTATGTTTTGTGTCGGTTGTGGAACGGCAGAGAAAGCACGCAGTGACCTTGCCCAGAGAAGTTTGCCGTGAATCGTCTGCCCCGCTCCCGTGCTGCACCACCCCCTCTCCAGCTGCCTCTAAGATGGCGCGGCCGGGATCGGAAGCCGCGGATCTGTGCGTGATGAAGGGGCTGATGTGCCCGCGGCGGCGGCAGAAGGGAGGAGGGCGAGGCGCCTGGAAAATATTAAGAGCAGCAGCGTGTGACCTCCCGTGTGGCTGGCTGCCATGGCCGGCTCATCCCCGGCAGCAGCTCCTGCGGGGAGGGAGGGCGGGAAGAGGCGGGGGCGCCCACTCCCGTTCACCGTACAATGATGAAAGCAGGATGCGCGCGTGTGTGGCGCACACACCAATGGCTTTTAAAAGGGAACCGGCAAACATTTCGCTCACCTTCCGCACCCGACGCTTGAGCAGTGCCTCCGCTGCAAACACTCGCTCCCCAACAGCCGAGAGCTCCATGTCCGTCCCGTTCCCTACAGTGCCGGCAATGCCGGACCAGACTCGGGGGCGTTCCCGGCGTCGCGTGACGTCGGCAAAAGCCAAAGAATGTCGGGAACGCCCCCGTGTCTGGTCCGGCATTGACGGACAGGCCCCTCGTCCAATGGCAAGGCTCCATTTACGGAGCCAGCCAATGAATGAGGAGGGCCGACCCAAAGCACACTACAATTCTCATCAGGTTTTCGCCTGCGCGAAAAAGATGCGCAGAGCGCATCTTTTTGGCGAGGCAAAACCTAAAAAGGCAGGTTTTACTTTTCCCTGTACTACATAGGAGGCACCATGTAGTGCCTGCCACATGGTGCAGGGAAATTTAGGGGGGAACCTATTCCCCCAAGTGCCCCGACGCAAGTGGGGCCTGCAACAGGCCCCTAAAGATCATCCCTGACAGCCTTTCCATGTCTGGTGAACTGCCATGGAAAGGTTGGTGGGGAGCCAGCATCTTAATCTGACTGGCGGTGCCTGCTAGGCACCGCCGGCATGCATTATGTGCCAAGAGCCTCCGCAGCACCGGCCTGGTCAAGGAGCCTGTCAGATAGGTGGCAGTCGGTGTTTTCGACCGCCACGGTACCGCCCGCCATCATAATGTGGTGGGCGGAATTGGCCTCACGACGGCAGTGAACTCGGCACAGACAGCCTGTATATATATATATATATGTATATATGAAAAATTAATCCAGGAAAGAAAGCAAGATTCCCTTTCGGCGAACTGCTAACCAGGAACGGACCACCACAAGGTTTTGAAGTTTCTTAGTGCATTTTATTCCAGCCTTCACACAACATGACGCGTTTCAACCGAGTTTCCCCGGCCTTGATCACATGACGTGATTAGGAAAAATTTCACACATAAATACCATGAAAACAACTTAGAGCCTCCCATCTTTCACATAGAGAGGGAAAACAGACTAAGTCAATTATAAAGTGCATAATGCAAAATGTGCAAATCAGAACATCCAATAAATTTCCTTTTAAACAGTCAATGTTACAATAACACATATATAACACTGTTGAATGCATAAAAAGTTAAAATCTTATTGAAATTAATTGGACCACAAGATTATTATACATGGTAATCTTAATCAAAAAGAAAATCCGGGGCAAGTGCCCAAATTCTGATCCACATTTACGATTACTTATATGACAAAAAATTGTTAATCATGGTATATAAGTACCCAAAGTGAAAATAGTGAAATGTGGCTACTTATAGCCATACATTGTTATTAAAAATCAGATGATATTGGGGATGCCAATATTAAGCAAGTCTTATAAGCGCCAAGCAAAAAGATACAAAAGTTCATCTCCT
The DNA here is from genome assembly GCF_964261635.1 of Lissotriton helveticus. Lineage (NCBI taxonomy): Eukaryota > Metazoa > Chordata > Amphibia > Caudata > Salamandridae > Lissotriton > Lissotriton helveticus. Next base: position 1,070,238,435 of record NC_136067.1, on the reverse strand, counting down.
GGATCAAGTATAGCAGTAATGATAATAATAAAGGATCAGCTAATACATGAACATATATATACACACACATATGAATTATAAATACGGCTTTCCTAGTGGGATCATTATTGATTATCTGAAAATAACTAGTATTTACAGGAAATAATAAATAGAAACTAGAAGTCCTCTGCCAGATCGTCATTAGGTCAAATTACAAATCAATTTTTTGCAATTCATTTTTTGCAATAAACTGAAATTCACGTTAAAATTCATTAATATCAATAAATATGTTACCCATAATATAAAACCTAAATTCATATATTTACACACACACACCTTCGATTTGCACTAGAAGACCATTATTATATCAAGGATAGACAACCCAAATGTGGATTGGAGAAAGGATACAGGCCTGACGTTGAGCCCAACATCAGATATATGGACAAATCAAAGTCACATATAGCAGGTATATTTATAGAAAATGGACCAAATCTTCACCCGTATTAAGACCATTGGGTATCTTTGTAATAAGTCTAACTATATATATATATATATATATGAGGAAATACTCGTCAGACGCCTCCCGGCGTCACCGATCAGAGATTGGAAATCGGATAAATGACGAAGAATGGAACCCAGGTCTGGTGCCAAAATCAAGGTGTCTTTATTCGTGCAAAATTGAGCTTAACAAGCCGTCACGACGCGTTTCGACAGTGTCCACAGTCTTGATCACATGATATATATATATATATGCAGAGAATCCAACAACGACTCCAGCAGTCTTAAACTGTTCGCCGAACATGGACGAAAACCCAAGGTAAGTGCTTCAAAATCTTTTTATTCCTGTATAGTCAAGACGCGTTTCGCAGCAACGGCCGATTGTTCACTCGACATGAAATGCTAACATTTGGGTGCTTTTAAAGTGCTAGTGCATGATTTCAAAAGTGACCACGTTACCGGCAAGATGATAGAACTGGAAAACATCCTTGCCCTGCATACAATGCTTAATCATAAAAACTGTATATAGATCGTTTTTAAATTGTTATTAAATACATGGGTATAAGATACATCTAAAAAAAAAACAAGGATAATAAAAGCATAAAGAGGTATTGACATTAAACCAATATTGCATGATGTTACCTATGGGCAGTAATACAAAGTTGTTGTTATTATTGCTGTTTTGACGTGTCACATGGAAAGAAATGAGTGCAAAATAGTGCAATTAGTGCAAAGTGCAGAATAAATCATTTCATTTTCAAGGAAACTCCCAACTGCTAAACACCAGACTCAAATAAACATAATTGTCATGAGACTGTATCATAGCTGTAAAATACATTGTACACATGACTATACTTAGCATTTTTGGAAATCATGGTCATATATATATATATTCACTGAAAAAAACACAGGTTTCAGGGAAGTTATAGTTAGGCTGACATTTCACTCGTACAACACCAGAAAAACGTGGCCGTTATCTGACTATAACTTGTGCCCCTGCAATGCACTGCTGATGTCATTTGAGATGTCATCAGTGATGTCACTAACCATGTCATGAGTGATGTAATATGTGACATCATCAGCAGTGCTTTGCGGGGCGCAAGTTATAGTTAGCTCAGCTAGCTATAATGCCCACATTTCTCTTGTTTTGTACAAGTGAAATGTCAGCCTAACTATAACGTCCCTGAAACCTGTTTTTTTCAGTGAATTTCTAAGGTTTGTTAAATGCTAATTCTTAACTATATCGTCCCTGAAACTCTGTTTTTTTCTTGATTTTCTAAGGTTTTTTAAATGCTAATTTCTAACTATGCCTACGTAGGTAGGACATGTGAAGAAAGAGGAAGAAAGTAGCAGAAGAAGCAAGAGAAGTGCAAAAAGAGAGAATAGAGGTGCTGTAAGAGGAACAAAGGTGTAGAAAGAAGCAAGAAAATTGCAGAAAGAGGCAACAGAAGGCCAGAAAGAGGAAGAAAGGTGGAAAAAGAAGCGCAGAAAGAACAACAGAGGTGCAGAAAGAGGCCTACTTTAACTGTACCTTACCACAGACTAATACAAAGTAGCCTAATCACTAATCCTTCTCCCAAGATGTCTTAATCCTCACTTTTCTCTTGAAGGTTCACTATTAAATGACTGCTCAAAATGTTAGGCCTACCAAATATAAAACAGCAATCCTAAGCATATCACTGTTGTAAGACTGACCAAGTTTGTGAAGGTATGCATGTGTGTTTCTCTGCTTTTATCTAGTGCCATTTTACATAAAAATAAACATTAAAAATACTTGAATACCTGTGCTTCAAACAGCATACTCTGTAAATTTGTGTACAAACAGGTGTATGTATTTCTTTCTGTTCATAATACAGGGCACATGGGTATTCAAGAGTACAATTGAGGGGCTCTAAAACACCTATATACATAAGACATGTGCAATCGAATGACAGAGCAGAACTAAGAAGATTTGACCACCTATAGGAGAAGTTACCCGCATTTTAAGCTACCATCTTCAGATGCATAAGACATGTGAGAATGCATATACATGTAGACATATACCTCAGTCACAAGAGCACGCAGCCCTTTAAAGTTGGCAGCTTGCACTTCCATTCGAGTACAGAAAGAGGCAAGAGAAGTTCAGAAAGAACCAACAGAGGTGCAGAAAGAGGCAAGAGAAGTGCAGGAGGAAGCAAAAGAGGTAGGGAAAGAGACAAGAGGGGTGCAGACAGAGGCATGAAAGGTACAGAAAAAGAAAGAGGGGTGCAGAAAGACGCAAGAGGGTTGCATATTTGAAAGAGAGGTACAGAAAGAAGCAAAAGCAGTACAGAAAGAAGCAAAAGCAGTGCAGAAAGAGCAAACAGAGGTGTAGAAAGGGGCAAGAGGGGTGCAGAGAGAGGCAAGAGAAGTGCAGAAAGAAGCAACATAGGTGCAGAAGGATGCAAGAGAACTGCAGAAAGAGGCAAGAAAGTTGCAGAAACAGGTGAGAGGTTCAGAAAAAGGTAACAGACGTGCAGAAAGAGGCAAGAGAAGTACAGAAAGAGGGAATAGGGGTGCAGAAAGAAGCAAGAGAGGTGTAGAACGATCCAAGAGAGCTAGGGGGTAGTAAACTCCAGCATACGTCCGACCGGAGGTAAGAACATAAATAAATAAAACAAATTACATTGTGCACACTACAACTCCATTTGCGTTGCAGCACGCGCAATGTAATTTGTTTTATTAATTTATTTATGTATTTTCCTCCGGTCTTCCGTATGCCGGAGTTTAGTACCCCCCACCACCCTGCCCCTCCCCCATACCCCTCCCCACCGCCAGCAGCACTCCCACTACAAGCCTCTACTGCAATAGAGGTACAGAAAGAGGCAAGAGAAGTGCAGAAAGAAGCAAGAGAGGTACAGAAACAGGCAAGAGAGGTGCAGAAAGAGGGAAGAAGGGTGCAGAAGGAGGCAAGAGGGGTGCAGAAACACGTGAGGTGCAGAAAGAGGCAACAGGTACAGAAAGAGGCAAGAAAGGTACAGAAAGAGGCAAGAGAAATACGGATAGAAGCAACACTGATGCAGAAAGGGGGAACAGGGGTGGAGAAAGAGGCAAGAAGGGTGCAGAAAGAGGCAAGAGAAGTGCAAAAGATGCAACAGAGATGCAGAAAATGGGAAGAGGGGCAGAGAAAGAGGCAAGGGGTGCAGAAAGAAACAAAATAAGTCAGAACAAAGTAACAGATGTGCAGAAAGAGGCAAGGGAAGCAGAAATAGGGAAGAGGGGTACACAAAGAGGCACGAGGGATGCAGACAGAAGCAACAGAGGTACAGAAAGATAGAGGGGGTAGAGAAAGAGGCAAGAGGGGTGCAGAAAGAATCAAGAGAGGTGCAGAAAGAAACAAAAAAAGTACAGAAAGAAGGAACAGAGGTGCAGAAAAATCAAGAGGGGTGCAGAAATAGGGAAGCGGGGCAGAAAGAAGCAAGAAAAGTACAGAAAAAAAGCAACAGAGGTGGAAAAAGAGGCACGATGGGTGCAGAAAGAGGCAAGAGAAGTGCAAAAGATGCAACAGAGATGCAGAAAATGGGAAGAGGGGCAGAGAAAGAGGCAAGGGGTGCAGAAAGAAACAAAAGAAGTCAGAACAAAGTAACAGATGTGCAGAAAGAGGCAAGGGAAGCAGAAATAGGGAAGAGGGGTGCAGAAAGAGGCACGAGGGATGCAGACAGAAGCAACAGAGGTACAGAAAGATAGAGGGGTAGAGAAAGAGGCAAGAGGGGTGCAGAAAGAAACAAGAGAGGTGCATAAAGAAGCAAAAGAAGTGCAGAAAGAAGCAACACAGATGCAGAAACAGGGAAGAGGGGTAGAGAAAGGCAAGAGGGAAGTAGAAAGAAGCAAGAGAGGTGCAGAAAGAAACACATGAAGTACAGAAAGAAGGAACAGAAGTACAGAAAGAGGCAAGAGAGGTGCATAAAAAGGAAGAGGGATACAGAAAGAAGCACAAGGGGTGCAGAAAGCAAGAGAGTTGCAGAAAGAAGCAAGAGAAGTGCAGAAAGAAGGAACAGAGATGCAGTAAACGTGAAGTGAGGTGGAGAAAGCGGGTAGAGGAATACAGAAAGTAGGAAGAGGGATGCAGAAAGAAACAAAAGAAGTACAGAAAGAAGCACCAGTGGTGCAGAAACAGGCAAGTTGGGTGCAGAAAGAGGCAAGAGAAGTGCAGAAAGAAGCAGCAGAGAATGGAGAAAGAGGGAAGAGAGGTGCAGAAAGAGGCAAAAGAGATACAGAAAGAGGGAAGAAGGGTGCAGAAAGTGGCAAAAGGGGTACAGAAAGAAGCAAGAGAGGTGCAGGAAGAGGAAAGAGGGATACAGAAAGAGGCAAGAGAAATGTAGAAAGAAGCAACAGAGGTGCAGAAAGATGCAAGAGAAGTACGAAAAGAGGCAAGAGATGTGCAGAAGCAGGCAGGAGAGGTTCAGAAAGAGGGAACAGGGATGCAGAAAGAGGCAAGAGAGGTACAGAAAGAGAGAAGAAGGGTGCAGAAAGTAGCAAGAGAGATGCAGAAAGAAGCAAGTAAGCTGCAGAAAGGCAATAGAAGTACAGACAGAAGTAACAGAGGTGCAGAAAGAGGCAAGAGGTGTGCAGAAGAGGCAAGATAAGTGCAGACAGAAGGACCAGAGGTGCAGAAAGAAGCAAGAGAAGTGCAGAAATAGGCAAGACAGATGCAGAAACAGGGAGGGGAGGTTCAGAAAGGAGGAACAGGGGTGCAGAAAAAAGCAAGAGAGGTGCAGAAAGGGGGAAGAAGGGTGCAGACAGAGGCACGAGGGTTGCAGAAAGAAGCGAGAGAGGTACAGAAAGAAACAAAAGAAGTGCAGGAGAAGGAACAGAGGTGCAGAAAGAGGCAAGAGGGGTGCAGAAATAGGAAAGAGAGGTGCAGAATGAGGTAAGAGAGTTGCACAATGGGAGAAGAAGGGTACACAAAGATGCAAGAGGGGTGCAAAAAGAAGCTAGAGAGGTGCAGAAAGAAGAAAGAGAAGTACAGAAAGAGAAAGAAGTAACAGAGGTACAGGAAGAGGCAAGAGGGGTGCACAAAGAGGCAAGAGAAGTGCGGAAAGAAGCAACAGAGGTGTAGAAAGTGGCAAGAGAAGGGGAAACATTAATTACAATACGGTCATTACAACGACCTACATTTACAACACAACTGTTACAACGTAACTGCCTTTACATCGCATGCCATTACAATGCATGTCACTACAACGCTGCCATTACAACGCATACCATTAGAACGCATTATAAGGTAAGTAATGGAGAGTTTTTTTAGTATTAGGGTGGGTGTGGGTTTTGGAGTACATGAGATTAGTAATTTTTACCCCTACACTATCCTTACAGTTGCCCTAAAAGTATTATGTATTGTAATGGTATGCGTTGTAATGGTAGTTTTAAAAAATGTGTTGTATGGCATGCGTTGTAAAATCATGCAATGTAATGGTAGTTGCGATGTAAAGACTGTGTTGTAAAAGCATGCGTTGTAACGTCATATAATCCAAGAGAAGTTCAAAAAGACGCAAGAGAGGTGCAGAAACACGCAGGAGGGGTGCAGAAAGAGGCAAGCGAGGTGCAGAAAGAGGCAACAGAGGTGCAGAAAGAGGCAAGAGAGTTGCAGAAATTAGAGGAGATGTGCAGAAAGAGGCAAGAGATGTGTAGAGAAAGAAATAAAGGTGCAGAAAGAAGCAACAGAAATGCAGAAAGAGCCAAGATAGGCACAGAAAGAAGCAAGAGTGGTTTGCACACCATTAGTACCAATTTAACATCCATATTTAGCAGTAAGTAAAAAGGTGACCATTCTAGGTTTGCAAAGGGCCTTCCACCACGCTGTTTAAGCTAGAAACAGGTTTTTTTGTTCGTCTACTGATTATGCAGCAGACGATGGATTATGTGGCAAATGTGGAAAATGATACATTTTGCGAAAGTCGGTGCAGCCAAACAGTCGCATAATTGCAGTGGTCCTGCTCAAACCTATGACTAGGTCCAGAAGTGCTCCTTAGTGGTTCCTTCTTTTTTTTGTCTCATTGAGTTTATAGTTGAGCTTCTTTGAAAATGAGGAAGAATAACCCTGAGGTTACCACGCCACACCACAGACTACCATGCCACATACTTACTCTCCATAACACATAATCCCACTCTATTTAATTCCTATATACTAAATACCACAAACTCTCTATCCCCATAATTTCACTGCACAACATACAACATAATTCCACCACACACAAGTACATCCACTCCACTGCAAAAAACATGAGTAAAAACGTTTACATTTACAACGCCAACAGCTTTAACTCTAGCAAAAGCGATACCTATTACATTGAAAATGCTTCTTTAACTGGTAGTTGCATTTGCAGAGTGGTGGAGAAAGGGTGCTGGGCCGCTAACCAGCGCTCAGGAATTTTGCTGCCTAGGACTTACAGGAGGTACCAGGAGGGTTTCTTGGCCCCCAAAGTACCTCAGGGTTAAAGTGGATTTCATACCCCAACCTGTAGTGTGCCAGGAGGTGCTTTTGCAGAATGGTGGAGAAAGGGGTGGCGTGGACTGCAAAGACCTCTTAGCAACTTACTGGAGTTAACAGGAGGGGTAATTGGCCGCCCAGGATATCTTGGGGGCCAACTTACACAACAGCAGACAGACTGATACAGACATTCACACCGTTTAGTGACTAACCCATGCATTCAGTAAGACACATTTAATCACTCATCTATACAGTCAGTCACACACCTACTAAATCCTCCATCCAGACACGTATACACCCACTCATTCTTCCATACACCTTGGCATATATATAAAACATATTTAAACTTTAAACAAACACACAGTCACTGGATGATGTCATTAGTGATGTCATTTAAGATGTCATCAGTGATCTCACTCACCATGTCATGAATGATGTAATATATGACATCATCATCAGTGCATTGCTGTGGTACGAGTTATAGTTAGCTGAACTAACTATAACAGCAGAATTTCGCTGGGTTTGTACGAGTGAAATGTCCAACTAACTATAAATCCCTGAAACGTACGTTTTTTTAGTGAATTTCTAAGGTTTTTTTAAATGATAATTTCTAACTATAATGTGCCTGAAACCTATGGTTTTTTCAGTGAATTTCAATGTTTTTTTAAATGCTAGTTTCTAACTATAACAGCACCCCTCCTTAGGCCTCTATTGACCCCAGGGACCCCGTCGCACGGGGCTGTGCCTCTTTATTTTTTTATTTCAATATTGGAGGGGGACCGCGTGGCCCCCTTCCTGGGGTGGGTACCCCAGGATACTGCAGGAGCCGGCCCTGGGGGGGTGGCGGTCCCCAGGGCCATAGAGGGTTTCTGGGGAGGGGCCATGCAGCCCCTCTCCCCTTCAGTTGCAAAGCCCCAGAGAGGTGGTGGTCCCCAGGGCTTCGGGGGCCCATGAGGCCCCCCCTCATTATTTAAAGAAGCCCCGGGGAGGTGGCGGTCCCTGGGGCAGCATAGGGGGTGTGACCCCGAACACATTGTTTACTAAATAAGCCCTGTGGGTGTTGCGGTCCCCGGGGCCATGAGGACCCCCACGGGCTCCTGCTATTATATTTTGGGCAAGCCCCATGGACCTGGCCCACTCTGGGTCTCATTAAAATGAAGCACGGGAGCCCGGCCTTCATTTTCTTAAATAATTTCAGCAGATTCGTGACGCCAATCACCAATTTAGCAGAAGGAAACTGCCGCTAAAGCGGCGATAATGGGCTTGATAATATGCCCTTGTGAATTCCCATAGCAGCCCAGGTTAGCAGCAGAATCTGGGCTGCTATGGGAAAAGCTAAAGCGGCGATTAATTTATCAACGATCTTGATAATATGCCCCTTTGTGTGGAAGTTACAGTTGACTTATATTTATTATGGTCCACACAAACTTTTGGTTCTGCAGAAAAATTTTCTAACAGGAGAAAGATTCTATATATTCAATGCTAAAAGCGTTGTGTTATTAGAGAGAATTGTGTCTGCATGATAATTTATACTTCACATGTAAGAGTAAATGCATCAGGTACTTACCAATGTATGCATGCTTGTTTTGCTTCAGAAGAAGGGCTATCTGTAAAGGGTTTACCACAGTATGAAGGGTGCAGGTAGTATGCTCTTTAGCACCTACAGACCTTTTTTTTTTTAGTAAATAGTGTTTTATTTACAACTGGTGCCTAGAATGTGCACTTTTCTTAGTTGAGTCTATTCAGTACTCTGTGGTGTATTTCTCAAGACAGTTTTACTGTTTGCAAACAGTGTGGTATAGAGAGTACTCTCTCCAAAGAGTAAACACTATTAACAGTAATCCGTTCTCTACTGATGTCAACTTAATTTCTTAATGTAGGTTCAGTGATGTCATAAATGATGTCATAGAACATGTTTTGACTGATTTCATATGTGGGGTCATAAGCAGCGCATAGTGGAGGCTCTAATTATAGTTACTGTTACTAACTATAACTGCTGAATTTCTGTGTTTTTTAGTTTAAAACGTTAATGTTGTCACTGAGAAATTCACCTAAATAAAACGTTACTTTAACCAATTTTTTTTCAGTGAATTTCAAAGTTTTTACAAATTTTAAACGTGTATTTTTATTACACCTGACAATAACGCTACTTTAACCTTTGGTTAACCCCAGGGGCCAGTCCCTCCTCACACCCTACTACATGCACCCGTCATCCTAGCGATAGGTCTCACAAGAGAAGTCAGCATCTCCCCACACACTACTATGTGCACCTATGATCTGAGAGAGGTCTCAGTGTGTGGCCATTTTCTTCCTACACCCTAGTACACCCACTCTTCATCCAACAGAGAGTTCTCAGTGTTTAGGCCAGTCCTTCCCCACATTGTATTGTACATCCTTATTGTCCTGGGGAGAGGTCTTAGTGAAATGGCCAGTCCCTATTATAACCTACTATGTACAGTGGTTATCCTGTGATGGGTTGTTTTTGAATAGTCCATTCTCTCCTTACACCCTACTATATACTGCTGACATACTGTGCAAATATGGGACTGAAGTGGTCACTTTTTCCTAAAATCTTAGGAGACGGAAGTAAATGTTGTAAGTACTGTAAGGAAGTAGAGTGTTCATTATGTGACTTAAAAAATCTTTACAATCTTGTGAGAGTCTTGCAAGATCGTAAAAATAAAAGGGTAGCAAAACTCTGGTGCATATAAATTATACCCATTACAACAGGATATGTTCTGTGGAATTAAGAAATTCAATTATAAAAGTACACAAACTAGCAAACACTACCCCCTTGCTGTGGACACGGAGGACTTTGCACATGACTTTTGCGAGAGGCTCATGAGAATCACCCAAGCTATAGGCATGGCTCATGCGAGTGTCTCACAAGAGTCATCAAGATGGGAAAAAAGGGTAACATAGTACAAACAACATACATAATGAAAGTATAGGATAACTCTGAAAAGAGCTTTTTCAAGTAACATTTTGAAAAACTGTACTGGAGCCTTTCTGCCTGTCAGAGTTTATTGAAAATCATATAGGTGTGATTGTCACAAAGATGGCACCCACCACCTATGAGAAGGTCACAAAAGCCTTAAATCAAACCACCAAGAACAAAGGATCTGGTCCAGATGCTGATCTCTTTCTGGCTAACACTGATCTTTGACTTTCAGTGTTAACCAACATTTTAAGTTGTGTGGTGCACTTGGGCCCATTAAAATCTTGGTCCAACCTAATAATAGTCTGCATTTTAAAAAAAACAGGTAAATCCCAAGTGCTACACCCCAATTTTGTTGATTGACTGCACATGTAAATTAATGAGTAGGGTGATACTGGACCACTTGGAAACCTGGGTAGACAAAAGAGGGGGATTCTCGGACATTCAATATCGTTTTATGAGAGGTCAGGGCACAGTTGAGCACTGCATTATTCTCCACCTGGTCATAAGCAAGTGTACATTGGCAAAGAGTGGCTCACTTTACTTAGGTTTCATTGATTTAACATCTGCTTTTGACTTGGTGGAGAAGGGGAACTGGAGAAAAATGCTGGGCATGAGCATAAATACATCCCTATCCCTATCCCTACATCTATTTTGTAGTGCAGATGCAGCAAGATGTGACTGGGAGAGTCAGATATGGGGCAGATGGCGAACTTACTGCACCCATTAAAACGAATGATGGAGTTCGACAAGGATGTGTCTTAGGATTCCATTACAACGCGGCCGTTACAGCGACCGCATTGTTTGAACGAGAACCATTACATCGCAAGTCGTTTCAACGACTTGCTGTAGGGGGCGCACTGTTGTTGAATTTACAATCCAACACCTTTCCTGCTGTTGAACAAACTGAAGTATAATAGTAAATTATACTATTCCTAAGTCCGGTATAGTGTAGTTCCTATTCCTGCGCATTCAAATAATAGGCTCTGCGCATTCAAATAATATACGCTATAGTTTTAGCATAGGACTGAGGTCAGAATGCCTCTATCGAGTACATTAAACTTAATTACTTTGTGTGACAGCTAACTCAGAGGTCACTAGAAACTTCTCGAATAAACAAGAAGGGAGTAGTTTCTGACAACCGCATAAACATGCCAACTGTGTTTCCATTAGAATCGGAACAGTCTCAGAATCGTGGAAACAATAGATAACAGTTTCACTTAGTCAATTGTGCATGCTTAGTTTCTTCCGAGTTACACAGAAATAGATAGACGGGCGTTTCAATAAAATGATTTATTGAACAGTCTTGTTTCTCGTGTAAGAGATATGAGCTGTTACAATTGCAAGACAGTATGCGAAATATAATACGTACAGCGAAAGCAGTAAGAGGAAAAAATACTGCAATAGCGTTGTCTGTTAGTTATGACATATATTCATATACATATACATAAATAACACATGCTAAAAAGTGGATACTCGTCTGATGCTTCTAATTAATTCTACCCCAGTATACCTAACCTAAGTGTAGTACAAGGTAAGAAGTAGATGCTGTTTTCCATAGTATGGTATACACTACGTTTGTATGTGCCAAGCGTCCCTCTAGGTTCTAATCTGCTCCATACATTCAGAATGAGAGAGGTGGGAATCTCTTTCCGGATCTCAAACTCTAACACCCCGCAAAGGGAGTCAGAACACTGGAAGCTGGATTCTCTGCGAGGAGTGACGACAGTGTATGGTCAGCAGATCAGGCCGGGACACGGGCTCCTCTAAGTTGAGGTCTCCTCCTTACGTTCCGCCGTGTTTACCGTAGCAAGGGAAGGTATATTTATTCCTGGAAGGTGCTTAGGAATGTTAGCATTGACGTAAAGTCGGGCAGCGGAAGACGTCATGAATGAATCCCTAAGGAATAGTAGTTCATGCATAATAGATGAGTTCTTGGAGAAATCAATATTCCAAGCAGGGAATGTCCCAATGGCTTAAGGGTCTGGTTTCTAAGAACTCGTTGTGACGTGGGATGGACGGATGTAGGTGACCATGCCTGTATTTGGATAGCATGGCTAATGCCTAAATAAGGACTGGGATTCTATGCCTAAATAGGGGCAATGTGAGTTGTGCCTATATAAGGACATGATTCGGGAAACCTATGTACGTGCATCTAAATCTAAACACAACACCCACTCCAATTTCGAGTGATTGACATTACTAAATGCTAAACATGCTAAAGTAGAGTATCACATGAATTGCTAAAAACATGTCTAAAAACATATTTTAAAAGCATACTGAAATAAGTCTTTATTAAAACTTTTTCTAGACATAAAATGCAAAGGTGCTGTACATATTAAAGCAATGTTTCATTCTAAGCATATGTTTACAGTGGATGCTAAATGAATGAACATAAATATATACATATGATGAAATGGTTCACAATTACAGAAGAAAAAGTTCAAAACCATTTCATTTCATGGTACATAAATGAAATTGTTGTTAATTAAAGGTGACAACGTGTCCCTGGAAGTGTTCAAAGAAGTCTGTTCTCTATGAATAGTGTTACTGTAAGCAGAATACTTTTGCCATAAAAAATCAAAATAAAAATTTGGAAAAAAAAATTAATCATGGGAAAAAAGTCCCACGGTTTGCCTTTGTTTTTGAAAAAATAAGGCCAAATTCATAGCTTTCACCGTACACTGTGAGCCGAATCAAAAGTCAGTGTATGGGGCTGGTGAAAACATGAAATTCTCTATTCCTGTAGACAAAAGGTTGTCTACCGATGTAGGTGACAGTTTGAATACCTCGTTTAGAATATTAACTGCACATAGATGTGAAGCATCGCTAGTAGCAATGTTTGGTTTCCGATTGTACCTGTGTGCCTGTTGATCTTTCTCGTACCATCAGGATGGAATGGAGAGGAGTACCGCAATGCAACGCCCAAACTGGCCATGGCTTCTTTGTAAGCCCGAGAGCTAAACTCAGGGCCCTGGTCAGAGTGTAGTGTGCCTATTGCGTACGTGCCGATAAAGACTCGCAAATCTTTTGTAACAGTTTGAGCGTCAGCCGAGCGCTGAGGCCACATTCATAGGAACGCCCGCACGAATCCACTGCGACTATGATATATTTATAGTTGGATTGGATTGGAGTAGTTTTTATAAAGTGCGATAGTTACCCGCAGGCATCCTAGCGCTGGTAGATTTGCGTGAGTATATAGAAGAAGGAACCTGCTTTTATCTACTAAATAAGAAAGTCTTCAGTTTTTTCCGAAATGAGAGAAGGTTGGACTCAGAGCGGAGGGAAAGGGGAAGAGAGTTCCAAAGTCTGGCCGAGTTTACAGAGAAAGTCCTTCCTCCACACCTCGCTCTTTGGAACCTGGGAATGTTTACTCGGAAAGCATGCATCGATCTGAGTTGTCTGGTGGGATTATATGGGGTGATCAGGGAGTGATTAAGGACTGCTCCTTTCCTCCAGAAGGCGCAGTGAGCATTGCACAAGCTTTTAAAATCGATTCTTGCCTTGATAGGTAGCCAATGGAGGTTTGTTTTTAGTTCTGCTTCCACCGACTGGCGGCGAGGAATTTCCAAAAGGGTACGAGCAGCGCAGTTCTGGATTACCTGAAGTTTACTAATGGTTGATTTCGGTGCTCCCAAATAAAGGGCGTTTCCGAAGTCTAGACGGGACAGAATTAGCCCTTGAATCATGATTTGTTTTGCTTTGGAAGAGAGGAGTGGGAGGATCTTGCGAATGAGCCTAAGGATGGCTAAGCAGGTAGCAGAGAGTTTGACTGCTTGTTGACTAAATGTGAGTGATTTGTCCATCCAGATACCCAAGCTCTTGATGGTGTCCTTGGGTTCGGGGGCAGGACCCAAAGAGGATGGCCAGAAGGAGTCTATGGATTTTGTCGGAGAGTTGCCATCCCTTTGCAATGTACTACAGTGGTCCAGGTAAACACAAGGTAATGGTTTATCTGAAGTTAACAGGGGTGTCTGCGTAGGACGTTTCACTATAGAGACTTTCATCTGCTGTTGAAATATTTCACATTCCAAAACATAGTTCCTGGTCTGTTTCCTAATGCCAGGCCACCAGTGTCTCTGTTTTAATAAAGATACTGTAGCAGAAACACCTGCATGAGCAGAGGCTATCCCTTCATGTGCTCCTAGGATCAGTCCTAATCTACGTTCCATGTTTGGAATTACCGCATCCCCCACTCCAGGGATTTGAGCAAACGGAACGTTGTTCGCATCAGTTATATATGAGTATTTGAGTGGAAATTTTGTAGGTAACGATGCACCACTGCCTATGCTTTAAGCATTTACAGCCAACAATATCTCACTGTCTAATCTTGTTTTTGAATGAGTGATTGCAGCTACAGTAGCCGTTTGCACAGCCCCCTTCGCGGCTTCGTCAGCCAATGATTTCCCCGCAACGTGAACGCCATTACGTTGATGACTCAGCCTGTGTATCACGTAAGTGTTTTGTGGTCCATCTCGCAACTGAACTACTTGTTCCCAAAGCGTTTTATGCTTGATTGTGCCCCCTTTTGCATCTTTGAAACTATTTTGTAGCCAATTCTGTAAATATTCATTATATGATTGAACACAGTAAAAAGAATTGCACACTATAAGTGTGGGGAATTCACGATCCGTATTTTTAAGTGCCAATTTGAATGCTTGTAGTTCAGCTCGCTGAGCTGTACAATCTCCTAGAGATTGTGTTTTAGTGACCAATCGGTCGGAATTTACCATCGCGCATATGACCTTTAACGATCGCGCATGTTGCACTTTAAGCTTGCTTTCTCCCCGTAGCGGGTTGTCCTGATCCGTCAGTATAAATTATTAATTCGTACTGATCAAGAGGGAGACTCTCAATAGGCAGAGGACATTTGTGTTCGTATTGCAGGAATGCTTGTGTTTTCAAATTGGGATCAAAAACATATTCAACATCTGTTGCAGCAAGATAATTAACCCATTGTATCCATCTTGGATGTAAAGCTTTTGCATCTGGAATGCTTGCTTTTGTAACAGCAATAATGCGATTCCCCTGAGCTAGAGCTCTTTCTTTTGCTACAGCGGTATGAACTGTTGTCAGAATTTATTTTGTTGAAGTAAAGTGCATTTCCGCTTTTGTATACATATTCGATTTGTATGCAATGGGTACTTTTTCACTTTCATTAAAAGGTAGGTGAATTCGCATTGACCCAAAATTATTTGGATCACTAAATTTCGTGTATTTACGAGTGTTTGTAAGTGATTTGTTGCTAACATGTCAGTTTGAAGTGAACTTAGGATATCTGTGTGCTCCTGTGTCCAATTTTTGATTTTGAAATCAGGTTTGATTAATTTGAAGAGAGGTTTAACCCTTTCTGCATAATTTAGAATGTAAGTTCTACCAAAATTCAGGAAACCTAGAATCGACTGTAAGTTTTTCAGAGTTTTGCAGGGTGGAGCAGCCACACTTTTTCTAAAAAGTTGGCTGCTAGGCTTTTGCCTTCACTTGAAAGCTCATATCCTAGGAAAAGGACATTGAGATGGGCAATCCTTGATTTTTTTAAATTGAATTTGTAACCCTCAGAGGCAAAGCCAAGTATAATGGTATTCACCCTGTTCAAGTGCCTATCTAGGTCATCGTCTGTCAGATAGATGTCATTGACATATGACAATGCCTCGTCATCAGAAATTTATAGTAACTCTGTTACTCTTGCTGAGAATAACCTCGGGCTGTTCTTGAACCCCTGTGCTGTTCTTGAACCCTCCAGGGAGTCGAGAAAAGTGACACTAGGTCACCATTATTGAGAAAGCTGTCAAATACCTACTTTCAGGTGCGATGTTTTCACAAAAGAAACAATTTGAAATGTTTAATGTGGTTTTATATTTTTTTACGCACAATGTTATTCATTAATGCTGTACTATGTGCATTTTGCACTACATATGTCTTAGAACAAGTGTTCAGGTGTCTGGAATCCAAAACTAGACTATATATATTGTCTGGTTTGGAGACAGGAAACAAAGCATTGTTCATTGATGAGGTGCATGTTTCAATCACCCCTTGGTATTTAAGTTGATCTAAGATCTCCCTGACCTGTATTTTAGCTTCTTGCTTAATTGGGTACTGCCTTTGTGCAGTAGGCTGATTTTTACACTGTATTTTGTGGTGCGGTGAGTCCTCATCCTATCCTACATGATTTTTGTATAATGCTGGGGCTTGGGCAACTGCCCATTCCCTGGCATAAGTGTATTTTAAATGTATTGGAACATGGTTGGAGAAGGCTCGCATAATGATGTCTTTGCCATGTGTGCACTCCCTGGCAAATTCTGGTGGCCAGTCTTGTTCTGTAAGAAGTATATCATAACCCTTTGAAAGCTTCTCCCAAAAGAGTGCTTTCACTTTTCTTGGTATGTCTCCCTCCATCCGGAGTATTATTTCATATAACTTTTGTGGAGAACTAACCCTGGTATCTAGAACTAACCCTGGTATCTACAGTCTCTATTTTGTATGTACTCATTCAAGTCAACTGTCTCCAGAAGTTCCTTCGGCTTCTGACGAGCTATTGTTACTTCTGCTGCACTGTCCAGCATTGTCTAAGCCCATTCTCCATTCTTGAGTTGTGTTCTCAGAATTCTCGGCATGTCTGATCTTCAGATCTGCTACCTTTTTCTTAGTGAATTGAGGTTTTGGTTTGTTTTTCTGAACGTGTTGATTGTCTTTGGACTTCACACGTTCTTCTTTGTGATCTGACCGTCCTCTCCTTTCGAATATCTGTGACGATATCTGAAAGGTACGAGAGGAACGTGTATCAGTATCTTGTTACCAATCAGGTTTTCTCAAATTATTCCTATTCCTGAGGTTATACCTCCTTTCAGAGGGCTCCTTTTGAGGAGACCTACCTCAGGATTGAAAACTTTCTCTTTTGAACGTTGTTTGTTATTTTCCCTCTTCTTTTTAGAAGATTAGGATCGTGTTTAATAGAGTCCTTCTCAGGACATTCAGACAGTTGTGGTTGAACTGGTTTTCCACCCAAACTCTCTCTGCCTAATTCTTCATAGGATTTTTATATTATTCTGGGTAGTTCTTGTTGATGTTCTGTTATATCAAACTCCCTCAAGCGCTGGTGGGTCGCCACTGATGCTGCCTCTCCTTTAATATTAGATAATATTATTGTTGAGACCTGGTTGAAGTTTTTCAGTAATTTCACACCTAAATTTAGAGCAGGCTCTGCCCCGTATTCATTTTGAATTTGTTTCAGGATATCAGGTATTACCGCAATAGACGGAACACCATGTGTTTTAGTATAGACGGCTGCAAAGACTGTGCCCCAAGTGATGCAGTCTTCCAGATGTGGTGTGATCCCCATTGGTAAACAGATTGTTAGGATTCTGTGTTTCTCATAAGGGCTAGTATTAGGAAATACTGCTTCGAATTGAGTACGTTTTTGAACTATCCAGAATGGAATTTGTTCACGTTTTGTGGGCATTTTACCCATGACTGCGTGTAAAGTCTGGGAAGTAATTTTTTGGGCATTCCCCTGGTGAGGGGTTTGATTTGGAATGGTTAATTGTTGGTTGGACTTTGAAAGTCTGCATTACATATTGGACTAATGTCTGTACATTTTTATTAACTCTTTGAGTTGAGTGAGTAATTCCTCGTCTGACATATCTTCAATGTCAGGATGAGGTGTGTAGCTGGCTAAAATCATCCATGTTGCTCCTGGTCTACCTAGTGGAGTGAGCCTGGTAATGTGATTGTAATGTTTTAGGATACCTTTAACCCCTTCGATGCTGATGACGGAGCGGTTCCGTCATCAGCATCAGTTGGGCTGTGCTGATGACGGAACCGCTCCGTCATCGGCACCGCCCTCGGGGGGGGGGGGAGCGCTGCCGCTCCCCCCCCGGGGCATCGATTTTTTTTGGGATGCAGGGGTGGCAGCCGGGCCCCCCCATGCTTCCTGGTGACATCGGCGCGCGAGCGCGCCGACGACACCAGGAAGTGCTGGACGCACAGGAAGCCATTTCTTCCCAGCGCGTCCAGCGAGCAGGTAAGGTTTCTGCTCTCCGGTGGGGTGGGGGGCCGTTTCTCGGAGCCTTGAGGCATCGGGGGGGAGGAAACACTGTTTCCTCTCCCCTGATGTCCCAATGCAGGGCATTCCTGGTTCAGGATCGCGCACAGCATTGCGATCCTGCACCAGGAATGCCCCCACTAAACACCAGGGATGTTTTTTAAAAAAAATGGAAGCGACCCCTTGGGCAAGGGTCGCTTCCAGGGACATCATTTCGAAATTCGGACTTTTGTGCCCCCCTGGGGGCAGATTGCGCATTTTTTGGCGAATCTGGACCCATGGGGGGGGGCAGAAAAGCCCACTAGACACCAGGGATTATTGTGTTTATCAAAAGGAAGCGACCTCTTGGGCAAGGGTCGTTTCCTGGGGCAAAAATATTATTTTAGACTTTTCTGCCCCCCCTGGGGGCAGATCGCCCATTTTTTTGGCTGAATCTGGACCGGAGGGGGGGGGTAGAAAAGCCCACTAGACACCAGGGATTGTCTTTTATTTTGCAAAGGAAGCGACCCCTTGGGCAAGGGTCGCTTCCTGGGGAGGAATAATTGTTTTAGACTTTTCTGCCCCCCTGTGGGCAGATTGGGCGTTTTTTTTACGGAATCTGGACCAAGAGGGGGCAGAAAAGCCCACTAGACACCAGGGATTGGTTTTATCTTGAAAAGGAAGCGACCCCTTGGGCAAGGGTTGCTTTCTGGGGGCAAAATAATTATTTTAGATTTTTCTGCCCCCCCTGGGGGCAGATTGGCCCCTTTTTTTGTGGAATCTAGACCCAGGGAGGGTAGAAAAGCCCACTAGACACTAGGGATTAGTTTTTTTTTGCAAAGGAAGCGACCCTTTGGGCAAGGGTCTCTTCCTTGGGCCCATAGTTTTTATTGAATATATTTTGCCTCATAATTTTGCCTTTCTGCCCTCAGGAGGGAGCAAAAAACACTACTAGACACCAGGGAAATCTTTTTTTAAAAAATGGAAGCGACCCCTTGGGCAAGGGTTGCTTCCAGGGGGTCCAAATTCAAAAAAGATTTATATTCTGTCCCCCATTGGGACAGTCACCCCATTTGTAACATAACCTGTGACATAGCCTGTTGTAATGTGTATTTTTTGTTTTCTAAAGTGTAATGTTTTCTTTTCTCTTTAGACTGTTGCAGTGTGCGGTTTCATATCTGGTGGTTCTGCTGTTTGTGTAGTTGCATGTGTTTGGTAAGAGACCTTTTTTGTACAATATTTATGTAAATGTTTTTTTTGAAAAGTGTGTAGTAATACGAGTATGTTTGGTTTCTGTTTTTTGTGATTGTGAAACATGTTTTGCATTTGTGCTTGATGTGTATTTTGCTTTTTGTAGATGTAAGTTTTTTTTTCTTCTTTCTAGTGGGATATCGTTGACTATTTGCTGTGTCTTTGCAGAGTAGGTGCTGGTGAGTGTGGCTGTATTTTGTAAGTGAATTGTATAGTTATTCAGTTTATAGATCTTTGTGATAAAGGCTTACATTTTTTTACCTACTTTGCACAGTGTTGGTTGTTGAGTTGTTTGTGCAGTCTCCTTTCTTAGTGACGATAATGGCTAGCCGCCGTATTACCGCTCAGCAAGTTGTTGGAATGCTTTTTGATTCTTCCTCTGACCATGGTGCTGAGACTGACTCTGATTCTGAGGCAGAGGTGGGAGGTGAAGATTCTGGTAATGAGTTTTCTCTCCCCATGGCATCGTCTGATGATTAAGATACTCTGAGTGCTGATGAAGCTACTTTTGGTGTGGATGAAGTGTCTGTGTTAGAGGAGGACATTGCTGTGCCGGTAGTGTGCCAAGAGGCATCTGGGCTGCAGCCTGGGGCTGCTAGACTTCACGTTGGTGTAGTGAGACAAGAGGCAGCTGGGCGGCAGCTTGAGGCTGCAAGTCTTGTCGTTGAAAGTTCTGACCTCTGGGTTGCCCCAGGCATGGTGCAGCCGGCATTGCCTGAATTTACTGGTGCTCCAGGGTGTAGGGTGAACACTGAAACGTTTTGCCAATTGATTTTTTCAAGTTGTTTATGGATGATGTGTTTTTGGCAGAGATTGTAGAGCAGACTCATTTGTATGCAGAACAGTTTTTGAGGGCGAACAGTCCCAGCCTTAAGCCCCACGCTAGAGCTACCCGGTGGACTCCCACAAATTTAGAGGAGATGAAAAAGTTTTTGGGGTTAACTTTTTTGATGGGCTTGCTTAGGAAACCATCAATTGCTTCATATTGGTGTACTAGTCCCTTGATGGCAACAGCTATATTTCCGGCAATCATGAGTCGTGATAGGTATTTGCTTCTGCTTCGGATGATGCATTTTGTTGACAATGGTTTAGCTTTGCCACGAGATCACCCTGATTATGACCGTCTTTTCAAGATTCGGCCTGTCATTGATCATTTTGTTGATCGATTTCCAGAGATCTTTGCTCCTGGGAAAGAAATTGCAGTGGATGAGTCTTTGGTGTTGTTCAAGGGCCGCTTGGTATTTAGGCAATACATTCCTAGTAAGAGGGCACGCTATGGCATTAAGCTTTATATGCTGTGTGACAGTCGGACTGGATATGTCTCTAATTTCAGGGTTTACACCGGTAAGGAATCCAGGATTAACCCCCCTGGCTGTCCGTCGACTTTTGGAGTGACAGAGAAAATTGTGTGGGAACTTGGTAGAGGATTGTTTAACAAAGGCCATCATTTATATGTAGATAACTTCTACACTGGTGTGCGGTTGTTCAGGGAATTGGTCAAAGTGGACACTGTTGCTTGTGGCACAATCCGCTCTAACCGTAAAGGTTTCCCAAAATAACTTGTTTGTCAAAAGCTTGTTCGGGGACAGTGCAGTGCATTGCGTTGTGAGGAGCTTCTAGCTGTGAAGTTTTCAGACAGGAGAGATGTCTACATGTTGACTTCCATACATGATGAAAGCACTGAACCAGTGACTGTTTGGGGTCAGGTTGCAGAAGCGCGCAAACCTGTGTGCATTTTAGACTATAATAGATACATGGGTGGTGTTGACAGAGTAGATCAGAGGTTGGAACCGTATGCTGCTCTTCGTAAGGCTTACATTTTGTACAAGAAGTTGGCTATCCATCTTTTCCACTTGGCAACCTTTAATGCTTTTGTTGTGTTCCAGCAATCTTGTTCTCAGTCAAAGATGACTTTTGTAAAGTTTCAGGAGTCTATAATAGGCAGCCTTGTTTTAGTGGAACAGGCAAGTGTTCCTAGAGTTGGAGTGGTGGAGGATGTTACCAGATTGAAAGATTGCCACTTTCCTGATCAAATTCCTCCTACAACCTCAAAAGACTTTCCCAGTTGGAGATGTAGAGTCTGTTGGCGAAGAGGTTTGCGGAAGGAGGTTCGTATGTACTGCCCCGACTGTCCTTCTAACCCTGGGCTGTGTGTACCTGCTTGTTTTAGAATGTACCACACACAAAAAATTTTTTGGAGCATCCATGAGTGGTAAAGTGAACTGGCTGGTCTCTATTCTTTAAAACTTATTGTTCAGTTTCAAAGTTGACATTTGTGTAGTATATTTAGATTTAGTTGTTGTGTTAGTAGATTTGTATCAATTTGCAATTTGGTTTTGTTTTTCATTTGTATTGAAAAAAAAACTAAATTATGATGTTGGTTTGCGTGTAGTGTTCATTGTCTGACGGTGTGCATGGTTTGGCGCTTGGCTGGCGGTGTCTGTGGACTGGTGCTTGGCTGGCGGTGTCTGTGGACTGGTGCTTGGTTGGCGGTGTGCGTGGTCTTGATCTTGCCTGGTGGTGTGTTGGGATTGGTGCTTGGCTGGTGGTGTGCCTGGACTGGTGCTTGGCTGGCAGTGTCTGTGGACTGGTACTTTCCTGGCGGTGTCTGTGGACTGGTGCTTGGCTGGCGGTGTCTGTGGACTGGTGCTTGGTTGGCGGTGTGCGTGGTCTTGATCTTGCCTGGTGGTGTGTTGGGATTGGTGCTTGGCTGGTGGTGTGCCTGGACTGGTGCTTGGCTGGCAGTGTCTGTGGACTGGTACTTTCCCGGCGGTGTGTGTGTAGACTGGTGCTTGGCTGGCGGTGTGCGTGGTCTGGTGCTTGACTGGCGGTGTGTGTGGTCTGGTGCTTGGCTGGTGGTGTGCGTGGACTGGTGCTCGGCTGGCGGTGTGTGGTAAATGACTTAATGCTGGTTACGACACACCGTGCTAGCTGAGCGCCACTCCATGCAATCCATGAGTTTGTGTAGTTGCTGTGTCAGGAATGTGGACGTGTGAAAGTGATGGGCCCATGATTGGCGTTGTCTGCTGGTGGAAGTGTAGTAATGTGATGGGTCCGTGGCTGGTGGTGTGAATGTTTTGTATGTGTCACATGTATGAAAGGTGTATGAATGGCCTGTAAAGAGGTTGGTGCCTTGTCGTGGCTTTACAGCTCACGAGCTGTGAGTCAATGGTTCAGTTTCTCGTCCTTTCCATTATTAACAGTGTATTTCATTTTTTGTGAAATCACTCGCTAATACAATGGTATAAACTGAACCATCACTCACCCTCGTGCCAAATCCAACCAGTATGTGTGTGTGTTTGAGAACTTGATGTCTGTGTAGTTTATTTATTTATTATTATTTTTTTGAAGCATGACGCACCTTGTCACTTTTTTTGTAAATGTTGTGATGTGTTGCTTTTGTGCCTGGTGGTGTGAATGGTCTTCTGTGTGTCAGGTATGAAAGGTGTGTGAATGGCCTGTAAAGCGGTTGGTGCCTTGAAGTGGCTTTACAGTTCACAAGCTGCGAGTCGTTGGTTCTGTTTTTTTGTCCATGTAATTGACAGTGCATTTCATTTTTGTGAAATCTCTTGTTAATAAAATTATATATACCGAACCATCACTCGCCCTCGTGCCAAAACCAACCAGTATGTGTGTGTGTTTGAGGAATAGATGGCTGTGCAGGGATCTTATTTTTTTTAGTCTCTATGCCAAGGTGTACATTCCGCCTACGAATAACCTGCCAATTGTGGATATTGTTGAAAACCCATGGGACTACATGGTGATGTCTCTCTGGTGAAATCTAACAATTAATTTTATCCACAGTATCCTGCAAAACTCACAATGTCCGTCATATTTTCCTTGCAAGATTGCGCCCAAATTGTCACGCTGCACAAGTAAACAACTAATGTTGTCAAAACTAATTGGTTTAGCTAGAGGGTTCACATGGGCTTTTCACTCCTTCCTCGGTTGCCATCTAGGAAAACCTAGCAAACCCACACATTTTTGGAAAGTAGACACCCGGGGGCTTTCAAGGGGGTATGGCTTGTGTGGATCCTCCAACGTTCCTTTTCTCAGAATCCCTAGCAAACTTTAAATGTAGTTGAAAAAATTTGTTTTTTCAAACATTTGTGTGTGTAAAAGTGTGGCATCACTGGGCTCACACAAATTTCCACTCATCCAGCGTTCCCCCAGGTCTCCCGATAAAAATGGTACCTCACTTGCATGGGTGATTTAAGGACCCGCAACAGGCAAGGGCCCAAAACCTAATGAGGCAACATCAAAATTACCTATCACAAAGCAATCTGGTTTTGCAAGGGGGTTCCCATGAGTTTTTGGCCCGGGGCTCGGCGGCCATGTAGGGAAACCTACCTAAACCATACATTTATGGAAACTAGACACCCGGGGGACTCCTGCGAGGTATGGCTTGCGTGGGTCCCTCATCATTCTCCTACCCAGAATCCACTGCAAAGCTAACATTTTGCAAAAATAAAGCTTTTTTCTCACATTTTTGTGTGGTAAAGTTGTGGAATCTGTGTGGATCCTCAAATTTCCTGGCAACCAGCGTTCTCCCAGGTCTCCCAATAACAATGGTACCTCACTTGTGTGGGTAGGCATAGTGGCTGCAACAGGAAAATGCCCAAAATGTAAGGTGGAGACTTAAATATTACCTATAGCAAAACTACCTTGTTTTGGGGGGGGGCACCTGAGTTTTTGTCCCGGGGCTAGGCGGCCATCTTTGGAAACTACCAAGCCCAAACAGTTCTGAAAAGTAGACACCCGGGGGAGTCCAGGGACGTATGGCATGCGTGGGTCCCCCAACGTTTTCCTACCCAGAATTCCCTACAAACCTTAAAATTAGGTAAAAAAAACACTTTTCCATACATTTTTGCATGGGATCTCCATGCCGGCACAAATGTTCTACCACCCAGCGTTCCCCTTGTTCTCCAGAGTAAAATGATACCTCACTTGTGTGGGTGGGCCAAAGGCTTGTGAGTAGGATGACCCCAAAACAGTAGAATTCTCTGTGCTTAATTTGTCAATCCCGAATGCTACAATTTCTTAAAAATACATTTTTAGCCTGTTCTGCTTTGGACACCCACAAAAGTGAGGTATCATTTTACTCGGGAGAACAAGGGGAACGCTGGGTGGTAGGACATTTGAGCCGGCACGTAGATCCCATGCAAAAATGTATGGAAAAGTGTTTTTTTACCTAATTTTAGGGTTTGCAGGGAATTCTGGGTAGGAAAACGTTGGGGGACCCACGCATGCCATACCTCCCTGGACTCCCCCGGGTGTCTAGTTTTCAGAACTGTTTGGGTTTGGTAGTTTCCAAAGATGGCCGCCGAGTCCCGGGCCAAAAACTCAGGTGTCCCCCCAAAAACAAGGTGGTTTTGCTGAAGCCCCCCAAAAACAAGGTAGTTTTGCTGAAGGTAATTTTTAAGTCTCCACCGTATAATTTGGGCCTTTTCCTGTTGCAGCCACTATGCCTACCCACGCAAGTGAGGTACCATTTTTATCGGGAGACCTGGGGGAACGCTGGGTGGGAAGAAATTTGTGTGAGCCCAGTGATGCCACGCTTTCCCACACAAAAATGTGTGAAAAATCCGTTTTTTTCAGCTAAAATTGAGGTTTGCAAGGGATTCTGGGTAAAGGAATGTTGGAGGATCCACGCAAGCCATACCTTCTTGGAAGCCCCCGGGTATCTATTTTTCAGAAATGTGTGGGTTTGGTAGGTTTTCCTAAATGGCCGTCTAGCACGGGGCCAAAAACCCAGGTAACTCACCTTGTAAAAGCTGGTGGTTTTGACATAGGCAAATTGCCTATGTCAAAACCACCAGCTTTTGCAAGGCGGGTTACCTGGGGTTTTTTGCCCTGTGCTAGACGGCCATCTAGGGAAACCTACCAAACCCACAAATTTCTGAAAAGTAGACACCCGGGGGCTTCCAAGCAGGTAAGGCTTGCGTGGATCCTCCAACGTTCCTTCACCCAGAATCCTTTGCAAAGCTCAATTTTAGCTGAAAAAATCCAATTGTTCACATATTTTTGTGTGGGAAAGCGTGGCATCACTGGGCTCACACAAATTTCCTCCCACCCAGCGTTCCCCCAGGTCTCCCGATAAAAATGGTACCTCACTTGCGTGGGTAGGCATAGTGGCTGCAACAGGAAAAGACACAAACTGTACGGTGGAGACTTAAAAATTACCTTTAGCAAAACTACCTTTTTTGGGGGGGCACCTGAGTTTTTGGCCCGGGCTCAGCGGCCATCTTTGGAAACTACCAAACCCAAACACTTCTGAAAACTAGACACCCGGGGGAGTACAGGGAGGTATGGCATGCGTGGGTCCCCCCAACGTTTTCCACTCAGAATTCCCTGCAAACATTAAAATTAGGTAAAAAAAACACTTTTCCATACTTTTTTGCATGTGATCTCGGTGCCGGCACAAATGTCCTACCACCCAGCGTTCCCTTTGTTCTCCCGAGTAAAATGATACTTCACTTGTGTGGGTGGGCCAAAGCCCTGTGACTAGGATGACACCAAAACAGTAGAATTCTCTGTGCTCAATTTCTCAATCCCGAACGCTACAATTTTTAAAAATACATTTTTAGCCTGTACTGCTTTGGACACCCACAAAAGTGAGGTATCATTTTACTCGGCAGAACAAGGGGAACGCTGGGTGGTAGGACATTTGAGTCAGCACGTAGATCCCAAGCAAAAATGTATGAAAAAGTGTTTTTTTACCTGATTTTAGGGTTTGCAGGGAATTCTGGGTAGGAAAACGTTGGGGGACCCACGCATGCCATACCTCCCTGGACTCCCCAGGGTATCTAGTTTTTAGAACTGTTTGGGTTTGGCAGTTTCCAAAGATGGCCGCCGAGCCCCGGGCCAAAAATTCAGGTGCCCCCCCAAAATAAAGTAGTTTTGTTAAAGGTAAATATTAAGTCTCCACCGTGCGATTTGGGCCTTTTCCTGTTGCAGCCACTATGCCTACCCATGCAAGTGAGGTACCATTTTTATCGGGAGACCTGGGGGAACGCTGGGTGGGTGGAAATGTGTTAATCCACGCAGATTCCAGAACTTTCCACCACAGAAATGTGAGGAAAATGCGCTTTTTCCCCAATTCTTTAGGTTTGTAAGGGATTCTGGGTAACAGAACCTGGTGGGAGACAGTCGAGTCACCCCATCCTGAATTCCCCGTGGGTGTCTAGTTTTAAAAAATGTATAGGTTTGCTAGGTTTCCCTAGGTGCCGGCAGAGCTAGGGTTCAACAACTACAGGTAGGCACTTTGCCAAAAAAAGGCCAGTTTTTACTGCGAAATTGAGGTGCGACCACGTTGCGTTTTGCGTCTTTTCCTGTCGCAGGCACTAGCAGACCCAGGCAAGTAAGGTAGCATTTTGCTCATAAGACTTTGGGGAATGCGGAGTGGGTGGAAATTTCTTCATGCACACAGATTCCAGAACTTTCTACCCCAGAAATGTGAGGAAAATGCGCTTTTTTACCCAATTTTTTAGGTTTGCAAGGGATTCTGGGTAACAGAACATGGTGGGAGACAGTCGAGTCACCCCATCCTAAATTTCCCTGGGTGTCTAGTTTTCAAAAATGTATAGGTTTGCTAGGTTTCCCTAGGTGCCAGCAGAGCTAGGGTTAAAAAACTACAGGTAGGCACTTCGCCAAAAAAGGGCCAGTTTTTACTGCGAGATTGAGGTGCGACCAAGTTGCGTTTTGCATCGTTTCCTGTCGCAGGCACTAGGCAAACCCAAGCAAGTGAGGTACCATTTTTCTCATAAGACTTTGGGGAAAGCGGGGTGGGTGGAATTTTGTTGATCCACGCAGATTCGAGAACTTTCCACCACAGAAATGTGAGGAAAATGCATTTTTTCCCAATTCTTTAGGTTTGCAATGCATTCTGGGTAACAGAACCTGGTGGGAGACAGTTGAGTCACCCCATCCTAAATTCCCCTGGGTGTCTAGT
Organism: Lissotriton helveticus; assembly: GCF_964261635.1. NCBI lineage: Eukaryota > Metazoa > Chordata > Amphibia > Caudata > Salamandridae > Lissotriton > Lissotriton helveticus. The sequence continues at coordinate 1,070,211,350 of NC_136067.1, read as the reverse complement.
TTTCACAAATGTATAGGTTTGCAAGGTTTCCCTAGGTGCCGGCAGAGCTAGGGTTAAAAAACTACAGGTAGGCACTTTGCAAAAAAAGGGCCAGTTTTTACTGCGAAATTAAGGTGCGACCACGTTGTGTTTTGCGTCGTTTCCTGTCGCAGGCACTAGGCAGACCCAAGCAAGTGAGGTACCATTTTTCTCATAAGACTTTGGGGAAAGCGGGGTGGGTGGGATTTTGTTGATCCACACAGATTCCAGAACTTTCCACCACAGAAATGTGAGGAAAATGCGTTTTTTTCCCCAATTTTTTAGGTTTGCAAGGGATTCTGGGTAACAGAACCTGTTGGGAGACAGTCGTTTCACCCCTTCATGAATTCACCTGGGTGTCTAGTTTTCAAAAATGTATAGGTTTGCTAGGTTTCCCTAGGTGCCGGCAGAGCTAGGGTTAAAAAACAACAGGTAGGCACTTTGCCAAAAAAGGGCCAGTTTTTACTGTGAAATTGAGGTGTGACCACGTTGCGTTTTGCAACGTTTCCTGTCGCAGGCACTAGGCAGACCCAGGAAAGTGAGGTACCATTTTTCTCATAAGACTTTGGGGAAAGCGGGGTGGTTGGAATTTTGTTGATCCACGCAGATTCCAGAACTTTCCACCACAGAAATGTGAGGAAAATGCGCTTTTTCCCCAATTGTTTAGGTTTGCAAGGGATTCTGGGTAACAGAAGCTGGTGGGAAGCAGTCAAGTCACCCCTTCCTGAATTCCCCTGGGTGTCTAGTTTTCAAAAATGTATAGGTTTGCAAGGTTCCCTAGGTGCCGGCAGAGCTAGGGTTAAAAAACTACAGGTAGGCACTTTGCCAAAAAAGGGCTAGTTTTCACTGTGAAATTGAGGTGCGACCACGTTGCGTTTTGTAACGTTACCTGTCGCAGGCACTAGGCAGACCCAGGCAAGTGAGGTACCATTTTTATCATAAGACATTGGGGAACCCGGGGTGGGTGGAAATTTGTTGAACCACGCAGATTCCACAACTTTCCACCACAGAAATGTGAGGAAAATGCGTTTTTTCCCAATTTGTTAGGTTTACAAGGGATTCTGCGTAACAGAACCTGGTGGGAGGCAGTCAGGCCACACTATCCTGATTTACCCTGGGTGTCTAGTTTTTAAAAATGTATAGGTTTGCTAGGTTTCCCTAGGTGCCGGCAGAGCTAGGGTTCAAAAACTACTGGTTGGCACATTGCCAAAAAAGGGCCAGTTTTCACTGCGAAATTGAGGTGCGACCACATTGCATTTTGCGCCGTTTCCTGTCGCAGGCACTAGGCAGAGCCAGGCAAGTGAGGTACCATTTTTCTCATAAGACTTTGGGGAACGCGGGGTGGGTAGAAATTTGTTGATCCACGCAGATTCCAGAACTTTCCACCACAGAAATGTGAAAAAAATGCGCTTTTTCCCCAATTGTTTAGGTTTGCAAGGGATTCTGGGTAACAGAAACTGGTGGGAAGCAGTCAAGTCACCCCTTCCTGAATTCCCCTGGGTGTCTAGTTTTCAAAAATGTATAGGTTTGCAAGGTTCCCTAGGTGCCGGCAGAGCTAGGGTTAAAAAACTACAGGTAGGCACTTTGCCAAAAAAGGGCCAGTTTTCACTGTGAAATTGAGGTGCGACCACGTTGCGTTTTGCAACGTTACCTGTCGCAGGCACTAGGCAGACCCAGGCAAGTGAGGTACCATTTTTATCATAAGACATTGGGGAACCCGGGGTGGGTGGAAATTTGTTGAACCACGCAGATTCCACAACTTTCCACCACAGAAATGTGAGGAAAATGCGTTTTTTCCCAATTTGTTAGGTTTACAAGGGATTCTGCGTAACAGAACCTGGTGGGAGGCAGTCGGGCCACACTATCCTGATTTACCCTGGGTGTCTAGTTTTTAAAAATGTATAGGTTTGCTAGGTTTCCCTAGGTGCCGGCAGAGCTAGGGTTCAAAAACTACTGGTTGGCACATTGCCAAAAAAGGGCCAGTTTTCACTGCGAAATTGAGGTGCGACCACGTTGCATTTTGCGCCGTTTCCTGTCGCAGGCACTAGGCAGAGCCAGGCAAGTGAGGTACCATTTTTTTCATAAGACTTTGGGGAACGCGGGGTGGTTGGAATTTTGTTGATCCACGCAGATTCCAGAACTTTCCACCACAGAAATGTGAGGAAAATGCGCTTTTACCCCAACTGTTTAGGTTTGCAAGGGATTCTGGGTAACAGAAGCTGGTGGGAAGCAGTCAAGTCACCCCTTCCTGAATTCCCCTGGGTGTCTAGTTCTCAAAAATGTATAGGTTTGCTAGGTTTCCCTAGGTGCCGGCAGAGCTAGGGTTAAAAAACTACAGGTAGGCACTTTGCCAAAAAAGGGCCAGTTTTTACTGCGAAATTGAGGTGCGACCACGTTGCGTTTCGTGTCGTTTCCTGTCGCAGGCACTAGGCATACCCAGGCAATTGAGGTACTATTTTTCTCATAAGACTTAGGGGAACGCGGGGTGGGTGGAATTTTGTTGATCCACGCAGATTCCAGAACTTTGCACCACAGAAATGTGAGGGAAATGCGTTTTTCCCCCCAATTTTTTAGGTTTGCAAGGGATTCTGGGTAACAGAACCTGGTGGGAGGCAGTCGAGTCACCCCTTCCTGAATTCCCCTGGGTGTCTAGTTTTCAGAAATTTATAGGTTTGCTAGGTTTCCCTAGGTGCCGGCAGAGCTAGGGTTAAAAAACAACAGGTAGGCACTTTGCCAAAAAAGGGCCAGTTTTCACTGTGAAATTGAGGTGTGACCACGTTGCGTTTTGCAACGTTTCCTGTCGCAGGCACTAGGCAGACCCAGGCAAGTGAGGTACCATTTTTCTCATAAGACTTTGGGGAAAGCGGGGTGGGTGGAATTTTGTTGATCCACGCAGATTCCAGAACTTTCCACCACAGAAATGTGAGAAAAATGCGCTTTTTCCCCAATTGTTTAGGTTTACAAGGGATTCTGGGTAACAGAAGCTGGTGGGAAGCAGTCAAGTCACCCCTTCCTGAATTCCCCTGGGTGTCTAGTTTTCAAAAATGTATAGGTTTGCAAGGTTCCCTAGGTGCCGGCAGAGCTAGGGTTAAAAAACTACAGGTAGGCACTTTGCCAAAAAAGGGCCAGTTTTCACTGTGAAATTGAGGTGCGACCACGTTGCGTTTTGTAACATTACCTGTCGCAGGCACTAGGCAGACCCAGGCAAGTGAGGTACCATTTTTATCATAAGACATTGGGGAACCCGGGGTGGGTGGAAATTTGTTGAACCACGCAGATTCCACAACTTTCCACCACAGAAATGTGAGGAAAATGCGTTTTTTCCCAAGTTGTTAGGTTTACAAGGGATTCTGCGTAACAGAACCTGGTGGGAGGCAGTCAGGCCACACTATCCTGATTTACCCTGGGTGTCTAGTTTATAAAAATGTATAGGTTTGCTAGGTTTCCCTAGGTGCCGGCAGAGCTAGGGTTCAAAAACTACTGGTTGGCACATTGCCAAAAAAGGGCCAGTTTTCACTGCGAAATTGAGGTGCGACCACGTTGCATTTTGCGCCGTTTCCTGTCGCAGGCACTAGGCAGAGCCAGGCAAGTGAGGTACCATTTTTCTCATAAGACTTTGGGGAACGCGGGGTGGGTAGAAATTTGTTGATCCACGCAGATTCCAGAACTTTCCACCACAGAAATGTGAGAAAAATGCGCTTTTTCCCCAATTGTTTAGGTTTGCAAGGGATTCTGGGTAACAGAAACTGGTGGGAAGCAGTCAAGTCACCCCTTCCTGAATTCCCCTGGGTGTCTAGTTTTCAAAAATGTATAGGTTTGCAAGGTTCCCTAGGTGCCGGCAGAGCTAGGGTTAAAAAACTACAGGTAGGCACTTTGCCAAAAAAGGGCCAGTTTTTACTGCGAAATTGAGGTGCGACCACGTTGCGTTTCGTGTCGTTTCCTGTCGCAGGCACTAGGCATACCCAGGCAATTGAGGTACTATTTTTCTCATAAGACTTAGGGGAACGCGGGGTGGGTGGAATTTTGTTGATCCACGCAGATTCCAGAACTTTGCACCACAGAAATGTGAGGGAAATGCGTTTTTCCCCCCAAATTTTTAGGTTTGCAAGGGATTCTGGGTAACAGAACCTGGTGGGAGGCAGTCGAGTCACCCCTTCCTGAATTCCCCTGGGTGTCTAGTTTTCAGAAATTTATAGGTTTGCTAGGTTTCCCTAGGTGCCGGCAGAGCTAGGGTTAAAAAACAACAGGTAGGCACTTTGCCAAAAAAGGGCCAGTTTTCACTGTGAAATTGAGGTGTGACCACGTTGCGTTTTGCAATGTTTCCTGTCGCAGGCACTAGGCAGACCCAGGCAAGTGAGGTACCATTTTTCTCATAAGACTTTGAGGAAAGCGGGGTGGGTGGAATTTTGTTGATCCACGCAGATTCCAGAACTTTCCACCACAGAAATGTGAGAAAAATGCGCTTTTTCCCCAATTGTTTAGGTTTGCAAGGGATTCTGGGTAACAGAAGCTGGTGGGAAGCAGTCAAGTCACCCCTTCCTGAATTCCCCTGGGTGTCTAGTTTTCAAAAATGTATAGGTTTGCAAGGTTCCCTAGGTGCCGGCAGAGCTAGGGTTAAAAAACTACAGGTAGGCACTTTGCCAAAAAAGGGCCAGTTTTCACTGTGAAATTGAGGTGCGACCACGTTGCGTTTTGTAACGTTACCTGTCGCAGGCACTAGGCAGACCCAGGCAAGTGAGGTACCATTTTTATCATAAGACATTGGGGAACCCGGGGTGGGTGAAAATTTGTTGAACCACGCAGATTCCACAACTTTCCACCACAGAAATGTGAGGAAAATGCGTTTTTTCCCAATTTGTTAGGTTTACAAGGGATTCTGCGTAACAGAACCTGGTGGGAGGCAGTCAGGCCACACTATCCTGATTTACCCTGGGTGTCTAGTTTTTAAAAATGTATAGGTTTGCTAGGTTTCCCTAGGTGCCGGCAGAGCTAGGGTTCAAAAACTACTGGTTGGCACATTGCCAAAAAAGGGCCAGTTTTCACTGCGAAATTGAGGTGCGACCACGTTGCATTTTGTGCCGTTTCCTGTCGCAGGCACTAGGCAGAGCCAGGCAAGTGAGGTACCATTTTTCTCATAAGACTTTGGGGAACGCGGGGTGGGTAGAAATTTGTTGATCCACGCAGATTCCAGAACTTTCCACCACAGAAATATGAGAAAAATGCGCTTTTTCCCCAATTGTTTAGGTTTGCAAGGGATTCTGGGTAACAGAAACTGGTGGGAAGCAGTCAAGTCACCCCTTCCTGAATTCCCCTGGGTGTCTAGTTTTCAAAAATGTATAGGTTTGCAAGGTTCCCTAGGTGCCGGCAGAGCTAGGGTTAAAAAACTACAGGTAGGCACTTTGCCAAAAAAGGGCCAGTTTTCACTGTGAAATTGAGGTGCGACCACGTTGCGTTTTGCAACGTTACCTGTCGCAGGCACTAGGCAGACCCAGGCAAGTGAGGTACCATTTTTATCATAAGACATTGGGGAACCCGGGGTGGGTGGAAATTTGTTGAACCACGCAGATTCCACAACTTTCCACCACAGAAATGTGAGGAAAATGCGTTTTTTCCCAATTTGTTAGGTTTACAAGGGATTCTGCGTAACAGAACCTGGTGGGAGGCAGTCGGGCCACACTATCCTGATTTACCCTGGGTGTCTAGTTTTTAAAAATGTATAGGTTTGCTAGGTTTCCCTAGGTGCCGGCAGAGCTAGGGTTCAAAAACTACTGGTTGGCACATTGCCAAAAAAGGGCCAGTTTTCACTGCGAAATTGAGGTGCGACCACGTTGCATTTTGCGCCGTTTCCTGTCGCAGGCACTAGGCAGAGCCAGGCAAGTGAGGTACCATTTTTTTCATAAGACTTTGGGGAACGCGGGGTGGTTGGAATTTTGTTGATCCACGCAGATTCCAGAACTTTCCACCACAGAAATGTGAGGAAAATGCGCTTTTTCCCCAATTGTTTAGGTTTGCAAGGGATTCTGGGTAACAGAAGCTGGTGGGAAGCAGTCAAGTCACCCCTTCCTGAATTCCCCTGGGTGTCTAGTTCTCAAAAATGTATAGGTTTGCTAGGTTTCCCTAGGTGCCGGCAGAGCTAGGGTTAAAAAACTACAGGTAGGCACTTTGCCAAAAAAGGGCCAGTTTTTACTGGGAAATTGAGGTGCGACCACGTTGCGTTTCACGTCGTTTCCTGTCGCAGGCACTAGGCATACCCAGGCAAGTGAGGTACCATTTTTCTCATAAGACTTAGGGGAACGCGGGGTGGGTGGAAATTTGTTGATCCACGCAGATTCCAGAACTTTCCACCACAGAAATGTGAGGAAAATGCGTTTGTTTTCCCAATTGTTTAGGTTTGCAAGGGATTCTGGGTAACAGAACCTGGTGGGAGGCAGTCGGGACACCCCATCCTGAATTCCCCTGGGTGTCTAGTTTTCAAATATGTACAGGTTTGCTCGGTTTCCCTAGGTGCCGGCAGAGCTAGGGTGCAAAAACTACAGCTAGGCACTTTGCCAAAAAAAGGCCAGTTTTTAACTGCAAAATTGAGGTGTGACCACGCTGCATTTTGCGCCGTTTCCTGTCGCAGGCACAAGGACGACCCACACAAGTGAGGTACCGTCATTTTTATCAGGAGACTTAGGGTAATTCAGATTTGAAAATCAACTGTTATTACCTATTGAGTTTTCATGCATTTCTCCCTTCCCAATGAAAGACATTGTGAAAAAAAATAAAAATTGAAAAATGACCAATAATTATCATGCTAGTATGAGTATTCCCAATTTTGAAAATGTGCAAATATATACTGTTTTTAAACTCTATAATTTGTACCCAATTCAGAAATACATAGGTGTCTTTCATACCCATTTTTCCATGTATACATTTTCCAAGAATAAGTGCTCTATACCCGGTAAACAATAAAATACCATTGCAAGTTGCTGCTCAGTTTTTGGTTCTGGGTTCATGGGTTCTTGGTAAAACTACAAGTCCTATATATCCCCACAACCAGGAAGGTCCAACGGATGTAACGGTATATTGCTTTCAAAGAGATGTCAAAATTACAAGAAGTTACAGGTGAAAACGTTGAGACAAAAGGCTGTTTTTTTCAACTAATTTTCAACTATTCCAATTTTTAACTGTTAGTTTCTATAAAGAAACCTGCATGGATTTAGACAAATGACCCCTTTGTGAATTCAGTATTGTGTCTACTTTTTGAAAATGTATAGCTTTCCAGGATCCATTATTGCTTTCAAACTCATTTCTACCATTAACTGGAAGGAGGTTGAAAGCACTAAAAATAGCAAAAATAGGCTATGTCCCAGAAAAATGCCAAAACTGTGTGAAAAATGTTGGTTCTCTGACAAAAGACTATCATTCCCTAAAAGCTGAGAAAATGGTGATTTCAGCCCCGCAAACCCTTTTTTGTTAACATTTGCAGGGAAAAACCCAGAGGCTTTCATTTGTCGCCCATTTTACTGTATTTTGCTTAATTTCTGGGACCCCTCCAAGGGAATCCACCATCCTTGGGTATCTTTAGAATCCCCATGATGTTGGAAGAAAAGGACGCAAATTTGGCGTGGATACCTTATGTGGTCAAAAAGTTACAGGGGCCTAAGCGCGCACTGACCCAAATCACCAAAAAATGGCTTAGCACCGGAGGGGAAAAGGCCTAGCAGCGAAGGGGTTAAACCAGAGATTATGCTCCTGGTATGTGAGTGGAATTTCAAAACCCTCGAAAGGAATATATTCCTCATGTGGTTCATCTTCTTTGTAAAATTGAAACACTTGTGTTACTGGATTTGATTCTAGGAATACTATCCATGAATAGAATACCTCTGTCTGAAAAGATTTATGTGTCACTATCACGAAAACTGCTCTGCCACCTCTTGGTGTTAGGCCATGTTTTATAAGTTTTAGAGTGAAGGCTCTCCTTAAATTTGGATGGATGTTTATAGCACCCTCATGGGTTTCATTTAAATCTGTAAAACTATAAGCTGTTGTGACTTGGTCAGTCGCAACCTCACCGGTCATGGTATTATTATCCCCGCTTTGAGACATTGTTTTTGAAAATTGTAGAACAAGTTTCAAGGAAACAAAGATAAAGTGCACAATATTTCGGAACACTGTATCCTTCAACGTTGAACAAACCAAACAGCTAATACATAGGATTCTCGTCCTACTTAGCTATGGCGGATATTAACCCTACCCACTCCAGACGTCTTGTGGAGTATTATGAGTAGGGGTCTCTGAAAAAAGCACAACTAAGTTACTTCAGTATCTAGCATTAAATTAGTGACTTACCAAACCGTTGGAGCCATGTAGTGTAGTTCCTATTTCCCTTATAGGCTCGGCGCATAGGAATAATATACACTATAGTTTTAGCATAGAACTGAGGTCAGTATGCCTCTATCGAGTACATTAAACCTAATTACTTTGTGTGCCAGCTAACTCTGAGGTCACTAGAAACTTCTCGAATAAACAAGAAGGGAGTAGTTTCTGACAACCGCATAAACCTGACAACTTTGTTTCCCTCAGAATCGGAACAGTCTCAGAATCGTGGAAACAAAAGATAACAGTTTCACTCAGTCAATCGTGCATGCTTAGTTTCTTCAGAGTTACACAGAAATAGATAGACGGGCATTTCAGTAAAAGGATTTATTGAACAGTCTTGTTTCTCGTGTAAGAGATATGAGCTGTTACAATCGCAAGACAGTATGTGAAATATAATACGTACAGCGTAAGATGTAAGAGGAAATAATATTGCAATAGCATTGTCTGTTAGTTATGACATATTCATATACATATACATAAATAACACAGGCTAGGGGAGAACTTGGCGGCTAGCAATAGCATCTAGTCGCGAGGCTCCGTGACATCCGGACTTACTCTTGGTGATGCCTTGAAGATTGCTCGTTTTTCGCGAGCGTGCGGTTGCGTATGATCCATAATACGAAATCTGTCTGGATTTTTCACTGTGGGGGCCCGTGGAGGAGGCCAGCTGCATTACCGTACGTCCCTCTGGGCTGCTCCCTGCTTTCCGCTTGTTGAGTCCGAGAGTCTGCAGTTTGGAGAGCGCAGACTCACGGCGTTGGAGACGCTGCCGCGGGAGGGAATCTCGGAGCTTTGTGCACGGCTCTGCCGGCAGTGGGAGGCTCTTTCATCGCCATTGATTTATTCTCCATCGGAGATTCGGCGCAGGCGGGCTACGCTAACATTCCGGCGTTGGAAGCCGCCATCGGTGACACAGAGGTTCCTGCAAGCCCTGCAATCACGGAGGTGAGCAACCCTCAGTGTACTCGGACTAAAACAGGGCTAGCACAGTGGGCCAGAGCAGCCTGGGAAGTGAGAAGGGGCCGCAGTGTTGCATGAAGAGTCGCTCACACAGGTAGAGGCTGGCGGAATAGAAACTGCTCTGGACTCACTCGCCCACAATCCATGTGGAGTGGAGCAGAATGGTGGCTGCAATGTTTTAGCTGGGGACAATCCGCTTCTCCTGGGAGAAGATTTGCATGAATCTCCTGTCTCTAGGTACACTTTAAGAAGTAAAGGCAGGAAAGAAGATTCAGATTGGGTTAATGTAGTAACATCTGCAAATAAAACGAAACAGGACTTTTTAACGTTTTGTGGCAAAAAAACTTCAGAAACAACAATTAGACCCTCCCTCCGTACTAAAGCTAAAGCTAAAGCCAAGGTTAAAGCAAAGAAAAGGGCTAGTGTGAAAAATGCTGATCTGATTCAGGCCAGTTCCACCACTCAAGAAATCGTATTCAGCGCAAAGCCTGCCCCTTCACTCAAACAATATTTTAGAGCACTTCCCACTACTCTGGAATTAAAACCTTTGTTGGAAGGTTCTAACCCCCGTGCTCTGGAGTCATCTAATTTTCCGGAAAATGTCCTGAGCCCTAACAGATATCAGGTATTGGAACATCAGCTTGACTCACTGGAAATGCAAAGATCGCAAATGGAAGCTCTAGAAGCTACTGTACAGAATGGAGCTACTTCACCCGAGGAGGAAAATAAATACCCGGCGGATTATGAAGAGGTCAAGTGCAAGGGGGACACTCTTTTAATTAAGAACAACGAAGAGTCTGAGGAAAAGAGTGAAGACGAAGCGGGCCTAGCTAGTGATCAAGCTGTAGTGCGAATTCTTCAGTCATTAAGTCAGGAAATGAGAAATGGCTTTGAGGGCTCGGAAAAAAATCAACAGGAAATAAAGACATTTTGCGAAAAATTAGAAGAAAAATTTGATTCATTAGCAGTTAGAACAACTGCCCTAGAAGCATCAGTTACAGACCTCAAAACTCTGGCACTCCAACATACAAAGAAAATTGATGATTTAAGACAACGAGAGATGGGTTATCAGGAAAAACTAGAATCTATTGAGAATTCTCTGAGGAGAAACAACCTCCGCCTTCTGAAAATTCCAGAAGGGGTTGAAGGAAATAACATTAAAGAATACGTAGCTAAACTCATCAAGCAAGCGACTGCAGTGGAAGTTTCCGAGCAAGATCTCATCAGAGATATTCAGAGAGTTCATAGAGATCCGTTTAGATTAAATCCAAATACCACAAGACCAACAAAGATCTTGATACACTTTCTGACATACACTCTGAAGGATGAAATTCTCAATAGGGCTTTAAAAAGTAGCTCTTTATCAGCCGAGGGGGTTACGTTTCAGATTAGATCAGACGTCTCATCAATAACAGCATCTAGACAGTGGGAGCTAGGGAAACTATTAGATCCCTTCAGACAGCTCGGCGCGACGGCTCAACTGAAATTCCCTGCATCCTTGAAAGTTATGTATAAAAAAAAGATGAGGGTCTTTAAGAGAGTGGAGGAGGCGGAAACTTATATGCAACTGATTACTGAGGCAAGCCATGAGGTTGAAGTGGCGTAACTTCCCCTATGGTTTCATATATCTCCTCAATGCTTTCCTTTAATTTCCTTTACTTCTTTGTATTCACTAATTCCCTATCTTATATAACTAGAGCACACTACACAACGTCCGGATATCGGGAGGGGAGCTTCAAGGCCAGATAAGGGCCACAGGAAGATGAAGGGGGTTCTCCAGGGGAGCACTAGGGAGGGGAATTGGAGGGTGGGGAGGGGGGAAGGTGCGCACTGGGTGGGGAGCATATGGGTAAAAAATCAAAAATACGTCCGACTTGCCAAATTAGTTCAAAATAGGTCATTGAAAAAGACATACCACATATTTAAGAAGGAACGTCACAAGCTAGTTCAGTCCAGGATCTATACTTGAAGGTCCTTACATGGAATCTCAATGGTTTGAGGGTTAAACATAGAAGGGAAAGAATATTTCAATATCTTAAAGATGCCCCTGAGTACATTTTTATTCTCCAAGAGACACATCTTACAGAAAAAGAGCTGAGGCACTTTTGTAAAGGGAAAACATGGATACAAGATCTTATATGCACCACTCAGCAAGTAACTATAAGGAGGGTTGCCATTTTAGTTAATAGAAACGCAGCATTCATAGTGGAAGATTCTAAAGTCGATAATAAGGGCAGGTGGGCCATAGCAAAGATCAAGTTCCATACATATAAATTTAAGGTTGCTGTGTACTATGGTCCAAACCTGGATGACCCGGTCCCGCTTAAAGAGATTTTGGAAGAACTCCTAGCTTTTAAAGATCCACTAATTTTAGTGGGGGACTTTAATTTGGTATTGGACCCCTTAATTGATAAAACTTATAAAGATAAAACCCCACATAACTGTCAAATGAGATAGCTCTTAACTACCGCAATGCACCAAATGAGTTAGCTAGATGTTTGGAGAAAAAAATGTGCGCTTAAAAAGGAATACACTTTCCATAATAGGAAACTAGGACACAAATCCAGATTGGACTTCTTTTTGATTGCTGAAGAATTATGGGGTGTAGTGGAGGATGTCAGGCATTTAGCTGCGCACCTGTCAGACCATTCGGCTGTCTCTTTAGTATTAAAGTTGTCTAAGCAACAAGCTATTAAAAAATGGACTCTAGATCGAACCATTTTGCTCGAAAATGAAGTGGTAAGAAAATTGTTAGATGAATCGGAGAGGTTCTTCTAGCTTAATCTAGGTACCTCTTCAATAGAAATCGTTTGGGACTCTTATAACGCGTATTTGAGAGGGATGATTACTGCCATTCAAATGACAAGACCAAAAAAGTTCAGGGCTATGATAGCTGAAACTGAGGCAAAAATAGCCGAGCTAGAATATAACCTTACAGCTCAGAGTCATTTATCCAAGGCAAATATTCAGGGAGAGGTGTCAGCCTGTAAAGTACAACTGGTAGAGATACTAGATGCTAGAGTCAGGAGGCGATGGCAGGCCAGTACTCTTGCACATTTTGAATATGGGGAAGCCAGTGGAAAGCTCCTAGCTTGGAAGACTAAAAAGGAGCAAAGTAGGAATAGGATTAAAGGAGTTTTGTCTCGAACTTCGGGGGAGTTCTAAGAGAATGCAATCGATATTGAGACAGCTTTCTCTAAACACTTTGAGCATGTATATAAAAAGAGATCTATTGCCACAGGATAGCTTAATTCAAGCATGGCTCGAGCAATATTCTTTGTTAAGAATTGACGACGAGGCATCCAATAATTTGAATGGAAATATTAGTTTAAACGAGGTGGTAATTGCAATAGAGTCGGGACAGGCTCCCCGCAGAACTATATAAGATCTTAGCACCAGTTATTGCTCCTGTGTTTCATAGGCTTTTCTCTTCTATTTTTGAGGAGGGGAAAAAATACCCCCGTCATGGAATGAGGCAACTGTGGTCCTTAATCTCAAACCCTCTAAACCAGCAGGGCAATGCGACTCCTACAGACCTATCTCTCTGCTTAATCTTGACTATAAGATTCTTGCCAAGATTTTAGCAGAGATATTGAATGGTGTAGTGGCCAATCTTTTACATCATGGTCAGAAGGGGTTTGTTAAGGAACGGAGCATACAAGACCTGACTTATGCCTTAGTGGGAGCTATTGATCTAGCACCTTTATATAAATTTCCAATGGCTATTATTACACTAGATGCTACTAAGGAATTTGACCGCGTAAACTGGGCCTACTTAGCTAGAGTCTTGGAAAGATGCAATCTGGGTAAGAACTTCTGTAGAGTGAGCTATTTCATCTTTTTACCATCAGCCCACAGCAAGATTGTTGGTAAATGGCAATCTCTCTGCACCCTTCACTATTAAAAGAGGGACGAGACAGGGATGTCCTCTCTCACCTTTACTATTTAATTTATATATTGAACCCTTTGCAGAGAAAACAAGGCAGGATATGAATATAATGCCCTTCAAATGCAGAAACTGGGAAAAAAAGGTATCACTATATGCTGATGATATGATGATTTATACCTCAGATCCAAAATGAGCAGAACCATTAATTTATAGTGCTGCCTCACACTTTAGCCAGATTTCTGGATATGAGATCAACCAATCAAAGTCGGAGTGTATGCTTTGGAATATAAATGCTCACTTTCAAATTTTGAAACAAGAGATAAGATATCTGGGAATCCGAATCACCCAGGACATTGACCAGATTCCGGACAGAAATCTCGCCAAGATAGATAAAGAAATTACAGATTCTTTAAAAGGCTCGTCTCTTTTGCCCCTAACGTTGATAGGAAGAGTGAACATTATTAAAATGATGCTCCTTCCTAAACTAATATTTTTGTGTCAGAACATTCCTCTAGTATTTAAGGAAGATAAGCTAAAAAAAATCCAATCTAAACTGAATTCTTTTGTATGGGCCTCTAAAGGTATAAGGATCCCATGGAGGAAGTTGCGGAGGAAAAAAAGCAAAGGGGGCTTCTGTGCCCCAGACCTGAAGCTGTATGCTTGGGCACTATTACTCAAGGCAGGCAGAATGCTTTTTGATGAGCCAGATGGATCAGAGATGGGCCTAATGTTCAAGATAATGCTGTCGTAAAGTAAAGGGGGAAACTATGGCTTTTTGTACAAGTTTGGAGACCCGCGCTTCTTCAAAAAAGTGAGATTAAAGCTGCTGAGAGACATGTCCTTTACATGGGCAAGACTGAGGAAATCTTTGAATATTGGATAATACAGTGCTTTGGCCCCCACCTGGGAGTCACCAGGCTCTCCTGAGTGGACCAAGGACGTCCTAGCAAAACCGCTTCTGGAAGCCAATATAAAGCACTGGTCTCAGTTAATGCCTGAGGGTCTGTTATTAGGATGGGATGAGATCTCCACTCTGACTGAGAGAAATTTATCTAAGCTCAAATATATACAAATCACCAGATGGAGCCAGGCTAAGGGCCCAGTAGTGGCAGCAACAAACGATGTGGAAAATTGCTTCAAGAAAAAAGTAATAAGATAAAGACGGCAACTTTGTTGTAGACTATTTTGGAAGCAGAGGATGGTAATTTCATTTTGCCTGCTCAGCTCTGGGGAGTTCTCGTGCCTGATAAGGACACAGAAGAAATATGGCAAGTATCCTATGATTTATTTCATACTACAGTATCGCCAGCGAATTTAAAACTGAACCATATTTTCTCTCTTCATAGAGTGTACTGGTCTTCAGCCAAGCTTTCAAAATTTTCGAAACATACTACACCACGTTGTCCAAAGTGTCAGCAGGACAAAGCAGATGATCTTCACATGTTTTTAATCTGCCCTACTTTGCATAACTTCTAGAGGGCGGTATGTGAAGGTATGAAAGATTTGTTTAAATTTGATATTCAGGTGAGCATAATACTAATTTTTTTTGGTATTTTTCCTAATTATGATCTATTTCCTCGAGATATTAACAAGTTGTCGTTATATTTGATCATCCTTGCCCGAAGAGAAATTTGTAAACTATGGTTAAAAGATACAGCACCAACCTATCTAGATTGGATCATTCCAATCAAATATACAATGAACATAGATAAGGTAAACTGGAAAAGAAAAAAGCACTTCTGGACCCCCTGTATTGATTGGCTGGATAAGCTCTGAGAAATGACTTATTTTGTCCAATGATTATGCCTTTCTGCAGGACAATATACCCGCTCGATCAGTCCGAGGCCTGGATAGTTAGATGAAATGAGCTGAACATGTTTGTGGGTATCTGTGGAAAGTGCTACCATTAAGATCTTCAGTATCCACGTCAGGCAAAGGTTTACATCTGCTGCGTAGTAGATGGCTCTGATAAATGCACTCTGAGTACATCTTTGGCGTATGAGGACAAAAGAAAAAAAATAAATAAAAAATAAATAAATAACAGGCTAAAAAGTGGATACTCGTCTGATGCTTCTAAATAATTCTACCCCAGTGTACCTAACCTAAGTGTAGTACAAGTTAAGAGGTAGGTGCTGTTTTCTATAGTATGGTATAGACTAAGTTTGTATGTGCCAAGAGTTCCTATAGGTTCTTATCAGCTCCATACTTTTAGATTGAGAGAGGTGTGAATCTCTTTCCGGATCTCAAACTCTAACACCCCGCGAAGGGAGTCAGAACACTGGAAGCTGGATTCTCTGCGAGCAGGGACTACAGGGTCTGGTCAGTGCGTCAGGCCGGAACACAAGCTCCTCTAAATCGAGGTCTCCTCCTTACGTTCCGCCGTGTTTGGTGTAGCAAGGGAAGGTATATTTATACCTGAAAGGTGCTTAGGAATGTTAGCATTGACGTAAAGTTGGGCAGAGGAAGATGTCATAAATGAACCCCTAAGGAATAGTAGTTAATGCAATGAGTTCTTGGAGACATCAATAATCCAAGCAGGGGAAGTCCCAAAGGCTTAATGGTCTGGTTTCTAAGAACTTGTTGTGACGTGGGATTGACGGATGTAGGTGACCATGCCTGTATTTGGATAGCATGGCTAATGCCTAAATAAGGACTGGGATTCTATGCCTAAATAAGGGCAGTGTGAGTTGTGCCTATATATGGACGTGAATGGGGAAACCTATACACATGCATCTAAATCGAAACACAACACCAGCTCGCTCCCTACAGCTCCCTACAGCAAGTTGTTGTAACGACTTGCGATGTAATGGTTCGCATTGATACAAAGCGGTCGTTGTAATGACCACGTTGTAATGGCATACATAAAAAGTGCATTCGTAGTAAAGAGACATATTCGTGTGTATTAGCACCTTTTTTATTCTTTTTAAATATTAATGATCTGGAAAGCTATCTTAGCCAAGGGTCAGCTGATGTACTGATGGTAGGCTCTAGAAATCTCCCAGCCTTGCTCTATGCTGATGACTGTGTGCTGATGTCCAGAACCAGTGTGGGTTTGCAAATACTTTTAAATAGATTTAATGATTTTATGTGCGACTTAGGCCTAAAGAATAATACAGTCTCATGCTATGGTCGTTGGGAACACACCCTACCCTTTAAAGTCTTTAAAGTTTTATTAATAATGACAAGCAGCTCTATGTTTCAACCTTCTCCTTTCTAGGCGTTCCTTTCGATCAGAGAGGCACATGGCAGTACCTTGTTAAAACTAGGAAAAGGTGTTTTGATCAAAACTTGGAAGCATTATCCAGGTTTGTGAGGACATTGGGATCTAGACCTATTGGTGCATTAATTATTATCTACAAGGCACACTTTTGTTCTCTTGATTTGTAAGGGGCCAGATTCTGGGTTTTCTGCAACTCTTCGAGCTTGCAGGCAGTAAAAAACTCTTTTCTTAGATGACTACTGTCAGTCCCCATTAGTCTTCTGTTTATATTATTCTACATTGAATTAGGTTTGAGCCCTTTATTTTACCTTATATAAATTGCCCCAATTATGTTGTGGCACTCATTTTGGTACAAAGGACAAGCCTGTAATTAATTGTGCTATAATACTGGATGTATTAGTCTCAATCATAGGCAGGAAATGCTGTGGCTCAGTTATATTAAGATATAAAATAGGGGGTCCCAGTGAAGGAGTATCACAAGTACACAAACAAACAATATATAAAAACAAAGTTTTGAAAAAGAATAAATCAAAAACAAGTACTTCAACACACTGTTATTTAATCACAATGTGGTTATTCATGATACATAAAGCAGATTACTAGCACAATTGTTATAGTGCCCCAAGGGAGGGAAAGGTAAGGGACGGTGTTTGTGTAAGGGAGGGATGTGCAAGGTGGGTCATAGTGAAAACATTAGTAACAGTACATGATTCATAAAATACAGATACAGCTGGCTTCAGAGCACTGAGCCAGTAGGATAAAGGAGCAACTAATACTCAACAATTAAAAGGAAACCATGTTGGCAATGTGAATATTTAATATTTGTAATGGTGGTTGCATCGACTGGTGTGTGGTAGTAGCCGTCGACGTTTCGACCCCAAGACTATAATGGTAGGTATACGTCACACCTTAAAGCGGGGTCTTCATCAGGACAGAAGAAACCCTGGGAGCACTGGTTTCTCTGTGAAAAATAAAATGTGTATTACTATTTACAGTGGTGTAGAGGTATTAAAAACCGCGCCCAAGGGCGCCACAATACAATCAGATGAAACAGAAATGTAATCACCATGGAAAGTTGGGCTGTTTTGCTCGCAACACAGGCAGGAGAACGAAGAGAAAGTACGTCCAATTAACCAAATGAAATTGCAAGGATCAGTATATATTGGATCCAATAGATTCACTTGTGAATACCACGTTCAGTGAAATGCCAAAGTGGTCATCAACTATTCTGTAAAGGAAAACAAAGGACATGAGGGACATATGATTTGTACCCTTCAAATGCAAAAATCAGAGGCAGTTCAGACATTATGGCTGACCAGAGACACTATTGGCTTATTACTTCCATTTTTTCAAAGTAGGCTCAAATCTTAACATATTAGGAGGTAGTTATTCTATCCTAGGTATTTCATCACTATAAAGACAACCAGGAGACAACTGTAACTATAAATAGTCGAAGGTCCAACTCGTAGTGTCATGTTACACATATCATTAAACTCACGACTTACATGCACGGGCCACAAGAGATGTATCCGTGCCTCATCAAAGTGAAATGTCCACACCCGCGGTATTCATAAGCTAGAAGGTGACAATACAGTGGTGACTAGGGGATGGATCAAAAGAAGACCCGATATATATTTTTATATCTGAACCATAGATGCGTACCTAGATGCACCTGCAATGGCACATGTCCTCTGTGCATAAATCGCAGTGGAACCTGTAACTCTCGTCGTGGTAACTGTAACCCTCGTTGTGGTTTGGATGTTCTACAAACAGTAGTGGGTATAAGTGAGTAGGGAGATCTAATTAAATCCGAGTGCATAGACAGAGTGATCAAAGCAGCCATCAATGCAGCCTCACCCGGGTGTCATCTACATACCTATCTGCACATGTCCCAGCCTTCAGTGTATGATGGCAGAGGCCAGAAGAGGATGCATCCATCCCTCAATATGGGAGTGTGCTCTAAAAACGAATAATGACGGCGATTAGGGATTACTCCATGATACACGCAGTGTGTCACAGGTACCAAATGTATATATTTCAAAGCGCCAAACAATCGCACAGTGGTGGTAAATTCTAACCTTAGCGGTGCCGCACATTATAATTCTTCAAACGTCCCCACACGCTGCCTGATCTGCGTCTTCGCAACTGCAACCGGCATTGGAATAGCCGGAAAAGACGTGCGCACTGACGTCAGAGTCGTAAAAATAGAAAACTGACTTTTAGAAACCCGGAACCACTGCCTCGGCTTGGTTCTCTACCCATTGCCATGACAACCAAACCTTGTTCAACTCGGGACCCGTCCTTGGCTCAAATTAACCCAGTTAAAAAGCTGTATGTAAAATTAACGCATCTTAACGGCATTACTAATAAACCATGACGACATAGTTGTAATATTAAGGCATAGATGCGATATTAGATTCAACCTTGTTATTTCGAATAACCATACACAACAAAGCACCCACCAGGGATGCAGTTTTTATAGCGCGATTATTTGTTTAGATTCGGGGCCAGATTGCAATGTTTGTGGGAGAGCCTTACGAGACAATACAATCACTCAAAAGTGTAATAGGGTATGTGCATATAGTATCTCGCTGCTTTTTAAAAAAGATAATACAACCTCGTAAAAAATATTGTTATCACATACAGATTCAAAATCCACAGCATTGCGCACCTCTTACGCAGAAGGGTGTAAGCAATCTATCTTATCGCAAAAAATGTCACCTAGTAGAACTATTTGAACAATGTACGTAGATGCATTCATTGTTTACGGACATCATGCACCTGTATATATTCATTATCTTGGAGCATCACGCACCTCCTGCGCAGAGGGGTGTAAGCGACATGTTACATCATTGATTTACATCCATGAAATGGCCTCATTGAATCATAATTTTGGATAATTGCTATAGACTCTCGTGCACCTCTCAACCAGCAGGGTGAAGACAACAGTTAAGGCTATATGCCTGACCCAGTACCAATGACTTGACCCCAGGAGTCTAACGACCTAGTCTGGCTAGCTGGGCGTGACTACTATCAGCCTCATTAAGTCCATTGTTGATAGAATCCAGGATAGCCATCCATTTGGATTCACATGTGTTAAGGATAAGGGATATATCACCACCTCTAGGGCCAAGAATCACCTTTTCCAAAACCAACCACTTTAAGACTTCAGGAGTGTGTCCATGTCTCTTACAATGATCCACCAAGGGGGCACCCGGGACATTGCACCTAATTCTACTACCATGCTGTAGAATTCTGGCCTTTACTTTTTGCTGCGTTTGGCCCACATAGACCTGGTCACAGGGGCATCTAATCACATAGATGACATATATTTTTTTTTGTTTTTTTTTGTGAAACTTTTTATTAATTTTATAAATACAAACACAAACAAACTTGCAAGGAATAAAGAAAAAGAGAAGACAGCAATATAATCAACGTTGCATTACATGGTGTGGGAGCGGGAAGGTCAACCAATGAGCGTATTTTCCATCAAGAAAGAGTCTCGCATGGGGGGGGCAGAAGGAACAAAATGTATCCAATACACAGTAAGAAATGGGAGGAACCCTCGGGTTACGGGGACGTAGGTGCAACATCTGGGTCAGGGAGAGGGGGGGTACATATATTGCCACAGTAAGTGTTCCACTGAGTCCATATCTTCCCCCATTTTCGGGGGGTACCCCGGGAAATATATACAGTTTTTTCCCTGAACATGCACCAGTCCATGTTTTGTTTCCATTTCCGAATCCCGGGTGGTCCCTGGGCGCCCCACAATTGCGCAATGTCTCTTTTGGCGATCATATTGCCCAAGGTCACCCATCGAAGCTGCAATACGGAGTAGTCGTTCGGTTCCCATACATTCAGCAAGCATCTCCTAGCCTCCGGCATCGATCGCACCCCCGTAACCTCACTCATCACCTCGTGCACACTGGTCCAGAATCGCACTATCTCAGGGCACTCCCAAATGATATGTAAAAAAGTGCCCAGGAGACCGCATCCACGCCGACACAGACCATCCACAGAAAAGCCCATGTGTACCAAACGGGGACCAGTCACATACACTCTATGCAGGATTTTAAGTTGCACAAATCTAAGGCGCGCCTGGATGGCCACCTCTTTAGGGGAGGAGATCGCCGCCTGCCAGTCCTCATCGTCCAGCTCCAGCCCATCACCAATCCAGACCTCTCTAAGGCGAAACAGGAGATCAGACCTGGAGTTGATCAATTTTTTATAAATAAGCGAAATCGTACTATCAGGAACATGACCGTCTAGTACCCTGTCCTCAAGCGGGGACGACTCCGGAATCTCCACACCCGAAGGGAAGACCGAGAGCACCGCGTGGCGGACCTGCGCATATCGAAAAAACTTCGCGATCGCTCAAAGCGTACTCGGTTTTCAATTCCTCAAACGTCTTCATTCTCCCCTTAGTCCAAACATCATCAATCCTGCTGATACCTATCAAGTCCCACCGATCAAACCCCTTCGACTGCCAGAGAGAGCCAAGTCTATCGGATGCATACAGTGGGGTGGCACGAGTCAATTTATCAGTCCACCCAAGCGCCATGGAAGCATGTCTCCACACCTGGACAGCTGTCCTAGTGGGGCCCGTTACGTTTCGAGGGGTGATTCTCGAGTAGAGGGCTCTATTATAGTCACCCCCCGGTAACAACCATTTGTCCATCTCGAAGGCCGGATTCGGCAAAGGGCCATAAATGCAATGATTTATTGCCCCCAATAATAGCGACGGATATCAGGCAAAGCAATTCCACTGTCGTACCACGGGAGCGACAGTTTAGCGATGGCGATCCGGGGCCTACCCCCCCATACCAGTTGTCTCTGCAAACTCTCAACCTCACGGAAATATTTAGCCGGGACAACGTCAAGTGTGTTTTGCAATGCGTAGAGGAAGCGGGGCAGTGACATCATCTTAAACAATGCCGCTCTACCTAGGGGAGAGAGAGGGAGTTTCCCCCAAGCAACAACATCTGCCCGAAGGCGCTGAAGAGGGGGCAGCAAGTTCCGGTCAAACCGCAGTTCAGGTTTCAGAGTGATAAAAATGCCTAGGTATTTAAATCCATCTCTCACAATCGCGATAGGACAACCACTCGGCAGAAGAGGGGCGTCTCCCGACAGAACGTACACACAGGACTTCGACCAATTGATGACAAGACCCGAGTTTTTTGCGAAAGGACGTTAAGACATCGAACAGTACAATGAGGGATTTACGGGGAGATGTGAGATACAGCAGAATATCATCAGCATAGAGAGATACACGGTCCTCAAACTCTGAATTCCATCTAATGCCCTTCAGGGACGGCTCCCATCTCAACCAGGCCGCCAGCGGTTCCAAGGCGAGAGCAAACAACAAGGGGGACAGGGGACAGCCCTGTCGCGTACCCCTGCCCAGTGCAAAGGGTGCAGAGACCCGACCATTGACCACCACCTGAGCCATGGGACCGGCGTAAAGCAATTTGACCCACCGGACAAACTCCGGACCGAAACCAAACTTGGCCGCCCACAAATACGGCCATTCAATCGTATCAAACGCCATCGTAGCGTCCAAGGACGCCAAGATGGCGGGCTCACGTAGCGTCTCGGCTCGTGCCAAGACGCCATGCAGCCTTCGGAGGTTAAGCGCCGTGTTGCGATGCGGTATAAATCCGGATTGATCAGGGTGAACCAGGTCCCCAATGACAGTCGCCAAACGTGTCGCCAGCAACCTGGCCAAGATTTTAGGCTCCGCATTAATCAACGAAATGGGTCTAAAAGAGGCACAGCGATCCCGAGGTTTACCATCTTTGTGGATGACGACTATAGAGGCCAGTCTCTGGTCTGGTGGGAGAGAACCCACCTCCAAAGACTCGAGAAACATAGAGCGCAGATGTGGAGCTAGCGTGTCCGGGCGTAGTTTATATAACTCAATGGGGAGCCCATTAGGGCCCGAAGCCTTGCCGGATCGGACCGAACGGACAGCAGCGGCAATCTCGTCCACAGTAGGCGGCGCATCCAGAGCGTCCCTATCAATGTCAGGCAATCGGGGAAGTGCAATATCCCGCAATAGCAGGTGGGAGTCCTGCTCTGATCGATCAGACACCTGGGAATACACCTCGCGGAAGTAATCGGCAAAACATGTGACAATATCAGCAGGGTCAGTACAACACTCTCCATTCTCCGCAACAATCACAGGGACGACACGACTTGCATTCTCCCTCTTATCCAGCCAAGCAAGTAATTTCCCAGCCTTATCACCCACATCATACAGGCGGCCCTGCTGTTCCCTTCCCATTTCTTTAGCAGCTTCCGTGACCAGAGCCCTGTATTCATGTTGTTTCAACTCCAATAGATGTAACCCCTCTGCGGTGACCCCAGATTCCAAGCACCCCTCCAGGGCTGTGACCTCCCCCTCAAGGCGAACCATCTCAGCACGGTTAGCCAACTTCACGCTACCAATCAACGAGAGGGCCTGGCCACGAATGACAGTCTTGTAAGCTTCCCAAAGTAAACTTGGGGAGGAAACAGAGCCCACATTTTCCGCAAAATAACAATCGTGTGTTTTAACCAGCTCATGCCTGACCCTGGGGTCCTTCAAATACCAGGGGTTAATCGGAGCCACTCGGCCCGCCGAACCCTGCCGTGCATCAACCACCAGCCAAAGCGGAGAGTGGTCCGAGATACCCCTTGCCAGATGTTTAACTTCCCGTATGAGGGATGCATGGGCCGAGGGCAGCAATATATGATCTAACCTCGAGAGACTACCATGAGCACCAGAATGATAGGTATATTGCAACCGCCCCGGGTGAAGCAAGCGCCAGCAATCAGTGAGCCCCAGCGTCTCTAGGAAGTCACTCAACCAAGTCTGGGCCTTCGGCAGTTCCCTGGGAGGGTGACGGTCACACATCCCCGAGACCACCGCATTAAAATCACCCCCAACCAAAATCAGACCCTCGGGGAGACCCAGGATAAGTCCACTCAGATCAGCGAATGTGGTGGCTTGGAGGCCCGGGGGCACGTACACGGAAATCAGAATAAGAACCTTCCCTTCCCAGCGCCCCACACTGGCGGCGTATCGTCCCTTATCATCCAGTATGACATCATCAATGGCCAAGGGGAGGGAGGTCCGAACCAGAATGCCCGCCCCTCTGGAGCCTGAAGTGATACCCGAGTGCGCCACAATGCGATAACCATGCCTGTTCAGAGCGTAGCACTTGTTGCCGAGCAAATGAGTCTCCTGCAGTAAGACAACATCAGGAGACAAACGTTTCAGCAATTGCAGCACCACCCTCCTCTTGATCCCATCCCCAACCCGTTCACGTTCCAACACAATATCTGAAGGCCCCTACCCCCCATCCCCGAATTCAGCCCCTCCCCTGCCCCACACCCAAAGCAACTGCATAAAACAGGAGTTTGCCTTTCCTTCGCCTTGCAAGTAACAATAAAATTCAAACCAACAACCCAGACCCCCCAACAATGTCAAAACAACTATACCCCCCACCCCGCACCCCTGCTGAAGACCAACAAGCCCCATAAACTTGCAGTGTGCCTGTCGCCCAACCACCCAACTAATCTACGAAAAGAAAACCCAGGAGGAGAAAGGACCCGCTCACCCCCTACCCACCCCTAAAAGGACTATTACTTGCAAACATTAATGACACAGCATAGCACAGTTCAAAGCCAACATGAAGGGTACGGGGTCAAAGTCGACATCTACTCCTGCTCCATCGGGCCACCGTCCGCCCGATCCGATCTGCCAGAGTCCTCAAAAGGTTCTTGATCCGCAGGCAGCGAGTCAAGCCAGTCACTCACGACCCCAGGATGGTCAAAGAAAAAAGTATGATCCCTATGAACCACCCGCAAGCGGGCCGGGAAGAGCATGGCATACTTCATAGACCTTTCCCGGAGTCTCTTCTTGACCCCTTGAAACCCCAGCCTCTGTTTCTGGACCTGTTGTGTAAAGTCCGGATAGAAGCTGACAGTAGAGTTCTCAAAGGCAATGGGACCAGACTGCCTCGAAACCTGCAGGATAGCGTCTCTGTCCCGGAAATGAAAGATCCTCGCAATGATGGGTCGTGGGTTAGCACCCGATTTAGGAGTGCCGCCGGGGATCCTATGTGCACGCTCGACAGCGAAAAACTTGCTGAGACCCTTGGGCGCCAAGTGATTCAGCACCAGGTCTTCCACCAATAAGTCCGTCGAGGCAGCAGTCGATGATTCCGGGACCCCAATCAGGCGGATGTTGTTGCGCCTGGCACGGCTTTCATAGTCCTCTAGGCGCCCAGAGACATAGTCATTAGCTTTCCGCAGATTCCCGACTTCAGCCTGTAAGTCAGAGACGTCAGTGACCAGGCTAGTAGTCTTGAGATCCAGGGATTTGACCTTTTCGATTGTCTTCGCCAAATCCGCCCTGATCAGATTGACATCAATCGACACAGTATCCAGTTTGAGAGTCAAGGCCTCATATTGTTGCCCCAATGAAGCCTTCATACCGGTAATGGCGCCCATGAGATCTCACAACGAGGGCTCTTCCTCAATCGATGAGTCCTCCGGAATTGCCGTCGAGGGTTTAGATGCTGCGCCCGGCGATCCTTTAGTAAGGGTGTACCGGTCCATAATGTTCGTTTGCAAAGCACTCCCTCGAACGCCCGGTTTAGTCTTGCGCCTCTCACTCTCTGGCTTGGTGGCCATCTTAGATCCTGGACCCGTACGGGTCGCCTGTTGTCAGGTGAAAATGGTGACTGCGGTGGCAAATGCAGGACCAAAAGGGCGAAGGTGGTGCCAGTCTCAGAACTGAAAGCCACGACAGATCGGCATCAGAAGCGAATAGACCAAAGGTATAGGCACGTCCGGCCGTCTACGTAGTTAACAAAGTCAGGTTGATCTCCGGACAGGAATCGAAACAAAAAGCGGTCGCCAGCCCATGCAAGTCAGGCAGTCCGTTGTTGTTCACTTACTGGACGGCAGGCCAGACAAGATAGCTCGGGGCGTCACCTTGGAGCAGGCCAGAAAACTGCGGCGATCTGTAGCTCTGGACCCCGAAGTCCAAAAAAGTTTTTGGGAACAGATAAATGATCAGTAGAACTGCGCCAATAAACACCCGTCGTCCGAACCAGGATAAAGTACAGGATAGTCGATGGAGGTGGCGAGGGTCCGGGAGCCCTGTGCTCACGCGACCATCTTGGGTGCGCGCGAAGCTCCTCCCATAGATGACATATATGGTATTGCAGTTGGTATGTGTTTTCAACGCATAACTCTGACCTTTATGTATAAATTCCTTTGTTTGAATGGTAGTGGGGCAAGCGACACAGGAGCCACATCTAGTATGCCCAATAATGGGAGGGAGGTTCCACATAGATAAGATTGTTGATGGTTTAGTACAATCTAAGAAGGATTGGACTACTAGGTCTTTAATGTTTCTTGCTCTTCTAAATGAATGTAAGGGAAGAGCATTCTGCTTAATGTCATCCGACACTAAGGCCCAATGCTTATTAATGACCTTCTTAACATCATTACTCCGAGTAGAGAACGTGGTTACACAAATTAGACGTTCAAGAGCTTTGTTGGTTTTATCTTCCGGTTGTAGGAGTACCTCTCTGGGATTATACCATGCCCTCTTCCGTGCACGTTTTACCAGTCTCGCTGTATATCCACGATCCAGAAGGCGGTTGGACAGTTCCTGTGATTCCTTTATGTAGTCATCTTTTTGGGAACAGTTCATGCGAATCCGCAGGAATTGTCCCACCGGTAAGTTATCCTTCAGACCCCTAGGGTGATGGCTCCCATACTGCAAGAGGGAATTCCGCTCTGCTGATTTCCTGTATAATGTTGTTTGCAATATCTCATTGTCTACAAAGATCATGATGTCTAGAAATGCAATTTCTTTCAAACTGGATTGTAAGGTGAACTGAATGTCACTATTTCGTTCGTTAAGCCATACATGGAACAATATTAAATCATCATGTGTCCCATTCCATATACATAGTACGTCGTCTATGTATCGGACCCAACGATCCAAATTAGCACCAAAGGGCTTAGTGTCGCTGAAAATGAATCTGTTCTCAAAGTCATCCATAAATATTATTGCCAAATTTGGGGCAAATGTAGCCCCCGTGGCCACGCTCTTGGTCTGGAGGAAAAATTCCTCCTGAAATATGAAGAAATTCTTCATCATGGCAATTTGGGAGTAATTCCAGAATTAAGTTGGTTGGTACTGGGACAGGTGCAGTTCTTTGGTTAAGTACCCTTCCCATAGCTTTAATCGCCTCTAGTTGGGGAATACTCGTGCATAATGACACGATGTCACATGTAACCAAAAGTTGTTTAGTAGGGTCAAAGGGTCTTTGGTCTTTCAAATTGATTACTTGTGTGGTATCCTGAAGATAGGTTCTGGTTTTATTGGCTAGTGGTTTGAGAAAAAAATCTATGTATGTGCACAATGGTTCCAGCATTGAGCCACACCCGGACACGATTGGGCGTCCGGGTGGGTTTTCCATGCTTTTATGCACCTGTAAATAGTAGCCAAACGTGGGTGGCTTTGGTTAAGAAATTTAAATTCTTGATCGGAGAGAAAACCCTCCTCCAGACCCCTCTGGGTAACTTGCAGAATTTGGAATTAAGAAGCAGATTGAATTAGTAGAGGGAGTGGATAGTTTTTGTAACTCGTAACTCACAAAACTCCTAAAATCTCAGCTGAAGAGGGATCTTCTATCTATGTTTAGGGAGAATAGGGAGTGTATGGAGTCGGGAAAGAAGAGAGTAGTGGAAAATCTGCCTCTGGTTTGTCCTGAACGTCTGTAGCCTTATTTACTCTTTTTTTGTCACTCCAAAAGGTTTTACATTATTAGATTTAGGTTCAGTATTGCACACTTGTTGGTCTCTTATGTCTGTAAAGTAAACTTTGACTCTGATCTTGATTCCTGCCCATGTGATTTTAAGCAATCTCAGAATATGTTTCATCTCCTTTTTTATTACTAGTAATATTCTAAACAGTGGAGAGATTTTATTATTCCATTATTAAGGATCTTGAATGTTAGAAAATGCAGGCTTCTAGCTGTATTGCCTCTAGCTTTTGAAAACAGAATATGTATGCCAAATGCTATATACATTTATTTCTTCAGCAGTTCCATTACGGAATCTAGTAGGGAAATGAATATTTATTATATTGTGTGGCTTTTTATGCGCAGAGGTGATCAAGTCTGCATTTTTAGGTTGCACAATGCACTCTGTTCCTAATTTTTGCGGATTTTTATGCGATTTACTGATCCAATTCTAATTTTAACTTCTATTGGCAATTTTAAGTGGTTTAATGAAATTCATATATCATACATTGTTCCTAATTCCCATGGCTTTTATTTAGATAAGAAATCTAATTTGAATTTTAGCTGAAACATAACGGTCATTTGAGGTGGTTCCAATGAAGCCCATCAAGGTCTGCATGTTGACACTTTCTTCTTTTTCTAATTTTATTAATTTTAATGTGATTCATTTTAGATATATACGGTATGTTACTTATCCTTCATTGGTTGTTTTTCCAGTTTAATGTATTAGATATGTTTTCATATTTATTATTTGAGATCCGTGACCTGAGGCTGATTTATTGAATATTTTTTGCTTATTCAGAATGTTTATAATGAATTTCTATATAATCTATTATTCTGTAAATTCAGTGCCTTCTTTTGTGGCTGTGAAAAACCAAGTAAAGAATATTTGACTGACTGAACAACTTATGTTTTTGTGTTTTTCAAAAAAACAATTTTAAGTTATAGAACAAAAACAGGAAATTGGGAGAAAAAAAAATCTTCAAACAAAAAGGAAAAAAATTTAGAAAAGAAATGTCAAACGGAATTACTGCCTAGGTGGACATTTATGATCGTGGACAAGCTTGTCCTGTGCAGCCCTGCTTGTCTCAGAAGAATAAATAATCTGCTTGCATAAGCAACAAAAAAAGAATTTATTGAGATATGCCGGGTTGGTATCTGCTTGCGCAGTGAGTATCTGAGCAGGCACACTGTCACCAAGTTGAAAAGATTTGGATGTCCCTGAAGAGTTATCAAGATATGCAGCACGGGCTAGATCAGCCTGAGAAATTAGGGCGCATAGCTCTTAAATGCCACCACATTGTGTTACAGTGTTACTCATGCATGATTTCTTGTTTTGGCTGCCCCTGATGAAATCTTTTTTGCATATGTTACAAATTACATATTTGGCTGACACATTCTTCTCACCAGGCCTCATCTGAAACAATTGCCAGACCAAGGACTCCCTGGGTGGTTGAGGTGGCTGTCTTCTAGGAACAGGAACAGGGTTCCCATCTGAATTAGACAATGAAATTCTGATCACAGAAAATGAGCAAAGTCAGAGATTTAGCCAAAAATGTATAATCACAAAAAACCTAATAGTCAAATGTAGCAACAAGAAAGAAATCTTTCGTTGCTAAATAATGACATCCAGAAGAATCAAACACAATTCTTCCTTGGGATGGTCTTCCTCTGCTGAACATCTTGCTGGTGTCTTGCGAGAGGCCTGGAAGATCTTAAAAAAAGAGATGTTTCTTAATATCTCATATGCAACAAACCATTAAATGTCTTTTAATACTTCTCATCTTTCTGTCTTCAGTACTGCAAAAATACACTGTTATGAACTTAATTTCAAATGTATGACCTTGTGAGCGGATCACGACAGCTGGACAGGAAGTGCAGCCCCCTCATAGTCCATGCAGGAGATTATGTGTTTGCCTCCCGCAATCATCTTGCAAGAGCTGTAAGTTTGTAAACAAAATAATTAATACAATATACATGCTGTACTGACTTTATTATCATACAATAGTATTAAGTAATAACTGACCAGGTTTAAAAGAACTCTGTAAGACAGATTAGAATGAAATGTATGAAAAATAGATGTACTTCGTGAAAACTCATAGATTACAGTATAGAAAAAACTGATCAGTGTCTTTTTGAAACATAAATTTGAAGTCTATGTAAAGAGACATACAAAGACCATGACAATTATGTTGGCAATAGTTCTGTATATGTGAGTTAACCCCTTCGGCGCTCATGACGAGCTCAGCGCGTCATGAGCGTAACGTGCCCTACGCTGATGACGAGCTAAGCTCGTCATGTAACGCGGGTTTTTTCAAATCGCAGCGCGAAAACCGCTAGCGCGCATGCGGTTAAAAACTAAGAAGTTGAACATTCTCTGAGCAAACATTGTTAGAGTAGTTAGTGTCTATGTTAAAGTAGCATTTTTGTTAGGTGTAATAATATAAGTTTTCAATAAAAAAACTCAGAAATTCACAGAAAACAATATTGGTTAAAGTAACATTATATTTAGGTGAATTTCTAGGTGACAACAATAATGTTTTGAACTAAAATAAAACACAAATTCAGCAGTTCTAGTTAGAAGCACTAACAATAACTTGTGCCTCCACTATGCAATGCTTATGACTCCACATATAAAATCACTCATGCAATGTTCTATGAAATAATTTGTGACATCACTGATGACATCTCAAATGAAATCCTTGACGACATTACTGATGGCATCATCGAAGCTTCATTTTACTGTATATTGCTGTATACATTTCTATGGCTTTACACATACTATAGTTCAAATTCACAATCCACCACAGATATATGGGAAACCCTTATTGAGTACAGTGTTCAGTCTGTATACATATGTTCAGAGAAAGCCAAAATAGCGTCAAAACAAATGCCCTGCAATGGACAGCGTTTTCCTTAGATCTCTCTCAAGATGATGAGGATGTGTAGTAGTGATTTTTTATGGAATGGCCTTAGCTGAGACATCTCATCTCTGTTAAATGACAGATGTTCAACTATAGTCCAAAGGGAAATTAAGCTCTATACAGAGAAGTTTCTCTTGGATAATAAGCATACAGACTAAGGTATAGATAGAATGCCGGGTCAATTCAGACATTTCCCCAGTGTAACACATGTGCAAAATAGACGGTGGGTAGGGAGTGCTCTCACTACTTATACCTCTCTTTATGATCATTAATGCCATTAGTAGAGTATATAATATCCTCTCTATTGACAACTGTGTCTTGAACAGCTAGTGTGCCTATTTGAATTTAAGAGCGCACTCACCCCTCTCTCGGGCACCTCCTTATGGGGACAGGCATGTGTAGTAAGGTGCACACAGAGACAGACCTCAGCATTGAAACTTCTTTCTAGAGTGACAAAAATATATACTAAAATGTACAAAAGAACTACCATCTCCACCAGCTGACAGCAGTGCCTAGTATACTATGAGGATGCATTTGCCTCTGTGCCAACACCTCTCTTTTGTATAAAAATCTTTATATTACAGTGGAAAGAACCACTAGTCAATCTATAGTACATTATACATACATATATATCAAGCAGCACAGTTATAGTTCTTGTGGATGGAACTGCCACTTTAAGTCAACATTGCAAGACTGTAATAACATTAAAATCTTTAGAAATCTTTAAAAGTTATTAGTGAAAGAAATCTGTAGTAACCTTAAAGTTTTTATTGCAAAAAAAACTATTTAACACCATTACAGATAACATGAACTACATTAACAAATTATAACCACAACTGTATAACAAATACAACAACAAACTTAACGAATCTATACAATGTTTGCTTAAATTGCCTACTGGAGTTTGATGTACTTATATCTTCTTTTCTGTTGTTTCAGTCACCTTAACCTACCAAACAAAATCTGCTTCAATAGTCTTTTTCTGGCAGGCTAGGAGGCAAAAGAGTCACTTAAAATAAAATAACATTTGTAAAAAGTGTCAGCTGGGAAATTAGAAACAATCAATGTGTTACACTGTTACATGAATGTACACCTGCTCAATCATATAACAAACCTCATTTTATAAATAAAACACTTGTTGCTGCTGTTTAAGTAGGTAGATCATTTTGTCATCCAAAGCAAGTAGAGCTACACAGAACAACCTTCTTCAAGGGTATTTATTTTATTTTATTTAATGAGTTATATATAGCGCTGGCTAGACCTATAGGTATCAGAGTGCTTTACATAAGGTTCAACAATGTTACAACAATGATAATAATTACACGTTGCATCAAAAATATGCGACACATTAAAAAGCGAGAAGGGGAGACAAATAGAGTGGATAGTGAGAGAGGGGGAGTGCGAAGGGAAAGGAAGAGGGGGATAGGTGGTATGAGAGACGAAGGTAAAGTCTGCCCAATGATCGACTGGGTAGGTGACGGCCGACAAGGGAATCCACAGCCAGTCTCCTCTTTAGCTCTCAAGGTAGCTCCATTAGGCATCGGTCAGATAGCTTGGTCTCAACAGACGAGGGGGAATTCACAGAAGAATGACCAGATGTGAAACAGGGTGGGAGCTCAGAACCAAGTGGGTGAGGGCAAAGGTCAGGAACTGGAAAGGAGATAAGTAGAGTGGATAGGGGTAGGGGGTAGTATGAGGGGGAGGTGGGAGCTAAGGTCAGGACAGACGAAGGAGAGTCTGCCCAAAGACTGGCTGGGTAGGAGATTGCAGAGGAAGGAATTCACAGCCCATGTCCCCAATAGCTATCGGGGTAGCTCCACTGGGCATCAGTCAGAATAGCTAGGTCTCAACAGTCGAGGGAGGGTTCCCAGAGTAAGTGTCCAGGTGGGAGGGCCGGAACAGGCTTGGGTAATGGCTAAGATAGAACAGCGAGGAGGGTCCCACTGAGGTGGCCATTATGAGGTCAGGCAAAGGGGGGTGAGTTCTTGAAGTTCGAATTCCAACGGTCCCCAAAAATCTCTGTAACCCAGAGGGCATGGGGTGTAACCTAAGCAGTAGGTCAGCATGAGGATAGAGCTAAGGATTGCCAGTCTTCAATGGGGGTGTATGATGTCAAGAAATAACCTCCAGTGGGGGAGACAGCCGCCATTGGCAGGTTGGGCGAGGTGCCTCTGGTGTCAATCAGGTTGTCCCTCAAGGTCAGAACAGTAGTTGTGGATCCAGCTCGATTTTGTGGCCTTCACGCTGTAGCTGGAAATGAGGGGACACCCTACGGAGTTGTTTTGGCCCCTCCTGCCGATCGAGTGTGGGCGCCATTTTGGAGTCAGGCGCAATACACAAGAGGCGTCTCACTCGAGTAAATACATTTTGTCCAAAAGGTCTTAAAGAGGACATGGACAGAAGCCCCAGCCTCCCGGGCTCACGGTCTGGAATCCAATGCTCCGGGTGATGTTATTGATGCCCCAGCAGACCGTCTTCCCTCTCGCGGTGGGTGAAACAAAATGGCGGGCGGGATCGCCAGGGGATCGGTGTGAATTCCACTCCACGTTGTAAGCATCAGCCAACATACCGGAAGGATTCCCACAGTGCCTCCATTGTGTAGCTACTAGGTGAGCTGCAGCTCACTTAAGAGTGAAGGTGCTGTGCTCCGGTTGCTCGGCTACTACATTACTATTACCGTTATTCCAAATTTGAGTCGCCCACCATGATCTCAGCTGGAGATATTTAAATCTCGACAGCATTCCTGTTATTGCAGCCAGAACTTCTTCCAATCTGTCACCATACCTCCCTTCCTCAGGTCCTCCCAACTATCATAACCAGCTTCCTTCAGCAGACAGCTGAAGCAGGACCTTATCCATGAGACAGTTCGGGGTTCCTGAAGAGTCCTATATTGGTGCTACTGATGTGTAGTAGGGAATGCCGAAATGCTTCCTCAGATAGCACCTACGTTTTAAGGCAGTAAGCAAGAAATTTTGTTTGAAAACGTTAGGGTTTCCAAACGTATATAAAAAAGTTTTCCTTAGCCATAGGCCCTAGCATTGCCGTATGCGGGAGTCCGATGTAAGTCTCGTCCAGCATCATCACCAGCATCCTAGAAGTTTTTAAATTGAAACTCATTGCAATATGCTTGTAAATCTGGACGACCCCCCTTCTCTAGTTGTCTCCTGAGTTTCTTCTAGGATAGCCTGATCCTTTTAGATGCCCATGTTAAGCTGCTCACTCTGCCCTGAATCTCTCTTAATTTGAATTCTATGGAACGATAAGGGTATAGTATGAAAAAGAAAGATGACCTTGGGGAAGATTGTGATTTTAATCAGATGTGTTAAGCTGTACATAGTTAGTGAAAGGTTTCCCATCTCCTTTACTGGGTCTCAAGCACTCAGCAGGTTTTATTTAGTACACTGGGGAGTGTCTCCAGGCTCTGTGTCACAGTTATACCCAGGTTCTTTATCTGCTCCTTGGCCTCCTAGATCACTTTGGTGCCCTTTAATTTTTACCCATGTCAAAATCTCAGTCTTATCTTTACTTAATGAATTATCATAGATTTTCCCAAACGTTTCTGCATGGGTTTCTAATTTTGGATTTGAGCATTTGGGATTACCTGTATAAAAATAGATGTCCCCTGCATAGAATGCAGTCTTTACCGCTAAGCCCAGGGCAGCAAATGGTAAAATGGATCTGTCAGATTTTCTGGGTGAAGGTTTTGATATATAAATCGAATATTAGTGAAACTAGGGGGCATCCATGTCTAGTCTCCCTCGAGATGGCAAAGGATCAGGTTAGACTTCCATTTATTAATATGTTGGCTATAGGTAATTTGTAAGGTTGCTCAATTACATTGGTAATCTTATTACTAAAGCCGAAGGTATTTAACATCACTTATAGGTAGACCCAGCTTACCCTGTTGAAGGCTTTGGCATCATCTAGGGTGGCTATTGTGAGTAAACTTTTAATGGTTTCTGCTATTTTGAGTGCCGCAATCAGGAGGTATGTAAGCTTGTTGAGCTGTCTACCCAGAATAAAACCTTTCGGTCTGGGTGGTTCACAAAATTCATAACCTTAACTATCTTCTTTGCTATGATACCTGCGAAGATCTCATAATC
Source organism: Lissotriton helveticus (assembly GCF_964261635.1). Lineage (NCBI taxonomy): Eukaryota > Metazoa > Chordata > Amphibia > Caudata > Salamandridae > Lissotriton > Lissotriton helveticus. The sequence continues at coordinate 1,070,177,064 of NC_136067.1, read as the reverse complement.
GTAGCTCGATAAGTAGGGCAGGGGCTGGGTTTTAGGGCTCCAGGTGGTGGGTGTTGAGGTACATTTTAGAGCTGTGGGCTGGTTATAGGACCCTGGTCAGGGGGCTGGTGTTGGGGTAGTTTTTAGGGCTGTGTTATAGGGCTCAGGGCGTGGGGGCTGGGGGGTCAGGGTAGTTTTTGTGGCAGGGGGCAGGGTATTATGCAGGGCTGGGGCCAGGTTTTAGGGCTCTGGGCAGTGGGGTGGGGTTGTGATCTTTACCAATCATGCCTTTACAACAAAATTAGTTGTAAAGGCATGCAGGTTAAAGATGCAGTTGTTGTAAAAACTGCATTGTTAAGGCATGCGATGTAATCGCATGCATGGTTCTATCATACAACCATAGGGAGAAGGGTCTGTATGAATTTGAAATAGATGGGTCATGCTTTGGTTTTTCAATCATTACAATCATGTATCTCCCCCCCATGTAAATTTGTTTGAAAAGAGCTTTCCAAAACAGAACTAGTTGAGTTTACAATTATTTGTACAGCTCCCCTGGGATTCCATCCAGGCCTGCTGCTTTCTCTCTCTGTGATGTCACCCTCCAGATCAGAAAAAGTCTGACTTCCCCAGTATTGGCAGATTTATCTCGGACAACCATTCTCGGATCTTTGAACAATCAGATTCTATGGTTTCTACATAGAGAGTGATAAGAGGAGCTAACATGACCTCCTGAATCCCCTTTAGAATGTAGACTGCCTTCCCCTTCACAGGATCAATTAACCAGTCAATATGGTTCCTAGTTAGATCTAGCTTAGTTTTCCAGGATAACATAGCTCCTCTCTTCTCCCCATATGAGAAATGTTGTAGCCTGCTAACTCTCCACCTTTCCTGTATTCTTTTTTCTATTTCTGTTCTGAATTGGCCCAGTAGTACGTCCTACTTGTATATCTAACTCTAGATTCTTGAAGAGGCATTTACTGAAGCCGCCTGAATCTCCTTCTCCTTCCCAGATATATCCATAAACAGATCGATTTCCTACACTTTGTGTTTTTCCATTTCGGTTGTAGGTGAGCTTTGAAATTATCCCTCTAATAAATTATTTCTATGCATCCCATACTATATTGAGGTTAACAGAGCCTATGTTTATCTTAAAGTACTCTTTAGTTTTATGATTGAGCTGAGCCTTGTTAGTTTCATCCTGAATTAATGTTTTATCAAAGGTCCACCTCGGCCTTTCCGCCACTTTAAGCAGCTCCAAAGTCGGATGTATGACGTTACAACGCATAGTTTTACATCGCATGCCTTTACAATGCGGTTTTTACATCGCATACCATTACAACGCATAGTGCTTTTAGGCGCTGGATAGTGATTTATTTAATTTACTATTCCAACTCCAGTCCCCGTGGATAGTAGGGAAGGTGTTGGATAGTATATTAAATACATTCCCTATCCTAGAGCGCCCCCCAGCGCTATGTGTTGTAATGGTTTGCGTTGTAAAAGTTGTGTCGTAATGGTAGTGCGTTGTAAAAGTTTCGTTGTAAAGGATGTTCCCCCAAAGTCAACCTACTAGCAGAGTGGTCCAAAAATGTTGACGGAATATGATTAATGGACTTAACAATCCAGGTTGTATGATTATTGATAAAAAAATAATAAATACAGAAATGGTGCCCTTATGTTTTGCTTTAAAATTAAGAACTTTCTGTACTCCTGCCCTCACCTGCCATATATCTACTAGCCCTAAGTTACGCATCGTATTTGCTTGCTTGCTTTGGGTTACTGCTGCTTTGGGTTGCTGCGTAGCTACATTTATAAGTTCTGCCCAGCTCCTGATCCATGGGAATATTAAACTCCCCTCCCATCAAGATAGTTCCTGATACCCCCAGGAGGTGTGACTCTAGTAGGGCTAAATATAAGGGGTCATCCCAGTTATGGCCACAATTGCCCATACAAGTCCACCTCAGGGATACTCACCCCAGAGCAGCCACTATCCTTCTCCCTGAGCGAATGGTGTTTACTGCCTAATACTCTGACCCTTGGTACTTTTGATAATATTAGCTACCACCTTGTGCCTCCAGTCTGGCCTGAGAAAATAATTTCCTGGACCCATCTTCACCTCCTAAAGCAAGCCTTACATTCAGCGCGACCTAGATGTGTCTCCTGTATTATGATAACTTGAGCCCTGACTTCCTGTATGTACTTAACCAGCATGCGTTATCTTTTCCCACACCTCAGCCCATTTATATTCGAGGTAAGAATATCAACCTGTGTCTTCATCATTTTTATTACCAGCACAAAAACAGAGACAAAAGATTATGAATTACAAGTACGATAGTGGCAGATTTTTAATTTCCCTGTGATAATCTTCTGTACTGACTTGCATCTTGAGGATTTCATTATTTTCGCCCAAATGCTACCATCCCTCCCATGCCCCGAGGAATACTCCCTAGCCTAACCGGAATTGTTTTTACCTTGCTGAGGCCTCCAAGGGAAGAAACTACTAATTAACATGTGATGACTGATGTTGGTGCTAATGTCGGTAATATATACAGTGTAATGTGTGCTTTTCCTTAGCTATGCTAAGTCAACCTGATCTCTCTATGGTCATATTCTAAATTCTGCCACTTTTTAAGGTTGTGGTATGTCAAGGATTCAGATTCATCCTCCTATCCAGCTCATCTACCTCTTTGCCCTCCATCAGGTTGTGCATTTCATTCTTCCACATCATCTTTAGCTGGGCCGGTAATTTGAGCTCCAACTTCGCTCCCAATTTTTTTAACTCCTCGATTCTGCTCCCCAGCTCCCATTGATGCTGCGTGGTATTTCTGGCAATATCTGAGCGAATTAGATATGTGAAGTTCTCAAGAGTGTATGACCCTTCCTGTAAAGCTCTAGTAGAAATTATTTTTTTAATTGAGAAAGTTAGAAGGTTGACTAAAATCTTCCTGAGGGTCTTACAGGAATAGTTAAATCTGAACGGATCACTATGCATCCTCTGGATGTTCCTCACTAAGTCAAGGTCTTGTCTATCTGCCAAAGGGCCCACTTTCAACATCTTAACCATAAACTCTTTCAGGTTACTGCTCTCCACCCCATCAGGCACTCCTAAGATTAAAAAATTATTCCATCTTGAGTGCATCGCCAAAGTTTCCACATCATCTGTCAGTTGCCTGTTTAGTCTCTTTAGGGATTAAATCTGTTGTACGTTCTAAGAAAGGCATATATTCACTCTCCATATTTTCCTCTAGGCTCTTGGTTCTTTTGGCCAAGTCATCAAGTTGGGCGTCTAGTGCCTGGCATAATCCTTGTATAGCTTTTTGATTCTTCTCTGAGGTCTTAAATCTGAGCATTATATAATTCTTGAGGATCAAGAAATGTTCCTCAATTCAGATGTGCCATCCCAACATAGGGTTTGTGGAGTTTGGTTACAGTCCATGCTATTGCCTGAAGCTGGGTCTGGATTTTGCACCCATTCTGATATGCTTCCCCACTAACCATATCCCCTGGTTGATATAGGGCCTGGAGGCACTCAGATTTGTTTCTAAGTGGGATGTGTGGGTCTGTGGGTGTTATGTAGAATCAATCACCTCTGTCTCCCTGAAAATGTGTCTCTACTTATGTGTCTGCCTTTCCTCCCTGTGTTTATTCATGAACCTAAAAAAGGAATTCAGTGAGAATGCTAGTTTCCTAGTAGTAGTACTAGTCCAGAGCCTTTCATTTTTACTTTTCATTTTGCTGAAGGTGTATTTTTATCAATCTTTATTGACTGTACTTTCCTCGGTTGGATGTGCTTGACTCTTGCCCTGTCCTGCGCTCTTTCTCCTACAGTCTTTCCGAAAACGTTGACATCAGGGAATATCGGTTTTGTATTGGAGCCTTCATACCTAAATCAGTGCCTCCTCTGTTTGCAGATGTGGTTTGGGATATTGCTGTGTCCCTATTATCACTAAGAGCTCTACATACAATATGTGTTTCTTGTTCTACCCCAGTTTTGTGGGATGGGACAACATTGTCAGGAAATGCGGTGTCAGCCTTTACTGGCACCTGAATAAAAGATAGCCCTACCTGCCTGTCTGCTACTCAACTCATTGGAATCTCTTTCAGAGTGCTCAATGTGCTCCACTGCTAAGATCATCCTCTCTATGCTTCTACTTCAGCACCATGCCCTGAAACTGTGCTGTCTCTGCCCACTATCCCTCAGAAGGGGACCCTTGTGACTGCCTTGTGGCCACGTCTCAGTGCGGTGGCCTCATAAACCCATCTGGAGTCCGTGGAGATCCTCGCTTGATCAAGTTTCCTCATACAGCTTAAGAGGAAAGACTCTGCTTCAAACTCTCAAGGTAAGGCTCCTGATACACTCCTATCTCCCCTAGAATGACATCAGCAATAGCTCTAACGATTTACTGCCCACACCATCCTATTTGGAGCTTCTTCCCTTGCATTATCCATAGCGGTGTCAGCCGGCCACCATATTCCTCCCCTTGAGGTGATTTTTCAAATGTTGACTTAAAGGTATATACTGATAAATAACTGATAGCAGTGATACATCACTATATACTTTGAAGTTTATTTTACATTTTTCACCCGCAATCACATATTTATATGTACTGTACCACTTATTCATATTCCTTTCACTTGAAGAATTCAAAACCCTTAACCAGTGCTTTTTTTACAGTTAATTAAAAACATGCCATCAAACCTGCTTCTATAACAATTTGTAGAGTAATACATTTCTCTAGACACAGCTCTCCTAACAGTGACCTCAGTGTTTTGCTCTAAAAATAGCAATATCTCCAATCTAACATCATAGGGATAAAATACATGTACAGTACGCTTCATAAAAACACTAGGCCTTATATTAACAGACTAGCAGCCCATCCCGACGTTGTCCGGGTATGAAATAGAATGTGTGTAATGTGTGTATTTGGCAAGGGCAATTTATTTTAAAATCTCGCGGTAGACAACAGTTTTTGTTTCATTAGAATAGAAACAGGGAGAAGGCCCAGCTGCAGCCCTGGTTGATGTTAGCAGGCGCATGTAATTGGTGTAGTGATCCGCCGCCTGAGCCCGGCTAGAGCCCTGGTTGATGGTAGCAGGCGCGTGTAATTTCGTTGAATGAGAGAGTTCAGTAACAGCGCGCAGGAAAGGCTGCAGTAACGTTACTTACCAGGCCTCCAGGTGAACGCGTTTTTCACGCCCCCAGCACACGGCCACAGCAGACGATCTTCTGATTAATGTACGACCCACATGGCATGAAGGGCGCAACGTAGCACACGCCCCCAGCGTTTCTCACGCCCCCAGCATGTCACGCCCCCAGCGTGCCCCTTGATGCTGCATAGCAACGTAATTGGCGCTTCTATGTACGACTCACATTGCATGAAGGGCAGACACACGCCCCCAGCGTTTGTCGCACCCGCAGAGTTTGTCACGCCCCCAGCACACGCCCACAGCCCACGATGTGTTGGCCTTACCACACGCTCCCAGAGTTAGTCACGCCCCCAGCCCACGCCCACAGCACAACGCAGTCACCCCCACAAGGGACTACTTTGTTGGCACGGTTCTTTTACCTTTTAAATGTATAGAGGAGTTGGCCTAACGGCTAAGGCGCTCGACCTCGGACTTGGGGATCTGGATTCGAGTCTTGGTAACGACGCCAAACAGTCTGTGATTCTGGGCAAATCACTTAATCTCCCCGTGCCTAACAAAAATGAATGTGTGTCCTCATGTAATGTAACTGATGCTATGTAAAGCGCTCTGATACCTGATTCAGTTCGGGTCAAGTTCGCGCTATATAAAACTCTGCAAAAAAAAAAAATATGGTGGCCGTCTGCATAGCCTATGTCCTTCTGCTGCAACTGCCCTTTCCAACGCTGTATTGGATGTTGTGATTGGTGCTGTGGTTACTGAGATTACCCGCCTCAAAGGTTTGGGCTCTCTCTTTATAATATTAGTATGGATATGGATTGCGGATTCTTTGTTTTTATAATTTCAGAAACACTGCCTCTTTTACTTACAGCTACAAACAGATTGACATTTCATTTTTTTAACACAATGGACAATACTTGGTGATATCACTCCACATTCCAAACGCTACTTCTCACAACCTATATTAAAAAAAGCACCTCTACAAACAGCTTTTTACTCACTAACCCTTGCATAGAAAAAGTTTACAAAATGTAGTGCACTTACTGACACTTCTCAACAAAGTTCATAAAATATATTTGTAGTTACCTGAACTTAGAAGAGTTTCGTATATGCAGCTGAATACACCAGTCTTTCTCAGTTCAAACTAAGTCACTTCTGTTCAGCACAACTCCAGCAGGCTTCCTTCTCCTCCAAATCACCAAGAACAATGTGATGTATCTCTGGTTCTGCACCCAATCACATTACAGCATTTCTTCAACCATGTAACTGTTTTTTAAGCATTGGGCCTTTTTTTCTTAATTCCCCAGATACAATCTCGCAAGAATCTTGCCGTATCATAAAACACTTTGTGGAAGACTCAGTAATTTTCTCTTGTGTCCACGCAGCAAGTTTCATTCTCTGAAGCTGTGAGCTATGCTCAAAGAGTCTCACGGAAATGCAAGAAAAATATAGGGAACAAATAGTATGTGGAACTGAGATCCTCTCTACTCAGAGCTATATCTTCCATGACAAGTATGTATAGTAGGCTTAGACTGGCCTCTCCTCACAGACTTCTGTCTCAGGTGACAGGTGTATGTAGTATTGTGTATGGAGCAACTGGCCTTTCCACTGAGACCCCTTTCTTAGATGATGGGTGTGTGTAGTATAGTGTGAGGAGAGACTACCCTCTTCCCTCAGACCTCTCTTTTACATGTTTACAAATTTCTGGCGGTTCGCGTAACTACGCTGCGGACGGAAAATGGGCTATGTTTGTCCTTTGTAATATGGCGGGCGAGTGGACTGCTGCTGGAGTGCGGAAAAGGACATTTTCCACCAGCACTGCGGATGTGACTCCGCCCGCCATCCTAATGAGTCCCCATGGTATTTGCAAGTAGGCACTGCTAGACTTGGTACATTTTGGCGTGTTTCCCCTGGGTTTTTGCTTTCTGCCTAGAGGTTTTGACTCTGTTTTTGCTGGTGTAGTGTTCCTGCGCACATTTCTCATTGCTGATCAGTGGTAAAGTGCAAGTGCTCCTGTGGTAAATTGTGTTATGGATTGGTGTTTCCAGGAATGGGTATTTGATTTACTTGTTAGTCCCTAGTAAAGTGCACTGAGTACGCCAGGGCCTGTAAATCAAATGCTACTAGTGGGCCTGCAGCACTGATTGTGCCACCCACGTGAGCAGCCTAAAAAGGCAACTCAGACCTTCCATTGCAGAGTCTGCGCGCAGTTTGTAACTGCCATGTCGATTTGGCAAGTACACCCACTTGCCAGGCCCTAAAACCTTCCCTTTTCTACATGTCAGACACCCCTAAGGGAGGCCCAAGGTACCTCTGTGGTCAGGGTGCAGTGTAAGTGAAAGGTAGGACATGCCCTGGTGTGTGTGGCATATCCTGATTGTGAAATATAGCCCATTTCGTTTTCACTGTGGCAAGGCTACCTGTTCCCCATTGGACAGAATGGGAAGTTTGTTTATAACATTTTATAAACATAAGTGGCCCTGGGAGCTAGGTGGATAAATAAAGTTTAGTATGCCTGAGCTCAGAATCTAAAGATGCATCTTTTATTGAAGGGGATTTTTACATTCTGTGTTTGAAAATACCACTTTTAGAAAGTAGGTATTTTCTTGCTCTGTCATCCCGTGTGCCTCAGCTAGAATGTGGATTGCCTGCCTGGGTTTTGAATGATAGAAGGCCGGGGAGCAGAAGTAGCTCCAGATATTCTAGGCAGGGTCAGGAAAGGGCTGAATAGACCCGGGCTGCAATGGGGGAAGGGGGAGGAGATTTCCTTGCACCACAAAGGGCCTGGTCTGCCTCTGACAATGCGGTCTCCACCTCCTGCCAGGAAGTCACTCCAGAGAAGGCAGAACTGGTTCTGGCTGGGCACAGACACTCTCTGCCTAAGAGATCAAAGGGTTTTGGGATAAAAATATTGGGGCCCAGACCCTTAAACTTTAGAACTTTTTTGGATCAAGAAGACTGCCAAGAAGAAGAGCTGGAAAAGCTGTGAGGAGGGACTACCACTTTGCTGTGTACTTTGCTGTGTTGGCATGTAGTGGCTGCTTCTGTCTTGGGCAGTGAAATGACTGGACTGAACTTACTGCAATCTGCTTTTGTGAGTTTCTCCAAGGGCTTGAGGTAGCGCTTGCCCCCTGTTCAAGAAGTCTCAGGAACAGCAGAGACTTCAAGCTCTTCTTCCCTCAGCACTGGGGACTGTGTGTTTTGTGCTGCAACAGAAGAAAAGCAACACGACGTCTACGACGCCGCTGCCGACTCTGTGTCCTGAAGGCACCGCAGAGGGCACCGTCGCAATGCCACACCGCAACTCTGGTCTCACTGACGATGCCTGTTGATGCCGCCACCGAGCCGTTGCTCACATTGCGACCTGTGGGCACCGCACTCCACACCGCCTTGCTTCATGACGATGCCCTGGTATCCCCTACGACGCCGCTCCATGCCGAAATAAATGCTGCTGCTTGCACCATGGTTCAAGGGCACAGCTCGTAAAGTTACACTGCACATCACCCTCATCCCGCACCACAACCATGGCCGACCGACGCCGGTGCCATAGTCTCCAGTTTGTCAGCCGACAACAACGCTTCAGCAACGATGACGCCGCTGCTTGCACTGTGACCTGCCAGCACTGTGATGAGCGCCGCCTTCATCTTGCACCGCGACCCTGGTCTCACCGACGATGCCATTTGACACCACCACTGAGCCGCTGCTCACACCGTGACCTGAGGGCACCGCACGCTGCACCGCTGCACTTCGCACAGCAGCACATGATGCCTATCGACGCCAGTGCTCCTGCCTCCATCAGATAGGAGATCGTGTGTGACTTCGAGGGCCCGACGACTCCTGCACCGACCTCCGGAACCAACGCCTGCAGATGCCATGTTTTCGGAAGCTCAACCAGAGGTCATCGACGCCCTGCATTTGTAAAAGGTACTGTTTGCGGGTCTTCCCGACACCGTAGCTGGCCCGCGGCGCCGCGGTCATCCAGAACTGTTTGGATTTACTTGCTCACGACTCCGTGATAGCCCCGGACGGAGCTATCGACATAAAGGAACTATTTTTAAAGCATATTTTGATAAGTGAAAGTTTTTGAAGTACTGTATTGTGGATTTGTTTCATTTTTGGTCGTCTTAAGTATATAAAAATATTGGATATTTTTCTAAACTGGTGTGGTGCTTACACTGCGTTACTGTTTGTTATGTGCAAATGCTTTACACACTGCCTCTAAGATAAGCCTGACTGCTCGTGCTAAGATACCAAGGGGGGAGCAGGGGTTATTTTAGGAGTGTAACTCCCTTATCCTGACTAGGAAGAAGGGTCCCTATTTGGACAAAGGTGCAAACCCTTGCCAACTAGAGACCCCCATTTCTAACATTGGTTGTCAGCGGTGAGGATAGGACCTGCGTTTGCACTTGATTTACAGGGATTGGCGTGCACTACTACCATATCGCAGACCATTACGTGCCACATACTGGTTCTTTTTCTTTTTTGGCCTATTTTTGATCTTGCCAGTTTGAACTTGCTACTTCATCATCCTGGAATCAAGAGCATCATCCATTGCAGCACTGGAAATTGCCTTTGAGGAGGATAGGTTGGAAACTTACAATGTTAGGGAATTGAAATTAATTAGCAAAAACCTAAAAGTCCAAGTCAGAGGCCTCACTAGGAAGGACAAGCTACAAAAGGCGCTGAGGGTCTGGGTAGCCGCCAGACTTGCCAGCGAGTAGTCTGGTGTTCTCAGTGGAGAGGCGGAGGAGCCTATTTCTAGGGCTGATGTGCTTTTGGTAGGGGGAACCCTCCAGGCAAGGCAGCAGTGGCCTGTCCCCAGAAGAGCTGGAGGACAGGCAAGAAGCAAGGAGAGTGGCAGTATAACTGGAGAAGCTTAAGTTAGCCATGGAAGAGAAAAGGAAGGTGTTAGATCACAAAATCAGGATAAAGTAGCTGGATCAGAGGAGTAGAGCCAGCTCAGATGGTGGCAGCAACCCATCAAGACAGGCAGACAGAATTGTGCACACCCCTAGGCAAGGAATTCAAGAAGGGGGATGACATACAAAGGTGGTTTCAGGGGTATGAGGCAGCAATCAACTTGAATGGGGTCCCTGAAGAGAATTGGGGTGCAGGATTCTGGCCTCTGTTCCCAGAAGAAGCAAGGGATACTTTAATAGCTTTGGGTAAGGGGTATCACCTCACCTATCCAGACACAAAGGACGCCCTTCTCACTAAGTATGGTCTTACTCCTGAAAATTACAGGGATCAGTTCAGGTCCAGTAAGAAGTCTGATCTCAACACTTGGTAGGAATGTGTGGATGTGTTTTGCTGGTGACTGGATGGCTGGGTGAAGGGAAGTAATGTGACAGATTTTCTGGGACTCTACAATTTGATTGCATGGAAGCACTTGTCGAGTCTATGTTTTGCAGATCTGCGCCAGCACCTAGTTGATAGTAAGCTGACTGAACCCAGGAAGCTTGCTATGGAAGTGGACCGCTGGGTGAGTACCAGGGTCCACAAGAAAGCGTTTGGGGAGACTCAGCCAAACGTGGGCAGGGTCCCCAGCAGAAAAGTGGGGGGGACAAGGGTGAAGCACAGGAGTTCTCCAAAGGCCCCAAACTAACACCCAGGGTAAAGGTTCCCATCGCCCCAGAGATAAGAAACAAGGGGTCTCGTCAGGAAAGCCTGCCGAGACCGGACTCCGCAAGTGTTTTGCATGTGACCTAATGGGGTACATGAAGGGGGATCCCATGTGCTCAAAGGGGCTCAGCCAACCACTGGTGGGCAGTCCAAAGTGTTCGCTAGTGTAGCATTTGGGGAGGAGGAGGAGTACCCATAAGAGGGTGGGGACCCCGCAGAAATGACCCTAGTCTCACTAGGGAACAGTGAGAGGGTCCCAGGAAACCAGGTGCCCCCTAACACAAAGAAATACAGCACCTGGGTGACCATTAATGGGAAAAGGGTAGAGGCTCTCAGAGATACTGGAGCCAGTGTAACCTCAGTCCGGTGTCACCTGGTCTCTGAGAAGCAGGTTACCCCAGGGGCATTCCACCAAGTAATTGCGGTAGACAATTGAGAGTGCCAGTGTCTGGTGGCGCAGGTTCCCTTCATGTGGGGGGTGTCTCGGGTCTCTTGAGGGTGGTTGTGAGTCTCAGGTCCCTTGAGGGTGGTTGTGAGCCCTTCCATGCCTGTAGATTGCCTGCTAGGTAACAACCTGGAGCAGTTCTTTTGGAAGAATGTTGAGCTCAGGTCTCACTTGGAGAAGCTTGGGTTGCCAGAGTGAGCATGCGTGTCCACTCGGTCAATGGCGGCCAGAGAGGGTGGTCAAGAGGACTTGGAGCCTGAAACAGTGGCCCAAGTCCCTGCCAAGAGAAAGGGCAAGGGAGGAGGCGGACCTTGAGGGGGACACCCCGGTGCCTACAGGAGAGCAGGTAGCTGAACTGGGGGACATCTCTGAGCTGACCCACAAGTTGAGGGCTGCTTAACAGGACGTTTGCGAACTTTCTTTTAACCTGGTTTTATTGTTTGTATTGCTGCTAACCCTGCATATTGGTTTAATTGTTTTAAACTCCTCTGTGTCCGATACTGTGTTTCCTGCTGCCGCCCCCATTGACACTTCACTTAATCTGTTCCCGCCCACTGCATTAGCGGCAGCCGGCGGTCTAGTGGTTGCGGCTGCTGCACAGCAGGGCCGTGTTGTGGGTGGGGAGGAGCCACGGGCTACTTAGCCCCGGATGGAGCAATCGTGCATCGAGAGAGGCTAGCCCACAAGTTGAGGGCTGCTTAACAGGACGTTCGCGAACTTTTTTTTAACCTGGTTTTATTGTTTGTATTGCTGCTAACCCCGCATATTGGTTTAATTGTTTTAAACTCCTCTGTGTCCGATACTGTGTTTCCTGCCGCCGCCCCCATTGACACTTCACTTAATCTGTTCCCGCCCACTGCATTAGCGGCAGTCCGTGGTCTAGTGTTTGCGGCTGCTGCACCGCAGAGCTGTGTGGTGGGTGGGGAGGAGCCACGGGCTACTTAGCCCTGGATGGAGCAAGCGCGCGTGCCGCAGGCGCGCCAAAGGTAAGCCCGTTTGCGCCCATCCGCGCCTGGCCGGGCCCAGGGGCCAGGACTTCTGGATCCCTCATCTGCTATTTAAAGCAGGCGCTGCTCTCGGTGAACAAAGAAGGTCTTTCCTTACAGCATCACATCATCATGAAACTTAGGCGAGAAGGGTTGCTGAATCCACAATTTAGCCCCAACATAAGGGAAGTATCTGTGAAGCCAAAAACTGGGAAGCCGGAGAAGCAGACCCGCCCTCTGAGCTGTAGGTTTGCGCTGCCTAATACCCGCTCATTAAATAAACATAGCCTGGAGGTCTTTTCACTCCTACAAAAGGACAGTCTAGATCTGTTGTGTCTTACAGAAACCTGGCTGGATGAGCAATCCATGCCGGACTTGGTGGAAGCATTGGCTCCCGATTTGTCTGCCATCTAATGAAACAGAACAAGTAACACTAGGGGTGGGGGGGTTGCTTTTCTGTTTAATCAAGAACTGAAAATGGAAACCTTATGTTCGGAACATATTGAGGGGACGGAGGTGCTGGGTGTTAAACTTTACTCCTCTTGGGACTGCCTGGTAATTTTTATAGTGTATCGTCCCCCGCGCATGCCCTCGGGGTTTACGGAACCTTTCCTGGAGCTGGGCCAAGACTTACGCTCCCGCTACAAGGAAATGTTGGTGCTCGGAGACTTTAATTTCCATTGGGAAGTAGTCCCAAGGGAAGGTCAGGTGCAACAACTTGAGGAGGCCCTTACTGCGATGGGGCTGAACCAAATGGTGGTTGGTCCCACCCACGAGAAAGGGCATACCTTAGATCTGATCTGGACATCCCCATCGCTGTCTGGCCCCCTGGCCATCTCTCCATGCTCCTGGTCGGATAAGTTTCTGCTGCAAGGCCAGTTTTCTTTCACCCAACAGATATCCAACATGCCATCGAAATGGAGTACGCGGTGCAGTTGGAACAAGGTTAACGCCAATGACCTGGCGGCTATCTTATCTGGTTCCAACTACGCCCTACCCATGAATAGTATTCTGGACACGGAAAGCGATGCCTTAATGCTAAAGCTTAAGGAAGAGATGGAGATTGTAGCACCTGCTCGTAGGGTCAGAATGGCCGACAATAACAAGGTGACCCCTTGGTTTAATGATGCGCTTCGACAACAAAAACAATCTCTTCGCCAGTACGAAAGAGCATGGCGAAAATCCTATGACTCCACCACACGTGTAGCTTACGCTGCAAAGTTCGCCGCCTATAAAAAAGCTATTTTAGCTCGTAAAGCTGAATTTTAAGAAGCTATGATCACTGAGGCTGCTAACCCCCAGAAAGAGATCTTCAGGATCTTAAATGAACTCAAAAAAGAAAGGGTGGAAAAACCGGCTTTCACACAAGTAGACTGCCAAAAATTCCAAGCGTTTTTCACGGGAAAGATTATTGACTTGATGGCGGCAATCCAGCACACTCCGACCTTTCCCTGTACAATTCAGCCAAATTTTCCCCCACCAGTGGTGGGAGATATTCTGTCCTCCTTCCCCACTCTTACACAGGAACACCTGACCGGGTTAGTCGGGAGGGTGAAATCAGGCTCACCGGCTGATCCTTGTCCCTCCAAGATCTTTAAAATGGCACTACCAGGGATTAAGGACAGGGTGCTCTCTCTCCTTAACTACTCGTTCGGAAACTGGACAGGTCCCCAGTAATTTCAAAGAGGCTCGGGTGATTCCGTGCTAAAAAAGTCAGGTGCGGGCGTGAAGGATCTGAAGAATTTCAGACCGATCTCACAGCTGCCATTTTTAGCAAAGATATTGGAACAGCATGTGCTGCAGTCCCTTGCCCGTCACCTGGAGGCTAATCATCTCCTCGAATGTAACCAGGCGGGTTTCAGACCTCATCACAGCACGGAATTGGTTATGCTTTCCGTGCTGGATGAGATGAGAATGAGAGTGGATAGGAAAATGCTGTGTGCTCTGGTTCTGCTTGATTTATCCGCGGCCTTTGACACGGTTAATCATGGTCAACTTATGTCACGGATTGCTGACTTTGGGATCCAGGGCACAGTCAGGGCTTGGCTTGCTTCCTTCCTTAGGGACCGTTCCCAAAGAGTCCAAGTAACAGACTTGGTATCCCTCCCAGCGACCTTGACATGTGGAGTGCCGCAGGGCTCAGCACTGTCCCCCCTGCTTTTTAATATCTATTTACAGCCTTTGGTCGCCACCTTAAACCAGTTGGAATGTAGGGTATATAACTATGCCGATGATACCCAAATTCTCATCCAAATTGACCAGTCGCCAACTTCACAGGCAAGAATGCAAGATATCTTGAAATTTACCGTAAATTGGATGTTGGAAAACTCATTAAAACTGAATACAGATAAAAACGGAGGTGTTGGCCGTTACCACAGCGGCAAACCCCTGGAATGAGCTGTTCTGGCCTATTGAACTTGGGCAGTTCCCAGAACCTTCATCAACAGTAAAAAGTCTCGGCATCAAAATTGACGCTATGTTGTCGATGTCTCAACAGGTCTCAGCAGTGGTGGGAACCTGCGTGGGATTACTGCGTCAATTGCGGAAATTGTCCCCATTGCTGTCTTTCTCTACTCTCAGGCTTGTGGTCTCAGCCTTAATCCTGGCTCGCCTGGATTATGGCATTTCCCTATATTATGGGCATCCAGCCTACCAAAAAAAGTCCTTGGCCAGGCTACAAGTTGTCATGAACGACGCAGCCAGACTAATTTTCAAAAAACCGAGGCGGACCGCGCTACTCCTCTGTTGCAGGACCTACACTGGCTTCCTATACTACAGAGATCCAAAAATAAAGGCCTCTGTATCGTTCACAAAGCCACCTATTGCTCAGCCCCGAGCTATATTAAGGACAGACTAACCAAATACGTATCTAGCAGGAGGCTCCGGAGAACAAAATCTTGTCATCCGGTATGCCTGCATTTCAAGCGGTCATCGATGGGGGGGAAAGCTTTTTCAACTGCAATACCGCCAGTTTGGAACAGGCTTCCGGAAAGTTTGCGTAAAGAAACCAACCTCCTTACATTCAGGAGGAGGCTAAAAACTGTCTTCTTCCTGGAAGCCTGGGGTTCCCCTTAAAGCACTCCTCATGGTTCTTTCTTTATGGGCTCCTCTCTGACAGCGCTTAGAGACCGCTTGGTGATAATGCGCTATACAAATGCCCCATAACATAACATAACATAACATTTGCAGCAAGAAGGGGGTCCCACCAGGGAGGATTCTGCAAGGAGCTGAAAGAGTTCCCTACTCTAGAGGGTCGGCGGAGGCAGGCAGCAGACCAGGCAGCTGGTGATCAGTACGGATCACATTGGATCTACTGGAAAAATGATCTCCTGTATAGTGAGCCTAAGGTCGCTGAGCCTGGGTCAGCCCGTGTGCTGGAGGGTCTGGCTCATGACCTGCCTTTGACAGGACATTGGGGGCAGGACAAGACCTTTGACAGGCTTGTCACCCATTTCTTCTGGCCCCATGTGCAAAGGCAGTCAGATGGACATTGCCAGTCTTGCCAAACTTACCAGGCAAGTGGTGAGAGTGGGAGGAAGGTCAAAGTTCCTCTCCAACCATTTCCAGTTGTTAGAACACCCTTTGAAAGGGTGTGGATGGACATTGTGGGGCCACTGGATCTCAAGACAACCATGGGCAACAGGTACATACTGGTCTTGGTGGAATGTGCCACCCGGTAGCAATCCTTCTCAAGACAACAAAGGCGCCAGTGGTGGGCCGGGCATTAATGGGGATCTTTTTTGCCGAGTGGTTTTCCCCAGCGAGGTGGTTTCTGACAGGGGGACCAACTTCATATCTAAGTATCTAAGTATATGACATCCCTGTGGAAGGAGTGTGGTGTAACAAGTTCACCACTCGTTACCACCCACAAGGTAACGGTCTGGTAGAGAGATTCAACCAGACCTTGAAGGGCATTATTAAAAGGCTAACAGAACCCATGAGGCGTAAGTGGGACATCCTCTTGAGGTGTCTTCTCTTTGCATACAGGGAGGTGCCACAAAAGTCTCTTGGGTTCAGTCCCGTTGAGCTTCTGTATGGTCACCCAGTGAGAGGACCTCTGAGTTTGGTGAAGGAAGACTGGGAGGCAGCTCCCAGGAAAACTCCCCAGGATGTGTTTAGTTACATGCTGGCCTTCTGATACCTATTGTATAACTCTCAACAGATACGTGAAGATTGTAAGGAGTGGCGGCATAACACTGGGCAACAAGGTGTGGTTTTGTATATATTCTGTATATATTTAGTTCTAAATTTGTGGTGAAAAAGAAAAAAAGAGACTTTGAATCTGTAGCTAGAGCACGTTTTTTATTTATTATTCTTAGTTTTTATTATTCTTTGTCTTTAATATTTTGTTGTGAGTAGTGTTGCCGCTTTTGATTGTAAGTTTAATTTTTATAGCGGGCAGTCACTATCAGGGAATTCGCTGTCCACTTATGCCTGAATGGACAATATTCATGATTGTGTGTGCCATTCTAAGTCCCCTTTCCAGTGTAATTGATGCTAAAAGTCAGTACTTCGTTTGTGTCGATAGCGCGTACTTCCGTATTTATTTACTTCCGCACCACGTGATGTTAAAACAGTTCTTTGCAGAACATCCGTCTACATGTAATGTGTCGGGGGGATGGCTCTGAACTCTGATCTAACTATTGCAGATGTCACATATTATAGCAACTTTAGATGAGGAAGAAGGAACTAATAGTCTGACTGAGTTTGCACGTGATCTAGAAATTGTGGAGGACACAACGATAGACAGTGGTTTGAAATGTACCTCCCAATGTGTACCCCCGAGCAGTACCAACTCTGTAATAGTTGAATTTGCACAAAGAGTCACACAAGAACTATATCGACTTGAGGAGACACACAACTCGAAAAGTAGATGTAGGCACACATACAACTTGACAAGGAAGGAGAAAATGTTATTAAAATCTTAGAAGGATGTCCCTAACATTGTCATCCGCGAAGCGGACAAAGGGGGAAATATAGTCCTAATGGACTATTCAGATTACAATGGTGAGATCAATCGGCAATTGAGCCAGGAACATTGCTATACAAAGCTAGGCTCCAATCCCACAGTACAGATTGAGAGAAACATCAATGCCAATTTAGTTGATTGGAAAGAGTCAGGTCTAATCTCAGATACCGAATACAGATACCTCCAAGCGGAGAATTCAAGGCATCCATGTATCTACCTACTCCCCAAAGTACATAAGGGTGGTGCCTTTCCTCCAGGACGACAATACTATCTGGGAATGGGGGGCCCATGGAACACCTGGCGCAGTATGGAGATACATTTCTCCAACCTTTTGTTAGGAATCTTCCTTGTTACATCAAGGATAGTAGAGAATTATTGTGCAAATTAGAAGATCTACAATGGGAATCAGATGCCTTCACATTCGTAACCATGGATGTGGAGAGCTTATACACGTGCATAGAAATGGATCAGGGAACACGTACACTCACCCATTTTCTCTACAAGAGAAATTTGTGCCACTTGGAACACACACAAATGTTGTTAAAAATGGCAAATTTAATCTTGACACAGAATGCTTTCATGCATGGTGACAAATGGTTCCTACAGTTACAGGGGACTGCTATGGGCTCCAGGTTTGCTCCTTCGTACGCTAACCTGTTTATGGGACTGTACGAATTGGAGCATGTCTGGGGCCTACGAGCACGGGACTGGATTGAAAATATACTCTTTTACGTCAAATATATTGACGATATCTTGCTAGTGTGGAAAGGGAGCGATGAGGCCCTAACCCAGTACTTCAGAAATCTTAATAGTAACATCTTTAATGTGAAATTGACAATCAGTAGTTCCAAAGAAGAAATCATGTATTTGGACCTTAGATTGTACATTCAGGAAAATAACATCGAATGTGACATATTTAAAAAATCTACGGCATGCAACAGTGTTTTGCATGCTGCAAGCTGCCATCCTCGCCCAACCATCATGGCCATACCCTATGGTGAGATGGTACGGGCTCGCCGCAACTGCAGCGAAGAGGTGAATTTTGATCGATCAATCAAAGAAATTCAGACAAATTTCAGAAATAGGGGCTATTCTGACAACTGCCTTAAAAAGGCGGAGGAAAAGGCTAAAAGATTGAGCAGGAAAGATACTCTCACGACTAAGACTACTAAGGGGGATAACAAATACACAGATCAGGTCTCCTTTATTACGGAATATAGTATGTATAGTGGACATATTTATAATATATTACGTAGAAACTGGGGTCTGTTGCAATCAAACTCTTTACCTCCTAAAACTGTCGCTAGTAAACCTCGGATTATCTATCGGAAAGGAAAAACGCTGCAAACCATGTTATGTCCGAGTCATATCAGGGAGCCCAAAGTTAATCCATCAACTTAGTTACCTGAGAAGCCACAAGGCTTCCATATATGTGGCAATTGCTGTGTTTGCAGATTTGGAGTGAATAGGTGCACCAGCTTCCGATATAACCAATCCAAAGAATATCGAATACTATCTTTTATCAATTGTAACACGACACATGTAGTATATGTGCTGCAATGTCGTGTGAACAAATCTTTGTTGGGAGCAGCATTAGATGTTTAAAAACATGAATACAGGAACATGTGAGGGATATCAAAAATAAAGATGAACGTTCACCAGTAGCACAACATATATTAACATCTCACCCAGAACAACCCGGTATAACATTCCATGCTTTAGATAATGTCAAGTGTGTTGACAGAGGGGGTGACAGGACCGTTTTGCTAAGGCACACCGAGGCAAAATTGATTTGTCGCTTAAGAGCTGTTATATCTGGTCTTAACTGTAATAATGAGTTCCATCATTTTTTGTAAACTGTAGGACCATAGCTTGGGCCAATATCTGTAGCGAGTGAAAACGAATTACGATGTGAAGAAGATTTAACATCATAACTTTATGACAAAGCTTTATAAAGATATGAAGAGAAGAGAAGGGGAGAAACATAAGAGTCTATTGTCATAGCTACACGCTAAGGCCATATATAGGTTTGACATGCTATGAACTGTTGGTGACGCTGTGATGATCGCAAATTATACTTACATTGAAACGTTAACAAATTAGGGGTTATATAGGTTGCTGAATATGTATCTGTAACAGCTTGCACTGTCATGGATACCCATTCCATATACAGTGTTAAACATTCTCGGCCATATTAAGGTTTGACATGCTATGAACTGTTGGTGACATTGTGATGATCGCAAGTTACACTTACATTGAAAAGCTAACAAATTAGGGGTTATATAGAATGCTGAATATGTATTTGTAACAGCTTGCACTGTCATGGACACGCATTCCATATACAGTGTTAAACATTCTCGGCAATATTTCACATAGTCATGGACATGGAGAACATGAAATATCTTATTCTTACACAACTTTGATCGCGCCCTATAATTTGACCCGTATTCCATATTTTATAGACATTGATATATAAATAGATAACAACTGAGATTTGAAAATTTCCACTGAGAGGAAAAGTAATTGCAGTATCATACATCGATGTGAATCTGTTTGTGTACACAATATACTACTTTCACTGCATATTAAAAATAGAGATCGAGATACCAATAGACAATAGTTGTGACTTATACATTTTTTTGAGAGAATAAATGAGAATGTATACTCAAATAATGATAGTTGTGGAAAGGAGTTATAGACGGGACTGCACTTGGAGTATGTATAGGGTAGACAAACGTATTATTTTTGTTCTATCTGTAATACAACTTTGATTGATTTTACATGGATATTGAGATATATATGGATATCGTAGGACCCTGTAGGTTCGTAGGACTAAAAAACTGCCATTTTTGTTAAGATACTTTGACAGGAGTATCTGGGGCGCCGCGATTATAAATTCATTCAAAGATGGTGCCCACCGTTACGTGTGAAAATCAGATGATTATTCATGCATAGATAGCAAGCTCAAATAGCTTCAATAGGCGATATGAGAATATGCTCAACTTATCATATCATTATATTTTCCCTTTCTGATTTTAATACTATATCAAGTAAATAATATTTTCCTGTATTAATAATATTGACGATCGTAGTATTTGCAAATAGAAGATGAATACTGGAGTACGTGGGCTACACCATCAAAAGGGTGCCATGTGAGCACCACAGGTGTGGGGTGTTTAGGACGGGTTATATAAATTCAGTCAAAATTCCATCACTTACGTTTGTATGACCTGAGGACTGGTGTGATTACGGAGGGCAACATACGCCGGGGTGAGTACCGCGTGTTTGACGAAGAGTCCATCTCAACCGAGCTGTAAGCAGTGGTTTAGTATATGCCGCCATAGACGTGTGATAATGTCCAGGGTGTATACACTGGTTTGTATTTGGAAAGATTGTCGGAAGGCGGTATACTAGTTTCGAAAAGAACGCACTGTGATATATGTTGGGTTTCTGTTTTGTTAAGCTTATTTTCATCGGCCACGGGGTTTTGAGTGAAAACCGTAGCTCAAATAATATTGTGAACGAAAGTAGAGAGGGGACATCTATAGCTCTGGAGGACACGCAATTTTAGATATCTCCACGAATATGGTTTGTGAAAATCTATGGGTTCACAATAGTATAAATTTCAACATGTGGCACTATATTTGTATGTGAACTAGATGATCGTATTTAGCTTAGATGGCTGTAGGGCTCACGCTTTGTGACCCTCTTAGGACGCCCATTTCATCTGTTGCCCGTTCAAAGATGGGGTAAAATATGCACACCATGAGCTGTATGTCTTTATTAAGTGACAAGTTTGTGGAGGTTAGTCCTGTTAAGACCATGGGCCTTTTATTATTCAATTTGGATTTTATTGTTAAATCGCTGACATGTAGTTTATATGGGTTTTTGGTGTAGATTCTTACAAATGGACTTTACCAAGGTCACAAATTCGTTATGAGATAATTGTATCAGGAGGAACATTCCCTGGGTCAAATAACTGGAACTTCTATCCGACGGTCAAGATATTTTTCAATAAGTAAGTGATATTAATAAGTCTAATGTGTTACATGACATTAGGGTATGAATGTATATAATTAGTAGTAAGATATAAGTGAACCTTTTGGTGAGCACAAATGTACTTCAATGTGACATATTAATTTAGGACTATAATCCAGGGATTTATGACTGTTTTGTGGATTGTTATAATATGCAGTCCTATGCTCAATGAACTAATGTGTTAGTGAAGACACATCCTGTAAAAATGGCAAATGTATGGATACGATACTTCTTAGAGAGGTTGATCTGACTAGAGGGCAAATGTGATATCACTGACTAAAATAGTAGAAAATTTCAAAGAATCTTCAAAATTATGGTATTTGATACTGAAATTCGAGTACTGCGACACTCCTATGAAAATGGACAAATATTTAGTGGTCAGATATATATTATAATTCTTATGATTTTGTAAATGTTTATTTATAGATACACAGCTTCGCCAGTGCAGATATTATCTGAAGGCTGACTTGAACATTTGTCACAATATCATAATAAAGGTACGACATATTAGCTGCCATAATGATAAACTGTTCATAATGGTTTGGAGACTAAGCTATTAATATGTATCTTATCCAATTTTGTTGAACTCTTCATATGTATTTCAACAGTGGTATTCCTATCTTGTTTACAATGATAATAGAGACTGAATTATGGATATGGTAGATTAGCTAATGAAGAAATGAGTTCCTGTCATGTGGGGTATAACGATCCAAGTGAATCAAAATATGCTAATGTATCAAACATGGTATTTCTAAATATGTCTCCTCCCGCATATGATCATGTTTGGGATACCGTGTGGGTTGTCGTGGGTTTTCATAAACAATAGTTTTTTTTATATGGCTTCTTAACCTTATATATTGAGATTTTAAACAATGATGTTATAGGATAAGCATAAATGGACTCATTGATAATGTTGTCATAAATAATGAAACTACAGTATGCTTATAAAGTATATTTTTTAAATTGTATATATAATGTGTAATAGATTGTGTTGTTTATAAATTGCTGCTAGCCCTGAAGAAGTCCCAAGCGGGATGAAACACGTTGGCGGCAAGCAATCCTGTAATGTTTTAATGAATTATGAATAATAAAGAATGAAACAACCTACAATCAAGTTTCTGAAATTGCTTATCCTTAAGAAGCCATTTATCATTATAATGTGTTTTGCGTTGATCTTTATGATACCAGTACATTGATATATATATATATCACACATATGTACTCTTGTGCGGGGTCATTCTTTGCTCCCACGTTTTAGATGCGGCATGGCGACGGCTGGTAACGTGACTGAATAAGCGTGCCAGTCAGGTAGGAATCGCCAACGTATACAAAATCTGGAGATAAAGCTACTTCCTTTAGTGTTCAGAATAGTTACAGCATGCTTTTTTATGGGGAGGACTCCGAAATAGATGTCCCCTCCAATACTGTCATTTTCTTCTGAAGAAAGGTGGCAGTAGGCTGTATGCATATCACACGCTGGGTAAGTCAGCAAGAGGTATATACGATAAGTGAGTTCGCTAGTTAAGTACCCGACACTTAGTTTTCCATGATTACGGCATCTAGATTACTAAACTGACGTCAGTATGCTTTTCTTGATTTTTCTTTCTCCCTTTCTTTAGTTTCCTGAAGTATAAAAATAAGGATATCCTTGACGGTTGTAGAGGATGAGAAATAGTTGAACTGTGGCATATATTACTTTTTTATTCAGTGGCTGTTGTTTGGATTGGACTCTCATTAAATAGAGGGGTGTTGTTTTGAGGCTCTATTAAGCACATGGCACTTTCTTTGTTATGCACTACATTGTGGAGAATAAGGTTATTTAAAAGGTCACATGGCTGTTTTTTTACCCTAAAGCTGGTCCGCCACTCCAGGGAATTGATATGTAAATGAATCAACTGTAATGTGGTTTGACTTTTGTTCCTATGTAACTGTACTTACATGTAATAATCAGCTGTTATTTGTTTATATAGATAAATAAGATTTATTTGATCCTCTAGGTGGATCTTTGAAAACTCGTGCACTCAGCTGCCCTCGTCCTGATGAGGCCCGAGAATAATAGGGCTGAAACGTGTCGACATCCGTTGTGAAGACACCCTCAAAAAATTAAATACGTTGGAAATTAAATTAGTAGTATTATAAAAAATAGAGGTTGAAGCAATAATCCTCCTTGGCTCCTTTGTGTTGAGTGATCTTCTCTCCCAAGTTATGCCTTTTGTAAAATACTTTTAGAAGCACCTTTTTTTAGATTTACAGGTTGACTGACCGGGTCAAGACCAGCATCAAAGAGGAGGTCTCTAAGATGTTGGTGTTAGGGATGGTGAAGCCTTCCAACAGTACTTGGGCCAGCCCAGTGGTCTTGGTCCCAAAGGCTGCTGCACCCAGTGCCACTCCAGAACTTCAGTTTTGTGTGGACTACCGTGGGCTTAATGCCGTCACCAGGACTGACGCACACCCCATCCCCTGAGCTGATGAGCTCATTGATCGGTTGGGAGCTGTCAAGTTCCTCAGCATGTCTGATTTAACGTCTGGGTACTGGCAGTTTGCCTTAACCGATGGGGCCAAGGAGAGGTAAGCATTTTCAACCCCCAAAGGACATTACCATTTCTAGGTGATGCCCTTTGGGTTGAAGAATGCTCCTGCCACCTTTCAGAGGTTGGTCAACCAGGTGTTGGCTGGGCTGGAGGATTTCAGTGCTGCCTACCTGGATGACATTGCAGTGTTCAGTTCCAGCTGGGAAGAAAACTTGCAGCACCTCGGTGAAGTGTTGAAGGTGCTGCAGAGAGCAGGCCTCATGTTCAAGACCAGTAAGTGCCAGATTGGGCAGGGTTCGGTGGTGTACTTGGGACACTAGGTAGGAAGCAGCCAGGGGGCACCCCTATAACACAATATTGACACCATTCTGGCTTGGGAGCCCCCCAAATCCCCAAGACCCAGAAAGAGGTGAGGGCCTTTGTAGGACTCACTGGGTACTTCCGGAGATTTGTTAAGGGTTATGGCACCATTTTTGCTCTCTTAACAGAACCGACTTCCAGGAAGCAGCCCAAGAAGGTGATCTGGACAGAGTCCTGCCAGAAAGCTTTTGATGCCCTGAAGGCCGCCATGTGCAGGGCACCCATGCACAAGGCACCCGACTTCTCTAAAGAATTCGTTGTGCACACTTACGCTTCAGAGATTGGTGTGGGAGCGGTGCTCTCACAGCTCAATGAAGCGGGCTTGCGGAGGACGCCACGCCATGGAGCCGACTGATATCTGAACTAGAATGACCTACTAAAGGAATTACTGCTTTTCAAGTTATCCGCCAACGTGAAAGCAAGCTACCACCTTTTTAGAGGAAGCGTTATCATTAGAAGGATCTGAAAACTTTTTTGAGATTTGTGATCTATAAACTGTCCTTGATAGAGGACACACTGAAATTTGCTCATGACCACTCTATGATACAGAGTCAATTCGCCCTGAAGAAGTCCGTGAAGGACGAAACGCGTTGGCTATGGCTACAGACTTTTAACTGAAGATTTAATAAAGAATGAGCTTCCACAAGACCACTGATTCTGCCTTTGAATGATTATTTGTATATATAAAACAGTTATTTTCTGTATAAGTGTGCTGGACCACCTTTTGTATTGAGCTTATATGTAAGGACAGTTCTCTGCCTTGGGAGATTTAGGGGACTTTGAATTCCCGGTCCGCGGCACCTAAAAATCTGTACAATACAGGACGTAAGATAGGTGCAATCATCTATAACCCCATTCCCCTGAAGCGCTTATCCAATGAAGCGGGCTTAGACCAGCCTGTAGTCTCGCTTAGCAGGAGACTACTCCCAAGGGAACAGAGGTGGAGTGCCATAGAAAGTGAAGCTTTCGCTGGGGTCTGGGCACTGAAGAAGCTGAGGCCCTACCTGTTTGGGACTCACTTCCGAGTTCAGATAGACCACAGGCCCCTCAGGCGGTTAATGCAAATGAGGGGTGAGAATCCAAAATTGCTGAGGTGGTCCATCTCCCTACAGGGTATGGACTTTACGGTGGAACACCGTCCTGGCACAGAACACCCCAATGCAGATGGTCCGTCCAGATTCTTCCGCCTTAGTGAAAAGAACTCCCAGGAGGTTGGGTAGTTCTCCCTACTTTCAGCTGGAGGGGACATGTGTTAGACTTGGTATCCTTTGGCGTGTTTCCCCAGGGTTTTTGCTTTATGCCTCCCGGTTTTGACTCTGTTTTTGCTGGCGTAGTGTTTCTGCGCACCTTTCTCATTGCTGATCAGTAGTAAAGTGCAAGTGCTCCTGTGGTAAATTGTGTTATGGATTGGTGTTTCCAGGATTGGGTATTTGATTTACTTGTTAGTCCCTAGTAAAGTGCACTGAGTGTGCCAGGGCCTATAAATCAAATGCTACTAGTGGGCCTGCAGCACTGATTGAGCTACACTCACGTGAGCAGCCTAAAAAGGCAACTCAGACCTTCCATTGCAGAGTCTGCGCGCAGTTTGTAACTGCCATGTAGATTTGGCAAGTACACCCACTTGCCAGGCCCTAAAACCTTCACTTTTCTACATGTCAGACACCCCTAAGGGAGGCCCAAGGTACCTCTGTGGTCAGGGTGCAGTGTAAGTGAAAGGTAGGACATGCCCTGGTGTGTGTGGCATATCCTGATTGTGAATTACAGCCCATTTCGTTTTCACTGTTGCAAGGCTACCTGTTCCCTATTGGACAGAATGGGAAGTTTGTTTATAACATCTTATAAACATAAGTGGCCCTGGGAGCTAAAACCTTCCCTTTTCTACATGTCAGACACCCCTAAGGGAGGCCCAAGGTACCTCTGTGGTCAGGGTGCAGTGTAAGTGAAAGGTAGGACATGCCCTGGTGTGTGTGGCCTCTCCTGATTGTGAATTACAGCCCATTTCGTTTTCACTGTGGGAAGGCTACCTGTTCCCCATAGGACAGAATGGGAAGTTGGTTTATAACATCTTACAAATATAAGTGGCTCTGGGAACTAAGCGGGAAAATAAAGTTTAGTATGCCTGAACTCAGAAACTAAAGATGCATCTTTTAGTGAAGGTGATTTTTACATTCTGTGTTTGAAAATACCACTTTTAGAAAGTAGGTATTTTCTTGCTCAGTCATCCCTTATGCTTCTGCTGGAATGTGGATTGCCTGTCTGGATTTTGAATGACAGAAGGCTGGGGAGCAGGAGTGGCTCCAGATAGTCTAGGTAGGGTCAGGAAAGGGCTGAATAGACCTGGGCTGCAATGGGAGAAGGGGGAGGAGAATTCCTTGCACCTCAAAGGGCCTGGTCTGCCTCTGACAATGCCGTCTCCACCTCCTGCCAGGAAGTCACACCAGAGAAAGTGGAACTGGTTCTGGCTAAGCACAGACACTCTCTGCCTAAGAGATCAAAGAGTATTGGGATATAAATATTGGGGCTCAGGCCCCTGAACTTTAGCACTCATTTGGATCAAGAAGACTGCCAAGAAGAAGAGCTAGAAAAGCTGTGAGGAGGGACTACCACTTTGCTGTGTGCGTTGCTGTGTTGGCCTTCAGTGGCTGCTTCTGTCTTGGGCAGTGAGAGGACTGAACTGAACTTTCTGCAATCTACTTTTGTGAGTTTCTCCAAGGGCTTGAGGTAGAGCTTGCCCCCTGTTCAAGAAGTCTCAGGAACAGCAAAGACTTCAAGCTCTTCTGCCCTCAGCACTGGGGACTGTCTGTTTTGTGCTGCAACAGAAGAAAAGCAACACGACGTCTATGACGCCGCTGCCGACTCCGTGTCCTGAAGGGACCACAGAGGGCACTGCCGCAACGCCGCAGAGCAACCCCGATCTCACCAATGACACCTGCTGACGCCGCCACCGAGCCGCTACTCGCAGAGTGACCTGTGGGAACCGCACTCCGCACCGCTTCACTTCACGACGACGCCTTGGCACCGCAGAGGGCACCGCTGCAACACCGCACCGCGAACCTGGTCTAACCGACGACGTCTGTTGATGCCGCCACTGAGCCGTTGCTCACTCCCCTACCTGTTGGCATCGCACTCCGCCCCGCCTCACTTCATGATGACGCCCTGGTATCCCTGATGACACCGCTCCATGCTGAAATTGACGCTGCTGCTTGCACCGTGGTTCGAGTGGACCGCTAGTACACGATGCATCGCCCTCATCCCGCACCACAGCCTTTAGCCTACTGACGCTGGCGCCATTGACTCCAGTTCGTCAGCCGACGACAACGCTACAGCAACGATGAGGTCGCTGCTTGCACCATGACCTGCCAGCAACGTGATGAGCACCACCTTCATCTCGCACCACTACCCTGGTCTCACCGGTGACGCCATTTGACACCGCCATCGTGTCGCTGCTCGCACCATGACCTGAGGGCACCACATGCCGCACCACTGCACTTCGCACCGCAGCACACGACGCCTGCCGACACCAGCGCTCCTGACTCCATCAGAGAGGAGATCGACCTGTAACACGTTTGACTTCAAGGGCCCCGACGACTCCTGCACCGACCTCTGGAACCGACGCCTGAGTGGACGCTGTGTTTTCAGAAGCTCAACGAGCGGTCATCAACGCCCTGCATTTCTAAAAGGTACTGTTTGTGGGTCTTCCCGACGCTGTAGTTGGCCCGCGATGCCGCGGTCAGCCAGAACTGTTTGGATTTGCTTGCTAACGACACTGTGATAGCCCCGGATGGAGCTTTTGACATCAAGGTATTATTTTTAAAGCATATTTTGATAAGTAAAGATTTTTGAAGTACTGTATTGTGGATTTTTATCGTTTTTGGTCTTGACTTATGTATAAAAATTATATTGGATATTTTCTAAACTGTTGGTTATGTGCAAATGCTTTACACATTGCCTCTAAGATAAGCCTGACTGCTTGTTCCAAGCTACCAAGGGGGTGAGCAGGTTGATTTTAGGAGCGTAACTGCCTTATCCTGACTAGGAAGAAGGGTCCCTATTTGAACAAAGGTGCAAGCCCTTACTAAATAGAGACCCCCATTCCTAACAGGCACCGAAAAGTTTCATGGTACCTGGATAAAGGAACTTTGAACCAATATTCCACTATAATTATTTGGGCATGGTGTTCTCGTCTAACTTAACGTGGGATAAACATTTGGCTATGGGCAGAACAAACGTACTTTAATCTGTTAATTCTCTCCTTCATTCTGCAGGTTATTAAACAGAACCCTTTTTACAAGATTATAGAGGGGAAGTTATCCCCGAGGCCCTCTTTGGAGCCAGGTTGACAAATCTAAGTGAGCAGGTAAATATGATTAAGTAAGCTGGTTTATGTCTGAACACAATCCTCCAATTTCCTCTTAACTCCATGTGCCCTCTTTGAGGTTAGAACAGGGTTTGGTGTAAGGCAACCGATATCAAGATCTTGTTGGTTTAAATTATTTATTCTGCTTAGATCTACAAAATTCAATACAATTTCTAATATCTTTTGTAAGGCATTGGCCCTGGATTCCAAAGTAGCTTACTTATTTAACAATTGGAATGAGTAATGAACTGTTTCCAAGGAGGCTAAACGTATTTGGCTCTCAGTCTGGACTATCAAAGCAACTCTGAAATGCTGCCAGACATCTTAGCATGAAATATGATTTGGTGTATATAGGTAAAATACCATAAATCACATTTTAAGAAATGTTTTGGAAGCTCTGATAGTATTAATACCCTGTATTCGCGGAGTTTGTCGGATTGGTAGTCTATGGCTTGACATTGTCTGTCTGAGGGTAGGTTTGAATTCTGTTTTGTGAGTAGCAGAATGGACTCTATCTATAAAAACTAATAATATGTTGTGTAAATGTGGTTTGAATGTAAAAGCTGCCATTCACCAAGTTCTATTAGATTGTTAACATTATTCAAATCTATATACGACTAATGTTTTTACAGTTAAACATTTGGATCTATAAGAAGCACTGCAATTTTAGATTAGATGTGCATATTCGAAATAGCTATTAATCTTGGGAATTTTTGAACATGCTAAAGAAAATTGACTATTTCTTAATTAACTTATGGCATTGTCAGTGATAACCAAAAGCAGAGCAAATCTCTTGGCCCATATAGCCCTGGATATGAATGTATGAATGAACCCTATTCACCGCCATGGCAGTTGCTTAATTATGTTGTGGAATGGGGGATTCTTTCACAGCATATACTGAACAATGCTCAATTCCAAGTAGGAAATTTAACAAATGCATACTTCAGGTCCTACTCCCAGATCTCCCCCCACAAATTCGTCTCCATAATTAAATAGAAAACAAACAAGAACACCGGAGATTCTTTGATAGCCTTAAAGGGAACCCCCCCCATTTAGCTGCAAATGTCTTATGTGTTTGGTTTAGTTCATATAAGTTTTATTAGGATGTATTTATGTCTCTGGGCATCCATCTTGAAGCTTGACTTGTTTCTGACATTTGATGCATGTCATAAATTAACTCAAATCATATATAAAGCATGCAGAAGAAAAAAAGGAAAAGTGTAATCAAATTTGAGGTTACATGTGCAAGGAAAGCCAACCATTATACACCCAGCAGTGTTACCAGTACGTTCATACCGACTCCAGTGGGATGTATTCTACCAGATGCAGCGCCCACATGGGGATACATTCTGAGGCGATCCACCAGGAGCAGAAGAGATGAAGGTTGGAAGTCAATGTCGCCATCCAGGGCCAAAATGTAGGTGTTGTTTGCTTCAATCTGAAATCAGGGCCAGCAAACTTTATTTACTCAACCACCAAAAACGTAATTTAATTACCATTTTCCCACCCTCACATTGCCAACAGTGATGAAAAGCAATTTAAAAAAACAATCACTCTGAAACAATAAGCATGTATGGGCAAACCTTCTTTTAAAAATAATTTACCTCACTTTGCAGTAGCCTTACAGAACAGTTTTACTCTTTTGCAATTAATGTCCAGTTTAGGATATTTTGGAAAACCTGCCTTATCCATCTAACTTGTTTATAGTTCGGTTTCGCAGGTGTGGCGTCTACAGGTTAGTGGATTTTTATAAGTGCTAAGAAGCTGTTTAGTG
Source organism: Lissotriton helveticus (assembly GCF_964261635.1). Taxonomy (NCBI): domain Eukaryota; kingdom Metazoa; phylum Chordata; class Amphibia; order Caudata; family Salamandridae; genus Lissotriton; species Lissotriton helveticus. The sequence goes on along the minus strand of NC_136067.1, from coordinate 1,070,146,861 downwards.
TGTTAGTCACCCTACATATAACACTGGTGAAATCAAATCAGTCAAAATAAGTCTTCTCATTCTACAAAAATAATCTTTTTACATGCAAGCACACTCTCACTGAGCGTAAACATTGCACTTTGTTGCAAGAGCAAGGTCTGTATTTAAAATGTTGCCTACTATTTTGGATCCTCTAGTGAAAATGACAAAAGATAAAACCAGAAGAACAAATAGCATAGATAATGTTAGTAGACAACTGGTGACCAAACCAATATAGCATTCTCCTGCGCGTCCTGCAAGTTTTCATGCACTTACCACACCAAATACTAACCACACCGACAGGACCCGTCTGACACTCACACAGTCCTGCAACCCCATACGTAACACTCCACACTCCCATGCATGCTCCTCAACACCGACATACTCACAAAACACACCACAGAGATCTGAGACCTGCTCTACAACAATGCCACTGACCACATTTTTTCTCACAGAAAGCTGTCTGAAACCCTGCATCAGCACCTGACATCGCCATAGCCATCCAAGATTGCCAGGCAAGACATACTTTACTGATTGCCATCATCCACAAGAATATCATCAGGTGCACCACATCCATGGATATGACATCCTGCAACATGGAACACCTGTCATTTAAGCTCCATGTCACAGCCAATTTCACCCCAAATGGCACTCTCATCTACAGAACACCGGGACTGCATACCAGTTTCACTGACACCATCACAGTCTTCATCACACTACTCGCCCTCAATGACAGCAATTGCATCCTACTTGTAGACCTGAATTTCCACCTGGAAGACCCCACCTGCCCCAACTTAAGAGCCCTCATTGCAGACTGTGAAAGCTTGGGCCTCACCAAACTCGGCCCTTACTCTTGGTCTATCCTCTACCCCTCCCATCTTTCCAAACACGGTAAGAAGAATTTTAAACACAAACTTCTCTGTCTCCACTCAGAAACCTTATTTGCTGATCACCACAATAGCCTTAACTCCTCCATCATCACCAACTACATCTTCTTCACCAAATGCACTTCGAAATGGAAAAGCTTATTCCTCCGACACCTCCCTATCATAAATTCCTGCAATATCCCATACGGTCCGAAACTTTCCACCACCCCCTCCCCTTCCTTTCCTGGCAAAATCGATATCTCCATCTTCAAATCTGGAAACATTCTCATCCAACCATCTGAAAACCACCTCCACATCTTCGAATCCTACTTCAGCTCGCTCACCCAATTCCTCACACACTCCCACAATCCTTCCATCTCTCCTTCTGAACCCCTAAACCCAACTCCTTCCATCTTATCCCCTGGCCCCCTGTCACCTCCCTCGGACTTACCTCATCCCTCAGTTCCTTTTTCACCCATCATCTGCCCTACCCCCCTATCTCCTCTCCCTAACTTACCCACCCCCTCTTATACACCCCACATCATTACCCTTACCCAACAGCATTTAACATCCCCTGCCTCCATCTCCCCAATCCCACAATCCCACAATCCTTCCATCTCTCCTCCTGAACCCCTAAACCCATCTCCTTCCATCTTATCCCTTGCCCCCCTGTCGCCTCCCTCGGACTTACCCCATCCCTCAGTTCCTTCTTCACCCATCACCTCCCCTACCCCCTATCTCCTCTCCCTAAATTACCACCCCCTCTTGTGCACCCCACATCACTACCCCTACCCAACAGCTTTTAACATCCCCTGCCTCCATCTCCCTTACAAACATTGATTCCCTTCACCCTCTTCCACCGTTATCCCCTCTCACCTTCTCACACTCCTCTTCCCCCAATCAAGCTGATTACCCTCAATCTCTAATTACCTCCCTCGCTCTCAACATTATTACTTGTTACGACACCCTTATCTCCCTATCCCCTAATATCACCCAGTCCCTTAATGTCTCCCAGCCATACAAGGTATATGTCCCCCTTTCCTCCCCCACACCCATGACTCTCCCACCCCACCGATTGATTCCTGCGAACTGCCCAACTGCCCTGATTCCCCCACGCCTACTCAGGCTACTTCTTTAACCCTGAATTCCCTATGCTCTGATACACGCTCCCCTCTTGTAGATCCCCTCCTGAACAATCCCCCCTTTCTTCTATTACATACAACGACTCATTGACGCCTCTCGCCTCCCCCACCTCCCCCCTTACATCCCCCATTCGAATAACTTTCTTCTATTCCCCTCCCTCCCACTGCTCCTCCCCCTCTGTTGCACTTCATTCTCTCCCCCCTTGATTAACCATCCCCCACACCTCCCCTACAGCCCCCCCTTATCCCCCACCGATACCCCCTTCTCACACTCCCTCATTCGGCCTAACAACCCACAATGCACCAGACACGCCAACCCCTAATATCTCTCCACCTCATTCAACTATATGTTCTCCTAAACTGGGTACAACTCGTAAGTCTACCTCCTATATACCCCCTACCCCCAAAAATGATCCGCCCCCCACCTCAATTCCCCCCTCATTCCCCCATGACCACCCCTCTTCGATAACCTTTACCTCTCCAACCTCCTAGAAACTACTGATACACTTTTCCCATCAATTCCTAATCAATCACTCCTTAAGGTCGAACTTCTCCTTTCATCCCTCGCTTTAGAATTCTCCTCTCTCAGAAACGATATCTCGCTCCTTGTTAAATCCTCACCTCGGATCTTATCCACACATCGACTGCCTCACAACACGCCCTACCGTCGCTCATCGACTCTGATCTCAATAACCAACCCACTTAAAGACCTCCTATTCGTTTCACCAATACCGGCACTCCCCCCCTCCCTGGTAATTACACTATCGGATCTAAACACATTGAACCCTCTTTAAGCGCCCCACCCTGCAAGATCAACAAGACCTCCCCTCCTCAAAAAGATTTTTGCTCTATAACCTCGGGAGCTAATTTATCTCGGAACCCCCCTGTCTCTCCCGCCTCTACCTCATCCACTATCCCCCCTACCAGTCAATCCACTATTCCAGTTCTCTTAGGAACAAACCTACTCCCCCCGCTTCTGACCTCTCCCAGACCCCCCAACTACTTAGACCTGTCTCTCCTGCCCCTACCTCACCCACTATCCCCACTACCAGTCATTCCACTATTCCAGTTCTCTTAGGAACGAACAGACCCCCCCGCTTCCGACCTCTCCCAGACCCCCACAACTACTTAGACCTATCCCCCCTGTCCCCCCACCCCATTACCTGTCCCCTCTCCCCTGTGCTGCATGTTGATAAACTGCAGATCCGCATCCTGCCACGCTACTGAGATTGCGGAAACCATTCTTAACGAAAATATAGACATTGCATTCCCTACTGAAACATGGCTCAAAGCCCACTCCACCCCTATCCTCGACTTGCTCATTCCACCAGGCTACTCTATCATTAAGAAAGATAGAATCGATCAAATAGGAGGAGGCCTGGCCCTAATCTATAAAGATGAACTTGACATCGCACTTATTCAGCTCCAAGACCCCTCATCCGTTCAATACCTTTGCACCAACCTCACTCTTCCTGGCTTTCCCACAACTCGGCTACACACTATTTATCACCCCCCTGGAAATTGCCTCCCCTTTACTGAAGAGATGACTGATCTTATCATTCAAGCATCTCTCTCCCATTCCAAAAATCTTTTCCTTGGTGATTACAACATCCACTGGAACAGAACTGATGATCCTGCTGTCATCCTATTTAATGAAGCCCTAGACATCACTGACTTGACCCAACTATGCCATGCTCCGACTCACTCTAAAGGCGCCACCCTTGATGTGATTTTAACGAGCAAGGATCTGGCCTCTCTCTCCATTATACTCCCTGTAGACTGGTCTGATCACCACCTTATCCTCTTCACCCTGAATAGCCCTACTCCTCGCCCCTCCACTGTGATCACTTTACCTATGAAACCTACTCGCAGCCTTCACCTCATCCCACCTTGCGAACTGGAATCTACAATTAAAAATCACTTACTCCTCCCCCCTCCCTCCCTTAACACCAACGACCTTACTGACCATTACAATAATTCCATTTGTGAAGCCCTTGACCTTATTGCCCCAATCAAACTTAAAAAACAAAAATAAATTCCTCCCAAGTCCTGGTTTAATGCTGAACTTAACTGTGAAAGACGGACCCTTAGACAATGTGAACGTGCCTGGAGGAGTCATCCCACACCTGATAACCTGGCTCTCCTGAGAAATACTAGAGCCCAATATAAAAAACATATCTTCAACGAAAAGGCCTCCTTTCTCTGGTCTCAACTTGACCAGGCTAGAAACCGCACTAGAGAACTCTTTAATATCGTCAAAAGACAAACTACCTCAGGCCCTCCTAAATTAGAAGCCTCTGTAGATAGATGCGAAGAAATCGCCAGCTTCTTTATAAATAAAATCAATAACATCGAACTATCCTTCTCTCCCCCCCTCTCTCTCCAAACTCCCCTTAACCAATGCATCCTCCCTAACATTCTTAACTCACCCTCATCCTCCCCTCCACCGCATATTGACCCCTCTCAACCCACCCCTGCCCTCCCCCATCCCGATTCATCTCGGACTGGACACCTTTTGAAATACAAGGCTTCATGGAGTGAATTTAGTCCAATTTCTGAAACCACTATCATCAACATCATTTCTAAACTCAAACCATCTTCACACTCCAAAGACCCTCTTCCCTCCCATTTAGTTCAAGATGTCAAATTTATCATTGCCCCAATTTGGACCGATATCATCAACTCCTCACTTTCCACCGGCTGTGTTCCTGACTCCCTTCAGCTAGGGCAGATCTCCCCGATTCTTAAAAACCCCTCCGCTGACCCTAATGACCTTAACAATCTGCGCCCTATCTCTAACCTCCCCTTCCTCTCTAAAGCACTTGAAAAATGTGTCCTATCCCAATTAGATAATCATATCAGCTCCTTCAATCTCCTTGACATTTTCCAATCTAGCTTTAGAAAGGGATGCAGTACCGAAACTGCTATGCTCAATATTATTGACGATATTCATAGCTCTCTAGAGAAAGGTGAATCCTCTCTATTAATCCTCCTTGATCTCTCGGCTGCATTTGATACTGTCCACCATCCCACTCTTCTTAACACCCTCAAAGATTGCTTTGGTATTGAAGGCACTGTACTTAAATGCTTCTCCTCGTTCTACCAAAATAGATCTCAACAAATTAAGCTTGGTCACTGCCTCTCCAAACCTCAACCAATCTCACTCGGTGTCCCCCAAGGATCTATCCTTTCCCCAACCCTTTTCAATCTTTTCATGGAACCACTCACCCTCATTCTCAAACAATCCAAAATCATTTATCACCTCTATGCCGATGATACTCAACTTTACTACAAGATCAAATCCTACAATGACATCCTTCTCCTCAATGATACTCTGATGAAAGTCCAAACCTGGTTCCATCTCAACCATCTGTTCTGCTCGATTTTCCCGGCCCTCTTTTGAGGAAAGGTGATTGAAGGTGACTTCAGTCTCTTATCAGTCCAGTGTAAGGGCTAGAGTAGTGAATAGAGCCTATTTACAAGGCACTTTGCTATAATTCTGTATTCTCCTCCTTAGATCAGGGCTCATACACATAGGCTAGGGGATAGATTCATTAGTATTAGGGATAATCCGTCCTTTAGTGAGGGTATTATTATACTTTCCATGGAGTTATGCTGAATTCGGGCCTGGTAGGCCTCAAACGGGAGAGACTCCATCTTTCCTTCTGCTCCGGCAGCTTGGGATGCTTCTAGGTCAAGTGTAATGTTTTAGTTATGAGGTGTTGTTCGCTTGGAGAGAACCGGTTCAGGCCGGCCCTTGTCGAAGGATTGTATTTTTCTTCATACCGAAGACACAACATCAGGCCGGCCGGCTGGGAACGTGTCCTTGGTACGGGGAGGTACAAGAATTTGGTGGGCGGCAGGGTACTGGCCGGAATTTTCCATGAGGAGACACGCTTCTATATTAGTGAAAGCCCGAGACAGTTAGTGAGTTAGTCCGTAGGCGGCATCTAGCCGTTAGCAACAAAGCTATTACTTATTCCAGGGAAGACAAGCGCCATTCCAAAGGCGGAGAAGAATCGAGAAACAGATACTCTCTTAGTAGAACAGCCAGGGGAGAGAGAGTAGCCGATGAGAGGAAGGTTCCAGTGACTTGGAGAAAGGTGAAGGGAACAGCGCATAGCGGTGCAGACGTGTACCCGTGATTGCAGAGGTGTGACTTCAAGACGAGCCAAGCCACAGACGAGAAGGGAACCTAGATGACTGATGAGCGCAGACTTCATATTAATAAGGTGATGTCGACCCTTTCTTACTAGAGTGCACAGCCTAATCTTTCACTTTTCTTTGCAGGTTATGTGTTGTAGTGTGGTGTTATATGATTGTTTATTGTAATGAGAAATAAAGTGCCCCAGTTCTTTGTGAACCGACATGTGCTTCGTATTCTTGTATGAGAGGGTAACCTATTCTACTAGTCAGATGCAACTATGTGAACCGATGCTAACCCTGATCAGGTAAGTGGTAACTGAATAAGGGAGAGAGGAGCCACTTGAATTAGAGAATGAGTTGTACATTATCCAAATTGGCAACCGTTGTGTGATTGGTAATACTATAGTTCTATACCCCTGATGAATAGTGAGATTGATCCCTTTATGTAATGGTAATCATAGGATAAGCTGCTGTCGTCTGGGTAGGTTGTCTGGGTTCGTATGGGACCGCGAGATCGCCGCTGATGCTGCCGTCTGGGTAGGTTGTCTGGGTTCGTCTGGGACCGCGAGATCGCCGATATTGCTGCCGCTATCTGGGTAGGTTGTCTGGGTTCGTATGGGACCGCGAGATCGCCGCTGATGCTGCCGTCTGGGTAGGTTGTCTGGGTTCGTATGGGACCACGAGATCGCCGCTGATGCTGCCGTCTGGGTAGGTTGTCTGGGTTCGTCTGGGACCGCGAGATCGCCGATATTGCTGCCGCTATCTGGGTAGATTGTCTGGGTTCGTATGGGACCGCGAGATCGCCGCTGATGCTGCCGTCTGGGTAGGTTGTCTGGGTTCGTATGGGACCGCGAGATCGCCGCCGATGCTGCCGTCTGGGTAGGTTGTCTGGGTTCGTCTGGGACCGCGAGATCGCCGATATTGCTGCCGCTATCTGGGTAGGTTGTCTGGGTTTGTATGGGACCGCGAGATCGCCGCTGATGCTGCCGTCTGGGTAGGTTGTCTGGGTTCGTATGGGACCGCGAGATCGCCGCTGATGCTGCCGTCTGGGTAGGTTGTCTGGGTTCGTCTGGGACCGCGAGATCGCCGATATTGCTGCCGCTATCTGGGTAGGTTGTCTGGGTTCGTATGGGACCGCGAGATCGCCGCTGATGCTGCCGTCTGCATAGGTTGTCTGGGTTTGTATGGGACCGCGAGATCGCCGCTGATGCTGCCGTCTGGGTAGGTTGTCTGGGTTCGTATGGGACCGCGAGGCCGCCGATTGCTGATATTATACGAGGTTTGGGTATGTATCTTAGGAATTCCCTGTCCTTAGGTGGTAGATATATGTTGTTACCTCTTGTAAATAGGCCCTAGGGAAGGGGAGGTGGTAACGTTCTGGCTGAGTTGGTGATGCTCTGATGAGCTGGTCCTATCTAATCAGAAAAACCAGGCAGAACATTTGGCGTCACGCACCGTTTACGAAACCTGTGTGCTTCGTGGTTGTTTTTTGATTTTGTTCTCGGCGCGTACGTGGTTTCGTTTGTATATTTTTGTATATAATTGTGTGTATAGTTTTTTTCTTCAAGATGTTTTTGAGAAAGTCGAAATCTGTTTTTAAGTTGCCTGTTGATATTCCCGGCTGGGATTCAACGCCTTATGAGGCCTTGGCCCACGAGTGGGCTGATTCTACTGGTTTGAGTGAAAATTGGAACTCTTGTCTGGAGCTGGCGGAGCCGGCTGATGTGATTTCCTGTTTGCAGAAGGCGCCAGTGGCGAAGGGTGAAGAACTTCCTATTTTAGGGCGCAGAGGTTGGATTGTTTTGTCTGCGTACAGGCTTGTACATGAGAGGTTGTCGAAATTGCAGAAGGAGCATGTGGAAATGGAACGGAAGTTTGTTGAAATTCAAAATGCTCATACTTTGTTGCGGTGTCAAAATAAATTGCTTGCCGACAAACTTGAAACGTATCAGACTATCACTGAAAGGGCGGCTGTTCGGATTGCACGATATAAATACAAGAATCGTCGTGGTCGCGTTTCTAAACTGAAAGTGCGTCTGGTCGTGGCGAAAGCCGGACTGGATTGGAATCCTGATGAATGGGATGGTAATATCTGGAACTCGAGTGATTCTCGTTCCTCGGATGAGGAGTCTAACAATCGCGAGTCTTCTCGCTCCGGACAGGCTTTTAAATCTGCCTCTTGTGCTACAGATGTTGAGTCCCGCGACTACGACCGCTCTTTGCATTGTGTTGATACTTCTCATATAGATTGTTCCCCTAAGTTTACTGATCAGGCTCCTTGTGATGCTCTTCCTGCGGTCTCTGTACATCCTGTTTTTCGTAGGAAGTTGCAGCAGACTCCCGGTAATCCGAACGGTATTCCTTTAGACTCTTTGGAGGATTTTACTCAACAGGAAATTAGTGATATTTTACAACGATTTCGACAGCGAGCAGGTGAGACCTTGCTTACGTGGATGGTGCGCCTTTATGAACTGGGCGCTGCTGGCATTATGTTGGATGCTGGCGATTCTTTGAAGTTTTGTTCCTTGAGTTTGGATTCTACTGTTCAAGATCATTTTCGTAATTATAATGGTGCTGGTCAAATCAGTTTGCTTCAGTTGGCGACTGAGGGTTGTAATCAAAAGTACCCTACAGAATCTGATTGGCCTGTGAATGACAAGCCGTGGTATACATTGCGCAATGCTGCACAACGTCTCAAAGAGGAGGTGATGAAAACTGCGATTTTTCTGAGTACTGCTGACAGATTGCTTGATGGTTTGCTGACGTCTTCTGTGCGGAATCGTATTATTCGTTCTTCCCCGGTTGCTTATAAGCAGGTCATGATGACTTTATTGATCAATCAGACTGGTAACGCGTTGTCTATGGTACTGGAATCTGTACGCCAGCTCGGTGAGTTGGGTGATTGGTTTAAACCTGAACGACAGTCCCGGCCTGACACTCGTAGTCCTGGAGACAATAAGCTTACTAGACGTGATATGTTTCTTGCACTCTTGGCTGATGGTGTGAGGAAGGAGGATATTGATGGTGAAACTACTCCTCGTTTGTGGGACTTGTTTCGCAAACGCGGGTTGGACCGGAAGGAGGGTGCCCGGCGTGTGCGGACGAATGAGTGCGATCGTGATTATTCTGATGACAGCGGTGATGACAACCGTCGTGTGCGTTCTGATCGTCGTGATGATCGACGTTATGTACGTGATGCGTCCCCTCGTCGTGGAAGAGAGAGAGAGCGGGAGGGGGAAAGAGAAAGGGGGAGAGATGATTATGTTAACAGCAGACGTAGAGATGAAAGGGATCAGTCCCCTGAGTTGAGGAGGAGGGAGGATCGACACAGATTTTCTGATCGAAATTCGCAGTACAATACAGAGGACAGGAATCCATTTCGTAATAGAGATGGATATGAACATGACATATTGATACCTGAGAAACGTGAGAACATTTATCCTGATTTGTCCTGGTTGACAGAACGCAGTAAAAATGATTAGGAAGTAGGTCAAGCTCCCGTACATAGATGGGCTCACCGAGATAATAGACCCTATGTTGATATTGAAATTTTTTGGAGACATCGTAATATCCAAAGGGCCCGAGCATTGGTAGATACAGGAGCGGAGGCCACTCTTATTCATGGAAAATCAAAGAAATTTAAAGGCCAATTTTTTACAATTACTGGTTTAGGTGGAAAGGAAACTCCCGCAGTACAAACTACACTTGAAATGAGAATAGGTAGAATTCCTAGAAAAGAATACTCGGTATTAGTCGTGCCACTCTTAGAGTACATAATTGGAATTGACATTTTGAAAGGAATGACTTTGCATTTGGATGATGGATGTTATCAATTTGGAACTAAACATTATATATCATCCAGACCTGTACGGGTTGGTCGTTTAAGAAGGACCCCCATAAAGATTCCCCAGGCGACAAAAGTGGTTTGTCAGAAGCAGTATCGTATCCCAGGTGGTCATGAAGAGATTAGTACCACTATTCAGGATTTGGTGGATGCAGGAGTTATAACTCCGGTTACTTCTGCTTGGAATAATCCCGTTTGGCCCGTGCGTAAGAGTGATAATTCTTGGCGCATGACTGTTGATTATCGAGAACTGAATAGGTATACACCCCCTTTGACTGTTGCAGTACCGGATATCATTACTTTAATTGAAAGAATCCAAAAGCATCCAGGTACATGGTATGCGTCCATTGATATTGCTAATGCTTTCTTTTCGATCCCGATTGCCCCTGAGTGTCAGGAACAATTCAGTTTTACATGGAACGGACGTCAAATGACGTTTAGAAGTCTTCCCCAGGGCTATGTGCATAGTCCTACGATATGTCACCGGCTGGTGGCCGAGCACTTAGCTGAGGTACCTGTACATCCGCAAATTCAGTTATGTCATTACATTGATGATATTTTGATTCAAGGTGAGACACGAGATGAAGTCCAGACCCAATTAGATAAAATCCTTGAGTGTCTGCGCGAGAAAGGTTGGGAAATCAACCCGGATAAATTACAAGGTCCATCCCAGACTGTAAAATTTTTGGGTATTAATTGGCATGAAGGACACAGAGAAGTGATCCCACAGGTAAAACAGAAAATTCTTGATTTTGCAGTTCCGAGAAATAGGAAGGAAGCCCAAAGCTTCATTGGCTTGTTTGGCTTTTGGCGCCAACATATTCCCCATTTGAGTCAAATATTGGCCCCTTTGTATCGAGTCACTCGTAAAAAGAATGCGTTTGAATGGGGTAAACTACAGCAAGATGCGTTTAGTTTGGCAAAAGAAGCGATTCAGTATGCCTTGGATTTATGGCCTGTGTGCGATGGTGATGTGGATTTGAATGTGTCTGTACAAGGCCTTTATGCAAATTGGAGTTTGTGGCAAAAACAAGGAACAAGTAAAGTACCGTTAGGTTTTTGGACCAAAAAGTTACCTGATGCTGGTGAGCGTTATACACCTTTTGAGAAACAGTTGCTTGCATGTTACTGGGCTCTGGTGGATACCGAGCAATTAACTTTGGGACATGATGTGGTCCTGCGACCTGAAATTCCTATCATGCAGTGGGTTTTGAGTTCGCCGAAAACTCACCGAATTGGACACGCTCAGGAGGCGAGTGTGATTAAGTGGAAATGGTACATACAAGACAGGGCACGTGTGGGACCAAAGGGAGTTGCATCCTTGCATGAGCAGGTGGCGCGGGCGCCATCGGTTGAGACGGAGAGTGAATGTTCCGTACCTATAGTACAGGAATCCCCTGTTAAGTGGGGTAAACCATTTGATGATTTGTCCGCGGAGGACAAAAACCATGTTTGGTTTACGGATGGTTCGGCAAGGTTCATAGGTACAAAACGACATTGGAAGGCAGTGTCCTATAATCCGATCACACAAAAGTTGCTGAGTACAACTGGTGAGGGAAAGAGCAGCCAATTCGCTGAGCTTTATGCTGTTTATCAAGTTCTGAAACAAGAGTTACCTGGCACCTGTCATATTTTTACTGATTCCTGGTCTACTGCCAATGGATTGGCAGTTTGGTTACCGACTTGGCATTCCCGTAATTGGGAATTGCATTCAAAAGAACTGTGGGGAAAAGAATTATGGCAAGAGATTTGGGAAATGCTCCCGCAAAGTACTGTTACAATCTTTCATGTGGATGCTCATACCCCGATAGACTCCCTTGACAAATTCTTTCATAATATTGCAGATGAAAAATCTAAAATTGCTGAGGCACTGGTGGACATGCAGGATTCTGATATGGAAGGATTGGCGAAATGGGCCCACCAGAAAGCAGGACATTACGGAGAGAAAGTCACTAGCAGGTGGGCCGCTGATCGAGGAATTTATATTCCTTTAGATTTAATTAAAGACATTATTTTGCATTGCCCCATTTGTCAGCATGCTAGACGGCGGAAAGTGCCTCAAATTGTTAAAGGTCATTTATATCGTGGGAAATTGCCCGCTCAAATTTGGCAAATTGATTATATTGGTCCACTCCCTATGAGTAAAAATTGTCAATACATTTGCACCATTGTTGATACATACAGTGGCCTGTTAGTGGCCTTTCCTTGTAAACAAGCCACCCAAGTGAATACCATTAAAACATTGGAATTGATTATGCTTTATTATGGTGTCCCATTCCAAATTCAATCTGATAATGCATCCCATTTTCGTGGAAGATTGGTGCAGGAATTTTGTGTGGAAAATAATATTGAATGGGTGTTTCACATACCATATTATCCACAGGCCTTGGGCCTGATTGAAAGATTGAACGGTTTGCTGAAAAATTAATTGCGAAAATTGACTGATGACAAGTATAAAAATTGGAGGGATTATTTGTTCCAGGCACTGTTAATTTTGAATAATCGTCCCTTTCTAAATGCTGAATCTCCATTGATGCGTTTGTTTCCTCCGAATGTTGATGCAAAGCCCAATTCTATTGGTGACACTGTGATGTACTGGGAAATTACCCCCGGAGCACTGGCTCCATGCAGAGCAACCCCGGGGTCGGCAGGTCTAGACCTGCATGCCATGAATGATACTATTATAAAAAGTAAAGATCGAGTCATCATTGAAACCGGTGTTGGTGTCTGTATACCCACTGGAAATTTTGGATTATCGCCCCTAGATCGGGGCTGGCTGTGAAAGGTGTTCAAGTACTTGGAGGAGTCATTGACAGTGACTATCAGGGAGAGATTAAGGTGCTCCTGCTGAATAGCAGTGAGGTTGATTTACCGATACATAAAACTGACCGAATTGCTCAATTGTTGATAATGCCTGTTTTCAGTGGTGAGATCACAAAAGGCACTGCCCCAACGTTGCTAACTGTACGAGGACAAAAAGGATTTGGTTCCACGGATAATCCTGGAGCTAGAGTTTGGGTGCAATCGCCTAAGAATCCCCCTGAACAAGCTGAGATTATTGCAACCGGTCATGATAATACTGTTCTAGTCATGAGACCAGGGAAAGATAGCTGGGAAGCTGTCCCGGCTGACAAATGTTACCTACGAGAATGAATAATGCCTGTATTTGATTTTCTTTCAGATCATTCTCTGGACTGTTGCTGCAGGATGTGTCGGCGTTGGACTCCTTTTGGACTGTTACGACGAGAGAGGAGGGAACCCATCGACCCGGGCTGATCTGAGAACCCGAGTACCGCGTTCCTTTGCTGCGTGGGATTCGTCATCGAACTTTTGGACTACTTTAGCCAAGCGAGTGACTAATGCTCCTCATTTTTGTTTAACACCGATGCGTTCGGTGACTGACATTCTAGCGACTTGTTTAGTTGCTGTCCCTGCTTCATTAGAGACTTTTGCCCATATTTTTAATATATCGAATGCCCGTCCTAATGTCCTTTTGGGAGATTTTGCTACACATGAATACTGCCTCCTATGTACTGTGTTGTCCGATTCGACACCCCCGATCCAGTCCCAGATAATCACTTATAATATCACGCAGGGTGATTTATGTTTTTTCCTTACTTGCGATCCCAATGTTATTTCTGAATGTGTGCATTTAAAACTGAAGGGTACTACTTCATTCACAGCTCATGAAAGAACTTTGTGCTTCCGAAGATCACCGAAATCATGTATTCCTGTTCAAAATAATATGACTTGTAAGAGTTTAGTGGTTGCCCCCAGTCATTATCGTACAATGTTGCTACCATCTGGGTGGCTCTTCTCTTGTGGTAATACATCCTGGCCATATATTCCCGCGAACATTTCCGGAGGCCCTTGTGCCATTACCAGACTGAGTTTGTTGATGTTCTCATCGCATCCTAATGCCAATTCTCGTGTGATCCGAGATACTGTAATGTTACAGGAGGACTGTGATTCGTCTATGCATTTATATTCCAAATCTGAATACCTTAGTTTAGCTATCTCAATTGTTGGTGTTCCTGCCTTGGCAGTCTATAATGCCAAGTCTATTGGGAAAATGGCCTGCTGGATAGTAAAATCCATTAATCATACTTCTACAATCCTGTCTGACATACTATTAGACGCCCAGGGTGAACGTAGAGCTATCTTGCAGAACCGGGCGGCTATTGATTATCTTTTGCTTAAACATGGACATGATTGTTCTGACTTTGAGGGTCTTTGTTGTTTTAACCTATCTGACCATACGAAATCCATTCAGGCCCATATTGACAAACTTCATGACTTGACGGAAGAGGTTAGAAAACACATTGACCAGGGCTGGTTTGACTGGCTCTTTAATTGGTTACCTGATTTACATATGTTGCGTCAAATATTAGGGGGTATTTTGATTACTATTAGCATTTTGATAGCTATCTGTTGCTTTATTCAGTGTATTCCTTCTCTACTTCAATACTGCAAACCTGGTACTAGACATAGATCAGTTAGTTTTGTTTCATATTATTCGTCCACTGATGTTAGTTCTGTTTGATGAATGTATAATAGACTGAAGTCAAGGGTGAAATGTTCTGCTCGATTTTCCTGGCCCTCTTTTGAGGAAAGGTGATTGAAGGTGACTTCAGTCTCTTATCATTCCAGTGTAAGGGCTAGAGTAGTGAATAGAGCCTATTTACAAGGCACTTTGCTATAATTCTGTATTCTCCTCCTTAGATCAGGGCTCATACACATAGGCTAGGGGATAGATTCATTAGTATTAGGGATAATCCGTCCTTTAGTGAGGGTATTATTATACTTTCCATGGAGTTATGCTGAATTCGGGCCTGGTAGGCCTCAAACGGGAGAGACTCCATCTTTCCTTCTGCTCCGGCAGCTTGGGATGCTTCTAGGTCAAGTGTAATGTTTTAGTTATGAGGTGTTGTTCGCTTGGAGAGAACCGGTTCAGGCCGGCCCTTGTCGAAGGATTGTATTTTTCTTCATACCGAAGACACAACATCAGGCCGGCCGGCTGGGAACGTGTCCTTGGTACGGGGAGGTACAAGAATTTGGTTGGCGGCAGGGTACTGGCCGGAATTTTCCATGAGGAGACACGCTTCTATATTAGTGAAAGCCCGAGACAGTTAGTGAGTTAGTCCGTAGGCGGCATCTAGCCGTTAGCAACAAGGCTATTACTTATTCCAGGGAAGACAAGCGCCATTCCAAAGGCGGAGAAGAATTGAGAAACAGATACTCTCTTAGTAGAACAGCCAGGGGAGAGAGAGTAGCCGATGAGAGGAAGGTTCCAGTGACTTGGAGAAAGGTGAAGGGAACAGCGCATAGCGGTGCAGACGTGTACCCGTGATTGCGGAGGTGTGACTTCAAGACGAGCCAAGCCACAGACGAGTAGGGAACCTAGATGACTGCTGAGCACAGACTTCATATTAATAAGGTGATGTCGACCCTTTCTTACTAGAGTGCACAGCCTAATCTTTCACTTTTCTTTGCAGGTTATGTGTTGTAGTGTGGTGTTATATGATTGTTTCTTGTAATGAGAAATAAAGTGCCCCAGTTCTTTGTGAACCGACATGTGCTTCGTATTCTTGTATGAGAGGGTAACCTATTCTTCTAGTCAGATGCAACTATGTGAACAGATGCTAACCCTGATCAGGTAAGTGGTAACTGAATAAGGGAGAGAGGAGCCCCTTGAATTAGAGAATGAGTTGTACATTATCCAAATTGGCAACCGTTGTGTGATCGGTAATACTATAGTTCTATACCCCTGATGAATAGTGAGATTGATCCCTTTATGTAATGGTAATCATAGGATAAGCTTCTGCCGTCTGGGTAGGTTGTCTGGGTTCGTATGGGACCGCGAGATCGCCGCTGATGCTGCCGTCTGGGTAGGTTGTCTGGGTTCGTCTGGGACCGCGAGATCGCCGATATTGCTGCCGCTATCTGGGTAGGTTATCTGGGTTCGTATGGGACCGCGAGATCGCTGCTGATGCTGCCGTCTGGGTAGGTTGTCTGGGTTCGTATGGGACCGCGAGATCGCCGCTGATGCTGCCGTCTGGGTAGGTTGTCTGGGTTCGTCTGGGACCGCGAGATCGCCGATATTGCTGCCGCTATCTGGGTAGGTTGTCTGGGTTCGTATGGGACCGCGAGATCGCCGCTGATGCTGCCGTCTGGGTAGGTTGTCTGGGTTCGTCTGGGACCGCGAGATCGCCGATATTGCTGCCGCTATCTGGGTAGGTTGTCTGGGTTCGTCTGGGACCGCGAGATCGCCGATATTGCTGCCGCTATCTGGGTAGGTTGTCTGGGTTCGTATGGGACCGCGAGATCGCCCCTGATGCTGCCGTCTGGGTAGGTTGTCTGGGTTCGTATGGGACCGCGAGATCGCCGCTGATGCTGCCGTCTGGGTAGGTTGTCTGGGTTCGTCTGGGACTGCGAGATCACCGATATTGCTGCCGCTATCTGGGTAGGTTGTCTGGGTTCGTATGGGACCGCGAGATCGCCGCTGATGCTGCCGTCTGGGTAGGTTGTCTGGGTTCGTATGGGACCGCGAGATCGCCGCTGATGCTGCCGTCTGGGTAGGTTGTCTGGGTTCGTCTGGGACCGCGAGATCGCCGATATTGCTGCCGTCTGGGTAGGTTGTCTGGGTTCGTATGGGACCGCGAGATCGCCGCTGATGCTGCCGTCTGGGTAGGTTGTCTGGGTTCGTATGGGACCGCGAGGCCGCCGATTGCTGATATTATACGAGGTTTGGGTATGTATCTTAGGAATTCCCTGTCCTTAGGTGGTAGATATATGTTGTTACCTCTTGTAAATAGGCCCTAGGGAAGGGGAGGTGGTAACGTTCTGGCTGAGTTGGTGATGCTCTGATGAGCTGGTCCTATCTAATCAGAAAAACCAGGCAGAACACCATCTCAAACTTAATCCTAAAAAAACTGAAGTCATCCTGTGCACTCCCAAAAATAAACCCCTTCCCATTCAACTCTGGATCAATGACATCAAAGCACTTAATTGCAGCCTCTCCACCTCTAACTCTGTCAAATCACTAGGCATCAGCATCGACCAAAATCTTAACCTCATCCCCACATTAAAAATACAGCCAAAAGTGCTCTTTTTACCCTTCACCACCTCAAAAAAATTAAACCTTTTATTCCAGCTGATGATTTCAAAATCGTGGTACAATCACTTGTCCTTTCCAAGATCGACTATGGCAACGCCATGCTTGCTGGTACCCCTAAAGTCCACCTTGCACCGATCAAATCTGTTCTCAACCTAGCCGCCAGACTTATTTCTGATTGTAAAAAGTTTGACCATATCTCCCCTGTCCTCAAAAACCGAAACTGGCTTCCAGTTGAAGGACGATCCACATATAAGATTGCGTGTATCACGCACAAAGCTCTTCACCAAAACACCCCTTCTTACCTTTCTATCAAGCTACAAAAAGCAGGATGCTCCAGGTCCCTGAGGAGCACTAACTCCCTTACACTTATCCCTCCTAAACTTAAACGTAAAAAGACCCAAACTCGTGCATTTTCTGGTACGGCTCCGAAGATTTGGAATTCGCTCCCCAAAGACCTTGGCTGCAACCCCTCTTACCCTCTCTTCAAAAAAAGACTCAAAGTTCTTCTCCCCAGCAAACACTGGGGTTCCTAATGTTTTTGACTCTGACCCCGCCCATTACCACTCTACTGTTACTCACATTTTACCCATCCCCTCTCCTTTTCAATTATCTCACTCCCCTTCTCTACACCCCCTTCTCTCCCTAATTTCAACTCCCATGTATCCCTCTTTTTTATCCCGTTGCTTCTCTGCCCCCTCACGCATTCAATACAATGTTTTTCACCTGTCTGTGAATGTTTTTCACCTTTCTGTGAATCTTCCTGCACATTGTAAATTGTTTAGTATTTTTCTTAACATTTCTACCTACATTGTAAAGCGCTCTGATACTCATGGGTCCAGCAGCGCTATATAAAACCTCATAAATAAGGGACCTACCCAAGTCAGCTGACACTTCCTGCCCTCTATTTATACCAACTTTGGTGACATCCGGTTGGAAAAGCCATCACCAATTCCCTGGACAGATTACGCCCTTGTCATGTTCAGCATCCCCGTCCCAGTCCAATGCCCATGAACCACTTTCAGACCAGCCTGCCAAAACTGGAACAGCATCATTGGCAAGGATTGAAACATTGCTCTCAATACCCACCAATGCAAACATAGTAACAGCGATCAATACTTTCAACAATTGGATCACCTCTTGTGCTGACTCCCTGACCCAGACCAAACACAATAATGCAACATGATCAAGACCCCGGGCCATTTGGTACATAGAGGAGCTCAGACTGATGAAACACCACTGCAAACAAATGGAGAAAGGGCCAGGGCAATGCAGACAGTGTCATGTTCAAATCTGCACCAATATCAGGACCAACAGAAACAAGGATATCTTCACCATTGTAATAGATTTCAGCATACCAGCGACCACCTCCAACTTGATCACTCTCTCACAGGACCTCTGAAAAAATCTCTCTCTGTTCGTCAACAACAAAATAATTGCCATTTACAGTAACTTCAGCTTGAACTGGGACCTGAAAGGCCTCGCCAAATGCCTCCCGATCTGTTCCAAAGAAGCAATGGCAGCCTATCAATACCGCAGAAGAAACCACCGTCCTCATAAAGTCTATTCACTCAGGGGCCGCATCGGACCCCTGTCTCCACCTTGGTTGCTTCAGAGGACTGCAACCCATCAGTGCCATGCTCATATGCATTCTAAATACCTCCACCAACTGCCCTACCATTGACGACACTTCAATGCTCGTCAGGTATGGACCGATCTCCATGCTACCATTCCTGGCCAAGATCTTACAGAAAATCATCAACAGACACTTCACGGAATACCTCAGCAATCACATACTCCTTGACACCACAGTCTGGTTTCAGACCCAACCACAGCAGAAAAACTGCCCTTATCATTGCCACGAAAGACATCTGCATGACTCTTGACAGAGGAGACACAGCATCCCTCATCCTCCTGGACCTTTTGGTAGCATTTGACACATTCTCCCACCCCTTCTTCATCCGACACCTACAAGCCATTGGACTCCAAGGACATGCTCTCTTTTGGATCTGCTCCTTCCTGACTAGAAAGACCCAGTTAGTCAGCCTGGCACCCTACACATCTATTGCACGCCACCTTATCTACAAAGTTCCGCAAATATCTTCCCTGAGCACACCCTCTTCAACACATACATGATACCTCAACCCAGCAGCATCCTCTCCTACACCGACAACGCACAATTCCTTCGCTCCCTCATGGACAGGATGCCCAGTACCTAGATCAAGTTCAATACCTGCATGACTGAAATAGCCCATTGCATAAGGACCAACTGTCTGAAACTGATCACCAAAGGACTTCCCCTGGTGGCCAAGAGATCCAGGATCAACACCCACTCCCACCACCCACGGCAAGAACCTTGGGATCATCACTGACAGCAAACTTGACATGACTGCCAAAGTAAACACCATCACCGCCTGATGCTTCCATACCCTGAAGATGCTGAGGAAGATTTTCAAATGGCTCCCAATCAGTATCAGGAAAAATCATTCATGCACTGGTTACAAGCCCGCCAGACCACGGGAACACCCTTTATGCCATGATCAACAACGACTCGAAAGCCACAGACCATTTAGAACTCGGTGGCCAGAATCTCTCTCAAACTCTCATGTCACAGTTACATCACACCACACCACTGGCTCTTCATTCACAAACCAGCACAATTCAAACACCTCACTCACACTTCCAAGGCACCACATAACTATGGTCCAGAATACCTCAACAATTGCATCTGCTTTCACAAACTTTCCCAACTCCTCTACACATTCAGACTCCTACTTGCACAATCCCATGCACATGGAAAACCAGATTTAGAGGTTGAACCTTCTTCTACATCGCTCTTAAAGCATTGAACAGCTTGCCACTACACATAAGAGCCTCCTTCTCATTTCTTAAATTTCGCAAGAAGCTGATGAACTGGCTTTTCAATTAGTCCCTTGAAGCTCTAAGTGTTCCTAGACTAGAGAAGGTCTCCATCTGGATGCCACCCAGGTGCCTAAAACTGAAAGGGGGGAAAACAGAGGTTATGATAGTTGGCAGTAATCGATCACTCTAGAACGAAATTAGCTGGCCCCTTGTCCTGGGAAAGCGTCCATCTCCCGGATTCAAAGTTAGTAGTCTTGGGATTGCACTGGATTAGCATCTCTCTATGTCAAGTAAAGAGAGTGGTTGGCAGCTGTTTTGGCCTCTTAAGAGCCCTTAGGAAGACACTGAAATGGCTTCCACTGGAAACCCGAAGAACAGTGATTCAAGGCTTGATTCTTTCCTGCCTTGGTTATGGAAACTCACTGTACTTGGTCCACTGGCTGTTATTATGAGGCTACAAAACATTCAGAACGCAGCAGCACGAATACTACTGGGCATTCCAAAATTGCGATCAGCACGTCTAGTGCTCGAAATTCTTCATTGTCTACCCATTCATCCCAGTCCCTGTACTTTAGCTAGCACTGACAGCGCGGGGAAGCTCGTTGGGTAGCCTTGCGCTCTATAAATCAGAAAATAGAATAGAATATCACTCACACCAGGTCAGCGTGAGGATTCTCTCCTGAGTGATATTGTGCTCTACAAATCTGCACAATATAAGAGGGGAAACCAGTTCTCTTTTTGTGAAGGTTTTATTTTATGAACAAAGATATACTTGAACGAGTGTTTAGAAAATTTTAAATGGTGAAAGATTGGTGAACAATTTGGAGTACATTTTATGACCAAAAAAGTTTTGAATGTTTACCTACTTTTTCTTGCGGCAGAGCTGTGTACTAGAGGGAGTATTGTACTCACACCAATGTATGACATTACAACGCATGCTTTTACATCGCATGCCTTTACAACGCTGTTTTTACAACGCATGCCTTTACAACGCATAGTGCTTTGGGGCGCTGGATAGTGAATAGTTTAATTTACTATTCCAACTCCAGTCCCCGTGGATAGTAGGGAAGGTGATGGATAGTAAATTAAACCTATTCCCTATCCTAGAGTGCCCCCTTAGCGCAATGCGTTGTAATGGTTTGCGTTGTAAAAGTTGCGTCGTAAAGGCACTGCTTGGTAAAAGTTGCGTTGTAAAGGATGTTTCCCTACTCACACCCCTGCCATGCACAGTGTTGCCATCAATCATGTTATTTCTGATGTTACATTGATTTGATCGATGATGTCATAGAATATGTCATGAGTGATGTAATATGTGAGGTCGTAAGCAGTACATAGGGAGGGTTTGAGTTAAAGTTACTTTAGGTAACGAGTTATAGCTACTTGAGATAACTATAACTGATGATTTTCCGTGTTTTTTTTTGTTTAAAGGCTATGGTTTAGCCAACATTTTCCCACACCTATAACGTCCCTTTAACCTTTGTTTTTTTCTGTGAATTTCCATGGCCTTTTTAATGTGAAGTAACATTTTATTACGATATGTAACGCGAACTCCATGGAAGGCCTTGCATGGGGTAGCAATGGCCCCAGGGCCTTACCTGCAGCCAGGCCCTGTGTCCAAGCCCCTGCAGGCAGCCATTGCCATGCTGCGCATGACGTGAGGTTGGCTACAGGGCCCAACCTCCCACTGGTGCCCAACTCCTTGCTTGCCTGCACAGCTGTTCATGTTTTGTACAGCCAATCAGAGCACTCACTCACGTTGAACCCTAACTTCCACAGCATCTGTGGTGTAGTTCCTATATTACCAATAGGCTCTGCACATTGGAATAATGTATCCTATAGATGTGACGTAGGACTTATGTCTACTAGGTCTCTATCGAGTATATTAGACTTAATTGTGAGTGCCAGCTAGCTCAGAGGTCACTAGAAACTTTCTCGAGTTCACAAGTGATTTAGTTTCTGACAACCGCATAAACATGACACCTTTGTTTCCCCAAGATAAAACTCATCTTTAGAGTCATGGAAACAATAGATAGATATTTTACTCAGTCATTCGTGCATGCTTTGTTTCACCAGAGGTGCAGGGAAATTGCTAGACGGGCGTTTTCAATAAAACTATTTATTGAACAGTATTCTTTCTCAAGCAGAAGAAATTAACTGCTACAATCGTAATAATGGTTGCAAAGTATAATACGTACAGTAAAAAGAGTAGGATAAAATAATACTGTAAAAGCATTGTATGGCTCCTAGACCATAGATAAATACATATATAAATAACAGAGGCTAAAAAGTACTCAACTGGTGCTTCTAAAATACGCCTACCCTGATGTACCTAACCTAAGTCTAGTACGAGGGAAGAAGTAAGTGAGGTGTAGCATAAATTTATTATTCTTTGCCAAGAATCTATCCAAGATTTCTCTAAGGGTCTAATCTGCTCCGTAACTTGGTTTAGAATGAATAAGGTAAGGCTCAGGACTCGATTTCCCAACAACCCGCAAGGGTAGCTTGAAAACACTGGAGCTGGATTTCTCGGCAAGAGAAAAGCCAGCGTCTCTATCAGTGCGTCTGCTGGAGGGTCGGCTTCCTTCAGCACTTGCTGTAGCAGGATGTCTGGGGCAAGTAGATAGTCGAACTGCTCCAAATCACTGTGTGCTTGCTATGGCAAGTGTGGGCATATTTATACCTTGAAGGTGCCGAGTTTGACGTAAAGGTGGACATAATAACGTCATCAAAGAGTCTCAGTTCTTTGAAAACTCCATGAGTTCTTGGACAAGTCAGTATTCGAGCAAGGGGAAGTCCCTAGCTACTGAAGCTGAGTTTTCCAAGAAATCATTGTGGATTTTCTGAACTAGTGGAGGTAGCCCTTCCGTATTTGGACTGCATGAGCTATGTCTAAATATGGTTATGATTTCTATGCCTATATAAGGATATGGTGATTTATACCTATCTAAGGGCATGAATCGGGAAAATTACAGTAGGGTCCTAAAATGCAATACAACAAAGCGAAGTGTCCCGGGTCAATCAGAACACTCTATTTTTATACGTTGTGATCGTGAGACTCTCCCGAGAGTTCTGCACATATTTTTTAACCTACTTTCTCAAAAACGACGGAATGGATTAACACCAAATCACAAAAAGCACAGTTTCTGGAGTAAAATCTCGCCTCCTACCAAATGTGTGTAATTCAGTTCAGCCATTTTTGGACTATAATATTCTGAAAAAGTCTATTGAAAATGCATAGAGACTTTGCTTTTGAAACTCCCCACCCCTTTTGTTCTAAGCCCCTGCTTGATGGATCACCCAAGAACTTTCCAGGAAGGAGCTAAACTGCACGAAGATTCATCAAACGGCACCATAGTTATTAGCAAACCAAAAAAATAATTTCCTATGGAAACATCATCCTAACTATAACTCCCCAGCAATATTTGTATATTTAAAAAGTAAAAACACAGAGGTTAAAGTGAAGTTATAATTCGCTTTTTTTTATAAGACCTAAAATCTTTTTAAATAAACCTCAGAAAACACAAAATCTAAATCCCTCAGATTTGCCAAGCATGAATAGGTAACTTGACGGTAACTCACACTCTTGTCATGCATTGCTTATGAATTTACATACAAGATGAGTCTGGACATGTTAAACAACATAATTGATAACAATGATGACATTTCTAATCCATAAGCACTTTGTCTATGAGAATCCTGTTGACATTAGACAGTGAGTCATAACAAATAGGAAAAAAAGGTCTGTCGTTGTATGCAGCAGAAGTTGTCTGTGCCAGAGACTGCAAGATTGTGCTGCTGCTGACTCCCGAGGAAGACATGCTGCTGCTGAGTGGAGCCCAGACTGCCTGAAAGATATCTACTGCTAAAGAACCAGTGTCATGATCCCTGGACCTTCTATGCTGTGGTCGTGCAACAACATTGAAGTGTCACTGCTGAAGAAATGCCAGATGGCTTGAGAGGCTCCAACTGCCATGGTATGTGGATCAGCAAGCACTGCACTATTCATCATGGGGATCCTGAGGAGAGGCTGCCCAGAGAATGGAAGGCGTGGATTGTGCCAGTCACTGCACCCTATCAGCAAGATCACTGCCCAGGCTCTGTGGGGATTCATTCAAAGCAAAGGAAGTTGAGACTGACAACTTGAGTCTTTCTGCTCACAATAAACCTTGGCAGTGGCATAATGTAACTTGAGGGGGGCCCCCTGCAAAGTACATGGAGGGGCCCGCTCTCTACTCACTCAGGAGCTCTCAGGCCAAGGTACTGCGCTGAGGGGGCACCCTGGAGCTCAGGGCCTCCCGCACTGCAGGGGCTGTGGGGGCCTTTGTTACATCTCTGAACCTGTGGCAACAACTATTTGCTGAGTTATGCCCTTACCCCTGTGAGTGTAACAGTCCCCTACCTTAAAACTGTACTTAATTTGTGCCTTTGCCAGTATATGGGTTCTGTGACTAATCATCCGGGTGGGGAGGGAATTACAAAGTGGTGGAGGCAGATGTAGAACTCATTGAAAAGTCAACCAGAGATACAACCCGTATTGGCGGACCTAACTGAATTGTGTAGGATTTACGTTTTTTATGTGATTAAAGTGCTTGCTGTTACAGAAAAACACAGTACTGGACATTAACAGCCTGATTCATGTAGGCAATAGCGCTCGCAAAAAGGCCAGATTCTGAGAATCTGGCCCTTTGCGAGTGCGATTTTTGCATTTGGTATTCATGATACCAAATGCAAAAATCGCTATTTAAGAAGTCGCAAATATGCGAGGAATAGCATTTAAGGAATCTCTATTAGAGATTCCTCAAATGCTATTCATGACACATCAAGAAATTGCGATTTAGCACTTTTGGGGCCGCTATTTACCGAGAGGTCAGACCTGTCGGTAAATAGCAAAAACTCAGAAAAATGCTTTTAAAAGCATTTTTCTAAGTTGCATGTTGCACACACACATGTCCTTTGGACATGTGTGTGCGCAACACCTGTTCAAATGTGCATTTTAGGGGTGCTACAGGGCGTCCTTTGGACACCCCTGGCACCCTTAAAATCGCTATCTTATTTGCGAGTAGCAAATTGCTACTCGCAAATAAGGGATACTCCCCATTCATTCCTATGGGCCTCTTGGCCCATAGGAATGAATGGGGAGTATTTGCGAGTAGCAAATTGCTACTCGCAAATAAAGAACATGTAGGAATCGCTATTTTATTAGCAATTCCTACATGAATGCCGTTTTGCGTTTCCTCAATAGCGAGTCGCTATGATTCGCTATTAGGGCCACGCAAAACGGCATGTACATGAATCAGGCTGTAAGTTATTGAATCTGTTGATTTCACTCACGATACACCAAAGTGCATTTTGTACAATTCAAGAATAATTTTCCTGACATTTTGTCTGATTTTAAGAAAGAAACAAATCATGATTTTACACACCCTTTGTTAAATAGTGAGAAAAAATAACAAACACAAGATATGAATGGTGCCATGTTCACTTGTTGCTTGCATATACATGTACAAATCTATTGATGCCAACTGGATCTATGACTCTCTACCATTTTCCGCCACACAAACACATATTTTGAGAGTACCTTTAATTTTTGTATCAGGTTTTCGTGGCCTGCGCCCCTTGTCCTTGCAGCTAAAGAATCATATTTTCTGTACAGTTTCCATCCCAGCAAGTAATATAGATACATAATCTGCAAAGCAAAAAACAGCACCTTCAGGATCCTAGATTGAGTTATCCTACTAGGTAAGTGTTAAATTGTATACGTTCTGATTGGGAACCAGATGCAAACCAACTGATAATGCTCAGAAATGGAAATAGAGATACAATATGCAATTGAGAAATAGTTAGCTTTATGGTAGCCGTGTACATTTGCAAACTATATGCATATTGTACTATTTTCAAGAAGAATGGCTATTTTATAGATATGCTAAATGTGATATCTTTACATGTATAATAACACTATAGAATTAAGATTTTCCTAAACCTTTATAAGTATTCTCAGAGTTTCATTGTAGATAAATACATCGAATGGGGGTGCAAATCAATCATATTAAAAATAGACAACCATTAACAAAACTTCCTTTCACCTGTAAATTCAGCAGTATATCTCTTTAACGTTAAAATGCCTTTACAGTTGTTTGCATGTTAAAAAAGGGAGTGCTACTGATAGAAGAGACCAATGCTCCTGGGGAATAACATATGGAGAAGTCTTTCAACTCGCCGTATTTGAGTATAGACCTTCATCCTTCCACGTTTGTTAATGTGAGAAGGCTGTGAGTAGAGGTTACCAGGCTGAACTGTCCTCATGCTGTGGTTCTGGTGGAAGGCAACCTGAACACAATCAAATTGTGTCTGGACATCCAGGGCGTAATATTAGTGAATTGTATCTCATACATATTCCTAATGAAGGATTGAAGTGTGGCTGAAGGGTTTTGTGGGACCACACAGTATGGTGATACTAATGATGTAGGGCATTTCACAAAGAATTGCCATGTGGTAGGGAACAAATAATAGGCATGAGGTGAACCAACCGGGGTGCAGGGTCGGAAGACAGGGTCAGACTAGCCTACAGGGCAATCTGGCAGTGTCTGACAAGCTGGTCTAAAACGTCAGTGCATAGACAGTTTTTTGTGGTTAACTTGCCTGTTTTATGGTCTGGGGGCTGAGTTTTACTCTTGATTTCCCGGACAGTTTTTTAAAAAGGCTGCTTGCATCAATCTATAATCCAAGCAGTCTTCCGTCCTTTGAAAAACACTTATACCGCATATCTCTTTACAAGTTCAAAACTGCCCCAATTTTCAACAATGCGCCACTTGTTAAGCTATTGGATTCTCTAAGAGGAGCCACTTTGGTTCCCGGGCCTATTTTCATTCCCAGTACGACCTGCTGGAAAGAATGATCAGAACCAAAGGTAACCCTGAGAATTACAATTCTCCTATTACCATGACTAGAGAATCGGGATTTCATTAAAGACACAGAGGCTAACTAGTTATAATTAAAGAAGAAAAAATGACGCGGGTGTAAGAGAGTTTCTTGAAGAAAACAAGAAGAGAAAGGGAATCAGGAACATGCTGTGTGCAGTAAAAAACTATTTTAGGAGACCAGAGAGGACCATAGAGATTAGAAACATATTCAGGTTATTGCATGTAGACATTATTTAGTGAATCAAAAGTGCAATCCCATATAAGCAGATATACCTGTTTTAGTTTGACCTATTATTTACCTGTGACCATCTCTTCTTATGTCGAATACGCTCCTTATCCTTGAGGTGCACGAATAAAGAGTTGCCACGAGGAAGAGTGTATTGGAGATGTCCCCCATAAGGTGTCACTGTAAGACTGGGCTGTAATGTCCTTGAATTTGACTCCAAATAGCATGATAACTGAGTTTCTTTGTCATACGTAAATACCCTGAAAATCACAAAATTAAAAAGATTGAGAGAAAGGCTTTACAGCCCATGACAGTACGTTGATAGAAAACTAGAAATCAAGGGCCACATTTTTTAACTGGTATGCGTCACTTCTGTACCATGCAATGTGGTGCAAAAGCATTGCAAACCTCAAGTCAGATTTCTAAAGACACGCAAAGCCACTTTCCGTGGCTTTGAGTTGCTCCAAAAATCTGGAGTAATGAAATGAAGCACAAATCACTATGTTGCATTATTCTGACCTGTGAAGGCATTCCATGGGCATTGCATGGGTGTTCCCATGCAACTCCCATGGTTTTTGGTACATTCCTAGATTTACAAACCATTGTAAACTTGGGAATCTCCCGCAAAAAATACACCTTCCCAGGAGTGGTGTAACGAAGAGAAATAACTTTATTTCTCCTTGTTACTTCCTCTTTCTATGATTTCTGCTCAGGATTGTTTTTGTGCAGAAAGGTGTCCTTCCCTGCAAAAAAACATCCTGCATGCAACGCAGGCACCCTTGCTCCATGATACAAGGGTGCCTGGATTAGCACTAGGCTGCCCATTGTATGCCAGCACAGGGGGAAAAGTCAGGAATGTGCGGTATGCCTTAAATACAGCACATTCTTGCCCTTTCCCAGTGCTGCAGTGTAGCTCAGCAAGGTGACCTGCTGTGCTTGGCTGCAATGTGCCACTATTTCATAAATATGCCCCCAGTTTTTAAGGTAGAGACTTAATAGGCAAATCTAAGTTTTAATTAAATATTGAACACATTATTTCTAAGAAATCAAAGAAAACAACATGCATCGTTCCTTGGGACAGAAGTAAGTTACAGCTACATTGTATTAAAAACATGTGTTTCTGTTTATTAACAGGAAAAATAAATTACAACAAAGAGGTGCATCCAGGGGGCACTGCATCTCATCCTGGTTAAACCTGGTTGCTAGGAGTGCCCTTGTAAAAATGTCTTGTGGCTGAAGAGCCATGTTTCTTGAAGATTTTGAAAGTGATACACATGCACACATTGGTCACAAACACTTCACAAATAAACATTTTTTTTTTCAGAACAATTTTTATTGTTTTTTGATTTGTTTTTGAAGTAGTACAGAGAGGGCACTGTTCTCTGATCACTAGAGGTGCAGTGTACAAAGAAATAATCGTCATCTTCAAGCAGTACAGGCAACATTTAATAGGAACACCCATCCCCGAACTCCCTTCCCCCACCTCCCTTCCCATAATTCTCCCGCCCAAACCCTCACAGTGTCAACGTGGTCCAGTGGCCAGTACAATCCAACAACAAGGTTCGTGCGTGTATCATGTCACCCTGGGTCCACAAGCAAGTGCCCTGCATCAATATCCCGATGTGCTGGCGGCTCCAGCCACAGCCCTCTATAGTCCGCCCATCTCTTCCAAATTTTAAAGTGCTTTTGGGGGCAGCCCCAGGCAACAAACACTGGGCGCTCCAGCCCCATACAGAAGTCCAATCCCCTCTTCCACACCCCTAGCAAGGGAGCCCTTGGGTCCTTCCAGGCTCGGGCGATATCCCGTTTGGTACTGTGAGGCCCAGAAGTAGTAGGTGGCGTTTGTAGATGTTACCTCCCACCCGTCCCATAACATGCAGGAGGCCCAATTTCGGTGAGAGGGGGAGGTCCCAACCCAACACTTCAGACAGGCAATCCCAGACACCAGTCCAAAATCTCAGCAGCCTATCACACGCCCACACTGTGTGCACAAAGGTGCCCACCGCACTGCCACACCGCAGGCAATCAGGGGAGGCTATCTCCACAATCGGTCCCTAGTATAGTAGGCTCTATGTAAGTATTTAAATTGGATAAAATGCAGGCGAACTGCAATTGCCGCCCCTCTCGGGGCCTCCAAGGCCTCTCCTCTCTCCAGTCCTCTTCTTCCAGGTCTCCTATGTCCCCCTCCCATGCAGATCGTAAGTTATCTAGGGATGATGAGCAGTGTGTGACTAATGTCTGATATATACTTGAGATTTTCTTAGTGTCTATCTCACCCATGAAGACCTTGGCCTCCAATGGGCTAAATTCGGGCAAGGAGTCCAGGCCGACCAAGGAGGGAGATAGAGCGTGTCGGAGCTGCAGATAGGGGAAGAACTGTGTTCGGGGCATATCGTATTCTTCTCACAGGGCTTGGAACGATTTAAGAGTCGTGCCTTTCATTACATGGCCCAGGGCCGATATTCCTATAGCGTCCCAGCCCCATAAGCCCCGCAGGGATGCCAGCGCCGGAAACCGCCCATTTTGCCATAAGGGAGTCTCCCTCGTCAATCTGTTCCACCATCCCATGCGGCGCAGTGCTCCGCGCCACACCCGAAAGACTACCTGAGTGACCATCGGAAGCCTCTTCCGCACAGCCGCTGAATACAAAATGGTGTGTAGCGTGTCCGGGTCCATCAAATACCTTTCAAGGGCATAGGCCGGATCGCTCCGATCTCCATACCACCATTCATTCAGTATCAATAGATGAGACGCCTGATAGTAGGACAAAATGTCCGACGTGGCCAAGCCCCCACAATAAGTGGAGAGGAAGCATGTACGAAGTGCCACTCTCGCCACCCCACCCGCCCAAAGGAACTGGCTCAGCGCCGAGTTCACTCGACGAAACCACTGCGGCGGAATAGGGTAGGGATGATTTTGCAGCTGGTATAGTAGACGCGGGAGTGCCACCATTTTAAATATGGCCGAACGGCCATAGATATTCAGGGGCATTCTGGACCATGTCGTCATGTCAGAACGCACACGGTCCCAAACAGGCAGTACGTTGCGTGCCCATGAGTCCCCCGGGACATCCGTCAGGAATATCCCCGGGTATTTAATGCCTCCAGCAGCCTCTTGCAATGTATCCGCCCAGGGCCCCAGGCCTCTGCGATCGCCCAGCGTCCACAGCGTTGACTTCCGTAGGTTTAGGTGGAGGCCAGACACCTCACCAAATATACGCATGATTTCTAGGACCCTTGGCCCCGATCTGTTTAAGTCTGTAAGAAAGAAAAGGACGTCGTCGGCGTAGAGCGCTATTCTGTCGGATGGTCCCGCCTTCCATTCCACACCTCGCAGTTGTGCGTC
Source organism: Lissotriton helveticus (assembly GCF_964261635.1). Lineage (NCBI taxonomy): Eukaryota > Metazoa > Chordata > Amphibia > Caudata > Salamandridae > Lissotriton > Lissotriton helveticus. The sequence goes on along the minus strand of NC_136067.1, from coordinate 1,070,116,378 downwards.
CATTCGCACCCATGCTGCAAGCGGTTCCATCGCCAGGGCGAATAAGTAGGGCGAAAGGGGACAGCCCTGATGGGTGCCCCGGCCTATAGGGAAGGGGCTGGACACTGCTCCCGCCACTCTCACAGATGCTGTCAGGTCGGTGTACAACAGCTGTATATAGGAAAGGAATCGGGGCCCAAGGTTCAGGCGAGACAAGAGGGCACCTAGGTAGACCCAACTCAAAGAATCAAATGCCCTGTCGATGTCCTCCAGGAGAAGCGCCGCCGGAATCCCGCCCGCCCTAGCCGCCTCCACCACCACCTGTGCACGCCTGATATTGTGTTGTATCGCCCTATGGGGCATGAACCCTGCCTGGTCTGGGTGGACCAGATCCGTTATGTATGGGAGAAGACGATTGGCCAAGCCCTTTGCCAACAGCTTCGCCTCAACATTCAGGAGCGAAATTGGCCTGTAAGACTCATGCTGTGTAGGAGACCTCCCAGGTTTACAGAAAACCACAATTTCTGTGTGTCGCCAGTCTGCTGGAAGGCGACCACTGTCCCTGGCCGCCTCCAGCGCCTGCCTATAGTAGACTCCCAGTTGGAGATGAAAGGTCTTCATGAACTCACAGGGAAAGCCGTTGGGCCCAGGGGCCTTGCCAGTGTTCAGTTCCCCTAGCGCCGCGCCCAGCTCTTCGGCTGACAGCGGAAGGTCAAGTTTGGCACGTCCCTCATCGGAAAGTGCCCGTGGCGGGAGATCCGCTAGAAATTTGTCTACATCCTCCACCGGAAGAGATTCCCGAGGGGCATACTGGGTCGCATAGTAGCGCGCAAAGCTGGCCGCTATAGCAGCCGGGGCCGTCACCGTGTCTCCCGCCTCATCACAGAGGCCCGGTAGGGATTGTGCCTGGAATGTATTTTGGCAGAGCCTAAATAGCATGGCACTAGATTTGTCTCCCCACTGATAGATCCTACTTTGTGTAGCCAACCAGAGTTGGCGAGCCTCGTCCATCAGCAAAGAGGTGTATGATTGTTGCATAAGGAGCAACCGTCCTACGACATCAGCATCACCTCCAGCACTACACTCCACCTCCAGGTCCTGGACCCTATTTGCCGCATCAACTATAGCCTCCCTACGGGTCACCCGGGCTGCGGCACACCAGGCAATATCTACGCCCCGGAGCACGGGTTTTAAGGCTTCCCAGAGGGTCATAGCATCCGTTTCTGGCCTGTCATTATTGTCCCAGTATTGAGCTATTGCCTCCCGCATATGCGACTGATAGCTATCTTGTTGTAAATGCCATGTGGAGAGACGGCACCTAAAAGGCTGCCGTCTCCTGTCTAGGTGCAGGTCCATCGTAATCGGGGAGTGATCTGACAGACCGCGTGGGAGAATGGATGTGGAGGCCACCCGCCCTATCCAGTCGTGGGGGATGAAAAGTAGTAAAGTCTAGAGAACAACCTATGGACTGCAGAGACATATGTGAATTTGCGGCTATGTGCATGATGGTACCTCCATGCATCTATCCAGCCCCTCCTCTGCACCATGCTTTTCAATCTAGTTGGGGTATCCGCCAGTTGGCCCCCTCCCGGCCTGTAGCGATCCATAGTCCCATTCATCACGTCATTCCAGTCACCACCCACCATCGCCATCACATTCGGAATTTCAGCCCACACATCAAACAATTTTTCAATGAGAGCTTCCTGCAGCGGAGTTGGGGCATACACACTCCCAAAGACCATAGGTTTGTTTCCCACCTTTCCCTTGATGAAAACATACCTGCCATTGCTATCAACCCATTGCGCTTCATGTGAATAGGACAGTCTGCGGTGGACAAGGATCGCAACCCCCCGTGCCCCCCTCACAAAAGCAGCGTGATATACCTGCTGGTAACCATAGCGCTGCAAGGTTAGAGTTTTGGTCCCCAGAAGGTGTGTCTCCTGCAGGAGTAGTATGTCTGCCTTTTCCCTCTTTCCCAACCGCAAGACTGCCCCCTCTTGATTTTATCAAGCATCCCCCGCACATTCCAGCTCACAACACGCAAGGACGCCAGCGGGGGCTCTGTCTCATGGGTGCCACCCGCCATCGGAGGGCAAGTAGAGCAAGGCCCTAGATGTCATGGACCACACGCACACATAGAACTCTAACTGGGCTCGAATGGACACTGTGTCAGAACAAGCTACCCCAACATCCCCATCTCCCCCTTCAGCCCCCCACCCCCCATGCCACCCCAACAGCATCCCCACCCCTCCAACGCCCCAGTGCAAACCCGCAACTACCCGTCCACCCCCCAACCCCATACCTCACAAACATTGAAGTACCTGTCGCGGAATAGAGTATCGCCAGCCCTCAACAGGAGGCCAGGGACCTACTATGCCAATGGATCCCCACCAACAACCCACTCAAGTTCTACCTACCCCTTACCCAACTAACCTATTAACCCCGTGGGTACATCCGCCCTCCTTCAGGCATCTCCCAACCCACGTCCGCCCTTTTTACATGTATCATGAAGCAATCAGTTAAGCGGTGAGTCACAAGTAGAAACTTCGTCTCCGGTACAACCATGCTCCATTAGGAAAACTCCTGAGCCCCATGTCAAGGATTTGTGGAGTGTCATGGGGCCTCAAGACGCCAAAGTTTGATTGTCTGCCTCATCAGCGTCCCCCGTCGCTCCATTGCGGGAAGGTTGGCTCTTCTGAGAGCACGATCGCCAGTTGCTCCTACTACGCGACCTCCGGGGAGTTCTCGAAGGCCCACCCGTAGACGATGAGTCAGAATCGCGACCCGGAGGAGTATGCACCCTGATGCGGACTGTTTCATCTGTCCAAGCAAAGACCTCCTCTGGCGAACTAAAGAACTGTGTCCGGGACTGGAAGACCACCCGGAGGCGGGCCGGGTAAAGCAGGACATATTGAATTTTAAGTTCTCGTAGACGCGCCTTTGCCGCAGTGAAGGATTGTCTTTGTTGCTGCACTAGCTTAGTATAGTCGGGAAATATGAGGATCTTGTGATTGTCGTACATCAGGGGTTCTTTCGCGCGAGCTTGTCGCAGTATAACGTCCCGGTCATGGTAGTTGAGCAGCTTAGCGATCACTGGCCGAGGGCGAGCACCCACAGGCGTTTTCGGGAGAAGTGCTCGGTGAGCCCTCTCAACCACGAAGCAGCGCGACAGGGACTCCGGGGGGAGCCACCCCTCCAACCATCGGGTCAGGAACGCCGCCATGTCGCCTTTCTTACTGTCCTCCGGAAATCCCACAAATCTTAGGTTATTTCTCCGGGCCCGACCTTCCGCGTCTTCAACCCTGAGCGCGAGGCCCTTCTGAATCCCCTCCATGGTAGCCACTTTCTTTTTGAGGATCACCACATCATCTTCTACCTCCGTGATTCTGGTCTCAGTTTCAGTGATGCGGGCCACCGCATTGCGCAGATCCTGCCGGAGCAAGGTGACATCAGCCCCAATGGCCCCAATTTTTGCATCAAGCATATCCCTGGATTGCGTTATAGCAGCCATAAGGGCTGCGTTGTCCGGGCCCGGTCCCTATGAACCTCCAGAGGCCCCCGCTCCGCCACTCACACCCCGTGAACTTATCGATCGGGCCTTGTTTTCCAGTGCTGCCACTATTGCCGCCCCTCGTCATGGTGAGCCACTGGCACAATTGTACAGTCCAATCAGGCCGCAGGGGCGCCGGACGAACGCCTTCTTCACACTGGGTGTGGGCCCCCCGCAGCAGCCCCCCGTCCCTTCAGGTGCCACAGAGGTACGACCAAGCCGGGAGGACACAGTCACAGCGCCACAGCAGCGCCCACCATCCCCAGGTACAGGCACTATCATGCAAAGTATTACTTCCAGCGTCGCTGACCCAAGGCCGAAGATCGTCGATGGTATGCACCGCAAGGGAGCAGAAGCACACGCTCCCGGCCAATTCCACACTCCGGCGGCCAGCCAACCGTCCCTATAAATTCGTCCCCACGTGTTCAGAGGCCAACGGCCCAGACCAGGCCCGCAGGCCGCCTCCACCTTCAGGTCCCTCAGGCCGCGCCCCGGCTCCCGGGTCTCCGCCGGGAGGGGTAAGGGGGGGGTGGTCGATGGTGGCCGGGGGGGCAAGAAGATAGAGCTCCCCACTGCACCCGGGTCGCCAGGCTCCCGCGGTTCGATTAGGCCGCCGAGTGGAAGCAGTCCCAGCCGAGGGTACAACCCCTCCCCCCGCAGCGTCGCCCGCCTGGGATGGCGGCTTACCCGGCCTCTGATGACAGTCAGGCCCTGGGAGCCCCTCGCAGTGTCCGTCAGCAAGTCTCCACGCGACCTCAGGTCCTTCTGCCGCAAAGAGTGGGATCCGGCACACCCCACTCCGCCGTGCCCGGCGCTGGCTCACTTCCAGCCGGGTGCGGGCAAACTTGAGATCCCGGCTCCCTCGGGCGACACAGGCCTCACGATCGCAGGACACAGATCCTCGGAGCACACGTTGCAAATGCGCCCAAATCGCCACCGGAGCTCCCTCTCTGCCTCCAGCAATCAGACTCCTCACCAGGGCAGTTGTGGGATAAGGCGATGCAGGATATAGGTAAGGATATTGCGCCGGCGGGACGGAGCTCTCTAGATCGCGTCCGCCATGGTCGCCACCTTGGCCACGCCCCCCAACAATTTGTTTTTAATGAGTCCTCTTTTATTTATATTTTCTTGTAAAGCAATTTGACACTTTTCTATCAACTGTAAAGCAGCATTTTCTTCTTGTGTGCTTTTACCATCATTTAGTTATTTTAAGAAGAGAGCTAAAAAAATATGCACCACTCCAAATTCAAATTTAGGTTTTCTATTTGAAGGTAGTTTTTATTTGACTATTTGGACAATATACCTAATACCTAACAAAAGCATAGTGAGAAAGCAAGAAAACATTGCGATGTAACTAAAATTAGAGCAAACTTATCATTAAGAATATCACTTTATACATTTCAGCAAATGCAATCTACTCTTTTGTAGAGGGATTATAAAATATATATATATAGCTAAACCCTTCACAGCATTGTCTTCCACTGCTTAAAAAGAAATAAACAGTCATCCTACTCCCTTGAATATCTTACTTGGCTTTCCTAAGCCTTTAACTACCCAACATTGTTGAAGATTTAATCTTCTCTCTCTTGAACATTGTGAGACAGTGAACATTAAACAGGTCATGTGTGGGAACCGGTATACAGCCTTTACAACGAAACTTTCACAACGAACTACCATTACAACAAAACGTTTACAACGCAAACCATTAAAACGCATAGCGCTGGTGGGCGCTCTAGGATAGGGAATAGGTTTAATGTACTATCCAACACCTTCCCTACGATCCACGGGGACTGGAGTTGGGATAGTAAATTAAACTATTCACTATCCAGCGCCCAAAAGCATTATGCGTTGTAATGGTATGCGTTGTAAAACTAACGTTGTAAAGGTAGGCATTGTAAAAGTATGCGTTGTAACGTCATACATACGTGGGAACCAATCCATGTTAGCCAGTTCTTTCTTTGTTGGGAGAAAATCCATATTTGTCTCTTATTCCCACTGTTCATCAGCTCCAGACACCCTTTATTTAACTAATAGATTAGCTGGGCCTGCTGACCAGGCCACAATAACACATGCTCTGTCTGAAATGTATAACTGTTTTACTGTTTTACTGTTTTTATTCTAAAGGATTATTGCAGTGCACATATTCCACTCCCAGGGTTTGTAAAAGTGGGCAATTAACATAAAAACTTTTGCCTACTGAAATAATCTGTGAGATTCCATGTAACAAAATACCTGTCTGTGTGCTTTAGCACTGTGTAGTAACAGTCAGCCATTAAAGGCCTATTGACTATTGATGGAGCGAGGGTGAAAACAACATTTTTTGTATACCCCTCGTAAAGTCTCTTCCCCACAACAGTAATATGTATTAATCATGTGGTTTTCAAATTAACCAACATAGAATAAAATGCACACATACCAAATACACGTGGGATACGAATCTGCTTATATTGCGAATCATAACTTACTAATTCAGTGAAATTGTTATATTAATTTTGCACGCAAATGTCATAATCTAAACAAAATCTGTGTGTATATGCTTTTTGCATGTCTAATTGTGGCAGAAATGATGGAGAACGGTAAGTAAACCATGCTTGTTAGTGGCTAAAACGCTAGGTAATAACTAACAGGATTACCTTAGAATGGGAGGAGGTAAACAGAAGGGCTATACTTCAAAAATTAACATTTAATTGTGTTTGTTTCTATAATAGTTCCCATTATGGCACATGAAAAATGGTGGTTTGCGAGATTCCGAGATTGTGATGATCTACACATACGCGACTGTGGTTGAGAGAAGTGCAAGCAGCTTGTGCCTGTACAGCGTGGGACAAGGTCAGAGTGGCCTGAATGTTCGAACAAGTGCCAACAATTTGTATGATCGCATCGTGAGCATGGGAAACCAGTCTGAAATAAAAATTTAAAGGACACAAGTGGACAAAAAACTGTTAAAGGACAATTGAGACTTTATTTTTGATTATAACGATGACTTGGCAGAAATATGGACAATGAGGAGATGAGGTTATGCTCATCCACTCCTTAATTCGACCAATGACAATGTACGAGGACCCTAGAAGTTTCAAATCTTAGATAGATAAGTTAGGGCGAAAGGGTATAAAAGAGGACGTTTGGAAGTGAAAAGGAGCTTGCTTTTGATATGATTTTGCACCACGACATGCTGTCGGATTGATAAACTGTTTGATGGTGCAAAGACTTTGACATTTTTCTAGACTTTAACTTTTGAATGGGTGCGGAGTCCTGATGGGAGGTGAACTTCAAGCAAGAATAGAGAGGTGTTTTTTGGGAACTAAGCTGTCCTTGTTCTGATGTCTGTGTCCTGAAATCTTGGTAATATGTCTTCGACTTATTTTTTCTGAACTGTTATGCAAATAAATATAAATGTTTGAATTTAACTTCTTTTTCTCTTTAGGTTATTAAGAGTTGAAATTATTATTAAAATAAGAGCGAATAAAGTAAGGTCATGCTAGGAGATTTAATCTTTAAATAAAAATTAAATAAATGGAGAATTAAGCTGGTCTTGTTGTCCATCAGTTAACTTTTACTAGCAGATCCATTGACAATAATGGTGGGGTGTTTTAAGGTTTCTTAAGAATAAAACCATGGAAATATAGAAAAACTGCAGATGTACATAGTGTATAAAATTTTAGTATGAAATAAGACACTCCGCTAGAAATCCAGCAGCTCTTCTCTAGTCTTCACCAATCCTGGGAACATGGTGAATGTGTATAAATGACTTGCGGTGTTATGGGCCCCACTGACGAGTAATGTGTGAATAACTCCTAGGAAGTATGGTGATGGTTTGTAGGTTTTGTTTGGAGCTGTGCTGGAACAGTTTTACTTGGTAGCAGAGGATGGTTGCTATAGGTTAACTTGGATAAGTAATGTATAGAATGAGTATGGAAATGTATATAGAACTGTGATGTACAGAAATTATGACTAACATTATATGTTGAGTCTGTATTGCGTTATATGTAGTCCGGAATTTGAGGCTTCTGAGAAGTAGGAAGCTGGTTACTCTGCCTAGGAAGAGGAAGTGTGGCATGTAAGTCGCACATGTGTGGCATGTAAGTCACACATCACATAGTTTGTTTCAAAGTGGTGACATCTTCGTATGTTACAAGTTTAGGGACCCTTCCGTGTAAAAGTGGTGAATGTATGGCGAAGGCAACCTATAAAATCTTGGGTTTAAGCACAGGAATTATTGCGTATTCTGACTTAAAATTTATCCCTGAGAGAGTGATAGAGTTTAACCTAAGCTTGAGAGAAGGGTAAGGTAGAGGGATGTGCTACTTTATGGGCGAAACTAAAATTCTGTGGTAGAGAAGAGGTAAGCGCTGTCTACTGGAAATACAGAATACTTGTGAGTTTGAGGAAACTACTTTGATTTTAGCGTAACAGATGAATGGAGATGTTTTATGTCGTTACTAGGCGATTTTTAGTTGTATAAAGGTGTTAATACAGTGTGCCGATAAATTTTGGAAAGGAGGGGTCAGTCGAAGCTGCGGAGACAGGAGCAGTGCTGACGTCAAAAGTGTTGCGCTGGGTTTGGTCTGCATGACTAAAAACGGAGTAAGCACTGATTGGTTCGCTAGCAAAGTCTGTACAATCATTGGTTGTGAGTGATTTAAACATATCTTGATCTGATTGGTGCGTTAGTGTGAACCGCGCTGTGATAGGTTGGTGCAGCAAAGCAGTCTACGAAAGAGTGCACAATTGTTTTGAAAGTCAGGAAACCGTGAGAAAAAATTGAGTTTTATTACGGAGAGGAAAAAGAAAAACCTACATGGTTTAAGAAATTTAAGAATGTGTTTATAAAGGATAAGGAAATAGTGACAAGAGAGGGAAAATCGCTTCCTCTGCCTAAAACACCTGCATCATATAGGATGACAAAATATGGCTACCATACATGTATGTGGTTAGACAATTGGGCTAGATATACTAAGAATGATGGTGCATTAGCATTCCCAGAAGTAGGTTCTTTTAGTCTTGCTGTACTGTGACATTTGAGAGAAAAGATGACAAAGCTTGAACCAAGACCCAGACCGACTCAATTTGAAGCATTGGCTGAGTGGGAAGATGAGATGCATGAATTGGAGCGAGAAATGTTTGAAGAGTTTAGAGGACCTAGAAGCAGATTGCGAGGATTATGAGGAACGACTCATGAGAGTAGAATGCGGAGATGCAGAAATGCTGATATGTGTGTTGGAATGTATCCAGTGAGAACAGTTGATGAAATGGTAGGACGAAAATGTACGGAGAAAAGAAATAATGTGGAGTCAGGAAGGAAAGGTTATGAAGATTATGAAACAGAGGATGTAGTGCTGGAGGAGATACTAAATAGAAAACCCCCTCCATATCAACCAAGTTCTGTAACTATAACTCCAAATTCTCCATCAATGGAGGTCCGATTTACTGGTACTCAGAGATGATTTTCTAATTTTAGAGATCTTCCGGAAAGGGTGGAAATGAGATATGATTCTAATGCCCCATTAATGGAAACCAGACAAAATGATGAAAACAGAGGAAGTGTAGCTAGAGTAAAGAGGAGAATTGAAGAACAACCAAGTACTTTTGAATATATACAGTCTACTAATGAATTGACTGAAAAGATACAGGAACTCACTATAAATATAGAAGCTGTAACTGTCCCAGTAACAATAGGGCCTGTAATTCCAGTGTTTGAAAACCAGAAAATAAAATAACCATTGTTAACAATTCCTTTGAATCAAAGTTTACAAAAAGTAAGAGAAAAAGTTTATCCAGATTTTTCCGAGGTTAGACGTACTAGTCATATGACACCGCCAGACTTGACCTTTAATCAAAGTCTCCCATATAAGTTTCCTGCGGGTGCGGAATCAGATTCTGCAAAACCCAAGAAAAGTATAGAGAAGATCGATTTGTCACAAACTCTGGTAGGACCAACAGAGCAGGAATTAAGTGATTGGCTTAAACATTAAAAGTAAGAGATCGAGAACCCAAAGTATTAGATGTGGTTAGGCTGAAAATCGATATGTAAGAATTAATAATTGGAACAATTGGAACAGATAGATCAGGCGTCTCCAATCGGTCGAGCTACCGGTAGCTCGCCAATGCCCCGTAGGTAGCTCACGCTGGTAGCGTCGCAATTTAGTAGCCCATTGACATTGTTGGAATATTCTGGCCTTTTTTCATTGTGTAGTAGACGTCCCCCCTACCCAAACAAGCTGCTACGATTGGCTTAACTGAGGAGGGGCGGGCCAAAGAGTATTACGTTGATCTTCCAGTAGCCTCTGTGCCACCGCCACCTGCCTTTCAAACCCTGGCACCTCGATTTTCATCCTGCGCGTGCCACTACAGAGTACAGAGCAGCAGGCATGGAGGAGCAGAGCGGCTGGTACAAGGAAAGCATGCAGGTGGAGCATGCATTATTAAACTGCTACCGGGACCTTTGCTACCTGCTTTGTTCAGCCTGCCACCAGTTCGACCGGAGCGGCAGGTAGCTCAAGGAGCCCTGCGCAGGCCTCATCAGCTCCACACCCGTAGCGAGCCCCTAATCTGGCCTGATAGTTGTATAGGCGCGCAGCTCATTGCAGTCCAGGCCACATGAAATCCAAACAAAATAAAAACAGATTAGAACGCTGCCTTGAAATAGAGAATATTTATGACAGTCATGATCTCTGTTGTTTCAATTAGGCTTCATGTTTGCACACTACAATCAACGGAAAGTAATTTGTATTTCCACTTCAAGAGCGCAACAAAGTTAAATGCAAACCATTGACTAAAATCATACATATAGAATTCTTAATTTGCATGCCTTAGAAATACTTCAATTGCATAAAAGATGATACGTGCTTAAATACCCAGGTCTAGCTGAAATGTTAAAAACAGTGTTTCTTATGAGTGTCACTTTCTATCTAAGGCTCACTTAAATAAAACATGATTGCACATGCTTGCTGCCTGTTTGCATTCAGTCTCATGCCATATCCTTTTTAGGGTGATGCAATGCTTGTCAGAACGTTAAAAATTGTCCATCATGTGGAGGGAAGTTAACTGGTATATCATGATCCATTATGTCAAGTGTTCTTGATAACGGTGGGTGTTTGCTCCACATCCATTATGTACCAAGTGTGCGTGCTGCCAGGGTGTACGATGCACAACATATGCATTACCTACTCCCTTACTGGAAGCAGCAGAGGTAGGAGGCCCCAAGGTTCAGTCTGCCCCACTTTTATATTACACATAAAACATCTTGAATCAGCAGATGGAAGAGCAAGGTGTTAATGTGTTTTTATAAAAATATATGTCCATCTTCCGTTTCCATGTTGCATTGTGGGCCTTGTGTATGTGCTTTTAGTATTGGAATTTTGGGCTCTAAATTTCGCCATTCAAAATTTAATCTAAAAGTCTGGAGTGGACTGTCTGAAAGTGTTACAACCCATATGAAGTCACTTGTCTTGCCAGGATACTATTAAATTCATTTCAGAAAAAAAATAACCCTCTTGCCCTCATCAATACACTAACTGCACTCAGTGGTTGCAAAGCCAACAGTAGTTCAAACATTGTAGTTCCCTTACAGGTGGGCATGGGGGTCTCTCAGAAAAATGCGTGAGTTGCTTGGCCTTTAGTAGCTCACGATGAATTTGACTGACCAGAAGTAGCTCGCGCTACAGAAAAGTTTGGAGACCCCTGAGATAGATTAAAAGCATACCAAGATGATGAATTGATGTTTATGTGTGAAAGCATTACTTGAAGAGCGAAAAACCTGCATGATCGATTAGAAGGATTAGCAAGTGAACTCAATGTAGATTTTGCAAAGCATAAAATGTTACAAAAGCCTTACAGAGTAGATTTTACTGAAAAAGATATTGACAACATGAATACTGCTGGAAGATTAACCCAGATAAAAGAGTTAATTGTGTTGCTGAGAAAATGGGGAGATGTAGATAAGTGGAAGGCTAAATGGGCAAAGAAAAGGGAAGAGAGCAATGATAAAACGATGTTAGCATTCCCAGTTAGAGAAAAAGAACTTGTAGCAAATGAATTCCCTATGAGAGAAATACTGGGAGGAGGGTATGTAAATGTTCCATGCACTACACAGGATATATTGTCGTTTACAAACGATTTCCCCAGATTTAGAGAAAAACCAGTTGAATGGTATCAACAAGTGGATTGATTTGTAAAGGTTTCAAAGGCACTATGGGAAGATTTAGTCGGATTGTTTGACATAGTAGTACCAGCAGACCTATGGTCTGAGTGCAAAATTACAGTGGATTGGCCTAAAACTGAATATCCTCGAAATCCAATAACAGGTGCTCCTGGACCTGAGGTAATGCGGAAGTATGAACAATTTATAGTGTTTTTGAAAAATAAAATCCTGTCAAAAGAAACCGATTGGGTAAAGATTGACAGGACATTGCAAGAACCAAAAGAATCAGTACATGCCTTTTATGATAGATTGCTACTAGTGTTCAAATAATACAGTGGGTATGAGGAGTTGAATGAAAAAGACATGAGTGATTTTGTGTATCGCTTTGTGTTTGGATTTAGGCCAGAAATAGGATACATGATTAAGCATAATTTAATGGGATGGCAATCATGTTCAGTGGATGAGGTTTTGAGACATGCGAAATACTGCAGTGATGAGATTGAGGTTAAGCAAAGAAAACTTAAAGAGAAAGCAATGTGGGCACAGGTAAAAGTGGCTGAACACCAAGTAGCTCAATTAGAGAATAAAAGCTCAGAAGGAGGTCAGGCAAGAATGAAAGGAAACTTTAATAAAACAAAAGTAATGGGAAATCTGGATGAGGCTAAGAAAAAGTTTCCCTTTCACAATTGCGGCAGGTTAGGGCATTGGAAGAAAGAGTGTAAGTATCCACCAAGAGTTAATCCCGAAAATACATCATTGAATCCGCAGGTTCAAAATGAGGTAATTCAACAACCTTCGCCACATCAGCAAATTCAGGTGCCACAACCACCACTTCCACACAGTGTAAATCTACAGAAATACAGTGCAGAGACAGGATTCTGCGGAGGAGAACAGGTAATAAGATCACCTAGAGTGAATGTGAGTTCACAGTATTGGTTGAAGGAAGATGGGAGTGAGTCGGATGATAGCTTCTGACGGTGCCTGAGAGAGGGAGAAGAGTGTGTACTTGGCGCAACTCAAGAGGTAGATCAATCTGGTCCTTTTGTGAATGGAAAGGTGAATGATGTAAATGTGACCTTCCTACTGGACACAGGTGCTACCCGTTCTACTGTCAGATCAGTGGAAGTTCAAAATCTTCCTCATCCAAGTTGTAGGTGTAGCGAATAGACAATCAAAACATCCCTAACAGAACCAGTTGAATTGGAAATTGGACATTTCAAAGATATGCATTGATTTGTAGTATGTGACTGTAGTCCTGTTAACCTTCTTGGCAGGGACATTCTGTGTAAAATGAATTGTGCCATTTACTGTTCACCAGATGCCATTGAGCTTCAAACCCAGAATGAGGATAGCTTGTATAAAATGACTATGTCACTGATAGACTCAGAAAGAAGTAGTATGTTTCCTGTATTTGACAGAGAGAATATACCTGTTGAATTGAAAGAGTTAGTCAAAGAACAAGTGTGTGATTTCACAGGAGAAGATATTGGACTAATGAAAGGTGTAGATCCTGTGAAAGTTTCTGTAAAGAAAGGAGTGAGTTACCCAAACATTCCCCAGTACAAAATAACAACAGAAATAATTGAAGGAATAACTCCAGTGATAAACACGATGATTAAACAAGGAATTTTAAAGGAAATAGTAAGAAGTCCTTGTAATTCACCTATAATGGGATTGAAAAAGCATAATGGTACGTTTAGGATAGTGTAAGATTTGAGAAGAATTAATAAAATTGTTGTCCCATGTTGTCCAATTGTGCCAAACCCAGCAGTAATACTGTACCAAATTCCACATGATGCAGAATGGTGTACAGTCATTGATCTATGTAATGCGTTCTTTACCGTTCCATTACACCCAGATAGCCAGCCAATATTTGCTTTCCGGTTTGGAGACCGTATTTTGGCGTGGTGCAGAATTCCTTAGGGGTATACTGAGAGTCCCTCTATCTTTAATCAGATTCTGAAGAAATCATTAGAGAGTTTAAACATGCCCAGAGAATCAGTACTGGTTGGTAAAGGTGTCCTGCGGTCGAGAGTGTGCTTCGGCGCCTCGCTGTTGGTCGCGCGTGCCTAGAGCGCAGTTCTGCAAATTTTAAATCGCCCGTTTGGCATTTTATTTTTATTTTGTTTCTAGTTATCCCTTGCTTTTATTGTCCCTGTCCTGCCCCTTACCTGCACCTTAATCGCCTGGAAGACCCACCGCTGTTTTGCGGGTCCGGTTCCCGGGGAGGTTGTGGGCGGGGAGCGCCATCTTGGACTGGGAAGGGAGCTGCGCACGCCATCTTGGAGCGTCCCTGCGCTCGTGGACGCTGAGAGCAGGATATTTAAGGCGAGCTCAGCAAGGGGGCAGCCTGGTAAAGGTGTCCTGCGGTCGAGAGTGTGCTTCGGCGCCTCGCTGTTGGTCGCGCGCGCCTAGAGCGCAGTTCTGCAAATTTTAAATCGCCCGTTTTGGCATTTAATTTTTATTTTGTTTCTAGTTATCCCTTGCTTTTATTGTCCCTGTCCTGCCCCTTACCTGCACCTTAATCGCCTGGAAGACCCACCGCTGTTTTGCGGGTCCGGTTCCCGGGGAGGTTGTGGGCGGGGAGCGCCATCTTGGACTGGGAAGGGAGCTGCGCGCGCCATCTTGGAGCGTCCCTGTGCTCGTGGACGCTGAGAGCAGGATATTTAAGGCGAGCTCAGCGAGGGGGCAGCCTGGTAAAGGTGTCCTGCGGTCGAGAGTGTGCTTCGGCGCCTCGCTGTTGGTCGCGCACGCCTAGAGCGCAGTTCTGCAAATTTTAAATCGCCCGTTTTGGCATTTTATTTTTATTTTGTTTCTAGTTATCCCTTGCTTTTATTGTCCCTGTCCTGCCCCTTACCTGCACCTTAATCGCCTGAAAGACCCACCGCTGTTTTGCGGGTCCGGTTCCCGGGGAGGTTGTGGGCGGGGAGCGCCATCTTGGACTGGGAAGGGAGCTGCGCACGCCATCTTGGAGCGTCCCTGCACTCGTGGACGCTTAGAGCAGGATATTTAAAGCTCGCCTCTTGGCGCGCAGCGGTGACGCGCAGCGGGCGCGCCTTCCCTGCGCCTGAGTCGTGCCAGAGTCCTCCCCGTCTGCGCTCGTCAGCGTCTCGGAGGCGGACGAGGTAGGACCGTGGGCACTATTCTCCCTTTGAAGCAAACTTGGGGTTGTGTGTATGCCCTGCCTGCATGTTCTCTTATACGTTTTCGGAGCTTATGGCTCTGCGCGGACAGTCCTCTAATTGCCACTGTGTCTTTCCGGGCGGTCGCTCCCTTAGGAAGGGCTGTCCGATATGTGGCTGGGGGGTTTCTGTTCAGAAGGGATCTGCTATTGAGCCCCCTCTTACGCACTATCAATGCTCTCTCCTTAACACTAGATCACTTAGCAGACATTCCATTGATATCTGGAACTTGCTGTCCGACTCAAAAACATCTTGCCTGTTCCTAACGGAGACTTGGCTTGGAGAGTGCTCTGGCCCTGATCTGGCGACTGCCATTTCTCCAAATTATACTATCTTTAGGAAGGATAGAGTGGGAGGCAGAGGTGGGGGTGTGGCATTGATTGTGGATAAGTGTTTCCCTTGCTCTACCTTTGCCGTTGATAATATCACGGGTTGTGAAGCCTTAGGTTTTTTCCTTGGGCTCTCTCCCTGTCAAACGTGCACTGGGATCCTTATCTACAGAGCCCCTGGGCCCCTTGACTCTTTTTTTGACGATCTGCAGGCGGCGCTCTCGGTGCCCTGCCTCAGATCGGAGCATTGCATCCTGCTGGGAGATCTGAATCTTCATATGGACAATGTAGCGGTTCCTGACACTATTAAATTGCAGGATATTGTCGCTCCTTTAGGGCTGGTTTCTTATATTACCAGCCCCACTCATATTAAAGGTCATACTATTGATCAGATTCTCTCGACCAGGATGATTGATGTGTCCTTGCCGCGTCCAGTTCTATGGTCAGACCATTTTTTAATCGATTTCTATATCCTTTCTTCTGCTACGACTGGTTCTAGAGTGCTGAAAGATGTGAAACGGTTGGGGCGACCATTTGATCAAGTTACTGCGGAAATATTGTCCGATGCTCTCCGTCGTAATCCCTGTCGGCTTTCGGGTAATCTGGAGGAAAATCTAGATTCGGGCCAGAAGTGGCTGATAGCCAGATTCGATGAGCTAGCCCCAGGTAAGCCAGTCAAATCGGTGGCCAGACATGTCTCGGCCCCTTGGTTCACTCCTTCTCTTGGGAAAATGCGCCAAGATTGTAAGAAAGCAGAAAGAGTGTGGCGGCGTAAGTATGATCCGGATGACAAATCTAAATATCGGGATGCGATCAGGCATTATCACAAGCATATCTCTGACGGAAAAAAAGTTTATTTGGAGCGTAGAATTGATGAGGCGGAAAATATGAGTAAAGAACTCTTTAGGATAGTAAAGGAGTTCATCTCCCCTTCCTCGAGCTCGCCCTCCCATTCTCATTCTGAAGTTTGGATTAGCCAGCTTGGGGATTTTTTCATAAATAAAATTAAGTCCATCCAGGATTCTTTCCCTGATGCTGGCCTCTTTTTAACTGTTAGTCAACTGACCACCCTCCCCTCGCCATCAGATGAGAAGAGCCCAGTTCTTTCGGTCTTCCCTCCCCTGCCCGTGACTACCTCTCTCGACCTTCTGTCCCGGCTTCAATCTGGCTCGCCACTGGATCCTTGCCCAGCGAAATGTCTGGGAAAAATAGCGCCTGTAATTAACATCTTGCTTAATCCGCTGCTCAATCTCTCCCTGACTATGGGAGAGGTTCCTTTGGCTTGGAAACATGCTCTGATCCTGCCGCTGCTCAAAAAGCCTACCTTGGATCCCCTTGTTCATGCTAACTATAGGCCGATCTCCCTTCTCCCTGCTCTGGCAAAGGTGATTGAGAAACATGTACAGCTCTCCATTTCCAACTTTATTGAGAGCAATAACATCTTACATGATTCTCAATCGGGCTTCCGTGCTAATTTTAGCACGGAGACAGCTCTTCTCGAGATCACTGATGCCATCAGAGAGACTCTTGATCTTGGGGGGAAGGCCATTCTGGTTATGCTGGACTTGTCGGCGGCGTTCAACACCGTCCCTCACGACGGTCTTGTTGGAACCCGAAGGTCTCTGGTTGGCACAGGTATGCACTTGTGACAAGCAGGGACCCTCAGCTCCACGTCAGGGCAAGGGAACTACTCCTTCGAATAACCCCTGCTCACCCTCTAGGTAGTGTGGCGCGAGCAGACAAGGCTAATCCTCAGGGCGATAGTAAGTTAAGCATTTATGATCACACACAGTAAACCCACTGACCCACCACAAATGGACACCAGTCGTGTAGTTGTATCAAAAATACGTAGATTTTATATAAAAGATAGATTCAAGCAGGATTATCACAAGACCATGTATATGTAACGATTCGAGGCCAACAGATGATACTTAGGCAAGCTTTAGTCTTTAAATGTTCGTTGTTCAGCAAGGTACGATGACAGGGAAATAAGAACCTTGTGGACCCTGGATCCGATGTGAACTCCGGACGGAGTTCAAGTGTACCTTGCTTGTGGAAGTCCGAGGCGTTTAGGCGCGGCTGGTGAGGGCGGACTCCGAACGAGGCCGACGGTTCTCCAGAGGATCTCTCCAGCTCAGGTCCCCCTCGAGGTGCGAGGTGGAGTAGCAGGACTGTGGAGGGTTGCGGCGATCGGGGGTCGATGCAGCTCACGGGGCGAGGCGCCGTTCAGGCCTGCGGGGCGTACTACTTCTTAGCACGCTGGGTCGTACTCGTGGATCTATGAGGGGCGTCACGTTCTACAGCAGACGGGTGCAACACCAGGCTTCCGGTACCACTGTATGGGGAGGCCTTTCTTGAGGTGCGGCACGGGTCTTGGTATGCAGGAGGGCAAAGCGAGACAGTCGGGTACGTTACGACGTACGGACCGTCCGAGGCTATGGAATGCGCTCCGTGCAGATTCCGGCGGGAGAAGATGAGAGGTGCACAGCGTGCTCCATTAGCGGCGAGGTGACAGGAGAGCGGGCGGCCCAGCACTGAAGCGGAGAGCGACTCAGGGATGAGCGGGCTCTCTACGGCGGGGCGACCAGGCTCCGAGCTGTCACGACCTGGGAGGGGGCGAAGGCACCCGAGTCACAACTCCGGCGAGGGGATAAGAACTAAGGGCCAACAGCAGACGGGCACAAGCAGATAGAACCCAATGGTCCTGGGGTTCCGTTCAGGGGGCAAGCTCTCGATCAAGCCCTTGGAGATCGTTTCAGGCACAAGTCTACAAAGTCCTTTCTGGTCCTTTCCTCTCCGTTCTCAGCAAGGCACCACTGCAGGCCAGTCTTACAGGATTCAGACCAGTTTCCGTCCTTCAGCTTCTCTTGGTCCTTCTAGTCAGGCAGAGGTTCGTCGTGGTCAAAACTGGATCTGATTTGTAAGGAGTGGAGCTCCTATATTTATACTGCGATTCTTTTGTCTTTGCAGGCCAGGGGGCCTGAGCCTAGTTCAACCCGGTTCTGGAGTACTCTGTTTACAGGAAGCTGCCGTTTTCTTTCAGAGTGTGGGCAGGGACATCAGACGCTCCGCAGGGGGGTGGAGCCAGCATTGTGGTGGTGGAGCACAACCCTACTCAGAGTCAAGGACTACTCCGCCCACCCATCCTGGTGCAAGCACCCTATTTACCACCTGGGGGTCCCAACTGTCCCCGGGAATCTCCCAGCCCTGTCACTCACACAAACCCAGACAACCGATACACATCCTGGCACAGGCGGGCTAAATAGTTAGGCGTGCAAAGGCTATCTTTCTAAAAGTAGCATTTGCAAACCCAGGATATTAAAATAAACCTTACTAAAGGAAGTATTTTATTATTCTGAGTTCAGGCATACTAAACTCGACATGTTACCGTGTTCCCTGAGTCTGCCGGGACTGTAGCGTGTAATAGTTCCAACAGCTCACCTTGGCCTAAGAGAACCGGTAGCCCTTCCATAGTGAAGAAAGAAAAGGGCGGTAATTCACTATGAGGACATGCCACACTCTAGGCTTGTCCTACCTTACGCTTCAATGCACCCTGCCCGTAGGCCTACCATAGGGGCGACTGACATGGAGGTTAGGGAAGGTTCAGGGACTGACAAGTGTGGGCACTTGCGCAGTCTGTGTGACAGTGCGGGACTGTACACGGGGTCTGCAATGGCGGACCCTAGTCATGTTTTACGAGGCCGCTTCTGTGGGTGGCGCAACCAGCGCTGCAGGCCCACTAGCAGCATTTGTATCTACAAGCCCCGGCACTCCTCGTGCACGATACTGGGGACTGACGGTAAACCAAATAAGCCAATCGTGGAAATCAATGGTACATACACTTTACATTGGGAGCACTTGAACTGCGGCACGGATTGGCCGTGGCGCAGTGCCCTGAGCATCGAACACCAGCAAAACATCTGAGGCACATCAGCAGAAAAAGTGGAAGGGAGACTCATGCCAAGGTGCCAGGTCTAACACGTGTCCCCTCCAGCTGAAATGTGGGGAGAACTACCCTTGCCCAGGGAGTTCCTCATCACTAAGGCGGAAAAACCTTGACAGACCGTCAGCATTGGCGTGGTCTATGCCAGGGCGATGTTCCACCTTAAAGTCCATACTCTGTAGAGAAATGGACCACCTCAGCAGTTTCGGGTTCTCACCCCTCATTTGCATCAACCATCTGAGGGGCCTGTGGTGTGTCTGAACGCGGAAGTGAGACCCAAACAAGTAGGGTCTTAGCTTCTTCAGGGCCCAGACCACAGCAAAAGCTTCTCGCTCAATCCCACTCCACTTCTGTTCCCATGGAAGTAACCTCCGATTGATGAAGGCCACAGGGTGATCCGATCCCTCCTCAGTCGTCTGTGAGAGGACAGCCCCAATCCTATGCTCTGAAGCGTCTGTCTGCACTAAGAACTCTTTGGAGAAATCAGGAGCCAGGAGCACGGGCGCCGTGCACATGGCCGTCTTCAGGGTGTCGAATGCTACCTGACAGGCGTCAGTCTAGATCACTTTCCGGGGCTGCTTCTTCGAAGTCAGCTCGGTCAAGGGGGCAACGATGGTGCCGTATCCCTTGACGAACCTCCTGTAATACCCGGTGAGTCCGAGGAAGGCCCTCACCTCCGTTTGCGTCTTGGGGGCTTCCCAAGCCAGGATGGTTTGGATTTTGGGCTGAAGGGGCGCCACCTGGCCGCTCCCAACTTGGTGTCCCAAATACACCACTGAACCCTGCCCGATCTGACACTTGCTTGCCTTGATTGTGAGGCCTGCCTTGCGCAGAGCTGCCAACACTTCCCATAGGTGTCGCAAGTGTTCCTCCCACGTACTGCTGAACACTGCAATGTCGTCTAGGTAGGCGGCACTGAACGCGTCCAGTCCAACCAACACCCGGTTGACCAACCTCTGGAAGGTGGCAGGGGCGTTCTTCATCCCGAAGGGCATAACCCGGAATTGGTAGTGCCCATCTGGGGTTGAAAACGCGGACCTCTCCTTGGCCCCGTCAGTTAAGGCGATCTGCCAGTACCCAGACGTTAAGTCAAACGTACTGAGGTACCGGGCAGCCCCCAACCGATCGATGAGCTCGTCAGCTCTGGGGATGGGGTGCGCGTCAGTCTTCTTGACCGAATTGAGTCCTTGATAGTCCACACAGAACCGTAGTTCGGGTGTGGCTCCCGGCGTCGCAGCCTTCGGGACCAAGACCACTGGGCTGGCCCAAAGACTGCTGGAGGACTCAATCACCCCAAGAGCAAACATCTTCGAGACTTCCTCCTTGATGCAGGCTCGTACCCTGTCAGTCACACGGTAAGCCTTGTGCTTCACCGGCAAGCTGTCTCCCGTGTCCACATCATGGACGCACCAATCTGTGACACCCGGGACCAGGGAGAACAAGTCATAAAATGGCCCCAGCAGCTGGCGGCAATCACTCTGCTGTTCAGGGGTCAGGGAGGGTGAGAGGTTAACCCCATCCGCTGACCCGTCTCGCTCGGAGGCCACCAAGAGGTCCGGAAGAGGCTCGGTCTCCTCCTCCATTCCGTCATCGGTTGCTAACAGTATGCCCACTTCGGACCTCTCCAAGTGGGGCTTAAGGCGGTTAACATGTAGGACCCTCAAAGGGTTCCTGGGAGTTTGCAAATTCACCAGGTAGGTGACAGGACTCCTGCGCTCCACAACCTCGAATAGACCCGTCCACTTATCCTGAAGTGCACAGGGCTCCACCGGGGCCAAGACCCACACCTTTTGTCCAGGTTGAAGCTCCACCAGAGTGGCATTCTGGTCGTACCACCGCTTCATCTCTTCCTGGCTGGCTTCCAGGTTTGCCTCAGCAAGTTTCCTGAATCGCCGGGTCTGGTTTCGGAAGGCCAGCATGTAGCTATATACATTCTGGGGAGGTTTCCTGGGAGACTGCTCCCAGCCTTCCCGAACCAGACTCAGAGGTCCTCGGACCGGGTGACCGTACAGAAGCTCGAAGGGACTGAACCCGAGCGACTTCTGTGGCACCTCTCGGTACGCAAACAGTAGGCATGGCAAGAGGACGTCCCACTTACACCTTATTGGTCCTTCTAGGCCCATGATCATGCCTTTCAAGGTCCTGTTGAATCTCTCAACCAACCCGTTTCCTTGGGGATGGTAAGGGGTGGTGAACTTGTACGTTACACCACACTCTTGCCAAAGGGACTTCATATATTTCGATATGAAATTGGTACCTCTGTCAGACACCACCTCTAGAGGGAATCCTACTCGAGAGAAAATTCCCATCAGTGCTCGTCCCACCACGGGGGCCGTCACTGTTCTCAGAGGGATGGCTTCCGTGTACCGGGTGGCATGGTCCACCAAGACCAGGATGAACCTGTTGCCCATGGCTGTCTTGGGGTCCAGGGGCCCCACAATGTCAATTCCCACTCGTTGGAATGGGGTACTGACGACGGGGAATGGTTGGAGGGGAGCCTTGTTCTTCCCTCCACACTTACCACTGGCTTGGCAAGTCGGGCATGACCTACAGTGAGCATCTGAGCTCCGGTGCATCTGGGGCCAGAAAAAGTGGGTGACAAGCCTGTCATAGGTCTTGTCCATCCCCAGATGTCCTGCTAACGGAACATCGTGAGCCAAACCCAGTAGGAAGGCTCTGAACTTCTGGGGTACCACCAGCACACGGGCTGACCCAGGTTCAGCAGCCTTAGGCTCTGAATACAGGAGATCGTTCTCCCAGTATACCAAGTGTTTTCCGGAATGAACACCATTGACCTGGTCTGCAGCCTGCTGCCGCATCCCTACGAGATAAGGGCACTCTCTCTGCTCTCTGCAGAATTCCTCCCTGGAGGGACCCCCTTCCTGCTGCCAATGGGTCAGCTCAGGCAGGTCTCCCAGTCGGCGATCTGTTCCCCGGTAGGCTCCAGGGCATCCCCCTCAAGGTCTGCTTCCTCCTGGGCCGTGGGAACTTCGGGAACCGGCTGTCCGCGCCCCCTACGCCTTCTCTCTAAGGCCGGTTCCTGGGCCTCTCCCTCAGGCTCCAGGACCTCTTCAACACCCCTACTGGCTGCCATGGACCGTGTGGTCACGCACGCCCAGTCGGGTAGACCCACCATCCGCAGATGAGTCGTTTTCTCCACCTTTCCCAAGGGGAGTTCTCCAAATCGTTCCCTAGCAGACAATCTACAGGCATGCAGGTCCTCACAGCGACTTGCAGAGTACCAGAGACCCCCCCCCACTCAAAGGGAACCTGAGCCATCGGACATTGGCTCTCAGAATTGTAAGCATTGACAACCCTACAGTAGGCGTGCGGTACTACATGCTCCTGAGACAACAGGTGCTGCCTCACTGCAGTCACACTGGCTCCTGTATCTCGAAGAGCCTCCGCCTTCTTACCGTTGATGGTCACTACCTGCGCATATTTTTTAGTGTTATTGGGCAGGTAGTTTTCGGGGACCATCTCACTGTCTCCTAGCGAGACTAGGGTCATCTGAATGGGATCCCCACCCAGTTGGACGGCTACTTCCTCCCCAAAGTTAACATCAGCTAGTTGCCGGGGTGGAGCACCAGTGGGTGCGGGTTTTGCGAACAAGCGACACTTAGGGTCAGAGGCAATGTGACCCAGGTCGCCACACCTAAAACAGGCGATGGCCCCTCTTTGAACAGGTTTACCTGTCGGGGCCCCGGTTGATTTCGGGGGTGGAGGTGGCTGAGAACCTTTCCCTTGGTTCAATTGGGGATTACTTTGGGGGCCTTTTTGGAACCCTTTCTGTTTTCCCCTGTCCCCCCCACTCTTCTGCTGGGGACCCTGCCCACCTTTGGCTGAATCTCCCACTGGACCTTTGTGGACCCTGGTGCTGAGCCAGCGGTCCGCTTCCTCGGCAAGCTTCCTCGGGTTGGACAGCTTGCTATCGATCAGGTGCTGGCGTAACTCAGGAAAACAATTATCCGACAAGTGCTCCCATGCCATCAAAGCAAGCAGCCCTTGAAAATCAGTTACTTTGCTGCCCTTCACCCAACCATCGAGCGCTCTGCAGAAAAAGGTCACATACTCGACATACGTACCCCCTTGAATCTTCACACACTTCCTAAACCGCTGTCGGTACATTTCAGGAGTTAAACCAAACCGATTCATCAGGGCTTCTTTCATACGTGGGTAGGAGTTGGACTCTTCAGAAGGAAGATCTAGCAGGGTATCCCGCCCCTCGGTCAGGAATCATCCCCACAACCCCGCTCCCCAGTCTTTCTCAGGGACCCGGTGGGAGGACATGGCTACCTCGTAGGCCCGGAACCACTGCCCTATGTCATCCCCCTTAAAATACTCCTTCACCACATCTTTCGGTACGTAGACCCTTGACTCTACCTGGGCTGGCGTTGTGCTGCCACAAGGAGCTGCGTCCAAGCTCTTTGCTTTCAGCTCCAATTCTTTGAGTCGTATCTCATGCTCCAGCTGGAGTGGTTTTTCTTCCATTACCATCTGTCCTTTCAATCTGGCCATCTCCACTTCATGCACTCTGGTTGCGGCTCTGTCCGCCAGCTCTTCTGACGACAGACCTCCCGGCACTTCGATCAGACTCTCGGGTGAATCCACTACCACCCGATTTTCCGGATCTCTCGACTCTTTCCAAGCTGTAAGTGCCTTGATGCTCTGGGCTCTGCTTTTGCAGCCCGCTTGGGAGACTCGGAACTTTTCGCACAGGGCTTTCAATTGATCAACCTACAGCTGCTCAAGCCCTTCCCAGTCAACTTCGTCGATTCCAGAGATAACAGAGAGTGCTCTCCCGGGGAGTGATTCGGAGATTGGAGATCTCTCGGTAAGGACGTAACCTGTGGCTTGTTACTTGGTCTGCTCTCACTACGTGGTGATCAGTAATTCACTGTATATAAATCACAAATGCAAATCCGAAATCCTCACCGCTGGTACCAATGTTGGAACCCGAAGGTCTCTGGTTGGCACAGGTATGCACTTGTGACAAGCAGGGACCCCCAGCTCCACGTCAGGGGAAGGGAACTACTACTTCGAATAACCCCTGCTCACCCTCTAGGTAGTGTGGCGCGAACAGACAAGGCTAATCCTCAGGGCGATAGTAAGTTAAGCATTTATGATCACACACAGTAAACCCACTGACCCACCACAAATGGACACCAGTCGTGTAGTTGTATCAAAAATACGTAGACTTTATATAAAAGATAGATTCAAGCAGGATTATCACAAGACCATGTATATGTAACGATTCGAGGCCAACAGATGATACTTAGGCAAGCTTTAGTCTTTAAATGTTCGTTGTTCAGCAAGGTACGATGACAGGGAAATAAGAACGTTGTGGACCCTGGATCTGATGTGAACTCCGGACGGAGTTCAAGTGTACCTTGCTTGTGGAAGTCCGAGGCGTTTCAGGCGCGGCTGGTGAGGGCGGTCTCCGAACGAGGCCGACGGTTCTCCAGAGGATCTCTCCGGCTCAGGTCCCCCTCGAGGTGCGAGGTGGAGGAGCAGGACTGTGGAGGGTTGCAGCGATCTGGGGTCGATGCAGCTCACGGGGCGAGGCGCCGTTCAGGCCTGCAGGGCGTACTACTTCTTAGCACGCTGGGTTGTACTCGTGGATCTGTGAGGGGCGTCACGTTCTACGGCAGACGGGTGTAACACCAGGCTTCCGGTACCACTGTACGGGGAGGCCTTTCTTGAGGTGCGGCACGGGTCTTGGTATGCAGGAGGGCAAAGCGAGACAGTCGGGTACGTTACGACGTACGGACCGTCCGAGGCTATGGAATGCGCTCCGTGCAGATTCCGGCGGGAGAAGATGAGAGGTGCACAGCGCGCTCCGTTAGCGGCGAGGTGACAGGAGAGCGGGCGGCCCGGCACTGAAGCGGAGAGCGACTCAGGGATGAGCGGGCTCTCTACGGCGGGGCGACCAGGCTCCGAGCTGTCACGACCTGGGAGGGGGCGAAGGCACCCGAGTCACAACTCCGGCGAGGGAATAAGAACTAAGGGCCAACAGCAGACGGGCACAAGCAGATAGAACCCAATGGTCCTGGGGTTCCGTTCAGGGGGCAAGCTCTCGATCAAGCCCTTGAAGATCGTTTCAGGCACAAGTCTACAAAGTCCTTTATGGTCCTTTCCTCTCCGTTCTCAGCAAGGCACCACTGCAGGCCAGTCTTACAGGATTCAGACCGGTTTCCGTCCTTCAGCTTCTCTTGGTCCTTCTAGTCAGGCAGAGGTTCGTCATGGTCAAAACTGGATCAGATTTGTAAGGAGTGGAGCTCCTATATTTATACTGCGATTCTCTTGTCTTTGCAGGCCAGGGGGCCTGAGCCTAGTTCAACCCGGTTCTGGAGTACTCTGTTTACAGGAAGCTGCCATCTTCTTTCAGAGTGCGGGCAGAGACATCAGACGCTCCGCAGGGGGGTGGAGCCAGCATTGTGGTGGTAGAGCACAACCCTACTCAGAGTCAAGGACTACTCCGCCCACCCATCCTGGTGCAAGCACCCTATTTACCACCTGGGGTCCCAACTGTCCCTGGGAAGCTCCCAGCCCTGTCACTCACACAAACCCAGACAACCGATACACATCCTGGCAGAGGCGGGCTAAATAGTTAGGCGCGCAAAGGCTATCTTTCTAAAAGGAGCATTTGCAAACCCAGGATATTAAAATAAATCTTACTAAAGGAAGTATTTTATTATTCTGAGTTCAGGCATACTAAACTCGACATGCTACTGTGTTCCCTGAGTCTGCCGGGACTATAGCGTGTAATAGTTCCGACAGCTCACCTTGGCCTAAGAGAACCAGTAGCCCTTCCATAGTGAAGAACGAAAAGGGCGGTAATTCACTATGAGGACATGCCACACTCTAGGCTTGTCCTACCTTACGCTTCAATGCACCCTGCCCGTAGGCCTACCATAGGGGGACTGACATGGAGGTTAGGGAAGGTTCAGGGACTGACAAGTGTGGGCACTTGCGTAGTCAGCGTGACAGTGCGGGACTGTACGCGGGGTCTGCAATGGCGGACCCGAGTCATGTTTTACGAGGCCGCTTCTGTGGGTGGTGCAACCAGCGCTGCAGGCCCACTAGCAGCATTTGTATCTACAAGCCCTGGCACTCCTCGTGCACGATACTGGGGACTGACGGTAAACCAAATAAGCCAATCGTGGAAATCAATGGTACATACACTTTACATTTGGAGCACTTGCACTGCGGCACGGATTGGCCGTGGTGCAGTGCCCTGAGCATCGAACACCAGCAAAACATCTGAGGCACATCAGCAGAAAAAGTGGAAGGGAGACTCACGCCAAGGTGCCAGGTCTAACAGGTCTTCTTTCTAGACTCTGGGAGATCGGCTTCCGTGGGACGGTGTGGAACTGGTTTAAATCTTTTTTGACCGGCCGTCGACAAGTGGTCTGGGCAACTCCGTTCTCCGCTGAAATGCCGCCGCTAGAGGTGGGGGTCCCTCAGGGGTCTATCCTGAGCCCCACCCTTTTCAATATCTATATGGCCCCTCTGGCGGCGGTAGCGGAGTCCTTCGGTGCCCGGATCATATCCCACGCTGATGACACCCAGCTCCTTTTTACGTTTAAGAAGGGAGAGGCTTTTGATGGTGGTCTGATCAGGGAATGCCTGGGTGCGGTCTTTGACTGGTTTCGGCGGCACAGTCTGAAATGCAACTCCGATAAGTCGGAGTTGCTTTTTTTCGGATGTCCGCCAGATCCCAGCTGGAAGACCTGGTGGCCCCAGGACATGTTTCTGCCTGATGTGGCCTCCGCGAAAGACAAAAACCTTGGTGTGCTGTGTGATGATGGCCTTTCTTTCAGACCCCAAATCATCGGATTGTCTGGGAAATGCTTTGGCATTTTGAAAATGCTACGGAAGTTTCTTCCGTTGCTGTCTCTGCAACACAAAAAAATCATTGTGCAGTCTCTAATTGGCTCGCGATTGGATTACGCGAACGCCCTCTATCTCGGGCTGCCTAAATATCTTTTGGCCCGTCTGCAAATTGTGCTGAATTCGGCGGCAAGAGCCATTTTTGGTCTTCCACGTAGGGCAAAAGCCTCGGAATTGCTAAAGAGACTGCATTGGTTGCCTATTTCTAAAAGAATCACCTTCAAGGTTTTGACCCTGGCTTTTAAGGCCCTTCATTCGATCGGCCCTAAATATATTGGGAAGCGCTTGGCCTTTTATGTGCCGAGGAGGACTTTACGGTCGGCCTTGTTGGCCAAGGCCGTTGTTCCCCCTGTCAAACTTGCCCGGATCGGAGGGCGCTCCTTCCGATACTTGGCCCCGCGATGCTGGAATGAGCTACCTGTCTCCTTAAGGAAAGCAAACAGTCTCCTTTCCTTTAGAAAGGAGTTGAAAACCTGGCTCTTTTCGGTATGATTTTCTTTCGGCCTCTGCGAGCAGCTGTGTTGTGTTCTCCCCCTCAGTTCTCTTTGCCAAAGAGCCGGGACACCCCTAGGGGTGGCCGTGCACTATAAAAGAGACATAAACATAACATAACAATATATTGATGACCTATTGGTGGCATCAAGAACAAAGGATGCATGCGTTTCAGACACCATTGCATTACTGAACCATTTAGCAGACGGAGGACATAAGGTGTCCCCATCAAAGTTACAGTTCTGTCCGAAAGAAGTACAATATTTAGGTCACAAAATTGCTAAAGGAATTAGACAAGTCACTATAGAGAGAATTAGGATGATACAGGGAATGCAACCTCCAAAAACACAGAGACAAGTGAGGATGTTTCTAGGAATGGTAGTTTACTGTCGACAATGGATTAATGGATTTTTACTAATAGCCAAACCATTGCAGAGCTTGACAAGAGCAGATGTAAAAGATCCCATAGTTTTGAATAAAAGTGAAATGGAAGCTTTTGAGCAACTAAAAACCAGTCTATGTGAAGCACCAATATTAGGAATGCCTGATTATGAAAAATAGTTTGAACTATATTGCAGTGAACAAGAAGGATGTGCATTATCAGTTCTGATTCAGAGACATGGAAAACTGAGAAAGCCAATTGCATATTTCTCAGCTGTTTTGGACCCAGTCGCAAATGCTTTGCCAGGATGCTTAAAAGCAGTAGCTGCTACAAGTGTGAGTTTGGAACAAAGTGAAGGTATAGTGATGGGATTTCCTTTGAGGGTATATGTACCTGATTCAGGGGAGATTCTCCTCACTAGGACAAAGGCCAGTTCCTTACTAATAACAGGATGACAAAAGATGATAAGACAATTCTGGGTGCAGATAACGTGACAATCTCACGATGTGTGAATGTAAACCCATCTACACTGTTACCTGATGTCATGGATGGTGAGGTGAGAAATGAAGTTGATCATAAATGTTTGGATATTCTTGAATACTGTACTAAACCAAGACCTGACATTAAAGATAAGCCATTGCCTGAATCTGATTATGCAATGTTTGTAGATGGTTCATGTCTGAGAACAGATGAGTGTGTTCTAGTGCTGCATATGCTGAATGCACAGAGGCAGATGTCCTGGAAGCATCGTGTCTAAAAGGAATTCATTCTGCTCAAATAGCAGAATTGATTGCTTTGATTTGAGCAGGTGAACTGGGAAAAGAAATAAGAATCACCACAGTGACTGACAGTCAATATGATTTTGGGGGTGTCCATGATTATGGTCAATTGTGGTCCCAAAGAGGTTACTTAACTTCTGCAGGATCCCCCATCAGAAATGCTGAATTTGTGAAAATGTTGATTGATGCAATCCAGTTACCAGATAAAATTGCTGTTGTGAAATGTGCAGCTCACCAGAGGTAATCGTTTTGTTGACTCATTTGCAAAATACTGTGCCAGATATCTTGCATCTATAAATTGCCACAGAAAAGCTGAACATGTTTCAAGTCCTTTAATGCTAACCACAGTAGTTGAGACTTGGCAGGAAGTGAGACAAATGCAGGAAGAAGCAAGTGAGGAGGAGAAAGATATCTGGTTAAAATCAAGATGTAGACAAAGAGAAGAGGATGAAATTTGGGTTTATAAAGATGAAAGACCAGTAATGCCTGATAACATGATTTCAAATATGGCCTGAATGTACCATGGTCAAGCCCATATTGGAAGGGATGCCATGATCCAAATGTTCAGACAGACATGGTATAATCCTAAGTTCAGGATGATCGCTGAGAGTCTTTGTCAGCGATGTCTTGTTTGTCGACAGTTGAACCCAAGAAGAAAAACAGTTGTGAGTTTGGGAACCATAGGACAGGAGGGAGGTTCTTTCACAAGAATGCAATTAGACTTCATAGAACTGCCACGCTGTAATCGACTTCGATATGTACTTGTGATCATTTGCTTATTTTCTCGGTGGGTGGAGGCCTTTCCTACAAGGAGGAACGATGGAGTGACTGTTGCAAAACTGTTGTTGCGAGAAATCATTCCACGCTACGGTTTCCCAGTAACAATTGAGACAGATCGCGGAACACATTTTCACAATAAGTTAATGCAGATGATTTGTGAAGCACTGGACATTCGTCAGAAATTGCAGTGTGCTTACAGACCAGAGGCTTCTGGGGTAGTTGAGCAAGTAAATGGAACCATAAAGAACAGAATTACAAAAATGTGTTTGGCTACTGGACTGAAAAGGCCTGATGCTTTGCCACTAATTATGATGACTCTAAGAAGCATACCTGATAAAAAGACAGGATTAAGTCCACATGAGATTCTGATGGGAAGAGTGATGAGACAAGCATTTGTTCCAGTTGATAAACTATTGACTATTAATGATGATATCATACTGGATTACTGCAAACATCTGTCTGACGTGGTAACATCTGTGTTCCAACAGGTGGGAACTGAGAGAAACTCGAAAGAAAAACACCCAGCTCATGATCTAGTCCCTGGAGATTGGGTTCGGATAAAGGTACACTGGAGAAGAAACTGCTTAGTCCCTCGTTGGCAGAAGCCCAGACAAGTCATTCTGGTTAGCACGACTGCAGTTAAATGTGCTGTAGTAAAGAGATGGGTGCACGCTAGTCACACCATCTGTGTGCCTAAACCTGAAAATCCACAGGACGAAGGAGAAAGCACAACTGACTATGATTCTGAAGGTGAACCAGAGAAAGATCCAGATACTGAAGCTCGACCTGTTTGTCGAGATCTGGAAATATCAGATGCAAGTTCTGAGTCTGAAGGAGAAAGTGGAGCTATTAAAGTGCCAAATTCTGAAGATCAACCTGAAAGTCGAGATTTGGTAAGAACTGATACCAGTAAGGACACTGAGTAAAGTGAAGATAAAATTGGTAGTCAAGAAACTACTGAAGGACAGTCTAAAAGCTCTGAAAGCAGGAACCGAAATCTCGAAACTGGTGAAAAGGAAAGAAACTCACGATGCGGATGAGCTTCCAAGTACCAGCTATGGAGAAGTTCCTAACAGAGTGAAAGAACTGACCAAAGAGAAAACAAGCTCAGTGAAAGAGACAGACATTATAAAGTTCACCATGAATGAAACTGTTGAGAGATCTGAAACTGAGTCTGAGGATAGTGAAGATGATACTCAATTGAGAAGAAGCTTAAGAAAGAGAGCTTGGAGAGTGGAATGTAACACTGTTGGACCTGAAACAAAGAGAGCTCGTAAAGGAGATAATTGGCCTAAGGAAACTGATGGACTGACATTTAAACTGGTTAATAAAGCAAAAGTACAAGAGGATCAAGTAAACGAAATAACCAGTCAAAAGGAGTTGTTGGGTAAAAAGATAGAAATTGTGCAAAGGCCAAAAAGAGTGAGAAGACCAAATCAGAAATACAAGTCACCTGAGTGGACTTACATGATTTTGCCTCCAATAAGTGAAGTGAATACCAGCCAAGAAAATTTGAGTTGCCAAAATGAAGAAAAAGAAAGTGAGTGAATTGTAACTCGAAAGAAAGAAAAGAAGTACCTAAATTGGGAAACTGTGAAAAGAGAAAAAGGTGAAGGAACAAGAATTGTGGAAATTTCTTGGTGATAGGGACACTTTATGTGCAAAGAAAGGATTAAAAAGAGACAATATAGGAGCAGAAACCATTGTGGAAAGCGATGTGTAAAAAAAAAATGGCTACTAATGATGTAACAAAATCGAAATGTTCCATCTTTAGAAAATGGGGTAGAATGTGGTTATTATGCACTGGGTTATCTTAGCTATTATAATTCCTTTCAGGCCTGATTTTGAAAAAGCAAAGGCAAATGAGAGTATGAAAGAAAAAAACCTATGAGTCAAAAGGTGAAATGTTGCATGTGTATAGACCTGAAGTACATCAAGAGAACTCGATTAATGATTTTTTTTCGTAATTCATTTTCCAGATTATTATCTGAATATGTGAGAACGATGGATGCAAGTTATTGTTATGTCTCTGAAATTAACAGGATCTGTATCAGATGGTGTGACATACCATCATCTTCCATTAACATATGGAGTTACATGTAGTGTATTAGTTAGTTTGTTTTATAAAACAGGTAAATTGAAGTATTATTATTCTAATTCTGATGATGTTTTTGCGGAACTGAAAATTGTAGCTGAACTGAATCAAATCAAACCTGCAAAATTTTTGGGTGAATATTTTTGGGAAACACAAGAGTTGACCCATGATTATGCGTTTAAACATAATTTGACCTGTAAAATGAGAAATGAAGAAAAATCCTTTTTGGATATGGCAGAAGAAAGGAGAAATCAGTATAAAAGGAGGGAAAAAGCAAAGCAAACAAAATCTACAATGTGGACATTTGAGGATGATAATATAGAAGGACACAATGTGAATGTGGCTATAAATATAGATATACCATTAATAGGGAAATTACGTATTCGAAGAGATAATACTATGTATGAAAATTATTTTGTGGGAGCAAGTCAATGTGAAGATACATACATTATAAAAGAGGATTGGGGATTTATTGGAGGTAATGACCCAGTCTTTCCTGAGATATATTTTCTGTATGGGAACAAAGCTTATTATAGATTGCCTGATCACTGGTATGGGACCTGTTATATAGGCCTGGTCTTTCCCAAAAATTTCCATCTAGATAGAGGAACAAATGGAATTCATGAGATAGGTAAACCTTTAAGTCGTCGAAGAAGAGAAAGTGTGATAGAAATAATAGATGATGTTTTTAGAGCATTGATACCAGCAGTGGGTATATCCTTTAATGCAAACAGAATTCGAAAATTGTCAACAATAGTAGATCGTTTGTCAACAGATACAGCAGGAAGATTTCTAATGGTAAATACAGAAATGGTTGCTATGAGAGCTATGGTGATGCAAAATAAACTTGCTCTTGATATAATTTTGGCAAAAGAAGGAGAAGTCTGTGGAATTTTGAAAGTACAACATTGTTGTACATACTTTCCAGACAAAAGTCAAAACATTGAAAGATATATTAGAAATCTTACAGAGTTGCATAAGGAGATTAAACCACTGGAGGTTGATGGTGTTCTTGAGAAACTTGGTAGAAGTTTTCCAGCAGTTAGAAATTCGTTTTATGAAATAGGAAGATCCATATTAGGGAAGGTACTAATTCCAGTAACATTAATAATAGTAGTATTTTTGATTTTAAGATTAGGTTGTAAACTCAGAAAGAGAAGAAATATTAAAAAGTCTATAAAGAAAGCATTTGAAGAAAGACAGGAAAGGGTACGTGAAAAAGGTGATATTAAAATGGAAGAGTTTAAAGAGAAACTTTATCAAGATGGAAAGAAATTAGAAGAAACTAGAGTAAAACTCATACTAATTGAAAGAATTTGAAACATTTTGAGATAAAATGTACAACATTTTGGGTATTATTTGGTGATAAATCATCAAAGGAGGGAGTTGATGGAGCGAGGGTGAAAACAATTATTTTTTGTATACCCCTCGTAAAGTCTCTTCCCCATAACAGTAATATGTATTAATCGTGTGGTTTTGAAATTAACCAACATAGAATATAATGCATACACATAAATACACGTGGGATACTAATCTGCATATGTTGCGAATCATAACTTACTAATTAAGTCAAATTGTTATATAAATTTTGTACGCAAACGTCATAATCTAACCAAAATCTGTGTGTATATGCTTTTTGTATGTCGACTTGTGGCAGAAAGGATGGATAATGGTAAGTAAACCATGCTTATTAGTGGCTAAAAACGCTAGGTATTAACTAACAGGGTTACCTTAGAATGGGGGGAGGTAAACAGAAGGACTATACTTCGAAAATTAACGTTTAATTGTGTTTGTTTCTATAATAGTTCCAATTATGGCCCATGCAGCCTACATGAAAAATGGTGGTTTGTGAGACTCCGAGATTGTGATGACCTACGCATGCGCGACTGTGCTCGAGAGAAGTGCAAGCAGCTTGTGCCTGCACAGCGTGGGTCAAGGTCAGAGTGGCCTGGATGTTCGAGCAAGTGCCAACAATTTGTATGTACGCTTCGTGAGCATGGGAAACCAGTCTGAAATAACAATTTAAAGGACACAACTGGAAAAAAAAACTTTTAAAGGATAAATGAGACTTTATTTTTCGATTATAACGATGACTTGGCGGAAATATGGACAATGAGATGAGGTTATGCTCATCCAAGCCTTAATTTGACCAATGGGAATGAACGAGGACCCTAAAAGTTTCAAATCTTAGATAGATAAGTTAGGGTGAAAGAGCATAAAAGAGGACATTTGAAAGTAAGAAAGGAGCTTGCTTTTGATTTTATTTTCGCACCACGACATGCTGTTGGATTGATGAACTTTTTGATGGTGCAAAGACTTTGACATTTTTCTAGACTTTAACTTTTGAATGGGTGCGGAGTCCTGATGGGAGGTGAACTTCAAGAAAGAATATAGAGGTGGTTTTTGGAAACTAAGCTGTCCTTGTTCTGATGTCCGTGTCCTGAAATCTTGGTAATATGTCTTCGACTTATTTTTTCTGAACTTTATGCTAATAAATATTAATGTTTGAATTTAACTTCTTTTTCTCTTTAGGTTATTAAGAGTTTAAATTATTATTAAAATAAGAGCGAATAAAGTAAGGTCATGCCAGGAGATTTAATCTTTAAATAAAAATTAAATAAATGGAGAATTAGGCTGGTCTTGTTGTCCATCAGTTAACTTTTACTAGCAGATCCATTGACAATAGGGTGTTTTAATGTTTCTTAAGAATAAAACCATGGAAATATAGAAAAACTGCAGATGTATATAGTGTATAAAATTTTAGTATGAAATAAGACACTCTGCTAGAAATCCAACAGCTCTCCTCTAGTCTTCACCAATCCTGAGAACAGGGTGAATGCGTATAAATGACTTGCGGTGTTATGGGCCCCACTGATGAGTAATGTGTGAATAACTCCTAGGAAGTATGGTGATGGTTTGTAGGTTTTGTTTGGATCACTACCATTTTCAAAATAAATACGTCTGGTCTATCGTTTCTATAATTACTTTTCATAATTCATAGACAAGAGTTATTTCATCTGATGTAATAGTTCCCTGTGACCAATCTGACACAGCCTTGATCACTGGCTTTTCACCATAACTAATATAGGCCTATTATATTGCACATAAGCTTACTTGCAAGGCAACCGTCAGGCACACAGTTATGAAATTACAAATGTGTACAAAAGAATAGTTTCAAAGCAATATTTTGCCCCTCTTAATTGGGTCTAACCAAATAGTGAACATTTCCTATATGTAGGTTTTGTCAGAGATGGGACCAAATCCTAAAACCGTGTTTACTACTGTAATCTGCCATATTCCATGTCATAAAATATCTCTACAGGCTGTAGCACAGTAACAATCCACTATTACATGTCTATATGCTTTAATATATGTTTTCAGTATAAATATCTTAGGTCTACTGCCTTTGTCATATCTTTAAATAATAAATATTTCAGGCCTATGGCCTTCATCATTGGCTTGTTGGGGTAACCCACCTAATCCTGTTGTGTTGAACAGAAACGTCTCCAGAAGGCAAAATGTGAAAATCAAGCACTCTTTCCCAGCAGTAGGCCACAATTTCTGTCAAATCAAACGTTATACTCAACAGAATCAACATATGTGCTGAGCCAAAGCCTCTCTCTCAGTTGTGCTTTTGAAAGCTCTTTTAGCGTTTAACACACAAGGACAGGTTGACAACGGCCCTGTCAAGTCAGACCTAAAAAAATACTTAACATTTTTCTGCTTAAAGACTCTGAAACTGCCTAACAGAGCACTGTGTAGAATATGTCTCTCACTCTGCCTTCGATCACTGAGAGTTAAAGGGTGCTTTGAGGGCTCGTTAGAGTAGCCTCTTGTGTCAACATCTACTTGATGGGCCCTTTAGACAAGCACCTGTTTTTAGGTTTATAAAAAAACATGTTTTGCAGGAAAATTAATGATATGGTACATTTAGCATCCTTCACCATCCAGTGGTATCAGTTGCCTAATCATTAAGGAAATGTACAAGTCTTCTTTGAAGTTCACATATACATTTTACAGAAGGAGTGCAGGAATCTGAAAAAGAAAGGGCCTGATAAATAATGCCTCCTCTTACCCTCCCTTTTATCAACCCTGGAACTAGATATTAATTAATATTTTGCTGTGGACTATACATTGAGTTGCGGGAACCCTTGCTGACCGAATCTTTTACTTAAGTTGGGAATTAGAACAAATTAATTTGACCAGCAGGACAAAGTGCCAAAGACACAAACCATGAAGCTACATTTTAGTGTCTTCTCTCACTTCCAGCATCTGGCCACCAAATAATGCTAATTACGTGCGATCACAAAAAGCAGCCCATCTGAACTACAGAATTCCAGTATTGGCCAGCTGAAGATTTATGACCTCCAGGAACTTTAATTGTGGTACATTGTGACTGGGGCAAACTACCAACTTTTACCTGACTATGCTTCATAGTCAGCTAACCATGAAGGGGAAATAGGTCCTGATTAACCACACCACATACAATAGTTCTAAATTTAACTTTCCCTTTGGTTGTTCCTGAAGAAGTTCTCGTTTTCTCTTTATTGTTTTTCTTGTTAACATACCGGTTTGGAAAATGTAAGGGCCCGATTCACAGAATGAACTTAAGACTAAATCCTAAACTTACTACTATTTGGTATTCACAGAATGCACTTACTACTTTCGGGATTCACAGAGTGAACTTACTACTTTTGGGATTCACAGAATAAACTTACTACTTTCAGTATTCACAGAATAGATTTAAGAGTACTAACTCTAAGTCCGAAATCGGGGCGTAAATTCCGGCCCGGAGGCGGAGCTTACGGCTCGGAGGTGGGATTTTTGTCATGCTGAAATCTCCAACTCTGGGCCGCATGCTCTTCCTCCGGGCCGTAAGCTCCGCCTCCGGGCCGTAAGCTCCGCCCCCGGGCCGTAAGCTCTGCCCCCGGGCCGGAATTTACTCCCCGATTTCGGACTTAGAGTTAGTAGTCTTAAATCTATTCTGTGAATACCGAAAGTAGTAAGTTCACTCTGTGAATACCAAATAGTAGTAAGTTTAGGATTTAGTCTTAAGTTCATTCTGTGAATCGGGCCCTAAGTTCTTTATTTCTTACCTGCATTTATTGGAGGAATGACTCTGCTTGATCGAAGCTACCAAAAGAGAGCAAGGTTTTCCTCACATAAACAAATTGACCTACTAGGATTCATGTTTCTCGTTTTTTATGAGCTCAATCAGAACCCATAGCGAGACTGTGGCAAGTACATCCTTTTGCCTAACAGTTTTGTAGAATTTACATTCTGGAGGCGACTCAGAAGTTGAGGTGCGGCATTCGCTGTGAGTGATGGGTTGGGGAGTGAAAACATCTACTTAAGACTTTATGGTACAGCACCTGGCCTCGATTTAATCTCCTCTGCGACATTGCAATAGTTTTCCAATACCAAACTCTGGGGCATATTATCAAGAACGGCGTTAAAATTATCGGTGCTTTAGCGGCAGGAAACTGCCGCTAAAGCGGCGATAATGACCTTGATAATATGCCCTTGTGAATTCCCTTGGAAGCCCAGGTTCTGGTGTGAACTAGGGCTTCTATGGGAATTCACAAGGGCATATTATCAAGCCCATTATCGCCGCTTTAGTGGCAGTTTCCTGCCGCTAAAGCTGCGATAATTTTAACGCCGTTCTTGATAATATGCCCCTACGTTTTTGGTTTGTTGGAAGAATACAATTACTTCTGTAAGGTAGAGTTGCCCATTTCCGTGATTACCAGTGTATTTCAATAGATGTAGGTCTGCGTGCCACACAGTAAATAAATATAGGAATCAAAAACCTTCATCATTATTTATGAATTATTTTACTTTCATTGCAGTACTGGATTTTACTATTGTAAATCGATTCTGATTGGGAGGTAAGGTTGTCCTTCTGGCCTTTGGCTATTGCCTTTTCCATCCGGTTGCTCATTGGGTCTGTGTTTGTTGGGAGGTATGTAGTAGTAAGGCTTGGTCACAATGCACGTTTCATGTTTGTTTATTCTGTAATCAGTATTGTGCTTTTGTCCATACATTTTTATATCATGTAATGTGTTGCCCAATGGGAAACATTCTCGTAACATTTTTGTTATTTTACCAACTTAAGAATTGTCTGTTTGAAAATAAATCTGGCTTACACCTGTTGTGTCCTTAGCTAAACACATTGGGGCAGATTTACAAGCCCCTTGCGCCTCTTTTGCGCCGCCATTGCATCACTTTTGTGACGCAGCGGCGGCGCAAAAGATGCACCATGGTGCGGGGTATTAACAACGTGACGTATCTGGGAGATGCATCACGTTGTAAAGCCCTGCGTCATAAGGAGGCGTTTTGGCAAAGGGGGGGGGGGGGCATCCTGTGCAGGAACGCCTCCTAAAAGTGGCTGATTTCACTCAGTCACTTTTAGGCCAATGCTGCATCAAAACCCTGCGCCTGCTTGAAGCAGGGGTAAGGATTGACGCAGCATTTGAAGGATAGGGCACCCTAGAGCCTTCCTGGAGCTGCGTCGCACTGGCGACGCAACTCCAGCAATGCGCCACTTTTACGGCACAGATGCTTGGCGCATCTGTGCCGTTTTTGCCTCAAGGTGCGCCGCATTGTAAATGCGGCGCATCCATTGTGGCGGAGAATAAGTGGCGCATCTCTGCTGAGATGCAGGGATGCGCCACTTATTGTAAATATGCCCCATTAGGTCTGTCTGCTCCGACCTTAACTCTTACTCCATCTCTACATAAATATTGTTATAGCAATGTTCCTTACCGGCCACTGTGTTACCTCTATGTTGTGCAAACCTCCTAGTCTGAGAGCGAAGTAGAGTGTACCTTTCATAATTAGTCTACATGAATGAGAATATATGGAAAGGTCCTTTACTGGAAAGTTAGCACATTGAGTATCAGCTCTCTACTCTGCTAGTTGTCTACAGTCCTAACATGATGGTCATACCTGTGCACTTCTTCTACGACTGTCGCCAGGCACTCTGCGTAGTTATTGACACGCCTTTCTTTGAGCTCCTCCGTCTGTTTGAGAAATGCATCATCGAAGTAGATGTGTGCCTCAAAATCAAACCTTTCCTTGTTGGACCTTCCATTTTTAGGCCTGTATTTATCTAGTCTTAAATCAAAGAAGAAAGCAGTGAAACACAAATGAGCACAAAATAAAGAACGCACCTTTAATCTGTGAACATTGTGAAGGGGTGGCCCAACATAACAGTCACTACATAAAACATATTAACTGTTACTTCATATTGAATATAATTCCTGCACCTCATAAATACATTCCGACCCATTGTATGCGTACATACAAATATTACAGTATAGCTGTCAATTTGTCCAGGTATGTGTTTGATGAGCTGATTCAGTCCGGTTTTGTTTTTTCTGGAACCAAGTGGAAAAAACACGATTGTAAGTACCCAGAATTCAAAGAAAAAACCTGAACGGGAGCAGTGTATTGCACATGGACCTTGGAAACGTGGCAGAGCTTTCACAGTTTAAACAAAGCCACTATACTGCCATCATTAATACCATATTAATGTTTTGACATTTCATTTCTGCCAATTCATCCTTCTGTGCACCTAACACACTACTCGCTTTCATCTGGCGCAATTAAGACACATTTGCACAAGAATGGCTGAGCTGCTAAAATTACCCTGTTTTTCCTAATACAATATTTTACACATTCAAACACAAAAGAAAAGAACAGTGTTGGCCTCAGGACAATCGCACTGGTGATAGTTCAATTAAGGTAAGGCAATAGTGCTCCCCCTCTCACAGTTCCACTGCTCAGAAACCACCAGAGATGTACAAAACCGTTTTACAGAGGGAACACTTAATATCTAGCGAGTCTTTCCGTAAAAATCCAGAGCAGTTCAAAACACTGTTTTCGTCTTCTGATCTATGGATGAGGAGGGCGCCATAATTAGATTTTTCATAAAGAACATCGGGGCATATTACCAACAACTAGCGATAATTATCGCTATGTTGGCTTAGCGGCAATATTTTTATCGCCGTGCTGCGGCGATTTTTATCTCTTAGGAACCTTGCTATTATCAAGGTTTATCTCCCAAGCGATAAAAATCGGCCGAAATGCATGAATATCGCTGAAAAGTCAGCGATATTCATGCATTACCGAGCTAATGCTCTTAGCCATGTTATCCACCTACCATTGGATAACATGGCTAAGAACTGCTCAGGGGCAGGTGTTAGCTGTTGGAGATATTTGCGCTTAGCGCGAATATCTCCAAAAAATTGGTAATAGGAGATAGCGATGTTAGCGACTGTTTCCAGTCGCTAACATCTTGGCATGCCCACTTTGCATGTCATTAGTGATACATTTCACTGACATGCAAAGCGGGGCACAAGATGGTCGCTATCTCCTACTAGCTGTCGCTAACTGGTTTTAGCGACAGCTAGGTAATAGGGAGATAATTTTATCTCCGCTTTCTTGGCTTTTAAAGCCAAAAAAGCGGAGATAAACCCCCTTGATAATATGCCCCATCTTTATTTATTTTCATCAATACTGTACACTTCCAGCCAGCCCAGTAAACGTGTTTCATCCTGTCAAGGACTTCATCAGGGTTTGCAAATTGGCTTGCAGTGATCCAGAATAGGCTAGTTCTTGCATATGTAAAAGCAATGAGTTTCTCCCTAGTGGTCTCTGTCGAGTAATGGCCAAGAGGCATACAATAGCGGCAATGCTGGGTGTAGGTCATTGCTTTTAAATACACAAGGACTAGCCTACTCTGGATCACCACAGGTACATATGCAAACCCTGATGAAGTCCTTGACAGGACAAAATGCGTTGGCTGGGCTGGCTGGAAGTGTACAGAACTTATTAACACACATAAAGATGTTCTTGGTGAAAAATCTAATTATGGTTTCCTTCTCATATATGGATCAGAAGAAGAAAACTATGTTTTGAACTGTTCTGAATTTTTATGGAAAGACTATCACTAGATAATGAGTGATCCCTCTATAGAAAGGATTTTTACAATATATTACAGATGCCTTTTATTCCTAACTGTCAAAAACAGCTCGTCCGTATGGGCAGAGGGACCACACCTCCCCCACCTTTTTCTGGGGAAGGAGAGTGTCTGTCAGGCTGAGCAAAGGTCGACCTGACAGACGGTAGTGGTTGGTAATTTTGGCAGGGAGGGAGGCAGGCGGGCCCCACATATACACTCACTCATTCACACCTAAACATTCACAAACATGCACACACACACACACACATGCCCATTCACAACATTCACTCAAAACAAGTTCATCCATTCATACATACACGCACACACTCACCAAACATCCAAAAATATGAGCCTTGTAGCTCCTGGAGAGGAAAGCCTTGGCGGTCTCAGGAAGGTTTGGACAGCTGCCTTCCCTCATTGCCTGACTTCCCTCTCTCATCACAGATGGTGATGGGGTCAGTGAGACTGCTGACCCCACCCCACTCTGTGACGAGGTGTCACTGAATCGATCAAGGGAAAACAACACTGCCCCTGCGCTATACAATATTGATAATTGATTATTTAGTGTAAAGAATGTCAATTCTATAAATGGAAAAAAACAATAGAACAACACCCAATTCAGTTGGACATTTGAACAATTGGCGAACAGGCTTGACAAAATAGAGGTGTAGATAAGATCCGTTGTTGGTGTGATAATTTTGTTTATTGTTCCTATATGTAGGCCAACACGTGTTTCATCGCAGGGAAACAGACTGCGAATCTTCAGGGCCTAATGGGTGAGGGGCATAACCACCTCGGTCTGATGCGTGATAAGGAATCCTGTGTTTGGAGTTTCAAAATATACGTGACCGCAAACTCCAAGAGACCTGATGAGTCTCAATTGTTTCGCAAAAATATATTAACCGGGAGGAGAGGATAAACAGGTTACTTCCAAATGGTGACGCTGTTTATTACGAGACAAGGCGGGTACACCTCATCGTTAGTATTCTCCCTCTTGTATTTCCCGGCGCCGTTTGCCTATATTGACTATTCAATTCTCTTATCCTTACCTTGCGGGCACTCTGGCTGTGCGCCTTGAAATTCTGGAACACCTAAAAAAACCTCCTAGTTGTCCACTGAATCGATCAACCCTGGGCATTTTAGGGCTTAAAACCGAAGCACCCAGGACCAAGGCAATCAGTGACACTCCCCCTCGTCATGAGGGGGAGGGCCTCAGGGCACTTTTATCTGGCTAAGGAGGTCATGCCCACATGGGTTGTGTAATCCTCAGCCTGGCAAAGTTCAGCCCATGCAGCCAGGTGCCAGTGCATTTAGCGCATGTCTAGCTCCCTGCTGCCTGAACTGAACAGGAAGAGTGCCTGTCAGGCTGACCTTTGCTCTACCTGACAGATTATCTTCTCCTGCTGAAAAGGTGAAGGGGTATGAGTCCTCTGCCGATATAGATGGATCGAAGATGCAACAGAAATGCTTCTTGGTCAGGTCAGGCAGCTAGGAGCTAAACATGCGCTAGATGCGCATACGCTTGGCGTCTAAGCTGAACTTTGCTAGTCTGAGGATTTCACAGTCTTGTGGGCATAACCTCCTCAGTCTAGCAAAAGTGCCTTGTGGCCCTCCCCCTCATAACAAGGGGGAGTGTCACTGGTTGCCTCAGACCTGGGTGCTTCAGTTTTAAGCCCTGAAATGCCCAGGGTCAAGTGTCAATCAGTGACACCACGTTACAGAATGTGGTAGGGTCAGCAGCCTCACTGACCCCATCTTACTCTGGGACGAGTCAGCAACTGATGCCTTCCCTCCTGGGACCTCTGAGGCTTTCCTATCCAGGAGCTACAGGGCAGGGACATTTTATGTTTTTGAAAGTTTGGCGTGTGCATGCATGTATGTTTGAATGAATGAATTTGTTCTGAATGGGTGTAATATACTTGCCAACTTACAAAATAATTTCACAGTGTGAGGCGGGGTGGGGCTTTGAAGGAGGATAGGCATGGGGCCGAGAGCTACCTAAGAGGCACTCTGCCCCTCATCAAGTCCCCTATCCCTTCATAAAAGAACTAAAAAACAAAATTCATCAAGGCTATCGGTGATATCCTGGGTTGTTTTCACACCTTTTAATGGACATCGGCAGCTTACTCCTAAAATGAGCTGGAAATCTGTTGTTTACAGTGGTTTTCAGCTTGTTTTCCCTGCTACCATGTGATTTTGGCTCCAAACCTGGTCACAGTGTGAAGGGAGCCACAATTGTGTGACACACAGTGACACTATGTGAGTTGGCAAGTAGGATGTGTGTGTGTGCACATTTACTAGAAACCATGAATAACTGTGCAATGCGCCTATTGTGAAAAGTTACATTTGTCTATCAAATGCAATTTTATATACAAGCACGGGCATTTTGCTTTGCCACTACTTTTTCGGACTAGTTTACATCATTTGTAGGCGGGATGATGGAATTTTGCACTGACATTCAAGGAATACATTGGCCAATGTTTACGAAAGTTCGCCTGGCACTCCTACGAAGCAACCTAATTTAGCACTGCTCACGCAGGCTTTCATAATGGTGAGTACATTGGCACCAATGGGGGGGGTTTACTAACATTTTGCACTGGCTTAACGTCATAAAAATGATGCAAACCGGCACAAAATGTTTTTTTTATTATGTACTTTTCAGCGTAAAACTTGTTTTGCGCTGGAAATTAACTATAAGTTACACAAGGCAACACAAAGCTCTGATATACATTACTTAGCGTCAAGGGGGCATTACATTGGTGTTCCCAAGCAACTATCCTCACTTTTTTATGCAAAGCCTTATCTTCCAAAAATATGAGACAGGGTTTGACGTAAAAAAGAAACGTCTTTTGAAACCAGGCATTAAAAGGAGAAATGTTGTCATTTCTCTGTATTATTCCAATTGTGCACGTGTGCTGTACTGTACAGCACACACATACAAAGTAGGAACGGTTGTAAATGTGGACTAGACATCGTAGTTTGTACTTGAAGGGAACCCTTCCAGTACAAAACCCATGCTAATTTTGCACCGGCACTAGGGAGAGGGGATGAGAGAGTCATAGCTCTGTAGATATAGTGCTCGTCTGTTCCTTCCCTGTCATGTAACGCAGCACAGCATTTTTGACTGCTGTTCTGCGTTGGGTGATACATTGGTAAATTTGCCCCTAAATGTGCATCACATTGCATTGCATGAGTGCCCATGCACAACTTCAGAAAACGCATGCCTCTTGTCTTTGTGCTGCTGCAACAGTGCCACAACGTTAGGAGGTAATATTTGTCCTTGCCAGAGGATGCAAATGTTATTTCAATACTTAACACGTGAAATGTATGTGATTCTAAACTGTTGACAGTTTAATCTATGTGGCAACACAAAAAGGCACCCCTGGGTCAAGAGTGAGAAAAGGAGTGCAGGGCAATCCCCTTTAAAAACGGTTTCCGTCACCCATCAGTGGGTGGCATGCTTCATCGTTGGGTAACCTCCTCGCACTGTGAACCTAGTCGCAATGCGGGCTACAACCCCCTCTCTGAGAGGGAGGAGCTCAAGGATGTTTTATGATATGGTCAAGAGGTATTCTACCGGCATGAGGAGTTCATCATGAAGGGTTTGGGCGCTACCTCGCGTGAGGCGCCACTAGTTCACCCGACTATGCGGGGAAGCCGCTGAACAGCAGACCTCGTGATTGGTTCAAAAACCTACTAGCTGGTTGTATGCTTTTTAACCACAAACTAAATTTGGTATGCCTTTTTGACTCACCTTATTTTGCACTTCTTTGGTCCTGAAGAAAGCCATTTCACCTCCAAGGAGGGCATTACGGCTAAAACATGTTGACCAGTTAGAGACTACAACGGGTTGAATCTTCCTGCCATA
This sequence comes from Lissotriton helveticus, assembly GCF_964261635.1. Taxonomy (NCBI): domain Eukaryota; kingdom Metazoa; phylum Chordata; class Amphibia; order Caudata; family Salamandridae; genus Lissotriton; species Lissotriton helveticus. Next base: position 1,070,072,001 of record NC_136067.1, on the reverse strand, counting down.
GCACACACTTTTTTAATCCTGACCTCTGGATGTCCCATTAAAGTTTGTCCTGACATACCAGGGAGTTAGTTTTAACCTCAATTTCACCTTGATTTTACACTCTCTCCACACCGACTCATCTAAATGTTTCAGAATGCCTCTTGACCATATCATACAACATCCCTGAGCTCCTCCCTCTCAGAGTGGGGGTTGTAGACTACACTGCTACTAGGTTTGCAGTGCAAGGAGGTTACCCAATGATGAAGCATACCACCAACGGGAGGGGGAGGGAAACCATCCTTTAAAAGGGATCTCCCTGCACTCCTTTTTTACTCGTGACTCAGGGGTGCTTTTTTGTGTTTCCATATTTAATTAGAGGGGAGTTGCCCCTTCTTGGTTATTAAACCTCCTCAGGCCTCTTTTATGTGTACTGAGTTTAATTTATGTAACAGCGGGTATTTTCTTTTATGTATAGTCAACATATTCGAGATAGGTATTCCGAACCAGCTTCTTCAGTCCTCATACAGTAGAAATGCCCTTCTGTGTACTGATGTCAGAACAATTGCCGTGCATAAAAACTGCAATTTACAAAATTATATTTAAAATCAATACTTAGAGTCGAAAAAAATGATTAACTAATGCATTTTCTGAAATGGAGAGCATCCAAGCTCATTGTCATAGTTCAATTTAACGTATTCATGCAAGTCAAAAATAAAATGTAACACATATTTTATGTTCTCTTTAATTAATTATGCACAAATTGGAAAAATTATATTAACACTGCCTCAGCATAAATAAAAAGTTTAATTTGAAATAATGATTTACTTTAGAAAGTGGATATGAACTAGACATTTATCATTACATTTCCCTTTTCAAATGAAATCACTTCTACTAGTTGTTCTTTGGAATAAGCAAAAGTTGCCACCCACTCCCAATGTTTACAGCTACGCTTCCGATGATTATAATTATGGAATGGTTATGTTTACTTGTATTTCTCCAATCTTCAGCAATTACCTTTTATTGATGCAGAGTTAATCTATTCTCACAATCTTTATGTACGCTTTTGACTGGACTATAAATCCCTTATTTTGAGTTTAGTGGCGGGGCCACTGTTTCTCTGACAAGGCAAAGTCAATGTGCATGAGTGACTGTGCGCTCTAGTCAGAGTACTGATGGTCAGGTTCACCATAGTAGAGTGACGGTTGTTTTTGGTCTTTGCATACGCCATCGCTGTTTGCTATTTCTCCACTGGTGGGCTGGTACAGAAGGTTAGTTTAGTGGCCCATTGTCTGTCATACCTAGAGTTATTTGCCGCCATTCTGTGACATTTGAGCCATTGTGATAGAGGATTGCAAAGATGGACTTAAACATGTAAGGCAGACAGATGCACATAATTAACCGAATATCGACCTGCGGCTTTTCCCACAAAGCTCCCCAGACCATCAAAGAAACCATTTACCACTCGCATGACAGACCTTTTGCTTATCCTAAAAAAGTACCAGTCTTGGTAGGCAGAAAAATCCCTCTTTTCTTAGACATTGACGATGAAATCCACAAGAGGTGAATGACCTGTGGGATACAGTCAGTTCTGTCTCTATCCGGTCCCACTAACATGCAATTGTGGCAGGTGGTGGGCTACCAGGCCCCTCAGCTTTATTCCCTTAGCGGAGAAGTTGTGAAATAATCCCGCAGTAGTTATTATGTTATAAATATGTTACACAGCTGATAGAACAAAGATGCTTGTGGAGTCCTCTCTAGGCATCCAAAATTTAGTATGCAAGTAACAATGTATCCCACATATGAAGTCCTACTAGGTGACAGAGGATGGTCATCCAAGGGTAATGGCAGGTCTGTTCTAACTGACTCATTCTTCTAAAACTTAAAAAAAATCTAGTAAATGTTCCGTAGGCTGTCACTGCACTGGTCCAACAGAACCAGATAGTAGAGCACAGAAGCCGAAAGAGTATATTTAAATGTAACAGTTGCTAAACTGTATGTTAAACTCCATGCCTCTTCAAACAACAGACGATGTTGGAGGTGAAGAGGGCATAAACATGTTTGCAAACACACAAGTTCCTTGAAGCACTTTACATTTTCCTCTATGTCAAATGAAGAGGTTCATAAATTTTAGCATGCAAGTTAAGATATGGCATTAAAGGGAAACCAATACAACACATAGTAAATGCTGCAACAGCTACAATTCAACATGAAAAGCAAAATTACTACATGATCCCAATCATTACCTAGTCGATAGACGCACATTTAAGAGCTAGTAGTTGATTAATGTTGATTGTTGTAAAATGCAATGTAAAACTATAATAACTTATGTACAACAATGTGGAAGATCGATTGTACCTACAGCATAATATAGAGTTTTACTGATGAATACATAGACACATGTAGAATGACAACCTCACTCCAGGTTGTTACATAAGTATTTGTAATAGAATTACTTTACACAGTCTCTGGATATAAGGGGCATTTCACAAATATACATATATGTAGTATCTTCAAAGTGATGCATTTTTAATTTCTAAACTTGTTTTTAGACCTATTTTTTCTTTGACTGAATGTTGCATAAAAGTCTTTAACCTATTGAAATATTAATGGCAATTACACAAACGTGAATGTACATTCAATTCACAGAGCATGCATCATTTTTGGAAGGTTTGCAACATTCACAACATTAAAAAATAGGGAATTGTTTTTCCAATAATACAATAACATGGAGTATGTAGTTCATGTAAAGTAAACATGTGCTGATGTAGTGACTGACTTAAGTTTGAAATGATGTAGATTAAATATTAAAAAGGTGAGGTCCCATTTAACGTAGTAAGAGTGCAATGTTGTAAAATGCACTCCAAATACTGTCAAAGAAACACCTTCTACTTTTTGGTGCATGCCCCATTTAAGAAGATACCACAAAAGGGACATGACTGTCATACAAATTTGTCCTGTGTATTGTTTTTACTTGCAGGAAATGGCAGTCCTGCCAAGTACCACGAATCAGGTGTTAGACTAACGTATGCGCTGTAACTGAGTGTGTGTGGCCACGCCAGGCAGCTGGCAGCGGCAGCTCACGCCTGAGGCCTGTGCCAGCTGCTCATGCAGGCTTGGGCCACTCCCAGCAGCTGAGCAGGATCACAGACTGTGCTGCTACAATGTATTGTTTTGCATTCATGATTCCTACAGCGCCGCTGAGTCACTACAGCCTGACCTCACGACCCAGCTGGGGGTGTAGTGCCCAATAGCTACTACAGAGACATCCAGGCGTGGCCTGCCTAGTCAGGTTGCGTGTTACTGACACTTGCTCCGTTGGGGAGGGGATGTCATGTCACGTCTTGCTGCCTGCCAGAGCATGGGGATTGTCAGTGATGTGAGGAAGCTGAGGTGACAGTCAGTGCAGCTGCTCACTGCCTGTTTGCAGGTAGCAGCAATTATGGTGCTTAGCTAGCTCCCAGCACTGATTTCCGCACCTGCAGCCCGCCCACCTGCTGTGGACCCCGGTGCTAAATTATTCTATCTATGGCCGCCAGCAAATTATTTTTGGGTGTCTGCGACAGAGCAAGGGAGAGTGAGCGTTGTAGCCGGTGACTGGTCACTAGTCACCGTCATAGACTAGTTGCAGTTCTAGCCGCCAGCGAGGAGAGTAGAGGAGTGAGACAGTAAGTAGTCTACCCACCCAGCCACACTTGACTTCAAGTAGTTGTCACTTAACTTTCAGTGTTATTATAACACAATGTAATAATGATCAAATTAAATTTTAATGTCAGAGTGCGCGCGCCTATTGGGGAACTTTAATCCAACGGCCCACTTACCCAATGAATAGTACGTACGCCAACATTAATGCAGACTAGTAGAGGTAGGTGACACAAGCAGACAGCGAGCCAGTTGGACAGGGTTTTGCCGCCAAACTCATAAACGACCCCAGTCTCTGAAATGGAAGTCAAAAATTCTCTGGTGGGCAAGGCAACAGGTTGTCACCAAGATAGGCTACACAAGGCCACATAGCCGTTGAAGGAGGAACTGGTGAAGCTGCTGACTTTTGGCAGGAAAGCTCTGAGTGGGATAATATTAAAATTTGCAACCAAGGAAAGTCCCACGTGGGCCGGATACTTTTGGCGCCTTCACCCAGTGAAGAGTTCTATGTTTTGACTTAGTGCCTGATGTAGAGTTTGGCGGATGGGTTACTCCATCACAAACGTGATGGATATCACATCCGCTGTATTACAGGTGCCATTTGATATAATGCATTCATATTGCAGTGAATGGAATATCTGTCACGTTTGTGATGGAGTAACTCATCCGCCGAACCCTGAATCAGGCCTAGACACTTTTATGTAGATCGGATTCCTCCAGTGGGGCAAGACTGTAAGCTGTAGCTGAAAGAGCTCCACGAGGCTGGATACCCTCTACAAAACGTCATGCTGAAATGGATTTGCTGCTGCAGAAGAGCTATGTGCGGAAGTATCCTGAATCTTTGTCCCAGCTGCAGCACACCTTGTCGGACTGACTTGGCTGGTTTGTCCCAGTCCTACTGAGGTCTATGGAGCCAAAAAGATTCTAAGTCCCCGGATTTTTAGGTTGCTAGGAGGAGTAAACTTTAACATAGCTATGGTTCCCAGGAACTCCGGTACAGCACTTAGAGTTCAAGACTCACGCCAGCAGAATCCGCCAACAGAGTCCAAGACAGGTCCAGTTAATCAGCTGGGCGGCTCTTAGTTTAACAGATGGTCAGCCAGGTGACCAAGGAAGTCCTGGGTACAATTGGGATCAGAATCTGCCTTTCAGATCTCCTCAGATTTCTTATCAGCGTGTACAGTCCTTATACTGTATTCCACAGGACCAGTAGTGTTCTTAAGAGGGTGCCCAGGCATGTCACATTTATGCCTGGCACTAGATTGTGGGTAGGGTGACTCTGGGGCCCTCCCAAAAAAAAATAAGGAAAAGGTTCCCAGGGGTAACCCTAACCAACTTTCACAGCAGTTTCTTGTGTACCTTACTGCAAATAATCACACAGTGCCCCTCTTTGCCAAATCCTAAATGGTGAAATTCTTCTCTGTTTGTGCAGATTTGTGTGCCCAACCCCATGCCTGGTCATGGAAATGAGATATTTCTCCTATGTGGTCACTTCAAATCAGTTCTGAGGCAGCTCCTCGCCTACTCAGATTGGTGTCTGACTGTTGGAGCAAAAATAGGCCCGCCCAGGTGTCAGCTAACATTTGCCTGTGACAGGGTAGGCCTCTTTGAAGTTAATCAAATTCTTGGCACAGCCGAGATGGTCATCCTGCCAGAGGAACAGAAACACAGATGTAGCCTTACGGCTAGAGTGGTCCACCTCGATGCTGGAGAGCTGGGTTTGAGTCTCGGCAATGACGCTCAACATCCTGTGATTCTAGGCAAATCACATACAGCCTGATTCATCAAAGACCCGTTTTGCGAGTCTATAATAGCGATTCATAAGGAATCGCTATTACAGACTCGCAAAACGGGATTCATGTAGGAATTGCAAAAAGAATTGCGATTCCTACACATTCCTTATTTGCGATTAGCAAATTGCTAATCGCAAATAAGGAATAACTCCCCATTCATTCCTATAGGCCAAAAGGCCCATAGGAATGAATGGGGAGTATTCCTTATTTGCGATTAGCAATTAGCTAATCGCAAATAAGATAGCGATTTAAAGGGTGCCAGGGGTGTCCAAAGGACACCCTGTAGCACCCCTTAAATGCAAATTGAAACAGGTGTTGCGCACACACATGTCCAAAGGACATGTGTGTGTGCAACATGCAACTTAGAAAAATGCTTTTAAAAGCATTTTTCTAAGTTTTAGCTATTTACCACGAGGTTTGACCTCGCGGTAAATAGCGGGCCGAAATTGCGAATTGGCAATTTTTAAATGGATGATGAATTGCATTTAAGGAATCTCAAATAGAGATTCCTTAAATGTAATTCCTCGCAAAATAGCGAAATCGCCATTACCGATTTTTGCATTTGGGATGATGAATCCCAAATGTAAAAATAGCGCTCGCAAAGGGCCAGATTCTCAGAATCTGGCCCTTTGGGAGCCGATTTCGGCTTGATGAATCAGGCTATTAATCTCCTCGTGCCCAACAAAAACCAAAAGGAATCTGTCCTTCTGGTGCTCATGTAAAGCGCTCTGACACCCGATGTCGCGGGTCTAGTTTGCGCTATATAAAAACTCTAAAAAAAACAAAAAATCTTTGTCTTGCTCTGTGAACAGTTTTCTTACTTCATCAGGGGGGGCTATTTAGCTGCTAGGGGACAGCTGGAGTTCATACAAATCAAGCTTTAAATTCTGTTGTGTGACCAGCGAGACACAGATCAAAGTAACGAAAGGCCATAAAGAACAATTTAATCTGCCCCAGTGGTCCCCTCACTGAAACTAGCATAGTAGGTGATTCACTGCACCATTAACCAGTGGTTGCGATCAACCAGTCTGCATTTTACTAATGCACTGTTCCTAGTGCAGACGCATGTTTGCGTCTCACTGGGGTAGTGCACTTTTACCCATCGAGGGCACAGTCCCTGCCAGCATCAAGCCTACCCAATTAAGAGTGTACGGATTGGGACTGTGTTGAATTTAGGTTAGAACCTACAGACCATTGGCTGATTACTATTAAAACATGTAGACCAATCTTATAATATAAAATCACGTTCTCACCCATTAAGGTAGCGTTTGCCAGTAGTACACTATTTGATGGCACCTGAAGCCCCTCATTCTGAACGGATTTGCAATATCCAGCATAAAAACAGGTAGAGAAATTACCTTTGCCACATAGTTGTGGTATTGTCTACGTAGTATCCACGTTTATCTCATCAAAATAGGTAATAAGATGCACTTCCCATCTTAACCACACCTAAAACATTTTGATATTTGTGCTGTTGTTTTCTTCCTGCACAAATTCCTCCAAGAGGACTTTTAGTGGGGGTGCACGTGCAGTGTATGCCCGCCTCAGAATCTGATATCGGCACAAGCCCCCTTTGCATTTACTCACAATTTCTATGGTACTCAGAATGAGGAACGTACATGTTATAAGTAAACCTCGCACAAGATTTGAATGGCCTCTGGTCCACTGTGGTATTTTAGAGAACTGACAAAATAAATAACGAATATGGATGTTTGTCCCAAGTGATGCATAGATCCTTCCCTCCTCATGTTTTTCTTACACCTATATATATATTACCTACTGGCGATAGCCAGTAGGTATATATAGTTAGGATTTTTTCTCTATGGGATTTCTGAAAATTCTATGTCTAATACCTTTGGCGTTTGTGGACGGAATTGGCTGAAATTTTCAGGAAAATGGCACATTTTGTTTCTGAGCAGCCCCTGAAAATTTTGGGGGGTTTCGTCAAGGGGGGGCCGAGAAAAAAGGGGGGTCCCAAAACGTGTTTTTAACATTGAGTTTTCCATAGGGCGGTTGGACTCACTTTTAGCTCGAACGGCTGAATGGATTTCCACAAAACTTGGCAAAATTGTAGGGACTGGTAGCCCGATGTGCCTTTGCTATGTCTCAAGATATATGCTCCAGTGGTTTTTACGAAAATTAACTTTGAAAAATATATATTGGGCTACATTGGGCTATATATATGTTAGAGCCCAAATGTAGCCCAATGTAGCCCAATGTAGCCCAAAGATGGCCACCAGAGACAAAAAAAAGAAATATCAGCCAGATGTAGCCCAACTATAGCCCAGTGACAGAATGTCCCAGAGTGTTCTAAAGAACAACTAGAGCGCTAACAGTCTTACTTATGACAAAAGTATGGCACACCTGAAGTCATCTTGATTGGAATAAAGTGTTAACACTTAAAACATTTAATTTGCAAAGGAACAAAATGAGGGGTTTCATTTTGCCATTGAAATGTTATATATATATCTATATATATATATATCTATTACCTACTGGCGGTCGCCAGTAGGTATATATAGTTAGGATTTTTTCTCTATGGGATTTTTGAAAATTCTATGTCTAATAACTTTGGCGTTTGTGGACGGAATTGGCAGAAATTTTCAGGAAAATGGAACGTTTTGTTGCTGAGCAGCCCCTGAAAATTTGGGGGGGTTTCGTCAAGGGGGGGGCGAGAAAAAAGGGGGGTCCCAAAACGCGTTTTTCCCATGTTAATTTCCATAGGGCGGTTGGCCTCACTTTCAGCCCGAACGGCTGAATGGATTTGCACGAAACTTGGCAAAATTGTAGGGACTGTTAGCCCGATGTGCCTTTGCTAGGTCTCAATATATGTGCTCCAGTGGATTTTGATAAATTAACGTTCAAAAAAATATATATATCTGTAACAGCGCTCCGGGTAGCGCTCCGGTTCGCGTACTTGACGCGTAACGGAACTTCGCGAAGCGAAGCTGATTGGCTCTCCGGTGTCTGTCAACATTCTAAACAGTCCGGAGCGGCCGCCATCTTGTCTCTCAGTAGGATCGAGAGACAAGAGGAGGCCAAAACAAAGGGGGAAATGACCATAAGGGGGCATAGTAGATCCTCCCTGACCCCCTAGGTTTGATGTGGAGGCTTTAAAAGGACCCCGCGGGCAAAAGAAAAACAAAAAAAAACATTTTTTTTGTGTGGGGAGCGCCCGGTACGCTTTTGTGCAATGGGCGGTGGTAATCTAAATGATGAGGGGGGGGGGGGGCAGCGTTCAAAGCACATCAGCGTGCATAAACACGAAAATGTTTTTATCTACCACGTACTTGACTTATCTCTCTGAGATGCATTCCCTTGTGTTTCGGCAATGGTAGTCTGTTCATTACATAGATCGCCCGAGGGCGGTAGTACAGACTGCGCGTAGGAAAGGGTCAAAAGCCAGGGGTATAGGAGTATGTAACAAGCGAGCCATTTAATTGAAAAAACTAAACGTGACAAACGGTTGCAGGATCAGTGAAGGTTGATTTTATAATTGAAAGTATAACAGGATCAGTTACAATAAAATCGTCCATACGCACACCATGGGCGAGTATCATGGGTAACATTACTTCGAAGCTTTATTAATACAATAATCAATAATGAAAAATCGACATCAATAGGGTTGTCCGTATTCCCAGTCAGTACCCTTCCCCGCCCGCCATGTGCACAAAGACCGCATACATCCCCCATAACGTCAAGGCTAAGTAACTAGAACGTCATAAGGAGTTGCAAGTCGCTCCCATACTGGCGCCATTTTGGTCGAGGCCAGGCAGGTCCAGAGTATAGTTCAATGTCTCCAATAAGTAGCGGCAGGACCAGAATCCCTTTCGGCAGTTCTGGCTTCGTCATTACGAGCACTAGAAAACAAGACATTCTGGGCAATACCACCCTTGACGCAGCCCTTTATTCTACAAGATGGTGTCTTTCAAAAGCCAGGGGTATAGGAGTATGTAACAAGTGAGCCATTTAATTGAAAAAACGAAACGTGACAAACGGTTGCAGGATCAGTGAAGGTTGATTTTATAATTGAAAGTAGAACAGGATCAGTTACAATAAAATCGTCCATACGCACACCATGGGCGAGTATCATGGCTAACATTACTTCGAAGCTTTATTAATACAATAATCAATATTGAAAAATCGACATCAATAGGGTTGTCCGTATTCCCAGTCAGTACCCTTCCCCGCCCGCCATGTGCACAAAGACCGCATACATCCCCCATAACGTCAAGGCTAAGTAACTAGAACGTCATAAGGAGTTGCAAGTCGCTCCCATACTGGCGCCATTTTGGTCGAGGCCAGGCAGGTCCAGAGTATAGTTCAATCTCTCTAATAAGTAGCGGCAGGACCAGAATCCCTTTCGGCAGTTCTGGCTTCGTCATTACGAGCACTAGAAAACAAGACATTCTGGGCAATACCACCCTTGACGCAGCCCTTTATGCTACAAGATGGTGTCTTCCATTCAGAAAATATTGTTGGCAGCATTTTGAAAGGAAAGATAAACGGCCGTTCTCCTAGTGAGTCTCACATTGTTACATTTATGAAGAATGTTGAAGAGTAGTATGTTGAAAATCTGAAGCCATCGTTCTACAAACTCTCAACCAGCCTTGGATGGAAAAATCCTGAAGAATGTACAAACTGAAAACCAGTTTTTGTCTGCATAGCATCAGCAGCAACACTTGAGTCAGCTTTGTGTGAAGCCGCCATCTTGATCCAATCAATACCGTCCTCCCGCACACATTCAGGGACCAGGCCGCATTGCGAGGGCACCGCAGGACGTGTCTTCAGGTCAAACGGATTGTGGGACAAGGTCCAGAATGGAAGAGTCACCAAAAGGCAAAAAGTTCCGCCGGACCCCGGGAGCCGGCCGCCTATGGCGGGGGCGATCTCAGGCCACACCAGGGCAACAAGACTTGGGGAGGGGGCAGGAGCCAAGCGCCCTCCGAGTCCGCGCCACCACACCGCCCCTCGGGGGCCTCCGTCAAGCGGCTCAGGGAGGCACCGCAGGCAGCGGTTCTTCAGATCAGTGGCTCTCACCGGCAAGGCTCCCCTCCGTCAGCAGCGATCGTTGGCGCTGTGGTTGCGGCCGGAGGCCCCGCCTAGTCAACGCCCCGTCCTCTCCATGTCGTAGGCCGCAAGAGTGGGTGCAATTCAGCCGGATGGCGGGTGAGACGCTGTAGCCGCAGGAGCAGGCGAAACTCAACCGGCCGAGTGAGGCACTGTGCCGCAAGAGCGGGCGCAACTCAGCTGGCCGAGTGAAGCGCTGGGGTGCAGCTGAGGAACCTCCACCTGGGGAGGTGGGGGAGGCTCGTTTGCGCCGCCTCTCCCTCCCAGTGCACCCCACACCGTCTCCTGGCGCAGGTATATGTGATGGTCGGACCAGGGCACCGCAGGACGTGTCTTCAGGTCAAACGGATTGTGGGGCAAGGTCCAGAATGGAAGAGTCACCAAAAGGCAAAAAGTTCCGCCGGATCCCGGGAGCCGGCCACCTATGTCGGGGGCGATCTCAGGCCACACCAGGGCAACAAGACTTGGGGAGGGGGCAGGAGCCAAGCGCCCCCTCCAAGTCCGCGCCACCACACCGCCCCTCGGGGGCCTCCGTCAAGCGGCTCAGGGAGGCACCGCAGGCAGCGGTTCTTCAGATCATTGGCTCTCACCGGCAAGGCTCCCCTCCGTCAGCAGCGATCGTTGGCGCTGTGGTTGCGGCCGGAGGCCCCGCCTAGTCAACGCCCCGGCCTCTCCATGTCGTAGGCCGCAAGAGTGGGTGCAATTCAGCCGGATGGCGGGTGAGACGCTGTAGCCGCAAAAGCGGGCGCAACTCAGCTGGCCGAGCGAGGCACTGTGCCGCAAGAGGGGGCGCAACTCAGTTGGCCGAGTGAAGCGCTGGGGTGCAGCTGAGGAACCTCCACCTGGGGAGGTGGGGGAGGCTCATTCGCGCCGCCTCTCCCTCCCAGTGCACCCCACGCCGTCTCCTGGCGCAGGTATATGTGATGGTCGGACCAGGCAATAAGAGGGGGGGGGTCATCAGCAAGGCATTCAACCCCCCCAACTGTGGCTCGCTGGATGCCACCTCAGGGAAGGACAGTACATCAACATCGTGGCCGTGGTGCTTCCGGGCCATCCACCCAACGACCTCTTCGGCCGATGGCTGCCAGCAAGGCCCCGCCCTATACGTGCCGGGGGCCTCGTCTTCCGGATGGGCCTAGCCGCGGACCTGCTGCACAAGGAGGGACAGGAACAGCGTCATGCATTTGGATCGATGTTGCAGCAGGCTGCCATGTAAATAGTTATTTAATAAAACGTTTTACCCTGTTACTTTGCTGGTGTGTTGTATATATTTATAATATTTGCATAGGGTTTGTCGTTATTTTGGGCGGGGTGGGTGGCGGAGCCGAGCTGTCTTGCAGCCATCATGGCGTCGAGCTCGGTTCCTCTCACTAGTTTCATATTTCTCATGAGGGGTTGCTCCTAATGTTTCTATTTTAGTGAGGTCAAAAAGTGATCCCATCAGTGGCCTTCTGATTTTGCTCGAATCCTTTTGTTTTTTCTAACGATTTTTATGTTATAGTTTGCTAGCACGATACAGCGGCTAGTCCGCATTTTATATATATGTCCTTTTTATTAGGGGTGTCCTCCGGTGGAGTTGGATGATCTACCTCTAATAAACGGTCCGGGTTGAACCAACTACCAACAAATTTTTTATTTTTTTTTATCGATTTGTATAGCGCCTGGTGACCCAAGGGCATCCCCGCGCTGTAAGGAGATTGTTTATCCTGTAAGGAGAGGGAGGGAGGAGGAACAGTTATTTCGGGAATAGGTGCGTTTTCAGTTTTTTGCGAAAGGTCAGGTAGCTGGCTTCCAGTCTGAGGGTGCGTGGGAGGGAATTCCATCTCACGGCCGCTTGCACCGAGAATCGTCGGCCTCCGGTGCGGGTCCTTTTGAATTTGGGGATGTTGGCCAGGTGCTCACTGTCTGAACGGAGGGATATGGATGCTTTGTAGGGGGTGACCAGGCTGCTGAGGATAGTAGGGCCAGATCCGTTGATAAGTTTGTGTGTTGTACACATGGCTTTGAATTCCACCCTTTGGTGAACAGGGAGCCAGTGCAAGGCCTTGAGGGCTGGTTTTGCTGATACTCTCGAAGGAAGGTTCGTGAGCAGACGGGCCGCAGCGTTCTGTGTCCGCTGTAGTCTAGTCAGGGTGGCCTCTGGAGCGCCCAGGTAGACCATATTGCAGTAGTCAAGACGGGACAATACTAGCCCCTGGATAAGAAGTTTCCTAGAGGGAGGTGGTAGTAATGGGAGGATCTTGCGGGTGGTGCGCATGAGCCCAAAACAGGTGCCAGCAGTTTTGGCGGCTTGCGTCTTCATGGTGAGCTCCGGTTCGAGCCATACTCCAAGGGTTTTGATTTCACGCTTCGGGGAAGGGATTTCTCTGAATACGTCGGGCCAGACTGTTGGGGGGATGGTTGCCCATTGTTTTCCCAGGAGCATCACTTCGGTCTTAGACCCATTTAATTTTAGTGATGAATCACTCATCCAGCTGTGTATTTGGGTAAGGCAGTTCGCCAGTTTCTCCGGGTGGTCGGCTAGTTGGGATAGAGAGACGACCAGTTGAGTGTCATCAGCGTAGCTTACCATTTTTATGTTAAATGGTGTCACCACGTCTTCCAGGGGAGCCATATATGCGTTAAAAAGCGTCGGGCTCAGGGAAGATCCCTGAGGGACCCCGCTTGTGAGGGGGAGGGTGGCTGAGTGGTAGATGCCGTCCCATACCTGGAACGTGCGTCCGGTGAGGAAGGATTCTGTCCAACTAAGTGCCGTCCCGGTGATCCCTGCTGCCGCGAGCCGATGGAGGAGGACACGGTGGTTGACTGTGTCGAAGGCTGCGCTGAGATCCAGGAGGATCACTGCCACTGACCCTCCTGAATCCAGTATGCGCCTTGCCTCCTCGATGACGGTGAGGAGGGCAGTATCTGTGCCATGGCCCGGGCGGAAACCAGTTTGGGATTCCCGTAAGATGTTGTTTGTTTCAAAGAACTGGGACAATTGTCTGTTGACCAGTTTCTCAGCTAGCTTGCTGATTGCCGGTAGGAGAGAAATTGGACGATAGTTTCCCATGTCTGCTGGATCGAGCTGTGGTTTTTTAAGGAGTGCTTTTACCACCGCGCTCTTCCAGCTGGCAGGGACAGATCCCTGGGTAAGTGAGCTATTAATGAGCTCCGTGACCGTGGGAACGATGACAGGGGCCACGGTTTTGAGGAATCTGATGGGAGCCGCATCAAGTGGTGAACCACTTCTCATTTTGGTCATGGTTCGCTCGACTTCCAGACATGTTACTGGCCTGAATGTCTCAAGTTGAGGACGAGGATGACTTTCGGTTTGACTGGGGGGTGTCGGATTGTCCAAGTGGCTGGTGGGCCCGGGAGGGGGGAGGGAAACTAGTATACGGGCGATTTTATCGTTGAAGTACGTGGCTAGGTCATTACTTCGGTCCACCGACGGGACACTGGAGGACGGGGAATGGGGTACTTTGAGCAGCTCCTTTACGATTATGAAGGATTCCCTGGCTGAATTAGAAGATTCTGTAATCCGCGTGTCATAGTGGGAGGCTTTGGCATCCCTGATGGCATCTTTGTAGAGTCTGACTGTATTGTGGTATGCTTCCTTGCTGGAGTGCTGCCAGTCTTTCCTCCAAAGCCGTTCGGCTCTTTTACAGTTTTTACGGAGGAGTCGGAGGTCAGTGGTATACCACGGGGCGGACCCAGGTTTTCCGTTTTTATCCTCCCTAGTTCTTAGTGGGAGTACGGAGTCCAGGGAGGTGGTGATCCACTCTCTGAAATTGCTGTCAGCGACAGCCGGATCGTCTGCGCGTGCCGGGCTGGTGTTTTTAAGAATGCTGGCCCACTCTTCGGTAGGAAGTCTGGACCAGGTCCTGTCCCTGATGTAGGTGGGCGGTTTTTGAGGTTTCCTGAAGAAACCTGGCAGTAGGAAGGAAATTAGGAAATGGTCTGTCCAGGGTAAGGGGGAGGCATCCTTCACTTGCATCGATGTAGTGTTAGTGAACACTGGGTCCAGCAGGTGACCCTTGGTATGAGTGGGTCCGGAATTAAGAAAGTAGATGTCAAGTGCTGCCAGATCAGCGATCAGGTCAGCTGCTGTCTGGTCGGTAGGGTCATCGAGATGGATGTTAAGATCTCCTATTATCAGGAAATTCGATATGGAGTGGGCCAGGGTTGCTACAGTGTCCAGGAGAGCGCTCGCGAAAGGGCCTGGATGCCCGGGAGGGCGGTAGACAAGGACTCCTGTCAGAGAGTTGGTCGAGTCTAGCTTGATTGTAAATTGCAGGCTTTCAGAGTCAGGGATCTGTGCATCCTCAGATTTGCAAAGAAGGTGGTCCCGGTGGATGATGGCGACACCGCCACCTCGGCCTAGGGGGCGGGGTAGGGACTGAATGAGGAAGCCTGGAGGGGTTGCTAGCACCATGTCTGCCTCAGAATGTGGGGCGAGCCATGTTTCCGTGAGGAAGAGGATATCAATCTTTTGGTCTTCAATGAGGTGGTTGATCTGCGTCGCATGTTTGGGGAGCGAACGGCAGTTAAGTGAGGCCAGTATCAGGGCAGCAGGCTTGTGAGGTTTTATAAGTAATTTGCGTTGTACTGGCTTGCAGAGGGTACAGCGGATGAAGGGTCCATTTAGGTCGTGAGTGTATTTACAAGAGGGGGTGGGGGGTCTGAGACTTAGTAACTCCCGACGTGAGTATCTTACCTTAGGGGCAGCTGTATCCGGCAGGGGTAGTGGCCCTAGGCCCGGTCGTGCGCAGACGGGCGCAGACGGGCTTGCCTTAGGCGCGCCTTCGGCACGCAAACGGCGCTCCCGCTGCGCTCGTCCGCTGCGCTGGTATGGCCGGCACATTTGTAGTCTCTGGGGGTGGGCGTGGCCTCGCAGTGGGCGTGGCTACCGCCTTGGGCGTTTCCTGATTCAGCGCTGGGGTCGCTGTGTCAGGGGTGGTCGGGGGGGTCTGTGAGGGCGCGTTCAGGTCAGCGCTTCCAAGCAGGTGAGCTCTAAGGTCTTTAAAATTCTAACACAAGTGAAAATGGTGCAGTTTTTAAAAACAGATGAAAATACAGTCCTCCGGCTTCCGCCTCAATTCTAACACAAGTGAAAATGGTGCAGTTTTTAAAAACAGATGAAAATACAGTCCTCCGGCTTCCGCCTCAATTCTAGCACAAGTGAAAATGGTGCAGTTTTTTAAAAACAGATGTAAATACAGTCCTCCGGCTTCCGCCTCAATTCTAACACAAGTGAAAATGGTGCAGTTTTTAAAAACAGATGAAAATACAGTCCTCCGGCTTCCGCCTCAATTCTAACACAAGTGAAAATGGTGCAGTTTTTAAAAACAGATGTAAATACAGTCCTCCGGCTTCCGCCTCAGAGGATAACAACAGAAAGATAAAGGTTAAGAGTCAGAGTGAGAGGAAATGCCTTAAAGGGTGTTTAAATAAATCTGTCAAGAAGTGGGTGGTATTAAAAGTAGCATAGAAAATGGGTAGGTAGTGAATATATATAAGAAAGATATAGAAGGAAATAGAGGATAGGAAGTAGGAAGATGGAAAATGATTATTACAAAGGAGAATAATATTCAGTGCTCCAGTCAAAGATGGCCGTAACTATTATTAAGTCCTTTTTCGATTTCTATTAGTCCATTAGGCATGAGGGACAACAACAATAAGTCCATTTTCGATTTCTATTACTCTAATTAGGCGAGTAGGACCACAACACCAGGATAGGGGAGGGAAGGCAAAATGGAAGTAAAAATGAAGTAAAAATGATTGTTAATGATTAGTGGGGACAAAATGGGCGCCACATGTTTTGAGAACACGTCGGAATTAGGTAGTTTGTAGTGAAACTCAACATCAATTTACAATTATGAAAGTTCGGGCTTAATAGTATTGAGCAGAATCTTGGCAAATACAGTGAAATATTGAAAAAAAAAATCAAATGTTGACGTCTTCGGCGGCAGCCATTATAGGGTCGGGCAAGTCGAACTTTGATTACCTAGCTAATTAATTTTGCTGGTATGAGGAAACAATACATAAAAATAATTCAACAGTTCCCAGACCAGCTTTCGGGTTGCACCTCTGACCCACCGCAGATTGTCACCTTAACTGTACAGCGAGCCTAATTCTGTATGGTGCTCGATAGAATAGGCTTGTGCCGGAGTTGTTTACATCACTCCCAACAGCAGGGGGTGTCTGCGTTGACTGGGTGACCCAACGGACAAAACCAGGATCCACCGGGCCAAAGGGAAATGGCAGGGGCCCAAAACAGAGTTTAAACCACAGTCGGACCGGAGCCTCAACCCGACCCTGGGAGCAGGGGGGGAGGGACAGAACAAGCCGCTAAAGATTGGCAAATGGCAAGCGGCTCGCGGTGGCTCCCGCGATGCGTGGCTGTCTGTCGCAAGGAGGGGGGAGGCAGAAGAGCCGAGACTCACCTTTCCGTCCGCGGCCCCAATGCAGCCTAGAATCCCCTCACAAACGTCAAAGAGGGAAAAAGAAGCGGGTCTTGGTCCGGGGAGCAACCAGCGCAAGCAGGGGGCGGAGCGCCGTAACTCCGGTTCGCCGGACCCAGACAAGTTAGGCAAGGCACCGGTGCAGGCATGGACAGCAGGCGAACCGAGCGCCCAATGTCGAAGCAGGTAGACGCCCCGGAGGTCAAGAGTGGTGATCATGTGCAGTTAGACATGCGATGGCGTTCTGGTGGGAGTGTGTTTTGACAATGGTCCATGAATCCTGTTATATCGTGAGTAAGTCTTTATGTAGCTGCGATCTCCGCATTGCCCTAGTAGTATACATGCTGCTTCGCTATGCTTCCGCCAGCGCTGCCATTTGTAGCTGGATTATAGTGAGCTCAGCCGGGTATTAATTACATATTCTGCTGGTTATGACTTTCTAAGGTGCCACAATGTCACTCCTGCCGTGTACATGGGCGCCGCCATCTTGGTGCAGTATTTTGCCTCCTTCGCGCCGAGTAAATGCTGCGCTGTACCGTATTTCAGTTTGTGCCTATAGCGGTACCGAGCCTTTCCCCAGTATTGTTGGGTATCGCTACCTTCTCATGCCCACATTTATTTCAGTAGCGATGTAGGCAGCACTGGGAGTCGCGGAGATCTATGGCTCGGAAGCCGCCATCTTACCCGCCCTCCGTGTGGTCGTCTCGGCAGCTTCTATCATGCCGTTCTGCTGTACTTGGTAACTCTACCACATTTTATCGGCAGGCGAGGCTTCCCTGGTTATTCCGACATCGATTCCCGTCGATGAGATGATTAGCACCGTCGTATTCACACTTTTATCTCCCGATCTTTGGTCCGTCCGGCGGAGCTGCTTTACAATGCAGCCATCCCGCAGTGCGCCCCCATAGCAAATGGGGCAGAGATAGGCATGACGGGTTACAAAGGGGACAAAAGTCTGCACTACCTATCCTTCACTATCCGCAAAGACTAAACAGAGTATTGCGACTCTGTGCTTATTTGTGAATAGAGAATCACCCAAAGAGAACCAATTCCGAACGATCATAGGCTATTGGCAGTGGGCAGAGAGGCCATGACACACAAAATGGCTGTCACTTACGTGCATGATGGGGCCTAAAAGGGACAATATGGCATGGCCACTGTTTCGCGACTTTTACTTTACTTTCAACAGTGGCTGTGGTGAACGTAAATGAACGCCGCTTATGTATACCTAATTTTAGTTATTTTCCACAAAAAAGCTTTTGATATTTTCTATTAAAAAACCTTTGAAATTCACTGAAAAAACCATAGGTTATAGACCATATATAGTTAGGAATTAGCATTTACAAAACCTTATTTTACTCACACAAAACCATTGAAATTCCATATATAGTTAGTTGCACTAACTATATATCGCGCACCCGCAATCCACTGCTGATGATGTCACATATTACATCATTCATGACATGGTCAGTGACATCACTGATGACATCACTGATGACATCTCAAATGACATCACTGATGACATCTCATTTGACATTAATGGTCACATCACTGATGATATCATTCATGTGACAATACAATGCATCTCCTCACACTTTAATATAACCTCTGTTACACCCAGTGTTAAATACAGAATATAATTTTTTAAACCATTGACACACCAATACTAGTTACTACATACGCACTCACTGATTCCTATGTCTACACACACATTCACTCATTCACCCATACAATCATTCATACATACAATCACTCATCTTTACAACACTATCATATGCACTCATACACCTATACAGACACTCACACTCTGCCACTCATCCATGGAGTTACTCACACACCTAGTCAGTCCTGTAAAGAATCAATCACACTTCCATTTTCTATTTTTTCCATTTTCCATTTAAGCATAGAGTACCTTACATTTTCAAACATATACTAACACATACTTACTCTCTTATACAATCATTGATACAAGTACACATTGATCTGCAAAGAGTCACACACCTCCAAGCCAGCCACACACACACTCAGTCTCCCATACAAATACTTGAGCAATCAATCAATAACCCATATAGTTACTCATATAGCTACTGATCAACACATGCAGCAGTTTACAGAACAACAGACATAATGATGCACTAATTAAGACAGTTTAGTCACTAACCCATGCACTCAGTGAGACACATTTAATCACTCACTCATACAGTCAGTCACGCACCTACTAAATCCTTCATCCAGACACTTATACATCCACTCATTCTTCAATATGTAAGACATATTTTAACTTTACAGAAACATACAGTCACTGGATGTTGTCATCAGTGATGTCATCAGTGATGTCATTTGAGATGTCATCAGTGATGTCATCAGTGATGTCACTGACCATGTCATGAATGATGTAATATGTGACATCATCAGCAGTGGATTGCGGGTGCGCGATATATAGTTAGTGCAACTAACTATATATGGAATTTCAATGGTTTTGTGTGAGTAAAATAAGGTTTTGTAAATGCTAATTCCTAACTATATATGGTCTATAACCTATGGTTTTTTCAGTGAATATATATATATATAGAACCACCGAATCAGCCAGTGTGGAGATACATCCCACTTAAAAGAAATGTTGGGCCTAAAGTATTAAAGTGAAAAATTAACTCTAGAAAGACACTGTAGTCTGAAGGTGTGTGCTGTAACACAGAGAGGGGCAGATTTACAAGCCCCTAGCGCCACTTTTGCGTCACTTTTCCCATGTTAAAAGTGACGCAAAAGTGGCCCAAGGGGCTTGTAAATCTGCCCCAGAGTCCTTGCCAAACTAATGAAAAATCATTAGAGAGGCATTGCAGAATGGTGAGAGCGGGCTGCTGTCTTAGAAACACACAAGGCCTCAACAATGGCTCCATTGCTAGGGGAGAGAAGTGCCAAGACAGCAAAAAGTAATGTCACCTAGGGTACTGAAAATGATTGCACTGGAGCTGACGAGCACTCTAAACTTTCTTGTAACTTTTGATTTCTGTGCTATGCTTTTTAGGTCCGTAGTTAGGCATGACTTTTAAGATTTAACCCAAAATTATAAGTATCGTATACTTACTTATAGAGTCTTTCAGCCAGCTTCTTCAACCATTCGTATGTTATTGTCTCATTCATATTTTTCTTTGGCCTACTACAGCATTCAGAAGGGTAAATGGGTCAACCGACTTCAGCCATTGACTAAATTGACAGTGAGTGGGAGCATTCTGTCCCTTTCACAAGGAATGCATTCTCACATACAGTAGTTCCCTTCAATGCTAGGTACTACTATGGCAATGTGTGATTTTTGAGACCCAGAACTATTTTTACTTTTAGCCAATGTTTTTTTTAAATTGTAAATTGACGAGGACATGGTAGCTTCCCGAACAACGAAGTTTTGTAAAATCCATGCAAAGAAAAACAAGCAATGACAAAATCAAATGACTGTCAGACTGTTTGGCTTTGCTAATACTTGTGCTTATTTCTCTTCCTTAAAGCCTATTATCATACCAGTCAAGCAAAGATATCGAAGTAGACAAGCCACTGCAAGATTACTACTCTGTCTGCCTCACTGTTTTGTTACTCTTGCATATTACTATTAATGTATATTGCATAATTCTCTATAAAGAATACCAAGTGCTCTGTACCTAAATATTGATGTGATAATCTTCAGCATTTCATCAAACGTCTCATGCCACATTGTTGCACATAGATAAATCTTGACATGTTCTGTGGTGCTGTGAAAAGAAATCACATGCTATGTCAATAGAAGAAAATGCTGTCATAATGTTCTGCAATCACAGAAAACAAAGTGCTAAAATGACAAGTCCCATGACATACACAGTATGTATGAATGTTGAGAGAATGCCCAGCGCTATGGAAACAGTAAATGCACTCTTCATAGAGAAACCCTGGCATCAAAAAGACCAAATGAAATACAATATATACAGAGAATCAGAAAGATGGACCAAACTTCATGCTAGCGAAAATACATATTAGAACATTGGATTGTTGAGCTCAAGGCTTCTAATGGCTGGTAGAAGCCCGGAGCCTCTACATTTCAATGTGTGACCCTTGACCCAGCTTGCAGGTCAGGTCACCCCCCTGCTGCCGGACAGCTCCACCAGCTAAATGCTCGCCTCTGGACCTTTGCGCGAGTTCGCGCCCGTTGCCTGCCACGGATCACCGCCGTGACCGTGGTCAGACTTGTGGTCTGCTTGCATCCTTTCTTGGTCTGTATTGTGTAATTCTTGTGCCTGTATTGTATATCTCTTATGCCTTTTTTCCCCGCTTTCGCTCTAGTAGGATTTTTTTTCCCTCTGCTATTCCCGCTCTTCTCGCCACTGCCCCTGAGACCATGCCCCCTCGCCGCCCCGCTCCCGCCTCCCAGCTGATCCTCCCTCCCTCCACTCCTTATATGGGGGCCGCTGCCCGACAACAGGAGTGACCCTAGACCCTTCTTGCAGGTCAGGTCACCCCCCTGCTGCCGGACAGCTCCACCAGCTAAGTGCTCGCCTCTGGACCTTTGCGCGAGTTCGCGCCCGCTGCCTGCCTCGGATCACCGCCGTGACCGTGGACAGACACACTTTCTTGGTCTGTATTGTGTAATTCTTGTGCCTGTATTGTATATCTCTTGTGCCTTTTTGCTCCGCTTTTGCTCTAGTCGCCCCCACCCCCATTTTTTTCTCCCTGCTTTTCCCGCTCTTCTCGCCGCTGCCCCTGAGGCCGCGCCCCCTCGCCACCCCGCTCCCGCCTCCCAGCTGCTCCTCCCTCCCTCCACTCCTTATATGGCGGCCGCAGCTCAGACGTGCAGCGGGCGCTCCGAAGGCGCGCCATAGGCCCGTCAAGAGCAAGCCCGTCTGCGCCCGTCCGCGCCTGGACCACCCCCAGCGCCAGAACCCCTGGACCTTGCCCCCTCCACGATGTCAGACTCCGATACAACGGCAACTCCCTCTACGCCCTCAACACCGGCCAAGACCACCGCTGCTTCCAGGCTGCCCCAAAACGCACCCACGGACCCTTCTCCTGCCACACCTGCAACTTCACATGTGACAGAACCACTAAACCCCCAAGGACCAAACCCAACCACCTCCGCTGCATACTCCTGAACACCCGCTCCGCACACAAACACGCCGTCGAGCTCTGGGACCTGCTCGACACCTCCGCCCCCGTCGTGGCCTTCCTGACCGAGACCTGGTGGAACGACTCCTCGGCACCCGACATCGCCATAGCCACCACGGACAGCTACAAGATCTCCCGCAGAGACCGCACCAACGGGATGGGAGGAGGATTGGGGAACATCCATTACAACGCGGGTTTTACACCACAGTGCCATTACAACGAGGGTTTTACAATGCAAGCCGTTACCACGACTTGCGCTGGAGGGCGCTCTAGACTAAGGAATAGTAGATTTACTATTCCAACACCTTCCCTACTGTACGTAGGCTATTGTTGGAATAGTAAATCTTACTATTCCTATGTCCGCACCCTACAGCGCAAGTCGTGGTAATGACTTGCATTGTAAAACCCTTGTTGTAATGATACTGCAGTGTAAAACCCGCGTTGTACCGTCGTACATCCGGAGGATTAGCCATCGTCCACAAGTCCACCCTCCAGGTCTGCACCCACGCAGACGACTCCCTCAACTCCGCTGAACACCTTCACTTCCGGACCCAGACCGACCCCAACACCACCCTCAGAGGGACACTCATCTACAGACTCCCAGGACCCCGGGCCCCCTTCAGCGACTCCGTTGCCAACCTGGCAAGCACCCACGCACTTGCTTCCACGAACTACATCCTCCTTGGGGACCTGAACTTTCACCTTGAGAACAACAACAACGCCAACTCTGCCACCCTGATCGCCAACCTCGCCAACCTCGGCCTCCGGCAACTCGTCACCGAACGCACCCACGCCGCCGGCCACACGCTCGACCCCATCTTCTCCTCAAGCACCCGCGTAGCATTCAACCACACCACCGAACTCCACTGGACCGACCACCGATGCATACACTTCACCTTCAAGAAACCAAACACTCACCACCGCACCCACCAGCTCCCCCACCGCTGCTGGAGCAAGGTCACGGAAGACCAGCTGACCTCCACCCTCACCCAGAACCCACCCGCCGACCCGACCAACACAGACGCCGCTGCACGAAACTTCAGAAAATGGATCGACGACTGCACCAACGCCCTCGCCCAGATAAAGAAACCCTCCAACAACCACCCCAGCAGGAAAGCTGCCTGGTTCACCGAAAAACTCCAGACCTCCAAGCGTACATGCCGGAAGCTAGAGAAGAAATGGCTCCACGACCACAGACCAGACAGCCATGCAGCCCACAAGGATGCCATCCGCAGACATCACCACCTCATCAGAACAGCCAAGAGAGCATCCTTGAAAACACGACTGGACAACAACGCACACGACAGCAGTGAACTCTTCAACATAGTTAAGGAACTCCCCAACTCCAGCGCCAATACCAACGGCATCCCGCCTCGCAAGATCTGTGCGACTCACTGGCCACCTTCTTCCATCGCAAGATCGCCGACATTCACGACAGCTTCAATTTCCCCATCCACTTCGACCGCAACAGACCCCACCCCGAACACCATATGCACCAACCCGCTGACATCCTGGTCCCACGTCAACGACGAAGAAACAAGCAAGATCATGAACTCCATCCATTCAGGATCTCCGTCAGACCCCTGCCCACACCACATTTTAAACAAAGCCGATGTAATCATCGCACCCCAACTACGGAAGGTCATCAACACATCCTTTGACACAGCAACATTCCCGTAGAGCTGGAAGCACTCTGAAATCAACGCCCTCCTCAATAAGCCCAAGGCGGACCCCAAAGAGCTCAAGAACTTCTGGCCCATCTCCCTGCTCCCCTTCCCGGTGAAGGTCATCGAGAAAATCGCCAACATACAGCTGACCCACCACCTCGAGGACAACAACATCCTAAATCCATCCCAGTCCGATTCAGACAAAACCACAGCACCGAGACAGCCCTCGTCGCCGCCACAGATGACATCCGTCGCCACCTAGACAACGGCGAAACTTCAGCCCTCATCCTCCTGGACCTGTCAGCCGCTTTCGACATGGTCTGCCACCACACACTAAGAAATCACCTCCAAGAAGCCGGAATCCAGAGAAGGCCCTGGACTGGACCACGTCCTTCCTCTCCGGTAGAACCCAGCGAGTCCGCCTCCCACCCTTCCGATCCGAAGCCACCAACATTATCTGCGGCGTACCACAGGGCTCATCCCTCCGCCCGACCCTGTTCAATGTCTACATGGCCCCCCTCGCACAAGTGGCCCGCCAGCACTGAACATCATCTCCTATGCCGACGACACCCAGCTCATCCTCTCCTGCACCAGAGACCCGCGCACTGCCAAAACCAACCTCCACGAGGGCATGAAGGCCGTAACCGAGTGGATGAGGAGCAGCTGTCTGAAACTGTACTCGGACAAGATGGAGGTCCTCATCCTAGGCCATACCCGCTCTGCGTGGGACGACTCCTGGTGGCCAAGGACACTGGGAACATCCCCAACACCCACGGACCACGCACGCAACCTAGGATTCATCCTCGACTCATCTGCTACATCACCCTCCGCATGCTTTGCAGGATCTACAAGTGGATCCCGACCAAAACAAGAAGAACTGTGACCCAAGCCTTCGACAGCAGCAGGCTGGACTACGGCAACGCGCTCTACGCAGGACTTCCAGCCAAACACCTACAACGACTACAACGCATCCGAAACGCCTCCACCCGACTGATCCTCAACGTCCCCCGCCGCAGCCACTTCTCCTCCCACTTAAGAGACCTGCACTGGCTTCCCGTCAACAAGAGGATCGCCTTCAAGCTCCTCACCCACGCACACAAAGCACTCCACAACACCGGACCAGCCTACCTCAACAACAGATTCAACTTTTACACCGCCACCTCCCCTCGACCAGCCTCACCCTTGCTGCCGTCCCGCGCATTCAACTAACCACCTCCGGTGGCAGATCCTTCTCCTTCCTCGCCGCCAAGACCTGGAACACCCTCCCCACCCATCTACGGCAGACCCAAGACCTGGTCACCTTCAGAAGGCTCCTCAAGACCTGGCTCTTCGAGCAGTAGCAGCACCCCCTCCCTTCAGCGCCTTGAGACCCTCACGGGTAAGTAGCGCGCTTTACAAATTCTCTGATTGATTGAATGTTTGTTCACAGAAAGGCCTCAGGGAGCCCAAGGGGATTTCATCCCCTTCGGGCTTCATGAGGCATTTATTTTACAAAATAGAATATTAAGCTCTCTAGGGGTGCAATGTTCTAATGGCGTTAGTGCCCTCCATGGTGGGCTCTACCGAAAATTAAAGAACTTCTCCGCTGTTAAAGGCCTGAACCAAAGAGCGGGCCTTTAATAGCTGGTATAGCCCGCTATGTTGGGCTCTTAGGCTATATTAGACCAAATAGAACGCCTTGCAAAGAATACTGGGTAACATTTACTAATGTTTGACACAACACAGCGTAGCAACCAAAGTTGCTGTGCTGCTTTGTGCTGAGGGGAGCAGATTAAAAGGAAACCATATGTAATAAGATACTGTCCTGTTTCCTCTCCTCCTGTGCTGGTGCACTGAAGGCTGTCTGTCATGTGCCAATGCACATACCCTTCCACTACAAGCCATGGGTGTGTGCTTTCTGTCAAGCACAGTTTTGTGCTTGAAAGGGGAAGTTCCAGTGTTGTAATTTGGCAGCAACTAGGTTAGCATTTAGCTCAGCTACACGAACTTTCACCGTTAACTTGACCAAACGTGCGGGGCCATTTTGTATTTACTGGCTTCCATTTTGTATGTACATGCGGCCTCGTGGTCAGCATGCCCTTTTGTCCTTCCTCTGTACCAATGACCATTTACCTTGCCCAGCAACAGGCTATTTTTAGCACTGGTCAAGCTCACGCATGCACATTTGAACATTTAGGGTAATGAGCCGTCACCTCTTAGGAATGTTCTCCAAACTGACCAGTGGTACTAAACTCCTCCCACATGCTGGCTGTGTTCCAAAAATGCCCTTATATGTACCTAAACTGTGAAAAGAGTATACCGCCTACCTTTTTATTACTGTTAAACTTGTATAAAAGAGGTCGCGCACCGATGTTCGGTGTGATACTTCTTGCATTACCGAAGGGTGCTGTAGGAATGTACCACCACCCCATGGGGTCTTAATAAACTTGTTCTTTGCATTTTCCAGTTTCCGTGCCAACCTCTATTCTATGGTGTTCGAGAGTTTTTGCAGAGTATGTAGACCTGACGAAACCCAATACCACAAATTGGCGACCACGAAGGGACTCATCGGCGACTCGGATGCCCGAAGGAGAGGTCGCGACCGAGGCTTGGAAACTCGCCATGGACGCGTACGCTGCCACTGAGTGACCCGAGTCTTGGCATCCACGGTGTTTTTTTCCTTTCCTTCTGACTCGACCTTCCAGGTGGCGCCGGTCCTCGACTGAGATCCTGATCGGTTGGATTGTCGTGCAGTGCCTGTTTGGCTAATTCGTCTACGGAACTTGGCAGTTGTAACCTGGACGTTTGAGAATATTTGGTAAGCTTGTGATACTGACACTTACTGTGGCTTTTTGAATTTGTTTGAGTTAGCTAACATTTGGACCTATGATTTGAGTTATATGTGGAGTGCACCTCACATAGACAGGTATGTAGAGATATTTCTCTGACTTTGTATTTGTTTGAACGGCACACTGTGTATAAAACATATTTAAGTGCCATTTTATGTAATATCGCGTTTTTAGTGATATTTTGACATGCCTGTTCTCAGCACACTCCGAGGAATGTGCTGTCTTGGAAATGGTACCAGTTATCGATTAAATGAATCTCAGCCGGCTCCCCCAGAGGGGACACCTAATCGTGAAATGTATATAAAATTTGGCCTTCCTCCCATTATGTACAGTACATTATGGCACAAATATACCAAAACTGATCGTGAATTGCAATGGCCACTACATGGGTCGTTTGATCTACGAAAGGTTCAGTATGTGGAGCAGTGTTTGTTTCAGCGCAGGTCTAGACAGGATATGTTTGATTGTGTGCGTATGTGGGAGAAAGCGGTGCGTGAACGAATGAAGCGTGAACAAGCCTTGGCGGACAAAGAGCAGCGAAAGGCTGCTCGTGATAAAGCTTTACAGATGCAGGAAAAAGAATTGCAGGAACAGAAAGAAAGAGAGACTCGAGAGCGTAATTTGCAGGTTAATGGGCAGTTTCCTATTCGACGTCCTCTTTATCCTGTCCTTACTAACGAATCAGATGATTTTTCATTATTAGACCGTTGCCCGCCTCCGTATGTTCCGCCTACGGCGCCGGATGAGGACTCGGACGAGGAGGATCAGAATAATCAGCGTACCAGGTTAACTGCTGAGCGGACCACGGAATTGCGCTCGCTTGCTCGTAAACTTAATACAAATTCCATAACTGTTTCAGAGATTGATGGTCTCATGAGTGCGTGGTCTGAAAAGGAGCGATTGTATTTTCTAGATCATTTTGCAGATGAAGTTGTCGAACGGTTTAGGCGGCATTCACCTGAGATGGAACCTAAAGTTATATTAGTTGGTCGTGAGACTTTTCGTAAAGGTTTTTTTGTTCTTGCAGATGCGGATGAGTTTTTCCAGCGGTTGGTTAAGCTGCGGGATGAGGCGACGCGGCTACGAACGGAGAAAAAGGCATCGGGTTCGTCTACGTCTGGATCAACGGAAGTATCCAACGAGTGCCCTATCTTTGAAACAGATAATAGCGCTGCAGTTAATGTCATGCCTATGCCAGAAGCTGCGCCTTTATATGTCCCTCCTAAAGGGCAAGGCACAGATGATGATAAGATGTCTAAAGATGCGAAGGGATATTTTGTATATAATTGGGTTTATACGCCATGGAATAGAACAGAAGTTATGGCGCTCAAGAATGCTTTGCCTGACCCCCGTAAAAATCCAGCAGCTTTCTATGAAGGTGTGGAAGGTGCTATTTTTTCGTGTGTTATGACATTAGTCGATATTGATCTTCTCTTTGGGTTGATACTGCCTCCTGATATGTGGAGGGCGATTCGTAAGTTTGATGATCGAGCGATTCTAGGTGCAGATTGGAAGGAGTTAGTCCGAGCTGATTTAGATGGAGAACCTGTGTGTAAGCCATGTCAATTGACTTTAGATCTCCCTGTGGCTATCTTGAATAAATTAAAAACGCTTGTTCCTCCTAAGAAAATTGACTGGACGATGTTGGCTTCTTGCAAACAGAAGCCGGATGAACCGGTCTCTGATTTCTTTTCACGTTTCGAGGAAGCATTTCATGATTATAGTGGGCAATCATTAACAGAGGATACGGGCAGGCATTTGTTCATTGATAAGTACGTGGCTAATCTCCTACCGGAGATTGCAAAACGGTTAAAAACTAGTGAAAGTTCATTGACCTTAGCAACCCCTGCTTTTTTTTTAACTATGGCTCAGTATTATGAACTTGGTTATGGTGAAATTGAGTTTCCACCCAATCGCGCACTGTTCACTTGGCGCCCTGGCGCTTTCTGTAGTTTATTCCTTTAATCCTTGTTTAAACCACACTTGTGTTTACTTGCATTAGTTTATCTTTTTATTTCATGTTTATACTTTTTTCATGTTGGTTATAGTTTCATTGTTCAGCATTCACATTACTGTTTAGTAACAAACTTATCTTCACAGTACATTTTTACATTATATTTATACACATTTGCTTGGCACTTATGTTATAATACATTTAATCAACATTTCTTGAGTGAGCCCAATGCATTTCGGCACTCGTGTGTGCCTTCATCAGGGGCAGTCTCTACAAAGGAAAGTAAGAAAGCATAATGTAAGTATCTTTTGTTTAAAGGGGGGTTCTCTGAATGTGTGACCTTGATATGTGCCTACCTGGTTGTTGTTGCTGTGTACCGTTTGAATCCTGTCCTCCAATTTGGCCACTACACTTCTGTTCAAAACACAAGTACAAACCCATATGTAACTGATCCGCATGTTCACATATAATTAATGATGACTAGCCACAAAGTACCCTACATACCTTCAGTGATAGTGTCACGAGTTTCTGAAAAAATAATAAACAACAAATATCTTAACTCCTATATCTAATACACTACATCGATGAACATACCTCGTGCGTTGACAACATACCTCAATCAAATGTGCCTTGAGTCTCTGTAATAAACAAACCAGAACTATTCCTTAGTTACAACTCGAGAACAACTAAAAAATAAAAACGGATCGCGGTAGCTCTCCGTGTTTACCTTGTCTTGCTCTGTGCGTTCTAAATCTAGAAAACCGAAAAGCAACAAAGTCAATCACCCTCATCGCCAGTCTTAAATCGTTTCCGTTCCAACTATAATGTGCTGCCAACATACCTGTGCCAATTCCTTCTGTCGTTATAAACAATTCCCGCAAACCGCTAGGTCGTATGTCTACGCTGGTTACTGTTTATTAATGACCCCGCTGCTCACCGGGACAACACCACGGTGTTAACAACTGTCGACGGACTAGCCCAAAAGTCCTCATATTTGTCAGTGTCCACGAGCGCCATCTTGACAAGATGCACAAACCCCTCGGTACGGTGCAAAGGAACCCGCCGTAACCGTATTCTAATACTGCGAATTAGTTCCTGATCTATTCCCTGTTTATATTTCAGCCGCTCACCTATAAATGTATGAGTGTTGTGATAATTACTCCCGTAGCACAATTCTGTTACAGAACTACTGATCAATTTCGTGAAGCTGTCTGCCAATGATATTGGAGTTTTTTATTTCCTATTCCTATATCCAGCTTGGATGATCCTATTAGTGTGGGTACCAACTTATTCTGCTTTGCTATCAGTTCCATGGGATAATTGTACTTAAAAGGTTTCTGTATTGTTGTCAAAAGTTAGGTCTCGTGTTATGCTAAAGTGGTGTGTTGGTAGAGAACAATGTTTAAGTTTAGTGTGCTCAAACGCATCTTCTGAGATTATGTGATATGTAGACTCATGTTTCAACATGCACTTTTGGGTCACTTATTTTTTACACATTTGGATAATTACAAGTATTACATGATTCACAACTGCTGTATTGCATCACCCTCTTTTGAATAGTTATCATTCATTGTAATTTTAAACATTACACTAGTTAATACTTTATTGTGGAATACCTCTCCCTACTTTTGTATTATTGTTCCTGGTTGTCCCTATAGGAAACATGCTAAGTCATACTTGTCATTAAGACCTGTTGGTATCATGGTATTTAGATATTTGATCCAGAATAATTCACGTTGTAGTAATTTCTGGTGATTGTTTATGTCTTGTTTCAATGGTACTTGTTCCAAAATTTGAAATCTTAATTGCGAAATGCTATGTTTCTCTTGAATCCAATGTTGTACCAGTGGTGAGGTCAAAGAGTTATTGCGAATTCGGCTTTTGTGTTCTGATATTCGCACTTTTATTTTACGCTCGGTCTTGCCAATGTACATTCTTCCGCATGGACACTTGATTCCATACACCACGTTTTGCGTGTTGCAGTCCCTTGTGTGTCTTAAACGTATCTGTTTACCAGTTGTTGGATGAGTGCAGATATCCCCTATAATTGCATTATTACAATTGATGCAATTATGACACCGGATCGTTCCTTTCTTGGTGAGGCCTGTTTCTGGTTGATGTTTGAGTTTCAGTTTCTCTTTTAGATTCAATCCTCTGGTATAAGCGTGTAATGGCAGCTCTTTGAATAATCCATTAAAATCTGGTTCCAGAGATAGCAACTCCCATCTTTTGTTGATGATGCTTCTGATTTTGTATGATTGAGTGGTATATTTTGTTACAAATACCATTCTGTCATTTTGTGTTTTGGGTCGTGGTTGTAATAGTTTCGTTCTATCCATTGTGGATACCTTTTCAATCTGTTCTTGTAGTATAGTGTTGGGATATCCTCTATCCTCATATTTCTGTGCTTGTCTGTTCAGAGTTTTCACACATGTTTGTGTGTTTGAACATATGCGTTTTATACGGATGAATTGGGATAACGGTAAGTTTTTGATCAAGCTCCTTGGATGGAAGCTCGTGTAACTGAGGGCACTGTTTCGATCCGTAGGCTTTGTGTACAATTCCGTGTCAAATCCATCTACGGTTTTGGTAATTCTGACATCAAGGAAATCAATTGTTTCATTGCTTATTTTGTGTGTGAATTGTATTCTTGTCTCCACCTGATTGAGTGTTCTTATTAAGTGTTCTAATTTTTCCTGTGTGTCGTCCCAGATTAAAAAAATGTCATCTATGAAACGGCAGTAAAACTTTACATGTGACCATTCACGCCAGCTCATCAAGTTTTGTGACTCAAACTGAGCCATGAAGGTGTTGGCGTATGCTGGGGCCCCAGCAAAGCCCATGGAAGTTCCAGTCAATTGGGCAAAAAATTTATCTTTCCATGTAAAATAACTGTTGTGAAGACAAAATTTTAATAGTTGCAACAGAAAGATTTTTTTGTCAGTCGGCTTATGAAGGTGACAGACAAAGTAGGACAAGGAAACGCCTTTGCAGATCGCATAGCGAGAGAGACTGCCATGTTGCAAAATATCTCTCTTATGTATGTGGTGAGATCACAGGCTGAGCGATGGCATGATGCTAGAGATGAAATATTAGACATACAAAAATCAGCATCTGAAGCAGAACTTGCAACCTGGGCAACAGAGGGAGTGTTGGATGATGAGGGTTGTTGGCGTAGCAAAGATATGGAGAGATGGAAATTGCCTGCCGCTTATTTGCAAGCAAATGTTCAAATGACACATGGGCTGGCACATGTTGGAGCTCTTGCAATTACCAAATTGCTTACTCGAGTTTGGGAGCATCCTGAGATTGCCAGCACGGCCAAAAGAGTAGTGCAGACCTGTCTGATATGCCTACAGTACAATCCTGCTAAAGGGACTTATACTCCTAAAGGAGGGTTCGTTCCACCTACTGCACCATTTGAAGTACTGCAAATGGATTACATCCAGCTTGAGCGCTGTAATAATCTCAAATATGTCCTAGTGGTGGTGTGTGCCTTCAGCAAATGGATTGAGGCTTACCCCACGAAGGATAATACAGCATTGACAACAGCTAAGGTGTTACTCAGTACTTCCCGCGCTATGGTGTTTGTAAATTTTTGTGGAATGACAATGGTCCTCATTTTGTTGGGAAAGTAGTGGAGCATGTCCTGAAAGGATTAGGAATTAAGCAGAGGTTCCACGCTGTATTCCACCCGCAGTCGGCAGGTCTAGTAGAAAGGTATAATGCGACTCTGAAGCTGAAGCTAGCAAAGATCGTGGCATCCACGTCTTTGAAATGGCTGGACGCTTTACCTTTGGCATTGCTGTCTATTGGATCAGTGCCACATTCCCGATCTGGCCTCACACCCTATGAAGTGGTGTTTGGAAGGCCTATGAACATCTGGGGAGTTCCAAAGCCTCGTTTGATTCATGATGTGCCTTGTTTAATAATGAACGATTATTTGGCACGATTAACAAATGATTTACTTTCCATTCATCAACAGGTTCGAGAAGCGCTCCCCGAAAATTCCATTGGGGAGGCTCACGATCTCCGTCCTGGGGACCACGTTATGGTACGTGAGTTCGAGAGGTCCAGCAGTTTGGAGCCGAGGTGGCGTGGCTCTGAACAGGTATTGCTGGCAACTCGGACGGCTGTGCGAGTCACGAATAAGAAGCGGTGGATACATTCAACCCACTGACGTTTTGTCTCTCCGGATCTGGTGAATCCTGCGGTGCTGTCTGATTATCGAGACATCTTGGATGCAGAGAAGAGCCCAGCTGTTATGCATCACAAGTCGGAGGGAGCCTTCCCGGACCACGCTGTTTTTGGTGGAGCGAAGTATAATCTACGGCCGAGAAAATAGAGGTTTTTTCATTTTTTTTAGACTGGTTGAGTTACCGTTCTGAGGTTTGCGAAAATGGAAGCCGAGAATATCAAGGTGGGAGGGATCAGTTCTGGCTAGTGTAGCGACACCCGTCTTGAATCTCGGAGAAGAAACCAGCGGCTACCTCGGATCTCAGCACTCACTTTTTATTTTTTAGTTCCTTTTTTTTTAAACATTTGTTCTTTATACTATGGCACCTACTACGATGAGAAATAGAAGAATTTTGGGTGCAGTTCTTTTTGTTACGACTATAGTGGTAATAGCAGTAATAGCATGGACTGTAGAACGATTGCTTCCTGCACGAGAATATTTACTGCCTACCACTCCAATTCCATCTGAACATTTCCATTTTACTTTGCCTTATCATGAAGAGAGACATAGACAGACTTACTTGAATAACAGCTTCATTCAAATTCTGCATCATACTCACAACATGACGAACACTTTGAACTATTGGGTATGTGGAATGTTGCCTGGACATCAAAAGAAAGGAGGAACTCCACTTATTCCTCTTCCATTCTCACATAATGGTTCTTGTAATGCTTGGTACACTCTTCTTTTTACCCTAAGATGGCCAACAAAAGGTGGACTACTCTTTCGATTAAACAAAGTGTGCTACAACGATAAAGATGGTTACCCACAAGCAGAAGGAACTAAATTTGAGTGGGAAGAATATCGACCGGACAATGTATCTACACCTCACGTTTTCACTAATCAAAGACTTATAAATATGTCTAGTCCACATGTGATTACGGTTATTGATACTAAGGCTGACCTTTGTGTGAGGAATAAAGGAACAATTCCGGGGGGGAAAAGTGAATGTAATACTACTCTCACATTTGACACACCAAGTGGTATTGCTTTTGTAGCCTCACGAAACACCTACTTTATTTGTGGAAATAAAGGATATCATCGTCTTCCTATTGGGTGGTTAGGAACTTGCTATATATCTTTTGTACTACCCCCTGTATTTATTGCCCCGCCTATGTACCATAATGATTTTGTACTATATCATGATTTTATATTAAATAGGGTTAAGAGAACATTAGAGATTGAAAATGTGGACCAAACAGACACCTCCTTACAGCAATATGTAGATTTTAATTTAGGCTTGTTTTCTTTTGTTGGTGCTGCCTTAAACAGCAGGAAAATAAGACGGCTAACACGTGTTGTGGAAGCTGTCGCTAATGAAACTGCTTCTGCTTTAGGGAACTTAACAGAGGAGCTCCAAATTACTAGAATTGTAACGCTTCAGAACCGAATGGTTCTTGATGTAGTATTGGCTGATCGTGGGGGTGCATGCCGCATTATCGGAAGTAGTTGTTGTGTTTACGTCCCAGACAATTCGCCTTCTGTGCATGATGCTATTTCTAAATTACACAAAATTGCTGCTGAAATTCACCCCGAAAATGGTACATGGACATTCTCTAATTGGTTCTGGACTTTGCTTAGTACCTGGGGTTGGAAATTACTGACTATCCTTTGTATGATTATCGGAATACTCTTTTTCCTTTGTTTATGTATCCAATGTGGCCCTACCCTATGCTCTGTATGTATTACGGCCTGTATCCCATCTAAACGAGCTATTGCCAAAAATGAGCAGATGGTTAACACAGAAGTGATGAAGATAATGATGATTAATATTGATGATGAATATCCTGATTACTTTCATTATGAGGTAGCTTCAGCTAAATGCTAAAAGGGCTGTCTGTCGTAATTTGGCAGCAACTAGGTTAGCATTTAGCTCAGCTACACGAACTTTCACCGTTAACTTGACCAAACGTGTGGGGGCCATTTTGTATTTACTGGCTTCCATTTTGTATGAACATGCGGCCTCGTGGTCAGCATGCCCTTTTGTCCTTCCTCTGTACCAATGACCATTTACCTTGCCCAGCAACAGGCTATTTTTAGCACTGGTCAAAATCACGCATGCGCATTTGAACATTTAGGGTAATGAGCGGTCACCTCTTAGGAATGTTCTCCAAACTGACCAGTGGTACTAAACTCCTCCCACATGCTGGCTGCGTTCCAAAAATGCCCTTATATGTACCTAAACTGTGAAAAGAGTATACCGCCTACATTTTTATTACTGTTAAACTTGTATAAAAGAGGTCGCGCACCGATGTTCGGTGTGATACTTCTTGCATTACCGAAGGGTGCTGTAGGAATGTACCACCACCCCATGGGGTCTTAATAAACTTGTTCTTTGCATTTTCCAGTTTCCATGCCAACTTCTATTCTATGGTGTTCGAGAGTTTTTGCAGAGTATGTAGACCTGGCGAAACCCAATACCACACCAGTACAAAAACTAGACATCAATACTTTTCCCACTTTGTATGTGTGCTGTACAATGCAGCACCAATGAAAAGTTTGCAAAGTATATAGAAATGAGAACATTTCTTCTCTATTATGCCTGCCTCTAAGAGATGTAGTGTTTGGTGCAAATCCCTGTTTACAACAGTTAGTAGATAGGTATCTGCATCTAGACCCATGGATGGGTGCATGCGAATGCCCTTTACCGCTTCCGTCCCTTGCCAACTCCTCCACAGATTAAGGACAAAGCACATAAAGAGTACACACCTTCACTAAATTCCAGATGCACCTAACCTATTAGGAGAGTCCAGTATCTCATGTGTGACATCATAAGTCCAAGTCCTCAAAGTTGGTATATTTAAAATATTACGAAGAAAAAAGAGAAAACTGAAATTTCAAAACTAGAAGATCGGATATAAGTAAGATGTGTGGCACATTTAACTGCAAGATTTTCTTTTAAAAATTGGTTACTAACAAACACAATTTATAGAGCATTAATCACAGTTCACAAAAACCTGCTGAACTGTACATTGTCCATTTCTGGTAAACAACATAAAAGTATTATCGTCATCTTGGAGTGCCAGCTCGTTTCTTTACCTGTAATGATGTTATGTAAAATTATTTCTGATAATTTTTTACTTTCTTGATTTGGAAATAAACTTAATTAAAAAAAATATAATTTACTTTTAAACATTTGTTAAAAAATATAAAAATTACTTAAATTAATTAAGTACACACCTGTTAACCAATATTAATATTAATGTCATAGAAAAACAAATGATAGTAAGGGTAGGAAATTTGTTTTAAAGTGTGTAAAAAGTAAGATTTATGCATTACATTAAAATAAGTATAATTGCGTTAATGTACAATATTTTTTCATTTTGTTGCTTCAAGGTTAATATTAAATGTTTCAAATAATTTTAGATTTATAGTATACTTTCAAATATTTGTTAATTTATATAAATAATACATTTTATTAAATTTCTACGTACTTTCTCATAGGGAGATTCCCACCCCAGTGGTGGACATCTCCACGAGATGTGAAAAGTTACTAGTAGTAATTTTACATTTGTAAATTATGTTGTAGGATGCTCCCCTCTTCATTGTGGGAGGCATGTTTGTTCACACCTAGGTGTAAATCTCCACTAATTAATGGGGAATATAAAAAGAACGGTCAGTCATACTGAGTTGTTGGAACAGAGCATCACATGAGTAGATTTACACATGTATATTTACCCTTGTGAGTTGGACCAATTGTCTTTAGGGCTGTCCACCTCCCAAACTCTTATATACCAGGTATCTAACTCCCAAATCTCCCAATTCCGACCTCCTGAAGTTTACTATAAATGCATATCTGGTCCATATGTATCCCCATAGATATATGCTCTCAGGTTCTATTGTCCCTGACTCATCCTGTATGTCTATGTTTCATGTACTTAACATTTTAGGTATATTGACCATGTTTTAGTGGAGCTTGCCTTCAGTACGGTGAGGTGAGAGCCAAGGAATCTTACAATCCAGACATCTCTTCACATACTCTTCTCTTTCTGTAATGTACAGGTGAAGCATAACCCATATTTACGATGCATTACCCATCGCTATGGTTACAGCTTGAATGCCTCCCTTTGTCTGTGCTTAGTGAAGGTACAAACAAATTTGAATGTCTGGATCCTCAGACCTCATGTTATTTTGTTCTCTTGTCCTCATAATTCAATATCAATCTGAACAGATACATCCCTGACCCAACATTTTTGAGTCCTGTGTCTTCATGTTTCTTTGCCTTTCTCTTCATTTTTAATCATATGGTTAGTTCCTATAGCAACATTCCCCTTATTTAGAGCGTCCTTTATTCCAGATATTCTTTGCTCAAGTGGCTCCCTGGCCAAAATATCTCCTCCGCCCATATGCCCCTCCAACCCAAGGGGGTCATTAGGATGTCGGGCGGTGGCACCAAACTGTGCGGAAAAATGCATTTTTCTGCCCGTGAGCAGCGGAACTCACGTCAGCCATATTAGTATTGCCAAATATAGGCCAATTTCTGTCTGCCGTGGAGCGACGCGCACCACCATCAAAGTGCGCCCATCACCACAGTGGTGGGAGCCAATGGAGACTCACGGGCATGCGGAATGACATCCATCCTGCTCCACAAATTAGGATGCCCCAAACAAGAAGACGCACCGCAGCGGAGACACCGCCCAACCAAAGACGGCGGAGCGCGAAACCAGACTCCCAGTCCACACCACCCTGTCACGACCACCATGGACCCAGCTCTACACGTGCTCCCGGTGCTGTGCCTGCTAGATCATTATCAACTCATGGCCCACCGCGGACGCCCCCACAGGTACGCAACTACACAAATACAATACACAACACACGGGCTGACACAGGGGCCAAATCCACATCAGACACCCTGCTGGTGACAGGAACACATCCACAAGGGCACCCACACATGACCCACCTGCCACCACGTCGCCCCTCCGCATCCGGGACACAGATCTACCGCGATCTTGCAGCAATGTCCCAGTCACGTCACCGCAGCGGTGAACACAAGGGAATACATGTGCACAATGCAGAAGGCAGGGCCAGTCCAAGTCATGGGCAGGGCACAAAGACCTCAGGGACACACCTCCTCCCACCACACATTAGCACTCCCCACGAAGGAACATGCCATGTGCCCATCCTGTGCTCACCCATGCACAACAACAAGCCAGTTCAAACCACACCCTGCACCACACAACAAACAACAAGGGAGACAGCCACAGCAGGAGTGTCAGCACAGGAATACAAACACACAACACAGTAGCACAGGGCCAGGGAAACACACTGTTGTGTATCAATTTGGGACCCTATTGTAAGTTTCCTGATTCATACCCTCATATAGGTATAAATCACCATATCCTTATGTAGGCATAGAAATCATAACCATATTTAGGCATAGCTCATGCAGTCCAAATACGGCAGGGCTACTTCCACTAGTTCCGAAAATCCACAACGATTACTTGGAAAACTCAGCTTCAGCAGCCGGGGACTTCCCCTTGTTTGAATATTGATTTGTCCAAGAACTCATGGAGTTTTCAAAGAACTGAGACTCTTTGATGACGTTATTATGTCCAACTGTACGTCAAACTCGGCACCTTCAAGGTATAAATATGCCCACACTCGCCCAGGCAAACACACAGTGGCTTGAAGCAGTTCGACTATCTACTTGCCCGACGCGCCCTGCTACAGCAAGTGCCGAAGGAAGCCGACCCTCCAGCAGACGCACTGAGAGACACGCTGTCTTTTCTCCTGCCGAGAAATACAGTTCCAGTGTTTCCAAGCTTTGCGGGTTGTTGGGAAATCGAGTTCGAGACCAGCCTTCTCCATTCTAAACTAAGGTACGGAGCTGATTAGACCCTTAGAAAAATCTTGAGCAGATTCTTGGCAAAAGAATACTACATTTATGCTACACCTCACTTACTTCTTCCCTCGTACTAAGCTTAGGTTAGGTACACCGGGGTAGGCGTATTTTAGAAGCAGCAGTTGAGTACTTTTAGCCTCTGTTATTTATGTATGTATTCATATATGGTTTAGGAACCGTACAACGCTCTTACACTATTATTTTATGCTACTATTTATACTGTGCACATTATATTTTACAAACAGTTTTACTATTGTAGCAGTTCATTTCTTATGCTTGAGAAAGAAGACTGTTCAATAAAACATTTTATTGAAAACGCCCGTCTTTCTACTTTCTCTGCACCTCTAGTGAAAAGAAGCATGCACGATTGACTAAGTGAAATATCTGTCTATTGTTTCCATGACTCTGAAGATACGTTTTATCTTGGGGAAACAAAGTTGTCATGTTTATGCGGTTGTCAGAGACTAATCCCTTCTTGTGAATTCGAGAGATTTTCTTGTGACCTCTGAGCTAGCTGGCACACACAATTAATTCTAGTATATTCGATAGAGACCTAGTCGACCTCAGTCCTACGTCTAATCTATAGGATATATTATTCCAATGCGCAGAGCCTATTGGGAATATAGGAACTACACTACAACACACACCACAACACCACCACACTCATGGAAACAAACATGAGTACAAGCACCACATCAACACATACAAGGAACAAACATACACATTGACACACAGCCTACATAGCCACACATATATACCACACACTGACACATACACACCCAAAATGCCAACAGCAATGGAGAACAACAAATCAGCAATCCAAAGTGGGATGTACGCAAATGGAAGGCCATGGAGACACACAACAAGCATGTGCACATCACATGCAAGACAAGTAACACAGAACATCCCCCTCAGATCATCAAACCATACATGGCTGCTACACTCAGTGCAGTCAAACCACGGGCACCACAGTGCAACAACATAGAGAGACAGCAAGGCATACCAGGTAACGGCACAAGGAAGAAAGGAAGGCCTGGAAGTCAAACTGGGAACAGCCACACATGCATACAACCACCTTACAGAAGTACACCAGCAGCACAACACACAGGGCCCATTGACATACTCCATGACTGACAAACACGAGGAGGAATGTACACACATACCCCCCTCACACCAGCAGCACACAACACCAGTGCCACATACACTGAAGGCTGCCAATACTTGCCAGTCCATACACACACACACACACACACACAAACAAACATACACCCTGGGTGCAGCCACAAACATCACACACAGAGATGCCACAGCAAATGTGAACACCAAAAATGAACAATTAGGGAAAGAACCTGAGTGGTACATAGCTCTAGCCCAAAGAAATGCACCACACAGCACAATGTCACAAATGAAGTGATGAGGAGGCACACACACACACACAAACCAAGGGGACAGCTGACATCTAAGTGAAGTGTACTGCACGTCATTAGTGGACATGGCAGGAATGCACAAAACACAATCAGAGGGAGTCCACAAAGGGTAGGCATAAGAAGCACACATAAGGGTTGGCATTACACCACACACAACATGCCATACAGGAGGGTAAAAGGCACCAAATACCTGCAATGCATGAGAAACACAACCACAATGGCAGTGTGTTATGTTATGTTATGTTATGTTAAATGGGGTGCTTCTATAGCGCACGGCTACTCCGAGGAGTGTCCCGGCGCTGTGGAGCAGCAGATCTGCACAGTCTACACAAGCAGAATCAAGACACATGGATGATCAAACAAACACAACACTGATGTGCCAGTCACACACTCTGCACACTCACAAGTGACTAAAACAAGTAGGAGTCAGACAGAACAGCATGGACACACCAACACACTGCACACCTCTTGTCTACCCAAGAGCACACATCCCATGTAGGCCATGGGACCAGGATGATGGGCCATCACAAGATGACAATATACATACACAGCTGGGCACACATAAAGGAATAACACATATACATGATGACATTGGCCAGCCTGCATGCAAACCTGTGCACAGAATCACACTCTGTGCTGGCAGTGTCCCCCAACCTGACATGTGAACAATGTAGCCAACAAAACCTTGAAAATGAGAACCGCATCACAGGTTAAATTGACACCACAGATGCCACAAGTATCAGTGTCAGAAAGAACTGAAGTTCCTGTCACCCCGTGAAAAAAGAGTAGGCGAGCAAAGACCTTGGCAATGTTGAAGTGCCATATAGAGCATGGGGCACAGCCAAACATATGCACACACCAAAATAACTTTATTCAGTAAGGACACTGACAAAACAGACAACAGGAGTAACTGTCTTTATTCACATGTTGCACAGATAGGCATCAACAGTTGAGAAGAGCAAGGCACAAAATGCAGAGCATATCCATGAGAATCTGCACAGGCCAGCTCAAAACAGGAAGGCCAGTGACCAGTTCAGGGTGCAGAGCATATTCATTAGAATCTGCACAGGCAAGCTCAAAACAGGAAGGCCAGTGGACAGTTCAGGGTGCACGGCATATCCATGAGAATCTGCACAGGCACGTTCAAAACAGGAAGGCCAGTGGCCAGTTCAGGGTGCAGGGCATATCCATGAGAATCTGCACAGGCAAGCTCCAAATAGGAAGGCCAGTGGCCAGTTCAGGGTGCACAGCATATCCATGAGAATCTGAACAGGCAAGCTCAAAACAGGAAGGCCAGTGGCCAGTTCAGGGGCACAGCATATCCACGAGAATCTGCACAGGCAAGCTCAAAACAGGAAGGCCAGTGGCCAGTTCAGGGTGCACAGCATATCCATGAGAATCTACACAAGCAAGGGCAAAACAGGAAGCCCAGTGGGCAGTGCAAAGTGCAGAGTCAGTACATGAGAGGCTGCACAGGGAATATTCCAACACAGGAGAGCAACAAGGCCAGTCGGCATGGCAAAGTGCAGAGTCAGCACATGAGAGGCTGCACAGGGAATATTCCAACACAGCAGAGCAGCAAGGCCAGTGGGCATGGCAAAGTGCAGAGTCAGTACATGAGAGGCTGCACATGGAATAGTCGAACACAGCAGA
The DNA here is from genome assembly GCF_964261635.1 of Lissotriton helveticus. Classification (NCBI taxonomy): domain Eukaryota; kingdom Metazoa; phylum Chordata; class Amphibia; order Caudata; family Salamandridae; genus Lissotriton; species Lissotriton helveticus. The sequence goes on along the minus strand of NC_136067.1, from coordinate 1,070,030,342 downwards.
GCAACAAGGCCAGTGGAAAGGGCAAAGTGCAGAGAAAGTACATGAGAGGCTGCACAGGCAAGGCCAGAACAGCAGTGAATGACAAGGTCAGTGGGCAGGATAAAGTGCAGCGCAAGCACACGAGAGGCTGCTCAGGCAAGGCCAGAACAGCAGTGAATGAGAAGGCCAGTGGGCAGGGCAAAGTGCAGAGCAAGTACATGAGAGGCTGCACAGGGAGTGTGTGCAACGGATGTATGTCGTTACAACGCATGCTTTTACCACGCATGCCTTTACAACGCAGGTTTTACAACGCAAGTCGTTACAACGACTTGCGTTGGGGGGCGCTGGATAGTGAATAGTTTAATTTACTATTCCAACTCCAGTCCCCGTGGATGTTAGGGAAAGTTTTGGATAGTAAATTAAACTATTACCTATCCTACAGCGGCCTCCAGCGCAAGTTGTTGTAATGACTTGCGTTGTAAATCCTGCGTTGTAAAGGTACTGCGTGGTAAAAGTTGCGTTGTAAAGGATGTTTCCCGTGTGCAACTGTACCCTTCCATAGGCAGCAACACAGTCAGGGGGTAAAAATGGGCTGTACAGTCCCCACCGTGTGGGTGGGAGATGTTTGAGGGGTGCCTTCCCACTTCTTGGGGATTCGAATGGCTTCCCTGTACTGGGATTGATGGGAAGTGGTGTGGACACAACAGGCACACACACCAACAAAGCCGCATCGGGGGCAGACACCGGCACTTCCTCTGGGGATGTGCTGGATCCTGAGGAATATTTTGTCTGGCTTCACCTCTGGCCCTCCTTCCCCTGTATGCCAGGTGTACCCCCTACAGTGCCCTCCTTCCCCAGCTTCACAGGGCTTGGAATTGGAGCTGAGGTGGCTGGGGAATGTGCCTCTGAGCCCTTCCTAGGTGTACCCTTGCCATGCACCAACTCCTCAGTGGACACAGAAACTGCATGCCTCTCTTTGCGAGATGCTTTAGGGACAGGAAAGTCCTTAGCTGGGGATGTCTCTGAGGCTTGTGAGCCTGAGGTCTGCTTCTTTCCTTTTTGGGCCTTGCTTTCGACTGACGGGTTTTTGTCTTTGCATTCTGGGGTGGCTTTGCTCTTCTGTGGGACGGTGTCTGCGGGCGGGGCCGCTTGGGTTGTTTCTGCTGTGTGCTCTGTGTGCTGTATCGTGACTGTGACGTATGTGATCCGTGGTCACTGTCACCAGACATGGCTACTACCTGGGGGGTGGACAAAGGCCCTGGAGCAGAAATGGGAGTATGTGCTTGTTAAAGGGCAGATGTCACTGTGGCAGTACGGTGCAGCCCACCCACGTCAGAATGTATGCCCTCCATGTATGCAACCACCGGGGCTAATTTGTTGTCAAGGTCATTGAAGGCATTGAAGAGAGCTGTCTGGCCCACACAAAGCTGGCGCAAAAGCTCAACAGACTCAGCACTGAGGGCAACAGGAGGGACAGGTGCAGGGGCAGCGGTGCCAGTTGTGAATGAAACTCGTACCCTCTTACTGACACGGACACGGGCAGCACCAGAGGAAGTGGATGGGAGGGTGGGCACTGGCCGCTGGGTGGTATAAGATGATGCAGAGTCTCCATTACCTGTGCTCGCAAACATGGATGCATCCCCGCTGGCATCAGATGATGTGGTACTTTGCGTCTCAGGCTGGGATTACGCCCGCAGACTCCGGTCCCCCTCTGAGGCGCTGATGACATCTGAGTCACTGGGCTCCTGTGCAGCTGTAGTGCTAGTCTCACCCCCACTGGTGTCCGGCTCCTGTCCCTCCATGACCACTGGTGAATCTGCATGAGAGAGAGATGCAGGGTCAGGTTTGTGGCAGCAACAGAACAACCCAATGTAATCAATGCAGTACAAAAGAGGACCAAATCGGCATGTTGCACACCACACTCTGCAATCAAATTGCAGCTACTCACTACATAGACCCCAAAAGTGGACGTAACCCTGATTATCTGTCATGACTGAGCCATGTTATGGCCACACAGCACAACACCCTGCCTGTGACTGAAGTCTACCAGACACACAACTACCTCTGCGCACACCTAGGGACATGATGTGGGAACACCACTTGTTGCCACTGATAGACCTGGATGGAACAGGAGGGGACAACACAGACACCGATTACAACATGACAGTTCACAATGATAAATAGCCCATGCTAACCACCATCTTGTACTCTGGGGCCCAAAGACTAGTGCACATTGTTGTCAGATGTGTAGGCCTCAACATTCATGGTGCATGCAATGGATGCATAGATGAAGTCACATTCCGATTGGGTACACTACTGTTCACTCTCAATTTGATTCCCCAGACTACCCCAATGCTGAACAAACATGAAGAGCACAACACAGACGGCAATGGGAATGCACAGCAGGGAGGATCACCTTTGAAAGAACAGCTTGGGCAAATGCATGACACTGGCACCCATCCCAGCAGTCACTTACATGACACTGCACTGCACCACTCCACCAACATCACATAGGCCAGGGCCTGCACAGGCCCTGTACATATGCAGCCGCTCCCACCCAAAGTCACCCTCCACAAATACTCACCCCTGCCTTTCTGCTGATGCTCCTTCAGATGTGAATCCAGCTCAGGCTGAGTCACTGCCAAGATACGGCTGATCAGTGGTGTCATGTTGCGCCGTGCCAACCGCCCAGTGTGAGGGAGCAGCCCCAAGGTCATCTCTGCCACGTTCCTTGCCAGCCGGCTGATGTCGTCCCACCTCTTGTGGCAGTGTGGCTTTCGGTTAGATACCCCCAGAACTCACACCTTTGTTGCAATGGCCCTCCACACGGCCTTACGCTGGTGTACCTTGAGCTGCAGGCATGGGAGACAAGAGGGGGAAATTATCTGTGACACAGTTTCATGTGCCAACATCTATCAGTACAGTAGCAAGACACAAACTCATTACCAAATCTAATATCTGTCCATCCCACCCTGGCGTACATCTCACATGGGCACTCTGCATGGGCTAAGCTGAAGTGATTGCATGCATTTGTGAGGGGGTACAAAGTCCGTGCACATCTCACACACATTCAGGATGCCAGCACTGAACCCCCTATGTGGCTTGCACACATCTCCAGTCCTTTGCATGTCTGGGTACCACATACATCACATAACGACCTGTGTCTGGTGGTAGACCCACTGTGTGCAAGACTGTGCAGCACTCAATGTCCATGCCCTGTGAATATATCAGTATGTCATGTGTGTGGCATCGAGGGACATGGACTCGCAAACAAAATATACAACACAACACAAGTCTGGTCGTGTGCAATTCTACAGGGCTGAGATGGTGCATAGTTGGATTTGACTGTGAAAAAACAATAGTAAGGACACAGTAAGTGAGTTAATGTGGTGGGCAGGCACTGTGCTGAGCATCTGGGCCCACACTGAGATGGACAACAGGGGCATTACTAGTCATTCAACCAAGCAATCACTGTCCTGGCACCTGCATGGCCAACATACTGTGTCACTGTATGGCTGACAATGCAACACACTTCCACTCATTCCTGCAACTGCAGGCAGGGAAACCTGGGACATTGGGACATTGGGACACATGTTTGTCAGTGCATGACACAACCCCACACCCTCAGGCATATACTGCATCAGCCCGACTACATGTGTGCCCCCCTGACCTACACCTCCGCTTTTGATGACTTACCACAACTTTTGGGGCACCATACAGCCTTGGGTACTGTGCGAGCTTCTCGTCCACCAGGACCTCCAGCTCCTCGCTTGTGAATGGACTGGCACGGATCTTCTCTGTCCTTGCCATCCCGGTGGACATGGAACACCTGTGGTGGAATTGGGTGGTGAGGGCTATCAGGCAGCAGTCCCTGGAGGCAGCAGCAGGTGAGGGGTCTCTGGCAGCAGTCCCTGGAGGCAGCAACAGGTAAGGGGTCTCAGGCAGCATTCCCTGGAGGCTGCAGCAAGTGAGGGGTCTCAGGCGGCAGTCCCTGGAGGCAGCAGCAGGTAAGTGGTCCCTGGAGGCAGCATCTGGTGAGGGCTTTCTGGCAGCAGGCTCTATGAGCAGTGGAAATGTGAGGCTCACTCACACACATATATAGCCCCCTGGGGTCGTTTCAAAGGTACCAAGCTGCAACAATTGGTTGTCCAGGTCTGCCTCATTCAAAAGCATCCAATGACCGCCTCCACTGTGGAGGAGCACGCCTACCGCGATTTTCAAAATTGCATCATGCTACCGCAATCATCATTCCCATTGGCTCTAGGACATGCTCCATGGCGGCGAAGCTCCGCAGGGGCCCGGTGTGCGCTAGCGTGATGGTGCATCTTTCAAAAGCATCCAATGACCGGCTCCGCGATGGCGGAGCACGCCTACCGCGATTTTTTAAAAATTGCATCATGCCACCGCAATCATTGCTCCCATTGACTCCACGGTATGCTCCATGGCGGTGATACACCGCCGGGGCCAGGCGGTGGCTACCGCAATTTGGGTGCCATACAATGACATGAGGCACAGCAGTTTGGGTGGCGGAGCATGCCAACCGCCATTTGGGCATGTCTCCATGCCAATGACTACCGCAACGGTGTCAGGGGGGTGTGCCGGTGACACACCGCCGGGGCCAGGCGGTAGCTACCACGATTTGGGTGCCATACAATGACATGAGGCACAGCGATTTGGGTGGCGGAGCATGCCAACCGCCATTTGGGCATGTCTCCATGCCAATGATTACTGCATCTGTGTCAGGGGGTGCTGGTGACACACCGCCAGGGCCAGGCGGGAGCTACCGCGATTTGGGGGACATCGTGCACACTTCAACACTACACAGTGGCCACATGGTGAAGGGCACATCATCGTGCACACAATGACAATGTTCCATTGACTCCACTGGTGCCTATACATGCCATGGTTGCATATGTGTGATGTAGATTGGTCTGTAGTCCCTAACATGTCATGAATGAATTATATGGTCGATGAGGCAGGACAGTGTTGTAGTGGACTCTACAATGTGTACACATATCAATGTGTTGAGGTGCAGTGATGACCTCGGCAAGGCTTGTCTCACTGTATGATGTAGTTACTTACTTGTGCTTTTCTGTCTACTCATGCACACAATTGTCAGTTTACCGCCAACTGTGGTCATTGTGTTGTGGATGTGTGCCAAGTTTGAATGATGCATTGAGGTATGACAGGTACAGCAGCTAAGTATGAGACAGTAGTGTTGATTTGTTACACATTGGCTGGATGCCATGCTCCCAGGCGTGCCCATGTGAAATGTGGCCATATCAGTATGTACATTCACATTGGTCTATGTGGTGTTTGAGGCACTTGTGTATTATAAATAGAGAGGTGTGCCCTTTGTGTGGCTCAAAGGTCCACCCATGTAACATGGTGTCACTCAATTATCAAGTCAGTCTTTGTTTTTTCGGTGTCATCCAGAACGTGATATGCTGTGGCCATCCCATGATGGATTTCATTGACATGTGTCCACTTTCATCTCCACTAGGAGGAGGCCAAATCTGATTCGTCACTTGACACTGCTGGAGGACATTGAGGATGTGGCAATCATTCGCAAATTCGGTCTAGATAGAGCCACCCTGAAAACCCTTTGTGATATGTTGGAGCCCCACCTGCAGCCTCCCCGGACATCTCCAACGGCTTTCACCCCACCTTATAAATTGATGGCAGGCCTTCATTTTTTTGCCACTGGATCCTTCCAGGAGACAGTAGCCAGCGCTGGCGGTATGTCTCAACGATGTTTAGCATGGTGCTGCGTGATGTTCTGTCCGTCATGATAATATACAAGGACAGATATATCGATTTCCCCAGGGGTGCTGAATTGCCAGCTGTGAAGGGAGACTTCTATCCCCTTGGGCACATCCCCCTTGTTGTTGGTGCCATAGATTGCACACATGTCGGTCTTGTGCCACAACAGGCAAGTGAGCACATATTTCGGAATCGCAAACATTACCACTCACATCAATATGCAAGTGGTGTGCCTAGCAGATATGATCATCTCGCATGTGTGTGCCAGGTTCCCCGGCTCAGCCCATGACTCCTACATACTGCGGAACAGCATTGTTCCCCGGCTGATGGCTAAGCTGCTTCCCGAGCGTGCATGGATTATGGGTGAGTATGCCTAGTCGTGTGGCACGCTGGGTGTGTGACCTGCTGCCCTCTGCCTGTGCAACATTACAATGTCTATTTGTCATACCTAGGTGACTCTGCAGTTTGTCCCTGGGCCTGTTTGTATGCCCCAAGGACTCTGGTGATGTGTTGCAGGGATGGGGTCCCAGCCTCATTGTGTGTGTGGGTGACCCTGGCCCTCCTACCTACCCTGCTGTCACAGACCTGTCGCCTCGCCACGGTAGCCCCTGCACACTCTCCCTGCCGTCATCAGTTGTTGGTGTGGTGTGGTCATCATCTGGGACAGGGAGGATTTTGCAGGTGGCACTGGTGGTGGTGGTGGCGGTGGCGATGGACGCACAGACCGTGACAGCAGGGGTCTGCTGTGCAGTTGGTGTTGTAGCAGATGTGGTGGAGGGGAGGATGGGGTCCTGGGACCTGTTGCTCCCTGGCACACCAGATGAGCCGGCCTCAAGCTCATCATCCTGAAAATCCTGGGGGACTACATCCGAGAATCCATGTACCGGGGGGGGAGATTGGCTCTGCAGGTCGTTGGTGTTGTCCTCTGCAGTAAGTTCTTGGTCACCTGTGGATTATATGGGAAATGGTCATTGATGTGCACTCTGCAAGCATTGTGTTAGCTATGTGTCATCCACTGTCTGTACATTACACAATTGACTGATCTTCACATTGTTTTCTATGTGCACAACTGTGCCTCCTAACATGATGCAGTGGTACATACATTATTTGTACATGGTGTGAGGTATCAATGCGTTCCATGCAACTCGTGCAGAAATCATGTTCACAGGGACCTCTTGCCATGTAGGGACCAGTACAACATGTTTCCATTCATGTCTCCTTGTTGATTTGTCTGGCCTATCAGACGTCACATATGGCCATGGACTGGCCATTGTATTGTCCTGCATACCTTTGTCCTGTCATGTACATTTCTTGATTTATAAGCCCGCATACATTTTCTCAATATTGAAATGGTCCTTGTTCATTGGGCCCCATGGCAATACACTCTTCAGTGTGTGCTGTGCTTGATTGTGCCAAGTCTTCCTTGTGGATGTGTATTGGTGTGTCACTCTTTGGTAGCTGTGACAGTTCCCTTTGCTTACCTCTGTGTACCCTGTGCGTGTCAAGCGGATTCGGTGTGCATATTTGTTCAATGAGAGGGCTGGTGTTGCCATATGGCACCATTTCTTTAGTGCCAAACGTGTGGGTGCACATACTGGCTACTTACCTGTTAGGTCCTCACATTTGGATATGTGGTGTAGCACATCTGTGTGTGCGTGGGGGAGGATTGCATTTTGTTCAGTGGTGTTATGAGACAGGAGAATATGTCTAACTACCTAGTAATTTGTTTGAGGTGCTCCATTATATGACACATGTATCTATGTGGTATGGTGTGCTCCATGTTGCTGTACTGGGGGACATGTGTACATGCTGGGATTAGTATTGCAGGCCTCCTACCCCCAAACAGCCTTTCCAGTGAAGATGGCTACCTACCTGTTAGGTACAGGTGAACAATGCAATGGCTGCCACATGCTTCTGGGTGGGAGGGAGTCCTCCAGCCTGCTGGGGTGTGGGCCAGGGGGCATGGTTGGAGTAGTAGTGCAGGCCTCCCACCCCCAAACAGCCAGCCCATGGAAGATGGCTACCTAGCTGTTAGTTTGATGAAGGTAATGTGATGGCTGACACATGCTTGTGGGTGGGAGGGAGTGCTCCATCTAGCTCAGCTGGGAAACAAGGGAGTATGGTGGGAGTAGTAGTGCAGGCCTCCCATCCCCAAACAGCCATCCCAGGGAAGACGCTAACAACCGGAAAGTTTGATGAGGGTTGTGTGATGGCTAACACATGCTTGTGGGTAAGAGGGAGTGTTCCATCTAGCTCAGCTGGGGAACAAGGGAGCATGGTGGGAGTAGTAGTGCAGGCCTCCCATCCCCAAACAGCCCCCCCAGGGAAGATGGCTACCTACCTGTTAGTTTGTTAGGTTTAGTGCAATGGCTTCCAAGTGCTTCTGGGTGGGGGAGTGCTCCATCCTGCTCAGGTGTGGGATAGGGTGCATGTGGGAGTGGTGTTACAGGCCTCCCTCTCCCAAACAGCCCTCCCAGGGAAGATGGCTATCTACCTGTTAGATGAAGGTGAACAATGCAATAGCTTCCACATGCTTCTGGGTGGGAGGGAGTCCTTCATCCTGCTGGGGTGTGGGCCGGGGGCATGGTGGGAGTAGTAGTGCAGGCCTCCCACCCCCAAACAGCCCTCGCAGGGAAGATGGCTACCTACCTGTGAGTTTGATGAGGGTAGTATGGTGGCTGACACATGCTTGTGGGTGGGAGGGAGTGCTCCATCTAGCTCAGCTGGGGAACAAGGGAGCATGGTGGGAGTAGTAGTGCAGGCCTCCCATCCCCAAACAGCCCTCCCAGGGAAGATGGCTACCTACCTATTAGTTTGTTAGGTGTAGTGCAATGCCTTCCAAGTGCTTCTGGTTAGGGGGTCCTCTATCCTGCTGGGGTGTGGGCCAGGGGGCATGGTGGAAGTAGTAGTGCAGGCCTCCCACCCCCAAACAGCCCTCCCAGTGAAGATGCCTACCTACCTGTTAGGTGAAGGTAAACAATGAAATGGCCCCCACATGCTTCTGGTGGGAGGGAGTACTCCATTCTGCTGGGGTGAGGGCCAGGGGGCATGGTGGGAGTAGTAGTGCAGGCCTCCCACCCCCAAACAGCCAGTCCAGGGAAGATGACAACCTACCTGTTAGTTTGTTTGGTGTGCTGCAATGGCTCCCAAGTGCATGTGGGTGGTGGTGTGCTCCATCCTGATGGAATGTTGGACAAGGGTGCCTGGTGGGAGTTGTAGTGCTGGCTGCCTGTACACATGCTCCCATGGTAATATTGCTAGCTACATTTAGGGTAAATAGGAGTGAGTGAATGTTGGACCTGTGAGACAGGTTGTTGTGTGTGTGTGGTGCAGATAGATGAAATTTGTATTAGGTGGTGTGGCTTTGTGGTTGTGGAAGACAGTACATATCAGTGTGCTGGTTATCATTTGTTTGTACTTACCAGCCATCACGCCCCAGATACTCCTGTGAGACTCTCAGGATGCAGTAAGGCAAGCACCTTCTCCTCCCATGGTGTAAATGTTTTTTGTGGAATGGGAGGGCCACTGCCAGTCCGGTTAGCCAGCTCCCAGTTCTTACTCCTCTTCTTTTTGACAACCTTTTCCAGGTCATGCCACCGCTTCATGATCTCCTTCTTGGATCGCGGGGGTTGGTCCTTACTGCATTGACCCTTTGTACTATCCTTTCCCACATTTGTGTCCTTGTGGCTAATGGTGTCTGTTGGACCAGGCTACCAAACAGTTGTGGTTCCACTCTGACTATATCATTTACCATGACTGACAACTCACTCTCTGTGAATTTGGGCCATTTATGTGTGGACATGGTGTGTGGTGTGCAAAGTGTTTGTGGGTGCAGGGGTGTGTGAGGTGTGTTATGTGCTGGGGGCTTGTTGGTGCTGGTGTGATGGTGGTGGTGTTGTGTGTGCTGTGTTCTTTTGCCTCTCCTCTCAGATCTGGTGAATGCCCTTCTCTTCTGGAGTATTGTAAAGGATTGTGGTCAGGGTAGGGGCTGGTTTTATATTCAGCTATGTGGGTGTGTCCAAATGGGGTATTCCTGTCAGGTGTGTTGTGGGTGTTGTCCTGGGAATTGTATGTTTCTGTTTGGCATGTGTTTGTTTAATTAGGATGTGTTTGGTGTATTTGGGGAGCATGGCTAGTTTGCTGTGTGCACTGTTTGGCCTTATTGTGGGGTTTTTGCATTGTCCGCCATGTTTTCTACGGATCGTCCACAGCGGTGGCTGTGCTGAAGCTCTTCCGCTGGCTCTCTCATTCATTCCAGTGTACAACCGCGGCAGTCGGAAACAGTGGATCATACCGCAGGACCATCGGGGATATCCTAATTTCCCGTGCGGTGTCTCCACTATGCTTGCGGCGGGTTGTTTATTTTCCGATGCGTTTCCGTCCGCCGGGGTGGGATTTTGGACATCATCGCCCGCGAGGGGTGTTTTTTCTTGGGCCGCTTCCGCCTCCGTCGGTCTTTTTTGATGGTTGATCCTAATTTGACCGCTGGTTTTTCCATGGTCCCAGCGGGCAGTTGTTTTCCGCTTCAACGGCGGTCGGGGTGATTTTCCGACCGCCATCCTAATGGGCCCCCAAGTGTGATGTAGTTTAGTGCATTCCGGGGTTTCAGGCTTTGAGAAGGTTGTATGGTGTGGTATGGTGTATTGTAGTGTAGCATGGTTTTTTATATCATGAACTGCGGCATGGTATTGAGTGATATAATTTTCCATTATGTGGATTTGTGTGATGTGGGTATGGTATTGTGTTGGTGAGCTGGGATGTGATGTGGTGTGGAGCGGTGTATGATTTTGAGTGGTGTAATTCTGGATGTTAAAGTACAGTGTTTGATATTTAAATGTGACAAATGGGGGCATATAGTAATGTTCTGGGTGGTGAAATGCAATATACATTGACAAATGGCGCTTGTGGGATGATGTGATGCAAGTTGAACTCCTTTGTTGGGTGATCTGGTGTGAACCTGGCTCACATGATGCATTTTTTAAAAGTGAGGATTAGTGTGGTATAGTCTGGTATGGTGTGAAGTGGTGAGGTGTGATAATACCAGGTGAGGCATTGTATGGTCGTTTTATATATAGCTTAGAAAGATGGTGTACATTGTAGTGTGGTGTGCTGTTACAGGTTATTGTGCTGCAATGTGTGGTATAGTGTGATGTGGTAAAGGTGTAACTTGATTCTGGGAGAGTGAGTGAGAAGTAGTGCTGTCTGCATGTTTTATGGTATGTCATAGTATAATGTTTTGGATGGTTTATTTTGGCAGGGTGTTGTAATTTAGCACCATATAGAGTGCTGTGATGTGGTATTGTGTGGTCAAGTGGGGTCACCACTGCGTAATTATACTAAGATTATCTATAGGAAGAGCATGTTTTGTTTTACTAATAACTTTGGCACCATTTGATGAATCAGCATTACACTTTCCAAACAAAAGTTCGTCCATTTCAGTTCCTTCCTGGATAGGCTCAGGATGATCCATCAAGCAGGGGTCAAGAAAAATGGGGATCCAAAACATGAAATTCCCATAGGAAAATTCTGTCACAGATGCAGAAAAAACGGCAAAGCTGATTTACGCTAAATGTAGCAAACAATTAGAACTTTGCTTTTTGCAATTTGTTGCAAATCCCTTCAACCATTTTTGAGAACTTAGGGGTCTATTACAATGTCGGGCCGATCGCCACCGCCCGCATGGCAGTGGTGATTCACCCAACATAATCTCCTGCCTGACTCCCATTTACCCCCGCCATATTATGATGGTTGGGGGTACCGCAGCTTTTCTACCCAGTCGACGAGTCGACCGGGCGGAAAATGGTTGAATATGGTGACGTGTCTGCTAGACACCGCCATTCAACGGCATGCAGTTTTTGCAGTTGGGGGCCCATTGTGGGCCCCCAGGATGTTGGGGGGCTGGGGGCACATGGGGGTACCTATGGTACCCCCTGCATTTGCATGCAGGACGTGGCAGGGACCGCGCTGTGCCTGCTACGTTGTGCATGCAAATGCACAGATGCCTTTTTTGCATTGCAGCGGGTGCTGGTGACAGCACCGCCCACCGCAATGCAAAAAATGCAGGCTGCGCCCGCCAGTGTGGTGGGCGCATCCTAATTATACATGCGGGACCGCCGCACACATTGCAAGCGGTCCCTTCTCCCGCTGCGACCCGCCCACCATCGTAATAGATCCCTTAGCGTTTAAAGAGATGCTTGTGGTAGTCATGAAAAGGTAGGAAAAATAGGTATTTCTAAAAGGCCAGGCACAGCATGGGTTGGCCACGTGTGGACTGTGAAGTTCAGGTCCTGGCCAAAGGGCACGCCCACCACCCAATCCCTATTGTATGTTGGGTTCAGGGTCTGGTGTGACACCAGGCCTTGATGACAAACTCCCCTGTGTCCGTTAAAAGTCTCTGTGTAGTGGGGTTTTGTCTTTTGTGGAGATATAGGAGAAGGCCCTGGACACAGTCTAAGTCCTGTGTCAAACATGTCCACCATATGGCTGAAAATTGTGTGCAGTGAAAGTTTTATGCTTGCAGAGGGTTGGGTGCATGGCCTAGACACTGCATCTATATGAAGAGGATGTTAATTGTAAATCCAGGTGCTTGTACTGGTTGGAGGGTGAGGGGTGTCAATGGCGATGTGGATGAGTAGGCTGAGAAGTTCTATAAGCAGCATCTACTTGTTGGGTATGGTTTTTCAAGACTTCTCATCTGCTGATTTCCAGCTAACTTTGTGATCTCAGTCCAGTGGAATTTTAATTTTGCATGTTTTCTTTTTGCCCACCTTTTTTTCAGAATTCCCTAGCTTGTATTACAGCAGCATGGCATTCATGCTAGCTTTCCCCTGGTCTGCTACTCAATAACAAAGATAATGCTGTAATTATTTCTTAAAACTCCATGTCTGGATTTGTGGAGATGATGTTGAAGTGTGCCTGCATTAACTACGAGTCACTTTTAGCTTACCGTAGAAACCTTTGTCTGGTTATCTCACAAGTACATCAACATTTTCTAGCTTATTTTATATGTGTGTTTGTGAAACTGTTTTGGAGTTATGATAGAGGGTACTAGCTGTGCTACACCTGAAGTTGGCTTACTGCTGAACCTCTGGACTGTTCTATCAGGGCCTTGCACATGGTCAGTTCATCAAGTAGCCTTTTTCAGGAAGATGCTTTTCTATGACTTGCGCACAATGATGTTTTACTCACTTGGCGACTACACAAATGGGTTTGCATGTGGGTGCCAGGAATAAAGATATGTTGAATTTACAGGGATAAGTAGTTTACTGTATAACCTTTGATGCTACTCTCTTCATAGCTCCATCAAGACGGGAATTGTTTCAGTTTCTGTGTGGAATAGCTAGCGTATTTTCCTAGTGGGTGGTCCTGCTGGGGACTTCTACTCGTATCATGAGATGCACCTATAGCAGTTCTTGGGTCTGTGTTGTTTGCTGCCTTTTTAAATTTGTAGTGGAGGCTTTGCGCCTGATCCTCTGGTTCCCTCCTTAAGTGCCTGACTTCATAATTTCCCTTTTCGCATGCAGCTAGTTTTCTTCATTGAATGTCTTTTCTTTATAGATGAACCTTACCAGATGGTTAGACCACTTTTCAGAGACTAATGTCCTTCGATGGTGAAGTGTTTGGGGTTTGTACCATTCCCTTCACCCAGCCTCTAGTGGCTTAGGGACAGCAATGTTTACGTTCCTTGGGCAGGGTTGTGAGCTTGGATTCTGGTAGGTCAAGGCAATGTACTTTTATGTATCCTCTTCAAGAAAATTTGTGACAAACTAGAAAACTTAGGGGATAATGCCTTGATTATTTCGCACACGGCACAATTGACTTGTAAAATTACATGGTTCTATTTCCAGGCCTCCTTATAGGAGGAGGAGGTTAAAAAGCGGGTGAACAAGTTCAGTGTAGGAGGATCCTACATTGCCCCGAAAGCTAATTTAAAAAGCCAAAATGGGTTTTGTTTGGAACTGTATTAAAATATAAGACAGGATACAATATGTAAGCCAGCAAGGGTGTTTGGAAAGAATATTCTAAAATACTGTGATATAAAAATAAATATTGTTTCATGAATATTGTGATGCCAGAAATATTATGGACATAACATTAAAGCTAAGTATATAATAATTTATAATATATTGTTGAGTAATATATTGTGGAATATAATATTGTTTTTAAAAAATGTTTTGTCAAATTGTTGTGTTAGTCTTTAAATGTATGTTATGTAATCAATTTAAAGATCAGTTGATGTTATGTATATTTATTTTAAAAAGTAAACATAATTATCTTTGTTTTTACAATTTACTTTTTGAAACTTTTTATAATAAAAACATTTGTTTAATAACATTTTTAGAAGCAGGATGTTGCATTTATAGGGGGAAATGGCTGGGACATTTTTAAAGTGTGTGTTTAAATAATATTTTCTGCATTCGTTTTAACTTTAATGCATATTTTATAATATGTACATTTATATTTTATAAATGTATATGAGAATATTAAAATAGTATTTTATTGTAGTATGCCAATTATTTATAATATTTTAATTTAAGTTAAAAAAATCTTTAACCATTTGCTATTTTAAAAAAAATGATATGTCTGATAATTTAATTTTAAGTTTATGTTGTCGTGTTATATATATTTTGTGTTAATATTTAATACAAATGTAATATTTTAAAATATATTTATGAAAAATTACAATATTTATTTTTCATTCTGAAATGCAAATTAATTTTAAAATATTTTGATATAATTTAGGCCTTTTTATAAAAAAATTTAATTTAATTTGTTAACGATAATTTATTAAATATATAATTCATGTTATTATGTGATTTAATTATTTTTCAAATGTTTTAAATAAAAATATTGTTTATAAAGATTATTATTAGTGGTCTGTTGGGTTTATCATGGAATAGGGTAGAGAGATTGATTTAATTTTATATTTATATTTTATACAATGTTTAGATTGTGATTGTAAGTATTGTATTTGTGAAAATTTGTTTTGAAATAGAAGATTTATTATTAAAAATTGTTTTTGTTTTGTTTGATAATTGTTATATTTGTAATACAATGTTAACTAAATAAGTTACACATTTTTAAGGTTTACCTATTTTATATTAATTTCAAATAATTAATAATTGATGTATATTTATGAAGGTATAGTATGTATATTCTTAAAAAAAATATATATTATTTATTGCACTTATTAATATATTTTAAAATATTATTTAGTTTAAATTCCAAGAACAGTTTTATGTAATTAGTTTGGATTTTTATGTTGTAATTTAGAAATATTTAACCATTATAGTAATATCATGTTTCGTTTTTTAGATATAAGATTTTTTATTGTTTTATGGTATTTCTTTTTTAATGTTGTAAATATTGTTTGTCATGTTTTATTTTATATTTTGATATGCTTAGTTGTTATAGTATTTATTTAAATTGTATCTATTTATTGATATTAACGTATTTTTTTATTGTTTTAGGGATTTTTGCAAAATTATTATAGTGTTATGGTAATAGTAAATCTGACTTCTTTAGTGTCCTACACCGTCCCGAAAATGGTTTAGTTTGGAGTGGGAATAATAATTCTGATCCCTTTAGTGTCGAAAAACGTCCCTAACATGATTTAGACTGGAGTGGGGATGCTAAATTGGACCCTTTTAGTGTTCAACACCTTTCCCAAAAAGCATTTGATTGGAGTAGGAATAGTAGGAATAGTAATTCTGACCCCTTTTGTGTCCAATACCTTCAACAGAATGGTTTAGATTGAAGTGGGAAGATAAACATGACCCCTTTCAGTGTCCAACACATTTCTGAAAAATGGTTAAGATTAAAGGATTGGGGTGGGGATTGTACATTTGAGCCTTTTAGTGTCCAACACCTCCCCAAAATGGTTAAGATTGGTGTGGGGATAGTAAATGTGACCCCTTAAGTGTCCAACACCTTCTCCAATACACATTAGATAGCAGTTAGAATAATAAAACTGACCATTTCAGTGTCCAACGCCTTTCAGGTTTGAATGTCGGAGTGCACCATCAGCAACTATTTTAATGCATTTTTTTAAAGGAAGGTAATTTAGTTTGATTTAAACCAAAAATATTTTTACATTTCTTTGTTTTTTTTTGGATTTCCTGGAAGTGGTTTAATGTTTGCTTTTTTCAGGGTTTTTGTATTGTTTCCAATGACTGTGGAATAATTTAGTGGATTTAATTGAAAAATTAAATTTTTGATTTTTTTTGTGGGTTTCTGAGTTTTGAATTTTTACTTTTTTGTGGATTGGATTTTTTTTAGAAGTGGAGGTGGAACAAGGTCATCAGCTATCCAACTGTAAGTAGAATATTTGTATTTAGTTTTGTGAGGGAAATGTATAAGATCACATGACCTCCTGATAAGAAGCCTCAGGGACAGGCTTCCAACAACCTTGGACTCAGCACCTAGACTCTGCTATCCGTGTCACCTCAGTCCTGGACCTTTGAAAGTGGGCTTTAAGGTGCTCTGCCAGCCCATCTGTGAATCCAGCATAACCGATGCATCTCCTCGGCTGCGCAACACAAGCCTATGCAGAACCGATGCATTGCCTCTGCGACACAATGCATTCCAGCTGCAGACCCTTGCATCGCAAGCCTCACATTGACGTCATCCTCAACGATGATAGAAGCCTCTGCATTGCAAGCCACGCAGCGTCTTCAGAATCAGCTGGTGCGCAAACCATCCTCAAGGCAGGACTTCTCATCACAAGCCCCCTTGTCCACTCCACTGCCATCTCGATAATGACACAGGACTTTGTGTCACAGCCTCACTGGTGCTTGGAACTAAAGATCCGCAATGCACCTCCAACCAGGACCTTGCAAAGCCTCGACTGCGTGACACATCCTTGATGCATGACTTTGCAACTCTTTGCAACCAGGATTTAAGATACTCTTGTTTAGCCTGACCCAACTAGGTCACTATAGCCAGCCCTTGATCCATCATGGTCAGCCTGAACTTGGGATTTTGTCATGGTCTAGCGCAACCATTTATCTACAGTTGGTGCTTTGAGCTTTTTTGCGCTATTTTCACGGAAATCTTTAAAATGGCATATCTCCTGTTCTACTGATTGGAATTGTGTTGTTTCGATCATGATTCATTTATTAAAATGCACTTTATTTTTTTATTGGTGTGGGATTTTGCTTGTGTTGTGTTTCCACTTTATTACTGTTTGAAGTGCTGCCCAAATATATTACACATTGTCTTTAAGGAAAGGCAGACTGTTCTGTGCCAAACTACCAGAGGTTTGAGCACAGGTTAATTTGGAGTTTTCTTGTGACTTCACCCTGACTGGGTGACTTCACCCTGATCATGGTTGCTGCTTGAGTAGGGTTTCACCACCTTCACCAGTAACCCGGTTTCATACAGTGTCTTTCTTCTTTTTCAATCAATCATTTGTGAAGCGCACTACATACCCACGAGGGTCTCAAGGCGCTGGGGGGTGGCTGCTACTGATTAAACAGCCAGGTCTTGAGTATCCTCCTGAAGGTCAGCAGGTCTTGGGTCTGTCGTAGGCTCAGCGGGAGGGTGTTCCAAGTCTTGGCGGCCAGGTGGGAGAAGGATCTCCCACCGGTGGTTGTTCTTCGGATGCGCGGGACGGTGGCGAGTGAGAGGTCTGCGGAGCATAGCTGGCGGTTGGGAATGTAGAAGGAGAGCCGTCTGTTGAGGTAGGCTGGGACAGTTTTGTGGAGTGCCTTGTGTGCGTGGGTGAGGAGCTTGAAGGATATCCTCTTGTTGACAGGGAGCCAGTGCAGGTTTCTCAGGTGGGGGGTGATGTGGCAATGGCTGTGTACGTCAAGGATCAGTCATGCCGAGGTGTTTTGGATGCATTGTAGTCGTTTGATGAGTTTTGTCGGGGCTCCCGCATAGAGGGCGTTTCCGTAGTCGAGTCTGCTGCTGACGAGGGCCTAGGTGACTGTCTTTCTTGTATCTGTCGGGATCCATCTGTAGATCTTGCGGAGGGTGTTGAAGCAGGAGAAGGAGATGGCGTTTACTTGCTTGGTCATTGAGAGCGTTGAGTCAAGGATGATTCCCAGGTTGCATGAGTGGTCGGCGGGTGTCGGGCTGCCCCCAGTGCCGTCAGCCACCAGGAGTCATCCCAGGCTGAAGGGTTGGAGCCGAGGATGAGGACCTCCGTCTTGTCCGAGTTCAGCTTCAGACGGCTGGTCTTCATCTAGTCGGCCATGGCCTTCATTCCTTCGTGGAGGTTGGCTTTGGCAGGGATAGGGTCCTTGGTGAGGGAGTCGTCGGCGTAGGAGATTACGTAGAGTTCGTGCTGTCGGGCTACGTGTGCGAGCGAGGCCAGGTAAATGTGGAACAGAGTCGGGCTGAGGGAGGATCCCTAGGTTATGCTGCAGATGATCTCGGAGGCTTTGGAACGGAATGGAGGGAGGCGGACGTTCTTGGTTCTGCCAGAGAGGAAGGAGGTGGTCCAATCCAGAGCCTTGTCTCGAATCCCTGTGGCGTGGAGGCGTGCGCGTAGTGCGCGGTGGCAGACGGTGTCAAAGGCGGCAGAGAGGTTTAGGAGGATGAGTCAGGGTCCTGATGTTGTTGGTGGCGGCAAGGGCAGTCTCGGTGCTGTGGTTGCTGCGGAACCCCGACTGGGAAGGGTCCAGAATTCTGTTTTCTTCGAGGTATCGGGTTAGCTGTCTGTTGACGGTTTTCTCAATGACCTTGGCCGGGTAGGGGAGAAGAGAGATGGGCCGGAAGTTCTTGTGGTCTCTTGGGTGTGCCTTAGGTTTTTTAATAGGGCGTTGATCTCGGCGTGTTTCCAGATCTCGGCGTGTTTCCAGATCTCTGGGAAGGTCGCAATCTCGAGGGAGAGATTGATGACGTTGCGCAGGTGGGGTGCAATGGTGCTGCTTGCTCTGTTGAAGACGTGGTGCGGGAATGGGTCCGACGGAGAGCCGGAGTGGATTGAGCACATGGTCTTGATGGTGTCATTGATGCTCACGCTGGCCCAGGCTAGCAGGGGGTCGTGGTCGATGGTTTACGGAGGGTCTGTTGTGTTGTTGTCTGTTGGGGCTGTCTGGGTGTTTGAGCTGTCGTGGATGTCTTCTATCTTGAGGTGGAAGAAGGTGGCGAGGGAGTCTCACAGGGCTTGCGACGGCGAGATGTCGTTGGTGTTGGATCTGGGGTTGGAGAGTTCTTTCACGATGTTGAAGAGCTCCTTGCTATTGTGTGCATTGTTGTAGAGGCGGTTTTTGAAGGAGGTCCTCTTGGCCGCCCTGATGAGGTGGTGGTGGTTGCGGATGGTGTCCTTGTGGGATGCATGGCTGTCCGGAGTTTGTTCACTGTGCCATTTCTTCTCTAGTTTCCGGCAGACTTGCTTGGAGGCTAGGAGTTCTGGGGTGAACCAGCTGGCCCTCTTTCTGGTCTCTTTGGTGGGGGGGTTTCTTCAGCGGGCGAGGGTGTTGGCGCAGTACTCGAACCAGCATCTGAGGCTGTGGGCAGTTTCGTCGGTGTTGGAGGGTTTGGTGGGTGCACTGAGAGCGAGGTTTGCGTTTAGTTGGTCTTCGGTGATTTTGCTCCAGCAGCGGCAGGGGATCTGTTGGGTGCGGTGGTGTGTGGTGGGTTTCTGGAAGGCGAAGTGGATGCAGCGGTGGTCGGTCCTGAGGAATTCGGTGGTGTGGCTGATGGAGACGTACAGGCTTGAGGAGAAGAGTGGGGCAAGCGTTTGGCCGGCAGAGTGGGTGGGCATTGTGACGAGTTGCTTCAGTCCGAGGATAGAGAGGTTATCGATCAGGGTTAGGCAGTAGTTGTCATTGTTGTTCTCAAGGTGAAAGTCAAGGTCTCCGAGGAGGATGTAGTCGGTGTAGGTCAGGGTGTGTGCGTGCTGATCAAGTCAGCGATAGAGTCACTGAACTGGGGGCAGGGTCTGGGGGGTCGGTAGACGAGGGTGACTCTGAGGGTGGAATTAGGGTCTGTGTGGATCTGGAAATGCATGTGTTCGGTGGTGCTGAGCGCGTCGTCGGTGCTAGTCGAGACCCTGATTCTGTTCTTGTGGACAATGGCGATTCCTCCTCTGACTCCGTTGGTGCGGTCTCTGCGGGTGATCTTGTAGCCGTATGGGGTGGCTATGGCGATGCCGGGTGCGGAGGAGTCGTTAAACCTAATCTCTGTCAGGAAGGCGAAGTCCCGGGATGTTGTGTCGAGCAGGTCCCAGACTTCGACGGCATGATTGCGGGCGGAGCGGGTGTTCAGTAGTATGCATCAGAGGTGGTTGGGGTCTTTCTTGGCGGGTGGTTCATCGGCTCTGAGGCTGGTGTAGCTGCAGTTCCGGCAGATTAGGGGGCTGTGCATGCGTTTCGGGGCGGCCTTGAAGCAGGTGAGGCTCCGTCCACGTAGTGGCGGTGGACGTCGTGGTGGGTGCGGGGGCCAGGCGTTCTGGCACTGGGCGCGGTCGAGGCGCAGATGGGCGCAGACGGGCTCACCTTAGGCACGCCTTCTGCGCTCCAGCGGCGCGGCCGCACAGTGGCTGGCCTATATGGGGAGGTGGGAGGGAGGAGCAGCTGGGAGGCGGGAGGCGGCGTCAACGAATGGGCAGTGGGCAGTCTGGGTGCGGGCCGCAGGGGACGCAGCGGCAAGGGCGGTGAGGGACAACAAATGTAACAGGAGGAAAGGGGCACACAAATCGAGGGTAAAACAAGTGGCACAGAAGGCAAAAGTGCACAAAAAAATTAGTGGAACAGAAGGCAAAAGGGGCACAGAAACAAGGGAAAAACGAGTGGCACAGAGGGCAAAAGGGCACCAAAAAACAAGTGGAACGGAGGGCAGAAGGGCACAAAAAAAGGGAAAAACAAGTGGAACAGAGGGCAGAAAGGCACAAAAACGATGGAAAAGCGAGTGGAACAGAAGGCAGAAAGGCACAAAAAACAAGGGAAAAACGATTGGAACAGAGGGCAGAAAGGCACAAAAAACTAGGGAAAAATGAGTGGAACAAAGGGCAGAAAGGCACAAAAAACGAGGGAAAAATGAGTGGCACAGAGGGCAGAAGGGCACAAAAACAAGAGGAAAACGAGTGGAACAGAGGGCAGAAAGGCACAAAAAACGAGGGGAAAAATGAGTGGCACAGAGGACTGACAGGCACAAAAAACAAGGGAAAAAATGAGTGGAACAGAGGGGCACAAAAACTGAGATAAAAACTAGTGGAACAGAGGGCAGAAAGGCACAACAAACGAGGGAAAAATGAGTGGAACAGAGGGCCGAAGGGCACAAAAACAAGGGAAAAACGAGTGGAACAGAGGGCAGAAAGGCACAAAAAACGAGGGGAAAAATGAGTGGCACAGAGGACAGACAGGCACAAAAAAACAAGAGAAAAATGAGTGGAACAGAGGGCAGAAAGGCACAAAAACGAGGGAAAAACGAGTGGAACAAAGGGCAGAAAGGCACAACAAACGAGGGAAAAACGAGTGGAACAGAGGGCAGAAAGGCACAAAAAAACAGGGAAAATTGAGTGGAACAGAGGGCAGAAAGGCACAAAAAGCTAGGGAAAAACGAGTGGAACAAAGGGCAGAAAGGCACAAAAAACGAGGGAAAAACAAGTGGAACAGAGGGCAGAAAGGCACAAAAAACGAGAGGAAAACAAGTGGCACGGAGGGCAGAAGGGGACAAAAAAACGAGTGGAACAGTGGGCAGAAGGGCACAAAAACAAGGGAGAAACGAGTGGAACAGAGGGCAGAAAGGCACAAAAAACGAGGGGAAAAATGAGTGGCACAGAGGACAGACAGGCACAAAAAACAAGGGAAAAAACTAGTGGAACAGAGGGCAGAACGGGCAGAGAGGCACGGGGCAGCGAGGGAAACAGAAGGGAAAACTGGGCAGAGACACGGGGGCAGCGAGGGGTAAAGAAGTAAAGACCGGGCAGAGAGAGCACAGGGACAGCGAGGGGAACAGAGGGAAGACAAAGGGGCATGGACCACGTACAGGCAGCGGGGGAAAACAGACAACAGCAGTCACAGACACAACAATGAAAATACAGGCAACAATAAAAGCAATAAAGCGGAGGATGAGCAAACCTACCTACGGCCTACCACTGGCCGCCAGGGATGAGGCGCAGGTGGCAGCCTGCGGGTGTTGGAGGGCCTCGAACGTCCTCAGCAGCAGCAGCTGGGACAGGGAGGCACAGGTGGTGCTGAGCGGAGAGGGAGCGACATAGCTGGTGGGGTCAAGGGTTTCTCCTTTTGGAGCAGTTCTCAGGATTTGTGTAGTGTTGGTTGGGTTCTGCCTAGTGTGGCTTGGAAGGCATTGTGACATCCTTTCACTGTGTAGTTGGTTTTGGTTTGATGAGTTGCACACATTCCACCATAGTATTTAGAATTTGCTACCGTTTCTGTATCCAGAACGGTGCAGTCTGCTAATCTGTTTCTTCTAAGTAGTTAATTAATTAACTTAGTTTATGTTTATTTGTTTGGTAAATTGTGAATTGTACTAACATATTTTAGTGGCTAGCTATGCCTATTACAGGTACATATGCCAGGCTATTACTTTTTAATTTCAAAAGCTGGCTGTTTGTTGGACATTCTACACTTAGGGCTTGATTACAAGTCTGGCGGTCCATTTACCACCAGACTCAAGGGGGCGCAGTGATGGCGGTCTCCCGACTGCCCTATTAGGAGTCTGTCAGTCAGACCGCCATATCCCTGCTGCAGCCACCAGGCAACCGCCATTCCCTGGCAATGTTGCAGCAGTCAGGAGGCCACAATATGCTTGGTGGGACTTCTGAGGTTCCGCCAAGCATATTATGAGTTTCCTCTCCTCCGGCGATGTTATGGAGGTTTCTCCTCCATGAACATCATGGCGGAGCGGAAACAAAAGTGGCCCTGGAGGGCCCCCTGTGCCTCTTCCACATCGGGGATGCATGCAGGGGAGCACAAAATGTGACCCCCCTGTGTGCATGCGTCACAGTTCCTGCACAGCATGGACTTTTCAGTCCATGCTGCGCAGGAACTGCTTTGGGCGTTCCTGTTGCCGTGCTCATTTTTAGAGGCACAGTTGTGGGAATGTCAAAATCCAGCCTGCCATACAGGAGGAAACTCCTAATATGGTGAGTGGTCTGACCACATAATCGGGCTCTTAGAATAGATTTTGGCAGATGTTTCGAAATGCTTTGGTTGAAGTGGTAACAGCAGCCATGTAAGACTGTGTATGATTATAGTTTCAGTATTGATTTCATTTCTTGTCCAAAGTCTATTATAATTTTGTGTGGAGAGCAGTTATTTTCTGTGATTTAAAATGTTGTAGTAAGTTGCACATCAGTTATTAGGCAGTAGTATGTTAGTGTTATGATATTCACAGTGTATGGTCTATATCTGTATAAACTGTGGCAGGCACATTTTAAAAATTCCGTCCATCATCCATGCTTCACATTGGCTTAGTCTTAGAATGTTGTTTTTACTTGAAAATATAATTCTTCTTCCATCGTTATTGTGAGTTTTGAGTAAGAGGAAGGCTGCATCATTACTTGTAGTGGTATTATTATTGAATCTGTGTGTCTTGGTATCATCTAGGGGCAGGAGGGATTAAACTTGTGGCTTTTCCAGCATGTGATATTAGTCAATAATCATTTTAAAGTATGAATTACTGGTAGCTGACCTGTAATCTGTTCAGGTACTTTAGAGGGTATATCTGTTAACAATTTAGTAGTGAACTCTCGAAAACTAGAACTTACCTCTTTTGAAGCTTAACGTATAGTTTTTTAAAAATTTTATAACTAATTTAATTTTACTTACTTTGAAAGTGTCTTTGTCCAGGTTTACAAGTGTAGAATTGAGGCTTTGGTGTGCAGTACTTTCTTTTTCCTAAAGTATTGCTTTAGTATCTAAGGATTTAGATAAATAATAAAACAGAGAGTCTAGTAATTTATTTGGTACATTTGCATTTTAAAATTATTGTTACAGTTAAATTCATTTTTCAAATTACTTGTGAAGGTGGCTTGTTATTTTGTTGAAGTCTTCCTTCTGCCTTTTATTGTGCAGTCCAGCAGAATGTCCTTTTCTTGTAGTTGTTAAGTTGTTCCTGTTAAAAATAGTTAGGTTGAGTGCTCTGTGTATAGTGTTTACCTAATTTGGTTCATTTATCTGTATTTGCTGGTTTGTTTAATCGTAAATGTTTTTGTCTACATTGGGTGTAGTTTGACATTTTTATTCAACTACTTTGTTTTTTTTGGTGGACGGTAATTCAAATTTCTGTTTTAGCTTTATTTATGTGTATTCATTGGATTGTTGTATTAGTAATATATTTGTAATTTTATATTTATTTGTATTTTTAATGTAATTGTAATATTAATTTTCTTGTAATAATGTTTTATTTTTAAAATATGTTTATTTTTCATAGTAGATATATTGTGAATAGATAAGGTGTTATAGATTAATAATTCTATTTTTGCCATTTTAATGTATTAATAATTTGTTTTACACTTTCTGTATTTACTTATATCTTTTATACTTATTTTAACAAAGGAATTCATGATTTAAAATATACATTTTTCCTGTTTTTACAAGAGTAGGAGGTCGGTTATTTGCCTACCTCACCACCAAATTATGGAACACTCTTCCTGTTCAACCCAGGTCAAACAATAATTTGATACATTTTAGGAAGCAACTAAAAACCCACCCTTCTGATAATTTTCAGATTACATTCTTCAAGATAACCCTCTATTTCAATGTAACTCTTCTGTGAGCACCGGGAAGCCCATTGTTGGATAGCTGTCTGTTCTACAAGACTACTTACCATAACATAACATCATTTTTTTAAATATTATTGCTGATATTGTTTGTTTCGATATGTTTGATATTTTGTATCTATTTAAATAACAGTCAGTTATTTTGTTTTTCAATATTTGCATTTTCGATATTGTTAAATTTACATATTTTTGACAGCAATATTTTTGCCATCAATATTTGTGCATTTTTTGGTTAAGTGTAGGATGGTAATATTTTTGTAATCAATATTATTATGGCGATGTTTTAGTGAATCAATATTGTTTTCCACAAATTTTTGTGTTGGAACCACTGGCAAGACTGAGAAATACTGAAATGTGCCCAGATTTCAACATATAAATCACAATGAATGAGAAAATGCTTAAGACATATTTGCAAGTATGAGAAAGGATGTTTTGATCAGTATTAAATAAAAGCAAACATTGTCCTATATGCAATCTTTAAAATATATCTACATATATATGCTACTAGAACACCTCTACTTTATCAAGTGATGCATATTTTCTTAAAATATCTATTTGGGTTTATGTGACTCACAGATAGCAAATGTGGCATTCACTCTCCACTGTGCTTAACTGCCCTGTTACAATTATTCATCCAATCTGCTCTCATGTGGTGGAGATGATGCCAAAAATGTTGTTGGACAGGGCCTGGCTTGCCAACGAATCAAGGCGGCAGCTGCCTGAAGCGGCTATGCCACTCGAACCTCAAACCCCCATTATCTGTCTCAAATCCAACTAAAACCCGATGCAGTAGATGGAAAAAGGTGGCGAAAGAGTGGGACCAAAAGCAGAGAACTCCAGCTTGCAGTGCGCAGACTGGCCAGGGGGCTACAGGAGTGTGGCATGTGTCTCTGAGCGAATGCCCCAGCCTCAATTTTCAGAGGAGCGGTGTGCTCTGAAACATCTCCGAAATAGCAGAGGAGATGAGACTGGGGAGGCAGAGGGGAGGCCGGTCCCCTCGGGGAGGCCTCGAGATCTACCCCTCCTCTTGTGGGTCAGGCGTGAGACTGGTGCTGGCAAGATTCCCCGGATGCTGCGCCTGACCCAACTTTAAGAGTCCAGCCTCCACTGAAGATGCTCGCCTGGAAGCCAGACTCAAAGATCAAGAAGGTCAGTCACCACGCAACAATGTCCGCATTCCTGGGATCCCAGAATGGGCAGAGGGACAGGCTACTGATCTATTTATTGAAGACCTCATCCATGAGCATCTCCAACCAAGGGGGCTCTCATAATTATTTTCAGTGGAAAGGGCCCATCGGGTGCCGGTTGCGCAGCCCAGCCGAAGGGGAAGGGGGGAGAGTTAGAAGGTAAGCCTACGTTCCCTATGCTTGTTAAGTTGGGACGGGTTGACAGGCACTGTGCTGAGTTGGGGGACCGACAGTTGTTGCTCCGTCAGGCAGGGATGCAGGGAGGGGGTAGAATGGGGAAGGGAAGGAAGGGGGGTTCAGATTCTCTTAGCAGGTTTGCTGTGTATCTTTTCATGTTTGATGCGACGAGCAGTAGACATCCATTACCAGACCTCAACATAGCAGTCAACACTGATATTTTGACAGCAACTCACAGGGGTAAGGATCCAGAAGGGACACAAAACAGGCCTAAAGCAGCTAGGATACTAGCCACCACATGACAGGACAATCTCCCGCTGAACTTAAATTAATGACCTGGAATGTAAACAGGTTAGTAAATAAAATCAAACAGGGCATACTACTTCAATGTATTAAAAGGCATTCCCCTGATGTTGTTTTACTGCCGGAAACCCATCTTATGGGAAAGAGGTGTAATGCTCTCAACCAATGGGGAAACGAAATGAAAATACATTCAGGGTACACATCGGGGACAAGGGGCACATGGATTCTCCTTAAGAAAAAACTCCCCTTTATAATTGAAAAGATTTGGTCGGACAGTCTGGGTAGGTATGGAGCACTTTCGGGGACAGGGGCAGGCGAGGTGAGAAATATCCTGTTGATATATGTCCCTTCGACTCAGATTTTACTTTGACTGACTTAGGGGACCTTAAGCTTGTTCTCCCATGGGATGTCTCTACATCGGAGGTCATTTTAATATGACAGGATGCGAGTTCATGGATCGCTTACCACCTAGGGCCCCAAACTCCACCCAAACAGGACTGACAGAGTTTCCTTCAGCACTGGGCCTGATTGATATCTGGAGGGCACTGAATCCCAACACACAAGAATACACATTTAACTCAGGGGCACATGGGGGCCGCTCGCAAATAGATTCTTTATTATCCCTTGCTTCGCATCTCCCCCACTCCACAGATATGAAACACCTGGTGAGAGGGATCTCCCTCATTGATCGGGCCCAGTTGCGATTAATCCCAGGTATATTATTGTGCCAGCAGTCAGGAGGGGACTCATCGAAGCCACTGAACACTATTTTCAAGACAATACACACTCAGTATCCCAATAGAACTATGTAGGCTCACAGCACCAGCAACCATACCACATCTCCTGGCAATGTTTGAGGAACGCAGAATACTTTGGAAGCTCCCGATAGATCAAAGGACAGGACCTAAAGTAATAATACATAAAGTAGGGAAGCCAAAAGAGCAATGTAGCTCTTACCAACCAATCTCTTTGCAAAAATTCTAGAAAAGCTATTAGCCCTACATCTTCTTCCAATGCTTACCACTTTAGTCTATCCAGAGCGCAGGACAGCCCTAAATCTTAGGCGCCTACATGGTGTTTTGGGTCCGACCAAATGCGATGCAGTGCGCGCAACGAAATTCATTTTATTTATTTATATGTTTACTTACCTGTTAAAGTCCGTAATCCATACATTACAACCCCCCCACCCTGCCCCTCCCCCTCCCTACGTCACCGCCCTGCAGTTACACCTACTACCGGCCATGGCTGCTGGAAGCCCTGGCTTCCCCAAGAGAAGGGGCCATTAGAGCCCGCTTCCGGTTGTCAAGCTTAAAATTCTTCAAAGAGCCTAAATATCCTGTAGCACGTTGCTAAAAATGGATAGAATGGCAAACACACTTTGTTACAGTGGTTGTGGTGAGGAGGGGTCGTTCTACCATATCGTGTGGGCTTGTCCAAGAATCCACGACTACTGTGATGCTGTAGTATCCTGCATATCCAGGATAGTGGGAGAGGTGCTAACACTCTCTCCCAAATGGTGTCTCCTTAATGTTTGGGAAGATACGGATCTGGGACGAGAGGACCAAACCTGGACCACCTTAGGTCCAATGGTATCTAAATGTAACATAGCCCATCATTGGGGATCAGAAGCCTCACTGAACCTCTAGAACTGGGAGAGAGACATGGAATGGTGTATGGTGGCAGAAAAATCAATTTATGTGAACAGAGAGTGCCCAAGGAAATGGGGAACAATATGGGAGAAATGGAATGAGTATAGAGGGAATCCATGCAGGGCATCCATAGGATGGACAGTACAGCCCCAAACTAACCTGAATACTATTTCAAAGTTGTAAAGTTGTAACAGATCAGATGAAGGCAAAAAGGTTTTTCAATAGCGCCCGATGTAAGGAAGCGAAACTACAATATGCTGAAATGATTAATTGTCGTGTGTTTCAGAACTGTAATGCGATGCTTGTCTTACTGCTCTGTCTTAATAATAAGGTTTTTTTTCAATGAAAATTGTTGGACTAGCCACTCAATTTAGACTAGCCAGTCTGTTGGACCTGGCTATTTTTGCTGGGTTATTCCAAAACTTCCTCCTATTTTTCTAACCCTCTTTTTGTTGAATTTATGACTCTGAGCACTTTACCACTGCTAATCAGTGCAAAAGTGCATGAGCTCTCACACCTAAAGCATGGTATGATTGGTTTCCACCAGTTTTGCATATTTAGTTTACATGCAAGTCCCTTTCTACGGTGATATCCCAAATATCCTGCGCCTGTGAATTGAATTCTACTTGTGGGCCTGCAGTGCAGATTGTACCACCCACAGAAGTAGCCTTTCAAACCTGTCTTGAATTTGCATTTAAAGTTACTGGCTAAGACTGAAACAGGCCTTTTTCTACACATAGGTCACTCCTATGGCAGGCCCTAGATAGCCCAATAGGCAGAGTGCTGTGCAGGTAAAAGGCAGGACGTTTGCATTCATTGTGTGGCATGTCCTGGTAGTGACAAACACCCTATTTTGTTTCTCCCTACTCGGAGGCCTGCTACTTCCATAGGCTAACTTTGGGACTCCCCTTGCATGTGTTTAAGTGGAAATCCCTGATCTGAAAGGAGTAGCGTAGCCAAGTTTGGTATGTTTAGAATGGTAGTGAAAAATCATGCTTACTGGTGCAGGTGGATTTTTTATTACTATTTTTTTTTTTTTTTAAAACCTTTATTCGAGCAAGCAAAGGAAATTACAAGAATGGGCCTACAACCTCACGGGCTGGCCGCTAATAGTAAGGCACAATGGAAGAGGCAGAAAATCACTCCCGTGGTCAGGCACAGATCAGGTACCAAGCATTACTCCAAACATAGTACAGAGCATATTAATTTTCTGTTTTATACATAAAAACAACGAACACTGAAAAAAGGCGAATGCACAGTAATCAAGGTCAGCCCAGATAACGGAGGGGATGGCCAACAATCAGGAGAACATAACACGAACCATGGGACTCTGACAAGGCCGGGGGGGGGGAGCAGCGGGGAGAATCGGAAAATCACAGAACAGTATGAAAAGGTTTCGGGAACGCCAGCCTAGGGAGATAGGGTAACATCAGTAGTGCCAACCATGGGAGGGGTACAGATATCCCCACGATATTCATTCCACTGGCCCCAAATCTTCGTCCACGCCCTGGGTCTGCCCCTGGCCACATATACGGTCTTCTCCCGAAACATGGACCAGTCCATGTTATCCTCCCATTTCGAGACCTCAGGGGGTCTGGACGCGCCCCAGAGTTGCGCAATGTCCCGTTTTGCAATCATGTATCCCAAGGTAGCCCATCTGGTCTGGGCTACAGAGTAGTCGGTGGGTTCCCACACATTCAACAGACACCGTCGTGTCTCCGGCCACAGGGCAACACCAGTCACAGCAGTCATCACCGCAAGCACATCAGTCCAGTAGGCCGCCACCACTGGGCACTCCCAAAGAATATGTAAAAAAGTAGCACTCGACCCACAACCACGCTTACATAACCCATCCGGGGAAAAGCCCATTGTCACCAGACGCGGACCAGTGACATATACTCGATGGAGGATTTTAAGTTGAACCAAACGGAGACGGGCAGGGATGGCTACCTCTCTCGGAGAAGAGAGTGCCGATTGCCAATCCTCGTCGTCCAATTCCAACCCATCGCCGACCCAAACCTCCCGAAGTCGGACCAATAAGTCTGCCCGATTATTGATCAGTTTCTTATAAATCAGGGAAATGGTGCTATCAGGCAGGTGGCCATCAAGGACACGATCTTCGAGGGGGGAAGACTCGGGCAGGATCTCATCAGGAGTCAGGACTGAGGCGAGGGCGTGTCGGACCTGCAGATAGCGAAAAAACTCTCTACCATTCAAACCGTATTCCGCCTGAAGGGTCTGGAACGACTTCACACTACCTTTCGAACAGACATCACCCACCTTACATATCCCAATCATATCCCAGCGGTCGAAGCCCTTAGTAGACCAGAGACACCCCAAACGTTCAGAGGCATAAAGCGGCGTCGCCAGTGTCATTCGATCCTCCCATCCCAAACTCACATTCGCGGCTCGCCACACCGTGACTGCAATCCTGGACGG
Source organism: Lissotriton helveticus (assembly GCF_964261635.1). Taxonomy (NCBI): domain Eukaryota; kingdom Metazoa; phylum Chordata; class Amphibia; order Caudata; family Salamandridae; genus Lissotriton; species Lissotriton helveticus. The sequence goes on along the minus strand of NC_136067.1, from coordinate 1,070,000,148 downwards.
GCCCACAAGATGGCGCCCGGCCGATCTAGAATAAAGCGCTCTATTAAAGTCCCCGCCCGGCAGCTGGAGTCTATCCATCTCAAAGGCCGGATTACGACCCGGTGAAAACATCACGTGATTAATGGCAGACAACTGGGAAGCCCAATAATATCTCTTGATGTCGGGGAGCGCCATGCCCCCGTCATACCAAGGGACGGTGAGTTTTGCGAGGGCAATACGTGGACGCCCGTCCCAGATCAATTGCCTTTGGAGACTCTCGATCTCCCGGAAATAGGTCTTGGGGATGTCGTCATAGGAATTCTGGAGTGCATAAAGGAACCGCGGCAAGGACATCATTTTAAACAGAGCCGCCCTGCCCAAAGGAGACAAAGGGAGCTTACGCCAACGGGCCACGTCCAGTCACAATCTAAGCAACGGGGGGAGGAGATTACGCTCAAATCGGAGTGAGGAGTCCAACGTAATGAAGATCCCTAAATACTTGAAGCCGGACTGGACCACCTGGATAGGAAGTCTGCTCGGCAATGGGGGCAAAACACCCAAAAGAACATACACGCAGGACTTGGCCCAATTAATAACGAGGCCTGAGTTGGCACCAAATGAAGTAAGAACATCAAATAAAACTGTTAGAGATTTACGCGGGGAGGTGAGATATAAAAGAATGTCATCCGCGTAAAGTGAGACGCGGTCCTCAAAATCCGGTGACCAACGGATCCCTTTAAGCGAAGGCTCCCATCGAAGCCATGCAGCTAACGGTTCCAGGGCAAGTGCAAAAAGCAACGGGGACAAGGGGCAACCCTGACGGGTTCCCCTGCCAAGGTTGAAAGGGGCCGAAACTCTACCGTTTACCACAACTTGTGCTAAGGGTTCAGCATATAATAACTTCACCCAACCGATAAACTCAGGCCCGAAACCAAATTTCTCAAGAGCCGCCCAAAGATAAGGCCATTCCACAGTGTCAAAAGCCATCGAGGCATCCAACGATCCCAAAATGGCCGGCTCCGTCAGAAGCCCCGCCCTCGCAATCGCACCGTGGAGACGACGTAGGTTAAGAGCCGTGTTGCGATGCGGGATAAATCCGGATTGATCTGGATGGACCAAGTCATTAATGACCGTCAGGAGGCGGGTCGCCAGGAGCTTAGCCAATACCTTGGGCTCAACATTCAGCAGGGATATGGGTCTATAAGATGAACAAAGGTCCCGCGGCTTACCATCCTTGGGGATGACAACTATTGTGGCCAGACGCTGATCATATGGGAGAATACCCCGTTCCCGGGACTCCAGAAACATGGCACGAAGATAGGGCGCCACTCTGTCGGGACGTAGCTTGTACAGTTCAATTGGCAACCCGTTCGGGCCCAAGGCTTTGCCCGAACGGAGTGAACGGATGGCAGTAGCTATCTCGTCAATAGTAAAGGGGGACTCCAACGCTATACGATCTAAATCGGAAACACTGGGCAGAGCTATATCGCGCAACAGAAGGCGAGAGTCAGCCACATCTCTCACAGACACAGGGGTATAAACCACACGAAAATACTCAGCAAAACATTCAACTATTCCAATCGGGTCCGTCACACTCGCACCATTCGATGACTGAATCACGGGCACCACACGATTAGCTCTCTCCTTCTTATCCAACCATGCCAGTAACTTACCCGCTTTGTCCCCCACATCATACAAACGACACTGTTGCTCCCGGAACATCAGTTTGGCAGCATCCGTGACCATAGACTTATAGGCAAATTGTTTCAGACCCAGGGCGTGGAGTTTCGCAGACGTGACACCCGATTCCAAAGCAGCCTCCAGTGCAGAAATCTCTCTCTCAAGGTCCACCACCTCCCGATTCCTCGCCTTCTTAGCTTCAACAATAAGGGAGAGGGCCTGCCCACGAATCACCGTCTTAAAGGCCTCCCACAGGGACACCGCGGAGGAAACCGACCCCTCGTTATCCAGAAAATATGCGTCCAAAGACTTAATCAAAAGGCTGCGGGTCTCGGGGGAGGTAAGGTACCATGGGTTGATAGGAGCCACCCGGCCCACTGCCTCCACTCCAATCTCAAAACGGAGCCAGAGCGGAGAGTGGTCAGAAATGCCCCTGGGGAGGTGTACAATCTCACGCACCGCTGGCGACTTAGCCGCAGGCATCAGGAAATAATCCAGTCTAGACAGACTCCCATGGGCCCCAGAGTGGAAAGTGTATTGAAGCTGAGTAGGATGCATAAGCCTCCAGCAATCCACCAAGCCAAATGTGTCCAAAAACCCACCCAACCACTGTTGGGCCGCAGGAGTATCCCTAGGGGGGTGGCAATCGTGGAGACCGGAGAACACAGAATTAAAATCACCTGCCATAAAGAGAGTACTATCAGGGAGGTCCAACAACACATGGCCCAAATCGGAAAAGGTAGAAGTCTGCAGGCCGGGGGGCACGTAAACAGTAAATAAGGAGAGGGTACGACCCTCATAGCGACCCACAAGGACAGCATATCGCCCCCGATCATCCAGAATCAAATCATCAATAGCTAGGGGGAGGGAAGCCCGAACAAGGATACCCACACCCCTAGAACCCGAGGTAAACCCCGAATGTGCTGCGAGGCGATAGCCCCACCTATTCATCGCATGACAAGTATTGCCCACCAAATGCGTCTCCTGCAAGAAAACAATATCTGGAGATAAACGTCGTATACATTTCAACACCACACTCCATTTGATACGATCCCCCAGACCGTTAACGTTCCACGAAACAAATCTCAACCCGCTACCCCCCATCCCACCCAGCAACGCCAAAACCCCTCACCAATGAGCATGACACAAGAAACATCATCAAATACAGGATAGAGTCGCCTTGAGAACAGAACACACAAACAACGAACTTCCCAACCGCCCACCCCCCAACAAACAAGAGAACACCCCCCACCCTGCACCCCTGCAAAAAGCTAAAAAGCCACCCCAACCTGCAGTGTGCCTGTCGCCCAAGAACCCCCATTCTACACAAAGACCCCGGAGGAGGAAAGGCTCCGTCCCACCCGCCACCCCGAGCAAGACCGATAACGAGGAAAAACACACAACAAATCACATAAACAGTAGAGGAACGTAGGCATACAATCCTGGAAAGAGTTACTCAAAACAAGGCCCCAGGCATAGACGAAATGTTCAGCTCTCTACACCACCTTCAGCACCGCCCGGGTGGGCAGCGGACTCAGTCTCAGGAGGTCGGTCAGGCAGAGAGTCCAGCCAGTCATTCACCGCATCTGGCCGATCAAAGAAAAGGTTCGGTCATTGCACTCAACCCGCAGCCTGGTCGGAAAGAGCATAGCGTAGCGCAACCCCATGTCCCTAAGACGCTTCTTGACACCACGAAATCCCATTCGCTGCTTCTGGACCTGTTGGGAAAAGTCCGGATAAAAGTTCACTGTGGCATTCTCAAAGGCCACCGGGCCCTTCACACGTGATGCTTGCAGGATAGCGTCCCGATCCCTATAGTGGAAAAGTTTTGCAACAATAGGCCTCGGCGGGGCACCTGGCTTACCCTGGCCCCCCGGAACACGATGTGCTCGTTCCACTGTGAAAAATTTACTCAGTCCAGATGGAGAGAGGTAGTTTTGGATCAGATCCTCAACTAGGAGATCAACCGAGTGGGGTTCTGGATTCTCCGGAACACCAACCACGCGAACATTACAGCGACGTGCCCTGTTCTCAAAGTCTTCCAAGCGCCGGGTCATGAAATCGTTCACCCTACGGAGATTGCCAATCTCCGTCTGTATCTCCGAGACGTCTGCCGTGAGGCTGGATGACTTGAGGTCCAATGACTTCACCTTCTCATTGGTTTTCGATAGATCGGCTCGAATTAAGTTCACATCAATGGCCACGGTGTCAATTTTGTGGGCCAAAGTTTCGTATTGTTGGCCTATCGTCTCCCTCATGCCAGAAATGGCGCCCATGATGTCCTGCAGGGAAGGCTCCGTTGACGTGTCCACGATGTGGTCAGACGCGCTGGGACCGGGCAGGGCAGCTCCGGGGGACCCCTTCGAGTGGGTAAAACGGTCCATAACGTTAGATTGGACCGGACCCCCGCGCAGAGGCGTCTTCGTCTTCCGTGTCTCCCGGTCCTCTCTGCCCGCCATGTTGGAGACTGCGTCACAAGGAGATTCACCAGGGTCAACGGCCTGGGCACCAGAAAGTGAGGCCTCGGGACCAAAGGGCCGCAACAAGGGTACCACTAGGATAGAGGCAGCCAAATAGGAGAATAGGCCAGCCAAAGGCCCGACAGCCGTCTCGTGCCCCGGACCCAGCCCTGGCCAGACTTTCTTGCCGATGTCTCAGTCTGAGGCAGAATCGAAACCGAAACTTAAGAGGGGGACCCTCAAGGCCAATCCCCCTGCCGTTGTTGTTCAACTCCAAGACGGCCACTGAGCCTCACCCAGTCCCGGGCGCACCTCAAGGGCGGAGCCCAAAAGTTCGAATCACCGTAACTCCGGCACCCGGTGTCGAAATAAAATTCTGAAAGGTCCAGGTAGATCAGCCCAACGTCCTCTACACCAATCCTCGTGAAAAATCAGGATTTGTTCAGGATATTATCCCGGGAGTGGCGGGGGTCCGGGGAGCGCTGTGCTCACGCGGCCATCTCGGATGCCCGCCAAGCTCCTCCTACTATTTTAGAAATGCAACTTTTAGAAAGTGCGCATTTTACTGTGTATACAACCCTATGTGCTTTGTAGCCTCACCACAATCCATGTCTAGGGTAGACTGACAGCTGGGCTTGTGCATACTTTCCAGACAGCCAGGACCTGGGTGCAACTGCATACTGGTAGTCTTCCTGGGCTGGGAGAGAGGGAGGTGGGACTCACTTACTTTTGTTTAGGCTGGGCCCTGTCCTCACACAAAGGACTCATTTACTCCTACTGATGTCTGGAGCCAAGGCAAGACAATGGAGGAGGGACACTTGTGACACTTCACAGGCCTTGCTGGAACCTTCTCCTACTTTCTAGAAGCAAGGCACTAGAGTATACGTACAGGGGCTATGAACCCACATTTTGAGAGCACTTTTAGAGCGGAGGCTGAAACTCTGTCAGAAGGAGTCAACTGGAATACTCTTCCGGTGTTGCCCTGCTGCCTACTACCTGTTGTGTAGCATAAAAGACTCATAAATTGCTTTTATACTTATTGCCCTGCTGCCAGCTGCTCCCTGACTTTGGACTCGCTAGAGCACTGGGTGCTACCAAGATAAACCGCAATAGAAACCACTGTGCTGGTCTACTGCCTACATTGCTGGGCTTTAGAAGGAACTGCCTCTTTGCAAATTGCCTTTAATATGCTGGACAATGTACCCTTGTGGGTGCCATACCAAGAGTGTTCTCACAGGGCATATTGTCTTGCCGTTTGTCCTATACCAGCGCGTTTGGAGTGCTTTACTGTTTTCTCAAATCAGGGCGTGGGCTTCATCGTATGTAAAGGGTCCCGGGATACGGCCACTGTTCCACAAGGCCAGAGAGGGGCGCTTCTTTTCCTAGATACCAGTGGCAGAGGCAATTGGTAATGAAGCCAAGCTTTGTGACTCACCATCGCTGGCGTGGAGCAAAGAGCTGCCCCTGAGTCCCTCAGAGTGCTAGAGTATTCATCAGAACATGGTCCCCCTTCCGTGAGAGGCCTTGACATACACCATCGGAATAAATCAGTGCTGGCCCGCAGCATCGCTCCCTGCCTGAAGCAACCACACCGTCCCTCAGGAATCACTCCAATAGGGCCTGCTTCCTCTTCAGAGAGGAGACCAGCGTTGACCCACATTCGCCAAAGTGATCATGCGCAGCCTTGTGCATCGCCCTCGGAGCTCCAGAGGCCTGCTGATTCTTGCTGCCTGGCCCAAAGGGGTTTTTCTGGGCCTACAAAGCTTTTTCTACCCCTGAGAAGGTTCTATGGGTGAGTACGGCCAGGGAAAGCCTGGAACTTGCACCACAATTTGTGGGGACATCATCCATTGTTGCACATTGGCCCACGAAGTCCCAGAGCACCATTGTCCTCGATATTGCCTCCTTGCCCTGCAGTTACTCCGTGCATTCACGGGCTATTCCTAATACAGCTGGGATCCAGCGAGGTCTCCCAATAGAAGATGGGAGTGTGTTCTCCCTTGTTGGTGCATTCCTTGGGGGACGCCTGGTTGCCAGGGAGATCATAGGATGAGATAAAACCCTCAGAGTAGACCCCAATCCTGTTGTTTTTGCCTATTATCATAATTTAGCTAGTAGGAGCGCAGGTGTTCTAATGTACATCTATGCCTTCTGTGAGTTGGGGTGCGGTTTATTGGTATCGCATGAAACTTTTTACTACTCTACTGCTGCATTTCACTCCCTGAAGTTCTAATGCATACCATTGTGATTGCTTCATTGACAGGATAATGAGTAGTACTCCAGGATTTGCATTATATGCATAGTATTATTGATTTGTGTATCTTTTCAGAACTTGCTGCACTCCTTGCCCTGATGTTATAATGTTTGGAATTTGAATTCTTGCATTGTCAGGATAATGACTCCTGGCTCAGTTTTGACATAGTATGCACAGTTAGTATGATTTATGTAATTTGATCTAGGATTTATGAACAATATATATATATTACATTTTCATATAACTGTGTGGACTCTCTTTTGTGGTGCATTCATTGTGTTAGTGGTGTGACTGTGTTGGTCAAATGCTTTACTCATTGCCTCGTGGGATAAGTCTAACTGCTCTGGGCCAAGCTACTGGAGGTGAGCGCAGGTTAGCTTTGGTGTGTTACTTCCTCTGGCTAGAGTGGTGGGTTCTGCTTGGCTTAGATGCACACCCTAGCCAACCAGGAACCCAATTTCTAACACAGTCTTACACAATCTGTTGTGCAACTCTGGTATAGAACTCAAAGGGCCTTTCACAGAAAGCCCTGAAAGTTACCCTGCCATGCAAGAAAGCCCCCAGCATTCCACGTATGGAAACTAGAACTGTACCATTAACTTGAGGGGTGGGTGTAAAAGTCCTTTTCTATATATGTTTTTAATTGCTTTATCGATTTTATTCCTGTAGTAAGTATATGCTGTTAAATGGTCAATAAAAGAATTAGAGACATTCTGGGTGACAGGTAATTAGCAATGAAAGTGCAATCATAATAATTGTATAATAATGTATAAACCATGGTTCATAGAGGCTTGATGTGTTATGTCAGAGTACACATGGTTAGTATGTATAAGACAGTCTGCACCAGCTATGTCATGCTGATCAGAAAAACCTTAAACTGGGAAGCACAAGTAAATAGCTTAAATAAAAAAATAAAAAGCACATGCAGGTAAAATCCAAGGTTTATCACAAATTAAATGTGAGCACTTAGAGGGCCAAAGAAGCAGGTTGAAACAATATTCCTTGGTAAAAACGCTGAAGATAAATGAACACAGATGGACCTGAATTAAAAAACACAGTTGAAGGTAATTGTGCGCTGAGCATGAGACATGGAATTGCAAGTTAAAACTAGCAATGGAATTGAGTTCAAGAAGGTCTAGTTTCATCCTGGAACTTATCCTTGAAAGCAAGATGTATTTCCTCCTATGTGGTCAACGATAAGAGATCTCCTGAGGCTACTAGTCTTCTCTCTGAGGAGATCCATGGCCTCAGGTTCAGCTCTATGCATAATGGAATCCTGCCAGTGTGATATTTTAGGGTGAAAGGGTGCCTTCAATTTCACTGTGTTGGAGCATCTAGTGAATAATAGCAACAGATTTAAGAATCTGTTCATAGCTTTATGGGCCTTTGCGCTCCTGAAGAGACCCAGGATGCAGGATTTCTGTTGAGATCACTGAGACCAGCATTTGAGGCTATTACCTCAGTGATTTCATTAAAGTAAGCATTATCCATTGGAGAATGCTACATCTCGCACTTCATGTCCACCCCTGGGCCTGGCATCTGGGGACATCTGAACTTGTTGCAGTATAAATCTTCCGCTGCCACTCTGGGGTCAGGTGGGACCTGAGAAGTATACAAAACTGTATAAATTGGAACCTACCATTATAGGGTACTTTATGCAGGCTTGCTAATAACTTCTCTTATTCTTTCTCAGTGAAGGGCCTGCCTATGTGTGCTTTCTGTTTGCCCCACTGCTGTACTAATTGGACTGGATTGATCTACTTATCACATGATCAGCCTTCTTCCATCGCCCATAATGTGTAGAATTCCCACTATAGAATGAGTTTGGAGGTCTTCTTGAGTGATTCCACTGGACAAAAGTGAGTTTTCCATGAAGTCCATACTGGTCGGCAAGTGTGTCAGATTGATTCAGGGCACAATCTTGAAACAGATCACCAGTGAATTTGATGCTGGAAATAGACAAAACATTTAAAAAAATGAGCAGCTCCTGCCTTGGTCAAATTGCTATCTAGAAGCCCCTGACCTGAATGGTAGATGTGTCTTCCAAGATATTGAATCGTTGTGTCTTCTCATGGACTTATGCCACCTTTGATGTCTAACCTATGCTCAGGGCAGGAGAAGTGGAGAGGGAACAGGCATGACTTGGACAGGTTTGACTCGGACTTAGACCCTTTAAAATTAACGTACTGTCTTAGATATCACCATAGTGTCAGAGTTGATAAGACATCACAATTGTATAACATCATGTAATTTACATAAAGGGAATTCGCATGGTTTTCCCCCTCATGAGAAATGGTCCAATCATGACTCAGCAGTCAAAACCTCACTGCTATTGAATCCTTGGACAGGTCAAACAACAGGGGGAAGTGGACATCCCTGTTGAGTGCCTCTGTTGACTCTCTTGTAGTTAATAAAAATGAACTACCTATCCTGATTGGTGCCAATGACCATGCATATATGACCCCAATCCATTGAGTCATTCTCTGTCTCAGTCTGAATTTCATAACTGTCAACAGATAATGCAGGTCAAGAGTATCAGTTTCTCAAGGTCTAATAGAGGACACGCTGGATGAGGCCAATCCATTAGAGTGGACTCAAGCAGCAATTACAGTCTCTTGGTACTCAGGGCTACTGGATAAAAAACTGTTTTGATCGAGGTGTACAAGGTCATGGAGAACTACCAGGAATCTTCTTGCCAGAATATTGCTAAGTAACTTATCAAGATGTTATTCAAGATGTCTAGAGGTTTATAAGAAGCCACCTCTAGAGAATCTTTCCCTTGTTTGAGAAGGGACACTGTTCATTATAGAAGGTAATGTACCAGCATCCTCTGCCGTTCGGTACAGTTCTACTAGTTTAGGAACCAGGCACCCTGCATGTGTTTAATGAAATTTCATAAGGAGCACATCTAAACCAGGGGATTACCATTTGGTAGCTTCCTAAATGCACCACATATTTTTTGATCCAAACTTTTCTCCTCCACAACTTTTTTTTAACGGAGTTTTATATAGCGCTAACTTGACCCGAAGGTATCGGGTATCAGAGTGCTTTACATAGCACCAGTTGCGTTACATGCGGACACATTCATCTTTGTTATGCACGGGGAGATTAAGTGATTTGCCTAGAATCACAGGATGTTCAGCGTCATTGACGAGCCTCGAACCCAGTTCCCCAGATTCGAGGTCGACCACCCTAGCTGTTAGGCCAACTCCACTCCCCATCTTCACTTCTGTTTGTTCCAAGGGAAGCACAAGTAGACTCAGCCCATTCAGAAATACTGCAAGATCCTCACATGCTACCTCGATTGTGGGGCCATAAAGCTTACGGCAATTTGCCAAAAAAGCTGTGTGAATTTCATTCTGGGAACACTTTATAGTGTCAGGAGTAAGGCAAACTGAGAAGATGTGACCCCTCACCTGTTTTTGTTGAGTGAGCCAGGCATGCAGCCTGCCTGATTTTTCACGCAGAGCATGTGTCTTAGCTACAAACACCTGAAATCTATGCACTGTAGCACCTCAACCAAAGTATAGTGTAATTTGGTAGTGGAGCCCATGAAAGGTCTTTGAGTCTTTTGAAGGACAGCATCTCTTAATAGTTGAGCAAGTGGATTTTCCAAGGTCCACAACTTTTGCTCAACCTCTCTTTGTGCACCTACCACTGACTAAATACACTGCTCCCTGAAAAACACTATGAATTTCTCCTATTCTGCTAGGGATTATGTAACAGTGCCACTTTTTCAACAAACAAGCATCTTGTTGGCCCTGAAGGCCGAATCTTTTGAAAATGGAGGGACTGGAGCCTCTGTGTCAGAACCAGGAGGATAGATCATTGTCACAATGATTTGGTGATAATGAATTATGGTGAGAAATTGTCTTACTCATGTACTCAGAGTGTAACACTAGCAACAGCAGCAAAGTGGTGCGGAAAATGCATTCCAATCTAATGTGGAGATCATTTAAGGGTGAATAAAAAAGATTATTTCCACCTCCTGGTTCCTTGTCCTCTAGGTTTCTGCTAATGACTAATGCAAGACTCACTGCTCAAGTGTTTTGGCATTATGAACAATATGCATATGTGGTAGTGGAGGGTGTAACCTGGCTAAACGTACATCCAGCACACAGTTGAAATTACCCATGATTATCCATGGTTGGTGAGCCCATTTTCATAAAATTAAAGACAGCTTTGTCACAAATGCTGACTGATCTTTGTTAGGGGAGTAAATATTTCCAAGAAGGAGGGTCATGCCATTGAGGCAACCCACAACCAATGTGTACCTCCCCTCTTCATCTAAGATAGTGTCTACCTGCATAGAGGAAACAGTTGGTCTGGCCGAAGTCAGCATCCCTCATGTAAATGCAGAATAACCAGTGTAGATGCCTTGTCCCATCCATCTTTTTTGAATTCTGACATCTTAGATGCGTGTTAAATGGGATTCTTGAATAAATGCAATCTGTGTGCCCTGTCGCCTGAGCAGGAATAATTTATGTGCCTTTTCTTCATAGAACTCATGCACCGGACATTCCAATTCACAAAAGGTATATTAGTCATTAAAAATAAGAGGAGCAAGTCAATATTTAGATACAAGCAAATTGACCAATTGTTGGCTATATATATGTAATCCCGACCCACCCCACCAATCCTGATCCACACCATCAGCAAAATGAAGTATACAGAAAGAGCTCAGCCATTAAAACAACCTAACCCCTCTATCCTGGGCCAGTTGCTCACTACTATCCATCTAAATTGGAACTTGAAACTGAAAAAAAGATGTTCTCTCTATGTCTAACAAAGTTCCAGGGTAGAGAAAGGAGGTGTCACAACCCTCCAAAAGAGGCTGGAGCTCCACAGCCACCTAACATAAAGTGGAATGTAAATGGCCTGGGACTGGCGAACAAGCTCAATAACAGTGCAGAAAAACCTGCCTATTTGTGTTCAGAATAAGCTAATGGTTCAATGTGCCATAACACGTTCAGGCCTGGATCAGCACTGCAATCCAAGTAAAATGAAGATAGCACCATCCTGGCATAAAAAGAAAAATAGGGGATTAACCATTTAACAATAGCATTATAGGGTTGCAAGAGTAACAATCATGTTTTAGAATAACTTGGAATGTAGAATAGCAGAATTAACTGAAAGCTTAAAGGTTTTTGACTTATAATGACAGGGTCTTCTGCTGTCTGAGGCATGATGTCAGGAAGCTTACCAGGACCCACAATCTTCAGGGAATTCAAAGAGTCTCCCTCAGACTCTGAGGAGACCATGATATCTGGGGAGCTGTTGTTGTCTTATTTATGCAGAGGCAAAGTTGCAGAAAGCAAAACTTTTTCTCTTTTCTCTGATCTGGTGAGGAGGCATTACTCAGTTTGGATGGTAGTGAGGGGACTAACCATTATATTTTCCGGGACGGCTGGATGAGCATAAGGGCAGGGAAACAGTAGGTTTTGTTTTAGAATACTGATCGCCCCAGTCCCCACCATTCCAAGGTTCAGCAAAGAAATGTCTGTGGTGATCTCTGATGATTTTTTATTTCACAAGAAAGAGTAGGGAGTACCATAGACCTGTGTTTTACTGCTTAGGTGTAATCCAGAAATATTATTATCATAGCACCTTCAATCGCAAAGTGTACACTAATCTGGCGACATGCGGGATATCGTCTTTGTCACAGATATTCAAACTTTTGCCCACTACTAGCCTAGACGGAGCCCCTGGTCAGGGTGATTAGGCGGAACATGATGGGGTCACTCCACTACCAACATAGAACAGTTGGCACTATCTTCTGTGCAATCCAGTGCCCGACATATAACGTGCGATCGTAGCCCTCCAAGCCCTCTGGTAGGCCCACAATTTGGGTGTTGCTAAGGCGTGAGTAGCCTTCGATACTCTTAGTCCTACATTCCAGGAGTCTGAAATGATATTTCAGCCAGCTATTGTTTTATGCAATTCTAATGTCTGTGGATAGAGTTTCCTTGTACCCACATATCTTGCTGACAATTTTACAATGCTGCTAGCACATGATGGAATTGGCGTAACTGTGTTTTCGTCTGACGTGGCTGAAGTCATGGTAATAAAATCACTCAACGGGATTCCACACTCAATCAGATATCTTGCTGTACAACCAGCATACTTTACCTTCACTAGTGGCACACATAGTTTCTGCAGCTGGATGCCCATTATACCCTCTCAAAAAGTGAAAGCCTTTTCTCAAACCTTTGCAATTGAGACTAGTTGCCCATGCACTTGTGGTTTCTCATGTTGATTTTGGAACCTCAAGTCTTTGCTTGAGCCCTAAAACTGCATTTCACTTGTCAACAAGGCTGTTTTTTGGTATAAAAAATGTCACTACATCATTCATGTACTAAGAAACCTGTGTTTGCTCCCATTGAGAGCAAGGATTAGGTTATAAATTCCTTGCATTATTTTCAAAGTATTCCAAAACAATTAACCAGAATACTTGCACAACTCAGTGAGTGTATCTGGTGGTCAGTGCAGTCTTAGGAACAAGACAGAAATAAACAAATCCTTACATCATTGGGCTGCTAGCCAGGCTTTCTCAGGAGCTGCCTCATCCCTTCAGATTTTGCTGCCAGAAGACATCAAATATACAGAATATACTTGGTTTAAATCCAGAAAAAGATCAAAATTCACTTGTTTCGGGGGCTTGGTCAAGCGGCAGAGAGAGATGGCTGTGTAATACAAGAGCTCCATCCTCGTTAACTCCCTTACATCGATCTGACACACTGATCCGATACTCGACCCCCGATTTGCGAACTCGAAGGGGCGCGGACTTCCCTCTGGGTGCTCCGCTGTCGTTCGGAGGTCCGGGGTTGAAGTTACAATTCTCACTGCAGTGAGGCCTGCACATCAGTGTTGGGGCGAGGAGAAGCGGCTGGCTGTAGACGTGACTCCGGGGCCTCGTGTGGCCCTTACAACAAAAGACCACCGCCACCTGGAGCTGACTGACGGAGCCCTCCTGCCTCTCTGGAGGGGTACACACTGCCCCAAAAAACTCCTGCTGAGGCAGAGTGGCGAATCGCGTGCCGGAGGCCAACCCGGCGATTCCCAGCCCCCCGGGTGTCACAATGGAGGCGGGAGGAGGTCCCTGGGGGCGGCGATGGAGATCAGGGGTAATAATTGCTGTCAGTGCTTTTCCTGACTCCCCCCCTCAGGGAGCTGAGCAATCATGTGCTTGTGGTCTCCTCTCCCCCCCCCTTTACACCGTAACAACGGACCTGGAAATCAGCCAAGAACAGCCCCCATGCTGATGGACTTTGGGAAGGGCTGAACAAGTGTCCAATCTGCCGCTCCTTCAGTTAGTAAAGTCAGCTTGGGCTGTGGTTTTCCTACTGGTGGGAATCCCCGGCCCGGCCATATGGGACTGCTCTCTTGGCTTACTCACCAGGCTGGAGAAGAATAAAATCTATTGCTATACTATGAAGTGCCCTTCAGTCCACGCGTTGCTGGATGAATGAAGATGGAGGAGGCCTGCCTGCCGCAGCCCTCAATTGCAAAATGGCAACCTCTGAAAAGCCGAAAATAACTGGCCAGAGGGGCCCCAAAACAGTCCAATCAAATAAACTGGACCGCTGCACTGTCCCCAGAGACTCACCCCCAGACTTGCGCCCCAGGACTGTAATTATGACTGAAACTGGAGGAGATAGCCAGGAACTGACACTAAAAGATGTTATGGAGGCTATAGCTGGAATGAGAACCTCCTTGGAGAACAAAATGGACACGCTCTCAAATGAAGTGAATCTCATCGGGGCAGATCTGATCAAAGCCACTGAGAAGATCAAACAGGTCAAAATTACAGCAGCGAGTCTTGTAGAAGATGTAGCGCACCTTCAAGAAAATGTACAGGACCTGCGCGCATTCCGCAAACTTGCAGAACACAAGCTGGATGACTACGAAGGGTGCCTTACAAGAAACAACGTACGCATACTGCGGGTCTCTGAGAAGGCGGAGCGACAGACGCCGGACCACTTCATAGAAGAACTTATCCTAAAACACCTACAGCTGTTGTATTCTACTTATTGCATATTCCCATGTATGCCTTTACCCACCTAATGCTCTTCTTGTGGAATTCCTCTGCACTGTGATGCACTAAGGAATATTGGGTGCTGGTTGAAGATAAGCACAGTTATGATGGGGCTGACCTGCCTGCTGGCTGCTCCTGGTGGGGCTTATTCCAGGCTACTTAAAATCTTACAATAAATCTACTTGAAATACCTCAACAAGTCTGGAGTCAATTACTACATTTTGATGGCGACGTTTTGATCTTACCCTATACGTGCTCAACTCAAGATATCAAGCTTCAAGAAGGCAAGTCTTTCAATATCTTTATCTATCTTTCAACTTCAAGTAAATACTCTGGCACCAAGCCCCACCAGTGACCATTTCACCGGTCGCCCCCAACTTTTGTATGCCAGATCCCTCTTCAAGACTGTCAATAAATGGACTTTTCAACACTCAGCACTACCACAGCAGTAACTCAACACCCAAATGATCCACTAACTTGCAAGCATCATTCAATATTCAAACTCCTGATTTTACAAAGCCCCTACTAGCAAGGTAATCAGCTGCTGTCTGTGCCTCACACTACTCAGTGTAATTCCAAGTGCGCTCGCACACAAGCTGTTTTGACTACTTTCAGTGCCACAGGCTAGTGGACATACTTCTACTTTCAGACTAAGCTAGCAGTGGGGGTATGCAGTGAGGAGACAAGTGAACTTTCTACAACATGATAACATGTGCAATTGCAGTTATTGTGGCCTCAAAGACATTGTCTCATTCCACAACGTTATGCCTCCTACAAGCGGACTTCTGGGGTAAGTTTATTTTATTCAAATTTAAGCCCTGGTTACCCCCCAACACGATCACCATCAACCCACCTGGTGTTCCGGTACTTTTATTCAATATGGGGAGGACTCAGGCCCGTGTTATGGATGTATTTCTTCAGTACTTTCCAATTTTATACATTTGCCCCTCTGCCTCTAACTTTTCAATTGCAGTTGAACTGCTGCCTACCTTTTCAAATTTGCCTCGAGCTGACATTCAGAGCGCGCGCAGCCCTACCCGTTTTGTAGAGTTCTCTGATGTCTCTATGGTTTCCTGCACATGCCAGATTCTTCAATGTTCATTGCTGCTTCCGGACGTCTACATGGATAGCTGTGAGCCACCCGGCTCAGCGTCAGGAACGTGGCGCCATCTCGAGTTTGAGGTGCACTGATTCCCTGGAGACGCGCTGTTTCATTCGTTTTAAAGATTTCTCTTCCAACCATCTTGGTATCAATGTGTTTCTATAAAGATATCCTTTATTTCAATGACATCGGATCGGGGCAGAAGATCCTTGTGTTTTACTGCAAGTACTTTGTTTTTCCTTTTTGTAAACGTTCTGCTCCATCTGCACTGGTCGGAGTCGATCTTTCAATTTCAAGTGTTATTAGAACTAAGGGGTCCATTAGGATGGCGGGCGGATTGCCCCCGCCAGGCTGGCAGTAGCCACCGCCAGCCAGGCGGGGGCAATCCGCCCGCCATCCTTCCCTGTATTCTCCCCCACCATATTAGAATGGCGAGGGGGACCACGGCGGAGCAAAACACCGCCCGCCACTTTTCCGCCCCGGTCGCATTGCGGCCAGGGCGGAAAATGATTAATATGGTGGCGTGTCAAGCAGACACCGCAGCCATAATATGATGGGCTGAGGTTGATGCATTTCCGTGGCAGCATCAAGGCATGCGGTCTTCACTCTGGGGGCCCCCTGTGGGCCCCCAGAGTGAAGGAGGGGGGGTATTGCACATGGGGGGGTACCCCCCTTCATTTGCATTAACAAAGCGGCAGGCACCGCGCGGTGCCTGCCGCTTTGTTAATGCAAATGCAGAAATGCATTTCTAGCATTGTGGCGGGCGGTGCTGAGAGCACCGCCCGCCACAATGCTAGAAAGGCAGGATGTGCCCGCCACTGTGGCGGGCACATCCTAATGCTGGCGTCGGGACCCCCGCCCTTAAGACGGGCGGTCCGTTTACCGATAGGGTGGCCCGCCCGCCATCCTAATGGACTCCTTAGTCTCTCAATTCATTTGTTAACAGTGCCACTTGGTGGATTTTGGTAGTATTTTTAGTGCTTCCATTTCAATATATTTATTTCTTTTCAAAAGCAGTCAGAACGAGTGTCTTGAAAGTATTACTTGACGATAATAAAACCTTCTACCACTCTGCTAGTAACTGTCAAAATGTCAAAAATGTTTATACGAAGAGACTGATACATTAATGAAGCACCAAAGGGAGTTCATCCGTCTGATGGTGGTTGAATGCATAGCAGCGAAACTCATCGCATTCTGTTTACTTTATTTAAGGGGTGCTTACTATCTTTTGTGCATTGCAATATCTTCATCGACTGAACCATTTAGTTTATGGTTTTAAATTCCTTCAGAGCCTACTTGGACATGTTGTACAATCTTGGGAGATGGTGATGGGGACAACTCCCATTTTCTCTTCAAGTGTGCATCAAATTTATGGTGATTTTCATACGTGGGTATCTCTTCAAATCAAATTGTATTACAAATTGTATTTATGTCTGTTTCTCTATATACATTTGACTTGGTATTGTTATACATTTTGATGTTACAGTTTCTCAATTGTTATCTTTTGCAGGTTTGCATACGTGTCATTTCAATCTATCTCAATGGTGTACATGTTTGACATTAGTTATATATTCCTCATGTGACTTCTGCTCGAGATTGACCAGAGTGCACATTTTCAAAGTTGCAGATTTTCAAAAGTTCTATTACTCTATTTTCTCAACATTTTCCATTTGTGCAATATTATTTAATTTCAATTTATGCAGTATTGCCTGGCAAGGATTTCAAAATTTGATTACTCAATTATCTCTTTTTGTTCATTATCAATGTACATTCATATGTACAATTATCTAATGCATGCGTGCAGTATTCCTTTGCAGGGGATGTGTATCAATTTGCACTTATCAATTTGCATGCATACCAGTAGTATTCCCTTGTTGGGATTACATTGTGTTGTACTTGTCACTGTACTCACAGTTTCTAATGGTCACTCTCAAAAGTTAAATTGTTCAAGTTTTTCAATGTGTGACCTTCATGAGGTTGTAAAATTGTGTTACTGCCTTTCATCAATTTCAATGTTTTCAATGTTTGACCTTTTAGGTTTTCGATATGGGGGTTCATCCCTCTCAATTTTTCAATGCTTTTTCTGTATAACCTTCACTATTTTGTGAGGTTACACTTATCAAGTTTTCAATGTTTGACCTTTTAAGAGGTCGTGTCTATAGGAGTTTCACACTCTCAATTACTCAGTACATTTCTGCTGAAATTGTATTGCTCGATATTCAAAGTGTCTAAATTGTATTTTTAATTACTATGTTTTCAGGGTAGTATGAAAGATCTTTTGTCGTACTTTCCTCTGCTTCTCTGTTTACTATTCTTATTTATTCTATACCTGTCTCCTTTCATACTTTTCCTCCTAAGTGGTGTGTCTGGATTAGTTCTTGGGTTAATCTTTCTATTCTCTTTTTCGTTGTGTATAGAGAAGGGAAGAAGAGTACCAAGTTATGTGTTTGTACCTATTTATAGAAAGGGAATGTGTCTGATCTTTATTCGTTCTTTCCTTTTCTGTATTTTCTACGCTTCATACTGTGCGGTGCCTTCTGTCACATCTGTCTGGCCAGTGGATGTGTCAGCGGATATTGATCGGTACGCTTTCTCCTTCTTTTAGTTTCTATGATCCTTTGTTCATTGTTTTGTTGTGGAAGAAAAGGAGGTATGTTGCATTCTACTTATTGCATATTCCCATGTATGCTTTTACCCACCTAATGCCCTTCTTGTGGAATGCCTCTGCACTGTGATGCACTACGGAATGTTGAGTGCTGGTTGAAGATAAGCACAGTTATGATGGGGCTGAGCTGCCTGCTGGCTGCTCCTGGTGGGGCTTATTCCAGGCAACTAAACATCCTACAATAAATCTACTTGAAATACCTCAACCAGTCTGGAGTCAATTACTACAACAGCCTAAAGGGTTTAGCAAATTCTTCATTGTAGAAAGGGCGCACAGGGTGCCGGGAGGCTGTCCAAGACCCGGGGCCCCTCCACGTCCCCTGCTATCGAGGGTGTTGAACTTTAGAGACAGAGATGTCATCCTACGGAACTCAAGAACGACTGCCCCTCTCCGCTACAAGAATGCTGACATTACTTTCTTTCCAGGCTTTACTCGGATTGTACAGAGACAGAGAAGATCATTCCTGGCAGTAAAGAAGCAACTTAGAGACGGAGGATTCAAATATGCCATGCTGTTTCCCGCGAAACTCAGAGTGGAGGCAGAGGGACGAACTTGGTTTTTCGATCAACCAGACAAGGCCTCAGAGTGGCTGGACAGCCAAGTAGACCGCGACTCCAGCCAGACCAACCGTGGAGACCTCTCCGCTGTCCGGCAGGGTGGCTGATACTTTCTTTACCGACTGGCGATCACACCTGCGGAGTGGCCGGATCCTCGTCGAGGCCCTGTATTTACATAGGGCCAGAGGAAACCTCTCTTGGACTGGAGCCCATACCGGCTGATCGACCATGATGCCAGTAGGAGTTACTTGTTTGGATTTTCCATAAACGTAATGAAAAGGGGAGGGCAACGGGTTGGGTGCTATACCCCATCTTTTTCTTCTTTTAGTTTACCAGTTGGGGCGACAGGCGCTCTGCAGGTTTAAATGGGCAGTTGGGCCCCCAGAGTGCAGGGATGCAGGGTGGAGTTTTTTTGGGTTGGGGGCTTGTTCGGTGGTGGGTTATTATTTGGTGGACTGGTTTCCTTTTCTCTCATTGACAGTACAGGCCGAATGGAATGTAAAAGACATAGAACACTACTTAAGCTTTAATGTGTGCGTGGTGGGACAGAAATATTAAGATAACGAGCAGGAAGGTGCTCCCTCTCTCACTGTTGGGTAAAGCAGCTCTTTTTAAAATGATGTCCTTAACTCCGGTCCTATACGCTTTGTAAAACTCACTTGATCCTGTTCCCAGCACATACTTTAGGGAAATTGAGGGGCTTCAAAGAGATCTCCTGTGGGACGGTAAATCACGAATCGCTTTGCAGAAATTAACCCTCAACTGGTATGACGGTGGAATTAGCCTATCAGACATTAAAAAATACTATTGTGCAGCGCACCTCACAGCCATAAATCATGGTACCTATGGTCGCCTAGATGACCCGGGTTACTCTATGGACAGATAGCTCCTCCCTCGGGGAACCTTAAATCAGGTGCTCTATTCTAAGCCTGGCAGATATCCCCTTACGGGCCCTACTAAGCATGCTAATGCTGTATGACATGCTGCTGATAGGTCGCTGGGATGGGGAATGAAGCTCACACTGGCCACCCCGTTGTGGGATTCCCAACGGCTGGGGGACCTGTTGAAATCGAAGGGGTTTGACAAGTGGGAGCTTATAAGGATTTCGCGTGTCCTAGACCTCTGGGATAAGAACGAGATAAAATTGTTTACCGCACTGCAGCACCAATATGAACTAGCAGGCTCGGAACGCTTTCGCTACATACAGGTGCAGCTCGCACTTCGATCGCTCCTTTCTGCCGGGTTCCCCCAAACCCCTGACGCATCTCCCTTGGACAGAATACGCGACGGCCATTTGCCAGAGAAGACCATCTCGCTAATATACAAAAAATTCATATATAACATGGAGGACCCCCTCCATGCTCTGCGAGAAAAATGGTTGAATGTCGGTATGATAATTGATGATGAGGAGTGGCAGGAGGCAGTGTCCTCCCCAAGAATAGTTGCAATCTCTGCGCGCCTGCGACTGATACAGCCTAAAATCCTCCACAGAGTCTATGTGACGGGCCCCAACTACTAAGCATGGGAGTGGCTGGGGGGGATTTCTAACTACAATCTCATGTACATGCAAAGGATGTAAAAAGTCACCATTAGAAAAACATGTCAAGTAAAAACATCTAGATAAAATGGAGATGCTAGCACAGGCCCTGCTGAACCCTACAACAATAGAACAAACCTGATATCCGAGAATGTGGCAGAGGAATTTCCTGTACTGCAACCATGGCTGGATTGTCTGTTACTTAAATGAAGCCAAAAGACCATTCTCCCACCTCAGAGTTGGCAGGAAAAGACTTGTGTGCCACCAGAATTTCCATACCATTTTTACTTAATCATATTTATTGACAATAGCAATGATTGAATATACAACGGATATTTAACCTTACCAATAACACAGCCAATGTTGAAGAGTATTTATTAAAGGAGCCCTATTCGGAGATGGTCGCTCACGTGCATGCGTGCACAAGCATGAATTGTGGTAGGAAGTATCAGGAAAGAGGTGGGGGAAGCAAAAGGAATGCGGGCAGAAGACAAGCACACACACAATTTTAAATCGGAGTGACATAGGGAGCGAAAAGAGTTCACATGGATAAAGTGGACAAGAGGAAGGAAGCAAAGAAAGAATTAAGCTCTGATCTAATCAGATCACTGGGACCGAAATGCACCTGGGCTGGGAGGAAAAGCCATCAAATCAAGATCAAGCAACTAAGATAGACAACAAAGCCATCCAAACTTGAGCAGGGGGCTGCTGACCCAAAGTCCAATCTCAGTGTATGTTGTATGTGAGGAACAGTATGTCTGCCAACAAACAGCTAATCCTACCCATAACCAAGAACTAAAAACGATAATGTTAGACATGGGAGAGACTAACTTAAAATCAACTATTAAAAAGAACTAGAGCCAAATATTAAATAGATGAAAGCATTTGTTCATGGCTGACATTACTTTGTGTGCTGTCAGCATAATAG
Source organism: Lissotriton helveticus (assembly GCF_964261635.1). Lineage (NCBI taxonomy): Eukaryota > Metazoa > Chordata > Amphibia > Caudata > Salamandridae > Lissotriton > Lissotriton helveticus. Next base: position 1,069,978,952 of record NC_136067.1, on the reverse strand, counting down.
AATGATCTAGGGCCAGATGTAGGTAATTCTATTTTACCGACTCATAAATACCAAATTTTACCGATTCGGTATTTATGAATCGGTAAAATAGAAGGGGGGAGATGTAGGTGAAATCGGTATTTGAAATACTGATTCTGTAAAAATCGGTATTTACCGATTCTGTAATTACAGAATCGGTATTTCCCATTGATTCCTATGGGCTTTGAAGCCCATAGGATCAATGGGAAATACCGATTCTGTAATTACAGAATCGGTAAATATCGAATCCTGCAAGGGTGCAGGGGGTGTCACTTTGACACCCTCTAGCACCCCAAATACAGGCATGTGTGCCATGTGGCACACAGACATGCCCTACGGGCATGTCTGTCTGTCACATGGCATAGGTGTGCATGCACACATGTGCATGCACACCTGGATTCGGTATTTTACCAACCAATTGGATTGGGTGGTAAAATACCGAATCTGTAAGGCCTGTGGGACTCAGAAGAGTCCCACCTACATCTTGCAGTTACCGAATCGGTAAAAATACCGATTTGGTATTTTACAGAATCTGTAAATTTACCGATTCGGTAAATTTACCGATTCTGTAAAATAAATGCACCTACAAGCCAATTCTTAAATACCGGCCGTTACCGACCGGTATTTTGGCTCCTACATCTGGCCCTTAGAAACAAAAAACCTAAGATTGAGAAGTCTACTAAGCCTCAAATTTAGAAGGTCCCTTTTTGTCAGGCACTGCTACTCTCTGCATTTTATCATCATATCATTAGTAATCATAAAGTGAGTGGAACTGGTGAAAATATATTTTTTGTTGTTGCAAATTTCTCTTATTCTGCATAGTTTTTAGTTTGTGTTTGAATGTGATTGGAAAATGAGAAAGGTGACATGCACTTGTCTACTTTTAATAGGACACGCTTTCATTTTTACAATAATTTTGTAGACTTACCATGTGTCTTCTCCAGGGTCCATCCATTCAAAGTGTTGCACTTTTATATTTAGGAGCATGGATTGATCGATGAAAGCTGCTTCATAGAGACGTCTGACAAACAGTGTGGTTGTCCTTTCGATCCTCTGGAGTTTCAAGCTCCATATATTGAATGTGGAAAGCACCAATCCTACCCACCAGCATAATCCAGAAACAGCAAGCAAGGCAAATCCTGAAACGTACTGGTCTCCTACAACTGTAGTATTGCAGATGTTGTGGCTGATCTCCAAAAGAAGCCGCTGAGCTTTGGAAGAGTCCTTATCTGGCCACACATTGAGATGATGGCAGAAAATTGGCAGACTGAAAGTCTCAATATCACCAGATCTCTTCTCAGCATCTTTGTATTGGAATGCAAAAAACGCCATAAATGTCAACATCACGGTCAGGGTATTGCATACCATGGGGAATGCAAACCCACATTTGAAGGCATGCATTTTACATGCTACAACACCAAACCAGTGACAGAAGGCTGAAGACACTGCTTGGATTGCAAAAAGGCTCATGGCCAAGTTCACCTCATCCCATGATGCACATGTTAATGTCGACCAATTTTCACCCATGATGGGCACACTGCTTCCAACTACAGCCCCTGTGACAAGGATCCGGACCACACTGCTGCACATGTATACTGCATTTCTTGACTCACCCAGATTTTTCTTGAGGAACTGCAAGTGCCCATTCTGACTAAAAGTCGTGTAGTTTTCCCACCAGTTGATGGATACAAAGCATACCGCTACAGCAGCAATGAACATGTATATATTGATCGGAGAATTGCCTATTCTGCTCCCCAAAAAAGCAATGTAATGTCCTACCCCAAACAGTACGAAACCCAGAGTTGTGAAAAGGATAGAGAGAACAGGAAGTGCCATCTTCCACTCAGGCTTCCTAATGTGTTGCACTATTTGCAGAAACGAAGGAATGAAGCAGACACTGTTGAGGATCATTATGTTGCTTAGTATGTTGAAATGAGGCATGGCCACAACAGTGAGAACAGCAGTGCCAAGTGCTACGATGGCTTCCAATAGGCAAACCTAAACCAAAAAAAGGGGTAGGAAGGGGTTAGAAATCCAACATAAGAACAAACCAATACACTACAAAATATTACATCAGAAAACTACACACTATAGTTGTCCTATAATTGAATGAGTCTAAATTTTGGGGGTGATTCACAATACGCCCCAGGAGTGTGCATGAATTTATATGAATCATTGTTTTTCATGCATACTGCTTCACATCTGCATGTATTGTTGCCAGCAGACAACACCTCAAGGATCTCCATTATCTCATTAGCCACAAATGTGCCCTTTTCAGCCTCCTCACACACATCTATAAAGCACTACCCAATCAAGGCTCAGCACACCTCAACAGCTGCATACAGTTCCAATTACTGATCAGATGCCTTAGCGTGACCAGCCTCCTCCTCACCCATGTGCTGTGCATTCACCAAGCCAGAACTTGGAGCATACTTTTTTCTACATGGCCCCCAAAGCTTGGACGATCTCCCCTTCCACATCAGATCCACCAGTTCAATCTTAGAATTCTGCAAGAAACTGGAACTTAAAAACTTAAAACCCAGCTCTTTCAATAGGCTTCAGTCAGGGCTGCACTACTCTTCTTAGGTGTCAGGACACCCTTCTGGGTTAATGGACTGCAACACAAATAAATATAACAGAACAGTAGCAAGTACCTAAGAGGAAGGTTAAACAAGCATTCCACTGGTGTAAGTAACACAGGAATGCACCTTAACAAATAAAAATAAAAAATTCTTTTTCCAAGTAGAACATTCCTAAAATGTAAAGATAATCGTCCAGAGGCTGAATTTTAGAATTTGTGTCTAGAAAACCTGGACTCAAACCCCAACATCGATACTTGACCAAATTGTGTAATGCTAAGTACATCTGTCCACTACACCGTGGTTCTTTTTCATTGACTAAAACTTTTTAATGCACACTGAAAAATCTCATTCAGAATGTATTTAATAGACAACAAGATTCAAATTTTTTTTTTTAAATAACATAACATTTATGTGTATGGATTCCCATCACTCACCAAGCCTGGTGATTAGTTTCATCATTTGGGTATCCTTTTGTGAAAACTGACATTCTTGCTCTATAGAAATTAGAGCTCTAGGATGTCAAAAAGGTATGGTTACCAAAATGAGCAGAATGTGAATGATAGAGTGTGTGGGATCAATATGTAAGTGCAGTGCAAACGTGAAGTGAAAAAATGTAAAATTGATGCGTGAACAGACTGTAAATTTTATTGGTGTCTGTCACGATCAAAGGTTAAAAGCAGAACTCAAGGACCAGTTTTAACAAATAGCTGTCCTAAACAGAAGTGGTCACTTGTTGAGTATTGCCACTCTTTCTCTAATCTCTAGACGCTGGTATATATTTTGTATTTACATGTCAGTTTGGGGCTGCATATTCCAGTCAGTCTTTAAATCTTGGCCTCCAACCCTATCTAAACTTTTTTGTGTGTTTTGTATTTAATAGACCTCAGGTTTGGAAGTTCCTGGCACACTGGCAATGTGACATCCTGCTTGTCATTTCATCATTCTGATGGAAGTGGTATGTTTACCTGCACATGAGATTTGTGGCATCAGTCCCTGACCGTAGTTCTACATATTGCCTGTTATTCACCAACAGATAATTAGACAATACAATTTAAGTATCTACCATACGTATGATCAGGCAATGACACAAGTAAAGGTTGGTGGCAAAGTGGGTTACAGGTTTTTGTGCATTCACCCAAGAGGTGTATGTATTCAATCTCACACTCTGTCAATCTATGTATTCTGTCATTCCTAGCCCTTGATTAACCTTGATTGCGTTAAGTGTGTATGATTTATGCTTGGGTACTTGAGAGATTGGGTTCATGTAGTTGGGGTCTCTCATTTGTATGGAGCTCATAAAGTTGTAGGATGTTAAACTTAGTCGTAGTTTAGAGATAGCCGAAGTAACTTTATCCTGATCTCACTTCTGTACCTTTCCTTTGATTCTTCCCAATAAAACCATTGTAAAGCCAAGTGCATATGCCTGATTTAAAATCACATCCACTTAAATTTGGCAGATTTTTTGTGTTCACCGTTCCTTGGGCAAGTAAGTTCCACCTAAGAGAAACATCTACTGAATAAAAAGTATGACAAAACACATGTAGATAAAGAGGATGGGTTGGCTGCCCACCTCCAAATCCTGTATGCTTCTCTGCCAAGATATAAGGAAGCATTAATAACATGCATTTTGCCAAAAAAGGCATCAACCAAACTATTGTAGAAAAATCTATACGATATCAATCAGCTATGACAAAAAAGGACACATTACAGGAGTAGCTCGATGACCAGAGACATTTCCAGTATATCATGGGTCATTGCTGTATTGTCATGGGGTCACAGAACAGTGTCTGTACTGTGATTGGCAAAACATCTACACTGCCCTGTTGTCAGTGTATTCTCAAAACACGATTTTAGTGTGGCCCTTACTATTATCACTGCCAGAAGCACAAGGACTAGTATAGATCCTGAACATGTGCAGAGACTGAAACTGTTTGGAATAAACAAGAATTTAATTCCTAAAGATTATGAACCTCCATAAGAACCATCAGAGGTAGTGGAAAAGGATTTTTTATTGTCATTACTATTCCTACAGAAATAGCATCCGATGAAGCAGAAACATACACAATGGATGCAGTAAAAACTGAAAAAAGACTACTTCAGCTAAACAAAGCTCCTTGTATTCTTTTGTGTTCAAACATTTCTGTGTACAAATTGACAAAATGGACTAGTGTGCTCAGTGTGCAAGGCACACAGGCAGAGGATTAAGGAAACAGTTATTTTGGAATGGGAATAAGCCAATAAAGCTACAACTAATTCAAACACTTTATCATGAACACTGCCATGGGTAAATTGACACTGCCACATCCTGTGAGAATTAGATGACACATGTGGCACCTCAATATGGAAATCACATGTTTGGCTCTCACCAATAAGTGGACTCCAATGCTTCTCTATCTACTGTGCCTTCTATAGTTTTATCCTACCTCTTCTAGTCTCCTGTTTATTTTTTTTTAACGGTCTATTTTGTAACATTTCTCTCATGTAACGTAACTGGTTCTATTGTACAGCTCTCTGACACCTTCGGGTAAAGTCTGCGCTATATAAAAATGCATTAAATAAAATAAAAATAAAATAAAATACTGTGGTAAAACAGAGGCACACCACTCTGTAATGGAAACAGTTGATTTGAAATAATGACTATTTGCTAAAGTGGTGATACAAAAAAAGAAATGTGGTATGAGAGACTTAGCTAAATTGTGGTTTAGTATGTTGGAGAATAGGTATATGCTGGATTTCTAGGCGTTGTACTTGTACAGCCTAAATAGTATGCAAGGGTACTCTCAGTTTTACATGCACAAGCTTTCATTTGTTCGGTTCTTTAGAGACCCTCCACACCCCATTTCCCTCAGTTCTCAAACTGTGTTCTTCTCATGCAAGAGGTGTTTAAGTGGAAACGTTTAGATATTCATTTTGACCATGTCCAATGTCAAAGTGGAAATTGGGTGGATCCTAAGAGCTTCGCACCATGGGACCACACCTTGAACTAGAACCTATTCCGCATTACTAAAACATATAGGTAGGTGTCTTCAACTTCCAGGCACCTACAGATTATATTTTCCTATATTTAAGGCTGATTCCAGCAAACGGGTTGATGCGGGCAGATAGGTCATTCCCATATTTACAATATATACAATATAGGGTAAGTTACACTTTTGAGAAAGGCGATGTAGGTCCTGATGAAAGCTCCGGGATATTGTCACATGCTAGAACGGGCAGAGACATGTAAGCCTTTTAACAAAAGATGAGTAGTATCATAATAAGTACTGTTCACACCACTCTTTTTAGTTGATGTTAACAATGAATACGTTATGATCCAGCTTTAATAATGTTTCAACTTCTATCCTTTTCCTAATACAATGTTAGCCTGTTTGCTGACTGTTGTTGTTGGACACGGCAGTGGTGCGGCTGAAAGTTCCAGGAATCATTAGTCCAAAGGAGGAGGGACAAACAAATTGGCTTTTCCCACATTTCTTGCTCCCTGTGCTATAAAGCGCCTTGCTACATCCGCCAGCACTGAGCGCTTGGCCTGTTGCGGGCTTGTTGTTGTTGGAGACAACGACGGCATAAGCATTGGCCCAAAGGAGGAGGGGCCAATAATCGGCATTTCATGCATTTCTCGCTGCCTGTGCTATAAAGTGCATTGCTACGTCCTGCCGCACAGGATGTGCCCAGGTGAACCCAGGACAAGGGTAGGCCCTTCCTCATCTATTAGAGCCCGAAGGAGGCTGGTCTGCAGGACCGGTCCTAGGAATTGTAGGGCCCTGGGCGAAATTGAAGATGCAAGGCCCCTCTAATTTGCATGTGACATCACACGAAGTGACATCATAGAAGAACGACATCCAGTGGCGGAGGAGGGTCGCTCCACTGCTTTGAAGCAGAGTCACTTAAGGAAAAATTAAATTATAATAGCTAAGTTATTACTTGATTTTTTTCTTGTTGCAGCAGCTTTGCAATGCAGCGTTGTGATGGTCTGAGTACCATGGATCAGCGCTCAGCCAGAGAATGGGCGTGGCTGCTCTGCTGACAGAGCAAGGGAGTGGAGGAGTGGTTTGCACTCCCTATAGTGCGCATGAACGTTTAGCTGGCTAATGGAGCCAGCCAAACATTAATGCGCACTTTGCATGTTATCCTTGCAGGCTGCATTACAGCCTGCATGGAGAACATGCCCAGCCTCCTATTCTCTGGCTGAGCGCCTATCCATGGTTCTCAGACCAATCACAACACTGCATTGCAGAGTTGTGATTGGCTATCAGGAGGCTGGGAGCGGCATGCATCCTGCTTACTTCCCTGGAAGCGGGGAAGAAGACTAAGAGGAGGTGGCCGTGATGGCAAGCGGCAGACAGGTAAGTGTGTATTTTTTTTTATTTCATTCCCTATCCCCCGCTCCATAAAGTGTGTTTGTGCTCAGTACATCCAACAAACAAGGCTATATAAGTGCAAGGCCTGGATCCTACTGTGTGGTCGCTAATAATTGAGTAATTGGATTGGATACTAAATCTGTTGACCAACAAAGCCTGGAGAGGAGGTAAGCAAAGGCCTCTGTTACATCAGAGATGATAGCAGAATAGTTTTGTTAGTTGCACCCTGGCTGTATAACTGCAGATCAGTAGTTGGAATCTATGTGATGCACAATCATCCTTCCAGGGTTCCAGGGTCCATTATCTGACCGTCATTAAATAGTATAATAGCAACTCCTTAGAAAAAGAGGAATGAAACACTTTTATATGGTAGTGGTAATTCAAATGACAGCTAAAAATACCTTTGCATACCACCACTAAGGTATTGTGCTTTTCACCACTGTGTTCATACCCAATGTGTTGTGTGCATCTTTTCACTGTAAATATTCTAGGCAAAGCCTCAGAATAACATCACCATTAACCAACATTGGCAAAGCCAATAGGTCTCGCCTATAAGAGCATTCGGCTTTGGCAATGTGTATTTGGCATGTTGTACACTAGTGTGGCTGCTGTTTAGCATGGTTAAAGGTTAGTGGCACAGAGTTCCCTTGAGTGGAGTGGTGGGAGTAGAGTGTCATAGGCTGAATTTGTTGGAGTAGAGTGTTGCAGAGTGGAGTAGGGGGGAGTACAGGGTCATACAGTTGAGTAGAGGGGAGTTCAGTGGTTCAATGGCAGAGAGTGTCAGAGAGTGGCAGAGTGCAGTGTCGCATAGTGTATTACGATAGAGTGGCGTGTCATAGAGTGGAATGGGTTGGGTTGGAATCGGGTGAAGTGGGTTGGAGTGGATTGAGGCAGTGGATTGGAGAAGATAGGGGTGGGTTGGACTGTGGAGTAAGTTTGATTGAGTGGAGGAAGGTTGATTGGAGTGGATGGACTGGATTGGATTGTAGAGGGGTGGATCGAAATGGGGTGAGTTGGATTAAATTGAGGTAGGTTGGAGTAGGGTGTATTACATTGGTTTGGAGTAGGGTGGATTGGATTAGAGTAGGGTGGTTTGGAGTGGGGTGAATTAGAGTGGACTGGAGGGAGTGGATTGGACTGGACTGGAGGAGGTGGATTGGACTGGTGTAGTGGGGTGGATTGGACTGGATTGGGGTGAATTTGAATGTGATGGGTGGGAGGGATTGGATTTAGTGGGGTGGATTGAACTGGGGTGGGGTGGATTGGATTGGGGTAGAGTGAGGTGGATTGGAGCAAATTTGGGTGGATTGGACTGCAGTTGGGTGGACTGAATGGGCTGTAAAGAAGAGTGCCACGCAAATCAACAAATGGTAAGCAACGGGTGGACTCTAAGTCCTTTTATGTATACAACAGTGTCTCCGCAAGCAGGACACAGAGGTACCACATGCTCTCACAGGCTCGATCCTAAAAAGAGTCAGAGCAGCACTAAAAAATGTTCAACAATCATGTGCGCAGCTGCATTTGGATCTCTTCAGAGATCAAGAGGAAGAATGAAAAAATCAGGATGTGTACGGACCGTCGAGGCTTTTCATTAGGAACTGATTGGGGGCTGGGGCCTACGGACAAAGGGTGGCCTTGACTGGAGTAGTTCATGAGAATACATCTATACCTTTGCACATTACACTTAATAGGTTTTTCAGTATCTTTCCACTCATCTTATCAAGGAAATTGCTTGCTATTTCTACATTTGAAATGGCAGGTAGCGAGGTTTCGTGGCTGCTGGCTGACGGCGTGTCGCACTCTTTCACAATGAGAAACCTTGTCTAGCTACAGTAGATCCTTTCTGTCTGCCCCTGCACCCCACCCTCACTGCCCTGTTAAACAAGACCCAGGAGCAGCACTTGCCATTGACTGTCAAAACTGTATCTATGAAATCTCCTACAAGTAAAATATAGTGACAAGAAATTACTAATTCGCAGCCCCTGGGACATAAGTGGGCCGGGGGACTCAAAGTGTGTCATGGAGTAGTAAATCTGCTACAATCAGGAAACGAGGGGCCACAGAGCTCTCTGCTGGGGACATTGGGTGGTTATCAGGTTTTCTGCACTTAGCTGCATTTACCCCTCTAGCCCACTAAGTTTCGCATTGTTGCTTGGTCTGGGAAGCAAACATGCTAGTTCCTCTGTGGAATAAAATGTAGTGATCTAACAGTATAGCACTGCAAGGCCAAGGACAGGGCCCCTGCCCTGAGCCTCTCAGTAGTACATAATGGATACAAGGCCCTGCAAATGGAATGGAATGCTGCGAGGCCCACCTGCCCTGGGCTTCGCAGCACTGGATAATGGGCCAAGTCCCAGTGAAAGGGGCCCCACGGATGACCTTGTAGCCTGATCCAGTGCTTCGAGGCCCATGGGATGGAGAAACACCTCCCCAGTGCCTCAAAGTAGTAGCAAGACACTTTGCTAAACACTGCACTAGTGTGCCCTGCCAGTCTTATCTGGATGCTCTCCTTAGCTGTTAATGTTCGGCTATTCCTGGAAACAAAAGAGCCTTCTGTTGCCTGGAAACATAATGCACAAAGGACAGACAAGACTTCACCACAGGTTTTTAACAGAGGTGCTGCCCCGCCCTTGTCCCTGAGAGGCGGCATGATTGTTGGCCTTGCTGCTGTCACCTACTATACCCAGTCTTTCCCCACCCCCCACCACTGCACCTCTATTAATGAAACCACGCCGTGAGCAGCGAGGTCGAGACACCTCGCTTGAAAACACATTAGCAATGTGATTCTTTTAGGGAGGGGCCCTGAAGGAGCAGGTGGGCTGACCTAGAAAGTGTAGCCTTTTGCACAGAAACGGGGCCCCAAGTTTCTGAGCTGAGCGCGGAGCCCTGAGCAGGTGCCCACACTGCCCATGCCTAGCGCCGACCCTGCGGGGCTGGGCCGTTTCCCTTGGCCCTTTGTGAAAGGTACAGTTACCCTCACTTTTCCATTTTTCAGTGGGGGCAGCTCTTGCTGTATATTGATTTACGCCATCCTCAAGCACACTTAAGCCGGAACTCAGGGAGTCTGGGCCAGGTCTTTGTTTTCTACTTTAACTTTGCCATATTTGTTCCATAACAAGAGGTATTGCGCTCATTGGTCTACACAGTTTCCATGCCAACACTGTGATTTTTTACTGCACCAACTTTTGAAAGCTTGTAAGCATTATCGTACAATCTGACTCTAGTGTGTGTTAGTGTGTCTTTTCTCTCTCATTTTTCGACTTTGACCCTATTGTGGGTTTTGTGTATGTAAGTAATGTCCAAGAGAAAGTTTGATCTGAATAAAGAGGGTGCAACTGCAAAAAACCCCCCAAAAAACTGCACCCTGGATGGGCATATTGAAGAGGCAGTGGAGCACTAGACAAAGACATTTCGCTTTATGAGAGGCTTGTCTTCTAGGGCATCCACAGTAACTTTGCCACATGTTTCCCAACTGCTTCCCCAACTGTGATCCTGCAATGGGCTTGCAGCAGGTGGTTCAGATGAAATTTGTGCCTCTGATGGCAACACACGGCTCACCAAGCTTGCCTCATTACCCCGCTCTAAACTGAAACACAGTTTACCGCAAGCACAAGCTGCTAGTTTTTCTTCAGTCACTGGGTCCTCCACACCTGAAGTTAACATCAATTTTAAAGATGCCATTAGGGGTATCCTGGCTCAGCTTAGCAAGTAGTTGGCTGTTCTTCTTGACTCTAAGCTGCTAGGGCTGTATGATTGTTTGGGGTGTCTCAAGGTGAAACTTGGCAAATTAGATGTGAGGATGGCTAAGGGACCTGAAGGAGGATGTATCTTGACTAGAGGGGTTGGGTTCCCAAGTACCAGTTGAGAGCCATGGCGCCAATAGGAGGGCGAAGGGAGGGGGAAACTGCGTACCAGTGTGACTGCTGGAGTTTTTGTCCCTCATGCTGGGAATGACCATCACCCATCTGAATTTGTGATAGATGGCCCACATTTTGGGGGCCCTAATACTCTGAGCATTGCCCGTCAACGCCCCACCCAGGTGGGTACAGCACGCAAAAGTGTTTCCCGCTGTGATTTACCGCCTGCAGCATGTCCTTATGTCATTGTCTGGGCAGATGTCCCGTTTTTGCCCCCTGAAGCCAATGAGTCTGTTGTAGAATTTGTTAACAAGACTACCTACTGGGTCCATGAGAACATTTGGTGCAGAGGTAACAGCCTCTAGAAGGTTCTTATGGCTAGAAGAGTGGGATGTGTTGGGAAGATGACTAAATTATTTGTGTAATTGTTCCATTCAGAAATCCCAGGCTGGCTGGTGCCCTCATCTGGGCCTCTAAACAGGTGTATGGCAACCCCAGCAAACTCAAGATTCTTCCCCCGGGCTATTTCTTTAGAAATATGGTCATGAGCCCCGTTGTGAGTTTTTCCCCCTATCTATGTCAGTGCAGTCACCTTTAACCCCTTCGCTGCGGGGGTTAATCCCCCTCTGTGCTGGGGGGGAGGGGGGCGCGCACAGCGCCCGCATGCTCATGACAAGCTGAGCTCGTCATGAGGCACGGCGCTCCTGTGCTCATGACGAGCTCAGCTCGTCACAGGTGCATTACCTGCTGTGGAACGCTCAGCAGGGGAATAATCCCCGCGAGCGTTCCACGGCTCATGACGAGCTGAGCTCGTCATGAGCACCGGAGTGCCGTGGATCATGACAAGCGCAGCTCGTCATGAGCCTCGAAGAGGTTATTCAAGATTGGTTCAAAATAGTTTCTCTCTTTTATGTGATTTGTCAGAGAACAACTGACTGAGTACTCATCGTGAGGCCAAGGAATGTCCCGGTGAGGAAATCTGTAGAGCAGAGGCTCTACTAGGCAAAGGCTTTGCCCACCCCAAGAATTGTTGGATAATGGGTGCTAGATAGCAGCAACACTACACAATATGTCTTGACAAGCAATAAAGGAAATCTAGCGATTCCCATGTGATCAAGATCCCTTTTTGAAACTTTTGTAGGCTAGTTAGCACAATGGGCTGCGAGGAGTGGGTTAATTTTACTTTAAATTATGATAATTGCTTCTAGGAGACTTGAATGACTGAAATCCTTAGTCTAGCTGGGTAATGCCCCTATTTTGTTCCTGCAGTTCCATCAGCATTGGGCAGAGCAAGGGCAGGACCAATGGCATGGACTAAAGTTGCCCTGGACTGCAAAATCAGCATTGTCCCTTCTGATTTCACTTTATTTCAAGCACCTTTATTCATGTGGTCCAATGGTTTAAATGTTGTTTTTATTAATTTATATAATGAGTATTTTGATTGTGATAAGTCACCCAATTTTAACAAGTTATATGCTTTTATTGTTGACCTGGAAGTTAAACCTGCTTATTTGTGCAAAGGCTGTGAAATTATCTTAGGTGGGGATTTCAATGCCCAACTGGGGATGACACATATGGAAGATTAATGAAATCTGTGTGAACATCAGTCCAGGACATGATGTTCATCACAGGGATCAGAGAGGGCATGTGGTCCTCCAACTGAGTAAGTCATTTGATTTGGCCAATGCAATTGAAGATTGTGATCCCAATTATAATGTTAAGGCCAATTTTGAGAGGGGCAGGTATTCTACAATTATTGATTATATCTTTGTACACATGATTTGTTGGCCAGGGTATCTAGGGCAGCTAATTTCACCAGTCAGTGCCTATAGTGACCATAATCCCCTAAGCTAAGACGTATGTCTACCAGGGTAGAAGGTGGGCGTTATGAGTGTGGCAACTAAATCAATAATAACTAAGATGCAAGGATTGCACCAGGCCTGGAGAAATGTTGATATGAATATCTTTTATGGCCTAATTATGTTTGAACTATCTACCCTTGGTGATCAAATACCTTAGCAACTCTTGCAACTACAGTGAGAGGGCCAACCTATTTGTTCAGCTGAATTTAGTGGTACGTGGTATGCTTATAAAACCCAGGAGACCAGGGTTTCTGAAGGCTAACTGATTTGATCAGCATTGCAGGTAGGCATCGGTATTGTTACATGAGACCCTAAGAGGTCACTCGAGGACTTATGTAAAATACAAAGTTGCAGAGTAGAGTATAACGCCATATTATGAAATAGTAGTATTAAGTCTAACTCTGTTATCACTACCATCAGCCGCGAAGCCTGGGTGCACCACTTGAATATGGGCTCAGTGACAAAGATCAAAAAGGGGAGGGGGAATGGACCACTTATACCTGTGTCACCAGGGTAAAAAACGGTTGGTACGTTTCATAAAAAAACCTCATACACGTGCATGGGTGGGAAGGCGGTATATCTTGGTTCTCTGCCTAATCGTAACATGACAGCATCATCATAGGGTTGTTTTTTGGTGTGCTGACCTCCACCTGGAGTTAAAACCACTGGTATTACAGTAGTGCCCAGAGACCATAAAAAGGGAAAATAAAGTGCTCAGTGTGAAGTGAGGTTAGAATTCTTTCTGCATCCTCATTTCGGTAAATTTATTAATTATGTGGGGATGTAGAAGAAGTTAAAACAAAGGGTGTGCGTGTGTAGATCACGCTACTAATATTAGGCACTAGTGAAGTCCATACGTGAGGTCAACATGTTTCAGCCCCATTTTGCCCAGCCTGGTCTAGTGGGCTTTCTTCAGGACCAGTGAAAGGAAGCTGTCGATATATGCGCGGCACTCAGGAGTCGATTATATTTTAATCACTCAATGTCTCAGGTCAAAAAGCACCTAAAGTTTTAATTGGGAAACAAAAGAGAGAAAACAGAAAACAGAACATATATGAGTTCCTACAGTGCTCTCTGTTTTCATTTGGGAGATGCTGCAAAATTAATCGTTTCAATGGGTCAGAACTATTGACCTCATGCTTTTCGGCATTTAACAAGTATCTGTTCATTTCTACGTTACAACACAAGAGGCAGGTTCCAGATTTAAAATGACATTGTTCGAAGAGAGGGGGTGTGTGGTTTCTCACGTTTGTGTTAATAGAATCTGCAAAGTAGGTTGTTGTGCCATCATGCTTCTATATAGTCGGTATGGGGAGAACCAAATGGTAACTCATAATTATGTTTAGTAACCATTCTGAATTGTGATGACTATAGCTTAATCAGCGTGCATACGTTTGCACACTGTTGTTCGATGCGATGACTGTTGCCTAATTTTAAGCGCTCTCAACTGTGTTCAGAGGTCTTCGTAATGGACAGGGTAGCGCACTCTGGTTTACGCATTAAAACTTCCATAAACTCGTCAGATAACTAAAAAATGGTTTTAAAGATGGCACGGAAGAGTTGGCGTGTGACAGTTTCGTTATTACAAATTCTCAAAATTAACTCGGAATCCTTATTGGGGGCTTCCATGGGGGGACCGGCGGGGTTCTCCCAACTTTCCATCATTGGGGAAAAGAGTGTTAGTATACGTTACCCAAGGCCGACGAAGAAGCTTTTCCTTCGTGCTCTCCTCACCTGCAGCTGTAGGAGTATTTGCTTATTGTGCTCGCTCTGGAATCGGTGCCCTCGGTGACTTGGGCCCGTTCCGAGCAGGCATTTATTACATCATTGTGATTGCCATGATGGAAAGACTTGATGTAAAGTGCTTAGTATGCAAAATAATATCGAGAGGATACATATTTTCTCACTGAGTTAAAAATCGTTTGCAATGTTTGAGTGATCTCGAATAGTTCAGTTCTGAAAACACCAGCATTTCAAATGTTATGTCCTGGTGACAGTCATGTAGGAGTATTAGAAGGGTGTTATAAGTTTGACGCAGTGTTCCTAAATGGCCGGATTAAGGGCCCATATTGTGCTGTGTTGTGGGTAAAAGGATTGTAATGGTGGGGGGCACTATTTGAGGTCATCAAGTAATTCTTGTTATTGTAAATAAGGTGTTATATATAGATTCTTGGTCTGCAGGTAGTGGTGGCGGAAAGAGAGAGATATCAAGCCAATTGGTGCCTGGGTATGTCGTCGTTCAGTCCCTGGACATTCGCCTGTAGGCGATGGACCCAGCGTTGTTCTTTTTCGTAGAGTACTCGTTCCGCAGTGTGACTCTTGGTAGTGAGCATTGCGATGACTGTCCAGCTCAGTTCATCTATTGTGCGATTGGTGACAATATCGTGTTTACTAATTTTTGTTGTTGCTCTCTTGCATTTAATGTTGC
Source organism: Lissotriton helveticus (assembly GCF_964261635.1). Taxonomy (NCBI): domain Eukaryota; kingdom Metazoa; phylum Chordata; class Amphibia; order Caudata; family Salamandridae; genus Lissotriton; species Lissotriton helveticus. Next base: position 1,069,963,847 of record NC_136067.1, on the reverse strand, counting down.
TCTTATGTTTGCCAATTCGTAATTTGACTTTACAACTGGTCATCCCAAAATACCTCAGGCCACAGGGGCACGTGATCATGTAGATCACGTGACTTGAATTACAATTAGTATGTTATTCGCTGTGTCTATATCAGATTTTCGGAGAGTAGTATGGTTTTTGTTGCCGTAGTTAGCTTGCAAACTGCGCAAGAGCTGCATGGGTAGTGTCCGGTAATTGGAGGCATGTTCTAGGATGCAGTAATGCTTTCTGCTTGGGTTCTGGGTGCAGGACGTGTGTGCACCAGGAAATCCTTCAGGTTTCTTGTTCTTTTATTGGCAAATCTTGGTTTTGGCCATTTCAGGCTGCCTGAGGTAACAATCTTCCAGTTTTTATTAATGATCATCTTGACTGCGTTGGTTGCTGTACTGTAAGTTGTAACACATGTGACCATATTTTCAGGGGGTTCCTTCGGCATTGTGTTCAAAAGGCAATCTCTTGGTTGGTGTCTTGCTCTATTTTGGCATTTATGTATAGTTCTTATCGGATAATCTCTTCTTGCCAGTTTGTGGGTTAAGTCATCTGCTTGTAATTTATAGTCACTCAGTTTACTGCAGTTGTGTCTGAGAAGCAAAAACTGGCTGTAAGGCAGATTGTCCCTTAAGGTTCTTGGGTGAAAACATTTGTAGGATTGTAGTCTGTTTTTCGCAGTGGGCCTGTAGTATGTTTTTGTCTGGATAGTATTGTTCTCTACAAAGATGGTAATGTCTAGGAAGTCTAATCTGTTTCTATCAGATGTATGGGTGAATAACAGTAAAGTGACTATAAATTATTTGAATGTTGGAAGAACCCTGGAAACCTGCTCCTGCTTCCGAAAACCAAAGCAGGATTGCTTTTGCAAAAGGGGAGCTGCATGTCAGCAACTCCCCTTGTGCAAAAGCAATGCCGGCTTCCACAGGACCGTGGGGGCTTTGGGGCTCCCCGCACGGTACCCAACGGTGGAGCCAGGCCCCGGGGGATGGGGTCCCCCTCCCCTGCAAAATAAAAAAAATGGCCGGGTCCCGGGGGATGGGGTCCCCGGGACCAGGAGTGGCCCGGGAGGAGGATCACGCAGCCCCCCTCCCCTGCAATTACAAAAAAGAATGGCCGGGCCCCGGGGGATGGGGGTCCCCGGGGCCAGAAGTGGTCCAGAAGGGGGGCTACGAGGCCCCCCTCCCCTGTAATATATATATATGTTTCTTAAACGGCAGCCTGACCCCCGGGGGTGGGGTACTCGAGGCCAGAAGTGACCCAGGAGGGGGGCTACAGGGTGCCCCTCCCCTGTAATAAATGGTTTTTATTTTAAACAGCAGGCAGACCCCGGGAGATGGGGTAGCCAGGGCCAACAGTGGCCTAGGGAAGGGGGGCCATTGAGCACCGCTTCCCAATAAATACATTTAAAAAGGGAGGCCATGCCCTGGGGGATGGGGTCCCCCGGTCCTAAATTGGCCTAGGGATGGGGCCGCGTGGCACCCTTCCCGTTAAAAAAAAAAGAAAATTGGCCAGGCCCTGGGTGATGGTGTCCCCAGGGCTCCAAAAATATTAAAAGTAAGGGGGCCACACAGCCTCCCTTCTGAAAGAAATATTTTTTAAATATTTTTTTAAAAGCTTGCATCTCGCCGGAGGCCCTGGCCCCTCTCTGCAGCACTCTGCAAATGCACCCCCTGGCTTGTTCTAAGTTGGGAATGTAAGTCCCCTTGATTATTAGGGTCCCTGGGGGCCAACTAGCCCACCAGGTACCTCCAGAAAGCGCCACACGGCTGGATTGCAGAGAGGTGGTCCGAGGCCATGCCCCTTTTTACACCACTCTGCAAACACGCCTCTTGGCGCACTGATGGTGGGGCGATGAGGTCCAATTGTGTCCTGAGGACCCCAGGACACAAGTGGACTTCATCCCTTGAGCATCAGTGCACTGGGAGCCGCATTCGCAGAGTGGTGTAAGAAGGGGGCATGGCCTCGGACCACTCTCAGCAAACTAGGAGTGTGGTGCTTACTGGAGGTACCTGGAGGGCTAGTTGGCCCAGGGACCCTCAGGAATGAAAGGGACTTAATACCCCAGCTTAGAACAAGCCAGGAGGCATTATTGCAGAGTGGTGGGGAAAAGGGGTGTGGCCTTTGTGCATCTCAGCAATCCCACTGTGTGGGGCTAACTGGAGGTAAGAGGTAGGCTACTTGGCCCCTAAAGGAATCCCAGCACTGAAGGGGACTTCAATCCCCATCTAAGAGCAGCCCAGGGAGCGCGTTTGCAGAGTGGTGGGCAAAGGGGGCGTGGCCTGCTAAGAGAACTTAGCAATCCTGCTGTGTGGGACTTACTGGAGGTAATAGGAGGGGTAGTTGCCCCCCAGGGATGTCCTTGGGGGCCAACAACCCCTCTTGTTACCTCCAATAAGTCCCACACAGTGGGGTTGCTAAGACGTCTTCGGATGCCATGCCCCCTTTCTCCACCACTCTGCAAACGCGCCTCCTGGGAGACTACGGGATGGGAGATGAAGTCCAATTTACTCCTGAGGGACTTTGGAGACCAAGAAGCCCTGCTGGTACCTCCTGTAAGTCCTACGCAGCGGAATTCCTAAGTGCTGGTTGGAGACTCAGCACCCTTTCTCCACCACTCTGCAAACGAAACTACTAGTTAAAGAAGTGTTTACCATGTAATAGGTTTCACATTTTCAAGAATTAAAGCTATTGGAGTTGTAAATGCAAACGTTTTTTACTAATGTTTTTGGGAGTGAAGTAGATGTACATTGTGTGTAGTGGAATTAAGTGGTATGTTGTGCAGTGAAATTATGTGGATAGAAAGTATGTGGTATATAATGTATGTTGTGGAGTGCTAACCTCAGGTTTAGTCTTCCTCGTTTGCATCGAAGCTCAACTATGAACTCAGTGAGACAAAAAAAGAAGGAATCACAGAGGAGTACTTGTGGACCTAGTCAGAGGTATGAACAGGGCCACTGGAATGATGTGACTGTTTGGCTGCACCGACTTTCGCACAATTATACATTTTCTGCATTAGCCACATAATTCATCATCTGCACCCTAATCTGCAGATTTGAACAAACAAAGCCTGGTTTCTAGCTCATACATTAACAAAAACGCAGTGACAAGTGTTACAGCTGGGCGGATGCACTCTGCAAACCTAGAATGGTCACCTGTTACTTATTGCTAAATGTGGATGTTAAATTGGTACTAATGGTGTGCACGCCACTCTTGCTTCTCACTGCGCCTCTTTTGCCTCTTTCTGCATTTTTGTTGCTTCTTTATGCACATTTCTTTCTTTTTCTGCACTTCTCTTGTCTCATTCTGCAAATCTCTAATACTTTCTGCACCTCTCTTCCCTCTTTCTGTATGTCTATTGCCTCTTTCTGCACCTAATCTGCTTCTTTCTTTACCCATCTTACGTCTTTCTGCACCCTTTTTGCCTCTTTCTGCACCTCTTTTCCTTCAGTCTGTACTTCTTTTGTTTCTTCCTGCATCTGTCTTGCTTCTTTCTGTATCCATCGTGCCTCTTTGTGCACCTCTCCTACCCCTTTCTGCACCCCTCTTGCCTCTTTTTCCACCTCTGTTGGTTGTTCTGCACCTCTTTTGCTTCATTCTGTACTTCACTTGCCTCTTTATGTACCCCTCTTGCCTCTTTCTGCACCTCTGTTGGTTCTTTCTGCACTGCTCTGACTTCTTCCTGCACCCCTGTTCAAAATGTCTGTGTCCCTGTTGCCTTTTTCTGCGCCCTCTTCAAACTTTCTGCACTTCTCTTGCCTCAGTCTGCCCACCTGTCCCCTCTTTCTGTACCTCTTTTGCCTGTTTCTTCAACTCTCTTGCCTCTTTATGCAGTTCTCTTGCCTCCTTCTGTACCTCACTTGCCTCTTTTTGTACCTCTGTTGGCTATTTTGCACTGCTCTTGTTCTTTCTACAACCCTGCAAATCTCTGCACCCCTCTTCCCTCTTTCTGCACCCCTTTTACCTGTTTCTGTACCTCTCTTACCTCTGCACCTCTGTTCCCTCTTTCTGTACCTCTTTAACCTGTTTCTGCACCTCTCTTGCCTCTTTCTGCAGTACTCTTGCCTCCTTCTGCACCTCTGTTGCTCTTTCTGCACTTCTCTTCCCTCTTTCTGCACCCCTGTTGCTTCATTCTGCACTTTCGATGCTTCTTTCTGCACTCCTCTTCTTTTTTTCTGCACACCTCGTGCCTCCTTCTTTACCTCTGTTGCCTCTTTCAGCAAATCTGTTGGTTCTTTTTGCACTGCTTTTGCTTCTTTCTGCACCTCACTTGTCTCTTTCGGCACTTCTCTTGCTTCTTTCTACACCTCTGTTTCTTCTTTCAGCAATTCTCTTGCCTCTTTCTGCACTTCTCTGCCTTCTTTTTGCACCCCTCCTGACACTTTCAAGAACCTCGCTTGCCTCTTCATGCACCTCTCCTATCTCTTTATGCACCCCTCTTGCATCTTTTTGCACCTCTGTTGGTTCTTTCTGCACTGCTCTTGCTTCTTTCTGCACCTTACGTGTCTCTTTCTGCACTTCTCTTGTTTCTTTCTACACCTCTGTTGTTTCTTTCAGCATTTCTCTAGCCTCTTTCTGCACTTCTCTTTCTTTTTCTGCACCCCTCCTGCCTCTTTCTCTACTTCTCCCCTCTTTGTGCACCCTTCCTATGTTTTTCTACACCCCTCTTGCCTCTTTTTACACCTCTGTTGGTTCTTTCTGCACTGCTCTTACTTCTTTCTGCACCTCACTTGCCTCTTTCAGCACACCTGTTCACTGTGTATTCACCTCTCTTGCCTCTTTATGCACTTCTGACTTAGAGATAGCTTTAATCCCCTGTCCTATTATGTACTAGGGCCTTACAGGGGAGGTCATTCCAATCACAGGGGCACAGGATGTCTTTGCAACAAGGCCTTTTTCTGCACCTCTGTTGGTTCTTTCTGCATATCACTTGTTCTTTCTGTACTTTTCTTAATCTTTCTGGACTTCTTTTGCCTCTTTCTGCATTTCTCTTAGTAGTAGAAGTAACGACATCCAGCTCATTAGAGTCGATTTGGGCTCTCTGGGTTGGTTGGACATTTACAATATTTATGCTAGGGGTAATTAGGGTGGGAGGTCCAAAGTTATAGCGGATTTGGATCAGCTTCTAGAAATTAATTCTGTAAATAATAATATACTTATAGCTGGTGACCTAAATCTAACCTTCGAGCCCTTGGTTGCCCACGATCAGTATCCTGGGGATGAGGAAGACAGGCAATGGGGTGTTCCCAAATTGGATTTGAAACCTGTAACTAGATGGACTGAGGATGTTATATGTCTAAATGCGATCTGTTGTGAAAGGGGATTAAGGGCACTAAACGGTAGAACTGTGAGTGACAAGACAGGTGCTAATACTTTTGATAATGGGCGATATAGCAGTAGGATCGATTATGTCTTATGAAATATGAAGCTGTGGAAACTCGTAGATGATATGGAGGTTAGGGGGCGAATCGAAAGTGACCACAATCCCGTGTGTGGTGCATAAATGGTGGGAAACAGAAGTAACAGACAGGGATGTAATTGTGGATTGTCTGCCTACATGTCTCCTCTCAAATGATCTTCGTAGGCTCAAATGGGTGCATGTTATGGCGAACCAACAGGCCCTGGATAATATTGGGGAAGAGGCTGATAAAGCCATACTGGCCCTTGAGCAAATGAGTAAATTAGAAGATGGTTTGATGGAAGTAACGAAACTTCATGATTATCTCTTTTCGGTCATTAGGGATCATTTTCTGAATCCAGTAAAGAGGAACATTGATGCAACCCCTCAAATGCTTAAATGGTATAACACTGAATGTAGGAATGCCAGACTTGCCCTAGGGACAGCTATTAAAGGAAGGCATATGGAGTCCATTCGCAATGCCAGAAAGGAGTATAAGAAGTGTATATTAAGGGCCAAGAAACAGTGGGATGATCGGCACTGGCAAGACCTAAAGGAAGCCAGTGACAGTAAAGATTCCAGGAAATTCTGGAATATAGTTAAGGGGGGTAGGGGGGCTTATCCGACCCTCCTGAAAATAATGTTTCGCAGGAGGACTGGGTGAATGATTTTAAACCGCAATATGCCCGCAATCAGTTGGATAATTCACTAGTAGATCTTAGGCCAGTTTTTTATAAAGGTAACTTTTTCAATATCGATGAAGTTTTAATGGCCCTAAGTACAGTGGCAAGTGGTAGAGCACCGGGACTTGATGGGGTCCCTGCGGACGTTTTTCTTAATGAAAAAAGAACGCTGGGGCAAGTATATCTTGCTTCTTGCTAACGCTGTGGCCCAGGGAGCTTCAGTCCCGGAATCATGGCAGCGTGCAGTGATAATACCAGTTTTTAAGAAAGGAGATAAATCGCAACCTGGTAATTATAGGCCCATAAGCCTTATCAATACTATCCAAAAGGTGGTGGGGAGGATGGTTGTGAATAGGGTACTTGATTGGGCTGAGGAGATTAGTGCTTTGTCACCCTTTCAAGCAGGATTTCGGAAGTTCACCAGCACGATAGATCAGGTTTTCCGGTTTACCCTTCTGCAATGGAAGACTGTGCTGCTGGGAAAAAAGGCAGTCTGTATGCGGCATTTGTCGATTTACGCGCTGCCTTTGACCTAGTCCCCCGATCTCAGTTATGGATAGTTTAAAAAAATCTGGGCCTACCCTTAGATCTGTTAACACTACTGATGAGGTTGCATGAAGTAAACTTCGCCAAGATACAGTGGGGAGGGCATGGATCGGTTACCTCTGATTTCCCGGTGCAGCGAGGTGTTCGCCAAGGTTGCTCGAGGGCACCCACGCTTTTTACATTGTATATCAATGGTGTTGTTGCGCGTATGTTATCTGCAAACACGGATGCTCCTACTTTGGCTGGCATTAAAACACCAATTTTAATGTTTGCAGATGACACGCTGATTTTATCAAAGACCCCGAGTGGTCTGCAGCATGCCCTATCTATTTTTGATGAATTTTGTGCGGACCATGGTTTGAAAGTTAATGTAGCTAAAACCAAGCTCATGGTTTTTATTCCACATCATAGTTTTAAAAGCAAGATCATTATGAACGGACACCCACTAGAGGTGGTCAATGCTTTTAAGTATTTAGGGATTCTTGTGGGAAAGGACAATAGATGGACACAACACATAGATTTGGCGGTACTAAGGCACAGGCAATTTGCAGGAGCCCTTAATTTGGAGCATAATAGATCCTTAACTAAGCCAATAAAGCCTGTACTCCTGGTGTATGAAGCTAAGGCTCTCAGCTCAGCGCTTTATGGCGCTGAGCTGTGGGGGTTTGAGAAACTGAAGCCTCTGATAATTTCGGAAAACAAGTTTTTCCGAGGTATCACCGGACTTCTACCCCCTTGCTCCTTCTGAGGTATGACCTCGGAAGGAAGGCTATTGTGGATCTAGCAAGGCTACGACCGATTTTATATTGGCGGAGGCTCTGGACTACTCCAGAGCTCCAACATTATGCGGTAGGATTCCTGGATATTATTAAATCTGATCTTTTTCACAAAGTAAGTTGGCTGAATGAACTTAAAGTTACCTTAGTTGGCCTAGGTTTGCAAATGCTATGGGAAAATCCGGAGACAGCACCATATCCATCAAAAATGGCTCTAAAGGAAATTTATTGGGAGAAGGTGGCTCTCCGAAATTTGAGCGGTGCTGACTCCTCGACTATGGCCGGAGGTTTCCTACAGGCAAAGCTTAAACCCTGTTTAGAACCTTACTGGGATGTAATTACTAAACCAGGGGACAGGAAGCTTTTTTTCCAACTTAGAGCAGGTTTCCTTCCCCTTAGGTCTCTGACTGGCAGGTGGGGCAGCCCGACTAATAGCAACTGCCCTGCATGCAGAGATCATAAGGAGACTATTGGCCACTTTCTATTTGCCTGTCCGGCCTATGAATCTTCAAGGCGAGCCTGGTTAACCCCTCTGTGTAAGTCCTTAGGTACTACTAGTAGTTCTGAAGCGCTAAGAATCATACGCACTAGCTCTTTAATCCTGATTTCAGTAGCTACTTCTAAATATTTAGGCTGGGCATGGGTGGTCAGATTGAAGCTTTTGGATAATGATTGTTGATTGTGTTCTTTTGTAAAGGAATATTGGATTTGTTAACCAATGTATAAAATTAGCTTTCATAATTCATAAGTCATTTGTAAATAGCAATTGAGATGAATTTTACTCTTTGAACTGTGTTTTTATCAATCAATATGTAAATTTTATTTTAATATGTATCCTTGAATTATATGGAATTCTCAATGCTTTTATGAGTGAACCTCGAATAAAGCTAAATTTGACTTGACTTGACTCTTGTAATTGAAGAAATATTTTTTCTGTACACAAAAGTGTTCGTCAGCCTGTTATTGTTTGCATTACCAGCTTTCAAGGCACCATCTCGACTCTCCTTGTCACTGTCGAAAATAAAACACATATGAAAGGGCTGGGGCCCATTTGCCCCGGTTTCCTCCAATTCCAATCATTCAATGGTTCTTTTTAGCAGTATGAAAGTGTAAAGGGTCGAAAACTTTGGAAATCAATTTAAGGTTTGGTGTAACTCAATCTAGCTACACAATAACTCAGGTCGACAACCAAATGAAGGTTAGTCAAACTGTATTAAAAATTCAAAAATAACTGAACATATACAATGCTTGGCATAAGAGTTTAAAAGTACAGTGGAAACAAAAGAAATCCAAATCACCTGAAGAAGTTTGACCGACACAACATGAAAAGAATGACAAGTTCTATGACTATTGTGCATGAAATTAGGAAACAAAAGTAGATGTTCCCCTGCATCGGCATTTCGTTGGTGACAGCATTTAAATCTATCTATCGCTACTCTAGATCTAGGTATCACATACTTAACTCTAGCATATAAGCGAGGGTTTTGAGAGAGAAAAAGGTGTCAGTGGCTGGAGCCTTCCTAAGAAGTCACTCTACCATAATATGGGTCAGTAGCATGTATCCGAAAGCAGGAAAAGGATCAAGCTAGCACTCAGGTTCTTTCTTTTGAGAAGAAAGGAGAAATGGGGTATCTGACCCTCACTACAATGCATCATATTCTCATAGTTGTATTCGGCAACTGTCCCAAAATGCATTTCTTACACGTTCTCCATTGTAAGCTTAGCCACAAAATTATTCTTTTCACAGCCATCTCCTCATACTCCCCTCTGAAACAGCTTGTCCTTGGTGTTTTCTCCTTCCTGTGTGAACACACCTCCCATCTCCTTATCTACGCCAAGCCAGGCTAACTGTAACTCCTTCATTTTACAACTATCTATTGTAACAATACCCCTACTTTACACCAACAAGCGTTGCCCATGTGCTATGCAAAATGTAAAGCATGCACCATTCTTCTAATTTCACAAGAGAATCAGAATATTACGTCCAGGAACAAGAACATTTGAAACGCACTACAGGTTCAGCCTACAATTTAGGCTAAAACAATGAATGCACCATGTTATTTATGCTAGCATTTCCATAAAATCATTAACGTGTTCAGTAAGACGCTTTTTAATACTGCATTAATACATTTATTTCAACTACTCCTTTGGCCTAAGAAACATTTAATTGTGTTTAATATGAGAATGCATAACCTCACAAATAAGCCCTATGTAAGTGTTACATCATTTACACGTAACTAGTAAAACTCTATGGGCCTCATTTATGAAAAGTGACGCATCGCTGCATGAAAACAGCGATGCGTCACTTTTCATTGCGCCCTCCTTGCGACACCAATGATGCGTCATATTTACAGTATGACGCATCATGTCGCAAGGAGTTACAGATACGTCAGTATTTCTGATGTATCTGTAGGCGCAAAAGTGACGCATTGCTGGAGTGTGTCACAAAAGTGAAGCAACTCCAGCAATGTGTCCTTTCACGTGGGGCAAGCCCCATGTGAAAGGGCCTGCGTCAGTCTTACGCCTGCTGTGAGGCAGGCGTTAGATTTTGACGCATTTGAGTCCTAGAAGTGGCGCAGTGAAATCTTATAGATTTCACTGCGTCACTTCCATGACCCTTTCTTGCGTCAAAACGCCCCGCTTGCATACATTATACCTGGCGCAGGTATAATGTGGCGCAGGGGTTTACAAAGTGACGCATCTACCTAGATGCGTTACTTTGTAAATATGGCACAACAAGGCGCATTTTTTACACCACTGGTGCGTCACAACAAGTGACGCACCGGCGGCGTAAAAGTGACGCACGGCCTCATAAATAGGCCCTTATGAAGCATTTCTCAATCTTCACATTAAATCATGTTAAATTCACAAGGACTTTTTTTTAGCCACATTCCTTCTGATGGCCCATTTCCCCAAACAATGAATAATATGTGAGTGCAACTACAAGAGGTTACATTGCACTCCCTATGGGTACCCAATGTCCTATACGAATTTCCTCTCTATCACACACCACTCAGAGATGGAAACAGGTGATTGAACTAATGGCTAGTCACTCGTGTGGCAAGCAAAATGATTGATGTGATTTGAGAGGCGTATCTAAATTTCTTTTTTAAATTATTTTGGTAGTCAGGAAACATGCTGCTTGTCTGATAGTGGTACTTCATAGCAAAGCATTATACAACAGTGTATGCTATGTTTTGGCTGCTAAATTTGTCATCTGTTTGGCTCTTCTGAGACATCCCTCATTGCCAGGCTTCTCAAATGTTCTTCTTATTCAACATGTCTTCAGAGAAAATATCTAAATATCTACCCCAATCATTCCAACTTCCATGTGTCCATCTGCTTTCAGCTGGTGTTAGGGGCTTTCCAAATCTGTCATCTGTTAGTTTACGACACCTCCCTGTTTCTTGCGCCTCAAATCAGAAATTGATTCCAAGCTTCTTCCCCCTGCTTCAGCCGTGCTCCCAGTTGCACAACAGCAATGCAAACCATAACTTGCATACCACATTCTATGCTCACCCTTAATGAAACAGATGAAATTTCAAATGTTGTAAAACATGTTACAGGTGAGTTTCCATATCACATTACCCGTACAACCTAGACAGAGGGAACTATGATTGTAGTGTCATTATTTGGCTTGATGATGTGTTTTTGTTTAATACATTACCCTTTTAGGTGTTGCTATTTATTGGTAAACATATTGTGAGGTCATAAGCATTGAATTTGATGTGTCTATATGTTTTTTAGGTCGAGCTGGTAAACTGCATCCAAAGGATGCAGGTGTCCAGCTGGAGACCTAATGTTGTCTGTCTCGGGGGGAGGAAGGACAAGAGGGTGTTACGAGCTTGAAAGCGGCCGGATTTGGGTGTGCGAACGCACACGTCACCTCCGTCCACGCGTGCGCACACAGCCAGCCACCACACAGACTGAAACACACGCGCGCTGCTTACTTTCACTTTACATCCCCCCACCAGTCATCGGATCTTTTTACACACGCATGCATGCATGCATACATACACACACACACACACACAGACACACGCGCACACACAGGCACAAACACACACACACACAGACACACTCGCACACACACACACGCGCGCGCGCACATGTCCCCCCGCCCCCTCCCTCCCACCCCACTCACCGAGTTCTTTTCGTGTGTCCCTCTCTCCTTCGGCAGGCAGCGGCAGGCAGCGGGTCATCCTCAGCAGCAGGTGGGGCTCTCCACGAGCACGGGAGCCCCTCTAGCTGACACGCAAATCTTCCGGCTGACGGGCACAGGAGCGCTTCAGCACAGGAGCGCGGGGTAGGCTCCCGTCTGCTTCCTGTCTTTTTGCGGCCCCGCCCCCGTCCCAACACAGGTTGCCTGGCTTCCTGTTCAAGCCGGGCTGCGGCGGTGAGTTTTTATTGTACTTGTTTAAGACGCCTCGTATTTCAATTCTGTTTATCAACTTGATATAATTTTACAAGGCCACTACTCTAATCTTGTAGGGCAGAAGGCTATTGGCCTTATCTCACTCCTTGTAGTAGGTTTGATTGACATTGTTTCTGGACTGCTTCTTTCATTTGAATTTGTTCCAGTTCCCTTCTCAGTCTACCAAAATCTTCGTTCTCGTCGAGCCCCCTTTTTAAATCGGTTCTTGAACCTGGGAAATTCGAGTTAATAAATCTACCTTACGTTGTTTGGCCAGGTGTTCATTTGTCGTCATGTGGTATGTAAGTTCCCCAAGAAAAAAAAACTGACGCATCCTAGAGGGTCAGGGGAGATACTGCAACATTGTCATTTTCAACTAAATAACATTAAATTATTTACCTAATACATTCCCTTAGGGTTGGATCTCTTAACCTGATTTGGTTTACAACCCAAGGTTTTGGGTATGGCTTTTGTGGATGAGAGGTGTTCAACAGTCAGACCAGACCGGTGCATGATCTGACAGTAATTTGATGTCAATGGTCGAGTCTATTAGTCTGGGTAATAAGATCTGACAGATCAAGAAATAGTCAAGGTGTGGGTATGTCAAAGGACGTTGGAGTGAAACTTGTAATCCTTTTTATGTGGGTGGTGGGAACTCTACGTCCTCAAAGTCTATATCTCATCAACCTTGTAACAGCGTGGCCAGAGAGTGGGGCTTGCCATGTCTGGGGTGGGAGCAGTCCAACTCTACATTTAGTGGGGTAATGAAACCCCCTCCCTTTATGATGTTGCCTATGGCAAATTGAGAGATTCCAGGACAGAGGCAATTGAAATAACTTTCCCTGTCCTAATTGGGGCCACAGAGGGAGATAATTATTGGAATATAGCCTAGTGTTCCCCATATCCCTACTTGATGACCCTCGCAGTCTGTGTGTGTTGTCTATATGAAAACACAGACCTTTGCGTAGGATGATTGCTACCCTGTGAGTCTTTGCGTGTATATTAGGAATGGTACTGCACAGGGAACCAGTATGAATGGAGGCGTTTAGTGTCAGCTTTGAGTAGGCGGGTTTCATGCAATAGTGCCATTTGCACCTTTTTCTGTTTAAGGCAAAGCAATAAGGCCTGGCGTTTGATCTGGGAGTTCAGGCACTGCATTTTAAGTTACACCATTTTGAGAGGCATCATGATAGCTAGTGTGAGTGTGCGTGGTCATACGCTGATCCTGTGCATGGTGCCTCATGGCCTGTGTGTGAGATGTCTGGGACATGGAGATCCAGGAAAATATTGAGGGATGAACAACTACCTTTAATAAGGTGGATAAGATTAGGATCAAAACCCCACACCCGACCAAGGTGTTAAAAGTCTATTAGGTGCACAGAACTTTAGGTAAAACAAGAAGCAGGGGTAGGCTCCTAGGTCGGGTGTGGGAGCCCTATCCCCGTATGCCAGATTCCATGAGAAAAAGCAACCCATACCAGCAAAGCCAATGTTCAAAATCGTAGTCACCAGTGTGTTTACCTTTGCATTATTGTCCCTTGTCGAGAGGACTTTCATGGCGAGGTGGTTTCTTCCAGTGAAGATGGTCCGTGGTCTTGGTTCCCTTGGTGTTCGTGCTTGCGAGCCTTGTTCTGGGCAGAATATGTAGAATGTAAGCACCAGTATCTTTCTTGGTCTATTAGGTTAGTGTTCGCAGGGTCCTATGACCACCCCCATCTGCTACCGATGAGGGCGTCAGGTCAAGGCCTCACAAGCCTCAAATGAGGTAGCGTACTGTATATCGTTTAACTTTCTAAGTAAAGAGGAGTCGAAGGGCGAATCACCATCAATAAGTAACCTTTTCTTTCAGCAGCTGCTGGGTTATCGCACAGAATTTCTTCTACCTGTCGAGCGTTTGGGCAGAAACTTCTTTGAAGAGCAATACTGTAACTCCTCTGAAGATTTCGTTCACACTGGCAAGCTGCCTGTAACATTTTTCCTTCATGGTAAAGAAATGAATCTTAGTAAGGACGTCAGGGGGGAGATTCTTTTGCTGTTGCAATGCGAAGTAGACCCTGTGGGTGCCGTCCAGCAGAATCTGGCAGATTTCCATCAACTGAAGAATGTCAGCAAAATGGGCCTGGATGTGGGCCCACAAAGATCTGCAGGCGGGATTGTCAATGCAAGGCCCTAAATTCTTATGTGAGGTTTTCCAGGTCATCAAATTCATCCATAATGTGGAATGATCACATTCAAGCTTTTCAAGGTGGGCAGTGCGATCCATGTTGTTTTGAGTCTGGCTAGCCACTCTTGGTTCTTGTGTAACCAGGCGAGGTCGCCCCCACAAGCCCCTGCTACTGCCTCCATCAGCTGTGCCCTTTCTCTGCCTGTTGCTGCCTTCGTTTTTTTCCCCCCTCTCCTAGCTGTGCACTTTGCCACCTGTTGCTGCCTTCGTTTTTTAGGTCTCGCGACCTACAATGCGCGCAAGCGCATTGAGGGATCGAGAATTCAAGTGCTCGAAATCCTCGTCAAACTAAGGGCTTCTTGCACTGCGGTTTTCTTACAGTTCACGTGAATGACGTGAACAAACAAGCACACGCATTCACGGCCGCACAGCACATCAAAGGGCTTCGCCCAGCGTGCGCTCTGCGGCTTCTCCTCCCCTAAGGCTTCTCCTCCCCTAATTAATCATGGCCGGCTGGCCGGCCGGCAGGCCGGCCCCCACACACCATCCCCCTCCGCTCTCTCCCCCACGGATTGCTATTTCTTTTTGCCCTTGTTGCATTTATCTACACACTTAATTTGTTAACAACTGCCTGAAAGGAAGCTCCAGCCCCTGCCACTTAGAGAGCCAAAACGATATGTGGGTGACATCGTCGTAATTATGGACATCAATTCCGTTTTGACAGAAGATGTCGATTTGACGGTAATAAACAGGAACCATGGTCAGACCTTGCTCCGGCAAACTCCTGCTGGTATCACTTAGGAAAGAGGCACAACACTACTTAGCCACTTTCAACACACTGCTTCTTCCTCAAATCTGGAACACTGGTTGCCGTGGTTAGGAAAGCAGTTTGCAAATTACATAAGATGCATATGTATGAAAACGTTTGGAAGAAACCATACAACTTTATAGTCAATCTCGAACACAAGTGCTAGACACATGCGAAAATAGGCTTTACCACTGCCTAAGTATGACAATAACAGCAATTGATGGGTCTAACATAGACAGGGTTACTGTTTTCAAATGAAAATATGGAACTGTTAAATAACTTGCTAAATAAGCTAAGTTAACTCACAGATTGTGAGTGCAGAGTGCAGATTGTGAGCGCAGAGTGCAGATTGTGAGTGCAAAGTGCAGATTGTGAGTGCAGATTCAGAGTGCAGAGTGCAGATTCAGAGTGCAGATTCAGGGTGCAGAGTGCAGATTCAGAGTGCAGAGTGCAGATTCAGAGTGCAGATTCAGGGTGCAGAGTGCAGATTCAGAGTGCAGAGTGCAGATTGTGAGTGCAGATTGTGAGTGCAGAGTGCAGATTGTGAGTGCAGATTCAGAGTGCAGAGTGCAGATTCAGAGTGCAGAGTGCAGATTCAGAGTGCAGAGTGCAGATTCAGAGTGCAGAGTGCAGATTCAGAGTGCAGATTCAGAGTGCAGAGTGCAGATTCAGAGTGCAGATTCAGAGTGCAGAGTGCAGATTCAGAGTGCAGAGTGCAGATTCAGAGTGCAGAGTGCAGATTCAGAGTGCAGATTCAGGGTGCAGCGTGCAGATTCAGAGTGCAGAGTGCAGATTCAGAGTGCAGAGTGCAGATTGTGAGTGCAGATTGTGAGTGCAGAGTGCAGATTGTGAGTGCAGATTCAGAGTGCAGAGTGCAGATTCAGAGTGCAGAGTGCAGATTCAGAGTGCAGATTCAGAGTGCAGAGTGCAGATTCAGAGTGCAGATTCAGAGTGCAGATTCAGAGTGCAGAGTGCAGATTCAGAGTGCAGATTCAGAGTGCAGATTCAGAGTGCAGAGTGCAGATTCAGAGTGCAGATTCAGAGTGCAGAGTGCAGATTCAGAGTGCAGATCCAGAGTGCAGAGTGCAGATTCAGAGTGCAGAGTGCAGATTCAGAGTGCAGAGTGCAGATTCAGAGTGCAGAGTGCAGATTCAGAGTGCAGATTCAGAGTGCAGATTCAGAGTGCAGATTCAGAGTGCAGAGTGCAGATTCAGAGTCAGAGTGCAGAGTGCAGATTCAGAGTGCAGAGTGCAGATTGTGAGTGCAGATTGTGAGTGCAGATTGTGAGCGCAGATTCAGAGTGCAGAGTGCAGATTCAGGGTGCAGAGTGCAGATTCAGAGTTCAGAGTGCAGATTCAGAGTGCAGATTCAGAGTGCAGATTCAGAGTGCAGATTCAGAGTGCAGAGCGCAGATTCAGAGTGCAGAGTGCAGATTCAGAGTGCAGAGTGCAGATTCAGAGTGCAGATTCAGAGTGCAGATTCAGAGTGCAGATTCAGAGTGCAGAGGGCAGATTCAGAGTGCAGAGTGCAGATTCAGAGTGCAGAGTGCAGATTCAGAGTGCAGAGTGCAGATTCAGAGTGCAGATTCAGAGTGCAGATTCAGAGTGCAGATTCAGAGTGCAGAGTGCAGATTCAGAGTGCAGAGTGCAGATTCAGAGTGCAGAGTGCAGATTCAGAGTGCAGATTCAGAGTGCAGATTCAGAGTGCAGATTCAGAGTGCAGAGTGCAGATTCAGAGTGCAGATTCAGAGTGCAGATTCAGAGTGCAGATTCAGAGTGCAGATTTCAGATTCAGAGTGCAGATTTCAGATTCAGAGTGCAGATTTCAGATTCAGAGTGCAGATTTCAGAGTGCAGATTTCAGATTCAGAGTGCAGATTCAGAGTGCAGTTGCAGAGTGCAGTTGCAGAGAGAACTCAGCGGCAGGGTGCAGAGTGCAGATTCAGAGTGCAGAGTGCAGATTCAGAGTGCAGAGTGCAGATTCAGAGTGCAGAGTGCAGATTCAGAGTGCAGATTCAGAGTGCAGATTCAGAGTGCAGATTCAGAGTGCAGAGTGCAGATTCAGAGTGCAGAGTGCAGATTCAGAGTGCAGAGTGCAGATTCAGAGTGCAGATTCAGAGTGCAGAGTGCAGATTCAGAGTGCAGATTCAGAGTGCAGATTCAGAGTGCAGATTCAGAGTGCAGATTTCAGATTCAGAGTGCAGATTTCAGATTCAGAGTGCAGATTTCAGAGTGCAGATTTCAGATTCAGAGTGCAGATTCAGAGTGCAGTTGCAGAGTGCAGTTGCAGAGAGAACTCAGCGGCAGGGTGCAGAGTGCAGATTCAGAGTGCAGAGTGCAGATTCAGAGTGCAGAGTGCAGATTGTGAGTGCAGATTGTGAGTGCAGATTCAGAGTGCAGAGTGCAGATTCAGAGTGCAGATTCAGAGTGCAGAGTGCAGATTCAGAGTGCAGATTCAGAGTGCAGATTCAGAGTGCAGATTCAGAGTGCAGAGTGCAGATTCAGAGTGCAGAGTGAAGATTCAGAGTGCAGAGTGCAGATTCAGAGTGCAGATTCAGAGTGCAGATTCAGAGTGCAGAGTGCAGATTCAGAGTGCAGAGTGCAGATTCAGAGTGCAGAGTGCAGATTCAGAGTGCAGATTCAGAGTGCAGATTCAGAGTGCAGATTCAGAGTGCAGAGTGCAGATTCAGAGTGCAGAGTGCAGATTCAGAGTGCAGATTCAGAGTGCAGATTCAGAGTGCAGAGTGCAGATTCAGAGTGCAGATTCAGAGTGCAGATTCAGAGTGCAGATTCAGAGTGCAGATTCAGAGTGCAGATTCAGATTGCAGATTGCAGATTTCAGATTCAGAGTGCAGATTTCAGATTCAGAGTGCAGATTTCAGATTCAGAGTGCAGATTTCAGAGTGCAGATTTCAGATTCAGAGTGCAGATTCAGAGTGCAGTTGCAGAGAGAACTCAGTGGCACCACCACAGCATCACTCAGCACCACCACAGCATCACTCAGCACCACCACAGCATCACCCAGCACCACCACAGCATCACTCAGCAGTATCACTCAGCACCACCACAGCATCACTCAGCACCACCACAGCATCACTCAGCACCACCACAGCATCACTCAGCGCCACCACAGCATCACTCAGCGCCACCAAAACATCACTCAGCGCCACCACAACATCACTCAGCACAATCCCAGCATCACTCAGCACCACCACAGGATCACTCAGCGCCACCACAACAACATCACTCAGCGCAATCCCAGCATCACTCAGCACCACCACAGCATCACTCAGCGCCACCACAACATCACTCAGCGCCACCACAACATCACTCAGCGCCACCACAACATCACTCCGTGCCATCACAACATCACTCCGCGACATCACAGCATCAATCTGTGCAACCATTCAACAACAACTGGTTCAATTATGTTCTCTCAATGTTTCAAGCTTTATTACAAATGTCACAAAAAGATGTTATTTCACTTCTGTTCTTGGATTTTCATCACAATAAAATACACTGAACATAATCTTCACAAACGTTATTCACAAAAGTTTAAGCTATTGCCAATATAAATTACAATCACTTTTATTTAAGTATTAATTATTTTAAAAAATTGAAAGCCGTTGCTATTTGTAATATCAATACATCTAAGTCACGTAAATACAAAACATGTTGCATTACAAATGCTATAGTCGTCACATGTGCGAAAGTTATAACTATTGGCATTGAAAATGACAAAGCTATTAATTTAGCTTTTTTCAAAATCAACACATAAATAAAAAAAATGTCATTTACAAGACCAATAGCTCAAACTTTCATAATGCGAGACCTATTGCATTGCAAATGCTTGTTCAATAGGAAGACTGTTTTTGTTTCGCAAATAACTTTGGTGCCATCCAACCAATCTTCACAACACTTTTGAAAAAAGCTTCATCCACCTCAGCTCCTGCATTAAAAGTTTTGGATTGATCCACCATGCGAGGTCTGGAAAAAGGGGAGGTTCAAAAACATTGTATTCCCATGTTGATAGCTGTAGGAAATTTCGGGAAACAATTACAAAAAACGACTGAAAAGTATTACACCAAATTTGGAAGACAGTTAAAACTTTGCTCAAAAGTCATGTTTTTAGTTACGTGTCCATTTTCATGAAATTTGAATTTAAAGAGGTACTTTGTTGGTAGACAGTAGGGGCCATTTTGGCCTCGGGAGAGTAGTAATCCATGCCAGAGATGGTATTCATGAGTAGACCTCAAGCCACGTTGGCCAATATTGGGATTTTAAAACAATCTGTTCAATGGTGATTCGAGGTAACCTAAGGTGTCAGCAGGCATCGTGAGAGCAGCATATGGTTAGGCTGACGGACAGGAAGTGAGAAGGAAAAAGGGATGATCTCAGGGATGGTGTGGCTTCTCCATAACTCTTCTGATGCTGAACAGTCTTGATCACTGTTAGGTAGAGTGTATAGCTTTAGTGTGACAAAGGGGAACATATCCTTCAGCTGATGTAGTGGAAGAGCAATATAATGTGTAGTTATAACTCTTCAGCTCTGTGTTCTAGGATTGTGGTCTAATTCTACAAGGTCACTATGACTTACCTCGCTCCTTCAGATGTTCTGAGATGTTCAAAGAAATTATGTCAATAGTTGTCTGTAGTGCAGAACTGCTACTATAGTTTGATGCCAACATGTCTCCAAAGAAAAGGTCAGTGGTCTTGGCCAGGGAGTGACATGAGCTTCCCCACATGCTCAGGACCTGCCCCTTCTCATCTGTAATGTGTTGTGTCCAAGTTGTTCACTTTGTCTGTGCTATCTGCCTGTCATGCACCATGTTAGAGACTGTGACAGTTCTAGTCCTACCAGATGCCAAGACAAGGTGTACAGCCTTGTGCTGAAAGATGAACACAAACCATTAAGAAAAAACAGAGGGCCTTATTTAAGAAGACCTTGCGACGCCGGTGCGTCACTTTTTCCCATCTTAAAAGTGGCACACAGGAGGCGCAAGGCCTTCATAAATAAGGCCCAGAGTACCTACAGAAGTCACTAGTCAATTGGGGCTGAAATAATTATCAAACATATGGAACAATGGGGATCCCACGTCCATTATTACAACAATAATTTGGTGGTAAAACCTCAATGTGTCCACTCTATTTCACAGCTTTAAACCAACTGAAGACCGACCTATTGCATGATAACAAAACAGAGAGGAGACCCTTGAGGAGGAAAATCTGGAACACCGTAGAGGCCCTGGAAGTACTCACCTAGTCCTCTGTTCCATTGTCACAGTGACCAGTCACAATTGCCTCACTATCCTAGCATTTCATGCCAGTTCTGAAGTGACCATGTAAAATGCAGTCCGAACAAGCCCAGTTTAGGCAGTGGGTGGCCAAGCTGCTCTACACCTTCCAACACCCAAGGAGATCACTGGCCAGCCCAAGGCCCAGTCCTAAGTTGTAGGGCCTTGTTTTCTTAATGTATCATGTGTGTGGGCCTGACTGTCTGACCCTTTCACTTGCATAACAGCAATACCTTGGGCTATGTAAAGTGTCTGTTTGGCAGGCAGTGGCGTAGCAAGTCCTTTGGCTGCCCATGGCGGTCCCTGCGTTTGCTGCCCGCGGCCGCATTGTAGAGCGGGGGTGCTGGCAAGATTCTGCAGATTGCTAGCCCATGGCATCCACCTTTTAGAGTTGGGGGTGCTGCAGATTACAGCCTTAAGACGGCAGGTAATTACGGGAGGAGGCCACTGCCCCCAAAACTCATGCTGCCCGGGCAGACCACTTCCCCTTGCTACACCACAGTTGGCAGGGCCATAAAAATGGGAGTGCAGCTGGGTTTTATGGGGCCCCACCAGTATGAGACGCAATTCCAAGGAATTCAGAACATATTCTGGTTGCTTCAGAAACACTGAGGAGCTGCAGCTGTGACATTTGCAGGCTACAATTTGATTCATATTTCAAAGAAGAGCGAGAGGGGGGACTAGGAGCTGATAAAGGTCCAGTGTCTGTGCTCCAAAAATGCAAATATTACAAAAAGAGGGATCACTGTTCCTGGAAGATTTAAGAAGAAGCTAGGTACTGGACAAGTTATGGGAGTCGGTCAACAAGACTATTTCTTGTTGCCTTCACATATCCCTGGGGATGTCAAGCTTCATCATTGGGCAGGTGCTCCTCATCAAGCAGGCCGGGCAATGCCCTATGCATCCCCTGAATGGTCACTTTAGCGGGGATCTTTTTGTTTTACCGCGGTTTGAGTGTGGGAGAGTTTTAGAGGAGTGGTAGGTAGTGTGTGTAAAAGAGTGAGATTAAAACTGGCTGTCTGTTCTATATTTAATGTGCGGAATCCACACTCATTAAATGGAGATTTTGAATGTACAACACCATTTTTGTGCTCTTGCATGATTTCATTTTGTGCCTTCTTGCTGCCTGAGAGTGGGAGGTTGTCTTTCTTCTCAGCACAGAACAAAGCAGCCTTGCTGGAACCGAGTTTGTGGGATGTGTGTTTGAAAGCGTAAGAGAGGCATGTTTTTCTCTGTCTCAGAGTTAAAACATTGAGGGCTGGCCAACTTCCATCTTGAAATTGAAAAAGGCTAGTACGGTCAGCCTTGGTTTTGGAAAAGATGAAGGGAGGGGGATTTCTAGAAATCTCTCTCCATGTTAGTAAAAGGTATGGAAGACAGCAAGTTTTGGCGCTGATATCAAGCTGACCAGAGCGTTTTGCTCAACTCAAATGGTGATATATGAGCTATGAGTGTAATTGCTCTGTGATGTTTTCATGTTGTGCTCTTTATAATTGATTCTTTCATTTGACAGTGTTTATTCCTGCCATTTGACAGTTCTTGTTTCTTGAATTGGACGTCCATTATTATTATCTGTTTATGTTTTGCCCCCTTGCCTTTGACTTGTGAATGTTCCATTAATATCTGCTTATCTTTTGCTCCCTTGCATTTGACTTGTGAGTGTTTTATTATTTGCCTGTGCACATATATATATTTATAAACATTTGCTTGTTGCTTTACCTGATTCATATGGCATCTGGGGAAGTCTTTCTGTTAGGGAGTGTTACATTAATAAAACCCCATGCTTTATTTTGAAACTTTCTTTTGATTTGCCTTATTTTGTGAGTGCTAAACTTCTTTTCCATGTACTTTTCCTGCATTACCAAGTGCCTAGTCTTAGGAGAGCAGGTTTCTTTTATTTGGGAGTGTAAAGCAAGACAACTCCTCAAGAACATATTGGAATAGTTAAATAATGACAGAGGTCAGCAGTATCAGCAGAGGTTGGTATAAGAATAAAATCAGTGGCGCAGCACAGCACGTCGCCTTGCTCCGCTGCTTCACTGGCAAAGGGCAGGAATGCAACGTATTTAAGGCAACGTATTTAAGGCACTTTGGGGCATTCCTTTCCTTTACCCTGAGCAAGCGCTAATGGACTGCCTGGTGCCAACGCAGGTACTTCTACACCATGGTGCGAAGATGTCTGCATTGCATTCAGGATTGTTTCCTGCGCAGAAACAATCCTGAGACGCTCTTTCCTCTTTCTTTGTGTGGTTCAGAATGCAGCACACATAGAAAGATGACAAAATGTCTAGAAACAAAGATATTTCTCCTTGATACACCTCTCCTAGGGAGGCGTATCTTTTTGGCACAATCCCAGGATTACCTGTTCAAGGAAATATGGGCATGCATCAAAATCCATGTATGTTGCGTGGGAACACCCATGGAAATCCCTCCCTGGCAAGAGTAATGCATCACAGTGATTTGCGCGGCATTACATTACTTGAGATTTAGGAAGCCATGCAGTGCCAAGCAAGGTGGCCTGCGTGGCTTCAAAAATCTAAATTTTCATTTGTGTCACTCTTGCGTGGCGGAAGAGTGACACCAAGGGCTTGATGAGGTGAGTAATATGTATTCTCAAATATGTTGTCGAATCATTTGTCCATCGAAGGGGAAAACCAGCTTCTAGCTCTTGAACCTGGTCTTCAGACATGGAGATTTTTAACACCTGTGAATTTGAAGATCGATTTTAAAATCATACATTCTCAATGAAATAGAGTGCCTAGTATCAGTCATTGAAATCGAGATGCTATCAACATTACATAGATATTTGCAGTTTTCCCCCCATATCTGCACTCTCTCTATCTCCTGATACCTGCACACTTGTTCTGTAAAGTGTTCCATGAAGAGAGCAAACAGTGAGTGGAGCACCTCTGGCTCATGCTTCTGCATGTATTAAAACTAGAGGAGAAATCGTGATTGAATTGTAATGTAGTTCATGGCAATTTATATCTCAGCATAACATACTCATAAAACGTAGAATGCACAGTAAGGGCCAGATGTAGGTAGCCAAATACCGGTCGGTAACGGCCGAAAATTGGTAATTTCGGCCGTTACCGACCGGTACTTGGACATTGAGATGTAGCTCGCCCAAAATTTACAGATTCGGAAAAAATACCGATTCGGTAGATTACCGGCTCGGTAAATATTCAGAATCGGTAATAGTACCGAATCTGTAAAATTACCGATTCGGAAAATATACCGAGTCGGTAAATGTTCCGAATCGGTAAAATTACCGAATCGGAAAATATACCGAGTCGGTAAATGTTCCGAATCGGTAAAATTACCGAATCGGAAATTAAGAAATGGAAAAAACAACACCATCGAGATGTAGGTGAGCCATAATTTACCGAATTTCACAGAAATTCGGTATTTATGAATCGGTATTTAACATGGATTGTAAACAGGTGGTAATCAGGTGCAGCCTATAAAAAAGGGCCCCAAAATGCAACACTGGAACCAGAATGGCGGCTTTCAACGTCATAGCAAGACGGCTAAGGCTACAGGCAGCAGGTGAGAGGGAATGGAGTAGGGAGGAGCTGGTCTACAGGCAGAGGATTAACCTCTTCCAATTGACAGAGCCAGAGATACTGCAAAGATACAGACTGCACCCCCAGACCATCATGGACCTGATCAGGGACCTGCACCCACTCCTGGACCACCCAAGACCAAGGGCCCACGCCATCCCACCCCATGTGCAGGTGCTCTGTAGCATACACCTCCTTGCATCTGGGAGCTACCAGAGTGTAGTTGCTGTGGTAGGTGGGGTGTCCCATAGCTGCCTGTCGCGTTTATTCAGAAAGTTCCTGGATGCCATGATGCAAAGAATGGAGCATTACATCCACTTCCCAGACACTGATGCAGACTTGCTCAGGACCAAGACTGACTTTTACCTCATGGCAAATTTCCCACACGTGATTGGCTGCATTGATGGGACCCACATCCCCATTTGCCCCCCAGCTGCCACTGAGCACATATACAGGAACAGGAAGTCATCACACACAATCAATGTACAAGCAATCTGTGATGCCAAGTACATTATCACCGATATAGTGGCCAGATACCCAGGAAGCACCCACGATTCATACATATTCCAAAACAGTGGGATCTATACCCGCCTGACAGCGGGTGAATTCGGGGAAGGATACCTGCTAGGTAAATAAATGGGTGACACTCCCTTGATAGATGAAGCAGACGTATGTCAATGTGTGCCTCTGAGTAATGTATCTTTTTTCTTTCACATTAGGGGATAGTGTATATGCACTTCGTTCCTTCGCCCAGACACCCTACCTCAACCCCACAACCCCCAGCCAGAGACGTTACAATGTGGCACATAAATCCACCCGGAACATCATTGAGCGCACCTTTGGGCTCCTGAAGAGCCGGTTCCGCTGCCTCCACAAAAGTGGGGGGCACGGCAGTACTCACCTGTAACATGCTGTAAGATAATTGCTACCTGTGCAATGTTGCACAACCTCGCAACTAAGAGGGGCACAGAGGTGGAATTGGAGGACTATGAAGACCATGACGATGAGCAGGCACTACCAGCAGCCAACACAGTAGGAGTACCAACACCCACAGACGGGAGACAGAGACGGGCAGAAATCACACACAACTACTTCTGAGTAAGTATAGAGACAAAGCACCTGTTGTACTTCAATGCACGTAGTTTATTTTGCACTACGTTGAAATAACATAAGCCACAAATGACACATACTAGTGTGCCTAGCACTACTGTGTGGACGGGGGTTACCTCACCCTCACATGTCCATCTGAATATGGCAGACTCACTGCTTGCGCTCATGAACAGCCCCGCGTGATGCCTGAGGTTGGCTTAGTTCCGAGTCTGCTGTGCCAGCGCTGGCACTCTGGCATCTGCTGCTCCTCCTTACTTCAGGGACAGGGGTACTGCTCCTGCTGCTAGGGGTATCTGTGTCCCCGACACCTTCTGCTCCTGTGGTGGCTGACTGGTTTGTCAGCAGCACTTCCATTGCTGTACTGACTCTCCCCATCCCCCGTGTGAGATCAGTACAGGAGTGCACCAGCCCCTCCTGCATCGCAACTGAACGGCGACACATCAGCGAAGTCGCAGTTGCAAGTTGGCGCATGCCCCTTGCCTGCTGGTGCATACGATGGCTCTCCCTGCACCTTTGTGCACGGTCCTCTCGTAGTTCCTCACAGAGTGTCATCACACACTGAGACATGTCCCTGACTCCATCTGCCATGTCCCTCATGCTGTCTGCCATTGATGCTATTCCCTTGTTCATGTCAGTGAAATTTGTGTTCAAAAGGTGCATTTGTCTGTGCACTGCACTTATTCCTTTTGCCTGCAGGTGCTGCACCTTGACCATTGTGGTATCAAGGCCTTGGAAGACATCCTCATCACGGCCCGTGACGCTTGACTCCCAGACCCTACGACGTCTTGTTCCTCCGGATCACCTGACAGGAGTGGATGTATGACCTGGTGCATTTCCTGCCATTGGCTGTATTGACTCCTCACATTCCCTTTCCTCATTGGAGGGTGTTTGTAGGGGTTCCATGATGAAATATCGATTACTAAAACATCAACCTACAAAAATATCGCCACAAATACATCGTCTACAAAAATATCGTAACCATATACTTAAACAAGGATTTACACAAATATCGATATTTTTTTATCGACTACTCTAATATCGTTAACAATTATATCGACTACATAAATATCGACTACTACATTATCTACAATATTTAAAATAACATTACCTTCTACACTAATATCGACAACACTAATATCGACTACCTTTCTACTTATATTAATATAAAAAAATCGTCATTTTCTTTATAACCTTATATACACATTACCTTTCTGTTATTCACTTTTTCATAGTTATTTAAATTCAAAAAAAGCTTTTCTAACATATATGTATATACAATATGTATTATTTATTTATATATAATAAGAAAACATACATTAGTAATATAAAGTATGTATGACGTTACAACGCATACTTTTACAACGCATACCTTTACAACGAAATTTTTACAAAGCAAAAACCATTACAACGCATGTATTTACAACGCATGTTTTTACAACACAGGTACCTTTACAACGCATACCATTACAACGTAAGTATTAGTAAATATATAATAATTTTTTTAATATAAATTAATTAAAATGAATAGATTTTAATTACATTTAATTTAATTTAATTTCATTTCATTTAATTTATGTAATTAATATATTAATTTTTTTTTACCCTGTACCCCTGTACCCCAAAAACACAAAACTGTGTCTGAACCCTAAAAATACCCCTTTACCCAAAAACTAAAAACTGACCCTGACCCCTTAAAATACCCCTTTACCCAAAAAGTAAAAACTGACCCTGAACCCTAAAAATACCCCTTTACCCAAAAACTGAAAACTGACCCTGAACCCTAAAAATTCCCCTTTAACCAAAAACTGAAAACTGACCCTGAACCCTAAAAATACCCCTTTACCCAAAAACTGAAAACTGATCCTGAACCCTAAAAATACCCCTTTACCCAAAAATGTAAAACTGACCCTGAACCCTAAAAATACCCCTTTACCCAAAAACTGAAAACTGATCCTGAACCCTAAAAATACCCCTTTACCCAAAAACGTAAAACTGACCCTGAACCCTAAAAATACCCCTTCACCCAAAAACTGAAAACTGACCCTGAACCCTAAAAATACCCCTTTACCCAAAAACTGAAAACTGACCCTGAACCCTAAAAATACCCCTTTACCCAAAAACTGAAAACTGACCCTGAACCCTAAAAATACCCCTCTACCCAAAAACTGAAAACTGACCCTGAATCCTAAAAATACCCCTTTACCCAAAAACTGAAAACTGACCCTGAACCCTAAAAATACCTCTTTACCCAAAAACTGAAAACTGACCCTGAACACTAAAAATACCCCTTTACCCAAAAACTGAAAACTGACCCTGAACTCTAAAAATTCCCCTTTACCCAAAAACTGAAAACTGACCCTGAACCCTAAAAATACCCCTTTACCCAAAAACTGAAAACTGATCCTGAACCCTAAAAATACCCCTTTACCCAAAAACGTAAAACTGACCCTGAACCCTAAAAATACCCCTTTACCCAAAAACTGAAAACTGACCCTGAACCCTAAAAAATACCCTTTTACCCAAAAGCTGAAAACTTACCCTGAACCCTAAAAATACCCCTATACCCAAAAACTGAAAACGGACCCTGAACCCTAAAAATACCCCTTTTCCCAAAAACACAAAACTGACCCTGAACCCTAAAAATACCCCTTTACACTAAAAGCCAAAACTGACCCTGAACCCTAAAAATATCCCTTAAAAAACCCCAAACATATTACATTTTAAATATAATTATATACTTACCAATACTTATGTTGTAATGATATGCGTTGTAAAGGTACCTACGTTGTAAAAACATGCCTTGTAAATACATGCATTGTAATGGTTTTTGCATTGTAAAAGTTTGGTTGTAATGGTAGTGGGTTGTAAAAGTTGCGTTGTAAAGGTTGTATACCAATATAAACATTACCAAACACTATCATACACTGTTATCAGGTTACTTTAAATCACATTTAACTAATTTTAACATTGTAATAAATATTTACCATTAAAATAAAACACATATAATACATTTGGTAATAAAAATCGAAAACAATTATTGATACTACAAACTCTTTACAAAATAACGGCTTTCAAATTCAAACTAATGTTGTCAGCCAATGAATTTAAATTATATTTAATTGAACCAATCAAATATAACCATTAATTAACTCACTACTATAAATACAATTACAAACTTAACTTAAATTACCATTTTTTGGCCAAACTTGGAGGAAAACGGTTACCTTGCTGAAAAGAAGAGAATACACACCTACTACAACGACTACAACACAGCATACTACAACTCAAGTAAGTCAAGTCACATTTCATTTATCATACAAACCTGTCGAAAAGTAGCTAAACTCCCTAAACTAAAAACATGGTCTTTATATTTGTTTAAATATAACTACAACATCTTATCAACAACCACCACAAGATAATAATTAAATGAAATTATGAACTGCCTTATCCATGTCTACTTAGAAAGCTTTTAAATAATTTTAAAAAGTTGCAAAGTAAAGTTGCAAAAGACTTGATATTTATTACCTACTAATATATCGTAATACAATAAATAACACAAATTAACTTTCTTTTACAGAATATACAAACTTCATCTACCAATCTACAACTAAACTAACAACATCTTCTACTACATTAAGTAAGTATACCCACTGTGTCTATTAATAATCAGAAAGAAAAAATAAACAACTATAAAACTAAATCATTTTTTTTATTATTCTTTACCACAACTACAGAACATTAAAGAGTGAAAATCTACATATAAGAACAGGAAACATAAAATTAGCAGGAAAACAACATTGTAAGTAAGTTTTTGCACTTTTTCCTTTTAACGTACACATCTCAAGAAATGTTTTTCACTTTTACTAAAAAACATATATATGTCTTCACAGATCTACCTTAGACCTGGCAACAGGAGCTACTTTTATTACTTCTCATAAAGGGAAAATAATGCTGAGCTACATGGGTTACACCTACACCCAAGAAAGAATAAAAGGGAATAAAACTTACTGGAAATGTAGTAAATATTACTCAACTGCATGCTATGGTAGAGCAAAGACTGTTGATAACAATGTTGTAAATGTACATGAGCATAACCACCCACCCAATGTAACAGAAGTCGAAGTAAGAGAAGCACTAGAGACATTGAGAGAAGCTAGTACAGGCTCACAAGAAACAAGCACCACTATTTTGAAAAATGTTTTAAGCAAGGTGCCAGAACATGTCACAGGACAGTTACCTTCAATACCCAACTTGAAAAGATTAATTGCTAAAACAAAACGAGAGTCTGATCCAACTCCACCAGCACCTGAAACTTTTCAAGACATTAAAATATATCCTGAATATACTATTACACACAATGAAGATAAATTCTTAATGTATGATAACCACAGTCATGATAAAAGAATTTTACTTTTTGCAACAAATAGCAATTTGCAAAAACTAAAATCGTGTGAAACCTGGATGATGGACGGAACTTTTAAAGTATGTCACAAACCTTTCTATCAACTTTACACCATCCATGGTGAATACCAAGAAACAAATATCCCTTTAATTTATACACTGCTGCCAAATAAAACAAATGCTACCTACGTAGAAATTTTAACAACTATCAAAGATTTTACTGATAATTACTATCCACAAAGAATAATAATAGACTTTGAAATAGCCATGATTCAGGCTATACTTAAAATATATCCTCACACATCTATACAAGGGTGTTATTATCACTACAACCAAAGTATATGGAGGCACTTACAAAAATCTACTTTAAGCATTGAATATTCAACAAACAGTAACTTTGCTTATCAGATTAAAAAGTTAATTGCATTGGCATTTGTACCAACAGCAGAAGTTGCTAACTATTACAATTTACTACTTGACAGCCCTTTCTACCGCACCAATGAGAAAAAATTAACTCCCTTCTTAGACTATTTTGAAGATACCTGGGTGGGAAGATTACATCGTTCTGGCCACCGCAGACAAACTAAATTCCAAATTCCATGGTGGAATGTGTATGCTAGTACTATGACACAGAAAGCCAAAACTAACAACGCGGTCGAAGGATGGCATAATGCCTTCCAAGCCACAATAGGAAGAACACAACCCACACTTCATAAACTAATCCAAAGCATCAAAAAAGAGCAAAGCTACCAAGAACTAAGAATAGAGTAATCTCTATCTAAAATCGGCCCTAAACTAAGTAAACAAACATTAAATATGTTACGTACGAATACCTACAGCAAACAATAAGAATGTACCCAAGTATCGAAGGTCTTGAATACTTAGAACTAATAGCCAAATCTATCCTTTAACAAGCAACACATAAAAACAATTCAAACAATAAATAAAACAAACTTTTTTTTAATGTAGTTAAATTATGTCATGTAAAAATAAATGTAATCTATTATTACAAGACATAATAAAAAGACATTGAAAAAAATTGCACAATATAGCACAATCCACCCCAAACAAAAATATAATAATAACTTAACTGTTCTACAGCTGTAGAATGTGTTCCAAGAAGATGGTTTCAAGACGAATAGAACCAAAATCAATCCACAGTTTTAAAAAAATCCCCAAAAAATGCAAAAAATACAACTGTTTTATAAGGGTCCCACGTAGCAATACTCTGGAGAACGGAACGATAAAAAACCCGAAAAATAATCACGATAAAAACGCTCCAAAATCCCGAAAAATCAAGAAATGTAGTGAAACATTTACCTGTATTTTACAAAAAATACGAGATAAAATCCATCTGCTCACCAAAACGAACACCTGTAAATAAATACAAACAAAACCCACCCACAATAAATACGAAAGCCAGAAAGCCTAAACATAACATATAAAACATAGGAAAACACCTGAACTAATTCATTTACACAATACATAAACCTTAATTTCATAAGAAATATCTAAGAAAGTACGTTATCAATAACGACCTTAAATAACACGTATTTTTCACATAAACTGTAAAGTACAACACACAGCAACACGTACACACTACAACTAGCTCTATAATGTCTTAAAATGTAGTTAAAATTAATTTAAAATAAACTTACATTCACCAACACGAAGCAGCTCCCAACCGCGAGGTTCCGTTTTCTGAAATGACCCAAACAACGATGTAGATAGACTAAAAAGTGAAGTTCCAAAAACAAAATGGCAGCACAATAAAAATAAAAATAGGACTAAATCCCCATTAAAAATAAACAATAGAGATGAATAGCAATTTATTTTCCATGTTTTGTAATAATTTACTTATTGTTTGTAAATAAACATATGATTAATGTAAGATATACAATAATATATTTAATATATTTATATATTAATTAATTATTGTATATTAAAAATATGTTATTGATTGTTAACAAATATTTTTTATATGTATAAAACTGAGCACTATTTTATGTACATACTTTAGAAAAATACAATTACATGTAAATTAATTAACATATTACATTTAAAAAAATTAAATAAAAAATTTAATATACTAATTAATGTAATATAACAATGTATATATGACTAAAATTGCAATGTAAAATGTAAACAAATAATTGAAAAAGGTGTAATAAAATTATGTAAATGTTTGCATCAACAAATGAAAGTATGAATAAAAAAAATGTGTACAAAACTATATTACTATTGTACTTAATAAATGTTGACACTTGTGATATGTATGTAAAAATGTTGAAAATATGCATATTTGTTTATTTATAAAAATAATATTACAACATTATATATAATAATAATTCTAAAAAAAACTTTTTTAAAATAATATTTAAAAATAATTTTTATAAATAAAAAAATATAAAACATAACTCATAGAAAATACTAAACAGTAAGCAACAATATATAACTATTTTAACTACAATCATACATAAGTCAGATAAAGTGCTGGACAGGAAACCATAATAAATAACTATTCTAACTCCAATCCTACATAAGTCAGGGAAACTGCTGGACAGTAAACCATAATATTTGTGATATTATAACACATAAACATCACTTTATATATATTAATAACAACTCTTATCTATTATACTACGAAATAGAATATTAAATTACAATCACAAAATATGTTTTTATGAACATAACAATAAAAAAAATGTTAACCAAAATTTAAAATTCAAAAATTGAATTATTTATACATTTTTACATAATTTTCACAATTTTATAATTTTTAACCCAAACTTTGTTTTTTTGTTTTTCGAATCATTCTTAGCATATATTATAAGAAATACACAAACATAAAATATTACACACTTGACTTATTTTAATATAATTTAAAAATTAATTTTCTAATTTCAAATTTCAAATTTAAATATTGAAATTTCAAATTTCGAATTTTTTATACATTTTTACATAATTGTCACAATTTTATAATTTTTAACCCAAACTTTGTTTTTGTGTTTTTCAAATCATTCTTAGCATATATTATAACAAATACACAAACATAAAATATTACACACTTGACTTATTTTAATATAAATTAAAAATCAATTTTCTAATTTCAAATTTCAAATTTCAAATTTAAATATTGAAATTTCAAATTTCGTCTTTTTTATAGCAATTTAATTTTTTTTTAAACACTATATAAATAAAACCCACACTTAATTAAAAAATTATTATATAATACATTCAATTTCAATTAAATATAATATTTTTTCGTATTTCGAATTATAATTTTTTTAATTAAATTTAAATGTTATGAAACATATTTTAATATACTACCCACCCTTATCCCCTATATCACCAACAACCCGCTACTAAATCTTTTTAAAAACCCATTAAATCAATAATTATGTTATTTAAATTAAATTTCAAATTTCGCCATTCAAAATAAAAAATAAATTAAAATTTTCTAATTTTTTACCATTCTATACATATTATTTACACTACTTTTTAAAATTACTACCCACCCTTATCCCCTATAATACCAATAACCCGCTCCTAAAATATTTACAAACATTTAATTTTTTTTTACATTTTGATCCCTATAATAATAAAAATAGACATTTAATTAATAATATTTAAACATAAAACACATTTTTCTACACTTATATAACACATTCAATTATTTTGTCGATATATTCAACGATATTCCTCTAAACGATATTCTATACAACGATATTTTATTTTGACAATATTTTTGTCATTATACAAAATCGATATTTACAACAACGATATTTACTTCAACGATATTTTTTAAATTCGATATTCTTACCTCGATATTTATGCTAGTCGATATTATCCCGTCGATATTCCTGCTTTATACCGTTTGGAGGATCCTTTGCGGGGGACCCTCATGCCTCACGGGCCTGCAGATGTCTGACACCTCTGTGTCTGCTGGTGTGTCTGGTTGTTGTGACTCATGTTGTGGTGAGTCAAGGAGCACTGGAGATGCTTCAAGTTGCATGGTGTCGTCTGCCTCTGGTGTGTCAGCTGCTTGTGTGCAGGGTGCTGTAGGTCTTGCAGTGCTGGGCCCTGCATCCCTGCCTTCTTGCTCACTCCTATCCCTTTGGGGATGTGCCTTCTCCCTCACCTGCAGTGACTTGCGTGATGTCTCTCCTGTTGCCAGATATGGACGGTGTCTTAGTGGTGCTTTCACCGTGTAAATCACTATTAAATAACATTATTATTTCACTATTTCTTGCTCCTCCCATGTCTCTGATTGTATTGTGTGGCATGCCGGACAACATTTCATGTTGACTGCTCATATGGGTATTCTTATGACTACCACTCCCATAATGCATTGCAGGTGAATACTGAAGTCAGTACTGGATTTCCTCAACACATAGCCACATTGGGGGAGGGACACAGGCAGGGGGTCTGGGATGATGGACATGTCCCTTACCTTTCTTAGCTGCAGCTCGGGCTGAGCTGTCTGCATCACAAATCCCCACAATGCACTCTGGCTCCAGTGTGGACTCCACAAGCTCTTCCAGGTCCGTGAGAGCAGGTGCCCTGTTCTTCCCTCCACCTGTAGCATTGGCCTCCTTACTTCTTGCTGCCAGTTTTTTTTTAGTAATGATCCTTAGATCGTACCATCGCTTCTTGAGATCGTCCACTTCCCTGGTGGTCACTCCTATAGCATTTACTTTGGTCTGGATCCCCAGCCAGGTGTTCCTCTTGACAGCCTCTGGTACCTGCAGGGACTGCTTTCCAAAGATTTTTGGGTAGTGCTTGACGACCTCCTCCACCAACACCTGAAGTTCACCAGTGCTTAACTTCATCTTCCTCTTCCTCTCTGCACCTTCCCTCTGAGAGTCTTGGGGATCCATTTGTATGTCCTGCAGGGCTCTGCTTCACAACAGCCTGTCTCTGTGTAACTGCTCTCCTGTGTGATCAGGTACACTGCACCTGCATGGGTGTGGCCACTTCCTGGTTGTGGGGTGGGGTGGATGCACAGGATTGGTCTACTGCTCTGTTGGTTGGCTGAGGGGCGGGGTGGAGGCACGTGATTGGTTGTAACATCAACTGCCTGATATTTTGTATCCCCGACTCGGTATTTACCGAATCGGTAATATTACCGATTCGGTAAATACCGATTCGGTAGATTCAAAGAATTCCTATGGGCCTCCGGGCCCATAGGATTGCATGTGATTTACCGAATCGGTATTTGCCGTATCGGTAAATACCAATTCGGTAAATACCGAGCCAGGGTTTCTGAATTTTACCGAATCGGTATTTTTTACCGATTTTTGACCTACATCTCATGTCCCTTTTCTAAAATACAGATTCGGTAAAAATCGGTATTTTACAGTCGGTAAAAATTAGTTACCTACCTCTGGCCCCTAAATGCTTAAGCCTTTATGGAGGAATCACCAATCTACTGATCAAATGATTTCACAGCAGTAAAATAAATCAGTATTCAATTCTTCCATGTTTTTTAATAATATCCAATTGTGTGGGATTTCTTTGGAGTTATCTCTGCAGAGTCTGACATAGACAATTCCAAATTGGTGTGGGTCTATCAGACCCTGTAGAATCAGTCCCAGCCGGCATGCCAGGATAAAGTAAAGATCTCTGCATTATTATTAATCAGGGACATAGGCTGGTAAGAATCACAGAGGGTGAGGTCCTTACCCACTTTATGGATCACAACTATGTGTGCTTCTCTCATGCCAGAAATTACTATATAGGGGCAAGGGCCATGCAAAAATCTTATAGAACATAGCAAAAAGGAATTGGAAATAATTGCTGAATTAGAAAGGAGAATAAATGAGGCTAATGTAATTTATGATGCTAAGGCTGCCTTTGAAAATGTTAGCAAAATGAGGGGTCGTGCAAGCGAGCCGTTTCAAGATGGCCGCCTCTCGCTATTTAGAGGCAAAATCTGCCCGTTTTCAAAGTATTTATGCCGATTTAACACTGTTTTGTTTTCTTTTTTTCATTCAAAGATGACGTTTAGAATGAAGAAAGTGCTTGCAGCAGTACCTTTTGGTGCCTGGTGCAGCAAGGAGAGCTGAGAGCCATTGAGGTGAACTGCTCTCCAGTGGCTGGTGTGTCTTTCTCCCAGGAATTCCTGTCAAAGGGGGGTAGAGAACCTTGGGAAAGGGCGAGGCTGAGGCCTAGGCCATTCCCACAGCTGGTTTTAGCTGCTGCACACTGCTTATTCAGGCTGTTTTCCTCATTTGTCAGTATTGCTCTTACAATATTGCTTTTGACTGCTCTTTTATTGCTGCCTACATTTATTTCACTATCACTTATGGAGGGCAAGCAATCACACAGTATGTCTTCTAAAGGGAAGCAAAACGTTTCTCCACCACCAGTAAAATCTAAATTAGTGGATAATAATGAGCCTTCATTATCCACTTTATTGGAGGATCTTCAAGCTGTGCATTCTAATACTGATAATATTGCAACTAAGATAAAAAAATTAACGTAAAGATATGGCAGGTCTTTCTATGAAGGACTCTGACAACGCTATTAAAATTCAAGACAATAAAGTTAAAATTGACCATCTTTTGCCCATCGCTGCCAAAATGGAGCCAATGAATAAATTACAATTAGATTTGGAAAATCGCAATAGACAGTGCAAAATTTTTATTTACCAGAGGATGTAGAAGGTAATGACTGCAGTGCGTATCTAGTAAACCTGATTCCTGGTCTTTTGTGTATTAAGTTTCCGGGAAAATTTGAAATTGATAAGGCGCATACAATACCTTCTCATTGCAATCAAAGACAAGATAAGCCTTGTCAAATGATTTTGAAAGTGCTACGTCATCACCATCTAATTTTATTAAGAAAGGCTGCCAGAGAAATCCCTTCATTAATGGTCAATGGGAATAAAATTTTCATTAATCAAGACTTTGTTAAAGAGACAGTCAATATTCATAAGGATTTTGCAAACCTTCTTCCTAGACTAAGAACTACTGGTTATAAATATGGTTTGTTTGATCCGTCTACTATGCGAATCTGGAAGGATGTTTTTTTTAAATCATTTCAGCATCCTGAAGATCTTTGCCGTTTTCAAAAATTGCAGTCTTACACTTTGATGGAAACACATGCAGATACCACATGAATTCACTGTTGCTTAATTTTTACTGCAAGTCTGTTTAATTGATTGGAGTATTCTTTTAGGGCCTTTTTAGGGGCTTACTCTTGATATGTGTGTGCATGATTCAAGTTCTTTATGTGTTTCTATGTAGTTTGGTTATTGTTTTTGTTGTATGTCGGTGTTTTTTGTGTATGTTATGTTTCAATTCCAGAGCTACTATTCTTTTTCTAATTTATCTTGTTTACCTATTTTCCTCTCTTCCTGTTTTCTTCTTTCAAAATGTCAAGCGGTAATGGTAATAAAATCATTGTCTTCAATGTTAAAGGCTTAAGGCACCCTGTTAAACATACTAACGTTTTGGATTATTTAGCGAGGTATAAAGTGGATATTTGTTTAATTCAGGAAACTCATGCAGATGATAAAGTTCTATCTTATATGAATAAGCAATTGGTTGGGACTATTATTTCTTCTCCGACTCAATAGGAAAAATGGGGTAGCAATTATTTTTGCAAAGAAATTACATGTTCAAATTTTGCATAAATATACTGATTCAGAAGGTTGTTTTATAACAGCTAAGATTAAAATTGACAATAATGTTTTTCACCTCATTAATGTATTTGGGCCTACGAATGATGACCCGGAGTTTTGGTTAAGATTCACATCCTAGGTTTTAAACTTGGTTAATGTAGGTGTTTTTAATCTTATTTCTGACCCTTTGCTAGCTAGAATATCTCAAGCTAAATGTTGTCCTCCAAAGGCGTTTTTCACACTTAAACCATTTTTTACTAATACCAAAATGGTTGATATTTAGCGTCTTCATAATCCTACTGATAAACAATTTACTTTTCTCTCTAATCCTCATGACTTTTATTCTAGGTTGGATTCTTTTTTAATTTTTCGTAATTTAATTTCCTCAAATTCTAATCCGGACATTAAGAATATAGATATTTCGGACCATTCCTTAATCTTGTGTATTTTATGCAATGAATCCCAAAAGGATAGTCATAATCATTGGCCTATGAATACCTGTATTGTTCATAATGGAAATAATAAACCTAGACTTTTATTAGCTATTAAAGAGTTTTTTCATTTAACCATGATGATTCCACATCTATTATTAATCGTCGGGATGCATTTAAAGCACATATTAGAGGACAGACTATTTCCATATGGCACATGAACATAAATAATTTAACTTACAAATTGATCACTTAGGATAGCAGATAGCTAAATACGAATGCCTTTTTATAACACTTTTAATAAAATCTTATATA
This sequence comes from Lissotriton helveticus, assembly GCF_964261635.1. Lineage (NCBI taxonomy): Eukaryota > Metazoa > Chordata > Amphibia > Caudata > Salamandridae > Lissotriton > Lissotriton helveticus. The sequence goes on along the minus strand of NC_136067.1, from coordinate 1,069,926,312 downwards.
AAGGAAAGTTACAGAAAACTTGTTGTGAATTGAATTCTATTTTAAGTAATAGAGCTGGAGTGCAAATTTCTAATAATAAAGCAACATTTTGTTTTAGTGCAAATAGGTCTGGCAGGATATTAGCTAATAACCTCCACATTGAAAATGACAAAAAATCAAATTAATGCTATACATTCCCCAAATGGCTCAACTGGTTTATCCCACGATTAAATTGTTAAAGAATTCATTAATTATTATTCAGACATATAATAAACCACCTTCATCAGATACAGCTGTTATAGACAATGTTTTGGAAGGTAGTGGGTTAACTAAAATTTCACAAACTGATAAAACTAAATTGTAACTTCGATTACAAGGGAGGAAATACTTTCAGGTATTAAATCACTTAAGTGAAAGAAATCTCCAGGTCCGAATGGTATTTCTGCAGAATTGTATAAAGAATTTTCTTCTCACCTCCCATCATATCTGCTTGATTTATTTTCACATTTTAGTGATACTAGGTCTATGTCTGGGTCAGTTACGGAAGCTCTGATTATTGTCCTCCCGAAATCAGATAAAGACCATTTATTGGTTACCAATTACCGTCCTATTTCTTTAATAAATCTAAACTGTAAACTAAAAGGTAACTTTATGGTGTCTAGGTTAACTTGTATACTTTCTTCTATTATCCATGTAGATCAGTCAGAATTTCTGAAAAACTTTAATCAAATAATATTAGACTATTATTTCATGAGATTGAAACTGGAGCATTATTTTCTTTTACTGCTGGAGTTTTAGCATTAGATGCGGAGAAGACTTTTGATGAAATTCTTTGGCAGTACCTTTTTCGCTCCTTGTATGCATTCAATTTTGGCTCCTTATTTATCTGATGATTTCAGCACTCTACTATAGTCCTTCGGCTAAACTTTTTAATAATGGCAGACTTTCACAGACGTTTTACCTTTTTAGAGAAACCAGGCAAGGTTGCCCATTATCTCCATTACTTTTTCTTATTGCAATTGAACCCTTGTTAACTGCAATTAGAAATTGCCCTGAAATTGAAGGCCTTCAAATAAACAATGTGCCTATTAAAACTTCAGCTTATGCTGATGATATTCTTTTATATATTGTAAATCCTGAATCTTTCATTACTCCATTGCTGAATTTAATTGGTGTTATTTCTACTATTTCAGGCTATAAACTTAACACTAATAAGACAGAATTGTTTCCCTGATATGCTAACTAATAAAGAGTTTGTTTGGCAAAAAGATAAACTTCAATACTTGGGTATATTATTTGCCAAAAACAATAAATAAACTGTGTATCTCAATTTTGAGTCTACTTTGGCATATATTAAGGTCAACATTCAAAAATGATCCTCTTTGTGTTTATCTTGGTAGGGTAAAATGGCTAAAATGGTTAAATGATTGTATTGTTTTATACTTTTTCAATGATTCATGTTCAACTTCCTCTCAAATGTTATAAAGATATCGACAAAGTTTTATCTATTTTTATTGGAATAATAAAAAGCCACGGCTAAGTTACAAAAAATTGAAGCAGTGTAAACTCAATGGAGGGTTTGGATTACCAGATTTTCTAAAACACCATAAAGCCTTTATTTTAAAGCAAAGTATTTTATGGTTCCAAAATTTGGAACATAATAACTCACCGGCATGGCTTTGTATTGAACAGAATTCAGTATCACCTTTTCCTCTAGCTGCTCTGCTTACAATGTCTACTTCTTCTGTTTCTTTAAAGAAATCTGTATTATTAAAATCTACTAGATTGATTTTACGTGATTTAGATTCTATTTTTCAGTGTTCTATTTCTAATACATTAAGTTTATTGCTTTAGTATAACCCATCATTGAAATTATTTTTTCATACAAGTTTTTGGAATTTATCGATAAAACCGGGCTATTTGTACTTGAAAGATATTTTTCATGATAATGCCTTCATAAGATCGGATGATTTACAACCAAGATTTCATCTGCTACCATTAGATATTGTTAAATATGAATTGCTTTGTAACTCTATTCTTGATTCTTTACCGAAGGGCTTTCCTTTCACTGTTTATTCTGATTTAGAAGTGTTTCTCCAAACAATCGCGCCCTCTCCTCATATAGTTCCATTACTATATAAAAAGTTGAATATTTCTGATGGAGATAATATCAACTTTCTTGCTACCTTTTGGAATGCAGAAATACAGTCGTGCTTTCCTTTGGACTCATGGAGGAAGATTTGGTTGAATTCTATTTCAGGTTGGTTGTCTGTAACATTATACCAAACTAAGGGGCCTATTAGGATGGTGGACGGACCTGCGTCCGTCCCCCCCCCCCCGAGGTGGAGGGACCGTCCGCAGGGGCAGCGGCGGGCCCTCCAGTGCAATTAGGATGTGACCGCCACCCTGGCGGTCACATCCTGTATCGTTAACCTTGCGGCGGGTGCTGCTTGAAGCAGCACCCACCGCAAGGTTAAAAATGCATGTTTAACATTTACATGCGCGGTGCCTGCCGCTTTGTGCATGTAAATGCTGGGGGGTACCATAGGTACCCCGCATATGCACCCCCCCAACACCCTGGGGGCCTGCAACGGGCCCCCAAACGCCAAAGACCACATGCTTTTCCATGGCGGAAAACCCGCCGTGGACAAGCATGTTTCCCCATGCATCGTAATATGGCTGGCGGTGTCTGATAGACACTGCCACCATATTAGAGCTTTTCCGCCACGGGACCGCGGCGGAAAAGCGGCGGATGGTCTCCCCGTCTGCAGATGACCCCCCTGCCATCCTAATCTGGCGGGGGGGTCTTTGCTCTCACCGCAGTGGTGAATCCGCATCCTCCGGGCCGGCGGTGACTTCCGCCGGCCCGGAGGATGCGGATTCACCGCAATCCTAATCGGGCCTTAACTTCTGTATACTTTTTAATTGTTTATGGACCCCTTTAAAAGTATAGAATGCCACACTTTTAACTTGTTCTACCTGCTATAAATTGTTCTTTAAATGTTGGATCATTAAGACATATGTTATTGGATTGTCCGTTTGTCAAGACGTTTTGGGATGACGTTTGGCAAATAATTTCTTGTATATTGAGTGTATTAGATACTTTGTCATATGAATTCATTATTTGCAAATCCTCTTCCCTCACTACTAAACTGTCTTTATTGAATAACAAACGTTTTTTTTTTTTTAATATGAGCAGCTGTGAAGTCAATTACTGCTAATTGGAAAAATCTTCTTCTTTATCTGTTCATGCATGGTGGGACTGGAATATTTTTATAAGAAAGGGTGCTAATTTGACTCTATCTGGTATTATTCATATTCATTCAAACTATTTGCATTTCTGGAAACCAATTGATGATTATCTATTGTTGAATCTATAGTATGTACAGGTTAAGTTATATCTTTGTATAGTATCACTTCTTAGCTTTAGTAGCTCAGTATTCTTATGAGTGTTTGATTTTGATCTTTTTATTTTATTTATAGTGATATAATTTAGTTATGTAGATACTTTATGATCTAATTTTGAAATGTTTGCTCATAATATTAGAATTTTTATCTTTATTCATATTATAGTATTGGATTCATGTTTGTACCTTTTCTTAGCTCTTTTTTGTATGTTAACTACTCTCAAAAAATCTAATCAATATTTTGAACATGAAAAGGTTAACAAAACAATTACGGAATTTGAATAGATTGACAGTGACAACTCCAACTAACTAAGTCCAAAAAGACATTGCAAATTTCAATCAAGTGAAGGCACACCCCTATTTGTAGGAAAATGTGTTGAAAACTATCAACCGTGGGGCCACTTTACCAAGCACACAGCTGTTACCTTCTCTGAGTCTTCTGCTAGCTCAGCTGAGGATTCAGACATAGGGACAGGTGGAGGTTCAGCTTCTTCCACACCCTGATTTCCTCATTTCTCAGGACAACGAGGAAGGAAAAGGGGAAGACCAGACCCCCACAATGGAGTTTCCAGTTAGGAGAACAAAAAATCTGCAAGAAAGTTTAACAATTTGGCCCCCCATTTGACTGTAGACTCATCAGTTGTTACAGAATCACACCTTATCCCCATTTTAATGTATCTGAAGACATCCTCTCATCTGCTGAGATCACATTACTCAGTAAAGGATGAAGTTTTGTACCCACAGAGAAGACCAATGTTTTCAACATCCAAATGGAACTTTTAACATTCTTTCGTAAGTTATCGCTTTTTTTCTAGATCAGAATTTTTCATAAGGTCCCTGAAATTGTCAGAGGCAAGATGGCGCCGGCCTGAGTGGTCGCTATCAGAGGTGCTCCCTGAACCCTCCCTGCACGATGAGGACCAGCCCTTTGTAGCCCTGTTATGCCCTGTGTAGCCCTGTTCAGCGTGACTAGATTAACGGAGCAAACGGAATCATTAATGCCAGGTGAAAAAGAGAAAATGTAATATAATCTACTGAAGGGGACCCCTGGATCCCTGGACCCCTGGACACTGGGAGGTCGGATTGGAACTCCACTAGCTCGTGAAAAAAAACCCCGCTGCAACCCAGAGATCCATGACAGGCTGCAGTCTACTCTCTTCCCCTCTCGCTGACCCTGCAAGCAAAGCAAAGCAAAAGCAAAGCAAGCTGACATCCAGCATTCGACGACGATCTACTGTCTGCTCGAAGAGTGAGGTGAGGTGAGGGGGGCAGAGAGCGAGGTGGATGGATGAGCGCAGCAAAAAGCACAGCATGCACAATGATTGAGGGGAAAAAAAAGGGACTCCGAAAGTGCTTATTTATCTTTCTCGTGTTTTTCTCCGAGCTCCGTCCGGCAACTCTCTTCTACCTTTTACCTTGCTTTCAATTGTTCGGGATTGTCTGAAAACATAAAAAACATCAAACTACCGGCTCTTCGTGTATCTAAGACATCTGAGACATCTGAGCCGTCTGTGTTTGTATCATATGAGTCACTGACATTGACACTGAAGCCAGAGAGGAGCGGGGCACAGTATACATATGCACTCACAGCCTCTCATCTCTCCAGCCTCGAGGCATACAAACGTGTGGAAGAGAAAGCTTGGAAGCTCGGGGACTCTATGTCTACTGCTGCATTGAACTGTGAATTGTAAACCATGAACGGTTTACCAACTAACTAAATAAGCAATTTAGCAGAACGCTGAGAAAGTCTTTCTCTCACCTACACGCGGCAGTCTGCAGTCTGCATCACGAACAAACCGCTCTCCCTACTCCCTCAACGTTCCGGGTCTGCTAGAAAGGTCTTGATCCCTTCGCCTCTTGGTCATCAATCACTCGCTCTTGGATCACAGAGGATATTTAAGACTGTCCTGGCAACTTCGTCTGCTCGGCTACTCGGCTACTCGATGGCTTGACTCAGTCGGGTGGAAAAAAAAACGGAGCTTTTCCTTAGAGCAGCAAAGTAAAAGTAACAGAGTAACAGAGTAAAATGAGAGTGGGGCCGTTATGGAAAGCCAGAGAGGTTTTTGCAGAAATTAAACAGGGGCTCAAGAAAGCTACTAGTGGTGGCCACGATTGAAATATATCTCTCATGTAACACATGTCTAACCACGTGTTCTACAAACATATCTACAAACATATCTAAGGCATCTAAAACCTCTAAGGCTGCAAGCAAGTGTCTAGACACGTGGCAGGAGGATACGGAGGAGACGGTGGCAAAAGGAGCTTTGGAAGGTGGTTTATATAATCCCATATATAGTCCCAAAGCATATGTACAAGCGCATGACCAACAAACTGCATGGAATATAACTAAAATAGCTTATCTAGGGAGCAACGCAGCCGCGCTACCACCAATACAGTTGATAATAGCAGAACAGAACGAGCAGAATAAACGACGAGAGGAGAAACAGAAGATGGATGCGAAGGATAACATGGATGACATGGGTACAGGGGGGGGACAGATTGATCAGATCGATCAGAATGGCCGAAATGAACTAACAGAGCAAAGTCAGGCACATGCCTTACTATTCCCCCAGCCAGACACCATGGACTCCATGGACTCCATGAATACCCTGAATGCAAAAAGTATCCAAGAAACCGGAATTAATGAAAGTGTACAAGACGCACAAGCAGTGTACAATGCTCAGAAAGTGAAACCAGCGCAACGGAAGCCGGAGACTAGAGGAGCCAAAGCCAAGGAAGAAAAAGGTAAAATTCAAGAACAAGAACAAGAACCAGAACAAGAGCAAGTTAAAGAAAAAGGTAGAGAGAAAGACAAGGTGAAAGAGAAGGAGAAGGAGAAAAGCAACAAAAGGGATCCAGAAAAAGAAAAAGAAAAAGGGGAAACAATTAAAGGTAAAAATAAAGATAAAGATAAAATCATGAGTAATTGTGATAAAATTGAAGACTATGAAAAAAGTAAGAAGGATTCACAAAAATACAAAAATATAGTAAAAGTTAAAGGTATGGCACAAGAGAAAAGGAAGGAAAAAGGCAAGGAGACGGAGAAGGATTTTGAAGATACCGAAGAGATGGAATTAATGTTAAAAAAAGCAAAACGGCTACAAACCATCAAAAACTTGAAAGCAAATGTAAAAGCAACAGGTCCGATATCTACATTACAGCCTAGTGTCTGCGAGTTTTTTAGCCCACTACCCAAAGAGCCCAAAGAACAGGTGTATGAAGATACAAACAGTCTGGGGGCTGTACAGGACCTAATGACACAGACACAGAGTGAGGCTGACATAGGACTAGGACTAGGAGGTCCTGAAACCAGCGCCCCTGTAAGTCAAAACCCCATACAGGGAAAAACACCACAGTGGGGAAATGACTCACGCTCTGAGGAATCAGATGCAGACATATACAAAACTGGCATCTCAACTTCTAGCGAGGCAAGCAATGCTAGCAAAAGCCAAGACCAAGTTGCATCAGCCCCGGAAATATCAGACCCTTCAGATGTAAGGAAGACTAGCAACCCCGGACAAGGGATTACCCCAAAGAAAAGACTTGAGAAAAGAAGGATAAGGAATAAAAGGCTAAACAAATTAGCATTTGAAGAAACCACTGATCAAGGGAGTAACTCAGAAGGAATCAGCACAAGAAAAAACTCAACCCCCCAAAAAACTAAGGTAACAGAACCTGATCAGGAAAGTGATGAAAGTGAAGAGGAGTTAAGGGGGAACGGCTCTCAACAAGAAGGAACAGGAAAATCAGCCGAGCCATCTCTGAAGGATATACTAAGCTCCATAAGTCAATTCCATAAAGATGTTAAATTGGATAGCCACAAGAACCACATCGCAATACAAAAATTACAAGGCGTGATTAATAAAGTGGGCAGCACTTGTCTGGAGATTTCAGAAAGGATGGTGTCAGTAGAAACAAGAACTGACCATCTAGAGAAAGATGTCACATGTCTTCAAAATAAAGAAAAAACTCAAGCAGGTATTATACAGGATAGTACTTTCTGATACAGGATCTTCTGACAAAGGTAGAGGACCAGGAGAACAGAGCGAGGAGGAACAACCTGCGCTTCCTGGGGCTCCCGGAAGGCGCCGAGGGCAATGACCCAAGGGGATACGTGACTAAACTCCTTAAATCAGCCCTCCCTGAATTGCAATCATGGGAACTAGATAGAGAAGTTCAGCGAGCCCACCGCTTTCCCCTAATGCAACCTAAACGAACACAGAACCAACCTAAATACCCTAGGGCAATGCTGGTGTATTTTGGGAACTTTCTACTGCGGGAAACTATCTACGATCTTGCCCGACCTACAAGCAAGAGAGAATATAACGGATCCATATTTTTTGGTAGACCAGACTTTGCCCACACGACCGTAGAAAGGAGGTGGAGAATGCGGCAGCTGTTTACTCCCTTTGAGCAAATTGACGCAAAAGTTTCTCTACAAAATCCTGCGCGATTGAAAATAATTTTTAGGGGAAATACCCGCAGCTTCACAAGTGAAATTCAGGCGGAAAATTATCTGAAAGAAATCACAGGGACGGAAAAAAAGAAATACATGAGAATGATTGATTAACTGCAGATAAAACTTTGACCACGATGGAGATCGGACAATAAGTATATATTAAAGAACGTTATGGGGCTATAAAACATAGAATGGGAAAAAAAAAACATTGGATAAACACAAAGAAAAAGACTAAAGATGGGGGGAATATTCACAATTATATATCACATATAATGTAATATATGATAATCTGTATAACTGTATGAAACTACTCGTTTTCATAGACTTTCTCCTTACTCAGATTTAATACTCACGCAGGGAGTTGGAGGGGGGTTGCACTGAGGGGCACTAATCAGGCGGACGCCCACACCTGGATCTCACAGGACCCAGGATGCCTCATTGGGTGGTAAGGGGGGGATTGAGGGAGGGGGGGTGGGGTGCAGGGTGGTGGAACAGGACGCATTACCTCTACGAAGGATACATTAATTTTATAGAGAGGGGAAAGAAGGAAAAAATTAGAAGGACAGGGTGTTTTTGGAGATGGAACATAACTCACCTAGAGGATACGAGAAATCTTGATGGCTAAGATTAATATACTGTCAATGAATATTTGTGGCCTCAATGACTTAAAAAAGAGACAGAAAGTTGCGGAGGGACTTAAGGTATCTGGAGCAAACATTGTTTGTCTTCAGGAGACGCACATTGAGGGGTCTGAGCAATACCTACTAAAAACATTAGGATACCGACTCATAGTGGCCTCAACGCAAGGGACACGTACCAGGGGAGTTGCTATTTTAACAAAGGGTGGGGGCTACAATTTCCAAGGGCTATAGCGGATAAAACAGGACGATTTGCAATAGCAGAATACCACTACAACAATGGGGAAGGCAAGTTAACATTATGCACTATATATGGTAATGTTAGTGATGATCCCGATGTTTTGAACAAAGTTTCTAACGAATTAACACATTGGCCTCTTCCCTTGATTTTATGTGGAGACTTAAATATACATCTGCCTAGCGAATGGTCCATAGATCCAGGGTTTACATATCAGGGTAGAAAACGAAAAGTTTTCCAAGCTTTAAAAGATATATGTATGCTACATGGTTTAATTGACGGCTGGTCAATGAAACATCCAGGGGATCCTGGTTACACCTATTATTCACACCCACACTCAAGGCACGTAAGATTAGATTATATGTTAATGTCTAACTCCCTGAGAACAACATGTCAAATCGACAGACTCCCTAGAATTTTATCAGACCATAACCCGTTGGAGTTTAGCCTCATGGCTGGCCCAGAGAAACCCAACATAAACACCTGGACATTTGAAAGGGCATTATTGAACAATGAAGTATATTGTCAATATATGAGAACCTGGATCTCTGCTTTTTTAGAGGTTAATGTGGGATCTACCACGATCGACATGGTGTGGGATGCACTGAAGGCCTGTGTCAGAGGTGAAACAATGAAATTCTCCTTTAAATATAATAAAGCAGAAAAACAAAAAATGGCACTATTAGAACAAGACTTAAGACGAGCAGAGGTGGAACTCATTAAAGCGGTACAGGAAGGAAGGCCGACAGACAACGAGGTATGTAGGGTAGCAGTCGCTAAAAACTACATTTCTGAAATATTAATTGGAAGAGCCGTTGCTAGAGCCCGCATTCACAGGGAAAAAACATATGAGCTAAGTGAAAAAGTGGGACACCAATTAGCCATTAGATCTCGAGAAGAGATATCATTTGCATTAATAAAAGAAATTAGGGATCCAGACTTGGGCTTAAGATTTGAACCCGCAGAAATAAGATTGGCCTTCCAAGGGTTTTATAGGAAACTATATCACGAAGAAGCTATAGAATGTGGAGAACCCCAAACATATCTGGTTCCACTCACTCTCAACCACCTGGGAATAGAAGATCAAGAGCTCTTGGATGGTCCAATCTCCTGGGAGGAAATATTACTAGCATTAAAATCCCTGGCTAACGGGAAAGCAGCGGGTATGGATGGGATCCCCACCGAATTTTATATTAAATTTGCTCCCCAACTTAGAACCATCATGACAGCATTGTTTCAGTATATTTTTCAAGGGGAGACCCCTCCAAGATCCTGGTCACGGGCTAAAATAATTGTTTTCCCTAAAAAAAACAAGGATGTCAAGGAATTGGGTTCTTATCGTCCCATTACCTTGATCAATGGGGACTCGAAAATCTACTCAAAACTACTGGCAGCACGGCTGGCACCCATTATACATAAAATAATTTCGGAACGACAACATGGGTTCGTTCCCGGATGATCAACAATCGATCACATACAAAGATTTATTTCTCTTTTTGATTACACTGGAGTGACAGGAGACCCTATGGCGCTTATATTGCTAGATGCAGAGAAGGCGTTCGATAGGGTCTCCTGGAAATTTCTGTGGGCAGCCATGTCAAATTGTGGGATTGGAGAGAAATATATAACAGCAATCAAACAGCTTTATGTAAAACCCAGTGCCTGTGTTTTGATCAATGGGGTACTCTCTGAAAGCTTCGCCATCACTAGGGGTACAAGACAGGGGTGTCCCTGTTCACCCCTATTGTTTGCAATTTACATTGACACATTTATACATAGACTAGAAAATAATGCCTTAATCCCCCCAATCCAAGTACGAGATTTAGAAACAAAATGCCTGGCATATGCGGATGATATAGCCATTATTACAGGAGACCCTAACAATGCTATAAAATGGATAGAAAGAGAAGCCCATGACTTTGGTAGAGTGTCAGGTTATAAACTGAACTCTAACAAAACTCAGATAGTGCTCAATAATAAAATCACAATGAGGGATCCAAGGGTAACTGACAAGGCAACATACTTAGGCGTGAGTATTAGCGCAAAAATTGAAAATATCGTTGATGACAATATTGAGCCCCTCATACACCATACCAAGAAAGAACTGCTTCGGCTACATAATTTACATCTGACTATTGGGGGTAGAACCAATGTTGTAAAGATGCTATTTTTCCCTAAATTTTTATATTTCTTCCGCTCAATATGTTTAGAATTTTCCCCACTAGTTTAAAAAAAAAATTGACACTATGTTTTCACGGTTTGTGTGGGGATATAATAGACCACGTAGAGCACTTAGATGGATCACATTACCTAGAGAACGAGGTGGATGGTCTCTCCCCAATTTTAAACTATATTATTGGGCTACAGTGCTAAAATATAGTGTAAATTTATTAATCAACAACTCGGATGGCCGCAACATACCCTCTCCGCAAGAACTGATCCTGGGGGATGGGAGCGCTGGCTGTCTGTGGCGACATGTAAATGATGACTATTTCAAAAAGGTGAAATTCAAGACCATTTGTAATGTTGTTAAAGTATGGGGTAACGTTAAAAAACTAGTAGGCTTAGGCCGGTATTCCTTCTACACCCCAGTGTCACAAAATATGGACCTCCCAGAAATATTCCGGGACGCATGTATGCAGAGATGGATTGAATCAGGGGTTAGACAACTCGGGTGTTTCTTTACAGTAAACAGATTTAAATCATTTGATGAATTAAAATCAGATTTTAGCATGACGAATAGGGATTTCTTTAAATTTCTTCAGGTAAGAGACTTTGTATTAAGGAAAGCGGGGGGTCGTATCAGATTTCAACCTTGCCTAATTATAGATAAATTAATTTTTGCAAAAACACCAAGAATTGGTGAAATATATGCAGGGCTGAACTCATGTTTACCAGATGATATGGACAAACATGGGGCGGCATGGCAGATTAGGCTTAAAGTGATTCCCCAAACAGCGTTCGATGCCTACGAAATGTCACGCACCTACTTAATGTCGATGAAATTGCAGGCACAGTTCTATAAGACATTTTTTTCACTCTACTATACCCCTTACAAAATATCAAAATGGGGGCCTGGGAAAGGTAGAATCTGTCCACGTTGCGCACACCCCGCGGCGGACTTAGTTCATATGTTCGCCTCATGCCCTATTTTAGCAAATGTATTAGCAGAAATTTCTGACTTTCTCTCGGATATTGTACAGTATAGGGTTTCCATTACAACTGAAGAAGTCATGCTGGGTACATCTAACATCACTCGACCAATACAAAGTCAAGGACTGATTTTTGTAGCAATGGCCGTCTTTAGGCTTTGCGTAGCATCAGCATGGATAGACCCGATACCACCGTCATTCCTACAATGGAGAGCAAGGCTGCTGGCGACCTGCAGCTTGGAGGTTGCAATCTATAGAAATAAAGGGAGGGATAAGAGGATCCAGGGTATGAAGATATGGGCACCATTGCTAGCCTGGATTCAAAAGGAATGACTGTAGGGGGTATAGAGGCAGGCTGTTTGATGTAAGCAAGATATATCTTTACCGGTTCGCTTCCTCTTTCCTGAAATTGAATATGTTAACAAATATTCTCTCCATACCTTAAATGATGTGTACATGTTCTTCTTTCTTTAAACTGAGTATGCTCAGAAATATTTTTTTCCGTATTGAAAATGATGGGTACCTGTTCACCTGGGGAAGGGTGGGGTTGGGGATGTGTGTAATAAATGTGAAACTCAAATAAAAACTGTAAAAATAAAAAAAAGAATTTTTCATAAGCCATTCATCACTCTGGATTAAAACCTCCTTCCACATTCATTCCACACAGGAGCAAAATACCAGTTGAATTGCTGGCCTTTCAAACTACAGTTATGAAGGAAGTAACCATACTTAACAGACGTTTTGAGTGCATTCTCTATAACATTACATTAGAGGAATGTAAAGCCCTTCTTACTTTAAAAACCAATCATGATTTAATCATCAAACCCACCAATAAAGGTGGTGGAATTGTAATTCAATCAACAAAATCATATAAGGTGGAAATATTGCAACAATTGCCCAGTATTAACCACTATAAAATATTAAGAACTAATCCCTTATCTGAAATTCATAAAGTTATCCTTGATAGTAGACCTGAAGCAAAAAATATGGTCTTTTAAAGTATGCATGCATTTCAATATCTCAATACCAAATCACCAAGGACACCTGTCCTTTATAGCTTACCAAAAAAAAAAAACTCATCAAATCTCTCTGGTAGACTAACTGTATCAGACTGTGGCTCAGGCCTTGAACCAGTGTGTAAATACATAGTTGTTTTTATTAAGGATTTGGCCATTAAGACTGAAAGCTATGTATGTGACAGCGGTGACATGACCGTGCAACTTGAGAACATAGATTTTGATCCTGACAACGAGTTGTTGGTATGTTTGGACACTGAGTACTTGTATACTAACATTCCATAACTTGAGGGTATCAGGGTTATTGAGGTAGCTCTCAATTTAATACCTGGTGCATTCATCCATTCAGTGTCCCTACAGAGTTTATTATTGATCTTTTGACTGTTTCACTTACCCAGAATTATTTTGAGTTTGATGGTTATTTTTTCTTACAAATTTAGGGAGGCTTAATGGGGGCTTCTTATTCTCCTAGTTTTGCGATTCTTTATGTGGATAACTTTGTAAGACATAACGTATATGACTGCATGAAAAATCCCTATTTTGACAATATATGCCTTGAGAGCAAATAGGTCACTAAGGGGTCGATTCCGATTCGGGAAAAAACACTCCGAATAGCCGTACGGAGCGGTTTTCCCATACAAATCGTACCCTGCAACGTCCCCCGTACGTACGACGAAGTACGATTCGTACCAGGAGCACGACTCCGTACGAATCGTACAGAGTCCGTACGAATCAAATCCCTGTACGAATCTCCCTCGGAACCCGCTGTACGCCACCTTCGTACGGTTCGCGGCTGGTTTTTCCGACCCAGCAAGTACGAATCGTGTCGGGTACGCACCGTACAATGCTTTTTTTACGGGAGCTGAAAACGTCCGGAGAAGCAGAGTTCGCCTCGAAACAGGTACGGAACGCCCCCCCGGGTACGGTGCGTACACCCCATGTTCGCTGGGTGTACGGTGCGTACCCCTGCGATCATGGGGTGTACGCACCGTACCCGGGGGGGGCGTTCCTGTATCATTTGTCTTGGCCAAAATAGTGAAGATGTGTGATGTGTTAGTTGTGTATATATAGATTGATTGTATTTGTGTCTATTGTTTATATTGTTGGTTTATAGGCTTGTAAATAATCTGTATGCAAAAAAAGTGGAATAAACCATTGAATGGTGCAATTCAAAAAGCAGACTGTTATGTTTCATTCATAAAGTCGTGTTAAAAGGATTCCTGGGAGTTAAGCTCAGTATTTGCATTCGTTTTGTTACTTTATCATTTAAACTTTCTGCATCGATTATATCATACACCGACGCAGTTATATCACTTGGGGCTTCACCCAGACACGCGATGTTGGAGATGCGGCTCCCAGAGGGCCACTTTTGTCCACCTGGCCTGGGAGTGTCGACCGATAGCACGGTTTTGGCTAGCAGTATTTAACCACATTGGAAAAATGACGAGTCATCCCATAGTGTGTTCTCCATTGATAGCACCGCTGGGTTACGTACTAGATACACCCATGGGAAAGAGGAAACTCGTAGAAATTCTGTTGCTCCTGGCAAAAAAGCAGGTGGCGATACATTGGAAAAAACAAGCGCTTCCAACCGTAGCAGCATGGGTCATTGATGCAACTTACTGGAAAGCCCAACTATCAGACTATTGGGAGCTAATGCCCAGCAGGTCCCGACCAAAAGATATTTGGGAACCATTTATGACCTGGTTGGGAACAGGAGGAGCGGAAGCTCGAGATGACTAACACACGATCAGGCACCAGGACTGAAAAGTTACACGTGTGTACCCATGTATAGAGATAGCCATGGATTATGGGTGGCGAAACAAACAACAGTCCTGAGCTGTATAATAGTGTGGATATTAATTTTGTAGACTTTGCAATGTCACAAATATGTTAACCTGTGTAGTGACAAATTGAATATGTGTGTGTAAGGACGATACAAGGGGAAGGCAGACTTTTTTGTTTTTTGTTTTTCTATTTTCTCTGTTCATGTTAATGGTAACGGAATCTATTGATTATGCACATGTAATACCATTCTCAACAACTGCACTAATGTATCAAAGAAATGTGTAGATCTGTAATATATGATTACAAGCAAAAATGTTAATACAAAAAAAAAACTTTTGCCTTTGCTCTAGTTGAGGCCTAGCCGGAATCCATCACAATGATCTGCTCTGTGGGATCGAGTGAATCAGAGTGGCACTTTCTGCTGTGGGATTCCACCTGCATGTCTTTGCTTGTAGCACCTCACCATCCAAGAGGCCCATATCTGCGGTCCTCTCTAATGTGCAAAGTCTCCCTTTCCAACAGGAGTTCCTCAGCAGAACCTTCTATTGGTCTGATTAAGCACATCCTCAGGTTTAGAGGCATGCAGATACTGAGAAAAACTGTTTTTCCCCCAGAAGAGCGCTTGTGAAACACAGATACTCCATGCCCCTAGAAATCCATGTCTTTCCACAGAAGTGCTTTTGAAGGTACCACAACCAATTTTCTCCTGATTTAAATGTCATTTTAAAGGCTACCGTGTTTTAAGCAATATTGTTGGTGCAGAATGCATGATAATGTACAAGGTACCAGTATTCCCCAGAAGGGGCTTCGATACCCACACAGCATTAACAGTAAGTGATTTATGTTTTGATCATTGTTACAGGCCCTTTAGCAAGTGCAGCCAGTAACCAGGACCCCACTGAGATCAGATCCTTACCAGATCTGAAAGCATTGAATATGCTGCTGGCAAGTTCATGACCTAGGATTATGTCTCATGAAGTTGCAGTGAAACAATGTGTGGTAACCCCTTCCAAAGTCTGACTTTTCCTCAATTGATGCAAGCTTATCTGCAGTCGGAATGTCAACATATCCCAGCATCCTTGGTTCCAGACATGCCCAAATGGGCCCCACCTCAAATGGGCAGCTCCACCAAGCTGCCAGCTTGCCAGCTGTGCCAAACCGCCCAGCTAAACTCAGGGGTTATCACTGTACAACCTGGATTTCTGCATCTTTTCCTCAGGATCACAATGCCAAGTCATTCCATAACCTTAAACATTGTAAGTCCTTACAGTGATTTTATAGAAGACTGGGGGAGCCCAAATCTATATTTCTGAAAATTTAAAAGTCTTGAAGATACACATCCATTTTAAAACCAGTTCTTCAACACAGTAACTTTGAGACCTCAGTACTGAACACGAATTGTACCAGTCATAGGCAATACTTTTAGTTAAAGAGGAACTTTAATAACTGGTTATACTTTCTCCAAACTCAAAGAAGAACTTTGGTTACTTGCCAACCTTTCTTAAAACACAGTGTGGGGACTTTTCCATACACAGTAAAAAAAGTATATCTCATATGGCAATACAAACATTGACATGGGATTAACTATATTTTAAATTACTCTGGATAAAGTGTGCTCAATGCAATCTGAAAAAAATTAATTGTTCTTTAAAGTGAGCACATTTACAGGGAGATTAAAGCCAGTGAACCCACATTAAAAGTCATGCTAATTTGATGGTGTCTGATTTCGTTTTTCTTTAGGGCCTCCCTTAAAAGGCAGAGAATTATGTGTCTGTTTAAAAGGAAATCTAATATATTAGGAATTTATTGGAGAGGTGAACCCTCTTCTCATATAATTATGTCAAAATGTGCTATTTGCAAGACTGAAGCCAAAAGTGCCAGGAATGGTCATTTGTGACTGCTTTAGCCATACAAAGTAAACAATGTGGTTCTTTGACAAGGGGAACATCTCATATTGTAATGCATTTCCTTTGGTTTCAACTACCACTTTTAAAATGACAGTAATACCATTTGTCACAACTCAACATGCAAACTCCTCTTGTCAAAACCAATAAAGATATGGACATTTTCTAGCCCTAGAGTATTAGTTAGCTGTAAGAGGCCAATTCACAAGGACAGTTATATACTTTGTGTGAGGCACATTGTTACTCATTGAGCAGATTTGAGACTGCTTCCCTGAGGTAGAAGATGACTTCTCTGCTGAGTTACAAAAATGTCAGGTTTTTATATGTAAATTCAGTCTGAGTAGCACTCGTTCAAAAAGTAATGTGGGATATATACATGCATGTTAGGAAATTGGATACATTTTAGTAATCTTTTTTTGTTCCTTGTGCTTTTTCATGGAGAATGATTTTCCCTGAAAAGTTTTTCCTTCCTCTATCTCTTAACACTTAATACCCACTTACACCTGGATCATTCTGGTATATGTTTGGAAATGTAAGAAGGTGTTGAAAAAGGTGTTGGGGGCGCTGCGGTGTTGGTCTTCCGACCGCCCTATTACAACTAGGGCAGTCAGACCACCATTGCACTGCTGCAACCGCCAAGAATCACAGACCCTTGGTTGTGGCATTGCAGTCTTGAGTCTGCAATATGCTTGGCGGAACCAACGCCTTCTCACCTATTATATTCAGAGTTTCCTCTACGCCATGGTTTTCATGGCGGTTCCTCCTCCATGAAAATCATGGTGAACAGGAAACAAAGGCGTCTGGGCCATTGAGAATATGCAGGGGGCACATGCTGTGCCACCCTGTGTGCTATGCACCCCAATACCTGCAGGGCATGGATTCCACCAACTCATGCTGATCAAGTACTGCCTTTGACGTTTTCATTGCAGTGCCTATTTCAGAGGCACCGCCGTGGGAATGCCAAAGAACCGCCTGCCAGTGACTGAAGAAGTTATAATCGGGCCGGTGGTGTGCACACTGGTTTGGTGGTGCAGTGGTAGGGCGGTCCTGCTCCCGCACCACTAAATTCTGAATCTGACATTTAGTAATCACTATGTGTTTACCTCTTATTCACTTCATTTTCCTACTCACCTGTGTGACTCTCCTGAAAAAACAGCTCTCAAAAGTTACGCAGCTGTTGTGATTTCAGCATGCACAAGTGACTTTGCCTACAAAACTGGCTTTCTGAATTGGATCCACAAAGAACGTGGGCTCGGATTTAGGAACACTTTGTGCCAATTTTGCATTCATTATGTAATGCAAGCCCGATACTAAGGGGGTCATTAGGATGACGGGCGGACTTAGTCCGCCCGCCATCCTATCGGAATTCGTGGGGGGTATTAGGATGCTTCCGCCACAGTGGCGGGTGTATCCTGCATTTATAACATTGTGGCGGGCGGTGCTCTCAGCTCCGCCCGCCACAATGCTATAAATGCATGTATGCATTTGCATACACAAAGCGGCAGGCACCGCGCGGTGCCTACCGCATTGTATATGCAAATGCTGGGGGGTACCACAGGTACCCCCCATGTGCATCCCACACCTCGCCTTCACTTCGAACGCATGCCTTTCCGTGGCAGCATCGGCATCTGTTCTGGCCCATTGTAATATGGCTGGCGGTGTCTGATAGACACCGCCACCATATTAAACCTTTCCGTCCGCCGCGGTTCCCCCACCATACTAATATGGCGGGGGGGCATTTAGCTGAAGATGGCGGGCAGATTGTCCCTGCCAGGCCGGCGGTGGCTACCGCCAGCCTGGCGGGGGCAATCTGTGTTATGCCAGGAATTACCAACAATGCAAATCAGGATTTGTGCTGGATGGTTTCCTAAAGTAACCCAAAGGTGCGCTATGCACTGCTTTGCATTACTTTGTGTCAATGGGGCATTCTATGGGTGGTAAATGGGCGCCCCCATGAAACCACATATGGATTTTGACTCAAATCCCTATTTTTAAACATTCATAGACAGGGATATGCACCAAAATCTCACAGCTCCTCGAGGCAGGCATAACTAGGAGAAATGTTTTCATTTCTCCTTGTTTTTCCCACTTTTCGTGCGTGCTGCATTGTACAACACACAGTCAAAGCCAGAAAAGTGTTGACACATCATTTTTGTATTGGACAAAAAAAACTCTCCTTAAAGAACACACGCCTTTGCACTATGGCCCAGGGTGTGTGCTTTGGCGTCTGGCAGCCTAAAGTGCACCAGTGCAGGGGGAGAGGAAAACAGCAGGAGATATGGTGCTGTTATGATGTCTCTCTCTTATGCATCACAGGGCATCAACTTAAGCTGATGCGCTGTGTTCTGTGAATTTTTCGTAAATCTGGGCCGTACTCTCAAATATCCCCATACCAATCATCTAGGTCGCTCTCTTATTTGATGCCTTTACTACTTGCTGAGTAGAGTTTAATTTCCATCAAAATTGTAAATGCAGCTAAAAAATGAATATGTAAATGCTTCACACCTCCTAAAATCTCTTGGATTCACCCATTTGCCATTATCAGTGGATTGATATGTGCTATAAATATGCATTTGCAGTTTTCTACCGCATATGGGGGTCTGCTTATTCATAAATGCTCCTGATTTTACCAATCAAGAGATCTGAAGCGTAAGTGGAAGTAGGGATTTGCACAGGATCACACAGGGGCATATTACCAACCAATAGAGATAATTTTTGTCTCTAACTTGTTTAGAGACAAAAATTATCACCGCAAATCGGCGATTTTTATCGCAGATAAACCTTGCTATTAGCAAGGTTTATCGCAAATGCGATAAAAAACGGCCGCAAAGCATGAATATCGATGAAAAGTCAGCGATATTCATGCATTATCGAGCAAATGCTCTTAGCCATGTTATCCACCTCCCATTGGTTAACATGGCTAAGAACTGCTCAGGGCAGGTGTTAGCTTTTGGAGATATTCGCGCTTAGCGCGAATATCTCCAAAAGTTGGTAATAGGAGATAGCGATGTTAGCGACTGTTTCCAGTCGCTAACATCTTGGCACGCCCACTTTGCATGTCATTAGTGATAAATATCACTGACATGCAAAGTGGGGCCCAAGATGGTCGCTATCTCCTACTAGCTGTCGCTAACTGGTGTTAGCGACAGCTAGGTAATAGGGAGATAATTTTATCTCCGCTTTCTTGGCTTTTAAAGCCAAAAAAGCGGAGATAAACCCCCTTGATAATATGCCCCACAATTCGGTCAAGTGGGAAACATATGAGACTAAGGACTAATCATTTCGCAGAAAATTCCTTAAATACTATCGTTTAAGCTATAGCTATCATTGAAGGATGGCTAAAACGTCATGATTGGTGATGGTTTGTTTTTCGTTTAGTTGTATTTCTGTACCTTTAGTTTAAATGGTCTTACCGTTATCAAAACACTCTTGAATGGAAACACCGAAGGCTTGAAAACCATTGCCCAAAGACTCTTCACAAGCGTCAGCAGGTTGGGAACCACAAGCATGCCACCGACAATCAGGAGACCAAGCGGTTTGGTGGAAAAGTTAAGGGGTGTTGGACCCACCAGGGTGATCATCAGCACGAAGGAGGCCTCCAGAATGCAGCAAAGGAAAATATAACAGATGTGGGTTATATCAGAACATATGGCAATCACTGAACATGCATTATACAGTTGTTTCTATTTGTAAATTTTAACTTATTCCCTTTAAAATTTGAATATCTAAGGCTATCTCTCTCCACATGCTCAAAAGCATGTGGAGAGATACACATTGGGATGTGTATTTCTTTCAGTCAACGTTTTAAGGGTGTCATTTACCGCTTGGTTAACGTTTTTCCAGAACTGTTTTTAAAAGGAAAACAACAAGGGCATTGACATTTTCAATTTAAAAAAAAACAGCTGATTTGTTTGTGTCTCAGTGGTAGGTTGGTTGTGCGTGGAGTAGGAGCATGTAGGTTTGTTTGGTTTTGGTGTTGTAGTGTGGGAGTTTTGTGTGGAAAGGGAGTGGATGTGTCTAAGAATGCCTTTCAATGTGTGTGAAGGATGCCTTTCGATGTGTGTAAAGGATGCCTTTCTGCCTATTATCAAGAAAGGGCGTTCCATTATCGCCGCTTTATTCAGTAGGAAACTGCAGATAAAGCGGCGATAATGTGCTTGATAATATGCTCTATGAATTCCAATCGAAACCCATGTTAGATGTGAAGACATCTAACATGAGCTTCGTTTGGAATTCATAGAGCATATTATCAAGCCCATTATCGCAGCTTTATCGGCAGTTTCCTGCCGATAAAAGCGGCGATAATGGAACGCTGTTTTATTTGTTGTAGGTACGTGGGTGGGCATTGACGTTTTACCTTTGCTTTGCCTTTTGTTGACATTCACGTATTTTACCATTTTTCTCCTCTGCTTTCTTGCATTGTTGAAAATGTTAACTTGCAGCCCACAGTACTGTGTTTTCTTATTTTTAATCCTTTCTCTTTTGCCCTCAACCATTCTCAGACCTATGCAATGTTTCCTTTTAAGATTTCTGAGCATGTTATTTTATCTTTGATGTGCTTTTCACCTGCATCATTGTATTGGGTTTTCGCTTAATATGAGGAAGGGAGAAGTGTAGTGTCTGCTGCTCAGCCAGTGTGAGTGTGGTTTGAAATGTTGGATGGATGATGCTTTGGAATGTTGAGTGTGTGGAGTTTGTCAGTTGGGAGAATGGGCTGAGCAGCAGAGGGATGCTCCTGGTGGGGCTCTCTTGTTCTCTGTAACTTTATCTTGAACCTTTGAACTTAAATAAATACTTTCTTAAGTTACACTGGAAAAAACAAAAAAAACAAGGGGATTGACATGCTGCAGGGAGTTTTCTCCCTACTCTTAGAGACTATTGTTGGTCCCTGCCCTGGTCTGCTATATCTCGCACAGCGAACCCAGGCAGGAAGGGAGTATCTGTGCTGCTAGTCACACCCTTAATAAGGTGAGGCTATTGCCACCATGACCTGCCATTCCTGTGGTGGACAGACCAACAGGTCAAGTGTTTCTGACAGAAGTCCATGGGGGCTTGCTGTCGGACACCCACTATTCCCCCAATACTAAATAATTGAGGGCAACCACGAGCAGCCGCGGCCCGTGCAGGTAAGAGCGGTGGGGCCTAGTTGGGGGGGATTTTGACATATGGCCAGGAATCGCCACCCCCACCCGGCCCCACTGCTCTCAAATGCAAGGGTCACAGCTGAGCTTGAGTTAAGCAAAGTGGGAACTGCTCCGCCAACCTCTAAAAAGGCCCTTAGTTCTTTCCTTTTTCCCTTAGTTCTTTCCTTTTTCTGGCTATAATCAAATGTACCATTTTTACGCATTTTGCTTGTTTTTTCTTTTATTTTTCTACGACAGCCCTTTTACGGTTTACTATATTCTGAAAGATGAAGTAAAAAATGAAAAACAAAATAAAAAAAGGCATTCTAAGGCTGTGACAAACAAAAAATCGCCCACATGGACACTACTATCTTTTTAAATATACCACTTTTGTTACAGTAATGGAGAAACTCAATTAAGATTTGACACATCACATGGACATCACACTGCTGTTGCCTGTAAATGAGTTGCTTATGTCACTGCTTCAAATCTAAATTAACTTCCTCTTCCTAGGCAGATGTGGAAGTCTAGATGAAAGAAAACACATGCAATATTGGTTGCTGTAAGTAACACTGATATTTTAGGCATGTTAGTAAAAAACACAAACGATGGAACAAGTTTGGTCATGGGACGGTACTCGTGCCTCCATATTGAACCTTCCTCAAATGCTTTAAACTATGGGCTCAGTTCAAAAAGCTAAATCTGGTCTTATGTGAAACAACAAAATGTATCATTTTTACACCTGTCAGTAGGCCACAAAGTGATTCCTCACAGGCGTAAATGGTTTTATGAATTTGGACGTCCCCTATTTTGCAATTCAGGAGACTATTACCGATTCGCAAAACAGGTTAACAATTCAGGAAAGAGGAAAGAGCATGTTTTTTTTATTGGCATTTTCAAGATTTACAAAGTCAACAATAGAAAAACATCGACCTTTGCACAACAACATCCATTCTCTAGCTTGTATATATTACATTTGTGCCCCCGCGGACAGTCATTCCACTTCATAGTATCTACATGCATTTAATCGATTTGAAGTGTTTTTAAATATTCAATTAAATACACCCAGTAGTCCCTTGGCCGCACACTCGCTGGAAGTTCTTCTTCGTATGCCAGCAAGGTATCTTTCCAGTATGTCAGATCTACAATCCATTGTTTGACAGTAAGTGCATTCGTCCCGTTCCAATTAATTGAAATACGATGTTTCCCCATTAACAATGCAACTGCACAAAACTTACGCCTTGTAGCTTTCACATTCGGCACCAGACCCAGCAAACATGAGCAAATTGTGCATTCTACATGAACAGCAACCATATCACTTAATAACCTCGTGACCTTTCCCTAGTATTCTGCCACCCTAGGACACCCCCAGTCAAGATGGATGAAGTCAGCTCCCTCTGCTTGACATCGTGTGCATTTCGAATCTGTGCTTAACCCGTACCTATGTAGTCGCTCTGGTGTATAATAGGTCTGGTGTAAATATTTAAAGTGTATTATTCTTAGGTTACCATTAGGTCTTAGCAGACCCGTGAGTGTACATGCAGATGTCCATTCCTCTGTCGTCAATGGGGTATCTAGACTGTCATGTAATTTGTCTAGTGCTTTCCCTGCGTTACCCGCTATATCTTCTTGTTATTTAGCATAAAGTTTGGAAACCATGTGATGTGCTGTGGGGTTGTGAGCAATAATTGTAAGGGAGACAGTTGCTGCAGTTCCACAGGGTAAGATGGATATAATTCTCTTATTGAACAGATTATTGTTCCCGAGCACAACACAAGAAATTGATGAGTCCAAGAGAAAAGAAACGAAATCAAATTCTTTCCATATTCAACGTTCATTCAATCAATTCCTTTATTTCTCTTTCTTTTCTCTTCATAATCGTGAAGTTTCCATCAAGTAATCAATCTTCATATAATGTTCATTGAAACCATACAGAATGTTGCCAGATAGCCAAGCTGACACGTGTTTCGTCACGGGAAACAATCACCCAATGACTTCATCAGGGCATAAGGATTTCTCTCGAGATAGTACACCACATTTCAGGTATAACCTGTCTATGGTCCAGTATAATAAAAAGCTAGACAAAGTCAATTCTCCTCAAACCAATCGCGTTTCCACACAGTTCCACAGGGTAAGATGGATATAATTCTCTTATTGAACAGATTATTGTTCCCGAGCACAACACAAGAAATTGATGAGTCCAAGAGAAAAGAAACGAAATCAAATTCTTTCCATATTCAACGTTCATTCAATCAATTCCTTTATTTCTCTTTCTTTTCTCTTCATAATCGTGAAGTTTCCATCAAGTAATCAATCTTCATATAATGTTCATTGAAACCATACAGAATGTTGCCAGATAGCCAAGCTGACACGTGTTTCGTCACGGGAAACAATCACCCAATGACTTCATCAGGGCATAAGGATTTCTCTCGAGATAGTACACCACATTTCAGGTATAACCTGTCTATGGTCCAGTATAATAAAAAGCTAGACAAAGTCAATTCTCCTCAAACCAATCGCGTTTCCACACATCATCTGTGAGTCTAATATCTCCATATAGTATCTCCTGTAGTGCAAAGACGAATATATATGAAATATGAAATTTTTATATATTCGTAGGGGATGGGCAAGTGGTGTCAGTCAACGGGACATTTTGCAATTTGGACCAGTTTATTTTTAGTCCAGAATACAGTCCAAATTTTATATACTCACGTAACAAGGGATTTAGGTGTTGTTCCGGGTCCTGGACATAAAGTAGCATATCATCCGCATATAATGATATATGTAATGGGCGTTGTGGGAATTGGAGTGCAGAGTAATGGTGTCCTTGTCGGATTTTGCATGCTAGTGGTTCCAACACAAGGGCAAACAATAGAGGAGGCAGGGGACAACCTTGCCTTGTACCCCTGGATATTTTAATTGGGTCGGATATGTATTTATTAATGTTAATGCGCGCCGATGGGCTAGAGTATAACATTGACACCCATTGTAAAAATACAGGCAGGAAGCCCATGCCTCTCAGAACCACATGCAAATAGGGCCATTCAATAGTGTCAAAGGCTTTAGCCGCATCTAGTAGTATCGCCGCTGCTTTTGTTTGGGGGATCAAATAATGTGACAGCGCAAATAGCGTTTGTGTGTTGTGTGCCGTTGATCTAGCTGGGATGAATCCCGATTGGTCCGGTAGGACCAGCAGCGGCATCAACGGTTGGAGTCGCGTGGTGATTAACTTAGCAGTAATCTTTTTGTCCACATTTATTTGTGACAGGGGCCTGTACAAATCGCAGGATTCTGGATCTTTATCTGGTTTGAGCAATGCAATCAACATGACTTCGCGCAGCGTTGGTGGGAGCAATTGTTTGTCGTGGGCATCCCCATACATCTGCACCAGGTGCGGAGCAAGTAAGTCTACAAATGTTTTATAAAATCCAGACGTGAAGCCGTCAGGGCCCGGCGCCTTCCCGTTTGGCACAGACTTAATAGTGTCAGTCACTTCCTCCACAGTAACTGGCCTTGACAGGTATTTTCTGTGCACGTCTGACAGCCATGCATTGAGACATCAGCCAAGTATGTCATGATTTCTTCATCAGTAGCAGTTGGACGTGAAGTGTATAGATCCCCATATGTGTTAATAAATTCACGCAGTATTGTATGTGTCTCACGCATAGGAGTCCCCTCAGAACTTTTAATCACCTGTACCAATTGTGGGGCATTCCCTGTGCCAATTTTGTTCGCCAAAGTTTTCCCTGGTCTACCACCTTCACCATACATACGCGCTGTTTGTCGTTTCATGACGTATTTTAACTCATCATCCGCAAAGGACTGGTATTCGGCCAGAGTTTCCTTTATGTCACCTAATAGTGTGACATCTTGTGTTCGCTCATACTGCTATTCTAGAGCACGCAATGTATTTTCACGTACGTGGAGTTGTTGTCTGATGTCTTTGAGGATGCCTGCAGTGGTGCTGATACATAGACCCCTAATTGTCGCTTTAAATGTCTCCAATATTAGCCCTGGGTCTTCAGTCGTAGGGGCATTTATTTCAAAGTATTCCACTATAGTATTGTGAATGGTGTTGGTGTACACTGAATCTAGTAGCGCCTTAGCGTTAAACCTCCAGCTAAAAGGAGGCGGGGAGTAGTGTGGTATTATGAGCGACAGGAGAATTGAGTTATGATCGGATAGTGTTCTGGGCAAATGTTTGATCGAGTTTATCCAAAGTGATATTTCCCCAGTACCTAACCATTAGTCAATGCGCGACCAACTATTGCTAGTAGCAGTGATGTGAGTGGCTTCTGATTGGTCTGGGTGCCTTGCCCTCCATATGTCTGTAAGATGCAAATCTAACATAGTATCTTTTAACACGGCCAGTGCTCATTTGTGAGGCTCCGTCCTATGACCTGAGCGGTCCAGATTGTCCTGCAATGCTTCATTAAAGTCACCCCCCCCATAGTAATAGGATATCTCGGAGGTCCAATAGAGCACGCCATATCTTGTGGTAAAACCCAGGATCATCTATATTTGGTCCATAAGTATTTATTATTGCAATTTGTTGGCCACGTATGACCCCCACAACTATCACGTAATGACCCTCATCGTCCTTAATGACCTCCCTGACAGTAAAGTGCATTCCCTTTCTAATGAGAATAAGAACACCTCTGGAGTATGTGGAATAGTTTGAGCTGTGCGCTGACTCTGCCCACCTCAAGCCAATTGTTTTAGTTGTATTTGCTGCAACATGTGTCTCTTGGAAAAGAGCAATATCTATATTTTGCCTGTTCAAATATGCAAATATTCGACAATTTTTTTTCTGGTTGTTCAACCCTCTGACATTCCAGGTTAGGAGATTTATATGTTTTGGTGGCAATATATCAGCGAACCTTAGTGTAGCAACATATCATACTGGGCAAAATTAACATTTTCAGCATACAGATCTGTAGAATGCCATCCCCGGCCATGGCAACGTTACAAGCCACCATAAATAGCCAGAAGTCTGTGATGTCTCTCAAGTGCTTCGGTCTATTAACAACAACGCAACACCCCCCCCCCCTCCCGCCACCCACTTCAGCATTCAAATTATGCCAAAGACAGACCCATGTACAAAACAAACTTAAATTCAAACCATGATTGGGGAGCATCCATTTGGGGGGTCCACCAGGTACACACGTCTGCATCCACATAGTGGATGTGGTCAGGTGATCATTAACTGTACGATTGTGGGACAGTCCGACTGTGTACAGGAAGCTAGTCAATCTCAGGTGGAGCATAGCTAAGAGAAGGCGCAACCTTCAGCCCAACATCCTCCCAAACATGCGATAAGTCCCTACATAGACTACATCTACTGTTAGTAGGGCAGAAGCGATTATATTTTCCCTGTGTAGGGTGGAAGGCCCACAAAGTCTTCACAATATAGTGTCCCTCTATATAGTTCCGCATCTTCTCCACCTTTCACACAAAATCCGCCTGATGCACATTATATGCCAACAACCACGTTTTAGTGCATTTCTTTATCTCCATTCCTCACACATACAATATAACTTTTAGTGCGTGATCTTGATTTAATACAAACAGTACATCAGCCAGCACCAGTTCTCGCCCAGCAATTGTTGACAGACAGGACCCCACATGAGTTCCAGCAATGCGCAGCAGTCCATCACAGCCGGTCAACTGGAGCGGAAGGTCGCGCCATCCGCGCCAAAAATCCAGAGTTTCTTAATGTGCATCTTAACAGCAGGTCACCCATGCGGCCCACCCCTAGTGATCAATAAACAGCCAAAGATAGGTGCAAATTTGCGCCTTACCAGAAGTATGGTCTCCAGATGTAGTCCCTCTTACCATACCAGCATCATCTTAGTCCGAATCTGGTGGATGTTCTTCCCTGCTTTTCTCTCTTCGTTTGCGGGTGAGTGTCTTAATGAACTCCTGCGCAGCTTGCGGCGTCTGAAGTATAGTGGAGCGCCCGTCCTGTGTCACCTTAAGTTGCGCTGGGTAGAGTATGGCATATTCCTCGCCCAAGTCTCTCAGTTTTTTCTTCGCTGAGATGCATTCTTTTCATGCCAGTTGGACCGCCATTGTGTAATCCGGATAGAATTCCAATTTGTTTTCTTAATAGTTAATTTCGCCTTTTTCGAGGGCTAACCTCAGAATGGTGTCTCTATCTCTGTAGTTGAGAACACGGGCAACAATCGGACACGGAGGGGCCCCTGGCTTAGGCCGAGGGGCGAGAGATCGATCTGCGCGTTCCACCAGGAAGACTGTTGAAAAAGATTCCACGCTAAAAATGTTACGAATCATTTCCTCCACATAACTCTCCATCTTGCCAGTGTTTGTAGTTACCTGCACACCCGTTATACGGACATTATTGCGGCGGGACCTCGCTTCCAAGTCCTCCGTCTTATTTCGCATAACTTCCAGAATCTTCTCCATCGTAGTGCAGGATTTTGTTGTGGATCGGGATTCATCTTCAACCGCAGAGATTCTGGTCTCTGCTTCAACCAGATGCTCCCCATGTTTGTCCAATTTGGCTGCCGTGTTATCCACTCTTTGTGTTATAGTATCCAGTTTGCCGTTAATGTCTTGAAGGCTTTGTTGGATGGCCTGCAGAACTTGTTCCATCCCGCACTTCCCAATCGTTTCAGTCTCCAGCTCAGTAGCCGACTGCACACTTGCACCCTTTGTTTGTTTCTTTGCCTCGAATTGTAGTTTGGCTTGCTGCTTTTTATGTTTGCCCATCTTTGTACGTTCTCTGTGTCTCTCGATTAGGGGGCCAATAGTTCCACTCTGTGTTACCCAAAGTTGTCTACAGTGCAGTAGGTACAACACCGTGCTCTATAACATTACCTCCTCATATGTACAAGTACGTCCCCATCGGTGTGCGATCGCATGCGACGCCATCACCCAAGCTCCACAACACCAGGTCTTCAACTCACCAGAGTGATTTCATTTAGCACCATTCTCGGGGACCCGCTGCACCTCATTAACGTAATAGAGAGCCACAGCAGTCGGCTCTCTCTTCTACAACCCAAGGCACACCAATTATCACAGCATGTCGGGTATCTTTTATAGTTGAGCGGGAGTGGCTATTAGTCTTTGAGTCCCCAGTGCAAGTCAACAGTTCACAAGAGTCGTTTTTTTTTTAATGTGCTTAGCCAGTGTGCGGAAGCACTCAGAGACACGTGGCAGTGCAACAAGACGTGGCAGCATAGAATCAGTAGTATGACTACAGGGCAGAATGTGCAGGGAGTCCACAGTATAACATCCACCACAGGCGATTCATGTGCGTTGGGTTATCGTCGTTGAGGCTTAGAGTGCCTCGCTCCATTTGCCTAGTTTCATCATGGCGCCGCTATCCAGCCCTCGCGTCATACCCAGCAACTAAAAAACAGTGGGGCTCGCCGTTGTGTTGCGCTTGCCCTGGCAGATTGCTCCTGTGTGCGGCGTGTGTGCCTCAATGCCGTATGCATGGGAGCAGTAGTTTGCACCACAACCGAACAGTGACTCTCTCCTTTTCACTATGCGACACGCTCGCTATATGTCTCTGATATCACCGCCCGCCATTTTAGATTTATCGTGATCTGTGCCAAGCTGTAGCGCTCCCCTTACTACCCTGCAGTCATTTCAACATTATTCTGCCAGTTTATGCGCAGGGTTGTCCGGGTCCAATACTCAAACTGTCCACAGCCGTCTTACTGTTATGATCTCGCTGCTCGGCTGCGGCTCTGCCGTCTCCCGGGCATTTCTGGTCTGCCAGGGCGCCGCCATCTTAGCTCCGTCCGTAGTTGAGCTGCGGGCAACAGTTTACCACATTTTAGCACCCGCCGATGCCTTTTTTTGCAGTGTTTGCGTCGCCTTTCCGTGGTCGACACCTTCCAATCCCGGATTCTGTGAATGTTGGTCTTTTACATATCCGCTAAACGGTCCTAATTACCCATTTAGCACCTGACCGGCGGAGCTGTCTTAAGAGGCAGCCATCCCGCAGTGCGCCCTCTAGCGCCCCCCGGAAAGAGCATGTTAAGGGCGTCTCTTCTGTAATAGCGACTCGCAAAGGTATGCATGAATGTTTTACAACTGTAATGCAATTGCAAAACATTCGCATTTGGTGTTAACCCATGCGCAAATGGGAAGGGGTCCCCAATGGACCCCTTCCAGTTCATCAATATGTGTATATAAAAGTTTTCTAAGAGCAGGCAGTGGACCCACGGACCACTGGCAACTCTTAAAAAATGAAAAGTAAACATTTTTGTTTTTGAAACACACCCTGTTTTCTCTTAAGGAAAACAGGCTGCATTTTAAAAAAACTGTCCTTTATTTAAAAGCAAACACCGACACAGTAGTCTGCTGCCCCCAGCAGGCCACCATCCCTATGTTTTTTTGCGATTCCCAATGGGTCGCAAATTGCCACCTACCTCATGAATATTATTGAGGTAGGTCAATTGCAACCCACTGGGAATCGCACAGTGTTAAACACAGTATAGTATATAGCTGTTTGCGATTTCCTAATAGCGAATTGCAAAAATGTGGGATTAGGAAATTGCAAATGGGAATCTTTGTACATGTGGTACCTGGTGTGCAAGAAATTCTGAATTCTTAATAAATATTTCACAAAGCAAGACTTGGCAACCACTAGGACTATTGATCTAATGATGATGGGAATATGAAAATAAACATCCAGAGAGTACGGAGTGTTGACAAACTCGCGAGTTCTTGTTATGGGTAGTGTCAATGTTTGTAAGAATGCATCTTGAAAATTGTTTTGACTGGAAACGTGTTCAGCTTTCTCAAGTCCAAAATTAGCCTTAGCTCTCTAGAATGTTTTTTTAAAATCAGAACAGAATTGATAAAATTCCAATTTCTTTTCTTCTTGAGGAACTTTCATAATTGTGTACTTCTGAAAAGGTTGCTGGACTGCCTACAGTAGTGTCACTCCCTGTTACAAAGATCTGAGTAGAGCAGTCTTCTTCAAAAACAAGATTCTGTTTCCCGTTTGACACCACCTTTAAAAGCCACGATCCGTAATGTCTGTTTTTCAACTGTAAACTAAGGGCTATATATACAAAGTAATTTTCCAGTCAAAATCTAGCTCAATCGCAGAATCATCACACCTCCAATGCTGGAATGCACATATTTGGCTGGGGAACTGATGACTCTGATGGCAATGCCTTACCTCTAGAATAGGAAAGGCCAGTTACCAGGGAGTAGGTATCTGTGACTAGAAAGGAACAGTCAGCAGGCCAAAAGGCAGCTTTAGCACTACCTTTTAGAACTTGGAGATACCAGGGAGGGCTTCTTCTATTCATTCCCAGGACCCTCCTAGACAGCCCATACCCTGACAGAGCAGGAGGGAAATACAGATATTCCAACAATCACACTTCCTGAGCTGGAATATACATATTTGGCAGTTAGGCTCCGGCGACAGCAGGAGGGAAAACCAGTGTTGACGAAAGAGTGACCCAGAAGTTGAAGACAGGCCTGCATGGTAGCAGCTGGCTCCTGCTTTCTTCAAATAGTGCCTGCCGGATATTTTTGCAGTAAGGCAAAGAAGAAGTACTGCAAAAGGAAGTGAATGAAAGTGGAAAATAGAGGAAATACTAAAGGCTGGGGGAACAGGTATATCTTGAGAGCCTGACAGGGGAGACAAGACTTGGGGTAGTATCAATTCCACCCTACTCACCACTTGACACTTTAAAAGTATGCAAAGTCAGGCTGACTCAAGAATGGGAAATGTACAGATCAATGCAGATATAAAACAACTCTCTGTTCAGTCTGTTCTTACTGCAGTGAACTGGCTATCCAACTTACAGAAAGTAGCAAAACATTTCTCCACAATTTTTGAGCAAACCCTCACACATACAATTTAAGCAATGTCCACCATATTTACTGGATAGGACTAACCCAGGCACTTTGGGGCACATGCATCAACCTATTTAGGAAGTGCAAACGGTGCGAATTGGTAAAATGCGGCCGTTTGCGCTTCCTAAATACGTTTTTGGGATGCATGAAACAATTTTTCAAAATTCGCTTTTTTTTGCATTTCCTAAAAATGCGAATGCAATTAAGGAATCGCATTTGTGCGATTCCTTAAATGCAATGCATCAATTTTTTAAAAAATACGAATTTTGAAATAGGAAGTGCAAATTAACACGAGGTTGACCCTCGTGTTAATTTGCAAAATTCTTTAAAAAAGCACAAAAATGCATTTTGGAAAGTGTCATGTTACACACACACATGTCCTTAGGACATGTGTGTGTGAAACATGCACTTTAAAATACATTTCAGGGGTGCAGGGGGGGTCCTTTGGACCCCCCTCTGCACCCTTGCAATGCATCAACAAATTGCGAATTCCAAAAAAAAGAAATGCAAAACGGCATTGATTCCTATGGGCCTCTAGGCCCATAGGAATCAATGTAACGTCATTCCTTAATTGCGATTCGCAATTAAGGAATCGCAATTTCCGAAAATTAAGAAATCCTAAAAACTTTTAGGATTTCTTGATGCATAGGATTTTGCAATTCCTAAATTGCGATTCGCAATTTAGGAAGTGCAAAATCCTACAATGATGCATGTGCCCCTTTGTCCTAAAGAGCTGTACATTGCACTTTCTTGATTCCTGCTCAGCAAATCATATACAGGGAATTTGGGTTGGTTAATACTGATATTTTAAAAATGGCCAAGGGAAGGTAAATAAAAAATGTCACTGGCGCACACTTTTACCATAGTTATTGAGTATATATCAATATTAAATAATTAATATACATGTGATTTGACCCCAGAATCCTCTCTACTGATGATGTATGTGAACATGAGAGGCAGAGAATAAGGCAAGTTGTTTATTTATTAGATTGTTCAATTTGTCCTTCAAAGATTAGGTATTGACCTAAATATGCCATGTGAGTCAAGGTCATCTCTGTGGCATCACATTTGTTAGTCTTTTGTTCAGAGTCATCAAAAACTCACCTTACTAAAAAAGCCAAAGGCACACACCAGCACTCCAAGGAAGACACCTAACAGGGTGTTAAAGAATCGAGGGCACCGGCTTCTTTCCTCTTCATTGTCCACTGGTTTCAACAGGAATGGGTCCCAGGTTCTTCTGAATCTGCATTTAACAAATCACAAAGTCTGTGTAAGAAATGTTATCTGTCCTTCATGCATCCTTAGGTTCTATTTGCTTTTTTGACCCCTTCATTTTTTCCTTGGTTTGTTGCTTGAAGCCTGAAGTCCACGCTCCAGACACTAGTTGTGCTGTTTTAAATGTCGCTCCCTTTATTTCCCATTCAGTGATTGCTAACATGGCCATTCCTGATAATATTTCATATAATACGGTTAACACTGGATGTTAAATATTAATAATCAACACAAGATAAGGCCAGGGTACAAGCTACACCTATCCTGTTGTGCACGGTCTGGAAAAGGTGGTTTTGAAGTAAGATATTTTCCCCCTCAAATCTGGCTTGCGATTTTGTGTGTGCACTTAGCTTCTAGTTTACCTGTATCACCAGCGGGACCTATGTTGAAAAATGTAATTTTGTGCTCAATTTATATTTCTTGCCTGTTCCCACTAATTAGTTTGAAATGTATATGTAATTTTATTTTAAATATCCCAGGAGAGGAATCAGAATTTTTGAGAAAGATATTACTGGTTTACTATGTCACAGTTTATCAAGCCACAGATGAATTTAAGATTAATCCATGGAAAATAATTACGTTGTACAGAAGAATCTTGCAGGCTGTCTATTCTGCCTCACACTTCAATGGTTTCTAGGATAATAGACAATATGGGGGTGAAAAGTTCCTGAGCCTTCCTGAAACTGTTATCAAGTTGTGAAAAGGAACGAACACCCACCTCTGTTCATACTTAATCCCTCACTTGAGTCTGTGTATGCACATGTGCACTTCAAGGGCCTCTGCCTCTTGTTTCCAAACATAGCTGTTACAAATGGAAAGTATACTATAGCTTTATAGGCTTGTAAACTGCTGTTGAGGGCTATACCAGTTGTTAAAGGCTCTGAACCAGCAGTGAGGGCCTCCAAAAAGGGTGAGGGCCTTTAAAAACAGGTAGAGTCCGAGGCTTAAGGACGGATGCCACTGGGTAGTTATAGTTAGGACCACATTTTCATAGGAATATTTTTTGGGGTTTGCTAATAACTTTGCTGCCATTTAATGAATCTTCACAAAACTTCCATACATTTTTTTTATACCTACTGAGCTCCTTCCTCAAAGTTTTTGGGGTAATACATAAAGAGGGGCCGAGAAAAAGGGGGTGCCGAAAATTGATCAGCCAACGGGTTAGAATTACATTAAATTTGGCAGAAAGCTAAATCTTGGTACAGAAAGCGTGCTTTCTGTAATCTTGTGCAAATCCGTTCAGTAGATTTCTAGAGAAATGAAGGTGCAAAAACGTATTTATATTATACCGCAGAGGATCCGTGGATTGAGCAGATCAAAAGATAAGATCAAATTGTCTGCCACCATATCAACAAAGAATTGGCACACAACATTTTAGGACTTGGGAACTGAGGGCCCGATGTAGGTAGCCCTTTACCGATCGGAATCGGCCGAAAATACCGATTTTCGGCCGTTTCCGATCGGTAAAGGGCTATGGAGATGTAGGGGCACATTTTCGGTAATTTTACCGATTCGTTATCATTACCGAATTGGTAAATTTACCGAGTCGGTAATATTTACCGATTCGGTAATGATAACGATTCGGTAAAATTACCGAAAATGCAATGTAGGTAGCCTATGTTCCGGCAGCACATGGCTTACAGAATCGGTATTTTACCATGGAATACAAATCCATGGTAAAAAACCGATTCCTGTGTACATGCACATCTGTGCATGTACACATGTGCCATGTGACAGACAGACGTGCCCTTAGGGCATGTCTGTGTGCCACATTGCACACATGGCCGTTTTGGGGGTGCTAGAGGGTGTCAAAGTGACACCCCCTGCACCCTTGTGAATTCTTTAATTACCGATTCGGTAAATACCGAATCGGTAATGCCTAATCATTCCTATGGGCTTCAAAGCCCATAGGAATGAATGGGCATTACCGATTCGGTATTTACCAAATCGGTAATTTAAGAATTGTTAAGGATTCGGTAACGAATCCAGATGTTGGGACCTACATCCCATTTACCGATTTTTGAATACCGAATCGGTAGGATTCGGTATTTCAAAATCGGTAAATGGGATTTACCTACATCGGGCCCTCGGTAATGATAACGATTCGGTAAAATTACCGAAAATGCAATGTACGTAGCCTATGTTCCGGCAGCACATGGCTTACAGAATCGGTATTTTACCATGGAATACAAATCCATGGTAAAAAACCGATTCCTGTGTACATGCACATCTGTGCATGTACACATGTGCCATGTGACAGACAGACGTGCCCTTAGGGCATGTCTGTGTGCCACATTGCACACATGGCCGTTTTGGGGGTGCTAGAGGGTGTCAAAGTGACACCCCCTGCACCCTTGTGAATTCTTTAATTACCGATTCGGTAAATACCGAATCGGTAATGCCTAATCATTCCTATGGGCTTCAAAGCCCATAGGAATGAATGGGCATTACCGATTCGGTATTTAGCAAATCGGTAATTTAAGAATTGTTAAGGATTCGGTAACAAATCCAGATGTTGGGACCTACATCCCATTTACCGATTTTTGAATACCGAATCGGTAGGATTCGGTATTTCAAAATCGGTAAATGGGATTTACCTACATCGGGCCCTCAGTCCCCTGTCCTGTACAAAGATTTTAAAACACATCTAGGAGGAAAGTCATTAAAAGTGATGAGTGATGTAATATGTGGGGTATAAGCAGTGCATGGTGAGTATTACAATGATGGTTACTTCAGAGCTGGAGTTACAGTTACCTACGTTAACTATAACTGGTAATTCCAGGCATTTTCTTTAGTTTAAAGTATAATGTTGCAACTGACATTGTCATCTAACTATAACTACCACTTTAACCTTTGTTTTGTTATGTGAAATTCTAGTTTTTTTTCATGAAAGCCACTGTCAAAATACAAAAAGCAAGCCTTAAGGTTTTTTTAGGGGTAATTTCAATGTCAGTCAATTAATATTTAAATAAAGCATTTGTAGTTAAAACTGACACTAAACAGGTGTTAGAGTCTTCCCTTTACACTCCTCAAACCTCATAATGCATCCATAAAACCAACCACTTAGGGTTCCTCCATTTCCCAACTGAAGAGCAAAAGCTCCAGCTTTTGGAATACTCAAAATGTAATGAAACCTGCCTGGGGTTATGTACAATGGACCCAGGAATGACAACGTTATTTGTTTAGTATTTCTGGCGCGCTGCTGCACTTCTGCAGCCCCCCAATACAGTTTTGTAACATAATAGTGGTTGCCCTGGCCAAATTGGGTGACCATAATCTAGGGAAAAATAAATGCAGATTTGCTCTTGAAGGGCATTTTGAGGCGCTCTAGTCCAGAAGCAGTGAAGACTAAGGGGCTCATTATGATGGCAGGAGGATTGCCACCAACGGCCCGGTGGTGGCAATCCTCCCGCCATCACATTGTGATTCACCCACCGCCAAATTAGGATAGCAGTGGGAATCACATTGGTTCCGCGGCAGATGGCAAATCCATCCGCCATGGTCCCGCAAGGTGGTCCTTTTCTGCCCGCCTTGCGGAACCCGAAACTAGGGCATCATTGCAGCGGTGCCGTGCAAGCACTGCCATAGTGATTAGCATGAGCCCTTCTGCCTATCTTTTTGCGGGGGGAAATCCCGCCACAAAAAGACAGGTGGAGAGTGGCTTTGGGGGATGGGGGTGCACATGTGTTACCCATGGTACCCCTCTCCATTTCCATGCACAAGGTGGCTGGCACCGCGCGGTGCCTGCCATGTTGCACAACATGGCCATTTGGCATTGCGACGGGTGCTGCAGCAATGTTAAATTGCCAGATGCGACCGCCACAGTGGCAGTCGCATCATTATCAGGGGTGCGGGACCGCCGCATGGCAGTGGGGCGGTCACGTTACTGCTAGGATTGTGGGCGGACGTCAGTCCGCCTGCCATCCTAATGATCCCCTAAATGAGCTACTCCAGCCGCTCATTTATTATTGCCTCTTTTTGTTTTATAATAGATGCCCATGACTTACTTGGGGCACCCACAACTTTTTTTTGTATGTTGGAAGTTGCAGGTGTAGCCTGATTCCCTCTGCGATTCCCACCAGCTCTCTGGCTAGCACCCAATGTGGGTGCTGGCCACTTTTCTTGTTGGTGCCCATCTGGACCGCCTGCATCTCTAAAATATTTTGAGGGCTCTGTGGGGAGGCGCAAGTCCTCTGTTGTCCCTGTGTGCTCCATAAGCAGCATCCATCACGGGTGCTGGCAGAAGCTGGCAACAAGTATGCTCCTGTCCTTTGGAGCACAGTTTAACTCTTTCTCTTGGCCTTCACTGCATAATTTATGCAGCACTCTACACCTCAAAGGGTACTGCTTTGACTTCTACTGGGTGGTCCCTTGCGCCTGGACAAAGCTGTGTCTGCATCATCTCACATGTGCAAATGTTTTTATTCATTCCAGGTTGGCTTGGATGGTAATTTACCAAACCAAAGCTGCAATACAGTGCCTGGAGTGATAAAAGGCATTTGTCATTTTTCAGCTCAACGTGGATGGCATTAGCTAATCCTATGCTTAAAGGCTTCGCTGCGAAAATGGCTAAAGACTTTGTATTTTTTCTTGCTCAGCATGGGTGGCACTATGCTAAACCCATGCTTTATCTCTGCTAGATAAACAGAAATATGAGGTGAGCAGTTTTGAAGTGTTGATTGTGTTGTAGAGTGTTCTATATAAAGGAGCTGCTTTCCAAATTGGGAACTCCTCAGCTCCCTACTTCCTTTTTACATACTTTTTTTAGGCACTCTACACCTGAACAATACATATATGTATGTGTATATTTTAGGCTCGGGTAAAAAAGTCTGCTCCGCTCGCGGAATTTGTGGATTTCAGGACTCCGCATTCAGCAGAGAATATGGAGTTCCCAGAAAAATCAGCATTCCTCCTCCTAGTGGAATTTAATATTGTTTGCCGCACTCGAGCCATGTTTTTGCACATGCTGGTGAGCCTGATGAAACTGGCCGTGCGCTTGCGAGCGACAATTAGATTTGCCAGCTGCCCGCGAGCGGCAGCTAGACTTGCTGACTGGCTGCGAGCACTTGCTTCAGGCAATGCCTGCGACATCTGGTGCCTTCTTTCTGACGATGCCGAACATCAAAAACTATTCGTGAAGTGCCTCATTTAGCAGGTCTGCCCACTTGGAGAATTCTGTGGAGTTTTGCCAAGTTTTTGAGATGCTCCGTAGAATTCCGTGCATTAGAACGCTGCTGTTTCAAAAAAGTGCCCCAATGAATCTTGTTGTGCATGGAACATTTCAGGGTGATATGTGACGGGGCCGACGAGAAATAGAGGGGGTCAGAAAAGTGTGTTTCCCATGTAAATTCCCGTATGACCTGTAGTCAAAGCTGCAACCCAGAGCACTGGACGGTATTACACCAAATTTGGGAGAAAGGAATATTTGGTTATGCAGATCACACTTTCAGTTATTTGGTGTGAATCCATTTAGTAGTTGTTGGGAAATTTAAGAAAATAGTTAGTGGTATCTGTGGCCATGAATATTTTGCGACAATTTCACGATTAATCGCATGCGCATGCCAACAGGTATGCCGTGATTGACAGGCCACAACCTGAGCAGAGAGTAGCAACCACCATTTTAGGAAACAGCACAAGGTCCGGAGGGTGAAAAATTACCACAAAAGTGGTGTAAGGGAAGTCTATTACACGCCAGAACAGCTATGTAGGTATGGGCTTAGGGAAGAGGCAACTTGGGAGCGATGCAAAGCACCGACTGCGGATTTCATACACCTAGCTTGGACCTGCCCGGGTATATTTGCATACTGGGAAGATATATTCAGGGAATTGGGGAGGATAGTGGAGGTGGAACTGGCCCCGGATCCCGCAATAGCTTTACTAGGGTACTCCAAAAAACTGCCCAAGTTGATACGCAGGCTTGTGCATATGGGACTGCTACTAGCGAAAAGGGTGGTGGCTCTATGCTGGATGAAGGGCCTGGTACCAACAGTAAAAAGATGGTCACATGAAATGCTATACTGCTGTACGCAGACGGAGAATTATAGTGAATTGCTTCCCCCTGTAGCAGACCTAAGAATTTTTGGGGACTGTACATGACATATAAACAAAGGGACACCGGGGAGGCGAGCGAAGCTAAAGAGGCGCACACAGGAGAAATATGCATGAGTGCTGGAGAGATGGTAGAGGGTTAAGACGACGGATATTGGGGTATGACACCCGACATTAGAAAATGGGAGCATCAGTCCTGGGAGATACTTATGAATGATGAGGGAAAGTGTCATGATGGTAGCAGACGGGTAGCGCTGATGGTACACGGGGTGATACACTGCGTTCCCACTCCTAGCAGTTCAGCAGAGCACTGGAATCGGAGGGAACTACCCCAAGGTTAAGCTAGAATACAACGGGGGAACATTGAGAGTGGATGAGAGAAATTATGGACACTCGTTCAGGATAGAGTAGAAAATGGTGGATGTCACTGCCTGCTCAAATTGGGTTGTTGGCTTAAATGCTGTGTAACCAAGAAATACATGGGCGTGTTTTACTGAAGGGACTGCGAAAGTGTGCCACATGGCAGTTGTGGGTTGATGTGTCTCCTCTGTTGAAAAAACCATCCTTAGACCCGGAATGTGCAAAAAACTATAGGCCCATTTCTTTGCTACCGTTCCCCTCAAAAATTGTGGAACGTACCGTTAGCACTGCTCTCTCTGCATATTTGGAACAAGCTAACGTACTGGAGGAGGCACAATTCGGCTTTCGACCAGCGCACGGGACAGAGTCAGTACTAGTGACGGTCATGGACGAGCTTCGGAGGCGGACAGACAGGGGTCAGGCAGTGGCATTGGTCCTGCTTGACCTGTCTGCTGCCTTCGATACTGTAGATCACAAACTCCTGCTGGATAGACTGAGTGGGGTCGGAGTGAGGAGTTGCACCTTACAGCGGTTCCGCTCCTTTCTGCAGGACAGACAGCAGGCGGTGTCTCTTCCCCCATTTCAGTCTGCTTTTTCTGATATACAGTATGGTGTGCCTCAGGGCTCAGTGATCAACCCTATTTTATTTAATGTCTGTTTAAGACCTCTAATTGATGTTATTAAATCACACAACATTAGCATAGTAAATTATGCAGATGATACTCAGTTGATCCTAACTATGGAGGGTGAGAACGCGACCTCTGGGGAGGTATTTCATGAGTGCCTTCGGGATACGGCTTCCTGGTTACGAATAAACTCATTGCAATTCAATGCTGGAAAGACAGAGGTGATGTACTGTGCAGCATCTAAGATTCCTCCCCCCTTTCCTGACAATTTCTGGCCTCCGGAAACGCCAACGGCAATACAGCCAGTGCAAACAGCTCGGAACTTGGGCTTTATATTTGACAGTGGACTTACGTTA
The DNA here is from genome assembly GCF_964261635.1 of Lissotriton helveticus. Classification (NCBI taxonomy): domain Eukaryota; kingdom Metazoa; phylum Chordata; class Amphibia; order Caudata; family Salamandridae; genus Lissotriton; species Lissotriton helveticus. The sequence continues at coordinate 1,069,886,097 of NC_136067.1, read as the reverse complement.
GAAGCCCAGGTAATTAAGACGACGGCCTCTTGTTTTGCAATTATCCGGTCTCTCCGAAAAAAAATTCCTCTACTCCCTTTTCAGGCTCCGGCTCAAGTTGCACGATGTACAATACTTAGCAGGCTCGATTACTGCAATGCCCTTCTGCTCAATTCTCCTGAATTTGTGCTGGATAGATTGCAGAGAATCCAGTCAGCAGCTGCCAAAGTAATACTGGGTCTTCCTAGAAGAGCTTCGGCATCTGCAGCCCTAGCAACATTCCATTGGCTCCCCTTGAGACAGAGAGTACAATTGAAATCTCTCTGTCTGGTATTTAACCCCTTGCACGCTGATGACGGAACCGCTCCGTCATCAGCTGCGGGTGCGCTGTGCTGATGACGGAGCGGTTCCGTCATGGCCCGCTCGCCGCTCATGCGCGGCGCGAATTCCGCGCCTGCGCTGAGCGTTCTATTGAGCGGGGCGGGCCATGACGGAACCGCTCCGTCATAAGCACAGCGCAACCGACGCTGGTGACGGAGCAGTTCCGTCACCAGCATGCGCCCGCCGCGTGGCCGCCCCGCCCCCTTAGCACTGCGGCGGAATAACCGCCGCAGTGAAGGGGTTAAAGCTATTCATGAGACCGGTCCCCTATCCCTGCGTAAAAAGTGTGGCTGGTACACTCCTTCTAGAAGTCTTTGCTCCTCTTCGGCAAGACTGGTGAGGATACCTAAATTTAGAAGAGTCAGAATTGGAGGTAGACTGTTTGAAGTTGCAGCGGCTAAGCTCTAGAATAGTCTGCCCTGTGAAATCAGACAAATTCAGGACCTACTCCCTTTCAGAAAAGCCATTAAGACCTGGCTATTTCCTACACTCTAAGGCAGCCATACTGTACACAGTCTCACTCCTTGAGCTGTTCAGCGCCAGGATGCCTGCTAGGCGATATTGCGCTTTATAAGTCCCATAAAATAAATAAATAAATAAGGGCCAGATGTAGGTAAAACTTATTTACCGATTCTTAATTACCGAATTTTACCGATTCGGTAATTAAGAATCGGTAAATAAGAAGTGGGGGTATGTAGGAACATCCAGATGTTCCATTTACCGAATCGTTAAGAATCGGTATTTACCGATTTGGTAAATACCGACCGGTAATGCTCCATTCATTCCTATGGGCTTTGAAGCCCATAGGAATGAATGGGGCATTACCGGTCGGTATTTACCGATTCGGTAAATACCGATTTTGACAAGGGTGCAGGGGGTGTCACTTTGACACCCTCTAGCACCCCCACAAAAGGTTCGGGGGCCATATGACAGGCAGACCTGCCCTAAGGGCAGGTCTGCCTGTCATATGGCACAGGTGTGCATGCACACATGTGCATGCACACCTGAATCGGTATTTTAACATCAAATACAATTTGATGGTAAAATACCGATTTTGTAGGCCTTGTGGGACTCAGAAGAGTCCCACCTACATATCAATTTTACCGATTCGGTAAATATACCGGTCGGTAAATTTACCGACCGGTATATTTACCGAATCGGTAAAATTACCGATTTTCCCTGTTTACCTGCCCCTACATATCAAATGCCAAATACCGGTCGGTAACGGCCGAATTCGGCCGTTACCGACCGGTAAAACCCTACCTACATCTGGCCCGTAATGTGTTATTATGCAATAAATCGATTAAAAAAAAGGTGTATAAGGGGTCAGGGTAGAGGTATCCTGACCTCATATTTGACATATAGAAGTGTTAGTAAGACAACCTATGTGTTAAAAATATTTTCTTTTCAATGACAATATTTATTAAGTCATCGTGACCGTCTGTGTGGCCACCTGTGTAACATCACAATGAATGAGGGTCATGGAAGCACCCACAGACTGACTCCTATTCACATGCACCCACTAATAAATCCTCTCACAGACTCAAGCACCCACTCAGAGACTCATACAGTCAGTCACAGGCCCATTCAGAGGCTCATGCACCCACTGACTGACCCACAGACAGGCTCAAGTATTCCCCTCATAGGCCCACAATGACTAATGCACCTACTCACAAGCCTACTCAGAGACTTCTGCCCCACCCACAAACCCTCACGTCTAACTTACTGATACACTCAGACAGTGATGCAGCTACTCACAGAGTCACTCATATTCACATACGTCCAGTGACAGAGTCACTCAGGGACTCATGCACTTTATCAGAGACCGACTCAGACCCATTCAGAGGGTCATTATCATAGACCCAGTCAGAGACCAATTCAGAAACTCGTTCACCCACTCAGACACTCACTGACACACTTGGGCACCCAGTGACAGATCTCATACATGTTGTGACAGACACATTGAGAGAGTGATAGATGTTGTTGTATACTTATTTAGATAGTAATGTATGTAGTTTGATGGTTAGAATTATTTATTTTAGCTATACATTTTGAATGTGCTGTTGGCTATTTATTGTCTGCTTTTTTGTGTATTCATGACGTATCTGCGATGATTGCGCTTTAAGAAATATATGTATAAAGAAAATTAACAATATTTTGGGCACTAGGGTGGCTCTGACAAGAACCATAAGACTGGATGAAGAGTTGTAGTTTCCTTGGAAACACCCTCTTGCCTTTATCTGTAAAGTGAACTCCATCACTTCTATAGATTCCATGCATGTCAAAACGCAGGTTGTTGTTGTAAATAGAGCCCATGTTATGGTCTCTGAAAAATGCAGAAACTGTTTTATTGACATGTTTCCTGACTTTGCTAATTTGTGGACAGAATTAATTAGACCACTTTCATTTCTACCTTTGGCGAATGTTGGAGTGTGAGGGATAAGAGTAATTGATTATGCAGAGGTGTCCTTCATTAGTATTGCCAGTCCTACCCCAGTCAATGTGCCTAGGTCATTGCCACCACAGTGCACCATCCTTAGGTTGGGGGTTGGGAATCCACTAAGCTTTAATCAAAGGCTGCATGATGACACTTTAACCCTCTCTGGCCAATCCATTTATTGTCACATTAGGCAAACCCAAGCGTCTGTCAATATCACTCTTTCTAGCAGCTGCTGTCGCCCAGAAAATATAGCTGTGGCTTGATTCACTGACAGAATATCGATGCAAAAAATATGTATTTAAAAATATAGATAACATTTTTTAAAATTTTATATATATTAAATAATAGAATTAACTTTAAAAAATAAAGTAAATTTAATATACATTTTAAAAAATATAACACATAAACTTAATCAAAAAAGTTACACATACATAATAAATATATATATGTATTCACTTTAAAAGAAATATTAAACTATTAATTTTCAAATTTATTTTATGATTATAAAATGATATAAACATTTACAAATATATATGTAAATGCTCAATTTCTTCTTGTCACATGAAAACTCCAGGACACTCAGTGGTGCTTCATAAGTTTATTGGCAAGGTTTGCTCAATACCAACCCGTTTCACCTCTCGGCTTTTTCACGGTATGATTATTGAAGCCATTATACCGTTTTACATACACAGCATCAGCAAAAGTAAAAAAGGACAATCACAGTGCTTAATTACAAATCATGTGTCACTTTGAACGCCATTTGTAAACGTTATACATTTCAAGTACTGAATCCATTGCAACTTATAAGTACAACTTTTTCAGGCAAAATTCAATGGTGCATTTGAAAAATGAATTAGCGAGAATAACAAATATTTCATATTCATGATTGCAAAATAACAAATCTTCCATTGACATATAAAATACTTTTGTCGGATGCCCCCATGTAATGAGGCACACCCACAATTAGCCACTCCTCATACGCTGTACATACTAGAAGTGTGTGAAGTTAGTTTACGATGTGTTTCCATGGAGCTCCCTAGTTCTATGTTCTGATTTACTCCATTCTTTAAATGGTTGAAAAAGCACGGAAGGCTAATTATTAAATTTACATGCAAGAGTGTACTTGAAGATATGAAGGTTTTATATGTGCATATTTGATCTGGTGATAGAGATTTTTTTTTGCATTCCCGGACTTGTCGTCCTATTTACTCCTTTTTAAAAGAAGACAAGCACACTCAAAATTGAAAGATGAACAAATGCGCTGTAGGTGCATATGAATGAATAACTTGTGAAAGCTGCCAGCTATGTATTAGATATACTTAGTGTAGCTGTTTCTAAATTATAAGGCAGGGAGCTATGCGTTTACAAGGCAAGACATGTACTCTGAAGTTTTAGTGAGCTATATGCAGTCCTAGAGACAAATGTGCCAAACTATACATTCACTCTGCCACCCAGACTGCATTCTGACATACCAGAAACAAAACAAGGGAACAACCGGGAACAAGCAAATAAGACCTCCATGCCCACTTGTATTCAACCTGTCTGATACACAACTAACCACGGAGGAAACAGAAGTGCTTAACAAAGGTCTCTCATTTGTCCCCACTACCAGACTGGACACCTTCAAACTACATGTTGAACTCGCTGAGTTTTTTAGGAAACTCAAATTAAAAGCATTTTTTGAGAAAAAAGACAATACCAACAACGATAGGGAAGATGCCCCTAATGAATCAGGCCTTAGACTAAAATCCACCTTTACCCCTCCACCGGGAAGTATTCCGGTAGAAATCCTGACATTCGAACAGGCAGTATACACAGAAGTGGAACAACTCCAACACAAAGAGACATTCAACAACCTTTCCAACAAAGACAGGAGCACCATTCAACGTCTACAAAATGACCCAACCCTTGTCATCAAGCCTGCGGACAAAGGAGGGGGCATAGTCCTCATGAATAAAACTGATTACGACCAGGAATGCAAGAGACTCCTTGGTGACACCAGGAATTACAAACGCCTCCACAGGGACCCAACTGAACAACTACAAAACACCATCAACCTTCTGGTCAAAAATGCCAAAGACAATGAAAAGATCTCCAAACAAGAGGCGGACTACCTATGCCCCAGAGATACAAAAACCCCGTATTTCTATATAGTCCCCAAAGTACACAAGGGCATCACCCCACCACCTGGTAGACCTATCGTGTCTGGAATCAAGTCACTACTTGAACCCCTGTCACGTTTTTGTGACTTCTTTCTCAACCCGTTGGTTCAAAAAACTCCTTCCTATATCAAGGACACCAAACACCTCCTAAGTGTAATCCAAGACATCAACTTTAACCCTAACTCTGAACTACTAGTAGGATTAGATATAGAGAGCCTTTACACCAGCCTGCCACAGGACGCTACGCTCAAGGTACTGCATGATGTCCTCATGGCAAGCTCCTGGGAATACAACACCCCCCGCAGTTTTATTTTGGACTGCGCAACTTTGGCCCTCAAAGAGAACTACTTCGAATACGAAGGAACCTACTACCTGCAGACCAATGGAACGTCCATAGGCAGCGTTTTTGCCCCCAGCGTGGCAGGGCTGTACGTGGCAAACTTTGAGCACACCTACATACAACAACCCACCAATCCGTTCTCAGCCAACATAAAAATGTGGCGTCGCTACATTGATGACATCCTCCTGATATGGGAAGGCAACCAAGAACAACTGGATAACTTCATGCTCTGGATCAACCACCAAGACTCCTTCTTACGCTTTACAAGCACCAGCAGTCCCACCGAACTAGCCTTCCTCGACTTGAACATCAAATCGCAGAATGGAGGTCTCATCACGACGACCTTCTACAAACCCACAGCAAGAAACTCCCTACTAAGGTTTGACAGCTTCCATCCCAGACACCTAAGGGAGAATTTACCTTACGGGCAATTTTTACGCATTAGACGTAATTGCAGCAACACCCAGGATTACAAGCTGCAAGCCAATGACCTAACAGACAAACTCAAGGAACGTGGCTATCCGTCAAGGATAATAAACAAAACTTGCAAAAGAGCTAGGAACCAGAACAGAGAGGCACTCTTGGAAACCTTTGAGAAACAACAGGAAGAACCCCCCTTGACCTGTGTGACTACCTACAACACGGCGTCCAACCAGGTAGCCAACATCATAAAACGGAACTGGAATATTATCAACTCTGGCAGCAGGAAGTGGGAAAAACCACGTTTTGCCTACAAAAGAGCTATCAACCTCAGAGACCAACTGGTAAAAACCAGACCCCGGCCAAACAAAAGTAGTAGTGACAACACCATACTAAACGCATGGGGCCTGCCTAGAGTCACTGGCCACCAACCCTGCAATAATTGTAGCGTGTGCAACCTGACATCGCCCTCCAAAACCTTGAACCTAGAACCTTGCAAGGTCTGGACACAACGGCAGTTCACAAACTGCAACTCCACAAACTTGGTGTACTTGATAACCTGCCGATGTGGCCTAAGATACATTGGCATGACCACCCGGAAAGTCCGGACAAGAATGACGGAACACAGGAGCACGATAAGATGTGGCAAAAACATTAGCAAGCTCACAGATCACTTTCTAACTCACAACCACACCCCCAATGACTTCTCCTGGACTGTCATCGAAAAATTTGACAACACCACAAATGAAAAACTTCTCCTTCAAAAGGAACAACGGTGGATATACCGCTTATCCACACATACCCATGGCCTCAACGATGCCATAACATGGAATTCTTTAACTGTGTAACCCCCACAAGCTGTGCATAACACCCCTCAATAAAGCGATATCGGTGCCACCGCTGTCCTTGCTCCTCTCTCTCTCTCCCCCCATGGGAGCCCCTCTCTGGGTGCATCCCTCATTGCGTCCCCCATGCACTTCGGTGCACTTATGAGAAATTACCACCGCAAGCAAATCACTTCTCATGGCTATCACTATATGAGTTTTAGGCCACGTCATGCTGATAACTCCATCATGACCCCACAACCATTGATTGGCACCACACAAACTCCGAGTGGCTCGCCCTCACTCCAGCCAACACTTAGACTTCATTTGACATCACTGCGCATGCGCGACACACCCCAGCATGCTCACTCAATCAGTCCCTGAACCAGCACTAACACGCATGCGCTGACTACTCGCCCATGCGCAATACCGCGCACTACTCCATAGCGCATGGGCGCTAAGACCAACAATGACATGGCGATCAGCGCGCACCCCTCCCTCTCTTTTTACCACACACAGGTGAAATCAACCAAATAGGAAGTACAAATAAGAGACCGGACGCCCCATTCCCCTCATAACGGGCGCCGCGGAAGGACGAATAGGTCCAAGGAGGAACCAGACCGAAATACTCGTGAGTAAATTAGAACCACTACAGCTACAGACAGGGTAAGCAACCACCTTTTTCCCTACAGGTTGGACATATGTTGAACAACTTTTTATCCCAACAGGGTCTCTTTCTCTGCCAGGCGACCCTTGAAGCTTGTTTACAAGATAAAACAGAGTGAGGACCCAGTATTATACTTACCTGTACCTCACCTTGTAAATACGCTCTTTAGCTCACCACCAAACACTATCGGTTTTGCTAAAACCCTCACCAGCTACATGCACGTGCCATGAGCTCACCATAGCCGATTATAGGTCGTACACCACCTTATAAGTCGGCATTTTGTGGTACAACAATATACCATACTGAAATGACTCTACCATGTACGTCTTGTCTTTGTCCTATGTGTTATATGTAGTCAAGCTTGAGGGAATCCCCTCTAACAGCTATAGCGCCTTAGTGAGCGCCACACATAGCCAAAAGACCAAACAACCACTTAAAATTAAGTTTATTTTGCACTTTTTCACATATCAAATGGTCCTGAGGAAAGCCAGCTTAAATTAACAAGGCACTGGCTGAAACATGTAGACCGCACTAGACGCTGGAGGTCATAACAAGCACTCCAATACGTCTTCTTGCCTTTTTATCCGCTAGCAGAGGCCCAGTTCATTAAAGATAAGCAACCCTCGGTGCTGGGACCTCCTGCATAGCTTTTAAAATCTCACCCCTCTCACTCTTTTCACCGCACACTCAGCAACATACCAGCTCCGCAGTCTCCTGGCGTTGGAGCACACCCGGGGCACAATCGGTGCCACTGTGGTGGGCCCGATGATGAAGCATGCCACCGACTAGGTCGGTGGGTGAGGGCTTTATAAGGAAAACAGTGTTTTTCCTTATTCCTTGTTGCATTCTTGACGTACCTACCTGAGTCTCCTATATCTTTCTAAACTAGCTAGTCCTTATTGATACATGCATATATAATCCAGGGGATTCGGCCTAGCCTATCTAGTCCTCTCTCTCTTATTGATCTAAGCATACCTAAATAGAAAACAGGCAGCCACCAAAACACCCAGTTAGATAATAAGAGAAGTACCTAAACATTCATATGTATCTAGGGCTAATGGAGGCAGGCTGCAAAAACGGCCCTGTAACAAAAACGGCCCCCAGGGGCCCAAAACCGGCCCCCACCCTAGCGGCGCACCGGGGGATCGCCCGGTGCCCGCAACGGCCAGTCCGGGCCTGTGTACCTTGCAGGAAAGTAGCCCTTGTATCAAATTTTGGACCTGGTATTCTTGAGGTTGTGCATGCATTTTTACCTTTACGCCAACCTTCACATTTAAAAGTCCTAGAGAATGGACAAACTATTTTTTGCAGCTAGGCCATAATGCAGGGTGCGATGTGCTTAAAATGTAACACATGCACTATTAAGTTTAGGTGAGCTACATGCACTTCTAGAGACATATGTGCCAAATTATACATCCACTCCACCACCCAGGCTTTAATCTGAGAGAGGTTAGTTGAAAAGTAGACAGTCACTAAAACACCCAAATGTACAGTAAGAGAAGGAACTAAGGGGCTCATTTACAAACCCCATGCGCCACTTTTGCATCACTTGTCCCATATTAAAAGTGACGCACAAGTGGCGCAAGGGGCTTGTAAATCTACCATTAAGTTTTCACTCACTCGGACAGGTAAAACTGATGTGTTTGTACCTAGTACCAATGGAGGTGCTTGCAGAGACACTTAAATAACCCAATATTCACTAATACACCCAGGAGCCAATCCATGCTGCCCCTTACAGACAGATATATAGAAGTGTACATGTCTGAAAGACAGGCAGTCATTTACCAACATACACATGAAATCAAAGTCTGAGATGGTAAGTGAGACACTCATGCTAAAGAACTGACACTTTAAAGTCTACTATGCAGAGAGGTGTACTTGCATTATGTCTCATGCTTGTATACTTGAGCTTATTTATGCAGTTTTAGTGCTAGGGTTGTTTTACCATTTAAAACTCCTATTCAAGGTGTAAACTGCTTCTGTACCACATTTAACTAACCAGTATGGGAGGCTGTAGCTAGGCCATAGCACACGGAGCCATGTGTTGAAAAGGTAAGACGTACTCTGAAGATTGATTGAGCTATATGCACTTTTAGAGACCCATGTGTCAAATTATACACCCACTCTGCCACCCAGACTTGAATCTGACATGCCTAACTAGAAAAGCAGTCAGACAGTAAAACAGCCATTGAGATAGTAAGGCATGTACCTAAACATTCACTCACACAGACAGGCAGAACTGATATGTGTCTAGCGCTAATAGAGGCAGTTGCACACACAGTTAAATAAACCAATACTCACTAACAGACCCAGGAAGCATTTCATGCATCTCCTTACAGACACATTTAGAGAAGCATACACGTAACAAGGAAAGGCAATAATTTAGTAAGAAACCTACATACACATGTAATCACAGCTCTTCCTAGGAAATAAAACACTCATTCAGATATCTGCTAAACAACTGACACTTTTACATCTACCATACAGAGAAGTAGCCCTTGCAACATATCTTGTGCCTGGTACATTTGTTCCCCTGCATGCAGTTTTACTTGTAAGCCAACCTTTATATTTAAAAGTCCTCATGTATAACTCACCACTGAGATAGGGTGGAGCTGGGCCATAGAGCAGGGTGCTCTGTGCATAAAAACTAAGACATGTACACTGATGTTTCAGTGACCTACATCCATTCCTAGAGGCCCATGTGCCCAATGTGCCCATGTGATCAAAGAGACCTGGCTGCTGACAGTCAAAGCATAACCTGTTGTTCAAGTACTTTTTCAACACTGAGTTCCCCTGCCTCTGCTTAACAGCGTTAGGGTGAGATCTGTCCTCCTCTGTTTTAGGGTTCTGGAGTACTGAGGGAGTCTCTGTAGTGGGCTTGCTACCTTTCTTTTTACGTTTGTGTGGGCCTAACCCCCCTTCTTGGGGTCTCTCCCTGGTGCTGATTGAAAACCCGGGTTCTCAACTACTCATCAGCTAACTCCCCCAGCTCTCTGGGGCTGGTCAGTTCAGAGTCCATTAAGTACTGGCAAAACGTGTTCTGTACACAATGAGTCAGGATGTGCTCCTTAAGAATTAAGTTATACAACCCTTCATGAGTACTTACTTTGTTACCTCCCATCCAGCTCTCTCATACCTTCACTTAGATGTCCACAAAGTCCAACCAAGACTGTGTGTTTACCTTCTGGATGTCCCTGAACTTTACCCTGTACAGTTCTGGGGTCAAACCAAATTTCTGAACTAGACATTTCCTTGTGTGTCGGTGGGGTCAAGAGACTATCCCTCCCAGCTACTGGAATCAATTCCCACAGCAGTGATCCCCAATACTTAGAGTGAACCCTTCTCATCTTAAGGGCCCTTTCAAATTCAGTCAGCCATTTGTCTATGGTGTCCCTTCTCCATACATGGGAACTATTCCCTTTGGAAATCTGGGAGCAAACCCACCACCCCGGGACATCGAAGCGTATTCCTCTTCATTGCTGCTCCATTTCTTCTTGCTTCTTCCCTTGCCAACTTCTTCTTTTGTGAATCCAGTGTCTCCTTCTCCAACGTTATGGATGCTAACTGAACCTCAAGCTGTCTCTCTGCTAGGGACAGCCCTGGTTCTTATTTGAGGGAGTCTTCCCTCGCTCCACTAGATGGAATTATAAATCTGGTACTGGAAGAAATGGAAAGGTTGACATCATCCACCTCCTGGAGGTGGTTGTTGGAGGGATCACTCTCCACTTCACTCTCTGGAACTGCTCAGGTCTTAAGGGATCATCCCTGCCATTCTAATCCTATTAGCAGTCGGTAGTCCCTAGCCCTACTCTGAACCCTCAGCTCAGCCTCTGTGAGTTTGGTCATGTTAGTTAGATCTAGCTTCATGATATCCCTAGTTTTGGGTCACAACAACTTCATAAATCAGAAATAGAACACATTGTATCAAAATCAAAAATATAAATTTAAAATTAGTTAAGTCAAAATTAAAAAAAGGTTTAATCAAAGTTTTGCTGATTTTTAAAGATCTTAACTTAATTTACTGTATGGTGTAATTGAAACATAAGGACTTATTCTCACCTCTGAAAACCACATGTTGGAAAGTGGACTACTAGTAGTGATAAGTTGTGACTTACCACTATTAATAAGGCCACAAACAATAAAAGGGTCATTCAAGGTCTCAATAAATTATTCCCTTTGTAGCCGCAAAGAGCAGGCAGGTGTAACTTAGGAGACAGGTGTGCAAAGCATTTAAAAACACTAACACATTAAATAAGTATGACACAACACACAATCAAAATCCAACTCCAATTTATAAAAACAGGTTATATTTTAGTGAACAAATAGACACCAAAGCAACAAAAATCCAATGTAGGGAACCAGGGAATTAAATGTTTCAAGAATAAACACTTTCTAGTGTTCAAAAACCTACAGTGCCAAATTGGGACATCTAAAGTTGAGGCCAACCACAATGGAGCCCTGGTCGGATACAGAAAGCAGGAGGCTTTAGTCATAATTTACCGCCAAATGCCTTCATAGGGGGAGGCAGAAAGTTTACTGGAAACCAGGGATTTTATGTCATTTTTTTGTGTGAGGAGGGGCCTCTGTGGCATGGGCCTGTGTCCCCCCACTGCCCCAGGACCAATTAGTATTTCTGCCCCCTGGGGGGTGGATGGAGGTGTTCAACCTCAATCTACCCCTTGGTGAGGGTAGAAAGCCAACTAGACACCATGTTTTTATTCATTGCATTATGTTTGGGTGAGGGGAGCAGCCCCAATGACTTGTGCCTGTTCTCCCTCTACCCCATGTCCAATTAGTCTTTCTTCCCCCCATGAGGGGGCGGATGGGGGTGTTCATCCCCAGTCTGCCCCTCAAGGGATAGATACCTTGTTTTGTTTTCATGGCATTATCTGTTCATAAGTGGAGCAGACCCAATGGCATAGGCCTGTGCTCCCCTCACCTTTGGACCAATTAGTCTTTCTGTCCCCGCAGGAGGCAGATAGGGGTGTTCAATCCCAATCTGCTGCCCCAGGGTGGCAGACAATACACTAGACAAGTAGGTTGCTTATATGGCAGCATGTCTATGGAGAGGAGAGGCTCCAATGACATAGGCCTATGCTCTCCCTCTGCCCCAGCCCTATTAGTCTTTCTATACCCCCAGGGGACTGTTGTGGGGTGTTTACCCCCAATCTTTCCTCTGGGGCAGAAAGTCCACTACACACCATGGGATAGTAGCTCTACTATTTTTATTTTGTGAGTGGGGAGTTGCCACCTCATGGGTGTGAGCCAGAGTTATCCAACTCTAAGCTCAGCAGTCTTTCAGCTCCCCCATGGGCAGGTGTGGGGAGTTTACTCCCATTCTGCTCCATGGGGGGTCAGAAAGCCCATTATATCCCAGGAAAAATATGGTTCGAAAAAAATAACATGTGAAGGGGCCACCCACCCAGGCTTCGGGCTTTACTGCCACCACAGGACAGTCCTTTTTGCCCATGTGGGTAGATTGGGGAAGTTTACCGCCAATCTGCCCCCAGGGGGCAAAAAACCTACTAAAACCTTAGATATTTTTTATGGTTGGGGAAATGTCCTCCAGCCCCAAAAACCCCAACAGTCTTTCTTCCCTCCTGGGGCATGGAGCATCCCCATGGAAATCATGAGGAAACTTTTCTTCTTTTATCTGTAGTTTTGACATACAGACCTCAGAGTAGAAGCAAACCCAAATGTCCTCCTACTTGCCCTAGGGAATATATGAACTACTCAGATGAATGCTCTGCCACTCTGGGAAAACAACTAAACCCGGTGACTCCTGGTTGGTGTGCCTTGCGTGGATCCCACTTAGTGTTCTTACCCACAATGTCGTGCAAACCTCAAACTTTCTCTAAAATCACACATTTGCCTCACATTACTGTGAAGCAAAGTTCTGAAATCTGTGTGGAATCAGCGTTTTCCAACCAACAGTGGTCCTCTATTTCTCCCAATAAAAAGGGTATTCCACTTGTGTGGCTGGGTCTAGCACCCTCAACACAAAAGGCCCCAAAACAGAACATAGAGAAATCGGCAATAGAGGTAGTGATGGTATTTGGGCCCAGGCTGCATGGCCATTAAGGGGAACCCTACCAAACACAGACATTTCTCAAAACTGGACACTCGGGGGAGTCTAGTTTTCAGAAATGCACAGGTTTGGTAGATTTCCCTGGGTACAGACTAAGCTAGTGCCCAAAACCTACAGTTTAGCAAATTGCAAAAAAAGGAGCCATTTTCAGTGGAAACAGTTGCATTTTTGGCCCTTTCTGGTGGAGGGGCCTAGGCCCACCTACATAAGTGAGGAAGCCATTTTTATCAGATCAGGTGAACTGGTGGAACAGCAAGAGGTAGAAAGAATGTTGCTCCCTGCAGAATCCAGAACTTTCTGTCACAGAAATGAGAGGAAAATGTGTGTTTTTAGCCAAATTTGAGGTTTGCAGGGGTATCTGGGTAAAAAAACAGATGAGAGACACAAGTCATGACACTCTGGACTCCCCGGTGTCTCTAGGTTTCAGAAATGTGCAGTTTTGGTGAGTTTCCTAGGTGCCAGCTGAGCTGGGGTCTGAAATCCACATCTAACCAAGTTGCAAAAAAGGGTTGGTTTTCAGTGGAAAGTTTATGCGTCCATGTTGCTTTTTGGGCCCTTTCCTGTCAATGGGGTTAGGCCCATCAACACAAGGAGGGTACTATTTATTTTATCTTGAGACATGTGGGACAACAATACTAGAAAAAGTGTTGTTACAAATTGGATGTCTCTTCATGTATGCCTTCCAAATATGAGCCAGTGAATAAGAAAGAAGACATTGTGAAAAATCCACTTTAAGGGCCGGATGTACGTAGCTTTTTTGAGTTCACAAACGCAGGATATGCAGAATCGGGCCACTTGCGACTGCAAAACCGCATTTTCATATGTACAAAACTCGATTTTGCGATTCTGTAACCTATTTTCTAATCGCAAAATGGGTTTGCTATTTGATATTATGAAGGGGTGTGTTTAGGGCATCCCTTCCTAATAGCGACTTGCAGTGGTATGTGTGATTGTTTTGCGACCAAAATGCGGTCGCAAAACATTCCCATTTTACTGCCAACTCCGAGTTGATGGTAACCTATTCTTAAATGGGAAGTGTTCCCCAAGGGGTCCCTTTCCCTTTGTGAATGTATGTAAAAACAATTTTTAGGAGCAGGCAGTGGTCCCATGCAAACTTTTAATTTTACATTTTGAAATGCATTGCATTTTCCTTTAAGGAAAATGGGCTGCATTTCTAAAAAAGGCCACCATCCCAGTGATTTTAGCGATCCCCAATGGGTTGCAAACCAAGACCTAACTCATGAATATTATTGAAATTGGTCTTTATGCGACCCACTAGAGATAGCAAAAAGTGTAAAAACACTCTTTGGTACACTACTGTTTGCGATTACGAAAAAGCAAATCGCAAAATGTAACTATTTGTAAATCTGAAACAATAAAGTTAGTACACTGAGCCCTGAATCACATGCTAGTATGGGTACCCAGAGATTCAGAGATGTACAAATAACCTCTGCTCCTAAACTCTGTATTGGGTGTGAATTTAGGAAAAACATAGGTTTCCTTCATACCCATTTTTTTACTTTGTTATTTTTCTTTATGAATTGTTTTATACTTGGAAAATAGTGAAATCCCTTTGTAAGGTGCGGCTCAGTTGTTGTCTACATACCTCAAGTTCTTGTGGAACCTACAGACCCTATATAACCCTGCAACCAAAAGCATCTATCGGACGTACTGGTATATTGCTTTTGTAAAACAGCCATGGTGACAAGAACTTACAGATAAAAACATTGTCACTAATCTCGGTTTTTTCTTGCTAATGTTGCATATTATTTTAATTTAACGGTTCGTTTCTTTTGGAAAACCTTAAGGAATCTACACAACTTACCTCTTGCTAAATTCAGAATGTTGTCTACTTTTTTAGAAATGTATAACATTTTAGCATCATCCACGGGTTTCACACCTGTTTTCAACACAAACTGAAAAAAATGTTGAAAGCACAAACATTAGTAAAAACGTTCTACCACTTAGAAAAATGGCAAAACTGTAGTGAAAAATATTTATTTATACAGCGTTTCATGTTTCTGAAAGCTGATAAGATGGTGATTTTAGCATGGAACTCCTTTAATTGGTCTTATTTTTAGGAGGGAACCAGACACTTTTTGGGGAAGCACTATTTTCCCATTTTCCCCCCAAAAACAAAATGCAGATATATTTTGGCTATTTTTTCAGTCCATTTCAAGGGAATCCACAAATCCTGAGTATTATAATCCTCATGATGTTGGGAACAAAAGGATACAAGTTAGGCATGGATTTCTTATGTGGAAGAAAGTTATGGATCTCTATGCGCACTGTACTCCAAATTGCCAAAAAGCGCTCTGCCCTGTTGGGGGAGGCTTAATCAGTTAAGGGGACACACTGTATAAATGCCTTTTTTCCAGGGATCATACAATGTTGCCAAAATATATCTTATTAGGCTGTGACGATACTAGACACCAGCAGACAAGTCTAGTAACATAGATTGTTGGGCAAGAAATGAAAAAGGCAATTATACCCTTTTCATTATACCCATTTTTTTTTTTGCAAAAGTATGTTCATCTGAAAGGTAGCCATCCTCTGGGTATTACTTCTGCTTTGCTCATTTTCAGCCGTTTGATATATAACTCAAACAAACCTAACTAAAAAAAAACTACTAAACCAATTTTGTGCTTAAAATAATTGCAAATCTCCTCTCAAAAAACGAATTATAGTGATTTCACACATCCCAATGCCCTGAAACTTAATTTTCCATTTACAAAAATCTAACGATATTACTCTTGTATGTGTTTGGTTCACCTGGAATGATTGTAACTTTTGGAAGTTGAACTTTTAATATAAGAAAGATTTGAACACTGATTCAATTATCTCATCAAGCAAGGAGTTCTTCTTGATTTGACTGTAACAGTTCAGCGAGAAAGGCTATTGCCCCAAAGTGAATGAAAAATAAGAAGTGACCATTGGCTGCATTAGAAGAGATTAAGGGAGCACCATGGGAGAATGGAGCTTTTTTCCCTGCTTGTCTCTAAGGAAAGAGGCAGTTTCTGCTCCTGCATCTTTCCAATGAACCACAGCACACCAGAAGGACATTAAGAGCTGGCAGCCATATTTTGCCTGTGTTTGGGGGTCGGGGTCAAGGGGGGAGGGGGGTTGGGGAGGGGGATTTGCTATGAGAGGGGCAAATGGTAGGATTTGGAGTTTTGTCTTATGACAAGCTATCTAAATTTGAATTAATGCAAAGGGTTGGTTGTGGTTATTTGCTGGAAATACTTTTTTTGGTATGGCTAATATTAGAATAGCATCCATAAATATATGCGGGCTTAATGACCCAACTAAATGGCGTCACGTAAGGGAAGATTTGCGATTCTTGCGGGCAGATGTTCTCTGCCTTCAAGAAACGCATATTGAAGCCAGCCGCCAAAAACTGCTGGAATTTGAGGGATTTCAACTTGTTTCTTGGACCCAACTTGAGGCTAAGACTAAAGGAGTTGCTATCTTAGTAAGACGGGGGAAGGCTAATATTATACGTTCTTCCGCTGACAGTTTGGGCCGTGGATAATTGTGCATGGTAATTTTCAGGGCAAAAATATCACACTTTGTACTATATATGGCCCAGTACTTGACGACCCAGAATTATATAAATGGCTTAGTCTAGAGTTGGTAGGGTGGCCATCCCCGTTCATTATCTGCGGGGATTTTAATATTATTATGGAGTGTGGACTTCTGAACCAACCAGGGACCACATATATTGGGAGAAAACCAAAACTTTATCGGGCTTTACAACACTTGATAGATTTGCATGGATTAATTGACGCTTGGGCTTTTTTTAACCAGGATGATCCTGGAATTATTTTTTTCTCTGCACCACATAAAATCTGCTCTAGGCTGGATTATTTTTTATTTCACCTGCTCTTACTCAAGGCTCTGGTATTACAAGTTTTCCGAGAGTAATGTCGGATCATAATCCGCTTTTGCTTAAGGTGAATACACAATCATGTAGGATTAGAACTGATCCTTGGACGTTTAACCGTGGTTTGCTTAATGAAAGGGAGTATATTGACTTCATGTCCCCTTGGATTATAAGGTTCCTGGATGAAAATATAGGTCGTACAGGCATCCAGAACGTTTGGGATACTTTGAAGGTGAGGATAAGGGGTGAAACAACACGGTATGGATGGGATGCTCAAAGGAAGGAAAAGGCCAATTCACAGAGATTATATAAAGAATTGGAAGAAGCAGAGCTGAACCTGTCCCGCTTCATACGGATTGGAGGGGACAGCGACCCAGCCCAAACACTGATTGTCTTAGCAAAATCAGCTATAACTGAACTTTCACAGGCTAAGGCAGCTAGTAAATTCATAGCCTGGAAATCTAAAATGTTCGAGAACAGTGAGAGAGCTGGGCACCTGTTAACTGCATGAATCAGGGAGAGGGAGACTGCCACACGTATTAAAAACATTCAGGATCCCGATGTTGGTCTTGTGTCTGAGGAGAGGGCCATAGCTCTTGCCTTCCAAAAGTTCTATCAAAAATATATAATGAAGACATTTGTGATAACGATGCACTTCAGGCGGAAATTCGAGAATATTTGACGGGGATTGGGGTGGACACATTATCCTCAGAAGAACGTGATTCACTAGATGCTGAAATTAGCATTGAGGAGCTTTGGCAGGCTATAGATTCTCTAACAGGGGGTAAAGCTGTTGACCCAGATTTTTTGCCGGGAGAATTTTATAAGGTATTCCGGCCTCAGCTTACCCCTGTCATGCTAGAATTGTTCCGGAGAGTTCAGGATGGAGAGGTTCCCCCTGAGCCTTGGCGAAAAGCCCGAATTATAACTTTTTAAAAAACAGATAAAAATCCAACCGATATGGGATCATACCGCCCAATCACGCGTATTAATAGTGATACTAAAATGTATGCCAAGATTCTCGCAAATAGGATTTCGGGGGTGATTAAGAAGCTAGTTTCTGTTCAACAACATGGTTTTGTGCCTGGGCGCGAAACAATAGATCATATTTGTCGTACAATCGCACTGTTTTATTTTACTAAGTTTTCGGGAGACCCTATGGCCTTAATTCTGCTAGATGCGGAGAAGGCCTTTGATAGGGTCTCCTGGCCTTTTTTATGGGCCGTACTGAGGCATTATGGTCTTGGAGAAAGAATCATAAGAGCGATTCAGAGTATGTATAAGCAACCAACGGCTCAAATCTCTGTTATGGGGATTCAGACGGGCATAATTAATATTTTAAGAGGCACACGGCAGGGCTGCCCCTGCTCCCCTTTATTGTTTGCAATTTATATAGATCCCTTAATTAAAAAATTTCTTTTGAATGATTTGATTCGGCCGGTGAGATCCAGGGGTGGTGATACCAAAATACTGGGGTATGCAGATGACCTTGCCATTTTGACAGATTCTCCTCAGTTTGCACTGCCGGAAATTCAAAACTTGACATCACAGTTTGGTAAACTGTCAGGCTATCATTTGAATGACTCCAAGACCCAAATTATCTGTAATAATAAAATCTTGCTGCTTGATTCTCGGGTCACTGATAAGGCAAAATACTTAGAAATATTGATAAGCTCTAATCCTGAGGAAATTGTGGAGATAAATCTTACACCAATGTTATGCAAGATCGAAAAGGATGCAAGTAAGATTAATAATCTCCAGCTAACTCTTATGGGTAGATGCAACGTCGTTAAAATTATTTTTTTACCAAAGATTCTGTACCTTTTATAGCTATTCCTGTATTGTTTGAACAAGTTTGGTTTAAAAAATTAGAACGTATAATTTCTTGGTTTGTCTGGGCTGGTAAACGCCCTAGACGAGCCTTTAAATATATGACGTTACCAAGAGAGAGGGGGGGCTGGTCTGTGCCAAACTTACAGTTTTATTACTGGGCAATCACCTTCAGGCACATTGCTGTGTTACTGGACTGTGCGGATTGAGAGGATCTTGAGATATCAATTTATAATCTTATTTACGGGGAAGAGCTGAAGGGGTTACTATTTAGGCATATAGACTTTGCATACTTTAAACGTGTGACGTTTAAGGTTTTATTAGCTGCTTTCAAAGTTTGGACACCTGTGCGGAAACTATATAATATAGGAAGAATACATATTTATACTCCAGTAATGGGAAATGCTATTCTGCCAGCAATTTTTGCGGATGGGTATTTTAGAGAATGGACTGTACAAGGAGTTACTATGCTAGGGGATCTGGTTTCAGATAATGGGGTACGGACTTTTGATTACATAAGACAGAAATTTGGTATTAGTAATCAGCATTTTTTTAAGTTTTTACAGATTCGCGATTTTGTTTCTAAGAAAACTGTTAGCTGGATCTCTATTCCACTAGTTGAGGTTTTCAGGGGCGGGCATTCCACTATATCTATGATTTACAAAATGGTAAATGAAAGGAGGAGTGATGATCTACCTAAACATTTTAGCCGCTGGCAGACCGGATTACATGCTGGGCAGGAGGTCTGCGAAGAGTCATTATGGCTTAGTCACACTGCCACCATATCCGCCAACCTTCAGGACCAATGTTTTAAAACTTGGCTCAATCTGTATATAACCCCACATCGTATACAACAATGGGGTGGGATTACGGGAGTCAACTGCCCTAGGTGTGGGAAGTTTGCGGTTGACAGCATCCATATGTTTTCCTCCTGCCCTTTCCGGCGGAACAGAACAATTAGGAATTATCTGGTCCATACCTTTAAAGAGAAAACTCGAACCAATAGAAGTACCATCAATAATACTCCACTTCCAGTCGGGAATTTTACTTGCAATATGTGCTCAAATTGCACATCCCTAATGAAAGGCAAGTCAGTAACATATAACGGTGTAGAGCACAACATAAAAAATTTTGTGAATTGCAAAACGAAAAATCTTATCTACATGGTTAAATGCCCCTGCGACAAAGCTTACATAGGGGAAACTGCAAGAGAAATCAAAACAAGAATAACGGAACACAAGTCCGCCATTAGAACTAACAAAAAATCTGCCCCTCTCGTTGAACATTGGATAACACACAACTATAGAGTAGAAGATCTAAAATGGTGTGTAATAGAAGTCATTTCCCATAACACCAGAGGCGGCAACATGGACAACAAACGAAAGAAAAGAGAGCAGTTTTACATGTCTCTCTTCAATACCTTCCGTACTGGATTAAATAATAGAGAGGAATGGGAGAGACTGGTCTTATAAATTAGAAAAAATATACAGAAAAATACACAGTGAAGGAGATAATGGGTAAGGTCACAGGACCCTCACTCTGTCCCTGTGCTTTCTTATTCCATGTATATAGTGTACGGGAACTTTGAGATACAGTTTACAGGATTCACATAAGAATTCCATAGAAAGTACCAACTGTGCTTATGTAAAAATGTTATTTCCAGTATGCACCTATATAGGTAAAATACAGATCCTGGATATACAGTTCTTAATAGATGTATAACTTCGTTCTTCTGTTATTTCATGTAAAAATGTTTTTTGCATTATTGACGTATGACACTGATAAAGCGGCCCTAAATGGTTAATCCATTCAATGTACATAAAATAATGTGTATTACTCAACAATGTGGTTAAGCTAAACAACCGAAAACAAGGGGTGAATGTAAAACAATTGAATATATGATGATAATATAACGAAAAACAATAGAAATATGTCAAAATATATAGGCCTTTGATATAGGAATGGTGAATGATATTCTGAACTTGCATAATATGGTTCTAGAGAATTCAATGTAAAAACACAGCAAAAGTTGTAGATTATGTGTGTATTATTGCTGGACCAGCACTCGATATTTCATGATGTGTGCGGATCCCTCAGAAATGGTATTGCATTGTACCCGTTCCAAGATGGCGGCCGTTATAAATGCGGCGTCAATATCAAATAATACCGCTATATTCTTAAGTTGCATAATAGGGCTCTAAAGAATTTAATGGAAAACACGACAAAAGTTGGAGAGTATGTGTATTATTTCCCGATCTGCACTCGATACTGTCGTGGGTGCGGATCCCTCAAAAATGGTATTGTATTGTACCCGTTCCAAGATGGTGGCCGTTATAAAAGCGGCATCAATATTAATAATACTGCTATTTCATTGCGATACACAAAGATTGATTTTAAACATAACTCCAATTTAAGTTTAAGAAATATCGCGTGGTTTAATCACTTTAATTTCAAAATCGATAAAGTCCCTGTTTTTTTACAAAATATTCTGTTATTCGGAAGAACGCTGTATTATGGCGTCCGAATACGATCCCGTGTGAAACTCTTTTTTCGTTCTTTGAATAGTTGGGCGATATTAAAATCATTATGATTGTAGATAGAACGGCTTTTCTTTAAACAGCCATATTACTTCCGGGTTGAGCCCGACACACCGGACATAAAAAGGGCGCTCCATAACAAGAGCGTCACTCTTCGAATCTACATGAAGACGCTAACACGGAGGAGAAGGGAGGCCACATTGGAGATATAAGGTGAGATACTGGCACAAAACGAGTGGACCCGTTTTAGTTTTAGTTTAAATTGTCCTGATAGGTAAACCCTTTAAATAATACCCTTAAGAGAACGAGCAGTCTTGGAAGTTCTTCCCATTAGTACAAGACTGTAGTTTGTCCACTCTGGGGTTTTATATGCATACAGAACATGCCTTAGTTTAATGAAGTGGGGGTAATCTTCAAATAACTGTGCCTGATAGCATGGACATAAGTTTGCCCTCATTGTAAATTTTCAAATTAAGAAACTTTAAAAATATATAGCAATACAGTACGAATCTATGTATTATTAGCACAACTGTGAACTTGAAGTGAAATCTACCTTAGAAAACGGTTGTTGTTAATACACTTATAGATATTTGAACCGTGGATGAAAGAAATCCTGAAAGTGGGGCCGCGTACCATATAACTTCCGCGGACGTCCATAACATATCGGCAAAAATCACAACAAGGTTAGTAACCTGGTTCTTGAGTTATAAGGATCACCTAAACCGGCTGTCCTCTAATTAATAATAGAATTAATTAAAGACTTCAGGGAAATACATTTCAGCTTGGATATTTATACACTTCCAGGTTTAAAGACAATAAGAAGCTCCGCCCTGGCTGATGGTGGCTCCTCCGTGTACATATAACACAGAGTTGCTTATATTATGAGGTAATATTGATAATTGTTCATGAACTCAATAGTCTAAGACAATATCTTTTTTTACCTGTTACTCAATTGAGTTTTTGTTGTTTATTATCAGTATAGCTCAAGGAAATTGAAATACCTGAGCATCACGCATATACGAGTGGAACTATTTTGAAATGCATCAATTTTATAATGCAGGTATGATGAATATGTTATCTCAAAAAGCCTAACAAAAAGTGCATCCTAATATCAAAGAAAGTGATGTAGAAAAATTAAACACAGTTCCTAGAGGGATATTGTCCCGGATATAATGCTAAGCCAGCTATAGGATCTCTTATCTGAGCTCCCCTATGCAAGAAAATTCTACGTTGTTCGAATGAAGTGGTCTGGTAGATCTAAGGGGGATAACAATAAGTAGTGGTAATACTAGGTTAAAATGATGAACTTGTAAAAAAAGAAATACTAAAAACGCTTTCATTTATTTTTAGAAATAATGGAGTCAAATGTTGTAAAGTCCTGAAGAAGGTGTGAAAAAAGAAAAAGCACCGAAACGCTGCGTCGACTGTTTTATTAATCTTTGACTTTTTTATGTGAGATTGTACAACCATGTTATGTGGTTTTTTAACTTTTCTTAAAATTGTGATAATGTGTTAGATTGTAACCCAATTGGGAGGTAATAAATCCTCATCATTTTTTAATGACAAAAAAACCTTTTCTCGTTTGGTATACTTGAGTGCGTTTGTAAGTTCATGAAGTTGTAATATAGTGTTCCACCTAGTAGGTATACCTGCCCCTATAGAGAATGGTATAGATTACTATCCCTCTTAAACCAGACCACCTCCACAAGCACCAAAACCAGTGAGAGGGGATTTCCAAATTTCTCTATTGTTTTGCTTCCTCCTGCCCTAGCCATATTCCATTGTTAAATAAAGTCAAACAACATTTGGAGCAAGTGTTTGGTTATATGGTACAACTCTCATCTCAGGCTGTTATACTGGGGTAGCGGATGTGAATATGACGTTATCAGAGCGGAAGTTATTTTATATTTCAATGGCAACGCTGAGATAATGTTTAGCAACAGTTTGGTTAGATCCTGCCCCTCCGCTAGAACATGAATGATTCAGTAAATTTCTAAATGTTGGGAAGTGGGAGCTTTTGGTTTTTAAGAGGAGAGGCTAAGGGATCGTAGAGATGGAGAATTAGTATGGGAACCCGTAATTAATTGGCTGGATCGTGCAAATCAATGATTTTTGAAGTAGGATGGCAGCTCATATGTATTGTATATATTGTATATAATGTGATATAATGTGATTAACTTACCTCGATAATGGTTTTCTGTTTAATGGTATCTTCATCTTTATTTCTTTATTCTTTATTCTTTTTTCATTTATTTGTCCTGCCTACTTTCTACTTTCTTTTTCTTTTCTTCCTCCTGTAGCAACCCCTGGGGGGGTGGGATAGGGGGGGTTCGGGGGTAAAACTTGTAAAAATGTGAGTAATGACATAGATGAAATGTTTTGTGGTACTTTTCTTTTTGATTTCTGTTTGGATGATTGACTCTAATGTCATGATACTCTCTAAATAAATAATTTTAAAAAAAAGAGCTGGCAGCACAGATTTCTGCCTTTTCAGGCTTGTAGCAAAAGCAATACCTCTTCATCTGTATTCTTGGTTGCACTCCTTACACTTGAGATCCTTCTACCCTCTGGCAGAACATATTCCTTAGCTGAAAATCAAAACTCCCCCAAGATGGCCTCCGTTACCCAAGCACCACCACAAAAGGGAAATACACCACATTACATCCTGTTTTTTTCTTTCTGGCGGTAGGAACACTGTGCTGAAAAACGGCTGTCAGGTGTGTTTCTTTCATCCTGTCTTTGGTAACCGTTCTATGATCTTCTGTCACGATAAAAGATTTCTGCTCATACTACTCTGTTTTTTAACGTGCAGGGCTTAAAGTGTCTCCATGGACTCACGCAGAGGTCCTTTTTCAGAGCCTTTTTACTAGTGCGTACCTTCTCTCCCGCTAAGCGAGGAGTTCTGGCAGTGCGGCTATTGTGTTTTTCATTTTGAAGAGACTGTAACACCATGCTTTTGTGGGCGGGACATCAATGTCTTTGCATGAACTCGCAAAGTGCTCCGTTTTGAGGGCGTCTGTTCTCCAGAACTTCGGGCGTAAATTGGGCCACAAGGCTTCTGCTGTAGACTTCCTGCCACCGACCTCACAGGAACTCGTGATATTTGGTGTCTTAACAACCAACAGAGAATAGGAATTTTTTAGTTTGTTTCCCTTTGGGATTTTGGCATTCTGACAGGTCAGAGTGGCAAACGTTGTTCCTTTCCTGTAAAATATGGAGGCTTCCTTAGAGGAGGCTAGGCGATCATAGCCATATTTGTATTCTTTCAAGGCTATAATTGAGACTGCAGTGGAAGCTGATTTCATGGCTTGTGACTGGCAGCCTCCTCCAAAAGTACAGAGGCAAGAGGAGAGTGCAAACCATGAAAAGGACAACAGAGAGGGGCTGTATATACAGGGGTCTGACCTGGCAGATCTTTGCAACATGTCAGAGATAATTTAAGCTTCCCTTCAATGGTCCCTTCAGCCGATGAGTACGACATTTTGGCTAAGTATCAGCGTGTTAAGCCTGAGACTGTACCCTTACGTAATGCTATCAGGAGTGCCTTGTCCCATGAGTGGAAAAAAGTTGACATGACATATTTTCCCAGGTTTATTTCACATCTGTACCCTGTTGCTAAGTTTGCTAATGAGTTCCCAGGAGTGGTGAAAGAGGCCAATCTGATGGCCAGTTTATCGACCCAGGGTAATGTGGTGTCAGAGGATGCCTCTCCTCCAGACGCAGTGGAAAACAAACTGGAGGGCGCAGTTAAATGTTGTTATGTGACTACCGATATTACCATTCGTGCCAATACCTACACTACATAGACTGTACAATCCCTTCTTAAGGATTTCCAGGCCTTGGCTGACCACATGGCGGAAGGGTCACATTGTTCCTCACTTTTGTTGCTCATGGAGCAACAGGTATTTTTTCTTTCGGATCTGTTGTTTGACAATTTTTGTGCCTCTGCAGCTGCCTCTGGAGCTGCAGTTGCTGCCCGGAGACATTTGTGGATGCGTTCCTGGAAGGCTGACATAGTGCAGAAAGACATTGTTATACAATTTTCATTTGAGGGCTCCGATTTTTTTGGTCAACAACTAGAGGATCTGATCAAGAAGTCGCTGGAAAATAGGAAGTTGATGACTCCTTCTCACCCATTTCCTATGGGCCAAGGCTTTGTGTATAATAAGGCGTTTCTACTGGGATTCTCTGTCACGTTTGAGATGCCCATCTACTCCCACTATTTCTAAATAGATTAAGTCCACTATCATGGGAGCCGATCAGGTCTCTGGGTTAGCCTCTCCTTCTCAGGTTCAGGAGTGGTCCACCAGGGGTGTTTCAACTTTTTGGATGCCGTTTAATGGTGCATCCCTAAAGGATGTCCGTGCTGCGGCTACCTGGAAGTCTCCTATTTTATTCTATTCTATTCTCCTACATTTCTAGAGTACATGGCAACCCAGAAGGGCTTCCCAGCGCTAACTAGTCACAGGACAACTGTTATACTGAACCTACTTGAACAATCTAGTCTTTAACAGTTACCTAAATGTCAGTTCTGATTACGTTATTCTCTTTTGTAATAGGAGAGTTCCAAAGTCTTGGAGAAATATAGGCAAAGGAGCGGCCACCAGATCTGGCTCTCTTGATGCTACGGACTGTGAGTAACATCTGGTTAGTGGACAGTAGCAACCTTAATGAATTGTATGGGGTAACAAGGCCCTGGATCAATTCAGAGCCTTTATTGTAGATCACTTTTTGTACAAGGCATAAAGTCTTAAATTGAACTCTCTTGTCCACTGGGAGCCAGGGCAGGGCTGCCATCGCTGTCCTTGCTGATTCGTGTTATTTTTAAAAGAATGCGTGGTGCAGCATTTTGTATGACCTGCATTCTTTTCATGACTGACTTCGGTCTTCCAAGATACAGGGAGTTGCCATAGTCAAGGCAGGAAATTACCAGGCCTTGTACCACCACTCTATATTTTAGGTCTGGTAGTCATCTCAGAAGTCTTCTTAGGGTGCGGAAAAGGCCAAAACAGGTGGATGCTAGCTTCTTGACCTGGTTTTCCATTGTCAGTTTTTCATCAAGCCAAATACCTAAGCTTTTTATCTCTTTTTTAGGGGTCAGTTGACTACCTAGAGCAGTTGGCTATTTTATTTCCATCCAACTGGTGGGAATATTACCCATTATCATCACCTCTGTCTTATCTCCATTAGATTTTAAACTATTTGTTGCCATCCAGTCCACTACATGTTTAAGACATGAGTTGAGGAGGTCTTTCCTGTTTTATCTGACAGACTCATAATAGTTTGTGTGTCATCCACATAGGAGATTGAAGTAATACCATGAGATTTTATCATCTCTGCCAGAGGGGCGACATACAAATTGAAAAGAGTAGGGCTAACGAATGAGCCTTGTGAAACACCGCATTTGATGAGAGAATATTAGACTGCTTATCCTCTAATGGTACTTAGAAGGTGCGGTTATGAAGAAAATAGGTAAGCCATTTCAGAGCTGTGTCCCCAATTCCTGCTTCAGCTATCCTTTTGATTAGTGTTGGGTGTGATACTGTGCGAACGGAACACATGTCAAGTCCTCACATATTTCTCTCTCACTATCGGCTACAGTTGGGTGGGAACTTTTCGGCAGCTTTTGGAAGCAGGGTGCTGTCAGCAGTTTCTGATGCTTGACCTGTTTTGTGTTTGTTTTAATTCCTTTGTATTGTGTAATATACTCCACAAATTATTGCAATGTAAATGTTTTGTTGTTTTGCTGTGGTGGCGAGAAATCCTCCCTTTTTTGGCTTGGGTAGTGTCTCAAGCATGGAGACCGCATCCAGTAAGACGGATGAGGAGGTAATGCCCCAGTTACTTACTGGTAATCTTCATTACTCGGAGTCCTGGTCTTTCTTGTTGCAGTCCTAATTCCACCCCCTCCACTCCCACCCACCCTAAGCGTAGGGTGTTGTTGAAGTTCTGGTTATTTGTATTTTTGGGTGGTATGTACAGGAAGTGACATGGTGTGTTTCCCTTTTGTGGTAGTTCCTGGGTAACAGCGGCCATCTTGGGGGGAACTTTTCAGCTAGGGAATATGTTCCACCGGAGGGTAGAAGAATATCAAGTGTGAGGACTGCTCCCAGGACTCAGAGTAATGAAGATTACCAGTAAGTAACTGGGGAATTATCCTGCACAGGTAGAATTCTAATTGGCTAGCCAGCTCCAACGTTCCACCCACTGTGCTGATGTAGTTGAGGTAAATCGAACTTGAGTTCATGTTGATAACATCTAATGCTAACAATTTGTTATTTATTTTATTTATTTGGTGTATTTATAGATGGTGGGCCTACCCATGAAGAGCAGAGGAGTGCAGTACATAACAATCAGGAACAATAAAAAGAAAATATGCAATACAAATGTATGTAGTACCACTGGGACAGTAGGAACTCATTAAATAGAACAAGCTGTAGAAAAAAACAAAGGCGCAGACCCTCATGGATAACATGAAAAGGGCCAGGCAGAGTGTGGTCTTCCTAGAGGTCAAAACATGGAGAGAAAATTGTGAGCCATTCTGGGAAATTTAACAACCTGATTAAGAGCATTGCCTTGGGTAGGATGAGGTTGAAGGTCCAATATGTAGAGAAGAAGACAGTGAAAGTAAGGGTGAGAGCTGCATTCAAGAAATGGAAAATTGGTAGAAATAACAGGAAAATGGAGACCAGATGGCACATTGTGTCATGTGGGAAAAAGGAGAGACCACAGACCACGACCGCAATACCCTGGCAGATAAAAACAGGATGGACAAGGCCAGATCAGAAACGCACAGCAGGATAATGAAAAAGGAATATCGTACCTAAAGGAGACGAGAGAGGCACAGAGAATAAAAACTTGCTACATAGGATAATAACAAAACACCAGAGCTCATTTACTGATGGCTAGCAAGAAGAAGATTAGAACAAGAGACTTTATAGATGACTTTCAATTATTGTATATGAAGAATCAATAGCAAAAGTTCTCTGAGAAAGAAGGTATGGAGTTTGCAGAGGCATATGGTACCATCAATAATTGAATAATGGTGTCCATCTCCCTTGGGCTTTGAATGGAATGTTTGTGCGACTGTAAGAAAAGGCTGAGATTACTTAGAAGTAGGTGGGTACAGAGGGTCATAATGGAATTATGGGAACACCACCATCTGTACAATGCGAAGCATAGGCTGATATACCACTGTTCATAGTCGGACGGAGCACCATTAACAAATTACATTGAAATGATGCATGTTGGTTAACATATTCAATTTGGACATCTCTGTGAGAGGATGCAGAGGAATGCAGGATTCAACCTTACAGGTGTGAAGTAGAGATTTACAATCTGCCCAAAACAAAACTGTGGTATTTGCATTGACGGTGTTGTGCCATGTGTGACACTTCTCCATATGGTAGACCAGAGAGCGTGGTGTGGAATACAGAATGCGGAGTGTAGATTGGGAATGTCTGAAAGGGTATGGCAAAAGAAGTAAAATATTTAGACTGCTGGTTGATGGTGACCTGTATTGTATCACCCTGTTCTGCTCTTCTTGCTGCATACTGCTAAACTCAGATAAGCCAAAGAGTGAGACTAGATTGCCTTTCTCCTCCTTGATGTTGAAAATATTAAAACAGGAGAGGGAGTCAGATAGCTATGTGAGAAAGAAACAGCTCCTGCAATATAGGAGAATGAGGGAGTGTCATGGGAAACTGGCACCTTGTTTCCAACATGTGTTTATGGTATGAGACAGTTTCTGCTCCTGCCTCTCTCCGAGGAGTCCCAGAACACCAGAGGTACCTTGGGAGCAAGCTGGCAGCACATAATGTTGCCTTTGCAGGCTTGTAACAACAGCAGCAGCCTGCAAAGGGAGAATTCTGATTGGCTGGCCGACTCCAGTGTTCCATCCAGTGTGCTAATGTAGCTGAGGTAAAATCAAGATTGATTTTATATTGATAACATCCAATGCTAACAGATTGTCCTTTATTTGTTTTGTTTTTAATTTTAATTAATCAATTTTACAGTGTACAGCATTCAGTTAATATTATATTGCACTATGTTATCATAACCTTTACACACATTTCCTGATTCACATGTCAGTTTATATTTGTTACATTATCCCAAAGACTGTCAGTCCACATTTGTGTATCACGACTTCGGCGGTTAATTAGCTTCCTGCATTGGTCCTTGCCCCCTCTCAGATATCAAAGTGAGCAGTAACAGCTCAACATATGTTATGAGTTGATCCCTGCAGTGGGTCATATCGTGGAGCCATTCCTTGAATTTGGAGGCTTGCCTTCTTACCCATCTGCATGCCACCAGTCTTTTTGCTAGCAATAGCCCTAATGATCTAAGCTTTCTATCCGGTGCATCTATCTCGTCTGTGTAGCTTAGCAAGGCATTTACAGGATCTGAGACTATTTGTTGTTCAGACATAAGTGACAGAGCAGTGAACACCTCCAACCAGAACTGGTGTATAGTCCTGCATTCCCAAGTTATGTGTAGGAAGCCGGCCCCTTCTCTCGAGCAGCATGCTCATATGTTGTCTTGTCACAACTGATAAACAGCTTAACTAGGCTGCAATAAATCCTTTGTACATATTTATAGGGTATGATCCTAAGGCGGCTACTAGCTGTAATGCTTCTGTTTGACTACAGCAGTATGTCCACTGCTTATCTGTTAGCGGGGAGTCTAACTTGGAGTCCCATCCCGCCCATGCTCCTCTTGTTTCTGCTTGATATAAATGGGGCACTGTATGGATAGGCCTCGGATCTTGTAGTAGTATATGCAGCGTGTTTAATGTAGGGAGTTCCTTTGGGAACATAGGTGAAGCTGTTTTAACATCCTGTCTAATCCTTATATACAGAAACGCCTCAAGAGGGGTGTATGGCTTGTTGTGGAAGAACTGTGTGCGATCTTTAAACACACCATCCTGATAAAGATCACCCCCTTCCGTGACCCCTCTACTATGTAACAAGGATCTGCAGACTGCTTCATGCGTAACTGGGATATGTTGTTGGTACGGCAAGGGCATCAACGGGGAGTAGAGTAATGGCTTATGTAACTGCTTCTTTAGTTTTTCTAAAGCTGAACCTGTATAACCCACAGTTGTGAGCGAGTGTCCAGTTCGGGGAGGCCTAGCCCCAAAGAATGCTGTTGTGGGCAGCGGAGTCATGTAGCCCTTTTCAATTGCTAAATGCAGCATAAACTGTGGCGGTTGGAACCAATATACGCAAAGAGCGCCTGTGAACAGAGGTAATAGAGCTCCATATCTGGAGCTTCAAAACCACCTTTACTGAAGCGCTGTGTTAACGTAGTCCATCGTACTCTGAGTTGTTTGCCCCCCCACGTAAGTTTTGTTAATTTTGTCTGCAGCGTGCAGAAGAACGGACACCACAGCGAGTAATGTATGTTTATCAATAAGTAAAGCAGCTTCGGCAAAACAACAATAATAATTAAAGAGATTCATCCTGCGAGGTTCAGCGGAAGAGTAATCCAGCGTGCAACTGAGTCCATGATTTTGTCCATTGCGTGCCATAGTTGGCCCTCACGGTCGTTTCTCTGTCTCTAGTTATAGTTATCACTGCGTATCTAAACTCCGAGTCACACCAATAAAGAGGGCAGTCTGAGGAGAATTGATTTGTGTTTGGAGTGAGTGGAAGCATCTGGGACTTATCCCAGTTAATGGTGTCTCCAGATAACCTCAGAAAATGTATAAACTAACGAAAAATGGGATTTAACCTTATATGCGGCACACAGAGGTATAGTGTGATATCGTCCGCATACATGTACACCAGCAGGTGCCATTCTGGGCATTCCAACGCATTCTCCCTATGGTGTTGCCGAAGCTTTGCCGCTAAGGTCTCAAGCCCAAGGGCAAATAATAAGGGCGATAGCGGACATCCTTGTCTCGTTCCCCGTGATATTGCTATGGGAGAAAAGCAGCAACCATTAATTTGAACAATCATTGCAGTTTATTGTATAGTATGGCAACCCATGATATAAAAGAGGGGGGAATTCCATTTGTTGCAGCACTGCAAACAGGTAGCCCCACTCCAGGGAGTCAAATGCCTTGGTCTACAAAAATCACCACTGCATCGAGCTCGGGATATATATCTTGTATTACTGAGAAGAGGGTGCGCAGGTTATGAGAGTCAGCCCTCACTGGCACAAATCCCGATTGATCCAGCAGGATCACTTTGTCTATCAGCAGACCAAGCATGGTGGCCAGAAGTCTGGACAGTATTTTTGCATCGCAATTTATCAGGGATAGGAGTCTATATGTCTCACAACTGGTTGCTTATTTGCCTGGCTTCAGGAGGGAGATGATCATTGTTTCGCGCATTGTGGGTAGCATATGCCTATCTTGTTAGCTTCTGTGTACACCTTTTTCAGTATGGGCACTAGAGTGTCTATATAACATTTATAAAAATCTGATGGTAGTCCATCCGGGCCTGGGGCTTTTCCCGAGCTGAGATGCCTTATAGCTGCCCGTATTTTGTCCTCCTCTATGTCCACTGCTAGGAACGCCCTGTAGGCCCCTTCCATTCATGCTAGTGTGGTATCTTAAAAATATGTGTTCGCGCTTCAGCTCAGTAATATATATTCTTGTGCTTTGATTTCGGAGAAAAACATTCGCACCTTCCCATTCAGGATAACCTTGAGCCGGGTGGGGAATAACAAGAATGCCTCACAGCCCCTTCCCCGAAAGGGAGTTATCAGCTGCCAGAGTCTCCATCTCCGCTCGACCGTGGTGTGGCAAACATCAGGCCTAGCGAAGAAAGTATGACCCTCATAAGACCGTTTCGAGTCTGGTCTCGCTCGATCTAGTATGGCCTGTCTTAAAAGAAAGTTTCCGGGATAGATTAAGATTGCTCTGGGTCGCTCGCCTTGACTGGGTGCGTTGGTCCTCCGAGTCATTGGAAAGCGATGTGCTTGCTAAACCTTCATCTACCAGTTCCAGTGGGCAAGATCGGAAAGGCACCTTTCAACAAAGAAACAACAAAAGACATAATGTTTTCCCCTTCCACATTTTCTGCCAGACCTAATAACATTACGTTGTTTCAGCGTTGCTATTTTCATAGAC
The DNA here is from genome assembly GCF_964261635.1 of Lissotriton helveticus. Taxonomy (NCBI): domain Eukaryota; kingdom Metazoa; phylum Chordata; class Amphibia; order Caudata; family Salamandridae; genus Lissotriton; species Lissotriton helveticus. The sequence continues at coordinate 1,069,853,469 of NC_136067.1, read as the reverse complement.
TTCGAGCTTTCAGCACGTATCCAGGGATTGCTTTTCCTGTGATTCCTTTAATACCTGAAGCTTGCCAACTTCCACCTCCAAGGCAACTGTTCTCTCTTCCACATGGGTTACTCTTTCAGCTATATCAGTGCACAACTTGTTAACTTTGCGGATGGAGCCCTGCAGTTTTTTAGTAGCTTGGACTGACCTTCGGCTCTCTAGCCTGGATTCCCCCTGCATCCGCTTAAGGGTGGCATACAATAGCTCTAGTGTGGAAGGAGCAGCCACTGATTCAGGGTCATTAGAGTCACCTTGCACGTTGTTCAATGAGTCAGATCCATCGGCTATACTTGTGATCATATTTGTGGCAGAGTAATCCCATTCAAGCTTGTGAGCTGTGGCGGAATCTGATTTAGAGAGTCTAGCTCTGGACCTTGCCTGTCGCTTTGAATTAGAGGATCTACTGCAATGCGTTTTTTGTGTAGTAGACGACTCCCCTGAATCTGTCTCGTCAGACGTATTAAGATCGCTGGGCCCAGACGATTTGTAGTCGTTGTTTAATGAGTAGAACTTATCCCCCTCTGGGTACACCAATAGTGCTTTAGACCACAGTGGGGTCGAAATCTGGCCGGTGACATAGCAAGCGACATTTCCCACAGAGACAGCCACGACCATAGGCGGAGCATCCGGTAAGGTGACAGGGCAGAAATTGCCATTCAAGCCTCCAGACACTGTGGGTACAGACTCACCATCAGCTGTCCCGCTAACAAGTGCATTGACATTAACCTGAAAGGGTCATGCCCCAGATTCCCCAGGGCTTCCCTCTCCGCTCGTAATCTCACCCGATTCCCCAGGTAGCAGCTGTACTTGTAATTGCACACCCTCCCCTGCATGCTTGGCATTTTCGGTCTCCCGATTCACAGGATAATATGGCTCTGGTCCGGGTTGTACAGTCAGCCCTTCTGCATGCTGGAATGGGGGAGTAAGCTGAATCAGGCTCTCTGCCCCGGCCGCCTCTGTCATGTCATGTCCGATGTCGGATGCTGCAATCTCCATGAAGCTGGGGATTGTCTGTTTCCCTGGAGCGGCAGAAGGGGTATAAGAGGCCGTTGCTGACATGAAAGCCTCCACAACAGTTGGCTGCCGAAGAGACCCCTCAAAGCATGGGCGTAAAATCCGTTCCGCTCGCGGATTTTCGGTAAATTCGCAATCCGCGAACTCTCGCGAACTTGCCGAAAATTCGTAAAATCCGTGCGAAGCGGATTTTTTGCTTGGTCGCACTTGCCAACTAGAATACTATACAATTTCGCTGGAGTAAACACTTGGGAACACTTGGATGCGGCGGGCAGCGACAATCTCGCAATTGCGAGATTGCAAAATTTGCAATTTCGCACAAGAAATCCACCAGCAGGCAGCATAAACCTTGAAAATTATGATTTTTATCAGAATAACTCCTCAGGTTGACATTTGCCTGCACTTTTTCTTTGCAAGGAGTCCATTTTGGTGGGTGGGGTGGGAGGAAGGAAGTGCCCCACAGTCTCCAACTTCCTGTTCCTGTCCACCAGGCTCCTCCCAGTGCTTTCTTCATTTAAAAAAAAAAAAAAATGTAAGACCTTTATTGCATAGATGGTAAGTGTCTTACATGTTACATTCAGCGGCTCCCAGGGGCAGCCGGGCAGAAAGCAATCATAGGAACCAATGACTAGATGACACAGCCATTCAGCCGACAACCCGGGGGTCCGGCGGCGAGTCTCATGCGGGTGTATGTGTAGCCATCCGATGTGTAGGTAGATTAGTATTAGATCTTGTAATTTTATCTTATGTTGTAGAGATTTGCTTCGCAGCGATCACCCAGCATTAGTGTCTTGCTCGCAATCCCCCAAGGCCCCGCAATTGGTCAAACAATTAGTTGCAGGCAGCTAATAGTGGGGGGGGAATCTGCAGCAGATGGTGTACCGGATCCGTGATCGTAATGCTGACTATTGGAGCGACTAGGCGTACAATAGTATAGCTCACTGAGGCATAGTGGTGGGCAGTTATGTGCGGCAGGGCGAGTCTGCAGCCGTTTCAGGCAGGCCTCTAGTGTCAGGTAGTATGGTGTCTGCGAGGTCTCCCAGCGGTGGAGTTGGGAGAACGCAAGAGATGCAGCGATATCCGTTAGGCCGTGCAGTGGGTCTCTTGTTAACATGGGTGAGGGTGCATGTAAAGTCGTATCTCTCTCAACGCATAAGTGTCACCGTGGCTCCGCAGGGTGTGTGTGGTGTGAGATCAATAAAGTATCGCTTCCTGTTAGTGACATGTTGCATCTAACGTCTTCCTTTGTGTGAAGAAACGGGGCCGGTCTGGGAACACGACCAGTTAACAGACCATCCCCCATGCCCACATCTTGGCAGGAGAGATCTGGGGGGTAGGGCCGGGAATGAAGGGGTGGGGGGGGAGGGGGTTCGTCACAGGACCTCATATATGGTGTCGGTTGTGGGGCAGGGCCTAGTAGGGTTGCTCGCCGCGTGAAGTGCGCAAGTCAGGCGAGGCAAAGGCAGCAGCTGGTGCGTGGCGCTAAGTGGACGCCCGGCGCAGTGCGTGGTGTAATACATGTCCATAGTCGTTAGCATGTATCCCAAAGTCCAAAGTGGCGGGTGAGCGGGGGAGAGGGTGGCAGGGCTGTGACAGCTTCTGGCGTGAAGAGGTGTTGTGATGTGTCGGTGCAAGTGCGTTTCAGGTGATCCCCTGCCCCTGACTGGCGCGTCGGAACGCCCTGAGGAAATCATCCCAGAGCTGAGCTATGGGGAAATTACGCAGTCCCGCGGTTTCCTCGCGGAGAAGCACTGTGCCTTCCGCTCGCGCCCAGTTGGCAAATGAGGCGCGCCAGTGCCGTTCGTGAGGGGGGGTCGCCGCCTTCCAATGCTTGGTGAGCAGACGTTTGGCCGTTATGAGCCCCATGTCCCAGAAGCGCGTCCGCACTCTGGTGACTTTAGCGCGCTTGTATAACCCCAAGATGCACGCTTCCCACGTGTGTGGCACCTGTTCGCCAGTAAATAACCCCAAGATGCACGCTTCCCACGTGTGTGGCACCTGTTCGCCAGTGCTGCGCGTGATGAGCCTCTTGCAATGAGTGTGTAATGGTGGAATTACTAGCGCCAAGACGCCCTAGGGTATTCGCTGCGCTCTATAAATCTCAACAAATAAATAAATAAAATAAATAACTTCCGTCCAGTACCTGTGTACTTCGGGACAATGCCACAACATATGCAAGAGGTCCGCTCCGTTCAGAGAGCAGCGCAGACAAGCGGCATCAGTGGTCGCGAAGTACCTGTTTATCTTGTCGGGTGTCAGATATGCTCGGTGCAAGATGTAGAATTGTATTATTCTAAAACGGGGGTTGCGAGGGATGTATGTCGGTCCGGCTAAGATCATCACCCACTCTTTATCAGTCCATGCTCGTCCTCTATCCATTGCCCATTTGTCCCGTAGCGACAACGTAGACGGTTGCGAATGCATTTGTAGGGCCTGCGCCAACCAATGTATGACATGTGCGCCATCTCCCATGACGTGGAGATACTGCATAAAGCTGTGCATCGGCAGTTCGTCCGTCATGTCGCCCCAGGACCGAGTGAGTGTGCGTAAGAGGGACGCATGCAGGAGGAATTGGCCAGCTGGGATTTCCGTGTGAGCGGCCAAGCCCGCGAAGGTGAGTAGTGTTCCGTCATCGTAGAGATCTCCCAGAGTGTCCACCCCCGCCTGTGTCCAGCTAGTTAGTCGGGTCACAGTTAGCGCGTCCACTGGCCCTGGAGTACCCAGAATAGGTAGCATATGGCGTTGTCGCCCGGGTGAGCCGTAAACAACGCAGGAAGCATCTCCGCGCCACCGCCAGGTGTAGTTGCAAGGGGCAGGGAGTCCGGGTTATCGGGTGGAACAGCGTGCAGATTTGCGTCTGCGTCCAGGCAGCAGTGTCCGAAGCAGTATCTTCGAGGTGTGTGCCGCTGAGCCACCCCGTCACCCACTGCATCTGAGCCGCGAGGTAGTACAGCTCCATGTGTGGTACTGCTAGGCCCCCCTGCTCAGTGGGCATGTAGAGCTTGGTCAGCGCTACGCGGGGTCGGCCCGCATTCCAGATGAGACTGCGTAGCAGAGTTTCCAGGTCTCGGAATATTTTATTTGGTACGTATGTGGGCAGATTGGCAAAATAGTACAGCAGTCTGGGCAGTACAATCATTTTAGTAAGTGCTATGCGGCTCGGGACGTTTAGGGGTAAGGTGTTCCAGAACTTGACCTGTGCCCGAATCGAGGTAATGGCCCGCAGAAGATTCCCCTCGAGGACATCTGTCGGATTCCGATATATTCGAATCCCCAGATACCGGAATGTAGTGGGATACCATTGCAATCTGCCTCCGCCCAAGCGCACATCGCATTCAGGCGTGTCTGGGCTAAAGGAAAAAGCCCCCGATTTGGCCCAATTAACTCGCAGTCCAGACATTTCCTCGAAGGTTTGGAAGACGTCGGCCAGGGAGTCTGGGATGTTGGTTATGTTTCTGACGTACAGTAGCAGGTCATCTGCATATAGTGACACCGCGTGGAGGCCATCGAATAGCGGGATCCCCCAGTCAGGCCCCTGAGTCCTGAGGATTGTGGCCAGGGGTTCCATGGCCAAGGAGAACAATAGAGGCGACTGGTGCCCCTCCGCACCCGTATAGCGTCCGAGAGCAGCACACCCGTGCGAACTCGGACCGTCGGTTTGTCGTACAGCAGGCCCACCATGGCTTCGTAGCCTCCTCCCAGGTGGTACTTTTCCATCACCGCTCCCAGGTAGGGCCACTCGACCGAATCGAAGGCCTTTTCTAGGTCCAGCACCAGGCATCCTGCTCTGGGCCACTGGTGGGTGGCGTATTCCTGTACACGGAATAGGCGGCGGATGTTGTGGGAGGTGTGGCGTGTCGGAACAAAACCGTTTTGATCCTGATGTACCAGGCGGGGCACATAGGGGGCTAGTCTCCGGGCTAGTGTAGAGGCCAGTACCTTATAGTCCGTGTTTAGCAGCGCCAAGGGGCGGTAAGAGCCCATCTGCGTGCAGTCCTTGTCAGGCTTTGGGATGGAGATCAGGGTTGCCTCATTCAACGACGCGGGTAAGAGCGCATCTTCCGTTGCTGCGGTATACACGTTCAGAAGCCGCGGTATGAGTATATCTGCGCCTGCCTTATAAAATTCGTGCGGAAGCCCGTCCGGGCCAGGGGATTTGCCATTAGATAGGTGGAAAACTGCTTTGCGGATCTCATCAGGGTCAAGCGAGGCTCCTAATTCGTCCTGCTGTGTGGTAGTCAGGTGTGGCATGTGCAGAGGGGAGAGATAATCAGCAATGTCCGAGCGTGTGCGTAGCAATCGGGAGCGGTACAGTGTGTCATAGTGGTTGATAAATGCATCGTGAATCTGATGTTGCGAGTACAATAGTCCCCTCCCTTCCGCGTGTATCGCTGCCACTGGGGACGAGCGGGATTCCTGTGAGATCAACCAGGCCAGTAACTTGCCAGGTCTATCACTTGAGTAATGTGTCCTCGCCGAGTGTGCTGCATAGTTAATGTCTCGGAGCCGTTCCAGTAGGCTTGCGTGTTCTGCGCGCGCCTCCTGTAGTGGATCATCGCTACCGTCAATTGCCTCCCCCTCCCTATCCAGCAGGTCGGATTCTATCCTGGTTAGTTCGCCTTCTAGTTGTCGCCCCATTTGGCCCTGTGTGCTCAGGCAGTGTCCACGGACCACTACCTTGAAGGCGTCCCATTCCACCTGGGGGGAGGAAGCCGTGCCCGCGTTGTCTTCAAAGTACTGGGAGATGTGTGTAAGGAGGGATTCGCGGAAAGCCGCATCAAGTAGGAGCGCTGGTTGTAGTCGCCAGGTGGGAATGGGGGGGCGTGGGCAGTCCCAAGCTATGGATAAAAAGTGTGGGTTATGGTCTGAATGCGTGCGACCCATGTACAATGTGTCAGTTACTAGGGGCAGGAGTGCAGCAGTCGCCATAAATCTGTACAGGCGGACATGCAATTCGTGGGCACCTGAGTAGTATGAGTAGACCCGCGTTCCAGGGTTGCGCGATCTCCAAACATCATGGAGATCCCACCGGTCAGCCCATTCCAGCAGCGCCTTTGTGGCGCCACGCGTCCGAGCGCCTATGGGAGGTGGGGATGAGCGGTCTAGGGCTATGTCTAATGTGCAGTTATAATCTCCCCCCAGCAGCCACGGGACCGCGTGCCAGGGTGCCAGCGTCGCGGAGAGGTGCATCAGGAAGTCTCCTTGATCAGTATTCGGGGCATACAGTGATGCTAGCACTATCTGTTGACCATCTAGCCTCCCTCGCACCACAACAAACCTGCCCTCCCGGTCTAGTGTTGTGTCTGTGACCGCCCAGGGGATCCCAGGGCGGACCCATATCAGTGCGCCGCGTGCATATGAGGAGTAGGTGGTAGCATAGAGTTGTCCGCGCCACCTGCGATGTAGTGCCAGTACCTCTGTCTTACTCAAGTGTGTTTCCTGAAGGAATGCTATGCCTATCTTGTGTCTTTTTAGGTAGGAGTATATCTGGTAGCGCCTAGCTGGTGTGTGCATTCCCCTGATGTTCCAGGTGCATATCCGTATCTCAGACATAGCGCTTCAATGCATAAGTTCCTCCAGCTCCCCCGCACATGCAACTCCCAAGCAGCGCCCCCCACCAGGCCCAAAGTTCCGCCCTCAGCGTTAGTCCGCACAAGGGTCTCAGTATGGAGTGTGACGATCTCCAACGGTGTAGAAGAGTAGGGAAAGGGGGTGGAACATAAAGCCTCAACATGGCAACATATCTTGAAATACCAAAAGGTCGGCTGCACAACATGTCGCCGTCCAAACTCTCAAGTGAGCTCATAAACTATACAGTTCAAGGGGTTAACTTGTGGCGTGTAATATAACAATTGCAATCGTAAAGCAGTGCATTGGGAGCGTAGTAGCCCTCCCGGGTAGTGTAGGGAGGCCGTCGCTGTCTGGCGGTCGCTCTGGTATTGTCTCTCAGGGCTATGCCGGCAGCCTCTCCAAGAGGCAAGTAGCGGGGGCCACATCTCCAGGAGTAGATCTCTGTCCCCGGTCGGCTCTGGGAGCGCCAGCCGGCGCGTGCAGTATCACAGTGAAGGCGACCCCCACATAACAGTGTGCAGTTTGATCGCGCGTGTGTGGTGAATACAGTTCTCGGGTGAAGTTCAGGGTCTCAAGTAGAGCGGGGTCCTGCAGTTCGCAGTCGTGCAGACCTCCGGTCGCGAGGGGGGTTCGCGCAGCACTCTTGTAGTCCAGGTCTCTCCGGTACACAAGGGCGGGAAGTCGCCCCGGTCAGCTTAGCCGAACAGGTCAGCAGTTTGTGGGGTGACGTCCGGTAGGTCGTCTGTGCGCTGGGAGTCTGGTATTCCATAGATCGCTTCATCGTCGCTCTGGAGGGGCGTCGGGCTAGCGATCGGAGAAGGGGATGGAGCCGGTGAGCCGCTGATTTCCACCACACTGCGGAGAGCATCCTGTTGTCCTTGCATCTTCTCGCGCGCAGAGGGGGAGTGAGCCGGTGTTCCTCGAGCCCTGGGAGGAGTGGGAGCTCTGCGTCGGCGGCGTCTCCGAGCCCCTCGTGTGCGTTCCGTGGTTGCAGTCCCGTGCGCTCGTCCAGGCACGTCGGGCATGTTCTCGTCTAGCCAGGCCCCCACTTCATCAGGGTTCACAAAGAAGTGCGTCCTATCGTTCGCCACCACCCGTAGCTTGGCAGGGAAGAGCAGCGAGTATTGAAGTCCAGCTTGTCGCAATCTTCTCTTCACCTCTAAGAAGGAGTGTCTCTGTCTTTGCACTTGCACCGTATAGTCCGGGAAGAACATTACCGTAGTGTTGTCAATTCGGATCTCCCCCAGCTTCCTGGCTTCCCTCAAGATCGCATCGCGGTCTCTGAAGTTCAGGACTCGCAGGATAATTGGTCTGGGGTTCGAGCCAGCTGAGAGGGGTTTCGTGGGTACTCGGTGAGCGCGTTCTACCACGAAGTGGGGCGATAGTGTGCCGTCCGGTAGCAAGTCACGGAGCCAGTCCTCCACTCTCTGTGTAGGGTCCATCCCCTCCCATTTCTCCGGAATGCCCACCAGGCGGATGTTGTTCCTTCTCGCCCGCCCTTCAGCATCCTCTGCGCGTTCTTCCAAGAATTCCACCCGGTTAAGGAGGTCTTGTATGTGCCTGTCGGACTGGGTCACCGTCGGTTCCATCGTTGCCACCGTGTCCTCCAGCTTCGTGGTGCGTTCCTGCAGTTTCTTGTGGTCAGCCCTGAGGTGCGTCAGGTCTATTGCCACGCTGTCTATCCTCGTTTCTAAGGAGGCACGCGTCTGTTGGAGGGACTCCTCCATTCTTTTCATGGCCGCCAGGACCGAATCTAGTTTTGACGCCACCTGGTCGGCGTCCATCTTGGGTGAGGTTTTCGGCGTTTTACCCTTCACCGATGTGTTCCCCGCCCCGTTGCATGTCATAACCCCTCCAGACATGGGGTAGGTGGCGTGCACAGGCAGTGCCAGGGGTTCAGGTCGCGTCCTTCTGAGGAAGCACCGGGGGGGCCAGACCCGTCGGGTCGCGACCGTGGTGGGTCCGGTAGTCCAAGTGGATAAGGCGCGGCCTACAGCCCTGGGCCTTTCGGGCAGCAGTTGAGGGCCCCAGGCGTGGGGGGGGGGAGTAGCAGCTTCCCTCCCGGTCGCTCCGCAGACTCTTCAGGCTGCTCCTGCGTGGCTAGTGGTCAGCAAGTGCCCTCTGCCGCGCCGGTCGCGGCCGTGAATTAGCGCAGGCCCCGCAGTCACCCCTGCGCCCCCAGTGTCTGCCCGGCAGTCCGGAGTGCTGGGTCCGGTAGCTCCGTTCTTGAGGGTGCACCCCGTTACAAGCCGAGTCTCACCCGGGCTGTCTTCACAGTCAGGGCGTCTCTCAGGACAAATGTGATGCAGGTGCCCAGGGGTTCAGCCAGCAGCCATTAATGTCTGTGCCCCGCTATTGTCCCTCGCAGCCCTCAGTGTGTGAGCGTTCCCAGCGCAGTGACTCACTGTGTCTCGCGGTCTCGCGGGTCCCAGGGGTCCTCAGCCAGTGATGGCGGCAGCGTGCAGATAGGGAGCAGGTGCTGGAGGAGGACTCCGGCCAGGTCTCGGCATCGCCGCACCAGTCACGCACCTCGGCAGTCTGTGTTCAGGGCCAGGCTCTCGCTCCCAAGCCTCCGTGCCCTCGCAGGTCCTCTTCCGCCAGTCGTGGTCAGCAGGCCCCGGCCGCCCTCGGCGCGCCGTCCCAGGTGTTCCGGGGGCTCGGGGCAGGAAGGCTCCGATCACAGCAGAGCAAGGGCCGATGCGCCCTGTGGTAGTCGTGCCCCTCAGCAGCCGGGTCGTCTCCGGCAAGGTGCAGGTCGAGGCCTAGTAGGCCGCAGGGAGCCGCGGTCTCGCGCAGTCACGCCACCCAGCAGAGTCACTGGCTAGGCGGGTGGGGTAGCGCCGCCGGCCTCGGTGCGGAGCCCCGCAGCCGATTCTCTCGAAAGTCGGCCTGCGTTCGGTTAAGGAGTGCGGGCGGCTCCGCCAGCTGTTTCAGGCCAAATAGGATAGTTTGAGGCGGAGAAATTTCCCTGGGTAGGGGAGCTCAAGCAGGAGCTCTACCCGGGCCGTCTATCGCCATTGCGTGCTAAGCCACGCCCCCCTCCCAGTGCTTTCTTCATGTGCTGGTCACTTTGATTTGGATCTTGACCTGGAAGGATTACTTTTTGTGGATGCTGCTGGATATTTGGATTTTTGCAAAACTGAAAGCACTCAGCAGGTGCAAAAGTTCAATCTTATCATTAGTAACCATTCCCTGTAGTGCTTCCTGAGGGGCCCCTCCAGAGTTCATTTGCCTACTTGCAACTATTCTATGACCCTGCTCTGACCCTCACAGCAGGCTCAGAGAATAGCTACAAGTATACAACAAAGGTCCTGTTAAAAAAATTACACTGCAACAGAAAGCAATTACAGACAAAACTGAAAGCACTCAGCAGGTGCAAAAGTTCAATCTTATCATTAGTAACCATTCCCTGTAGTGCTTCCTGAGGGGCCCCTTCAGAGTTCACAAAGGTCCTGTGAAGAAAAAATTGCACTGCAACAGAAAGCAAATTACAGATAAGGAAGCAGGTGCCAGCCAGACTGGAAGTTTAAATTCAGTGACACATTAATAAACCCCAAATTAATTCATGTCAGTTGAAGCAGGGCAGTTGTGCTTGCTTTTTTTCACCCCCATAATCTACAGTGATAAACCAACCAGAGGGTGGCAGTGATGTACCAGAGGGTGGCATGGGTGTACCAGAGGGTGGCAGTGGTGAAACAGAGGGTGCTGTGAACCTGTGATGATGAACCAGATGTAGAAACAACATAGTCGCGGCCGTTGCGAGCCGACAAGTAAGTTCGCAATTGCGAACTGGCACAGAACCCTCGCGAACTGGCAGAAATCCTTGCGAACACAAAAAAAAAGAAAATCCGCAAATTTGCGAGAGTTCGCGGATTTTGCGGATTGCGAATCCGTAAATACGCAAGTTTGCGGATTGCCAATTTGCAAAATCCGCCCATGCTTAGACCCCTCCACAACCTCCGCCGCTCGGAGGAGAGTACCGACTGCCACACCAATTTCTTTTGACTTTATCACGCTGTCATCCCCTTTCCTTGGTTGAAATCCTCACCAAAATTGGCTTGGTCCCCTCACAACATCAACTGTGGCGTTCTTAGCAGCCTCTTTGGTCGTCTTGTTTGTTTTGGGAGCCATGGCTTGCCGGCGATACCAGCAACACCTCTGGAGAAACAGTGAGAGCAGCCGGAGGGTCAAACCAAACCCCCTTGACCACAGCAGCAGATGTCCACGGCTACCAGGTCCCAGCAATCGAGCCACCGAACAAAGCTTGTGAGTGCGCAATACAATATTATGCCATCAGTTTAAACATCCTTGGGCGCCTCAGAAGGAGTGAAAGCTGCTCTCACTGAGGTCAGTCAGCGGCCATCTTGCCTAGGCTGGAATCTTGCTACTGAGCTGAAGGATGCATGGGGGAGGAGCGGAATGGGCCGCATATTGCATGGGGGTCTGACTGCTGAATGAATATTGATATTGATTTTGAATTAGATTTCTGTGTTGAGGTGACCTGAAGCTTATATCTGTGCAGGTTTAACCCCCTGTCTTTCTTTTCTTTTTATATTTTTAGGTTTTAGGTCTAGATGGCAAATGGGGGTGGGTCTACATGGTGTCAGGGGGCTTCTGGGTAGGGGGACTGTTGCGACTCTAGATGCGAGATCGGCTGTCTTACATAGGTCATGCTTGACCTATCTGCCTGTAAGGATTGTAGGGGGGTGGGGGGTGTTTTTTCATGTGGGGAGGGGAGCAAGAGGAGGGGTTGAGAAAGGGCACAGCACAATATTGCACAGTACATCACGTGAGGGAAATTTCGGAGAAGAGCTACGAGAATGGGAAGAAATTGAGTTTTGCAAGACCAATCGCTTCTGAATTAAAACTGACACTATGTTGGAAATTATGGTGGCCGCTCGTATGAATTGTTAAAATATAGCATTATGAGCCTGCGGATTGCTTCAATTAATGTCTGCGGGTTAAATGATGAAGGCAAAAGGCTGCGATTCTGTTTAAAACTCTACGAATTTATATATTCTGTGTTCAAGAAACCCAAATAGAGGGTATTAGAGGCAGTATCCTGGAACAGCTTGGATATAAGCTTATGGTAAACACCAAGCAAGGCACCTGTACAAGAGAGGTTGCTATTCTTACTCGAAGGAGGAATATAAAGGTTAAAAGAAATTTAGCTGATAGATGGGGCCGCTGGACTATGTTCGGTGGGCGGTGAAATATTCACAATTTGCTCTGTTTTCAGATCAACTGGTGATGACCCTGAGGCTCTTGAATTTTTGGATACTGAACTTGCAACTTGGCCCACTCCCATAATAGTCTATGAGGATCTTAATATTAACGGGATGGGTGTGCTCTGGGGTAACTCAGGAGGTGGATGTTCCGGTAGGAAAAGAAGGGTTTTTAAAGCTCTTACGAATTTAGTTAGGAATAATGGACTTACTGATGCATGGGCTTATCTAAAACCCGAAGATCCCGGCAGCACGTTTTTTTCGGCTCCTCACAAGGCTGTTTCATGACTTGATTATTTTTTTGTGTCACATTTTTTTATTTCAAAGCTTAGGATAGAGAATTACCCCCGGATACTCTTGGATCATAACCCTTTAGTTCTTACAGTCGCTCTCACCGGGGGAGGTAAGGCAAGAACGGTGTTGGACCTTCGAAAGGGGGCTCTTAAAAGATCCAGAATATTTGCTTTATATGAGGGGGTGGATTAAAGAATTTTGGGATTTTAATAGGGAGAGCGCACATACAGGTATAGTTTGGGATGCATTTAAAATGGTGGTTAGAGGCGAGACAATGAGTTATAGCCTGCATCGGCAGAAGAAGGCGGCACAGCAAGAGGAAGCAACTAGAAAAACATTGATCAGGCTAGAGGAGGATCTTGCTATAGCAATTATTATGAGTAGACCAACCGAGGATATATTGCTTCGGTTGGCCTCAGTCAAGGCTGATTTCGGAGAACGGATTGCTGTTAAGGCTGCAGAAACCTTCTTGGCAAGAGAGCACTGCTATGAGTTTAGCGAGCGGGCGGGGCATACCCTGGCTGTAAGATTGAGACAAAAGAGCACCACAGTGGAGATATCTGAAATCTTGAATAACAATGGGAGAATAACGGCTGATTCATCTGGAATTCGGGAGGTGTTCCGTCAATTTTATCAACGGTTATATAGCAAGGAGCCCCCAAAGGCGCAGAGTTTAATTCAGGAGTATTTAAATAAAATCCCCTTGCAAAGGGTTTACTCCGTAGACAAGAGTACTCTCGAGGCCGTGCTGACGCAGGATAAGATAATGGGTGCATTGCGAAGTTTACCATCTAGTAATGCTGCTGGTACAGATCATATCCCACTAGAGTTTTACAAAACGTTTGCAGATATAATTGGACCTGACTTGCTTGATGTTATTTGCCAATCTCATAAGGGTGGCTCAGCTCCTGAGTCATGGGCAGGGGCAGATAATGTAATTTTAAAAGAAAAAGGACAAACCACCCAGGGAGCCAGGCTCATAGAGGCCAATAACTCTTTTAAATAGCGATGTTAACATTTTCTCTAAAGCTATGGCTACAAGACTAAATTATATTATTAGGAAAATAATTCACCCCTGTGAACACAGGTGTATACCTGGGAGGGGAACAACGCAGCACATCCGCTGAGTAATAACACTCTTTGATGTAGCTGAGGTCTCAGGGGACCCTATGGCTGCCAGGCTTTTGAACACCAAAAAGGCATTAGATAGGGTCTCCTGGGACTTCTTGTGGGAGACTTTAAAATGGTTTGATCTTGGGGGAGGATTTATTGAAGCCATCCAGGTTTTGTATAGAGCACCCACAGCTCGGCTAAGATTGAACGGGGCTACACCACACCTTTTTTTATTGAGCGAGGGACAAGACAGGGCTGCCCGTGTTCCCCTCTCCTTTTTGCCATGTATGTAGATCCCCTAATACAACTACTGGAGGTCAAGCCTATTGTGTGCCAGGGTCTCAAAACTAAAGTATTGGCCTACGCGGATGATGTTGGCATCGTCATTGCTAATCCCTCAACTGCGCTAGCTGAGGTGGAGTCAGTAGCACAGAACTTTGGCAGATTCTCTGAGTAGCCATTAAATAAACTAAAAACTCAGATAATTAAGAACAGGCATGCTGTTATGGCCGATCTGTGGGTAACTGATTCAGCTGTGTATCTTGGTATTGTTATCATGCCGGAACTGGGGAACCTAGTCGCAAGGAACATCGAGCCTGTAATTAGGAAGGTGAAAACTGTTTTTGACTGATTTAATAATTTAGTGGGCCACTGCAATGTGGTAAAAGCTGGTGTTTTTACCTAAAATAATTTATTTGTTTAGGGCATTACCACTAGAATTAGAACAACATTGGTTTGCGGCATTGTAGAATGTAAAAAAACGGTTTATCTGGGCGCTCCTTGCCATTATAACATTTTATATAACTATAAAATCAATATATGCTGAAATAGTAGCGCTCAAACAAGATGATTTGGAAAAACACACGTGCAACTGGGCGGAACAGGTGGGTGTTGAACCAGAGAAGGTTCTTGACTACTCAGAACTGGGTCAGACGGTAATGTGCTCGGTAAGGCTTCAAGCTCAGCACTATAAAACTATTTTTGCACTTTATTATACCCCGGTAAGGACTGCACAGTGGGGGGGAGGGGCAGGCTGGAGTTAGATGCCTGCAGTGCGACTCACCGGATGCTGACCTAGTACATATGCTTGCGTCCTGTTTACATCTTGAAAACCTGATAAATTCCAGTGAGAAATGTCTTGATTTGACACTGGGTTTGAAAGTTAAGCTATCCACGGCTTTGATACTTCTTGATATCAGCAGCAATGGAGTGCAAGATCCATCTTATCACTTCCCTTCCCAGCTATGGTCATAGTACAGCTATATATTGCTTCTGCCTCAATAGATCCGGCACCCGAGAAGTGTGGCTCAGGGGTTAGAGGCAGCAGACCCGGAATCTGAGAGCGGTCCTGGACCAGGGTTCAATTCCCCGCCCCGGCGGGTCTTGGGCTAAAAATTCCACGGACTCGATAATTCTCACCCTGGTGCCTCCTCGACTCACGGGTTCACACTCTGCGACTCTGGGCAACAGCTTGCTTAATCTCCACAACGGCCCCTCGCGGCGGGTTGCCTGACTTTCACCTTGTGGATACCCTGCTATCTCACAGGGGAATATCAGGAAGGGTTCCCTAAGCAAGCGCCGGGACACCTGCTTTGCGGGTAGCTGTGCGCTATATAAGCTCAACTACATTTACATTTACATTTACCCCAACACCTCAGCACTGGCTCGCGCGGCTGCTCTCAATGTTTACTTTGGGAAGAGCCATTTATGAGAGAAAGGGTAAAAGAGGGAGACTGCTGGGGAGACGCATCTGGGCTCCTATTGTGAGCTGAAAGGAGTCGCAGGTTGCTAATGAATCCTGAATTATATGATTTGAGGGGCGGTTGAATTCATGTGTTTTGACAGCTTTATCAAATACCACAGCTTATATATTTTGTTGAATGAATTGATATCTGAACGAGCTCCTCCTTAATTGTTATTTGAAGTAGGATGAAGTACTGTCTATTTTTTTTTTATTGTTAAAAAGACTGGATTTATCCTCACGGTTTGATATGTCATATATTTTTGTGCTATTTATATAAAAAAATCTGAATAAAAATAATAAAAATATATATATATATATATTTGTTCGCCTCTACTGGCCGTTCCCTACATGTTGTGTACAATTTGGTGTAATAAGCTGTGAATGTTTATATAATGTCTGCAGTGTCTTTTGTTAAGGCATCCCTTCGATGTTTCTATCTCCAGGATGTGGCCAGAGAATGTTTGTGGCCACACTCTTTCCGCCAGTGCTTTGCCTGGTCATTACCCATCCCCGTATTGGCATGCCCTGTGGTATTTGTGCAATTTAGTTTGGGTATCTCCCGTAGGCCTGTCCTCAAGCTTGGCTTCCGTGTCCTTAATTTCCCATTCCAGCTTCTGGAGCATACACTGAATGTCCGGCAGTATTCCCCTGCCCCTTGCCATGCATAGCTCCTTCATCATGACCATGAATGCTTCCATATGGTCCCTATGGTCGGACCTGAGTCTATGTTCCCTTCGAAGAAATCCATAATTTCTTGCAGAGTCTCTTCTCTAAAACATCCATCTAAGAGGTGTCTAGGCAATAATCTCTGTGATTTGTAAGGGGAGATGGACACTGGGGGGGTCAGTTACATCAGAATATGTGCGGTCTAAATGCTCCGCATGGGTAAGCCACATCCTCAGGCCTTTGGAGATTATTTAGTGGTCAATACAGGACCAACTAGCATGTACACTTGAATAGAATGTGCCCTCTCTACTCATTAGGAGCAATGTTCTCCAAGCATCTATCATTAGATGATCTTGTATGATACCAGTAAGGTGCTTTCCCGCAGCTACATGCTGCATTGACTCGCCTCTTGATCTGTCTTTGCTCTGCACTAGTGCTAGATTGAAGTCTCACCCTCGAATGATGTGTGTGGAGCTGACAGTTATAATGGTGCATCAAAGTTTGACATAAATTATGACGTCATCAGTGTTAGGGCCATAACAATTAACTAATGTAAGTGTGTAGTAATTGTCCCCCACATCAGGCAATAGCGCCTCTGCAGGCCCTGTTCAGAGCCACCATGGTGGTATGGTGTCCTGCATTTGATCAAAATGGCTGTTTTTTTTGGGGGGGGGGGGTTTCTTGGAATTTAATTTTTTTATGGAAGGAACAAACAGGGTACAGCAACTTAACATTACTACATAGCTTAGGCCCCACAAATGATTAAAACAAAGACATTTAAGCAATACAATACATTATGAAATGACAAAATAAGCCTATAAATACACAAAAGAAAAAAAAAAGTCAAGGAGAAAATAAAGAAGCATGAGCATTATATCAACTGTTTCGTCAAAAATTCAGCTACTGAAAGGGAAAGAAAGGCAGACAGGGGTATCAAAAAATAATAACACCAATTACAGACCTTTCATTATATCCATTCGGTAATAGGGTTCCACATTTTTAACCCTGTACTTCGTTTGTGAGTACTCTTAGTTTTATAAATTGCGACCTCAAGATTATACATATATAATAACTGAGATCTCCACCCCAAAAATGAAGGGGGGTCAGGGGAGATCCACTCCCTGGAGATACACCCCCGTAAGACGGCCATACAAATAAAAAGAAAAGAGGCCCGGTCCTTCTGTGTAGTTACACATGTGGAGTCAGTCCCAAACAGCACCATCTCAGCATTTATACCTATGGGTGTGCCTAATATTTCCAACAAGAACTTTTGTATGGCGATCAGTAAGGGGTCAAGTTTACCACAAGAAAAAAACATATGTTGAGCATCAGCCACAAAGCAGCCGCATCTACTACAACTGCCTCCTGACCCAGTACTCCATTTGGATACTTTCCTGGGGGAATAGTACATTAGAATTTTCTTTATCTTGTCTGAAAAAACTTGAAAAAGTCTTGTCAAGATTTCTTTGGGGGGTATAAACGAAATAGAATGGCAGTCAAAAAAATGGCACTTCCCAGACCCATGGGTGGGTGGGGCATACCTTATTTCGTATTCTATTACTGGGCATCTGTTCTGCAATTTATTTCTCCTTTAGTTATTGGGAAAAAATGTGGTTTATTGCAGTGTCATACACCCACAGTCTATGAATTCTTTATTGGTGAGAAGGCCAATGGCTGCCTCTTGAAAGTACTGGAGCCTAGTTACTATAAAAAAAACAAGTTTAAGGTGCTGATTGCCGCATTCTCTGTGTGGAGGAAAATCAGGCGATATATAGGATTTCCTCAAATAAACTGTTATACCCCGTTTGAGGCCGCTGAAATTTTACCCAATATTTTTCGTGATGTAACAACCCGGAAATGGCATCACTTGGGCATAAATAATCTAGGTGACATGTTTTATAACCTTCAGCCATTACTTTTCTACGAGCTACAAAGTAAATATGGAGTACACAAAAATGTTTTTTTTTAAATTCTCCAGATCCGCAGTTATTATATGCGGCTGGGGCAATTCGAAACTCGGTTTAAACAACTTCCGCTATTGGAAGGGATGGGAAAAGGACTCCCAATTGGATTCTTTTATTCCTGTCTGATTCAGCTACTTCCAGAGGATCTGGATCAGTGTCAGGAGAGATGGAGAACTGAATTAAACATAGCAACTATTAATCTTTATTCTTCTATATGTTTGGCTAAAGAGGTGCTGATATCGGGTAAGATGTTGGCCCAACATTACATGGTTTTACATGACCTGTACTATTCCCCCAGGAAAGTATCCCAAAAAAAAAAATGGCTGTGCCTCTGACGTACTTGGAGTAGGATGCATAACATGTGTGCGCTGCCCATCTCGCGGCAAACTTATTCACTCTGTCGGGGGTCTAGGTGTGTCTTCTATAGCATCGTAATATGGATGTTGTGTCTGTCCAAGTAGTTTAGGGTATGCCTACATTTACGAGGGTCGCTCAGCCCCTGCACATTTCAGGACATGAAGTTATACTATGAGCTTCAAGTGTTCCGTTGCACGTTCATTGTGTTGTTGTGTTACATATGGAGCTTTTGTGTGAATACTCATCTCTCGACTTATGCTGAGTTGTGCATGTCATGTGTGATTGATAGCCTAGTACAAAGTAAAGACAAGAAAGTTTTCCCTGTTCCCTGTGCCCCCCTCACACACCAGCGGCCCGACCCTGTCTGCAAATCCTCCCCCTGTCAATAAGCCCCCCAAAACAATGTGTGGTGCCATTCCTGCCAACACATTAAATAGACAAGTAAGCAAAGATTTAAAAAAATGAGAAGTAGAGAGGAGAAAAAAATGATACTCGTTCCGCAATTCTACAGTTATGCTAGTTCAATTGGGAATTCCTGCTTGGGGATGTTGCTAGAGGTCCAGGCTTCATCCCTTGAGCCAATGAGGGTGCCTGAGAATGGAAGATTCATTGTTATCTTCTAGGAGGAGCCGTGGTACAGTAAAGTCGATTGCATTGGTGATAAGGCTTACGGTCCATTCCACTGGATCCCTCACAGTGATATATATTGGATATTCTATCAATGCATGGTAGTCCTTATTTTTGGAGGTTTGATATTCAATCCTTCAGCTTGCTGCCATCACCAGTAGTGTTGGGTGGGTTTCCCTGGATATTTCCCGGTCAGTCATTCTCGGATAGCGGGCTAGCAGGTTTCGAGCTCAGGTTCTCGTCAGCGTCAGATGCTCGCCATCCCCGGTCCCTCCTCAAATAATCATGGACCTGCTGGGGATTGTGGAAAACTTGGTTTTTGCCCCGCACAGTGATGCGTAGCTTGGCTGGATATAGGATGGCATAAGGAATCTTTGCTTCTGCAGCTTATGCTTTACTGGAAGATATATTCTGTGTGCTTCCTGCACCGCCACTGTAAAGTCCAGGTAGAAGTCTATATCGCTACCTTCGTATGTGAGGCACCCTCTCTCCCTAGGTAGCTGCAGCAGAGTGTCACAATCCCGGTAATTCAGCAGCTGGGCTATGATGGGCCAGGTGGTGCCCCTGGTGGGGCCTTGCCGCCAAACATCTGTGTGCCTTTTCCACCACCAGTTGCTTGGACAGGGCGGATGCGTCAAAGAGTTTTGTGAGCATGGTCTCTTCATAGCCCTCCATCCGGCCCACGTTTGTGGATTTATGAAGGCCTATTATGCATAGGTTATTTCTCTGTGATATTGCCACCAAACCTTGGCTGGAATGGTGCATAACAGGTGTTCGATTTGTCGCAGCGGGTCCCCACCACTGTGTGCAAGTGTCCTTCATATTACATATGCGCTGTTCAGCTTCACCAATATGCCTTTGGGTGACAATGTCCATTCGCATATTCACGGTGTCCATTTTGGCTTCTATCGAGTTCAGACTGTGCTGCAATGCCAGCAGTAAGGAATGCATGCCAGAATCCTTAGAGGCAGGCTGTGATTACAAGCCTTCCACCAGCTACGTTGGGGGATCTCCTGCCAGTCTTCTTGTTGTTTTGGGAACTTCAAAATTCAGCATGGGCTCCTTGCCGTCTGTTCGCCCCATTACTGCAACCTGTATGGGTATATCAAGATTGGTTGCTGGCAGCACAATGTTTCCAGCAAGTATTCAGTAGTTTCTGATTCTAAGCTGTTTCCCCCTTTGTGATTTTTAATGGCAGTCTTAGGGGCCGATTCCGATTTCGGTCAGAAGGGCTCCGAACGATGGACAGAGCCCTTCCGACCGAACCGGAATGTGTAGGCCGGATTCCTTTCCGACTGAGCCATTCTGGTGGCGTGCGTAGGAGTACGGTGCATAGGGGTACGGTGCGTAAAGGTACGGTGCTTAGGGGTACGGTGCATAGGGGTACAGTACATAGGGGTACTGTGCGTAGGGGTATGATGCGTACACCCCATGATTGCAAGGGTATGGTGCATAGGGGTATGGTCCATAGGGGTATGGTGCATAGGGGTACAGTGCATAGGGGTATGGTGTGTAAGGGTACGGTGCGTACACCCCATGATTGCAGGGGTACAATGCGTAGGGGTACGGTGCATAGGGGTACGGTGCGTACACCCCATGATTGCAGGCGTACGGTGCGTATATGATTGTGTGTGTCTCCGTACGAATTGCTCATACGCGATGTTTTCCGTACGAATCGCGTTCTCATTCATCAGTCCGGATCGTACTTGTCGGGTCGTACAGCATGTTTACGGTTCGTATGGTTTACTTTCAGGGTCCGTATCGTACGGATTTTCCCTTGCTTTTTGTATGGTTCGCAACGGTTCGGTCGTATATTTTTCGTATGAATCGTTCTACACGATTCAGACGGAATTGTACGATTCGTACGGAAAGGGCTACGGATTCGAATCGTCATACAGATTAGTTTACCAAATCGGAATCGCCCCCAAATGTTAAAAAACTATTTATAATTTATAAATACATACATAGGCATACAACAATATTATAAATAAAAATATCAAAACTATATATAACAAGGTTTAAAAAATAATTTTAAATAAATTAGACACTACATTAACTAAAACAATAAATATTGTATAGCGTAAGGGTTAAAATTACTATTTTAACTCCCGAGGGTGCAACAGTAGGGAAAGTGTGGATAGCATAGGGGTTAAAATTACCATTCCAATTCCAGAGAGTGCATCAGTAGGGAAAGTGTTGGATAGCGTAGGGGTTAAAATTACTATTCCAACTCCAGAGGGTGCAACAGTAGGGAAAGTGTTGGATAGCGTAGGGGTTAAAATTACTATTCCAAATCCAGAGGGTGCATCACTAGGGAAAGTGTTGGATAGCGTAGGGGTTAAAATTACTATTCCAACTCCAGAGGGTGCAACACTAGGGAAAGTGTTGGAAAGCATAGGGGTCAAAACAACTTACTAATAATTAAAATAATACATTTTCTGTAAAAAATAACTATTTAATTATTAATTTACAACAAATTAACAATACCAAGAAATAATTAAAAAAATTAAATCACCAATAAATGATAATAAACAATTAAAATAAATATAATTAAATAATAATTATTAAAAACATCTTAACAAATAAAAATAAAACAAATGGCAAATATAAATATTAAAAACATTTAGCAATTAATTAACAATAATTTATTGATTAACACAAATAAATTTAAAAAAGAAAATATAATTACCAATTAATAATTAATTACCAATTGATTAAAAAAATTAAATATTTATTAAACATGTATTACCAATTAATAATTGATTAACAATAATTTAATTATAAATACCCAACACAATTTTTTTTTTTACTTAATTACAATTAAATTACTTCCCACCCTATAACCCTATAACCGCACAACACACATCATTAATAAATAAATACACTTAATATAATTACCAATTAATCAATTATTAAAAATTATTTACCAATAAAAAACATTAATTACCAATTAAAAAAATTAATTACCAATAGAAAATATGTACCAATTAAAAAAAAATGTATCAATTAAAAACAATGATTACCAATTAAAAAAAATATTTACCAATAAAAAAAGAAATTACCAATTAAAAAAGGTAATTACCAATTAAAAAAACGTAATTACCAATTAGTATTTAATTACCAATAAAACAGCTATCAATACCAATAAATAAAAATAAATCATTACTTAATTACAATTAAATTACTTCCCACCCAATTCCCCTATAAAACCACAACCCACTACAGAACATAAACACAAACAAGCAATTAAAATTAATTTATAATTCCTAAACATTAATAATTAATTTAATATAATTAAATTACTTCCCACCTTATTCCCCTATAAACCCTCAACCCAATCCGGTACTAAAACACAAAATTAACGTAAGAAACATTATTACCATATAAAAATATTATACATATAATTTAAAACCAGTAAATTACTTAATAAAAAACATATAACACATATATATTAAATACATAATAAAATACATAGCAATACTATAAATATCGATATTAGTAACATCAAAATTAGTTACATCGATATATTTGAACATTCGATATTACTTACCTTAGAGTCGAAATTCTGTACAACGATATTCTTTACCTCGATATTCTGTACCTTCGATATTACCAACTCGACGTTTCTGTAGGTCGATATTTCGGATTCGATATTTAGATTCTGCACCCAATCGCACTTAAGGCATAGCGAATCTGCCCTTCATAGCTCCACGAGGATTAGGATAATTGGCAGATAATTGTTCCAGGCGGCAGGAGCTTCACATTAGTGTGGCCATCTTGCTCACCGGCTATCTAGCGCCCCCTTTATTTAATTTATTTTGGGGTATTAGAGTGTGGACCTAGCCATGAATAGCAGTAGAGAGCAGTGCATACTAATTAATAACAATAAGAAAAACATTGAGAATAAGAAAATATGTAATAAAAATGCATGTAGTACAGTTGGGACAATATTTAGAGATGAGTGTACCACAAGCTTCAGTTGATGGAACCCTTGTTGGCTCTGTCAGGGTAAACCTTCTTTTCACAGCCTGAAAGAAGGGCCTGTAGGAAGGACATTTCAACACCAATCTTATGTGGGTGTATGGTGTAATGTCCTGTTTTTCTATCTGTGCCGCAGAAAAAAACTAATAGTGACCCCAGCAAACCGAAAGAAACATTCTTGGATCTAGGGGTCATTACTTTTTTTCTTCCAGAGAACTCCCCATTTGGAAGTTTGTTTTAGAAAGACAAAAAAGTGTAAAACTTTGGTTAATGGCTGTCAAAATGATAGTGACCTTACATTAAACTTTTTATTCCTTGAAAGGAACCATTGTAATGTAACGCTGGTTCCTCTTGAGGCACAGAGATGACCAATGTGCGCTGGCAGGCCTTTCTAAACTAGCAAACAGTAGTCCATCAGGTTGGCAGAGATAATGTCCTCTACCACCCTGATGGATGGAGCACCATCCTCAAAACCCAATATCAGGCCCATAGTTATAGTTCGTAGGGAGAGGAGGAGACACTATCAAGGTGAAATTGTAAAGAAGTTTGTTTTAGGTTCTGTAATAAACGCAACCAGTAATGGAGAAATAAGGTTTTTGTCCATATGACAAAAAAACTGTTGGCATCTGGTTTCTTTGTAAGTCTTGACAATAGGAAGAACCAACCTCTTTAACCACATATAATCATCTCGGACAACCAGATTCAAACGATTACCAAAGTTAAAACATTTTGGGCGATGTTTGACTCAAATCTCTCAATGGAAATAGAGCAACTGGGTAATAAAGTTACAAGAATGTCACAATAATACCTAGAGTTGACTGAACACATTCAACTTTACATCTGAGATGCAATGACTATATTGTGAATAAAAATCTATATGTGATAACCAGTAGCTATGAATGTTGCATCACTTAAGTGATTACTATGACGTCTTGACGAAAATGTAAATCCAGTGCCTTTAAGTTCTGCAAGCAAGAATTCACGCACACAATTCCAAAAGGAAATGTGTTATACCAATGTTGCACTGTTGAAGTTGTATTTGTTCCTAATAAAAAGCTTCATTAAATCTTAGATGCTCACTGTAATCTTAAAGCAGTTCGAGTTAAAGCCCAGAAGTACTTCAGATCAAGGCTACAGCATCACACTCTGCCAAGTTAGCTTCCTTTGTATAAGCAAAGCTAAGAGAGCAAGTATTAGTAATATGGAAACAGAAACCAGAATCCAGGGTAATTTGAGTTAATTTTAGATTGTGATGCCTGTCAGTCAGATTATTGTGTCAGGATTTTTAAAAAGTGGATTTGTACAGAGCGACAGTTAGTTAGTTGGCGAATTAGTCTGAAGCAGTGTCCTGTATTCAAGCAGTCACTAAATCCGGAAAACGCGGGCGTAATTTGCATAATTTCATGGAAAGCTTAGTAATCAAAATTCCTGAAATTTCGTGTAATTCATTGCAAAATTATAGTTATGGTGCAGATGAAAAACACTAATGACCAGAACTCCAGCACTGTTGTTCATGGTATCTGTGTTTTTGGTGCTATTTTTGTTGTTGTGAAGAATGAGGCCTCGCATCCAAAATGTACTCCTAAAATATACCACTAGATGCCATATTTGCTTTTCATGTAATTTAATGGCATTTGTCTGAAATTTCACTTAATTCCACAAAAGCAAACTATTTGAATCTCACACCCCATTAGCACGCCTCACATGCTGTTATGAGAAGAATAATGCCATTCAAATAACATTAGATGTCAGTTGTGGACTGTCAAGCTTTGAGTTCTCAGAGACTGTATCAGATCTACCAATATGACAAATAGAGATTAATATGAAATAAAGATGGATTGATCTTCAGGGTACAATACTGAGTATTATCAGGGACACAGTTCTCATTTCTGACTATTTAGTTATGAATGTGGAAAAAGGAGGAAAATCAGAGAAGCCAATGCGAATCGTTGGTATATTATGGAGGATTTCAATAATGTTATAAAAGAATATAGTAACATGAGTTATCTTGAGAACTGGGGTTTCAATCATACACTCATTGTGGAAACATGATTAGTGGTTTTCAATATTTTGTTTTGGTATGAAACATATAAAAGTTGTGTTCAGAAACATTATTGTATGTCATGGCAAGAAAATAATTTTCTGACCAGAAATTAGTTACTGAGCTGTGATAGGCCATAGCAGGATTCTGTTGGCCGCGTCTGTTTTCAGACAATCAAGGTAAATTGCTTGATTGCATGAGGTATTTTCCTTGTCTGAATACTGAATGTGTGGGTTTAATAATTGAGATGCTGATCTCTACTTTATCTTGTCCTCTACAAGTGCCCAGACTATTATCTAACCATCTGCAAACTTCAACCTTTTTAGAGGCTATGCAAGCTGACTTTCATGCAGCTCATAATGCCCTATTACCTATCGGTAATCTTCATTACTCCTGGTCCCGTTGTCCTCGTCCCATTCATGAAAAAGTGAGATAGTACTATCTCATCCACAGAAAAAAAGAATGAAGGAATGCTTGCCCTACCCCACCCCTTCCTCTGGTGGTACAAATATGTACCTATCCCTGCATTCCTCCTGAAATACCAAGCCAAGATGAAGGCCAGAAAGTACGGGATGGAGGGAGGGTAGATATGAATGGGACAAGGACAACGGTACCAGGTCCCTCATGTCCTCGTCCCATTCATTAAAAGTGAGAATACCCAAGCAATCACTGGTATTCATCAAAAACAAACCACCAGGACACAGAACTGACTACAAAACCCAGTGATTTAATGAAATAGCAGACAAGAAGTTCAGGAGCATACAGTCCGCAGTGCCCCCAATCCGAAATTTGCATCAACCCCAGCAGATTCTGGATCTGATAACGGCTCACAAAAGTAATGGAGGAAGCTCAAGCAGCCACCCTACAAATCTCAGACGGGGACACCCCTGAACCTCAGCCCAGTAAGCCACCACCCCCCGGGTAGAACACCCCTGAACACCCGCCGGAGGAGGGCACACGAAAGAGAGTAAACTAACTTAATGACTTGTTTCAGCCAGCGACCAATGGAAGAAGAAGAAGCCTACCCTCTACGAGAGGCCATCCCAAGTGAGCTACACAGGGAATCAGATTTCCTAAAGGAACGTGGATGATTAAGATAGACATGCAAAGCCCTGCAGACATCAAGCAAAGGCCTAGGAAGATCATCGGCAGACTCCTTATCAGCACACAAGGCAGGCAAAACCAACTCCTTGGACGGATGGGACTGCGTAGTAACTTTGGGAACAAAAGCAGAATCACCTGAGGACCACCCCATTGTCCGAAAAAGACAAAAATGGCTCCCACGTCATCAGAGTACCCAAATCCCCAAGGTACCGAGTCAAACTAATGGCTGCCAGAAAAACCACCTTCAAAGTTACAAATTTGATGATCACCTTCGACAAAGGCTCAAATGGAGAATCCACAAGGACCTGCAACACCAGTGGAAGATCCCAAAAAGGAAAAGACGGCCATACCACCGGGCGAAATAAAGAGAAACTCTGCATCAAGTGAGAAACCAAATCCTCCACATCCGACAAATTCCCCAAAGGGAAATGAAAAGCCTTAATCGCAGCCCACTGAGCTTGCAAAGTGGACACAGACAATCTCTTCTCAAAGCCCTCCCAGAGAAACTGAAGCACCTCTGGTAAAGAGCACTCCAGAGGGGACAAATCCAGAGTACAACACCAGTGCTGGAAATTCCCCCAATGGCGCGCATAGGATTTTATAGTAGAAGGCTTACGAGATTGTTGCAGGGTCAAGGCTTAATGCTCAGGAAAGCCCCTACGCCGCAAACCCTGCCTCTCAACTTCCACATCGACAGCTGTAGCCGTGGGAGACACTGAAGATGACCTCAGAGGAGATGAAGTAACCAGGGACCCTGCACAGTCAACAGCTTTAGAGTGGGGAACCAAGACCGATGAGGTCAAAATGGAACCACCACCACTCAGGACTCCCAACACAGGTGAGCCAAAAACTGGGGGATCAGTGCCAGTGGAGGAAAAGCATACAGCAGGTGCGATGGCCAAGGAATGGACAGAGCATCAATCCCTCAAGACCCCTCCTGCCCAAACCGGGAGCAGAGCTGGGGCAGCTGGGCATTGTGCCAGGAAGCAAAGAGGTTGAGATAAGGAAGATCAAACCTCCTGCATACTAGCCGAAAAACCACAGGATTCAGAGACAACTCCTGAGAGGTGGGGAAATATGCTGCTGAGGGAATCGGCCACCCCGTTGGCCACACCCTGAATGTGAACCACTGATAGAGACAACAGATGCCTCTCCGCCAAACAAAACAATGGAATTACTACCACATTTAGAGACTTGGACCTGGAACCCCCTTGATGGTTCAGGTAGGCCACTGACACCATGTTGTCCGAACAGACCAATACATTGCGTCCCAAAAACTGGCATCAGAAACCCATCACAGCACGGGATACATCTGTCAACTATCTCCAATTCGAGGAACGCAGCGCCTCCTGAAGGGTCCAACGACCTTGAAGAGACCCGGACTGCAAAATCACCCATCACCCGAAAGCACTGGCATCTGTCATCAGAACCACAGGAGGAGAGGGCTGCAACTGCAGACCCCGAGAAAGATGCTCTGACACCGTCCACCAGTGCCGGGCAGGTCGGAGGGATGCAGACACCGGAAGCCGAAGAACCATATTGCGGGACAACAGATTCCAATGAACCAACAGATACAACCACAGGGGCCTGAAATGAAACCGAGCTCAAGCCACCATGAACACTGTCACAGCCTTAAGCCGTAACCAGAGACAGACCGGAAAAGAGGCCCATGCCAAGAACCTCAAGCAAGTGAACCCAAGGTCACAGCCCAAGTAACAGGCAGGAACACTCTGTTCAAATTGGTGCGAAAGCGTGCCTCAATGAAAGTCGAGTCCTGCAAGGGCTTCAGTTGAAATTTGGGCAGATTCAGAAGAAACCCATGATCTCGCAGTGCAGACCAAACCACTTTCCAATCCACCAGCAGCCGAGTTCAAGAGGGAGGATGGATCAACAAATCGTCCAGGTATGGGTAAACAAGGACCCCCTGAAGATGCAAGTAAGCTACCAGTGGTGCCACCACCTTGGTGAACACCCGAGGGGCAGACCCCAGGCCATAAGTATGGACCTGAAACTGGAAATGATGTCCCTGAAGGCAAAACCTCAGGAGCCGATGACAGCTGAAGTGAACCGGGACATAATAGTATACACCTTGGAGCACAAGGGTGCACAAGAAATGACCTGGGAGCATCAGCGGAATCACTCGCTGAAGAGTCTCCACCTTGAAGGGCAAAGGTACCACAAATGTGTTCAGAGCCTTTAAGTCAAGAACCAAGCGGAACCCCCATTCACCTTGGGAACCAGAAAAATCAGGGAGTAAAACCCCCTCCCAATCTCCAGAGAAGGAACTGTGTGAATTGCCCCCTTCTTTAAGAGAGATTTGACCCCTAGAGACAACCCTGACTATCTGGCCTGACAGGACGGCCAATGAGTTGGTTGAATCCCTGGATCTGGAGGAGGCTCTGAAAATTCGATTCAATACCGCTGACGAGTAATGTCCAGAACCCACACATCAGAAAAGGACTACAGACACACTGGAAGAAAGAACTGTAGCTGTCCTCCTACCAAGAATCCGGGAGCTCCGTCCATATCGTCAGGAACGAGGCTTCCGGGAGAGGGGGGTTTGGCCTCTCTATCCCGACCCTGACCAGAAGAGAACCTCCTGTGTCCCCTGGCAAACTGCAAATCAGAAGAAGGGTGAAAAAAAAGGCTTAAGCTTGGAAGAAGGAGTCACAGCAGAGGGCTGCTTGAAGGAAGAAGAATTTATGCAATTTGCCCTCTAATTCTTTCCTAAACATCATAGTTCCCTGAAAAGGCAGGCACAATGAACAAACCTTCTGAGATGAATCAGTGTTCCAGTCCTTCAACACCAGATTGTTGGGGGCAGACACACCAGCACCACCGGAAAGGGCCAAAGGCCACATGAAAGGACATATTCGAAAAGAACTCCACCTGACACTCAGAGCAGTCCGACATATCATACAATGAATGATACAGAGCCTTGATAGCAGAGATCAGGGATTGAACGATGTAAGTGCCATAAATACCAGCCCGTAAGGCCAGATGAGACCCAGAGTACACTTTCTCAATGGAAGCATCCACCGTTTTATCCACTGGGCTTTTATTCACAGCATCCTCAGTCAAGGAAGTCCAATCCACAGAACTAGCTACAAAGGAACCAATCGGAATAGAATCCGGCAATTCCTTGGACATATCCAACAATACAATTTGGATCCTTCCATTCTGTCCTCAGAACCTCCCGGGTGTAGGGCAGCTACGCCCCGTGTAGGGTGTTCCACCGGGCGGTGATATGGGGCGGGGGAGGGGCAGGGTGGGGGATTGTAAAATGCAGGAAACAGCCGATTACAGGTAAGTAATGAAAAAATAAATGTAAAAAATGTTGCTGCGCACGCTGCATCGCATTTGGCGTTGCAGCACGCGCAGCGAAATTCATTTTTTTTTCCGGTTACTTACCTGAAATCGTCCGCTTCCCGCATTTCACAACCACCCACCCTGCCCCTCCTCCGCCCCACGTCACCGCCCAGTGGAACGCCCTACCCGGGCCGTGGCTGGTGTAGGGATGTGACGAGCACATCAACTGCAGCTGAACTGCTGCAGCAATGAACCACCAGACATGCTGGGCACTTCATCATCCAGAAAACCCATGTTGGTTTTGACATGTTTAAGCAAATCAGGCAACATATCCTTGTCAATGTATTTGCCTTCATGTTCAGTACCTCCCATCCATTCTTCCTCAGAAGCAGAAGACTGAGTAGAATGAATAGGAAGGGGACCTTTGGAACGAGGCCCCCCTCATCTCATGCAGAGTCTCCTTAATGAATCTCTTGTTCCAAGCATCACCCACTCCCTGCGGTGTTTAGACTGTGCCGGAGAAGGGAAGGGAGATGAATCATTAGATGAAAAAGAGGAATGCTCCACATGCTTGTGCTTCCTGCAATGCTCCCCCATGCCAGCACTGGGATCCTGGAGATGGAACCACCACTGACGACTAACCCAAGAAAGTCATAAAAGTGCTGTGTTCAGAAGGAGAGTTATGCAGTAACACCAAAACACCCAAACAAGTAATCACAGGACCACCCCTTTCAAGTGTAAAAAACAACACATGCTGATACCAGGCAGACACCAGGACCGGTCCGCGAAGGCACTAATCCAGCCCAGGCCACACGTGCAACCGGTAAATAGACCACCCACAGCTGAAATCCCCACGACAAAATCGCTCTGATGCCAGAATACATTTAAAAAACGCTATGCAGTACTTACTTATATGCCAGTTTCAGCGCAGCTACGCTGCGGACTGGCACACCAAAGCCTGACTTCCTGGCTTGCCATCCTGACGGAAGTCAGGCAGCGAGACCCAGAAGAAGAATCTCTGGGATCAGACAGGTCTTGCCAGTGCCACCGCGCCTCCTACCAAACCCTGCAACCTGGGAGGCGCGGAACCAAATTCCCCCACCGCCGTCCACAGAGCATTTCAGAGGAGGGAATCCGCCCATCTCCTCCCAAGTCCGGCAGGAAAGAAGACGGGATCAAGCCAGACAACTACCACCACCCGGCTTTGAAGCACAGAAGTATACAGGAGCTTCCCAGCTTGTGCTCCTTGTCCCATTCTGTCAGAAGACAGAAAAAAGAACAGGAGGAATGCTGTGATAGGCTCATATTTTTATACCCAGGTGGAGGGTTGGGGTACGGCCAGCATTCCTTCGTTCTTTTTTTCTGTTGGTGAGATAGTACTAGCTCATTGAGTCAGTATTCTTAAAAGTGCTCGATGATTTACAGAGGGGCGATGATCAAGGATTCATAAAGTCGCTAGTTCTCCTGGACTTGTCGGTGGCCTTCATTAATGTAGATCATTCCACCCTGCTCATACATTTAGCCAGAGTGAACCTAAAGGATAGAGCTTTCTCTTGAATCCATCTTTCCTCATGAATGTAAAAAGGTTTAAGTTGGAGAATTTTACTGCCAACCCCTCCTCAATTACTAATGCAGGGATTTTCCTCTCCCCCATCTATTCAACATAAACATATCCCCACTTGATAAAGGGCGAGTAGACTCTTTATTGTATAGTTAATAAAAACCGTTACAATATACCAATAAATAAAATAATTTCCTTTGCGTACTGTTGTACATAAAATACGAGTTTAAAACAGCCGTTGGTGAAAAAGATAAAAGCACAATTATCGTAAATAGTTCGGAAACAAATTCGAAATTAGCCGGTGCGGTTCGCAATATCAAAGTTCAAGAGTTCGGGCATGTGTTGGCTTTTCAGTAAATTTTCAAAGTTGATTACATATTTGATTATTCGACAAATGAATTGTGAATCCACCGAGTCCAACGCATTTAGTATCGCTGAGCGACATGTGCGAATACCTTTTTCGTTGAACTTTTCCCTGAGTAAACACCGACGATCACGCTCCAGAGCTGGACAAATGCAGATCAGATGAATGATGTCTTGTATTGCAGCGCCACAAAGATTACAATCTTTCGGGCCCGGAGTTCTCCAGCCAGGTTGGTCGGCGTTTGTTGTCAGTTTTCCCATGCGTAGCTTCAGGTACTTTAATTTTAAATGGGGTGGAAAAGCGAGGCCTAAATAAGCAGCAGGTACCGGCCTTTTGTAGGATTGTATTATCATCCAAGCATGTGCACGGCGTCTTAAAGTTGTTTTGTCTTCGATCAACGAGTGCATATTGACTGCTTTTTTTTACGGTCTGCTTAAATGCTGATACTGGTAACTTCCTTTGCCACACAGATGTCATCTCAGTGTTTTTCAGGGAGGAGCTTAGGTACTTCGCATACTGAGATTTGGAGTTGCTTTGCAGGGCTTCCCAAATAGCAGAGTTAGTTTCTATATCACGATTGAGCCAGATGTTGTACCAAAATTTAATTGACTCATATCTTTTATGCAATATTTGGGACTGCAATGCAAATTCGAGACGTACCTGTGATGGTGAAGCATCGCGCGGTAAACAAAATACGCGTTTGTACACTCTTATTTGGATTTTATCTATTAGCGGTGCACTTCTTCCATTATGTGCCACACTGCCGTAAGCTATCGTTGGAAGTAGCTTGGCTTTGATAACTGTGAGAAGGGGGGTGAACAAAGGACCTTTTAGCTGTTTGGATAAGCTGCAGAATGCATGCAGTAGAGCTGTTCCTTTCTTTTCGATAGTGTCAAAGTGCGTGGAGAATGTGAACCGTCTATCCAGATGTATCCCCAGATATTGTAGCTATCCGCTACTTCCAGGTTCATGTTGTCAATTGTAAAGTTCAGCTGTTTAGTACGGCGATGCGTTATAATCATGACCTTAGTTTTTTTAATGTTTATTTCCATTAGATTCTGTTTGGTATATTCAGCCAGCTCATGCATAAGACGTTGCAGTCCTATTTTTGTTTGACTAAGGAAGACAACATTGTCTGCGTAGGATAGATGCGTAAGGGGCAAAGTTCCTAACCATGGAGGATGTGCATTGACCCCGTCTAATCTTGGTGTCAAATCAGCCATAAATAAATTAAACAGATGAGGGGCCAAGACGCAGCCTTGTTTTAGTCCTTCACTGGTTGTGATCTTCCTTGTTAGCCTTCGGCCGTTATCGATCTTAACCTGCATCCAGGTGTTGGTATAAAGGTCCATAATTGGGTTTAAGATTGTGTCCGGCAGGCCCTGTTGCTTTAGTTTGGCCCATAATGTTTGTCGGCAAACACGATCAAAGGCCGCCTTGAAGTCCACAAAACATAGATGTAGTGACGGTCTTGTAGGGTTTTTTCAGCTATCAGGCTTATTGCTATGATGTTTGCTATTGTGCCTGTGCCACGCCGAAACCCTGACTGATTTGCTGGGATTTTATTGTTATCATCGGACCATTTTGCAAGGTCGGTTAGCACCAATGAAGTGTAATATTTGGCCTCCGCATCTATCAGCGCGATCAGGTGATAATTTGCTGGATCCTTACGATCTCCGCCCTTCTATATTGGATTAATGATTGCGCCTCTACAGCTTTCTGGAATCCGACTGGTGACATTGATCGTCCGGAACAGGTTGTTGAAATTACTGGCCCAATAATATGGATCTTGCTTTTAGATTGCCTGGGGGATGCCGTTCGGTCCTGGTGCATTATCTTGCCTACTTTTCTTTATAATTCGCTGTATTTCTACTTCAGCGTAAGCTTGGGAGGTTTGGCCTAAGTCTTCCTTTTTCTTATCCAGGATGTTTATCAAGTCAGAAGCGATTGTGGACTGAGTCTCTGTGTTTATACTTTTATATACTGAGGTTACAGCTGATGACTGCTGTGTCATGGTGCTTATTGAAAATGTATCAATTAGATGCTGGACCCATGCCATCTCCGAAACGCAGGTCGTACTTATGGTGTTTGTGGTTCTGTTCAATGAATTTACCTGCGACCAGAGTCCGATTTTTTTGCATTATATACTATTTTTGTCCAGAAATTGGTGACCTCATTTTTTTTCTCATTCCAAATTTGTTTCTTGTATAGTTTCTTTAGGGAACGTACATCCTGCCATACTTTGGATTGAGAGTTATGACCTTGAGCTCTCATCAGGGACTGTCTCAAACGCCTTCTCAAGGCATGTAATGTCTGGCTAAGGTGGCTGCTTTTGTTTCCATTATGCGACATTTTGGTGTTGACTCCTACTTTTGGTAATTTGTTCAGATAGGTGGTCCATGTTTCAACGGTCAATTGGTTTTCTGGGGCAAGCATAAGCATTAGATTTTTTGCATCCAACGCTATCTGAGGTAGTGTGGCACACGTCCACCTTAAACGTTTCGAATTTGTTGTTGAAGTTTCCCCTGGCATTATTGGGGCCTCTAGATGTTTGGGAGGGGTTATTTTAATTTCAATGTCCTGGGCCGAATGATCACTATCGGGTGAGCATATGATTTGAAACTTCTTAGTTAACCCTAGGAGGGGAAGGGTGACTATAGTGTAGTCCAAAATTGAACTTGAAGTGGGACCAATGTACGTGCAATTGGCGGGTCTGTCCTGTTTTGTTCTCCCGTTTAACACGCGCATACCTAGCTGTTCAAGGTCGCACATTCGTTGCTGGCGCACTTTGTCCATTTGTTTTGCCAGTGGGATTACCTGCATTTCTACTGCCCACATTTCATTAGTAGTAATGATATTTTCTTCCTCTTCCTGGGGGTGTAATAAGTTGGCATTAAAATCTCCTGTAAGAATTATCTCCCAGGTTGGCGGTTCAAGGCGAAGTTCTGCTATAGCATCGCTGACTTTTTTGAAAAGCTCTTGTTTTATTTTAGTTTTTGGATGTGCATATATATTAATAAGTATAATGGTATCTATACCGACGAGTAGACCCATTTCCAATTTATTATTTGCATGTCTGGGGTGGTCGAGGTTAGTTGAGAGGACTTGATTTTTAGTGCCGTTGAAATATAAACAGCCAGACCCCCCTTGGCTCGTCCATATTTGCTGGGTTCGAGTGGCACTAACGTGGTGGCCTATTCTACCTGGGACTTCAACAGGGGCTGTTAGCCATGTTTCTTGTAGTACGATTATTTCGTAAGTCAATTATTTGATAAGTCTTCACTTCGTAAAGGCCTAAAGATGTATATGTATGCCAGTGACTCCCAAATTCTGCTGAGGCTCAGCAATGGTCCAGCTGCCCATGAGGTTTTTCATGATTTTTATTTAGTGGGGCTGGCAAGAATAGAATAAAGTTAAACGTAGAAAAAAAGGAGGAGTTGGGGATCAATAGGAAGTCTGATTTATGACAAGCCATCTTCTTCCCCAAAAAGCTGGGACCTTGCATCCTTTGTTAGCCGGTGATGAAGAGCTTAGGAGTCAAACAGGATTGTGCTTTAACTTTAGTCGATCGGATTGCCTCAGTGGTCTCTAACTGCTTCACCATCTAAGAATGTTTACAAAACTACTGCCATTTTTTAGTGAGAATGGGAAAAAGCTACAGTTGCTGCCATAGTTGTGTCTAGACTGGGCAATGCCTACATACTGTATCTTGGCCCCTATCTTATCTTTTTCAAAGATAGCCAGTAGAGCACAATGCAACCTCTAGGCTGATTTTAAAAGCAACATGTTGTTCATAGGCCTGTCCATTGTTGATGAAACTGCTTTGATATCCCATGGCTTAAAGAATTAGGTTTAAAACTCTTTGCATTACTGTTAAAGCGCTACATGGCATATGACCTAAATTCCACTCTAACCAGGTGGCCAGATCATGCTCAATTGGGAACCTTCAGTCTGCTTCTAGCAACAAGCTTAGGGGGCCTAAAATGTTGAAAACTACAGCAGGTAGCAGATGTTTCTTCTTCTGTGGTCTGCAACTTTTAAATGATCTCCCAGACACCTTGAGAGCTGAATCTAACTACCTTTGCTTTCGATGCTTTCTGGGAACTTGGCTGTTCAAACAAGTCTTGAAAAACTATTTAGGTACAAGAGCACCTTATACGTAGAAATAGAATAATATAACCTGGAGAGTTGAAGCCAGGTATGGTGGCTTAGTGGCCTAATGCATCATCTGTAGGGGCCTGTGTTGACCAAATGGTTACAGGTTCAAATCTGAGAGAACCGCTCGGCCTTTCGTCCTTCTGAGGTCGCTGTGAGAAGTTGGCCTGGCATATGCTGTCCACTATGCTAGTGGGCACCTTGCACCAGTCCAAACAACCCTTATTGGTGGTAAGTTTTAAGACAACCTATATAGAAAGCTTTCCTAGAGGTAGCTATGGAGAGCAGCCTTCAGGCTATGTTTTGAAGGAATGTAAAGCAGCTTGTTTTATCAGTCTATAATCTCATGAATTACCAAATGAAAGGAGAACCACACCAGGTATATATATATATATAAAATATATGTATTTATTCTAAACACATCCCTCTAGTCTCTTTATGAGGCCAGAAGCAAACGTACATTCAGTAAACTTATTTAGAACACAGTAAATTAACACAATATACTTTGCACCCTAGGGGTGTACCAAACCATATATTAAGAAAGTGGTATAAGAACCACGACTGACATAGATACAAGGCCTAGAGCCTTTAGAACCGCTAGGGCCACCAGGAACAATATCTCACTAAAGATACTCCGATGAACTCACCAGTGGAAAAAACAGGTGGTATGTTACCTGTATAGAAGTATAGGAACACAACATGAGAGGGACCTATAGCTACAGGGATTCTCTCAAGAAAAATGTTCTGCCAATCACATCCATGAAAGGTTATGCTCACCATAACCGTATGTTAGGGGAAAAAGAACCTCTTGTTTTTAATTACCCTCACACACCCTAGTGGTGCCATGCTTCATCATCGGGTCACCCTGACCCCTAAAAGTTGGGGTGGGCTCAACCACAGTGTTGGGAGCTCTTCAGATAGATGAAGGAAGGGGGGCTTAAAGATTAAAAAACCTCAGTCTGACCCCTGGTTTCCCTTTATTCTTGGGTCTGGCTGGGTCAATAAAATTCTAAAAATGGGTCTTCTTGGATTTTAATGGTCCTAAGACCGTAGTGGTGACATGTTTGAGTCCAATGCGGCCGTAAAGGTCCAGGACTTTCTTCAGGGCAAGAGAAGAACCCCCCCTGTATGTGTGGGGAATAACAGGATGGGGAGTCCCTATCCTCTCCGTGAAGCGAGGGAAGAGTTGCTCCTCCTCGCGTTGTGTAAAGTGTCAATGTGTCTGTGAGCTGCCAGGCTCCATCTGTAGGGCAAAATCACAATTGGACACGATTACATGAGTCAAAGAAAGAATATTGGTCAGTGCTTTTTCATTTGGTGTACTGTGCGCTGCATGCCAAACTCAGTGTGCATGCCGCTATGGTGGGGAAATCCCACACAATGTGCCACTCATCATGGACGTTCTGTGACATACTGTTTAAATGTGACAGACCTATGGAGTGGCAATTATACTCGCATTCTAACACTAACTTCGTGTTAGGATGGGTAGCAGAAAGAAGTTTTTACCAATAAAATTAGTCTCAGATTGCAGATAGTGGAACACCGTCTAAATGGGTTGAAAACACCATACCAATATGTGTTCATTCATTCATTCACACCACTCGTCTGTTAGTAATCACAATGGCACTTACCCAAATTATGAGGGCTTCGCGCTTCACACAGGACCGGACAGTTTCGGTGGTCCTAAAAATGGTGTCAAAAAAACGGGAGTAGTCGGGGGCTATAAGAACAAAGTAGGCTGCTTTCCAGCGCTACGAGTGATGTATGCGGGAAAGAACAACCCGTCCTGATGCATAGACACAACATGTGTCAAGGATCAATTCCAGCATACTTACTTAAAATCAAGATCTCACCCAGCTATTCAACCTGTTGTGGCAATGGTGCTCGACTTTTGCGGAGGCATAGCTCGGTGTCAGGGATTATAAACGCTGCATTCGGGGTAAAACGCCGGGAGGAGGTACATCTGCCCCGCGCTAGCAGGAAGTGACGTCACAATGTAGGAGTAACATCATGACGTGGCAGTCAGTGCATCCGGCCCCTGGAGTTAGAATCATGAGAGGTGTAGTCCCAGAGACTTGACAACAACGAAAAGTAGCGCTATGTGTGAAATTGATGTCCTTATGGTGTATAGTTGATATCACTATGGTAAACAAAACAAAACAAATTAAAATTACAAAATAGGAACATAATATGTGCTGGTGAATGCGATAGACTCGTGAATACAAAAGGAAACTATGAATGAGTGGAAAAGAATTTTGCTATGTCTGTGGCATACGTGCCACAACAAAAGATGTAGATGATGGAAAACTAGTTTTAGGTGTAAGAGCTCATAGTTCAGGAACCCAAGCGTAGAAAGTCAAGATAATTAGAGTGGTCCTACCTCGTCTGTGTAGCCATATTATAACGTAATCTCAGTATCTTAGTGGCAGTGACTGTCTCATCTGTGTAGCCATATTATAAAGTACTCACAGTCTCATAGTGGCAGAGGCTACTGATTGTGCCCAGTAACAATTGTCCCCGCAACCAGGTGGAAAGGTCTTCAACCATCCATAAACATAGGTATGCAGGTGCTGGACTTGGATGATGTGTAGTTATAGGCGACAGGTGCATATGGCTATGTGTGAGACAGTGCTAAGAATTGGATGTTCACAGGGAGGTGCACAGAATGTGCAAGGTCTGGAGATGAATAAAGTCATTCATATCACTGGTTCAACTCATTTATTTAGTTGGCTCCATGGAATACCATCGTTAAGTCCAGTTTCGTGAGTTTTTATATTATTTATTTATTTAGAGATTTATAGAGCGCCTGGTGACACGGAGGCATCCCCGCGCTATAAAGTCAAAAGTCAGAAACGGGCAGAAGGAAGCAAAAGGACCTATTTAGGAAAAAGAAAAGTTTTAAGCTGCTTACGAAAGCGCAAATGGCAAGATTCCAGCCGCAGGCCACGGGGAAGCGAATTTTTAGACGATACACCCACCGCTGTTCCTTGTCTAGAAGTCTTTTCTGTGGGTTACAGGTTCCCTTCACTTTCTCAATGATTGTCCACCGTATGCCAGTATCGCTATGCTGTTTTTCCACATAGTGGGCTGTCAGTCTTGTAGCTGTTACTGCTCTTCTAATGGTGCTCCTATGTTCGCTAATGCAAATCTTGATTTTCCGGGAGGTCATGCTAACATAGAACAGATGGCATGGACATTTAATGAGATAGATAACTGATTCAGTGTTACAATTAGTATGAGATCTTTGTTCCCATGGAGTGTGCAGGCCCAGATCAAGGAATTTTGTGTGTTCGGTGAATTCGCACACCACACACGATCCGCACGGGAAATGACCAGTGACCGGAGGGGCATTCCACAGTGTAAGCTGACTGTCATTTTTTGCCTGATAACTGTCCGTGTGAACAAGGGAGTCCTTAAGACTCCTGTTTTTCTTGAATGAGAACATTGGCTTCTCATACGTCAGTTTATTTGATGTTAGTATTGTCCATTTTTTGTTGATAATCTTCTTCACCTGGTTTGATGATGAATTGAAGGTCGTGACACAGATCATTTGTTGTGGTTGGGTCCTCTCATGTGTGTCCAGAAGGGAATCCCTAGGGGTATTGCGTGCCCTCTTCTTAGCGGTTTCAATGATTCTGGGGGAATATTTCTTCTCTTTCAGTTTATTCGTTAGTATCTGCGCTTCCTTTTTGTAGTCCTGAATCTGAGAGCAATTTCTCCGGATGCTCAAAAACTGGCCTACCGGTATATTTTCTCTGAGTGATCGTGGATGTGCACTGTCAAATCTCAACAAGCTGTTCTTGTCGGTGGGTTTAGTATATAGGGAGCTGCTTAATGTGCCATTGCCCGCGAAAAACCATTGGTACCATAACAGACACCCTGGGAAAAGGCTGGATCTCCAAGAAAGAACACAAGTCCGTCAACCAGGATGAACCACGAGATCCTCTGTTCTATACGATTCTTAAAATACATAAAGGGAAAGTTCCTCCACCCGGCAGACCTATTGTATCTGAATTGGATCAATCCTAGAACCCCTGTCCAAATACACTGATTGGTTTCTGCGCCCATTAGTAAAACGCATCAAATCATTTGTACAAGCCACCAAACATTTACTCAACCTTCTAACTAACAGTGAGTATGATTCTAACAAGAACATACTGGCCTGCCTTGTTGTTGAGGCGCTATATACCAGTATACCGCAATCAGAGAGCATCACGGTCATAGAGGAACTACTTAACAAAGAAGACTGGGAATGGTCCGCACCTGTTGAGTGGGTTATCACCCTCATCCAACTAGCACTGACTGAGAACTTTTTAAAGTTTGAGGACCAACTGTATCTTCAGACCCATGGAACATCTATGGGCAGCACATTTGCTCCTAGCATTGCCTGTCTGTATATGAGTAATTTTGAGGACCTACATATATGGGCTACTAACCCATATACCAGTAACATCTGTAAGTGGTACAGATATATTGATGACACCCTTATGGTTTGTAAGGGAGATGATGAGAGCCTACTGGGTTTTATCAACCTTGATCAATCAGCTTAACCCACATTTACACTTCACAGTAAATAAAGACAGAGAAAAAATGTCCTTCCTGGATATCAACATTATCGCAGGCAATGGCACATTGAGCAGCTCCCTATATACTAAACCCACCGACAAGAACAGCTTGTTGAGATTTGACAGTGGGCACCCACGATCACTAAGAGAAAATTTACCAGTAGGACAGTTTTTGCGCATCCGGAGAAATTGCT
The DNA here is from genome assembly GCF_964261635.1 of Lissotriton helveticus. Taxonomy (NCBI): domain Eukaryota; kingdom Metazoa; phylum Chordata; class Amphibia; order Caudata; family Salamandridae; genus Lissotriton; species Lissotriton helveticus. The sequence goes on along the minus strand of NC_136067.1, from coordinate 1,069,813,581 downwards.
CTCAGATTCTAAGGAATATACTGAAAGAGAAGAAATATCCCCCCAGAATCATTGAAACTGCTAAGAAGAGGGCACGCAATACCCCCAGGGAATCCCTCTGGACACACATGAGAGGACCCAACTGCAACAAATGATCTGTGTCACGGCCTTCAATTCATCATCAAACCAGGTGAAGAAGATTATCAACAAAAAATGGACAATACTAACATCAAATAAACGTACGTATGAGAAGCCAATGTTCTCATTCAAGAAAAACAGGAGTCTTAAGGACTCCCTTGTTCACACAGACAGTTATCAGCCAAAAAATTACAGTCAGCTTACACTGTGGAATGCCCCTCCGGTCACTGGTCATTTCCCATGCGGATCGTGCGTGGTGTGCGAATTCACCGAACACGCAAAATTCCTTGATCTGGGCCTGCACGCTCCATGGGAACAAAGATCTCATACTAATAGTAAGACTGAATCAGTTATCTATCTCATTAAATGTCCATGCCATCTATTCTATGTTGGCATGACCTCCTGGAAAATCAAGATTCACATTAGCGAACATAGGCGCACCATTAAAAGAGCTGTAACCGCTACAAGACTGACAGCCCACTATGTGGAAAAACAGCATAGCGATACTGACATATGGTGGACAATCATTGAGAAAGTGAAGGGAACCTGTAACCTCCAGAACAGACTTCTAGACAAGGAGCAGCGGTGGGTGTACCGTCTAAAAACTCACAAAATTGGACTTAACGACGGTATTCCATGGAGCCAACTAAATAAATGAGTTGAACCCGTGATATGAATGACTTTATTCATATCTAGGCCTTGCACATTCTCAACACCTCCCTGTGAACATCCAATTCTTAGCACTGTCTCACACATAGCCATATACAGCTGTCTCCTATAACTACACATCATCCAGGTCCAGCACCTGCATACCTATGTCTATTCTATAGATGGTTGAAGACCTTTCCACCTGGTTGTGGGGACATTTGTTAATGGACTCAATCGGTAGCCTCTGCCACTATGAGACTGTGAGTACTTTATAATATGGCTACACAGATGAGACAGTCACTGCCACTAAGAAACTGAGATTATGTTATAATACGGCTACACAGACGAGGCGGACCACTCTGATTATCTTGACTTTCTACGCTTGTGTTCCTGAACTATGAGCTCTTACACCTAAAACTAGTTTTCCATCAACTACATCTTTGGTTGTGACACATATGCCACAGACATAGCGAAAATCTTTTCCACTCATTCATAGTTCCCTTTGGTATTCACAAGTCTATGGCATTTACCTGCACAAATGATGTGCCTATTTTGTCATTTTCATTTGTTTTGTTTTGTTTACCATAGCAATATCAACCATACACCATAACAACATCAATTTCACACATAGCGCTACTTTTTGCTGTTGTCAAGTCTCTGGGACTACACCTCCCATGATTCTAACTCCCGTGGCCGGATGCACTGACGGCCATGTCATGACGTTACTCCTACATCGTGACGTCACTTCCTGCTAGCGCGGGGAAGAGGCACCTCCTCCCGGCGTTTTACAGCGAATCCAGCGTTTATAATCCCTGACACTGAGCTATGCCTCCTCAAAAGCCGAGGACCGGTGCAGCAACAGGTTGAATAGCTGGGTGAGATCTTGATATTAAGTAAGTACGCTGGCATTGATCCTTGACACATGTTGTGTCTATGCATCAGGACGGGTTTTTCTTTCCCGCATACATCACTCATAGTGTTGGAAAGCAGCCTACTTTGTTCTTATAGCCCTCCCGACTACCCCCGTTTTTTTTACACCATTTTTAGGACCACCTATACTTTCAATCCGGTCCTGTGTGAAGCGCGAAGCCCTCATAATTTGGGTAAGTGCCATGGTGATTACTAACAGACGAGGGGTGTGAATGAATGAGTGAACACATATTGGTATGGTATTTTCAACCCTTTTAGACGGTGCTCCACTATCTGCAAGCTGAGACTAATTTTATTGGTAAAAACTTCTTTCTGCTACCCATTCTAACACGAAGTTAGTGTTAGCATGCGAGTAACATCGCCACTCCATAGCTCTGTCACATTTAAACAGTATGTCACAGAACGTCCATGAGGAGTGGCACTTTGTGGGAGATTTCTCAACCATAGCGGCATGCACACTGAGTTTGGCATGCAGCGCACAGTACACCAAATGAAAAAGCACTGATCAATATTCTTTCTTTGACTCATGTAATCGTGTCCAATTGTGATTTCGCCCTACAGATGGAGCCTGGCAACACACAGACACATTGACACTTTTCACAACGCGAGGAGGAGCTACTCTTCCCTCGCTTCACGGAGAGGATAGGGACTCCCCATCCTGTTATTCCCCACACATACAGGGCGGTTCTTCTCTTGCCCTGAAGAAAGTCCTGGACCTTTACAGCCACATTGGACTGAAACATATCGGCACTAGGGTCTTAGGACCATTAAAATCCACAAGACCAATTTTTAGAATTTTATTGACCCAGCCAGACCCAAGAATTAAGGGATACCAGGGGTCTGACTGAGGTTTTTTAATCTTTAAACCCCCCCTTCCTTCATCTATCTGAAGAGCTTCCAACACTGTGGTTGAGCTCACCCTGACTTTTAGGGGTCGGGGTGACCCGATGATGAAGCATGACACCACTAGGGTGGGTAATTAAATACAAAAGGTGCTTTTTCCCCTAACACACGGTTATGGTTAGCATAACCTTTCACGGATGTGATTAGCATAATTTTGTTCTTGAGAGGAAACCTGTAGCTATAGGTCCCTCTCATGTTTTGTTCCTGTACTTCTATTCAGGTAACATACCACCAGTTTTTTCCACTGGTGAGTTCATTGGAGTATCTTTAGTGAGATATAATTTAAAGGGAGGATATACTCCAGTCATTATTCCTCTTCAACCCCCTAGATACTGGGAATTATACTGCTAACTTAATGTGTTAACAGCCACCAAGAACCACCCAAGGTATTGACACAGGGGACCCACGGGGGACGCGTGCAGTGTCTAAACACAGCCGCAAATCACCATTAACTTCCATGGGAAAAGTCGCGGTTGTAAAATTACAGATTAAGGACACTTAGAAGCGGACTTGGAGCAAACCCCTTTAGAACTAGGAGGTTCTAGAGACAACACCCATGGGAGCACCGGAGTACTCGAGTTTCCTCACCCAGGGAAGCCGGGTGCATAGGTGTCTTTTCGGGTCGGGTTGCGTCGTGGATTTCAAAGGCGAGCTGCTGAAATATGCTGCAGGCGACCAAGTGGAAAGTGTCCGGGTGGATCCAAGGGTGGATCGGAGATCTGAAGAACCTAAACGCAGAGGGGACAGAGTCTGGGTCACTTGCCAGTGACCAGGAAGGCGATGAGAAGATGCCAACCGATGTCGGGTGATTTCAGGTGACTCTTCAGCCACGAGGACCAGGAGGAGTTGAGGATGACCAGGAGCTGGATTCAGGCTGTCCCACGAAGGATGTGGAGTGATGCGGTGTTGGTTTCCAGATTGGGCCAACAAGCCTTGGCAACAGGAACCCACGCAGAAAACAAATATTGGCTTTGGTGCAGACCAGCAAGGTCTGAGGGACTCACCCTTTGGAGGGGAGTCAGGGCAGATCTGGAGCAACAAGGAAAGTCCAAGAAACAGAAGAGTTACCTTCATGGGGACCCACCAGTTGATGGGCCAGGGATCGCGAAGGGGCCTCAAGCAGAAATGCTAGAAGCATGCTCACGGAACACTCATGGAGTGTTAGCCCACAATCTTCGGTGCAAATGGTGCTCGGGCTTGGACTACAAGTAGCCCAATGCACAACTTCGGAAAAGCTTGGGAAGTTGATGCACTAGCAACTGTGCACGGTGTCCAGGAGTTCCGGTCCCACGTCACTCATGAGGGATGCAGGTCTCAGTTTTGCTGGGATCTCGTGTCGGCCTCTGAGAAGTCTGAAAGTGCATGTCCTGAGTCGCAAATTTGTCGGGCTCCGGCTTGCGCCTTGGAAATGTAGACCGGCAAGATGCTTCTTTGGTGACTGTTTGAACAGGGGAGACACACCTTGACCCCAAGTGAGATTCTTCCGTCTTCTAGTCGATGTAGAATGTAGAAGTTCCAAGATATATGTTGCAGAGTTTCGTCCAGGTGTAATATGAAGTCCTAAGGACTGGGTTCCCATACTTATACTAAGTTAGGGGGTTGGACATCCTCTGGGGACCCACCTATGGGAGGATCTAGGGAGGGGGCGGCTACACCCTTTCCCTTTGTCCAGTTTCGCGCCAGAGCAGGGGCTGAGTGCCCCTGCAACCGGTTTGAACTGGGATAGGCACAGGGACACCTAGTGTGCCCCCAGCACTGTCTGGAAAGCCTTCTCTGAATGCACCCACCAAGCCCTACTACACTAAAGCCTGTCTGGGAGGTGGTTACACCTCCCTGTGACAGGAAACCTATTGTCCAGGCCTCCCCTGCTGGAGTTTCTTCTTGGCAGAATCTGAAAGCCATCAAGACTCCAAAACATCGCTGAAATGCGACACTGACATAAGATGGATCTCAAGAACAATAAACAACAAGAAAAAAGATTGACGATTTAGTAGAACAAAAAAAAGGCCGGATACTAAGGAGTCTCTGCGGATATGTTCATGGAACGTGAACGGCCTGGCAAACAAACTGTTGGATGCAGACTTCATAAACTATATCAGGGCTTTCAATATTGTGGCTCTACAAGAGACTTGGCTGAGCGAACCCCCACATATGCAAGGATTTCTGCGCTACTATACAAGTGCACTAGCTGAGGCAAAATACGGTCATCTTCAGGGGGGTCTGGCCATATATGTTACATGTGGAATCAATCTTACTGTCCATGAACTAGGTCCCCCTTCATCATCAGCTCTTGCTGTAAACTTACTCTCTTCAGGCTCAACACAAGCAACGGATCTCAACATTACAATAATTAACGTTTATATTCAACCAAAACGAAAAGACAAATTAATAAAAGAAATGTGCAATTTGGCGGAAACATATATTACAGAAGGACCAACAGCGGATCTTATTGTTACGGGCGATCTAAACCTAAACTTAATGGGGTCTTCCGTGGATGACGAAATGTCCATACAAAATGCAATCTGGAATATACCAATGCAAGGGAAGCTACTTTCAAGTAAGCAATCAAAGGTGGGACAGTCGGCCCTGGAGGAATTGGAACACCTAAACTTAAGAGCACTAAATGGCAGATCAAGAGGAGATAATCCCCCGTAGCAACACACTGCTCATCCAGAACGAACACTATACTAGATTACACTTTTGTCTCCCTTGAGTTGTTCCACCAAATTACCCTATTTCATTTAGGTGACAAAGGAGACAGTAATCACCGGCCACAAGAAATCGAGCTCAGAACAACTGTTTATATGTTCGAGCAGTGCCAGACCCCTCATGGAGCAGACTATACTATTAATCTTAAGAGAATCAAATTTTGGACTGCCACAAATTGCAGAATGCTGGGAATTGCTAAAGGACACTTTGATTTGAGGGCCGGACTAGACGAGGTAAGAAGTGGGAAAGCTTCACGGATACCATGACAGTCCATGCAACCAATATCAAGCCAAAAACCCAACAAAGACTCGGCGGTGTGAAATCTATATCGCAATCTGCTCTGAAAGAAATCAAGCACACCAAGAGAGCTATCTATCGCTCATTGAGACAGCTACGGTGGAACCCTCAAGTTACAGCACAACTAAATTTATTGCGACAGCAAAAGGCTTTGTTGAAAAAACAAAAAAGGGATACCAACAGGGACATAGAGAATGTTTTGTGGGCAAAACTACACGCTGATATTAAACAAGACAACAGTGCAAGTTTTTGGAGAACCATAAATCAATTTGTTCATCCTAACAACGACGGTATTACCTCAAATATCTCAGAGGTAGTCTGGACGAAGTATCTTTGGTCTCACTTACATGAAGTCACGGAGTTTAGCACAAAGGGGGAAAACTCCTCGGGCGCATCTGATGGTCTTAACATCAGCGTTGCGCATGCAGGAATCAATCAGATCACACTACGTAAAGCCAAAGAAGACACCTTAACTGACGACTCACCAACAAATCGAACCAAGATCATTAAAAGGCAAATAGGCAAGGGAAGGAGAGAAGGGGCACCTGGCCCAAACGGAATACCACCTGTGCTCTATAAGCAAGAGTCAACATTTTGGGCTGAAGCACTAGAACCACTGTTCAGGGAAATAAGGATGACAAACATCCTGGCAGAGTCCTGGAGGGGATCTATCATTGCACCAATTCACAAGACAGGGGATAGGGCAAAGCCTCAGAACTACCGACTAGTGGCACTAATAGACAATGAGGCAAAATTCTTCGCGGGAATGCTACTGGAAGAGCTCCAGGCTTGGGCAGAAGCAAAGTCCGCCATCCCCATAAACCAGACCGGTTTTGCAAAAAATGTGGAGACAACCACAAATATAATAACGATGGCAATGCTCTTTGACAAGGTGGAAACGACAAGGAGCTCCCTGCATTTGTGCTTTATTGACTATAAAGCAGCCTTTGATCATGTAAATCGAAACAGACTATGGTCCAAACTGCATAGCTAGGGGCTCCCCCAATCCCTTCTAAACCTGCTGATAAACCTGCAGACTAACACCTGGGTCCAGATTAAGCTGGGTGACGGAACACACCTGTCGAGACGCATTCCAACGGACAAAGGGCTTAAACAAGGTTGCGTTTTGGCACCTACACTTTTCAACCTGTTCATAGCTGATCTTATACCGATATTAAACGCCTGTAACTCGCATGCTCCAAAACTGGGAAACATCTTATTGCCATGTCTCTTATACGCAGACTACATAGTCCTGATTAGTCAAACGGGAGTAGGCCTCCAACATATTATAAACGCTACACAGGACTATTCAAAAGAAAATGGTCTAACGATAAACCTCGATAAAACTAAAACCATTACAGTCAGCAAAAAAAAGGAAAAACCTACAGTATGGTCAATTCCTTGCGCAGAGAAACAGCATCAGGCATAAAGGCATCGCCCTGGCTATCTCCCTAAAAACTCTGAACTCCAAACTAACCGGTCCGTTGATTCTGCCCATAGATGAGGTGATCCGTGCAAAGATACTGCCAACAATTACTTATGGAAGAGAAGCCCAGAAAGGAAGAGGCGCCAAACTACTGGACTCCACAGTAACACGTACGTATAGGATTATATTTGGGCTACCTAAATACACCTCCCCCTCAAAAATTATGCTTGAATTCGGCATACAGATGCAATCTATTGAGAGACATGGGGCATACATTATAGCGTGGGATAAAATACGAAAAGACGCTTCAGGGTCACTAAATGCACAGTTATGGAAAGAGATAAACCGATACACTACCTCACCCGCAGCGAGATACCTTAAAGATGGATTACATAAATTGGGACTGAACCAACTGTGGGAAACACCCACTAGTACCGGTGTACTTAAGAAACTAGTTTGGAAAACAGTCAAACACCTATCGTGGCTGGAGGACAACGCCTCACTCGCCGAAAGGTCTCACAGTTGGATGACTTTGAAAACCTACTGTGAGCAAGCAGCCCAGAAGTACTTTAACATGGGTTATGCCAAGTATACAAACATTAGTTTTATGAAGTTTAGACTTGGCATGCTACCTTGCACTCAGCATTTCCCACCCTGGCTTAAGGAGAAGGTTCCTGCAAACAACTCTCACAAGAACGGAAACAATTATTAAAAGTTAATTTCAACCAGCGAACTAGGAGGCAGGCTGTCCTGGCTTGCTTTGCACCAAGTGATCCTCAACTAAACTGTACCTTGGTAAAATTTTTGACGCCATGTGAAAAGAAAATGCCGGAAATCAAATAATTGGCTGAAATCTAACTCTTTAAATTCATTTTTGCATGTATAAACCAATTAATACACCAAGGAACTATCGTGGTGAAACAAATGTGACATGCACTTCTGGTCATAACGCGCCTAAAAACTGGACTTGTAACATATGAATATTGATAGTACATTTTTTTTAATAGAATTTTAATGCTTTTAGAACTAAGGAGTTTTTATATGTAAAAATTATTCAGTAATGAAATATTTTTGCATTGCAATGGTTTTAACAAACTATGCAAATAAAATAAACTTGAACTCCCTGCTGGAGTTTCGTCCAGCAGCAGGAGGTCAGGCTTGTGTCTGTGGCTGCAGCATCCATTTTGTGATGCTGGGGCTCTTTTAAACTATTACCGGTTAGGTCAGTGTGTACATGTCTCAACCCCTAGAAGGGTGGAATTCTACCCCCGCCTCCAGGACTGGCGGGGGGTAGGATTCCAAAGTGTTTGAAACCGACACGACATGTTTCCATGCAGCCATTCCAAAGTTAGCATTTACCGCAAGGTTATAATGCACCTAAGAGTATATGGTCTGGCTGCATCACGGAACAGCTACAGAGAATAGATTCCGAAAGCTGCAGAGGGCTCCAGCTCATGCATGGGCACCTTCTCACACAAAACCAAGCACTCTGCCTTCAGGATTGATAAGGCCTGCCATAGGAGTGATTTATAGGTTTATATGTGTCAGTGATTAAAGGTAGATATAGGTAACCTATATCTCAGTAAGGGGTGCATGCACCACCTTACCCAGGCTGCAGTAGCAGGCCAGTGGTGCCATTTTGGAAGGCTTCCCAGGGGTGGCAAAATACATGCTTCAGCCCCTGGTAGGCCTCTGGGGTACCTTTGCCCTTAGTAACTAAGGTACCATACACTAGGGACTCACAAGGGTAACCCAGTAATCAATCTGGAGTGTACCTAAGGTACATGCAATCATTTTTGAGAGGAAGCAGCTAAGCTGGGGTCCTGATTAGCAGGGCCCCGCACAGACTAAAGTCGAAAAACAGTGAAACACCAGCAAAAAGTGGTGGTAACCATAGTAAGCAGATCTTACTCTCCTACAGTCGCTAACATGAGTACCATTGAGTTGGGTAACAATGAACACCTGTTATTCAGTGCCAAGATAATCTTCTGGGTGAACGTGTGCTTTATAAATACATGCTATGGTATTTAGGGTGGTTTTCAGTAGAGATTAGTTTGAATACGTTTTTCATGATAGTGAACTGGACCCTACAAGTGCATGTCATGCTGGGGAAGGGGAGAACGAAGTGTAAATCATGTACTCAGTGGACTCCACAAACGCATTTCATGGGCCAGTAGCCAACATTTTCGGGGGCTTCTGTTGAACAGGAATTGTCATTTAATCAAGGGGAGTGGGAATAAAATCAGAGCTGTTTGAAACTCTCAACTAGAATAGGGTGCAGGCATCCATGGCAGGATTCTTGGGTATTGAGAGGTTGAGGATGCAACCTGCTCAGTATGTGAGCTCTTTGAATTGCTGGGTTAGGCCAGTCTCTGTCAAGCTTTGAGCTAGTGAACAAGTCAGTTGAGGGATTGGTGTCACTACATCGCGGTTTTTTACAACGCATTCCGTTACATCGGAATTTTTACAACGCAGGATCCATTACATCGGATGCCATTACAACGCATGGCATTACATAGCAGATGCTATTACAACGCATGGCATTACATCGTAAGTATAGGTAAGTATAAAAAATGTAATTAAGTTAATTTAATTAATTTAATTTAATTAATTTAATTAAAATACATTTTAAAATAGTAATTAATTTTATTTAATAAATTTAAATCTATTTAAATTAATTTTAATAAAAATTGTAATTAATTTTATTTAATTAATATAATGAAATTAATTTAATTTAAATATTTTTTTAATTGTAATTAAATTAAATTAATTAAAATAATTTATTTAATTTAATTATTTTAATTAAGAAACGTAATTAATATAATATAATTAATTTAATATAACCTAAAAACACCCCTGTACCCCAAAACCCAAACCCTACCCTGAAATCTAAAAACACCCCTGTACCCCAAAACCCAAACCCTACCCTGAAACCTAAAAACACCCCTGTACCCCAAAACCCAAACCCTGCCCTGAAACCTAAAAACACCCCTGTACCCCAAAACCCAAACCCTACCCTGAAACCTAAAAACACCCCTGTACCCCAAAACCCAAACCCTGCCCTGAAACCTAAAAACACCCCTGTACCCCAAAACCCAACCCCTACCCTGAAACCTAAAAACACCCCTGTACCCCAAAACCCAAACCCTACCCTGAAACCTAAAAACACCCCTGTACCCCAAAACCCAAACCCTGCCCTGAAACCTAAAAACACCCCTGTACCCCAAAACCCAAACCCTGCCCTGAAACCTAAAAACACCCCTGTACCCCAAAACCCAAACCCTGAAACCTAAAAACACCCCTGTACCCCAAAACCCAAACCCTGCCCTGAAACCTAAAAACACCCCTGTACCCCAAAACCCAAACCCTACCCTGAAACCTAAAAACACCCCTGTACCCCAAAACCCAAACCCTACCCTGAAACCTAAAAACACCCCTGTACCCCAAAACCCAAACCCTACCCTGAAACCTAAAAACACCCCTGTACCCCAAAACTCAAACCCTACCCTGAAACCTAAAAACACCCCTGTACCCCAAAACCCAAACCCTACCCTGAAACCTAAAAACACCCCTGTACCCCAAAACCCAAACCCTACCCTGAAACCTAAAAACACCGCTGTACCCCAAAACCCAAACCCTACCCTGAAACCTAAAAACACCCCTGTACCCCAAAACCCAAACCCTACCCTGAAACCTAAAAACACCCCTGTACCCCAAAACCCAAACCCTACCCTGAAACCTAAAAACACCCCTGTACACCTGTACTTATTTTAAAAATTACTTTAATTAATATAATAAATAATAAATTAATAATATTAAAAAACATAAATAAATATATTTAATTATAATTAATATTAATAAAATTAAAAAAAATTAAATACTTACCTATACTTACGATGTAATGCCATGCGTTGTAATAGCATCTGCTATGTAATGCCATGCGTTGTAATGGCATCCGATGTACTGGATCCTGCGTTGTAAAAGTTCCGTTGTAAAAGACTCCCGTTGTAAAAGTTGCGATGTAACGGTGCATCACCCAGTTGAGCCATGGTTTTTGCCAAGTGTGGGTTGAAGTCATAAGGAATTGTTTATTCAAATCAGTGTTTATATGAAGGACTCTGCCCGTGCCATTCAGCGCATTATGTGCACCAGCTCCCTTGAGCTAATGCATGAAATAAAAGAATACATAATTTTACAACCCAAAAAACTCAAACTCTGATCTCAGAGATGGCTCAAAAAAGTAAATAAAATGATGTCTCTGCTCCAATTAATTAAACGTTTAATCCCAAATTGTAAAATTAGATTTCGGCTTGTGTCCTGAACATAATTATTACAGAGTCCAAACAGTTGACTAACTATGGTACTAAAGTAGTTGAGTATAAATGGGTGATTTTGATGTCTTGCAGGTAAAACTAAATTATATGCATTACTGTGAGATGCATTCTACATTTGAGCTGCCTCAGTAAATTGAAATAACGCAATGCCCTAAGTGAGAAGACTGTCATGAATTTTAGATTTGGTCACTTTTGATCTTTGGACAATGGGAGAATAGCTTAAAATGCCAAAGATGTACTCAATATGCCACTGTAGCAAACAGGGTTTAAAACTTACAGAATTATTTTTACATCACTTTAATATTGCAATTTTAATCTAGAAGGTAGTTGAGTCCAAAAATATGAACAATTACATTTATGAAAATGGTAATGTAAATATCATAAGAATAATGAATTGGCAATGATATTTCTGCATCAGAAATGTATTCAAATATTGTATTAAAAATGTTTCAAATGTTTTTATTTGAATAACAGACTATGATCTATTATCAGTTTTTATCATAGTTTACCGTATGGTATGTTAACAGAGCCTTGTATGGCACAGTATTAGAAAATGTCCCTTTTCACAGCCACCTACTTTTTACTGAATTTTATTGCTGGTTTTTAGACTCTGCACAGTGATGTACCGCTGTCCAGTGCCCAGTGTATGAGATTTGATCCCTAAAGCATGTAAAAATTGGTTAATACCAAATTGGCATATTGGACTCTCCTGTAAGGCCATAGAGTACGGTGAAGAAACTACACCCATAGCATGGGAAGTTAAATGTCACCTGTCGACTAGAGCACCTATTGTACCATCTACTAGTTTGACAAGTGAAAACATGAACTCATGCCTACCCTGTCTAGCCTGCCAGCAGCAGCTTGAACCCTCCTGCACAGACCAGCCAATATCACATGAAATAAACAATTGGCAGCCCAAGCAAATAGCATGCAAGTAGAAGCATCACATAAAGTTCAAATATAATTCCTGGATGTATTCTTCTTGTTTTATTCCAAGCTTGCAAGATATCGTTCAATGGTATCCATCTTCCTAACAAAATGACTTTAAAGCACAGGCCATGCCAACACGTATTTCGTCCATGTGGCTATACGCCTTGGACTTCATCAGGGCTAAAACAAGAAATAATGGCCTAATTACATTACAGCACTCAGTTTAGAACATATGGGATCATTTACATCATTCTCCCATAGTGCAAATACCACTAGTGCGGTGAGCACAGTACTCTGTAGTGCAAATTAAATATCTCAAGATCAACAAAACAGGGCAACTAACTGTTACTCAGATTGTCCAAGAAAACAGAAAAAGTACCAAGTGCCAGAAAAATGAAAAGAAATCACCACAACAGTGAATATGTATTCCCAGAATGGAAAGTAAGAAAAAAGTAAAACGTGATGATACATCTAAAAAGGACCAACAAAACTAATAATAGTATAAAAATAACACCCATGCGCCTCAATACATGCAATGTCAATATAACTAATACTTACCAAAGAACAATAACTCAAAAGCACTGGGAAATTGAAAATTGCGTCAAGATAGAGCCTTAGTAAAGTTAGAGGTTTAAAAGTACACGCCATTAATATCAGCTTAAGTAGCCTGCGAGAATATGGTCTAATCTAATCACCTTAGTTAGTAGTATGAATATCCCAAAAATATAAGGGCAATACATCATAAAATCACTCTTAAATCTTCATGAATAAATGCATAATTCAGTAAGTGCACAAGGAATGTGAAGGAGAAGAGGTATTCCATATCTAAAATCTTAAAACGTATCCATTTGTCTGTTGATAGCGATGTAATCTAAGCTTACTGTTGTTAAAAGCTCATCGCGCATAAGTGCATGGTTAAATAAGTGCACGCAGCAAAACAAGAGAAAAATGATTCATACCAAAAATTAAAGCACGTTCATTCTTCTGATAGCAACCATATTTCCCAAAGTTCAATATTACAAGTTAAAAGTCATCGCAGTCCGCCACATATCCTATAGAGTGGAAAGAAAGAAATTCAAAAAGGGAAAAGAAAACTCTCTCAAGACCTGTCTTGGACCTAACTGAGGCGTATCCCCCAATATAATCTCAAACTAGAGAGAACCATAAAGGATAGGGGGCAGATGTATCAACATCCAGATTTGCGAATCTAAAATAGCGATTTTTAGAAATCGCTATTTGAGATTTGCAAATTGGTTTGTAGGTAGAAAATCGAATTTTTTGCGATTTCTTAAAATTCCTTAATTGCGAATCGCAATTTGCGAATCGCAATTAAGGAATAATTTCCCATTCATTTCTATGGGCCAGGAGGCCCATAGGAATGAATGTGAAGTTATTCTCAAATTGCGATTCGCAATTTGAGAATGGCAAATTGAGAATAATTTCAAGGGTGCAAGGGTGTCATAAGGACACCCTGATGCACCCCTGATGGCACCTTCACAAATTCAAAAAGTGCTTTTGTGAAAGAAATCGCAAATTACCACCAACTTCAAGTTGGTGGTAATTTGCGATTTCTTAATGAGAAATCGCACAACTTGGGTTCTTCATACATTGCATTTAAGGAATCGCAAAATTTGCGATTCCTTAAATGCAATCACAAAATAAGGAATCGCAAATTTGCGATTCCTTATTTTGCACTCAAATTTGCTACATACATACCATTTAGCGAATTTCGGCATTTGCGAACCCATTTGAGCTTCATACATCTGCCCGAGGGACTCTTAAGTTATTCTAAACATCCAGCCTAGCACATAACTATTGGTCTTTTACTAGTCTACTCCTCAGGAAAGGGAACCCGAATTCAAATGAGGCATACTGTTACAAGAGTAATCTTAGACCGTATGTCAGGGGTTATACAAAATAGCATTACAATAGAGTCACCGCCCCCACATGAATACGGTATGCAGCAGAACTGTATCTCAAAGCCACAGGGCAACTATGCGAGTAAGTGATATTGAGAAACGCTAGACCTATAGAGGCAGCATTAAAACTCCTTAGGCTATACATTAGTGAACTAAAGTAAGGATATGTGGCTGACTGCGATGACTTTTAACTTGTAATATTGAACTTTTGAAAATATGGTTGCTATCAGACGAATGAACATGCTTTAATTTTAGGTAGGAATCATTTTTCTTTTGTTTTGCTGTGTGCACTTAATTAACCATGCACTTATGCGCGATGAGCTTTTATTAACAACAGTAAGATTAGATTACATTGCTATCCGCAGACGAATGGATACGTTTTAAGATTTTAGATATGGAATACCTCTTCTCCTTCCTATTCCTTGGGCACTTATTGAATTATGCATTTATTCATGATGATATAGGAGTGATTTTATGATGTCTTGGCCCTAGATTTTTTTGTTATTCGTACTACTAACTAGGGTGAGTAGATTGGACCATATTCTCTCAGGCTACTTAAGCTGATATTAAGGACTTGTGTACTTTCAACCCTCTAGGTTTACTAAGGATCTTTCTTGACACGATGTTCAATTTCCTAGTGTTTATGAATTATTGCTCTTTAGTAAGTGTTAGTTATATTGGCATTGCATGTATTGAGGCGCATGGGTGTTAATTTTATACTATTATTAGTTTTGTTGGTCCTTGTGGGATGTATCAGCACGTTTTATATTTTCTTACTTTTTACTTTGGGAATAGATATTCACTGTTGTGGTGATTTCTTTTCATTTTTCTGGCACTTTGTACTTTTTCTGTTTTCTGGGACAATCTCAGTAACAGTTAGTTGCCCTGTTTGGTTGTTCTTGAGATATTTCATTTGCACTACAGAGTACTATGCTCACTGCACTAGTGGTATTTGCACTATGGGAGAAGGATGTAAATTATCCCATATGTTCTAAACTGAGTGCTGTAATGTAATTAGGCCAATCTTTCTTGTTTTAGCCCCGATGAAGTCCAAGGCGTATAGCCACATGAACGAAACACGTGTTTGCATGGCCTGTGCTTTAAAGTAATTTTGTTAAGAAGATGGATACCATTGAAAGATATATAGCAAGCGTAGAATAAAACAAGAAGAATACATCCTGAACTGATATTTGGACTTTATTTGATGCTTCTACTTGCATTCTATTTGCTCGGGCTGCCAATTGTTTATTTTGTACTATGTGGCCTTTTGATTACAGATTGCACCTTAAGGTGGTCGTTGTATGGTGACCTTTGAGTAGTAGCATTTATCAGGATACCTATTGGAGCTACCGTTATCACTCGCCTGCGTGGTCATCCCCTACTACCTGTTCTGTTTTTGGTTCAAGCAATATCACAGGAAATCTGGTTTCAAACATTAAATAAGTCGCCCCTAAACACACTGGCACATAGCAACAGTCAAATTATAGATAATACAATTGGAATCTATAACTTTTAACCTGAACCAGCTACAGAGCCCATTCAAAGATTTATTTTTATATTTAATAGAAATCCAACATGATGGTGAAGTTGGATTGTTATTAAACATATAGAACATATAACTTTAAAGGGTTACCTTTACCCTGCCTTTAGCTGCTGGAACTAGTTTGCATTAGCTGTCTAGCTTCTGCCCAGCCTGTACTTGGCCCGAATGAGGTATGAAAGAGATGCCAAAACTGATCCAAGAGCAGAGACAATAGCCTGGGTGTGGGAAGGTGTTTTTGTCACCTTGCAGGGAGACCAGTTAGGCTGGACTGAGGAGCTAAATTTACGTAGGCATGACGAGCAGAAAGGTGAAGCAGAGAATATGTGAGCATCGCTCAAACATCAGATGTAAAAAACTGACAACAAAAATGAGCAGACATTATTTGGAACATAACCACACTACCAACGACTTACAATGGACGGTAATTGAGCACGTGACCAGTGGCGCCAATATAAGCAGTCGCCTCTTTGAAAAAGAACAGAGATGGGTCTACAGGCTTGGGACCCATCTCATAGGTCTGAACGATGAAATACCTTGGAATACTGTGATTACATAGACACCTTATGATCCCTCTAGTCGGTCACCCAAATCTGGTACTTTCTGTTAGTGCGACTGGTCATACGCACTACATAATTATTCTCTTTAATTATCCTCTAGCATCAGCCCTAACGTGCGTCTCACATGGCTAAAATATCATTAATAATATCACATGGGCTCACTATCCAAAACTGTTATTACGCCCAAGACCCAATTCTAATACCTTCCATTCTAAAGTGTGTCTTTACACGCGAAACACCTATGCGGCAGGCTGCCTTTTTTAGATCGGCATGTCAGGGCGTTCTAGAACCAACACGCCTGAGTCTTCCATCCTAGCGGCTACAATCCGCTGGCCTCTGCCCAAAACCCGTGTTTCATCCGTGGAGCGCACATCACTTCAGAAAGCTCGCAGTTGCCGAGCAACAGTAACCATAACGTCACTTCGGCGTGATTGGCTCACTCCTGGACGTCATCGCCAGTCCCTCCCCTGACCACGCCCACCCCGGAAATGATTCGTCCCGCGTTACTATTCATTTATATACGCTGTTAGGACCCCGCGTCTTCATCTTCGGGGTCCAGTAGAGGGTGATGCAGGTACACCGAGGGTGCCGAGCGTCGAGGGCGTGAGTAGATCCAGAGATTCCACGAACGGCAGAATGCAAAGCTAAGCTAAGTACCGATTATGAAAAACCTAATGACTCATCGTATGTTTTCCTTCCTTTTGACAAACACGCAGGGTGTGCCAAATACGTTCCCACCCCCCTCCTGTGACCCATGGTGTTCTTCCTTAACACCAACTAAGTGAGACATTTTAATTACCCAATTTCACGCGATCGACTTCTACTATTTACTTGATCGCCACTCGGAAGCAATACCTCCGTTTTTAATGTTCTTATAACCTAGCACATATCACGTATAGCACGTAGCACTTCCTTCCGGATAGTAGCTAAACCCAGGGGCTAACGGTGGTGATAACTGTACTATTATACTTCACCGCTATTGTCTCTGGACCACCTTTAGGAGCACCAGATAGCCATGGATACCATCAGAACAGAGAATTAATGTATGTCGTGTTCTATATGTTTGTCCTTGTCTTTTTGTTTTTGCAGGTGCAGAAACCGAAAAGTCGAAGCCTCCTAAACCAGGAGTAATCAGGGAGATTAATTGTTTCTTCCTGATTTTTTGCACTTTTTCACTGTCTTCTTAATTTTCACACTCACGTCCCTAGGTCAGGGTGGGCCTTAGCGTGCCCATACCGCCAGGGTTTAGCACACCTTAATAGTCCTGAAGAATTGCCTGGTAAATTTACACCGTTTCACGGCAAGAAACATGTCGACTGATGTCTAGGAATCTGCCACTCAACTAAATGTGGACTGCTTCCTAACACATAAAATTTAATGCCATGTCTTTAGTGATCATAGAATAAAATTTTCCTTGTGATACACTACAGACTTTTTATACCTTCACCACTCACTAGTTTATTTTGCACCAACACGTCCTAATCTCACTAACCTGCTCCGCAGTAGATCTGGCATTGTAGCACACCAAGGAGACACTCGGTCCCCTTGGTGGAGCCCGATGATGAAGCATGTCATCACCAGGTGGTGAGTGAGGGCTTTCTCTAACGTCCTAAGTGAGGCCGTTCCTCTACCTTCTCTTTGCTCCTATAAGTGGTTTAAGTACAACCATAAGACACTCTTTATTTGTTTATTGATTATAACCGGGGAATAAGAGTGTCAGCCTACTCTCCCTGTCTCTCTTTTTGGTTAGGGGAGATAAATTTACTTCAAAGGGGCTAGCCCTGTCACAAGTAAATGTCAGGTGACTCCTGGAAAGTCATGAGCCTTTACTCATATAGACAGGCAGGCACCAAACCCAGTGGGAGGAAAGATAATCTCAGGACCAGTTTTGAGTGACCACAGAGAATGGAACTGCTCATTTAGCTGGCCTAGGTGGGCATACAGGCTTCGCACAAGTGGAGAAGGGTAACCCATCTTGAATTTGGAGCGAGGGACACTGTAGGATTGTTTGCAGTAGGGCAAACAGGAACTACTGCAAAAGCGTTGCCCCTGGGAATTTTTGTGCCTAGGTGTAACCGCCACCCTTTAACAGATGCTGGACATTAATGTGGCATCCAAAGGCATCATCCCCAGAACACTTTATGGGACTGTGGAAAATGAGAGGTGGACTGGAGCTCTTCTCTCTGAAATACGAGGAACCATGAAGGAATGGAAATGCGCTCTCTTCTACCCAGAACATAGGATATGTGGACTCCAAGTGTGAGTTGGATGATCTCCTGTGAGACTAGAGGGCCACAACAAGCTGCAAAAGGCCTTTTTCATGAAGTACCCAGCTACCCAGTGGCAACAGGACCTAGACTTGACTTTGATAATGGCCTCTACCTAATACCCTCTGAGTCTCTAAGAGCCTCCATCCATGGGAGGGTGTTACAGTACCAGTGGTTGGTCATGTGTGATGCAGGGCTTTCTCTTGATTCGACCTATACGCATCCTATTGTTGTGGGTACTTTGTGCCTGTAGTAACTTTAGAAGTGCAGTTTGTGATTAGCAAGGGAAATAGTCTTTTGTGGGTGGGTGTCTGTCTGTACTGAAATACCTCCTTAGACCTCCCAAAGCACCTCCTTACTCTTCACTAAACCCCTACCATTTAGTAGCAAATGTTCATTTTTTCTAGCCACTCCCTCTCCCACATTCACTACTAAGTAGTAAACTTGTGTTTGGATTTCCCCATAACATAGATAGTTGAGGTGGAGGCCTAGAATTATATATGCAGGGTTGTTAATTCATTTTGTAGTATATAATACTACTTTACATACTACAAAGTGCAATTAATAAAACAGGCCATGAATCAGTCTGTTTCGAAAAGGCATGTAGGAGTACATAAAAGAGTCCTCTTATAGTACTGCTGCTCATGTTTTGTGAACATATTCCTTTAAATTTCTCTTTATTTAATTTCAGTGTCATTAACTGCCCATTTAGGGTTAGCAGCAGAAGGACAGAACTAAAATCCAAATAAATAACATTACAAATAATGCCACCTCCTCCAACTCATTAGTCCACCCCTCCCACCTCAGAGCCAACATTATCACACCTTTTTGCCAAAAATTGTGAGGCTTAGAGGATAACTTCTTCATAACCCTTGGTAGGCACTCAAATCCTCATCTTCTAATGATCCAGCATCATACAGTTCAGAACCTTCAAATGTATTCAAAATGTGTTGGGTTTCGCAATAAGAAAGTTCTGTGAAGTCATGAGGCAGCTATTCAATCAAGATATGCCATTATTTCTTGAAGTCTTTTTTCCTCTTCTGAGCCATTTTACCAAACATTCCATCACCAAAATCAACCACAGTCGTCCAATAGGGTAGCAAAGATGCACTGGGACCTGGAGCAAGCAAGGAAAATGTCTCTTTGACTGTTGTTGGGGTAGCAAAATACAAGAATGATCAAGGTTCAATGGGGCCCTCAGGGCTTTGGGCCCCAATGCCACAGCACATGCTGCACCAATGGTAGCTACGCCACTGTCCACATCTCACATCTAGTCGTGATTTCTTGTTCTGCTGCTAGAATCACATGCAAAATTATCTTTCTCATCCTATTGTTTGACGGGTCAGTCAGCTAACACCTTACCCACAGCCATAACTACCATCACTCAAGCCCAAAACGGGGCAACACATGGGCAGGGCCACAAGACAGGATTAAGCATACCCTCTTTCTTTATATAAATTAAATACTCGAGCCTGAAATTAGAACATGACAGAGGAGAAACTATAGCGCCTACTCATGCATTTTTGAGTAAGTAAACCAATACTTATTTGTGGATTGTTTGACATACCATTACATGCTTTTGTGACTTGATGCCAGATCCGTACTGATATATATTTAGTACAAGTAGAATTGGATGTGCATCTTTGTATATTTACTAATAGGGAGTTATACGTTTCGGGCTCAATTCACAAACATATGTAAAAGTACGTAAAAGAGTAGTATTTGCCATGCTTAGAAATGCTTTTTGAAAATGTGTCCCCATGAGTATTATTATATTTTACTTAAAAGGTATGTGGGGTTAGTTGTGAAAGATGTTTGCTGTTGTATGTCCTCACTTTCAAAAACCTTACATTTTCATAAACGTCTCTATGTTGTCATTGTCTAGAGACCATGGTTTTAAAACCTGTATTTCCCGGGAATCATAACGCTCCCTTTAAATATTTTCTATAAATCATGAAAAAAACAATACAATACCTGCCAATGGCATACACACATTTTACAATTATACAAAAAATGGAAGGCCACATATTATCCTCTGACAATGATATCGATACTGAGATAGTATATTGAAATTCCCAAGGTGGCATTAGTAATTGATAATCAGGACTTCAAATCACCATTTCAGGTTCACCTTAAATGCTATTTAAATAAATAAACAGAAGTATTTTTATGAGTTATATTATGTAATTTGTTTTCTCGTGGCCATGTTCTGCTCTTTTGTGATATTGAGCAAAATCGTATTTTAAACATTCCCGTTCTCTGCTTAACACCAATTGATCATTTCCAACATCAGACGAGAATTTTTTTAAACACAACGGTAGTAAATCTGTTGTCTTCAATCCATATTAGGAGCCCCGCTTACCTTTCTTCTTCTTCTGTGCACTGGCCATTGTCTCCTATGTCATTGGTCGCCATCCTTTGAGTTGCAGGAAGTGTGTGTTCTACCTTCATACTCCCTCAGTTCTCCGGGTTCTTAGTCTGACACTTTTATAGCCTTGTATTTCTAGCCAACTCCAAGGAGGGGCTTGGCAATCAGCCAACATAGTTCGTGGTTACACTACCTTTGTTAATGAGAGAATGATTCACTATTAATATTCGATAAACATAGGAGGGGCAGGCAAAAACATCCTTGAAAATATTAGAATCATGAATGCAAGCTCAGGTGCCTAAGATTTACGCAATCGTTCTTTTAGCGGAGATCTGAAATGTGGCAGATTGTACGGCAGCCAATTTTGTCCACTAAAGAGAAAAAGCAGGTGGATGAAGTTGATTAATTGAATTTTGAGCAGCTTCTTTCTTTCTGGATTTCAAATGGTGTGCTAAGCCATGCAGTGGACGTTATTCACGATAACAAATGCCAGTGACATTTTACTTTTCAAATCTCACTATGCCATTTTCTCACGCCACCAATCTTGACTACACTTGCTGTAATAATCTTTAAGTGAGTATTTTTTTGGTTTCCGTTTTGCACATTTCTCAAAAGTAAGATTATTTATGAGCCGCCATAAATGACGAAACCTACAGACCTGCCCAGTTAGTGCAAACCCGCACAGCAATGGGGAATAACCTGGGGAATCAGATGTATTAAATCCAATTTCTTCACTTATTGCCAATTCCTAAGGGCGCTGTCAAGCTCAACTCTCAATGGACCAGTTTTTACAACTCCCGGCGATATCATTCCAGCCATTCTGCTTTCCCCAGCAGAGAAAGCAGAAACCACTGGAGGGCACGAGGACTACAGTCTCCAGAGCCTTTTGTCTCAGTAGGTGCAGGGATCTGTCAGAGCTATAAAGCGCTCCTACCTGTCCCGCAGTGCAGGAAAGCAGAGGCACTGGTGGGCCCTAGGGCCACAGTATATACAGTCTTCCTTTGCCTTAGAAGGGGCAGGCCATTCTTTCGGTGCAAGAAAGGGATCGTGTGTGTCCTGAAGTGTGGGAAGCATGCAGGCATTGGCAGATTCTCCACAATTTGAGGCGAGCGGCACCCCACTGCCTGGCTTTGATCCAGGAAATGTAAAATAAAGCGATGTTCTTGCATAATTTTATTTGACATTTACCGGCTCTTAGTCAGCGGTGTAGGGAGGGGTGGGCCTAGTCATGGGGGGGAGGAGGAGGAGTGCTACGAGCACTCCACTCCTTAAGTGTGCATATGTGTTTTGGCCGGCCATTTCAGGCCGTCCAAAACACACATGCGCACTTAGGTTTTCTCCAGCCCAGCGGCATTGAGCAGCCGGCCTGGAGAAACCCCACAGCCTCCCTGGTCTGAGCAGGGCATCTTCCCTGCCTACTCAGACCAATCGCTGTGCTGCTCTGCAGCACATCGATTGGATGGGAGTCTGTCCCAGGGGTAGATGGGACCCAGACACAGGAGAGCTGGCAAACGCGACGCTGGAGGCAGCCTGCGGCAAAAGGTCAGTTAAAAAAAATTATTTCGTATTGTATCCGCCCGCGTGACCCCACCCGCCCCACCACCCTTTGTTTATTGTGGCCGCCACGCTTCCGGGCATTGTCCGGATGAAAACTTGGCCAAGAATGAGTCCATCTTTGCCCGTCAGAGTCTGAAGGATGCTAGGCTCGTCCACCCCTTGTTAATTCATCAAAGAAAAATGTGTGTGTAATGCTACTGGACCAACCTCGAAAGATGCTAAACGCACAACTATAGATGCTTTCTTAGCACAAGTTGTTGGAGTGATATCAAAAGAAATCGTTCCAACAGAAAGGCGCCTTTCACTCACGAGTGATTTACCTGCACACACAACACCACAAGTTGTTATGACTGAAGCTCAGATCCATGATTGCAACATTTTTTTCTCTGTTGAGTTAGTGTCCGACTGTTTCAGAACTTAGGGGCATATTAACACGGAATAGGGAAAATTAACGCTAAGGGCCCACTATCGCTGGATAATATTGCCTGTTGATAGCCCATGGTGGACTTAGCCATGTAATCCACCTCCCATTGGATTGCATGGCTAAGTCAGAAAATTAGCAGACGTAAAAAAGCAGCGTTAACCGTGGTTAGCGCTGCTTTTTTTGTCTCTAACAGGGTTAGCGTGAAGCTTGATAATAGGAGAAATGTCGCTTAGCAACATTTCTCCTGTTATTTTGCTCTGGAACACCCACTTTTCATCTCATTAGAGATGCAAAGGGAAGCAAAGTGAAAAAGGGTGCTAACATGCGATTTTGCATGTTAGCACCCTGTTGCTGATAGGGCGAGATTTTTACCTCCGCTTCTTTGGCTTTTAAAGCTAAAAAAGCGGAGATAAAGCCTTTGTTAATATACCCCCAGGTCTGCTTGTATTATCGTTGGTCTCGGAACCAGCACCAAAGGGCAAAAGAAAGACTGTTAATCCTGCTAAAGCTGTCCTATTAATGTATTTGTCAGGACCAACAACAAGGCTCAGGAAGGCCATGTGACATAAAAGATCCACCTACTTGTGTTCCAAGCTTGAATCTTTAGTTATTGAATGCCTGAGTCCTTTATATTTACGCTTAGAGGTAATTGAGAGGCATTTTGCAATGCTTGTGAATGGGAAAATAGTTTGAGCATCAGTCCTGCCTAAGCACACTGTGACCTTGGCTGGAAATTCTTGAGGCAGGCCTACCAGTACAGCACAGCAGGACAAAGGGGCAAGTTCACAGGATGAGGGGACCTCTGCTATAGTTATACCAGTAGACACTCTGGCCCGATTCACAAAGGTAAGCTTAGACCTTTGGTCTAAACTTAGTCCAAACATCTAAGTTTATGACTTTGGGAATTCACAAAGGGTTATTATGAGTAATATCTTTATGTCCGCACTCGGGCCGGATCTCCACCCAGAGTGCAGACATCAAGATAATCCTTGTAAATGCTCTTTGTGAAACCAAAATGTTACGTATACCTTTGTGAATCGGGCCCTCAATCATCACCATGGGGAACCCACCCGACAAGTGATCTAGTGGGAGGCTCTGGGTGAGTGGCTGGTGAGGAGTAATTAACTGCCTCAAACCGAATGAGAATACATTTATTCCCTGATGTGGTAGTCTAAGCCAACCAATGTGCCATATCTAAAACCAGCTATGACGAAATCCACAATTCAGTAAAAAAATATAGCCCCTCTTTGGCTTACACACACAATTCTTGTTTTAGTGTGAGGGATTCTAGTGATATTTTGATGTTCCGAAGGACCCCCTGGATACGACCATTAGCTAAATCATTTGATGGGGACTGCATGATTGTTAACCGTGGATATCCTTATTTGGTGGGTAGGGTTTTGAAGGCTACGCAGTTGTTCTTTCGCCAGATCAAAGTTTTACTGTTAGGCCTCTTTATAGGCATTTGACCTTTGGTATATATATCAGTCAAGGCATGCTTCAGCCCTCTGTTTGAGACAAAATAACCCTGTTGATGTACCCACAAGTAACAGATTGCTGTCCTTGCTGATCTATGTGCTAATGACTGACAAGTGTAATCCACCTATCTAGGAGGGAATAACACGAAGAGAGGGATAGAGGAGCCTAATGCTTTCTCCAGCTTATCAGAAATTTAGGTTGCTAGCTGGAATGTTGCCAGTATTCCAGCCAATAATAAATCATGAAAATTTGCTGGAGTTTGTATACAACAATGACATTATCCAATAATACTTTATTTTGTAATGGCTATGTATGTTTTTGGAGCCTGCAACCTCTTCACCTTCTGGCGCGGTTTAAGCAGGGTTGACATTTTTACTTAGAACTTCTCTGCAAGATAACTCCCTAGCCTCTCAATTGCTCTCCTATTGAGGCCTTTTTCCTTAAATGGCCAGATAATTTTAAATTGGTACTTGTTGGACCTGACTTCCTTGATGTGGTCTTCTACCAAACATTTTGCCTTCACCCCTCCTGTTTTCTGAAACTTTTTTTCGTTGACAGAACACGGTGCACTTTACCATGGCCAACCAGTGTAACAGTGCTTATACTCTCCCCCTAGAACGTGGTAAAAATGACCTACCCCTGACCCGTATATTTAATTTACGTATAAGTCCCTAGTATATGTTACCATATGTATCCAGGACCTCTAAATTAAATGCTGCTAGTGGACCTGCAGTTCTCATTGCACCACACACTAAAAAAGCACTTTAAAACATGTTTCTGCCTGCCATTGAAGCCTAAACCTTCCTTTTCAGTACATACAAGTCCTCCCCCTAAGGAAGGCCCACAGTGGCCCACTCCGTGGGGTGCATTGCATTTAAAAAGAGAAACATGTGTTTATAAGTTTTACTGATCCTGGTAGTGAACAACTCTTAAATTCATTTTGGGAACAGTAGAAATGTCATGTTTGGTCTCAAATAAATTGTAGCTTCAAATCCTCGTTAACAGTAAAGTCTGATTTTTAGCCACAATCCTAAAAATGCCACTTTTAGGGAGTTGGCATTTTCTTGTCCTATGAAACCACACCAACCCCGGGGGAATCCTGGGGGAGGTAACTAGAGGCGCGGGGCGCCAGGAGCAGGCCAGCCTCCAACACAAAATGTTCAACACAAATGGGGCAGTTCCCGGTACAGTGACCGAAGGTACTCTAAAACTGAGTTGTGAGTGTGCACATCTCACACAAAGTGAAGGACTGGCCTCACATACCACCAGGTGTCATGCTTCTTCATCGGCAGTCCTCGCCCTCTAGAAACTCGGTTTGGTCGAGGGCAGGCCTACACCTGACGACAGGGAGGCACTTCTAAACTAAGTGGGGGCCTGTGAAAAGTGAGTGAAGTAAAAACTATTACAGTTACCAAATACATTTTGAATAGGACGGGTAGCTATATGGTATTAAAAAGGTAGACAGTGAGATGGGGGAATTTATTGTCCTCTCACCGTAGTGAAGGTGGTCAACATGTTTCTGCTGTTTGGCCCAGATAGGTCTGGGGCATTCATTAGGACAAATGAGAGAGGCTCCGTTCTTACCAATTTTGTGGTGAGAAGGTACCACTTGGTGGGATGACATTTGTCACACTCCACCGGAGAGAGGGGCTCGAATTAAGCCTGTAAAACATAAATGTATACATGCAAGAGAACCATCAGAAAAAATAAAACAAGATGCTCGGTCACTTTTTAGATTCATTCAAAACCACATACACATATACTTATGATGTGAATGACTATATGTGTGTAACACGTGTCACTCAACTGTGCACACACTAAAATGGAGAAACAGTTTCTGTGAGAGATTTTCTCACATGTTTGACCCTAGGAATATACCCTACATTCCCCATGGGAGGAGAATGGAGTGAAGACCCCTGTTGTCAGACTCTAGAGGGAGGAAAAAACAGAAGTGGCAAAGAGTAAACAGAAAGCAATGTTTACAAATGGAGCCTGTTAAAGCTCCTATGCAGACTCACCCGCAAACTTTCATTCATGCATGCATTCAGTCCCTTACTGCCTCAAGGTGCGTCTCCCATGTTTGCACCTTGGTGTATCCTTCTGTCCTCCCTGATGATGAATGAGCAAGGAGGAAATCGTGGTTTAAATAGTGCTCTTAATTGGGCAGGGAAAGGTAAATTGCACCATGATCAGCTCTAGTGCCTTCAAGGCTATTTATTCCGGTGTCCCAAAATGCACCATTGGGGAGTTGCAGAAAATCTGCCTGACCTGCTTGTAGTGTCGCTGGCTATCGTATGGCCGGTCCTCGGGATCCGGTGTCCGGACAGGCCATTCTGTAAAGTGGACAGGCTAAAGACTGTTAAATCATATCAGGAGGGAGGAGGAAGTTGTGATCCGTTCAGCTTCCTTAATCTTAAATATCATAAATCAAGTGGGGAAGGATCACTTGTCCTGCATAACCAGGGTATACAGGTCGGATATTTATGTGTCCCAAGTAAAAAACCCTCATGCACGTGTAGAGTGGATTGGATAAGCGGTATATCTTGATTCTCCACTGTTCAAACATGTGTGTGCATAATCATAGGGTTAATTGATATGCATCCTCCATCCGGAGGTCTTTACCCAAAGTTAAAAGCAGTAGTGATCAGTGATGAGGATAGTGCAGGATTTAAAATACCCGTACAGCCAGATTGTTAATTTATTAGGTCTGGATTCAGGTAGCCTTTCTGCAAGTCTTCAAAAAATGCGTCTGGTGAATATTTAGGATTCCTACGCATTCGACAGTTAGTGGTTTAAAATGGTCGACATGTTTCTGCCCTGTATTGCCTTGTCAGGTCATGCGGGCTTTCTTCAGGACCGGGGTGAAAAGTGAATAGAGGCAGTGGGTGTCTCTATGTGAATATGCTCATTATAACAGAGATTTTCTTATTATAATCAGGAGTGAAAATAAAGCGACGTATTAATCCTTTATATCAATGAGGTCAAGTTGTGCCTGTAGAAAAAAGATATGAGATATGTATATGTGGGGGAGGGGGCGGGGTTTGTATTAAGACACACAATGCAACTTCTACCCAACTTTAAATGGACAATAAGAACCCACACCAATTGTAACACTAGCCATGAAACTACATGATAACATGTCCGTGTGACATGAGTTATATCGGCATGACCTGCAGAAAAATCAAGCAAAGAATTTGCGAGCACCGCAGTAATGTAAAATGCAAAAAGATCACTACCAAAATGTCTAACCTTTACCTAGAGGTAGGCCATACAATAGAAGAACTAAAATGGATTGTGTTGGAGACACTTCACATCAGGGACCAGAAAGCAGAAAAAATCCTCTTTGAAAAAGAACAAAGATGGATACACAGACTCAAGACGGACTCAGCAGGCTTGAATGACAATATACCCTGGCTGAGCCTCAAAAAGTAACTTTCCACCCTCATGGATGATGGGTCCCACACTGTTGGACAGGAGAAGACCACATTAACTAAACACCCAGGACCGTAACTCACGAGTTCCTGTTTTTACTGTAACCATATTTGCCTCACTGGCACCCAGAATACAAAGTCTGAGTATGACACAGTCACATACTTCAGAATTATATGAAGGAGCCCATACAGGCATAATATCGTCAAGAAAGTGATTCCCCCCCCCACTTTCTTCTTCTTCTTCTTTTTATACAATGCGACCGATACTGTCAATAAGAAGTAGTTTCGTATAACTTAACATTAAGCAAAATTTCGGACCACGTACACCTCATAATTTTGGAACCGTGGTATCCTGAGCATAGAGACTTCGTACAGGTCCATGTCACGTCTTAAAACCATCATCCGAGTAGCCGAAACACTTCGTACTAATTTAGCACATACATTACTTTATGTGATTTGGGTAACTTTCTGTTTATTGAAGCATACCTACACAAAAGAAAGACTCGAGATCAACTGAGTGAGTCTTTCTACAAGTAACACTTCACTCCGCCTTAAATGACCTCCGGGAGAACCCGACCGGATCCGGGTACAGAGAGGCAGCGTCAGCACAAGTCATGCAAAAAGGATTGAGCCGCAGGTACCAACAGCGGAGGCTCCCAGCAGCGACAAAACCGTAACGTATTACCTCCCTTCCTCAACTAACAATGTGTCTATCCCTTACAGGAGGCACCATTGACCCTCTGAATATCCGTTGATGTGTGAAGCATTCTCACGAGAGGTATGTGCACAGTCGCGTCACCCGACATACCCTGTTTATTTAAATAGAGCACGCACTTTTGAGCACACGACAGTACGAGTACATTCTTAAAAACGGCACCGCGTTGCATAACTAACCACCTGACTAAGAGTTCGTGAATGTGAGAATGCTACTATATGCAAAAAACCGAGAAGGAAAATTTGGCATAATGACAGGTGTCCTACACCACTAATGAGAAAACAAAAAGAGAATTGAGAGAGTGAAAATTGCCATGATGTGTGTGGTTGATAAAGTATTGCCATTTTCCAGTAGCATAAAACGTGAAAATCTTTTTAATGAAGCAGGAATGACCTGCATTGTGTGTCTTATTACAAACCTCGCCCCCCTCCCCCACATATACATATCTCATATCTTTTTACTACAGGCACAACTTGACCTCATTAATATAAAGGACTAATATGTCGCTTTATTTTCACTCCTGATTATAAAAAGAAAATCTCTGTTAAAATGAGCATATTCACATAGAGACACCCATTGCCTCTTTTCACTTTTCACCCCGGTCCTGAAGAAAGCCCGCATGACCTGACAAGGCAATACAGGGCAGAAACATGTCGACCATTTTAAACCACTAACTGTCGAATGCGTAGGAATCCTAAATATTCACCAGACGCATTTTTTGAAGACTTGCAGAAAGGCTACCCGAATCCAGACCTAATAAATTAACAATCTGGCTGTCCAGGTATTTTAAATCCTGCACTATCCTCATCACTGATCACTACTGCTTTTAACTTTGGGTAAAGACCTCCTGGTGGAGGATGCATATCAATTAACCCTATGATTATGCACACACGCGTTTGAACAGCGGAGAATCAAGATATACCGCTTATCCAATCCACTCTACACGTGCATGAGGGTTTTTTACTTGGGACACATGAATATCTGACCTGTATACCCTGGTTATGCAGGACAAGTGATCCCTCCCCACTTGATTTATGACAGGCTAAAGACTGGCCATGGGTGCAGCCTCACTGATGGCCATTCAGGGGCTAACATGCGGCTGGGCGTGACTGGGACAACGTGTGTAGGTCACAGTGTGAGGGTCAGGCCTGCCTGATACCTGCGTATGTGGAGCGTGCCACCAATGGCGTTACAGGAGGATCCTCACGTGGTCGGGACCTCTAGACAATTAGGAGTTCTGTTTTAAGGGCATGGCTAAAGACATGCAGCAAGTACGAGATGCGCTCACTTGTCTTGATATAAGTTAAGGGATGAATAATTATAATAAAAAGCCCATGTTATTCATGAAAATTACATATATGGTCTGTATACGTATATACTTCTGATAGTAAAAATGATATACTTTGAAAAAAAGTGACATCAAAGAAAATGCATAGGGGTTATGCATACATGCATATTAAGAACAATGAAATGTATACTTAAGGGAACATCTGCAATGGAAATCATATATGTAGAGTGAATGTATATACACACATAGATATTGTGTATTTGAAAAAGAGTGTGCAGGGATGTGAGGCTTTCGTTGGTAGTCACATTTGACAGTTGTACCCAAAACGTACACTCTTCTTCAAACAAATGTTAGTCCAACATGGTGGGTGTTTTACCAGTATAGACACTGGTTTTGCCCTGGGTTATGTATTGTGTAATTAATATCTATGCACACCTCAGATGTTTTGAGTCATAGATCACCATGCTTCAGCCCCATGATTAAGTCAGCTTATGGGTTCTGAATGTCAAGTGGCAAGTAGTTTGGTGTGGGCAGACCATGATTGGGATGTTTCTACTGTCCCATCTGAAGCCACATGATTTTATCATCAAGTCTGGTTTCCCATGATCGAAGGCGGTAGACCCACCGCTGCTCCCTGATGTGTAGGGGCTTGGTGATATCAGTTTTCATCCTTTTCACCTCCAGGACCACCCATTTTAAGTTGGTGTCACTGTGGTTTTGTTCCAGGAAGTGTCTTGTTAGTTTTTTTGCATAGGATGGTGCTCCGATGTTCGTTGATGCGGACCTTAATTTGCCTTGTGGTCATGCCCATGTACATGAGACCACAAGGGCATGTCAGTGGGTCACCACATTCTCTGTGTTGCAGTTGCTGAAGTTCTTCAGCTTCCAAGGGGTATTGGTACCTATATTCACCTCTTTGGTTGTGTTACTGAGTGGACACACCACACATCTCCCACATGGGTAATACCCTGTTGGTCTTTGATGGTTAAGAGTTTGGACTGTTCATCTCTTTCTTGCAACAGAGTTTTTGCATGAACCAGTTCATCCCAAAAACTCCTGTTCCTCCTGAACACAAAGAGTGGGGTGCCCACTGTTTCTGTGTGCTGTTTAACCACATGGATGCTGCAAATATTTCTCTGCTGTGCTGCAGATCCTTCTTTCCCATTGTTCATGACGAGCTCAGCTCGTCATGAGCACACATGCAGTGTACTGAGCTCGTCATGAGCATGGAAGGGGTTAAAAGGTGCCAATTCTTCCGTATGATGTTTTGAACTGTGTTTGACACCAGAGTGTATGTGGTTACACACACAACTTTATCTGTTTTCTTCTTGGGTGTGTCTTACAAAAGAGCTTCTTGGTTATTATTTTTGGGCTCTCTTCTTCGCCCTTCTGACCATTTTCTTCAAATAGTGGCGGTCAAGTAATTTCTTCTCTAATTGTTCAACCTGTTCACTGTAGGTGTCTGTGTTTGAACAGTTTCTCGTATATGAAGAAATTGGCCCACCGGGAGGTTTTGTCTTAGAGAACTTGGATGGAAACTTTTGTATAAAAGTAAGCTGTTTTTGTTGGTGTTTTTATTGTGCATTTTAGTACAGATTTCACCTGTCGTCATGGTGATATTGATCCAGCGGGCTACCAACCTGTGGACATTTATCACTAGATACTCATCTTGGCCCATAAACACACCCACTCATATAGGCTGGTGAACACCGCTGGGGATCAATTTTAGGGCTAAAATTGTATATTCGTTGCTAATCAGTTCTTAAATCTATTAATAATACGAACCCCTTTCTATGACTAATGGATCGGTTTTAGTTGATTTGGTTTGATGACTACGACATAGGTCTCATTTACCTGATTTCCTCAATTAATAACCACAGACTCGGGTAAGTTTACATGTTTATCAAAATTAATCATAAGAGGAAAACAAATTACAGTGTTAACTCCATCTTTGGGAGGAGGTAAAATCGGTCTCACCAATTAACTTAAAATTTCGCAATAACAAGTATCTCAGGAAAAGAGGATAGAGAGAGGAAGCACAGTGACACAATACACAGAATTATATTTACATAGGATGGTGCGAGACTCGGACCCCTCTGGCCAAGAGTAAATGGACCCCTTAGAAAGTTCAGGTGACAGGTACTTCAGGACAGGATAGGACAGGACAGATGACCTCTTCTGAATTCGACGTCTGCGTCTCACCCATCTCTAATGCTAACTTCCTCCTCGATTCTTCCGCTATCTTCTTCTAATTCTGTTACCTCCTCGATTCTTCCGCCATCTTCTTCTAATTCTATTTTCCTTGAAAATACTAAGTCTGCTTCTTCAGATATTTGATCAGCTTTCAGAAGACAGCATTTCTGTCTCTCAGCGTTCTGGTTGCAACTGCTCTCACTAATCCAACTAACTACCCCAATTATACTTATAAAGGCATGTATCACCCCTACATGTTTCAACCTTATGAAACTCCTAATTCTGATTGAACAATCTTAGAAGATGATCATTATACCATGCTAAGTTTTAATATTTTTCTTAAAGATCATTGTTTTAAGTTCCCGCCCATCAATTTGTTCTCCCAAGCTTTATTTCCCACCCATATTTGTAAACTTTATGTACAACAATGTATACAATTTTACAGTTGTCCATTGAATCTTCAGGA
This sequence comes from Lissotriton helveticus, assembly GCF_964261635.1. Classification (NCBI taxonomy): domain Eukaryota; kingdom Metazoa; phylum Chordata; class Amphibia; order Caudata; family Salamandridae; genus Lissotriton; species Lissotriton helveticus. Next base: position 1,069,781,080 of record NC_136067.1, on the reverse strand, counting down.
TTGTTCAACTGGTTCCCATAACGTGTGGAGAATGTCCTTGGACAAGTCCCAAGGCTTGAGCTCATTGTTCCGGAGTTTTCCCTCCTGCGCATGTAGCAAACCCACGTGGGTGTCTGACTTTAGCATCTTGCAGAGACCCAAATACAAACTAATAGAGAGTTCAAAAAGACAAGGTATTAATTTCAAATAAAATGATTTCACTGTATACCACCTATCTCTGCTCTATTCCCATTTACTTATAAAGACGTTTTATGCATTAACAATCAGTATATAACACGGTTTAGTTTCAGCAAAGCAGATGCTTAGTATGTGAGTTCCCAAGCGGCCATATTAGATGCTATTGCACAGCATTTTCCCTCCAAGCATTAAGACGTCATGCAGCTGATGCATGCACAGGTCCTTTCCCTCATTAGCAGCCATCTTTAATTGCACTTGAGTTACTTGTTAGTAAAACACATAGGCAAGCTTCCCCTTTTCTAGAAATATATGGAATGTTGTGCAAATTAGTATTACAGACATCATTATTACTTTGTTACGGAATTATATTAGTGGATTGTTTCCAAGCAAGTCTCTTTTACATGAGTCCTTGCTCCATCAATCCCCTCTCTGATGGAATTTATGCCATCATAAACTACCTAAACCCAACCAAATGCCAACTTTAGCACATCTCGATTCCCTTATCTGTTTTTCAATTTCCACCTCATCTTTCTCATTCATGTTTTTCATCTTCTTGTATAATTCTCCTTTTAATTGTTCGAGGTTAATCTCTTCATATGTTCTCTTCTTTCCCTGTGTATTTACTTCATACCTTTTTCTCCTTCTACAAAATTTGCACCAAATCATTATTATTAAAACTATCATAGTTATTCCTAGTATAGGTAGTATTACTTGAGCTACAACTCCTTCACCAAAGTTAGCAAATGATGACCCTATCGATGTCAGACTATTAGTTAATTTCTTACACACACTGTAAACTTCCAGTGGTTTCAAAACATCTTCCAATTTTATATAATTTGTACACTTTTGTCAGGTAAGTAAGTGCAACAATGTTGCGCTTTCAACATTTACAGACTCCACCCTCTTTTGCTAATAATATATCAAGGGCAAGTCGATTCTGCATAACCATTGATCTAATCACAACCATTTCAGTATTCATCAGAAAGCCTCCAGCAGGATTAGTCGATAAACGATCAACTACTGTGGACAATTGACAAATTCTTCGTGAATTCAAAATTACTCCCACTGAAGGTATCAATGTACTAAATATGTCTCCTACAATTTCTGAAAAACTAGTTCTCTCTTATTATGGATTAGTTCATTATTGTTTTCATTGCTTCCAGTGATTCTTTTCACATAATAGACTTTAGGCAATACTATTTCAAAGTAGCAACTCCCATGCCATCTTACAGGTAGCTTGAAATAAGCCTTGTTCCAACATATGTATTAAATTCCAGGAAATACTGGATCTGTTCCCTCTTTTAGCTCCCATCCTCCAATAACCAAGAAGGTATAATCACATTCACTGGAAACAATGAATACATTGTTATAGTCAGTCTTTAACCTATGGAGACAGGTTTTCCCTTTCTTTTCTAAATCTAGGGCCATCGCAACCTGAGTCTTGCCAGATGTATAGATTCTTTCCCTCTTAGACCATGGTGGAATATGGCTTTTCTGTTCATTTGCCTTTTTCTGGAAATCCTGTCTCCTTTCTACTACTAAATTCAAAAATATGTTTTCTTCTTCTTTTAGTGAACAGGTTAAATTATGCTTGTGAGCTTCTGTTATATCTACTGCATTTTGGGTTAAGAAAAATGTACCCAAAAATTACGCTGCTAGGCTACTAAGTATTGGATTCATATTCTTTCGAACAGGAATCTCTAAAAGTATTACATCTAAGTTTGAATAATAATACTGCATTTTGCATGTTTTATAGAACAGACTTCTTAAAACACTACATGAAATGCCATATGTTAACGTTAAATTGTGATATGTGACACCTTCTGCTACTGAAGCAGGTAATTTTATACATCCATACCAATCACTAATTTCCATAATGTCTACGCATTGAAATAATAACTTGGTGAAAACATTTATATCTATGTTATTATCTGTTACCATGTGATGTATTTCTGACGCATCTGATGATTCTAGTTCTACTTCATCTCCTTTTAAGTTAGCTAATTTTCCTTTTGTATCTGTACTATTTCTCTTTTCTATGCAAATCAAATATGGTATCGCTATAGGTAAGACTAACCATACTGCAATCACTATTAAAATGCTACATATGCATATTCTATAGCATTTCTTTAAGCAATTTCTTTTTGGTCTTTCAGCAACTCTAGCCATTTTAAGAAGATTTCCCTTCTTTCTTCACTTTCGAAAATGTTTAATTTCTTGTATTATTTCAAGGGGGTCCCATTTCTCCTTCATCAATCTGATCTGCAGTTATTTCCTCGTCACTATCTTCATTTAAATCTAGGTTCTCAAGTTCTTCACGAATTACATAGGTCCACTCAGGGCCTTTGAATTTGTTATTCAGTATTTTTAATCTTTGACTCCTTCGTCTGGGGTTCTCATTTGCCTATGCTGATTGACTAGTGAATTCATTCACCTGCTCAGGTTCTTCATTTATTGTCTTTAGATGATATCCTAATCTTTTGACATATCAAGGCCAATTATCACCTTTCCTAACCCTTTTGGGTTGCACTGTACTTTCACTTTCCTCGTCACTCTCCAGTTTACATGATGTTGTGACACTATTTGATTATCTTAGTCTTCAAATCCCTCTCTGAATGACCAAGTTCAGGGCTTCTTATTGTGACACCCTTTGCCTGAATTTGTTCTGCTTCTTCTATATGGTTCTGTTCAGGTTTTTTTCTAGTTTTCTTCTTCCTGAACTTGTTCTTCTTTTCCTGACTGGTCCTGCTCAGGTCTTATTGCACTAGAATGATTTGCAGCCTGAACATGTTCTTCTACACCTATATGTCCCTCCTCAAATCTGTGAATATCTTGGTTCACCTCTGTCTGAGTGTATTTTCTTTCCTTATCTGTTCCTGCTCAGGGAATCTACCAATTTCAAATTCAATTTCCTGAGCTTGTTCTTCTATACCTGTCTGGTACTCACTTGTTTCTTGCTTTTCTAATTTTGTTCTACTTATTGTTCTTATATTTACATCAGGTATGTCAACCACTGGTATCCTATCATCCTGACTAATCCTAGGTTGTTCTTGTTCAGCTACTTCAGAGTCTTTTATTCTAGACTCTTCAGCTGCAAAACCTTCGGCACCCTCAACTGCAGATAGGAGTTGAGGATTTTCCTCATTAGAAGCTGGTACTCTCTTGGTATGACTAGCATGAATCCAGTTAGGCAACTCTGCACATTTCACTGCTGTTGTTGTAACCAGTATGACCTGTTTCAGAGTACTCCACCTGGATGCTAGACACGTCTCTCAGTGTGAATCTTCACCCCCACACAGTCTCCAGGATTTAGATCATGTGCTTCGTCCGGCTGCCTGGCAACTGTGTCTTCTCAACCTGGTGAGAGACAGAATGCACTAGGTCAACCAATCGTTTACAGTAGTCTAATACCAGATCATCAGTTATACTGAACAGTCTGGGTCCTGGTATAATGGCTAATCTAATTGTTCTTCCCATGAGTATTTCATGGGGACTCAACCCTGTGTTTCTGTCAGGATTGTTTCTGAGTTCTATTAGAACAAGAGGTAATTCATTTCACCAACACAGTGATGTAGATGCGCACACCTTTTCCAATCTTGATTTTATTGTGCCATTCGATTGTTCTACCACCCCAGAAGCCTCTGGTTGGTAAGCACGGTGCAATCAAATTATTTTATTATTAAAGTGAGATCCTCTATCTGATTCCACAGCTACTGGAAAATCAAAATGTGGTATGAGTTCCCTCAACAATAATTCGGCAACTGTTATACTGTAATTTCTTCTGGTAGGATATGCCTCCACCCATTGTGAAAACAAACATACTATGACAAGGATGTATGTCAATCCCTTACATGGTGGTAACTGAATAAAATCAACCTGCAACCTCACAAATGGTCCTTCTGCCTTTCCAATTCTTCCCCAATTGACCACTGTCTTCCTACCTTGGTTATTCTATTGAACATTAAGCATCTCTGGCAAAGGGTCTCTTCGACAGTCCTAAACTTCGGATTGTACCGATTTTGTCTAAAGAGTCTGATCATGGCATCTCTACCTATGTGTCTATCTCCATGGTGCATTCTGGCCAATTGTGAGAGTAAGCAGTCGGACATGACCGGTGTACCATCTGTATAAATCCAGACACCATCTTCTCTCCTTTGACATCCCGTTGTTATCCACCCTTCCATTTCACTTACTTCCACCTCATTCTTCTGTAATGTCTTACTTCATCCCATGTTTCTATGGATGAGATAAGCATAGGTTGGCATCTGATTTAAACTGTTTCAATTTTCTAGTTGACTGCCATTTTGGGTTTGGCACAGTAATGAGCAACTTGGTCAGCATAGCGATTACCAGCAGTCACATAATCATTTCCTGACTGATGTGCAGCACATTTGACCACAGCTACTTCCTTTGGCACTTGTATTGTGTCTAAAAGTTATTTTACATATTTTCCATTTTTAATAGGGGTTCCTGAAGAAGTCATGAAATACCTCTGCATCCAAAGTTAGCCAAAGTCATTCACAACCCCGTAACCATACTGACTATCAGTGTAAATGGTTACTCTCCAATTCTTCCCAATTTTGCAGGCTTTAATTAAATAAATCAATTTGGCTATTTGTGCAGACTTGACTGCTGGTAAATAAGATGCTTCGACTATTCCAGCCAATGTACAGACAGCATAAGCAGCACTTAATCCTCCTTCCTCATGCCTCATTTTCACATTTTTTCAGGTGCTCTTCCGGTATATCTGGGCGAGGTTTGGTACAATATTCAGTAACATCTAGGCAATCATGTTCAATGTCATCCATCACTTCTTCTCCATGCACATCAGGTAATAGAGTAGCTGTGTTTAAGATAGTACACCTAATTACTGTTACATTTTCTTCTCCTAAATTTATCTTTTCATATTTGGTCGTTCAACTTCGAGTAAGGTATTGAGTTTGGGTTCTAGTTAAAAGAATTTCTACTGAATGAAGGACATAAACTTTTACTGGGTGTCCCATCACAATGGACTCACATTGTTTGAGACATGTGCAGGCAGCAGCCACTGCTTTCAAACAACCAGGCAAAGCTGAAGCTACAGGTTCCTAAGTAGCAGACAAATATGCCACTGGATGTCGCATTAATCCATGTCGCTGAGTTAGTACTGATAAAGCACGATTATCTCGTTCACAACAAAACAATGCAAATTATTTTTTATAATCTGGCATACCGAGAGCAGGAGCTTCTCATAGACAATTCCTTAATTTCACAAAAGCCTCCATGCTTTCATCATCCCATTCTATAGGGTCTTTGGCTCGTTTTCTTGTCATTTGTATTAGTGGTTTGGCCAGTAAGGAAAAACCTACAATCCATTGCCTACAATACCCTGACTACACCAAGAAACCTTCTGATTTCTTTCTGGGTCTGTAGTAACTGCATTTGTTTTATTATTTTTATTCTTTCAGGTGTCACTCTCCTCACTCCTCTTTCTAATTGATGTCCTAAATATTTAACTCTGGTTTAACAAAATTGCAATTTCTCTGGTGACGCCTTGTGTCCTCCATCAGCCAAATGGTTTAACATAGAAATAGAATCAAGGATACAATCATCTTGTGACTTTGATGCAACAAGCAAGTCGTCGATATATTGGACCAAAACTGAATTTCTGGGCATCACTAGTGTTTCTCAACACTATATTGTCTCACGTTTGGGTAGACAGCACCTTCTTTCACAGTCACTTTTACTCGATCTAAATTTGCCATTAACCCTACTTCTTTTCCAGTGAAATCCCACACTTTCGGATTTACTGTTACTTTTAATTGATCAGTTAAGTCATCCTTTGGCATCATTTAATACAATTTTTCAGCATCTGTACCTTGTTTTGTTAGCATTATTTTGTAAATACCATCTTCATCATGAGTCTGAATTGCAACACCATCCGGTGTACAATAAATGGTACAGTCCATCTTGCATAGTAAATCCCTGCCTAACAAATATACACGACTGGAATCGCACACCACAAATCTGTGCGTTTCCCTAAAATTGCCAATGCCTGCCTCCATGGGTTCTGTGATCGGAGTTCTGATCTGTTTATTTGAAACACCTACTACTTGGATTGCTTCACCCGTGAGGGGTAGGTTTGGATGTCTGCTGTTCTCACAGTGGAGCAGGTAGCACCAGTATCCAATAAAAAGGTAATGTATTTTCCTTCTACCTTTCCATCAATATATGGACCTGACTGCTCTACCGGTAAGGATGCACCAAGTACGCACTCCTCTTCCTCCCCCCTCAGGCACCATCATTGTTCATCTTCAGAAGAACAATTGTTCTGCAAAAGAAATTGTGAAGTTACTGAATTTAGCTTACCACTTTCTCCTGGAAATCCGGCGTCCACACTGTACTTTGCACTATTCACAAAATTGTGCATAGGGACAGGTGGTAACTGACTGTTAATTAGCAATCGGTTGCGGTTGACTCAATATCACCTCATTCTGCATCTGTGGATTTAAATTTTATTTGGGCCAATATTATTTTGTATATTTTTACACTCTTTTTCCAAAGCCCCAATTTTCCGCACCCATGACAAGGTAATTTCATCTTTGCTTCCTCCCTGCTCATTTTCCCCTTTGGTTCTCTCCCCACTATTTTCATTCTGATCATATCCTCTAGTTTGATCATTATTCTGATTATTTAATTTAAGTTCTTGCTGCTCTTCCAATTTTACTTGTGCCCACACTACTTTTTCTTCTAACTTTTTGCGTCTATTTTCAATCTCATTTCCACAGTATTTTGCATACTTTAACACTTAATCTATTGGCTTTCCTTGCCAGCACAACATAGGGTTTTGAATCATCTGACAAATCTCAGGCCTCAGTCCGGATACAAACTGATACACAAAATGTCCCATACCCTTGTCACCAATATTCTCAAATCCACTATACTGTTTGAACACCTGTAACAGACCTTCTTAGTAAGCATGTACAGTTGCATGTATTTTTTTTGTTGTTCTATCTATTATTATCCAATCTTTCTCTTTTGGGGGAATTTTCCATTTAAAAAAAGTGATCACTTGCTGATATTTCTTCATTACTTCCTCTGAATGTGCTTCGTTTTCTCATCTCTTGGGTACTCATCACTAGGCCTGTCAACTGTGATTTTACATTCTGTACATAAGTCTGCAGGTAACACTGTGTCAAACAGACCATCCAAATCCTTCAACAAACCTTTAGAAACTGTCACAAACCTTTGAACTTGTCTATACCATTCAACTGGCTTTTCTCGTAATTTTGGAAAATCATTAGTAAATGATAAAATATCTTGCCGGGTCCATGGAATATGTGCATATCCTTCTCCTGGTACCTCTCTCATGGGACACAATCTTTCTGTTTTTTAGGTTCTCTTAATAAATATTCTGATGCGGTCCAATTTGCCCGTTATTCCTCCTTTTTCTTGGTCCACCTTGTTTTCTACCTGTCTAATTCTCCCCATTTCTGTAATATTGTCATTAATTCCTTAATCTGCAATTTTCTTCCTGACATTCATATTTTCCGAATCCTTATCTGTAAAGTCTGCTCTGTGAGGTGTCTGTAATACTTTCAATCTCTCTAATTCAATTCCCATTTCAGATGCAAATTCTGTCAATTTTTCATGAAATATTTTTACATTTCTGGTTATGCTCCTACGTGTGACTAACAACTAATCTTCACTGTACATATTCAGCCTGTCTATTCCCACATTTCCAGCTATTATCTCTTCCAATTCTACTTTTATGTTATACATTTCCAAAATCTCTGGCTGTGGATTTGGTTTGTCTATTCCCTGTGCCCATCTTTCTAATTCTTCTGGAGACACTATTGTGGCACTTTTGTTTCCTGTGGAGGTTTCTAACCTTATTTCTTTTGAGCAATTAGGTGTAACTCTTATTGGGGTTTCATTTATCTGTTCTCTTATTGGCAAATCTGTTAGTGATATTACTGATTCACATTCACTAGCTTGATCTTCAATTATTATGTTCTCTTTTCTAGGTTCTATTATAGGAGCGGCCATGACTGGTGGTTTTGGACAATTTGCTTTACCCCCATACAATTGGACAACAGAACCTATATTCACTGATATAGTCAAAGCTTCAGGGTGTGCACTTAATTGTATTATTTTCTGTATTAATTTTTCTCTATTTATATTTATTGCTTCTCTTTTTCTTTCTTGTAATATTCTTTCATTTAATGAATCATTCATAATCTGGGGAACTAATTGTGTTTCTAAAGCAGGTGTACTTGGAGTAGTTCTACTGGGTCCCTCCTGATATGGTGGATGATTCTTTGTTAGGATATCCTTCATAAACTCATCTTCTAATTCTCCACAACCTCTTATTGTTAAATGCTTAGTTTTTCTTGCACACTTGCCTCCCGACTGTTCCTCTAACATTAATACAGGATACAGTCCTTCTGTGACCATTGCTAGTCTCCATTGTTTCATCTGATCTTCACGCGATTCAAGCATCTTTTTAGAATATAGGGGCATATTATCAAGGGATTAATCTCCGCTTTTTTGGCTTTAAAAGCCAAGAAAGCGGAGATAAAATTATCTCCCTATTATCTAGCTGTCGCTAACACCAGTTAGCGACAGCTAGTAGGCGATAGCGACCATCTTGGGTCCCGCTTTGCATACGTACACTCTTCTTCAAACAAATGTTAGTCCAACATGGTGGGTGTTTTACCAGTATAGACACTGGTTTTGCCCGGGGTTATGTATTGTGTAATTAATATCTATGCACACCTCAGATGTTTTGAGTCATAGATCACCATGCTTCAGCCCCATGATTAAGTCAGCTTATGGGTTCTGAATGTCAAGTGGCAAGTAGTTTGGTGTGGGCAGACCATGATTGGGATGTTTCTACTGTCCACTCTGAAGCCACTGGATTTTATCATCAAGTCTGGTTTCCCATGATCGAAGGTGGTAGACCCACCGCTGCTCCCTGATGTTTAGGGGCTTGGTGATATCAGTTTTCATCCTTTTCACCTCCAGTACCACCCATTTTAAGTTGGTGTCACTGTGGTTTCGTTCCAGGAAGTGTCTTGTTAGTTTTTTTGCATAGGATGATGCTCCGCTATTCGTTGATGCGGACCTTAATTTGCCTTGTGGTCATGCCCATGTACATGAGACCACAAGGGCATGTCAGTGGGTCACCACATTCTCTGTGTTGCAGTTGCTGAAGTTCTTCAGCTTCCAAGGGATATTGGTACCTATATTCACCTCTTTGGTTGTGTTACTGAGTGGACACACCACACATCTCCCACATGGGTAATACCCTGTTGGTCTTTGATGGTTAAGAGTTTGGACTGTTCATCTCTTTCTTGCAACAGAGTTTTTGCATGAACCAGTTCATCCCAAAAACTCCTGTTCCTCCTGACCACAAAGAGTGGGGGGGCCCACTGTTTCTGTGTGCTGTTTAACCACATGGATGCTGCAAATATTTCTCTGCTGTGCTGCAGATCCTTCTTTCCCATTGTTCATGATGAGCTCAGCTCGTCATGAGCACACATGCAGTGTACTACATGACGAGCTCAGCTCGTCATGAGCATGGAAGGGGTTAAAAGGTGCCAATTCTTCCGTATGATGTTTTGAACTGTGTTTGACACCAGAGTGTATGTGGTTACACACGCAACTTTATCTGTTTTCTTCTTGGGTGTGTCTTACAAAAGAGCTTCTTGGTTATTATTTTTGGGCTCTCTTCTTCGCCCTTCTGACCATTGTCTTCAAATAGTGGCGGTCAAGTAATTTCTTCTCTAATTGTTCAACCTGTTCACTGTAGGTGTCTGTGTTTGAACAGTTTCTCGTATACGAAGAAATTGGCCCACCGGGAGGTTTTGTCTTAGAGAACTTGGATGGAAACTTTTGTATAAAAGTAAGCTGTTTTTGTTGGTGTTTTTATTGTGCATTTTAGTACAGATTCCACCTGTCGTCATGGTGATATTGATCCAGCGGGATACCAACCTGTGGACATTTATCACTAGATACTCATCTTGGCCCATAAACACACCCACTCATATAGGCTGGTGAACACCGCTGGGGATCAATTTTAGGGCTAAATTGTATATTCGTTGCTAATCAGTTCTTAAATCTATTAATAATACGAAGCCCTTTCTATGACTAATGGATCGGTTTTAGTTGATTTGGTTTGATGACTACGACATAGGTCTCATTTACCTGATTTCCTCAATTAATAACCACAGACTCGGGTAAGTTTACATGTTTATCAAAATTAATCATAAGAGGAAAACAAATTACAGTGTTAACTCCATCTTTGGGAGGAGGTAAAATCGGACTCACCAATTAACTTAAGATTTCGCAATAACAAGTACCTCAGGAAAAGAGGATAGAGAGAGGAAGCACAGTGACACAATACACAGAATTATATTTACCTAGGATGGTGCGAGACTCAGACCCCTCTGGCCAAGAGTAAATGGACCCCTTAGAAAGTTCAGGTGACAGGTACTTCAGGACAGGATAGGACAGGACAGATGACCTCTTCTGAATTCGACGTCTGCGTCTCACCCATCTCTGATGCTAACTTCCTCCTCGATTCTTCCGCTATCTTCTTCTAATTCTGTTACCTCCTCGATTCTTCCGCGATCTTCTTCTAATTCTATTTTGCTTGAAAATACTAAGTCTGCTTCTTCAGATATTTGATCAGCATTCAGAAGACAGCATTTCTGTCTCTCAGCGTTCTGGTTGCAACTGCTCTCACTAATCCAACTAACTACCCCAATTATACTTTATAAAGGCATGTATCACCCCTAAATGTTTCAACCTTATGAAACTCCTAATTCTGATTGAACAATCTTAGAAGATGATCATCATACCATGCTAAGTTTTAATATTTTTCTTAAAGATCATTGTTTTAAGTTCCCGCACATTAATTTGTTCTCCCAAGCTTTATTTCCCACCCATATTTGTAAACTTTATGTACAACAATTTATACAATTTTACAGTTGTCCATTGAATCTTCAGGATTGTTCAACTGGTTCCCATAACGTGTGGAGAATGTCCTTGGACAAGTCCCAAGGCTTGAGCTCATTGCTCCGGAGTTTTCCCTCCTGCGCATGTAGCAAACCCACGTGGGTGTCTGACTTTAGCATCTTGCAGAGACCCAAATACAAACTAATAGAGAGTTCAAAAAGACAAGGTATTAATTTCAAATAAAATGATTTCACTGTATACCACCTATCTCTGCTCTATTCCCATTTACTTATAAAGACGTTTTATGCATTAACACTCAGTATATAACACGGTTTAGTTTCAGCAAAGCAGATGCTTAGTATGTGAGTTCTCAAGCGGCCATATTAGATGCTATTGCACAGCATTTTCCCTCCAAGCATTAAGACGTCATGCAGCTGATGCATGCACAGGTCCTTTCCCTCATTAGCAGCCATCTTTAATTACACTTGTGTTACTTGTTAGTTAAACACATAGGCAAGCTTCCCCTTTTCTAGAAATATATGGAATGTTGTGCAAATTAGTATTACAGACATCATTATTACTTTGTTACGGAATTATATTAGTGGATTGTTTCCAAGCAAGTCTCTTTGACATGAGTCCTTGCTCCATCAATCCCCTCTCTGATGGAATTTATGCCATCATAAACTACCTAAACCCAACCAAATGCCAACTTTAGCACATCTCGATTCCCTTATCTGTTTTTCAATTTCCACCTCATCTTTCTCATTCATGTTTTTCATCTTCTTGTATAATTCTCCTTTTAATTGTTCGAGGTTAATCTCTTCATATGTTCTCTTCTTTCCCTGTGTATTTACTTCATACCTTTTTCTCCTTCTACAAAATTTGCACCAGATCATTATTATTAAAACGATCATAGTTATTCCTAGTATAGGTAGTATTACTTGAGCTACAACCCCTTCACCAAAGTTAGCAAATTATGACCCTATCGATGTCAGACTATTAGTTAATTTCTTACACACACTGTAAACTTCCAGTGGTTTCAAAACATCTTCCAATTGTATAATATTTTTAATGTGTCTTCCAATTTGTACACTTTTGTCAGGTAAGTAGGTGCAACAATGTTGCGCTTTCAACATTTACAGACTCCACCCTCTTTTGCTAATAATATATCAAGGGCAAGTCGATTCTGCATACCCATTGATCGAATTGCAACCATTTCAGTATTCATCAGAAAGCCTCCAGCAGGATTAGTCGATAAACGATCAACTACTGTGGACAATTGACAAATTCTTCGTGAATTCAAAATTACTCCCACTGAAGGTATCAATGTACTAAATATGTCTCCTACAATTTCTGAAAAACTAGTTCTCTCTTATTATGGATTAGTTCATTATTATTTTCATTGCTTCCAGTGATTCTTTTCACATAATAGACTTTAGGCAATACTATTTCAAAGTAGCAACTCCCATGCCATCTTACAGGTAGCTTGAAATAAGCCTTGTTCCAACATATGTATTAAATTCCAGGAAATACTGGATCTGTTCCCTCTTTTAGCTCCCATCCTCCAATAACCAAGAAGTTATAATCACATTCACTGGAAACAATGAATACATTGTTATAGTCAGTCTTTAACCTATGGAGATAGATTTTCCCTTTCTTTTCTAAATCTAGGGCCATCGCAACCTGAGTCTTGCCAGATGTATAGATTCTTTCCCTCTTAGACCATGGTGGAATATGGCTTTTCTGTTCATTTGCCTTTTCTGGAAATCCTGTCTCCTTTCTACTACTAAATTCAAAAATATGTTTTCTTCTTCTTTTAGTGAACAGGTTAAATTATGCTTGTGAGCTTCTGTTATATCTACTGCATTTTGGGTTAAGAAAAATGTACCCAAAAATTACGCTGCTAGGCTACTAAGTATTGGATTCATATTCTTTTGAACAGGAACCTCTAAAAGTATTACATCTAAGTTTGAATAATAATACTGCATTTTGCATGTTTTATAGAACAGACTTCTTAAAACACTACATGAAATGCCATATGTTAACGGTAAATTGTGATATGTGACACCTTCTGCTACTGAAGCAGGTAATTTTATACATCCATACCAATCACTAATTTCCATAATGTCTACGCATTGAAATAATAACTTGGTGAAAACATTTATATCTGTGTTATTATCTGTTACCATGTGATGTATTTCTGACGCATCTGATGATTCTAGTTCTACTTCATCTCCTTTTAAGTTAGCTAATTTTCCTTTTGTATCTGTACTATTTCTCTTTTCTATGCAAATCAAATATGGTATCGCTATAGGTAAGACTAACCATACTGCAATCACTATTAAAATGCTACATATGCATATTCTATAGCATTTCTTTAAGCAATTTCATTTTGGTCTTTCAGCAACTCTAGCCATTTTAAGAAGATTTCCCTTCTTTCTTTACTTTCGAAAATGTTTAATTTCTTGTATTATTTCAAGGGGGTCCCACTTCTCCTTCATCAATCTGATCTGCAGTTATTTCCTCATCACTATCTTCATTTAAATCTAGGTTCTCAAGTTCTTCACGAATTACATAGGTCCACTCAGGGCCTTTGAATTTGTTATTCAGTATTTTTAATCTTTGACTCCTTTGTCTGGGGTTCTCATTTGCCTATGCTGATTGACTAGTGACTTCATTCACCTGCTCAGGTTTTTCATTTATTGTCTTTAGATGATATCCTAATCTTTTGACATATCAAGGCCAATTATCACCTTTCCTAACCCTTTTGGGTTGCACTGTACTTTCACTTTCCTCGTCACTCTCCAGTTTACATGATGTTGTGACACTATTTGATTATCTTAGTCTTCAAATCCCTCTCTGAATGACCAAGTTCAGGGCTTCTTATTGTGACACCATTTGCCTGAATTTGTTCTGCTTCTTCTATATGGTTCTGTTCAGGTTTTTTTCTAGTTTGCTTTTCTTCTTCCTGAACTTGTTCTTCTTTTCCTGACTGGTCCTGCTCAGGTCTTATTGCACTAGAATGATTTGCAGCCTGAACGTGTTCTTCTACACCTATATGTCCCTCCTCAAATCTGTGAATATCTTGGTTCACCTCTGTCTGGGTGTATTTTCTTTCCTTATCTGTTCCTGCTCAGGGAATCTACCAATTTCAAATTCAATTTCCTGAGCTTGTTCTTCTATACCTGTCTGGTACTCACTTGTTTCTTGCTTTTCTAATTTTGTTCTACTTATTGTTCTTATATTTACATCAGGTATGTCAACCACTGGTATCCTATCATCCTGACTAATCCTAGGTTGTTCTTGTTCAGCTACTTCAGAGTCTTTTATTCTAGACTCTTCAGCTGCAAAACCTTCGGCACCCTCAACTGCAGATAGGAGTTGAGGATTTTCCTCATTGGAAGCTGGTACTCTCTTGGTATGACTAGCATGAATCCAGTTAGGCAACTCTGCACATTTCACTGCTGTTGTTGTAACCAGTATGACCTGTTTCAGAGTACTCCACCTGGGTGCTAGACACGTCTCTCAGTGTGAATCTTCACCACCACTCAGTCTCCAGGATTTAGATCATGTGCTTCGTCCGGCTGCCTGGCAACTGTGTCTTCTCAACCTGGTGAGAGACAGAATGCACTAGGTCAACCAATCGTTTACAGTAGTCTAATACCAGATCATCAGTTATACTGAACAGTCTGGGTCCTGGTATAATGGCTAATCTAATTGTTCTTCCCATGAGTATTTCATGGGGACTCAACCCTGTGTTTCTGTCAGGATTGTTTCTGAGTTCTATTAGAACAAGAGGTAATTCATTTCGCCAACACAGTGATGTAGATGCGCACACCTTTTCCAATCTTGATTTTATTGTGCCATTCGATTGTTCTACCACCCCAGAAGCCTCTGGTTGGTAAGCACGGTGCAATCAAATTATTTTATTATTGAAGTGAGATCCTCTATCTGATTCCACAGCTACTGGAAAATCAAAATGTGGTATGAGTTCCCTCAACAATATTTTGGCAACTGTTATACTGTAATTTCTTCTGGTAGGATATGCCTCCACCCATTGTGAAAACAAACATACTATGACAAGGATGTATGTCAATCCCTTACATGGTGGTAACTGAATAAAATCAACCTGCAACCTCACAAATGGTCCTTCTGCCTTTCCAATTCTTCCCCAATTGACCACTGTCTTCCTACCTTGGTTATTCTATTGAACATTAAGCATCTCTGGCAAAGGGTCTCTTCGACAGTCCTAAACTTCGGATTGTACCGATTTTGTCTAAAGAGTCTGATCATGGCATCTCTACCTATGTGTGTATCTCCATGGTGCATTCTGGCCAATTGTGAGAGTAAGCAGTCGGACATGACCGGTGTACCATCTGTATAAATCCAGACACCATCTTCTCTCCTTTGACATCCCGTTTTTATCCACCCTTCCATTTCACTTACTTCCACCTCATTCTTCTGTAATGTCTTACTTCATCCCATGTTTCTATGGATGAGATAAGCATACGTTGGCATCTGATTTAAACTGTTTCATTTTTCTAGTTGACTGCCATTTTGGTTTTGGCACAGTAATGAGCAACTTGGTCAGCATAGCGATTACCAGCAGTCACATTGTCATTTCCTGACTGATGTGCAGCACATTTGACCACAGCTACTTCCTTTGGCACTTGTATTGCGTCTAAAAGTTATTTTACATATTTTCCATTTTTAATAGGGGTTCCTGAAGAAGTCATGAAATACCTCTGCATCCAAAGTTAGCCAAAGTCATTCACAACCCCGTAACCATACTGACTATCAGTGTAAATGGTTACTCTCCAATTCTTCCCAATTTTGCAGGCTTTAATTAAATAAATCAATTTGGCTATTTGTGCAGACTTGACTGCTGGTAAATAAGATGCTTCGACTATTCCAGCCAATGTACAGACAGCATAAGCAGCACTTAATCCTCCTTCCTCATGCCTCATGCACAAGCCGTCTACAAAACACTCATTTTCACATTTTTTCAGGTGCTC
The DNA here is from genome assembly GCF_964261635.1 of Lissotriton helveticus. Taxonomy (NCBI): domain Eukaryota; kingdom Metazoa; phylum Chordata; class Amphibia; order Caudata; family Salamandridae; genus Lissotriton; species Lissotriton helveticus. The sequence continues at coordinate 1,069,764,947 of NC_136067.1, read as the reverse complement.
TTCCGGTATATCTGGGCGAGGTTTGGTACAATATTCAGTAACATCTAGGCAATCATGTTCAATGTCATCCATCACTTCTTCTCCATGCACATCAGGTAATAGAGTAGCTGTGTTTAAGATAGTACACCTAATTACTGTTACATTTTCTTCTCCTAAAATAATCTTTTCATATTTGGTCGTTCAACTTCGAGTAAGGTATTGAGTTTGGGTTCTAGTTAAAAGAATTTCTACTGAATGAAGGACATAAACTTTTACTGGGTGTCCCATCACAATGGACTCACATTGTTTGAGAAATGTGCAGGCAGCAGCCACTGCTTTCAAACAACCAGGCAAAGCTGAAGCTACAGGTTCCTAAGTAGCAGACAAATATGCCACTGGATGTCGCATTAATCCATGTTGCTGAGTTAGTACTGATAAAGCACGATTATCTCGTTCACAACAAAACAATGCAAATTATTTTTTATAATCTGGCATACCGAGAACAGGAGCTTCTCATAGACAATTCCTTAATTTCACAAAAGCCTCCATGCTTTCATCATCCCATTCTATAGGGTCTTTGGCTCGTTTTCTTGTCATTTGTATTAGTGGTTTGGCCAGTAAGGAAAAACCTACAATCCATTGCCTACAATACCCTGACTACACCAAGAAACCTTCTGATTTCTTTCTGGGTCTGTAGTAACTGCATTGGTTTTATTATTTTTATTCTTTCAGGTGTCACTCTCCTCACTCCTCTTTCTAATTGATGTCCTAAATATTTAACTCTGGTTTAACAAAATTGCAATTTCTCTGGTGACGCCTTGTGTCCTCCATCAGCCAAATGGTTTAACATAGAAATAGAATCAAGGATACAATCATCTTGTGACTTTGATGCAACAAGCAAGTCGTCGATATATTGGACCAAAACTGAATTTCTGGGCATCACTAGTGTTTCTCAACACTATATTGTCTCACGTTTGGGTAGACAGCACCTTCTTTCACAGTCACTTTTACTCGATCTAAATTTGCCATTAACCCTACTTCTTTTCCAGTGAAATCCCACACTTTCGGATTTACTGTTAATTTTAATTGATCAGTTAAGTCATCCTTTGGCATCATTTAATACAATTTTTCAGCATCTGTACCTTGTTTTGTTAGCATTATTTTGTAAATACCATCTTCATCATGAGTCTGAATTGCAACACCATCCGGTGTACAATAAATGGTACAGTCCATCTTGCATAGTAAATCCCTGCCTAACAAATATACACGACTGGAATCGCACACCACAAATCTGTGCGTTTCCCTAAAATTGCCAATGCCTACCTCCATGGGTTCTGTGATTGGAGTTCTGATCTGTTTATTTGAAACACCTACTACTTGGATTGCTTCACCCGTGAGGGGTAGGTTTGGATGTCTGCTGTTCTCACAGTGGAGCAGGTAGCACCAGTATCCAATAAAAAGGTAATGTATTTTCCTTCTACCTTTCCATCAATATATGGACCTGACTGCTCTACCGGTAAGGATGCACCAAGTACGCACTCCTCTTCCTCCCCCCTCAGGCACCATCATTGTTCATCTTCAGAAGAACAACTGTTCTGCAAAAGAAATTGTGAAGTTACTGAATTTAGCTTACCACTTTCTCCTAGAAATCCGGCGTCCACACTGTACTTTGCACTATTCACAAAATTTTGCATAGGGACAGGTGGTAACTGACTGTTAATTAGCAATCGGTTGCGGTTGACTCAATATCACCTCATTCTGCATCTGTGGATTTAAATTTTATTTGGGCCAATATTATTTTGTATATTTTTACACTCTTTTTCCAAAGCCCCAATTTTCCGCACCCATGACAAGGAAATTTCATCTTTGCTTCCTCCCTGCTCATTTTCCCCTTTGGTTCTCTCCCCACTATTTTCATTCTGATCATATCGTATAGTTTGATCATTATTCTGATTATTTAATTTAAGTTCTTGCTGCTCTTCCAATTTTACTTGTGCCCACACTACTTTTTCTTCTAACTTTTTGCGTCTATTTTCAATCTCATTTCCACAGTATTTTGCATACTTTAACACTTAATCTATTGGCTTTCCTTGCCAGCACAACATAGGGTTTTGAATCATCTGACAAATCTCAGGCCTCAGTCCGGATACAAACTGATACACAAAATGTCCCATACCCTTGTCACCAATATTCTCAAATCCACTATACTGTTTGAACACCTGTAACAGACCTTCTTAGTAAGCATGTACAGTTGCATGTATTTTTTTTGTTGTTCTATCTATTATTATCCAATCTTTCTCTTTTGGGGGAATTTTCCATTTAAAAAAAGTGATCACTTGCTGATATTTCTTCATTACTTCCTCTGAATGTGCTTCGTTTTCTCATCTCTTGGGTACTCATCACTAGGCCTGTCAACTGTGATTTTACATTCTGTACATAAGTCTGCAGGTAACACTGTGTCAAACAGACCATCCAAATCCTTCAACAAACCTTTAGAAACTGTCACAAACCTTTGAACTTGTCTATACCATTCAACTGGCTTTTCTCGTAATTTTGGAAAATCATTAGTAAATGATAAAATATCTTGCCGGGTCCATGGAATATGTGCATATGCTTCTCCTGGTACCTCTCTCATGGGACACAATCTTTCTGTCTTTTTAGGTTCTCTTAATAAATATTCTGATGCGGTCCAATTTGCCCGTTATTCCTCCTTTTTCTTGGTCCACCTTGTTTTCTACCTGTCTAATTCTCCCCATTTCTGTAATATTGTCATTAATTCCTTAATCTGCAATTTTCTTCCTGACATTCATATTTTCCGAATCCTTATCTGTAAAGTCTGCTCTGTGAGGTGTCTGTAATACTTTCAATCTCTCTAATTCAATTCCCATTTCAGATGCAAATTCTGTCCATTTTTCATGAAATATTTTTACATTTCTGGTTATGCTCCTACGTGTGACTAACAACTAATCTTCACTGTACATATTCAGCCTGTCTATTCCCACATTTCCAGTTATTATCTCTTCCAATTCTACTTTTATGTTATACATTTCCAAAATCTCTGGCTGTGGATTTGGTTTGTCTATTCCCTGTGCCCATCTTTCTAATTCTTCTGGAGACACTATTGTGGCACTTTTGTTTCCTGTGGAGGTTTCTAACCTTATTTCTTTTGAGCAATTAGGTGTATCTCTTATTGGGGTTTCATTTATCTGTTCTCTTATTGACAAATCTGTTAGTGATATTACTGATTCACATTCACTAGCTTGACCTTCAATTATTATGTTCTCTTTTCTAGGTTCTATTATAGGAGCGGCCATGACTGGTGGTTTTGGACAATTTGCTTTACCCCCATACAATTGGACAACAGAACCTATATTCACTGATATAGTAAAAGCTTCAGGGTGTGCACTTAATTGTATTATTTTCTGTATTAATTTTTCTCTATTTATATTTATTGCTTCTCTTTTTCTTTCTTGTAATATTCTTTCATTTAATGAATCATTCATAATCTGGGGAACTAATTGTGTTTCTAAAGCAGGTGTATTTGGAGTAGTTCTACTGGGTCCCTCCTGATATGGTGGATGATTCTTTGTTAGGATATCCTTCATAAACTCATCTTCTAATTCTCCACAACCTCTTATTGTTAAATGCTTAGTTTTTCTTGCACACTTGCCTCCCGACTGTTCCTCTAACATTAATACAGGATACAGTCCTTCTGTGACCATTGCTAGTCTCCATTGTTTCATCTGATCTTCACGCGATTCAAGCATCTTTTTAGAATATAGGGGCATATTATCAAGGGATTAATCTCCGCTTTTTTGGCTTTAAAAGCCAAGAAAGCGGAGATAAAATGATCTCCCTATTACCTAGCTGTCGCTAACACCAGTTAGCGACAGCTAGTAGGCGATAGCGACCATCTTGAGCCCCGCTTTGCATATCAGAGAAATTTATCACTAATGACATGCAAATTGGGCGTGCCAAGATGTTAGCGACTGGAAACAGTCGCTAACATCGCTATCTCCTATTACCAACTTTTGGAGATATTCGCACTAAGCGCGAATATCTCCAAAAGCTGAGCAGTTATTAGCCATGTTATCCAATGGGAGGTGGATAACATGGCTAAGAGCATTTGCTCGGTAATGCATGAATATCGCTGATTTTTCTGCGATATTCATGCATTTTGGCCGATTTTTATCGCTTAGGAGATAAACATTGATAATATCAAGGCTCCTAAGCGATAAAAATCGTCGCTACACAGCGATAACATTATTGCCGCTAAGCCAACCTAGCGATAATTATCGCTAGTTGTTGGTAATATGCCCCATAATCCTCTATAACCCCTAGTACTTCTAGATCTGTCTCGATCAAATGCCTCCATTTCCCATTCTTCCAAAGCTTCATTGTGTCAACCGGTCAAGTCGGCGTTCTAATTCTTTCATTCTTGTCCCTAAATTCTAAAGAATTCTCTCATTAAACAAACCTTTGTCTGGGAAAGTTAGTATTCCGTCATCTTTTGTATTCTCAATCCAGTTTCTAACTATACACCGGTATGATAACCTCTTTCCATCATCATAAATGAGGCAGGAGTCTTTGGGGGTGGGATAAGAATTCCTTCTCTAGTCTTAATGGGTTTATCTTTCTTGAAATAAATCTTGATTCTCTGCATAAGTGACATTTTTCTTTTCTCTCCGTACATTTTAAGATTAGGTCCTCTTATGTATTCTTGACTTGCAAAACCTAAATATCTTCGTCTGGGTAATTCCCTATTATTGTTGGATGGTATTTCCACATACAAACTCCACTGTCTATTACTACTACAGCTTCTAGTTTGCCAACCAATTATTCCTTCTGTTTACACTCTGGTTTCTCCAATCCTATTGCAGCTTTTATTCTTTTATCCAATCAAGCTCAAATTGACAAATTTGCTTAGCCAATACTAGCGCAGGTCTATCATGACGTCAGTATCACTCCTTGCTATTGACTACTCCTTTACAAAGCCTTCGAGAATCACACACCTGCTGTTTCGACCAATCCCAGCGTGGCACTTAGTGATGTCAGTGCGACAACCAACCTCTCCTTTACAATTCCCTGTCTTGTCACATACCCGCTGTCGCAACCAATCCCAGCGCACCACTCTGTGACATCCGGCAGCTGACCCTCCCTTCACAAGATAATACGAAAACTTATTTTCTTTTAACCTCCCACCAAAACTTCAATAATAGCAACATTAAAACATTCGCTACTCTGTCTGTTTAATAAAATTTTAAAAATGACCGATTTCCTTTGCTATGAGTAAAACTTTCCGCTTACTCTACGTACACTGCGAGTAAAACCATCCGTTTACTCTTCACCCAAGCTCAGAAGAACCTGCTACTCCTTTTAGTGTTACCCTTTCTAGGTGATATAACTCCTAAAGTTTCACCAGCGGACTCTTTGCTAACAATCACTCTGGAATTTCCAGACAACATGAAACAATATACAAACGAGTTTGTTAGAACATAAATCGATAACCAATAATCACCAAATTAATCAATAAAAACCATACCTCTGCTACCAGCAAACTGATTCAGCGGGCTACCAACCTACAGACATTTATAAATAAATACTCATCTGGGCCCATAAACACACTCACTCATATAGGCTGGTGAACACCGCTGGGGATCAATTTTAGGGCTAAAATTGTATATTCATTGCTAATCATATCTTTAATCTATTAATAATACCAAGCCCTTCCTATGACTAATGGATCTATTTTAGTTGATTTGAATTGATGACTATGACATAGGTCTCATTTACCTGATTTTCTCATTGAATAACCACAGACTCGGGTAAGTTTACACGTTTATCAAAATTAACCATAAGAGCAAAACCAATTACAGTGTTAACTCCAACTTTCGGAGGAGGTAAAATCGGTCTGTCCAATTAAATGAAGATTTCACAATAACAAGTACCTCAGGAAAAGAGGATAGAGAGAGAAAGCACATTGACACAATACACAGAATTATATTTACCTAGGATGGTGCGAGAATCAGACCCTCTGGTCAAGAGTAAATGGGCCACTTAGAAAGTTCAGGAGACAGGTACTTTGGGACAGGATAGGACAGGACAGATGACCTCTTCTGGATTCGACGCCTGCATCTCACCCCTCACTGTTTCTAACTTCCTCCTTGATTCTTCTGCGATCTTCTTCGAATTGTATTACCTCCTCGATTCTTCAGCGGTCTTCTTCTAATTCTATTTTGCTTGAAAATTCTAAGTCTGCTTCTTCAGGTACTTGAACAGCATTCGGACAGCATCTCTGTCTCTCAGCGTTCTGGCTGCTACTGCTCTCACTAATCTAACTAACTACCTCAATTATACTTTTTAATGGCATGTACCACCCCTAAATGTTTCAACCCTATGAAACTCCTAATTCTGATTGGACAAGCTGATGAGATGATCATCACACCATGCTAAGTTTTAATACTTTTCTTAAAGATCATTGTTTTAAGTTCCCAACCATTAATTTGTTCTCCCAACCTTTATTTCCCTCCCATATTTGTAAACTTTCTCTACAACAATGTATACAATTTCACAGTTGTCCATTGAATCTTCAGGATTGTTCAGCTGGTTCCAAAGACATGTGTGGAGAATGTCCTTGGATGAATACCAAGAATTCAGCTCATTACTCCGGAGTTGTCCCTCTTGCGCATGCGGCAGACCCACGTGGGTGACTGACTTTAGCATCCTTCAGAGGCTCAAATACGAACTAATAGAGAGGTCATAAAGACAAGGTATTACATTCAAATAAAATATTTCTCTGTATACCACCTATCTCCACTATGATCCCATTTACTTATAAAGACTATTTACGCATTAACACTTAGTATATAACACAGTTTAGTTTCGGCAAATCAGATGCTTAGCAGGTGAGTTCTCAAGCGACCATATTAGATGCAATTGCGCAGAAGCAGAATTTTCCCTCCATGCTTTAAGACGTCCTGCAGCTGACACATGCATAGTTCATTTTCCCACGTTAGCAGCCATCTTTAATTACACTTGGGCTACTTGTTAGTAAAACACATAGGCAAGCTTTCCCTTTTTCAGAAATATATGGAATGTTATGCAAATTAGTATTACAGACATTATGAATACTTTGTTATGGGATTATATGAGAGGATTGTGTCCAAGCAAGTCTCTTTTACATGAGTCCTTGCTCCATCAATGTCTAGGTCCAGGAAGACTGCGTGGTCTTTATTGATAGAGTGTGTGAACTTGAGGTGTTCGTCCTTGGTGTTCGCCCAGTGTACAAATGCTGCTGTTTCCTCTTGTTTCCCATGTCACACGATGAACACATCATCTATATAACGCTTCCAGGTTTTCAGATGAGATGTATGTGGGTTATCCTGGTTGAAGAGATGGTCCTCCGCAAACTGGTGTAGTTAAAGGCACGCCATGTTGGGGGAAAAAGTGCTGCCCATGGACGTGCCCTTAATCTAATGGTATATGACCTCTTTGAACTCGAAGTAGTTCTCTGTCAGTGCCTCCTCTGCGCACTCTATAATAAAATGTCGGGGTTGTAAATTCCCAATTCTGTGTCATGCCTGGTGATCCAATTATTTGTGAGTCTTTCCTCCACCATACACTTTATTTTGTTGATGAGAACGGGTGGTGGGGTCGCTGCGGTAGACTTCATAACTGAGTGTGTCAGAGAGCAATCGGTTACATTCTGCTTGGTACATCGTCTGGTTACTAATGATAATTGTGCCGCCCTTATCTGCTGGCTTAATAACCAGTTCCTCGTTGTTTTTAAGTTTCTGGAGGGCCGTTCTTTCGTCCTTTGTCAGATTCTGGAAACTTTTGCTGTTCTGGAAATCAATCTCCTCCACTTCCTTAAGTACTGCCTGTTCGAAGGCTTGTATGTGGCAAGGGACGGCTTGTGTTGGGGGTGTAAATGTGGACTTCTTCATGAGCTCCATTTTAGTGTTCTCGTCCTGGTTGTCATTGGAGTCCCCAAAATAATTTCTGAGTTTTATTTTTCTGAAGAACTGGGCTAGTTCTGCATTCAGGATAAATAGATCATTTGTAGGTGTTGGGACAAATCCTACTCCTTTGGAGAGGACAGATTCCTCATCCTTAGTGAGTAAATGGTCACTGAGGTTCACTATATTGGTTAATCCCTGCTGGTTTTTGGACCGTTCCCTCTTCCCTTGCTCCGGGTCACCACTGTGTTGGTCCTCCCATTGTACTCTGGTATTTTGTCTTGTTTTTTTTCTTCCTCTTCCACTGCCCCTGTCCCTGTATAAAAAAGGCTGTGGGCCATGTGGGGATCCAAATCCTGGCAGATAGTATGGCTGTTGCCAGAAGCCAAATGGGTGCATTGGGGGTGCATCATTGTTTGCTGGAAGTTTTGGCGGTGTCTCCTATACTGGCTTCTAGTGCTCTTATCACTGCTACTGTCACTAGCACTCCTTTCTTCTTCAGAGGTGAATGTCCAGTTCTGCAGGGTAGGTCTGAATCACTGTTGTTTTCTGCCCATCTGTGGTTGCTGTGGTTTATCGTAGTGCTCATCCATGACATATGGATAGACTGAGAGATGTATTCCTTATATTCGGAGTGGTCATTATTAATTTCTTCAAGTTTCTTTTTAAAGATAGAGATATGCACAGATGTTTTTAACTGGCTCTCACTTATTTGGATCTCAATCAAGAGAGAATCTGCTAGTTGCCTGGCCACATTGATAATCAATACTAGCCAGTCTTTGGTGCATTTCCATGCAATGCACGGCCAATTGGTGCGAATCTCTTTGTTGTTAAGGAACATATTTTTCTGCTGGTACTCTGTCATAAATGCCCCGTGTAGGGCCATGCAATTGTGTTCCTTCTTTTTGGCTGAAAGGGCTTCCCATTCTTCCATAGTATTGAATGCGCTCTGAGGATTTCAGCAATTGTTTCATCATCGAAAGTCAATTCGGTGTCCATTTCTGACAAAGGGTATGTGCAAGTTATCTTTAATCACGAGGTGGTAGGCTCTCAAAGTGTTGTGTGGGAGTGTCCTTATTTACAAGGTACTCCTTACTGTATGGTCCTGAATGACCAGTACAGAGACCACTATTGGTGATGTGTGCCCCTCAATATGTTCCCACAGCTGTCAGCTGTACACACAATGAAACCACACAAACCCCAGGGGAATCCTGTGGGAGAGAACTAGAGGCATGGGGTGCTAGGAGCAGGCCGGACTCCAACACCAAATGTTCAACACAAATGGGGCTGCTCCCAGTACGGTGATCAGAGGTACTCTAAAACAGAATTGTGAGTGTGGACATCTCACAAAAAGTGAAGGACTGGCCACACACACAACCAGGTGTCATGTTTCATCATCGGTAGTCCTCGCCGTCTAGAAACCCGGTTTGGTAGAGGGCGGGCCTTCACCTGACGACCTGGAGGCACTTCTAAACTAAGTGGGGGCCCATGAAAAGTGAGTGAAGTAAAAACCATTACAGTTACCAAATACATTTTTAATAGGATGGGTAGCTATATAGTATTAAAAAGGTGGACGGTGAGATGGGGGAATTTATTGTCCCCTCACCATAGTGAAGGTGGTAATCATGTTCTGCTGTTTGGCCCAGATGGGTCTGTGGCATTCACCCGGACCAATAAGAGGGGCTCCGTTCTTACCAATTTTGTGGTGAGAGGGTACCACTGTTGGGATGACCTTTGTCACACTCCACTGGAGACAAGGGCTCGAATTAAGCCTGTAAAAGATAAATGTATACACACATAAGTACCATGAGAAAAAATAAAACGAGATGCTCTGGCACTTTTTAGAATCATTCAAAACCACATATACATATAATTACTACGTGAGTTGCTATATGTGTGTAACACGTGTCACTCAACTGAGCACACACTAAAATGGAGAAACAGTTTCTGTGAAAGAGTTTCTCACATGTCTTACCCTAGGAACATAACCTACATGCGCCATGGGAGAAAAATGGAGGGAAGACCCCTGTTGTCAGACTCTAGAGGGAGGAAAAAACAGAAGTGGCAAAAAGTCAACAGAAAGCAATGTTTCCAAATAGAGCCTGCAAAAGCTCCTATACAGACTCACCTGCATTTTTCATTCAAGCATGCATTCATTCCCTAACTGCCTCAAGGTGCGTCTCCCGTGTTTGCAACTAGGTGTATCCTTCTGTCCTCCCCGATGGTGACTGAGCAAGGGGGGAAGTCTGGTTTAAATAGTGCTCTTAATTGGGCTGGGAAAGGTAAATTGCACCGTGATCAGCTCTAGTGCTTTCAAGGGTATGGTTCCGGTGTCTCAAAATGTGCCAATGGGGAGTTGCAGAAAATCTGCCTGAACTGCTTGTAGCGTCCCTGGCAGTATCACATGGCTGGCCATCGAGATCCAGGGTCCGAATGGGCTGTTCTGTAAAGTGGACAGGCTAAAGCCTGGCCTTTGGTGCAGCCTCACTGATGGCCAATCAGGGGCTCTGTCGTGGCCGGGTGTGGCTGGGACCACATGCGTAGGTCACAGCGCGAATGTCAGGCTTGCCTGATCCCAGCATATGTGGAGCTCACCACCAATGGTGTTACAGGAGGATCGCCACGTGGTCGGGACCTCTAGAAGAATAGGAGTTCTGTTTTACCGGCATGGCTAACGACATGCAGCGAGTACGAGACACGCTCACTTGTCTTGATATAAGTTAAGGGATGCTTAATTACAATAAAAAGCCCATGGTATTCATGATAATTGCATATATGGTATGCATACGTGTATACTTCTGATGGTAAAAATTATATACTTTGAATAAAAGTGACATCAAAGAAAATGCATAGGGGTTATGCATACATGCATATTAAGACACATGAAAATTATACTTCAGGGAACATCTGCAATGGAAATAACATATGTAGTGTGAATGTATATACACATAAATATTGTGTGTTTGAAAAAGAGTGTGCTGAGATGTGAGGCTTTTGTTGGTACTCCCATTCGAGAGTGGTACCCAAAACGTACACTCTTCATAAAACAAATGTTAGTTCAACACAGTGGGTGTTCTACCAGTATAGAAACTGGTTTTGCCCGGGGGGTATGTATTGTGTAATTAATATACATGCGCATTTCAGATGTTTTGTGTCATACATCCCTATGCTTCAGCCCCATGATTATGTCAGGGTATGGGTTCGGAATGTCAAGTGGCAGGTAGTTTGGTGTGGGCAAACCATGATGGGGATGTTTCTACTATCCCATCTGAAGCCACAGGATTTCATCATTAAGACCGTTTTCCCATGATCGAAGGCGGTAAACCCACCACTGCTCCCTGATGCATAGAAGCTTGGTGATATCAGTTTTTATGTTGACCACCTTCACTACAGTGAGGGGACAATACATTCCCCCATCTCACCGTCCACCTTTTTAATACCATATAGTTACCCATCCTATTAAAAATGTATTTGGTAACTGTAATGGTTTTTACTTCACTCACTTTTCATGAGCCCCCACTTAGTTTAGAAGTGCCTCCCTGTCGTCAGGTGAATGCCCTCCCTCTACTAAACTGAGTTTCTAGAGGGCGAGGATTGAAGATGATGAAGCATAACACCTGAAGATGTCCACACTCACAATTCAGCTTCAGAGTACCTTCGGTCACTATACTGGGAACGGCCCCATTTGTGTTGAACATTCCCTTGTCCTAGCCATTTGTTGCCTGCAGTCTGTTTCTTGGGCCACATGACCCTGCTGTTAGGCTTTGTGTATTCCTCCCATACAGTGAGAACATTGGGCATTAGAATGCACAGGATAGGCTTTCCTGTCTTGATAGGTGGGGGCATAGCTGGTCTCTGCCCCACATGCACTTCAAAAGGGCTTGCCTACTGTACACACAAATAAACCTAACACTAGTCTTTTGTGACCCTAGACTTCAGGCAGGGGAAAGAATGAACTTTCAAGAATCAGAGGTGGGGGTAGCCTAGAAGTTTTTCTTACCTCAAAGGTTGCCACCAAGTATAAATAGTGGACCCTTTTTCTTTCAGTATATATATAGACCAGGAGAGGACTTCTTTCTTGTTCCTCAGGGAAAGTGCGCTGTCACTTGCTGCTTGAACTCAGGACTCCAGAGTGACTGAAATGACTAGTTGACTGGCCTCCTGTGTGAGCTACAAGGACATTACAAGCTCCAGAGACCTTGAATACTGCACCTGGCCTCAGCTTGAGTGAATTCTGACTCCCCAGGTGGTGCCACTTCAGTCCCGGACCCTTTGTTGTGGTGTTAAAGGTGCTACTACTGGTGAATCTTAAATTTTTTTACTTTTCTCCAAAATGTGGCCTAAAGACCAACAGAAGACCAGAACTTACCTGCTCGCAGATCTGCCCAAGAGGCATCTCCGGTCGGAGTGACCCCACAGTAGTTCCTACTGCATCCTTCTCCGCAGTAGCAAATTCTGTTTAACGGAACCTCTCTGCAAAGTATCCAGCTTCATGGAGCCCTCGATGGCTACAGCCAGCATCTTTGTCCAGCTTGAGATTTTCAACTTCCAAAAAGTGACAAAGTCCAAAGGAACAAATCTCCACCACAACTGGGTCCAGTGGTTCCCCTGACAATGATGACTCCTCCTTGGAAACCCCCAGCTGCTTTGTCCCACTGAACTTTACTTTCTCAGGAACTTTTCCAAAAAATGTCCTCTAAGTCCAAAGGTAAGCATAGACTCAGTCCAATCCACCTTGTGTATCCCACCCATGCATAATAACAGTTGGCCTTAATATTTTGTTAAATATATGTTTATTGTTTTATACATAATGTGACAAACATATGTCAACATCATATAATACAACACCCCATACACCATCCAATCACCCCCAAACCTCCCGCACTTAGCAGGTACAGGCCAAACAGTTACACACAGTTACTTACATCTTGTAATACTCCAACCTACCATGCTACGTGTCTGGTCTCTAATGCCAGTCTGGACTCACATGTTCAATCTCTCATGTGTCCTAAGATAAATGTGCCAGAATCAGGGGCGTAGCTAGAGCTTGTGGCGCCCGGGGCTAGCCCTCAGATTGCCACCCCTGGGGGGAGGGGGCGTGGCGTGGAAAAAAGACCGCGAGCACTTGAAAGAGGTCCTAGAGCAACATAGTATCGCATGTCCAATAAAGCAACAAAGCACACGCTGCTGCCCCACATTGTGTTAGGAGCTGTTACCTAATTGACACGCCCATATGGTTTAAACAATCCCAGCATGCTAGAAAACGAAGGCAAGCCAGTCACCTTCGTTTCATCATATGCACATAACAGCCTGCTGGAAACGTTAATTGCAAAGCAAACAGCTTGATAATTAAAAACATGCCCTCTGGTTTTCTCTTCAGAGTCTTATGTCCCAATGAATTGCCATAAAAACATTTTTTTAAATCCTCTGTATATAGCTGGGACAGACCCACAAGCACCCACAAACACGGAACATCGCGGCGTCAAATATCACAGACATAAATTCAAACTTCAAAGCCTGTACGTACCACAATACAGGCCCTGGCTTGCGCACCTCCGCTTGATTGCCTGCACACATGTACGCCGGCCTGTGAAGGGGAGGGCTCGTCAGCTGGATCCCGGACCCTGAGCTGAGAGGGCTCATCATTAGACTTTCCCCAGTGACCTCGGTTGCGGCACGCGCATGACCACACCACCACCACTACGCTAGGTGGTGGTGCGTGCACTGCAGGTACATAGCTGCCAAGGTTTCAGATTGCTGTGTGTGACATTCATAATTTCAGTGTAATTATGAGTGGCATTTGAAAGACTGAGGGACACATTATCGCTAGCAAAATGAAGACAAGATAAAACATAAACATCAGAAATTACACCCATCTGAGCAACGAGAAACTCTTAAGACGTTAACTGCTGCAAAGTACCAGAAATGGAAAGGCACTAACCTAGTGCCCTTGCAACCTGAAGTGGAACGGACTGGTGATTGCTTGCCTATGATGCAATTAGATGGGGACTCCAAACAGCAGAAAGCTGTCATGTAGAGATGGCAGGTAATGGGACATCCACCGAAAACAGATGGCTACAAAATATGTCTTACCTCTGAGCACCCTACAGTACCGCAACTCCTCATTCAGATGTTGCGTACATCGGTGTGTTCAATACAGAATTCTACAGTAGCTCCACCATCATAGAAGCCTTGCAGGAGTGGTGTTGGGGCGTCAATGCTACAATTTGGTATGGCATATACATAAGAGGGCAAAACAAATCTGCTGTGGTTTTTTTCTGCATTCACGATGCAGAGCATGGGGGTGTTGGTCATGAAAAAATGATTAATGGCTGCTGACTTTGGCACTGGGAGCCATGTTCGGGTCTCAGCGAACCAGCCCAAAATCTTGTGATTCTTGAGGAAAACAGTTAATTTCCTCGTGCCAAAACAACAAATGAATGTGTCCTTCTAATGTAACTGGTGCAGGTAAAGGCCTCCAATATCATTGGTCGCTTTCGCGAAAGAAAACATGCCCTGGGAGAAAAGTCCCAGTGTGTTTGAAAAACTAGCTGAATAGTGTCAATAAATAAGGCCCCGACTGAAACCTCCTTCGCTTTGGGGATCTCATGAAAAAGCCAAGTGAATTATCAGGATACCATCGAGGGTGATGGTACACTTTTCAAATACAAATAAAAATCTCCACCGCAACAGCGTGCCACTGTAGATTAGGGAAAATGTTAATAAAAGTACTCACGTCTGAAGTTGTTTAAGAGGTGAAGTCCAAGTTGGGCACGAGGCTGCAGGGTGAGTGCTGACAGGTACTCGATACTTCAGTAGCTTGGCAAGTCTGAAGAGGCCGTAATTATTTAGAAATAATTATTTAGAAATAGTGAAGGCGTCTGCAATAATTTCGGCGGGCCCGAGGGTAAAATAATAGCTGAGCTAAGGCATGGTGAAAGCTCAGGTCAGTGCGAGGTGTCTGCAGCAGCATTGTGAACGCTGGCACCATCAATCCAATTTGCGAAACCACCAGCAATTAGTAAAACGGCCAGCACGGAGAGGCGCGAACCTTCCTCACCTCCCGGCCTGCTCCAGCAGCAGGATGTGACGTTCCCTGCATGACTGCAAAGTAGCACACCCTGACATGGCCTGGCATTCTAGTAATTGGATCATGATGTCAGGCCATCTTCAGAGGTGCGCCGCAGGGGAATGATTTCGATAGTGCGTGAGTTGAGCCTGCCAGTAGCTCCTGACCTTACAGCTCAGACAACGCAGTGCTCAACAGTGGGGGCGCGGCGCGCACAACAGTTGCGGCCGTGCGCTTGCTCTTCAATAGATGGGGGCACTGGTGGCCCGTTGCGGCGCCCATTATAATTTATTTGGGGACACAGACACTACGGTGAGTGTCCCCAAATAAATTATAAAGGCCGTCGCAACGGGCCACCAGTGCCGTGCGGCCGCCGCCTCCAACACAGTGCCGCCTGGGGCGGTCCGCCCCCCCGCACCCCCCTAGCTACGCGGGTGGCCAGAATTATGTCCCCATTGTTTCCCCTAAATGGACCCCAAGCCCCAGTATGCCCAAAATGTATTCAAATTTCAGATGAAAACCTCTTCCTTTGTAGAGCTCTCTTTCCACCTGTTTACAATGCTCCATGCCTGCGTCACTGTCACGGAACAGAGGGGGAGTCTCATTGCCCATTTTTGGGCAATATCTAATTTTGCCACCATGCAGCCCAAGTTCACTAGAATCTTCTGGTACCATCACAGATCTGTTGGTCTCCATATGCCCAAACAGTGGCAATTTAGGTTGTAACTCCAGGGGCATGCCTCTGGCTTCCTCTAATGAACACTTCACCACCTCCCAGAAGGTACACAAATGGGCAAATCTCCATAGTGTATGCAAAAATGTATCCTCCATCCCACAACCCCTGAGATAGGCCACACTCTCTGCCCTACTGATCTTATGCAGCAGCATTCTTGTATAGCATGTCTGGTGGAGAATTTTGATTTGGATCGGGTAATAGCTCACCTTTAGAGCAATATCTGTAGTGAATCCTAATTTTGTCTGTCTGTCTTCTTCATCTAACTCCCCCAGATCCGCTCAGCCCTCCACAGGGCTTGGTCGCCCCACTCACTGCTGCTGCTCCTGCCTGCCTTTGCCGCCTCCTGCCTGCAGATTCCTTCGCTCGCTGCCCGCTGCTCCTGGGAATTTCCCGCTGCTCCTGGGAATTTCCCGCTGCTCCTGGGAATTTCCCGCTGCCCGCTGCTTCTTGGAATTTCCCGCCGCTGCCTCCCTGCGGCCCGACCCCCTGTGATTCCATTCGCCGCCCCGCTCCCGCCACCCAGCTGCTCCTCCCTCCCGGCTCCTTACTTATGACGCCGCCAGAGCGACCGCGCAGCGGACGCACGCAGCGGGAGCACCGATTGAGCGTCGAAGGTGCGCCAAAGGTAAGCCCGTCTGCGCCCGTCCGCGCCTGGCCCGCGCCCAGCACCAGGACCCCTGGCCCTCCCCGCCGAGGCAAGACGACCCGACTAACCTACGACGCCGCCACTCTTAACGCACTCAATGCCGGCTGGACCCACGCCTGCTGCCGAGCCACCCCGAGATGCACCCACGGACCCTTCACCTGCTGCACCTGCAAGTTCACCTGCCTCCGAACCTGCCCCGCACCCGCCAAGACAAACACCAGCAGCAACCACCTCAAGGTCATCCTGATCAACACCCGCTCCGTCCACAGACACGCCGTGGAACTCTGGAACCTCCTCGACGCTACATCACCGGACGTCGCCTTCCTCACGGAAACCTGGATGAACGCCTCCTCTGCACCCGACATCGCCATCGCCATCCCGGACGGGTACAAGATCATCAGGAGGGACCGCATCAACCAGACCGGAGGTGGCATCGCCATCGTCCACAGGAACACCATCCGCATCACGACCGACGCCAATGACTCCTTCGCCGTAGCCGAACATCTCCACTTCCAGATTCACACCGACCCTAAGACGAGCCTCAGAGGCACCCTCGTCTACAGACCCCCGGGACCACGCACACAATTCAGTGAAGACATCACAGACTTCATCAGCCCGCACGCCCTCCCCTCCACCGACTACATCCTCCTCGGGGACCTCAACTTCCACCTGGAGAACAACAAGGACCGCAACACCACCGCCCTGCTGGAAAACCTCGCCAACCTCGGACTCAAGCAACTGGTCAACACCCCCACCCACTACGCCGGCCACACGCTTGATCCCGTCTTCTCTTCCAGCAAGTGCATCACCTTCAGCCACGCCACCGGACTCCACTGGACCGACCACAGCTGTGTCCACTTCAGCTTCAAAAGATCCACGACCCACCACCACCCGCAACAGGTACCTCACAGGAATTGGAGCAAGATCACCGCAGACCAGCTCACCACCTCCCTCAGCCAGAGCCCACCCGCCAACACAACGGACCCCAACGAAGCAGCCCGCAACTTCACACAGTGGCTGACCGCCTGCGCCGATGACCTCGCGCCACTAAAGAACCCTCCCAGCAGACCCAGAAGCAAGAAGGCATCCTGGTTCACCGACGACCTCAAGGACTCCAAGAAGACCTGCCGCACCCTCGAGAAAGCCTGGCTCCTCGACCGGACCACCGACAACATGACCGCCCTCAAACACGCTACCCGCAAGCACCACCAGCTCATCCGCACCACCAAGAAGAAATCCCTGAAGGAACGACTGGACAACAACGCCCACGACAGCAAAGAGCTCTTCACTATCGTCAAGGAGTTCTCCAATCCCAGCACCGGCACCAACGACATCACTCTGTCACAAGACCTCTGCGACTCCCTCGCCTCGTTCTTCCACCGCAAGATCGCCGACCTCCACAACAGCTTCGGCGCCCCACCCACGCACCCAACCGTCGAACCAACGCCCCCCACCGCCACCCTTCGCACCTGGACCACGGTGACCACCGAAGACACAGCCCGCACGATGAACACCATCCACTCCGGATCACCGACCGACCCCTGCCCACACCACGTCTTCAACAAGGCCGACTCCACCATCGGACCCCAACTCCGGAACATCATCAACGCCTCCTTCAACACCGCCACCTTCCCGGAGAGCTGGAAGCACGCCGAGATCAGCGCCCTCCTGAAGAAACCTACAGCGGACCCCACCGATCTCAAATACTTCCGCCCCATCTCGCTCCTCCCTTTTCCTGCTAAAGTCATCGAGAAGATCGTCAACAGACAGCTGACCGCCTTCCTCGAGACGAACGTATCCCTCGACCCATCGCAGTCCGGCTTCAGAGCCAACCACAGCACCGAGACCGCCCTCATCGCAGCTACCGACGACATCCGGACCCTGCTCGACAAGGGGGAAACAGTGGCCCTCATCCTCCTGGACCTCTCCGCTGCGTTCAACACGGTCTGCCACCGCACCCTAGTCCAGCGCCTCAGCAACATCGGTATCCAAGAGAAGGCACTGGAGTGGATCATCTCGTTCCTCGCCGGAAGAACACAAAGAGTCCGCCTCCCCCCGTTTCGCTCCGAGGCCACCGAAGTCATCTGCGGCGTCCCGCAAGGATCTTCACTCAGCCCCACCCTCTTCAACATCTACATGAAACCTCTCGCAGCCATCGCACGCCAGCACAACCTCAACATCATCTTTTACGCCGACGACACCCAGCTGATCCTCTCCCTTACCAGAGACCCCGACACCGCCAGAACCTGCCTACACGAAGGGATGAAAGACGTCGCCGAGTGGATGAAGGACAGCCGCCTGAAACTGAACTCGGACAAGACGGAAGTCCTCATCCTGGGATCTTCGCCCTCCGCCTGGGACGACTCCTGGTGGCCCCCAGCCCTGGGCACCGCACCCAAGCCAACCGACCACGCACGCAACCTGGGCTTCATCCTGGACCCCTCCCTCTCGATGACAGACAAGTCAACGCCGTCTCCTCATCGTGCTTCAACACCCTGCGTATGCTTCGCAAGATCTTCCGCTGGATCCCGACCGAGACCAGGAAGACTGTCACCCAGGCACTCGTCACCAGCCGACTGGACTACGGAAACGCCCTCTACGCCGGAACCACAGCCAAGCTACAGAAAAGACTCCAGCGCATCCAGAACGCCTCCGCCCAACTCATCCTGGATGTCCCCCGACGCAGCCACATCTCCAGCCACCTGAGGAACCTGCACTGGCTCCCCGTCGACAAGAGGATCACGATCCGGCTCCTCACCCACGCACACAAGTCTCTCCACGACCTGGGCCCCAAGTACCTCAACGACTGCCTGACCTTCTACACGCCCACCCGCCAGCTACGGTCCACCAGCCTCGCCCTCGCAGCCGTACCACGCATCCGAAGAGCCACCGCCGGAGGAAAATCCTTCTCTTACCTGGCTGCCAAGACTTGGAACTCCCTCCCCATCCACCTTCGGCTGACCCAGGACCATCTCGCCTTCAGGAAACAACTCAAGACCTGGCTGTTCGAGCAGTAGCATACCCCTCCCGCCAAGCGCCTTGAGACCCTCCCGGGTGAGTAGTGCGCTATACAAATGGCATGATTGATTGATTGATTGAGATCCTGCAACCAACTATCCAGCCGTTTCAGAAGAGAGGCTTGCATGTTCCTCACTGTAGTGCCATATATGATTGAGATGAGATTACTGCCCACCCGCCCATTTAACAGTCTTCCGTCTAGGGGGGAGTCCTCTTAGGTCTCCTCCTCTTGTGTCATGCATTTCTAGAGACCATGTCGCAACAGGCCATATCTTAGCCACTGCTTCTATGGCATCTGGTATTCCTTCCTCAGGAAAGCTAATGGTACCACCCCATTGGTGTACCAGACCACTGCGAGGGTGGAAAGACCAATATTATCCTAAACTCTGGAAGCCTTTCAGTGCCACCATAGGTTGTATTCTGGATCCCTCCCATTATGGCGTTTTGGGGGGGGTGAGCCTACCAACTCAACTCATCTACCTATTCAGCCTCTTCCAGGTATCCATTATTGTTCAAGTGGCCCGGCCTGACTCAGGAGCCAGCCAGCCCCCATACAGTGCATGCATATAGCTCTGCGTGTCCATACCTAGCATGACCTGACAGAATGCTGGGTCTTCCAAATCCAAAAATGCCCAGTCTTTGACCACACTGACCTGTGCTATGTCATAGTATTTCCGGACACATGGTATGTATGGCAATTCCCCCTTCATACTTGGAACTTTGGCAGACCTTTGGAGCCATGCGGGGTTGTTCTCTTGCAAAAAGAAGGGTTTTTACAAGTACGTCTACCTTGTTGAACAGAGCATCTTGGACCTTGTATGGACTGTTCTGAAGAATATATAGTAGCCGGGGAAGAGCTATCATGTAAAACATTGCTGCTGCTCCCAATAATGAGAGTGGCAACATATGTTAATGTTTCCTGTTCTAGCCCTCTCAGCATGGGCCCTAAGTTTGCCTCATAGGTGAGTCATGGTTCTTAGTACATGATATTCAACCCGCCTATCATCGACCCTTAGCAGCAAGACCAGCACTCTGTCTGGCTCCCAGTGTCCCATCGGGGACAATAGCGATTTCTCCCAATTTATGGCAAAGCAGGAATGTATGCTGATTATGCAGATAATTTCCCACAGTCACCTCAGCCCCTGGTCCACTTTCTTCAAGTACGGCAAAATATCAGTGTATAACCTGCTCGTCACACTATGCAAGTAGCCTCCTGCAATGGTCTCCCTGCTCCACGTGGCCCTCTCCAATACAAACAGGCCTAACCTGGTGACTGTATCTGATCTGCAATCCTTTGTGGTTGGCCTGAAAGTGTGACGTTGACCTGGTCTAGCGCAACCTGATATCCCAGGTTGGCTATTTGTGTTTTTTGTGCTGGTGTTGCCAAATTCTTTCAACATTCATTACTCCGGTTCTGCTGATTGGATTTTTGTCATTTTGGTATCAAATATTGTATTCGAGCTAGCTCTGTTTTTCTTAATTAGTTGGGGATTTTTCTTGTGTTGTGTCTTCACTTATTTTTTACTGTTTGTGCTCTGCATAAATACTTTGCACCTTGCCTCTAAGCTAAAACCTTACTGCTTTTTGTCCAAGCTACCCAGGGTTAAACTCAGATTAATTTAGTGAGTTTTTGTTGTTCACCCTGCAAGTAAATATGGCTGTTGCTTGATTGTGGCTCTCAGCCCAGTCAATCAACAACCCAATTTCAACAATTACATTCTCAGCCTAATTAAGATTCGGGGAGAATTGTGAGCGTTCTAGATCTTTTTCCTCAGCCCGTGGTGCCTGACAAGGATGCAATCTTGCACCAGTACTGTTTATGTTGTCACTGATTTAGAGCCACAAACCATTCAGAAATGTTAGGATATGCAGTTAATTAGCAAATTTTGCTGGACCCTGCTAGTATGTCATGTTAAGCTGCAGACCTGGTCCTGATTGTTAGGACCCCCAATGGCCTGGCAAAAACTTATTGATGCCCTTGTAAATTTTATGGATATATTGAATCAAGAAACAGTCTTACCAAAACTTTTCATATGGCATGCAAAAGCATAAATGTGAAGACTATAGCCTTTACAAACAAGGGCTACCATCTACGAAGTGTGTACCAGAACCCATATCTGTGTCAAGACTTACTTCAGACTTGCAGAAAAACCAGGATCCACAGGAGCGAAGACGTACCGCATCTCTCCCCTAAGGTATAGTCACACCGAGCAGGAGAATTCACTAGGGTAATGACTAATACCTCCTGGGAGAGAAGAGACAAAAGAAAGGACCACTGGGGACGACAATCAGCAGGACAGGTTTTAGAGGCAGTAACGTTTCTATGCCTTTGACCAAGCAATGCATAAACAAAAAATAACAAAATAACAAAGAAGGAAAGAAAGAATAACAGGCGTTATTTTGAATATTCCAAGGAATCCCTACAATAGCTAGTTGTTGGACTTGGCCCTTTTTGCAGGGTTATCCCT
This sequence comes from Lissotriton helveticus, assembly GCF_964261635.1. NCBI lineage: Eukaryota > Metazoa > Chordata > Amphibia > Caudata > Salamandridae > Lissotriton > Lissotriton helveticus. The sequence goes on along the minus strand of NC_136067.1, from coordinate 1,069,743,073 downwards.
GAACTTTTTGCCTTTCTCCTAGCCTTTTTTCTGACAAGGTGTTTGTGGTTTTAGGCCTCTGGGCTCTTTAGCACTGCTGTCCGATGTAATGCATGCACTCTTTGTGTTAAATATGGTAAGATTGGTCTACACCTGTTTGGCCGTTTTAATTTAGCTGTTAGTCCCTTGTAAAGTGGTATCTCAGATACCCTGGGCTGGTAAATTAAATGCTACTGGTGGGCTTGCAGCACTGATTGCGCCACCCACCAAAGTAGCCTTTCAAACCTATCTCTTGCCTCTGCCATTGCAGGGCCTGTGCGAGCAGTGTCACTGCCGCTGTGACGTGGCACCTAAAGTGTGAGCCATGTACCTGACCCCCCTTTTACTACATGTCAGTCACCCCTAAGGTAGACCCTAGCTAGCCCTATGGACAGGGTACATTGTAGATAAAAGATAGGACATGTACCTTAAGTGTGTGTCATGTCCTGGTAGTGACAAACTGCCATTTTGGTTTCTCACTGCTGTAGGGGCTGCCCTCCCATAGGAATGCATTGGGAATTCCCTGATAAGTGTTTCAGTGGTAATTCCTGATATGAGAAGAGCAGCGTGGTCAAGTTTGGTATGTTTGAAATAGTAATGATAAATAAATACGCAATGGTGTGCACAGATTTATTATAACTATTTTAGAAATCTCACTTTTAGAAGTTGGCTTTTCTGTGTGCTATGTGTCTGCCTACCTGATGTGAATTGCATGTCTGGCTTTTGAGTGACAGGGGCTGGTGAGGTGTGTGGCTCCAGGAGGGGCAGGGTGAGTCAGCGCTAGGCTGAATGGGACATTTGCATTTGGAGAGGAGGTAGGAGAAGTCCCTGGTCCCTGAATAGGATGGTGCCTGTCCTAGTGAATGCGGGCTCCACCCCCCTGTGGTGTATCTGATGACGAGCCCCCACCTAACAATAGGGAAGAGAAACCTGGTAAACAGAGTGCTCCAGAACCAGTAAGAACTGGTTTCCCCAAGCCCTATGCTTTGTAGACAAAGGGGCAAAGTGGTATTAAGATAGGGGCTGTGACCCCACGGAGAGGAGCTGTTCCTGTGCTACTGAGGCATGCTGCTGCTGGGGGCCCAGGAGGAACCGCAATAGGGGCTTGCCTCCCTGCTGAAGGACTCTCTGTGCTGGCCTCCCTGGGCCTAGCTTTGCCCCTTGGACCTTTTCCTTGGATTTTACAGGACCTTTTACCTTCTATCCCCTTGTGAGCGATATACTTTGATTTCTAGGAGGAGAGCAGCATTTGGTTCTTGCCTAGCTTCGCAACGCTGAGCTGTAACTTGTATGGAGGGAATCCCGACGTGGGGATCCCCCCCTAGTGATGCCGGGAGTGTGGGTGCCTACCTCGCCCTGTGGTGTATCTGATGACGAGCCCCCACCTAACAATAGGGAAGAGAAACCTGGTAAACAGAGTGCTCCAGAACCAGTAAGAACTGGTTTCCCCAAGCCCTATGCTTTGTAGACAAAGGGGCAAAGTGGTATTAAGATAGGGACTGTGACCCCACGGAGAGGAGCTGTTCCTGTGCTACTGAGGCATGCTGCTGCTGGGGGCCCAGGAGGAACCGCAATAGGGGCTTGCCTCCCTGTTGAAGGACTCTCTGTGCTGGCCTCCCTGGGCCTAGCTGTGCCCCTTGGACCTTTTCCTTGGATTTTACAGGACCTTTTACCTTCTAGCGCCTTGTTAGCGATATACTTTGATTTCTAGGAGGAGAGCAGCATTTGGTTTTTGCCTAGCTTCGGAACGCTGAGCTGTAACTTGTATGGAGGGAATCCCGACGTGGGGATCCCCCCCTAGTGATGCCGGGAGTGTGGGTGCCTACCTCGCGTTATGACTGCCAAGTTGGAGCCTACCCCGCTTTATGACTATTTAAATTGGCAGGTGCCCACCCCACATCATGGTGATGTTCGAGGGTGCCCACCCCTCATTTGAGCTTTGTTTTAAGGAGTGAGCCTACCTCGCACCTTGCAGCGCAGAAAGAGGGAATGAAGCTCCCAATCTGGGGAGCGACCCGGAAGCCAGGCAACCGTGCCTGACCCGAGGTGGGGTTCCCCGTGAGAGAAGGGAGAGCCCCCGCCTCATCCCTGAGGCTGTTGTGGGCAGTTTTGTAATCTTTTGTCTAGAGCCAGAGGAAGGGGGCTCCAACTACGGGATCTGGCCGCCGAAAGTCCACAAAGGAAGAGTGGAGGGCGCGTTGCTTCCTGAGCCCAAGGAGTGGTGCCGGAATTCAGGCTGCTGAGCCTGGTGGCGGGTGTGGCTAGCTGGAAGCCTGATCCAGAACCATGCGGGCTCATGGTGCAAGCAGAAAAGAGACCAGAGTCCCTTGGGCTTCCTCCTGCGACTTTCGGCCTTTCGCCATAGCAGGCCGTCTCCCGCTGAGGTGATCGAGGAGACAAGGGAAGGTCGAGGAGCAGAGCATGTGAGCAGCATTACCATGCCGACATGGGAAATCACGTGGCAGGAGACCGGAAGGAGCCCACAACAGAGCCCCGGTGAGTGGGGGGCAGCAGAAGGCACAAGTGGGGCCCACGCTGCTTTTTTCTTAGGGGGCTGAGACGTTTTGGTGCCACGAGATGGCACAAGGGGGAGCTCAGTGAAATGGGCTCCCATGGCACTAAGAGTGCAAGCGCTGTTCTTTTAAGCTGCTGCTACATTGGAGGCAATCTTGGCTCCACTGAGGCACATTGCCAGTGCCTGGAGCTGCGTCGGTGCTCCCTGGGGCCCCGCAGTACCAGTGCTTGATTTGTTTCCTCAGCTGCACCGCTGTAGCGGGCAGCTGCAACTTGGGGCACAGTTTTATTTACAGAGTCCCAGAGTAGGCTCACCAGGCACAGTAGTGCCAGTGCCATTTTAATTTGGGGGCCAGTTCTTTGGGAGTGAGGAAGGGGTGAGTTGCACCCCATGCCCCAGTGCAATTGCGCACTTGCGAATATGCTGCATTGACAGCTGAGCCTTGACTTTACTGGACATAGGGCATTGGAGCCCTAGAGAAGGCCAGTTGTCCTGGGGTAATTTGCATGGGTGATACCTGTGTGTACTGGAAGGGCTCCAGGCCTAAGGATTGCATATTGTGATCAGGTTTATGAGGTCAACGCATAATGTATTTTATGCCTAATGTGAGGTATATGACAAATGTGATTTATGCACCGTGAGTTATGCCTAATGTTACTTATGCTTGTGATGCCTACGACATAATGTGTTTATGTTTCAGATGTTTAGGCATTCTGTGTTCATGCTGGTAAGGCCTAGTGCGTAATGTGCTTATGCTAATGAGGTTTGGGACTAATGTGATTTATTGCCTAATGTCGTGTTATGATATTTTAGGATGGGGTGTAATGCTAATGTGTTAATGCTTATGTCATTATGGTACCAGTAGTTACTGGTTGTGTTTTACATTACTTACCTGTTCTGATGGTTCTGACCGTGGCCTGATTGGCCTGGTCCTGTATATAATCCCCTGTGAATATTGCCCGTGCCAGTTGGCAGAGTGTCAATGTGTGGTTAGGTTTCTAATGTGCTTATGATAATACAAAGGCTATTTTTTATATAACCTTGTGTGGAGTTCCTTTTGTGGTGTACCTAGTGTGTTGCTGCTGTGTGTGTGTTGTGCAAACGCTTTACACATTGCCTCTGGGATAAGCATGACTGTTTGTGCCAAGCTAGCAAGTGGTGAGCAGGGGTTATCTTCAGCGTGTAACTCACTTGCCCTGACTTGAGTGGTGGTTTCTGCCTGGCTTAGGCGCAAGCCCTAGCCAACCAGAAATCCCATTTCTAACACTAGTGATAATTATTTAGGCAAATACACAATACTATGGTGGTGTACCATAGCATGCTCACACTTAGAAGTGAAGTTTGAGCCCAACAAAACAAGTATCTTGCGGAAATGTGCAAGTAAAAAATATTGTGCCCGTTCTGTACAAGATGAACGGCTAACGATTCTCCTTTATATTTTTATTATCGCCGGCTATCGCTGGAATATATCACCAAGCTAGCGCTGTATTATCAAGCTTAGCTCGATGGCAATAAATATTCCAGTGATAGCGGGAAAATGGCCAAACATCGCTGAAAAACCAGCGATGTCCCTTTTAAAACAGCTATAAGCTTGGTGATAAGGCCCTGTGCCCTTAACCCCATAATCCACCTCTCATGTTAGGTATACCTTAGTCAGGAATTTAGCAGACGTTATTCCTGCGTAAAGGCAGAGTTAGCGAGATAATGATTATATCTACGCTTCATTGTTTATATCACGAAGCTGCCTTAGCGATCTTTTCCCGTGTTGTTTTAACAGCCACGCCTACTTTGCATCTCATTATCGATGCAATGTGAGTCGTGACAAAACCGGGAGCTAAATCAAGGAAACACGCGCTTGCGTGTCCTTGTTAATAATGCAATACAATTATTGCGCTTTTTGCCTGAAAACGGACGCTAAAGCGCTGATAATTCTATCGCCAGCCCTTGGTAATATGCCCCCAGTTCTTTAGGAGGCATACGTCTGCCTTCTGTAAAGACTGAGACCTTGAGTTCATATGAGCAAATGTTTTAAACTCTAATCGCTATTAGGGACTCTTTGATTTCAGATCCAGTTGCTTTGTTGCCGATCCTGGAAGTAACTTTATTATTCAAAAATTTAAAAAAAGAAACAGGCAGCTTCTGAGCTCAGCGTGTCTTCATGCTAGGGAAAAAAGGAAACTGATGATCTGTGCTCCACGATATGTACAGATTCAAAGAGAGGCAGGCAACCTCGGAAGTCAGCATGTGCACATGCTGAAATGAAGTATCCGGAATTGAAGCTCAGAGTTAGCTGTTCTGGATGAGGGGGAGAGAGGTAGGCAGCCCCACTTGGTAGTGCGGGTACGGGCTAAGAAAACATGCCATTCAAACAGCTTAAGGTGATACTTTTGTACCGGCATAGAAACAGCAGTCAAGTGCATTGTTAAATTAGACTTTCAACAAGTGCATTTGATTATCCTCTTGAAATCAATTGGGAATTCCACAGATGTAGCGCTTATTGCAAAAGGCTTTCACTGGGGAATCAGGAAGTCCAAACGAGAGAATCCAAGTCAGGGGGCGTGGTCCAACTCAACAGAAGGAGTAAGACAAGCATTGCGGTAAGTGGGAAGCCCTCCTTTTTACTAAGCCACAATAAGATACAGGTGTGATTCTGTGATAGTACACAAGCAAGGTTACTAGACTCTAAAGAGGGTGCATTGTGGGAATTGTTTTTATCCAAGCCAGGGCGCAGGATGCTTGACGTGTAGTTCTCCCTCCCAATGGTCTATTAATGGGTCCCGGTTTTGAGGGGTTGAAAGCATGAAATCTCTGTATAAACGAAGGTGCATGAACCTGATCAGTAGGTTCACAAGACCTGTCATTGGGAGCATATCCCACCCAATCAACCAGGTACTGCAATTTACCTCAATATCTTCTAGAGTCTATGATAAATCTGACCTCATATTCTGACTCTCCATCTACTTTAACAGGAGGGGGTGGGGGTTCTGGATACGATGGAGGTTCATACATTTTAACCGCATGCGTGCGGGCGGAATTCCGCTCGCACGCTGAGATTTTTAAAACCGCACTTTACATGACGAGCTGGGCTCGTCATGAGCGTGCGAGGAGGCTACCTCATGACGAGCCCAGCTCGTCATGAGCGTGGAAGGGGTTAAACAGAGAGGTATGAATAACAGGATGAACTTGTATCTCTGGCGGTAGCTCTAATTTCAAGGCAACAGGATTAATGATTTTACTGACTTTATATGGCCCTATATATCTAGGTTGTAGTTTTTCTTGGCCCTGCTAATCTGAGATTTTTGGTCGCTAACCAAACTCGATCTCTTACTTCATAGTCAGGGGCAGGATGCCTATGTTTGTCAGCTTGTTTTTTCATATGGTCTTTAGCTAGCTGCAATTCTTGTTTAGCCTGGTTTCATATTGGGGTAAGATGGGTGTAGTGTTTTCTGACTGCAGGAGTTTCTGATAAAGTCAAAGGAGAGTGAAGTGGTAGGAATTTGGGATGATATCCATGAGAAAAGAAAAAGGGGGAGAACATAGTTGCAAAATGTGGAGGCTTGCACCCAACTGCTAGTGACTGTGCTTAATAAACAACGCAAATACTGTTCAAGTGTTTGGTTAGTTCTTTCTGTTTGTCCACCCGTCTGAGGATGATAGGCCGAAGAAAGTTGATGGTCTATGTGTAAGGCCTTTCACATGCCCTGCCAAAACATAGAAACAAACTGTGTGCAAAGGTCTGAAATTATCGCAGAAGGCAACCTGTGTTGTTTTACAATCTGTTTGATATATACCTCTACCATTTCTTTGGCTGTTGAAAAGTTTTTTGAGAGGGATGAAATGGGCCATCTTGGATAACAAATCTACCACCACCAATATTGTAGTAAATCCACGTGTAGCAGGTAAATTGGTGATGAAATCCATACTAATGAAAAACCAGGGAATGAGGAGTCAAAAAGCCAGCAGGTGCACAATGAGAGGGCTTTTGTCTTACATAAGTGGGACATGCTTTAACAAACACACTGATATCCTTGATCATTCTTTCCCACCAAAACCATCTCTGACACGTTTGTCCTGTCTTTTCTCCCACAGGTTGTCCTGCTTATGGCAAGATATGACACCAGTTCATAATCAGAGTGTGGATATGTTCCGTAGGGATGAACAGACGATCATCGTGACAGTACATTGACTATTTTGTTACGGGGGTCTGACAACCATTCGTTAAGATCCAGCTTAGAATAGGCAAGGGCTAGTTTATCAAAGAAGGCCTCAGAATCCTTCTTACTTGTCTATCCCATGGTAATTATCTTACTTTCAGGTATATTGGGAATTGGATACTCTAAAGTGGTTTTATGGTCTTTCCCCAATTCAGACAAGGCATCTGCCTTTCCTTGTTTAACTTCAGGGTGGTATGTAATAACAAAATCGGACTCACTAAAAAAGGAGACCCACCTCATCTGTCTAGGTGTAAGAGCTCTAGCAGACTTTAAAAAAATTAAGATTCCTGTGATCGAAATAAATGGTTATGACATGTGGAGATCCCAGTAAATAATGTCTCCATTCTTGGAAAGCCAATTTAATGGCTAGTCATTCTAATTCTCCTATTGTGTAGTTTTGCTCATCAATGAAGAGTGTCTTAGAAAAGTAAGCTATGGGATGTAAACTCCGGGTCTTAACATCTCTTTGATATAACACCCCACCCACTGCATATTAAGAGGAGTCAGTCTCCAAGTAGTAAGGTTGCGTTCCATCAGCATGACGTATGATGGGTGCAGAGGTAAATCTGTTCTTAAAAGTCTGGAAAGGTAGCTCTGCTTCATCATTCCACTCAAATATGACCCCCTTCTTTAATAGTCTAGTGAAAGGAGTAATAATATCAGAGAAATGATCAATGAATCTTGGATAGAAGTTGGCAAACCCTAGAAAGGACTGCACTTCCTTCACTGTACTAGGGCTTGCCCAATTGGTGATGGCTGAAACCTTGGAGGGAGTCAATGTGGATTCCATCAGGGGAGATCCCAAACCCCAAGAAATCCACACTTTTGGCACAAAAAAGATGATTGTCTTGAAGGCGTTGTAGTATCTTTTTAACATGACCCACATGCTCCTGTTCTGACTGTGAATATATCAGTATATTGTCTATGTAGACTATTACAAAAAGGTCTAAATAATCTCTCAATATTTAGTTCACAAAGAACTGAAAAGCAGCAGGAGCATTGCATAAACCAAAAGACATTACACAGTACTCATAAAGTCCGAATTTGGTGCGGAACGCCATCTTTCACTCATCCCCTTCTCTTACTCGGATCAAGTGGTAGGCCCCATGGAGGTCAAGCTTGGTAAATACCTCAGTGGCATGCACATGATCCAGAAGGTTGAAGATGAGCGGAAGAGGGTACTTATTCTTTACCATCACCTTGTTAAGAGCACGGTAATTCAGATAAGCCCTTAAATCTCCTTCCCGTTTGGAATGAAAAAGATAGGAGACAACACGGGTGACGTGAAATGTCTGATAAATCCTTTTTGTAACATGTCCTGAATATAGTCATAAAGATACTCTGGTTCAGTTAAGGCATAGATTCAATTAGCGGGTAAGTCAGCGCCGGGGACCAGATCTATCTGACAGTCAAAGGAATGGTGAGAAGGCAACTCCACTGCTTTAATTTCATCAAAGGCGTCTAAGTCTTCAACGTATTCAGCGGGTACTTTTGAAGGTGCTTTTCCTGCTACCGCACAACATATAGGGGAATGCCATTGTATTGATTCCTGGTAACAATGTAATACACAATAGCGGGATCTCCATGTACCTTTTCTAGTGACCCAATCTATGTGAGGGTTGTGTAACTGTAACTAGGGAACCCCTAAGAAGGCTCCAAAGTTGGGTGTGTCGATCGAATCAAAAGAGATTTTCTCTGAATGACCATTGTCACACAACATGATGATATTAGTGGTTTGATAAGCCAATAATCCTGACGACAGCTCCGTACCATCAACGGCTCTCACTTTCTCGGGCTGAGACTTAGGAATAAACTCTATCCCCAGGGCTTTGGCCAAAGTGATGTCCAGAAAGTTTTCCATGGCACCGGAATCTAATAAAATGCACATGGTTTTTCTGTGCTGCAACGGCAATATCAAGGTAATGGATATAATATTGTGTTTCAGTACAGGAGCCAATGTATTGGCTGAAACTGAGAGATATGAAATAGTAAAGAACTTGAAGTTTCAATCTCTTTGTCCTTCAAGCTTCCTAGTTTTCCAACTGAGTAGCATAACTAGTCTTTACATTTGGAGCTTTAAAAACTGTTTTAGGTTTTACGGTACAAGCCTTTTCATAATGACCGCCTTTGCCACAGTAGAGACAAAGATTAAGCTTTCTACATTTGTCTCTCTCTTCAATAGATAACGGTCCACAAATACTACCTATCTGCGTAGGTTCACTTGTGTCCTTAACCTCTTTCTTGTCTCCTCTACTCATTACAAAGCGAGAGTAGTCCCCTTTGCATTTCTCACCAATTCTCTTGCTTAAACAGTGTTCTAATTACACCACCAGCTTGATAAAAGAAGGACAATCTACAGGAAGGCCCACTATTTGTGACAAGATGTATTTTAGCTCGTCTTTTAATACCCTGTAAAAAAGGGAGGTTATTTTGTCTTCAGGCCATTGGGTTTCTGTTACTAATCTATTGAAGGAGGTAATGTAGGTAAGTAAATCCTTAGACCCCTGTTTTAGTCCTAGCAAATCATTGTCACTGGCCTGCATATACGTGTGTTGGGCAAAGAGACTCCTCATTCTTTCTTTAAAATGAGAAAAGTCACATAAGATGGGATCATCGTTATCCACAAGGGGCACAGCCAAAGAGCTGCATTCCCAATTAGATAAGAGATTACAAATGCGACTTTGGCCAAATCATCTGGGAAGGAGGCGGATCGACAGAGGAATTGTAAATTACATTGGTTCATGAAAATGCTATCTTTGCTACTATCCCCATTGAATCTCTCTGGCATGGCTAATGGCACTGAAGAAGGTGTCACAACCATTACACTTACTGGCAGAGAGCCACTACCCCCAGGTGAGGCCGCTGAAGAAGAAGAAGAAACGTGAAAGTGGGCAGGTTGTATATACCTCTTTTTATGCCGAGTAGGTGTGTCTGCTACTCTAGTTTCAACCTGTCTATGTGTTTTCACGTGATCTAGTTCTAAGGGTAGACATTGGTTTTCCATTCTAAGTGTTCTGAGTGCTGTTTATAGTGTTCTGAAAAGGCTAATTCATTCATAGTGGTTTCGTGAGACTCTAGAGAAAGAGAACTATCCATCATAGGATCAGAAAAGGCACCTTTATCCATCTTCGCTCGGGGGATTGAAAGAACATGGGCTTGGCTTTCTGTCAAGACTTACTTCGGACTTGCAGAAGAACCAGGATCCACGGGAGTGAAGAAGGTCAATCAATCAATCAATCAATCAATCAGAGCATTTGTATAGCGCACTACTCACCCGGAGGGTCTCAAGGCGCTGGGGGGGGGGGGTCCCGCTACTGCTCGAACAGCCAGGTCTTGAGCTGCTTCCTGAAGGCGAGGTGGTCCTGGGTCAGGCGGAGGTGGGTCGGAAGGGAGTTCCAAGTCTTGGCGGCCAGGTAGGAGAAGGACCTTCCTCCTGTGGTGGCTCTTCGGATGCGGGGGACGGCGGCGAGGTCGTGGCTGGTCGATCGAAGCTGGCGCGTGGGAGCGTAGAAGTTGAGGCGGCTGTTGAGGTATCCTGGTCCTTGGTTGTGTAGGGCTTTGTGTGCGTGGGTGAGGAGCCGGAAGGTGATTCTCTTGTTGACTGGGAGCCAGTGCAGGTCTCTCAGGTGTCCGGAGATGTGGCTGCGGCGGGGGATGTCCAGGATGAGTCGTGCTGAGGTGTTCTGGATCCGCTGGAGTCTCTTCTGGAGTTTGGCGGTGGTTCCGGCGTAGAGGGAGTTACCGTAGTCCAGGCGGCTGGTGACGAAGGCCTGGGTGACCGTCTTCCTGGTCTCGGTGGGGATCCATCGGAAGATCTTGCGTAGCATTCGCAGGATGTTGAAGCACGACGAGGAGACGGCGTTGACTTGTCTGGTCTTGGAGAGGGTGGAGTCCAGCATGAAGCCCAGGTTGCGTGCGTGGTCTGTTGGTTTGGGTGCGCTGCCCAGGGCGGGGGGCCACCAGGAGTTGTCCCAGGCGGAGGGTGAGGATCCCAGGATGAGGACTTCCGTCTTGTCCGAGTTCAGTTTCAGGCGGCTGTTCGACATCCATTTGGCTACGTCTGTCATCCCTTCGTGCAGGTTGGCTCTGGCGGTGGCGGGGTCGTTAGTGAGGGAGAGGATCAGCTGGGTGTCGTCGGCGTAGGAGATGATGTTCAGGTTGTGCTGGCGTGCGATGGCTGCGAGGGGGCTCATGTAGACGTTGAAGAGAGTTGGGCTGAGCGAGGATCCTTGAGGAACGCCGCAGATGACTTCGGTGGCCTCCGATCTGAACGGGGGGAGGCGGACTCTCTGTGTCCTTCCGGCGAGGAAGGAGGTGATCCACTCCAGGGCCTTCTCCTGGATTCCGACGTTGCTGAGGCGCTGTACTAGGGTACGGTGGCAGACAGTGTCGAAGGCCGCGGAGAGGTCCAGGAGGATGAGGGCCACTGTTTCTCCGTTGTCGAGCAGGGCTCGGATGTCATCTGTAGCTGCGATCAGGGCGGTTTCGGTGCTGTGGTTGGCCCGGAAGCCAGACTGCGAGAGGTCGAGGGAGCCGTTCGTCTCGAGGAAGGCAGCCAGTTGCTTGTTGACGGTCTTCTCGATGACTTTGGCCGGGAACGGGAGCAGCGAGATGGGGCGGTAGTTCTTGAGGTCGGTAGGGTCTGCTGATGGTTTCTTGAGTAGAGCGCTGAGTTCGGCGTGCTTCCAGCTCTCCGGGAAGGTGGCGATGTCGAAGGAGGTGTTGATGATGTCCCGCAGGTGGGGTGCGATGACAGCGTCGGCCTTGTTGAAGACGTGGTGAGGGCAGGGGTCTGTCGGAGATCCGGAGTGGATGGAGTTCATCGTGCGGATGGTGTCTTCGGTGCTGATCGGGGTCCAGGCACGGAGGGTGGTGGTGGGGGGCGGTGGTTCGGTCGTGGCGTGCGTCGGTTGAGTGCTGAAGCTGTTGTGTATGTCCGCGATCTTGTTGTGGAAGTAGGAGGCGAGGGAGTTGCAGAGGTCTTGCGAAGGGGTGATGTCGTTGTTTCCGGCGTTGGGGTTGGAGAGCTCTTTGACGATGTTGAAGAGTTCCTTGCTGTTGTGTGCGTTGTTGTCCAGTCGTTCCTTGAATGCGGTTTTCTTGGTGGCGCGGATCAGCTGGTGGTGTTTTCGGGTGGCGAGCTTGAGGGCAGTCATGTTGTCCGGTGTTGGGTCTCTGCGCCAGGTTTTCTCGAGTGCTCTGCAGTTCTTCTTGGAGCTCTTGAGTTCGTCGTTAAACCATGGGGCTTTCTTGCTGCCGGGTCTGCTCGGCGGGGTCTTCAGCGGGGCAAGGTCGTCTGCGCAGTCGCTGATCCATTTCGTGAGGTTGGTGGCTGCTTGGCTGGGGTTCGTTGTGCTGGTGGGAGGGTTCTTGCTCAGGGAAGTAGTGAGCTGGTCTGCAGTGATCTTGTTCCAGCTTCTGCGGGGGGCCTGTTGATGGTGATGGTGGAGCGTGGTCTTTCTGTATCTGAAGTGGACGCAGCTGTGGTCCGTCCAGTGGAGTCCCGTGGCGTGGCTGAAGGCGATGTCCTTGCTGGAAGAGAAGACCGGGTCGAGCGTGTGTCCAGCGTAGTGGGTGGGGGTGGTCACCAGTTGCTTGAGTCCGAGGTTGGCGAGGTTGTCCAGCAGGGTGGTGGTGTTGCGGTCGTTGTTGTTCTCCAGGTGGAAGTTGAGGTCCCCGAGGAGGATGTAGTCAGCGGAGAGGAGGGCGTGTGGGCTGATGAAGTCGGCGATGTCCTCGCTGAATTGTGTGCGTGGTCCCGGGGGTCTGTAGATGAGGGTGCCTCTGAGGGTGGTCTTGGGGTTGACGTGGATCTGGAAGTGCAGGTGTTCGGCGGGTGCGAGGTTGTCGTCGGTGTTGGTCGTGATGCGGATGGTGTTCCTGTGGATGATGGCGATGCCTCCTCCTGTCTGGTTGACGCGGTCCCTCCGGATGATCTTGTAGCCGTCCGGGATGGCAATGGCGATGTCGGGCGCTGAGGAGGCGTTCATCCAGGTTTCCGTGAGGAAGGCAACGTCTGGGGCTGTGGTGTCGAGCAGGTTCCAGAGCTCGACGGCGTGTCTGTGGACGGAGCGGGTGTTGAGCAGGATGCACTTCAGGTGGGTGCTGCTGGAGTTCGGCATGGTGGGTGCTGGTGTAGCGTGGGTCCGGTCGCAGGTGAACTTGCAGGAGTGGCAGCTGAAGGGTCCGTGGGTGCGTCTCGGTGTGGCTCGGTAGCAGCCCGGGGTTCGGCCGGTGTTGAGAGCGTTGAGTTCGGTGGAGTCGTAGGTTCGTCTGGTCGGCTTCCGGCGGGTGGGCTGGGGTCTGCGAGGGCCAGGGGTCCTGGCGCTGGGCGCGGGCCAGGCGCGGACGGGCGCAGACGGGCTTACCTTTGGCGCACCTTCGGCGCTCAATCGGTGCTCCCGCTGCGCGCGTCCGCTGCGCGGTCGCTCCGGGGGCGTCATAAGTAAGGAGCCGGTAGGGCGGGTCAGCTGGGTGGCGGGAGCGTGGGCGGCCAATGGGCGGTAGGGGGGCGGAGTCGGCGTGGTCAGTGGCGGGAAGGGGGACTGAGGACGGCTCGGCGGCGGCTGGGGCGGCGGCGGGTAGCAGCGAGGCAGCAGGACAGCTTGTCAGGGCAGCACAGGTGGTCAGCGGGCAGGAGCAGCGAAGTGGGGGTGACCTCGCCTGGAGCAGGCTCAGCAGTCACTCCCTGTCCCTGCCCTCGGTCCCCTTAAGTAAGGAGCCGGTAGGGCGGGTCAGCTGGGTGGCGGGAGCGTGGGCGGCCAATGGGCGGTAGGGGGGCGGAGTCGGCGTGGTCAGTGGCGGGAAGGGGGACTGAGGACGGCTCGGCGGCGGCTGGGGCGGCGGCGGGTAGCAGCGAAGCAGCAGGACAGCTTGTCAGGGCAGCACAGGTGGTCAGCGGGCAGGAGCAGCGAAGTGGGGGTGACCTCGCCTGGAGCAGGCTCAGCGGTCACTCCCTGTCCCTGCCCTCAGTCCCCTTAAGTAAGGAGCCGGTAGGGCGGGTCAGCTGGGTGGCGGGAGCGTGGGCGGCCAATGGGCGGTAGGGGGGCGGAGTCGGCGTGGTCAGTGGCGGGAAGGGGGACTGAGGACGGCTCGGCGGCGGCTGGGGCGGCGGCGGGTAGCAGCGAGGCAGCAGGACAGCTTGTCAGGGCAGCACAGGTGGTCAGCGGGCAGGAGCAGCGAAGTGGGGGTGACCTCGCCTGGAGCAGGCTCAGCGGTCACTCTCCCCAACTCTCCCTTAAGATATAGTCACACCGAGCAGGAGTATTCACTAGGGTAATGACTAATACCTCCTGGGAGATAAGACACAAAAGAAAGGACCACCAGAGGACGACAATCAGCAGGACAGGTTTCTATGCCTTTGCCCAAGTACTGCATAAACAAAAAATAACAAAGAAGGAAAGAAAGAATAACAGGCGTTATTTCGAATACTCCAAGGAATCCCTACATTAGCTAGTGATAATTATCTAGGCAAATATACAATACTTTGGTTGTGTACCATTACATACCCACACTTAGAAGTGAAGGTTGAGCCCTACAAAAGAAGTCTCTTCTGGAAATGTGAAAGTAAAAAATATTGTGTCCGCTCTGTACAAGATGGAGGGCTAAAGATTCTCCTTTATATTACTCCAGTTCTCTCAGAGGCATACATTTGCCTTCCGTAAAGACTGAGATCTTGAGTTCATATGAGCAAATGTTTGAAACTCACACGCTAAAAAAAGTATTCGGATTTGAAGCTCAGAGTCTATGAGTGGGAGAGAGGCAGGCAGCCTCACTCGGTAGTGTGGGTACGCGCCAAGAAAACACGCCGTTCAAACAGCCCCTGGAGATACATAGAAACGGCAGTTAAGCACAATGCTAAATGATACTCTCAACAAGAGCATTTGATTAATCCTCTTGAAATCGATCGGGAATTCCACAGACGCATCGCTCATTGCACATGGGGAATCAGGAAGTCCAAACGAGAGAATCCAAGTCAGGGGCGTGGTCCAACACAACTGAAGGAGTAAGCCAAGCATTATGGGAAGTGGGAAGCCCTCCTTTATACCAAGCCAGTCACTTGACAATAAGTTACAGGTGGGATTCTGTGGTAGTACACAAGCAAGGTTACTTGACTCTAAAGAGGGTGCATTGTAGGAGTTGTAGTGGTGGTTGTTTTTATCTAAGCCAGGGCGCAGGATGCTTGACGTGTAACAATCTGGGAGTAACTTTTGGTGGAGCTGGTATATGGAACCCCTATCTGTTGAACAGGAAACAATATTTTGCCCAATCTGTAAGCTTTTTTTATTCAGCCTGGTTTTGAACATAGGCCGCAAACCGCTTAGCTCACATTTGGAAATTAACAGTCAGGAGTGTTTGCCTTTGTTATGTTATTGGTATGGCATCTGTGGTTTCAAGGATTAAGAGATCTCCTGTGATGCCTTGTAGGGGTCCCCTTAGCACCACCAATACTTCAGACAGGGAGTAAAGTATAGCTTATGTTGATAATCAAGTCAGGCTAGCTCCCTTGCTTCTGTGGTGTTCAGTGTGCTATAATCAGCATGCTATACTGAACAAGGCCATAATACAGGTTTGTCTTTCGTGTAAATTGGGTATGAAGATTTCCTGGATCTCTTACATCACGGTAGGATTTGACAGTTTGGGTGGCTCATTATTATTCAACAGTCTGAAGGGAATTGCAAGCAATGACAAAACATAGCTAAAGCAAACCTTTATGTCATCTCAGAAATTACTGAGAAGTGCTTAGGAGTTTAGCAAACCCCTTAATAGGGATTATGAATTTATCAGAACTTCTATTGGTTTGGAGCCATAGTTAGACTTAGTTATTAATTGTTGCTAACATAGCACTGTGCCCCAGGTCCGTTCTTGGCAGGAGCGTCACAGCTCCTGACAAACAAAATCAAGCAGTAATCTCCCAAGGATGGGCATCTCGGGAGATAGCAGAAGCCAGCCCTAGGGTGTGGCAGTCCCCAGGTCCAAATATGGCTCTAGCATGGGGGCTTTGAGGCCCCTCTCCTTTGTTCTGCATGGGCCGCCCTAGGGAAGTGGTTGTCCTTGGGGCTTGGGGAGGGTTCTTGCGGCCCGCTTAATATTATTATGAGCCATGGGCAGGTGGTGGTCTCCAGGGTATTATTAAGCCCTTGTAGGGGGCCCTGTGCACACCCCTGCATTTTTCTATTTAAATCCTGCAGGCTCCTGGAACTGGCCCACCTGGGTTCTACAATTATAACAAGCATGGGAAAGTGTGCTTGTTTTTTTTCCCATTCACACCGATAGTCACGAATATTAGGGAATTTTACAGTGAATTCAAAAATGTTTTTTTGCCCCGCTGGGGTACCTGTTGGACCCCAGGACCAAAGCTAGTGTGTTAGTGTATGCCTATCCTGCCCCCCTTTCTTTGTTTTGCATTATTATTTGGGGCCTCGGCTGAAGCCAAGTCCCAAGATGGCTGGCAACACTTCCTGGTTGAAGTGTTCGCAACCAATCAAATCTCAGCACAAGTTTGCTATTACTCACAAAGGATTTGCTCCTCTAGAGATCCAAGGGGCATATTATCAAGGGGCTTTATCTCCGCTTTTTTGGCTTTAAAAGCCAAGAAAGCGGAGATAAAATTATCTCCCTATTACCAAGCTGTTGCTAACACCAGTTAGCGACAGCTAATAGGAGATAGTGACCATCTTGGGCCCCGCTTTGCATGTCAGTGATATTTATCACTAATGACATGCAAAGTGGGCGTGCCAAGATGTTAGCTACTGAAAACAGTCGCTAACATCGCTATCTCCTATTACCAACTTTTGGAGATATTCGCGCTAAGCGCGAATATCTCCAAAAGCTAACACTTGCCCAGGAGCAGTTCTTAGCCATGTTATCCAATGGGAGGTGGATAACATGGCTAAGAGCATTTGCTCAATAATGCATGAATATCGCTGACTTTTCAGCGATATTCATGCATTGCGGCCGTTTTTTATCGCATTTGCGATAAACCTTGCTAATAGCAAGGTTTATCTGCGATAAAAATCGCCGATTTGCTGCGATAATTTTTGTCTCTAAATAAGTTAGAGACAAAAATTATCTCTATTGGTTGGTAATATGCCCCCAAATTCGGTTTTCTGTTAATAACTCTAAAACTACTCCACAAACTTACACCAAATAACATAAAGTGTGCTTTCTGTACCAAACCCTACCTTTCTGGCAAATTTGGTGTAATATCGTCTAGCTGTCTGGGCTGTATTCCGGTTCAAAATACCTTTGGGAATTAACATTGAGAAGGCACTTTTTTGACCCCCTCTTTTTCTCAGCCCCATTTACTGGATCACCCCGAAACTTTCAATGAACAACTAGAATCAGCAGCACACTTATTGTGAAAATGTCATGAAGATTTTTCAAACAGCGCTAAAGATATAAGCAAGTCAAAAAATGCTTTTCCTATGGAAACATGGTCGTATCTAAAGCCACCCATTGGCAACAGCCAGTAGGTGACATATCTGTGCATATCTGTATCTATATATCTCTCTCTATATTTATATATGTATATATCTGTATATATATATATATATATATATCTATATATCTATATCTATATATATATGTATATATATATATATATATATAGAGAGAGAGAAAGAGATAGATAGATAGATAGATAGATAGATAGATAGATAGATAGATAGATAGATAGATAGATAGATAGATAGATAGATAGATAGATAGATAGATAGATAGATAGATAGATAGATAGATAGATAGATAGATAGATAGATAGATAGATAGAACCTTCTGGCGGTTGCCAGTAGATAGTTATAGTTATTACCTATTTTCCTTAAGAAAAGTGTTTTTATATTGTGCTAATAACTTTGGTGCCGTTTGATGAACCTTCACAAAATTCTCTAAACTAGTTTGCCACTCACTTCAGCTCACTTCAGCAGCTGTCTCGTCAGTTTCATAATGCTCCATCAAGCTGGGGCATAGAAAAAGGCGGGTCTCAGACAGCACCTGAAATGATTGGAATACTAGTTTTAAAGATTTTGTGATGAATTTTCAAATGATGCCAAGTTTATTACGTAAAGGATTCAAGCAAGCCGGGCCGAAGACGCCTGAAATGGCAGAAACCGGTCCCCGGAAGCTTGTTTCCTTCCCAGTGTAAGAATTGGCTTTTGTAGTCTGGTCTGCCCTGTCCCATGATGCACTGGGCCAGGGACAGACTAATTTGCATACAGCCAGGTTCTGAAACTGGGATGGTGCAATGAGCTAAAAAACGGTGTTGGATCTAGCCCTGATCTCTTGACTGGGTGAGAGTACTCTGCTTAATTCAGAGACTCTGTCCATCACCACCCCTTGTTGTAAATAATTTTGTCCACCCTAAGCGTGGAAGGGTATACTCAGATGTGAGTCCCTTGCTCATTGCACCATCAGGATTCAAGCAAGCCGGGCCGAAGACGCCTGAAATGGCAGAAACCGGTCCCCGGAAGCTTGTTTCCTTCCCAGTGTAAGAATTGGCTTTTGTAGTCTGGTCTGCCCTGTTCCCATGATGCACTGGGCCAGGGACAGACTAATTTGCATACAGCCAGGTTCTGAAACTGGGATGGTGCAATGAGCTAAAAAACGGTGTTGGATCTAGCCCTGATCTCTTGACTGGGTGAGAGTACTCTGCTTAATTCAGAGACTCTGTCCATCACCACCCCTTGTTGTAAATAATTTTGTCCACCCTAAGCGTGGAAGGGTATACTCAGATGTGAGTCCCTTGCTCATTGCACCATCAGGATTCAAGCAAGCCGGGCCGAAGACGCCTGAAATGGCAGAAACCGGTCCCCGGAAGCTTGTTTCCTTCCCAGTGTAAGAATTGGCTTTTGTAGTCTGGTCTGCCCTGTTCCCATGATGCACTGGGCCAGGGACAGACTAATTTGCATACAGCCAGGTTCTGAAACTGGGATGGTGCAATGAGCTAAAAAACGGTGTTGGATCTAGCCCTGATCTCTTGACTGGGTGAGAGTACTCTGCTTAATTCAGAGACTCTGTCCATCACCACCCCTTGTTGTAAATAAGTTTATTACGTAAAGGAAAGCAGGCAGTCAGAGCTCAACACAAGATCTGTGTGGAGGCTCCACCCAGATATTTATATTTCTTTTTCCTTTAATAACTCCAAAACTACTGAATATATTTACACCAAAATACAAAAAGGGATCTTTCTGGACCAAGATCTAGTTTTAGGCATAATTTGGTGTAAGTCAATTCAGTGCTTCGACGTGTACATGTGTTAAAGAAATACAAAATCCCCACGGACATTGAATAGGGAAAAAGCATGTTGGGACCCTCCTTTTTCTCAGCCAACGCTTGATGGCTCACCCTTCAAAGCAGAACTAGGCAAAGTAGGACACTTTTTTTCTGAGATTTCATAAAGATTCATCAAACAGGACCAAAGTTATTAGCAAAATAAAAAACACTTCATCTATTGTAAAAGTTGGTCCTAACTACTATTATATATATATATTACCTACTGGCGGTCGCCAGTAGGTATATATAGTTAGGATTTTTTCTCTATGGGTTTTTTGAAAATTCTATGTCTAATAACTTTGGCGTTTGTGGACGGAATCGGCTGAAATTTTCAGGAAAATGGCACATTTTGTTTCTGAGCAGCCCTTGAAAATTTGGGGGGGGTTCGTCCAGTGGGGGCCGAGAAAAAAGGGGGGTCCCAAAACGTGTTTTTAACATTGAGTTTTCCATAGGGCGGTTGGCCTCACTTTTAGCCCGAACGGCTGAATGGATTTGCACGAAACTTGGCAAAATTGTAGGGACTGGTAGCCCGATGTGCCTTTTGTAGGTCTCAATATATGTGCTCCAGTGGATTTTGAGAAATTAACGTTTAAAAAAAGATATATATCTGTAACAGCGGACCGGTTAGCGCTCTGGTTCGCGGACTTTTCGCGCAACGGAGCTTTGTGAAGCGAAGCTGATTGGTTCTCCGGCGTCTGTCAACATTCCAAACAGTCCGTAGCGGCCGCCATCTTGTCTCTCGGTAGGATCGAGAGACAAGAGGAGGTCAAAACAAAGGGGGAAATAACTATAAGGGGGCATAGTAGATCCTCGCTGACCCCCTAGGTTTGATGTGGAGGTTTTAAAAGGGCCCCGCGGGGCAAAAAAAAACCAAAATAATAATAATCGAACGGCTGAATGGATTTGCACGAAACTTGGCAAAATATTAGGGACTGGTAGCCCGATGTGCCTTTGCTAGGTCTCAATATATGTGCTCCAGTGGATTTTGAGAAATTAACGTTGAAAAAAAGATATATATCTGTAACAGCGCTCCGCTTCGCGTACTTTTCGCGTTACGGAGCTTTGCGAAGCTGATTGGTTCTCCGGCGTCTGTCAACATTCCAAACAGTCCGTAGCGGCCGCCATCTTGTCCCTCGGTAGGATTGAGAGGCAAGAGGAGGCCAAAGCGAAGGGGGAAATGACCATAAGGGGGCATAGTAGATCCTTCCTGACCTCTTAGGTTTGATGTACCATTTTGCCAAGTTTGGTGTAATTCCGTTCAGCCATTCAGGCTGTAGACGTATGTAAATGTCCTATGGAAAATTGCATGGGGAAAACACATTTGAAAGTGTTGAAATTTAGAACCAATTAAAATGTTACTTTGGTTTTGTATTTGTGTGTGATGAAAGTTAATTGGTTATGTATATATGTCAAATGAGAGGAAACCACAGCCATTTTGTGATACTACTGTCTGAGGTACATTTGTGAGGAATTTTTGGTGGTGAATTTCTGGTGTTTGATTTACACAGTACTAACACTTCTGCTACTTTTAAAAAGGTGAGTTGTTAATTTGTAAGGGGAACTATGTTGTACACTTGAAGATAATTTGAAAAATGTTTTCTGTTATTTATTTGCTGTCCTTCTGTTATACTAAATACTTGATGAAGTTAGTTTTATATTATGTATTACTAAAAACGATAAATGAAAGTGATTATTTTTTTCTGCAATTTACAGCAAGCAATTTCAAAATAAAATGGCTCACAATGAAGAGACCGTGGCAATTTCTTTTGAATTGTCCACTACATTGATTGAAATTGAGAGCACCAATAATGAAATATTGTCACAAGGAGGACATGACTTGTATGATTCCATTAGATTGATTGAAATGGACAGCACCAAGAATGAAATATTGTCACAAGGAGATGACTTGAATGATTCCACTACATTGATTGAAATTGAGAGCACCAATAATGAAATATTGTCACAAGGAGGAGATGGCTTGTATGATTCCATTAGATTGATTGAAATGGACAGCACCAATAATGAAATATTGTCACAAGGAGGAGATGACTTGAATGATTCCACTACATTGATTGAAATTGAGAGCACCAATAATGAAATATTGTCACGAGGAGATGACTTGAATGATTCCACTACATTGATTGAAATTGACAGCACCAATAATGAAATATTGTCAGAAGGAGGAGATGACTTGAATGATTTTTTTGATCAATCTCTTGATGGCGAATTTATCGAGTGTTTGGAGACCATAGAGTTACAAGAATCATCATTGCAGACTTTTAATGAGGAGATTCCAGATGAGATGATTGAAGAGGAAATTACTGATGAGGACATGTTAGTAGTTGTTTCAAATTTAGAAAATTCTGAAGAATAAATTTATATTTAGAAATCAAAAATTGTTTGAGACATTATTTATTTTTATTTTTAATTTATGAGGTTGTAGCGAAGTGATTGTAGTATAAAATGAGACTTATAGTATAGAGTGCAACATTTTTATGTTACATGGTAAGTTTACTCATATTTACTTCCCTTCTGCCACTATATTATCTCCAATGTGTATTTGACATGTCTTCTTCATCTCCGGCCTCCTTTCTCTCACTGTGTGTCTCCGATGCATCTTATCGCTGGTATTTTGTGTAATTACAGAAGAGAGTAAAATAAAATAGTTCGGAACGTGAAAAGGGGGCAAAGTAGAGTACTCCTCACCCCCTAGGCCTTTTTAGGCGGTCCCAAAAGGATCAGTTTCTGCTTTCCTGAGAGATTATGGTATGAGTTCCATATACCACAATAACTTGCATTACAACATGCAAGATATCTATCTCCTATTACCAACTTTTGGAGATATTCGCGCTAAGCGCGAATATCTCCAAAAAGTAACACCTGCCCTGAGCAGTTCTTAGCCATGTTATCCAATGGGAGGTGGATAACATGGCTAAGAGTATTAGCTCGGTAATGCATGAATATCGCTGAGTTTTTAGCGATATTCATGCATTGCGGCCGTTTATTATCGCATTTGCGATAAACCTTGATAATAGTAAGGTTTATCTTCGATAATTTCTGACGATGCTTAGTGGTAAAAAATTGGTTGGTAAGCATCGTTAGCGATAAATATCGCTTAACTTTGGTAATATGCCCCAACGTCTGTTAACGTTCGATTCGAAGGAAATGAGGAAGTGTTGAAAAACATTGTCTGCGCCATCTTGCCTTTTTTGAAATGCCACACTTTTGTCGTGCACGGCAGCCATTTTAGATGTCTTGACCAGACCCACTCTCTGCACGCTGTCGATTCGTAGCATGGCTCCTCACCCTCGTAAGCATCTCCCCCAGGCACTGGTCACCACCGCTCTCTGTCTTATGCATGGGCAATAAACCTTCCCCCATCTGCGCTGCTCTTCCCTGAGAATCACACTCTGTGCCCGCCCGACACCTCCCTTTCGCCCTATTCACTACCGCACCCTCTGACACTCCTCTTCCTCTGTGTCCGAATGTCCAGGCCGGTCCTAGGCTATCAGCTAGCCCTGCAGATGTAGTTTATGGCCCCAGCTGTAAAGAATCACCCCTCTTCAAAGGAGTTATAGTAGATCAAGGCCCACACCCGATGTGATCCGTCACAGCACACGCGTTCCTACTATCTGAAAACCATCCTGTATTGTGATTGGGGAGAGGACCGAGCCTGAAGCGGAAGATTCCAGGAATGACTCTTTGTACATCAAAGTTTTTACAATTATGTGTCACATTAAAAATATATAGCACTCCAACAAAGTAGTAGGAATATAAAACTTTAATAACATATAAATATATACAACAAAACAAAAACAGTAAAAACATTTAAACAACGAAGAGACCGTGGCAATTTCTTTTTAATTATCCAATAGATTTATTGAAATTGACAGCACCAATAATGAAATATTCTTGTCAGTAGCGGTCTGTTGTGCGAATAGTTCCAAGGCAGCAGAACGCGCTGAAATCTAGATGGCACGAAAGTGATGTCTAGCAAGTTGCCGCCCAGCAAATAACGGCGTGGGGCGCCGCGGGGGTGAGTGAGTCCAGTAGGCACCACAGCTATTCTTACCGGCATTGCAGAATTACTGCTGGGGACAATGCCTGTGCTGTAGCAGGGTCACAGCAGAAACAAAAAGGATTCTGTTGAAGATGTTGTTGGTTTTCAATTTGAAAACAGTTCTGGTGTCAACTGCTATGCTAATGTAGTGGTTAATGTTTTGTTTTCTCTAGAAAATGTAAAAGAGGGGGAGGCAGTCCAAAGTTCCGTTAAAAGGGCAAAGGAAAGGATCGGTGGTTTGAACTATCAGTCAAAAAGGGGAGGGGGTGCAATAATTTTTCCTACCGGGTCACACTGTGCTTTCACCGGAAGTGAGGTCTGCAGGATTGTAGTAATTCAAAGTGAGGCTGGCGCCAGCATGGGAGCGCCGACGTCCCGCGGATACAGTTTCGTCACTCCACGGGCGATCATGGCAGTCATTCCCCATCGGGGGTCGGAGACTCCCGCGGCTCCTCTAGAATCTTCAAGGTCGTGGAGGACTACGGTGGTGGAGTCAACCAGTGACCGGGCCATTTCTTTATGTTGGGCCCGCTCTTGCCAGGTCGACCGCCATTTTGAGAGTTCGGCAGCTACCGGCGATCGCGGGGTCACATGAGCGGACGGGCTCCACCCTGCCGGGCGAGACGTTGCAGCATGGCCACAGTGGAAGAACCGTTATCTAGGTCGTTCCGAAACTGTGCAGCACTGGAGTTGTTAGGATGCCACCGCCTGGAGCGCTGAGGGTGCAGCTGGGAAGCCTCCACCTGGGGAGGCGGGAGAGGCCTGTTCGCACCGTCTCTCCCTCCCAGTGCACCCCACGGCGTCTCGCTTGAGATTTGTTATGGCCGGACCAGGCGATGAGGACGAGGGGGGGTCGGAGGCATGTGCAAGACATCCCCCTCCAGTGTTGTCGCAGCCATTATAAAAGAAAGAAGTGTCCCGTCCGTCTTCGGGCCGGGCTTCCGGTGGATGTCGGCCGGACGCCCCTGGCTCTGGCCCCATGAACGGGTTTCTTGGTTTATCGGCTGCAGCCGGATCCCGTCGGCCTCGGCCCCCCGACCGTTGGTGGTCGGACCGGAAGAGCATGTGGCGGGACTACCTGCAACTCTCAAGGGCCACCGCGGCCGGACTGGGAGAGAGAGGGGAGGGTCGAGGAGACATTCCCCCCCCCTGCAACTGTTCAGCGTTGTAAAGGCAATCCCCTGGCCGGGTCCCGCTGGTCTCGGCCTCTCCTCCGGCTACACCCTACGTTAGGATCTCCTGGCCGAGGCGTGGCAGCAGGACCTGCTTTATATGGGCTGCTCCCGGCTGGGCGTAGCCGGAACCCTGCCCCACCTTGGAAGTTTCCAGAGTGGGGGTGGATGTTCTACTGACTTGCATTTTCCCTAGTCTATCGATTTTTTTGGCGTGGCAGGCGGTGGGACAGCGAGGGGTGATTTGGTTTCTCTTACTGTTTTTCTGGTCTCTCACCACTGGCATATTTTAACGTTTTCTTGTTTCTAGGACATTAATAGGTTTTATCATTACGTTATGTTATCGTTTCTTTGTTCGTTGTTTAATAAAAGTTCATGTTCATCAGTGGCCTACTGATTTTCGTTTTCCTATTTTTTTCTTTCCAGGTTGTTTCATGGTAAAGTTTCTGTTAACAGGATACAGTGATCACTTCGTTATTATTGCATATGTCCTTTTCACTAGGGGTGCTCTCTGGTCGGGCCAGATGACGTATCTCTAGTAAATGGTCCGGGTGAAAAAGGTGCATCAATCAGTGGGGAGTAGATAGGCATGACAGATTACAACGGGGGAGAACGGTCCGCATTACGTACCCTTTCACTACTTGCAAAGATTTTCCTACGTTTATTTGCAAACAGGGAATACCTCCAAAAAGAACTAATTCCCAAACAGTCAATGTTCGGACAATCAATCAATCAATGAGGAATGAAATAGGTACGACGTGTTAAAGGCTTGCGTTACCTACCCTTCACTATCTGCAAAGGGAGATAGAATATTCCTATTCTTCCTCGTTTGCAGGTAGAGAAGATCGTTAAGAGAATTAACTTCGAACAATTCAATGCTCGATTGAAACAATCAACAAGGGGTACTGTGAACACAAATGAACGCCGCTTATATACATACGCATTGCTATTTTCAACAGGTTGTTCCTAATGTTTCTATTTTAGCGAGGTCAAAAGAGATCCCATTAGTGGCCTACTGATTTTGCTCGATTCCTTTTGTTTTTTTACACGATTTTTCGCTATCTGCAAAGACTAAACAGAGTATTGCGACTCTGTGCTTGTTTGTAAATAGAGAATGAACCAAAGAGAACAATCAATCAAATGGAGAGAGAAGCAGGCACGACGGATTACAAAGGGGGAAAGGGCTGCATTAACTACCCTTCACTATCTGCAAAGAGAGAGTACTCCTAATAGAAATGAGGGGTGGGGGGCAGCAATCAAAGCAGATCAGTGTGCATAAACACGAAAAAAAAAATTCTTACCACGTACTTGACATTCGACAGCTTATGATATTTGCTATTAAAAAACCATTGAAATTCACTGAAAAAACCATAGGTTATAGACCATATATAGTTAGGAATTAGCATTTACAAAACCTTGAAAATTCACTGAAAAAACCATAGGTTATAGACCATATATAGTTAGGAATTAGCATTTAAAAAACCTTATTTTACTCACACAAAACCATTGAAATTCCATATATAGTTAGTTGCACTAACTATATATTGCGCACCCGCAATCCACTGCTGATGATGTCACATATTACATCATTCATGACATGGTCAGTGACATCACTGATGACATCACTGATGACATCTCAAATGACATCACTGATGACATCACTGATGACATCTCATTTGACATCAATGACCACATCACTGATGATATCATTCATGTGACAATACAATGCATCTCCTCACATTTTAATATAACCTCTGTTTCACCCAGTGTTAAAAACAGAGTATAATTTTTGAAACCATTGACACACCAATACTAGTTACTACATACGTACTCACTGATTCCTACGTCTACACACACATTCACTCATTCACCCATACAATCATTCATACATACAATCACTCATGTTTACAACACAATCATATGCACTCATACACCTATACAGACACTCACACTCTGCCACTCATCCATGGAGTTACTCACACACCTAGTCAGTCCTGTAAAGAATCAATCACACTTCCATTTTCTACTCTATACAGTTAAACATAGAGCACCTTACGTTTTCAACCATATACTAACACATACTTACTCTCTTATACAATCATTGATACAAGTACACATTGATCTGTACAGAGTCACACACCTCCCATCCAGCCACACACACACTCAGTCTCCCATGCAAATACTTGGGCAATCAATCAATAACCCATATAGTTACTCATATAGCTACTGATCAACACATGCAGCAGTTTACAGAACAACAGACATAATGATGCACAAATTAAGACAGTTTAGTCACTAACCCATGCACTCAGTGAGACACATTTAATCACTCACTCATACATTCAGTCATGCACCTACTAAATCCTTCGTCCAGACACTTATACATCCACTCATTCTTCAATATGTAAGACATATTTTAACTTTACAGAAACATAGTCACTGGATGTTGTCATCAGTGATGTCATCAGTGATGTCATTTGAGATGTCATCAGTGATGTCATCAGTGATGTCACTGACCATGTCATGAATGATGTAATATGTGACATCATCAGCAGTGGATTGCGGGTGCGCAATATATAGTTAGTGCAACTAACTATATATGGAATTTCAATGGTTTTGTGTGAGTAAAATAAGGTTTTTTAAATGCTAATTCCTAACTATATATGGTCTATAACCTATGGTTTTTTCAGTGAATATATATATATATATATATATATATATATATATTCACTGAAAAAAACATAGGTTATAGACCATATATAGTTAGGAATTAGCATTTACAAAACCTTATTTTACTCACACAAAACCATTGAAATTCGCATATATAGTTAGTTGTATTAACTATATATCGCGCACCCGCAATCCACTGCTGATCATGTCACATATTACATCATTCATGACATGGTCAGTGACATCACTGATGACATCACTGATGACATCACTGATGACATCACTGATGACATCACTGATGACATCTCAAATGACATCACTGATGACATCACTGATGACAACATCCAGTGACTGTGTATTTCTGTAAAGTTAAAATATGTCTTACATATTGAAGAATGAGTGGATGTATAAGTGTCTGGATGAAGGCTTTAGTAGGTGCATGACTGACTGTATGAGTGAGTGATTAAATGTGTCTCACTGAGTGCATGGGTTAGTGACTAAACTGTCTTAATTTGTGCATCATTATGTCTGTTGTTCTGTAAACTGCTGCATGTGTTGATCAGTAGCTATATGAGTAACTATATGGGTTATTGATTGGTTGCCCAAGTATTTGTATGGGAGACTGAGTGTGTGTGTGGGTGGCTGGGAGGTGTATGACTCTGTGCATAGATGTGTGAGCAGTTGATTCACTAGATGTATGGGTTCAAAAGTGCATGTGGAAACAGCTGTATGGGCGGTTGACTGTGCATGAGTGTATTGGTGAGTGAATGGATATCTCAGTGCTACATGTCAAAGTAAGTACATATGTAAAACACAGTACATGTGAGAGTTGACATATATAAATAACTGTGCATAAGAGCCAGTGAATGTGTGAGTGGCTGTATGGATCATTCTGAAATTGTATCAGGGATTGTATAAGAGAGTAAATATGTGTTAGTATCTGTTTGAATAAGTAAGGTGTGTATAACTGTATAGTTGAGAAAATGGAGGTGTGATTGATTCTTTGCATGACTAAGTAGGTGTGTGAGTAACTCCATGGATGAGTGACAGTCTGTGAGTGTCTGTTTACACTGAGTGTATCTAAGGTTATATTAGAGTCTGAAGAGGTTCATCGTATTATCACATGAATAATGTCATCAGTGATGTGCTCAGTAATGTCATCAGTGATGTCACCAGTGATGTCATTTGAGATGTCATCAGTGATGTCATCAGTGATGTCATTTGAGATGTAATCAGTGATGTCATCAGTGATGTCACTGACCATGTCATGAATGATGTAATATGTGACATGATTAGCAGTGGATTGTGGGTGCGCGATATATAGTTAGTACAACTAACTATATATGCGAATTTCAATGGTTTTGTGTGAGTAAAATAAGGTTTTGTAAATGCTAATTCCTAACTATATATGGTCTATAACCTATGGTTTTTTCAGTGAATTTTCAAGGTTTTGTAAATGCTAATTTCTAACTATATATGGTCTATAACCTATGGTTTTTTCAGTGAATTTCAATGGTTTTTTAATAGCAAATATCAAAAGCTTTAAAATGTATTCTTCTTTAAATCGAAAAATATATTTTATATGTTTTTAATACAATTTTTTAATGTATTTTTTTTAATTATTTTTTTTGTTTCGCTCCCGGTCCGCGAACCAGGTAGCTTCCCGTTAGCTCAATTTGGTGCCGCACCCGGTCCGCGAACCGGTAAACGTTCTGTTTGCGCAACTGCCGCGTTAGAAAACAACATCGTGACGCGTCGCGTAAGCGCGACGTATGGCGTTCTCGCGTAATGCGTCTTATGACGCGCCGCGTTAGCGCACCCGGAAGTGCTCCGGAGCGCGAACCGAGGCGCGAAGCTGAGCTCCCCGGAAGCGATCCGGGGCGCGGCGCGCAGCGCGTAACGTAAGCGTAACAGGTCATGTGACTTGTTAATAAAACTTTTCATTGGTTCATTTCACTTTTGGTTTCCTAATGATGTAAGGCTAGGTCATGTGACCTAAAAATAACACTTTTCATTGGTTTAGAACATTTTTTTTCCCAAATGATGAAAGCCCCCACCTTTTTTCTCACTCTGACTTTCAACTTTGTGAGAGGAAGACCTATTAAGACTAATAAGCAATGGCTTCATTATTAGCTGCAGCTGGTGCACCCCCACCACCACCACCACCTCCTAGGAAGAGAGGACCACCTCCTCAGGTAATCCTCAATCAAGAGGAGGAAGAAGAGGAAGAGGAGCAAGGGGGGAGGCAGTTTTTGCCTGAAGAACCAAGGAGGTCCCATGTAAAAGAAGATTACATCTGGCAATTTTACTCATTTCCCCAGGGCCAAAAAAAAGTTAATGCCCGCTACGTTACTTGTCTCATCTGTAAAAAAAATCTGTCCAGAGGGACTGATAAGAAGTACAGTTATGGCAATTACACTATGCATCGGCATATGGAGAGGTGGCACCCTATAAATTATAGTGCTGCGCAGGTACGTCACCTGCAGGAAAACCCCCCTCCTGTGGCCAGTACATCATCTGGAGAGGCAGTGACGGGACCAGAGGCGAGGGAGATGGTCCCCAACATCCAGTTGAAGTTCGGGGAAGTGAAGCATGTGTGCATTTATTGCGGCCAATTAATTTGCTACAGGGAGAGTAGCATAAATTTGATCAACGTAGCAATTGAAAATCATAAATGTCCAAAACGCCCCAGAAAGTAAATTATCTTTTTTTTTTGTTGCTTCTGTTGAGCCCTTTATAATCAATGATTTTCGTTCCCCCCCCCCCAAAAAACAAAAAAAATATAAAACCGTTCAAAAAATACAAAAAAAGTAAAAAAATGTTCAGAAAAATAATAAAAAAAATATAAAACAACAAAAACAATTAAAAAAAAGTTCTTTTCAGAACTACCTCCCCTTTATAAAAAATTGCTAGAATGTTTAGCACTCTGGCAACCTCTATTTCTTTTGATTTGCTTCCCGGTTCGCGCGCCGGTACGCGAACCGGAAGCGAAACAAACATTTTTTTTTTTTAAAAAAGGAAGAGTGAGTATAAGGGAAGGAAACAGAGAGTAATGTTAAAAGAAAGACAGCTAGAGGGAGTAACACAGAGATACTGTTTAATACATCTATTTACCAAAGAAAAGATGTAAGAGGGTATAATTGAGAAACACAAAATAGATAAGGAAGTGAAAGAAAAAAAGGAGAGTAGAAGAATAATAAACAAGAGTTTATGGGGGCGTATTTACAAGGACCTTGCACCACGGGGAAATGACTTAAATTAAAATGGGGAAAATAACATCAAAGTGACTCAAAGGCCTTGTAAATATGCCCCAAGCAGCCTATGAAACCCTAGCAGTACATATCAAGAAACCTAATTTACTTCAAGAAACGTTTTTAAACACATCAAGTAAACCAATTATTCACCCACATTCATGGGGAAGTGACTTAAAATGCCCTAACACACATGAAAGCGTATTTTTAAGGGCCTTGCACCATTTTTGCATCACTTTTAACATGGCTATGTAACTCAAAGAAACAAAATCTTAATTTGCCAAGCACACATGGGGGCGTATTTACAAGGACCTTGCACCACGGGGAAATGACTTAAATTAAAATGGGGAAAATAACGTCAAAGTGACTCAAAGGCCTTGTAAATATGCCCCAAGCAGCCTATGAAACTCTAGCAGTACATATCAAGAAACCTAATTTACTTCAAGAAATGTTTTTAAACACATCAAGTAAACCAACTATTCACCCACATTCATGGGGAAGTGACTTAAAATGCCCTAACACACATGAAAGCGTATTTTTAAGGCCCTTGCACCATTTTTGCGTCACTTTTAACATGGCTATGTAACTCAAAGAAACAAAATCTATTTGTAAAACACTTGACACAAAGCAACATTTTAAATACACAACTTTCTTCATAATTTTCTCCCTAAAGCATACTATTCTCTATCTAAATTAAATGAATCTTTTCTCACCTTGGCAAATACTTTTTGAGTTTCAAAACAGTCTCAGACACACACCAATTTTTCTTTAGCAGAGCAAAGGGTATGCACTCCAGAGGCTGCAACCAACAATGGCACAGAAATGCTGTAATTCATCACACATATCTCTCATGTCACCCAATCAAAACTATTCTCTCACTTTTTTCAAATCAACACCCTTCCCCCCTCTGCCCTTTCTGCCTTTTTTCCATAGCAACCACCTCCTGAAAGACCTCTCATGTTTACAAGTTCACACAACAATGTTTCAATTGAACTCTGAACTCTCAGTACACCTGCATATCCAGTGCAATCTTTCATAAAATGATTTTTTCTTGACCATTCAAATTACATCTTTCAAAGAACTCATCCATGCACCCTAACTTTCTGTTTTCAGCAATCAAAATCCACCAATCACTGCTACTGAATCATTAGCACAGAAACTCCACAGTTTTTTTCATTACAAACTCCTACTGTTTCAACTGCCATTTCATTCCCACACTTCATTTGACTGCAGCAGAACCTCCTCTCACCATGTTTTCTGTCTGGATTGTTGGACATAGTTACATCCACTGGGCTCAAAGGTATGCTGATAACAGAAATTTACACAACCTCAATTTACAAAATGTGGAAATCAACTGGATTGGTCAGAGAGGATTAAGATGTCACCAATTGACACCATTGGTGAAAACCTTTTTGCATTTGCCAAAACCTGACCTGTTAAGTGTGCACTGTGGAGGAAATGACTTGGGCACTTTGACTGGGGTAGGTCTGGAAATGCTTTTAAAGGACACCTTTGAGCAATTGATGGCACTTTTTCCTCAAACTGCCTTGGTATATTCAAATATATGCCAAAGACAGAAATGGAGGTGGTCCAACCAATTTTGTCCACAAATTGAGAAATCGAGGAAGCATGTAAATAAGTCTGTTTCAGCTTACATGAGAGACCATGGAATGGGCTCCATCTACAACAATAACTTGCGTTACTACATGCAAGATATCTACAGAGCAGATGGAGTTCACTTCTCAGATGAGGGGAACAGAATTTTCATCCTGAATTTAAGACTATGTATTGGTACCTACTTATAAGTACCTAGAACTTACACAGAACCCAAAAGCTCTTTTCAGAGCTACCTTAACTATGATTACTCTTTAAAAATTTCAAATGTACCTTTTTTCACTAATTTTCACTTTTGTTCGCTTCCCGGTGCGCTACCCGGTTCGCGTACCGGCAGCTAACCTCGTGAAAAATTCATTGGCCAAACAATATCTACAATTTTGCCAAGTTTCGTGTAAATCCATTCAGCCGTTCGAGCTAAAAGTGAGTCCAACCGCCCTATGGAAAATTGCATGGGAAAAACGCGTTTTGGGGCCCCCCTTTCTTCTCGGCCCCCCCTTGACAAAACACCCTGCTCAGAAACAAAATGTTCCATTTTCATGAAAATTTCAGCCAATTCCGTCCTCAAACGCCAAAGTTATTCGACATAGAATTTTCTAAAAAATCCCATAGGAAAAAAATCCTAACTATATATACCTACTGGCGACCGCCAGTAGGTAATATATATATATATATATATATATATATATATATATATCTCTTCCTCCAAAAAGCCTCAGCAGCTTGAATGAGCACACGGCAAGCAGGTAAGTGACGGGATCACTTTATTGCAAAGATAAGGATGTAATGTCCTCCGTATTAGACTTATTTCCTTCGCTGCCGACGCGTTTCAGAGCTGTACGCTCTTTCTTCTTAGGCTGCAGGTGAACAAACGGAATTGGCAGTTGACAAAATGTCCCATAATTCATTCTGCTTAGTAGCGAGTGAATCCAATACATGCTTTAGTAGCTGCAAAGTGTCTTGGGCATTGTAGTTTTAAGTCTTTTCGCTGCCACAGTGATTAACCTTTGTAGGTTCCGCAACTCACCAATTATGAAAGGATACAGGGGTTCTGTACGAATCCACTGTGACTCAGGCACACCATTGCGCCCCGGAGAGAAAGAACATCCTCATTAGTGAATTGCCCCCGTTGCGCTTGATGAGGCAGGACCTTGTCTGCCCCTACGGGCCCCATTTGATCGGCGTTCGCCTTCCACGGGTGGTGCTCATTCCACGGCCAGAAGCAGCCGTGACATCTCTTCCTCCAAAAAGCCTCTGCAGCTTGAATGAGCACACGGCAAGCAGGTAAGTGACGGGATCACTTTATTGCAAAGATAAGGATGTAATGTCCTCCGTATTAGACTTATTTCAAGGTTAATCACTGTGGCAGCGAAAAGACTTAAAACTACAATGCCCAAGACACTTTGCAGCTACTAAAGCATGTATTGGATTCACTCGCTACTAAGCAGAATGAATTATGGGACATTTTGTCAACTGCCAATTCCGTTTGTTCACCTGCAGCCTAAGAAGAAAGAGCGTACAGCTCTGAAACGCGTCGGCAGCGAAGGAAATAAGTCTAATACGGAGGACATTACATCCTTATCTTTGCAATAAAGTGATCCCGTCACTTACCTGCTTGCCGTGTGCTCATTCAAGCTGCAGAGGCTTTTTGGAGGAAGAGATGTCACGGCTGCTTCTGGCCGTGGAATGAGCACCACCCGTGGAAGGCGAACGCCGATCAAATGGGGGCCGTAGGGGCAGACAAGGTCCTGCCTCATCAAGCGCAACGGGGGCAATTCACTAATGAGGATGTTCTTTCTCTCCGGGGCGCAATGGTGTGCCTGAGTCACAGTGGATTCGTACAGAACCCCTGTATCCTTTCATAATTGGTGAGTTGCGGAACCTACAAAGGTTAATCACTGTGGCAGCGAAAAGACTTAAAACTACAATGCCCAAGACACTTTGCAGCTACTAAAGCATGTATTGGATTCACTCGCTACTAAGCAGAATGAATTATGGGACATTTTGTCAACTGCCAATTCCGTTTGTTCACCTGCAGCCTAAGAAGAAAGAGCGTACAGCTCTGAAACGCGTCGGCAGCGAAGGAAATAAGTCTAATACGGAGGACATTACATCCTTATCTTTGCAATAAAGTGATCCCGTCACTTACCTGCTTGCCGTGTGCTCATTCAAGCTGCAGAGGCTTTTTGGAGGAAGAGATGTCACGGCTGCTTCTGGCCGTGGAATGAGCACCACCCGTGGAAGGCGAACGCCGATCAAATGGGGGCCGTAGGGGCAGACAAGGTCCTGCCTCATCAAGCGCAACGGGGGCAATTCACTAATGAGGATGTTCTTTCTCTCCGGGGCACAATGGTGTGCCTGAGTCACAGTGGATTCGTACAGAACCCCTGTATCCTTTCATAATTGGTGAGTTGCGGAACCTACAAAGGTTAATCACTGTGGCAGCGAAAAGACTTAAAACTACAATGCCCAAGACACTTTGCAGCTACTAAAGCATGTATTGGATTCACTCGCTACTAAGCAGAATGAATTATGGGACATTTTGTCAACTGCCAATTCCGTTTGTTCACCTGCAGCCTAAGAAGAAAGAGCGTACAGCTCTGAAACGCGTCGGCAGCGAAGGAAATAAGTCTAATACGGAGGACATTACATCCTTATCTTTGCAATAAAGTGATCCCGTCACTTACCTGCTTGCCGTGTGCTCATTCAAGCTGCAGAGGCTTTTTGGAGGAAGAGATGTCACGGCTGCTTCTGGCCGTGGAATGAGCACCACCCGTGGAAGGCGAACGCCGATCAAATGGGGGCCGTAGGGGCAGACAAGGTCCTGCCTCATCAAGCGCAACGGGGGCAATTCACTAATGAGGATGTTCTTTCTCTCCGGGGCGCAATGGTGTGCCTGAGTCACAGTGGATTCGTACAGAACCCCTGTATCCTTTCATAATTGGTGAGTTGCGGAACCTACAAAGGTTAATCACTGTGGCAGCGAAAAGACTTAAAACTACAATGCCCAAGACACTTTGCAGCTACTAAAGCATGTATTGGATTCACTCGCTACTAAGCAGAATGAATTATGGGACATTTTGTCAACTGCCAATTCCGTTTGTTCACCTGCAGCCTAAGAAGAAAGAGCGTACAGCTCTGAAACGCGTCGGCAGCGAAGGAAATAAGTCTAATACGGAGGACATTACATCCTTATCTTTGCAATAAAGTGATCCCGTCACTTACCTGCTTGCCGTGTGCTCATTCAAGCTGCAGAGGCTTTTTGGAGGAAAAAATATATATATATATATATATATATTACAGCTCCTCTCGCACCAGCCTGTCGCACACAAAGGCGGGTGCCTGCCAGTCGGGGGTGCACCCGACTCAAATATCTGCTCCAACAATCCCTCCGCGCAATCCACGGGAACCAGGAGGCAGCACTCCAAAGGCAGGTTACACAAAATAAGTTTATTCTCTCACAAAGCGCTTTCGGCACTCGGCCTTCGTCAGTGATGAGACGCCGACCATCTAAATCAACATGTATTTAAACGCCTGCGTTGCTCTGGTAGTCAACACTAAGATAGGACTATCATAGCAATCAAAATCAAAAAAGTGGCGGTCGCCATCTTGGAATGATATTTATCGCAATGTGTAAACAATACCTCAGTGTGTTTAAAATTAGAGAAAATACACAATGCGAAAATGCAAATCATAAGATCACGCCCTGAATGGGCCGGGTACACAATATAGTGTTAATGGAAAACGGGAAATCAAAATTAGACCCCAAGCGCCATATGGCTGCAATATTAACACAAGCTATAGTCCTATGTTCTTCTTTATGTTATTAGGCCCTGGATGGGCAACAATTTATCATCATATCTGCAACATAACTCAATCCTCATGGAAAAAGTTCAATGGCAATTCATTCTTCATACTTATGGAAACAAATAAAGAAATAAATGAGTAACGTGAAGCAATATGACTGTCAATTCAAATCAACTCATCCCAGGTGTACAGCTAAGTCCTCATGCATATTTAGTCCTGTTGGTGTTTTGCTCAACAAGTCTATAATGTACCGTGATTCCAGCCTTCTTAATTTTAAGAGTCTGTCACCCCCCCTGGTACTTACAGGGACGGAGTCCAGGCAGAAGAAAGTAAGCAATTCTCTGTTGCGTGCATGCTCTTTGTCGAAATGTCTCGCAACAGGATAACTTGCATCTGCGTTCTGGATCGCTCTCTGGTGTTCTAATATCCGCAATTTCACCGGATTGGTGGTACTGCCCACATACCTTCTGCCACAAGGACATGTGAGGCAGTATACCACATAAGGCGTGGTACATGTGAGGAATTTGGAGATTCTCTTAGGGTCCTTAACACCAGGAATGCTGTACTGAATTACACGTTTACTTCCCTTGCACGCCTTACATCGTCCACAGGGAAAGAAACCTTTCATAGGTTCGATTTTAGGTTTGGGTTTCAATTCATCATGGTGACTATGGACCAAATAGTCTTTTAATGCTCTTGCTTTTCTAAATGTGATCAAAGGATGGGAGGGCAGATCTTGCTTGATAACATTATCCGTCATTAAAATATTCCAGTGTTTACGCAGTATGCGTTTGATGTCTCCAGAGTTCCGTGAATATGTAGTTATTAGACGGAATTGCCCAGTTTCGGATTTGTTATCCTTTTCATGAGTTTTATCTTCCAGCAGCTTGCTCCTATCAAGGTTCTCAACTTTATTCAGTGCTTGTTCCAATATGGTGGCATTGTATCCCCTTTCCTTGAACCTTCGTATGCAATTGCCGGCTGCTTTTTTGAACTCATTATCTTTGGTGTTATTTCTCCTTATCCTTAAAAGCTCACCATAGGGTATACTATCAACCAAACTTTTCGGATGCCCGCTGGTGGCATATAGTGTTGAATTCCCTGCGGTAGCCTTTCTGAACAGTTTGGTATGCAGATTGCCTCCTTCAATAAAAATAGTCAGATCTAAGTAATTCACTTCCTTTTGGCTGATTTCTCCTGTAAATTTTAAATTATTCTCGTTGTTATTCAGTACCTCCAGATATTCCTCAGCGAGCTCCACTGATCCTTCGATGATAATGAACAGGTCGTCGATATAGCGATACCAACATCTCACCAGTTCATTCCATTTGTTGTTGGTATTGGACCAGGCTACCTGCTCCTCCCAATGCCCCACGAATAAATTCGCGAAGCTTGGGGCCGAGCAAGTGCCCATTGCCACGCCTGTTAGCTGCTTGTAGAGGTTAGTTCCAAAAAGGAAGATGTTGTTCTCGAGGCAAAATCTTAAGAATTCGATCAACATTTTATTGTGTTCGTAATATTTCACAGGCCTCCTATCCAGAAACCAGGAAATAGCTTGTAGCCCTTCTTCATGCTCAATGCACGTGTACAAGCTAGCAATGTCTATGACCATCATAGTGTACCCTTCTAGCCAAACCATCTTTTCAATGCAATTCAGAAAATGTTTTGTATCCTTCAGATAGGATTTCAAATTGACAACATGAGGAGAGAGAAAAGAGTCCACATATATAGACAGATTTTCAGTCAAGCTACCCTGAGAGGCTACAATCGGCCTCCCAGGGGGGTTCACCGGATCCTTATGTATCTTGGGTAGATAATAGAAGGTCGGAGTTACTGGATTTAGGCATCTCAGAAACAGATGTTCGTCCCCATTTAGCATGTTACTGTTGTACCACTTTAGTATCATATCGTGGTAGTCTTTGATGCTCTTGTTATATGTGGATTCGTTCACCCTTGCATATGTTTTAGGGTCATTCAATTGCCGCAGTGCTTCTTGCTCATACTGCAATTTGGTTAGCAGCACGATATTCCCTCCTTTATCCGAGGGTTTGCACACCAGGGACGAATCATCACAGAGCTTCTTTAAAGCTGTTCTTTGCTTGTAAGTGAAATTAGATCTGCCATAGTCAGTACCATGTTTGCATCTGAGAGTTTTTAAATCCTGAATGACTGCTTCAGAAAAGGTGTCTATAGCATCCGCTCCCATCATTGGCATGAAAGTGGAACCCGGTTTGAAATTGGTTGCACCCCCTCTTTGCTGTACCTCCATATGTGTCACCATCTGTGTGTTGCTTAGGTTAGCAGTGTCATCTTCGTCTATCTCCCTTCTCAACTCTTCCAGAGATCGAATACCCACTAGATCTTTGCATAGCAACATGCTTTCCTCTTTGTCACCAGCCGCCGCCGGTTTGGGTAAGGGAGGTTTCTGTTTGAAATACTTGTACAGCTTTAATTTCCGGGTGTACTTGAATAAATCTATTCGTGTCTGGGTAAACTCGAAGTTCTTTTCAGGGCAAAAACTGAGTCCCAGTTTCAAAATATTTTGTTCCTCGGTAGTCAGGATTTTCGGTGTCAAATTCACAATTGTAAGATTATCCTCAGTGCCTATGTCTTCTTCTTGAAGGCACTCCTCATACTCCTTGTTACGGGTGGCGAGCCTACGGTTTTTGCGGCTCCAGCCCCCCCTCCTCGTCTTCCTCTTTGTGTTCTTCTTTCCGGGGGTTTGCCTTTGCCCCCTGGATACTGTTTTGTACGCATCACTTGATACTCCTCCTGAAAACCCGAAGGCTCGGTTACATCTTCTCGGCCATCCTCGCTCGATACCTCTTCTCCAGTTAACGATGATTCTGAGGTTTCAGGCACGGGAATGCTTGTCCCGGATTGCTTCTTCTTTTTCATTTTCAATTCTTTGCGTGGTTGGTCATACTTTTTTGAGAAGGTCAGTACTCTTCCCATCCGATAGTCCTTTTCATCCCTCTCAAATTTTTCTTCCTTTCTCAATTTAATCTTCTCTTCATATTTCTTCAATCTTTTCTTCATTGCTTCACGTTTTTCTTCCAGTTTGGATTGATCCTGCTCTTTAGAAAGGTCATGTTCAATGTCTTTAATCTCCGCCAAGGCTTTCTCTCTATCCGACCAGGCAAAGCGTACCAATATCATTAAACTGCCCTTGCATGACTGGGCGGTGTGCTCTGCCCATGCGTCCAATAACTGTGGGTCGGGGTTTTCGTATGCAGGTATAGTGTAGATCCTTAACCCCCTAGGCACCCGATTAACATCAATATAGTTCTGAAGCGACGTAGCTTCCCACCATTTTCTACATTCTCTTTCGTAGAGGCGTTCCAACGTAATTAACTTAGCATTCAAATCAATTGCGTTTTTATCTATAGTCTCTGGTGCCTCTCCTTGTGCCCCAACAGCTTTTTTCTTGCTCTTGAACATGCCTTCCTCGGCCTTGCGTCTCTCAGTTTCACAAAACATTATAGTCCCTCGTGGTTACAGCCGTGACCACGCAATGTGTACCTCCCTCGCCAGCGGTAATCCAACTATATGTATATGGGGGTCACAAGCGGTTGAGTCTCTTACCCGGTATAATCCAAGGACGCTTCTCAGTGTTGCAATTGGGAAACAGCGTCCTTTGCATGGGATAAAACCGCGAGTATATCCAAGCGTTGGGTCCGCGGTGCAACTGGAAATATAAATTACAGCTCCTCTCGCACCAGCCTGTCGCACACAAAGGCGGGTGCCTGCCAGTCGGGGGTGCACCCGACTCAAATATCTGCTCCAACAATCCCTCCCCGCAATCCACGGGAACCAGGAGGCAGCACTCCAAAGGCAGGTTACACAAAATAAGTTTATTCTCTCACAAAGCGCTTTCGGCACTCGGCCTTCGTCAGTGATGAGACGCCGACCATCTAAATCAACATGTATTTAAACGCCCGCGTTGCTCGGGTAGTCAACACTAAGATAGGACTATCATAGCAATCAAAATCAAAAAAGTGGCGGTCGCCATCTTGGAATGATATTTATCGCAATGTGTAAACAATACCTCAGTGTGTTTAAAATTAGAGAAAATACACAATGCGAAAATGCAAATCATAAGATCACGCCCTGAATGGGCCGGGTACACAATATAGTGATAATGGAAAACGGGAAATCAAAATTAGACCCCAAGCGCCATATGGCTGCAATATTAACACAAGCTATAGTCCTATGTTCTTCTTTATGTAATATTGCAGCCATATGGCGCTTGGGGTCTAATTTTGATTTCCCGTTTTCCATTAATTTTAAACACACTGAGGTATTGGAATAAATCCGGTTTTGAACACTTATGCTGGCCTGGACTTCGTTCTTTGGATAAACGTGAACGTGTGTGAACGTGTGTGTTTGGTTTGTAGGGAGTGGCGACCCTGTCCATGGCCCGCCGCTGACAGAGGCCACCCCAGCTTGAATGCCAAAACTTTTCTTGGATATATGTGTATATATATATATATATATATATATATATATATATCCCAAGGGCTGCTTGGAAAAATCGGATGCCACGTATTATCCTTCAGCATACAACGAAAAGCAGACACGAACCCAAAGTAAGTGCAGGAAGTAGCGTTTATTTCTCGCTAGTCAGCCATAACGCGTTTCACCACAAAAGTGGCTTGATCACATGACATGACATGACATACATATATATATATAGCAAGTTGGTAGTTATACATTGAGAGATGAAGTGAGAGAGAGAGAGAGAATATGCGTTGAGTAACTTAGTGATGTGGGTTTATATAGCCATCAAGTAATTCTCCTGACATTTATAAACCATTCATCCTTTAAACGTCACCTGAACCTGAGATAGTAATTACAATTGCTATGGTGAAGTACTGTACTCCTGCCATGGCAAGGGTCCTCTGCCCGCAGTATTTTGAAATGTCTGCTGTCCCTGTGGACATCTCTTGCTTTTCCAGTAACTGCCGTCACAGTAGTTCATAGAAATGCAGTTTATGTTTGACACACAGCTTCATGTACTTAAGGGAGCCACTCATCAAACTTACAGCTTTTTTAATTTTCACAAATAAAATCTCAAAGTGCGATTTTCTTTTTGAAAAGGATCCTTTTGCCATGGAAGCATTATTCCATGGTGTGTGGGTCATTTAAAAGTGTTCACTACACCCTATTGCCATTTTCTTCATGGTCTAATGGGCAAAAAAAACTGGTCATGTGTCCACAAACTGTAAATAGAGTGGATGGACACCTGACCAAAAGTCTGATGTCCCTTACTCCATCAGGCTAATGGAGCAGTTTCTGCCATCTATGCACTGAGGGTCTGCCGAGTCTAAATGAGGCTGGCAGACCTTAAGGTTGGTGGTAAGGGTTCTCTGTCACCATTGCTGTAGAGTTTAATTTTTGCCAACATATAAATCAGGGCCTTTGTCTCTTTAACTGTGTCAGTCAATACTAAATTTATTGTGTAGTTACTTAAAACCATAACAATATAAAACTTTAAAAAGACATGTTATACAAATGATAAAAGGATCAATGGGTTTTGGCAATACCCTCTAGTGTGACTGTCACTTTGTGCCAAAAGATAAAACTCACAGTGTACAGTTGGCCTTGGTTAAGTTTAGGGTAATTTGGCTATATATGATCTTTTATAAATAAACCAGTGTAAAATGTATATGAAAAAAATAGAAATGGTTCAAATCCACTACAAATTAAATTAATTACATAGCAATTATTAAAACTCAATTACAAAGTGATCAGGCTTTACAATGCCTAATGTCCGTAGTGCAGGAACTAAGAGTTATCAATCTGTGGTCATCTCTGTGGTTTGTTGTGTATTTTTAAGTAGGTCCTGCACTACTTAAAAACAATTGCCTATTCTTGCAAGTTCAAACGGAACCATGGTACTACAAATCCAGTTCATCGCATTGTTACTTGTTCTTATGCCATGAAGTAAAAGGAGTGGCTATAATAGTATTCGCAGAGAGTCGAGCAACGTTGGGCAACAGCAAAGTAAGTGTTTAAAAGTTTCAGATTTGTAGCTGCATAGTCTGCACTTGACAATCTTGGAGAGCAGTGTCCAGTTTGGGTTGAAGTTTTTGAGTTGTAATGCCTACACCCTTACTGCCAACATTTGGGTTAGGCAAGCTTTCCCAATTACGTAATTAAGATGGGATTGTGCCTGAAGGCCATCATTGCTGTCATTGTTGTGTGATGCAGCCAGGGCCTTTAGAGGTGGTGTGGACTTGATATTATCCAATGTCTGCGCTCTTCGAGAGGATTTTTATCTGTTTTTTCAATATACTTTTTACTGCAATGTGCGCGAGTGGTGAAGTGTTTAGAACGGTCAAGTCGATTTGAAGAGTAGCTGCTGCCGCCGTTAGATAGGTGGACCAAGGGTTGTTTTTATATTTTTATATATTTTGCAGGAAAAACTTCAGGGTGCTTCTGTGATGCATCAATGATAATACTTTAGAAAGGACCCCATACTAGACCATTCAATGCCCTTCAGGCCAAATTCGAGTCTCACCAGAGGTCCCCTGGTGTAATAGGGCAACTGGAACACTCTTTTGTAGACTTTTAGATGTTGTTTTTCAATAATTTTAGTAAGTTGGCCGTGAAAGGCCTCACTGCCGTAAATTATTGCAGATGGTAATACGGCCATGAGCACTTTTCTGATTGGGCTGAGGTATGACTTTCAAGGGCTGCGTGTAATTGGAAGAGTCTAGTGTTAATTAATGCTGCCTTATCCTTTAAGTGATGCATGTGTGTTGTAGGTGCACATTTTGCTGAGAACCATGTGCTCAGGTATTTATACGATTTGGCTGCTGAGATTTTTAAGGGGCCCAGAGACCAGTTACAGCTTGTTTGTTTTGGTGTCCTGCTGAAAGATAACACCTTTGTTTTGGAGGTGTTTTCTTTCATCTTATTTGCTATGTTGTATGTGTGAAGGGAGTTTAATGCTCTCTGGATTCCTATTTTTGAGTTGTCCAGCAATACAATGTCATCTGTGTACTGCAGTATTGTGATCCTAGTTTTACCTATTTTTGGAGGGATTAGATTGGCCTTGTTAAGTGCCCGGGACATGTCCACCGTGTATAGAGTGAACAACATTGGAGCAAGGTCAGACTCTTGCTTTAGCCCTTGGTTGGTATTGCTCTTCCTGGTTAACGGAGTATCTGACAACTTGACCCTCACCCATGTTGATGAAAATAGTGATATAATGGCGTTGTGCTAGCCACTTGGAAGACCTCTCTCCTGGAGTTTTCTCAGTAGAATACCTCTATCCACCAGGTCGATTGCTGAATGCTTCCAACAAATAAATCAGGGCCTTTGTCTCTTTAACTGTGCTTTTCAGTAAAAATACATGGAGAGTAACTGTGTGATATGAATTTATGTTTCCATCAAGTGGTTCTGGTGACATAAGAAAGCACTAGGCTTTCATCCTCGTGGTTTGTAAATATCACCTGAACCTTATAGGACAATATCAAATGTTACTCTTTACTTATATTTCATATTGCATGATATATTCATTGATTTGGAGCATTTGTACATCATTCTCATTCTCAATTGTAGAATTCATCGTTTGCAGATATGACTGCCAAAGTATCGAGGAATTTGTGTGATATATTTTAAAATGAGTTTTCAAATAACAATGTGCAATACTATAGTTCACATTTTTAATGAAAAGCAGCATTGGAAAGAAATTAATAGCTTGTGTGCCAACGTGTTTTTATTTTGTATAGTACATTGACATTATAGAGTATGTTTAAGAAGATTGAAAATGGGACAATAGATCACATTGCGGGCTAATGAATTTAACTGCTTTGTCAATTATGGGGAATAATTCACAGTGAATAGCTCTTGTCTATTTCCAAAATTCAATAGAAAGCTTACCCATGTAATGCATACATGTAATGTGCTATTTTTTACCTTTGCTGAGAGTAGCTTAACTCTCATAATGGTCATAATGGTCCTCCCATCCATAAGCTTCGGTAATAAATAGTATATGACACTCTACACATCTGGATATATGGTTTGTGTCATAGCATTTTTTCATGTATACTTGTTTTAGAAAAGCTATTTTACCTAGGGTCCTATGCTGGAAGGTAATATGACATTCAAGAGACCCCATGACTAATTGTT
The DNA here is from genome assembly GCF_964261635.1 of Lissotriton helveticus. Taxonomy (NCBI): domain Eukaryota; kingdom Metazoa; phylum Chordata; class Amphibia; order Caudata; family Salamandridae; genus Lissotriton; species Lissotriton helveticus. Next base: position 1,069,699,343 of record NC_136067.1, on the reverse strand, counting down.
CCATGTGTAAAGTTTTTGTAACAAGCAATCTATGGGGCAGTGAACATTGTTTTTCTCCTATTTAATTCACTCTACTATTATAATAAGATAATACATTGGAATTTAGCCCTTGCACATAAGTAATGCACATATGAATGCACATTTATTTGTATAGCTGTTATAAACAAAATGTTATCTTCCGTATACACAACAGACAAGTTTTGGTAAATGCTTTTATCAATGTTGGTGGCCATTTTACCCCTCTTCATAAATCCAGTTGTATATTGGTTGCATTTCATTCATCAACATCAATAATGGACGTTCAGATTTGATTTGAAAGCTCCACCATAAGCGCCATCTTGAAAACATGTTGTTCACAATAAACAACCTAAAGAACTTCCTCCTTGTAAATAGATATACATAATCTAAATTGCACATGATCTAACTTATACTAACAGAAAATTGTTTGACCTATAGATATAGATCAATACCTACTGCGTGATTACGATAATACTGTTAACCTTCAGTTAAGACTTCACTGATATCATGCCCTGAATGGGCTAAATTCTCTCACCCAACAGATTTCTGTAGCATATCTAATCAATAAAAGCATGCCCTGTATGGGCTTAAATCACATATAACCTACTATATTCCAACAGTACGTTTCCAGGTGTGCTGCTAACATGGGTAAAGTGACAAAACAAAACAATCAAATGAGATGGACATCCTACTACTATTATAACAATTAGACATTCTAAATAGTGTTCTTCATACTCACAGGTATACCTCCAACTCATCTCCACTATTCAATCCACTAGGTGTCTTTATCTGCATATATATTATGTATCTAGACTCTGGTCTACAGAGATTTAGTTCTCTGTCCCCACCTCTTACATCTCAGGCACGTAATCCAGACAAAAAAGTAAGTACATTCCTGTTACTTTTATGGTGTGATTTAAAATACCTCGCTACCGGATTGTATGCATCTCTGTTGGTTATCGCTCTTAGATGTTCAAGAATAAGAATTTTTGTAGGATGGATAGTACTTCCCACTTACCTCAGTTGTCATGGGCATAGCAGACAACAGACTATATAGGTTGTATTGCAATTCATGGATTTCATAATCTTTTTAGGTTCAGCAAAACCAGGGACTTCATATGTAAGTACCTTACTGTTGGCACAGGCTTTGCACTTTCCACAAGTGAGGAAGGCCTGAAATTGTTTGAATAATGTTCTTGATTGTTCTTGGGGTAAGTGGCTTTCCACTAGCTCACCTATAATAGATCTTGGTTTTCTAAATATAAATAGGGGATGATCTGGGAGATCATTACCAATAACAGAGTCTGACTTAAGAATCCACCAATTAATCTGAAGGATTCTTCTTAAATTGTTAGCCGCACTAGAGAAATTTGTAATAATTAAAAACTATTCTGTTCTGCCTTATCTTTTCTTTTGGATCCTCCTAAAGTAGATCTCCCCCTTGTTTTTGTTTGACTCTTCTCTTCCCTCTATTCAGTACAGCCCTCTGGTATCCCGTTACCTCATGTCTCTTTATGCCTTCATCTGCTGCTTTTTGAAAGTCTATATCCCTTGTACTATTCTTTTTAATATGTAATAGTTATCCATATGGAATGCTGTATACCAATTTAGTGAGATGACTACTAGTGGCATGCAGTACTGAGTTTCAGTGTTGGCTTTCTGTACAGAACTGTGCAAATTTTGTTGTCACTGATGAACAACTGTAGGTGAAACAAATTGACCTGTGTAGAACTTCTCTTACCTGTGAACCTTAAATTGATTTAATTATTGTTCAGGGATGCTATGCAAGCATTTTCTAATTCCTCAGTTTCTCACCATATGATAATTAAATCATCCCTATATCAACTCCAAATTACTATCTTCTCAACCCATACATCATCGGTATCTGACTAGGCCATCCACCTATCCCACCAACCCATGAACAGGTTTGTGCAGCTGGGGGAGAAGCAGGTGCCCATGGCTGTACCTTGTATTTGTTTATACCGTTGATCTTGAAAAATAAAGCTATTATTGTGCAGGCAGAAATTAACAAACTTGATCAACATATCATTATGTTCCATAAATTTAAATGGGCGTCCATTGAGGAAATATTTCACAGCCTCCCAGCTTTGTGGGCTAAGCTGGTACATAGCCTGGAAACATCCAACACTATCATCAGGAAGTCTGATTCCCAAGAAATGCATTGAATCTGTTTTAAGAAATCATTTGTGTCCCTGATGTAAAGGTCAATTGCGACAGAAAGGGAAACCGAAAATCATCAACATAGGTGGACATGTTTTCAGTCAGACTTCCTATAGATAAGATGATGAGGCATCCTGGTGGATGGGTCCTATTTTTATGGACTTTGGGTATGTGATAGAAAGTTGGTATTCGCTGATGGGAATTTGCGAGAAACTGATATTCTTCCATCAATAGCATCCTTCTGCAATGCCATTTTTGGATCAAAGTCTGAAATTGCTTGATACTAATAGTGTATTCTATTATTGTATTTGGTGCATAACTAGTTTAATCTCTGAATTGTCTGAGTGATTCTCTACAGTAGTTTTCTCTTGTCTGCATCACAATATTTCCTCTTGTATCTGAAGGTTTATACACAATAGTTTGATCTTTATGTAAGTCCTTCAAAGCTTTCCTCTGTTGATAAGTGATATTCATTTTGTTGTCATCTCTACACCCTTTCATGCGTAGAGCATTTAAATCTTTATTGACAACTCTTTACAAACACATCTATTGTGTCTGTAGGCATCTGAGGTAAAAACTTAGATGTAGGTTTAAAGGGGCTGGGCGGCCCAATTTGTGTAATTCCTGGATGTTCAACTCTGTTCATATTATCACGAAGATCATCCATTTGTGAAGTTTTCCCAAGATGTAATTCTTATAGTAGTGCTAGTGTCTCTAATTTATTCACTGTTAGAATATCCATATGGTTCCCTACTTCCTACATCCTCCTGGACTCTTTTCCGTTTTCTGGGACCTTTTAATTTTAAAAATGTATATAGCTTCAACTTCCTCAAAACTTTTAATAGATCAATTCTAGTTTGTGCATATTAAAATCTGTTAGTAGAGCAGAAAGTAAATCCTAACTTCAACAATGATTCTTATATATTCGTTAGTTTTTTGGAAGTCGAATTGGTAATCGTTAAGTTTCCAGTTTTTATCTGTGTTTGGTCCCCCGTTTGCTTCGGGTGGTGAGTGTTGGAGCGATGTTTCTATCGCTTTCACTAGCCCCTTCTCGTTGTCCTGGTGGTTTACATTTGCCACCACGAAGACAGGTTTGCCTGATGAGGCACAGTTCCTCTTCAAAAGGGGTCTGTATTAATTTGGAGGGCCCAGCCACACTCCTACCTTGTCTGATTCTTCAGTATCGCTTACCCAAGATTCAAGATTTCCTTGTGTTCCAGTATGCTGTGGTTCTTATTATATTTCAGTTCTATTCTTCGTGCATCGTATTTCTTTGAGAACATCACCACTCTTCCCTGCTCGTAATCTCTTGTGTGCCCATCAAACTTTCTTTGTTTTGCTGTTTCATTTTTTGTTCATAGTTGGTCAAACATTGTTTTTTTGCTTTTTGCAGCTCTTCTTGTTTCCCTGTGTCAGTGCAGGCTACAATTTCTTTTTAAATTTCACTGAATGCATTTTCGCAATCACTCCATGCAAATTTGACCAAGATTCTGAGCATTCCCTTAGATGAATTAGCTGTATGCTTTGCCCATTCCTCTAACAATCTGGGGTCTGAATTTTCATATGCTGGGACTGTACACATATAAATAGGAAATAGGGTTTTTGGTTCAAAGAGATGAGACACCTACTTGATTAGAAGCCACAATCCCTGTCAGGGTGGACCACAAATGTCACTTAATTAACTTATTTTGAACCATCTAGTAGCTTGGCACAAAAGCAGTCATTTTTAAATTAGAGGCAATGTGTAAATAATTTATGCAGCACTTAAACAGCAATAAAGTGAAAACATAACCTAAAGTGCAATTCCATACACATTTAGAAAAATAGAGTAGCACGCAATACATTATTTGACAGCAAAATGACAATAATGTATTTAGTAGAACTGGAGTAATGAATACGTTTTTTTTTTAAACTACCTCCTAAATGAACAAAGTGCCAACCACAGACATCTAGTTGTATGAGACCTGGGGCAAAGTCGAATGTTATGGCCAACTGCAATGGGGATTCACATAAATGGGGTGACTTAGGCTTGGTCTTCATTTACCTTTTTGACTTAGAAGAAATTTTGACAAATAATGTCTAAGAAGGTAAATTTCAGCTGGATAAGGCAGCCGGCGGTGTCTAAAGAGGAGGAGAAGAAGGAGGAGGTGTCGTCGTTGCCGAGCTGCTGGATGAAGTCACAGTGAAGATTTCTAAGTAGATACTCAGGGGTATATTTATTAGGATTTTCCGCTGTGTCTTTGTGTCACAAAGTGATGCAAATTGACATAGTTCACTTTCAATTGCAACAAGAAAATCACTTGAAAGTAATGCATAGCGCTGCCTTCCATTACTTAGAGCCAAGGTGACGTTCCATGGGTGGTGCATGGGTGTTCCCATGCAACCACATAACATTTTTATACTTTATAACATTTCTATACTTAAAAAGTAGACATTTTTATACTATATAACATTTATATACTTAAAAAGTAGACATGTTTTGTTTCAAAAACAGCACCCATTTGAAATAAGTGTTAACACAAGGAAATGCTTTTTTTTCTCCTATCATTTCTGACTTTGCATGTGGACTACACTGTACATCACACATACAAAGTGGGAAAAGTTTTAAAGTTAGTCTAAGCATAGTATTTTGTACTGGAAGCGCATTCTTCCAGTTCAAAACCTATACTAGACTATTGCAGACATCTTTGGTAAAAAGGTGTGTGCATGGTGCACAGCAGCAAATAGCACCAGTGTGAGGGAGAGGGGAGGAGAGTGCAATATTTCTGTAAATATGGCATTCTCCTGTGCTCTCTTGTTCTCCTGCAACACAGTGCAGCATTTTTACCTGATGTGCTGCATTGCATCAGATTTGACTAAATGTGGGCCTTAGACTTCTTTAGAAGTCAAAAATCTCCAATTGAATAAATCTGCAAGCTGTAGCAGAGAAGGGCTCAATGGGGCCGAATTCTGCTTCAGCGAGGAGCAGCTGAACAGGATTTGCTTCTGTGGAGAAGAACATGGCAGGAGCTACCACGGGGATGAAATCCACTTTAGTCCTGAGGTCCTCAGGATACATGTGGATCTCATCGCCCCACTAATGTTTGAAGAGTGGTATAAAAAAGGGGCGTGACCTTGGACCACCTCTCTGCAAAGCAGCTCTGTGACACATACTGAAGGTACCTGGTGGGCTAGTTGGCTCCTAAGGACCCTTAAGGATCATGGGCAATTAATCCCCAACCCAAAACATGCCAGGAGGTGTGTTTGCAGTGTGCTGTAGTGAGGGGGCCGGGCCTTCGGCGAGATGCTGGTTTTTCTTTTCTTTTTTTTTCCTTAGAAGGGGGGCCGTGTGGACCCCTTCTCATAATATTTTGTGGGCCCTGGGGACACCGTCCCCCAGGTCATTTGACATATTTTATGTTAAAAAGAAAAACGGTCCCCCTCCAGAGGCCAATTCCTCCCCCAGGGACTCCATCTCCCGCGGCATGACCATAGGTTTATGTAGATTTATTTATTTTTCTCCCTGGCATGACTAGAGGTTTATGTATATTTATTTATTTTTCATCAGTGATGTCACTGACCATGTCATGAATGATGTAATATGTGGCGTCATCAGCAGTGCATTAAATCAATCAATCAATCATAGCATTTGTAAAGCGGACTACATACCCGTGAGGGTCTCAAAGCGTTAAAAAAGGTGGGGGGAGTGCTGCTACTGTTCGAAGAGCCAGGTCTTGAGGAGTCTTCTGAAGGTCAGTAGGTCTTGGGTCTGCCGTAGGGGGATGGGGAGGGTGTTCCATGTCTTGGCGGCGAGGTGGGAGAAAGATCTGCCGCCGGTGGTCACTCTTCGGATGCGGGGGATGGTGGTGAGGGCGCAGTCTGCGGAGTGGAGCTGGCGGGTGGGGGTGTAGAAGCTGAGACGGCTGTTGAGGTACGCTGGTCCGGAGTTGTGGAGTGCCTTGTGTGCGTGGGTGAGGAGCTTGAAGGTTATCCTCTTGTTGGCCAGGAGCCAGTGCAGGTCTCTCAAGTGGGGTGTGATGTGGCTATGGCAAGGGATGTCGAGGATCAGGCATGCTGAGGCATTCTGGATGTGTTGAAGCTGTTTCAGGAGTATGGCTGAGGCTCCTGCATAGAGGGCGTTTCCATAGTCCAGTCTGCTGCTGACGAGGGCCTGGGTGATCGTCCTTCTCCTTTCAGTGGGGATCCACTTGTAGATCCTGCGGAGCATGCGGATGGTGTTGAAGCGGGAGGAAGAGACAGCGTTGACCTGCTTCGTCATTGAGAGGGTCGAGTCAAGGATGACCCCTAAGTTACGTGCTTGGTCGGTAGGTTTTGGAGCTGTTCCTAGTGCAGTCGGCCACCAGGATTCATCCCAGGCTGAGGGGGTGGATCCGAGGATGAGGACCTCCGTCTTGTCCGAGTTCAGCTTCAGTTGGCTGTTCCTCATCCATTCAGTGACGGCCTTCATTCCTTTGCGGAGGTTGGTTTTGGCGGTGCGGGGGTCCTTGGTGAGGGAGAGAATGAGCTGGGTGTCATCGGCGTAGGAGATGAGGTTGAGGTTGTGCAGTCGGATGATGTGGGCAAGTGGTGCCATGTAGATGTTGAACAGCGTTGGGCTGACAGATGAGCCCTGGGGTACGCCGCAGATGATCTCGGTGGCTTCGGAGCAGAAGGGGAGAGGCAGACGCTCTGAATTCTGCCGGAGAAGAAGGAGATGGTTCAGTCCAGGGCCTTCTCTTGGATTCCGGCATCATAGAGGCGTGTTCGTAGTGTGCGGTGGCAGACCATGTCAAAGGCGGCTTATAGGTCCAGGAGGATGAGGGCCGCGGTTTCTCCTTTGTATAGCAGGGTCCTGATGTCTTCGGTGGCGGCGATGAGGGCAGTTTTGGTGCTGTGGTTGCTGTGGAACCCGGACTGTGACGGGTCTAGGATGCTGTTCTCCTCAGGGAATCTGGTCAGTTGTTTGTTGATGGCCTTCTCGATGACCTTTGCCGGGAGCGGGAGCAGGCAGATGGGTAGGAAGTTCTTGAGGTCTTTGGGGTCCGCCTTGGGTTTCTTGAGTAAGGCATGGTTCTCGGCGTGCTTCCAGGTCTCTGGGAAGGTCGCTGTCTCAAAGGAAATGTTGGTGGCTTTCCAGAGATGGGGTGCGATGGTGGTACTGGCTTTGTTGAAGACGTGGTGAGGGCATGGGTCTGACGCGGATCCGGAGTGGACGGTGTTCATTATCTTGATGGTGTCGTCGTCGTTGATGTTGGTCCAGGAGAGCAGGCGGTTGGTGCGATGGTGGTCGTGGGGGCGGGGGTCTCATTGGTTGCGGCTTTGAGGCTGTCGTGGATGTCTGCTATCTTGCTGTGGAGGAAGGTGGCCAGCGAGTCGCACAGGTCTTGTGAAGGTGGGATGTCATTGGTGTTGGAGCTGGGGTTGGAGAGTTCCTTCACAATGTTGAAGAGCTCTTTGCAGTTGTTGGCGTTGTTGTTTAGGCGGTTTTTTAAGGAGGCCCTTTTGGCTGATCTGATGAGGTGGTGGCGTCTGCGGGTGGCATTCTTGTGGGCTGCGTAGCATTCTGGTGTTCGTTCACGGATCCAGTTCTTCTCCTGCTTTTGGCAGGTTTGCTTGGAGGCCTGGAGGTCTTCGGTGACCCAGCTGACTTTCTTTCTGGTGTGGCTGTTGGAGGGTTTCTTGAGCGGGGCGAGGGTGTTGGCGCAGTCGTCAATCCGCTATCCAATGTTGTGGGCGTCGTCCTCGGGGTCGGTCAGGTCTGTGGGTGGGCTTCGGGTAAGGGTGGTGAATAGCTGGTCTTAGGTGACTTTGCTCCAGCCGTGTGGTGGCGCCTGTTGGATGCAGTGGTGAAGAGGATGCACCGGTGGTCGGTCCAGTGGAGCTCGGTGGTGTGATTGAAGGAGACGTGGGAGCTTGCAGAGAAGATGGAGTGGAGCCTGTGGCCGGTGGAGTGGGTGGATGTTGTGACAAGTTGTCTAAGTCTGAGGTTGGCGAGGTTGGCGATCAGGGTGAAAGAGTTGGCGTTGTTGTTGTTCTCGAGGTGAAAGTTCAGGTCCCCGAGGAGGATGTAGTCCGTGGAGGCGAGGGCTTGTGTACTGACGAAGTTGGCAATGGAGTTGTTGAACTGTGGTCGGGGTCCAGGTGGTCTGTAGATGAGGGTTTCTCTGAGGGTGGTGTTAGGGTTGGTGTGGATCTGGAAGTGCAGATGTTCGTCGGTGCTGAGGGTGTCATCAGTGATAGTCGAGACTTTGAGGGTGTTCCTGTTGACGATGGCGATTCCTCCTCCGACTCCATTTGTGCGGTCCTTGCTGGTGATCTTATAGCCTTCTGAGATGGCTATGGTGATGATGGGTGCCGAGGAGGGGTTCAGCCAGGTCTCCATCAGGAAGGCGACGTCTGGGGTGTTGGTAGCTTGGCACGAGCAGATAGGCTTATCAAAGGCAATGTGTAAAGTATTTGGTACAACACTCACAGTAACACAGTGAAAACACCACAAATGGACTCCACACCAGTTTAGAAAAATAAAGTATCTTTATCTAAACTACACAAGACCAAAACAACAAAAATTCAAAATACACAGTTCAAGATTATGATTTTGAAAGAGTTCTAGGGTTTGCGTCAAAATAACCACAGTTTAGCCCAAAGTACCTGTAGATGCGACAAAAGTTCCAAAATGGAAGCTGCAGCGGTGAAAAACAAGCAATGCGTCACTCCTGAGACCCTGGGGTGATGCGACAGCCCCGCTGGACGCAGGCGGCATGTTGCGATGAATCCGGTCTGTATGGGGAGGAATGCGATACCTTGTATGGATTCCGGTGCGCAGGCTCGGTAGGAAGCGTCTCGCACAGGCACGATGCGACGATCTTCGGGACGGCGATGATCTCAGGTGCGGCGGCGATGCACGGCGCAGCGACGATCTTCTCCTCTCGCGGCCCCTCGATGCGATGGCTCTGCGACGATGTTCGCTGCGACGTGATGCACACAAGCAAGCGGTGCGACAATCTCACCCAGCGAGGACAGGCTCTGAGATGATACTCGCAGCGACAGGAATCTTCCCGCACCGGGGCAATACGCTCTGCAAGCGAACGATGCGTCAGTTCTTGCAGCGGCAACAGGCGCTGAGACGATCTTCGCAACAACGGGAATTTTCTCGCACTGTCGATGATGCGCTCCGCAAGCGAGCGATGCATGAAAATTGCAGATTTTCTTCTTTTATTCTTGTCCAGCTCCCTAAACAACAGGCTCAAATTCCAGGGGCCCCTCAATTGGATCAAGTACTCTAGGAAGGGCATAACTCATACAGCAGAGTTCGGGGGGAAGCTGGGGGTGACGTTCTTTTATTCCTAGGAATTCTTAACAGGAGGCCAGCTCTTCTCAGGCCCTTGGAGATCTCTTCAAGCAAGGGGTCAGAGCAACAGCAAAGTCCTTCCCCTCTCCTTGGCAGCAAAGCAACTGCAGGTCAGCTCACAAACACACAGCAGGACAGTCCTTCCTCTTCAGTCATCCTGCTTTTCTCCTTGGCGGAGGTTCCTTCTTGATTCCAGGATGATCTAACTTTCTATAGGCTGGGTAGCTAGAGAGGACATGGCTTAGTCAGAACCAGTTCTGGTCAGTCCTGGAGCACTTTGTTTTCCTGACTTCTCCTTTCCTTTCAGAGAGAGGGGCAGGGTTGTCAGCGGCCCAGCAGGAGGCAGAGCCAGCATTGTTGAAGGCAGGCACAGCCCTATTCAGGCCCAGGTGCTATCACCTCCCACCACTCAAGATGCAGATGCAGCTATTCAGCCTAGGGCTGACTCATCCAGCCTCCTGGGGGCTTCCCAGCCCCTGTCACTCACAAACCAGACAGCCAATTCACTAAAAGGCCAAGGCACACAGAAAGGTCAGACAAGAGAACAGCCACTTTCTAAAAGTGATGTTCTCAAACACAGGATTTAAAAAACATCCTTCCTAAAAGATAGGTTGTTAAAGTCTGAGTTTAGGGATTCCAGACTTTAATTTTCTATATTGCTCCTATGGGGAGATATGCAGGTAAACAGTATACACAGCATTCCCTAATGTAGCCTATGGGCAAGATAGCCCTCTCAATTGTGAAAAACGAAATTGGCAGCTATTCACTATCAGGGCATGTCACCTACATCAGGACATACCATACCTTTGACATACACTGCACCCTGCCCATGGAGGTACCTAGGGCTTTCCTTAGGGGTGTCCATTGTGTACCAAAAGGGAAGGGTGAGGCCTGGCCAGTGTGGACACTGGTCAGGTCAGTATGGCAGTTAGCAACTGCATACAGGCACTGCGGTGGCAGGCCTGAGACACCATTTTAGGGCTACTCATGTGGGTGGCACAATCAGTGCTACAGGCCCACTAGTAGCATTTGAATCACCAGCCCTGGCACACTAAGTGCAATTTACTAGGGACTTCCTGGTAACATAAATATGCCAATCATGGATAACCAATCACAATAACAATTTACTCAGGGAGCACTTGCACTTTGACACTGATCAGCTGTGGCAAAGTGCCCAAAGCATCTAAGCCAGGACAGTGTAAAAAATACAGGGGGTAGAGGCAAAAGGTCAGTGGAAACCACGCCAAGGATGCTAGGTCTAACAGTTGGGTTATAGGGTGACTCTAAAACGCGCCCTTGAGCGTAGACTCACAGACTTTGAGGTTTGTGATATAATCATAATGATATATCAGGACTACAAATCCCAGAAAATCTATTTGTGGTCACGCGGGCGGAAAGGCAAATCCCAAACAAATAGTCATAAATATCGTAACAACTTTTAATTATTTACAACTAGGCCATAAATAACTCTAACAACTAGGTCTGATATAGTTATTTTTAAATTTAAAAAAAGTGAAGACTCACAGACTTAGAGTTTCGTGATATTATCACAATAAAATATCGGGACTACAATTCCCAGAAAACCTACTTGTGGTTACGCGGGCAGAAAGGCGTTTCCCAAACAAATAGTCCTCCCGCACAACGTTCGGTGCCTCCCCAGTTAGCGCAGAAGAACGCCGGGAGACACCGACGGAGAGGTAAGGAAGGGCTCTGCTCGTTTGCTAGCTGACATTAGCGATTCCCTGCCTGATTCGATTTACAACAAGCGCCACTAGAGCTCCAACTTATGCTAGCGGCATAATGCTAGACCCTTTTTCAAAATGGTCCACGATAAGCGGCTGTTCCAGCGAATTTCATCTTTTTTCAGTGAGCCGCCCTTTGTAAGCATCATTCTGTTTACAGATACTTTTGCCTCCTGCTTATTGAAATGATGCACAACTCTTTTGACAGACTCTGGCATTAGTATCTATCTGCCCATCGAGAATAGTCCTATGAAGTTTTGATTTTTGATTTTAAATTACAAATAGACTAAAGACCATGTACCTTCGTCATCGCGTGTACAGCTGTGTCGGTCTGATTAATATGTCGATCAAACCCCACGCTGTTACCGCTATCTAGCGGTCTTACATACCTAAAACAGAAAAATCCCCAATGAGCACTCTTCTGACTTTTTGGTCATATTTTCGGGATAAAATTAACAGCGGAATACTTACAGATAACTTTCTTTTTAAACAGAGCGGTGCTCCTCAGTACCTGAGCTGCAGCCAGGTGAGGTGAGGCACTATTCCCACAAATACAGGGTGAGTGGCGTAACATTGATATGGATAAATCTTTGTAATGATATAAACTACATATGAGTTTAGTATTTTAATTTAAGTTTTTGTCTCCTTTCATCCTTTTTCCCATTTGACATTTCCGTATCCAAGATTGTGGTGAAGTATTCAACCTGAAACTCAGGTGATATTATTCCCTTTTACTTTTCACTTATTGAATAGCAGTAGCAATACTTAGGTACTAATGAATGCATTGGCACTATCCATCTATGCGGAAACATGTTGACCATCATTTGCTAAACAGATATTTTGTCAAATCTGTTGCTTTCAAGTGTTTTTACCTTTGGGGAGCTGAGAGAAATCATTAAAATTACACTTCCACTCAGTCTTATCCAATTTTGGATTATCACTATTCACACTTTGCACTGCTTTTTTCAGTTGTCTTTCTACACTTACTCTTTAATCTGCACTGTCAAACTCGCAGACACAAGAGTCTTCTGGCTCTCGCAGTCTTTTTCAAATCTTTGTGACTGCGATTGCACTAACTCCTGGGTAAGGAGAACCCACATGATAAAAAAGGGGCAGTACAGATCGACAACTGATGGGAACATTTTCACCTACCCTTGGTTTGGTCCTCCCAGTCATCACGTGCTTTTTGATTAAAACATACCACGCGGTGTTATTTATAATACACAAAAATCTTTTGAGTTTTGTCATGGGTCTTTAATAATTGGAGCTCCTTCCTTTTCCTTTTTTCTTTCATTGTCTGACTCCTAGATACTCTTTGTGTATAGTTGTTATAAGTAGGGGCGTGTATCTAGTCATGAGTCTTTAAACCAGCCCTCGGACCCCCTTCTATGTAGTGTGTATTGTAGAAAGAATTATCATCCCATTCTCAACCTGATGAAAACTGCCAATATCGCCAGTTTTCCAGCGATAACTTCCGCAAACAACATTGCCACAAATGAGGGCGACAACTAACGCTAATGATATGCAGAGTAGGTGTTCCCGTGCAAAAAAACACAAAAACACCACTTCCCGATATTTCCAACGACCAGCCACTTATGCGATGCAATCCAAAAACAGTCGATAAGCCGCGTTAGCAGTAAGAATTTAACATCTGCCTTTTACTGGTGTAAAGCAGGACGACTAACTACAGTATGAAAGGGAGCCCAGCCCAGAGACACATCTGAAGACCAACACATGTCATAGAGCTACTGATCATGCAGCTCCGACACCCAAGAAGGCCACAACATTCACCGCCACCACCTTCAGGACCTCCCCTCAGACCAACCCCCCCCCTCTACCACCGAGGCAGCGCAGAACAGAAGAGCGGAACATCCCAAAACGGCATGGCCCCTCAGCCACACAATAGCTGAATGTTGGGAGAGGTGGGAACCAAGTATGTGTGAAGGAGGCAAGTCACCCATCAATAACAATGCACACAATGCCAAGTGTAGCGGTGATGTGCTGGACAGACCTCACAATGCAGAGCACAGACCTCTCCATGTGGATATATACTGCTGGTGCTTGTAGTGTTGTTGACAGTGGAAGGAACCATGTTACCTCAAGCAGTGGGGAAGATCTCGGTCATGTAGCTGTGTCGCCCCCCCCCCTGTAAGTGGAAGCGGACTGGGCTGGTCCAACGTATGCCACTCCAGCGTAGGAGTGTGAATAAATAGGTCAGGGTTCTGGGCGTGGTTCACTTCTGAGCAGGCTAATGTGTCTGGCAGAGCGTCGCCCCTCACCCTGCACGAGGCCACCACTGTGACCGCCTGCCTCCTCGACACAGGCCCACTGCAAACCCAGCAGCACAGCACCGCAAAGTTATGTCTGTACAGACTACTCCCGCCGGGACGACGCATCAGCGCTGGCTGCACACATGCTGCGTGCTTCAGGTGCCACTAACTCTGTGCAGCTCAAGTCAACATCACGTGGCTGTGCGCCCTTGCTGACCACTGCCTCCGGCCTACATTGCGGTCATCAAGGCTTGCAATTAAAATTGAGTATTGATTCATTAATTGCAGAGTCCAGTTAGCAACAGGCATTGCTCCCAGTGCGGCCCGGCAGGACCAAGCATCATCGCTGGCTGTGCACGGGCTGAGTGCTTCAGGTGCCACTAACTCAGTGCACCACAAGTCACCACCATGTGGCCTTATTGAGGCAGAATTCATTCATTAGACAAAAGACATTGCTCCTAGTGCGGCTCGCCCAGACTACGCATCCTTGCAGACTACGGACATGCTGAGTGCTTTAGGTGCCACTAACTCTGTTCAGTTCAACTGAATGCCACATGCCTGTGGGCCCTTACTGACAGCTGCCTCCGGCCTACACTGTGGTCAGCAGGGCTCACAATTCAAATTCAGTGTTGATTCATTAATTTCAGAGTCCAATAGGCAAATAACTATAACGTCCCTGAAACCTACATATTTCGACAATGTATTCCATACATCATCTTTTTTTCCATACGCCTACACTGCGGACAGTAGGGCTCACAATTTGAATTCAGCCTCGCTCTATTAATTGCACAGTGAATTGTACTCTAAGTTCTCAGATTTTTCAAGAGGAAGTGACAAAAAGCATTCCTTGATGTCTGTGCTGACTACTGTCTTCGATCTACACTGCGGACAGCAGGGATCACAATTCAAATTGAGTCATGATTGCAGATGACACAGTCCAGTAGGCAACAGACAGTGCTCTCAGTGCAGCCCGCCTGCACCACGCATCATCACTGGCTGCCCACACGCTGAATGCTTCTGATGCCACTAACTCAGTGCACCACAAGTCAATGCCACATGGCCTTATTGAAACAACAAGAGGGGGTGGGCCCAAAGGACCGGAACCAGGAAGGACCCCTTTAAACTAACAACAACAATAACCTAGGTTCCTGTGTCACTTAGACTCCATTCATTTTAAGGAGAGAAAACCACACTATTTTCTGTTGGTGGTTGGGTTATTTATTTAACCCGAATTTTTAATTCATTCATATATAGTAAAAGGGGGCAAATGTTCTCCACAGATTTGCACACAGAATTTACCAACAAACATTTACAAATACATACATTACTTCATACATTTAACAATATTCAGTAAAATAAATCAATTCACAAATTTTTACGCACAATATTCACAATTACTGTCAATAATACAATGTGGACCAATAGAATATTTTTCGCCAGACAAATCAATTGCACTGCAAGTCTGCGTAAGTTTAAACAATATTCTCATCTCTTGTTTGTATTGTTTGTATCTTATTCATTCTTCAAGATATTCTTACAATCGATAAACATATTCATAGTACAACTCAGCGGTATTCTCGCTGTGCCTAATACAACTCAGCGGTATTCTCGCTGTGCCGACGCGTTTCGAGACACACTTCTGCCTTAGTGTGCTCTCATCAGGGCATCTTACTTATCCACATTTGGGTGAATCTATAATTACAAAAAATAATAAAACACCTGTCACTTGTCTGTGATATTTACATGATTTAAACAGCTTATGCCAATGGCTGTGTGGAACTACCTACCTGCCAATATGGTAAAGCGTTATTTAGCTGAGGTTTCTAGACCGCTGTGTCCGGTTAGTATAAGCAATGAGCCTGTGAAGAATAAGAGGAAGTTTTTGGTATTTTGTTCTGCTTCCTTGCGTTTAGGCTAGACACGTCAACCATTGTCTGTAACATACCTTTCTTTTAATTATGCCAGACTCAGATCAAACTCCTTTGTTCTTACTCCTCGTTGTTTCCTAATAAAGGACAACAAGAGGGAAAGGGTATAGAGGGGGGGAAAGGGAGAGAGGGCACCAGTATGCTTAGTTTTGGACCCAATGTTAGACTTCAATTAGAGTAGCATTGCATAAAGCAAACATCCTACCTTGTGGCGTATGTTTTTCCTCTTCCGCCTATTACAGTGGGACTCGAAAAGTCGTGCGGCTTCTTTTTCAATTTCCTAAAACAAAGACATGATGGGCGGTCTAACTATCATATTCCGCGCCATATTTGGGCATTAACTTTACTTCAGCTCACGTCTATGTCACTTACAGCAGCTCCCTTCCTAAAGCAAGCTGCTGGGTCTGTGGAGCACCGGTAATAAAAGGCCCAGAACCTTTTCTGCAAGATATTCCCAGCCCCACAGCTGGATCATTAACATACTGTGAATAGAATCTATGAAATTCTGTAAATGTAAGTGGAGTGGGCAGAGCTGGCGTACGCCAGTCAGGGGTGCAACTAGAGCCAAATTTCGGGGATGGCTGATAAAAATTTTGGGGGAGGGGGCTAATTCTTCCAGTCATAGGCCAAGTGGAGATGCAGGGGCTCTTAGAAGGGGTGAAAAACAACAAAGCCTCATTTACAAGTAAATGGTCTTTTAAAGACCTGTGAAGTACTCAGGTGCCGCGCTGAGAGCCGTGCACTCAGGGCATTCATACTAGGGGGCCCACACTGAGAGCCACGCACCCAGCACCCATCTCGGCAGAGATGTAGTAGATTCTGTGATTAACCCTCAGGTTCACCTGCATTATAATTCAGTGCGCAGATCGCATTCTTGGCGTTAAGGATACTTTCTCACTCTTGTAGAGCCCTTCTTGGCCACAACCTGCTGCCTTGCTCCCCTGAGGTTTTTTGAGTTCTGTATCAGAGATTAAGTTCAAAGGAAAGACTTTCAACTGGGGCAAACCTGATTTCTGTAGCCAATCCATGGTCTATTGCAGTCTACCTCAAATCTTGCCTAGGTCCTGGTCAAGAGCAACCTGATGAATGCAGGTGGCCCATAATGCTTTTTGGCACTATTTTTAAATGTAAAAATTAAAAATTCATATCTCCAGTTGTAGTTTTCTCCATTAAATTATTTTACATTTGTATAAATTGCAGTCTGTTTACCTGCTTTCATATGGCTACATTCTTTACACTTTTTCTTAAATTAAATCTGTTTGCACTGTGCCATAGCCACCAGGGATTGAGCTGAGTTTACATTCCTAACACTTTTACTGGACCTAACAAGAATAGTGATATTATTACTTGTGATGGACTACAATCCACCTAAAAAATGTATCAACTTTCTCGTAATTTATTTTGTCTTTGTTTATTTTTATTGCACATGCGCAGTATGCAACTAACAAATATCACTTGAGATGCGGTCAGCCACGACAACTAGTAACCTTTTTAGACTTAACTGTGCATTTGTTGTGGTGTGATGACATTAATCAGGGATTGGCTTTAAAATGTAAATGAAAAATTATATTTTGAGCATTTGTTTTTTATTTCCTCTCTGTGTTGTGCATATGTGTATTTGGTTCGGAAAAATATTTATGAAAGGGGGTTAAGTACAATGATAATTTCTGTTCCTGGAATTCTAATGAATGCACGTAGGTTGCTCCTTAGGGAATGAGCATTAACAGGGTCTAGTTGGTAATGACCGCAAGCTCTTTATAAGTTTTTTCTCTAGAATATAGTTTTAAAGGAGTTGCTCAATCCATCATCAATCAAACACCAGCTCTGGCATTGATAATTGTTTTCTTCAAGTGTATTGTGTGATATTGCTTAATTTCATATTTTAGAGTATTATTATTTTAGAATGTAGACAATACTAGTTATGGAAAATTACCAGAAGTAGAACACAACGTAGAAATATCCAGAATAATCAACCTTAAGGCATTGCAGGTGTTACTTCCTCCCATTCATTCGTTGTAGTCCTCCTGTTGAATGTGGTGGGAAATGGCAATCTCAAACTCAAACTTACATTATATTAAGTTGCAGGGGAACTTTCACTATCCGGCATTGTGTTTGCAGAGACTGGGATACCTGCCTGCTTGTGGTTGCGCTGCCCATACCTGCCCATACCTGCTGACCCAGCTAACCTCCCGACTCCTGCTGCCTCGCAGTCAGGACAGCTCTGTGAGGCCGCCGAGCGGAGGGGGGGGACTTCAATTCCCGGCGTCCTTGGCGGCTCGAAGTCGCATCTGGGTCCAGCGCGCCAACCGGCGCATAAATAACAACGCCTTCCGTGGCGGAGTGGGGAACTTTCACTATCCGGCATTGTGTTTGCAGAGACTGGGATACCTGCCTGCTTGTGGTTGCGCTGCCCATACCTGCCCATACCTGCTGACCCAGCTAACCTCCCGACTCCCGCTGCCTCGCAGTCAGGACAGCTCTGTGAGGCCGCCGAGCGGAGGGGGGGCTTCAATTCCCGGCATCCTTGGCGGCTCGAAGTTGCATCTGGGTCCAGCGCGCCTACCGGCGCATAAATTACAACGCCTTCCCCGGCGGAGTGGGGAACTTTCACTATCCGGCATTGTGTTTGCAGAGACTGGGATACCTGCCTGCTTGTGGTTGCGCTGCCCATACCTGCCCATACCTGCTGACCCAGCTAACCGTCCGACTCCCGCTGCCTCGCAGTTAGGACAGCTCTGTGAGGCCGCCGAGCGGAGGGGGGGACTTCAATTCCCGGCATCCTTGGCGCCTCGAAGTCGCATCTGGGTCCAAGGCACCAATATGCGCATAAATTACAGCGCCTTCCCCGGCGGAGTGGGGAACTTTCACTATCCGGCATTGTGTTTGCAGAGACTGGGATACCTGCCTGCTTGTGGTTGCGCTGCCCATACCTGCCCATACCTGCTGACCCAGCTAACCTCCCGACTCCCGCTGCCTTGCAGTCAGGACAGCTCTGTGAGGCCGCCGAGCGGAGGGGGGGGCTTCAATTCCCGGCATCCTTGGCGGCTCGAGGTCGCATCTGGGTCCAGCGCGCCTACCGGCGCATAAATTACAACGCCTTCCCCGGCGGAGTGGGGAACTTTCACTATCCGGCATTGTGTTTGCAGAGACTGGGATACCTGCCTGCTTGTGGTTGCGCTGCCCATACCTGCCCATACCTGCTGACCCAGCTAACCGTCCGACTCCCGCTGCCTCGCAGTTAGGACAGCTCTGTGAGGCCGCCGAGCGGAGGGGGGGACTTCAATTCCCGGCGTCCTTGGCGGCTCGAAGTCGCATCTGGGTCCAGTGCGCCAATATGCGCATAAATTACAACGCCTTCCCCGGCGGAGTGGGGAACTTTCACTATCCGGCATTGTGTTTGCAGAGACTGGGATACCTGTCTGCTTGTGGTTGCGCTGCCCATACCTGCCCATACCTGCTGACCCAGCTAACCTCCCGACTCCCGCTGCCTTGCAGTCAGGACAGCTCTGTGAGGCCGCCGAGCGGAGGGGGGGGGACTTCAATTCCCGGCGTCCTTGGCGGCTCAAAGTCGCATCTGGGTCCAGCGCGCCAACCGGCGCATAAATTACAACGCCTTCCCCCGCGTTGTGGGACCGCGCGCGGGCTCAGCCGGGCTAAGCCCGGGCAAAGGGCGGGCCCTCTGTAGCCCTCAGGAGCCAGAGGGGGCCGGGCAGGGCTTATACTCTGTCACCTCGATCAGGACAGACTGTGCTATATTACAGTAAGCTTACAATTATCATTGTGTGTTTAGAGGTTTTTTAGAAACACCGTCCATGCTCCTATTTGCCTGATTTTACTCTTACGCCCAAGTGTGCTCAAAACTGTCTTCGACTAACCTTGCCACGTACCATGTCCTCGAGCCTTATGAAAGGATCATTTTCATCGGGAGGTGGAGCAAATAGAGGAACATTAGACAACTATGTCATTAGGACCACTTCAGCTATTGATAGGGAAAGCATACTAGCAGAGCGACGGGCTGACCGAAGTCGCTCAGTCGAATCTATCCAAAATAAATGCTCTTCTTTGGGCCGCTCACAGTTAGACACCTCACTACCCACAAGCTGTCTTATTGACAATGAGGACCTTGATATAACAAGCAGCGACAGCATTCCAATCCTTTTGCTAGATACATCCTCTACATCTGATACGACAATTGAACTGCATAGAAATGTTCCACCTTCCCCTTGTAATTCGATACCGGAGATAGAAGTCGTATCTG
The DNA here is from genome assembly GCF_964261635.1 of Lissotriton helveticus. NCBI lineage: Eukaryota > Metazoa > Chordata > Amphibia > Caudata > Salamandridae > Lissotriton > Lissotriton helveticus. The sequence goes on along the minus strand of NC_136067.1, from coordinate 1,069,679,619 downwards.
AGATGTCCCCATTAGTAGTAGAGGTTATTAAAAAAAAATCTAAAAATTCAAAGCAAACTCGAGCACAAGGTTTACCACCCAGAAAAAGAAGAAAGATGGGGAGTGAATTACAGAGAAAAAAGACCAGTCACATTAACTTTGGTAAATCTTCCAAAGGCCCCTCACCAAACACACCCATAACACCAGACGTAGTTACTTTACCACATTGCCCGATAAAAGAAACATCTAGTACCGATTTAATGGGAAGCATGGAACATCTAATTAGATCCTTTACATTGCAGTTAATAGAGAGACTGAAAGGAATAGAGCATAGGCTTGGGAATCTAGAGCAGGCAATAGCTATAAACACAGGACTAATCAAGGATCTAGGTCCACCGCGCCAACCGGCGCATAAATTACAACACCTTCCCCGGCGGAGTGGGGACCTTTCACTATCCGGCATTGTGTTTGCATAGACTGGGATACCGGCCTGCTTGTGGTTGCGCTGCCCATACCTGCCCATACCTGCTGACCCAGCTAACCTCCCGACTCCCGCTGCCTCGCAGTCAGGACAGCTCTGTGCGGCCGCCGAGCGGAGGGGGGGGGCTTCAATTCCCGGCATCCTTGGCGGCTCGAAGTCGCATCTGGGTCCAGCGCGCCAACCGGCGCATAAATTACAACGCCTTCCCCGGCGGAGTGGGGAACTTTCACTATCCGGCATTGTGTTTGCATAGACTGGGATACCGGCCTGCTTGTGGTTGCGCTGCCCATACCTGCCCATACCTGCTGACCCAGCTAACCTCCCGACTCCCGCTGCCTCGCAGTCAGGACAGCTCTGTGCGGCCGCCGAGCGGAGGGGGGGGCTTCAATTCCAGGCATCCTTGGCGGCTCGAAGTCGCATCTGGGTCCAGCGCGCCAACCGGCGCATAAATTACAGCGCCTTCCCCGGCGGAGTGGGGAACTTTCACTATCCGGCATTGTGTTTGCAGAGACTGGAATACCTGCCTGCTTGTGGTTGCGCTGCCCATACCTGCCCATACCTGCTGACCCAGCTAATCTCCCGACTCCCGCTGCCTCGCGGTCAGGACAGCTCTGTGAGGCCGCCGAGCGGAGGGGGGGGGACTTCAATTCCCGGCGTCCTTGGCGGCTCGAAGTCGCATCTGGGTCCAGCGCGCCAACCGGCGCATAAATAACAACGCCTTCCGTGGCGGAGTGGGGAACTTTCACTATCCGGCATTGTGTTTGCAGAGACTGGGATACCTGCCTGCTTGTGGTTGCGCTGCCCATACCTGCCCATACCTGCTGACCCAGCTAACCTCCCGACTCCTGCTGCCTCGCAGTCAGGACAGCTCTGTGAGGCCGCCGAGCGGAGGGGGGGGCTTCAATTCCCGGCATCCTTGGCGGCTCGAGGTCGCATCTGGGTCCAGCGCGCCTACCGGCGCATAAATTACAACGCCTTCCCCGGCGGAGTGGGGAACTTTCACTATCCGGCATTGTGTTTGCAGAGACTGGGATACCTGCCTGCTTGTGGTTGCGCTGCCCATACCTGCCCATACCTGCTGACCCAGCTAACCGTCCGACTCCCGCTGCCTCGCAGTTAGGACAGCTCTGTGAGGCCGCCGAGCGGAGGGGGGGACTTCAATTCCCGGCGTCCTTGGCGGCTCGAAGTCGCATCTGGGTCCAGTGCGCCAATATGCGCATAAATTACAACGCCTTCCCCGGCGGAGTGGGGAACTTTCACTATCCGGCATTGTGTTTGCAGAGACTGGGATACCTGTCTGCTTGTGGTTGCGCTGCCCATACCTGCCCATACCTGCTGACCCAGCTAACCTCCCGACTCCCGCTGCCTTGCAGTCAGGACAGCTCTGTGAGGCCGCCGAGCGGAGGGGGGGGGACTTCAATTCCCGGCGTCCTTGGCGGCTCAAAGTCGCATCTGGGTCCAGCGCGCCAACCGGCGCATAAATTACAACGCCTTCCCCCGCGTTGTGGGACCGCGCGCGGGCTCAGCCGGGCTAAGCCCGGGCAAAGGGCGGGCCCTCTGTAGCCCTCAGGAGCCAGAGGGGGCCGGGCAGGGCTTATACTCTGTCACCTCGATCAGGACAGACTGTGCTATATTGCAGTAAGCTTACAATTATCATTGTGTGTTTAGAGGTTTTTTAGAAACACCGTCCATGCTCCTATTTGCCTGATTTTACTCTTACGCCCAAGTGTGCTCAAAACTGTCTCCGACTAACCTTGCCACGTACCATGTCCTCGAGCCTTATGAAAGGATCATTTTCATCGGGAGGTGGAGCAAATAGAGGAACATTAGACAACTATGTCATTAGGACCACTTCAGCTATTGATAGGGAAAGCATACTAGCAGAGCGACGGGCTGACCGACGTCGCTCAGTCGAATCTATCCAAAATAAATGCTCTTCTTTGGGCCGCTCACAGTTAGACACCTCACTACCCACAAGCTGTCTTATTGACAATGAGGACCTTGATATAACAAGCAGCGACAGCATTCCAATCCTTTTGCGAGATACATCCTCTACATCTGATACGACCATTGAACTGCATAGAAATGTTTCACCTTCCCCTTGTAATTCGATACCGGAGATAGAAGTCGTATCTGAGATGTCCCCATTAGTAGTAGAGGTTATTAAAAAAAAATCTAAAAATTCAAAGCAAACTCGAGCACAAGGTTCACCACCCAGAAAAAGAAGAAAGATGGGGAGTGAATTACAGAGAAAAAAGACCAGTCACATTAACTTTGGTAAATCTTCCAAAGGCCCCTCACCAAACACACCCATAACACCAGACGTAGTTACTTTACCACATTGCCCGATAAAAGAAACATCTAGTACCGATTTAATGGGAAGCATGGAACATCTAATTAGATCCTTTACATTGCAGTTAATAGAGAGACTGAAAGGAATAGAGCATAGGCTTGGGAATCTAGAGCAGGCAATAGCTATAAACACAGGACTAATCAACGATCTAGGTCCACCGCGCCAACCGGCGCATAAATTACAATACCTTCCCCGGCGGAGTGGGGACCTTTCACTATCCGGCATTGTGTTTGCATAGACTGGGATACCGGCCTGCTTGTGGTTGCGCTGCCCATACCTGCCCATACCTGCTGACCCAGCTAACCTCCCGACTCCCGCTGCCTCGCAGTCAGGACAGCTCTGTGCGGCCGCCGAGCGGAGGGGGGAAGGCTTCAATTCCCGGCATCCTTGGCGGCTCGAAGTCGCATCTGGGTCCAGCGCGCCAACCGGCGCATAAATTACAACGCCTTCCCCGGCGGAGTGGGGAACTTTCACTATCCGGCATTGTGTTTGCATAGACTGGGATACCGGCCTGCTTGTGGTTGCGCTGCCCATACCTGCCCATACCTGCTGACCCAGCTAACCTCCCGACTCCCGCTGCCTCGCAGTCAGGACAGCTCTGTGCGGCCGCCGAGCGGAGGGGGGGGCTTCAATTCCAGGCATCCTTGGCGGCTCGAAGTCGCATCTGGGTCCAGCGCGCCAACCGGCGCATAAATTACAGCGCCTTCCCCGGCGGAGTGGGGAACTTTCACTATCCGGCATTGTGTTTGCATAGACTGGGATACCTGCCTGCTTGTGGTTGCGCTGCCCATACCTGCCCATACCTGCTGACCCAGCTAATCTCCCGACTCCCGCGGCCTCGCAGTCAGGACAGCTCTGTGAGGCCGCCGAGCGGAGGGGGGGGGACTTCAATTCCCGGCGTCCTTGGCGGCTCGAAGTCGCATCTGGGTCCAGCGCGCCAACCGGCGCATAAATAACAACGCCTTCCGTGGCGGAGTGGGGAACTTTCACTATCCGGCATTGTGTTTGCAGAGACTGGGATACCTGCCTGCTTGTGGTTGCGCTGCCCATACCTGCCCATACCTGCTGACCCAGCTAACCTCCCGACTCCCGCTGCCTCGCAGTCAGGACAGCTCTGTGAGGCCGCCGAGCGGAGGGGGGGGCTTCAATTCCCGGCATCCTTGGCGGCTCGAGGTCGCATCTGGGTCCAGCGCGCCTACCGGCGCATAAATTACAACGCCTTCCCCGGCGGAGTGGGGAACTTTCACTATCCGGCATTGTGTTTGCAGAGACTGGGATACCTGCCTGCTTGTGGTTGCGCTGCCCATACCTGCCCATACCTGCTGACCCAGCTAACCGTCCGACTCCCGCTGCCTCGCAGTTAGGACAGCTCTGTGAGGCCGCCGAGCGGAGGGGGGGACTTCAATTCCCGGCGTCCTTGGCGGCTCGAAGTCGCATCTGAGTCCAGTGCGCCAATATGCGCATAAATTACAACGCCTTCCCCGGCGGAGTGGGGAACTTTCACTATCCGGCATTGTGTTTGCAGAGACTGGGATACCTGCCCCCAAATATAAATGGTGAGATTTTACATGTCCGGTGTCTTCCCTGGCTAGGAAATAGAATAAAGGACAAAAAGGGGGACATAATTGTTATTAATTTCAGAGATCACAGAGCCGTTAGCTATATCCTAAATTCGTTCCCAGAAATTGGTAACAATTCCATTACAGCTTGTGAATTGGCCTATTTTTATCCTAGATCTTTTTCGGTTCCCACAGCCAATCCTGGGGCCCCAATTCATTATCAGACAAACCATCTCATACCCCTCAAAAATCGATATGCTGCTCTTTCTGTTCTGGATGGAGTGGATTGACTCCACCACAAGAGCATAGCAAAGGACATTGTCGACAGATTGTCAGGCGAGCTCAATCTTATTCACAATCCCCTCGAGCCCCAGTTAAAACATGCACATACCCAGGTTATAGTTACCAACTCGTTGGTTAAACCCTCTGAGCCTAATCAATCCCTTTTAGTTCCTGCCCCTCAACAGGATTTAAATTTTACACCGGTTACTACAAGTAATACTGGGCCTGAGGGATGTAAAGAGAGGGGAATTAAGCCTTCTATTCCGGCTTTATTTTGGAATATAGCAGGGCAACGTTCCAAGGTAACAAAGGATGAGTGGAGGGCCTTTTTCTCTAATTTCGATATTATAGCGCTCCAGGAGACGTGGTTACTTGACGCGATACATGTAGAAGGGTTTAAAACCTACTTCTCATCAGCCCAACCATCGACTTCGGGTAGAGCTAAAGGAGGTTTAACCATCTACGTCTCTAACCTCCTGAAAGCAATGGAAGTAGTCCCTATAATAAATTGGAGTCTAAATTTCAGATTCTTGGTCTAATTTTAAACAACAGGGACAATTTCCGTATAGTGAACTATTATAACAATCTCCCGGATAAAGAGGCAGTGAATTTGGTATCTTTGATTCACTCTATCCTATTATCAAACACAAGGAATTCTATTAAAGAGGAAGTAATAATTTGGGGGGGGACTTTAATTTGGGACCCTGCGCCGGTGGTAACAACAACATCTGCGGCATCCTCGATGAGAGGGATAATCCCATCTCACATTTTAGACATTCTACCCTTGGAAGTCACCTAAACGAAACCCTGTTTGAGTTAGATCTGGTCCAAGCAAATAATCTGGAAAATGAGGAGTCATCATTGGCTCCTACATTTCATGGGCAAGGTCATCAAACAACAATAGATTACATTCTGATTTCAAATGGGGAAAGGATTAAGGAATCAGTATTCACCAGGCATACAATTGCGCTAAGTGACCACTACCCACTCAGCATTTCTCTTCCATTGTCCTATAACCCAAAAAGTAATTTTGGTTCCATTTTAGTCCAAAATAACATGGTACTGAATAGGTTAAATGGATACGCGCTGAAATGGGGGAAAGTCGATCCTATTGAGATAACAAAGACAGTGATAGTAAGGGTTCTCCCTTCTATCATGAAATGTCTTGCCCTAGATACGCCAGTTGTAGAACTTATTTCTAACTTTGGTACGATTATTAAGCCATAAATGAAGCCCTGTGGATAGAAATTAAACACAAATCTAAGCCGAAGAAGGGGTGGTTTAAACATGAATGTACGTCTGCTTATTCCAATTTAAAATCTGCATTAAGGAAAGTGGTTAGGACCCCACTTGAGATAAGAACTCTCAGGAAAATATATAACTCCGCCCTAAAGAATAGGAAAAAAGAGCTAAAGACTAATCTCTGGGCCCAACTCCAAGAAAGCTGCGCTCACAAAAACTCAGCCAATTTCTGGCAAGTGGTCAAGTCTCCTTTTCTAGTTGATAACACCGACCATCCAAAACTAGATGTAGCAATAGAGGAACAGGATTGGGTTCATCACTTTTCTAACATCTTTGCGGTCACTTTAGAGGATGCTACCCCTCATGACCCTAATTCTAAGAATTCCACTTCTAGTGATGGGTCTGAAAGTCCCTTCCCCATTGATCTTCAGTTTTCATTAAAGCAAGTAGAACTGGCCCTGCGTGCAAGTAAAAGTGGGAAGGCACCGGGACCAGACACTGTCCCCATTGATCATTTTAAAGCACAGATGGATCTTTGGACTCCTCCTTTAACTAGACTATTGAATGCAACATGCAATATAGGCCTACTGGATTCATGGTCCAAATCCATACTAGTACCGATCTTCAAAAAGGGGGACCGGGGGTCGGTTACCTGCTATCGTCCAATCTCTCTTTTAGACTCTCTAGGAAAGGTGGCGGGTCGACTTATCCTTGAGCAACTGCAAGACTGGGCGGACGATGGCAGGATTATCTCAGATCTCCAGTATGGGTTTCGTCAAGGGTTGGGGACCATTGAGCAGGCTCTAAATTTGTCACTTCTAATAGACAAATATGTGCACATTAAAAGAGGTGATTTGTACATGGTTTATGTGGACCTATCGTCCGCATTCGATTGTGTCTCCCATTCAAAACTTTTGAAATTACTGGGGGACATGGGAGCACCATCGAATTTGGTTAAGTTTTTGAGGGAACTCTACTCCAATGCCACAGCTAGGGTTCGCTATGGGGTGGGGGGCGAGTTGACGGGGGAATTTGCAGTAGAAAAAGGGGTCAGGCAAGGTTGTGTCCTGGCTCCCTTGCTCTTCACTTTATATACTAATGGTCTGGAAAGGGAGATGATCAAGGGATGCCGGGACCTTCCAATGGTGAATAATCGGCCAATACCCACGTTGCTCTATACAGACGACACCGTCATACTAGCTCGTACCCCCCTCCAACTCCAAAAGGGTCTGAATAGATACTCCACATTCATGGCAGGTCTTGACCTAAAAATCAACACTAGTAAATTTTTTGTTATGAGTGCAGGTACTGGCCACAAACGGAAAATTAGGGATATCTATTTAGACGAGCAAAAACTAGCGACTACCCAAAATTATTCGTATCTGGGCATAGCTATAGATCATAAACTATCTTGGAAATCGGCAGTAGAAACTAGAAAACTTCTTTTTATAAGAACTACTACAGCCTTCGTTAATTTTTCCAGGAAGTTGGGTAAGAGAGCCCCCCTCGAACTTATTATGTTTTATAAAGCTAAATGCCTATCTGTGACCCTGTATGGGGCAGGGCTTTGGGGTTTCGTGCCCACAGATGATATACAGAGAGTGGAAAAATATTTTCTGAAGTACCTCCTTGTGGTCCCTAGGAGTACGGGTACCTTTGCCTGCCACATGGAGTTAGGACTCCCATACGTAATGGATTTAGTGAAGGTTGAACACCTCTTATTATGGCGCAGAATTTGGACATCGGACAAAGCTACGCTTACTCAGTCCATTCTTTCTGATTGCCTAGCTTTGGACAATGCTCACAATTCCAGGTGGTTGTGTTATATTAAAGAGTTTCTTCTTGATTTGGGTTGGGAGAGATACTATTATGATCCCTGCCTAATTTGCGAAGTATCAAGGAAGGCATTAAAAGTGAAATGCCTAGCTCATCTTGAGGAACTGAGATTAACGAATGAGGCCATGAAACTAACTGTTGTTCATAGTCTGCTAATACAGACGGCAGCTACTATTCAACCGTACCTTACATTTAACAACACAAGCTATGAGAGATGGATTGGTGTCACTACAACGCGGTTTTTTACAACGCATTCCGTTACATCGGAATTTTTACAACGCAGGATCCATTACATCGGATGCCATTACAACGCATGGCATTACATAGCAGATGCTATTACAACGCATGGCATTACATCGTAAGTATAGGTAAGTATATCTTTTTAAAAAAAATGTAATTAAGTTAATTTAATTAATTTAATTTAATTAATTTAATTAAAATACATTTTAAAATAGTAATTAATTTAATTTAATAAATTTAAATCTATTTATTTAATTTAATTTCAATAAAATTTTTAATTAATTTTAATTAATTAATATAATGAAATTAATTTAATTTAAATATTTTTAAACATTATAATTAAAATAAATAAATTAAAATATTTTATTTAATTTAATTAATTTAATTAAAAAATGTAATTAATATAATATAATTAATTTAATTTAATAAATATATTTTAATTAATTTATAAATGGTAAATATAATTTAATTAGCCCTAACACCCCTGTACCCCAAAACCCAAACCCTACCCTGAAACCTAAAAACACCCCTGTACCCCAAAACCCAAACCCTACCCTGAAACCTAAAAACACCCCTGTACCCCAAAACCCAAACCCTGCCCTGAAACCTAAAAAAACCCTGTACCCCAAAACCCAAACCCTGCCCTGAAACCTAAAAACACCCCTGTACCCCAAAACCCAAACCCTGCCCTGAAACCTAAAAACACCCCTGTACCCCAAAACCCAAACCCTGCCCTGAAACCTAAAAACACCCCTGTACCCCAAAACCCAAACCCTACCCTGAAACCTAAAAACACCCCTGTACCCCAAAACCCAAACCCTACCTTGAAACCTAAAAACACCCATGTACCCCAAAACCCAAACCCTACCCTGAAACCTAAAAACACCCCTGTACCCCAAAACCCAAACCCTACCCTGAAACCTAAAAACACCCCTGTACCCCAAAACCCAAACCCTACCCTGAAACCTAAAAACACCCCTGTACCCCAAAACCCAAACCCTACCCTGAAACCTAAAAACACCCATGTACCCCACTTATTTTAAAAATTACTTTAATTAATATAATAAATAATAAATTAATAATATTAAAAAACATAAATAAATATATTTAATTATAATTAATATTAATAAAATTAAAAAAAATTAAATACTTACCTATACTTACGATGTAATGCCATGCGTTGTAATAGCATCTGCTATGTAATGCCATGCGTTGTAATGGCATCCGATGTAATGGATCCTGCGTTGTAAAAGTTCCGTTGTAAAAGCCTCCCGTTGTAAAAGTTGCGATGTAACGGTGCATCACCATGAGAGATATCTTTTGGTAAGGTTCAGGATGAATTTCTTCCACCGTTTGGTCACATTCCCACTCCCCATTCCCCTAGATCTTCCGTTGTGTCCTTGTGATGACTCTTCTTCGCAATCTACATTACACACCATTCTTTTTTGTAAATTTTATAATGATTTTAGGAAAAAGTGGCTAGTTCCATTGTTTCGGCAAACTGCCTATAGACAATGTCGTCCAGCATTACTCTTTTTGCAGCTATTGGAGGGAGAGAAGACAGTTTATTTAATAGCTAATTTTCTCAAATGTATTGTCCGTCATCGAACGAAATTAGATTAAACACTTTGTAAAAGATAGCGTCATCTTATATTAATATAATTATACATACATTTTATCCAATCTTTCCTATATTTTGTCTGTAAATTGTTCTAATTAAGTGATATCAAAATGTAAATAGGAAAAGTTTTTATTCTGATTTTAAAAATCAACAATTAAGCTAATATTTGTGAGGTTGATCTGATATTTTAATCTGTATATATTTTTTGACTTTTATCAAATTGCATATATATGTAATTGACTACTGTATGCTTTTATGATTTATAATCTAAATCGAAATAAAGCTCAAATTGAAAAAAGTTGCAGGATCACAGCAGACAAAAACAGGTTGCTACAGTAAGCCCTCGATTATCCCTTCTCCTCTTCCAGGATTATTATTCAATTTTCTGTTTTCAGAGAAACTCTCTTATCCTTACCTACCTTTCCTGTAACCCTTAATACTTATTTTAGGACTGCTGTGTATCCCAAACATAAGGAACCAACTGATAGCAAGCCGATTCCTTTTCCATACACCTAAGAAGACAATATCAAGGTTGTAGCAATACACATTTCATCCACAAATATACTAATATGTTTGGTATTTACGAAAGTTTAATTTGACTAATAATCATTTTATGACTCAGAGACTCCGCACTTGTGGCCGAAACCCCACACTGAAAATGATTGGCATGTCCCAAATGTATTCTAGGTAGTTGCAAAAGTATACAATGGTACCATTGGGTTGAGACGGTGCTGTTTTTTGTAATAATAAGAACAATTAAATTTGAGGAAAAATAAAAAAAGATAGGCCTGTCCTATTTTTATCTGTGCAGCGATCACCACCCCAACTCTTTGCAGTCATAAAATTACAGTTAGTAAAATTAAACTCGTACTTTGTGAATACAAAAAAATAGTAAACTTACACAAAGTGTAATTTTACCTTTGTGAATCAGCCCCTTAATGTTCATATCTATAGAGCTGTAGTGACAAAAATCCAGACATAAATCAGCTTTTTTCGCTCTATCGTACCTTGCTAATCCTCTCTGCCACCATTTCCATGGACTCCCTGCTCATGTGTCCCCGATTATACAATTATGCCCAGGGGGGGCAACAAGCATGTGCACCCGCTTTGAGCGCCCCTGGGGCACATTTCATTACAGAAGGGGCCGCAGACGCTTGTGCACCACCTTCTTTAGTACAGAGAGTGCTGGTGCACATGCTGCGCCAGTGATATGGGATCCCTTTTCCACTGTACCTACACTGTATTTCCAACGTGGGTGCAGAGGCAAACCTGCCATTAAGTGGTGCATTGAAAGTGCGTAACAGGAAGATAACTCATTTTCAGGGCGCCTTCTAAAGGCAGACCTCTAGTGAAGGAGAAACACTGTGTGCCATGCACCCCTTAGACATCCTCCTGCAGGGGGGTGCAGTCACTCAATTCACCCACAAGGAAGGGGATCTCTAATTCCCCTCAAAAGTGGAGGTGGGTTGCCGCCTGCACAGTGAAGCACAGAGCAGCTTTTAAGCAGCAGCTCTGTATTTTACTTGAATGCGCTGCCCTGAGGGGTTCGCAAGTTTGCAACTGCAGTGGGGGCAGCGTATTCATTCTAATACTTCACACTTCCTTTGTTTGCCCAGGGCACACCATTTGAAAGATGTGCTGTTGCACAAAAAAAGAAAGTGTGCCGTATTTGTATTATGGCCTCAGGTGTCTTACAAGATTGCAGCAAAGCTTCAGCATCATCAGACTTCCAGAAGGTATGGTGCTTTTCTCCACTGAAGATCATTGACCTTGCAGGTTACAGAAGGTTTTCTGTGGCTCCTTCCTGACAGAATGTACACCTCAGTTTTTCAATTTTCTTTGGCAGAAATTATGTTTGCTCTTGACATCAGGGAACAGAAAGATCCAGAATGGAGGTGTTTATTGTAGTGAGGATATGGGATCAACTGCAGACATTGCTATGTTAGCATAAGTGAGGTATATGCTTAACCACCATTTTGCTGCTTTTGCCGCTTTTTCACACAACACTATATGGCTCTCGTAAATAACCTGATTGTGCTCTTTCGCTTGAGAACGGTCTGTTTTTCACAAATATAGGTGTGCTCTGTCCCCTCAGTCTGCACAGCGCATTCAAGGTCAAATAACAGTGTATGCGGTTAATTCATGTTGATCAGTCCCACGCAAATTAGACATAACAGAAAACACAGTTGCTCAAACTCAAAATCTGGTGCTTTTAATATTGCATTGCATGCATGAGGAGGAACGTGGAGGCAACCTTTCCAACATCGAGGAACTGTTCTTGTTCTGGGATGTGATTCATTCCATCTGATATTGGAAGTATGGGGTCCACCGTCAAAGCCTAGAGTCTTCTTCAATTATTAATTAAAACTAGTGTTGTGAACGTATCTAGGACCCTATTTAAATATTCCCGATGTATGCCCTGATGTGGTTATAACAAATCATATCCTTATAAAGGCATAAGAATCATATCCATATTTAGTCATAGCCAATGCAGTCCAAATACGGCAAGGCTACTCCCAAGACACCTAGAAAGCACAACGCGTTCTTTAAACAAACCAAGCCTCCAGCAGCCCGGGAATTCCCCCTGTGTTTGTTTTGATTTGTCCAAGAACTCCTGGAGTCCTGAAAGAACTGCGAGTTCTTAGTGACATCTTATGTCCAACCTTACGTCAAACTCGGCCCCTTCTAGGTATAAATATACCAACAGCTGCCCTAGAAAACACACGGTGGTTTGGAGCAGATCGACTATCTACTTACCCGGCACCCTGCTGTAACGAGTGCCGAAGGAAGCCGACCCTCCCATTGACGCACTGAGAGAGACGCTGTCTTTTCTACTGCCGAGAAATCCAGCTCCAGTGTTTCCAGTCACTTTTGCAGGTTGCTGGGAGATCGAGTCCTGGGAAGGAGATACAACCTACAACCAAGGTACGGAGCTGATTAGATCCTTAGAGAATTCTTGATTCAGATTCTTGGCAAAAAATAACTTAACTTAAACTGCAGCTCACTTACTCCTTCCCACGTACTAGGCTTAGGTTAGGTACACCGGGGTAGGCGTATAAAGCACCAGTTAAGTACGTTTAGTCAATGATTTTATATATGTATATATTTTATCTATTTTAAACACGGTATGGCTTAGAAACTGTACCATGCTTTTACAGTATTATTTCATAATACTCCTTTTACTGTACGCACTTTACTTTATGACAAGTATTGCAATTGTGGCAACTCACTTCTCTTGCATGAGAAAGAAGACTGTTCAATAAATTACCACTTTTATTGAAAACGCCCGCCCTGCTGTAACGAGTGCCAAAGGAAGCCGACCCTCCCATTGACGCACTGAGAGAGACGCTGTCTTTTCTCCTGCCGAGACATCCAGCCCCAGTGTTTCCAGTCACCCTTGCGGGTTGCTGGGAGATCGAGTAAATTGTAAAATTGAAATTGTAAAAGTCCTGAGAAAGAGATACAATACCTCCTTCATTCTATAACCAAGGTACGGAGCTGATTAGATCCTTAGAGAATTCTTGATTCAGATTCTTGGCAAAAACCAACTTAACTTAAACTGCAGCTCACTTACTCCTTCCCATGTACTAGGCTTAGGTTAGGGACACCGGGGTAGGCGTATCTTAGAAGCACCAGTTGAGTACGTTTAGTCAATGATTTTATATATGTATATATTTTATCTATTTTAAACACGGTATGGCTTAGAAACTGTACCATGCTTTTACAGTATTATTTCATAATACTTCTTTTACTGTACGCAATTTACTTTATGACAAGTATTGCAATTGTGGCAACTCACTTCTCTTGCATGAGAAAGAAGACTGTTCAATAAATAACCACTTTTATTGAAAACGCCCGTCTCTCTATTTCTCTGCGCTTCTGGTGAAACTAAGCATGCACGATTGACTGAGTGAAATAGATATCTATTGTTTCCACGACTCTGGAGATATACTCCTCATTCTGGAGGGAGCAAAGTTGTCATGTTTATGCGGTTGTCAGAAACTAATCCCTTCTTGTCTATTCAGGAAAGTTAACACCTTCCTATTTACTCGAGAACATTTCTAGTGACCTCTGAGCTAGCTGGCATTCATAATTAAGTCTAACATATTCAATAGAGACCTAGTCGACCTCAGTCCTACGTCTAAACTATTGTTTATATTATTCCAATGCGCAGAGCCTATTGGGAATATAGGAACTACACTACATGGCGCCCAACATTTGGTAAGACGATAATTGAACGCTAGATACTAGAGTAACTCAGTCGTGCTTTTCACACAGACCCTTTGTTCCCGTAAATATTCCAATAGACGTCTGGAGTGGGTAAAAGGTTAATATCCGCCAAAACTTAGTAGGATGAGAATCCTATATATTAGTTTTTGGTTTAGTCAACGTTGAAGGATACAGTGTTCCAATATATTGTACACCTAATCTTTGTTTCCTTGAAACTTGCTCTGCAGCAAAACTTTCTGTCAGAAAACATGTCGGAAAGTGAAGACGAAAGGGAGAGAGCTAGAATAGCAACTCAACTTTTAGCGGAAGACACAAGTCTTCGGCAAGATTACCCGGAGGCTATACTCATCCCAGTCAATGTAAGGAAGAGTGTAACTTACAAACTTATAAATAATGGAGTATCATCAAGAGGTGGTACAGTTATATTTGTGGTAGAGGCCCATGAATATCGGCAGACAAAGGTATTCTATTCCTGGATACACTTTCCAGCAGCACATGCTGTGACACGCGAGTTTCACTACTACAAAACAGATGCATCTCGAGAGGAATACGACCCTTTCGAGGACATTGAAATTCCACTAACTTACCAAGAGCATCAGCTCTGGTTTAATGGCGCCCTAAAACATCAAAATCACATTACCAGGCTCGGTCCATTAGGTAGACCAGGAGCCACATGGCCGGTTCTAGCTGGCTACACACCACATCCTGACATTGAAAAAATGTCAGACCGAGAACTTTTAGCTCAGCTAAAACAACTAATTAAAATACATAGACAATTGGTCCAATATGTCATGCGGACTTTAACAGTCCAACCAGCAATAAGAATTCCACAAAACACCCCTCACCAGGGGAACACAAATAAAATTACACCACAGACTATACAATCAGTCATTGGCAAATTGCCCGCAAAACGGGAACAAATTCCATTTTGGTTAGCTCAAAAAATCACTCAAATAGAGGCAGTATTTCCTGATACTACACCTAATGAGAAACACAGAATCCTGACTATCTGTCTTCCAATGGGGATCGCACCACACGTGGAGGACTGTGACACTTGGGGCACAGTCTTTGCTTCGATATACACAAAAACACATGGTGTTCCGTCTATGGCGGTTATACCAGACGTACTAAGACAGATTCAAAATGAATACGGTCCAGAACCTGCTTTAACTCTAGGTATGAAATTACTAAAAGACTTTAAGCAAGTCTCGGCTATACTATTAGCCAACATAAAAGGAGAAGCAGCATCTGTGGCGATCCACCAAAAATTGAAAGAAACAGATATAGCAGAACAACCTTTTGATTTTGCCAGAATAATTGAAAAATCCTATGAAGAACTAGGTAGAGATAGTTTGGGTGGGAAACCACTAAAACCACAACTAATAGAAAATCCTGAAAAAACCTTTATCAAAAATCATCTCAATACTCCAAAAAAGAGGTGGGAGGGTAATAAACAAACCACTCCCTGGGAAAAACAGTTTCAGTCCAGAGGAAGGTCTCCTCAACGGAGAGATAGATCTCCAGAACGAGGGGGCAAGTCTCCACAAAGGGAGCCCTCTGAGAAAAGATACAATCTTAGAAATAGGGACAATTTGAGAAAACCTGACAGATATCAAGATATTGATACACGTCCCTCTCGATCTTTTCAGACTTCCTCATGGAAATTGGAAAGAAGAGGACGGTCAGAACACAAAGAAGAGCACGTCAAGTCCAAAGACAAGGAACCTGCTCATCAAAGTAAAAAATGTAAATTTCCAAAAAAGAAGGTAGCTAGTATTAAAATAAAACATGCCGAGGATTTTGAGGACACAACTCAAAAACGGAGAATGGCCTCAGACAATGCTAGACAGCGCAGCAGAAGTGACCATAGCTCGCAAGATCCTGATGAATCTTCTGGAGATAGTGGACACGAATGAATACATTCAGGTGGAAACTGCAGACACCAGAGTTAGCGTGCCTCATAAAATATACGAAATAACATTACGTATAGAAGGGGACAAAACTAGGAAAATAAAAGGTCTATTTTGGGAGAACCTATCTAAAGGCTATAATATCCTGCTAGCAGAGAAATACTGGCCACCAGAGTTTGTCAGGGAGTGCCCACATGGCGAAGAAATGATTATGCCTGCCTTCTCAAATCACATTCCAATTCATAAAAAATACACATATGCTAGAAAATGGGCAGTAGCCCAAGCCCCTGCATTATATAAAAATCATGTAGGATGGGATGAGGATTCTCCTCACCATAAAATTCAGTTAAAAAATCAACCAACTGCACAGAGGCAGTATCCTGTTAAGCAAGAAGCTAAAAAACAAGTCAGGGAGATCTTAGATCAACTTGAATACCAGGGGGTGATTGAAACATGCACCTCACAAATGAACAATCCTTTGTTTCCTGTCTCCAAGCCAGACGATTCATATCGTCTAGTTTTGGACTACAGACACCTAAACTCTTGTTGCAAAAAATATAAAACGGCATTAGATATTTCAAATGGTTTCTTCTGTCAAAACATAGCACCAGAAAGCAGGTATTTGACCGCCTTCTCCTGTATGGGGGCTCAAAAACAATTTTGTCATCTCCCACAGGGATTCAAGAACAGCCCAGGATTATTTTCAGCCAGGGTAACAGAATTACTACAAATGTATGATGATGAGGCATTATCTTATGTCGATGACATCTATCTTACAGACGATGACCTGGAGAGACACTTGAAAAGAGTGAACACCATTATACTTGGGTTCGCAGCTGAAGGGTATAAATTCAACTTTAAAAAGTCCAGATTTTCCCACCTCACTGTCCTATTTTTGGGATATGAGTTACAAGTGAAGGCAAAAGCCTAGCAGACAACTTCTTAGAGAAGTGTGCAGTACTCCAAGCTCCAAAAACGCTGAAAAACTTACAATCAATTCTAGGTTTCCTGAATTTCGGAAGAACTTACATTCTAAACTATGCAGAGAGGGTTAAAACTCTCTACGAATTAATAAGACCTGATTTCAAACCAATCAATTGGACACAAAATCACACAAAAATATTAAGATCAATACAAACAGATATGTTAACTAAAACAAAACTGCAAACATGCGCGAACGAACGCAACCTTGTAATCCGAGTCATCCCAGGAAGATGCGGATTCACATACCTGACCTCTAATGAGGGAGAAACGGTACCAATAGCTTATAAATCACACTTGTAAACACAAGCTGAAATGAAATTCAGTTCTACTGAAATAATTCTGACTGCGGTTCAAACTGCTGTAGCAAAAGAAAGAGCCCTAGCCCAAGGGAAAAGTATATCTGTTTTAACAGCAGTATCAGCCCTTGAGGCAGTAACAAGACCAAGCATTCCGAATGCTAAGGCTTTAGATCCAAAATGGATACAAGGGGAAAATTCTCTTGCTGCAACAGACGTGAAACACGCATTTGACCCGAAAATGAAAAAAACTAGAAGATCTGGAATACGAACATGAATGTCCTCTGTCAATCGAAATTCTGCCTCTCGAACAGTACTCGTGTGTAATATACACGGACAGATTTGCACAACACTACGTTGTGGAAAAACAAGTTTACAATGCAGCATGCGCGATTGTTAAAGGTCGCTGGCGCTTAGGTAAATTCAGACCGATGGTCACCAAAACTGAATCACTCAGAAACTGTACAGCTCAGTGAGCTGAAATAAGATCTTTAAAGATGGCGCTTGAAAATGCCGATCACGAATTCCCCACACTAATAGTGTGCAATTCGCATTACTGCGTCCAGTCTTACAATAATGACATGCAGACCTGGATCAAAAATGGTTACAAAGATGAGACAGGTGCCACAATAAAGCATAAAAAACTTTGGGAACAAGACTCACGTGATACATACACTGAGTCACCAACGTGATGGCGTTCACGTTGCGGGGAATTCATTGGCTAACAGAGCCACAACGGCAGCTGTCAAACCGGCTTCCGTAGCTACAGAAAAGCGTTCTAAAAAACAAATAGATGGAGAAACGCTACTAGCAGTAAAAGCCTCAATGGAAGGCAACTATGCGGCGTTACCTCTAAATTATCCACTCGGAAATATATACATAATTGATGCGAACACCGTTCCGTTTGCTCGAATCCCTGGAGTGGGGGACAGAGTAATTCCAAACACGAACCGGAGAGCTTACTTGATTCAAGAAACACACATGGGAATGGGTCTGAGGCACCAAGAGATCTTGAAATCTCTAATAGAATTACAAGCGCAATACTGGTGGCCGGGGATGAGTGTGCAAATTTACAACTTTGCAATGAAATGTCAGGACTGCAATAGAGATCGCAGTTGTGAACCGGACCAGACACCAGCCCAGATACCTCTATTAGACAGCATTAGGCTATCTATACGCAGACATCCAGAAGGAAAAATGTGATCCCATAATTATTAAGACGAGATTCATTTAGATGTGGCCCCAGCGCTCGGCTGACGCCAAAACTGTTATAAAAGATTTGCGAGTCTTTATCGGCACATACGCAATTGGCATGCTACATTCTGACCATGGTCCTGCGTTTAGCTCTCGAGCTTACAACGAGGCCATGACCAGCTTGGGCATTGCATTGCGGTACTCTAGTCCATTCCATCCCGAGGGAAATGCGGTAGTGGAGAGAAAAAACCGAGACATAAAGCAATCTATAACAGCGAGGGTATTAGGTTCGGGTGACGGGTGGGTCAAACATTTAACAAGTGTCCAACGTAGTCTTAATAATCTGCCAATAAATTCTCTGGGGGAAATCACTCCATATGAACTTTTGTTTGGTACTAGAATGATCATCAGTGACCTCGATTGTCAGACTTCAGTGGTGGAACAAAAAACCTTTGATATCAAAGATCGTTTGGCTGTTTTACAGGACTTAAATGAAACATGAAGAAGTCTAAGTAACATAGAGCTAATGCCAACGGCCTGCCAACGGCCACTGAAAAAAAACACGTGTCCCAGCAAGACCTGTCTGGATTCCAAAGATTGGGGATCTGGTCAGAGAAAAGACCGCAGTGAAGAAGGAATTTGGGCCTTCTTACAGAAAAGCAGTACCTGTCTTAGCTGTCAGCGGAACAAGATCAGTAGTACTACCGCCCCTTGCTGGTAAAAAGGAGAACAGAGTTGTATCAATCGACCTGGTAAAACCACAGTCATGTGGCCAATAATAGGAGTAGGCCAAGCGGACTCCCAAGAAGTAGCAGAAGACCAAACCTTGCTACAATTCACGAGGTTCAAACTGAGAGACTAATCACATTTGATAAACCTGCAGTGAATAAAAAAGGACTATGCAACAAAGCCATGGAACTTGTGCCTCTTGAAACCCAAATTGCAACAGTTCATCAAGAAACACCAATCTACAATGATGTAGCCTCTGACTACACACGTACAAAGATTAATGAAAATCCGGAAGCAATTCCAACAATTGCCAGAACTGCATCTGGCTACTTCATCAATTTCGATGACTTTTCTGATGATCCAAGTGAACATGAAGAAACGACAGCAACTAAAACTTTCAAAGAAAAAATGACTGAACTCTTTCATCAACTCAAAGAAACATACCTGATTTCACAATGGATTGAATTATGGATTGTGTTAGGTGTACTTTTCCTCCTACTCTGGCTCATTTTGGTTTTTCAGCTTGGGAAAATTAATTGATGGAAAATATAGTACAATGGACACAGCAAGTCAGAACATCAACTTGGTCCTAAAGCCTCACAGATCTTCTCACATTGAAAAAAGAGAACTATCATCAGTGAACATCACAGCCATTCCTATACCTGGTGGTGTAGCATGGGACACAACTGATTATGAAATATATGGCCCGGTTGAACTCTTGAAATATCCACATCAGTTCAAGGTTTCATTAAGTGACTTTGTATCACCTAGCACTTTCTCTGATGATTGGGAGTTTGAAAATATTAATAATATGATGTCAGATTTAGAAATGTCAGCAAAATTCACAGATCATGATTATTTAGAAGTTTCATCAAATTATGAAGAAATGTATTGCTATAATCATTATGGTCATCACTATTTGCCTAAATCTGCTAATCCTAGAAATGATTTTACTTATAATCAATGGGAACATTGCCCAACACCGCCAGAAGGCAGCTCGAAAACATTTTATGAGAAATTTCCATACTTCTCAGGGTTTAACAACACAGATCCAGAAACGTTTTATTTTAAAATGTTAAATAAGACAGGAATGAAAAACATGTTGCCAAACACTAAATTGATATATTCCACAAAATGTTATGAAAAATTGTCTACATTTGGTTTTGAATTTTGGAAAAACAACATTGAAACAAAAACCATTTGGGGTACAAATGATTGGCAGGTACAAGGTCTAGAATCATTATTTAGAGCCTGCATGATCCCAGAACAGATAATGTTCCCGAATGACACCATTCAACAAACAACCTGTCTTGGCCTAGCCAAGATAAAGTACTTAAACAAACGGTCTATTCCATAGCCCATGCCTGATAATAATAGCACTACAGATGTGGAGATAGACGTATCTCATATTTTACACCAAAACAGAACAAATCCTGATTGGAGAAAATGGTTGATCTGGCCCACAGACACTAATACCTGTCAAGATAGATTCCTGAATAAAAGACAGGGGTTCAAACAGAACAGGCCAGACCCAAGATATTCCCAGAGACAACATCCAGGGATACTTACAACATACAGTGTAGGGAAACTATGCCTCGAATGGCTACAGAGATCCACACTGCCTGAAATTAAGCAACACTTGACTTTACTTAAAGAAGGTGCTGACTTGCGAGATTTCATATTGGGACCTCGCAAACAGCGTCAAAAACGTTTCATATATGCCGGTATATACGCTGCTTACAACGAAGCTTGGAAAGTAATGCAAATTGAAACTGCTGAAAAAATATGAGAAATTGATCATATTAATTTGGAAAAATCACTGTCTGTAGTCACTGGACAGTATTGTATCATCTGCTATTGATATAATAGAACAGGATATGCTAATGTTACAACATGGCCAGTCCCAATTACGTTCTATTGTACAGCTAGGCTGGATGTTACAAAATCTGCGTTCAGGCTACGTGCCATGGCGTCTAATCAACACAACGTCATTATTTTCTATCTTTAACCTTACTGATAAACAAATCTCTTTGGTACAAAAAGGAGCAGACTATACAGTGCTGAGCATTGAAAAACTTGATAAATTGCCAGTGACAGTCTCTGAAAGACCAGTCATTGAATGGATAATACATGGCACAATCACAATTCCGATAACGCTTTTCAGTTTCAATATTGCCAAAAGTATATACCAGCAGGCCTGTATGAAAGGTTGGGTAAAGGATACATCAAGTCAACCTGGAATTTACATTATACACATAGATGTTATAGTGAAGGGAAAAAAGATGTATTCCTTAGTGGTAACAACTGTAAAAATTCACTAAGCGGTACACTTCTGTGTCAAGGTATTAACTTGCATGAAGCCTGCGAAGGTTCATCAAATACCCTTTCATGTCTTCTGCACGGCACCCCTGCAACACATATAGAGCCTTTTTTCAGACAGCTTTCCAACGGCAGCTACGTTATAATAAGTGACCACAGCTGTTGTGGCATGGTGCCAGGAATAGCCTATCTTGTGAGCGTTACTTCCAGAGTCATTTGCTGTATGCAAGTATTGTATCCAAACAGCAAACCAGACAAGGAGGCAGCAATATGGCCTTCTCTGAATATCACTTCTATTCGAATTGATACTTTAAGCAGAATGAAGTCTGTTCTTTTACAAACAAGTGTGCCTTTAACCTCGTCCAAAGAGACGTATGATCTGCAAGTTGCAAGGACAGCCACAGAGATACATACATTATTATCAACCAATTGCCCCGTACATTTCGCAGGAATGTTAGGTCAAATTTTAAACATGTCTGATACCAGTGGCATCGGACATGTATTTAAGACAATTTTTTTGGGACTATTAGCACCCTTTGAAGCAGTCCTGAGCATCTTCCCGAATTTCGTGCACTCTGTGTTTGGCGGCCTGCCTCTCATCTTGGGACTCGTAGCAGGAATTTTATTTTTGTTCCTTCTGCTCCGATATGGCAAATCCAGCCACAAACCAAACTCAGGCAACCATGGAAGAAACGATCCTTGTGATGAGATACAGAGAAAGAATAACTAAAGTACTCGGCTTAGCTTGGCTAAGAGATCTGAATACCACATGGTTTCTTTCATTCAGACCAATCTGGCAAGATTGCATCCTACCTGTTCTACGATGCCTGCTATGCGGAGAAGAATGCGTGTTGGACGTCTGTCTCACACTACCATCAGCAGTACCTTTGGATATCGATACCTTGCTTGGTTCGGTAACGGCTCATGCAACGTGTTGTCCCCAGCGGCTACCTATTCTGATGACGGCATTCGTTGAGACTTCACCATTACGATTAGGTGACAGTGAGGTACGAGATGAAAGCAGCACACAGGTACAACCTTCTGTGACCATTGCTGATCTAGACACCGATGATGGCAATGCTTCTCATATATGCACTATTTCTACTTTTTCGGACTTGGTCCAACTTTCACCTACTGTTGTAGATGAATTCTTTCCCAGCCTATCTGAGTTAATGTTCTCTCCTAGCAACGAGAATAACTTTTGAAAACATGAGCACACAGCGTTCCCTGAACTCTGAATTCGGCCTTCAGTTTTGATAAACAGAACTCCTAAAAAACTATTGGAACTATTTTTTTGCCCTGAAAGCGAAATTCTTTTCCCGTTCCCAAAATATTTACTTTTTTTTGGCACATGGTCCTCTGCTTAAAGTAGAACTATTCTTAGAGAACAAGATTTCTATTTTAAAACTCTAGAGACAATATTTTGATTCAGCCTCTAGCACATGTACAGTATTGTATAAATATGTGATGAAATGGTCTCGACCTTCTCTTCTGTATTAAGAGCCATTTCATAAATGTAATTTTCGTGATTCATTCAGTCATCATCCAATGTACGATATATGCATAATCTGAATGATATCATTGCTTGAAAAGCGTACAGTATACTACTCATTTTTCGTGTACATACCATTTCAAATGCATTTTATGTATTTTGGGGTGGGCTGTAAAACACATGCATAGGTATATGTTTAATATTGCTTAGTATTTAGTAATGATGGACATTATACGTGGAGTGGGTTTTGTGAACGTATCTAGGACCCTATTTAAATATTCCCGATTTATGCCCTCATGTGGTTATAACAAATCATATCCTTATAAAGGCATAAGAATCATATCCATATTTAGTCATAGCCAATGCAGTCCAAATACGGCAAGGCTACTCCCATAGACTCCTAGAAAGCACAACGCGTTCTTTAAACAAACCAAGCCTCCAGCAGCCCGGGAATTCCCCCTGCTTTTGTTTTGATTTGTCCAAGAACTCCTGGAGTCCTGAAAGAACTGCGAGTTCTTAGTGACGTCTTATGTCCAACCTTACGTCACACTCGGCACCTTCCAGGTATAAATATACCAACATCTGCCCTATCAAACACACAGTGGTTTGGAGCAGATCGGCTATCTACTTACCCAACGCCCTGCTGTAACAAGTGCCAAAGGAAGCCGACCCTCCCATTGACGCACTGAGAGAGACGCTGTCTTTTCTCTTGCCGAGACATCCAGCTCCAGTGTTTCCAGTCACCCTTGCGGGTTGCTGGGAGATCGAGTAAATTGTAAAATTGAAATGGTAAAAGTCCTGAGAAAGAGATACAATACCTCCTTCATTCTATAACCAAGGTACGGAGCTGATTAGATCCTTAGAGAATTCTTGATTCAGATTCTTGGCAAAAACCAACTTAACTTAAACTGCAGCTCACTTACTCCTTCCCACGTACTAGGCTTAGGTTAGGGACACCGGGGTAGGCGTATCTTAGAAGCACCAGTTGAGTACGTTTAGTCAATGATTTTATATATGTATATATTTTATCTATTTTAAACACGATATGGCTTAGAAACTGTACCATGCTTTTACAGTATTATTTCATAATACTTCTTTTACTGTACGCAATTTACTTTATGACAAGTATTGCAATTGTGGCAACTCACTTCTCTTGCATGAGAAAGAAGACTGTTCAATAAATAACCACTTTTATTGAAAACGCCCGTCTCTCTATTTCTCTGCGCTTCTGGTGAAACTAAGCATGCACGATTGACTGAGTGAAATAGTTATCTATTGTATCCGCGACTCTGGAGATATACTCCTTATTCTGGAGGGAGCAAAGTTGTCATGTTTATGCGATTGTCAGAAACTAATCCCTTCTTGTCTATTCAGGAAAGTTAACACCTTCCTGTTTACTCGAGAAAGTTTCTAGTGACCTCTGAGCTAGCTGGCATTCATAATTAAGTCTAACATATTCAATAGAGACCTAGTCGACCTCAGTCTTACGTCTAAACTATTGTTTATGTTAGTCCAATGCACAGAGCCGATTGGGAATATAGGAACTACACTACACTGGCTCAGAGCACGGGAGTGTGGTAACGCCGCTATAATCCTGTTTCCACTGTCATTCATAATATGATTTCCGCTTTTGTGTTTTATGGAATTGTAACAATGCTGATCGTGTTATTCTTATGCATCTGTTTGTTAGGATTGGCGAAAGTACTGCATCTTAGAGCACATTAGTTAAAATAAACATTTTAAACTATACCATGTCTCTGATTACTCACATTGTGGACTGGTATGAGAGTTAGAACGAAAGAGTGTACTTGATTCCCACTATTCCTGAGAAGTTTCCTAAGTCACATGTTCTAGGTTGTCTAATCATTGGTAGCTTCGCTGTAGTACGGAGAGCAAATGAGACACTAATACTAGTCGGATTTGGGTTCTGGGTACTGAGGTGGGTTTTTGGTACACCAAAATACACCGATGTCCTGGTTTCCTGCACATAGTTCTGTGCATGAGCAAAATCCCTGCAACATGGTGCACCTAACGTTTGGTCTTATTTTCGAGACACTTTAGTAGTGCTTATACTTGTCCACAATTCCCTCACTCCTGTTTCCGGAAAACAGTTGTGACGGCATAACCTACCTATATAAATGAGTTATAGGTTAATTCAAGCTTGACATTTTAAAAAGGTTCATATTATAGTATTGAATTAATAAACCTTTTTGTGCTACCACACATTTAAGAAGTGTCCTTTTCTTTGTCGTTATGGCAGTAGATATTGCTGTGCATAGTCGCGCACCACTCCGTCGTCATCTGACACAATATGGTGCGCCAGACGCAGGTATTGAGCTTATTTTTGTTTCCTGCAATCTCCAGGTGGGGGCACCTGGGGCTGAGGTGCAACCAGCTGGATTGGTTGGTATGTCGATTAGTTGGTTAATTGGTTATGGGCCAGCATCCCACGAATAAGGTTGATTTACCTTATTGGCTTGCTGAGAAATTTGACCAGCTGGAAGCAGTTATTTCCTATTACCATGCCTGTTGAAAAACACAGGATACTCACTATTAGTTTGCAGAAAGACTTAATACCAGAGGTAACCGATTGTGAAACCGGGGTAAAGTATTCGCAGCAGTGTATGCGAAGTGCTTTTGCACAGCTTCTATGACTGTCCTGCCCTCCGTGATCAAGCGTGTTCAGGATGAGCACGGTCCGAAGGCGGCAGTTGAGTTGGGAATGAGGCTTGTCGGAGTGTTTGACGTAGTTGCTGATCACATCCTTGCAAATTTGAAGGGAGATGTGGTTAACTTTCAGGTGTCTAATGCTTTGCGCTTTGTCCCGGATGTCACGAAACCCCAAGATTTACAGTAGATTATTGCAGAGGCATATAAAACCATTGGCTACAATAGTTTGGGTTTTGAGCCCTTTGCTAAAACAGCCGAGCACTACAGCGAATGGCCGATTCTTCTTAGTATGGCTCCAGCTGTTTTCTGCCTAGCAATGTTAAGGAATTCTGTCTTGGACTCAACAAACAACATCAGACCTGACATTGCCATAGAGATGCCTACTGTTACAAATCCGTTGTTGAATCCTCCGGCTTGCAGTCCACATGAAGGTACTGAGTATGCGTATCCCATTGATGTGTCATTGCCTGGTTTGCAAACAGATGCAGTTAACCAGTCAAGTTTTTCTTTTGACACTGACTCCACAACATCGAGTTCCCCCTCGAAATTTTCAATTTTTTTCACCTGGTTTAAACAAAAATTTCACCTTGGACTTACATCTGGTTGGTCCTCATTGCCATTTTTTGTTCATGTCGATTGGGTTTGTGACATTCTTTTTCCTTCTAATCAATGGTCACTATCCTACTGAACGCTCTGCTGTAAAGGTGATTGATGTAACTTTTGCACCACACTCTTCTTCACGGTTGTATGATGTTACAATGCATACTTTTATAATGCACACCTTTACAACACATTTTTTAAACACAACATCCATTACAACGCATGCCATTACAACCAATTTTTAAAAACTACCTTTACAACGCATTCCATTACAACGCATACTACCTTTACGACGCATACCATTACAACGCATAACATTACATTGCCTGTATGGTAAGTATTGGATAGTGTAAGGGTAAAAATTACTATTCTAACTCCAGGGGGTGCAACAGTAGGGTATGTGTTGGATAGTGTAGGGGTAAAAATTACTATTCTAACTCCAGGGGGTGTAACAGTAGGGTATGTGTTGGATAGTGTAGGGGTAAAAATTACTATTCTAACTCCAGGGGGTGCAACAGTAGGGTAAGTGTTGGATGGTAATGTTATGCGTTGTAATGACTGCGTTGTAATGACATGGTTTGTAATGGTATGCGTTGTAGTGTCATGCGTTGTAATGGTTGCGTTGTAATGGCATGCTATGTAATGGATGTTGCGTTGTAAAAGTTTCATTGTAATGGTAGTGCGTTGTAAAAGTTGCGTTGTAAAGGTTGTTTCCCCTTCTTCACACATCATGAAACGTGACCAGACTTTTGTCAACATCTCTGCCTGGCCAGTGTTGGATGGATTTGTTTGGGTTGCTGTAAAGTTCCAAATTCATGGCCCCACTGAGGTGGTTACTGTCCCAAATGTACTTCGTGTTCCTATGGGGGATGTAGTGAAACAAAACATATGCTTTGATGATTGGGACGTTCAAGCTTTACTGTCGTTATTTTCTATTTTAAATTATTATGCTACTTTTGATGTTGAAGATTTGTATTTGAATACTGCTAATTATGCTTATTTATTTTGCTACCAGCTTTATGGCCATTATTTCCTGCATAAAGCTAATACATTGAGAAATGTGGTTAATTATACACAATGGGAACATTGCCCAGCTCCCATTGGAGGCAGTTCAAAAGCTCTTTTGAAAAAATTAACATACTTCACTGATTTTATTAAATCCAATCCTGATTCATTTTATTTTAAACTTAATTCTACATCCAATTCTAAAGTAAGGATCACCCACACAAAATTATTATATTCTAAATATTCTATTGATCAATTGGCTATAGGTGGCAATGCGCTATGGAAAGAAACTGTCGATCTTAAATCTGTTCGGGGTTCCAAACTCTGGCAGATACAGGGCATAGAAGCTTTACAACAAGCGAGCCTTATCCCTAACCAAATGTTGTTTTTAAACAGTTTCATTTATCAAACAACCTGGTTTGGGTTGGCCACTATAAAATAAATGAATGCCCCTAAAATTCCTGATCTGTATGCTTACAACACTTGGAAGAATCATACAGATATGACCCTTGATGAGTTGCAGTCATTGTTTGCAAATGCTTCTTTTAATGTTTCTACCTTAGACCCCCTGGGTTGGTTGGTTTGGCAAACGAATTCTGACTCCTGCCAACACCGTTTCCTGAGCAAAGCTGCTGGCTACAAACATGATAGACCTGATTCACGTTTTCCAAGCACCCATTCGGTAACAACCTTTTCAGTACGAAAATTGTGTTAAAATTTGCTTAAACACTCTACCCTAACATCAGTTAACCCCTCCGCTGCGCTGAACGTTCCGCGCTGGTGCAGAACGTTCTATTGCGCGGGCAGGGCCGGAACATTCAGCGGACGTGCGCAGCACTACCAAGGTAGTGCAAGCGACGTCCGCTGAACGCGGCCGGCACTGAAGGGGTTAAACACCATTTGTCTTTTTTAACTGAAGATGTTGATTTAACAGATTTTGTTAAAGGGCCCGCAGGTGCTAGATCGAAAAGATTTCTGTATGCTATTTACAATGAAGTTTGGAAGCTGTCCCAAATTGAAGCAGCTTCTCGTCTAGGGGCAATAGACCAAGCAAATATTGAAAAGGTGCTTGCAGTTGTTGATAATAGCATTAACACGCTTTCCTCCCACATTTACACATTAGACAATATTGTGTCATCTGTTGGGGATATTGTTCATGATGAAGTATCTGTATTGTACCATGGTCATAATCAATTGCGTTCCATCATGCAGTTTGCTTGGACTGGGTAAGATTCCTTGGGACTGTATGAACAAGTCATCTTTGTTTTTACCTTTTAACCTAACAGATAAACACCAATTTATGTCCATAAAGGATGCAACATATAGTATGTTACACATTGAAAAGTTAGAACCTTTGCCCATTTCAGTGGCAGAAACCGATTCTGCTGTCTGGCTTATCCATAGGGTGATAACTTTACCATGTTCCCCGTTGAAGTTAAGTTTGTGTATGAAACATTATGCACTAGGATGTTATGAACCCCTGGGTGGTGTTTATCTCCACAAGGTGAGGTCTTTGCCTTTCACATACAGATGCCTCCGGTATGTCAAAGAAGTGTACTTGTCTGGGGAATCATGTGATTCCTCACCAGATTACTCATGTGTAAGAATATACAATTGTACGGCGCTTGTAATCTACAGGCACCATATTTAGCTTGTATTTTAAAGGGTAAACCAGTGCCAGCTATCACATCTACATTCACAATGCTTGCTAACAGTAGATATTTGCTTTTAAATATTGAAGCTTGCTGCAGCATGCTGGCTGGCATCCCTTATATTGTAACTGTCTCACAAACTGTAGTTTGCTGTAAAAATGTGCTTTTTCCGCCCCTACAAGGGAGGCATGACATGTTAATTTAGCCTTCCACTCCGAACTTGAAAGCAAAGTTGAATAAATTGAGCAGAATAAGAGCGCTATTGTCCCAAAAAGAAGTTGTACTCACATCTTCCTGGGAAACATTAGTCCTTCAAGTGGCCAACACTCGCACCGAGGTGCAGGCACTTTTAAATACTGATCTCCCACTTCATTTCGCTGACTTGATCCATACCATTTTCAATGCCTCTAGTACAACTGGCTTGGCCCATTTTTTTAAACTTGTGGGCTCCGGCCTTGTGACTTCATTTCAAACTATATTTGCTGTGATACCTGCATTTTTTCATTCTATTTTTCCAAGCATCTTCGGCGGCTTCCCATTAATACTTGCCTTGGCTGCAGTGGTGCTGCTGTTATTCTGCCTGTTCCGTAATGGCTGCTCTATCGGTGGCATAAAACAGCCAAGCCCGGCTGATACAACTCCATGGTCATATGCTTCAATGCTACGGTACTCTGCCCCTGGCCACTCTCAATTCGCATATTTCACTTGTGTGCATCCTGTCTTCCACTGCCTGGAATGTTCTTTCGAATGGGCGCTGAATTTATGTCTCTCCAACACTGTGTCTCCTGACCCGGATTACGGAATGCTAATGAGTCCTCTTGTGATGCATGAGCTGAAGTGTTCGGGTGTTGGGATTATGGCCTGTGCTGAGGCGCTTGGAGTGTTAGCTGAATGGGACATCTGTGCTGCTGCACATGATTTCCTGCAACGAAGTTTCCTTGAAGTACACACTAGTCCTCCGATGGTGCTAGAGGCTCCCTTCATTGAAAAACATGTATGTTCATTCTCTTTGCTTGATTGGATGGCATCTCTCTTTTTTGAGAGCAACAATGACTCTCTTGGAGGCCATTGCAACTTATTGTTCATATACACTGATAAAATAACTTGGCATCCTTCCATTATCGAGAACTTTAAAGGAGATTTTTTTGCTGGTTCACGCCTCCATTATTTTTTTCTCTCTTTTCTTTTTTTTCCTTTTCTCATTGCCCTTCTAATTTACCCATTTGACATGGATGATCTTATTTCTTGCTCACTCGAACTTGAACTCTGCGTACTATTTAGTCCTTTGTCCATTGGCCCGATCAAGGGGAGGGTGTAGTGAGGATACATGATAAACTGCAAACATTGCTATGTTAGCATAAGTAAGGTATATGCTTAAACGCCATTTTGCTGCTTTTGCACGACACTATATGGTTCTCGTAAACAACCTGCTTGTGCTCTTTCACATGAGAACGGTCTGTTTTTCACAAATCTAGGTGTGCTCTGTGCCCTCAGTCTGCACAGCATGTTAAAGGTCGAATAACAATGTATGCTGTTAATTTTTGTTGCTCAGTCCCACGCACATTAGACATAACAGAAAACACAGTTTCTCAAATTCAAACTAGGGTGATTTAAATATTGCATTGCAAGCATGAGGAGGCACTTGGAGACAACCTTTCCAACATCAGGAGCTGTTCTTGTCCTGGGATGTGTTTCATTCCATCTGATCTTGGAGGTATGGGGTCCACCGTCAAAGCCTAGACGTCTTCTTCAAATATTAATTAAAACTGTCTCCGAGCAGAGGGAGGGTGGTAACAGCGCTATAATGCTGTTTCCACTGTTATTTATAATATGATTTCTTATTTTGTGTTTTATGGAATTGTAACAATGCTGATCGTGTTATTCTTATGCATCTGTTTATTTGTATTGGTGAAAGTACTGCATCTTAGAGCACATTAGTTAAAATGAGAGTTATAACAAAATAGTGTTCTTGATTCCCACTATTCCTGAGAAGATTCCTGAGTCGCATGTTCTAGGTTGTCTAATCATTGGTAGCTTCGCTGTAGTACGGAGAACGAATGAGACACTAATGCTAGTCGGATCGGGGTTCTGGGCACTGAGATGGGTTTTTGGTACACCACAATACATCAAGGTCCTGGCTTCCTGTGCATAGTTCTGCGCAAGAGCAGAATCCCTGCAACAGTATGAGCTACTAAAAGAACTATCCTTCCATGTCTACATTCAGAAAATGAATTATCAATATGATCTTTGTTGGCTCCACTTCATCTTTCGTGCTTACATTTTGAACTCCTACCTGAGTCAATCGGAAATTTACATCTACACACAGTGATAAGCACTTCATGAGCCACTTAGTAAGGTTCTTCAGGTGATTACCTTCAGCTTCCAAGGGAAAACCAAGCACACGCACTATATGCCTGCTTCTGTAATTTTACAGACTTTCCATCTTGTGTTTCTAGAAACAATTCTGCTCCACCAAGTTGAAATAAAGGTGTTCCTGAGCATTTGCAATCTCCGATTGTTGCATAGACTGTATCTGCAACTTTCACAGCTCATCCTCTACTTGCCTGAGGCATGAGTCCAACTTCATCAATGTCTTGCTCATTTTTATCAACACTAGAAAATGTTTAGCATAGGGTCCTTTCAAATTGAATTGCTATAGTTTTCATTTTTTTCTCCAAAAGAGCAGAGGTCCTTGACGGGCATTGCATGGTGGGCTACCTGCATTTCGTGGGTGTTGGAAGTACCATCTTTAGCATTGCATTCGCCCAGATCTTTTACTTCTTTTACTGAACCTGCTTTTGTAGGCAGTAGGACTGGGCGCACTTCACTCCTACTAATTTGTGGTAAAGTGCATGTGCTCTAACTGTAAAAATTTACATATTTCTAATTGGCACATCTAATTTACTTATAAGCTCCTAGTATGTGGTACTATATGTATTCAGGGGCTGTAAATTAAATGCTACTAGTGGGCTGCAGCAATCACTGTGCCATCTACTAAAGTAGCACAATGCAACATGTTTCCAGCCATAAACATGCACTGGCTATGCAGTTTAAACTGCCATTTTGGCCTTACATCTTCCTGTTAAATACGTATAAGTTATATCTAAGGAAGGAGCTAAATGTCTGAAGGACAAGTTGCATGGTATATGAAACATAGGACATGTCAATGTAATGTTTTACATTTCTTGGCTGTGAAACCCCCACAAAGTTGTTTTTCACTGTAGAAAGGCTGGCTCTCCCATAGGAATATATAGTAGGTTTATAACAACTTATAATACTTAATTTTAGTTGAGGTGTGGCTAGAAAAGTATTCAAGTCAGTTTTTATAATACTATTTTAGAAAATAGTCTCATTGAAAGTTGCCATTTTTCTGCCTAAGTCAAAAGGATCTTTCTTCCAGAGTCGAGTGTCACCAGACTGCTGAATGGCTCCCCTGTGGTGAGATGCTCCCAAACAGTGGGGGCAAGGCTTGGGTGTTGAGAGGCATTTTTCCTCCTTGAGCAGAATGGCCTGGAGAGGTGCCCTGTCCCTTCCTGGGCTGTAAAGACGTAGGCCTACCTCCCTTTGTCTTCCTAGTGGGTGTGCCTCAAACCCCAGTGGGAGGGAGGCGCAGCCCCAGAACTGGTTTCAAGCAACCACAAAGAAGGATCTGGACATTTCCATAGCCACACCTCTGGGTGGGCACAGCTTGCTCTGGCCAGGGGAAGGAGATATCTGCCGTGTTGGTTTTAGGGAAAGTGGGGCACTGTGGGATAGCGTTCAGTAAAACACACAGCAAGTGCTGAAAAAGTGGGTAGAGTCACCCCTAGAAACTTTTACCTTATCGGTTAGGGAGTGGCCAGGAGTTCCCCAAACCACAGGCTGGCACGGGACATAAATGTGACAATCCTGGTTCCCCGATCAAGTCACTTCTAGACCTGTAGAAGAAGAGAAGAGGGGTAGACATACTGTCTGTAACCAGAAGAGAGCCTTAAAGACTGGACCTGCTCTACCTCTTGTACCCAGGACAAAGAATTGGATTCTAAGGGTTATAAGGCTGACCTATTGTTTGGGTAATAGGGAAAAAAGCAGGCTCCAAGAGGCCTACTTCCTGAATTCCCAACTGACCAATCCCAACTGGACCTTCCTAGGAACCTGCTGTTCACCTCTTCTGGAGTGAGTCTTGGCACCCATGTGCTTGTCTCAAGGTCCTGGACCCATGGCTAGCGTCAAAATGTAATCGTCCTAAAATTTCCTGACACCTGGGACTTAGAAACTTTGTGACAGCTTTTTGGTCTGAGAACCAATGGGGGACCAGGATCAATCCAACAAAGGTACCCAGCCACCAAGATTCAAGTTGTGCCCACTACGTTCCTCTCCGCAGTAGCAAATCCTATTGAGCTGGACTTCACAGAAAAGATGCCCAGGCTCATGGAGCCTTCTTCGATTACATCCTTGCTCCACTGGAAGAATCCAAGCTCCAAAAAAGAGTGACTAAGCCCAAAGATACAAATCTTCACTGGATGTAGGGGCAAAAATTATCCGGCAAGGGAGTTTGTCTTGGGGCAAAATAAAAATGTCCCCCACTCTGAGCTGTCCTGCCAAAATTCAACATCTTCACCAA
Organism: Lissotriton helveticus; assembly: GCF_964261635.1. Classification (NCBI taxonomy): domain Eukaryota; kingdom Metazoa; phylum Chordata; class Amphibia; order Caudata; family Salamandridae; genus Lissotriton; species Lissotriton helveticus. The sequence goes on along the minus strand of NC_136067.1, from coordinate 1,069,646,342 downwards.
GATCTCGCCCAGTGGCTATCTGATGACATATAGCAATCTTCAGTCACAGTTTGCTGCCATGCGCCACTGAGGATTTTTGACTTCCAATCCAGAGACTAGTTTGAAGGTAAAGCTTTTCACGGGGATGAACCTGTTCCTTGCATCCGACACATACTTTATCCCGGACAGCCTTAAACCATACCTATGTCCAGATCAAACGTGGTTGAGCTTACTGCTTTTAGTGCTATTTTGAACCTTAATAATCTTAAATGCATATCTCCAGTTCTACTATTAGACTGCTGTCATTTTAGTGTCATTTTATGACAATTTTCTCTATTTTTCTAAATTGGTTTGAGATTATATTTGCTTGACTACTGTTGGAGTACTGCCTCAATACATTACACATTGCCTCTAAGTTAAGCCTGACTGCATTGTGCCAAACTACCAGAGGATTAAACACAGGTTTGTTTAGTGACGTTAGTGATTCACTCTGCCAAGGATTATGATTATTATTTGAAGTGGGTCCTCACCCCCCTGAACTAATGGCCCAATTTCATAGAATGGGTTTCCTAGGGATGCAGATTTCTTTCCATCTTTATTCCTTTGATGCCTATTTGCACTAACTGACATGATTGCATGTGTCAGTGCTGGTCAAGCTGCAAGCATGTAATTGTTGACAGTCACTAATTAAAGTCTAAGGTATTCTAGAGCTTTCACTTCTATCCTCATTTAACACGGTCACTGCTTCTGAGATGATATTGGCAGTCATTACTAGGATGCAGCCCCTCCTAGCGTCGACTAGCTCCACCTATCTGGTTTTAAAATCTGCACTATTTTCCAGGGGTAGTGTGACTGGTGCATATATGGCAACTGAGCAGTGACCAGAAGTCCTAAGGGCCTCATTTTGATGTTAGTCGGAGAGCTTCCGACCGCAGGTCTGAGGCTTTCTGACCGGCATCCAAGGTTTGATTTCCGACCGCCTAATAACAATGTAGGTGGTTGGAAGTCAAACCGGCCGGTCATTTTTGCTGGCTTCTAATGGGCCTAAGAAGCCCGACGGCCAGTTGTAGCCAGCACATAAACCCTTAGGGGCGGTGTTTCCGCCGTCAGGATTACAATGTGGGTTTCCCACAGAGTTTTCAAGTCTGGTTTTCCGACATGCAAAGTCTGTAGGAAAGCAACTTTGAGGGCTCCTAGCAAGGCTCCCATGCCTCCATGGCCTCCAGTTGGAGACCTGGGGGGCACCTTTGGTGCCCCCCTGTAAATCCCTGCTCCATATGGCAAGCACCATGATGTTCCTGCCACAGGGTGCAGGGATTTACCCAAACTCCAATTTCTCTAGAGGAGCATGTGCCACGGTTGAAAAATGCCTGCAGCACAAGTTCCCATAGAGAAATGGGAGTTTGCAACCCCACCATGGGGCCAAATATGATGCGGTTGGAATTGGCTTAGACTGCCGTTCGAAGCTGTTCCGACCGCATCATAATCATCCAGTCGGATTCCTTTTCGACCAACCCATTATGATGCAGTCAGTTGGAAAGGAATGCGACTGGTCATTCTAACTACCTAAGAGCCCGACCCGGCAGTTGGAATGCTTTCATTAATCTCAAGGGCGGCTCTTTTTGCCCGAGGGATTATAATGTCGGGTAGAGACAGCCTTTCTGTGCCGGACTCTCCGACACAGAAAGGCTGTCAGAACTTAACTTTAGTTCCCTGCACCTCATGGCAGGTGTCTTAAGGTGCCTGCCACAGGGTGCAAGGATGAACTGCACTTCACATTTTTACAATAGGAATGCATGCTCCAATTGTAAAGTTTAGGAGTTCCACCAAACAGTGTTCAGTCGCATCCTAATTAGTTGGTCGGTCCCTTGACCGAGACTGTGTCGGACGGAGGAAATGCCGCCCAACATTGTAATGTGGTCCCATGTGCTGTCACATTGTAATTAGCTTGCAGAACCGCCACCCTGTGGTCAGTCGGTTCCAACACCGAAACGGTGTCGTCCGCCCAACATCGTAATAAGGCCCAAAGTGTGCTCCAGCATACATAGAGGCACCACACCCTGTTCCACTGTTTCCTTTTTTTTTAAATCTGTTTTTATTATACTTTTCATCACGCACATTTATACATTCAATAGTTTGTTTGATCCACAAACATCTTTATAACCATACAGTACATACATTTTCCAGCTTTAAACAGGTCCTGAATTATTACCACTATACTGTAGTTTGATTATTCTGACACCCCACAATATTAAACCAAAATCAAAATTAAACAAAAAAAAAACAAATCACAATCAGACTCTCCTATTATCCTATCCCATCCCTCCATCGAGCTAAAGGCTCCCATATTCTTATACACCGAAGTCTCCCTACCCTACCCTTCCTAGCATATATGGGCTTCTCCAAATTATATGCAGCTATTAGATTCGCCAACCAAATTTGCATAAGCGGGGGGGTCTTATCAATCCAGGCCCTGCCTAAAGTTAATCTATAGACTGCCATTACCCTAAAGATAAATTCATTCTGTGTAATATTGCTTCCAACTGGTCCAATTCCCAGCAGAATCCAACTGGGAGTTAAAATTATCTGTATCCCTAATGACCTATCCAAAAAGCCCTCTATATCTTTAATTAAAGTGTATAATTATGGACAGGTAGCGAATATGTGGACAATGTCTGCTTCAGGGGAATTACATCTAGGACAAGTCGTCCCCTCAATACCCCCCCATTTAGCGATCCTAGCAGGCGTATGGTAGAGTGTATATAAGGTTTTATAGTGCTGGGATTGCAGGCGAGCTGAACACAGGATAGTGCGACCCAAGTCCAATGACTCCTGAAAAGCTTCGGGTTCTACTCCTAATTTCTCTGCCCACTTACTTCTATGTTTATCCATATCATCCGATTTGCCTCTTACTAAAAACGCATATGCTGACCTAATCGTAGACTCCCCGCCAGTAATTATACTCTTCATTAGATCATTGCAATTGTACCCTGCCGGGCCCCCCTGTTTATTGCTCAGAAAGCTCCTGTCCTGTAAATATTTAAAAAAATCCCTTCTATCTACGTTGTATCTCCTTACGAGGACTCCAAACTGTACTACTCCCTCAGGGTTCCTTAGATCACCAATCTGCGTAATTCCTTTATCCTCCCAGGCAGCCATTACTGAATCAGAAAATATATCTGGAGGAAAGGATTTACTGTTATATAGTTTAGTGTATCTGTTATATCTACCCAGGCCCGTCTTTTTCAAAAAGGCATTCCAAATTTTAAGGGCTGCACTAAGAGTCTTAAACGGTTTCCTTCTAACATATCCTATCTCAGTATGGTATAAGAAACAATTTTCTGCCTCGTGCCCTAACACTACTGCATATACTTCAGTGGACATAGATGTTATTTTCTGTAGGATACCGCCCCCTCCAATCAATCCCTGCATATATTGGAGAGCTGCCGCAAGATAGTACAATCTAAAGTCTGGAGCGCCCCAGCCTTCTCTTTCTCTTGGTAGAGACATAAATCTATAGGCCCTCCGAGTTCTTCCATGAGCCCATATAAACCTATTTACAATACCTTCAAGCGTGTTAAACCATTTGGCTTCAAAGAATAGGGGAATCGATCTGAACAAATAAAAAAGAAGCTTTGGTAAGATCACCGTTTTCACAACATTAGTGCAACCCACCAAAGAAAGTTGTAGGTTATTCATTCTTTCTAGGTCTTTTTTAACTTTAGCCAGCAATGGAGCCATGTTAATCTCAACCAGGGTATCCAAGTTCGCGGAAATTAACCACATTGGTGCTAAGGCAATTCCCGCTGGGTGCTGACTAGTCTGATTTTACATTGTTCATGACAAGGTCAGCTCGTCATAAGCACAGCTCCAGTGTACTGCATGACGAGCTGACCTTGTCATGAGCATGGAAGGGGTTAATATCCCCAGATATGTTGCTGAACTAACCACCCTGATATCGGTACACATAGTGTACCCATTCCTAACTATCTGAGTCTTGGACTTATTTAAACTATAACCCGATACTTGTCCAAACAAATAAGCCTCCGCTTCAATCCCCATGATAGCTGTGTCTGGATCAGGGGTCAGTATGACCACCTCGTCGGCATAAGCTAAAGATTTAACCATACAGCCATTCAATATCATTGGTGGAATCCCTTCATTTCTTGCTAATCTTCGTAGTAATGGCTCAAGGTACAACGCAAAAAGCAGAGGGGATGACGGGCACCCTTGCCTCGTCCCCCTTTGAATTTTAACTGCATCTGAGTGCCCCCTATTCACTCTGATCTTCGCGGTTGGATCTTTATACAGGGCTTGTATAGCTGTTATAAAGCCTTTACCTATGCCACTCCACCTCAAGACTGCCCAAAGATATTCCCAGGCGACCCTATCAAAGGCCTTTTCGGCGTCTAAAAAAAGTGCCGCGATAGGATCGCCCAGGGCCCCTGCGGCATCAAACATAGTGACCACCATTCTGACATGCTGAGTAGTGCCCTTGCCAGGTATAAAACCGTGTTGTGATGGGCTTACCAGATGCACAATACTCCCTGCAAGCCTTTTTGCCAGCATTTTAGAATAAATCTTAACATCTGAGTTCATCAGAGTGATGGGTCTGTATGAGCCGGGTAGCGTTGTAGGCTTCCCTTTTTTTGCAATAACTATAATATCCGCCCCGCCCCAAGACTCTGGAGGTGGACCACCCTGTTGTGTGTGTAACATAATATCAAACATGTCAGCCAGCAGTACACTCTGAAACACTTTATAAAATTCGACCAGGATTTGATCTGGCCCAGCCGCCTTCCCTGAGGGCAGACTACCCAAAGCCCCAGTAAGTTCCTCCAAATGTAATGGAGCATCTAATATCTCCCTTTCCTCTGGAGACAAAGAGGGGGAAAGAATATTGCTAAGATACCTTTCTATCTCTGCTAGGCCCCTTGCATCACCCAAAGAATATAACTCAGCATAGAAATTCCTGAAAACTTCTCTTATCAAACCTGGATCTATAACAGAATCTCCCTGTGGATCCAGAATTTCCTTAATATCAGTCGCGGATGGCCGCTACCTAGTTCGCACTGCCAGAATATGACCGACTCTCTCACTCAACTCATACGCCTCCTGTTTCTTAGCCAGATAGTTCTCGGCTGCTTTCCTGGTAATACCTTCTATAGCATCCCCTTTAAGAGATATATTTTAAGCAAAAAGGGCTCCAGTGAGACATTCTGTTTTATAGCGGTAGCTAGATTTTCTTCTTCTACAATTGTCTTTGCCGAATTTCACCTATTTTAGTTCTTTCCCTTTTCCGTCTTGCTAACACATAGCTCAGTGTCTCCCCTCTTATCCCAGCTTTGAAACAATCCCAAACTGCTCCTGGAGACGCCGTGCCTCTATTAATATCCCAGAAAAATGTTATCCAAGCTTCCATATGCTTCTGGGAAGCCACATCCTTTAGCAGGATACGTTCAAAAGTCCACTGCGTGTTCCTACTCTGAACCGGAGGCATATTAAATGTTAACACCAGAGGACTATGGTCTGAAATTATCCTGGGCTGTTTTTCCACCTGTGCATCAGAAACTAAAGAATTAGAAATTAAAAAATAATCCAGTCTAACCAAAATTTTATGTGGGGCAGAAAAGAAAGTGCTACCATCTATGAAGGGATGTAACTTCACCCAAGGGTCAACTAGAGAATTATGCTTAACCATACTAGCCAGGGCTCTGTATGACTTCTTCTTTCTTCCTGTGTAGCACGCCCCAATTCTGTGAATGAACTTTTTGGGTCATGGATGTTGAAGTCCCCGCAACATATAATGGGCTCTGGCCACCGAGCAAGTTCCATATCCATGAACTGCCAGACTTCAGGATCATCATCGGTGGAGCCATATATTGTGACCAAGGTAAACCTTACTCCTTTGAAACATATTTCCACTATGGCCCACCTACCCCACTGATCCTCCTTTTTCCTACGAACCACTACATCCCTACTTCTCCCCAAGATTGCCACCCCTCTGGTCCTAGTTCCTTGTTTACTAGCAGCTAATACTGCAAACCCCAACTGTTCCAAAAAATATACTTGTGTTGCTTCAATGTGAGTCTCCTGGAGACATACCAGGTCTAATTGAAGAGTTTTCAACAATCCTGCTACTTTCAGTCTCTTATTAGAATCATTGAGGCAGCATACATTAATTGAGGCAATTTTACAAGGCATTAAAGGACGTCCGATAAATCCCAGCTCATAGACCACCGTACAACAAAAAAAATGTGAAAACCACATCCTGCATTCTTTATACACTGTTTGTACTGCGTGTATTGTACCCCGCACCCAATGAAAATGTGCGTTATCAAACCTGGAAAACCAAAAATTATAACCGTGTTAAAAGCCCCTACCCCTTCCCTTACCCTCCCCCCCTGCTGTTGTTCCACTGTTTCCAAGGTTTGAGAGATTTAGCTGCAAAGTAACAGGCCACAGAAGAGTCAAGTCACATCCCTCGGACCGGTGTCCTCACTTCTCCAGCGTGAAATGCAATCTTCTATTCACCAAGATATTTTCTCTCCTTCATATTTTAGTTGCTGCAGCAAACAATCATTGGAAAATGCAGCTGCAAAGCAACATCTGAGTGTATTTTTAAACCATTTCCGTTTATTTTGTCACAAAAGATATGTTAAGGTTTTCTATTTTTTATTTGAAGTAGTTACATCCGAATAAAAACTCTAAATTAAAAATAAAAGCAAAAGTACCTCTTCACTACCTCAGCTCATACCTCCAAAAAAGACAATGAAAGTACTATACTATTTCCTGAGAGACCTCTCACAACATACATTCTTTGTAACAAATTAAAGTAAAAATTCTGACCTAAAATTTTCATTTTCTTGGGATGAGACCCCCCCCCCCCCAAAAAAACCATCTTGAGGAAGGCAGGCATATTTCGTTAGTTGCTGCAATTCAGTTTCAAAGAGCACCAGCTGCCACGGAACTAGCATTCTAGATTTTGCACCAGAATGTGTTTGCACCCTTTCAGTTTACTTCTGTCTGATATGTGAAGGCTTAATCTGTTGTGTGAGCACAGCATTCACGGCTATAAGCTAAAAAGTTAAAGCACCCCTCCACACACACCATGGTCACTCCATTCCCCCAACCAAACAACTTGCCAGAGGAATACTGAATGTGCAGAAGGCCTTGAGTGATGTCCATGTAGGCAGGGGTTGCTGCTACTGGGGAACATGGGATTTTCCAGTGGTGGGGGTTGGCTGCTCTAATGCTGGAACTGGGCTGCAGCATTCTAAAAATAATTGTGCGTACAGGCACTAATTTATTTAAAATTAAAAGCTATGCAGTACACTGTGTTGACACCAAAGCGATAGATAGAGTGTGAAATAACCAGGCACAATTTCTTGAAAATCATATGAACCTTGTTAAAGAGGTAGTAATTAAGTAGAAATATATTTTCATTATTGTTTTCTCTATATGCTTGTTATGATTACTATTCGGAGCTGAAATCTTTCCCTATCGGAGTGAAGGTTAAAACCTATTGTTTTTTAACTGATGGCATGAAAGTAGCACAATGCCATTATAGGCATTTGCTAATAAATAACCTTTGAATATAAGACACGATACGTTGTTAATTAATAACAGATGACTCACTTTCCTTTCAACAAACTTGCTTGATTTTCCTATGAGTAAACAACACTGGAATAAATGTAAAACAAAGGCAGCAGAAATAGTATCCTTACTAGAGCCACAGCAAATTATTCCGACTAGAATTCCTTGACGATTGTCGACCCTGCAGTACTTTTGTAAATACTAAAATCATATATTAATGATCTGGGAAAAGATCACCTTTCCCTTACAAAGTGCATTTACATATTTATGTCCCCTTGCAACATTCCCAAATCTTCATTCAGTAGAAGTTGGGAATTCTAATATTGCTTCAGGTTGCAGTTTATGGGTCAGTGCCACTGATCCAGCGAGATCGTTCCTTTCTAGGCAATTGAACTCATTTCAAATAAGAATTTACTCCGGACAGATTTTTGGCCAACTTTCTTGCCAGAAAGCAGTAGCCCAGGGAAGTGATGCACAGGACACGGAAGATTTCATGAGCAGATATACTATTTACATTATTAATTAGCACGACAACTGCAAATATGGACACTGCACCAGGTATGATGTTCAGATTTTAGTTCTCAAGTGATCACTGCAGGTCACATCCCCTAACACAAACTCCAGATGCTAATAATAATGCTGTCTAAGGGCCTGATTATGAGTTTGGCGGTCCAATAAACCACCAAACCCACGGTGACGGTGTGCACCAGCGGTCTGACTGTCGTATTATGAAGCAGGAGGTCAAATCGTCATTGGGATGCTGCAACTCTCAGGGATTCGTGATACCTGTTGGTCTTGCAGTGGTTTAAGGCCACAATATGTCAGTGGTGCAGCTGCTGCACCGCCAACCATTTTATGAGTTTCCTCACTGCCCTTCTTTTCATGGCGGTGAGCCTGCCATGAAAAGGTTGGCAGTTAGGAAACTAAGGGGGCCCTACAGGTCCCACTGGTGCCTTGGTGCATGGGTGTGCATGCAGGGGGGCATATGATGTGCCTCCCTGTCTTTCTGCACCCCAGTTCCTGCGTGGCATGGACTTTACAGTCCATGCTGTGCTGGAACACGCTCTGGCTGTCCCACTGCACTGTTTTTCTAAATCTTTTCTATGAGCCTCTGAAAGGCAGGGCCGTGGGCCAGCTGCCACAGGACCGCCAGTCTGGACTGCAACTTGTGACCTGCAGGCAGTTGGTGGTAGAGTTTGGTGGTGTGGGACAGTGGCGCTGGCCTGCCACTCCGCTACCACACCATCAAACTCCCTATCAGGCCCTAAGTACTCAAAATCTCAAACATTCTAACACATGAAGAAGGTCCCACACATGATAGTGTGACACAGAATATTGAACAGCTCGCTCTCTTACCTGCAGTACCCTACATGCAACCCATGCTTACGAGACCCAGGGCATCTGACAGTCTGACACAGCATTACTAAACTGAGGTTTGGAATAAAATAAAAGACACCTTAGACAGATCTGGTCCTTTGGCAGACCAGGACGTAATATCATATGATATGCCAATTTATCCGGAGAAAACATATCAGTATAAGAGATGGTTTGCAATGGTGTTAGGGCAAACTATTGAATAGAAAATATTGGGTTACATAAATTTAGTTTCAAGAATATTGTGTTGACAAAATATTGTCAATAGAAATAGCAAAGGTAAGAATATCATTTTAAGTATTGGCTTTTGAAGTTGTTTGAACATTTTTTGTTTATTCAAATATCCCCATAAAAATGTATTTCATTTTATTTGTAGGTTAATTTCTTAATTTAGAGAAATGTGTGAAAAATGTTAAAATTATTTTATTTTACAATTCAAAAGGATTTTTCATTCATGTATATGTATTTAAGTTATAGAATAGAATGGCAATGTTGGATTTTTGGGGGCTAAACAAGGGTGAGATTTTCTAAAATGTGTTATGTTATTTGTATATTAAATTGTATTTAATTTGAGTTTTATTAAGTTAAAGTACAAATATTGGCATAATTTAAATTATGAATTTTTCTATTGAATTTTGAAATATAATTTACACATTTATTTGACTGTTATGTAGATTATTTTCAAAAATTGGTATATTTATGTGTATGTAATAGAATATTTATTTATTTGTTGATATATATTTTTAAAAGTGTATTTCCAACATAAATAATGATAGTTGTTGTAATTAATAATGTTTAGTATGATTTAATACAGGAAATGTTTTTTATTTTAAAATATTTATTTTTGTTTGAAATTAAAAATGTTCATACAAATGTAACTTTATTTAATAATGTATAAATATTTAGTGTAATTGTAATATTTGTTTGGAAAATGAATACATTCTTAAAATATTTGTGAACAAAATATTTCACAATGAATTTTTAAATTTGTTTCTTGATGTAGGAAAACCTTTTTGGTTTTTATTTACTGAATTTTAAATTTGTAATGTAATTAATATGTGTTACATTTATTGTATATTTGACAATGTATAATGCTGAATTACATAATGTATTCATTTTCAATTATAATGATTATGCAAAAAAGAGTTTCTACTTATTCCACGTAACCTTTTCATTTTTGGGGAATATGTATGATACATTTCACCCTTTTACTGACCAACACATTCTCCAAAATGGCTTCGATTGGAGTGGGCATAGTAAATAGTACCCCTTTAGTGCCCAGGACCTTTGACAAAATAGTTTAGCTTGGAGTGGGAAGAGAAAATGTAACCCCTTTAGTGCCCAACATCTTCCCCAAAATGGTTGAGATTGGGAATAGTATGTTTAAACCCTGCACTGCCTCTATTGTAGGGATTATGCTCTGACCACAGCCCAATGGGCTCCTTGAGCCTATAAGAGGCGGCAGTCTTTCCCCCCGCCCATATCACTCTGACCCGGGTATAGTAATCTGGTGGTCAGGGCAATACACTGGATGCCGGTCGGACCACCACCGAGGGCCTGGGAGTGGTGTTCTGCCCGATATCATAAACGGGCCCTTTGTATTTTCTCATTTTCTATATTGAATGCATATGGATATATTTTTAATTGCATACATATTTTTACCTATGGACAAAACAATTACATGATTATTTTGTAACAATCTATTAGTAATTTTTCCATACTAAATAAAACATGTCAACCATATATAGACAGTGTGTGTAACTTTGTTTGAAATAATATTGCACTTATTTTAAAGTGTAAAATAGTATTATCTATTTTACACTTTAAAATAAGTTGTAATAGTTACATCACTTTTTTTTACAAGTTTAACATTTTCCATACATTACAATTTTTTTTAACATTTTATAATTTGTTTTTATAATAAATCCAAATACACTTTTTTATTTTTATTTAGCAGCCATGTGTCTTCCACTAACTTTTTTTGCAGTTTATTTGTCTTGTTTTTGGTTCATTTTCCAGGAAATAATGTGTAGAAAAGTGCTGCTGCTTGTGGGCGTAGATAAGAATTTTCTTAATATATTTTGTATATGATGTTGGTGCCTGGGTTGCTGTAATGAGTAGTAGTAAAGGGTAGTTACAGTGTTGTTTTGTTATGTGGTATTTAGGAAGTTTAATAATATGTTTTGAATTATGTTAACTAGTCATTTCCATTAGCCATACGTTGTATTTGTTAGTAAGATATCATTGTACTATATGACATTTTATTATTTTGTCGGCTTTGTATGCCCTCATTGTCATGTTACTTTTACCTTTGAATGAGCAGTTTTTTGCAGGTGTGTTTGTCTCTTTTTTTTTACAGGTTTACAGATTTGAAAGTGTCTTATGGACATTTGGATTGTGAGTTTCTTTTTTAATAAGGAATTCATTTTAGCTCAAGCAAACCAATATTTTTATTTCGATTGCCTTAAAATGTTCGGATTCCTGGAGTGTTTTTCTTTTAATAGTTTTGGTTGTTCTAATGTTTATTCAAGAGTTTGGATTGCTTTGATGGATTTCTAATGGACCTCTGGTATTTTTGCATTTTTTTTGTTTGAATTCTTCACATTTATTTGTACCTTTCTGGTGTATTTTCTTTTTACCACAATGCAACAGAGGAAGATCTGCAGCTAAACACTGTGAGTTATATTTAAGTTATTTATGTGTTTTATTTCATTGTTTTGTTCTCATTTTACTTATATTATACATTTTGTTAGTTAGTGACTTTTCGTTTTTTAACTTATTAATATGCATATTATTTTACTCATCAGCTTGATTTGTAATTTGTGTTTTCTATTTGTTTAAAGTGGTGACTCAAAACTCAACTTGTTTAATAAATATTTGAAAATATTTTACTGTTACTGGTTTGGGTTTTTACTTCTGTTTGCTAAGTATTGTGTAGGAAATTTGATTTAGTAGGAACATGCCCTTTTTGTATGGTCATCCTCCACTCTTTTCTCCAAATACTGATGTTTATGACTGTGATAGTAGACTGGAGTCTGCTGCCTAGTCCTAGAGCCTGTGCACTCTCCCAAAATTGTTATGTTTAACTTGGTAATCCCAAACTGGCAGAGAGTTTACCTCCTTATAAGTCCCTAGTACATGGTACCAGGTGTACCTAAGGCATATGTGATAAAGGGGTCCCGAGGGCTGCAGCATGGGTTTTGTACCACCCTGAGTGACCCAAGTAAACTCTGACAGCAGGCCTGCCATTGCAGACTGCAGGAGACTTGCAAACTGCTCGGACTCAACCGTGTCCTCACTTTTGGGCCTCATTACGATGGCGGTTGCATGAGTGTCCGACTGCTATCGTAGCGGGATTGAGATCAGCCGCCAAGTAGTCGACAGCTCCACCCACTATATTATGATGTCACCACTGTTTAGGTGGTCAGAAACATGCCATGCTAGGGGCCCCCAAAGCCGGTTTCCAACAGCCGTTCCACATTGTAGAGACCGCCATGAAAAAGCTGTGGGAAATAGACATCCCTGCTCAGGCACTGTATTCATTGTAATGATTACTGTTCGACCGACGCCCTGTCAGGCTCCTTGAGCCTGTTGGAGGTGGCAGTCTTTCCCCCCACCCGTTGCACTCCAACCACTGGTATCTTAGTCCAGAGGTCGGACAGTTTCTCTGGATGTAGGGCAGACTGCCTCTGAAGGCCTGTCGGTGGTGGTCTGCCTGATATCCTAATGAGGCCCTATGTGTGGCACAGTCAATACACTATTTTTAATATATGTCAGACATACCTAAGGAAGGCCTCCCAAGTCCAGGAGGCCAGGTGCAGTTTATTAAAGATGAGGACATAGAGGTTCAAGCCTATATGTCCCTTCAGTGGCCTTTTCCATTGGAGAGAACTAAAAAAGTTAGCTATCCATAAGATACAATGGGCTGCCATCCGGGTATTCTTGAGGTTGGCAGCTCCATTATTGTACCACCAAAATATGTCATGTTTGCAATCCAATAATGTGCCTTTTCACCACTCATGAGAATCTTGTGCCCTGGGTGATGTGGCATGCACCCAAGTGGCTACCTTAGAGGTTACCCATCTGGTTTTCCCAGCTTCTCTGTGCTCTGGCTGGCCAGAAAATACTTCCAGTGTTTGATGCTATTAAGACAGGATTCTGACCTCCTTCCAGGCAGTGGGATCACTCTTAGGAGTCAGAAACAAGGACTTGGGCCTGAAGGAGGTCACACCTCCCAAGCTGACCAGTGAAGTGGCACTTCAAGGCGATGCACTTCAAAGGCTGCACTGCTTCTGATATCCACCAGGGCTGAAATCCAGTGGAGGAAACAGCCCTCCCATATCCCAGGTGCATTTGCACTCGAGCAGTGTGAAAAATTAGTTATGCAAGGAGCTGTACACCCCCAGCGGGCTAGACACACCTCCCAGGTGAGTAGCCTGATCTGTACACTGAAATTTGTTTTCTGCCACTTTTATGTTTGGCAGTATAGAGGGTTTTTGATGTAAAAGGTGACCCACACTTCCCCGGATTTGGTCACCTCAGAGGCATACTAGCTGCAGGGACTGGCTGCCCATTGGCTATTAGCTCTCACACCTCTAACTCCCCTAAATACAGGATTTAAGGGAGCCCCATGATACCAGAACCTAAGTTCTGAACGGCATGCATTGAGGAGGACAGAAGAAGAGACCCGCACCAGTAACAACAAGACTTGCCAAAAGCAAAAGAGGGATACTCTGCACCTGTGGCAACACTCTTGAAACGGCCTGATCAAGACTTGTCCTAGGCTATCCCTCAGTTCCCCCAGACAGAGTTACCCCTGTGGAAGACTGACGCACCCTCACACTCCCCTGGACTAGTGGCACTAGTCCTCTGCAAACTGCAGGTAAAAGAATGCTCGGGATCTGAAGAATTTCTGGGCATTGTGCCTTCTGATGGATCGCCGTAATCCAGATGGTCTAGTCCATTGTTGGAACTCTAGTCCTGCCTTCCATAAAGTTACAGGCAGCCACTGTGTTCCCAGGGGCCACATGCCACCAAATTTACTTTCTGCACAACTTACCGCTGCCATGGCATGTTGGTCTCTAGTCCGGCAACCGATCCCTTTACTCCACACTGCATTAAGAGGGAATTCCATCTGACCTTCAACTGCCATCAGACGTTATTGTCTTTTTGTGTCTTTTCTCCCTGCAGCACCGTTTCAGTGGTATAAACAGCTCTCCCACTGCTCCCGTTCAGCACTAAGGACAGCTAGGACAAATTGACATGCAAGTGACCGATTGCTACTAGTGGTTTTTCTTGTTGACCACAATGTTACATTTTCACTGTATTATTGCTCTGATTTTCTATTGATTCAAAAATCCTTAACTCTGGTTATATGTATGCCATTCCATTTGGCTTGATGTCTAAATTAAGATAAAAATACACTCTATTTTTAGAAATTGATGTTGGATTTGTTTTGAGTGGGTCGATTACTTATCATCCATGTTGGTACTCTGAAATGCTTAACACATGTTCCTCAGGTAAAGCCTGACTGCTCTTTGGCACACTACCATGACTGAGCTAAGGATTTATTACTGTGAATCCAAGGACAGTCTTTGGGGTGTTGTGATAGTATTACATGGTGAGATCTAACCCCCACAGCGCATAATACACGACTTTTCTACATTGATGTTACAGCTGTGGTGATCCGGAACCTGTATTTTGCAGTACCACTTGGTCATAAGTGGTTTTGCACAAAAAATTATTTTAATAGACTTTCACATCAAAAATATTTTTTTTCAGAATTTTAGGGGATTTTTCTAGATTGTTAGGGCCCCGTGTAGACCCCCCCATTCCAATAGTACATTTAAAATGCTTAAGTTAGTTAGGAAAAGGTTAAACGTTTTTTCTAAATTCTTAGAAAAAGGTCCCAGATGCTAGTTATAAAGTTAGGCCCAATGGAGCCTGGTCAGAATTTACCCTGGCAGTAATCCCAGCCCTGTGGATTATGGATCTGAGTGCATTATGAAAAGCCAGGGGCATTAGCTATGAAGTGACAGCTAAAAAGGAGGAACTTGAAAAACTCCTCAGCTCTTATGAAAGAGAAAGACTAGAGAGGATTGGTTATTTCTCAGAAGAAGAACCTGTAAAAGGTGAAAATGATGCCCTAGCCCAAATTGATAACTACAGGAGTCACTCTAATATGCCCCCTAATGGTAAGGTGGTAGGATCCCTTGAGGATGCTTGACCAACTACCAACTCTTACCGGAGAAGAAACATCTTGAAATTGAGGAGAAGAGATAAGCCCTTGAGGAAAGAAGGGCTAAGTTGGGCTTGGGCATAATGATGGTGGCAGCAACAATAGTGCCAGGGAGAAGGAGGAATCATTTGACCCTAAGATCCCCAAAGGGATTGGCCCTAGGTTTAGTGATGGTGATGATATTGACAAATTATTTGCAGCCTTTGAGAGGGCCTGCGAGATGAAGAGGGTAGCACACCAGCACCAAGGCAGAGATAGAGGGGTGTGGACCCACTACAGAAGAGTACAGAATGAAGTTTAGAGACACCCATAAAGGTAAAATCATACAAGGGTGGAATTTGTGGACTCTTCAGTCGAAGCACTAGGAGGCTGGAAAAAAGGGGTAATGAAGTGGACAGATATGATGAGCTGTATAATTTAATTTTGAAGGAGCACAATTCAACTAATTTTACCACTGGGAAATTCCATCAATATTTGTTGGATTCTAAGATGTCTTCTCCCAGAGTGATGGTTATAGTAACCAGAAAAGGGGTGTTTAGACTTACCAGCAAGGGAAAGAGGTGAGCAACAAACAAGATTAAAAATATTTATTTCGCTAAAGGCCACCAAAATAATTCTCAAGTGGGTGGACCTGGTGACTTCTCCCAGTCCAATGGCAAAGAGCACTAAGGTACAAACTGGAAACCGGCAAAGGTTTCTATGTAATGCCATGATTGTCATCAGGCAAGTCATAAGAAAGGAGATGCAGCAGGCACCAAAAAGTCCCCCAGTGGTGGCCAATCCAAGGGATTGGCTAGCAGAGGAGTAGGGGTAGAGGTCCACTCTGGAGAGGCCAGATGATACACAAAGTTTGCTTTAGTTTCTGTGGGTGGGGTGAATATTGAAGCCCTGGCTGTCTTACGTACATGCTTGGGGAAGTATATACAAAGGCCAAAGATCAAGGGGAATGAGGCAGATGCTCTGTGGAATACATATGCCTGCATCACTAGGGTGGTAGCTAGAATAGTTTCCCCAAACCAACTGTTCCTTGGTATTAGTCACCTGGTTATCAATGCTGAGAATGAGACTTAGCCCCATCCAATGGGCTTGCTAAGCTTAGAATGAGGACGGTTTACTGCCCAAAGAAGGTGGCTGTGTGCCCTGGATTGTCTGTTGGGAAATTATCTGACTACTGCCTGGGCAGAGATGGAGAGGAGGCTCGTGTGAAAATGCTGTGCCTCCCTGAGTAACTGTACATTACTATTAGAGCATAGGCGCAGAAGCAAGAAATGGTAAGGGGTTCTGCCCACTTAACCCTCCAGTAACTGAGCAGGAGACATCCAAGGATGAAAAGGTAGCAAAAAAAAGGTACTAAAGGGATTAATCCTTTTTTAATTTTTCAACAAGAAACATCTAATTATCTTGTGAAACACACATAGAACATTATAAACATATGTAGATAAATTCATATTACTAGAGCATAGGCAGCACATCAGGGAAGTCATGGGAAGTTCGATCCTGAAACAGTTGATCAAGTGACCCAAATATAGAGAAAGGTCAAGAAGGGGCTATAGCTGGGGCGTGGCTTGGGAGCCGATGGGAGAGGCTGCGTGAGCACTGAGCTCCGCGCCCGATCCCTCATATTATCCTGCTTTCGGCGTCTCTCAGACCCCAGACAGAGGCACTTGAGCGGGGGGCGACCCGGAGGTGATGGGCGTCGAGATTTGCCTGATTCCAGAGCTGCAGCGGCGGCGGAGGCTGCTGGCCTGAACGGGGTTGCCGGCCGCTGGAGGCTTCAAGATGGCACCGAGCTGAGGACGTGGAAGGCAGAAACAGACTCAATAACATCCGCGTGGTGGGGCTGCCGGAGAAAATTGAGGGATCGGACATGGTGAGCTACTTGGAAACTTGGCTTCAGACTGTAGTGGCCCCTGAGGGGCTCTCGAGCTTCTACACCTTGGAGCGGGCGCATTGAGTCCCGGCTAAGCCGCCGTTGCAGGGGCGTTCTCCGCGGCCGGTAGTGGCGCGACTGCTACACTTTTGGGACCGTGACTTGCTTCTTCGGAGGGCCCGTAACAATGGCCCTTTCCAAGTGGACAACAGTAGTGTTACTCTCTTCCCGGACTACTCGTTCGACACGCAGCGGCGCCGCATGTCCTTCCAAGCTGTCAAGAAGGAATTGCTCGCGGAAGGGATTCAGTACTCCCTGTTCTTCCCAGCCAAGTTGCCCATTGCACTCGACGGAAAGACTCACTTCCACAAAATGCCGGAAAATGCATGGGAATGGCTGGAATCTTACAGAGCAGGAAATGATGGCCAGGACGTGGAGGCAAGGGAGCTGGCTGGAGAATCTCAACCTCGCAGGTCTCAACGGTTGCGCGGCCGCAGGCGGGGCCTGCGGAAACCATCGACCTCACAGACGGCCATGGAGCGTAGGGGTGCTCTAGAAGCGGTGACGGCGATCTCCCGAGAACTGCTGAAGACCACACCGGAGGCATCAGAACTTGGCAGTGACAAGGGCCGATCAGAGGCGGAGTCCTCTGTGTCGGATGATCCATGCTTACCAACGGTCACTCCTGGGACGGCGGATGGACTGCTGGATGAGTAGATATTGTGCTAGCTGTGGGACTGGGAGGTCTGCCCTAGAATGTTGTGCTGCAGTTATTGTTTTCTCTTTTGAATGGGAGAGACGCGGGGGGCTGGGTGACTGGATCGGAGGGGTCTAGGGTTCGGGTGGCGCTGAGATTGCGGGGGTTTCCGGGGGATCTGGGAGGTATTGCTTTTTTGGGGGGGTTTGAGGGCGGGTACTGGTTGCGCTTTTGGTTTATTGTAGGTCGTTTCCTAGGTTCTATCCAACCCCCACCGGATGGTACTAGTTAGTTTGCCTTAGCTTTGCACAAGACACACAGTTGGGGTAGTTTGAATGGGATTCACTATGTTGGTGCCTGTTCCTGGGGGGGAGGGAGATGTACTGGGTGGGGCGGGATTGTTAGGGGATGGAATTAGTTTGTTTGGGGGACACAGCCTGCTGGTGAGCTTAACCGAGAAAGTGGTACTATCGAGTGTTGTGTATTTATGTGCTGATACCGCCACCTGGCAGCCGGAGGGGGGGAGCTGCTTTGAGTGGTTTTCGCATTATTGTTATGGGTCCATCACCTGATGTGAGATATATAACCTGGAATGTTCAGGGATTGCACTCCATGCAGCGTAGATATAAGGTCCACTCCTATTTGGTCCGCAGGGGCGCGCAGGTGGCTTTCTTACAAGAGACACATTTGACTAAGACTGAGGGGCTTGCTCTGCAGCGCAGGTGGCGAGGACAGCTTTATTACACCACTTACTCAGCTTTTGCACGGGGGGTTCTGATCTGGGTTAGGGCTGGGGTCCCCTTTCAAGTGTTAGACCAACTGATAGACCCTGATGGCTGCTACGTCGCAGTTAGAGGTCGCCTCTATGGGTGCGAGGTGACCCTCTGCTCTGTCTATGCTGCTAACGTAGAACAGGCGTCCTTCCTGGAGAGTTTGTCTTCTGCCCTCGCAGATTATTTCACGACACCAGTATTGATGGGGGGAGACTTTAACTCGGTGGTCTATGTTACCACGGACAGGTCCAATCCTCCACTGCCCACGGCCCGATCAATAATTTGGCTAGAGCTTGAACCCACTGGCAAGACAATTGATGACTCATTGACGTTTGGCGAGCGCAGCATCCGGCCGATAGAGACTACTCCTATTACTCTGCCTTGCATGACCTGCACGTTCGATTGGACGCCATTTTGTGTAGTACCAGCCTGGCGTTACTGGCGGCTAGTAGCGAGTATCTAACGCGCACCATATCGGATCATAATCCGCTATTGGTAAACTTCTGCTGGTTGGCGGAGCGCCCCAGGGTCCCGACTTGGAGATTGCGTCCAGAGATGTTGGAGGATCAGGTCTTCCGCGCGGAGTTGGGAGATAGGGTAGACCACTACTTTGTGGAGAATGCGGCTCTGCTACGACGGTGGCCCTGGAATGGGATGCCTTCAAAGTGTTGGTCCGTGGGATCTGTTTCGCCAAGTGGGTGGGAGTTAGGAAGCTGCTATTGCAGGAAATTGAGACGGGCGAACTGGTCCTTCACGAAGCTGAGAGGGCTCATTCGGATGGCTCTGGGACGCGTGACGAAGTACTGGCCTGGAAAGAGGCGGTAGCGGTGGGGGTGGAGTGCCTCAGGTGCTTTGACCACAGAGCTTTCTTGGCTCGCGCGCATGCAGAGTGAGACAAAGTAGGAACACTACTAGCTTGGCTGGCTGACCCTGCTCCTCGATGCGTACCCGTTTTGGCGCTGGCCTCCCCCTCGGGATGGTTGGAATATGAGCAACGTCTCATAAATGACCGATTTCGATCCTTCTATGCGAGTCTCTACACCAGCCAGTTGCGGACTGGTGAGGAGGATACTCAGGCATTTCTGGAGGGCTTGGAGCTACCCGCAATCAAGGAGGAGGAAGCGGAGGAGCTTGCACAGGATATTACGCAATGGTCCTTTCAGTTGACATTGCTAAGGCATTTGACAGTCTGGAATGGCCCTATCTGTTCTCAGTTATGGCGTCATTTGGGCTTGGAGCCGGTTATGTCCGCTGGGCTGCAATACTGTATTCCTCGGCGACAGCTAGGGTTCGTGTGGGTAGGGTTGTCTCCTCTTCCTACCCGGTGGGACGGGGCACTAGGCAGGGATGCCCGCTCTCCCTGCTGTTGTTTGCCCTTGCATAAAGCCGCTGGCAGCGCGCGCTAGAATGGGGGGGCATATCGTGGACTCCAACTCCGAGTACATGTGCATTATTTTTCGCTTCATGCAGACAACCTCCTGATGTTTCTGGGAGATTCGGGGGAGGCCCTGGATGGGGCGCGCACCCTCCTTTACCGTTTTGGGGACATCTCAGGACTGCGGGTTAACTGGGCAAAGACATGCGGTTTCCCAGTGACTACTACATGCAACCCGCCCACACTACCGCCCGATCTGGCATGAGAGCCGAGGTGCCTTCCCTATCTGGGAACACAGGTGTATCACGCTCAGGAGGATCTCCTTGAGGCAACATTGGGAGAGCAATAAGAGGCCTGAGAGGTAGTATAAGGTTTTGGGGTACCCTACCATTGTCGGTGGCAGGTCGTGTAGCGCTGCTGAAGATGGTGGCGCTTCCTCATCTGTTATACTTTTTCCGGACCCTCTCGATACGGGTACCGGTTGCTTTTTTTCAACAACTGTGTTCCGCGGTGGGCAGCTTCATCTGGGGTGCAGGACGGCATAGGGTGGCGCTGGATACACTGATGCGGCCGAGAGCTGAAGGGGTCCTTGCCGCCCCGGATTTTGAATTGTATTATATGGCTGCGCAATTTCAGGTTCTTACTCAGGTGGTGGCGCTGGAGTTTCGGGGACCGGAGGGGGGCCTGTACCGGAGGTGCCGAGGCATGTCTTGTCATTCGTGCTGAATTGTCGATGGTGGAGGGCACCCTGAGGCATTGTTGGAAACGGTTCCACAATAGAATTGGGGTGCAGCGTCCACACGGTGGTGATTGGTCCCCCTGGCGGAATGGGAAGAGCTGGGCCTGCAGATGGTGGGCGACCTATATGCAGACGGCGTACTGTTACCCTATAGTACGTTGCAGGAGACCTTTGGTCTTCCACATGGCCATTTCCTGATGCACGCGGCATTGATTGCTGCCGTACAGAAGCATTGGGGTGCTGGCCTCTCCGAACCGCCAACAAGTGGAGCATTTCAATATGTAGTGATGGCAGCGGGCACGCATAAGGCGGTCACCTGTCTGTATAAACGGATGCTAGGAGAAGGGCTCAACCCGTTACAAAAACTGCGAGAGCAATAGGTGGCGGACTTGGACAAACCGATCCTGGACGCCGCCTGGTTACAGATCCTTAAAAGAGCATGGAAGAGTACCAGGAATGCCAGGTTCCAGCTAATCCAATTCTTCATGTTACATAGGGCATACCTCAGGCCAGCTAAAATTATTCAGTATTTTCGGATTGATACTGCGATCTGCTCTCGGCGCCGGGTGCAGGGTGGGGACCTGAGCCATATGCTCTGGGACTGTCCTCAGCTGGGAACATATTGGGAGGAGGTAACTAAGTTGCTCTGTGGGGTAACTGAGCGACAGGTTGCTCTGGATAAGGGAGCTTGCCTGTTACACTGGTTCCCACACACTAGCAAAAATAAGATAACTAGCACGTTTATGGATCTGGGACTCATTTTGGCCAAGAGGGAAATTACATCACACTGGAAGGCAGCGGCTGGCCCTAGCTATGTTAGATGGCAAGCGGCATTGCTTCTGTGGGCAGGCAGCGAGAGCTCTGTTCGATTGCAGCATGCCCATAGATCTCATATCGATAGGGCGCTGTAAGCGGCGCGGGAGTGGGAGGCTTTGGTGATGGAGCTCCGGACGCCGAATGAGGACGCTGGCTTGGACTCTGGCGCAGCGACGGAGGAGGAGCAGTCACAGGCGGCCTCCTCTGGCCTTGGGGAGTTTAGAGCGGAGGGCGGTCCCCGACTCCCGGGTGGTTGCGGTGATTCTTAGCATTATGGATGAGATGTTCAATTCACTCTTCACACACTAGGGTAGTATATTGATGACACTCGTTATTTAGGTAACAGCGCCGGCAGAAGGGGTGGGGGAATGGGGGGGTTGATGGACACTGAGGATGGCCATACATGGAGTACTGTATAATGTCCTGGAGCCCTGGGTTCCGATCTGCCACTGTGTTGATTGAGGGGGCTTAGCATCGCAGCGCCAGACTAGGATTGTGATCTACAGTGCCTTGTGGAATTGCTGGTTTATTGCCAAGCCTTTACTCATTACGAAATGTAAGACTCTTTGTATTTATGATGGTCCCTCCTCATGTCTTGTTTGTATTTTGAAGCAATAAAAAGATTTCCAAAAAAAAAAAAAAGAAGTAGGGGCTATAGCTGATGGAGTCTGAACATTATTGAAAAGGGAGAGGGAAGTCGACCGCCACCTGTTTTTGGCCCTGGGGACCACCACCCCAGTGTCATAGCGGTACAAAAGGAAAAGGAGGGGGTCATGTGCCCCCCCTCCTGGTGCCATTAAGGGTCCTGGGTACCACCACCCCCCCAGTGCTTGTATCTGCTATGGCCGAGGTACCCATCATTGTGAACACAGCAGTTCATCCTGTCCGCAAGGCTGCAGGCAGGGAAACCTCTTTTTGCTCCCACTTGGTGGGAGCTATCTTAAAGCTGCCGCCAAATGAAAGCAAACAATATGTCCACTCACAGCAGGTGGAGCATGTAAAATACTCCCACACACTGGGAGCGGACTTTCATCTGTTTTTCTGCCCGCTATGAAGCATTTAAGCTGCTCATAGTGGGTGGGAGCAATGCCGGCTCCCAAAGGAGGTGGGTAGCCGCTGGGGCCATGGGGAATTTCGGACTCCCACCTTGGCATCCAACAAAAAGCCAGTGGATGCACTGTGTGGGCTCCGGGGCTGTGTGCCCCATTCCCCTTGAGTGTTTGGCCAGGCCCAGAGATGTGGTCCCAGGGACCAATATTGGTCTGGGGGATGCATGCTTCTCCCCCTTTAGTTACTGGTCAGGCCCCAGAGTATGAGATCCCCAGGGCCAATATTGGCCCCATGGAGGGGGGGCTGCATTTTTACCTCCCCTAAAGAATCGGGGTGGGCCAAATATGGTCCAGGGAGGGGGAATATACCACTTTCCCCTGAATAATGTGGCAGGCCTCGAGGGATGGGGTCCCCAGGGCCAAAATTGGCCCATGGAGAGGGGCTGTGTGCCCCCCACCCAGGTTGAGTGCCTTTGGGGGCCCATCATGAGATGGCTGAATGCAGGGGATAGCTTTCAAGGCCTGGCAACAGTTGATGCCCTGTGGCCAACCACCGCCACGCATGACACAAGGTGTGAGGTTGGTTGCATGCAGGGGTTTGGCCAAAGGGCCCGGCCACAGTCTTGCTTGATAAATCAAGAATAATGCAATACAGTGCAAATCGCTGAATTGCTTTACTGTTCCCCAGGGAAGTGGTCCATTTGTGGATCGTGGGTGTTCCCAAGCATCCACCCATAGATTTTGTAGCATTCCCAGATTATCATTACTGGTAGATCTGAGAATGAAGGATTTTTTTATCAATATGCCCCATATTTTCTATTTTACGCACCACCTCTAAATCACTATAACTTTATTTGTTCTTTCTATTGAAGCCAAACTTAAAGCACATAAAAATGTAACATTTAAAAGTTACAGTTAAACCGTATATTTATAATTTATGCACCACCTTATTACAAGTAGTACTCCTCCATACACACTGTTTTCCTCTTGCTAATCACACAGCAATAAAAATACGTAGCTGTAAAGGTAAGGACTCTGCCCCCTGGTTTAATGACAATCTAAGAAACCTAAAACTGGGATGTAAACAAGCAGAGAGAAGATGGATACGGGACTATAACGAAACCTCTAAGGAGGTGTGGAAAAACAAGGTCATGACTTATAAGAATCAGATTAACAAATCTAAGGCAGAACACTACTCTTCTGTGATCTGCAATTCCACCAATAATTCTAGGAGCATTTTTAACATACTCAACAGTGTCACTAGTCTTGAGTGTTCCAGAAACGCCATCGTCACGTATTTTTCAAAGACAAAATTGACCTTATCCTTATGGACCTGAATACTCCAGATTGTATCCCGCCCTCTGACATAAGATCTGGGTCTCCCGCGGCCTGGGCGTCTGGCCCAGTCATGGCCACAAAAGATCTGCTACGTGAGTTCCCACCCCTTACGTACGAGGCCTTCACGAAGCTTGCCAGAGGGATTTCATCTGGGTCTCCTCTGGTTCCCGCACCACCTAAAATCTGGAAGGAATTCGAGGAAGAATTATTTCCCTCACTCCACCTCATATGTAACCAGTCTCTGGTGACTTGTACTGTTCCAGCTCAATGGAAGCGGGCGGTAGTCTCTCCTTTGTTAAAAAAGCCCTCCCTGGACCCAGACTGCTCAAAAAATTATAGGCCCATTTCCCTGTTACCCTTCCCTGCCAAGATCGTCAAGCGTTTGGTTAGTAACACTCTTTCTAACCAACTGGAATGTCATCAACTACTAGATGGGGATCAATTCAGTGTCCGGCCTGCCCATGGAACCGAAACAGCTCTTATCACCGCTATGGACGAGCTTCAAAGGCGGGCAGACAGAAGGCAGGCAGCGTTTTTTATCCTGCTTGATATGTCTGCCGCCTTGGATACGGTGAACCATAAGATTCTGCTGAGGCGGCTGTTGGAGGCAGGAGTGAGAGGAACAGCTTTGCAGTGGTTCCAATCTTTCCTGCAGGATAGGCAGCAGGCAGTGTCCATGCCACCTTTTCAGTCAGTCTTCTCTTTAATATCACATGGGGTTCCCCAGGGCTCGGCAATTAGCCCGATTCTTTTTAATCTGTATCTCAGATCTTTGATCTCTCTAATTAAAAGCTTTAATATCAGGATTGTCAACTATGCTGACGACACGCAGATGATCCTCTCTCTAGAAGGGGAGGAATCAAAATCTGTGGAAGTGCTCCACAATTGCCTGCGTGCTACGTCTCGGTGGCTAAAGGACAACTCCCTCCAGTTTAATGCAGGAAAGACGGTGGTGCTCTTTAGCGCCGGAACCAAGATCTCCCGGCCATTCCCAAACAACTTTTGGCCCCCGGAAACTGGGTCCATAATACGGCCGGTGAAATCAGTTCGCAATCTTGGGGTCATGATGGACCAAAGGCTCAGTATGGAGACGCATGTGCAAAAGACGTCTGCCTGCTGCTTTGCCATCCTTCGATCTCTGAAGAAAGTCCTGCCGCTCCTCCCCATTCATGCCCGTGCACAAGTGGTAAGGTGTACTATCCTCAGCAGGTTGGAATATTGTAATGCCCTTCTGCTCGGTCCCCCAGGGTTCCTGCTGGACAGGCTCCAAAGGGTCCAATCCGCTGTGGCCAAGCTTGCCTTAGGGCTCCCGAGAAGATCTCACGGGCCGTCTGCTCTGGGCAAACTTCATTGGCTGCCGGTTAGACAGAGGATACAATTCAAGGCCCTCTGCATAGTCTTTAGGGCTCTTCACGGCTTTGGCCCAGCCCCCTTGCAATCGAAGTTTGCCTGGTGTTCACCAACCAGACGACTTCGATCCTCTGATGCTAAGCTGGTAGTGGTACCCAGATTCAGGAAAGTCCGAGCTGGTGGCAGATCCTTTGAGGTGGCAGCTGCTAAACTTTGGAATACTCTCCCGGTTGAGCTTAGACACATAACTGAACTCCTCCCTTTTAGAAAAATGATTAAAACCTGGCTATTTCCCAAGGTAACGGCCTGAAAGCTCACACTCCCTGTGTTCATTTCCGCCTCCTCAGACCTCATCAGTGCCAGGATGCCTGCAATGGTGACAGTTCGCGCTTTATAAGTTTGTTAAATAAATAATAAATAAATAAATATAACTTGCTCTTTCTCCATTCACCGCTTATACCCTTTCATATTACATTAAACCATAGCATTTATAACATTACTTATAAGATCTCAAATCTCATTATTATTTCTGAGAAGACAGTGCATGGTTGAGCGCTGCAGTAGTGACCGGCTCTGAGCCAGGAGCACACCAGTCTTGCTCTTCGCTAGTCTTTGTTAGAGGGACCCATGGCACCCGGTGTCAACTGTTTTTGCTCACTTTTCAATGACAGTCGAACAGAAATTTCCAGGGTAAACATGAATAAAAAGACACAATAAAAATGAACAACGTCATAGGGTGTCATTTTAAAAACAGTTGGACGGGCATTCCAAGACATCATTATATAATAAAGTGCAAAAGTGTAAACAATGTTAACCACATAGTAGGTATAAGGCTAAGTATAAATATAAATATCAGCAGCAGCATCAAATAGAATAAAGTGCAGTATAATTGTAAAGAATAACCGCAACATAGTGCGTAATAGTTATTTTACTTGCTCCTCCACACCTAAACGCGGCGGCCTTAATAGTGCTCAGATGAGGAAATAATAATTGCTAGATGCACCCAACCATTATTGAGTGTGTTTAGCACATTATAGGTCACCCATGGAGGCACGTGAACGTACTGCCGCAGCTAAAAACGAGCTTACTCAAAAGATCAGATCCACACTACCCAATCATAAAATTTCAAGATAAGTTGTTTTGTGATCTGTAATGCTTACTTCCTTAAAATGCGGAATCAGGTATTATTTTGTATATTTACCATAATAATTGCAAAACAATAAGAAGTGTACCACTGTTTGGTTACTTCCAGTGCCACACGGGCAAGGCATCTGCCCAAGATTTTTGTTGAAACTAAGAAGGAAGGAAAGTGAGTATTTTATTGAACCATCTCTGAGGCGGAAGAATAAACCCCTCTTCCAGCGCCCAATGCTGCTCAAAAGATATTCAGGTAGCATTAGGTTTTGAGGGACGGTTGCCTCCCTAAGGGCCAGGTACCTAACTACTGATGGTTTAGGGGACTCAGCGGCGTGTCTTTCATTACTATAAAGTTTGTATAATGCCCCCATGAGGGATCTTCTGGTCATGCCCTCATTTTCTAATGGATGTGAGAAAATACGCTCCGAGTTCACACTGATTAAACTTTTTCTGACCGCAGAGAGCCATGGAATAGAACCACCCTTGTCACAAGTTAAGTTCCCTGTGACATACATACACAGGTGAAGAGATTTGAGCCCCCCAAATTTTCTTGCAGAATCTATTTTCTTCAGTTTGGACCCCGCTGCAATTTGTGAATCCCCAAACTTCCGCGCCATAAGTGGCTGTCGGAATACACTGCGATTTATATATTTTCATTAAAGGTAAAACCACCTCTGCCACATTAGTAGTCGATTCCTCCCACAGGAATAGCTTGGTCCTTCCCTCTTATTTTCAGTAAGACTCTCCAGGTGTTCCAAGAGAGGAAAACAGCTCTTATTCCAGATCAGACTTGTCGGTGATGTCCCCTCACCAAACTCAGGTTTTTCAGTAGTTATCTGGGTACACTGTAGAGCCATTGTCTTCTTAAGGATTTTGAGGGGGCTCAGGCAAGAATTATGGGGGACCCTCTTAGGAACAAATTTTAATTTTACTACTCATTTTCTCCTAATTGAATCACCATGGTGCCAAACAATATTAAATTATTATAGGGCTCACAGTTTTATCATATTTACTTTTTTTTACATTTCCATCTGTATGTATTCATATCTCTTATTTTGTCATTTATCTGTATTTATCCACATCTTTTTAGTTACATGCAAAAGACAGCACTGCAGCTAGTATTTCTTCACATTTGTCTAAATAACACACTTGCATCACCAAATTAATAAAATGAAGACCACTGAAAACATGTTCCATATTTGCAGATGATACGAGAAAGGCAATCCGTTTCAAGGAGGGATTACACAAGGTTGGCCAGTCTTACTTCTGAGAATGCCAGCATAACATGACACTGATTTGTTTTTGTAAAACATTGTGTATTAAATATTTGTTGAAATACTCTTCAACAACATTCATTTTGTTATTGGAAGTGCAAACTAACATGAATAAATATTTGTAATCATTAAAATCTTGACTGTACCACGCTTCCTGTATGGATCCAGGATTTAGACCTGTTTCCAAAAAGAGCAATAACTTATTTACCCTGTTATGTTCATAGCTAGGAGAGAATCTCACTTCCATTCCATGTTTAGGGCCAAGTAGTTTTTAAAGGTAATCCATTGTGGATCCAGTGGCTTCTTCATTGCTTACAAAAGCAATGAAGTAGTGCAATATTTCCAAAAGTCATACTGCTCCTTCATACCATTGGATCACAATAACCAGCCTTGTATAGTTTATTCTCCCATCTCCTTCTTGGCAATTAAGTGTTTTAAGTTTTGTGCATACTTATATAATGCTACAGCTATGATTACAAAATCATGCACGTCCTGATTCTTCAGCTGAGACAGAGCAGAGAAAGCTGCAGCTTGAATAAGATGATATGGATATTTTACGTGAATGGAATAAACCCTTTGAGCAGCACGCAAATCGTTTACTTTCTTTGTCATGTAGGAGGCATAATCAGGACATATAGTAACAAGATCATGCCATTATTTTCCCAATTTCTGAAGCACATTGTTTATATTTAAGCCAACAGTATCAGAATTACAATAATCTGATAAAGTGATGCTAAGCAATGATGAGTTGCAACCCTGTTGTTCATCATCAGTGTAATGTGGCAAAAGTTCCAATTGCAGGGTCACCGTACACCCGTGTGGTTTCATCAATTGTTACAGAGATAAGGACATTTGCTACAGCCTGTGCTTCAAACACTTCAGGAGGATATTTCTCATACATGTTGCTGGATTTTCACATCGTCCTTGCTGCAGAGCACAGCAGGCGAATCAGTTCTCAAACTGGGCCATCAGTCTTGTGAAGTAGAACAAGACAATCGCACAGGGGATCAACAACCTTGTGTGGAATAACTGCAGCCTCTTCAATATTTTGACGTGCTGTAGTGTAGTTCCTATATTCCCAATAGGCTCTGCGCATTGGAATAACATAAACGATAGTTTGGACGTAGAACTGAGGTCGACTAGGTCTCTACTGAATATGTTAGACTTAATTATGAATGCCAGCTAGCTCAGAGGTCACTAGAAACTTTCTCGAGTGAACAGGAAGGGGTTAACTTTCCTGAATAGACAAGAAGGGATTAGTTTCTGACAACCGCATAAACATGACAACTTTGCTCCCTCCAGAATAAGGAGTATATCTCCAGAGTCGTGTGAAAACAATAGACAGCTATTTCACTCAGTCAATCGTGCATGCTTAGTTTCACCAGAAGTGCAGAGAAATAGAGAGACGGGCGTTTTCAACAAAAGTTGTTATTTATTGAACAGTCTTCTTTCTCATGCAAGAGAAGTGAGTTGCCACAATTGCAATACTTATCATAAAGTAAAGTGCGTACAGTAAAAGGGGTATTATGAAATAATACTGTAAAAGCATGGTATAGTTTCTAAGCCATACCGTGTTTAAAATAGATAAAATATATACATACATAAAATCATTGACTAAACGTACTCAACTGGTGCTTCTAAGGTACGCCTACCCCGGTGTACCTAACCTAAGCCTAGTACGTGGGAGGAGTAAGTGAGCTGCAGTTTAAGTTAAGTTCGTTTTTGCCAAGAATCTGAATCAAGAATTCTCTAAGGATCTAATCAGCTCCGTACCTTGGTTATAGAATGAAGGAGGTCTTGTATCTTGTTCTCAGGACTCGATCTCCCAGAAACCCACAAGGGTGACTGGAAACACTGGAGCTGGATATCTCGGCAGGAGAAAAGACAGCGTCTCTCTCAGTGCGTCAATGGGAGGGTCGGCTTCCTTCGGCTCTCGTTACAGCTGGGCTTCGGGTAAATAGATAGCCGATCTGCTCCAAACCACTGTGTGCTTGCTTAAGGCAGATGTTGGTATATTTATACCTGGAAGGTGCTGAGTTTGACATAAGGTTGGACATAAGACGTCACTAAGAACTTACAGTTCTTTCAGGACTCCAGGAGTTCTTGGACAAATCAAAACAGAAGCAGGGGGAATTCCCAGGCTGCTGGAGGCTTGGTTTGTTTAAAGAACGCGTTGTACTTTCTCGAAGTCTATGGGAGTAGCCTTGTCGTATTTGGACTGCATTGGCTTTGACTAAATATGGATATGATTCTCATGCCTTTATAAGGATATGATTTGTCATAACCACATAAGGGCATGAATCGGGAATATTTAAATAGGGTCCTAGATACGTTCAAAACACCCACTCCACATATAATGTCCATCATTACTAAATACTAAGCAATATTAAACATATACCTATGCATGTGTTTTCCAGCCCACCCCAAAATACATAAAATGCATTTGAAATGGTATGTACACGAAAATGAGTAGTATACTGTACGCTTTTCAAGCAATGATATCATTCAGATTATGCATATATCGTACATTGGATGATGACTGAATGAATCATGAAAATTACATTTATGAAATGGCTCTTAATACAGAAGAGAAGGTCGAGACCATTTCATCACATATTTATACAATGCTGCACATGTGCTAGAGGCTGAATCAAAATATTGTCTCTAGTGTTTCAAAAATAGAAATTTCTGTTCTTTAAGAATAGTTCGACTTTAAGCAGAGTACCATGTGCCAAAAAAAGTAAATATTTTGGAAACGGGGAAAGAATTTCTCTTTCAGGGCAAAAATTAGTTCCAATAGTGTTTTTAGGAGTTCTGTTTATCAAAACTGAAGGCCGAATTCAGAGTTCAGGGAACGCTGTGTGCTCGTGTTTTCAAAAGTAATTCAAAAATGATTCTCATAGCTAGGATAGAACATCAACTCAGATAGGCTGGCAAAGAATTTGTCTACAACAGTAGGGGAAAGTTCCACCAAGTTCGAAAAAGCAGAAATAGTGCATATGTGAGACTCATTGCCATCTTCGATGTCTGGATCTGCAATGCTCACTGAAGGTTGTACCTGTGTGCCGCTTTCATCTCGTACCTCACCGCCACCTAATCGTAATGGTGAGGTCTCAACGAATGCCGTCATCAGAATAGGTAACCGCTGGGGACAACACGTTGCATGAGCTGTTACCAAACCAAGCAAAGTATCGACATCCTTGGATACTGCTGATAGTAGTGTAAGACAGACGTCCAACACGCATTCTTCTCCGCATAGCAGGCATCGTAGAACAGGTAAGATGCAATCTTGCCAGATTGGTCTGAATGAAAGAAACCAGGTAGTATTCAGATCTCTTAACTTCGCCAAGCCGAGGACCTTAGTAATCCTTTCTCGGTATCTCATTGCTAGGATCGTTTCTTCCATTGTAGCCTGAGTTTTGTCTGTGACTGGACTTGCCATATCGGAGCAGAAGGAACAAAAATAAAATTCCTGCTACGCGTCCCAAAAGAAGAGGCAGGCCACCGAACACAGAGTGCACGAAATTCGGGAAGATGTTCAGGACTGCTTCAAAGGGTGCTAATAGTCCCGAAAAAATTGTCTTAAATACATGTGCGATGCCACTGGTATCAGACATGTTTAAAATTTGACCTAACATTTCTACGAAATCTACGGGGCAATTTGTCGATAATAATGTATGTATCTCTGCCGCTGTCCTTGCAACTTGCAGATCATACGTCTCTTTGGACGAGGTTAAAGGCACAGTTGTCTGTAAAAGAATAGACTTCATTCTGCTTTAAGTATCAATTCGAATAGAAGAGATATTCAGAGAAGGCCATATTGCTGCCTCCTTGTCTGGTTTGCTGTTCTGATACAATACTTGCATACAGCAAATGACCCTGGAAGTAACGCTCACGAGATAGGCTTTTCCTGGCACCATGCCACAACACCTGTGGTCACTTATTATAACGTAGCTGCTGTTGAAAAGCTGTCTGAAAAAAGGCTCTATCTGTGTTGCAGGGGTGCCGTGCTGGTGACATGAAAGGTTATTTGATGAACCTTCGCAGGCTCCATGCAAGTTAATACCTTGACACAGTAGTGTACCGCTTAGTGAATTTTTACAGTTGTTACCACTAAGAAATACCTCTTTTTTCCCTTCACTATAACATCTATGTGTATATGGTAAATTCCAGGTTGATTTGATGTATCCTTTACCCAACCTTTCATACAGACCTGCTGGTATATACTTTTGGCAATATTGAAACTGAAAAGTTGTTGCTATCGGAATTGTAATTGTACCATGTATTATCCATTCAATGACAGGTCGTTCTGACACTGTCAATGGTAACTTTTCGAGTTTTTCAATGCTCAGTATCATATAGTCTGCTCCTTTTTGTGCCAAACTGATTTGCTTATCAGTAAGGTTAAAGATAGAAAATAATGAAGTTGTGTTGATTAGACGCCATGGCACGTAGCCTGAACGCAGATTTTGTAATGTCCAGCCTAGCTGTACAATAGAACGTAATTGGGACTGGCCATGTTGTAACATTAGCATATCCTGTTCTATTATATCAATAGCAGATGATACAATGCTGTCCAGTGAATACATTCTGGAGGACAGAGTCGTTAACCCATTGTCCACTACAGACAGTGATTTTTCGAAATGAATACGATCAATTTCTCGTATTTTTTCAGCAGTTTCAATTTGCATTACTTTCCAAGCTTCGTTGTAAGCAGCGTATATACCGGCGTATATGAAACGTTTTTGACGCAGTTTGCGAGGTCCCAGTATGAAATCTCGCAAGTCAGCACCTTCTTTAAGTAAAGTCAAGTGTTGCTTAATTTCAGTCAGTGTGGATTTCTGTAGCCATTCGAGGCATAGTTTCCCTACACTGTATGTTGTAACTATCCCTGGATGTTGTCTCTGGGAATATCTTGCGTCTGGCCTGGTCTGTTTGAACCCCTGTGTTTTGTTCAGGAATCTATCTTGACAGTTATTAGTGTCTGTGGGCAAGATCAACCATTTTTTCCAATCAGGATTTGTTCTGTTTTGGTGTAAAATATAGGATACATTTATCTTCACATCTGTAGTGCTATTACTATCAGGTATGGGCTTTGGTATAGATGGTTTGTTTAAGTCTTTTATCTTGGCTAGGCCAAGACAGGTTGTTTGTTGAAAGGTGTCATTCAGGAACATTATTTGTTCTGGGATCATGCAGGCTCTAAACAATGATTCTAGACCTTGTACCTGCCAATCTTTTGTACCCCAAATGGTTTTTGTTTCAATGTTGTTTTTCCAAAATTCAAAACCAAATGTAAAAAAAATTTCACAAAATTTTGTGGAATATATCAATTTAGTGTTTGTCAACATGTTTTTCATTCCTGTCTTATTTAACATTTTAAAATAAAACGCTTCTGGATCAGTTGTATTAAACCCTGAGAAGTATGGGAATTTCTCATAAAATGTTTTCGAGCTGCCTTTTGGCGGTGTTGGACAATGTTCCCATTGATTATAAGTAAAAACATTTCTAGGATTAGCAGATTTCTGCAAATAGTGATGACCATAATGATTATAGCAATACATTTCTTCATAATTTGAAGAGCCTTCTAAATAATCATGTTCTGTAAATGTTGCTGACATTTCTAAATCTGACATCATATTATTAATATTTTTAAAGTCCCAATCATCAGAGAAAGTACTAGGTGATACAAAGTCACTTAATGAAACCTTAAACTGATGTGGATATTTCAAGAGTTCAACCGGGCCATAGATTTCGTAATCAGTTGTGTCCCATGCTACACCACCAGTTATAGGAATGGCTGTGATGTTCACTGATGATAGTTCTCTTTTTTCAATGTGAGAGGATCTATAAGGCTTTAGGACCAAGTTGATGTTCTGACTTGCTGTGTCCATTGTACTATATTTTCCCTCAATGAATTTTCCCGAGCTCAAAACCAAAATGAGCCAGAGTAGGAGGAAAAAGTACACCTAACACAATCCATAATTCAATCCATGGTGAAATCAGGTATGTTTCTTTGAGTTGATGAAAAAGTTCAGTCATTTTTTCTTTGAAAGTTTTAGTTGCTGGCGTTTCTTGATGTTCACTTGGATCATCAGAAAAGTCATCGAAATTGATGAAGTAGCCAGATGCAGTTCTGTCAATTGTTGGAATTGCTTCCCGATTGTTTTAATCTTTGATTCTGTATGTTCAGAGGCTACATCATTGTAGATTGGTATTTCTTGACGAACTGTTGCAATTTGGGTTTCAAGAGGCACAAGTTCCATGGCTTTGTTGCATAGTCCTTTGTTATTCACTGCAGGTTTATCAAATGTGATTAGTCTCTCAGTTTGAACCTCTTGAATTGTAGCAAGGTGTGGTCTTCTGCTACTTCTTGGGAGTCCATTGGGCCTACTACTTATTATTGGCCACATGATTGTGGTTTAACCAGGTCGATTGATACAACTCTGTTCTCCTTTTTACCAGCAAGGGGCAGTAGTACTACTGATCTTGTTCCACTGACAGCTAAGACAGGCACTGCTTTTCTGTAAGAAGGCCCAAATTCCTTCTTCACCGCGATCTTTTCTCTGACCAGATCCCCAATCTTTGGAATCCAGACAGGTCTTGCTGGGACAGGTGGTTTTTCTTCAGTGGCCGTTGGCTTCAGCTTTATGTTACTTAGACTTCTTCTTGTTTCATTTAGGTCCTGTAAAACAGCCAAACGATCTTTGATATCAAAGGTTGTTTGTTCCACCACTGAAGTCTGACGATCAAGGTGACTGATTATCATTCTGGTACCAAACAAAAGTTCGTATGGAGGGATACCTCCTAGAGAATTTCTTGGCAGATTATTAAGACTACGTTGGACACTTGTTATATGTTTGACCCACCCGTCACCCGAACCTAATACCCTCGCTGTTATAGATTGCTTTATGTCACATTTTTTTCTCTCCACTACCGCATTTCCCTCGGGATGGAATGGACTAGAGTACCGTAATGCAATGCCCATGCTGGCCATGGCCTCCTTGTAAGCTCGAGAGCTAAACGCAGGACCCTGGTCAGAATGTAGCATGCCAATTGCGTATGTGCCGATAAAGACTCGCAAATCTTTTATAACAGTTTTGGCGTCAGCCGAGCGCTGGGGCCACATCCAAATGAATCTCGTGCAGGAATCCATTGCGACCATAATATATTTATAGATGCCGTCCCTTTGTAAGGGACCACAGTGGTCCAGGTAAACACATGCTAATGGTTTATCTGAGTTCAGAAGTGGCATCTGTGCTGGTCGTTTCACTGTTGATACCTTCATTTTTTGGCATATTTCACATTCTAAAACATAGGGGCATATTATCAAGGGGGTTTATCTCCGCTTTTTTGGCTTTAAAAGCCAAGAAAGCGGAGATAAAATTATCTCCCTATTACCTAGCTGTCGCTAACACCAGTTAGCGACAGCTAGTAGGAGATAGCGACCATCTTGGGCCCCGCTTTGCATGTCAGTGAAATTTATCACTAATGACATGCAAAGTGGGCGTGCCAAGATGTTAGCGACTGGAAACAGTCGCTAACATCGCTATCTCCTATAACCAACATTTGGAGATATTCGCGCTAGTTCAGTCATGGCCATATGCAAATCAGTCTGACCCTGTGTCTCATGGGAACAGTCCAGCCCGAACACCTATTAGCAAGGCAGGCGTAGCAATGGAAATATTCCCGCTATCGCCAAAAACCAACACCTGCCCCAGAGCAGTTCTTAGCCATGTTATCCAATGGTAGGTGGATAACATGGCTAAGAGCATTAGCTCGGTAATGCATGAATATCACTGACTTTTCACCGATATTCATGCATTTCGGCCGATTTTTATCGCTTAGGAGATAAACCTTGATAATATCAAGGCTCCTAAGCGATAAAAATCGCCGCAGCTCGGCGATAAAAATATTGCCGCTAAGCCAACATAGCGATAATTATCGCTAGTTGTTGGTAATATGCCCCATAGTTTCTAGTTTGTTTTTCTCATGGGTGGCCACCAGTATCTCTGTTTTAATAACGATACTGTGGCGGAAACACCAGCATGCACAGAAGCGAGCCCTTCATGTGCCGCTAGAATTAGTCCTAACCTGTGTTCCATGTTTGGAATTGCTCTATCCCCCACTCCAGGGATTCGAGCAAAATGAACATTATTCACATCAGTTTTGTATGAGTACTTCACTGGAAAGCCTTTTGGGAGTGTCTCACCACTGTCTTTTACTGAAGCACTGACAGTTTGTATTATCTCGCTGTCTATTTTTGTTTTTGACCGGGTAATGGCAGCTACGGAAGCCGTTTGCACAGCTGTCTTCGCGGCCTCATCAGCCAATGAATTCCCTGCAACGTGAACGCCATCACGTTGATGACTCAGTGTATGTATCACGTGAGTCTTTTGTAGTTCTTTCTGTAAAAGAACTACTTGTTCCCAAAGCATTTTATGCTTGATTGTGCAACCTTTAGCATCTTTGAAACCGTTTTGAACCCAGTTCTGCAAATATTCATTGTAAGACTGGACGCAATAATACGAATCGCACACTATCAGTATGGGGAATTCGCGATCGGTATTTTCAAGCGCCATCTTGAAAGCCTGTAGTTCAGCTCGCTGAGCTGTACAATCTCCGAGTTATTGAGTTTTAGTGACTAAGGGTCTAAATTTTCCTTCGTGCCACCGAAATGTAACGATCGCGCACGAAGCACTATGTGCTTGTTTACCCCCAACTGCGGGCTGTGCTGAACCGTCTGTATATATTATACAGCCGTAGTGTTCGAGAGGCAGAATTTCTGTCGGCAGAGGACATTCATATTCGTATTGGAGAAAATCTTGCGTTTTTAAGTTAGGATCGAATTTGTATACTACGTCTGATGCAGCAAGAGAATTAACCCATTGTATCCATCTCGGATGTAGAGCTTTAGCATTCGGAATGCTTGCTCTTGTCACTGCCTCTAGGGCAGGTACAGGTGTAACGATTATTATACGTTTACCCTGTGCGAGGGCTCTTTCTTTTGCTACAGCAGTTTGAACCGCAGTCAGAATTTTTTCAGTAGAACTGAATTTCATTTCAGCTTGTGTGTACAAGTGTGATTTATAAGCTATTGGTACCGTTTCTCCCTCATTAGAGGTCAGGTGTGTGAATCCGCATCTTCCTGGGATGACTCGGATTGCAAGGTTGCGTTCGTTTGCGCGTGTTTGTAGTTTTGTTTTAATTAACATGTCTGTTTGTATTGATCGTAAAAATTTTGTGTGATTTTGTGTCCAATTAATTGGTTTGAAATCAGGTTTTATTAATTTGTAGAGTCGTTTAACCCTCTCTGCATAATTCAGAATGTATATTCTTCCGAAATTCAGAAAACCTAGAATTGATTGTAAGTTTTTCAGCGTTTTTGGAGCTTGGAGTACTGCACGCTTCTCTAAGAAGTTGTCTGCTAGGCTTTTGCCTTCACTTGATAACTCATATCCCAAAAATAGGACAGTGAGGTGGGCAATTCGTGACTTTTTAAAGTTGAATTTGTACCCTTCAGTTGCGAACCCAAGTATAATTGCATAGGCCGCCGCCCCCCCCGAAGGGGGGGGGAGGCTCAAGGCCGGCGCCATAACCCGCGCCGTGCCCGCGTGGAGAACCGGTTGAGGGCGCTTCAAAGCGCCCAGAAGCCAAGGGGGGAAAAACCCGCACCCAAGCCGCCCAGAAGTGGACAGTGCCCGGTGGCGCCAAATGGGCAGCCAATGGGTACGCGGTGCAACGTTTGAACCCCCCAATCAGGGGGCTCACCTTCAACCACATAGGCAATATGGGCAATATAAGGCACCGCTCTCCAGGACAGCTCACCAACTTCGTCGGGAGCAGGGAGAGCGGCGCACCAACGGCGAAGCGCTGCAGAGGGACTATCGTAGAAGCTGACCATCGCTGGATCACCGGTTCGAGTAGTGCGCCCGAGGTTTTTGGTTTTTTTCCTACTTGGGTAGGCTCTCCCTGCATCTCCCGACTGGAGCGCCGTGGTGCCCACGAGGGGCACGGAACCTGCGGGTCCACGTGGGGGAGCGGAGACGAGTGCGGAGGTCCAAGGCCCAGCCGCCTCAGCGCGCATAGTGCCGCTGGACGGAGGGCAGGAATTGCCCCCCCCACCCACTGCGGAAGTACGGCGGGAAACCAGGAAAAAGCGGCTGCACGGCCCTAGGTCATCGGTGTAACTGAAGCGGGGCAAGAAGACCGGGTGCTCACCAACGCCGTGCATGGTCTCGCTGCCGGCGGAGAGGTCCGCAGCGACAAGCAGGAGCCGCCCGCATTCCGCCCGTGAGCCAGCGTCCACTCGGCCCTTCCGGTAAGCAGTTCCCACAAAGGAGAGAGGGTGCGAGGGCTGAGCGAGCGGGCCAGGTGATTGCAGGCGGGCAGAGCAGTAACCGGAAGCGGCCGAAACAGCTCATCCCCGGTTCGACCCCGGGTGGTGGCACAAGCCCCCCTTTTTTGCACAAATTAATCCCGGACCCTTGAATTGAATAATTCCCGTCACTCCGCGGCAGAGAGCGCGAGGCCCGGGAGAGCGGGCAGGTTTCCACGGCCAGGTGGGCGAGGCAGACACTGAGCGCGTGAGCCGCCCCGCCTTCCCCGGGAAATAAGAAGCAGCTGCACGAGGCCCGGGAAAGTGCACGCATCGGGCGGTACCGCTCGGACGGCCATAAAGAGGGATACTCAGGACACATTAGGCCCAAAGCGGTGCGAACCAGGGGCATCCCGTGCAGTGACCTGCCGGGGCAGCAGCAGGCGACAAAGGTCACCCAGGGCCGAACGGCTCGGGCACAGGGCAACATATCAACAGGGGAAAGGCCCTGGAAACCTTGGAGCATCGAGCCATGGCAGACGGCCAACCAGAAGAGGTCCCATAACTGCTGAGAAGAATACGGGAGGTGTCAGCAATCTACGGCAGTGAATGGCTACAGCCGCATCTAGACCAGGCGAAAGGCGATGCGCCAGAAGGAAATGGGGAGGAGGAGGCTGTCCCTTCCTCACCAAAAAGGCGCAAATGCACACCCCAGAAGAAGGCGCCCAGGAAGAACCCCCAGAGGAAGGAGCGGCAAAAGGGGGGCGTGCCAGCGGAGGCAGCAGACAACGGCAAGATGACCGGCGGCATAGCAAATGGTGAGCATATTGCAAGCATTGTGAAGGAGTGTCTTAAATCATTGACCCCTGCATGGCTTAACGGCACGGGGCAGGGAAGCCAAGGGAGCAGCGCGCAGAAGAGGCAGCAAGCCTTCCATGGCACTTGATCGACCCAGGCTGGGCACGACAGGCGAGAGTACAGGGGCAAGTGGGGCCTTCTGGGCAGGGCGAGCAGGTGTCCCCGGTCGCAGCGTGGGGGTATGGTAGTTCAACAGGTAACCCAATGCGGGAGGTTCCAAGTGGCGACTCCTACGTCAGGCCATCCCCCGGGCCAGCATCCTTAACAACTAGGGCCACTGGTTTAGCCTCATCCCCCTGGCAGTCAAGGAGAGGATATGGCGCAAGGAATTCATAGACATTTTTTCCCTGCTTGAGATCCAATTAGAAGGGCTGGACCTCATAACTTGCGACAGGAAAGAGGAAGACAGGAAAGAAAGGCGCAGCGCCAGGAAAGAGTGGAGCTTTGAAAACTGGTTGGATGCTTTTAGGATCATGGCATGCATTATAGTTGAGAAGTTCCCGCGCTCCGCTGCAGACTTATGGCTCTACGAGGCCAACATCCATTGGGCGCAGAAACAGTTCCCCGGGGATGCGTGGCTGGAGTATGACAAAGGCTTTAGACTAAAAATGCAGAGGCATCCTGAGATGGAGTGGAATGAGGAGGACGTCTCAGGCTTTATACACAAAATGCTAGCGGCAAAGGAAGTGAAAGCCTGGGTGGGAAAGGGGGACCAGTCCTTTCGGAGCACCTATCACAAGGGCAGGGGCAAGGCATTCCACAGGTCACAGCATGCCTCGGGGAGACCACGGTCTCTTGCTAGAACCACGGCCATATGCTGGAAGTTTGACGCCGGGGACTGCACATGGGGCTCCGTGTGTAAATTCCAACACTCGTGCTCAAGCTGCGGAGGTAGGCATCCGGCGGCAACATGCCGGAGCAAGCGTGAGGCAAAGGGCGACAAGAAAGACAAGAGTAAGAAGCAGTAGCCCTAAGGCAACAGAGGGGGGGACTTGAGGACATCCAAGATTGCCAGCTGGCTAACAAGTACCCGAACAGGGCAGATGCGACGGACCTAGTGGAGGGATTTGAGGAAGGTTTCAAGATTCCATTTTGGGGCCACTTGCCGCTGGAGGGAGCAAACAATCTAAAATCAGCTATGCAGCTTCCTGAAGTGGTGCGGGTCAAATTGGCCAAGGAGAAATCACTGGGGAGAGTTGAGGACCCCCTCCCACCAAAATTACATGGGGGCATAGTTGTTTCCCCCCTGGGTGTGGTCCCCAAGAAGGAACCAGGCCAATTCAGACTCATACACCATCTCTCCTTTCCCGAAGGATCCTCCGTAAATGACGGAATCCCCCCTGAGGCTTGCTCGGTTGGGTATGCATCAGTGGATGACGCAATTGATTTGGTAAAGGCTGCAGGTAAAGGGGCCCTTATGGCCAAGGCGGACATTGAATCCGCTTTCCGCCTCCTGCCCGTCCACCCTTCTAGTTTCCACCTATTGGGCTTCCAGTGGGAGGGGGACTTGTTTGTTGACAAAGCCATGCCCATGGGCTGTGCCATATCGTGTTCATACTTTGAGCAGTTTGCTACATTCCTGGAGTGGGCCCTCCACGACAGGCACCCGGAGGGCGGGAAACTGCATTACCTGGACGACTTCATGTTCACTGGCCCAGCTGGGTCTCCCACATGTGGGAGCACGCTGGCAGCTTTTGAGGAGTTGGCCAGGACTCTGGGGGTCCCCTTAGCGGCAGAAAAAAACAACAGGGCCAACTACCAGCCTTATCTTCTTGGGAATAGACTTAGACTCTGCAGCTGGGACGGCCAGGCTGCCAGCAGACAAGGTTAGAGATTTCAGGGAAGAGGTCAGGAAGCTGCTGGGCCGGAGCAAGGCCACACTCCGCAAATTGCAAGGGGTGATTGGGAAACTGAATTTTGCAGCTAGGGTGATCCCTGCAGC
Organism: Lissotriton helveticus; assembly: GCF_964261635.1. Lineage (NCBI taxonomy): Eukaryota > Metazoa > Chordata > Amphibia > Caudata > Salamandridae > Lissotriton > Lissotriton helveticus. Next base: position 1,069,605,619 of record NC_136067.1, on the reverse strand, counting down.
CAGGGTATTTTCCAGGCGGTTGACACAGCTGACATCAAGCGTCACCCACAAACACTACCACATCCGGCTGGGAGCGGGTGTTAAACAAGACCTACTAATGTGGGACAAGTTCCTTCAGGATTTTAACGGTATACTAATCTGGAGAGAAGGTTGGGTCACAGGCAAGCAGGTAGCCCTGTTCACAGATGCAGCAGGGAGCCTGGGATTCGGGGCAATTCTGGGGAAGCGTTGGTGTGCGAGCCAGTGGCCGGAGAGATGGCATGCGCAGGGCATAACCAGCAATATCACATTCCTAGAGCTCTTCCCAATAATAGTGGCACTGACAATTTGGAAGCAGGAGCTCAGAAACATGAAGTTGACCCTGTGGTCAGATAACAAGGGGGTGGTGCAGCTATTAACAAAGGCGCAGCGAGATGCCCTGACACTTTGAGGCTAATGCGACAGTTAATTAAATTGCAGCTGAAGGCTCACCATGTACCAGGGGCAGAGAACACGGCAGCGGACGCCCTGTCGCGATCCCAGGTGCAGCAATTCAGAGAACTGGTACCAGGGGCGGACAAGGAGATGACCCCTTTCCCAGCATACCTGTGGGACCTGGGGGGATAGATTTGTCCAGACTAGTTATGCACGCGCTCACCCCAGATGCAGCCAAGAGATACAAGAAATATGCAGCCACAGTAATGAGAGTGGGGGGCATACAGTCACTGGACCACAGGGCAGGAACACGAATGGCAGTAGAGAAATTTGTCCAGTGGGCGTTCGATACCAAAAAGACAAGGTCATGGGTGCAAGCTCATCTAGCCGCCATCGCCCATTTCGCCAAGTTAGTTGCTGGGGAGGACCCCACAGCATCCCTGTATTTAAAAACAGCATTGAAAGGGTGGAGAAGAGCAGAAGGGGTAAAAAAGGAAACAAGGCGCCCCATAGACTTTGATAAACTAGGCCAGTTACTGGGCGCATTGGTAGGGGTGGCAGCCGGCAGCTTTGAGCTTTCCCTATTTAGGGCGGCATTTACCATGGCATCCTTTGGAGCTTTTCGCATCAGCGAGCTGGTAGCTCCCAAAAAGTTAGGCCCGGCCTCGCGGTGCCTTCAGGCGTCTGACATTAGGCCTTTGGGAAGGGCAGTGGAAATAACTTTGAGACGGTCAAAAACAGACAAAGCAGGGAAGGGCGTGACCATACGGTTGCAATGCATTCCGGGAACGGGCCTCTGCGCGGTATGCTGCCTGCAGAGCTACATGGTGACCCGCCCAGCAGGGGAAGGCCCCCTGTTTAAACATCAGGATGGGAGCAACCTGAGCAAGTTCCAATTTACTACAGTAATGCGACAGAGTCTGGCCAAAGCCGGGCTGCATTCAAGGTCTTTTGCCCCCCACTCGTTCAGGATCGGCGCAGCTACCTCGGCATCGCAGCATGGCATGCCAGAGGATAAGATCCAGGCAGTGGGCAGATGGCGGTCTCAGGCATATAAGACATACATCCGCCCTCATCTGGTGTGATGCCAGAGTGGGCACACACAAAAAAAAAAAAGAAAAGAGAGGGGGGGGGGCGGAGAAGTCACTTTGGGATGCCGTACGGCAGGGTGTCGGGGGGCCTCCTCTCCCACCACACCCCCCCCCACACTGCAGACAGTCAACCGGTGCACAGAAGGCCACCTTATGCTACTTTCTTCTCACACTGCAGACAGTCAACCGGTGCGCAGAAGGCCACCTTATGCTACTTTCTTCTCTCAGCAGGGGAACGTCCGCGCCTAGTATGGGTGGTGGGCCATTCCTTCGTGTCCAGGATGGAGTCCTGGTGGCGGCAGTCAGGGCACAAGATGGAGAGCAAACCCAAAGCGACGTACATCCGCTGGCTGGGGCTTCCAGGGATGAAGTGGAAGCAACTGCTGACCTCATTGGACGACCTGCTGGCAGACTCGGCGTGGCATCCGGACGTCCTCATCATCCACCTCGGCGGCAACGACCTGACGCAACTGGGGCGCAAAGCAGTGGGACAAGCCATCCAGAAGGATCTCACCAGGATATCGGCATGGTTCGGCCCCACGACGGTCATCTGGTCCGAAATGGTCAGCAGGAAGCAATGGAGAGGTGCTGACTCCCACAAGGCGGTGGACAATGCCAGGAGAAAATTGAACATCGCGATGCATAAATTCTGCAAAACAAATGGGCTGGAATCAATCAGGCATGGACTGATTCACCCAGGACGCCCTGAACTTTATGGGCCGGATGGGGTCCACCTCTCAGACAGAGGGATGAGAGTTTTCTGCGACAACCTGTGGGGTGCGATGGTCCTCGCATGATGTATATAAAAAAAAAAAGCTGCATACCTTAGGGGCGGGGGGGAGCCGCAGAAAGACATAAGCCTCCCTGCGGCGTGGCGGAAATTGGTACAATGGTTGGCTAAGGAAACACACCGGAGGGCGGTGTGTAGAGGAGGGCCACTCACTTTTGGATGCCGCACAGCAGGGTGAGGTGGCCGCACCAAGGAGGGGAGTAGCAGGAGGAGACGGCACTCGCGGCCCAGACCCGGCCGAACGGCAGGGCGCAAAATGTAGCGAGCTGGGGGACCTAACTCCAGAAGAAAAAGCTCCCCTCCACTACACGCAAAAGGCGTGGGTGACCAACCAATGGTGATCCCGGAAATACCCTACAGAGAGGACTACCAAGGACTGACAAGGGAGTTGGTTGTTGGTACCATTTACGAACTGATGAGTAACACCATCCTGTTATATGTTCTGACATGTATGAGTTATGACCAATATTATGCAGTTCGCAAATGACCAAAGCATAACCAGCATGTGTAATTTTAATAAAACTGCGGCCAAGAACGACCACTAGATGGACACGCATTGTTGGCTATCTTTACTGGAAGGAGGGTAGACGGGCGGTAGGGAGGGCAGGGAGATGTCTCCACAGGATGGGCACGTGTGAGGGTTATTGCATAGGCCGCCGCACCCCCCCGAAGGGGGGGGCTCAAGGGCCGGCACCATAACCCGCGCCGTGCCCGCGTGGAGAACTGGTTCTGGGCGCTTCAAAGCGCCCAGAAGCCAAGGGTGGAAAAAACCCGCACTCAAGCCGCCCGGAAGTGGACAGTGCCCGGTGGCGCCAAATGGGCAGCCAATGGGTACGCGGCGCAATGTGCGAACCCCCCAATCAGGGGGCTCACCTGCAACCACATAGGCAATATGGGCAATATAAGGCACCGCTCTCCAGGGCAGCTCACCAACTTCGTCAGGAGCAGGGAGAGCGGCGCACCAACAGACAGTTTGCAGACCCACCCACCCACACCTAAGGAACAGCAGTGTCACAGGGCTGGATGGTGGCAGGGTGATTGCGGAAATTGGTACAATGGTTGGCTAAGGAAACACACCGGAGGGCGGTGTGTAGGAGGAGGGCCACTCACTTTTGGATGCCGCACGGCAGGGTGAGGTGGCCGCACCAAGGAGGGGAGTAGCAGAAGGAGACGGCACTCGCGGCCCAGACCCGGCCGAACGGCAGGGCGCAAAAGGTAGCAAGCTGGGGGACCTAACTCCAGAAGAAAAAGCTCCCCTCCACTACACGCAAAAGGCGTGGGTGACCAACCAATGGTGGTCCCGGAAATAACCTACAGAGAGGACCACCAAGGACTGACAAGGGAGCTGGTTGTTGGTACCATTTACGAACTGATGAGTAACACCATCCTGTTATATGTTCTGACATGTATGAGTTATGACCAATATTATGCTGTTCGCAAATGACCAAAGCATAACCAGCATGTGTAATTTTAATAAAACTGCGGCCAACAACGACCACTACATGGACACGCATTGTTGGCTATCTTTAATGGAAGGAGGGTAGACGGGCGGTAGGGAGGGCGGGGAGATGTCTCCACAGGATGGGCACATGCGAGGGTTATGGTGTTCACTCTTTTCAAGTGTGTCTCCAGGTCATCGTCTGTAAGATAGATGTCATCGACATAGGATAATGCCTCATCATCATACATTTGTAGTAATTCTGTTACCCTGGCTGAAAATCATCCTGGGCTGTTCTTGAATCCCTGTGGGAGATGACAAAATTGCTTTTGGGCCCCCATACAGGAGAAAGCGGTCAAATCCCTGCTTTCTGGTGCTACGTTTTGACAGAAGAAACCATTTGAAATATCTAATGTCGTTTTATATTTTTTGCGCACGATATTATTCATTAGTGCTGCACTGTGTGAGTTTTATACTGCAAATGTTTTGCAACAAGAGTTTAGGTGTCTGTACTCCAAAACTAGACGATATGAATCGTCTGGCTTGGAGACAGGAAACAAAGGATTGTTCATTTGTGAGGTGCATGTTTCAATCACCCCCTGGTATTCAAGTTGATCAAAGATCTCCCTGACTTCTTTTTTAGCTTCTTGCTTAACAGGATACTGCCTCTGTGCAGTAGGTTGATTTTTTAACCGAATTTTATGGTGAGGAGAATCCTCATCCCATCCTACATGATTTTTATATAATTCAGGAGCTTGGGCCACTGCCCATTTTCTAGCAAATGTGTATTTTTTATGGATTGGAATGTGATTTGAGAAGGCAGGCATAATCATTTCTTCGCCATGTGGGCACCCCCTGACAAACTCTGGTGGCCAGTCTTTCTCAGCTAGCAGGATATCATAGCCTTTTGATAGGTTCTCCCAAAAAGAGACCTCTTATTTTCCTAGTTTTGTCCCCTTCTATACGTAATGTTTTTTCGTATAATTTATGAGGCACGCTAACTCTGGTGTCTGCATTTTCCACTTGAATGTATTCATTCGTGTCCACTGTCTCCAGAAGATTCATCAGGCTCTTGCGACCTTCTGCTGCGATGTCTAGCATTGTCTGGGCCCACTCTCCGTTTTTCAGTTGTGTCCTCAGAATCCTCGGCATGTTTTATTTTAATACTAGCTACCTTCTTTTTTGGAAATTGTAATTTTTTACTTTGATGAGCAGGTTCCTTGTCTTTGGACTTGACGTGCTCTTCTTTGTGTTCTGACCGTCCTCTTCTTTCCGATTGCTGTGAGGAAGTCTGAAAAGACCGAGAGGGACGTGTATCAATATCTTGATATCTGTCAGGTTTTCTTATTTTATCCCTATCTCTAAGGTTGTATCTTTTCTCAGAGGGCTCCCGTTGTGGAGACCTGCCCCCCGTTCTGGAGATCTATCTCTCCGTTGAGGAGACCTTCCTCTGGACTGGAACTGTTTTTCTCTGGAAATGGTTTGTTTGTTACCCTCCCACTTCTTTTTTGAAGTATTGAGATTATTTTTAATAAAGGTTTTTTCAGGATTTTCAGTTAGTTGTGGTTTTAGTGGTTTCCCACCCAAACTATCTCTACCTAGTTCTTTGTAGGATTTTTCAATTATTCTGGCAAGTTCAAAAGGTTGTTCTGCTATATCTGTTTCTTTCAATTTTTGGCGGATCGCCACAGATGCTGCTTCTCCTTTTATGTTGGCTAATAATATAGCCGAGACCTGCTTAAAGTCTTTCAGTAATTTCATACGTAGAGTTAAAGCAGGTTCTGGGCCGTATTCATTTTGAATCTGTCTTAGTACGTCTGGTATAACCGCCATGGACGGAACACCATGTGTTTTTGTGTATATTGAAGCAAAGACTGTGCTCCGAGTGTCACAGTCCTCCACATGTGGTGCGATCCCCATTGGAAGACAGAGTCAGAATTCTGTGTTTCTCATTAGGAGTAGTATCAGGAAATACTGCCTCTATTTGAGTTATTTTTTTAGCTAACCAGAATGGAATTTGTTCCCTTTTTGCGGGTATTTTGCCAATGACTGATTGTATAGTCCGTGGTGTGATTTTATTTATATTACCCTGGTGAGGGGTGTGTTGTGGAATTTTTATTGCTGGTTGGACTGTTGTAGTCCGCATGACATATTGGACTAATTGTCTATGTATTTTAATTAGTTGTTTTAGCTGAACTAAAAGTTCCCGGTCTGATATCTTTTCAATGTCGGGATGTGGTGTGTAGCTGGCTAGAACAGGCCATGTGGCCCCTGGTCTACCTAGTGGACCGAGCCTGGTAATGTGATTTTGATGTTTTAGGGCGCCATTAAACCAGAGCAGGTGCTCTTGGTATGTTAGTGGAATTTCAACGTCCTCGAAAGGGGCGTATTCCTCTGGAGATTCCTCTATTTTGTAATAGTGGAAATCGTGTGTTATTGGATTTGCTTCAGGAAAATGAATCCATTAATAGAATACCTCGGTCTGCCGATATTCATGGGCTTCTACCACAAATATGACTGTACCACCTCTTGATGATAGTCCATTTTCTATAAGTTTTATAGTTATGGTTTTTCTTACATTTACCCGAATGATTATAGCATTCGGGTCTTCATTTTGGAGACTTGTGTCATCCGCTAAAAGTTGAGCTGCTATTCTAACTCTCTCCCTTTCGTCGTCACTTTCTACCATGTTTTTTGATAGAAAGTTTTTTGTTGCAGAGCAAGTTTCAAGGAAACAAAGATTAGGTGCACAATATTCTGGAACACTGTATCCTTCAACGTTGACTAAACCAAGAACTAATACATAGGATTCTAATCCTACTAAGTTTTGGCGGATATTAACCTTTTACCCACTCCAGACGTCTATTGGAGTTTTTACGGGAAAAGTGGTCTGTGTGAAAAGCACGACTGAGTTACTCTAGTATCTAGCGTTAGATTATCGCCTTACCAAACGTTGGGCGCCATGTAGTGTAGTTCCTATATTCCCAATAGGCTCTGCGCATTGGAATAACATAAACAATAGTTTAGACGTAGGACTGAGGTCGACTAGGTCTCTACTGAATATGTTAGACTTAATTATGAATGCCAGCTAGCTCAGAGGTCACTAGAAACTTTCTCGAGTGAACAGGAAGGGGTTAACTTTCCTGAATAGACAAGAAGGAATTCGTTTCTGACAACCGCATAAAAGTGATAACTTTTCTCCCTCCAGAATAAGAAGTATGGGCCAGATGTAGGTAAATCGTATTTACCGATTCTTAAATACCGAATTTTACCGATTCGTTATTTAAGAATCGGTAAATATGAAGGGGTGAGATGTAGGTAATTTTTTAACTTGGAATACCGAATCGGAAACATTCGGTAATTACCGATTCGGTAAATACCGAATCGGTATTCCCAAATGATTCATATGGGCTGTGAAGCCCATAGGAATCAATGGGAAATACCGATTCGGTATTTACCGAATCGGTAAATACCGAATGTTGCAAGGGTGCAGGGGATGTCACTTTGACACCCTCTAGCACCCCGAATTCAGGCATGTGTGACATGTGGCACACAGACATGCCCTAGGGGCAGGTCTGTGTGTCACATGGCATAGGTGTGCATGCACACCTGGATTCGGTATTTTACCACCCAATTGAATTGGGTGGTAAAATTACCGATTCGGTATTTTACAGATTCAGTAAATTTACCGATTCGGTAAATTTACAGAATCTGTAAAATAAATGCCCCTACATGCCGATTTTTAAATACCGCTCGGTAATGGCCAAAATCAGCCGTTACCGACCGGTATTTAGGCTTCTACATCTGGCCCTATATCTCCAGAGTCGTGTGAAAACAATAGACAGCTATTTCACTCAGTCAATCGTGCATGCTTAGTTTCACCAGGAGTGCAGAGAAATAGATAGACGGGGTTTTCAATAAAAGTTGTTATTTATTGAACAGTCTTCTTTCTCATGCAAGAGAAGTGAGTTGCCACAGTTGCAATACTTATCATAAAGTAAAGTGCGTACAGTAAAAGGAGTATTATGAAATAATACTGTAAAAACCTGGTACAGTTTCTAAGCCATACCGTGTTTAAAATAGATAAAATATATACATACATAAAATCATTGACTGAACGTACTCAACTGGTGCTTCTAAGATACGCCTACCCCGGTGTACCTAACCTAAGCCTAGTACGTGGGAAGGAGTAAGTGAGCTGCAGTTTAAGTTAAGTTCGTTTTTGCCAAGAATCTGAATCAAGAATTCTCTAAGGATCAAATCAGCTCCGTACCTTGGTTATAGAATGAAGGAGGTCTTGTATCTCGTTCTCAGGACTCGATCTCCCAGAAACCCGCAAGGGTGACTGGAAACGCTGGATTTCTCGGCAGGAGAAAAGACAGCGTCTCTCTCAGTGCGTCAATGGGAGGGTTGGCTTCCTTCGGCTCTCATTACAGCTGGGCTTCGGGTAAGTAGATAGCCGATCTGCTCCAAACCACCGTGTGTTTGCTTAAGGCAGATGCTGGTATATTTATACCTGGAAGGTGACAAGTTTGACGTAAGGTTGGACATAAGACGTCACTAAGAACTTACAGTTGTTTCAGGACTCCAGGAGTTCTTGGACAAATCAAAACAGAAGCAGGGGGAATTCCCGGGCTGCTGGAGGCTTGGTTTGTTTAAAGAACTCGTTGTACTTTCTAGGAGTCTATGGGAGTAGCCTTGTCGTATTTGGACTGCATTGGCTATGACTAAATATAGATATGATTCTTATTCCTTTATAAGGATATGATTTGTTATAACCACATAAGGGCATAAATCGGGAATATTTAAATAGGGTCCTAGATACGTTCACAACAGTGCACAGGTTGTGCATTTCTCCATGGCCATTTCCTCCATACCGGTCTTATTTACAACTAGTGCAGAAAGTCCCTCATGAGAACTTTGATATTATAAGTACATGTTTTGCTGAGAATGTCAGACTTCATTCTCACATGGCTGAGGAAAATATAGTGAATTTATAGAAAATGTTCTTTAATTTTAGCTTCTGGAGCACCTTCCATAACATCTATGAGAAAATAATTAGAAAACAGTTTTCCCTCATACATGAGACATGAAATCCCAGTAGAAAGGTCAGAGTAAAATCACTTTAGAACATACCACAATTCCTAAAATTAGTATGGTAACACCAACAAATGTTATATGTTAATGAAAATCTATTATCACCTTTTATATGTACTTGTAGACCCTCAAAACATGCCATTCACTACAATTCATTCCAATGGGGTCCATGTCCCAGAGTCCTGTAACTGCTAGCTGAGGTAACTATAACTACTGAATTTCTATGGTTATTTGCATGTAAAATGTAAACCTAATGATAAAGTCCCTGTAACCTTTGTTTTTCTAGTGAACTTCTTAAGATTTTTAAATTCTGTTTTATAACTATAACGTGCCTATAATCTTTGTTGTTTTCAGTTAATTTTTACATTTTTTACATTCTATTTCCTATCTATATCATCCCTACATCAATTGTTTTTTTCCAGTGAATTTGTAGTTTTTTTTAACGGTAAGCAATATTTAATTACCTTACACTAATCCAATCACTGCTGGGCATGGCCCTCATCTGTGCATGGTGGGGGTTGACCGCAGGGCCTGGCCTATGACCAGGCATAGCCAACAACTTGTTGGTACCCAACCACGCATGGCCTTTGTGAGTGGGTGTGTGAGTGTCTGTGTAGGTCTGAGAGAGGCTGTCTCTGAGTGTCTGTGTGCATCTGTGAGTGGGTGTGTGAGTGTGCCTGTGAGGGGGTGTCTGTGAGTAGATGCGTGAGTGTCTTTGTGGATCTGTGAGTGGTCGTCCAATTGTATGTGTGGGTTTAAGTGGGTCTCTGAGTGTATGTGTGCATCTGTGTGTTGGTGTGAGAGTGAGAATGAGTCGGAGTATGAGTACCTGTGTGGCTATGTGAGTGTCTGACTGAGTCTCTGAGCGGGTATGTGAGTGCCTGTGTGGGTCTGTGAGTGGGCGTGTGAGTACCTTAGTGAGTCTGTGAATGGGTGTGTGAGTGCCTAAGTAGGTGTGTGGGTGTCTGTGTGGGTCTATAGGTGAGTGTGTTAGGGCCTGTGTATATCTGTCACAGGGTGTGTGAATGCCTGTACGGGTCTGTGAGCAGGAGTGTGGGTGTCTGTGTGGGTGTGTGACTGGGTGTATGAGTCACACTATGGCTGTGAATGGGTTTATGAGTATCTGTGTGGGTCTGTGAGTGGGTGTGTAAGTGTCTGTGTGGGTCTGTCAGTGGGTAGGTGAGTTTCTGTGTCAGTCTGTCACTGGTTGTGTCGAAGTCTGTAGGGGTCTGTGAGTGGGTGTGTGGATCTGTGAGTGGGTGTGTGAGTAGTGCTATGGGTCTGTGAGTGGGTGCTTGAGTGTGTGGGTATTTGAGTGGGTGTGTAGGTATCTGTTTGGGTCTGTGGATGGGTATGTGAGTCGCACAATGGGTCTGTGGGCGGGTGCGTAAGTATTTGTGGGTCTGTGTGTGGGTGTGTGAGTATCTGTGTGAATCTGTGTGTGGGTGTATGAGTAGCACAATGGGTCTGTGAGTGGGTGTGTGAGTGTCTGTGTGGGCCTGTGAGTGGTTGTGTGAGTACCTGTGTGGGTCTGTCACTTGGTATATGCAGGCTTGTATGAGTATGTTAGTGGGTTCATGAGTGTCTGCAGGTTATGTGAGTGGGTGAGTGACACAATGAGTTTGTGAGTGGGTGTGTGAGTGTCTGTGTAGGTTTGATAGTTGGTATGTGGGTCTATGAGTGGGTGTCTGAGTGTTTGGGTCTGTGAGTGGGTATGTGAGTGGCTGTGTGGGTCTGTGAGTGGGTATGTGAGTTCTGGAATGAGTCTGTGAGTGGGTTTGTGAGTGCCTGAGTGGGTCTGTGAGTGGGTGTATGGGTGTCTGTGTGGGTTTGTGAGTGGATATGAGTACCTATGTGGGTCTGTCACTGGGTGAGTAAATGTCTTTATGGGTCTGAGTGAGTATGTGAGTATCTGTGTTGGTCTCTGAGTCAGTGTGTGAGTTGCTCTATGCATATGTGAGTGGGATTGTGAGTACCCGTGCAAGTCCATGAGTACCTGTGTGGGTCTGTGCCTGGGAGTATGAGTCCCCTTGCTGGCCTGAGAGTGTGTGTGTGTGTTTTTTTAATAAATTGCGGCAAGGTTCAGAAGTCTGTTACAGAATCACATGGAGGCCATCCTGATCACCGTGGCAGATCCATGGATCCCTGCAGATGAAAGAATTTCTTAAGGCAATTTTTTGACATTCATGCATCCTTCTGTGATCCCTCCAATATACCTATTGGGTCAGGCTACCTCTATCATGACCCCTTCAATCCCTATGCACTCAAATGTTGAGGCCCCGGGACTGTGCCCTGACACATAAAATGGCAGTGCAACTTTCCAGTCAGGTTGTGACCTGTCAATCACACATTGCTGTTGGTGAGTGGATTTGCAGAGTGCAGCAAATGACCCGCAAAGAATTTGCATTCCTAGATAGACAAATTTGTTTTTCCTTTGATAACTTCAAAACTACTCAACAGATTTACATAAAATCACAAAAAGGGCTATTTCCTGACCAAGAGATAGCTTTCTGTCAAATTTGGTGTAATTCTGTTTAGCGGTTCGGGCTATAGTCCTGTGTGAAAATGCAAAAGGCACATAAACATAGAATGGGGGAAAAGTATTTTGGGACCACCCCTTTATCTCGGCCCTTGCTTCATGAATCACCTCAAAACTTACAAACAGCAGCTGAAGGGAGTGGCAAACTAATTTTCTAAGTTATTAGCTAAACAAAAAAACTCTTAATCTATGGTAAAAATATAAATGCATATATATATATATATATATATAGGACCTAGTTACCATAGGAAAATTGCAACATTCTATGCCCAATAACTTTGGCAACAATTAATGAATCTTTGCGAAATTTTCAAAACTAATTCTTTGTTGATATCAGCTCCTCTGTTGAAAGTTTGGGGGTGATTCATCAAGGGGGCTGAGAAAAAAGGGGGGATCCCAAAACATGTTTTCTCTATGTTAATTTCCATGGGAAACTTTAGAAAAGTCTACTGGTCAAACGGGTAAACGGAATTACCCCAAATTTGGCAGGGTGAAGGGTCTTGGTCTAGAAAGAACGCTTTTGTTTATTCAGTGTAAATCCGGTCAGTAGTTTTTGAGATATATTGAAATGTACAGATATGGATATTTGGGAATTCTGCCATCTGATTGGCTAAGGCGTTACGAGCTCAAGCTTGCTGCTGATTGACTGCAAGCGGTGCGAGCGGTTGCAACTAGGAAGTGTTCGCTGCCATTTTGTGATTCCGTTGAAGCGAGTAAGGGGAACAAAAGGGCACAAACAAATGGGAAAGAGGAGGGCATGAGCACTGTAACCTCTGTGGGGTGTTTAGGGTGTGCTATAGAGGGGGCGCGAAGAGTAGTATTCACCCCACCCAGTGTGAAAGTGGTGGGCTACAGAAATTAAGTGAGGTATTGCCTAGTCTGATGGTGCTAAGGTGAGCTGGTGCGGGACTCGGGGATTAAAAGCGTGAGCCCAAATTGTGTATCTTATGCTGTGAAGTCATGTGCCGTGGCCGCTGCACTACAACTGTGGAAGTAGTTTCAGCATGTGTTTATACCTACTAGGACGAACTACTGACCCGTATTGGTCTGAAAATCCTGGGGTACGGAAGATATGTGAGGTACTGTCTAGAGTCTCATGCTGCTAAGCTGAGCTGCTGCCGGACTCGGGATGAAATCGTGAGCCCAAACTATGTGTCAAATGCTGTGAAGTCATGTGCTCTGGCCGCTGTGCCATACCTGTCCAAGTAGCGTGAGCATGCAGTTATAGCTATTTGGATGAACTTTTGTTTTGAACATTGTAGCTTGTGTATGGTGCTTAGGGGGTGTTATAGAGGGAGTGTGAAGGTAGATGTGCCCGTTTCAAATCAATTCGGTATTTGAGAAGTGCTAACTACTTACTCCTACGGGTCTGATGGTGCTGGGGGCGTAAGCTGAGCTGCTGACGGACTCAGAGTAAAGGCGTTGAACTACTGACCCCTACCGGTTTGAAAGTGTGGGGTACTGAAATTAAGTGTGGTATTGCCTAGAGTGTCATGCTGTTAAATTGAGCGGCTGCTGGACTCGGGGATGAAACGTGAGCCTTAACTGTGTGTGCTGTGAAGTCATGTGGTCTGGGCGCTGTGCCCCACCTGTTCAACTTGTATATGGTGCTTAGGTGGTGTTGTATAGGGAGTTCAAAGGTAAATCAATATGGTATTTGTAAAGCGCAAACTACTCACCCCTATGGGTGAGTAGAGCTGGTGATCAAAGTGGGAGGTCTGTGCTGCAAAGTGAGATGGTCTGGCTGCTGCACCACAGCTGTGTGGAGAATACATTTTGGCGCTGGTCTGGGGGTTGCCTTTATCTGGCCCTAAAATAGTGGCCCTAAGTTATAAGTTATAGGGTGGCTCTAAAAAGAGCCCTTGTGTTCATTAGTTGAAGCTACATATAAGTGTGGATGCACAGCTTCAAGTTATTCAGGAAACCTCGGTTTCCCTGATCTGTGAAGTGTACTCCATCACTTCTGTACATATCCGCCATATCAAAACGTATGTTGTTGTATATGGTACAAAAGGGGGTGGTGATGGACGGAGCATCTGAACCAATCAAACACTCACACCCAATCAAAAGATCTGGGTTTAATCCATCACCGTTCTTTAGCCCACTCTGCCACCCCAGTTCAGACATGGCCATATGCAAATCAGTCTGACCCTGTGCCTCATGGGAACAGTCCAGCCCGAATGCCTATTAACAAGGCAGGCGTAGCGATGGAAATATTCCCGCTATCGCCAAAAACCAATGCCTGCTCAGACCAGTTCTTGACAGGAAACCATCAATTTTCATAGTGTCTAATGAAATTTTAACCATGACAAATCATGTATATTTACAATGAAGTTTGCATTTCCCCTGAACATTGTAATACATTTTTATCGTATGAATTTTTATGAATACCTGAAAGAAATTAAAACCAATTTTATTGGAGAAAGCAGTTGCCTAATGTTCTTGTAGATAATTCTATCTGCATGTGTACTTGCTAGTAACGTTTGTGCATGCCTGGGAATTTTTGTTTACATATATTCTCTACCCTGACCCAGGATTGCTATTCGCACCAGGGGGCTCCTGTTACTTTACATAGTCAGACCAGTTCTTAGCCATGATATCCAAAGGGAGGTGGATAACATGGCTAAGAGCATTTTGTCGCTAATGCGTGAATATCGCTGTATTCTCAGCGATATTCACGCATTTCGCCGCTATCGCTGGATATTTTAGCACAATGGAGAAAAACGTTGCTAATAGCATGTTTTCTCCGCTACCATATCCAGCGATAGGCAGCGATAAAAAAATTGTCACTAAGCCTATTTAGTGATAATTATCGCTACTTGTTGGTAATATGCCCCTACATTCTTTTTTTTTTTTTTTACTTTTTATTGATTTTAAAACAAGAAAACAAAAGAACAATACAAAACAAGGCAGTACATTAAAACGGGTCATCACGTGGTCTGCAGGGGGGGTACATAGTAATTCAAGCGATAGTGCAATCAATAATTGGGGAGGGGGAGGAGAGGGGGGGAAGGAGACCAAAATATACACAGAACAACTATATTCCTGCGGAGGAAACGTCGGATTGGGAGGAAGACAAATCATCATCAAATTCCGACAGTGGGGGAGTACATATATCTCCACGGTATGCGTTCCATTGGGTCCACACTTTCCCCCACTTGCCCGGGCTGCCACGGGAAACATACACAGTTTTTTCTCGAAACATGCACCAATCCATGTTTTGTGTCCACCCCAGAAGTGTCGGAGGCCTCTGAGCACCCCACAATTGGGCAATATCACGCTTGGCCACCATGTTGCCCAAGGTCGCCCAACGGAGCTGCACTTGAGTGTAATCATTCGGCTCCCAGACGTTCAACAAGCATCTTCGCGCTTCAGGCATTAATCGCACTCCCGTGACCTCACTCATTACTTCATGCACGCGGTTCCAATAACGTAGCACAGCAGGGCATTCCCAAATAATATGAAGGAAGGTAGCCACCATACCACATCCGCGCCTGCACAAGCCATCCATCGAAAATCCCATTCGAACCAGACGTGGACCAGTCACATACACCCTATGCAAAATTTTCAGTTGAACGAACCGAAGACGTGCCGGGATAGCTACTTCCTTCGGGGAAGAAGTAGCGGACTGTCAGTCCTCATCATCGAGCTCTAGACCATCTCTGGTCCACAACCCTCGAAGACTATCTAATAGATCAGTCCTGATATTGATCAACTTTTTATAAATTAGCGAAATCGTGCTATCAGGAACGTGGCCATCCAGAATCCGATCCTCGAGCGGGGATGCCTCCGGCACGTCCGAGCCTAGTGGAAAAACAGACAAGACCGCATGCCGGACTTGCGCATATCTGAAAAATTCCTTAGCATCCAGCCCATACTCAACTTTCAATTCCTCAAACGTCTTGACCCTGCCCTTGATCCATACGTCATCTACCCTACTGATCCCGATCATGTCCCACCGATCAAATCCCTTCGATTGCCAAAGGGAGCCCAGTTTATCCGAAGCATATAGTGGGGTAGCCCGGGTCGGCCTGTCAGCCCATCCCGTGGCCGCCGTAGCTCTACGCCACACCTGCACTGCTGTTTTGGTGGGGCCCGTAAGAGGTTCGCCAGCTGATTTCGCATATAGAGCCCTATTGTAGTCCCCGCCGGGTAGCAACCATCTGTCCATCGCAAAAGCCGGGTTTAGTGGGGAAGTGTAGGTGCCATGGTTGATGGCCCCCAATTGAGAGGCCCAATAATAACGACGAATGTCCGGGAGAGCGATGCCGCCATCGTACCAAGGGAGTGTAAGCTTCGAGAGGGCGATGCGAGGACAGCCCCCCCATAACAATTGCCGCTGTAGACTCTCAATCTCACGAAAATAATCCGCAGGCACTACATCAAGCGTGTTTTGAAGCGCATAAAGGAATCGGGGGAGCGACATCATCTTAAACAACGCAGCTCGTCCCAAGGGAGAAAGGGGAAGTCCGCTCCAAGTCCCGACATCCGCCCGAAGGCGTCTGAGAGGGGGCAGCAGATTGCGCTCATACCGAAGTGTGGGGTCCAAGGTGACAAAGATTCCCAGATATTTGAAACCATCTAGTACCACCGGAATAGGACAATCACGGGGCAGGAGAGGAGTATCACCGGAGAGAACATAAATGCAAGATTTAGACCAATTTATAACTAAGCCGGAATTTTTACGGAAAGAAGTCAAAACGTCGAAAAGGACGATTAACGACTTTCGGGGCGAGGTGAGGTACAAAAGGATATCATCTGCATACAGAGATACACGGTCTTCAAATTCCGGAGACCATCGAATGCCCTTCATGGATGGTTCCCATCGCAGCCAAGCCGCCAGTGGCTCTAAAGCAAGGGCAAACAAGAGTGGGGACAGCGGACAGCCCTGGCGCGTACCTCTACCAAGAGCAAAGGAGGCCGAGACACGTCCATTCACCACCACCTGGGCTAAGGGATCAGCATAAAGCAATCGAACCCAACGGATAAAGGTGGGCCCAAAACCGAATTTGGAAAGGACCGCCCAAAGATAGGGCCATTCAATCGTGTCAAACGCCATGGTGGCGTCCAAAGACGCCAAGATGGCCGACTCTCTCAATGTCCCCGCTCGCGCGAGGACTCCATGCAAGCGCCGAAGATTAAGTGCCGTATTGCGATGTGGTATAAACCCGGACTGGTCCGGATGAACCAGATCGCCTATAACAGCCACTAAACGATTAGCAAGAACTTTGGCCAGGATCTTGGGTTCAGCATTTATTAGGGAAATAGGCCTGTATGATTCGCAGCGGTCACGTGGCTTACCCTCTTTATGGATAACCACTATGGAAGCCAATCTCTGGTCAGGAGGAAGAAACCCTTCCGCCAGCGATTCCAAAAACATAGATCGCAGATATGGTGCCAGCACATCCGGACGGAGCTTGTAAAGTTCTATAGGGAGTCCATTAGGGCCCGAAGCCTTCCCGGAGCGGATCGAACGGATAGCGGTCGCAACTTCATCCGCCGTGGGCGGAGCTTCCAGCAGGTCCCTCTCAGAATCAGACAAGCATGGTAGCGAAATATCGCGTAAAAGCATGTGAGAGTCCTGCTCCGATCTATCGGACACAGGGGAATACACTACCCGAAAATAATCGGCGAACCTCTCAACAATCCCAGCGGGGTCCGTGATACTGTCACCACTCGCGGCAACTATAACAGGAACCACTCGACTCGCGCATTCTCTCCTATCCAACCAAGCAAGCAACTTCCCAGCCTTATCACCCACATCATACAGACGTCCCTGCTGTTCACGACCCATCTCCTTCGCTGCATCAGTCACCAGAGCTCTGTACTCCTGTTGTTTTAGGGCCAACAGATGAAGCCTCTCAGGGGAGACCCCAGCATCGAATTCTCCCTCAAGAACGGTAATTTCAGTCTCAAGACAGACAACCTCCTCTCGTCTACATCTCTTAACATTGCCAATCGACGACAGGGCCTGCCCCCAAATTACGGTTTTGTACGCCTCCCACAAGGAGACAGAAGAGGAGACTGACCCCACATTTTCGGCAAAGTATTGATCAATTGTCTTAAGCAGTTCCGCTCTAATCTTAGGATCACGGAGATACCATGGGTTGATCGGGGCCACTCGACCCTCCGATCCCCCATGTGCGTTCAGAACCAACCACAGTGGGGAATGATCCGAAATACCCCTGGCAAGATGTTTCACCTCCCCTATACGGGAAGTCTGGGAAGAGGGCATCAAAACATAATCCAATCTAGAAAGGCTGCCGTGGGCCCCAGAGTGAAAGGTATACTGTTGTTGTCCAGGATGATGTAAGCGCCAACAATCGGTCAGCCCCAGCCCCCCCATGAAGTCCCCCAGCCAGGATTGGAACTTAGCGAGAACTCGGGGAGGGTAACGATCACACATCCCAGACACTACTGAATTAAAGTCTCCCCCGACCACAAGCAAACCCTCGGGGACTCCCAGAATCACTCTTCCCAGATCTGCATAGGTCGTAGATTGAAGACCTGGGGGTATGTAGACAGAAAATAACGTAACCACCCTACCCTCCCAACGCCCCACAATGGCGGCGTACTGCCCTCTATCGTCAAGTATAATGTCGTCAACAGCGAGGGGGAGGGAGGTCCGGAGTAGAATGCCCACCCCTCTGGAGCCAGAAGTGAAACCTGAGTGTGCAATGAGACGATAGCCACGCCTATTCATGGCGTGGCACATATTACCCAGCAAGTGCGTCTCCTGAAGCAAAACCACATCAGGGGACAAGCGTCTCAGTAACCGCAAGACCACTCCCCGTTTAATTCTGTCTCCCAGACCATTGACATTCCAACACAGTATCCGTAGTCCCCTACCCCCATCCCAGAGGCCACCCCAAGTCTTCCCCCACACCAGCCGTGACACCACAACACAGAAGATCATCAGTAGTATGCCTTGAAAAAAACAAAGAAACACATCCCTGAACTTCCCCACCCCCCAGAACAACATCATACCCCCCACCCCGCACCCCTGCGTTAGACTCAAAAGCCACCCCAACTCGCAGCGTGCCTGTCGCCCTAACTTACAACTAATCTACGAAAAGAACCCTAGAGGAGGAAGTCTCACCCACCCCCCACCCACACCCCAGTAAGACAACGGAGTAGCAATCATTATCAATATAGCAGCGAACCACTGCCGAAAGTCAAAACGTTGGTCCGGGGGCCGAAGTCACTCCCTATTCCTGCTCCGTCGGGCCGCCCTCCGCTCCACCGGAAGGTTCCGATTGTTCAAATCGCCCTCGTCCCGTAGGCAGCGAGTCCAACCAGTCATTAGCCGCTGCAGGATGGTCAAAGAAAAATGTTCTATCGTTATGGACGATACGCAATCGAGCCGGGAAAAGCATGGCGTATTTCATGTCCCTTTCTCTCAGTCTCTTCTTCACTCCTTGAAATCCCAGCCGCTGTTTCTGGACTTGTTGGGTGAAGTCTGGGTAAAAGCTGACCACAGCATTCTCATATTCCGTGGGGCCTGATGTGCGGGAAGCCTGCAGTATCACATCTCTGTCACGAAAGTTGAAAATCCGCGCAATGATGGGGCGCGGAGAGGCACCCAGCTTGGGCGGGCCACCCGGGACACGGTGGGCCCGTTCTACTGCAAAAAACTTGCTCAGGCCCTTGGGCGCTAAATGATTTAGGACAAGGTCCTCCACCAGTAGGTCCACAGCTGACGAGTCTGTCTTCTCCGGGACACCAACCAGTCGGACGTTGTTCCGTAGTGCTCGGCCCTCAAAATCGTCCAAGCGACGGGAGAGATAGTCACGGGCGGATCTCAGATTACCGACCTCCGTCTGGAGGTCAGAGACGTCGGTGATAAGACTAGTAGTCTTCAGGTCGAGAGACTTGACCTTTTCGTTGGTTTTTGCAAGATCCGCCCTGATCAGATTGACGTCTATGGCAACAGTGTCCAGCTTGTGGGTTAGGGCCTCATACTGTTGTCCCATCGCGGCCTGCATCCCAGCAATGGCGCACATGACGTCTTTCAACGACGGGTCTTCACCCAGCAGGGATTCGTCCGCAAGGCCGGCCGGGGGTTTAGCCATTCCGCTCGGAGAGTGCTTAGTGAGGGTATATCGGTCCATGACGTTGGATTGGACAGAACCTCCTCGAGCTACCGGTCTGGTCTTGCGCCTCTCTGCTTCAGGCTTGGTGGCCATCTTAGGTCGTGCGCCCCGGAGGGTAGTCTGAGACCTAGTGAAAATGGCTACACTCGATGTGCCCGCAGAAACTCAGAGAATAAAGTGAGGACCAATCGCTAGGCAAAGAGCAAGAAAGTCCGGATCTCCGAGCGATGTTGCGAATAGTTGAGTGAAGCAAGCAACCAGGGCGACCAAGGCAAGGTCAATGACGTAGGGTCATCAGAATCGAAACCGAAAGTAGAAGACCGGGCAAGGGAGGGTAGCGCAGGCCGTTGTTATTCAATTACTACCCGGCTGGCAGAGTAGGCAAGCCCGGGGCAGTGCCATGGAGCAGGCCGCCAACATTCAAAAAGCCATATCTTCGGTTCCCGGAGACCAAATCGAAATGCGCAAACGGATAAGTGATCAGCAGGTTCTCGACCACAAAAGCCCGTCGTCCAAGTCAGGATTAGTTGCAGGATAGTCGATGGAGGTGGCGAAGGTCCGGGAGCTCTGAGCTCACGCGACCATCTTGGGTGCGCGCTAAGCTCCTCCTCGCCCCTACATTCTTAATGGAACATTACCAAAGCTGGCAAGTGCCCACATTTTAAAATAAACTATTGTTGTTAAAGATACATCTACACATTTAACATTAAGAACCCAACACATCTTCCCCCTTAAACAAAACAACAAAACTAACAAAAATAAGAATGCATACAAAATAACTAATACACATTATGATAGCACCAAAAATGCATATAAAATAACTAATACAGATTATGATTGTACATAGTCTTTCAACCAAATGGAAGGTTTTCGTTCTCTCATTGAACTTCTGCAACCAGATTCTCCTCGCATACTTCCAGAAACATTTTTGCCACCAGATTCAACATTAAGGTTACCTGGTAAAGTTTGCTTGGATAAATTTTCCATGTTCCACCATTTTCCATTGCTCAGTCTTACAGATCTGTTTCTAATGTAAGTGATTTGTAGAGCATTTGAAAATTTAGAATGACCCTTAGGTGTGAAACCAGGAAGTTTCACCCTAACCCAATCACCAACTTTGAAAGGAAATGGTTTCCTTCCTTTACTTGACTCATAAGTGACATATTTCTCTTGCGCCTTAAGACGTTCAGCTTTTACCTGATCAAAATCCACCTTGGGAGTATTAAGATCACACATCCATGGTCCAACAATCTACATTCTTAATGGAACATTACTAAAGCTGGCAAGTGTCCACATTTGAAAGTAATCTATTGTTGTTAAAGATACATCTACACATTTAACATTAAGAACCCAACATGGGGCCACTTCAATCCTCTCTGTCCAAACCATTTAATGTCCACATTTTGTAAACCGAGGTCTAAGTTAATAAGTCTCTGTTCTGCATACCTCTTGCACCAGAAAACATAGCTATGTCCTATGATACACGCTACCGTTTTGAAGGTACGGCTGGAAGGTATGGAAAGATGTCTGTAGCTCATGCAGTTCCTTCGTAGAATAAGAGATATTTTTAAAGATGGGGAACTAGTTTCTGTTTACATGCAAAACGGTACCTGATTGGGAGATAAAAAGCATTGTTTTTTAAAAGTAGGGTGCACATTCGTTTTGTGGAAAAGCCTCTTTGTGATTGGTTAAGAAAAGGCAGTTTGAACGTGGAGTACATATTAAAGGATAAAATTTGATCAACTCAACCACTCCTGCTACTTGCATTTGGAATGCAGTGTTTGAACTTAAAACAATCGTGAACTTTTAACTTGCACGTGCCGTTAAATGTTTGACAAAATGTTGCAAAAAAATATCGTTAGGTTGAAAAAAAAAATTATGAACTTTTAACCCCCACATGCTGTAGAATGTTCTAGAAAGTATGTTGATAGAATATTCTGACTTCTATTTGTACTTGAATATTTAAACAAGTGTTTATATGGAAAATTAGAAAGACGATCATAGAGGGAAGTTTTGAAAGCAAAAAGAATCAAGGAACTATTCTGATTTGTTTTTTTTTTCCTACTGGCGGTTGCCAGTAGGTAGTTATAAAGTTAGGACCGAGTTTCCATAGGAAGAGCATTTTTGGTTTTGCTTATAACTTTGGCGACGTTTGATGAATCTTCATGAAATTCTGAAAACGAATTCTTTGTTGATATCAGCTCCTATGTTGAAAGTTTGGGGGTGGTTCATCAAGGGGGCTAGATAAAAGGAGGGGTCCCAAAACGTGTTTTCTCCATGTTAATTTCCATAGGAAACTTTAGACAAGGCTACAAGTCGAATGTGTGAACGGATTTACCCCGAATTTGGCAGGGAGAAGGGTTTTGGTGTAGAAAGCACACTTTTGTTTATTTGGTGTAAATCCGTTCAGCAGTTTTTGAGAAATATCAAAATTTACATATATGGATGTTTGGGAATTCTGCCATCTGATTGGCTGAGGCGTTACGAGCAGGAGCTTGCTGCTTATTGGCTGCTAGCGCTGCGAGCCGTTGCAACGAGGAAGCGTTGGCCGCCATTTTGTGATTCCGTTGCAACGAGTAAGGGGAAAAAAGGGCAAAAAACAGTTGGAAAGGAGGGTAGGAGCATTGTAACCTCTGTGGGGGAGTGTGAAGCAAAGTAGTTACTGTTACCGGTCTGAAAGTCCGGTGTTGCTCAGAATGACATAGTGCTGATATGATATGGTGGCACACTCGGGTATGAAAGCGAGAGCCTAAACCGTGAGGACATTGGTGTAAAGTGATGTGGTCTGGTCTTTGTAGCATACGTGTGCAAGTAGTGTTAGTAGGCGTTTATACCATACACGGAGTGGGAAACAAACTACTGACCCCTAGTGTGTGTTTATAGTATACAGGAAGTGGGAAGCGAAGCACTAATGCCTACCGGTGTGAAGAGTTGGGGATGAAACCAAGGTAATTGCTGTAAAGGGATGGGCTCTGGGTGCTGTAGTATTCATGTGGAAGGAGTGTTAGTAGGCATTTGTACCATACAGGGAGTGGGAAGCGAACTACTGACCGGTACCGTGCGTTTATACTATACCGGAAGTGAGAATTGAAATGTCACGCCTACCGGTGTGAAGAGTCGGGGAAGAAACCGAGCTGATTGGTGTAAATTGATGGGTTTTGGGAGTCGTAGGATGCTAGCCGCTGTAGTATAAGTGTGTAAGTAGTGTTAGTATGCGTTTATAGTAGAGTGTGAAGATAACTACTCACCCCTACTGGTCTGAAGACTCGGGGATTAAACCGTGAGCCTCAATCGTGAGCCCATTGCTGTAAAGTGATGTGGTCTAGGTGTAGCATACCTGTGGAAGTGGTGTTAGTTTGTGTTTATACAATACAGGGAGTGGGGAGCAAACTACTCACCCCTACTGGTCTCAAAACTCGTGGATGAAACCATGAGCTCATTGCTGTAAAGAAATGTGCTTTGTGTAGTATCATTAGTATGTAATTCTACTAGAATTTAAGTATGTAATGTTAGAATGTAGGGCTGTCATGAGGAGAACCTTGCGGAATTTGTACACAGTGCTGGAGAAGACGGTTGCCTTGCTGTCTGCTCCTGTTGATTGCTGTTTCAGGTGTCTTGTTTTCTTGTAATAAATATACTTATTGGATGCACTGCTGTCTGCCTCTTAGCTACATAAATTTGGCAACGAGTGGGAGAAGGTAAAAAGAAGGCAGCACTCACCAATATTTCAGAATTTCTTGCGTTGTGTTGAAGACTTGTTTTCTTCGTGTAGCTGTTTCTACTCATGCCAGGGTCGTCGGATCATTGAACTATGTCATCCGACTTCTGGTAGGATTTTTGTTTTTAGATTTTGCTCTTCCTCTGCTTCTTGTTGATGTACTACACGTGTGTAAGTAGATTTAGTATGCGTTTATACTAACAAATGCATCATGGTCCTAGGGAGGGCGACCTCCCAGACGCCAGTCATACAATATCCAGAAGTGTGCATACGCTGGACATTTATGTTTGCTATTAGAGGGTGGGTCCACCCTGTGATAGCAAACCATTGTTTGACTACTTGAAGCGAGAGGAGGAAAATCTCGTATCGCTTTAATAGAGGGAATGCTGATGGTAAAAATGGAGAGGAAAAAAAAGTGCTGTTTCAGTCATTCATTTATATGAGGCCCCTGGTGGGTAATGTTCCGTAGCCAATCCAATTAGTATTTTGTGGGGTCTCTATAGGGCTAGGGATCTTAATGTCACATGTAAATTAGGTGCAAAAAGGCACAGAGACGTTTCGCAGCCTAGGGGGGAGCCACCATCCTGGGTATTGTGTGCTAATTGTTTGGGGGTCCGGGGATCGCCACACTTTGGGGTTTTACTTAAATATGCAGGGTGGGCCTCAGCAGTCCCTGAGGCCTCGGTGGTCCTAGGCAGTGCCTTATTGGTTCTGTAGTCACACAGGCATTACTCATGGTGTTATAAAGTGATACACTCATAGAACTCTTGCAGTTGTAGAATTACCCAGGCTTTATTTGTGTAATAGTCAGTTAGATTATGTTTGGTAGGTGCACTGTAATATTAAAAAGGTTTGCCCTCATAATCTCATATAAACAGATGACTTTCACAATAAACTATAGACAAGTGTTGTGAGAAAAAGAAGAGTGATACACTCAGTTATTTATTTGAGGAAAAAGTAACCTTTATTGAAACACAAATTAATAGAATTGTAACTTTAATAGAAGAAGCAATATAATTAAAAAAAACGTGGATTTGACTCCAGTGGATGCAGCGTAGAAAACCTGCAAGACTAAAATGAAACATAAGTATGTGTGCTATGTGGAAGAGGTAAAGAAAGGTAGTCCGAATGAAAGGAAGATAGTGAGAATGGGAGGGAGAGGGAGTGGGTGGAAGGGAGAAGGGGAGGGAGAGTCAAAAGAAAAGAGGGAGGAGGAGACAGAGCATCGGCCTACTGCACCCATCCCTTAGTGTTTACCCTCCCGTCACCCATTTGTCTAGGATGCTGGGGTCCGCAAGAAAGAGTGTGGTGCAACAAGTCCTTAAAATGAAACATATGAGGCCAGAGATTAGGGACCATATTATGAAGGAACGGTGAAAATATTATCGCCGCCTTAGTGCCAGGAAACTGCCGCTAAGGCGGCGATAAGGTGATTGATAATATGCCCTTGTGAATTCCCATAGAAGCACAGGTTCTGGTGTGAACCTGGGTTTCTATGGGAATTCACAAGGGCATATTATCAAGCTTCTTATCGACGCTTTAGCCGCAGTTTCCTGCAGCTAAAACGTCAATAATGTTATTGTCGTTCTTTGATAACATAGTCCTACATTATTAGCTACGGGAAAATCGCTTGCATGCACCTGTGCACCCAGGCTGCTACACCCATGTCCCTTCCCCTGCACTGTGCTCAATTGTAGGTCCTGCACGCCGAGGTTTCACTGCTCACCTGCCATCACCGGTGTGTCCCACAACGTGTTGGTGCAAGCTGCGAGTCCGGGGTACGTTTGTACGGTAGGAGAGCAGGTCTCCGGTCGGGGATGGTGTCTTGATACCACGATGGAAGGCATCAGAATGCCCAGGGCATCATCGCGGGGTGACCTAAATGAAGGTTTATTTCAAGCTTGATAGAAAACAAGAGTTGAGTGAATCCTTTGTTTTTGAAGGACAATCCACCAACTGTTAGTGGTAATCCTGGTTCAAAGAGGAGTTGGAGTGCACGAGAATTCACAAGGTTAAATATTAATACTTTATACAAACGTTTACATAGAAAGAAACAGAGAGCATGGTAGAAGCATAAAGTGCGCGTGTAATGCAGTGACGGAAGGTTGTGTGTATATACACTTAGTAACAAGCTTACTACAGTGTCCTAAAAGTCAACACCACATGTCTGTAGGGCAGCGCTGCTCGCTGGCTCAGGCCTACAGTATGGTCTAGCAGGTCTTTAAAAGGAGACAGAGATAAGACTGAATCAAGTCAGAGATCACATCATTACGCATGGCAACATCGTTTGTTCGCACCTGCGCAGCCAGGCTGACGCACCCCACCCTTCCCGCCGCACCGTGCTGAATTGGAGGCCCTGTGCACCCAGGCGGCTCTGCTCACCTGCTGTCATTGTTGTGTGAGCAAACACTACGGGCAGCAGTGCCCACAATTCAGCTGGAGTGATGATTGCCTGGATGGTGTACACCTCATGGATCCCTTTTTTTTATTGCGCAATGTGATGTGCGAGGTGGATGCTGCCATATTACCTGAGGCAGTGTGGAATAAGAGGGACGTGTGGCGTTGCGGTTATCCTATTTATATGTACTCATAGTGGGCTGGGCTTGCGTATGTCAGGCCAGCATAGGGGCGTGAATAATTATTCCGGGGACTTTTCCGTTGTTCAGTTCCTGCCTGGCCAGGAAGTGCACTTATGTGTGTTTGTTTTGTAGTTTTGACCTCGCAGAGTGTGCAATTTACATTAGTGTAGCATGTGTAGGGAGGGCGGCAACTATTGCTAATGAGATGGTGTTTAAAAAGATTAAATGGCCAACATCACATGTCGTTGTCAAGGTTGTGGATATGCACAGACACGCATGTCAATGGTGTGCGGTATTATTGAAAGTGTTGCTATCGCGAAGCGTACACATGTGAATGTGCTTGGATGGAGGGAGGATCAGCAGTGAGGCTACGTCATACACAGTGATAACGCTCATTACAGTCAAGCAATGCTTGTCAAATGTGAATCTGAAAGTCTCACATATAACACACTACTTTATTGGTAAAGCGTGACAACAGAGCAAAAGAAATCTACACATTGTTGTTTACTGTTTGTCAACTGTGATCTAGGATGTGCACTCTGGCCGTGGCTCCTGATACTTCTTAGAACCACTGTTGGACTTGGCCCTTTTCCCCCAAATTTTTCGCTTTTACCCCCAACATGTAGGATGTCTCCCCCATGGTAAAGGTTACTGAATAGGCCATGTGTGGTGTGAGACGCCATGTTAATGTTAAATGCAATGCAATGGTGTGTACATTTATTTTCCCCCATTGTAAACATGTACCATGGTGAAATGCTGCATTTGTGTTTTGCATTTAAAATGGCTGCCAAGGCTATGCGTTGTGCCACCTGACTGCAGGAGGTTAGCAGTCTAGCTGTTAGGTACCCAGCCACCCCTGCATTTGGAGGGAAAGCCTGGCACCCAGGGTGCTCTACTCCTCCCCCTGAGCCAGTTAGAACTAGTTTGCCTGTCTGAGGTGGGTTAGCGGTCTAGTTGTCTGGTACCCAGCAATCCCAGCATTTGGAGGGACCTTCTAGTAGCTTCCAGGCTTTCTGGTATAGGGAGAGCAGTAGAGTTGTCATGTGCTGAGACAGAGCAGGGACAGGAATGTATGGGGACCTGCTGCAAGGGGATACCACCACTTGGGCCTGTGTGCTGGGCCCTGCACCCATCTAGGACCTCCCTACTGTCCCCAGGGCTAGTGCAGCCCCACTTCAGGAGTTCAGGCTGCCGTGTGGGAGGAGGGCCACGCTGCAGTGGGGATGGTGAAAGCCTACCACCCTGCTTTGATGATGCCCCCACTACCTGCTGACCTGGCCCAGTATGCCTACTGCTCTGTCCCCCGGGCCCCTGAGGAAGGAGGGTCCCCCCTAGGTCCCTGGAGCTGCCGGGACCCTGCGCTTTGCAAGCGCTGCGCAAAGAAGCGCCCAGAAGGGAAGGAGCATCTGGGACCCCGCCACCCAAGAGGTGAGGAGTGTTACCCTGGGCCTGCTGCTGGGACTGTCCGCCCCCCTTTCGCTGTGCTCCTGGACGTGCTGGGCCTGGAGGAGGCGCTGCATGCCAAAGCGCTATAATCCTGGAAGCGCTGTGCTGCAGAAGCCCTGGGTAGTCCTGAAGTTGCTGAACTGTACTGCCTGCTGTGTGTGCCTGCAAAGCGCCGCTTCAACCAAGCACTGGACTGGTGGAAGGGCTGCCTGGCCCTGGATAAGTGCTGCCTGCTAAGCGCTGTGATCTAGAAGCGCTGTATGAGGAGCTGGGCTGAGGAGAAGCGCTGTGTGGTGGCTAGCGCTGCGCAGCTGGAAGAGGCTGCTTTTGTGTTCCTAAGTGCTACCGTGCCAGATCCTGCCACCTCTCAGCCTTGTAAATAGGGCAGGAGCCTACCCCACCTCCGCTCGGGGAGCAGTGCCTGTGTCTGTCTGGTGAGGCCTCGAGGCGCATTGTCGGTGCCTGCCTCCCACCCTACTGCCCAGGAAGCCCGGAGCGAGGAGCAGAAGCGTGGAGACATTGCCAAGAGCCCGGTGAGTGTGGGGCTCAAACAGACTGTGTTGGGGGGTGTATCGGGGCATGCTGTCGGTGCCCAACCCCCGGTGCCAGCATTCCGTGGTGAACTGCCACCCCCAGGAACAGTATTGTTCTCCAGGTGCCCTGCCTGGCAGCGGGCACCTGCAACGTTGGGCCAGTAGACCCAGGATAGAGACTCGGAGGTGTGGGCCCCGGATGGTTCAGGGACCTGGGTTGTGCCTGCAGTAGTGAGTTGCCTGATTCCAGGCCAATAGGGGAAGTCAGGCTATGGAAGTTTAGCTGTAGATGGTCCTGCCTCATGTGTGATACCACTGTTAAGGGGGGGAGGAATGACGGTGTTGGGTGCCTAGTGTTTTTATGTCACCGGGAGGTGCTTTTGAGCCCCTATTCGGTTAAGGCTAGGTGCTTAGGTCACTGCGCCCCTACTCATGATTAGTTGAGCCAATGTGGATGTGTGCTCTGCCATTCTTATGAGCACCATGATTCCTGCCCAAGGATAAGGCTCCTGCCTGACGCCCAGAGGTCCTTCTACTGAGGTTGTAGGCCCGATATCAATGTTATGCACCCATTGTTTCTTTTCTTGCAGGAGGTGCTCGTGAATTCCTGCCTGAAGTTAAGGTTTGGCACCTAAGGTTGATTTGATGGTGTACTTACCTGCCCCACGATGCTCCAAAGAGTTATTGGTGCCCATGGTAAATGTGAATATCCCTTTCTAGGCCTGATGTAATGTTGTATGCTCAATGTTTCTTTTGGTGCAGTGGATGCAGGCACCAGGCAGGAGTTACCTTCATACCTAATGTGTATCTTATGTCTAATGCCTGAGTTTACGCCTACAGCTTACTTCTAGGTGAGCCCAAGGATGAAGGTCTGAGTTTGCCCTGCAATATCAATCATATGTGTTATGCATTTCCTGACATTCTTTTATTTCAGCTGGACACCAATGGACTTCCTTAACCCTTTTTCTTATTTCTCCCATTTTTCCTTGTAAATAATCCCCCGGGTATACTTGCTCTGGCGCCAGTTGGCGCCTCATTGTGATTACTGCTATTGTTGTGTTTTACCTTTGCAGGTTGGAGATAATACAACACTTATTCTTTTTCCAACCAGAAGCGGTGTCATGTCTCTTTTGTGGTGTGCCTGGTGTGTCGTCTGTGAGTACTGCGTGGATGCTTCACACATGTCCACTGAAGTTTGGCCTGCCCGCTCTGCTCCATGCTACCCCCTGCAGAATTGGTAACCCCATTTCTGACAACCACGAATACCCAGGCCGAAAGGGAGAACAATAATGTGCTCACACACACGCACACATCAGGCTCATCGTGTAACACATATTTGTTTTTTGATGGAACGTTTGAGATGCATGGCAATCACACATGGAAGGCTAATGTGCAGACCATGAATATTGATCAAGATGATCGTTGCATGTTGTGTGCAGTATAAGAGATGTGTATACAGGAAAACACTTTTCAAAAACGCTTTCTAAGCAGAAGAGGTACCTCTCATCAAACTCTGTAGAGAGAATGAGTAAAATAGGTGGGGTCGTCCAACTGTTACATGGGAAATGTTTTGAAGCAATCAAATGCTTTTTTTTAAGATCACATTGCAATTGCGCACCAAGCACGCACGGAGGCCGCACCCAACGCAATTTTGACAAAATATATTTATGATAATATACGTTTATTACAGTTAGAAATATATAAATGTTTAAAATATTTTAGATTGTTGCTTGCTCTCATATACTGTTTAAAGTTATTTAGATATACTTTTGAGACAAAACAAAAAGATGGAATGGCGTACCCGGCGTGACACTATACGTCTGTGACATAACACAGGGTGTGGCAGCGTGTACTCATCGCATGTGCAACGCACAGTGGGCGCAACCCCATACATACATAACATAACGCATGGCTTGGTACTGTGTACCCGTCGGATACCAAATTAGCAGCTGGGTGACTTCATGTGTATATGATGTTATGCGGGACACGGTGCCACGAACCCATCGGATACGAAATGCGCATCATTTACGAGTTTAGCAATATGGCGGATAGGATTTGCATGGTGATGGAGCTTGGTACACTACCGGTATGGGAGTGCAGTTTTCTCCCCCCCAAAAAATATATATACATATTTTTTGGGGAAGATATAAAACATTACATAATTTTTAAAGGTAAAAAAAAGAAGTATAATAGAGTTCCAAAATATTTTTTAAACATAATAGAAAAAATATAGGTTTCATAAACATTAAAATATGAAATTAACATTTAAAAAACCTTTGAAATTCACTGAAAAAAACATAAGCTTTACAGATATTATAGTTAGGAATTAGCATTTAAAAAACCTTAGAAATTCACTATAAAAACATAGGTTTCAGGGACGTTATAGTCAGTTGAACATTTGACTCTTACAAAACCAAAGAAATTCGCCTGTTATAGTTAGTTGAGCTAACTATAACTTGCGCACCCACAATGCACTGCTGATAATGTCACATACTACATCACTCATGATATGGTCAGTGACATCAATGATGACATCACTGATGACATCTCAAATGACATAACTGATGAAATCACTCATGACTTCACCCACGTGACAATCTGATGCACATAGTGATGCTCTAATATAAACTTTGATACACCCATTCTAAAATGCTGACTACTATTTTTGAAACCATACACAGACGAATGCCATATACTACATAGCACTCACTATTTCCTAGGTCTACACACACATCCAGTCACTTATACATGTAGTTACTCATCAATACAGGACTATAATATGCACTTATACATCTATTCATGTAGTCACACTCTGCCACTCATCCTTAGAGTTACTCACACACCTAGTCAGTAATGCAAAAAATCAATCACATACCCATGTATTCATGAATACAGTTATACACACCAACTTCGTTATGTGTAGACTTACCACATCACTTATTTATACAGATACTTAGACATATTTACTGTCTTATACAATCATTGATAGAAGCAGACACTTATGTATACACCTACTCTTCAAATAACTTGGGGGCATATTATCAAGGGGGTTTATCTCCGCTTTTTTGGCTTTAAAAGCCATGAAAGCAGAGATAAAATTATCTCCCTATTACCTAGCAGTCGCTAACACCAGTTAGCGACAGCTAGTAGGAGATAGCGACCATCTTGAGCCCTGCTTTGCATGTCAGTGATATTTATCACTAATGACATGCAAAGTGGGCGTGCCAAGATGTTAGCGATTGGAAACAGTCGCTAACATCGCTATCTCCTATTACCAACTGTTGGAGATATTCGCGCTAAGCGCAAATATCTCCAAAAGCTAACACCTGCCCCTGAGCATTTCTTAGCCATGTTATCCAATGGTAGGTGGATAACATGGCTAAGAGCATTTGCTCGGTAATGCATGAATATCGCTGACTTTTCAGCGATATTCATGCATTTCGGCCGATTTTTATCGCTTAGGAGATAAACCTTGATAATATCAAGGCTCCTACGCGATAAAAATCGCCGCAGCTCGGCGATAAAAATATCGTCGCTAAACCAACATAGCGATAATTATCGCTAGCTGTTGGTAATATGCCCCTTAGTCTCATGTATAGTCATTGATATACTCCAACACTCACATATAGTGCCTTAAAACATATGTAGTTAGTCACAGATATACCACTGGGATATTTATTCACTCACCAGCACTCGCATAGACACACTAACTCACCCATACAGCCCTTCCTAGATGTACTTTTTAATCCATACAACCACTGAATCACCCACTCAGACATTTATGCACAGACTCATACACCCACCCACCCACAAAGACACTCAGGGACCCATACCCATACAGATACTCAGACAACAAATCAATAACCTATATAGACACTCATGTAGCTATTCTGCAACCCATGCAGTTGCTTACAAAAAGCCTTGGGGAACAGCACGCCCCAGGAGCGGCTCCTGTTGTGTCTCTGGGTGTCCACCCCCGGGACACTGCTGTTTGCTATGGCAGGGCAGGAGTCAAGGTTCTCGCCGTGTCATAGCAAACTTAAGGGCATATTAACAAATGCCATTTCGCCTCAATTTTAAAAAAAAAAGCCAAAAATGCGGTGAAAATTATATCGCACTATTTACTAGGCGCTGCTAAGATGCATTAATGCATATTAGCAGCCGGTTTGCTAAGGGTTCGCCTCGTATCTCCAATTAGTTGCAATGTAGGCGTTCTCAGTGGCAAGGTAGGTGTTTCTATGACAATATAAAAAGGAAGAGAGAGGTATGACAACAGCGTTGTATTTACAAGGCGGCCCCGGATTTGAGGACTAATAGCAAAACTCTTGCTAATTGCGGTTTATGTTGGATCCTAATATCTCTTCTGAGGTAGACTTAAGCCTGTTTAATATGCGAGGTGGATTGATATGTTAAGTCCACAGTCTTATATTAAGAGGCTTTTCACTTGCGAACTTCAATTATTGCTGTATTTCTCGCTATGTTGTGGGCATATTTACAAGGACAGCGTTAAAATTATTGCCGCTTTAGAGGCAGAAAACTACAGCTAAAGCAGCTATATTGGGCTTGATAATATGCCCTTGAGAATTCCAATAGAAGCCCATGTTCGGGTGTTAACATGGGCTTCTATTGGAATTCTCTACGGCATATTATCAAGCTCATTATCACCGCTTTAGCAGTAGTTTCCTGCCGCTAAAGCGGCGATAATCTTAACGCCGTTCCTTGATAATATACCCCCACGTTTGCTATGGCAGGGCGAGAGCCTCAGCTCTCACCCTTGCATAGCAAACAGCAATGATGAAAAAAACTTCCAGTAAGATAACAAAGGATTTTGAAGTCCATTATCGCCGTTTTAGTTGTAGTTTGCTGCCGTTAAAGCGGCGATAAATTTAATGCCGGCTTGATAATATGCCCTTGAGAATTCCAATAGAAGCCCATGTTCAGGTGTTAACATTGGCTTCTATTGGAATTCTCTACGGCATATTATCAAGCTCATTATCGCCGCTTTAGCAGCAGTTTCCTGCCGCTAAAGCGGCGATAATTTTAATACCGTTCCTTGATAATATGCCCCCAAGTTTGCTATGGCAGGGCGAGAGCCTCAGCCCTCACCCTTGCATAGCAAACAGCAATGCTGAAAAAAACGTCCAATAAGATAACAAAGGATTTTGAAGTCCATTATCGCCGTTTTTGTTGTAGTTTGCTGTCGTTAAAGCAGTGATAATTTTAATGCCGTCCTTGTAAATATGTGCCTAAGTTTTGTAATGTCGACAATCCCGTCTCCCATTTAAATAGGCACGAAGTATTTAGTGAAGTGCATTGTGAATCATGAAGCAACACTGTCTAATTGTGATCGATAAAGAATTCGAAGAGCTGTGTACTTCTTTTGCTCGTAATGTACATAGGGGCAGATTTACAAGTCCCTTGTGCCACTATTGCATCACTTTTAACATGGGAAAATTGACGCAAAAGTGGCACAAGGGGCTTGTAAATCTGCTCCATAGTGTTCTGTCGTCTTAGTTTGCTTTCCCCTGTCATGTAGAGGATCTTGGGTAAATATAACAGTTTCTGTACAGCCAGTATCTTTTAACCCTACCCCCAAACTGCTTACTGCCTGTTACCATAGTAACAGTTCATGGAACAGTTAAGTGAGCACACAGGTCACAAGTTCACCACACAATGTTGCTAATCCAAACAGTTACTGTGCTGCAGTTTTTAAAATGTTCCATAGGAACCGTTAATCGCAGCTACAGACTCTGGTAAAGAGTTAGCCTCAGTATTATACTTCTAGTTATAAACATCCTTTCTACTTCAATTGTTAAATCTTCTCTAAGCATATGATTATCACACTAAATAATAGTGAAATGTTGTCAGAAAAAGAAGACGTATACACTTTTTTAAATTAACTTTTATTACAACAAAAATAAAAAACTAGAAATGTAACTTTAAGATAACAATGAAATAAATAACTAGAAACCAAGGGCAAGGCAAGGGGCTCGTAAATCTGCTCCATAGTGTCCTGTCGTCTTAGTTTGCTTTCCCCTGTCATGTAGAGGATCTTGGGTAAATATAACGGTTTCTGTACAGCCAGTATCTTTCAACCCTACCCCCAAACTGCTTACTGCCTGTTACCATAGTAACAGTTCATGAAACAGTTAAGTGAGCACACAGGTCACAAGTTCACCACACAATGTTGCTAATCCAAACAGTTACTGCGCTGAAGTTTTTAAAATTTTCCATACGAACCGTTAATCGCAGCTACAGACTCTGGTAAAGAGTTAGCCTCAGTATTATACTTCTAGTTATAAACATCATTTCTACTTCAATTGTTAAATCTTCTCTAAGCATATGATTATCACACTAAATAATAGTGAAATGTCAGAAAAAGAAAACGTATACACTTTTTTAAATTAACTTTTATTACAACAAAAATAAATAACTAGAAATGTAACTTTAAGATAACAATGTAATAAATAAAATGTGAGATGGACTCCAATGGAAGGAGGGCAGGTAACCTGCAAAACAAAAATGAAAATAAGTGTTTAAAATTAGATCGATGTGACTGAATGAGGTCAAGGATCACAAATTAAGTTAACACTTGGCAATATTTGGTTATTTGCACGTTTGCAGTGTGCCTGATACATCCCACCCCTCTTATAAGTCTGCATTGAAGAGGTGTCTGTAGGGAAGTGCCTACTGCGTTAGATTTACAGTATGGACCAACAGGTCTTTAAAATGATTCAGACATGAGACAAAATTAGGTGAGAGATCACGTCACTATGTAGGACAATATTGTTTATTTCCAACGCATTTTAATTGGAGGCCTTGTGTATCTAGGCCGCTCTGCTTGCCTTGTGTAAACACTGTGGCGAACAGAGTTCACAACTTGAAGTCTGCTTTGTTTCTACACCTCAGACTGTATTAAATTCAGTCTTCATTTATTTATCTGCAGAGTGGACAGCAGCACACATAACTTTAAAAGAGAAAGAGAAACAATGTGAGATAGAGGGAGAGAGAGAAAGAGAAAAAACAACATTGAAAGTGTAAGAGAGAGAAAATAATAGACGGAGCAGGAGAGGTAGTGTTAATACTGGAGAACATTTCCGTAGCTCACCTTTTTGCCTCCGTTGTGTGTCCAAGCACGTGCCGGTTCATAGTGCACCCTCAAGTTTAGTGATCTGAAAGATAGTATAGAGTTAGTAATAGCAGAGTATGTACAACTGCACAAGTATATTTCTGCTTTATGAATTTAGACACTCGGGATACTGTATTACATCAACTTCCACTGCAAGGTGGTGTCTGTGCGCTTTTTCTCTCAGAGTACTATACCCCATACACTCCCACTGCATAGCGGTGAGTTCCTATTACTGCGTACCCAGACTGTTGCACCCCATTGACTCCCACAGTCCGGAGGTGAGTGCCTTTTCTTGCGCACTCAGAGTGTTCCAACCTATCCATTCTCACTGCCTGGAGGTAATTGTACATTTCTACGCAGTCAAGCTGCTGCACAGTACCCACTCTCTCAGAACACATTTGACTTCTGGTTGCTTCGGAAACAAGCTTCTTTGCTCACCTTGTGCCATTGGCGCGATTCAAAGAGGGTGCACCACGTGTCGAAGCAACATTCGCAGGCGTTGTTACGATGGCCACGCATCATCGCAGAATCCTCAGGCATTGAGCTTTGGAGGTGTTGGGGGGACACCAATTTATTAAACACAACCTGTTGGATAAAAAGGAATATAAGTTTGTGCGTCATTTCTTTATCAAAGGAGAGAGGATGTGAGAGAGTGAATATTCGTAGCTCACCTTTCTGTCACTGGTCTGTCTGCCACCTCGTGCCTGGACATAGTGCACCCTGAAGCTCTACATCTAAAAGATAGTAAAATAAAGATGTTATGATTGGTAATTGTCACTATCTTAATGTGGAGTAGAATAATATCGTCCTTTGACACAGTGTTAGACCTGGCACCATTGGCGTGGGTCTCTCTTCCATTTTTACTGTTGCCTCATGTATTTTTGCTGGTATTATATGCTTTATGCACTGTGCCACTGCTATCCAGTGCCACAGAGAAAGTGCTCCCTATTGTAAATTGATGTATTAATCAGTGGTTCCATGTTTGGCTATTTGGTTTACTTGTCAGACCATAGTCTAGTGCACTGAGTGTGCCCAGGGTGTGTAAATCCAAATGCTGCTGGTGGGCCTGCAGCACTGGTTGTCCCATCCACAGAAACAGCCTTGTAAAATGTGTCTAGGGACTGCCATTGCAGAGCCTGCGTGCAGTCTGGTACTGTCATGCTGACTGGGCAAGTGTACCCACTTGCCAGTCCCTAAACCTTCCCTTTTCTTCATATCAGTCACCCCTATGGTAAGCCCAAGGGCAGGATGCATTTTAAGTATAAGGTAGGATGAGCCCTGATGTGTCTGGCATGTCCTAATAGTGAATTACAGCCATTTTCTGTTTTCACTTTTGCAAGGCTACCTGTTCTCCATAGGCCAGAATGGGCTGTCAGAGTTCTTACATTTTATAATCCTAACTGTCTCAGAGAACATGGTAGAAATTTGAGTTTAGTATGCCTGAACTCAAAATAATAAAATACATCTTTAAGTGAAGTTGCTTTTAATATTCTGTGTTTCCAAATACTACTTTTAGAAAGTAGGTATTTGCTTGTCTAACCATTCAAACCTGCCTCTGCTAGTTGTGTATTCCTATGTCTGGTTATGTGAGTGACAGGGCTGGGGAATTCCAGGCGACAGGCTGAGTCAATCAGTGGTGAATAGAGAGATATGCATCTAGATGGGAGGGACGAGTTGCACCTGAACCTTGAATAGGGCTGGGCCTGCCTTCCACAATGCTGGCTCCACCCCCTGGGGAGCGACTGATGTCTCTGCCCTGCATACTGAAAGAAGAGAAGCAGTCCTGTAAACAAAGTGCTCCAGGACTGTACTTGCCTTCCACAATGCTGGCTCCACCTCCTGTGGGGCGTCTGATGTGCCTGCCCTGCACTGTGAAATGAAAGGAGAAGTCTGGTAAACAGAGTGCTTCAGAACTAGTTTGGACTGGGCAAAGGTTCCTCTCCCCTCGCAGAACAAAGGATTTTGGGGTATAAATATTGGGACCCTGATCCCATGAAATTAGATCACTTTGGACTACAAGAAGAAACCTTTACCGCGGAGAGGAACCTGAAGAAACTGAGGAGAGACTATTCCCAAGCTGAAGTGCTGCTTGGGGGATTGGCCTGCAGTGGTTGCCTTACTGCCAAAGGAAGTATTTGATTTGATTGATTTAATTTGATTTAGCGTTTTATAAAGCGCAACGTATGCCCGAGGGAGGAAGGAGAGAGGAACTTTGTGTACTTTGCTTTCAACTTTTTGAAGGATCTCCAAGGGCTTGGAAAAGAGCTTGCCACTTGCTGAAGTCTCAAGGACAGCAGACTTCACCCCCCAGCTCCCCAGAGTTCTTTTGGAAGTGCCTGCTGCTGTTTTGGGACTTCTGAGGAACTGCGTGTCGCAAGGAGCTGGAAGCGCAACTCAACGAGAAGAAGCATGTTGCCGTCGCTGGGGCTGCCTTCGCAACTCCGAAGGAGGGTGTCGCCGCTGGAACTGTGCACTGCACCGCATCAGAGAGAGAAGCATGCCGCAACAAACAGGAAGAGTGTCACCGTCGCTGCTGCTGCCGTCACAACTCAGAAGGAGGGTGTTGTCGCTGTAGTTGTCGCACTGCACTGCATCAGGAGAATAATTTCGCAATGAGGTTGGAGCGTGTCACCGTCGCTGTGCCTGCCGTCACAACTCCGAATGAGGGTTTTGCCGCTGGAACTGTCGCATTGCACCGCATCGACCAAGAGCACCTCCCCTCCCCGAGGAGCATGCCGCCGTCGGAGCTGCTGACGTCATATCTTGGATGTCGCCGCTGTAGTTGTCCCATCGAGCGGAAGCTTCACACATCGTGGGAGAAGAGCGTCGCCGTTGGAGCTGTTGTCGTCGCATCGTAAGGGTGTCGCCACTGCAGTCCACGCATCGAACCGAGAACTTCTTGCATCCCCGAGAAGCGTGCCGCATCTGGAAGATCTTCATGTCTTTATTTCTTTGTATCTGAACTTTGCCGCATTTCCCATCGCTGGGACATGGCTTGTCGTGGAAGCGCAACGCAACTTAAGGTACATTGACACAGAGTGTCACATCTAGGAACTTAAATGAACTAAGCTTAAATCTACCATCTTAAAGTAATCATAGTGTGTATTTTTGTCGTTTATGGCCTTGTGATAATTCTATATAAAGTCTACTTATTTTTTATATAAATCCTGTGTGGTGTCTATTTGTAGTATTGTCACTGGGTTACTGTATGTGGTCACAATGCTTAACTTACAACGCCTCCGAAGTAAAGCCCTTCTGCTTGTGCCAAGCTACCAAGGGGGTAAGCAGGGGTTATTTTAGGAGTGTAATCCCCTTATCCTGACTAAAGGAGAGGTTCCCTATTTGTCACAAGTACCTACCTGTGCCAACTAGAGACCCCCAAATCTAACATTGGAAGCAGCGGTGAGGATTCTGGATTTGCATTTGTGACTCATGTACAGTGACTGGTGAACACTACTTAGTGAGTGCAGACCATAACGATACCACATACTTTTTGGTAGACTCCTTTTTTGGATTTTTTGTTCTATTTTTGAAAGATGCCTGATTCAGTTGTATTGGAGAGAGCAGAATCTATAGCCTCTATTGAGTTTGAATGGGAAGAAGAGAAGCTAGAAAGCTACAAAGTAAAGCACCTGCAGTATTTTTGCAAGAAATTCAAGGTTTCCACAGTTGGGTGCACAAAGAAGAATTCTACAAGGTGCTGAGGGCTGGTAGAAGCAAGGAAAACCCCTGAAATTGAGGAGGGGGATGACCTGGCAATTGTGCAACAGGAATAGCCATTGGGCTTATGAGGAAGGGTAGTACCTTCTCCTGCAGGTAGCAATGCTTCTAGCAAACGTCTGTCTCCAGAGGAGTTGGAGGACAGAGAGAGATCAAGAAGTCATGAAATGGAGATGACCAAGTTCAAGGTGAATAGGAAACTGGAATTAGAAAATAGAACATTAGATCTTGAGGAAAAGAAAATGCAGTTTGAGCATGAGGACGTTTTGAGGGAGTTGGAGTTTAAAACCAAAAGTTTAGAAGTTACTCGCTCTGGTGGCAGCATACAGTAAGTACATACAGAAAGTAGAGTGTATATTCTCAAAAGTGTGGTGTAGGAGTTTTACAAAAATGATGATATTGGTCAGTGGTTCAGAGCCTATGAGGTAGCCATGTCTTCACACCGGGTCCCTGAGAAAGATTGGGGAGCGGGGTTGTGGGGAAGGTTCCGTAGTGAGGGACAGGATACATTGTTAGACCTGCCTTCTGAAGTCCACAATTCCTACAGCCACATGAAGGATGCATTGATGTCTAGATATGGTTTGACACCTGAGCTCTATAGGCAGAGGTTCAGGAAATACAGAAAGTTAGAAAACAGTATTTGGGTTGAATATGTCACTTTCTTTTGCAGAGCATTGGATGGTTGGGTGGCAAGGTTAATGATTTTCAAGGTATCTTTGATTTGACTGCATGGTAGCACTTATCTGATAATTGGTTTCCAGAGCTGCACCAGCATCTGATAGATAGCAAGCTGACTAACCCTAGGAAGCTTCCTGAGGAGGCGGACCGCTAAGTGAGCACCCGGGTCCATAAGGGTCATGTGGGAGACTCAGCCAAAGGTGGGCAGGGTCCCCAGCAGAAGAGTGGGGGGGGGGCAAGGGTAAACAGAAGGAGCTCTGCAAAGGGCCCCAAAGTAGTCCCCAAAGGAACCCTGTGAAAGGTTCCCAGCCTACCCCTGAGAGAAAGCAAGGGGCCCGACAGGTAGTCCTGTTCCCCAGGGGCCCCTGAAGTGTTACAAGTGTGGCGACCTGGGTCATTAGGTGAATGATACCAGGTGCCGCCTGTTCGGTAAACCAGCACCCACTGGTGCTCCACCCGGGCAGATGGCTAGTGTAGCCGGGGGTAGAAGATTGATGTCCAAGGTGGGAGGGGTCTCACACAGAGTGCCTAAGTCTCTTTAGGAGACTGTGAGATGGTCTCAGAAGCTCAGCTACCCAGGACCACTAAGAAATATGGGCAGCGAGTGACCATCAATGGCCAAAAGGTGGAGGCTCTTAGAGATACAGGAGCCAGTGTGACAGCTGTCAAGTGTCACCTGGTGTCTCAAGAGCAGATTGTCCCTCATGTATTTTGCTGAGTTGTTAACGCCGACAACACAGAGAGTCATTGTCCAATGGCTCAGGTTCCCTTTGAGTGAGGGTCTCTGGTATTCTTCAGGTAGCTGTGAGGCCCGCCATGCCCGTTGACTGTTTGTTGGGAAATGATTTGGAGAGCTCCCCTTGGGAAAAGGTAGAGAAGACAACTCACTTGAAGATGGTTTGACTGCCTAACTGGGCGTGCGT
Organism: Lissotriton helveticus; assembly: GCF_964261635.1. Taxonomy (NCBI): domain Eukaryota; kingdom Metazoa; phylum Chordata; class Amphibia; order Caudata; family Salamandridae; genus Lissotriton; species Lissotriton helveticus. The sequence goes on along the minus strand of NC_136067.1, from coordinate 1,069,565,431 downwards.
GACCACCCGGTCAATGTCAGCCAGTAGGGGTTCTCAAGAGGACCTGGAGCCTGAGAGGGAGGCCCAGGAACCTGCCAAAGAGAGAAGTGGCGGGGGCACGGGAAACCGGCCCGCGAAGTTCCCACTTCCCAGGAGGATGTAGACTCTGAGGGGGATGCCCTGGAGCCTACTGGGGAGCAAGAAGCTGAACTGGGGGACCTGCCTGAGCTGACCCATTGGCAGCAAGGAAGAGGACCCTCCAGGGAAGAATTGTACAAGGAGCAGAGAGAGTGCCCTTCTCTTGTGGGCTTGCGGCAACAGGCTGCAAGCCAGGCAGCAGGTGATCAGTCAGGGTCACACTTGATTTACTGGGAGAATGGTCTCCTGTATAGTGAGACTAAGGTTGCTGAACCTGGGTCAGCCCATGTGCTGGTGGAACCCCTGAAGTTCAGAGCCTTCCTACTGGGGCTGGCTCATGATGTGCCATCAGCAGGACATTTGGGGCAAGACAAGACCTTTGAATGGCTTGTCACCCACTTTCATTGGCCCCCAAAGCACAAGAGTTTTGATACTCATTGCAGGACTTGTCAGACTTGCCAGGCAAGTGGAAAGAGTGGGAGAAAGCACAAGGCTCCTCTCCAGCCATTTCCTGTGGCCAGTACCCCCTTTGAGCGGGTGGGGATTGACATTGTGGGGCCACTGGACCCCAAGACAGCCATGGGCAACAGGTTCATCCTGGTCTTGGTGGACCATGCCACCCGGTACCCGGAAGCCATACCTCTGAGGACAGTGACGGCCCCGTGGTGGGACGAGCACTGATGGGAATTTTCTCCCGAGTGGGATTCCCTCTTGAGGTAGTGTCTGACCGGGGGACCAACTTAATTTCCAAGTATATGTAGTCCCTGTGGCAGGAGTGTGGTGTAACCTACAAGTTCACCACTCCTTACCACCCCCAAGGAAATGGGCTGGTTGAAAGATTCAACCGGACCCTGAAGGGCATGATAATTGGCCTTGAGGAACCCATGAGGGGTAAGTGGGACGTCTTCTTACCGTGCCTACTGTTTGCATACCGTGAGGTGCCACAGAAGTATCTAGGGTTCAGTCCCTTTGAGCTTCTCTATGTACACCCAGTCAGAGGACCTCTGAGTCTGTTTAAAGAAGGCTGAGAGCAATCTCCCAGGAAACCTCCCCAGGATGTATATAGCTACATGCTGGCCTTCAAGAACGAGACTAGGCATTTCAGGTAACTCGCTGAGGCAAATCTGGAAGCCAGCCAGGAGGAGATGAAGCGCTGGTATGACCAGAATGCCACTCTGGTAGAGCTGGCCAGAAAGTGTGGGTCATGGCCCCAGTGGAGCCCTGCGTGCTCCAAGATAAGTGGACCGGACCATTTGAGGTTGTGGAGCTCAAGAGTCCGGTTACCTACTTGGTGGACTTGCGGTCTCCTAGGAACCCCTTGAGGGTCCTACATGTCAACCGCCTTAAGCCACACTTAGAGAGGTCTGAAGTGGGGCATGCTCTTGGCAACAGATGCTGGGATGGAGGAGGAGACTGAGCCTCTTCCTGACCTCCTGTCAGCCTCAGAGCAAGATGGGTCAGTGGATGGTGTTAAGCTCTCTTCCACCCTGACCCATCAGCAACAGAATGACTGCTGCCAGTTGCTGGGACAGTTTCCTGATCTGTTCTCCCTGGTTCTTGGTGTCACAGATTGGTGCGTCCATGATGTGGACACAGAGACAGATTACCTGTGAAGCACAAGTCTTACAGGGTAACTGACAGCGTAAGGGCTTGCATCAAAGAGGAAGTCTCCAAGGTGTTTGCACTTAGGATGATTGAGTCCTCCAGCAGTCCTTAGGCTAGCCCAGTGGTCTTGGTCCCGAAAGCTGCAACGCCGGGGGCCACACCCGATCACCGGTTCTGTGTGGACTACAGAGGGCTCAATTCAGTCACAAAGACTGACGCGCACCCCATCCCCAGAGCTGATGAGCTCATTGATCGGCTAGGGGCTGCACGGTACTTAACGTCTGGGGACTGGCAGATCACCTTGACTGATGGGGCAAAGGAGAGGTCAGCATTCTCCACACCAAATGGGCATTTCCAGTTCCGTGTTATGCCCTTTGGAATGAAGAATGCCCTTGCCACCTTTCAGAGGTTGGTCATCCAGGTGTTGGTTAGACTGGAATAATTCAGTGCCGCCTACCTGGATGACATCGCAGTGTTCAGTGCCAGTTGGGAGGAACACCTGCGCCACCTCTGGGAAGTGTTGATGGCGCTGCGGAAGGAAGGCCTCACGATCACGGCAAGTAAGTGCCAGATTGGGCAGGGTTCCGTGGTGTACTTGGGCAACAAATTGGGAGGGGCCAGCTGACAACCCTACAACCCAAGATTGAAACCATCCTGGCTTGGGAGCCACCCAAAACCAAAATTGAGAACCTTCTTAGGACCCACATGGTACTACAGGAGGTTTGTCAAGGGGTATGGTAACATTGTTGCCCCCTTGACAGAGCTGACTTCCCGGAAGCAGACCAAGAAGGTGTTCTGGACTGACACCTGTCAGAAAGCTTTTGAGACCCTGAAAGCTGCCATGTGCAAGGCGCCCGTGCTCCTGACACCCAACTTCTCAAGAGAGTTTATCGTCCAAACAGATGCTTCAGAGCATGGTGTGGGGGCTGTTCTGTAACGGATGAATGAGGAGGGCCTAGATCAACCTGCAGCCTTTATCAGTAGAAGGTTACTTCCACGGGAACAGAGGTGGAGTGCTATTGAGCGTGAGGCATTTGCTGTGGTCTGGGCACTGAAGAAGTTGAGACCATACCTGTTTGTGACCATACCTGTTTGGGACTCACTTCCGGGTTCAGACAGACCACAGGCCCCTCAGATGGTTGATGCAAATGAGGGGTGAGAATCCAAAGCTGTTGAGGTGGTCTATTTCCCTACAGGGTATGAACTTTACGGTGGAACACCGCCCTGGTACAGAACACGCCAGCGCTGATGGTCTATCCAGATTTTTCCGCCTTAGTGAAGAGAACTCCGAGGAGTTAGGGTAGTTTTCCCCACTTTTCAGCTGGAGGGGACATGTGTTAGACCTGGCACCATTGTTGTGTGTCTCCCTTCCATTTTTACTGTTGCCTCATGTATTTTTGCTGGTATTATATGCTTTGGCCACTGTGCCACTGCTATCCAGTGCCACAGTGCAAGTGTTTCCTATTGTAAATTGATGTATTAATCAGTGATTCCATGTTTGGCTATTTGGTTTACTTATCAGACCCTAGTCCAGTGCACTGAGTGTACCCAGGGTGTGTAAATACAAATGCTGCTGGTGGGCCTGCAGCACTGGTTGTGCCACCCACAGAAGCAGCCTTGTACAATGTGTCTAGGGTCTGCCATTGAAGAGCCTGTGTGCAGTCTGGTACTGTCATGCTGACTGGGCAAGTGTACCCACTTGCCAGTCCCTAAACCTTCCCTTTTCTTCATATCAGTCACCCCTATGGTAGGCCCAAGGGCAGGATGCATTTTAAGTATAAGGTAGGATGAGCCCTAATGTGTCTGGCATGTCCTAATAGTGAATTACAGCCATTTTCTGTTTTCACTTTTGCAAGGCTACCTGTTCTCCATAGGCCAGAATGGGCTGTCAGAGTTCTTACATTTTATAATCCTAACTGTCTCAGAGAACATGGTAGAAATTTGAGTTTAGTATGCCTGAACTCAGAATAATAAAATACATCTTTAAGTGAAGTTGGTTTTAATATTCTGTGTTTGCAAATACTACTTTTAGAAAGTAGGTATTTGCTTGTCTAACCTTTCAAACCTGCCTCTGCTAGGTTGTGTATTCCTATGTCTGGTTTTGTGAGTGTCAGGTCAAGGGAATTCCAGGAGACAGGCTGAGTCACCTGGTGGTGAATAGAGAGGTTTGCATCTAGATGGGAGGGAGGAGTTGCACCTGAACCTTGAATAGGGCTGTGCCTGCCTTCCACAATGCTGGCTCCACCCCCTGGGGAGCGGCTGATGTCTCTGCCCTGCACACTGAAAGAAGAGAAGGAGTCCTGTAAACAAAGTGGTCCAGGACTGTACTTGCCTACCACAATGTTGGCTCCACCTCCTGTGGAGCGTCTGATGTGCCTGTCCTGCACTGTGAAAGGAAAGGAGAAGTCTGGTAAACAGAGTGCTTCAGAATTGGTTTGGACTGGGCAAAGGCCCATCTTCCCTCAGAGAACAAAGGATTTTGGGGTATAAATATTGGGACCCTGATCCCATGAAATTAGATCACTTTGGACTACAGGAAGAAACCTTTACCGAGGAGAGGAACCTGAATAAACTGAGGAGAGACTATTCCCAAGCTGAAGTGCTGCTTGGAGGATTGGCCAGCAGGGGTTGCCTTACTGCCAAAGGAAGGAGAAAGGAACTTTGTGTATTTTGCTTTCAACAACGTGCAAAGGATCTCCAAGGGCTTGGAAAAGAGCTTGCCTCCTGCAGAAGTCTCAGGGACAACAGACTTCACCCCCCAGCTCCCCAGAGTTCTTTTGGAAGTGCCTGCTGCTTTGTTGGGCCTTCTGAGGAACTGCCTGTTGCAAGGAGCTGGAAGCGCAACTCAACAAGAAGAAGCGTGTTGCCGGGCCTGCCGTTGCAACTCCGAAGGTGGGTGTCGCCGCTGGAACTGTCGCACTGCACCGCATCGGAGAGAAGTGTGCCACAATGAAGAGGAAGCGTGTCGCAGTCGCTGCTGCTGCCATCGCGACTCCGAAGGAGGGTGTCGCCGCTGTAGTTGTCGCACTGCACCGCATCAGGAGAAGAATCTCGCAATGAGGTCGGAGCGTGTTGCCGTCGCTGTGCCTGCCGTCACAACTCCGAAGGAGGGTATCGCCGCTGGAACTGCCGCACTGCACCACATCGACCAAGAGCCGTCGCATCTTGGATGTCGCCGCTGTAGTTGTCGCATCGAGCGGAAGCTTCACGCTTCGTGGGAGAAGAGCGTCGCCGCTGGAGCTGTTGTCGTCGCATCGTAAGGGTGTCGATGCTGCAGTCCATGCATCGAACCGAGAACTTCTCGCATCCCCGAGAAGCGTGCCGCATCTGGAACATCTTCACGTCTTTATTTCTTTATATCTGAACTTTACCGCATTTCCCATCGCTGCGACATTGCTTGTTGTGAAAGCACAACGCAACTTAAGGTACATTGACGCAGAGTGTCGCATCTAAGAACTGAACTGAACTAAGCTTAAATCTACCATCTTAAAGTAATCATAGTGTGTATTTTTGTCGTTTATGGTCTTGTGGTAATTCCATATGAAGTCTACCTATTTTTTATATAAAACCTGTGTGGTGTTCATTTGTAGTGTTGTCACTGGGTTACTGTATGTGGTCACAACTGCTTAACTTACAACGCCTCTGAAGTAAAGCCCTTCTGCTCGTGCCAAGCTACCAAGTGGGTAAGCAGGGGTTATTTTAGGAGCGTAATTCCCTTATCCTGACTAGAGGAGAGGGTCCCTATATGTCACAAGTACCTACCTGTGCCAACTAGAGACCCCTAAGTCTAACACACACCTTCCCTCCCGATTTAAAATACAACTATGTGTACAGTTCCAACTTGTTTAATAAGCATCGATTTATTGAGAATTAGTGGAGTAGTAATGTTTTCTATCCGGTTGTGAAAGTAAGTGGTGCGCAGTAATAGACGCGACAGACTTTTGATGGACTATAACAGCTTTCCTGCTATTGGAAAAAAAAATACAAATGCAATAAGATACAGTATATAGGACTGTGTATGCCTAAATCGCTGCGTGGCCTTTTTGTATCCAGTCTGCTGCACCCCATCTACTCCGTCCGCTGCGCACCCAGGCCTCACTGCTCACCTTTTTGTGGACTGGGTACGTTCTACATCATGCTGTCCCGCTCTGCCACCAAGAAGTCTCATATTTGGTGGTTAGTCTTGATATCACTATGGGAAAGGACATACTTGTGCACCCATCTTCATTGCAGGTTCCTCACCCGCTCAGTCCTTGCGGTACCACTAACTCAGTGACCAAAGAGGCCACTCATGTGGTAGTGGGCCCCCTTGTTCAGTAGTTCAGGCCTACATGAGGCTTCCGAACCACTAGGATGGGTTATCACAGCGCTTGCGATGGGAGCAACTCTAAAATGACGTAGAGCAGGTGCGCCCATCTTTTTTATTGGTAGGGTCATGTGTGTAGTGACGTATGTGCTGGATGGGTGTGGTGTAGGTGTATACCAGCCATGAGGGAGTGTGTGTGCGCCAGTCTGACAACTAGACCTGGAAGTAAGAAATCACTACAATGGAAATCTGTGCCATGTAGCGTTGTTGTGTTTTCCTGGAAGCGTAAGCAGAGTGGGTTGGACTGACGTATGCCAGTGCTGCTCGAGGCTGTGAACGAGGACTCCGGAGCTATGGGCGTGGTTCTGTCGTGAGCTATATGAGAAATCAACAGATTCGGGTGTCCGTGTTGTAGTGCTGCTGTCACCCGGGTCTTACCCGCAAATATGTCATTATGTCTGCAAAGTCCCACAACATGGCCGACATGGAAGGTACGGGGTATCACTGACCTTATATTCATTCATAGTTGCACACATGAAAGATGGTGGACATGACACATTTCTGCGAATTTGAATGTTGTACATTCAGTGGAGTGTTGAAGCTGTAGTATTACAGGACTGTGAAAGCTTTAGGTTGCAGTTTTTGGCACATGAAGGGCAGTTAATATATATATACGTATGTGGTCATTCAGGTATACGCGTGCCTCAAAATGTACTGTAAATACGGTGCTCATGTTAATTGCAGATATACTTTTGGGTCGACTTCGCGCTATGTATATATGCTAAAAAACAAGAAATAGCACACACTTATAAATTGACTATACACTTTCTTTGTAGTATTGTAATGATCCACTTTGTACGTTCGTATTTGTAGAATGAGCGAGAGAAAGTTATATCATCAAAGTTTTTGTTACTGGCAGAGGTAAGATGGTTGCATACGCTGTTTACAGCACAATATAATGTGGTAGGGCGCAGGAGCAGCATTGTACAAACATAATAAGTACACAGACCCAGATAGATAGTTGAATTGGGTACGGGCACATGTGCTCGACTCCATTTTATTACGTTGCTGTTGGTAAAAGTAGAATAGTAATTATGATATCATACACAGATATTCAATCATAAACAGTTTATGACTTCTGCTGTACAAAGGTTGGTGCACTATATGTGAAATAATACACACAAGATTCTATCGTAAAGCGTTCATGAGTTGTGGTGTACTAAGGTAGGGTCGGTATGTGTGGAGCCCGCGATGATGCGTGGTTCAGGCAGAGCACACTGGTAAGAATATCTTTTGGCAACTGAATTTTGCCTTAATAAAGCCACGTGGCGATTATTTATGGTGCACTGAGTTAGTGGTACGTCTGGTGCTCAGCGTGTGCTCACCCTGCGATGATGCGTGGTTCGAGCGGTCTGTACTCAAAGCATTGACTTGCATACTGGACTGCAGGAACTTTGAGGGAAAAAAAACCCCAAACTACTATTATGAGTGAAATGTCCAACTAACTATAACACCCCTGAAACCTATGTTTTTTTCAATGAGTTTCTAAGGTTTTTTAAATGATAATTCCTAACTATAACCTTCTTGAAACATATGTTTTTTTTCAGTGAATTTCAAAGGTTTTTTAAATGATAATTCCTAACTATACCCTGCCTGAAACCTATGGTTCTTTCAGTGAATATATATAGATATTCACAGACAAAAAGCAAAAGTTAGAGGGACATTATAGGTAGTCTGACATTTCACTTGTACAAAACCAAAGATATTCAGCCGTTATAGTTAGCTGAGCTAACTATAACTCACACCCCCGCAATGCACTGCTTATGACCTCACATATTACATCACTCATGAAATGGGAAGTGACATCACTGATGACACCTTCCTGCACATAAACAGTCAGTAATGGCAATGCACCTTCTTTGTGTGCTGCAGCAGCACACATGGAAGGAGCAAAATCAAGGAGAAATTAATAATTTCTCCTCTTATCGCCAATGTAATACCTGGTATTTCATGGCATTAGTTTTTGACACTGCCTCAGCCTTGTAAATCTGGGGCAGTGTCAAAAATCAACAGGTGTTGTGGTGGAACGCCCAAGGCAACACCTTTTGCACGCCCCTTTGCCACAGATGACTGTGGCGGAAAGGAGCATATTTAGCAGATGGTGTTGAACCACGTAATGTCGCTTAGCGCCCCCTTGTAAAAATGGAAAACCGCGCTGCACCACCAGAGCTCAAGAAAAGTGACACTGCAGTGGCAGTGAGGGCTTGTAAATATACCTCACAATTTTACAGTCTGATAATGTTAAGTAGATTTGAGTAGTAAAGCAATCTTCACAATCATGGTTCCATGTGACTCAGTCCAAATAATTAATAGATATTAACTTCTTCTTCTTCCAAACATCCAGGAATCACCATAATGAATTCTTGTTGGCTGTGGAAAGAAAATAGTGCAGATCCACTGTGCATGTCTACCTCATCTCAAAGGCCTGTAACAGAATGTACTACAGTCCTATCACTACATAAACTCTCCAGCAAAGTACACAGACAAGAGCAGATTCTGAGAGGCAAGATGGCGACCGTTCAGTAGCGGCCGAAGCAGCTGAGCAGTGAGGACGTATGGCCGTGAGCTCCAGGACATGAGAGCTGGCCGGGATGCTGATTGTGTAATCCTGCGAATTTCATCATCGATAAAATAAGCGGCAGTAAACGCTCAACAACGGACTTAAAGAAATGTTAGTAGCGCAGCCAGTATTTTCTGTTTTCTCCTGCCGTGGATCTGCAAATCGTCTATTACGGGAGCTAGCGGGAGTTTGGACCTACCTTCAGCCCAGGTGGGGACGACGAACCGCGTTCAGAGTGCGGGTCAGTTTCCGACGTGCTAACCGCGATCAGTGGAACCCCAGCGGCGATTCGCATGTTACTGAAGTGAAGCATCAGAGTAACTCGCCGGAGCCCAGCCGTCCCGTGTGGCGGAAACAATTTCATAATATGGCCCCGAAAGTGAATGCCGCTAGCAAGGCTAGCAAGGCTTCCCAGGGTCGGAGGAAGACGCGAGAGGAGATGCCTATCGAGGACATACCAGAACCTGAGATAACGCGCACACCATCTGCAGAAGAACGTGTTAGGAGAAAGCAGCAGCAACAGACCGGCACCCGGACCCAACCCCCGCCAAATCCAATTGCCGAAATGTTCGCAAAATCCGGTAAGGAGAAGGGGGTCAGGGGGGTGACAACGGCGAATACTAATACTCCTGGGAAGGGGAATGACACAAATGTATCGATTGCCGGATATATAAAAGGTGATGACTCCATAACAGGGGATACTGGAATAACATTGAACATAGATGAAACAGATAAAATGAGTGAGAAGGTTAAAACACCCATAAAAGAACCTGTATTAATGAGTGATCCACAGGAGGTGCAAACAGAGTCAGTAACCTCAGATAAGCTGGCGGTAAACGTAGAAGATGAAGATGAAGAACAGATCAATATTAACCGCACAGAAACTCAGAGCGACAAGAGTAATGAAGACTTCCCTATTAGTAGTAAAGGGTCTGCAGATGATGCTGGTGACGGCAAAGAAAGTAAATAAAATGCTTCAAGTGAGGCTTTTTTCTCAGCATCGGATGGGCAAGAGTGGTCCGAGGAGGAAGATGAGGTATGCTCTTCATATTTGGATTCAGAGAGTGACCCTGAGATAGATCAACCTGCTACAGCCATGAAAGCACCCGGAGTATTGAATAATGACTTACAGACCGCACGTTGTGAGTTAAATTGGGAACTGCCCTCTGATCACCCTCATAATGATAATTTGTATAACGAACACATACAAATATCATTATTAGAATCAATACATCAGGAGATCATAGCCCACCGGGAAGAGATTCGTAGAGATAATCAAAAAGCTCACTCAGCGATGAAAAAGATGCAAGGAGTAGAGCGAAAATTGTCAAAGGCATGCTCTAACACTAATGACAGGGTAGCAAACTTGGAAGATCGAATAGTAGCGGCAGAATCCGAAGTGGCAGTGGCTGTTTCTAACACCAAACTACAAAATGCGCAATTAGTGGATATACAATGGAAACTTGAAGAGATGGAAAACCGACAACGCAGGAATAACCTACGAGTTCTGGGAATTCCGGAAGGGGCCGAAAGGTCCGATATAAAAGCTCATGTGATTAAGATATTCGGACAGGCATTCCCGGAATTAAATGACTGGAATTGGCCTAATGAAATTCAAAGAGTCCATCGTACACCACAAAGACTAAGGAGAGGCGCTAAGGAAGGAGAATTTCCAAGAGCTATCCTGATCTATTTTGGTAACTTTGTATTAAGACAAGCCATTTTTGACAAAGCAAGACCTAATGCCAAACGAACTGTGGAAGGAATCTCGTTTTTTGTAAGACCAGTCAGTCAAAATACTCTTTATTCGATTTTTGTTAAAATCATAAAAGGCAAAAAGCAGACACAAATACAATATTTAAGACATCACTTGATCTCATTACAAAAAGGTTTTCTGCATAATGATTACATTTCATCAGATTGTTACACGCAAAAATACAAATCTATTTACAAACATTAAAAATTTTCCTTTAAAAGCAAATTTAAGTTAAAACAGGTCAATCTGGGGTAGTCTTTTCTTTCTAGTTCTAAATGCCGCGGTTAGATAGCAAGCAACACTGAACATGGTGTAAGTATCTGCTAATGTTTGAAGGAAGATTAAGGCTGGCCTTATTTGAGTAAAGCCCGCCGCTTTCAAGACAGGGAATAGATATTTTTTCCTTTCACTGCTATAAAAGTCACAAAAAAATATAAAATGAAGGGTGTCTTGAACTGAAAATTGATCACATCCGCATGGCGGACCATCATCAGGTTTTGACCACACCGGAAAATTTCCTAGAGAGTAATGGATTAAGTTCATCCTGAATTTGGTTAGTAGGAGTCTATGTAGAGGATTGGTCACAGTTTTTAGATAGGGTTCCATGGTGGGCAAAGTGGTTAAAACAATATGTGCCCTCACCGTGGGTTTCCTCAGTTCCAAATCTTCTCTATCCATCCGAACCCTCTCCAGGAATATCTGCTTAATCCATCTGACATCCTCCCTCCTGATGCTAGAAGGGTCATTAAAGAGTTCCGGTCTCCCCAGCATTAAAAAAGTAGATTTAATGAATTTTAGCCAGGGGATTCTCATGGCGTTATCCCTTGCAATGACGTCCTTAAGGATGGCATGGTTTAGCGTCAGCTCGGTATTCAACCATGTTTTGAGCCAGAAAAGGAGGGGGGCTAATTTTAGTTTATCAGAGATGTATGGTAAGCCTATTTCCTCATGGATAGAAAAGGTGGGTGTGGAATCAGGGACAGATAGAATATTCCTGATGATACCGTTTTCTACCCTCTGTATTTTTGCCGTCTCTGCATAGCCCCAAATCGCAGATCCATACATAGCGATTGGAACGCACTTACTATTGTATATTTTAATCACCGCCTCCATTGGTTTTGCTCCCAGTCTTTTTGTGAAGGCCAGCAGGGCTGATGAAGATCGTGCTAAGCTGAGACTTTTAGCTTTGATCTGGGGGACCCAGGACCCTCTTTGGTCAAAAAGGACTCCCAGGTATGGAAAGGCTGGAACCCTAGAAAGGATCTCCCCTTTACAAATAAAAGATTTTTTCTGCAACATATTTACTTTGCGACCGATGATCATAGTGTGGGACTTGAAAACATTGATTTTCAAGTCTAGATTCCCCATAAAGGAACCAAAGCGGTCCAGAAGAATCTGTAGACTAATCCCTGTTCGTGCTATCAGGACGGCATCGTCCGCGTATAGGAGGGCTGGGATCTGAGCACCTCCTACACGGGGAACATCAACCAATCCTGTTTCTAGGTATTTCCCCAGACCATTTATATAAATAGTAAAAAGAAGGGGGGCCAGGATACAACCCTGGCGCACCCCTTTTTCAGATTTAAAACTTTCCGTGCACCTTCCGTCCCTAGTGACTCTTATTTTTGCCTTGAGATCTTGGTGTAACCTTGCCATAAATGCCACCAAGGGCTCCTCTATGCCTAGGTCTAGTAGAATGGTCCATAGCTTACTTCTATTCACCAGGTCGAAGGCCGAGGAGAGGTCCATAAAGGCCAGGTAAGCTGTCCCCTCCCCGGCCACCGTATACCTGGAGATTAAAAGGTGGAGATTAGAGCATTGTTCCAAAGTCCCCCTATTCTCGCGAAAGCCGTATTGGATATTCGAGAGTCCCCCATTCAGTTCTATATTTTCCCTCAGTTGGTTCAGAAGGACTCTACCTAAGATTTTAAAAGTAGAGTCGATGAGGGAAATTGGGCGATAGCACCCGGGGTCCTCCCGATTTCCCTTCTTAAAAATGGGAACTATTATGGATGTTGCCCATGTTTGAGGTAGGTATCCTTCGGCTGCTGCTCTGAACACTCTAGTCAGTACTTTACTCCATAGTACTGGGCAATATTTAAAAAAGTCTCCCGGGACACCATCAGGGCCTGGTGCCTTATTTTTTGTGGTATCTCTAATGGCTTTAAGGACCTGCTCTTCCGTAAATACCACTGTGGCTGCACAGTGAGCCACCTCAGTGGTACTTAGGCAGGCTAATGGTTCACCCCCATAAATGTTGCTAAAATGCTGTACCCATCTCTCATCGGGAATTACACAATCTGTGTTCAGGTTGTTCTCCCCTGTAAAAAAGGAGTGGTTTATAATTTCCCAGAACTGTTTACTGTTTTTTAAAACATCTACATTGAGTAGATCAGTCCAAGCATTGTTCTTAATCTCGTTTTTCCTTGCCCTCACATTGGCTTTATAGGCCCGTCTTAAATGAGAGATTAGTTCTTTATCCCTTTCCTTGGCCTTAAGAGCCAGTTTCAATTCTCTATGTGCCTTCGAGCATTTCCTATCGAACCATTTGTGGGGGTTTGTGGGGTACTTAGATTTGGGTTTTGTAAGATCCCTGACGGTTTGTGCACAGATACTATTAAAAGCTGCAACAACCTGAAGGTTCGAGGCAGTTTGATCTAGACAAGTTTCTATCGGTCCCTCGATTTTGGGAAGTAAGGTTTCCATAAACCGTTCCTCCATGGCCATACCCCATCTGAGTCGTCTGCCCTGATCACTGGGCACCGTCAAGGCGCAAACCCGGGGCTGGTCCATCTGGCTGCGCCATAAGTCACTCCAGTGTATTGCAGTTGACAGGGGGTTATGATCACTATGGGGTGAGACAGTTACTTTATAATCACTTGTCTTTGAAATTAAGCCTACGGACATAAATATGTAATCAATTATCGTCCCCGTAGTTGTACCTTTAAAGGTGGGGACCTTCTCATTAATAGCAGTTTTAAATGATTCGTATAAATTAAAATTGGCACACAATAGGTCAAGTGACTCCCCCATTTTGGTGTGTTCGAAGTGAGGAATGCAGGCTCCGTCAGGAGAATCAGCATCTAGTGATTGACAAGGCAATTGACATTTGTGGCTATTAAAATCGCCCATTAAAAGAATTTCGAAGGGAGTATGTAAATTTTGACTGTATTTATTAATCAAGTTCGCCAGACAATGCACATGTTCAAGTTCATTTGGTCCGCCCCAGGCATTGTAGAAATTAATTACTAGTATGATACAGCCTGGGGAGACTGTCCATTCTATTGCTAGAATGTTTGGGGAACCTGAGTTCAGTAGGTTAAAAGTTCCTGTTAGATCTAATGAAAAAAATGTAATAAGCCCCCCCTTTGCTCTCCCCGCGTTACTGGTACTAGCGGGTATTATAAAACTTAGGAAGCCATCTAAGTGGAAGGAAAGTGAAGTGTCCCACGTTTCTTGCAGAGCTATGACCTTATGTTTAGAAATGTGTTGTATCCAGGTAGGGTCTGATCTTTTAGCTCTTATTCCTGCGACGTTCCAGGTCATAAATGTACATGGTAGGTGAGTTACCCTCTCAGGCATGGCTATTATAGGTGATGTTAGGGGTATAGGCAGTCAATCGTTAGTGTTCAAATCACTTAAAGGATTAAAACGGTTAACCAAATCCATAATAGGGCCTGTGTTGTGGTACGCTGGTGAATTTCGGCTCACTTTCCTAGTTACGGTTTGCCACCCATTAACTGCTGGGACCATGTTTGGGGGGGGCCTCCTCTGTGAGTTGAAATGGGGCTGTGGGGGATAAAAGAAGCCTAATGGGACTGCCCTGAGGCTATCACTTTCCTTAATATCTGATCCATCCCAGAACAGAGTACTCGGGCAATGGTCGTTATCAAAGTTTATCACCACACAATCACCTTTCACATTTTTAGCCCGTTTTCCCACCCATCCTACCCTTCTTGCGGCTATAATGCTAGAGGATGTATTTGAGTCACCGCTACTTAAATCATCACACCATTTTTTTGCTTTTCCAATAAGTGCGGGAGTTGACTCCTCCTCGCCTTGCCTTAGTGGGGTCACCCCTAGGAAAACGGCTACATAGGGTACTACCGCAGGGGGCAGATTTAGATGAATTTTACTTCCCATGTAATTAGTTTCCCCTGATGTTGAGGGGACCTCCTGTCGGGTAATAGGTATGGGTGGATGGGGGACCTGTAAACCCACTATATCTGATTCCATGGGCTCGGAGGTGGTCTCATAAAGTGGTAAAGGTGAGTGTTGTGCTCTGTGACAATCTACGGCCTTTTTGTCACTAAGATGCAAGCTATCGATTTTTTTTGCTATATCATCTATCAAGACACATTTTTTTAGCAAGCCATCGAGACAAGTGTTCATAGTATCTACTATGTCCTTTGCAATTCCCACTAAGAGGGGTTCAATCCGTTCCTCGAAAAGAGCCTCAATAAGGTCCTTTAGAGACTCCTCCATCCCATAAGTAACTCGAGGGGGGGCCTCCCTCTTCTTACGTTTTTTCGAGGGTGATTTTAAAGTTCCCATAGGGTCCAAACTTACAGTGGGACGCAAGGTTTGGGATGCGCAAGCTTGAGGTAAAGTGGAAACAGTAGCAGTTATGGGTTTTGTTATGATAACGTCAGGCTCTAAAGGGATGGCTTGTGCTTCGGGTAGTATAGCTGAGGAGGGGGACTTAGCTATTAAACCCAGTTCTTGCTGTGCTGTAGCTATTTCTTTAGTTAGAGCCCCCACCGCAGAAGTAAGGTAGGACAAGATGGAGTCAGATTGTTTTGCCACTTTAGCCTTTTTCCTGCCATCGTCTGCGGTAGCTCCGCATTTCCGCTTACTCATGTTAGCAGAAGATGTACGATGGGTGGCCCAGCCCTGCCTGGTCTTGCCGTAGACTGTCCCGCCCTTGTCCCGGGCTTCTCCCGGGCTGCTCCAGCGCGCTCCCGCGTCGCGGGGGGAGACGCTGGTGTTTATGCGCCGCCTGGCGCCAAATCGCGGTATGCGGCTTCCGTCCGCACTGGTTGCTGGGGCTTGTAGTCTCTGCTCCTGCTGCCCCCGGTGGTGTGTGCACGGCGGCGGCGCTCGATGGCAGAGAGCACCGCGGCTTCAAGCTGGATGGTTGTTGTCCCTTCACGGACCCCTCACGCCAACAACACAACAACGCTGCGCCCCTGGTGAGTGCGCTGTGTCCCCCGCTCTGCCGGGGGAGACGCTGGTGTTTATGCGCCGCCTGGCGCCAAATCGCGGTATGCGGCTTCCGTCCGCACTGGTTGCTGGGGCTTGTAGTCTCTGCTCCTGCTGCCCCCGGTGGTGTGTGCACGGCGGCGGCGCTCGATGGCAGAGAGCACCGCGGCTTCAAGCTGGATGGTTGTTGTCCCTTCACGGACCCCTCACGCCAACAACACAACAACGCTGCGCCCCTGGTGAGTGCGCTGTGTCCCCCGCTCTGCCGGGGGAGACGCTGGTGTTTATGCGCCGCCTGGCGCCAAATCGCGGTATGCGGCTTCCGTCCGCACTGGTTGCTGGGGCTTGTAGTCTCTGCTCCTGCTGCCCTCGGTGGTGTGTGCACGGCGGCGGCGCTCGATGGCAGAGAGCACCGCGGCTTCAAGCTGGATGGTTGTTGTCCCTTCACGGACCCCTCACGCCAACAACACAACAACGCTGCGCCCCTGGTGAGTGCGCTGTGTCCCCCGCTCTGCCGGGGGAGACGCTGGTGTTTATGCGCCGCCTGGCGCCAAATCGCGGTATGCGGCTTCCGTCCGCACTGGTTGCTGGGGCTTGTAGTCTCTGCTCCTGCTGCCCCCGGTGGTGTGTGCACGGCGGCGGCGCTCGATGGCAGAGAGCACCGCGGCTTCAAGCTGGATGGTTGTTGTCCCTTCACGGACCCCTCACGCCAACAACACAACAACGCTGCGCCCCTGGTGAGTGCGCTGTGTCTGTTTTGTAAGACCAGACTTTTGCCACACTACAGTGGAGAGACGCTGGCGGCTGAGAGGCATGATTAAACAATTTCAGGATTTAAACATGCAGGCATACTTAGTTAATCCAGCTCAACTAAAAATCATTCATAACGGGAAGACTTTGTTTTTCTCTTCGGAGATTAAAGCAAAAGAATACCTAGAGTCAACTGGGGCTACTAATTAGAAATGTTTTGATGTCTAGTATTATTTTGTCCTCATCGCTCACACTGCATTCCATCCTACACTCAACCAGGACTGAGTGCCTCGCATAACAGGGAGGGGGGGTCACTTGAAGGGAGGGGGTGTGGGGGGGAGCACGGGGTAGGTGGAGGTGGGGATCGGGGGGGGACGAGGGACAAAAAGGGAGAAAATGGAAAATGGTGCAGGATAAGACAATGTTTGGTTGCTATTAAGTGGTAAAGTTTGGAGCATTATTCATGATATTGTAGATCAAATGTATAAAGGAAAGCAAAAATGCTGGTTGTGGTTATTTAAAATAAGGACGGATTTACTTGTTGGAATTCTGATCCAAGCAAATGGCAAACGTTAAGATTTGTACTATAAATGTGGGTTTTATGAATGATTGGAAAAAGAGACAGAGATTGGCCTATTTAGTAAAACATGAGAATATTGACATCTTGTGTATACAAGAGACCCATCTTCCTTGGGCTAAGCGTAACTTGCTGTTTCTCAATGGCTTTGAACTAGTTGCTTGCTCAACCCAGACCTCCACAATTCGGGGAGTAGCAATTATGATTTGAACCTCACTGGGGAAGGCAAAAAAAGTATTGGCGGATGCCAACCGTAGATGGGTAATAGCAGAACTGGAACTGGGTGTCACACTCTGTGTAATTTATGGATCAAATCAGGATGACCCTGAGATATTTGATATTTTAAAGACAGAGCTAGTTGGATGGCCCACCCCTTTAATAGTTACTGGCGATTTTAATATCTCAGCAGATTGGGGTACCTCAAAAACATATACAGGACGGAAGCCTAAGGTTTATCGATCAGTTGAAGCTTTTATAAATTCCCATGGTTTACAGGATATATGGCTAGCTAAACATCCACAGCATTCGGGGTACACATATTTTTCCAAGCCAGCCCAGAAACATACAAAACTGGATTATGCCCTTATTTCCTCCTCAGAGATGTCAAAAGTTAACATCATGAAACTCCCGAAGTTTCATGATCCCCTAATAATAACATATGAGGTGAGCTGTTTGAAAAGAAAAAGAAATCCCTGGTCTTTTGAAAACAAATTATTAATGGATAAAAGATTTACTGACCATCTCAAAAAATGGGTAACAGAGTTCTTTGATAACAATAGATATAGCGCCCCATGGAATACAGTGTGGGATACATTTAAGGCTGCGCTAAGGGGGAAAACAATAAGCTACTCTGCAAGACTTAGGAAAATTGACCGAGAGCAAGTTGATAACTTAATGGTGAAATTAAGCGAGAGCAGAGGAGCAACATATAAAAGATATTGCGATGGGGAAAGAATGTGTAGAGAGCTTAAAAGTTTTAACTGTTGTGAAAGCTGACCTACAGAAAGAAATAACACAAAAGACAATTAGGGAGTTCCAATCATCAAGAGTTAAGAGATATGAGACTGGGGAACAGGCAGGTAGGGCCTTAGACCTTCGGCTAAGACAAGCGAAGGCAAAATCCACTATCACTCACATTGAAGAAGCAGGCATAGAATATACGGAAGAAACGGATATACGCAGAGTATTTGAAAACTTTTATCAAAGGTTGTATGAATATGAAAAACCTGGAAGTAATGAAAGAGAAATAATTTGTGATAGAGGCCCTAAACTAGATAGAATACGTTCGGTGGATTTAGATAGGGATATTACAATGAATGAGGTCCTTGATGCACTTCGGGGATTAGCCTCAGGAAAGGCCTCTGGGCCATATGGCCTACCTTTGGAAGTCTTTAAAATAATAGAGGATGAGATTTCTCCTCTATTACTGGATTTGTTTAATGGGATTTTTTATTCAGGTCTGGTTCTACAGTCTTGGAGAGAAACGAACATTATAATTTTTCATAAAAAAGGAAAACCGGCGAGCAACCCGGGGTCCTATCGACCTATAACATTAATAAATTCAGATATCAAATTATACTCCAAAATTATTAGCTAATCAGTTGAGTGGGATCATTGGTGATCTTGTGTCCCCGTGGCAGCGCGGTTTTGTCCCGGGTTGTGGAACAACGGACCATGTAAATAGAGCTATTAGTTTATTTGATGCTTGTGCTGCGGCGGGGGGGAGATGGCAATGATCCTGCTCGACGGGGAGAAAGCTTTTGATCGTGTCACATGGAGCTTTCTTTGGGATATACTAGAAGGTAGAGGTTTTGGCCGTAAAATTATTGAAGCCCTTCGGGCAATGTATGTGGAACCAAGAGCCAGAGTGATGGTCAATGGTGAGAAATCAGGGATAATAAGCATCAAGAGGGGGACGCGTCAAGGTTGCCCCTGTTCCCCGATTCTCTTTGCCCTGTATATTGACCCCCTAATTCAGGAAATTTTAGCTAATCCGGGAATTCAACTAGTTGTATATAATGGGTATTCTAATAAAATGTTGGCGTATGCCGATGACCTTGCTGTGATCACCACCAATCCACAGCAGGCACTACCTATCCTGGCTCAGTTGGCAAAAGTCTTCGGCTCAAAATCAGGATACTTGCTAAGCGATACAAAAACCCAGATTATTTGTTCTAAAAATATTCTTAGGACTGACTTTAGATTTGTTGAATCAGCAACTTATCTTGGAGTTAAGATCAACGCCTCAGTGGATAAAATTGTTGAAGAGAATTATATCCCCCTAACTAACGCTATTGATAAAGAATTAAGGAGAATTGATGTACTTCACCTTTCCCTGATTGGGAGGGTTAATGCTCTCAAAATGTTAATGTTTCCTCAAGTGCTGTACCTATTCAGAGCAATCCCACTACTAATTGATGAAAAAATCTAGAAAAGTCTGGAGTCCACATTTATAAGATTTGTATGGCAGTACGGTAGGATAAGGCGATCCACCAATTTTATGTCTCTTCCGCAAGAAAGGGGGGGTATGGCTTTACCAAATTTACGGTTATATCACTGGTCATGCCTTTTGCTTCAAATGCATATTTTAGTTCAGTCAAAAGTAGAGACAAGAACTGGACCCTTATTAGAAGATAATCCAACCCCAATCTTTAGAATGCTTATGGGTGATAGTGCTCTAGGGTTTTTCCGGGGGGAATTAGAATGGAGATTTTATAAAAGCACTCGATTAAAGATTTTGTTAAGCATGTGGCAGACTTGGAATATAGTTTTAAAATGTTTTCATGTTTCAAGAATCAATCCCCTCTTATTGTTACGTAACTCTAGTATCTTCTTTCAGTTAAAAGTTGATAGGAATCTTATGATATGGGACAGAATGGGAATAACCACTCTGGGAGATATTATGGAAGAAGGCAAGGTTTTGGGATTTAAGGTACTCCAGAGGAGACATGGCATTCCTAGAAGTCATTGGCTTCTTTATGGTCAATTAGCCCGAACTATACAAGCTTTAAGACCTAGAGCTTATTCCTCACAGGAATCCCCAATGATTAAGCTTTTAGAAAGGGACAGAAACAAGATCAAGACTGTATACAGATGCTTATTAGAAGCTGTCCCTGATGATTTGGAAAAGATGGAAACCAACTGGTCCGCTAAATTAAATGACCCAGAGGTAGATCTAGATCTAGCCTTGGTTATGAACAAACGGGTATGAAGAGCATCCAATTTACGTGCACAGCACTATAAAACAATCTTTAATATGTATCATACGCCATCGAAACTATATGCCTGGGGTTTGATAGAAAATGATAAATGCCCCCGTTGCAATGAGAGTCAAGCAGATTTAGTGCACATGTTTTTTTCTTGTAAATGTCTTGAATTTATCAAAAAAGAGATGGGGAGATTCTGGCAAGGTCTGACCGGTCTTAATACTTTATTAACCCCGACACTGATGATTACTGGTATTGATGCAAACCTGAAATTGGGGAAAGATGAAGCAGCCTTGTTTTTTATTTTTGTTGCAGTTTTACGTATATTAATTTCAGCTGGGTGGAAAGATGTAAATCCCCTGTCTTTTCAGATGTGGCTTACTAGACTGTTGAGGATACATAATATTGAAATATGCCTATATGAATCTAAAGGTATTAGTAAACGTGCTATGGGAGAATGGATATGGACCCCGGTAACAAATTGGAGGACAAATAAGACTTAGCTAATGTAATACTGAGTTAATGCTTTTGTTGATTTATAAATTGCCTAAAACCTACTGAATGAAATATCTGTAGATATGTATTGATATGTATATGTATATCATGAAGCTTATTTTTACTTTTTGTCTGTCCTGATACACAAATTCCAATAAATAAAAATAAAAAAATAAAAAAGACAAGAGCAGATTCTGTTGTCTCATTTATGTTGAATTTCATGTACAAAATAGGGTAAATGGAATAGTACATTAAGAACCACATTTGCATAGCAGTTGACACCATTACTGTTTTCCAGCTGAAAACCTACAATATCACTGTCATACCTTCTTCCTTATCCTTTTTTGGTTTCTTTTGAGCAACATCCATTGATTGCTTACTAAGTTTCCACACAGGACAGATTCTTTGTTTCTTATAAATAGGATACTGTCCTAAGTGAGGAGCATAAAAACTTTTTCCTCAATTGTATTCTCTAACACAACTAGTACCAGTACTAACTTTCTTTTCAACAAAATCAACCGAAAACAAACTGGACAATGTTCTTACTCACGACAATGCCACATATCACACACATTCTTTAAATACAGTACTTCCAATATTAAGAAAAACTGCATCTTCACTAAAACCTGTTGATTCATGGATAGTTAGAGGACATGCTAGAGAGAGTGGGAACTGCTGGCACCGTACATATAAGTCTTTCACTAGCAAAAAATGTGCAACACATCGACCAATCTGTTTGATGCCATTAATCTGTTCAAATTTTATGGCCAAGTATACAACCTGATTTCTATTTGGAAAATTGATTAAATCAATAACTTTACCTCGTGAACATTTACAAATCCTTTCTCAACATTTAAATTACACCACAAAATGACTCCACAGTTTTTACACACACGTAAACACTTCACTAATCCAGCAGTCTTAGTTACAGATTTCTCTAATGAATCCAGTTTTCCTTGAAGTTTTTTCCATTTAGGACTATTGTTACTCCCTGGTGTTCTATGTTGTCAATAGTTATAGCTTCCAAAATTTCTTTCTTCTCCAGTTTCAGCAATTTGTCATTAAAATTAGTGCACTCTTGAGGTGTAGGCATTAAACAAACTATTGATTTTCCTTCTTCAGGCAAATTGAACATTAGCTGTGCTGCTGTGTTTTTACACGTGCATAGGTTTTTGATAAGTCAAATTTCTAAGGTATTCTTACTTTCTTTTGTCAGAAGTCCAACTGTAATATCCTTCAGAATATTACCATGAATCTCATCAGACGCTTGACACATATTCTTCAGTAGTTACTTGTATTCTAAATTCTGCCAAATGTTTACATTTCCACAACGCCCTCATGAATTACAATTTTGTTTATTCACAAGTGCTAATTCAGCATGCCAAGGCTTGAACAGTTGAAGAAGTGCCAAATAGAAAAACTCTCTTTTCTCTAAATTTTGACAAATAAGCTTTCTGTGGTTAATTATATTTGCTTTAGCAGGTCTCACTAAACAGCCATCACATCCATGTATTGCAAATTTGCCGTCTTCTGTTTTCCATTACATTGCTTTTGTGCCTGTAGTGTTGAAGAACTTCATATAACCACATATTGTACACTTATTCTTGGGTAGCATGTATCCAACATATTGGATTTTACAATGTCAGTGCTTTCTGCTTCGAACTCTGCTAGATACTGAATTTCTGGGAAATACGTTAACACTCAATTTCTTGTGCTTGCTTGGCCTAGACTTACTCGAACAAATCCCCTAGACTTAGAGAATAAACTGGCCAAACGCAACCTGTCAAAATAATTCATAAGACCCTATTTCCTCATGAGATAACATTTTTGAACTAAAGCAGTACAACGTTTTTGTTAAACTCTTTTCTGCAGAAATCTCCGGCCACATCAATTTCATTTCAGTCTTCTCTGATTTTTTAATGCATGAAGTCACATAAGGAGCAACAACAATGGAGTTGTTGGCAACAAATTCAATGTCCTCTTAGGTTGTAAGTATTTTTCAGTGATTTCCGTGTTACTGTATTTGTCACTACAGATAAAAAGCTGTTGACTCTTACCTGTAAAACAAACAGCCATGGAAAGCCAAAATGACATCTTGTGTAATATTTTCCATTGCTTCTGTATTTTTGACGACATTACTTTCTACATCTAGGGGCCTAACTACATAGTTGGTTGGAAAGGCTCAAAATGGCATTCGGTTTGACCAAACCAGTGTTGGAAGCCAAGTTTCCGACTGACTCTGAAACATTTCCGACTGACCGATTACGATACAAGGTAGTCGGTTGGTCATTCTGAACCGGTTCCGACCAGCGTTTGGAGAGTCTGAGTCGGTCGGAGCTGAATCATAGAGCTCTGCGGGCCATGTTTCTGACCAACCGATTAGGATGTCGGATCCGACAGCCGTTCCACCTCAGTCTGTCTGACACGTATTGGCTGTTGGAAACTGACTTTGAGGGCCTGTAGCAGGCCCCCCTTTACCCGGAGGCCTCTGGGTGGGGCCAGTGGGTTTCCCATGGATCTCCTCATTCCAACCATGCACAGTGTGTCAGGCACCATGGGTTGCCCGCCATTGGATGCAAGGTTTTCCACGCCCACCCCTTTTTACAATGCGAGCCTATGTTGTTGGTCAGAACACAGGCTCCCATTGAAGTCAATGGGAGTCCGACCAAATGGTGTTCAGAACCATCGTAATCGGTCGGTCGGACTCCCCGAACCGTAGTCCGACAAGGGGTTGGTCAGAATGCTTTCCGACCGGCATCGTAATGAGGCCCTATGTGTTTGGAAATGCAGAACATGTTTGCTCAAGCCTAGGGCAGTAGTATCTTTTGGGATGGCGCGTGTCACATACTGTTTAATGAAAGACAGCACACAGGGATTACTGTCCGTTCCATATTATAGAGAATCTTTTATCCATAACAGCACGTGAATATGAGGAGCATCTCCTGCTTGGTACTCTTTATGCCAAAATAATTCAGTTACTTTGCCAGGAGGAGGCTTACTTTTGTTGTAACTAAAAGATAGCATGGCTTGGAACTTTGGTTAAAATCTATGCAAACATTAGCAGGATCTAAAGAGCAAAGTTCTCCTACTGCCTTTATGTTGATGTCCTCAATATTTGAGTTTACCTCTCTTAAATTTTTTTAGCAAGTCATTCCATGCATATTCAGCACAACTAAGTGTAATAAATCAAGTTGGCGCACCCAGGTTTCTAAGCATGCATTTGAGTTCTCCATGTCGACGATACTAATATTTGGTGGTGCCATGGTGGCATGCCATCAAATGAATGAAATTGTATTAAATGTTGTCTTTAACAACAAATTCCTTGTAGAGAGACTTTGAAGATTAACACCAATCTTCAGTATATGATTCCCAGCATAAGAAAGTACAGACAACTCACTTTCAAACTGAATATGGAATATGTACGGAATGCACTGACAAAATCTTGGATCCTCTGAATATAGAAGTGCTGAGCAGTATTCAGCAGCTGGTATCTGTACAGCACGGTTATCATAGCGGCCTCCTGCTCCAGTTGGAAACAGTTGGGGAAAACAGTGAACCTTTAAAGTTGTTTCCATATACACTCAAGGGAGCTCCTATTGCTTGTTTAATTTGAAATAGCTCAATAGGACCACTAAAGATTTCTTTTGAAAACAGGGGATTGATGCTGTAGTGCTCATAAATTTGTTCTAATCTGGATAGATCTACTTTTTCAATATGTCCGCTAGATTCTAATGTCTCATCCTCTATACAAGTTACATTTTCAGCAAAAACACTTATTTAGTAAATATTATTTTTGGTAGTTATAATGTTTCTTTTTGACCTTATTAACATCTACTAACTCTTGCCTTATTTTTCTACTCTCCATTTACTAAAATAATAGGTTGTTCTTCAATATCTTTATCTACCCATATAGTTTCAATATTCTGTTTAAAATTCAACTGTAAATACATAACACTTCCTTTTAGTCCTTTCTGGAGCTGAGTCGGAGGTAAATTTCCTGTCTTTGGCTCCTTATGCACTATGGCTTAGAATGGATGTATACACTGTCTTATAATTAATTCATTCACATGTATTAAGCTCTTCTGGATCAGACACCAATTATAGTTTATTATATATGGCTCTAGCTGGCCTTTTTTTTATTATTCTGTAACTTATCAAAGCAGTACTTACATATTATCTGCTGTGTGGACAATTCAAATCGTAGTGAGTGCATTGCCAACAAATACAAACACAGTCTGGTTTCACAGAGCAAACTGTGTTGAAATTTGCAATCTGTTGTGTAATGATTTCAGTACTATCCTGTTCTTCTACACCTCTAGTAACCAACTCTACATTTTCCCCAGAATCCTCTCTTGGAGCAAACAACCAAAATAGAATATTTTCACAAACATTTTCTTCCTCCGCTAGTGTACCACACAATAAAACTCTAGTCATCTCTCCTATACATAAGGCAGGTGTTTTTACATAGTAAAGTCTTCTAACCAATGTTTGTATTTTGAAGTGGTGAACAACTACATTCTGAAATAATGAAAAGTGCTTCTGCAAACTTTCCTTGGAAGAGATACCAAGGGATCATCCTGTAAATTACTATATTTTCTCAATGTGCATGGATCTAGTCCTTGCAAAATTGCCATTTTTTGTTGGAGACTTCTGGATGGAAAGTCATGTATAAAACTTTGTTAATAAATCAATTGACTCCTGACGAATACTGCAAACAGTACTACAGCTCCATTTGTATACTGGGGCCGGTGTAGGCCTACCTTGCACATCTTATACTTCATAACAACGACCAGTTGAATCAACTGCATGCACTAGTGTGCTCTCTTGCAAATAGCTTTCTTCATTAAAATAGGCTTCTGTATTAGAAGTATGCTTCCTTTCACCAAACGTTTTGCAAAAATCAATACTATTAATAAGCCGTATTCTAACAGTTTATTTTCTTCATACCCAAAACTGTTCTGTCTGGTGTCCCCATTCTATTAAATATCGATGTAAATATTTTCCTCTTCAGAGAAAATGCTTTCATAACATTACTCTCAATGTGATCCATATGCTTAAGTGCTGCTCATATCCTCTTATACTTCTTCCTTTTCAACAAACTTTATATTAATCTAGTCTGAAATATTTTAGCTCTTAACTCATTTTGATATTTTGATATTTATGTGTTTTTATAAAGCGCGAACATTCGCTCCCAGGGGAGCATCTTGGCGCTAAGCTTGCGAACAGTAGGTTGATGAAAAATGAAGCAGGTGAACGGATAAGACTAAATGGCTGCCAGTACGGAGGTATCAGATTGTTGGTACACCCATGTCTTGAGGAGTTTTCTGAAAAGACCCTCCTTTTCAGTCAGTCTGAGGTTAACTGGTAGGTTATTCCATGCCTTGGCTGCCAAGACAGTGAAAGTTTTCCCACCCTTGGTTTGATATTTAAATCTGGGAATCAAGATGAGATTTGTCCCAGATGATCTCAGACATCGCGGAGGATTATAACGCACAAAGCGATGTGTAAAGTAGCGGGGACCTGTGTTATGCATAGATTTAAAAACGGTAAGAAGCAATTTAAAAAGAATTCTTTTATGCAATGGGAGCCAATGCAGGGCTCTTAATGCTGCTGAAGCTGATGACCTTCTGGGAAGTTGTAGGACCAGTCTCGCCGCTGCATGTTGTATACTCTGCAGCTTCTTAAGGGTGGACTTTTTCACACCAGCCATTAATCCATTGCAGTAATCAAGTCGGGAGAGTATTAAGGCTACCGCGACTGATTTTCTAGCTGCAATGGGGAGGAAATCAAAGAATTTTTTCAGTGATTTAATGAGACCAAAACAGCGTCCAGCCGTAATCCTGATGTGGTCATCGAAAGAGAGAAGTGAATCAAATTGCACACCTAGATTCCGAGCTGATGCTACTGCACTAGGGGGGGCTTCCGATCCCATGGGCCACCAGTCTTTCGGACAGAAGGATAGATCTTTACCCAGCGGTATAATTTCTGTCTTCGCACTATTGCATTGAAGATGGTTTTTGTTCAACCATTGAAAAACATCCGATAGGCAGGTTTTAAAACGAAGGTCTGCATCTGGCCATTTTTTATCGATGGTAACGACAAGTTGTGTATCGTCGGCATAGGACGTGACAAGGATCCCATGAGATTCTATCACAGCGAGAAGGGGGGCCATATAGATATTAAAAAAAAGAGGACTTAATATGGACCCCTGAGGTACTCCTGATGAAATTAATTTTTCGCTGGATAGATAGGGACCCAAAGACACAGTCTGGGACCTATTGGATAGAAACGAAATTACCCATGCCAAGGCTGTGTCTGTCACGCCAATCTCTCGCATTCTGTTAATCAGGATGGCATGCGAGATGGTGTCGAATGCTGCTGTCAAGTCAAGCAGGACGAGGACTGTCTGTCTTCCCTCATCCTGCAAAAACCTGACAGAATCAGCTAGTTCGATCAAAGCTGTTTCAGTTGAATGGCCGGAACGAAATCCCGACTGCTGGGGATGCAGAACATTATGGGCCTCTACAAATGTTTTGAGCTCATCGTGTACTAGCCGTTCCATGATTTTACTTAGAACAGGCAGCAAGGAAATGGGACGCATATTGCTAAGATCCGTGGGCGATTTATTCTGCTTCTTCATCAGAGGCTTTACAGTGGCCTTCTTCCAATCATTCGGCACTAACCCAGATTCAAAAGATGCATTGATGAGACTATTTATGTAAGGATTTACTGTCTCTATCAAGTGATGTAAAATAATAGGGGGACATGGATCAGTGGGGGCTCCAGATTTACAAGCCAAAATTGCCTTGCTTGTTTGTTGGAGGGAAACCGGTTTAAAAACAGAGAGCAGAGGGTGGTTGTCAGCAATCTCTGGAAAGTTGGTCGGAGGGGGAGGAAAGTGCATCTGAATACTGACTATTTTATCTTCAAAGAAGTCTGCAATTTGGTTACACAGGCTCTCTGAAGGAGGAATTTCGGGCATAGAGGCTTTAGGATGGGTAAAAGATTTAACAATTTTAAAAACTGTTTTTTGGTTATGTTGAGCTTCATTTATAACCCTAGTAAAATAGTCCTTTTTTGCTGATTTAATATTGGCAAGATATTGTTTCCTCTGTTGGACGTACTGTGCTCTTGCAGCTTCATCGTACGATTTTCGCCATTGCCTTTCTAATCTCCGACAGAGAAGATGACTGTCGGATAAAGTATGGGTAAACCAGGGAGCATTAGGTTTCCTCTTATAGCATTTAACATGCTGGCTTCCAGAATCAGTATTGGCCAAAACAATTTGGTCTAGCCAAGTGCGGAAATTGCATGAATCAACTACAACATCTCTAGTTATTATTGGAAGGTCTGGGAGAGGTTGAAGGTCTAGCTTGATGCGTTCCCCCACTTTCTTCCAGTTAACTGTGAAGGTAGCGTGGGGTCGGTTTATACTGGGTAGGATAGAAGCAGGTAATGCAATATCAAATGGAATCAAACAATGGTCAGTCCAAATTTGGGATAGAGGAAGGGACGTGATCAAGGGTGTAAAATTAGTACAAATGCCGTCGAGGGTATGTCCAGCACGGTGGGTCGCAGCAGTAACAAGTTGGGAAAGTCCAAACATGTTTAAAGAATGTTGAAAGGAGATGGTGTGAGGATCAACAAGAGATTCCAGGTGTAAATTCATGTCACCTAAAAGTGTAAAATTGGGGTACTGTAGCATAAGTGCTCCAAGAGCCTCATCAAGGGAGTCTAGAAAAGAAGTGGCATTTCCAGGAGGACGATATAAGAGTCCCCCTGAAAAGGAGGTAGAGGCATTAAGTTTAATCGAGAAACCCATTCCCTCACTATCTTTAAGGTGACCTAAATCAAAAATATGGCAGGGAAAGACCTTCTTAATAATAAGTGCTATTCCACCACCACGTCCAGTAGGTCTATCTCGCCTAAAGATGGTGAACTCTGGAGGAAGGACAGTGGCCAGGTCGGGATTGGATGAGTCGTTTAGCCAGGTTTCAGTAATAAAAAGAGCTTCTAACTCATGATCTACTATAAGATCGTGTATGTCTTGGCCATGACAGGCTACTGACCTGGCATTAATGAGACCTCCCTTAAAGTGAGTGAGATTACTCTTAGAAGGGCAAGTCAGACGAGGAGCGTCTAGAGATAATGTGGGGGGTGTCCATTTACAATGGGGACATGAAACTCATTAAACTGTTTCTGTCTCTGTGACACAGTCCCTGATTTTTAGAGCATTTCCTATTTTCAGAAAGACTTGCTCCTTGTTTTTTTTCACTTGATGTGTAAATTCAATTTTTAGACAAGACTGTAGTCACATTTTGTATTTCACTACATAGTTTTTTGAGAAACTGCTTAGTACTCTAAAAAAATTCTCTTCTTTTCCTCAGGATATTCTCCTCCTTATTTCATTTGTACCTCTGAGTTTGCAGTTCATAATACTATTTTATCTTTCTCTCTTGTCAGGCCTTGCAAATCTTCTTTCTCAAATAAAATCAGATGTCTGTAAAAAAGCTAACAATAAATTAACATCTACAACAAATAACTTTATTACACATTTTCTGACTTAATGGTTATTCTTTAAAATAGGGTTTATTATCAGTTACACACGACATACTTTCCTTTTATTTTTTACTCTGCTTTTCACAGTGCACAGATATAACTCTGTATCCTTCTACTACTCTTGGATATATGTATTATAGGTACGCTAAGTATAATTGAGTGTGTTAGTGAGTCAATGACTGCATGAATGTGCCCTTGGGTGTATAATTGTATGTATTACTCTGTCCCAGTATGTCTCACTGTATTTATCAGAGAGTATGTGACTAAGTCGATGACTGCATAAGAATATCCACAGATATCTCAGTGTATGTATATGTGTTACAGAATATCTCACTGTCTGTGTAAATTAATGTGTCAGTGTCTCACTTTATCTTGCTCGCTCTGTAACCTTAGCCAGGCCTCCCCCCCCTCAAAAAACAACAATGTGAAGATCTGGCGTACTTTTTCACCCAGAAGGTTGAAGACATCTATCTGGATATGGCAAGCTTGCGGGAAGATAACCCCCTTCCTTTGCCGTCTGCCAACCCCCATGCAATCGCTCAGGATTCATCTAGAGCGGACACTATTCATCCTGATCAGGATTTATCCCTTTGCGCTCGTTTGAACATCCTGGACGTGTGGCCCTTACTTAACGCTGCATCCTTTAAAAAACTTTTAGACAGTACCAAATCCGGATCTCCCAAGGACCCCTTGCCAATCTCTGTTAACACATTTGGATCACCATCCTTGCTTGCCATCATGGACCTTCTTAATGCATCTTTTCAGGAAGCCATAGTCCCATCTGACTGGAAGCATGCTACGGTGGTCCCTCTCCCAAAAAAAGCCAACGCCGACCCAGGGTTACTTTTCAATTATCGGCCTATTTCCTTACTACCGGCTTTTTCCAAGATCTTGGAGAAACATATCCATATTCAACTTTCCATCTTTGTCAAAACTAATAAGCTCCTCCATTCATCACAACCTGGCTTTTGAGCTGGTTTTTCTACAGAAACCACTTTACTAAGGGCAATGGAATGGCTGCGACGTCACTTGGATGCTGGAGATACAGTCACGCTCATTTTATTAGACCTGAGCATGGCGATTGACACGTATCTCATACCATACTGGTCAAGGCACTTAGATTTTTGGGCATCTGTGAATCTGCCCTGGATTGGTTAATTTCCTATCTAGCCATTTCAAATCTTTTCCTCAACATCCAGTTCCAACTACTACTCATTACCCCATGGGGTACTCCGGGCTCAATCCTTAGCCCCCTACTCTTTAATCTGTATGTGAGACCCTTAGCAGACGTTGCAGAAGAGGCTGGTTTGTCCCTGTTTTCCTATGCCAACGACTCCCAAATCATCTTCTCTCTCTCCATGGAGAGTGAGGCCGGGCCTTCTTCCCTTCAGTGTGGCCTGGGTAAAATTGCAACATGGATGCAAAAAAACGACTTTAAGCTCAATGGAGAGAAGACGGAGGTCTTGATTTTTGGAAAAGATAAAGACCTCTGGGGCCCACAACATTGGCCCAGTGAAATGGGAGCACTTCCTCGCCCTTCCTTCCAAGTCCACAACTTATGCGACATTGTTGATGACTCGCTTACGATGCACCATCAAGCAGTCAAAGTGTCCTCCACGTGTTTCACCATCTTGAAGTGTTTAAAAACGTTTCTCTGGATGCTGCCTGGGTCTACTAAGAAAACAGTAGTCCAGGCTCTTATTACTTTGAGACTGGACTACAGGAACATCCTTTACCTTGGATCCAACAAGGAAATGACTCATAGACTGCAGATTGTGGAAAACACCGCGGCGAGACTACTTTGTAGTCTCCCTAGATTCTCCTCTGTCTCTAGTCATTTGCGGGACCTCCACTGGCTCAGGGTAGAGAACAGAATCAAGTTCAAAGCCCTTAGCTTTATGTTTAAAATCAAAGCAGGAGTCGCCCCTCAATACCTGCAGTCTCTGGTCATGTCTTCGCTCTTCCACCCAAGTGAAATTTTCTGTGCCAAGAATCAAATTGTCTCGAATGGGAGGTAGATCATTTGCTTATCTTGGTCCCTCTTTGTGGAACACACTTCCTATAGTTATCCAAAATGACACGGTCTACACGCTATTTCGTAAATCCCTCAAGACATGGCTTTTCAATCAGTAAATAATTATGCTGCTTATCTTTCTTTTGGTCTTTGTCGGTGCCGGGAAAGCCTTTTTTGGTATCTGTTGCGCCTTATAAATTTGATAATAATATTAATAATATCTACCACTCTCTCATGGTATCTGAGTGTGTGTATAAGTGAGTGTGTCACTATATCACTCAACCCATCACTGTGTTTATGAGTGTATCAGGGTATGTATTAGTGTCTACAATAGTGTCTGAGAGTATGCTTCAGTGAGTACATGAGTAACTCAGGGACTGCATCAAGGTATGCATGGGTGTCCTTGTGTATACATCAAAATACCCAGGGTATCTAACTGTATGTATAAGTGACAGTGAGAGTGTATCAGTCAATGCATTGTTGTGTGCATGGCTGTGCCAGTGTTTGTATCAATATGTCTCAGAGTGTGTAATTATTTGTATAAGTTAGTGTATAAATGTGTCAGTGTATTACTGTGTATATGGGTGCTTAAGTCTATTTATTAATCTGTCCCAGGGTATTTGAGTGTCTATATATCTAAACATCCGAGTCATTCCCCGTGTCTATCAATGTGTCCATTAGCTTGTAACTCATCAATGTCTCCCAAGGTTTCTAACTGTATGCTTAGGTGAGTACGGTAGTGTATTAGTGAACACTTCTCTGTGACCATAGCTTCCCTATAGTTCTACACTACCGTTTGTAAATAGTTATACAAGAAATAGTCCTTTTATTCTTTCCTCTGCTTTGTTCAGCATGCACATTTAACTGTCTATCCATCTACCTCTCCTATACATAGGTATTACAGTTACAGTGAATGTATTGTTCTAGGTATTCATGTGTGCACATGTGTATAACTACATACATTACTGTTTCACCTAGTCTATTATTGTGTGTCTCAGTGTATATCTGGTCCTGTAAATGCCACTATTATTTGTTTGCTGGGTATCTTTCTAGTAATGTTACTATCTACTTTACACTGTTGTCCCTACGTTACTGCATCTGCTTAGGATCTCTCAGTACTTATCTGTATGTCATACCTGTACTACAGCTCCATTTCTTTGTGGCTCTATCTATAAGTGTGTTACTGTATATTTAATTGTGACTTTAATTTCTCATTATATCTTCTACTATCTCTACATGTCCTGCTATATACTTCAATTTCTCTCTGGGTACCTCAGCTTACATTTTACTATTTAGCTAGTTACCTGGCTGGTCCACTCAGCCTTTCATCCATCTGTGGTCGATAAAATGAGTACCATTGGGTTGGGTAACAATAAACATCAGTTATTAAGCGCCTTGAAACTCGTGAGTGATAAGTGCGCTTTACAAATACAAGTGTTATGTTATGTTATGTTATGTTATGTTATCTAACTGCATACATCAATATTTTTTTGAGTGACTTAGTGCACACATCACCTTCCTTCTGACTCTGTTGTGTGTATGCATCACTGTACCCTTTGCTCTGTTACTGTATACATATCTCTATCATTATGTTAGGATAGGAGATATATTCAACTATACCTTGATATATTAGCAGAAGCATCAGCGTGAACCAGCTCATCTTAATCTATATATCAGCTCATGCCCAGGAAAATATCCCCATGAGTGGGTTGCAAACCTTAACCCACACAGTTACCCCAAACTCATTGACCAGGGACATTACCCCTAGACCACAGATACATGAACCTAATGTAGGCAGGAACGACCAACACGCCGTTTCTGAGATTAATAGGCAGGTGGGGGAAAAGAATGGACATAAAAATAGGTTAGGATCAAATACACATACTTGCCTTGAATTTCCTCCGGATGTTACACCATACGTGGTAATCTTGGCTAATACACCAGTATTGAAATCTCCTGATCTAGAAACGTGGGTTGAACTCCGTAATAAGTCCCTCCATTGGTTGGGAAGGCATAGTGGCCTTACCGAGGTTTTATTCAAACACTTCAAAATGGCTAGAGGGGTTGCGTGGGAGGGCAAAGAAAGAAAAGCGCTATAGGGTGATTGTGTGGTTCTGACGTTTAGTGACCCCAGACTAGTGTATACACTTCTAAACAGGTTAGGAAATGTTACCTTTAGCAATGATGAAATTAACGTATTGCCGCTAGGAGCTTTTTATCCACCAAATACTGATACTATTAGGCCCAAAGGGAAATATCCTATTGCAGGCCCTGTCTTCAGAAAATCTTCAAGGCATTCCCATAGGGGTCCTCCAGGTGGTGAAAACATTTCATTGTATAGTCGTTTTGAACCCCTAACGGATTTGGATGAAATAGATTGACCCAATGTGACCACAGGGAGGGAGGCTAATACAAGTAAAATGGGCACACCTTTGATAAAGGGGGGACATGCAGAAAATAAGGGACTAGAACTCAATACCCAACCTATGAAGGTATTAGAGCAATCGCTGCCCAAAGATGCTATCAGGGCAGGGGAGGTCAGAAGCTTAGTCTCTGCAAATAGTCCAAGTAAAAATAACCAAATTAAGCATACCAGAATACCAACTCAAGAGGCACATGTAGGAGAGGTAATTACTTCAAAATCTTCTAAATTATGCAAAATGTTAACATGGAAAATCGCCGGTTTAGCTGCAACCCCAGTGGTTGACTCATATTAATGACCATGTCATAATTTGCCTTCAGGAAACTTGGGTAGTAGATTTGATTTGATTTGATTTGAATCAAATCAAATCAAATCAAATCAAGAAATATTAATGACCATGCCATAATTTGCCTTCAGGAAACTTGGGTAGTAGAGGAGATGCATATAATTGGCTACCAAACATTCAATACTCCGGCATGCATCAGTAATCATGGCCCTAATAAAGGAGGTTTATGCACCTATGTTTCCAACTCGGCAGGGGTCACTCAGGTGCACATTAGAGAAACCAGTGAGTATTACCAGATGCTGACCATGAATGTTGGTGAGAAAAGGGATGCAGTTTTGATAATTTGATACAACAACATCCCCACAGCCCAGAAAACGACTGTCCTAACTAATTTAAGCATATTGATAAACAAACTTGAGGAAAAATCGATGGGAGACATGCTTATTATCTGGGTGGGAGATTTCAACTGCACTTTGTGCCAATTTAGCGAACAAGGCATTGGTGGGTTGGGTTATGATAAGGAAGAAACACCCCCTCATTTCTCACATACACTCTTGGGTGATCTACTGAATGAAATAGCTTTTAAATTTGATCTTGGCTATGCTAATGAACTGAGCTCTCCCTCCATCCCGTTTAAACCAACTTTTAAGGGAAGAGGATGTAACTCAATAATTGAATTTGTCATAATTTCTAATAGATACTTCCCGAGTGTAACCTCTAGCAAGACCCTTGATATTATAATGAGTGATCACTACCCTATCAGCCTAGAACTCTCCCGAAGTGGCCTGCAGAAAAACCTTGATAGGAATCCATCATACAAAACTGATATTTATCTTGCCAGTACAAATGGATACACGTTAAATTGGGCAAAAGTGGATCCCGGGGCATTCCTCACAGGCTTGATTATTAATTGCTCAGAAGAAGTAGCGATATGCCTCTCACAAGTTAGGGAGGATAAAGAAAAATTCAGTGCCTTTCTTAAAATCACAGCTGAGGCTAGGAAGCTATTAACATGGCAAAAACGCAAATGACAGCAACCATTACGGGACTGGTTTGACAAGGAATGTACGAAGGCCTTATCTAATTTAAACAAGCATTAGGAATGCATTAGGGCTCGGGTTTGTTTTAAGTTAGAGATAATGGCATTGTAAATGGCAATGTGTTTTAGGCACTCTGCACTACCACTCTGCACTCTGCACTACCACTCTGCACTCTGCACTACCACCCTGCACTCTGCACTACCACTCTGCACTACCACTCTGCACTCTGCACTACCACTCTGCACTACCACTCTGCACTCTGCACTACCACTCTGCACTGCCACTCTGCACTACCACTCTGCACTGCCACTCTGCACTACCACTCTGCACTGCCACTCTGCACTACCACTCTGCCCTCTGCACTGCCACTCTGCACTACCACTCTGCCCTCTGCACTGCCACTCTGCACTACCACTCTGCACTGCCACTCTGCACTACCACTCTGCCCTCTGCACTACCACTCTGCACTACCACTCTGCACTGCCACTCTGCACTGCCACTCTGCACTACCACTCTGCACTCTGCACTACCACTCTGCACTGCCACTCTGCCCTCTGCACTACCACTCTGCACTGCCACTCTGCACTACCACTCTGCCCTCTGCACTACCACTCTGCACTGCCACTCTGCACTACCACTCTGCCCTCTGCACTACCACTCTGCACTGCCACTCTGCACTACCACTCTGCCCTCTGCACTACCACTCTGCACTGCCACTCTGCACTACCACTCTGCCCTCTGCACTACCACTCTGCCCTCTGCACTGCCACTCTGCACTGCCACTCTGCCCTCTGCACTACCACTCTGCACTACCAATCTGCACTCTGCACTACCACTCTGCACTGCCACTCTGCCCTCTGCACTACCACTCTGCACTGCCACTCTGCACTGCCACTCTGCACGGCCACTCTGCACTGCCACTCTGCACTGCCACTCTGCACTGCCACTCTGCACTGCCACTCTGCACTACGCACTGCCACTCTGCACTGCCACTCTGCACTGCCACTCTGCACTCTGCACTACCACTCTGCACTGCCACTCTGCACTATGCACTGCCACTCTGCACTATGCACTGCCACTCTGCACTACCACTCTGCACTGCCACTCTGCACTGCCACTCTGCACTACGCACTACCACTCTGCACTGCCACTCTGCACTGCCACTCTGCACTGCCACTCCGCACTGCCACTCTGCACTGCCACTCTGCACTGCCACTCTGCACTACGCACTACCACTCTGCACTACGCACTACCACTCTGCACTACGCACTACCACTACGCACTACCACTCTGCACTACGCACTACCACTCTGCACTGCCACTCTGCACTACGCACTACAACTCTGCACTGCCACTCTGCACTACGCACTACCACTCTGCACTGCCACTCTGCACTGCCACTCTGCACTACGCACTACCACTCTGCACTGCCACTCTGCACTACGCACTACCACTCTGCACTGCCCTTCTGCACTATGCACTACCACTCTGCACTCTGCACTACGCACTACCACTCTGCACTACGCACTACCACTCTGCACTACGCACTACCACTACGCACTACCACTCTGCACTACGCACTACCACTCTGCACTACCACTCTGCACTATGCACTACCACTCTGCACTGCCTCTCTGCACTGCCACTCTG
Source organism: Lissotriton helveticus (assembly GCF_964261635.1). Taxonomy (NCBI): domain Eukaryota; kingdom Metazoa; phylum Chordata; class Amphibia; order Caudata; family Salamandridae; genus Lissotriton; species Lissotriton helveticus. Next base: position 1,069,528,826 of record NC_136067.1, on the reverse strand, counting down.
CACTACGCACTACCACTCTGCACTGCCACTTTGCACTATGCACTACCACTCTGCACTACCACTCTGCACTACGCACTACCACTCTGCACTGCCTCTCTGCACTGCCACTCTGCACTACGCACTACCACTCTGCACTGCCACTCTGCACTACGCACTACCACTCTGCACTGCCACTGTGCACTACGCACTACCACTCTGCACTCTGCACTACGCACTACCACTCTGCACTACGCACTACCACTCTGCACTACGCACTACCACTACGCACTACCACTCTGCACTACGCACTACCACTCTGCACTGCCACTCTGCACTACGCACTACCACTCTGCACTGCCACTCTGCACTACGCACTACCACTCTGCACTGCCACTCTGCACTACACACTACCACTCTGCACTCTGCACTACGCATGGCCACTCTGCACTGCCACTCTGCACTGCCACTCTGCACTATGCACTGCCACTCTGCACTGCCACTATGCACTGCCACTCTGCACTCTGCACTACCACTCTGCACTGCCACTCTGCACTACGCACTGCCACTCTGCACTATGCACTGCCACTCTGCACTACCACTCTGCACTGCCACTCTGCACTGCCACTCTGCACTATGCACTACCACTCTGCACTACGCACTACCACTCTGCACTACGCACTACCACTACGCACTACCACTCTGCACTATGCACTACCACTCTGCACTGCCACTCTGCACTACGCACTACCACTCTGCACTGCCACTCTGCACTATGCACTACCACTCTGCACTGCCACTCTGCACTGCCACTCTGCACTACGCACTACCACTCTGCACTGCCACTCTGCACTACGCACTACCACTCTGCACTGCCCTTCTGCACTATGCACTACCACTCTGCACTCTGCACTACGCACTACCACTCTGCACTACGCACTACCACTCTGCACTACGCACTACCACTACGCACTACCACTCTGCACTACGCACTACCACTCTGCACTACCACTCTGCACTACGCACTACCACTCTGCACTGCCTCTCTGCACTGCCACTCTGCACTACGCACTACCACTCTGCACTGCCACTCTGCACTACACACTACCACTCTGCACTACCACTCTGCACTATGCACTACCACTCTGCACTGCCTCTCTGCACTGCCACTCTGCACTACGCACTACCACTCTGCACTGCCACTCTGCACTACGCACTACCACTCTGCACTGCCACTCTGCACTACGCACTACCACTCTGCACTCTGCACTACGCACTACCACTCTGCACTACGCACTACCACTCTGCACTACGCACTACCACTACGCACTACCACTCTGCACTACGCACTACCACTCTGCACTGCCACTCTGCAATACGCACTGCCACTCTGCACTACGCACTGCCACTCTGCACTACGCACTGCCACTCTGCACTCTGCACTGCCACTTTGCACTCTGCACTGCCACTCTGCACTCTGCACTGCCACTCTGCACTCTGCACTGCCACTCTGCACTACGCACTACCACTCTGCACTACGCACTACCACTCTGCACTACGCACTACCACTACGCACTACCACTCTGCACTACGCACTACCACTCTGCACTACCACTCTGCACTATGCACTACCACTCTGCACTGCCACTCTGCACTACGCACTACCACTCTGCACTGCCACTCTGCACTACGCACTACCACTCTGCACTGCCACTCTGCACTACGCACTACCACTCTGCACTACGCCTCTGCACTACGCCTCTGCACTCTGCACTACGCCTCTGCACTACGCCTCTGCACTCTGCACTACGCCTCTGCACTCTGCACTACGCCTCTGCACTACGCCTCTGCACTCTGCACTACGCCTCTGCACTCTGCTCTACGCCTCTGCACTACGCCTCTGCACTCTGCACTGCCACTCTGCACTACGCACTACCACTCTGCACTGCCACTCTGCACTACGCACTACCACTCTGCACTACGCCTCTGCACTACGCCTCTGCACTCTGCACTACGCCTCTGCACTCTGCACTACGCCTCTGCACTACGCCTCTGCACTACGCACTACGCCTCTGCACTCTGCACTACGCCTCTGCACTACGCCTCTGCACTACGCACTACGCCTCTGCACTACGCACTACCACTCTGCACTACGCACTACCACTCTGCACTACGCCTCTGCACTATGCCTCTGCACTACGCACTACGCCTCTGCACTCTGCACTACGCCTCTGCACTACGCACTATGCCTCTGCACTCTGCACTACGCCTCTGCACTATGCCTCTGCACTACGCACTACGCCTCTGCACTACGCCTCTGCACTACGCACTATGCCTCGGCACTCTGCACTACGCCTCTGCACTACGCCTCTGCACTACGCACTACGCCTCTGCACTACGCACTACGCCTCTGCACTACGCACTACCACTCTGCACTACGCACTACCACTCTGCACTACGCACTACCACTACGCACTACCACTCTGCACTACGCACTACCACTCTGCACTACCACTCTGCACTACGCACTACCACTCTGCACTGCCACTCTGCACTACGCACTACCACTCTGCACTGCCACTCTGCACTCTGCACTACCACTCTGCACTGCCACTCTGCACTACGCACTACCACTCTGCACTACGCCTCTGCACTACACCTCTGCACTCTGCACTACGCCTCTGCACTACGCCTCTGCACTCTGCACTACGCCTCTGCACTCTGCACTACGCCTCTGCACTACGCCTCTGCACTCTGCACTCCGCCTCTGCACTACGCCTCTGCACTCTGCTCTACGCCTCTGCACTACGCCTCTGCACTCTGCACTGCCACTCTGCACTACGCACTACCACTCTGCACTGCCACTCTGCACTACGCACTACCACTCTGCACTACGCCTCTGCACTCTGCGCTACGCCTCTGCACTACGCCTCTGTACTCTGCACTACGCCTCTGCACTACGCCTCTGCACTACGCACTACGCCTCTGCACTCTGCACTACGCCTCTGCACTACGCCTCTGCACTACGCCTCTGCACTACGCACTACGCTTCACGCACTACGCCTCTGCACTACGCACTACGCCTCTGCACTACGCACTACCACTCTGCACTACGCCTCTGCACTACGCCTCTGCACTACGCACTACGCCTCTGCACTCTGCACTATGCCTCTGCACTACGCACTACGCCTCTGCACTCTGCACTACGCCTCTGCACTACGCCTCTGCACTACCCACTACGCCTCTGCACTACGCCTCTGCACTACGCACTACGCCTCTGCACTCTGCACTATGCCTCTGCACTACGCCTCTGCACTACGCCTCTGCACTACGCACTACGCCTCTGCACTACGCACTACGCCTCTGCACTACGCACTACCACTCTGCACTACGCCTCTGCACTACGCCTCTGCACTACACACTACGCTGCTGCACTCTGCATTACGCCTCTGCACTACGCACTACGCCTCTGCACTCTGCACTACGCCTCTGCACTACGCCTCTGCACTACGCACTACCACTCTGCACTGCGCACTACCACTCTGCACTACGCCTCTGCACTACGCCTCTGCACTACGCACTACGCCTCTGCACTCTGCACTACGCCTCTGCACTACACCTCTGCACTACGCACTACGCCTCTGCACTACGCCTCTACACTCTGCACTACGCCTCTGCACTACGCCTCTGCACTCTGCACTGCCACTCTGCACTACGCACTACCACTCTGCACTGCCACTCTGCACTACGCACTACCACTCTGCACTACGCCTCTGCACTACGCCTCTGCACTCTGCACTACGCCTCTGCACTACGCCTCTGCACTACGCACTACCACTCTGCACTACGCACTACCACTCTGCACTACGCCTCTGCACTACGCCTCTGCACTACGCACTACGCCTCTGCACTCTGCACTACGCCTATGCACTACGCCTCTGCACTACGCCTCTGCACTCTGCACTACGCCTCTGCACTACGCCTCTGAACTCTGCACTATGCCTCTGCACTACGCACTACCACTCTGCACTACGCCTCTGCACTACAAACTACCACTCTGCACTACGCCTCTGCACTCTGCACTACGCCTCCGCACTACGCACTACGCCTCTGCACTACTCCTCTGCACTACGCCTCTGCACTCTGCACTACGCCTCTGCACTCTGCACTACGCCTCTGCACTACGCACGCCTCTGCACTACGCCTCTGCACTACGCCTCTGCACTATGCACTACGCCTCTGCACTACGCACTACGCCTCTGCACTACACCTCTGCACTACGCCTCTGCACTACGCACTACGCCTCTGCACTACGCCTCTGCTCTACGCCTCTGCACTATGCCTCTGCACTACGCACTACGCCTCTGCACTATGCCTCTGCACTACGCACTACCACTCTGCACTATGCACTACGCCTCTGCACTACGCCTCTGCACTACGCACTACCACTCTGCACTACGCCTCTGCACTATGCACTACCACTCTGCACTACGCACTATGGCTCTGCACTACGCCTCTGCACTACACACTACCACTCTGCACTACACACTACGCCTCTGCACTACGCCTCTGCACTACGCACTACCACTCTGCACTACGCCTCTGCACTACGCACTACGCCTCTGCACTACGCACTACCACTCTGCACTACGCACTACCACTCTGCACTACACACTACCACTCTGCACTATGCCTCTGCACTACGCACTACCACTCTGCACTACGCACTACCACTACGCACTACCACTCTGCACTACGCACTACCACTCTGCACTACGCCTCTGCACTACACCTCTGCACTACGCACTACCACTCTGCACTACGCCTCTGCACTACGCACTACCACTCTGCACTACGCCTCTGCACTACGCCTCTGCACTACGCACTATGCCTCTGCACTCTGCACTACGCCTCTGCACTACGCCTCTGCACTACGCACTACGCCTCTGCACTCTGCACTATGCCTCTGCACTCCGCACTACGCCTCTGCACTACGCACTACGCCTCTGCACTACCACTCTGCACTACGCACTACCACTCTGCACTATGCCTCTGCACTACGCACTACCACTCTGCACTACGCACTACAACTACGCACTACCACTCTGCACTACGCACTACCACTCTGCACTACGCCTCTGCACTACACCTCTGCACTACGCACTACCACTCTGCACTACGCCTCTGCACTACGCACTACCACTCTGCACTACGCCTCTGCACTACGCACTACCACTCTGCACTATGCCTCTGCACTACGCACTATGCCTCTGCACTACGCCTCTGCACTACGCACTACGCCTCTGCACTACGCCTCTGCACTCTGCACTACGCCTCTGCACTACGCCTCTGCACTGCGCACTACCACTCTGCACTACGCACTACACCTCTGCACTACGCCTCTGCACTACGCACTACCACTCTGCACTACGCCTCTGCACTACGCACTACCACTCTGCACTACGCCTCTGCACTACGCACTACCACTCTGCACTACGCCTCTGCACTACGCACTACCACTCTGCACTACGCCTCTGCACTACGCCTCTGCACTACGCCTCTGCACTCTGCACTACGCCTCTGCACTACACCTCTGCACTATGCACTACCACTCTGCACTACGCACTACCACTCTGCACTACGCACAACCACTCTGCACTACGCCTCTGCACTACCACTCTGCACTACGCACTACCACTACGCACTACGCCTCTGCACTACGCCTCTGCACTACGCACTACCACTCTGCACTACGCCTCTGCACTACGCACTACCACTCTGCACTACGCCTCTGCACTACGCACTACCACTCTGCACTACGCCTCTGCACTACGCCTCTGCACTACGCCTCTGCACTCTGCACTACGCCTCTGCACTACACCTCTGCACTATGCACTACCACTCTGCACTACGCACAACCACTCTGCACTACGCCTCTGCACTACCACTCTGCACTACGCACTACCACTACGCACTACGCCTCTGCACTACGCACTACCACTCTGCACTACGCACTACCACTCTGCACTACGCCTCTGCACTACGCCTCTTCACTACGCACTACCACTCTGCACTACGCCTCTGCACTCTGCACTACGCCTCTGCACTCTGCACTACGCCTCTGCACAACGCACTACGCCTCTGCACTATGCCTCGGCACTACGCCTCTGCACTACGCACTACGCCTCTGCACTACGCACTACGCCTCTGCACTATGCCTCTGCACTACGCCTCTGCACTACGCCTCTGCACTACGCACTACGCCTCTGCACTACGCCTCTGCACTACGCCTCTGCACTACGCCTCTGCACTACGCACTACGCCTCTGCACTACGCCTCTGCACTACGCACTACCACTCTGCACTATGCACTACGCCTCTGCACTATGCCTCTGCACTACGCACTACCACTCTGCACTACCCCTCTGCACTACACCTCTGCACTACGCACTACCACTCTGCACTGCGCACTATTCCTCTGCACTATGCCTCTGCACTACGCACTACCACTCTGCACTACGCACTACGCCTCTGCACTACGCACTACCACTCTGCACTACGCCTCTGCACTACGCACTATGCCTCTGCACTACGCACTACCACTCTGCACTACGCACTACCACTCTGCAGTACGCACTACGCCTCTGCACTACGCACTACGCCTCTGCACTGCGCACTACCACTCTGCACTACGCCTCTGCACTACGCACTACGCCTCTGCACTACGCCTCTGCACTACCACTCTGCACTACGCACTACGCCTCTGCACTACGCACTACGCCTCTGCACTACGCACTACCACTCTGCACTACGCCTCTGCACTACGCACTACCACTCTGCACTACGCCTCTGCACTACGCCTCTGCACTACGCACTACCACTCTGCACTACGCCTCTGCACTACGTGCAAATACAAACACACAGAACAGACCGCCAAATGAATGGACTGCCGTGCGCGAAAGGTAAATGTTAAACGCGCGCATGATACATGCAATGCAATGGTGAACGCACTCGCACCATCTGGATTGCATTACACGGGCACTCTGACAGCTCCTAATTAAGATTAATAAGTCTGCCGTGCGCGAAACCGCCAAAAATATGCCAAATCGGGCACGCGTAAATTACATATAGCCTATCACGTCAACGCTACTAAATAGACAGCACAGCGAAGACGAATCACTAGGCAGATACCATAAAAAACTAAGGAATGTGCCAGCCGGACCCCTTTCTGAATTCTTTTTTTTTTTTAACGCATAAGAGCTCGGAACCTCCGCCCCCCACTTCGTGGAGGCGTAGGCCCGAGCCCTAAAAAGGCTTTGCATGCTGAACTGAGGTGCAGGAATAAAATAAGGCAGGCAAGATCATTGTATCATTTGGCTAAAAAAACATGCAGAGCAACTCTTAAAAGGGCGGCATGGGATGCCCTACATGAGGCCTGTATAAATAAAGATAACACTGGCTTCTGGAAAGCGGTCAACGCCCCCTTTTTTTAATAATAGAGAGACAAACTTCATAGATATGGCCATTACTGGTGACATGTGGGTTGACTTTTTCTCAGGGCTCTACACGGACAAGACCATAGTTGCTAATGTGATAGAGACAGCTGTATGGAGAACAAACAACATTACTGACCATTTCCCCCTAGAAATCCAGATTACCCTCAAGGAAGTAACCAAGGCAATCAATGATAGTGCCTCAAGGAAAGTACCAGGGCCAGATGGCATCCCGGTGGATGCATACAAGTCCAATATAGAGCTATGGCCCTGCTTTTAACTAATGTATTAACTAGTTGTATCCGTCATGGGTTTTTTCCAACTTTGGACGGATGCTATAGTGATACCTATATTCAAGAAAGGGAACAGAAAATAACCTAAATGTTATCACCTGATATCTTTACTAGATGCCTTTATGAAAATAGCGGGCAGGGTTATTTTAAACAAGCTTGAAACCTGGGTCAAAGAGACAGGTGTTTTATCAGTTTTCCAATACGGTTTTCGACCAGGTTTAGGCACTGAACAGGGATTAAATCTGTCCCTGATCATTGACAAATATACTAAAGCTAAGAATGGAACACTTTTTCTCACTTTCGTGGACCTAAGCTCTGCCTTCGATTGTGTCAAACACGTCATGCTGTGGGAAACCCTTAAAGATCTAGCACTGGACCTACCCCTGTTGCTGTTCATAAAACAATTATATGGAGGGGCTGGCGCGAGGGTACGGTATGGGAAACAGGGAGAATGCTCAGCCAAGTTCCCCATAAAAGGTGGGTAAGGCAGGGGTGCATTCTTGCCCCCTTGCTCTTCTCTCTCTATATAAATAGCATGGGACAGTACATGAGTGCGTTCCAACATGATTATCCAATTATCAGGGACTCCCCTGTTCCCATATTATTATACTCTGATGGCGCTGTTATAATGTTACGGACACAGCTGGGCTTGCAAAGGTCGGTTTCAAATGTTGTTACTTACATGACGGAGCGGGGCCTAAAGGTAAATGTCGCAAAAACATTCACCATGAGCTGTGGAACAAGAACGAAGAAGCCATGCAACATTCGCATTGATAATAAAAAAATCTTGAGCGCTTATAGCTACTCCTATTTAGGTATAACCTTTGATAGAAAGGGTTCGTGGAAAGCGGCCATAAACAGCAGGAAGCTGACTCTCTCTTGAGCCATAGGAGCTGTCACAAATGTTTCAAAAAAACTAGGTGGAAGACCTGTCCCTGAGTTGTTGTCAATTTATAAATCTAAATGCACCTCGACAGGGACATATGGGGCTGGCATATGGGGCATTGAACGTGCTGACCAACTACAACGCTGTGAAAACGCTTTTTTGCGTTATTTACTGGCGGTTCCAAGTTCAACTGCTACTTATTGCTGTCATAGAGAACTTGACATTGTACATATTTCTGACACTATAAAGATTATTCCTCTTCTTCTATGCCACAAGGTATGGGTGTCGTTAGAGATGGGCTTCAATAGGGACGTAATTAAAGGTTGCCTTAAGCTGGATGGGGTGCAAGTCTGCCTTGGATCACTTATATAAAAAGCATGACACATGATATAGGCCACCCAGAATATTTTTATAATCTCAGCAGTTTGGAATCTGTTTCTAGAAAATCCCTTAAAACACACCGTCTCAAACACCTACAGGATAAATGCTGGTTTATTGAGAGAGAAAAGAAATTGGTTATGGCAAATCACTTGATATACACTTCCCTAGGCATTCCACCCTACTTAATATTGGTACAGAGTACTTAATACCGTATGCTTCTGGCCCGCTTTCGCAGCGGGTCTTTCTTTAGGATGGTCACATTTCCTGGTGTCAACGATTGGTCAGAACATCACCCTACCAGCCCATGCGATGACATCTCTAAATTGACCACAATGCACTGCACCTTAATCTGTAAATATTATGTTGTTCCGAGGAAACATTTTTTACAACCCATCCTTAGAAGCTGGAATCTAAAACAATGCAGAATAGCCTTTTTAAGAATACAAATGCTGGAAAATGAATGTATTATTGCAGCTACCTCTTCCTTCTTTAAGGCTGTCATAAGGTTCAGGCACTCTATGTGAATTCATTGGGAATGTCTGGTGTTACATCTACCCTTTCTTGTATATATATGGAATTCTGGTATGTATCTATGTTCTTTTAAATGGATTGCACTTTTTAATTATACTGCTGTATGTGGGAAATGGAATTCGTTTTAAATTATTGTTTTTATATTGTGCTTTTATGATTTTATGACATGAAATCGAATAAAGCTGACTTTGATTTGATTTGATTTGATATATCTGTCTATATGTCATTGCATTACTGTTTACATAATAAAATGCCTTAATATCTCACTGCATACATTAGCATTTCACTCCTTGTGTCACTCCCTACATTGGTGTATACCAGTGTTTTGTTTTTCTTCACCACTTTTTATCCATAGTTCTGGATCATCACACCTTACTTTATTTTCATATTCTACTTATTTTCAACATTTTCTATTAGTTTTCTAAAACATCCTGCTCACATTCATCTACCTTACTCACACACACTCCTTCTGTATTAACTTTTTCTGTGTGAAGGTTTAATTCACATACCTGTTAAATGTGATTGTTGGTGAGTATTTTTCTTTCTCAGTATCAGGTTGTCAAACTTGTCTCAAGAAAGCACACAAATACTGAGCAGAATCATGTTAACCCGATCTCATACAAGGCAGCCATTAATGGCCCCCTATTCAACTTTGCTTTCAAGGTTACAGAGGCTGCAAATAAATAGAAACACTGCTTTCATTTTCTTACTAATCATACAGCTCTTGTGAATGGTCACATTTCTTAACCCTTTGTTTGACTCCTCTAAAGCAAGTCCAATTCAGTAGCATTTTTTGGCAAGGTCTGCGGATTTACGAACCGATTCACTGTGCTCAGCGCAGCCCCATGTAACCTGGCAGTGGATCCAGGGATCCAAGCGGCAAACGGAAATATTTTTTTTAACGATTTCTATTCACAGTTACACACCACTTCCTGCGAATCCTTAAATTTAGACCCAAACAATCTTTATTCATCATTTCTTTCATGAACAATGTCTCTTCACATTGACATTCTTAGGGGCATATTATCAAGGGTGGCGATAGGGAATTTTTGCCGCTTTAGCGGCTGTTTTCGGCCGCTAAGCAGCGATAATTCTTATGCCCTATTAGCAAGCTGTCGCTAACAGCAGTTAGCGACAGCTTTTTAGGTGATAGCAAGCGGTTTGGGGCCCGCTTTGCATGTTAGCGATATTTATCGCTAATGACATGCAAAGTGGGCGTACTCAAACTGTTAGCGACTGAAAACAGTTGCTAACATCGCTATCGCCTATTAGTAAGGCATGCGTAGCGATGGCAATATTTGCCTTAAGCGCGAATATCTCCAAATACTAACACCTGCCCAGACCAGTTCTTAGCCATGTTATCCAATGAGGGGTGGATAACATGGCTAAGAGCATTTTGTCGCTAATGCGTGAATATCGCTGTATTCTCAGAGATATTCACGCATTTCGCCGCTATCGCCGGAAAATGTATCGCTTTGGAGATAAACGATGCTAATAGCACGTTATCTCAGCGATAAATTCCGGCGATGCTCAGCGATAAAAAAATCGTTGCTAAGCCTATTTAGCGATAAATATCGCTACTTGTTGGTAATATGCCCCTTTGTTTTTTTGTTCCCTTCCCCCATACTCCTGTAGCTCTGTTTCCATGGTGACCAAAATCGTACCATCTCTGCTAGCAGTAGGTCACAAGTTCACAACAGTCTCTAAAGCAGCATGCTAAATCCTAAACCCAAGACAACAGTTGTGGTTGACTGTAGTTAATTAGAAACATATACCACATAGCCAATCAGACATGAACTTATTTTTATTTATACCACAACCTAGTTTTAAACAGTGCCATAATTACAGCATTCAATCAAATGTGGTATTTTAAATTTTACTTGCTAGGGTCTCATTTAACTGAGTTAATTTGAAAACTGACTCATCCATCTACAACCTTCCCCAACCTTCTCATGCGTGCTGCTACTCCATCTTTCAAAATAGTTAGAGTGTGGATTGTAGGTAATAGCTTTGTGTTCTGGGCTAGAGAGTTTGATGGAAAGAGTGGTATTGACAGGGACCTGAGTTTGCCTAATGTGGATATTAGTTGGTTTGGCCAAAGAGGATTACAGTGGCAGCAATTGCTTTAATTGGTTGAAAGCATTATGGATTTCAAACATCTAGACCTCCTAATTGTGCACTGGGGTGGAAATGTTCTGAGCACACTGACTGAGGTAGGACCTGTGGCATAGCAAAAGCCCATGCATCCCTGTGGTGCGACGGGCCCATGAGCTCCGGGGGCCCCCTTCAGCACAGGCAGGCCCCTGGCCTGAGAGCTTCAGACTGGGTCTGAAGTGTGGGGTGGCCCCTGCATGCACTTTGCAGGGAGACCCCCTCAAGTCTTGTTACGCCACTTGGTAGGACTGGAAATCCTAATGAAGAATACCTTTGAACAATTAATGCAACTCTTCCCGCACACTGGCTTGGTGTTTACTAACATATGCCAGAGGCAGAAATGGAAGTGGTCCTCTGAATTTTGTCCGCAGACAGAGAAAGCCTGGAGACAGGTTAATAAAACTGTTTCAGCATTCCTCAGAGACCATAACATGGGATCTATCTACAATAATAACCTGCACGTCAACATGAATTGAATATACAGGAGAGATGGTTTTCACTTCACGGACAAAGGCAACAGAGTTTTTCTGAGCAACTTGAATCGCCATATCTGGTCGTATATGTAGTCCTCATACACATACAATAACACAACAGCTCATCTAAGAGCTACACTATGTCCCAAACCATTGTTATTTTTAACTGTAAATCCTTTTTTTTTTTTAAATGTATCACATCGCGGATACATCGTGGTTCAGCAAACCAAAAGCACACATTCAATGCAAAAGTGCACATTTAATATTTCTAGTAAAGAGTTCTGAATGGATCTAACAGTGGGTATAACCGTGTTTAAATGGGTATCATTTTAGGTCCATACGTATCTCAATGGATTTCTTAGTGGCTGTAACAGTGTCTGTATGAGTATATCAGCAGGTGCGAGATTCTCTATGTATCTGAGTGGCTATGAAAGTGTCTATATAGATGTAAGTCTGGGTGTGAGAGTGTCTGTATGGGTTTGTGAATGGGTGCTACAGTGTATGTAGGATATGTGTGACACTCTCTGCATGGGTATGTGAGTGGGTGTAAAAATGTCTATATAGGTGTGAGTGAGGGGGAGAGTGGATCTGTATGGTTATGTGAGGGGGTGTAAAAGTCTGTATGGATGTAAGTGTACATGTGAGAGTCTCTATGGATTTTGAACGGGTATGAGAGTGTCTGTATGTGTATGTGAGTGGACGTCAAAGTGTCTATATACATGTAAGTGTTGGTGTAAGAGTCTCTTTATGGGTTTGTGAATGGGTGTAAGAGCCTGTTTGGGTTTGTGAATGGGTGAGATATTGTCTGTATGGGTGTAAGAGAGGATGGAGAGTTTCTGTATGGGTATGACAGTATCTGTATAGGTATGTAAGCAGCTGTGAGAGGAAGAGAGAGTATAACTCTCTCTCTATATATATGTTTATGTATTTTTTTCAGCTGCACTAAATCCGCGGATCCTCCATGGAGTTACACTGGGGACCACGCTGAGCCCCGTGATGGATCCAGGAATCTTGCAATTGGCCCAAAGTTGTTTATTCCCTCACATTTCTGACCCCAGGACACATGGTCGGCCTTCTTTTATAACATGTACAAGGGGTCAGGAAACCTCTCACCTGACCCCATCATTCAGGAAGCAAACACATTTTGAGCCCTGGGAACTATTCTCCCAATAAAGAAAATGGCTGCTGTAACTTTTCTGTGATGGTGCAGCCAGCCAATCAGGACTTTGCTTTGGCGTGTGAATCCGAGGATCTCTCATGGGTGGAAACCTGGAGGATCTGTGTCCCTATGTATACAAATTTGTTTTTAACTCAATATCTCTAAAACTGTGTAATGGATTCACAACAAATTATAAAAAGCGTGAGCTGCAGAACAAAATCTACCTTGCAATTCCATGCAGCAGTTTGTGCTGAAGGTGTGTTCAAAGGTCCTATGGGAATTAACATAGGGAAAATGCACTTTGGGACCCCGCCTTTTTCTTAGCCCCCACTTGATGGTCGACCCCAAAACTTTACATGCACAAGCTGAAGTGAGTGTCGAATTTTGGGGAAAAGTTTGTGAAGATTCGTCAACCGGCAGCAAAGATACATGCAACTGAAAAACAGCTTTTTAATAGAAATGTCCTAACACTATCTACTATCAACAAATATATAATTTGTTCAGCTACATATGTATATACATAGACATATACCTATATAAGTACATATATATATATATATATATATATATATATATATATATATATATATATATATCTATATAGCGAAATCCTGTCGGGATAGCTGCCACGTCTTAACTCACGCGCCGCCGCCAGCAAACAGGACACAGACCCAATATCCGTGCTTCAGTTGTTTATTTTCCCCAAAGTCAAAGACGCGGAGGCGTCTGAGGAAGGCTCACGCTGAAATGCATCACGCTGTATCTGCCAACCAATAAAAGAACCTCGTTACAAGTCCCCGTCTGTGGCTCCTTCCTTTGGCAGTTCTGGAGGGTGTTTTGGAGTTATTCGTGTCAACCAGGGACACGCTAAGGAGCTCACGTTTCGCAAGTTGGCTGCCTGTCATCTGGTGTCTGCGCAAGCAGGTTGTTTCTCGTCAAGGTGTTGGCAACAGGCAGCTCACCGACAGCGAAGCAGGATAAGTTTGGGACGTTGCTCAGAGGCAATCTGTGACTTCACAGATAGAGTTGGTGCACTGTTGCCAGCCCACGACCTGGCGGTCCTGCAAGCTGCAGGTAGAAGCGGTGTGCGGGGACTCGAGAGGTTCTTCAGGTTTACATTGACTGATTTTGTTCGCCCAGCCCTGCACATGCCTCAAACGCAAGGATTTCACCTTGGTTTCCCCTCGTCACACCAACCCAGATTTGAAGCATGCTGGGAGTTGTAGTGTGAGTACGCTGCAACCGACGATCACATGTTTGGGGGAGGCGCATACTCGGCAATTAGGAGTGTTGCAGAGACTTAAGACAGCTGGGCGCACGAACTTTCAGTTGGGCGGAGGCGTCTGAGGAAGGCTCACGCCGAAATGCATCACGCTGTATCTGCCAACCAATAATATAACCTAGTTACAAGTCCCCGTCTGTGGCTCCTTCCTTTGGCAGTTCTGGAGGGTGTTTTGGATATATATATTTATATATATAGTTATAGTTAAAACCTAGTTTCCATAGGAAATCTGCAACATTCTATTTGGAATAACTTTGGCGCCGGTAGACGAATCTTCGCGAATTTCTCTAAGAAGATGGCCTGCTCCGCTCCGCTCCTTCCCTGAAAGTTTAGGGGTGATTCGTGAAGCGAGGGCCAAGAAAAAAGGGGGGTCACAAAACATGTCTTCCCCATGCAATTTCCCATAGGACCTTTAGCCGGGGCTATAGCCCGAACAGCTGAAAGGAATTACACCAAACTTGGCAAAAAGGTAGAGTTGTGTTCGCAGATGGGCCTTTTTGTTAAATGGTGTAAATCCGTTCAGTAGTTCCTGAGAAAATCAAAAGTAAAATCATAAGTATATCTAGAGGTGCATATGGTAAGCTTATTGTAAGCTTACTGTACTCTGTACCTTCCCGAGCACGAGCTGAATGCTAATTGTCTGTCAACTGTCTGTCAACACTCCAAACCAGAAAGTATTGGCAGCCATCTTGTGCCTCGGTAGACTGAGGCACAAGAAAGTAGAAAAAAATGTGTAGAACGCAAAAAGGGGGCAGGGTAGAAACACCCTGACCCCCTGGGCCTGCTCAGGAGGTCCCACAACCCACAAGGACCCCCAAGGCCCCCCTAAATTTTTTTTTAACAAAAACCGCGGGGTATGAGTACCGTACGAGTACCGTACGCGTACCTTTCCGAGTACGAGCTGCATGCTCATTGGCTGTGAACACTCCAAACCAGGAAGTGTTGGCAGACATCTTGTGCTCGGTAGACCGAGGCACAAGAAAGCAGAAAAACAAATGTGTAGAACGCAAAGAGGGGGCAGGGTAGAAACAGCTTGGCCCCCTAGGCCTGCTCATGTGGTTCCACAAGGACCCCCAAGGCCCCCCCAATTTTTATTTTTTTTAAAACCCGGTCTGCTTTTTTTTAAATTACGCCCTAGTGGGACCAAATCCCGGGAGCATAGTGAATAAGAAGTGTGGGAGGGCCCAATCCCCCCCACACTGCCCCGGGGACCACCACCCCCCGGGGCAAAGCAACGCAGCCCCCTGGTGCATACTATAGGTTCCAGGTGGGCTAGTTGGCCCCCATGGACCCACAGTATGCAAGGGGAATTGGTTCCCCTCTGCAAGCGTGCCAGGGGGCTGCGTTGCAGAGAGGTGTAAAAAGGAGGATGGCCTCATTACACCTCTCTGCAATGCAGCCCCCTGGCGCATACTGGAGGTTCCTGGTGGGCTAGTTGGCCCCCATGGACCCCCAGTATGCAAGGGGAATTAGTTCCCCCTCTGCAAACACGCCCTGGGTCTGCTTTGCAGAGAGGTGTTAAATGGGGCGTGGCCTCATTACACCTCTCTGCAATGCAGCTCCCTGTGGCATACTGGAGATTCCTGGTGGGCTAGTTGGCCCCCAGGGACCCCCAGTATGCAATGGGAATTAGTTCCCTCTCTGCAAACGCGCCCGGGGGCTGTGTTGCAAAGAGGTGTAAAAAGGAGCGTGGCTTCATTACACGTCTCTGCAGCGCAGCCTCCTGGCACATACTGGAGGTTCCCGGTGGGCTAGTTGGCCCCCAGGGACCCCCAGTATGCAAGGGGACTTAATACCCCAACTTAGAACACTCTAAAGGGCGCGTTAGCACAGTGGTGAAGGTAGGGGGCGGGGCTTGAGGTGATGTGAGTGCAAACATGCCCTGAGGCGAGTTTTAAGTTGGGGAATTAATTCCTGTTCAATCCAGAGGTCCCCTAGGGGGCAACTTGTCCAACAGGTATCTCCAGTAAGTGCCACGGAGCTGAGTTGCAGAGTGTTGTAGAAAGGGGGCGTGCCCTTTGAACGACTCTCTGCAACACAGCTGCCTGGCGCATACTGGAGGTACCTGGTGGGCTGGTTGGCTCACAGGGGATCTCAGGATTGAAGAGGAATTAATTCCCCAATCTAGTTCACTACTATTCCTGAAAAGTAAATTTAACTGTACTTACCAGTAACTTGAATTTCCTTCTATAGGATATCATTGCCTGCTATATAAAATGTATATAAATTAAAAAAATATTAAATAAAAAAATATATATTACAATTTCAATATTTTTAAAAACATTTTTTTTCAATTTATATTAAAAGTGTGTAATGTAAGTTAAAAAATAAAATATCTAAAAATAAATAGTTCAAAATAATGTAGTCAATCAGTATAAAAAAATATAACAATTAATACATTTAAAAATGATCATTTACAAAACCTTTGAAATTCACTGAGAAAACCATAGGTTTCAGACACGTTATAGTTAAACATTTGCATTTAAAAAACCTTAGAAATTCACTGAAAAAACCATAGGTTTCAGCCATGTTATAGTTAAAAATTAGCATTTAAAAAACTTTAGAAATTCACTGAAAACACCATAGGTTTCACACATGTTATAGTTAGCTGGACATTTCACTTATACAAAACCATTGAAATTCCCCCGTTATAGTTAATTCAGCTAACTATAACTCACGCGCCCGCAATGCTCTGCTTATGACGTCACATATGACATCACTCATGACATGGTCACTGACATCACGGATGACATCACTGATGACATCTCAAATGACATCACCGATGACATCACTGATGACATCATCCTTGTGAAAGAGTGGCAGACCTCCTCTCAGTGTAATATAACTCTTGATACACACATTCAAAAATAGAAACTAAAATTTTCAAAAAAATGGAGATACCAATTCCAGTTAGAACAACCTATTCAGTAATTCCAAAATCTACATACACATCCAGTCATTCACTAACAGTTCTATATAGGTACTCATACATGTACTCACTCATCATATGTACTCATACACCTATAGGTCGATTCCGATCCGGTAAAAAGCGCTCCGAATTGCTGTTCGGAGCGTTTTTCCCCGTACGAATCGCACCTGTAGGCGTCCCCGTACGATTCAGCAAGTACGATCACAAATTAAAGCGTCACTCCGTACGACTCGTAAAAAAGACCGTACAAATCGGAAATCCATACGAATTGCAGTCGGCTGACGCACCACGCAGCGTCCGTACGTAAATAGACCGCGCCTTCCGAACCAGGAAGTACGATCCGTGTTGAACACACTCCGTACGGCTCTTTTGCTACGAGAGCTCTAAACTACCGTAAACCCACACTCCGGCAAAACCGGCACCCGGTACACGACAAGCAGGACATGAACGCCATCGTCCGTCTCATCCCTATCCTGTACGCCCACCACCTCGTACTTAGAAACCGACGACGCGCAGAAGGTGAGTACAACGAACTCCAACATACCTGTACGTGTTGCCACACGGGCACATCTCCATTGCACGACTGTCATGTCTGGGTACGTTGCACCACACACTCCCGCACTTCACCAGTGTAATACGGAGACGTACCGCACCTACGTCATCGACTTCGGGGTACGGTACGTCACCGCACAACACCAGTGTAATACGGAGACGTACCGCACCTACGTCATCGACTTCGGGGTACGGTACGTCACCGCACTCCACCAGTGTTATACGTGCCGCATGTACGTCATCCAGCTCGGGGTACGGTACGTCACCGCACTCCACCAGTGTAATACGGAGACGTACCGCACCTACGTCATCGACTTCGGGGTACGGTATGTCACCGCACTCCACCAGTGTTATACGTGCCGCATGTACGTCATCCAGCTCGGGGTACGGTAGGTCACCGCACAACACCAGTGTAATACGGAGACGTACCGCACCTACGTCATCGACCTCGGGGTATGGTACGTCACCGCACAACACCAGTGTAATACGGAGATGTACCGCACCTACGTCATCTACTTCGGGGTACGGTACGTCACCGCACTCCACCAGTGTTATACGTGCCGCATGTACGTCATCCAGCTCGGGGTACGGTACGTCACCGCACAACACCAGTGTAATACGGAGACGTACCGCACCTACGTCATCGACCTCGGGGTACGGTACGTCACCGCACAACACCAGTGTAATACGGAGACATACCGCACCTACGTTATCGACCTCGGGGTACGGTACGTCACTGCACAACACCAGTGTAATACGGAGACGTACCGCACCTACGTCATCGACCACGGGGTACGGTACGTCACCGCACAACACCAGTGTAATACGGAGACGTACCGCACCTACGTCATCGACCTCGGGGTACGGTACGTCACCGCACAACACCAGTGTAATACGGAGACGTACCGCACCTACGTCATCGACCACGGGGTACGGTACGTCACCGCACAACACCAGTGTAATACGGGGACGTACCGCACCTACGTCATCGACCACGGGGTACGGAACGTCACCGCACATCAGTAGAGCAATACGGTGACATGGCGAACCTACGTCATCGACCACGGGGTATGGTAAGTCACCGCACATCACCAGTGCAATAGACGTATGGGACATACGACTGCTATATCAACGTTTGTCTAACTGGTGTAAAGTAAACACATCCACCACTTCCCACCACTGGCCAGCATCAGACTGCCCACCACTGGCCAGCATCAGAGTGCCCACCACTGCCCAGCATCAGAGTGCCCACCACTGCCCAGCATCAGAGTGCCCACCACTGACCAGCATCAGAGTGCCCACCACTGCCCAGCATCAGAGTGCCCACCACTGCCCAGCATCAGAGTGCCCACCACTGCCCAGCATCAGAGTGCCCACCACTTCCCACCACTGCCCAGCATCAGAGTGCCCACCACTGCCCAGCATCAGAGTGCCCACCACTGCCCAGCATCAGAGTGCCCACCACTTCCCACCACTGCCCAGCATCAGAGTGCCCACCACTGCCCAGCATCAGAGTGCCCACCACTGCCCAGCATCAGAGTGCCCACCACTGCCCAGCATCAGAGTGCCCACCACTGCCCAGCATCAGAGTGCCCACCACTTCCCACCACTGCCTAGCATCAGAGTGCCCACCACTGCCCAGCATCAGAGTGCCCACCACTGCCCAGCATCAGAGTGCCCACCACTTCCCAGCATCAGAGTGCCCACCACTGCCCAGCTCGTACATCAAAAACATACCATTGTCAACCTCATTACCCTCAGGAGATAGACACATTTTAGCAGACCTAAATGTGAACATCACACCAGCTCCCAGGCACCCAGCAGTCACAGACATCATCACACAAACTACAAATCTGAAAAGGAAAAAATTTGCTTTATTCAGCGGAATCACAAAAGAAAAGCAAATGAGAGTCCTCGCTCATTAAAGGCCAATGGCCAGTCCAATAGAGTCTCTGCAACAGTTTGTGCCTCCATGGGTGTCATCTCACCCAAACCTGCCTGCACATGGCGTTTAATCAGCTGTGCTGACTGCGGGGGCACCATCTGTGGAATCCTCCTGTACCGCATGGACAGGAGAGGGAAGGACTGGTGGAGTGGGTGCAGGTGTAGTGGATTCATCCACACTGGTTGGGGCATCGCCGAAAGTAGATTCAAAAACCTGGCTGCACACCTCAGCCAGGGCGGAAAAACTACCACCTGAACCGGGGGACACATTGGGGGTGGAGGTACAGGGCTGTGAGTCTGTCCTACTGGGTGTGTGGATGCGTGTGTGAGGTGTCTCCCCTCTCCCTGTGGGTGTGCCTACTTGCCCTTGAGACTGTGTGCGTGGAGCTTTGAGCTTCTTATGCTGTGTGTGTGCGCTGGGTGTGTCTGACCTGTGGTGTGTGCGTGTATGCTGTGTAGGTATGTGAGAGGCAGAGGTGGATGGCTCTGAAGGAGGGGGGGGACAGATGCTGCTGGGTGTAGAGAGGTGCCGTCAGTGTTGATTCAATGGCAGCCACACTCCGACGCAGATCAGATATGGCTGATGACATGCCCTCCATGAACGACACCACCTGTGTCATCAGTTGTGTATGTCCATGGAGGACAGACAGCATGGATGTCTGACCTACTGCAATCTGCCGGAGTAGGTCCACAGTCTCAGCACTGAGGGCAGCAGGGGACACAGGGGCAGGGGCTGCGGTGCCGGGAACAAAGGAGACACGGGGGCTAGCACGGACCCTAGGCTCACCAAGGACTGGGAGGTTGGAGATGGAACTGGAGGAGGGGAGGGCAGCCAAAGATGAATGAGTGACCATTGCTGCATATTCCACCCCCTCCTGAGAGTCCGTCTCGGATTCGTCGGCATGGTAAGATGTGTCAGTCACATGTCGTCCGGCCTGCAGACTCTCCTCACACTCTGTGCCACTGCCTCCCTCTGACACCTCAAAGCAGGTGGCACTGTCGGTGTGTCCTTCTGCCTGGTCCGCGCCTGTGTCTCCTCCAGATTCAGATGATGATGCTGTGAGCAAGGAGAAGAATGAAAACATATCAGTCACCTGTACACATCAGACATATCAGCTGCAAATCATTTGGCCTCATTACTCAACATGGCATGCATCATGAGTCACATGACACAGAACTCTGCATAATGACAATTCTACTTGTGGACAAATGTCAGAGACACAACGCTCAATGTAAGGTAGGAGACAAGGTATAGGCAAGGAAAATACTTGTATGAGAGACACAATCATGATCCACTGCCTGACAACAGGATAGCTGATGATGCATAACAGTTCATTAGCCAACCCTGCCACCCAAATCAAGACCTGGTCATGTTTGATTCGCTTTGACTCTGTGCCACATTAGAAAAGTCCTGGGCGAACTGCCATGTGATGCCATCCTGGGACCTGAAACAAGTCTTCCATCACCTCACACTGCCATCACCGCTTTGTACATCCAAAGTCACATTGTGTGGCAGACCATCAATACTATGTACAAAGAACATGCAACAGATGTTGAGAATATGCACACACGCACTGCCCAGTGTGAGTATGCAGAAGCCCAAAATATAGCACATGTACATTGTGCACCTGTAGCTAACACAAGATAATTAGAAAGTGTACCATGGATAAAGGCCACTGAGGCTGACTTGTGCATAAAACACTTGTTGAGACTCAAGAACAGTGCCACAATATGAAGAAGGGCAGACATAGTGCACATGTGGTGCTACATTTAAGGTACGAACAGGTGTCACATACCCCCCTACAACATGATGATGTGCAAAGGAAGATGCAATCTGAGACACTGCACCATAGGAGTACATGTCAAAAACAAGCATTAGCCAAAGCAAACCTCTAATGTGGAGTAGGGCAAGGCATGTAAAGAAGCAGCTGCTGACAGAGGGACAATCAAATTCCAATGCATGAACTGCTTGTCTGACCACACCACTCAAACTATGGGAGTGTGACCATGCCTTTGAGCTCTTCAGGTACCATTTCACACACACATGACTACAAACAAACATGTACCTACCCCCTTCGTGCTGCTGTCCCTCCTGCAACTGCCTATGGAGGTCTGGGAACACCACTTCCAGGACCCGGAGCATGTTGGGGGTGAGGTGGCGGCTGCCGCCATGCCGGCGTGGAGCTTCCAGCTTCAGCTGGACTCGGGCGATGCGGCGGCTCCAGCACCGGATGTCCTGCCACCTCTTCTTTTTGTTTCGAAGGCTCCTGCGAGGCCCCCCCCTCTCTCCGGACAGCCCTGGCGATGTCCACCCAGATTTCACCCTTCTCATAGGCAGATACCTGTCACAAATGTAAAGTTACAGAACATCAGTATACCTGGTGCATGTTCCCAAGACACCCATATGTGCACAAAATACATGAGGACAACAGGGCATCGTATGCCACACACATTTGCATCATTGTCCAGGAGTATGTGGCCTGTGTGCAAACACAACTGCTTTGCATGACATTGAAATTCTACAGATGACATGAGGGCTGCAAAACACTCTTTGAGCATGGCACTCACTGAACAATACATGCTATATCTGGGTGCAATGCGGCACGTGACATGCTGTCACACACCACACTACAACAAATAACTCTCTTGTAACAACACTGTGCACCCTGGCACTCACTCACAACAACATTGCATCTATCCACTATTACTACACAGTGGCTATGATGTCACACACACAACAGGTGCACACTCCAAGGTATTGCACACATCACTCACCTGATCCTCTGGTCTCCCATACAGCTTGCTGAAGTTTGGCAGGAGGGCATCCAGCAGGGCCTTGTTCTCACCATCAGTGAATGCAGGTGCCCTCTCCATGTTCAGCTAATCAGGGTCCAGAGGATTCAGAGACAGCAGCTGTGGTTAGCACACCAATGTTGTGCAGGCAAGTGCCCTCCCACAGCCACATGCTGCCTTATATCTG
This sequence comes from Lissotriton helveticus, assembly GCF_964261635.1. Lineage (NCBI taxonomy): Eukaryota > Metazoa > Chordata > Amphibia > Caudata > Salamandridae > Lissotriton > Lissotriton helveticus. The sequence goes on along the minus strand of NC_136067.1, from coordinate 1,069,505,794 downwards.
TGCTGCAGAGGGTCTGTGAGTCCAAGGAGTAGTGTGTGATAGGCCACCATAATTTGCATCCTATGTTCCATCCAATCACATCACACCTAAGCCCATGACACACATATGCATGGTTTGAAAATAGAGCCAGAGCTGAACAACAACTTTCGCAACATTGTATACTTTTTCCTAACTGATTCTTCCAGGACACCTGTAGGAGTTTAAAAAAACTCTGTATCCATGACAACCTGGTTGCATTTTGAACAGTACACTGTTCCCCTAGTTGTTCCCTATGCATTTTTTAAAATTCACACCCAAGTACGGTGACATTGCCATTGCCAATGCTACACATTGAACGGTGTAACGATGCGTACACACGCACGTACCATTGTGGTACGCTTAGGTCGCGTAGAGCCGAAATGCGATAGGGAAACGAGGCCGACACATGCACGTACCATTGGGGTACGCTTAGCTCGCGTAGAGCCCAAATGCGATAGGGAAACGATGCGTACACACGCACGTACCATTGGGGTACGCTTAGCTCGCGTAGAGCCGAAATGCGATAGGGAAACGAGGCCGACACATGCACGTACCATTGGGGTACGCTTAGCTCGCGTAGAGCCGAAATGCGATAGGGAAACGATGCGTACACACGCACATACCATTGGGGTACGCTTAGCTCGCGTAGAGCCGAAATGCGATAGGGAAACGAGGCCGACACATGCACGTACCATTGGGGTACGCTTAGCTCGCGTAGAGCCGAAATGCGATAGGGAAACGATGCGTACACACGCACGTACCATTGGGGTACGCTTAGCTCGCGTAGAGCCGAAATGCGATAGGGAAACGAGGCCGACACATGCACGTACCATTGTGGTACGCTTAGGTCGCGTAGAGCCAAAATGCGATAGGGAAACGAGGCCGACACATGCACGTACCATTGGGGTACGCTTAGCTCGCGTAGAGCCCAAATGCGATAGGGAAACGATGCGTACACACGCACGTACCATTGTGGTACGCTTAGGTCGCGTAGAGCCGAAATGCGGTAGGGAAACGATGGTACACACGCACGTACCATTGGGGTATGCTTAGCTCGCATAGAGCCGAAATGCGATAGGGAAACGATGAGTACACACGCACGTACCATTGGGGTACATTGCGTCAGACATGGTCAAGTGAACGTTGTGTAGGCTGCGTCCCTGTCCACCTTCATGTCACCATTGGGAGAGTTACACCAGGAAATCACACAGCAGGGATGTAGTCTACACTCATGTCAACGATGTGGATGCATACATCAGCATGGCACACATACATCAGTATGTGCCAGGTGTGGCAGACATAGAAGAAGCACAGGGATTGTGACCCTGTGCCTCAGTTGATGTGTGAATAGCTTGCACAACATGTCATCAATCATGATGCACATGTGCATCACATGCATTCAACAATTTCAACCCGATTAACGTCAGCAACATGTAGCGAGGCACATGAACACTCGAATGGCCCACAATTCAGTACAGGGAACTGGCACATGATGACAGGAACATGCCCACTGTCACAGAGGTGTCATAGCCGCACAGCATGACCCTGTGTGACCACGTCATGTGTGTGCCATATGCTACATTGTGCATGCTGTTAGCATATGCCATGAACAGGTCAGTAACGTATTACTCACCTCAGAATATCCCCACATGTCATCCTGGACACTTGTGTGTTGGTGTGTAAATCCTCTGGCTCTGCAAGTATCCTTGGCGTTGTGTGTGCCCTGATGACGTTATCTGAGTAGTCATATTTCACCTCTGCGTGCACACGTCAGGTCCTCTGTTTGTTTCTCAACACCAGCGCAGGTCCGGTCTAAGTTAAAGCTTACACATTTTGTACCCTAAATCATTGTACTAGCACTTCTGAGCATTTACCTTTTATTGTCATACTCAAGACCGTGCCAATAGGGATGTCACTTACAAAGCCTGTGAGGAATGAAAAAGCCTCATGTTGGTGAGTGACCCTCACCGTCTGTGTCTCCACGGTTTTCACGTCAGGCACAACAACAAGAGCTGCTCCAATTGCGGGGACCAGACATATGAATCCAGGTGTGATTTGTCCCACAAGCCACTCAGACTCCAGCAGTTGGCACAGCACCACAATAGCTCATGGTTGGGATGTAGGACGAGTGCATGTGTGTGGGTGTGGAGACATGTGAGCCCCTTATTAGTACATCATTCCCCAGGCCAAACTCGTCAGGTAAACAAAAGAAGTCAGAGATGTGTAATTGCATTAACAAATAACCACGATGCAAGTGCAATGCTGCATGGGATTAGGGTGACAGCGACCACACGGCTCCATCAGAATTGCAGCCGTCGTAGCCAGCACCACGACCTACGGTCCCAGCCCTGCATGTGACACAGGAGGAGTAAGTGCACTTCCTCATGTCCATGATGTCCCTCACCCCGCCCACTGACTCAGCGTCAGCTTCTGGCCCACCGTACCCGTCTGGGGGCAGTAGCGCCTCTGTTGATATGCCCCTGACGCCATCACTCGCTGAGTGACGGACGCAGGCGGTGCATACGTCCCAGAACCGCTGTGACAGACATGATCGGAATGTTCATCCTGGTCCCCGCTGGTTCAACTCACAACCTCACTGCCAGATCTCCCCCAGGTGTCAGCCGTGGCGCCATTCTGGGGTGGTGCTGGCCCCGATACCACACACTGTACGGCTCCGCTGTGGTAACTGTGTGGCAGAACACCGCTCTTAATGCTGCATGGGAATGTAAACATCAATGAGCTGGCCACACCTCATTACAATTGGAGCTAATGAGTATTGGGAGGGTCATGAAGACCCACTGGCACGTGAGTGTCAGTCCCAAGACCACAGGACAGGTGGACTGGGGGATGCGAGTGTTGTGGACACCTAGACAGACACTGGTGATGTCTCAACTCAAAAGATGTATTTGGATGATTGGGCAACGTACAGTGTAGTGTTTATGTGGGCGGTTGGAACCATGGCCCTTCATCTCCCTGTTGCTGCGGTGAGGACCAACTTGTCACTCAGGTCCTTCAACTACACTAACGCTACGCTGAGCCTCTGCAGGCCTATCTTGATGAAAGTACTGTATGTATATTGGCAAGCATGTACAGCCACGCAGCATGTTTGTCTGTAGATAGGCACGTTGTCAGACCCCCACTGCCCTACCCGGACTGACCATGTTCCCTGTCCTACCACCCCATCCCAGGAAGCATCTGCATCCAGGCCTCAAAACCACAGAACACATTCCCGTTAGCTACGCTGTAGAGGGTATCCAAGAGGTACAGGCACTACGCAAAGATGTCATCATCCTCCCTGACTCTGGGAGTGATGTTTAGCTACTTGACATTCATATTTGCCTGCTACCCACACTCTCTGTGGGATATGTTTGTGTAACAGCTGCCAGTGTATGCGTTGTAGGTACGGGCAAAACATGGCCACGCCCCTGTCCGATGCCAATCTACAACACTGGTTTTGTTCCGGTGTGGCCTGGATAGCCACCACTCACTGGTCAGATCGATGGCACCCAGGGAGGCTAATTAGTCCTACGCTATGTATGTATTGAAATGTGACACTTTGCTACTGCCTACTGTTCCTTACAGATATTGGTTTACAAAAGGTAAGTAACTAGTCCTTGAAAGTTCTGTGCATCTGCTGTAGGAGCATCTATGTTGTGTCCTTGCTGTGATGGCAGGGTGACTAATGTACACACACCATGCCACGTGTGTTAATGACCCGTTCACATGTGTTATGGCATCACAGACCATCAGTGACAAATGTAATTATCATGCTGTATGATGATGGTCATGTAATTGTAACTGAAAGTACACACCGCAACATGACTACAAAACCAGTGAAATTCGGCCGTTACAGTTAGTTCAGCCAATGATAACTCGCACCCCTGCAATGCACTGCTGATGACGTCACATATTACATCACTCATGACATGGTCAGTGACATCAGAGAAGGAAGATGATGCTTCTGTTTGGTATTTCTGCTGGTAAATTTGAAGAAACAAAAGTTCCCAACTACAGAAATATAATGCAAGAAACATTTCCCATACTGTACACTTGTGAAAAATTGCAAAAGATTTTTCCAAAACCACCAGTCATTGCATACTGTTGAGCTTCTAATAAACAATCTCTTATTGGGAGAGCTTAACTCATGCACATTGTAATAAATGCAGGGGTTCATTGCTGTGACTCTAAAAGGTCCATCACATGTGAATACCTTTTACAAACATCATCAGTAACTAGTTCTGTAACGAGAAGGACACTATCAAATAAGATAGCATTATACATGTCGTTCAACGTGCATTATTTATGTAATTCAGTGCCAATGCCAAAGCTATAAAAAACAATATGTAGGCCAGTGAATGAACTCCATACATGATTCAGGAACAACAAATCTGCAATAATTAAAAACAAACTTGACCAGCCTGTAGCCAATCATTTTAACCTTGTGGATCATTTACTATCAGATTTGAAGATTTTCCCAGTGGAACATGTCTTAAAGGAAGAATTACTGGACTCCAGAGAAAACATCTGGAAGTGCCGTTCAAAATCACTGCACCCAGATAGACGGAACATTACTGACAATACCACCAGATTACTTCATATCTAAGAGCTCTCAGGTCTGCATTGATTCCACATTCCAAATGGGAATCTTCACTCATGATACTTTGTGAGAATTCAGCTGTGTCCTCTGTGCAGCCACTGAGCACACCATCTCGTACTACCTGAGGAAGGCAGAAGCTGAAACGTTGTAGTGGAAATATATTTTTGTTCTTTGGTGAATCCATCTGTTTGAGTCACTTCTTTCTTGGATATTTTATTTCTTTGTAACTCATTTTATCCTTTGAGATCCCGATTTTGGCTCTGGCTGGCTTTTGTTTACTTGTGATTCTTCATATTCGTGTATGTATATACATATATGTGTATGGCGGTGGCGGTCCCCAGGGTTGGGTATATATATATTGGAACATGAAGATGCACTCGGTCAGATATCGCCTATGGTGGCAGCTGCCAGATCTGAGCTTGATGTATATCAATCAGTCCGCACACCATTCCGGCCCAAATCAGTCTTCATGCCATTATTACCAAAAGATGGTCTCGACATTTCCGCGGACAACGTCATTAAAGATTTAAAGAACTTGTCACTACAAAGCACCAAAGAGTTTATCACGACAAATCACAAACAAAGACTTGAGTACAACAACCTAATCAAGAAAATCCAAGCAAGACCAGACATCGTTGTGAGATGGTCGGACAAGGGAGAGAACATAGTCCTGTGGCCTCTAACTATGTATAATGAGGAAACACTACGTCCATTGCAGGACCATGAGTGCTACAACCGGATCAGTCCAACCAATATTGTGGGTATCAAAGAAAAATACCACAATGAACTATACAGATGGAGAGGAAGAGGGCTCATAAGTAAGCCTGAATTTAACTTTCTAAAAAATGACTACCCCATAACACCTCAATTGTACCTAATACCAAAGGTGCACAAGAACGCACAACAGCCCCCGGGTAGACCAATCGTCTCTGCCATAGGAAGCCTTTTTGAAAATACGAGTATATTCATTGACTTTTTCTTACAACCATATGTTCGTGATTTACCTGCGTTCATCAAAGTCACAGGAGACTTTCTTACTAAAATATATGACTGTGATTGGAATGATAATTATGTGTTTATGACCCTTGATGTTCAAAAATTGTACACCAGCATCAGACACACCGATGGTCTGAGGGTCCTGCAATACTACCTAGGCAAGAGGCCAATAACACTACACCAACACACATGCATACTTCTAGAGATGGCAGAATGGTGTCTTTCAAACAATAACTTCATTTTTGATAGACTGCATTACAAGCAGATACAGGGTTCTGCCATGGGTACTTGCTTCTCTCCCAGCTATGCTAATTTGCATATGGGTTGGTGGGAGGAGCAAGTACTCTTGGTTACACAACAACAGGCGATGACAGAAAATCTGGTGATATACAAAAGATTCATAGATGATATCTTTATTCTATGGCGAGGCTCATGTGAAAGTGCTACGAAGTTTGCATCTGAAATTAATAACAACAGTTTAAACCTCGCATTCACTTGCACAACAAGCACAACAGCCATCCAGTTCTTAGATTTAGAACTTTTTGTGGCCAACAACAGAATACAAACCCGCACATATAGAAAACCTACAGCTGGTAACGCAATTTTGCACGCCCAGAGCTTCCACCCAACAAAACTGAAGGAATCTATACCTTATGCAGAATGCCTTAGGATGACACGTAACTGCAGCAGGGAGGTGGACCTCAAGGATTCAAAAGAGGAACTGTTCATGAGACTCAGAAATAGGGGATACAGTAACCAAATACTGGCTAATGCAGAGAAGAAGAGTGCCAACAGGAGCTTAAATGATCTCCGATTTCCAACAAAGAACAACTCCGTATAAACCAGTAAAAAAGTCACAAATAACACTCCCAGACTCATTACAGTCTACAACACATATCACACCGACCTCCGTAAGAATCTTAACAGGCACTGGCCGTTAGTACAGAACGACCCAAGTTTGGGTCCTTCATGTGACAAATATCCACCTCTCACATTTAGGAAAGCAAAATCTATGAGAAACGAACTAGTGTGCAACGCCCCCACAAACATTAAAGGCTCCACGTGGCTTCCATCCCAGAAGGGGTTCCGGAGGTTTTTTAAGTGCAAAGCCTGTAGACACGGAACTAACACCACCTCGGTCAATCTTCCATTTAGACACACTCCCTACACCATCAGAGGGAGCTACACATGTAAAAAGGACTTTGCGGTCTACATACTCGAATGCACATGTGGCAAGAGATACGTAGGCAGCACTATACGTCAGGCACACGTAAGAATACTTCAACACCTTAGGGCAATTGCAAATGACGACCAGGCATACCCTGTGGCGAGACACATCAATACACATCACGCAGGCAATGCACAATACCTAGCCTTTTTTGTAATTGACAGCATACCCAAAAATCTCAGAGGTGGCAACAGAAAATTGGCATTGAGAAGACTTGAGTCAAGATATATAATCCTTCTAGACTCAAAAATCCCCAATGGGATGAACGCGGATGAGGCTTTAAATGTGCACCTCTAGTCCTCAGCCGCTTGGCCTGCAAACTTTAACCCCTCTGTACCATCTATATATCACCTACTCTAATTTTCAAGAATTTTAATTGACACAGTTCACAATTTTCTTTTTAAACAACACCCGTAACACTTTTCGTTCACTCCTTTACAATTGTATCAAACATGGTCACTACGATCAATTTAGTTTGTGCGCCCCTAACCAAATACACAAGCCTCCGGCACATACATCATAGTTAGTTCCACCCACTTGGGTTTGATTGAGTAACCGTCCACCTGTAACACAGCGGGTACATTCAATGAAGGAAGATTTGCAAATTTCTTAAAAATAGACAGTACAGCACTGGCTAGTAATGTACTGACACAACTAAGGGAGTTTTAACTAACTAGCGAGGCACATTTCTGACTTACACACGGAGATGCAATCTAACACTATTTACAATTCAATTCGCACATACGGAAAACAGTAGCCAATAACCCGTTGATTATTGGAACGCTAACAAAATATCATGTGTGGAGAGTGGTGCACAGTCAAAATATCGACTTCAAAATATCGACTGGACACAATATCGAATTTTAAATATCGAATGGACAAAATACCGACTGGACAGAATATAGACATCAAAAATATCGTTATTAAGGTAAGTAATGTAATATCGATTGTTAAAAATATAGACATTTAAAATATCGAAGTATATAATATAGTTTAATAAAATTATCGAATTTTTGATAATATTGAATTTTTTATAGTGATATTTATATTGTTATGTGTGTTAAAAGTGTGTATTTATGTTATAAATATTTTAATTAATGACATTTTTATCTTTTAATTTTTGCGTAATTTAATTCTGTAGCGGGTTGTGGGTTTATAGGGGAATAGGGTGGGAAGTAATTTAATTATAAGTAATTAAATATGTACATTTATTTATTGTTATTCATTTTTAATTATTTGTTAATTAATTTATATTTGGTAATTAATTAACTTTTAATTGGCAATTAATTTAAATTAATTGATTAATTGCTAATTATGTTAATTTTACTAATTTATTTTCTGTGGCGGGTTGTGGGTTTATAGGGGAATAGGGTGGGAAGTAATTTAATTATAATGAATTAAATATGTAAATGTATTTATTGTTAATCATTTTTAAATATTTGTTAATTAATTTATATTTGGTAAATAATTAACTTTTAATTTGCAATTAATTTTAATTAATTGATTAATTGCTAATTATGTTAATTTTACTAATTTATTTTCTGTAGCGGGTTGTGGGTTTATAGGGGACTTGGGTGGCAAGTAATTTATTCATAATTAATTAAATATGCTAACATATTTATTGGTATTGTTTTAGAATTAATAGTTAATGATTTTTTATGGGTAAATAATTAAATTAGATTTCATAATAAATGTTATTTAATTGATTATTTGCTAATTATGTTAATTTAATAATATTTTTTCTGTAGTGGGTTGTGGGTTTATAGGGGAAAAGGATGGGAAGTAATTTATTTATAATTAATTAAATAAAACAACTTTTTTTAATTGTATTTAATTAGAATTTATTGTAAATTAATTTTTAAATGTGAAATTATTAATTGTTAATTTGTAATTAATTTGTATTAATAGTTAAATAATTGTAATAAATAATTTTAATTTTTAATTTTAATTGATTATTTATTATATTATATTAAAATCGTAATTACTTTTAATTAATTTTTGATAGATATTAATTTATATTTATTGAAAAAATACATGAAGTATTTAATTTCCCTACTGTTGCACCTACAGGAGTGGGAATAGTAATTTTTACCCCTACGCTATCCAACGCTTTCCCTACTGTTGCTCCCACTGGAGTGGGAATAGTAATTTTTACCTCTATGCTATCCAACGCTTTCCCTACTGTTGCACTCTTTGGAGTGGGAATAGTAATTTTAACCCCTACGCTATCCAACGCTTTCCCTACTGTTGCACCCACTGGAGTGGGAATAGTAATTGTTACCTCTACGCTATCCAACGCTTTCCCTACTGTTGCACTCTTTGGAGTGGGAATAGTATTTCAAACCCCTACGCTATCCAATGCTTTCCCTACTGTTGCACTCTTTGGAGTGGGAATAGTAATTTTTACCCCTACGCTATCCAACGCTTTCCCTACTGTTGCACTCTTTGAAGTGGGAATAGTAATTTTTACCCCTACGCTATCCAATGCTTTCCCTACTGTTGCACTCTTTGGAGTGGGAATAGTAATGTTTACCTCTACGCTATCCAACGCTTTCCCTACTGTTGCACTCTTTGGAGTGGGAATAGTAATTTTTACCCCTATGCTATCCAATGCTTTCCCTACTGTTGCACTCTTTGGAGTGGGAATAGTAATTTTTACCCCTACGCTATCCAATGCTTTCCCTACTGTTGCACTCTTTGGAGTGGGAATAGTAATTTTTACCCCTACGCTATCCAACGCTTTCCCTACTGTTGCACCCACTGGAGTGGGAATAGTATTTTTTACCCCTACGCTATCCAACACTTTCCCTACTGTTGCACCCACTGGAGTGGGAATAGTAATTTTAACCCCTACGCTATCCAACGCTTTCCCTACTGTTGTACTATTTGGAGTGGGAATAGTAATTTTTACCCCTACGTTATCCAACGTTTTCCCTACTGTTGCACCCACTGGAGTGAGAATGGGAATTTTTACCTCTACGCTATCCAACGCTTTCTCTACTGTTGCACTCTTTGGAGTGGGAATAGTAATTTAAACCCCTACGCTATCCAACGCTTTCCCTACTGTTGGACTCTTTGGAGTGGGAGTAGTAATTTTCACCCCTACGCTATCCAACGCTTTCCCTACTGTTGTACCCACTGGAGTGGGAATAGTATTTTTTACCCCTACGCTATCCAACACTTTCCTTACTGTTGCACCCACTGGAGTGGGAATAGTCATTTTTACCCCTACGCTATCCAACACTTTCCCTACTGTTGCATCCACTGGAGTGGGAATAGTAATTTTTACACCTACGCTATCCAACACTTTCCCTACAGTTGCACTCTGTGGATTGGGAATAGTATTTTTTACACTTGTGCTATTGTACGGTAATAATATAGGATATTATTTAATTATATTATGTAAATATATATATATGTTTTACCAAATATGGTTGTAGTTTTTTATTTTTATAACTTTTAATAATTATTTAATTAATATAAGTTAATTTAAGTATTTTTAAGTATATTTTAGTAATTAATTATTAATTTTAATTTAATTTAACACTATTTTTAATAAAGTCGATATTTTTTACAACTATATTTTTGTAAACGATATTTTGTACTCAATATTTTTGTACTTACCTGTTTGTAGATACAAACTCGATATTTTGTCTGTCGATATTTTTTCCTCGATATTTTTGCAAGTCAATATTCTGTCAGTCGATATTATTTCAGTGATCCGTGGAGAGTAGATCGTATTGTGACATGGGCAACACTTTTTTTCCCTTGTTTTGACACCACCGAAAGCTCTATAATTTATAAACACAATGATTCACGTAAAGTAACACTATTAATTTGTATTGTTTAGTTGTGATTTAACAATTGCCGATACTTGGGTGGTTCTATCTTTTGTTTATTTCTCCTCTTTTGATCTTAATCCATTATATTAGGAAAGTTGGCATAATGAGATAACTCTTCTATGTTGTTTAATGTGGTGTAATTATTGAATTTGGGGAATGGTGCACAGCAGTGATTCTAGTGTGGACTTTATTCAGTTGTGGGTGCCCCGTAGGTGGCGGCCAACGTCCCTGGGCGCCTGCAAACAATAGTGAACTGTGTCTTTAGTGGACCACTGAAGACATCCCTATGGGCACTCCTTGTTCTCCTCTTTTGTCAAAGAAGATTCCGTACAATAGTTCCTTATGTAATTTCGTATTTTTATTTTCAGTACACTTTTCTTATTCCATTTTAACTGTTTGAAAATATTTCCTCATATTTCCATCAGCGACACAATTACTTTTCAAATCCAATGCATTTCGGGCGTGTCATTTCCGCCCTTCATCAGGGAATCATATGTGTCGCCTATGGGATGTTCAAGAATGCTGAAAACGCTGTCAGCGCCGGCGACGGCCGGGTATGGGCCCGACGCTCCAGCGCCATCCATTTTCAGGGCTAGTTGGTTCGGCAGGTGAGTTGTTACACACTCCTTAGCGGATTCCGACTTCCATGGCCAACAGCAGGACGGTGGCCATGGAAGTCGGAATCCGCTAAGGCGTGTGTAACAACTCACCTGCCGAATCAACTAGCACTGAAAATGGATGGCGCTGGAGCGTCGGGCCCATACCCGGCCGTCGCCGGCGCTGACAGCGTTTAATGTGGTGTAACACGGTTGCCATGACAACCAGCCAGTTTCAACTTGTCAACCTTGCAAGTATATAGTTGACAGCATTGTGAGACCAGATGTAGTGAGCAAGGCGTTGAATACAGTCGAAACGTGCCTGGGTCGTTTTAATCGGAATAAAGGAATCTTACTTTGAAGCTTATTCCCGGAGTCAGCTCCTTCTTTTTAACAAGAGTTTGGACTGGTATTGGATATTTATATTTATATATATCCTATTGGCCATCAGCGGGTAATTAAAGTTAGGACCATGTTCCCATAGGAAAAACGTTTTTTGACTTGCCTATATCTTTGGCATCATTTGATGAATCTTCACGAAATGTTCCCAAAAAAGTGCCTCAGTGATTCTTGTTGTGCATGGAAAGTTGCAGGGTGAACATCAAGCGGGTGCTGAGTAAAAGATGGGGTAAAAAAATGTATGTTTCCCATGTTAATTCCCATTGGCCCAGAAAGCCACTTTATTGTAAATTGGCATACATTTGTTCAGTAGTTTTGGAACTATTAAGGAAATCTTAATTTGCGAATCTAGGGACATGGATCCTTCAAAGATCTGACAGTCCATGTGCTCAAATCTGATTGGCTGCCAACGCTTCAAACCAGGAAGTATTGGTAGCCATCTTGGTATGTGGGTTGAGCCGAGTCCCAAAATAAAACGTAAAACAAAAGAGAAGTGGGCAGGGTAAGAATACCCGACACCTTAAACCTCTGCGGGGGGAACCTACCCGTCCAAAAAAGAATTATTTAAAAAACTATTTTGCTGGCTTCGCATTGGATCTGCGCCAAAATCGTTTTTAAAAAACATGAAGCGTGGACGTTTAAAAAAAAAAGGAGGTGGTGCTCGGACCCCTCCTCCTGGGGATTATTAATGCCCCATGGTCCACCACCTCCCCGGGAGTGGGGGCCCTCGGACCCCCTCCACAGTCCCAGAGGCGCCACCTCACCAGGGCTTTATTTTGATTGAATGAGGGGGCGCATGGACCCCCTCAGGCCTGGGGACCGCCCCCTCCCCCAGGGTTTTTTCTTTTAATGCCGGGGCTGTGCAGGTGCCCCCGAGCTCTGGAGGACACCACCACTTCGGGCTTTAATTTCAATGAATACAAGGGGGCTACTTGAAAATCTCCCCGCAGCCGCATGGACTTCCAACTTGCTGGGAATTTTAAAAGGTGGATGCGGGTGCACTCGCTTGGCTTGCCCATGCCAGGGGAATACCACCTCCCTGGGGCAAAATACTACCTTGTGCCATACATTGCCCTGTGAAACCACCACACTCAGGGTCGGATCCTGCTATGGCCCGGGGTGCCCACCCCCGGGACATAGATGTTTGTTGTGGGCAAGCATTAAAGATGCTCTTGCTGGGGGCGTGGTCAAGATGGCGGAAAACTAGGACGTGTCCTCCTGAGCTCCTGCTCGCCGTCCGCCAATATAGCTTCAACAAGCACATCCCGGAGCCCAGAATGTCCCAGAGGCTTGCAGAACGTGTCTAGACCCCGCCGGTGCCAAATTGCGGTGGCGAGCTGACCCTGGAGGTGTGTGCTGGCGCCGAATGGTGGGAGGCCTGCGGCCCTGGTGACACGTCGCAGCCGCAGCCTTGATTGAGGGGTGGCCCCGCTGGAGGCTGTCTAGGCTAGCATCATCGGCGGAGGCCTGCGAGGCATGTCTGGGTGGGCCTACACGACGCAGGCAGCCAGCGGCAGGGAGAAGCACTGGGTGGAGCCCCGGACCCAGAACTGGGGGCAACAGTGGAGAATGGCATGGTGAGGTGGGACGAGACTGCCGGAATCGTGGTGCGGCGCTGGTGATGCCCTTACCTCTGATGGTAGATGCGAGCTCCGAGGAAGAGTTGGCTGCAACCCGCCGCCCTTGAACCCCGTTTGCTGGACCGAAGGAAAAGCTCCCAGGCCGGGGTCTAGCGGTGGATAATGGAGACCATTATCCACCGCCAGACCCCGGCCTGGGAGCTTTTTCTTCATTCCTAAGTACCACCCGCAGAAGCTATACTCCACTGCTTGGTGGCGTGACGTCCAGCGAGTACATATGCTGACATCGATCCCCTGTTATCCCGGATTTTTTCAAACTCGATTCTCTGATATTCGTCGCGCCCCTTCAGCCCTGATGAGTCACAGGTTGTATCCTGTTGATGAAACACTTGTCGGCTGGCGTATGTCAAAATAAGACAAAGAAATAAAGACCAACACTGAACTTATCAACTGACCATTCTGAACTCATTAACGTTATTTGATGCTTCTCTTTGTCTATAACCATCGTATCACATGATACGGCTCTACCATACGTGTGCACAGTACCTGTGTGTAGTGCAACGGGGGTAGATGGAACACTGCTGCGGCGGTGGAACTCAACGTGGCCCCCGTGTTCCTTATCCCACTGGACCCTGTGTGACTGGTGAGACGGCGGCCGCCATTTTGAGGCGAGCGGACTAGCGCCTTAGGCCCACGGAGGTGAGCGCAGGGAGAGTAGCCGGGACTAGCAGCGGTGGTCTACATTGGGTCATTGCAGGCTGGGCCTCCTGCTTCTGTAGCTTGGTTGGAGTGCAGACTACAACTGACGGGAGAGTGTGACGCCTGCGTTGTGTCCTGTTGCAGGTCGGCCGCACTGGGCTGCTCTGATCAGGAGCTCTGAGAGCTTCGCTGGCCATATTTGCCACTGGGCCCCCCTGTGGCTTGGGGCAGCGAGGGCATGCGGCAGACATCAGCGGCTGTCGGCGCTTGGGCGCGGAGCATGCTAGGCGGCGTACCCCCCAAATGGCCTCCTGTTAGATAACCTGGTGCTGCGCCACCCTTGTGGAGTGTACAACACGACATATTGGCAGGTCCAGTGGCGGGACGGAGACTTTCACGCATTGGCACAACGTGGAGTGCAGTTCGGTGATTCCCGCACGCTGCTACGCTGCTGAGCATGTCCTCATGTAGGTCACAGAAAACAAAAACTCCAACAGAGTTTTTTGGCAGAGCACTCCCTGGTGCGATGGTGACCGCGCCTAAGATGGAATCCCTGCAGCCCACCCCGGAAGCAGGCAGCGAACCCATCACTAAAGACTTTCTGGATTCCCTCTTCAACACTCTCCGGGCAGATATCCAGGCTGTCAAAACGGAATTAACGGCTGAGCTCAAAGAAATGCGCAGAGATGTTGATAGCGTGGGGGAAAGGGTGGCCATGCTGGAGGAACGGTGCGGTGTGACCACAACTGATGTCAACATTTTGCAACAAGAGATACTCCGCCTCCAGGATCAACATCTGGACACTCAAGTACACCTGGAGGACCTGGAGAACAGGTCTCGGAGACATAACATTAGAATACGTGGAGTTAAACCCACGGAGGACGATGCGGACCTCTTTGCGTTCACGGAGGGCCTCTTTTGCCACATCCTAGCAGCCCCAGACGACATGGCTATCGTGCTAGACAGGGCGCACCGAGTGGGCCCCCCATGTGGGCCTAATGCCCACCTGGCAGACATTTTGGTAGGCCTTCAAGATTTTAAGATCAAAGAGACAATTCTCACCAAAGTGAGGTCGCTTCATCCCATCTCCTACAAGGGGCACAACCCAGTTCTCTATCAAGACCTTGCTCTGATTACTTTGCAGCGCCGGCGACAATTCCGCCCCGTGACGGAACATCTGAGACAGCAGGGTATCCAATATTGCTTGGGCCACCCGTTTCGGGTTATATTTCGTCTTAATAGCAAGCTGCACCAGATGCACTCCCTTGTTGACTCCTGTCACCTTCTGGGACTGGCACATCCGGGTGAAGAAGACAACAATCAGAGCTGTGCGTCGGGCCTGAGGTCACACCTTCGTGGTGGCAGCATCAGCGATGCCGCAGACGGTTTCGGAAGACAGACAAAGTGGACATTGACAAGAATCAACGGGACGCTCTGGCTCTAGCCTCGGAGGCCCTGGCGGGGGAGAACCATATAGCTGATGGTTAGCAGGTCCCCTGGTGGAATCGGCTCAGGCCTTTTAGGCAGTGGTGGACGGTTGGAGGAGCCGTGACCCCCTCTATTGGTCACAATTCATGCCCACAACGACGACCTCCAGGTTGGCCCAGCATGGAGGACAATGTTCTTGGATGTACTCATTTCCCCTGTTTTCCCCTCCCCTGTTGTTGTTGGTACTCTTACTGAGTCTATGCTTTTTGGGGGGTTTTGTTTAGGGTGTGGGTTCCCTCGTCCACCTTTTTCTTTAGGTTCTGGCCCTGTCCTTTCTAGGTATCGAAGTACAGTAGTTGCTCAGCTGATGCTCGCCCCCTTTATTAAGATGTACTCTCCTTAGCGTTCCCCCCATTACACCACTTCGGGATGACACGAGCTCCCTTACTATCCTTACTCTTAATATTCGGGCCCTAAATAACCCGATTAATCGACGGTCGGTCCTTATCTACCTTGAGAGTACCAAAGCTGACATATGCCTGCTCCAAGAGACGCACTCCCTTTTTAAAGATCATCATAGGCTGAAATCCCGAGCTTTCCCGATACAATTGTTCTCATCTAACACCTCCAAAACCGCAGGGGTGACCATATTGGTTTCCTGCCTCTTCCAGGGCAGGGTTCTTCAGAAAGAACCCGAGATAAAGGGCCGTCTGCTTACATATCAATTCTCCCTGGGCGGGATGACATTTGTGGTGGAGTCCTTTAATGCACCTAATGATGGGCAGCTTAAGTTCCTCATACAGGCTCTCAATGAGGCAGCTGCCACGCCAGACCGTCACTTGTTCCTGGGGGGAGACCTTAACATTGTCTTTGATAATACCTTAGATCGATCCTGTCAAAGAACTCACCAGGCAGGGGTACTCACTGCTCAGGGGCAGACTCACCTTCGAGAGTTAGGGTTGATTGACCTTTGGTGCCACCTCCAACCCCACACCCGTAGCTATACATACTACTCCGGGGCACACAAGACGTATGCGGGACTAGACTATTTCCTCTGTTCTTCCTCACTTAGGGCCTATGTCTCCAGCACTTAGATCCTCACAGCTTCTCTCTCGGATCATTCTCCGGTCCTAACCTCTTTCTCGCTCCCGACTCTGACCCGGCCCCAGCGACACTGGCGCTTGCGAGATACATTGCTACAAGGCGTCCCGGTGGTGGAACAAGTCCAAAAGGCTATCACAGACTTTTTAGAGCACAACGCCAACACTGACACTACACCAGCTACGCAATGGGAAGCTCTGAAAACAGTTCTGAGAGGCGTATTTATAGCCATATCGGCTGCAGATAATGCGTAGAGGGAACAAAGCGCGCTGAACTCACGAAAAGAGTTTCTGAATTGGAGGAGATGCGCCAGCGCACAGGGGCCTCACACGCCTGACATCAGCTGTGCACAGAACGTGAACAGCTGGCGGCTATGGACCAGGACAGGGCTGGATACGCTGCCCTTAGACTTCGCCATTCATACTATGTAGGGGGGGATAGATGTGGTCGTCTCTTAGCAAATAAACTGAGGGAGGTTAGGCAGAGACAGAGGATTCAAGCGATCCAGACTCCGGGGGGAGAGTTGACAACTGAGGATGCTACCATAGCGGAGACGTTCCGGGGTTACTACGCCGGCCTCTATGCTGGGGACCCCTTAGATAACCAAGATAGCGCCGAATACATAGCTCAGGCCTGCCTGCCCTCCCTGACGCAGTCCCAGGCTGAGTATTTGGAACGAGGGATTCAGAAGGAGGAATTTGTCTCCGCGATCTCTAGGCTAAAACTGGGCAAATCACCGGGCCCGGATGGCTACACAGCTGCCTTTTATAAGACCTTCTGTGCTCAGTTGGCACCGATCCTGGCGACCCTGTACAACACCTTAGACAGGGAGGGAGCCATCCCCCGGGACATGCTTGAGGCGGCCATAGTGGTTATTCCCAAACCAGGGAAGGATGCGACGACCTGTGGGGCATATCAACCCATTTCCCTCTTAAATATAGATCTTAAGTTATATACCAGTATTATAGCATTCCGTCTCGCTCCATACATGACCCAGTTTGTCGATCCCGACCAGGCAGGCTTTATCCCGCAAAGGCAAACCAGCGACAATACTAAACGTATCCTTCACTTGATTGAGCTGACGTCTCACACCCAGAAAGAATTTATGCTCCTGACAATTGATGCAGAGAAGGCTTTTGATAGGGTGCACTGGCCTTATCTTGAACTGGTCTTGTTAGTGGCTGGCTTTGGGGAGAAACTGCAGCCCAGGATCCTGAATTGCTAACGCTCCCCTTGGGCAACGGTTTGTGTGAACGGCCACACATCCTCTTGATTCTCCATAGGGAGAGGCACGAGGCAGGGGTGTCCACTGTCACCCCTCCTATTCGCACTCTATATGGAGCCCCTGGCACTTAGAATTCGGCAACATCCCCTTATCACAGGCATGAAGTTTGGGGGGGATACTCATACTATTAGCCTGTAAGCAGACAATATACTCCTTTCCCTCTCTAACCCGATTGTGGCTATGTGCACCCTCTCTGTTGAACTACATCGGTTTGCGCTGGGGTCAGGGTTAAAGATAAACATGGATAAATCCATAGCCCTTGGTATATCTCTGCCGCCGGCTAATCTCACCCACCTACAGGAGGAACACCAGGTGATGTGGGCCTCGACAGCGGTCCCATATCTGGGGATTCAACTGGGCCCTACCATCTATGTCACGGCTGACATTAATTACTCCAACCTACGCAAACAAATTCGTAAGACTCTCAATAACTGGCAGCGCAGCAACTCTGTCCTGGCCGGGCCGGATCGCAGCTGTAAAGATGACTGTCCTTCCCCAAATTCTGTACCTTTTTCAGACTCTTCCCCTCAGACCCCCATTGGGTTGGATCCAGAAAACACAGGCAGATCTGTCGCGCTTTATTTGGCATGGCCGTAAGCCCCGTTTCCGTCACCAAGTGGCAGTTTTGCCGCCCGAACAGAGTGGGGTGGGGATCCCTGACATTCAGCTGTACTTCCATGCGTCCCAACTCAGATACCTAGTGGAGTGGCAACGCCTTGAGTCTGCTAAACATTGGTTCTTCCAGGACCAGGCAGTAGCAGGTCATCCTCTCCAAGGGATGTCCTTTTTACCTTGACAACACAGACCTTCAAACCTCTATGCCTCTTATATCACAAGCACTGTTTTAGAATCTTGGGACCGTACAAATGTTTCCAAACAACATACCGCCTTCCCGTCCCCCCTTACTCCGTTATTTGATAACCCTGAATTCCGCCCTGGCATGGCGACCTCTGCCTTTAGCACTTGGCGCTCCTCCCCATGTAGGGCGTTGTGCCATCTTTTCGACTTGGAGGCCATCATTCCTTTTCCGCAGTTTAAAGAGCATTATGGCCTTTCAGAACAGGAACTTCTGCCTCATCTACAAGTTAGACACTGGGCGTTGCAACCTACAAGCAGACCAGGCGCGCAGCATCTGTTGACAACGTATGAAAAGTGGCTAATAACACGCACATCTGATAAGAAGCTTATCTCAGATATTTATAAGATGCTGCAGACCCCTAGTGCACACACATACAATGCAGGCCACACCAGATGAGAAAGGGATGTGGGTAGGACTTTGAGTCACAAAGAGTGGGAGTGGGTATACCACAGGGCTAGACATTCAGCGTATCATATGGGTCTCACGGAGACGCTCACTAAGGTCGCCCGTACTGGTAATACACCCCCGAGCGCATCCATCACTTTGACAAAAGTAGAAGCGACCGCTGCTGGAGGTGTTGCAGGGAGGTGGGCACGCTAGAACACATCCTCTAGAGCTGCCAGATCATACAAGCCTATTGGACTCAGATCCTGGATGTGGTAGACGCACACCTTGAAATCCAGATCCCTTGTTTTCCATTATATGTCCGCTTGGGCCTTCTCAACCCACTGACCTATCCTCTTAAATCACGTGGAGGTCACCTGATTGCCATTGCTCTGGGAGCAGCGACCCAGAATATTCTAGCCAACTGGCGCTCCACTCAACCCCCGACACACACCGGATGGCTTCACAGATTATGGTTGGTCCTGGGCATGGAGAAGATTACACTGATGATGGCAGGGAGGGGGTCTGAATTTCCAGAGCTCTGGCGACCTTTTCTCACACTGTTAATGACTGAATTCTGGGAGTTGATGTGTCCTAGGGATCTACGTCTTCTCCGTCTCCCTGACACACCAATTCCGGATGCTACACCCCGAAAGCCACGTCAGACAATGCGCTAAGGGCACCACTTTGGTTCTCAAGTTTTTCCCCCTTTTCTTTTTTGCTTCCCCTTCTTAATTTATGGTGGACGAGGGGAAGAGGGGAGGGAAGGTTGGGGGGGAGGGTTTTTTCTTGTTTTGGGCGGTCTCTGACTGTCTTCTGTTTGAAGGCCCGCTCCTTGCTATTTGCCTTTGGTAATAAATCTCATAGCGCCCGGCTGGGCTTACAAGCACTGCTACAGAGCAGGAAGTCTATGTTTCCTTTTCTGTTTTTTGAAACCAATAAAAGATTTAAACCATAAAAATGCTCTTGCTTGCTGCAACCGGAATCGGAACAGAATTGCTTTCACACCCAGAAATTTCCCTTTCCAGCAGCTCTGGGTCTGAAAACAATGCCAGCTCCCGCAGGAGGCAGGGAGCCAGAAGGGACCACGTAGGCCTTCAGGATCCCCCACGGTCTGAGTGCAGAGTGGGTGCCGTGGAGGCATCCAGGTTAATATGGCCAGGCCCCAGGGATGGGGTCCCCGGGGAAGAATTCAGCCAGGGAAGAGGGTCTGAGCAGTCTACTTTCCAATTTCTAAATGGCCAGCCCCATGGGTGATGGAGTACGGGGAATGAAATCATCACCTCCCCTAGTACTATTTTAAAGTTTTTTTAAAAAGGCCAGGGCATGGGGTCCCAGGTACCAAAATCAACCCAGGGAAGGAGGGCCAAACAGATCCCCTTCTCTAATAATTTTTTTTTTTTCAAACAGCACTGGCAAGTCGCCAGAGGCCTTGCCCCTTTTACCACCACTCTGCAAACCATCTCCTGGCATACTACTAGTTGAGGGGTGAAGTTCCCATGAGTCATGAGAGTCCTTGGGCCAACTACCCCTCCTGTTACCTCCAGTAAGTCCCACACAGCGGAATTGTTGAGAGGTCATCAGAGGCCCTGCCCACATTCGCCACCACTCTGCAAATGTGCCTCCTGACACACTACTGGATGGGGGATGACTTCCCCTTGGATGCTGAGGGTTCTTGGTGGCCAAAAGGCCCTCCTATTACCTCCAGTAAGTCCCACAGAGCGGGATTGATGAGAGGTCTTTAGAGGCCACGCCCCTTTCTGCACCACACTACAAACGCACTTCTTGGTGTACTACAGGTTAGGGGATGAAGTCCCCTTGACTGCTGAGGGTCCTTGGGGCCAAGAACCCCTCCTGTTACTACCAATAAGTCCTACACAGCCAGCTTACTGTGAGCTTGTTGGATGCCCTTTCCTCTTTATCTACCACTCTGCAAATGTACCTTCTGGCACACTACTGTTTGGGGTATGAAGTCCCTTGGGATGCTGAGGGCCTTTGGGGCTAAGAACCCTTCCTGTTACCTCCCGTAAGTCCCACACAGCGCGATTGCTGAGAGCTGGTCAGAGACAATGCCCTCTTTCTCCAACACTCTGCAAATGCGCCTCCTGGCACACTACTGGTTGGGGATGAAGTCCTCTTGCATGCTGAGGGTTCTTCAGTACCAAGAGGCCATCCTATTACCTCCAGTAAGCCCGACGCAGAGGGATTCCTGAGAACTGTTCAGAGGCCCCATACCCTTTCTCCACCACTCTGCAAATGCAACTACTAGTTAAAAAACCATAGATATTTACTTAAAAACCAAAGGTTACAGGAATGTTATACTTGGAAATAGAATTAGAGACACTTTAAATATTCACTGAAAAAAACAAAGGTTAGAGGGGCGTTATAGTTAGGCTAACATTTCACTTGTCCAAACAATAGAAATTCAGCAGTTCTAGTTACCTGAGCTAACTATAACCAATGGCCCAGCAATGCACTGCTTATATCCTCACATATTACATCATTGATGACATGGTCAGTGACATCACTGATAACATCTCAAATGACATTACTAATGCCATCATCCACAGAACCACTCATTAGGTTTTGGATTTCTCGGAAAGACATCAACACTCTGGTCTCCGTGCTGGCTAGCTCTCGGCTTACACAAACAATTCCACTTAACTTCGAGAACAAACTGGCCAAGCTCAACCAATCTGTCAAAAGGGTCCTATCTCTCTATGGGAAAGCTTCTTTAACCTGAAACAGTACAATTTCTTGCTAAGACTCTTTTCATCAGAAATCTCCTCTGTCATCTCCTTCAGCTCTGACTTCTATATATGATGTGATTTAACAAGCAACCGCAATCTAGTTGTTTGCAACAAACTATATATCCATATTTGGCTTCCACATTTTCATAATGACTGGATTATAGTCCTTAATATACTTTGAAGTTTCTGTTCTTCCGAGGTTGTATGTGTATTTTGGTGATTTTCGAGTTAGTGTATGCCTCAATGCTGACAGAAAGCTGTTTACTCTTCCTTGTGAAATGGCAAGTCATGGTAATCCAAAACAACATCTTGTATAAAATGTACCTTAGCATCTGTATTTTCAACTGCAGTATTTCCATATCTATGAATTTGTAACCGTAAAACTATTTGTCTCAAGGTGTTTTCACCATCATCTTTTGGGATGGCACATGTGGCATACTGTTCAGTGAAAGATGGGACAGCCTCTTCACTATCTCTCTCAAATTTTGGTGCATCCTTTATCCATAGCAGCATGTGTATATGAGGACCACTTCTTCCTTGGTGCTCTTTTCACCAAAATAAACCAGTTACTTCTCCTAGAGGATGATTTCTTTTGTTGCTTGAAATCTGTGGTAAAAATATCTGCAAACATTAGCGGGATCTTAGGAACAAAGTT
Source organism: Lissotriton helveticus (assembly GCF_964261635.1). Taxonomy (NCBI): domain Eukaryota; kingdom Metazoa; phylum Chordata; class Amphibia; order Caudata; family Salamandridae; genus Lissotriton; species Lissotriton helveticus. Next base: position 1,069,483,377 of record NC_136067.1, on the reverse strand, counting down.
CTCCAGCTGTCTTCAGTTCGATGGTCTTTATGTTTGAATTCTCTTCTCTCAAGAATTGAAGCAGGCCATCCCATGCATACACAGCACAACTGAGTGTTACTAACCAAGTAGATTCTCCTAGGTTTCTCAATATGCACTTGAGTTCACCATGACAACAATACCAATACTCATTGGTGCCACGTTGGCATGCCATCAAAATGATTAAGCTGTGCTCCAAGTTTTCATCCCTTCTACAAACTTTGTCAACAAATTCCCTTGCAGAGAGATTTTGTAGATGAAGTCCTGTCTTCAAAATATAGTTAACAGACAATGAAAGTCCAGGCAAGTCACTCTCAAAGGATGAAATATGTAGGGAATGCACCGACAAAATCTTGGATCTTCTGAGTATAATCTTGTTGACTGGTATTCAGATGCCGATATGTGGGCAGGGTGGTCATCAGAGCGTCCCCCTTCTCCAGTAGGAAGCAATTGTGGCAAACAGCAAGCTTCAAACATTTTCTGCCACACATCATGGGAGCTCCTTTTGCTTTGTTTGAAATAGTTCAATGGCATCACCGATCACGTCTTTGGAATGCAGAGGAGGGATGCTTTAGTGTTCATAAATCTCTCCTGATCTGGATTACTCCACTTTTTCAATCTGTCCACTTGATGGTAATCTTTCATCCTCTGCATATGTTGCATCTTCAACAACATCAACATTTTAATAATAAACATTGTTATATACCAGAAATAATGTGGGTTTTTGAACTTTACCAATATCTACTAACTCTTGCCAGATTTTTGCATTCTTCATCGGCAAACCATTTACTAGAATGACAAGTGGTTTATGAACCTCTCTGTCTACACCAACAGTTTAAACATTCTGTTTAAAATTAAATGGTAAGTACACAACTCTTCCTTTAAGTCCTTTTTGTAGGTCAGTTGGTTGCAGCTTTCCTGTCTTAGGTTCCATACAAACTATGACCTGGAATGGGTGTACACATTGAATGAGAAGAGACTCATACACATTTAAATCTGTTAGTACTTGGGGAAAATATACTAATTATAAATTGTGATCTACTTCTGTAGCTGGCATATTGTTTTCATCTAACTTACATATACTTACATATACCTTGACAACTGGACAAGCCAAACTGCTCCTCTACAAATAAGTAAACAGCAATAGTTGCCACTTATCATTGTTCACTTTTTCACTTTTTAAATACAAATCAACATTCTGAGTTTGACTTTTGTAGTGCACGCGTCAACAACAAATACAAACTTAGGGGTCAATTAGGATGGCGGACAGACAAAGTCACAGGGGCAGAGGTCCCGTGCCTCGAATTAGGATGCACCCGCCACAGTGGCGGGTACATCCCGCATTTATAACATTGCGGCGGGCGGTGCTGAAAGCAGCGCCCGCCGCAATGCTAAAAATGCTTGTTGTGCGTTTCCTGCCATGTTGTATTTTGAAAAGCAGGGGGGTACCATAGGTATCCCCCATGTGCACCCCCCACACCCCTTCACCCTGGGGGCCCGCAACGGGCCCCCAAAGCAAAGACCGTATGCCTTTTCTGCCACGGAAAGGCATTGCCCACAGCACATCCTAATATGGCTGGCGGTGTCTGATAGACACCGCCACCATATTAGACATTTTCCGCTGCGGTCGCAAGGCGCCTGCGGCGGAAAAGGGGCGGACGGTCTTCCCGTCCGCCGCGGTCCCCTCCGCCATTGTAATATGGCGGAGGGGAAATAGGTGGCGGACGGGCAAGCATGGCGGTGGCGATCCGTCCGCCATCCTAATCGGCCACATAGTTTGGTTTTTCAGAAGAAACTGTATTTAGCTTTGCAATCTCTTTTACAACATTATCAATACTAAATCCCTGTGTACAATTCTACTATACCTGCAGATGGTAAATCGTCATTTTCCCTACACTCCTCTTCAGGACCACAGAAACAAATTGAATATGATCACAAACTTTTTGTACCTCTGAAACTGTACCATGCACAAGAGCACCATTCATTTTTCCTAAACATAGTGCAGGTGTTTTAACATAGTAAAGTCTTCTAACTAACTTCTGCATTTCAGAGTGGTGAACTGCTATCATTCTGAAATGATGAAAGATGCTTTGACACACTATCGTTGATAGACATGCTACTGAATATCCCTCTAAATTACTATTCTTTTGCGCATTACATGGATCTAAGCCTTGTAAAATTACAATATCCTGCTTCAAATTTCTGCATGAAAACTCACATAGAAAATAACTCATTATATCAATTGATTCTTGCTGAACACTAAAACTATTCCTACAATTCCAATTTTATACTGGGTCCTGTGCACGCCTTCCCTGAACCACTTTAGCTATAATTTCCTCAACATTCCTAGGAACAGGAATACCAGCCTACACCACATAACATAGACCCGTTGTTTTAACTGCATGCACAAATGTGTTCTATTGGAAGTAGATTTTGTCATTAAAGAAAGGCTCAATGCTAGATGTATGTTTCCATTTACCTCTAAAGTCTTTACAAAAGTTATTTTTATTCACAATTCTTTTTTCTGGCTTTACCCTTCATACCCAACACTGTTTTAGCCAGTGTTTTCTTTCTGTTTAATATTAATATAAACAGTTTGCGCTTCAAAGCAAAGGCTTTATCTATTACAGTTTATATGTGTTGTTTTTTTGCTTATAAGCTGCTGGCCTTCTTTTATACTGTTTTATATTTGTAACTAAATTTTGTATTACCCTATTTCTAAACATTATTCTTCTTATCGGGTTGTACTGTTTCTGCCTTGCTGTTACATTACTTCTTCTTTTAGTCTGGTGTCCACTTCCAACATGACTTACTGGTTTTCATTTCTGAGTTGTAGGTAAAGTTTTCTTTTTGTAGAAATCATTTTCCATATTGTCCATTTTTCTTACTACTATTTGAAGAAACTGCTTAGTTCTCTTACCAGCAGATTGTTTTTTTTCCCGGTAGAACATTGTGTCCAATATCCTCTTCTTTCCTTCTCAGTTTTTTCAAAATAGTAATTTCTTTGTACTTTTCTCCTCTGTTCCTACCTTGACATCATAAATTCTTCTGTTCGAAGTAAAACAGGTATCTAAAAAGAAAATAGAATACAAATGTAACATTTTATAATTGAAACATCTAAAATCGTTAATAAACATTCATTGACATATTTTTTAAAGTATTTTATGCAATTCTGGACCTAAGCATACAGCAGTGTGCTGTATGACTAGCATACCCAGTGTGCTAGCTATAAGCTACATATGAGGTGAGTTGTGTGATAGACGAGCAGCTTAACACTTGACAAGGGGTTTTAAATGCCAAGTTGGCCTAACAGGAGAACTGGATGCACAGCCTCAAGTGTACCGGCTTGACAAATGTTAAAAGGACTACTTCTCTGGTAGTGTCAGGTTTTTACTAGATATCTAAAGGAGTGTCTCAGTGCCTATCTGGGAGTTTCTTTCCAGAAGTAAGTAAATGTAAATGTGTTTGTATTTTATATAGCGCACTTCTACCCAGAGGTCTCGTAGCGCTGTATTCATACCGCTGTGGAACCCATCCTGGCTTTCCTGTGAAATGTCCACTCCTGGGCACCCCCAAGGTGAAGCTAGGCATCCAAGCGCTGCTGGGGCCATTGTGGAGATTAAGCAAGCTATTGCCCAGAGTCACAGAGTGGGACTCATGATTAGACTAGGCACCGAGGCGAGAATTATCAGGTCCGGGGAAATTGAATCCTAGAGCCGCCGAGGAGGGAATTGAACCCTGGTCCCGGGCCAGACCGCTGCATCAGGGTCTGCCGCTCTAACCATTGAGCCACGCTTCTCCACTAAGTAAGTTTGTTGGGCCATCACTGCCTCTGGTTTTGATTGTATAGCTCTGTAAATGTATATGTAGGGGACAACATGGATTTCCTCTGGGAATTATTAGTTGTTAAGACCCTGCATTAGTGCTATATACATAAGAGTTGTGTCTGTGCATGTGAACGAATATTTAGATGCTTCTGACTCTGTCTCGGAGGGCGTATTAGTGGCTCTTTTCTTTTGTATGTGCTTACATGAGATTCAAATCAAGGTGTAACCCTGGATGTGTAACTCACCACTATCACTAGGACGGGCCATCACAGCGCTTGCGATGGGAGCAACCCTAAAATTGCGTAGAGCATGTGCGCCCCGTCTTTTTTATTGGTAGGGTCACGTGTGTAGTGACGCATATGCTGGATGGGTGTGGTGTGGGTGTATACCAGGCATTAGGGAGTGTGTGTGAGCCGTTCTGACAACTTGACCTGGAATTAAGAAATGAGTACAATGGAAATCTGGGCCATGTAGCGTTATTGTATTTTCCTGGTAGCGTAAGTGGAGTGAAGTGGGTTGGACTGACGTATTCCAGTGCTGGGCGAGGCTGTGAATGATGACTCCAGAGTTATGGGCGTGGTTCTGTCGTGAGCTACATGAGAAATCAAATGATTCAGGTGTCCGTGTTGTAGTGCTACCGTCACCCGGGTCTTAAACGCAAATGTGTCATTATGTCTATAAGGTCCCACAACATGGCAACATGGAAGGTACAGGGTATCATCGAACCTATATTCATCCATAGATGCACACATAAAAGATGGTGGACATGACGCATTTCTGCGAATATGAATGTTTGTTGTACATTCAGTGGAGTGTTGTAGCTGTAGTAATACAGGGCTGTGAAAGCTTTAGGTTGCAGTTTTTGACACATGAAGGGCAGTTAATATATATACAAGTGTGGTCATTCAGGTATACTGTCGAACTTGGTGCTCGAAATCAGTGTTCGAAGCGTGTCCACATCCTGTTATTGTACAGAAATGATGTAATCTACGCGTGCCTGAAAATGTACTGTAAATACGGTGCTCATGTAAATTGCTTATATAGTTTTGGGTCGAAAAAAACGAGAAATAGCACACATAAATTTACTATACACTTTCTTTGCAGTATTGTAATCATCCAGTTTGTACATTCGTATTTGTAGAATGAGCGAGAGAAACTTGTATAATCGAAGTTTTTGTTACTGGCAGAGGTAAGATGGTTGCATACGCTGTTTACAGCACAATATATTGTGGTAGGGCGCAGGAGCAGCATTTTACAAACCTAATAAGTACACAGACATAGAGAGATAGTTGAAGTGGGTACGGGCACGTGTGCTCGACTCAATTTTATTACGTTGCTGTTGGTAACAAGCAGAATAGTAATCATGATATCATACACAGATATTCAGTCATAAACCGTTTATGACTTATGCTATACAAAGGTAGGAGCACTATATGTGAAATAATACACAGAAGATTCTATCGTAAAGGGTTCATGAGTTAAGGTGCACTCAGGTAGGGTCGGTTTGTGTGGAGCCTGCTATGATGCATGGTTCAGGCAGAGCACACTGTTAAGAATGTCTTTTGGCTATTGAATTTTGCCTTAATAAGGCCACGTGGCTATTATTTATGGTGCACTGAGTTAGTGGTATGTCTGGTGCTCAGCGTGTGCTCACCCTGCGATGATGCGTGGTTCGAACGGTCTGTACTAAAAGCATTGACTGTTGCAATCTGGACTGCATGAACTTTGAGGGGAAAAAAAACTACCATTGATGGTTATCAATTGTTCTGCAAACTAGGTCTACTGATTGCTCCCCATAAAAAATTAAATGATTGCACTTCAAGCAGTGCATTCTAACTTTCTCAAAATGTTTATTTATTTTATTTATTTAAAATTTTATATAGCGCACAGTTACCCTCGGGCATCCCCGCGCTTGTCCAGACGCCAACAGTTAACCAACGGCCAGTTCAGTGCCATCAAGCAGGAAACAAATGAGTTTTAAGGCGTTTGCGAAACCGCAGAGTACAGGTCTCAGAGCGCAACTTCAAAGGGAGCGCGTTCCACAAAATGGCTGTGTTGACCGGAAATCTTCTCCCACCAGTACGGGCCCTTTTTACTCTGGGAATTTGGAGAAGGTGTTTCTGATCAGAGCGAAACGATCTATTAGCTTTATAAGGCACCACTAAGTTCCTCAGAATAGGAGGGCCCTTCCCCTGAAGAATTTTGTGTGCTGAGCAGAGAGCCTTAAATTTGACACTTTCCCGCACCGGGAGCCAGTGCAGTGCCTTTAAGGCCGGTTTCGCTGACTGCATCCTAGGCACGCCCATAAGCAGCCTTGCAGCAGCATTTTGGACCTGCTGGAGTTTATTAAACGTTGCTTCAGGGGCACCCAGAAAAATAGCATTGCTATAATCTAGTCTAGATGTAATAAGCCCCTGAATAAGCAACTTCCTTGATGTTAGAGGAAGAAGAGGCAGGACTTTGCGAGCTGAGCGGAGAAGGCCAAAACATACTCCTGTCGTTTTTTTCGCCTGGGTCCTGAACGAAAGGTCTTGCTCTAACCAGACCCCTAAACTCTTAATCTCCTCTTTCGGGCTTGGGAGCTCTCCCATACAGCTAGGCCAGCTAGTCAAAGGGAGTGAGGGGGTCTTATTCCCTAACAGCATTATTTCTGTTTTCGAACCATTCAACTTAAGGGCTGACTCACACATCCAGGTGTGAACTTCCGACAAACAGGAGTGCAGTAAATCGGGATTCTCCACCAGTTGAGATAGGGGGACCACCAGCTGCGTGTCATCCGCATAACTGACGATTTTAATGTCAAATGGAGCCACCACGTCCTCCAGGGGGGCCATATATACATTAAACAATGTAGGGCTGAGGGAAAAGCCCTGTGGCACACCACACTGGAGGGGGATAGATGTTGACCGATCACTACCTTCCCAGACCTGGTATGTCCGTCCGCTGAGAAATGGCCTAAGCCACTTCAGAGCAACACCTGAAACACCTACATCGGACAGTCGCTGAATCAACACTTGATGGTTCACAGTGTCGAAAGTCGCACTGAGGTCCAGGAGGATCACTGCCACTAACCCTCCTGAATCCAGAATGCTTCTGGCTTCGTCCACGACTGCCAGAAGAGCGGTGTCAGTGCCCTGGTCAGGCCGGAATCCAGTTTGAGAATCTCGCAGCAGGCCATTAGACTCCAGGAAACCTGACAGCTGTTGGTTCACCAACCTTTCAGCGATTTTACCGAGACCCGGCAGCAGGGAAATGGGTCTGAAATTTGCCAAGTCCGAAGGATCCAGACTTGGCTTCTTTAATAGCCTCTTTACCACTACTGTTTTCCAGCTCGGTGGCACCAAGCCATGGGCGAGGGATGCATTCATTAGATCAGTAACAGGGACCGCAATAGTGGTTGCTACCTGTTTCAGGAACTTCATAGGGACCGGATCCCTAGGGGAACCGCTTTTCATAGAACCTAATACCTTAAGGACTTCAGCCACTGATACTGGGCCAAAAGTATCTAAGTGGGTGAGTGCTCCTCTTGGCTGTTTCGCCATGTCCATTTTATGATCAGGCTGGAGCGAGGGAGGCTGAGGCAGAACGCTTAATATATTCTCAATTTTCATGTGGAAATAGTCTACCAGCTCTTTGCACTTCTCACCAGGGTTGTCATGTGTTACCAAGGGCTCGGGAACTTTAAGAAGTTCCTTTACCACTCTAAAAGTCTCTCTAGAAGAGTTGGAGGCAGTTCTTATACGCTCCTCGAAAAATTGGGCTTTAGCTTGACGAAGAGCGGATTTATACCCCCTCATTGCTAAACGATATTCCTCTCGACTGGCTACCTCCCATTCCTTTCTCCAAATCCTCTCCAGCTTCTTACATCCCTTCCTAAGGATACGTAACTCAGGAGTGTACCATGGGGCAGAACCAATTATTTTCTCCCTCTTTGGCACTCTCTTTTTCGGGAGAATGGCATCAAGCGAAGTGGTCAGCCACTGATCGAAATTTGCATCTCCCTTTACCGGGTCCAATTCAGGGAGAGGGCACGTACAGTCGAGGTTAGTAATCCAGTCATCAACCGATAACCTAGACCATGCTCTCTCCACTATATGAGCCTTGTGGCCAAGCGTGGGCAATGAGTCAATTTGCCAAGTTGCCGGGACCAGAAAGTGGTCTGACCACGGGAGAGGATAAGTAGGCCTGGCTGTAAAACGATGAATGTTAGAAAAAATTGGGTCAAGTAAATGTCCCTTATCGTGCGTGGCCCCCTCATTGATCAAAGTCAGCTCAAAGGCTTTCAAATCGCCCTGCAGGTCTCGCGCCACTAGATCTGCTGGATCATTAAAATGGAGATTAAAGTCTCCCAGCACTATAAAATTAGTCGTAGAAGAGGCCAGGATAGTGACTGTTTCCATTAAGGAGCTAACAAAATTACCCACCCAACCCGGGGCGGTAAATCAGTATACCTGACACCGATACCGTAGGGGATGTCCGCAAGGAGAACTGACAGCTCTCACAATCCGACACTAAACCATTCTGAGCCCTGCACACATACGTGTCCCTGTATAGAATGGCAATGCCACCCCCTCGCCCCACAGGTCTATCCAGATGGTATATTAGAAAGCCTGGGGGGAGGGCTTGCACTATATCTACATCAGAGCCGGATGTCATCCATGTTTCCGTCAGGAACAGGATGTCTAAGTCCAAATCTTGCATAAGGAGCTTAATTTCTAACGAGTGTCTCGGGAGAGATCTACAGTTCAACAGACCTAACGACAGGGCATTCTTACCTTTATCAGGATGAATGAACTGACACAATCTGCAGTCCGATAACGAGTTAGATCCTTTATGGGCAAAATTACAGGAAGGAATTTTCGGAGGGCACAATGCCATGAGATCATCCAGCGAATATACCATCCTTATTGCAGGAGTATTAGGCAGGATTCCTGGCCCTAGGCCAGACGGGCTGGACTCTGGCGTGACTCCGGTGATGGCGCTCCCGCTGCGTGTCACCGCTGCGCGTCTCCATGCCAGGTTTAAGTAGGGGCCGCGCCTGCAGTGAAGAGCACTAAAGTGCTCACCAAAATGGCGCCAGCAGAACGTCCCTAACTACCCCCAAGATGGCAGCGATCAGGTAAAGCTGCCTAAAGACCCGCGAAAACCGCGGTGAGGGTCACAATTATCGTGCAAGTAAGTGCTACAATCATAATTTAAAAACAGGGTACAATAACGAAAGTTAAATTAATATTGAGACACTAAAAGGAGATATATTTAAAAACGCACAGGCTATCACCCACTAAGTCGCTCTAAGTGTGGTGTCCCAAAACTCTAGCGGAATCCGCTTTAGGCGCACAAACCTTGTCCAAGACCGAGCTGACCAAAGCGGTCGTCTTAAGTAGGGGCCACGCCTGCAGTGAAGAGCACTAAAGCGCTCACCAAAATGGCGCCAGCAGAACGTCCCTAACTACCCCCAAGATGGCGGCGATCAGGTAAAGCTGCCTAAAGATCCACAAAAACTGCGGTGAGGGTCACAATTATCGTGCAAGTAAGTGCTACAATCGTAATTTAAAAACAGGGTACAATAACGAAAGTTAAATTAATATTGAGACACTAAAAGGAGATACATTTCAAAACGCGCAGGCTATCACCCACTAAGTCGCTCTAAGCGTGGTGTCCCAAAACTCTAGCGGAATCCGCTTTAGGCGCACAAACCTTGTCCAATGGGTACATTTGTCTGGTGGCGATGTTGCAGATTGGGAGCTTTTGGTTTTCTTAACCGAATATAGTCTCTTACACAATTTGCATCGGTACTAATGTTGAATTGTGAGCCCTACTGTCCACAGTATAGACCTGATGCAGTTGTCAGGAAGAGCCATGAAGCATTGACTTGAACTGTATAGAGTTAGTGGTAGGTGTGGCTCTCAGCGCCTACCCAGCCAGCTATGATGCCTGGTGTGGGCCAGCCTCACTGGGAGCAATGTTTTTTGCCTAGTGAATTCTGTCTTAATAAGGCCAAGGGCAGATTACTTGTGGTGCAGTGAGTTAGTAGTACCTGAAGAACCAAGCGTGTGCGCACCCTGCGATGATTCGTGGTTCAGGCGGGTCGCACTGGTGCAATGTCTCTTGCCTACTGAAATGCGTCATGTGTAATCGCCATTCCACCTGAATCGTGAGCCCTCACAATGTAGATCGAAGGCAGTAGTCAGCACAAACATCAAGAAATTATTTTTGTTGTATCCTTTAACAAAATCTGAGGATATAAAGTACAATTATCTCTACCTTAAAAAAATCAAGGCTACATTTCATGCTGTCCATAGTATAGATCCAAAGCTGAATTCAAGTTGTGAACCCTGCTGTCCGCACTGTAGATCGAAGGCAGTAGTCAGCACAGATATCGACGAATGAATTTTGTCACTTATTTTAACAAAATCAGAACACATACAGTACAATTGTCTCTGCATTAAATAAAACAAGGCTGAATTTCCTACTGTCCGTAGTGTTGATGGAAATCTGAATTCAAGTTGTGAACCCTGTTGTCTGCACGGTAGATCGAAGTCAGTACTCAACACAAACATTGAGGAATACTTTGTGTCACATACTTTAACAAAATCTAAGGACACACTACAATTGTGTCTGCCTTAAATAAATTGAGACTGTTGTCTGTAGTACTGACGGGCTCCTGGTATCAAGTGGTAAGCTCTGTTGATCGCAGTGTTCATTTGAAGGCAGGTCTCAGTACACACATTGAGGAATATTTTTTGTTGCATCCTGTAAAATTGTCTCTGCCTTACATAAATCAAGGCTAACTTCAATGCTGTCCGTAGTTTAGATGCAAAGCTGAATTCAAGTTGTGAATCCTGCTGTCGGTAGTGTAGATGTAAGACAGTAGTCGACACAAATATCGAGCAATGCTTTTTGTCAGATACTTTAAGAAAATCTGAGGACTGAGTACAATTGTCTCTGCCTCAAAAAAATCGAAACTGAATTCATGTTGTCTGTAATGCTTATGCCAAACTGGTATCAAGTTGGAAACTCCACTGACCGCACTGTAGATCGAAGGCAGTAGTCAGCACAGGTATCTAGGAAGAATTTTTGTCACTTATTTTAACAAAGTCTGAGGACATAGAGTACAATTGTCTCGGCCTCACATAAATCAAGGCTAACTTCAATGCTGTATGTAGTATGATCCAAAGCTGAATTCAAGCTGTGAACCCTGCTTTCTGCAGTGTAGATCCATGGCAGTAGTCGATTCGGACATAAGTCTGCGGTGCTGTGGCGCTGACTTCGCAATGGGCCTGTATCGATGAGGCACGTGGTCATGGAGGCAGCCACGTGGCAGGGCGAGGACCTTCGCTGTGGCAGAGTCTCTCCTCTTTGCAGAAGTGAACAACGCCCAAGGCGTACGCTAATTTTTTATAGTCTTACGCTGGAGTTACGTACAATGGACCAGCCCACCCTGCTTCTGCTTCAAGAAAGGGGGGAGAAAACACCGCACCATGACCAAAATATTCCCCAGTGTCTGAGATAATATGGTTGCGTCCACTGGGCAGTACACTACACATATCAATAGTATATCGACACAAGGAAAAGTTTTTGGTTTGTATAGTGAGTTGTGTATAGTATATCACCGGTAGTGTTTGCATTGTGTACATAATTGTTGATGTGCGAGTTTCTTCCCTTATACATAGTTGATTGCCACATCTCTGAACATTGAGCTAGTGTGCTGTTGAGGGGAAATATTATTTTGGGAAGGTCAGTTGTCCTGTTTTGTGCTGCCTCTGAAGTAGTACGGGGGAGGAGTCAGGAGGGGTGGTTGTAGTGGTGGTGGCGCTAGGTGTTGTGATATTGTTGGCTAGTTTTTAGATACTTGTATTGCTGAGTCAATGGATTCAAATATGGTACTCTATTTTACAGTGAGTGATGGAAGGTTATAGTAGTGTATGATGAGGTGTATGATGAGGTGTATCTGATTGTCACGTGGATGATGTCATCAGTGATGTTATTTGAGATGTGATCAGAGATGTCATCAGTGATGTCACTGACCATGTCATGAGTGATGTTACATGTGACATCATCAACAGTGTATTGCGGGCGCGCGAGTTACAGTTAGTAGAACTAACTATAATGGAGGAATTTCAATGGTTTTGTATGAGTGAAATGTCCAGCTAGCTATAACCCCACTGAAACCTATGGATATTTCAATGAATACACATATATATATATATATATATATATATATATATATATGTAAAGTACTTTTAAAAAGTATATGACTGCACCACACAAGCATTTGCGTTGTAATGGCATGCTTGATAAAGTCATATGCAGGGTAAAAGTTTGCGCAATTATGGGTTTGAGGAGTAATTTCACCCGCGTTGTAAAAAATGCGGAGTGAGGGTATGCAGGATTTTAGTTTGCGGGATCACGTCATATATTCATCAGGGATGGCTATGGTGATGTCGGGTGCCAAGGAGGAGTTCAACCAGGTCTCCGTCAGGAAGGTGAAATCTGGGGAGGTGGAGTCAAGTAGGTCCCAGAGTTCGATCGAGTGTTTCCTGGCAGAGCGGGTGTTGAGTAGAATGTAAAGGGTCCCTGGGTTTCAGCGCAAGGGGTCACATTGCATCACTATTGGGTTCCCCTACACGAACGACGGGCGTCACATCACCAACAGATATCAAACTCATGCTAGGTGACAATCAGAAGTATAAAATCGTAACGTGGAATGTTAGGGGCTTAACAACATGGTTAAACGGTTTCGGGTGGTGATGTATCTTAGACGATACGTGATAAGTACAGCCTTTCACCAGGAGATGCACCTATAGGAAGACTGTCTTAAATACATCCAACGCAGGTGGAGAGGCCAGTTTTTTGCGACCTCCTACTCGGGGTTTGCTAGAGGAGCACTTAAATGGATAGCACCTGGAGTCCCTTTTAAGGCTATGAACAGGAGACTGTGGTGGTGGAGGGGACATTAGATGGACAATGCATATGTTTGGTAAATATATACGCCCGAATAGTGATGATGGGGAGTTTTTGGGACGGGTCCTGGGTCAGTTAGATCTGGATCCAGGTGTAGAGCTGATTGTCGCAGGAGATTTTAATTGTACCGTCGACGGAGAGTTGGACAGACACCCCCCAGACCAGACGCCAGATTCTCCACAGAGAATGCCTGATGGACGTATGGCTACACCGCAACCCCCGCTGTCAAGTGTATTCGTGCCACACACCTGCTGCCAACGCATACAGTAGACTTGATTATTTTTTTATTCCAATGACATCGGCTCCTCAGATAGAGGAGACGCAGTATCTGGCCCGCAATCTGTCCGACCGCTCCCCCCTAATGATATCGTATACTCGGGCCGGCCAAGATCCAAGGTACCATTATGGAGACTAAACACCGAGACATTTACGGACCCAACATACAAAGAGGCGATAACAAAAGGGTTAGATGACTATTATGACCTGAATTGGGTTGCGGCTAGCACTAGGGCGCTTGAATGGGACAAGATGAAGGTTGTGTTGCGGGGCGTGTGTATGTGCACGGAGGTGGGGGTTAGGAGAGTGCTGGAATGGGATTTACAACGCCAAGAGGAGCGCTGGGCGGTAGAAAGAGAGCTTCCCACTGATGAGGATGGGACGGGCATGTCGGCAGAACTACGACGGAGGATAGGAGACATCTGGGACTCACTGGGCAAATACAATAGAACCATGAGTAGACGCCATTGGTGCACAGAGGGGGATTAGGCGGGACACCTATTGGCACACGCCTGATTAGGAAGGAGATACAGCCTCACCCGATATTGTCAATCAAAACAGAGCATGACTATATGGTATATACACAACGCAAGATCAATAGAGCATTTACCACCCATTTACAAAAGATATATTCCGAGCCCCGGCCCCCCACTGCACCTCGGGTTCTGGAGACCTACCTTGCGGAGCTGGAACTGCCCTGTCTTGACCCAGAGAGTCAGGAGTCACTGGGGGCCCCCTTTAGAGGGGAGGAGATCAGAGCGGCAATCCCCCATTTGAAGACCGCTAAGTACCCTGGGATGGACAGCCTGGCGGCTGAGCTTTACAGGGAGTATGGGGGGATCTTAATTCATAAACTCCTGGAAATCACGGTGGAGGTCGGTGATATCAGCATGCTCCCAGACTCCATGCATGAAGCACTGATCGTTATGATCCCCAAACCAGGGAAGGACCCCATGCTCCCCAGTTCGTATCAGCCAATCTCCATGCTGAATGTGGATCTTAAAATTATCAGTCAAGTGCTGGCCAGCAGGCTCCTTCCGTATCTTAGGCAGTTGGTACATGATGACCAGTCCAGTTTTATGCCAGGCTGGAATGCGTTGAGGAACATCCGTCATCTGGCACACGTTATGTAATCGTTAGAAGGTACCGCCCACCAGAGTACCCTGATATTCCTGGCTATCGCAGAAGCGTTCGACTCGATCCGTTGGGAATTCTTGTGGCAGGTGCTTCTAAAGATGGGGTTGAGAGAGGACTTCGTGGACTGGGTGAAACTATTATATGCTCAACCATTGGCAAGGGTCGGTACGTGTCTGATACAATCTCAATAGAAAGGGGGACGCGACAGGGGTGCCCGCTCTCCCCCTTGCTGTTTGCCCTGGCAATGGAGCCATTGGCTTGTCATCTCCGTGGGGTGCTTCAGGGGCAGGGTATTCGAGTGGGTGGAATGGAACATATTGTATCACTGTATGCCGATGATGCATTGGTGTACCTGCACCAGCCAACCCAGTCCATTCCATACCGATGGTATTTGCGGTTTTGAAGCAATTTGCTGGGGCCTCCGGACTTTCCGTTAACAAATTAAAATCACAGCTATACGCAATCGGGCGGTAGACAAAAAAAGGATGATGCCCGGCTCCCTGAGATAGGGCTACCATGGGTATCAAACACACTGCACTATCTTGGGATATGGATATCCTGAGATAAGGACACCTTCTACCAGCACACTATTGGGTGAATTATTAGGGGTCTTCAGGGCAGTATTACCTTCTGGAACACACTCAAGCTCTCATTGATGGGGAAGATTGCCTTGATAAAAATGGTGGTTTTGCCTAGATGTCTCTTTACGATGCAGGGTTCCTTCTTTGAAATCCCACATCGGGTATTTAAAGAAATAGACGCACTGCTCATACAACTGCTATGGAACAGGAAATGGTGTAGGGTCAGCCTGGAGGTCATGAAATGCAAGTGGGGCAAAGGTGGTTTAGAAATTCCAGATTTAGAACATTATTACTTTGCATCACAATTACAGCATGCTATAGCATGGTTGGACACAGACCCCTCCTGGGAAAGAGCCCTACTGACAACCACGTATGGAGACCGGCAGCTGGAAGCACTCCTTTGGTGTGTGGGGGGGTGTTGGGAACCATGTCCTCCATTGGTATGGCTTCTAGCGGTGCTATGGATTTGTGTGATCAAGAGGTTTATCCTAGAGTGGCTGTACGCCCCCGAGGTAGAATTCTGGCTTATGCCACCCTTCGCTCAAATTGAGCAGGTTATGTCGACTGACAAATGGAAGTAAGGGGGCTGCCTAATGTTGTCTGACCTATTCCCCGAAAATAGGTTCATTACCTATCAGGAGGCGGTAGCTACCTTTGAGTTGGGACCGGGGCAATTTTTGCAATATGCCAAAATTGCGACAATGGCATGGCAGTTATGGCCCTCGTACCCTGAGGCCCTGGAACACACCCATATCCTGGCCACGATGCTTGCTATGGCTGGAGTGCGTAAATTTGTCACTCATCCATATAGGGCGCTGAGGGAAGATAAAAAATCTGGCCCCTTAAAAGTAGAAGAGAAATGGCAGCAGGTGTGTCTGCAGGAAATTACACCGCGGGACAGACCGTAAGGCGAGTAGACGGTTCCTGGTTTTGGGGCTCATAATAGCTAGGCGGCATATAGCAATTCACTGGTTGGCTCAGCAGGGGCCGCAGTTGGCAACCTGGAGAACAGACCTGAGAGAGTGGGCACTGGCTGAGGAGGGGCATATGTACAGCACTAGAAGAGATGAAAAATTGCCTGAGGTACTGCTGGCATGGGGGATGATGGTACAGGAGATAGAGGGACAGGCCCCACATTCCACACAGGTATCCCCAGATGAGACACACTCCACTAGGATGGTGACCCACAGCCAGGTGGGGAGAAATGAGGAGACCCAAGACGGTTCTTAAGATAAATGGACCTCATGTTGCTTGAACACTGCAGGCGGGGATGTGGGGGTTGGGAGGCATGGGGGGAGTTTGGGGGTTGGTTTAGTTGCAGTTTGGTTACCGCACATTAAAAACCTTGTATGATTGAGAAACTTCTCTGGAGGAGAGTATATGCCTAAAATCATGAGTCTACAATTGGAATGTTCATTGTACCAGCTGTCGTATGAGAGATATGTAACTGTATATGAACATGGTCTATACCTCCGAAAGAACAAAATTATTAAAGAAATTTAAAAAAATTATAGAGGGGGTTATAAATTACCCTTTTTGCATGGTTTCCCCAAACATTTTGCCTTCCTCCTCTTCATTTTCTGACCTTCTTTTTGTTGGCTTCAGGACTCCGAGCACTTTAATACTGCTAATGAGTTTCAAAGTGTACGTGCTTCTTCCCTAAACTTGGTGATATTGGAGTATACCTGACCAGCATATTTGTTATACAGGTAAATCCCTTGTAAAGTGGTGTACCATATACCCAGGGTCTGTATTTAAAATGCTACTAGCGGGCCTGCAAAAGACACATAATTGATAGACAGAATACAGAACAAATCAAAACATTCACCCCCAGTCAAGAGATCTGGGTCAAGTCCATCATTCCTTCGGGCATCATGCCATCCCAGTTTAGACCTGGCCACATGCAAATCAGTCTTGACCCTGTGCCTCATGGAAGCAGTCCAGTCCAAACTGCCAAGCTGGGTCCTCCCTGGACCCGAAACAAGCATCCTAGGACTGGTTTTGGGGGTTTACCCCTCATCAGCCAGGATACCTTGATTCTAGTGACACAGTGAGCCCGGGACCCACGTATGGGCTTACCCGGCACACTTATGGCGAGAAAACAAAAGACACACAATTGATGGACGGAATGCAGAACAAATCAAAACATTCACCCCCAGTCAAGAGATACGGGCTGGACTGTTCCCATGGGAGCAGGGTCAAGACTGATTTGCCTATGGCTGGGTTCAAACTGGAATGGCATGTTGAGTAAAAAAAACATGGATTTAAATCCAGATCTCTGTACTGGGGTGAATGTGTGACATTTTTCTGCATTCTGTCCATTAATTTTTCTTTTTGCATTTGTCACCCCGAGTGCGACGGGTATGCCCAGACATGGGTCCCATGCTCTCCATGCAACTGGAGTCAAGCTATCCTGGCTGATGAGGGGTGAAACCACGAAACCGTTCCTAGAATGCTTTTTTTCAGTCCAGGGGGGACCTGGCCTGGCAGTTCGGGCTGGACTGTTCCTATTGGGTGCAGGGTCAAGACAGATTTGCATATGGCTGGGTTCAAACCCGAATGGCATGGTGAGCAAAAAAACGATGAATTTAGGCCCAGATCTCTGTACTGGGGTGAATGTATGACATTGTTCTTCAGTCTATTCATCAATTGTTCTTTTTGCATTTCTCTCTGTCAGTCATACCTTAGCCCAGTAAATCAGATACCCAAAAACACTTTCACATAGGTAATCTCAATGACACTATCATGTTTTGTTTTTTAATTTAAATCATCTGATTTTCAGTCACTTTGATTGATTCCTTTATATTGCACTGGTCTTATGTTCTAGAAGCCTAATGTGCTGGGGAGGGGGGACTCTCTCTTATTAGATGTGTGGTCTTTAATTAACTGAAGAACAAGTCACTTGCCCTTGGCACAGATTTCTTATGTTAGAATATTCCTCAGGTGTGAGCACTTGATCCAGAAAATCTTGAGGAGTATTTATGTGTGCCAGTAAGTGGCATCAAAAGGCTCCTTATCAGCATTGTTGGCATCGTCTGTGCCGGATATGACTTGCCTGGTGCCAATATAGGTGCCTCCCAGCTCGCTGACATCAGCTTCTTACATGTGACTCTTTCTGCACCAGAAGCATGGAGTCACATCTGAAGGCTGATTTAACAGTGTGCATGGCCTAAGGGCCTCCAAGAACCATTTTAATTGGAAAATTCCAGTTTGCAGAACAAGGAGGATCAGTAAGGAATCTGGGGCTAGATACGCTCTCTACCAGATAAGGCGTTACCGAAGGTAAGTAACTTGTTCAGCTGATAGTGACTTCTAGCTGCATATTCCTTTCTTTAGAATAGATACCAAACTAATACCTCTCTGGGATGGACTTGCAAACTGGCCTAGACCACAAACGCCTGAAGGACTGAATGGGCAAAGTGCCTGCCATGACAGACCTGACTGTCAAGACAGACGTGTTTGGTAAATGTGTGCAAGGTTGCCCACATTGCAACCTGACAGATATCCAGGGCAGGGACTCCACAAGCTAAGGGAGTAGATGCAGCTTTAGCTCTGGTGGACTAACCCCCAAACCCTCTAGGGGTTACTTCCTGGCTTATGAATATCAGATCTTGATATAGAGTACAATCCATTTGGAGATGGTCCATTTCTGCACTGCCTTCTTCTTCGTGCCAGTGAACCCTATGTAGAGTTGATCATCCACCAAGTGTTTTTTGTGTGATTGATATAGAATGAAAGCGCATTTTAGTGTCCAGGCTGTGGGGTCTCTCTTTCTCCCTGGAGGGGTGAAGTGAAGCAAAGAAAGTGTCACAAACTTTGGCAGAAAAGATGCATGACTTCATAGATCAATTTATCTGGAAATAAACTGGTGTATGTAGGCTGAATGGAAAGAGCCTGTAGCTCACTGACTCTTCCGACCAGTGTGATGGCACCAAGGAGACTGTCTTATTTGTCAAAAGTCCGGGAGGACAACTATGTATGGGTTCAAAGTGAGAACACATCAATAGTTTAGAACCAAATTAAATTTCCATTACAGCATATCAAACGATTTTGGAGGAAACATCTGCTTAAGGCCTTTCAGAAAACAAGTCACAATAGTTTACTTAATCAGGGAGAGCTGTTCAAGCATACACAAAAATGCCAAAATGGCTGAAAGATAGCCCTTAGCTGTGCCCAGAGCAAGCCCTTAAGGGATAAGCATAAAATAAACAACTGCGCTTCGAAAAGTGGTGCAGAAAATGGATCAATATGTTTCTCAGAGCACCAGGTCCCAACGGCAGGTGTATACAGTTTTTGTTGATGGATGCCTGGCTGTCAAGATGATGTCACAGACCACTGAACTGTCTCTGCTCAATCTCCACACATGAAGGTGGAGTGGTATCAGGTTCTGGAGCAGGACCTTGCCTTGTTACTGCGACAGTAGATCCAACTGAAAGGGCAGCGTGAGTGGAGGATAGATTTACATACTAAGGAGTTCTGTAGAGCATACTCTTTATGACCAATCTGGAGCCACCAGGGTGATTTCACCTGATCGGTTCTGATATTTTTCAGAACTAAGGGAGCGGTATTGGCAGGAAGGCATATAGGAGTCCCGTATTCCATTCTAGTCAGAATGAGTCTCTGAGTGTGAGCCGCTTTGGAATCTCTGAGTGTGGATACTTCTCCTTCCCAGTAGTGGCAATAAGATCTAGCCAAGGGTCCTTACAAAGACTTTGAGGCACCTCAAGATGCAGACGTCATTTATTTACTCGAGTGTTGAGTTAAGGTCAACAAGGGGCCACAAGTAAATCAGCATAGGACCTCGGGGAGCATACTTTACAGAACAACAACGGTCCCATGCATACAAAATATATGAGAGACAATAAATATAGACAAAACCGATTCTATATTTGGAGCGACATGTCCAGCCGGACAGAGGTCTTCAATTATTTACTCAATTGAAAATTAAATATACAGAGAGAATACCTTCAACAATCCACAGTGTGGGGCACAAGCCTGTACCCAGGCACAATCAGATCAGTACAGAAGGTTTAACAGGAGACAAGACAGGGCTTTAAAAGGCAAAAGCAGCGATTCCTGTAATCATTCCACTGTACAGAAGTGTAAAGCAAGCACCATTACATAACATATAAATCAGGTTTTGTATAAGGTGCACAACAAGTCAACGGCATTTCGGTCCCAATACTTAGGTATGGGGACCATCATCAGGACATTTATTCCATGCCTTAGTGTATTAGGCCTCTAATGCCTAAAGGTTTGGAAGAAAAAAGGACGAAAAAGCATATGTACATATTAAGTATTGAAATAATAGCATAATTTGCAGTTGTGAGATAGTGACTTGGTGGTGTAGTGACAAGTGATCCTGGCTGAGTTGTGACAGTATGTGCAGGGCGGTGGGATGTATCCAGTTGGTGATCACGAGTCAAGAACAGTTGCTAACAGTACCTGCAGTGGAGTGAGCTATTTAGTTCAACCGGGTTGTAGTGAGGTAGTGATCAGATAAGTTCAACAACAAGGACTGGACCAGATAGAAGGTTGCGAGATAGAAGTACCAAGGTGGTAACACATAAATCTGGAGAATTTTGGGATAAAATTTCAAACAATTCATAGTCGGCATGATTAAAACCGAAGGCGCATGCGAAAATATATTTATCAGCGCGGTGAGAGCTAGGGAAGTGTGACGGTGCGGTGAAACATGGAAAATGTGGAGATTTGCATACACGCATTTCAAGGTCGGCATAGTTATAAAAAAGGACATGGACGTGACATGAACGTGACGGTGCTGTGAGGCCTAGAGAGTGTTGGGGGATGTAAGGGGTTGTTGACCGTGACGGCGCAGTGAAGTTCAAGAAATGGGGGGGGGAGTTTTGGCTCACCGAAAAGGATTGCCCCGGTATATTCGGGCTACGAGCTGTGGTCAGGAAACGCCTAGTTGAAGGCGGAGCTACCCTGTAATTAAGGGGGAATAGAAGGTTAAGGGGTGACCGCTTATTAAACAAGTAAAGGTGGCCGGAGATCAGGGAGCTCTTACCAGAGTCGGGAGCATTTCGGAAGCGCCGCGTGACTGTTAGTCTGAATGCGCGGTGCCAGGGGGTACCTGTAAGGGAAGGCGGGCGGTTTTTAGCGTTTAAAGTTAAGGAGCTAAGGCAAAAACCACTGGAAAGCCAACAGGGTGCACGCTGTTGCGCGATTCTTACCGGGTCAGTCGGCTATGGGTTCTGCTTCCTGGTTTCCGTGAAGCAAAGATCGGAAGTGACTTAAGAGAGTACAGGGTGATCCTGATTGGAACCGTTTGGGAGGGGGTATGGACATAGAGAAGGGACTCCAAAATCCAGAGGTGGCCATATTGGAGTGGTGAGGACTCTGATTTGGCACCTAATAGTATAGAGGGAAGGTGCAGTTGTGCGGGCGACGGGTCATAATGTAAGTGAGGGTGCACAGTGTGGGTACACAGTGACAAAAATTGGAATACAACTAACAACATAAGGCAGAACACGAACAACTAAGCAGGGTGTTTACACCGTAATGATATAAACATATCTGAGGAGCCCTAAGTAGTTCAGTGAGTCAGAAAAAGTTCTTAAATTAAGGCGGTCCAATCTTCTTGAAGGTTGAGCCCAGAATTCAAACTGTCTGTTTTTAGTATCCATTTAAGCTCTTCTTTGTTGAGCATTCGTGTAAGGTCCCTGCCTCTTGGTGGTATGGTCACTTGGCTGATTATGGTCCAACGCAATTTATTTTCCGTGTGCCCTTTGCTGGAGGAATGTTCGACCAAGGGAGCATTTGGTGTGGCACATCGAATTCGGCTCCGGTGTTGAGAGATTCGCAATTTGATTTTTTGCTTGGTCTGGCCCACATAGATCAAGTCACAAGGACAGAAGATTGCATAAATAACGTTGCAACTATTACAGTTAGTGAAGGTCTTAAGTTCATTTTTCACATCTTTAAATACAAACTCCTTACCATCAATGGAAAAGTCACAAACTACACATGACCCACACTTAGAATGGCATTTCAGGGGTGGTAGTGACCAGTGATCATTGAGCGTTGTATTGGTAATAGTTGTAAGTGGGAGTGACGCTCTGACCAACTGGTCTTTCAGATTTTTACTTTTTTTGAAAGCAAAGAGGGGGAGTCCCATTCTAGCTGTCCAGAATTTAGTATGTGCCAATTCTTTTTTATACTCTTTTTAACTTTATTGGAAACAGTTGAAAAAGTAGTTACACAAACCATTTTGTCAGTTGCTTGTTTTGGTTTGGGCTCCAGTAGAGTCTCACGGGGGCAGTACCAAGCCCTCTTCATTGAGTTTTCTACCAGGCGTCGTGGGTAGCCTCTAGTTCTTAATTTCGCTGAGAGGATGTTGGCCTCAGCAAAATAGTCCTCTTTTTGGAAGCAATTTCTCCTGAGTCTTAAAAATTGGGAGTATGGTAAACTGTCTCTCAGGGCCCTGGGATAACAGCTCCCGTAGCTCAGTAAGGCATTTCTTTCGGTTAGTTTACGAAAGAGCGAAGTATAGAGCAGACCATCTTTGTGTTGGATAGTTAGGTCTAAAAATGCGATGTGTGTTTTGCTATGGGTCAAGGTAAATGTCAGACTACTACATTTGTTATTGAGCCAGTGGAGGAGTGCCGGGAAGGCATCTAGCGGGCCACACCAGATGAGGGAAATATCGTCTACGTAACCCCAGGTGGAACGGGTTACTGTCTGTGAGAATGGTTATATGTTCCAGCCAATCCATATACAGTATGGCTAGGGTAGGAGCGAAAATCGCGCCCATGGATGTGCCACGGACCTGTTGGTAATACTGGGTGTCAAACATGAAAAAGTTTTGGGTAAGGCAGATTTCTAGAAGTTGCACTATGAATAGAGTGGGTACCATGTGAGGGCGTGGTCTTATGTTCAGTATGGTTTCCATGACAAGAAGAGATTCTTTCTGGGGTATATTGGTATAAAGCGACTCTACGTCCAGGGTACATAGAGTCTCATTCTCAGGATTAAAGGGGTGGTTCTCAATCAGGTTGATCATATGCATACTGTCTCGAATAAGTCATTGAGTTTCAGGCACAAAGTCTTTCAAGAAAAAATTGACATAGTGTCCTAAAGGTTCTAGGACAGACCCACACCCAGATACGATCGGTCTACCTGGGGGATTTTCTAGTCTTTTATGAATCTTGGGGAGGGTATAAATGACTGGGGTTCTGGGGTTAGTGGTGTTTAGAAAATTAAATTCATGTTTGCTCAGATAGCCACTTTCAAGGGCTTCGGTAGTGAGTTGTTTAATTAACGTTTGTATGCTTTTGGTAGGGTTAGTATGGAGTCTGCAATAATGGTCTGTATTTGAGACTTGGCGTAGTAGCTCATTTTTGTAGCTTTCAAGATTTTGTAGCACTATTCCTCCACCCTTATCAGCTGGTTTAATGATTAGGTTGCTGTTATTTTTTAAGGAGGAGATGGCAAATTTTTCTTCCAAAGAAATATTATACGGTATAAACAAGTGTGATTTGGCCAAGTCTGAGGTCTCTTTAAGGATGACCTTTTCAAAAGTGACTATCTCTTTCGGGATCATGTTTGCTGTTGGCGAAAAGGTGGAAGGGGATCTGAAGGGTGTGGATACTGTTTTAGGCTCAGAGGGATTGAGTTCCAAAAATGGCCGGAGTCTGAGTTTGCGGAAAAACCCATTAGTTCAGACTGGAGATCCAGGAAATTGGGGTAGGTGGTGGGGACAAACGATAAACCTTTACTCAAAATAGAGATTATTTGGCTGGACAAGGAGTGGTCAGATATATTAAATACAGGGATGGTCAACTCTGTGTGGGCATTTTCAGTTACCACTGGTAAAACTTGTGCCTGGTTTGCCTCTCTCCCGGGGGGTTGCGCCATCTCTGTTGTTGTTTCACTCGTCCTCTCTTGGGAGGTTCGGAGTTGCCTCTGGCTAAAAAATGATTATTCTGATTCCTCGTAGGGCCACTCGGTCCTTCACCAGAATCTGATCTGTCTGAGGATTCAGCTGAGGAGTCTGTAAAACCCACCACAGTGTTTCTTTTATTAAAGCGGCCCCAAGGCCTTGGAGTCTGCTGATGGAGGTTGAAGTTACGGTTGGTGTAGAAATCTTTGTGAAGATATGGGTAGGTGCGTTCAAGAGTGAAAGATTTAATGTCCTTCTTTACTTTGTTTTATTTTTTATTTTTTTCTATGCGGTGGAATTCTTGCACCGTCTTCTCAACTTTCTCCAGGAGTTTATTTGTTTCAGCCACTGTGTTTTTTTCGGTTATCTGTTTCTCAAGGTCTTTAATGGTATCACCTAGTTTCTTTAGTTCTTCACTTGCAGTTTCTATCCCTACGACTAACCAATGCCTCGAGCACGTGGTTCCTATGTTGCTAAATCCTGAGATGTATTTGGGGTTATCAGTGAATACCCCTGGGATGTTTCTAACTTGTAACCCTAGTGGGATAGTATTAGATTTTAAGTATTCGGTGAGCATAAGGGTCATCAATTCAGGTCGAACATATTTTTTCTTTTGTTTTTCTAAGTCATCAGATAGATTCGAGCTATCAGTTGTAGTGTACTCTTCTTGGTCAGAGAACAAGGATGGATCTTGACACATTTTTGGGATGTATTCTACTGAATATAGGGGGGCAGAGTCAGACATACCAATATATCAACTGGTTTTGAGGGAGTGGAGGGAAGTGGTGTACAGATTCAGAAAATGCAGGGGTAGGTAGGTAAGGACCCACTTTGAAGAAGTGGAAGGAGAACAAAGCCCTTGCAATCAGTCGATTGCGCAACGTTAAGTTAAGGTCAACAAGGTGCCCCAAGTAAATCAGCATAGGACCTCGGGGAGCATACTTTACAGAACAACAACGGTCCCATACATACAAAATATATGAGAGACAATAAATATAGACAAAATCGATTCTATATTTGGAGCGACATGTCCAGCCGGACAGAGGTCTTCAATTATTTACTCAATTGAAAATTAAATATACAGAGAGAATACCTTCAACAATCAACAGTGTGGGGCACAAGCCTGTACCCAGACACAATCAGATCAGTACAGAAGGTTTAACAGGAGACAAGACAGGGCTTTAAAAGGCAAAAGCAGCGATTTCTGTAATCATTCCAATGTACAGAAGTGTAAAGCAAGCACCATTACATATACATAACATATAAATCAGGTTTTGTATAAGGTGCACAACAAGTCGACGTCGTTTCGGTCCCACTACTTAGGTATGGGGACCATCATCAGGGCATTTATTACATGTCCTAGTGTATTAAGCCTCTAATGCCTAAAGGTTTGGAAGAAAAAAGGAGGATAAAGCATATATACATATTAAGTATTGAAATAATAGCATAATTTGCAGTTGTGAGGTAGTGACTTGGTGGTGTAGTGACAAGTGATCCTGGCTGAGTTGTGACAGTATGTGCAGGGCGGTGGGATGTATCCAGTTGGTGATCACGTGTCGAGAACAGTTGCTAACAGTACCTGCAGTGGAGTGAGCTATTTAGTTCTACCGGGTTGTAGTGAGGTAGTGATCAGATAAGTTCAACAACAAGGACTGGACCAGATAGAAGGTCATTGCGAGATAGAAGTATCAAGGTGGTAACACATAAATCTGGAGAATGTTGGGATAAAATTTCAAACAATTCATAGTCGGCATGATTAAAACCGAAGGCGCATGCGAAAATATATTTATCGGCGCGGTGAAAGCTAGGGAAGTGTGACGGCGCGGTGAAACATGGAAAATGTGGAGATTTGCATACACGCATTTCAAGGTCGGCATATTTATAAAAAATGACATGGACGTGACATGAACGTGACGGTGCTGTGAGACCTAGAGAGTGTTGGGGGATGTAAGGGGTTGGTGACCGTGACGGCGCAGTGAAGTTTAAGAAATGGGGGGGGGGAGTTTTGGCTCACCGAAAAGGATTGCTCCGGTATATTCGGGCTACCAGCTGTGGTCAGGAAATGCCTAGTTGAAGGCGGAGCTACCCTGTAATTAAGGGGGAATAGAAGGTTAAGAGGTGACCGCTTATTAAACAAGTAAAGGTGGCCGGAGACCGGGGAGCTCTTACCAGAGTCGGGAGCATTTCGGAAGCGCCGCGTGACTGTTAGTCTGAATGCGCGGTGCCAGGAAGTACCTGTAAGGGAAGGCAGGCGGTTTTTAGCGTTTAAAGTTAAGGAGCTAAGGCAAAAACCACTGGAAAGCCAACAGGGTGCACGCTGTTGCGCGATTCTTACCGGGTCAGTTGGCTGTGGGTTCTGCTTCCTGGTTTCCGTGAAGCAAAGATCGGAAGTGACTTAAGAGAGTACAGGGTGATCCTGATTGGAGCCCGTTTGGGAGGGGGTATGGACATAGAGAAGGGACTCAAAAATCCAGAGGTGGCCATATTGGAGTGGTGAGGACTCTTATTTGGCACCTAATAGTATAGAGGGAAGGTGCAGTTGTGCGGGCGACGGGTCATAATGTAAGTGAGGGTGCACAGTGTGGGTACACAGTGACAAAAATCGGAATACAACTAACAACATAAGGCAGAACATGAACAACTAAGCAGGGTGTTAAACCTTCTGTACTGATCTGATTGTGTCTGGGTACAGGCTTGTGCATCACACTGTTGATTGTTGAAGGTATTCACTCTGTATATTTAATTTTCAATTGAGTAAATAATTGAAGACCTCTGTCCGGCTGGACATGTCGCTCCAAATATAGAATCGATTTAGTCTATATTTATTGTCTCTCATATATTTTGTATGCATGGGACCGTTGTTGTTCTGTAAAATGTATTTACACAAGGCATCGACAGCTGAGTTTGTCCACTCTGGAATGGAGAAATCCCACCAGGTGATGCACAACTAGTAAAATGTATTGCCAATCCAGCCTTGTCCAAAGGCACAGAGCCTCCCGGCACAGGGTCCACAACCTCACTCTGACCTGCTTGTTGCAATACCACATGGTGGTGGTTTTGTCCATAAGTACCTGGACCAGCTTCTCTTTAAGAACAGGCAGGAACACTTTCAATGTTAAGTGAATCGCCGTCAGCTCCAGAAGATTGATGTGGAGCTGTCTCCACTGAAAACCAGAGGCCTCTGATCACCATCTATCCCAGAATGCTGCCCCAGCCCAGAACCAATGCATCAGTCACTTCTGTCAGATCTGGGTGGGGAAGGGAGAGAAGTTTGCTGTTGACCTAATCATTGTCCTTCAACCACCACTGCATCACTGTCTCCATTGAAATCTGAACCAGGTGGCAGAGATCGTCCTAATGATTTCATCACTGGTACTTCAGATCCCGCTGCAGAGCTTGCATATGCCATTGAGGGTACTTCACAAGCAGGATCCAGGAGGCCATTAGACCAAGCAGTCTTAAAGCCTGTCCCACTGAAATCCATGACTGGGGTTGAATAGTTGGTATCATAGCTCAAATATCAAGGAATCACCACTCCAGAAGGTAGAAACGGAATTGCACTGTGTCCAGAGAGGCTCCAATAAAAGTGAGCATCTAAAAAGGAGTCAGGTGTAACTTCAGCATGTTGATAGTGCACCACAGTGAGTCCATTATAGTCTAGAGGTGGGTCAAGACTTCCTGGGGTGAGCCCGCCTTCAACATCCAGTCAGGCTGTTGAGACCATAGAGGAGCACAGCTAACTGGAATTGCTCCCGGCCTACAGCGAATCATATGTAATGCTGATGGGTCTGCAGGACGGCGATGTGAAAATAGGCATCCTGCAGACTCAGGGCTACAATCCAGTGTCCAGGGTCAAATACAGATGGGACCTGAGCAAGTGTTAACATGTTGAATTTCTCCTTCCTCAGGAAGGCATTGAGAGGGGGCAGATCTAAGATAGCGCATAGGCCTCTGTCTCTCTTTGGCATTAGCAAGTGACAGGAATAGAAACCAGGACCTAGAGCTGGCAGCCTCTAAATGGCTCCTTTGGGTAAAAGAGCCTGCACTTCTTGGGGCAAGAAGGAGAGGTGGTCCTCCATCAGCTGATCTGAGGACGGTGGCACGGGCTGCAGGGTCTCTAGTAGTGCAAAGGCGTAGCCACGGCACACAGTCTGGAGCACCCACTTGTACAAATAAATGGCTTGCCATTGAGGCAGGTGGTGCCCATGTTCTTGTGAGATCATACTGAAGAGGTTTTGAGGCTGCATCTGCCGAGGACTGATTTCTGACCTTGGTTTACTCACAACTTGTGGGAGCTACATTGGTGGTCATGAAATAGCGGAGAATCTTGTTGGCCATGGTGGCTCAGTTGGAAAGGTCATGGCTGGTAGCCACTACCATAGCTACAAAAGGAGCAAAAACAAGAGTGAGGCTGGCATGGAGCCATGGCAAGCTCCAAAAACAGAGTGATGACCCTACTCTCCATTAAGCGCTCAAGCGTTGAGTTGGTTTGTCGCTGAAAAGGTGAGTGCCATCAAAGGGGATGTTCATAAGGGATACCTGGAAGTCCTCCGAAAAGCCGGATGACCTCAGCCAGGCATGGCAGTGGAGTTTCACAGATGAAGCAATGGCTCTGCCCAGCGACTTTGTCATGTTCAGCTCATATCTGATGGCACACTTTGTTGCATCACTGCCATCAGTAATAGCCTGAGCAAAGGTGGCTAAGGCCTCCTCTGAGACCATAGGCAGCACTTGCGTTACTGTGTCCCACACAGTGTGGGTATATTGGCCCAATATGCACATAGTGTTCACCAATTACAGCGCATGGCTGGCAGAAGAAAAATCCTCTCTCAAAGTATACAGTCTCTTGGACTTCCTGCCCTCTAAGTTGTATAGAATGTACCTGAATTCCCTCTGGATGTTTAAGGCTATACCACCAGGCTCTCAGGGGTATGGTGCTGGGTGAGGAAATCTGGATCTGCAATTGTCCTGTGCACAGGAGTGCCCATGCAGGACTTGGCCGAGGTTCTGAGCAGGACATCAGAGAGGGCAGTAGGGGTTGGGAGAAGAGCACCCCTGGCTGAGCACCACCGTCAAGACATTGGTCTTGACTTGCATGCAGGACAGCGGAAGGTTGAGGATCTCAGCCGTCTTTCTTACCACCAAGGGGTCTTTTCCTCCGTAACCACACTAGGAGGAGAAACCAAGTCAGCATCTGTTGAGATGTCCAGACCAATTGCATTTGCCAGATCCTCATACCAGTTGTAGTCCTCTGACAGGACCAAATAGTCATAGGGTTTGGGATAACCATAAGGGTCCTCAGAACCGCCCCAGCCAAAAATCCCCATAGGGTCTGTCAAAGAAGGTAGGCACTGGCTTCGACTCAGAAAATCATTGGGGTCTATTTGGTGCTAGTGTTGACATCACACAATGCCAGTCTGGCTCTGTATCGGAGTCAGGAATGATAATGGGCTTCACACCACTAAGAGGAATCTGCAGCGCTGGGAACAACACCACAGGACTGAATTTTGGCTAATGTCATGGATCCACAACTGGGGTTGGTCTGCATCTGGATGCGGAGGGCTCGACTGGTGCAGTGGGCAACTTTGTACGGGAAATCCAGTTGGTGTGCTCCCTGACCCTGTGGGGCCCGAAGGCACTCCAGAGGGGCCTGTACACCCAAAAATGAGGACTATAGCCTCCTAAATATCCATGACTTTGGCAGGGGTTTCTCCGAGCTCCAGGAAATTCTGGGAGGCAAAGAGATGACCTAGGAACAGGCTCTGTGGGTGGAGTGTGTGAGCATGGCGTAGACTTGTGGCATCATTCCTACGCCTCATAATATTACTTGGACCAGCACTCTGAAGTTGCAGAGCTTTTTGACTTCTTGGACTTCCTATGCATGAGGGACATAGCCGACGATGACTTCAAGGTTGAAGATGACAGACAGAAATTACTCAGAGAGTGGGCCCAGAACCTTCCACACGACCGGTGTCTGGATCTGTACAGAGTCTTCCAATGTCGGGGCTTCATCTCTACTTTTGAATTGTTTGGAATTTATGGTGCTTCAGTCAGGACAGTTCCTAGAGTTGTGGTCAGACTTAATGCTCCAGTCAAACCAGGTAGAGGTCCACAGACCTTTATCTTTTGCAAGCTTTCCAGTGTTTAAAACCCTCTAGCTTTTTAGGGGCAATCCTTAGCACACTGGGAGCAGAATTTTCCCCAAAAAGCTACAAAAATATTGTAAAGTTAGTAAATCATTAACCAGGGTAGCAATTCCAGATCCATGCTGGTGGTGGCGAAAGAAAGGAGCTGATATTAGAGTGCTGGGGTGGCTCCTGTATGGGCACCACTTATGCCACATCCAGCAGAATGATGCCTATGACACCAACGCTGAGCCCCTCTATGACATCTACCAGCGCAGAGGAGTACGGCTCCAGATTTTCTGGATGCAGTCTGATGACTGCAGAATATTCTATGGTAAGGAATCAGTGGCTAGAAGTCTCTATTAGATGGAATATTTTTCATAAATTGAGGCTAATCTCCATCTGGTCAAGGGCAATCTTTGGGTTCTTCAAGTGGTTGGGATTATTCAAATGGTTGGGAAACCTCAAAACCTGAGTACACAGAAATATGTAGAATCTCAGTCTGATTAAGTAGTTCTGCTCCTAATATTCACTTATGTCATGGTCATCACGAGTATGGAGCACTCCCTTTACCACCAAACAATTTCTACACTAGCCCCTTTGATATATACACGCTTGAATGGAGTACGAGTGCAGAATGATGGCGTTCTTACATGAGAGGTTGCCTACAAAACCCAGATCCACCATTCCGGTTGATCGAGAACTCCTGCATGGGTGAGAAGCCTGAGTATTTAAACCAGTCCTTTAGAGTGGGCCAGTGCTAGTCAATCAACCAAGACACCGTTTGAGTATTTCCATAGGAGCCTTTTCCTTGCATGCCTGGACTTCAGTATCGTCGCAGGAGAGATGCTTGAAGATTTCCTGTTTGCCCGCTCTCCCGACTTCAGCCTTTCATCGTGAGTGATGACGCTAGCCCAATGGTTAAGCATTCGGCTCGTGCTCTCCTGGTAGCCTCCGCATCCACCTGCCTTTTCGATACCGGCTTCCGTGGAGAAGAGGTGAGATTTTTTCAGAGGGTCGGAAGAAGCGGTCCTTGCATCAGTTCATCTGCAGTGTTTAAGTGAGGCACTTGCTTCAACTACTCTGAATTGTTTTTATTATCTAATCTCTTTATCGGCATTAAGCCCACAAGGAGAGTTGCGGCGCACTTTATCGGCATTAAGCCCACAAGGAGAGTTGCGGTGCCCCGCAGCCCGAATTTGTCTTTGTGTTAGCACGCACAGAAAGCTGTGTTGCCAACACTTACCTGTTCCATATGGGGCTGTTATTCTGTAGAAGCGTCGAGGGACAGTCTTGATATATTTGCAGCTTTGGCTTCTTCAGTCTTCTTCTTCTGTGGCTTAACAGGGGGAGCAGGAAAGTGACACTGCTAAGTACCAGACCTGTCTTGCCAGCCAGGTGTTATAGCTTGTTACAATTACAAAAAGTCCCTGACAGGGAAGCTTCACATAAAGAACAACAAATATCAGTGCTTTATTAAGGCTCTCCAGCCAGACAGAGTGATTTTAATAATGTTTTGAATCACAAAAGCAAGAATAAAGTGGGACACCATCCTGCATCCAACACAACACATATAACAAAAAATGAACTAAATTCTCAGAAAGCTCCAGCAGGACAAAAAAAGGCTTGTAAAGTATATATGAAAAGAAACAAGCAAACAACAAGTAGCAACACTGAACACATGAATAATTATTTCAATTGCATTTACTGTGTATATAAGGTCGACAACATTTCGATCCTGTAAAACCAATACTGGGATTATCATCAGGAAGTAAAGTTTAAGTGCCTGAGAACAACTTTGCCTTTAAAACAATATGAAGAGGTAGAAAAGACAAGAAAAAACAGTAAATAGATCATTAGAATGGTTGAACACTACCTTTAAAACATAGTGCCGGTGGAGGAATAGGTGGTAAAACTTCCATTCAGACGTCGTGTGCTAGGTGTCAACAAGATGCACAGGCTGGGTGAAAAAATGCTAGTAGCTGAGAACTCAACGCATAATACCGAACAAGGCCTTAAGTGTTACAGCAAGCCAGTCAGAGAGTGAGGTACGTGGGAATACTGTAAGTGACCACGGTAAATGGCGAGCTTTCCATCAAGTGCTGGAGCAGCGTGAATGGCTGGAGGCTAACTGATCTCCTGAGAGAATCGTTGCTTACCGTTCGGGATGGCATAAGGCAAGCAGTCCGGCAACCAATGGTATGCCAGGAAATGGACCAAATTGGTCGCAAGTGAAAAAAAGCAAGTGCTGTCACACTAGTGAAATGGCGCTAGTGAGAAAGAGGAGAAGGTAGTACATGGCCAATGGCTATTTGTTTTTTATATCCTCATATATATTTAAATATGCACTCGGTTCTAGATGGGAATTATTCACTTATCACAGATAGCCGGGATTTATCCAGGAGGGCTTCTGGTCACTCCTTACGGAGAGATGAAATGTCCTAGGACTCCGGGAGAGCTACCCATCGGCTTTATTGTGAAAAGACCAACCCCGATCTTGACTTCTTGGGAGGTTCTTACACCACTGGTATCCCCAATCCTTGGGGTTAATTTATAGCATATTTTTGTAATCATTGGACAGAGCAGTACAAAAATTAAAAAAAAATTAAAAAAAAATCTCAACCCGTGCCCTCCCTCCAACCCAAAGATCGTGTGTGAGAGACCTGTGTACTAATAGTTCAATGTACTGATTTACCTTAACTGGTGTTAGAACTCTAACTGTGAAAAACCAATCTAAATCCCAGAACTCCTCTCCACCCAATTATCCCAAATTTCCCAAATGACAATTTTCTTACGCTTAGTGCCAGCTTGGTCCAATTTTGCTACCCTTTGGAGGGAATGTATCCATTCGTCTTCCGTCGGAGCTCAAGCTAGAATCCATTTAATGCACAATTCTCTTTGTGCCAAGAGTATCAGAGTGAAAAACAATGCTCTATGTTTTTTAGTTAGAAACCCCCCGGTTAAAACCTTTGGTAAGATCCCAAATATTATAGCCACCGTCGTTAACCTTATTTCAAAACCCATAATATTTGAAATAGTCTTACCTATTTTCTGCCAGAACTGGAAAATTACGAGGCAGCTCCAGAACATATGTACCTCGTTTGCTTTTCCTTCTCCATATTTGGGACACTTCTTGGTTTCTTGCCTCCCCATTTTCGATAGTTTCTGAGGTGTCCAGTAGGCTTTATGTACTGTGAAGAGGTGATTTTTAACGGTGCAGAATTTACATATGACCATAAAATCGACATAGATACTTGCCCAATTATGTCAAGGTCTTCGTCCAGCAGGTCCTTTTTCCAAATCTCATAACATTCAACCTCCGTATCCTCTCCATTTTGGGCTAATAGCCAGTACCACTCTGCTACTTCTTTTGCTTTTGTTTTAGAACTGCAAATTTTGAAGCCAGTCCCAAATTGCCTTGTAACTCTTTGCCCATTGCTTTTGTCCAGCTGCTCAGCTGATAGTATTTCAATTTTGACACAGAGTCCACACATACCGCCGAGAAATGGGGCCAGGAAATCAGTTTTGCTTCTGAAATCAATTGACCCCAGGTTGTGATACCGCATAAGTGGAGAGGTGTTGCAAGAGCATCTTTCAAGCATAAAGGTGTTCCAGGGGAGTCCCAGACGGGTGCTGCCTCGTTATAGTATGGAATTTTTAACAGACATCTAACATGGTACCATAGCTTTGTAGCAGAGACGAGTATCTTTAGTTTGACCTTTTTGAAAAATTCTGGGTGCCCAAATTTTAGTAAGAAACACCCTGCTTGTTGGGAAAGTTCTGCTGTGAGGCCCTTATAGAGAGGAGAGAAAAATGTGCTTTCCGATAATAGTTGTTTAAAAATTTTTGAGTGGAAAACACAAAAATAGAGAAATAGGTCAGGGGTTGCTATACCACCGTAAGCTTTTTTCTTCCTAAGTTTTTTTAGGGAGATCCTAGGTTTTTTGTTTCCCCAAATAAAACTTCAAAAAAGGCTGTGCACCTTTTTGAACCATGCTTTTGGAAAGTCCAGGGGAATAGAGCTAAACAAGAAGGTATACTTTGGCAAGATCGACATTTTCAACAAATTTGATTTACCTAGTAAAGAAAGTTTGAGTCCACCCCAAGATTGTAACTGTGATCTGACTTTTTTGTAACTTTTTCGAAATTAACCACTGGGATTTTTTCAATATTGTGAACTATTTGAATACCCAGATATCTTATTTCTTTTTTTGTGAACGTACTCCTGATATTAATGCTCCACTTCATTAATTCAGTTTTTTGTTGATTATTGCTATACCCAGAAACCTTGCCAAAGTTCTCTAAATTGGACCATATCTCTGGAAGTGACCTTTCTAGATCGCTGGTAAAAATTATAAGGTCGTCTGCATAAAGCCCGATTTTTTTAACCTAGCCATTACAACTGAAAGGGATGATGTTTTGGCACTCTCTTAGAATACAAGCTAGAGGCTCAATATAGATGTTGAAAAGTAAAGGTGACATGGGACACCTCTGTCTTGTACCCCTACCTATTTGAATTGACCTAGTTAATTTCCCATTAATAAGAATTTTGGCCGTGGGGTTCTTAGATATGGCTTTAATTACCGACAAAAGATTATCGCCTAAGTCAAGATGTTGAAATACTTTAAATAGAAAAACCCAATTGACCCTGTCAAAAGCTTTGGCAGCATCGAATGTCATTGCTGCCAAAGGAAGGTTGTAGGTCTGTGCCATGTCTATCGCTGCAATTAAGTCATGCGTCAATTCACTAAGTTGTCTCCCTTTAATAAATCCTTTTTAGTCTGGGTGTATTAGACTGCTCATTACTCTGTTCAACAGTTTAGTGATTATCTGGAAGAAGATCTTATGATCACAATTTAAAAGTGAGATGGGTCTATAGGACTCACAGAGTCTAGTTTTTTCTTCTGGTTTTAATAAAATTGTTATCGTGGCCTCATCCCAAGAAGCTGGGGGACTTAGGCCTTTAATGAAACAAGAATTGAGAAGCTGAAGGAGGAAGGGGGCCAATTCGTCCTTTAGACTAATGTATACTTCATTAGGGATTGAATTGGGCCGGCTGCTTTTCCCCTTGTTAAAGAGCTGATCGATTGAATTAACTCTTCTTTTGATATGGGAAGGTTTAATTGTTCTTTTTCATCTCTGTGTAGGGGGGGAAGAAACATACCTGACAGAAATTCCTCCATCCTGGCTTCTTCCAACGGGGACTCATCTGTGTATAAACTCTGAGAGAATTGTGCGAAGGCCTCTTCTATTTCGGAATCGTCTGAGATGATGTTACCAGTACTCAGGCATCGGAGGTCCTTAATCCAGTTTCTTGTTTGGTCTATTTTGGTTTTCCACGCCAAGAGTTTACTACAACCCTCGCCATACTCATGGTGTGACAATTTGCTGGCGTCCCACTTTTTTTTAATTTGAATTTCTAAGTAGTCTGCGACTTTATGTTTCCCACTATCTAATTCTCTGAGAAGAATAGTATTCCCTTGATCTTGTTCTAGTTGTTCCTGCAACAGCTGAATTTCCACTTCCAATGTATGGGATTCCTCTTTCACCTTTTTAGCCTGGAGGAACGATATAGCTGTTAAGGATCCTCTTAAGAAAGCTTTCTAAGTGTCCCAAATAATTTGGGGGGATGCTGAATTTGCATTGTTTTAAAAAAATTCCTTTGTCTCCCCCTTCA
This sequence comes from Lissotriton helveticus, assembly GCF_964261635.1. NCBI lineage: Eukaryota > Metazoa > Chordata > Amphibia > Caudata > Salamandridae > Lissotriton > Lissotriton helveticus. The sequence continues at coordinate 1,069,447,867 of NC_136067.1, read as the reverse complement.
GCTTCTCAATTACTTCCCCATCTTGTAATAATACTCAATTAATTGTCCATCTCCTCGGGGGAGAGCTTACTCCTACTTCATGTTCTAAAATAACTGCCGAGTGGTCCTAGAGGTGTTTCGGGACATGACTGACTAAATTGATATTTCTGCTTAGAGCGATATTAGTCAAGAAGAAATCAATTCTGGAGCGATGTCCACACTTTTTATTAAAAAAGGTGAACTTGCCCCCAAATGTCTTATGAACCTTGAACTTCTCTCTCCAAATATCCACTAGCCCGATGTCTGACATTAATTGTCTCAGGGCTGTTCTAATTTTTTGAGTGATGGAGCCTGCTCTAATTGATGTAGAGTCTTGCTTTGGGCCGAGGACATGTTGAAATATCCCCCCATTATAATCTGATCGTTCATATTTACCAGATGGTGAAGTATCGTATATAGGGTAGTTGGGTCATCTATATTTCGCCAATAGTAATTTACAAAGGTTGTCCATATATCCTCTATCTTTACTCTGGCGATGACCCTCCTCCCCCGAAGGGTCAACCCAGCATTCCCCTAACATAGCCCGGGATGATTTTTTAATTAAGATGGCCACTCCTTTTACTGTGCAGGATTGTGTTCAATCCACTTTTGCTGTTTTACAACCCCCTCCCATTCCTCTTTAAGTAAGTGTGATTCTTGGACCAGGAAGACATTACACTCTGTCAACTTTAAGTATTCTAATATTCCTTTCCTTCTAGAAAGAACCCTTAACCCGTTGACATTCCAAGACATGGTTCGCATTTTGCTTATTTCCCCTTATTCATAGGGGCAGACCTTGGACCTACTGAAGACCCTGCCATCAATTATAGTTTAACCGCAGGCCTACAAACCACTCTTGACTAGAAAAGAATAAATGAGGACAATTTATTTTTATTTTTTCCCACTTGCTCCCCCACCCTGTGCATAGTATTTTTGCTTTTTCCATTTTATGTGAAACCCACCCCCCCACCCCTGGGGAACCCTCCCTTATTTCTCATAGAGGTGAGATTGCGTACCTCTAGTTTTCTATTATTTAGGCTCTCTCTTGGTCTGGCACAACACATATACACCTTAATCTATTAACTTGGCTTTGCTCTTAATTTTCTCAATTAGAGTGTTTGCCTCTTCGGGGTCCCTGAAATTGAAAATGTTATTGTTCCACATGACTTTGAGGGAATCAGGGAACCATAGGTTTGCTGTGGTGCCCACGTTTCTAAGTTCCTGCATCGATTTCCCTAACTCCCACTATTTAGCTTGAGTTATGTGGGAGATATCTGACCTTATGCGGAACGACCAGTCGGCTCTCTTATACACCCCTGCTTTTAGACCTGCTGCCAGGATTTTTTCTTTTAGAACATACATTTGAAAATTCACTAATACCCTTCTTGGATTTTTTTCCCCTGTTTTTTTAAAGTAAGAGTCCCGATGGATTCTTTGTATGTCATCATCCAGGATTTGCTTCTCTACATCCGGGTGTAGTTCTGCAAGCAGATTGAGTACAAAGGTTCGAATATCCCCGCACTCCTTAACCTCAGGAATATTCAGGAGCATAATGTTATTTCTCCGTGCGTTATTTTCCAAACTCTCCATCTTTTCCAGCATTATTTTATCACCTTTCTTTATTATTTGAATATCCCGTGTATTTTCATCTACTAGCTTTTTAAGTTCTTCTACGGCTGACTCCACTGCCCCTACTCTTTCAGATATCTCATTCATTTTAGTCTCTAGAGAATCGCAAACTGTTTGTATTTTCGTTTGGTTACTCTCTGAAATAGCAAATTTATCCCTTACTTCTTTTAAGAGAGTCGTTAGCAAATCCTCAGTCGCGGACTTTGCACCCATACTGTTCGTTGATATTGGTTCTCCCCTCGGTTCCGAGTCGACTACTACCGTTAAATTTCCTTGTAGGGAATTTGGTTGTGCACTTTCCGTGCTGATGACTGGCGTTGATATTTCATTAGATTGAGACACCATATTTTAATTTTCTCCAGGAGGGGGAAGTATACTACCACTAGCTCCCACATCAGTTAAAGGAGCCAGGGGATCGTACATATTCTTTAGTCTTATAGGCGCTATGGACTCCATTGAAGTGTAGGGTGTAGGCAATATATCTTGGACTTTGAAATATGATCTGAGTGAAGGTGTGACACGGGAACTTCCTAAACTCGCCTTCAACTGTTTCTTCTGTTTTTTGCTTGTAGGAGTCTTTCCTGAGGGAGCCTTTTTATTCTGCAACGTGGCCAGTGTGGCCGAATTCTGCGTGGGTTTTAAAGTCTCGGTTTGAGATGTTCTTATTCCTTTAGATGTTAACACCAATTCTCTGTTGTCCATCTCGGGAGGTGATTGGGATATGCCCCAGATATCCCTACTTCTGAGGGGGTATCTATTCGGCTTGTTAAGCCCTGCTACTAACCCCTCCTGACTTTCCTCCTCCGCTCCTCCTCGCTCCATGTTCAATTTTGGTCCCCAGTCTCGCCCCTTCCTCGTTGCTAGGGTCATCTGTGGAGTCCAAGCATTGAGAACTATTTTCTTAAGGTCCAGCAAGTCGTTTCCCTCCCCTCCAGTTTTTTGACCTTCTTTACTTTGAATATGCTTAGTTATATTTACTTTGTTTATCTCTCGGGGTGGGTGGCTCTGTAGACTTTGTGTGGGTATTTCTCTTGAGCTGGAATCCCACTGTAGGAAGGTAAAAGCAGTCACCCGACTACCATCGTGCCTAAATCCTATCCCGGCGGCTGCACGTCTCCCGCACGAGATCCTTTCTGCTGCTTCCAGCCAGCTCCCCCCTCGCAGAGCTGTTCCCCCCTGACCGCCACCTCTATTTTGGGAGTAAGGGGCTGAGTTTGTAAAAACCCAGCACTACCCTCCAAGCATGCGAGGGACCCAAAAGAGCTACTAACAAGCCTAGACCGATTTGAATTGGGAGGTGCCTGGCTCAGTCAGCAGTGTTATTGCAAGGTTAAAGACTTTGATAAGTTCCTGCTAATTAGGGTTCCCTAAATAGAGTCTTTAGATCATATTTACCAAAAAAGAGACAAAAACTATCTCCCAGAACACGCTACCTGTCTAGCATCCCCCCACCCCCAGAGTAGTCTTAATGGGCAATCGGGAAAAGAAAAAAAAGGAAAAAAAGCGCCAGAGAATGAGAACCTACCTCTCTTCATGCAATCAATCAATCAATCATAGACATTTATAGAGCGCTCTACTTACCCGGAGGGTCTCAAGGCGCTAGGGGGGGGGGTGCTGCTACTGCCCGAACAGCCAGGTCTTGAGCTTCTTCCTGAAGGCGAGGTGGTCTTGGGTCAGGCGCAGGTCGGTCGGGAGGGAGTTCCAGGTCTTGGCAGCCAGGTAGGAGAAGGACCTTCCTCCTGTTGTCGTTCTTCGGATGCGGGGGACGGCGGCGAGGGCGTGGCTGGCTGATCGGAGGTGTCGTTTGGGAGCATAGAAGTTGATGCGGTTGTTGAGGTAGCTCGGGCCTTGATCGTGTAGGGCTTTGTGTGCGTGGGTGAGGAGACGGAAGGTGATTCTCTTGTTGACCGGGAGCCAGTGCAGGTCTCTTAGGTGTCCGGAGATATGGCTGTGTCGTGGGATGTCGAGGATGAGTCTGGCCGAGGCGTTCTGGATCCGTTGGAGTCTCTTCTGGAGCTTGGCGGTGGTTCCGGCGTAGAGGGCGTTGCCGTAGTCCAGTCGGCTGGTGACGAGGGCCTGGGTGACAGTCTTCCTGGTCTCGGTGGGGATCCACCGGAAGATTTTCCGTAGCATGCGCAGGATGTTGAAGCACGACGAGGAGACTGCGTTGACTTGCTTGGTCATGGAGAGGGAGGAGTCCAGGATGAAGCCCAGGTTGCGTGCGTGGTCTGTCGGTTTGGGTGCAGTTCCCAGGGCGGGGGGCCACCAGGAGTCGTCCCAGGCGGAGGGCGAGGATCCCAGGATGAGGACTTCCGTCTTGTCCGAGTTCAGCTTCAGGCGGCTGGTCGACATCCACTCGGCTACTTCTTTCATTCCTTCGTGAAGGTTGGCTCTGGCGGCGGCGGGGTCGTTGGTAAGGGAGAGGATCAGCTGGGTATCGTCGGCGTAGGAGATAATGTTCAGGTTGTGTTGGCGTGCGATGGCCGCGAGGGGGCTCATGTAGACGTTGAAGAGGGTTGGGCTCAGCGAGGATCCTTGGGGTACGCCGCAGATGACTTCGGTGGCCTTTGATTTGTACGGAGGTAGGCGGACTCTCTGGGTTCTTCCGTCGAGGAAGGAGATGATCCATTCCAGTGCCTTCTCCTGGATTCCGACGTTGTAGAGGCGCTGCACTAGGGTGCGGTGGCAGACGGTGTCGAAGGCCGCGGAGAGGTCTAGGAGGATGAGGGCCGCTGTTTCTCCGTTATCCATCAGGGTTCGGATGTCATCGGTGGCAGCGATGAGGGCGGTCTCGGTGCTGTGGTTGGCTCGGAAGCCAGACTGTGAGGGGTCGAGGGATCCGTTCGTCTCGAGGAAGGCGGCCAGTTGCTTGTTGACGGTCTTCTCGATGACTTTGGCTGGAAACGGGAGGAGCGAGATGGGGCGGTAATTCTTCAGTTCGGTGGGGTCCGCTGTTGGTTTCTTGAGTAGAGCGCTGAGTTCGGCGTGCTTCCAGCTCTCAGGGAAGGTGGCGGTGTCGAATGAGGTGTTGATGACGTCCCGCAGGTGGGGTGCGATGACAGCGTCGGCCTTGTTGAAGATGTGGTGAGGGCAAGGGTCGGTCGGAGATCCGGAGTGGATGGAGTTCATCGTGCGGACGGTGTCTTCGGTGCTGATAGTAGTCCAGGCGCGGAGGGTGGTGGTGGGGGGCGGTGGTTCGGTTGAGTCGGACGTGGCGTTCGTCGGTTGTGTGCTGAAGCTGTTGTGTATGTCCGCGATCTTGTTGTGGACGTAGGAGGCGAGGGAGTTGCAGAGTTCTTGCGATGGGGTGATGTCGTTGTTTCCGGCGTTGGGGTTGGAGAGCTCTTTCACGATGTTGAAGAGTTCCTTGCAGTTGTGTGCGTTGTTGTCCAGTCGGTCCTTGAATGCAGTTTTCTTGGTGTCGCGGATCAGCTGGTGGTGCTTCTGGGTGGCAAGCTTGAGGGTGGTCATGTTGTCCGGTGTTGGCTCCCTTCTCCAGGCTTTCTCGAGGGCTCGGCAGTTCTTCTTGGAGCTCTTGAGTTCGTCGGTGAACCATGGGGCCTTCTTGCTGCCGGGTCTGCTGGGCGGGGTCTTCAGTGGGGCGAGTTCGTCCGCGCAGTTGCTGATCCACTTCGTGAGGTTGTCGGCGGCCTGGCTGGGGTTCGCTGAGCTGGCGGGAGGGTGCTGGCTCAGGGAAGCGGCGAGCTGGTCGACTGTGATCTTGCTCCAGTTTCTGCGGGCGACCTGTTGCTGGTGGTGGTGGATCGTCGTTCTTCTGAAGGTGAAGTGGACGCAGCTGTGGTCCGTCCAGTGGAGTCCTGTGGCGTGGCTGAAGGCGATGTCTTTGCAGGATGAGAAGACGGCGTCGAGTGTGTGTCCGGCGAGGTGGGTGGGGGTGGTCACCAGCTGCTTGAGTCCGAGGTTGGCGAGGTTGTCGAGCAGGGTGGTGGTGTTGCGGTCGTTGTTGTTCTCCAGGTGGAAGTTGAGGTCCCCCAGGAGGATGTAGTCAGCGGAGGGGAGGGCATGCGGGCTGACGAAGTCGGCGATGTCCTCGCTGAATTGTGTGCGTGGTCCCGGGGGTCGGTAGATCAGGGTGTCGACCTGACCCGCCCTGCCGCTACGGCCCAGGAATCGACCAAGCGAGCTTCTCCGGAGGGTGTAGCATGATCTCTCCCGTTGCGTCCGACCGCCAGCTAGATACACCCTCGCCGAGTCTGCTGGCAGGCTGTCTCGCCTCCAGCTCCAAACGCCGAGCACCTAGTGTGAGGCACGGGACGCCGCCGGCGCCGCGCCATAAAGCTCCGTCCGCAGCCCTCACCAAGGCACCACTATCGGCATTGGGCACGGGGGTGCACACAGACTGCAGAAAACCCTCAGAGGCACGAATCCATCCAAAAAAAGTGAACACAGCCCACTAAATTTACATTATGTGTACCTCGCCGAAAGAGAGCCTCCGACCGCCACTATCCGACGGCCGCCATTTTCCCGTGATAATCCTGGAGCCAATGGCTATTTGGTGTAGTACCATTTGTATGTGGGCTACATATTACCATATATACGCGAAGGCATTCAATGTAGCGATGACCATGTCCCAGAAAGGGACAGTGGTGTAGGGGAAGGCATGATGGCCTGGGGAGATGAGAGAAGGAAAGACTGTGTCAAGGCTGTGGGAGCAAGCGAGTTAGAGAGAGAGAGCCAACCACTGTAAGGTTTACCTTGAATATGAAAATTACAGAAGCTCTCCAAAAAGATTTGAGAGCAGCGCAACAATGGTGCAATTACTCGTGAACCGGTTCAATGACCTGTGCGGGAAGGAAAGAAACGTCAGAAGCACTGGGTTACAGAGACACTGTGCTAAGCCTGGGGCCGGCTACGGGGCTTATCTGAGGATCCTTCCGTGATCGGGTGAGCTCAGTGAACGAGTGAGCCAAGAATCAAGTTCCTCAAAGAGTGCTGGAAAGTTCCTGTGACTACTCACGTGACCGAAGTGAGGCAGGTGTCGCGGTAATGGCGGCCATTTTGAATTGGTGAAAATAGCGAAGGGTAGTAAGAGGCGAATTTTGATGTAACTTTTCAATAGGACTAGAAAACACATTGAGATATATACCCATGTTGCTCATTAAAAAAGCTGTATTCATCATATGCAGGCTTATAAGACAAAAAGTAGAGCAGTGCCATGGAGATAGCAGCCATCTTAGAGTGGTAAAAGGAACTCAGAGTTTCGTGTGATAGAGAAGCGAAAGGATCATTAACCGTTTATAAATTATGCATGGAATTATATTCAATCTATGAATACACATAATGAGTACATTTGCCACTGGGTTTTCAGCGTTGATTAACATAATTACCATCGAAGTGTGGCAACCATAATGGAATGGTAGAAGTGAAGGAAAGTAATTGACTTGGTAGGATCAAGGGAGAAGTTCAGGACATAGCATGTAAATATCGAAAAAACATTTGATAGTTGTAGATCAGTACTCATTTGGGTAGCATGAAAACTTGAAATAGAAATAGAACTTGAAATAGAGAAATACTAAAATGCAGAGGATGAGATTGGAAGGACAGAGGAAGTGTACAAAAATCTCTTTGTACCGTGCACCAGTTGTAGGAATAAGGAACTGTTGCACAATGTTCATTAAGTATACACAATGACGCAATTACATAATTGGTAATGTTTATGGAACAGGGTAGGTAGAATGGAACTTGGAACCCACTCCTGAGGCGGAAGCCGGGGGCTGGTGGTACGCAATCACTTACATTTAAAAATTTTGACTGTCACTTGTATTTACTGTATTTTTAAAACGAAGCATACCTCCTTTGATCTCTCTTGGGGCAGAAGCCCATTGCCTGCATACCACACTGCCGATTTGATCGCTGTTGCGGTCATAGCTACTTTAGCGGCCGCCATCGCCGGCGTGCTCGCTGGCCACGCCCCCTCGAGGACACGCCCCTCCGCCCAGCATAAAAGGCGCTGACAACAAGCGTCCTTACAAACTTGGAACCCACTCCTGAGGCGGAAGCCGGGAGCTGGTGGTACGCAATCACTTACTTTTAAAAATTTTGACTGTCACTTGTATTTACTGTATTTTTAAAATGAAGCATACCTCCTTTGATCTCTCTTGGGGCAAAAGCCCATTGCCTGCATACCGCACTGCCGATTTGATCGCTGTTGCGGTCATAGCTACTTTAGCGGCCGCCATCGCCGGCGTGCTCGCTGGCCACGCCCCCTCGAGGACACACCCCTCCGCCCAGCATAAAAGGCGCTGACAACAAGCGTCCTTCCAAACTTGGAACCCACTCCTGAGGCGGAAGCCGGGAGCTGGTGGTACGCAATCACTTACTTTTAAAAATTTTGACTGTCACTTGTATTTACTGTATTTTTAAAACGAAGCATACCTCCTTTGATCTCTCTTGGGGCAGAAGCCCATTGCCTGCATACCGCACTGCCGATTTGATCGCTGTTGCGGTCATAGCTACTTTAGCGGCCGCCATCGCCGGTGTGCTCGCTGGCCGCGCCCCCTCAAGGACACGCCCCTCCGCCCAGCATAAAAGGCGCTGACAACAAGCGTCCTTACAAACTTGGAACCCACTCCTGAGGCGGAAGCCAGGAGCTGGTGGTACGCAATCACTTACTTTTAAAATTTTTGACTGTCACTTGTATTTACTGTATTTTTAAAACGAAGCATACCTCCTTTGATCTCTCTTGGGGCAGAAGCCCATTGCCTGCATACCGCACTGCCGATTTGATCGCTGTTGCGGTCATAGCTACTTTAGCGGCCGCCGTCACCGGCGTGCTCGCTGGCCACGCCCCCTCGAGGACACACCCTCCCACGTTAAATATGTGCATTAGCAGGAAGCGCAGCGGACGAGCGCAGAGGGAGCGCCGTTTGTGCGCCTAAGGCAAGCCCGTCTGCGCCCGTCCGCGCCAAGATTGCGACAGGCGCAGGAAACTCCGGACAAGAACCCTCCACGATAAAATACCAGCCCGATGTTCTTCAAAGTCTACGCATAGGAAACAGTTGTACTTGTAAGGTTGAAATGAATAACATCAAAGGGGCCTTTAGCTGTAAGCTCTGCAGGTGGACCTCCTGCGGGTCCCCAGTCAAGACAAAAGCTCCTCTAATCGACTTGGTCGATAATATGTCGCCCTTTAAAGGAGGGATGATCAACGCTCGCTCCATGTGTAACCATAGCCAAGATATAAAAGATCTCATCCTGGAGTTAGACCTAGATTGCCTCCTCATAACCGAAACCTGGCTAACTGATAATAGTAACCCAGACCTAGCCATTGCCTTCCCACAAGGCTACACCATCTTTAGGCAGGACAGGCTGAAGGGGAGAGGTGGAGGAGTAGCCTTGGTGTTAAGAAACCACTTTAAATGCCACACTTTCAATTTAGACCCCCTCAAAGGTATAGAAGGCCTCGGCTTTTCCATCAAACTGAACGAGACCTCCTCCTTCTCAGGAGGACTAATCTACCGCCCTCCGGGCAATGCAACCAGATTCCTAGAATCTCTCAGTGACTCTTTAGGTCAGCTTCTCATTCGATACCCACACTTTACTCTCCTGGGTGATTTTAATTTGCACCTCGAATCCAGAACCGACCTACAGGCTCTTAATTTTCATCAGACCGTGGAAATTTTTAACCTTCAACAAAGGGTTAAACAGCCCACACATCAAGCTGGACACATACTAGATGGGGTAGGTACGAACTTTCCCCTTCTAGCAACCCAATCTCCTGTCCCACAAATCTGGACCGATCATAGTCTGATCCCGTTTTGCATCAAAACCTCACGCCCCCAGAATCCAATCAAATCCAGTTCACATTCTGAGAACTACGTTAACTGGAAAATGGTAGAGGAAAATTTCAAGCTTAAACCTATCATCCAGACACAGATCCCTAGGCTGACTGGCGTCGTAGAACATGACTCAAAACACTTCCAGAGCTGGATGCAGCATGAAATCAAAGTACGTGCACCACCCAATCGTCACCAAAGAATGGAGAAAAGATGCAAGACAAATGCCCCCTGGTTTACTCCAGATTTAGCCAAAGCCCATCTATTATGTAAAACGCAAGTGGCGTAAAACTTACGACACGGCAGACAGAAACTCTTATATCCAGCTGAGGAAGATATATCATTCCAGCATAAAAATTGTCAAGAAAGATTTTTATATCAATGCCATCAAGGATGCCAAACAAAAACAAAAAACATTGTTTTCGATAGTCAAGACTTTTACCCATCCCAGAGCGTTACAGCCTGAAATACCTCCATCCCAAGAGTTCTGCAATCAAATAGCTGACTTTTTTTAGGAGAAAATTGACTCAATACAGAAAAATTTCCCTAGACACCAAGTCTCTCAGACTTCTACCCTCTCTGATCAGGGAAATAACACAATTGGAAGTCTTAAAATTTTCACACCGGTCAGTCTATCCCAAACACGGGAAGTAATCCTAGCCTGTAAATCAGGAGCACCCTCTGACCCCTGCCCCCCAAGAATTCTCCATCAGTTAATTGATGTGGTGAATCCAATCATAAATAAGATTGTAAACTCTTCCCTCAATACAGGTGTCGTCCCACGTGAATGGAAACAGGGAATTGTAAAACCCCTGATGAAAAAGCTCAATAAATCACCCTCAGACCTCACCAATCTACGCTCAATATCACTCCTCCCAGTTTTGGGAAAAATCACTGAACAGATGGTCTATAGAGAACTAAAAAGCCATATAGAAACATACAATGTCCTCCATCCCCAACAGTCAGGTTTCCGTCCTCATCACTCTACAGAAACTGTATTGATTGAATTGACAGATTCTATAAAGCTGCTACAGGATCAAAGAAAGAACGCTGTGTTGATTCTATTGGACCTCACAGCGGCGTTCGATACCATTTCGCACTCCATACTGCTAGGCAGATTAAAAGATCTCGGTATCTTGGACGTGGTTCTGGCGTGGATAACATCCTTCTTATCTGATAGATCCCAAACCATTGCCTTGGGCCCTTTCCTTTCTGAAGACAAGAGGGTTCGGTCTGGAGTCCCTCAGTGTTCCATTTTGAGTCCTCTACTTTTTAATGTCTATTTGATCCCACTTATCTCCCTGATTGAATCATTCGGCATACTCGTAACTTCGTATGCCGATGACACTCAACTCATTGTGCCATTAGATGAAAATTCCACTAATGCTGAACTAAATCTTAAAAACTGTTTGAAGGACGTTTTCCGCTGGATGGAAAAAAAACACCTGAAATGTAACGCCAGCAAGACAGAAATCCTCCCAATGAGAAAAAATGTCAATTTCTGTCCCAGCCTTTGGTGGCCAGAGGATTCCACTGCTCCCCCCCAGACCGTAGCGACAGCAAGAAATCTCGGAGTCTTGTCCGACACCGAGTTATCCTTTGACCAACATGTCAGGAATGTGGCAGGACGCTGCTTTGGCATCATAAAATCTCTTAAAAAGTTCTTCGACTTCTTGCCCACTGACTCAAGAAAGGTGGTAGCAGTGGCTCTAATCCTCGCCCGCCTAGACTACTGCAATGGTCTGATGGCAGGAGTAAAAAAATCTACACTGAAAAAACTCCAAAGTGTACAACACTCAGCTGCCAGATTAGTATTAAAACTACCCAGGAAATCCTCAGTATCAGCTGCCTTAAAGACTCTTCATTGGCTGCCTCTGCACAAAAGAATACTTTTTAAGATTCTAATCATCGCATTTCAGGCATTTAACAACACAGGCCCTAAATATCTCACCAGGCGTTACCCCCACTACAACCCTACTAGGACTCTACGATCCTCTAATGACAATCAAATAAAACTAGCTAGGTTTAATCTCAAAACCAAAGGTGCCAAAACCCTGACTTATCTGTCCGCTAGAGCCTGGAACTCCATGCCCAAAAACCTCAGGTCCCAAACCCAAGAAACCCAATTTAGGAAGCAACTAAAAACCTGGATTTTTAATCTCCCAGACGAATATGTCATGGCCGCCATCTAATTCTGCTTATGTAACTGATTGCATACTATCATAACAGCGCCAGGATGCTCCTTTCGGAGCGACCGTTGCGCTCTACAAATACAATTACAAATTACAAATTACAAATTACAAATTATGGACTTGGGAAGGAGACCTGTGGGGATAAAACATTTTAAAAGGAGCAAAGGAGTCAAATGTTCAGAAGGCTGATTGAAAAGGTGCTCAGGTTGCATTGGGGTTGGACTTATAGTAGAGTTGTCCAATCTTTCAGTCTGTTGAGTTCGGTTTTGATGGTGCCAATGCGCAGGATTCACTTAAGTTCCTCTTTGTTCAACAGTTTTCCTACATCTGCTACTCATGGTCGTGGTTTGATCAAGCTGATTAAAGTCCATCTTAAGCCATCCTAACTGTGGGCATTGTTAGAGTAATGTTTCACCAAAGGGGCATTAGGTGTTTTGCAATGGATTCGGCTATGGTGCTGGCAAATTTGCATTCACACTTTTTGCATGGTCTGTCCAATGTAAATCTTGTTGCATTGGCATACAATAGGATAGATTACATTACATGCATTATAATTTGAGAATTGCTTGGATTCAACCTTGATGTTATTAACAGTGAACTCCTTGCCCTCAAAAGTGAATTTGCAAACACTGCAGTTGCCACATTTGGCATGTCCAAATAAGGGTTCCATCCTCCAGTGTTCATTTAGTGAACCTGCTTGTTTTATAGTCTGGAATGCAGCTCTAATCAAGTTATCTTTTATATTCTTACTCTTGCGGAAGGCCAAGAGTGGATGGTCAATTGTCAGATCCCCTGCATTAAGCATGCCCCAGTGTTTCGAAATGCATTTGCGCACCGTGTGCGAAACTGCTGAAAAAGTCCTGACACATGCCAGTCGGTTTTGTGTGGACTTCGGTTTAGGAGATAAGAGGAATTCCCCGGGGCAAAACCTGGCTATTTTTAATGAGGTACGTACAAGTCTATGTGGATAACCACAAGCTAAAAGTTTCTTAAAAAGTAACGATGACTCATGAAAATAGTTTTCCTTTAGAGTACAGTTGCGTCTGATCCTCAAAAATTGGGAGTAGGGTAAAGCGTCACAAAGTGCTCAAGGATGGTTACTCTCATACTTGAGAAGTGTGTTACGCTGAGTGGGTTTCCTGTACAGAGTTGTGATAAGTTCACCTTTAAGATGTTGAATGGTGAGGTCAAGGAAGGAAATGGTATTTTTATCAAAAGAGATTGTGAAATTGAAGCCCTGACAATTGTTGTTGAGCCAATGCACAAATTGTTTGAGGGTCAATTCAATTCAAAGTCTTTATTTCGATATTTTTCAATCATAAAAGACAATACATTAAACATTTTTCAAAAATTTAACAGTTCTAAAAAGGAGGAAAAAAGAGTACATCATCTAAGGCTAGTGGAATCCACAATTCATCCCTATGGCTCTCCATTTACAGTTATTGTTGGCCAGCTTAAGAATCGTAAAAATCCAGACATTACAATCAATAAATAGGTTATATTAAAAAGATAAAACATCAATAGCTATGAAAATGTTCAGAAATAAAAGGAATTCATCACCAGGAACATTAATCTCTAAATGCGTTTAACAGTTTCAATTTTTTTTTTATTTAGTCAAAAGGCTACTGTAGGCTCATTTTACGGGCCCGAATTATCCACATCCAATGGAGAAATTTAGCTATGGCTATCACTACGACTTGGGAATTGTCAGAACATAGGATCCTGACTGCCTCAGTACCCGTTTTGAGTCCTAGCTGGAGACCTGGGAACCTTGTACTCAGGACAGGCAAAGAGGACAGGCCCAATACTTTCCCGTTGATCAGGACAGAAGGGACAGGCCGGTCCCTGACCCCCTCGCCATTTGGTGGTAAAAGCATTTAAAGGCAATGTCCCCACCCTAAACTGATGGTACTTCTTCCTATCCCCAGGGATGGTAATCCAATCCCAATATGCCTCAAAGGCCGGAGAATGCTTTAGTGCTAGAAAATCTGCCGTAAGAGATGGTTCAGTAGAACTGCCAAATCTCCTTGTCTCTAGCATACTCCAGTACAGGTCTTGAAAAGTTTTTTTTGGTGGGAAGAGATTGCCTCCTGGGTCATCCCACAATGGAGATAACCCCATGGCCTTGTAGGTAGCCTTAACCTCCCTCAACCATATTATTTTATGGGCTTTATCAAGGTCTCTTACCTCGACGAAGGCCCGCGCGTACTGGGAGAGTTCTGGTGTAACCCATAATCTCCTCCAGTAGGCAACCGATCTGTATCTGGCCATATCCTCGAGGCTATGAGACCCTAAATCATAATGGAGAGGGATTAGTGGAGTGGAGGCCGGCAGGCCTGTGATATTACGGATACATTTATTTTTTGCTCCCCCCCCAGTCTTTTTAAGTTACTAAATCCCCACAGTTCTGCCCAGTAAAGAACTGATGCTCCTACTTTAGCATCGTAAATCTTTAGAACTGGGGTAATTGGCCTAGTGTGGGATAGGTAAAATTCCTTAGTGAGAGCTCCTGTGAGTTGTGCATGTTTTGTGAGAAGCTGATTAGTATGCTGTTTCCAGTCTAGTTTGGATGATAGGGTTATGTCCAAGTAATTGAATACCTGGGTCTGCTCCAGTTGAACCCCATCCATAGCCATCTTCCCTCTGACGATTTTGTTTTTGTGTAGGATCATGAACTTTGTCTTTGATGTATTAATTACAAGACCATGGTCCTTGCAGAAAATCTCAAAGACACCAACAGCCTTTTGAAGTCCCTGCTGTGTTCTTGAAATTAATAGCGTAAGGTCAGCAAACATCAACAGGGGGATCGGCTTGCCATCCAACTTGGGAGCGTCGGTTGGTTGCTGCTCGAAATAGCCGATCACCCTGTTGATGTATAGTGAGAAGAGGGTAGGGGCAAGTACACACCATTGGCGTACCCCCCCTATCAATGGGAAATTTATCTGTTACACTTCCCTGCTGATTCTAGCGTACCCGGGCATAGTTGTTCTCATGCAGTCTAATTAGAAGTGACAGAATGTCAAGTGGCATACCCTGCTCTTGTAGGGCTGCCCACAACTTGGTGCGAGGCACCATGTCAAACGCTGATTTAAGATCAACGAAGACTGCAAAAAGCATGCCCCCCCCAATAACACTACACGCCAATATATTAAAACAAATCTAAAAACTTGATCAATGGTACTGGTGTGACTACGGAACCCTGTCTGTAGAGGCGACAAAATGTCCTTTTCCTCTATCCAGCCCTGAATGTGCTGCAGTAAGAGCCTTGCGACTACCTTTGGTATACAGGCAATCAGGCTAATTGGCCTGTAATTTCCTGGGTCCGTACACTCCCCCTTTTTAAAGATGGGAATGATCTCGGCTCCCTTCCAGGAGTCGGGTATTGGCGAGCCCATCGCAATGCCATTAGCCATCAAATAAATATAGGAAGCCCAGAGGTCCTTGTCATACATAAAGAGATCTGCTGGGACGGAGTCCATGCCTGGTGCCCTAGCTTTAGGGATATTATCAAGAATTTTGATAATATCAACTTTGGTAAAGGATAGGTGGTTAGTGCCCTCTTTTACTTTTGAAAGAGCCTCCCTCTCTACTCCCACTGCGTCTACAGCGGTAAACTGTGACGCAAAGTAAGCGACCCAAGCATTTGGTGAAACATAATTAGTTGGATCGCCCCTTTTAATCCCCCTACCCCATTTAACCATATCCCAAAAGGAGCACATAGATCTTTCTTTACTGGCATTCAGGAGCTCCTTACAATATTCATTGTCCCAATCACTTTTTGCCTTCAGTTGTACTTTTTTATACATGACTCGGGCAATCTTAATCTTAGCTATCTCTTTGGTCTTTACGGCATCTGATAGGGCCCTATATGAAACCCTACATGATTTTCCATACCATTGATCCTCCTTCCTAGCTGGCCTACTCTGTTTAATTGGCACCCTTTTGACAAAAAAAGATCCCAATTGAGTGAAGAGAGTATCATGGATCCGACTAGTATTTAACACCATCGCCTCATCAGTGGAGTTATTCCTTAAATCTACTATGGCCTGAGCTGTTAGGTCCCTCATGGCAGCTAGACCCTCTTCGTTCGTAGCACAGTTTGCCCATCTGATCCGTCTCAGGTTATTTGAGAGGGCTATTTCCACACAATCGCCAGGGCGCTCACATTTTGATAGTTCAAATAACCTGAATATAAGGACTAATGGGTTATGGTCAATCTCTAACCGTTCTTCTATCCGCATATCATCCATAGTAGACCAATTTTCCTTATTCGTCAGGATATAATCGATACGACTATGTGATGTGCCATTATTAAAGGTAGGGGCACCCTGCTTATCAGAACCCATTCTTCCATTCGTGGCACGTAACCCATGCTCCACAGTGAGGACTTTAAGTTGTAATGCTGCCTCTGACCATTTCTTAATAGGTGATATTGACAGCTGAGGGATCTTCCAAACAAAATCCTCTTCCACTGTGAGATCCACATCATGGTTATCTAATGGTTCGAAGCAGCAGTTAAAATCTCCTGACACAATAATATTATTATCTGTTGAACAATATTGCTGAAGGAGACTATCTAACTGATCAACTGCTTCAGTTGGTTTACCACCAGAGATTCCCCTTGAGTAAATATTAAAAACAAGAATATCCTTATGGTTTAAGCATTTACGTTTAACTAACAAGATGTCTGGGCTGTTTGTGGCCAGCTGAGTGACAGAATATCTACTGTCCTGCTTAACCCATGTCTGCAAGCCACCCTTCGGTCTTCCCCTTAAGCTAGGAATGGCAGAGATATAAAAGTTTAGATATCCTTGCTTGTATTCTGGATTTACCTGCCATGTTTCTTGAAGGAGAATTATATCCTTATTGTCCAAGAAGGCTTGTCAATCCAAAGATGTTACCTTACTCCTCAACCCGGCCACATTCCATGACACCAGAGTCGATAGTGCAGGTAAACCCAAGCCATCAGCTCTGGAATCAGGGACATTGCTACCCCTGCCTTGATTAAGTGCTAAGCCCTCATCTGGGCTAGTGGCCAATACCTCCTGTCCAGAAGCGTTATTATTTTGGGCAATATTTGGTACCATACAGTCATTTAGTTGTTTTAAGCCCCTAGTCCCTTCAAAGTCCTCTAAGGTGTTACATGTGCCCTCTATGATGGTCCGGGAGAAACAGGCAGCACTTGTGTGGGTGGGACTAGGAGCTAAAATCTCCTCTTAGCACTGGCCTGAGGTATTTCAATACATTCAGTTTTAGAATCCCCCTTGAGTCAGTCGCAGTCATTTAGGCCTGACAGAATACCATACCTATTTCCTAAACTAATCCCCCATTCGTTAGTTTGGGCACCTACTCCCCACCTGTTCCACGGGGTATCCCACCTTAACCCTGGAGTCTTGGGGTATGTTACGTTTTGCCGCTCACCATAAAATAATTTTAAAGTGAGGGGAACGATAGTGCCATTCCTGTGTTGGGGGGAAGAATATTTGACAAAACATTGGGGAGAACAGCCGAATGGGAGAAGTTCACCACCACACAATCCCCTTTAAACTTTTTCGGTCTACTCCCTATCCAGGCTGTTCTTCTGGCCGACATAATCTCCCCTGCTAATTGCTGTTTCCCTCCAGGGGCCAACTGCATATTACCTGACAGCCAGTGCAACGCCTTACTAGAGAGGGATGTTGGAGATTCTGGTTGTCCAAGTGCCAACGGAGGAACATTTGCCAGTACCAATACCAGGGGTGAAGCTTCTATCATAAATTGGGGACAGTCAGTTTCTTGGCTAAAGGCTGGTTGAACAGTGAGTGTTGGCAAAGCCTCTTCTCTAGCTATAGTGTGGGTGTCTGCATTTGCTGGTACCTGAGCGGGTGGAATGGTTGCAGTCAAACTTCTCTCTACCTCTACCATAGTCGAACCATTCACCCCAGGTGTACCTGTTAGATTTGAGACTAGGGTCACTATATTGCCAACCTCCCCATTTACCTTGTTCTGTATCCCACCCAGTTTTTTCACCTCTGCTGTAAGCTTGTCAATTTTAGCCACCATTGGTTTTATAATGGCTTTAATTTTACACTCTATCATATCTGCTATCCTAAGTAATAGCTTGTCATCCATACTATGCTTAGCACTAGCCTCCCCTAAGTCCATGTTCTTATCCTTAGTTTTCCGAGGAGGTGAAACCCTTTTCTTCCTTAGCCCTGAGCGTAACCCAGCACGCTTGGGTAGGGTCTTTTTACATTTTCTGTCTGTCCTAGTATCCAGCTCTACAGAGGAAAGATCATCTTCTAGGACCTGTACATGTACCTCTGGACCAAAATCATCATCACTTTCCAAATTGACCTCAGGGTCAATTTCTAGATCGACCGCTGGGGGTATGCTTTGGTCCTGTATCCCACTGACATAAGGATCAGTATCTGGGACATCACTACCAGCGGCCTCTAGAGATGTATCGACCACAGTGAATTGCTGGGACGGACTTATGGGAAGGAGAACTGGTGATTGGCTTAGTCCTAATGACTGACGTCTTTCACTATTTATTTTAGTTACTACTTGGACCATATAATTATCCATCGTATTTGACGCAATTGGTGCTAGTTTTTTTGGCATATTACACAGTTGCTGGTTCGCACTCACAAAAAAGACGGAGAAATGTTTAAGTGGGAAGGGAGAGGGGCAGACAAAACGACAACCGGCAATCCTCTAATTGTTATTAAGAGAAAGAAATAGACAAAATAGTCTTACGACAGAAAGAGGATGTCTCAAACTTGATAGTAGCAAAGTGATCGGCCCAGTCCTGTCTCGTTCTGTCTCGGACTGTCTAAGACTGTCCGCCCTTTGTCCGGGCTTAGTCCGGCGTCCCGCTCGTGTCCCGCTCGTTAGGTGAGGGCGTGGCTAAATAGGAGGAGCATGGGGCGGGAAGAGACTCCAGGTGCGCTACGTTAGTCTCCCGCTGTGGACGCTGGGTCTCGCAGTCCCGGCCCCTGTGTGCAAACAGCAGTAGTTCCCTCGAGTCCAAAACTGGGTCCAAGATTGCAAGAAAGGAAAGCAGCCTCCACGAACGTTGTCTCAGGAAGAACAGGAAAACAGCTACGAGCGGCACCCACGAAGCGGGAGCCGCGAGCTTTAAATGCTCAAGGATGCAGGGGGCGGGAAGAGACTCCAGGTGCGCTACGTTAGTCTCGTGCTGTGGACCCTGGGTCTCGCAGTCCCGGCCCCTGTGTGCAAACAGCAGTAGTTCCCTCGAGTCCAAAACTGGGTCCAAGATTGCAAAAAAGGAAAGCAGCCTCCACGAACGTTGTCTCAGGAAGAAGAGGAAAACAGCTACGAGCGGCTCCCGCGAAGCGGGGGCCGCGAGCTTTAAATGCTCAAGGATGCAGGGAGGAGCAGGGGGCGGGAAGAGACTCCAGGTGCGCTACGTTAGTCTCGCGCTGTAGACCCTGGGTCTCGCAGTCCCGGGCCCTGTGTGCAAACAGCAGTAGTTCCCTCGAGTCCAAAACTGGGTCCAAGATTGCAAGAAAGGAAAGCAGCCTCCACGAAACGTTGTCTCAGGAAGAAGAGGAAAACAGCTACGAGCGTCTCTTCTGTGTCATGCCAGATGAGAAAGATATTGTTGAGGATACAGGTTGTTTCTAGCAAATCCATGAATAGTATAGCCAGGTTTAGATGTTTCACGACATTTTCCCTGGAGTAGGTTACTCCTTATATACCTGCTGATTGTCTGAGTTAATTCAATGAGATACCGATTTTGTTGATATCCTTTCCCTTCAAGCTCTTTGTAGTGGAATACATGTGAGTTGCATGTATGGTAGAATGCACATTACACAACCTGTTTATGCATACGTTATTGCATGTTAATGCACCCTTTTCATTTCTCTCTCTCTCTGGTGTACTTCGTGGCAGGAAGTGAGGGATGGAGAGGCCTTCTCATGCGCTCCACAAGGGTATGTTGTTTTATCCCTTTCCCCTTTACCCTGTGGGCAGTCTTACAGGGGAGTTATTATTGCATCCCTCTGTGAGTCAGCGGAGGGGGGAGTGTGGACATTTTCATCACCCCTGCTAGTTTTGTTCCGAAAGGTTATTGTCTTGTGGTGTCTGCTAGCCTGACACTTAGCATTTTTGGGATCACTAAAGGACAGAGTTGTAGGATACATATAAACCTTTGAGGGTGGTTTCACAACCATGACACATCCATTCTAGGGCTCCCTGCCTGAAGAAGAGGCAGCCTGCCTTTCTCCTTCATTAAAACCACGAATAGTTTTTCCATTTCCACTGATCTAGCACTTTGAAGATTTAGATAAAAGGGATTTTATTACAGAATACAAGGCACATCACTACAAACTAATCCGATATAGTGGGGCCTATTCTCAAAGTAATTTTGTAGTGTAGAAAATAGGAGCCATGTGATACTGTTTTCTGTTCTCCTAAGCACCTTTGCAAGTTAGTCCAAAGCCATTTAAAATAGAAAATAGTAATATTAAAGGGATATTCATATGCATTTAGTATGAATAAAATTCATAGTGCCCTCTGTGCATGTTTAATTACAGAGATTAACATTTCAGGTCAATTCACAAAGCATGTAAGAGTACATAAAAAAATACTGCTGCCCCTATGATGGAACAAAGGTCTGCCTGGAGGCTCATCTCACATCTGTTAATTACACATGGTCTCTCCAAGACAATTGTTGATCTAAAGAATTCCTTACTTCTCAAAAATTGGTACATTCTTGTTTATTTGACTTTTCTGTCCGTTGAGGAATCATGAAAGTCAGTCCAAGCATGCCTCCTCTCCTGGCCCCATCCCAGTCTACAAAATCAGCAGACAAGTTGTAACACAGTAATGAATAATAGTCAGGAGGCCAGATCTTTGTTTTACCACTGACACTTTCTTTTCTAAAGGGCACCCTTGTGTCTATTTTCTGTCTTTAAGGGGCAGATTTATGTTAACTGGCGCATCCCCAGGGATGCGCCAGTTAATGTGCACCACAGTGCGCCACAGTGCGCCACTGCTCCGCCACCCATGGTGCGCCGCATTTACAATGCGGCGCACCATGGTGCAAGGCAGGGAAGATGCGTGACGCATCTTTCGGCGTACGGGCGGCACATTGCAAGAGTCATGTCGCAAGTGCGACATGACTCCTGCAATGCACAGGGGCCACCCCTACAATGCATGGTGCGTCACCCTTACGCCTGCTTCAAGCAGGCGTAAGGAATTGACGTAGAAAGTGACTGAGTGAAATCTCATAGATTTCACTCAGCCACTTTTAGGAGGCGTTCCTGCGCAGGAACGCCCCCCCGCGCAGGAACGCCTCCTTATGGCGCAGGGCTTCCCAACATGACGCATCTCCTAGATGCGTCACGTTGTAAATAGGGCGCATTGTTTGCGCCGCCGTTGCGTCAAATTAAGTGACGCAGTTGTGGCGCAAAGAGGCGCAAGGGCCTCATAAATCTGCCCCCCAGTGTTTTGGCTGAGGCACCAGGTACTGTTCTCTTTGCTACAGAAGCAGTGGCTTACCCTAATGGCTGCCTATAATGTGGTGCCATTTCCATAGGCTCCCTGATGAATTCCACAAAATAGTTTTTCTGTGTCTCTGTAGGGCAAGCAAGGTTGCTGCCCTGATGGCTGGTGTGCCAGTGCTGATAAGATTTCTAACAAAGATGTGTCTTTCATAGGGTGATATGGTTAGTTCCATGTGTGATAAGTCATTGGAAGATAGTAAAGGGAAGATTTTCTGCCACAGGCCAGCCAGGAAGATGCCAATTTCTTTGTGTCGTCATGGTTGGGATTTCATAGTATTTGTTTCCATTCCACCACTTTGCAAAACCACAATGACAGCTGACAGTGGCATGGTGTAAAATGATGCCCCCCGTGCAGAATCTGAAGAGTGGCTCCTTCCATAACTCACAGATATTCATTGACCTTATGTGAAATGGGGCCCATCGCAATGATTGGGGCACCTTTGATGATTTGAAGGCCCTCATGCACTGCCGGAACTAAAGGGGTTTGTGTTACCCCTGACAGTTGAATCTGCCCCCTAATCTCGACCTACATTCTTCCAACAGTGTACCTTGGATGCCGCATACTCCATCTCCATAAACGAAAACAACATCCGCTTTAAGGCAAGAGGCAGAGCTCGACTAGGTCAGACAGCTGATTTTTTAATTCATTGGGAGTGTTTTTATTTTGCCATATCCAATACAGGGTAGCTTGGAATGCCATTGAGTGTGGAAGATACAAGTAGCTTTATTCTGCTCCAGAGGTTGAAACAGTGATACTGCTAACCTAAAACATTTTCTCTTCCCATCCATTAGACTGCCATGTTTTAGGGAGGAATCAGTACCCCTCTTCGAGACTGCCATTATTTTGGTACTCTGCTCTTCTACCTAATTCCTCCATGTAGCTGGAAACCTGCATCCCTCTCAACTAGGCATTTATTTTCATCTGAGTCCATGCTCTGCTCTACAAGTTTTCCCCAAAGTGGTAATGTTAGTTGTGTAAGACTTCATTTTTGAGAGGGACGTTTGTGGTGATGTATCCCAGATTTCACTTAGATTAGGCATTGCTATGTTTTAAGTTACAGACATACTGCATTTCAAAAATGCCATGCAGATTATTGTGCATGCAAAGTGAAAAACATGAAATAAGGCCTGGTCAAATGTTTTTTTTAAAGTGGCACGTTTGGTGCATGAGAAGTGAAAAACATGAAATGAGGCATGGTTAAATACTTTTTAAAAATGGCACTTCTGGTGCATGAATAGTGAAAACATGAAACGAGGCCTGGTCAAATGCTTTTTATGAAAGAGGCATGAAATCAGATTAAAACCATGTTCAATTAATTAATCATGGATGTTTATTTTTGATTTAACCTCACTATAGAATATACTTTTCATTTAGAAAATGTGATTTGAACTTTTAATTGTGCTGAATTAACAAGCATTTTACAGTGTAGAAAGGCTGGAATACACAGCGCAGTGGCAGGCCCACTGCGACTTTTAGCCTTGGAGATAACAAAGGAATGCTTTCGTCCCTGCTCTGTGAAAGATAATTTATGTATCTGGTTCCATCTCTTCATGAAGGCATGATGCAAACTTTTATCAGTTACAGTTTGTTTAAACAAAGATGACTTCATTCATAATGTGAAGTGAAAAGTGCAACGCACACATTTTTTCTTATAATATGTATTTTCTGTTTCCGCATGATTAATACTTTGATTGCAGAAAATGTAATTGTTTTCATTTAGCACAAGACTCAAATGTGCGCCTGACTGATGACATGTCCAGTCAGCCCATGGGGTGTCGATGTATCCTGAAAATCTGATTGGACAAGCTACAAAGACAATCACATGTATTTTTGCTTGAAAAGGAGTTGCTAAGTTGGGAGGTGTAGGCTAGCCTTGCACATTATATTTTTGGCAGGGCAGATCACATGCTTCTGTGGTCTTGTGAAGGGAGGGCTCATTCAAGTAGCAGCTTCTCTGTGTAAGACACAGAGAGGCAGAGATGCAGGCAGAGCAAGGACAGAGAGAGCAACTGAGAGCAGGACAGGTTTTAGATTCTTAAATTTCATGCTTTCACTAACTGGCTTTGAAAGGAATTATTTGTCTTATGCATTTATTTCTCTTTATGGGAGATTTTTGCCAATTATTATTATTGATTAGCCTTGCAAACTCACTCTTGAAATATATTTTTCCTAAAACTCTTTAAAGAGTTGTGACTGACATTCCCTTTCCTTCATGAAGTGCTTTGTATGCAATCTATAATATGTTCTATATTCATTCTATTTTACCTATTGTTCAATTCTATAACCTGATTGATATTTTAATTAATGAATAAAGAATCAGAGAACTTTAACTTTTGACTAGAACATAATATCCTTAAAAACTGTGCACAACTCACATCATTGCCTTAAATATTATTTGCATTTGATTTTCCATGTTTATGTAAAGTCTCCTGATGATGATACGCAGTGGCCAAGGTCCATCCCCTTTAAGCGGTAAACCAGAGGTAAATGATGTTTTGCACTGAGAAATTACTGTGAAATTACCGCTGGATCAGTTTCTGGTAGCAGAGGTAAGGTTAACATCATCACCAAAACGAGCATAGAGCATAGCGCTTCAAAATAATTGCCCAAGTTAGATAAATGTCCATATTCTCAAAAGAAAGTCCTGATTCCTGATTTCAATGCTCGGAACCTGAAGACTGGCTTAGCAGTACTGGAAGGTAATGCAGGAAGGCGATTGCTGGAGTGGTGTGAGTATCAATAGGGCTGTGAAATGTTGATTTGCTAGAAGTTATGTTTTTTTTTGCAGTGTTGAAAACATAGTAAAGGTTTGACTGTTGATGATATTTTGTTCACTTTGACTTGATGGTTTTATTGATTCATTTGGTAATTTCATAGGACATAATTATTGATTATTGATTATATGTTCTTAACAAGAAAAGTTAGTGTCCTGTTCAATGTTGTCTGGAAGTACAGGAGCAGAGATACCTGGGAGTCCTGGGAATCCCGGGATTGGAATTTAGAAGAGTGTGGCGAAGAAATCACACTGCAGAAGTACTTAATCTGTTGGAAATAATACTGAGAAGCTAGGTAGGGCTGAACGTGTTATAACTAGGGAAATTTTCATATGAAAGTAAAGTGTCTTGAATAGCGAAGGATCACCTGTGCATTTTATGTCTACCAATTTTGTACAAAATTTGTGTATGTGGGTTCACCAAAGGTGCAAGATTACTGGAAAAGAGGCTCCTTTGAGGTTTCCAAAATATGTTACTTTTGAATTGCAAATTATTGACAAATTAAGGGAAGTGTTATGTGAAATATGTGAAATAAAGACACCATCTAGAGCTGGAAGCTTTAAGCATGAGGGAAAAGGCAGCAAGAGACAAAGCAAGTGAGGGAATTAAAGATGACAAAAAGCTTCAAATAAATAATGATTCAGGGGATAAAATAATGGATTTATTTATTTATTATAACACTTATAAAGCGCGAGCGAAGGCCCTTGGGCATCTCGGCGCTAAGTTACTGCCGTGTTCAACCAAGAGGGGAGCTGGAGGTTCATTGATTAAAAAGCCAGGTCTTAAGCTGCTTGCGGAAAGACCAAAGGGAGGTACTCGATTTGATTGAATGTGGCAGGGTATTCCAGAGTTTTGGTGCAGCTACAAGGAATCTTCTGTCTCCCCATGAGACCGATTTTGTACGTGGTACCACGAGTTCATGTGAGCTAGCTGAACGTAACGTTCTGGAAGGACGGTAGGGGATGAGGTTTTGGGTGAAGAATGCAGGTCCGACATTATGTAGAGCCTTATATACCAAGCAGAGAGACTTGAATTTGATTCTCATTCGTACAGGTAACCAGTGGAGCTGTCTTATGATGGGTGATACCGATTGGTATTTGGGGATGCGCCCTAGAAGCCTAGCAGCAGCATTTTGAATTGCCTGCATTTTCTGTAGCACTCTCTCTTGGGCACATAAGAACAGGGCATTACAATAGTCTAGAGTAGACAAAACCAGGGAGCTCACCAATGTTTTGCCAGCAGTCTCAGGTAGAAAAGGTAAAAAAAAATTAATAAGCCGTAATTTATGGAAGGCTGAAGAGGCGATCTGATTTGCGTGTGGTAGAAAGGTCAGGTGATTGTCGAACATGACTCCCAGGTTCCACACCTTACAGATTGGATCCGGGGGCTGGCCCATAGATGACGGCCACCAGAGGGATGACCACGCCGGGATAAGTTGCCGAAAATGACAACTTCCGATTTATCGGAGTTCAATTTCAAGCAATTTGAGGCCATCCAACTCCCAATTGCCGACATGCCTTGATTGAAATTGCTGGCAATTTTAGGCCCATCATTCTTGACGGCGAGGACCAGCTGGGTGTCATCAGCGTAGGATGTGAGGCTCATCCCATGTGCCCGGATGACTTGGGCAAGGTCCGACACATAAATGTTAAATAGTGTCGGACTCAGGGATGAGCCTTGAGGAACTCCGCATGGCAGTGACAGGGGGGATGATTTGAAAGACCCAACAGTCACGACCTGGGACCTGTTAGCAAGAAAAGAGGTGAGCAGTCTCTTGGCATTACATCGAACGCCCAAGCTTTCGACACGGTCGACCAAGGTGACATGGTCGACCGTGTCGAAGGCCGCTGAAAGGTCCAACAGAATCAGAACCGCCGTTCCTCCCCCATCCCGGATGGCTCTGATGTCATCCGCTGCTTTAACCAGGGCGGTCTCTGTTCCGTGGAATTGGCGGAAGCCGAACTGTGATTCGTCCAGGAGTTTGTGTTCCTCGATAAAGGAAGATAATTGAGAGTTCATGATTTTCTCAACTATTTTTGCCAAGAGTGGGAGACTGGCAATTGGGCGATAACTTTTAAGTTCTTCCCTGTCCAAGTTGGGTTTTTTGAGGAGAGGTTTTATGAGGGTCTTTTTTAAAATCTCTGGGTAGATACCTGTGTGAAACATAGAATTGCAGATTGTGGTAATGGCCGGAAGAACCGCTTCCATGATTGGGCGCAGAACCTTCAGAGGACATGGGTCTAGGGCTGAGCCCGATTTGATAGAAGATGAGATATTATATATCTGTTCACAGGTGACCTCTTTGAACTGGAAAAAGGTGGGGCCATGGTGGGGGGTCGGGGGTTTCGGGAGGACATTGATGTTGTTGGCGAAGACCCGATAAATGTCTTCAACTTTGCTGAAGAAAAAGATGCATTGTTAACTGAGTGTGTCTCCACTAAAAATACTGATAATATTGTACCAGTAAGTCCTACAGTGGCTACTGTTTCTGTTGTACAGATAGAGACACAGATTGAGAGAAGTGTGCCGACATTTCAGATTGACCCACCACCTGTTGATTCAGCACTGACAGTGATATTTCCAGGTGTTATTTCTTCAAATGTGACTGATTCAGTATAAATATTACAAACTGCAGATGCACAGGCAGTGCCTAGACAAGTTGTGACTGTCCCAATTAATATGGTCCCTACTCAAAAAGTTCAAAGAGCTGCAGAAGGAGTAATTATGTCAGGGTTTATTTCTGAAACTCAGAATTTACAGATTATTGAACAGAAACAACCCCAGACAGTCCAAGCACTTAAAGATGGGAGGAAAATGGTCTTTACAACATCTGCATCCCAGGATAAAATGAATATATTTGAAGGTGGGATTTTTCAAACCTGCTTTGAGGAAGCAGCAGTGATTAAAAAGATAGAGCATAGGGAACAAATTAACCCAGACCCTGAAAAAGAGAGACAGCTTAATGTTTTAAAGTCAACATTTGAACATGGAGAAATTAAAAGTCCCTGCTGTTTAAATCGTGAAAATGTGAACCCGTGTCAGTAAAAAGAAATCATTTCCCTTAGTAAGGAAACAACTACATGTGCAGTAACTACACATGATAGACTGACTGATTTGGCTCAAAAATATAAAATTGTTGTTTCTGAAATTTTTCCATTTCAGGAAAGTTTCAGACTACATATGGATGATGAAGCAAATGAGAAAATGTGTTCTTCAGGAATATAATTGCACATTGCATATATAATAAAATATATTTTCAAATGCAATGGGTTTGAGAAAATAGGAGACAAGTGGGCTATAAAACATGAAAAGAAAAAAAAAAGCCAGACCTAACAAGGAAACTGGATAAGAAAAAAAAAACACCAGAACGTGTTGAGGAAAATAATAAACAGAATGAGGGAGAAGCTCTTGCTTACTCATTGAGAGAAAAGGTGGGAGAAGTGCATGTTCATGTGCCACGGAACAAAAGTGAACTTGCCGCATTTCTGAATACATTCCCAAAATTCTGAAATTTTAAAGGAGTTTTGTATTAATTTGAAAATGATTTTTGACACTGCCATGCAAACTGAATTGTGGTTTGAATCTAAAGTTGCTGTGCAAAGGCCAGGTGAGGAGACAATGAAAAAGGTTTGCATGAATGTACTATCATTCGCTGTTGTTATGGAGAAAAATGAAGCAGTGATTACTTTCCAGAAGGGCAGAGTGCCAGCAAAGGATGTTATTTGGGTACTACAATACTGTGGGAAAGAATAGCCTGATGCCAGTGGCATGAGGGGGCATATTATCAAGTAAGGGTGTTACATTATCGCCGCTTTTATCGGCAGGAAACTGGCGATAATGGGGTTGATAATATGCTCTATGAATTCCAATCGAAGCCCATGTTATATGTGAAGACATCTAACATGTTAGATGTCTTCACATATAACATGGGAATTCATAGAGCATATTATCAAGCCCATTATCGCCGCCTTATCGGCAGTTTCCTGCCGATAAATGCGGCGATAATGTAACGCCCTTACTTGATAATATGCCCCGAGATTCTTTGTGGCACAGTTGGTAATTGGTTTAATGTTCTTTGACCAGATCAGTGTGCACGTACAGCAAAAATGAGTTTGTTTACAAAGAAATCTGAAGGGTGGGCTTCTGAAGGATGAAGGGTACGATAGTGCTGGACAAGGAATAAAGCAGAAAATGTTTGAGGAAAAACCTATAATGTTACAGAGGTTTGCACAGAAAAGTTTTCAGAATTAGTTGTTTGCAGAGACAGAAAGTGAGTTACAAGGTGTTATTTTACAGGATGGAAGTAAAGGTGTTTTGGTTTATGCAAATTCAGGAATGTATGTTGCACTGCTGGAAAAAGTGTCTTTTTGTCATCTTTGTAACAGATTTGAGCATTGGAAGAACAAATGTAAATTTAAACCTGATGCAGCAAATGAAAATGCACAAACAAAGAGAGAAATGCGGGTGCAAAATGTGCCAGTTCAGCAAATGCAAATGTCAATTCAGAAACAGGTACTAATGACAGGAGTTTTTCAAGCCCAGATGCTCCCACAAAATATGGAACATGCTCAAAATGATGTAAACCAGTTGTCCAGAGCAAATGTGAATTCTTTCCAGAGAGAAAATCAGAACCCATTTTAACAGGTATTTGAAAATGAGAGTTTTAACCTTAACCATTTTGAATTTACCAAGCCCATTGTGAAAACGGTAGAAGGTCCACACTTAATTGTAGGAATTTAAAAAGAGAAATGACAAACCCAGTTTTAGAAAAGATAGCATCAAAAATAGGCCCATTTGAGTAATGTTACAAATTTGTTGTTTGTGATTCAGGCCTGGCAGGAAAACAATTGTTTTGCAAATTAAATAGTGCAGATTACTGTACACCAGATGATGTTAATTATCAGATTCCTGATCAGGATGTACATTTTAAATGACCCAACAAGAGACAGCTGTAGCATTGTTTTCAGAAAGGACAGTTGAAAAATTACCTTCTGATATGAAAGAAATAAAAACCACAAAAATAAGAGAGTTCACAGAGAAAGATGTCAGATTAATAAAATGTGCAGAACATGTCTTATTCAAATTAGAAACAGATGACATGTATTCAAGGACACCATCAGCTGCAGAAATGTTCGCCGTAATTGGAGATAACCTGAGTAAAGGATTTTTGATGGAATCGATTGGAAGTCTATGTAACTTTCTGATCACAGGTTCACAGAAACTAAATGAAAAGAACAGAATAATGCAGGAGATTAGCAGCATAGCTTTTCTATGTTGTCCTATGGTACTGCGATCCTATTGCAGAAAACTGCAATAGGATCACAGAATTCTTTGCAGAGAAGGTGGCTATGATATATAATGATTTCCAACAAAAACCTGCTTGGGGGAAAGCTCAGAAATCAAGAAAGTTGGATCATTTATTGAGGATAGGTTCAGTGAATTTAGAATGCCCGAACTAGAGGAATTGAGAACAATTGCTAAAGTAATGAAATCCGGCTACCCCCGAGACACGGCCTGTCCGGAACAAATACTGCAGGGGGAAGAGCATAGTATGCCTTATATCCATGAGCTTATAAACATCTCCTTCCAGAAGGGGGAAGTACCCAGCAGGTGGAAATAAGCAATATTATGCTCACTGGAAAAAAAATTAATACGTCAATAGACTCAGCAGTCTTAGAGTGGAGAAGTGTGGCTCACTGGTTAGAGGAGGCAGACCTGGAAGCAGAGGTCAGCCCGGGACCAGGGTTCAATTCCCGGCTCGGCGGGGTCTTGAGTCCTAAAATGTCCATGGACTCGACAATTCTCGCTCCGGTGCCTACTCGATTCACGGGTTCACACTCTGCGACTCTGGGCAATAGCTTGCTTAATCTCCACAACGGCCCCTCGCGGCGGGATGCCTGGCTTTCACCTTGCGGATACCCTGCCGGGGTTATCTCACAGGGGAATACCAGGATGGGTTCCCTAAGCAAGCGCTTAGAAACCGCTTGGTGATTTGCGCTATATAAATTCCTGTACATTTACATTTAGAAAACTTACGCCCAACCTCGCTACTACCTTTTGTTGCTACGATTGCGAAAAAAATAGTTAATAAAGAGTTAACTAATTATATTGAGCTAAATGACATACTGCATCCCTCCCAGTCTGGCTTTAGAACAGCACATTCAACAGAATCCGCTCTACTCCTGGCTACTGATACAATGAAACGCTGTGCAGATGAGGGACAGACGTCAGCTATCATTTTATTGGACCTAAGTGTGGCATTCGATACCGTCTCACATCGGATGCTTTTGCAGAGACTAGAGGAATGCGGCATAGAGGGCTCCATATTTCAATGGATTACATCCTTCCTATAGCTACAAAGCTTTCAAGAATTACAGCAGTCACAACTTTCGAAGAGTATCTTTTTGCCACAGGGAGTCCCGCAGGGATCAATTTTGAGCCCCACACTATTCAAACATCACGTTACCATTGTATCATACACTGATGATACTCAGTTAATTGTGACACTATCTGGAAGTAACAAAATGAAAGCACCGAATTTCATCAGGTGTCTTGAAGAGGTAGCAGGATGGATGTCTGATCATTGCCTAAAATTGAATAGCAATAAAACTGAGGTGATGATAGTAGGCAACGCATCAAGTTTATGGTCCTCTGCTTGGTGGCCAAAAACCTTGGGACCTGTCTCGACACCTAAATCTGAAGTTAAAAATCTGGGTGTCATGTTTGACCCGGAATTGACCTTCGAGGCTCAAATTCGAAGGGTAGTTGGCAAATGTTTCGGAACCCTAAAAACTCTAAGGAAAATCTTGGACCTCCTCCCCAAAAATACAAGGAAAACCATAGTCTATGCGTTGGTAACATCACAATTGGACTATGGTAACGTACTTTACCTGGGGGCCCCCAAAAAGGGATTAGCCAAACTACAGGTGGTGCAGAATGCGGCTGCACGGCTGATACTGAATCTCCCTAGAAGAGCTTCCTCTAAGAATGCTCTGAAAGAACTGCACTGGCTTCCGGTGGCAGAAAGGGTCCTTTTTAAATCCATGTGCTACTGCCATAAAATAGTCGCAAAAATTGTCCCTGCTACCCGCTCCCTCTAATTTCCAAATATGTCCCAGGCCGTAACCTACGATCAGAAGGTAGGCTACTAGTGAAAATTCCGAGAATTCGGAGAGCAAGAATGGGGGCCAGGTCCATCAGCTACCTTGCAGCAAAATATTGGAAAGTCTCCCAGAAACAATAAGAATGGATCCATGTGAAGGCCAATTTAGGAAGAAGCAAAAAACCTGGCTA
The DNA here is from genome assembly GCF_964261635.1 of Lissotriton helveticus. Taxonomy (NCBI): domain Eukaryota; kingdom Metazoa; phylum Chordata; class Amphibia; order Caudata; family Salamandridae; genus Lissotriton; species Lissotriton helveticus. The sequence continues at coordinate 1,069,416,652 of NC_136067.1, read as the reverse complement.
TTCGCCTCTGCATACTAAACTATAGGAGCTTCCTAAGATGGCATTAGTTGGCAACTTTATAGGAAAGTGCTTATGGTTAGGTTCTAGTTGGAAATCCGCTAGCGCGTGTACACGCCAGATGACGTAACTAGGCGCTTTAGAAATGTTAAATAAAATAAATAAATAAATAAATAAATCCAGCCAACATATTTTTTCACATTTCATGTGCTGAAGAATGGCTTACTTTTATTGATTTTGTCAAGTTCGTGTAACAGTGCCATTACATGAAGATAGTCAGGAGAACTGCCAAAAAGAAGATGAATTTCTGGGACCACAGATGAAAAAACTAGCCATTGCTGTGAAGGTCTGGCTGATGTGGAGTGTGTAGTTTCTCACCAGATTGCATCTGCTACACAAGATCTGCATTAGGAATGTTGCCAAATGTTTGATATGAGAGATGCTGTGAAATGGAAAGGCATGTACCAAATGATCGTGGCAAAAACTGTGAAATGTGGTGGGATTCCTAATACTGCACATGCCTCTCACACATGTATGGTCCTGTGTCCCCCTGATAAAACAGCTCCTCTTCAAAATGAGATGCCAGCAGTGGTCAAAAGTCCACAGAAGAGGGTCAGTCAAGCTGTATGGGAACACACAAGGGCATATTCTCAAACCCGTATAGCCACAGGAACGTCACATTTATTTACATTCCCGCGGCCATAGGGCCAGCGACCTATTCTCAAAGCAGTGTTAACCCTCTTAATGTGGCTTAAAACCACATTGAGAGGCTTAATGCTGCCTTGAGAATAGGGTCCCTTTCACGCTAAACTTAGCATGAAAGGGGGCGTGCAGTGGGTGTTGCGGTGGACATACCACCTCAAAACCCATTGAGTTTGACACTACTGCCTATTATCAAGGGCGGTGATGATAGGTGGCAGCGCCAAACTTAAGACCTAGAAAAATCAGGTCTTAAGGTGGCTAAATGAAGAGAACAGCTTTATCTCTCCTTGTTTTTGCTTTTTCCATGTATGCTGCATGTAGAAGCACATATGGAAAAGGCTAACAAGCATTTTCGATTTGTTAATGTACAGGAAGGGACACCTTCCTGTGCAGTAACAAACCTTCCTGCTTGTAGACACCCTTGCACTCAATTGCAAAGATTCTCATAATCTGCCCCTTTGCGACCGGTATTTTTGCATTTCGGATGCATCATCCCAAATGCAAAAATCGCAAATTGAGAATTCGCTAAATTGCGATTACTTGCATTTATTGAGATTCCTTAAATGCAACGCATTAAAGTTTAAAAAATAGCGATTTCACTAATAGGGCTCGCAAATTACCATGAAGTACAACTTCATGGTAATTTGCAAAAACTTTGAAAAATGCACTAAAATGCATTTTTCAAAGTTTCATGTTGCGCACACACACATGCCCTAAGGGCATGTGTGTGCACAACATATGTGCACAGATCAATTTCAGGGGTGCAACAGGGTGTCCTTTGGACACCCCTGCACCCTTGAAATCGCAATCTTATTTTGTGATTCGCTAATTGCGATTCGCAAATTGAAGATTCTTCCCATTCATTCCTAAAGGAATGAATGGGGAGGTATTCCTTAATTGCGACTCGCAATTTGCGAATCGCAATTAATGAATTTTAAGAAATCGCTATTTTTAAAGTGATTTCTACTTGTATACCATTTTGCTATTCCTTATTAGCGATTCCTTATTTTTCGCTAATAAGGAATCGCAAAATGGATGCTTGATGCATCTGGGAGAGAGCACCATCGATGGGGGAAACGCTAGGCTGCACCACATTCTTGTGAATAGGGTGCAGCCTGTCGTTTCCGAAGTGGTCGAGAGAGGCGTTAAGCCAAGGAGGCTAACTCCTCTCGCCGCCACTTCTTTGTGACTATCCCCCACAGAGTTTGGAGCAGCACTAAAGCAAACTGCACTGGAAAAGCAAAAAGTGGAAACTGACTCAGATGAAAGCGGTGACAAATGGGTGAATGAGTCAGGTGCAGCCTCTGAAGATGAGATTAATGCTGTGGGCCTACGAGTGGAGGTAGGAAAAAGCAGGCTGAAAGGGTATAAAAACATTCTCCTGTGGTCCCTTGAAAAATGATTTGCAGCCATAGCTGAAATGTCTGAATCTGATCAAAGTGAAAAGATTGGATTAAAAACGTGCAAAGAATTGATGGTGCTCTGTCAGAGTCTCTCGACCCACTTGTGATTTAGTATTTTTACTTATTTTTCCGTTTTTAGCACTTCATTTCGTAAATGGCTGAAGAAGGGTACATTAAGTGACAACAAAAATGCACATAAAATGTATGCTCATTAAACATAAACTGTACAATCACCATAAGTGAGACATATTTACAAATATACATTAATACAAACCAAACAGTATAAAACGAGAAATGCCTCTCCTCATTAAATGTTTAAGGCACCAGTCCTAGTATCTAACCTACAAGCCAGCAGGAGGCTTTTTTGATGTAGTTATTAGCCCGCTAGCTTGCCTATACTGGAATGCACAACTTTCTAGGGTCAAAAAATCAGGTTAAATAAATCTTGAATCACACTCCTGATATGCCCTTTGTGTAAATTCTTCCAGTATCGTGCCAACGCGTTTCGGACCCACACAATAATCTGGGGTACTCCTCAGGACCTGGACTGGAAACTTGTCCTGTACTGTAAAGTGTAAAAAATATCGTGTAAGACGCTGACCTCCTCTTAGTTTTCCCATCAAAAAGAATCTCAAAATATGTACCTGAACTGTGGCGTGTTTAGCACTGTGTTCCTTCTTGTCAGGGAAATTGCGATTCTGTGGATGTACAAAGAATCATTTCAGCGCCACCCTAATTGGCCACAATGATTTCAAGTGAGCAGCACGGGCAAAACAACATGGGGAATTCAACAGAATCCTACCTGTAGGCGGGATTTTCAGTATTCACCCTTGTAATGTCTGTAACAAGAATGGAAGCCACTTTTAGTATTTCCATGTACTAGGCAAGCTCACTACCTCATACATCCAGTATTCCATGTGTTCACATGCACATACCTCCTCGCTGAGATCGCTCGCGTTTTACTCGGCGGTGTCTCTTCAGCGTCTGCCTTTCGGATCGTCAATCTTCGCCTCTGTCTCACGATCAGCTTGCAATTCGGCGTCTGACGTCAGTTAATGTGGGCGGGCGAGCCGTTGTGCTTCTTACTCGCGTTGCTACTGCCGGGGCGTCTGGTCCTTGTAGTTCACTCTTATTAGCAAGATGTTTTTGTTCATTTGCAACAGGCAGGGATATAGATTGTTACAGCGATGATCTTATATAGAGGTCAGGTGAAAACACATTCTCCATGTAAACAATAGATTATAGATAGTTTGTCAGGAAGGTGAAAACATCTGCGCTACCTTTCGCTCAAGTTATTCAGCTCTGACATTTCATTCAGGCCAGTGCTCGTCGTGTTGAATTTCAGGATAAGTAGGGCCTCTCTACGTGATAGTTGTAAATCCGGATCACCTCCAGTGCCTTGGGCGATCTTGATCGATGATAGAACAGTCCATTTGAAGTCGTTCGGGCCATGCTTTTGTTCCGTGTAATGGTGCACCAGGGGGGCCGACATGACTTTGTTCTTAATCCTGGAGCGATGCTGTATGATTCTCTGTCTTACCTCCTGCGTGGTCTTCCCGATATATTTCAGTTGGCATGGACACTTAATGGCATACACCACGTATTTCGATTTGCAGTTTGTAAACACATTGTGTCTCCAGTAGATTTTTCCATCGCTGAACAGTGTACCTTCTTCAGTTGTCTCACAAACTGAACACGTCCCACATTTGTGATGTCCCATTACTGGCCCTGCCCCCAAGATTGTGCTTTGGACTGTTTTTTTCACCACCGGTCTCGTTGACACTATTTGTTGACCAATGCTCCGGTTCTTTTTGAGCGCGAGGACTGGTGCCTTGAACATTTAATGAGGAGAGGCATTTCTCGTTTTATACTGTTTGGTTTGTATTAATGTATATTTGTAAATATGTCTCACTTATGGTGATTGTACAGTTTATGTTTAATGAGCATACATTTTATGTGCATTTTTGTTGTCACTTAATGTACCCTTCTTCAGCCATTTACGAAATGAAGTGCTAAAAACTGAAAAATAAGTAAAAATACTAAATCACAAGTGTGTCCACTTAGATTAATTTGGTAAGTGGTACCAGACTTTGTTGTATAAATAACCTATCTGGTCAATTGTTTCTTTGTTGTTTTAGTTAGAGTGGTCTAGGCCAGATATTGTAAAGACCCAAGCCTTATTTGTTTCTCCTGTTAGTAGTGCGAGCAGCAGCTCGCAAGGCTTTCTCTACTGGTGATAAAACAAAATCCAGCAGTGTGCAACTTGCTTAGTGCACTCAAGGGAGGAGATCCCTTGAAATTGGGAATGGCTGAAAAGGATACTTTGTCCTTTAGTGAGGATCACATACAGAAACTAATAGCTGATTCTACACTCTTTTCCTCTATCAATTTGAGCAACACGGCAAAACAACAAAACACTAGTGACAAGCTCTTAAGGCTACAAAAGAAAAACGTGCGCACTGAACTGCACGGCCACTTCCTCTTAGCGAACCTCAGAGCAGGGGTGATCCCCTGGGGTTTGCAGGTGAAAAACGTGCCAGTGATTTTCACGGACGACCCTGTATATCGGAAAGGTTTTAGCTGCATTAGCACCAAATGCAGCAGGGACCTTATGGTGTATACAATTGAAACTGCCCAACGAATTTGCAAGAAAGAACAGGAGGAGATTGAGGAACAACTGAAGGCGATTAAGGAAAGTCACACGGAGTCTGAAGCCAAAATCCTTTTAGAAAAAATTGAAAAAGAACTTGCAACATTCAAAGATCAAACAATAAACTTTAAAACTACAAAATTTGAAAAAGATAAAAAAACCTTCAATTTAGAGACTGTTTATCCCTATCTAAAAGACGAGTTCTATACACGATCTGATTCCACAAGGTTTCTTGGTGCATACCAGGGGAGATCAAAGAAAAAGTTCTTGACATTCTCTGATACTTCATCCTCTGGCACTACAAGTGATTCTGATCCGGGCGAAGGATCCTCCAACAGAAATCAGCAACAAAAGCGGCCTTTTTTAGGCCAGGGCCAGCAACAACCGCGTACGAGATTCAAACCACAATGGGAAATGACAACACGGAAACAACATTACAAGTCGTGAACAAATCCCCAATCATCAACATCTCGGATATGGTACTAAGCAAAGCCGAGATGGAGGTCCTTGAACTAGGGCTCTCGTTCGTACCCGGCACTATGATGGACTTCACTAAAGTCAAGATGGAAGTTATCGAATTCTTCCGGAAAGTTAGGCTAAGGTGGTTCTTCAAAGACTCTGTAGAAAAGACCTCTGTGGAGGCATCAGGACTAAGAAACAAATCAGTGTTCTGCCCCTCCAACTACAACATGCCCAAAGAAATAACAACCTTCGAGCATACTGTACTATCGGCTCTTAATGCTTCTGAAAGAAAACGTGCTTTTGTGCCAGTTAACATCACCAAGAAACAAAGGGAGGCTATTGATAAACTAAGAAATCAACGGGAAGCAGTGATCCGTCCCGCAGATAAAGGTGGAGCAGTGGTCCTGTGGTCAAAAGATTTGTACAAATACGAGGGGGCCAAGCATGTAGGCAACCCGGAATGGTATCGTCCTATTTCAATCGATCCTACAACACAGATCCTACACGAAATCATAAGGATCGTGGATGCTGCGAAGGACAAAGGAATACTAGGAAAAAAGGAAGCAGAATACCTTGTGAAGAAACACCCTCGCACACCTCATCTATATTTCCTTCCTAAAGTCCATAAGGATGCAACAACTCCCCCTGGCCGACCTATCGTGTCGGGATGTGATTCAATTCTCGAACCTATCTCTAAGTTTGTAGATGTTTTTCTAAAACCTTGCATATCGGGTGTCCCAGCACATCTACGGGACACAATGGAATTCCTAAATCGAGTGGAGGGTTTTCCGTTTGATCCAACAACACAGATTCTAGCAACAATGGATGTATCATCACTTTATACCCAGATACCTCAACAGGATGGACTGGATGCCATGGAAATTTTTCTGGAGAGGAGACCTCGCCCACATCGGGTACCTACCGACCTAATTCTCAATCTGGCGGCGCTGGCACTGAAAAAGAATTTTTTTCGATTTGAGGACGATTTGTTTTTACAAATCAAAGGCACGGCGATGGGATGTCCATTTGCGCCGGAGATGGCGATTTTGTACATGGCGCAATACGAGGATATGTTCGTGTACAATAATAATCCATATCGGCACCAGATTAAGCAATGGCTGAGATATATCGCTGACGTGTGGTGTATATGGGAAGGTACACCCACGTCATTGGAAAATTTTCATCAATGGTTAAACAATCGCAGTCCTGACATCAAGTTCAGCCTCACATATGACTGCAAATCCCTCTTGTTCCTTGATGTTGAAATAAAGCACACTCCTGAAGGATTGATGTCCTCTTTGTATCTGAAAAAAACAGACAAGAACAATGCCTTGCATTACCGCAGCTACCACCCGAGAAATGTAAGAAACAATCTCCCCTATGGACAGTTCCTGAGGGTGAGACGGAACTGTTCTAGGGTGGCAGACTTTGAATTACACGGGGAAGCTTTGTGTCAAAAACTTCAAGAGAGAGGCTACCCACGGAAATTGGTGAGGCACTCAATGAAGAGGGCTCGATGGACACCCAGGGACCATCTGCTACAAAAGAAAGACAAACCACCGATGGAACGACTGGTTTGTGTGTCCACATTCGGACCCCACACTCTGTCCGTCCAGAAAATCATTCGCAACCACTGGCACTTGGTGGAAGATGTCCTTCCAGAGGTGGGCAAACCACTCTTCGCGCTCAAAAAGAACCGGAGCATTGGTCAACAAATAGTGTCAACGAGACCGGTGGTGAAAAAAACAGTCCAAAGCACAATCTTGGGGGCAGGGCCAGTAATGGGACATCACAAATGTGGGACGTGTTCAGTTTGTGAGACAACTGAAGAAGGTACACTGTTCAGCGATGGAAAAATCTACTGGAGACACAATGTGTTTACAAACTGCAAATCGAAATACGTGGTGTATGCCATTAAGTGTCCATGCCAACTGATATATATCGGGAAGACCACGCAGGAGGTAAGACAGAGAATCATACAGCATCGCTCCAGGATTAAGAACAAAGTCATGTCGGCCCCCCTGGTGCCCCATTACACGGAACAAAAGCATGGCCCGAACGACTTCAAATGGACTGTTCTATCATCGATCAAGATCGCCCAAGGCACTGGAGGTGATCCGGATTTACAACTATCACGTAGAGAGGCCCTACTTATCCTGAAATTCAACACGACGAGCACTGGCCTGAATGAAATGTCAGAGCTGAATAACTTGAGCGAAAGGTAGCGCGGATGTTTTCACCTTCCTGACAAACTATCTATAATCTATTGTTTACATGGAGAATGTGTTTTCACCTGACCTCTATATAAGATCATCGCTGTAACAATCTATATCCCTGCCTGTTGCAAATGAACAAAAACATCTTGCTAATAAGAGTGAACTACAAGGACCAGACGCCCCGGCAGTAGCAACGCGAGTAAGAAGCACAACGGCTCGCCCGCCCACATTAACTGACGTCAGACGCCGAATTGCAAGCTGATCGTGAGACAGAGGCGAAGATTGAAGATACGAAAGGCAGACGCTGAAGAGACACCACCGAGTAAAACGCGAGCGATCTCAGCGAGGAGGTATGTGCATGTGAACACATGGAATACTGGATGTATGAGGTAGTGAGCTTGCCTAGTACATGGAAATACTAAAAGTGGCTTCCATTCTTGTTACAGACATTACAAGGGTGAATACTGAAAATCCCGCCTACAGGTAGGATTCTGTTGAATTCCCCATGTTGTTTTGCCCGTGCTGCTCACTTGAAATCATTGTGGCCAATTAGGGTGGCGCTGAAGTGATTCTTTGTACATCCACAGAATCGCAATTTCCCTGACAAGAAGGAACACAGTGCTAACACGCCACAGTTCAGGTACATATTTTGAGATTCTTTTTGATGGGAAAACTAAGAGGAGGTCAGCGTCTTACACAATATTTTTTACACTTTACAGTACAGGACAAGTTTCCAGTCCAGGTCCTGAGGAGTACCCCAGATTATCGTGTGGGTCCGAAACGCGTTGGCACGATACTGGAAGAATTTACACAAAGGGCATATCAGGAGTGTGATTCAAGATTTATTTAACCTGATTTTTTGACCCTAGAAAGTTGTGCATTCCAGTATAGGCAAGCTAGCGGGCTAATAACTACATCAAAAAAGCCTCCTGCTGGCTTGTAGGTTAGATACTAGGACTGGTGCCTTGAACATTTAATGAGGAGAGGCATTTCTCGTTTTATACTGTTTGGTTTGTATTAATGTATATTTGTAAATATGTCTCACTTATGGTGATTGTACAGTTTATGTTTAATGAGCATACATTTTATGTGCATTTTTGTTGTCACTTAATGTACCCTTCTTCAGCCATTTACGAAATGAAGTGCTAAAAACTGAAAAATAAGTAAAAATACTAAATCACAAGTGTGTCCACTTAGATTAATTTGGTAAGTGGTACCAGACTTTGTTGTATAAATAACCTATCTGGTCAATTGTTTCTTTGTTGTTTTAGTTAGAGTGGTCTAGGCCAGATATTGTAAAGACCCAAGCCTTATTTGTTTCTCCTGTCAGAGTCTCTCAGCACTTAAGTGGTCCAATTGCATGGAAAAAGAACAGAATGCCACATTGAATGAACTATGTAATGTGGGGCTTGAACTGTATGAGCCACCTTATTGGCAAGCTGGTGACAAAGAGCAAATAAACGTTGAAACAATAACTGAGAAATGTCAAGAGCTGAAGAGAAAAGAATCTTTGAATGATGAAAGAAAAAGAAGAAAAGATGAAGACATTTTTTTTGAAAAAAGAGAACTGTTCTAAGGAATTTTCCTTTTATTATTTTAGTTACTTATTTTAGAGAAAACTAACTGTTCCAAGAAGCAACTTACAGAACTCTGCACTCAACTTTTGCGCTTGGCTATATACATGATCTGATTACAGACAAAACATGTGCTGCCTTTTGTATTAATAACAAATTTTAGTAGTTTTTTTCCCTTCTGTACCTGTGTGAATTAAGTTTGTTAAAGAAATTACCATGTCGACCTACAGTAAAGATGAGTAGTAATATTTTAGGTAGAGAAAATATATTAGACTGAACTAATAATGAGTGTGCTATTTGATGAAATGTCACCTGCAAAATGAATTAAGTGTGATGATTTACAAATCATTTGAGGTATCATGATTTGTTATCATCAAAGGGTGGGTTGATGCAGTTCAGATTTCACTTAGATTAGGCATTGCTCTGTTTTAAGTTACAGACAGACTGCATTTCGAAAATGACACACAGATTTTGGTGCATGCAAAGTGAAAAACATGAAATGAGGCCTGGTCAAATGCTTTTTTAAAGTGGCACGTTTGGTGCATGTAAAGTGAAAAACATGAAATGAGGTCTGGTCAAATGATTTTTAACCGCATGCGTGCGGGCGGAATTCCGCTCGTACGCTGAGATTTTTCAAAGCGCATGTTACGTGACGAGCTGGGCTCGTCATCAGCGTGCGAGGAGGCTACGCCATGACGAGCCCAGCTCGTCATCAGCGTGGAAGGGGTTAAAAGTGGCACTTCTGGTACATGAATAGTGAAAACATGAAATGAGGCCTGGTCAAATGCTTTTTAAAAGTGGCACTCGTGGTGCATGAATGGGCCTGCAACTGAAATCATGTAAAACATGTTCAATTAATTAATGATTATTACACACACACGCTCCCGGACTTGATCCAAGCATTTACCTGGGGGGGTGCAGTCTCAACATCCTGCTAGGCAGCTTTCGCAGGCAACAGCTGTTACTCGTGGCGGGGTCGGGTTGCTAGGTGACGCCTCGCTCTTCCTGCCTTCAGCGCGGCTTCTTCTCGTGACAAGCCCTCGTTGCTAGGCAACACCCCGCGCTGGCACTGATCTCAGTGCAGTTTCCTCCTGATGTCAGCGGACTTGGGCTGGCAGGCGGTAAAGTGCACAGCGCTGTCAGGTCTCACAGGTCGGCGGCGGTGAAATACTCAGTGCTCTCGGGGCTCACGGGCTGACGGCGGTGAAAACAGGTACTTAACCCTTTCTCGTAGTTCACGGGCCGGCATCCACGCAGCACTTCTAGGGTTCTTCACGGCCATGGGCAGAGGCGATCACGAGGAAAGCTCTCTCTTCACATGGGCTCCTCGCAGGACACAAGCTGGGTGCAAGCACATGCACACAGCAGAGGCAAGACGTTCTTTGGAAACATTTGTATCCCTAAGTTTCTATAACAGGAGGCCAGCTCTTCTCAGGCCCTTGGAGACAAAGTTCTTAGCAAGCAGGAGGGACACAGCACACATCAAAGACCCTTGTCCTGTCCTCAGTTAAACAGCAAACTGCAGGCCAGCCCCAGAGCAAACAGCAAGGGCAGTACTTCTCCTCAGTCTCTTCAGCTTTTCTTCTTGAGCAGAGGTTCCCCATGATCATGAAGTAGTCTAATCTTACAGGAATTTAGCTCTTACTTTTATACCTCTAAAGTCATTATTCTCTATGTGTTAGGGGTTCTGGACCCAGTTCAAACCAGTTCTGGGTGCACTCTGCTAGTGCACAACTTCTTCCTTTGTGAATGTGGGCCAGGGTTTTCAGACGCACAGCAGGAGGTAGAGCCAGCATTGTGGAAGGCAGGCACAACCCTATTCAGGCCCAGATGCTACTCCTCCCACCACTCCAAATGCAGATAGGTCTATTCAGCCTAGTGCTGACTCACCCAGACTCCTGGAGTCACCGCAGCCCCTGTCACTCTCAAGCCAGACAGTCAAACCACAAACAGGCAGAGGCACACAGCAAGGTTGAACAAGAAATTAGCCACTTTCTAAAAGTGTTAATTTCAAACACAGAATTTAAAAACCATCCTTCTTAAAAGATGTGTTATTAAATTCTGAGTTCAGGGATACCAGATTCCAATTTTCTATCCCACTCCTATGGGAAGATATGCAGGTATAAATGTTACATAGCATTACCCATTCTGTCCTATGGGCAAGATAGCCTTTCAATAGTGAAAATTGAATTTGGCAGTATTTCACCATCAAGACATGTTACACACACTAGTACATGCCCTACCTTTCAATTACACTGCACCCTGCCCAGGGGGGTACCCAGGGCCTACAATAGGGGTATCCTAGGTGTAAGAAAAGGGAAGGGTAAGGCCTGGCAAGTGGGTACACTGGCCAGGTCGACATAGCAGTTAACAACTGCACGCACTCACTGCGGTGGCAGGCCTGAGACATCTCTATGGGGCTACTCATGTGGGTGGCACAATCAGTGCTGCAGGCCCACTAGTAGCATTTACTAGGGACCTACTGGAAAGACAGTTATGCAAATCATGGATAACCAATCACCATAACAATTTATACAGGAAGCACTCGCACTTTGACACTGATCAGCAGTGGCAAAGTGCCCAAAGCATCTAAACCAGCCTAAACAAAATAAGCATAGCATCAAAAATATAGGGGGTAGAGGCAAAAAGTCAGGGAAAACCACGCTAAGAAGGCCAGGTCTAACACCTGCCCCCTCCAGCTGAAAAGTGGGGACAATGACCCATCCCCTCGGGAGTTCTCATCACTAAGGCCGAAAAATCTGGACAGGCCATCAGCATTGGCGTGTCCTGTGACAGGGCGGTGTTTCACCGTAAAGTCCATTCCCTGTAGGGATATGGACCACCTCAACAGTTTTGGGTTCTCACCCCTCATCTGCATCAACCATCTGAGGGGCCTGTGGTCTGTCTGAACCCGCAAGGGAGTCCCAAACAAGTAGGGCCTTAGCTTCTCCAGTGCCCAGACCACAGCATATGCTTACCTTTCAATTGCCCTCCAACTCTGTTCGCTGGGAAGTAACCGCCTACTAATGAAAGTTACGGGTTGGTCCAAGCCCTCGTCATTCATTTGTGAGGGTACTGCTCCCACACCATGCTCTGAAGCATCTGTCTGTACCACAAACTCTTTGGAGAAATCAGGCACCTTGAGCATGGGCACCGTGCACATGGCAGCTTTCAGGGCATCAAAAGCGATCTGACAGGCAACGTTCCAGATCACCTTCTAGGGCTGCTTCCTTGAAGTCAGCTCTGTCAAGGGGGCAACAATAGTGCCATATCCCTCGACAAACCGTCTGTAATACTCGGTGAGCCCTAAGAAGGCTCTCACCTCTGTCTGGGTCTTGGGGAGTTCCCAAGCCAGAATGGTATCAATCTTGGCCTGTCGGCGCGCCACCTTGCCGCTCCCTATTTGGTGTCCCAAGTACACCGCAGATCCCTGCACTATCTGGCACTTACTGGCCTTGATAGTGAAGCATGCGCTTAGCAGAGCCTTCAACACTTTACAGAGGTGTTGCAGATGTCCCTCCCAAGTGGAGCTGAACACAGCAATGTCATCCAGGTAAGCGGCGCTGAATTCCTCCAGCCTGGACAGTACCCGGTTGACCAGTCTCTGGAAAGTGTAAGGGTTGTTTTTCAATCCAGAGGGCATAACACGGAACTGGTAGTGCCCCTCAATTGTATAAAACGCTGACCTCTCTTTGGCCCCCTCAGTTAAGGCAATCTGCCAGTACCCAGATGTTAAATCAAACGGGGAACATCACTTACAACGCAACTTTTACCACGCAGTGCTTTTACATTGCAGCTTTTACAACGCAAACCATTACCACGCATTGCGCTCGGGGCGCTCTAGGATAGGGAATATATTTAATTTACTATCCAACACCTTCCCTACTATCCACGGGGACTGGAGTTGGAATAGTAAATTAAATAATTCACTACCCAGCGCCCCAAAGCACTATGCGTTGTAATGGTATGCGTTGTAAAACTCGCGTTGTAAAAGCATGCGATGTGAAAGCATGCGTTGTAATGTCGTACATCCAATCAAACGGACTGAGGTACCGGGCAGTGCCTAACCGATCCACAAGCTCATCAGCTCTGGGGATGGGGTGTGCGTCAGTCTTGGTGACCGTATTGAGCCCACGGTAGTCCACACAAAACCGAAGTTCTGGAGTGGCACCAGGTTCAGCAGCTTTTAGCACTAAGACCACTGGGCTAGCCCAGGGGCTGCTAGACGGCTCAATTACCTCTAGCGCCAACATCTTGGAAACTTTTTCCTTTATGCTGGCCCTGACCTTGTCAGCTACTCTGTAAAATTTCTGTTTCACAGGTAGACTGTCCCCAGTGTCCACATCATGGACGCACTAATTGGTGACTTCTGGTGTCAGGGAGAACAGGGAGGCGAACTGACTCTACAAACAGCGCGGACATTGACATGTTAGTGGATCTCTTGTGAGACTCTGTATTTTTGAGACACAGGCTGGAAAAAGGAAGAACCTGTTCTATGAGAAATAGGTTATCAATTTTTATGTGGACCTAATTAAAGAAACACCGCATACGTTTTGAATCAGCCAGCGGGAGCACGTGGTTCATATGTAGGATTCCCTAAAAGTTTCACGCAAGATTCATATCTATTAGTCGCATCGTTTAGAGATTCAGCAACAGAGGTCACAGTCATCACTTTACGTTTATAGGGCAGTACTTCCATTCAAGCAGACAAGTTGATTGTTTATAAGCACTAAGGACAAGCTTTGCCGTCTCTATTAGGACAGGTTGTGCTGCTTTTCGAATATTAGACATTTATGAAACAGCATTGATTTACCAATACTGGTGTTCTTTGAAAGATCACAGTCAATTCAACTTTTCAGATATAATCGCATTCTAAACAAACTGGTGCAAAAGTTAGAGCATGATATCAACATATTACACTCTATGGTCGATAGTTATTTAGCATGCCACTGGTAAAATCACCTTGAGGAAGGTCGAACACCGAAACGCGTAGGTGATAATGGCTGCCTGATATTAGTGACTTTAGTACAGTACTCATCAATTAATTGGTGTTTATATTTTGAACAAATTCATCTTTCAAAAAGTATTTCATTATATCTGTTTATTTATTTGTTATTTGTCTCATTGGCCTTAGCTATTTAGGAATTAATTTGTATTTGTTTAGAAAGAGATTGGATTTGATTTATTGTTATCCGATCATGATTTGATAAAAAAAGTTTTTAACACACTGTTTTATCACTTTCTCTCAATCGTGAGAGAAAAAAGAAAGGGAAAAAAAAGAAAAATGTATAAATATATATCATGAATTTCGAATGAAAGTTAAAAAATATAGTAGACTAAATAAAGATATATTTTCTATAAATAAACATGTGTGGTGCATATTAAGCTAATAATATTGATGTGATACAATTGTAGCACAAATTATTATGAGCACCACAACCCAGTGCTTGTTCTTCTTTTCCCAATTGGTGAACTGCCCCAACACATGACGACAGTCCCTCTGCTGTTCTGGGGTCAGGGTAGGCGAGAGGTTCATCCCATCCACTGACCCATCCTGTTCCTTTGCTGACAGGAGGTCAGGAAGTGGTTCACTTTCCTCCTCCATCCCTTCATCTGTAGCAATGAGCATTGTCATATAAGACCTCTCAAAGTGTGGCTTGAGGCGGTTCACATGTAGGACCCTCAAAGGGTTCCTGGGAGACTGCATGTCAACTAGATAGGTTACTTCACTCTTGCACTCCACTACCTCATAAGGGTCAGTCTACTTGTCCTGGAGCGCACAGGGCTCCACTGGTGCCATCAGCCACACTTTCTGCCCAGGTTGAAATTCTACCAGAGTGGCATTCTGGTCGTACCATCTTTTTATTTCTTCCTGGCTTGCTTCCAGGTTTGCCTGAGTGAGTTTCCTGAAGCGTTGAGTCTGGTTCCTGAAGGCCAGCACATAGCAGAACACATCCTGGGGGGTCTCACTACGGGGCCTTTCCCAACCCTCCTTTACCAGACTCAGAGATCCTCTCACAGGGTGACCTGACAGGAGTTCAAAGGGACTGAACCCTAAGGACTTCTGGGGTACCTCCCTATAGGAAAACAACAGGCACGGCAAAAAGACATCCCACTTCTGTCTCATGGGTTTCGCAAGGCCCATGATCATGCCTTTCAGGGTTCAGTTGAATCTCTCAACCAACCAATTCCCTTGAGGATGATAAGGAGTGGTGAACTTGCAAATTACCCCAAACTCCTCCCACAAAGACTTCATGGACTTCGAGATGAAGTTGGTATCCCGGTCGGAGATCACCTCTCTGGGGAACTCGACACGGGAAAAGATCTCCATCAATGGACGGCCCACCACAGGGGCTATGATTGTCCTGAGAGGGACAGCTTCCAGGTACCTGGTGGCATGGGCCACGAAGACTAAGATAAACTTGTTGCCTAAGGCTGTCTTGGGTTCCACTGGCCCCACAATGTCGATGCTCACCCGCTCAAAAGGGGTGCTCACCACAGGAAAGAGTTGGAGGGGAGCCTTACACTTCCCTCAACTCTAGCCACTTGCCTTGCAAGTCTGGCAGGTCCTACAATGTATACCGACGTGCTTCCTCATTTGGGGCCAGTAAAAGTGGGTGACAAGCCTCTGATAGGTCTTGTTATACCCCAAATGTCCTGCAAGAGGCACATCATGAGCAAGACCCATTAGGAAGGCCCTGAAGTGCTCGGGTATCACCAGCACACTGGCTGCACCAGGCTCCGTGACCTTAAGCTCACTATAGAGTAATTCATCTTCCCAGTAAATGAGATGTGTTTCAGACTCGCTACCTGCTGCCTGGTCTGCAGCCTGTTGCAGCATCCCAATAAGAGAAGGGCATTCCATCTGCACCTTGCAGAAGTCCTCACTGGAGGGACCTCCTTCCTGCTGCCAATGGATCAAGCTCAGGCAGGTCTCCTAGTTTGGCCACCTGTTCCCCTAGGTTCCAGGGCATCCACTCAGGATCTGCTTCCTTCTGGACCATGGGAACGGCTGGGACTGGTTTTCCACCCCCTGCCCCTTCTCCTCCGGGCAAGTACCGGGGCCACAGTTTCAGGCTCCAGTCCTCTTGATTACCCCTACTGGCTACCATTGACCGAGTAGTCACACAGACCCACTCAGGCAGTCCCAGCATCTCCAGATCAGCCTGGTGTTCCACCTCCTTCCATGGGGAGCCCTCCAGGTCATTTCCCAGCAGACAGGCAATAGGCATGGATGGACTGACCACAACCTTCAAGGAACCTTGGACACCCCCACTCAAATGGAACTAGCACCACCTTACACAGGCACACAGAGTTGTCTGCTGCAACTACAGGGTGACGTGAATTGGGAATAACCTGCTCCTCAGACACCCATTGACATCTGATGTCACACTTGCTCCAGAGTCTCTAAGAGCCTCCACCCTCCTTCTATTGATGGTCACCCACTGCCTGTATTTTTTTAGTGTTCTCAGACAGGTAGGACTCCTGGACCATCTCTCTGTCTCCTAAAGAGACAAGGGTCATCACTGCTTGCTCCCCCTTCACTATTAATGAATTCTTCCCCCAAAGCTACACTCACTAAACCCGGTGTCTGAGCACCAGTGGGTGATGGGGGTTTCTGGGGGCACTTAAGGGCAAAGTGACCCACCTCCCTACATGAATAACACATGGGTGGAGATTAGTTGTCCTGTCTGCCCTTAGGGGCCAGGACCTCTTAGGCTTGGGGGGCTGGGACTCCTTCTCCTGGAAACTATTTTGGGGCCCTTTAGAGAACTAATTGTTGTTGCCCTTGTCCTCCCCCACCTTCTGCTGGGGACCCTGTACACCTTTGGCTGTGGTACCCACAATCCTCTTGTGGACCCTAGTGCTAGTCCAGCGGTCCGCCTAGCAAGCTCACTGGGGTCAGATAGCTTACTATCCAAAAGATGATGGTACAGCTCTGGAACTTACAGAATACTCAAGTGCTCCCAACTAATTAAATGGCACAACCCCACATAATCAGTTGCTTTGCTGTCCTTTATCCAACCTTCCAGTGTACGTGTGTACAGATTCACACATTCAATCCAAGTACTGGAATCAAGCTTCTTGAAGTTCCTAAACTTCTGTCTCTACTGCTCTGGAGTGAGTCCATTCCTGAGCCATAAGGCGTCCTTCATATTGGGGTGGGTCAGGGTACCTGCCAACTCTAAGGGTGCTAGAACATTCCTCCCATAGGCCTCAAAGTGGTTCCACAGGCCTGCCCCCCAATTCTTCTCAGGCACTTCATTCATCTTCAATGCAATCTCATATTAAGTAAACCAGGCATAGATATCCTTACCCCTCTAATAAAACCTTGTACTGGCTGTGCGCTGCCACCACTTGAACTGGACTCCGATTGCATTGCTCTAATGTCCAGTTCCCTCATGCCCAATTCATGAGCCAAAAGAAGTTCCTTCTCTTCTAAAACGAGAGCATGCTGCCCTCCTCTGCTCTCCTTTCGCTCTCAAAGCGCAATTTCTTTTCCTTTAGTGCACAATCCTCTTTGCTCTCCTCCTTTTTGGTCTTGAGCCTCATAACTTCCAGCTCGTGCTCTCTGATTCTTTGGTTCTCTTCCCGCTCCTCTGGGATAAGGCTTCCAGCGGAATGGACACTGCCAGTCCTGGCGGCTCCTCTTGGCACAGGCAAATCCTGTGACCTGAACCCATCCCCTTGTGCATCCTCATCCACTCGGCATTAGCTGTATCTTAAGCTTCTTTGGTTTTCCACCAGGCCTTCAAGGCCTTCTGTAGCTCATCCTTCTTAGAGCTACTCCTCATGGGGCATCCTAAATCCTTGCAAAATTGCTTGAGTTGATCTACTTTGTAGGAATACAAATCCTCAATGCAAAACTCCATTTCTTCTTTCTCACTTGCTGCTTTACCATTCTGAGACATGATGCTTGGATGGCTCAAAGGTCAGGTAAAAAATAGAACCAAAACAAAACACAGTATGTGGCTGCGTAGTGGTCTGTGCTAAAACTAGTGATGTACATCAATCACTGTGGGCCAAGTGCAAATACAAGTTCAAATCCTTACCGCTGATCACCAATGTTAGAAATTAGGGTCTCTAGGTGGCAGAGGTAGGTACCTTTGACTTGCTTCTAGTCAGGGTAAGGGGGAAACACACTGTAGATAACCCCTGCTCACCCCTTTGGTAGCTTGGCACGAGCAGACAGGCTTATCCCCAAGGCAGTGTGTAAAGTATTTGCACCAACACCCACAGTAACACAGTGAAACACCGCAAATGGACACCACACATGTTATTATAAAAACAGATATCTTTATCTTAATTTAGGCAAGACCAAAATGACAGGAATTCCAACATACACAGTGACTCTTCTTTATAAATGTCTTGATAAGGTTCTTGGTAAGGAAACAAAAATAAACTTGTAAGTTCTTACTTCTGTAGGTTAATTACTTAGATCAAAAATACTGTTCAGCAGCGGCTCAAGGTGCTTGTTGCGGGCTCCTTGCCACGTGCATCTGACTCGCGGTCAGTGATTGCCAAAATTTGCCCTAAGTGCTTTAGATTGAGAAAAGATTGTACCAACACAAGCCCCGGTACTGCCGCTACTCTTGGGGCAAGAATGGGCCACTACGATCACTCGGGCAGAGGCTCTTGCTGCCAAGGTTAGAGGCCGAGAGCAGATTCTCGCAGGCTCTTGCTGCCAAGGTCAGAGGCCGAGAGCAGATTCTCGCAGACCCGCACGCCGAGTGTTTACCGGGGGGGGTGCAGTCTCTCTCCTCTATTCTGAGCTCGATGTCCGGCTAGGTGGCTTTCGCAGGCAACAGCTGTTCCTCGTGGTGGGGTCAGGTTGCTTGGCGATGCCTCGCACTACCTGGCTTCATCGCGGCTCCTTCTCATGACGAGCCCTCATTGCTAGGCAACACCCCACGCTGGCGCTGATCTCAGACCGGCTTAGCACTGATGTCAGTGGACTTGGGCCGACTGCGGTGAAATGTACAGTGCTCTCGGGGCTCACGGGCCGGCGGCAGTGAAATGCACAGCGCTCCCGGGGTCACGGGCCGGCGGCGTGAAAACAGGCACTTAGCGCTTCTAACAGATCATGGACCGGCGGCAGTGAAAGCGACCATGCAGCACTTCTCGGGTTCTTCACGACCACGAGCATAGGTGATCACGAGGAAAACTCCTCTTCAAATGGGTTCCTCGCAGGACAAAAGCTAGGTGCAAGCACATGCACACAGCAGAGGCAAGACGTTCTTTGGAAACTTTTGTATCCCTGAGTTTCTATAACAGGAGGCCAGCTCTTCCCAGGCCCTAGGAGACTTGTTCCTTCCGGACACAGCAGCACACAGCAAAGTCCTTAGTAAGCAATGGGGACACAGCACACAGCAAAGCCCCTTGTCCACGCTTCAGTTAAATCAGCAAACTGCAGGCCAGCAGCAGAGCACACAGCAAGGGCATTACTTCTCCTCAGTCTCTTCAGCTGTTCTTCTTTGGTAGAGGTTCCTCTTGATCACAAAGTAGTCTAATCTTACAGGGGTTTCAGCTCTTAATTTTATACCCTAAAAGTCTTTGTACTCTATCTGTTGGGGGTCCTGGACCATGTTCAAACCAGTTCTGGGTGCATTCTGCCAGTGCACAACTTCTTCCTTTGTGAATGTGGGCCAGGGTCTTCAGACACACCGCAGAAAATGGAGCTAGAATTGTGGAAGGCAGGCACAGCCCTATTCAGGCCCAGATGCCACTCCTCCCACCACTCCAAATGCAGATAGGTCTATTCAGCCTAGTGCTGAGTCACCCAGACTCCTGGAGCCACCCCAGCCCCTGTCACTCTCAAGCCAGACAGTCAATCCACAAACGGGGAGAGGCACACAGAAAGGTTGAACAAAAAAATAGCCACTTTCTAAAAGTGCTATTTTCAATCACAGAATTTAAAAACCATCCTTCCTAAAAGATGTGTTATTGATTTCTGAGTTTAGGGATACCAGACTCCAATTTTCTATCTCACTCCTATGGGAAGATATGCAGGTAAACATGTTACACTGCATTCCCCATTCTGTCCTATAGGCAAGATAGCCTTACAATAGTGAAAAACGAAATTGGCAGTATTTCACTATCAGGACATGTTACAGACACTAGTACATGTCCAACCTTTCACATACACTGCACCCTGCCCAGGGGGCTACCTTGGGCCTACCATAGGGGTGTCCTATGTGTAAGAAAAGGGAAGGGTAAGGCCTAGCAAGTGGGTACACTGGCCAGGTCGACATGGCAGTTAACAACTGCGCGCAGGCACTGCGGTGGCAGGCCTGAGACATCTCTTTGGGGCTACTCATGTAGGTGGCACAATCAGTGATGCAGGCCCACTAGTAGCATTTGACTTACCAGCTCTGGCTCACTTAGTGCACTTTACTAGGGACCTACTGGTAAGACAAATATCCCAATCATGGCTAACCAATCACCATAACAATGTATACAGAGAGCACTTGCACTTTGACACTGATCAGCAGTGGCAAAGTGTCCAAAGTATCTAAACCAGCCAAAATAAAATCCAGCATAGTATCAAAAACATAGGAGGTAGATGCAAAAAGTCAGGGAAAACCACACCAAGAATGCCAGGTCTAACAATAATGGATGTATAATTTATGCATCTGGTTCCATCTCTTCATGAAGGCATGTTGCAAACTTTTATCAGTTACAGTTTGTTTAAACAAAGATTACTTCATTCATAATGTGAAGTGAAAAGTGCAAAGCACAACTTTTTTCTTATAATATGTATTTTCTGTTTCCGCATGATTAATACTTTTGTTGCAGAAAATATCATTGTTTTCATTTAGCACGAGACTCAAATGTGCGCCTGATTGATGACGTGTCCAGTCAACCCATGGGGTGTCAATGTATCCTGAACGTCTGATTGGACAAGCTACAAAAACCACCATGGGGCACATGCATCATTGTAGGATTTTGCACTTCCTAAATTGCGAAAATTAAGGAATCGCAATTTAGGAAGTGCAAAATCCTATGCATCAAGAAATCCTAAAAGTTTTTAGGATTTCTTAATTTTCGGAAATTGCGATTCCTTAATTGCGAATCGCAGTTAAGGAATGGCATTACATTGATTCCTATGGGCCTAGAGGCCCATAGGAATCAATGCCGTTTTGCATTTCTTTTTTTTGGAAGTCGCAATTTGTTGATGCATTGCAAGGGTGCAGAGGGGGGTCCAAAGGACCCCCCCTGCACCCCTGAAATGTATTTTAAAGTGCATGTTTCACACACACATGTCCTAAGGACATGTGTGTCTGTAACATGACACTTTCCAAAATGCATTTTTGTGCTTTTTAAAAGATTTTCGCAAATTAACACGAGGGTCAACCTCGTGTTAATTTGCACTTCTTATTTCAAAATTCGCATTTTTTAAAAAATTGATGCATTGCATTTAAGGAATCGCACAAATGCAATTCCTTAACCCCCACATGCATCATTGTGACATTTTGCACTTCTTAATTTGCGAAAAATAAGGAATCGCAAATTAAGAAGTGCAAAATGCTATGCATCATTATTTTCGGTATTCATTTGTGATTCGGTAAAAATCGCAATTTTTACCGAATCCCAAATAAATACCGAATTCTTAAGTTAATTTTCGCAATTCCCATTGATTCCTATGGGCCAAAAGGCCCATAGGAGTCAATGCAAATTGCGAGTGGCACTTAGAAAATGTCATGGGTGCAGGAGGGGGTCCAAAGGACCCCCCCATGCACCCCTGAAATGTATTTTTCGCATCATGTTTCACACACACATGTCCTAAGGACATGTGTGTGTGAAACATGAATGTTGAAAAAAAACCATTTTCAGCTTATTAAACACTTTTTCCAAATTTACCGAGTGGTTCAACCACTCGGTAAATTTGGCACCCTAATTGCGATTTTACAGTTTTAAATTTAATGATGCATTGCTTTTAAGAAATCGCACATCTGCGACTTCTTAAAAGCACCCGCAATTTTAGAACTCGCAAACATGTTACGAATTCTAAAATTGCTTCATGCATCCCAAAAAGCACTTTTGCATTCGCAAACGGCAGATTTTAAGGAATCGCACCGTTTGCGACTACAAAAATGCTTGATGCATGTGGGGGTAAATGCATTCGCATTTTTAGGAAATGCAAAAAAATGCGAATTTTGAAAAATTGTTTCATGCATCCCAAAAACGTATTTAGGAAGCGCAAACGGCCAAATTTACCGATTCGCACCGTTTGCACTTCCTAAATAGGTTGATGCATGTGCCCCTTTGTGTATTTTTGCTTGAAAGCGAGTTGGTAAGCTGGGAGGAGTGGCCCTTGCTCATATTTTTTCAGAGAGGTGCAGGCTAGTCTTGCACATTAAATTTGTGGCAGAGCAGATCGCATGCGTCTGTGGTCTTGTGAAGGAGGGCTAATTCAAGGAGCAGCTTCTCTGTGCCTGACACAGAGAGGCAGAGATGCAGGCAGAGCAAGGAGAGAGAGAGCAACTGAGAGCAGGACAGGTTGTAGATTCTTAAATGTCATGCTTTGGCTAACTGGCTATGAAAATAATTATTTGTCTGATGCATTTATTTCTCTTTATGACAGATTTATGCCAAATATTCATTATTGATTAGCCTTGAAAACTCACTCCTGAATTGTATTTGTCCTGAAACTCTTTAAAGAGTACTGACTGACATTTTATGGCTCATTCCCTTTCCTTTATTGTTTGCCACATATAATATGTTTTGTATTAATTCTATTAAACCTATTTTTCAATGATGTAACCTGATTGATATTTTGAATAATGAATAAAGAATTAGAGAACCTTAACTTTTGACTAGAAAATAAAATCCTTAAAAAACTCCTCACAAATCTCATTATTGCCTTAAATATTATTTTCATTTGAATTTTCATGTTTATGTAAAGTGTCCTGATGATGATACACAGTGGCTAAGGTCCATCCCCTTTCAGCGGTAAAGCAGAGGTTAATGATGTTTTGCATTGAAAAATTACCGTGAAATTACCGCTGGATCAGTGGCATCTCAACTTTTACAGTATGAGACTTTGGAAAGTCGCTCTGCTGCAAGAGAAATGGTGCCCCCGGTGCTTATTCAACCTCACAATCCAGCATTTCACTACACAAATTAGGGGTAGTGCGGTGAGCTCTTGAATGGTCGGTGTCTGTCCTTTCCCCACTTCACCAAACATGGATGTATAATTTACGCATCTGGTTCCATCTCTTCATGAAGGCATGTTGCAAACTTTTTTCAGTTACAGTTTGTTTAAACAAAGATTACTTCATTCATAATGTGAAGTGAAAAGTGCAAAGCACAACTTTTTTCTTATAATATGTATTTTCTGTTTCCGCATGATTAATACTTTTGTTGCAGAAAATATCATTGTTTTCATTTAGCACGAGACTCAAATGTGCGCCTGATTAATGACGTGTCCAGTCAACCCATGGGGTGTCAATGTATCCTGAACGTCTGATTGGACAAGCTACAAAAACCACCATGGGGCACATGCATCATTGTAGGATTTTGCACTTCCTAAATTGCGAAAATTAAGGAATCGCAATTTAGGAAGTGCAAAATCCTATGCATCAAGAAATCCTAAAAGTTTTTAGGATTTCTTAATTTTCGGAAATTGCGATTCCTTAATTGCGAATCGCAGTTAAGGAATGGCATTACATTGATTCCTATGGGCCTAGAGGCCCATAGGACTCAATGTCGTTTTGGATTTCTTTTTTTTGGAAGTCGCAATTTGTTGATGCATTGCAAGGGTGCAGAGGGGGGTCCAAAGGACCCCCCCTGCACCCCTGAAATGTATTTTAAAGTGCATGTTTCACACACACATGTCCTAAGGACATGTGTGTCTGTAACATGACACTTTCCAAAATGCATTTTTGTGCTTTTTAAAAGATTTTCGCAAATTAACACGAGGGTCAACCTCGTGTTAATTTGCACTTCTTATTTCAAAATTCGCATTTTTTTAAAAATTGATGCATTGCATTTAAGGAATCGCACAAATGCAATTCCTTAACCCCCACATGCATCATTGTGACATTTTGCACTTCTTAATTTGCGAAAAATAAGGAATCGCAAATTAAGAAGTGCAAAATGCTATGCATCATTATTTTCGGTATTCATTTGTGATTCGGTAAAAATCGCAATTTTTACCAAATCCCAAATAAATACCGAATTCTTAAGTTAATTTTCGCAATTCCCATTGATTCCTATGGGCCAAAAGGCCCATACGAGTCAACGCAAATTGCGAGTGGCACTTAGAAAATTTCATGGGTGCAGGGGGGGGTCCAAAGGACCCCCCCATGCACCCCTGAAATGTATTTTTCGCATCATGTTTCACACACACATGTCCTAAGGACATGTGTGTGTGAAACATGAATGTTGAAAAAAAAAACATTTTCAGCTTTTTAAACACTTTTTCCAAATTTACCGAGTGGTTCAACCACTCGGTAAATTTGGCACCCTAATTGCGATTTTACAGTTTTAAATTTAATGATGCATTGCTTTTAAGAAATCGCACATCTGCGACTTCTTAAAAGCACCCGCAATTTTAGAACTCGCAAACATGTTACGAATTCTAAAATTGCTTCATGCATCCCAAAAAGCACTTTTGCATTCGCAAACGGCCGATTTTAAGGAATCGCACCATTTGCGACTACAAAAATGCTTGATGCATGTGGGGGTAAATGCATTCGCATTTTTAGGAAATGCAAAAAAATGCGAATTTTGAAAAATTGTTTCATGCATCCCAAAAACGTATTTAGGAAGCGCAAACGGCAGAATTTACCGATTCGCACCGTTTGCACTTCCTAAATAGGTTGATGCATGTGCCCCTTTGTGTATTTTTGCTTGAAAGGGAGTTGGTAAGCTGGGAGGAGTGGCCCTTGCTCATATTTTTTCAGAGAGGTGCAGGCTAGTCTTGCACATTAAATTTGTGGCAGAGCAGATCGCATGCGTCTGTGGTCTTGTGAAGGAGGGCTAATTCAAGGAGCAGCTTCTCTGTGCCAGACACAGAGAGGCAGAGATGCAGGCAGAGCAAGGAGAGAGAGAGCAACTGAGAGCAGGACAGGTTGTAGATTCTTATATGTCATGCTTTGGCTAACTGGCTATGAAAATAATTATTTGTCTTATGCATTTATTTCTCTTTATGACAGATTTATGCCAAATATTCATTATTGATTAGCCTTGAAAACTCACTCCTGAATTGTATTTGTCCTGAAACTCTTTAAAGAGTACTGACTGACATTTTATGGCTCATTCCCTTTCCTTTATTGTTTGCCACATATAATATGTTTTGTATTAATTCTATTAAACCTATTTTTCAATGATGTAACCTGATTGATATTTTGAATAATGAATAAAGAACTAGAGAACCTTAACTTTTGACTAGAAAATAAAATCCTTAAAAAACTCCTCACAAATCTCATTATTGCCTTAAATATTATTTTCATTTGAATTTTCATGTTTATGTAAAGTCTCCTGATGATGATACACAGTGGCTAAGGTCCATCCCCTTTCAGCGGTAAACCAGAGGTTAATGATGTTTTGCAGTGAAAAATTACCGTGAAATTACCGCTGGATCAGTGGCATCTCAACTTTTACAGTATCAGACTTTGGAAAGTCGCTCTGCTGCAAGAGAAATGGTGCCCCGGGTGCTTATTCAACCTCACAATCCAGCATTTCACTACACAAATTAGGGGTAGTGCGGTGAGCTCTTGAATGGTCGGTGTCTGTCCTTTCCCCACTTCACCAAACAAGCTAATTTAATGGTCCTGATGTGAGTATTCAAAGGGCATTTGGGCCCTACTATTCATCACCTAATCCTACAATGTAGGGATATTAGTTGGAGCACTTCATTCCATAGAAGAAGGCACCAAAGAAAGGTATTTCTGGGGAAAGAGTGCTTCGGTTTTTCTTGCCCGAGATCCTGTGGGTCAAGTATTTCTCTAAACAGAAGAGTACCGCACCGTCCAAAATAAAAAGGAGTGAGTATCTTGCAGAGTTCTCCTTACTAAGGTCTCTGTCAAAAAATGTGGTCCGATCAGAATTCATTATCAGTACGAAGCCTTGCACACCTCTTTATTTAATCAATCTCATGGTTACTCGTTGTGTTGCTTTGGGTAACCATGCTTCGTGCAAAGAAAGTGAAAAAAAAAACAAGAACAGTCATCTACAAGTTGTTTTTCTGTAACCATTGTGGCAATTGAAGGTCAGTGTGTGTTTACCAGTATAAAACCGAAAGTGCAATGCCTGGTTTATTATGTGTTTCTCTTGCAATGCACTCAACAACACTGATATAAAATAAATTTTTGGGGGAAAAGGGTATTTTTAGGAGAGAGAAAATCCAAGTGTTAATTCAAATCATTCTTTATCCATGATCCGGTGATTAATAATTAATGAACAAAATTGCACTGTTTTAAAACTGTGGGACCGATTTACAGAACTAACTTAAGACAAAATCCTAAACTTACTAATATTTCGGTATTCACAGAGGGCACTTACTCATTTTGGAATTCACAGAAAGCACTAACTTTAGGACTCCTAAATGCCTTCTGTGAATAACGAAAGTCTTAAAGTTAGGATTTTTCTCAGTTTAGGAGTAGAAACATTAGGAGTGCTAACTTTAGGACTCCTAAATGCCTTCTGTGAATACGAAAGTCTTAAAGTTATGATTATTCTCAATTTAGGAGTCCTAAAGTTAGGAGTCCTAACTTTAGGACTCCTAAATGCCTTCTGTGAATACTGAAAGTCTTAAAGTTAGGATTTTGCTCAGTTTAGGAGTCCTAAAGTTAGGAGTCCTAAGTTAGGAGTCCTAACTTTACTACTCCTAAACTGAGAAAAATCCTAAATTTAAGACTTTCAGTATTCACAGAAGGCATTTAGGCGTCCTAAAGTTAGGAGTCCTAACTTTACTACTCTTAAACTGGGAAAAATCATAACTTAAGACTTTCGGTATTCACAGAAGGCATTTAGGAGTCCTAAAGTTAGGACTCCTAACTTCTGTGAATACCAAAATGAGTAAGTGCCTCCTGTGAATACCAAAATGAGTAAGTGCCTTCTGTGAATACCAACATTGTAGTAAGTTTAGGATTTTGTCTTAAGTTAGTTCTGTGCATCGGGCCCTGAGACACTATCCAAATTGAATTATGAAAATACACTATCCAAATTGAATTATAAAAATACATTCTGGAATGGGCCTGGATGACTGATGAACACTGGAGTTCACTCATTTCTGTCAAGCACTGCTAGTGTAACAGCTTCCACCACTTCTAGTATTGTGCCACTCACTCACTTTCCATCCATTCACTTCCCTTGTGAAGTAAATCAGTTCGATAGTTTGAGCTCACAAGAAACGATGAGTCATTTTGATTATTTTTCTGTCATTTGTGAACTTTATGAAATTAAGTGTTAATAGCCTGTGGTTCAAATTACACTTGCAGATGTGACATGTATGGCATTCAGTGTTGAGCTATCATTCCCTACTAACTTCCAATGTCACTGTTTTTCCTCAAGTGCAATTGCTATTGAAGCGCTCTTTTTATATCTCAGCTACAGCCAGCTCTGCCTGTTGGCCATAACTATTGCACCAAAAAACATGTACTCAGATTTGGGTCTGCTTCTTGCTCATGACCGTATGACTTTGTTGTCTGTCTCCCTCCCCTGCTACTAATTTCATGTCTTTCTTCTCTCTATATTCATGTATACGTCTCACCCAGGACTATTTTGGTTTGTCTGTCTCCCTCCCCTGCTACTAATTTCATGTCTTTCTTCTCTCTATATTCATGTATACGTCTCACCCAGGACTATTTTGGTTTCACAGAGTTCTGATTGGTTGACTTGCAAATTTCCACTACTTACGTTACGTGAACATAGGGAACTTTTTTTTCTGTAAGCATGTGCCAACCATGGCTTTCTCTGAGTTTTTTCCACTGCCCCTCTTCATCACGCTTGTTTTTTTTAAATACCCCCATTCCACCCTTCATGCTCTCTTTTTAACCCCCTTTCCCATTTCCCGATGCTGTACGCCCATCCTGCTTCACACCGACTCACTCTATTTCTCTCTCAAAACATATATGTGTGTGTGGATAGAGAGTAAGGAGAGAGCAAAAGAGAGAGTGAGGTAGTGATGTGTGGCAACTGCAAATCACTGCTGCCAGGCTCTTGCTTAATTTTCCACACTTTTCATTTTTCAAACAATAGTGTAATTTACGGGGGCGTGGCTTGGCCGGCTGCAAGATGACCGCACTCTGAGTGGGCTCTGCCGGCCAAGCACTTTTATCTGGCATTATCCTTGTGATATCGCCTCCATTGCTGCACTTACCTGCCAACTTTTGCCTCCGGGGAGCACGGTGCACCTGCCTGTCCCGCTCTGGTGCCTCTACGTGCTTCCCCGGTCGAGTTCCCTGCATCGTGGCTGGTGCTGGTCTCCTGCGCCGTGGGGCCGCCTTTGATCCTGCCGGAGCTGCTGCTTCTCTCCAAGTTTCTCCGCTGTGGTGCTGACGGCCCGGTCCCGGACTCCACCTGCTGCGGTGAGTCGTGCCTCCGCTGGGGGGTTTGCCGATGGGGTAGGGGGCCGCTTAATGTGCGGCCCGGTCGGGTGGTGCTGTGGCCCGGCTGCGGCCTAGAGTGTTACTCCAGTCCGGTGGGGCTGCAGCACTGTCCGGGCTGGGCTGGGGGAGTGGCGGGCCCCCCTCGCTTCCCTCGCTGGTTTCTCCTCCCCTGTGCGGGCCGGCTGCCGTGCTCTGCTGAGCTGCTGTTGCTCAGAGCTGTGGGGCCGGCCTGCTGCCGCTGCCGTGCCGCCTGAGGCACCTCCTCCTCGCTGCTCCGTCTCGTCGTTCCTGTCTTCCGGCTCTGGGGCCTGCTCTCGTGACGGTGTATTGTGCCAGCCTCTGCTCTTCTCCTTCCTCGCTCTTGTGCCCCCGCCTGCTCTGGATCCACAGGCCCAGGACCCCTCTTCACCTGTTGGTGCCTCAAGGGTCCGCCTTTGCACGGGGCAGCCCACATCTGCTGCGTGGGCCTTCCCACGGATTGGTTTTCCTGAGCTGTGCTCCTTGTCAGTTGCTGTGCCCTGCTGTCGGCCGTGGGGCCCCTATTTTACCTACCTCTGCCTCACCTTTCCCTGGTGCTCTGGCTCTCAGCTGCTCTGCCTGCTGGTGTGTTCCTGGCCCTGCGGCTGCTTGGGTCTGGCTGGTTGCCTCCTATTGATGGTCTCAGGGGCATGCCCACCCCCCCCCCCCCACGGACTCCTTTCTACACCTTTCTAGTCTGCCTATTGGGACCTGGGAGAAACGCTCTGGCCCCTGATCCCGAAGCCCACCACTTGCTGCTCTTGACAAAGGGTACAAGGGGGGACCCAGGGAGAGCCAGGCGCGAGCCGGTCTCTCCCTGGGTAGGTTCGCGCGAGAATCAGGAAAGCAGGTGTGGACTGATTAGGGAACAGATATAAGGGGGTCAGGCTGGCAGTGGGGTAACTGCGTAGCGGGAGGCTAGTAGGGAGGTTTGTTTTGCCCCACCCACCCTCCCTCTTTTTTCTTTTCCATTTGGGTGGGGGGTGTTTTTTCTTCTGTGGTACCCTAGGTGCTGCTCCTTTTTCTTGGCCTGCCACGGTTAGGATGGGTGCCTTTGTTCTACTTATAGGCGGGTTTTTGGTAGTGGGGGTGGGCAGCCTGGAGCGGGTTGGCCATCCTGAAGGGTAGCGTGGGTAGGTTAGGGGTAGTAGGTAGGAGTTTCGTTCTGGGTTTTGGGATTCAGGTTTTGTAAGATCATTGTAGAGTTGGATTTTGTAAATAAATAAATAATGAAATGTGTTTCGTGAAAATTATGATGCACCTGTCCTAAAATAAAGTGGCCTTTTTTGCTCCTAAAAGAGAGATGTGGACAATGATTTCTTGCGCGAAAGGGGGTGGTGACATGAGTCCCTTGCTCACTTTGCCACTGGATTCAAGCAAGCCGGGCTGAAGACTGCTGGAATGCCAGAAACCGGTCCTCGGAAGCTTATTTCCGGTCCAGGGAAGACATGGCTTGGCAGTTCGGGCTGGACTGTTCCCATGAGGCACAGGGTCAGACTGATTTGTATATAGCCATGTCTGAACTGGGGTGGCAGAGTGGGCTAAAGAACGGTGATGGATTAAACCCAGATCTTTTGACTGGGTGTGAGTGTTTGATTGATTCAGATGCTCCGTCCATCACCACCCCCTTTTGTACCGCTCTTGACAAAAGGGCCCAACGCCGTGCTGTGCCTCAGTTCTCCCCCTCCCGCCTGTGGCGCCTGGACTAAGGACTGTTCTCCTGGCCTCTCTCCTCTATTCCTGGCCCCCTCATGAGCTCTGTGCCTCCCAGCGGGGAATGAGTTTGCCGGCCTAGTACTGTCCGTTCACCTCCCAGCCCTGCCGGCCTCTCTCCCACTCTGTGTGACTTGGTGCCCATTCAGAATTGTGCTCCGCCATGGGGAAGTCAGATCCTAAACAACCCAAGATAGCCTTTGAACTACGGAGGTCCTTACGCCAGGACGGCACAGGCTCGGACGGTGCTGACTCTGCTGTGATGCTGGAGCCCCCCCTGAGCCGCGACGATGATTTGAAGGCGATCATGCTTGAGGTCAAGTCAACCGTTACTGCCATTTCTTCCCAGTTCGAGCAGTTATCCGCCTGCCTCGACTCCATGAAGGCACAATTTGACTCCCACGACAACGGGCTCCTCCATGTGGAGTCTCGGATCTCCGACGCTGAGGACGCGGCCACACAGGACAGGCAGAAGTTACTCTAGTTGGATAAGGTCCTGGCTGTTATCGGGGAGAAGAATGAAGATTTGGAGGCCCGTTCTATCGGAGTAACCTCCTCATCACGGGCCTTCCCGAATCCACCAATATCTCCAAGATGGAACACTTTATTGAACAACTCCTTAGGGAGATCTTCGGGGATGTCCTTTCCTCCTTCTTTGTCGTGGAACGTGCTTACCGCTCCCTTGGCCCTGGCCTGCCTCCCTGCCCCATTGTGGCAAAGATTCCGAACTTCCGAGATCGCAATGCCATTCTCCATGCTCTCGAGAAAACCTGGCGGCTCGACCGGACCACAGACAACAGGACCGCCCTCAAGCACGCCACCCGCAAACACCACCAGCTGATCCGCGCCACCAAGAAGTCGGCACTCAAAGAACGACTGGACAACAACGCCCACGACAGCAAGGAACTTTTCAGCATCGTCAACGAGTTCTCCAACCCCAGCGCCGGAAACAACGACATCACTCCCTCGCAAGACCTCTGCAACTCACTCGCCACGTTCTTCCACCGCAAGATCGCCGACATACATAACAGCTTCGACGCACAGACCACGCACCCTACCGCCGAACCAACACCCGCCACCACCACCCTCTGCAACTGGACCCCGGTCAACACCAAAGACACCACCCGCACGATGAACTCCATCCACTCCGGATCACCAACCGACCCCTGCCCACACCACGTCTTCAACAAAGCCGACGCCATCATCGCACCCCATCTCCGGGATGTCATCAACTCCTCCTTCCACACCGCCACCTTCCCGGAGAGCTGGAAGCACGGCGAGCTTACCGCCCTCCTGAAGAAACCAACAGCGGACCCCAAGAACTACCGTCCCATCTCGCTCCTTCCCTTTCCGGCCAAAGTCATCGAGAAGACCGTCAACAGACAGCTTGCCGCCTTCCTCGAGACGAATGGATCCCTCGACCCCTCGCAGTCTGGGTTTCGGGCCAACCACAGCACCGAGACCGCCCTTATCGCAGCCACCGACGACATTAGGACCCTGATCGACAACGGGGAAACAGCAGCCCTCATCCTCTTGGACCTCTCTGCGGCGTTCGACACCGTCTGCCACCGCACCCTAGTGAAGCGCCTCAGCAACATCGGAATCTGAGAGAAAGCACGGAGTGGATCATCTCGTTCCTCGCCGGAAGAACCCAGAGAGTCCGCCTTCCCCCGTTCAGATCCGAGGCCACCGAAGTCATCTGCGGCGTACCACAAGGATCTTCACTCAGTCCAACCCTCTTCAACGTCTACATGAGGCCCCTCGCAGCCATCGCACGCCAACACGACCTCAACATCATCTCCTACGGCGACGACACTCAGCTGATCCTTTCCCTCACCAACGACTCCACCACCGCCAGAGCCAACCTACACGAAGGGATGAGGAACAGCCACCTTAAACTGAACTCAGACAAGACGGAAGTCCTCATTCTGGGATCATCACCCTCCGCCTGGGATGACTCCTGGTGGCCCCCGGCCCTGGGCACCGCTCCCAAACCAACGGACCACGCACGCAACCTGGGCTTCATCCTGGACTCCTCCCTGTCGATGACCAGACAAGTCAACGCCGTCTCATCTTCGTGCTTCAACACCCTGCGCATGCTCCGCAAGATCTTCAGATGGATCCCCACTGAAACCAGGAAGACCGTCACCCAGGCACTCGTCACCAGCCGACTGGACTACGGGAACACCCTCTACACCGGAACCACAGCCAAACTTCAAAAAAGACTCCAGCGCATCCAGAACGCCTCCACACGACTCATCCTGGACATCCCCCGACACAGCCACATCACCAGACACCTGAGAGACCTGCACTGGCTCCCCGTCAACAAGAGAATCACGTTCAGACTCCTCACCCACGCACACAAGGCTCTCCACGACCTGGGCCCCAAGTACCTCAATGACCGCATGACCTTCTACACGCCAACCCGCCAGCTACGATCAACCAGCCACGCCCTCCCCACCATACCACGCATCGGCAGAGCCACCGCCGGAGGAAGATCCTTCTCCTACCTGGCAGCCAAGACCTGGAACTCCCTCCCCACCCACCTTCGGCGAACCCAGGACCATCTCTCCTTCAGAAAGCAGCTCAAGACCTGGCTGTTCGAGCAGTAGCATACCCCCCCAGCGCCTTGAGACCCTCCCGGGTGAGTAGCGCGCATTATAAATGCCATGATTGATTGATTGATGCTGATCGAGACAAGGGCACCATCACGCAGCAGGGTAATACTCTCTCTTTCTACCCGGACTACACCCTGTCTGTTCAATCTACTAGAAGAGAGTTCCTGCCGGTCAAGCGCATCCTTCAGAAGCTTGAGGTCTCATACTCTCTGGCCTATCCGGCGAAGCTGCGGGTCCGACAGGGCTCCAAGACTCTGGTTTTTCCTGACCCACGAGAGGCTCTTGCTTTTGCCAAGCGACTCGATAAGGAATCCAGGTCCTCTCCTCCGAAGTCTCCATGTGAGGCAGCGGTCGATTGAGTGATAATGACTGATAGTGCGGACATTGTTTGGTTGTCTTTTTGTTACATATGTAATCTGCTCTCGATGTCACCATTCCATTCTTGCTTGGCCACCCTGCTCCTCTGCAGGGGTGTTCGCTGAGTTTTGGGTTCCCTCGGTGGTGTGGGTGGTATCCTCAGCCTGATTGGGCGGTTGGTGTGGGTGTGGGGTGGTTGGGTTTCTTTCTGCATGGGTTGTTGGGGGTGGTATGGGTGGGGGAGGTTTGGTTGGTGGGTTTCTTCTGGTTTGGTTTTTGACACGATACGGAGCTTGCTGCACCACTCCATTGCCTATTTGCACTCACAATTTGCTCTGTTGCTGTACTGTGCTATTTGCGCAACATCCTTGCACGTCGCTATCACCCTGTATTTGGTATGGACACGACTCTTCCATGGTGCTCTGTTATATGTCTTTTCTAGATGGTGCCTCCCAGCTACGCCTTGCAGCTCCACTCGCTGCCTCATAGGAGCTCCTGCTGTCTCATGGGTCACGTCCCCCCGTTGTACAGCTTGTTGGTTGCTGAGGTCCCTTTCTTTTATGTCACGTCCTCCATATCACACCGGCCTGTTAGTAGCTCCTGCTGTCCTTTTATGCCACTTGGTCGCTGGCAACCGCCCGAGGGTGGCCTCTACTTCCCTGTGTTGCTCCCTTATCTGCACTCCCCCAGCTGTTATTCAACTCCCCCGCTATCAACATGTGCTATGTAAGACTGCGCTGCCTGCTGTTGGCTCTGCATAAAGCTGCTTCCCGTCATGCTCCCTATGGCTGAAATAATCTGTTGGACATGGAATGTCCGCGGCCTGAATGATCACCGTAAGGCTCTCCTGATTCATGCACATCTACAGCGCCACAGGCTGGACATTTGCCTTTTACAGGAGACGCACCTGCTTTCCTGCTCGGTCTCCATACTTCAATCTCGCCACTGGGGGGAATCCCACTCTTCCACCTACTCATCCTATGCTAGGGGAGTCTCAATCCTGTTGCGTCGTGGCCTCCCTTGGCAGACCTCCCGAGCCCTCGTTGACTCAGAGGGAAGGTACGTTGTTTTACATGGTTTACTATTGGCTCAGCCCGTTACCATTGCTGCGGTTTATGGCCCGAACTTCGATGATCCGGAGTTCTTCCATCACATCTGGCATCTTATCTCCTCCTGCGGTCCTGCGGCTATTGTCTGGGTGGGGATTTTAATGTTACTCTCTCTGCGACCTTGGATCGATCTGGTTCTTACATGTCCCACCCACGCGCCGCCACTGCTCTTTCATCTATCTTAACTGATAATTCACTGTATGATGCCTGGCGTCATCTCCGTCCCGACGCTCGAGAAGGTACTTGCGTTACCGCTGCGAGGTGTTGTTGGTCGAGAATTGATCTTTGGGTCACCTCGCCGGACGTCTTGTCCTGGATCGTTGAGGTCATGAACATGGCTCGCACCCTTTCCGATCACACGCCGGTCCAGCTTCTTCTCCGGCCTCCTAATTCTCAGCGTCGGGGCTTCACCCGGCGTCTCTCTCCCAATGCTCTTAGGAACTCTGTGTTCCGTCGATTCTGCTTCCACCCTAAGGGAGGCTTTCATCCGGGGAGAATTTATTTCCAAACAGGCGGGCGTACTCCGCTCTATTCGCTCCACCCTGGCTAAACTGGAGGGGGAGATCAGGGACTTAGATGCCGCCCAGGCGGCGTGCCCCAGCCCCGAGACGTTGGCTCTACTGCGTCAAAAACACTCTGACTTTTCGGATGAGGCCGGACGTGAGCTCTCCTTCCTTGGTAGGGAGTGGCGGGCCCATCACTTTGGAGAGGGGGACCGCCCGGGGCGCACCCTTGCCAACCTGCTGCGCCCTCCGTGCGCAGCTTCCTATATCATAGCCCTCAGTGTTGGCGGTCTGGGCCGAACCACCTCTCTGGAAGGAATTATGTCACGTTTCCTTGCTTTTTACTCCCAGCTTTACTCTGCTGGCTCTCCTCCGTCCTCAGGGGAGTTTGATCAGTATTTTGAGTCCATTGCCCTTGTCTGGCTCGAAGATCACCATCGTAAATTCATTGACGAGCATTTCTCTAGGGAGGACATTTTGGCAGCCATCAGCAGCCTTCATAGTGACAAGGCACCGGGCCTCAACGTCCTGCCTGCCTCGTTTTATAAATCGTTTGCCACCATTTTGGAACCGCACCTGGCGGCTATGTACAATGAGTCTTTTCACACGGGCATCTTCCCGCTGTCCCTTCGTGAGGCTTCACTAACTCTGCTCCTTAAACCTGACTAGCCCGCCGACCTTCGCGATTCCTACCACCCCCTCTCCCTTATTAATATCGATAATAAAATCTTCGTCAAATTGATTGCTTCTCGTCTCCTTTTACTAATGCCCACCATTGCCCTCCCCGACCAACCTGGTTTAATTCCTGGTAGGGCTACCTCCCACAATCTCCGCACTATCTTCTCCGTCTTACATCAAATTAATCCTAATCTTCTGGCCGTGGCTGCCCTGCTTGACACCACAAAGGCATTTGATACGCTGGAGTGGCCCTTCCTTTTTTATGTCCTGCCGCCTATGGGATTCAGTGCCCATTGTTTGCGTAATATTAAGCTCCTTTATACCAGGTCCACCGCCCGTCTTCGCATTAATGGTCAGGTGTCCAACCCCATCAACATTATTCTTGGAACTCGTCAGGGGTGCCCGTTATCGCCCATGCTTTTTGCCATCGCGATGGAGCCCCCGGCCGCTCGGTTATGGCAGCACCATACTCACAGAGGTATTGGCTTCTCGTCCCCCTCCCTCCTAGTTTCCATGTATGCGGTCGATATCACTCTCTATGTCCGTCATCCTCAGGAAAACCTCAGTCCCTTGGTGCGGGAGGTTATTCAATTTGGTGGGCTCTCTGGCATCCAGGTAAACTGGAATAAGTCTGTTCTCTTCCCCTTGACAGATGCTACCCTCCCCTTCGCGCCTGATTTCCCGTTTGAGTGGGCATCCGGTCCTACGCGCTACTTGGGCATTTGGCTGAGTAGAGACTTGGATGAACTTAGGAGGTCGAATTTTGGGTGCGCGGTGGACTGGCTCGAATCTAAGATTCGTTTGTGGAGCCGCCTGCCGCTGTCCCTGGCCGGCCGCATCGCTATAGCCAAGATGGTGGTCCTCCCTAAATTCCTCTACCTCTTCTCAAACGTACCTATCACCCTAACCTCTCATTTCTTTCGCAGACTACATTCTCTGGTCGTCTCGCTGGTGTGGGCGGGGCGACAACCCAGGGTAGCCTATGATATCCTGACCTTGCCCATGTCTGCCAGCGGTTTGGGTGTGCCTGACTTTCGTCTCTACGCTTTATGCGCGCAAGCCAGATTCTTGCATTTTTGGCTTCACCCCACCCTCTATCAGCCCCATGTTGCGGTGGAATCTGACGTCGATTCCCCCTGGCCACTGACTACTACGCTGTTCGCTCCTGCGTTGCGCCCCCGGACGGAAGTCGATACGGTCGAGACACTGCGCTGGGCATGGTCCTTCCTGCGCCGGCTTTCTGGTCTTTCTCTTCTATCTACCAATGCTATGCCCATTGTGGACCACCCGGATTTTCCGCCACATCAGTCTTCTAGCATGTCTCGTCATGCGGCGTGGCTGGGCCTGAGGACTTTAGCAGATCTCTATCCGGAGAATTCCTTCTACTTACTTCCGGAGTCCCCATCGTTGCAGGACACGCTCCTATTCTATCAGTTGCGGGCTACATGCCGGAAACTGCACCCTACCTTTCCACAGCACCCCCCTACTTTCCCGGCCCTGGATTTCGTATACACTTCAACGTCGCCACACAAATTGGTCACCAAACTATTTGCTTTTGCCCTGTTGTCATCCCCCATCTCCTCGACTCAGGTGCGCGAGGCATGGGGTGCGGACCTTGGCACTGATATCTCGGAGGCCGACTGGCTTTATTGCTGTAGTCAAAAAGCTCTCCCCGAACTATCGGCTCCATTTGATTCATTTCAAGTTACTGCACAGGTTTTACCACACTCCTGTGCATCTCCATCGGCTCGGGCTTATCCCTGAGGACTCTTGTATGTGCTGTGCCTCCCCAGCTGCGGATTTTGCTCATTTGGCACGGCTTTGTCCTAAGGTTCAAGAATTCTGGCAGGCGGATTGCTCCACTATATCTGAAATCACCGGCCCGGCTGTGTGCCCTGATCCTCCCCTGTGTTTCATTGGCTTTGTTAAATTTTGCTCTGATGCCTCTCGCCGTCAGACGCTGAGTTATGGAATTTGATGCCCACCAGGTCCCGCCCTGTCGATATTTGGGGCCCCTTGGTTGCCTACCTCCTCTCCCGCATTCACTCCAGCGGCACTGCCTCTCCCGCACTCCCCGCCAGCCCTGTGCCCGCGGCGGCGGCCGATGTTGGTCAGTGACTGTCCTCCTTCCCTTACTCCCCCGGCGCATTTGCTGTTTCATGGGCCTCTCCGTTGTTGTCCTTCAATGTGTGTTCCGCGGGGGGGGGTACTGACTCCGGGTTCATAGTGCTGGGATTGTGTCACTCCCACCCTGTTGTCTGATTGGCAACTTGTTCCCCGTCCCTTTTTTCACACTCCCTCCCCGGCAGCGTTGCTTCTCCTGCGCTCCCTTCCGGCCCTTGGTTTGCAGCGGCCGCCAGTGCTGGCCCGCGCCGGGCCCCTAACTGTGTTTCCCATTGATGCCCCTGCGACCTTCTGCCCCTCTTGGTTATTCTTTTTTTATGTGCGCCTTTTGGGGTGGATGTGACCCTATGTTTTTTCTGGTGCTGCCACTTTATCACTCCTGGATCCTCATGTCACCAAAAAGTTTCTTACTGTACTTATTTGCCTATCTTGGACTGTACCTTAATGCTGTGTATTGTGACTCTGCACGGAATGTTGCTTTATGTCTTCTGTTTCTGTTTTGCAACAAAATGTAATAAATAAAATATTTAAAAAAACAATACTGTAATTTACTGAAATAATATGGGTTTTGTCATGATAGATATATTAAAAAATGTCATGTCGCATACATATCTATGCATGCATATACGTGCATATCTTGACAAGAGAGAGTATCTGAGGGGCCCATTACGATGACGAACGGAAGGCCATCCGTGCTGGTACCGGA
Source organism: Lissotriton helveticus (assembly GCF_964261635.1). Lineage (NCBI taxonomy): Eukaryota > Metazoa > Chordata > Amphibia > Caudata > Salamandridae > Lissotriton > Lissotriton helveticus. The sequence continues at coordinate 1,069,378,266 of NC_136067.1, read as the reverse complement.
AAACTGTCATGTTTCCCGCCCAGGGTTGGGACCTCGCGACCAACAAATCATAATGGTCACACAGGGGCCATTTTCCATCCGCCGCCGCCTGTCAGGCTTCACATGTTTTTTGCGTACGCAGGGGTGGCGGACAGAGCCAACAGGGCAGAGATGGCATGAGGAAACACATTCCGTCTGCCAAGCAAATCACGATGTTGCAGACAGCCCTTCCTACTGCCGCGTAAAAGCCACCACGTTACGGATTGCGGAAATACAACATCGGAGAGGAAGAGCCGATACAGTACCCATCTAAACACTCGGACCCACCATGGATCCTGCGCCACCGGCCTTCCCACTGCACTACCGGCTGCACCTCCGGCAGACAAGACGCCGCCGTGCTCAACAGCACAGGTACGTACCAGACATCTCCACACGTGCAACCCCTAAGCAACTACAACCCCAAACAAGCGTGGCGGCACCATGATGAATGTGGCAATGTGCCAAATGCAAAGTGCGAGGCACACCCAATCCCTATGAGTGACCATCAGTGCCCCAGAAGGCAATTAGAGCCAATGACAAGCCTCAAAGTTACAGAGCGCGCACACCGCAACGTCTAAACATGTACGCCAAAGGCACCCATTGACTGAGGGCTCATCACATTGTGTGTGCCAAACCCTGGCGGCCCTGAAGCTGTGACCACACCCTGCAACTTTCAAGTGTGGCCAATGCGTGTCATCGTTGCGAATGCCAGCTACCGCTCATGGGAACACATACTACATTTGCATTGGCACCCTGACTATTACATCACACATCACAACTCATTTGCCTAAAGTGACTGGTGCACCCCATGTGTAATGTTGTGGGGCACGAGGCCCCCATGCACACTGAGTAACCACACAGACACCGTACATGCATAGGAGAACTGTGCCAGGGCACGTGCGTCCGGGCACGTTTGTTGGAAGGGTCACATGTCCAGTGGAGCTTGTGCTGGATGGCTGTGGGGTGGGGGGGTAAGTCATCCCTCTGGGAGTGGCTGGCACATCAGAACAACTAGAACAGTGACCAGCTGGTCACTGTGAAGGGATGAGAGAGTGTGACCCATGAGCCAAGTCTTCACACACATGAACTGTCCAAGGAAAGGAGAGTGAATTTACATACATAGCCATGCCTCGTGGCCAGCATGGACTTAAATGAGGGAAGGAGCCAAAAATGACAAAGGTCTCTCGCATGGGACCAATGTTGTGTAATGAAACATCCAACCTGTGAACCACGCTAGAATATCCCTTGACATCTGAAGGGCGTCTTTTGACCAGGGGTCAAATTTTGAAGGGCCAGTGGTATAGGCAGACAATCAGAGGAATCCATTGTCTGCAAATCAGACATACGTGTAATCCCTAGCAAACGCAACACACGTACTGGTGTTGGGTGCAGCGTGCCTAGCTGTCACTGACTGTAAATGTCCCCACGCACGTCCTGAGTCAGTGCTTCTCCAGGCCAAATGCCCTCAAATATCCTGCCCACCACTATGGATGACATGTGATTACCACACCTTGCAATCCTCATTGGCTCACGTGACATTCCCTGTTGACTGATGTACTTACATTCTTGCATGACTGATTGTCTCTGTACAATGTGTGCATGATGTAACGCACTCTCACACCCCACACTCATATCAGTAGCGCCATACAATAAATGAAATGCCCATGAGAGAGTGGACATGGATAGATGAGGGGTGATGGACGAGGGTGGCAGAGAGGGAATCAGAGGAGGAGAGCATGAGTGAGAGCATGAGAAGTGTCACTTGCCTGATACTCCCACCTTAGGAAACCTCCTCCTCCCATCAGGAGGACCTTTCAAGGAAAACATACACTTCTTGAGAGTGACAACATCTAGCAAGAGAATCCGGAAGGAAAGAATGGTGGCGCCGCGGCCAGGGCAACTGACGCTGGAATCTGGGGATCAGGGTTTGATCCCCGGCTCCGGCGGCAGGTTAGCCCAGCACCATGTGACTCTGGGCAATAGCTTGCTTAATCTTCCCGACGGCCCCCAGCGCCTAGAGACCTTAACGGGTGATTGTGCGCTATACAAATGTGGATTATTATTATTATTATCTCCCTGTCCCTTGTAAAACTGAGGAGAGACAAAGTAGGGCCCTGAAGCAGGCAGGTGAAAGATATAAGTGACAACTCGGGCTCGCAGTGGGCCACCCAAATGTATTATTGAACCATATAAATAAAGATTCCTTGAGCCGGCCCTGCCTGGGAGGAACCTCAAATGTTGATGGCAGCCATTGATAGCACACACATTGGCCTCGTACCACCACAGGCAAGTGAACCCGTTTCTGGGAACCGCAAACACTACAACTCCATCAATGTGGAAGTGGAATGTCAGGCGGACCAGATCATCTCACACGAGTGTGCAGAGTATCCAGGATCGGCACATGACAGCTACATCTGGCAGACAAGCAACATCGCCCCCACACTCAACCCACACATGCCCAGTGATGATGACAGTGGTGAGGAAGAAGGCCTTGACCAGCGTCTACAGATTATCGTCAACTACTTCCGTTGAGTGTGATGCAACAATGAGCGACCATGACTGTGTCTGTGTGCCTTGCTGTTGTCTTACAGACTCAGACAAATTTCCCTGAGATTTCGTACACATACTGGACTATGCGCCGGATTTTTAAAACACATGCATGCAGGGACTGAGCACCCTGAACCACCACTACGCACAGGACACCATTGCCATACTGCCGCACTTGCTTCCCTACTCACTCTGAGGCATCCAAGCGCATGTACACAAGCAGACAATTTAAAGACAGGAGACGTTTCCAAAGGTTACGTTTTTACTACAGTGTCAAAGCATGCTAAATACGTGCCACAACAGGTTAAAAATGCATGAGTACTTAATCAGTGACCACAGTGACATATCAATGTAACATGAAGCAAGATGTGGCATCAATAACCCCTCTGGACATCGAACCACAAGCATATACCCCCACCCCTTGCAGGAAGGATTTGTATGGGATGTCCCTGGTCTATGTCCTTTGTCAGCAGAACCCATTACCCAGACTATACATGGTGAGATTATACAACATTGGCTGTTTCGCACTCATCACTGGATGGATGACCCTCCAAGTGTGGGGCATCTGGCCCACATTCCCATGTCAATCAAAGGGGATCCGTATCCTCTAGCAGCTGTGATACCTTGTTGATTTGGGGTGCTGTGGCCTGAACAGAACAGAATGACAAGGGACAGGCTTCTACAACCACGGACAGAATGTTCAGACAGTACTCCTGGACAGCGGAGTGAACAAGCTCTGCAGACACCTCTCATGTGACAGACATGTGCTAAGGTACTTGCAGGGCACAAGCCCTAAACAATGAAGTGGGGGGGCTGATCAAATAAGGCAAAATGCAATTGACCTCACAACACCTGATGTAGCGCTATGAAAGAAGGAAAATTGTATAACTAACATGATTGATCCAAATATTGGGACAGACTAGCCTACCTGACAGTCGAACAGTGTCAGCATTGCTATACAGGAACAGAACAACGATAAAAGCTTGCCTACCTTAAGTACCTATGTGGATATGGCAAGCTGTGTGCACATGTTCCCCTCTGTGGCATCTACATTCAAATTTAAGATTCAAGGCGTACCCCAGTCAGCATGTAGAAACAAATGGATGCTGGATAGCCCCTTTACTTAGGCCTGGCTGGAGGTAAAAAAAGGCACACAGGCAGCATGCACATTGCTGCTGAGAATGGACAGCAGACAATATGCAGGAGCGGCACAATGTTTACCAGTATCTGGACGGTACACCGGGACAAGTTAGGTATATTCGTGTGGAGAACAATGTCCTGGCAGGGGGGACATGTCAAACCCGGGAAAAGAGGGGTCTCCGTGTACCTGCGTATACCCCCAACTCGAGCCCTGGGTGCTTGCAAGATAACAACGCCATGTCCTCTTCATGCGCTACAGCTGCATAACGGAAGCTGGGCTCATACCAGTCCACAACAGTCAAATGGCAGCCTCCACTTGCCCTGGTCTGTGGTACCAAGCGCAATCGACCACAGAGGACAGCACAGTCCAAGCCAATGCAGACAGGGCCATAGTCAGAGGGCTGGATGCCACATCTTGTCAGGTGGCATGCAGAAAGGGAGACGATGATTGAATTAGTCACCAACAGTTCTTGTTGCTTTAAAGCCGTTACAAATCCAAGAAGGCACAGGCAGCTTCGAAGACAGTCAGTTCCAAGAGACGATCCAGTCATCTTAAGCGAAGAGGATTCCATCCATTCCAGCAGTATGAATGAACAGATGTGATCCTCGCACCACAAGGTTGCAAGGAGCATCCCATCACAGCCTGGGAGTGGTTTGATGTTGCCATGGCACAGGAGCCATTGAGAAAATGCACAGGTGCAGCTGTCAGCCTGCCTGACACATTGAAAGGCATCACATAAACGTGTTTCACCAAAGCAGTCTTGCACGTGGACCAACAAATGAGTCACCCATAGCTCATGATCCAGGTCAGCAAGGTATGTGTTTGAAAGACATCCATGGCCCACCCAAACAGACATCTTCTGCAGGAAAAAGACGGGTTTCACGCTGTTGAAGTAGGCATAGCGGAATGTTAGCTTATAACTGATGCCCAGCACAGCCAGTGGGACACATCCAAAGAGAAGCTTCATGCGGTCACGGTACTGTTGCAACTGACCAGGCTCGACCTAGCCCACTGGATGGTCAGACATGACTTGAGATCAATCTCAGACCCAGGGCTGAGCTGTACAGCAAAGTAATGGTCAGTAAGCGCGTGGTACTTCCGGAAAAGCATGGAAGTAAGGGACAAGTCCAGAGCCCACAAGTGTCAGAAAAAAATGTGCAAAGGCTTTCAGTATCAGACGCTATCAATATTCTCTGAGTCAGTTTCCCACGAAAATAGTGGGCAAACCTGTTCAGCACTGAGTGAATCATGTGGGACGGTCAAGACACCTGTTATCCGTAGGTCATTGGGCTGGTGTGGGAGTGACTACTTGTCTACACAGAGGCTCATCGTGCATACCCACTCATTGAAGTTTGCTTTCGCTGTGGGAATGTGAGGACACAAATGACTATCCACAATCACTTATTGGGGAGTCAGCAGTACATTTGCACAGAAATGACATGTTGTGCAAGTCTTCCCATATACGTAATGCCTAGCCTGTGCACGCAGGAGGGGCCCTGTCAATCCTCCTCACCTAAACGGACCAGGGAGTATGCATCCAAGGCTTTAGCATCCGGGGGGCGGCTGGCTGGGCTCGTCCATGGCACATTCGCCTGCTGTTGCTATTGAGTCCCCTTTTGGAGGTAGGTCACTTTTGTCAGCATGTTCTGCACACTGCATAACTTAGATGTTCATGTTTGCCACATTTGAATTGAGTTGACATGACTCTTGCCTTTGCTTTACTAGGCATTCATGTCAGTATGCAAACAAACAACTAAAGAGTGACTTGTCGGTGCTGTGGTCAGAGAAATAAAGCCAAAAACACCAAGAAAACAACCTCACACCAATAGTGACGAGGCAATATCGGAACTGGAGATAAAGCAAAGAAAAGAGTGAAACACATACAAGAAGGCAAAAACAATAACTCATATTTTGTTAAGAAGAACCCTCACTCACCCTAGTGGTAACATGCTTCATCATGGGGTTCCCACTGGAGGAACCGAATGTCCCTCCAGTGTGCTTCAAAGCCTGATTTGCAGCGGAGCAGGTTATTTTGAAAAAACAAAAATTGTGTTTGTAGGTATCTGTTAAGTGCAAGTGATAGTGAAGTTAAAAAAATATCAGTTGTACCAAAACGACTTTATTTAGTGGTCAGCTAATATTGTTAAAAACAATGTGTTGGATATTAGTAGTGGTAATATTCTTGACCACTTATATCCTTTAAGAGTTAGGTCGACATGTTTCAGCTGTCTAGGATTATTAATGCAGCTTTCTTCAGGACCAAAAAAGTGAATATCCCTGGTGGTCCGCGCTCGCTAAGGCGTGTCCAAACCAGTGAATATATAGTATGTGAAAAAAATATTTTATTAAAAGATACCGGAATTTTTTGGTTTCTGCAACCCTAGCATTTCCAGGGGCCGAAAATAGCAGGATCCTATGGTGCTGTCATCATAGGCTTAGCGGGCGAGGCTTTCTTCACGCTACGACCATTTGCTCGTAACGACTCGCCGCCATGAATCTACTCAATCCACTGCCGCCGCCCATACTATATATCCACTGTTTATTAGCTGACCACTAAATAAAGTCGTTTTTCACTCTTTTCTTTTCTTTATCTCCAGTTCCGATATCGCCTCGTCACTATTGGTGTGAGGTTGTTTTCTTGGTGTTTTTGGCTTTATTTCTCTGACCACAGCACCGACAAGTCACTCTTTAGTTGTTTGTTTGCATTTATTATTGGGGATATAGGAGTGACCTCTTGTTTATTCTCACTCTCTTGTTGTTGATACATTCATGTCAGTATGTCACCAGTCGCACATGGTGTTGTTGTACATACAGGTCTTTCAGTGGGCCGGTTCTCACCGGTGCTGGGCACCGTCCCTTTTTCTGAGTGTACCCCGGTACAGGTCTCTTTTGAGCTCTGATTTGTGCCCTGCCACAGGCAGTCCGTTCTTCCTGCTTGGATGCATAGCCAGCAGGCACATCAATGTGCGCATGCTCACACTCCTCACTTCTCACTGGTGGAGTAGTTACGACAGTACGTCATGCCAGGTGAGTGTTGTGGGAGATGAAATCCTTTGTGGATACATTTTGTCTCAGGAAATCACTCCTTTGGAGATTTATGAGCAACAACATCCTTGTTGGGATTTTTTGGCTCCATGCTGTTTGTGAGGGGAGGCAGAGGACCATGCAGGAGTTGTGGTGTTGCGGTCAGAGCTCGACATCCCCCTCCCCAGTGAGATGGCTAGCTACCTGTTGGGATGCACAATTGACAGGGTTATCTGCCACATAGCTGTGGGGTGGGGAGGGTGAGCCATGCTGTTTGGGAGGGAGGCCAGGGTGCATGAGCTGACCACCTAACTGTGAGGTTGATCCGATTAAGGAAATTCTGTCCTTGTGACTCATTCATATTCTAAGTGTGCATTCCACAGGGATTTGATGTGGGCGGACAATTGAGGCTCAGTTGTTGTGGAAGATGGGGCATTGCAGTGTAATGTGATCATTTTGTTGGTACTTACCAGCCTCCAGTCACCCCTCGATTCATGTGAGACTCTCTGGATGAATTATGGCAGGCACCTTCTCCTTTCATATAGGAAAGGTTGGTGGTGGAATGGGAGGGCCGCCACCAGTTCTCTGGGCCGCCAAATGGTTCCTCATGGCCGGAGGCTTGACCTGGCCCTTGAGGTCACCCCACCGCTTCCTGATGTCACGCACAGTGCATAGGGTGGTCCCTACGGCATTGACTTTGCTGTGGATCCTTGCCCACATCTGATTCTTGCAAGCAAGTGGGGTGTGTTGGACCAGGTCCCCGGACAAATGTGGTTCTGCCCTGATTGTCTCATCTGGCATCACTTTCAACTCTGAGTCAGTGATGTTGGGCATTGTCTTGGGAGCATGGTATGAATGAATGAGGGGTGCAAGGTAATGGTAGCGAGATATGTTGTGTGTGGAGTGTGTGGGTGTAAGTGGTGTTGTGCGGAGATAGGTGGGTGTGATGTTGTGCAGTGTGAGTCAATGGAGTCCTGTCTCTCTGTCTTGGCTTGTGGTGTGCAAAGGTTGCTGGCCCAGGTAGGGGTTGCTTTTATACTGTGGTATGTAGGTGTGTCCAAATGGGTGTTGACCTGCAGATGTCTCTTCCATGCTGCGCATGGCTTTCCCTACCAGGTGCACATTGGGGTGTGTCATTGTGGCGTGTGTGTTGTGATTGAGGGTGGCAGGGAGTACAGGCATACTTCGGCGTTATTGTGGGGTTTGTTTCGCATGCCATTCATTTGGACTGTGTACGTACGCGATGGTGAGACGCAGTGCTCGGTCCACCTGCTCCGCATTCTCATCGTAATTGGCTGTGCAGTCATGCCACAGCAGCAGCAGCCTTTCGACCGATTGTACATCTTTCCCCGTCCCCGGCGGTCGGATTTGCAGCTTTTCCAACCGCGGTGGACGGTGTTTTGTGACATCCATCCGCCACGGTCTGATTTTGCGTACATTGCATTGTAATTTGAAAGATAGAAATGCTTCGGGTCATGCGGGGGGTGATTTTTCCCGTATTTATGGCGGTTGGTGGGGTTTTCCGTCCGTCATCGTAATGGGCTCCTTAGAATGGATTTTCTACATTTGAAAAACAATTCCCAAACTGCTATTATATGCATCAATTTGCGGGACCACGCATGCGCATTAATGCAATTACAAAACACAGTGACTAGTAAGGAGTTTGGGATTTTAGATCCGAGAGCCATTGTCTTTGCCAATTCTTGTTTAGTTCTTGAGCTGATACGTAAAAATCCTTCAGGCAGTGTCTCAAGGATGTATTATGAGACATAATCTTAGTAAAATTTCAAAACAACACACACCATTTATTTTCAGAGCCAAATATTTAATAGTTTGCAGCATTTACAAAACACTGAGCACTGACAGGCTTAGCAGGTTGCCACAAAATGTGTCTCTCTGCCTACGTACTCAAGAATAATGTACAAATCCTCACATACAGCTTTTCATCACTCTTGTCTTAATGATACCTGGATGCTCACTCACTCTTAAATGAGCATCGGGTACCAGGTAGGTATGGGTAGACACATAAGTTGTGCACTTGGCACCACTACATTCATCCTGGTGAACAATCGCAGTGCTAATATTTCTTAGAGAAGGGCAAGTGTTGGGCGGCTGCTGTTTGGCACATAGAACATTACAGCAGACAAACATGGGCATTAAATAGTTTATAAATGATCAGAAATATTATAACTTAACCCAGATTTGAAACCATGAATCATAAATCTGCAACATTCAAATTGCCTGTGAAGTACTTTCCACCTACCAGCGCCTTCAATAACGACATTCTAGTCTTCATGATCCACAGATGTGCTGTCGGCGCTCTGGGTTCACTCTACATTGTGATCAATATTATATGTTGCAGAAGCGTGAAACATGAGACATCACTGTCACAGGTCTATTGTAGTTATGTTTAGTGCATTTCAACACCTTAACACATAAACCTTCTTGATACATTTCTTAAAACACTTGTGCTAGATAACGAAGGTCGTACCAATTTATGAAGAGGTGCTCTTCAGGTACATATTATAAAATAAATGTATGCTGTTTTGCTACATTTATTTTTTGTGTTGGTTAGCGCTATTTTGAGGGCCTTAAAAATGAACGCTGATATAGCAGACACAAGGATTACATACATTGATGTGATCCCTTGCTCACTGTGCCACTGGATTCAAGCTAGCCTGGCTGATGAAGGGTAATACCCAGAAACCGGTCCCAGGATAATTGTTTCCGGGCATGGGAGGACCTGGCCCGGCAGTTCGGTCTGGACTGTTCCCATGAGGCACAGGGTCAAGACTGATTTGCATATGGCTGGGTCTAAACTGAAGTGGCATGGTGAGCAAAAGAACAATGGATTTAAACCAGAAATTTTGATTGGGGATGAATGTATGATTTATTCAGCATTCTGTCCATCATTTGTTTGCGTAGCAATTTGTTTTTGTTGCCGCTAAATAGCATGAACTACCACAATAAGGTATATAACAAGATAGTATGAGTTAGCAATGTGTACCATGATGCTAACTAGCCTCTTTTCCCAAATTAGCATAACAAAGCACATTCTGTAATCAAGCAAAGTTTTAAACGAGGGTTTTGTTACATTTTCAGTTGTTACATCAAAATGCAATTACCACTTCGTATTCCCATATATAATGTGGCATTATGGCAGTAATTTCCTAATGATCTTATCATATCCAGTACGCCTGCATTGTATCATCAGTTCTTAATCAAAGTGTCACAATCTCTTGACTAGGAAATGTATCGAGAATACAGACTGTAACCAAACACTGCTGTCAGTGATCTGGAGTGATGTTCTTTATGTCCATTAGTTTGCCCTTCTATACAACTGTATTTGAGTGTCAAGGTCAAAAAAACATAGAGTACATTTGAAACAAACGTAGCTATTAATGGCGCAGTGCAAATCTCAAACCAATTAGCACTGAACCCCTGTTTTGCAGTGTCTGTTGCTCAGTCCAAACCCGGGTTGTTTTGGATGTTTCAACTCTTAAGCAAATGTTAATGGCCTTCTTCAGGGCCAGAGAGGGAGGCAGAAAGATTGGACTGAGTCGTGTACAGCCTTAGTTGTTAATATCAATATCTGCAATGTGAATTCTTTTGTTATTGTCAACCCTTCCTATTGTGTCAATCAAGATGCTCACAGCAACTATGTCTATTTATTTGCATGCTCAAATACAATAATAAATAAGAACCAAGTTATTTATAAAGAACACATTAATCCTGTATACTAAAAAGAGTGTATGGTTCTAATTTGCATTTTTCACCTGACCTTCCACTCCTCTAGGGTTTAAAAATCCAGAATGTAGAAATGACTTCAAGCTGTTTGGGCAATATTATAAATAACCTCAAAATAAAAAATAAAAAATAATGAAGTTGTCACATGGAATGATTCAACATCTGGCATTGGCGAAATTAATAAAAATGACATAGGTCGAGCAAACATTAGCCGAAAAAGAAGTATGGTTCTTTGACTTTCAAGGAAAAGATTGACATCTGTCAGTCTCTAATTTGGGTTCATGCCCCTTGCCCGCTTCTCGTGAGAATAGTCCTTTCTCTCTGATAAACATTCTCTGAAGATACAGCAAGCATCACAGTATTGTGCGCAGCCAATTTTTTGTCAAAACCTGTCAAACTTTCCCAACATTAATAAACAGTAAGAACAATCTCCTTTGTTTACAGAAAACCTCAATCACGTAGTTCAAAATAATTTTGCCCACAATGATGATACAAGCAGCCTCCTCCCTCCATCGACGGTTTATGTTACAGAAACACAGTATGTCAACATTTTACAGCAGCCCTTGGAACTTAATCCGAGTACCCTGACTGATACCAGCAGAGAAGGCAAAGACACAGGTTGGCTTTAGAATGTAAAATTGTAGTTGGTACGTGTGTCCTATGTGGTTTGACCTGTACGTCTTGAAAGAAGAAAGCAGATGTAAAAATTGGCACAGAGTGATTTGGGGGAAATCTGAAAGTCAGGCTTCAGAAACTTAAATATTTCTTGGCCCTGATGGTGATGCCTGGTCCTTCCAGACAATGTATGAGCAAGTCTTTCACATTCTAGTCACCGAGTATTCAAAGATCATCTTTAGAAAGAAATGCAGGGCTTGGATGGGTCCTCCTGATCCAGTTGCTACAACCGAGTTGATGTTACTCTCTTCAAGTCTCGCCGCTGAGCCAGGCTGGAGGACAGCACAGGTTCCAGCTTAGGTGCCTGAGGTGTGCAGTTCAGGGCATAATACGTAGCTGCCATTGCACCCTGTGAAAGAAATGCAAGAACAATATGTTCAGAATATGTGATCAATTACACCTATGAACGCATTTCTTTATTTATTAAGTAAACAGCAACTAAAGATTGGTTCAAAAAATTACTTGAACTCAATCTCTAACATCACCAGCTTAAGCAGTCATACAGTTATAAAGTATGTTTCTTTAAAATCCGTAGCGGTTGCTTCTTACCGGCATTGGGGGTGGGTGGTTTGCGGTTTTGGGGATCAGGGGAGGGAATGAAAATAAAAACACTTACCTGTGTCTGCCACCTCTCGTTCCTCTTCGCCTGCTTCCAGGTCTCCAGGGCAGGAAGCAGGAGCTGGAAGCACCCTGGCTTCCAGACTCCCCTAGCCAATCACGGTGCTGCTGATAGCAGCGTTGTGATTAGTCTGAGCGCTGCGGCTTGGTGCTCAGAGAGGAAGTAGGAGTCTGGGCATGTTCCCCACCCAGGCTGTAATGCAGCCTTGGTGGAGAACATGCAAAGTCTGCATGACTGTGTGGCCGGCCCATGGCAGCCAGCCAAGCATTCATTCAAACTTAGGTGAGTGCTACCTATCCACCCCCTGTTCCTCTGACACAGGTCATCTCTGCCCCACCCCTAACCTGCTGAGCAAGGATGGAGAAATAAAATGATAAGAACAATGTGTTAATATCACTATTTTTCCTTTTTCGACCTGCTCACAGAGCAGTGGGTCGATGCTCCTCCACCTTAGCTGAGGAGCTGTTCCTATTTGAAATACAGAATCTACAAAATAACACACATAATAAGCGGACCATTACTTTTGTCGCTGTTTTGTTACTGTGAAGTCTGAATGACAACACAGTTTTTTCAGTGTGAGCTGAAGTCCACATTGGCATGTCTTGCCCCACACTCATTAAATGCAACACAAGAATACTCACATGAGAACGCACTGAGAATAAACTTATGGAAGACAAAAACAATGGCAATAAACGTTTCCAAGAAAAAAACACCCCATTGGTTCCTGGATACACAATGACTAGAACTAGCAAAGGAATACAAATATCTATGAGTCCTGCTAGACAACAAAGGTTCTTTTAACCCTCAAAAATAAGCACTAAGACGGAAAGGCAACACTATAACCTTTGTTATGAAGTCCCTAAAAAAGCACTCTCCGGGCCTTCACTGACACCCCTACTTGAGGTTATTCAAATGAAACTCATCTTGGAAATAACATAGCGGAGTGATATAAAGCGAGGAAGAGATGTAATTACTGTGGAAAAAATAATTATCCGGGCATATAGAACGATCTTCCAAATTCCAAACTACACCTCTCCTGCACAAATAAGTTTAGAGTTTAGGCCCCAGAAACAGACCCTGGCTAGAAGGGGTGTTTTTATAAAATTATGGCACAAGATCAGAGGAGCAGATCAAAACACACTAAATTAGCATCTCTGGACTGATTTGACACACAAAGGGACATTGCCGCCTGGAGCATACCTCAGAGACTCCCTAAAACAATTAGGGCTGGAAATTGCTTGGGAATCATCAGTCAAATACCGGTTTTAAGAAAGTGGGCTCTAAATCGGTCAAAGCACTGTCAACGGTAGAGGACAAGGCCACATTTGCAAAAAGGGCACACAGCTGGCTTGTACTTCACGACTATGTCGCAGCTAAACCACAATCATACTTGAGTGCAGGAGTCAACATCACACTGAAAGAGAAATACTTAAAATATCGGCAGGGCTTAATGCCAATTCTGCCTCACCTTCAACTCCGGAAGTGGAAGCCTAGAGACAACACCTGCGGTCTATGCACTGAAGGAATGGAAGAACTTGTTCACATAATCTGCATGTGCACAAATTTAGCAAAAGAAAGATGTTCACTACTTCCTCTGCTCTACAATCGAGCAGGGATCCGCACCCGCAGACAGGCAGTGCTGGCTTGCTTCAAATCTGATGCCACGCAACTGATTTGCCAATTCACAAAATTCCTCAATATAGCAGAGAAGCGAGTGCATACAGAAATACACTGCAGAGCAAAGGCTGTCGGCAAACAAAACAAGGAAAGAGGGTGCAAGGCTACCAATGCGGAAACTCGAACTCAAGGGGCCTCATTTATGAGGCCTTGCGTCAGTTTTGCGCTTCCGATGCGTCACTTTTTGTGACGCATCGGCGGCGTAAAACATGCCTCCTGTTGCGCACTATTTACAAAGTGACGCATCTAAGCAGATGCGTCACTTTGTAAACCCCTGCGCTACATTATACCTGCGTCAGGTATAATGTATGCAGAGGGGGCGTTCCCCCGCAAAAAGCCTCATAATAGTGACGCAGTGAAATCTATGAGATTTCACTGCGTCACTTTTAGGACGCTGTTGCGTCAAAATCTTGAGCCTGCCTCACAGCAGGCGTAAGACTGACGCAAGCCCTTTCACATGGGGCTTTCCCCATGTGAAAGGACGCATTGCTGGAGTTGCGTCACTTTTGTGACACACCCCAGCAATGCGTGACTTTTGCGCTTACAGATACGTCAGAAATACTGACGTATCTGTAACTCCTTGCGACATGATGCGTCATACTGTAAATATGACGCATCATTGGTGTCGCAAGGAGGACGCAGTGAAAAGTGACGCATCGCTGTTTTCACGCAGCGATGCGTCACTTTTCATAAATGAGGGCCCTTGGGTCTTTTAACATAGGCAACTTTGCCCAGTGGAAATATGAACACATTGACAGAATAAAGAAATAAGAACTCTAGAACAGCTTATGGTTCGGAAAACCTGAAATAAGACACATTTTCCAGTGGGTTCTTTTAATCGCATCGACTTCAGTTTAAATAGGGACTTTTTAACAACTTTGTATCTGTTTACATCAAGCTATTTATATGGTATAGGGCGGGAGGGAGGGTCAATAACATGCACACAATACTTAATATAACTGTATCTACATAATTGTATCATCGCTTCCCTTGTTGTATGTATATTATTCCGAAACTTTACACAGTATGTGTTTGTGCAGGCCTGTAAAGCTCAACACACTTTGTTTGAAAAAAGCTATTTATATATTATGTACTTGCAATTATTTTAATCAATCAAGCATAGTAAATTACTTACTTACTATCCACCCGCCCTGGCAGCCCACTTTCGAAAGACATGATGGAAACCCAGGCTGAGTACATTTGCATATTTGCAAGGCTGCTGTGGTTAATATTTGTCTAGAACGACATATGAAGCACCCAGGTTGATTTTGAAACTTTTGAAAAGGGTTCCTATCCACTTATTCCACTGTTTAAGTATGAAAACGTCAGTAGTTTAGGTATGCAATCCCTACTCTCCAAAACCCTTGTTTTTCCCATCACAAATAAATGCAAGTGCATTTTCACTCATTCTTTCGTAGCCTCTCTTTGGATCCCAACATGTTGATCTCCAGGGCTAAAACACATCACAACATCTACCTGGTCTTTCAGAGATCATCACCAGTGGCAGCATTGGACCCAGAATGTGACAGCGTGGCTTTATGTGCCACAATATATAAAAACGAGAAAGTTTCCATCCACTGGTGGGTAAGCTTACCCCATGGTAACTGTGCCTTTACAGAACCTTTGGCAGTGATACGCCAGAACCTCGGTTGGCAGGAAATCCTTCTGAAAGTCATTTTCAGCATGTGACACAGCTTGGTTTGCAAGGGAATGTCACCATGCACCTCAGATATGCCTCCTTAATGGTGGGCAGAACTCACATAATTTTAAATAGCATAATTACATGAAATTACAGCAAAAGTACGCCAAGGTGCGCCTAATTACGTGAAATGCATCTGGCACTCAAAAAATTACCCATCGGTCAATTTGGGTAAAATTTCAAATCAAAAATGTAATTTCATGTTGATTTCTGGTTGCATTAGTTCAAAACACTGGCTCGCTTGCCCGGATTTGTAGCTTTTGTACTCAAAAGTTCCCCAACGGTCCGCTAGGGTAAAAAGTCTACCTGAAATGCTTATTGGCCGTTCACATTAAAGGAACTGCCACTTGCATGCAAAACACTGCTGGTCACATTCTGATTGTAGTTTTCCACTTAAAACGAACAGTCTGCTCAGGCAAAAAATCAACCTGAAATGCTGCTCACATTAAAAAAATTACAAAAATGGTATAATTTCTCCAGAAATTACGTGATGTGGTGTAATGGCATGATCTCGAAATTTCATGTAAATTTCATAATGCACTTTTACCAAAGTTACGCCAATTACTCCAGCGTAAATAACATTTGGACCAGACCCATTGACAATACTATTTCCATAGATTAATTTGATGTGCATGTCTACGTGTAAACCGCCTTTTCGTTGGGCAGATTGTGGGCAGTGCACACAAGGAGATTGAGATCTGCTAAATTAAAAGCTGCCTTAGGAGACATCAATCATCCAGAGGGTATGGTAACAAAGGTCTCCTCTTCTGGGGCAACACCGCATGCCTCCCTCCTTCTTGCTCAGTGGAGAGGTTTTAGCCCAGTGTTCATATGAAGCACTGGGAACGGGTTTGGCTCCAAGGTCATGAAACCAATCATATCTGCACTTTTTCTTGCATGCCATCTTCCAAATGTATTACTTTGAGTGTGCCCTCTCCACCTGAAGGTGTGCCATACCCCATTAGGATTCACTTCCCTCCTTGGGTGACAACATCTGAGTGGGAGCTGCCCCATGTAAGGGTTGCCAAGAAGGAACACATTTCTGCCAAGTAAGGTCACTCCTTCACCTGCCAGTGTCTCCCAGACTGCAGGTATGGTGGAGTAAATGTTGATTACAATATTTTATGCTCCTTATCCTTATATATTACAACGTTTTCTCCCTTGTTGCATGTTAGCATATTTCTATTTGTCTGCCAAGCGTGAGCAGGAATTAAGAGCACATTTCCTTAAGATAACCAAGGGGCAAGTAAAAAAATTGTGTAACTGGTCCTCAGTTATCTGAGCAACGGAGGGTCATCAAGGGTCCTGCAAAAATGTCTGTTAAGAGATGTTACAATAATCTCAGCTCTATTCCATTTTACTGCACAAAATGTCAATCTTAGGTATCCATAATTTGCTGGTTTTGTAATTCAGTTTCTTTCTGTGGTTGTCTTTGTATAATTTTATAATTGCTGTAATCACTGAAGCACAGGGGTCTCCAACCATTTATGCTCTGATTTCTACTTCTGGCCACAGAACAGCATACTGAGCTGTTGCCTAATATATGAGTACTGAACAAGGGTACATAACGTCAACGTAAATAAAAAACATCCCTAGAGGATCCCAGGCCTACTCCAGTGAGCATACAGCATTAATGCTAATTGAGCTCTATAGCAAATGTTAATTTTTAGGGGTCCTAAAGGTCAGTGTTGTCTCTTGTTGAGCAAGACCGCTGACTCATTGTCAGTGAAATTGCTCTCCCTCCCTCGCAGCTCCACCATTAAGTGAGGCCTTCCCCCGAGCCCGGTTGTTGTTCGAGGCCCTTCTCCACCTGCAGGTTTCACCTGCACCTTGTCCCTGGTAGTCCAGTGGACCTCTGTTTCCTCCACTTTTCACTCGTTTTTACCCTTATCTCAATATACCCTTTCACTCTCCTTCTGTGCCCTCTTTGTCTTTCCTCCACTCTTTCTTGCACTTTTGCTGCCTTATTTGCACTTTTCTCTCTCTTTTTGCCTTTTTCCTTTTTCCTTTTTCAGCCCGTTTTTCCCTGATGCTGCTGCCCTGCGGCCCCTCCCCCCAGCAAGATCAGTGCGACTGGCCCAATACAGATCCCTTCCCCGCTCACGCCTCCCAGCACTTCAGCCCTCCCCGACCCCTAATTAATTGGGGCTGCGCCGCCGGCACGCCACAGGCAAGCCTGTCTGCACCCGTCCACGACCTGACTGCGGCCAGTGCCAGGAACCCTGGATCTCTGCACCGCCAACTCTACGACCCAGCGGCACTCCAAGCTCTCAACCCAGGCCACAACAACAACTGCAAGCTAGCATCACCAGCCGACACCCACGGACCCTTCAGCTGTCACTGCTGCTGGCACACCTGCAGCACCGCCAAAACCACAGCCCCAACGCAACCTGCCCGCAAGAACACAACCAAACTGAAGACCCTGCAATGCATCCTCCTCAACGTCCGATCCCTCCACAAACACGCCACCAAAATCTGGGACCTCCTCTACAGCACCTGGACCAACACCACCTCCGGACCGGACATCGCAATCGCCATTCCCCAAGGATACAAGATCTCCAGGAAGGACCGCCCCACCAGCCCGGAAAGAGGAATCGCCATTGTCCACAATTCCTCCCTCTGCCTGAGCAAACTCCCCGACGAGCCCACAGACCTGATGGAACACCTTCACTTCAAGATACTGGCCAGCCCTACCTCCACCCTCCGAGGAACCCTGATCAACCGACCCCCTGGACCCCGCGGACTTTTCACCAACTCCATCAGGGACATCATCTCCCCACATGCCATCATGTCCACCAACTAAACCCTACTGGGAGACCTCAACTTTCACCTCGACAACCAACTGCACCCCAGCACCACATCCCTCCTGGACAACCTTCACAATATTGGACTCCGCCAGATCGTGACCGAACCTATGCACTTATCAGGACACACCCTCAAACCCCTCTTCACAACAGGAAACTCCATCACCTTCAGCCACACCACCGAACTCCCATGGACTGACCATCGATGCGTCCACTTCACCTTCAGAACACCCACCAACCACAAACACCAGCACCTGCTCCCACGAAGAAACTGTACCAAAATCACCGACGACCAGCTAACCTCATCACTCAACAACTCCACCCCAACCATTGCAGAAAATGACGACCCCAACACCGCAGCCTGAACCCTGCACAGATAGATCTCTGACAGCACCAACACCATAGCCCCCCTCAAGAAAAACAACAACACCCACGCCAAGAGCTAGATGGTTCACTTCAAGAGTCCAGAGGCACTTGCTGCCAACTCAAAAAGTCCTGGAGGAACACCAAATCCACACAAGTCCACAGACACCAGCACCTGTTCCCACAAAGAAACTGGACCAGAATCACCGACGACCAGCTCACCTCCTCACTCAGCAACTCTACCCCAACCATCGTGGAAAACGATGACCCCAACCTAGCAGCCCAAACCCTGCACAGATGGATCTCTGACAGCGCCAACACCATAGCCCCCTCAAGAAAAACAACAACACCTATGCCAAGAAAGCCAGATGGTTCACCACCGAACTTCGAGAGTCCAGACGCACCTGCCACCGCCTCGAAAAGACCTGCAGGAACACTAAATCCACAGAATCACACAACAACTTAAGAGCCACCACCAAGCCCACCAACAACTCATTAGAAATATGAGGAAAAAAGCGATTGAAGACAGAATCTCCACTCATGCACACAACAGCAAAGAACTCTTCAACATCATCAAGGAGTTTGCCCAACCCACCAGTGAGTCCACCGACATCCCTCCCTCACAAGACCTCTGCGACAAACTCAGCACCTTTTTTCACCACAAAATCAAGCGCATCTACGACAACTTCGACTAAGACAACTAACACGCTGAACCCTTACCAACCACCCGACACCCTAAATCCAGCGATCGATAACTGGACAGCCCTCACCACCGAAGACACACTGAAGACGATGAAGTCAATCCACTCTGGGGCCCCCATGGACGCCTGCCCCACCACATTTTCAACAGAGCCGCCAACACCATCGCACCCATTCTCTGCCACAATCAACTGCTCCCTGGCAACCGCCTCGTTCCCTGATGACTGGAAACACGCTGAGATCAACCCCCTCCTGAAGACCTTAAAAACTACAGACACATCTCCCTGCTCCCGTACCCAGCAAAAGTCATCGAGAAAGCCATCAACAGCCAACTCACCACATTCATCGAAGAGTAGAACATCTTCGACTCCTCCCAATAGGCTTCAGAAAAAAACACCGTACAGAAGCCGCCCTCCTCACCACAACAGACGACATCTGTACCCTACTGGACAAAGGAGAAACAGCAGCCCTCATCCTCCTCTAGCTCTCAGCGGCGTTCAACACAGTCTCACACCGCACCCTAATACGCAGACTCCACGACGTAGGGTTCCAAGACAAGGCCCACCACTGGATTTGTTTCTTCCTCTCCGGCAGAACACAGCGGGACAGACTCCCCCCTTTCCTCTTGGACCCTACACCTACCACCTGGGGAGTCCCCAGGCGTCCTCCCTCAGCCCTACGCTCTTCAACGTCTACATGGCTCCGCTCGCCCCCATAGTCAGAACCTACGGACTCAATATTGTGTCATACGCAGACAGCACCCAACTCATCCTCATCCTCTCCCTCTCCAACTAACCCAACACCGCCAGACACAACTTTAGAGAAGGCATGGAAGCCGTCGCCAAATAGATGAAAAACAGCTGCCTACAACTAAACACCAACAAATGGAAGTACTCATCATGGGCCCAAAAATCGACACCTGGAACATTACCTGGTGGCCCCCCCGCCCTTGGAAGCCCGCCCACCCCCACGGACCACTTACGCACCCTGGGAATCATCCTGGACTCAGAGCTCAAAATGGACCGCCAGATCAACTCCGTCTCGTCCTCCTGCTTCCACACTCTCCGCCTCCTATGTAAGACCTTCAAATGGATCCCCTTCGAACACAGAAAGACCGTCACTCGCGCCCTGGTCACCAGCAGGCTTGACTACGGCAACGCTCTCTATGCCGGAATAGACAAAAACTTCACCCGCAAGCTACAGAACCTTCAAAACGCCGCCGCAAGGTCCTCAATCTGCCAAGACACTGCCACATCTCCCAGAACCTGAGCACACTTCACTGGCTCCCCAGCTAGAGTCACCTTGAAGATGCTAACCCACGCTCACAAGGCCCTCCATGACACCGGACCAGCATACCTGAACAGCCTACTCAAATTCCACGTACCCCAAAGGACCCTACGATCAGCCTAGCTCTCCTACGCTGTGGTCCCCCGCACCAGAAAGACCAGATCTGGAGGCCACTCCTTCTCCTTCCGCGTGGCCAGAGCCTGTAACGACCTTCCGCTCCACCTCAGACAGATAACATTGCTCCCCATCTTCCCAAGAAACCTCAAAACCTGGCTCTTCGACAGACCCCCTCCTACCCCCCAGCGCCTTGAGACCCTTACGGGTGAGTAGTCGCGCTTAACAAACACATGGTTGATTGATTGTTTATGATTCATACAGAGAGGTTAGAGTCTAAATTAGACTTGTGTTCTCATTTTCATGTAATGCTCCAATTTTATGATTTATGGCATGAAGAACCACTAGCAGTAATACATTTTGAGAGGCCCATAGCTATCTACTAGTAAGCATATCTCAAGAGTTATAAGAACACCATACAAAAGCAAGATAATAATGAGATACAAATTAATGTTTGAAGAGATTACTTTAGGAAGATAGGCACTCTTTAAATAAAGGAAGAAAAAAAAGAGTAAAGACACTAATAAAGCTATGAAGAATGGAAACTAAAGGAAGAAAGAAGGGAAAGAATGAGAGGAACAAATGATAAGGAAGCCAAGGGAGAAATAAAAGTAAATGTGAGTAAGAAAATGGGGAAGAGAAAGGACACAAGAGGCAACGCAAGAAAGAAAGTAAAGATAGGAACAAAGAGAGGAGAATTGGGGAAAATGAGAGCTAGAAGTGATGGAAGAGAGAGAACGGTGGGGAGAGCATGAAATAGGGAAAGTTAAACCAGAAGAGAATGAAAGAGCAAAATGAGAGATATAAAGAAGAGGACAAAAAAGAGAGATTGGAGTAAAAAGACATTATATATATAGGAAAGAAACCAGCAAAACAAAATAAGTCGAATGTTCATTTTCCTGTATTGATGGAGTTGTGTTACCACACACCGCAAACATCTCTTGTCATGGATGCAAGCAACGGCAACCAAACTTGTACTCCAGTTGAAATGACCAGAAACTCTGCACCTTCATGCTGTGAGTGGAACTGGCCCTGAGAGATAAGGCAGCATGCCCTGCAACCTATGAACTGTGCTTTTTTTTCCCTACTGATGATTGAGGAATCATGAAACACGTGTCTAGGGATACGAACTAAAACTAGTAATGCAGCACTGGCTATGAACACTTTGAATTGATCTGAGCGAGAAATAATGAACTACATGAACCATCATGCAAAAGGTAATTTCGTTGGGGCGTGTCTGGTGCGCTCCCACCTCCCTGAAAGTATCAAATTCCTGTGAGCTGACGAGCTCGGGAGCCTGCACCTTCATGCTGTGAGTGGAACTGGTCCTGAGAGATAAGGCAGCATGCCCTGCAGCCTATGAACTGTGCTTTTTTTCCCCTACTGACGATTGAGGAATCATGAAACACGTGTCTAGGGATACGAACTGAAACTAGTAATGCAGCACTGGCTATGAACACTTTGAATTGATCTGAGCGAGAAATAATGAACTACATGAACCATCATGCAAAAGGTAATTTTGTTGGGGCGTGTCTGGTGCGCTCCCACCTCCCTGAAAGTATCAAATTCCTGTGAGCTGACGAGCTCGGGCGCCTGCACCTTCATGCTGTGAGTGGAATTGGTCCTGAGAGATAAGGCAGCATGCCCTGCAACCTATGAACTGTGCTTTTTTTCCCCTACTGACGATTGAGGAATCATGAAACACGTGTCTAGGGATACGAACTGAAACTAGTAATGCAGCACTGGCTATGAACACTTTGAATTGATCTGAGCCAGAAATAATGAACTACATGAACCATCATGCAAAAGGTAATTTCGTTGGGGCGTGTCTGGTGCGCTCCCACCTCCCTGAAAGTATCAAATTCCTGTGAGCTGACGAGCTCGGGAGCCTGCACATTCATGCTGTGAGTGGAACTGGTCCTGAGAGATAAGGCAGCATGCCCTGCAACCTATGAACTGTGCTTTTTTTCCCTACTGACGATTGAGGAATCATGAAACACGTGTCTAGGGATACGAACTGAAACTAGTAATGCAGCACTGGCTATGAACACTTTGAATTGATCTGAGCGAGAAATAATGAACTACATGAACCATCATGCAAAAGGTAATTTCGTTGGGGCGTGTCTGGTGCGCTCCCACCTCCCTGAAAGTATCAAATTCCTGTGAGCTGACGAGCTCGGGAGCCTGCACCTTCATGCTGTGAGTGGAACTGGTCCTGAGAGATAAGGCAGCATACCCTGCAACCTATGAACTGTGCTTTTTTTCCCTACTGACGATTGAGGAATCATGAAACACGTGTCTAGGGATACGAACTGAAACTAGTAATGCAGCACTGGCTATGAACACTTTGAATTGATCTGAGCGAGAAATAATGAACTACATGAACCATCATGCAAAAGGTAATTTCGTTGGGGCGTGTCTGTTGCACTTCCACCTCCCTGAAAGTATCAAATTCCTGTGAGCTGACGAGCTCGGGAGCCTGCACCTTCATGCTGTGAGTGGAACTGGTCCTGAGAGATAAGGCAGCATGCCCTGCAACCTATGAACTGTGCTTTTTTTCCCTACTGACGATTGAGGAATCATGAAACACGTGTCTAGGGATACGAACTGAAACTAGTAATGCAGCACTGGCTATGAACACTTTGAATTGATCTGAGCGAGAAATAATGAACTACATGAACCATCATGCAAAAGGTAATTTCGTTGGGGCGTGTCTGGTGCGCTCCCACCTCCCTGAAAGTATGAAATAGGGAAAGTTAAACCAGAAGAGAATGAAAGAGCAAAATTAGAGATATAAAGAAGAGGACAAAAAAGAGAGATTGGAGTAAAAAGACATTATATATTTAGGAAAGAAACCAGCAAAACAAAATAAGTCAAATGTTCATTTTCCTGTATTGATGGAGTTGTGTTACCACACACCGCAGACATCTCTTGTCATGGATGCAAGCAACGGCAACCAAACTCGTACTCCAGTTGAAATGACCAGAAACTCTATGTGCATGAAACCTTTTACGGTCAGCCTGTACATCTAAGTGTAATTTAATTGGAGACACTTTATCCTTTTGGTCCATACATAATTTGTTTAAATAAGACCCACGTTTATTCATAACCTATTGCACACACGCAGCTACTAACAGCTTTAGTTCATGAACGCATATGCAGCTGTTTACTCCTGATTTGCTGCATCAAATACGGAATTTTAAGGGATATAATTTACCGAGCAGGAAGTTATCTGCTCCGGGGGGGGGTTTCTTACCATATTACATTCCTACTTGAATGCTGTACCTTCTATCTAATCTCAAGAATAAATATACTACATGAACATTACAACAAGGACCCATCATCTTAATTTTACTGAATTTAACAGTATGGTAGTATAATTTTTTATCTGAAATGGAACTGTAGGGCCTTCAGACCTTAAAATCACACTGTATGAGAGTTACTTATCAACAATGTCTTTTCCGGCATTTGAACCTTATGAGTAAAATCTATTTTAGACAACAGAGGCTGTATAAATAAAACAAGACTTAACCAGACGAACTTATCAGTAAGATGATATTGCTTAAAATGTACATAAACATGTACTGAGGATTGTATGAAACTGTGGTGGGTCTATTTCTATGAAATTGATTTTATTTTATTTCCTCTTTGTATCAAAGATTTTAATTGTTTTAGACGGTCTACTTCGATTTACAATCATGTGTACATTTGTATAATCCTAATTTGTGTAATAATGAATTTTGCACTGCTTTTATGGTTTTTATTAACCGAAATAAAGATATTTGACCGACTGACTAACAGAGACTGTACAGCATCATATATAATACAATTGATTAAGGTTTTCGTGGGTACCAAATGATGCATGGGTTAGTTCAGTTCACTAAACAGAGCGTACCCATTGCACAGATACTTACCTTTACAAGATGAACATCATGTCTGCTGAGTTGATTTTTGGACAAATACTCCCTGTTTACTATCCAGGGATGTCTCAGTACTTGGACTGCAGTCAGTCGCTGGTGTGGATCTACATATAGCATCCTTGATACTATGTCCTATGATAGAAAGAAAAACGACAGGAAAATATTAACTGACTAATTCTTCCTATATGATCATTGAACAACAGTGTATTCTTCGTAATGATCTGTGCGTTCCCCAGATTATCACAGGAAAATAACATTTGCAAGTACAGAACTACACCTTGCGGTGATGCTGCGCATGCCTAACCCCTTACAATCTTCACTTGCTTTTTAATCAATAATAAATACATTGATGTACAGTAAATGTAATGGTGTTCTAAAAGATCGAGCAAATACGTTACTGATTGAAAGGTCAGTGACAAAAATATGTGCCTTTTAAACTAATGTAGAGTTATTAGCTATTACAGACACATTCAAAGAGTAAAATCCCAAGTGCCTATCTACCCTATACTGGAATTTGCTGTTTTTATTGCAATTGTGTTTGCCATTTGTATCGAACAAACATAATCTGCTATTAGGGTGAAATTATAATGCTTTTTGAAGAACAAATGACATACCTTCGGTAACGCCTTTTCTAGTAGAGACTTTATCAAACCACAGATCAACCACCTTGAAGTATTTTCCACTGACTCTAGACTAAATCCAGAAACCTTAGAAGCAGTTTCATTGCATGTCAACAGATGGCATCATGCAGCTTCTATGTTGGGTTCATCCTGCCCCAGGCATGATGTTGGGGCACTATCTTTGTGCCCTATCCCCACACTGACACCAGTTTCCACTCTGACGGATGCAGAGTCTTTGAAATCAGCTTTAAGGCAGTATGCAGACTTTTGGTTGGAATCTTAATAATGGACTTTATGAGTCCATTCCACTGAACGGTGAGGAGGGTGGGTTGGTCTGGAATCTATGGTTAGGTAGGCTCTCTACCAGAAAAAGCATTGCTGAAGGTAAATAACTTGTTCTTCTGGCAGAAACTTCTAACCTCAGATTCCTCACCTTGTAATTAGATACCAAAGCAGTGCCTCCCAGGTGGTGGGTCTGTGGAATGGCTTAGAGCAGAAAATTCTGCAAGACAGACAGGGCAAAGTGACCATCTCGAGAGACCTAGCTATCCAGACTGTAATACTTGCTGAACATGCAGAGGGTCACTCATGCAGCAGCCTAGCAAGTATCCAAAATTGGCACACTATATGCCAGCTTACTGGCAATAGCCTTTCCTGAGGTCGAATGAGCGCATAAGCTTTTTGGAGGCTACTGCTTGGCTAGTCCAACATGTATTTTAATCTATATTATAAAACATCTTAAGATGGTTCTTTTTTGCAGTGCTTTTACTTTCTTAGCTCGTAGAAACCAATTCAAAGTTAGTTATCATGTTGGTAATTTCTGGTTTGATCCACATAGAAGATAGTGCCCATGCAATGAATACATTCTTCCTCCTCAGAAAAGTGTAATTACCTTGAGCACGAATGCCACTTTTGTCCAGAGGACTAATTTGTCGTGGAAGAAATATCATGGGGAAACCTTGGACAATGCCTGTAGCTCTCTCACTCACATAGCCGTTGTTATGGTGATGAGGAATGCTGTCTTGATGGTAAAAAGATGAAAAGAGTAACTATGCGTGAGTTTGAAGGGAATGCACATCAAGTAAGTGAACACCAAATTAAGGTCAAGCAAGACTGGAGCAGAGGGTCTTGGTCATGAAGTTGATGGTGGTGGTGAGCATGGCCCTGGGGTTGGAATCATGGGTAGTGCTGAGGCAAATGCCCGCAGCGAAGGGGTCAATATTTGTGTGAAGTCGAAGATACAGTCGGTGTCATCAGATAATTCACCATTGGCAAGATAGCTGGAGACCCCTTCGGATCTGAGGCACCTGAATGTGCTCCAGGGGGATCAGTGTGACACCAAATATTTGATTCATGGCCATGTGTAGCTGCAGGAGCTTTTATGGCATTGCTGTCTATTCAGGGAAAGGTTGAAGCAGGAATAGTGCTGAAATCAGCTCTGCTCTGGGGGGAACGATTCAGCGGATTAAAAGCCTGGTGAGTAACATGAATCCAAGAGCTGCGAGTGGTGAGATGAGATAGAGGCAGATGGTTTTCTGATTATTTATGGGACTTTTTATACATACTCGAGCCCCCTAACCTTGATAATGTTTTTGGAGCGGCATGAGGAGTGGAAGCCCTCTGCGCCCGTGATGTTGACCAGGACTTCCAAGTGTTCGACTTCAACAGTGAAATTCTTTTTGGAACACAGTAGTTTGATGACAGTGAGCTTTGCCTGACAGATATTTTTCTAGTTTAGCTAAGTGAAGCATAGACACAACGCCGAATCATGTTTTGAGCTGAGGCACCAGAAGCAGACTTTGTGGGTGTCCTTTTCGGACATTTGTCGGTTGCAGTCATAGCATGGTTTAAAACGGGTGTTCTAAGGGGGTGATGTCTGTACACTGAAATACTTTAGAGGGGAAAATTCTCTGTCAGATATGACAGGAATCAAACTCTGGATTCACACCAGTAGTAATAGAAAGAAAGAAACTGATGTCAGTGCCGAGAGGTGATGCGCATATAGTGCCCCCATCATCATGTACAAAATGGGAAGAACCCGATACAAAGCTCTATGGTGCCACAATGTTGACGAGCAAGGGAAATGCTATAAAAGTTTGAACGTTTCTGGATCCACTCTAGCATATGGGGGAAGGTCACAAGGTGAGGAATCTGCAGTTAGATTTCTCTTTCAGAAAGTCCTGTTGAGTTGCTTTCAGAATTTTCATCACACCGTGGAATCAGGTTTTGTTTTGGTTTGAGTGACATTGTATCACTCTTTAATGTGGTAGTCAAAATTGGTGCTGGACCTATTATATGTCATGTTCAGTATGGCTGGAAATGTTGTCTTGTTCTTTCCAGTCTGTCAGAATGTCTATTCTGTATGTTGGAATGGAATAATGATCCTATATTCCAGGAGAGGCGTCATCCAAAAGGATTACCTTTTGTGGTTACCAAAGGGCAAAACATGCATAAATCACATCCTGTAATTCTTTGTCTAATCATAATAATGCCATTACGTGCATTTTACTTTTATCTCCCTTTCATGGCAGTCAATTCACCAGAAAGCCAGGTGTAGTGGAAATGTCATCCAGACCTCGCGGATGGCATCACACTGTTAATACCCTTATTCCACCACAAACTAATTTCACTATCATTTGCTAACCTACATCTGATCCAAGAGGTTACATCAACTATGAAGATTGTCAAGCTGGTCGAATAGTAAGGAACTATTCCATGAAGCTCCTACATCCTTCCCGTATGCCAACAACGTTATCAGATCTAGCGCTTTTCAATATTAGTGCTACAGAACCACACTGCTACACTGTGTTTTGAAGAAATGCCTCACTCAATTAAAACAATAGGAAGAATACTTTTGATCCTTTCCTGTGGCCTGTATTCTCTTGATTGCCCACAGTTTGCTCCCTCAATACGCTTCAGCTCTTTGAAGCTATGCTCTACTCTGTAGGCTCATCATGAAGTACTTTAGGTAGATGGTTGTATGATGGAAAAATGCATGCATTTGCCAGGCATGCCTTTACCATGCAATGTCGTTACAATGCAAAGTCTTTACTACAAAGCAAGCCTTACCACGAAAATGCCTTTACCATTCATACCTTTACATATTAATTAATATATATATATATAATATATATATATATATATATATATATATATATATATATATATATAAACAGTTCACATCCTTTGAGAAACCGGGACCCTCGGACTGCGGTGCACACCAGGGTCAAAGGCACCCTGTATTGCGTTTCACCACACGCTAACAAGCGTGAAAATGCACTCGAAATCCAGTATATATTCACCATCCAATTATACCATCCAGCAAAGTTCGTGGGTATATATTCTTTTATTCCAGCATGGAACACAGTTCATGGAACTAACCCCCAACGCGTTTCAGCGACAACTCGCCTTGGTCACGGGTGAGTAGTGTTAGCAAATTAAACATTTAAATAAAGTTTTCAAACCATCGTGTATAGACATGAAAAAAGGACAATGTGCATAAAGTAAAACACAGCGGCCATCTTGGCATGGTCAAGTACTCATAATAATGTGCCCAAGTGAATATCCATTCGACTATCTAACTCTTGCAATAATATATGCTATCACTTCTAGCAACAATATTGAATGATTTATCCAATACCTGCACCATAACAGTTCAAAATAATAATTGTCCCAAGTGGGGAAAACATTCTAATTATGCGAAAAGTCATGAAAAAAGTCCATGCTGCTATGTTCACACAATCACATTTAAAGCAGCACGAAACACATATAACAAGCAAGTGCATGATGGTGACAATGAGAACAGGGTGCCTTTGACCCTGGTGTGCACCGCAGTCCGAGGGTCCCGGTTTCTCAAAGGATGTGAACTGTTTATACTTCTTCAACCGGTTGACCGCTTTTCTCTTTGGGCGTTCTACTCCGCGCTGGCTTAAGGAAAAGCACAACAAGCACAGCAGCAAGCAACTCTGCGGACCCGAGCCGCCAAGGATCCCGGACACGTTTGTGGCTTCGCAGGATCCGAGACACTTACGGAAGGGTGAGTGCTTGTTTAGCCGTTGGTAAAGCCAGGTTCGTTTTCACAGACCCCCGTCTCTCTGTAACACTGACTATTGACAAATACGGGGCTCTGCTTATAGCGGAATATTGCGGATGTTTGGCGGAAGGAAATGATGTTTGTTTAAATAAAAACGCCCTATTGGAGTCGAGTGACTGTCTCCGGCACGAACGCCAGCACATTGTACTGGGAGAATCGAGCGGAGGTTTTCCAGCACGTACAGCATATACCGTTCCAGCAAATAAGTTCGGGTTTATTTCCGATATATGGGCATGTGGGGTTGAATATTTTCAAACTCCTTGTATCACAGCCATGGAAGACGAAACAGAATCACGTAGGAGATTGAGAGCTCAAACAATGTTTGTCCAAACAACAGTGCCTAAAGCTCAGCCCGGGAACGCCAACCTCCCCACTTCCTTACATCAGAAATACTCCAAATTGGAGAAATTAATTAGGAAAGAAGTTTCCAAATGGTGGGAGGCTATCACCCTGGAAAAGTACCAAGAGGAGAAGAGGGTACCAAGGGGTCTAAGAATCTTAATAGCCCCATCCTATGAAGACCCGGATGTAGTATTGGCAGAGGAATGGGCTGAGAATTTGATGGATTGTTCCAATCGGATGCTATCAATTTTAATCAAGCATGCGTGGAAGGACCGAGCAGCACTGTTAAAGGAAATAGCTGATCTTAAAGAGGAGATCACTAAGGAAGACATCACGGAGAATATGACAAAGAAATTGGAGGAAATAGCTAAGAAAATTGCTAAACATGAAGATGAAATTGTTGCAAAGAAAGAACGCAAGTTCTTGCGAGACAAGATTGATTACCAGTCAGGCCGTATCTTCACATTCAGTTGCAAATACGACAATGTCAAACGCAAAGGAATACAGGCTACCCTGGATAGGGTACAAACTGAAGGCATCTCAGAGGAAGAGGTTGTTGAGAGTGATGCCTCAGAAGATGGCAACCTACGGGCACAAACAAACCCAATCCAACCGACAAATTTTTGGGAGGAATTCCGTGTGATGAATCAAACATCTCATCAGCAAAACTGGCAAATAGATCGGGGCAGAGGCCAAAGCAAAGGATTTCAAGGACGCGGCAGAGGAAGAGGCAAAGTTGGAGAAGAAGCCACCACATCCAGCACCAAACAAGGAGGGGCGGCAGGTGGAAAAAGCAGTGGAACCCCAGTGGGAGTGGAAACACGGGGCCAAAAGAAACGAGGAAAATGAACCAAAAGAATGTGGTAAATCTCTCTTCTCGTTCTCTCTCCAAAACAGAACACGATGTGTTACAATTTGGTCTTTCTTTCTGCCCAACCTCGAACTTTATTTACTCTCGAGAGCGAATTGACCTTTTTAAATTTACCCGCAAACTACGTTTGCACAAATGGAACAAACTTAAAGTAAGGAATGTGGGTAAAACAATTGAAACTATTAAGCCTGCCACTGAATCTATTTGGGAAGTCGAAGCTCTGGTTGCTCTAAAGGAATTGGAATGTAATGTATCACCTGAGAGTTCCATTGCTGTTGAATCACTGGGTTTTATTCCGAGTTTGAACTGTCCTAATAGCTTCAAACCTAAATCTAATTTCAATCCCATATTGCCAGCTTGTGGTATTGATGTTTTTGAAACACTTGTAATTGATTTGAAAAAGTTGGCCAGAAAGAAAGACTGGGCATGTGACAATTTGAGTAAACATGAACGTTTGGCTGTAAAGACTTTGGAGGATGATCCCTCAATTATTATCCGTCAATCTGATAAAGGAGGGAATGTTGTGGTCATGGATGTTAACAGCTATGTTGAGGAGGGTATGCGCCAACTCAACAATGTGGAATGTTATGAGGTATCATCCATTGAAAAGATCGAAAGAACGAATATCATGTACCACAATATGTTGAAGGAATGGCATAGTGAGGGCCTGTTAGAATGGAATGAGTATTCTTTTCTGTTAAATAGAAACCCTAAAGTGGCAGTGCTATACCTCCTGCCTAAACTGCACAAGGATGCAGTCAGGCCCCCAGGCAGGCCAATTGTTTCCTCAATGGGATCCCTCCTCGAGAACACCTCGAAATATATTGATTTTTTTCTGCGGCCTTTTGTGGAGGGTATACCCTCGTACCTGAAGGACAGCAGAGATTTTGTCAATAAGATTAAAAACTGTGAGTGGCAGGATAGCTATCTCCTCATTTCTCTCGATGTAGGCAGCCTGTATACCTCCATCAGGCATTTGGATGGTATCGACGCCTGTCGGAGGTTTCTCAAGAAACGTTCTATCTCGTTTCGAGACCATACGGATATGATTTTGAAAATGATGTTGTTTTGTCTCGAAAATAACTTCTTCATCTTTAATGAGACTTACTTTAGACAGCGACAAGGGACGGCGATGGGAACTTGTTTTGCTCCCAGTTTTGCGAATCTATTCTTGGCAAACTGGGAGCAACGGGTGGCTGAGACCAGCACTTTGTATCGCAGCCATGTTAAGACGTGGCTGCGTTACATTGATGATTTATTCATCATTTGGGATGGTCCTGAAATATTGGCGAAGAATTTCATCTGTGAACTGAACTGTAATGATCTTAACCTCACTTTTGATGGTAAGATCAGTAACTGTGTGATGGAGTTTCTGGATTTGAAAGTTGAGGTTGAGAGGAATAAACTTGTCACCAAATTATTCCGCAAAGCGACGGCAGGGAACACCCTGCTTCACGCTGACAGTAGTCACCCGAAGTCACTCATACGCAGTATCCCCTTTGGGGAGTTCCTCCGGGCTCGGAGGAACTGCAGTAGAGATGAGGATTTCTTAAGAGAAGGAGACATAATGAAAGAACGTTTCAGGGAACGTGGTTATAATCCACAGGTGATTGAAGCGGCTTTTGTGAAGGCTAGCACCATCAGCCATGAGTCGCTATTGGTACCTAAGACCGATAAACCTGAAGAACAGGAGGTTATCAGATTTATCTCTACTTACCATGCCAGTTCGTGGCAGATACAGAAAAGCTTAAAAAAAAACTGGAATGTGTTACTTACTGAACAGACACTTACCGAGGTTTTAGGTAGTAACCCAAGCATTACTTATCGGAAGGCTGACTCTCTTAAAGACAAGCTGAGCAGAAATGAGGTTAGTACTACACCGAGGAAGACTAATGAGATAAAGGGCTTTTTCACTTGTATGAAGTGTAAAGCTTGTAAGTTCAGCACCAACGTCAAATCAGTCTATTATCCCATAGAAGACAGGGAAAAACCGATTACACAACATCTTAACTGCCTCTCTGATCATGTGATATATGTGTTGGTATGTCCATGTGCCAAAAAGTATGTAGGGAGCACTATGTTCCCTGCGAAAAAGCGTATTCTTGAGCACATGAGGGCGATCGACAACAGAGATCAAAGCTCGCCGGTCGCCCGTCACTTTGAAGAAAAACACAAGGGCAACCGCAACCTAGTGAAATTCTTTGTGATTGATAGAATTCCAAACATGAGGAGGGGTGGCGACAGAATACGCAGGTTGCGTCAATTGGAGAGCAAATATATTCTTGACCTCGACACACGCATCCCAGGAGGGCTAAATTCTGAAGAAGAACTTAAATGGTATCTGGGAGAGTAAACTATACAGTGGTCTTCCTATAATGATGTATATTGCATATCACGTCAGTTGTTTTCTCAAACTCCTAACAATGATTCTACTGTTTTTAAATCACTTTATATTGTACTTGTTTCTACTTACATATTGTTTGAAGGCCGCTTGTACATGGCATTAGCAGTTCTGATGTGCCGCTCTTGTTTCCCTATAGGTGACACTTTTCTGTGGAGAATAGACCGGGCAGAAGATGTGATCAACCCATGTGGTCACGTTTATATTTCCCACTTGGGACTTAAGGAAATATTATCATGACTTTGGTTTTGACTATTTTTGATTATGATTAATCTTGAAATTGTGTGACCTAATCTGTTTTCATGATTACCTTGTGACCTAGTAGGTAGACCCCCCCCACTGGGGATGGGGGCTCTCACAGCCCGTTCTCATTGTCACCATCATGCACTTGCTTGTTATATGTGTTTCGTGCTGCTTTAAATGTGATTGTGTGAACATAGCAGCATGGACTTTTTTCATGACTTTTCGCATAATTAGAATGTTTTCCCCACTTGGGACAATTATTATTTTGTACTGTTATGGTGCAGGTATTGGATAAATCATTCAATATTGTTGCTAGAAGTGACAGCATATATTATTGCAAGAGTTAGATAGTCGAATGGATATTCACTTGGGCACATTATTATGAGTACTTGACCATGCCAAGATGGCCGCTGTGTTTTACTTTATGCACATTGTCCTTTTTTCATGTCTATACACGATGGTTTGAAAACTTTATTTAAATGTTTAATTTGCTAACACTACTCACCCGTGACCAAGGCAAGTTGTCGCTGAAACGCGTTGGGGGTTAGTTCCATGAACTGTGTTCCATGCTGGAATAAAAGAATATATACCCACGAACTTTGCTGGATGGTATAATTGGATGGTGAATATATACTGGATTTCGAGTGCATTTTCACGCTTGTTAGCGTGTGGTGAAACGCAATATATATATATATATATATATATATATATATATATATATATATATATATATATCCAAACAAATCGGTATTCCTTCACGAGCACTCAAAAAAGAACAACACGCAACAGCATCGGTACGGTATTCAACCAAGTAGGTTTATTACTCCATAAACCAACCGTGACGCGTTTCGCGCTTCAAGAGGCGCTTGATCACACAACTGTGTAGTTACATTTCCGGGTATTTAGTTTGTAAATACTAAACATAAACAAAGGACTGTGTCCTGCAACATATCCGCCATTATCAACTGGTGTTTTTTGCATCAAACTCTTTTGTTTAAGAATTCATACTCATTCTATATGTTTGCATTTTACAACAACATTTGTCCCATCAACTAATTATACCTGTTGTGTGATCAAGCGCTTCTTGAAGCGCGAAACACGTCACGGTTGGTTTATGGAGTAATAAACCTACTTGGTTGGATACCGTACCAATGCTGTTGCGTGTTGTTCTTTCTGAGTGCTCGTGAAGGAATACCGATTTGTTTGGATATTGTTAAACCGGCTGCTCCGCCGGAACGAGACACTCCTATAAAGGTGAAGGATTGCCAGCAGGAGCGTTTTCATGGACACATATATATATATATATATATATATATATATATATATATATACACACACATATATATATATATTCACTGAAAAAACCATAGGTTATAGACCATATATAGTTAGGAATTAGCATTTACAAAACCTTGAAAATTCACTGAAAAAACCATAGGTTATACACCATATATAGTTAGGAATTAGCATTTAAAAAACCTTATTTTACTCACACAAAACCAATGAAATTCCATATATAGTTAGTTGTACTAACTATATATCGCGCACCCGCAATCCACTGCTGATCATGTCACATATTACATCATTCATGACATGGTCAGTGACATCACTGATGACATCACTGATGACATCTCAAATGACATCACTGATGACATCACTGATGACATCTCAAATGACATCACTGATGACATCACTGATGACAACATCCAGTGACTGTATTTTTCTGTAAAGTTAAAATATGTCTTACATATTTAAGAATGAGTAGATGTATAAGTGTCTGGATGAAGGATTTAGTAGGTGCATGACTGACTGTATGAGTGAGTGGTTAAATGTGTCTCACTGAGTGCATGGTTTAGTGACTAAACTGTCTTAATTTGTGCATCATTATGTCTGTTGTTCTGTAAACTGCTTCATGTGTTGATCAGTAGCTATATGAGTAACTATATGGGTTATTGATTGGTTGCCCAAGCATTTGTATGGGAGACTGAGTGTGTGTGTGGGTGGCTGGGAGGTGTATGACTCTGTGCATAGATGTATGGGTTCAAAAGTGCATGTGGAAACAGCTGTATGGGCGGTTGACTGTGTGCATGACTGTATTGGTGAGTGAATAGATATCTCAGTGCTACATGTCAAAGTAAGTACATATGTAAAATACAGTACATGTGAGAGTTGACATATATAAATAACTGTGCATAAGAGCCAGTGAATGTGTGAGTGGCTGTATGGATCATTGTGCACTTGTATCCAGGATTGTATAAGTGAGTAAATATGTTTTAGTATATGTTTGAATAAGTAAGGTGTGTATAACTGTATAGTTGTGAAAATGGAGGTGTGATTGATTCTTTGCATGACTGACTAGGTGTGTAAGTAACTCCATGGATGAGTGACAGTCTGTGAGTGTCTGTTTACACTGAGTGTATCTAAGGTTATATTAGAGTCTGAAGAGGTTCATCGTATTATCACATGAATGATGTCATCAGTGATGTGATCAGTAATGTCAAATGAGATGTCATCAGTGATGTCATCAGTGATGTCATTTGAGATGTCATCAGTGATGTCATCAGTGATGTCATTTGAGATGTCATCAGTGATGTCATCAGTGATGTCATCAGTGATGTCACTGACCATGTCATGAATGATGTAATATGTGACATGATCAGCAGTGGATTGCGGGTGCGCGATATATAGTTAGTACAACTAACTATATATGGAATTTCATTGGTTTTGTGTGAGTAAAATAAGGTTTTTTAAATGCTAATTCCTAACTATATATGGTGTATAACCTATGGTTTTTTCAGTGAATTTTCAAGGTTTTGTAAATGCTAATTCCTAACTATATATGGTCTATAACCTATGGTTTTTTCAGTGAATTTCATTGGTTTTTTAAAAGCTAATATCTATAGCTGTAAAATGTATTCTTCTTTAAATCCAAAAATATATTTTATATGTTTATTAATAATTTTTTTTAAATATTTTTTTTGTTTCGCTCCCGGTCCGCGAACCGGAAAGCTTTCCGTTAGCTCAAATTGATGCCGCGACCCGGTCCGCGAACCGGTAAGAAATCAACATAGTGACGGTATCGCGTTGCCGCGTAATGCGTCTTATGACGTACTGCGTTAGCGCACCCGGAAGTGCCCCGGGGCGCGGACCGAGGCGCGAAACGCAGCTCCCCGAAAGCGATCCGTGGCGCGTCGCGAAAGCGCAACTTATCGCGTTGCCGCGTAATGCGTCTTGTGACGTACCGCGTTAGCGCACCCGGAAGTGCCCCGGGGCGCGGACCGAGGCGCGAAGCGCAGCGACCCGGAAGCTATCCGGGGCGCGGACCGGAGCGCGTAACGTAAGCATAACAGGTCATGTGACTTGTTAATAACACTTTTCATTGGTTCATTTCACTTTTGGTTTCATAATCATGTAAGGCTAGGTCAGGTGACCTAAAAATAACACTTTTCATTGGTTGAGAAGTATTGTTTTTCCCAAATGATGAAAACCCCTCCTTCTTTCCTCACTCTGACTTTCATCATTGTGAGAGGAAGACCTTTATTACTATATCAGAAATGGCTTCAGTAGTTGCTTCAGCTGGTGCACCACCACCACCACCTCCACCTCCTCATGGGAAGAGAGGACATCCTCCCCAGGTCATGACCAACACTGAGGAGGAAGAGGAAAAAATGGAGGAAGAGGAGGGAGAAGAACCACAGTTCTTAGAAGAGGTGCCCCGGGTTTCCCATAAGAAAGCCAGTTTCATCTGGCAGTTTTATTCGATCCCTCCTGGCCAAAAAAAAGTGAATGCAAGGTATGTCACCTGCCTCATCTGCAAAGAACAATTATCCAGAGGGACGGATAAGAAATATAGTTATGGGAACCATACTATGCACAGGCACATGACCAGGAAGCATCCACTCAATTATAGCCGGGCGGAAATACGGGATTTGCAGGAAAATCCAAGATCAACTCCTGTGGCCAGATCAAGAATATCAATTTCATTGACACCAGCAGAGGCACGGGAAACTGTGCCAAACATACAAGAAAATTTTGGCCACATGATACACACTTGTATTGACTGTCGTGCGTTGTTAGCATGTGGCAATATGAGCATAAATGCTATCAACCTGGCTTATGAACATCATAATTGCCCTAACCGCCCCCAGTAATTTTTTTTTTGCTCCTGTTGAGCCCTTTTCAATGCCTGTTTTTTGTTGTTTCCCCCCCCCCCAAAAAACCCCAAAAAAATATAAAATCGTTCAAAAAATACAAAAAAAACAAAAAATAAAAAAAAAATAAAAAAAAAATATAAAACAACAAAAATATTTAAAAAAAAGTTCTTTTCAGAACTACCTTCCCTTTCAAAAAAAATTGCTAGAATGTTTAGCACTCTGGCAAGCTCTATTTCTTTTGGTTCGCTTCCCGGTTAGCTTCCCGGTACGCGGAAAAAAAGAGTAAGTATAAGGAAAGTAAACAGAGAGTGATGTTAAAAGAAAGACAGCTATAGGGAGTAAAGAAGAGATACTGTTTAATAGATCTATTTACCGAAGAAAAGACGGAAGAGGGTATAATTGTGAAAAACAAAATAGATAACGAAGTGAAAGAAAAAAAAAGAGAGTATAACATTAACAAAGAAGAGTTTCTTGGAGAATGTGAGTGAATGTTCAAAATAAGATTAAAACATGAGGAATAACAGAGAGAAAAAATAGAAAACAGAAAACAAAAAATAACAGAAAAAGATTAATTGAAACAGCAAAGAAATGTAAGTAACATAGAGCCATATCATCAACATAGGCAATAAAAGTTTTGCAGCTTTTATTGGCAGAAATGTGTTGCTAAAGCTGCTTTTGCGGCAGAAAACTGCCGCTAAAACCACTTTTGCACCAGTTTTCTGCCAATAAAAAGAGCAATAATTTTATTGGCTGTGTTCATAATATGCCCCTTAGTGTGCTTCAACTACACAGAGAAAGCATTATGAACAAATAGTGATACAGTGATCAGTCAAAGACACTAAGAGTAATAGAGACGGAGTGAGTGAACAAGAGTGAGGAACTATGAGAAGAGAGGGACTGACAAAAAGAGTGGAAGGAGTTGAGTAAGTAGGTAATAGAGAAAGGAATGAGGGAAGTAGCAAAGGCAGGAAACTGAGGGTTAAAGAAATGAAGCTGTGGAACTAATAGTAGGTGAATGTGATAGAAATGTAACGAAAAGAGTACAAAACATTTACCTTATAATTGTCGTTAAATTACTCACTTTTTGTTTTTATACTTTCAATCTGTGAAAGAGAGAACAAACATTTGAAAAATATTAAAACATGTATTTAAAAATTACAAAAGACAAGGGAAAAGATTGAAGGACAAACAGTTTTTCAACAACTTTGACACTTACAGAAGCTTCTGCTTCTCCAGGCCCCCTACACAGTCCTAAAGATATACATTTTAAACTAACAGTATCTTGATGCAGATGAAGTGAGGCCTATCTTAAAACATGGTGCATCTTTTGCATTGCTGTTGTCTCAGAAAAGTGTCGCAAGACACTAAAATTTTAAATAATTGCTTCAGGATGCCAATAAGATGTCTCCTATCCAGAGGTTTGTTTGAGGTGAGGCCTACTCAGGGTTGCAGATGAAATTTCGAGTTGTTGAAGAGAATAGAGGACATAATATATGTGAAGGTCTACCAATGAAGTGAGTCATGTCCACTGCACTCTTGAACAAAGTCCAAACCTCCTATGTTTCCCTGGACAGACCTAAACTTGATCTGCACAATGTGATTCGTAATGATAGGAAACACAGGTGATGTAAATGAAATACGTGCAATTTATTTTGCTCATTTCACAATCACATCACTTTTGTTTCCTTTGCTTAGGTATCTCATTGTGCAGATGTAGTCTAGCATATGAAAGAATACGAAAGAATACGCAGAAGCGCAGCACTGCATGCAACAACTTTGACACTTACAGAAGCCTCACCTTCTCCATGCCTCCTACACAGTTCTACATATACATCATAAATGCAAACAGTACAGAATTAATTATACATGTTAAATGGTTTATTTTTGCTGTTCTCAGAATGTATCAAAATTCACTAAAAACAGTGACTTGAAGGTATTCATCATATAACAGCGGGGAAAAAAAACACAATCAAAATGATTGTGTTTAAAAAACCCATACAACATAACAAATCAGAATTCAGAACTCCTTAAAGTTAACTTACTTTCCATGACGTCAAAGGATGTCCTATGAACAGCTTACACTCTGTTGTGCTGTTATTACTTTCAGCCCGCCACTTTCTGAAAGAAAATCTCCATCGTTTTTAAAAACATGTTACATGCAATAAATGACTTCTTGCTCTCTACCACAAGTTTCCACAAGGCCAAATCTTGTCAGAGCCATTTATAACTCTTGGATTTCTTGTAAGCCAATCCCGTCATTTGGCATTTCTGCAACTTTCAGAATTAAAATGTTGAAGATCATTTTCACAATCCAGGAATAGTAATATCTTCCCCTTCTTGCTCAGTCATGTTCTACATTTCCTATGACACTGATACTGCTTACTATGAAGCAGACTTACAGTAACTCTATGACTACTACAATTATTTAATTCTCTACATCACTTTCAATCACAAAGCAATGTAAAACAGTAGACAGCATTGCAGACTTACATTCCCTCTACTCTATGTTTTGATTGGCTGCTTCAATTAGCTTATAAAAAGAAATAGTTTTTCTGAACTCATTCAAAGTGCACTTATTTCTCCATGACGTCCAGTCTTATGGTTAGAAGTTATGTCTCTGAACTACACTTATCCTCAAGGCCAAATTGTGTAGGAGCCATTAGAACTTCTTGAAATTTCACAGAGCACATCCCGAGATTATTTCCCTAAAATTTTGGTTTTAAAAACACCAGGTAAGAGTTTTTAAGGTCATACGGCAATTTTTTTTTGAAAATTAAAACAGAATCGTTGCAGAATGACCAGCCATTTCTAGACTTTAAATAAGCTGTGTAATGTCCTGATGTTATTGAAGGGCCGTCATGATATATAATTGCTGCAGTTACAAAAGTCCTTCCTGATATTGACAACTGCGAAGCTACAAAAATTTTAATTAAAGTTGTCAATTTTGTTCCATCAGGCCTACATCGTTGGAACATTAAAATGACATACTGGCCATATGTTCGTATAAATAATGTGGACATCATTTCAGATTTACATTGGCTACACTCCATGTTGTGATCAGCTGCTTTTACTAGCTTATTAAAGGAGACTGATTTACTGTCTGGCAAAGTTAAATATATAAATCTTTCTGAGTCTACACTAGTAGTACTTGATACCATACAGTTCTCGCAGTCATGCTGCCATTGATAAGAAAGCCCAAACAGCTGATCTACATCTACACCTTCAGCATGCAATACATCAAGCATATACATTAAAAACTCCTGACAATCTTGCTGAATATTTTGAGAGAATTGTGTTTGGCCTGAACATCTGTCTAACAGATTTCGAATTTCAGACACACTTTCTATGTTTGTTCTATCAGTGCTACATTTCTCTAACACAGAATTTAACAAACTGCAAAATCTTTGATCAGAATTGACCACAATCTCTTCTTTTACATTTTCTAGAGAAAACAAAACATTAACCACTACATTAGCATAGCAGTTGACACCAGAACTGTTTTCAAATTGAAAACCAACAACATCTTCAACAGAATCCTTTTTGTTTCTGCTTGTAATTTTAGGTTCATCGACTTTTCGTCTTTTTGCTACAACCTCCCCAGTATTGGTCACATTTCTTCGTTTCCGGCCTACCACACGTTTCTCAAACAAAGGATACTGAGGCAAATGTGGCGCATACTCTCTTCTTAACCTATTGTATTCCTTAACACAATCTAGATCCGCACAAATGTTTGTGACATCACACTCAATCAAGTACAATCCCGATAAAGTTCTAACTCGTGACAATGCCACATATGCCATACCCTCCTTGAACACAGAACTGCCAATATTCACCAATGCACAGTCTACACTTAAACCTTGCGATTTATGGATTGTCACCGCATATGCCAAGCAAACAGGAAACTGCTTACGGCGAACATATAAGTCTTTTACAAGCAAAAATCTAGCAGAGCAACGACCAATTAGCTGTACTTCCTCAATGCCATCAAATTTAATTTTTAAAAATTCAATTCCATCTCTATTTCTGTATTTTACAAAATCAACAACATTACCCATTGATCCATTTACCAGACCTCTTTCAACATGTAAATTCCTTCTTAAAATTATACGGCAGTTCAAGCACACATTCAGAGTCTTTTCAAAACCTGCAGTTTTAGATATACTCTTCTCTAATGAATCCAATTTTGTTTTCAGATTCTCAGACAAAATAATTGTTGATCCCATATGCTCTACTCTGTCAATAGCTTCCAGTTTCACAATCTCTTGCTTTTCTAAATGCAACATTTTGTTGTTGAATTTGGCACATTCTGCAAGAGTTGGCATCAAACATATTCCAGATTTCTTATCAGTAATTTTCTGAAAAATATTCTCAGGCACAACATCTTGTTCTGGATATAAATTTGACAGTAATCGTGCATGTAAAGCTTCTTTCCCATGCTCGGTCACTTTTCCAATTCTAACATCTTGTAGAATAGTCTTGTAAACTTCATCCTTCGCCTGACGCATATTTTCATGCAGTTCAGCATAATTGAAGTTTAACCATATATTGATGTTGCCAATGCTGCCTAGGCACTTCCTGGTATCTTCATGCGTGAGCATTTTGAACACAGGTTGCCCTTTCACTGGTGTCAGCTGCAAAAGATCTCCGAAAACAATGATGTGTTTGCCACCAAATAACACATCATACTCTGTTTTGAGAACTTCTTGCATTCTCAAATGCACAAAGGCAAGCATGACATTGGAAACCATGCTTACTTCGTCAATGATAAGAAGTTTCATTTTCCTCAAGATTCTTGAAACTTCAAAACAAGCATCTCCAGATAGCTTGTGATATTGTAATTTGTTGTCATGCTCCACTGGCAGCATCAGTAAACGATGTAAAGTAATCCCTTTAATGTTATGTGCTGCCAGTCCAGTTGGAGCGGTGACAACACAAGACAGCGATGACTCTGTCCTTTCCTGCAAATAGCATGAAATTGCTTTAATGAGGAAACTTTTTCCAGTTCCCGCTTCTCCACTCACGTACAGTCGGACAGGCTTCAACGACGTACATGAGCACTCTTTCTTCTCATGACTTAATCCATGATCAATTTGCATGGTAACTTCGTCATATATTTTCCTCTGCTCAACGTTGAGTTGTCTTTCCAACTCTTCTAAGTTAACCGCATCCTCCTGAGCATGTGCCATGGCTCTTTCCACTTCATTCATGGCAGTGGCAGCTTCATTTTCGATAACAGGTCCTCCTAGTGGATCCTGACTCAATGAAGCAGAACTCTGACTGTCCTGAGAACTGTCTCTGGCAATCTCGGCTGCAATCGTTGCTTCCTGCTCAATTTCCGCATTCAACATTTCTACATATTTGGGAAAAGCAGGACATTCTATGGTCTCCTTGGCGGCATTGAAAGAGTCTTCGTAACAGAGGAAATCTCCAAGCAGTTCCTCTTCTGCACGCCAAGGCTTGAAAAGTTGCAAAATTGCTAAATAGAAAAACTCATTTTTTTCAGGAGATTCGCCACTCAATTTTCGATGGTTTACCAAGTGGCATTTTCTTTGCTTGACCAGACAACCCTCACTTCCTATTACAGCATACACTCCTTTCTCAGTATCTTCTTTGATGTTCCTCTTGAATATGTAATTTTGAAGAACCTCATACAGACAAACATTGTCGAGGTGACTGCTTCTATTTGGATAATATGTATCCAACATGTTGGTCTTCAAAATGTCGGTACTGTTTGGCTCCTTTTCCGCCAAATACTCAATTTCCCGCACAGGTTTCAGAACTCGATTACGCGTTGCAGCAAGACCAAGACTCGCCCAAACGATACTCCTGGACTTGGCATAGAGACTTGCTGAAGACAACCGGTCAGAGCATTCGTAAGCTCCAATTTCTCGATGCGACAACATCTTCAGACTGCAACTGTACAACTTCTTGCTGAGGCTCTTTTCATGGGAAATGTCCTCCCACATATCCTTCAATTCTGTCTTCTCTTTTTTGGTGATGTAAGACGTCACATACCGAGCCACAGCCATACAGTTATCAGCCACAAACTGTATATCCATGTTAGCATTCCACATGGACAAAATCACCGGGTTGTAGTCGTTGATGTACTTGGACTCTTCGTTCCTCTTCAAATTGTATGTGTTTTTAGGTGATTTCTTCATGACATTATGTCGCAGCGAAGACATCAAACTGTTTACTCTTCCTTTAGAAATCACCGGTCGTGGAAAGATGAAACGACATTTGGTGTAGAACTTGTCCTTGTTTCGGAATTTACGACGGCAGTACTTTCCACATCGATGGCTTTGGAAACGCAGAACTTTTTCTCTTAGGCTTTTCTTCTCCTTTGCGTTTGGAACAGCACACGTAGAATACTGTTGGATGAAACTCATCACTGAGTCTTCTGGATCCGTTCCAAATTTAGGTGCATCCTTGATCCACAGCAACATATGTATATGAGGAGCACCTCTTGCTTGGTACTCCTTTCTCCAGAACAAATCCAACACCTCTCCAAGAGGTGGATTCTTCTTATTCATGATGAAAGACATCATAGCTTCAAATCTATGATTGAAGTACCTACATACATTGACTGGATCCAAAGAGCACAGTTCTCCGGGTGTCTTGAATTCGATGTTATCTACGTTAGCATTTGCCTCTCGTAGAAATTCAAGTAAGTCTTCCCAGCCATACTCGGCACAGCTCAGAGTGAGGAACCATGTGGGAGTACCTAAGTTCCTCAGCATACATTTTAAATCACCATGACGATGGTACCAGTACTCATTAGTACCACGCTGACACGCCATGAGATTAATCAGGTGAGAATCCAAAATACTGTCTTGGACATTGACTTTATCCATAAAGTCACTTGCCGAGATGTTTTGCATGTGTATACCACTTTTCAAGATGTGGTTCACTGCATATGACAGTCCAGACAGATCGCTTTCAAACAGGAGATGAAACAAATAAGGAATGCATTGTCTTGTTACAGATGAACCACCATATGTACCATCAAACTATTTTGCATTTCCTAAATAGCGAATTTTAAGGAATAAATAGCAATTCTTTACCATTCCTAATTTGCAATGAGCAAATTGCTAATTGCAAATTACCCATTTATTTCCATGGGCTAGGAGGCTCATAGGAA
Organism: Lissotriton helveticus; assembly: GCF_964261635.1. Classification (NCBI taxonomy): domain Eukaryota; kingdom Metazoa; phylum Chordata; class Amphibia; order Caudata; family Salamandridae; genus Lissotriton; species Lissotriton helveticus. The sequence goes on along the minus strand of NC_136067.1, from coordinate 1,069,334,067 downwards.
TGAAGGTGCAATTTGCGATTAGCAATTAGCTCATCGCAAATTAGGAATTTTTTCAAGGGTGCAGGGGTATCTCAAGAACACCCTGCTGCACCCCTGAAAAAGAAATTTGGGGGCATATGGCGCACATACATGCCCTAAGGACATGTATTGGCGTCATATGGCACCTTTTGTTTTTTGGAAAAAAATGCTTTTTGAAAAGAATTCGGAAATTACCACAAACTAGAAGTTGGTGGTAGTTTCCAAATCCTTAATGTTATTTTTTACATATTTTTTGTTTGATACATTGCATTTAAGGAATCGCAAAATTTGCAAATCCTTCAGTGCAATCGCAAAATAAAGAATAGCAAATTTTGAATTAAGGACATTTTAAGTCATTTCCACATGTGCAGTGTTTTCAAATTATGATTTGAAAATCGTTTTTGGGGAAAAGGAATGGTTTGCAAAATTATGACAAGGACATAATGGTGTATGCTTCTCTATAAGGCATTTCACTGTCTCTGATGTCATTTTTCCCATATTACATTATAAGACCTTTCCCCATGGATCACATTCCTTGTAAATATGCTCCCACCTGTGCATGGTGAATTTAGATTTTGACTGTTTGAGTCACATAGCCATGTTAAAAGTGATCCAAAAAAATTGCAAACGCTTTAAAAAAACACATTCATGTGTCTTAAGGACATTTTAAGTCATTTCCTCATGGACAGTGTTTTGTAAGTGGCGCAAAAGAGGCATACACCTATCATAAATCTGTCCCTAGCATTTTAAATGATTAATTCATGATGACGATAAGGTGTGGCCTATCCAGAGGTTTGTTTAAGGTGAGGCCTACTCAGGATTGCAGATTAAAGTTACGCTTGATGAAGAATACAGAGGAGATAATACATGTAAAGGCCTACCAATGAAGTAAGTGATGTGCACTTTATTTAGCCAGTCATCATAAATGTATCCCTAAGCTTCTTATCTTGTTACAGATGAACCACCATATGTACCATCAAACTATTTTACATTTCCTAAATAGCGAATTTTAAGGAATAAATAGCAATTCTTTACCATTCCTAATTTGCAATGAGCAAATTGCTAATTGCAAATTACCCATTCATTTCCATGGGCTAGGAGGCTCATAGGAATGAAGGTGCAATTTGCGATTAGCAATTAGCTCATCGCAAATTAGGAATTTTTTCAAGGGTGCAGGGGTATCTCAAGAACACCCTGCTGCACCCCTGAAAAAGAAATTTGGGGGCATATGGCGCACATACATGCCCTAAGGACATGTATTGGCGTCATATGGCACCTTTTGTTTTTTGGAAAAAAATGCTTTTTGAAAAGAATTCGGAAATTACCACAAACTAGAAGTTGGTGGTAGTTTCCAAATCCTTAATGTTATTTTTTACATATTTTTTGTTTGATACATTGCATTTAAGGAATCGCAAAATTTGCAAATCCTTCAGTGCAATCGCAAAATAAAGAATAGCAAATTTTGAATTAAGGACATTTTAAGTCATTTCCACATGTGCAGTGTTTTCAAATTATGATTTGAAAATCGTTTTTGGGGAAAAGGAATGGTTTGCAAAATTATGACAAGGACATAATGGTGTATGCTTCTCTATAAGGCATTTCACTGTCTCTGATGTCATTTTTCCCATATTACATTATAAGACCTTTCCCCATGGAGCACATTCCTTGTAAATATGCTCCCACCTGTGCATGGTGAATTTAGATTTTGACTGTTTGAGTCACATAGCCATGTTAAAAGTGACCCAAAAAAATTGCAAACGCTTTAAAAAAACACATTCATGTGTCTTAAGGACATTTTAAGTCATTTCCCCGTGGACAGTGTTTTGTAAGTGGCGCAAAAGAGGCATACACCTATCATAAATCTGTGCCTAGCATTTTAAATGATTAATTCATGATGACGATAAGGTGTGGCCTATCCAGAGGTTTGTTTAAGGTGAGGCCTACTCAGGATTGCAGATTAAAGTTACGCTTGATGAAGAATACAGAGGACATAATACATGTAAAGCTCTACCAATGAAGTAAGTAATGTCCACTTCATTGCGCCAGTCATCATAAATGTATCCCTAAGCTTCTTATCTTGTTAGACATCAACCGCCATATGTACCATCAAACTATTTTGCATTTCCTAAATAGCGAATTTTAAGGAATAAATAGCGATTCTTTACCATTCCAAATTTGCGATGAGCAAATTGCTAATTACCCATTCATTTCCATGGGCCAGGATACCCATATGAATGAAGGTGCAATTTGCGATTAGCAATTAGCTCATCGCAAATTAGGAATTTTTCCAAAGGTGCAGGGGTGTCTCAAGAACACCCTGCTGCACCCCTGAAAAAGAAATTTGGGGGCATATGGCGCACACAAATTTTAACAACATTCCTTTACCTCAAAAACGATTTTCAATTCATAATTTGAAAACACTGCCCACAGGGAAATTACTTAAAATGTCCTTAAGACACATGAAAGTGTTTTTTGATTGCCTTTCCAGCATGGTTGGGTCACTTTTAACATGGCTATGTAACACAAACATTTAAAATCTAAATTTGCCATGCACAGGTGGGAGAATATTTACAAGCAATTTGCGCCACAGAGAAAGGTCTTACATTAAAATGGGAAAAATAACATCAGGGACAGTCAATTGCCTTATAAAGAAGCATACACCATTATGTCCTTGTCATAAATTTAAAAACAATTCCTTTTCCCCAAAAACGATTTTCAAATCATAATTTCAAAACACTGCACATGGGAAAATTACTTAAAATGTCCTTAAGACACATAAAAGCGTTTTTTGATTGCCTTTGCAGCATGTTTGTATCACTTTTAACATGGCTATGTAACACAAACATTCAAAATCTAATTTTTCCATGCACAGGTGGGAGCATATTTACAAGCAATTTGCGCCACATAATTCATAATTTTCTCCTTAAAGCACACTATTCTCTATCTAAATTAAAGAAATATTTTCTCACCTTAGCAAATACTTTGAGTTTGAAAACAGTCTCAGAAACACACCAATTTGTCTTCAGCAGAGCAAAAGGTATGCACTCCAGAGTCTGCAGCTATCAAAAGCACAGAAATGCTGTAATTCTTCACACATATCTCTCATGTCACCCAATCAAAACTCTTCCCTCACTTTTTTTCAAATGAAAACCCTTCCCCCCTCTGCCATTTCATGCCTTTTCTGCATGGCAACCACCTCTTGGAAGACGTCTGGTGTTTGCAAGTTCACACAACAATGTTGCAATTGAACTCTGAACTCTCAGTGCACCTGCATATCCAGTGCATTCTTTCATTTAATGATTTTTTATTGACCATTCAAAATACATCTTTCAAATAACTCATCCATGCACCCTAACTTTCTGTTTTCAGCAATCAAAATCCACCAATCACTGTTACTGCTTCATGAACACAGAAACTCCACAGTTTTTTTCATTTTAAACTCTCATTTTTTCAACTGCCATTTCATTGCCACACTTCATCTGACTGCAGGAGAACCTTCTCTCACCATGTTTTCTGTCTGGATTGTTGGACATAGTTATATCCACTGGGCTCACAGGTATGCTGAGAACAGAAAATTACCTAACCTCAATTTACAAGATGTGGAAATTAAGTGGTTTGGCCACAGAGGATTAAAATGTCACCAATTGATACCATTGGTGAAAACCTTTATGCATTTGCCCAAACCTGACCTGTTAATTGTGCACTGTGGAGGTAATGATTTGGGCACTTTGACTGGGGTAGGTCTGGAAATGCTTTTAAAGGACACCTTTGAGCAATTAATGGCACTTTTTCCTCAGACTGCCTTGGTATATTCAAATATATGCCAAAGACAGAAATGGAGGTGGTCAAACCAATTTTGTCCACAAATTGAGAAGTCGAGGAAGCATGTAAACAAATCTGTTTCAGCTTACATGAGAGACCATGGAATGGGCTCCATGTACAACAATAACTTGCGTTACTACATGCAAGATATCTACAGAGGAGATGGAGTTCACTTCTCAGATGAGGGCAACAGAATTTTCACTCTGAATTTAAGACTGTGCATTGGTACCTACTTATAAGTACCTAAATGTACCATAAACCCAAAAGCTCTTCTCAGAGCTACCCTACATCTGATCACTCACAATTATTCTTTTACTCTAACTTTTTTCACTAATTTTCAACAAAGTACGCTCCCCGGGGTGCTACCCGGTACGCGAACCGGGAGCTAACCTCGCGAAATTTTTTAAAAAAATGGTTTTTTTTCGCACATATAAGCCTCCTCAGCCACCCTCACAAAACCTAGGGGGTCAAGATAAGTCTACCGTGCCCCCTTCTACCCATTCTGAACATTATTTGCCCTCCATTTTGTATCTTAATTCGACCGAAACACAAAATTGTGGACTCCCGTAACGCTTAAGGTTCGCGAACCGGGGCGCTCAACGGTTCGCGTACCGGGTCGCTCCCTGGGAAGCGCACCATCAAAAAAGGTGGGAAAGTAGTTTACAGAAAAGCCACTGGAGACAATTTCACCAAATATAGATTAGCTCATACTACATACCAATCCCTACCATTTTCACAAATTTGATTGGAATTCCATTTAGCCATTTAGCCTGTAGACCTCTCTAAATACCCTGAGGTAAAAAACTTCTCAAAACACATCTGAAGTGTTGGAATTGACAACCAATTAAAATGTTACTTTCATTTTCTACTTTTTTTACCTGACATTTGATTGGTTATGTACCTGAATATATATAAAAGAAGAGAATGAAACACAGCCATTTTGACTACTACTTCCTGGTGTACATTTCAATTGGATTTTCACTAATCACTTCAACTTCTTTCTAAAGGTAAGTTGTTATTTTAAAAACTGAACTATATTGTGCACTATCAGTTAATATGGTAAACTTTTTCTGATAGTTATATACTATCCCTCTGTAGTAGTTATAGATTTAGATAGACTTCTCTGTTATAGTTATGGATGGAGTTAGGCTTCTCTTTTATAATTATGAATTTACTTACGTTAAATCACATACACTTTTTTATATTCCTACTTCCACTCTGATACTATACACTGCCCAAAGATAAATTCTCTGTTAAAAAATGCCTATCTAAAATTAATCCCAACAGTGCCCTATCTCTACTAATATATTTTTTTTTTATCCAAATTTCAGGCAACATGGAAGGCGAACAGAAAGTTTCATTTCAAATTGTCCTGCAACAGAGCAGCCAAGAATTAATTGATCCAAATGATATAGAATTTATGGATGAAACTTGGGACCAAGAACTACTGCAATGTGTGCAAGCAGTGGATGACCTCCTTCAAAATGAGGACATTTTACACCCTCATAGATTACAAGCTATGTTCAATGAAAATGACGACATTTCAGACAGTGAAATGTTAGAAATGTTATTAAATTTTGAAACACAATCACAATAATAAATAATTGCTTGAAAAATAAAAAAAAATAAAAAATAATCAACAAAACCAACAATCAATTAACATACAGTATTTGAAAAGTCTATCATTCATTTTTCATTGCAGTACGCTGCCCAGAACGCTTCCCGGTTCGCGGACCGGGCGCTACCCACGCAAAAAAACAAAAAAAAATATTTATTTTTTTTGCCCCGCGGGGCCCTTTTAAAACCTCCACATTAAACCTAGGGGGTCAGGGAGGATCTAGTATGCCCCCTTATGGTTATTTCCCCCTTTGTTTTGGCCTCCTCTTGTCTCTCAATCCTACCGAGAGACAAGATGGCGGCCGCTCCGGACTGTTTAGAATGTTGACAGACACCGGAGAACCAATCAGCTTCGCTACGCGAAGTTCTGGTACGCGTAAGGTCCGCGAACCGGGGCGCTGCCCGGTCCGCTGTTACAGATATATATCTTTTTTTAAACGTTAATTTCTCAAAATCCACTGGAGCACATATATTGAGACCTACAAAAGGCACATCGGGCTACCAGTCCCTACAATTTTGCCAAGTTTCGTGCAAATCCATTCAGCCGTTCAGGCTAAAAGTGAGGCCAACCGCCCTATGGAAAACTCAATGTTAAAAACACGTTTTGGGACCCCCCTTTTTTCTCGACCCCCCCTGGACGAACCCCCCCAAATTTCCAGGGGCTGCTCAGAAACAAAATGTTCCATTTTCCAGAAAATTTCAGCCAATTCCGTCCACAAACGCCAAAGTTATTAGACATAGAATTTTCAAAAATCCCATAGGGAAAAAATCCTAACTATATATACCTACTGGCTATCGCCAGTAGGTAACATATATATATAAATATATATATATATATATATATATATATATATATATATATATATATATATTTATATATATATGTTACCTACTGGCGATAGCCAGTAGGTATATATAGTTAGGATTGTTTTCCATAGGGAAATCGCAACATTCTATTGGGAATAACTTTGGCGCCGGTTGAGGAATCTTTCTGAAATTTTCCTTAACTTTGCCTCGCGGCGCTCCGCTCCTTCCCTGAAAGTATGGGGGGGATTCGTCAAGCGGGGGCCGAGATAAAAGGGGGGTCCCAAAACGTGTTTTCCCCATGTTAATTTCCATAGGGCGGTTGGACTCACTTTTAGCCCGAACGGCTGAATGGTTTTCCACCAAACTTGGCAAAATTGTAGGGACTGGTAGCCCGATGTGCCTTTGCTATGTCTCAAGATATGTGCTCCAGTGGTTTTTACGAAAATTAACTTTGAAAAAATATATATTGGGCTACATTGGGCTATATATATGTTAGAGCCCAAATGTAGCCCAATGTAGCCCAATGTAGCCCAATGTAGCCCAAAGATGGCCACCAGAGACAAAAAAAAACAAATGTAGCCCAAATATCAGCCAGATGTAGCCCAACTATAGCCCAATGACAGAATGTCCCAGAGTGTTCTAAAGAACAACTAGAGCACTAACAGTCTTACTTATGACAAAAGTATGGCACACCTGAAGTCATCTTGATTGGAATAAAGTGTTAACACTTAAAACATTTAATTTGCAAAGGAACAAAATGAGGGGGTTCATTTTGCCATAGAAATTATGATTAGTGCTGAAGAAAGAAAAATTAGGGCACATTTTGAGTGACTTCTCAAATGCTCTAATATTTCATTAAAACAATTCTGATATACAGTCTCCCAAGATGGCCACCAAAGACAAAAGAGCCCAAATGTAGCCCAAATATCAGCCAGATGTAGCCCAACTATAGCCCAATGACAGAATGTCCCAGAGTGTTCTAAAGAACAACTAGAACGCTAACAGTCTTACTTATGACAAAAGTATGGCACACCTGAAGTCATCTTGATTGGAATAAAGTGGTAACACTTAATACATTTAATTTGAAAAGGAACAAAATGAGGGCTTACATTTTGCCATAAATTTTATATATATATATATTCACTGAAAAAACCATAGGTTACACACCAGTTATAGTTAGGAATTAGCATTTAAAAAACCTTTGAAATTCACTGAAAAAAACATAGGTTTCACACCAGTTATAGTTAGATGGAAATTTTACTCGCATAAATCCATTGAAATTCCCACGTTATAGTTAGTTGGACTCACTATAACTTGCACGTCTGCAATGCACTGCTGATGACATCACATATTACATCACTCATGCATATATTTAAATATTTAAACATTACTCACGAATATATGTATTCACTAAGATACACTTAATAAGCCAGTTAACCAATCAATTTTTTTTAAAAAACACTGAAAAAACCATAGGTTTCAGGCCTTATATAGTTAGGAATTAGCATTTAAAAAACCTTTGAAATTCATGGAAAAAACCATAGGTTTCAGGCCTTATTTAGTTAGGAATTAGCATTTAAAAAACCTTTGAAATTCACTGGAAAAACCATAGGTTTCAGGCCTTATATAGTTAGGAATCAGCATTTAAAAAACCTTTGAAATTCACTGAAACAACCATAGGTTTCAGGCCTTATATAGTTAGGAATTAGCATTTAAAAAAAACTTTGAAATTCACTGAAAAAACCATAGGTTTCAGGAGTTATATAGTTAGGAATTAGTTTTTAAAAAACCTTTGAAATTCACTCAAAAAACTATAAGTTTTAGTGGTGTTATAGTTAGCTGGACATTTTACTCATACAAAACCAATGAAATTGCTCCTATATAGTTAGTTGTACTAACTATATTTCACGCACCCGCAATCCACTGCTGATGATGTCACATATTAGATCATTCATGACATGGTCAGTGACATCACTGATGACATCTCAAATGACATCACTGATGACATCATCCACGTGACAATCACATACACCTTTTCATACACTATTACAGTTTTTCATCACTGTTTGTAAAATACAGAGTATCATATTTAAATCCGTTGTCACAGCAATACAAGTATCTAAAAATCCACTCAGTGATTCATAGATGTATACACACATCTAATCACTTACCTATGGATTCACTCATACATGCTGTCAATGAACAATAGAACACTATCAAAAATACTTATACATCTATATCGACATTAAACAACAGCACGCATCCTATTCACATATGAAGTCATCCTACTCACTTATGCAAACAATGGATCATACTTACATATTTACTTAGCAAAACACTTATACAAACACCACTTCTTCTATTCATTTAGATAGTAAGTCATACTTAGTGAATTATAAAATCATTATTACAAGTATACAGTTATCCATACAGTCACTCACACAATCATTGTGTCTTATGTATACTTATTTATATACAACAACTGACACATACACTGCCTTTTATTTTTCTAGTTTGTTGGACCTGTACCTTTGAGAAATATATTTGCTCATCACCACACCCATAAAGAGATTCCCTCACCCAAACTCTTAGAACATGTAGTTTTAACTTCATATATCTACTGAATCAACTATTCACACATCTTTGGACAGTCACACACCCCCCACCGAACCACACACACTTTCACACTCCCATACACATACTCAGTTAACTAATCAATAACTAATATAGACTTTCACATAGCTAGTAACCAACTGTAGAATCAGTTTACACAACAACTGACAAAGTGATACAGATATTCACACAGTTTAGTCACTATCCTTTATATTTAGTGAGACATTATAAATTGGTCAAGTAAACAGTCAATTACACTGCTACTAAATCCTCCATCCAAATATTTATTTATATATATCCACTCATTCTTCAATGTAAATTGCTATATATATAATGCATATTTAAATAACGAAGCAAACCACATTCACTGGATGATGTCATCAGTGATGTCATTTGAGATGTCATCAGTGATGTCACTGACCATGTCATGAATGATCTAATATGTGACATCATCAGCAGTGGATTGCGGGTGCGCAAAATATAGTTAGTACAACTAACTATATAGGAGCAATTTCATTGGTTTCGTATGAGTAAAATGTCCAGCTAACTATAACACCACTAAAACTTATAGTTTTTTGAGTGAATTTCAAAGGTTTTTTAAAAACTAATTCCTAACTATATAACTCCTGAAACCTATGGTTTTTTCAGTGAATTTCAAAGTTTTTTTTAAATGCTAATTCCTAACTATATAAGGCCTGAAACCTATGGTTTTTTCAGTGAAATATGTATATATTACCTACTGGCGGTCGCCAGTAGGTATATATAGTTAGGATTTTTTCCCTATGGGATTTTTGAAAATTCTATGTCTAATAACTTTGGCGTTTGTGGACGGAATTGGCTGAAATTTTCTGGAAAATGGAATTGTTTCTGAGCAGCCCCTGGAAATTTGGGGGGGTTTCGTCAAGGGGGGGCCGAGAAAAAAGGGGGGTCCCAAAACGTGTTTTTAACATTGAGTTTTCCATAGGGCGGTTGGCCTCACTTTTAGCCCGAACGGCTGAATGGATTTGCATGAAACTTGGCAAAATTGTAGGGACTGGTAGCCCGATGTGCCTTTTCTAGGTCCCAATATATGTGCTCCAGTGGATTTTGAGAAATTAACGTTTAAAAAAAGATATATATCTGTAAGCGCGCTCTGGGCAGCGCTCCGGTCCGCGGACCTTAAGCGTACCGGAACTTCGCGTAGCTACGCTGATTGGCTCTCCGGTGTCTGTCAACATTCTAAACAGTCCGGAGCGGCCGCCATCTTGTCTCTCGGTAGGATTGAGAGACAAGAGGAGGCCAAAACAAAGGGGGAAATAACCATAAGGGGGCATACTAGATCCTCCCTGACCCCCTAGGTTTAATGTGGAGGTTTTAAAAGGGCCCCGCGGGGCAAAAAAACCAAAAAAAATGTTTTGTTTTTTTTGCGTGGGGAGCGCCCGGTCCGCGAACCGGGAAGCGTTCTGGGCAGCGTACTGCAATGAAAAATGAATGATAGACTTTTCAAATGCTGTATGTTAATTGATTGTTGGTTTTGTTGATTATTTTTTATTTTCTTTATTTTTTAAGCATTTTTTTTATTGTGATTGTGTTTCATAATTTATTAAACTTTCTAACATTTCATTGTCAGAAATTTCATAATTATCATTGAATATACATTGTAGTCTCTGAGGGTGTAAAATGTCCTCATTTTCAAGGAGGTTATCTACTGCTTGTACACATTGCAGTAGTTCTTTGTCTAAAGTTTCATCGAAAAATTCAATATCATTTTCATCATTGATTTCTTGGCTGCTCTCTTGCAGGACAATTTGAAATTCAACTTTCTGTTCGCCTTCCATTTTGCCTGAAATTTAGATTAAAAAAATATATATTAGTAGAGATAGGGCACTGTTGGGATTAATTTTGGGCAGTGTATAGTATCAGAGTGGAAGTAGGAATATAAAAAAGTGTATGTGATTTAACGTAAGTAAATTCATAATTATACAAGAGAAGCCTAACTCCATCCATAACTATAACAGAGAAGTCTATCTAAATCTATAACTACTACAGAGGGATAGTATATAACTATCAGAAAAAGTTTACCATATTAATTTATAGTGCACAATATACTTCAGTTTTAAAAATAAAAACTTACCTTTAGATAGAAGTTGAAGGAATTAGTGAAAATCCTATTGAAATGTACAGCAAGAAGTAGTAGTCAAAATGGCTGTGTTTTCTTCTCTTCCTTTATATATATTCAGGTATATAACCAATCAAATGTCAGGTAAAAAAAGTAGAAAATGAAAGTAACATTTTAATTGGTTGTCAATTCCAACACTTCAGATGTGTTTTGTGAAGTAATTTACCTCACGGTATTTAGAGAGGTCTACAGGCTAAATGGCTAAATGGAATTCCAATCAAATTTGTGAAAATGGTAGGGATTGGTATGTAGTATGAGCTAGTCTATATTTGGTGAAATTGTCTCCAGTGGCTTTTCTGTGAACTACTTTCCCACCTTTTTTGATGGTGCGCTTCCCAGGGAGCGACCCGGTACGCGAACCGTTGAGCGCCCCGGTTCGCGAACCTTAAGCGTAACGGGAGTCCACCATTTTGTGTTTCGGTCGAATTAAGATACAAGATGGAGGGCAAATAATGTTCAGAATGGGTAGAAGGGGGCACGGTAGACTTATCTTGACCCCCTAGGTTTTGTGAGGGTGGCTGAGGAGGCCCATATGTGCGAAAAAAAACCATTTTATTTAAAAATTTCGCGAGGTTAGCTCCCGGTTCGCGTACCGGGTAGCGCCCCAGGGAGCGTACTTTGTTGAAAATTAGTGAAAAATGTTAGAGTAAAATAATAATTGTGAGTGATCAGATGTAGGGAAGCTCTGAGAAGAGCTTTTGGGTTTATGGTACATTTAGGTACTTATAAGTAGGTACCAATGCACATTCTTAAATTCAGAGTGAAAATTCTGTTGCCCTCATCTGAGAAGTGAACTCCATCTCCTCTGTAGATATCTTGCATGTAGTAACGCAAGTTATTGTTGTACAGGGAGCCCATTCCATGGTCTCTCATGTAAGCTGAAACAGATTTGTTTACATGCTTCCTCGACTTCTCAATTTGTGGACAAAATTGGTTTGACCACCTCCATTTCTGTCTTTGGCATATATTTGAATATACCAAGGCAGTCTGAGGAAAAAGTGCCATCAATTGCTCAAAGGTGTCCTTTAAAAGCATTTCCAGACCTACACCAGTCAAAGTGCCCAAGTCATTACCTCCACAGTGCACAATTAACAGGTCAGGTTTGGGCAAATGCATAAAGGTTTTCACCAATGGTATCAATTGGTGACATTTTAATCCTCTGTGGCCAAACCACTTAATTTCCACATCTTGTAAATTGAGGTTAGGTAAATTCCTGTTTTCAGTGTACCTTTGAGCCCAGTGAATATAACTATGTCCAACAATCCAGACAGAAAACATGGTGAGAGAAGGTTCTCCTGCAGTCAGATGAAGTGTGGCAATGAAATGGCAGTTGAAAAAATTAGAGTTTAAAATGAAAAAAACTGTGGAGTTTCTGTGTTCATGAAGCAGTAACAGTGATTGGTGGATTTTGATTGCTGAAAACAGAAAGTTAGGGTGCACGGATGAGTTATTTGAAAGATGTATTTTGAATGGTCAATAAAAAATCATTAAATGAAAGAATGCACTGGATATGCAGGTGCACTGAGAGTTCAGAGTTCAATTGCAACATTGTTGTGTGAACTTGCAAACACCAGAAGTCTTCCAAGAGGTGGTTGCCATGCAGAAAAGGCAGAAAGGGTAGAGGGGGGAAGGGTTTTCATTTGAAAAGAAGTGAGGGAAGAGATTTGATTGGGTGACATGAGAGATATGTGTGAAGAATTACAGCATTTCTGTGCTTTTGATAGCTGTAGACTCTGGAGTGCATACCTTTTGCTCTGCTGAAGACAAATTGGTGTGTTTCTGAGACTGTTTTCAAACTCAAAGTATTTGCTAAGGTGAGAAAATATTTCTTTAATTTAGATAGAGAATAGTGTGCTTTAAGGAGAAAATTATGAATTATGTGGCGCAAATTGCTTGTAAATATGCTCCCACCTGTGCAAGGAAAATTTAGATTTTTAATGTTTGTGTTACATAGCCATGTTAAAAGTGATACAAACATGCTGCAAAGGCAATTAAAAAACGCTTTGTGTCTTAAGGACATTTTAAGTAATTTTCCCATGTGCAGTGTTTTGAAATTATGATTTGAAAATCGTTTTTGGGGAAAAGGAATTGTTTTTAAATTTATGACAAGGACATAATGGTGTATGCTTCTTTATAAGGCAATTGACTGTCCCTGATGTTATTTTTCCCATTTTAATGTAAGACCTTTCTCTGTGGCGCAAATTGCTTGTAAATATGCTCCCACCTGTGCATGGCAAATTTAGATTTTAAATGTTTGTGTTACATAGCCATGTTAAAAGTGACCCAACCATGCTGGAAAGGCAATAAAAAAACTCTTTCATGTGTCTTAAGGACATTTTAAGTAATTTCCCTGTGGGCAGTGTTTTCAAATTATGAATTGAAAATCGTTTTTGAGGTAAAGGAATGTTGTTAAAATTTATGTGCGCCATATGCCCCCAAATTTCTTTTTCAGGGGTGCAGCAGGGTGTTATTGAGACACCCCTACACCTTTGGAAAAATTCCTAATTTGCGATGAGCTAATTGCTAATTGCAAATTGCACCTTCTTTCATATGGGCATCCTGGCGCATGGAAATGAATGGGTAATTTGCAATTAGCAATTTGCTCATTGCAAATTTGGAATGGTAAAGAATCGCTATTTATTCCTTAAAATTCGCTATTTTGGAAATGCAAAATAGTTATATGATACATATGGCGGTTGATGTCTAACAAGATAAGAAGCTTAGGGATAGATTTATGATGACTGGCGCAATGAAGTGGACATCACTTACTTCTTTGGTAGAGCTTTACATGTATTATGTCCTCTGTATTCTTCATCAAGCGTAACTTTAATCTGCAATCCTGAGTAGGCCTCACCTTAAACAAACCTCTGGATAGGCCACATCTTATCGTCATCCTGAATTAATCATTTAAAATGCTAGGGACAGATTTATGATAGGTGTATGCCTCTTTTGCGCCACTTACAAAACACTGTCCATGGGGAAATGACTTAAAATGTCCTTAAGACACATGAATGTGTTTTTTTAAAGCGTTTGCAATTTTTTTGGGTCACTTTTAACATGGCTATGTGACTCAAACAGTCAAAATCTAAATTCACCATGCACAGGTGGGAGCATATTTACAAGGAATGTGCTCCATGGGGAAAGGTCTTATAATGTAATATGGGAAAAATGACATCAGAGACACTGAAATGCCTTATAGAGAAGCATACACCATTATGTCCTTGTCATAAATTTGCAAACCATTATTTTTCCCCAAAAACGATTTTCAAATCATAATTTGAAAACACTGCACATGTGGAAATGACTTAAAATGTCCTTAATTCAAAATTTGCTATTCCTTATTTTGCGATTGCACTGAAGGATTTGCAAATGTTGCGATTCCTTAAATGCAATGTATCAAACAAAAAATATGTAAAAAATGACATTAAGGATTTGGAAACTACCACCAACTTCTAGTTGGTGGTAATTTGCGAATTCTTTTCAAAAAGCATTTTTTTCCCAAAAACAAAAGGTGCCATATGACGCCCATACATGCCATTAGGGCATGTATGTGCGCCATATGCCCCCAAATTTCTTTTTCAGGGGTGCAGCAGGGTGTTCTTGAGATACCCCTGCACCCTTGAAAAAATTCCTATTTTGTGATGAGCTAATTGCTAATCGCAAATTGCACCTTCATTCCTATGAGCCTCCTAGCCCATGGAAATGAATGGGTAATTTGCAATTAGCAAATTGCTCATTGCAAATTAGGAATGGTAAAGAATTGCTATTTATTCCTTAAAATTCGCTATTTAGGAAATGCAAAATAGTTTGATGGTACATATGGTGGTTCTTCTGTAACAAGATAAGAAGCTTTGGGATACATTTATGATGACTGGCGAAATAAAGTGCAAATCACTTACTTTATTGGTAGGCCTTTACATGTATTATCTCTTCTGTATTCTTCATCAAGCGTAACTTTAATCTGCAATCCTGAGTAGGCCTCACCTTAAACAAACCTCTGGATAGGCCACACCTTATCGTCATCCTGGATTAATCATTTAAAATGCTAGGGACAGATTTATGATAGGTGTATGCCTCTTTTGCGCCACTGTGCGTCACTTTTATGATGCAGCGGCGGTGCAAAAGATTTGCTATGAGGCGACAAAATTACAAATTGATGCTTTTAGGCAGACATGTCATGGTGTAAAAAAAACGTACCACATGAAACCGATGCAGCAGTGATGCAAAAGATGCACCATGTTGCAAGACAGGCCTCACTTGGGGCCATATGTATCAAGCTAATTAGCATTCGCAAAGATCAAAATTCTGCGAATTTCAGCCTTTGCGAATGCTAATTAGACAAATGGTATGTATCAAACAAGTTTGATGCAAAATAAGGAATAGCACAATTTGCTATTCCTTATTTTGCGATTGCACTGAAGGATTTGCAAATTTTGCGATTACTTAAATGCAATGTATCAAACAAAAAATATGTAAAAAATGACATTAAGGATTTGGAAACTATTGTGGTAAATTGGTGGTAATTTGTGAATTCTTTTCAAAAAGCTTTTTTTCAAAAAAACAAAAGGTCCCATATGACGCCAACACAAATGCTTTAGGGCATGTATGTGTGCCATATGCCCCCAAATTTCTTTTTCAGGGGTGCAGCAGGGTGTTCTTGAGACACCCCTGCACCCTTGAAAAAATTCCTAATTTGTGATGAGCAAATTGCTAATCGCAAATTGCACCTTCATTCCTATGAGGCTCCTAGCCCATGGAAATGAATGGGTAACTTGCAATTAGCAATTTGCTCATTGCAAATTAGGAATGGTAAAGAATTGCTATTTATTCCTTAAAATTCGCTATTTAGGAAATGCAAAATAGTTTGATGGTACATATGGCGGTTCATCTGTAACAAGATAAGAAGATTAGGGATAGATTTATGATGACTGGTGCATCACCAGGGATGTGTCAGTCATCCTGTGCCGCTTTTCCGCCACCCATGGTGTGCTGCATTTACAATGCGGGGCATCATGGGGCAAAAATGGCACAGATGCGTGATGTATCTGATGTAAAGGTAGTGATTGCTGGAGTTGTATCGCAAGTGCGATGCAGCTCAAGCAAGGCTCAGGGGTGCCCCATCTCCACAATGTTGCGTCAAGACCTATGCCTGCTTAAAGCAGGCGCAGGGTTTTGATGCAGTTTTCTCCTATCTGATTGTAAATACGGCACACCATGGGTGGCAGAGCAGCGGTGCACGTTAACTGGTGCATGCCTGGGGATGTGCCATTTAACATAAATCTGCCCCTTTACATTTAAGTATGTGCAGGACACACAGAGTCAGTGAGGCTTATCCAAGGTTAAGAAGAGATGAGTCCTGTTCACTGAAAAATTAGACATAGTCTTCACCTGATCAGCATTGCTGGACATGGCTAAATAATAGCTGCAAAATATTACTCTTGTTAAACAATTTTACTATTATAATCTCTGAGATTTGTCTCTTACTCTGCAACATCTCATTGTTGTTATCTTTCTTTAAAGATAAAGACAACATCAACATGAGTGACAATCTGCAATCAGTTGATTTTGACCTCATCATTGAACTTGTAATTGAAACATCAGTGGATGTTGATCCATTGGATGATTTAAATCCTGAGGATGAAGAAGAGCGTGATGAGGATGCAGATTTGTCCGAATTATATGACATAGGGTGGGAAGCTGACCTGCTTGAGCCTATGGAAATATAAACATTTATTTTTAAAATGTATAATTAATAAAAAGTAAAAATGTAAACCGTTTAATTTAAAAATAAAGACACCTTCAAAAACAGGTTATGTGTAGTGTCTTCAATAAAATATTAAAATATGCTCATAAAATTAGATCAGATTCACATATAAAATAGCACAGGTAACATAAATATAAATGTCATTTCTTTTCTGCTATTTCTGTATTGTAAATTTGCCAAGGACTAAAAAATCTTCTATTTAAAATGTCAAGTAGTGTGTTAAGTTTTTGATCATTGTTATTGATTTACTGTTTGGTAATAATGGTTAATAAAATTTTTTATTATATTTTACCACAGATTCAACTGCAGATCATTTCAAGATTTCACCATGCCAACAATAGAAAGACAGAGAAAGGCTGCAAAACGTCAAAGACAGCAGGTGAAACAAAATAAGCAGCAGTCCTCTAACAAAAAGATTTGTCAAGTCACAAAGAAAGCACCGGGTAAGAGCACAAAATATTTCATAAGAAATATGTGTAGTAAAAAAAATATTACTTCAGAAAATGTTTCAGTCCATAAAAAGATAAGCAAATCAAATGGAAAGGAAAGGCCAATCAAAAATGTTACTGCTAGAGCAAGAGATAACTCTGTGCATGATAGTAGAAGGAAACAACAGTTTAGGGACATTCGTAAACGAATGTTCCGCAACAGGATAATTGGCAATTTGTTAAAAAATATTAAGAAAGGTCAACAGAAACTGGTTTTTTATAAGAGAAAAAAAAAAGTTGAGAAAGTTATTGATCAGGCATTTGAAATTAAACGTAAGTTATTTATTTTGATAATCAATAGAATTAGGAAGCTAAACAAGGCAATTTATGATTTCAAAAGAAATAGTAGATGGAAGAGAATAGTTAATCGTAGTAATTTTTGTGAAGTTTTTTCTGGAGAATGGATGCATAGTTCAAGCTGTGAGGCATTTTTTAATGAGGAGAGTTATTTCCAGGATAATGATTTGGTGCATGCAGTTGACACCAGTGGTCGTGCTTATGAAGTGAAAGATGGTTGTCCAGTTGAAAAAGAAAAACTTGTGACAACAGAGGCAGAAGAGGTGTTAGGTAATGAGGTTTTAGGAAGACGTGCTAAGGGTCCTGTGTACACCTGGAAGTGTAGTAGTATTTGCAGTGTGCGACAGGATTCCATCAATTTGCTTTGTGAT
Organism: Lissotriton helveticus; assembly: GCF_964261635.1. Taxonomy (NCBI): domain Eukaryota; kingdom Metazoa; phylum Chordata; class Amphibia; order Caudata; family Salamandridae; genus Lissotriton; species Lissotriton helveticus. The sequence continues at coordinate 1,069,316,112 of NC_136067.1, read as the reverse complement.
TTTGTACGGTCATTTAATAAGAAAAGTTTGAAGCAGAAAATGAAGTTGTTGCAAGAATTAGATCCTTGCAGAGTGAGAGAAGTGACAGGTTTGCATGGTCATTCACTGGCTTGTCTTTCCAGGAGAGTATGCCAGAGTGTTTTTCATCATTTCAGGATGCTAGCAGTGCATCATAATAAAGTGGGGAAATTAGTTAGAATGTTGTATTATGCTAAGAGTCCAGCAATTATGCTTAAACAATTATGCGCTGCTCTTTTGCATGGTTCTGAAATAGATGTGAAGAACATATGTGAAGAAATTGAGTTTTGTTACTTTGGAAGTAAAGAGGAGAATGTTGAAATTGACCCAGAAGAAGAGGGTAATGTGGAAGATAGTGTACAGGTTTCCAGTACAGATAATTTCCAGAGGGAAATTGCGACGTTTCAGGTGAAATCAAGTGAGAGGCCTAATTTCACTTGTGTGTGTTGTCGACGCACTTATTATAAGAATCAGACTAAGTTAGTGGATTTATATGCAAAAAGTGAAAGGGAAAATAATAGTGAATGGAAGGATTTTGCAACATACTTGATGGTAGAAAATTGTTTTGATTTGGGATTCGATCAACGTGTGTGTACTTATTGTTGTTGCAAATTAAATCAAAACCAGATGCCTGCTAGAGCAGTTCATAATAATCTGGAATTGGTTGAGATTCCTTCTGAATTGAAGGATTTAAATACTTATGAATCTATTTTGATTCAAAGTATCCATCCCTTTCAGGCTATTGTAAGAATGGAGCCAAAGACAGGGAAATTGCCTCCATCAGATTTACAGAGAGGATTAAAGGGAAGAGTTGTTTATTTGCCTCTAGATTTGAAGAAAAACATTAACACAATCGGAGTAGAAAAAGTGGACGAGGAACCTCTGGTTATCTTAGTTAATGGGGTTCCGACAAAGAATAAGAAAATATGGCAAGATATAGTAGATGTTAGGAAAGTTAAAAAGGCAACATTGTATTTGAAAAAAAATAATAAATACTATAAGAATGTATATGTTGCAGAAGAGGAAGTAAGTGAGGAAGAGGATAGCGATTTGTGTGCTGGTCAAATTGAGAAAGTAGAACCCTCTACTAGTGAAGAAATATATGAACATTATAGTGTTCATCCTTTGCATTCCAAGGAAGTCATGGGGAATGCTATTGAGTTGTTTCAAATGAAACAAGCCAAAGGGAGTCCCATTAGTGTTTGGGAGGAAAGTTTGGAAGCTCGGTGTTTCCCACAGCTTTTTCCAACAGGTCAGGGAGGAAGATATGATGAGCGACCTCATCAAATTCCTGCTTCTGAATACCGGACTTTGCGATTGTATGCAGGAGATGCTAGGTTTCGACAATGCATTCCCTATTTGTTTCATCTCCTGTTTGAAAGCGATCTGTCTGGACTGTCATATGCAGTGAACCACATCTTGAAAAGTGGTATACACATGCAAAACATCTCGGCAAGTGACTTTATGGATAAAGTCAATGTCCAAGACAGTATTTTGGATTCTCACCTGATTAATCTCATGGCGTGTCAGCGTGGTACTAATGAGTACTGGTACCGTCGTCATGGTGATTTAAAATGTATGCTGAGGAACTTAGGTACTCCCACATGGTTCCTCACTCTGAGCTGTGCCGAGTATGGCTGGGAAGACTTACTTGAATTTCTACGAGAGGCAAATGCTAACGTAGATAACATCGAATTCAAGACACCCGGAGAACTGTGCTCTTTGGATCCAGTCAATGTATGTAGGTACTTCAATCATAGATTTGAAGCTATGATGTCTTTCATCATGAACAAGAGAAATCCACCTCTTGGAGAGGTGTTGGATTTCTTCTGGAGAAAGGAGTACCAAGCAAGAGGTGCTCCTCATATACATATGTTGCTGTGGATTAAGGATGCACCTAAATTTGGAACGGATCCAGAAGACTCAGTGATGAGTTTCATCCAACAGTATTCTACGTGTGCTGTTCCAAACGCAAAGGAGAAGAAAAGCCTAAGAGAAAAAGTTCTGCGTTTCCAAAGCCATCGATGTGGAAAGTACTGCCGTCGTAAATTCCGAAACAAGGACAAGTTCTACACCAAATGTCGTTTCGGCTTTCCACGACCGGTGATTTCTAAAGGAAGAGTAAACAGTTTGATGTCTTCGCTGCGACATAATGTCATGAAGAAATCACCTAAAAACACATACAATTTGAAAAGGAACGAAGAGTCCAAGTACATCAACGACTACAACCCGGTGATTTTGTCCATGTGGAATGCTAACATGGATATACAGTTTGTGGCTGATAACTGTATGGCTGTGGCTCGGTATGTGACGTCTTACATCACCAAAAAAGAGAAGACAGAATTGAAGGATATGTGGGAGGACATTTCCCATGAAAAGAGCCTCAGCAAGAAGTTGTACAGTTTCAGTCTGAAGATGTTGTCGCATCGAGAAATTGGAGCTTATGAATGCTCTGACCGGTTGTCTTCAGCAAGTCTCTATGCCAAGTCCAGGAGTATCGTTTGGGCGAGTCTTGGTCTTGCTGCAACGCGTAATCGAGTTCTGAAACCTGTGCGGGAAATTGAGTATTTGGCGGAAAAGGAGCCAAACAGTACCGACATTTTGAAGACCAACATGTTGGATACATATTATCCAAATAGAAGCAGTCACCTCGACAATGTTTGTCTGTATGAGGTTCTTCAAAATTACATATTCAAGAGGAACATCAAAGAAGATACTAAGAAAGGAGTGTATGCTGTAATAGGAAGTGAGGGATGTCTGGTCAAGCAAAGAAAATGCCACTTGGTAAACCATCGAAAATTGAGTGGCGAATCTCCTGAAAAAAAGGAGTTTTTCTATTTAGCACTTTTGCAACTTTTCAAGCCTTGGCGTGCAGAAGAGGAACTGCTTGGAGATTTCCTCTGTTACGAAGACTCTTTCAATGCCGCCAAGGAGACCATAGAATGTCCTGCTTTTCCCAAATATGTAGAAATGTTGAATGCGGAAATTGAGCAGGAAGCAACGATTGCAGCCGAGATTGCCAGAGACAGTTCTCAGGACAGTCAGAGTTCTGCTTCATTGAGTCAGGATCCACTAGGAGGACCTGTTATCGAAAATGAAGCTGCCACTGCCATGAATGAAGTGGAAAGAGCCATGGCACATGCTCAGGAGGATGCGGTTAACTTAGAAGAGTTGGAAAGACAACTCAACGTTGAGCAGAGGAAAATATATGACGAAGTTACCATGCAAATTGATCATGGATTAAGTCATGAGAAGAAAGAGTGCTCATGTACGTCGTTGAAGCCTGTCCGACTGTACGTGAGTGGAGAAGCGGGAACTGGAAAAAGTTTCCTCATTAAAGCAATTTCATGCTATTTGCAGGAAAGGACAGAGTCATCGCTGTCTTGTGTTGTCACCGCTCCAACTGGACTGGCAGCACATAACATTAAAGGGATTACTTTACATCGTTTACTGATGCTGCCAGTGGAGCATGACAACAAATTACAATATCACAAGCTATCTGGAGATGCTTGTTTTGAAGTTTCAAGAATCTTGAGGAAAATGAAACTTCTTATCATTGACGAAGTAAGCATGGTTTCCAATGTCATGCTTGCCTTTGTGCATTTGAGAATGCAAGAAGTTCTCAAAACAGAGTATGATGTGTTATTTGGTGGCAAACACATCATTGTTTTCGGAGATCTTCTGCAGCTGACACCAGTGAAAGGGCAACCTGTGTTCAAAATGCTCACGCATGAAGATACCAGGAAGTGCCTAGGCAGCATTGGCAACGTCAATATATGGTTAAACTTCAATTATGCTGAACTGCATGAAAATATGCGTCAGGCGAAGGATGAAGTTTACAAGACTATTCTACAAGATGTTAGAATTGGAAAAGTGACCGAGCATGGGAAAGAAGCTTTACATGCACGATTACTGTCAAATTTATATCCAGAACAAGATGTTGTGCCTGAGAATATTTTTCAGAAAATTACTGAGAAGAAATCTGGAATATGTTTGATGCCAACTCTTGCAGAATGTGCCAAATTCAACAACAAAATGTTGCATTTAGAAAAGCAAGAGATTGTGAAACTGGAAGCTATTGACAGAGTAGAGCATATGGGATCAACAATTATTTTGTCTGAGAATCTGAAAACAAAATTGGATTCATTAGAGAAGAGTATATCTAAAACTGCAGGTTTTGAAAAGACTCTGAATGTGTGCTTGAACTGCCGTATAATTTTAAGAAGGAATTTACATGTTGAAAGAGGTCTGGTAAATGGATCAATGGGTAATGTTGTTGATTTTGTAAAATACAGAAATAGAGATGGAATTGAATTTTTAAAAATTAAATTTGATGGCATTGAGGAAGTACAGCTAATTGGTCGTTGCTCTGCTAGATTTTTGCTTGTAAAAGACTTATATGTTCGCCGTAAGCAGTTTCCTGTTTGCTTGGCATATGCGGTGACAATCCATAAATCGCAAGGTTTAAGTGTAGACAGTGTATTGGTGAATATTGGCAGTTCTGTGTTCAAGGAGGGTATGGCATATGTGGCATTGTCACGAGTTAGAACTTTATCGGGATTGTACTTGATTGAGTGTGATGTCACAAACATTTGTGCAGATCTAGATTGTGTTAAGGAATACAATAGGTTAAGAAGAGAGTATGCGCCACATTTGCCTCAGTATCCTTTGTTTGAGAAACGTGTGGTAGGCCGGAAACGAAGAAATGTGACCAATACTGGGGAGGTTGTAGCAAAAAGACAAAAAGTAGATGAACCTAAAATTACAAGCAGAAACAAAAAGGATTCTGTTGAAGATGTTGTTGGTTTTCAGTTTGAAAACAGTTCTGGTGTCAACTGCTATGCTAATGTAGTGGTTAATGTTTTGTTTTCTCTAGAAAATGTAAAAGAAGAGATTGTGGTCAATTCTGATCAAACATTTTGCAGTTTGTTAAATTCTGTGTTAGAGAAATGTAGCACTGATAGAACAAACATAGAAAGTGTGTCTGAAATTCGAAATCTGTTAGACAGATGTTCAGGCCAAACACAATTCTCTCAAAATATTCAGCAAGATTGTCAGGAGTTTTTAATGTATATGCTTGATGTATTGCATGCTGAAGGTGTAGATGTAGATCAGCTGTTTGGCCTTTCTTATCAATGGCAGCATGACTGCGAGAACTGTATGGTATCAAGTACTACTAGTGTAGACTCAGAAAGATTTATATATTTAACTTTGCCAGACAGTAAATCAGTCTCCTTTAATAAGCTAGTAAAAGCAGCTGATCACAACATGGAGTGTAGCCAATGTAAATCTGAAATGATGTCCACATTATTTATACGAACATATGGCCAGTATGTCATTTTAATGTTCCAACGATGTAGGCCTGATGGAACAAAATTGACAACTTTAATTAAAAATTTTGTAGCTTCGCAGTTGTCAATATCAGGAAGGACTTTTGTAACTGCAGCAATTATATATCATGACGGTCCTTCAATAACATCAGGACATTACACAGCTTATTTAAAGTCTAGAAATGGCTGGTCATTCTGCAACGATTCTGTTTTAATTTTCAAAAAAAAATTGCCGTATGACCGTAAAAACTCTTACCTGGTGTTTTTAAAACCAAAATTTTAGGGAAATAATCTCGGGATGTGCTCTGTGGAATTTCAAGAAGTTCTAATGGCTCCTACACAATTTGGCCTTGAGGATAAGTGTAGTTCAGAGACATAACTTCTAACCATAAGACTGGACATGATGGAGAAATAAGTGCAATTTGAATGAGTTCAGAAAAACTATTTCTTTTTATAAGCTAATTGAAGCAGCCAATCATAACATAAAGTAGAGGGAATGTAAGTCTGCAACGCTGTCTACTGTTTTACATTGCTTTGTGATTGAAAGTGATGTAGAGAATTAAATAATTGTAGTAGTCATAGAGTTAGTGTAAGTCTGCTTCATAGTAAGCAGTATCAGTGTCATAGGAAATGTAGAACATGACTGAGCAAGAAGGGGAAGATATTACTATTCCAGGATTGTGAAAATGATCTTCAACATTTTAATTCTGAAAGTTGCGGAAATGCCAAATGACGGGATTGGCTTACAAGAAATCCAAGAGTTATAAATGGGTCTGACAAGATTTGGCCTTGTGGAAACTTGTGGTAGAGAGCAAGAAGTCATTTATTGCATGTAACATGTTTTTAAAAACGATGGAGATTTTCTTTCAGAAAGTGGCGGGCTGAAAGTAATAACAGCACAAAAGAGTGTAAGCTGTTCATAGGACATCCTTTGCCGTCATGGAAAGTAAGTTAACTTTAAGGAGTTCTGAATTCTGATTTCTTATGTTGTATGGGTTTTTTAAACACAATCATTTTGATTGTGTTTTTTTTCCCCGCTGTTATATGATGAATACCTTCAAGTCACTGTTTTTAGTGAATTTTGATACATTCTGAGAACAGCAAAAATAAACCATTTAACATGTATAATTAATTCTGTACTGTTTGCATTTATGATGTATATGTAGAACTGTGTAGGAGGCATGGAGAAGGTGAGGCTTCTGTAAGTGTCAAAGTTGTTGCATGCAGTGCTGCACTTCTGCGTATTCTTTCATATGCTAGACTACATCTGCACAATGAGATACCTAAGCAAAGGAAACACAAGTGATGTGATTGTGAAATGAGCAAAATAAATTGCACGTATTTCAATTACATCACCTGTGTTTCCTATCATTACGAATCACATTGTGCAGATCAAGTTTAGGTCTGTCCAGGGAAACATAGGAGGTTTGGACTTTGTTCAAGAGTGCAGTGGACATGACTCACTTCATTGGTAGACCTTCACATGTATTATGTCCTCTATTCTCTTCAACAACTCGAAATTTCATCTGCAACCCTGAGTAGGCCTCACCTGAAACAAACCTCTGGATAGGACACATCTTATTGGCATCCTGAAGCAATTATTTAAAATTTTAGTGTCTTGCGACACTTTTCTGAGACAACAGCAATGCAAAAGATGCACCATGTTTTAAGATAGGCCTCACTTCATCTGCATCAAGATACTGTTAGTTTAAAATGTATATCTTTAGGACTGTGTAGGGGGCCTGGAGAAGCAGAAGCTTCTGTAAGTGTCAAAGTTGTGGAAAAACTGTTTGTCCTTCAATCTTTTCCCTTGTCTTTTGTAATTTTTAAATACATGTTTTAATATTTTTCAAATGTTTGTTCTCTCTTTCACAGATTGAAAGTATAAAAACAAAAAGTGAGTAATTTAACGACAATTATAAGGTAAATGCTTTGTACTCTTTTCGTTACATTTCTATCACATTCACCTACTATTAGTTCCACTGCTTCATTTCTTTAACCCTCAGTTTCCTGCCTTTGCTACTTCCCTCATTCCTTTCTCTATTACCTACTTACTCAACTCCTTCCACTCTTTTTCTCAGTCCCTCTCTTCTCATAGTTCCTCACTCTTGTTCACTCACTCCGTCTCTATTACTCTTAGTGTCTTTGACTGATCACTCTATCACTACTTGTTCATAATGCTTTCTCTGTGTAGTTGAAGCACACTAAGGGGCATATTATGAATACAGCCAATAAAATTATTGCTCTTTTTATTGGCAGAAAACTGGTGCAAAAGTGGTTTTAGCGGCAGTTTTCTGCCGCTAAAAGCAGCTTTAGCGACACATTTCTGCCAATAAAAGCTGCAAAACTTTTATTGCCTATGTTGATGATATGGCTCTATGTTACTTACATTTCTTTGCTGTTTCAATTAATCTTTTTCTGTTATTTTTTGTTTTCTGTTTTCTATTTTTTCTCTCTGTTATTCCTCATGTTTTAATCTTATTTTGAACATTCATTCACATTCTCCAAGAAACTCTTCTTTGTTAATGTTATACTCTCTTTTTTTTTCTTTCACTTCGTTATCTATTTTGTTTTTCACAATTATACCCTCTTCCGTCTTTTCTTCGGTAAATAGATCTATTAAACAGTATCTCTTCTTTACTCCCTATAGCTGTCTTTCTTTTAACATCACTCTCTGTTTACTTTCCTTATACTTACTCTTTTTTTTTTTTTTTTTTTTTTTGGGTTAGCTCCCGGTCCGCGTACCGGGAAGCTAACCCGGGAGCGAACCAAAAGAAATAGAGCTTGCCAGAGTGCTAAACATTCTAGCAATTTTTTTTGAAAGGGAAGGTAGTTCTGAAAAGAACTTTTTTTTAAATATTTTTGTTGTTTTATATTTTTTTTTTATTTATTTTTTATTTTTTGTTTTTTTTGTATTTTTTGAACGATTTTATATTTTTTGGGGGGTTTTTTTGGGGGGGGAAACAACAAAAAACAGGCGTTGAAAAGGGCTCAACAGGAGCAAAAAAAAAATTACTGGGGGCGGTTAGGGCAATCATGGTGTTCATACGCCAGGTTTATAGCATTGATGCTCATGTTGCCACAAGCTAACAATGCACGACAGTGCATACAAGAGTGAATCATGTGCCCAAAATTTTCTTGAATATTTGGCACAGTTTTCCGTGCCTCTTCTGATGTTAATGCAATTGGTAATCTTGGTCTGGCCACAGGAGTTGGTCTTGGATTGTCCTGCATATCCCTTATTTCCGCCCGGCTGTAATTGAGCGGATGCTTCCTTGTCATGTGCCTGTGCATTGTGTGATTTCCGTAGCTATATTTCTTGTCCGTCCCTCTGGACAATTGTTCTTTGCATATGCGGCAGGTGACATACCTCGCATTGACTTTTTTTTGGCCACGAGGGATCGAATAAAACTGCCAGATGAAACTGGCTTTCTTTCTGGAAACACGGGGCACCTCTTCTAAGAACTGTGGTTCTTCTCCCTCCTCATCCATTTCTTCCTCTTCCTCCTCAGTGTTGGTCAGGACCTGGGGAGGTGGTCCTCTCTTCCCATGAGGAGGTGGTGGTGGTGGTGGGGGTCCACCAGCTGAAGCTACCAATGAAGCCATTTTCCAACAAGCAAAATAGGTCTTCCTCTCACAATGATGAAAGTCAGAGTGAGGTAAGAAGGAGGGGTTTTCATCATTTGGGAAAAACAATAATTCTCAACCAATGAAAAGTGTTATTTTTAGGTCACCTGACCTAGCCTTACATCATTATGAAACCAAAAGTGAAATGAACCAATGAAAAGTTTTATTAACAAGTCACATGACCTCTCACGCTCATGTTACGCGCTGCGGAACGCGCCCCGGTTAGCTTCCGGGTCGCTGAGCTTCACGCCTCGGTCCGCGCCCCGGGACACTTCCGGGTGCGCTAACGCGGTACGTCACAAGACGCATTACGCGGCAACGCGATACGTCGCGCTTTCGCGACGCGCCCCGGTTAGCTTCCGGGTCGCTGAGCTTCGCGCCTCGGTCCGCGCCCCGGGGCACTTCCGGGTGCGCTAACGCAGTACGTCATAAGACGCATTACGCGGCAACGCGATACCGTCACTAAGTTGATTTTTTACCGGTTCGCGGACCGGGTCGCGGCATCAAATTGAGCTAACGGGAAGCTTCCCGGTTCGCGGACCGGGAGCGAAACAAAAAAAATATTTAAAAAAAATTATTAATAAACATATAAAATATATTTTTGGATTTAAATAAGAATACATTTTACAGCTATAGATATTTGCTATTAAAAAACCATTGAAATTCACTGAAAAAACCATAGGTTATAAACCATATATAGTTAGGAATTAGCATTTACAAAACCTTGAAAATTCACTGAAAAAACCATAGGTTATAGACCATATATAGTTAGGAATTAGCATTTAAAAAACCTTATTTTACTCACACAAAACCAATGAAATTCCATATATAGTTAGTTGTACTAACTATATATCACGCACCCGCAATCCACTGCTGATGATGTCACATATTACATCATTCATGACATGGTCAGTGACATCACTGATGACATCACTGATGACATCTCAAATGACATCACTGATGACATCACTGATGACATCTCAAATGACATCACTGATGACATCACTGATGACATCTCAAATGACATCACTGATGACATCACTGATGACATCTCAAATGACATCACTGATGACATCACTGATGACATCTCATTTGACATTACTGATCACATCACTGATGACATCATTCATGTGATAATACGATGAACCTCTTCAGACTCTAATATAACCTTAGATACACTCAGTGTAAACAGACACTCACAGACTGTCACTCATCCATGGAGTTACTTACACACCTAGTCAGTCATGCAAAGAATCAATCACACCTCCATTTTCACAACTATACAGTTATACACATCTTACTTATTCAAACATATACTAAAACATATTTACTCACTTATACAATCCTGGATACAAGAGCACAATGACCCATACAGCCACTCACACATTCACTGGCTCTTATGCACAGTTATTTATATATGTCAACTCTCACATGTACTGTATTTTACATATGTACTTACTTTGACATGTAGCACTGAGATATCCATTCACTCACCAATACAGTCATGCACACAGTCAACCGCCCATACAGCTGTTTCCACATGCACTTTTGAACCCATACATCTATGCACAGAGTCATACACCTCCCAGCCACCCACACACACACTCAGTCTCCCATACAAATGCTTGGGCAACCAATCAATAACCCATATAGTTACTCATATAGCTACTGATCAACACATGCAGCAGTTTACAGAACAACAGACATAATGATGCACAAATTAAGACAGTTTAGTCACTAACCCATGCACTCAGTGAGACACATTTAACCACTCACTCATACAGTCAGTCATGCACCTACTAAATCCTTCATCCAGACACTTATACATCCACTCATTGTTAAATATGTAAGACATATTTTAACTTTACAGAAAAATACAGTCACTGTATGATGTCATCAATGATGTCATCAGTGATGTCATTTGAGATGTCATCAGTGATGTCATCAGTGATGTCATTTGAGATGTCATCAGTGATGTCATCAGTGATGTCACTGACCATGTCATGAATGATGTAATATGTGACATCATCAGCAGTGGATTGCGGGTGCGTGATATATAGTTAGTACAACTAACTATATATGGAATTTCATTGGTTTTGTGTGAGTAAAATAAGGTTTTTTAAATGCTAATTCCTAACTATATATGGTCCATAACCTATGGTTTTTTCAGTGAATTTTCAAGGTTTTGTAAATGCTAATTCCTAACTATATATGGTTTATAACCTATGGTTTTTTCAGTGAATATATATATACATATATATATATATATATATATATATGCTTCACCAAATTCGCCAGAAATAACACACGCACTCCACGGACCTTGAAATTAACGATTTAAATCAAGCTTGGCACTGGGGGTCGCAGCAAGCAGAGGGAGTACTATGAGATAGTGGCTGATACTGATTTTAACCACATACGTTCCCTACACAAGCCAAAAGCTCACGGACACCAAAAACGATATAACAAGAACGCAGCAGAAAGCCATGAAAACTTCCCCTTTATCGGAAGTCTGAAAAAAGATTGTTTGTTAATCTTGTAATTACGCTCATTACTTATACTTTTTGAATTCCAATTACCAACAAGAGGATATTAAAAATTGAATGTTAATAATGGAAGAGAGAGCCATGAACCGCTCGGAAAGAGCAGAGCGCATGTTCCAGAAAGATAAACACCCAAAATCAAAGAATAAAGAAAAGGAGAAAAGAAACGAATCGGGAAACCTAAGCCACAAACAACTGTTCGTACAATTAGAAAGAAAACTGAAGAGAGAAATAACAAAAAGTTGGGAAATCATTACCCTGGAAAAATATATTGAATGCGATAGAATACCGAGGGGACTAAGAATTTGTACTCTACCCAACCACCCAGATACCTCTCCAGAAATGTTAGAAGAGTGGGGCGAAAATAATATGCAATGCTCAAAAAATATGCTACGAATAATAGTCAAACATGCAAAAATAGATGTCATAAAACTACATAAAGACATTGCTGATTTGGAAGAAAAAATACTCTCCAAAAATGATGAAGAAAATACGAAAACATTTAGAAAAGAAATGGAAAGAAAGTTGGAGAAACACGAGAATGAGGTAGCGGAGCGAAAAGAACGCAAGTTCAGACGGGACGAGCATGATTATGAAAGTGGAACTATTCTAACATTCGCCAAACGCTTCGAGACACTAAAACAACAAATAAAAGGAAATAAAAAACAAATTCAAACAACTTTAAACTTGACGGCCAGTGAGTCTGATACAGATTTTAGTGAAGGAGAAGGACAACAAAGCACTGATCAACACCCTTCTTTTTTAGAAGAAATGCAACTGGTCTATCTAGACCAACAAAATCCAAGAGGGAGAGGAAGAGGAAGGGAGACGAACAGAGGGAGAGGTGGAGAGCACAAACCACCACAAAGAAAAGACGAAAAACAAGAAGGAGCCTCAGCAGAAAAAAGAAGCTACCCCCTGCGCAATCGAACAGTGAGGAAATAGAAGGGGAAAATGAAACGGAACCGTACCTGATTATATATTTGTCAAAATATGTCCTAACAAGAGCAGAGGAAAGCCTACTAAACAAAGGATTGACCTTTTGCCCTGAAAAACATTTTAATCCCATAGAGACAAAGATAGATTCGTACAAGTACGTCAGAAAACTAAAACTAGCTAAATTCTTCAGTAAACAAGAAAAACAACCTATACAAACAGGAGAAGATAATCAACAACAAATAATGATTCAAGAAATCGATAGCTTGCGAACAGCTTATGAACTGGCAAATGAAGCAGAAGGGGACAAAATAACGGATACACAAATGTTGCAATAAATGGGAACAAAGACAAATGTACATCCAAAAAGCAAATTCAGAGATAAATCCAAATTCTGCCCGATATTGTACCCAGGAAATCGAATGGATACATTCTATGAGCTAGTGGCGTCAGATTTGGAGAGGATCGCCAATACAAAACATGGACAGATAAAGGAAAATCTAAGTCAGCAGGAAAGAAAGGCATTGGTGAAATTAATTAAAAATACAACTATAGAGATAAAACCTGCCGACAAAGAGGGAAATATAGTTATTCAAGATAAAACAGCTTACATAGCGGAGGCAATGAAACAACTGAATAACTTGACCAACTATCAGAGAATAAAGAAAAATCCCCTAAACGATCTAGTCATAGATCTTAGCTTGAAACTAAGAAAATAGAAGGAAGATGGATGACTGACGGAACAAGAGATGAAATTCTTGCAAAATGAAACTCCGGTAATGCCTACCATGTACTTTCTGCCGAAGGTGCACAAGACTCTAGACAATCCGCCTGGGAGACCGATCATTTCCAGCTGTGATTCACTGTATCAGAATGTTTCAGTACTTGTGGACAGTGTATTAGCACCCATGGTCACCTCATTAACCTCGTATATAAAGGATACGGGAGACTTCCTACGAATATTGATGAACACCCAATGGCAGAGTAACTACATGCTAGTAACAATTGACGTGGTGTCATTATACACCTCAATCAATCATGACATTGGACTCAAGGCGATAAAATATTTTTTGAAACAAAAACCAATCGCCCAATTGAAATACTGTAACATGATTTGAGATATGATTGAGATGTGTCTTAGGAATAACATCTTCCTATTTAATAAGGAGATCTTCTCACTAAAGTGCGGGATGGCCATGGGAGTTTCCTTCTCTCCAAGCTATGCGAATCTAGTAATGGGGTGGTGGGAGAAGACCATAGCTTGGAGAGAAGAAAACGACAGCCATACAGTTAAGGCACCTCTTTGGCTGCGTTTCATTGACGATCTTTTCCTTTTGTGGGATGGCACAGAGGCGGAGTTTTTGATCTATTGACATCTTGAACAACAATGACGTTGGATTAAAATTCACCTTTAGTATAAGCTCAAAAGAAGTTGTTTTTTTAGACACCAAAGTATATGTGGAAGTAGATAAAATTGAAACAACTGTCCATCGTAAAAGTACAGCGACAAACAGTATCTTACATGGGAAAAGTTTCCATCACAACAGTGTCAAGAAAAATATTCCCTATGGTGAATTTATCAGAATGAAAAGGAACTGTTCCAAACAAAAGGAGATGAATTTGAAATTCAAAGACACGAAAACACGCTTCCTAAAAAGAGGATATAAACATAATGATATCAGACAAGGGGAAATGAAAGCCAGAGCAATAAAAAGATCTGATACCCTCATAAGGAAGAAGAGTCAAAAAGATGAGACTTCTACAAAGGAACCAATAAGAATGGTGATGACATTCAGTAAAGAAAGTCCAAAGATACTGAAATCTCTGAAACAATACTGGAGCATCCTAACCAAAGATCCCGACATCGGAAAACAACTGGGCCAATGGCCACAAATCTCTTATAGAAAAGCTCCATCCCTAACGGACAAATTGGTGAACAGCCACTTCGTAAACAGACGCCCAGATACATGGGTCCAAGAGCACCAGAAGGGTTTCAGTAAATGCAGCGTGTGTAAAGCGTGCAAAATTGGAAAAAATATTAAGAACATCATGGATCCGCAAGAAAAACTGTTCAAAATTGAAGAGAAGATCGCATGCAATACTACACATGTAGTATATTGCCTAGAGTGTGAGTGTGGCAAGAGATACATCGGCAGCACAACATGCCCCCTCAATAAAAGAATCTTAGAACACACCAGGGCAATACAAAACAAGGACCTAACCTATGCTACGTCGAAACACATGCTTACGCATCCTGGAAAAACTTGGGGAAACGTGAGGTATTTTGGGCTAGCTACGATTCCAATCAGTGAACGAGGAGGAAATCGAACATTAAAATTGAGAAGACTTGAATCAAGATTAATAATAAGATTCAAAACAAAGAACCCGTTGGGTCTGAACGGGGACGAAGAGCTATATGTACACCTTTGAGATGATAAAAACTAATAATCAACTTCCATTAACATCAAGAAAAACACAATGTCACAAGTGGGAACAACAAAAGAAAAAAACTTAAAAATCAGGGAACTCTATATCGAAAAGGAAAAAGGAAAAAAGAGCACTGAGCTTGAAATGAACAAATTCACTGAAATTTGGATAATTGCATATCTTCTAAAAATAAACATATAGGTCACTGAGACCATTACGAAAAGGAGAGACAATATCAAATAACAGTATAAAATGATAGAGTGGATAATAGAATCACCTGAAATGAATATAAACTTGATCCCAACATAGCATTGTGAATACATAAGTATAACAGGATAATTTAGAAAAAAATGAGAAGATAATAAGTAATAAAAACATTTTTTTTTCACATTTTGGGTGAATACACATGGAACTACATTTCCCACAATGCATCATAATGTGTAACTGTGGAAAAATGTATATAACATAGAAAGAGATAATGGACTATTGATAGATTGCACCGTGAACAAGCCCTGATGGGTGAAAGGCGTTGGTGAAGGGGACAATGGCACTGAAATAAATCGTTAATTTCAAGGTCCGTGGAGTGCGTGTGTTATTTCTGGCGAATTTGGTGAAGCATTTTTACGAGGTCTGGTCCGACCTCGAACAACGCACCGGCTGTGAAAGAGAGCGCATTTCTTCCAAAAGGACAATTTGGTGAATAATATATATATATATATATGAAAAAAACAAGGTTGCCCTCAGTAGAAAGGCCACACCCGGGGAGCTGGAACCTCCATCGTGAGGACAGCAGTAGAGCCAGCATTCACCTCCCAGCACTCGCCAAACATGTTTCGGAATCACTTCCTTGATCACTGGCAACAGGAGGACATACACCAGCAATGATTGGAACACGCCTCTTTATTGTAATAAATCCCACCCCAGTGGGCGTAGAGGTCTCGCTGAATAGGCGTGTGCAAAGTTGCACCCTGGTCTTTGTAGTCCCGCTCATTCAATCAAAGTGGGTGCTGCTGGATTCCTCCCATTAAAAACAATGTTAACCCCAGTGGGTTTGCTTGAGGGGTTAATGCATGGTGCTAATGCCAGTACCAATGTCACTCACAGTTGTGTACCCCCCAGTCCAGACGGGTCTCCAAGTGAAAAGACCCTGGATCCGCTTGTGTCCGCGGCGGGGCCTCTCTGCGACCAAGCCAGCCACTAAACAAGAAAAAACAAGGTTGCCCTCAGTAGAAAGGCCACACCCGGGGAGCTGGAACCTCCATCGTGAGGACAGCAGTAGAGCCAGCATTCAGCTCCCAGCACTCGCGAAACATGTTTCGGAATCACTTCCTTGATCACTGGCAACAGGAGAACATACGTGTGGCGGTACATGTTGGTTTACTTACTATCGAAACACGTAATTTTATATGCTCTTGCCCATAATTTTCACTTAAACTAAAAGATAAGGTTCATATTTAGCCTTTGTTAGTCATTGCTCGCCGTTTATTAGTATCCCTTTTGTAAAAAACGCCCTACCAGATTGTTTATTGTTTGCGCGTCTTGGAATTTCTATTAATCATAATAAGAATCTTTTCTTTAAACCAAGTTCCATCGGCTAAAATACCGTCTGATGGGCTTTGGGTTAAAAATTTAAAATGGGACATTTACTCATTAAATGCCCTTCATATCGGGGGAGGAGCCTAGCTCGGCTCCGTTCGCCCGCCTGTGTTTTCACATTTATCCTGTTGTTATCCTGCCCCGGGAAGCCCCTTTTGCTGTGTGCTGGTGCTACAACGCTCTGCAGGCACTTACCTCTTGCTCCGGTTGTCCTGGCTGCTGTGGTTCCGGCGTAGTGCCTCCCCGATTGTCTTGGGGAGTGGAGGGCGGACTGGCCTGGATCTTCTTCCCGGCTCCCGGGCCGGACAGAGCCTGCGGATCTCCCCTTTGGGGCGCTGTGGAGGTGGTCGGAAGGCCGTTGTTCGTGTGGGCCGGAGGTCCTTCCTGGCCGCATCCCGTTGGAGGGAGACCCATGTTGGAGGCGCTGCCTTCCGTTGTCGGAGCTCCTTGTGTGTCCGGCTTGCTCTCCCTTTGTTCTCCGGTCCGGCCATTTTGATTTTACCGCCCGGGCTCGGAGAACGGGACCGGCGGCGTTGGGCGGCCGGCGCACCCCTTTCTTCTGGTGGCCCTCCTTCCTGCCTGGGGTGCTCTGTTGCCGGTCGGCGGGACTTCACTTGCCTTGCTGCCGCCCCGGCGGAGTTTGTCGACCGAGCGGCCTTGTTGGACTCTCAAAATGGCGACCGGCCCCGGGTGTCCTGGCCGGGCCTGGGCGAGCGCTGGGGGCCCGCCGCATGACCCGGGTGCCGGACACTGTAAAGGTTTTTCTACACTTAATGAGATCCTGGACGCCTTGCTCTCCTGGCGACTCTGTACAACCGCGCCTGTTATGGCTTCGGAGGTGCTTCCTCACGACGGGCCTCTGGGGCCCCCACGGCTGACTGCGACTTCGCCGCCGCGGGGTGCGGCTGGAATTATCCTGGCGGGATTGGCTCCGGTCACGACCGCGTCTGCGGATGTGTGGGACTTCATGGCGCCTCCTCCTCCTGCGCTCTCTCCTTTTTCTCGGGCCCGGGAGCTGGATTTTGTTTGGCCGGACCTTCATGACTCTCCCGCTTCCTTTCGGCCGCCGCTGCCCGGCGATGTCTCCTGTTCTGGCCCAGATGGGTCGGTTTCTCTGGACATATCCTTGGACTTGTGCCTGCATCGTTTGCTCCACTTAGTGACTTTCCTGGATCTTCCGTGTCTCATTTCCCGTTCCTTTTCTGGACTGCCGTCGGATCTTCCTGCTGTCTGTCTCCTGTTCTTCGTGGCCTGGTCCTCGCTGGATCGGGCAGTTTCCACTTTGGACAAACAAGGACAGGGCTGATGTATGCTGGAGTCTGTGTGCGGTAGTCTTGCACTGATTTGGAGGGTCAACATGTCCCGGTATGGTTATGTATGACTGGCTAGTGCTCCTGGACTTTACCCGATGTTTTTTGGCTTCCCGGGTACCTGGTTCTTCATTCAGGCGGGTGATGGGGTACGTTTACTTCTGTCTCCCGGCCCTCCCCCGTATATGTGTGTGTGTGTGTCTCCCATCCCCTGTTCCCTTCCCTCCCTTCCCATTTTTGTCTTTGATTCCGACTTCACTTTGCTCCGCTATATTTCGGGTTCTATTTAGGGCGACAGGCACGCTGCCGGGGGGTAGGCCGTAGCCTTCTGCAGGGGTGCAGGGTGGGCTTTCGGGGTGGGTTGGGGGGGTCTGTCTGCATTGGGGGGTCTTTTTCCTCCCTTATGTTCCCTTTTTTGTTCTATGGCTCTTGTGTGTTCACTTTTTCGGGACTCCGTTTCCTCCTGTGTCCCCCTGGGGAGTTTCTGTGACTTTTGTAATCCGGTGGGTGTCTGATTGTGGCTCGCTGGGTTGTTCGGTATCGATTTTTGATACGTTGCTGGCCGGATTCTATTATCCTGTTTTATCTCCTGGGGGTGCATGGTTTGGTGGGAGTCCCTTCTTTTATCCCTTTTTCTTTCTCCCCTTTTTCCTCCTTTATGAGGGTCTTTTTATTTCTGTCGGGGTGCGTTTCGTATTGTTTTTACACTGCGGGCCCTTTGATCATGCCTCCTCACTTTGGGTGGGGGCGGTGATGGATGGGCGCGGTTTGATTATTGCCATTCTCGTTTCCTTATATTCCGATTTTGTTTCTATTTTGGATAGCGATGTTTGTATGGCTTCTTTTTCATTCTGTGTTCCTAAGATGGCGGCTTGCCGCGGCCCCTCCTCCCTGGTTGTTTCCTACACGGCCCGTTGTTCTTCTGTACCCCGCCCCGCATTAGAAAATTAACCTTTTATTATCCTGTTCTTTCTGATTGCTCGATGTCTTTTATTGTTTTACCTATGCTCCTGATCGTATCCTGTAAAGAACTTATTTTCGGTTATTATGTTTTCTACCATGTGGTGGCCAGCCCTGGTGGGTTGTAGGCCCGTATTTGTGAGCTTCATTGTACAATAAAGGTTTTAAAAAAAAAAAAAAAATGCCCTTCATATCTAATATGATCGTCCTTTTGTATTTACAGTCATTATCGCATGGTATTAAGACAAATACGACTGGAACCTTAAGGTGTATTTTTATTGAAAGTACCTCTTTGAGAGATACATATACTTCCTTTCTCTCTCAGGTAAAAATCCAAATATTATTTTGATCATCAAGTTGCCCTTCAAAACATTAAAGATTTATTCATCCATATATTCTTTTTTCTTAGATTTATCGTTTTTACGACATCCTATGTTTCCGATAAGCCCTGAATATACAGATCTTGAATATATGGACATTTTAGAATTTTAAGGTAAATGTTTGCCCATTTTTGGGTTTCATCTTTGGTATATTCAGCATGGTTAGTTTCATGTCCCTAATTTCTAATAATTAATTGACAAGGAATACTACTATTGTGTTTTTCAGTCATATGACACACAGAGAAGTGATCCTTTTCAAACATTTGTGATTTCTAATCGACGTCTATCAAAGCAATATTACATCCTTCTAACAGGTATTATGAGCAGCATCTCCAGAACACCTATATATAAAATTTCCTTTAATACAACTAGGTCTGAATGCCACATCTGTAGGCATCTTGAAGATACAGAATTATTTTTACCTAGTTTGAGATTCACAGTTTAAAGACGTCACTTCATCTTCCTTTGCATTTATATGGCATTGTTGTGTTTAAATGTTTCATTAAAAGGTTGTTTGCATCAAACCGTTGGATTGCCATATTTTAATGCACATGTTGTCTTCATATATATGCTTTCTCAGGTATTTGTTTGACCATCTCTTCATGTGAAACTACCAAACTGAAGGTTATATATCTTGTAAGTTTATATTAATTTATACATATATCAATGTGCTAGAAGTTGTCTCCCTAATTAAGTAAATAGCTACCCAAACGCAATGGATAGCCTTTGCACCTTGAATTTTGAGTACTTTACAATCTTCTGTTCGAAATATGTGTATCGTATCACAAGTTAGACACAAAGTAAAAATGTGAGACCCTCTAATGTTAGGTTGGCGGCAAATTGTTATATAGTTTGTAATGTAATTATGTAATATAGTATGTATGGTTGTATATTATCCGTCGATCTATCAGTAGTAATTGTAGATGTAAGCCACTTGAAAAATAAAATGTACCTATTGTTTGTTATGTTTATTTACAGATGGTTATTTGTGACTCCTGAAGAAGGCGTTTTCGCCGAAACGCGTGTCGAGTAATTCTTCTTCATTTGTTTCTAGGCACCCTGTAGTAATCAACTGTGGTGTCTTTTTAATTATTCTGTAATAGTGTATTGTTTATTACTGTGTACTTCATATATGAATTTTATTATGTATATTAAAAATATGTTTGCCTTTTACGCATGATTATGTACTTTTTGCACGCCTGTTCCTAGTTATAAGTGGGTACCATTACTTGTTGTCTATCTGTGGTAAATAAATAAATAATACCTCTATTTTTGACTGGATATAACAATAACAGATAGCTCAATAAATAAGAGTCAAGATTCGAGGTAGTAGGAGTTTGCAGGTTTTAATACAGCATAAAGGACAGGAACAGGACAACCTGCACGGGCAAGATCTGGGATGGCTAGCCAACAGGGGGGCCCCGACAGCTGTCGGGCAGGAGCTGGAATGAGCGCGCTGGCTTTTAATAACAATACACAAGTATATATACTAAAACAATTGCATTACAGTACATACAGTAGGTGTGACAGTGGGTGGAGTTAGCAACAGTCGCGAAAGATAAGGATGAAAGTGGGTGTAACAGGAGGCGTATACATAGACATGTGATGTAGACGTAACAGAATATGTCATAAATGGGGCGGAAACATGGAGGGGGCTACCTAAGGAGCCGGGACCTCTAACCTAGTGGTGCGCGCAAGCTGGCAATGACGTGTTACTAGGGAGAAGCTGGGGGCTATGACTTCTGCGCTAGAAGGAGAGACTGAAGTCTGGAGAGTCAGAGCGACATGTACCTAAACACTATCTAGTATCTGATGTTTAGAGAACATGTTGATAGAATCCAAAAGTTATCAGGGCAAAGGCTAACAGACACTAAGACTGGTGCATGCATTATTCTACATGTAGTGTGTGTTGGAATATTAAATGACCATTAATACAGTATTTCTCTTACATGGAGACGTAAAGGCTAGACCATGACGGAAACTATTGATGCGATTCAGTAACTTGGGAATGCAGAGAAGGAGGGCTGGACTGATAACTGGAATCATAACATACTCTTGGCAGACTGGCAGGCAGAGCCAGGCCGAGCCGGGCACTGTGAGGCAGGAAGTAAGTGAAGGGTCAGGAATACAGGTGGGGGCTGTATCGCTCCTCAGCGAGGGCTCAGGAGACAGGAGCCGAATCTGGTGTCCGGGCCCTTTTGAGGCCTAGAAACGGGGATTTTACAATAAAATAACGTGCACACTGAGAAACGTGGCAACGTAACTTTACATAGGCCTAATACTCGTAGCTTTCACGAGAACTGGAAACTGGCATACTAGAGATGGACACAACTGTAATTGCGTCTTTAATCAAACATGGGGAATACATATGCATATTAATCATGCACACATAGCATAGGATGGGGAACACGTAGGGACACAGAACATGGCAAAATTTACTTTTCCACATATCGCTAAGACTGCCTAGGATTTTTTGCACACACTCAACAGGAGAACATACACCAGCAATGATTGGAACATGCCTCTTTATTGTAATAAATCCCGCTCCAGTGGGCATAGAGGTCTCGCTGAATAGGCGTGTGCAAAGTTGCACCCTGGTCTTTGTAGTCCCGCTCATTCAATCCAAGTGGGTGCTGCTGGATTCCTCCCATTAAAAACAAAGTTAACCCCAGTGGGTTTGCTCGAGGGGTTAATGCATGGTGCTAATTCCAGTACCAATGTCACTCACAGTTGTGTACCCCCCAGTCCAGATGGGTCTCCAAGTGAAAAGACCCTGGATCCGCTTGTGTCTGCGGCGGAGCCTCTCTGCGACCGAGCCAGCCGCTAAACAAGAAAAAACAAGGTTGCCCTCAGTAGAAAGGTCGCAGAGAGGCCCCGTCACTGGGGCGAGATTTATTACAATAAAGAGGCATGTTCCAATCATTGCTGGTGTATGTCCTCCTGTTGCCAGTGATCAAGGAAGTGATTCCGAAACATGTTTGGCGAGTGCTGGGAGGTGAATGCTGTCTCTACTGCTGTCCTCACGATGGAGGTTCCAGCTCCCCGGGTGTGGCCTTTCTACTGAGAGCAACCTTGTTTTTTCTTGTTTATATATATATATATATATATCACGTACAATCCTTCCAAAAATAGAATCAGAGGCCACAAGGGGATTTAGGAGTAGACATGCGTTTATTTCAGATGTCCCAGTGGCGGCGAATGCATTTCGGCGATAGCCTTCTTCAGCGCCCTTCACTGTGATGAACCTCTCCCAAATAGACTCCTCCTGTGTAAAATACCTGCAGGCATGTAAGTTCCCTCCCCCTAATGCAGTCAGCACACCAATGGCAGTCCGTGTGGAATATACTGGACTACATGTCCCAGCAAGCACAGTCTTGGCGTTGTAAGGTAGGTGGCGTGGGGGGGTTGGACAAAACAGTAGGTCAGTGCCCTTTGCAGGAGGGTCGGGTGGTTGTAGATCAACAAACCTCACGGTGTCTGCCCTGGGTCCCCTATATATCCGCTGCAGCCAGTCCTCCCAGGTTAGATGAAGAGCAGGGGCAGTCAAATGTGAGACTACACGCCCGCTCGAGATGAAATATCTCAGTCTGCTCCCCTCCGGTCTGACATTTGTGTATATATATATTGAATGGTGATCACTGTGATCCATAGCAGATGTACCAAATGACAATGTGCCAGGGTTAACCTGTGGACATTGTTACAGTGAATTATATTCACATGAAAAAAGCACTGGGTTGACCACTACAGCCAGGATGATACATGCGTTTCGGCACGGTCGCCTTCATCAGTGTCAACAATACATTAATTTCAGTCCTCATTAAATAAAGTTAATGCATTTCAAAAAACGGAAGTCAGTGACAGTGAAAGTGAAGGGGTTGAAAGTCAGGTTTGTGGACGGGATACTGTGGTGGCCATATTGTAACATATACTATTTACTATTTAGGCTTATCTTACACCAAATACATAGTGTATACCTTGAACATGCTTCGTAGCGTTTGGTGTTACGATATGTACAACCTTTTGATTTACATATATATATATATATATATATATTACCTACTGGCGGTCGCCAGTAGGTATATATAGTTAGGATTTTTTCTCTATGGGTTTTTTGAAAATTCTATGTCTAATAACTTTGGCGTTTGTGGACGGAATCGGCTGAAATTTTCAGGAAAATGGCACATTTTGTTTCTGAGCAGCCCTTGAAAATTTGGGGGGGGTTCGTCCAGTGGGGGCCGAGAAAAAAGGGGGGTCCCAAAACGTGTTTTTAACATTGAGTTTTCCATAGGGCGGTTGGCCTCACTTTTAGCCCGAACGGCTGAATGGATTTGCACGAAACTTGGCAAAATTGTAGGGACTGGTAGCCCGATGTGCCTTTTGTAGGTCTCAATATATGTGCTCCAGTGGATTTTGAGAAATTAACGTTTAAAAAAAGATATATATCTGTAACAGCGGACCGGTTAGCGCTCTGGTTCGCGGACTTTTCGCGCAACGGAGCTTTGTGAAGCGAAGCTGATTGGTTCTCCGGCGTCTGTCAACATTCCAAACAGTCCGTAGCGGCCGCCATCTTGTCTCTCGGTAGGATCGAGAGACAAGAGGAGGTCAAAACAAAGGGGGAAATAACTATAAGGGGGCATAGTAGATCCTCGCTGACCCCCTAGGTTTGATGTGGAGGTTTTAAAAGGGCCCCGCGGGGCAAAAAAAAAACAAAATAATAATAATCGAACGGCTGAATGGATTTGCACGAAACTTGGCAAAATATTAGGGACTGGTAGCCCGATGTGCCTTTGCTAGGTCTCAATATATGTGCTCCAGTGGATTTTGAGAAATTAACGTTGAAAAAAAGATATATATCTGTAACAGCGCTCCGCTTCGCGTACTTTTCGCGTTACGGAGCTTTGCGAAGCTGATTGGTTCTCCGGCGTCTGTCAACATTCCAAACAGTCCGTAGCGGCCGCCATCTTGTCCCTCGGTAGGATTGAGAGACAAGAGGAGGCCAAAGCGAAGGGGGAAATGACCATAAGGGGGCATAGTAGATCATTCCTGACCTCTTAGGTTTGATGTACCATTTTGCCAAGTTTGGTGTAATTCCGTTCAGCCATTCAGGCTGTAGACGTATGTAAATGTCCTATGGAAAATTGCATGGGGAAAACACATTTGAAAGTGTTGAAATTTAGAACCAATTAAAATGTTACTTTGGTTTTGTATTTGTGTGTGATGAAAGTTAATTGGTTATGTATATATGTCAAATGAGAGGAAACCACAGCCATTTTGTGATACTACTGTCTGAGGTACATTTGTGAGGAATTTTTGGTGGTGAATTTCTGGTGTTTGATTTACACAGTACTAACACTTCTGCTACTTTTAAAAAGGTGAGTTGTTAATTTGTAAGGGGAACTATGTTGTACACTTGAAGATAATTTGAAAAATGTTTTCTGTTATTTATTTGCAGTCCTTCTGTTATACTAAATACTTGATGAAGTTAGTTTTATATTATGTATTACTAAAAACGATAAATGAAAGTGATTATTTTTTTCTGCAATTTACAGCAAGCAATTTCAAAATAAAATGGCTCACAATGAAGAGACCGTGGCAATTTCTTTTGAATTGTCCACTACATTGATTGAAATTGAGAGCACCAATAATGAAATATTGTCACAAGGAGGACATGACTTGTATGATTCCATTAGATTGATTGAAATGGACAGCAC
Source organism: Lissotriton helveticus (assembly GCF_964261635.1). NCBI lineage: Eukaryota > Metazoa > Chordata > Amphibia > Caudata > Salamandridae > Lissotriton > Lissotriton helveticus. Next base: position 1,069,291,274 of record NC_136067.1, on the reverse strand, counting down.
CAAGAATGAAATATTGTCACAAGGAGATGACTTGAATGATTCCACTACATTGATTGAAATTGAGAGCACCAATAATGAAATATTGTCACAAGGAGGAGATGGCTTGTATGATTCCATTAGATTGATTGAAATGGACAGCACCAATAATGAAATATTGTCACAAGGAGGAGATGACTTGAATGATTCCACTACATTGATTGAAATTGAGAGCACCAATAATGAAATATTGTCACGAGGAGATGACTTGAATGATTCCACTACATTGATTGAAATGGACAGCACCAATAATGAAATATTGTCAGAAGGAGGAGATGACTTGAATGATTTTTTTGATCAATCTCTTGATGGCGAATTTATCGAGTGTTTGGAGACCATAGAGTTACAAGAATCATCATTGCAGACTTTTAATGAGGAGATTCCAGATGAGATGATTGAAGAGGAAATTACTGATGAGGACATGTTACTAGTTGTTTCAAATTTAGAAAATTCTGAAGAATAAATTTATATTTAGAAATCAAAAATTGTTTGAGACATTATTTATTTTTATTTTTAATTTATGAGGTTGTAGCGAAGTGATTGTAGTATAAAATGAGACTTATAGTATAGAGTGCAACATTTTTATGTTACATGGTAAGTTTACTCATATTTACTTCCCTTCTGCCACTATATTATCTCCAATGTGTATTTGACATGTCTTCTTCATCTCCGGCCTCCTTTCTCTCACTGTGTGTCTCCGATGCATCTTATCGCTGGTATTTTGTGTAATTACAGAAGAGAGTAAAATAAAATAGTTCGGAACGTGAAAAGGGGGCAAAGTAGAGTACTCCTCACCCCCTAGGCCTTTTTAGGCGGTCCCAAAAGGATCAGTTTCTGCTTTCCTGAGAGATTATGGTATGAGTTCCATATACCACAATAACTTGCATTACAACATGCAAGATATCTATCTCCTATTACCAACTTTTGGAGATATTCGCGCTAAGCGCGAATATCTCCAAAGTGTAACACCTGCCCTGAGCAGTTCTTAGCCATGTTATCCAATGGGAGGTGGATAACATGGCTAAGAGTATTAGCTCGGTAATGCATGAATATCGCTGACTTTTTAGCGATATTCATGCATTGCGGCCGTTTATTATCGCATTTGCGATAAACCTTGATAATAGTAAGGTTTATCTTCGATAATTTCTGACGATGCTTAGTGGTAAAAAATTGGTTGGTAAGCATCGTTAGCGATAAATATCGCTTAACTTTGGTAATATGCCCCAACGTCTGTTAACGTTCGATTCGAAGGAAATGAGGAAGTGTTGAAAAACATTGTCTGCGCCATCTTGCCTTTTTTGAAATGCCACACTTTTGTCGTGCACGGCAGCCATTTTAGATGTCTTGACCAGACCCACTCTCTGCACGCTGTCGATTCGTAGCATGGCTCCTCACCCTCGTAAGCATCTCCCCCAGGCACTGGTCACCACCGCTCTCTGTCTTATGCATGGGCAATAAACCTCCCCCCATCTGCGCTGCTCTTCCCTGAGAATCACACTCTGTGCCCGCCCGACACCTCCCTTTCGCCCTATTCACTACCGCACCCTCTGACACTCCTCTTCCTCTGTGTCCGAATGTCCAGGCCGGTCCTAGGCTATCAGCTAGCCCTGCAGATGTAGTTTATGGCCCCAGCTGTAAAGAATCACCCCTCTTCAAAGGAGTTATAGTAGATCAAGGCCCACACCCGATGTGATCCGTCACAGCACACGCGTTCCTACTATCTGAAAACCATCCTGTATTGTGATTGGGGAGGGGACCGAGCCTGAAGCGGAAGATTCCAGGAATGACTCTTTGTACATCAAAGTTTTTACAATTATGTGTCACATTAAAAATATATAGCACTCCAACAAAGTAGTAGGAATATAAAACTTTAATAACATATAAATATATACAACAAAACAAAAACAGTAAAAACATTTAAACAACGAAGAGACCGTGGCAATTTCTTTTTAATTATCCAATAGATTTATTGAAATTGACAGCACCAATAATGAAATATTCTTGTCAGTAGCGGTCTGTTGTGCGAATAGTTCCAAGGCAGCAGAACGCGCTGAAATCTAGATGGCACGAAAGTGATGTCTAGTAAGTTGCCGCCCAGCAAAAAACGGCGTGGGGCGCCGCGGGGGTGAGTGAGTCCAGTAGGCACCACAGCTATTCTTACCGGCATTGCAGAATTACTGCTGGGGACAATGCCTGTGCTGTAGCAGGGTCACAGCAGAAACAAAAAGGATTCTGTTGAAGATGTTGTTGGTTTTCAATTTGAAAACAGTTCTGGTGTCAACTGCTATGCTAATGTAGTGGTTAATGTTTTGTTTTCTCTAGAAAATGTAAAAGAGGGGGAGGCAGTCCAAAGTTCCGTTAAAAGGGCAAAGGAAAGGATCGGTGGTTTGAACTATCAGTCAAAAAGGGGAGGGGGTGCAATAATTTTTCCTACCGGGTCACACTGTGCTTTCACCGGAAGTAAGGTCTGCAGGATTGTAGTAATTCAAAGTGAGGCTGGCGCCAGCATGGGAGCGCCGACGTCCCGCGGATACAGTTTCGTCACTCCACGGGCGATCATGGCAGTCATTCCCCATCGGGGGTCGGAGACTCCCGCGGCTCCTCTAGAATCTTCAAGGTCGTGGAGGACTACGGTGGTGGAGTCAACCAGTGACCGGGCCATTTCTTTATGTTGGGCCCGCTCTTGCCAGGTCGACCGCCATTTTGAGAGTTCGGCAGCTACCGGCGATCGCGGGGTCACATGAGCGGACGGGCTCCACCCTGCCGGGCGAGACGTTGCAGCATGGCCACAGTGGAAGAACCGTTATCTAGGTCGTTCCGAAACTGTGCAGCACTGTAGTTGTTAGGATGCCACCGCCTGGAGCGCTGAGGGTGCAGCTGGGAAGCCTCCACCTGGGGAGGCGGGAGAGGCCTGTTCGCACCGTCTCTCCCTCCCAGTGCACCCCACGGCGTCTCGCTTGAGATTTGTTATGGCCGGACCAGGCGATGAGGACGAGGGGGGGGTCGGAGGCATGTGCAAGACATCCCCCTCCAGTGTTGTCGCAGCCATTATAAAAGAAAGAAGTGTCCCGTCCGTCTTCGGGCCGGGCTTCCGGTGGATGTCGGCCGGACGCCCCTGGCTCTGGCCCCATGAACGGGTTTCTTGGTTTATCGGCTGCAGCCGGATCCCGTCGGCCTCGGCCCCCCGACCGTTGGTGGTCGGACCGGAAGAGCATGTGGCGGGACTACCTGCAACTCTCAAGGGCCACCGCGGCCGGACTGGGAGAGAGAGGGGAGGGTCGAGGAGACATTCCCCCCCCCTGCAACTGTTCAGCGTTGTAAAGGCAATCCCCTGGCCGGGTCCCGCTGGTCTCGGCCTCTCCTCCGGCTACACCCTACGTTAGGATCTCCTGGCCGAGGCGTGGCAGCAGGACCTGCCTTATATGGGCTGCTCCCGGCTGGGCGTAGCCGGAACCCTGCCCCACCTTGGAAGTTTCCAGAGTGGGGGTGGATGTTCTACTGACTTGCATTTTCCCTAGTCTATCGATTTTTTTGGCGTGGCAGGCGGTGGGACAGCGAGGGGTGATTTGGTTTCTCTTACTGTTTTTCTGGTCTCTCACCACTGGCATATTTTAACGTTTTCTTGTTTCTAGGACATTAATAGGTTTTATCATTACGTTATGTTATCGTTTCTTTGTTCGTTGTTTAATAAAAGTTCATGTTCATCAGTGGCCTACTGATTTTCGTTTTCCTATTTTTTTCTTTCCAGGTTGTTTCATGGTAAAGTTTCTGTTAACAGGATACAGTGATCACTTCGTTATTATTGCATATGTCCTTTTCACTAGGGGTGCTCTCTGGTCGGGCCAGATGACGTATCTCTAGTAAATGGTCCGGGTGAAAAAGGTGCATCAATCAGTGGGGAGTAGATAGGCATGACAGATTACAACGGGGGAGAACGGTCCGCATTACGTACCCTTTCACTACTTGCAAAGATTTTCCTACGTTTATTTGCAAACAGGGAATACCTCCAAAAAGAACTAATTCCCAAACAGTCAATGTTCGGACAATCAATCAATCAATGAGGAATGAAATAGGTACGACGTGTTAAAGGCTTGCGTTACCTACCCTTCACTATCTGCAAAGGGAGATAGAATATTCCTATTCTTCCTCGTTTGCAGGTAGAGAAGATCGTTAAGAGAATTAACTTCGAACAATTCAATGCTCGATTGAAACAATCAACAAGGGGTACTGTGAACACAAATGAACGCCGCTTATATACATACGCATTGCTATTTTCAACAGGTTGTTCCTAATGTTTCTATTTTAGCGAGGTCAAAAGAGATCCCATTAGTGGCCTACTGATTTTGCTCGATTCCTTTTGTTTTTTTACACGATTTTTCGCTATCTGCAAAGACTAAACAGAGTATTGCGACTCTGTGCTTGTTTGTAAATAGAGAATGAACCAAAGAGAACAATCAATCAAATGGAGAGAGAAGCAGGCACGACGGATTACAAAGGGGGAAAGGGCTGCGTTAACTACCCTTCACTATCTGCAAAGAGAGAGTACTCCTAATAGAAATGAGGGGTGGGGGGCAGCAATCAAAGCAGATCAGTGTGCATAAACACGAAAAAAAAAATTCTTACCACGTACTTGACATTCGACAGCTTATGATATTTGCTATTAAAAAACCATTGAAATTCACTGAAAAAACCATAGGTTATAGACCATATATAGTTAGGAATTAGCATTTACAAAACCTTGAAAATTCACTGAAAAAACCATAGGTTATAGACCATATATAGTTAGGAATTAGCATTTAAAAAACCTTATTTTACTCACACAAAACCATTGAAATTCCATATATAGTTAGTTGCACTAACTATATATTGCGCACCCGCAATCCACTGCTGATGATGTCACATATTACATCATTCATGACATGGTCAGTGACATCACTGATGACATCACTGATGACAACATCCAGTGACTATGTTTCTGTAAAGTTAAAATATGTCTTACATATTGAAGAATGAGTGGATGTATAAGTGTCTGGACGAAGGATTTAGTAGGTGCATGACTGAATGTATGAGTGAGTGATTAAATGTGTCTCACTGAGTGCATGGGTTAGTGACTAAACTGTCTTAATTTGTGCATCATTATGTCTGTTGTTCTGTAAACTGCTGCATGTGTTGATCAGTAGCTATATGAGTAACTATATGGGTTATTGATTGATTGCCCAAGTATTTGCATGGGAGACTGAGTGTGTGTGTGGCTGGATGGGAGGTGTGTGACTCTGTACAGATCAATGTGTACTTGTATCAATGATTGTATAAGAGAGTAAGTATGTGTTAGTATATGGTTGAAAACGTAAGGTGCTCTAAGTTTAACTGTATAGAGTAGAAAATGGAAGTGTGATTGATTCTTTACAGGACTGACTAGGTGTGTGAGTAACTCCATGGATGAGTGGCAGAGTGTGAGTGTCTGTATAGGTGTATGAGTGCATATGATTGTGTTGTAAACATGAGTGATTGTATGTATGAATGATTGTATGGGTGAATGAGTGAATGTGTGTGTAGACGTAGGAATCAGTGAGTACGTATGTAGTAACTAGTATTGGTGTGTCAATGGTTTCAAAAATTATACTCTGTTTTTAACACTGGGTGAAACAGAGGTTATATTAAAATGTGAGGAGATGCATTGTATTGTCACATGAATGATATCATCAGTGATGTGATCATTGATGTCAAGTGAGATGTCATCAGTGATGTCATTTGAGATGTCATCAGTGATGTCATCAGTGATGTCACTGACCATGTCATGAATGATGTAATATGTGACATCATCAGCAGTGGATTGCGGGTGCGCAATATATAGTTAGTGCAACTAACTATATATGGAATTTCAATGGTTTTGTGTGAGTAAAATAAGGTTTTTTAAATGCTAATTCCTAACTATATATGGTCTATAACCTATGGTTTTTTCAGTGAATATATATATATATACACATGAGAAACACACTATTTTTTTACCTCCCTTTTTCTCAGCCCTCACTTGACAGATCCCACCGAAACTTTACAAGCAGAACAACCTTCACTGAGCAACTTTTTTCAGAAAAGTTTGTGAAGATTTGTAAAATGGTGCTAAAGATATAGGCAAGTCAAAAAACGCTTTTACTATGGAAACATGGTCCTAACTATAACTACCTACTTGCAGCCACCAATAGGTAGATATGTATGTGTATATACACCTTTAATGTAGCCGGGAGAGTCTCATCCAAGGCTCGATGGAGGGCCGAGAAAAATTGTCCATAATTAGCTGCAGCGGAGGTAAGCCACTAGAGGGCGTTAATTGGCAAACTGAGAACTCAAATCCCAGTGTGCATTTAAAAATGAACTGCCACCAAAGGAGGAGCACTGAAGCCCCCTATTACGGAAACACACAGGGGAGATGCGGTAGCCACAAATCCCCTCCGCTGACATGGCCTCTGAGGAGATGCAAACAGCGGCATCGAAACGCGTCAGGCCATGGACTTCAAAGGGATGTTAAACTGCCTGCTTGGTTTAAATAGAGTTGTTACTCACCTGCAGTGCTGTGTGGCCTCAAGCCTCTGGGCGTTTTTGTTTATATATATATATATACATATCCTCCAGTTGTTAGCGAAGAGGGAGCTACAATTTCCTGTACATCCACTTCAGTGGATAGTCCTGTAGTGGAAGCCTCATGTAGATTCATCACTACATATAGCAAACAGTCACAAGCAATTAGAAAAATCTTGAATACCCAGGGGCCCATAGCTTTGACTGACGGTGTGTTAAAAGAAGTCTTGCCCGTCAAACCAGATATCACTTACCGCAAAGCTTACTCTATGAGGTCTGATTTAGTCATCAATAGTCCGGAGGTAATCAATAAAGACTACTGGGTATCTTCTAGATATGGCTTTTTTAAATGCAGTAGCTGTAGAGCCTGTAAATTTGGTGCCAATACTAAAACATATCGCTGTGCCTTCAATGATAATGAGATCAAAATTAAGGGCAATTTTAACTGCAAAACGGAGTTTGCAGTTTATGTTTTCTCTTGCATATGCGGATTGCATAGGGAGCACCAAATTGCCAGTTCAGGCTCGCATTCTCCAACACCTGATAGCCACTGTCAATTCAGACCAATCATATCCAGTGGCAAGACATGTCAAGACAGAACATGGGGGCAATCTTAATGTCTTGTCCTATTTTGTAATTGACAGTGTGCCAGCTAATAGAAGGGGCGGTGATAGAGATAAGTCCCTCAGGCGGTTGGAGACAAAATACATTTTAGAGTTAGATACCAAGAGTCCAAAAGGTCTTAACATCTGTGAAGACCTGCATCACTATCTTTGATTATAATACCTCAGACATTTGTTTATCAGACTATATATGCTTTGCGATGATTTGATTAATGTATATATATGAAATCTTGTACAATACGTTAAGAATTGGTCATTGATATTAAGATCGTAAGTTGTTGGTGTTTGGTGAATACGGATTTTAGCATGAATTTAATATGAATTTATGTTTTTATTCTGATTTTACGTAAGCGCCCGATTTTTATAACGATATGACCTGTAATGTAGTTATATTTTCTATATACATCCTTTCAAAGACACTTTTTGATACCAGGTAATAAGTATGCATTAGTCACTTTATCCATATGTACAGGGTTACAAATTGTATATAATCTTTGTAAAGTATTTTGGTCCTTAAATTCTGCTTGTTCTTTCCCGTATTAGATTCCCCGGCTGGGGAATTTATTGTATTTTGCACATAGAAGTTTTACACTTTACACTTGGCACTTTACAGGCACTGCAGCACTTTATCTCTGATTTTAACCTGTGATCATTCATATATGTTCAGTTTAAACTACAGTTGACAGGGACTATTGTCTTTCATTGTAGGCATGTTTTTGGTGACCGTTGTGTTTATTGCGATTTATTATTATAACATGTGCAGGAATAGGCTTTTATGCTGGTTGCTATGTCATTATAGTTTGATAAATTTCACTCTATATATTTCTTTTATTGTTTATAGTACATTAGATAATTCGATGTACTTTAACGTATTTGTACTGTTATAATCCATGTTAATATAACATTATTCGCATATACAATGGTCATAACATGCGGGTCTTTGATAATAATTACCATTTGGCATTTGTAAAATAGTATTTGAACAGATAAAATCAATTATAAACACTTTGCCATATATGTCAAATCACCATGCTATATGATAGTCTGTCAACCATTTCTATTGATTTATACATTGTGGTCACATGGTACAGAGTAAAGTGCTGTGATTGGTGGTTTGCCATTTTTTAAATAAGTTTAGTGTGTAATGGCAAACACTTTTTTATTCCGGTGAACAAGGCGACAGGGTCGCCGAAACGCGTCCGGTCCATGGCACTTCCGCTGCACATGAAATAATGACAATAAAATAGAAGACACTGCAATCGCTACCTGAGTCTGTGTCCGTTTTTCTCTGTGAGGGTGCTGCAGTCTTTGGAGCGTTTTTACATATATATATATATATATATATATATATATATATATATATATATATATATATATATATATATATATATATATATATATATATATATATATATATATATACTGAAAAAACCATAGGTTATAGACCATATATAGTTAGGAATTAGCAATTACAAAACCTTGAAAATTCACTGAAAAAAACATAGGTTATAGACCATATATAGTTAGGAATTAGCATTTACAAAACCTTATTTTACTCACACAAAACCATTGAAATTCGCATATATAGTTAGTTGCACTAACTATATATCGTGCACCCGCAATCCACTGCTGATCATGTCACATATTACATCATTCATGACATGGTCAGTGACTTCACTGATGACATCACTGATGACATCTCAAATTACATCACTGATGACATCACTGATGACATCTCAAATGACATCACTGATGACATCTCAAATGACATCAATGATGACATCACTGATGACATCACTGATGACATCACTGATGACATCTCAAATGACATCACTGGTGACATCACTGATGACATCTCAAATGACATCACTGATGACATCTCATTTGACATTACTGATCACATCACTGATGACATCATTCATGTGATAATACGATGAACCTCTTCAGACTCTAATATAACCTTAGATACACACAGTGTAAACAGACACTCACAGACTGTCACTCATCCATGGAGTTACTCACACACCTAGTCAGTCATGCAAAGAATCAAATACACCTCCATTTCCTCAACTATACAGTTATACACACCTTACTTATTCAAACATATACTAACACATATTTACTCTCTTATACAAACCCTGATACAAGTTCACAATGATCCATACAGCCACTCACACATTCACTGGCTCTTATGCACAGTTATTGATATATGTCAACTCTCACATGTACTGTGTTTTACATATGTACTTACTTTGACATGTAGCACTGAGATATACATTCACTCACCAATACACTCATGCACACAGTCAACCGCCCATACAGCTGTTTCCAGATGCACTTTTGAACCCATACATCTAGTGAATCAACTGCTCACACATCTATGCACAGAGTCATACACCTCCCAGCCACCCACACACACACTCAGTCTCCCATACAAATACTTGGGCAACCAATCAATAACCCATATAGTTACTCATATAGCTACTGATCAACACATGCAGCAGTTTACAGAACAACAGACATAATGATGCACAAATTAAGACAGTTTAGTCACTAACCCATGCACTCAGTGAGACACATTTAATCACTCACTCATACAGTCAGTCATGCACCTACTAAATCCTTCATCCAGACACTTATACATCCACTCATTCTTCAATATGTAAGACATATTTTAACTTTACAGAAACATACAGTCACTGGATGTTGTCATCAGTGATGTCATCAGTGATGTCATTTGAGATGTCATCAGTGATGTCATCAGTGATGTCACTGACCATGTCATTAATGATGTAATATGTGACATGATCAGCAGTGGATTGCGGGTGCGCAATATATAGTTAGTGCAACTAACTATATATGCGAATTTCAATGGTTTTGTGTGAGTAAAATAAAGTTTTGTAAATGCTAATTCCTAACTATATATGGTCTATAACCTATGGTTTTTTCAGTGAATTTTCAAGGTTTTGTAAATGCTAATTCCTAACTATATATGGTCTATAACCTATGGTTTTTTCAGTGAATTTCAATGGTTTTTTAATAGCAAATATCAAAAGCTGTAAAATGTATTCTTCTTTTAAAGGAAAAATATATTTTATATGTATTTAATATAATTTTTTTATGTATATAAATTTTTTGAGGGAACGAATTTATCAACTATCATGCTGAAGAAGAGTGTGGGGAAAAAAAAACAAAGAGGAGGACTAAGAGGAAAGAACAATCAGTTCAAAAATACAATTGCTTTAAAGCATGAAGTGCTTTTCCACACATTTACATTTAAATAACCCATATTAGAACATACAAAATATCTACAGAGGAGACGGTGTACATTGAATTTTAGACTCTTCATTGGTACCTACATGTTGGTACTTACATCACCCACACAACACAACAACCGGGACGCTGTCACAGATATATATATTTTTTTGAACGTTAATTTCTCAAAATCCACTGGAGCACATATCTTTAGACCTAGCAAAGGCACATCGGGCAAACAGTCTATACAATTTTGCCAAGTTTCATAGAAATCCATTCAGCCGTTCCAGGTACAAGTGAGTCCAACCGCCCTATGGAAAACTCAATGTTAAAAACACGTTTTGGGACCCCCCTTTTTTCTCGGCCCCCGCTTGACGAAACCCCCCCAAACTGACAGGGGAAGCTCAGAAACAAAATGTGCCATTTTCCTGAAAATTTCAGCCAATTCCGTCCATCAACGCCAAAGTTATTCAACATAGAATTTTCAGAAATCCCTATTCAAAAAAGATCCTAACTATATATACCTACTGGCGACCGCCAGTAGGTAATATATATATATATATATATATATATATATATATATATATATATATATATATATATATATATATATATATATATATGCACAAACCTCTCTCCCGAAAAAAAGAGACAGATTCCCAGGAGGAACAGGTAGGAGACGCTTGTTTATTTGGTATAATTGCGAATGCATTTAGGCAGCTTAACTGCCTTCCTCAGCGCCCAAAGCGTCCCGTGAGTGAAATGACACGCTGCCTGTAGGTCCCTTGTGGAAAAGTAAATTTTACCATGTTCTGTGTCCCTACGCGTCCTCCATCATATGTTATGTGTGCATGATTAATATGCATATGTATTCCCCATGTTCGATTAATGTGACGCAATTACAGTTGTATCCGCCTCTAGTATGTCAGTTTCCAGTTCTCGTGACTACTACGAGTAACAGGCCTATGTAAAGTTACGTTGCCACGTTTCTCAGTGTGCACGTTATTCCATTATAAAGTCCCCGTTTCTAGGCCTCAAAAGGGCCTGGACACCAGATTCAGCTCCTGTCTCCTGAAGCCTCGCTGAGGAGCGATACAGCCCCCACCTGTGTTCCTGACCCTTCACTTACTTCCTGCCTTGCAGTGCCCGGTTCAGCCTGGCTCTGCCTCTGAGTCTGCCAAGAGTATGTTATGATTCTAGTTATCAGTCCAGCCCTCCTTCTCTGCATTCCTAAGCTACTGAACCGCATCAATAGTTTCCGTCATTGTCTAGCCTTTACGTCTCCATGCAAGAGAAATACTGCATTTAATGGTCATTTAATATTCTTCATCACGCACTACATGTAGAATAATGCATGCTCTAGTCTTAGAGTCTGTTCGCCTTTACCCCGATAACTTTTGGATTCTATCAACATGTTCTCTAAACATCAGATACTAGATACTGCTTAGGTACATGTCGCCCTGACTCTCCAGACTTCAGTCTCTGCTCCTAGCACAGAGTTCGTAGCCCCCAGCTTCTCCTAGTAACACGTCATTGCCAGTTTGCACGCACCATCAGGTCAGAGGTCCCGGCTCCTTAGGTAGCCCCCTCCATGTTTCCGCCCCATTTATGACATATTCTGTTACGTTTGCATCACATGTCTATGTATACGCCCTGTTACACCTACTTTCACCCTTATCTTTCGCGACTGCTATTGACCACACCCACTGCTCCGCCTATCGTATGTATTGTAATGCAACTGTTTTAGTATATATGATCATGGACTGTTATTAAATGTTACGCCGATTACGCCGATTCCGATCCTGCCCCCGGCAGCGCTGCCATCCTATTCCTGTGCAGGTTGTCCTGTTCCTGTCCTTATGCTGTATTAAACCTGTAAAACTCCTACTACCTCGAATCTTGACTCTTATTTATTGAGCTATCTGTTATTCATTTATTTATTCAAAAATAGAGGTATTATTTATTTATTTACCACACCCTCATTAGTACGCTTGCTGGTGCAAGCTGGCTCCGCCCTTCTGGTGAAGTCCTCGCACCTGAAAGCAGTCCCGAGAGTAAAGCAGGACTGCGGGTCCCAGAATGCAACTCAGTGGGTGTCTGCAACCTCGGTGCCGGGAAATGACTGGATTACAACAATGTCATGCGGGCTGGTCGAGGAACAGCGTGAAACCTTCAGGATACTGTGTTGTCAGCCCAGCTTTGGTATACCAACTGACAAGTGCCTCCTCCGGTCCTCCAATACCATCACAGCCACGTCGACCTAAGAGTCTTTTTTTCGGGAGAGAGGTTTGTGCATCATATATATATATATATATATATATATATATTACCTACTGGCGGTCGCCAGTAGGTATATATAGTTAGGATTTTTTCTCTATGGGATTTTTGAAAATTCTATGTCTAATAACTTTGGCGTTTGTGGACGGAATTGGCTGAAATTTTCAGGAAAATGGCACATTTTGTTTCTGAGCAGCCCTTGAAACTTTGGGGGGGGTTTGTCAAGGGGGGGCCGAGAAAAAAGGGGGGTCCCAAAACGTGTTTTTAACATTGAGTTTTCCATAGGGCGGTTGGCCTCACTTTTAGCCCGAACGGCTGAATGGATTTGCACGAAACTTGGCAAAATTGTAGGGACTGGTAGCCCGATGTGCCTTTGCTAGGTCTCAATATATGTGCTCCAGTGGATTTTGAGAAATTAACGTTCAAAAAAAGATATATATCTGTAACAGCGGACCGGGCAGCGCTCCGGTTCGCGGACTTTACGCGTTACGGAGCTTTGTGAAGCGAAGCTGATTGGTTCTCCGGCGTCTGTAAACATTCCAAACAGTCCGTAGCGGCCGCCATCTTGTCTCTCGGTAGGATCGAGAGACAAGAGGAGGCCAAAGCGAAGCGGCAAATGACCATAAGGGGGCATAGTAGATCCTCGCTGACCCCCTAGGTTTGATGTGGAGGTTTTAAAAGGGTCCCGCGGGGCAAAAAAAAATAATAATAATAATAATCGAACGGCTGAATGGATTTGCACGAAACTTGGTAAAATATTAGGGACTGGTAGCCCGATGTGCCTTTGCTAGGTCTCAATATATGTGCTCCAGTGGATTTTGAGAAATTAACGTTCAAAAAAAGATATATATCTGTAACAGCGCTCCGCTTCGCGTAACGGAGGTTTGCGAAGCTGATTGGTTCTCCGGCGTCTGTAAACATTGCAAACAGTCCGTAGCGGCCGCCATCTTGTCTCTCGGTAGGATCGAGAGACAAGAGGAGGCCAAAGCGAAGGGGCAAATGACCATAAGGGGGCATAGTAGATCCTCCTTGACCTCTTAGGTTTGATGTGGAGGTTTTAAAAGGGCCCCGCGGGGCAAAAAAAAAAATAATAATAATAATCGAACGGCTGAATGGATTTGCACGAAACTTGGCAAAATTGTAGGGACTGGTAGCTCGATGTGCCTTTGCTAGGTCTCAATATATGTGCTTCAGTGGATTTTGAGAAATTAACGTTCAAAAACAAGATATATATCTGTAACAGCGCTCCGCTTCGCGGAGATAAAATTATATCTGTATTACCTAGCTGTTGCTAACACCAGTTAGCGACGGCTAGTAGGAGATAGCGACCATCTTGGGCCCCACTTTGCATGTGAGTGATATTTATCACTAATGACATGCAAAGTGGGCATGCCAAGATGTTAGCGACTGGAAACAGTCGCTAACATCGCTATCTCCTATTATCAACTTTTGGAAATATTCGCGATAAGCGCGAATATCTCCAAAAGCTAGCACCTGCCCTGAGCAGTTCTTAGCCATGTTATCCAATGGGAGGTGGATAACATGGCTAAGAGCATTAGCTCGGTAATGCATGAATATCGCTGAGTTTTCAGCGATATTAATGCATTGCGGTCGTTTTTTATCGTATTTGCGATAAACCTTGATAATAGCAAGGTTTATCTGCGATAATTTCTGACGATGCTTAGCGGTAAAAAAATCGTTGCTAAGCATCGTTAGGGATAAATATCGCTTAACTTTGGTAATATGCCCCAACGTCTGTTAACGTTCGATTCGAAGGAAATCAGGAAGTGTTGAAAAACATTGTCTGCGCCATCTTGTCTTTTTTCAAATGCCACACTTTTGTCGTGCACGGCAGCCATTTTAGATGCCTTGACCAGACCCACTCTGTGCACGCTGTCGATCCTTAGCATGGCTCCCCACCCTCGCAAGCATCTCCCCCAGGCAGTGGTCACCCCCGCTCTCTGTCTTATGCATGGGTAATAAACCTCCCCCCATCTGCGCTGCTCTTCCCTGAGAATCACACCCTGTGCCCGCCCGACACCTCCCTTTCGCCCTATTCACTACCGCACCCTCTGACACTCCTTTTCCTCTGTGTCCGATTGTCCAGGCCGGTCCTAGGGTATCAGCTAGCCCTGCAGATGTAGTTTATGGCCCCAGCTGTAAAGAATCACCCCTCTTCAAAGGAGTTATAGTAGATCAAGGCCCACACTCGATGAGATCCGTCACAGCAGACGCGTTCCTATTATCTGAAAACCATCCTGTATTGTGATTGGGGAGGGGACCGAGCCTGAAGCGGAAGATTCCAGGGATGACTCTTTGTACATCAACGTTTTTACAATTATGTGTCACATTAAAAATATATAGCACTCCGACAAAGTAGTAAGATTATAAAACTTTAATAACTTATAAATATATACAAGAAAACAAAAACAGTAATAACATATAAACATTTTTAGGGAAAAACAACGAAGTAGCGGTCGGCTGTGCGAATAGTCCCAACGCAGCACAACGTCCAGATTTCCGGCGTGGGGCGTCGCGGGGGGTGGGTCATCAGTAGCAAACTGTTGTGCGAATAGTTCCAAGGCAGCAGAACGATGGCACCAAGGTGATGTCCAGTAAGTTGCCGCACTGGTTTTGGTATCCTACAATGCTGCTCCGAATAACGGCGTGGGGCGCCCCGGGGGAGGCGGCGTGAACGGGCCTCTCCAGGTGGAGTGTCATCTGTTGTAGTGGGGCGCCCCTTTACCGTTTCAGTTGCCATTCCGTCCGTTTTTGGTCCACTGTGTCAAAAGCCGCAATTCAGCTGAGTTGCGCCCACTCTTGCGGTGCAGCGATAGGCGGCTGTCACAGGACTCTCAAAATGGCGGCAGGCTGTTTCCTTTTTGGGCCTGGTCCACTGAAATGGCCCTGGGACACCTTGGAAATCGGACGCTTGTCTGCTAGGTCTTGGACCCCATTCTCGAAAGCGTCCCCTCCGCCTTGAGGATTCATCAAAAGTTTTGGGGGCCCCCGACTCCTGTAGGCTTCTGGTGGGGAGCGGTTGCCATGATTGCTCGCGGAATGACCACGACGGAGCTACGAGATGGTGGTGCTCTCATGCTGACGCCAGCTTCAGTCTGAAACATCCAGAAACAAGGTGGGGCTTTCATCGTTTGGGGAAAAAAAAAAGTTTTCATCCAATAAAAAGTGTTGTTTTTAGGTCATATGATCAAGCCTTCCATCATTATGAAACCAAAAGTAAAATGAACCAATGAAAAGTTTTATAAACAAGTCACATGACCTGTTATGCGGCATAGGGTATAAAATGCGGAGAAAATACGTTGGCACGTGAGGCGGCGTCAGTAGCGGACCGATGTGCGAATAGGCCGAAGGCAACAGAACGCGCCAAGATCCGGATGGCACCGAGGTGGTGTCCAGCAAGTTGCAGCACTGGTGTGGCCATCCTACAATGCTGAAAGTCGGCGTGGGGCGCCCCGTTGGCCTGTGAGTTTGCGTCAGTAGCGGACCGATGTGCGAATAGGCCGAAGGCAGCACAACGCGCCAAGATCCGGATGGCACCGAGGTGGTGTCTAGTAAGTTGCCGCACTGGTGTGGCCATCCTACAATGTTGAAAGTCGGCGTGGGGCGCCCCGTTGGCCTGTGAGATGGCGGCAGTAGCGGACCGATGTGCGAATGGGGCCAAAGGTAGCGCAACAATATTTTCGGAATAGAAGACACCACAAGGCGGTGAGATGCCAAGATCCGGATGGCACCGAGGTGGTGTCTAGCAAGTTGTGGCACTGGTGTGGCCATCCTACAATGGTAAAAGTCGGCGTGGGGCGCCCTGTTGGCCTGTGAGATGGTGTCAGTAGCGGACTGATGTGCGAATGGGGCCAAAGGCAGCGCAACAATATTTTCTGACTGACACCACAAGGCGCTGAGATGCCAAGATCCGGATGGCACCGAGGTGATGTCTAGCAAGTTGCTGTACTGGTGTGGCCATCCTACAATGGTAAAAGTCAGCGTGGGGCGCCCTGTTGGCCTGTGAGATGGTGTCAGTTGCGGACCGATGTGCGAATGGGGCCAAAGGCAGCGCAACAATATTTTCTGTATGGAAGATACCACTAGGCGTTGAGATGCCAAGATCCGGATGGCACCGAGGTGATGTCTAGCAAGTTGCTGTACTGGTGTGGTCATCCTACAATGCTGAAACTCGGCGTGGAGCGCCCCATTAGCCTGTGAGATGGCGTCAGTAGCGGACCGATGTGTGAATAGGCCGGAACCAGCACAAGGCGCCAAGATCCGGATGTCACCGTGGTGGTTTCATAGTTGAGAGGCACTTCATCTGCAGTGGGGCGCCGAGATCCGGATGGCACCGAGGTGATGTCTAGCAAGTTGCTGTACTGGTGTGGTCATCCTACAATGCTGAAACTCGGCGTGGGGCGCCCTATTAGCCTGTGAGATGGCGTCAGTAGCGGACCGATGTGTGAATGGGGCAAAGGTAGCGCAAGAATATTTTCTGAATAGAAGACACCACAAGGCGCTGAGATGCCAAGATCCGGATGGCACCGAGGTGGTGTCTAGTAAGGTGCACTGGTGTGGTCATCCTACAATGCTGAAACTCGGCGTGGGGCGCCCCATTAGTCTGTGAGATGGCGTCAGTAGCGGACCGATGTGCGAATAGGCCGAAGGCAGCACAACGCGCCAAGATCCCGATGTCACCGTGGTGGTTTCATAGTTGAGAGGCACTTCATCTGCAGTGGGGCGCCGAGATCCGGATGGCACCGAGGTGATGTCTAGCAAGTTGCTGTACTGGTGTGGTCATCCTACAATGCTGAAACTCGGCGTGGGGCGCCCCATTAGCCTGTGAGATGGCGTCAGTAGCGGACCGATGTGCGAATAGGCCGAAGGCAGCACAACGCGCCAAGATCCGGATGTCACCGTGGTGGTTTCATAGTTGAGAGGCACTTCATCTGCAGTGGGGCGCCGAGATCCGGATGGCACCGAGGTGATGTCTAGCAAGTTGCTGTACTGGTGTGGTCATCCTACAATGCTGAAACTCGGCGTGGGGCCCCCCATTAGCCTGTGAGATGGCGTCAGTAGCGGACCGATGTGCGAATAGGCGGAAGGCAGCACAACGCGCCAAGATCCGGATGTCACCGTGGTGGTTTCATAGTTGAGAGGCACTTCATCTGCAGTGGGGCGCCGAGATCCGGATGGCACCGAGGTGATGTCTAGCAAGTTGCTGTACTGGTGTGGTCATCCTACAATGCTGAAACTCGGCGTGGGGCGCCCCATTAGCCTGTGAGATGGCGTCAGTAGCGGACCGATGTGCGAATGGGGCCAAAGGCAGCGCAACAATATTTTCTGAAGAGAAGACACCAAAAGGCGCTGAGATTCCAAGATCCGGATGGCACCGAGGTGGTGTCTAGCAAGCTATGCAGTTGAGTTGTGTGCGCACTTGCGGCGAATAGGTCGAAGGCAGCATAACAATGTTTTCTGAATAGAAGACACCACAAGGCGTTGAGATTCGGTTACCACCAAGGTGATGTATAGCAAGTTGCCGCACTGGTGTGGCCATCCTACAATACTGCTCCGAATAACGGCGTGGGGTGCCCGAAGGGGGGGGGGAAGGCGGCGTGAACGGGCCTTCCTAGGTGGAGGCTCGTCTGCTGTAGTGGGGCGCCCCTTTACCGTTTCAGTTGCCATTCAGCTGAGTTTCGGCTGCTCTTGATGCTACAGCGACAGGCGGCTGCAACAGGACTCTCAAAATGGCGGCCTGTTCTTTGGATTTGGGCCTGGTCCACTAAAATGGCCCTGGGACACCTTAGAACTCGGACGCTCGATTTTTTTTTCCTTTCCTGTACATGCAAAAAAAGGTAAATGCCCGGTACGTTACACGCTTCATCTGCCACGATGAACTCTCCAGAGGAACCGAAAAAAAATATAGTTATGGTAACTATACCATGCATCGTCATATGGAGAGGTGGCACCAATTAATTATAGTGCTGCATAAAAGAGAGATTTGGAGGAGAACCCCTGACCTGCTAGTACATTCATCAAAGAAGTGGCACTGACAGCATCAGAGGCAAGGGAAACGGTCCCAAATATTTAGAAGAACTTTGGAAAGATTAAAATGACATGTTTAGATTGTGGCAAATTAATTTCATGTGGACAGATGAGTGTTACTCTAATAAATACAGCATATGAACATCATCATAGTCGATGGTTGGTAGAGACATTTTGACTATATCCTGGACCTGCCCGTCCTCGCCCAAAATGGCGCCGGAATAAATGGAACTCGTAACTCCTTGTTGTGTACTGGTTGCAGAACCTTGAAATCACGAGATACGTATGCAGTTTTGAAGCACATGGCGGGCGGGGACGAGAATTGATTGAATATTTCGACATCCCTATTGATATTAAGTTCTGATGTGTTATTGATTACTGTACTATTGAAAGTTCGAATTAACGTCACCCATGGTACTTGCCCGCAAATGTATATCTAGATAATTTTATTGTAACTGGCCCTGTCGTATTTTAATTATAAAATGTACGTCCACCGATTCCGTAACTGTTAGACACCTTAGTTCTTGCAACCTAATGGCCCGCCCGTTACGTTCCTCTATAGTGTAAATGTCTACTCATCATATACGATTACAGTTTGCTCCGTGGCCGGCCCACGTGGTTATAGGCTCATATTTGTATAATGAAATTTTCACAATAAACGTTTTTAAAAGAAAACATGGTAGTAGTATATACATTGGTAAAGTTTTTAATAATAGTCACTGTTTTAGAATCATTAAAAGGCAAGTGAAATAAAGCAGACCAATTACATGAAGGGTAAAAGGTATATTACGAAGGAACGCAGTAAAGATAAATGGTCAAGGGCTGTTGTGTTTTCTATTCCTGCAACATAAAGTGATCGATAAGAATCTCATATTCAGGCGTATCGGCGACTAAGACAGCAGGTCGACCCTCTTTTGCTCAACGGCTCCGTCATGGGACGAAGAAACGCTCTTTTTCTCGAAAAAAGAATATATTTTACTTGCAGGACAGTTGTAAATTTTCCGGGAAAGTACATTAGCCTGGAACATTATAACATATATTTAAGAAAAAATAATGTTCGGAAGTAATAAAAAGCGTAATTTTTAGGTCATATGTTCAAGCCTTTCATCATTAGAATAAGAAAAGTAAAATGAACCAATGAAAAGTTTTATTAACAAGTCACATGACTTGTTATGCTTACGTTACGCGCTGCGCGCCCCGGATGACTTCCGGATGCGCTAACGCGGCGCGTCATATGACGCATTACGCGACAACGCAGGTCCAGAATATAGTCAAAATGTCTCCACCAACCAGCGGTCGGAACACAACCCCTTTCAGCAGGCTAAATAGTTCTGTTAAATGACAACAGAAGGGACAGGCAACAAGAACCATCAGTCAAAGAGGGGAGGGCTAGTTCTTCTCTACCGGGTTACATTGGGGCGCTACCGGAACTGATCGAATTGGTAGTCTACAGTGTTTCTGGATGTTTCAGACTGAAGCTGGGGTTAGCATGAGAGCAGTACCATTTCGTAGCTCCGTCGTGGCCATTCCGCAACCAATCATGGCAGCCGCTCTTTATCGTTATTTTGGGCGGGGTGGGTGGCGGAGCCGAGCTGTTTTGCAGCCATCATTGTGTGGAGTTCAGTTCATTTCACTAGTTTTGTATTTGTCATGAGGGGTTGTTCCTAATGTTTCTATTTTAGCGAGGTCAAAAAGAGATCCCGTTAGTGGCCTACTGATTTTGCTCGATTCCTTTTCTTTTTTTTTTACACGATTTTTCGTTATCTGCAAAGACTAAACAGAGTATTGCGACTCTGTGTTTGTTTGTAAATAGAGAATGAACCAAAGAGAACCAATTCTAAAACAGTAAATACTTGGATAACAATCAATCAAATGGAGAGAGAAGCAGGCACGACGTATTACAACGGGGGCAAAGGCCTGCGTTAACTACCCTTCACTATGTGCAAAGAGAGAGTACTCCTAATAGAAATGAGGGGGGGGGCACCATTCAAAGCAGATCAGTGTGCATAAACACGAAAATGTTTTCACTTACCACGTACTTGACATTCGACAGCTTATGATATTTGCTATTAAAAAACCATTGAAATTCACTGAAAAAACCATAGGTTATAGATCATATATAGTTAGGAATTAGCATTTACAAAACCTTGAAAATTCACTGAAAAAACCATAGGTTATAGACCATATATAGTTAGGAATTAGCATTTAAAAAACCTTATTTTACTCACACAAAACCATTGAAATTCCATATATAGTTAGTTGCACTAACTATATATCGCGCACCCGCAATCCACTGCTGATGATGTCACATATTACATCATTCATGACATGGTCAGTGACATCACTGATGACATCACTGATGACATCTCAAATGACATCACTGATGACATCACTGATGACATCTCATTTGACATCAATGACCACATCACTGATGATATCATTCATGTGACAATACAATGCATCTCCTCATATTTTAATATAACCTCTGTTTCACCCAGTGTTAAATACAGAGTATAATTTTTGAAACCATTGACACACCAATACTAGTTACTACATATGTACTCACTGATTCCTACGTCTACACACACATTCACTCATTCACCCATACAATCATTCATACATACAATCACTCATCTTTACAACACTATCATATGCACTCATACACCTATACAGACACTCACACTCTGCCACTCATCCATGGAGTTACTCACTCACCTAGTCAGTCCTGTAAACAATCAATCACACTTCCATTTTCTTGTCTATACAGTTAAACATAGAGCACCTTATATTTTCAAACATATACTAACACATACTTACCTTGTTATACAATCATTGATATAAGTACACATTGATCTGCACAGAGTCACACACCTCCCAGCCAGCCACACACACACTCAGTCTCCCATACAAATACTTGGACAATCAATCAATAACCCATATAGTTACTCATATAGCTACTGATCAACACATGCAGCAGTTTACAGAACAACAGACATAATGATGCACAAATTAAGACAGTTTAGTCACTAACCCATGCACTCAGTGAGACACATTTAATCACTCACTCATACAGTCAGTCATGCACCTACTAAATCCTTCGTCCAGACACTTATACATCCACTCATTCTTCAATATGTAAGACATATTTAAACTTTACAGAAACATAAAATCACTGGATGTTGTTATCAGTGATGTCATCAGTGATGTCATTTGAGATGTCATCAGTGATGTCATCAGTGATGTCACTGACCATGTCATGAATGATGTAATATGTGACATCATCAGCAGTGGATTGCGGGTGCGCAATATATAGTTAGTGCAACTAACTATATATGGAATTTCAATGGTTTTGTGTGAGTAAAATAAGGTTTTTTAAATGCTAATTCCTAACTATATACGGTCTATAACCTATGGTTTTTTCAGTGAATATATATATATATATTTCTATGGCAAAATGAAACCCCTCATTTTGTTCCTTTTCAAATTAAATGTATTAAGTGTTACCACTTTATTCCAATCAAGATGACTTCAGGTGTGCCATACTTTTGTCATAAGTAAGACTGTTAGCGTTCTAGTTGTTCTTTAGAACACTCTGGGACATTCTGTCATTGGGCTATAGTTGGGCTACATCTGGCTGATATTTGGGCTACATTTGTTTTTTTTGTCTCTGGTGGCCATCTTTGGGCTACATTGGGCTACATTGGGCTACATTGGGCTAAATTGGGCTACATTTGGGCTCTAACATATATATAGCCCAATGTAGCCCAATATATATTTTTCAAAGTTAATTTTCGTAAAAACCACTGGAGCATATATCTTGAGACATAGCAAAGGCACATCGGGCTACCAGTCCCTACAATTTTGCCAAGTTTTGTGGAAATCCATTCAGCCGTTCGAGCTAAAAGTGAATCCAACCGCCCTATGGAAAACTCAATGTTAAAAACACGTTTTGGGACCCCCCTTTTTTCTCGGCCCCCGCTTGACAAAACCCCCCCAAACTTTCAGGGGACACTCAGAAACAAAATGTGCCATTTTCCTGAAAATTTCAGCCAATTCCGTCCATCAACGCCAAAGTTATTCAGTATAGAATTTTCAGAAATCCCTATTCAAAAAAATCCTAACTATATATACCTACTGGCGACTGCCAGTAGGTAATATATATATATATATATATATCTACTAAATTTTGCTGAAAGCTAGCTTTTGATCAGCAAATTGTGCTTTTTGTTTTTTGGTGTAAATCCCTTCAGTATTTGTTGAGAAATTTAAGGGGAAAATGTACATGTGTAGGCCACTATGACTTTGCGAGAAATAACAAACTTGTGCAGGGAAATGCAGAGCTCTGATTAGCTGTCAACATGTCAACCAGTAAGTGTCAGCAGTAATGTTGGGACTCATCTACAGCTGAGTCCCACAAAAAATTTTGAAAACAAGAAAAGGGAGCAGGGTAGTACTACCCTGACCCCAAGCCTTGGTAAGGCTCCAGATAACCCAGAGAAACATGGCCAAGCCCTGGGGGATGAGGTCCCTGGGGCTGAAATCGGCAAGTGGAGGGCAGCCGTGCAGCCTCCCAACCCGATTTAATTATTGTTAGGCCCGGGGGGATGGGGTCCCCTGACCTAAATCGGCCCAGAGCAGGGGGCAATGCGGCCTCCCTCCCCCATTTATTTAAGGTCAGGCTCCAGGGGATAGAGTCCCAGGGGCAAAAAGGGCCTGGGGAGGGGAGCCATGTTGCCCCCTCCCCTATTAACATGTAGTCAGGCAAGTGTGTTCTCTCTGCATTTCCAGTGAAAAGTTATCAGTAATCCTTTATGGAGGTGTGTGCACCCTCGCTTTCTTTTAGCACAATATCTCATGTAGTGTCTGTGATGAGGGGGTTCTTTCTTGTCATCTGCTGATGAGACCAGAAATCATCTTCTACATTTGTAAAAATTTGAAATATGTAAAGTTGCCTAGAAATCCTACCCATTTGGCCCGCCTCATATACATTAGCAGTACGTTAGGTCTGCCTGCCCTTTTCCCAGGATGATGGACAGCTTTTGGAGACAGGGACTTGATGCCTAGGAATACGATTGCATTTCCACCAAACAAAGAAGAGCTTACTTCTGGAAAGGCAATTTGTCTAGGTGTGTTTTCTCTGTAGTTCCACCTTGTAAGGTTATCTGTTGAAGGAGCTCGCGCAACAATCACATTGGCAAGGTTACAGACACACAAGTTCGCTGGAGACCTTTCCTCTGCATCCTTTACACAGCTATAGTGTGGGGGAGGCACTATACATTTACCCAACAAGGTAGCACTTACTAATTAGCAAGTAAAACATACTCCAGTTCGGTGGCAGTGCTGCACAAAACAGTGGCCTCTTCTTGGATAAATACGCAGAGCAGGATGTATCTGGCATGATGCTCATTTCACAGAAATGAAACCTCAAATGGAAACACTTACAGATATAAACAAAGCAGGTGCTCACTTTGAAGCTACACTTCTGCAAAGAAAAATTCATCCTAACTTCATACTTATGGCCAATGGAAAGCAAGTGTGTTTTCTCTGCATTTTCACTGAAAAGTTATCTTTAATCTGTGATGGAGGTGTTTGCATCCTTGCTTTTCTCGTGCACAAAATCTCCTGTAGTGTCTTTGATGAGGGGGTTCTTTCCTGTCATCTTCTCAGACCAGAGATAGTGTTCTAAACATTTAAAAACTTAGAGTATGTAAACTTCCATAGAAGCCCCAAGCGTTTTGTCCCACCCCATATACATTAGTGGTATGCAACATCTTCCTGCCCTTTTCCCAAGATGATGGGCAGCTTACTAAAATGCTCCCTGAGCATGTTTTCCTTCGATTTTGGAGGAAGGGTCTTGATGCCTAGGAATACGATAGCATCTCCACCAAGTTACTGCTGTAAAATACAAATCATCCAAGTGTGTTTTCTCTGCAGTTCTATCACATTGAACAAAGTTACAGACACACAAGGTCACTGGAGACATTTCCTCTGCATTCTTTACAAAGCTGTAGTGTAGGAGATGCACTATACATTTAACCCAACGAGGTAGCACTTACTAATTAGCCAGTAGAAAGTACTCCAGTTGGATAGAGATGCAGGGTAGGATTCATTCTAGCACAATGCTCATTTAACAAAAAATAAACCTCAACAGTTTACAGTTAGGAAATAAAACTTAGTTAAAAAAAGGTTACAGGAACGTTATAGTTTGGAAATAGAATTCGAAAAAAACCTTAGAAATTCACTGAAAAAAACAAAGGCTACTGGGATGTTATAGCTAGGAAGTAGAATTAAAAAACCTTAGAAATTTACTGAAAAAACAGAATTTGCAGAGGCATTGCAGTTATGAAACAGAATTTAAAAAACCTTAGAAATTAATTGCTAAAGCAAAGGTCACAGGGACTTTACTGTTACGCTCACATTTTACCAGAAGACATTCATCAGTTAGCTGAGCTAAATATAACTTACAACCCCAAAATGCACTGCTTATGATCTTACATAGTACATCACTCATGACAGGGTCAGTGACATCACTGATGACATATCAATTGATCCCTGGGGATGAAAAGTAGTGTGTAAAACAGATGAAGGGTTCAGGGTAGAGGTTTCCTGACCCCATACTTCTTTAACAGGTATCAAAAGTAATTATGTTGGCTAAGAAGCTGCCTAAAAACATTTTCCCACATGCAAGGTCCGCAGTGCCATTTTTGGGTATCTACCTGGCCCCAGTCTAACTCTGTGATTGGTCCGTGGATCTTACATGACTTTTTGGGTCTCTACATGGCCCCTGTGTAACACTGTGTAACACTGAAATGGGTCCATGGATGTTGCATGACTTAAAAAATAGTATACCCATACACCCGCTCACAGACCCAAATAGACACTCACACAGCCACCTACAGGCCCACAGAGACACTCTCACACCCACTCATAGACCCATCAGAGACACTCATACACCCACTCAGAGACACTCACACCCACTCACAGAAACTCATACACCCAGTGCATCCACTTAGACACTCTCACACCTACTCACACACACACTCAGACATCCATACACCCACTCATAGATCCACACAGACACTCACATACCCACTCATATACCCCCTCAGATACTGCTAAACCTACTCACAGACCCACCCAGACACTCATGCATAGATCTACTCTGACACTGACACACCCACTGATAGGATTACTCATACACATGCAATAACTCACAGACCCACTCATATACTCACATACTAACTTAGAGATCCATTCAGATACTCACACACCCTCACAGACACTCTTGCACCCACTCACAGACCCACTGAGACACACTCATACCTACTCACAGACCCACAGAGACACACATACCCACTCATAGCCCAACAGAGACACTCACTGTCCCACTTACAGACCATCCCAGAAACTCACCCACCCACTCATAGAACCTCACACACACACACAGACACACACACACCCAATGAGACAGTCACACACTCACTCACAGATTCAAACAGCTACTTGCATACTATTACACAGCCCCACATACTCACACATTCACTCACAGACACACTCACATACTCACAGAGTGTCTCACTCAGCCAGGATTTGCAGAAAATAACAACCAAAGTGGACTTCTTTGCAGGAAACATGGAAAGGGTTAAGGAAATACTGATCATTCTGAAGTTTATGTTTGTTTATTTTTATGTTTACGGATTTCTAGAGCGCATGGCTGCCCGTGAGCGTCCCAGCGCTGATAATGAGAACAGGCGTGGACAACAAGAGGAGAATTAAGGGAACAGCCAGGTTTTTAGGAGTTTGCGGAAGGAGGCTAGACAGGGCTGAGCACGAAGTGGTATAACAAAAAAGAAAAATGCAAGGAAGCCTGAGATTTGTTAACTACAGCAGCATAAGTAAGAGCAAATGGTGAGTGGTAGCCATTTTAGCTGCTTTTCTATTGATAGAGGAGGTGATTTACCGGAGTTCCTACTGAAGATTTAGAATGAAAAAAGATGTTATCAGACATAGAAATAAAACTGAGAGAACAAAGAGCTTTTACAGGTATGTTCATTAGGTTTTAGTATATAAAAGTATATTTAGAAATAGAATCGTGAGTGTATGGAAGCTGAAAGAAAATGTGTAGCTTCTAGATACTATACTAGAAAGGAAAATAGAAGGTTGCTTAGATGAGAGTATTAACTAAAAATACAGTAAGCAGGAAAGGAGAAAGAGGAATTGGTGTACTGAATGAATCTTAATTTAAATTTGCCAGTATAAATGACTGTTTGAAATTAGATGTGGGTGCTTGCTTATAGAATGAAATTAAATAGTATGTAATTTGCACATGCTCATACAGTCAGGCAGGCACTCACAGACCCAGTTATACTCCCACAAAAACACTTATGTACTCATAACTCATATAGCCAGACAGTGTCTGTCACACTTGCTCACACACCCATAAGACCATTCACATACCAATTTACTCACCTGTACGCCCAAGTTTGAAGACTAGTTTTCCCTAACAGTCTGGGAGAAGAGTAATACTCTCGAGAAGGACCCTGACTCTGAGAAGGAGGAAAAGAAGTAGAGAACTCACTAGGAACGGTTCCAGAGCTTCTCCTTATTTACATTTAGATGATTATGTTATTTGTTCAGATTTTTTAGCTTTTCTTTTTATCTTTATTTAGTGGTCTGTTTTGATATCTTGTGATTCTTAAAATTATGTTATTTATTTTAATCAGATACATTGTCTGATTAAATAAATAGAGGTTAGTTTTCCTATATAGTCTCTCCTCAGTAATAGCCTTTCACCCTCTCTTTTTTTCTATGTCTATTACTTATAGACATCGAAAATATCCCAGATAAATAAAATAAATATATTTAAATAATCGAGTAAGTTTTTGACTGAGGGTTCATTTTTAAGAGCAAACCCTTTGTTTGTTTTCCCTTTATCGTCGTAAGAGTAACACAACTCTATATTAAATGAGTTCTGTGCTTTAGCGTACATCTAACCAATAGACATAAAGAGTAGACTATAAAAAAGCCGATCTGACCCGGATCCGGTTTATACATCACTTCCGTACGTGACATCAGACGCAGGAAGTGTGTCTACCGGAGCTATGTTTTGGAACCCATATCACAACTAAGGTATTTCGAGATACGTGGTCCATAGATCTGTGCCGTTTCATTTATACGGTTTACATGAGCTGTAGCTATGCACTATTAATAATTAAAGCATTTTCTATTTTCTGTTTTGTATTGGTATCGTTATTGTAGAAGCATCTTGGTGGCTTACGCAGTTATCGAGGCATCCACCCTTACCGGCTTATGCTTATCAAAACTATCGACCGCATTTCCAATTATATGACGGTGGATTCATACCGACAGAAAATTCCTCGTAGCTCTGTGATGAATTCATTTATGTACATCTAAAGGTAAATAACGTGGATTGTGGATATATACCGTTAGGGTATTAGTTTAGTATTCATTTTTATTTATTAAAAATTATTATTCTCTGAGACAGAACGAGTTCTGTATCGATAATAATGTGATTTTGTGTTACAAGACAGTCCAGTTAAATAGTTAAAGCGTCATGTTTAGTTTAGTTTATATTAATCATCGAGATATAAACTTCTGAGTTATCTGAAGATATATATATATATATATATATATATATATATGATATTAATAGCAGTCAGACAGGTTTACTGACGAGAATAATGCTGGCCACATAGAGTACTGGGCAATGAATATAATGTTTGCTCTATAACCGTATCTTAGATCGAGTTATCATATGATTGTCAGAACTCTAAATTCTGAATAGAATGTTTGCCCTAAAAAGTAACGGTATATCGCGTCATAAGGTATTCGTGAGTAATTAAACTCGGAAACTCAGAACTACTTTAGTTCTTAAAATAAGCATAGCATCAGTCAGTAACAATACTAATACCATCTTTAGTATCAGAATATTAATATTTGAGAATGTTTTGACCTATTTAATGTCAAGTAATATTCGATTTTATTCTTTCCACAGAATAGATGTACCTTTTAAAATTGTGACTCGTGTAAAATTATCATATAAATGAAGAGACCATATAACAAGAAGATATGAAAAGATTATCGCTATAAAATAGTCTTAAAAGTAAGTCCTGGGTAAGTATCAGGGACCCCCTGTTAAGGATCGACTCCTGGGTCAGGGAAACAATAGTTTTTTGAAAAAGTATACACCCAGGCAGACTTTAGCTACAAGGAACTGGCTAATTCGCAACACATTTTGTGAACAACATATGATGAACACACAAGGAATAAAAAAACAATTAGTACAACAGACTGTTATGATATCAAAAATATATTTTTAATCTCGATTTTTTTTAAAATATAAAAAAGGGTTAGTAAATATCACTGTGTGTATATGATGTATACAATCAAGAATTTGATACATTGGTTATGAATGGCAATTCCATGATACATTGTTAAAACCAAAACAGAAAAGAAAACGATTAAAAATTAATCTTTTAGTTTCAAAATTATTTCTCCAAATTTTGCTAGACTTGGGCTGTGTCAAAAGTAAGTCCAACATACGGTATGAGAACCTGAGTAGGTGTCTATTCTTTAAGACACTGGTAATACTTATTTATATATATTTATTTGGTTTTTGTACTTTTCAGAACCATACATATTAAGTGTTTGATCCCTTCATACTACGCAGCAGAGCCATCCAAGCCTTGTTGTGTTCTTTGGTTCTAAGTAAGTTTTATTTATTAAAAAGTGTATCAGTTCATCGTTTTAGAAAATGTTTCTAGGTGCTATCGTTGAATCATACCCTGATACCCTGATATTTGTGTAAGATCTTCTAGGGTTTACCCCGTGATCAGAAAGTTAAGCTATACATTGAATCTACAAACCTTTTGGGCTCATGTATTATCCAAATATCCTTAAGGTTAAACCTAGTCTCTATCCTTATTATAAAAATAACCTCACTTGGAAGATTCCTCATTTTATACAATTTCTTTAAATTCATCATTTCCCCCCCCCCCCACTTTTCATCGAGGTGATGCAATGGGTCGCTCAAAATAGACAGGCTTGTTATATGCATTTGCGCTAGCCATCGAACACTAATGGAATAGCTCACAAAAAAAATAGAATTACGAGGTTAACTGTTTTGTGATTTAATGTATTAAATGTATAAAGTATATATGTATTTTTTATATCTATATTTATTTTATTACAGGTGTTGTAATTTCCTGAAGAAGGCGTTTGTATACGCCGAAACGCGCGTTGATAATTACGACTGTAATGATTATTATTATTATATTATGTAATTTTTAATTGTATACTTTTTTATTGAAGATTTTGATGTATTGTCACAATAATCTCTTTTTAACATTGTATGAGGTATATATTGTTTATAATAAAAATGTACTGAATTTTTTAGATATTGTGTGGTTAGTTTTTTGTGAGTTGTCCATGAAGTAGTGTTAGCTTAATTTAATAATTGCCTAGGAATTATATTTCCTTACATTGCTATTTTCCCTGTCCTAGGAATTCCTTGACTCAGTTTTCAGGGGGCCTTTGATATTCACTAGTCCCATAACTCATATAGCCAGACAGTGTCTGACACACTTGCTCACACACCCATAAGACCATTCACATACCAATTTACTCACCTGTACGCCCAAGTTTGAAGACTAGTTTTCCCTAACAGCCTGGGAGAAGAGTAATACTCTCGAGAAGGGCCCTGACTCTGAGAAGGAGGGAAAGAAGTAGAGAACTCACTAGGAACGGTTCCAGAGAAGAGAGGGAATCCCCCAGAGAGAGAGTTATCTACTGGATTTGATTCAGGAAATAGTGTTTTCAAACCCAGTTTCCTGAGGAGCTCAAGGGTAGACAGGCTGAGAGGGACCTGAGGCTGTACCTGGCCAAGATGGCTGAAGAGGAGCAAAAAGCTGAGGCTGAGAGCGCCTTGAAGGCGAAAAGGGCCTTGTTGGCTCATGGAGTGACTGTCCAGAAGGTGGACATGAATGACAAATAGCTGTTAAAGTCTAGCAAAAATGGTGGGAGCAAAACTACTGTGTCCAGTGCAGAAGAAAGAGTCCATGTGGCAAGAGACTTGGTGCGAGAGTGTAAGGGGGGGTGATATAAATAGGTTGATTCAGGCATATGAAGTAGTTCAAGAGGTACAGAGGATATCTAGGGATGATTGGATGGATGGCCTTTGGAGTCATATTCCTGATTACATTAGGGACGACCGACTGGCCCTAGAGAAGGGGAAGAGGTAGAGGGAGCCTATCATGAAGGAGGCCCTTGTCAGTAATGATGAATTCACCCCACAGGAGTGCAGAAGGAAATACCAGGCAGTCAGAATGTGATTTGCCAGTGCTGGGAGGATTTTGCGAGGTAGTTTTGAAATCTTTGCATAAAGTACTGTTGTTTTTTAAGAAGCTCTAACAGTTTTAAACTTTTTCTTTTTTTATGGAAAGAGAACTGGGAAGAAGGAACTCGCTTCAGACTGAAAAACATGAAGGTTGAACAGGAAACCAAGAAAATAATTTAATATTTCTGCTGACAGTACTTTACACATCTGAGTGAATAGAAACTAAGCATGGGTGTAAAATCCGTTCCGCTAGCGGATTTTGCGGATTTTCGGCAAATTCACAATCCGCGAACATTCGCAATCCGCGAACTCTCGCGAACTTGCCGAAAATTCGTAAAATCCGTGCGAAGCAGATTTTTTGCTTGGTCGCACTTGCCAACTAGAATACTATACAATTTTGCGGGAGTAAACACTTGCGAACACGTAGATGCGGCGGGCAGCGACAATCTCGCAATTGTGAGATTGCAAAATTTGCAATTTCGCACAAGAAATCCACCAGCAGGCAGCATAAACCTTGAAAATTATGATTTTTATCAGAATAACTCCTCAGGTTGACATTTGCCTGCACTTTTTCTTTGCAAGGAGTCTATTTTGGGGGGGGGGTGGGAGGAAGGAAGTGCCCCACCGTCTCCAACTTCCTGTTCCTGTCCAGCAGGCTCCTCCCAGTGCTTTCTTCATGTGCTGGTCACTTTGATTTGGATCTTGACCTGGAAGGGTTACTTTTTGTGGATGCTGCTGGATATTTGGATTTTTGCAAAACTGAAAGCACTCAGCAAAAGTTCAATCTTATCATTAGTAACCTTTCCCTGTAGTGCTTCCTGAGGGGCCCCTTCAGAGTTCATTTGCCTACTTGCAACTATTCTATGACCCTGCTCTGACCCTCACAGCAGGCTCAGAGAATAGCTACAAGTATACAACAAAGGTCCTGTTAAAAAAATTACACTGCAACAGAAAGCAATTACAGACAAAACTGAAAGCACTCAGCAGGTGCAAAAGTTCAATCTTATCATTAGTAACCATTCCCTGTAGTGCTTCCTGAGGGGCCCCTTCAGAGTTCAGTTGCCTACTTGCAACTATTCTATGACCCTGCTCTGACCCTCACAGCAGGCTCAGAGAATAGCTACAAGTAGGCCACAAAGGGCCTGTGAAAAAAAATTGCACTGCAACAGAAAGCAAATTACAGATAAGGAAGCAGGTGCCAGCCAGACTGGAAGTTTAAATTCAGTGACACATTAATCAACCCCAAATTAATTCATGTCAGTTGAAGCAGGGCAGGTGTGCTTGCTTTTTTTCACCCCCATAATCTACAGTGATAAACCAACCAGAGGGTGGCAGTGATGTACCAGAGGGTGGCATGGGTGTACCAGAGGGTGGCAGTGGTAAAACAGAGGGTGCTGTGAACCTGTGATGATGAACCAGACGTAGAAACAACATAGTCGCGGCCGTTGCGAGCCGACAAGTAAGTTCGCAATTGCGAACTGGTACACAACCCTCACGAACTGGCAGAAACCCTTGCGAACACAAAAATTGTGGATTTTGCGGATTGCGAATCCGTAAATATGCAAGTTCGCGGATTGCCAATTCGCAAAATCCGCCCATGCTTAATAGAAACGTACTACTCGCTGCTTTATACTTTTTTTCCTTAAAGTCTTTTAGAATGCTATATGTAATATACTGTTCAGTAAAAGAAAGTAGAAACTCATCTGTGCCTGTTCCAAATTTAGGTGCATCTCTTAACCATAACAGCTTATGAATGTGAAGAGCACCTCTTGCTTGCTACTCTTGTTGTGAAAATAAATCAGTAATTTCTCCAAGATGTTGATTTTATTTTGTTGCAGATGAAGGACAGCATAGTTTCACATCTGTGCTTTAAGTTCCTGGAAACATTTGACAGATGCAAACAGCAAAGTTCTCCTGGTGTCTTGGATATTCTGTACACCTCAGAGTTAGAAACCATTTTTGCACAATCTTTATGGTTGTTTTCCTCACTATTCATAGATGATTCTTTGAACAGTACATCACTTTTGGTGTATGAGTATAGAACCTGAGAACAGTAAAAAGTGAAAATGCACCCACAGAAGATAATTATACTGTAACAAGCATATGGCTTTCACCCCGTGAACAAGCTTCTTGCTGAAAGTGTTGATGGCAGGTGCTATTATAATGATTGCAGCTGATAGTGTTTCTCCCAAGGGTGCTGGACAGGTGGACTGTCATGCTTGAGTTGCAGCCCCTTTCTGGAATTGTTTTTTAAGTGCTTCCACGTGGAAGCTGTCCCATGTAAATAATTCTTTGTAGTGCCTCTGGATACCTTCTTGCTGCAAATATTACAGTACAGATAGATATCTGTAACTTTATTTTCCCTTGACAGTATTGTAAGGTGCTTCCTGAAGTACTTGTGCACACAAGTGTATTACTAAATAGCTAAAATAATTATGTCATGTGTATTTGTTAATTCTTTGGATTAAATTGTTTTGTAGTGTGTTAATGAAATGTATATGTAAAGTTATAAAAATACATATTACTATTAACGTATGGGACACAAACGCAGCCATACAGGTACTCATACATGAACTTGCACAACTATAGAGTCATTTAAACAGGTAACAACATTCTCACTCATGCAGCCAGTCAAAATCCTATATAGTCAGTCACATACACATTTAGACATGCAAACAGGTACTTACATAGACTGATACAGCCATTCACATACCCACTCACACAATCATACATCCATTCACACACCAAGACACACACCAATACAATCGCTCATACACCCACACACATACACTAATTCAGTTACTCATCAAATCTTTATTCAGTTATTAAAAGAGAACAACCATAAAAGTACAATAAAATCACAATTTACAGAATCTCTACATAAAATACAAGTAATTCATCACCAATCAGGAAACAATAGATTTCCGTGATCTAAAAACATTTTTAAAAAACACTGAAATTGATGCAATAGTTAAAATTTTATCCATACATTGAACAGCTAAAAAAGCAGGACGACAGCGATTTATTTCCATTGTCTTCAGCAACGGAACAATCCATCTTCGTCTTGGAATCGAGTAATATTTACAAAAGAAAAGGATATGAATGTCAGATTGTTCAGAAGTTTCGTCACATGGACATTTAGATAAAACTTTTGTCCAATCATTCATGTTAGGGAAACTAAGCGACCTGAATATAATATTTAATCTAAAACGAGTTAGTAAAAACCTCTCGTAATCATTCATTTGTAATTTGGCATACGGCTGCATTTTTGGGGTAATTGTTATTAACTGGTGAGCAACCACCGTTTGTTTCGTCATCTCGGTGGTAGTTCTGCGATTTTCCAGATAACTCATGCACTTTTCCTTCAGTGCTTTTCTGGAAATATCACACGTAGATAGAGGTTCAACAAAATTATTCTCCAAACCTAGGTTGGTAAGAAACTTCCTCAAATAACTTAGCCATCCAACCATACCACCGTTGTCTAACCTCATCACATCATTCAAGATGGAGCGGTTTAATTTACATTCTTCGGTTGTCCAAACCCTATGCCATAACAGAACCTGTGCAACCCTTATTATATCTTCTAAATATGGTTCCCCGAGTTCTGTATGGCATACGTAAGTCGATAAGGTTTCTGGGACAGCTAAAAGATATTTCATAAATTAGTTTTCCACCACCTGTAATGAACTCACATTTGCATGTCCCCATTATCCAGCACCATATGTAACAATTGCTACGCAGGTCGCTCTATATAATGTAAGCAACTCCCTGATGGGTTTTCTACCCATTCTTTTACAAAAACATTTTAGGGCCATTATTGACTTGCAAAACAATAACCTTTGTGTTTTGATTGCGTCATTCCATCGACCAGTATGGTCGAATAAAACACCTAGGTATGGGAAGGTTAAGGTAAAATCAACTAGACTAGAGGAGACAAAAATGTTTTTTCTCTTTCTAGCTGCCCCATGGCCACAATTCATGCTAAAGGTCTTAGAGCAATTTATCCTTAGATCCAGACTAGTCATAAAGTCAGTGAAGGAAGTGACTATGGTTTGCATAGCCATTGGTGTCCTGGCCATTAGGACAGCGTCATCTGCGTATAATAACGCTGGGATTGGTCTTTTGCCCACCATCTGCATGTCCCTGCCCTCCTGTAATAATTTCCTCTCCACATCATTAATATCAAGTGTGAAGAGAAAAGGGGCAAGGACACAACCTTGTCGTACCCCCCTAGCAATACCAAATGTTTCAGTACATTCACCATTTTTCCCAAACCTAACTCTGGCTCTTGCCCCCGAGTAGAGTTCCCTGAGAAATTGAATTATTGAGTTCTCTACTCCTAGGTTCTCAAGGATCAGCCATAGTTTACAATGGGTGACACAATCAAACGCTGACCTCAAGTCAACGAAGGTTAAAAACATGCAACCATCCTTAGCTTTGGTATATTTTTCAATAAGGACGTGCAGATTCAGGCACTGGTCAATAGTACTCGATCCTTTTCTAAAACCGTATTGAAGGTCACTAATTATTGTTTTTTCTTCCGCCCAGGACTGAAGTCTATTTAAGATTACACGGCCAAGGATCTTAATAGTGGAGTCCCGGAGCGATATTGGGAGATAGCAATGACAGCTTGTTCTATCGCCTTTCTTAAATATCGGCACTATTATAGACTCACACCAAGAAGATAGAAGACCTATTCGAGAGGTGACATTAAAGAGCTGGGTCAGGAGTGGACCCCATAGACCGGTATTATATTTGAATAAATCCACCGGAATCCCATCGGGTCTGGGGGCTTTCCCTGCCAAGCTAGCATTTATGCTTGTGGTTACCTCCATTAAGGATATGGCTGGGTTCAGTGTAACCAGTTTATAATGGGGATCCTCAGTAATATGATCCATTACTGAGGAATATTCCTCAGAACTCATCTTTGAGTAGAATTCCAAACAATGCTTCACCCATTCCCTCTCAGTAATAGCTATTTCTATCCTTGCTGGAACATTTTCATTTATAGGCGGTGCGTTTACTGCTTGCCAAAAGTATGCAGAATCTCTATTTAAAGACGCCTCGCACAATGCTTCCCAGGCTTCATTTTTTATAGTGTTTTTTTCTCCTTTTCAAAGCCTTCTTGTAATTATTTCTCAAGGCTTTGATTAGAGTGCGATCCTTGTCAGCGGCTTTTAAAGCGTGTTTTTACTTTGAATAAGCCTTAGTGCAGGCCGAGTGAAACCAACTAATTAGAGCCTTTTTAGGGTTTTTCGATTCAACCCAGAGTCTGTTCTTTATTTGGAAAATAATATCTAAAAAGTTTGTTATAAAATCTGAATAATCAATATTCCCATCTGTACAGGCATGGAATTGGGGTTCACATATCTTAATCAGATTACAGAGGAAATCTTCAGGAACCACAGTGGTCCACTTCAGAGCATACCCATTTTTCCTAACCATAGCAATATTATCCACGCACGGTTTTAAGATGTTATATCCGTGTGGGTCTTTAGGTTTACCTAATATTTCCAGGCTAAGGGGAAAGTGGTCACTCAATGGGTTATCCAAAACTTGAAATGCCTGGATCTTTCCCCCGTGTCGAACCGTCATCAATATAAAATCAATTGTTGAATTTGCCCCTCTAACATTAAAGGTGGGATCAAAGGGGGTCTCGGGTCTAACCATTCTATTCACAAAACCCATGTCACACCTAAAGATGATATCATTAGGAAGGTCCCCGCACTTAGTGTGCTCGAAATGGCTTAAACTAACATAATTTTCCAGCATTATGCTGCAGGTTCCTCTCTTACCACTTTGGCATATAGAACAGTTGAAATCCCCGCCCCAAATGACACAAACTTCTTTGAATCTCCCATTTAAGGTAGATTTCATGTCATTTCCTAAGGTTTTAAAAGTATCTTCCACCGCCTCTGCAGGGACATTATTGTAAAAATGTACCAAAATCAAAGTAAACACTTTATCTACAGTTATCCTGATTATATGGTAAGACATATTATTAGAAAGAATCTCATTTTCTAAACAATTAATCAAGTTAGAAACATATGTGGCTAAACCCCCTTTGGCCCTACCATATGCAGAGCCGATGTCTGGTGAAAAGAAAGTTTTGAAACCACACACATGATGTGGTACAGTTGTCCAGGTTTTTTGTAAGCTCACAAAGTCATACATATTCACTAAGTTAACCCATTGTTCAATCCCCAATTTTGATTTTAAACCTGCAATGTTCCAATACAAGAATGACCAGGTGGCCCTAGGAGCCTCACTCCTCGTCAAACTGGTAACACCATGGGACTCCAGATTAATCACAGAATTTACGTCTTCAGTTAACTCCATCTGTATCCCCGCCTCACTTCTAGTAATTTCCTTATAGCTAACCCCATCATCAGTCTGTGTCTCAGAAACTCCTTCTTTCATGCCCAGTGAATTTTGTCCAACATTTCCTTCAATTGGGAAAGAGTCAGTAGGGGAAATAACAGTGTTGAGTCAATCAACATCCTCCAACCCCTGTAGTATATCATAACGATTGAACATAGGAATATTAAATCTGTCTCTATTTCCATCACAAAATCCCCGTTGATGCCCATGATTGGTTTCTGTTAAATCAATATGTGTAGGCAGGTAGAAGTAATTTAAATCTAGAGTTTGTATTCCGTTATTGACACTACCATTGCCCCAAGTACAGATAAACCTTACTGCCCGTCTATCCCTGAAATTGACTAGTATACAATCCCCGGGGAGGTATTTCGGTTTGTGTCTGACCCAGCCCACTCTCCGAACACGTCATATTTCAGCATGTAGATGGACTGGGAGAGGTCTATACGTGTTGAGCCAAAAAGTTACTTTGTTTTTCAGGTCTGAGTAGGTTTCCCTTTTATCATTATTCAACTCAGGCACCCCGGTCAGAACTACAGTATATGGTACAGATTGCGGGGGCAAGTCAATACATGGATATATAACCTTCTTTTTATTACTAAAAACCATACCGCCCTCTTGGTGTCTATTTTTACTGAGCTGCTCCACCGTAACCTTTTCTTTTGTAACCACACTTTCAACTTCTTTTATATCTGTTCTATTTGGGGGCAGTGTCCTGACTCTTGATAGTACCTCGACTTGGGCTGGCCCATTATGATTCCCTGTTATGGAGTTTGCCGAACAACAGGATACTACAGGTTTATTAACCGCAGTAGATTTACTCATACCTTCAGGTTCCTGAGTACTATTATGGCAGTTGGCCTCAAATTTTCTCAAGAAGTCGGCATTAGCCAATGCCGTCTTTTCCAGGGACCCTATTTTTCCAGTTACATTTTTGATTCTTTCTAGTAAAGGTAAGATTAATGACTTTACTAGATGCTCCAATTGACCCATGAAAGCTTCAGGGTTTGGAGGCACAAAGTTTGAGACCAGCTGAGGTAGCGGTGTCGGAGGAATCAATATGGGGTTAGTGCAAGCTCGGACAGTACTAACTAATAATGGCTGGGGCTGTACAGCCAGATTTCCAACTTTTCTGGCAGTTTTAATTTGTTTGGGCGATCTACCCTTCTGATGAGTACCCCTACGCTTCCTCTTACCATTTGTCCCCAAGCCCAACACCTGTTTTTTTGCCTGTATACTAGGTCCTGATTTCTGTTTGTCATTAAAGCCAGTCTTCGTTAAGATATGTGGAGTAGTTCGCGTTGTGGTGTCAGTTAAAAGGGATTTGTTAATCTCTACCGCGAAGCTACGCTCATTATTAATCCCACACGTTGATGTTAATGAGCTGGAATCGTGGTGGATCGTTGCCCCCTCTGTTGGGGCACAAGTATGTGTTTTAGAGACTACATTTTCGGGAGTTACTGCCAATATTATTGGGCCCAATGACGAACGCCTGTTGTATAAAGGTTCTAAGGACAATCGGCGTTCTGTGAGGGCAAATTCATGCTCCAGCACTGATGTTGCCCTTTTTATAAACATATCTAATGTGCCGGTAACCAAACCACCTGTGACCCCAGGGATGCACTTCCTTTCTTTCCCTGATCTTACAGCCATTACGAACACTCTAGTTTCCCCAGCAAAGATATAATCAGGAAAATAATGTCTTTCCAAAGGCGAAAATATCAAGTCAATACCGGCAGGGATCTTACTTGAAGGGCAATGTTAGGTGGGGGCCGCACACGGTCCCGCCCTTGTTCCAGGCTTCGCCCGGGCACTCCCGCATGCGCCCCGCGCCGCGGGAGGCGCAAAGTTGTTGTAAGCACCTCCGGGCGATTCCCAATGACGTTGGTGGTGTGCGCCCCTCAGGGGACTCTGGGTGTTGTAGTCCCGGGGCAGCACACAGGACGCAAAGCTTCCTTCTGATGACCGGCGAGGATGGGAGCGGGAGCCGGAATCGCCACACAATGTTCCCCCGCTAGAGCAGCAGACAGGGTATGTCACACCAGGTAGGGCAGGTGAGCAAAGCCGAAGAGGAACCCGCGCCACAGGAGGCACAAAGTTGTTTTAAGTGCCTCCGGGCGCTTCCCAATGACGTTGGTGGTGTGCGCCCCACAGGGGACTCTGGGCGTTGTAGTCCCAGGGCAGCACACAGGACGCGAAGCTTCCTTCTGGTGACCGGCGAGGATGGGAGCGGGAGCCAGAATCGCCACACAATGGTCCCCCTGCTAGAGCAGCAGACAGGGTATGTCACACCAGGTAGGGCAGGTGAGCAAAGCCAAAGAGGAACCCATATACCCAACCATACACTCATAAAACCACACAGAGACTGACACATTCATGCATAGACCAATGCAGACACTGACACACCCAGGCACTCACCGATTCAGCCACTGACAGACCCAGGCTCACACAGATACAACATCTGACACACCTAGGGATACACTCATATACCCACTCACATTCCCATGCACACACTGATACAACTACTGATACACACAGCCACACCCCCATACAGAAACTGGCACACCCAGGCAAATTCTCCTACAGGCAATGACACTCCCAGTCACATGTCGATATAGCCACTTAGACCTTCAGCCAAACACTGATACTGCCTCTCAAACACATATACACATACTGATACAGCTAGTGACACACCCAACCACACACTAATACAGACATGCACATACTAATGCATCCAATAACACAGCAAGGCACACACTGATGCATACCCTGACACACCCACAGACATACTAATGTAACCCTAACACACCCAGACATAAATCAATGCAGACACTGACACAGCCAGGCATACACCAAAGCAGACACTAATGCATTCAGAGATACACTAATGCATTTAATAACACATCCAGTCACACACTGACATACCAAGGCATACACTGATGCATAGACTGACACACCCAGGCATACACCAAAGCAGACACTGACACCCCAGCCAAGTACTAATACATCCAATAACACACTGAGGCACACACTTGCCCATATACTGATGCACCAACGCACATACCAATCAAGATACTGACACACTCGGCCAAACATTGGTGCATCCAATATAACACACCCAGGCATACACTGACACACCCAGGCATACACCAATGCATACACTGACACACCCAGACATGCACCAGTGCAGACACTGGCACATCCAGGCATACACCAAAACAGATGCTGACACGCCCAGCCAAACACTAATGCACCCAATAACATACCCATGCATACACTGATGCACACACTGACACACCCCATCACACACCAATACAGTCACTGACACATTGAAAACGCACAGTTAGCTCTTTCTTTGACCAGATGGTGGTTCTAAAAAGAACTGGGGGGTTTTCTGGAAGGGATTTTA
Source organism: Lissotriton helveticus (assembly GCF_964261635.1). NCBI lineage: Eukaryota > Metazoa > Chordata > Amphibia > Caudata > Salamandridae > Lissotriton > Lissotriton helveticus. The sequence continues at coordinate 1,069,250,317 of NC_136067.1, read as the reverse complement.
TAAGTTTTTATATAGTTTTCTTCTTTTTTAGGTTTTAAGCAAAAAGTGAACAGGGTAGTAAAAAGGGTAAGAATGGGGAAATGCAAAGAAGCAACTGGCTTCAGATTTCAAAAAACATTATGTGGTCACTGGAAGCAAAAATCAAAAAAACTACCAGTGATCAATGTTCCCTCTAATTTTTTCCCTCTGTGTGCGGCACTGTAAGGTCTCAGTGCACAGCAGCCAAAGCTATGTGGGCCAGTAACGCGTGTCCGTGTGTGGTTGCAGCGACAAATATCAGTGCAGATTGTGTGAGTATTTATGTTAAACGCAGCACCAGTCTTGTGCTAAAATTACCATGAATACTTTTTTCAGAGGCACACAATATGCCCCGCACGCTTGTGGAGCCCTGTGTGACAAACTTTGTTGGTGCCCCCCAATGACCACCCCCATCAGTGATTCCCTCACTATTACCCTTTAACAGTGCCCCTCAAGGTCTCCGTTACCCTACTCTCTTTCAGATTTATTTAATTTGTTTTATAGCTCCTCTCTTACTAGTGTAGGGTGTACATTACATTGCACACATATGAAATAGAGACAATCAATCATAGGTATGTAAATCAGTGTACAAGAAATGTTACATATGACAGAGGACTGCAAGGTATAGGAGTGATATGTCATTCATTCTGATAGGCAGTATAGTATAAGAGTGCTTTGCCTGGAGAAGCACAAACTCAGAATTTAAAATGTAACGCCATGCTTAGGATTTCTCTTTAATACGAATTGCATTGTACCTAGATGAACCCTATTTGCTACATTAGGATAATGAATGGCTGGGGGATAAAAAATCATAACGCTGGAATCTTTACCTTGTAGTATGGATGAAGTTCGTTGTTGACAGTTAATAGTTTACTGTTCTATATTAGAATTGTAACTTTTAACCCCTCCCACGCTGGTGACGGAACCGCTCCATCACGCCCCTTGGGTGGGCTGAGCTGGTGATGGATCGGTTCCGTCACCGCCAGCTCTCCGCGCCTGCGCGGCACGTTCTTTTGAGCGGGCGGGGCCGAGACGGAACCGCTCCATCACAAGCACAGCCTACCCGAGGGGTGTGACGGAGCGGTTCCGTCACCAGTGTCGGAGCGCCGCACGGCCCCCCCACCCCTTAGCGCTGCAGCGGAATTGCCGCCGCAGAGAAAGGGTTAAACTGCAAGTAACAAAATGACCTCTCTTAACCCGCTAACCAATTTTCATTCTATGCACTTTATGACCTGCATGGTACACCTCCTTTGCAGCAGGCATATTAACCATCTGCACTACCTTAGAACTTCCACTAGAGAAAATTCCGATCTCTCTAATACAACAAGTAACTTTACACCTGCAACTAGCCAGGATCGTTGGTTTGTCAATGGTTCTTATTTGCATGTGATAAATAAGCATCAACTACGCCTTTGTTGTAGATAACATTGCAAATGCTTCACTTCTGACATGATGACACTGAAAGAACTATAATGAGTCTCTTTGTGGTTACATAAAAGGCAGTGAAGGGTGGTACTGCCGTAGAGTTAAGGTTTTTGTTTTTTCACCCTGAGGGTGAGGGCAAAAATGGAGAGCCTGATAGGTACCCGTCTCGGCAGTCGCGCACCGTCCATAGGGCTAATTGGGCTTCAGCCCCCACACGTGCCGTGTCTCATCCCGGGCTGCTGCAGCTCAAGCTGCTGTGGGCTCGGCTGGGCAGTGTCTGGAGTCTTGTCTGCAGCACACTCAAGTTTTTTACAGGTCTGTAAAGACCATTTGCATATTTACATACCTTTGTAAACTGGTTACCGAGGCTTAGTTTGTTTCTAATTCCAGTGCCCCCCTGAACTTCCACTCCACCTATTCCTTACATTTGTATTTTACATTTACTGCCATAGTGTGAGAATGCATTTCTTGAAAAGGAATACAAAGTAAGGTTGCCAAAGGAAATATGCCAGCCAAATGTTGTTTAAAGTGCTTGCAAAGATCTAGTCTTGATACTAAATAGGGTTATAAATAAAAAAGTATGTATTTATTTGTAATGTGACTTTTCTGTCTTTGTTCACTTCAATTATCAGTTATGAATCATTCAAGCAGCACTAGAACACAATTATACATGCTTTCTATTTATATTTGCTGTTCATAGTATGCAGAGATAAGTGCTGAAAATACGGCTTTAGGTGGCTGATTATTTTTGTACCATCTGGGACATCAAATTGATGAGCTGCCAACCCTAATCATAAAGTGAATGTTTCTTGCAGGATCAGCGCAATATTTATTTTCTCCACCCGCTATCCCTGATTAATGCCATAATAGCAATAGTTTACCTTTCATCTGATACCATAACCTGCCGTCAATAACATGCTGAGTTACTTCAAGTGTCTGGGAAAGCACCCTGCATTCAGACAACTCACTCCTCATTCTTGCCCGTCATTTTCATGCTCACCCTGCACTCACGGCGATCACAATTCACTCACACTGATCACCACACACTCACACCATTCACCCGCTCATTCTACTCACAGTGATCAGTCTGCACTCACAATGCATGTGTGCTGTTCACCCTGCACCTCCCCCTGCAGTCACACAGCACACTACCCACCCTGCACTCATGTGACACTTCACTCACTTTTCCTCCTCACTGATCAATCAGCAATATCACTCAAACAAGCCCATCACTAACAATACATTAATTTGTCCCAATTTGCACTTACAGCCACACCTAAATTCATATTGCAACGTCACTCACCCTGCAGTCACTCCTCTTACCATACTCACACTGTTGCATTAGTCATCGTGCACCCACATGGGCACTCCTGCCACCCACAGAGGGTTGATGTGCCTGCTACAAAGAACGTGTACCATGCAGATGACAGAATTGAGTGTGAGTAAACTGAGTAACGCAGTAAAAAAATGTAATGTTGGGCATAAAGGTGCCATAGAGAGATGAGGTGAATTGTTGGTGAGTGGTAGTGAGGTAATTCATGGAGAAGACGGAAATGGGGGAGGGGCGCCAAAAAAGACTATTGCACTGTGTGCCACCAGTGCTATGCTATCCCTCGCTGGGAGTGTTAGCCCCCCCTGAAGTTCGGGTCTAGCTGCGCCCCTGCATCTCAGCACCTGCTGAGCACCATCGGCAGGACTCAGCCAACTTAAAGCCTTGGGTATGGGGTTACTTTCTGTGTCTGACCGCTCTCTGATGCAGCGAGTCAAAGGCATGAAGTATGTCTGTTGACAAATATTAACAAAGGAGGGAGGGAGAGGAAAAGTGGATTCGGTCTCCCCTGGTAAGTTACATAAACAGAATAGAATCCACTCCAGTGGTGGTAGTGGTCCCTGCAATGGTAGGGAGCACACAGTGTTGTGTAAAATACCCCTCCCACACCAACAGGCCCCTTGGTGTCATGCTTCATCATTGGGGTCTTCGCACCCCTCTACGGGATGCGGCGTGCTACGACTCACGACTACGTAGGAGCACTTTAGGTGTACTATGTGTTGGTGTGTGTAGGGAAATAGGTGTGAGTGGTGAGGTAGTGAAAAGTGATGGTTAAAAAATACCTGGCTCGTGGGGTAAAAATAGAATTTATTAAGCCCTCGGCTGGTATCGTTAAAAGGGGTGCAAGATGAGGTTGTTACTGTATTTTAAGGTACACCAACCTCAGAAAGTGCGTCGACATGTTTCGGAGTGTAAAAACTCCTTCTTCAGGACGAGGGAGTGCACAAACCTCCTCACCTTACTCACATGTAGTGTAGATGTCAAAGTGAAATTTGCAAAAATACTATCTACAAAAAAATATGTGTAATGTTCCTAATTATGTTTTATAATATAATATAAAAGTCTGTTGCGCCCAATTGGCGATAATAGAACCAGACTTAAATAATAAGGCAGGATGGCCTCATGAGCCCTGCGTGGTATTGGGGGTTGTCTTCCGGCTCAATGCGGCAACGGTTACAGCAAGCCTCGGTGGGCTGTCTTCCCCTCAACGCGGCTCACATTGTCCATTCCATGGAGTCTGAGTCATGAAATATGGAGAGAGGGACTCGCTGCCCATCTCCCTGAGCCATATTTGGCCCCGGGAACTCCATCCCTTGGGGTCCTTTGCATTTTTTAAGGGCCCCTCTCCCCAAGCCTTTAGAAGGTCCTGGGGACCAGATCACCCAGGTCTGCTACTATACTATAAAGGGAGAGGGGCCACCCAACCCCCCCCCAAGGCTTTATTGGCTCCATGGCGCCCATCCTCCACTTGTTGTGTCCCAGGGAGCTGACCCACAGGACACTGCAGTTTCTCTGTCTGCAGCAGTGCAAACAGGCACACTTGTATTTTCTCCCGCCTGGGGAAAGTATTTTTAAATCTCCTTCCAAATGGGATCAATCATGAAGTCTTCTTCCAGCTGGTGGGATCTTTAAAAATGCTCCTGCCGGCTGGGAGCAGACTTTTGATCTATTTCCCTGCCCACACTGATGCAGACAGGGAAACAGATCAAGATATTACTCCCACCCAGCAGGAGCAGCATAAATAGCTGCTCACTAGGGACGGGAGCAATGCTGGACACCACAGCATAGGGGAGCTGGCAAGGTACCATGCTCTCTGATAAAGATGGCCTTGTTGAAACAGTAGTGATTACATGATGTCGTAGGTTGGTTTCTATTTTTTGTCTAATGAATTGTGTTTTATCTTGTATTTCACATGTTTTTATTTGTTTTTAATGTGATTTTTCTGTTATGGATATTAGATTATCCAAATAGATATGTCTTGACTGCCTGATTGAAGGTTTAGTAAGCATGTCTTATCTGCAACATTGACCATATACCATACCCTTCACGGTTAACCTAGTTCACAGTAAGAATGAGCAACAGATGTATGGGAAACCCTCATTGCACATAGTGTTCAATATGTATACAACTATTCAGAGAAAGCCAAGTTAGTCAAGATACTCAATGTCTGTTCCAAAATTAATGCCTAACTACAAACAGCTTTTATCTGTCTCAAAGCCCTCACAGTCACCAAACCTACATTGTAAAATGAAGTTGATATGAGTAGAAAAGTGTGTACTGTAAACAGTGTTTACTTTATGGAGAGAGTTTACTTTGTACCACACTGTTTGCAACTTACAGATAGCCACTCTTCTGTAGCCAAACAAGCACATGTACATAGGTTAGCACCTGGTGCACTTGGTATGTAGAAATTATCATACTGTGATGATTCTGTTTAATAACTCAAGGCTGCTTACAATAGTTAGAGTAATATTTAGGAGCCGCATCTACTGCTGTTGCATCATATTTTGTGACAGAACCGCGGCGCAAACCACCAATTCATATTAATGGCTTTGATTGGCGTCATAGATGTGGAGTAGGTCAAGGCAGAGCAAATTGATACGTTGCCTTACTCTGCCCATGTGAAGCGTTGAATAGGCATTGTGGAGAAGTGTGGCTCACTGGTTAGAGGAGGCAGACCTGGAAGCAGAGGTCAGCCTGGGACCAGGGTCCAATTCCCGGCTCGGCGGGGTCTTGAGTCCTAAAATGTCCATGGACTCGACAATTCTCGCTCCGGTGCCTACTCGATTCACGGGTTCACACTCTGTGACTCTGGGCAATAGCTTGCTTAATCTCCACAACGGCCCCTCGCGGCGGGATGCCTGGCTTTCACCTTGCGGATACCCTGCCGGGGTTATCTCACAGGGGAATACCAGGACGGGTTCCCTAAGCAAGCGCTTAGAAACCGCTTGGTGATTTGCGCTATATAAATTCCTTTACATTTACATTTACATTGTGGTGGGTGTTCTCACGCCACACCCATCAATTTTTATGCATCCCCAGATTTACAAGTCTATGTAAACCTGGGGATACGCCAAAACCTTATGCCTTTTCAGGGAAGAATTATGTTTATTATCCTTGTTTTTCCCTCTTTCTATATGTGCTGCAGAAAAAGCCTCTCACAATTTTGTTTGTGTAGGAAGGTGCCCCTTCTGCCACAAAAACAATCCGGCTTCCACCATGGTGCAAGGGTGCCTGCATTGTCGTGAGGCCAACAAAAGGACACCATTACTGGGGGAAAGGACAGAAATTCACCATATGCCATAGATATATTACATTCCTTCCGTTTCCCCTCGATGCAGGGCAGGGCGGCAACTTGCTGCGCAGCCCTGCAACAAATCCCCAAAAACATGCTTTTTAGTATGTTGTACATACCCCTGTGTGGAACATGCTGAACAATAGCCGTCATCTGTCACTGGCACACAAGCCAATTGCTTCTCAATTACCCCTTAGTGGGATCCAAGAACCCCATTGTAGTGCTTGACTCTGTCAGGGTAGCTAAGTAGTCCAAGGCCTACTCAGGTGACCGGATGTGGGCTAGTAATCACCACTCCCTCGCACCCAATAACCACACTCAATAAATGACTGTCCAGTCACTGCTTTTTCTTTAGAAAAGGAAAGGTACATTTATCACACAAGGAAAACCGTAGGTCTAGCAAATATTCGAGCAAAGTCAGCAATAGTTAAGAAATATCCTTTGTTTGTCAGGGGAGTCCGTCAAAGAGGACGGAATCCCATCACCCACTGAGGTGGCATGCTTCATCATCTGGGACCTCCTCTTGGTTGCAAAACCTAGTGCAACCAAGGGCTACAACCTTCTCATAAGGAGACAGGAGCTCACAGATGTTTTGAATAGTTTCTGATTGGATCAACCAAGATCCCATAGAAGTAAAGCAATGATAGTCTTATCCGTGATGGTTGCAGTGCATGTAGTGAACAAAGTGAAACGTGATTTAAAATTGGCTACCAGGATCAAAACCAAATTTAATACAAATTGACCTGGTGTCAAATATAAAAATCAGTGTGTATGCAGCTTGAACCATTTAACTGCATTAGTCCGAAAAGGAGATGGTCTACATGTTTCAGCCTGTCAATCAGAATGTGATCACGGCTTTCATTAGGACCTAGATAATATATTGCCACTGCAAAATTATGTGTGAAGAAAACAACAAGTAAAGTCACAATATGTGTGGTTGGGTACGACACAACCTACATTAACCTGTAATCCCAGTTTTTTGGTCAATTGTCACAGGAATATTGGACGACAACCAGTGAGAAAAAGGGGGATAATATAAGTGAACTCCTGACAAACAAGCATTCTGTACAGAACCAAAATATATATTAAAAACTATTAAAAATGCTCAAGGGGGGCATTATTATTGTCTCACCAGATACCAAAATATGTACCGTATACCAAATAATGTATACCATCATGTGTCCTGATGCCAGGTGAGGTGAGGAGTGCACCCACATTTTGACGGGTAAGCATATTAAGACATCGATAAACACATGATATTTTACATTATTTAGCATACGGTACACATTTTGGTTCTGTACAGAATGCTTGGGTCGACCTTGTAGAGAGGGCCAGGTCAAAAACGTCATAGTACATCAGAGCTTTCCAAACTGTGTGTCCCGACACAGTACTGTGTCGCCTGCAAAGGGTGGGTGTGTCGCGGGATGACACCGGTATTAATCGGCACTTAGCATATGACTGCTGCTAATTAAGAGGCATTCCTTTGAAAGAGTGTCGGCAAACACCGCCGCAGCAGCGCAGACTACCCTGACACTCAGATCTATGGGGGCCGTGAGATTCACAACAAAGCAGTAAATGGTCTTTTAAAGACCTACGAAGTACTGGGGTGTGGATCTGTGTGTGTCCAGGAAGCTGTCTCTGCCCAGGCTGAAACACATGCAGGGTGAGGGGACAGAGGGCGACAGACAGAGGAAGACAGACAGAGGGCGATAGAGGGAGGGAGATAGAGGGAGGAAGACAGAGGGAGGGAGACAGAGAGGCGGGAGGGACGGAGACAGAGGGAGACAGAGAGAGAGAGAGAGGGAGACAGAGAGAGAGGGAGACAGAGGGCGACAGACAGAGAGAGAGGGAGACAGAGAGAAAGGGAGACAGAGGGAGACAGACAGAGGATAGAGAGGGAGACAGACAGAAGGAGAGAGAGAGGGAGACAGACAAAGGGAGACAGAGGGAGAGAGAGAGAGAGAGAGGAAGACAGACAGAGGGATAGAGAGGGAGACAGAGAGAGGGAGAGAGAGAGGGAGACAGACAAAGGGAGACAGAGGGAGCGAGAGAGAGAGGGAGCGAGAGGGAGACAGAGGGATGGAGACAGAGGGACAGAGACAGAGGGTGACAGACAGAGGGCGACAGACAGAGGGAGGAGGGTGACAGGGAGGAAGGCAACAGAGGGAGGAGGGCGACAGAGGGAGGAGGGCGACAGATGGAGGGAGACAGAAGGAGGGAGACAGATGGAGGGAGACAGATGAAGGGAGACAGAGGGAGGCAGACAGGCAAGAGGGAGACAGACGGAGACAGACAAGAGGGAGACAGACAAGAGGGAGACAGACGGAGACAGACAGAGGGAGACAGACAGGGAGAGAGAGGGGAGGAAGACAGAGGGAGAGAGAGGGAGTAAGGGAGACAGAGAGAGGGAGACAGAGAGAGAGAGAGGGAGACAGAGAGAGGTAGGGAGACGGAGACAGACAGAGATAGAGACAGACAGAGACAGGAATAGACAGATAGAGGCAGAGACATGGACAAACAGAGGCAGAGACTAAGACAGAGAGGCAGAGAGACAGAGAGGGAGACGGAGAGGGAGACAGAGAGAGAGAGAGAGAGAGGGAGACAGAGGGTGACTGAGGGAGGGAGACAGAGGGAGACAGTCAGGGGAAGACAGAGGGAAGGAGAGGGAGGCAGAGGGAGACAGACAGAGGGAGAGGGTGACAGAGGGAGGGAGACAGAGGGACGGAAACAGAGGGAGACAGAGAGCGGGAGACAGAGGGCGACAGAGGGAGGGAGACAGGGGGAGGAGGGCGACAGAGGGAGGGAGACATAGGGAGACAGAGAGAGAGAGGTAGACAGAGATAGGGAGGGAGACAGAGAGAGGTAGGGAGACGGAGACAGACAGAGATAGAGACAGACAGAGACAGGAACAGACAGATAGAGGCAGAGACATGGACAAACAGAGGCAGAGACTAAGACAGAGAGGCAGAGAGACAGAGAGGGAGACGGAGAGGGAGACAGAGAGAGAGAGAGAGGGAGACAGAGGGTGACTGAGGGAGGGAGACAGAGGGAGACAGTCAGGGGGAGACAGAGGGAAGGAGAGGGAGGCAGAGGGAGACAGACAGAGGGAGAGGGTGACAGAGGGAGGGAGACAGAGGGACGGAAACAGAGGGAGACAGAGAGCGGGAGACAGAGGGCGACAGAGGGAGGGAGACAGGGGGAGGAGGGCGACAGAGGGAGGGATACAGAGGGAGTGAGACAGACAGAGGGAGGTAGACAGACAGAGGGAGACAGACAGAGGGAGGGAAACATAGGGAGACAGAGGGAGGGAGGCAGTGGGAGACAGTCAGGGGGAGACAGAGGAAAGGAGAGGGAGGAAGACAGAGAGAGAGGGAGAGAGGGCGGGAGACAGAGGGAGAGAGACTGAGGGAAAGAGACAGAGGGAGAGAGTCAGAGGGAGAGGGAGACAGAGGGAGAGGGAGGGTGACAGAGGAATGAAGACAGAGGAATGGAGACAGAGGGAGGGAGACAGAGGGACGGAAACAGAGGAAAACAAAGAGAGGGAGACAGAGAGCGGGAGACAGAGGGAGACAGATGGAGACAGACCGAGGGAGACAGAGAGAGGGAGACAGAGAGAGAGAGAGAGAGGGAGACAGACAGAGTGAGTGAGAACCCCCCCGAACCCCCTTGGGTGGTTTGGGCTCGCTCGCTACGATCGCTTGCTACACTGCCTTACTGTGTCACAAAGTGATGCATCTCCAAAAAGTGTGTCACCAACATGAAAAGTTTGGAAAGCAGTGGAGTACATTATAATACAGCAAATGCTAACAAAGAGGAGTATTTATACAAGTAGAAATGTGAAATTCCTAACACTGGGCACGGAGCCAGGTTTTACTTGCTTAATGAGAAGAGTAGAAGAGGGCCTTTTGTACAGCAAATGGGAAATGTGTTCAAACTTGTTAAAAGTTAGCACGAGGTCTGGGGCCAAAACGTAATGGATGCGTCTTCCATTTTAGTCCAGTGCAATAATCAGTACCTGTATTATGCGTTTAGTGCTTCCTAGTTATCTGGTCACACAATCTGCCTCATTAATAATTAAGATAGAAGCCTAGCTTGAAAAATACAAATCTATTATTAAATGTTCCTGAGAGAGAGCTGGGCTCTGGAAAGTGAAGGCGTTGTGGTGAAATGCCCCCTCTGTCCTTGGTTTGACCGTGTTTGCCAGGGTTGATTTTAGTTCCCAGGGTGGCTCTGATTGAAGCCGTGGATTACATGCAGAGCCTCTCAAAATGTGGCATCATTTGGTGTAGATTGTGTTCTGTGATATGTGGAGTGTTGGAAAACACATTATTTCATCCAAGACAAATAATCCACCAACCTTTCCAGCTTCAGACACTGAATCCCAGTTTCCTCCTGCCAATGCATATTTTCCACTGCCAATTCTTGCCAGGATCTCCTCAGGGGTATCATCAGGCCCATTTGCAAATGGTGTGAACCTGTGAAATGAAATACGATTATGTGCGATTAAATGAATGTTATAAATATATTTACCGCACCTTCAAAAACGCAGAAACGTAACTTGTCCACACAAATACACTCATTGTTATTTTGTGGATGCTGATAAACATGTCAAATATCCTCTTTTTCAAGAATTGTTTTAGTGATTGAAAGCGGAAGATCTGGAATGTATTAAAGAATATAGCAGATCATCACCCCAAAAAAACATAGAATGCAGCTTGGATTGTGCTTCTTTGTTCTCACGCAGTCGAAGGTGTTGAAAGTAGGGCTCTTGCTTTATGGCATGCGTTTTTTTAGATATTTTCACCTGTATTTATATATATTTTTGTCCACTCCAGCTGTTTAAATCTGTATTCTGAAACCTTCACCCTCTCTCAACTGTTGGCCAGGAAGCCATGACTGACAGCATTGAAAATCACTCAAAAAGACATTATATTCCGGTTTTCTATATTTAAAAATAAATACAGAGAAATAGACGGCTGCCCACATAAATTTATCCCAAGCACGCAATTAAAATGGAAACTGGGAGCTTTACTTATAGTCTATTCACAGGGTTTGATGCACTGGAGGAGAACTACTGGGCAATTATCCTCACGCTCCTCTCTTAGGGCCTCATTTATGAGGCTGTGCGTCACTTTTACGCCACTGGTGCGTCACTTTTTGTGACGCACCAGTGGCGTAAAAAATGCGCCTTGTTGCGCCATATTTACAAAGCAACGCCTCTAGGTAGATGCGTCACTTTGTAAGCCACTGCGCCACATTATACCTGCGCCAGGTATAATGTATGCAAGGGGGGCGTATTGACGCAAGAATGTGTCATGGAAGTGACGCAGTGAAATCTATGAGATTTCACTGCGCCACTTCTAGGACTCAAATGCGTCAAAATCTTACGCCTGCCTCACAGCAGGCGTAAGACTGATGCAGGCCCTTTCACATGGGGCTTGCCCCATGTGAAAGGACACATTGCTGGAGTTGCGTCACTTTTGTGACACACTCCAGCAATGCGTCACTTTTGCGCCTACAGATACGTCAGAAATACTGACGTATCTAACTCCCTGCGACACGATGCGTCATACTGTAAATATGCATCATTGGTGTCGCAAGGAGGGCGCAATGAAAAGTGACGCATCGCTGTTTTCACGCAGCGATGCTTCACTTTTCATAAATGAGGCCCTTAGCGCCCAACTCAATCTTCAAATCGACGTTCAATTTAGGAGTAAAAGCAGCAATATGTGCTCGAAATACCACATCATGATTTGCCATCATCATAAATGTAGGGTTATTGGTGACCAACATGCCGTTAGAAGGGAGTGGCCCTCCAAAATGTAGTGAACGAACTTACAGGCTGTTGAGCATTCTCAAACATTTTGCAGGTGATTTACCACACTGCAAACACTTATAAAACTACTTTGTTAACGGAAGCAGTAAATGCCTTCCAAAGGGCAGAAAGGGAGGGGACGACCCCATATATAATGAGTGAGTTAAGGTCAGAATTTCCTCACAGGGAAACGTTTTCCCATTGAAGTACTCCCCTGTCAAAACCACATATCTGCATGGTGTAATTACACAGATATTTCTTGTCATTGGAAAGCCCACCTGAATAAATCTTGTCCAGTAGACTTCTGCAAATCTATGACTGCCAAGGTTCTTTTTATTCCCCTTTTAATCCTTAAAAGTCACAAATCTATTCCAAACCCAGGAACACATATGCTGGTGTAGGTTTCGGAATTTTAAAAGGCCTACTTTGTGACACGAATCCAAATCAATGTTATTTTGGACATCTCCATAATGCTCAGTAACCCGTTGATTTGCTTTCAGATGACAATCCCAGCTCACTTGCTTACTTGACGTGGACCATCGTGGACCATTTGTGTCATTAACTAAAAATACAGGGGCAGAACATGCCACCACTATGTTTTTGGTGTGCGCATCTGTTGAATGTTGCCCAACTTCAAAAACTTGCCCCATTCTATTGTATGTCTAATGTACAGATCAGTTTATGTAGGGCCCATATTTGCAATAATTCTAGCTTTTATTATTTTGAAGGAATTTCGTTAACAATACATACTTCTTGCAGCAAATTGATCATATTTTGTATTGCTGGGATAGAATATTACTAACTAATTGTCTGGACCCATGGATATAAAATTGATAGAGACGCTGTGGTTCAGCAACAGCAATAGGTAAGAATCGGTAAATGTGATGTGGGTAATAAATCGGTAAAATGTACCGATTCGGTAGTATTCGTTATTACCGAATTGGTGATACCGATTCGGTAATGAGGAATACTTCCCATTCATTCCTATGGGCCTCATTCATTCCTATGGGCCTGGAGGCCCATAGGAATGAATGGGAAGCCATTCACTTTTACTGATTCGGTAAATACCGAATCGGTAATAGCGGGAGCATATTCAAGGGTGGCAGGGTGTCACATTGACACCCTGTTGCACCCCTGAATCGTGCATGTGTGCACATGTGGCGCACATACATGCCCTAAGGGCATGTTTGTCTGTCACATGACATTTTTAAAAAAGCAAATAATTGCTTTTTTAAAGGTATTCGCTATTTACCACCAACTTGTACTTGGTGGTAAATAACTAATCCTTAAAGCAGAAATGCACTCACTTGAGTGCTTCCTATATAGGTTTTAAGGATTCGGTAATTTACCAATTCCTTAAAATAAGGAATCGGTATTTTACCGATTCCTTAAAATAACGAATCGGCAAATTACCGAATCCTTATTTAGGGCTTCCTACATTGGAAAGGGCTAAATACCGGTCGGTAACGGGAAAATTATCGATTTTCGGCCGTTACCGCTCTGTATTAAGCTACCTACATCTGGCCCTAAGACTTGACTGTCTCCTTTGAAGGAGAGCTTCAGCTGATTTTCATGTGATTGATAACTCTTTGTAATGAGAAAGACGAGCTAAGAAATTATGAAATGGAATGTGTTCATAGGAGCTTCCAAACAAGTAATTGCAGATAAAACAAAAACATTTTTTTTCCAAATATTCACAGTTCAGTAACTCTCGGCTAACGACCTGATGTATAAAATGTTTTTGGACTCATAAAGATTTAGGTGTGAAAAATTGCAGGCACTGAAGGAGTCAAAACCATATTTACAATGCAGGTGTATAACATGGTGTTAGATTTGAGGGTCTCTAGTTGGCACAGGGAGGTACTCATGACAAATAGGGATCCTTACCTCTAGTCAGGGTAAGGGGGTACACTCCTAAAATTAACTCTGCTCTCCCCCTTGGTAGCTTGGCACAGGCAGACAGGCGTATCACAGAGGCAGTGTGTAAAGCATTTGGGACCACATACAGTAACCCTGTGACAACACTACAGATGGACACCAGACAAGGTTTTTATATAAAGAATTAGTATACTTTATATAGAGTTACCACAAGACCATAAACAACAAAAATACACAATACTTTTACTTTAAGATGGCAGATTTAGCTTAGTTTAGTTCAGTTCTTAAGATGCGACACTTTGCGTCAATGTACCTTACGATGTGTTGCGCTTCCACGACAAGCAATGTCGCAGCGAGGGAAATGCGGCAAAGTTCAGGTGCAAAGAAATAAAGACGTGAAGATCTTCCAGATGCAGCACGCTTCTCCGGGGATGCGAGAAGTTCTCGGTTCGATGCGTGAACTGCAGCGGCGTCACCCTTGTTCAGCGATGCGACGGCAACAGCTTCAGCTGCGACACTCTTCTCCCACGATGCGTGAAGCTTCCGCACAATGCGACAACTACAGCAGCGACATCCACTATGCGACGGCGGCTGCTCCGACGGCGGTGCCCTTCTCGGGGATGCGAGGCACTTTTCTTCGATGCGGTGCAGTGCGACAGTTCCAGATGCGACATTGTTGCTCAGAAGTGCGATGGCAGACACTGTGACAGCGACACACTCCAACCTCGTTGCGAGACTATTCTCTCGATGCGGTGCAGTGTGACAACTCCAGCGGCGACACCCTTGTTCAGAAGTGCGATGGCAGGCAACAGCGATGGCGACATGCTTCCTCTTCATGACGTCGTGCTTCCAGCTCCTTGCGACACACATTTCCTCAGAAGTCCCAAAAACAGCAGCAGGCCCTTCCACAAGAACTCTGGGGAGCTGGGGGTTGAAGTCTGTTGTCCCTGAGACTTCAGCAGGAGGCAAGCTCTTTTCCAAGCCCTTGGAGATCCTTTACAAGTTGAAAGCAAGGTACACAAAGTTCCTTTCTCTTTACTTTGGTAGTAAGGCAACCACAGCAGGCCAATCCCCTAAGCAGCACTTCAGCTTAGGAATAGTCTCTCCTCAGTTTCTTCAGGTTCCTCTCCTCAGTAAAGGTTTTTCTTGTAGTCCAAAGCGATCTAATTTCTTGGGATCAGGGTCTCAAAATGTATACAACAAAATCCTTTGTTCTCTTAGGGAAGATGGGCCTTTGCCCAGTCCAAACCAGTCTGGAGCACTCTGTGTACATGACTCCTTCTTTAATTCACAGTGCAGGGCAGAAACATCAGACGCCCCACAGGAGGTGGAGCCAGCATTGTGGAGGAAAGGCACAGCCCTGGAGCACTTCGTTGACATGATTCCTTCTCTCCTTTCACAGTGCAGGGCAGAGACATCAGACGCACCACAGGGGGTGAAGCCAGCACTGTGGGGGGCAGGCACAGTCCTATTCAGGTCCCAGGTGCAACTCCTCCCTCCCATCTAGATGCAGATCTCACTATTCACCACTGGGTGGACTCACCCTGTCTCCTGGAATCCCCAGCCCTGTCACTCAAACTCCAGACAAAGAATACACAACCTAGCAGAGGCAGGCTTGAAAGGTTAGGCAAGAAAATACTACTTTCTAAAAGTGGTATTTTCAAACACAGAATGTTAAAACCAACTTCTCTAAAAAATGTATTTTATCATTCTGAGTTCATGCATACTAAACTCGAATTTCTAACATGTTCTCTGAGTCAGTTAGTATTATAAGATGTAATAATCTAACTGCCCATTCTGGCCTATGGAGAACAGTCGCCTTGCAATAGTGAAAAACGAAAATGGCTGTAATTCACTATTAGGACATGCTACACACACCAGGGCATGCCCTACCTTATACTTACAATGCATCATGCACTTGGGCCTACAATAGGGGTGTCTGATATGAAGAAAATTGATGGTTTAGGGACTGGCAAGTGGGTGCACTTGCCCAGTCATCATGGCAGTACCAGACTGCACAAAGGTTCTACAATGGCAGATCTGAGACACACGTTTACAGGCTGCTTCTGTGGGTGGCACAACCAGTGCTGCAAGCCCACTAGCAGCGTTTGGATTTACAAGCCCTGGGCACACTCAGTGCACTGTACTAGGGTCTGACAAGTAAACCAAACAAGCCAATCATGGAATCACTAATCCATACATCAATTTACAATAGGGAGAGCATATGCACTTTAGCAATAATCAGCAGGGGTAAGGTGCCCAGAATCATAAAATAGCAAACAGGTCAGAAAAAAGACAGGAGGAAGCCAAAAAAGTTCAGGGATGACCCTGCAAAAAGGGCCAAGTCCAACACATCTTATAAGGTAAAGTAAATTAGTGTTATCTTGCTGTGCATACAGTGATGGGATCCGGTGAGGGACTTCTTTAAGAGGCTCCTTCTTACCAATTCGCTATTTTAAAGCCAAGGTTGACCATGTACGAAATGTCAAGTTATTAGAAAAGACATCATGCACAATTTGACCCCTCGTGACATCACAGTGTTAACCTTCTGTTACACACTTTGCCTCTTGACAGCCCTCTATTGGCTGCCATGAGGCCATGGTAAGAAAAAGGAGTAGGAAATTGAGAAAGTTAGAAGGGTTCCAGTACACTATTTACTTTGTATTCCTGTTATTGCGTTCATAGCCATTGACACTAGGGCAAACAAGAGCAATGCTGGCGATACCTAAGGGCAAGCATGGTAAGCAGCAGCTACCCCTGGCCACCCCTAATTGACCTCATTGTTCTATGCCTCTCAGGTGTCCCTTTTGATGTTGAGCCCTTACCCTGCCAGCATTGTGTACAACAGGATACCCAGGCTCCAGATATCACACGCTGCGTCATAACCTTGCCGCTTCAGGACCTGTGTGAAATGCAGAAAAATAAACAAAAGTTAATATTTCAATTTGCCCCACATAAACCAAAGAGTAGTAAGCAGAAGCCACTAGAAGACTTTAGTGACATAAAAAATAGAAAATAGGTTCCTTTGTTACTACTTCAAAAAGAAGCTCAGATCTTCACCATGCTAATTAGACACTCCGAGAAAACAGAGTTTTTCATCCTTATATTAACTATCCCAAAAGCGAAATAAATCTATACAAATAACGACACTCTGGATAATCTTCCAGAAACCCATTTTCATATATCAGTTATATTCAACAGAACTGTCACGTTTTCCAGGTCCGTGTTTAACTAGCTACTCGAGTCCAGGTTTTTAATTTCATTATGCGACTTGTAGTCCTGTTGATCCCATCATTAATTTTGGACTACCCGAAATAATCCAGGAAGCTGGTCTCTTATTTTCCTTTGAAACGTTTAAGTTATGATTCAGCTGACCATGCAGGTAAAAGCGGTGGGTGGTGGACGAGGGAAAATGAATTATTTATTTGAATTTCTCTCGTAGTCATGTCAAATCCACCCCCCCCCCCAACCCAGCCCCACAGCCCCACCGTTCTTATCTGCACGGGCCGCAGACGTTTGCGGGTATTACAAGTGTTCAGACTGAGCTGTAGATTCTAACACTCCTTTCTTGTTACTCGTGCACTCTCTATATCTAGGATGCTCTGAAAGCACTGAGGGGAATATTATCAAGGGACAGCGTTAAAATGATCACTGCTTTAGCGGCTGGCAACTGCCGCTAGAGCGGCGATAATGGGCTTGATAATATGCCCTTGAGAATTCCAGTAGAAGCCCATGTTCTGGCGCTAACATGGGCTTCTATTGGAATTCTATGAAGCCCATTGTCACCGTTTTAGAGGCAGTTTCCTGCTGCTAAAGCGGCGCTAATTTTAACGCTGTTCCTTGATAATATGCCCCTGTGTTGGGCAGGTTTCTCATTAGCCCTAACATATTCTGGGTGCAATGACAGTGTTAAACTGGGTTTTTTGGATATCGAAAAGGTTATATCCACTAAATGAAAGATATTGAAATGTAAATGATACCCTTTGAGACCTGTAATGGTGCAGAAAGCATGGGGCTCAGCTGAAATGGAACACAGTCATTTATAAGTGTATACGCTCTTTTAGCACTGAGAAAGGTAAGGGGCTCGAATTTTTCAATGGTGTTACTCTTCTCTATGGCGTCAAAAAATATGCATGTACATTAGATATCATGTCGGGATATGGCTGTAGAGAAATGCAGTGCGACTGTAGGCCATGTCCAGGATTGCCACTATGACTGATCCTGGAATTTAGGGGGTACATAGTATCCTGTTTATCAAGAAGGAAGAAGTATATCCATTATTGAGCCGGGCCACGTCTGGATGAATGCAGAGCCCTAAGGTGAGTGATTTGATGTCTGCCAGCATGGAGTGTCTACCTAAACAAGATGTGTGTTTCTACCGGAGGTTTCAAGTCAGTTCAGTTTAACATTGCTGCTGCATGGAGCCCCTGCAAGCATGATGTTCGCATGGCAGCCCCGTGGGATTGTTGCACCACCATATTATGGCATGGGATCTGGTGTGCCAGATCAAGGAGAGATCTCTCCTGCAGGAATGAGAGAACATTTTTGGACCCCAGGGCTGGACAGCTTAGCACAAGGCTAGTATAAAACCTCTGGGTCTTATTATCAAAGGTGCCAAGGGGCTCAACGGGTGTGTGCCCCCGCTGTCTGAACTTCTGGGGCACTCTCGTACTATATTTCAAGGGGGTGTCCCCTCATTTGCATGTGGGTGCGGCCATATGCAAATAAGGAAACACTTTACCTTTACACCGGTGTCATATCACAGACAAGGATGCAATAGCAAAGGGGGCGCACTGATTGTACATCACATAGAGGTGTCGAACAGTGAGTGTAACCCCAAGGGTGAGGGAGGAAGTGTCCTAAGGAATCACTTCAACAGATTCTCTTGGAAGAGGGAGCAGTTAATTACTGCACACACCTGTAGGGGGTACTCTGCCCCTTACAAATGTAGGCTGAATTTCCACATGCATAGTGAAAGGCATTCCAGTGGCTTCAAACAGCTGGTCCAACTTTCACTAAGGCTCCGCCCCCATGGCATGTGTGAGCTTGCAGTGGCACTAGGGAAATGGACATATTCTCTGCTACTCCAACAACCCACAATCTGGAAGTAGACAGAGAGACAAGGACAGTTTGGAGGAAGGCATGACCCACGGATACTAGAGGCAGTAAGTGGGGGACACACTGCAGGTCGCCACTTGATGTAGCTAATGAATCCAGTGGGCAAAATAGGGAATGAATTGCTAAGCAAGTCCTTTGTCTAAGGCACTAGTACTCAAAGTACAGCCCGCAGGCCGCCAGTGTGGCCCAGCAAACCTTTCCTACTGGCCAGCCGATCTTCTGGGACCTCTGATAAACCGAGAAAGAAAACCCCTCCAGATGCATTATTGGCTTTTTCTGGTAGCCCAGCAACACCTTTGTTATTCTAGGCTTTGTTTCAATTGTCAGGTCAGCGTGTTGTATGAGCAGGATTCCCCTCCTCATAGAACAAGCATAAATAAATTTAGAAACATAGCCCAGAATACACAATAAGAAAATAAAAAAACAATGTTGTAAAGGCACTTTTGGTGCACTTTTGGTTATGGGATTTGTTTTTACAGCCCTTTTAGCTTGTACTTTCAGCAGGGCAGCTCTGGTCATTGGTGAAAGCTTAGATGAGAGAACTGTGAAAGCTCTTAAATAATTATGGGAAATGTTTTTGTGATGGCAATGGCGGAGTAAGTGAGTGGGAGAGGGGTGGAAGAGAGTTAAAAAGAACAAAATATTCAGCTTCTTTTAACCAACAAGTACCTGAATATATTTTATAATTTGTGGAAATGTATGGGTTTGGTAGGAAAGCTGAGTTAGTTAAAGCTATCACTACAAAATTCACATGTGTGTCCCTACAGGGTCATCGAGATGCATCATGGTTGGTATATTGTGAAAAGTGATGTTCATATATAATGCTACGAGGTTCCTTCCTGTGACAGCAGCACTGTGAATATGCAAGTCATTAGTTTAAAAATGTACAACATGCAGAACACCGTAACCCATAGAATTAAAAAATAGGAACAGGCTTTAACATACATTGCTGCAAAATGTTCAAAAAAGGTTTTAAAGAAAGAATTTTCCAGTAATCTTTTGAAAGGTGTGATTGTCTTTTCTGTCTTGATAGTCAACCACCCTAACCAAACACCTTGGGGATGCAACAACATCGATTCAGCCCTCGGTCACACTCCAAACTGCACATTTTAGACCCAAGAAAATGTGAGCAACCATGGTCTAAGGAGGGGCTGTGCACCCACACTTCTCCTTCAGCTAAGTAATAGCCTTATGTTATGTTATGTTAGTGGGGGTCTTATAGAGCGCTCGGCTACTCGGACAGAGTGTCCCGGCGCTATACAGATCTGTAGAGGAGTGACCAGAAAAAAACACAGGCAGAATTATTGCCCAAACAGCCAAGTCTTAAGCCCCTTCCTAAAGGACAACAGATTGTCTAATTTCCTGAGGGAGAGGGGCAGTTTGTTCCAAAGTTGGGGGGCCAGCAATCTGTATGAACGACCTCCAATGCGCGCTTGTTTAGCTGTAGGGACAGCAGCCAGTGCTTGAGAGGCAGAGCGAAGAGATCTAGAAGGAAAATAGAACCGCACTCTTTTCCTTAGGTAAACAGCACCGATGCCGTGCAGAGACTTAAAGGCCATAGTGAGAGTCTTAAAGTGAATACGTTTGCGCACCGGCAGCCAATGAAGCAAATTCAAAAGAGCCGAAGTATGAGCCCTACGGCTGAGGCCAAAAATTGCCCTTGCCGCTGAATTTTGTACAGATTGGAGGCGTGTGAGAAGATATTCCGGGAGGCCCAAATAAAGTACATTGGCGTAGTCCAACCGAGAGCCGGTCAGCGCCTGAACCGTAATCCTCCTATGGCCTTGAGAAAGAAAGGGAAGAAATGTCCTGAGGGTTCGTAACAGGCCAAAACACTGGCCGACTACACTAAGAATCTGGATTTTAAGAGTTAGACCATTATCGATTTTTACACCCAGATTTTTTGCCAGAGAAGTGGCCGATGATGGGGGAAACATATCGGTAGGCCACCACAATTTCCAGTGGGCGTCAGGGGGGCAACCAAAGAAAAGAATCTCAGATTTATCCGAATTGCATCTTAGCTGGTTCAGTTGAAACCGGGAAAAAACAGCCTCGAGGCAGTTCCTGATGGTATTGCCGGCGAAATCTGCGTTCTTATCGCAGGTAAAAAAAAGCTGCGTATCATCGGCGTAAGACACAACCCGGGCTCCATGAGATTCCACCAAGTCAGCCAGGGGAGACAAATAAATATTAAAGAGAGTGGGGCTCAACACCGAACCCTGTGGGACTCCCACCTCCAAAGGGGGAACAAGGGCCGAGAAAGGGGGGGCCCAAATCGATTGTTGGCAACCTGACAGGAAAGACTCGAACCAATTGAATACCGTCCCTCTCAGTCCAATCTCCTGGAGTCTTGCAAGAAGACGTCTGTGAGGGACAGTATCGAAGGCCGCCGACAGATCGAGTAGAACCAACATCGCCTTCCCTCCACTATCCGGAACCTCCTTTATTGACTCTGTGACTTCCAAAAGTTCATTCTCTGTGCTCAGGTTTGAGCGGAAACCGGATTGAGTATGATGAAGAATATCTCGATTTCAAGGAAGTTCGAAAGAGTGGAGTGGACATGTTTTTCCACACTTTTGGCAAAAGCAGGGAGCAGCGAGATCGGTCTGTAGTTAGAATGATCTAGGGGGTCCATGTTTTTTTTTTTTAATAACGGAAGGATGTGCGCCCTTTTCCATGCACTGGGAACAGTGCCGGTTTCGAGAGAGGCATTAAGGAGCGGATTAATGACGGGATTGATGATATGTGCCATCTTGGCCAGGAATTTAGCAGGGCAGGGATCTGACGGAGAGCCGGACTTTAGTTTCGATAATAAATCAAGTGACATTTGTGGGGATAACGGAAGTAAAAAGAGAGCGTGTGACTCTCGGGAAGGGAACGAATTATGGAGAGATTTAAGCCAGAGTCTCTCGTAGAGTCAATAGGCACAAAAGAGGCCTGAATACTTATGATCTTGTTAGCAAAAAAACTAGCCACTTGTTTGACCCAAAGCTCTGTAGGAGAAAATTTAGACATTAAAGAGGTGGGGGAAGTGAATTCCTTGACTATTTTAAAAATGTCTTTGCTAATATTAGCTGCAGATTCTATTCTATTAGAGAAGTACGATTTTTTCTCTATAACAATAGCCCTATGATATCCCTTAATGAGATCCTTATATGTCTCTTTTAATGGAGCATCATAGCTTTTGCGCCACGCTCTTTCGACTTTCTTACAGCACCTTCTGGTCTCATGGAGCGCTGGAGTGAACCAGGGGGCTGAAGCACGTGGGTCTTTTTTTGACTGAGTGGAAAGGGGCACCATAGGTTCCACAGCAGAGACACCAGGCATGCCCTCATTTTGGGGGCCACTTGGGGAAGGTAGGAGTAATGGATTCTGACACTGAAGCAGATCTATCCAATGTGCTAAAGATGGAGTCGCACACTTGTCACAGGTCTGACCTTGTCCTCCCCAGTGCATCATAATACATGCAGTTCAAGGCAGCCCTTAACTTGTAATTTTTCTCATGGTAGCTTGAGTGTTAAAGCACAGCCAGTGTAGTTCACCCTTGACAACAGTATTTCTTCTTCTGAACTCTTCAGAAAGGCAAAGGTTCTATTGAGGGGGGCATGACCTGCTGCTTAGTGTATACGGATGGTTTTCAAACTTCTCACAGGATCAAACTCCTTGCTCTGGCAACTTATTACCAGGTCCCCAAAAGGGTAGGAGCTTGTATATACATTACTAAGGAGTGGAGTTGCACATTGATCACAGGTCTGTCCCAGTCCTCCCCAGTGCATCATAGTAAGTGCAGTTCAAGTCAGTCCACGACTTACAATTTTGCACAATGCAACTGACATAATCCACCAGAATCTCTTAGTGCATATGCACAGGGCAACACATTAATAATTTTTGTAACAAACAGATCCTACTACAATCTAATTGATACTCAAATTATCAACCTCAGAAGAGTGAAAGGCTGAGTTGGTTATCAATGCATTCTGAACTGGTGGGCTGCAAGTCAAACACAGAGTAAAATTCAATTGCATGCATCTTCAAATGACTTATGTTATGTTAAAACATTGTAGAGCCTGCAATTAACCCAAGAATATACCACTGGTAGGTACTGAAGGTGTCTAACCTTGACAGGAAATGGAAACAGTACGGGAAGGAAAAAAGATAGGTATATAGAACTTTTCTAAAGCATCGACGTCTCTGTTGAAAGCTCAAGTGTAAAGGAGCTGCATTTCAGACTTGATGTTCTGAGAACAGAAAAGGAATGACCTCCTGCTCTACTGTTTTTATTTTTGTGACTACGAATTGGTAACTGAAAGCTGACCCTGAAAAACTTACTGGCTGTTGGAGAGAAAAAGTGGCTATGGCCAGGGCTCCCTACTTTGGGGCTGAGCTTCACATCCTGTGATTCTGGGCAAATGAATTACATTTCCAGTGCCTACAAAAAATGAACATTACCTTGCGTATGTAACTATTGCTCATGTAAAGTGCTCCAATACCTTTGGGTCAAGTTTGTGCTATATAAAACTGCAAAAATGAATGATGTACTTTTAGCTTGGCCTGCAAGCAAGCCAGACCTCACAGGCTAATTGACAGGAGAAAGACTTTTGGAAAAAGATCTTTTTTCAAAGGGGGCCCAGTGTAAGTCTCTAAGATATGGATATTTTGAAGTTCAGCAGTCAAAGCCATAAATCAGCTTTGATGAGGAATGTTACACTGCTTGTAATCACATCAGATAACAATGACTCCTACCCAGATAAACAGGTGTTCTCATAATCTAGACATGAGTATATGACTCTAAATAAAGCACTGAAGATGCTGGGCTAGGAAACCACTCTTGGTTACTTGGCCACCAGTCATTTGACAGGTTGAGTATGCAACTCCAACTATTAGCACCTCAGCCTTCTCAGTGTTGTGTTTTAGAGTACTGGTGCTCAACCTGATTTTACTTTCTGATAGACAGCCTTGTAAATGATGATGGGTTTGTCCAGTGGCGTCATCAATATAGATGTTCATTTGAGTAATTACTGAAAAACCGAAAGACTGGACCAGACTTGTAAAAGACAGGATATATGCTTCATATAATGTTGGCCAGCCACGGCCGGTAGTAGAAGTGCCTGCCGGGCTGTGAAGTTTGGTACAGGAAGAGTCACCTTCACCATGGTGCAAAGTTATGTGTGTGTGGCTCTAGACAGCCTATTTTTTGCCAGCGCATCGGAAGAGAACAGCAGTTCTATATCTTATCAGATATAGCTCTGCAATGCTCTCTCCTCCTCACACTAAGTGGCAATTTTTGGCGCTGCAATGCATTTTGCTAGATATTCGTAAAAGTGCCCCATGGTATAAACATCCACAAAGGGGTAATTTTGTGTGTACATATAAACGTATGCATAGTGTGAGAAATTTCGTTGTTGGTTGAGGGAGGTGTGAGCCCTTCTCAAGCAACATCCACAATCCGTGTCAGGGCGAATCACAAAAATGTCACTAAATTAACTTGTGCTTAACCCTGTGGTAGTATTTCACAAAAAAGAGTCAGGCATTACTTAGAGACAATGTGCAAAGTATTTATGCAACACTCAAACAGCAAAAAAGTGAGGAAACTATGTAAGAAAAATCCTATTGTTTTTAGAAAATATAATAAAATGTAATACATTATTTTACACCAAATGACAAAAATCCAATCAGTAGAATCAGAGGTATGGATTTTTAAAATTTAAAGTGAAAATAGGCACCTAAAAGATGAAAGCACCAACCACCAATATGAGTATAGATTTACCGTTCCTAACTCCACATCTACTTGCATTGACAATATAACTGTTGTGGATAAGATGGATGCAATATATTTTTAGGCTGATATTTCAACAGCATTATAGTAACCTCACACCAACAAAAAAAAAGGGTGAAAGTCTGCATTTTCTCTAAATGTGAGTTCAAGCATCAGTGATTTGCAACTTTCATTGAATCTTTTTTCTCAATGATCGTATGATTTGGAGATAATGCTGGGGTTACTCTTGAGCAGAGAATAGGCCTCCAAAGTTACACACCCCAGCAACACCAAAAACAGAATTGCATGAACCCTGTAAATATTTCAAATTACTAGATTGCTTTGTGGAGAAATGTTTGTAGAGCTACCTCACATTCTGAATATGATACCTGTCCTGGGTACACTCCTGTGCTCAAGAGTTTTGTGTATAACAAGCTTGTAGTAAAGATACACTCTAGTAAAGGTGTATAACGATCCTTTAGTCACAACTCTGCACAGTTGGACAAAGCATGGACTGACCCCTAACAAATCCAAGCTCCATGTCTGACCTCTCTCTATATCCCACACTTAGCATTACCTCACAGTTATCTTAGCTCATGCATTCCACTGTCTGCAAGCAGCGACACCACACATCCTTCCTCTTTATACACAACAACGGTAACAATTAATAATTCTTCAAAGAATATACACTACAACAATAAATAATGACTTATTAAGAAATATCATTGAGATACCACAATTTGGCATAATAAAACCCATGTAGATTAGTGCATGTCAGAGTTTGATCCACATAACCTTATTATAATTGCTGTCAATGACTCATGACACAAGTCAGCATTTTGTTCTAACACAGAAATCTTTCAGTTTGGCTGAAGCACGAATGATCCTCCCCAATCTTCCCATTCCTTCCATACTGACCCAATCTTCCCCTGAACTTCGTCAATTTCCTCAGATGCATCTACCTCACTGTCCTGAACCAATACCTCATCACTGTGCCACAACCAATCATCTTCAAAGGTATCATTACTGTCAGTGTAGGTCTTCTCTACCTGTGTTCCCTTGCACTTTGCCATGCAACTCATGTGCCACACCTTGTTATTAACCTCACAGAGATTTTAATGCATTCCATCTCTCTAAAAGGTTCTAAAAGCACACTTTTCCCTTTAGGGACTTTACTTACTTTTCTAACTTTCATCCACTCATCTTTCACCGGTCTCTCCACCTTGGTCCCTTTCTCAGCATCTAAATAATCTTTGCAGACACGCTGTGCTTTTAGAATGTTCTCCTTCACTTTTTCAGGCCGCTATTCAATTTTCATTGTACTATCCATCCAACTCAAAATATCCTTGGTGTACGGTTCCCTACTCCGCATGAGAACAAAAGGACTGTACCGTGTGAGTGAAGGGGTTAAGCGATACCCCCACAACTTTTCTTTATCTCGGCCTCCCATTTCTTGTTAGTACCCCCGGCTATCTGAATTGTACCCTTAATCCCTTAATTACCTGATTAAAGTGCTCCACTGCACAAAAGCCCTTTGGATGGTAAACTGAGGTATTTAAATGTTTGTT
The DNA here is from genome assembly GCF_964261635.1 of Lissotriton helveticus. Lineage (NCBI taxonomy): Eukaryota > Metazoa > Chordata > Amphibia > Caudata > Salamandridae > Lissotriton > Lissotriton helveticus. The sequence continues at coordinate 1,069,224,115 of NC_136067.1, read as the reverse complement.
TCTATTTCTTTTTGGGAACTCCTCCACCTCCACAGTCTGAAATTGGAGTCCATTGTCACTTAAGAGTTTTTTTTAGGCAAACCTTCTCTCAAAAATGCAGCATTCAAAAATGTCGCTGCTGTCTCTTCATCTGCTATTTGCCCTACCCACTTACTGAAATAAATCTATCAGTACAATTATAAAGTTTCTCTCACCCATTACTGTCTGAACTTGACCAATAAAATCCATCTCTGACATTTCCCAAACCATTTTTGGGCACTCTACGGGCATCAACACTAGTGTCATAGTATTCAAACTTGTATCTGACCCACAGCACACAATCTTTTACAACCCTCTCTATGTCCATATCCATCCCTGGCCACCAATAAGAGGTTTTCACTCTTTTCTTCATTCGAACTATCCCAAAATGTCCTTCATGACATAATTTTAACACTTGAGTTTGTTAGCACTCCAGAGGCACAATTCATCCTACCCTCATTCCAAAATCTTCTTTTAACCCCCAGCTCATTCCTAACAGCCCAGAAGTCTTTTCACATATCCGGACAACTCTTCCTGTCCACCCACTCTTCCTATATATATTTTTTTTACCAGAATCAGTTCAACATCCTTCTCATATGCTTCTCTCCATTCTATGTTCCCAATATACTCCAAACTCTTCTCATCTGCGAAGGCCACCTGGAAATCATCTCACTCACTCAATACCAAGTCCTTGATAGGAAAGGGTATGCAACTTAAACAGTCTGCCACTTGACTTTGCACTCTTGTTACATCTTATCCATTAATTGAAATCCTGCAGTCTCATTGATACCCTTGTAATCCCCACTGATGCCTGAAAGAAATCTCCAGTTGTGAGCAGGTTCACAAGTGGTTTATGATCTATCCACACATCAAATTCCATAACCCTGCAGAAGACCTGAAATATTCCATACACAGGCAAGTGTTTTTCTTTCATTTATGGAAAAGGCTACTTTATCAGGCATTAGACTGTGCAAAGCAAATCCAATCACACATTTTCCTCCTTGCTCAACTGTTTGTGTCAAACCAGCATCCAACCCCTTATTGCTAGCATTCACAGTTATGATGCTGCTCAGCTCTGGATCAAAGCCTTAGATGGGTGTAGCCTTATTAATGTCCTCTTTTATGCTCTGGAAGGACTTCACACACTTTTTTTTCTATTCAAATTTACACTGATTTTTCAACATCATGTCTCAGGCCATATGTTTATCGGCAAACCTACTATCAAACATGGAGAAATATTCTGCCAGACCCATGTAGGATCGTAACTCGTCTTTATTCTGAGGTGATTGGGCTTCCCTGATCAGCTCCACCAATTCCTTCTTAGGCAAAATTCCTTCCTCACTAATGACTTGACCTAAATAAGTGAATTGGTTCTTTGCAAATTTACGCTTTTCATACTCAGCAGTTAGTCCTTTTGATTTTAATGCTTTCATGACATTCCATTACTTCTCATCATGCTCCCTCCTGCTTTTTCACAATAGTAGAATGACAAGAAATACAAGACTCTGTCAACTCCCTTCAAGATCTCATCATTCAACCTCTGAAACACAGAAGCCATTGACACCAGGCCAAATGACATTCTAATGGACTGGAAACCATATGGCGTATAAACACCATTATCTTCCTACTTCTTTCATGTAATGGTACCTGGTAGTAATACACCTGAATGTGTTTATTCACCCCCTCAAATTAATACACACTCTAATCTTGCCATTAGGTTTTCTGAGTACCACTACTGGGGTGATCCTTTCCGATGATTCAATGTGTTCAATTATTTCTTCCTTCTTCAGCCCCACCAATTCTTTTTCTAGTATACTTTTGACCACAAAAGGCACACTCCTCACTTTATAAAACATAGGCACTGTAATCTCTTTAAGCACAATCCAGGGTGTGAACCCTTCAAACATAGCAATGTTGCCCGAGAACACTTCCTTAAATTCCTTACACATTTCTTCATCCACACTATCGCCATTATGAATTAATAACACTTGCTCCTTGCTTTTATGATTCAATATAATGTTGAACCTTCTTTGGTCTCTCCTAATACACACAGTCCACATTCTGCAACATACAATTTTCCATTTGCAGTACTTCCTTTAAACTTACACAATACATCCATATACCCCCCGATTGGTATAGCCTCCCCTGTGAAACTCTCTGGGTGAATATCCAAATTTTCACATCTGTAGCAACTCAAATTCCCCTGTTTAAATTAATTGTCTGTATTCTTTAAAATTAATACATTACTTTTCACATCATTATTGTCTGTATCCTTTTCACTTCCAGAGCATTTTTTAAAAGAAATCCCACTTTTCTTTCCACTCATATCACACTTCTCTGTGCTCTCCTCATTCTCTTCTAACGCTGCCTTCAAACATGTTAGAAACGTCAACTTTTCTTACTATTGCCTATACTTCCTTTAAAGCTGCATAACCACTTGTCCATAACCTCTCTTGCACCTTATTCTAATTGGTATGTATATTGATCTGGTCTCTCAGTAAATCTACAACAAACTGCTAACTTTCTTAGCACTAAAACAAAGTCATCAATTGTCTCAATTTTTTCCTGTTTATGGCGATAAAACGTGTACCTTTCTATAGCTATACACACCATAGCAGCATAATATTTTCCCAAATCCCCCAACGCATTGCCATACACATCGTTTTCATCTGCCCTTCTGGTTTTCTTTACCATTTGATTGTACTGCCTGATACCCTCAGGACCTAGTGAACGTAAAAGGATACCCTTCTTAGTCTCTGTCGTTAAAGTTTCATTATCAATGGTTGCCATGTAGTTACTAAAGTAATCTTTCGATTTCTGCCAATGCATGCATGGCTCCCCTGGTACAGATAAGCAAGGTATGGGAGGCGTAAATGTAAATGTTTGTGCAGCACACATGAATCTTAAATCCTACTATTCCCCCATAGGATCAACACAGGCTTGAGATGCTCCAGTACATGTGTTGCAGGATGGATTTTGAAGACAGGAAGCAGGTTTATAGTTAACTTACATTTGTTTATTTAATTCAAATGTCCAGAGTGGAAAGTGTGTGGCTCTTCCCTGGCCAGTCAGTCTTCAACTGCCAGAGTGTAGAATAAAGCACAATTACATGGAATGTGGAACGCACTAGGCACAGTGCTCCACACTCCATGTTAGAGATAAACCTTACAAGATAATTACATCAAATCCTCTTCTCTTATAACAACTAAAAGAACTGAAAAGTGGAAAGAGAAAAGAGAGAAGGGAGAAGAAGGATGAAGAGGAGGAAATAACTGTATACCACAATACAGCGTGGGTTTGTATCCCATCCTCGTCGCCAATGTTACAGGATGGATTTTGAAGACAAGAAGAAGGTTTATAGTTAACTTACATTTGTTTATTTATTCAAATGTCCTGAGTGGAAAGTGGTAAGAACAACATGCACAATATTCTACACTCCTTCCTAAACTGCTGTACCCACCATTAACTTTCTAAACAATTACAAGATTAACCACGCTTTTAACATACAAGTAATAATCTACAATAATCCAAGTCCAATCCTATCCTAAAGAACCGATGGTAAACGGCCTAGAATATAGGAAGAGTAAAAAACTGCTCAGTACTCACAGGTATGTGTCACCACTGGTAATGGGTGTCACAGTATGCAAGAGTATGCTACGGCAGACAGACCACTGTTACCAGCGTACATGGGTAGGTGTGCATGTTACAGCATGATATTTTTTTCTTTACCACAAATCTCCTTCACACCGGCATCACACACAGTGGCAACAGCCTTAATGCATGCTCAGTGCTGGCTTAGCGTCGCTGGTATACCGCATGCGCAATAATGGCACCACCACGTCAGGAAACAATTGTCTTCCTGCACATCAATTCCTTGTTGGGTATGGGTGGCCCAATCCAAAATGGCCGGTCTACCTTCCCTGTCAGTGTGTTTTAACTATTTCATAGTGATGTCAACACCGCCTCCTCTGACAAGTACTTCTCTGCTGCTCTTACGACGTCCTGTCCCCTGCCAGCTACACTAGGATGATACAGTAAGTGGAACTTCCAGGCATGTGCGCATGCTCCACTCTGCCTCGAGTCACTGCTTGTGATAACTTTGTGTCTCTACTTGGGACAGTGCGTACAAGCTTTCTTATCAGTTCATCAGCATCACTTCCAGCTCACCAGTTATGTTGATAGCTCCTTTTCCATGCTGTGCTTCTTTGGTACTGCACACTTAGCAGTACCATGTTTCACCCCTTGGTAGTAGAATCCTTTATCCAGATACAGTATTCCCCCTAACGCATATTGCATCTAACTCCTTCTATGGCCGTATGTTTCTTCAGCACATATGGGTCCTGCAGAATTGAGATCATCACAAGATTTGTGGTAAAAATACACACTAGTAAAGGTGTAAAAATATGCTATATTCACAACTCTGTACAGCTGGACAAAGCATGGACCAACCCCTTCTGGATCCAAGCTCCAAGTTCCAAGCGCCCTCCATAAAACCTTGGCGTATCCCACACTCCACATTATCTCACAGTTATCTTACCTCATACATTCCACTGCCTACAGGTAGTGCCACCACAGAGCTGTAAAACAAAATCCCTGACTGGCAAACCAAACTCATTATTCTTATCTGCAGTCAGAGTAGTCAATTAAATGGCATACAGACAGTTAGTTACCATATTCAAAAGGATAAATGAATAACATACACACATATCGGTAACTCGAAACTCTCTAGACATGAAGCATTGACAAATTAGTAAACCAATTGCTTTGTTTGTAAACAAATGAGTGGAGGTGGCCGAAGGAAGCCACTGGCCATTTACTCCACTGGAACAAACTGGGCTTTAAAAAGGCACTCATGAAGTATTCCAGCACTTTGATGGGTCCAGAATAGTTGTAGGCCAAGGATTGGTGAATGCTCCTTACATTTTCTGAGGTTGGTTCATTCTGTACCTTTACATTAGGTAATAGTATCTTTTGTTATTTGAAGACGTGTAGTAGGAAACAGTATATAAATACATTATTAATATTTAGTTAATAACGTCAATGCACGTATAATACACACTGTTATAGTCCAACTTAATGTCCTGTGATCACATAGTGGGAACCATTCAGGCTCATCATGTGAACAGCACAGTCTTCTATTAAAGGCATGCAAATTCCTCTCCTGTTCCAGGTCCAAACAAATACACAAACAGTTTATTCATGAATGGCATAAACTTTTGGAAAACACTCCCAGTTCATTTGAGACTAGAGCCTGTATTCACACTGTTAGAAATGGGATTTCTGGTTGGCTAAGGCTTGCGCCAAAGCCAGGCAGAAACCACCACTCTAGTCAGGGCAAGGGAATCACACGCCAAGATAACCCCTGCTCACCCCCTTGGTAGCTTGGCACGAGCAGTCAGGCTATCTCGGAGGCAATGTGTAAAGCATTTGCTCAACACACACAGCAGCAACACACTAAGTACACCACAAAAAGGAACTCCACACAAAGTTTTATATAAAAAAATAGCCTTTGTATTACACAAACACATTAGATAAAAACACACACTTTACAATGTGCCAACAGGCACGGGCAGAATTTACAGGGGATATATGTATAGGACAGGGCCACATGGACCACTGTCAGGAATAAGCACTTTTAGAACTAGCACTTGGTAGAATTAGCCCTTTGTAGGAATAATAATTAGCACATAGAACATATAATTGTAGCACCAAATAACAAATGTAGCACACCACCAGTAACCACTGGCAAGAGGTAAGTACCACCTACGCAATCCTAAACACCTTAGGAAAATACTACGTAGGGAACCATGAACTCACTAGTATAACCTATACTAGGTAAAACAACCTAAGCATAACATTACATTTAAAGGTATAGGCACAAAGACATTATACATGATGCAGAAATTACATTAGGCAGGTCAATCACAATTGCGCAAAAATCACATAGGGCCAAAACATGCACCCCACACAGGGGCACAACACCTGGAACTGTCCCTAGGCCAACTTGGCCTCTCAGGGGCTAGGACGCCCTGTGTCCAGCAAACTCAGGGCAGGCTGCGCAGGCAGCCAAAGAAAGATTGTGCAAAGGGTTCCTGGGGGGCCTAAATGAAGCAGCTGCCCACTAAGTGCTGGGCAGCTGTAGACCTCCTCTGGGCTCTAAATAAACAAGGGGGGCACAACACGGGTCAGCCTGGCAGGCTCTATGACCAACGCCGCCAGTAGAGCTACGCAAGGCTTGAGGAGTAAATGCACCCCTGGGAGCCTTGGGGCTCTAACACAAATATGCTGAAAATGCCCCAACATTGGAGTCCCCCTCTCTGGGGACTCGGAATCAGCAACTGCCTCCGGACTTTGGAGTCCCTTCTCTGGGGACTCGAAATACCACCAATGCACCCTGGCGCCTCAGGGCTCTAAAACAAAGCAATGCCCAGGCTGGAGTCCCTCCTCGGGGGACTCGAGAACAACTATGCCTGGGTGGAGCACTCAGGGCTCTGAATGCAAAATGGCCCCCAGAGCCTTCTAGGCTCTAAAATAGCAATGCTGCCCGCTTTGAGCCTCGTGGGCTCTAGAAACTGAATGCCCCTAAAGTAGAGCGGCTCGCCCTCTTGTGCCCCGACGCCCCCTCCACTACACTACACACCAGGGCCCCACTCACCGGCTCGTCAGTAGCCCCGTTCTTGCTCGGCCAGACTCCTCACGACGGGGTAGGCTCCCGCCGGACTTCCACCGGCAGACTCTGCTTCTTGGTTTCCCGGGCAGACTCTGGCTGCCCGCTGGACTCTCCCGGCAGACGGCGGGGACAGCTGGCCTTACATGTGGAGCCGGCGAGGCTCCAAGCTGCTGCCTCCTCTTCCGGATGGATTTCAGGTCCCGCCCACGTCCCGGGCCAGAGTGCCTGACTTCCGGTGTACTCCGGGCTGCGGCGGTGATTTTACTCGGGCAGTATCGGGGCAATGCAGGGTGGCACCCGGGAATTCAACTAATAAACCGGGGTGAGCTCCCGGAAATCGGCAGAAATGCGGCAATGAGTGGGGTAGGCACCCGCGCCGCAGATTAGGCAAAATGCGGGCAAAATGCAGGGTGGGCACCTGCTCTGAATTGGCCAAAACAGGGGAATACCCACGCCGGGGATTCCCTGGATTTAGGGATTGGAGCGCTGGGCTGCAGATGAGAATAGCAGCGCTCCTGGGCAGGGAAATCCAGCGCTGCCCAGGCGCTTTAGGGACAAAGTTTCCCAGTCAAAAAGAAGTCCAGCAAGGTCCTTAGGCAGGCAGGGGGGCAAAGGCTAGGCCCAGGATCCAGCTCACAGAGCCCTCCAGGCAGGAAGGAAGTCCCAGTGGCGGTCCTCCTGGCGCCCAGCAGCAGCCGGCCCCCCTCAAATTAGGATCAGGAGAAGATCATTTTGCCTTGGGGCTCTAACACAAATATGCTGAAAATGCCCCAACATTGGAGTCCCCCTCTCTGGGGACTCGGAATCAGCAACTGCCTCCGGACTTTGGAGTCCCTTCTCTGGGGACTCGAAATACCACCAATGCACCCTGGCGCCTCAGGGCTCTAAAACAAAGCAATGCCCAGGCTGGAGTCCCTCCTCGGGGGACTCGAGAACAACTATGCCTGGGTGGAGCACTCAGGGCTCTGAATGCAAAATGGCCCCCAGAGCCTTCTAGGCTCTAAAATAGCAATGCTGCCCGCTTTGAGCCTCGTGGGCTCTAGAAACTGAATGCCCCTAAAGTAGAGCGGCTCGCCCTCTTGTGCCCCGACGCCCCCTCCACTACACTACACACCAGGGCCCCACTCACCGGCTCGTCAGTAGCCCCGTTCTTGCTCGGCCAGACTCCTCACGACGGGGTAGGCTCCCGCCGGACTTCCACCGGCAGACTCTGCTTCTTGGTTTCCCGGGCAGACTCTGGCTGCCCGCTGGACTCTCCCGGCAGACGGCGGGGACAGCTGGCCTTACATGTGGAGCCGGCGAGGCTCCAAGCTGCTGCCTCCTCTTCCGGATGGATTTCAGGTCCCGCCCACGTCCCGGGCCAGAGTGCCTGACTTCCGGTGTACTCCGGGCTGCGGCGGTGATTTTACTCGGGCAGTATCGGGGCAATGCAGGGTGGCACCCGGGAATTCAACTAATAAACCGGGGTGAGCTCCCGGAAATCGGCAGAAATGCGGCAATGAGTGGGGTAGGCACCCGCGCCGCAGATTAGGCAAAATGCGGGCAAAATGCAGGGTGGGCACCTGCTCTGAATTGGCCAAAACAGGGGAATACCCACGCCGGGGATTCCCTCGATTTAGGGATTGGAGCGCTGGGCTGCAGATGAGAATAGCAGCGCTCCTGGGCAGGGAAATCCAGCGCTGCCCAGGCGCTTTAGGGACAAAGTTTCCCAGTCAAAAAGAAGTCCAGCAAGGTCCTTAGGCAGGCAGGGGGGCAAAGGCTAGGCCCAGGATCCAGCTCACAGAGCCCTCCAGGCAGGAAGGAAGTCCCAGTGGCGGTCCTCCTGGCGCCCAGCAGCAGCCGGCCCCCCTCAAATTAGGATCAGGAGAAGATCATTTTGCAAGGGGACACAGCCCCTTTTTCTACATAGAAATCCTTTGTCCTTAGGTGCTGGGTGGGGGGAAAACCAGTCGCAGCTGGTTTTGGAGCACTTTGTTGTGCTCAGCCACCCTTTCCATTCACTGGCCAGGCTAGGGACATCAGTCGCACCACAGGGAGCGGAGCCAGCATTGTGTGGGGAAAGCCCAGCCCTACTCAGGTCCCAGGTGCACTCCTCCCCGGCCATCAACATGCAGCTCTCCCATTCACCACCGGGGCAGACCCACCCTGACTCATGGAGCCTGGCACACCAGCCAGCTCCAGCCAATCACAAGCCAGCCAGTCATTTCACCTAGACATGCCAACTTCTAGAAGTGTATATAAAAGTAGTGGTCCTAGACAAACACTCCAAACATCAATTAATGTAAATCTTGATTACTCACAAAACAGAAAATCAAATTAAATCTGTAACCAAAAGGGGGAGATATAGTACTTGCATTATAAATGTAGTAAGCCCAACAAAATTCTTTCAATGAAAAACATGTGTCTCATAATCACATTTGTATCACAGTTTATTTACACATTCATAAAATTGATTAATAGAAAATGGAAAAGAAGGGGGTGCTCAAGTGAAGGAAGGGAGGAAAGCTCAAGGCACAGATTGAGATAATTATGTACAACAAAGGAACAATTTAAAGTTGCACAAGACACGAGGCCTAACCATACAATTCTATATACATTATTACATAAGGGGCAAAGGGATAAATGGTATAGGCCACAAATGAAGGGGGCGTAATCGTCAACGTTTCGACCCTGGCGCAATATGGGAAATTAACGACCTCTGCTGCGGGTCTTCTTCAGGACAGTGACAGATGACGGGAAAGGAGGCGAAGGGAAGGGGGGGAAACCACAAAGTTGGTGTGGGGGTGTATCACGCCAATTCGACTGGGCGGGCTACCTCCAATCAGTGCGTCCTTTCGCAACCAAATGAGAGGGGTAGATTCAAGTCATTCAAAAAAGGGGGGTTGTTCCGGGTCTGGTCACTAGACAGAGAAGGCTCAATTGGAAGGGGGAAACCACCGTTAGTAGGACCTATTAGGATGTTACTCGGGTTGCATAAAATTCACCGGTGCAGGCAGAATGCACTCCGAGTCGGGATATACAACAAGTTGTCAGCGCGTCCAGTGTCACACGTGACGTGGTCCCAAGTCACGTGTGACACTGGACGCGCTGACAACTTGTTGTATATCCCGACTCGGAGCGCATTTTGCCTTGCCATTAACAAAGTCCTACTAACGGTGGTTTCCCCCTTCCAATCGAGCCTTCTCTGTCTAGTGACCAGACCCGGAACAACCCCCCTTTTTTGAACGACTTGAATCTACCCCTCTCATTTGGTTGCGAACGGACGCACTGATTGGAGGTGGCCCGCCCAGTCGAATTGGCGTGATACACCCCCACACCAACTTTGTGGTTCCCCCCCTTCCCTTCGCCTCCTTTCCCGTCATCTGTCACTGTCCTGAAGAAGACCCGCAGCAGAGGTCGTTCATTTCCCATATTGCGCCAGGGTCGAAACGTCGACGATTACGCCCCCTTCATTTGTGGCCTATACCATTTATCCCTTTGCCCCTTATGTAATAATGTATATAGAATTGTATGGTTAGGCCTCGTGTCTTGTGCAACTTTAAAGTGTTCGTTTGTTGTACATAATTATCTCAATCTGTGCCTTGAGCTTTCCTCCCTTCCTTCACTTGAGCACCCCCTTCTTTTCCCTTTTCTATTAATCAATTTTATGAATGTGTAAATAAACTGTGATACAAATGTGATTATGAGACACATGGTTTTCATTGAAAGAATTTTGTTGGGCTTACTACATTTATAATGCAAGTACTATATCTCCCCCTTTTGGTTATAGATTTAATTTGATTATCTGTTTTGTGAGTAATCAAGATTTACATTAATTGATGTTTGGAGTGTTTGTCTAGGACCACTACTTTTATATACACTATTACCCAGGTCCTTCGACTTATTGGGTCTACCCCATTGTTTTCAACCAACTTCTAGAAGTGGCACTTCCACGCTAGACACATTCACGCCGCACACATCATCTCGCACCGTTTAATCATACGAGTCCGCACATACCAAACTCGAGCCTGCACTCCCCACACATCAGGAACTAACATGGACACATACATTCCCCATGCATTCCTATGGGAGGGCAGGCCAATCTCACAACACGCACTCAGGGTGTGCACGCACTTTACACTGGGACACAGTGAAAGTGCGCAAAAGCCAAAAAATAACTAACACCAAGTCATATTAACAAGCAAAAAGTGTAGGGGTGAACCTGCCAGAAGGGCCAAGTCCAACACACACAATTTAAGTCAATGTAAAGGAATGAATTAAGCAGTTCCAGATTGTCTTTCAGTGAGTTAGACCAAAGAACAGGTTGTACTGTGCCCAGAGGCCCCTAGGTACACTGTACAAATGCTATCCTTATCATCTGAGGGGTCATGTGGCGTGCTATTATTAGCAGGATAATTCAGTAGGCTAACACACCTGTTGCAGTATGTCTGTAAACTGAAGAACACAGGCGGAAATCTCCATGTTGACTAAGCAATTCATTCTCCAGATGGCAAAAAAGTGAGCGCTACTGAGTTCATTAATATTAATATCTGCCATTACCACTTTGTTATATAATATAAAATCTATGCTTCACAGTGCTACCTCCTCCTATCTGGCGGAAAAGCCTAAAGTCACTGACGCCTACTGGAGCATGAGGAATGCATAATTCCTTCTTCTCGAGCTGCTGACATTCAAGCTAAAACGCTATATGGAACAGGTCTCCTCTGGCAGTGCCACAAGGTAATGGTAATGGTATATCTTTTGTTGTTTGATTAATTAAAATCTTTAAAAAAAACGCAAATTCATACAATACTAGATTATATACATTTGAGTAACAATACATCCTAAAAAATGCATTTTCGATATCAGTAAATCTTTAAAAATGTATACATCCTATATTAAAAACTGTTTTTTTTCTTTTTTTTTTTAAAAACATTAATATGTTAAGGGTTAAAAGAAAGTATAATCATTATTAGTGTCCAATTTCATGCTGTTCTAATTTTTTCCATACTTTTGTTAAGAATTTTGTCAATGCAGAGTGAATGAGAACATCATCTGAACAAAGACATTGGATCAAAGCCTGCCTACATGTCCTTATCCCTCTTTCATTAATTAGTCTTTTTAGTATTGTTAGTCTTTCATTTTTTAGTTCTGGACAGAGACACAAGAGATGGATAATATTTTTTTCTCCAGAGTTACACAGCCTACACAATATGTTGTTTTCAAGTTTTTTCCATGGTGGTGCATGGGATTCGCCCGGCCATACTCCAAATCGTGCTTTAATGAAAATCTGTTTGCTTTTCAATGACCATACCATGACCAAATATTGTTGTACCCTCATTTTTGTGTAGCCATTTATTATGGACCATGCATGTTTCCTTTTGACTAAAGTAGCCTTGTCGCTTATCAATGATAGGTAGTCTGTTGTTTTATTACCAACTTTTTAAAAAGATTTCTGGGTTATGGAGGAGGCCCAGATCTCCCTGACTTCAAATTCGTCAAGAGCCCCGTCCAGATATCTCCAGGCAGATGATTTATAATTTCCTTCAATTTCTTTCCACAATAGTTGTGACATCAAGTTCTCCTTGTCATTTCTCTCTCTATTCCATACTTTGATTACATGACCCTTTCGTGCATACAGCTGATTATTCACACCGAATTCCAGCCTAACTTGGGCATTTTGTGGAAGGTAAAGTAGAGATCTAAAAGTTTTTGAGATAGCATTATTAATGATACCTGTATCTATTCCATTTTAAGCCTCACTGCCGTAAGTTAGGTAGGGTAGTAGTTTGGCAGATATCGCCTTAAGTAAAGGTTGATAAGTTAGGTTACTTGTTGATTTTTGAACAATCCTAAATGCAGCTGTTAAAGCATTTGCTTTCCTGTTGATATCAAGTTTCTGTGGGGTAAAATTACCATTGTCATTGAATATGACTCCCAGATATCTTTAGGTTTCAACTTGTTCCAAATTCTCCTTTCCCAGAAACCATTTGTAATTATGTTTCTGTCTTGAGTTTTTTGTAATGACCATAACTTTAGATTTGGTTTCATTTATTACCATCCTATTTTCTGTGGCATACTCCAATGTGCGTGATATTAGACGTTGCAAGCCCACCTTTATTGCTTAAAAGAATGACATCATCTGCATAGAGTAGATTTGATCTGTGTTTATCGGCTAGCTTCGGTGGGTGCGCATTTATGTCATTCAATGCCTCCGTCAAATCAGCTAAAAACAGATTAAATAATAAAGGAGCCAATACACACCCTTGCTTCAATCCGCCTGTTGTTTTTATTTCACTGGGAAGTGACCGACCATTCCCAATACGTACTCTGACCCAAGTGTGTATATGCAGAAGACGGATCAGGTGTAATAACCATGGTATACAAAGTTTTTCCCACAATCGTTCTCTATCAACACAATCAAACGCTGATTTAAAATCAACAAAGCATAAGTACAAAGGATGTTTTTTGAGATTGCCTTGTCGATTAAGACAGATTAAGCCAGGATGTTAGTAGCTGTTCGTAGGCCTTTAACAAAACCGGTTTGGTTAGACGGGAGAATGTAATTATCCTTTGCCCTGTCAGATAGGGTTGTCAACAGAATCCCTGCAAATAGTTTTGCATCAGTGTCCTGTAGGGTTATTAAACGATAGTTCTCAGGCAGGGCCCAATCTCCTTTTTTGAAGATGGGAGATATTAGGGACCCTCGCCACGTTTGAGGTATCAACCCTATCCGGACTACTTCTTTGAAAACTTTGGTGAGGTGTTCTGCCCATATATCTGGATCCTCTTTATACAGGGCAAACGGAATACCATTCGGGCCTGGTGCTCCATCTTTTTGTTTTTTTATTAACTTGGCAACTTGTTCTTGAGTAATTTCAAGTTCAGTTTCTTGCTTTGGATTAGATGTTTCCTTCCATATATAGTTGCCTTCATGTTCAATTTTCCTGCAATCTGAGTTTAAATGGAGCGGCAGAAATTTCACCCATTCAGACTTAGTCAATAGTGAAGAAACTACAGCTTTATCTGTTCTTGTAAAGCTGTTTATCATCTTCCAAAATTCCTTTGAGTTTCCTTGATTACAGGCATTAAAAATTCAAGTCCAAAGGTAATTGTTAGCTTCATTTTTTTCATTCCAGATTAATTTCCTCAGGTTTTGATTTAACGCTTTTAAATTAGTTTTAGTTTCTTCGTTGTTAGGAAACTTTATCAGCTCTTTCCTCAGTTTATTTCGAGTTAGTTTTAATTTGTGTACCGCATAAGTAAGGTTGATGTTAGTTACCTTTTTATCTGTCCGTGTTTCATATCTGTTTTTAGATTCAATGCGGTTAGCATGTTGGTTAAGTAGTTTGCATATAAAGCTTGCCCATTGATCAATTACAGATATATCCGGTGTTTCCAGGAAGCTTTCGACAACCAGTTTTTTTGCTAAATCACTGGTCAGTCGTATGTTATTTGGTTTCCAGTTTAACTTCCGGTAATTAATGGTTCGGATCTGACCTTGCGTTGGTAAATTCTTTTTGTGACGCATCGGCGGCATAAAACATGCCCCCTGTTGCGCAGTATTTACAAAGTGCCGCATCTAAGCAGATGCGTCACTTTGTAAACCCCTGCGCTACATTAAACCTGCGTCAGGTTTAATGTATGCAGGGGGGGCGTTCCCCCGCAAAAAGCCTCGTAGAAGTGACACAGTGAAATCTATAAGATTTCCCTGCGTCACTTCTAGGACGCCGTTGCGTCAAAATCTTGCGCCTGCCTCACGGCAGGCGTGAGACTGACGCAGGCCCTTTCACATGGGGCTTGCCCCATGTGAAAGGGCGCATTGCAGGAGTTGCGTCACTTTTGTGACACTCCAGCAATGCGTCACTTTTGCACTTACAGATACGTCAGAAATACTGACATATCTGTAACTCCTTGCGACATGATGCGTCATACATTAAATTTGACGCATCAGGTATGTCGCAAGGAGTGTGCACTGAGAAGTGATGCATCGCTGCTTTCACGCAGCGATGCGTCATTTCTCATGAATGAGGCCCATGGTATTTTGTATTCTTGAGCGATATAGTGATTATTTGCTGACAGTGATCGCTCTCTGGGAACTTTTTTAGGTGATACGCAGTACAGTTATTGAAAATATTCAGCGATACCATTGTATAGTCGATTCGAGATTTTGCATTGTGGGTGTAACAGGACCATGCTGGAGGAGAATCAGTTGGCAGTTCCACAAGGATTGCGAACTTCCTCACACCATACCTACCTGCTACAGCGAATCATGCTGTCTTAAAGAGGGAATTCAAGACACTTTTATTTCTGAGACACATTGGATAAAACCGCTACATCTTCTTTTGTTTTGATATAGCTGTTTTTGATTGACACTGTCTTTTTTTCCCATTGAAGATGTAATAATTTACATACAATAATCATTAAAAATTTTCACTGCCTGCTGTCTTGCAAGCCCTCTAATGCCCTCTAAAATAATTTACGCTATTCAAAACCTCAAAAATATGCATAAATACAAGCTTCCATCATTGTTACATTGCCGTTTAGGATTTAGTGTGCGACACTTGCAACTAGGGCCGGCTTTTCAGCAAAAGGCACTTTGCATGCTGGGATTTTTAGAATCAGTGAAACTCAAATCTCGTAACGCAATATCCTGTTGGCTAAATCTCAGAAGTGTGTGTCACTTGTGGGCACTTGGTAGCAATGTTAATAATGAAATAGAATGCTATTTGGGTGTACACTTTATATCATAATTAAAAAGATAATGTGGTTCTGAAGTAAACACTTTCATCCATTTTTGTTCAATTATTTTATTTGAAGGCATTTTTCCTATGTTGATAACCTCCAATATCTGTTTCTTTTTCTGTGGTAATCACTTGATTTTGTTGTGCTCAAGTGCTTAAAAAGGATGCGGGGTAAGTGGTTTGTTCACCCTACTAGCAAACTGGGAATTTCCACATTAGGTGCTATATATAGCTGACATTTGACAACTGTGAAGCCTTCTGTAGATGTATATCCATAACAGATGGGGTTTCCTCCTTCATTATTCTATTTTTGTCACTACATATTGGTGTATAAAATAGGTAATATAGGCTTGCCCATAAACATGCAGAGAGCCAACTAATAAAAAGCTCTGTACATGTAGATTTGTTCTCTGGTGCTGTATAAAACGCTGTACATCAGATGATCCATTGACTATAAAGGGTGGGGACCTTGCAGGTCGTTAACCTGTCAGCAGCAAAAACCAAACACAAACTTCTCTAATTGGATAAATACAGTACCAAAAGGTTAACAATATTTGGGAGCCATAGATCACACCAGTTCAGTAATTAGTTTATTAATCGTCAATATAAATATTTTGTACAGTTGAAGAGAATTTATCAAAGCTATATACATGGGTTTTGTGAGCTCCACATAGTTCAGAACATATATAAACAACACCAAAGACAACAAATATCACCACATAACATTTTCGAAAAAACAATCACATCCAGTCACACTCTACAAAAAGCATACATATCAAAAAGCAAATTCAACACAATATTATGATGATTATTCCATGTTATTGATATCGTAGTTGTACATCTTTAGGACTTCTTGCGTCCTTTCTCTCATTTATGAAGCAAAATATGTGAAGACAGAATTAACCTGTCACCATGCCGCCTGCTTCCCAAGGCAACATAAAAACCAGTGCAGGAACCCACATCACGCAGGAATGATGGGTGAATAATTTAAAATTGGTAAAGTTGCGTGCAAGGTTATGTGGAAGTGAAAGTTGTCTCAACACATTTGTGGTAGGGTATTTCATTCTTTATAAGGCATGTTTTGTTAAATCCATACCATGTTGTTTTGTCTGTCATGTTATATGCCTGAATTTTAAAGAAATCGGTGCGGATGCTTCATTCATGCAACAACCCACTGGGCACATAGTGCTTCGAAACTTCGGTCCTTTATGCATGAGGCAGCCTCTGACACTGCAATGACGATGCTCAGGCTCATCGTTTGCTTTCAGTAGCGGCCCATTCCCTGCCAAAGTGGCGAGGCAGGGCAGGCCAGGCCCGGCCAGAGGAGGGAAGAGGGAGGTCGGGAAAGAGGGGAGAGTGGATGGAAAAAATGAAAACAACTTACCTTCATGCCGCCGCTGTTATGTCTTTGAGCATTCTAGTAGCTGGGTGTGGGTGGAGTCATGGGGTGGAGGAAGAGGCGGGGCACGAGCAGGAAAGGGTTAGTTAGAGTAGGGACAGGGACGAGGAAGGAGTGTGTTAATAAAGCTCCTTTAACATCAAGTAGTGTCTGTCAATATTGCATGCACGACATTACAGCTGGCGACAAGGGTGGGATGAAGTAACCTGCCATCCCCACATTGAGGAAACGAGTGCCCTGTCCCTGGGCAGCGCCGTCGCGACACGTGTGCCCCCAGAAAAGATCGCCGCCTGAGGACCCAGGCCAGAGACAGCTGTGACAGCTCCACGATCCGTCGATCGTGTGGGGCGCTGCCGAGTGAGTACTAAAATAAGTTTGCTGCCGAGAAGTCACTACGCGCCAAAACGGGAGCCCACCCCAGATGCGTGCAACTTGGCAAGGCGTCGGATGTGACAGCGAGCGAAGCGACAGAATCGCAAGCCTACCGTGACATCTTCGCGAAGAAGTTCCAGAGAAAGCAAGTGGAGTGCGGCTGCTACAGTGCTACTGACAAGATCGGCGATCCGGTGAGTCTCAGTAACTGGATCGGAGTGAGGAGAGTGAATGAGGTTGAAATCTCGCGGGAGCCGAGATTTCACTAGCAGCGGCCATCTTGAAGTCAGGCAGCCCGCAGGACAATCCCTATGTGCAAATGGGAAGCGGCCATTTTGAAGTCAGGCAGCTCACGGCTTCAGCAAACAAGCATTGGTGAATGCGAAACAAGCACTGGTAAATGCAAAACAAGCACTGGCAAATGCAAACAAGCATTGGTGAATGCAAAACAAGCACTGGTAAATGCAAAACAAGCACTGGCAAATGCAAACAAGCATTGGTGAATGCGAAACAAGCACTGGTTAATGCAAAACAAGCACTGGCAGATGCAAACAAGCATTGGTGACTGCGAAACAAACACTGGTAAATGCAAAGACAAGCACTGGCAAATGCAAAATAAGCTTTGGTAACTGCGAAACAAGCACTGGTAAATGCAAAAGCAAGCATTGGCAAATGAAATAAAATAAGCATTGGTGAAAGAAAACAAGCACTGGCAAATGCAAACAAGCATTGGTAAATGCGAAACAAGCAGTGACCCCTTAAAACGGGTTTCGACAAAACGACTGGCACCAGTAAGATAGAAGGTGACGTAGCCAATTGCGCTCAAGAATGTCAAATCCACCGCAAGAGAATGGCCATGCTGGCGTGGCTACCTCGACTGAACCTCGAATATCACACTTGCGTCCCCCTGAACCACTAATATTGGTGGCTGGCGGAAGCATGGGCCCTCGATGACAGGAGTGGCTAGAAGATTTTGAGGACTATCTTGAAGGTTCAAAGGTCACTGTAGATAGAGAGAAACTCATTGCACTGCGTAATTTTGTTGGCAAAGAAGTCAGCAAAGTGATTAAAGAGCTGCCAGAAGATGACAAAGGGACTTATGCCAAAGCA
Source organism: Lissotriton helveticus (assembly GCF_964261635.1). Taxonomy (NCBI): domain Eukaryota; kingdom Metazoa; phylum Chordata; class Amphibia; order Caudata; family Salamandridae; genus Lissotriton; species Lissotriton helveticus. The sequence goes on along the minus strand of NC_136067.1, from coordinate 1,069,205,823 downwards.
AAAGAAGCGCTGAATAAGAAATTCATACACAAGAGGAACGTGGACTATGAGAGATATGTTTTTCATCAAACTCGTCACGACAAAGAGGAAATGATGAGCACTTTCATCTCCAGGTTACGACGACTGTCTCAGTACTGCAATTTTGATGCGTTTTCAACGGAAGATACTATCCTACTGTGAGTGATTGAAGGATGTCACTCCGAAACACATCGGAGGAGGTTGCTAAGAAAAAGCCATAACCTTGATGAGATAGAAGAAATGACAAGGGTACATGATCAGGCGGAGGAACATGCCAAGTGCATGGAGACAGGAAGAAGCGAGAGAAAAGAACAAGCCTTCTGGATGCACAGCACCAAGATTTGCAGGAGGTCAGGCGAACAGCAGAGGAGGTCCAGACCGGCCTCTCGTCATCAACACAAAGGACGCAGATGCTATGAGTCTAGCCGGAGAGCCAAGAAGGCTGAACCTGCAAAGAAACTAGACAGGTCTAGAAAGTGCTATCGATGTGGATACGAGTATCCGCATTCAGACGTCTGTCCAGCGATGGGTCAACAGTGTCACAAGTGTGGGCGCAAGAACAACTTTGAAGCAATGTGTGGAACATATAACAAAGAAAGGAGAGGTGAAACGAACTGGCGGCAGTCTGACCCCAGAAGACACCACGCCAAAGCGGTGCAAGACCGGGCGATGTCATCCTCTGGATCGTCCCGCTCCAGCCGAGACTCTCGTGAATCTCAGTGGACCAGAAGGTCACCGAAACGATCACCGTCGAGAGAGTCCAGATCGACGTCGGCAGAGTCTAATTATACTGATGAATATGTCTGCATGGTATCAGACCCTGATCAACTAAAAAGGTATCCTCCATTGGACATAAAAGTGGGGACTCATGCGACACAGTTCATGCTTGACAGTGGGGCATCCCTGAATTACATGCCCGTGACAGAATATAACAAGATGAAATCACCACCTCACCTGAGCCCAGCGCACGTAAGAGTTTTCACCTGGATGGCGAAGAAACCACTTCCATGCTTGGGCAAATTCGAAACAATTCTCACACACGAAGACAAATCGGTGACAGCATATATCCATGTCATTGAAGGTCCCGAGGCGGAGTGCCTCCTCAGCCTGCCGACGGCGGAATGTCTCCGCCTGGTGGAGATCCTTCACAGAGTCAGTGATAATCTGGATTTAATCCGCAAGTTCCCCAAATTATTTACTGGGCTAGGCAAAATGAACAAATGCCAGATCCGCCTCCACATCAATGATCAAGTGTGCCCTGTGGCTCAACACCCTCGACGAGTGCCTTTTCATCTTCAGCAAGCGGTGGAGGAGGAAATTCAGGAGCTGTTACAAACTGACATTATCGAAAAGACAGATGGTCCGATGCCATGGGTGTCTCCTGTCGTCATAGTCCCAAAGAAAGGCACTCCAGACAAAGTGCGCCTATCTGTAGCCATGAGACTTCCCAATACTGCCATAGAGAGAGAGCGTCACCCAGGACCCCACCTGAGTGACATGATAACCGCCTTGAATGGAGCCCGAGTATTTTCCAAACTTGATCTGAACAAGGGCTATCACCAGCTGAAACTCCATGAGAAATCAAGATATATAACGACTTTCGCCACACATTTAGGTTTGTTTAGATACAAGAGACTAAGTTTCGGCATTTCATCAGCAGCTGAAATCTTTCAGGAAATGATTCGGCAGACCATCAGACACATACCCAACTCGCTGAATTACAGTGATGACATCCTGGTATATGGGTCAAACACGCAGGAGCATGATAAGGCGCTGGATCGAGTATGCCATGCTCTTCTGGAGGCCAAGTTGACTCTCAATAAAGATAAGTGTGAGATCCACCAATCCACTCTCAAGTTCTTTGGCCATTTATTTTCGGGAGCCGGCATGAGGCCTGACCCGGAGAAAGTGACTGCACTCAACGCCACCAAGAGGCCCCAAGATGTCAGCGACATTCATTCCTTTCTGGGCATGGCAAGCTATTGTGCCAGATATATCAAAGACTATGCCACCATCAGTCATCCCCTGAGAGCTCTCACCAAGCAAGGACAACCTTTTGTGTGGAGTTCCCAATGTGAGAGGGCCTTCCTGGAAATCAAACAGGCTGTTGAGGCTGCAGACAATCTGGCATACTTTAGCCCCAAGAGAAAGACTGAAATAACAGTGGATGCCAGTCCAGTAAGTCTGGGTGCCATCTTGGCCCAGTATGACAAAGACAATGATCAACGGCACATCGTGGCCTACACTAGTCACAGTCTGACTGAAACAGAAAAGGCCTATTCTCAACCAGAGAAGGAGAGTCTCGCAGTTGTCTGGGCTTGTGAGCACTTTCACGTCTTCATCTATGGCAAGCATTTCACCATGATAACAGATCATCAGGCGTTGGTCACCGTATTTGGCAACCCTCATGCCAAAATGCCACCTAGGATAGAACGTTGGGGCCTGCGCCTACAGGAATACACATACACAAACCGGGGAAAGGGGAGAATCCGGCGGACTACATGTCCCGACACCCTCAGGAATCCCAGGCCTCGCCTCCGTCAATTGCTGAAGAATACATCCATTTTGTAGTAGGATCAGCCCGACCTCCGGCCATTCCCTTAGAAGCAATCCAGGAAGCCACTGCCCAAGATGGCGTTCTTCAGGAAGTCATGCGCCGACTGCGCACCCATCGATGTAGACACAGCAGTGAGAAGGAGCAGACCGATCCTCAGGTCCACCAAGAAATGCCGGCGTTCAGACACATCTGTGAAGAGCTATCCGCCACCTCAGAAGGGCTCCTCCTGAGAGACCATCGGATTGTCATCCCGAGGCAGTTACGACAAGGAGTCATTAACCTGGCTCATGAAGGTCACCGGGGAGTGGTTGCAACCAAAAGAAATCTCCGTGAGCGAGTCTTGTTCCTGCTGCTTGATACCATGGTGGAGGCCACCCTCAAAGACTGCCCCCAGTGTCAACTAGTCAGCCATGGAACACCCCGGCCCGCTTCAAATGACTAAACTACCAAATGGAATCTGGCAAGAACTAGCCATGGACTTTTACAGACCCCTTCAATCGAGAAAGTATGTGGTGGCTATCATGGATGAGTACTCAAGATACCCGATAGCCCAATTCGTGCCCTCCACTAATGCCTCCTGCGCCATCGCAGTTCTTGATGAGGTGTTGTCGCCTGGGGTGTCCCAAAGGAACTCAAAACGGACAATGGTCCTCCTTTCAATGGCCAGGAGTTTAGTGAGTTTGCACGACACCTCAACTTTAGACATCGAAAGGTCACGCCTCTGTGGCCACAGGCTAATGGCACTATTGAGAGGTTCATGGCCACTCTGAAGAAAACATTCAAACAAGCCACGCTTGAAAAGAAGGACTTGCAAGTTGCACTCAACGAAGTCTTGCAAGCCTACCGGACTACCCCACATGCCACCACAGGAAAGTGCCCGGCCACTCTCATGCTGGGGCGACCCATCAGAACCAGAATCCCGACATGGGAAGGTGCTCTGCGACCAGTGTCTCCGACACATGTCCACCAAGAGGTGGCTCTTGCTGATCGCACCAATAAGAACAAGATGAAATCATATGCGGACCATTGACGGCAAGCCAAGTCTCCTTCCTTGCAGATGGGGGACTGTGTGGTGGTCAAACAAGAACAATCCCGCAAGACAGATTGCAGGTTCAAAGACGAACCGTTGGTTATCACCCAACAAAAGGGCACCATGGTCACTGCGGCATCTGACAAGAGAAAGATTACCAGAAATGTGTCTCACTTTCAAAAATGCACGTCGGGCCTGAAGGAGGCTCTTGAACAAGATGGAGACATACCGGACGCACAAGGACCCAGTCAAGTGGGCACAATCCAAAGACTTGATCAGCAGACTGAGGCTGAATTGGATGCTAGCGGTATGAGTCTGCGACCGAGAAGGAACATTCACAGAAAAGACTGATTGAAGAACTTGAATAAAGTTAGTTTGTTTTTTTATTAACAACGGGGGAGATGTTATGTCTTTGAGCATTCTAGTAGCTGGGCATGGGTGGAGTCACGGGGTGGAGGAAGAGGCGGGGCACGAGCAGGAAAGGGTTAGTTAGAGTAGGGACAGGGTCGAGGAAGGAGTGTGTTAATAAAGCTCCTCGAACATCAAGTAGTGTCTGTCATTATTGCATGCACGACACTACAGCCGCCATCTCCGCCACATCACGCTCTTCCTGGTTCAGGGCACAGGCTCTCAGAATGCACTGCGCCCAATCCTGACGCTGCAGGAAAGCAGCATCAGGATTGGCCTGAGCGGTGGCAATTGGCGCTCCCAGGCAGACTGGAACCCTGTGCCTGCTCTCTTCAGCCCCAGAATACACCTGGGGCTGGATAGAGCTTCACTGTGCATGAGGTGTTTGGCCGGGCTGAGACGGCTGGCCACACACCTCATTAGCAGTGAAGGGAGTGCACACAACCACCCACCAGCAATGTCATCCCCTGGACCCAAACCCAAGACTCGTCAGAGTCCTGGGGGCACATCCAGAAGACAAAAAAAAAAGATAAAACGGGTTTAAAAGCCGTTTAATTATTCTTTTTTTTGCTGGTGGTGGCAGAGATGCAGTGCTCGTTTGCTGTAATGGCGCAGCTGTTTGCTTTCTATCATAGGTCACAGTCAGGTGCAAAATGAAAGACAAAAGCAGACAAAGCTCATGCAATAGTCTGTTGAAGATGTGTGTGAAAAATGTTGCATGGCTATGTTTAGGAGTTGGCATATCAACAAACTATTGTATAGCCAAATCATTGTCCACCACTATAACAAGCCATTCCTAAGGCAGACCAACAACCAAAATATCAATAGAACACAGCCACACTGCCCATGAACAAATGTTGCCTCAGTAGCGCTTCTGATGACTTACAAAATCATCTCTCAGAGAGCAAACAGAAAATGTTAGTTAAGGCATCTGCTAGCCTCACACATACAACAAAGCATGAAAATCATACATGTGGCAATAGGAGTCCTTCTAACTAGATACCACAACAGTCTGGATCACGTACAACCTCTGTGAAATCCTAAAGTGCACTCACTCTGACCCAAACCTACACATCCAACATTCTCCTCGGGCAAACATATGGTTTTTCCATTAAACCTATAGGAATCAATAACATCACATAGCAAAGCAAAGGATTATTTATGACTTCTCGTTATCTGATGGTGGTATGAAGCGTAAGGTGACATTTCTTCTCATGATATCTATTTCACGGAGTCAAAGTCTTGATGAATAACATCACGTCAGGTCAGACGTTGAGATGATCTGACTGCAGGTTGAAAATTGCATGGCAGGCTAGTGGATGCCAGGCATGTCAGCAAAAATAGCCAATAGATACAGGCATTCTTAAATTAACCCAAACATTAGATAGCCAAGTATTACAATAATGGTTATGTAACCTATACGGTTAGCCCATGGCAGGAGATGACACTGTCACATATATTGTACATTAAGAAGTCAAATATACAAAATACGTCAATAACTTCAAAATGTTACCACAACTCTCACCACCTGCCCTACAGGTACCCCAAATGCTCCACCTATCCTACCAAAATTAAAATCTGTGTTTGGCCCTTGACTCGGCACGTTAGGCATGGTCCACAGCCTTTATTTGCTTGATCACAACTTCCACTCTGGTCACCCCTCTCTCCTAGTCTGACAAGCAGGCAAGGTGTGCAAGCATGGAGGGTTGTTTTGGTGCTGGCCAGCACTCTGGGAGTAGGAATTATTTGCTCAGCAAAAGTCCATGTGATGTTGCTTCACCGAGAAGCCTTCCACTGAGGACCATTCATGGATACTCAACAAAGACCTTCAAGACAGGCAGCTCATGAAGAATTAGAACTTCAGAGCTCTTGCAGGACACATTGGTATTGCCAGACAAACATCTACAAGTAGTGAAGGAGAAGAACACCAGATGATGTAAAGGGGTCCTGAAGCAATTTGAAGCCCTGGCCATCTTAGGGGTTTGAGGCCACAGTAACCTACACCACATACTTAGGCATGTTGACAAGGGAGACAGAACCTGACATCTCCTGGGGGGAGGGGCAGAGACTACGGTTATGAAATGGGTAGGACTTGAAAAACGACAAGTGGGTAGGTATGGGGGTTCTGAGCCATTTTTACCACACAATGACATCGCATAGCAGCAGATCTGGGGTGAATGTCGTTTCAGTAGCCTGGATGGCTTGAGACGGGAATGTCCATTTGTGTACTCCAGCATTATTTTCTAACACTAAGTTACATTCTACATCATGTCATTCTGCCTAAAACATGAATCGATCACTGACAGAATATCGAGGAGGATAATATCGACCTGCAAAAATATCAATGAAAAAATATAGAATGCCAGAATATCAAATTCCTATCTACAAAAATACAGGTAAGTACAAACATATCGAATCCAAAATATAGTTGTAAATAATATAGTTAGTCAAAATATTGATTGTTTTAAATGTCTTAAAAGTAATGTAAAATTAATCAAATAATACATTTAAATAACTAAAACATACTTAAAGGTACTTAAATAACCTTAAAATTAATAATTAATAAATAATTAATGTAAGTAAAAAAATAAACATGCATTTTTTTTAATACACATATATATATTAACTTAATATTAATAAAAAAATATTCAATATTTGTAGTGTAGGATAGCAGGAGGGTAAAATGTACTATTCCCACTCCAGTGAGTGCAACAGTAGGGAAAATGTTGGATAGAGGAAGGGTAAAAATGACTATTCCCACTCCAGTGAGTGCAACAGTAGGGAAAGCGTTGGATAGCAGGAGGGTGAAAATTACTATTCCCACTCCAGTGAGTGCAACAGTAGGGAAAGCGTTGGATAGCGTAGGGGTAAAAATTACTATTCCCACTCCAGTGAGTACAACAGTAGGGAAAGCGTTGGATAGCGTAGGGGTAAACAATACTTTTCCCACTCCAGTGAGTGCAACAGTAGGGAAAGCGTTGGGTAGCATAGGGGTAAAAATTACTATGCCCACTCCAGTGAGTGCAACAGTAGGGAAACTGTAGGATAGCGTAGGGGTAAAAATGGCTACCCCCACTCCAGTGAGTGCAACAGTAGGGAAAGTAATGATGTCATATTTAAATCAAAATAAATTAATTATCAATACCAATATAAAAAATAAATTCAAAATAATGACAAATTACTAAATATGTAATAATTAATTAATTATAAATACCATTTAATATGATTTATTAAAAATGTATTACCTATTAATAATTAATTAACAACCAATTAATTTTCAGTACCAGAAATGTATAAATAATAAGAAAAAATACCAATAAATAATTAATTAACAGTAAATTAATTATCAATATTTACCTAATTACAATTACATTACTTACCACCCTATTCCCCTATAAACCCACAACCCGTTACGAATAATAAACTAATACAATTAATATAATTATCAATTAATCAGTTAATAAACATCAATTACCAATTAATAAAAAAATACCAATTAATAAAAATTAATTACTAGTTAATAATTAATTAACAATACATTATTTATCAATATCAATAAATAAAAATAAAGAATTACTTCCCACCCTATTCCCCTATAAACCCACCGCTACAGAACTAAAACACAAAATTAAATTTAAAAAAATTAATAATTCCTAAAAGTTAATATTTAATTTACTATAATTAAATTACTTCCCACCCTATTCCCCTATGAACCCTCAACCTGCTACAGAATTAAATTATGCAAAAATTAAATAATATAATATTCATTACTTTAAAAAAATTCAAGCATACATTACAAAAATAAAACATACTTTTAACATATATACTAACACTTAAAACACTTTAAAAAAACGATATTTAACAACTATATTATGACTGTGGATATTACTAACTTCGATATTATGGAAATTGATATTTCTTACCTGAATTTCGGTATTCTGCACCACTATATTTTGGCAATTCGATATTCTGTCCATTCTATATTAAAAAAACTCAATATTCTGGCAATTCAATATTTTTTATTGATATTTTGACTGTTCAGCACATAGAGCAATTTAGCACAGAAGGACAGATGTGCACAAGACATTTATATATTGATGCATAGTTGCAGATATTGTATATGTGTTAACCCACACCACCTGTTATATATGTGACATATGACAAAGAGATTTTAAATATTACCTTTAGTAGACACACATGTACGTACAGTAGAGATAATATTCCTCATACCTTAAATGAGTGATAGTAGAAATGTGATTCGTTCTTCACACTTGTTTCACATAAATGTACACAACCTTGACACTGAACAAGTTCAATTGGTGGACCTATGAAAAACTTCACATACTGTACAGCACTTAAATCTTTGTGAAGTAGATAGGTGTCTCATGATGATATGTGTGGACTGAGGTATTGCACACTCTTTTAAGTCAATACTATTTATCAATCAATCAAATCATATGGCTCAAGCTAGTCCAAAGGTTATGTCCCAATAGGCTTGCTAAAATTTAAGCCATCTCTTCGGGAAGTTTACTATCAACATCATTTTTATTCCAGTTCTACATCTTGCACAGAGCGTATCAGACACCGGCGCGCCTCCAACGTTTTTTTCCAGATACACAGTTCCTCTGCCCCAGATGTCATTCGCAGGACGTGCACTTCCAACACATCTTCTGGAGCTTCCCCATATTATGACAATACTGCTCTACCATTCTTGACACAGTCCGAACACTCACTGGCCTCACGGAACTACACACGTGGGAAGCGGTTGCTCTTCGAATATTCCGAATTCTGAAAACACACAAAGTGCAGGTCCGCTTCGTGGCTCTGTCCCTACTCCTAGCCAAAACAAACATCGCCATGCACTGGCGAGCAGCATCGGGACCCCAGTTAGAGGCATGGTTGGGAGCGGTACAGAAATGGGCGAAAGCGGAAGAGGAAACCCTGAGGGAGGAGGAAGCAAATGGACAGCGAAAACACCCTATATCACTGGAGTGGGCCATGTTGTCCCACCAGTTCAAACAGACGCACACGCACACAACTCCTAACGCCTCTCAAAGTGATCCTGCAGTCCCGGCGGTGCAAACATCACACTAGAGTACATGTGCTGCAACCCGCTGAACTCCCAAGCCGCCTGAAGTAGTGTGGGCACACTATTGCATGCTGTTCCTCCTGCTATGTCCGATGACGTTCTTTGTCGGATGGCCTCTATAAACTATACGACACTCCACTGACAGATTGTACCAGATGCGACCCGAACATCCTCCGCGATTCTTATACCCTGACCATGTCCCCCCCCTAGCACAACGTCCCCGGTTTTATCTCTCCCATTTCCCCCCTTGGACTCACATTACGACAACGACGGATGGACTAATACCTCCAATGTTCGTGCCGTTTCACTGGAGTGGGCCATGTTGTCCCACGAGTTCAAACAGACGCACACGCGCACAACTCCTAACGCCTCTCAAAGTGATCCTGCAGTCCTGGCGGCGCAAACATCACACTAGAGTACATGTGCTGCAACCCCCTGAACTCCAAGCCGCCTGAAGTAGTGTGGGCGCACTATTGCATGCTGTTCCTCCTGCTATGTCCGATGACGTTCTTTGTCGGATGGCCTCTATAAACTATACGACACCCCACTGACAGATTGTAGCTGATGCGACCCGAACATCCTCCGCGATTCTTATACCCTGACCATGTCCCCCCCCCTAGCACAACGTCCCCGGTTTTATCTCTCCCATTTCCCCCCTTGGACTCACATTACAACAACGATGGATGGACTAATACCTCCAATGTTCGTGCCGTATGTAAGCAGCATGCCTGCAAGTGAAATATCTGTACCTCTGTTGCATACTTATGTGTATCATAAGGTAATGTGAGCATAATTGAAAAATGTTAATAAAAATATTTTTTTTAAAAACAAATCAACATCGTTTCTATCACTATTGAGGATGGGCATCATAGTAGATTATTGATGCCACAGCCATTTTGGCTCTTGTTACGAGTGTACTGGAAAATTGAGCAAAATATCCCCACTCTGTAGTGACCACTACCAGAGTTATTGATAACTCTTGGGAGGGGGAATGCAGCCAGCTCATTATAAGTTGGACGATGAGGATTCACTAAGATATTAGGAATGTCTGGGGAATTTAGTAATTTAGAGTCCTATCTCCCTGGTAATTTCTCACTTTTATTCAGACTTGCACACAGAGAGTGCCAACATATCTGGACCCGATTCACAAAGGTAAAGTTCGACCAAAAGTCTAACTTTACTAGTAGTAACTTACCTTTGTGAATATCAAAAAGTAGTAAAGTTAGACTTTTGCTCTAAGTTAGACTTTTTGTCTAACTTTACCTTTGTGAATACCGAAAAGTAATATAGTTATACTTTTGGTCTAACTTTAGCTTTGTGAATCAGGCACTCTGTGCGAAAGTAAAGTGATCCATGGTGTTCCTACAGATGGATTGGCACCATTGATATTCTCTCTATAGAAAAAGGGAGCATATGTATGAGGAAGTAGCAGAGTGAGGCATTAGATGTCATGGCTTACCTCCTCACTCTCCCTCTTCAGAAACGCAAGGCTGCCCCACATTTACAAAGATATGGTGCAGCCTTGCGTTTCCCCCTGTGCTGGTGCTACAATTAGCAGTGTAGCGCCAACGGAGGCACCCTTGCACCATAGTGCAAGGGTGTCTGCATGTAGGGGAGGATTGTTTATGTGAAGGAAGGAGTCCCTTCCTGCACAAAAAGCAATCCTAAAATGTCATTGTGTCACTTCTATGTGTGCTGCTTCATGCAACACACATTAAAGTCACAACATTGCATTTTTTACAGATTGTTTATGTACAGGATGGGGGACCGTTCTGTACAGAAACAATCATTGGTAGTTTGCCTTTTTATGTGTGCTGCACAAGACATCACACATGGAAAAAGCAAAAACGAGGAAAAAAAATGCATTTCTCTTAGTTTCGCCAAGTTAAGACCAGTTTTTCCTTGGCTAAGCCCCTGTCACCACCACAACATCAGAAAAAGGGAGGTTGTGGTGGCGATAGAGGCTTGTACATATGCCCCAAGGATTTAGATTTAAATCATGCACTATAGATACCAATATGGCCATTACTTTGCTAACAAGCACAGCAATGAATCTTGCAATACATTTCTATTGTTGTCTGGTGGACCACTCAAGAGAGTTTGACCATCCAAGTATGCAGTGCTTAAGTAAACTGAACAAACTACGGATGAATACTGGTTTATGTAGGGTAGTCCTGACTCTAATTACTTAGATTAATACTTTTGTAGTAAGAATTGAGATTGAATGTATTTTCTATGAAATTTAATGTTGTAAGACATAGTGGTGCTCTGTTTCGGTTTTCCTGAAGATAGCAGTATATTTGATTTTGACATATAGCTCAAATAAAGAGTGAAGCCAAAAGCTGGTTAAAAGCACATATGGAGACCTTGACCTCTGCTCAGAGAACGGGATTTAGGTGTTGAGCTTGTTATTGATCTATGCGTATGCCATGATGCAAGACAAAATTTTACAATATTAAACAGGCAAGACTGATCTTGCACACTACTCCTAATAACAGAGTAGCACCCCTCCTGTGTGATCAGGATATCTGACGCATGACTTTTCTATTATATCTTGTATCAGTGTGTTTGCTCTGTTTTACCTCTGCTTAGGCTCAAACGTTGGACATTTAAAGTGGGTAAAAGAGACCATGCACACACTCACCTGCAAAACGTTATGTAATCTTGATTAGTAGTTCTTATGATTCTCATCTATTCACATTCAAATTTCAGTAACACCTGCATTTGCAAGTCTCATCTGGGTTGTGTAGGTGTTGTGATGTGTCCAATCATTACACTGGTATGTCCCAAGTGAAGATGTATGAACTATTTGTGTATAGTGCCCTCTGCAGATAGACACAGGTCTCTGTAATTCCCGGCGTTTAATTGCTGTGCAATCGTCAACTGGCAGAAGATGTAGCTGTTGTGTGTTGCATGGTGAAAAGTAGTTTAGACAATAGTGAACATGCCCGTTGCATCACAGCTTGACCACTAGTAGAGTGCTGTGGTATTCTCAGTAGTATGGAATTTTATGCCAACATTCTCTTTTGATGTTACCTGTGTGGAATGTATTGTGGAAAATGGTTGGAGGTTGGGAAGGAGACGAAATTTGAGAGAAGAAGCGGGGTGAAAAAAGCAATGTATTAAACCAATATATCAAAGATACTGTGCATGTGTATCTTTACAATGGCGACAAACAGAAAATAGACCTATCACCCCAACTCTTCACAACATTTATTTTCACTGCTGCGCAAAATAAGTTCTTTTAGCTCTGCTAACACGAGCCACTGCTGGATCCCTCACAATGAGACCTGTCCATTAAGTCATGTGCCTCTAAGTGGTATGTGGAGCAGTGAGAATCAGCATGTTTAGTGATGTTTTAGACTTTAAAATATAAATCTTGCGGTTGTTGACAATGGTGGCCGTGTTAAACTGCAACCGTTAATAATAACAATATTAAAGTGACACTCAGTTATTGAACACTCATAAAAATTATTGTGACTGTTAAAGTGAAGGGTTTTAAATGAATCACGAGCTTAATGCCCACGCCAATTGTCTTGAGCCAACTGAAGTATGTTCACAATCCAGCCCGTGCAACGTGCATTGCAGTACAGGACGTGCTTCTTCGCTTGTGTGAGGTGAATGCAGAACAAGTACAGCGGCAAGCGCAATAGCACTGAAGTTCTTTTGAACAACTGAGAGGTGTTCTGGTTCAACCCTGGGGTCGCACTACTGGAGTGCTTCCTGTGTCACATTCAGCCTTGGCAGCCATTTTTAATTCGGAATCAGTGATACGTTCGCTAGATACGCTGGGCACTTTAGCACTGCTGATCAGTGCTAAAGTACATATGCTCTCTGTGTAAATTTTTATTGTGATTGGCTCTCCCTGATTGGCATATTTGTTTTACCAATAGGTCCCTAGTAAAGTGCACTGAGTGTGCCGGGGCTGGAAAATCAAATGCTACTAGTGAGCTTGCAGCACTGATTGTGCCACCCACATGAGTAGCCCTGAAAAAGATGTCTCAGGCCTGCCACGGTGGTGCCTGTGCGCAGTTTCTTAGCTGCCATGTCGACTTGGCAAGTGCACCCACTTGCCAGGCCCTAACCTTCCCTTTTCTTACATATAGGGCACCCCTATGGTAGGCCCAAGGTACCCCCCGGGCAGAGTGTATGTTAAAGGTAGGACATGTACTGGTGTGTGTAACACGTCCTGATAGTGAAATACAGCCAATTTTGTTTATCACTATTGAAAGGCCATCTTGCCCCATAGGGAGGAATGGGCAATGCTTTGTGACATTTTACAAGCTTATCTTCCCATAGGGATAAGATAGAAAAATTGAGTTTGGTATCCCTGAACTCAGGATTTAATAACACATCTTTTAGTAAATATGGTTTTTCAAATGTGTGTTTGAAAATACCACTTTTAGAAAGTGGCTATTTTCTTGTTCAGATATCCTGTGTGCCTCTGCCTGTTTGTGGATTGACTGTCTGGCTTTGGAGTGACCGGGGCTGGGGAGGTGTAGTGGCTCCAGGAGTCTGGATGAGTCAGCACTAGGCTGAATAGTCCTTATCTGCATTTGGAGTGGTGAGAGGATGAGCACCTGTATCAGAATAGGGTGATGTCTGCCTTCCACAATGCTGGCTCTGCCCCCTGTCGTGTGTCTGGAGCCAAGGTTCACACTGATAATGGATTTTGTTGTGCACTTGCAGAGTGCCCCCAGAACTGGTTTGAGCTGGGCTCAGAACCCCATGCACAAGAGAACAAAGACATTTTGGGGTATAAGTATCAGACCCAAAACCCCAGACTTCCTGGAATTCAAGAGGAACCTTTGCCAAGGAGAGGAGCTGGGGAGACTGAGGAGAGGTACTGCTCTTGCTGTGTGTCTGAGATTGGCCAGAAGTTGCTGTTTCTGCCAAGGAAAGGAGAAGGACTTTGCTGTGTGCTGTGTCCCTGCTTGAAGGAGATCTCCAAGGGCCTAAAGTGAGCTGGCCTCCTGTTCTGAAGTCTCAGAGACACAAAGACTTCACCCCCAGCTCACCTGAACTCTGCTGCTGTGAGTTCTGACCTGTCAAGAGGTGCCTGTGCCAGGTTTGGGCCTCGGGAGGTTCGTGTGCTATTTGGGAGCTGAAGAAAGAAGAGACTCAAAGAACTACAAAAATCAACGCATCGCTCTTCTTGCAGCTGTTTTCCGGACACATCTCCATGGCATGAGAAGATTTCCCACACATCGCCACGCCGCTGCAAAAACCACTTGTGGCGTTTTCACTGTGATACTGAGAGTTGTTACAAATACTTTACACATTGCCTTTGGGATAAGCCTGTCTGCTTGTGCCAAACTACCAAGGGGGTGAACAGGGGTGATCTAAAGTGTGTATCCCTCTTACCCTGACTAGAACCAAGGGTCCCTATTTAGACAAAGGTACCTACTTCTGCCAACTAGAGACACAATTTCTAACATCAGTGTACTGATTACTTTGCTTAGAATTGTTTTTGAAAACTTTTGCATTTTGTTTGCTAATTACACTTTAGTTGCTACATTTTTTTAACATTAATTTTGCTTACTGTCTGCTATCATATGCAAAACATTACTCCTCCTCCATTTTTTCGAATGCAGCCAGGTGATCCACCAATACACTAGAAAAAATGGAAAAATTAGCTTGCGCATTACGTGCGAGTGTGTGGGACCTCTTTATCAGCCGAGCGCAAGTCTGCATTACTACTCCATTGTATGGGATCAGAGGGTCAAGAGGTCTTTGAACATTTACCGGAGTTGAGAGTAAATCAAGCAGATGGTCTGAATTACTTTGAAGTGTGTATAAAAAAACTTGATTTACACTACTTACCCAAAGTGTCAACAGTTTTGTAAAGATATCATTTTGGTAGACACAAGCACAAAATAGGGGAGAATGTTGAATAATATATATCTGTCTTAAGAAAGTTGGCCTTCATGTGCAATTTGGGCGCTAGTTCTGAAGAGATCATACGGGACCAATTTATACTTGGCTGCAACACTGAGAAAGCCAAGGAGGTGTGTTGGCAGAAAGATAATCCCTCTTCGTCTGAAGTTTTAACCATTGCGAAAACCTGTGAGCATAGTCATGCATGCGTTGATAAACTAAAGAAAAGTGATGTTGTAGTTGGTAAAAATGAGTCTGTATATGTCATACAGACTCATAAAGATGTGAAGAGTAAGGAAGGCTCAGGCTCTACTTCATAAAGTAAAGGGACTCCTGGTAACAAAACTGATAAAAATTTCAAGGCACAAGTTACAGCTGAGGCAAATATGGTCATGTAGCCAGTTACATAGAATGTATTGGTTGGAAAGCCAAATGTAGGAAGTTTTGTAGTAAAGGTCATGTATCCAAATGTTTTAGAAGTGGTAGTGTGAAGCAGAATTTTTGTGAAGTCGCGTGTGGTTCGGTAGATGATGCAGAGGAGATAATTATTTTACACGTTTCAGATCTTGGAGAAATGGTCCCATTGAAACTGTTCTTCTTGAAGGAATTGAGGTTTCCATGCTGTTCAATTCGGGAGCCAAGATCAAGTTAATTTCTAATGAGGTGTATTCGGAAAGCTTCACAGATAAAGTGGTGTTGCACAAGCCTGAAAACCAGCTGAAGGGGTATGGAGGAGAACTAATAAAGTAGGCTGGGGTTTTTATTGGCTGCATCAACATCAAGGATAGGCGTTTGTGGTGTCTGTGAGGCTTCTAAAGGCAAGATGGCTGCCGAGAGGTTGTGGTGAGCAGTCGCACCAAGCCACTCTCCCCTCCACAGACTTGCTGATGGAAGGCTGAGAAGGATGCTGTGCTACCCCCGATGGCCTTAATATTCTGGATTCAGGCAGGATTGACAGCGTGTAAGCCTACGAAGAAACAGATATCGTTCAGGCTAGGCTTGGCCTGGTTAAAAGGAAAATTTGCCAGCTGGGCTACCGGTTTGCGGGAGAAACAACAACCGGTAAAGATGCCCCCCCGGCCCGTGAGGCAAGAGAAGACAAAAATACAGACGGACCCTGGTAATGCAAGATCAAGCACGGTCAGCACGAGTAAGGAGGCTGGCAGTGATGCATCCGGGCTCCCACAGCGTGCACTGGGAGCAATCCGCAAAACCACAATCCCTCCTGTCAAGGGGAACAAAACTGAGACGCGAGGGAAAGAAAGTACACAGGCTGAACAGGCCAGCCCTATTGAAGATCGGACCGGTTCTGCCATAAGACAGAAACAATGCAAAGCGGGCGAAAAAACAATAAACAACAAGGACGCTTGTTTAAGACAGCCTACCTTGGTTGAGGCTTTCACTCCAAAACCTACTGCACTAGCAGATGGAAAACCGATCCACAATAGAAACGTCCTCGAGGACGCTGCAGGCGCTCAGTACGTGGAAACCACGGTTGCCAGGCAACGCTCTGCCTCTGATCCCGATCGCAGCTCTGGAAGCAGCGCACCTTCGAGTAAGGAGACTGAAACAAGAGACCCAGACTATGGTGAGAAAGCCACTGTTGCGGGTGGGTAAACTCCACTAAGTCAGGCACAGGAGTAGAGAATACCACGGCAGGGTGCGCAGACATGATGGAGGCCCTTATGTTGGTTGAGGCTGAGCTTAAATCACCACGACAGGCTAGGAGCACCTGGGGAAGTAATGTCAGCCTGGCAAGGAGAGGCGATGGTGGTTCAGGCGAAGGGGAACGCTTCTTCTCCCCTTACGAGGATACAGACACAACCCAAACTAGTGAGTCAGCTCGGAGGAGGGGTCAGTTTCTGGGTCCAGTACATCGGGCAAACAAAGCACGCAAAAGAAGAGATGGCCCAGAACAAAGAGACACGGCTTGGGGTCGGGGCCCATATAGACCCTGGGAACAAGCTGGTATGGGACTACTCTGCCACTTCACAGACTTACCAGGATGATAATAAACCTCCGGAGGTACCTGAAAGAACTCCTCTTGATCCTGCCCTCTCCCAGGCCCCATTTGACTTGCTATTCACTACACTTAAGCAGATGCTGGGGGAGGCAAGGACCGAAATGCGAAGGGCAAGGCAAGCCATAAAAAAATACATAATACACTGAGAAAAGTTAATAAACTGTACGATGAGATTGCAGACAGAGTCACAGAGGTAGAGGAGAGAACAGGGAAACTGGAGGAGGATGTTGGTGCCTGGCAGGAGTTCAAAGAAACACAAGAGAAGCTGACGGAGGACTTGCAGTGGAAACTGGAAGACTTTGGAAATCGCCAGATGCGCAATAACATTCGTCTTCTGGGTGTGGCAGAAGGGACAGAGGGCCAGGACATCATGAAATTCGTGGTGAAACTGCTAAGGGGGGCTTTCCCTGACTCTGAGTGGCAGTGGGAGAAGGAGGTGCAACAAGCCCATAGATTCCCCTTTACGCTAAGGAAGGAGCGGGGACCAGGAGGAGGGGGACAGGCAGGTCTGCCCAGGGCAATCCTGATAAATGTAGGGAATTATCTCCTCAGACAAGAGATAATGGACAAGGCAAGACCGGATAGTAGGCGGTCATTTGAGGGCACCACCTTTTTTGCTAGGCCCGACTTCTGCCACGTTACGGTGGAAAGAAGGTGGAGGCTTAGACAACTAATAAAGCCTTTTCAATCAGCAGGCTCAGAAGCATACCTCCTATTCCCGGCTAGGTTGAAGGTAGTTACAAGGGGGAAAGTGAGGATGTTCCTATCTGAGATTAAAGCCCAGCAATTTCTGGAGGAGGTCAAATCCCAGAAGGGTGTTAAGTGGCTTAGTATTCATTAAATACAAGGAGGACGAAACAGAGGATGTTCATGCAGGATTTGAAGAAGGGCTGTCATGAGCTTAGAGGAAAGATGGGGGCACAGGGCATAAGAACTAGGGGGAGGACAGGGTATTAGGATGGTTGGAGGGAGAGGGGTGCGACATCCACAACCTAAAGCAGCCACACATAGGTCATTTCTGACCTATTTGCCAGTAAAGGGGAGGGGGTACCAGGGGGGGAAGGGGGGTAAAGGGAGTAAGGGGGGAGGAAAACGGGTACAAAATGATATATGTTATAAGGTGCAGCACAGAACAAGAATCAGTAGTGTAAAGTCAACACAACGAATGCAGCATGGCATGGTTTTTTTCTTTTTTGTAATTGAGTTTCAGTACAAGTACAAATACCAATTGATGCTTTATGAACAGTTTTTCATTTTGGGCAAGAATTTTGTTGTGTTTTAAATGACGTGTAGGATAGCTACAATCAACGTCTGTGGTCTTAACAACATGAATAGAAGACTTAGAGTCACCGCATTACTTAGAACATTCCGGTTGGACTTGGTTTGCCTGCAGGAACCACACATAGAGGCATCAAGGGGCTACCTGCTGGAACACTTGGGGTGTACAGTTCTGGCAAACTCTAAACAGGAATCAAGAACTAGAGGGGTAGCAGTATTAGGGAGAAGCAGGGACGTGGTGGTGATAAAGAAGAAGGAGGACCAATGGGGTAGATGGGTTCTACTAGAGATAGTTTTTAAAGGAGAGAAGTTAACACTCGCCACAATCTATGGGTCAACCGAGGATGACCCTGATGTCTTCCATTATCTGGATGCAGAGCTGGCACAGTGGCCGGAGCCTATAGTATGTTGTGGGGACTTCAATATACATGACCCCAGTAGTATCTTTCTTCAGCCACACGGACAGTATACAGGGAGAAAGAGGAGGTCACACAGAGCACTCTCAGATATGGTGCTACATAACTCTCTGGATGATCCATGGGTCAAGACTCACCCGTAAATGGATGGAAGTACGTTTTACTCATCTCCCCATAAAGTTATGGTTAGGTTGGACTATTTTTTTATTACCAACTCACTGATGACTGGTGTACAAATTGAAAGGAAACCCTGAATTATCTCTGACCATAGTCCATTAATTTTAACGCTTAGGCTAGGGCAGACACAAAGAAGGGATATTCAATAGACATTTGAAAAAGCGCTATTGAAGGATGAGGCATATAGAAAATATATGGAGGGGTGGATCAAGAGCTATTGGGATATCAATAGAGCAACCACGCCCCCGGGGGTGGTATGGGACGCCTTTAAGGTGGGGGTCAGGGGCGAGACACTGAGTTTTGTACTGTCTAGTCAGAAAAGGGAAAAAGCTAGGATAGAGGAACTATGTAGAAATCTCCTTAAAGAAGAGGATGAATTAGCATTAGCTATACAGCAGCATCTACCCTTAGAACAGCATCTGCTTAAAATTGTGGCTCTCAGAGCAGAAGCTACGGAAAATATCGCCAAGAAGGCAGCTGAGAATTACTTAATTAAAAAAGAAGCCAAATATGAGTTAAGCGAGAGGGTGGGCCATATACTAGCCATACGAACCAGGCAGAGACTAGCGGCATCAGATATCAAGGAAATAGTGGATGGGCAGGGTAGCACTGTCTCTGAAGCAGATTCAGTGAGGGAGGTTTTTAGACAGTTCTATACGGACCTATATGCTGACGGTAACACAGGAGGACTAGCGGAGATAGAGAGCTACTTAAGGGATATCCTCCCACCGCTCATAACAGAGGAACAAAAGGAGGGGTTAGACTCTTCGTTTTGTCGTGAGGAATTCATTTTAGCCTTGACTAGTCTCCCTTCGGGTAAAGCAGCGGGCCCGGACCAACTACCGGTGGAGTTCTACAAGGTATTCCAAGGGGTGATTGCTACACATATGTTTAATGTTATGCTGCAGGCACAAAAGGGAGAGTCGATACCTGATTCATGGGGGGGAGCAGACCTTATTGTGATTTTAAAATAAGGGAAACCATTAACTGTACCTGGCTCATACAGACCGATCACACTAATGAATACTGACACCAAAATGTACTCCAAAATGTTGGCTATGAGACTAAGCCCCACACAACATGGGTTTATCCCTGGCAAGGGTACTACCCAACATGTGAGGCAGATGATCACAATATTTGATGCAGCAGGTACCCTGGGAGACCCTATGGCAGCACTTTTTCTAGACGCTGAGAAGGCGTTCGATAGGGTCTCCTGGGACTACCTATGGCAAACATTGAGATGGAGCGGCATCGGAGAGGGCTATATAAAAGCTATACGGACTTTATATAAAGATCCAACGGCAAGGATTAGAGTCAACAGGGGACATTCGGCAGCAGTCAAGATCTGTAGGGGGACCAGGCAAGGCTGTCCATCATCCCCCCTGCTGTTTGCGCTATATCTGGACCCTCTCTTGCGCAGATTGGAAGGCAACCTTGAGATTCTCCCAATGAGAGAAAACGGGTGTGAGGTAAAGACGTTGGCCTACGCGGATGACGTGGCCATTTTGACACCTAACCCATCTGTAGCTATTGGAGAAGTGGAAGCCGAGGCGCAGCGGTTTGGGCAGATCTCGGGATATAGCTTGAACAGAACCAAGACCCAGATAGTAGGCAATAGGTTTGTAGCTTGTAACGATCAAAGGGTGGTAAATTCGGCTATATATCTGGGAGTGGAAATCTCAGTGAATCTAGATACAGTGGTATAGAGTAATATGGCCCCCCTAATGGATAGGGTAAAGTCAGATCTGGAAAAAATGAACAATTTGCATTTATCCCTAGTGGGCTGCACCAACGTCATTAAGATGCTGATATTGCCCAAAAATGTATCTTTTTTTTAGGTCGATCCCGTTATTTTTTGAAGGTAGTTGGTTCAATGCACTCGAGATAATTCTTAACAGATTCATATGGGCACAGGGCAAGACGCGGAGGGCCTATACATTCATATCCCTCCCGAGAGAGAGGGGCGGGTGGGGCGCACCAGATTTTAGACTATATTATTGGGCAGCTGCCATACAATATATGCAGGGGTTGCTAGGGGGCGGTGGTATCGATCAAAGAATCACGAGCTATTCCACCAAAATCTATACTGCGGCTCTAGGGGCGGAGGCAGAAAACTGTTGTTTAAACTGTACTGATTTCGGATACTATAAGAGGACAAGGTTTAAGACAATAGGGGCAGCTATCAAAATCTGGAATGCTTTTCTAAAGAAGGTTGGTCTGGGGAGATTCAATTGGTACACCAGGATGTATAAAAACAGGTCCTTTCCACTAGCAGTCTTTGCAGATACGGTAATCGCAGGGTGGATGGAGAAGGGAATTTTCCAGATTGGGGATGTGATGGATTCGGAGGGCCTTGTGCAGTTTTCAGATTTAGTAAACAAATTTGGCTTAGATAGGTGGGACTTCTTCAAATACCTGCAAGTGAGGAGCTTTTTATACAGTAAATGGGGAGGACCGGTGGGCTTTGCCAAAATTGAATTACTGGAGAAAATTAGGCTAGGGGGGGATTGTACTATCCGTAGCTTCTATGCAAGCCTCGCAGAAGGAAATCCTGATGATAGAGAGAAATACAGCAGGAAGTGGGCAGAGAAACTGGATGGGGAAGCAGGCTGGTTCGAGGAGTCCTTGGACTTGGGGCGCACAATTCTTTGCTCTGCCCCCCTGCAATCACAGCATTATAAAACCTTATACTCACTGTATTTTACACCAGCCAGAATAGCAAAGTGGGGTGGCACTACGGGTATATCGTGTCCACGCTGTAATTCTTTAGAGGCAGATATAATACATATATTTGCTACCTGTCCCCAATTACATACTCTAATTAGAGATATAGAAAAGTTCCTGGATGTATCCTTAGATATACAAACAACGCTTAATCCTACAAGAATACTATTAGGGATAGGCCCAGAGGCCAATACACCACAGAGAGAATTTATGTTTATCACTATGGCAGTGTCTAGATTAAGTATAGCTAGGGCTTGGATGGACAAAAACCTCCCAGTAATGCAAGTATGGTTGGCTAATCTTCTGGCAGCATATAACTTGGAAAAGCCTATCTATGCACGGAACGGCAGGAAAAGGAAACAGCTGGGCCTAAGAATATGAGAGCCCATTAACAGATGGAAGGAGGCTATGGTGATACCTTGAGGACATGGAACAATGTTGGAATTAGATGTGATAGGTTCTCTCTTTCTTTCGATTTCTTTACTCTTTGTCCTAGGGGTCTCTCTTTTTATATTTTGGTTACTTTTCTTTTATGTTTTTTTACTTTAGCCAAGAGGCGATGCCATGGCTGAACAAAGTTGTAAGGAAATGTAATTACAACCAAAATGATACTGTTTATTAACTGCTGACACAGTAGGATGACAAGTGTGTTATGATGTGTATACTCTGTGCAAACTGAAAAATAAAAAATATATATAAAAAAAAGGATAGGCGTTTGTGTGGGAAAGTGTATGTCTCTCAAAGAAGTGACTCTTTAATAAGTTGGATTCATTAGAAATATCTTACTGTATTTATAGATCCCAATGAGACACCAGCAGTTTGTCTTTGTAGTCTGAATTGTAATGGTGACAGCAAACTCGCTTGTCAAGTGACTTCACAGGCTCCTAATTATGAAATGGAGTTTCCTAGGGTTTTAGTGGATGGTTGTGATGTCTGAAAGGGAATGCGCATAAAATCAGAATAAAGGATAATGCAGTTCCAGTGGTTGGGAAAGTCAGAGGGGTTCTGATCAGGGTGAAAGAAAAAATGTTGGAGGAATTGGAGAAGTTGAACTCTGGTGGCATAATTGAAGAAGTGGAGGTCATGGCTCAGAAGGCCAATGGCGGAGCCAAGCTTTGTATGGATTTGAGAGAGCTCAATAGATGTATTGTTGTGGATCACTATCCTTTTCCTAACACCTCAGAGATGCTCACCTCACTGGGTGGTTCCAAATGAATGTCTAGACAAGCTTTTAGGTATTTTCTTTTTCTGGAGTAAATTCCGAGACAAGGTGTGCAGGTTGAAGATGTTTAATTGCTGATTTTTTTGTTTTGTGACTCGTTTGCGGATTTTTGAGTCACAGAGGAAAAAGGAGAGTGACAGCCAACACGTGTTTTGCCCCTTTTACATGGCCATTTGGTCTGGGGCTTCCTCAGG
This sequence comes from Lissotriton helveticus, assembly GCF_964261635.1. Classification (NCBI taxonomy): domain Eukaryota; kingdom Metazoa; phylum Chordata; class Amphibia; order Caudata; family Salamandridae; genus Lissotriton; species Lissotriton helveticus. The sequence continues at coordinate 1,069,182,810 of NC_136067.1, read as the reverse complement.
GCTGTATACATGTTATTAAACATCATGTAGTGGGGAACATGTGGAGGGAGAACGCAAAAATTACAGTATTAGAAACGTGATGTGTACGGTGCATATACATTATTTATAATGATTACATCATTAAGGCAATAAAGTAATAAATAGTCATTACAGATGACCCGGCAGTGAGTGGATACATGTAATAATGGGTTGGTATTATGGTGGGTACTGTATAGCAGCATTAGGGCATAGGTTGGAACAGTTTGTAATGGGAGGAAAGAGTGGGGAGGGAGTAGGTGGTTAACGCAAAACAAATTGTATGGTAGATGTGAGAGAATGAGGAGGAAGTAGGTGATTAGAGCAGAAGATGCGTGACTGATCAAGTTAGGGTGTAGTTTTAGAGTGAGGCCCAAGGAGGGGAGGGATGTAGGGTAGTGCATATATGTCTCAAAACCAGGGGGGTTAGTGGGGAGAGAGATAAGGGCCATAGAGACAGGGGGTGAAAGAGAAAGATAATTGGAGTGAGAAGGAACACAAGGCAGGGGAAGGTGAATTATTATGGAGGAGAGTGCCCCCAAGAGATATAGGGGGCATGTAGAGAAAGAGTTTGGTAAGTACCAATACATACAGAAGTCGTTGTATACAAGTATAGTTGGGCAACATTAAAGAGTTTGAAAAGGCGATACACCATATTTAAATTATTAATTATACCGTCAAGACAAACGTGTTTCAGAATTTTACATCGGCAGCACATATTTGAAATGGGGGATTACATACACAGTATACCAATAAACATTCCAATGTCATGACATGCAATTGTTCAGGATCATTCATAGGTCATTTCGGAAGATTGTTATATTTACCTCACTGGGTGAAGCCAGAGATTTTTGTTTAAAAGATCTTACACCTGTCTATCACCAGGTGAGGTTACATCCAGACTCACAAGACCTGACAACATTTATTACCCTGTATGGTGCCTTCATATTTTTGAGAATGAAATTTGGACTCATTTCAGCTGCAGCAGTTTTTTAGAGAATGATGGAGAATATGTTTGGGAGTATGGATGGTGTGAGAATTTACCAAGAGTACATTTTAGTCTTTGGGGAGAACTTAGAAGAACATAATGAATGCATGAGGAAGGTACTGCGGAAGTTGAGTGAAATTGGTCCTACCTTAAAAGGCAAAGAAATGTAAGTTCAACTGATGGAGATTGATTATTTGGGGTGTACTATCACAGCTTCTGGCATCGAACCTAGAAAATAACTTGTGGATACCATTGTCAGGACGCCTACACCAAAAAACAAGGATGAAGTTGTGAAATTTCTGGGTATGTCTAACCTTTACTGCAAATGCATTCTTAAGTTTGCAGATAAAACGTATAATTTGAGGCAGTTAATTAAAAAAGGTGCCAATTTCAAATGGAGTGAGAAGTGTAGGAAGGAGTTTGAGGTATTGAAACATCACTTACCCCATGTGGCCTCTTTGAAAAGCTTTGAACCTGGTCAAAATACCATTATAATGGCTGATGCAAGTTCAACAGGGTTGGGTGCTGTGCTCCTGCAAAGGCACAAAAAGGTTCATATCAAGGTGTCTTAAAGGAGCTGAACTCAATTGATCTATGGTGGAAAAGGAGATGGCTATATCCTAGGCCATCAGGAAGTTAAAGAAGTTTGTGTGGGGAGGGACGATTTTGGTTAAAACGGATCACATGCCCCTTAAGAAAATTCTGGGAAAAAAAGGGTTGGATAATATCTCCTCTAGGATAAGGAAATGGGTGGTCGCTCGTTATAAATTCGACTTTCATGTGGAATATGTACCGGTTGCAAGCAATAATTTGGCCGATTGTTGTTCACGCTTGGTGGACAAAGTGAAGTGACTGAACGAGCTGTGGAGGATTATGATCTTTCAGATGAAGATGACTATGTAGTGTGACTCATCAATGATATTGTGATCAAAGAGAATGAATGGCTTCAGGAGGTGGCTAGTGATGTTATGTTGCAAACTGTGATTAAGGGAGTGAAGTTTGGTTGGGGTACGTGTGCCAAAGGTGATGAAGCGATTAAACCTTATGTGAATATTGAGTCTGAACTTGCGGTACATGACAGGTTACTACTTCGTGGTACTAGGCTGGTTCCACCTAGCAGTCTAGGAGAACGGTTGATATAGTTTTCCCATGATGGGCATCCAGTGATTTCGAAGACGAAACACATTTCAAGACAAGCATACTGGTGGCGAGGCATTTATATTGAGCGAATGATCAGAGAGTGTGTAGAGCGCAGCAAGTGTGACAAAGCATTGAAATCCAGGGTGCAATCTATGACCTTAAGGAGGTTGCCCAAAGAAGCCTAGGAAGAGATGGCCATTGATATACTGGGTCCCATTAGAATTTCATTTGTGGTTGAGTATTTTATTGTCCTACTAGACATGTACTCTAGGTGGATGGAGATATGTGTAACAAACTCTATTGAAACAAAATACATCATAAGCTTTCTGGGAAAGATTCTTAAGAGGGAAGGCTTGCCATTTAATATTCTCTCTGATAAGGGTGTGCAATTTATCTCTAAGGAGATGGGGAAGTACTTGCGTGAGAGAGGCATCACATATAGGAGGACAACCCTTTATCATCCAGAGGCCAATGGAATGGTTGAAAGGTTCAACCATGTTCTGATTGAAACCATTCAGAGAGTGTTAGCCAATCATAAGTGTTGGATGACTGAAATTTCTAATAGGGTCAAGAATTACAGGTTCACGCCTCACACCATAATGGGCAACACCCTGTTGAGTTATCTAGAAAAACGGAAAGCGGGTACCTTGCTGTGTCCTTTTTGGGTGTTGGACAAGACCAACAATTTGGAGTGTGTGAGGGTTGATGTGGTAAAGAATTAGATGGAAATGACAAAGACGATTAAGAACAAAAAGTGGTTTGATGAGTGCAAAGCTGTCAGGAGTACAGGAGTGGACATAGAAGATGTGGTGAGGATAAAATCTTCCCGTAAAGGTTCTTCTTCACATGGTTCCAAATATTTACAGCCTATGGAAGTGATTGAAGTGTATAAAAATTCAATTAAGACAGAGGACCATAGGGTATGGATTTTGAGTTGTGTGGCAAAAGTGACGCAAGTGTGAGGAAGAGTTAGGACATGGCTAAAGTGGCCAGAGCTGATGCGACTTTAGCAGTCGGTGGGATGAGAAGAAGTGTCAGGCTTACTGGTAGACCCAAGTACTTGGATGATTATGTGCAGTAGTAGAACCTCTGAGTTTAACTCAGTGTCACTCCACGGTTTACTGTTTATAATTTATGTTCTACTCCTAGTGTATAAGTTGTATGTAGTTTATATGTATTTTGTTATGGGAAGGGAGATGTGTGGTATTCTCATTAGTATGGAATGTTATGCCAACCTTCTCTTTTAATGTTCCCATGCGTGGAATGTATTGTGGAAAAACAGTTGGAGATTTGGAGAGAGACGAAACTTGAGAGAAGAGGCCGGGGTTAAAGAAGCAACATATTAAACCAATATATCAAAGATACTGTGTAAATGTATCTTTACAAGTGCCATCTGTGTTGATTGGGATAATAGTGTGCCACATGTCTTGCTGGCTGAACTGCCAAAAGTGTAAAGTCGATAGCTCCAAGCGCACAGGGGGAAATGGTCAATTAAATTAAACTGGCATGCCAGACAGCCATTGCCTGCTCTCCTATGACGTTTGCATGATGATGTCCTGCTTCACTGAATTTGTGATGCAACTCAATATCTGGTCCAAGCACTGGCATTGCCTTGCCTGTGTGACAGTGGCGTAGCTACACCAGTTGTGATGCGCATGATGGTCCCTGTGTTTGCCACCCACAGCAACCGCATGTAAGAGCTGGGTGGTGCCACGGCCCCCACAACTTTTGCCACCTGTTGTGGACCATCCCCCTGCCTCCCCCTTGCCACGTCACTGCTGTGTGATGCCAGTTGTGAAATTGCTTCTGCTCTGAAATGATTCAACGGCTAAGAAATGGAATGTAACCATGGCATTGGAGCAAGCTGTTGGTTGAGTTAGTTCCCTTTCCTGTTCTACATCCAAATCTAGGGTCAGTTATCTAGGGAAGAAGTATCTGCTCACAACCTCTTCTTTAGATATGGCGAAGAGAGTGGACCTCGGACTATGTATATTCTTTTCACTCTCCAGTAGATGCTATTCGGGATCAGACGCATTGTTGGCTTTATTACGGAGCTGACATGTTTCATTGGATAGTGGGTTGGTGAATGGTAGCTATAACGGGGTGAGAGGAGGGTGATCTTAGTAAACATCCCGCCCAGACTGACTAGTGTGTGTTTTGCAGTTACCTTTTCTGTAGCATTTTTGTTTTTTGGGCATGTGCTATGCTGTTATTATATGGGCCGAGATGCCTGTTGTATGTGGTCATGTGGCCATCTGCAAAGATTTTGTTGTGATTGACAGTATTTTTCATATTTCTCTGTGCTTGAGCTATCCCATACAATGTCTACAAACATTTCCATTTAATTGGTAAACTGACGCTCCTGGGAGGACAAGTTATGGCAGGGACTTTGACTGTGTGTATATTCCTGTACCATTTACCTTTCTTCCTTGCCTTGATTATTTTTGTGTGATTCTATTGCACATCCTCTGCAGTGTAAGACTTACTAGAAAAGCCAGGAGCGTGTAAATGTGAGTTTGCTTATCCTGTGCTACTATTTGAGTGGTATTGTGCGTTTCCTTTCATGAATGACTGCCCTTTCGATAACTTGATGTCCACTTTGTATCGGTGTGCAGGCGCGCAACACCCATTGACCCATTGGACATTTTTTCTTAGCCTCCTCCGAAATTTGACTGTAGTTGCGCCTCTGTCGGTGTGTCTGTGGATTTGCGTTATCCTTGTTCTGCTCCTCCTTAATTTTGTCCTTCTCACTCCAACTTTGAAGGAGATATTTCTCATTTTGTGGCTCACCACCCTGTCTGTACACAAAACCCACATTGAAAAGCTGATAGTATTTTTTCGATTATGTAGTACTAACATGGCAGATACAATCAGTGCTGTGCAGGTTAACAACCATAACTTCTCTACTGCAAAGCACGCAAACACATAGGTTTTATATTTATTGTAATCATTTACTGTGCAAAATAATACCGAGGATATTTCTGAAAACCCAGCTAATACTTTGCCTGCCTCATATGAATGAGTTAAGCACTCCTGTTTTAAAGTGACCTATTTATCGAGAGAGGCCGTGTGATAAAAAAAAATACTACAGCTGCCCACTAGGTGGCAATGTCGGCTATTTTTTAAACTATTTGAACAAATCGACTGCTGCGAAGCCAGAGATAATTAGGAAAGGGAAGATCATAGTCACCAACAGTAAAGAAATATGTATTAGCAATTTAATACTTTCACACCTGATTTCTCTGCGTCTCACATTTATCGGTTGGCTCTGACTCGGAAAGGGGAGTGTAGTCACATCGGTACCAATAACAAGGTATTTGACTTTGACGTTATGTATGTTTTCTGACAAGGACCGGTGTGAAACATCAAATCTAATTAATAAGTGGGAAACTGCAATTACTGTAATGTCACAGCCTTTTAAAATCGAAGAATCTATGACTGAGAAGTACTGGAATTAGCATTCGAAATGGTGATAGGGGTTTTATCTTAAATATTTTACATTACATTGACTTTGCCACAAAAAATCGTAAATGTTATTAACTATAGGGGCATATTATCAAGAGATTTATCTCCGTTTTTTTTGCTTTAAAAGCCAAGAAAGTGGAGATAAAATTATCTCCCTATCAGCAACAGGGTGCTAACACGCAAATTCGCATGTTAGCACGCTTTTCTCTACGCTTCCCCTTGCATCTCTAATGAGATGCAAAGGGGGCGTTCCAGAGAAAAATAATAGGAGAAATGTTGTTAAGCGACATTTATCCTATTATCAAGGATTTCGCTAACCCTGTTAGTGATAAAAAAAAAAGCAGCGGTAACCGCGGTTAGCACTGTTTTTTTTACACCTGGTATTTTCCTGACTTAGCCATGATATCCTATGGAAGGTGGATATCATGGCTAAGTTTGTGAGCCCCTATCATCAAGCTAACGCCAAACTTCGAGAGATTATCGTTGGTTTTCCAGCGATAATCTCTCATTTGGCAGTTAGCGCGAGGATTTTTATCACTTCTGAGATAAACCTTGCTAATAGAAAATTATCTCTGCGATAATTTCCGGAGATGCTTAGCGTTAAAAAATTCGTTGCTAAGCATCGTTATCGATAAATATCGCTAATCGTTGGTAATATGCCCCTATGTTTCGTTCACGTTTAGATTGACCATAGCTGAGGTAGGCCTGTATTTTAAAATAGCTAATGGCTAACGATGGTTGCCATCTTGCTTTGAAACAAATGAGCATTATATTTCTAGATGAAGCTGGAGTTAAAATTTTTCAATGCAACGTTCTTTTTCCCCCATGTGACAATCATGGAATGTTTTACAGAGTGGTGCAGAGTACAGGCTGGTACCTGTATTCAGTAGCAGCTCCTCGAGGGAGGGCTGCGGGGCGGTGAGGCTGGGTGGGGCGGGGCAGGGTGGGGGGTAGCACTGGCGTAACGAAAAGTGAGGGGGCCTCCCTGCACGGTACTTAGGGGGGGCCCCCTCCGGGCTCAATCAGGAGCTCTCCCGGGCAGAGTTCAGTGCCGAGGGGGCCCCTTGGAGCTAGGGGCCACCTGCACCGCGTGGGCTGCGGGGGCCTGTGTTACACCCCTGGGGGGGGGGGGTAGTAAACTCCGGCATACGGCTGATTGGAGTTGAGTAAAGACATAAATAAATTAAATGAATTACATTTTGGCGTTGCAGCGCGCATAATGTAATTCATTCTATTTATTTATTTCTTTACTCAACTCCGGTTGGCCTTATGCCAGAGTTTATTAACCCCCACCCTGCCCCTACCCTGCCCCTACCCCACCCCGCCCTACCGCCACGCAGCACTACCTCCAGGAGCCGCTACTGCCTGTATCTCGTCTTGTTACAGATATTGCAAGTTTGTAGGATACTGAGAGTAGCTGTATTATGAAAGGCTCAGAGAAGTTAATGAGCATATAATTGTATTACCTCTCTTTTACCAGACTGGATCAATTCATGAGAACTATTCTCGGTGTAGCAAAAGTTAGAAATATAAGATTTAAGCTTGTGCAGGGTACATTATACCTCAGAATGCTTACTGATACAGACTTGGCATTGAGCAGAGAAGAGCAGAAAATGTATGGCACTCCCTTCATAAGAGAGATGAGTTTCCCTTGTCTTTTCCTTTGAGGTGACCTAATACTGGTTCGTCCTCTTTTATGACTTTGATTGATTTGAACTACATATTTTCTGATGAATTCATAGTTCATTAATACAAACTAATTTGATTCTTGCCTTCTGTATTATTTAACCTTTAACAAAGCATTATGTATTGAAATCTAATCTCTATGTTCCTTGTGGAGCCAAATGTGATTCACTTTTATTGAATACATTAATTTGTGGCACAGCCTCGGTTGTGAATTTCAATTATTCCGATATCGCTTTATCGTTTCCGAAATTTGCACAGGTTAAAGCACAAACAAATCTAGTAGCAGGTGATGTTTTCCGACTGAGGCTTGTATGGCTTAAATTGACCAATGATTCAAATATTTTGCCCCTATTCAATCTGTGGTCTCGATTGTCGATGCAGAGGGTTGGAGCGTGCCCGCTGAGAGAGTTGCATGGAGGTGGGTATTGTTCAGAACATTACACCTCCTTAGAGAGAGATATATTTTTTGCTGCCAAAATCACCTGTATATATTTAGTGAGCCTGCTATTTGCCACATGTTGAGTTTAAGTGCAGGTCAGTATGATCTCAATTGAGGGCCTGATTCACAAAGGTAAACTTACACTTTTGTGAAAGTTTACTATTATTTGTTATTCATGAACCACAAGTTTAATTATATTATTAGCAGGGGTTGCTATTATTCATTCCAGGTTGACTTGGATGGTATTTTACCAATTCAAAGCTGTAATACTGTGCCTGGAGCAGTAAAAGGCTTTTGTCATTTCACAGATTGGCATGAATGACACTGTGCTAATCCTATACTTAAGGAATTTGCTTTAGAAATGGCCAGATATTTTGTCCGTTTCTATCTCCGGGCTGGATGGCAATGTACTAATCCTAATAACTTGAGGTTCGCGGCCTTGAGGCACAGGGTCAAGGCTGATTTCCATATTGCCATGTCTGAAATGGGGTGGTGTGGAGTGCAAAAAAACGATGGATTTAGGCCCAGATCCCTGTACTGTGGTGAATGTATGATATTGTTCTGCATTCTGTCCATCAACTGCTGTTTTTGCATTTGTCACCCCGAGTGGGATGGGTATGCTCAGACGTGAGCCCCATGCTCTCCACAACACTGGAGTCAAGCTATCCTGGCTGAAGACGGCTGATAGCCAGAAACCGGTCCTAGGATGCTTGATTCCGGTCCAGGAAAGACATGGCTTGGCAGTTCGGGTTGGACTGTTCCTATGAGGCACAGGGTCAAGGCTGATTTGCATTTGGCCATGTCTGAACTGGGGTGGTGTGGAGTGCAAAAAACGATTGATTTAGGCCCAGATCTCTGTACTGGGGTGAATGTATGACATTGTTCTGCATTCTGTCCATCAACTGTTCTTTTTGCAACTTTATAAAAGTGGCATTCTCAGAACTGTGACTTATATTCTGACTTTACCATTAAAGAGGGTTTTAATTTACAATTCATCAGACACCAAACATGACATTCCTCTTGCTCCTAAACACAAGTTACCACTTAGTGAGTGCAATAAGGTAACTCAATGTTATCCTATGAGAGAGGTAGTTCTTGCAACAGGAAAAGACTAATATGAGGGTTTTTCAGTACGAGGACATGTAAAACTCAAATCTACATGTCAAACCGTTTGAATACAATTCATTTTGCCCTAGATGCTGTTTACGGCCTACCCTAGTGGTGACGTATATGTATTAAAAAGGAAGGTTTAGGCCCGGCAAACAAGTTCCTTACCTTATGTAATACCTGATCTGGTAGAGCAAATATCTAACTGCAGATTCCTTACTTTTTTATTCTCCCATGTGTCAGACTGGATCTGGAATATTTTTCGTGAGCAGTACCACTGCATGCTGGTGAGTGACATCGGTTGGCTCCATGTGGCGGCACCGGTGTCGTCCGTACCAGAACTGATGTCCACGTCACCCATATAGGTGCCATTGCTGCACGCTGGCGTCAGGAACTTTTCACAACTTTCCATGCTAGAAGCGCAGAGTCATGAAGTGCACTGGCACAGGTAGGCCCAAACTAGGGCCAATAAAGAGATCAGCCCTGACCCTAGCAATCTATCCTCAGAATGGGTAGGATGGGTAGGTCCGTAAAGAATCTGTGAATAGATATTGTCTCTACCAGATAAGGCATTACTGAAGGTAAGTAACTTGTTCATCTGATAGAGACATCTAGCTGCAGATTCCTTACCTTTGAATAGACACCAAAGCAATACTATCCCCGGTGGTGGGTCTAGGGGCAAATTCAGACTAAGAATACCGGCAGGACCGAAGGGGCGAAGTGCCCATCCCTGTGGACCTGACTGTCTAAGCAGTAATGCTTGGTAAATGTGTGCAGGGATGCTCATGTTGCTGCCTGACAGATTTCCATGACTGGCACTCCACAGACCAATACAGAGGTTGCAGCGTTAGCTCTGGTGGAATGATCTCATAAGCCTTCACGAGGCTGCTTCTTGGCCAGTGTGTAGCAGATTCTGATGCAGAGAACGACCCATTGCTGCACTACCCGACCTTTCTTCGCAAAAGCATACCCCATGAAGAGTTGGTCTTCCACTTAGAACTCTCATGTGTGGTCAAGGTAGAACTGCAACACTCTTTTTTTGGTTTTGGCCCGGACAGGGGAGTCACTCCTCTTCTTTAGAGGCATCTTGAGGACAGTAGAAAGGGGGTATGGAGACAGATTGGTGCACATGAAATGATGTTACCACTTTTGGCAGGAAAGAGGCCCTGGTGTGAAACACCAGTTTGTCAGGAAAAGCAGAAAGGAAGGAGGGTTTGGGTGTCAAAGCCTGCAGCTCACTCACCCTCCTGGCTGATGTAATGGCCACAAAAAAGGCTGTTTTGATGGTGAGCAGCCAAAAGGGACAATTGTGTAGAGGCTGGAAGGGAGCACACATCAAAAATGTGATAACCAAATTAAGGTCCCACCGACACACAATGAAAGGGAAAGAAGGAAGCATGTGTACAAGACCTTTGAGAAATCTATCTACAGTGGAAGATTTAAATATGGAGAATTGGTCAGGCAGCCACAAGAAGGCAAATAAGGCAGAACAATATCCTTTCGGAGTGCACAGAGCAAATCCCTGCTGGGCAAGGGTCAAAATTTAAAGAAATATATCAGAAAGGGAGGCAGAAAGAGGGTCAATAGACTTTTTTGGACAACATGAGGCAAACCTTTTTACATCTGCAGGCTATACCATCTTGGTGGAGGGACGTCTGGCTGCCAGAATAACATTACAGACTTTGAGAGGATGATCAAAAGCTATCAACTGTAGCAGCTCAATCTCCACGCAAGAAGGTGAAGAATTGACACATACAGGTGGAGGACCCTCCCCGGCTGCTGCGACAGAAGATCCTCCCGAAGGAGCAGCCTGATCGGAGGATCGATGCTCATGGTCAGAAGTTTGGGATACCAGGCCCTCTGTGCCCAGTCTGGAGCCACAAGGCTGACTATGGCCCAGTCGCCCATGTTCTTCTTTAGAACTCGGCAGGAGCGGCAGGAGTAGAAAGGCGTACAGGAGGCCTGTGATCCATTCAAGATGAAAATCGCATCTTAGCAAGAGCCGCCTTGGAATCTCCAGTGCTCAAAACTGCTGACATTGCACATTATCAGTGGAGGCAGACAGATCTAACTAAGGCTCTCCCCAATGCGGAAAGACACCTTGTGCCATTGGAGATGCCATTCGTGATCCGCTAGGCACTAATGGCTGAGTTTGTCCACCCTGGCATTCAGGGAGAATCCCAATTGTTGAGCCACCAAGTTAATGCCTTGCTGTTCCAGCCATGCCGAAAGATGCATGGCCTCTTGACAAAGGGTCCACGAACCCACCCTAACCCGTTTTTTAAAGTACCACATGGCAGGGGTGTTGTACCTTAAATCTTGTACTAGACTCCCCTTGATGGAGGGTAGAAAGGCTTTTAATGCCAGCCAGATTACTCGGAGCTCCAACAGGTTGATGTGGAGTACAGATTCCTTCAGAGAGCAGAGTCCTGTGATCTCCACCTCTCCCAGGTGGCTGCCCCAACCCAGGAGTGAGATCTGGTTGGGAATGGGAGGGGGGTCTGCCTCTGGCCCAATCACGGTTTGTTAGCCACCACTGCAGTACCTTTGTAGTTCCTTCTGAGATCTGGACAATGTCAGGGAGATTCCCCAGATACTACGCCCACTGGATCTTCAGGTCCCACTGCAGAGCCCACATATGCTATCTGGCATGTGTCACTAGCAGGATGCAGGAGGTCTTGAGGCCCAGCAGCCTCAGAGTCAGTCTCACCAAAATCCAGGATCGAAGCTGAAACATTGGTATCATAGACTGACTATCCTGGACTCGCTGCTCAGGAAGATAAGCCCGAAACTGCACTGAGTCGAGAACAGCTCCAATGAAAGAGAGCATCTGAGATGGAGTTAGGTATGACTTTGGCATTTTGATATTGAACCTCAGTGAATGCAGGAGGTCAGCCGTAGCCTGGGGGTGGGAGATGACAGTCTGCAGCAGCCATTCGTCCAGATAGGTGATTACTGGCCCCCCTGATCTGCGCAGATGAGCTGCAACCACGGCCATCACCTTCGTGAACAGCTGTTGGGTGCTGGTAAGACCAAAAGGGAGCACAGTGAACTGAAAATGCTTGTGGCCTACCATAAACCGCAGGTAATGCCAATGGGCAGGCAGGACGGGAATGTGAAAATAGGTGTTCTGCAAGTCCAACGCTACCATCCAGTCTACTGGGTCCATGGCAGATAAGATGTGAGTCAATGTGAGCATCTCAAATTTCTCCTTTTTGAGGAATTAGTTGAGGGCTCAGAGTTTTAGGATAGGACGAAGGCCTTTGTTCTTTTTTGGGATCAGAAAGTAGTGGGAATAGCAACCACAGCCTATGTCTGGCACCGGAACCCTCTCTATACCTCTCTTTGCAAGGCGAGCCATGACTTCCTCCTGGAGCAGGGACAGATGATTCTCAGTCAGCTAGTCATAAGATGGTGGCATGGAGAGAGGGATAGTCTTGAAGGGGAGCGAGTTTCGCATTCGAACAATATGCAGAAGACAACTGTCAGATGTTAGGGCCTGCCAGTAGTGGAGGTGATGGCAGATCCTGCCACCAACTGGACATCAATGATCTAAAGGGAGCAAGATTAGGAAGGTTTGAAGGCTCCAGCCGTGGGTGGTTGCTGAACCAGAATGTTGGCTACCTGACCCACAAAGCCGGTAGGAACCATGCCTTCTTCCGGGCCAAGGCTGGGAAGCTTGTGAGGCTTGGTGGCTGGGATACGCTTGGTGTGGTTGAAAGCCCCTCCTGTGGCCATGAAAGGAGCGAAAGACAGACTGGGGACCTGAGGCAGTCGAGAAGCCCAAGGACTTGGCTGTAGCCCGCGAGTACTTAAAGTGCTCCCGTGCTGAGTCTGCCTTGCTTGAATGACACGTCCTTTAAGGAAGCCTGGACATCCCCTGAAAAGCCAGGCATGGTGTCTGAGGGCCACCATTGACAAAACTGCTCTGCCAAGTGAGTCGATCATTTCCAAGCCAGTCACAGCATATAGTACACTTTGCTGTATCTCCCCTGTCTGTAACTGTTTGAGAGGGAATGGCCTTGGCCTCCACCAGGAACTGTGGCACCACTTGCACACCTGTTTCTCACAGCACGTGGGAATAACGGCCCAAGAAGCATGCAGTGTTTACTGACCACAATGGAAGGTTGGCAGAAGAACATTTTCTTTCCCAAGCTGTCCAGCTTCTTGGATTCCCTGTTCAGGGGAGCGGCATGGAACGCGCCATTAGAAGCGGAGGCTTGGACCATCAAGCTCTCTGGGGTAGGGTGTTCGGTCAAGAAAGTAGGGTCCCTTGGGGCGGCGCGGTGGAGGGGGGCAATCGTCCTATTCAGAGGAGCCCCTGTGCGGGGATTTGGACCAGGTTGGTGATGGCTTCAATGAACGGAAGTAGGGGTTGAGAGGAGAAGACTCCTGGTTGCAACACATTTGTCAAGATGTTAGTCTTTACTGTCACCAAGGGCACCTGAAGGTCGAGGACCACAGCCTACCGCCTGCACCTCTATTGCATATTAAGCTCCCTCCCCTGTAGTCATGGTAGGGCCAGAAAGCATGCCGGTACATGGAGACGTGCCTAATCTGCTGGCATCATCCAGTTCCTCACACCAGTCCATATCCTGTTTGCACTCCTATTCTAAAGGGCACAGGGACCCCTCCCATTCCGCCCCATGGCCTAGCCCTTCAGAATAGGGCTCAGGCTCTGACATAGGATGCAGGAGTCCTGTTGGCGTCGGAATCAACATCGGTCAACGTGGCTCCAGCTCCATTTCATTGGGGATCAGAGTGGGGCTGGTAACGCTGGTGAGCACTGGAATCGGGGCCAGCGCCAAGGAAGATCGTAATGGCATATCCGGTGCCGGTCCACATCCATTACCAGCTCTAAAGAAAAGAAAGAAAAGATTTGACATCAGCGCAGTGAGGCGGTGCCTAGATAGTCAATTCCGGCACGGATGGCGCTGATTACGCCACATGGAGCTGACAGGTGCGCTGGGGTACTGTTCATGCAAAAATCTTCCAGAATCAGTCTGATGACTGGGACAATTCAAAGGTAAATAATCCACGGCTAGGTGTCTCTGTAAGATAAAACATTTATTTTGCCAGATCGCAAAGGCAGTTTAACACTTCACACATAAGCTACAATTCCAATCCGGCAACAAACAGAGTGCACTCGCAGTCGGGAGAGACACAGCTGACAAGCGATACAATGAGCATGCTTGACAGAGGTTTGGGATTTGTTTACAATAAATGAGAGACTTAGTGTCCTGTTAAAACATTTCTTTGGGTCCTAGGTATAGCCTTTATGTCCTTGTTCCAACATCCTGAGGATCCAAAGAGACAGACCAAAACAATTTGACTACTTCTTCTTGAGAAGTTCTTCTTGTGACTGATGAGATTTGAACTCTCTTGAACATATTGCAAGCATGATCCCTGGGGACTAAATTTAGTTCCCCAGATGGGTCAAGATTGAGAAAGCGGCAAAACGATCACAAGAGTGACTCTTTTCAATAAATAAGGACTTTTTGTTATTTGCAAATTGTCTTTTTAATACAGTACATGTTGTGCTGATTTTGTGTTTGTGTTATCATGGAGTTATTCTAAATATATTTTATATAATGAGTATGAAGGGGTGATACCAATGCAGACAAAATAGAGGCAAATTAAGTTTCTGTTAAATAATTATCGATTATTCCAATAGTACGCAAGTCCACGATTGTTAAATACCTACTGAGGTGTATATAAAAATACCCTATGGAGAAACCCCTTATATAGTGAATGTATCTTATACATAGAGGGCATTGGGTTATCCCAGGCTATCCCCTTTTCTCCTGAAATACACAGGCTGCAGTAGCCGGCCTGGGACATGTTTTAAAAGGCTACTTAAGTGGGTAGCACAATCAATGCTGCAGGCCCGCCAGTATCATTTAATGTACAGGCCCAGGTTGCCTATTGTAACACTTTACTAGGGACTTACAAGTTAATTAAATGTGCCAATTGGGTGTGAGCTAATTCCACCATGTTTAAGGGCGAGAGGGAAAGCATGGTAGCAGTGGTTAGCAGTGGTAAAGTGCACAGAGTCCTAAGGTTAACAAAAACAAATTCAGCAAAACAGGAGGTTTGAAGGCAATAACTTTGGAGGAAGACCCCCATACAGCCGACATTTGTAATCGAGTGTGAAACGCACAACCTTCATTATATCACATAAAAAATATTGAAACTGTTTCATTAACACAAATGTACAGTACACTGTTTCATTACCCATCACCAACAACCAGTATAAAAGCAAGATTTCTTTTTCTCCTTATTGACACATTGCACATGTCACCTGCTCTCCCATCACACAAAGGCAAATTCGAGGTTCAGGGGCTTTACCATTGATAATGTGCACCTGTTCCCAAAAACTGGTAGCGCACCTAAGTTGTCACTTATGCAGTAATGTTTCTGTGATACGTGTACCTAATCACCAGACATTAGAGACTGTTGTAAATATGTTATATCTCTTCTGTGTCTATTGCTCAAGAATGCTTGCACACATTCTGTGTTCCTTGCAGAGTGTTCTGTAAGTGCCAGTTGGAGACTAGGTCAGCTGGCGTGGGGACCTCGATTGCTGTGCTCTTTGAATAAAGCCTTTCTACTTACCTCACCTCTTTGTGGTGCTTCTTGTTCAACAATTTTGGCGACGATCTTGACCACAGCTGACCTCAAAAGAAGAAGAATTCATCGTACTCCCGAACTCCGGGATGCACAGCCTACGAGAGTCAGCCAAATAACGAATCCACCAAGTAATTCTGCTTTCATGCCTCCGTTTTGAAGACGTCTGGGTAAGCCTCAAAATTCCTTTCAACTAAATGGGTGAGCACCAATAAGCTGTAATTTTGGAGGAGGAGAGAGCTGACGTCATCGGCACCAACTGTAAGTTACCATCAGCGCATGACTATTTGTATATGTCATTGTTGCTAGGCAGCGCGCATGCTCCTGATGCTTTGAGCGGCACGTCATTGCCTAGCAACACAACATCACGGTACACACAGAAGCGCAGACTGACACGCATAGTTTCACTGCGTTCCAAGCCTCACTAGCGTGATCCGACTTCAATGCGGCCATTTTGAACACCTCGTTTCATGGTTGCCTAGCTGCAAGCTGTAGCACATCGGAACGAAGCATCTCGGCAGAAGAAGGAAACAGTTTAGCAACGCAGTGGGCTGAATGAGAAAGCGCACCGGGCCGAAACTGATCAGCGTTTTGAAAGATTTGTTCACCCACATGTGCGCATGTGCACATTTAAGCACAAGGCTCGCATATGCGCATCTATTTAAGTACAGCGATCATCAAGTATATTGACAGTGATGCGATCGCCTGTATTTTAAAGACATAATCTTTGTGCACACCGTCTTTATTTACTTTTCAACTGTGATGCGCACACCTGCTTAACTTCTTGGTTGATAGATCTGCATTTTATAAGAGGTACTCTTCCCATGTATTCACATATTTGATGTTTATTTTGTTTGATAATATCTGCACCTGTTTTATTCTAGCATTCCTTAGAGCCACCAACAGACATTCTTTGTGCTGCCTTTAATTCATTCCAGATTGACATTCTTTTATGATTTTAGGTATTTAATCACTTTATTGACATACATTGTAAGTAGCACTTTTCGTCATGGCTCAGCAAGTAACAGTTACTCTTCCTCCACCGTTCTTAAATGAACCTGGCACTCCACCTGTCTCATGGGAAGATTGGATCATCATTTTTGACAGCTATCTTGACACACTTGATGGTCAAGAATTTTCAGGAAGGCGTAAGAAAGCTCTATTGCTTAGTACCTTAGGCAAAGAAGGTCAACGTATATTTAGATTTCTTCCTCCAGCACTCCAAGCAAATGGCCAGCCTCTATCTGATGAGTACAAGGAGACTATCTGTACGTTAGAGACATGCTTTTCCAAAGATGAAAATTTAGTTATGACTCGCTATAAATTTTATACACACCGCCAACAAAATGATTAATCCATTGATGAATTTGTTGCTCGTTTAAGGGAACTTTCAGTCAAGTGCAAATTTGGTGGTATGTGTGATGAACTGATCAGAGACAAATTAATAGTACAATGTAACAATAAAAAAAATCCAGGAGCGACTATGGGCTGCTAAAAATCCAACTCTGAAAGTAGCAATTTACTTAGCGAAATGCATTAAAGAATCAGAAAGCTGCATGAGAGATTTGCAAAAGAAATCTGGCACTCAACAAGAGGTGTCAGAGGTTTCGGAGAAAAGTTTGAGAGAGGAAGGGGATTCAGAGGAAGATGAATCTGTGGTTGTTTTGAGAAATAAAACTAAGTTCAGCAACAAAAAGAGTTTCTCTGCAAAATCAACCAACAAAGTGTGTTCACGGTGTGGCAGCAATGGGCATACAGCTGAATCAAGACTTTGCTTTGCATCCAACAAAGAGTGTTTGAAATGTGGTAGACTAGGTCACTTTTCAAAAATGTGCACAACCAAGAATCTCTCAAAAGTTGCAGTGGTTTGAGATTCTGTTGGTGAAATTAAGAAAAAAAAGGATCGTATTTTAGTAATTGATGATGTTAGTGCTGTTGTAGACAATGATAAAAGATTGAATAGACCAAAAGCACAATTCATGATTGATAATTGTGAAGTCTCAGTTATGGTTGATACAGGCTCTAGATACACCATCATTCCCCAATACCTATTACATGAACTCTGGGGCAACAAATCACTTTTGGAGAGTGACATTAATCCAATGGGTTATCAATGGGAGACATTAGATATTTTAGGGTATTTTGAATCCAACATCATTTTCAAAAAAAGAACAACTTTTGGTAAAATCTATGTCCCTGCTGATGGGCCTCCCATTTTAGGTTGGGTCCATCAATATGATCTACACATGATCATCAATCCCTGGGCACCTTCACAGGTCATGTTGTAGATGACCAAACTTTAGAAGAAATATTAGAAAAGTTCAGTAGTGTATTTAAAGACGAGTTAGACAAATGAAAAGGGTATTCACATTTTATCTGTTTAAAAGACAATTGTTTACCTACACAACACAGACTTAGAAGGATTCCCATTTCAGTGAGAGATGAAGTTAAGTCTTTGCTAAATGAGATGCTACAGAGTGGCGTCATAGAACCGGTTGAAGCATCGCCTTGGGTTTCTCCGGTTGTTATAACCAAGAAATCAGATGTAAAATTGAGATTTTGTGTAGATTTAAGGTCACTAAACAAGTGTGTTGTGGCAGATACTTTCCCATTACCTAATATGAACAAGCTACTTTCCACTCTACAAGGTGCTAAGTATTTCTCTAAATTAGATCTTAAGAGTGCCTTTCACCAGATCAGACTTCATGAGGCATCAAAGCATCTCACTGCTTTTATAACTATAGAGGGTACTTTTCAATTTACATGTCTTCCTTTTGGCCTTACTTCGGCTGCAAGTGTTTTCCAGAGAATGGTCACTGAACTTTTCACAGGTATCCAGAAAGCAGTCTATTTTCTGGATGACATCCTTGTCTTTGGAGACTCTGTTGATGATCATAATGCTGTACTAGAGAATGTCCTCAGCAGAATCTCCAATGCTGGTCTGACTCTTGGAAAAGACAAATGTTCCTTCCTAGTTGAAAAAATAGAGTACATTGGTCATGGAATATCTATTTCAGGAATTAAACCCAAGAAAAATCTGTTAGAAGCTATTCTCTCAGCTCCATTCTCATTAGACAAAGATCAACTTAGATCTTTCATGGCGTTGATAGAATACTATTCAAAATGTATCAAGAATATCTCTGACAAAACTGCACAATTGAGACTCTTGTTAAAAAAAGGGGCAACATTTTTGTGGGATAGTGATCAAAATTCTTCTTTTGAATGGATTAAAAAAGAAATTTGCGAGGCCAATGTTTTAACCCCTTTTGCTA
The DNA here is from genome assembly GCF_964261635.1 of Lissotriton helveticus. Classification (NCBI taxonomy): domain Eukaryota; kingdom Metazoa; phylum Chordata; class Amphibia; order Caudata; family Salamandridae; genus Lissotriton; species Lissotriton helveticus. Next base: position 1,069,164,071 of record NC_136067.1, on the reverse strand, counting down.
CCAAACGTACTTCAATTATTATGGTTGATGCCAGTGCCACTGGTTTGGGTGCTGTTTTGTTGCAAAAATACAGTCATGGAGGAAAAACAATTGCATTTGCATCACGCACACTTACCTTTCCAAACAGAACAATTCTGTCATAGAAAATGAAGCACTCGTGGCAGCTTGGGGTGTTCAGTACTTCCGCACCTACCTTTGGGGGACAAAATTTGTGTTAAAAACGGATCACAAACCATTGGTTTGCATCCTTTCTCCTGGTGGTACTACCAAGACTGCTCCAAGGTTAGTCAGATTAGCTTATAAACTTCAAGATTACCAGTATGAGATTTCACACGTACAGGGGTGGCGCAATGTCCAAGCGGATTGTCTTTCCAGATTATCAGTCAAGTGGGAGGATCTTGATGATAAATCTTTCAACATGGAAAATGATAAAGAATCTGTTGCTTCTATTCGTGATGTCCTTGAAGTTAAAGAGTGTACTTTTAATTGTGAAGAATGGCCTGAAGGCATGGCTAATGATCACGTGCTTAAAGAAGTCATTCTTCTCATCAAAATGGGTTCCAGAAGGCAGAGTTGTGTTCACATTTCCACTCGTCCTTTCTTAAAAATTCTAGATGAACTATCAATTTGTGGTGACAATATATTAATGCGAGGTGGCAAATTTGTTCCTCCTAGTTTGAGACCCAAAATATTCAATATCGCTCATGAGGGCACTTAGGTAAAACTTTGACTCAACGCAGACTAAAGGCCAATTTTTGGTGGTCGAGTTTAGATGCTCAAGTGTCTTTCTGGTTAGTGAAGTGTTCATCATGTAAAGAAGGTAAAAAGAGACTCAAAATTGCCGTAGGGTCATTTTCTGGGCATCTCACTTATCCTGAAAAGCCTTGGCATAGCATTTCTCTGGATTTTATTGGAACTATAGAAGAACTTCCATTAAAGCAACGCTTTGCAATTGTATGTATCGATCTATTTTCAAAATGGCGTACGGTCAGTTTTGTGAAAGACATTACCACTGATACTACTATAACTTTCTTGGAAACTCTTTTTCAGGAAGAAGGCTACCCCAATATGCTTGTCACAGATAATGGCACACAATTAGTCTCTCACAACATGCGTTTCTTTATATCAAGTTCTGGTGTCAAACATCACCGCACATCCCTATACAACCCACAAAGTAATGGTTTGTGTGAGAGAATTACCAGACTTGTCAAGGGAATAATTCAAATGTCTTGCTGTACAGGAAATTTCGATCAGAATATTGTTTTTGATATGGTCTGGGCTTTTCGTACCACTGTACATGGCGATAGCGAAAAATCACCTTTTGAAATAATGCGTGGAAGAACTCCTGGTACCAAACTTACTCCTTGTTGGATTAAAGAGTGGGTTTCTCAGAGTGGCCATAACCATTATACTTCTTCAAACACTCCTAATAACAATGGTACTTCTTCCAAGCACATCTCAAAAGGAGATCTTGTTAACATAAAATCCGGAAGAATTTCAAAAGGTTTGTCTAAATTCAAAGGTCCATTTTGTATTAAAGAAGTATTTCCTCATTACATAGTTTTAACCAATGGCGAAATGTGGAACCTTTGTCGTGCGGCTTTATATCAAAAGAATTCTGTTGTTCCTACTGATGTTACTCATTCTTTTTCTTCTAACAGTGGGAATAGTGGCTACATGTATACCACTCCTGAAGAATCCAATTCAGTCAGTCAGTCAAAAACGTTATTTCGATTTATAAAATAACAAAAGTTAATACATATTACAAAGAGGTGAGAACATTTAAAAAAAATATATATATAACCAAGTTAAACATACTGGTGTTTTACATAAATTTAAATTTATGCTTCCTTTAAAATACATGATTGTACAATAAATACCTAAAAACAACTAAAAAAAACAGTCCAGCTAAAAGGTTCACCACAAAAAGGCTGCTTCCTGAAATAACCCTAAAGCCTTAGTTCATATGCAATCAGATTTATTTCATTTTGACATCAGACTAAAAATACATATACACAAGCGAACTTCCGGAGAAAAATTATAGTACCTAATATGTTTACTGGCAGCTCTTCCCCTTTGAACGAATCACCCACGCCCATCCCAGGAACTTAGCGACGGCAATCACAATATACTCTTCAGTGGACGTTTTTAAAATCCTGAATGCCTCGCTACTTGATCTGGTCCCCAGGTTTAGATATACTGGTTTCAACCATCTAGACCTAGGTTTTCTGTAGGCTGGACAGGCGAACAAAATGTGTGCCAGTGATTCGCGGGGATTAGGACAAAATAGACAGTTGCCACTGTTCGTGCTGCACCAGTTGTTGGTAAATACATTAGTAGGGAGTGAACCCACCCTAAACTGGTGATAAAGTTTCCTGTCTTTAGGGGTAGTGATCAAATCCCAGTACCCTTCATATTTCGCTTCATGTTTGAGCTCGAGAAAGACTCTGGACAGAGAGGGGCCCATTAATGCAGCAAATCGCCTCATAACCAACATATTCCAATATGCTGCCTTAAATTCAGTTTTTGATGGAAATACATTAACTGCTGGGGATGCCCATAAACGGGTCATTCCCATATCACAAAGAGTGGTCTTTACCCATTTTAGCACCATGATTTTGCTCATACCGTCAGCCTCCCTAACTTCCATTATGGCTTGGGCATAGTGCGAAAGCTCCGGTGTAACCCAGAGCCTTCTCCAATAGGCCACAGGCCTATAATGAGCCACGTCCTCAATAGAGTAGCAGCCCAGATCTAAAAACAAAGGCAACAATGGGGTGGATTGCGGGAGGCCAATCAATGATCTTAGAAATGTATTTTGCACTATTACCAATAAATCTATATTGGCATACTCCCACAATTCAGCACCATACAGCATTGAGGCACTAATCTTTGAGGAATAAATTTGTAGTGCCGGAGCAATAGGTTTGGTGTGTGATAACCGCTGCTTCTTTAGCAGGGCTCCTGATAGTTGGGCATGCTTGACTGAGAGCAAATCTATTTGAGGCTTCCAACTTAGTTTATTACCAATGGTTACCCCTAGATAAGTAAAAACCTCTGTTTGTTCCAGGGTACCTTCCTTCATCACGACCCTACCCTTAATAGTCCTGTTTTTGTATAGGACCATGTATTTTGTTTTATGTACGGTGACTACAAGGTCGTGGTCCTGACAGAACTCCTCAAATCTTGAGAGAGCAACCTGAAGGCTCTTTCGTGTCTTTGAAATTATAAGGGTATTGTCTGCAAACATGAGCAACTGGATCTTCATCCCGGCTAATGATGGAGCATCCTTGGGATAATTTTCAAAATATTGCACTACCCTGTTAATATATAATGAGAAGAGAGTTGGTGCTAAAACACACCCTTGTCTAACACCCTTCTCAACAGGGACATTTTTGGTAGTATTTCCCTGCGCATCCCATCTCACCTGCGCATAGTTGGCAGCATGTAGCTTAATCAGGAATGCCAGAAGATCTTGTGGCACACCCAGTGGCAAAAAGATTTGCCACATCTTGGTGCAGGAGACAAGATCAAAAGCCGACTTAAGGTCGACAAATGCTGCGCATATTTTGCCTCCCTTAAGTACTACAACATGCCAGTATATCATAATGAACCAGAACACCTGGTCTATGGTGCTAGTACATGCACGGAAACCTGCCTGGAGAGGAGCCAAAATGTTACAATCCTCTATCCAGGCCTGAATTCTGTTCAGTACCAGCCTAGCCACCACCTTTTGTATGCAGTCTATAAGGCTTATCTGCCTATAATTACCGGGTTGTGAACAGTCCCCTTTCTTGTATATGGGGAGTAATTCCGCTCCTGCCCAAGTACTGGGCACAGTAGCTCCACTTGCGATAGAATTCACAAGTAGCTGGATATATTGAGCCCAGTTCTGAGAATCATAAAGGAACAGGTCAGCGGGAATTCAATCGAACCCCGGGGCCCTCCCTCTGGGCACTAGAGATTAAGCCTTTTCCACATCTTTGTAAGTAAAGTGCAGTGTAGATGTGGGAGGTGGCATATCAAAGCTCTCGTGCCCGGTTTGTGCAAACTGCTCTTTGAAATGCTATACCCACTGATCTGGATCTACATAGTTTGTGGGCACCTTACTTGGTGCCCCACTCCTCCATTTCACCAGGTGCCAGAAGGTAGTCCTGTTCCTCCCTGAACAGGCCTTAAGAAATTCTGACCAGTGTTGTTCATCCCAGGCCATTTTGGCACGATATTGGGCTGCCTTATACTCTGCCCTGTCCCTTCGGATGTAGTCCCTATCCTGTGCTTCGCACCCCGCTGAAGGGATGCGGCACGCTTCGACCTGCGACAAATCAGACTATGTGTGGTGTGTGTTAAGTGCAAGTGAAGGGTTTTGGATGTGAGTGGGAGGTGTAGTGATAAGTTTAATAAGTACCTGGCTAGTGGGTGAAGTAAAAAGATTTTTATTAAATACCCCTAGCTGGTGCTGTTAAAAAATGTGCAAAGGGACGAGGTTTTCTGTCTTAATTAGGGACAGAACCTCTGGTGTGCGTCGACATGTTTCGGTACGGGTGTACCTTCTTCAGGACGGGGCACAACTCCCAACCCTACTCACGTTTTTCTAAAGAAAATGGGTTTCCATTTATTTATAAAATGATTACCTTCATTAAAGGTGGCTATAATGTGCCTACAGCGGTTATCTGGTACATGTATTTACATGTCCTGAAAAAAAGAAAAAACCATTAGGTTTGGTTACCATCTATGGTTGGCTCAGACAGATGCAGTCACCTGGAGCCCCAAACAGTTCATTAAACCTGTAAAGAAAAAAATGACATACAACATGTAACACATACAGACACATAAGACACACTTAGTATTTTTTGGTTTTTTGTTTTGTGAACATACTTGTGATCTTGGTTGGCTATTACCTCATGAGCAAACTCTGGCATCAAGGTAGGTAGGTGGATCCACAATCTATAAGAATAGAGGGGTGGATTTCAGTGTTGTCGTTTTTACTCACTTTTCAGCTCCTACTGAGGCCCGGTTTTTGTTTTAGAGAAATACTCACGAAATCCGCCTATATTGGCCTCCTTCTACCACCTTGTGCTGCTCCGCCGTGAATGGATTGCGGATGACCCAGGCGGTATAAATAAGGGGTTAAGGCGTGTTCTTATTGGTTAATAGGCGGAAATGGTAAATGACCATGTGCGGGCGATACCTGTGCGGCCCTCCCCCTCCACGTATGTGGTCGGGTCACATGTAGCATGTACATCTCTCTTATTCGTTTATTACCGGGTTCTGGTAAGTCCAAATAAGGACTTTCCGTTTGTTGTCCACTTACTGGCTGCCCCGTGGCTCGCGCTGATCGGTAGCCCATGTGACACCTCTGCCGTGTAATTCTCTTCCCTTCGCGCATGCGCATTTGCTGGTTCTACGGTGTTCTCTAGCGCATGCGCACGGACCGGAAGTAGCGCATGCGCAATGTCTGGTACTCCGGGACTCTCTAGCGCATGCGCATTGGCCGGATGTTAACTGAGTGTGCGCGCTGGAGTTGTAAACCGGTGCTGGTCACTGAGGAAGATTGTGATCATTCCGCCTGAAGTGTATCCTTACTCCTGGTGCAACTGGTCACTAATTATGGCAGATGATTAAAAACATTGGTTTCAATCAGCAGAAAACCGTGTCTGCTTGTAATTTATAAGCATTCTGTGCGTTTCAAAATTTATAATAATGATACAGAGAGTGTTACATGTGGTGGCCCAATGATTTAACTATGATCAATCAATGGGGAGGGTTCTTTAGGTGTCAAATAACTGGTCCTTTTTTTGTGGGTTATCTGGAGATTTGGCTCCATGGTATGTCATCATTGAGTCCAGTGACATGAGTTGCCAGACGGAACACCCAGCGTTGTTCCTTTTGGAACAGGCCTGTCTCTGACGGTAATCTTTCGATTACGGTCCACCGTAGATCGTTGATGCAGTGCTGGTACGACAGGAAATGTGCTGCCATCTTGGTTGTTGTTTTTTTGCAGCGTATGTTACTTTTGTGTTCCCCTATCCTAATCTTGACGGGACGGGTGGTCATGCCCACATACTCTACTGGACTAGAGTATGTGGGCATGACCACCCGTCCCGTCAAGATTAGGATAGGGGAACACAAAAGTAACATACGCTGCAAAAAAACAACAACCAAGATGGCAGCACATTTCCTGTCGTACCAGCACTGCATCAACGATCTACGGTGGACCGTAATCGAAAGATTACCGTCAGAGACAGGCCTGTTCCAAAAGGAACAACGCTGGGTGTTCCGTCTGGCAACTCATGTCACTGGACTCAATGATGACATACCATGGAGCCAAATCTCCAGATAACCCACAAAAAAAGGACCAGTTATTTGACACCTAAAGAACCCTCCCCATTGATTGATCATAGTTAAATCATTGGGCCACCACATGTAACACTCTCTGTATCATTATTATAAATTTTGAAACGCACAGAATGCTTATAAATTACAACCAGACACGGTTTTCTGCTGATTGAAACCAATGTTTTTAATCATCTGCCATAATTAGTGACCAGTTGCACCAGGAGTAAGGATACACTTCAGGCGGAATGATCACAATCTTCCTCAGTGACCAGCGCCGGTTTACAACTCCAGCGCGCACACTCAGTTAACATCCGGCCAATGCGCATGCGCTAGAGAGTCCCGGAGTACCAGACATTGCGCATGCGCTACTTCCGGTCCGTGCGCATGCGCTAGAGAACACCGTAGAACCAGCAAATGCGCATGCGCGAAGGGAAGAGAATTACACGGCAGAGGTGTCACATGGGCTACCGATCAGCGCGAGCCACGGGGCAGCCAGTAAGTGGACAACAAACGGAAAGTCCTTATTTGGACTTACCAGAACCCGGTAATAAACGAATAAGAGAGATGTACATGCTACATGTGACCCGACCACATACGTGGAGGGGGAGGGCCGCACAGGTATCGCCCGCACATGGTCATTTACCATTTCCGCCTATTAACCAATAAGAACACGCCTTAACCCCTTATTTATACCGCCTGGGTCATCCGCAATCCATTCACGGCGGAGCAGCACAAGGTGGTAGAAGGAGGCCAATATAGGCAGATTTCGTGAGTATTTCTCTAAAACAAAAACCGGGCCTCAGTAGGAGCTGAAAAGTGAGTAAAAACGACAACACTGAAATCCACCCCTCTATTCTTATAGATTGTGAATCCACCTACCTACCTTGATGCCAGAGTTTGCTCATGAGGTAATAGCCAACCAAGATCACAAGTATGTTCACAAAACAAAAAACCAAAAAATCCTAAGTGTGTCTTATGTGTCTGTATGTGTTACATGTTGTATGTCATTTTTTTCTTTACAGGTTTAATGAACTGTTTGGGGCTCCAGGTGACTGCACCTGTCTGAGCCAACCATAGATGGTAACCAAACCTAATGGTTTTTTCTTTTTTTCAGGACATGTAAATACATGTACCAGATAACCGCTGTAGGCACATTATAGCCACCTTTAATGAAGGTAATCATTTTATAAATAAATGGAAACCCATTTTCTTTAGAAAAACGTGAGTAGGGTTGGGAGTTGTGCCCCGTCCTGAAGAAGGTACACCCGTACCGAAACATGTCGACGCACACCAGAGGTTCTGTCCCTAATTAAGACAGAAAACCTCGTCCCTTTGCACATTTTTTAACAGCACCAGCTAGGGGTATTTAATAAAAATCTTTTTACTTCACCCACTAGCCAGGTACTTATTAAACTTATCACTACACCTCCCACTCACATCCAAAACCCTTCACTTGCACTTAACACACACCACACATAGTCTGATTTGTCAACGCTCCCGCGTAGTCGCAGGTCGAAGCGTGCCGCATCCCTTCAGCGGGGTGCGAAGACCCCGATGATGAAGCATGACACCAAGGGGCCTGTTGGTGTGTGAGGGGTATTTTACACAACACTGTGTGCTTCCCCCCCCCCTGTTTCTCCCTTTTACACAGGTAGTAGGATTCTTCTTGTTTAGTTACTAGTGCCCGTGGAGTAGGAATCCTACTTTATACTCTACCTCCCCTCTTTGTTAAGTATAGTCTATAGGCAGCGCGCAGCTGCGGGAGCTTGTCCCTCTGACATATTTTGTAACACACACATAAAAAGACACACACCCAGTTATAGAAAAGAAGCCAGCGGTCCACCCACAATGGAAGATGAACATGGCCTCACCTTTGCTGAGGATGAGATTGATAGGATTCTAGCAGACAGCAACCTTTTTGAGGGCTTGTGTAATCAGGATACAGGCCCACAAACCAATGATTGGAATGAACTGCTGAACCTTAGGCGCAACCAAATAAAAGCAGCACTGCATGGGCTATTCATGACCCAATACCTGCGTAACAAAATGGCTCCTCCAGGCCTGATTGTTAAGAACGAACCACTGATTTTTCAACAAGATTTGATTTTCAAGAAAGAGTGGTCATTAATCTCTTGGCACTGTTCAAGAGATTGGTTAGTCCTTATAATCAAAACAGCTGCCAGGATTACACAGGAACTCAAAATCGAAATAAATAAAATTGAGGTCCAATTGAAAACATACATGTCACCGGAAGACCTGAAAACCAGACTCGAGGAACTTAATCAACAAATGACCGACTTCGAGTTTAACCTAAAACAGAGCAAAACCAACAAATTGACAAAAGATGTGGCGAAGTTCACTCCGGAGAGTGCATACCCTTACACCAAAGCGGACTATGTCCCAAAAAACAACTACAGCGACGCTGACGGCGATACTTCAGACACAGGCTCGTCAGGTTCCAATTCAAGTGGAAACAAAGGCAACAGACAACGTAGAGGAGGATGGCGACAGAGACGCCAACAGTTCCCCAGACAAAGAGGTTGGCGGGGATATCAACCACCAAATCATTTCCAACAATTCATGGGTCCACCGCAATTCACCCCCTTCCAGTTTGGACCAGTGTGGAACCAGGAATACAATGATGGCTACTATGGGCAACAACAACAACCCTATGGAGGGCAACAACAGCCTTTTTTAGGGGCACGCCAGAACACACGGGGGAGGAACCGGAAAGGGAACAATGTGGTGTGGGAAGACCAGGAGCAGCCCGATGCCCGAACAACACGAAGCATGACGGGATCACTACCCAATCAACCAACAACCAGCAAGAGGGGGACCTAGTGGTAAACCTCACACCCATCACGTTGACAGTGATGCAGAAGAAAATCCTGAACAAGGGATTAGGGTATGTACCCACCCAGAAACCTGATGTTTTCAAACTCAACATGGAACTCCATGACTTCTTTAGGAAACTAAAACTGCAGGCTTTCTTCAAAGACAAACCTTTACCAGAAGAAAAGACAGATACGGGTCTGAGGCTGAAATCTACCTTCACCCCTCCAGACTCAGGCATCCCCGTAGAAATACTAACTTTTGAAAAGGCAGTAACCACAGAAGTCAATAAACTGGACACGCAAGGGAGAAAGATCTTCCACAATACCAGTGGAGAAGAACAACAAGCCCTACGAGATCTAACTGCCAACCGGGAGCTTGTTATCAAACCTGCTGATAAAGGGGGAGCAATAGTATTGCAAACCCTTGAGAAATATGATGAAGAATGTCAACGTCTCCTGTCGGACGAACGGAACTACAAAGTTTTGGAAAGTGATCCAACAGAACGACTTCGAACAAGGATTGGAGGTATGGTGGAGGAAGGACTAGCCCATGACTGGATCAGTAAAAAGGAAGCTGACTTCCTGCAACAACCCACCCCAAGGATACCATACTTTTATTGTATCCCTAAGATACATAAGGACATCGACAACCCACCCGGAAGACCAATAGTCTCTGGGATTGGGTCTATCCTGGAACCTCTATCGAAATTCTCAGACGCCTTCCTTAGACCGATGGTACAAGCAACGAAAACGTACCTGAAGGATACCAAATCGGTCCTACAACTGTTGGAAACCACAACTTTTGATCCAACCACACAGCTCTTGGTAAGCCTCGACGTGGAGAGCCTATACACGAGTCTGCCCCACGAAGAGACACTAGAGATCATTGAAGAGGTACTCTTCAGTCACACTTGGAAATACCAGACACCAAGAAACCTGGTCCTAGAGTGTATCACCATGGCCCTGAAAGAGAATTTTTTTCAGTACAAGGAGACACTATATCTACAATCCCATGGAACAAGTGTGGGAAGTACTTTTGCCCCAAGCTTAGCAGGACTATACGTCTACCACTTAGAGGAACAAAAGATCCTACATGAAAGCAACCCCTACCATTTACAGATTGGCACCTGGAAACGGTACATTGATGACATTTTTATCATCTGGAACGGCGATGTCAACAGCGCCTTGAATTTTGTTACCTGGCTTAATAACCAGAATGAATATCTAAAATTCACAAGTACCGTCTCAAACACATCGATGGTCTTCCTAGATCTGAACATTTACAGCGAGGACGGGAGGCTGAAAAGCACCACCCACTTCAAACCGACGTCCAGGAATTGCCTACTACGCTATGATAGCTTCCATCCCAGACACCTAAGGGAGAATCTGCCCTATGGGCAATTCCTGAGACTGCGGAGAAACTGCACAGAACTGAGTGAATTCAACCAACAAGCGAAAGACTTGAGAACTAAACTCATCCAGAGGCAGTATCCCACCAGAACCATCGAGAAAGCGATGAAGCGTGCAAGAAACAATCACAGGGAGGCACTTATACAAGAAAACCCCCATGAAAAAGAAACAAATAAAAGACCAATCTGTGTGACAACCTACTCGACCATATCAAACCAAGTGTCAAAGGTCATTGATAAGCATTGGGGTATCCTGAACTGTGGAGATCTGAGCTTTGAGAAACCGATGCATGCGCATCGGGGGGGCAAAAACATAAAAGACATCGTGGTCCACACCAGACCACAGGAAAGCAAGACAATGAGACACAATGTTACAGGCATACAGGGTCACTTCCCATGTGGCGATTGCAGCTGTTGCCACCAAACCCAGAAGAGTAAAAATCTAACCTTCAGAAATGGCACGAGATGGGAACAACGCCAATTCTCAAACTGCAATACAAGGAACGTGATCTACTTAATAAACTGCCCATGTGGACTAGAGTATGTGGGCATGACCACCCGTCCCGTCAAGATTAGGATAGGGGAACACAAAAGTAACATACGCTGCAAAAAAACAACAACCAAGATGGCAGCACATTTCCTGTCGTACCAGCACTGCATCAACGATCTACGGTGGACCGTAATCGAAAGATTACCGTCAGAGACAGGCCTGTTCCAAAAGGAACAACGCTGGGTGTTCCGTCTGGCAACTCATGTCACTGGACTCAATGATGACATACCATGGAGCCAAATCTCCAGATAACCCACAAAAAAAGGACCAGTTATTTGACACCTAAAGAACCCTCCCCATTGATTGATCATAGTTAAATCATTGGGCCACCACATGTAACACTCTCTGTATCATTATTATAAATTTTGAAACGCACAGAATGCTTATAAATTACAAGCAGACGCGGTTTTCTGCTGATTGAAACCAATGTTTTTAATCATCTGCCATAATTAGTGACCAGTTGCACCAGGAGTAAGGATACACTTCAGGCGGAATGATCACAATCTTCCTCAGTGACCAGCGCCGGTTTACAACTCCAGCGCGCACACTCAGTTAACATCCGGCCAATGCGCATGCGCTAGAGAGTCCCGGAGTACCAGACATTGCGCATGCGCTACTTCCGGTCCGTGCGCATGCGCTAGAGAACACCGTAGAACCAGCAAATGCGCATGCGCGAAGGGAAGAGAATTACACGGCAGAGGTGTCACATGGGCTACCGATCAGCGCGAGCCACGGGGCAGCCAGTAAGTGGACAACAAACGGAAAGTCCTTATTTGGACTTACCAGAACCCGGTAATAAACGAATAAGAGAGATGTACATGCTACATGTTACCCGACCACATACGTGGAGGGGGAGGGCCGCACAGGTATCGCCCGCACATGGTCATTTACCATTTCCGCCTATTAACCAATAAGAACACGCCTTAACCCCTTATTTATACCGCCTGGGTCATCCGCAATCCATTCACGGCGGAGCAGCACAAGGTGGTAGAAGGAGGCCAATATAGGCGGATTTCGTGAGTATTTCTCTAAAACAAAAACCGGGCCTCAGTAGGAGCTGAAAAGTGAGTAAAAACGACAACACTGAAATCCACCCCTCTATTCTTATAGATTGTGGATCCACCTACCTACCTTGATGCCAGAGTTTGCTCATGAGGTAATAGCCAACCAAGATCACAAGTATGTTCACAAAACAAAAAACCAAAAAATCCTAAGTGTGTCTTATGTGTCTGTATGTGTTACATGTTGTATGTCATTTTTTTCTTTACAGGTTTAATGAACTGTTTGGGGCTCCAGGTGACTGCACCTGTCTGAGCCAACCATAGATGGTAACCAAACCTAATGGTTTTTTCTTTTTTTCAGGACATGTAAATACATGTACCAGATAACCGCTGTAGGCACATTATAGCCACCTTTAATGAAGGTAATCATTTTATAAATAAATGGAAACCCATTTTCTTTAGAAAAACGTGAGTAGGGTTGGGAGTTGTGCCCCGTCCTGAAGAAGGTACACCCGTACCGAAACATGTCGACGCACACCAGAGGTTCTGTCCCTAATTAAGACAGAAAACCTCGTCCCTTTGCACATTTTTTAACAGCACCAGCTAGGGGTATTTAATAAAAATCTTTTTACTTCACCCACTAGCCAGGTACTTTTTAAACTTATCACTACACCTCCCACTCACATCCAAAACCCTTCACTTGCACTCAACACACACCACACATAGTCTGATTTGTCAACGCTCCCGCGTAGTCGCAGGTCGAAGCGTGCCGCATCCCTTCAGCGGGGTGCGAAGACCCCGATGATGAAGCATGACACCAAGGGGCCTGTTGGTGTGTGAGGGGTATTTTACACAACACTGTGTGCTTCCCCCCCCCTGTTTCTCCCTTTTACACAGGTAGTAGGATTCTTCTTGTTTAGTTACTAGTGCCCGTGGAGTAGGAATCCTACTTTATACTCTACCTCCCCTCTTTGTTAAGTATAGTCCCTATCCTGTGACCTGATTGCCCTAGCTAGGGTTCTATATTTCATACGACATGATGTGTCATACCATGCTGCAGCCTTAGACCCCGAATCAATCAGGTTTTTTTTTGCTTTTGTAATAAAAAAAGCCTTTTAGCTTAGTAAATAGTTCCTTATGGACCTGCGTGGCTATGGTGTTAAGCTGCTCCTGAGAAACACATGGCTGTAGAGTACCCAATGCATTGACCATCAAACCACTCATTTTCATCAAGTGCTCCTCTTTTTTAATCACATTTGCCCATCTAACTCTTCTCATATCATTTGTCATTAGGGCCTCCACGTGATCTTTTCCTGGTTCCATGCCAATCCACTAGGAGAACCTGTGGGTTGGATTGTGAGCACTAATGGATTATGGTCACTCTCTATGCGTTCGCAGATCACCATATCAGTTAGATTGGACCAAAATTCCTCATTGAGCAGAAAATAGTCAATACGACTACTACAAAGACCGGAACTAAAAGTACGCGAGCCCTGCTTATCTGAGAATGATCTCCCATTGACGGCTCGAACGTCCTGTTCCAAACAGAGCATTTCAGCTGTAAAGCCGCTCTTGTCCATTTTTTAATTGGGGGGAAATCCAGCGAAGGAATAGACCACTGGACATCCTCCTCTACACTAAAATCAACATCATACAGGTCCAGGGGTTCAAAAGTACAGTTAAGATCACCAGCTATTATCAAATTATTGTTACCTCTATGTTCGGTTAAAAATCTATCCATGATATCTATTGTAGTTCCCACCCTGTAAACCCCTTGATTAGACATTAATAGGAAGAAGGTCTGGGACATTCACCATCTGTATCCTGATTATAAGGATATCCCTAAAATTCATATAAACCTTCTCCGTCTTATAGAGGCTAGATTGTCTAAGCCAAATCATGAGTCCCCCCCCTTGGTCTACCAGGCTGCCCACCTTCTGCAACCTTGGCAAAGTTTAACTATCCTTGTCGAAATACATACTCCAGCGCCCAGGCCTCTTGGAAAAACAATATGTCATGGCCTTCAATAAAGGTGGACCAGTCTGCTGTAACAGTTTCTTGCTGCAGATCCGCTACATTCCATGAGGCTAGTATGAGTCCTACACTAGCACCTTCATTACAGTCATTACCCAGTGAATTGCAAGTATCACATGCTTCCACGGAACCAGTTACCCTTGCATTCAAGATGTTGCAATCAGGGTTAGAGCTCCCCTCCCCTGCCCTGCCCACCAAAGATACGTCTTGGCTACTAACCCCATGTTCACCATTCGGTATTAGTGGAGAGGGATCTCCAAAATTGTTAAATCCTAATGCCAAGTCTCCCTCACCTGTCTCAACTGTGAGGGGCACTGGCCTATTACTGCCCACACATGAACCTAGTCAATCAATATCCTCGAGACTGGAGAAAAGCTCAAATCTATTATGTGTGAAAACCATGTAAGCGTAGAGTCCTGGGGGTGGCACTGCATTCCTAGGATCATCTCTTCTTTTTGCATTAGATGGAATATTCCTATAGAAGAAGCCTAGCGGAAGAATATTAATATTGCCATTGCTTAGGTGTCCCGACCCAGCCCTATCTAGAATAGTTCTTAATAGGCGCTGGGACCCAAAGCTCAGAACCACACAATCTCCCTTAAAAGTTTTTGGTGTTTTCCCTACCCAGGGAATCCTACGAATCATTTTAAATTCTTTAAATAAATGGTTACCCAGACCAGTTCTGACATTCAACAAATGGAGGGCCTTATTTTTGAGCGATGACCAATGTTCACCGCCACTGGGGGGGAAGTATTGGCGCATTCGATAAAATAATGGTATAGGGTGTAGCTTCTTGTGGGAGATAGAGAAACTTATTAGCACTCACTACACCACCTGATGACGGCCTTAAGTTTTGACACTCTACTTGTTCGTTACAAGGGGTAACATGGGCTGTGGGTGCATACATGCTCTGTAGATTTACCGAGGCAACCTTCACTTTTGTGAGGATGGGGCGGCCAGCCACATCAGTGGAGATATTAACTTCTGGCACACTAGATTGTCTTGGGCCAACCAGACTGTCAAACACACCCTCACTTTCCATAGGGTTTGTGCGAAGAAGGTGTTGCTCGATCTTAGCTAATCTTAAATCTATGCTGGACAACTTTGTCAACAGCGGGTTCAGCATAGGCGTCATTTTCTCTTCTAATTTGGCTATACCATCTTCATGATTACTATTATCACTCGGTACCTGACTTTCAGTAACCCCACTTCTGGTGGGTGGTTTTGGGCAGGCCACGTGCCTTCCTTTTTTTGTTTATTCCCTCCCCACCAGGGTGTTGTAACGACTTTTGGTGGGGAGTAAGAGTCTTTGCGGGGGTGTTAGTGTAGGAGAGGGCATGCTAACTACCTCAGACAGCTCGTTAGGTTGGGGGTCATGGGATGAAGGGTTTACAGTGGGCGTACATTTGGTTGCAACGCCAGACTCCAGGATTAGTAATGGAGGATGTGGAAGGACCCCCAAGGAGGCTCTACGAGGATCTATTGAGAGTCTCTTTTCTGTCAACTCTATTTCATGTATTAAAACAGACTCTGCCCATGTCAAAAAGGCATCCAATGTGCCCACCACCCCTGGTCCTCCCCCCCTTGCGTTTACCCTTACTCACAGCACTCGTAGTAGGTACTTGGAGTCACTCAGCTAAAAACAACAAGAGAACTGACCAGTAGGACAGAAGTTTGATAGAAGGGGGTGGCCCAGCCCAGTCTCCTCCTGGCTCTGATGGGCTCGGACGGGCCTGCCCTTGGCCCGGCCTTCGCCCGGGCACGGCCTGGACATGCCTGCGTATGTCCCGCGCTGTGGGAGCCCTGGCCCCCTTTTCAGCGCCTCCTGGCGCTCTACGCGGTGTGCGTGCCGCTAGTGGTGCTGGGAGTAGTAGTTTTCCCCTTGCGTCGTCGTCAGGGAATGGCGGAAGTCAGTGGCGGCAACACGCCCCTCCGCAG
Source organism: Lissotriton helveticus (assembly GCF_964261635.1). Taxonomy (NCBI): domain Eukaryota; kingdom Metazoa; phylum Chordata; class Amphibia; order Caudata; family Salamandridae; genus Lissotriton; species Lissotriton helveticus. Next base: position 1,069,147,966 of record NC_136067.1, on the reverse strand, counting down.
ATCCAGCAACAGTGTCCCAGCAGTACGAGGCAGCGAGGCAGTGATCTACCACAGGCAGCAAGTTCGGGAATCGAATTCTTCTTTGATTTCATTCAGTAGACAATATGTTGGTGGCAGTAATGCTTCTGATTCTGGTCAGGCACAAGACAATCTGAATGTTCCTGTGTTCCCTGAATCCAGGATCCAGAGGTGTTGCAGACAAATGATTATTGCTGTTAGTTATATTTTCTTTTCATGTAATTTCTAGTTTTCACTGTGTAACAATTAGTATATTGATTTGTTTCTTTCCCTAAAGGAGGGAGGTATGTTGTAAATATGTTATATCTCTTCTGTGTCTATTGCTTAAGAATGCGTGCACGCATTCTGTGTTCCTTGCTGAGTGTTCTGTAATCGCCAGTTGGAGCATCGGTCAGCTGGCGTGGGAACCTCGATTGCTGTGCTCTTCAAATAAAGCCGTTCTACTTACCTCACCTCTTTGTGGTGCTTCTTCTTCAACAGAGACCATTTCACGACCAAACGTGATCACGCAGGGGACAGCTGTGCACCTGTTTTTATGTGACAACACTGTTCAAAGCACATATATTTAACTCAGAATGTGACTGATTCAGTGCATGAATATCAGACAGCACAACTTGAAACAGTATGGAGTGGTTTCATACCTCTGTTTAGCGTTTGGCAGATGAGAAACATTCACCAAAAATCGATGGCTGTTTTTTCTGCCATACCATGTATGCATTTCCATCCCTCCTCACTGGAGTGTCGACCCACTTATACACTCTTGCTGTGTATACACTTGTGAACAATTGTGTGGGACCTTTTTTTGGTAGATGTCACTCACCCGCCAAATTAGAAATAACCCCTGTTGCCCTAGATATGCAGAAAATAAGGTTTTGCTATTTTTTTTCCAACACAGATTTCTGCGTGTAGGTTCCGTCCTACCTCAGGGGCCACAAAATTGGCCGTGTAGCATGGAGTCATCAGCAGTCCGTTCTCAGCTCTTAACTGTTTGGCAAAACCAAAATCGCAGATTCTGATGGATTCGGGATTCCCTGACTCGTCCATGTACAGAATGTTGCTTGGCTTCAGATCTCTATGAACCACCTGCAAGATTCCGAGAAAAAAAGAATGAAATGAATCATGGTGTCTGGAGTCACATATCTTTGAGTTCTGAGGACGAACCAGCTGGCAGTCCTGCTGGAATCACATGAGCACTTTCCATTTGAAGTCACAGTACAAATGCAGAGACCAAGACAACAGAGGAGCTAATCTCCTATTAATAATGCAGGCGCTATTGCTTCCAGGTTGTTCTTGCAAGTAAAAGGCCACTTTGAGTTTGAGCTTATGATAAAAGTTGTACCCTTAGGTGAAACATGGTGAAAATATATTGAAAGGAAGTAAGTGCAGTTTCCAAGGGTGAACAAAAAAAAACACTAGAAGTTACAAAGAGCAGAAATCCCTAATGATCTATGCAATGGAGGAGAGCAGTATCCAAACCGTGCATACTAGGGTGTTTTTAGGCGATTTTGGAGTTGAGGAAAATTATATGCATGATGCACAGGCGAGGGCTGTCAGTCTCATCTGCCACATGACTAATGCCTGTATTTTGCAGGCATCAGTCACTCTTTAGAGTTGATGAACTGTCCGACTTCCCCGGACCCAAATATTAAATTGCTCCTTGTTTGATACCGTATTTAACCATGTTCAACAGAATAGGTAAGTCAATATTTAACGGGTGTGGAGCTGGGAGTTTACCACCCTTCCTAAATGGGCATATTGTCACACTCTCTGCACACCCAGCAGTAATGCATGCTGCTTGTACAGGCAATATGACACTATACTACCAGTGCCCCAATAGATGATGAACTCATTCACCTTTGTAAAAGAATGGGCCGTCAGTGCTTTATAGCATGAGCCTTTTGCCCCGTGTCTGTTCCCCAAGATTTTCACACAGGAACTTAGATTTTTGCTCGAGGTCATTCATGGCCCATCTGTTGAAATTTGGAACCTCTTTTACCAAGTCTGGTGACTTTGTGATGTGCATTAATAGAGGTTCTGTAGAAGTGATGTGTTCACACTATAATGTTGTGTTAAGCTACCATGCTTAGAATGTGTGGAATACAGATCCTCATAAACAGTCTTCTCATTATTTAGGCTGTTCTTATCTACCACAGACCGTTGGCTTGTGTTAGATCTGGGGGTCTCTAGTTGGCAATGGTTATCACCCTTGTCCAAATAGGGACCCTTACTTCTAAGTAAGGATGAGGGGATTACACTCCTTAATAGCCCCTGCTCACCGCCTTGGTAGCTTGGCACGAGAAGACAGGCTTATCTCAGAGGCAGTGTGTTAAGCATTTGTGAATATACACAGTAACACAGTGATAACACTACAGATGGACACAACACAGGTTTTATAAAAATAAGTATTCTTTATATAGACTTAAATACAAGACCACAAACGACAAAAATCCATAATACTACACTTAAGATTACTTAAAAGATGATTAAAGTCTCTTAGTTCAAGTTGATGGTAGATGCGACAAAGTTCTCAACAAAGTACCTGGATGCGTAACGCAAAGTAAACAAGAGGACTCGCAGAAGGGGAGATGCGTCGGTTCCGTGACCCGGGGGAACGGTCGCGTCCTTCCTCAATGCTTGCGCAGAGTAGGGGACTCACCATGGGCCTTACCAGTGCGGAGGTGATGCGTAGATTCTCGGCCTGTTACGGTGCGCAAGATGGCGCCTTGATGCGAGGCGATGATGATCCAATGATCCAGTTGCGATGCGAGAAGATGGCGCCCTTGATGCGGAGATGCGATGACGATGCGATGACTCCCTGGCAACCTTGCGACGGCTCTGTACTTTGGAGCCGGGACAGGCCCTGCGACGCGCTTCTCCGGCGATGCAATGGCGTCTCTCTCGATGGCGTCACGCTTCTCTGGTGATGCAACAGCGGCAGCTTCGATGAACACACGCTTCCAGGAAGATGCGACGAGGGCTCGCTTCTCCGGCGTTGCGACGATTTCAGCTGCGGCCGCGACACGCTTCTACTCGATGCGTCGTGCTTCCAGCTCCCAGTGGCACGCAAGTGACTGGAGTCAGAATTCCCAGCAAGGAAATTCAGGAGGGAGCTCGAGGTGAAGTCTTTTGGCCCTGAGACTTCAGCAGGAGGCAAGCACAGTTCAAGCCCTTGGAGAATATTCTGTAGTTGAAAGTCCTTACAAAGCTCCTTCTCCTTTCCCTTGGCAATGAAGCAACCACTGCAGGCCAACCCAGCAAACATCACACTGGCGGAGGGGCAGTCCAACTCCTGCAGCTTCCTTGGTTCTTCTCCTTGGCAGAAAGGTTTCTTGTTCCAGAAATGATCTAAAGTCTGTGGGACTGGGTCCCAATATTTATACCCCAAAATCCTTTGTTCCCTGAAGGCAAAGAGGCCTCTGCCTAGTTCAAACCAGTTCCTGAGCACTTTGTTGACATGACTCTCCTCTTCCTTTCACTGTGCAGGGCAGAGACATCAGCCGCCCCACAGGAGGTGGAGCCAGCAAAGGGGGAGGGAAGACACAGCTCTGGAGCACTCTGTTGACAGGATTCCTCTTCTCCTTTTACTGTGCAGGGCAGAAACATCAGACAAGCCACAGGGGGTGGAGCCAGCATTGTAGACGAAAGGCCCAGCCCTATTCAGGTCCCAGGTGCACTCTCCCCCTCCCATCTGGATGTAAATCTCCCTATTCACCACTGGGCTGTCCCAGACTGTCTCCTGGAATTTCCCCAGCCCTGTCACACACAAACCCAGACAAGGAATACACAACTCAGCAGAGGCTGGCTCGAATGGTTAGGCAAGCAAATACCTACTTTCTAAAAGTGGTATTTGAAAACACAAAATATTAAAATAAACTTTACTAAAAGATGTATTTTATTATTCTGAGTTCAGGCATACTAAATTTGAATTTCTACCATGTTCCCTGAGTCAGTTAGGATTATAAGAATGTAATAATCTTCACTGCCCATTCTGGACCTGAGAGAACAGGTAGCCTTCAATAGTGAAAACGAAAATGGCTGTAAGTCACTATTAGAACATGCTACACACCAGGCACGGCCCGTGCAGGGCGTTATACCGGGGCGGTGATGTCAGGCGGGGGGAGGGTCAGGGCGGGGGGTTGTAAAATGTGGGATATGGACCATTACAGGTAAGTACCGGAAAAAAAAAGAGTTTTGTTGCCCGCGCTGCATCACATTTGGCGATGCAGCGAAGGTAACGAAATTCGTTTTATTTATTTTTTTGGTACTTACCTGTAATGGTCTATATCCCTCATTTTACAACCCCCTACCCTGACCCTCCCCCGCCTGACGTCACCGCCCCGGTGTAACGCCCTGCACGGGCTGTGCCTGCTACACACATCAGAGTATGTCCTACCTTATACTTACAATGCACCCTGCCCTTGGGCCTACCATAGGGGTGTCTAATATGAAGCAAGGGGAAGGTTTAGGGACTGGCAAGTGGGTGCACTTGGCCAAGTCGACATGGCAATGCTAGACTGCACACAGGCCTTGCAATGGCAGGCCTGAGACACACTTTACAGGCTGCTTCTGTGGGTGGCACAACCAGTGCTGCAAGCCCACCAGCAGTATTTGATCTACAAGCCCAGGGCACACAGGATGCACTGTACTAGGGGCTGACAGTAAATCAAATAACCCAATTGCGGAATAACCAATCAGTACATCAATTTAACATAGGGAGCACTTGCACTGTGGCACTGATTAGCAGTAGCACAGTGCCCAAAGCATTAATCCAGCAAAAACATATCAAAACAGAGGAGGCAATCCATCAAAAATGGAAGGGAGACTCACGCCAATGATGTCAGGTATAACAGCTTGGCACACATCTACTTACTCCTTGGGAATGCAGGTAGTCCACTGTCTTGGTAATGATGCCTAGCACAGCACTAGCTTCTCGTTCGGAGAAATACTTCTGCCGCAGAATCCTGTCCAAGAGCTCTCCTCCCCTCATCAGCTCCATCACCAGATAGACGTACTTGCCATCATCGTAGACCTGGGATGATAAATATGCCTGGGTTATGACTGGACAGGAGGAGTACCCACTTGGTCTTTAAGGCAAACTGAAAAATGCATATAATTGTATTACAAGATGAACACAAAACAACTTTATATTGATGCAGACTAAAAAAATATCTTAAGGATGACAGTGATTCAAAGTGTTCCTGAATTAAAGGAGCTCCGCTCTGTTTACTAGTCATTTTACAGATTTTATTATCGGTGTCAAGTCCTAATGAAATTATACATTTATCAAATTGCCCTTAAATTAAGACTATCACCTTGAATCTCCCTGAAGCATTCAAAGACAATTTTCATTATTAAGAACAGAGACAATTTTCAATGAATACATTTGTGCCCCTCGTGCCCTACAGGATAGCGAAAAATATTGGCCAATATTTGACACCTCTAATCAAGAAAATCCGGGGTGAACTCTGAAGTGATTACAAAATATTTCCGTCACAAAAAAAGAAGCTGTGGCATTTATTGTTTTTGCTTCGAACTAGAGTGACTGTGCCAGAACACCAGTGCAGCAGATCTAAAATGAGGCTAATATGACATCTTGGATTGTACAGAGCCACAAGGAAACACTCCTGAGGAAACAGGATGCCATGACTAGCATTATTTATTAAGTTTACTGATTCTTTAGTTGGAGGATGTCAGCTGGCATGCCTCCAATCGTTCGTCGAGAATAGGACTATGGCTGAGAATGCAGTACTGAACAGTAACTAGGCAAAGTAATGCACTGTAACTGGGCAAATGCAAAACAAACAATTGATGGACAGAATGCAGAACAATGCCATACATTCACCCCAGTACAGAGATCTGGGCCTAAATCCATTGTTTTTTTGGTCACCACGCTATTCCAGTTTGGACCCAGCCATATGCAAATCAGTCTTGACCCTGCACCCAATGGAAACAGTCCAGCCCGAACTGCCAGGCCAAGTCCTCCCTGGACTGGAAACAAGCATCCTAGGACCGATTTTGGGGTTTCACCCCTCATCAACCAGGGTCGCTTGACTTCAGTGGCATGGCGAGCACGGGACCCACATCTGGGCATACCCGGCCCACTCAGGGGGACAAATGCAAAAAGAACTATTGATGGACAGAATGCAGAACAATGTCATACATTCACCCCAGAACAGAGATCTGGGCCTAAATCCATTGTTTTTTTGCTCACCACGCCATTTCAGTTTGGACCCAGTCATATGCAAATCAGTCTTGACCCTATGCCCAATGAGAACAGTCCAGCCCAAACTGCCTGGTCAGGTCCTCCCTGCACTGGAAACAAGCTTTGAATGGAGGGAAAGGGTGAAAGGGGATCACAGGTACAGCAATTCTCTCTGTAGTACTGCTTTTCCTCATAAATGCTTTTGGGACTCTGCCCCAATGAATACAAATGTTTCAGAAGACGATTTGCACATAGTAGCCATTCAAAATGTGTTCATGAGTGTCCCTGCCTTATCTGGGGGAACTTTGACGTATTTGGCCATACTCTCTCTGTATAGGTGAAACTAGATGGGTTAGATACAGCATAGGTATGTGTGTCCGACTTTTCAATACTGTACCACTTGGAAATTTCATTGACAAGATGTCCTCATCTATATTACCTTGGATCGCATTCCAAAACAGGATGATTCTCTCTAAATATAGGTTTGCAACTAGCCACCATCAATCATTTTCCAACAAAGATAGTCAAAAATTCAGGGCAGGCCCAAAAAGATTCCACTCACTGAGATAAACTGATTTTGAAGGCACTTCCACAGGAATGGGGGCAACGAGGCTACCTTGAGACAGCGCCCATAGCTCTGTAAATAAAGACAGGTATCAGATATTAAGAATGTGCTTACATCCTTAAGGGTGATGATGTTCGGATGCTGGCCATATCGCAGCAGGATTTCGATTTCCTCCGATGGGTCCCTTTTGCTCCTGTCGATAATCTGTAAGAGAGGGAGGACACGAAATTAAACTGGCTCGCCAGACAGGACAAGAGCCTCTAATCAACATTACAATAAGCTACATAAATCAGTATAGCAAACAGTAAGAAGAAAGAAGCAGATTTTTCTCCTCAAGGCTCTCCGTAGCTCGCATATTCGAACCTTGCTCGTCCTGCATGCGAGCGGCGCGCGGAACCCCTGGCAGCCAATCAGTAGGTGTAATTGGCCTGCAACACCTGCTGCTAAAATGGCGGCAGCACGCCTCGTGCCTACCGTTTGGAGGCTATTTAGGGTGCCACAAGCAGTTCACCCCAGCACTCCCTTGATGTCACTAAAGAGCGGCGCGATTGCTCTCCTGCGTCACAAAACCTTAGCTCGTGCTGCTCCTTTGAGCACACTGATTTCCCATCGTAAGTATAAATTGACAACATGCTGTCGCCCGAGGGCACACTTCCTCTTCAGAGTGTAAAGTGCTCACCTAAGATTGCATCAAGTCCATGTCAGTTCCTACCTCATCTGAATGCTGCATAGGAAGCATGTTATGTGCCCACATTTATGAGTATTGCTGCTTTTAATGAAATGCAACGCTCCTTATGCAAACAACACATCAGTGAGCGTGTTAAGAAACCAACGGTGTGATGACAATTTACTGCTTTGCTTTGTGTCTGGGTTGGCAGTTGACATAAGAAGACGGAAAATCATTACACATCCCTTGCTTGCCTGACTCACATGAGCTAAATTTACATTGGCGTGCACGTCCATCAGGACAAGATGCAGGATGCAATAGTGGGGTGTTTACACTATATATGCATATTTGGCTGAGGAAATGATCATTAACTAGAAAGGCTAAGGCTGTTGCAGACCCGTGGGCTTAGTAGAATGCTGTTATTTCTGAAAATTATTCCATATGAACCAGTGTACTCAAAAGGGCAAAATGGTCCCTTCACCAGCAGCCTCCAGTATAACCAAGAAAGATGGGGAAGGATTTCAGGGACTGGTGTGCTGGGCACAGCAAAATTGCATTGGTTGGTTAGGAAAATATGAATTAAAGTCATCTTTGGAACATCATAGTCACATACATGTATGGCAACAACAGCATCATCTCCCATTACTACGATAGATCCAAAATTTGCACTTATTTGAGTTGCACTCAGGATTGTTGTTGGGGCCATGCCTCGACTTCTGTAGTCTGGTGAACACTGGAGCGTGATGGAAAGAGATTCTGAAGTTCCAGCAGATCTAGAACTAGCCTTATCGTGTAACCCTCTGAAAATCCAAAAACATATTGCAGGCCCTGGAAATGCTCAAGTGGCTCCCAGAGGAGCAACTGGTTACATTAAGAACATTTTGCAACATTTAATAAGCATTTGAAGGCAATGTCCATGACTCCCAAGAAAACTAGCCTTCTCCACACCTCCAGGCAGAATCTTAGGTCTAGCAGTCCAAAATACAATAGTCAACTTAAATAAATGATGACTGTCATATAAAGGAAGGGCTCTTCTCAGCCAATCAGCCATTAAAGGGGTAATGACAACCACCCTCTGTAAGGAGGAGTTTGGTCTTAAGCCAGGTACTGCCACATTTGGTATAATCTGGTCCAAGGAGGTACGGCGGCCCAAACTTCCTGAAGCAGAGTGGTCACAAATCTGAGGTACTACTGATTGGAAAAAATGACCTATGGCTGGTTGGCCAGCTGTTGATCAGATCATCTTGCATTGTTTCCTATTGTGGTTGCCTCAGATATAACCTGGGTGTGTTGTTCAATTAGGCGTTGTCCTTCAGTGGGAAGGCCACACAATCTGAGTCACTGGCTTTCTGCAACTAAGACTGATATGAAAGGTGCTGCATTTTCCCCCTTCTTGCACACCTTGGTGGCTTGCGCCACCTATAGTTGGTCACACTTAGACTACTGCATTGATATTTCCCTGTAGCTACTAGTATAGTTCATAGGATACATAGACTACAGAATATAGCAGATAGATCAGTTTGCAGTCTTGCATTGATGCCCATATCTCTATAGGACGATGTTCTCTCCAGTAGCTGCCTCCAAAGCACTGTGGGTGCACAGGTCAAGAATATATGTTTGGTGCACTGAGCCTTCAACATAACAGGCCCTGTCTTTTGGACAACTTGATGGTATCTGTTAGAAATGGGACTGACGTATCTGTAACTCCTTGCGACATGATGCGTCATATTATAAATATGACGCATCAATCATGTCGCAAGGAGGGCGCAGTGAAAAGTGACGCATCGCTGTTTTCACGCAGCGATGCGTCACTTTTCATAAATGAGGCCCCAGGTCTTCAGCTTGTTGCGAAATTCAGGAATCACGGAGGAGGCTCTGACTTGGAGTGGGAGGCCGTTCCATGCTTTAGGATCGATGTAAGGGAACACCTGTGTTTCTGATCTGGTTCTGTGTATGCATGGGATGTGTTTGAGTATGATTCCTGCATAGCAGAGGTGTGTAGTTGGTTGCTGAAAGGGGATGAGATAATAATTCACAATAATTCACTTATGTTCACTTAGTAGGCTGCTGTGCTGCTCTCTCAGTTGCTCCCTTTGGGTGGAACAGTCACAGCGGATCCCCTTGAGGAAGTGAGGCTGCCCTAGGCCTTGCAAATATTGTGCGATGTGGTACGCCCACTCCACAACCCTACCTCGTCCTCCAAATGAGACCATGAAGTAACAGATCCAAAATCCTCCCCCAAGAGGCTATGACCTGCTTACTCGCCAACATAGATGAAAGAGAAAGAGAAGTCCCTGCACCTGTAGTTGTTGCACTCAGTAGTTAAGTCACACACTAAACAGCAGCACCCCCAACAGCATCCAATGATTAATAGTTGCAGTGGAGAAAACCAGTAATGAGTAGCGTGTTTAACCATCATAAGACAGGCCAATTTGTTCTATTAGCTTCAGTCAAAGTAGCATGGGGGAAAGAACATCAGAAGTCCCGCCCGCGTGAAACTGCACACATTTACATTTAAATTAATTTTACTTTTAAGGAAGCAGGCATTCATGCTAAACATCTGCGTACATTTGTTTCGTGTTTTATGTCGAACGGATGAATGGTGGCACAGAATCCTCCACAGCAGTCCGGCAAAGTATTAAAATAAAAAAGAGCAACCTGTTGTGTCCTGGATTCAGAAGCCGGCGAGCAGAGCGCAGAACTGGATTATTTTGAAGAAACTGTGCTTGTGGGCTGCCGGCGTCTTTTCCCCTTCAACTTGGATCAATCTGGGTGACTCATCGACTGGTACAGCACCCCGCTGCTATAGAGTCTTAAGCTGGTGTCTCATGGCTAAACTGTAGCCACAGATACCCACAGAGATCTATGCGGCGTTTGAAATCTGGCACCCGAGCCTTATAATCAGCTAGATTTTTTTTCTTTCTTCCTGGGGCGTACTTGAAGCAACATTTTAAAAACCATTCAGTAAGTGGGACGCGGAATTACCAAATCAATGTTTACCTTTGATTTCTATTAGAGACGCGCAAGCCCACAACTTAACAGGGAGAGCCAGGCCAGGGCCGAGCCAAGGATCTGTCTCGAGCCCGGAAAATATTTGCTATGTAAATCATACAACAAACATCATGTAAAACTTGATAAAGCCTTTTCAAATAAAAAAAAAAAAGTGTGTTTCTGTAACATGGGGAAGCTTTGACATTATAGCACTGCGCTGAGAAGTACTAATTAGAAGTGATAGTTTTGCACAATTGGTAGTTTGAAAACTCATGTTTGAAAGTGCTTTCATAAGTGAACATGAAGAAAAAAACGAGTTTTTGTAAAAAACAATGATTTGCATAAGATCACACAATTTAAGCAGGGAAGCAGCGATTTATCCAAGTTTTCCTTTGTACAAATCAGCTACTAAATGGATATCTGTTTGTCTTCCCTTATGTTAAGGCTTTGTTTTTACCTCATAGGGCATGTTTCTGCAGTTCTTAAAATGTAGCACAAACTCGACCCAAAAGTAAAAGAGTGCTTTACATGAGCCCCAGTTACATTACACAAAGTTGCATGCATTGTATGTAGGCATGGGCAGTTTAAGTGATTTGCCCAGAATCACAGGATGTTGAGCCGATGCTGAGACTCAAACCTGGTTTCCCAGTTCCTCAGGCTGTAGCTCTGGCTGTATTGCCACATCTGGGGTAGAGGGAGGAAGGCACTCAGAAGCCACATGAAATCTCGGCTCTTTATGGGCTTGAGGTTCCAACAGGACTTTGGGCTGAGCCAGTGCCAGGCTTCAGGCTTGAGCCTGGCTCGGATTTCTGGGGTTCGCCCACCTCTAGTTTCCAGCTCTGGGCCCTTTCTGCGCATAGATGAAAATGTGTGTGGAAAAGCATTAGATTTTAACAGGTAGGAAGACATTAGGTAAAACTTAATATCTTGCAGGATAGAGTCTCATGCAGGAATATGTCATTCTCCAGTGGTGGTTTCCTCTGGGTAATTAGAGTAAGGTCAGCATTTCCGTGGGAAATACCTATTTGTTTTGCTTCTAACTTTGGTGATGTTTGCCGAATCTTCTTGAAACTTTAAAAAAAAGGGCTCTTTTTACCTAGTTTGTGCTTGGAACGTTTCAGACTGATCCGTCAACCAAGGGCCGAGAAAAAATGGTGTTTCCAAAATGGAAAGTCCCCATTCATTTCCATGGACTTTTTAAAGAGACACTACCACAATAACCGCTGAGTGGAATTACACCAAATTTGGCAAGAAGCTGGATCTTGATACAGAAAGTGTGCTTTTTGCCATTTGGTGTAAATCTGTGGAATCATTTTTAAGATAGTAAGGGAGAAAAATATTTGTACATCTGAACAGGTGGGTTTGAGGGACTCTCACAGCAGTCTCTTGAACCCAATTTTAAAAATACAGGATTCTGATTGGCCCAAAGGTCTTTTTCCCTTGGTCGAATATCCTCCCATGGAAGACATACTCCCTCTAGAGTGAGCGCTCTGATTGGCTACCTGCAACTTAAAGATAATGTTGCAGGCAGCCATTTAAAAACTTGGAGACTCCTGCATTAAATAAAAAAATAAAAAAATACTATAAGAGGGAAGAGCAAGGATAAGCTTGTGGGAGAGGAGTCCTAAAATAATGTTTTATTAAAAAAAATCTGCAACCCTGCGGGACTTCTGTAGGACTCCTGCGGGGCCACTGTTTAAAAAAAAAAACACCCTCAGATGTTTTATATTATATTTGACTCTTGGGTTGGGCAAGGTGCCACCCTAGGGGTTCTGGCCCAACCAAGCCACCCAGTTAGCATTATTTTTTTGTGGGCAAGGACGAGTAGGCCCCTCCTTCCCTAGCCAATAAGGGCCCTGGCACCCCATCCCTCAGGGTCAAATACAAAGTTAAGGGAAGGGTGGGTGCATCCCCCCTTCCAAGCCTCAGTGATGCCCCGGTGACCCCCTTCCCCAGGGTGATTATCAAATAAAGGGGAGGGGGAGATGCAGAGCTCTCCCTGAGACTCAGTGGGGAACTGGAGACCCCAGCCCTCATGGCTGATTCCAAATTAAAGGAGAGGGAGCATGCAGCCCTTTCCCGAAGCCTGTAAAGTCCCCAGAGACCCCATCCCCGCCGGGTGGGAGCAAATCAGGCTCCCACAGCACCAAGTTTGGGTCCATGTGAGGAACTGGCTGGGGCTGCTGGGGCCCTGGGCCTCCCCATGGCTCCCCATGTCTCCAAAGTATTATTTGGTGGGTGCTCTGTGTGGCTAGTGGGGTATCCACCCAGAAGCAAATGAAGCCCTCGGGGTGGACAAGGGGAGGGGTTGCATGCCCCTTCATTTATAAAGCAAACAAAGGGGCCCGGGTAATGAGGTCCATTGGGACCATGGTGGCTCACGGAGGCGGCCGTGTGCCCCCTTTCCTTAAAATATATATTTGGGCCCCAGAGCATAGATTCTCCTGGGTCTCTATTGGTTCAGGGGATGGGTCCCCCTGTCCACTTAACGGCCTGGGAGATGGAGTGCCCCAGGCCCCTTGTGGCTCAGGGAGTGGGGCCACACACCATCCTCTCCTTTAGAAATATCTTTTAGCCCCAGAGAATGGGGTCCCTGAAGCCACTATTGGCTTGGGTTTAGGAGCAGTGCATCTTCGTTCCTTTAATAGGTCACTTGGGCCCTTGTTGGCTCGGGTGGGGGGCACACACACCCTCTTCCTTAATTAAAACATATGACTGTGAGAAAGGGTCCCAGGGGCCCTTAGGGGGGTCGTACTCTGCTCCCCTTCAAAAACAGAGACTCTGGGGGTGCGGTCCCTGGGGCCCAAAATGGCTTGATGAGGGGCCCTTCTGCTCCCACTGGCACCCTGTAGCAGTGCGGGTGAGGAGCTGGGCAGGGCTATGCTAATACAGCCCCCTCCACCTACAGCCTCAAACACAACCACATATTGTGGGAGCCGTGGGTGACAGAACACACAATGGAAAGTCAGATTTAAATTCACAAATCTAAAAAATCCACTTTTAGAAAGTTAGCATTTTCTTATCATAACCATTTGATGCCTGCAGCCTGTTTCCTGGGTCACGTGACTAGGTATAGCTGGCAGTTGGTCTTGTATATTTATCCCAGACAATGAGACAAAGGAGCATGCATGATAGCAGGATCGCCCATCTCTGATTTGATGGGGAGGTGTCACCTACCACACTTGCACATCACAAAGGCTCTTCCTGGGCACACTCACAAATGTTTTGACACTATTGGGTAAGGGTTTTAAAACAAAAATGAAACAATAAAGTTTAAAATGGATTTGCAGTATTAATGGCTTTGGTGTTACTTGATTTAAGCGCTGCCTTAGATACGGTTTCCCATGTCGTACTCATAAAGGCCCTCCAATCCTCTGGCGTCACTGGCTCTGCTTTGAGCTGGCTTATTTCCTTTCTCACAAACCGCACCTTCCAGGTTTTTTCATCCACAGTCAACTCTAAGATCTATTCTTCGCCTTACGGGGTCCCACAGGGACCTATTCTTAGCCCCCTGTTGTTTAACATTTATGGCAGACCTCTGGCGGCTATTGTAGAGGAATCTGGGTTGTCGCTATTCTCTTACACTGACGACACCCAGATCATCTTCTCTCTCCCAGCTGGTAAGACCTCAGAGCCTTCTGCTCTTTGGACGGGGCTCAACAACGTGGCGTCTTGGATGCAAACCAACTTCCTAAAACTTAATGGTGAGAAAACTGAGGTTCTGGTCTTCGGCAAAGATAGAGGCCTCTGGGGCCCCCAACATTAGCCCACAGAAATGGGTGCGCTCTCGCAACCTTCCGCCCAGGTTCGCAACCTTGGCTTTATCATTGACAATTTATTATCTATGCGTCAACAAGTTACCAAGGTTGCTGCAACATGCTTCACCATTCTGAAATGGTTGAGGAAGATTGTGTGGATGCTACCTGGCCCTACCCAGAGAACCATAGTCCAGGCCCTGGTTACATCTAGGCTGGATTATGGTAACATCCTTTATCTGGGAGCGAACAAAGATGTAACACGCAAGTTGTAGCGAGTGCATAACTCTGCCGCCAGATTACTGTGTCGGGCCACCAAAACTGCCTCGATCTCCAGTCTGCTGAGGAACCTACACAGGCTCTCGGCCGAGAAACAGGTTATGTTTAAGGCCCTGACCTACATGTTTCGTATCATGCATAACAGAGCACCGCGCTACTTGCAACACTTAGCTTGTCCCTACGAACCCTCTCGTACTCTTCGGTCCCCTACACAGGCCAAATTCCAGGTCCCATAGGTCAGACTCTCCCGCACGGGTGGTCATTCTTTTTCTTATTTAGGTCCTGTATTGTGGAATGCTCCCCATCTATCTCTCCGGCACTCAATCCAATATTTCATTGTTTCGTAAGTCACTCAAAACCCGGCTTTTCAGCCAGTAGGTTTCTCTCTTTACTCTGCTGTTCCCTGATAGCGCCGGGAAACCCTTTTTGGGTAGCTGTTGCGCTGACATATAAATCCAAATAATAAATAAATAAATAAAATGTGTAAGCTTAAATGAAAGAAAATGCATTTAAAACATGGCAAAACGGACATAGCTACCATACTTATACTTACTGGGCCTTAAATGGGTAATGTAGCATTGCTGAAATCCTAATTTTCTGAGAAATGATTAAACACTCAAACTGTTTTTTTTCCTGAACAGAAAATGATCTTAGCCAGGGATGCAGATACAGTAAAAATGTTTAACTCTTGACCTTTACTTAAAAATGCTTTTCATAATGAAGTAAACGTTTTATTAAGTTTCATATATTTCTGCAGAGTGTTTCTACTGAAACAAAGATTACTATCACTAAGGATTAGAAAAGATCATACCAGGCCCATGCAGGTAAGAGCAGTGGGGCTGATTGGGGGGGATTCAACATATGACGATGAGGGAAACCTAAAGAAAAAATTAAAATAAAATCATGTTGAATCTCCCCTGAAACCCCGCCCCTCAGCCACACTTTTCTTACCTGCATGGGTCGCGCCTGGAAATGAGTCTTTTTAATGGGAAAGCGATTAAATCATTCATGTAGAATCGGCATTTAAACTTGATCTTGACCCTTGCTGACTAAGTTGTATTATGTTTTCAGTGAATTATGCAAAATGTTTACTTTCTTTATATAGATGTTTCAGCTTTGAAACAGCCAATTGTGTAGATATTAGATTTAAAAGGTTAGAAGTGTAAAAGTGTATGTGGGAAAGTGACTCTGAATGAGAAGTTGAACTATACTCAACATTTGTCGATACAAAACTGACATAGTGACTTGAAGAACTATTTTTCACTTGGTGATAAGATGAGGATTGTGCCTGTTCCCAGGAAAACTTTGAATGCTGACTGTATGGAAAAAGGCTAAAGCTGCAACAGCAGTTGCTGACATTCATAAAATGTTTTGTTTATATGAGTGTGGGTTCCTAGAGTAGCGATGAGCTCTCTAGCCTTTTCCCAGCCACTTGCTCTGACTTGCTATTACAATTTCTCATTACTCAGATTCTACGCCATGTTGCTCTGAGACTCTACTGAGTTTCTAGAACGACTCTTTATGGGACATTCCGCTTTGAGATTTTTATATTGAGCGGATTTATTGGGAAACCCCTTTGCTTACTCTCACTCTCAATTTAGAGCTCTTTATGGGTTCTGACAAATCCTTTCTCCCATATTCTCAGAATAAGGATTCTTTATTTTATGCCTAATGCATTTATTCATATTTGTCTATTGGTTGAAATGAGCAAGATTCTAATAATTCATTCGTGATTAATTGTTTGATGACTTAATAAAGATGATTTACTAAAAGATTTTGAATATTAAAACCCTTAAACGTACTGCAACTCTCTTTGTGGGCTCCAAAAATGTTTGATAATTGTGATGATAGTTTTCTGGATGTATAGACCTTTTTTTCCTCAAAACAACGGATCCATTTCGGCCTGCCAGGGCGGGAATTAGTTGCTGGTAAACCATAAACTATAATTTAAACACCAGAAACATTTAATTTAAACATGATTCTGGCTTCAATACTACTATTTCGGGACCCCAGAGAAGCTGGCGCCATGGCACGGAAGTCAGAAATTCCAAGCACCTCTTATGGGGTGGAAACCTCCTCAAACTTCTCCTACTTCAAAGCGTGCCCCATACATATTGGACCCTCATACATATTGGACCTAAATCTTCAGTAGATTTCCGGCCAACTGGAAGAATCAGAAGGACTACTGTGCTGCTTTGCAAGAAGAACTGCTACTCTGTTACTCTGATGCCATGCTGCCTGCTGCTCTGCCCCATGCAGTCCTGCCCCATGCAGTCCTGCTGCCTGAGTGAAAGGACTGAAACTGCATCTTGTACCCATGGCCACCAGAGTGACTACATGGACTAGTTGGCTGGCCTTCTGATCAGTGCCTCAGGGAAAAAAAGACTCAAACTACCTTGAACCCAGCACCTAGGCTATGTCTGCTGTGAGCCCTCCCCCCCAAGTGGTGCCACCGCAGTCTTGGACCCTTAGAAATTGGCCTGAAGGTGTGGTGCCAGCCCAGCTGTGGTGCTGTGCAGCAGAACTGGCATAGCATGACACATCTCCTTGCAGCTTCCATTGGAATTGCTGCAGCAGGACGCATCCCAGAAGCCGAACCTTGCATCCCGGGCCGCAGTCTCCTTGCAACCACTGCTGTGTGGTGCAACGCAGACCATTGCATTTCAAGACTCTCATTGATGGCATCCTCTATGACCACACTGGACTCGACATCGCAGTCCCACAGCTTCTTTGGACCTGCTGGTGCATGATGCACCCTAATTGCGGGATCTTAAAATGCTACGCAAACCAGGATTTAAGGTGCTTTGTTCAGAAGGCCCAATGGGTCCCTGTATTCGGCCCATGCTCCATTGTGGTTGGCCTGAACTTATGACTTTATTTATTTTATTTATTTATTTAATTAAATTTATGTGTCAGCACAACAGCTACCCAAAAAGGGTTTCCCGGTGCCATGAGGGAACAGCAGAGAGAAGAGAGAGACCTACTGGCTGAAAAGCCAAGTCTTGAGAGACCTGCGAAACAGAAGGAGTTTTGATTGCGTGCGGAGAGATGAAGGCAGAGCATTCCATAAAACGGGACCCATGTATGCAAAAGAGCGCCATCCCACGTGGGAAAGTCTGACCTTAGGGGCTTGGAATTTCTCTTGTGTGGAAGACCGAAGAGTGCAAGAGGGAACATAAAGACAGGCTAGGTGTTGCAGATAGCGGGGAGACTTGGCATGCTTGATGCGAAACATGTAGGAAAGGGCCTTAAACATGACCCGTTTCTCCACTGGAAGCCAGTGGAGGTTTCCCAGCAGCCTTGAGGCCGATGCGGTTCTGGAAGCTCGGCAAAGTAATCTGGCAGCAGAGTTTTGCACTCGCTGCAGCTCACACGTTATCTCTTTGTTGACTCCCAGATAGAGGATGTTCCCATAATCCAGCCTAGATGTAACAAGGGCATGGACTACGGTATGCTGGGTATGATCAGGTAGCATCCACACTATCTTCCTCAACCATTTCAAAATGGTGAAACAGGTGGCAGCAACCTTGGTAACTTGTTGACGCATGGATAGAGAATCGTCGATGATGAAGCCAAGGTTGCACACCTGGGTGGAGGGTTGTGGGAGCGCACCCATTTCTGAGGGCCACTGTTGAGGGCACCAGAGACCTCTATCTTTGCCTAGAAGCAGGACCTCCGTTTTCTCACCATTAAGTTTTAAAAAATTGGCATTCATCCAGGCCATAACTTTGCTGAGGCCTGTCCTGAGAGCAGATGACTCTGAGGTCTTACCCGCTGAGAGAGAGAAGAGAATCTGGGTATCGTCAGCGTATGAAAACAGCGACAACCCCGATTCCTCTACCATAACTGCCAGGGGTCTAACGTAAATGTTAAACAGCAGGGGACTGAGAATTGAACCCTGTGGGACCCCATAAGGTGAAGAATATGGCTTGGATTTAGCCTGAAAGGTGCGGTTACAAAGAAAAGACATAAGCCAATTGAGGGCCGCCCCGGTGACACCACAAGATTGGAGGGCCTTTATGAGTACGGTGTGGGAAACTGTATCAAAGGCTGTGCTTAGATCAAGCAATACCAGGGCCATGGTTTCGCCAGCATCCAGGTTCTTTCGGAGCACTTCTGTAACACCTAAGAGTGTGGACTCAGTAGAATAGCCGGTCCGAAAACCGGACTGGGAAGGATGCAAAAGCCCATTAGTTTCGATGAACTTAGATAAGTGGCCATTGATGTGTCTCTCTAGAATTTTGCAGGAAGCAGCGAGATTGGACGATAATTTGAGGGAAGCGCGGGGCAGAGTTATTTTTTTTAATAGTGGGATGACTATTGCATGTTTCCAATCTGGAGGGACAAGGGACTCCATTAGGGATGCATTAAGAAGTTCGAGGATGTAACGAAGTGAAGGTTGTTCGATCTGCTGTAGCACCGTAATGGGCAGTAGGTCGCAGGGGGATCCGGATTTAATTTTACTAAGATGTTGTATAAGTGTCACCATGTCCAAGGGTGGCCAGGTGTCAAGTGTATTCATATGCATCTGGTCCGGAGCAGGAGCAGTGCAACTTTCGGACAAAGGGCCAGGACGGTCAGCGGTGGCGGTGGGCGAAAAAGTTGGCAATGGGGGGGTAGTTGTAGCCAATGCAGAGTAAATTGTTTCCACTTTATTTAAGAAGAATTGGGCAATATTCTTGCATTGTGTTACATTCAGGCTGGGGGATGCCTGCATGGTTGCCGAACCGGAAAGTTCTTTAACCATCTTGAATAGAATTTTAGGGCAGTTTTTATCCTGAATGATGGTTGAGGAGACAAAGATTGCGCGTGCGGACCTGCAATGGGAATGATAAGCCCTTTTGATAATAAGATAGGCGGTGTTAGCTTCGGGCGCATAGGTCTTTCACCACCGTCGCTCCGAGTTTTTACATTTGGTTTTCTCCTTTTTTAACTCTTCGGAGAACCAGGGGGCAGGGGGGCGGTGACTATTGAACTTCCTGACTGAGATAGGAAGGCAGGTGTCCAGGGCCGACTAAATCCAGTCTTGAAAAGCCACATGGTCCAAGACAAAATTGTTTTTAAAAATTGGTGCGTTAGTGGAGAGAAAGAGATCAAAATTAACAATGTCAAGATTTTTCCAGTTCCTGGAAAGTTTGGCAACGCAGTTGCTTGCTCATCACATGGGAGAGACATGGGGCCTCAAAACTAAAACCCACCCAAAAGTGGTCAGTCCAGCACAGCGGGTTGGCTGCTGGGCAATGTAAGGAAGGTAGGTTTGAAAAAATAGGGTCGAGAAAGTGACCTGCTTTATGATTAGGCCCACTGTTATGGAGTAGAATGTTCATGGAACCAAATGGGAAATAAAAGTGTTGCTGGTGGTACAGACGAAGACCTCTAGGTGGAGATTGAGATCTCCTACAATTGTAAAATTGGCTGAACTAAACAGAAAAGGAGTGACGAGTTAGGGGAAGTTTATAGCCCATGAGCCTGCAGGCCCGGGGGGGTGGATACACCAGCATCCCGGAAAGAGTGAAGTGAGAGGTCAGGATCAGTTTAAACACTGCTGCTTCACAGCCGGGGATCAGTAACTCATCGAACTTACAACTGGAGCTGTTTTTAAAAATAATGGTGATCCCTCTGCCCATCCTATCTTCTCTGTCTTTCCTGACAATAGCTTATTTAGATGGCAAGGCTCTGGCTACGTCAGGAACAGAGCAGATGTTTAGCCATGTCTCGGTTAGGAAGATGGCATCTGGTTGTTGATCCAACAAGAGGTAAAAAATGTCTGCCTGATTTTTTGGGAGGGAGCACCAGTTAATGTTGTAGAAAGAAAAGTTATTGGAAGGGGCTAGCTTAGGTTTCATATCACATTGTATGTGCTGAGGGGCTGTAGTGGAGGGGCCTTTGGCATTACCTGGTCCATCTAAATCAGTTTTAACTGTAAAATTGCAGCCAGGGCAGGCAGCGATGGTTCCCTCCACATTAAAGCAAGTGCAGTTAAGCTTGGAATACATACGAAGATTCAGCAGCTGAGTGGGGATGAACTTTATTACGTCGCTGTTCAGAGGGGCAGGGGTTTGGGCCCCAGGTCCCGGCCTGGCGCAGACGGGCACAGACTGGTTTGCCTTTCGGCCCGCTGCGTGCGCCTGCTGCGCGCGTCCGCCGTGTGCTAATGCCATAGTCTGCTTTTGTAGGTCCGCCTTGGGAAGAGAACGCAACAACTAGATGGCAGCGGCGTGTGGCCGGAAGTGGGTTGGAATCACGCATGAAGATTTTCCCTGGGACCTCCTTCCACACAAACAGTCCGCTCTTGTCTATGGTGGACCGGGGGGTCACAGGTAACAAGATGCAACCACACGTGTGCAAAGTGCAAAGAACAGTTGATCAAATGCTGGCGGTAACATTCTTGAAGCTTAAAACTGAAGATGCAGCCTCACAGTATGATTAGAATAAAATTCAACATTCATTCACTCCGTTTAAAAAATAAATAAAATTCTAATAAAAATTCAGGGTAGCAGCAGTAGGAAGCTCGCTACGCTACGCTGTTTGGTCATAGTTTCGAGCGCGCGAGTCCCACAGCCTCCCTTTGTAGGGCCCACCTTGGGAAGGGAACACAACAACTAGAGCGTCCCTTACCTCAAGATGGCGGCGGCGTGTGGCCCAACCCGGAAGTGGGTTGGAATCAAGCGTGAAGAGTTGCCCTGTGACCTCCCTCCACACAAACAGTCCACTCTTGACTGCGGTGGACCGGGGGTCACAGGTAACGAGGCGCGACCACACTTTATCTCGGTCGATGCAACTAGAGAATCACAGTTGGAACTTTTTGCTTCTAAGCTTTTTTCCCTTAAATCTTTAAACTTGCATAGCTTCACTTCTACTGAATGGATTTTTGTTGATTTGGTCCCAAATAATGTATTACATTTTATTCTGTTTTTCTAAATTGGTGTGGCATTTTTCTTTTTTGTGTTTTCACTTGATTGCTGTTTGAAGTGCTGCATAAATACTTTATACATTGTCTCAGAGTAAAGCCTGACTGCTTTGTGCCAAGCTACCCGAGGGTTAAGCACAGGCTAATTTGGCATTTAATTTAGTCTCCCCCTGACAGAAATTGTGGTTTCTGCTTGAGTCGGGTTTTACCCCCTCAATTAGAAACGCAATTTCCAACAATACCTTTTTAAACAAACAAACGTGCTCTAAAGTAACTATAACTTGCACCCCTGACATACACTGCTAATTACCTTTTAAATTACATCTCTCATGACATGAAAGGCGCGCTGATCCACAAGCGCACTGACATACCTTGCACAACTCCTGAGGCTCAGCCGAGAGCACCCTGACATACTGTATTTTCTGTGTCTTTTAATCTTGAAAAACTGCATTTTAAAATCGTTTTGTCTCTCACCTGGTCGCACTACTCCTGAGTGCAGGCACCTAATTTTCAACAAAACCGAGCGCTGACAAGGGCGAAACCGCCGAGCTTGCCAACGCCATTCCCCACGTCCTGACGGGGATACGCCCACTCGGAGGCCACGCCCCCCACCTGTAGTACAAAAGGCGCGCTGATCCACAAGCGCACTGACATACCTTGCACAACTCCTGAGGCTCAGCCGGGAGCACCCTGACATACTGTATTTTCTGTGTCTTTTAATCTTGAAAAACTGCATTTTAAAATCGTTTTGTCTCTCACCTGGTCGCACTACTCCTGAGTGCAGGCACCTAATTTTCAACAAAACCGAGCGCTGACAAGGGCGAAACCGCCGAGCTTGCCAACGCCATTCCCCACGTCCTGACGGGGATACGCCCACTCGGAGGCCACGCCCCCCACCTGTAGTACAAAAGGCGCGCTGATCCACAAGCGCACTGACATACCTTGCACAACTCCTGAGGCTCAGCCGGGAGCACCCTGACATACTGTATTTTCTGTGTCTTTTAATCTTGAAAAACTGCATTTTAAAATCGTTTTGTCTCTCACCTGGTCGCACTACTCCTGAGTGCAGGCACCTAATTTTCAACAAAACCGAGCGCTGACAAGGGCGAAACCGCCGAGCTTGCCAACGCCATTCCCCACGTCCTGACGGGGATACGCCCACTCGGAGGCCACGCCCCCCACCTGTAGTACAAAAGGCGCGCTGATCCACAAGCGCACTGACATACCTTGCACAACTCCTGAGGCTCAGCCGGGAGCACCCTGACATACTGTATTTTCTGTGTCTTTTAATCTTGAAAAACTGCATTTTAAAATCGTTTTGTCTCTCACCTGGTCGCACTACTTCTGGGTGCAGGCACCTAATTTTCAACAAAACCGAGCGCTGACAAGGGCGAAACCGCCGAGCTTGCCAATGCCATTCCCCACGTCCTGACGGGGATACGCCCACTCGGAGGCCACGCCCCCCACCTGTAGTACAAAAGGCGCGCTGATCCACAAGCGCACTGACATACCTTGCACAACTCCTGAGGCTCAGCCGGGAGCACCCTGACATACTGTATTTTCTGTGTCTTTTAATCTTGAAAAACTGCATTTTAAAATCGTTTTGTCTCTCACCTGGTCGCACTACTCCTGAGTGCAGGCACCTAATTTTCAACAAAACCGAGCGCTGACAAGGGCGAAACCGCCGAGCTTGCCAACGCCATTCCCCACGTCCTGACGGGGATACGCCCACTCGGAGGCCACGCCCCCACCTGTAGTACAAAAGGCGCGCTGATCCACAAGCGCACTGACATACCTTGCACAACTCCTGAGGCTCAGCCGGGAGCACCCTGACATACTGTATTTTCTGTGTCTTTTAATCTTGAAAGACTGCATTTTAAAATCGTTTTGTCTCTCACCTGGTCGCACTACTCCTGGGTGCAGGCACCTAATTTTCAACAAAACCGAGCGCTGACAAGGGCGAAACCGCCGAGCTTGCCAACGCCATTCCCCACGTCCTGACGGGGATACGCCCACTCGGAGGCCACGCCCCCCACCTGTAGTACAAAAGGCGCGCTGATCCACAAGCGCACTGACATACCTTGCACAACTCCTAAGGCTCAGCCGGGAGCACCCTGACATACTGTATTTTCTGTGTCTTTTAATCTTGAAAAACTGCATTTTAAAATCGTTTTGTCTCTCACCTGGTCGCACTACTCCTGAGTGCAGGCACCTAATTTTCAACAAAACCGAGCGCTGACAAGGGCGAAACCGACGAGCTTGCCAATGCCATTCCCCACGTCCTGACCGGGATACGCCCACTCGGAGGCCATGCCCCCCTCTCACTGCCCTCCCACTACAAAAAGGTGCATGAACCGGAAGTGCAGCGGACGAGCGCAGCGGGCGCGACGAATGCGCGCCAAAGGCGCGCATAAGGCAAGCTCGTCTGCGCTCGCCTGCGATCGGAACGCGACCGGGACCGGTCCCCCTGTTCCACCCTCCAGCCGTTGTATCATGTCTTATACTCAGAGAGAGCTGTTGTCCCTAAGATCCTCCCTCTGCGCGACCCATTCATGCTCTCTGCTCGATGCCCAGAGCCGGAACTATGTTTGTCCTCGCTGTCACTTCAATTTCTCACTTTTAGGCCCCGTAACTCGTCCCACTTATGCCCTAACCCCGGCCACTACTTTAGGCACCCACCCCCCCCTAACCCTCCGATCTGCGCTTGTCAACTGCAGATCACTGACCAAACATGCCCTCGATATCTGGCAGTCCCTCCGAGATAACAACTGGGATCTATTTTTCCTTACGGAAACCTGGCTAAATGACACCACGAACTCAGCCATTTCCCTTGCTCTTCCGGAGGGGTACAGTATCAGTTGTGCTAACCGACCTAACGGTAAATCGGGAGGCGGTGTTGCCCTAATTCATAAATCTATTTGGACGGTTACCTTTCCCCCATTCGACCAAATAGACTGCATAGAAGGCTTACCTTTTAGCATTCAAACTTCCCCGTCCTCCTCCTGTTTGGGAATACTCATCTATCGCCCCCCTCATTCGAACTTATCGCATTTACCGGCTTTGTCGGACTATATCACTCAGCTTAGCACCCGCTATGCGAATTTCACTGCCCTAGGAGATTTTAATCTTCATGTTAATAATGATTCCTGTCCGCATAGCAGTCACTTCATTTCCACGCTAGCAGCATGCAACCTTGTCCAATTAATAACTCTACCCACATATAAAGCGGGTCACACATTGGACCTCATCTGCTCTAATCTCCCTTCCATTCGGGCGGCTCCTCCTATCCCAGTAATCTGGTCGGACCATTTTTTTATCTCTTTTGAGATAGATATCCCCCGTCCCACCAGACCTTCTATCACTCCCAAAACCTCAGGTCGAAACTGGAGTCGCATCACCCTTGAGGCGCTCCAGAAACACCTCATTAACTCCCAACCCTGTCCATCACCTGATCCTGATCTAGCCATCAACCATCTGGATGCCTGGATCGGCCAGGCCTTGGATGCACTTGCCCCCATTAAACCGATTAAAACTCACAGGGCGGCACCATCTGCCCCCTGGTACTCCGACGAACTTCGGCAGAAAAAGGCCTTCTGTAAAACCCTCGAACGCCACTGGAGACAGAATTACTCTCCAGAAAGCAAAGCCATCTATAAAATTGCCCTCAAACAATATCGGAGGATGATAGAGGAGCATAAACGAGTTTTTCTTGCCTCCAGAATCAAACTCGCCAGCAATGGCGCTAGGGAGATTTTTAACATTGTTAGATCTTTTACAGATCCTACCGCACTGATTCGATCTCAACCCGCTTCTCAAGCACTATGTAATAAACTTTCTCAATTTTTTGAGAACAAAATTGAGACCATCTACTCTTCCTTCCCTTCCCCTATTCGTGAAGGAGTGGTTGAGCGACCCAACCCTTCTACACCGCCGCCACCCCTCATGTCTGATTTCGCAATGATATCGGAAGCCGAATCATTGGCAGAGCTACTTAAATGTAAATCAGGCTCACCGAACGATCCCTGGCCAGCTAAGGAATATAAAAAACTGGCACCC
The DNA here is from genome assembly GCF_964261635.1 of Lissotriton helveticus. Lineage (NCBI taxonomy): Eukaryota > Metazoa > Chordata > Amphibia > Caudata > Salamandridae > Lissotriton > Lissotriton helveticus. The sequence continues at coordinate 1,069,122,523 of NC_136067.1, read as the reverse complement.
TTACTCAATCCCTACTTAAATCATATCTGGAACGACTCCCTCCAAACAGGAAATTTCCCCACCAAATGGAAACATGCCTCCTTAGTTCCCATTTTGAAGAAGCCCAATCTGGACCCTGACCTTCCCAGCAACTACAGGCCCATTTCCCTTCTGCCTGCCCCTGCTAAGGTCTTGGAAAAACTGGTCCATTCGCAATTGGCGAACTTTATCGAGTCTAATGGACTTCTACATGACTCCCAGCATGGCTTTAGGTCGGGCCACAGCACGGAGTCGGCCCTTATCGAAATGGCCGACTCCGTGAGGTGGACGCTTGACCGAGGGTCGCGGGCGGTGTTAGTGCTGCTGGATCTTTCAGCAGCATTCGACACCGTCTCTCATAAGATCCTGCTGGGAAGGCTGGAGGAGATGGGGCTAGGTGGCTCTGTACTGAAATGGCTGGCATCCTATCTGTCTGAACGCACACAGCAGGTCTTCACCCCTCCCTTTACTTCCCCAGCCCGACCACTTAAATGGGGAGTCCCACAGGGCTCCTCCTTAAGCCCGCTTTTGTTCAATGTCTACTTCACCCCCCTAGCCAAGCTGATTGCTCAAACTGGGATCAAATCCACATCCTACGCTGATGACATTCAGCTACTCTTTACTTTCGACACTCCCTCTGCCTCTGCCTTCGACCCGCTGAAATCCTGTCTCAGGGCCATTTCTGACTGGATGGATGCAAACTCCCTCCGTCTCAATGCAGGTAAAACGGAGATTCTGTTTTTTAATTCACCCTCTCCCCTGGACCCTAGCCTCTGGTGGCCAGTGGACCTGTGCCCGGCCCCCACGCCTAAAGATTCGGTAAAAAATCTGGGAGTACGCTGGGACAACCAGCTTAGCTTTAGCAACCAGGTACAAACAGTTGCAGCCTCCTGCTTCACCAAAATCAGAACAATCAAACGGCTAATCAATTACTTGCCGGAGGACTGCCGTAAGACTGTGATCCAGGCATTAATCATTTCCCACCTTGATTATGCCAATGCCCTCTACCTTGGTATCACAGCCGGCCTATGCCGTAAGCTGCAGACAGTCCAAAACGCCGCCGCCCGGCTGGTGGAGAGAATCGCTGCAAGACATCACATCTCTCCTCTTCTCCGTAAACTGCACTGGCTACCAATTGCGAGAAGATGCATCTTTAAAGCAATGACGCTTGCCTTCTGGGCATCCAAAGGCACTGGATCGGCCCACCTGAAAAACACCCTACGTCCCTACGCTAAATTTAGGACACTTCGTTCCAACTCCCTACTTCTCCTAGAAACGCCTCGTTTTAAACGATCCCGGGCAGGCGGAAAAACCTTCGAGGTCTGTGCCACTCAACACTGGAACAAGCTCCCACTTCCTCTACGTAATTGCCAAGCAGAACCCACATTTCGCAAATCCCTGAAAACCCTCCTCTTTTCTTCTTAAACTGGGTACCCCGACCTTGTCCCTCATGTTGTCAGAGTTATCAGCGCCGGGACGCCCCGTTGGGGCTGCTGCGCGCTTTATAAAAGACACAAATAAATAAATAAAAAATTGTTCTATGACACAATTTATACCATCACTGTAACATCTGAAATCACATCATTGATGACAACACTGTGCATGACAAGTTATAATTACTACAGAGCATAAGTTATAGTCATTGGAGATGACTATAACTTGTGAATTTCAGTGGTTTAGTTAGTTTAAAATGGTATGACATTTTCTCCTAACTATAATGTCCCTTTAACCATTGCTTTTTTCTTTGAATATATAGTTGGGATCACTTTTTCCCATAGACAAAGTGTTTTTTTATTTTGCTAATAACTTTGGCGCAGTTTGATGAATCTTCACACATTTTTCAAAATTTGGATGCAATTTAGTTCAGCTTCTGGCTGGAAAGTGTCGGGTTGATTTATCAGGCAGGGGCCAAGAAAAAGGGTGGTCCCAAAATGCTTTTTGCTCATGCAATGTCTATGGGAATTTTGCAAGTTTTAGTCATGGCTACAGCCCGAAACGCTGAACAAAATTACACAAATTTGTCAGAAAGCTAGATTTTGGTCCACAGATTGTGTTTTTTGTTATTGGTTTAAATCTGTTCAGTAGTTTTGGAGTTTTTCAAGGAAAAAGAAATGTGTATATCTAGGAATGTGAATCCTTCATGGATCCACTCGCGAGGGATCCACAGAACCGGGCAAAAGCAAGGCCCTGATTGGAGTGCCACACCATGACAAGAAAGTTACAGCCGAGTCCTTTGACTTCATCCTGGTCTCATAGAACACATGGAGGGGTACCTGAAGAACCACTCATGGGCAAGAAGGTGACCAAAATGTTTTTTGGGGCCAATTACCTGACTCACACACCAAACACCTGCTTAGCATGGCCAAAGGCCATCTGCAGCTTGGGGTGGGTGCAAGCAGAGGGGTTGGTTGTGGCCAACCCCCACTGTGAATATACATATACATATATATAAATATTACCTACTGGCGGTCGCCAGTAGGTAGTTATAGTTCGGACCTAATTTCCATAGGAAATCCGCAACATTCTATTTGGAATAACTTTGGCGCCCGTCGACGAATACATGCGAAATCCTCCAAGAAAATGGCCTGCTCCGCTCTGCTCCTTCCCTGAAGGTTTAGGGGTGATTCATGAAGCGGGGGCTGACAAAAAAGGGGGTCCTAAAACGTGTTTTCTCCATGCAATTTTCCATAGGGACCTTTAGCCAGGGCTACAGCAAATTTGGCAAAAAGGTAGAGTTCGGTTCGCAGATTACCCTTTTTGTTAAATGGTGTAAATCCGTTCAGTAGTTCCTGAGAAAATCAAAAGTATAATCATAGATATATCTATAGATGAAGTACCGTACTCTGTACTGTACTCTGTACTGTACTCTGTACCTTCCCGAGCACAAGCTGCGTGCTGATTGGTTGTCAAATGTCTGTCAACACTCCAAACCAGGAAGTGTTGGCAGACATCTTGTGCCTCGGCAGAAGAAAGCAGTGAAACAAACGTGCAAAACACGCAAAGGGTGTAGGGTAGAAACACCCTGACCCCCTAGGCCTGCTCAGGGGGTCCCACAAGGACCCCCAAGGCCCCCCCAATTTTTTTTAAATCATGGGGTACGCTTAGGTACGCGTACCCATTAAAAAAAAAAACCCCTGGTCTGATTTTTTTTGTAATTAGCCCCCCGGAGGCCCCAGGGGCATTAAGGAAAAGTGTGGGGGCCCAAATCCCCCCCACACTGCCCCGGGGACCGCCACCACCCGGGGCAAAATATTTATAATAGCGGGGGCACACGGCCCCCGCCGCAGCCCTGGGGACTGCCACCCCCGGGGCTTGTATATGTATGATGCGGGCCGCTAAGACCCCCGAACCCCGGGGACCGCCACCCACCGGGGCTTCATTATGAAGTATGCAGGGGGCTCACGGCCCCCGTAGCCCCAGGGACCGCCACCCCCGGGGCTTCTTTAAAAAAAAAAAACCTGTGTGGGGGGGGCTCAAGCCCCCCCCACACACCCCAGGGACCGCCACTTCCCTGGGGCTCTAAAATGTAAAATAGGGGGCGTCCTTGACAGACCCCCCCAGCCCCGGGGACCACCACCCCCAGGGCTTTTAACAGGTGAGAGGGGGGCCGCGTGGCCCCCCTCCTGGAGCCCTCAATGGCCCTGGGGACCCCCACCACTCAGGGACGGCTCCTGCAGTGTCCCGGGGTGCCTACCCCCGGGACACTGCTGTTTGCTATGGTAGGGCAGGAGCCTCGCGGCTCCCGCCCTACCATAGCAAACTGCTTTGATTTTTGAAAGAGAGAGCAGGAAACCTGCTCTCTCTTTCAAAAATCAAAGCTTATTGCTTTTCTGCATGGAGAGCAGCATGTTAGCTGCTCCACAAGCAGAAAAGCAATGCCGGCTCCCGCAGGATGCGGGGAGCCGGCAGGGACCGTGGGGGGCTTGGGGACCCCCCACAATCCCCAACGGAGAGGGTAGGCCCCGGGGGATGGGGTCCCCGGGGCCATAAGTTGCCACCCTCCTCCAAAAAAGGGGGCATAGGAGGGGGGCAGCCCCCTCCACAAAAAAATAGAAAATGTGGCCATGCCCCAGGGGATGGGGATGGAATTGGTCACGGGAGGGGGGCCACGCGGCCCACTTCCCGTAAAAAAAAAAAAGAGAATTGGGGCCAAGCCATGGGGGATGGGGTCCCCAGGGCCAAAAAAAAAAAAAAGAAAAAGAATTCTTAAGAGCAGTTTAAAAAAAAATAACGTTATCGGGAGGAGGCCAAGCCCCCTCCCTGCACTCTCTGCAAACGCGCCCCCTGGCATGTTTGCATAGGTAGAACTAATTCCACTTGCATACTGGGGGTCCCTTGGGCCAACTAGCCCACCAGGAGGCTCCAGTATGGGCCAGGGGGCTCCCTTGCAGAGAGGTGTAATGAGGCCACGCCCCTTTTAACACCTCTCTGCAAGACAGACCCCTGGCGCATACTGGAGGGTTCTGGTGGGCTAGTTGGCCCCAGGGAGCCCCAGTATGCAAGGGGAATTAGTTACCCCTCTGAAAAAGCACCAGGGGGCTGCGTTGCAGAGAGGTGTAAAAAGGGGCGTGGCCTTATTACACCTCTCTGCAACGCAGCCCCCTGGTGCATACTGGAGGTTCCTGGAGGGCTAGTTGGTCCCCAGGGACCTCCAGTATACAAGGGGAATTAGTTCCCCCTCTGCAAACGCGCCAGGGGGCTGCCTTGCAGAGAGGTGTAAAAAGGGGCGTGGCCTCATTACACCTCTCTGCAAGGCCTCCCCCTGGCGCATACTGGAGGTTCCTGGTGGGCTAGTTGGCCCCCAGGGACCCCCAGTATGCAAGGGGACTTAATCCCCCAACTTAGAACATGGTACAGGGCGCGTTTGCACAGTGGTGAAGGTAGGAGGCGGGGCTTGAGGTAATGTGAGTCAAAACATGCCCTGTGGCGCATTTTAAGTTGGGGAATTAATTCCTCTTCAATCCAGAGGTCCCCTAGTGGGCAACTAGTCCAACAGGTATCTCCAGTAAGCGCCACGGAGCTGTGTTGCAGAGTGTTGTAAAAAGGGGGCATGCCCTCTGAACACCTCTCTTCAACACAGCTCCCTGGCGCATACTGGAGGTACCTAGTGGGCTAGTTGGCTCACAGGGGACCTCAGGATTGAAGAGGAATTAATTCCCCAACCTAAAACGCGCCATCACGGCGTGTTTGCACACATGTTACCTCAGGCCCGCCCCCTTCCTTCACTATTGAGCAAAATATTCCTGTAAAATCAGCCAAACTACGAATTCCGATTTACTCACCAGTTATCACAAGAGACGTCAGTCCTGCATCTTTGAGCGCACTACTGATTCTGAAAAGTAATTCAAACCATACTTACAGTAACTTAAATTTCCTTCTATAGGCTAACATTGACTGCTTTCACTTGGAAATGTTTCTAAGTGTGGAGTTTTGGAACTTTCAAAAATTCCTCTAAAATCAGCCGAACTACGAATTCCGATTTACTCACCTGTTATCAGGAAAGACCTCAGTGCTGCGTCTTTCAGCCCACCACTGATCCTGAAAAGTAATTCTAATCGTAGTTACAGTAACTTGAATTTCCTTCCATAGGCTAACATTGACATGTTTTACTTGGAAATTCTTCTAAGTGTGGAGTTTTGGAACTTTAAAAAATTCCTCTAAAATCAGCCGAACTATGAATTCCGATTTACTCACCTGTTATCAAGAGAGACCTCAGTGCTGCATCTTTCAGCTCACTACTTTTCCTGAAAAGTTAATTTAACTGTACTTACCAGTAACTTGAATTTCCTTCCATAGGATATCATTGCCTGCTATATAAAATATGTATAAATTAAAAAAATATAAAATAAAATAAATAAATATTACAATTTCAATATTTTTTAAAACATTTTTTTTCAATTCATATTAAAAATATGTAATGTAATTTAAAAAATAAAATATCTAAAAATAAATACTTTAAAACAATGTAGTAAATTAGTATAAAAAATATAACAATTAATACATTTAAAAATTATCATTTACAAAACCTTTGAAATTCACTGAAAAAAACATAGGTTTCAGCCACGTTATAGTTAGGAATTAGCATTTAAAAACCTTAGAAATTCACTGAAAGAACCATAGGTTTCACACATGTTATAGTTAGCTGGACATTTCACTCATACAAAACCATTGAAATTCCCCCGTTATAGTTAGTTCAGCTAACTATAACCGCGCGCCCGCAATGCACTGCTGATGGCGTCTCAAGCTTCCTGTTTGTCCTTTATAGAAGCCAGTTTGGGGAGAACTTCTTTGTGCCGCAACGTATCTGATGTTTTTTTCTTCAGGTTCATTGTCTCTTGGCTTATTGTTCCTTGGTTTCCTTTCATATTGAGTTTTCAGCTCTCTAGGAATTCTCCATCCTCTAATCTAGTCAGAAGAAGTTGTCCAGGCATGTTACCATTCTTTAATTGCCCTTGGAGGTTCTTTATATTTCAACCTTCTATGAGTTGAATCAGGTGCAGTAAATGGATGGTGACTGAACGTGGACACAACCACAACTTTGGCTCCATTTGTCTCAGTCAAAAAGTAAAATGTTTGCAAATCCACGATTATGCAAGTGAGCTCTTAATTATATCACAACTGTAGGCCTATTCCTAATATCAGCATGTCCTGCTTTCCCACATTTATGTCCAGACATTGCTCCAGAAATAGGCATGTTCTCATAAGTTAGTTTTCCTCAGGACTTTGAAACTGGACAGATTCTGGCAATTTTTTTTATTCTCATGACAAAGTGGCACAGAAGTTCCAAACCAACATTCAGAAACCCTCACAATCTAAATGAGAGAAATATGGGAAGTTTGTGATGAATTCAACTTTGCAGCTGTGTATACTCCACAATCATGTCTCATCTTTCTGAGTAACAGCAGTGTTCATCAGCACGCATGTTACTGATTCAGACAATTCTGGTGGAAAGGCTTCTAGCCAATAAACATAACTATACAAAGTAAATTTAAATGGGAACACTTCCTCAACTAATTTAGCTTTGCTTTAACATGAGACTACTGCACAGCACCAGGTTGATCATAAGCACATAGGTAATACCGTGAGAAGAGCAGTATGCAAACATTTCAATCTTCATGTGATGTGGTCAAGTTAAAATGTGGAATTTGGAAATCTGTACATCTCCGGTATTAGCTTGGAAGTGGAGTGTCTCAGCCATTATATGTCAAGAGGTACAACAAAAATAAAGAAAGGGAGCTCCAGATTTATACGTTGAGAATAAAACAAAGTACAAACCACCCTAAGGATGATGCCATTCCAATCGTTTACCCAGGAAGGGCACCCGAGGCTCCATTGCAAACTAGAGCAATTTGGTCAAGGCTAAGTAGTGCTGTATACCTGCTAAACTATTTAATGCCTTAAGTGCGGTCAGATTTACCGCGGTGCGCTGAAGATTATGAAAACCCGCGGTTCATGACGAGCTCAGCTCGTCATGAGTGTACGAGAGGTGTACCTCATGACGAGCTGAGCTCGTCATGAGCGTGGAAGGGGTTAAAGATGAATATTTAAAATGACACTGTTGTTTTGCTGTAAAATTGTTGTTCAACGTGGTATGGTGGGACAAAATGATTCTTGAGATTGAGAGTGTTCCAGGTGTACTATTGATGTATTGAGTTAAGAGTGCTATTTATGTTGAGTGATTGAATGTTATGCTGCATGCAAGGCTTTTGGTTTTGTGATGCTGATTTATGGTTCTATTGGTGGTTTGATTACTGTGATTTTGATGGACTTTTCTTAGTTCTGATTTACGTCGAATATGTTTTGGTTTTAATATTAATTGATTTGGTAATCAGATTAATCAAAATCCAAGATCTAAGCATATAGTTGTTGGCTTGTTTGCAAAAAGGTAGTTTGTTTTGTAAGATGTCACATTCACACAGATAGGTATTTCTGCCTAATGAGATTTATTTATAGTGGTTGATGTGCCTAATTTTGGTTTGTGTCATTTATTCTTCAGTGCACAGGAGTAAATACAATAGCTCGAGGTAGTTTTCTGCCTACCAGGAGTCTGCTTCAGAGTGAATTGTGTTTGGCAAGTGCTCCAGAGGTACTGCTTTTGTTTCTATGACTTGTGAGATTTTCTTTTATTTAACCGACCGATTTCTCCTATTTAGGTTGAGCAGACAAGGTTTATTTTGTTTATTTTTATGCTTTCAGTGAGGAAAATGCTCTGCATTGTTTTTCCATTCACTAGATAAGCTGCGCTGCCATTGACTGACTGACATGAGGAGTTACTCTTGGATTGATGAAGCTTCACCACAGAGTCACACTGTCATTGGCTGGTTGCTGTCAAAGGTTGTGCTGTGTTTGGTGGACCTTAGGCATACCCACACTGGGATTCGTGGTTGTTCACTTGTTTATGTTGTGCATTTTTAAAATATGTTTGGGAGTGAGAATAATTGGTGCTGTATTTGAAAAGCTTAAAGCTCCTAACATATCTGCTATAGAGGGACAGATATTAGTTGTTGACGGATGTTGGACTCTATACCCATACCTGGATTCATGATTGCCATGAATATACTTCCGGAGACAAGAACTGGCAGTTTCCTTTAAAGGGTACATTTAACATTAGAAAGCTAGATTTCCTGAAACAGACAATGAATAAGAAAAAGTAATTACCTGAACCTACATAGTTTGAGGCATTAAATGAATGGGATCCAATGTTTATAGAAAAAGAGAGAAATGAATGAAGAAACAAGTTAAGGGTTTGTTTAGACAGTGGCTAGAAAACAAGTGGGATAATCAGGAGAGATTCTGAAGAGAGGATATGAAAGAGAGAGCGAGAGTTCCCCCTGCATTAGCTAATGAAACAGACAAAAAAAGCTGATGAGAAAAGCCAAGAGAAGTGGAGTCGCTAACAGTATATGGATGGGGAGAATAGCTTTGTAAATGATCTTTTGGATTCAAGAGCTCCTACCTACACTGATGTTATACAGAGAGGGGCACAGATCTCCGCAGTTGTACCTGACGTGATTCAACAGGACACAAATGTACAAGCGCAGGGATTGACAGTGCTTGCAGTGATAGTGGTGAGTACAACAGCGAGTGCAAGTTCCCCACCTGAGAATGCAATGATAGCATTGCCAAGTACTAATAGAGACACTACGGCTGTCTCAACACCTGTTTCTACTGATATTTCGTCTACTGAGGCAGCTGAGTCTCCTAGAGAGAGGGAGATTAGTATTAGATTTTTAAAGATTTAGTATGGAGAAATCTTACAGAGAACAGTTGATTCAAAAGGACTAATGTCTAAGGTAGTTAAAATGAGATATCTGATCAGAGAAGTGAAACGATGTGAGAATGGATCACATGATACACTTGAAGAATAGGCTGATACAATGAAGTAATAAAATGGATTTGACTAAAGTGAGATAAAATAATTAGGCTTAACGACTTTACAAGCTCACATTAAAGATTTACCCCCAGATGCATCAACAACCCAATTTGCGATTCCTTAATAGCGAAAAATACCGATTCGCTATTAAGGAATTGCAAAATGGAATGTATCAAGAAATCACTTAAAAAATAGTGATTTCTTAGAATTCCTTAATTGCGAGTCTCAAATTGCGAGTCGCAATAAAGGAATACCTCCCCATTCATTCCTATGGGCCTAGGGGCCCATAGGAATGAAGGGGAAGACAATCTCAATTTGCGAATCGCAATTAGCGATTCTCAAATTGAGATTGCGATTTCAAGGGTGCAGGGGTGTCCAAAGGACACCCTGTTGCACTGCTGAAATTGATATGTGCACATATGTTGCGCACACACATGCCCTTAGGGCATGTGTGTGCGCAACATGAAACTTTGAAAAATGCACTTTAGTGCTTTTTTCAAAGTTTTTGCAAATTACCATGAAGTTGTACTTCATGGTAATTTGCGTGCCCTATTAGCGATTTCGCTATTTTAAAAACTTTCATGCATTGCATTTAAGGAATCTCAATTTGAGATTCCTTAAATGCAATTAATCGCAATTTAGCGATTTCTAAAATTGCGATTTTTGCATTTGGGATGATGCATCCCAAATGCAAAAATACCGCTCGCAAAGGGGCAGATTCTGAGAATTTGTCCCTTTGCGAGCGGATTTTTGTTTGATTAATCTGGGCCTTAGTTGAGAAAACAAAAGTTTGGAGTGACTTGAAGAAATACAAAGAAGTGGGAAAATAAGTTACTGCTAAAAAGAAAGGTACAGAGATGGAAAGGAAGTCGAAGATGACCATTAGTTATTCAAAACTAGAGACAGTCTCAAAATGTCCTTTGGGAAAAGTGCACGTAGTGAATTATGTACATGCACCTTAGACTAGGAGTGATCTTTATGCCTTCATGACACATTTTCCAAAATTAAGAGAGGAACCTGACAAGTGGTACAAGGAGGTTCATAGAGTATTGACAATTTAAAAAATGCTGTGGAATAATTTAGACACGGAATTTGAGTTTGGTGTCCCTAGTGATTTGTGGACAGAGTGTAAGGCTACCATTGCTTGGCTGGCTGAGGAACAAGCTGGAGTTGTACCTAACAGTGCTCCAGCTGAGGTGGTAGCTGACAAATATAGAGCAGTGATATATTATTTGAAAAAGAAAGTGGTCGAGAAAAGGGTGAATTAGGTGAGAATTATCAGGGCTACACAAGCCCAATGAGTCAGTGCATGCTTATTATGAGAGGTATATGCAGATTGATAGCAAGTACAGCAGAGTTTTAGAGCCTGAGAAAGAAGCTGTTAGGGGATTTTTGTTGGCTTTCATTTTTGGTTGAGCTTAGTTCACATATTCATCGGAGTATGATGTGCTACTAAACTAATATTGATGAGATTTTAAAGTATGTTGTGACAGTGTTGATGCAAACCAGAAAAAGATTAAAGGGAAGTTAATCATTGCACAGGTGAATCAGATTCAGAGAACCAATAGAAATCAGATGATGGGTACTGATTCTTTTTGTACCACCTGAAAATGCTGGAATGAATGGAACTCCACTCATACAAGGTGTTAGGCTGGGGAAAGAGATGGTGCAGATGCAGGATCATGATAGAACAACTGTGAATAATTATGGAATTAATTAATATATTAATTTGCTGAAAAGAGCACTGCTTGTCATTTTTGTGGTAAAATCTGGCACAAGACGTATGAGTGTAGGCAAAATCCAGATTGAATGCAGTATGCTTTTATACCCCAGATGCAGCGAAATGCAAATCATATGTGCAGCTCAAATTTCTGATGCAGTAACGCATTGCAGGAGAAATTCCCAAGGCACAGTTCTGTGTTGCTGAAGAAATCCCCCCAGCGCCCAGTGGCCCGCAGAATTGCTGCATGCCTAATCAAGTGCACGACCTCCGAAGTCCAAGATCACCGCACTGACTCTGACACAGGCCCTCCTGTGAAGCTACAAGAAAAAACACCTCATGGGACAGCGCCTGAAGAAATTGATGCAGCATCCGGTTTTCACCACCGCATTGACCTTCAAAGCGCCCCAGTTATCCACACATCATGCCTTTGTGCCAAGCATTGCAGCGCCCGCAGACTGTTAGGAATCGATGCCTCACTTGCCCTTACAGTCAGGATTCAATGCATTACTTCTCCTGCTCGCAGCAGAACTGATTCATTGCCTCCCCAAGGACTCAGGAATGACAGATTGTATTTTCTGACTCTTCCCTCATCTGTAGCTGTTTTGCTTTGTGGATTTTAATTCATTTGAGGTACTTTCTGTAAAAATTATGCATGCATAGTTTACTAAGGACAGAATTGCTTGAAGCCTTTTAAAAGTCATATTTTGAGTTGTGTATGTTGGAGTTTTGTTGGTGTGCTCTTGTTTGGTTTAGATAAAGATACTTTATTTTTCTAACCTGTTATGGTGTCCATTTGTAGTGTTTTCACTGTGTTACTGTGTGTGTTATGTTCAAATACTTTGCACATTGCCTCTCAGATAAGCCTGTTTGCTCATGCCAAGCTACCAAGGGGGTGAGCAGAGGTTATCTAAGTGTGTAGCTACCTTATCCTGACTAGAAGGAAGGGTCCTTACTTGAAATGGGTGCAAGCCACTGCCAAGTAGAGACTCCCATTTATTACAAAGATGATGAGCCAGAACATGACTCTGGCAATGTCACCGCATTATGGACCACACCAAGATAAATAATCAGAGATGTTCCTCATGAAATGGCTGATCTGATCTTGTTTGCAGACTGATCATTGTCTGAGAGACCATTGTGGAATATTGAAATGTGCTTATGCAGTCTATTCTATTTATGACATTATTGAAGCATCATACCTTCCTAGCATAGCTTCAACATAAGTGGCAGAGTTGACTGCATTGACAAGGACTTGCTGCTTTGCAAATTATTTAAATTTGCTAATTTACACCGATAGCCAGCATGGATTTGCAGTGGTACTTGCTTTTTGGCAGTTGTGGTAAAAAATGGGTTATATGACATCTTCTGGAAATCCCATCAAGAATGGTTCGTATATTCTTGATTTGACAAAGCAATACAACAACCAAAAGAGATTGCAGTGGTTAATTATGTGACCGTTAAGGCTGGTGATGATATGGTCACATTAGGAAATAGATATGCTGGTCAAGTGGCGAGATAAACTCAAATGAGCAAATAACAGTGTAACAAACAGAACAATGTGAAAGTTCAGTTGAAAATATAAATTATGTAAATGGGTCTCTGTGAAACCCAATACAGACCTCATTGAGTGAATTGAGGGATCTTCAGAAGGAGGTACCAGAAGCTAAAAAACTGGAAATGGAAATGGAAAGGTTGAGTTGTAAGAAGAATTTTAATAATATTTGGATCACTCCTGAATACAAAAATGCTCTTCCTAACTCCAAGTTGCACACCATGCCCTGACATTTACGTGGCCAAACACATATAGGGAGGGACACAATGACCAGAACGTTTAACAAGTACTAGTCTAACACCAAATTCAAAGGGCTTCATTTATGAGGTCTGACCGTAGAGCAGTGCAGCAGGCCTTCCTGCTGCGCTGCCCTACGGCAAAAGAAAAGGGCAGGAATGCACTGTATCTAAAAGACACTGCACATTCCTGTTCTTTTCCCCTGCGACGGCTCACAATGGGCTGACGTGCGCCAACGCAGGCACCTTTGAACCAAGGTGCAAGGGAGCCTGCATTGCAGGCATGATTATTTTTGTGGAGGAAGGGAAACCTTCCATTACAAAAATAATCACTAGAGGCTTTTTCCTCCTTTTATGTGTGCTGCAACACATATAGCAAAAGGAAAAACAAGGTGAAATAAAGATATTTCTCCTCGTTGTGCCTTCATTACGCCTCCCATTTCTGCTTGCCAATCTCTTTTTAGACAGACCATGTAAATAATTTAAAAAATGAGATGCTGAATTGGTTTGTACCGCTCTCCAGATTGACCAGAAGTCCCTTGGTAGTTATCATTCACAATCATCTGGTATTGTGGAAACGATGAATGGGACCATCAAAAGCAAGATGACTCGATTCTATGCATCCACTAATTTCAAATCCCTCTACGCTCTCTTACTCTTGCTCTCATAAGTATTAGAAGTACCCCAAATACACAGGCTGGGCTCTTGCCACATGAAGTGTTAATGGGATCAAAGAGGATTGCCTACGTACCTTCAGCAACACTTGTGTCAATAAATTAAAATATTAAATTGAATTACTGTAAAGGTCTGGCTGATGTAGTGAAATCTGTCTCTCATCAGATTTACCTGACAACAGCACTGACAAAAGAAACTCATAGCCATCCACATCAACCAGGAGACTGGATTGTGGTGAAGAAGCATGTCATCAAGAGCTACCTTGAAGAAAGTTGTTAGGGGGTATATCAAATTATGCTTGTGACTAACACTGTGTGCTGGAGTACAACTGTAGATCCACACCGCTCACACAAGAAGAGCGAAGACGGCAAACGAAGAGCTGATAACAACAACCACTGATTCACAGAGTCAAGATTGAGTTAATAGTATGGATCCAGAGGGAGTAGGTGCAGAAAAATGTGAAACTCTTGAAGTTGCTGTGAAAGTGAAAGTGAAGATCCTGGTGATAGTACCAGTGACCAGTTTCTCTTGAGTTTCAGAGCAAAGAACTCTTGCAAAATCATAATCAAGCTCTGATCCAAGTACTGGGAAACTTCAACTATGAATTAGAGTTACGAGAACCCACAGGAAGCTGGTCTGGCTGGTGGGGGTGGGGGGAGAACCCATAGGGTAAGAAAGAAGTTCACAGTGAATCGAGTTGCTGATGCTAGCCAAAGTACAAGAACTTCTGTAAGAAAAGAAGTCTCAGCAGTAGTCGCAGGAGAAGGTACAAGAGGCTTATGACATGCTAAAGAGAACTTGTAAGAAAAATCATTGTGAAAATGAAAGATTAGAATCAATTAGAGAGGAATCAGAAGTAGTTGGAATTGATTCAGAGAATTGGGATACTGAAAAGCCTGTTGCTACAAAACTAACAAGACAGAGAATTCCAAACAGAAATGACACTTCACCTGAAGGGGCACATCTTGCATCCGTATCTGCTGAAAAAGAAAAGCCAGATATGGACATCTACAGTCCAATAGTCTGTTGTCAATTCACCTTGGAAAACAATCTAGAACAAGAAGAGCCACCTTGAATTTTGAAAATCTTGACAGTGGTGAGATAATTTATGTAATTACAATATTGAACGGTGCACAGGATTCAGATCATGAAATAGTCTTGAGATTACGAGCTGAGCAAACTAGCTGAACAAAGTGACACTGAAGTTTGATTTTGATTATTGTTTGTAAGAAGAAAAGAAGATTTATTATTGCTAAAAAAAAGACATTTTTTGAAGACTGATTTTGAGCTCTGGAATTCCTTTCGATTTTTGCTTTCGCTCACAATAGAAATGGCATACAGAAGGTGCAGTAAAAATATTAGCATGATTTCAATAATAGTGATATTTCTAGCTCCACTTGGCCTATTATTGTGACTTATTTCGCCATTGGATATGTTTCCACGGAGGATGAAGTAACTGGGGTAAATAATTACATTGAGCTTAATAACATGACACATTGAGAAAGATTAGGTAGTGAATTCAATGGCAAAATCTATGCAAAATATGTTGAGTGAATTTGTTGATATTATGGGGTTAGGAATTGTATGGTAGGCACTTTTCTTTCTTCTTAGACAGGTGAACGAGCCACATGTTTACAGCTATCAATGTCTTATAGTTTGTTATGTATTGTTTTTGTTATTGTGTTTAATAACAGGAGTTTCTATCGCCATATTTGTCAGATTTCAACGTCTCTCTGGAAGACTTTTTTGTTTCTGAAGATCCTGAGAATAGGGTAAACTATGGTAAATATATGAATACAGTTGCACAAACTAAATATAGGACTAAACAACTAGAAGGTAGTATGTATATAGTTTAAGTAAAGAGTCTGAATATGTGAAGGAATAACATGAGAGGAGTGAATATTTTGAGAGTTTAGAAGGATGAACAGAAAATCAGCGAACAGATTATGGCTGAAGAAGATTTCAAATTTGCATCCAAGATTAATAATGGAGCAGAAGATACAGGGTGAATTGTGCATGGCTCATCATGAGCCTCCTGCAGCTGGATAAATAGAATTTGTGGGAAAGAGTGAAAGTGAACGAAGTTATGTTGTTGATGGAGATTTGCAGATTGGTGCAGAACCAATACTTAGAGGAAAGTATTATGTGTGTGGTAAGACTGCTTATTTCAGTCTTTCACTTATTTTGATGGCTTCTTGTTATTTGGCTTTGGTATGTAAATAAGATGAATTATGTTGTTGGTTTAAAAAGAGTAAAACATGGTTTAGGGTAGATAGTACTAAACGTGTATGTAGTTATGATTCCATCTATACTTGAAGCTTTGAATGATGTGCAAATTAGAAGATTATCTAAGCTGGTGGATCCAAATGCTTATAATGCAGCAGATGCATTAACACAAAATTATTTGCTATGTGTGCAATGATTATGCAAAATTGCTAAGCCGTGGATATTCTCATTGCAAATGAAAGTGGTGTTTGCAAATGAAGGTGGTGTTTGCAAATGAAGGTGGTGTTTGGAGGTTATATGGCTTGTGGAAAACAGTAGGGTCCTGGGTTAGTGAGATATGGAAGGGTTTTAGTAAGGTTGACGAGTTGATTGATAGCTTGGGAGGATGCAGCTTTGAACTATACTTGCCCGTGTAACTATTGTGGTATTTTGTACAATTGTTCTATTTCTGTATTTCAAATTTTCTTATTAGTATTTCTGAATTTGTTTGTGTAATATGAAAGGGGATTTTTTAAGAGGACGTGGGATGAAACTGAATAGGAAGATTCCAGAGATAGAGGGTCATATTGAAAAAGAAATGCCGGAGTGGGGAGCAGCACCAAATTTGGCAGTGCCGTGCTCTGACATTTCCAAAAAGCAGGGATGTGCAATATTTACAACAATAGGACACACCCCTGTGTTTTCCCTAGTGCCGGTGCTAAAATTAGCTGCCTAGGGCCAATGCAGGCACTCTTGCACCCGTAGTGCAAGAGTGCCTTCGTTGCAGGGAATGATTGTTTAAGGGGAGTCCATCACTGCACCAGGCACTTTCTCAGGGACTCTAACCCCCATCTTGCTTTGTGCTAGGTATCACAATGACCCGTGCCAGGAGGCGCTCAAAAGCTGCTCAGGGCTCCCGCAGCGCGGGAGCCCGTAACTGCGCCAGGCACTTTCTTGGGGACTCTAACCCCCATCTTGCTTTGCAGCAGGCGCCGCCAAGCGTCTGTAACCCGTGACACGCATCAGAAGGCGCTCAAAAGCTGCTCGCGGCTCCCGCAGCGCGGGAGCACATCACTGCACCAAGCACTTTCTCGGGAACTCTAACCGCCATCTTGCTTTATGGCAGGCGCTGCCAACGACTGTGAGCAGTGACCCATGCCAGGAGGCACTCAAAAGCTGCTCAGGGCTCCCGCAGCATGGGACGTGCCAGGGCAAAGCCCCGTCCAAGGGCAGGCCTATCTGGGCCCTTCCGAGACCGGGCTGGGCCCCCCCCTCAATCCCTGGATTCGAGGATATTCTAAGGTACTGTGCTCCATTGCTCGTTTCACATATTGCATTTATTGTACTCTTTGTGGCATTACCCTATTTGTGTGGGCATCTGTGTGTGCCTAGGCACTGGATTGCACCTCACTGGGACAAGGATCAACAGTCCTACAGCTGCGAGCATTCCTGTTTGCCATCACCCCTAGCTACCCACACATGAACATTCAAATCCATGATGGGGAAACTCACTGGCCAATCATCATCTGCTTGACCTGCTACCACCTTGGACAACATGCTGGAGAGGGTGGTAGCATAGTATCTTCCAAAATCAAACTGACAGAACGCAGACTGTCCCTGGGCAACGAGACTATGTATACTAATCTCATACCTGGAAGGCCAACGGGGGGAGTATCAGATAACCCAGCACTCATTATAACATCTCGTGACCCCACGCTCCAGACAGCTGGTTCTAATGACACCCCACCCCTGAGTGAACGCATTTCAAGTGTCTGCCTCGCCTAGGATATCGCTACCCATGGACACTTCAAAAGCCATAGCCACAGCTGCTGTGACCTCCAAAGGCAAAAAAAGGGTGGGAAACAGGTCAGCTCCAAGAGGAAATATCCCCCACACACCAGTTCTTCCTGCAGCTGTTTGTCATAATGGATGCTGCCCTCATCATCATCTGGTGCTAGCACTCAGGGCCTGGTGCTGAGTAGTAACCCCACTCACTCCATCTGCACATAAACGGTAGCAGGCCCAACTGCATTAGACACTGGGGAAGTCTTTATTAACTCTGTCTGCTCATGGATTGTTGATGCAATAGATATGAAATTCAAATCCCTATGGGAGGGACTAGATATTTTGGACATTGCAGCACATAAGCTCTCTTTGCAGGAGGGGAGAGCTTCAATCATCACCGAACACGGGGGGCACTTACCCCTTGCTTACCAAGCACCTCAACTAAAGCCAACTCATCTACTGTTACTTCGCACCCACCTTTCGAGTCCCCTGCACCACTGGTAATACCTGCACTCAATAAGGGAATAGTTTCTTCTAAAGGCTAACACAGTGCCTAAATCTCGCCTTCCTGATTATGGTTGCCCTGCCTTGTTTGAGTCTGACAATGCTATGCCACTCATCCCCATGCTTGCACCCAGTAACTGCTCAATTGGTGAACGTGCAAGTTTTAAAACACCATCTAGTACCATCCCTTATCCACCGAGTGGAACCCATCACAGGACAAACAAAGATGTGCTAGGTTGACCTGCAGAATGCTCTTATGTTTTGATATTGGCAGGGGTGCCACCCCTTAAGAGGGATCAAAGGGAAACTTGGGAACAGATGTTCAACAAATGTGCGGATTGGTTGGCTAAAAACAAGAGGTTTAGGGTGTCAAACATGCAAGAGATTATCATGGTATGAAGAGTGAGCTGGGTGGGTGACACACCTAAGAATATTGAGGTGGACTGTATGGTCATCAACTTCCGCAGACCGTCTATGGTTAAGTCGCTGTTGAGCTGTCAGGAGATTATAACTACTGACTCACCAATCATCTGGTCATGACCACTGGGTAATTTTTTACAAACCAACACCCAGTAGTCTTTTAATTAAATCCGCTTTTCCAACTTCCCAGGATAAATTCTCAGCCTTGTCGTATATGGACTCTCAAGACTGACCATCACTATCCCCAGCAAACGCTGGGGTCGACCACAAACCTATACAAGTTTTAAACCCACCAGAACCACCTAATCCTCACAACCATATTGCCATAGTAACCCCCAAGGTTTCCGCACACACCAACTTAAATATACTCATTTGGAATGTTGCCGGTATACAATCAAAAACGACCTAGTAGACTGGCTGGAATTGGATAGACAGCAGGACATTTTGATGTTTCAAGAAACCTGGGCCCCCAAAGATACTTACCTTGAAAGGTTTGCTTGTTTCAATGTCTTGTTACCAATCCCCAAATATCCCCGCCCATCTGGCGGCCTCTCTATCTGGGTGAATATTGCTGCCAGGGGCAGCATACAGATTTTACATACTCATAGCAATACATTTCAAGCAGTGTTATATAAAAGTTTTATTTTATATATTTACAAAAACTTTATAATAACGATTTTTACAACTCACCCAATATACATTTCTCCAACCTTTTTGACTTCATCACCACGTTAGACAATAGTAATGGTCTGGACACAAAAGTTGACATCTGCCTGGGTGGTGATTTAAATGCTAAAGTCCCTAGCGAACACATTGTAGCTCTAAGGTCAGGGAGCAGAGGACAAGCTTGTCTTAGGGACATAGAACTAAAGGCTAAAGGAATTCTTGCAGAACCACGTTTTAAGTAATGTCATGGACATCGCTGCCGCAACCAATGATAACAACTCACCTGAACCAACATTCAGAGGGATGGGTTGTGCAAGTACTATTGATTATATCTTTATTTCTCCTGCCCTTGAAGATTTCCTAGCGAAAGCAGTAGTTGTCCCCACACACCATGGTGACCATAATCCGATCCAACCTGTGTTCAAACAGTCCGTGAGGCCGACATCGAAATTAGAATTCGGGGCTAGGGATTGGGCACCCTCAAGTGACAATTTAAGCCTAGTGTGGCGAGGGGTTAACAATGCAGACCTGTTCCATAAGGTAGTCAAACTCCTGTTTGTCTGAACAGGAATCCAATCGCGAGGTGATCAGATCATTCACTAAACTTTGCGAGTCCGTAAAGTTTGCGCTATCAAAACCTCTCGCCGCCTCGCAACAAGCTAAATGGTTCTATGGTGAATGTTCAGCGATCAACAGACAACTACCGAAGGCCCTATCAACCAACCCCCAAGGTGCCCCCTTCTAATCAAGACACTTAGACAGAAGTATTAGCTGGCTCCATCATGCAGGAAGGAGGAAGTACTATCTAATCGATGGGCTGCTCTCGCGAACGTCGCCACCCTAAGGAATGGGAAAACTTTCTGGGTTGCCGTTAAAGATATTAGATGAATGGGGCTATCAATAACACCAATTAGCTGATATTTAACTAGTGAGGCCTGGAAAGCTCATTTCTCGAAGACCTACGCCGCCACCTCACATGAGTAAGACCTGTCTGGGCCCCAAACCCCCATAAGGCCCATGGTCCTGATGGGTTACCAATCGTCCTCGTTAAATATAAACCCGAATTCTGGGCCCCTTTGCTCTTGAATGTTTTCAACACACCTATCCTGCGCCCTATTGCCTGTCGCCTGGTCAACTAGCATCCTTGTCCCAATTTTTTAAAAGGGTGACTGCTCACAACCCAGCTGTTATAGACCTATCTCCTTGATCGATAACACCTTGAACATTTTTGGGAGGGTCTTCTATAACAAGATCCAAACCTGGTCTGAAGATAATCTCATCTCACAACCATGTCAACTGGGCAATGCCTTAACTTTAACTTAATAATAGGGAAATACACCATTGCTCAGAGTCACCTATTTATCTGGCATTTATGGATTTGACCTCAGCATTCGAATCGGTCACAGCTGTGGTCAACCCTATTAGACTATGGGCTAGACTAGGCCCTGTTTTACTTTTTAGCATACCTATACAAGGATCTGAGAGCTCGAATTAGGATCAACACTGGGGGTGAGGTCTCTAACAACAACGACATCAAGGTTGGCAGAGGGGCTAGGTAGGGATGTGTCTTGGCCCCTTTACTTTCGATCATATATATCAATAATGTGCACAAAACACTGATTGAGTTAACCAATTATGTCCCCAGAGCTAATGGTAATATACTCCCCACACTACTATACACCGACGATGCAGGTTTTAATTGGCCGCACACCTAATGCCCTACGCCTTTTAGTATGGGGTATTGTTGATTTCATGGCCATCCTAGATTTATGCACTAATTAAAAAAAATCTTTTATAATGGCCTGTGGACCAAGGATGCACCTTTTAAACTCTATTTCTGTGGGCAACCAGAATGTACAACACACTGGCACTTTCCCTTATTTGGGACTTGTTTTCACTGCTAATGCTGACTGGTCTGACCATATGGACTTTTGCATTAACAAGTTTAACAAAGTCATTAACTCGGTTCTCAGCCTTCCACAACCAAGGATGATAGGGGCCATTTTAGCTATTTTAAAAATGTTTGCATTTCAGTGTATTCCTGCAGCAACTTATGGCGCGGAAGTCTGGGGCATTGTTAGATGCTGCAGTATCCAGCACAAGGAAAACAGGTTTTGCCGGAAACTTTTGGGTGCCCCAATCTCAACGTCACAATATGTTTTCATAGAGAATTGAATTTTCATTACATCGAAGATTATGTACAGGCATGCCCGGCCTTATTCTGGCTAGCCATCTGGAAAAACCAAGCGGCAACACTTACTCTGGATATTATAGGAGATTGCCTTAAATGTGAAAAGGGAATGGACATCCTGTGGTTGCCAGAGGTGCGCTCAAGCCTAAGCAGGGTCAATTATGAACATGTTTTCACAGATCCAAATGAGGTAGATACTTTTAGCAAAAGAGATGTACGCATAGCACTTTACTTGAACTACAGCAAAGTAAGACTAGACAGGGAGTCGAAGAAGCCAACTGTAGCTGCTTTCTTGTTAATTGAGAACACCTCTTATCAGCTGGCTAGCTATCTTATAACACCCATTGGCTGGTGGGAGAGGGAACTCCTCTTTCGCTTAAGAGCAGGCACCAGGAAAGTTTTACTCTGTTTCCCTCTTGCCTTCCACGCCAACCTCGACCTTTTGCCATGCCTGTGTGATGGCCAAACTGGACAATCTACACCATGTTTTCTATTTTTTTTGTAGGTTTTATATCAAGTATACTAAATGGCTCCTAATTCCTCATTTTAAAAATAATTCACCTATTCATCTCAAAACAACATATTAATCTATTCTCCTTCTGGAAAACGATTAATTAGCCTTTCGACTAAGTGCCTTTCTAAAAATTGCTGTGCGAGCCCACAAAATTATGTTCACTCTATGAATAATGTTTTAACTTATCTAATTTTATGTATCATACTATGATGTAATTGTTTCTTTTTAGGTGCTGAAATGTAATCTGTGCTTTTATGGATACGTATCTATCTGAATAAAGAACTGAATTGAATTGATTGTTTATTTGCAGGAAGGTGACCCATCCTGGACAATAACAATCCTTAATGCAATTTGTTACTTCTATGTGTGCTTCAGAATGCAGCACACATAGAATTAGCAAATTGTCAATATTTAATTATTGATTATGTGGAGGAAGAAGCACCTTTCTGCACATAAACAATCATTGATGGCATTTTTGCTCTTTCTATTTCTGCTGCAGAATGCAGCACACATAGAAAAGCAAAAACGAGGAGAAATAAAAGTATTTCTCCTCATTTCGCCATTCTAATGCCTGCTCTTACATGGCATTGGTGTTTGGCACTACATCAGATTTACGGATCCTTGTAAATCTGCGGCAGCGTCAAAAAGCAATGGGTGTAGCGGTGGAATGCCCATGGCAACACCTATTGCACAGCCCTTTCAAGCTAAGTGATGCGTCTAAAGGGGCTGTATTTACAAGACGGTGTTAAGCCACAAATAAATGTCTTAAAACCACATTGTAAATATGGAGAAGGGTGTAAAAAAAAGTGATATTCAGGTGGCGCTATCCACTTATTAATACACCCCTGAGTGTATAATCAAATGCAGTTGATAGAAGAATTTAATTGCAAGGCGCATAAAATGATGCAGACAATGACTGTTAGAAGTAATTGTGTGGGTTTACTGAATATAGCATAATCAGAAGGGCACGTTTCTGGGAGTTGTGCACTTATAAAATTGTGCAGATTATAGTATTGCACTTGAATTTGTGTGTATACACTTATTTGATTATTTTTTGGGATAACAATTTTACTATGAAATATTGGAAGTCCTTTCTCTGGTTTATGCTAAATAGGAATTGTAACCCTTAACCCCATCATATTTAAAACAGTTGTTTCACTCTGCATGTTCACTGTTTATTATTTCTGCTGCACACAGCCAAGCAAAGTCATGATTATTATTTCCAATGATGCTATTTTAGATTTTTTTAATGAAAACTTTACAACATGGGCTCAGTAATGTTGTGATCAGGCAAGGTCTATTCAGTTTGCTCATTATACTCTATTCATTTAAATATTTCACTGTTCTTTTCTAACTAGTTTGTCCTGCTGTTTCCGGATGAGATTAGCATCAAGGGGGTTGAATCAGTACTAAAGATTAGATGGTAAGGTAGTATGAAGGTTAACAAAATCATGCTCTGATTTGCTGAAATTGTTATTCCTTTGCTCACACCATGATCAATTTTCAGTTTTAACTATGCTGTATGAGAAGATTTTTTTATATATGCCCTCAATTTCGGGAAGTAAGTGAGAACTTTACTGAGCCTGTGCATTGCTACTGAGGATGCTGTCTGATTTCTTACTGATTTTGCTGCTCGTTTGGGGCTCATAATGTTTCTAATTTTGCTTATTGTTCTGTTTAGTCCTATTACCGAGATCCTTCATGGCAATGAACTATGCATCTGCACTTTGCAATTTCTGTATTGCACTCTTAGGAATTTTGCAAGCCTCAAGACACATTGCTTCATGAAATTGAGGTTTACAACCGTCCATGACCCACCCACCTATGGGAAAATTATTGAGGTGTATTTTTTGGGGGGTATAAGAATTTAGAGGTATCCTACGCCTGTACTAGTACCCTAATTTTTTGATCACTATTATCAGCTGTAACTATGGACCCTTCTGTTTCACCACTTATCCCTGTGGTAGCTGGTGGCCAAAAAGAAAAAAAAAAGAAAAATAATTTATCATGGCTGACTCTGATGATCCCCTAGCTCCTCTATCCAGGTTTCGTCTTCAATATGGACTGGTCATTCATCCGCTGGTTCCTTAAATTCTTAACAGTGTGTGTTTCTGCTCCCTCCTACCAGTCCATCCATAAATGGCCTGTCACAGTTGCACAGCCAATTGTTTTGTTGTTGCAGTTTTATATAGCACAAACTCCACCCGAAGGTATTGAGCACTTTATATGAGCACAAGTTACATTAATTTTTTAGGCAAGGGGAGATTAAGTGATTTGTCCATACAGGATGTTAAGCTGATGCCGAGAAACACAAAATACTCTCTGACGTTTTGCACCTCGATCTCCGTTTGAAACAAAGAACAAGGAGCCAGGTTTGCATGGCAAAGCTGGTGCCTGGCCTTACTGCCCTTGGTGCAGGAATGTACAATCTTACCGGTTCATTCTACTGTTGTGTGTCGATTTAGATACCATATATAGATTTCCCGATTTATGCCCTCATACAGGTACAAATTCACTTTGCCCTTATTTAGGCATTGCTCATGCTAACCAAATACAGGCATGGTCAACTACATCCGATCCTCTTCGTCACAACGAGTTCTTGGAAAACCAGACTCTTAAGCCTTTAGGACTTCCCCTTGCCTGGATATTGATTTCTCCAAGAACTCATTTATTATGCATGAACATCTATTCCTTCGGGGTTCATTCATGACATTCTTATGCCAGACTTTTACATCAATACTGGCATTCCTAAACTCCTTCAAGGTATAAATATACCTTCACTTGCCATGGCAAACCACGGTATGGTGCGGTTCGGCTACCTACTTGCACAACGCTGCTCGCCACAGCAAGTCCCGAAGGAAGTCATCTCCCCAACTGACGTACTTACCAGACACTGTCATCCTCCTTGCCGAGAATCCAGCTCCTGTGTTTCTGATTCCCCTTGCGGGGTGTTAGAGATCGAGTCCTGGGAAAGAGATACCAACCTTATTCATTCTAAAGGTATGGAGCTGATTAGAACCTAGAGAAACTTTTGCCAATTCTTGGCAGAACTAAACTAAACTAAACTATACCTAAAACAGAATCTACTCCTTCCCTTGTACTAGACTTAGGTTAGGTACACTGGGGTAGGATTATTTTAGAAGCACCAGTTGAGTATTTTAGCCTGTGTTATTTATGTATGTAGTTTTATATATGCCATAGCTACAGACCATGCTATTACAGTATTCTTTTATATTACTGTTTACGCTGTACGCAATATACTTCGCATTCTGTCTTACGATTGTAGCAGTTCATCTCTCTTGCATGAGAAATAAGACTGTTCAGTAAACCCTTTTTATTGAAATGCCTGTCTCTCTTTCTCTGTAGAAACAAACCATGCACGATTGACTGAGTGAAACTGTAATCTATTGTTTCAACGACTCTGAAGATATTGTTCCGACTCTAAGGGAAACAGAGTTATTATGTTTATGCGGTTGTCAGAAACTAATCCCTTCTTGTTCATTCCATTAAAGTTTCTAGTGACCTCTGAGTTAGCTGGCACACTCAAGTAATTAGGTTTAATGTACTCGATAGAGACATACTGGCCACAGTCCTATGTCAAATCTATAGTGTATATTATTCCAATGCGCAGAGCCTATCAGGGATATAGGACCTAAACTACACTACCTTTCAAGCGCCTGCAATGTGCTTCAATCTTATTGCCCCTAATAGTGCTTGTGAAAGAGGCTGGAGACATTGAAAGCACTGGATCTGTAGTCATCCACAGCAGCACCAGGCAGTTTAAAAGGCAAAATGTGGGTGCCGAGACTCTATGCTCTTGAAGTCCTTGGCCTCTCTGCAAGCAATATCGGGTATGTCCCAATTATGAAAAAGGTTTTGCACATAAACGTTTTTGAAAAACAGGTGCATGATAATTGTGTTATTTATAATGTACACCTTGTCTTTAATATTTTACAGTGATGAAAACAAGCATTGGCAAATCCAAGAAGTCTAGCCTTGGCAGACTACTGAGCTATATATTTTTTTATTTTTCATGGCAAGCATATGCAACAAAAATAAAAGTAAAAAAATATGCTAAATATGGCTACCATATACTTGGAATAAAAATGATAACTTAAAAAAACTTTCAGTGATATGGCTGGTTTACTAACAATGTTTTGAAATAACATTTCCTGTTGCTCCATTCATTTTTTTAATATTATTGTTTGAGAAAGAGACAAGAATGAAATTGCAGGTAGCTACAATGTTACAACGTCATGCATAAACTTTGTAACAACAGCGTAATAAAGCAAACAGAAAAGAAATACTCATTAAAATGTGCAGTTGAAGTGTGGTAAAAATAAAAAACTAATATTTCATGTTAATGTAAAAAATACATTACAAAACACATTTTCAACCAATTTCGACACTGAACAGAAAAGAACGATTTTTAGATGCATGTTAATAATGTGCACAAGCTTTGTGCAGTCACCCACAGTGAATAGAGCCAATTGGTAAAGTCGTCTGACCCATGGCCCCATGCGGTATTCTCTGGCTGACTCCTGGAAGGATTCTCTTTTGAACTCAGAAGTGAACACTCACAACACTGAATCAAAGTCCGGAATACGTCAGTAGTGTGCATGGTCTACATGCGTTGGGTCATCGGATTGCAGCAATGCCTGGCAGAATTTTGCAGGTTCTAGAGGCTGGCGGATTAACCCGGATTTGCTTCCACAGGCCCTCGGGGGTTACTGACTGAGGGTCCCCACACTGCTTACATTTTCAGCTGGAAGTGCCTGGCACCAGCACAGTGCATCGTACTGCTCAACATAGCAAGCAGGCAATTTGGACCCGCAATCGGGACTGGCGAGTGGAGTGTTGACTACTACTGGTAAGAGCGCACTTTCGAAGTGTGATACCAAAAACCAGACCCTTGGGGCACAACATATGGAACCTGAGGAGGTAAAGCTGCTAGTAGAGGGGAGTTAAAGAGTTAAGCAGTGCTAACTCCAAAGCAGAGCTAGGACAACGCTTGGACTGCACTGAGTGAGAGCCTCCCCAGACCTGGCTTTCTGGCTTCTTTGTTTTTTCCCCTGATTCACCTGCCCCTGTTCAGGAAAGTCAGTTAAGTCTCCCCCCCCATCCCTCCGGTGGCATCTGTACAGACAAAAGGTGCTTATTAGACCCCAAATAGACTAGGACAAAGGACCAGGAGAAGCTGGGCACACTTTAAGCACCACATGCAGCCAGGGGTATTAGCTTAAGGGTTGCACCTAGTCCCTATAAGGGAGACCCAAGGACCCACAGAAGTGACTCAGCTAGGTTGGGTGCAGCTTGGGGTACCCCTGGAGTGCTCTCATGTCATGATATAAAACATATAATATTTGTAAATAAACTTTTAGGAAACGAATGAAAAAAGGATCTATACTAAAGAATGACAATATGTGACCAGAAAAACAGTTAATATTATTTTATTGATTTTTTATATAAAAGGATCTGATATATATTTGTATGGTATTTTTACTAAAAAATAGAAAAGTTTCAAAATACATTCAAAATACAATATGCAAACGTAAACAAATGATGTACGAATGAAATTAATTGATGCAGTATTTATAATAACAAAATGATTGTAAACTACGGATATAAAACCCATAATAAGCAGCGGACAACTCACCAAACAATTGCGCTATGCATTTCTAAGCATTACAACGCAACTTTGAATAGCTGTTAAGAAACATCAAAGACTGAGTACTTCGCATAGACTGTTGATTGCACCAACAGTAGCTGGAACTCCAGCAGCAACGCCAACAAAGATAGTGGCAATAACAATAGTAACGTCAACGACCCAGTACTAGGAGCGGGAGTGTATGTTTCCCCTATTGCGTTTCACTTAGGGCCCCATACAGGGCTCCCAAGATGCTGCTGTGGCATGCCAGGGTAGCCCTGGGCTCTGTTGGTAAAAAAACAGCAGGAAGTACACTGACACAAGAGGGAAGAAGCCAATTGGATCTAGGGGAGGTGTCAACGGTAGGGTGGCACGACACTGGTGCATCGCTCCAAAGTGTAGAGCCCAGGTGACACAGAGTTGGTCATGCTAGGTTTTGGTGCAGCCTGATTCTCCTGGTGAGCTCCTCCTCACCCCACCTCCAACAGTCAGAGACTTACAGCCTGATTCATGAAGCGAAATAGCGCCCGCAATGGCTGCGAAAATGCAATTGCGGGTGCAAAATACTGAATTGGCATTCAAGAACAAAATAGCGAATTCGCAAACACAGAATAGCGATAATAATACCGATTACGCTATAATAGTCGCAGATTCCCGGTAGTCGAGCATTAGCGATACGGAAATAGCGACCAACCACGGAATCTGCGAAATGAATAGCGAAACGCAATATATTCTCTATCGGCATTCATGAAAAATATACAATAGCGAAAAAGCCCAAAATCGCACTTTTGCGCGGCGCAAATTAAGGACAACTCAAAGCAGGTGGTAACCATAAAAGCCATGATTAAGTAAAATTTGAAAAACAGTTGGCCAATCACCAACAGGTCCAGGCCTGACCAATCACACATAAGGACATTCAGCAGCAGCATTAGGCGTTCCACAATGCCAGGAATGTACATGGTGGTGAGGCGGCGAAGGCTACAGCGAGCAGCACGGAGGAGACGCATGAGGCAGGAAAGGATTTACCGCCAGCGGGTCACCTTGCTGGGCCAAACCAGAGAACAGATATATGCTAAATACAGGCTGAATGGGGAAATGATCATCTGGCTGATACATGAACTTGACCCCCTCATGCAGCACCCAACAAGGCGAAACAATTCGGTGCCTACACATGTGTAGGTATTGTGCAGCCTGCACCTCCTGGCCTCCGGCAGTTTCCAGGGCATAGTAGCGGCTGCTGGGGGGATATCCCAGCCCACCATGTCACGCTGCCTCCACACTTTCGTTGACGCCATGCTCACCCAGCTCCACCGCCACATCACATTTCCCACGAGCCAACAGGAATTGGACCTGACAAAACTTCAATTTTACAATGTAGCCCATTTTCCCCATGTCCTCGGCTGCATAGACTGTACCCACGTCGCCATATGCCCACCAGCTGCCACGGAGTATATGTACCGCAACAGGAAGTCCTACCACTCCCTCAACATACAGATGGTCTGCAATGCCAAGACCATCATCACTGACATTGTCGCCCAGTACCCAGGGAGTACCCATGACTCCTTTATCTTCAGGCACAGCGGACTCCACACACGACTGCTCAGGGGAGAGTTTGGGGAAGGACACCTACTTGGTAAGTACACTTTGTCGACAATGTCACATTGCAATGAGGTCACTGCGCTGCACAGGCAATCAACATCTGCTCCTCTCATTCAGGTGACAGTGGCTACGCCCTACGGGAATACCTCCTGACCCCTTACCTCAACCCTGCCACACCTCAGCAACGGCGCTACAATGGTGCGCACATCCGGACAAGGAACTGTATAGAAAGGACATTTGGCCTGCTCAAGAGCAGGTTCCGTATACTGCACAAGACAGGTGGGGCCATGTATTACAGTCCTGCTGCCTGCTGCCGCATTGTGGCTGTCTGTGCAATGCTTCATAACATTGCAACCAAGCGCCGGATACCTGTTGAGATCTCAGGCAGTGAATCAGAAGGGGACGACCGGCCACCAGCACATGCGCACCATGCACGCGGGGAGAACCCAGCTGAAGGCCACAGACGTCGCAACCACATCACAGAGAACAATTTCTAGCCCACCCTCTTCCCCCACCCCACATATCACAATTGCATGCAAAATGTAATGATTACACAAGGCTAATGTGTGCTGGAAAATAAATATATTTGTTTCATTCACAAGAAAAAGGTAATCAGTACAACTATTTACAACTAACAGTATTCCTTCATACTGCAGTGTGAAAGTACATGGCAGGCTTATAGTCAGCCTGTGCCAGTGTTTTTCTGACAGAGTCAAGTGCGCCTCCTGCGCGTTATGCCCAGGCGCCTCTGAGGCTCATCCTCTTCCGGGGCACCTGTACCAGGCGTTGCCCTGGTGCTGCGCCTAAGTGGCGGGACTAGTGTGGCAGATTGGCTGCTGACGCTGGAAGCCCCCTCACTGCCATCGTCACCCCCTACAGTGGCAGGTAGAGCAGGAGGGTGTAGTGCTGTTACCGCGGTGGTTAGGTGCTCCAGGACCCTGGTGATGTCCTCACAGCACTGAACTAGTTGGTGCTGCTGTGTGAGTGACCGGCGCGACAACTGTGAGGTGGCATTTGCAGCCACATAATTAGACCTGCTGTAGGAGGCCAGCCGGCCCATGAGCTGGTGGTGGCGCCGGCTTGCTGCACTGCGCTGCTTGATCATCGCAGCAGTGTTTGCCTCCATGGCTGCAGTCATGCGGCCCATGGCCGCCGTCATGCGGTCCATGCGGTCTCCCACTCCGGCCACATTGCGCCCAATTTTGTGCAGCTGGAGCTGAATGGCACCTTGCTGCTGTGACTGGCGCTGATGGATCCTGAGCATGCGTCTCTCTACGCTCAAACAGGCATGGCGCTGTCCATTGCCCCTCCTGCTGATTGGAGCTGTGGTGTGACGGCGAGAACTCCCACGCCTGCTCTGCTGGCCTGTCACAGTGGCTGGCCGCTGTGTTGCCGCTGTCGCTGGCCCAGATGTCGTAGCACCAGCTGCAGGTGGTGTCACAGCAGGCGTTGCTGGTGCGGCAGGGACTGGAGGCACATTAGTGGGGTGCCTGGCTCTGGCTGCGGGTGGGACGGCAGATGCAGAGGCCACAACGGTGGGGGGCCTGGCTTTGGCTGCGGGTGGGACGGCAGATGCAGGGGCCACAACGGTGGGGGGCCTGGCTTTGGCTGCGGGTGGGACGGCAGATGCAGAGGCCACAACGGTGGGGGGCCTGGCTTTGGCTGCGGCTGGAACGGCAGATGCAGGGGCCACAACGGTGGGGGGCCTGGCTGCTGGTGTTGCAGCGGCAGGGGCTGGTGCCTGGGTTTCCGGTTGAGAATCCTTCTCCTGGGCCTCCTCATCTATCTGCAGCCTCTTACTGTCACTGCTTTCTGCGCCACCTGTGAGGGTAAGTGGATACTCATTAGTTGCATGTGACTGTCAGACGTGCTGATGTTACATGCATGCTGGGTGACATTCCCTGGATGGCTGTGGATTAGCGTACTTTGGAACCTGTCTGGCTGCATTGTGGTACTACTACATTGTGGACATACTACATCTCCCACAATGCTTCAGGGCATTTCCTGATGCGCAACAACGGCATGACTAAGGGCCATTATGTGAGCCTATTTGGTCAGGGACGGTCATAGGGGACAGGGTCGCAGTCGCATGCCACTTACCTTGGGTGTCTTGGGTGGGGCGGGAGGAGTCCAGAGGTGTGACGCCAACGCACGCCTCCCTCTCAAGGGTGTTCTCCACCTGGTCCTCCAAGGGTGTGTTGGGAGGGACTGTAGGTCCACCACCTCCAGTGCCCGATGCCTCTCCAAGGCGCTCCGCCACCCTCTCCTTGGCACGACCTCGGAGGTCATACCATCACTTCTTGAGCTCCTCCAATGACCTATCGGCCACACCCACGGAGTTCACACTGGAGGCTATTCCCAGCCAGATCCTCCGTTTGTCCTGCTCTGGGACCTTCCTGGAGTTGATCCCAAAGAGTCTGTTGTGGTTGGCCACCACCCCTTCTATCAGATTCTCGAGCTCCTGCTCTGAGAACTTCAGCTTTCTCTTATGCCCTGCGCTGTTGCTGGGGCCAGGAACAGGTTCCTCAGACATGGCAGCAGTTTGGTAGTAAATTCGCTATGACAAGATTAGCTGCTGCTTTCTGACTTGCTCCCTCGAGGTTTGCCTCACTGTGGTGTTTGGGGGTGGGAACTGCCTGCTTCCTGGTTGTGATGTCATCAATGTGCTCGAAAAGCGACTTCCCGTTTTCCCGATCGCGCGAGATTGCGACTCGCATTCCCGATCGCACGAGATTGCGACTCGCATTCCCGATCGCACGAGATTGCGACTCGCATTCCCGACGCAGGTAGCCGGAAATAGCGATTATTCTGCGATTATAGTTAGTCGCTAACGGATTTAGCGCCCGCGTGCGAGTCGCTTTTTTTTCCCCGTAATGTACATGAATTCTGATTTGCGAGTTCTCAATAGCGATTCGCATTTTATCGCTATTTGAGACTCGCAAATGCCGTTTTTCATGAATCAGGCTGTTAGCCCTTAACGGCCCAGAAAAAGCACTACAATTAGCAAAAAACGAATCAACGGCAAAGGGAACAAGTAAGCAAAAGGCAAAATTGCTTTTTGCAAATACTGGTGGTGTATCTCAGGATGGGCAATGAGAACTTGCAGCTTCCTCTTGTTGCAGGCCCCTCAAGGAAAAAGAAAACAACAATTTCAAAAAAGACATCAAAGAAAATGAGCACCAATGCCTTGAGTAAAAGAAAACGTGCACAAAACAGGGCCCTCCGAGCGCCAAAAAGTCCTAAGAATGCCTCTTCCTCTAATTGGCTACATTAAGATCCTGTTCTAAGAGATCAAAAGACGCTACGCATACAAAGTAAAATAGCTACACTTTCAACCCAATTGGAAATCATTTCCCCTTAAGTGGCGAGGTATCGGATGACACCTCTGATGACATTGCATGGGCTAATGAAGTTGTCCAAGAAGAAGAAGACATGCCATTGGTGACACCAGAGGGCCAACTGGCCTTACAGCGAGTAAACCTGAGCCCCAAGAACAATTTAGAATCAGCAGTTTTTGACGCTCAAATCAAAACAATGATATCCTCTGTCACCAGTGATCAACATTACTAGCAATAAACCAAAGGAGGCCCAGGAGCTAATTAAAGTGCCTTTAGTTGGAAAGGCTCAAATGATAATACTGGGTGCATGACATTTGCTCTCTCAGATAGTAAAATTCATGATGCATCCTCCCCAAAAAAGGGGAGATTTACAGCTATGGGCTGACCAGGCTAGCCCCATGCTAGATTGTAGGCTGGGACCAGCCGTTAGTATTTTAAAAGCCTAGAACACATCCACCTAGAACTTGCAAGAATTCTCCAAATTAGAAGAAACACAAAATTCTTCTACGAACTTTGAAGCAAAGTATGGGGGGAAATCGCCTCTTGAGCTACAGACGATCTGTTTGCAGCTACTGAAGGTGTCCATCAGAGCATTAAGCAAGCTAATCATGTTCCATTGTGGTGAAAATTGATAGAAAAAGAGATACCTGCGAATGAGCAGGCAACCATAATGCATGCAGACATATTAGATGTCCAAATCTCAGTGTTGCAAATGCTGACCACTCCTACAATGGACATAGTGTCTAAGTTTGCCACGTTGAACGATTTATTAACAAATGAGCAATTAGTAACCAGGTCTTCTTGAATGTCTTGCTATTGCCAACACCTAATGGATAAACTGGCATCCCTTCCACAAACAATGACATCTTTAATACAGGACTTAAAAACTTCAGATAGGAAATCACCATCCCTCGAATTCAACATACAAACCACCACCAGGATTTGCTGGCACAATTACATCCTACACAACAGGTGGGTCCGACTGAGAGGAAGGAAGCCACAGAAGTAACTATAAAGCAAGCAAAGCCCTCACTTCAGCAAAAAGAAAGTGAGACTGCTGAGCTACTGTTGTGCTTTTTCGCACTCTCAAGGAAAAACAATAAAAAACGGACTAGAAAGCAAAATCTCTCTTGGATCCACCCCAAAAAATGTATTGTCTCTTCAAAACAAGTAGGGACCTCCAGGAGCCCAATCAGAAAATTGAACATGAAGAGAAAGGTAATAGGTTTGATGGTAACAAGAGCAATAACCCTGCAATTAAAAAAGAGAAGGATTCAGAAATCAAAGCGAGAATAATCAATACATCCAACACAGGCGCTCCTCTTTTGTGGCACGAGGCCATCAATATCTCCAGATACAAGCAAGAGAGCTATGCCTCAACAGCCTCAGATTCCACACAAACAGAGAGTCTAGTAGAGCAGCCAAACAATGATAAGCAGACTTTACAGGTCTTAAGTTCCCTTAACAGCCTGAGTTGCTCTACTTCTTGGGAGGTTAAGAAGGCAAACATTGCGATAAAGGTTGCAGACCACTTTCAAGCAGAGCAAACAAGCCATCCAACTGCACTCCCTAATCTTCAATCCAAATGGAGAATATACACTGCTGAAACTCCACTAAACACAATGGCAGACTAGTCCCAGCTATAGACTACTTCCATTTGCAAGTATAAGCTATACAGACAAGAACTCCCCCCAAGCTCCACCTGAATGACGAAGCCCTACATGCTCTTATTTTATATCCAGACTACGCCTCTCGAGGCAGGATTGACATTTTAACCAGAAATAATTTGTTACTACTGCTCGCAGTGTTGCCAGGTCTGGAGAGGATTTCCGCAATGGACATAAAGTCAGTTGCATTCACTCCAGGCCACAACCAAGAAGTGAACGAACGAACAAGGATTGTCTTTAGGAGGAGAGATGTTAAAGGAATATTTATGTCACTTAAAGGTTCCTTGGAGGGGTGGGGCATCCAAGTATCAGACACTCTAGTAGCTAGATATCCAGAAGTGTTCAGACAAATGGGTCAAGGAAAATCAGAGAAATATCGAGCAACGGAGGGTCGATCAGAGAAAATATCTGTTCTTAAAAATGCCAGAGGAGTAGAACTCATAGGTAATCCTTTCCAAGGGTTATCGATATCAAGAACCTTAACTAATGAAACCTTGCAAATTTGCTTAGGCACAGGCAACAGTTACTACAAAGGGTTCCTCTAAACAGGTATTAGCCAGCATACCTAAAGTAATGCCTATTGATCATCCCAGAACTTTGACTCTCAAGCCAGATCCAGGTCACATAGTGTGCTCTTGGAACACCAGAATCCTCAATGTGCTCACAAGACCAGAAGTAACGCAGTCCTTTACTAAAATATCATAGTTTGCCTACAGGACACTTGGCAATTAATGGATAGTGGCTTACTTCTATTAAATGTATGCACCAGCTCAACCATCACTAAAAGGAGCCCACCCCTCAGATGGAGCGTCTAGACTTGTAGGCAAACTCCTGGAAGCCAATATAACCCCTCTCATATACGTTTGGGTGACCTAGTTTTTGCCAAACTGGATTTTAAACTTCCTCAAATATAAGCCAAGTTAAAAGTGATCATTGATCATTTTTATGATAATCCACTATTGGTAAAGAAGAAAACTCAACACAGAAACATAGTTGCCACAGTGAGTGATCAGCGAATGAGACAGTCTGAGGCTCTGGCTAGGCTATTTTAACTCAATCCTACTGGAAGGGGTAAGTACAGTGATCTTGCATAAATAGAAATTGCAGAATGGGATTGCTACCTATAATGAAGACTTGGCAAACTCCACAAGACGAGCACAGCAGCAGCACCTCTGTTGAATGATTTAGCCCTTTGTGGTATTAATAGAAGAATTCTGCCAGACCAAACAGCCTTTTTCACCTGACCCTCCTGCAACCAAAGTCAACCTTGGACTACATTTGGGTTTAATGGCAGCACTTTTCGAAAATCAAATCATTCTCTCTGCTTCACACGGGGATTAGTGACCACACGTTCCTAACGAGTCAGTTCACACACTGAGGCTGTTGTAAAAACCCACTGAGTCCATTAGGATACCAGGAGGGAGTTACCCCATTAAAGAAAATAAGATGGAAATTACAACATCAGGATGAGAGGTGTGAGCAACATAAAGTGTGTCTTTGGGGGATTGAATCTGAGCTTAAAGGAGGTATGACTGACTCCTGACACAGTGCCATTAGGACCATCCAGGACAATCTACAACTTTTGAAATCACAAGTAGACACAAAAATGTTTTCCAACAACAGCCCCAAAATGAGTGATGAAATCAGACAACTGAAAAAAGCTGAATGATATGAAAAGACAACTGTCTCAAGATTGTTCCAACAAACACACACGATCTACTCTCCTACAAACAGGAAACCCTACAGTGGAAAACTTTGGGAGCTAAAACAAAACTGGCAAGATAAGCTATGGGTAAAACTGTATGAGGCAGCAAGATCACCATACCTGGGTGCATTTTGGCTCCTCATCCATCAAAAACTGAAGTCAAATAAACCTCCTCCTCACAGTAACATGTCGGAAACATTAGGGTCTAGATACAGAGCTACCCTGTATGTGGTGGATGAGGTAGTAGTTCCATTGGAGCATAGAGTCAATGAAGCGGAGGGCAAATGCACCTCCAAGCACGAAGCACTAATTCTAAAGTATGACCCTGCACTAACAGAATTCAAGTCATTGTACACTTCAGGGGACCCCCGCCTGAATTGCCTGCCAGCAGTCATTTTTAAAATATCTAGTCACTAGTGGGTCGATGTTCTGTTCCCACTATTTAAGAACTGTCTGCTTTTTAACATCATTACAGAAAGCTGGAGAAGCTCTATTCTGATGCCCAGCCATAAGAAGGGCCTAGATATTTACCGGAAAATCATAGGCTCATCGCCTTACTGGATGTGGATGGTAAAGAATTCATGAAAGTACTTCTTAAAGAGCTGGAACAATGGGCAATAGTCAATGAGCTAATACTGTGTACCCACACAGGCTTCCAAAAAGGATGGAGGATCAAGGACAACCTGATAACAGTGGCTGCTCTGTCGGATCTGTCGGAAGCAGCAATGGAAACACGTGCTCCCTCTGTTCACAGCATTCATAGACATTTCCACTGCCTTTGATTGTGTGAACAGAGGCTTACTATCTACTAGGCAGCAAAACTGGGGTATTTCTAGTCCATTGCTAAACACCCATATCAGCATTGACCCCCACCAATTGTGAGTGAGGATACAAATCAAATCTAACTGGTTTATGACGGGTAAGACTGTAACATCAAGGGGGGGTGAAGCAAGGTTGAATTCTGGCTCCCCTCGTCTTAACCTGTACTTGGCTGATATCAATGCCCATTTACCAAAAGCGAGAGCGTTGCCATTGAGAACTGCGATCAGAAAATACAACTACTCCAATATGCTGACAACACCGTTATCTTTGACCATACCCAGACTGGTCTCCAGAACTCGCTGACTGCCTTGGAGTCCTACAGTAAACTAAACACATTACAGGTAATTCATAGTACTTAGTAGGAACCTCCATACCAAAGGAGCTTGGTATCTATCTAATGGGAAGCTGGGAAGAGTCAAATCCATCAAATACCTGGGTGTTTGCTTCAATAAAAAAGGCCATTATTCTGCCCATTTATCCTCTTAGAAAAATGCCAGTGCTGCATTGATTTTGACTTTCTGAAAACTAATGCAAAAAATGAATAGCCCCAACTTATTGGTGGTCTGCAAGGTCATCAATAGTGAGCCAATGCCAACTTTAATGTACGGAGCGTTCATATTCAAAGTCTGCATTGAGTCATGGCTTGATTAAGCTCAAAATAAATGTGGCTCAGTATCTGCCCTTTCGAACGTCGCTCGGCAGCAGGCGTATGATTGAAATGTAATCTACCTAGGCAAAACTCTATTCTAAAAAAGCGCTTTTTGGCATATGAATTAACAGCGAAAAACGCAAGGTACGGCTCCTTAAAACACACAGGGGCAGATTTATGATGCCCTTGCGCCTCCTTGCGCCGCAATTGCGTCACTAAATGTGACGCAACGGCGGCGCAAACAATGCGCCCTATTTACAACGTGACGCATCCAAGAGATGCGTCACGTTGGAAAGCCCTGCGCCATAAGGAGGCGTTCCTGCGCAGGGGGGGGCGTTCCTGCGCAGGAAAGCCTCCTAAAAGTGGCTGAGTGATATCTATGAGATTTCACTCAGTCACTTTCTACGTCAATTCCTTACGCCTGCTTGAAGCAGGCGTAAGGGTGACGCAGCATGCATTGAATAGGTGGCTCCTGTGCATTGCAGGAGTCATGTTGCACTTGCGACATGACTCCTGCAATGCGCCGCCCGTACGCCGAGAGATGCGTCACGCATCCTCACTGCCTTGCACCATGGTGCGCCGCATCATAAATGCGGCGCACCATGGGTGGCGGAGCAGTGGCGCACTGTGGCGCATGTTAACTGGCGCATCCCTGGGGATGCGCCAGTTAACATAAATCTGTCCCTCAATCTGTCAAATCCTTATGGATGAAAACCGAGGATGGCACAAATATTTGAGAGCCTCAATGGATTCTTTAAAGGCTAAAGATCTGCTGGAATTCCCTATTCCTCGAAAAGCATTAATTATTTTTGAAGCAGGGAAAATTAATCTCGATAGATCTTGATATTGAAGCTGTAAACAGGCTTGCCTTTATTAACTCGACCCCACTTCTATACAAAGAAGGTCTAATTGAAAGTTTTCTGGACTATCCGCTAAGGTTCCATAGTTAAAAAGAACTACTGCTTTTAAGATACAGTATATTTCTTCTTAAAGAGTACCACTTTGGCTGGGTAACAGGATCATCAGAGCAAGTCTGCAAACTCTCTAGGTCTCTATTGCACATATTTTGCATTTGTGAACCATTATTGGTGCTACGAGATTTCTGTCTACATCGGGTCTTCTTGCAATTAAAGATAAGATCCTGCCAGGAAGCAAGTTCTGCCTGTATATCCCCGCAATCACCGCAGCTGGCAGTGAGGCTCATGACATTTATGCTACATGCAGTTAAGATGTTGGAGGTAGTTTCAGATTAAAATTCGACAAACCTTGAAGCCTAGAGGCACAGCCTTGACCACTTGATGATTATAATCAGATAGGAGTAAACCATCGACCAGACCTATTAATGTTTGAAGATATTTTCTTCCATCTATAGCCTGGAACAACACCTAGTTTTATAGTGCATGTGTCTATTTGGCCTAGTCATCTTAGAGAAGAACAGATGAAAAACTAAGGTGGGCACTCTCTAGATAATGCCTGCGACATCCTTCTGAAATGAAATATAATTAGTGATATTTTAATCCTTAGAATCCAGTTTTTTGTAGAGCACGAAATCTCCATGTACATTGCTTAACTATATTTTAAACATGATAGATGTATTGTGTAGCCCTGTGGGGCTTTATTATGCAGCTCTTTTTCAGATTGAATGAAGTAAACTATCTCTTGAGATGTAATCCAGTTCTTTATACCTTAGTTTAAGGCCAATGGGAACATTTCAATTATGTATACTGAAAGTTTTAATTTGAGCCCTAATTTTAGTGATCGAATTGCCTCCAATTCCTTTTGCTATGGTTTAACTGCAATAAATGTACTTACTTTCTTACTCCCCCCATATATATAATATGTGTTAATTATTTTTTTAATAATTCGGTGAGCCGTCTCAAAGGTCAGACTTATAAACAAGTTGAACATTTGTCTGACTGATGGTTGCTGGGTTTGATTTACCTTCTTGCAGATTAATGCCAAGAAGACTTCCTTTCACTCTGTAACTGTAAACCAATCGAGGCAGAACGTTTCCCTTTGTGCCTACTTCGCTATGCTAATGCTCGCCTGTTACATAGTAGCCGATTGAACAATATATATATTGCTTGGCAAACGTTTTAAATAAAACTTTACTAGCACATTGTCTCTGTGGTGGTCCTTTCATCAACAGTAGAAGAATAACAATCTGTGACTGTAGGTGGCTTTAAGATGGCTGCAACAAAAGATAGAGCACTGAGCTATTTTACACATACTGTATCAATGTGTGAGGGAAAATCCACACATAGGGGCTGAATTAAGTTTCCTGGCGCATCCCTGCAAATCAGCAGGGATGCGCCAAGAAACGTCCAACACGCGATGCCATTGTTGCGCCACCACGGATGTGCCACATTTATAATGCGGCACGCCATGGCGCAAGGATAGGCAGATGCGTGTCGCATCGGCCAGCGTAAGGTTAGCGCAGTGCGGGAGTTGTGTCGTGAGCACGACGCAACTCCAGCACTGTGCTAACCCGGCCTATCTTCCACATGGTGCATCACACCTTATGCTGGCTTCAAGCAGGTGCAAGGTTTTGACGCAGTGGGGTCTGAAAAGTGACTGAGTGAAATCTTGTAGATTTCACTCAGGCATATTTCCGAGGCGTTCCCGCACTGGAACGCCCGCCCTGCGCCGGTTCGCCCACATGAAACCTGATGCAGGTTTCATGTGGCACAGGGCTTTACAACGTGACGCATCACCCTAGATGTGTCACGTTGTAAATCCCCCGCAGCATGGAGCTAGCTTTACGCCGCCGCTGCGTCACAGAAGTGACACAACGGCAGTGCAAAAGTGGCACCCAGGGCTTTTAAATCTGCCCCTAAGTTGGTGGCCAACTGTACACCTTGCCTGCCTTGCAT
This sequence comes from Lissotriton helveticus, assembly GCF_964261635.1. Taxonomy (NCBI): domain Eukaryota; kingdom Metazoa; phylum Chordata; class Amphibia; order Caudata; family Salamandridae; genus Lissotriton; species Lissotriton helveticus. The sequence continues at coordinate 1,069,082,361 of NC_136067.1, read as the reverse complement.
ATCTCCCTGGGATAGATCCAGCTATTAAAAAGGCAAGAGGCGTGCGACTGAACTCTTCTGTAACTGGTGCTGCAACCAGTGAGTTGTCTTGTTACGGATAGTAACATGAGCCTCGATTGGCTTACTGAGGATTCACTGGGTCCAGCTGGTCATGTAACACTGGTCTTTAACTTGACTAAATTTGTGCTGCAGAGATGTCTATGGCCGCATACAGTAGGAAGTACACCCTCAAATCTGTGTATGGTCAAGCAAGGGAGAGAAAGGGATATTGTTGAATCCCAGCCCTTGCCGCCTCTCTGTGCGAATTGCTCAATAATGTTTTAACACAATGCACAAAGCCTAACTTGTGGGCAAGGTGCAAGTAAAGACAGGTGTTGTTGCGGCGTATTACTCCATCTATTGTTATGGTTGAACGGAGATTAGATAACATTTCAAATGAAAGGTATACAAAGTGTACATTGAGGAGAAGAGCCAAGAGAAGTGCAGGGTGAGTTTAGTGTCTGCATTAATGCACAATAATTGAAGAATAAGTATGCTTGCAGGGTGAGGTGTAATTCCAATCGTAAAATATAAATTGCATTTATTTAGCGCTTACTAACCCTGATGACGTGTTGAAGTACTTTGCAGCGAATAGCACACTACTCTGGAACCTAAGATGAAAGTTTAATAGTTAGTAGATTAGTAATACTCTGTTTTTTTGTTGTGCAATAGTTCTGTCAAGTTTGTGCTCTTAATTTCTTGTGTTTAGTAGAGTTTGTGGAGTAGGGATAGAATGATGGGAATGGATTTGAAAAGGGGAAGTACTAAGTTATTTTTTTAAGTAGTGGTCGTGTGTGCCTTTTAGTTGAATGATTTGGCTATAAAGGGGGGGAAGTTTGAGAATAATGTGTGGAAGTTTATAGTAGTCAGAAAGGTTTGGGATGAGTCTGACGGAGAAGCAATGGGACAAAGGTGGAAGGGATTTTTTTTTGTTAATGACAAAACTAAAAATAACGTATTCACATTATACTTGAGTGTGTCTGCGTGCAAGATCGATACAGTCACTGCACAGTTTAAGAGTGTATGAGTGCAGGGTGAGTGTTGTGGCTGCAAGAATGTGGGGAAGGATCTGTCTATTTGAGTATTGAGCTGTGATAGGGTAAGTGCAGGGTAAGCAGTGTGTCTGAGTGCAGGATTTAAGTTTGTACTATTAGTGCACAGGGAGGGTAATTTCTATATAATTACAACGTGGCAGGAGACTTTATGTGAGTGCAGGATTAGGGGAATGTCTATCTGAGTGCAAGGTGTGTGGTGTGCCTGTGAGTGCAGGGTGGTCATTTTGAATGAGAACAGAGATAATTGCTCCTGTGTAAGTGAAGGGTGAGCAGTGTGCTTGTGTGAGTTCAGGTTGAGCAGTGTGCCAGAGTGCAGATGTCCAGTGTGCATAATGAGGCTGGGATAGAGGAGTGTCTGTGTGGGTGAAGGTTGAGTCATGTTCTTGTTTGATTGCAGGGGTAGGATTTGGCCTGTATGGATATAGACTGAATTGTGCATGGGTGAGTGCAGACTGATGGGAGTGCAGAATGAGAGCAGGGCAAGGGGAGTGACTAGGTGAGTAAGAGCAAGGTGAAGAGAGTGCCTGTGTAATTGCAGAGTGAGTGGTGTGCCTGCGTGATTGCAAGGTGAATGGTGTTTCTAAGTGAGTGAATATTATGAGTGGGTACGTGAGTGAAGTGAAGTGCAAGTGCAGAGGCAACTGTATAACTGCGTGAATGCAGAATGTGTTGAATGCCTATCTGATTGTAGGATATTCTATGTGAGTGTGTGACTACAGGGGGTACAGTGTGACTGTGTGACAGCAGGGTCTGCCTGTTATTGTAGATTGAGAAGTGTATCTTTATGAGTGCATGGCGATGGGCGTCCTTGTTTGTGTGCAGGGTGAGGGGAATGCGTGTGAGTGAAAGCTGTGTCATATTAAAGTCAGACTGTTTAGCATTGTCAATGCTTACTTTATAAATGCATGAACCTTAAGTGAAAATACCTTATATGTAAGATATACAAAAATGCTAAATTAGAAATGAAGCTATATAGAAGGAACAGTTGGATGCTATAATTTGGGGACACTATTGTGCAAAGCTTCACATGCTAAACGGAGGATTTTAGCGCCATCAGCGAGTCAGAGCAGCTCACCTTCTTCTTTTCCCGGCACCAGTCTACCTCTCGGCGCACCCGCTCCGCGGGTGCCCCATCGCCTGTTTTGAAGGGGGAAAGTCATCTCTCGCCGGTTGTGAGGAGCATTGAGGCAGTAAGGCGGTAAGCGGCACCGGGCGTGTGGCTGCAGCGGGGCTGCGAGCGTCAGGGACTTCAATTCCCAGAAGTCCCTGCTAGACCTTCCGGTCCGCTCTCCCTGCTGGCCCGCCCCCCGCCCTCCTGAGGCCTCAAAACACCAGCTTCCAGGCCAAGCAAGTGGGACACTATTGTGCAAAGCTTCACATGCTAAACGGAGGATTTTAGCGCCATCAGCGAGTCAGAGCAGCTCACCTTCTTCTTTTCCCGGCACCAGTCTACCTCTCGGCGCACCCGCTCCGCGGGTGCCCCATCGCCTGTTTTGAAGGGGGAAAGTCATCTCTCGCCGGTTGTGAGGAGCATTGAGGCAGTAAGGCGGTAAGCGGCACCGGGCGTGTGGCTGCAGCGGGGCTGCGAGCGTCAGGGACTTCAATTCCCAGAAGTCCCTGCTAGACCTTCCGGTCCGCTCTCCCTGCTGGCCCGCCCCCCGCCCTCCTGAGGCCTCAAAACACCAGCTTCCAGGCCAAGCAAGTGGGACACTATTGTGCAAAGCTTCACATGCTAAACGGAGGATTTTAGCGCCATCAGCGAGTCAGAGCAGCTCACCTTCTTCTTTTCCCGGCACCAGTCTACCTCTCGGCGCACCCGCTCCGCGGGTGCCCCATCGCCTGTTTTGAAGGGGGAAAGTCATCTCTCGCCGGTTGTGAGGAGCATTGAGGCAGTAAGGCGGTAAGCGGCACCGGGCGTGTGGCTGCAGCGGGGCTGCGAGCGTCAGGGACTTCAATTCCCAGAAGTCCCTGCTAGACCTTCCGGTCCGCTCTCCCTGCTGGCCCGCCCCCCGCCCTCCTGAGGCCTCAAAATACCAGCCTACTCCCGCAGCGCGGGACGCAGCCCGGGCTAAGACTGGGCAAAGACAGGGCCGTTTTAGGCCGTTAGAGACCGTTTAAGACCGGACCGGGCCACATCTCTTGGTTTTTACTTTTTGAGTATTCCCTGCTAGTATACTTGATTTTAAATTTTATTTATTGTAATATCTCTTCCCCACAATGTCATCACGTGAAACTCGGAGCAAGGCAACTAAGATCCCCAAAAAAGCTACGGGCACCCTAGATGACTTTATCACCAGGACCAGCCTCTCTATTGATAATGAAATAACTAAATTACAGCACAAAGTATCAACAGAACTTGAATGTGCTAGGAGGCTTTCAACTGAATTGGCGCTTAGGAAAAAATCTTCCCTAGGCAGTATTGCCCTTTCTAAAACTCCTGAACGCATTTCTGGTCCAAAACCAATCATAGCCCTAGTCGAGGTACATGCAACAGCAGAGGAATTAACTCCCTCCACCTCCCATGAACCACATGAGTCTTCAGCTAGGGCTGAGTCAGGAAGCCCATCACAGTTGACACTCTCAAAGGAGAGTGCTGAGGTCCTTTTAGATGGGGCGTCCTGTAAGTCATCAGAAGAGATGACTCCTAATGTAAGCGCATCATCCACCTCTAGGAAGCCAGAGGAGGCAGAGTCCCTCAAAAGTAAATCACCTATTAATGCACCATTAAAGCACAAAAGAAAGCGCAAACATCTAACCGCTTTCGCTAGGAAAAAAGTTAAAGTAGCACATAGACATAACATCAAGAGTGGTACTTTAAATACTTTAAATATTCCTATCGTAACTTCCGAGATCACCGTCCAAGATGTAGCACCAGTAAATGCAGACAACACTAACAACAGCATAGATGAACAAATCTCCAGTACTATGTCTGACCACTTAGGTAGCGAGGGGCAAAGAGTCTCCTGTGACACAGTAGAACAAGATGGTGGAAGAGAAGAATTTTTAAAAATAGTATGGGAGACGCTTAAGAGACTACTCAAACCACTGGAAACTAGGTTAACTGGAATCGAGAATCAACTTCTTGAGGTCGAGAAAAGTGTTATCACTCTTTCAAGCATAAGTCTTAACTGCACTGAAGTACCTCCCGTCCCCGTCCCGGTCATATTAAAAAATTCACATATCAGTCCATTGGACATGCAGCAAAATAAGGTGGGGGTAGTAAACAATACAAATACTACTCAAGCAACTAGCACTATAATCCGACAGAATCCAACCCCCTCAACTTCAATAGCTGTAAATACCACTAGCAAACCTATGCAGAAAAACCAGGTTCACACTAACACTCTCCCACCACAAATTCCTTCTTCCTCTCACTCTTTCAATCAGAGTGTATTAGCCCAAAATAAACCTCAATCTAATCCCCCTGTCTACCCCTTTACTACCCCTGCAGGCATCAAACCCATGCCCGACAAAATCCCTGTAAATGTCATCCATAAGTCAAATTATCAGTCTAATCACACTCGCGATAATTTTAGAGGAGGGTACATAGATCTACCACCAGATGCTAGTACATTTGTAGCTGTTCTTACAGGGGTGCCAGAACTGGATAGTCAATATGAAGAAAATTTCCAATCGCTAAAAAATAAAGTGATTTTTTGGCTAAATAAATTTAAACCCATTCCAAACCAGATGAAAAGTAAGATTCTTATGGTTAGGAGGGTACCATGGGTAGGGCCATCTGTAAAATCAATCACGGGCGATTGCATTATCATATCCTTTGAAGAACCCCAGAGTGCCGAGCAAATTTGCAATTGGAAATCATATGGTATGAATCCACCTATTGAAGCCAGACCTCTATCATTTTTCTACCCTCCACCAAGACCTATTCACCACGGCCCTAATTGGAACCCTGTTACCCAGCACTATGGTAGCGCTCCTAATTTGGCTAGACATGGTGATTATAACATGTGGTCTGGTACTCCAAACTTAGGCAGATATGGTGATTATAATATATGGTCGGGCATTCCTATTTCCAATAGATTCAATTGTCTAGAAGCTGTGGATTGACTTGCCACTGTGCCATACTGTATCTATGAACTATATGATGCCTTTTGTAGATTAAGTGAAGGTTATTCCAAGCCTGACTTTGTTTATGAATTATATGATGCCTTCTGTAGATTGGTTATTGGCTATCCCAAAACAAAAAATGTCGTACACTTGCTTGATGATGACCTGGTTAAAAGGAATATGCTGCATAGGTCCAAATTAGTACCACAGAAAACGGAATCATTCAACATGTCTGAGAATGTACGCTATTGCACAACGGTGGGTGGTCGGGATGGGAATGCAATCACTGTAGCTAGAGGAACAGTAAAGGCTGCAGAAAAAGTCACAACAAATTTGCAAGTTGACAACCGGCCCAATGATTGTGTAGTTGATTCCAGCTCTGCCATCCGGAGTACTGATCCTTGCTTACTTATCCTATCATGGAACATCGCAGGTGTCCATAAGAATTTAAAAGATCCCGAGTGGGCAAGTTACATTGACACCAGTGATATTTGTCTACTACAGGAAACTTGGGCTATGGAAGTACCTCATCGGGTAGGATACAAAACCTTTGGTATTAGGGCTGTTCAGTCTGACAGAGGAAGACCATCAGGGGGTCTACTAATTTGGCTAAAAATCACCTTGGCCATGCAGGTGGAATTTGTGAATACAGGTTCTTTGGACATTTTAGCCCTAAGGATCACTCCCCCGTGTGGCATTGAATGGTTTATTGTTAATGTCTATAATAGACCAACCAGCCACACAAAAGTTTCGGTAACATTTGAGGCACTGGAACTACTGTTGAAGAATGTAATTGGAGATGTCCCGGTCATCTTGGGAGGAGATCTAAATTGTAATTTTGAACCTGTTTTGGGCATTTCTGAAGTCTTCGAGGATGAGGATTCAGCATATAACATCCCCCAGCTTGAAACCACCAAATTTGTCAAATATTCGACATTGGCCAGCCAATTACTAAGACTTTCTGCGGACCACGGCCTAAGAGCAGGTAATGGCCGACTCCCATCGGACCTGCAAAAAAAACCCACCTTCTCTAAAGCTAAAAGCAATTTAGATTTTATACTTGTTTCTCTTAGCATTTGGCACTTTGTGATAGATCTGGAAGTTGTAAGCAGGGGGGAAAGTGATCATTACCCCTTGGAACTTTACATCAACAAGAAAATGGTCAGTGATACCACTCCAATTACAACAGAATCTACCCAAGTCAGCTTATGTGAGGACGTCCATTTACATAATAACAGACGTGCAGTAAGATGGCCACGTGTTTTGGCGGATGGTAATGTGTTAGCATCGGTTTATTCTCTTTTTGAACAAACATTTACACATATCGTTGACCATGCCTTCCTACCGGAACACTTTGAACATTTTATTGATCTACACAAAGTCTTTTTTTCTGAATTAAAAAAGCTTTTATCAAAAATGCCGAAAAAGAAACAGCAAAACCACAGAATGGCCAACCATGGAAAGTTATGGTATGGTCATTCGTGCAGAACTGCCAAATCAAATCTATTGCTTGCCATTAAAACCAAGTCCAAAGAAGAAGTAAAATCTGCAAGGGTGGAATACAAACGTACATTAGAAACATCTAAAAAACTCTGGGAGGAATCAATCTGGGCTGAAATGTTACTTGCTGCAAAAACCAATGATAATGTTGGCTTCTGGAGATTGGTGGCTAATGGGGGGCATGCTGGGAGAGCCGTGAAAGATGTATTTCTGGATGAGATGACCTGGGTAACCCATTTTACAAACCTCTACAAACAGTTCGATAGCGAAAGCCAATGGAACTTAAGGTCCTTTTTCCCTATTGAACCCCTCAACTTCACATTGGAGGAGACTACAAGGGCGATCAATGACCTTAAAAATTCAAAAGCCCCTGGCCCGGACAGAATACCGGGGGATCTCTATAAGCACGAAGTTGATGTCTGGGCCCCTTATCTGAACCGTTTGTTTAATGCCCTATCGTCAAGTTGCAACTTTCCAGACAGCTGGCGGGCAGCGGAGGTTGTGTTAATATTCAAAAAGGGGGACAGAATGACACCGTCCAATTACAGACCAATCAGTCTGATGGACACACTCCAAAAATTATATGCAAAACACCTCCTGTACAGAATTAATGATTGGCTTGAAGCTACGAAGATAATTTCCAAATTCCAAGCTGGCTTCCGGAGTAAAACCAGTACAACAGACCAAATCTTTCGATTCTGTTGTCTGATTTGGAAATATGTTCAGTTGAAAAAAGGTCATCTGTATGTAGCCTTCGTTGACCTGAGGGCTGCATTTGACTTAGTCCCACGGAGTTTACTTTGGAAATCCTTGCAAAAAACTGGGTTGCCGGGATGTATTTTAACTCAAATAGTAGAGCTGCATGCTGACAATTTTGCTAATATTAGGTGGGGCCCCAACGGCGAGTTGTCTCGTAATATTCCTATTGAACGTGGGGTTCGCCAGGGATGTGTCCTGGCTCCTACCCTATTCTCCCTGTTTATTAATGATGTCCCTGATTATTTAAATACTTGTGTTAATGATTCACCGCAGCTTAATGGTGTAAGGGTGCCTGCGCTGCTTTTTGCAGACGACACCATACTTATATCCCAAACAAAAAAGGGCCTTCAGGCACTCCTTAATTCCTTTAGCAGCTATTGCCAGACAAAGGGCTTGGAAATCAATGCAAATAAAACAAAATGTATGTCATTGAATCCCAGTATGCCAGACAGAGGGCTTTTGACTCTGAACAATCAAAAATTAGATACTGTGGACAACTTCTCCTATTTGGGTGTTGTACTAGATTCTAAACAAAGCTGGAAACCCCAAATAGAGAAAAGTAAAATAACATACGCCCAAAATGTCAAACCAATCTTATGCAAAATGAATTCTAGCACAAGCAAAAGTGTAACCCCGGTTTTAGAACTTTTTAAATTCAAAATACAGTCTGCTGTACTATATGGAGCAGAGATATGGGGCCCATGGGCAAGGAATAGTTTTCAAATTATGGATAACAAATTCATGCGGGCTTCTGTGAGGGTCCCCACTAGTACACCCCTTTTACCACTCCAACTGGACTTAAATTTTAGGAGAACAGATCATTTAGCAATCTTGAGGCCTTTATTATTCTGGGTTAGGCTTTGGACTACCCCCGAGTTGATAGATTACAGAAACGGCCTGCAAGAATTGATGCTGCTTGATACTTTTAATTCCATCACTTGGCTAGTGCATATTAAAAAATGGCTTGCACTTTTGGGCCTATACTCAATGTGGGAGACTCCAGATAAAATGCCTACTTTTTCTAAACTAGTAGTCAAGCGAGCTTTCTGGACCCACATTAGCAGGGAGTTAGTAGTTGGAGTTAGTGTTGGTTCAGCAGTCCAGGCTTTTTTATTATTTAAGGACGAGCTTTGTTTCGAGCCATTCCTGGACGAGATAGAGCCACCCATTGCAAAAACTCTCTTCCTAAAGTTTAGATATGGGATACTCATGCTGAATTACAACACTGAAAGATGGGCACAAAAAAGATTAGGAGCCTTGACTGCTAAAACCAAGTGCTGCCCCATGTGCTCCATTAACTGTCCCGAGAATGAGCAACATATGCTTTTTGTTTGTAGTGCATATACGAAGCCGAGAAAGAAATGGTTGAAACCAATGTGTAACCTTCTAGGGACCAGGTCCTGTTTAATAGCTTTTAGGATCATGAAAAGTAATTCAAATCAGTTTGTTGTATTTAGTATGAGTAAATTTTTATATTCTGTTTACATAATTAGAAAAAAACAGGGACATTGTCTTTAAGTTGGAAATTGTACATGTTTTCTTAACCCTCGCATTGTGATAACATTTTTAATGAAATATAATGTGTGATCCTCCATGTAAAATGAAATGTAAAGATGAACTAATGTTTGATTTTATATGTATGTATGTGACTTTTATGGCCAAATAGGCCGAAATAAAGTAATAATAATAATAATAATAATTTGGGGAAAGATATCAGTGTAAAACCCGATATTCATAATGAAAACATTTTAAGCCAGAGACAAACCATAGAGGTGTGTGAAGTTAAACATTTGCCTTCAAGGTGTTTGTTACAATGGGCCTCCCATGTGATGCATATCTGTAGTATCCTGCATATTATACTGTAAGGTGTTTTACCTTCATGAGTGGACCTTCCTCACTACAATATCATTTCCCTAACTTCTTTTTCTAACCCTGTTCAGTCTTGTTTTGATCTTTTCCATCACTACCTGTTAAGAATTAACATCATTTTCCAGCACTTTCATTAGTACAAACAGTTATTTAATCAGTTCTTAAGCAAACATGCCTTTGCTGTTCTTTCTTTTAGGCAGTCCTTTTTGTCTAACCGACTAGTGTAATCCTAAATGTGATGTAAATACCTACAGATGTAATATCGGTTCTTCTTGCATATTTGTACTGCAATGTTATGATACAGGAACAAGCAGATTCTACTTGTATTTAGTACACCTTAAAAACGGTGAATAGAAAGACATAAGGATCATATTAATTGGAACTCAAGTGAATTTTCTTGACTGCTAGGTGAAAAATGTAATTGAAATAGTCTTAAATAACCCTGTTTTTAGGGGAACACCAGGATTTTTCACCCAAATATATGTTGGTTAGGAAGAAATTATATGTTCTAGACACTTCCAGACAGGCAAAATGGCAATTCGTTACACAACCAAAGCAGATACATTGAACTCCTATTTAAAACAAAGAACACCTCCCCTTTTCCCAAAAACATTCCAAGATTACGCAAACCCTGCCTCTCCAGTCCTTCTAACGAATATCACACGATTAATTTATGGACCTGGTCAAAGCAAGCAGGTCTGCCGGCAGCCCTTCTTTCCCGTGTCCATCACAAACCTTAAAGAAAATTCTTCTAACTACCTCTGCTGCCACACTTGTAAGAAGAATCCTCAACATTTCCTTAACTAGTGGAATATTTCCAGAAGATCTCAAAAAGTAATACATACGCCCATGACTAAAGAAAACAAACCTGGACCCGCCTAACCCGACAACTACAGACCAATTAAAAATGGACCTTTTCTGCGCAACTAACAGAAAGAGCTGCATTCCCCCAGATGTCACAATTTGTTGAAGATAGTTCCATACCTTTATACTTCAAGACAGGGTTCCGACCAGGAAGAGGCACATAATCTGCCCTTGCTCTCCATGTGGCCTTTAGAACACAGTTGACCGGAACAGGGTTGCTGTACTACTTCTCTTTGACCTCTCAGATTCCTTTGACAGTGTTGACCATGACACTCTAATACAAAAACTCTATGAAGCCGGCATAGAGGGACTGCTCTCGACTGGATCACATTCTACCTTCAAAACAGAACTAATGGTATCCATACCCCCTTTTCTCATCCACACTGAACTTCACAAATCCGCACTGATCAATCAATTTCACCTCACATGCTGTAACTATGCAGATGACCCTCATATACTCCTTTAATTGGAAAGACCCAAAGACATTGGAAACTCACACATCTTCAGTTGTCTCTGGGAGGAGGATCAGTGGATGACATGGAACCATCTCAAACTGAATGCTTACAAAACAAAAAACTCACGTGTTGCGATTGAAAAATTATGACTCACTCGCCGCCCGGCCGGAAGATCTGGATACACCACCTACAGTATCTAAGGAAGTAAGAAACCTCAGCATTACCATGGACTCCAAGCTATTAATGAATGCCCAAGTGGACAAACTAGCAAAATCAACCTTAAAGTTACCTGGGATTTTTACACTTCGTCCAGGCTACTATCTCTCTTGGTCCGTCTAAGCTCGATCAAGCCAATAACCTCTACCATGGGTCATCTTTAACAACTATGAAAAGACTACAACGGATTTAGAACTCTGCTGCCAGACTACTCTCATATATAACTCCACAAGCCCACATCTCACCTGCCTTGAAGGCCCTACATTGGTTACTGGCTGCCAGGAGATCCACATTCAAGCTGCTTGCTATCACCAACAAAGCAATACATGAAACAGGACCTCGTCATCAGGAATAAAATCACCAAATACATTCAACAAGGTAACTTCTGCTCTAGATTGGCACCTCGCCTCAAAATCCCACCAAACAAGAAAAAGAAAACATAAGTGGCACATCCTTCTATGTTCAAGCTGCCAAACTATAAAACTCTTTACCCCAAACATATGATCCACAAACAACTACCCTATCTTCAGAAGACTACTCAAGAGTTGGCTCTTCCCCACATAACTATCATACTCAAACAGATATACAGCATTCCCCTTTGTAAATAAGCATTTATTTGGCCTAAAAATATGTATCTACATATGCGTATTGCTTTGCATAAATGGGCATAATAATTATGTTTATAACTATGTATATATTCAAAGTTCTTCTTAATAATTGTACGTATTACTTATGGTTATAATATTCTATGTTAAACATGTTTATAGGTGACTGCATAAATAAGTAACTCTTTCATCATAACTAATTATCAACAATTGCTTCACTATTGAATTACAAAAAATATTTAAGAACAAATACATTAACTTAAAGTGAAGCAACACTTGACAGTATGAGTTTATTAAATACAACTTAAAATCTATAAATTATACCTTCCTTATTCATATATACCTTCCATGCACGAATGTCTCTTTATATATATTATTTGACTTCTAATTCAGTATCTCCAAGGCACTACCCTACATCTCACCCTATATCCTCTACCTCCACTCTGTGACTCATCCCAAACCTCATTCTACTACTCTTTCCAAAACACTATCCTATTTATCACCCTACACCTCTCTCAATATATCTTATACCTCCACTCTCTGACTAATTTCCAAACCCCAAACTACCACTATGATCCACTAAATAACACTTTCTAGATTCTTACCTCCTCTACCCCCTTGCATCATCTCATACCTCTTTCACTATTCAGATCTCCCAAACAAGCCTTTCTAAAATTTCCCTCCAGATCTTTGCCCTTCACCTCCCCTTTTACTCATCCTAAACCTCCTCCTAATGCTATAAGCCCCCCAAAAACAAAAACAACACTTTCTACACCCTGCCCTTTTCAATCCCTCCACTATCCTTTTCAATCCAACTAACAGACTTGCATATCCATTGCTCAAATTATTTCATATTTCCCAATACTTATTCCCCACTTATTCTGTTTGGGGTCTGGAGTTGCAAGCTACGCACTGAAAAGCCCTTCGACACTTTATCAGGGGTAGCAAGCACTATTTAAATGCAAACCCTTCCCTCTTCTACCCCTTTACTATCCTTTTTCAATCCCAAAAACAAACTCACATGTCCACCTCTGAAATTAATTTAATATCTTCCTATACTAATTCACCACTGTCCTTTTTGGGTTCCGGAGTAGCTTGCTACTCACCGCACAATTGATTTGACGCCTCGTCAGGGGTAGCAGGTGCTATATAAATGCAATTACAATTAGTCCCTTTAAAAAAGAGTCATGGCCATGCACTCACTCGTGGTACGCATGACGATTTGTGGCTCGGTAAACCAATAAAAAGGGTGATTCCAGCCCTTAAGTGTTCCCTCCCCTCTGCGATTAACTGATTTTGACTCTTTTGGTGTAGTGCCAAGACGAACCGGAGACCAGTAGCCTGGGAGGCAATGATCTAACTGATAGTCTCAGCCTCACACATTCACTCATTCATACAGGTGTCAAACAGAAAATCAAAATAAAATGTCAAACTGAGATTACCAGCATGGGAAAGGTAGCCACATGAAAGTAAAAACGAAGTGAACAATGAATTAAAAAACACATTGCCAAACTAAGAGGGGAAAGAGGATCCTAGAAAATAAAACTCGATGGGCAAAATGCGCAATGAAAAATGCTGATTTTGTACAACTTGTATTTTGAAGTGAGGTGCCAATTAGGAACCCAAAGATCGTCTTGCCTGTCTTCTCTGTTTCTAAACTCCAAATAAAGGTCCTACTTGGTCTTCAGTTTTAAAGGGTTTTCAGTCACACACTCTTAAGACTATTGAAGCACATGGACTACCTCCAAACATTTTGCCTCTACGAATTTTAAAGCGGCCTACTCATTATCAGTACATTTCTACGGTTTAATGCACCAGAGAAGAAAGCACAATCAACCTCCACTTCAGACGGATGCAGTTAATCAAATGTGGAGGCTTAGCTTTATACTGTAACTTATGAAGGGTAAATGAGGTGTCGTGAAAGGCGCAAATATTGCCAACTTTGGGCACACCTAGCCATCTTAGTCCACAAACTGCTGCTGGCATGTGGCTAAGACAAGTGGAAAAAATATCTGAGCGGCAACAAAGCTGAGTTTGGGCCTAATCAACGTTTGAGTTTTTGTTTTAATTGGAAATTGTGTTTTAATGTTAAGGTCTTAATTGAAAAGACCAAAGCTTTCTGAGTGAAAAGGAAATGTAAAATGTGGCATTGAGTGATTGATTCTGATGTTTTGCAAAAACCCAGATTGCATACGGGAAGTGGATGTACCACACCTTCTGCCCACATTGTTTCACACACTTGATTGTCTTATAAGTGAATCATTCTGCAGAAAAAAATAGGTTTTATGTATTTTATTGCAAAGTGCGCCTGTCAAGTAACCAGGCTCGATTCAGATTGCTTGCTTATACGATTACTGTTACAAAAGTAATACTGCCTGAAAGTATGACCTTGCTGCTAACAAAGTAAATGCTGAATACCTTGCAGAGTCCCCTTACGCAACAGTGGCAAACAAAGGTTTTTATCATCCCCTTTGCTCATCTCTGTACCGGCATGTAATGAATGAGACTGCATTCATAGTTCTGTTTATCTGAATATTTCATTGCCAGTATTTGTCTAATGCCCCTTCTACAGCCCCGCGGACAGAAAACATCACCATTTCATGGTCCACTTTGCGTCAGCCAGTATGTGAGGCTAAAGTGCAGAGGGTTGTGGGGCGAAGAGAGGGAGCAGCCCACTGGAAATTAATGCAGTTCTCTGTCGATTGATTTGCTGTATCACAAAAACGGTGACAAATACGAAACAAGAAAGTGAACGAGTAGTGTGCGCTTTCTGGGGAAAACAAGCGCGGCAGCGAAGCCGCGAAAGTAAAAGCATTTGTAGCCGGACCCAAAACAGATGGCAGGCTGCGCGTGCTGCTGACTTTGGAGCTTGAGAACATGGATCAAGCCTCGGCGTGGGCTGCTTTATTTAATTATTACAAAATAAACAGGGATCTCGGAGTGGGGGTGGGGCGAGACGAATTAAAAAAATAATACACATGGAGGGGAAAACCAATACAATTAAAAAAAACATGGTTGAGACGGACAAATGTAGCATCTGAAACCAAGTACAACAAACGATGCGAGGAAGTGGCTCAACAAATAACGCTGCTGACTTTGGAGCAGGAAAACGGGGTTCGAGCCTCGGTGTCGGCTGCATCATTTAAGCATAATTAAATTAAACGTAAATAAATAAACAGTGTTGGGTAAGTGCAGGAAGCTGCCAGATGTGGAAATGTGAGCAGCAAAGAGAAAAAGTAGTTCCTAAATAAAAAGATAACAGCCAGCAGCGTAAGTTAACTGTAGTTGGTCGATGCTGCTTCCTCCAGAAATGGAAGAAACAGGAAATGATGTATCTGACTATAAGCAAACAATGAGTAAGATTAGAACAGCAATGCCAGATCCCACCAATGGCAAGCGACAAAACAAAGACAAGTGCAATGGGTGGTGTTTCAGTAGTAATACTCATTACTTGATACCTCGTAGAGACAGCGCATGCACTGCCTATGTGAGACCTAAAAATGACTCATTTGCATCAATCACATGAAGAATATCAGTACATTGGCTTAACTCAACTTGCAGAATTCTTTGATTGTTAAAAGAGCACATCCGCCCTGCATGTGTTACCTCTTTGGCAGAAGGGTGCACACCCTCACATGGAAAAAGAGCTTGTCTGTCATACAGTAGAGTACTTTGCAATATGTTTCCACCTAATTTACCTTGAAATTGTATAACTTGAAAATGCTTATTAACTGGATATGAAAGGGGATGAGGACAGCTATTCAAGCATGAAAGAGAACAGAATAACCTCAAGCTCATTATAGGTATCAATCCAATGCATGCGAACTGCGATATTAACATGAAATGGTCATTCAAAAAGAGGCAATTCAGCATTTCTGGGATTGCCTGGAGATGTCTAAAGGAATTTATTGTTGCAGTGGGAAATTAACAATTGAGTAATACTTCAAGGTTCTATAAAAGCTCTGTGAAATGTTTGTGTCTGCCTCCTTTACGAACTTAGGGGCATATATACAAACCCCTATTGCCACGTGAACATCACTTTTTGTGACGTTCTCGTGGAGATAGGGGCCTTGCCTTAAGTACAAGGAAGCGTTAAGCCACTTAATGTGGCTTAACCCTGCCTTGTATGTAAGGCACCCTTTCACGCTATCTTTAGCGTAATAGGGACGTGCACGGGGTATTGTGGTGGGCCTTCAACCGCAACACCTATTGTATTTGATGCTACCCCCCTATGTACAAGGGTGGTGTACATAGGATGCAGCGCCAAAATGAAGACCAGGAAAATCGTTCTGCAGAAATGCATTAATTCTCCTCAGTTTTGCTTTTTCCATGTGTGCTGCCTTGTGCAGCACACATGGAAAAAGCAAAATGCCATGATTTGTTTATGTACAGGAAGGTGTGCCTTCCTGTACATACACAAGCCTTAAACTACTATGTCATTTTGTCGCTTTCATGTGTGCTGCATGAAGCAGCACATAAGAAAGTTACAAAATGGCATTTTAGGATTGTTTATGGCAGGAAGGGACACCTTCCTACACATAACCAATCCTCCCCTACACACAGACACCCTCTCACTCTGGTGCAGGGGTGCCTGCATTGGCGCTAAGTTGTTAAACTTAGTGCCATCGCAGAGGGAAACGCAAGGCTGCACCAGCATTTGTAGTTATCTCCAGACCGTAAAGCATATAACTCTATTTTACATGGTCAGAAACTGCCTACAGACTTTGTTTTGCGCTGATGGGCGCACGGGAGCAGTACCGGACCACCTGAGAGAGACCAGAGAGAGAATAGGGGACTCAAACCCCCAGCGGCACTCGTGCCAGGAGGCACTTCCCTGCTGCGTCATTCCCGCTGCGCTGGAGACCCATAAATCATTGCAGGGCCCCCGCAGCGTGGGACGCGGTCAGAAACTCCCTACAGACTATGTTTTGCACTGACGGGAGCATAAATCATCGCAGGGCCCCCGCAGCGCAGGAAGTGCGCAGTAAGTGCCTGGGCAAAGCCTAGGCCAAGGGCAGGTCCATCTGTGCCCGTCCGCGACAGGACGAGGCAGGGCTGGGCCACACCCTGACATCCTGGCACCAAGATAAACTCAAATAACTGCAGAGTGGATCCTAGGGCGTTCAAATAAGGACAAATAAGGTAGTGTCTTTGGCATCTCATGCTCAAGCGTACTCTGATTGCAGAATGAGTAAGCGTAAGGCCACAGGCTCTTTGGTGGGTAATGGGGTCACGAGGACTTTAGATGCCTTCCTAATTAGAGCGGAATCACTGCTGGTTCATCAGATTCAGCTCACAGAGAAAAGACTTTCCCTGGACACTATTGTGGCTCAAAAACGCTCCTCCATGGGCAGCTTAGTTATGACTAAATCTCCCAATGACGGGGATCATTCGTGTCTAGCCATATCTGAGGTAATAATAATGTAGAAAGAGCCACCTCTATTGTCCCGCCACCCCTGTCATCTCCCCTGTTGCAAGAACCTATAGAGATGCAGTCTGTTTATGGTGGGCTTCCACAGAATGTTGCACAGGATACTGTAAGGGATACTGATTCTGGCTTATTGCTAGGGCAGGGGGATGGGGCTATTGCACTGATTACATCGACCTCAAGTAATGTAACCACATCAAGCCCAGGTGGGGAGGTTATTACTCGTTCAAAAAGGGCCTCCAAACATGATAGCACTACAAAGCCACCAGATAGCAACGTTGCTCCAGCAAAGCGAACCAGGGGTAGGGGGCCCTCCAACCCAAAACAAAAACAGAAACACAAGTCCAGACCAGAGACTAATGTAACTGGCTCCCTGATACTGCTGGCACTGTAGGCAACCACATGTCCCATAATGCTGAAGGTGCTAGTGCGGGGCTGGGGGCGAACACTGAGTACTGGAAAAGGGTGGAAACAATGCTAACTGCTCTTTTGGGGCCCTTACTAGGCAAACTCAGATCTATAGAGGAAACATTGTCGCTATTTTTGCCCCGGGATAGCGCACCTGCTAATGAGGCTAGCCGGTGTGTATCTAGCCGCTGTGGAGCACCGGAGGTTCCCAAATCACCAGTTGCACACCCCAGAGTAGCGGGGGAGGGAAACAATGTTAATGAACAACCTTTGGGCACACAGGATGGGAGGAGTAGAGTGCTACCCCCAGTTCCCCTGGAAGGAAATTTAAATAGCATAAGTATGACCTCCAGGGGACACAGACACTTGAGGGCAGGGACTGCAGGCAATATCACAGTCCAACAACTAGCCCCCACTAATATAGGTAGTAGAGCCACCATACACCAACACTCTGAGGAGCTGTCAGTTTACAGTGCCCAGGGCACCCCAGACCTACCGATTTTAGATCTTCCACCCACCTCATGTCCATATACAGTGGTCTTGACAGGCTTCCCGGCCTGCACAAATGGTGGTGAAGAATCCCCCCGAATTTTGATTAACAAGGCAGCGCACTGGATGTGTAGGAATGTAGGATTCAACATCATCTATCACAGGCACATTCTGATGGCTAGAAGGGTGTACTGGATTGGCAGTTCCAGGAAAATTCTCCCACGGGACTGCATGATTGTGAATTTAAGGTATCCTGAGCTCATATGCAAGCTGCTTACCCAGAATAAGGGGTTTTATCAAGATGAGGGTGGTTCAAGTATTAAAATGCTCCCATTGGGCTTCTTTTATAGACACATGATAAACCCGAATAACCATCACTCACACAGGGGCACGTGGTGGGAACTTATGGGGGAGGTCTCACAGTCCCATTATATAATCTGTATGCCCCCCTTAGAAACGTAGAGATCTAAATGACATTGACTGACTGGGCTTGTCGGGGGCAATTAAGGGCGTTCATGGACATGGAAACAATGTTATCACTACAGATTCGGGAGGGACAGATATGATGAGCACAAATGAGGAAGCTGTAAATCCATCCCCCTCGGGTCATTTAGCACCCTCTACGCAAGAGATTAATCACCCAAATATTGAACTCCACGGATCTCAATCCTACCATACATTAGACAGCTTAGATAGATATAATTAGAGAGATTTTAAAATAGTTTCCTGGAAGATAGCAGGTTTATCTTTCCAAATTAAAAAATGAACATTGGGTAATTTATGTTAGGAAATTCCATATTATCTGTTTACAGGAAACATGGGAAATAGAGAGTAGTACCTTACACCTTGAGAGTCATAAAACCTACTTCGTACCAGCACACAAGACAGTGTCACGGTGAGGAAGGGGAGGATTGTTTATATATGTTGATCTGATTTGGATTGGAATTCAGACTCCATGCAGGGGCTTAGGTTTTATAATAAGGGTCACAAGCTAATTTTTTTATAAATTGTTATAATGCAACGCTACCAGGTCAGAGTACTGCAAGAGTGGATGTGTTGGATAGTAGGCTCACTCACATACAGGAGCAAGGGGCGTTGATGCCTCATTTGGTCTTAGTTGGTGACTTTAATTGCCACCTGTGTCTGAATTGGAAAGTTAACTGTGGGGATTGGTCGTCGTGTACTCTGGAAGTGGGCCCGCATATGGAACATACAAAGGAGGGAAGGGCACTATGCAAGTTATTAAACACGCACGCCCTCACACACACCATGGTTCTCCTTGAAGTTGGGAAGGACAAAACGGTACACCCCACATTCAAAGGCAGAGGATGCGTCCCTTTTATTGATTTTATTTTTGTTTCTAAAATGTTTAAAAAATGGGTTACAGGTTTTAAAATATGTTTGAGTATTTTTAGCGACCATAACCCGCTTGTCATGTCCCTCGTGGAGCTAAACCTTTGTAGGAAAACACCTAGAGTGGGGGGGGGGTTATGGGTCCACAGATCATGGCAGGAGACTGAGATGGTCACAGCCTAATGGTGAAGCTTTTTACAGAGCATTAATGAAAGATGGCGAACAGCTCCTCGCAAACTCTTTAGATCCATATTTGCAAGGGGCTGAACTAGTCATGGCCTATGAGGGTGTTGCCCAATTAATCGACGGTCTGCTCAGGACTACTTCACACAGAGCTAGATCGAATGATCCAAGGTGGTTTGACCAACAATGTTCCCGTGCCTCGAGAGAGGTGAAAGTCGCTCTAAAATTCTCCCCAAGAGATAAAGGAGGGTGACTCTTTGCAGGACAAACTACAAATTGGCTGTTAAAGGCCGTAAAGCCAAATTACAACAGCAAGCCTGTGAGGACCTGAGGGAGGCAATAGAGTTAAAGGACACAACTGCCTTTTGGAAAGCCATAAACAATCCTTGCTTCCAAGAGGCAACCAAACCCAGGGTAGCTAATAATATCCTGCCGGGGCAATGGCATAAGCATTATCATGGGCTCTATAATCACTGCTTGGTTGAGGCTCAGTCGGAGGATGGTGGGGGGGAACAGAATGTCACCCAGACAATTTTCTCTCTGGGTGAGATCAAGGCAGGGATTGAAGGTCTGACCCGAAACAAGGCTCCGGGTCCTGATGGGATTCCACCTGACCTTTTTTTGAGTAAAGTAGATCTTTCGGCACCCATTCTGACCAGAGTCAATAATGCAGCAGTAGGTAGAGTCGTGCCACCATCCTGGTCCACAGCCACGATTGTTCCCATTTTTAAAAAAGGTAACAAGGATAGTCCACTTTGTTACAGACCAATTTCCTTAAACGATGTGTCAGCAAACATTTTATGGTGGGTTATCATCAGCTGGCTAATGGACTGGGCCAAGGATCAGCACATCATACCTGACACCCAATATGTCTTTAGGCCAGGAAAGTCAACCACCGATCAATGTCTTAACTTATATCTACTCGTAGCCAAGTACACCATTGCCAGCCAAGAAACCGTGTACCTGGCATTCATGAACTTGACGGCGGCTTTTCACCGATTAAATCAAAGGAAATTATGGGCAATCATAGGTGACCTTGGTGTGGACCTCGGACTTATTAACATTTTAAAATCTGCATCAGAACACCACCGCCACAATGAGATATAATCAGGAGGGAAGCACTACCGACCCTTTGTTATGCTCAAGTGGGGTCAGACAGGTCTGCATCCTGGCCCCATGTTTGCTTACATTGTACATAAATAGTTTGGATCAGGCTCTTAGCACTTTAAAGGTTGACACACCGAGGATTGGTTCAAGAGGGATCCCTCTCATGCTTTATGCGGATGATGCATTCTCCTTGCCCGCACGCCCAAAGGGTTGCAAGTTCTGATAGACGGCTTTGTTTCCTTTATGGAGAATTTAGATCTGTCCCCCAATCTGTCTAACTCGTACATTATGAAGTGGGGAAAAAAACAAGCAAAGAGTACGATTATATGATTGGATCTCATCGCCTGGGAAAGGTGCACTCCTTCTCGTACCTGGGGATTTTATTTGACGGGTGTCTACATTCAAAAAATCTATTAGAGGAG
The DNA here is from genome assembly GCF_964261635.1 of Lissotriton helveticus. Taxonomy (NCBI): domain Eukaryota; kingdom Metazoa; phylum Chordata; class Amphibia; order Caudata; family Salamandridae; genus Lissotriton; species Lissotriton helveticus. The sequence goes on along the minus strand of NC_136067.1, from coordinate 1,069,061,541 downwards.
AAATGTCGCACGTTAGCTAGTTGCTATGGGTCGATCATGAATTTTGTACAAAGGTTAGGTCGTTGGTCACCTGAGCAAATTTTGAGATTATACAGCTCTATGTGTTGTGCCAAAGTCCTCTATGGAAGCAAGGTATGGGGATTCATTGATGCGCAGCATTTACAAATAGAGGAAAATAAGTATCTTCAGCACTTACTTAAAGTGCCTCAGAGTACACCTTCCCATATTGTCCACGAAGAACTTGGCATCTGTCACATCAGGGATAGGTTGGGAGTCAAACCCCTAGTCTGCTGGGCTAAAATGTGGGCGAACACGTAGGCCACATTTAGGAGGCAGGTCATAGCAGACTACCTCACCCACGACCAGGGGCTGCACATTCCATGCCTTAAGTATGTGAAGGAGACCCTAAAAGGAATAGGATGAGCAGATCTCTTCACTAATCCTGCAAAAATATCTGTGCAAGATAAGGCCATGGTTACCGACCGGTTTCTCAAGCATGTCACAAGGGAAGATAGGGAGCTGATTAAGCAGACAGTGAGAGAATATCTTTTGACCAAAACATGCGTGGGTATTGAGCCTTATTTCTCTTATTTCCATAATGTCCATGATAGATTTAAAATGACATGGTTTAGGCTTAATCTTTTGCACCATATACTAGCTGACCCGGCAGGATATATGTCACCTATAGAGATGAAGGGTCCGTGTGGCTGCGACTATCGGTCTCCACAGGATACCCTTCACTTTGTTTTATTATGTCCACTTTATTCACAACCTAGGAGCCTCTTTTTAAAAAAAATATTTTAAAGAAAGCTAGATGTAAACATGCAAGGGTGGCCCTGCTATTTTTAAAATTGTCCACAGACGCATTGACTCTGTTTTGTACTGTAAATTTTTTAAGGGCAGCGGTCTGGCTCAGAACAACAAGGGGCATTGGGTGAACATAGGTGGCCCGTGACGTCAGTCTTGCAATGGCCTCATGAAGGAATTTGATGAGGGGAGGGGTTCTTAATCGCAGATGAATTGAATATGTATTATTTTAATTTATCAAACTGTTTTGGTTTTTAACAATGGTGTATTTTATTTGTACTTTTATGGTATTTTCTATACACCGAATAAAGTATTGTGATTGATTGATTGAACTCTATTTAATAGTTCTTTCTATTCCAATTGAGCCATATTCATAACTTAGAGAGAATATGCGTCAAGCAAGGAAAAATTTTAACTCTGATTTTTTTCACTTAAGACAATTACACAAGTTGACAATTTAATGCTCGTAGACATAAAACAACCTGCCCAGAATCACACCATTTGGGGACAAGTATTGAAGTGAGGATCAGAACTCAGATAACCTGATTCCAAATCAGCAACCTAGCCACTAAACAAAAGGACTGTTTCATTGCTTTGGTGATGGGTGGAAGCCTCCGAGGTTCGAGGAAGTGTGCAATATGGATGAATGGATGATTCAAGAATGAATGACTGATATACAACTCAAGTGGCATTGCCACAATTTTTCACCTAGTCCCTTAGAGTTCCTCCTGTGTTTTTTGTTATCTCGCAACCGTTTTAGGTTCTACCAACTAAGGATTGGTGACCTATGGGTCACCTCCTGGGTGGGCTCTGAGAGGGTAGTCCAATTGGTCTCTCAATACCTAGCTGAATGGTGTGATGGGGTAGTCCTTCATAGCTCCCTGATTTTGGCACTGTGCACTGGCTGCAGATTGATAGTTTAGAGTGCTCATGAGAGCTGACGATTTTGTGTCTTGAACCAATTTGTGTCTTTATAATTTATTAATTATAATGTTCCCAAACATTATGCACAATCATTACCGGTGTAAATCTTTGTGAACATTAGTGGGAGTGGGCTATGATATATGGGTTGGATTCATCATCTTTGCAGTTGAATCTGAAGTTACATGTAAATGATCATGAATGTTTATCACTCAATGTGAGTGCGATGGAAGAGTTGGAGGTTGAATAAAGCGCACAGGGGACAACACCATCCTGAACTTCTTCCTGCTCTCCCTCTGTTTCAGCTAGCCTGGAGGGAATCCATTGCTTTTTGCTAAAGTCTCCTGCTATCCCACGTGTCTCTCTGATGAGTGAACATGTTGGAGTGCGTTTTTTCTTATCAGCGAAGAGAGACATTTTTCAGTTCAGTTCAGTTCAGAAAAGTCTTTATTTCAATTATTCATCTTAAAAGACAGAGAATGTAATAAAATACACAATACATCTGTGTAGACCTAAAACTGTCGATACAAATTTACTTTTCCATATTAAAAATATAAATACCTATATTCACATTTAAAACAATTCATTAAGACAGGATAAAATATTTCACATACACAAGACTTTCCGTATGAACAAGCCAATTACATTAAGACCCCTGCCAGCCATACAATAAAATAGCTATAGTTAGCTATAAAGACCCCCTGTTTTTTCTCCCGAATAGCCCAAGACCAGCTCAAAAACTTAGCCACCCCTATGACTACGATGTCATTGCAGACAGTTTTCAGTAGTCTATTACCAACCAATGCAGAGGTGGTTCCCAGGGATCTACATAGGGGTTTAAGCCACAGACTACAAGGATGCTGGTAGGCATGACAGACATAAAGGAGATGGCTAATATCCTCGATGTGCTCAGGGCAAAACGGACATTTATCTCCTGTACCTAATGTCCATTTACATGTGAACTTTCTGGTTGGGAGTGTCTCCACTCGGAACTGATGGTAAAGCTTGCGATCTCTAGGCTTCGTTATTAGATCCCAATAGCTTTCCATATTAGGCTCTTCTTTAAGCTCACAAAAATCTCTAGTCAGGGATGAACTAGTCATAGCGGAAAACCTCCTAATTTTAATAAGATTCCAGTAGGCTGCTCTATAGGAAACTTTTAATGGAAATTCCGCAGTCTCTGGACTATCCCACAAGTCCCTCATCCCCATATCAGTAAGCAAAGATTTAATGCTACATAACCATGAGATTTTGTTTGCACTGTCCAGTTCCCTAATTTCTGTCAGGCCCCTAGCAAATAAGTGTAATTCTGGGGTAATCCAAAGCCTTCTCCAAAAGGCCAGCATCCTATACCGTGCTATATCCTCTATTGCCTGGCAACCAAGATCCAACAGGAGGGGGATACGCAGAGTGGATTTGGGGAGGCCCACAATTGATCTCAGAAATGTATTCTGGGCCAGAGCTAGGTGGTACAAATTGGATGCTCTCCATATCTCTTCCCCATATAGGATTGCGGGGATTATTTTTGTGGTGTACATTTTGACAACAGGGACTATGGGCTTAGTGTTTGACTGCCTATGTTCCCTTATCAAAGCTCCCGCTAGCTGCAAGTGTTTCAGCACCGATAGCTTCAGTTGTGGCGACCAACTCAATTTGTCGCCAAAGGTGACCCCCAGCTAAGTGAAGACATTAGTCTGCTCCAAGAGCTTCCCGCTCATGAAAACTCTTGACGTTACGGGCCTAGCCCCATGAAAAACCATAAACTTAGTCTTCTCTACGTTGACCACCAGTTCATGATCGCAGCAGAACTCCTCAAAACGAGACAGAGCCATCTGGAGCCCCTGTCTCGTCTTGGATAAAATCAACGTATCGTCTGCGAACATGAGCAGACATTTTTACTTTTCAGAAAAGAGTTTGTGAAAGCAGAAGCCTTTTGGAAAAAACAATATTTTACCTCCAGACTACTTTAAACAAGGAAAGAGCAGGAAGAAAGGTATGTCTCATTGGCTGGACGTGTGTAATTGTTTACGCACAGTACCGATATTACATTTAGCCTCTATGCTAAAATCCCCATATTTGTGGATATATCCTGTAGCTGCCCAGCAGCTTACTAACCATTATCTAGTCTTCGACCTGTATGGCCCTTTTGTTGCTGAACTGTATCAAGCGTATGGAGCTGCTGTGATGCCCACTTCCACTTGGTCGAGGCTAAGATAGCCCTGCTGAAACTCTCCTGCCATCCTTCACTGCTGCTCTTGCCTAGCCCTTGCCTAAACCTTGTGCCATCCTACGCAATAAATCCTGCTCTATTTCGGAGAGACAGAAGATAGCCTTAGCCTACTGTATCCATCATCATAAGAGAGAGGTGAGCTGCTTGAGATTCGACTTTGTCCTGCACAGCTGTTTGAAAGCATTTGCTAAGCCCCCAGAACACATACCATTGACAGAAACGAGCTGCCCAAAAAATAAATGAACCCCCACAAGAGTATTTGAGATCAAAGTAACTCAAAGTGACAGGCATACCTCTCTTTCAACCATCTATTCTTGTTTTCTTTTTAATCAATTGTATGGTTCCTTTGAACTGCCATATATGGTGGTCTAACACTTAGTTGGTGGAGAAGTGTGGCTCACTGGTTAGAGGAGGAAGACCTGGAAGCAGAGGTCTGCCCGGGACCAGGGTTCAATTCCCGGCTCGGTGGGGTCTTGAGTCCTAAAATGTCCATGGACTCGACAATTCTTGCTCCGGTGCCTACTCGATTCATGGGTTCACACTCTGCGACTCTGGGCAATAGCTTGCTTAATCTCCACAACGGCCCCTCGCGGTGGGATGCCTGGCTTTCACCTTGCGGATACCCTGCCGGGGTTATCTCACAGGGGAATACCAGGACGGGTTCCCTAAGCAAGCGCTTAGAAACCGCTTGGTGATTTGCGCTATATAAATTCCTGTACATTTACATTAACATTTGCATTTAGTTGTCTAACCAGTCAAATTGAAGACACTTTGTAGTCCACCCTCAGACCCGTTTTGTTCCAATTCTCTTGCTCACACGTGTCTTTGACACTTTGTGGCTGTTATATTTGCTGTGGTGCACTGTGTGGCCACAAATTACAAGATACAGTCTCTGGCATTGCGGGTCACCTTAATACGATTGACACTTTTATTGAAGTATTTGTGACGACCTAGAATTGTGAACACTATTTAATATAATTAAAGAGATGCACAGTGTCCCGTTTCAGCGGGGTAATCACAGTCCTTCCTTTGCTAGAACGATTATAAATCAACGTTCTGAATCACAGAGTCCATTTTTGTAAATCTTTATGAACATTGGCTGTTCTAAGGCTTTTAGTGTTTAATCTGTACTGCTTGTATTGGTTCTGTGGTTCCTTCCCTTTAGGTACATCAGAGGTTCACAAACAGTAAAGCTTCACAATCTCTAGAACTGCTTGTGAATGTTACAGTATTTAGCCACCGATCCTAGTTTCCGTTATGTATTGGGGGAGAAGCCATTACAACGCGGGTTTTACCATGCGTTGCTTTTACATCGCATGCATTACAACACATGCGATGTTACAACGCGTGGTAAAACCTCGCATACTATTACATCGCATGCTCTTTTACAACACATGCGATGTAATGTGTAATGGCGGCGGCGGGGGGCGGCTACCCACGTCGTTGTGAGGAAACTTAGGCTGTTTCCTCACAAAGACATGAAGCAAGCAGGAAGGAGGAAGCAGGATCCGACGGCGACACTGGAGAGGAGATAGGTAAGGGGGTTTGTGCATGGGGTGGGGGTTACTTTTGTAGGGTTTAGGGTAGTTTAAATGTAGTGTGGTAATGTTTGAGTTTTGTGTGTTTTTTTAAAATCGTTTTAGTGTGTGTTGTGGTGTTGTCGTGATTGTTTAGTGTAGTGTATTAGGGAGGGTAGTGTAATGTTTATGTAGTGTAGTGATTTAGGTTTTAGGGTAGTGTAGTGTTGTAGTGTTTGTTTATTGTAGTGTATTAGGGTAGTGTAGGGGTGGGAGTAGTGTGGGTAGCGTAGTAGTGTTTTAGGGTTTAGGATAGTGTAGGGGTGGGAGTAGTGTGGGTAGTGTAGTAGTGCTGTAGGGTTTAGGGTAGTGTAGGGGTGGGAGTAGTGTGGGTAGCGTAGTAGCATTTTAGGGTTTAGGGTAGTGTAGGGGTGGGAGTAGTGTGGGTAGCGTAGTAGTGTTTTAGGGTTTTTGGGTTGGGGTAGTGTAGGGGTGGGAGTAGTGTGGGTAGCGTAGTAGTGTTTTAGGGTTTAGGGTAGTGTAGGGGTGGGAGTAGTGTGGGTAGCATAGTAGTGTTTTAGGGTTTAGGGTAGTGTAGGGGGTGGGAGTAGTATGGGTAGTGTAGTAGTGCTGTAGGGTTTAGGGTAGTGTAGGGGTGGGAGTAGTGTGGGTAGCGTAGTAGCATTTTAGGGTTTAGGGTAGTGTAGGGGTGGGAGTAGTGTGGGTAGCGTAGTAGTGTTTTAGGGTGTTTGGGTTGGGGTAGTGTAGGGGTGGGAGTAGTGTGGGTAGCGTAGTAGTGTTTTAGGGTTTAGGGTAGTGTAGGGGTGGGAGTAGTGTGGGTAGCGTAGTAGTGTTTTAGCGTTTCGGGTAGTGTAGGGGTGGGTGTAGTGTGGGTAGCGTAGTAGTGTTGTAGGGTTTAGGGTAGTGTAGGTGTGGGAGTAGTGCGAGTAGTGTAGTAGTGTGGTAGTGTTTTTGGGTTGGGGTAGTGTAGGGTTGGTAGTAGTGTGGGTAGCGTAGTAGTGTTTTAGGGTTTAGGGTAGTGTAGAGGTGGGAGTAGTGTGGGTAGCATAGTAGTGTTTTAGGGTTTAGGGTAGTGTAGGGGTGTGAGTAGTGTGGGTAGTGTGGTAGTGTTTTTGGGTTGGGGTAGTGTAGGGATGGGAGTAGTGTGGGTAGCGTAGTAGTGTTTTAGGGTTTACAGTAGTGGAGGATTGGGAGTAGTGTGGGTAATGTAGTAGTGTTTTAGGGTTTAGGGTAGTGTAGGGGGGAGTAGTGTGGGTAGCGTAGTAGTGTTTTAGGGTTTAGGGTAGTGTAGGTGTCGGAGTAGTGTGGGTAGTGTAGTAGTGTGGTAGTGTTTTTGGGTTGGGGTAGTGTAGGGGTGGTAGCAGTGTGGGTAGCGTAGTAGTGTTTTAGGGTTTAGGGTAGTGGAGGGGTGGGAGTAGTGTGGGTAGCGTAGTAGTGTTTTAGGGTTTAGGGTAGTGTAGGGGTGGGAGTAGTGTGGGTAGTGTAGTAGCATGGTAGTGTTTTTGGGTTGGGGTAGTGTAGGAATGGGAGTAGTGTGGGTAGGGTAGTAGTGTTTTAGGGTTTAGGGTAGTGTAGGGGTGGGAATAGTGTGGGTAGCGTAGTAGTGTTTTAGGGTTTAGGGTAGTGTAGGGGTGGGAGTAGTGTGGGTAGTGTAGTAGTGTGGTAGTGTTTTTGGGTTGGGGTAGTGTAGGGGTGGGAGTAGTGTGGGTAGCGTAGTAGTGTTTTAAGCTTTAGGGTAGTGTAGGGTTGGGAGTAGTGTGGGTAGTGTAGTAGTGTTGTAGGGTTTAGGGTAGTGTAGGGGTGGGAGCAGTGTGGGTAGCTTAGTAGTGTTTTAGGGTTTAGGGTAGTGTAGGGGGGAGTAGTGTGGATAGCATAGTAGTGTTTTAGGGTTTAGGGTAGTGCAGGGGTGGGAGTAGTGTGGGTAGTGTAGTAGTGTTTTAGGGTTTGGGGTTGGGGTAGTGTAGGGGTGGGAGTGGTGTGGGTAGCATAGTAGTGTTTTAGGGTTTAGGGTAGTGTAGGGGGTGGGAGTAGTGTCGGTAGTGTAGTAGTGTCGTAGTGTTTTTGGGTTGGGGTAGTGTAGGGGAGGGAGTAGTGTGTGTAGCGTAGTAGTGTTTTAGGGTTTAGGGTAGTGTAGGGGTGGGAGTAGTTTGGGTAGCGTAGTAGTGTTTTAGGGTTTAGGGTAGTTTATGGGTGGGAGTAGTGTGGGTAGTGTAGTAGTATTTTAGGATTTAGCGTAGTGTAAGGGTGGGAGTAGTGTGGGTAGCATAGTAGTGTTTTAGGGTTTAGGGTAGTGTAGGGGTGGGAGTAGTGTGGGTAGTGTAGTAGTATTTTAGGGTTTAGCGTAGTGTAGGGGTGGGAGTAGTGTGGGTAGCGTAGTAGTGTTTTTGGGTTTAGGGTAGTGTAGGGGTGGGAGTAGTGTGGGTAGTGTAGTGTGGTTGTGTTTATGGGTTAGGGGTAGTGTAGGGGTCGGAGTAGTGTGTTGTGTAGGTGTAGGGGTAGGGTTGTCACTTACCTTGCATACTTTTACCACGAGTATAGCTTTTCCATGCATGCCTTTGGGTTGTAATGGCATGCGTGGTAAAGGCATACTCGATGTAAAAGTATGCGATGTAATGTTTATGTAGTGTAGTGATTTAGGTTTTAGGGTAGTGTAGTGTTGTAGTGTTTGTTTATTGTAGTGTATTAGGGTAGTGTAGGGGTGGGAGTAGTCTGGGTAGCGTAGTAGTGTTTTAGGGTTTAGGGTAGTGTAAGGGTGGGAGTAGTGTGGGTAGCGTAGTAGTGTTTTAGGGTTTTTGGGTTGTGGTAGTGTAAGGGTTGGAGTAGTGTGGGTAGCGTAGTAGTGTTTTAGGTTTTAGGGTAGTGTAGGGGTGGGAGTAGTGTGGGTAGCGTAGTAGTGTTTTAGGGTTTAGGGTAGTGTAGGGGGTGGGAGTAGTGTATGTCATTACATCGCATATTATTACCACGCATGCCATTACAACGCGAGTATTACTACGTAATGGCCTGCGTGGTATTAGTATGCGATGTAATGACATACATTCAATACATTGTGATTGCATCTGCTCCAGTAACCACATTTAAGGTTGTCATTTTCTTTTGGGATTACAGTCTCATTCTACAGTTACTATACTTTATTTCTAGATGCAGTATTGTGTTTCTGGGTATTTTCAATTTGAGTTGATTGTATATATCTAGCTATGATTTGCGTATTTCGAAACGTTATAGCACTTGTTCTAAACACACTACACATATGTTTTTGATGTCTTTACTACTGTGTGCGTATACAAACACCCTTTTGAATTAAGCCTTGGCCTTGTCTCCCACATCTACTTCAAAAATCAACGAAGCTTATGTAGCCCCACACTCCTTTGTGTACCGAGTACCTTTATTGCCTGTTTGGAGGGACCCTTGGTTTCCCCTCATTTTGGGATAACAGTGACCCCTGTAGCCCTATCCAGGGAAACCCGACCTGAAACTCTCACAGAATCCTTCAACAATTTTCTCCAACCAATTATTCCTTTGGTGAAGTAAACTTTGACAATGTATCTTTGCACTACTTAAATTTGCTGCTAAATGCATACATTTACAATACGGGCCCTGATTCTATTTAGCATGTTTGGGGTTTGCTTCCCTTTCTCAGGGAGAATAATATTTAACGGCACTGCAGAAGCTTAGTATAGTGTTTTGAAGTTTCCTTTACTTATATTCTTTCTAGTGCTTAGAGATACTTATATTTTTATTATTAGAGATTATTATAATTAGCTGGTCAGTCACAACATTTTTAATTCAGACATCATTGAAGCTATATAATTTCTGCAAATTATGGAAAGCAATTCTTCAGAGCGATATCATCCTTGTGAAATGCGAGGTTTGAAACATCTGTTTTTTGAGGAACAAGTAAAGCCAAATAAATATGGGGCCTCATTTCAGCAGGTTTTGGTGCTGGACAGCGCGGCAAGCAATGTTGCTTCGCTGTCCTGCGACAAAACTACAACGCAGGAATGCGCAGCATCAATAAGATAGTGAGCATTCCTGGGCCTCAGTCATGAAAAGTGTTGCAGCGCTGCGTCAAAACAGCGTTGCAACACTTTCACTATGCCCTTCTTGCAACCCCACGGATGCGCTGTTTTCACTGGAGAGTGCTCCATTACACAAGTAATGACAGATACGTCTGGAATCCTGACGTATCTGTCTGCGCCAAAGTCACGCATTGCTGCAGTCATGTCACAAGCATGACGCAACTCCAGCAATGCATGGGGCCAGCCTATCCCTCTGGCGCTGCGTCACCCTTACGCCTGCCATCAGGCAGGCAAAAGGTTTTGACGCAGTGCCGTCCGACAGTTGTCGCAGTGAATCTGCGAGATTTCACTGTGCCACTCGCATGAGACCTTGTCACGTGGGAACGTACACCCTGTGTACATTATACCTGATGCAGGTATGATGTGGCACAGGGCTTCACAAGGTCATGCATATGCTAGCCATCGTTGGCAGTTGTTCGCTGCAGTGTCATTGTCTGTAAGCGTTGGCTGAGTGGTGGTATTGAGGGAGTTGATGAGACGTTCTTTGGTGGCCTTGATCCAGCTGCGAAGGGGGGTGATGATGGCGGTGGTTTGCTGTGGGCATGGTGAAGACGTGATGTATACAATGATGGTCGGTCCAGGATAGTCCGGTGGTCTGGCAGCAGTTAAAGCTCCCGCTGGCAGAGGAGACATGCTCGACCATGTGTCCTGCTATGTGGCTTGTTGCGGTGACTAGCTGCTTTAGTCTGATGTTGGGGAGCTACCCCAGGAGGGGATGGTGTTGTCCAGGTGGAACTTGAGTTCACTGAGTAGGATGTTGTCGGTGGATGGAAGAGCCTGGGGTGCAATGAGGTCTAAAATAGTATCAGAGAATGGGGTCCATGATATTTGATATTTAATATTTCTGCATTTGTAGAGCGCCTGGTTACACCCACTGATGTGTACCTGCGCTATTTGAATTACTGTGACTTCGGGAATCGGTACCTCACAGATTCATGCAATAATTTGTCCCTATTGGGTGAAGAGCCACGTTTTTAATTTTTTCCGAAAGAGTCTCTCTGATGATTCTTCCCAGGGGACAAGTGAAGGGAGTTCCAACTTTTTGCTGCAAGGTAGCCAAAAGAGCGGGCCCCCATTCGTGCCCTCCTAATCTTCAGGACTTTCACCAGATGGGTTCTGGTGGATCTCAGTTGCCTTTCTGTTTTGTAGGGGGTCATAAGATCGCTGAGGTACATTGGGCATCTGCCCTGTAAGATATGATGACCTATGCATAGTGTCTTGAATGTAATTTGTTTCTGGATGGGCAACCAATGTAGTGTCTCCAGTGCATTCTTCGAGGGTGATCGTTTTGGCAGATTCAAAACCAGGTGGGCCTCATTCTGTACAGATTGTAGCTTCTGGAGTCCTTTTTTGGTAGCACCTAGATACAAAAGATTTGCATAATCTAGTCTTGATCTAACGAGTGCATGGGTCAGGGTTTTTCTCGCTGCCAGAGATAAAAATATCTAGGGTTTTCCTTAATATTCTGAGGATTCCAAAACACCTGCCTGCAACTCTCTTGATCTCAGTCTCAAAGGAAAGGCTGGAGTCTATCAACACTCCCAGGTTCTTTACCTCAGTCTTAGGGGTGGGGACCTGTCCGAAGCTTGCTGGCCACCAGGCCAAAGACTAGATGGATGGAGTGATCCCGAATATCAATATTTCCGTCTTACTGCCGTATAGTCTCAGGCAGTTATCTGTCATCCACCCGGCTAGATCTTTCAGGCAGTCTGCAAAGCCACTGGCAGCTGATGCTGAATTCTTAGCTAAGGTGATCACAAGCTGTGTGTCATCTGCGTACAACACTATCGTGACACCGTGATTCTCCACAATTTCGGCCTAGGGGGTGACATATAGATTAAACAACGTAGGGCTCAAGGTTGAACCCTGCGTCATCCTCTGTGTTAACAATATGTTTAGAAGTGTACGCAGACTGTGATACCTGAAAACTACGACTGTGCAGATAATAAGCCAATCAGTTCAGGGCAACCCCATCCACACCTCCCCTTCTGAGTTTGTGCACTAGCAGCTCATGTGACACCATATCAAACAGTGCGCCGAGGTCTAGGAGAACCAGCGCAGTCGTCAGGCCTTCATCCACTCTTTTTCGTACTCTCTCCGTGGCATACAGCAATGCTGTCTCAGTTTAGTAGGTTGATCTGAAGCATGATTGTGTGCGATGAAGTAGGTCTTGTTTCTTACTGTGTGCCCCCAGCTGTATATTGACCACTTTTTCAGCTATCTTGAAAAGTAAGGGAGCAAAGAGACCGGTCGTAAATTTACCATTAAATTCCCATTAGCTGTTTTCTTTTTTCAGTGGGCGGACAATTGCTCGTTTCCATATATCAGGTACCTTCCCTTCCCTGAAGGAGGTCTCTAACAACTGTTGGATGTAGGGTAGTATCGCCCCTAGTCCTGCACAGATCACCTTAGGTGTAGAATGGTCTTTGGGGAGCCTGATTTTATGCTTGGTGCTACCTTTTCCAAGAGGAGAGAATTGGGAAATGCTGTTTTCCCCCCACTCTTTTGTTTGTTCCTTGTGGCTTATGTGCCCATTTCGAGCCTCGACAGTGAAAGTTTCATAAATATTGGATACTTTTTCAGTAAAAACGTCTGCATTTTTGTTGCATAATTCTTCCGAACAAGGGGCTGATGTTACTTGTCTTTCTAATGAGGATAGTTCTTTAAAGATGCCAAATAATTCCTTAGATGAGTTTTCTGCCATGGCCCGGGGAGCCTGCAGATGAGGATAGAGCAGAGGATGGGGTTGGTCCGGATCTGGAAGTTGAGGTGCTCCATGGTCACCGTTGGGTCATTACAGTGTGTGGTCAGTCGGAGTATGCTTCTGTAGGTGATGGCAATGCCTCCTTCTGAATGGACGGGGTGGTCCTTGTGGGTGATTTAGTCGCCATCAGTGATGGTGATTGCGATATCTGGTCCGGAGCAGAGATTGGTCATGGAAGGTGATGTGGCATCCAGGTTTGATGGCAAGGAGGGTGCTGGCGTTGAAGCAGTAGAGTGCCCGAGAGGAAGGGTGCTTGGTGCTGAGCGGGTTCAAGGGGCAGACGGATGCAGACAAGCTTGCCTTTGGCACAGAGACGTCCATTACATCATAATTCCTACATTATAATGCCTTTACAACGTAACAACACAGGTGCCTTGACATCGCATTCCATTACAACGCATTGTGAGGTCATCAATGGAATACTTTTAAGTTTCAGTGAGGGTATGGGTTTCGGGTGTCAGAGATTAAATTTGGGGTGTATTATTGGGTAAAATTCGAAATTTGGGCTGTGTTTTGGGGTCAATTATGAACATTGGGGTGTGATTTGGGGTCAAATAGGATTTTTAGGGTGTGTTTTGGGGGCTCAAAGATGAATTTTGGGTTTCAGGGTTTGCTTTAGCGTGCAAGGGATAGTTTTAGTGTTGCACTCACTCCACTATACAACAACTTCCCTATTGTTGCAATATGCCTAGTATTAATATGCATTATAATGGAATGAAAGTAATGATATGCGTTGTAACTTCATAAATACCTTTGGCACACCAGTGGTATGCGTGCTGCGGCTCCCATTGAGAAGTGCTGCATGGGACTGGACAGCTGGGAGGTGGAAAACGCCCGAAAGGACACTGGATGGGGTGTGGATACAGGGGTGTGCATGTGAGCGGGTGTTGTAAATATTTAAATGACAGAAATCTAACCTCGAGGCCGGGTCCCTGGTCTTCGTTGCTCCTGCTTTCCTTAGTCTGCTTCCAGGAACAGGAAGTAGGCAGCCAGTCTCCCTCCCCTAAGCCAACTACAATGATGCAATGCGGCATTGGGATTGGTCATTTATCACCGGGACAAGGTGTTCAGCCAAGGGCTGGAGGGGTGGGCAGGTTCTTCATGCAGGCTGCAATGCAGACTGAATTGCAAACAGGACAGTGTGCATGACTGCTTTGGGCGCCTGAATGGGCCAATCAAACAGTCTACTTGAGTGGGCATCCCACTCAGCCCCTGCCCTGCTCCGTGAGCGGAGCAACCCTACCCAGCCTTCTGCCGGCAAAGAAAACATAGCACAATTACATCAGGATGTTATCATCATGTGATGAATTTTCCTGTTCTTGCACTGCTTGAAAGCAGTGGGTCAAAGCTCTTCCACCATAGCGGATGAGCATCCACTGGGGGTATAACATCTACAAATGCTAGGCCTTTGCGACTCGACCCCTGGGCCTCCTCCACTAAGTGTCCCACCTTCTCCTTACCTGGACATTGATACCGCGGCACAATCTTCTGCGCTCTCTCCAAATCTGTGAATCAGCCAGCAGGGGCTCCAGCCAGGTGGGATTTCACAAGCCTGATTACAGCAGTCGCCGACAAGTCCGCTGGTGAACCTCCTGATGCAGTTGATGCAGCAGGGACCCCTTAGGCATGGTGCCAGCCCAACATCATCTGGACTGTAATGCAAGAGGTGCCACCCACCGTAATCACCTCCGTGCACCCCGGTGTAGTGGTGGATCGTAGTATGTGATGCAGACCTCCAGACGTTGGTGAGCAGGAGTGCCTCTACCATTCACAGCTCCAAGGGACTCAAGGCGGTCTTCCCACACAGGTCAGCACCGTGTCTCCATATGACCTGCCAGACTTCCCCACCAGGTACGGGCGATCGCCACACCTCAATGTCTACCGCCATGGCTCATCAACTCCACAGCTCCTCCTCATCCGACTCCAGGCTCCAGACGCAAGTCCAGCGAGACATCCATGCTCAGGACGCAGGCCCAGTGAGGCATCCAGGCTCCAGATACAGGTCCTGTGAGGCACCCATGCTGTCATTCTGGTCATCATAGATGTTGGGTGGCTTGAGGGGGTTGTTGATGTGTGCTGCACTTGGCCCTGGCTACTCCATTCGGCATTTCATTGTTTTTTCTGCCTATTTTCATTTGGAGGTCGACAGAAAGGCTATTTTTTCCAATAGAGGCAAAAAAACTCATGTTGGGCTGACTAACGTGCGTTTTTGTGCCGCTAATGGGCCTTTCGGTGATTTTCGCCTGCTAATGCTGGATTTCCTATCGCCATCAACCTAATGTTAGCAACAGTTTTCCCCGCTGATCCCTGAAGATATCGCCATGTACAGACGTCTTGTACATACGTCGCACCCAGGGATTGGAAATTAACACTGCAAAGACAAAACTGATGTCATTTAACCCACACAAATCATACTAAGGGATATTGGTATTTGAGGGTGTGCCCCTGGAGAGGGTAGACTCCTTTGCTTACTTGGGGGTTACTCTGGCTGATACTAAGGCCCTCATTATGATGTTGGGGTGACCGCCACTGACAGGCCATCGGTGGCGGTCACCCCAACATCCAGGCCATCAGTCCGACCACCGTCATGAAAGACAGACAGAAACAGACTTTGAGGGCCTCAAGCAGTGCCCCTGTCCCAGTGGGCCACAGCTAAGTGGCTAGGGGGGGCACATGTGGTACCTCCCCACATATCCATGCACTGCATGCCAGGGACCACATGGTGTCAGGAACACAGTGATTGAATGTTTGAAAAGTGCCTTTTACTACGGTGGATTGTGCTGCAGCCCTTTCCCTGGCCACAGCAGAAGCCGGAGTAGAAAAAGCCATTTTACGACTGCCTGCATGGTGGTTGTATTGTAATAGGGCAGGCGGGAACGCCGGCTCATTGTCAGACAGTCACCTGCCAGCGGCAATGGCGGTGAGACACTGATCCGACCACCATCATAATCAGGCCCTATGTCTTGGAAGCCTCACTTTAGCAAGACAGTATTCAGCATCAACAAATAGTGGGAGCTATTTCCAAAGGACCTGGGGCCTTCTTTAGTAAACCGCCAACACCAGCCTTTCAGATTTATGAGGTGAAAACACCGGGTTCTGCCCAATATTGGGCAGAATTGTGGGGCTTTGTCAACATTGATGAGCTTATCAGATCCGAGAATACATTCCTGAGAAATATAGCCCATTTGCCACCTAGCATCCCCTTATACCAATTGACATTTGATATATATGTAAAAAGAGTAGAGGGTAAATGTAGATTGTGCCCGTTGTTGTTCTGGAGGCACCTATGGTCTTCTCCTGAGTTAGCCCACTTTACCACTGTCTTTCAGGATGTTATTAAATCTGACCGCTTTCATAAAATAAACTGGCTTCACAATATTTGGTAGCTACTTAGGTCCATAGGATTAGACAACCTGTAGGACAACTCTTCTAGGGCTCCCATCCCTTCCAAGGAAGCCTTGCACTAGTTTACTGGGCAAAACAGTGTGTGACCAAGTCTACAAATCTGCAAGCGCTTCTTTTACAAGTGACTTTCTTGATTTGAAATCAAATGGAATACAAACAGTGCTAAGACACCATTACAGTACCAATGGATAGACAGCTATACTTACAGTTTCGGGCAGGCAACCTACTGCTTAAATCATTTACTTCTAAATGGGTGCCATCTTATTGCCCGGTTTCTGTTGTGTTGAACCTCTCAAAGGAAACTTTAGCCCATGTCATTTTCACTTGTCCTGCCTATGCCCATGTCCGCTCCTTTTGGCTGTCACCCCAATGTAAAGAGCTAGGCATGGGAAGTTATAGAACCACTGTCTGCATACTTAGAATGGATTTCCAGCCTTTACACGCTTGTGCCATAGTCGACTTTTGGGTGCTATGTGATTAGTACACAGGAGGCTACTTTCTTTACACATGTGAATACCAGCCTCACATTTGTTTTTGTAACACATAATTTATCTGCTGCTAGTTTTTAATGTGTGTTTAGAACTTTAATCCTAATTTTATTGATTGTTGTCTTAGAATCTTTAATTATCATTTGTGCCTATTATTTATATTTGTACTAAGTTGTATTTTGTAAGTACATTTATGGCTTTGACAGCCGAAATAAACTTTTTGATGATGATGATGAAAAGAATTACCAGAAAAACCTGTAGATTTTAATGTAGCCAGCCTACATAGTGATATGTGCTTTAAGTTAATTTAGCTCCTATTGTTTATTTTTTTAACTATCTTGATGGTTTAGTGTAGTGTGAGTTATCAATTACGGAACCCTTTTGGCTTCTGATGGACCACGCAGAACTGTGACATAAGTGTTAGAGCATAGTGAAGTGACTGTAGCTTTAGAATTTTGAGTTTGTGGTTCCATGCAGAAGATTAAGACCTGTTAACCTAAGCTTCATGTGTGGTGTAGTAATTAGGGAAAACACTACAGCTGGGATAACACCTATTCTCCTTTTCACACCCCATCAGTGTGGTATGTGGCTGGTATTTCAACATTATCCAGCTATACATCAAATTAAATATATGTTTTGACTAATCTGAGAAGGCTGTACAGCTTGGAGAAGCCCCTAATTAGAACAAACATTTTAAAGGGCAGGGTTTCATTATCAAGGTAAAAAAAAAACAACAGCAGATTTATTAGCAACAACAGTACACGAATAGTAAAGTGCACTCACACTTTTCTGTCCAAAAAGCATTAAAATATGGATCAAAGAAACAAGACAGCTAATTTTTGTATTCAACAAAGGATTCTGTAAGCATTTTCTCCTCCATAATGATTTTCCTCACTTTTTTATGTGAGCACCAAAATAGCGCTTTGGGTAATTTTGTTATTGAGAACCCACTTTCATTACGCCCTGCTGTTTATCTCCAAATTAAAGACTGTTTGTGGTTAATTAAAAGGTTTTATCTCCTCTGACAAATTAGGTGTTTACAATTTAATTCAGTATTCATTGAAGGATTTAAATCAACAATAGACTGAGAAGGAAAGTAGAGCTATAAATAGAATAGTTATTTTCGAGTGAAATTCAGCAAGCTAACAAAAACGTTTAGAGCCACATTCACAAAGCTTTTTCTATGAGGAGTATGCCTTTTCCTCTCTTACATAGGAATTATCCCTGAATATTCAGGCATGATTCATATTGAATTTTCTATAAGTATTCTTTTCTCACCCCTCTCGTGGACAATGATTAACACCTGAATAGCCATACACGCTTTATTCATAAAGCTTTTTCTGTTAGTAGTTGTGTCTTTCTCCTGTCTTATACACGTGTCAGATCTGAATATTCTGGAATGACTCACAAAGCTTTTTCTATGAGCAGGTCTCCTACTCCTGTCTGAGCTTGGAGCTTCACCTGAAAATTCATTCACACCCAGTGGGGTAGCTAGTGGGAGGTGAGCCAGCCCCGGGGAGCACAAGGTACGTTTCTTTTTTCATTCTCGCCGGCCTTCGTAAATGCCCCAGCCATTTCTTTCACGTCTGTGTCAGCCGTACCCCCTTACACCACTGTTCACGCCCGATTTACAAAGCGCCTTCTGTGAATAGTTTCCATCAGTTTCCAGGAGTAAGCTGTTATACCTGTCATCGTTAGGGTCTTCTTCCCCCAACATTTTGCATTTTGCCTCTCATGTTTGCTGATTCATTTTGTTGGCCTTAGGACTCTGAGCAATTTACCACTGCTAACCAGAGCTAGAGTTCTTATGTTGCCCCCTAAATATGATGACATTGTTGTATACCTGATTGCCATGTTTGTTGTACTGGTAGGTCCATTGTAAAGTAGTATACCATGTACTTCAAAAGCTACTAGTGGGCTACAACACTGATTGTACCACCCACAGAAGTAGTCTTTCAAACCTGTATGAGGTCTGCCACTACACTGCATGGGTGCGCAGTTCACCTCCACTTAATCTTGGCATTTGAAACAACTTGCCAGGTCTTAAACGCCCCTTTTGCTACATATTAGTCACCCCCTAAGGTATGCCCTAAATAATCCTAAGAGCAGGGTGTTATGTAAGTAAAAGGTAGGGCATATGTTTTGCGTGTCCTGGTAGTGACAGACAACCTATTTAGTTTTTCGCTAGAGTGAGGTCAACCGCTCTCATAGGCTAGCATTGGGAATTCCTTAATACACTTTTAAGCTGTAATTTCTGATCAGAGAGGATTAGCCATTTAATTTTTTCATATGTTTGGAATGGTAATGATAAATTCCTCTTACTGGTGAAGTTGTATTTAACCTCACTATTTTAGAAATGGCACTTTTAGAAAGGGAATGCAAGGTGATGGTGGACAGAGCGCTGAAACTTTTCAGACACTCACCCCCAGTCACAGATCTGGGTCGAATCCATCATCATTGTTTAGCTCAATTCGCCACCCCAGTTGAGATCCAGCTACATGCAAATCAGTCTTGACATTGTGCCTCATGGGAACAGACCAACCTGAACTGCAAGCCAGGTCTTCACTGGACCAGAAACAAGCCTCTGTGACCAGTTTCGGGGTAACACCACCCATCTGCCAGGCTTGATTGAATCCAGTGGCAAAGTGAGCAACGATGACACTCTGCTCAGCTTGACGATGACGCATTGCATTCACTTCAATGGAGCTCGATGCCGAAGCAGGACCCCCTTCGCGAAGCTTGATTATGATGCAGGTGACTGTCGAAATTAACAAAAGCTTCATCAAAGGTATTTCTTCAACGGGATCTGTCTGGGTCCTGATCGCTGTCAGCCTAAGCTTTGGGTTTTCACTAGTCTCGCGCAACCTCAAGTAACCTTTTAACTGCTAGTGACTTCTAAGCACTATTTGTAGTTAAAAAATTCTATCAAAATTCATTTCTCAACTTCTACTTATTGGATATTTGCAATTTTGGACGTATTTTGATCAGATAAATATTCCCAATTGTTCTAAACCTGTGTGGATTCTTTTTGTGGTGTATTCATTGTGTTATTGTGTGTTTGTTGCACAAAAACTTTACACATTGCCTCTTTAGATAAGCCTGAGTGTTCTGTATCAAGCTACGGGAGGGTGAGCACAGATGCATGTATTTCCCTTAGACATTTATGAGTAAGTTATTCCTTAGATGTTAATATTCACAGAAGGAGCTGGGATATCAGTGCCTTTCAAATTGATTCCATCTAAGGTATTACTCTGACATGGTTGCATTAACAGATTTTTCTGCAAAGCAGCACAGGAACATCACCTTTCATATGAATTGTATTGATTAACTGTATTTATTTATTTGATTGTTTGTTTCTTTGTTTGTTTAGGAGTTTTGTATGCTGCCTTTACATGCTGACCTATATTCCCTTGAGAAGAAAGGGTAATGTGAAATGTGACATCTACAGGATTGCCACTTGATTCTTATTATTGGAGTTGTCAAGTCAGTATTGGTTCTTCACGATCCTGAGAAGATCAGTTCCTGAATTCAAGGTATTGGAAGGACCCGGTTCTTCATGATTTAAACTGGTGCCCGATTCAAAGGGTTGTGGATTAGAGTTTGTTATCTACCTAGGCCAGATAACTGAGGGAGGGTAATCCATTTGAACATGATGTGTTCAAATGAACATATGGCTAGGAAATTAGATTTTGGCACAAATGTTTTTTTATCTTTGTTTTGAAAGAGGGGCAAAATGATGACTTATTACTACGTTGAGGTAAGGAACACTAAAACATAGAAACAAACAATGCAGGTTACTACTCTTCTGAGGCAAAAAAGCTGTTGTCTTATTTTGTTTACATTGAACAAATACAAGCTACAAAACAGCTCTGTGCACAACAAAACAAAAAGGACAACAAATAGCCCTTCCATCCTATGTGTAATTAGGAGCTGCATCACATCTACTGTAAGTTTGATCAACACTGGCAGTTCATGTAAACAGGTCACAAGTGCTCACCAATATTTTTCAGCTTTCATTCTTTTTACTATAGCTTTAAAACATTGGAACCTTAACACAACAAAACTGTATGCTATTAAATATTAAGTCTTTTAAAGTTGGAGCAGCAAAGTAGAACGAAATCAAGTGCAAGTGCCAAAATTGAATAGATAATGAGAAATACATACAAATTGCATGCTAGCATAATGTGTTACACTGTGATTAAGTATGGGCGTAAAATCCGCTCCGCTCGCGGATTTTTCGGATTTTCGGCAAATTCGCAATCCGCGAACGCTCGCGAATTTGTCGAAAATCCGTGAATCCGCTCGCGGCGGATTTTTTGCTTGGTTGCGGCGCGCGGCGTGGTGCACGGCATTCACTTTCCGTCATTTAGCGTTTGCCGAGTTGTTTTTCTCGATCATATTTTGAGAGTGCTGCGCCATTTTGGATCTTGCTGCGTGTTCCCGCGAGAGTTTGGCTCCCGCGAATACGTAATCGCGGCTTGCCACCTTGCACAGCACATCTCGCGAGAGTTCACAATTGCGAACACGTAGTTGCGGCGGAAAGGAACAATCTCGCACTTGCGAAGTAGAGATTTTGCAATTTCGCACAAGAAAATCACCAGCAAACAGGATAAACCTTCAGAAAATGATGATTTTTATCAGAATCACTCCTCAGGTTGACATTTGCATGGCCTTTCTTTTTGCAAGGAGTCCATTTTGGGGGGGCGGGGAGGAAGGAAGTGCCCCACAGTCTCCAACTTCCTGTTCCTGTCCAGCAGGCTCCTCCCAGTGCTTTGTCCATCTCCTGGTCACTTTCATTTGGATCTGGAGCTGGAAGGATTACTTTTTGTGGGTGCTGCTGGATATTTGGATTTGAGGCCTTTTTGACTGTCTTTGGATCACTTTTGGATTAGAAATCAACTTTCACAAGTAAGTTTGTTTGGGGCATTACAGTTGCTGCAAGTACAATTTTGGAACTTAAATAAATTATATTGTGGGTAGCCACAGTATCCAGTAGGACCAGGGTTGGTTATGGGTGCATGATACAACTGTTTTGTTGAATTTAAACACCATTGAGGCCATGGATGGGCTGGGATTGTGCTGATTTTTGTCGTTTTTTTGGGCCTGCTGGTGGGGCCCTTTGCCCAGGGGTGGTGAGTGTTGCATGGGCCTAGTCTTTCTGTGGGGTGTCTTCTTGAATTTAAACATAATTGAGGCCATGGATGGGCTGGGATTGTGCTTATTTTATTGTTTTTTGTCGTTTTTGGGGGGCTGCTGGTGTGGCCTTTTGCTTGCCCAGGGGTGGTGGTGGTGCATGGACTGAGTGTGCCTGTGGTGTGGTCTCACTCTCTTTGATGTAAACATCATGGATGGCATTGGATTGTGGTGATTTCTGGCTGTTTTTCTGTTTTTTGGGGGTGTACTGTTGATGTGGACTGGCCATGTGGGTGGTGGTGGTGGCCATCTTGAGTGCTGGCTGGTACAGGCAACATGTGCTTGGGGTGTAAGGGGGCCATTTTGAGGAGAGGCAGTGTCTGAGGCCTGCACTTATTTTGCCTACTTTTCATCCCTTATGCCCAGGGGTAGTGAGTGTTGCATGGGCCTAGTGTTTCTGAGGGGTGTCTTCTTGAATTTAAACACCATTGAGGCCATGGATGGGCTGGGATTGTGCAGATTTTATTGTTTTTTGTCGTTTTTTTGGGCCTGCTGGTGTGGCCCTTTGCCCAGGGGTGGTGAGTGTTGCATGGGCCTAGTCTTTCTGTGGGGTGTCTTCTTGAATTTAAACATAATTGAGGCCATGGATGGGCTGGGATTGTGCTTATTTTATTGTTTTTTGTCGTTTTTTGGGGGCTGCTGGTGTGGCCTTTTGCTTGCCCAGGGGTGGTGGTGGTGCATGGACTGAGTGTGCCTGTGGTGTGGTCTCACTCTCTTTGATGTAAACATCATGGATGGCATTGGATTGTGGTGATTTCTGGCTGTTTTTCTGTTTTTTTGGGGGTGTACTGTTGATGTGGACTGGCCATGTGGGTGGTGGTGGTGGCCATCTTGAGTGCTGGCTGGTACAGGCAACATGTGCTTGGGGTGTAAGGGGGCCATTTTGAGGAGAGGCAGTGTCTGAGGCCTGCACTTATTTTGCCTACTTTTCATCCCTTATGCCCAGGGGTAGTGAGTGTTGCATGGGCCTAGTGTTTCTGAGGGGTGTCTTCTTGAATTTAAACACCATTGAGGCCATGGATGGGCTGGGATTGTGCAGATTTTATTGTTTTTGTCGTTTTTTTGGGCCTGCTGGTGTGGCCCTTTGCCCAGGGGTGGTGAGTGTTGCATGGGCCTAGTCTTTCTGTGGGGTGTCTTCTTGAATTTAAACATAATTGAGGCCATGGATGGGCTGGGATTGTGCTTATTTTATTGTTTTTTGTCGTTTTTGGGGGGCTGCTGGTGTGGCCTTTTGCTTGCCCAGGGGTGGTGGTGGTGCATGGACTGAGTGTGCCTGTGGTGTGGTCTCACTCTCTTTGATGTAAACATCATGGATGGCATTGGATTGTGGTGATTTCTGGCTGTTTTTCTGTTTTTTGGGGGTGTACTGTTGATGTGGACTGGCCATGTGGGTGGTGGTGGTGGCCATCTTGAGTGCTGGCTGGTACAGGCAACATGTGCTTGGGGTGTAAGGGGGCCATTTTGAGGAGAGGCAGTGTCTGAGGCCTGCACTTATTTTGCCTACTTTTTATCCCTTATGCCCAGGGGTAGTGAGTGTTGCATGGGCCTAGTGTTTCTGAGGGGTGTCTTCTTGAATTTAAACTCTATTGAGGCCATGGATGGGCTGGGATTGTGCAGATTTTATTGTTTTTGTCGTTTTTTTGGTCCTGCTGGTGTGGCCCTTTGCCCAGGGGTGGTGAGTGTTGCATGGGCCTAGTCTTTCTGTGGGGTGTCTTCTTGAATTTAAACATAATTGAGGCCATGGATGGGCTGGGATTGTGCTTATTTTATTGTTTTTTGTCGTTTTTGGGGGGCTGCTGGTGTGGCCTTTTGCTTGCCCAGGGGTGGTGGGGGTGCATGGACTGAGTGTGCCTGTGGTGTGGTCTCACTCTCTTTGATGTAAACATCATGGATGGCATTGGATTGTGGTAATTTCTGGCTGTTTTTCTGTTTTTTGGGGGTGTACTGTTGATGTGGACTGGCCATGTGGGTGGTGGTGGTGGCCATCTTGAGTGCTGGCTGGTACAGGCAACATGTGCTTGGGGTGTAAGGGGGCCATTTTGAGGAGAGGCAGTGTCTGAGGCCTGCACTTATTTTGCCTACTTTTCATCCATTATGCCCAGGGGTAGTGAGTGTTGCATACTTGCATGTCCCTAGTCTTTCTGTGGGGTGTCTTCAATGTAAACATCATGGATGGCATGGGATTGTGCTCATTTTTCTGTGTTTTGTCGATTTTTTGGGGTGTATAACTGAACTGATGTTCCTCTGTCTTCCATTGCTTTTAGGTGCACAAGAAGACTCAAGAGAACCACCAGTGCCAGGAAGAAGTCCTGCAGCGGTGTGTGCAGCATAACGTCACGCGACGTCACGTCTGGACACAGAACCCTCTGCAACTCGTGCAACTGCTGCCTGCTGACCTGCTCTGAAGAAGATGGCCCCAAAAAAAGTAACCCGTAGCTCCTCTAGCAAGAAAGGTGCCAGTAAGGAGCAGAAGAAGCAAGTTACCAAGGACACTGGTGTGCCGCCCGCCCCTTTTTTTGGGAGTAAAAAAAAAAGTATGCCTGCAGCAGCAGCAGCGGGATCTGCTGGGGACCAAGCTGGCAGCAGCACCCCCGCTCCATTGGGCTCAGTGCCACCACCACCACCACGCCAACTTAAGTCCAAGCCCTTGAGTGCTGCAGAGGCAGCCAGTAGAGTTCTTCAATCACCATCGACCAGTGATGTTGGCTCATCGCAAGAAAGCAGCAGCAATGTCCCTCAATCAACACAGGTTGTTGTAGCTCATCTGACGAGTGTTGAACAACCACAGCCGCAACAACAATCACATGTGCAAGTACAAGCCCAAGTACATGTGGAAGGAGAGGCAGCGCAAGGAGATGCGCAAGCAGAGGTGCATGGAGGGTCACAACAAGTGCCCACAATAGTTGTTCCTCCCGAAGTAGGGGCACATCAGGAAATCGACAATCAAGGCGAGGTATCATTTGAGGAAGCCACTCCTCCTGATGATCCTTCATTGTCTTCCACACCCCTAGCAAGGAAGAGATCAAGGGTGGTGTCTACATCCTCTTCAAGCACACCTCCTTCTGATGATACGGATCAAACTTGGGAACCAGCACCACAGCCGTCTGAGAGTGAGGCACACCATGATCCAACAAAGGTAGTTAAGCGTAAAAGGAAGCTCGTCCAAAGTCTCAGAGTTATGGAGTGTGATGAGTCTCAACAAGAAGTGGCGGATACTGCTGCTGATGAAGACTCTGCCAACGACGACCCAGTCATCATAAAGGTCACTGCAGCCCCAGCGGGCATGCAGCAAACAGACATTTAGACCCTAGCCCGAAGAGCTGCTGAGTGTGATGATGATGATGATGATGTTGTCGATCAGGAGGCAGTGGAAACACCACAATCATTGGAGTTAAGTAGTACACCAACTCGTCCCGCTTCCATATTTCTTTCTGGCAAGAAGAGACCTCCGTCAACCTCGACCTTAATTAGTGGCGGTGAAAGTGCAAAACGTACAAAAGTTGGGCAATCCAGATCCTCCACTTCATCTGGCATTAGCTTCATGACCACCACCACCAGTATCGCCGCCTCCTCCATGTCCCACAGACACTTCAAGTCCCCAGTTTGGGACTTCTTTACTGTTTGTCCCAAAAATCCAAAGTTTGCCATTTGTACCATTTGTAAGCAAGCAGTTAGTCGTGGTAAGCCAGGTACCAACTATGGTACCGGAGGCCAGAGAGGTCATCTTAGGAGACAGCACACTGTCAAATGGTTTGCGCACCTAGATGCGATCAAGAAAGGCCAAATTCAAGGAAACGTTGATGTTTCATCTGATGATGACGAGCAGGAAGAAGACGTGTCAAACACTTCCCTTACACCCAGTACCCCTGTCAGCAGCACACCCAATGTGAGGCACACTAAGAGTGTTGGAGCGAGTGAGACACCAACGCACAAAAGTTCACCAGCGAGCAAAATTGGGTCAACGAAGTCATTATCAGCCCGTAAATGCTTGGTCCAGGGCAACATTAGAACAATGCTTACTTCAGACGTGCCATATGAACGCAACCACCCACTGACGCGTCTGTATAACACTAAGCTGGCTAAAATGCTAGCTGTGGACCTTCTACCTTTTTCTTTTGTAGAAGCGGTAGGTTTTCTTGAATTAGTGGCAACGCTCTGCCCTAAATGGAAGGTTCCGAGCCGGTTCTATTTTGCCAGAGTTGCGGTTCCAGCACTACATGAAGATGTGCTGGAGGCGATTGGGGCAGCTTTGCAGAAGAGTGCTGTTCACTCAATACATCTGACAACAAACATGTGGACCAGTGGCGCAGGCGCTGATTACATGTGCATCACTGCACACTGGGTCTCTTTTTCAGGTGTTAAAGCAAAGCTAAACGCAGGTGTTGACCCGGACAAAGTTTTCAAAGCTGCTCGGAAACATGCAACACTAGCCATGTTTGGCTTGGAGAAAAGTCACACAGCAGAAAACCTTTTGGAAGAGTTTGACAAAAAGGTCTTGAACATGCTATCCCCCCTAAAACGCAAGATTGGTTATGTTTCCACGGATAATGGCGCCAATGTAGTTAAGGCCATGTTGCAGGGTCACTATTTTAGAGTGCCGTGTTTGGCGCACTGTATCAACCTGGTAGTTCAAAAATTCTTGAGTGATAAAGACAGTACAGCGTTCGAGGTAATGGCCACCTGCCGCAAAATGTGCAACCATTTCAGCCATTCTTTTAAGGCCCGGAAGCATCTGAGGAGACTGCTACTTCAACGTGGAATGCCAGTGAAAGCACTCATCCAGGAGGTGGCAACACGTTGGAACTCAACCTTCTACATGCTTGAGCGTCTGTATGAGCAGTATACGGTACTCGATCACTATTTCTTCACAGAGGGTACATCTCAGAAGGAGGACCTGCGGATGAGTGCGGCGCAATGGGACATAGTTAAAAGCCTGACAGACATGCTTCGTCCTTTTGAGTTCTTCACGCGTGCAGTCAGCCAGGAGGACTGTAATTTGGGAAAAGCTATCCCATTGTTGTGCATGCTGGAGCACCAACTGATGGCGGTGTCTTCTGAGTTTGAAAAAGATGAAAAAAAAAAAGAGCATTTTATTTTGTCTCAGAAATTATTAGAGCGCCTACGTGGTGATGAACGTCTTAAAATGATCAACTCAGAACAGCATTACATTTGTGCTACTATTCTGGATCCACGCTACAAAAAGGCGCTGGCAGACGAAGCATTCTTTCCTTTTGCTGATGCAGATGTTCAAAAGTACAAACATTGGTTAGCCTGGTCAGCCAAGAGGTTTGAAAAAGAACGGCAGGTTATTGAAGGAGAAGCCAGTACATCAGCATCAGCATCAGCAGGCCATCCCCAGTCACAAGAATCCACTTCTGCACCTGTGGCTGGGGCACAAGTGACCTCTCAGCCGTTAAAGACACTGGCAACTGGATCATCTGCACCACACACAATGACAACACTAACAGTGGCTGCGGAGGAGGATTGGCTAAGTTTGATGGGGTATGGTTCTCGAAAAAATGTCACAGGCACAGCAAAAAGTAAGCAAAGTGGAGGAACAGTTGATGACCTTGAGTCGATGGTGCAGGACTATCTGAATGACTCAACAGAGGTCTTTCTTAATGAGGAGCCATTGCAGTATTGGCATGGCAAAAAACAATTGTGGCCACAGCTCTCCAACCTGGCTATAAACTATTTGTCTTGCCCACTCGCAAGTGTGTCTTCTGAACGTGTTTTCAGTGCTGCTGGTGGCATTGTAACTCCCAAACGGAGCCGCCTCTCGCCCAAAAATGTGGAGCGGCTGACAATGATCAAGATGAATCAGCACCTCATACCACCAGATTACAAAGTACGAGAAAGCACGCCGCATGAAGACGAGGAGGACGGCAACGTAGATGAGGGGATTTTTTCTCTGTTCGGTGGCACTGACCTCATCCAGCCTGAATTCGCAGAGTATGATGACGAAATCTTGTTCTTATTCCCTGACACCGAGCCCTGAAAATGAGACAATCAATCAAGAACTTTCTTTTTCGTCCTTATTCACTTTTATTCCTGTGTGCTTTGTGTCTCTCTTTCTTTGTTTTGCACAGTTAATTTAATTCAAACTTTAATCACCTAATCCCAAAAACAAGACCATCATCAGAACTGTCTTCACTTGTTTGCTTATTGATTTGAAGGTGCCGCAGTCTACATTCCTCAGGTTCACAAGTTCTGAAGAACATGCTCCTCTATCCTCCTCCTCTAGACTGCGATTTCCCTCCAAGCAGAGTGCTGGATTACGCCCAATGAAGAAAGACTCAGCACTTGTGGGGGTGTTGTACTTCTCTGCGGGTGAGTTGACGGATTTGGGCCCATTGCTGTGAAGCTCTAATAATGGACAAAAGTGTTTTGGACCAAATATGAGGTGGAAATTTCTTGCCGTTTTTGCTGACTTGCTTGCCTTTGAGGTGCTCTTTGGCGGGGTTCCGGGTGTTTGTGGGTAATTTTTGTTGTCTGTCGAAGCACTGCTGCGAGCCTGCGACAGTCTAATCTTGATTGCATTTGCTTTTCAGGAAATCCGTGGTGGAAAACAGGAGTTATGATGATTGATGATGATGATGATGACCTAGCTGCACAGCGCCGCGTTTGGACCGAAGGCCGAGAGACATTGTAAGTATGAGATTTAGCTTTTTCGCTGTTTGGGGGTGTTGTCGGGTGTTTTTTTGCGGGTGGGTTGGCGGGTCTTGCCTGGGGCATTCCTGGGAAGGTCTAATACCGGATAGAAGTGTTTTGGACAAAATCCATAAGGAACAGCCTTTTTTTTGCTATTTCTTCTGACATCTTGCTCAATGTAGCGTTTTGGGGGGCTTCCTGCTGTTCGTGGGTGGGTTGCGGCCGGGGTCTCTGTCGAAGCACTGCTGCGACAGTCTAATCTTGATTGCATTTGCTTTTCAGGAAATCCGTGGTGGAAAACAGGAGTTATGATGATTGATGATGATGATGATGACCTAGCTGCACAGCGCCGCGTTTGGACCGAAGGCTGAGAGACATTGTAAGTATGAGATTTAGCTTTTTCGCTGTTTGGGGGTGTTGTCGGGTGTTTTTTTGCGGGTGGGTTGGCGGGTCTTGCCTGGGGCATTCCTGGGAAGGTCTAATACCGGATAGAAGTGTTTTGGACAAAATCCATAAGGAACAGCCTTTTTTTTGCTATTTCTTCTGACATCTTGCTCAATGTAGCGTTTTGGGGGGCTTCCTGCTGTTCGTGGGTGGGTTGCGGCCGGGGTCTCTGTCGAAGCACTGCTGCGACAGTCTAATCTTGATTGCATTTGCTTTTCAGGAAATCCGTGGTGGAAAACAGGAGTTATGATGATTGATGATGATGATGATGACCTAGCTGCACAGCGCCGCGTTTGGACCGAAGGCCGAGAGACATTGTAAGTATGAGATTTAGCTTTTTCGCTGTTTGGGGGTGTTGTCGGGTGTTTTTTTGCGGGTGGGTTGGCGGGTCTTGCCTGGGGCATTCCTGGGAAGGTCTAATACCGGATAGAAGTTTGTTGGACAAAATCCATAAGGAAACACCAGTTTTGGCACTTTTTGTAAGTTAGGGTTCGTTAGGGTTAGCCCTAGCAGCAGGATTGCATGTGTTTCGGGGGGTTCTATTGCAACGCAGTTCTGTTGTTGTAGAGCACTGTTGGAGCGATGCTGGCTATGGATACTTTTGCTTGCTTGCAAGTGGTTTGAATACAATCCACGGTCTGTATTTGGGCCTACTGTTACTTTCAAAGTATGTTTTGTAACCATTTTTCTGCTAGGCATCGTTTTTGGAGATCTGATTGGGGTTCTTCTACATTTTTGCGACTGGCTTTAGTAAGGGTCTTGGTGGGAGCATTGCTGGGAAGGTCAAATTTTGTTCTAAAACACAGTAGTACACCTACCTTGAGGGGAAAGATCCGCTATAATATTTTGGCCATACTTATTGATCCTTAAAAAGGTGACTCAGACAGAGCACGCAATTTCAAAAATATTGTACTGTCTATTAGGGAAATCAAAGTGTCACTTTTTGAACCACACAGCGTACATACCTTTTATTTATTTATCAGTGGTATTGTAATAGCACTTCCTGTTTTCCGTTCAATAATTACAGGCCGGGTTTCAGTCAACATCCGCCAGGCAGGCAGTGGACAGGGTGTCTTCTGTCAGTGGTCACCACATTGATGGACGAAGCGTCAGCTGGAATGGAGGAGTGCCGCCAATAAGAGGAATTGTTTGCTGCATGCAACTTACTTACCAAATTCAACAGGACAACTCCAACAACATACGCAATACAGATACAGTATCCATTGTTGTCTTTTATTCTATGAGTGTGACTGCATGTGCTTACCTTTAGTTTGTAACCAAAGATTGTCTGTATCTTCAATTATTGTTTGTCCATGCTCTGCTTTTTTTTTCTTCTCTCAACAAAACCTACCCAAAAAGAAACCCCCATTCCCATCCATTTTACAAACCCTAACCCTCTTCCCCCGGGCTGTGTTGTTTTGCTTGATGTCTGACTAAAATGACATCAATAATTCCACACACTTGCTGGGGAGGATAAGGTCATAGCAACAGGCTGGTGAAGGAATACGAGGATATCTTCTAGACTTACTCAGCTTCAGTACTATATCTTCTAGTAGTAGTAGCCAATGTCAAATAAATTCAACGCAAGTACTAGTTATACTTGCAAGCAAATACTTTACCATTTGTTAGGCTACATTATGGCACTGTTCTAGTGTACTGTCACCTGCTATTTTCTCGATCGTACCGTAACCGTTGTAATGCTACAGTAAGGAGGACAAACAAGGTTTCGTTTTCTTTTTTTCCATAGGCATGCAACTGCCACTGTGTCACACCACTAGTACCACCGCAATGAGGAAATGTCACCCGCCCAGGATTGACAACGTTAATCCCCATTTCACCTGGAGCCAGCCCTGGGCCTAGCCCTAATTTCTAACACAAATTACAGGTAAGATAAGCGTTTGGTGGGAGGTAGTATAATGGAGTATTATTTCGGAGTAGACAAGAGATTGACGGTTGTACTACTAAAGTCCTACGACTGTTCAGGAAAACAAAGTTACTGTTACACCCCCGCCCCCCACCCACCAGACTGAAAAGCAGTAAAAAACAGGTATGGTCAGATAAAGTTTAAAAATATATTTATTTAGCCCTAACAAAATAATCTCCCTCACCCACCCTAACCCCAACGATTGTCTTTGAAACGTCCCAAAACGATCCCAACTCCCAAATCCCACCCCCCAAAAGTCTATAAAAAAAGGGCAAGGGATACTCCACTACTGGAGGGTGCTGGTGCTGGTGCATGATGCGGCATGGGCATCATACTCCTTGCGGAGGGTGGCAAGCTCGGAGCGGAGGCCCTTAACCAAGTTCTTATACTTCAGGACCTCCTGCTCCAGGTTGGACATGCGGACTCGTAGGCGGCGTTGGCGGTCCTTGCAGCTCCTGTGGGGGGCAGCTGGTATTTCGGTTGCTTGGCGGTGGCGGTCATCTTTCTTAGCCCGGCTCGGTCCCGCTGGCTTAGTCACGGAGGAGGATGCAGTGGTCACAGTCGAGGATGTCGTTGTTGCCCCGCTCGACTGCGTGTCCTCCTCCTCCTCCAGGGCCACCAGCCGCCGATATTCGGCGACAGTGGCCTCCAGCCTCCGTTGCCGGGCCAATCTAGCCTGCTCCCTCCTTGTTGTTGATTTGGAAGGAGCAACTATATGAAGAAAGAAAGACATAGTCTGTAACCAATGCTCCTTATTAATAACACAAAGTGATTGAGCCGAAAGTTGGGTCACAGAGTACAAGTAGCAAATTGAAAGCACAGTACATAACTATTGAGGACAGTATCTTTGTAACCTCCCACTTCTGCATCCTTGCTCTAACATTAGTGGTAGTTTAATGAACAAATTCTACGACCACTATGGACTTCCATTACAGTCGACTATGACAGTACACCAGTCTTATTCTTCTTCTTCTCTCTTGTTTAGGGAAATTGGTACGTTATCTTATGCAAGCCGGCAGAATGACATGGACAGCACAGTGAACTTGCACCCGAGAAAAAAAGTTGCACACCATGATGAGTGAGACAGACTTGCGTTACTGTACCGGTCCAGTACATGCAGGTGGTGAAGCTATTACTTTTCTATTACGGGTGGCACTGAGAATACTCTGTTACAAGGGCTACTGCTTAATTAATTTACCTTTCACCCTACAGTGCAAATGAGTACTAGAAAAGGAAAATGAAGAAGCTAACTAATTTGATTATCTATCACTTCACATGGGACGTATTTGATGACATATGAGATGACTTTAGGTGCTTTGCTTAATATTGAGTGAACAGTGATACACCCACACATGAATGACGTACTACAAGTAAACTAAAGTTATTAAGAGAGGTACGGAGTGTCCACCGTAATAACCAGATATATGCTGTGATTGCAAACGCAATACAAAGTACTGCTACTATTCATGGTAGTATTGGACACATTTACAATTTCTTTTCCTTGCCTTCCCTGCACTGGAACGGACGTGCGGGTGCGGTGGTACATGCTCTTCAAGGTAACACTTACTTCACCTGGCGACCATCTACTCTCTCTAGATACACATGTGCTATCTAAGAGTCAGAGAATACCATGCTCCGGGCATCCATTCAGTCAAAGTATACGCACACATACAGTTTCTGTTTCACCCACCCAGGCTGCTGTCCTTCCACCCATCCTTGCTTCATCATTGACCCAGCCATGCACCATACCATATTCTTTCCTTCCCAGCCACCTCGGGGGCCAAGCAAACACATATCGTTCTTCTTTGCCAGCCATCATACAAGTTCGCGTCCCACTTACTTACACCCTTCTTTCGCTTTTCGTTCATCCCATCCATCACGTTCGTCTAAGAACTTATTGGGATTCTTCTCACCAAAAACTTCACAGCTAAGTCGAAGTACATTTCGAGGAGGCTACTACCTGGTTGATTTGTAATTGTAATACACCCGTGCAGAAAGCACACTATGCAGTCTTCAATCTCAATAAGTAAGGAATATATAGCTTACCTGTTTCCGCCACCACCGTTTGAACCCCCACAGGACCGTCCGCCGGCTCTTGCACCGCCTCCTCCCCAGAGTCCTCCGAGTCCTCGCCCAACACAGCCACCTCCGCGCTGGCCCCGTCACCAGATATTACACCTAGGAAGTACATTTAAGAATGTTAGAATACACCACTCACTACTATATAATATTTGGTCTAGGAGAAATGTTAAAAAAACAGAATACAATGTAATAATTTGTGACTGTCTACTCCATAGTAAAAATGTCCCATTTTCCAGGGAAGGCTGTTGTCTTGCTGCACTTTTATGCACAACTGATGAATGCTTGCTTTTGATTTTTAACACGCACCACTTTTTCTCCTAACAGACAGAAGCTTGACTCCTAAGAACACGACCAGGATCAAGTTCAAACCAGGTGAGAGCTCGGCTCGACCACAAGAAATGTGTCCAATTTATCGTAAGCACTAACCACTTTTCCATTTTCAGTTAAATAGTTTTATGACAAAGTAGATTTTAATAAATGTGTTTACTTTTAATAAAGCTTTTAAACTTAAATAGACTCTGTGGTTTTTGTTCCTCCAGACTAGAGTGGATGAGCTAAAGGTTTTGGAATTTTTGCAAGCATGAGTGCCTCTGACACTTCTTGACTGTGCTGTGACTCCGTACTACTCTCTTGTCCTGCGTACGATAATCTAGAGATCATTGGGGATCTATAATCGGTGACTTCGGGAGCTGAATGACTCTGCCACACTATCTAGTCAGTAAGGAGACAGTGCATAGAGGTATTGCTGAATATAATGGGAGTCCAATGGAATTGCCAAATGTCCAATCTTAGTTAGCTACACAGACAGACTAATAAGAATAGTCTAGTAATACCACAGGGAGTCATATTCGAGGCAGGATAAGAATTTATATCCAGTCTACAAGAAGATCAAAGACGATTTAGAAAAAATCGAATGAGGAACGCTAGGAAAAAATAGGTACTGTTTATTAAAATGTAAACTTACTGGGGCCAGCAAAGGAGCCCTTGCCTGCCCGATCCTGGCCTGCATTCTCAGCACCCTCCTCCTGTGTCCTCTTGCCCTTGGGGGGAGCTGATGTACAACATGAAAGAAAGAAAAACCAGAAAACATGGATGAGATTTTTCAACCAAATCAAACATTTCAAAAGAACAATAACAAAATATTTTGGAAAAATAGCAAATAGATAGACAACTATTCCACGGGATCTATCTCATGTGGTATACTACGTTATTCGTATTGCCTGATTTGCGGAACGTTGACTTAGAAAGTTCCTATGTAACTCAATAAACAGACTACTAAAGAGGTTTGCCTAGGCCTGGCACTGCAGGCAGCAGTGCGCAGCACGCAAAGTGACAGACAAAGTCCATCCTGCTTGCAGATCAGTGAATACTCAAACTATCAATCCACCCGCCACCACCGCCACTATTTCTTCTTATAGCCATGTGTCTAAAGGAAGGACTGGACTTCAGTCTGTTGGGGCTGATTTAGAAGTCCCTTGCGGAAGTTGCGGCTCATTTTCCTCCATTGTTGCGTGCCTTTTGTGACGCAGCGGCAGAACAAAAGACTCGCCATGGTGTTGGTGCGGCGTATATATTAAAAAAAACACATATGGGCATATGGGCGATGCATCACGTTGTAAAGCCCTGCGCCATCAGGGGGCGTTCCGGCGCAAGGGAGGGCGTACCTGCGCAGGAACGAATCCTAAAAGTGGCTGAGGGAAATCTACAAGATGTCAATCAGTCACTTTTAGGACAATGATGCATGACTCAAACCCTGCGCGCTTGAAGCCGACGTACGGCTTGATGCAGCATTGGGGAGATAGGGTACCCCAGAGCATTGCTGGAGCTGCGCCATCGTTGGCACGCAACTCCAGCAATGCGCTGCCTTTACGGCACAGATGCGTAAGGCTTCTGTGACGTTTTGGGCCAATGGGTGGTGGTGGCATGGCACACAATTACTGCCGCATCCCTGCTACTTTGCAGGGATGCGCCGGTAATTGAAAATATGACCCTTACTGTCTAGCATTACGCAGTTCTTATCTTTACACTACACTCATACATAATTTCTCAGGCCAATGAAATGCTTCTGAACACAACATACAAAACAAAGAAGCATAGTAGCAAGCAAGGCTACTGAGAAGGAGAGCAGTGCACCTGAAATGCATAGAAGATTTTGAAATATAATTTACCTCAATGTAATCGGCAGCATTATTGCTCTTGGTACAGAACAAAGATTTGCAAATAACAGAGCAGGATAAAACAGAGTAGTAAATGTACTACTACTACTACTCACCAAGCCCGGGGACCTCTACGCCGAGGGCGTCCAGCAAGTCCCGCTCCCGGTCCATGACATCGGTCCAGCGGTGGGTGGCCTGGTTATATGTGCGCCGGACCCCAGAGATCTTGTACATGGCCCGGCACACCTTCTCCCACCGCTTGCGACGCTCCCGGATGCCATAGCCAGTCGCGATCTTGCCGCCTCCCAGGATCGTCTTGGGGAGGCGGCGCTGGACGTAGAAGATCAGTGCCGCCACTTCCTCCGCGCTGAAGATCTCCCGCGGGACCACTTGCTCCCCCCTTAAACGCCCGCACGGGAGCCGGGCACGGGGTGCGGGACCCTTCCCCTTCTCAGGGTGCTTCCCGGCTCCCTTTACCATGGTCTGGGCAGAAATAGAGTTAAATGATAAACAAGAAATAGAATAGTGAAGAAGAAAAGAAAAGAGTTTAAAAAAGTAGTTTAAAAGTAACTAAAAGCTGCAGAAAACACAAAAATATAGAGCTAGAAAAATAGAGGGATAGATAATAAGTAAAATTAGATCAAAAAAACTTCAAACAAGCAAAGGATGGCAGAGATTGAGAGAGGATAGAGAAAGCATGCCCAGAACCATAGCAATGAATGAGAAACAAGATGGCCGTGCCCGTTCACGACCGCGTGGGTAAGTTCGCGCGAGATTTTCCTTGCGAGTACGCGCGAAATTGTACTAGCGAGCAGCACACTTTGCGAGATTACACATAGCGGCCGGAAACGGAATTACGTCACGCAAACAAGATGGCCGCGCCCGTGTACGACCGATAGGGTAACTTGGCAAACGTATAGCTAGAAGCGCCTCGCAAACACGCGCAAGATCACGCGAACATACACGTCGCAAAAAAAACAATTTTGTATTCGCACGTATTCGCGGCTTCCGAAATCGATCTCGCACGGATTCGCGCCCCAAAAAACGCGCGAAATTGCAGAAAAAAACGATTTTAGCTAAACTGAAAGCAATGAGCAGGTGCAAAAGTTCAAACTTAACATTAGTAACATTCAAGGTAGTGCTTCCTGATGGGCCCCTCCAGAGTTTGCAACTATTCTATGACCCTGCTATGACCCAAACAGCAGGCTCATAGAATAGCTACAAGTAGACCATAAAGGTCCTGTGAAAAAAAAATTTCACTGCAACAAAAAGCAAATTACAGATAAGGAAGGAAGCAGGTGCCAGCCAGACTGGAACTTTCAAAATTACTGACACATTAATGAAACACAAATTAATTGATGGCAGTTGAAGAAGGGCAGGTGTGCTTGCTTTTTTCAACCACCATAATCTACAGTGATAAATAAACCTAATGGGTGGCAGTGAGGAACTGAGGATGTACCAGAGGGTGGCATGGGTGTCCCAGAGGGTGGCAGTGGTGAAACAGAGGGTGCTGTGAACCTGTGATGATAAACCAGACGTAGAAACAACATAGTCGCGGCCGTTGCGAGCCGAAAAGTAAGTTCGCAATTGCGAACTTGTCCCAAAATCGGCGCGAACGCGCGCCAACACAAAAAACTGGAAAATCCGCAAATCCGCTAGAGTTCGCGGATCTTCGCGGATTGCGAATCCGTAAATCCGCCAAGTTCGCATACGCGAGATCCGCTAGATCCGCCCATGCTTAACTGTGATAGTCAACTTGTGTTACTAGGATTAGAATGTTTTAAAGAAATTACCACATACAGGCTACAGTCAATATACAAATCAGTACAAGAGATAATCATGCATACAAGCAAAGAAGGCTGAACTCTTTCTCCTCATCCACTCAGCAACTGTAGCTGTACTCTCAGTTTTTAAGCCTAATCTGGGTTTTGTAAAATACCAGGAGGGGGCTTAAAAGAAAGCCCTAACTGCAGGACTCAGGAATTCTAGCAGTAAGATTTGCTTGTGCTCTTATTTCAGTTGTTTATTTGTTAATTTAAAGGTTTATTTAGTGCAGACCAAAATATTTCATTGTTAGAGTAATTTACATATTTATAATTTACATGTTACAAGAGCTCTTAGCACATGTACTGCAGATACACAGGATAGACATAAAATGGCAACATAAGAGCACATCACACAATCTATTAATGGGCCAGAAAGTTTAACAAGTTATATACACAGAGGAAAAGTAACAGTTTAACCTTAGCAAGTCAATGAAAAATCAAAGGTAACAGAGAAAAATAGTTAGGTTGATGTTTTTCCGACAAAAACATAAACAAAGAAATTCAGCACTTACAGTTATACTTATTGTTATCTCATGTTAATGCTAAGAAGCTATAACTTGTGGCCTAAGTTACTTAATTGCACAAACTATATATAGTAGCTTCAGATAAGTATAACTATTAGTATAACTATAATTGTTGAATTTCATTGGTTTTGTGTGGGTAAAACATCATCCGGGCAGAAATGTCTCAAAACCTTTGATTTTTTTCAGTGAATTTCTATGTTTTTTTAACATAAATATTAGAACTGGGGGTCTCTAGTTGGCAGAGGTAAGTACCTTAGACCAAGTAGGGACCCTTGCTTCTAGTCAGGGTGAAGGAATAACCCTCTGAGATAACCCCTGCTCACCCTCTAGGTAGCATGGCACGAGCAGTCTAGGCTAAACAGAGGCAATGTGGATAATATTTGCACTTAACACACCAGTAATCCCCAAGCCACCACAAACTGAGACCACACAGGTAGGTATATTTTATAAAAATCTATAACTTTATCTAGTTTCAGCAAAGTAAATCAAGCAGTTGCACGATAATTACTTCATTATAAAATGTTGCACTTAAACTTAATGGTTGTCCTTGTAAGTAGGAAGTTCTTAATCAAAAATGTCTCAAGTCTCTTCAATCAGCAAGTATAAATAATGCCACTGATTTATAGGTAAGTAGCTCTCAAAGCGAGCAAGGAAAACAGTGCCAGCGTCTTAAATTGCCACGACAGTCAGCCCCTGGCGTCAGGGACTTTAAGCGCTTCAAGCGCGCCTCACCGGAATGCTGGGGGGAGGGGGACTCCCTTCCCCTTGCTTGGTATCGCTTCCGGCTCCCAGGCGTGCCTCGCCGGTCAATGCGCACTTGCGCTCCAGCCCGGCCGATCTCATGATGCTCTCCGCCCGCTCTCGGTCCTCCAGGGAGCAGCGGGGAGCAGAGACGGCAGGCCGGGGGCTGGAGCACTCTGCAGAATCCCTCGGCGAGGTCCGGTCAGTCTTCCCTGGTCCCGGCGGTGATCACGGCGATTCCTCGGCTCCTCGGCAGCTTCAGTCGAGGCAGCCAATCTCGTCGCGGCTCTCCTGACGAGCCCCTCTGAACGCGAGGCCGCCAACCAATGGCAGCGCGGCCTCGCTGATGACGCTCCGCTCCACCAACCAATCCCGTCGCGGCTCTGGTGAGGGGGCTCGGCTCTCTCACCCAATCAGAGCGCGGCGGGCTCGATCTTCAGAACGCAAACACCGGAAAGATACGGGGCACTTCCACGGGGGTTACTGACCCCGGGCTGCGACGGTGACACGGCCAGCAATTGTTTTTCAGAGCTCCTTGCGCTGGGGAGGCCCACAAGTCTCCGGTCTGCACCACACACGTGTCGATGAACACGTCGATCTTGGCCACGCAGCAGGCTGGGTCAGCGCGGCGCTCTCAAGCAGATTAGAGAGCAGTCCGTGCGCTAAGCAGGCAAACTACAGGGTTTCACGATCTCCTCGCCACACAGCAGCTTCAAGGGGTACAGCAGAGTCTTGCAGTCCTTGAGCAACCTTTATGTCCCTGGGTTGCAGACAGGGGGCCAGCTCTTCTCAGGCCCTTGGAGATTCAAGTTTATAGACACAGCACACAGCAAAGTCTTGGCAGTTTCAAGCAGGTAGGGTCACAGCACACAGCAAAGTCCCTTTCTCCTCCTCAGCTTTCAGTTGCACAGCAGAACAGGTCAGCCCTTAGAGCACACAGCAAGGCAATCTTCCTTTAGTTCTCCAGCAGCCCTTCTTCCAGCAGAGGTTCCTTCTTGCTTGTAGGATCTTAGAATCTAACTTCTGTAGTCATGGGTCCTTTCCTTATACCCCTCAATGTCTTTGAAGTCCTTTAAAGCCTTTGTGCAAGGGGGCCCTGGGCCCAGTCTAAACCAGTTCTGGGGGTTGCGGAGCTCTGAGGTGTTTCTGGTTTTCTTCTTCCTGTCAGCTTCAGGGTCAGAGGTGTCAGTTGGCCGGCAGGAGGGAGAGCCATCATGGTGGGCAGGCAAGCACAGCCCGGCACTGTCAGGCGCTATCTCCTCCCACCTCCCTGGCAGCAGATGTGGCCTTTGATCCCCGGGCTGACTCCGACCCCCTCCTCCGGGGGTTCTGCAGCCCCCGTCACACCCAGACCAGACAGGCATTCCACAAACCCAGGCACACAGAAAGGTTTAGACAAGAGAACAGCCACTTTCTAAAAGTGCTATTCTCCAACACAGGATTTAAAAACAACCTTCACTAAAAGATGTGTTATTAAATTCTGAGTTCAGGGATATCTTTCACTCATGTCCCATCTTGTTCCTATGGGGAGATAGGCTGGTATCACATGGGACCAGCCTCCTCCATGTTACTCTATGGAGCAAGATAGCCTTACAGCAGTGAGCACATAAAATGGCTGCTGCCCACTACCAGAGCATGTGTCCTGCACTAGTACATGCTCTACCTTATCCATACACTGCACCCTGCCCAGGGGGGTACCCTGAGCCTTCCATAGGGGTGACTAATGTGCACAGACAGGGAAGGGTTAGGCCCTGCCAGTGGGGACACTGGCCAGGGGGACAGGCAGTCACTGACTGCACACAGGCCCTGCGCTGGCAGGCCTGAGTCACCTTTTTAGGGCTACTCATGTGGGTGGCGCAATCTGCGCTGCAGGCCCACTAGTAGCATCTGTCATCACCAGCCCTGGCACACACAGTGCACTTTACTAGGGACTTCATGGTGATACAAATATGCCAATCAGGTATATTCAATCAATATGATAATTTACAGAGGGAGCACTTACACTCTGACACTGATCAGCAGTGGCAGAGTGTTCCAAGCATCTAAACCAGCAAAAACGAAATCCAGCACAGCATCAAAAATACATGAGTCAGAGGCAAAAAGATGGGGGAAAACCCACGCCATAGGTGTCAGGTCTAACAATAAAGTAATATAAAATTACTATATGTTAATGCAACCAGGCCCTGTGGCCAACCCCAACATGCACCCAACCCAACACCGCAGACGGCATTTGGTTGTGTGTAGCAGGTCTTTGGTATGTGAGTGGGTGCATTTTTTTCCCTTGGGTTTCAAATCCATGGATCGCTCTCAGATTTACACTGGGGGCTGAACTGGATCAGCAGATCACCAGTTTGGGCCTCCACCAAAAAAGGGGGCATTTTGCTGCCCATGAGGGGTCCCTCAGAAACCCCTCCATGTGTCCTATTGGGTCAGGATATCTCTTACCGGGCCCCTTATGGTATTTTTTACATTTCTTATCCCCCCCCCCCTCAGGCCGCCAGAATGGCAGCTGCAATTTTCCCTTCAGGAGCTGCCAGTCAATCAGAGCCTTGCTTTTCCCTCGTCTTTGCGGATCCCCATGAGTGGATCTGCGTCCCTAGATATAAAATTATTTCTTTCTAAAATAACTCCCAAACTACTGAAGATATGCGCATACAATTACAACAAGCATTAGAAATGCAATCGGGCTCGGATTTATTTGAGTTTGAGCTAATGGCATTGTAAATGCCAATGTATTGTTGCTATGTGTTATGGAGTGTGTTCATGTGGTGTGTACTGCCAGTGATCTCCTTGTGAGTGTGAGAATATTGCACCGTTACTGCCTGTGATGTCCTTCTTGTGAGTGTGAGAAGCTTGCACCTCTGCTGCCTGTGGTCTCCTTGTGAGTGTAAGAAGCTTGCACTGCTGCTGCCTGTGATGTCGTTCTTGTGAGTGGGATAAGATTGCACCTCAGCTGCCTGTGGTCTCCTTGTGAGTGTAAGAAGCTTGCACAGCTGCTGCCTGTGATGTCCTACTCACTACTCTACTCTACTCACTACTCTGCAATCACTACTCACTACTCTACTCACTACTCTACTCACTACTCTACTCACTACTCTACTCACTACTCTACTCACTACTCTGCACTCACTACTCTGCACTCACTACTCTGCATACTCTGCACTCACTACTCTGCACTCACTACTCTGCACTCACTACTCTACTCACTACTCTGCACTCACTACTCTACTCACTACTCTACTCACTACTCTACTCACTACTCTACTCACTACTCTACTCACTACTCT
This sequence comes from Lissotriton helveticus, assembly GCF_964261635.1. Classification (NCBI taxonomy): domain Eukaryota; kingdom Metazoa; phylum Chordata; class Amphibia; order Caudata; family Salamandridae; genus Lissotriton; species Lissotriton helveticus. The sequence goes on along the minus strand of NC_136067.1, from coordinate 1,069,020,484 downwards.
ACTCACTACTCTGCACTCACTACTCACTACTCTACTCACTACTCACTACTCTACTCACTACTCTACTCACTACTCTACTCACTACTCTACTCACTACTCTACTCACTACTCTACTCACTACTCTACTTTCTACTCACTACTCTACTCACTACTCTACTCACTACTCTGCACTCACTACTCACTACTCTGCACTCACTACTCTACTCACTACTCACTACTCTCCACTCACTACTATACTCACTACTCACTACTCTACCTTCTACTCACTACTCTACTCACTACTCTACTCACTACTCACTACTCTGCTCACTACTCTCCACTCACTACTCTCCACTCACTACTCTACTCACTACTCACTACTCTACTTTCTACTCACTACTCTACTCACTACTCACTTCTCTACTCACTACTCTGCATTCACTACTTTACTCACTACTCTACTCTACTCACCTCACTACTCTACTCACTACTCTACTCACTACTCACTACTCTGCACTCACTACTCACTACTCTACTCACTACTCACTACTCACTACTCTACTCACTACTCACTACTCTGCACTCACTACTCACTACTCTGCACTCACTACTCACTACTCTGCACTCACTACTCTACTCACTACTCTGCACTCACTACTTTTGATAAAAGTGCTAATTATGAGGCAGATTATGTGGCCAATGTGGCAAGTTCATAATTATGCTGTAAACCCTGCATCCAAAGTGACAGAATTGCATATTTTTCTGACCCTCGCAATTTTCTATTAATGCTAGCTGACCCGCATCTAGGCGCCACAATGATTGGCGCATATGAATCAAGAAACCGAAGTCATTTTAAGTGAGGGAGTCACAGCTCGAAAAACAACGTGTCTCGCAAGTTAGAAACGAAACCCGCACAGAAATGTACGCACAATATTGGAGCCGGCTTGCACTGATATATTGAAATTGCATTTATATAGCGCTTCCTATTTGGCAGCATTTTGAAACTCCTGTGCAAGCTGATTCAGATTGCACTGCGCCCTTAAAGCACCCCTAGCTCACAAGGCGCCATGCTACAATAGGTAAGCTGTTTTTTTTACCTTTACATTTTGTCTTCTCTTCTTTCAAACAATTCCTAGTGCTACGCGTTAACAACAATCTGTAGACATGTTTTTTACTACCTCAGACCTAAGTTCCTGTTACTCATTTTATGTCGTTGATACATTTAGAAAAGGATGCTGGTTTCTTTGGAACGTTTGCAAGTTACAACTAATAGAACAATGCATTCAGAACTGTGTAGGCAGCTCAGGAGAATAGTGTACCTGCTTCAGAATTCCGTATGAAGATTCAAGCCTTCATGCTTCTGAGGTCGATAAAATCGAGTGTCCCTGATTTATAAACCAGCGCTTCTCCGTTGGACAGCGAGCGCTGGTAGTCACAAGGCAAAGACAACCGATTAATAAAATGAAAATCAGTATTTATTGTCAATAGCTGACTAATACCCCTTCGTGCATGAGTGTGGGTTAAATATGTGTACATTGAATTCGATACTAAGCCTCTGGGATGGGTGGGAACAAATCGACATGCTCGCCGAACGCAAGATTTATCCCCCTGACAGCTCCTCGGCACTGGAACAGTAAAACTCCAAATGAAAGAAGCAAGCTGCCGAAACCGCGATAAACCCATTCATCCCCTGAATAAATATGCTCGGACTTGCACCCACCCACAGGAGGCGCAAACAAACACCGAGGCCCTTAAAACCACTTTTAAAGCTGCACGACCTCCACCGCTTCCCGCCCGGTGCGCGTGCCAACTGTAACATGATGCCACGGCCATGTGTGTGTGTGTTTATGACTTTTTGTATGCAATGCCATGGTGAACGCGCTCGCTCCATCTGGATTGCATTACACGGGCACTCTGACAGCTCCTAATTAAGATTAATCACTCGGCCGTGCTCGTTCGCGCACACAATATGCCACATCGGCCACGCGTAAATTACTTATAGCCTATCAGGTCAACGCTACAAAAAAAACAGCACAGCGAAGACGAATCACTAGGCAGATACCAGAAAACACTAAGGAATGTGCCTGGAAAGAGCCCTTTCTGAATTCCTTCTTCTTTTGAACGCATAAGATCTCGGGAAGCTCCGCCTCCCCACTTCGTGGAGGCGGAGGCCCGAGCCCTAAAAAGGGCTCTTTCTAGACCAATATCTACCTTTCTGAAAATTTGGTGTAATTCCGTTCAGCGGTTTGGGTTGTAGTCGTGTGAAAAAAATACAAAATCCCCTTAGACATTTCATGGGGAAAAGCATTTAAGGCCTCCCTTTTTCTCGGTCCCTGCTTGACAAATCCCCCCAAAACTTCCAAGAGAACAGCTGAAGTAACTGGTACACTAGTTTTGAAAATGTCACGAGGATTCATCAAATGGTGGCAAAGTTATTAGCAAAACAAACAATGCCTCATCTATGGGATAAGTTGTCCCTAACTATAACTATGATATAGATATATTCAAAGAAAAATCCAAAGGTTAGAGGGACGTTATAGTTAGGTTCTGAATTTACATGCCCAAAACAATAGATATTCATCTGTTAGAGTTATTTCAAGTAACTATAAATCGTGCCCTAAGGTAACTATAACGCGTGCCCTTGTCATGCAAAGACAATTAACCCACTTATCACATCATTGATGATATCTTCTGTGACATCATTGATTTTATCAGTGCAACATTTGCAATAAAGTTATTGATGAGAAAACTGTGCATCGGGAAGGTGTGAGTTATAGTTACCTTTGGGCATGAGTTATAGTTACTTGAAATAACCCTGACAAGTGAATTTCCAAAGTTTTGTGCGTGTAAATTCAGAACTTAATTATAACATCCCACTAACCTTTGATTTTTTTTCAGTGAATTGTTATTCCTATCACATCCAAGTGCACCAGAAGGTGCCTTTGCAGAGTGGTGGAGAAAGGGGGCAGGGCTTCTGATGAGCTCTCAGCAATCCCTCTGTGTGAGACTCACTGTGGGTAACAGGAGGGATTTTCAGCTTCCATCGACCTTTAGCATCCAAGGGGACTTCATTCCACAATAAATAAGATATCTTGGAATCATGTTTGCATAGTGTTGAGAAAGCGGGTGGAGCTACCAACAAGCTCTCAGCAAACACGCTGTGTTGGACTTAGTGGTGGTAACAGGAGGAGTTGTTAGCCCCCAGCGATCCTCAGACATGAAGGGGACTTCATTCTTTAAAGAGTAGTGCACCAGGAGGCACCATTGGACAGTGGTGGAGAAGGGGGGGCTCCAATGAACTCTCAGCAATCCTGCTGTGTGGGACTTACTGGTGGTAACAGGAGGGATTCTCGGCCCCCAAAGACCCTCAGCATCCATGGGGACTTCCTCCCCCAACAAGTAGTGCGCCAGGAGGTGCCTTTGCAAAGTGGTAGAGAAAGGGGGTGGGGCCTCTGATGAGATCTCAGCCATCACTATATGTGGGACTTACTGGTGGTAACAGGAGGGGTTCTTGGACCCCAATGACCCTCAGCAGCCAAGGAGACTCCATTCACCAATGATTAGTGCACCAGGAGGCACGTTTGCATTTACAGAGTGGTGGAGAAAGGGGTCGGGTCTCCAATGAGCTTTCATCATTCATGTTGTTTGGGACTTACTGGTGCTAACAGGAGTGGTCCCCAACAACCCTCACCACCCAAAGGGACTTCATCCCCCTACCAGTACTGCACCAGGAGGCACATTTGCAGAGTGGTGGAGAAAGGTGGAAGGGCCTCTGATGAATGTATGACGTTACTTAGCATGCTATTACTTAGCATGCCTTTTCTACGAAGTTTTTACTTCGCAAATGCCTTTACTTAGAAGTATTTTATCACGCATACCATTACCTTGCAAAATGAATTAAAAGCATTAAATTGGCATTACTTAGCAGTACATTACTTTGCAGGATTTTACTACGCATAAAGATTCTTTTTTTTCCCCTACACACCAACACTACCCTCCACGCCCCCTACACTTCCCAAAACCCTAAAACACTACCCTACACTACACATACACTACATTACTACCCTAAACCCTAAGGCACTTCCCCTACACCACACATACACTACAACACTACCCTAAACCCTAAAACACTGTCCCTATACTACACATACACTACAACACTACCCTAAACCCCAGAACACTATCCCCTACACTACACATACACTACAACACAACCCTAAACCCTAAAGCACTACCCTACACTACACATACACTCCAACACTACCCTAATCCCTAAAACACTACCCCCTACACTACACATACACTACAACACTACCCTAAACCCTAAAACACTACACATACACTACAACACTACCCTAAACCCTAAAACACTACCCCCTACACTACATATACACTACAACACTACCCTAAACCCTAAAACACTACCCTACACTACACATACACCAGAAAACTACCCTAACCCTAATACACTACCCCTACACTACACATACACTACAACACTACCCTAAACCCTAAAATACTACCCTACACTACACATACACTACTACACTACCCTAAACCCTAAAACACTACCCCCTACACTACACATACACTACAACACTACCCTAAAACACTACCCTACACTACACATACACTACAACACTACCCTAAACCCTAAAACACTACCCCCTAAACTACACATACACTACAAAACTACCCTAAAACACTACCCTACACTACACATACAGTACAACACTACCCTAAACTCTAAAACACTACCCCCGACACTACACATACACTACAACACTACCCTAAACCTTAAAACACTACTCCCTACACTACACATACACTACAACACTACCCTAAAACACTACACCCTACACTACACATACACTACAACACTACCCTAAACCCTAAAACACTAACCTACACTACACATACACTACAACACTACCCTAAACCCTAAAACACTACCCCTACACTACACATATACTACAACACTACCCAAACCCTAAAACACTACCCTACACTACAAATACACTACAACACTACCATAAACCCTAAAACACTACCTCCTACACTACATATACACTACAACACTACCCTAAACCCTAAAACACTACCCCCTACACTACACATACACTACAATACTACCCTAAACACTAAAGCACTACACCCTACACTACATATACACTACTACACTACTCTAACTACACTGCCCCACTTACCTCTCTCTGCCCGTAGTCCCTCTCTTCGCCTTCAACCATGGATCCACTCTTCTCCTGCGAAGTAACGGCATATGCGAAGTAAAGGCATGCTAAGTAAAAGCATGTGAAGTAAAAGACAATGCTAAGTAAAAGATGCTAAGTAAAAGAAGTGCGAAGTAAAAGATGCAAAGTAATGGTTGTTTACCCCTCTGACGAGTTCTGAGCAATCCTGCTTTGTGGGATTTACAGGTGGTAACAAAAGGGGTTCTTGGTCCTAAGTCCCTCAGCATCCAATGGGATGTAATCTCCCACCAAGTAGTGTGCCAGGGGATGAGTTTGCAGAGTTAGAGAGAAAAGGGGAGGGGCCTCTGACAAGCTCTCAGTTAGAGATTTTCTGGGCACAGAGATATTATATGATTAGCATCATTTTATAGTTCAACTTTACCTACAAGGCTGTACCTCCTCCACCTTCCACAAACCACAGGGTTCTGAACACAACAAAGCAGCAGGTGCTTCAGTCCCTGTAACACACTGTCCGTGTATGCATCTTTGAAGTTTTGTAGGTAGACAGAACGTGCTCCCTCTGTCAGTACTTTAGAAGAGAAGTAAACATTGTGCATTGTTCAGAAGAGAAAAAGAAGAGAGCACTGGGCACGTGAGGGGCATTCAGTTGTGTCACCAATGAGCCATGATTGTTCATTCACTTGTCTTTCATCAGCTTTCGAGTCAGATGGGGCCTAATGTACTAAGCAGAAAAGAAAAAAGCAGTTGTTGACGGCATAAAGTCACCCACACACTCATGAACCTGCTGTGGAGAGCAGACATGGGATATAATATTTCTCTACTTGTTCTACATTTTTGGGGCATGGCGTTTTGACTCCACCGGAGCAAAATATTTAGTACTTGTCTGGAGTAAGAACTACGGATGGATGCTTCCCATTCTATTCCTAATATCAAATACTGCATCATGCTGCATCTTTTATGGGTGTCATAATTGCACAATGATATACTTGAAAGCCCACACTTGTTTTTGTTTGGCCAGATTCGTGGATCATTAGTGATTTTGAGGCAATTTAAAAAGAAATGCTTTTTGGACCAGACAGGGCCACTAGAGGACCCCAGCATCAGGACTAGGTGGTTTGCGTATTCCTGCCCCCTTCCGAGTCCCAAAATGGCTGTCAACACTTCCTGGTTGAAGTACTGGCAGCCGATAGGACCTCTGCATGAAATCGGATGGATTTGCAGAGGATCTGCATACTTAGATATACAAATTTGGTTTTCCTTTAATATCTTGGAAACTACTGAACAGATTTTCAACAAATACCATACAGGGCTCTTTTTTGACCAAGGCTAGCTTTCTGACAAATTCTGTCCATTTGTTCATGCTGTAGTCTTGTTCAAAATTTCTAAGGGATATTGCATAGGGAGCATGCATTTTGTGGCCCCCAATGTTCTCGGCCCCTGCTTGATCACTACAAAACTTTCAACACAGCATGTAACCTGACTGTCTATTTATTTTGAAATTGTTGTGAAGATTTGTCAAACGGCGTCAAAGTTATTGGATATATCTAAGTATCATTGCTGAATTTCACTGGTTTTGTGCAAGTGAAATCTGAGCCTAACTATAACGTCCCTGTAACCTTTGGTTTGTTCAGTGAATATAGGCTGAAACGCGTCTCTTCTCGTGCTCGTGATTGAGGGTGTCCTGCACTAAAAAATAAATGCTGATTCCAATGCCACTTCGTGTCCGTGCCTGCCTTTCCATGGAACTTCTGTGGGAGTTAGGTGTTTTGGTTCATGTATATATATATATATATATATATATATATATATATATATATATATATATATATATATATATATATATATATATTCACTGAAAAAACCATAGGTTATAGACCATATATAGTTAGGAATTAGCATTTAAAAAACCTTATTTTACTCACACAAAACCATTGGAATTCCATATATAGTTAGTTGCACTAACTATATATCGCGCACCCGCAATCCACTGCTGATCATGTCACATATTACATCATTCATGACATGATCAGTGACATCACTGATGACATCACTGATGACATCTCAAATGACATCACTGATGACATCACTGATGACGTCTCATTTGACATCATTCTTGTGCTAATACGATAAACCTCTTCAGACTCTAATATAACCTTAGATACACTCAGTGTATACAGACACTCACACACTGCCACTCATCCATGGAGTTACTCACACACCCAGTCAGTCATGCAAAGAAACAATCTCACCTCCATTTCTTCAACTATACAGTTATACACACCTTACTTATTGAAACATATACTAACACATATTTACTCTCTTATACAATCCCTGATACAAGTTCACAATGATCGATACAACCACTAACTCATTCAGTGGCTCTCATGCACAGTTATTTATATATGCCAACTCTCACATGTACTGTGTTTTACATATGTACTTACTATGACATGTAGCATTGAGATATCCATTCACTCATCAATACACTCATGCACACAGTCAACTGCCCATGTAGCTGTTTCCACATGCACTCTTGAACTCATACACCTAGTGAATAAACTGCTCACACATCTATGCACAGAGTCACACACCTTCCAGCCACCCCCACACAAACTCAATCTCCCATAGAAATACTTGGGCAACCAATTAATAACACATATAGCCTCTCGTATAGCTAATGATCAACACATGCAGCAGTTTACATCACAACAGACATAATGATGCACAAATTAAGACAGTTTAGTCACTAACCCATGCATTCAGTGAGACACATTTAATCACTCAGTCAGTCACGCACCTACTAAATCCTTCATCCAGACACTTATACATCCACTCATTCTTCAATATGTAAGACATATTTTAACTTTACAGAAACATACAGTCACTGGATGTTGTCATCAGTGATGTCATCAGTGATGTCATTTGAGATGTCATCAGTGATGTCATCAGTGATGTCACTGACCATGTCATGAATGATGTAATATGTGACATGATCAGCAGTGGATTGCGGGTGCGCGATATATAGTTAGTGCAACTAACTATATATGGAATTTCAATGGTTTTGTGTGAGTAAAATAAGGTTTTTTAAATGCTAATTCCTAACTATATATGGTCTATAACCTATGGTTTTTTCAGTGAATTTTCAAGGTTTTGTAAATGCTAATTCCTAACTATATATGGTCTATAACCTATGGTTTTTTCAGTGAATTTTCAAGGTTTTGTAAATGCTAATTCCTAACTATATATGGTCTATAACCTATGGTTTTTTCAGTGAATTTCATTGGTTTTTTAACAGCTAATATCTGTAGCTGTAAAATGTATTCTTCTTTAAATCCAAAAATATATTTTCTATGTTTATTAATAACTGTTTTTTTTAATATTTTTTTTTCTTCGTTCCCGCTTCGCGAATCGGGAAGCTTCCCGTTAGCTGACCTTGATGCCGCGAAATAGACCGCGAGCCGGTAAACGTTTCTTTACCGCAACTGCCGCGTTAGAAAACAACATCATCACGCCTCCCGTCCGCATGACGTTTCGCGTTGTCGCGTGATACGTCATATGACGTGCTACGTTAGCGAACTGGTACGCTTACCGAGTCGCAAAGCACAGGTTTCTGGAAGCAAACCGGGAGGCCCTGCAAAGCGCGTAACGTAAACACAGCAGGTCATGTGACTTGGTAATAACACTTTTCATTGGTTCATTTCACTTTTGGTTTCCTAATGATGTAAGACTAGGTCATATAATATAAAATGAACACTTTTCATTGGTTGAGAACTATTGTTTTTCCCAAATGATGAAAATCCCTCCTTCTTTCCTCACTCTGACTTTCATCATTGTGCGAGAAAGACCCTTTGTTACCAGTGAGCAATGGCTTCTTTAGTAGCTTCAGCTGGTGCTTCCCCACCACCTCCACCACATCCAAGGAAGAGTGGACCACCTGCTCAAGTTATAATTCAGCAAGAAGAGGAAGAAGAGGAACAAGACGACGAGCACGAAGAGAGGCACTTTTTGCCTGAGGAGCCCAGGACGTCCCACCGGAAAGAAAACTTCATTTGGCAATGTTTTAAAATTCCCAAAGGTCAGAAAAAAGTAAATGCAAGATACGTAACTTGCCTTATATGTCAAGATAGACTGTCCAGAGGGACCGACAAAAAATACAGTTTCGGAAACTACACAATGCATCGCCATATGACTAGGTGGCATCCTAACAACTACAGTGCTGCACAGTTTCGTAACGACCTAGATAATCTCCCTATTATGGCCGGAAGATCTGTTGTACCGGAAGTAACTGGACCAGAGGGCAGGGAGATGGTGCCAAATATACAAACAAGATTTCGTGAAGTAAAACAAGTCTGCGTACATTGCAGTGGATTCATTTGCTACGGAGAAAGAAGCATCACTCTGATCAACAGAGCTATTGACTATCATATGCAAGTTTGTACGAAACGCCCCAAATAATAAATTCTTTTTTTTTGTTTTGTTGCTCCTGTTGAGCCCTTTACAATGAATCGTTTTCGTTGCCCCCTCCGAAAAAAACCCCCAAAAAATATAAAACTGTTCAGAAAAATTCAAAAAAAGTAAAAAAATGTTCAGAAAAATAATTTAAAAAATATAAAACAACAAAAACAATTAAAAAAAAAGTTCTTTTCAGAACTACCTCCCCGTTATAAAAAAATTGGTACAATATTTGGAACTGTGCCAACCTCTATTTCTCTTAGTTCGCTTCCCAGTTCGCTCCCCGGTACGCGAACCGGAAGCGAACCCAAAAAATGTTTTTTAAAAAAAGAACAGTAAGTATAAGGGAAGGAAACAGACAGTTATGTTAAAAGAAAGACAGCTATAGGGGAGTAAACTAGAGATACTATTACCCGTAATCCACTGCTGATGATGTCACATATTACATCATTCATGACATGCTCAATGACATCATCAGCAGAGGATTGCGGGTAACAGTATCCCTAGTTTATTCCCTATAGCTGTGTTTCTTTTAACATAACTGTCTGTTTCCTTCCCTTATACTTACTGTTCTTTTTAAAAAAAATGTTTTAGATCAGTCAGAAACAGTGAAAGTAATGAAATATAAAAGACTACGTACAATATAAGCACTGTATGCAACAACTTTGACACTTACAGAAGCCTCACCTTCTCCATGCCTCCTACACAGTTCTACATGTACATCATAAATGCAAACAGAACAGAATTAATTATACATGTTAAATGGTTTATTTTTGCTGTTCTCAGAATGTATCAAATTTCACTAAAACAGTGACTTGAAGGTATTCATCATATAACAGCGGGCAAAAAAAACCACAATCAAAATGATTGTGTTTAAAAAACCCATACAACATAACGAATCAGAATTCAGAACTCCTTAAAGTTAACTTACTTTCCATGACGGCCAAGGATGTCCTATGAACAGCTTACACTCTGTTGTGCTGTTATTACTTTCAACCCGCCACTTTCTGAAAGAAAACCTCCATCGTTTTCAAAAACATGTTACATACAATAAATGACTTCTCGCTCTCTACCACACGTTTCCACAAGGCCAAATCGTGTCTGAGCCATTTATAACTCTTAGAATTCTTTTAAACCAATCCCGTCATGTTGTATTTCCGCAACTTTCACAATTAAAATGTTGAAGATCATTTTCACAATCCTGGACTAGTAATATCTTCCCCTTCTTGCTCAATCATGTTCTACATTTCCTATCACACTGATACTGCTTACTATGAAGCAGACTTACACTACCTTTATGACTAGTACAATTATTTAATTCTCTACATCACTTTTAATCACAAAGCAATGTAAAACAGTAGACAGCATTGCAGACTTACATTCCCTCTACTCCATGTTTTGATTGGCTGCTTCAATTAGCTTATAAAAAGAAACAGTTTTTCTGAACTCATTCAAAGTGCACGTATTTCTCCATGACGTCCAGTGTTATGATAAGAAGTTATGTCTCTATACTACACTTATCCTCAAGGCCAAATCGTGTAGGAGCCATTAGAACTTCTTGAAATTCCTCAGAGCACATCCCGAGATTCTTTCCCTAAAATTTTGGTTTTAAAAACACCAGGTAAGAGTTTTTAAGGTCATACGGCAATTTTTTTTTGAAAATTAAAACAGAATCATTGCAGAATGACCAGCCATTTCTACACTTTAAATAAGCTGTATAATGTCCTGATGTTATTGAAGGACCATCATGATATATAATTGCTACAGTTACAAAAGTCCTTCCTGATATTGACAACTGTGAAGCCACAAAATTTTTAATTAAAGTTGTCAATTTTGTTCCATCAGGCCTACATCGTTGGAACATTAAAATGACATACTGGCCATATGTTCGTATAAATAATGTGGACATCATTTCAGATTTACATTGGCTACACTCCATGTTGTGATCAGCTGCTTTTACTAGCTTATTAAAAGAGACTGATTTACTGTCTGGCAAAGTTAAATATATAAATCTTTCTGAGTCTACACTAGTAGTACTTGATACCCTACAGTTCTCGCAGTCATGCTGCCATTGATAAGAAAGCCCAAACAGGTGATCTACATCTACACCTTCATCATGCAATACATCAAGCATATACATTAAAAACTCCTGACAATCTTGCTGACTATTTTGAGAGAATTGTGTTTGGCCTGAACATCTGTCTAACAGATTTCGAATTTCAGACACACTTTCTATGTTTGTTCTATCAGTGCTACATTTCTCTAACACAGAATTTAACAAACTGCAAAATCTTTGATCAGAATTGACCACAATCTCTTCTTTTACATTTTCTAGAGAAAACAAAACATTAACCACTACATTAGCATAGCAGTTGACACCAGAACTGTTTTCAAATTGAAAACCAACAACATCTTCAACAGAATCCTTTTTGTTTCTGCTTATAATTTCAGGTTCATCAACTATTCGTCTTTTTGCTACAACCTCCCCAGTATTGGTCACATTTCTTCGTTTCCGGCCTACCACACGTTTCTCAAACAAAGGATACTGAGGCAAATGTGGCGCATACTCTCTTCTTAACCTATTGTATTCCTTAACACAATCTAGATCCGCACAAATGTTTGTGACATCACACTCAATCAAGTACAATCCCGATAAAGTTCTAACTCGTGACAATGCCACATATGCCATGCCCTCCTTGAACACAGAACTGCCAATATTCACCAATGCACAGTCTACACTTAAACCTTGCGATTTATGGATTGTCACCGCATATGCCAAGCAAACAGGAAACTGCTTACGACGAACATATAAGTCTTTTACAAGCAAATATCTAGCAGAACAACGACCAATTAGCTGTACTTCCTCAATGCCATCAAATTTAATTTTTAAAAATTCAATTCCATCTCTATTTCTGTATTTCACAAAATCAACAACATTACCCATTGATCCATTTACCAGACCTCTTTCAACATGTAAATTCCTTCTTAAAATTATACGGCAGTTCAAGCACACATTCAGAGTCTTTTCAAAACCCGCAGTTTTAGATATACTCTTCTCTAATGAATCCAATTTTGTTTTCAGATTCTCAGACAAAATAATTGTTGATCCCATATGCTCTACTCTGTCAATAGCTTCCAGTTTCACAATCTCTTGCTTTTCTAAATGCAACATTTTGTTATTGAATTTGGCACATTCTGCAAGAGTTGGCATCAAACATATTCCAGATTTTTTCTCAGTAACTTTCTGAAAAATATTCTCAGGCACAACATCTTCGTCTGGATATAAATTTGTCAGTAATCGTGCATGTAAAGCTTCTTTCCCATGCTCGGTCACTTTTCGAATTCTAACATCTTGTAGAATAGTCTTGTAAACTTCATCCTTTGCCTGACGCATATTTTCATGCAGTTCAGCATAATTGAAGTTTAACCATATATTGACGTTGCCAATGCTCCCTAAGCACTTCCTGGTATCTTCATGCGTGAGCATTTTGAACACAGGTTGCCCTTTCACTGGTGTCAGCTGCAGAAGATCTCCGAAAACAATGATGTGTTTGCCACCAAATAACACATCATACTCTGTTTTGAGAACTTCTTGCATTCTCAAATGCACAAAGGCAAGCATGACATTGGAAACCATGCTTACTTCGTCAATGATAAGAAGTTTCATTTTCCTCAAGACTCTTGAAACTTCAAAACAAGCATCTCCAGATAGCTTGTGATATTCTAATTTGTTGTCATGCTCCACTGGCAGCATCAGTATACGATGTAAAGTAATCCCTTTAATGTTATGTGCTGCCAGTCCAGTTGGAGCGGTGACAACACAAGACAGCGATGACTCTGTCCTTTCCTGCAAATAACATGAAATTGCTTTAATAAGGAAACTTTTTCCAGTTCCCGCTTCTCCACTCACGTACAGTCGGACAGGCTTCAACGACGTACATGAGCACTCTTTCTTGTCATGACTTAATCCATGATCAATTTGCATGGTAATCTCGTCATATATTTTCCTCTGCTCAACGTTGAGTTGTCTTTCCAACTCTTCTAAGTTAACCGCATCCTCCTGAGCATGTGCCATGGCTCTTTCCACTTCATTCATAGCAGTGGCAGCTTCATTTTTGATAAGAGGTCCTCCTAGTGGATCCTGACTCAATGAAGCAGAACTCTGACTGTCCTGAGAACTGTCTCTGGCAATCTCGGCTGCAATCGTTGCTTCCTGCTCAATTTCCACATTCAACATTTCTACATATTTGGGAAAAGCAGGACATTCTATGGTCTCCTTGGCAGCATTGAATGAGTCTTCATAACAAAGGAAATGTCCAAGCAGTTCCTCTTCTGCACGCCAAGGCTTAAAAAGTTGCAAAAGTGCTAAATAGAAAAACTCCTTTTTTTCAGGAGATTCGCCACTCAATTTTCGATGGTTTATCAAGTGGCATTTTCTTTGCTTGACCAGACATCCCTCACTTCCTATTACAGCATACACTCCTTTCTCAGTATCTTCTTTGATGTTCCTCTTGAATATGTAATTTTGCAGAACCTCATACAGACAAACATTCTCGAGGTGACTGCTTCGATTTGGATAATATGTATCCAACATGTTGCTCTTCAAAATGTCGGTACTGTTTGGCTCCTTTTCCGCCAAATACTCAATTTCCCGCACAGGTTTCAGAACTCGATTACGCGTTGCAGCAAGACCAACACTCGCCCAAACGATACTCCTGGACTTGGCATAGAGACTTGCTGAAGACAACCGGTCAGAACATTCGTAAGCTCCGATTTCTCGATGCGACAACATCTTCAGACTGAAACTGTACAACTTCTTGCTGAGGCTCTTTTCATGGGAAATGTCCTCCCACATATCCTTCAATTCTGTCTTCTCTTTTTTGGTGATGTAAGATGTCACATACCGAGCCACAGCCATACAGTTATCAGCCACAAACTGTATATCCATGTTAGCATTCCACATGGACAAAATCACCGGGTTGTAGTCGTTGATGTACTTAGACTCTTCGTTCCTCTTCAAATTGTATGTGTTTTTAGGTGATTTCTTCATCACATTATGTCGCAGCGAAGACATCAAACTGTTCACTCTTCCTTTAGAAATCACCGGTCGTGGAAAGCCGAAACGACATTTGGTGTAGAACTTGACTTTGTTCCGGAATTTACGACGACAGTACTTTCCACATCGATGGCTTTGGAAACGTAGAACTTTTTCTCTTAGGCTTTTTTTCTCCTTTGCGTTTGGAACAGCACACGTAGAATACTGTTCTATGAAACTCATCACTGAGTCTTCTGCATCCGTTCCAAATTTAGGTGCATCCTTGATCCACAGCAACATATGTATATGAGGAGCACCTCTTGGTTGGTACTCCTTCCTCCAGAAGAAATCCAACACCTCTCCAAGAGGTGGATTCTTCTTATTCATGATGAAAGACATCATACCTTCAAATCTATGATTGAAGTACCTACATACATTGACTGGATCCAAAGAGCACAGTTCTCCGGGTGTCTTGAATTCGATGTTTTCTACGTTAGCATTTGCCTCTCGTAGAAATTCAAGTAAGTCTTCCCAGCCATACTCAGCACAGCTCAAAGTGAGGAACCATGTGGGAGTTCCTAAGTTCCTCAGCATACATTTTAAATCACCATGACGACGGTACCAGTACTCATTAGTACCACGCTGACACGCCATGAGATTAATCAGGTGAGAATCCAAAATACTGTCTTGGACATTGACTTTATCCATAAAGTCACTTGCCGAGATGTTTTGCATGTGTATACCACTTTTCAAGATGTGGTTCACTGCATATGACAGTCCAGACAGATCGCTTTCAAACAGGAGATGAAACAAATAAGGAATGCATTGTCGAAACCTAGGATCTCCTGCATACAATCGCAAAGTCCGGTATTCAGAAGCAGGAATTTGATGAGGTCGCTCATCATATCTTCCTCCCTGACCTGTTGGAAAAAGCTGTGGGAAACACCGAGCTTCCAAACTTTCCTCCCAAACACTAATGGGACTCCCTTTCGCTTGTTTCATTTGAAACAACTCAATAGCATTCCCCATGACTTCCTTGGAATGCAAAGGATGAACACTATAATGTTCATATATTTCTTCACTAGTACAGGGTTCTACTTTCTCAATTTGACCAGCACACAAATCGCTATCCTCTTCCTCACTTACTTCCTCTTCTGCAACATATACATTTTTATAGTATTTATTAGATTTTTTCAAATACAATGTTGCCCTTTTGACTTTCCTAACATCTACTAAATCTTGCCATATTTTCTTATTCTTTGTCGGAACCCCATTAACTAAGATAACAAGAGGTTCCTCTTCCACTTTTTCTACTCCAATTGTGTTAATGTTTTTCTTCAAATCTAGAGGCAAATAAACAACTCTTCCCTTTAATCCTCTCTGTAAATCTGATGGAGGCAATTTCCCTGTCTTTGGCTCCATTCTTACAATAGCCTGAAAGGGATGGATACTTTGAATCAAAATAGATTCATAAGTATTTAAATCCTTCAATTCAGAAGGAATCTCAACCAATTCCAGATTATTATGAACTGCTCTAGCAGGCATCTGGTTTTGATTTAATTTGTTACAACAATAAGTACACACACGTTGATCCAATCCCAAATCAAAACAATTTTCTACCATCAAGTATGTTGTAAAATCCTTCCATTCACTATTATTTTCCCTTTCACTTTTTGCATATAAATCCACTAACTTAGTCTGATTCTTATAATAAGTGCGTCGACAACACACACAAGTGAAATTTGGCCTCTCACTTGATTTCACCTCAAACGTCGCAATTTCCCTCTGGAAATTATCTGTACTGGAAACCTGTACACTATCTTCCACATTACTCTCTTCTTCTTGGTCAATTTCAACATTCTCCTCTTTACTTCCAAAGTAACAAAACTCAATTTCTTCACATATATTCTTCACATCTATTTCAGAACCATGCAAAAGAGCAGCGCATAATTGTTTAAGCATAATTGCTGGACTCTTAGCATAATACAACATTCTAACTAATTTCCTCACTTTATTATGATGCACTGCTAGCATCCTGAAATGATGAAAAACACTCTGGCATACTCTCCTGGAAAGACAAGCCAGTGAATGACCATGCAAACCTATCACTTCTCTCACTCTGCAAGGATCTAATTCTTGCAACAACTTCATTTTCTGCTTCAAACTTTTCTTATTAAATGACCGTATAAAATCACACAGCAAATTGATGGAATCCTGTCGTACACTGCAAATACTACTACACTTCCAGGTGTACACAGGACCCTTAGGACGTCTCCCTAAAACCTCATTACCTAACACCTCTTCTATCTCTGTTGTCACAAGTTTTTCTTTTTCAACTGGACAACCATCTTTCACTTCATAACCTCGACCACTGGTGTCAACTGCATGCACCAAATCATTATCCTGGAAATAACTCTCCTCATTAAAAAATGCCTCAGAGCTTGAACTATGCATCCATTCTCCAGAAAAAACTTCACAAAAATTACTACGATTAACTATTCTCTTCCATCTACTATTTCTTTTGAAATCATAAATTGCCTTGTTTAGCTTCCTAATTCTATTGATTGTCAAAATAAATAACTTACGTTTAATTTCAAATGCCTGATCAATAACTTTCTCAACTATTTTTTTTCTCTTATAAAAAACCACTTTCTGTTGACCTTTCTTAATATTTTTTAACAAATTGCCAATTATCCTGTTGCGGAACATTCGTTTACGAATGTCCCTAAACTGTTGTTTCCTTCTACTTTCATGCATAGAGTTATCTCTTACTCTAGCAGTAACATTTCTCATTGGCCTTTCCTTACCGTTTGAATTGCTTCTCCTTTTCTGGACTGAAACATTTTCTGTAGTAATATTTTTTTTACTAGATATATTTCTTATGAATGTTTTTGTACTCTTACCCGGTGCTTTCTTGGTGACTTGACAAATCTTTTTGTTAGAGGACTGCTGCTTTTTTTCATTCACCTGCTGTCTTTGACGTTTTGCAGCCTTTCTCACTCTTTCTTTGCTTGGCATCCTAAAGTCTTGAAATAATCTGCAGTTGAATCTGTGGTAAAATAGAATAAAAAATGTTATTAACCACTATTACCCAACAGTAAATTAATAACAGTCATCAAAAACTTAACACACTACTTAACATTTTTACATAGAAGAATTTTTTGTACATGGCAAATTTAGAATACAGAAATAGCAGAAAAGAAATGGAATTTATATTCATTTTACCTGTCCTGTTTTATATATGAATCTGATCTAATTTTATGACCATATTTTAATATTTTATTGAAGACACTACACATAACCTGTTTTTGAAGGTGTCTTTATTTTTAAATTAAACGGTTTACATATTTACTTTTTATTTATTATAAATTTATAAAATAAATGTTTATAGTTCCATAGGCTCAAGCAAGTCAGCTTCCCATCCTATGTCATACAATTCTGACAAATCTGCATCCTCATCACGTTCTTCTTCATCCTCAGGATTGAAATCATCCAAGGGATCAACATCCACTGATGTTTCAATTACGAGTTCAATGATGAGGTCGAAATCAACTGATTGCTGATTGTCGCTCATGTTGATGTTGTCTTTATCTTTAAAGAAAGATAACAACAATGAGATGTTGCACAATAAGAGACAAATCTCAGAGATTATAATAGTAAAATTGTTTAACAAGAGTAACATTTTGCAGCTATTATTTAACCATGTCCAACGATGCTGAGGAGCAGAGGAGGTGAAGCCTATCTCCAATTTTTCACTGAACAGGACTCATCTCTTCTTAACCTTGGATAAACCTCACCGACTCTGTGTCCCCTGCACATAATTAAATGTAAAGGGGCAGATTTATATTAACTAGCACATCCCCAGGGATGCACCAGTTAACATGCACCGCTGCTCTGCCACCCACAGTGTGCCGCATTTACAATCAGATAGGACAAAGCTACATCAAAACCCTGCGCCTGCTTGAAGCAGGCATAGATCTTGACGCAGGTAGGCTGAAAGCTAAAGCAACAACTAAGTGTCGTGTGCAGAAGTTGCAAAAAAGGAAAAATGGCGTTTAAACCAGTAATGAGCCCATGCTAACTTAACACAGAGTAAAGATATCCAGGATCTACATCAGTTTGGGGTTCACGAACCTGGCAGGTACAAGGCACTGAGGCTTTGCACCGTGCATGTCTCATCCCAAATCATATGTTGTTTGTGAATGAAACAATTTCCCAGACCAAATGCTTTGGATTGGCTACTTCTAAAAAATTAAACACCCCTACTATCCCGGAGTTACAGGAATATGATGCTTGGAGTAATTTTACTCGTTGTCCATTAAAGATTTACAGGCCCTACTCCGTAATTCTTCCTTTAACATTTCCAGTATAAATCCAAAAGGTTGACTGCTTTGGCAACGTGCCTTATCCACGGTTTAATAACGCTCCCTTTTGCTTTATATAAGTTTTCAAATTGTATGAAATATATACCAATAGGTCGTTATTAACCTTTAGGTAGTGGTTTTCTTCATGAGGTCTGGTCGCTTCCATACACATACAGATTTTCAAAGATGATCAAGAAGTTTATCTGAATGGAGAGGAATGCACTGAGACGCCAGATCATTCACTAATGTGTAGGCACATACAGTTACACGGTTCATGCAACAAACACCGACCAAATATGGCTTGCGTGTTGCAAGGCACGCCAGTTCCTGCTATCATCCCCACGTTCAAGTTGTTGGAAAATGGTAGTTATTTGATGCTCAATAATGAAGATTGTTCTGGGTTAATTAAAAGTATTCCTTTTATCGTAACAGTAAGTGAACGGGTTATTTGCTGCAGAAATGTTCTATTTCCTCCCACACATGAACATAGGGAGTTTTCAATCTGGCCACAAATACCAACCTTGGGAGCACATTTCAACGGCATGGCAAGAATAAGAGCTCTTTTGTCTCAGAGAGAGGTGGCCTTGACTTCGGCCCGTGAAACGTTCGTGCTTCACATAGCGAACACCCGTACAGAGGTGCAGACCCTTTTAAATACAGATTCGCCTTTCCATTTCAGCAAGATGGTTCGGACTATCTCTAACGCGTCCTCTACAAAGGGCCTGGCACACTTTTTTAAAGTTGTTACCAGTGGTCTCGTGACTTCATTTGAGAAAATCTTTGGAATCATCCCTGCTTTCTTTCATTCTATTTTTTCCACTGTGCTTGGTGGATTCCCATTTTTACTTGCATTACCAGCGGACGCTCTTGTGCTTTTTTACATTTTTAAATATGGATGTCCCTCCTGTGCAACCTCCCGCCCTGCAGCTGCTCACGCTGTTCCGCAATCGCATGCTTGAATATTATGGCACAATGCCGTTGGCGATATTAAGCACGGCATATGGATTATCTTTTCGATTCTCCTACTTCACCTGTGTCCAGCCTGTATTTCACTGCCTGACCTGTGATTTCGATTGGGCCATTGATTTGTGTCTCTGCGGACCGGTTTCTCCTGACGTCGACTTTAATCAGCTGATGAGTCCTATCATTACTCACGAGTTGGTTTGTCCTGGCGAAAGTATTATGGCTGTGGCATTGATCCATGGACTAATTGGTCCCTGGAATTTACTGGCGGCAACACAGTCTTTCTTGGAACAGAGCTTTCTTGAAAACCCACCGAGCTGTCCTCTGATGGTGATAGAGGATCCGGTGCTGGAAGAGCACGTATGTTCTTTTCCGCTTTTAAATTGGATGGCTGAACTCTTTTCGGATGAAGACGGTGACTTCCTATTAGAGGCTGTTGCAGCTTATTTTGCATACACAGTTATGTCATAGACCTTTTTCATGTTTGATATGCTGAGTACTAGCATTTCATTGACAATTCATTGACTTATTTGTCAAGTTTTTATTATTTAGCTTGCCTATTGGCTTAAGCCTCGATAAAGTAGTTGGCTGTTTTATTTTTCTTTAGCATTAAATTTTCCTAGTTTTTAATGTTTTACCTTGCGGACCGTCCACATATAAAGTTGCAATCTGCTCTCATGAGATGGCACTTCTATTATCTTATTCAGTTCGTTTCCGGATCATGGGGAGGTGTCATGTAGATCCTATATATCTTTACACCGTGTTAAGTTAGCATGGACTCATTACCGGTTTAAACGCCATTTTTCCTTTTTTGCAACTTCTGCACACGACACTTAGTTGTTGCTTTAGCTTTCAACCTAATAGTTCATCGTGATTTACATGAGAATAATATGTTATTGCTCTACTATCTGCTTTACTTGTTAAACTATATCTGTACAGCGAGTGCTGAAGTTTCAAGAACAACACGATACAGAATTGTTATGAGGTCTGATCTCCACGACTTCATACTCATAACATAAGTGCAGCTTCTGCCAATTCTGGGCATGAGGCGGGCTTTATATTGCTTTGCCGAACACACATACACAACACTTGATGCGGTTCACATGAAGAGAGAGCTGGTGTATGCTGATGTGATTCCTTCAAATCTAAGACACTAAAGTATGGGCACGCCCTAAACCAACACAAAGAGACCTTCTTAGCAAATAATATAATATGTGTATTAGGGAGGGTGAGATATAAGCAGCCGCGGGCCGTGGAGGGAGTTACGGTGGGGCAGGGAGGCGGGGAGGGGGAGGGGCAGGGTGGAGCCCTCTCCACCCTGCCCCTCCCCCTCCCCGCCTCCCTGCCCCACTGTAACTCCCTCCACGGCCCGCGGCTGCTTATAAGTGTTGCTAACTCTTATTCATTTACAGCATGTTAACATACTGTCACCATTCGCTTTTTATGTACTAGTAACTATGCTGGTAATTTTGCTACTGATAATATGTGTACTTGTATTATCTAAGATACTACGCCTGAGAAGACGGCATTAGTAAATAAACATTTCAAATACACATGTGTTCTTCTTAACTCCATGTTCTGGTTTCTAAGAAATATATAACGACCGACTGTTCATGAGTTCCACGTATCCTGAGGTACTATAAGTTCATATTCTGGATTGTCTAAACATTGAGAGTTTGTTATATCCAATGTGACACTGTACCTAGCTTGCTAAGGGGTTTTTGATTACTAAGGTGAGTTTTGGGGCACCCTAATTCGCCGAGGTTCCAATCCTCTGTCCACAGTTCTGTGTGAGAACAGAAACCCTGCGACAGGGGCACCCCTGAGCCTTGCTGGAGCTTCATCACACTTGCGATACAACTCCAGCAATGCGCCACCTTTACGGCACAGATACGTCACGCATCTGTGCTGTTTTTGCCCCATGATGCGCCGCATTGTAAATGCAGCACACCATAGGTGACGGAACAGCGGCACAGAATGACTAACACATCCCTGGTGATGCGCCAGTCATCATAAATCTATCCCTATGCTTCTTATCTTGTTAGACATGAACCGCCATATGTATCATCAAAGTTTTTTGCATTTCCTAAATAGCGAACTTTAAGGAATAAATAGCGATTCTTTACCATTCCTAGTTTGCGATGAGCTATTTGCTAATTACAAATTACCCATTCATTTCCATGCAGCAGGAGGCCCATAGGAATGAAGGTGCAATTTGCGATTAGCAATTACCTCATCGCAAATTACAAATTTTTCCGAGGGTGCAGGAGTGTCTCAAGAACATCCTGCTGCACCCCTGAAAAATAAATTTGGGGGCATATGGCGCACATAAATTTTGAAAACATTCCTTTACCTCAAAAACGATTTTCAACTCATAATTTGAAAATACTGCACATGGGGAAATGACTTAAAATGTCCTTAAGACACATAAAAGCGTTTTTTGATTGACTTTGCAGCATGTTTCAGTCACCTTTAACATGCCTATGTAACACAAACATTCAAAATCTAAATTTGCCATGCACAGGTGGGAGCATATTTACAAGCAATTTGCTCCACAGACAAACTTCTTACATTGAAATGGGAAAAATAACATCAGAGACTCTCAATTACCTTATAAAGAAGCAGACACCATTATGTCCTTCTCATCAATATTAAAACCATTGCTTTTTCTCAAAAACGATTTACAAGTCATAATTTGAAAACACTCCACAGCTCCTATGCACATAAAAACCCTGTCAGTACTAATACTTCACATTTTCTCCAATTACAATTTCTCAAAGAAACAAAATCTATTTGTAAAACACTTGAGACAAAGCAACATTTGAAAAACACAACTTTCTTCATAATTTTCTCCTTAAAGCACACTATTTTCTATCTAAATTAAAGAAATCTTTTCTCACCTTAGCAAATACTTTGAGTTTCAAAACAGTCTCAGAAACACACCAATTTGTCTTCAGCAGAGCAAAAGGTATGCACTCCAGAGTCTGCAGCTATCAAAAGCACAGAAATGCTGTAATTCCTCACACATATCTCTCATGTCACCCAATCAAAACTCTTCCCTCACTTTTTTTCAAAGCAAAACCCTTCCCCCCTCTGCCCCCTCTCTGCTTTTTCTGCATAGCAACCACCTCTTGCAAGACCTCTGGTGTTTCCAAGTTCACACAACAAAGTTGCAATTGAACTCTGAACTCTCAGTGCACCTGCATATCCAGTGCAATCTTTCATTTAATTATTTTTTCTTCGCCACTCAAAATACATCTTTCAACGAACTCATCCATGCACCCTAACTTTCTGTTTTCAGCAATCAAAATCCACCAATCACTCTTACTGCTTCATTAACACAGAAACTCCTCAGTTTTTTTCATTTTACACTCTCATTTTTTCAACTGCCATTTCATTGCCACACTTCATCTGACTGCAGGAGAACCTTCTCTCGCCATGTTTTCTGTCTGGATTGTTGGACATAGTTACATCTATTGGGCTCAGAGGTACGCTGAAAACAGGAATTTACCTAACCTCAATTTACAAGATGTGGAAATTAAGTGGTTTGGCCACAGAGGATTAAAATGTCACCAATTGATACCATTGGTGAAAACCTTTATGCATTTGCCAAAACCTGACCTGTTAATTGTGCACTGTGGAGGTAATGATTTGGGCACTTTGACTGGGGTAGGTCTGGAAATGCTTTTAAAGGACACCTTTGAGCAATTGATGGCACTTTTTCCTCAGACTGCCTTGGTATATTCAAATATATGCCAAAGACAAAAATGGAGGTGGTCGAACCAATTTTGTCCACAAATTGAGAAATCGAGGAAGCATGTAAACAAATCTGTTTCAGCTTACATGAGAGACCATGGAATGGGCTCCCTGTACAACAATAACTTGCGTTACTACATGCAAGATATCTACAGAGGAGATGGAGTTCACTTCTCAGATGAGGGCAACAGAATTTTCACTCTGAATTTAAGACTGTGCATTGGTACCTACTTATAAGTACCTAAATGTACCATAAACCCAAAAGCTCTTCTCAGAGCTACCCTACATCTGATCACTCACAATTATTATTTTACTCTAACTTTTTTCACTAATTTTCAAGAAAGTACGCTCCCCAGAACGCTTCCCGGTTCGCGAACCGGGCGCACTCCACGCAAAAAAACTAAAAAAACGGTATATTTTTTTTTTGCCCTGCGAGACCCTTTTAAAGCCTCCACATCAAACCTAGGGGGTCAGGGACGATCTACTATGCCCCCTTATGGTCATTTGCCCCTTAGCTTTGGCCTCCTCTTGTCTCTCGATCCTACCGAGAGACAAGATGGCGGCCGCTACGGACTGTTTGGAATGTTTACAGACGCCGAAGAACCAATCAGCTTCGCAAACCTCCGTAACGCGAAAAGTACGTGAAGCGGAGCGCTGTTACAGATATATATCTTTTTTTGAACGTTAATTTCTCAAAATCCACTGGAGCACATATATTGAGACCTAGCAAAGGCACATCGGGCTACCAGTCCCTACAATTTTGCCAAGTTTCGTGCAAATCCATTCAGCCGTTCGGGCTAAAAGTGAGGCCAACCGCCCTATGGAAAACTCAATGTTAAAAACACGTTTTGGGACCCCCCTTTTTTCTCGACCCCCCCTGGACGAACCCCCCCCCAATTTTCAGGGGCTGCTCAGAAACAAAATGTGCCATTTTCCTGAAAATTTCAGCCAATTCCGTCCACAAACGCCAAAGTTATTAGACATAGAATTTTCAAAAATCCCATAGAGAAAAAATCCTAACTATATATACCTACTGGCGACCGCCAGTAGGTAATATATATATATATATATATATATATATATATATATATATATATATTAGGTAGATGCCCTAATGAGATGGACTAAAAATGGACTAAAGATATTAACTGAGTCAAGGGTCACTGCCAATGGATTACCGTTATTCACCGATGCCGAGTTGCCTTAATGGGAGTTGTAGTTTTGTGGAGACATTAGCGCACACCTGCTGGCTTTCATTTATGTTGGTAAACAACAATGTGTGTTTATTTTGGCTGCATGCTGCCGCCTATTAACATTATGCCCCACTGTCTCCAAAGGATACTTACTCTGAAGAAGTGAGGAAAACAGGGCAACAAATAGCATTGCTTTTGCAGCAAAAGAGACAGATCGAACTTAAAGAAACTTTTGGCATCAAACAATATTGCTTTAAGGGGTTAAGAGACAGACCAAACTCAAAGCAACCTTGGACCCAGCCTATTTGAACTTGCCAGATTAGGGGGAGTATTGCAATGATAATGCGGTGATACTGTGCAGCATTTATTTTACTTCATGACTTTATATTTATTTTCAGGCACATGTTTCTGAGCGATTGGCGTCCCAGTGCACATATTCCCAGTGTTCCTGTTGAGGCAGGTGACATAAATGTTGTCCAGCCATGAGCGTTTATTTGCACACAGGAAGGGAGAGGGGCATTATATTGCTGGTTACGTAGAAATTAAGATTTGCAGATATTCTTGTATTTTTTGTATGATGCAAATTCAGTACCAGTGACATTGCCTAGTGTATAACTACAATAATATGGTTACACTTTACATTCGTTCTACATCGGTGCACTTTATTCACGCTACAGTATTTTGTCTATGTCTATTTCGTGATACAAAAGGGGATGATGGACGGAGCGTTTGTATAAATCAAACACTCACCCCCAGTCAACTGATCTGGGTTTAATCCATCACCATTCTTTAGTTCACTCAGCCACCCCAGTTCAGACATGGCTACATGCAAATCAGTCTGACCCTGTGCCTTATGGGAACAGTCCAGCCCGAACTGCCAAGCCATGTCTTCCCTGGACCGGAAACAAGCATCCTGGGACCGGTTTCGGATTCATAATCCTCATCAGCCAGGCTATCTTGAATCCAGTGGCCAAGTGAACATGGGACTCACGTCTGAGCATACCCTGCCACACTTAGGGCGAACAAAGCGATACAAAAGGGGATGATGGACGGAGCGTTTGTATAAATCAAACACTCACCCCCAGTCAACTGATCTGGGTTTAATCCATCACCATTCTTTAGTTCACTCAGCCACCCCAGTTCAGACATGGCTATATGCAAATCAGTCTGACCCTGTGCCTTATGGGAACAGTCCAGCCCGAACTGCCAAGCCATGTCTTCCCTGGACCGGAAACAAGCATCCTGGGACCGGTTTCGGATTCATAATCCTCATCAGCCAGGCTATCTTGAATCCAGTGGCCAAGTGAACAAGGGACTCACGTCTGAGCATACCCTGCCACACTTAGGGCGAACAAAGCGATACAAAAGGGGATGATGGACGGAGCGTTTGTATAAATCAAACACTCACCCCCAGTCAAAGCAAGCCCGGCTGAAGACGGCTGTAATGCCAGAAACCGGTCCTGGGAAGCTTGATTCCGGTCCAGGGAAGACATGGCTTGGCAGTTCGGGCTGGACTGTTCCCATGAGGCACAGGGTCAGACTGATTTGCATATGGCCATGTCTGAACTGGGGTGGCGGAGTGAGCTAAAGAACGGTGTTGGATTAAACCCAGATCAGTTGACTGGGGGTGAGTGTTTGTATTGTCAACGCTCCGTCCATCATCCCCTTTGGTTTTTCTATGTCTATTTCGTACCAGCAGGGGGAAGGCTATAGTTACTCATACTTTTTGGCCGCCAATTTGATTGATAAAGTCTCCTGCAAAGCCGAATCGCGTCTCCTTGAGCTCGGGGTCAAGGGAGACACAGGAAAATAAAAGTGCCTTATTCCACCAGCTTTCGTGTATGTGCCTTCTTCTTTAGGAGCAGGACTGTTTGGTTATATATATATATTACCTACTGGCGGTCGCCAGTAGGCAGTTATAGTTAGAACCTTGTTTCCATAGGAAAAGCATTTGTTGATTTGCTAATAACTTTGGCACCATTTGATGAATCTTCGCGAAATTCTCCCAAAATAAAAGTCTATCCAGGTAAGCTCCTATCCTGAAAGTTTGAGGGTGATTTGTCAAGCGGGGGCTGAGAAAAAAGGGGGTTCCAAAATGCGTTCTTCCCATATTAATTTCCATTGGAAATTTTGAGACAGGCGACAGCCTGAACTGCTGAACGGAATTACTCTAAATTTGGCAAACAGGTAGTGCCTGGTTCAGAAAGCGACCTTTTTAATCCGTTCAGTAGTTGCTGAGAAATTAAAAAAATAAGAGTAAAAAAATCAATTTCCCATAGGAAATTTTAAGCAAGGCTACTGCGGACACTGCTGAACGGAATGTCCCCAAATTTGCCAAAAAGGTTGTGCTTGGTTCAGAAAGCGACCTTTTTTAAAATGGTGTAAATCTGTTCAGTAGTGCTGAGAAATTAAAAAATAAAAGTTATCTAGATATCTTTGGCCGAGGTGGAGTCGCGACCCCTCCCAACCATGAGCTTTATTCTAATTGGCTGTTAACACTCCAAACCAGGAAGTGTTGGCAACCCTTTTGTGGCAACCCTCTGGGACTCGGTAGCACCGGGTCACAAGAAAACAGTAAAACAAAGGTGAAAGAAAAGAAAAGTGGGCAGGGTAGAAACACCCTGAACCTTAGGCCTGCTCAGGAGGTCCCACAAGGGCTCCCTAGGGCCCATAAAAGCATGAATATTTTTGTATTTCGGAAAACCCTGGCACATTGTAAATTGGGGGATTAAGTCCCCTTCAATCCTGAGGGTCCCTGGGTGTGAACTAGCCCACCAGGTACCTCCAGTATTCGCCCGGGAGCTGCGTTGCAGAGAGGTGTTCAGAGGTCACGCCCCTTTTTACACTTCTCTGCAATGCAGCTCTGTGGTGCCTACTGGAGGTAGCTGGTGGGCTAGTCGGCCCCCAGGGACCCTGAGGACTCAAGGGGATTTAATCCCCCAATTTACAATGGTTCAGGGGGCGTGTTTGCATAGTGGTGCAGGGAGGGAGCGTGGCCTTATGTGACAAGTGGGCAAACGCGCATTTTGAGTTGGGGAATTAAGTCCTCTTGAATCCTGAGGGTCCCTGGGGGCCAACTAGCCCACCAGGTACATCCAGTAAGCGCTACAGAGTTGCATTGCAGAGAGGTGTAAAAAGGGGCATGGCCTCGGACCACCTCTCTGCACCTCTCTGTCCCTGAAACCTATGCTTTTTCCAGTGAATATATATATATATAATATAAAAGACCGAATTTTAAAAGAATACGCCTTACTAGCACGGGGGCGCCAGACAGGCACCCCGCCAAGAAATCGTGGAAGAGGCAGCAGAGGCGGAACAAGAGCAAGAGGAAAAGGCTCAGTAAGCAAATCAACAAGTCCTGTGGCGGTCCGGACAAGGGGAAATTCGGCACGGAAGTAACCACCAACATGACTGTGGTAAATCTCTCTAATCATACTATATCTGACGATCAGTTAGAGGTTCTAACACGAGGGTTATCTTTCTGCCCAACTGCTAAATTTAACTTTGCGAATGCACGCATAGACTTGTTTAAATTTACGCGTAATTTAAAATTAAAAAAATGGCATGCAACCAAGCCCAGATCGAAAAAGGATCGGACTGGGGACAAACCTAATGTTTTATCTACGCATGATGTTGAATTACTGCATATAGTTCATGAATTGGCAGAGTGTGATGACATTGATGATGACCCAATTTTGAATATGATTAATTCCGATATCAACATTGAAATGAGTAGCGCAAGTGGGTTTAAGCCTAAATCAGTTTTTGTGCCACAGATTGTGAATAGCTATATTGATAGTTTTGAAACAGGAATGGTTCAAGAATTGAGAAAAATTGAAAGGCACAGACCCAAACAAAATTTGAATTTGACCATTAAAGAGATGGAAAGTTGGTCAGATGTGATTATCAAACATAGTGATAAGGGAGGAAACGTAGTCATTTGGCCTTTGGATATGTACCTGAATGAAGGGCTTAGACAACTTGGAGATCATGACAATTATGTAAAATCAACAATGCAGGAATATAATATATCAAAACAGGAATATTTTGACACATTAAATAACTGGAAAGCTAGGGGTATAATAGAAAATGAGGAATACAACTATCTCCTATGCAGACATCCACAAATTCCAGCATTATATTTACTACCTAAATTACACAAAAATCTATGTATCCCTCCAGGGAGGCCGATAGTATCATCTGTAGGTAGCTTGTTGGAAAGCACCTCCAGGTACATAGACTATTTTCTGCAGCCCTTTGTACACTCACTGCCCTCTTATGTCAGGGATACCTCGGATTTTCTCCGAATAATTGGGAACCTTGCTTGGAAACCAGAGTATTGGCTAATTAGCTTTGATGTAATCAGCCTTTATACAAGTATACCGCAAGATTTGGGTATAGATGCAAGTAAATACTTTTTAAGGGGCAGATCGCTTTCAGATCTGACACACACTGACATGCTTTTGGAGATGATGGGAATCTGTCTTCAAAATAACTATTTCATCTTCCATAAACAGCTGTACAAACAAATCCGGGGGACGGCGATGGGTACTTGCTTCGCACCCAGTTTCGCAGGTCTCTACCTGGGCTGGTGGAAGGAGCTAGTGGTGAAAAACATCTCCCACTATAGTATCCACATCGTCCTCTGGGCGCGTTACATAGATGACATTTTCTGTGTTTGGAGAGGTACATTGGAGGAGGCGAATGAGTTTGAAACCATCCTTAATGATAATTCTCTGAATTTGCAGTTCACAAGCACGATGAGCCAAACCCAACTAGAGTTCCTTGATGTAAAACTGGAAGTTAAAAGTGAAGGATTGTGCAGTACCCTGTTTTGTAAAAACCCAGCAGGTAACACCCTGCTACATGCAGAGAGCTGCCATCCTCCTAACTTAATTAAGAGCATCCCTCTGGGGGAACTTATAAGAGCCAAACGCAATTGTAGTACCCCAGATGGATTTCATCAAGAAAAAGAAATAATGAAGAAAAGATTCCAAGAGAGGGGATAGAGTCGAACCTTAATCAAACAAGCAGAGGATCGAGTTAGTCTTCTTGAGAGAGAAGACCTACTCATCCCCAAAGAACATGACAAAAAAGATCAGATACGGTTCATTACTACCTATGACAGTCAGGCATGGGAGGTTTGTCGCAGTTTAAAAAAAATACTGGGACGTACTCAAATTAGACAGTGATCTGAAAGATGCCATAAATGAAACTCCTTCAGTAACCTACAGAAAAGCAAGATCTCTTAGAGACAGTCTTAGTACCACACTAATTAAGGAACCACGTAAACCAAACATGATTCAAGGGTTTTTTCCATGCAAAAAATGCAAGGCCTGCAGACATAGCCACAAATGTAAATCATTGAAATTGTCACAAGATCATAATGCCCACAAAATTAACAAACATCTACACTGCAATACAGACTTTGCAATTTATGCTCTATGCTGTCCGTGTAACAAATTTTACATTGGCTGTACTACAAAGCCAGCGAAATTAAGGATATTTGAGCATTTAAGGGCGATAAAAAATCTAAATCAGCAATACCCAGTGGCCAGGCACTTCGCAGTAGAGCATGAACAAAATCCAGATTTATTAGAGTTCACGGTGATTGACTGCATTGAGAAGAAGACTAGGGGTGGGAATAGATGGCTGGAACTGCGTAAACTGGAGTCCAAATATATCATTCAATATGATACTCTACAACCAAAAGGACATAATGTGGGGGGGGAGTTAGCGATTCATCTGCAAACTTGATAATATTATGGTTTGATGTTTGTGAAACAATGACAGCTGCCGAAATGTAAATCTCCATTCTGATGATTTTAATTGATTTTAATTTGTATTTCGTGATCTGACTGAGTACATAACAGTAATAAGTAAGAGCAACATTGTTTTTTTTTTTTTGGTTTGCAGGAAAAGGAGCAAATGATTGAACTCATGGCTGTTTTCGCCCACTGGGGCAATATTGAGAAACATGAATTATGTCCTATAAAATATCTTGTCCTCTAATGAAGTATGAGGAAGAACATTTGCCCACTGGGGCTGTTATGGACATTTAGATAAATGGAAATTTCGAGAGATATGATTTAAATCAATAATAATTACAACATGATGTCCAGCACTATGGAAATTCCTTTTTGTTTATAACTGCAACGTTATATGAAAACCACGAGGTTTTGATTCAGCAACAATGTAACACTCTAAGTATGTTGTTTATGTCGTTTGATCACGTGTATGTGTGTAAAAAATGTCAATATCACTTTAAAAGGAATGGCAATGGATGATACCTCCACCCGTGAGCAAGAGGTCGGCTGACCTCGAAACGCGTAGGGTATTTTTTCTTTGTGCCAATAAACCTTGTCTGCGCACTATTGGGGCCTCGACTCTGGTTTTGTGAATCATTTTTCAACCAGGAGGTGACGGAATATATATATATATATATATATATATATATATATATATAAATATATATTCACTGTACAAACCAACTATAACGTTCCTGTAACCTTTGGTTTGTTCAGTGAATAAATATATAGATTTCACTTGCACAAAACCTGTGAAATTCAGCAGTGATAGTTACATGAGCTAACTAGAATCTGCGCCCGCGCAATGCACTGCTTATGACCTCACATATTACATCACTTATGACATGGTCAGTGATGTCAATGATGACATCACTGATGGTTTCTTGTGTTCCACACAAGATTTTTAATATTGCAGAAAAAGGTTTTCGGTAGGGCAAGGATTCTATGTACTACGCATTAACCCCTTCCATGCTCATGACGATCTCAGCTCGTCATGAGGTACGGTGCTCGTGTGCTCATGACGAGCTGAGCTCGTCATGACCACACCCGTTTTAATTGTGGTCCAGCACAGGAGGGGAATCTTGCACGCAGCGATGTGGTTAAGTATTGTAAGCAGTCTTGAGTTTTTAGACAGAATCATCTCAGCATGAGAATTTCTACTAACCGTGTGCCCAAGACACTAACCTATGTCCATGTGCTTGTTTTCCTTCAGAAGATGGGTTATCTGTAAAATTCTGATCACAGTATAAAGTTTTCAGGTAGAATGATTTTTAGCACCTTCAGCCCTTGGTTATTTTAAGTGAATATTCACTCCTTGGACACGTTTTTCATAGTGGGTATATTGTTCTTAGTAAGTACTTTTTAATACTCTGTGCTGTAATACTCATGAGAGTCTCAGTGTCTTCAAACAGTGTGCTACAGAGTAAACTCTCTCCATAGAATCCACTTATTTTCTCAGTGTAGGTTAGTGACTGTCAGGGCATTAATACAGGTAAAGATTGTCCGTAGTAGGGCATTAGTTATGTAACAGGGCTTCAGTATCTGGTATAACTTGTTTTTCCCTGAAAAGCTGTATACAGATTGAACACCATATGAAAGATAGGTTATCACTTTTATCTGTGGTTCAACATGAAGTCATCAGTGATGTCATTTGAGATGTCATCAGTGATGTCATCAGTGATGTCACTGTCCATGTCATGAATGATGTAATATGTGACATCATCACCAGTAGATTGCGGGCACGAGTGTCACAGTTAGTACAACTAACTATAACTGAGGAATTTTAATGGTTTTGTATGAGTGAA
Organism: Lissotriton helveticus; assembly: GCF_964261635.1. NCBI lineage: Eukaryota > Metazoa > Chordata > Amphibia > Caudata > Salamandridae > Lissotriton > Lissotriton helveticus. The sequence goes on along the minus strand of NC_136067.1, from coordinate 1,068,987,920 downwards.
ATATCCAGCTAACTATAACACCCCTCAAACCTATGGTTTTTTCAATGAACTTCTATGGTTTTTTAAATGATAGTTCCTAACTATAACCTGCCGGAAACCTATGGTTTTTCCAGTGAATTGCAAAGGTTTTTTAAATAATAATTCCTAACTATAACCTGCCTGAAACCTATGTTTTTTCAGTGAATTTCAAAGTTTTTTTAAAATGCTAATTTCTAACTATAACCTGCCTGAAACCTATGGTTTTTTCAGTGAATTTCGAAGGTTATTTAAATGACAATTCCTACTTATAATGTTGACCACTTCCCCATATTTTCTACAACTAAATCTGCAGTGCCACCTAAAAAATCATGCAATAGTTCCACTTACCACTAACAAATTAACATCAACATTTAAGTACTGTAAGAACGTCGAATATGTTCTGCGTGAATTACATTCAACTCACACCCATGTTTAAAGAGCAATATGTGATAGAGGTTCTAATTAAACACTTCCGACACCCAACAAAATCACAATACCCAGAGCCACAATCACCACAACCATCCCCAATTGACCCCTCACCCCTACTACCTCAGAGGCAGCGCAAAACAGTACAACCAACCTTTCCAAAATAATATATCTCCTCAACAGTACACTACCTTAATCTACAGAGATGTGGCAACCAAGTATGTACAAGGGAAAGAACTCGAACATCTACAATAATGTATACAATGCAAAGACTACTGGTGATATACTATACACAATTCACTATAGAAATCAAAAACTTTTTAGTGTGTACATATACCATTGATACGTGTAGTGTACTGAATAGTGGACACAACCATATTATCTCAGACACTGGGGAATATTTCACTCATGTAGCTGTGTTCTCCCCTCCCCCCTTTGAAACAGAAGCAGAGTGGGCTGCTCCAACGTACACAATGTCAATGTAGGGCTATAAATAATTAGGCTATGCCTTGGGTGTGGTTCAGTTCTGAAAAGAGAAGAGACCCTGCCACAGCGAAGGTCCACAACCTGCCACGTGGCTGCCGCCATGACGGCTTGCTTCCTAGATACAGGCTGATTGCAAACTCAGTGCCATCGCACCGCAGACTTATGTCTGTATCGACTTCTGCCTTTGATCTCCATTGCGGACAGCAGGGTTCACAACTTGAATTCAGATTTGCATCTGTACTATGGACAGCATTGTATCCAGCCTTGCTTTATTTAAGGTAGAGACAAATGGATTTTATATCTTCCGATTTTGTAAAAGAATGTGACAAAAAGCATTCATCTATAACTGTGCTCTCTACAGTCTTCAATCTACAGTTTACTACGGACAGCATTGTATCCAGCCTTGCTTTATTTAAGGTAGAGACAAATGGATTTTTATGTCTTCCGATTTTGTAAAAGAATGTGACAAAAAGCATTCATCTATAACTGTGCTCTCTACAGTCTTCAATCTACAGTTCGGACAGCAGGGTTCACAACTTGAATTTAGCTTTGCATCAACACTGGGGACAGCATTGAATCCAGCCCTGTTTTATATAAGGCAGAGACAAGTGTACTATGTCCTCAGATTCTGTTAACTCTGACAAAATACCATTCATCGATATTTGTGTCGACTACTGCCTTCAATCTACACTGCGTACAACAGGGTTCACAACTTGAATTCAGCTTTTCATCTACACTACGGACAGCATTCAAGATATCCTTGATTTATGTATGGCAGAGACAATTTTGTTAATGAATGCCACAAAAAACATTCCTCAATGTCTGTACTAAGTACTGCCTTCAAATGTACACTGCGGACAGCAGGATTCACAACTTGATACCAGAAGCGGTTAAGCACTACAGACAACATTGAATTCATTCTCGATTTATTTAAGGCAGAGACAGTTCTACTGTGTTGTCAGATTTTGTTAACATATGTGACAAAAAAGCATTCCTCGATGTTTCGGTGGACTACTGCCATAAATGTACTCGGCAAACAGCAGGGTTCACAACTTGAATTCAGCTTTTGATCTACACTACGGACAGCATTCAAGATATCCTTGATTTATGTAAGGCAAAGACTATTTTGTAAAAGGATGCCACAAAAAACAGTGAGTTCTGTTTTCAAACGTACACTGCGATCAAAAAAGTTTACAGCTTCATACCAGTGGCGCATAAGCACTACAAACAACATAAAATTCACTCTCAATTTATTTAAGGCAGAAAAATACTACTGTGTTGTCAGTTTTATGTCAGCAATGAGGCATACTATCACTTTTAAGTGAAATTCATGCAGAATCCAATCAACAAAACACAATACTCCAATTACTTTCCCTCCCCCCAGACCACGCATCATCGCAGAATATGTACACGCTAAGCACCAAAGATACTAGTAACTCAGTGCACCAAAAATGATTATCACATAGCCTTACTAAGGCACCATTCACAACACAAAAAACATTACTATCAATACAGCCTGCTTGGACAACGCATCATCGCAGGCTCCTCAGAACCTTCCTGTTTTACATACCACTAACTCAGTGTAAACCAAAGTACGTATAACACCTATCAAACCCTACACAATATCCCTTTATTATGCTTCCTAGAAAAACTTATTTTATATCACTTATAAATTTAGTTCAATAATAAAAAGCACGCTGCATACATATTCTATCTTCCACTTCAATCATAATTGCAGATGATGCACTCCACCCTTAAATGTACTCTGTGGACAGCAGGGTTTACAACTTGAATTTACCTTTGCGTTGATGGAGCAAGGTTGCCCACGTAAAGTGACTTGCTTGGATTAAGACCTCTCAAAATAATATTAAAGTACTAACTAACATGTTTCATCATATTAATATTACATTACACAACATTTTTTCTAGTATCTAGGGGAAGCTCGACAATATGCTTTTACTAACTGTAATCCGCTTGCATTAAAATGGCTGCTGCTACGCGGGATTTTCTACTGCGCATGCATCTGTCACACTCACGTGACATGACATATTACTTCGCTTGGTGGGAAACTTTTGCTTCTGTGCACTAGAACTAAGATGGCTGTTCTGTGTCTGAACGTGCAAGAAGCTTGCATCGCTGCTTTTGCTAAGCTGTTCGTTCTGCCTAATCCTTAATGCAATAGTTTAAATAAAATAATGGGAATAGAATAGAGATAAGTGGTGTTCAGTGCGTTCATTTATTCTGTGTTTCTAAAACTGCTTATCTTCTGTTTTTGCATGTATCGCATTTGGGCCTGAAATGTACTTCTGAACTCCATCTTTGGAGGAACTGAGCCTGCGCAAAGAAACTCAAGCTATTGAAGCCATGGCATTAAACCAATGCCAGCGTCAGACATGAACAGTGAAAACTATGAGACCATGCTCCTCCTAACCCTGCCAGAGGAAGCTGATTTGTACAATTTGTTAAAACATTGTATGTTATTGATACATTCACTGCCGGGTGAAATAAAAGTGCATGGGAAGTTAAAGTTATGGTAGGGAACATTATTTGAATACTGAATGACAGTTACCTCATATTAATAGGATGTGATGACCTCTCCTCGTCTTTTGACCAATAAAATTGTGGGATTTGCAACACTGGAGGGTGGTACACTGACCTGAAAAATAGTATACCTAGGGTAGGCTTAGCTAGTTAGATTGTCCGACTTGTCCGAATAGCTGATCTGTCACTGACCCAACGCACTCAATAGGTGATCGAGAGCAGAGGTGCTGGCGGAGCACTCTGTCAGAAGATTCGATAACCCAATCGGGGTTATTGAAAAGAGTTCCATAACCCAATCGGGGTTTGACTGTTAGCTGCAGAGAAGGTTTACAATGCTGGCGTTCTGAACATTAGCTGTGGTGCTGATCTTAGACTTTGGTGGTCCAGTTCTGATCCAATTTGGTCCGTAACCTGTCCTGATTCTGGTCTGCACCTGTTCTTTCTCTCTGGCACCCGTACTTTGGGGTTCCTATCCTTTATCCCAGCCCGTGGCCAGGGTTGGTCTTCACACTATTCTAGGTAACTATAAAGTGTGGATTTTTCATTGTATTGTTTCCCTTTTCTACCCACCCTGTGTTTTAATGCTTAATGATATTTTCCAAATTATTGCACATTTCGTTTCAAATTTTCATCATTCTAAAAGAAACAAGAAATTATTGATTTTATTATGGTTTCAAACATTTAAGAATTTTACCTTAGACCGAGTTTGTGGTTATTTATGAAACGCTAATGTTATTCTACAACCTATTTTCTTGCTAACATCCTTGATCCTCTAGGACAGTGTTTCCCAAACTGTGGTCCGCGGACCCCAGGGGTCCATGGCACATTCTCAGGGGGTCCGCTGGCAGCAGTTTTAAAAGCACTTGAAAGTATCTTGTCTAATTAGCAGTTTTCAAACAACAATAAAAGTGTCAAGATAACACCAGTGATTAATGTACCTGCTGGGGAGAGATGAGAGTTTTGTCCAGTGGCAGGTTTGAATTATCTAATGTAGCCCAGAGGGTTAACATGCCTACTGCAAAGAACATGTATAATGCATTTTAAAAAATAGAGATTATTTTGGTACTGTGCAGTTCATAAGTGACAATCTTAATCTATCACAGTGACCTATACACTGTCATCAAGGAGCTGCTTGCAAACTGCAAGGCACACATTAGTGACATGTTTATCCCAGTCTTTCAGTATCCTGATACTGCTAAAAAGGTTTATTTGAGTGGAAATACATTTTTATTGTTAAAGTCAATGCTAACCACTGTGTTATGTTCTGAATCCTGAGTTTGTGCTTTTCCAGACCAAGCACTATTTAAAAATGCCTACAAGTATGAATGACGTGAATTCCACACCTTGTAGTCCCTTTTGCCTTGTGTTTCATTTTCTATACAATGATTTACATGTATGATTCACAGTCTCTAAATATGTGTGATGTAAAGTGCTCTCTCATACAATGATATGAGAGATGCTATAAAAATGTTAATACATGTGACAGAGGAGCTATGGAGAAATGAGAGGTACTGTTGGAGGGTGATAGCGGGGGAATCATTGAAGAACCCTGAAAAAGACTGTTGTATTCTGGTGCATTGTAAGGACTTAATTTACTATTCTTTAAACGCGAATTCAATTCAATATGTAATGATAACTGTGTTGTAAACTGCACCATTGTTTCCTAAATGTTTTTTTAGGGGGAGCATCCCAAAGCCCCCTTTGTAGTGGTCAGGCTCACTCACTGCACTTGGTGTGCACCCTATGGGGACTGGTTTGAAAACATTTGCCAGGGCTGCTTTGGGTTTCCAGTCTGGCCCAGGCAGGAGCAGGAGCCTCGTACTGCGAAATAAAATCAACCATTTAAAAATTAGTCACGGAGATTCAGCACCAACCTTCCCATCAATTTTCTTCATTGTTTCCAAATTCTTTCAATATAAAATACAACAGAAGTGGCAGAGAGAGTCCTTAACCTCCTTGGCTTAACGACACGCTCCGCCACTTCAGAAACGCTGGGATTCACCTATATTTACAAGAATATGATGCAGCCCTGTGCTTCCCCTATGCTCACGCTAAACTTAACTTTGTGGCGGCAAGGTAGGCACCCTTGCACTACAGTGCAAGGGTGTCTGCGTGCAGGAGAAGATTGTTTATGTACAGTAAGGTCCCCCTTCCTTCACATAAACAATTTTGAAATTATGTTTTGTCACTTCTACATGTGCTACTTAAAGCACACATGGAAGTTACAAAATGTAATTTTTTTAAAAGATTGAGTATGTGCAGGAAGGGTCATCTTCCTGAACATGAACAATCGAAGGGGTTTCACAAAAACGAGGAGAATTAAAGCATTTCTCCTTGTTACGCCAAGTTGAGACCAGGTTTTCCCTGGTCTTAATTTTGGTGCTGCCTCCCATTTACACTGCCCTTGTTAATAGGGGGCAGTGTCAAAATCAATGGGTTTGCGGTGGAAAGCCCACCGCAACACCCACTGCCCACCCCTTTTACGCTAAGCATTGGGTGAAAGGGTGTCTTATTTACAAGCCAACGTTAAGCCATGTTAAGTGGCTTAATGCTGCCTTGTAAATAAAGCAAAGCCCCTGTCGTCATGGGAACGTTGCAAAACATGACATTCTCATGGTGATAGGGGCTTGTAAATATGTCCCTAAAATACTTACTAATCCGAGTATTTGTTTTGTGACCACGTATGTGTTTATTTTTTTCAAATTACTGTTTTAATGTTTGAATTTTAAATCCTGCGTTTTGCGTGGGGGTCCCCGGCTTGCAGTGGTGAATCAATGGGGGTCCACTGGAGTCAGAAGTTTGGGAACCACTGCTCTAGGACTTTAGGTATTGGTATCTTGGATTGGTAAGTCAAATGGTATAGGTCCTGAATGATTAAATTAAAATTGACTGAGTGTAGGTTTACCTGTTCAATGTGTATATAGTTTTATGGGCCCAGGTGAGTATGGTAAACTGAGCAGGTGAGCCTGCGCTCTATTAGCATATATACTACAGACAGTAGGAAATTCAACCTTGATTTATTTAATGCAGAGTCAATTATACTGTATGTATTCAGATTTTGTTTAAACAAAAGTGAAAAAAAGCATTGTTCTATAACTGTTCTGACTACTAGCTTCCATGTACACTGTGCACAGTAGGGTTCACAACTTGAATTTACCTTTTCATCTACACTATAGACAGCATTAAATTCAGCATCAATTTATTTAAAGCAGAGAAAAAAATAGTGCTGTTGCACTGCTAGTATATGCAACCACCTTCAATCGTTGAATTCTGTGAATTATGATAACAAAGAATATAGAAAATCACGCCAAAATGTACCTCCACCACCGGCAATACCAAGTACCTCAGGGGTATCACCTTCAACATCGCCACCAGACATACGTCTACAATTTGAGAAAGTTAGAATGCAATTGTTTAATTTGTTATGGGGAGCAATCAGTAGATCTAGTTTGCAGAGCAATTGATAACCATCGAGACAACTTTTTTTTTTGTCCCCTTCAAAGTTCATATAGTCCAGTATACAACAATGAATGATTTCAGTACAGCCCGCTCAGACCACGCATCATCGCAGTGTGGGCTATTCCTCCTATTTTTATTTTTAAAAAAAAAGCATATTTATATAGCGCAAAATCAACCCAAAAGTATACCAGCAATTTACATAAGCACCGTATTTACAGTACATTTTCAGGAACGCGTAGATTACGTCATTTCTTTACAATAACAGGATATGGATGCAACTCCGAGACTCGAACACTGATTTCCAGCATCAAGTTCTTCACTCTACCTGAATGACCACACATGTATATATATTAGCTGCCCTTCATGTGCCAATAACAGCAACTTAAACCTTTTACAGCCCTGTATTACTACAGCTACAACACTCTACTGAATGTTAATGTTAATGTTAATGTTAATGTTAAGCTGCATTTATAAAGCGCACTGACACCGGAGGTTTCCTGGCGCTGTACAATAAACATTCATAATCGCAGAAATACGTCAGGTCCACCATCTTTCATGTGTGCAACTATGAACAAATATAGAGTCAGTGATACCCAGTACCTTCCATGTTGGCCAAGATGTGGAACTTTACAGATATAATGACACATTTGCGTTTAAGACCCAGGTGATGTCAGCACTACAAAACGGACATCCAAATCACATGATTTTCCATATAGCTCACGACGGGACCACACCCATAGCTCCAGGATCATGGCTCAGAGCCTTGTGCAGCACTTGCATATGTCAGGCCAGACCACTCCACTTACGCTACCAGGAACAAACAAAAACACAACATTGCCCAGATTTCCATTGAAGTGATTTCTTAGTACTAGGTCTAGTTGTCAAAACGGCACACATACACTCCCTCGTGGCTGGTATAAACCCACACAACACCCATCCAGCACATGCGTCACTACACACGTGACCCTACCAATAAAAAAGACGGGGTGCAGATGCTCTACGCCATTCAAGAGTTGCTCCCATCGCAAGCGCTGTGATGGCCTGTCCTGGTGATTCGGACGCCTCATGTAGGCCCGAACCACCGAACAGTGGGCCCACCATTACGTGTGTGGCCTCTTTGGTTACTGAGTTAGTGGTACCGGAAGGACTGAGCGGGTGAAGAACCTGCGATGATGATGATGGGAGCATGAGTATGTCATTAGCCATACCGATATCAAGACTCAGCACCATATGTGAGACTTCTTAGTGGCAGATCAGGACTACATGATGAAGAAGGTGTCCTGTCGACGAAAAGGTGAGCAGTGAGGTCTGGGTGCGCATCGGAGGGAGTCGATGAAGTGCAGCAAACTGGATACAAAAAAATGACGCAAGGATTTAGACGAACGCAGTCCTATATAGTGTATCAAACTACATGTAGATATTTATTTTCCCAAAGCAGGAACGTTTTTATAATCGGTCAAACGTCCGGAATATAAACTATACAAATAGTTCTTTTAAATGTGAGAGGGAACGTGTGTGAAAGGCCGATGTTATTCAACTCCACATTAAGATAGTAACAATTACCAATCATAACAACTTTCTTTCACTATCTTTTAGATGTACAGCTTCAGGGTGCATGATGTCCCGGCACGTGGTGAAAAACACACCGGTGACAGAAAGATGAGCTGCGAAAATTCTTTGCAGTCACTCTCTCACTTCCTCTTTCCTTTGATAAAAAAATTACACACAATGTTAACTTCCTTTTTATCTTACAGGATTCTGCGATGATGCGTGGCCATCGTAAAAACGTCTGAGAAAGCGCTTCGACACGTAGTGCACCCTCTTTGAATCAGGCCAATGGCACAAGGAGAGCAAAAACACTTGTTTTCAAAACAACGACAAGTCATCAGTAAAAGGAGAAAGTGGGTAGTGTGCAGTAGCTTCACTGCGTAGGAATGTACAATTACCTCCGGCCAGTGAGAATAGATAAGTTACAACAGTTTGAAGGGCAGATGTACGACCCCTTGCGCCACTTTTGTGTCACTTTTAACATGGAAAAAGTGGCGCAAGGAGCTTCTAAATCTGCATTTGACTTCCCAAGAAAAACACTCACCTCCGTACTCTGCAAGTCAATGGGGTGCAACAGTGTACATACCCAATATTGAGAACTCACTGCTATGCAGTGGGAATGCATGGTATATAGTACTTTAGAAAAAAACACAGCACAGACACCTCCTTACAGTGGAACTTGTTGTAATATAGTATCCTGAGTGTACAAAAAAATAAACCAAAAACATACGTATGCATTTGTATGTACTATGCTATTACTAACTCTATATACTATCCTTCAGATTACTAAACTGGAAGGTGCACTATAAACCAGCACCTGCTTGGACACACAACAGAGGCAAAAGGTGAGCTACGAGTATTTTCTCCAGTATTAACTGTTCCCTCTATAACTTTCTCTCTCTCACACTTTTAATGTCATTTTTCTCTCTTTCTCTCTCTCACTCTCTCTCACATTGTTTCTCTTTCTTTTTTAAAGTTATGGACACTGCTGTCCACTCTACCGTGTACAACCAAAGCTGTGTTCAAGTTGTGAACTCTGTTGCTCACAGTGTTTACACAAGGTAAGCAGAGCGGCCTAGATATACAATCCCTCGGATTAAATGTATTAGAATTAAAAGAGCTTATTTACAATCCCCTTGCGCGACTTTTGTGTCACTTTCAACATGAGAAAAAATACACAAAAGTGGCGCGAGAGGCTTGTAAATAAGCCCTAAAGAATATTGTCCTGCATAATGACTTGATCTCGCACCGAATTCTGTCTCATCTCTGAATCCTTTTAAAGACCTGTTGATCCATACTATATATCTGATGCAGTAGGCACTTCAGTACAGACACCTCTTGAATGCAGGCCTATAAGAGAGGTGGAATGTATGAGGCACACTGCAGACGTGCAAATTAAAAATTATTGCCAAGTATTACCTTAACTTGTAATGTTTGACCTCAAATTAGTCACATCGATCTAATTTTGAACACTTATTTTCATTTTTGTTTTGCAGATTACCTACCGTATTTCTATTGGAGTCCACATCACATTTTGTTTGTTATATTGTTTTGTTAAAGTTATGTTTCTAGTTATTTATTGTATTGCTATCTTTAAGTTACATTTCCAGTTATTTATTATTGTTTCAATAAAAATTAATTTTAAAAAGTATATACGTCTTTTTTTTGGGGGGGTAGCGGTCCCCAATAGAAAAGATATTTATACTTTGAAGTATAATTCTGAGGCTAACTCTTTACCAGATCTTTACCAGAGTCTATAGCTATGACTAACGGTTCCTATGGAAAAGTTTTAAAACTCCAGCACAGGAACTTTTTCCATTAGCAACATAGTGTGGTGAACTTCTAACCTCTGTGCTCAAGTAAGTGTTCCATGAACTGTTACTATGGTAACAGGCAGAAAGCCGTTTGGGGGTAGGGTTGAAAGGTACTGGCTGCACAAAAACCGTTATATTAGCCCTGGATCCCCTACACGACAAAAAGGAAAGGAAAAGCAAAACAAAACACTGTGTACCAGATTTACAACCCTCTTGCACCACTTTTGCACCCAAGGCCACCCCTACAAAATTAGAAGTGTGTGGGCCTCAACGAAGCCCCTCAAGCCCCAGGAACCACCGCCCCCAGGGAATTTGTGTATTGTGGAAGGCAGACTGCGTGGCCCTCCGCCTGGAGCCCTCGAAGGCCCTGGGGACCGCCACACCCCAGGGCCGGCTCCTGCAGTGTCCCGGGATGCCTACCCCCGGGACACTGCTGTTTGCTTTGACAGGGCAAGACTCTCATGGCTCCCGCCCTCCCATAGCAAACTTAGTTTGCATTTTGAAAGACAGAGCAGTGAAATCTGTTCTCACTTTCAAAATCTAAAGTAGATTGCTTTTCCACGTGCAAGTTAGCATGTCCCCTTGCGGAAAACCAATGCCGGCTCCCGAAGAACGCGGGAAGCTGGCGGGACCATGGTGTCATTTTTTTAAGACCCGGAGGATACGATTCCCGGGAATATTAGAATGTACTGATAGGGGCTATTTTTTTACGGAAAAAGTAATAGTTGCACACCCACCGCAACGCTCAGTGCGGCCCCCTAGTGTGAATGCGCTAGATGCACAACTCATAATCTGTAGGCTGCGCGACTCCTTCGCCTTTGGTGCACAACCTCTACGCGTTTGGGAGCCGGCATTACTTTTCAACAGCAGGAGCTACTAACATGCAGCTCCCCATGTGGAAAAGCAATCTGATTTAGATTTTGAAAGAGAAAACATTTTTCCTTGCTATGAGAGGGCGGAATGGGCACCCCGGGACACTGCAATAGCTGGCCCTCCCACAATACATAAAGCCCCGGTGAGTGGTGGTCCCCGGGGCTTTAGAGACCTTACAGCCCCCCTCCCCAGCCATGATTTTTTTTGTAGCCCACAGAGGTCACGGGGCTCTCGAGTGCTCCAGGAGGGGAGCCATGTACTCCCCCCTCCCACAATACATAAACCCCCGAGGGGTGATCATCCCCGCGGTTTTGAGGACCTTCGACCCCTCCCCCCACCATTTTTTCTTTTTAGCCCTGGGGGGTGAGGAACCCCGAGACTGGGGGGCCCCTCTGGGCCCCACATAAATTTAATAATTTTAATCCGATATGTTACTGCCCGGAGACGAATTATTAAAAAAACCTCTGTTTTATTTTATTTATTTTACGGCACAGTCCACGCACCCTACACGCACCTACCGTTTTAAAAAAAAAAAGGTGAGCCCTGGGGTGCTTCTGGGACACCCTAAGCAGGTCTAGAGGATAAAATTATTTCTACCCTGCCCCTTTTCTCCGTTTTGAACACATATTCCACTAACTTCCTCAGCCTCGCTTCTACCGAGGGACAAAATGGCTGCCAACAGTTCCTGGTTTTGAATGTTTACAACCGCTTCACAGCCAATTAGCATTGAGCTTGTGATCGGGACGGTGCGCTTATGGTACGATGACAATCCTCGCACAATCCGCTGATCCACCGCGCCCATAGATATATAAATTAATTTAACCGTAATTTTTTCAGAAACTACTGAACAGATTGACACCATATAAGCAAAAGGCACAAGTCGGAACTGAGAACTACAACTCTGCCAAATTTGGTGTAATTCCGTTCAGCCGTTCGGGCTGTAGCCGTGGCTAAAGGTCCTATGGGAAATTGCATGGGGAAAACACGTTTTGGGACGCCGCTTTTGTATCGGCCCCTGCTTTACCAATCACCCCCAAACTTTCAGGGAAGGAGTGGAACTGAGCTGGCCAAAAGTTTGGAAAATTTCGAGAAGATTCATCAATCGTCGCCAAAGTTATTGGCAATAGAATGTTGCAGAATTCCTATGTATAATAGGTCCCAACTATAACTACCTACTGGCGACCGCCAGTAGGATATATATGTGTGTGTGTGTGTGTGTGTGTGTGTGTGTGTGTGTGTGTGCGTGTGCGTGTGTGTGTGTGTGTGTGTGTGTATATATATAATGCTGCTTAGATTATTCAAGGAAGCAGGTATTCCAGGGTAGTTGTAATGTCTTAGGGGTCAATGATGACGCAGTTCAGAAAGACTCCGAATCATACGACTGATTCGGAATGCTTTTTGAATGACCAATAATGATGTTTGGAAAGCTTTCGGACTTTCGGAGTTGGTTCCAAATGGAATTCAGAGTAACCAAGTCATTCAGAGCTGACTCATACAGGTCAACGGTCTGCAATTCCGATCAAGAGATTACGATGTCAGGGACCCCTCTTTGCAACCATGCAGAGTGTTGTAGGCACAATCGGGTGTCCGCCACAGGGTGTACGATTATCCACACCCACCCCTTTCTTAAAAGGGAGCCTTAGAATTCAGTCTGAACACAGGTTTCTATTGAAGTCAATACAAGTCCGACCGAATGATGTTGGGAAGTATCTTAATTGGTCAGTCGAAATTGCAGAACCCGATTTGGTCGGAAAAAATATCCAAAGCTGATGCGGTCAGTAAAGTTTCCGACCCAAATCGTAATCGCCCCCCTAGTGGAGAGCAGCTCCTTTATAAGGAGGACTAAGCAACACCACTGACACTCTAAATAGCTGATCTTTATCTCTTCATATTTGACCAACCCCTGCCTTCCATGCCCGAAGCTCCCTCTTGGCCTGTCCCAGAAGTGCCATGAGGTCAGGGTTTCCCTAACCTGCTCCCTTGGATGTTTTTAACTCAACTTCAGGACACTGGGCCTAGGTCCTCTGTCCTACAAATGTCTGCTACAATATTTCTATTCAACTTGCAGCCAGTCGATCAGATTGCTTGGTCCAGTGGAACTGGTATGCTTTCTCAGAAAAGTTCTAACTTTCTGCCTAACTTAGTGTAATTCCAATCACCCTTTTTTATGTATTGCTTCCCAAATGTCATATGTGAATTAATATGGCAAGTTATATTTTTCAACCCACAATTTTTTGCAGCCTCAGCTTGACGGATCAACCTGAAACCTTCCAGAAAGGAACATAGGTGGCTGAACTGTTTTTTGGGTAAGTTTTAAGAAGATTCTTCAAATGTCACCTAGGTTAGTAGTGACACCAAAAACATTCTCTCCATGGAAACTCTGACCTAATTATAACTACGCAGTGTTATATATGTATGCATGTGTAGGAGAGTAGGATATGCTTACTAAGGTTACCCCCACTTTTTGTTGGTATTTCACTGTTTATCGACTTTAGTCTGACTGGGGCCCTGCTAACCAGGACCCCAGCCTAGCTGCATCTTCTCTAAATTGATTGCATGAACATTAGGTACACTCCAGATTGGTTACTGGTTTACCCTTGTGAGTCCCTAGTATATGGTACCTTAGGTACTGAGGGCATATGTACCCCAGAGGCCTACCATGGGCTGAAACATGTATTATGCCACCCTGGGAAGCCTTCCAAAATGGCACAACAGGACTGCCACTGCAGCCTGGGTAAGGTGGTGCTTGCACCCCTTACTAAGATATAGGTTACCTATAACTACATTTAATCACTGACACATATAAACTTATCAGTCACTCCTATAGCAGGCCTTATCAATCCTGAAGGCGGAGTGCTTGGTTTTCTGTGAGAGAGTGCCATGCATGAGCAGGACCCCTCTGCAGCTTTCGGAATCTATTCTCTGAAGCTGTTCTGTGATGCAGCCAGACCATATACTCTTAAGTGCATTATAACCTTGCGGTAAATGCTAACTTTGGAATGGCTTCACCGAAACATGTCGTGTTTGGTGTCAAACACTTTGGAATCCTACCTCCCCTGACAGTCCTGGGGGCCCGGTAGAATTCTACACTTCTAGAGGGAGAAGACATGTACACACTGGTCTGACCGATAATAGTTTATAAGAACAATAGCATCACAAAATGGATGCTGCAGCAACAGACATGGGTCTGAACTCCTGCTGCTGGACGAAACTCCGACAGGGGAGGCCTGGACAAATGGGTTTCCTGTCACAGGGAGGTGTTACCTCCTCCCAGACAGGCTTCAGTGTATTGGGGCTGGGTGGGTGCATTCAGGAAATTCTTTTCAGACAGTGCTGGGGGCACACTTGGGGGCCCATTAGGATGGCGGGCATATTGCCCCCGCCAGGCTGGCGGTTTCTAATAGACACCGCCAGCCATATTAGCGTGGGCTTTGTTAGATGCCTTTCAGTGGCGCGATGCCGCAACGGAAAGGTGAGTACCTGTGGTACCCCCCATGCATTTGCATAAACAAAGCGGCAGGCACGGCATGGTGCCTGCGGCTTTGTTTATGCAAATGCATACGTGCATTTTTAGCATTGTGGCGGGCGGTGCTGAGAGCACCGCCCACCACAATGCTAAAAATGCAGGATGCGCTCGCCACAGTGGCGGGAGCATCCTAATACGCCCCACGGGACCCCTGCCCTCAGGGCGGGCTGTCCCGATAAGCGATAGGATGCCCACCATCCTAATGACCCCCTTGGTGTCCCTGTGCATACCCCAGTTCAAACCGGTTGCAGGGGCACTCAGCCTTTGCTCTGGCGTGAAACTGGACAAAGGAAATGGGTGTAACCACCCCTCTTTCCTGACCCTCCCATAGGTGGGTCCCCAGGCTATGTCCCCCTTTCTTAGTATAAGTATGGGACCCCAGTCCTTAGGACTTCAAATTACTCCTGGACGAAACCATGTTATATATAACCTGAAACTTTGACATTCTACATGACTAGAAGACGGAAGAATCTCCCTTGGGGTCAAGGAGTGACTCCCCTGTTGAAAACAGGCACCAAAGAAGCATCTTGCCGGTCTGCATCTCTGAAGCTCCCGCCAGACTCCGAAGTATTTGCGACTAGGGACATGGATTTTCAAACTTCTCAGAGGCCGACACGAGATCCCAGCAAAGCTGAGACCCACAGCCCTCACGAGAGATGTGGGACCGGAACTCCTGGACACGTCAACATTTGATAGTGCATCGACTTCCCGAGCTTTCCTGAAGTTGTGCTTTTGGTTACTTGTAGCCCAAAACCCGAGCACCATCTGCACCGAAGATTGTGGGCCTTCACTCCACAAGTGTTCCGTGGGCCTGCTTCTTGCATTTCTGCTTGAGGCTCCTTTGCGATTCCCAGTCCGTTGACTGGTGGGTCCCCTCGAAGGTAACTCTATTTTTCCTTGGGCTTCCCTGGTTGCTCTAGATGTGCCCTGACTCCATACCAAGTGGTAAGCTACCCAGACCTTGCTGGTCTGCACCAAAGCCTATCTCTACTTTCTGCTTGGGGGGTTGCTCTTGCCAAAGATTGTTGGGCCCAATCCGGGCACCGACACCGCAGCACTCAACATCCTTCGTGGGACAGATCGAATCCAGCTCCTGGTTGTCGTCAACATCTTCGGGATCTCGTGGCTGAAGATTCAAGCTTCACCTTCTTCACCTGCAAGCACCCGACATCTGTGGGCATCTGCTCATCACCTTCCTGGTCACTGGCAAGTGACCCAGACTCTGTCCCCTCTGCTTTCAGGTTCTTCACATCTCCGATCCAGGCTTGGATCTCTCCGGACACTTTCCTCTTGGACGCCAGCAGCACTTTGCAGCGGATCGCCATTGAAAACAATGACAAAACCCGACACGAAAAGACACCTAGGCACCAGGCTTCCCTGGGTGAGGTAACTCGAGTACTCGGGTACTCTGGTGCTCCTGTGGGTGTTGAGTCTAGATCCTCCTAGTTCCAAAGGGGATTGCTCTAAGTCCTCTTCTAAGTGTCTTTTATCTTTGAATTTCCAACAGCGACTTTCCTCATAGAAGTTAATGGTGATTTGCAGCTGTGTTTAGGCACTGCACGCATCCCCCGTGGGTCCCCTGTGTCACTACCGTGGGTGGTTCCTGGTGGCCCCAGCGGTTCTAAAGGCTCTAGGTTTTGTATCTATGCAAGTCGTGGTTCTTTTACCACTTTATTGATATATGGTTTGGTACTCCCCTAGAGCTCAACGTATATTGTGCTATTTTACTGTGTGCCATTAAGTTTACTGAATGTACTTTTACCTCTAGCCTCATAAAAGACTAGTGGGATGTGTTTAGAATAAATACATATATTTTCTATATATACCTGGTGTGGTTCTCCTTTCATTTGGTCATTCACAAGATTATAGACAGGTAAAACAAGCTGCTTTACAATCCTAAAAGACTTTGCCTGAAGGCTGCTCTCCACAGCTACCACTAGGAGAGCTTTCTATAAGGTTGTCTTTAACCTACCATCAATTTGGACTGGTGCAAGGTGCCCACTAGAATAGTGGACAGCATATGCCAGGCCAACTTCTCGCATTGGTGTGCAGCGTGTGGGATTCCAATTTGCCATTGTTTTACCAGATAATCTCAAGTTATTGATCATTTAAAAACCACTAAAGGTACCTGAGGTACATATAATACAAGCTTAAATACAGTAAGTTCTACTGAACTTAGAGTTGTGTGCCAAGGGCTTAGCACCCACTTGCTACAACTCAAGGGAGTTAAGTAGGTAACAACTAGAGTAGGTAGGTGCATACACCACACCTCACTAGTAATGCCTTCAGGGCCAGGAACCAGTGGGCCCCTGCCAGATGTCAGCACTGTGCAGACATCCAAGTATGACACATTCCCTTTCTCTGAGTTAAGGGCTCTGTATACTATGAGGAAACTGAAGGCAGGCAAAGGTGCCAACACCCAATGCCTCAGAGAGGTATTACTGCTAGATGACTTTAGAAAGACTTCAGCCTGAAAGGGTAGGCAGTGGGGTGGAAGCAGCAGATGAGGAAGATCACAGTGGTCCAATCCCACAGGAATCAGACTCTGATGCTGACCAGGGGGGTGAAAATGACCTTGACCTGGAAAATGCAGCTCCTACTGGAGATGGAGATGGAGGCCCAGTGGGTCCCTTCTTTGTCCCCCTAGGAAGAGTTGGAGGTATGCCTAGAAGGCCAAGATCTCCTTCACAGGAATCTAACCATTCTGACACATCTGTAGGGACTTTTGTCTCTTCTCATAGGAGGGACACCTCCCAGGAGACGAGAGAGAATCAGATGAGACTACAAGAGGCTCAACTGAGGACAAAGAGACAGCAAGTAGCATTAGAAAGGGAGGCCCTAGAGCTTGAAAAAGCTAGAAAAAAGATGGGACTAGAGTCCCATGGTGGCATCAACTTCACTAGTGGTAGAGAAAGTCTCATGACCACAGGAATTTAAACAAGATTGTTCCTCCCTACCAGAGTGGGGATGACATCCACAAATGGATAACTGCACTGGAAAGGGCCTGCAAAGTACAGAAGATCCCCCAGGAGCAGTGGGCAGCTATCTTGTGTTTCTCCTTTGCAGACAAAGGTAGAGACAAGCTCCTCACTATAAGAGAAGAGGAAGCTGATGATTATACAGTCCTGAAGAGTGCTCTGATTGGTGGGTTTGTCCTAACCACTGAGCAGTATAGAATACAGTTCAGAGATACCCAAAAGGCTCAGACTTAGGACTGGGTTGACTTTTTTGATTGTGCTACTATGGCTCTGCAGGGCAGGTTACTGGGCAGTAAAGTGCGTGGTTTAACAGGATTATACAACTTGATTATGAGGGAGCAAATCCTTAATAACTGTCAGAATCAGCTGTTGCATCAGTACCTGGTAGACTCTGATCTGACCTCTCCCCAAGAATTGGAAAAGAAGGCAGACAAATTGGTCAGGGCCAGGGTGAAGCAGAAGGTACAGAACCAAGGTGGTGACCAGAAGAAGCAAGATCCTAACAAGGGTGGGGAGAAGGGTAAAGACCAGGAGTCTTCACAAGGTCCCCAAAAATATTCTAATGGTGGGGATTCCCAATCTTCCAAGAAGAAAGGCCAAAAGAAACCATGGTGTAAAATCTGTAAACAGAACAGGCATTGGACTAGTGATTGCACTAGAAATAAAGACTCAACTCCGGCCACCATTACCCCTAAGGCAACTGTTCCCCCTAGTTCAGCTCCAAGTGGTGGTACTCGCCAGAAGGGTGTAGTAGGGTTAACCCTGGGTTCTGAGATGGACTCTGGCCTAGCCAGAGTTCCTACTAAGGCTGTACTGGTCTGTGATGGAGGCATGGATATGTCCTCTTTTGTGAGGCCCAGTAACTTGGGAAAATACAGACAGCGGCCTTTGATCAATGGAAAAGAGGCTATGGCCCACAGGGATTCAGGGGCAAGTGTCACAGTGGTGACACTAGACCTTGTGGACCCTGGACAGATCATACTTGTTGACCTCTACCAAGTGACCAATGCTAGCAATGTCAGGACCAATCATGCCTTGGCAGTTGTTAATTTCTCCTGGGGAGGGGTAACTGGCCTCAAGAAAGTTGTGGTGAGTGCAGACCTCCCTGTTGAATGCTTGCTTGGCAATGATTTAGAGACTTCAGCCTGGTCTGAAGTGGAGATACGGATGCATACAGAAATGTTAGGAATCTCTGCACATGTGTTTGCTGTGACTAGGTCACAGGCCAAAATGTCTAAAACTGAACAGGCCCTGGATTCTGGAATAATGGACCAGGTGCCTTCCAAGAAAAGGAGCAGTAGGGTAAAGGCAGTGCCTTCCCCCCTGACTCAGAGTGAGGATCAGTCTCTTGAGGGAGATGATTGTGCTCCTGAAGAAGGAACTGTCCTAGATGAGATTGAGCCTGATCAGGTTGAGTTCTTGGGGACAGGGGCCCCTTCCAGGGCAGATCTGAGTCAGGAGCAGCTGAACTGTCCTTCTCTTGAACCCCTCAGACAGCAAGCTGCTGCTGAGGCTGCTGGGAATGCTAGTGGCACCCATAAGATTTATTGGGATGATGGACTACTGTATTCAAAGGGTAGAGACCCCAAGCCTGGTGCAGCCAGGAGGTTGGTCATACCTCTGAAATTCAGGGGCTTCCTATTGACACTAGCTCATGATATCGACACTGCAGCACTCGACATCCTTTGTGGGACAGCTTGAATCCAGCTCCTGGTTGTCGTCGACGTCTCTGTGACCTTGTGGCTGAAGAGTCAAGCTTCACCTTCTTCACCTGCTAGCACCCTACATCAATGGGCAACCGCTCATCATCTTCCTGGTCACTGGTATGTGACCCAGACTCTGTCCCCTCTGCTTTCAGGTTCTTTACATCTCTGAACCAGCCTCGGATTTCTCCGGACACTTTACTCTTGGACACCAGCAGTACTTTGCAGCAGATCGCCAGTGAAAACGACGACGAAACCCGACACGAAAAGACACCTATGCACCCGGCTTCCCTGGGTGAGATAACTCGAGTACTCCGGTGCTCCCAAGGGTGTTTACTCTAGAACCTCCTAGTTCTAAAGGGGTTTGCTCCAAGTCCTCTTCTAAGTGTCCTTTATCTTTGAATTTCCAACCGAGACTTTTCGCATAGAAGTTAATGGTGATTCGCGGCTGTGTTAAGACACTGCACGCGTCCCCCGTGGGTCCCCTGTGTCACTACCTTGGGTGGTTCCTGGTGGCCCCAGCGGTTCTAAAGGCTCTAGGCCTTCTATCTATGCAAGTCATGGTTCTTATACCACTTTATTGGTATATGGTTTGGTACACCCCTAGGGCTCAAAGTATATTGTGCTAATTTACTGTGTGACATTAAGTTTACTGGATGTACTTTTGCCTCTAGCCTCATAAAGAGATTAGAGTGATGTGTTTAGAATAAAGACATATATTTTATTTATATACGTGGTGTGGTTCTCCTTTCATTTGGTCATTCACTAGATTATAGACTGGTAAAACAAGCTGCTTTACATTCCTTCAAGACTTAGCCTGAAGGCTGCTCTCCACAGCTACCACTAGGATAGCTTTCTATAAGGTTGTCTTTAACCTGCCATCAATAAGGGGTCGTTTGAAGTGGTGCAAGGTGCCCACTAGAATAGTGGACAGCATATGCCGGGTCAACTTCTCACAGCAAGTATACAAATGAAACACTTAGATTGAATTAGTGGTTGCCTTCTAGGAGAATGGCACTTCAAAAATAAGGGTGACAGAAGTATTAAAATTACCTGTTTGTTGGCAATATACTTTGGGGTTTCAGTTGGTGGTGCCTTAAAAGGTAATGCAGAGTACTTTATAGAATCTTCTTGTTTGAAAGGAGAATCCATTTCAGAGTGATTAGATTCGAAAGATTTATGGTCAAATCCTTTCAAGGCAAAAGTCAGCCTGTCTATTCTATCTGCCCTGGGTGCATAGGTGCAGCTTCTGAATTCCTACGAGAAGGGAGTTTCTATTGTCTATTGTCCAGACTTGATAACATGAGGAATTGGATTGTTTGTTGTAAATTCATCCTCTGGGATGAAAAATGAAATTAAATGGGTTATTGGTGCCTAAGCTGATTTAGTGACCCTTCAGCCAATTACTCAATGTGCAGAACTTTAAAACACTCAGATGAAGGGGTTATGGTTCAATCCACTGAATGTAGGTTTGAAAAGGTATAGACCAATAGCGCTGGAGTTCAGAAGCAGCTTTGGTCTTGATTGGCAGACCTTAAAGTGGACAATATTCAGCCATAACAGGGTGTCCTCACAAACCAGGCTCATGGGTCATCAAGTTTAATGTGAAGAAGCTGATAGATACAGTTCTAATCTGTAAGCATGATTTCTTACCTTAACTGCGTATTCGGCGTCAGTTGATTTATGCACACACCTCTTGCACACAGAATAGGATCCAATGCCTATGTCTTCTTTGATCTCATAACCATCAGTAAAGTGAATATTGTTCCCATGTAACTGCTATAGAAAAAGAGAGACATATTATTAGAAAAAAGTGCAGCTTGTAGGGTGTTGAGTAACATCAAAAAGGAGTCAAGGCAGGTGTGCTGAATGATATTCCCAGTATTCTTCCCCGTCACTCAAAAACTAGTTTAGTGCATGCTTTTACAATAATAAGGCAGAAGAAAATAATTTAAAGAATTCCTACATTTTCAATTAAAACAGAAACTTTGTTGGGGTTTGCTATATGTCAAAATTCTGCGTCCTGAGTTACAAGCGGGTAAAGTATATTTAAAATATTTTGATCACTATTTCATAATCTTTTGAAAGAGCCTGTTTATAGCACTATCAGAAGTAAAGATCAGACTGGGCACTGACCCTTCTTTTTACTGACCCCACTCCATGGCTTCAAAATCATCCTGCAAGCTTGTTTGGTTAACATGCATGCAAAAATGTAGCTGCCTGCTTGCAGATAGAGCTCATAGCTTTTTTGGAAGATTACCGTAATATAAACTAAAAAATTTAATATACCCATAATAGCGTTGCCTACATATTATGACTACAAAAATATAGTGGATCAAAATATCAAAGGTAAGTATTCCGTTTTTAAGTGTTATACCATTAAATCAATAGTTTAAATACATTTTCTTTAATACCACCTTGTATTGTGGTATTCTTTTGTATTGCTTTTATTTTTATATACAAGTTCTTGGCAAATTCTTGTATATTTAACAAAAATTTTATTGTTACTTATTTTTAGGAGGGGTGATGTGCTTGTTGGTACTAAATGGTTATTGTTTTTTATATATATATATATATATATATATATTTATTTTATTTTTTTTCACAATGGACGCCGTACTCCGGAACTTTCATATTTTTATATTTTATTCAACAGGGCCTAGTCTGACACAACGACGCGTTTCAGCCTTACGGCCTTGGTCACGGTAGGTGGCACTACTTTTGCTACTGTTATTATATCATTTCCTGTTACGTCTCTCCCATGAATTCTGGGACATGTAGTTTGCAATATGTACGAACAGATCACGGTGTGACAGACAACATTTTACTACAAATGATAGTACGCGGTGATACTGTGCAAATCATGGCTGATACTGTATTATTGAGAGTTTGCCACAAGCACCTATAATTCCATTTGAATTTCTACAAACGGAATACATTGTGAAAAACATTGTTCAGATTATGTAACCTGTGCAACCTAAGCTGTTCACATTTTGGTAGCGTTCATAACGATGTATACAACGATTCACATATATGTATAGTACAAAAAATATTATGTAAGGCACTTTAGCTTTTTATCGCAACATCACTTGATTGGGCATTGAAGGGTATAGTACCCTTGGAGAAAGGTAAAGTGACAGAAAGTGCAGCATGTCCATGTTATTTACTTCAGATGACATTATATATTTACTTCTTTTTCCAGCATTTATGGTTGTCCTTATTGTTGAACATTGTTGGCATATTTCAATATGAGATCATTGAAGATGGACATAAAGTTCCTCATCGAAGTTCATGCCTCTTGGGATTTTGGCCTGGAGTCTGATTATATATTTGGACTCCAACTGTCTCAGTTTCCTCTTTTGATCTCCCATTCTTTCATGTTGTTCCAGTGTATCTATCGCAAAATAGCTCATGTTGCGCCAGTCTCCACCTTGGCATGTCAAAAGGTGTTTGGCCATTGCATATGTGAGATCTCTGTTCCTGACTGCCCTGATGTGTTCAAGAATTCTCATCTTCAACATGCGGATAGTACTGCTTACATATAACATTCCACAGTCACATTGAATGGCATAGATCACACATTTTGTGGAGCAGGTGATTTGTTTGTCAATTTGAATGGCTCTCCCCTCTGGATCTCTTATGTTCTTTTTGTTAACACCAATTTTACATGCTTTACAAACCTGACATTTTTTAAAACCATTCTGTTCTTTCTCTAGCCAAATTAATTTGTTCTCTTTAGGATTAAAATGGCTTTGGACTATTAGATCTTTGATAGATGGTGCTTTTCTAAAAGTGATTTGTGGTCTTGGGCCAATCAGTTTGGACAGATCTTGGTCTTGTTCTAGCAAGGGCCAATATTTTTGCACAGTTTGTCGTATTTTTGAGACTCTTTGCTGTAGGTTAGTATGAGTCTGGGAGCTAGTTGTTCTTTCACACTGTTGGTTTCCTTTGATTCTTTTGGTTTTTTTTAATCAACAGATTGAGGAAAAGAGGATAAAGAGAAAAGGAATTAAACAAAAGCATGAAGAAAATTGAGAATTTAACGCAAACTGAAGCTTGTGTTCTGAGGACCTCGGGACACGAGTGGACTTAATCCTCCGAACAGCCGTGTGCCAGAAGAGGCGTTTACAGTGTGGTGTAAAAAGGGACATGGCCTCGAAACACCTCTCTACAACACAGCTCTGTGGTGCTTACTGGAGGTACCTGGTGGGCTACTTGGCACCCAGGGACTATCAAGATTCAAGGGGACTTAATCCCCCAATTTACAACGCGCCAGGGGGCGCCTTTGCATAGTGGTGCAGGGAGGGGGCGGTGCCTGATATAACAAGTTAGCAATCCTGCTATGTGGGACTTACTGGAGGTAATAAAGGGGTAGTTGGCCCCCAAGGTTGACATTCAGGGCTAACTATCCTTCTTGTTACCTCTGCTAAATCCAACACAGTGGGATTGCTAAAAGGTGTTTGAAGACCATGCTCTCCTTTCTCCACCACTCTGCAAACATGACTGCTATGTTATAGTTAGAAATTAGCATTTAAAAAACCTTTGAAATGCACAAAAAAAAACATAGGTTTTAGGCACGTTATAGTTAGAAATTAGCATTTAAAAACCTTAGCAATTTACTGAAAAAACATAGGTTTCAGGTTCATTATAGTTGGTTGGACATTTCACTCACACAAAACCAGAGAAATTTGGCCCTTATAGTTAGTAGAGCTAACTATAACATGGACCCCCGCAATGCATTGCTGATGACGTCACATATTACATCACTCATGATATGGTCAGTGACATCACTGATGACATCTCAAATGACATCACTGATGTGTGCGGGCCGTGTCTGGTGGTGTCTCGTCCTGGCGGGACGCCACTGGACACGGCCCGCACACTGAGTTTTTCACACAAATACGTATTGCCTCTAACACGGATCAGCACAACAAAGGCAGAGACTTGAGGCCTCCCACTAATTGGACTATTAGTGCTTCAAACCAAAGAGGTTAATTCCTCGTACATCCTATATCCCGACGCGGACTTGAATAAGATGCCGATCTAATTTTACTCCCCTGACAAACCTACCACTATTTGCAATCGCCCTGAAGAAGCCCACGACTGGGCGAAACGCATTGGCTGTCCAAGTACAATTATAATAAAGACACCTTAAAGCCACATACAGAGATGTGGACTTTTTTGCTTTCTGTGCATACTATATGATTTAACATGTATATATATATATATTGCATCTCATACCCTTGGAATGAAAGTAAAAATAGTAAATCTGACTCCCCAATGTGCTCTTTCTCCAATGTTTGCTAAATTGGAGTTAAAACAACAATTTTGACCACGATCATTTATGCACTTTTCACAGTGTTTGTTAGATTGAAGTTAGAATAATAAATCTGACACCCTCTTCCCCCACTTTATGCACTTTTCCAATGCTTGTGTTTATAGTAATATATTTAAATTTGTTTTTACGTTTTTGGCTAGTATTCAGTTGCTTTTTGTTTTTTATTTATATAACTATTTTGAGTTTATTTAATTGAATTTTTTTTTTAAATTATCTTATTTTTTTAACTTGTTTTAAAATGTGGTTATTTTTCAAATTATTTTGACATAGTAAATAAATTGTTTTGTTTTAGTTTTCTGCAACGTTTACATGTTTATATTGTTTTGCTTTAATTACATAATTGTAATTGTAGATATACTTTATACTTTAAAAGCATGTTTATTTATTTGTAATATGTATTTGAATTTTAAAAAGAAATTTGTTATTTCGTCTTTTTTAAAGTTATTTTCAAGCTCCATTGATTTCTAGGACTTTTGAATTAATATTAATTTGTCGTTACGTATCTTTTTATAAAGTAATTTACAAAAAAATGTAGATATTTATTTACATTGCTATAATGTTAACTCATATATATTTATATGCCTATCAATGTATTGGTGATATATTGGTCCTTGGCACTTTTGTAGTTGATATTTTTTTACTTTACCTTGAAGGTATCTAAACTTGAGATCTTAGACTACAATATTTCCCACAATATATTTGTTTTGGAATATTTGTTTGGTCGAGATTCTGACATAGAACCAGTCGTCTGTGCTCCTGGTTAAGCATGGGCAAACTTAGTTAAATTTGATCTAAAAATATTTGTGAGAGATTACCTCAAGTGCAAGGTGACCATAACATATTCTCAGTTCAATTTTGGCCTAAGTATGTGGACCCTATGCCCCCAAATCACATTTTTAAATGTTATTTATATGCCCTATGAGGAGGTCTGGCAATGCAGGGTAGTGCAGATGCTCCTCCATTTTCACACTCCTGCCTCCACCCTCCCCCTACTGACTAGACATGCATATAGGACTCTACGCATAAAGGAAGGCCCATCCTTCTCTTTCCTTCCATTATGTCTACAGTGCAAA
The DNA here is from genome assembly GCF_964261635.1 of Lissotriton helveticus. Taxonomy (NCBI): domain Eukaryota; kingdom Metazoa; phylum Chordata; class Amphibia; order Caudata; family Salamandridae; genus Lissotriton; species Lissotriton helveticus. The sequence continues at coordinate 1,068,962,137 of NC_136067.1, read as the reverse complement.
GACTATTTCCTGTAATTGTGAACAATAGTGCTCATGTTATGTATGTAGGACTCCTATGGTTCAGAAGGTAGGCCTTCAATTATGTTAGCTAGGTGTGCAACATGTACAGCTGGGCTATGCTCAAAGGGGGTCATGTTAGAAGGGAAGAGTAGAAACGAGTACGTACAGCCCTGAGAAGTCATGCCATCCCCACATGATATTATTTTTGTAATTCCCTGCTAACTTGGCCTACTGATCTTTAGAAGCTTGGCAGGCTTCTGAATCCCAAACCACCTGAATATTCGGGTGATTTGGGAATGAGAGCAATAGGTTTGGTCAGGTTTATTGCTGACACATGAAACTGTGAAGTTCGTGTACAGGCCATGGATATGAAAACAATCAGACTCTCTGTATTGTTTGCAATCTTGTCCGCAGCCTGTGTGTATAATGTTTGGGTGTCAGCACTGGGGCTGACTTAAAAATTAATTATGTAAAATGCATAAACCTCCTTTTTCCAATCACCGGTTCTGCCTGTAATTCAGGCATCATTGCTTTTATTGGAATTGTAATTCACAATAATGTAATACAGTGTGAAAACACTAATTAATGGAATGTATTTTAGAATGTTGGACAGCTCAAATATATAAATGTCCCAATCTGGCCAATTCTACCCTGCTGTTGAAAAAGCTGTTGGCTGTACTTTCAGTGCTTAGTTTAACCTTTTTTCACTCACATGTTTCTCCCTTTACACAGATATGCTACTAGTTGGGTATCAAATACATTATCTCAGTTTGAGTTTCTGGAGGGCTCAATGCTCCGATATGAATGTGAAACTCACATGTTTACATTGCTCATTCAGTTTGATTCCTGAAGATTAGGACTGATAGACATTTGTTAGAACACTGATCATAACTGATTTCCAACTATTTGGGATATCATTTGTAATTGTAACAAGTTTATGAATTTCGTTGTGTGCACTGCATCACCAAATGTGATGCAGTACGCTCACCGAAATTCGTTTTATTTATTTATATGTTTACTTACCTGTTAAAGTCCGTAATCCATACATTACAACCCCTCCTGCCCCTCCCCCTCCATACGTCACCGCCCTGCAGTTACACCTACTACCGGCCGTGGCTGAAATCAACCCATACCCACAAAAATTGTGGTAGACCAGAGAGGGGTAGCACCTAAAAGCCTTCTCACACACACACCACTGACATTGAGTGATTCACATACATCCACCCAAAAATTGTGGTAGACCAGAGTGACTGAGCACCTATAAGTCAACACACACACCGTACCAATTCTTTCACACCCACCAAATATAGTGGTAGGCCAGAGAGGCTTAGCACCTAAAAGCCTTCTCACTCACACACCACCAACATTGAGGGATTCACTTACCTGCCCCCACAACCACGTCAGGTTGGTAACCCAGAGTGACTAAACACCAAAATGTCAACTCAGACACTATAACAACAGTAGGTGAATTACCTAAATACTTCCACTACCACACAAACGTGGTAACCCAGAGAGATTTTACTCCTAAAGGTGAACACGCACACACACACACAGTGGGTGAACTACCTTAAGCTCCCACAACCAAACACAAGTGGTAACTCTGAGTGACATTAGACCTAAAGTCAAGTCACACACAACAGTAATCTAAAGAATAAAAATACACAGCACCAAAAGTGGTTTAAGCAAAGAGTGACACCCCTTCGATGAAGTTTAAAACATTTTCAGTGACATTTTCAATTTTTTTAAGCAGAACACCCCATATATTAAGTTTACATTTTTTCTATGGTCTTCATTAACCAAAGCCCAAATACTATCAAACATGGATGTTCCAATAAAATGGACACGCAAAGTCATAGTCAGGGGTGCCAGGATTCCCCGTGGTGTGCACCGACACTGACATCAACATATTGGGACAACATTCTGCCCCAAACCATTGGCCCAGCCGAAATTTGCATTTGCAATGTTTTTTCCTTTTCTCCATTTATCATTTATTTTTCTTTCCTTTGTTTTTTTCCTTTGTTTTTTATTCTTATACTTGAAACCATTCTAGTCCGCATGCAAGGAATGCCATTTCCCAGGTTTCTAGTGTTCCTGCCGGGCCATCCGAACCTCTCTTCAAGAACATGACAAGAGCCAAATTCATCAGTGGCAGTTTATTTAAAAACCCAATGCATTTCGGGCCTTGAGGGCCCTTCATCAGGGGTAACTGAAAATAACAATTTGACATTAATTAATATTCCGAATAAAAAACAAAGGGAAAAAAACAAAGGAAAGAAAAATGAATGATAAATGGAAAAAAGGATAAAACATTGCAAATGCAAATTTCGTCTGTGCCAATGGTTTGGGGCAGAATGTTGTACCAATATGTTGATGTCTAGTTGAACACGTGCTGTTTGGGCTTGGCACGACACCTCTGAGCATGCAACGTTATAAGTTGAAAGTGAAACATGTGAAAGAACTAATTGCAAGTAAAAAAGGTGTGCAACCCATTTATATATGATGTGCACCAACACTGACCCAGCAGTAGAGTAGAGTAGTCACTGCCTCAAACGAAGGCAGCAGAGATTCTCCTAAAAGGGAGGATGTTGCTCCGCCCACACACCATTATCACCAGTTGAAGCTTGAAAAACATTAAGCAAACAAAGGGAACATTAGCACATCTATGTTATAAATGGAAACGCAGACTTCACCAAAATTCCGTAGCGAAGTCGAAACCGCATACCCACACAGTGACATAGTATGTTCCTCTGCCCCAAAAAATATTACTACAAGTCGGAGGAACAGAAGTCTCCAAGTGGACCAGGCATCCGGAACAAACACAAGGGTCAAATATGGCAACACGTACGACAAAACATTTAAACACAGGAGCAGCGGTCAACCGTTTCCTTAGTAGCACCAACAAAGTTTCTTGCTCTCCTTTGCTCACCACATTCGATTTCTCCAAAATATGCTCTCTCAATGTCAGTCAAACCAATTCAGCTGGACTGCTGATGACCTGCTCTTGTAGAACAAACACGGCTGGCTGTCTGACCATGACCTGCTGACCATGACCTGGCAACCAATAACTTCATACCGGTCCTGGAACATAGCAGATCTCTCCACGGAGAACCAGTCAGGGACACAAAAACTGCCCACATATTACGAGGTCAGGTCCTCCCACCCCTCGGATTACAGCAGAACAATCACACTATGGTAGGTAGGGCAGAACGTCACCGGTCCAGCTTCAATCAACGCAGTCCACACCTTTCAAGTCAAAGAAGACAAAGTTCTGGCATACCCGGATGGGGCCTACCGATGTTGAGGTCACTAGTGGGGTTCAGGGCTGCCAGACTGTTGGTACACATGATGCGTTTGGTTTCTAAAGGGGGTTTTTCATCAAGAAATTATCTCAGACTTAAAGTTCTAGTGGGTTATATTTCAATTAGACTTAGCTTCCATCCAGTCCTCACACGCAGGTTCTTTTCTCTCAAATTGTCATCAAAAGTTACAAATAAATGAAGATCCAACTCCTCGGTAACTTAGGTGGTATTAATTAAGATGGAGTAAAAGTACAGAGAGCCCCACCAGGAGCAGCCTTCTTGCTGCTCAGCCCATACACCAACTGCCAACCTCACTCATCCGACATTCCACAGCATCATCTCACACCAACATTCTACATCACACTGGCTGAGCAGAAAGTATAACAGTTAACTACATCAATTTTTGAATGGTTGAGGTGTTCTCGTATATGCCAAACCACTCCTAAAGAATGCCAAGACTTCCAGCACTAGACAGAGTAGACGACCAAGAGGGGATTCTATATGTACAGCCTCCCCAATCCAGATGCACCAGGGATCTCACCTGGAAAACATTAGTCCGGAAACGTCACTCTTCTACATGCTATTTTGGGAGACAAGGCAAGCTATCGATCAGTGAAACTGTGCTGCTTTACCATTAGCACCAGGGTCGGATTGGTAAGGCGGGCACTCGGGCAATGGCTGAAGTGCTGGTATCCGAGTTCCAGCTGTGGGATGCTTTTTTTGGCAGCCTGGGCGGTAATTTGGGCAGTATCGGTGCTCTTTGGATGCTGTCAGCATCCCAGTGGGTGCCTGAGGTGCCTTTCTGGCGGGAGAGGGGCCTCTATTACCTGCTTTTTACCAACGGTATAGGTGTCACTTCCTTTCTCTCGCTGGGCCAGCCCATTAATGTATGCAGATTGAGTGGGGGTAAGGGTTTGAGCTGAAGTAGCCTCACTTGTAATCACGTGTGGTTCACCAGTGTGAACTAATCTGTGCCTTTTTTTTCTCTAAGTGAATTCATCAAAACATGCCTCTGTCAGAGACTGCCACTATTCTTTTCATAAAACTTCCCTGAAGCAGTATTTTGCAGAAAGGCAATCCGCAAATGTGGCCCACTTTTATTTTAGCATGCCCAGGGCCTATTTCTGATTCCCATCTAACCCTGATTAGCACACTTGCAGTCTGTTTCCCACAATGATGTCAGGCTTCACAATAAAAACTGCAACAAGTGACTGGCCTGCAGTTGCCATGGCAGTGGGCCCGCAGTATTTATGAGGATTGAGGGTGGCAGGCCTTTTTACGTTCCATTGGCACCCTTCAGTCCCTATCACCAGGCACTACATTTGCAGCGGCGGACTACCTTTGAGAATAAGGCAGGCCCTTCATTTCCAAAAAGCTCCCAGTCTCACTGCCTGGTCACTTGTGAGAGCACGGAGTAAGCTGTGGGCAATGCGGATGGTGATGCTGCTTTACAAACCAAGGATGTTGGTAATTAGCACTGCCACTATGAAAGTTGTGCCTTTACAGGCTATATACTTAGGGCTAGCTAAATTACTGCCATGAAAATGGTGCTTAGGTGATGTGGTCAATGTGGATTCCAGAATGACAATGTTACTGTATGTCTGTAAGAAATGAGAATGGCGTTTTACATGCCGAGTCCCGAAGCAATTTATATTTTTGACATAACAGTGATTCATAGTTTTTTGTGGGGTCACAGGGACACTGACAAAGTAATTATGTGTTGCAGTTACTTTACATACTGGTGGAAATGTGGAAACTGGCACGAAAATATGTGATTTGCACACTGGTTCAAAGTGGACACTGGTATTGTCGTAGTATCTACAACAAGATGACCACGTTCTGAGGGCAGAGGGGCATATTACCAAGCAATAGCGATAATTATCGCTATTGCTTGGTTAGAGACAAAATTTTACCGCTGAGCTGCGGCGATTTTTATCGCAGATAAACCTTGGTATTACCAAGGTTTATCGCAAATGCGATAAAAACGGCCGCAATGCATGAATATCGCTGAAAAGTCAGCGATATTCATGCATTACTGAGCTAATGCTCTTAGCCATGTTATCCACCTCCCATTGGATAACATGGCTAAGAACTGCTCAGGGCAGGTGTTAGCTTTTGGAGATAATCGCGCTTAGCGCGAATATCTCCAAAAGTTGGTAATAGGAGATAGCGATGTTAGCGACTGTTTCCAGTCGCTAACATCTTGGCACGCCCACTTTGCATGTCATTAGTGATAAATATCACTGACATGCAAAGTGGGGCCCAAGATGGTCGCTATCTCCTACTAGCTGTCGCTAACTGGTGTTAGCGACAGCTTGGTAAAAGGAGATCATTTTATCTCCGCTTTCTTGGCTTTTAAAGCCAAAAAAGCGGAGATAAACCCCCTTGATAATATGCCCCAGAGTCTTTGAAATCATCAAACTAAGGGTCATGAGTAACTTGCAACAGTGAATATAGCGGACAGGTTTTCAGTTTGAGAATCACGCTCACAGATTCCTGGACTACTTGAAACCATTTATGCTATTAATGCCAGCCTGGAAGATCTTGACAGTGTAAAACATCTTAAAACTGTCTTCAAGCATGGCGTGATCGCTTCTGATACTGTTTCATTCGATGTCATTTGCATTTGGATGGACTATTTAACAGTTACATGAGAAGTGATGTAAATGATGTACTGGCAGAGTAATAAAAACGTTTAGTTTCTCCTGGCATGTGATTTTCTATGTCCACTTTTTCTAGCACGGGACACACAGTGCTAGACCAGCATTGTTTTTCCTTCAGCACATACATTTGCCTGCAGTGTGTGTCTAGCATTGGACGCATTGTTATCTTACAGTCCAATTCACTACTTCGGAAAAGTGTTCTCTGTACTGTAGCAAACTTGTTAAAAATGTAATTTTTTGTTACTTGCTGTTAGACCCAGTGGTTTCTAGCACAAAGGTCAGTGGACAACCAGGAGGGACAAAGCAAAAACTGGAGGGAAAGCCCCCTAAAAAGGACAATTTCCAACGCTACCTCTTTAGAGGTTTCTCTTAAACTTGTATGTTTATAGTCAGTATTTAGAATATTGCGTTGTAAAAATGCATGTATTTTTTGCCTGGGCTGATTTGGGTTCCTAAATGTATCCTCAGCTAACACATGTGATGCAAATGTTAAACAGCCAGATGCAGTGTCTTTATTCTCTGATTTATTCACTTCTTTAGCTTTTCCAACACATGGCCCTACAAATGTAGCACAAGTGTACTGCATATTGTTGCAGCATCGAAATACATGACACAACGCTTGCATATGAGGGATATATCTGATGATTTTCATCTGGAAAGTGTATTTTATTCTGTTTGGTGCCGTGCAGGCCAGATAAAATTATCCACAACCAGCCAGTAAGCCATAATCTAATGTCACTGAGCAGAAGAGGGTCTAAAACGTAAATTCTGGAAATGTGGCTTCCAAGGGGCAAGGCACTAGAAGATATCACACAATGCTGTTACCAAGCAGGAGTCTGCCATGGACTAAGCCCCAGGATCTGGAAAACAGGTACAAAGGCGATTTTTATGACCTTTAACATTAATGTTCAAGAGGGGATCTTTGGTAGGAGGTATATGCCAAAAATAATCTGCATTGGCTGATGCCACCAGAGAAGACGCAGGAGGCATGAGACAAAAATAATCCGACAATGGCTGAAACCAGGAGAAAAGAGGGAAGAGGAATGGGCCAAAAAGAATCACCACTGGAGAAGCGCTGGGAGGTATGGGTCAAAAACAAACTAGCATTGGGTGATGCCACTGTTGTTCCAAGCTATATTATTCCTTGACCTCAGTAGTGGCTGCTACCGGACGGTGGTGGTTGGGGGTAAAAACAAAACAAAAAAAAGACTTACCGAAAATGGACGGACGGACGGCCATCTCTACTCTGTCCTCTTCATCTTCCGGTCTCAGTCCAGCCAGCAGCATGCTCTCCTGAGCCATTCACAGTGCTGCAATGCAGCTCTGTGATTGATCTGAGCACCGTAGTTTGGTGATCAGATGGATACAAGGAGGCTTTATATGTTACTCATCAGGATGTGTAATGCAACCTGGTGGAGTACATACAAAGTGCACAGGAATGCTTGGCTGGGCCCAGCGGACCGGCCAAGCAGGCATGTGCACTTAGGAAGTGCAAACCACTCCTCCCGTGCACTGCCCAGCATCGCCCCATGAGCCACTGACTTCCACAGGATAAATACAATGATAATAACAATAGTTATTATCGTTGTATGTTTCCATTGGGACAGTGGGGCGATGCTCCTCCGCCTTAGCAGAGGAGCCGCAACTGCTTGACCTACTCGAGATGATCATGGGAAAATCACAGCCACCATTCATTTTAGGTGATCAAAAAGTAGCACAACCCACTGGGCATTATTCATGTAAAATTGCTTTTTTTATCTTCCAGTGAATTTCGCCATGTAGGGTAAGAAACACATAATACACCCTGTAACTTTGAATTTTATGAAATTTGCTGCTACATAGTCATCGTAATTCTCATTCACCACCTATTATATGTCACCATCACCTCATTTTTTTGAAAACATAATTTATTGGTTGCATTGCAACAAGGTACACAAACAGTGCAAAACGTCGCTCTAACATCGCAAGTCAATATCCAGAACTTTGCTGTACATCATCATATACGTACTTAGATATGGTATCAGTTCTGCAACTCAATATTGGCACTGTCAACTACTCATACTTCTCACTGTGGAAACCTAACCACGTACTAACAACTCCTAACCCCACCTAATCCCGCCCCCCTCCCCCGTCACTGGTGTGTGTTACATGGTGTTCAGAATACAAGACACTTCTCAAAGCCCATCCGCAGCTCAAGCGCTACCAGGTATGTCATGTACAGGGTCTCCCTCATCAACAACGCTCTCTATTCGTCTTCCTCCATCCGCTGTGCCAGCAGCGCTTGTACCAGCATCTGCCATGCCGTCGCCATTTCTAATGCTTTCTCATTGTTCGAGCGTCGTGCCTGTTGGAATCTCACAGCACTCTCACTACTGGCCCATCTACTGAGCTCCGATTGCCATCTCTTACTGCTGGGGCCCTCCTTTGACTTCCAGTGCACTTGTTATTTCTCTTTTTGCTAATAGTAAGCCCATGTCCCAAAATTTACTGGTCACCTTCGTCTTGGATGTGTGGGGGAACCAATGCAGCAAGCACGTGGGCATATCCACCTCTAGCTGTCGATCTGTAACTGCGGTCAACAGGTCTCCCACTTCCTCCCAATAACCCCCTAAATTTGGACATTCCCATAGCATGTGCTCCAGTTCCACCCCCTCCTTTGCACATCTAGGACATGCTGCATCTTGTACTTGAAAGTATTTCCTGATCTTACCTGGTGTTAAATATGCCCTGTGTAATATGAAGAAATGTACCAGCTGGAATCATGCATTCCTAGTCCCTTTCCATGCTCTGCGAAGGATTTGTCCCCATGTAGTTTCTTGTATGGGCTTCCCTATGCCTGCTTCCCATTTTAGTCGCAAAGTGTCCAGTGGCGTAGTCCCTCCGTCAGCATTCTGGAGTAGAGGCATGTGACCGCCTTGAAGGTCCCTGCCGCCATCACCACATACTGACATGCCGTCCTCGTTTGGGGTTCCGCAGATCCCTCTCTCCAGTGTTTCTTAATTGCCGCAATTAAGGCCGCATAAATCCAAAATCCGCCCCCGGTAAATCATACCTCTCTTGCAATGTCTGATAGGGCAAAAGCTCCCCGTCTTCGTACAGGTCCCCCTGTACCTGAACTCCCACTTGTTCCCATTCCATCAGAGGTGTCCAATCCCCACCATCGGGTAATGCTGTCAGCATTCCCAGTGGGATTTCCGGAGCATAGGGATGTAGCGTCCCAGCTCTGCGCTGGCTACGATTCCAGCATAATCTCAGTGTTTTCTCTTCTAGCGAGAGATCTCTAAGGGTGAGTTTCTGTTGCAGGACTATAAATGACAGTACGTGCCTTTGAATCCCCCTACCTCTCAAGTGTTCCAGGCCTCTAAACTCCATCGCAATTGCCTGTGTCAAAACCTGGAGTTGTGCAGCTAAATAATAGAGCTCAAAATCTGGGACTGCTAGCCCTCCCTCAGCTTTCGGTCTCATCAATGTCACTAGAGCTACTCTCCGCCTCCCAGTTCCCCAGAGGAATCCCACGGTCATGGATTTCAGTAGTTTAAACACCGATGGCGGTACCCAAACAGGCAATGTCCTAAAAAAATAAAGCAGCCGAGGTAGGGCTACCTCTTTAGTAATGCAATCCGTCCCATCACAGACAATGGAAGCGTCGACCAAAATGCCATGCTACCCTTCAAAGCCCTGACACATCTTCCTATATTCCCCTCTACCATATCCATTGCTTCATGGTAAATACGGACCCCCAGGTAGCTCAGGCATATCGGCTCCCAGCGCACGTCCCAAGAAAGCGTAGGTAGTGACCCACCAGGCCTCGCCGGGAACAAGCACGTCTTGTTCCAATTCACCCTTAGTCCCGAAACATCGCCAAAGTTCGATAACAAGTCTGCTGCTCCCTGTAATGCCCCCTCTGTGTCCGCCAAAAACATGAGTAGGTCATCCGCATAGAGAGATATGTACTGCGGTACCTCTCTAAATCTAAAACCCTCAAAATTCCGTCCCAATCTAGCTCTAGCCACCAAAGGTTCTATTGCGAGAGCAAATAACAGCGGAGACAGTGAGCAACCTTGTCTCGTTCCGCGTGCCACTTGATATTGGGTCAAAATCAATGCCCCCACTCGCACTCTAGTGACCGCAGATAAATACAATACCCTAGTCCATTCCACGAACGTATCGCCCAAACCAAACAGTCCTAATGTTTTGTAAAGGTACGGCCATTCCAGACTAACAAAAGCTTTTTCTATGTCCACTGATAAAATCGTGGGCATACGCGAGCCCTGTTGATCTTCCCCCATAATCCTCAGCAATCGTCGTATACTTGTAGTCGTGTTCCTAGTCGGGATGAACCCAGCCTGATCTTTATGTATTAAGGTTGTCATATGCTGCAGGAGACGGGTGGCTAATATCCGACTCAGGATTTTATAATCCGTGGTTAGCATTGACAACGGCCTATAGGCCGTCATATCTGTACCCTCTCGCCCAGGTTTCAATAAAGGGATAATAAGCGCCTCCCTAATGGACACAGGAAGGTGACCCAACTCCCGTGCTTCCCTATAAACTTCCAATAACCTCGGGGCCACCGTGTCTACATAACGCGCGTAGAATTCTATGGGTAGACCGTCCACCCCTGGCGTCTTATTTCGAGCCATATGTCTAATCGTGCTCCTGATCTCTTCAAGGGTTATGCCCTGGCCTACGGAGTCCGCCTGCTCCACTTTCAGCTGCGGAAGTTGTACACTCTCCAGATAGGCTTTGATTTCCGTCTCTCCTGCTAACAAGGCGCTTTCATATAGTGTCTCATAATAATCTAAGAATCGCGCCAGAATCTCATGCTGAGTGTATACGACGCCACCATCCCGTGTCTCTAACGCCATAATCGGGGAGCATCTTGAAGTGGGATTAGCCAACCACGCTAATAGCATACCTGCTCTATTCCCCTCGGCATGGGCTTTCATGACATATGTCTTATAATCAGAGCATCGTAGTCTCTCCATTTCCTTTGCAACTGCCTCCTTCGCCTCTACCATGTCCACTTGCAATTCCGGGTGCTCCGGCCTGACTTGTTCCGCTGCCCTCAACTTCCATTCTACCTCGTCTACATCCGGCAGTAAGACCTTCCGTACTCCCACGTGCTTGCTAATACATAGCCCCCGTATCACAACCTTAAAGGCGTCCCACTCCACTGCTCTAGTAGATGCCGTCCCATCATTTTCAGTAAAGTAATGCTCTATACCTTCCCCAATTTCTCTCTGGAAAACCGGATCCTCTAACGTTTCCGGGCGCAATCGCCAGGTAAGAATGGCAGACTTCACTGCCGTCCAGTTCATGGTAATTAATAATGGATTATGGTCAGACAGCATTCTAGCCAAATACTCCGAATGCACTACAGTGGGCACCACCGCCACTGAACATAAGATTGCATCTAACCGAACGTGGAGTTTGTGCATTGCCGAAAAGAAGGAGTAGTCCCGGTCTCTTGGATGGTGATTACGCCATACATCTACCAGATTCCATCTATTCTGCCGGTCCAACCTACTCTTCGCTAACCTAGTATGAAGGGGAGTCCGCTAGCGGCGGGTGTGATCTGTCCAGTGTTATGTCTGTGATGGAATTAAAGTCCCCCCTAACATCACGTGGCCCGTTAAATAATGTGCTAATATGCCCGAAATTCGATCAAGGAAGCGCACCTGATCTACGTTCGGCGCATATATACTGCACAACGCTATGTCCCTACCATACAATCTCCCTTCCACTGCCACATGTCTGCCCTCCGGGTCTATTGTCTGTTTCGTGACCTGAAACGGGGTCCCTGCTCTTATCCAAATCAATGCCCCCCTTGCAAATGCTGAATATGATGTGCTAAAAACCTGTTCTCTCCACCTGCACTGCAATGCCTGACCTTCTATTTTGGTAAGATAGGTTTCCTGCAGCAATGCTATGTGGACCCCCCTCCTGACTAGATATGCATGGAGGGGGGTCTAACTTGTCATAGTGTGCAGACCCCTCACATTCCTGGTGATGCACCGCAGTTCAGGTAACATTCCCATCGCATCGGAGCCAAGTCCCCCAGTCGCTCCACACACGTTCACTCCCCCCAGTGGCCCCTACTTTCCAACCAGAACCCCAACTCCCCCATCCCCCCACACCCCAAAGAACAGGTCCTAGTACAACACTGCCGGTCCCCATCCAAACCATATCAACAAATAACATACAACTACGCCCACCAGTAGTCACAGCGGGCATGCCTTATGGGTAGATGGGGGTGCTCAGTGGCAACATGCTACCATGTAAACTCCCGGCCCCATCCCGCTTTGATCCCCTATCAAAGCATTAATTAATTAATTTATTTATTTTTAACATTTAATAAAGCGCGAACAATTGCCCGCAGGCGTCTCGGCGCTGTACTCTAGTTGACTCTCCTAACTTTGGCTTCAAGCTCTTTAAAGATTAAACAACCATGTTTTCAGCTGTTTTCTGAATGACAGGAGATTTGGGCTAGCTCTGATGGATTGGGGAAGTGTGTTCCATAGTTTCGGAGCAGCCACCAGGAAACGTCTATCTCCCCAGTTAACTAATCTGGTCCGTGGCACTACCAGATCGTTCATCTTAGCAGAGCGGAGTGGCCGAGGAGGCTGATATGGCGTGAGGTGATCTCTCAAAAATTGTGGGGCTTGTTGGTGCAAGGATTTATACACAATACACAAGGTCTTGAACTTGATTCTATTCCTTACTGGAAGCCAGTGGAGATCTCTCAAGGTGTCAGTTATTGGTTCAAATCTGGGGACACCCGTGAGAAGTCTGGCTGCAGCGTTCTGTACTAGCTGCATTTTCTTGATGACCCTGATTTGGGCATTGGCGAACAAGCCATTACAGTAGTCCAATGCAGACAGGACAAGAGCGCTTACTAATGTCCTGCCTACTGTCCTTAAGTACTCTTCCCTCCTGCCCACTTTTCCAGGAGTCCCTGGTCCGTGTCTAGCTCCTCACCAAAGAGCCGTTGTCAAATGCACCCCCCCTCAGACAACCTACTCCCGGCTCCCGATGGCCACAGCAAGATCTTCAAGCTCGTCAGCTATCTCCAGCCCCCCCAACTGCCATCTCCCAATGTACCGGCCCCTACTCATCTAGTAGTCCATCCGCTGTCAGCGGCGTGACTGTCGGCCCCCGGATGCGGTCCGTTTCTGACATCTCACTGTCGGATTTCTCCTTTTCCTTCTCCGAGTCCGTGGCCTCTCGCGAGTTGGTCAGCTGATCACCTGACAGGGCCGATATCACTTCTAGCACCCCTCGTCACTCCACCTCAGTCTGTGAGGCCGATGGTTTCTGCAACCCCGCCATCTACGGCGTATTCGTTGCAATTTGTGGAGCTAATGGTCCTTTGGAGGATCTGAGGCCTGGGAGCTCTGTCGGTCAGTCCCAGCCCTGTAAGTTTCCAACCACACCTCATTCGGCGTATCATAGAACTGAGTCTTATCATCCAAAATTATTCTCAGCCTGGCCGGGAACAACAGGGAGTACTGAAGCCCTTCCGTTCTCAATCCCCTCTTAACCGATAGAAAGGACGCGCGGCGGTGCTGTATTTCCAAAGTATAATCTGAGAATAGTGTCACCTTGCCGTTGCCAACCTGATACGGGCCCTCCGTACGTGCCTTTTGGAGCAATAGATCTCTGTCTCTGTGATGGAGCAGACGGGCCACCAATGGGCAGGGCGGTCGACCCAGGAGCGGCGGCTTTGCAGGCACCCTATGTGCACGCTCTAATGTGTAGAAGGAGGATAGGCCCTCAGGGGCCACTACCGTCTTCAGCCAGTTCTCCAGATATTGTACCATATCTGGCCCCTCTTCTTTTTCAGGTAGGCCCACCAGGCGGATGTTATTACGTCGAATCCTGCTTTCAGCATCCTCAGCTCTCCTCTCTAACGCTTGTACTCGCTCCAACACATCCAACACATCCATCACTTTGTTCTCCAGCGTGGTTTGAGCCGGTGCCACTTCCTGGAGCACCACCTCCACTTGCTTCACTCTGTCTACTAGCTTCGAATGGTCCGCCCGCAAGAGACCCAGGCCCGTCGCCACTTGCGCAATGTCCTGTTGTAGGGCAGCATGAGAGTCCGCTATGGCCGTTAATATACGGTCAAACTGTTGCTGCATCCCCGGGTCCTGGAACGTTTCCTGGGCCCCCTGCTCCATCTGAGAATGCGTCTCTGTATCTGATAATTGAGGTGCTCCTTCCTTCTTCCCTTTGGTTTTCCCCATCATGTGGTCCACCAGCTCGCCTCCTGTGAATAGCGGTACTTTGCGACCACAGACAGAAGACCAAAGTGTCGATCCGCAAGGTCTGCAATACCTCCGCCCCAGCAGATCTGTATCCAGCAGTACGCGCTACTCCACCCACAGTCCCCCGGCAGTGCTCATGAGCGGCAGCCAGGCACGAAGGGCAAGGTCCCAGCTACTCCAGGATGAGGACAATCCCAGAGACCCTGGTGGCCAACCGTGTCCGCGACGGAGTGGTTAAACCCTGGGCAACCGCCTCTCAGCGTTCACAAATCTGTTGTTCGCCCCATTGTTTTGTCCATCTGGCTCGTGCTTCTCTCCTGGGTGCCACTCCAATGTCCAGTACGCGGCGCCCTATATGCCGCAGCCGGCCAGGGCCACCTCCTAGCACCCCTTCACCACGGCCAATTATAGATCGGTATAGACTCACCCAAGCTCTGCGCCGGGAGTTACCCCTTCTTCTGTCGGACCCTCTCGTGCTCTCCGTGTGCAAGCTCATGGGCCCCTGGGCCACCGCAGTTCCTATGTTACCTATGACTATAGGAAGTCTCCGCAATGCGGAGATTAAACTTACTCCCCCAGCTGCATGTGTTCTCCCTCAATCCTGTGTGCCACTGCTTCCCAGGGCACTCCACCACCTCCACGCTGACATCAGGCCCTGGGACAGGAACAGACTAATTTGCATATAGCCAAGTTCTGAGCTGGGATGGTGCAGTGAGCTAAAAAACGGTGATGGATCAAGCCCTGATCTTTGGACTGGGTAAGAGTGGTCTGCTTAATTCAGGCACTCTGTTCATCACCACCCCCTTTTCTGAATCATTTTGTCCACCATAAGCGTGGAAGGGTATACTCAGATGTGAGTCCCTTGCTCATTGCACCATCAGGATTCAAGCAAGCCGGGCCGACGACGCCTGAAATGGCAGAAACCGGTCCCCGGAAGCTTGTTTCCTTCCCAGTACAAGAATTGGCTTGGTAGTTTGGTTTGCCCTGTTCCCATCATGCCCTGGGACAGGAACAGACTAATTTGCATATAGCAAAGTTCTGAGCTGGGATGGTGCAGTGAGCTAAAAAACGGTGATGGATCAAGCCCTGATCTTTGGACTGGGTAAGAGTGGTCTGCTTAATTCAGGCACTCTGTTCATCACCACCCCCTTTTCTGAATCATTTTGTCCACCATAAGCGTGGAAGGGTATACTCAGATGTGAGTCCCTTGCTCATTGCACCATCAGGATTCAAGCAAGCCGGGCCGACGACGCCTGAAATGGCAGAAACCGGTCCCCGGAAGCTTGTTTCCTTCCCAGTACAAGAATTGGCTTGGTAGTTTGGTTTGCCCTGTTCCCATCATGCCCTGGGACAGGAACAGACTAATTTGCATATAGCCAAGTTCTGAGCTGGGATGGTGCAGTGAGCTAAAAAACGGTGATGGATCAAGCCCTGATCTTTGGACTGGGTAAGAGTGGTCTGCTTAATTCAGGCACTCTGTTCATCACCACCCCCTTTTCTGAATCATTTTGTCCACCATAAGCGTGGAAGGGTATACTCAGATGTGAGTCCCTTGCTCATTGCACCATCAGGATTCAAGCAAGCCGGGCCGACGACGCCTGAAATGGCAGAAACCGGTCCCCGGAAGCTTGTTTCCTTCCCAGTACAAGAATTGGCTTGGTAGTTTGGTTTGCCCTGTTCCCATCATGCCCTGGGACAGGAACAGACTAATTTGCATATAGCCAAGTTCTGAGCTGGGATGGTGCAGTGAGCTAAAAAACGGTGATGGATCAAGCCCTGATCTTTGGACTGGGTAAGAGTGGTCTGCTTAATTCAGGCACTCTGTTCATCACCACCCCCTTTTCTGAATCATTTTGTCCACCATAAGCGTGGAAGGGTATACTCAGATGTGAGTCCCTTGCTTATTGCACCATCAGGATTCAAGCAAGCCGGGCCGACGACGCCTGAAATGGCAGAAACCGGTCCCCGGAAGCTTGTTTCCTTCCCTGTACAAGAATTGGCTTGGTAGTTTGGTTTGCCCTGTTCCCATCATGCCCTGGGACAGGAACAGACTAATTTGCATATAGCCAAGTTCTGAGCTGGGATGGTGCAGTGAGCTAAAAAACGGTGATGGATCAAGCCCTGATCTTTGGACTGGGTAAGAGTGGTCTGCTTAATTCAGGCACTCTGTTCATCACCACCCCCTTTTCTGAATCAGGTGCCAGGGCACGCCCCTCGCCACTCACCAGGGTCCAGGCGGGCGCCTCCACGCGTTCGGCCCGCGTCTCAGCAGCCTCATACAGTCACGCCGCTTCTAAATCCCCGCACCGCTCCCGACAGGCCCAGTCCCCCAGGTCGGAGATCTCAGCCCTAAATCACTCCTCCTGCCGGGGCAATATCATGCGAGGCTGCCTCTCAGGCCGGCACTGCAGATCCCGCCATTGTCCTCCTGCAGTGCACTCGCTCTCTACACCGTGCACAGCCTCAGGGGCCCCTGGGTTAAACGTGTTTCACCTCCTGGTTCGCATGCTACATGGTTCCTTCGTTGTATGGGACAGTGTGGTAAATTGGCCCATTCCCCAGTCGAGTGCACACTGCTTCACTCCCGCATGCTACCTCTCCTCATGGAGCGCCAGCCGCCTTCTCCGCAGCACTGTGCTTCAGGGCAAGTCATCTGTCTCTCGCCCGGTTCCAGATATGTGCCGCCATATGCCCGCTCCTCTTCTCAGCAGCCCCGCACAGCGCGCCACATCCAGGCTCTCCGTGCCGTCCTCAGAGAGCCAGGTCCCACGGGTCCGGGCGTCCGAGCTCAAGCCCCTCCCTCGGCCAGGAAAATGCCAGGTCGGGCCGTTTTCAGACGGGCTCCACTTGTCTCCAGTCCCCGGTCACGTAGCCCTGGTCCAGGTCGTCGGAAAAGTTCCGCTACTCCGGTGCAATGCACCCCTCCACAGCGCCGTTTCATCTGCGGTAGCGCTTATCCCCACCGAACTCAGGGCTGGGAGTTAGGCTTCCTCCATCGGTGCCATCTTGACTCCCCATTCGGCAGCCCCTCTGTCCCGGTTTAGCAGGCAAAACTCCTGTTTGGGAGCTGGCAAAGCTCCAGTCTCGCTCTGGCTCCACTCCGCTTCTGCCACCGCAACCTCGATGTCACCAGGAGGGCCAAACAAACACTTTAAGCAGGAAAATGTTGGGGATTGTGCGCGGAGCTCAGAGCTCACGCAGCCGATCCCATTGGCGTCCAAGCCACGCTCCCATGTCAGCATCACCTCATACATAAAAAAATTATCTGCTGACGTATGAACTGCATGCAATCGACTTTACAGCATGTTCTAGGAATGCAGGTCCCCGCTTATAAACACTCACATACCCAAAATACTATTTCAAGTTAAGCGAAATTGCTAGGACGAGTGGGAAGTACAGCACAACAGCATTCCCCTCATGGGAAGGACTGAGATGTTATTATATGGTTTGATGTCGTCCATGCCACTGATGAAGCAAGGTTTCGTGGAAAAGAAAGCTTGGATGCAATCCACTAGTTTAACTTACTAACAAAGGTATTAATCATGTTTCATGAATAACTAAAACGCACCACATTAACAAACAGGTTAGTGAAGCTTGTTAATGTGTGTCTTAAAGCAGATAACAATGAAGATGAACTAATACCGCTTTAAACGGGGAACTTTTGTGCACATGCATCAACTGCATCTACACAGTATGACGAACTAACGATTGGAGGGAAATTCTTGCGCATGAGCAGAATACACTAAAATGGAGTCTTGAAGACTCGCATGCATGGCATCTGTTTGCTTGAAACTAAAATAAGCTATTTTACTAATGCTAGTGCGGGAAAAGTATTAATAAGTCAAAGGGAATAGAGTAGAGGTGGGTGGTATACAGTGCAACAACGTTATCTGTCTGTGAAATTAATATTTGTCCTTCTGACTTTATCACTAGTGCGTATTTAGTCCTCTCTCATATAACTGGATTAGGCTGAGGGACACTAAGTCCGCGCATGCCCACGGAATGAAGCCATGAAGGACATTTGAAAGGGAGCCAAAATTGAGTGTTACATCATGGGAACGAACGGTGAAGAGTTCAACAATAAATAGAATAGGAGTGCTCCCCTTTGGCCTATATTTCTTTACCAATTATTAAATCTGGTATAGGTCTGAATACATATGCACAATTACTTGTTACAACATACAAATAAACATATTTATTTTTTGGATATTTATTAGTTATTCTACTAAAAATCAAAAAATAAATATGTGTATTTGTATGTTGTAACTATGTAATTGTGCACATGTATTCATACCCATACCAGATTTAATCATTGGTAAAGAAATATAGGTCAAAGGGGAGCACTCTTATTCTAGTTGTCTTGAGATTCAAACCTCTCTTACTCCCTGACCTCAGACGGCTCCTAGAAGGGTTCCCTTGCTTGACGACTGAGTTCAACTATGAAGACTCCAATTTAAAATGTTATTATCTTGTTTCAAAGTGAAAAGTGAAAACGGGTGAGAATCAAATTTATGAATAGAAACTAAGGGGATGGGTTTGCGAATGATAGCTTAACGGATTTTAATGACATGTAAGCATGGTGTGATGGAGCTTCCCCCTTGCCTGACCAATGATATTTAGTATTTTTACGATATTGAAACTTTAGTGGGTAAAACATGAAGAGCGAAAGGTATAATTAAGATAGCCTTAGTTAGTAAGAGAGAGAACAGAGGAGATTGAGAAGCGGGAGCTATGCTGAAGAAGGGAGAGATTGCTGTTGCTGGGAGAGATGCTGTGAAATGCTGATGAAGAGCCAAATGCAGAACCTGAAGCAGAACTTCCTATCCTAATTTGATTGGGTTAGATCAGAAGATCGCAGAAGAATCTTGAGGAGGAAGAGAGTGTCAGAGAGGGGTGCAGAGCAATCAGCAGTATTCTAGAGAAGTCAACTATCTTGTCCTGAATCCTGTCCTGATGTCTCCTGACCTATCCCAGGGGACCCTTACCAGCCCTTTGGCCAGGGAGTTGATTTTTCACACCATCCTTGGTAAATATAATTTCTCGTTATTTGCTGATGTTCTTTTCTCTCTGTCCTCTCCCTTTCTGAGCATTGATTATTGTATGAGTCTGAAGTATATGCTTGGTGTTTGATTAATTGAATTTTCTCTCCTATGAATGATGGTGACTCCACTGTATTTTAAAATGGTTCAAATGCATTTAATGTAGATAAAGATTAAACCATTTCCTGAGTCTGTGGTTATTTACTTTAAATAAATGAATAAGATAGAGTTAGAGTTAATTATCACCGTCAACTAGTTCAACTATTGACCCATTGACCAGAGGAAATAACTTCTTGATCAGTGAAAGGTTAGTTAGGAGTATGAAATAACTAATCCCAAACATTGTGAAAAATATTACAAACTTGACCCCAGCGGTTTTACGCACGGTGAGTTTATGGGCCCAGGTGAGTATATGATAGAGGAGTATCTGTTGTTGTTGAACCGCTGGATCCCCACCAGTGCGCAGGAAAATCTAAAAATAATTTTTCTATTTAGAGTCAGTGGTTTAAACTGTAAACTACAGATGGGCGTTTGCTCAGGGGTCGCAGTTAAAGGACTCCTTTGTAATCATATTCTTAGTGTTTCCTACCATAGTAATTCATGTTTTTTTTTAGTGCCCAGCTCATATGAAAATATTTTATTGAAGTCACAAAGAACCTACGAAATCCAGGGAACACTCAGAAGGGGCCCTTATATACTGCAATACTTACAACCATCATGTCCTTTCAAACAAAGAAATACAAAATGTAGGCTTACAGTACAGGAAAGATGATCAGTGCTTAGCCCGAGTAATTAGTGTGAAATGTACAATAAATTGGTGTGTTATAGTAAAGGGAATGCCCTGTGGAATAGTGGCATATAGTGTGGTCTGATGCATCATGAAGGCAAAACACCAGCGGCATGGATGAGGATGAGGGCTACTGGCTGGAGTTCCATGAGTCAGCCACAGTGTACTTCTGTAATGGAGTATGACACTAGAGACGTATGCCTGACCTGCCTGAAGAATGAAATTACTCCTTCAATGGAATAAACTGGTAAAACAGCCAACTGCCTCCATTTATTGATATAGGATATGACCACTATTGGACAGTGACACACTGGAAACAGGGACCCCTAAAGAGAAAAACTAAAACCTTATTTCTAACTTAAAACCTCAACAAACATAGGTAATCTAGAGCGCTTGTAAAGAGATTCAAACTTCCAAATAACAACAAAACCAGTTCCATCTAGATCAACCACTTTACCGTGGCGATAATTTCGCCACAGTGCGGGGGTTCTATTGTGTGGGCAGGGCCGCATCAGCCAACGGACGTGCGCAGCACTACCAAGGTAGTGCTTGCGACGGCCGTTGGCCGACGGCAGCAATGACCGGGTTAAAAACCTCTAATCTAACATTCTAAGGGTAGGAATGTGTGGACAGTAATGTTCCCATCTCCAAAAAAGATATAATTACCACAGAGTGACCCAAAAAAATGAAAATAGATAGACAATTGATATACATGTTGAAATATCAGCTGATTTATTGAGTATCTCAATTTTGTAAAGGTGAGTATATATAGGGAATTTTTGCATATTGATACCTTTGCTCCATATTTTGACACACAAGCATCTAACTACCTTTATAACTTTATGCTTCCAAGTAAGTCTTAGAGTAAAACAAGTAGTAATGTACTCATTTGGGTATTTTGTTCCTTGGTTATTTGAAAACAGGATTTTATTTGAAAGCACTGATGCAAACGGAATTTGAACATAATAATTCGAATTTATGCCTATATCAAGTTATAGGTTATTAGCATTGTGTCATAAAACTGCATGCTGGCATTAGCAGAATAAGACTCATTACATCGCTCACCAATATCACATGTGCTATTACATCGCGGGGTATTACTACGCAAAGTCAATGGCAACAATATGCCATTACATTGCAAATGTTTACCACGACTATGCCTTTACCACGCATGCCATTGCAACGCAAAAGGCATGCGTGGTAAAGGTATAATAATGGTAAAAGTTTGAAAGGTAAGTAAACCTTCCCTGCCCTACCCTAAACACTAATGTAGTACCCCTGCACGACCCTCCCCCTACCCCCAGTCCTCTCCCTTCATTTACACTACCCAGCATGACACCACAACACTACCCTAAACCCTAAAACACTACCCTCAGCATGACCCCCGACCCCCAGTCCGGACGCTACACTCAAACACTGCCCTGTAGGACCCCCAACACTACCTTAAACCCTAAAACACTACCCTACACTACACAAACACAACAACACTACCCTAATCCCTTTAACACTACCCCGGCACAACCACCCCCGACCCCAGTCCGGTCCCTACACTCAAACACTACCCTGCATGACCCTCCGACATTACCCTAAACCCTAAAACACATCCCTACACTACACAAACATCACAAAACTACCCTAAAACACTACCCCCAGCACAGCCACCCCGACCCCCACTCCGGTACCAACACTTAAACACTACCCTGCACGTCCTCTGACACTACCCTAAACCCTAAAAATTAACCCCCACCCCAGGCCTAACCCCCCTTACTTCTCTCTCCTCGTGGTTCCTCTCTCCTTTTTGCTGCTTCACGACGGATGAGGGGCGGTGCACGGTGCACGTTTTTGTGAGGAAATGGAAGAGCCTCTGTTTCCTCACAACGAGGTGGAGAGCCATTACATTGCATGCTTTGTGAAACTGCATGCAATATAAAAACATGCGTAGAATGGCTACGTGTTGTTACATCGTATATGTTGTAACGCTTGTGATGTAATGGCATGCGGGGAAACAGCTGTGTTGTGATGGCTGTTTCCCACATTAGCACATAATCTGAGACAAACATTGTTATGAATCTCGGGCACAAACATCCATTACCCATAGAGTGACCTGAAGTAATACCCAAGTTGGTACATATAACCTTACCTGTACAATTGGATGTGCTGTGAGCTTATGCACATCTTGCTGCATATACTCCTGACCCAGGTTAGGTGCTACAAAACTGAATCCCCTGAAAAGATGATGAGCGTTGGCACTTGGAGGGACTCCAGGAGAATCTGAAAATAAAACCAAAAATTGTCAGTTGAGTTGGCCTGATATCACGCACAGCTCCAAATAACTAAGGGCCCGATTTAGAGTTTTGTGAAGAGGGTAGTCTGTTGTGATGAAGTACACTCTCCACCAAACTCTAGCTGCCTGCCCGAGTTTGAGTTAGAGGGACCCTCAGGTTTATGCCGATAAAGTTAAATTTACACCACAGAAATCTTCCTCCTACAGCCCGATGGACTAAGAGCCATTACACCACATAATGTCTTCTGCCATATTTAGTGTGGATGGCATTATGGGTTTTTTCCTGTCCGTCATGACCTGGTAAAACATAAAATATCAGTGAGGGACAGAAAATATTACTGACCCTCACACTGGGAGGTCCTTATTTTTTAATATTCAAATGCAAATTTCTGCTTTGGTACTTTATTATTTGAAAAATAAAACACTTTGACAAAGATTAACAGCCAGCCATCCTTTTTGGTGCTGCCATCCATGAAACATTTCCATTATTGACAGGGACCGCCATGATGTTAGTTCCTGCAAATGTATAGAGAGAGGTTGCTGCAGGGCCGGTGGACATTTCTCAATTTTTCGTAAGGTGTAAAGTCTTCCACCACCCTGTCTTCCATACTCTCCTCCACTAAACACTACATCAGGCCCAGGCCCTTAGCATTGATTTAGAGTTTGGTGGAGAGAGTAATTTGTGGCAATTGTAACAGAGTACCGTCTGCAACAACCTCACAGTCAGCCTGTCTGATTTAGTGTGTGGTGGAATCAAAGATATGCATTACGGAGTAAAATTTACTCTATGGATATCAACCTTTCTCCGACAGTATGACTGAGTGGGGGACATTGCAAAAAGCACATAATACTACTGGCCCTACATATGGTAGTCAGTATTATGTGTTTCCTGTCACTCACTGACAGGTAAATCCTGGCGATGAAAGACAAGAAAAACATTCCATGATCCCCACACCATGGGAGAAAACGTCTATGGAATGGGGACCATTAGTTTTTTTGTGTTTTTCTTTAAAACTCTACTTCTGCAGCTTGCTTTTGAAAAATTAAATACATTGGAAACATTTGTGTTGATCAGCTGTCCTGTTTAACTGTGCCATTCATCAAACTTTTCCAACATTGACAGGAACCAGGGGCTCAACTCGACCGAACTTTAAGGTTTGGGGGCTAGCAGCTCAACCAAAGAAGGTGGGGTTAACACTTCAAACATTGAGGTGAGCTATCCTTACAGCCAATACAAGATAATAATTGTGCATTTGAAATAGTTTGATCTGATGAAATTACAGCAAATATATTTCAGTGTATTTGACAATGTTTATAGGCTACTGATAGAGGTATTTCAAAAGTGGAACGAGCGATTTAACAACTAAAAACTGTTTATGTAGATTGCATTTCAGAACACTTAACTTCCAGTTTTCTCAGTGTTATTTCAACACAAAAACTCTTTTTGATAATTCTCCCAAAATTCCTTCTACGAAATGACAATGAGCTCATGAAGTATTTTTAATTCCACCGCAGAAACACACGTATGTCTGACTTGATCAAAGAGTCATTTTCAGTCAACTCTTCAGAACGTTGTAACTTATGCTTGTTTGAGGCGGTATACATGCAATGTCTCAGAATATTGAGTTTACTGGGCTAACACAACTGATTTCGGGATATATGTCTGTCAAGTCTTGAATGTGATGCCTAATGCACCTTCCATTTCTCTTGAGATAGAATAGGAGTGTCAATCAGCTGACAATATTTTATTGCCTATTAATTACTCTGCCAGGAGCTATTCTGAATCAAAATAAAATAGTTGCTGCGAGGACTGAGCTACATCCATGTGAAAAGTGTGAAGCTAAAGAACTGCCACAATAGATTGCTGAATTGAAATAACTTTGCCACAAATTATGTTCTAACATGAAAGGATACAAGTATTCCTTCAGGCTCTAGAACACATAGGACCCGATTACGAGTCTGGCGGCCCACAGACCGCCAGACGTGCAGGGGCTCAGCGTTGGACGTTTCCCAACCACCCTGTTACGATTTGGGTGGTTGTACCGCCACAGCCCCACAGTCAGGAGGCCGCAATATGCTTCGTAGGACCATTGTGGTCCTGCCAAGCATATTACCAGTTTTCTCTCTGGTGGTGTCATGGAAGTTTTCCTCCTCCATTAACACCGTGGCGGAGAGCAAACAAGGACCCCCTGTGCCTCCTCTGCATGGGGATGCACAACAGGTGTCCCCCTGTGTGCATGCATCCCAGTTCCTGCACGTCACGGACTTTTCAGTCCAGGTCATGCAGTAAATTTTTTCGGAGATCCCATTGCAGTGCCCATTTTTAGAGGCACCTCCGTGGGACTGCTAAAAACCAGCCCGCCAGACACGGGGAAACTCCTAATCTGGCTGTCTGACCAAAGTCGTAATTGGTCCCTTAGAGTGTGTGGCTGATGGGTAATGTCCTGCAAAGAGGTCACTCCAACAGAAACAGAAATAGTGCCTCTTAATTGTATATGTTATATTAACAACTATGCTTTCAATTCTGTTCTGAATCCCCAAGCACATAAAGTATCAAATCCACTAGAATGTCAGTTTTTTTTTTTATCCTGCAAGGGAAATGCGCATTATAAATGCAACTTTTGTTATGATTTTCTCCAAAGGTCAGTTTGAAAGAGTGACAATAATTTTTGTTCCTAAATATCTTTACTAATTACAGCAATTAGCCTGGGTGGATAAAGAGACAACCTTGAGTGAGCCACAAGAGACTAGACAGACAATATGGATGCCAGTTTCTCATTGTGACACAGGAATAAGTAACAAAAAGTAGTGTTTTAATTGAGCAGTGATTTCGATTTGTAACCTATTATACATAATATCAGAGTTATGCTAATTTCGACAAAGCCAGGCTTAGTTTGATAAGCCAATTAGGTTTAATAATCATTTTGGTGTGAAGCTTAACTAGTTTAAAGAGAAAGGACACAGTACTGCAATGTCTACCCAAGGAGACTGCCTTTGCATTGACACCATCTCTGGCAAAAAACATGCAAAGTAGATGTTAAAGCAAATTCTGTATCTGTCCTACCATGCACCCTGAGAAGCAGATCACAGAGACATTTGCTTGAGGAGGCAAAGGTTTTCCTCTGGTTAGACATAAATTATATGTTCAGTATTCATAAAACAGAGCTATCTCTCAGTCTAACCCTAGATCAGGCATCAGACAGCTGAGTTTTCCCTCAGGTGACAAAGCTCTATCACCAAAGGACTAGAACCACAGCCTGTTATTTCTACTTGATTTCTTCTAAAATTGCCACCAGTCTGGTACTTGAAGCCAGAGGGCACTCACTAAATATACTGAACGCCTATACTTGCAAGATTTGAAATGAGTTGAGTTGTTACTTGTAAAGCGCAATGAACGCTCTAATGATGTAAAAACTGTGGGAATGGAACTAAACAGAGAGAACCACTGCTGGGCATCTATAACAAACCACAGTAGTCCAGAACTGTATGTGTAACAACATTTACTCCCATCTCCAACTCAGGCACAAAATTGGTTAAGAGACATTAGGGCACTCTAAACTCTGGGACTTTGAAAATTGCACACCCTATGTTCTCTTTTAAAAGGAGAGAGAATTTACATGATGCACTGGTACACACATGCCCCAAGAAAAGAACAGCAGAGACCCAAAGGACACTATGGGATACCCCCACCGCGACGGGCTATCGACCCTGCGGGGGGGGGGGTATGTCAGATCACTAAGAAATGCAAGTTTATAGACTTGGGACAGGCCACCGCAGGAGTGCTGAAACACCTGCCAAACTGCAATTTCAGTCATGTTCTATATGTCCTGAAATGTTTTTACAAGCTTCTATACGTTGGTATGGCCACAAGGAAGCTATGTGTATTGAGGCACCATGAGGTGCAGGAGAGATAATGCAAAATTGACTAGACACTTTATTGAACACCAACACAATTCTGACAACATTGAATTGTATATAATTGAAAAACTGGAACACAGCCATACA
The DNA here is from genome assembly GCF_964261635.1 of Lissotriton helveticus. Taxonomy (NCBI): domain Eukaryota; kingdom Metazoa; phylum Chordata; class Amphibia; order Caudata; family Salamandridae; genus Lissotriton; species Lissotriton helveticus. The sequence goes on along the minus strand of NC_136067.1, from coordinate 1,068,935,790 downwards.
GATATGAGCAAGGCACTCTTGAAATAAGAACCGCGCTGGGTGTTCCGTCTTCATACAGAAACCACAGAACTGAATTTGATATCCCATGTGGGGCCCTGGATAATTAAATTAACCTGGGATTTTACCTAGTGGGCATTTTTTATATCCTCACCCTGTCCATAGACTTGTCTTTCTATCCTTTTTTTGTATTACAATTATAACCATTGGGCCCTAAGCAGGACCCTCATGCATATTGACATGGCAGTGTTACCACTTGAATATGGAAAAAAACACTCTACATTGAGTATGTTCTTTCCTTTCTTAATAATAGTTTACTTTTCACACTATAAATAAATGCTGGCTTGTGCATAGGCTACTACAATCTCCACAATCCATCTAGACAAAATAGTACCATCCCATCCTTTTCTTGACTGTTCCCGGCAGGAATGCTGGGAAATAGACTACACTTCCCAGGTTCCCTGACAACAAGAGTCTGCCATTGGCTACTACAATGCAGCATGACTTGTGTATCTAACGTGATCTCATCTGATGCAGTCCTACTAGTCACAAAGTTTGCGTCCCTCATGGACCGGACTGGAGCACCGCCATTGGCTGCTATAGTGAAGCTTGACCTCTTGGATTGGACGCGGTTCCATAATATTGGAACAACAAGTCTGACAAACACTGCTACCACCGGGATGTTTGTTTGGGTACAGTAGGATCGTTGCAGATGCTCTACCTTGACATAGAAAGTTACAAAATCTTGGGAGAATAAGGAAGCAATGCTTTCAACAAGTATTAGACACTGCGATCACCCATGATGACTTGGGGAGGTTTTCTAAGTGTATATAGCAAGCATGTGGGAGTATTATATTTACTTACTCACTGTCTCCTGTAATATTTTTCTCCCGTCTCTTCTTGTGTTAATACTTGAACACACCTATCACAGTGTGACTATAGGAGGCTACCACCCAGAACAAAACATGAGATAAATGACCCCCTGGTACTTGGTAAAGAATGAGCTAATCATCTGCACTGGGATTATGTATGGAACCCCTTCTCCCTTATTACCTGTGCATGTGTGCAATGAATGAGTGTATTTTATGGCACATGAGCCACATTTGTTGTCATATTCAAATGTTGTTTTTAATGTGCAAAAGTTGTCAGTGTACATTTTTCAACATTGCACTGCAGGGGAAATTGAGACCTTTGTGTCTCAATTTGATTTGGCCTGTGTACATCTGAAAAGGCCATTTAGCATTTCTTAACGGCCTGAAATAGCAATTCGGACCATTATCGTATATCGGGCCCACTGTCTATAAAAGGACACAATTCTGGGGGTAAGCCAGGTTGTTTTGCCAAGCCGCTAAGAGTGCTGCACAACTTCTTTCTGATTTGCTGCATATTCTGGATTGGACTATTTCCCAGATTTTGCTCACTCTTCTGATTCCCTACGATTGATTTATGGTACATTGTGAGACTAAATATATTTCTCCCTTCTGTATAGCACCTTAATATTTGTAATAAACCTTCATAGTTTCTAATTTACTAATCTGGAGCCTTTTTCAGTGTGCACGTTTATTATTTGATTGACTTTGAAATGCTATTTTGAATCTTATCTTTAGGGACACATTTGCTCTTCTATGCTTGAGTCAGGGGCAGTATTGTCATGTTGCTAGGTTGAAGCACCCCACTTTGTAGCTAACTCGAGATTAGACCGGACACAACTGCCCCTGCCTCTAAATAGGCTGCAATATGGACATAGTTACCTTGTCTGACCCCTTGCGTAAATAAACGCCAGATCTGCCTCAAACTAACTGCAAAGTATAGCAAGGTAAATAATCCAGGCTTCATTTTCTGAAGCAGAAGCAGCTCAAAGGAGATTACTGCATTTATGAGCACAGCTTTGCCTCTTAGCCAGAGAGTGTGATCCGAATAAACAATGTGAAGAAGAGCATTTCCAAGGCACAAAGGCAAACACTTGGAAATATTGAGGATTAGCTTTTTATGAAAGACTGCCTTTGCACAATGGACTTCCTGTTGTTTTAGTTCTCGGTTGATGCAAGGTAGTAGGGTGTTTTGAACATTTATAGTAAGCCTGTGTGGGATTAATTACAAATTGGAAAAAGTTAATTTGGTTTGGTGTTTGGATGGTTGATATATAGTTATGTTAATACCCTGATGACTATGTAATTAAAAGCACAGTATTCTATATCATGTTTTTAGTCCAAGTTGCTATTGATTCACTGTGTTGATTTTCGTCACCTCAATACAAGGAACTGTTGTCATAATTACTTGGGGCCCAAATTGGAAGTAACAATTCTCGGTATTTGAAATGCAAAAATGAAAACTGAATATTAAATGTTATCATGTATAAAATGGTACTCATGCTCATTGCGCGGGTTGTTGTACGCACAGCTCGCTGCCTACTAAAGCTGAAAATCCCTTAATTTTTTTTTTTAGTCCTCATCACGCAGAGTTTTGAGAAATAGAGTGTTTATAGCAAAAGTAACCACTTAAAGAGAGCTTTGCTTGCTGGTCTGTACCTTCCATGGCCCTTCCCCGGCACTTGGACCATTCTATATCCTGCATGGGGTATCTTATCGGCCCGTAAGCATCTCTTGCGCGGCTTGCCCACTCTTTTCATAAGTGGAATCTCTGTAACCAAAACCCAAAACTATCACTGCCCTTAATCATTAGACTTCAACAGGTCGCCAAATTCTAAATGATTACAATTTCTCTGTCCAGTACTGTTCCCAGTTATTCTAAAACTATAGTCTTTTACTGCATGATCCAGCTCTAGCCAATAGATTTATTCTAAACACTGAGTTCAGCCATTCTTCTACTGTAGGGGGAAGGGAATTGACCCACTTCATACAAATCTCACGTCTGGCGGCTAATACCAGCAGAAATAATAAATTCCTTTGTTTTTTTAATGAGACTGGACCTCCCATTATCGTCTAGCTTTACCCCAAACAATATTAATTGGGCGCTTACCTGTATTTCTTGATGGAGAACATCTGAGAGGATCTTACCCACTTTTTCCCAGAATGTTTGAAGATGAGGGCACTGCCAAAACATTTGGATGTCATCAGCTTGCTCTTCTCCGCATTTCGGGCAACTCTTTGCTCTCCCTTTATTCAATTTCGACAACTTATAGGGTTAATTGGAGCTTTTTACATAACACCCTGGAGGCTTATAAACTGGGTAGTAAATTTACAAGAGCAGTAAGAGCTGTATATAGTTACCCAACTTCATGCATGCTGATTAATGGGTCCCTGACGAAGATGATACACATACAAAGAGATACCAGACAGGGGTGCCATTTATCTCCTATATGTTTGACTTTTATATAGAGCCCTTGGCCTGTGCTTTAAGATCTAACTCACTTACATTTCCTTTTAGTTGTAGGAATTGGGTAAAAAAAGTTGCACTCTATGCGGATGATTTAATGATATTTACAAATAATCTGATAGGCTCCTTTTCCTGAAATAACAGAATCATTGCAGCAGTTTGGTAACTTATCAGGCTATCAAATTAATCAATAAAAGACCGGGATAATGTGTTGGAATACACAGAGCGAAGACCCCTGGTAAAACACCAAATAAGATACTTAGGGATTGTAATTGTGGGTAAGGTCAAGAGGATTGCTCAAAATAATTTTAATATAATCCAATCAGAGTAAAACAAATGCTTAATGCATGGAGATGCCTTCCTCTATCATTTATAGGCCAGTCTAATCTGGTAAGGATGATGATCTTGCCCAAATTCACATATTTGTTCAACTCGATACCATTGAATTTAAAAAAGATTGGATTAGTAAAATGCCGAGTGAAATTAGCAGCTTTATTTGGGCTTCAAGGGGAGCCAGAATGTCATGGAAGAAGCTAAGAAAGAAATTGGAACATGGAGAGATAGCCAGTCCGGACTTATTCCAGTACTACATGGCGTTCCATTTAAAAAAATTAGAGTACTTTTTAAAAAATACAGCTCTTTTCCTATCTTCATGCAAGCAATGACAGTTCCGGAGGGAGGCCATTTTTTATATAAATTTGGCCACATGAAATTCTTCAAGACAACTAGATTAAAAATGTTGGGAGCGGCTATTAGATTGTTGGCCCAGATAAGACGTTTGTGGAAGATCTCCCACTATTGTTACCATGCCCCTATTTGGGACTCGCCTGGTACGCCAGAATGTTTAAAGGATGCGCTATCAGTCCCGTTGAGAGAAAGCGGAGTAGTGGAATGGGGACAAATATTAACTGGATCTAATATTGTTGACTGGGACCGACTGTTAGAATTAACGAATGGGGCTTTGTCTAAGTTTAAGCATTGAAAGTTAATAAGCTGGGCTAAATCCCTAGGAAAAGATGCGATGGGAAATTTAGAACTAGAAGCGAAGCTCAAAGGGAAATTTGAGAAGAAAAAAGTAGCTTACTGGTATTGGGTGCTTATCGATGAAGGACGAGACAAATTTACACTACCTAATGAGATCTGGAGAAGGCACTGCCATCGTTGGATGTATCAGCTCTATGACAAGTCTCTGCGGCTGCATGTGGGGATGTTATCAAATCTTCACCTCTGAAAAAGAACTATTTATTTACTCTGCATAGAGCATATTGGACACCCAAGAAGTTGTCGAAATTGAAAATCCCTTCTTAAAGAATGATGAAAATCATACCGCAGCACACGTTACAGAGGTTTGTTCGTTTATAACTTATTTATTCATTTTATTTGGCACCAGATTGGCGTCCAATCACTGTTCATCTACCTATTCCAGTACAGTTTCATGGTCTACGGTGCCATAAGGAATAAACGAGATAAGGAAAGTGTATCATTAGAATGTCACTTGGCTAAGCAATTGGATATTTTTACAAGAACGGTTGTACTTTTATTTATCACTTGGTTGATGCCTGTGGTGAACATCTCAAGTTATGTCTGTCAACTAGTTACCTCGAAACCCTGCAGTTATGAAAAGCTAGAAGCTCTTGTACTGTAGGACTGGAAATGAGGTTTGAATATGACATCCCTCTTTTTTGCATCTATTTGAAACCCCCTTTATTTTGTTGAAAATCTGTAGTTCAACTTCATATATTCTGTGAGTTCAAACATATACATTCCCTGAAATAATTTCATTTTCCAAATTGAAAATATCTGCAGTAAACACTGTTAAATAGCTATTGCTGTTTTTAAAGAAGCAATAGCATTTATATGTACATGCCATTTCACCAAACATTCAAGAAGTGTAGAGCAGCCAGAAGCAGGATCACAATGCAATTCTGCACGTATGACGCAAAGCCCTCTTTCCTACATTTCTCTATCCCTTGTGTAGATGTTGACTTCTCATTCAGTGGTGGCAACTGTAAATTGGCGTTAGTGTGATCAGCATTCGCTGGTTTGATAGACATAACTTAGCGACTATATATATATATTCACTTGCATAATCAAAGGTTACAGGGACGTTATAGTTAGGAAATAGAAATTCTTCTGTGCTATGAACAACCAGTGCATTGTAATCAAACTGCACAATCTGTGATCTTTCTGCAGGTTATGCCCAGCAAGACAGACCAACATGCACCATGCTGCCATCACAATGCTCTAAAGTACCAATGACAGATACATTTTCCCTGCTAATGCTGACTGTAGAGCCTCAATCGTCACATTGGGTCACAGCACAGTGCCTGTTGCAAATACTGCTTTCTACACCCCTGAGCCTCCAGCTCTAAGTGTTTGCTCTCCAGCGTAGATTCTCCACTGCAGCATCCATCAGCAATGGGCTGCCATGCACAAAGGCCAGGTTTTTTAGCCTGTGACTTATTGGGCAAGTCCAGGAAGCAGACGATAGCTTTCCAGAGAATGGTGCCAGAGCAATCCCATGTTTAAATGATCACCCTCTTTGAATTGGTGTTGACTAGCAAGCATTGCCTTAGGCATTTTGTTCCCTTTCCATGTTGTGCACACCTCCCCTGCTACTGACTGAATGTTCTATGGGCCATCAATCACTCCTTAGAAGAGGTGTGTGGTAGAAAGAAATGGGAAGACACCCTAAACTTCCCCCTTCACTTTCAATGGTGGCCCATCAGAAGCATTATTACCACACTGGTGACACAGGAGAGTGTGAAATGTGGCAGGAATCAGGGCTGAGTGATACCTTCTGGCTACAACCCCAGCCAGTTTATAAAAGAGCCACAAAAAAGGTCTGTACTTATGGTGTAGTTGCCAACTCTACCTGTTAAGTGTTGCTTACATTATTAATAGCTCAGTATTAAAAAAAATATTGACGTGATGTAAATACCAATACCAGTTTCGTACACCAAGTCACAAGGCATGCTAGCCCATACCTTGAGGGCAAACCGTCTGTTGCGACACATCACGCAAACCGTTTACCCTTGACGAGCACTGACTCGCTTGCTCATTTCTTTCTGATGCATCATGGTTCATAAATGAAAAGTTTCATCAGTCTCTGGCTTGATCGCGTAGCACATTGTACTGCCTGAGTTTAAACGTTGTTCACAGATGCCTTTTTTACATAAGGAGAATTGAGCCACTCTATTTGTTCAAACTGCATTTAATCTCTCCTTATTGTGCACTTCTAGCTTGATCACGAAGCACAGTGCACTGCATGGTTTTAAACAGTTTTCATGGTTGCCTCTTGACCCAAGGAGGATTGAGCCAGTCTATCAGTTCAAGTTGTATTTTATTTTATTTTATTCCTCATTAATATGCACTTCTTTTACTGTTGAGCTTCTAAGTTTGCATGCACCGTTAATTGCCTCAGGATTATCCTTCTCCCCAGTATATATACGTACCTTAATATTTCTTTTTTGGCCAACCTTCCTTCTTCCTTTCATTGCTCCACAGGCACTAATACTCAGGCTTGTATTAATCTGTCCTGAGGTTCATCCTATTATTGTTTTAAAAGTATCGAAACGTCGTTGACTTGTTGAAACAGCTTGCACTTTAATCTAGTGTGATAAAACATGTGCAACAGCTTGTTCCAACTAATTGCATATTTTACAAGCTAACCTTTTCTTGCCTGAAATTGTTTTGTCCTAATGTAATTGGTTTGCATTTATGTAGGATGCAGGAGTGTGTCCCACTGTATTGTTGTGTTCTTATTTTGTTTGTTGCCTTGATTTTTCATTAAATTGACTGCCCGGCTGGGTGTCACTAATATAGCACTGATTCTAGTCTATATTAATTATAGCCCCAATTTTTCTTTATTAAGAACCACTGTTTTCTTTAATACTAACTCCCAAGGTCCTTATTTACCTTTTGAGTTCTCTTGTTTGGTTTAAAATATGGTTAGCGCAATTGCCGGATTGCAAGGGAAACACTCCCTATCATCCTCCTTTTGAGTGGGCCATTCCTGCTACCTCCGCCCTTTAAACTAATCCCGCCTTCCTTTCTTTGAACAATCCTGTACAAAACCCTCATCTGTGCAACTGCTATGTCAGACCACGCACCACTATATTCCAACGAATATATTAAAAATATACTTGAGTGTCCGTCTCTGTTCACTGAATCAGCTGAAGCCCCTAGTAGTGCCAATATATCCCTCTCCGACCAACTAGAGAAATGCAAAAAGAAACAGATCCGTCTTCAACTAATGATTTGGATGTTAACTGAATATTTAAAATCAGATATAATCCCTGTTGGCCTTCAAGTCAGAAATATACCAGGTATTTTCACAGACACCCCGAAATACATTAACAACTTTAGCTATATAGGTACCGCCTGCTCCAGACTCTGGTTGGTGCCAGGCATCGATACTACCACTGAAACCCTAAAAAAACTTGCAGAAGAAATTAATGAGATTGAAAAACTAGTTAGAGAATTTAGTTCTGTCCCTGATTGCAAAAAACTGCTGGAACAAATCCAAAAAACAGTGGATGAATTTCACAGATAGAACAAAATAAAAAATCACTCACGGTCAAGAAGCATATCAAAGCCTATAGTGTGGAACGTACATATCCATACTTACAGAAAGATTTTTACACCAATCGTACATACAGTAACCCACAGAACAACAGTCCCTGGGGTTGCTTCAATAGACGGAACAACTTGGTAGGATTTTCTGACATCTCTGTTGACTCCTCTGATAACTCAGATCAGGGAGAGGGCCCTAGCACTTCCAATCGCAACCGTAATCCCAATTTTTTAGGCAGGGGTCAGAGCGAACTGCCAAAACGTGGTCGCGTGAAACAGCAACAACGATGGCACAATCCCCCAGGCGAGTGACAGACACGCCAGAAACTTTACCAATGGTAAAAAATAACTGTAATGATTTGGTGCACTCACAAATCATACCCATTTTCAACCTTTCTAATCACACCCTTGCAGATTCAGAAATGTCTCACCTCAGTAAAGGTCTCTCCTTTGTTCCCGTTATTTACCCCAACTTCCTTGAACTACAGACTGAATTAATGAGATTTTTCTGGCGCATACGGCTACACGCTTTTTTACTTCATAACCCTTCACCCGTCCCTACTGCTACACGCTCTTCCATCCTCCATCTACCTTTTCACCCTCCGAAAATATGATTCCTGGTGAAATAGTCACATTCAAAAAAATGGTACTCAAGGATCTATTACTACTTGAGAGTAAAAAATGGTTCATTCCCTACAACATATCCTTAGAGGAATAAAAAGCCATTGAGACCCTTAAAAAGAACAAATCCTTTATTATAAAATCTGCAGACAAAGGAGGGGGAACAGTGCTGCAAGAAAAGTAAGCAGACAAATCAGACATTTTACGTCAACTTTTCAACAGAGATCATTAAAGCAGATTACCCACTAACCCCACGAGGGAACTGCAAATCCTCATCCTTCAGATTACTACCAAAGGGAAATCAGAAGGTTTCCGAAACCAAAAGGAATTTCTCTTTCTAAATGTAAAGTCACCCCATATGCCGATGATATATACTCTCCCGAAAGTCCACAAAAATCTCACCAGTTCCCCTAGACGCCGCATAGCATCTGGATGCAGTTCCATACTAGAACCTCTTGGCCAGTACGGGGACTTTTTCATAAAAGATTTTGTCCCAAAAACAGAATGTTATGTAAGAGACAGCATGGCCATGATAAATTTGGTATGACACCACCCCTTTGATACAACATGTGACATTTTGTGTACACAATAGATGTTGAATCCTTGTACACAAACATTCTGCCGGTCCTGGCAATGACTGTCATTCAACAGGTGCTTGAGTCTAGACCTCACCCCACACTGTTCCCACTCTATTCATACTTCAATTGCTTGAACTCTGCCTCACAAGGATTTTTTTCTTCTTTGATAATGAATACTATCAGCAGGTTATAGGTACATCAATGGGGCAGTTTTCGCCCCTAACTTAGCCATACTTTTCATGGATTACCTTGAAATTATGATAATTCTCTCCCCCACCAACCCATTTTTTCGGGCGTCACATTATGGCGTTGGTACATTGATGACATTTTTCTGATTTGGCATGATAATGAGGACACACTAAACCAATTTCTACACTGGTTAAACAACAACTGTCCAGGACTCAATTTCACCTTATACTTTGACAAATCCTCTATTGCTTTCCTTGATCTCACCATTTACCATTCCAAAGGCTAATTATTCATGAGGTTATAGAGAAAAACCACAGAGCGAAACAGATTACTTCGTTATGAAACTAATCACCAGCGTGCACTACGTGACTCTCTTCCATATTCCCAATTTCTGCGAATGCGGCGTAATTGCTTTTCCAGAGAGGATTACTTTCGAGAGCTCATAACCCTATCCACCAAGCTCAGGGCACAAGGCTACCCTAAATGTCTCATTCGCAATGCCCTCAAAAGAGCCTGGTATTGTCCCAGGGAAATCCTCCTATCCCCTAAACCCAAACATAACACTAACCGCATAGTTTGTGTGACCACATTCTCACCAGTATCCAACCCCATCCGCGAGTCTATTCTAAAACATTGGTCTATCCTGAATGCTGGCAATATGAGTATCAAACGCCCTCTTTTTGCATTCAGTAAAAGCTGCAACATAAAAGACTATCTAGCAGCTTTACCCAACCCTAAACTGGCTCTAACCCTTGATGCACACTGGGGGCTCACACCACTCACTTGACAATCCAAATGTGGCAATTGTAATGTTTGCGATTTCACGATTGAAAGCAAGGAATTTACTTTGAACAATGTTGTAATAAAATCACAATCATTCTCAAATTACAATACATGTAACATAATTTATCCTATCCAATGTCCCTGCCAAATAATCTACATCGGCCAAACAACACAGAAAGTGAAGACACGTATCTGCCAACACCGCAGCAGAGTCCGGTGAAAAACCCAGAATGCACCTCTGGTATATCATTTCACCACTGCTGGCCATAGCGAAGATGACAATAAATGGACAGTGATTAAGAGTGGTGAAACCACCACCAAGAGGTGGAGACATCGCACAACTTCTAAACAAAGAGGAACTGAAACTAATTATCCGGACTGGAAGTATCAAAAACAGATTGAATAGAAATGAAGACTGGACCACCTTCCTCTGAGAGTTGTCTGTAATTCATGCCATATCTGTTCCTTCACCATTTTTAAACAGCTAAGGCCCTCTTAAACCTAGTATGTAATTTATTCCAATGTCCAAACATGCCAGTACCATCATGTTTAACCTGCCAGTATCATCATGTTTAACCCTATCCATGCTGCCCGCTGGTGCTGCCGTCGGCCAATGGCCGACGCGGCTCCACCCGTTTTGCGGAAGTGCCGCACTTCCGCAAAACGGGCGGCGCAGCCAACGGGTTAACTTGCAATTTAAAATGGCTGTTGCCATCTTATGCCTAGCATGTCCTTTATTTAAATGTCCATACCTGCCAATACCATCATGTTTAACTTGTAATTTTAACTTTGCCACCACCAATATTGTTCAATCAATATGAGTTATTGTTCACTCACTTGCAACTGTTTAATCACAACCCACATTGGGTCAACATAATTATACATTTGTGAATATTTAATATCACTGTTTCACTACCCTACTAACTGGTTTGCATTAGTTTTATCACGAGCAGATAAATTAGTCTTTCTTCACTTTTCACCAGAACCCTCACCCAACATGACCGCCAATCCCCGCGTGCGCTAATCAGCATGAACGTCACATCCCATTTGGGATAAATGGTTTGCTCTCCCATGTTTCGCCGTCCTAATCAGCCACCGAGCTCCGGACAGCACATTCCTTTATTCAGGTAAGCACCTACACTGTGTACTGACACCTTAGAGAGTCACTCACAGAGCCTGTTCTTACCCCACTCCCTTCCTTCCCTCAGGTCTAGAAGTGCATTGGCACCTTGACCGTTTCACAGCCATTACGCAATGGCAGCTGCTCACCAGCACAGCAAATTTGTTCCATTCCAATTGAGCGTCAGCGTTGGCAGCCTCTCACCTTTACGGCTCACCCCCATGTTGTATTTCCTCCACAGAATCTCAGCTGAAGCTGATCGTGTTACCAAGCTATCCCTGCTCCCACTATCCCACCCGTAACTACATACGTGGTGAGATACTGCCCCCTCGAAGCTCAACCACCCACGCTCATCTCCCAGCCTTTTTATCATCATGGGGACTTTCACCATTTATTACATTGTCGCACTCGCCAAACACCTTGAGCTGGCTCACCGGTTTTGTACACCAAGTCACAAGGCATGCTAGCCCATACCTTGAGGGAAAACCATCTGTTGTGACACACCGGATTGCCTCACATCACGCAAACCATTTACCCCTAACGAGCACTGACTCACTTGCTCATTTCTTTCGGATACATCATGGTCCATAAATGAAAAGTTTCATAAGTCTCTGGCTCGATCGCATAGCACATTGTACTGCATTAGTTTAAACGTTGTTCACGATTGCCTTTTTTACATAAGGAAAATTGAGCCACTCTATATGTTCAAACTGCATTTAATCTCTCCTTATTGTGCACTTCTAGCTTGATCACGAAGCACAGTACACTGCATGGTTTTAAATGGTTTTCACGGTTGCCTCTTAACCCAAAGAGGATTGAGCCAGTCTATCAGTTCAAGTTGTATTTTATTTTATTTTATTCCTAATTACTATGCACTTCTTTTACGGTCGCGCTTCTAAGTTCGCATGCACAGTTGATTGCATCAGGATTGTTATCTTTCTCCACCGTATATACGTACCTTAATATTTCTTTTTGTCCCTTCCGTCCTTCTTCCTTTCATTGCTCCACAGGCACTAATACTCAGGCTTGTATTAATCTGTCCTGATGATGATCCTGTTAATATTTTAAAATGATCGAAACGTCGTTTGACACAACTTGCACTTTAATCTAATGTGATAAAACGTGTGCAACAGCTGTCGTCTTTAAGCTTGCTCCAACTAATTTCATCTTTTACAAGCAAACCTTTTCTTGCCTGTAATTGTTTTGTCCTAATGTATTTGGTTTGTGTTTCTGTAGGAAGCGGGACTGTCTCCCACTGTATTGTTGTGTTCTTATTTTGTTCGTTGCATTGATTATTCATTAAATTGACTGCCCGGCTGGGCGTCACCAATATAGCACATATTCTAGTATATATTAATTATAGCCCCAATTTTTCTTCATTAAGGACCACTGTTTTCTTATAATACTAACTCCTAAAGGTCCTTATTCACCTTTTGGGTTCCATTGTTTGGTTTAAAATATGCAAATACCAAAAAAGCACGAATACCAATATGACTTTTGTTGTTATAAAAATAGTAGTCACCTGTGAAATGCCATGGGCTGCTCCAAATTGGAATGGACAGCTAGTCCTGACAATGCTTGAAGGGGACTCACCTTAAGCAGCCAATGGCTGAAGGGGGCTGACAAAAAGCCGCTTTCTGCTAAGCATGTACACGTGGGAATCAATGGGTTATGTACGATGTATGTAGTGGGTTGACCAGTAGTGACCATAGGCCTTTCCAGACAGCAAAAGTTGTCTACAACGAGACCTGTAAAGAACACAACTTTTTATTGCGTGGACCCCTTCGTCAGGGATATTAAGGAGCATTGTTGTAAATTACCAACTTAAGCATGGTGTGCCTCCAAGTTTTTTGCCTTGACTGTTTTCGCTGGTTGTAGAACTCTGTGGATTTTACCCCTGCTAACGAGGGGTAAAGTTGTTATGCGCCCTATTTCAATACAATGAAATTGGCAAATACCAAATTGGCATATTTAACTTACATCTAAGTCCTTGGTATATGGTGACCACATTGTAAACAGGCCTGGATGTTGAATATCATGAGTCGGCTGAGATGCTCATTTTGCCACTCACTGCAATGGGTGCACAGACATAATATCGACTCCACAATATCGAATGGACAAAATATCGAGTTTTAAATATCGTTTGGAGAAAATATCGACAGGACAGAATATCGACAGCCAAAATATCGTTTTTAAGGTAAGTGAAGTAATATCGACTGTAAATAATATCGAAAGTAAAAAATATCTTTTTTTATATAATATGTAATTATTTATAGTGTTTTTATGTTATAATATGTGTGAAAAGTGTCATTTTATGTTATAATTATTTTTAATTAATGATTTTTTTTTAATTATTGTGTAATTTTATTCTGTAGCGGGTTGTGGGTTTATAGGGGAATAGGGTGGGAAGTAATTTAATTATAATTAATTAAATATGTAAATGTATTAATTGGTAGTAATAATTAATTAATTGGTAATTAAATATTATATGTTAATTATTTAAAATTTAATTGGTAATTAATTTAATTTAATTGATTAATTGCTAATTATGTAAATTAAAATAATGTATTTCCTGTAGCGGGTTGTGGGTTTATAGGGGAATAGGGTGGGAAGTAATTTAATTATTATTTATTAAATATGTAAATGTATTAATTGGTAGTAATATTTAATTAATTGGTAATTAAATAATATTTGTTAACTAATTAAAATGTAATTGGTAATTAATTTAATTTAATTGATTAATTGCTAATTATGTTTAATTAAAGGGGTATTTTTAGGGTTCAGGGTCAGTTTTTAGTTTTTGAGTAAAGGGGTATTTTTAGGGTTCAGGGTCAGTTTTTAGTTTTTGGGTAAAGGGGTATTTTTAGGGTTTAGGGTCAGTTTTTAGTTTTTGGGTAAAAGGGTATTTTTAGGGATCAGGGTCAGTTTTTAGTTTTTGGGTAAAGGGGTATTTTAAGGGTTCAGGGTCAGTTTTTAGTTTTTGGGTAAAGGGGTATTTTTAGGGTTCAGGGTCAGTTTTTAGTTTTTGGGTAAAGGGGTATTTTTAGGGTTCAGGGTCAGTTTTTAGTTTTTGAGGAAAAGGGGTATTTTTAGGGTTCAGGGTCAGTTTTTAGTTTTTGGGTAAAGGGGTATTTTAAGGGTTCAGGGTCAGTTTTTAGTTTTTGGGTAAAGGGGTATTTTTAGGGTTCAGGGTCAGTTTTTAGTTTTTGGGTAAAGGGGTATTTTTAGGGTTCAGGGTCAGTTTTGGGTTTTTGGGTAAAGGGGTATTTTTAGGGTTCAGGGTCAGTTTTTAGTTTTTGGGTAAAGGGGTATTTTTAGGGTTCAGGGTCAGTTTTTAGTTTTTGGGTAAAGGGGTATTTTTAGGGTTCAGGGTCAGTTTTGGGTTTTTGGGTAAAGGGTTTTTTTAGGGTTCAGGGTCAGTTTTGGGGTACAGGGGTACAGGGGTACAGTGTAAAAATAAAGTAAAATTTAATTTACATTAATTTAATTTAATGAAATGAAATTAAATTAAATTATATTTAAATAATTTTAAATAATTTAAATTTAAAAAAATTATTATATACTTACCAATACTTACGTTGTAATGGTAGTGCGTTGTAAAAGTTGCGTTGTAACGTCATATATCCACTGTTGCACTCTTTGCAGTGGGAATCGTAATTTTTACTCTTTTGTATTTGTACGTTAATAATATTGGCTATTATTTAATTAAATTTTGTTACTATATATATATATGTTTTAAGAAATATGATTAAAAAAATATTATTTTTTTACTTTCATTAATTATTTAATTATTAAAAGTTATTTTAAGTATTGTTAATTATATTTTAGTAATTAATTTTTTATATTAATGTAATTAAACATTGTTTTTATTAAAGTCGATATTTTTTACAACTATATTTTTGATTACGATATTTTGTACTCAATATTTTTGTACTTACCTGTTTGTACATACAAACTCGATATTTTGGTTGTAGATATTTTCTCGTCGATATTTTGGGTAGTCGATATTTTGGTAGTCGATATTATTTCAGTGATCCACTGCAATGGCAATGCAAGCATGGTGTAGGCCTGCTAACCGCAGTCTGGCTGTTTAAACAGCAAATTTGATCTGTCAAAATAGCATATTGTACCAGGCATAAACACCCCCCCTTTTGAATATTTAGAAGTCACACCTAAGTAAGCCTTACTGCTCATTACAGGATAACTAAGGTGATGGATTGAATTTGTATTAATCTCAGCCACTGTCAATTACTCAAGGCTGCATCCAAATCCATTGTTATTGTGTACACTGTGTCACCTCAGTTTGGATCCAACCATAGGCATATCAGCCTTAACCCTCATCAATCGGAACAGTCCAGCCCTATCTGCCAAGCCTGATCCTCCCTGAACCGGAGCACAAGCAATCCAGGACTGGTTTCGCCCTAGCTATGGTGGGTTCATCAGCCCGGTACAGCTTGGTTCCAGTCACACAGTGTGCATGGGACCCACGTCTAAGCATACCTGTTCCAACAAGTACAACTCACTAAAGTATACACAAAAGTGATGGATGGAATGCTTGAACTAATCTTAGCCACTGGTAATTACCTGGGCCGCATCCCAGTTCATCGTTATTGTGCATACCATATTACCTCAGTTCACAGTTCAGGCTAGACTCTTTCGATTGGAGCAGCGTTAAGGTTGATTTGCATTTGACTGGATTCAAACTGAGGTGGCATGGTGGGGAACAACGATCCATTGGGAGGTAGTCGAGAATGACTAACGTGGCTGAAAATAATTTAAGCATTCCGGGGCAGATTTATGTTGGGAATGCGCCACGTTTGCGTCACGCAACTGCGGCGTAAACGTGGCGCATCCCTACGACCCATTTACAACGTGACGCATCTAGGCAGATGCGTCCCGTTGTAAAGCCCTGCGCTACTTGTGGGCGTTCCGGCGCAGGGTGGGCGTTCCGGGGCAGGTGCGCCTCGCAAAAGTGGCTGAGTGGAATCTATAAGATTTCACTCAGTCACTTTCAGGCCAATGCTGCGTCAAAACCCTGCGCCTGCTTGAAGCAGGCTTAGGTCTTGACGCAGCATTGTAAAGATGGGGCACCCCCGAGCCTTGCTGGAGCTGCGTCGCGCTTGCGACGCAACTCCAGCAATGCACCACATTTACGGCACAGATGCGTCACGCATCTGTGCCGTTTTTGCCCGCTGGTGAGCCGCATTGTAAATGCGGCGCACCATGGGTGGTGGAGCAGCGGCGCAAAATAACTGGCGCATCCCTGGGGATGCACCAGTTATCATAAATCTGCCCCTCCATACATCACCCTGTTGTTGTTTCAGTTACTGCTCATTAAGGCAGGTTGCATGGTTTTTAAAAGTGGGATTTGTGACGGTTAATGTTAAACATTTACATGACTGGTACTTTAAAGCAAATTTTACTGTAGCAGGGTTGGCAGTTCTAGAAGAAAGCACAGGGATACAACATTAGGTTTAATAAATGATATTGTCGCTTAGGAAACAACTACAAAATAAATGTTTTGACTTTTTAAAATATTTATTACAAGTCCAATTTACTGGTGAAGTTGGACTTGTGAGAAACAGTTTGGAAAGATTACTTTTAACTAGTCAACTTTGCTCTGCCTTAAGTCCCTGGAATCTAAATGTGCATTTTGCTCTCCCCTGTCCGGAAGCCAGTAATTAGCATTTCAAAGGGCATGAATGAGGTGTAAACCTGTTCCCAGGACGTGGACAATAGGACATGGGTGTGGAGAGGTGTTTTGTATCCGTGACAGAAAGGTGGGAGGGCTGGACCCAAGGATTTGATTATTTTTAAAAAGGCCTGCCCTTTCCCAGGCTGATGCAGCTATCATCCAGGCCTGCACCCTTCTTTTGGCCTTCTAGCAGGTTGGCCTCTATCCCAGTGGACCTCTTGTCTCAGTGTCAGATCCTGCTGGTGTGCCAAGACCTGCTTCATCAGCCTGCTGGAATTTTGTTATGTACCAGAGTTGTAGAATTAATCCAAGCTGTTTTAAATGTAATGTGTGTCAAACAATATCTCTGCTTATATAGTTATTTAAGGAGGAGAAAGGCTAAGGTTACTCTGATGGCATTTGAAGCCCTGACATGCAAGTTGCACATATTTGCTGCAGGATTATTAACTTACCTATGTAAGCGGCTGGCAGGAATATCACAAATAATGCACGTTAGCATACTGAACTGTGTTTCACCAGGTCTATGTTACACAAGATAAAGAAGAAAAAACAGCTGTAGCAGTCTTCCAGCCACTAAAAGTTTTAAGAAAGCGCCTGAATCTTGTTCATCATCTATGGAGACAGAGGGTGGGTGAGGGGGCTGTTTTCCTGCAGTGAAGTGGAACAGCCTGGCAAAAACAGTAATGGAGATAAGGTTCCCCTTTTAAAACAGGAAAAGCAGATGGCTGCAGTAGATGGAGAGGATTGAGCAAATGCAGAGGCCCTTGTGCGGGGCAAGAAGAAATGACCAGGATGGGTGGGTGCCTTAAAACAATGGTCGTGCCAAGCTCTGGTGAGACTTTGAAATCTGCCAAACGCAAGCCAGGGAAAATGTAAACATGAGGGCGGAGACAGGTTGTTGGAAAGTGAAAGCGCGCATGGCGTGGTGTAGCAGAAACTCAATAAAGAAAATAGTGCTTACAAGACTAAGTGACACACACCGTGTAACAACTGAAGTAAAGGGTCCAGTAGCCATGGGAGGCTACAAATGAAGACAAGGCTGTACTTAGGACGGACTAACAAGCCTATTTATGAATAAGAAGCCAATTTACAAAGGACAATGACACAAGACAATGACAAATATGGGTGGAGAGTGGGCAGGGCTTCTATTCCATACTCTACTACAGCAGATCACCAGAGCAGCGCATGGGCGCTGGCTCAGGCTAGACCTAAAATGTATTTTAGCAGACGCAGAAAAGAAGGAGCAGAAATTTGGCAGATTGAGCACCTTTGTATGGTGCTGTAGATGGCACTCTTTGTATGCTTTGCAGTTAGGTAGTGTTGTGTCCTCACACATAGCTGCCAGGGTTTCAGATTGCTATGTGTGGTATTTTCATAATTTTTGTGTACTTATGAGTGACATTTTAATGACTATGAGTGATACTTTTGCAGGTGCAAAATCAAGCAATGAAGACCAGGGAAACATGCTGGGGCTGAATAAGGAAGACTTAACACAAAGTCACCTTAGTAGTGAGTTAGGTTAATTTACACAAACGGAACGGCACCCACTGAATGCAGGCAGACAGCTGCTTAATCGCATGCTGCCAAAAAGGAATTTGTGTTAAGTAACACACACTCAGGTGGCTGGTAACTTATATTTTGCCAGCGACTCCCCAGTTCCTGCTGCAAGATCCCTGCTGGGGTTCGAAGATCGACAGGCCCAGATCGTTCAGAAAGTCCATATCCTGCATAAACTGAGACCACTCAAGCATCAGCGACTGCATCCTGTGGAGGTGAAGGGGATGAGGAGTAGGAGTGGCTCTATGGTGGTATGAGGATTCATAGCAGAGAGAATGTGGACGGGGACAGCGAGAGTGGCTTTATGCACTGACTTTTTCCTTCCCCATATTTTTGCGCTAATCCCACAAACGCGTACTTTTTCAGTATAATAAACGCTGCAGGCCATGCCAATTGGTAACTTTAGTTGGACAATGATTCTCCTACAATTGAGCCCACGTAAAATGAGATCCTTGTTCTTTATTCTTCTTCTTTGAATATGCACAAGCTCCAAGTTCATGGATGCTAAATTTATGAATGGTCTGCACTAGCCTAATGACCTGAAGTTTATAGGCATCTAATACGCAAACATGTTAATGATGCTGATGGCAGAGTTCAAGATATGCCATTGTTTTATAATACTACTGCTCTTTCTTTTATGTTCTGATGAAGTGTTTTGTGAATAGGTCTGGCAACATTACTTTTAAGCATTGCTTTGATTTCACAAAATGGTACTCTAAATACATATCATATTTGCTGCCAGTCACACTACGTTGCCATCTGAGGCCACTGCGGTAATTCAGGTTTGTAGCCTGCTTCAGGCCTGTCCACCGACAGGCTGTCCTAACGGCCTCTGCAAAGGTCACTAACTCTGTTCCCTCTGCAATTTAATTTGCCGCAACGCTGAGGGTTTGTTGATTTTTATCCTGCAGCTGACAGCACTCGGCGGGCGGTGCGAGCTCCATTGCTGCAAACAGACAGCTGTACTGTCTTTTGTATCCGAATACACCTTTGTATCTTCGTTTTTGTTCCTTTCTCTGCGATTTTCCTTTTCTTTTATGCTTAGACGGGTTCGGGCACCGTGTTTGGAGTGGGAGGGGAGCTCGTGCTAGTAGTGATTGGACCCCTCACCTGAGATGGGTGGGAGGGGAGCATTGTTTGCTGACCGCTGCTAGCAGAAGGGGAGGATGTGAACATGAAAGCCGGCATTATGTGTGCACAGCAAATTTACTGCGCAATCGCTTTACCCTTTTCATCTTTTTTTGTTTGGGTGTGCCTTTTATCTTGTGGAAACCGCAAGATACCACTTTGAAGAAAAGTAATGGAGTCTCCAAAAGAATTAAATAAGTTGTGTGCCGCAATGACATTGTAAATAAGTGAATCGAGAAAGACTAGCAAGGGCAGAGAAGTGCTGTCTTCTGTCCGAGACGCTTCCAAGTTTCGTCTTGTTCTGGGCTGCGGCCACCTTTGCTGTTCAGGTCATAGTGTTCAAGTTTCAGGCTTGTGGCTCCATATTTTCCTCGCCCCTGCCCTAAAGGGCCTGTGTCAATGCGAGCTACAGCTTAGTGCTCAGCACAGCTTGCAAACTGGGGACAAAGTCTGCGGGGGTGATGTTCAGGCTGGATTTATTTACTCGCCACTAGAGCGTATTACGGGTGCCGGCGGCTAGGAGATTGCGCCATGGGCATGAAGCCGGTCTCAGTGCTGCTCTTAGTGCAGGTGCCTCCTTGTACAGACCGGGCTGTGGATGGATGTTAGCACTATCTGATTTCACCAGTTGCCACGTTTTTGCTTTGACCGCCTGCAGACGCGCGCTGCGAGCTGTGTGTGAGCGGGAGGACATCGAGCTGCTGCTCCCGGTATCCTGTAACCAGTAACCTGCTGTGGTCAAACTCTCAGCTCCCGACTTCTGGCACCCCTGCCGATATTTGTCTCGGACACTACTTTTGGCTTTTTCGCCGGGAGCCCATCGAGACGCTGTTCGGCCCTGGCAGCGGGCTCTATCCTGCCGCATTTCCCTGCATTCTATCGCGGCCAAGTGCAAACGTGTGGGTATAAGCCTCTGTACTACACCCCCAGAGCTCTAGTCAGCCCAAAATATCCTGGGGACTTACTTGGTGACAAGAAGACGGAAAGTGTGTGGCTTCCCTGTGAGGCAGGACAGGAGGCAAGGCAAGGCAAGGCGGACGGAGTGCCTTGATTTACTACCACCATCAGCCAGTCTGTCCCAAGACGCAGAGAAACATTTTTTCCTATTACACTCTCTGAGCAACCCAGGAGCGTAGCAGGAGAGCCAGGAGAGCGGGGGTGAGTGAGCGGTGAAAGAGCGAGGCACGATAACCACGAGCCACGAGCTGTATCACGGGAGAAATCTGCCGGGGTTAAGCTGCCGGAAAAAAAAAACACCAGGGGGCAGATTTATGAGGCACTTGCGCCACGTTTACGCCGCTGTTGCGTCACGCAAGGCGGCGTAAACGTGGCGCATCCCTACGAACGATTTACAACGTGACGCATCTAGGCAGATGCGTCACGTTGTAAAGCCCTGCGCCGCTTGTGGGCGTTCCGTCGCAGGGTGGGCGTTCCGGGGCAGGTGCGCCTCGCAAAAGTGGCTGAGTGAAATCTATAAGATTTCACTCAGTCACTTTCAGGCCAATGCTGCGTCAAAAGCCTGCGCCTGCTTGAAGCAGGCGTAGGTCTTGACGCAGCATTGTGGAGATGGGGCACCCCCGAGCCTTGCTGGAGCTGCGTCGCGCTTGCGACGCAACTCCAGCAATGCGTCACCTTTACGGCACAGATGCGTCACGCATCTGTGCCGTTTTTGCCCCATGGTGCGCCGCATCATAAATGCGGCGCACCATGGGTGGCGGAGCTGTGGCGCACTGTGGCGCATGTTAACTGGCGCATCCCTGGGGATGCGCCAGTTAACATAAATCTGCCCCCAGGTTCCGCTGTGTCCCGCCCGCCAGCCAGGTACTGCCTCTGGATGCCCTGTGGACAACCAGGAGCGGCGTGGGGCGCAGCTGGTATCGGCTCCTGTCAGAGGCTGCATTTTGACCGCATTGCGACCGCCACCTCCACAGTCAAGGCGGGTGAGTCAATAGCAAGCAGACGCGCGGAGCCGAGGGGGTGTCTTGCCAGCTCTACAGTGGCGGGGAATGGCAATCTAAAGCGGCTGAAGCCGCGAACCTCAAGTTAAAAGCGGGACTAGCAGCAATTTAAAGCGCAAGAGCCCGGAAAGCTATAACAAAAGCAGCAGAAGCCGCCAACATTAATCTCAAGGCAGCAGGAGCTGCTAACATCAATTAACATCAATCTTAAAGCGGCTGATGAAGCAGAGACCCCGGTTAAGTAAGTGTCAAGAGTCAATAGTTCTTTCAGAGGCATTTGGAGCCAAACTACTTGTGTGACATTGGGGAACTAGCAGCCTGCTGCCACTAGCAGTAGTCACCAGCTAGTATCAGCAAGTGCCATAGATTTGGTGTGGGCGCCCAAATCGGAAGCAAAAAACATAAAGAATGAGGTCTGGGAGAACCAGAAAGCAATTAGCACAATAAGTGGGCAAGCAAGGTGGGAAGAAAGCCAAGGAGATGGACGAGTCACCAGAGACACTGATGCAAGAAAAGACAAGCCCATTAATCCCCCTACAATATTCAATAGTCTGAAAACCGGCTACCCATAGGAAATTCATGTTTCTAAAAGATCACAGCTATCTTCTTGGAAACATGTAAATTGGAGGGCCTTCTGAACCCATTAACACCTCAAAAAAATCATTTAAGATCGAAGGATAATAACTTGGAGATCAAAAATATACAGAACAATAGTCACCTACTCATCCAAGCTCAAGTACACGCCCGATCACTCTGACTACTCACACTCCACACCAAAATCACATTGAATCTAGTACCATTTAAACAAATGCCAGAAGAGATACATCTGGAAACTTCAGATAATCCGAAATCTGCAAATACTAAACAAAATAACTCATGGTTGCACTCAATTTCATTAACAATACGGCTCTCCTGCAGGGTCTGGAAGCCGAGACTTCCAACGTTCTAGAGAATAGAAGGAGCAGAGAATCAATAGGAAAAAGGATAGAGCCCAAGCATTCTATAATTGATATATCAAGTACATTGGAGCAGCCCATTCAATCCCAGAGCCCAATAAGTTACAATACGAAAAAAAGGGATCTTGATCTGATGGCACGGCTGCATCAAAGTGCCAACACAACAACTCCTGTTCAGAATAACAGACTGATAGCAGATATAGATGTGGAACAAGATAATAATGGAGATAGCAGTGGAGGAACGCCCGTATTGGAAATAAAAGAAGGTATCCAGCAATCAGCATATGCATCACTATTAAAAGTGCTAGACAAAATAACAACAGTGCTCAATATGCAGTCAGACAAGCTAGATACCCAGATTGACCTGATGAATATTATCGCCTCATATATTGTAGGAATCAATACGAAATTGGAAACGCTAGCGGATCTGACTATTAAGGAGCGAGAAATAAATACAGCAGTAGGCAAAGATTGTGTTTGTAGCCCAATAATCGACAAGCTAAGCAACGCTCCAGCGATTTTAATAAGTATTCTAAATGAAAGAAAAATGACCAATGATGGTGTGGAAAAAAACACAAATCGTATAAGTAAGACCTCAAAATTAATCTTACCAAGCTCCATAACCGGCGACACAAATGTATCATTTATGGCAGAAACATCAATAAACTCCGCTAAAGTCGAAAGTCTCAATAAGAAAAACAGTAATTCCGGGAACGATCAACCAAAGAATAGCAGCGAAGGGATAAGGATCTTAGACAAAAACATGACCCATGCAAATGCAGAGCAGGCCCTACAAGATGGCCAAGGCAAAACAGAGATATGTTGGCAAACCAAGAGGCAGAGAAAAAGAGCAAGGAAATCCAGAAAGAACAATCCTAGCTCAATACAAGATACTAATACCAGTAGGAAATGGTTCCATATCTTTGAAACAGAAAAAAAGACAGGTCCTGAAAAGCCATGTACACAAACAGACCAAAGGTCTACAGTAGAGGAAGGGTGTCAACAAGGAGACCATACCCTGTTGACCTCATTAAGTCATAATATACAAGCGAACAAAACACTTAATAACATGTGTTGGAAATGGGATCCCCGGCTGGCCAGGGCTTTCGCCAAAGTCAGTCAGAGACCACCACTCCCAAGTCAGGGCAAGGGAGTTACACGCCAAGATAACCCCTACTCACCCTCTAGGTAACGTGGCGCGAGCAGCAAGGCTAAACTTGGAGGCGATGTAGGCTAAGTATTTGCGCACGCACCCCAGCAACAACAACCAAAGGCCCACCACAAAGGAAACTCCACACAAGGTTATATAAAAATAGCCTTTGTATTACACCAAAACACATTAGATAAAACACACACTTTACAATGTGCCAGAGGCACGGGCAGAATTTACAGGGGATATGTACAAGACAGGGCCACCTGGACCACTGTCAGGAATCAGAAGTAGCACTTTCAGAAAGTAAAATTACTTTAGCACAAAATAGCACACAATATAACAATAGAGCGCACAACCAGTAATTACTGGTAACCAGGATCTCACTAGCACCACCTGTACTAGGGAGAAAACAACCACCTATGTATCACAATACCTGTAGGGGTGTAAGAGGAAAACACATGATGCAATGCATAACATTCATTCAGAGGTGTAAAGGCACATGACGCATAAACAATACATTCAGAGGTGCATAGAAAGTACAATTGCGCCAACTCACGTAAGTCACCACCTGTGACTGTCCCTAGGCCCTCTGGCCTTGTTGGGGCTAGGACGCCCTGTGTCCCAAAGTCCAGGGGGGCCTAAACGGAGCAGTCGCCCACGAAGTGCTGGGCAACTGGGTAGCAATTGATGGGGCCAACACGCTGGGGGAGCCTCACAGGCTCTGCAGAAATAAATGTCCCCCTGAGCCCCTCTAGGCTCTAGCAAATGTCTGGTCCCTCTGAGCCTCTCTGGGCTCTGGAAATAACAGTGGGGGCTGTGAGTCTCTCTGGCTCGCCAACAATAATGCACCTGAGCCCCTCGTGGGCTTTCAACCAGCACTGGCTGCCACGAGCCTCTCAGGCTCTCAGTAAAGAAATGGCCCCAGGAGCCTCTCGGGCTCCAAATACCAATTTATGCCAGCCGGAGCCTCGGGGCTCGCAAACAGAGATGCCCCCGAGCCTCGCAGGCTCCAACAACAGATATGACCCTCACGAGCCTTCTACTAGGGGGAGGGGCGGGCGCCGAAAATGTGCCCCGACGCCCCCTCCCCTCCCGGGCACTCACCGGCTTCTCTTGGTCGGGGAGCAGCTCCTTCTCCAGCTGCAAGCTCTTCTGTCACCGCGGGCGGGGCTCTTCCTCTCCGGGGCCTCGCCGGTCAGCCTCAGTCTTCTCTGCTCCAGGCCTCCCTTCTCCGTGGAGCCCGGAGCACGACCAGGCCCGCCCCCGTCTTCCCGGGCTTTGCCTGGCTTCCGAGTCGCGCTGCAACCAATAGCAGCGCGGCGCTCGGGGGATGGAGGCGGGACTTCCGGGTCGCCGTAGGCAGAGCGGCGGCCCGGGTGGAGGCTTCACGATTCTGGGCAATGCCGGGTGGGCACCGGCTTCCAGTTAAAAATATGAAGCGAGGTGCCACTCGCTCGGCCGGCAACACAGCACGCAGGCAAAAGCACCCAGAGCGCTCTCAAGCGCCAAATGAAATTTAAAGCGCTCCCTGCGCTAAAATGGCAATTTCAAGCGCTATTAAGCGCTGGGTCACAGCAAAGCGCCCTCAAGCGCCAAAAGTCAATAAAAAGCGCTCCCAGGCGCTAGGGGCTAATAAGCCCAGCAGAAGTCCTCCTTGGTAGGCAGGGGGGCAAGACTGGGCCCAGAGCCAGCTCACTGGGTCTCCAGGCAGGGAGACACCCCAAGTGGCGGTCCTCTGGCCCAGCAGCAGCAGCAGCAGCCCCCTCTGGATCCTGGAAAAGAACAACTTCAGTGGGGACACAGCCCCATTTTTATACAGTGCATTCCTTTGTTCAAGGGTGCAGAGTGGGGGCGGAACCAGTCGCAGCTGGTTCTTGAGTACTCTGTTTACCTCAACCACCCTCTCTATTCACTGGCAGGGCTTGGGTCATTAGACACACCACAGGGGGGCGGAGCCAGCATTGTGTGGGGAAAACCCAGCCCATCCAGGACACAGGTACACTCCTCCCACACATCACTCATGCTAATCTCCCACTCACCACCGGGCAGACCCATCCAGACTTCCTGGAGCCTGGCATGCCAGCCAGCTCCAGCCAATCACACGCCAGCACCCTCACAGCACACGTACAGCCATGTCTAGAAATGGCGCTTCGCTACTAGACACATACATGCTGCATACACCATCTCGCAGCATTCACTCTCACGAGTTCACACATACCAGACTCAAGCCTGTACACCCCACGCATCAGGAACTACCAGGGACACATACATTCCCCATGCATTCCTATGGGCGGGCAGGCCAAGCTCAGCACATGCACTCAGAGTGCGCACGCACTTTCCCCTGGGACACAGTGAAAGTGCGCAGAATCCAAAAATCACCATCTCCAGGTCACCATTTCAAGCAAAAAGTCTAGGGGTGAACCTGCCCTAAGGGCCAAAGTCCAACATAACCCCCTTCCAGCCAAAACGCAGGGGAGACCAATCACCACCGTGATGGACTTCCCTGCTTGGGGCGATAGAACACGGACGCAGGCCCGCAACTGCAGGGACACCCTCCTGTTCTACGCCACGGTGAACCCATGGGATTCCTTCTAAACACACTGTCTGGACCAACTGGGCTACCCCACTGGTACTCCCAAGTTGTCCGCGGCCAGGACCAGGCCCTGGGCCACCCAGGTGCCACTGGTCCATGCCAATTCGCAGAGCGGGGGGTAGTAACCCCTGGCACATAGGAGCCATTTTCCACTCTTCCTGTCCGCAAGACAGGACTAGACTGCCACTGGTTCTCCAGCCTAAGGCCTACAACCTCAGGCGGACCAGGAGTCTCAGGGAAGGCTCTCCTCCCCTTACCTCTTCTTCCAGGGTTCCTCCTCCCTCTGCGAGGGGTACCCCTAGAACGCCATTCCAACCCAGGACTTATCCACTCAGGTTGCACCGGGGTCAGAGGTGGGCTCTCCCACCCTCTGCACCCCCTTCCAGAGGTCTGCCCTCTCCCACCTGGAGAAGTTCCTCTGGAAGAAGAACCGGTCAGGACACTGGTTACAGTGGTCCTACCCTTCAGGTCAGGCTGATCCTGAACCTGGCCTTCCAACCTCTGGTCTAAAACCTTCGGTGGAACAATTGCCTGGCACTCCAGGACTTCTGGGGACTCACACACAATCCCCCTGAGGCTAACAAATGTCACATCTGTTGTGTGATTGTCTGTCTGGCGCAGATCTCCCGCCCTCTGTCCACCTGACAGTGCGTGACGATCCCCCAGACCAGAAGTGGCGCCACCCGGGTCACTACACGGGAACCTAGCCCAACTGGGTAGTCCCTGACCCACTGGTCCTTCCACTGGGGAACTCCCCCAATCACTCCTCACTCTGGACTCCTGTACCCTCCCTACCGGAGCGGTACTGCCAGACTCTAGAACCACAGGAGCTCTGTTTACAGACGCTCCAGGTCCTCTACTCACTAGGAGATCCTCCTCAACTGGGTTAACAGGACAGCCTAGGTCCCCAACCTGGTGTTCCCTCAAGAAACCACCCAGGTTCTGAGACAGGGCTTCGGGCCTCTGGGGGCTCTCAGCCACCCACTGACTCCTGCTCCACTGAGCCAGGCAGTCAGCCCCTCCACCCTTCTCACTATACTGGGACCTCGCTGGGCTACACTGAGCCTCTTCCACCACGCTGGGCTGGAAGATCCCTGACCCACTACTTTTGGAGTCACTCACCAATGACTCTACAGAACCTCTGGTCCCTTCCCAGCGGTCTGCTTCCTCTGCCAGCTCACATGGTTCAGACAATCCACACCCTAACAGGTGTTGGCGCAACCCTGGTGAACAACAACTGAGCAACTGCTCTCTGAGAAACATATCGAGCAATAGGTCCCAATCACATTTCGTGGGCTCCCGTACCCAATCACACAGGGCTCTACAACAGTCATCCTCAAAGTCTTCCCAAGACTGATGAGACGGTTTCCTAAGGTTCCTAAACCTCAACCTATTCTCCTCCTCTGGGGAAACAGGAACCATACTCTGGGAACTGGGACTTTCTAGACTGAGATTTAAATAGCTGCCACCACTGGACCCAACCCTCCCTGGGGGATCCAGAAACTCAACACTGCGCGCAGGGGATAGTCTACCCTCCAGAGCTACTTTGCCTCTGGTGGCGGCCCTCTCAGCCTCCTCTATCCTGTCCTGCGCTAAGACCCTCTCGGTCTCCAGCTGTTGCTTCTTAACCTCCAGCTGTTGCCTTCTAATGCCCAGCTGTGCCATAGCCTGGGCATGCTCCAACCTGAGCTTTTCTAAAGCCAGCTGGTGCTCCCTTTCTCTCCTCCTATCTTCCAGCTCCTCTGGGGACAGGGAAAGGGATGAGGCGCTGCCTCCTAAACTGGACCCAGCAAGGGACTCCCTATCTATGGGGTCCTCACTATCTGCTGGCGTCCCTGTGCTATCATCTTCTTCCTCCTCAGACTCTTCAGGGCTCCCCTCTGACCCACCACCCTCATGGTGTGAGACCCGGGCCCTCTCCGCACTGTGCTCACGCTCCCAGTCATCCTTCTGCCATTGGATCAGGTTACCCCTAAGTTGGGACTGGGTGTCTGACTCATTCACTGCAATGTCTCTCTCCTCGCAAAACTCTCTCAGTTCATGCAAAAACAGACCCCAGACATTAAAAGCAGACTCCATCTTGGCAAGATGCTTACAGACACGTGCAACACAGGGGACTTAACAATCTGAAGTAAGAGTACACAATTCCAATACTTCAACAATCTCCTTATCAAAGAGAACTCATACTCATGCGTCCAGGAAAACACACCATTCATCCACACACACCCTCCCCTCGGATCGGTAAGGCAGTTTCTACCACCCCTGACTTCTCAACCTGACCAAAAGCGACACAGGTACCAAACTCTGGAAGCAGGGCGGGGGACAAATGTACTGAACACAATCAAATGACACTCTTCAGGAGAAGAAACAATGGAATTTCAAAAACAATCCCCTAAAATGTGGTCATCTAAAATGCAGAGCTTTGAAGTGCGGCCAGCCGCTACTGTGGTACAACGCAAACACAAATCCTTATCCCACCGCTTGCCGCCAATGTTGGAAATGGGATCCCCGGCTGGCCAGGGCTTTCGCCAAAGTCAGTCAGAGACCACCACTCCCAAGTCAGGGCAAGGGAGTTACACGCCAAGATAACCCCTACTCACCCTCTAGGTAACGTGGCGCGAGCAGCAAGGCTAAACTTGGAGGCGATGTAGGCTAAGTATTTGCGCACGCACCCCAGCAACAACAACCAAAGGCCCACCACAAAGGAAACTCCACACAAGGTTATATAAAAATAGCCTTTGTATTACACCAAAACACATTAGATAAAACACACACTTTACAATGTGCCAGAGGCACAGGCAGAATTTACAGGGGATATGTACAAGACAGGGCCACCTGGACCACTGTCAGGAATCAGAAGTAGCACTTTCAGAAAGTAAAATTACTTTAGCACAAAATAGCACACAATATAACAATAGAGCGCACAACCAGTAATTACTGGTAACCAGGATCTCACTAGCACCACCTGTACTAGGGAGAAAACAACCACCTATGTATCACAATACCTGTAGGGGTGTAAGAGGAAAACACATGATGCAATGCATAACATTCATTCAGAGGTGTAAAGGCACATGACGCATAAACAATACATTCAGAGGTGCATAGAAAGTACAATTGCGCCAACTCACGTAAGTCACCACCTGTGACTGTCCCTAGGCCCTCTGGCCTTGTTGGGGCTAGGACGCCCTGTGTCCCAAAGTCCAGGGGGGCCTAAACGGAGCAGTCGCCCACGAAGTGCTGGGCAACTGGGTAGCAATTGATGGGGCCAACACGCTGGGGGAGCCTCACAGGCTCTGCAGAAATAAATGTCCCCCTGAGCCCCTCTGGGCTCTAGCAAATGTCTGGTCCCTCTGAGCCTCTCTGGGCTCTGGAAATAACAGTGGGGGCTGTGAGTCTCTCTGGCTCGCCAACAATAATGCACCTGAGCCCCTCGTGGGCTTTCAACCAGCACTGGCTGCCACGAGCCTCTCAGGCTCTCAGTAAAGAAATGGCCCCAGGAGCCTCTCGGGCTCCAAATACCAATTTATGCCAGCCGGAGCCTCGGGGCTCGCAAACAGAGATGCCCCCGAGCCTCGCAGGCTCCAACAACAGATATGACCCTCACGAGCCTTCTACTAGGGGGAGGGGCGGGCGCCGAAAATGCGCCCCGACGCCCCCTCCCCTCCCGGGCACTCACCGGCTTCTCTTGGTCGGGGAGCAGCTCCTTCTCCAGCTGCAAGCTCTTCTGTCACCGCGGGCGGGGCTCTTCCTCTCCGGGGCCTCGCCGGTCAGCCTCAGTCTTCTCTGCTCCAGGCCTCCCTTCTCCGTGGAGCCCGGAGCACGACCAGGCCCGCCCCCGTCTTCCCGGGCTTTGCCTGGCTTCCGAGTCGCGCTGCAACCAATAGCAGCGCGGCGCTCGGGGGATGGAGGCGGGACTTCCGGGTCGCCGTAGGCAGAGCGGCGGCCCGGGTGGAGGCTTCACGATTCTGGGCAATGCCGGGTGGGCACCGGCTTCCAGTTAAAAATATGAAGCGAGGTGCCACTCGCTCGGCCGGCAACACAGCACGCAGGCAAAAGCACCCAGAGCGCTCTCAAGCGCCAAATGAAATTTAAAGCGCTCCCTGCGCTAAAATGGCAATTTCAAGCGTTATTAAGCGCTGGGTCACAGCAAAGCGCCCTCAAGCGCCAAAAGTCAATAAAAAGCGCTCCCAGGCGCTAGGGGCTAATAAGCCCAGCAGAAGTCCTCCTTGGTAGGCAGGGGGGCAAGACTGGGCCCAGAGCCAGCTCACTGGGTCTCCAGGCAGGGAGACACCCCAAGTGGCGGTCCTCTGGCCCAGCAGCAGCAGCAGCAGCCCCCTCTGGATCCTGGAAAAGAACAACTTCAGTGGGGACACAGCCCCATTTTTATACAGTGCATTCCTTTGTTCAAGGGTGCAGAGTGGGGGCGGAACCAGTCGCAGCTGGTTCTTGAGTACTCTGTTTACCTCAACCACCCTCTCTATTCACTGGCAGGGCTTGGGTCATTAGACACACCACAGGGGGGCGGAGCCAGCATTGTGTGGGGAAAACCCAGCCCATCCAGGACACAGGTACACTCCTCCCACACATCACTCATGCTAATCTCCCACTCACCACCGGGCAGACCCATCCAGACTTCCTGGAGCCTGGCATGCCAGCCAGCTCCAGCCAATCACACGCCAGCACCCTCACAGCACACGTACAGCCATGTCTAGAAATGGCGCTTCGCTACTAGACACATACATGCTGCATACACCATCTCGCAGCATTCACTCTCACGAGTTCACACATACCAGACTCAAGCCTGTACACCCCACGCATCAGGAACTACCAGGGACACATACATTCCCCATGCATTCCTATGGGCGGGCAGGCCAAGCTCAGCACATGCACTCAGAGTGCGCACGCACTTTCCCCTGGGACACAGTGAAAGTGCGCAGAATCCAAAAATCACCATCTCCAGGTCACCATTTCAAGCAAAAAGTCTAGGGGTGAACCTGCCCTAAGGGCCAAAGTCCAATAAGTTACAATACGAAAAAAAGGGATCTTGATCTGATGGCACGGCTGCATCAAAGTGCCAACACAACAACTCCTGTTCAGAATAACAGACTGATAGCAGATATAGATGTGGAACAAGATAATAATGGAGATAGCAGTGGAGGAACGCCCGTATTGGAAATAAAAGAAGGTATCCAGCAATCAGCATATGCATCACTATTAAAAGTGCTAGACAAAATAACAACAGTGCTCAATATGCAGTCACACAAGCTAGATACCCAGATTGACCTGATGAATATTATCGCCTCATATATTGTAGGAATCAATACGAAATTGGAAACGCTAGCGGATCTGACTATTAAGGAGCGAGAAATAAATACAGCAGTAGGCAAAGATTGTGTTTGTGGCCCAATAATCGACAAGCTAAGCAACGCTCCAGCGATTTTAATAAGTATTCTAAATGAAAGAAAAATGACCAATGATGGTGTGGAAAAAAACACAAATCGTATAAGTAAGACCTCAAAATTAATCTTACCAAGCTCCATAACCGGCGACACAAATGTATCATTTATGGCAGAAACATCAATAAACTCCGCTAAAGTCGAAAGTCTCAATAAGAAAAACAGTAATTCCGGGAACGATCAACCAAAGAATAGCAGCGAAGGGATAAGGATCTTAGACAAAAACATGACCCATGCAAATGCAGAGCAGGCCCTACAAGATGGCCAAGGCAAAACAGAGATATGTTGGCAAACCAAGAGGCAGAGAAAAAGAGCAAGGAAATCCAGAAAGAACAATCCTAGCTCAATACAAGATACTAATACCAGTAGGAAATGGTTCCATATCTTTGAAACAGAAAAAAAGACAGGTCCTGAAAAGCCATGTACACAAACAGACCAAAGGTCTACAGTAGAGGAAGGGTGTCAACAAGGAGACCATACCCTGTTGACCTCATTAAGTCATAATATACAAGCGAACAAAACACTTAATAACATGCAGATAAATCAAACACTAAACCAATGTGCATCGGAAAGAACTCTCGCGAAACGATCACCCGATAGCAGGAATAATCCTGTGCAATCAATGGGTTGCCCAGAGCCGGAGCAAGGACACCTCCCACATGAGATGAAAAAAAAGGAAAACCACACAATCAAAATCAATAAATCAACAGGGGTCATCTCAGGAAAGAAACAAAGAGAGGAATCAGACCCGATTCAAGAGAAGCGATCATTGGACATCAGGAGAAACACGGTGAAAGGAAAGGGCATTACTGAGATGGAGTTAAGAAACTTCCCAATCCCAAAAGAAGAGGGGTTGAAAGAAAAATTGATCATCAAAATCAATACCCAAATAGGTGACAGACATGGAAGCATTGAAAGAGAGATATCAGAATTTACTGCAGTGAAGCAATCAACTGATGATAGGAACAACCCAGCGCAAATAAAGGGCATCACAGAGAGGGAACACACAAAACCTCCGGTAGATGATGTACCCAAGGAAAAACTAACAATCAAAATCAATAAGCGACCAGGTGACAGACATGGGAGGTACTTCCATGTTCAGCACCCATTGTTAAACCAATGGGAAACAATATAGAAAATATGTTGAACAAACAGATCATATTGACCCCCACTATATCTCACAGAGGCAACAAGATCTCCTCAATAGTGGGAACATATTAAGACTAATAGCTGAAATCTCCACCTTAAAGCATTTGACCACATCTGACCTGCTGTCAATTGAATTTATTGAGAAAGACGAAAATAATAGCATGGAAAAAACATTATCGACCTGGAAAAACGAGGAAATAGTAGCTCTAATAATGAATGCCAGACAAAAGTTCGAAAGTTGGGGTATCACAATGATAAGACCAACAATGAGACGTTATCCCTCACCTCTACTAACTGTACTAAAGAATTCAAAAGAAGAACAACGGAATATCCCAGTATATTCAGTACTACAAAATGCTATAGGAAAATTAACCCCGCTACAGATGTTACGGGGAGTACCACCAAACAACAAGAATGGAATTGGATGGCAACAGTCTTAAATGTTCGGAAAGTGGAATGACTTGCCACAAAGGGTAAAAGCGCCAATAATAGTACCGTAAAATTCTTATCTTGGAACATCGCGGGTACAAAAAAGGAATTAGAGGAAGATAATGCCCCAGCATATTGGGAATATTATGACATCATCGCCCTCCAAGAAACATGGATGATGGAGTGTAAGGATGTGGCTAACTATACACTCCATCAAGTAAAGGCAACCAGAACATACAAATATGGAAGGCCGAAGGGTGGCTTAGCAATTTATGTATCTATAGCGCTAAATATAAAAACAGAACAACTACCGAGTACGACGTCAGACCTACAAGTAATTAAAATGGTCCAAGGGACTAAAAATCAAACAACAGTAATACTAATAAATCTCTACCTTCATCCAAATGCGAGAAAAAAAGAGGCTCAATCTGAACAACTGAGGCGATTAGTCATTTCTATCATATTTGAAAACCCAGCGTGGGAGATAATAATAACCGGCGACTTCAATTCATATCTAATTTATACACCAGATGATGATGACCAGCTCACAGCGGACAACTAGCAATGGTCTGTTCCCCCACAATCATCCTCATTACTAAAGAGACATGAATTAAATGGGCGAAAGCTGGTCCTGACACTAGAACATCTAGGCTTGCCAGTCTTAAATGGGAGAACCGAAGACGATACCCCTCTGCGGTGGACCTATCAGGGTGCCCACGCACAGTCTATCATAGATTATACAATCTTAATGCTACCTCTACTCGCTCGCGTGACGAAGTATCAGATCAAATAATTGACTTGAAGTGATCACTCATATCAGGTATTCGAACTGGATATAGGCCATAAAAACATCATCTAGCTCCCATAGGGACGGTACAATTGACCACAACAAATCTGAAAAGAATAAGATGGTCAGCAGAAACCTTACCAGAACTAACAGCACGAGCAAATTAAATATTTGAAGCTAAGATTATATCAGGTAAAAATCCAGTAGAGAGCTGGCCCATATTTGCTAACACACTATTGATTCATGCACCTGAGAGAGCGCAAATCAAGAAAAATATAGAAGTACACCATATTTACAAGCACGTTGTATTAGTTTAGTAAACCTTATATAAGAGTGTCGAATTTATAGAGTGAAAGTACATAATAGTGTTTAATTAGAATAGAATACTTATATAGAGTGTGAAAAGCTAATGTAGATGTTTTAGAGATGTTGGAATGATGTTGAAATCCCATGTTATGTGGCTGTCGTGGGAGAAAATGTAATACTGCAAACGTAGAAATGTGTAGGCCACATGGCAGTTCACATAGAGTACAAGATGCTGTTACACTCTTACGCGATGGTGGATTTTAATGTTATTGTAATTCAAAGTAGTATTGATCCTAGAACTGAAATATGTTTTATAGACGTTTCATATAATCACTGTGTGTAATAAGTTAGAATACTGTTTAACAAAGAAATTAAATGTTTTACAGAGTGCACAGGCCCGTTCATGTAATTCTAATAGGCCTGAATAGACAAAGTCATTTCTTTTGATCTGCATGTGCACGTTAGAGAAAGGTTGTGTTAGGCACAAACTGTGGAGCCTGTTTGAATGGTTTGCGACTTAAAGATATGGTGGAGGCCGGAATTTGGGGCCAACAGTACAAGTGTCTGTTTGCAGGTGCGAGGAGGTTTTAATCAAGAGAGTGATGAATAGACTTTTGTTCAAGAGAGCCAGGCACAGGCCTGGAGGAGTCTTCAGGAATTTCCTGGGGGTACCGTCTTGCCGGAGAGGAGCCTGGGAAGCAAGGTCAACGCTAACGATGGGCCTAGAGGAGTACCAGCATGGAGCATACCAGAACCAACACCACGTGAGGGGCGTCTCTAAGGGGTGTCTCCAAAGGGCGTTTCTATTGTAAATGTGATTTTGTATTAGGGACAGCACCCCTGGGTGGAGTTAAGGCAGATGATCTGAGGAACCTAAGAGAGCGGATGGGTAGGCAGATAGGGAACTGCGAGACATCGTTTTCGAAACAAAGACTAAGGGAAGTGTGTGATCTTCTTTGGAAGTCACCACTGCAGACACCTTTTTAGGTTAAGATCTTGCTAAGTAGGGATGTCACTTAGTTTAGTGTAGGGACAGTCTAATCTGATTTTTTCCTTTCTGTAAATGACTCATAAGCTACAGCTTGTGTCTATTCTTGCAACTTTGATGATTTTTGAATTGGTTTTGGTAATATTCTTCTGCCGACTAAGAGCATTTAGAAAATTCATGTTTGTATTGATACCCGTATATCTTTTGAACCTTATATTGAGATGTTTGTATCTCGAGTTAAGTTTGGCTTTGTAATAAACTTTTAAACTTTTTAAGCTTAAGTGGAGTAAGTTATTAACTGATTGACCTAGTAGTGGATTGCCTTTTACTCTATGACAGGTACCAACGGTTCAGTCGACCGGAGTTGGGATTTGGATTTATAACAATAGACCAGAAATCCCGCGTTAACAGTTGGTAGCAGAGTGAGGATGGTTACCTTCTTGAGGAAGGTGATCTAGACTAGGTTAAGTTTACCCCAAGGTCCCTAGAGATCGAGAGGTGGCCCGCCGAAGAGGGTGCTGACGGCGCGAGAGAAAAGCAGCAGGATCGGACGAGAGTGAGTATAACAAGGGTCATGCGTGGACAGATTGCGGTGTTTTGTGTTGTATTTGTATTGTAATGTCATGCGGAGTTGAATGCCTGTAGAGTGAATGTGAGAGGGTTGTGAGCGCGCGCAACCTGGTAGACTGGTAAACTTGTAACCTGGGAAACGGGGGAACCGGTGAACTGGTGAAAATCTTAAGTTCGGGGAAGAGCTTAAGTGGTTCGGGTGTATCGAACATCCAGAGTAGTTGTCGACCAGATAAAGGGGGTCATGAGGTACCATTGATCGCCCGCAGGACCGAGATAGGGGGAATGCAAGAGTGAGGTTGTTAACGGACGCAGGTCGAAAGTTACCGTGTGCAAGTAACCTATCAGAGAAGGCGATGTCTGGACTAACGGAAAGACATTTCGTCAGTTAAGGTGACAATTACAGTTAGACTGTGGACGTACAGTCAAGGAAAGTGATCGCTTGGGCGGAAGTAATCATTTTTCAGAGTATGAATGGGACGCATGCATGACCGGGAGACGAGCGGAGAAAGGAGGGGAACTTCTGCGAAAGGGGGACGAGTGACGTCAGCGAGAGCCGCGCTGTGATAGGGCGGTTGGTGTGAAGCTGCGCTGAGATAGGGTGGTTGTCGTGACGTCAGCAAAAAGCCACGCAGTGATAGGCCAGTTAGCGAAAACCGCGCTGAGATTGGTGGATTGTCATCAGGAAGTAAACGAACGCGGAGAAAGTAGAAATTCGTAGATTTTGAACATGAAGTGTTTTAAATGTTTGAGAGGGATTTTTAAGAGAAAAAGAAGAGAATCTTATTACGGGGAAGAGGCACCGCCGGAGGGTACACCAGCTCACTATATGGCAACGAATGTTTGGTTGCATACTATACTGTGGCTTGGGACTTGGAGTAAGATTACAGAGGGGAATGAGGAACTGACTTTTCCAAAATACGGAACGTTTAGATTAGAAGTGTTACATTAGTTGAAAGCAGTTATGTCTTCATTGAGACCTTTGCCTAGACCAACACAGTTTGAAGCGCTCAATGCATGGATTAGGGCGGCGCACGACAGGAGTCAGAACAGGCGCCAGGAAAGGGTACGGCGATCAGTAAGGGCAGTGCAAGATGCCAAATAGGATGCGGAAGCCAAAAAGTGGAGGGTACAGGTGATTGAGGTGGATAAGGTTTACCCCATGAGAGAGGTTACAGGTGGAAAGAAACCCACAGAAGAGGATGATGAGAGCGAGTCGGAGGACGGCCTAATAAATAGGTTGTTGATAGATAAACCACCTTCGGACAATAGGGAGATAGAGGGTACTGAGCTCTCAAGGAAAGGTAGGATTGACATAGAAGAGAACAGGCCACTCCCTATAACGGATTGGGTACCTACGAAAGGTGAGGAGATACCTCAACACAGTCCTATACAGAGAGTAGTCAGAAGGGTTGTGGTGCAGAAGATGCCAGCAACAGAGAGGGTTGAGTCTTATGGATTGCCAGATGCTCTTCAAGTACCCGTTACCATAGGTCCTGTAGTGTCGGTTTACCACCCAGAGAAAAGGAGAGAGGAAGAACAGGTACGGCTGGAGAGAGAGAGAGTTGAGATGGAAAGAAGGAATAACACGACAAATGCCTGGAGGCAATTGCCGGGACCGATAACGTGGAGCACCCCATTGGAGTCAGCAGTGGATCCCGTAACAGAACAGGGGGGTCAGAGAGGACCGATGGACCTGAGGGGACCACGGCCGAAATCCTACAAGGAGTTGAGGGCTGACTTGAGGGAATGGGATGGGTCCACAGGAGTACCGAGCAGCAGGTCAAGAGCAGAAATAGAATGGGGAAGTCGAGGAAATGGAATATTATCTCACTGCGGGGCTAGCGAAAGCAGTCAGGAGTGGGAAGGTAAAAGTCAGGAGAGTAGAGGAGTTACCCGTCATACAGACAGAGGAAATGGGCAGGAACAAAGAGGCAGAAGTACTGAGTGTGGAGAGACATCTCATCCCATTCAAAGTGAGGGAGACCAAAGGACCCAAGAATACAGAGAAAGGTTTAGGTGCACTCACCATGCACCTAATGATAACGTACAGCACTGGAATCGTGGGAACACGGGGAACAGTGAAGGATCTTGCCAGGTGTCGGGTGATCAGAGACCACTGGCAAATGGTGAAGAAATGGGGAATAACGGGATGTCTTACCATACACCTAGAGAAACCATGCAGAATGAGAAATATGTGATTATGGAAAATAGAGGAGTGTTTCACCATACACCCAGAGAGGATGGAACTGCATGGGACCTGGAGAGATGGGAGCAAGGGAGGACTCCCCATAACTCGCCTGAGCCCAGATGTAGGACTCAGAGCTGTGATGGGAGAGACGTGAATGGATTCTCTAGAGATGGCATATTAAAAGCTGTAATAAAAGCCAAAAGGCTCGACGTGTCCAGTTTAAAATCTGACTTGGACGAGATAATAGATGGTACAGTGCCGATAGAAAGGATTGACATGTACGAACAAGATGAGCTACTGTTTATAGCAAAGGACATCACTCGAAAAGCCAGAGAAACTCATGAGAAGCTGTCTGAACTGGCAGACAAGTATATGGTAGATTTGTCCAGAACCAAGGCATTACAGGGTAACCACAGGTTGCATTATTCAGATCAGGATCTAGATGAGAGGAGGACAACAGGATTAAAAACACACATAAGGGAACTGATTACAGGAATAAGAGCATGGAGAGATCTGGACAAATGGGAAGAGAGGTGGTCGAAAAAGGGCACTGTTAGGCGGAGTGCGAATGTGATGTCTCCGGAGGGAAGACTAATGCAGATGGAGGCATTCCCTTTGCGAGAAATAGCGAATGGGAATTATGTACACGTATCCTGGAGTAGGGGAGATTTGGCTGCCTTTACCAACTCATTTCCGAAGTTAAGGGAGAACCCTGTAGAGTGGTACAAGCAGGTAGAGAGGTTTGTGAAGATCTCAAAAGTATTGTGGATTGATTTGAACACCTTGTTTTACGTTGTGGTCCCAGGAGACTTGTGGATAGCATGCAAGGTTAGTGTCGAGTGGCCAACTACAGAACCAGCAAGGGATACTCATGCTAATGGACCGTCAGAAACAGTAATGTTAAAATACGATAGGGTAATGACATGGTTGAAGGAGAAGGTGCCACCACAAGACATAGATTGGGTAAAAATAGACCGAACAAGACAGGAACCAAAGGAGACAGTCCATGAGTATTATGAGCGATTGCTGAAAGCATTCAAACAATACAGTGGACTAGATGTAATGGACCCCAAGGATATAGGACAGTTTGTATCAAAGTTTGTTTTGGGGTTGAGACCTGATATTTGTCTGATGATTCAGCAGCATTTAATTTGTTGGCAAAACAAACCATTGGATGAGATTTTGAGATACGCAAGATACTGCAGTGATGAGATAGAGTCCAAAGCAAAGAAATTAAAGGAGAAACTGATGATGGTGCAGATGCAGTCAGCTGGAAAGGGAGGACAGCAGCAACAGGGAACAGGGACAATAGGACGGAAATCAAACAATCAGAATAAGGACAACGAGGAAAATCCGAGACCTAGAATAGACTTTGCTACATTGAAAAAAACGACAAAGTGTCATCAGTGTCACCAGGTGGGACATTGGAGACGCGAGTGTCCCTATAACCCTGAAAACGGAGAACTGGAAGTTCTAGAGGAAGAGGTTCAGGAAGTTCCAGTCCAAAGGGTGACAGTAACAAAGGGTAAGGTGGCCAAAGGGGGGATTCCGGCTCCACGAGCTCAGTTCCCTCAGCCACCAAAGATTACGACAGGAGGAAAGGTCTATAGACAAATGCCTTTGTTCTCAGGTAAAGAAGAGTGTTACTACGTTGATCCATTGACGGGACGACGTGTAAGTAGAGAGGAGGACTGTACCCTCGGGGCAGTTCTAGAAGTGGATCAAAGAGGACCGATTGTTGAGGCTGAAGTGGCAGGGTGTCCTACAACATTCTTGGTGGATACTGGAGCTACTCGATCAACTTTGAGATCGGCAGTGGTTCCAGATCTACCAATGTCGGGGGAAACGATTCAGGTGGTAGGAGTTGCAAATAAGAGAATGAATAGCCCTTTGACGGAACCAGTATCAGTGAAAATAGGAAACTACACGGATGAACATCAGTTTGTAGTATGTGATTCTAGTCCTGTGTGTCTGTTAGGAAGGGACGTATTGTGCAAACTGAACTGCACCATATACTGCACACCTCAGGGAGTGGAGGTACAGATTACAGACGATGATGCTACCTTCAAAGTTGTAAATTTGAGAACATGCATAGAACTGTATCCTACCCTGACAGTGGAGGAGCTCCCATGGGATTTACGAGATGCAGTGTCATCAGAGGTATGGGATTTTACTGGAGAAGAGATAGGACTGATCAAAGGAGTAGAACCAGTGAAGATTATGGTTAAACCAAATGCGGAATATCCAAGAACGCCCCAATACAAACTGACCCCGGAGACGATTGCAGGAATAAAATCCGTAATCGACTCTATGATAAAACAGGGAATACTGAAGGAAATCGTGGGAAGTCCATGCAACTCCCCGATTATGGGTCTGCAGAAACCTAGTGGGAAATTTAAAATAGTGCAAGATCTTCGAAAGATTAACAACATAGTTGTTTCATGTTGTCCAGTGGTACCGAATCCATCAGTGATATTGTTTCAGATACCATTCCAAGCTGAGTGGTTCACAGTGATAGACCTTTGTCAGGCTTTCTTCTCAATCCCATTGGATGAGGAAAGCCAGTATCTTTTTGCTTTTAAGCTGGAAAATCGCATTTTAACGTGGTGTCGTATCCCACAACGGTATACAGAAAGCCCATCAATTTTCAACCAGCTGTTGAAGAAAAATCTTGAAAGTCTGGTACTGCCGCAGAACTCGGTTCTGGTCCAGTACATAGACGACCTACTTGTTGCGTCAGAAACAGAAGAGGCTTGCAAGACAGATACCATTGCCTTGCTGAACCATTTAGCTGAGAATGGGCATAAGGTATCTCCGAACAAGTTGCAGTACTGTCTGACAGAAGTACAGTACTTGGGTCACAGGATAGAAAAAGGAAAGCGCAAAGTGTCACCAGATAGGATAGAGGCGATAATGAAGATGAACGCGCCTACGACACAGAGAGAAGTTAGAATGTTCCTAGGAATGGTTGGTTATTGCCGACAGTGGATAGCTAACTTTTCACTGAAAGCAAAACCATTACAAAAGCTGACGCACAAGGAGGTGAGTGATCCGGTACCATGGGACAAGGACTGTTTGATGGCGTTTCTACAGCTGCGAGAGGACTTGTGTCGCGCTCCGGCTTTGGGGATGCCTGACTATGAAAAACCATTTTCACTTTTCTGCTGTGAGAGAGAAGGCTGTGCTTTGTCAGTTTTGGTAAAAATTCATGGAAATGCCCGTAGACCAGTTGCATACTTTTCGGCTACCTTAGATCCAGTAGCCGCAGCGTTGCCCGGATGTCTCAAATCCGTTGCTGCAACGGGTGTCAGCATTGAACAGTGTGAAAATATTGTCATGGGACACCAGTTAGTGGTGTATGTACCTCATTCTGTAGAACTGTTAATGACCAGGACCAAGACACAGCACTTGACCAGTAGTAGGCTCACGCGCTACGAGCAAGTTATACTTGCTGCGGAGAACGTGACCCTTAAGAGGTGCTCTGTTTTGAATCCTGCTACATTGATGCCACTTCCAAATGATATTGAAGGCGAGGAATGTGAAGATCACGACTGCCTTGATGTGACTGAACTATGCACGAAGCCAAGACCAGATATCGTGGATGAGCCGTTGATCGACCCTGATGAAATTTTCTTTGTTGATGGCTCATGTTTAAGAGACGATACTGGTCGGTTGAGAGCAGCTTATGCTGTTTGCACTATTACTGGAGTTGTGGAAGCCGCTTGCCTGGAAGGAGTACACTCCGCTCAGGTAGCAGAAATCATTGCATTGACACGTGCCTGTATAGCAGGTAGCAAAATTAGAGTCACCATTTATACGGATAGCCAATATGGTTTCGGTGTAGTTCATGATTTTGGGCAGTTGTGGTCTCAGAGAGGTTACATGACCTCCTCTGGTTCGCCTATTCGAAATGGGGAATTTGTGCGACTGTTGTTAGAAGCATTACAAGGTCCAGCAGCAATTGCAATTGTCAAATGCGTAGCCCACACCAAAAATACAGATTTTGTGTCACAAGGTAATAGATATGCAGACGAAGTCGCCCGTTACTGTGCTGAGCACGGATATTCTTTCACGGAGGTGGAAGTAGGTGGGGCTCAGGAAAAGACAGAGTTAAATATGATGCTAGAAACAGTTGATACTTGGGAGGATTTAAAGGAGATGCAAGAGAATGCACCTGATTCTGAGAAAAAGGCATGGGAAACAGCAGGTTGTGTGAAAAGTGAAATGGACTTCTGGGTTTCAGCAGATGGTAGGGCAGTATTACCTGAGGAATTTGTGAATCCCATGGCACGACAGATACATGGTCCAGTACACTTAGGAAGAGATGCCATGCTGAGGGTATTTAGGCAGACTTGGTATTGCCCTAAGTTTAGGATTGCAGCAGAAGCAGTCTGTAGGAGATGCGTTACTTGTCAACAACTGAACGTAGGGAAAAGAACACCAGTTACAATGAGTCACATTGGGAGGTCTAGGGGGCCTTTCAACAGAATGCAATTAGATTTCATTGAGATGCCAAAAAGCAACCGCCTTAGGTATGTTCTGGTGGTTGTATGCATATTTTCCAGATGGGTCGAAGCATACCCTACACGCAGGTGCGACACACTCACAGTAGCAAAGTTGTTGCTTAGAGAGTTGATCCCGCGCTTCGG
Organism: Lissotriton helveticus; assembly: GCF_964261635.1. Lineage (NCBI taxonomy): Eukaryota > Metazoa > Chordata > Amphibia > Caudata > Salamandridae > Lissotriton > Lissotriton helveticus. Next base: position 1,068,893,026 of record NC_136067.1, on the reverse strand, counting down.
GGTGCCGACCTCTCTGGAATTGGATCGAGGAACTCATTTCAACAGTGAAGTTGTGAAAATGCTTTGCTCTGCATTGAACATTGATCAGAAATTGCACTGCAGTTATCGACCAGAGGCTTCAGGTATTGTGGAGCAGATCAATGGCACTTTGAAGTCCCGAATAGCCAAAGTATGTTCATCGACGTCCTTAAGCTGGCCTGATGCTCTGCCCTTGGTACTCATGAGTATGCGTAGCACACCAGACAGAAGGACAGGTCTCTCTCCACACGAAGTTTTAATGGGGAGGGCAATGCGACTTCCGTCTGTACCAACTACAGCTTTGTTGAATATTACGGATGACCTGATCCTGGATTACTGCAAGGGTCTGTCTGACGCCATTCATTCTGTGTCTCTTCAGGTGCAGGCTGCTGAAGTTCCATCTTCAAGAGATCTATGTCACGACTTGTGCCCAGGTGACTGGATCCTGCTGAAGAAGCACGTCCGGAAGAACTGCTTGGACGTGCGTTGGAAGGGCCCCTAACAAGTTATCCTGACAACGAATACTGCTGTGAAGTGTGGAGGGCTGCCAAACTGGATTCACGCTTCCCATACTCAAAGAGTTCCAACACCCCTGGAAGAAACAGCTCCTCTCACAGATGAAAATCCAGCTGTGGATGGTGAACCACTAGAGGGGATTAGTCAAGCTGTGGGGGTGTCGGAAGAAGTTGGGAGCGCTACAGAACAAGAAGAAGAGGGACAGGACGGCAGTGAAACTGAAATTGCCACAGAAGGAGAAAGTTGCTGTGAATACGGCTCAGACCCAGATCAAGCCCAGAGTGATCAAGAACTGAATGGGAGGACAAGATACAGGAGAACAAGGCGTGGAGAAGATAGTTGGCCAAGTGAAAGAAGAAAGAGGCCAAGCTTGAAGCCAGCTCCAGAGAAAACTCTTGCCCCTGTATCTGAAGGCTCGGATTTGGACGAAAGTGCACAAGGACAGGAACAGGAAGGTCCGAGAAGATCGAGGAGGGTGCGAGTGCCTTGCAGAAGATACGCTACTCCTGAGTGGACCTACCTCGCTGCAGATGTCCAGTGTACAGGGAACTGGGAGGGTGAGGGAAGTGACCCTGATCAGTACTGACCCCATCATAACCGTGGCAATAGTGTTGTTGATACCGGGAGTGGAGGTCGAAGGGTTGCTGACACTCAATATCCCCTATCCTCCTTATCTGAGTTATGTTATGTTACACATATTTGTATTGCGCGCAGCTGCCCCAGCTAAGGGGCGTCCTGGCGCATGGCAGGAAATATGCAACACCTACAGGGAACACAACAGATAAAAACAAAGAGGTTTATTAAAAGAGAAAGGTTTTTAACGCTTTACGAAAAGCTAACAGATCGTCTAATAACCGCAATTCGACTGGGAGGGAGTTCCAAAGCTCAGCTGCTCTGACCCGGAAGGATCGACCACCAACCCGACAAAGCCTGTATCGAGGGATCACGGCAAGAGCTTGGCCCCCAGATCTCAAAAAACGGGTAGGAACATACCAGGACAGAAGATCCGCAAGGATTTGCGGACCCCCTCCCCTCAAAATCTTGAATGCCAGACACAGCACTTTAAACTGAATTCTTGCCTTGATAGGCAGCCAGTGCATTGATCTCAGTGTGCCAGAGACGGAACTCGTTCGGGGTAAGCCGTCAATGGCTCTCGCCGCGGCATTCTGCACACGTTGGAGGCGGGTGATTACAGCCACATTGGTCCCTGCCAGGAGAGAGCTTGCATAGTCCAGACGAGATAACACAGTAGCCTGGACTATCAGCTGCCTGGTACGATGGTCAAAGAACTTCAGAATGGGACGCAACGACCGCAAGATGCCAAAACAGCAGGCCGCGATTTTCTTCGAATGGCCCACAAAACTGAGAGCAGGGTCCATCCATACTCCCAAGTTCTTTAGTTTAGTGACCGGGCAGGGAACCGGCCCCAATTCAGCAGGCCACCACCTGTCTCCCCACAGTTCCGCCCTCCTACCGACGATCATGATCTCTGTTTTCTTAGCGTAGAGCTGGAGACAGTTGTTCTTCATCCAGCTTGCCACCGCCCTAAGTCCGCTCTGAAACCTGGGGGCATCCCGGTCCGCATCCCCGCTGATCGTAACCGCTAGCTGAGTGTCGTCGGCATATGAGACCATGGTCATGTCCCATTGCTTGACGACCTCAGCCAGCGGTCTCACGTATAGATTGAACAACGTGGGGCTCAGCGAGGAGCCTTGCGGGACCCCCTGTTTCAAAGGAAGGAATTGGGACTGGAACGGTGGCAGGGCAACGCTAAAGAAACGATCGTCAAGGAAAGAGCGGAACCACTGGAGGGCAGTGCCGCCCAGCCCAATCTCCTCCAGGCGATGCAACAGGATGGGATGGGAGACAGTGTCAAACGCGGCGCTCAGGTCTAATAAAACGAGCGCCGCGGTCTGCCCCGCATCCATCACCGTGCGAAGATGTTCCGCCATGGAGAGAAGGGCGGTCTCCGTGCTGTGGCCAGCACGGAAGCCGTTCTGGGAGGGGTCCAAGATGTTAGCCTGGATAAGGTGGGCCGAAAGAACTTTGTTGACATGGGCCTCCAACACTTTGGTAGGCCAAGGGAGCAGAGAAATAGGCCGATAATTTTCAGGCTTATCTGGGTCCAGTGAGGGTTTCTTTAAGATGGGAGAAACCACCGCCCGCTTCCAGCTAAGGGGAACCGTGCCGGACTCCAACGAGATGTTGATCAAGGAGTGTACCACGGTCCGTCCCACGAACGACTGATCTCTAAAAAGAGACGAACAGAGCGGGTCAGCGGGGGACCCAGATTTAACCTGCTTCGCCAAGATGTCAAACCCTTCAGATGTCAGCGGGGGCAGCGCGTGCAAAACGATATCTCCATAGACGTTGGTCGGAGACTCCACTGGGGGCCCTGTAAATGGAAAGGTCTTATAGATGTTTTGGACCTTGTCCTGAAAAAACACAGCAAGGGCCTCACAGTGAGCGGTGGAGCCAGTCGTCGGAGCACAGGGTCGTTTAGCTAAAAGATCCTTCATCAATTTAAAGATGGTTTTAGAGGGGTTGGAGCTGTTGCCAACTTCGGCAGTATAGTAAATTGCCCGAGCTCGGCAAACAGCCCGATGGTAAGATTTGACGGAGGCGAGATAAATAGCTCTTTTCCCAATATCATACGCCTTCCGCCAAGCCCTCTCAGCTCGCCTACAGGTACCCTTGAGTGCACGCAAGGCGCCGTCGTACCACGGACTAGAATCCCTAGAACTGATCTTACAGGCGGTAAGAGGAATAAGGGCATCAAGCGCCTTGGAGATCCAAGCGCAGAACCCATCGTAACCTGTATCAACAGTTACAACAGGGTCTAATGGTTCCGCGGCAAGGACACGATGAAAGTCCTCCAGCCATAATTTACTCCAATGCCGCCTTACGACCAGTTTTGCAGGGGGGATAATAATCCTTCCCGGCAAGGGGGTACTGATGGCAACCAAAGAGTGGTCTGTCCAGCCAAGGGGAGAGACGGCAGTGACAGAAGCATCTGCCAAGTTGGTGAAAAAAGGATCTAACGTATGACCAGCGGTGTGAGTGGACTGTTGAACCAATTGCACCAACTGAAGGGCCTCCAAGTCCGCAAGAATGCCACTGACCGTAGGGATGTTAGGTTTATCGAAATGTAGGTTAAGGTCCCCCAAGAAAGAAAAGCCTACCACCAGGGAGCTAACCACATCAGGGAAGGCAGCTCTAAACGCCACTTCGCTCCCTGGGGGACGATAAACCACCATCCCCGAGAGTGAAAAATGTGGGGTGACGAGAATCTTAAACACCGCACTTTCACAACCCGCAATGGTCAAGGCCGACCAGCTGCAGGTAAAGTTGGATCGAATAGCAAGAGCAATACCCCCTCCCCTAGTAGAACGGTTAAGGGTAAAGACCGAAAAGTCAGAGGGAAATGCCAGATTGATAATGGCCGCATCGTCATCCTTCAGCCACGTCTCTGTGATGGCCACGATGTACGGGGCTTCTTCCTGTAGCAGGTCATACACGGCCTGGTAATGTAACACCAGGGACCTGGCATTGAGACTGAAGATACGGAGGGCATGCTCAGGGCGATTGCTACACAGATCCGCCACCGGGATAGTGTGTACAATGGAGGTAGGATGATCCAAAGTCCACCGGCAGCAGGCACAATGGTAGGGACCAGCTAAAGGATGTATAGGGGGAAGGTTGCAACTTACAGTCCGTCGTCCCAAGGTCCGCAAAATATCGCTGGCATACACCAACATGGCTGGGATAGGCAGACCACACACCGCACTAACGGGGCCTAGCCCGTGTCCTGCGCGTCCTTAGCTCGGACGGGCACAGACGGGCAGGACTCAGGCACGACTCCGGCTAAGCGACGGCGTCCCACTGCGCATTCCCGCTGCGCGGAGAGGACGACTTTAAATAGGCGTTCCCTGGACCCGAGCGAGCGTCAGTACGCTCCAAGATGGCGCCCACCAAAAGCGCCAAAGCCCCAATCCAAGATGGCGTCTGAATCAGAGGAGCTGGACCACCCTCGGAACCCGGACCCGCCAAAGCGGCGGTGCGTTATGCTTTTAGATGCGGTAAGTGGGAGGTGGGAACCCTTTACTCAGGTCGTGCAAGAAGCAAGGAAAAGAAAAATAAACGCTGGCAAACGCCAACAAAAATAAGAATTTAAAACCTCAGCGCTCGTAACAGCGCGCTAAAACCAAAAGGTAGCAGCAGTACCTGACCGCCGTCAAAGTGACCGAGTCCGCCTTAAATAGGCGTTCCCTGGACCCGAGCGAGCGTCAGTACGCTCCAAGATGGCGCCCACCAAAAGCGCCAAAGCCCCAATCCAAGATGGCGTCTGAATCAGAGGAGCTGGACCACCCTCGGAACCCGGACCCGCCAAAGCGGCGGTGCGTTATGCTTTTAGATGCGGTAAGTGGGAGGTGGGAACCCTTTACTCAGGTCGTGCAAGAAGCAAGGAAAAGAAAAATAAACGCTGGCAAACGCCAACAAAAATAAGAATTTAAAACCTCAGCGCTCGTAACAGCGCGCTAAAACCAAAAGGTAGCAGCAGTACCTGACCGCCGTCAAAGTGACCGAGTCCGCCTTAAATAGGCGTTCCCTGGACCCGAGCGAGCGTCAGTACGCTCCAAGATGGCACCCACCAAAAGCGCCAAAGCCCCAATCCAAGATGGCGTCTGAATCAGAGGAGCTGGACCACCCTCGGAACCCGGACTCGCCAAAGCGGCGGTGCGTTATGCTTTTAGATGCGGTAAGTGGGAGGTGGGAACCCTTTACTCAGGTCGTGCAAGAAGCAAGGAAAAGAAAAATAAACGCTGGCAAACGCCAACAAAAATAAGAATTTAAAACCTCAGCGCTCGTAACAGCGCGCTAAAACCAAAAGGTAGCAGCAGTATCTGGTTTTAAACAGAATAGATTTCCCAACTTATTGTCCAAGGAGGTCAATACTTGGGGAGGTCCTTCTTCGTTTGGAAATATTAGAAGCCGTGATTACAGTTGCTGGAACACGTATAATTTCGGATTGCTAAAAGACTGTGTGAAAGACTTTGTAAATAAACAATTGAGAGATAACCTAGCGCCAAGAAGAAGAAAGAAGAAACTAGGGACTTCCATTTAGAGGACGGAGAAGGGCTAGGGTTGTCTGTTGCTATAGAACACAAAGACTGATCTTGCGGAAAAGATTATCAGCTTCCAGGTGTGGTTCGACAAGAGACATTGTGCTGTGAAAGAAAACTGGAACTACACTGTTTGAGATCATGGAGGTTGGCAACCCGAACCACAGGGCCAAATGTATAATAGGCACACTTTTAGTGGGAGTGATTTTTCTTATAGCTTTAGTAGTTACTATATCATATATAGTGGGGCATGAAAATGAAGAAAAGGCTGCAAAGGAAGCAAAAATTTTATCGACACAGAAACCTACTATTGCTGGTAAAAAGGGGGACAATTTAGAGAAAGATAAAGCTTTACTAGCAGCAGAGACTCGTAGGTTACATGTAGATGAATCGCAGGGAAATTTTAAATCAAATGCATATGCTAAACTGCTTTATGAGTATATTGATGCCATGGAGGCTAAGAATTGCTATGTGTGTATGAAATTGCCAGCCTCTGTAGACGAAGGTATCAGATATCATCATCTTCCATTGACTTATGGAATCACATGTAGTTTGTTGCTGAGCATATTTTATGAACGTGATGGGTTTGAATACTATTTTTTGAATTTCGATGCTATTTTACCTGAAGTGCCGAACTACAAGCATTTAAATAAGTGGGATTATTATAAGAGTGAAGACAGATTACAGAAGTTTTTCCTTCCCTGGAATACATTAGATACTTCACATGCCCGAAGAAATAATTTGACTTGTAAAGTGTCAGAAATTGAGAAAAAGTTTGTAGGGCAAGTGGATGATCGATACAGGAGACAGAAGATCGAGAGACAAAGGGGAAACTGTGTATACATAGGGGTGAAACCTATTATGAGAATGTGTTTGTGGGAAAAGTGAGTTGTGAACATGCTTTCCAATTGGAATACTATTCGAAGGACTTCTTGAAAGAAATACAGGTGATCCCAAATGTATATTTTGTCTGTGGAAACTACCAGATAATTGGTATGGATCATGTTATTTGGCAATTGTCTTCCCCAAAATATACCATGCTAAGGATTTGGAAATTATAGAGGGAGGAACTCAACCTAGAGGAAGAAGGGATGTAAGCGCTGAGGAGGTAGATGGAGACGTGTTTGGTGCTATGTTTCCTATTTTAGGGATAGCACTAAATGATGTCAAGATTAGAAGATTAGCAACAGTTGTAGATAGGTTGTCCGCCAGTACTGCTAGATCACTAATGCTGGTGGAGGGAGAAATGCAATCGATAAGGGCAATGGTTCTTCAGAACCGACTTGCTCTAGATGTTCTGTTAGCCAAAGAGGGAGGAGTCTGTAAGGCTTTGAAGGTCCAGGAATGTTGCACTTACATTCCAGGCAACTCAAAACCTTTAGAAAAGTACATTCGGAACATTGTGGGGATTAGTGCGGCTGTATCAATGGTATAGATCAAACAGGTTGCAAAGAACCATGAGAAGGCAAGAGAGGAGATTGACTACGATGCAGGATAATCAGTACAGGAGTCTAAAGGCTCTAGAGATGATGAAACGAGGGGGTACTGCAACGACTTCAGTTTGACTCAGTCCATACCTCAGGGATGGTGTTGTAATGGTGATGACTACTAGAAGTCATCAAAGGGGGGATTGAGAGAGCGCAAATCAAGAAAAATATAGAAGTGCACCATATTTACAAGCACGTTGTATTAGTTTAGTAAACCTTATATAAGAGTGTCGAATTTATAGAGTGAAAGTACATAATAGTGTTTAATTAGAATAGTATACTTATATAGAGTGTGAAAAGCTAATGTAGATGTTTTAGAGATGTTGGAATAATGTTGAAATCCCATGTTATGTGGCTGTCGTGGGAGAAAATGTAATACTGCAAACGTAGAAATGTGTAGGCCACATGGCAGTTCACATAGAGTACAAGATGCTGTTACACTCTTACGCGATGGTGGATTTTAATGTTATTGTAATTCAAAGTAGTATTGATCCTAGAACTGAAATATGTTTTATAGACGTTTCATATAATCACTGTGTGTAATAAGTTAGAATACTGTTTAACAAAGAAATTAAATGTTTTACAGAGTGCACAGGCCCGTTCATGTAATTCTAATAGGCCTGAATAGACAAAGTCATTTCTTTTGATCTGCATGTGCTCATTAGAGAAAGGTTGTGTTAGGCACAAACTGTGGAGCCTGTTTGAATGGTTTACGACTTAAAGATATGGTGGAGGCCGGAATTTGGGGCCCACAGTACAAGTGTCTGTTTGCAGGTGCGAGGAGGTTTTAATCAAGAGAGTGATGAATAGACTTTTGTTCAAGAGAGCCAGGCACAGGCCTGGAGGAGTCTTCAGGAATTTCCTGGGGGTACCGTCTTGCCGGAGAGGAGCCTGGGAAGCAAGGTCAACGCTAACGATGGGCCTAGAGGAGTACCAGCATGGAGCATACCAGAACCAACACCACGTGAGGGGCGTCTCTAAGGGGTGTCTCCAAAGGGCGTTTCTATTGTAAATGTGATTTTGTATTAGGGACAGCACCCCTGGGTGGAGTTAAGGCAGATGATCTGAGGAACCTAAGAGAGCGGATGGGTAGGCAGATAGGGAACTGCGAGACATCGTTTTCGAAACAAAGACTAAGGGAAGTGTGTGATCTTCTTTGGAAGTCACCACTGCAGACACCTTTTTAGGTTAAGATCTTGCTAAGTAGGGATGTCACTTAGTTTAGTGTAGGGACAGTCTAATCTGATTTTTTCCTTTCTGTAAATGACTCATAAGCTACAGCTACAGCTTGTGTCTAGTCTTGCAACTTTGATGATTTTTGAATTGGTTTTGGTAATATTCTTCTGCCGACTAAGAGCATTTAGAAAATTCATGTTTGTATTGATACCCGTATATCTTTTGAACCTTATATTGAGATGTTTGTATCTCCAGTTAAGTTTGGCTTTGTAATAAACTTTTAAACTTTTTAAGCTTAAGTGGTTCTTTGGAGTGGAGTAAGTTATTAACTGATTGACCTAGTAGTGGTGTGGAAAAGTAAATTTTGCCATGTTCTGTGTCCCTACGCCTCATCCATCATATGTTATGTGTGCATGACCAATATGCATATGTTATTCCCCATGTCTGATTAATGACGCAATTACAGTTGTGTCCACCTTTAGTATGCTAGTTTCCAGTCCTCGTGAATACTACGAATATCAGGCCTATGTAAAGTTATGTTGCCACGTTTCCCAGTGTGCACGATATTCCATTATAAAGTCCCCGTTTCCGGGCCTCAACAGGGGCCGGACCACAGATTCAGCTCCTGTCTCCTGAAAGCCTCGCTGAGGAGCGATACAGCCCCCACCTGTATCCTCGACCCTTCACTTACTTCCTGCCTCGCAGTGCCCGGTGCAGCTTGGCTCTGCCTCTGAGTCTGCCAAGAGTATGTTATAGTTCCAGTTATCAGTTCAGTCCTCCTCTTCTGCATTCCTAAGCTACTGAACTACATCAATAGTTTCCGTCATTGTCTAGCCTTTTCGTCTCCATGTTAGAGAAATACTGTATTAATGGTCATTTAATATTCTTCATCACGCACTACATGTAGAATAATGCATGGTCCAGTCTTAGAATCAAGTTAGCTTTTCCCCTCATGACTTCTAGTTTATATCAACATGTTCCCTAAACATCAGATACCAGATAGGGTTTAGGTACATGTCGCTCCGACCCTCCAGACTCTAGTCTCTGCTCCTAGCACCGAGTTCGTAGCCCCCAGCTTCTCCTAGTAACACGTCATTGCCAGTTTTCGCGCACCATTAGATTAGAGGTCCCGGCTCCTTAGGTAGCCCCCTCCAATGTTTCCGCCCATTCATGACATATTCTGTTACGTTTGCACCACATGTCTATGTACACGCCCAGTTACACCTACCTTTACTGTTATCTCTCGCGACTGCTACGCGTCACGCCTTCTGCTCCACCCACTGCTACGCCTACTGCAATGTAATGCTATGTGTTTGCGCTATGTATATAAGTCGATGTATTGTTATTAAACGTTAGCGCGCTCATCCCAGACCCGGCCCCAGCAGCTGCTGGGTCATTCTATGCAGGTTGTCCTGATCCTGTCCTTATGCTGTAATAAACCTGCAGAAACTCCTACTACCTCGAATCTTGACTCTTATTTTATTGAGCTATCTGTTATTCATTCATACATTCAAAAATAGATCCGGTATTATTTATTTATATACCACATAATGGCGCCCGAACAGGGACTTGCCCTTTCCCCACGCGTCGGTGAAGCCACGCCGACCCCCTGACCCTCTGCAGTCGTGACGGAACTCTTCTGCGCAGTGGCAGATATTTCTGCTCAAGTATCCCTCAGGCCCACGGAGGAGACGGAGGAGGCGGTCCAGCATCCGAACGAGACGGTGGAGGAACGCGGCGAGTCCCGACCAGAGCCCAAGCCGAGAGTCCAAGGTCCGAGGTATCCGGAGGCCCACCCGTAACTGAAGTCCGAAGTTCGTCGTCGTAGCAGTCCAGTCCAGTCCGAGGCCTTCCGTTCCGTGCTGCCCGGTGAGTACCATTGCTGGGGTAGTATCTAGACAGGACCAATCTAAATTGACTCCTGGTCTGTGGGTTGGTGGTGCCCAGACTCACAAACGAAGTGTTCACCTAGGTGGATACGGGTCTTGATGCGTCCCTTTATGGGACCGGTATGTTCCGTACTGTTACAGCAGTGCATCCAGTAACTCTAGTCTGTTCCGTTCTCGAGAAAATCTGTTCTGTTTCTGTTTTCAGTTTTTCCGGTAATATTCTGTTCGAACTGTTATGTTATGATATTGTTTAATGTAATTCCAATGTCGTGGTATGCCTGAATTGTTTTCCCAATTATTATTGTTCTTTGTGTATTGTATTGTGCTCCGATTCAAGTTTACAATGCCGCTCTTTTCCAAGTTACGACAGTTAAAAACTAGAAAGGGTTTATTAGAGGAAGCAGTTCCTGTCCCGCCTAGGGACAGTCCAGGTCACTTTATGTATCAGAAACATGGCATAAGTGCCATAATGTATCTAGATTTATGGGTAGAGTATACCAAACAGTTAGAAGAAAAGTATAGATGGCCCGTATCGGGTACATGGGATGCCGAATGTATCATGCGAGTAGAAGAAGCATTATGGAAAAAGAAAGCCAGACAGTCACAGAAAGATGCCATCGAGTTATGGCGCAAGGAAGCTCATAGAAGAACGGAAAAGGAAGTCAGAAAGTCAGAGTTAAGTAGAGAATCCCAAGAACGAGCCCAAGAAAGAGAATTAATCGAGATAGGTGAACAAGTCAAAGCCGAACAGTCAGACAGACAGAGGCATGCCCTTATTAAGGGTATGTATCCTCTCCTTGCCGAAGGTTTGCCAAAAGCGACCCCAGAGGCATCCAGTAATTTCCCGCCGCCATTAGTTCCGACCAAGCTACGTCACAAACCGACCGCAGCTGATATTTTTATTTCGTCCTACTTGGACGACACAGTCCCCGAATATGCAAATCCTGTTCGCGCTCCGCCAGTCCCTGTAAATCAGGCACTCCCTGCTCCTCCAGACACCGGGGTGCCCTTAACAGCTCCCCCGGCCCAGTCCGCCATACAAGTCCAGCCCACGTTACAATTACCGACCCTGCCAGGACGAAGAATGTCAGTCGACGATTCCAGTTTAGGGGCCGCGGGAGGAGGTCCTCCTCAAACCCCGCCGCCACACAAGCGTTCAACATTACTCGAATTACATGCTCAAGCATTACAGCGTACGCCCAAACATCAGTCTGTTACAGAAATCAGGCAAACCCTTAACGAATGTGTCTATGATCCAGTTCCAGGCGAATATAATATGGTTTTATATTCCTTACGTGTAAGGAGAGTGACCGAGTATCTAGTCACCTTGCCAAATATGAAAGAAGATCTAGACAGAATATATCGTTTCATCCGTACAGGGGATGATCCAGAAAGTATTGGCGAGATTATGTCTCAAAGGAAAGCCGAGATTCAGCTCATGATATTAAAGTTCCTGATCAATTGTCTAATAAGAGAACAAGATTACCCGTCTAAAGATCCCGCCGAAATGAGAATCCTGACAAGGTGGAGTGATAATATAGCCGAGGGTAAGCACAAGACCATTAGTGCTATGGAGAGTATGTACAAGAAAATCCGTAAAGAGATAGTAAAGATACACGAACAGCGTAAAGCAGCACAAGTAAGCGAGAAAGAAAGTATCTCTGATCCTGAAGAGGAAGAGAACGAGAATCCCGCCAGAATAGCGTATGTAGGAAAATCTAGATTTCCAGATCGCCATTTACGTCTAGAACGCAAGTCTATTTTTCATCATCCAGCACCAGAACAAGGTTCTCTAGAACAAGTATTTCAAGCTACCGATCACATTCTGAAATCACGAATCGGTTATAGTGAATTAAGTACCATGCATGAACAAGAACTAGCCCGATCAGCAGTCCGATGGATTACTGATTCTACCACTTTTCCAGACGAAATAGTGGCACAAATGTTTCTGAAACTGCCCCCAGCCGAGCAACGACTGGTGGGTATGTATATGATCCAGTACCTCATTACTCTGTATGAGGGTCAACACTCTGATCCAGGTCCGTTACACGATATCCTGAACGAGTTACTCCAGTATAGATGGAGAGGTCTAGGTACCGATTTAGTTAGTGACATTCTAGAACAGCGTCACAAGTATAGAACGTTTCTGAATCCGCATTTTGTTCATGTTTCACCCCCAGAAAGCAAATCATTCTACATAGACAGACAGAATCCGTTACGAGAAGTCCACCCAGTCCAAGGGGCGGGTGGCGAAATGCAACGAGTGTTTGTATACACTCCGATTTCAAAGATGGAACTTCTTGAAATGAAGAAATTAATTCCCTGTCATGACAAAGATCCAGCAGGGTTCCATAGAGAATTAAAAGACATGCTCCGTATGGGAGAATACACTTACCCAGATATCATTAAAATGTTAAAGGTCCTGTTACCCGCAGGGGTATATGAAAAATTAAAAGAAAAAGAATGGGAGGTGGGAGAGAAAAAGATCGATTGGGCAGCTCTAGAAGCTGAAGACAAGGCACGGGTACCAGGTACCGGTCTTGGAGATAAATGTAAAGAATTACCAGAATTATTGATTCAAGTTTTACCCAGATTATTGACAACGAGAAAAGAAGACTGGGATGCAATCTCAGCCTGTAAACAGAAACAAGATGAAGATATTAGTGATTTTTATTCTAGATTTGAGAAATGTTTCAGTATTAACAGTGGTCTCAAGACAAGTAGTGAGTCATACCCTCACCTTTTCGTTACCAAATTAGTCGAGAATTCAAGTCCACAAATAAAAAATCGAGTTCTGAAAGTCGAAAGCACCTGGCAAGCAAATACTCCGTCCCAGATGCTCCAGATGCTCCAGTATCACCAGAATAGAATAAGGGAAGAGCAAGAACACGAGAGAAAACGTATGAAAGACACGAAAATGAAAGTGCTAGTTGCACAAACTGTTCCTCAAGACAGTCAGAAGAGGGGTCCGAATCAAGCCAGTCATCCTGCAGCTCCCGTTAAAGGGAACTGCAATTATTGTAAACAGCCAGGTCATTTTATAAACGAGTGTGCAGTTTTGAAACATAACATAGCTACTGGTAAGACTAAAGAAAGACCACGTCCGCCTAGACAAGAACAAGTTTCACAGACTCCGCAGTCACAGAATGCACAACAGACAGTTCCCGCACCGCAGCCTATTGCTGCAACACAGCATGTCACATCACAGATGTACCAGTATGCACAGTCCGAGTATCCAGAGTACCAGCCATATTCATGAAACAGCCTAGAGAGGGAGGTAGGCTTGCCTCTCATCGAGATACCTGTAGATCAAGAAGGTCCCTATGTTCACAGTCAAGTATTAGGGAAAGACAGAAAGTTTTTGATCGATACAGGGGCAAGTAGGACCACAATTAGTCATGCCGAAGTTCCAGGGGCTCCGCTCTCAGGCTCAAGAAATGTTTCCCTTGGATTTTCAGGAAAGCCAATAGTTAATGAGATATCCAAGCCAGTCACTCTAGAAGTAGGTCCATTGTCCCGCACTACTGATCTGTTACTTACTAAGTCATGTCCAGAAAATCTATTAGGTATTAAAACACTGAAAGAGTTAGGTGCAGTTATTTGCTGTTCCCCAGAGGGAATACGTCTGTTCCTACGTGACTTTAAGGGTCACTATGTATTACGAGATTTTGATTCGAGATTGTCTAAAGTTCCACAGCATTTATGGGCGCAAGGTCCAACTGATGTAGGTTACATGCAAATCACACCCCATCGTGTGACTCTCAAACCAGGTGTAGTGTTACCCCGAATCAGACAGTACAGATTGCCACCTGAGGCTGTAGCAGCCTTATCCAAAATTATTGACGAGCTCATGGCTCAAGGAGTAGTTGTAGAAACTGACTCCAATGTATGCAATTCTCCGATCATTCCAGTCATGAAACGTACTGATCCAAATGCACCCCCAGTATATCGATTAGTGATTGATTTACGAGAGCTTAATAAATGTATTATTCCTCAGTACCCAGTTGTCCCAGATATTTCTTCCCTGTTAACAGCCATTGATTCCGAAGCCATGTTTTTCACTGTCATTGACCTCAAGAATGCATTTTTCAGTGTTCCCATTCATCCAGACAGCCAGTTTCTTTTCGGATTTTGTTTAAATGGAAGGAGCTATATGTTCACACGCGCTCCTCAAGGTTTCACAGAAAGCCCTAGTATTTACAGTCAAGCACTCAAGAGACAACTAGACAACATTCACATGCCAACTGACACTGCCCTACTCCAGTATGTCGATGATCTACTGATCACAGCCCGTTCTGAACGTGACTGCGAGCGAGCATCACTTACAGTCCTGTATTTCCTTGCCGAGATGGGGCACAAGGTGTCACCTTCGAAGCTTCAATTCTGTGTCCAGCAAGTGGTATACTTAGGACACTTACTGTCCAAGAGGGGTAGGCAGTTGACACCCGACCGTATCCAGTTAATAGCGAGTCTTCCCCAGCCCAGAACCCAGAAGGAGGTACGTGCCTTTATCGGCCTTACTTCTTATTGTAGACAATGGATTCCCCAGTATGCATTTCTAGCCAAGCCACTGATACAGTTAACGACACAGGAGGCAGCCGTATCGACTGTCCTCCCTTGGACATCTGAACATATACTTAGTTTCAACGAGTTAAAGAAAGCCCTATGTCAAGCTCCAGTTCTAGCTACACCGAACTACAGTAAGCCTTTTACACTTTTCGTTACTGAACGCGAAGGTACAGCATTATCTGTTCTCACACAAGATCAAGCAGGACAATACAAGCCCTGTGCTTATTTTTCGAGCACATTAGATCCAGTCGCCCAGGCGTTGCCTGCGTGCCTCAAGTCAGTTGCAGCCACAGCACTAGCTATCAGACAAAGTGATTCCATAGTTTTAGGACATACTCTGACAGTACAAGTCCCACATTCAGTAGAAGTTCTTTTAAACCGAACACAAACTCAGCACTTGACAATTGCACGTTTAACAGGTTATGAATTAACACTGTTCCAGCCACACATAGAAATTAGACGCTGCAACGTTCTGAATCCTGCTACACTGTTACCATCAGTTAATTCAAATCCAGACACACATGACTGTGTGGAAGTAGTTAACATTACGACTAAGCCAAGACAAGACCTGACAGACATTCCGTTACCAGATCCTGACCTGACACTTTATGTGGATGGTTCATGTATGAGAACTAGTACAGGAGAACTAGTCGCCGCATATGCAGTAACTACTGACACCGAAGTTATCGAAACACACCGTATTGATACCCTGTCCGCTCAAGCAGCAGAGCTAGTCGCTCTGACACAAGCCTGTATACATGCCAAGAACCTGAAAGTTAATGTTTACACAGATTCACGTTACGCATTCGGAGTTGTACACGACTTCGGAGTGCTCTGGCAGGAGAGAGGTTTCATGACTTCTCATGGAACCAAGATTCAGCATGGTCTCCTTATTCAAGCCCTGTTAGAAGCCATACATTTACCGACATCCATTGCTATCATGAAGTGCAAAGCACATACGAAAGTTACTGACATTATTTCCCAAGGTAATGATCTAGCAGACCGCACAGCCAAGCTTACAGCACAGACTCCAGACATTCCAGTTAATCAGACACATACTCCAGATCCGACTACATGCATGACAGTTAAGGACCCTACTCAAGATGTCATAGATATCCAGTTACATGCTACTCCCGATGAAATCAAGAAATGGTCTGAACAAGGAGGGGTCCAGACAGATCAAGGATGGTTAACGAAGGGTAGAGCCACATGGTTTCTCCCCGATTCTATGGTTCAAGTCATTATCAATACCGCACATAGTCCAGCACATTTAGGAGAAAAAGCTATGTTAGACAGTATCCAGAACATTTGGTTCAACAAGCATTTACGAGCTGCAGCCAAGCAGAAAGTCCGTACCTGTATGATATGTTGTCAGTTTAATCCAGGTAAAAGTGTCCCGGTGGAACAAGGTGGTTTCCAGCCCCCTGACCACCCTTTTGAGGTCCTCCAGATGGATTATATTCAGATGGAGCGATGTCGAGGTTTCAAGTATGTCCTTGTAGTAGTATGCGCTTTGTCCAGGTGGACAGAAGCATATCCAGTCCCAGATTACACAGCCGCGACCACTGCCAAGCAGTTGGTTCGTGAATTCTTCCCTAGATACGGACTCCCTAGAGTCGTATATTCTGATAACGGTCAGCCATTCTCATCCGAACTCATGAAGCATGTTTCCCTTTTGTTAGGGTACCAGTGGAAGTTCCATTGTGTACGCCATCCTGAAGCAGCCGGTCTGGTCGAGAGACATAATCAGACCCTGAAAATCCGCATTGCTAAAATCTGTAAAGAAAAAGGTGTGGACTGGCTAGTAGCTCTGCCAGTCGCTTTGTTTTATATGCGCATGGTCGCACATTCCAGATCAGGTCTGTCCCCGTATGAGGTCGTATTCGGCCGCCCCCCTAACATGTGGGGTACTCCTAGACCCCGAAGTATTACCGATGTTTCATGTAATATGCTGACAGATTACCTAGCTTCCTTGATGTCTGCCCTCAACTCATGTCGTTCACAGGTTGCTGCCGCCTTTCCAGACAATACCGAGGTGGCACCGCACGAGATCGTTCCAGGCTCCTTGGTGATGATCAGAAATTTCGACAGATCAAGTCCGCTGGAACCACGTTGGAAAGAGCCACGTCAGGTCCTCTTGACCACCCGTACCGCCGTCAAGTTGGAAGGCAGAAAAGGATGGATCCACCTTTCTCATGTTAAACTTTTTAAAGGACTGAAATCCGTTTCTAAAAACATTTCCCAGGATTTAAAGGACTGCCAGAATATTGCTCTTAAGGACTGTCCCGCACAAGACATTATTACAACCCCTCCCTTGTTAGAGAAAACTCCGCAGCAGGAGTATAAGTTAAAGCTCAGGTCTAGTAAAATAAGTCAGTCAGTTTGATTGTATAAGTCCTCCCCTAGGTGAAACGGTTAGACTGTTTCTGACATGTATAAAATAGACCCCCATAGTGAGAGAGTCAGTAATAACTCAATTCGATGTATCATTTTTCTGAGTTTCATATTATTCATCAGCATTTTGATTTCCTGCACCAGCTATGCGTTCTATCTGTATTTTCCAGTTCCTCATGTAAATATGTCTGCTAATGCTACAGTAGAACACACGTTTAGTGATCTGCCTCCTCACGAATATTCTTACCGCCTCGCTATGCGCAACAACACATTTATCCGTATGTTACATTATTCACACCAGACCAGCAATGCCACTAATTGTTGGGTGTGTGGTCGACTCCCCCCTTTCCAGACGCCGAAGGGAGTTCTGCCACTCTTTCCTTATCCATTCTCACACAATGGTTCGTGTGGAGCATGGTCCACGTTAACGTCATCCTCAACAGATATGTCTTTTCTTAACAGTACATGTTTTCCAGACAAGCAAGGTTTCCCCCACAGAACAGGTTTAGATCTAGAGAATGAAGTGTATAATTTAGGTAATTATTCGTCGAATTTCATGGTCCTGAATGTTCAGTCTGATACTACTCCAGACTTACCTGCTATTTCAGTACTACCTGTCAAAGGCGAATTATGTGTCCGTAGTTATGGTTCCATACATGTGGGTCATAGTGAATGTACTACTGTTGTCCAGTATAGTGACAGTGTGAAATCTGTTTTCAAAGCTTCACGTCATTCTTATTTTATTTGTGGTCAAACTGCATATGTTCGTCTGCCCCTCGATTGGGAGGGAACCTGTTACATTGCTTTCCTACTGCCACCTGTTTTCCTAGCCCCATCTGATTATCACAGAAACACACATCTAGTACACATTAGACATAGAAGGGAGTCCCCAATTGTCGATTATACTGAAACTACTCTAGAACAGTATACAGATTTCAATAAAGGTTTCTTCTTCTTTGTTGGACCTGTCCAGAATAGTAAACTGATCCGTAGGTTAACAAGAACCCTTGAAGCTGTAGTAAATGAGACTGCCTCTGCTCTAGGTAATCTAACCGAAGAACAATCTGCTATGAGATTTGTCGTTTTGCAAAATCGTCTCGTCCTTGACGTCATACTGGCCGATAGGGGCGGGGCCTGTAGAGTCATCGGATCTAGTTGCTGCATTTTCATTCCAAATAACGCGCCGTCTGTTTATTCAGCTATAACCAGACTCCATAAAATTGCCCATCTGTTACACCAAGATCCAGGCACCTGGACATGGTCCGGTTGGTTCTGGAATATAATTTCCGCATGGGGATGGAAAGTCCTGTCCTTTCTAGGTATTGCAGTAGCGATCATATTTAGCTGCTGCCTCTGTATACAATGTGGCCCTGCGATTTGCAGCATGTGTGCTACCTCTTGTATTCCTAGTCCTAAGCTCCGTTCTAAGTCCCGTTCCAGGATAATTCGAGACGAGCAAATGATACTGTATGAAATGATAGACGGTATCATGAAAATTGATGTTTCCTGATGGAAACGTAGTGACAAGGAGGGAATGTGGAAAAGTAAATTTTGCCATGTTCTGTGTCCCTACGCCTCATCCATCATATGTTATGTGTGCATGACCAATATGCATATGTTATTCCCCATGTCTGATTAATGACGCAATTACAGTTGTGTCCACCTTTAGTATGCTAGTTTCCAGTCCTCGTGAATACTACGAATATCAGGCCTATGTAAAGTTATGTTGCCACGTTTCCCAGTGTGCACGATATTCCATTATAAAGTCCCCGTTTCCGGGCCTCAACAGGGCCCGGACCACAGATTCAGCTCCTGTCTCCTGAAAGCCTCGCTGAGGAGCGATACAGCCCCCACCTGTATCCTCGACCCTTCACTTACTTCCTGCCTCGCAGTGCCCGGTGCAGCTTGGCTCTGCCTCTGAGTCTGCCAAGAGTATGTTATAGTTCCAGTTATCAGTTCAGTCCTCCTCTTCTGCATTCCTAAGCTACTGAACTACATCAATAGTTTCCGTCATTGTCTAGCCTTTTCGTCTCCATGTTAGAGAAATACTGTATTAATGGTCATTTAATATTCTTCATCACGCACTACATGTAGAATAATGCATGGTCCAGTCTTAGAATCAAGTTAGCTTTTCCCCTCATGACTTCTAGTTTATATCAACATGTTCCCTAAACATCAGATACCAGATAGGGTTTAGGTACATGTCGCTCCGACCCTCCAGACTCTAGTCTCTGCTCCTAGCACCGAGTTCGTAGCCCCCAGCTTCTCCTAGTAACACGTCATTGCCAGTTTTCGCGCACCATTAGATTAGAGGTCCCGGCTCCTTAGGTAGCCCCCTCCAATGTTTCCGCCCATTCATGACATATTCTGTTACGTTTGCACCACATGTCTATGTACACGCCCAGTTACACCTACCTTTACTGTTATCTCTCGCGACTGCTACGCGTCACGCCTTCTGCTCCACCCACTGCTACGCCTACTGCAATGTAATGCTATGTGTTTGCGCTATGTATATAAGTCGATGTATTGTTATTAAACGTTAGCGCGCTCATCCCAGACCCGGCCCCAGCAGCTGCTGGGTCATTCTATGCAGGTTGTCCTGATCCTGTCCTTATGCTGTAATAAACCTGCAGAAACTCCTACTACCTCGAATCTTGACTCTTATTTTATTGAGCTATCTGTTATTCATTCATACATTCAAAAATAGATCCGGTATTATTTATTTATATACCACAGTGGATTGCCTTTTACTCTATGACAGGTACCAACGGTTCAGTCGACCGGAGTTGGGATTTGGATTTATAACAATAGACCAGAAATCCCGCGTTAACACACCCAAAATTAACTGTGCTCAGACTAGAAGGTTCAAGCCTGATATAAACATATCCAGGAAGGCTTACGCGCTAAGAAAAGAGCTGAGAAAGATGGTGAGGAAAAACAAAACACTAAAAGTCCCAAATAACACATGGCAGGATATAAAGATCATCAAGAGGCGGTATAAAAACCAAATCTGGAAGGATCAGAAAGCGCAGCAGGAGACCTTCCGGACGAAGCTACTCTTTAGTGCCAAGCAAGCAAACAACAGGCTCTTTTGGGAACTAGTAAATGGCACAATAAGATCAAAAAAAGTGATCAACAATGCCTCGGTATCAGAGAGTGTATGGGCAGTCCATCTAAATAGGAGTGTGCTCCCATCTTGGAATACTTATAATGGCTCCCGCGAGCCCCCGTAGCTGACGAGCTATTGGGGATGCACCTTCGCGCCCGAGAGGCAGCGAAGCCTGTGACTGTTGTTTGGCAGCCTTCTCAGCCACCCCAGAACTGATCTCTACTGATGAGAGATATTATCCTGAAACACGAGCTGTGTCTAGAGATGCTGGAAATACCAAGTACTTACTTGCACCAACCTTGGTAAAACACTTACAAACTTTTTCCTAACTCTTCAAGTCATACAAATTGAATGTACCAGAATGCAAAGGGGCGATCCGGCGGAGAGGTCAGGAGTGTGCTCCCGTCTTGGAATGGTATACAACGTTTACAACGCAACTTTTACAACGCACTACCATTACAACGAAACTTTTACAACGCAACATACATTACAACGCATACATTTACAACGCAGTCATTACATCGCATGACACTACAACGCACACCACTACAATGCATACCATTACAACGCAGTTATTACAACGCATACCATTACAACGCAAAACTTCCCATCCAACACTTACCCTACTGTTGCACCCCCTGGAGTTAGAATAGTAATTTTAACCCCTACACTATCCAAAACTTTCCCTACTGTTGCACCCCCTGGAGTTAGAATAGTCATTTTAACCCCTACACTATCCAACACTTACCTTATATGCAATGTAATGTAATGCGTTGTAATGGTATGCGTTGTAAATGTAGTATGCGTTGTAGTGGAATGCGTTGTAAAGGTATTTTTTAAGAATTCGTTGTAATGGTATGCGTTGTAATGGTGTGCGTTGTAATGGATGTTGCGGTGTAAAAAATGCGTTGTAAAGGTATGCGTTGTAAAAGTGTGCGTTGTAACGTCATACATCCTCTTGGAATACTTTTAAGGGCTCCCGCGAGCCCCCGTAGCTGACGAGCTATTGGAGATGTGCCCGAGAGGCAACGAAGCCTGTGACTGTTTGGCAGCCTTCTCAGCCACCCCAGAACTGATCTCTACTGATGAGGGATATTATCCCGAAACACGAGCCGTGTCTAGAGATGCCGCAAATACCAAGTACTTACTTGCACCAACCTTGGTGAAACACTTACGAACTTTTCCCTAACTCTTCAAGTCATACGAACTGCTTGTACCAGAATGCAAAGGGGCGATCCGGCGGAGAGGTCAGGAGTGTG
This sequence comes from Lissotriton helveticus, assembly GCF_964261635.1. Classification (NCBI taxonomy): domain Eukaryota; kingdom Metazoa; phylum Chordata; class Amphibia; order Caudata; family Salamandridae; genus Lissotriton; species Lissotriton helveticus. Next base: position 1,068,871,486 of record NC_136067.1, on the reverse strand, counting down.
CTCCCATCTTGGAATACTTTTAAGGGCTCCCGCGAGCCCCCATACTTGACGAGATATTGGAGATGCTCCTTCGCGCCCGAGAGTCAACGAAGCCTGTGACTGTTGTTTGGCAGCCTTCTCAGCCACCCCAGAAATGATCTCTACTGATGAGGTATATTATCCCGAAACACGAGCCGTGTCTAGAGATGCCGCAAATACCAAGTATTTACTTGCACCAACCTTGGTGAAACACTTACGAACTTTTTCCTAACTCTTCAAGTCATACGAACTGCATGTACCAGAATGCAAAGGGGCGATCCGGCGGAGAGGTCAGGAGTGTGCTCCCATCTTGGAATACTTTTAAGGGCTCCCGCGAGCCCCCATACTTGACGAGATATTGGAGATGCACCTTCGCGCCCGAGAGTCAACGAAGCCTGTGACTGATGCAAAGGGCGATCCGGCGGAGAGGTCAGGAGTGTGCTCCCATCTTGGAATACTTATGCACTTTATGTATGTTACGTGAATGGAATTGTTTGAGTCGAAAAGTGAAAGAGTATGTGGTGAGCGGACGCGTCCATGAGAGTAACTTTAGTTGGAATGGTATGAGTTATTGAATTCATAAAAATGTCGTGTTTTAGTAAATTGTGTTTTAGATGCTGCCATCGGTGGAGTGGACGGCTGGAAGAAAGACAGCCTGCTCCTCCGGAACGCAGTCCTAGTTTGGATATGTATGTTAAACATGGTAGTTTTCCCATTTTGTTTAATACACTGTGGAGCAAATTTACTAAAGACAATGCAGAATTACAATGGCCTTTAACAGGGTCTTTTGATGAAAGAAAAATGTATTATTTAGAGAATAAATTGTTTTTGAAAAGGAGCCGTCAGACTATGTTTGACTCCTTGACCTTATGGTTGAAGGAGGCAAAATGACGGCGAATACGAGAAGAAAAATTGGGAAAGATTAAAGCAGGACAGACTGTAACTCAAAAGGCAGTGGCATATGAAAAGGAAAAAGTAGAAAAGAATATTGAACAACTGGATAGACAGTTTTGATTACAGACAGATAAAAGTTATGTGACCCGAACCGAAGCAGAAGACGAAATAGAGGAATTATTAGAGGTTCGCCCTTCACCTACATATGCCCCCCAAGGCTTGTATCCGGCGGTCCCAGTGGACCGGACAGGGAAGGCTGAAGCAACAGTGCCTACAGTGGCTACCGCACCGGTAGCCATACGCCCTCCGGCTCCGTTGTCCGCCCCTCCAACCCTTCGTTCAACTATCTCAGATTTGATTACTTTGTTACCTGGGTCGGTTGCTGCCTCTCCTTTGTCCCCGGTATTTTCAGCGCCCCCAGCTAGAGGAACAACGGTCACCCCTATGGGAATGACCGCTCCCTCTTCAGATGTCACGCCACGACGCCCTGTGGGAGGGATGGAAGGTCGACGGGTTTTTACTCGATCGTCCTTAGGAACTGAAGAAAGACGGGCTATAGTGATTCAGGCATCCCAATGGATGCGGAATCCGATTTATACTCTGGAAGACATTTGGAGTACTATGAAAGATTTTGAACCAGTTACGCAACAACTAGCATTAGAACACATGGCAGTAAGATTCATTTCCTTGTGGGAGCAATGTTTTCAGGAAGGGCTGGCCCCTCAGATATTATGTGATATCAGGGATCGAGCTTTTAAATTCGAACTACAGATTGAAGAAGTATTTCAAAATGTCGAAACCTTGATACAATACCAGGACCGAATGAATAGGAAATGTCCAGATTTAGGGGCACAGTGTCCTATGAGAGAAGTGCACCCTCTTTTTCACCCAGAGATTCCTGAAGTATTAGATGGAGGTGGCCAAGTGACCAGACCACGTGTAGAGACACGTTTCCAAGAGCAGTGGGTCTATACCCCTTGGAAGCGGAGTGAGGTTCTTACTATAAAAGCCCAACTTCCTGACCCTCGAAAAAACCCCACGGCTTATTATAAAGAATTAACAGAAGCCGCAAATTCGGCCGTTATGACTTTAGCTGACATCAAGTTATTTTTCGGTCTTCTGATCCCAGTAGATATATGGAGACAGGTGCATGATTCAGATCATGCTGCTGAACTTGGAGGGACCTGGGATCAGATTAAGATATGGGACAAAGATCGGAAACCGGGTGACAAGCCTAAAGACGAGATTTTAGCTATACCCGCTCGAATCATTACATATATGCAAACCCTTATTCCCCCGCGAAAGGAGGATTGGGATAAACTAACAGCCTGTAAACAAAAGAAGGATGAAAACGCATCTGATTTCTTCACTCGGTTTGAGAAAGTATTTATTGACTTTAGTGGACAAGACTTGTCCACAGAAGGTGGCATACGACAATTTGTAAATCGATTTTTCACTAATTTGTTACCAGAAATAAAGGCACGATTACAGGCTGCCGAAATTACTTGGACCACTTCGACCCCCTCAGTTATTCTTAGCATGGCCCAGTATTATGAACATCGAGAAAACGAGAGCAAGGATAAGTCAGATAAAAAGGTTAAGGAGTTGAAAACCCGAGTGCTGCTGCAGCAAGTTAGCAGAGGACAAAATGTAGAAGGGGAGGAAGGGGCTCCTTCCCAAGAGGAGAAATGATGAGAGGGGGAGGAGGTCCGGTTCCTAATATAGGAATAAATCAGTGTTCCAATTGTAGACAGGAGGGACACTGGCGAGCTCAGTGCCCATTATTATACGGACGGGGTTGTTTTAATCGAGGACGAGGGCGAGGAGGTACTGATCGAAATAGTATGAGACTTGGTGACAGGTCCGGCGATGAGTCAGGCAAGAACTATTTCGATGATTTTCAGGGAAGGCAATACTATAATGAGGATTATCGGGAAGATGGCGATGACGGAAACAACTATTCATGAGACAGCCACGGACTGAGCAGGGGCCACATATCAGTACCAGTTGACCAACAGGGGCCTTATGTACAGTGGCAATTGATGGGGACATCTGAGAAGTTTTTGTTGGATACTGGAGCAATGAATAGTTCTGTTGCTCATACATTGGTCCCAGGGGCTGCTCTGTCTGGGCAAAATAACATATCGGTGGGATTTTCGGGAATCCCCGTGGTAAGCCCCATTTCAAAGCCACTTCCCTTTACTATTGGCCCTGTTACTGTGGACTCACCATTCTTGCTTACTTCTAGTTGTGAAAAAACAACTACGGGTGGGCTCTAATCAGCAAGGCTGAGCCAAACTACCAAAAAACGAAAGATAGGATGCCAGTGCTGATATGAATAGTTTAAATACACAGTAAACCAGACAGAACTTGAAAAAATCTATTCAAGAACGGGAATTGCTACTTAATAGCTTTTTATTTTTGCATTTTTAGAAAAACAAGCTTATATTTTTATTTTTTTAAATCATCAGAAAGAACGTATTCGAAAAGGACACATGAAAATAGAAAAACAGGATACTAGTCATCAATCATTCACTGCTACATACATATCACAAGCATTCAAAAACACTTTCAAACCATTTGGGAACGGGACTACAACAAAATGTATAATGCAATCTTTAAAATATATACAATCTATACTTCAAAGGAAGCAAAGAGCCACAGTCTGCGGCCACAATTTTGCACAAGTAACAAAACAAAAGAGTTGTTTTCAGATGTACATTCTTATCAAGTAAATTCAATCTACAAAATGATAGTTATTAATAATGTACAAGCGGCTTGAAAAAATTAATTAAATAGTCAGGCCGCTCTCGCAGACGTTATGTGGCGAAAAAGCCTACGCGTTTCGAATCCCAATTATTCCCCTGGGATTCTCTTCAGGGCCTCATGTGGTATCTAAACAGGAAAACTGAAAAAATAAAACATTTAATAAATAATAAATACTGAAAATGCAACAGAAACACAGATCCTGATACAATTTAACTCATAACATTTTTAAAGACCAAGCAACAGGACACCTGACAGGGGGTGCCCAACCACATGCTCTTAGCAGTAAGCTGCGGAGCATGTGGTTGGGCACCCCCTGTCAGGTTTTCCTGTTTAGATACCACACGAGGCCCTGAAGAGAATGCCAGGGGAATAATTGGGATTCGAAACGCGTAGGCTTTTTCGCCACATAACGTCTGCGAGAGCGGCCTGACTATTTAATAAATTTGTTCAAGCCGCTTGTACATTAATAATAACTATCATTTTGTAGATTGAATTTACTTGATAAGAATGTACATCTGAAAACAACTCTTTTGTTTTGTTACTTGTGCAAAATTGTGGCCGCAGACTGTGGCTCTTTGCTTCCTTTGAAGTATAGATTGTATATATTTTAAAGATTGCATTATACATTTTGTTGTAGTCCCGTTCCCAAATGGTTTGAAAGTGTTTTTGAATGCTTGTGATATGTATGTAGCAGTGAATGATTGATGACTAGTATCCTGTTTTTCTATTTTCATGTGTCCTTTTCGAATACGTTCTTTCTGATGATTTAAAAAAATAAAAATATAAGCTTGTTTTTCTAAAAATTCAAAAATAAAAAGCTATTAAGTAGCAATTCCCGTTCTTGAATAGATTTTTTCAAGTTCTGTCTGGTTTACTGTGTATTTAAACTATTCATATCAGCACTGGCATCCTATCTTTCGTTACTTCTAGTTGTGGCGAGAATTTGTTGGGATTGGATATACTAAAGAAATTGCATGCTCGTATTTATTGTTCTCCTGATGGTGTGTATCTAACCTTGCAGCCTCCTATTGAACGTATGTCTCAATGTTTAGTCAAAGATGCACCTCTCCCTCCTGCGTTTTCTGAAATACCCCAGGTTCTTTGGGCAAAGGGGGACACAGATGTAGGATTGTTGAAAATACCCCCGGTATCAATAACGTTAAAACCAAACGCGCATCTACCACGTATTCCCCAATATCGAATTTCGCCAGAAGGTGAACAGGCTTTATTGCATGTCATTCGTGATCTAATGAAGAAGGGAGTGGTAGAAGAAACGGCTGCAAATATTTGTAATAGCCCCATTTTACTGATTTTGAAAAAGACCCCTCTAGATGGTGACCCTGATTATAAAGATACATATCATTTTGTAATTGACCTTAGAGAGGTTAATAAAATAGTGATTCCTCAATACCCTGTGGTTCCGGACATCACTGCAATCCTGACTATGATCCCCTCTACTGCATAGTATTTCTCAGTGATAGATTTAAAGAATGCTTTCTTTAGCATCCCAATTTATCCTGACAGTCGTCATATTTTCGGATTCTCATTATCTGGCCGCAGCTTCAGATTCTGCCGCGCACCTCAAGGCTATACTGAGAGTCCTAGTATTTATAGCCAGGCTCTGAAAGCAGTGTTGGATGAATTAGTCCTACCTCCTGGTAATGTTCTCGTCCAATATGTGGATGCCATCCTAGTGGCGTCGGATACGGCGGACGGTTGTAAAGAGGCCACTGTTAAATTGTTGACCCATCTGGCAGCTAATGGTAATAAAGTATCCTTATCAAAATTTCGATATTGTCGACAGGAAGTGACCTATCTTGGTCATTTACTGTCAAAAGCGGGGAGAAGACTAACTCCTGAACGGAAAACTGTTATTACTAACATGTCTGTGCCCCATACTCAACGTGATGTTCGTGCTTTTCTAGGCATAACTTCTTACTGTCGCCAATGGATTCCTAATTTTTCTCTTCTGGCTAAACCTTTGTTGCATTTGGTTACCAAAGTTTTGCATGAACTCTTGCCCTGGACGGATGAATGTCAAGATGCTTTTGATTCTTTGAAATCTTCTCTTTGCTCTGCACCCGATTTGGGTACTCCGGACTACCGAAAACCTTTTGTACTTTACGTGCATGAGGTGGACGGTTGTTCTCTTTCAAGTTTAACCCAGGGTTTTGGCGGAAAGCAACGACTTTGTGCATATTTTTCGTCAGTATTGGATAATGTTGCCAGAGCCCTTCCTAGCTGTTTAAGGGCCACTGCTTCTGTGGCGGTGGCCATTCGACAGTCAGAGGGGATCGTTTTAAATACTGATCTCACAGTGATGGTACCGCACGCTGTGGACATATTATTGAATCGAACAAAAACTCAGCACCTCACGAGTGCACGATTGACAGGTTATAAATTTACTTTATTTGCACCCCACATTATTATTAAAAGATGTGCCACTCTGAATGCAGCCAAGTTACTACCCCTCCCTTCAAGTGATCAAAAGGACGATGTCCATGATTGTATATTTTGGACTGAAGAAGAAAGGAAGGGACTTGTAGACCTCACTGACTCCCCTTTATCTTAACCACAAGGGGAGTTGTATGTGGATGGCTCTTGTTTTAAATTACCAGATGGCACGACAACAGCTGCTTATGCTATAACTACCCTTAGAACAGTAGTAGAGACCACTCGGGTTTCCCAGCATTCGGCGCAAGCAGCTGAACTAATAGCATTATTAAGAGCATGTGAACTGAGCGAAGGTTTAAGAGTAAATATTTTTACACACAGCCAGTACACCTTTGGCGTGGCCCATAGTTTTGGGCGGCTGTGGAGGGAACGAGGATTTCTTACCTCCCATGGTTAAAGAATACAACATGGGCCTTTGATTGAAAGACTGTTAAATGCTTTAACTTTACCAGAGAAGGTGGCCATCATTAAGTGCAGTGCCCACAAGAAAATCATTGATACTACAAGAGAGGGAAATGCCTTTGCTGATCAAGTAGCAAAAGAAACAGCACAAACTAAAACGTCCACGATGTTCCCCAGTGTATCAGCCCGATGGGTGGCGGAGACCACAGTATTTGATAATACTATTGAAAGTGTTAGAGAATTGCAGAAAGAAGCCATTCCTGACGAATTATTGAAATGGGAACAGGAAATAGGGCGGTTAGACACAAACAATTGTTGGACTGATTTGACTGAAAAACAGAGATGGCTATTGCCCAATGCCCTGGTGTACGCAGTAGTAGTGATGTCCCATGGCTCCGCCCACATTGGAGTAAAGGGTATTTGTGCATTATTGGACCCAGTGTGGAATCACTCAAATATCCTCAAGACTTCTGCCCATGTGGTTAAATACTGCATGGTCTGTTTACAGCATAATCCCGGTGGGAGAGAGACAGTTCTTAGTGGAAATTTTGCTCCCCCTTCTTTGCCGTTTGAAGTTATACAAATGGATTATATTCAACTTGACAGGGTAAACAATCTTAAGTATGTGCTGGTGGTGGTTTGTGCGTTTAGCAAATGGGTTGAAGCATACCCCACCAAAGACAATACTTCATTGGCCACTGCAAAAACCCTGATTAAAGAGTTCCTGCCTCGATTTGGTTTGCCCCAAATTATATGGACAGACATTGGGGTACATTTCAATGCAGAACTTGTTAAATATATTTGTAATGGGTTACAGATAAAACAGAAATTTCATGCAGCACGACACCCACAATCTGCAGGACTGGTTGAGAAATATAATGGCATATTGAAATTAAAAATGGCAAAGATACAGGAGATCATGGGTTTGAGTTGGCCTGATGCACTGCCCCTAGCGTTAATGTCAATAAGAGTAACCCGAAAGAGACTAGCTTAAATATGACCAATATTGTTAGGACTCTGATTAGATTTGTTATGGGCACCTCGTTGGTGAGTTCATGAAGCCACTCACCAAATTAAATTGTAATATCTGGCTTTCCTCAGGACCTTTTTAAAATAGAGTGTAGTGCAGGTTAACCTGCACTACACTCTATTTTAAAAAGGTCCTGAGGAAAGCCAGATTTAGTTTAAGGCACTGGCTGAAACATGTCGACCAACTGATGGATGTAGGAGGTAGTAACTCGCCTCCCTTAAACATCCCTAAGCCTTATTTTAACCGCTGATGGGGGCCCACTTATTAAAATTGAATTTACCCTCGGGTACTGGGACCCTCGCCAAGCCGTTTTAACTCACACTTCATTTTACACCTCACACTGCACTCTCAGTAAAATACCAGCTCCGCTGTAATCAGGCGTCGCAGCACAGCCGGGACACATTAGGTGTCACTGGGTGGGCCCGATGATGAAGCATGCCACCAACCAGGTTGGTGGGTGAGGGCTTCATGAACTCACCAACGAGGTGCCCATGACAAATCTAATCAGAGTCCTAACAATATTGGTCATATTTAAGCTAGTCTCTTTTGGTAACACATAAACTACGGGGACTAGGACTAGCTTTCTAGTCCTCTCTCTCTTGATACGCGAATAAGAGTAACCCCCCATTCTCGGGCTGGGCTGTCACCTTATGAGGTTGCTTTTGGTCGGCCAGCCAATGTATGGGGTATACCAAGGCCTAGATCCTTCCGTGACCTTGATTATCCTATGATGGCAGATTATCTGTACGCTTTTACTAAAGATCTGCGTTCCATTCATCAACAGGTGTCAGCAGTACTGCAACCGCTGCCGGAGGGTCCCGAACATCGCTTGGAACCAGGACAGTGGGTCCTTGTGCGAAACTACCAACAGAAATCGAGTTTGGAACCCAGGTGGAGCCGTCCCTACCAGATTCTTTTGCCACACGACCAGCAGTGAAAGTAGATGGGAAAAAGCACTGGATCCACGTTTCACATGTGAAGAAACTACCCCTACCGCTTCCTTCTGATCAGCAGAACCGAGATGGAGTTCTGACACAAGAGGGAGAGCGGAGGTTGAGTTTTGTGCCTTTCTCGGATGCCATTGAAATCGGGCAAGAGGAAGGATTGTTGACGCCGCAAGGAGACGAATCAGCCTCAGTTTCTGAAACTCGTGATAAGGCTGATCCCACTGAGGCTTCTGAAAAATGTGTTGTACTGAATGTCCCTGCTGCTGTGTTGTTCCATGACCAGGAGCAACCTGGCCATCTTCGATACAATTTACGGCCCCGAAAACAACGCGATACCCCAGTTTCGGATTGTAGGTGATAGGGAAAGACTTGAGCTGTAGGATTGAAGATAGCTCTTTTCTGGGGTATTGAGAAAGACACTGGACTGAACCCGTTGAGAGCTTGGAACTGTTATATTGCTCTGTTCAGAAAGAAAGACTGTGTTATGTAAAGGGCCTAAATTGCAACGTTGAAATTACAGTGAAGATTGTTGTTGTGGATGGATAATAAGAGCCCGCCTGTGAGGCTCTAGATGGACACAGGGAGAAGAAACCCTCTGGCAGTTGGCTTGCACATTTTTCCCGAGTTTAGTTTGGAATTTTAGTTAGAATGTATCCCTTTGCCCGATTTGCCCTTGAAGACGAGAGACCTCTTGCTCCCAGGCCTTTTCTCGAGAATGTCCCCATGTTTTCCGGTTGGACTACCAGAGTGAAGATAGCCTTTGTAATAACTATTGCAGTAATTATGATAATATCAATGAACGTGTTTATGTATTTGGAATTTCAATACCCTATGCATAAGGTAGTAGGCACTACAGCAGCACCACCTGAGCATTTCTTTTATACCTTGCCTCCCCACAAAGAGTGACATCGAGAAACCTATGCTAAAAATGTGTTCATAGAAATGTTGCACGAAGCTCATAGCACTACGAAAAAGACAAACTGTTGAGTATGTGGCCTTTTGCCATCTGTAATGCATCGTCATGACTTATTCATTTCTTTGCCATTATCACACTTAGCGAGCTGTGAAGCCTTGTTTCAGTTGCTATCTCTTATGTATCTACATTATGTAGCCGACCTCAAAAGATATACTGAAAAGGATTATGAAGCTGTTTTAAAGTATATAGAACAACATCAGGGATTTGATGCTCAAGGAAACCAAGGAGAAGTATCTTTAAATCCAGACGCCTGTATGAATCTGTATACCACTTATGAAAATGCTACTTGGTTAAGAGAAGAAATGTTAGACTTTGAACAATTTAACTCCACGCAATATTTCCAGCACTTCCAAGACCGTAATGTTACTGATGATAAGGCAATGCCAGTTCCTATTCTGAATAGTACTGCTTCCTTTTGTATACAAGGGAAAGGTCACGTTAAAGTAGGAGACAGTAGATGTAACTATACTTACACTTTACATACTAACAGCACCCCACCTTTGATAACTCCGCCAAATGTATATTTTGTCTGCGGTGCGAACGCTTACACTTGGCTTCCCAGAGGATGGGTAGGGCAATGTTACATGTCTTTCCTTTATCCTCCAGTGTATATAGCTCCTTCTAACTACCACAAGACACACCAGTTGATTAAACGAAGCTCTGATTCTTACCGAATTAGTAGAAGTATTGATACTGATGGCTCTGATCAGACTGATACTGCTTCTCAGCAGTTTGTAGATATAGCAAAGGGCCTCTTCCCTATATGGGGTCCTATTTTTACTAGCAGGGATGTTAGACGTCTCTCTAGAGTGGTGGAAAACGTAGTTCAAAAGACTACTGGGATTTTGACTAACTTGACAGTAGAGCTTCAGGCTACGAGGCTTGTATCGCTGCAAAATCGGATGGTGCTTGACGTCACCCTAGCTGACCGAGGAGGAGCATGCCACGTGATCGGCAGCTCCTGCTGTGTATACATTCCTGATTCTGCTCCAACTATACATTTGGCCATTCAGAAATACATCGTTTAGCTGCAGAAGTGCATGCTGACACTGGTACTTGGTCCTTAACAGGGTGGTTCTGGAACCTCCTATCCACCTGGGGCTGGAAATTTTTCATGATCCTAGCTGGAGCACTTAGGGTGGTATTTGTCTGTTGCCTATGTCTTCATGGTGGGCCAGCATGCTGCTCTTTTTGTGCTGCCCGGCTCACTACCTCACTGACCGTTTCACGACAGGCGAAAATTGATAGGCAGTTAGTGCAGAAGGAAGTTACTGACCTCATGCAAATAGATGAAGGAGTGTTTTTGAATAAACACTCTGATATATTATACTGTATATATATTGGCTAAATCACGCCAAAAGGGCGGTCTGAAGGAATATAAAATCTATGTCATAATGTTGGCCTAATATAGCCAATATATATTAGCAGGCGGTTTTAAGACGAACCCCATTGTAAATATATTTCTACCATGTATACATCAAGTAGTAAGAATCGGGCCTAGGATGAACAGACGCCATTATGGTTTTAACTTTCTCACGTCTGTTTCGGTAGTTAGGAAAACACGTGACATGCTGCTGAGAGGAGAGCCTGAAAGGTCGGCCTGGGCTATGAACAGACCATTGATTCTAACTTAGGAAACTCAAGGTCACATCTGTCTTTCTTGTGGGATGAACACATTCTTGTAGGCGCCATGTCTGTACTCCCGTGCACCAGAATGAAAGGGAGGCACCTTTACTGACCTACCCCCGGAATAACTTGAGCTAAGTTTCAAATCAATCAGTTGTGCCTTATATGGGTTTTCCTGTTAGCTTCACGAGAAATGATACTTCTCCTTGTACGGGGTTTTCATGAGGTATGCTGAAAGTATATATGCACTGTCTTGTATGTAATCCAGCAGTCTCCTCTGCACACCGTTGAGAGCTGTGGCGAGAGGGAGGCTCCCCTATATAGGGTGCTTATGCAAAATAAACGATTGAACCTTCTCCATTGCCGACTGACTTATTCTTGGTAAATAAGGTATATGGGCTATTGGTAAGTATAGCTCTATGGTATATTTTTTTAGTACTTCAGCGCGTTTGCAGAGGGGGAAGTAATTCCCCTCGCATACTGGGGGTCCCTGGGGGCCAACTAGCCCACCAGGAACCTCCAGTGTGCGCCAGGGTGCTGCGTTGCAGAGAGGTGTAAAGAGGCCTCGCCCCTTTTTACACCTCTCTGCAATGCAGCCCCCTGGCGCTTTTTCAGAGGGGGAACTAATTCCCCTTGCATACTGGGTGTCCCTGGGGGCCAACTAGACCACCAGGAGCCTCCAGTGTGCGCCAGGGGGCTGCGTTGCAGAGAGGTGTAAAGAGGCCACGCCCCCTTTTTACACCTCTCTGCAAGGCAGCCCCCTGGCGTATACTGGAGGTTCCTGATCCCCTAGGCCTGCTCAGGGGGTCCCACAACGACCCCCAAGGGTGCAATCCTAACCTCAAAACCCGCCCCCTCCCTGCACCACTCTGAAAATGCACCCCCTGGTGCGTTTTCAGAGGGGGAAGTAATTCCCCTTGAAAACTTGGGGTCCCTGGGGCCCAAATAGCACACCAGGTACCTCCAGTAAGCGCCACGGAGCTGCATTGCAGAGTGTTGTGAAAAGAGGCGTGGCCTCTTTCCACATCTCTGCAAGGTAGCCCCCTGGCGCATACTGGAGGTTACTGACCCCCTAGGCCTGCTCAGGGGGTCCCACAAGGACTCCTAAGGCCCAAAATAATTTTTTTCTTTAAAAACAAAATCCCAGGGTACGCGAGGGTAAGCGTACCCTGCCGATCCCCCCAAAAAAACATTAAGGCACCACTCTGCAAATGCGCCCCCCTGGCGCGTTTGCAGGGAGGGAAATACTTCCCCTTGAATACTGGGGGTCCCTGGGGGCAAAGTAGCCCGCCAGGAACCTCCAGTATGTGCCAGGGGGCTGCCTTGCAGAGATGTGTAGAGAGGCCATGCCCCTTTTTACACCTCTTTGCAACGCAGCCCCCTGGTGCATACTGGAGGTTCCTGGGACCCCCAGTATTCAAGGGGAATTATTTCCCCATCTGCAAACGTGCCAGGGGCTGCCTTGCAGAGACATGTAAAGAGGCCCGCCCCTTTTTACACCTCTCTCAAGCGCAGCCCCCTGGTGCATTTGCAGAGGGGGAACTAATTCCCCTTGCATACTGAAGGTCTCTGGGGGCCAACTAGCCCACCAGGAACCTCCAGTATGCGCCAGGGGGCTGCCTTGCAGAGAGGTGTAATGAGGCCACGCCCCTTTTTACACCTCCCTGCAACACAGCCCCCTGGCGCGTTTGCAGAGGTAGAAGTAATTCCCCTCACATAGTGGGGGTTCCTGGGGGCCAACTAGCCCACCAGGAACCTCCAGTGTGCGCCAGGGGGCTGCGTTGCAGAGAGGCGTAAAGAGGGCACACCCCTTTTTACACCTCTCTGCAACGCAGCCCCCTGGCACTTTTCCAGAGGGGGAACTAATTCCCCTTGCATACTGGGGGTCCCTGGGGGCCAACTAGCCCACCAGGAACCTCCAGTGTGCGCCAGGGGGCTGCATTGCAGAGAAGTGTAAAGAGGCCACGCCCCTTTTTACACCTCTCTGCAACGCAGCCCCCTGGCACTTTTTCAGAGGGGGAACTAATTCCCCTTGCATACTGGGGGTCCCTGGGGGCCAACTAGCCCACCAGCAACCTCCAGTATGCGCCAGGGGGCTCCATTGCAGAGAGGTGTAAAAAGGGGCGTGGCCTCTTTACACGTCTCTGCAAGGGAGCCCCTGGCCCATACTGGAGGCTCCTGGTGGGCTAGTTGGCCCCCAGGGACCCCCAGTATGCGAGGGGAATTCCCCCTCTGCAAACGTGCCAGGGGGAGCGTTTGCAGAGAGGTGCAGGGAGGGGGCGTGGCCTCCTCCCAATCTCGTTTTTTTTTTTAAAACAAAACTTTTAAGAAGGGGGGCTTCTTTTCCTTTTTTTTTGGGCCCTGGGGACCCCATTCCCCAAGGCCTGCCCCCAATTGTAATTTTAATTTTTTTTTTTAATCGGGAAGGCGGCCGCGTGGCCCCCCTCCCTTGGCCAATTCCGGCCTAGGGGACCCCATCCCCCGGGGCATGGCCAACTTAATTTTTTTTCATTTTTGTGGAGGGGGCTGCATAGCCCCACTCCTGTGCCCTCCTTAAGGCTCCGGGAACCCCATCCCCCATGGCCGGCCTTTTTTTAATTATTATTTTTTATTTTGGGAGGGGGGCCGCGTGGCCCCCCTCCCGGGCAACTTCTGGCCCCGGGGACCCCATCCCCCGGGGCCTGGCCCTCCTCGTTGGGGGCCGTGGGGGGGTCCCCAAGCCCCCCACGGTCCCTGCCGCCTCACCGCATCCTGCGGGAGCCGGCATTGCTTTTCTGTATGGGGAGCAGCTAACATGCTGCTCCCAGTACAGAAAAGCAGTCGGCTTTGATTTTTGAAAGAGAGAGCAGCTTTCCTGCTCTCTCTTTCAAAAAACAAAGCAGTTTGCTGTGGTAGGGTGGGAGCCGCCAAGCTCCCGCCCTACCACAGCAAACAGCAATGTCCTGGGGGTGGGCACCCCGGGACACTGCAGGAGCCAGCACTGGGGGGTGGCGGTCCCCAGGGCCATCAAGGGCTCCAGGAGGGGGGCCGCGCGCCCCACTCCCAACATGTACAAAGCCCCGGGGGGTGGTGGTCCCCGGGGCTGGGGGGTCCTGGGGGGTCCGTCACGGACCCCCTATTTGCATATTAGTGCCCCGGGGAGGTGGCGGTCCACGGGGCATGTGGCACACAGGTGTTTTAATTTAAAACGAAGCCCCGGGGGTGGTGGTCCCGGGGCTGCGGGGGGGGGCATGAACCCCCCCACATACACACAGACAAAGCCCCAGGGGTGGCGGTCCCCGGGGCTGCGGGGGTCATGTGCCCCCCGCTAGCATACTAACTTTGCCCCAGGGGTGGCGGTCCCCGGGGCAGTGTGGGCGGGGATTGGGCCCCCCACTTTTGATAAAATATGCCCCCGGGATTTGGTCGCCCCGGGGGCTAATTGTAAAAAAATCACACCGTTTTTTTTTTCCCAACGGGGTACACGTACGTACGCGTACCCCGCGATTAAAAAAAAAAAAATGTTGGGGCCCAGGGGGTCTATGTGGGACCCCCTGAGCAGGCCTAGGGGGTCAGGGTGTGTCTACCCTGTCCCCTTTGCGTGTTTTGAGCATTTGTTTTCAGCTTTCTTGTGCCTCGGTTCTACCGAGGCACAAGATGGCTGCCAACACTTCCTGGTTTGGAGTGTTGACAGACAGTTGACATCCAATCAGCATGCAGCTCGTGCAGGTACAGAGTACAGTAAGCTTACCGTAACACCTCCAATATATATCTATGATTTTACTTATGATTTTCTCAGGAACTACTGAACGGATTTACACCATTTAACAAAAAGCGTGATCTGCGAATCGAACTCTACCTTTTTGCCAAATTTGGTGTAATTCCGTTCAGCCGTGCGGGCTGTAGCCCTGGCTAAAGGTCCTATGGAAAATTGCATGGGGAAAACACGTTTTGGGACCCCCTTTTTTCTCGGCCCCCCTTCACGAATCACCCCCAAACTTTCAGGGAAGGAGCAGAGCGGAGCAGGCCATTTTCTTGGAGAAATTCGCGAAGATTCGTCCACCGGCGCCAAAGTTATTCCTAATAGAATGTTGCGGATTTCCTATGGAAACTAGGTTTGAACTATAACTACCTACTGGCGACCGCCAGTAGGTAATATATATATATATATATATATATTCACTCAAAAAACTACAAGTTTTAGGGGTGTTATAGTTAGCTGGACATTTCACTCATACAAAACCATTGAAATTGCTCCTATATAGTTAGTTGTACTAACTATATTTCGCGCACCCGCAATCCACTGCTGATGATGTCACATATTAGATCATTCATGACATGGTCAGTGACATCACTGATGACATCTCAAATGACATCACTGATGACATCTCAAATGACATCACTGATGACATCACTGATGACATCATCCAGTGAATGTGGTTTGCTTCGTTATTTAAATATGCATTATATATATGGCAATTTGCATTGAAGAATGAGTGGATATATATAAATAAATATTTGGATGGAGGATTTAGTAGCAGTGTAATTGACTGTTTACTTGACCAATTAATAATGTCTCACTAAATATAGTGGATAGTGACTAAACTGTGTGAATATCTGTAACACTTTGTCAGTTGTTGTGTAAACTGATTCTACAGACGGTTACTAGCTATGTGAAAGTCTATATTAGTTATTGATTAGGAGTGTGAAAGTGTGTGTGGTTTGGTGGGGTGTGTGTGACTGTCCAAAGATGTGTGAATAGTTGATTCAGTAGATATATGAAGTTAAAACTACATGTTCTAACAGTTTGGGTGAATGAATCTCTTTATGGGTGTGGTGAGGAGCAAATATATTTCTCAATGGTACACTTCCAACAAACTAGAAAAATAAAAGGCAGTGTATGTGTCAGTTGTATATAAATAAGTATACATAAGACTCAATGATTCTGTGAGTGACTGTATGGATAACTGTATACTTGTAATAATGATTTTATAATTCACTAAGTATGACTTACTATCTAAATGAATAGATGAAGTGGTGTTTGTATAAGTGTTTTGCAAAGTAAATATGTAAGTATGATCCATTTTTTGCATAAGTGAGTAGGATGACTTCATATGTGAATAGGATGTGTGCTGTTGTTTAACGTCGATATAGGTGTATAAGTATTTTTGATAGTGTTCTATTGTTCATTGACAGCATGTATGAGTGAATCCACAGGTAAGTGATTAGATGTGTGTATACATCTATGAATCACTGAGTGGATTTTTAGATACTTGTATTGCTGTGACAATGGATTCAAATATGATACTCTGTATTTTACAAAGAGTGATGAAAAATTGTAATAGTGTATGAAAAGGTGTATGTGATTGTCACGTGGATGATGTCATCAGTGATGTAATTTGAGATGTCATCAGTGATGTCACTGACCATGTCATGAATGATCTAATATGTGACATCATCAGCAGTGGATTGCGGGTGCGCGAAATATAGTTAGTACAACTAACTATATAGGAGCAATTTCAATGGTTTGGTATGAGTGAAATGTCCAGCTAACTATAACAACCCTAAAACTTATAGTTTTTTGAGTGAATTTCAAAGGTTTTTTAAAAGCTAATTCCTAACTATATAACGCCTGAAACCTATGGTTTTTTCAGTGAATTTCAAAGGTTTTTTAAATGCTAATTCCTAACTATATAAGGCCTGAAACCTATGGTTTTTTCAGTGAATTTGCAAGGTTTTTTAAATGCTAATTCCTAACTATTTAAGGCTTGAAACCTATGTTTTTTTCAGTGAATTTGCAAGGTTTTTTAAATGCCAATTCCTAACTATATAAGGCCTGAAACCTATGGTTTTTTCATTGAATTTCGAAGGTTCTTTAAATAACAATTTTAAATCTATTAATTATTATTTTTTTATACTGATTTACTACATTTTCGCAGGCAGGTGTTCAGAGGGCACGCCCCCTTTTTACAACATTCAGCAGCGCAACCCCTGGCGCGTTTGCAGAGGAGGAACTAATTCCCCTTGTATACTGGGGGTCCCTGGGGGGCAACTAGCTCACCAGGAGCCTCCAGTATAAGCCAGGGAGCTGCATTACAGAGAGGTGTAATGAGGCCACACCTTTTTTTACACCTCTCTGCAACGCAGCCCCCGGGCGTGTTTGCAGAGGGGGAACTAATTCCCCTTGCATACTGCGGGTCCCTGGGGGCCAACTAGCCCACCTGGAACCTGCAGTATGCGCCAGGGGGCTGCATTGCAGAGAGGTGTAATGAGGCCACACCCTTTTTTACACCTCTCTGCAGCGCAACCCCAGGCGTGTTTGCAGAATAGGAACTTATTCCCCTTGCATACTGGGGGACCCTGGGGGCCAAGTAGCCCACCAGGGGCCTCCAGTATGCGCCAGGGGCTGTGTTGCTTTGCCCCGGGGGCGGCGGTCCCCGGGGCAGTGTTGGTGGGATTGTGGATCCCCACACTTCTTTATCACTATGCCGCCGCGATTTGGCCCCCCGGGGGGTAATTTTTAAAAAAACAGACCAGGTGTTTTTTTAAAAGAAATGTGGGCCTTTTTGGTCCTTGTGGGACCCCCTGGGCAGGCCTAGGGGGTCAGGGTGTATCTACCCTGCCCCCTTTTTGTGTTCTTCCCGTTTTTTTTTCTGCTTTCTTGTGCCTCGGTCTATCTACATGCACACATATACACATATATATATGCATATATATGCATTCATAAATATGTTTGTGTATATATATATACATACATATATAAACATATGTAATCTGCATATCTATATAAATACAAATATAAATGCATGCATTTATATGCATATATGCATACATATGCATGTTATTTACATGAAAGTTTGAAAAACACTATTAAAAGCAAAGCTAAAAAGCCATCTCATTACAAACAGAATGGCTTTAACTTAAACGAGGGCGAGATCAATTGCATTTTCAATGCTTGTTTACTTTGGTTCCATCAAGAAGGCATTCTGATGTGTCACACATTTGCCATAAATTCTGAATGTTAGCACTCTAGTTGCTCATTATATCACTGTAGTAAAGCTACTGCTCACCAGGGAAGACTGCTGCTGGTATTCAAAGTGCATGTTTCAGTCTGCATGTCAGAATTCTTTTAATGAAATAGAAGAGGATTTGAGAAGTACTCAAAATGTGCCCTCATTTTTCTTTCTGAAGCACTAATCATACTTTCTATGGCAAAATGAACCCCCTCATTTTGTTCCTTTTTAAATTAAATGTTTTCAGACTTACCACTTCATTCCAATCAAGATGACTTCTGTTGTGCCATACTTTTGTCATAAGTAAGACTGTTAGCGCTCTAGTTGTTC
The DNA here is from genome assembly GCF_964261635.1 of Lissotriton helveticus. Lineage (NCBI taxonomy): Eukaryota > Metazoa > Chordata > Amphibia > Caudata > Salamandridae > Lissotriton > Lissotriton helveticus. The sequence goes on along the minus strand of NC_136067.1, from coordinate 1,068,853,048 downwards.
TTTAGAACACTCTGGGACATTCTGTCATTGGGCTATACTTGGGCTACATTTGGGCTCCTTTGTCTCTGGTGGCCATCTTGGGAGACTGCATGTCAGAATTTTTTAATGAAATAGAATAGGATTTGAGAAGTCACACAAAATGTGCCCTAATTTTTCTTTCTGCAGCACTAATCATACTTTCTATGGCAAAATATCTTCTCATATTGTTCCTTTTTAAATTAAATGTTTTAAGAGTTACCACTTCATTCCAATCAAGATGGCTTCTGTTGTGCCATACTTTTGTCATAAGTAAGACTGTTAGCGCTCTAGTTGTTCTTTAGAACACTCTGGGACATTCTGTCTTTGGGCTATACTTAGGCTACATCTGGGCGATATTTGGGCTACATTTGGGCTCGTTTGTCTCTGGTGGCCATCTTGGGAGACTGCATGTCAGAATTTCTTAATGAAATAGAATAGGATTTGAGAAGTCACTCAAAATGTGCCCTAATTTTTATTTCTGCAGCACTAATCATACTTTCTATGGCAAACTATATCCTCATATTGTTCCTTTTTAAATTAAATGTTTTAAGAGTTACCACTTCATTCAATCAAGATGGCTTCTGGTGTGCCATACGTTTGTCATAAGTAAGACTGTTAGCACTCTAGTTGTTCTTTAGAACACTCTGGGACATTCTGTCATTGGGCTATACTTGGGCTACATCTGGGTGCTCTTTGGGCTACATTTGGGCTCTTTTGTCTCTGGTGGCTATCTTGGGAGACTGCATGTCAGAATTCTTTAATGAAATAGAAGAGTATTTGAGAAGTCACTCAAAATGTGCCCTAATTTTTCTTTCTGCAGCACTAATCATACTTTCTATGGCAAAATATATCCTCACATTGTTCCTTTTTAAATTAAATGTTTTAAGAGTTACCACTTCATTCCAATCAAGATGGCTTCTGTTGTGCCATACTTTTGTAATAAGTAAGACTTTTAGCGCTCTAGTTGTTCTTTAGAACACTCTGGGACATTCTGTCATTGGGCTATACTTAGGCTACATCTGGGTGATATTTGGGCTACATTTGGGCTCGTTTGTCTCTGGTGGCCATCTTGGGAGACTGCATGTCAGAATTTTTTAATGAAATATGATTTGAGAAGTCACTCAAAATGTGCCCTCATTTTTCTTTCTGCAGCACGAATCATACTTTCTATGGCAAAATATATCCTCATATTGTTCCTTTTTAAATTAAATGTTTTAAGAGTTACCACTTCTTTCCAATCAAGATGGCTTCTGTTGTGCCATACTTTTGTCATAAGTAAGACTGTTAGCGCTCTAGTTGTTCTTTAGAACACTCTGGGACATTGTGTCATTGGGTTATACTTGGGCTACATCTGGGTGCTATTTGGGCTACATTTGGGCTCTTTTGTCTCTGGTGGCCATCTTGGGAGACTGCATGTCAGAATTATTTATTGAAATAGGATTTGAGAAGTCACTCAAAATGTGCCCTCATTTTTCTTTCTGCAGCACGAATCATACTTTCTATGGCAAAATATATCCTCATATTGTTCCTTTTTAAATTAAATGTTTTAAGAGTTACCACTTCTTTCCAATCAAGATGGCTTCTGTTGTGCCATACTTTTGTCATAAGTAAGACTGTTAGCGCTCTAGTTGTTCTTTAGAACACTCTGGGACATTGTGTCATTGGGTTATACTTGGGCTACGTCTGGGTGCTATTTGGGCTACATTTGGGCTCTTTTGTCTCTGGTGGCCATCTTGGGAGACTGCATGTCAGAATTATTTATTGAAATAGAATAGGATTTGAGAAGTCACTCAAAATGTGCCCTAATTTTTTTTTCTGCAGCACTAATCATACTTTCTATGAAAGGTTTGTTAGTCTATAGACCTCCGGGCCCTGCAGGCTCGTTCTTTGATGAACTTCAGTCTGCCATGTCATCGCTGGCCATGAGAGCTGACCATTGTATTTTGGCCGGCGACTTTAACTTTCACATGGATGATGCCCTGGACCCTGACGTGATTAAATTAGCTGATATCACAATCCCCTTGGGCTTAGCCCCTTTTCTTTTTGTGCCTACGCACGATAAAGGCCACACCTTGGACCAGGTCTTTTCCTCTTCCTCCATAGAGGTGACTGCACTTCTACCGGTGCTCTGGACCGATCATTACCTGGTGCAGTTTTCTATACCGGCCAACGAGAGACTCCGGAGCAATGCCTCTAGGCAGTTTGGCTCTGAGACAAGGGCGCTACACCAGGTGACCCCTGAATTGTTATCTAAGGCACTACTTGACCACACGTGTCCGTTGACGGGAGATCTGGACAGCGACTTGGAATCCTTGCAGGATTGGTTTGAGGAGAGGCTAAATGACCTGGCCCCGGTTAGACCTTCTCGGCCACTATCTAAACGGGTCTCTGCCCCGTGGTTCACCGGGGCGCTGCACGCTTCTCGCAGGCAGTGCAAGGTGGCTGAAAGGACCTGGCGAGCCCAGTATAATCTAGAAGCCAAGCTCGAATACAGGAATATGGTCAAAACTTACCATCGAGCAATTTTGGTTGAGAAGAAAAGCTATTTTGCCAGGAGGATCGAGGATGCTTCGAACTCCGGCAAGGAGATCTTCTCGATCGTTAGGGAATATATCACCCCGCGGTCGAATGGGACTCAGTCCGCTCCTAGTCGGAAGTGGGCCTCGGATCTGGCTGGCTTCTTCACCACGAAGATCAAGACGATACAGGAGTCATTTCCATCGCGGCCGGAGGCTGTTCTGTCTGGCCCTGATGCTGGCTATGTCCCATCGATTTTCGCGGGACCTATTCTTTCTGATTTCCCGCCTTTATCTATGGCCTCCTCCTTGGCTCTGCTCGCCAATCTTAAATCTGGGTCACCGCTTGATCCATGCCCGGCCAAATTTTTGGCGAGGATGGCGGAGGTAGTTAACCCGTTGGTTAACCCTCTCCTGAATCGCTCCCTTAGCCTAGGCGAGGTTCCTGTGGCGTGGAAGCGGGCTATGGTCATTCCTTTGATTTAAAAGCCCGGTCTGGCTCCTGAGGTCTTGGCCAATTATAGGCCGATTTCTCTTCTTCCGGCCTTAGCCAAGACCCTGGAGAAGCATGTTCACAGCGTGCTTTCCAATTTTCTGGAAACCAACGACCTGCTTCACCCTACTCAGTCGGGCTTTCGCCCCAACCTGAGTACGGAGACGGCGCTGTTGGAGGTTTCTGAGGCCATCAAGGAGACGCTAGATCTGGGTGGTAGAGCGATGTTGATCATGCTCGATCTGTCGGCGGCCTTCGACACCGTCCCCCATGGGGGTCTCCTCTTAAGACTTCATGAGATCGGTGTGAGGGGGACGGTGTTGAGATGGTTTACATCTTTTCTAGCTGGTCGCCGACAGTCGGTCTGGGTTTCCTCGGCTTCCGCCGAGATGCCGCCATTGGGAGTCGGAGTCCCGCAGGGCTCGGTATTGAGCCCGACTTTGTTTAACATCTTCTTGACCCCATTGGCGGCCCTGGCGGAGTCCTATGGAGCCCAGATCGTATCCTACGCAGATGACACCCAGCTGCTCTTCACCTGCCGGAAAGGGGAGGATTTTGACGGAGAGAGTATCTGTGAGTGCCTTGGGGCTGTTTTTAAATGGCTCCAACTGAACAGCCTCAAGTGCAACTCAGATAAATCGGAGGTACTCTTCTTCGGTTGCCAATCCGACCCGGACTGGCAGATGTGGTGGCCGACGGACATGTCTCCACCGAGCCAGTCGTCTCAGGTGGCAAAGAATCTGGGGGTCAAAATTGACAACGGTCTGACCCTCAGATCTCAGATCCTCACTCTTACAGGCTCGTGTTTTGGACTTCTCCGCATGTTGCGGAAGTTCTTTCCGCTGCTCTCAGAAGATCACAGGAGGATTGCGGTGCAGGCCTTGATCGGTTCAAGATTGGACTATGCTAACATCTTATATCTTGGCCTGCCCGAATACCTCCTGCAGCGGATGCAGGTGGTCCAAAATGCGGCGGCTCGCGCCATTTTTGGCTTGCACAGGCGAGCACATGTTTCTGGCCTGTTAGAGGCACTTCATTGGCTGCCTATCCGACAGCGGATAGTTTTTAAAACTTTGACTCTTGCCCACAAGGCCTATTACTCAACTGGGGCTAAATACCTGCAGAGGAGGCTTAAGCAATATTGCCCGTCGTGATCTTTGAGATCAGGATCACAGCTTCTTGCCGTTGTGCCCCGTGTGAGGAAGGCTCGACTGGGAGGTCGTTCCTTTATGCTTCGGGCTCCTCAGCTCTGGAACTCTCTGCCTTTTCTGTTACGAAGCAACTCTAATTTGCTATCTTTTAGAAAGGCCCTCAAAACCTGGCTATTTGCCTCTTAGATTTTATAAAACAATTAAAATGTGTTTTTTGTGCTTCCCTCTTTATTCTTCATGTGTTATGTTTGCTTTTAGGATGTCAATAAAGCGCCGGGACACTCATTGAGTAGCCGTGCGCTATAAAAGTCACAAAATAACATAACATAACATAAGAAAATGAACCCCCTCATTTTGTTCCTTTTTAAATTAAATGTTTTAAGAGTTACCACTTCATTCCAATCAAGATGGCTTCTGTTGTGCCATACTTTTGTCATAAGTAAGACTGTTAGCGCTCTAGTTGTTCTTTAGAACACTCTGGGACATTCTGTCATTGGGCTATACTTGGGCTACATCTGGGTGATATTTGGGCTACATTTGGGCTCGTTTGTCTCTGGTGGCCATCTTGGGAGACTGCATGTCAGAATTTTTTAATGAAATAGAATAGGATTTGAGAAGTCACTCAAAATGTGCCCTAATTTTTCTTTCTGCAGCACTAATCATACGTTCTATGGCAAAATATATCCTCATATTGTTCCTTTTTAAATTAAATGTTTTAAGAGTTACCACTTCATTCAATCAAGATGGCTTCTGGTGTGCCATACGTTTGTCATAAGTAAGACTGTTAGCACTCTAGTTGTTCTTTAGAACACTCTGGGACATTCTGTCATTGGGCTATACTTGGGCTACATCTGGGTGCTCTTTGGGCTACATTTGGGCTCTTTTGTCTCTGGTGGCTATCTTGGGAGACTGCATGTCAGAATTCTTTAATGAAATAGAAGAGTATTTGAGAAGTCACTCAAAATGTGCCCTAATTTTTCTTTCTGAAGCACTAATCATACTTTCTATGGCAAAATGAACCCCTTCATTTTGTTCCTTTTTAAATTAAATGTTTTCAGACTTACCACTTCATTCCAATCAAGAAGGCTTCTGGTGTGCCATACTTTTGTCATAAGTAAGACTGTTAGTGCTCTAGTTGTTCTTTAGAACACTCTGGGAAGTTGCAGAATGTCAGACTTCATTCTCACATGACTGAGAATGATAATGTGAATTTACAGAAAATATGCTTTCACTTTAGCTTATAGATCCCCTTCCAAACCACTGTGGGAAAAGCATGAGATAATAGTTTTCTTTCAAACATGATTCATGATATCCCAGGAGAAGGCTTTTTCACATGGTAAAATCACCTTAGAACACACCACAATTTCTAAAATGAGTATGGTACCATCAACAAATGATTTATAATTTAACTAAAGTCCTAAAACCCTCTATTAACTACAATGCTTTTAATGAGGTGCTATCATGTATATTGGTCCCAAGATGGCTGCCAACACTTCTTGGATGAAGAATTTGAATTTTGAAAATAAAAATTGTTTGCCTTGGGGGTCCTTGTGGGACCCCCTGAGCAGGTCTAGGGGGTCAGGTTGCTTCTACCCTGCCCCCTTTTGGAGTTCTACACGTTTGTTTTTCTGCTTTCCTGTGCCTCAGTCTACTGAGGCACAAGATGGCTGCCAACACTTTCTGGTTTGGAGTGTTGACAGACATTGGCAGCCAATCAGAATGCAGCTCATGCTCGGAAAGGTAAGCTTACAGTAAGCTTACACGGAAGCTGCTATAGATATATATATTTTTTCTCTTTTGATTTTCTCAGGAACTACTGGAGGGATTTTCACCAAATATAGCAAAGGCACATCTGCGTACCAGTCCCTACAATTTTGCAAAGTTTGGCGTAATTCCGTTCAGCGGTTCGGGCTGTAGACTTGTCAGACCGTCCTATGGAAATTAACATGGGGAAAACACGTTTTGGGACCCCCCTTTTTTCTCAGCCCCCACTTCACGAATCCCCCCGAAACTTTCAGTGAAGGAGCGCAGCATAGCTGGCCAAAATGTTGGAAAATTACACACAAATTCCTCAACCGGCGCCAGAGTTATTCCCAATAGAATGTTGCGGATTTCCTATGGTAGCCAATCCTAACTATATATACCTACTGGCGACCGCCAGTAGGTATATATATATATATATATATATATATATATATATATATATATATATATATATATATATATATATATATATATATTCACTGAAAAAACCATAGGTTATAGACCATATATAGTTAGGAATTAGCATTTACAAAACCTTGAAAATTCACTGAAAAAAACATAGGTTATACACCATATATAGTTAGGAATTAGCATTTAAAAAACCTTATTTTACTCACACAAAACCATTGAAATTCCATATATAGTTAGTTGCACTAACTATATATCGCGCACCCGCAATCCACTGCTGATCATGTCACATATTACATCATTCATGACATGGTCAGTGACATCACTGATGACATCACTGATGACATCTCATTTGACATCAATGACCACATCACTGATGATATCATTCATGTGACAATACAATGCATCTCCTCACGTTTTAATATAACCTCTGTTTCACCCAGTGTTAAATACAGAGTATAATTTTTGAAACCATTGACACACCAATACTAGTTACTACATACGTACTCACTGATTCCTACGTCTACACACACATTCACTCATTCACCCATACAATCATTCATACATACAATCACTCATCTTTACAACACTATCATATGCACTCATACACCTATACAGACACTTACACTCTGCCACTCATCCATGGAGTTACTCACACACCTAGTCAGTCCTGTAAAGAATCAATCACACTTCCATTTTCTTGTCTATACAGTTAAACATAGAGCACCTTACATTTTCAAACATATACTAACACATACTTACTTTCTTATACAATCATTGATACAAGTACACATTGATCTGCACAGAGTCACACACCTCCCAGCCAGCCACACACACACTCAGTCTCCTATACAAATACTTGGACAATCAATCAATAACCCATATAGTTAATCATATAGCTACTGATCAACACATGCAGCAGTTTACAGAACAACAGACATAATGATGCACAAATTAAGACAGTTTAGTCACTAACCCATGCACTCAGTGAGACACATTTAATCACTCACTCATACATTCAGTCATGCACCTACTAAATCCTTCGTCCAGACACTTATACATCTACTCATTCTTCAATATGTAAAACATATTTAAACTTTACAGAAACACACAGTCACTGGATGATGTCATCAGTGATCTCATCAGTGATGTCATTTGAGATGTCATCAGTGATGTCATCAGTGATGTCACTGACCATGTCATGAATGATGTAATATGTGACATGATCAGCAGTGGATTGCGGGTGCGCGATATATAGTTAGTGCAACTAACTATATATGGAATTTCAATGGTTTTGTGTGAGTAAAATAAGGTTTTTTAAATGCTAATTCCTAACTATATATGGTGTATAACCTATGGTTTTTTCAGTGAATTTTCAAGGTTTTGTAAATGCTAATTCCTAACTATATATGGTCTATAACCTATGGTTTTTTCAGTGAATTTCAATGGTTTTTTAATAGCAAATATCATAAGCTGTCGAATGTCAAGTACGTGGTAAGTAAAAACATTTTCGTGTTTATGCACACTGATCTGCTTTGAATGCTGCCCCCCACCCCTCATTTCTATTAGGAGTACTCTCTCTTTGCAGATAGTGAAGGGTAGTTAACGCAGCCCTTTGCCCCCTTTGTAATCCGTCGTGCCTGCTTCTCTCTCCATTTGATTGATTGTTCTCTTTGGTTCATTCTCTATTTACAAACAAGCACAGAGTCGCAATACTCTGTTTAGTCTTTGCAGATAGCGAAAAATCGTGTAAAAAAACAAAAGGAATCGAGCAAAATCAGTAGGCCACTAATGGGATCTCTTTTTGACCTCGCTAAAATAGAAACATTAGGAACAACCTGTTGAAAATAGCAATGCGTATGTACATAAGCGGCGTTCATTTGTGTTCACAGTACCCCTTGTTGATTGTTTCAATCGAGCATTGAATTGTTCGAAGTTAATTCTCTTAAGGATCTTCTCTACCTGCAAACGAGGAAGAATAGGAATATTCTCTCTCCCTTTGCAGATAGTGAAGGGTAGGTAACGCAAGCCTTTAACACGTCGTACCTATTTCATTCCTCATTGATTGATTGATTGTCCGAACATTGACTGTTTGGGAATTAGTTCTTTTTGGAGGTATTCCCTGTTTGCAAATAAACGTAGGAAAATCTTTGCAAGTAGTGAAAGGGTACGTAATGCGGACCTTTCTCCCCCGTTGTAATCTGTCATGCCTATCTACTCCCCACTGATTGATGCACCTTTTTCACCCGGACCATTTACTAGAGATACGTCATCTGGCCCGACCAGAGAGCACCCCTAGTGAAAAGGACATATGCAATAATAACGAAGTGATCACTGTATCCTGTTAACAGAAACTTTACCATGAAACAACCTGGAAAGAAAAAAATAGGAAAACGAAAATCAGTAGGCCACTGATGAACATGAACTTTTATTAAACAACGAACAAAGAAACGATAACATAACGTAATGATAAAACCTATTAATGTCCTAGAAACAAGAAAACGTTAAAATATGCCAGTGGTGAGAGACCTGAAAAACAGTAAGAGAAACCAAATCACCCCTCGCTGTCCCACCGCCTGCCACGCCAAAAAAATCGATAGACTAGGGAAAATGCAAGTCAGTAGAACATCCGCCCCCACTCTGGAAACTTCCAAGGTGGGGCAGGGTTCCGGCTACGCCCAGCCGGGAGCAGCCCATATAAGGCAGGTCCTGCTGCCACGCCTCGGCCAGGAGATCCTAACGTAGGGTGTAGCCGGAGGAGAGGCCGAGGCCAGCGGGACCCGGCCAGGGGATTGCCTTTACAACGCTGAACAGTTGCAGGGGGGGGGAATGTCTCCTCGACCCTCCCCTCTCTCTCCCAGTCCGGCCGCGGTTGCCCTTGAGAGTTGCAGGTAGTCCCGCCACATGCTCTTCCGGTCCGGCCACCAACGGTCGGGGGGCCGAGGCCGACGGGATCCGGCTGCAGCCGATAAACCAAGAAACCCGTTCATGGGGCCAGAGCCAGGGGCGTCCGGCCGACATCCACCGGAAGCCCGGCCCGAAGACGGACGGGACACTTCTTTCTTTTATAATGGCTGCGACAACACTGGGGGGGGATGTCTTGCACATGCCTCCGACCCCCCCCCCTCGTCCTCATCGCCTGGTCCGGCCATAACAAATCTCAAGCGAGACGCCGTGGGGTGCACTGGGAGGGAGAGACGGTGCGAACAGGCCTCTCCCGCCTCCCCAGGTGGAGGCTTCCCAGCTGCACCCTCAGCGCTCCAGGCGCCCGGAAAAGGGTTCTTCCACTGTGGCCATGCTGCAACGTCTCGCCCGGCAGGGTGGAGCCCGTCCGCTCATGTGACCCCGCGATCGCCGGTAGCTGCCGAACTCTCAAAATGGCGGTCAACCTGGCAAGAGCGGGCCCAGCATAAAGAAATGGCCCGGTCACTGGTTGACTCCACCACCGTAGTCCTCCACGACCTTGAAGATTCTAGAGGAGCCGCGGGAGTCTCCGACCCCCGATGGGGAATGACTGCCATGATCGCCCGTGGAGTGACGAAACTGTATCCGCGGGACGTCGGCGCTCCCATGCTGGCGCCAGCCTCACTTTGAATTACTAGAATCCTGCAGACCTCACTTCCTGTGAAAGCACAGTGTGACCCGGTAGGAAAAATTATTGCACCCCCTCCCCTTTTTGACTGATAGTTCAAACCACCGATCCTTTCCTTTGCCCTTTTAACGGAACTTTGGACTGCCTCCCCCTCTTTTACATTTTCTAGAGAAAACAAAACATTAACCACTACATTAGCATAGCAGTTGACACCAGAACTGTTTTCAAATTGAAAACCAACAACATCTTCAACAGAATCCTTTTTGTTTCTGCTGTGACCCTGCTACAGCACAGGCATTGTCCCCAGCAGTAATTCTGCAATGCCGGTAAGAATAGCTGTGGTGCCTACTGGACTCACTCACCCCCGCGGCGCCCCACGCCGTTTTTTGCTGGGCGGCAACTTACTAGACATCACTTTCGTGCCATCTAGATTTCAGCGCGTTCTGCTGCCTTGGAACTATTTGCACAACAGACCGCTACTGACAAGAATATTTCATTATTGGTGCTGTCAATTTCAATAAATCTATTGGATAATTCAAAAGAAATTGCCACGGTCTCTTCGTTGTTTAAATGTTTTTACTGTTTTTGTTTTCTTGTATATATGTATATGTTATTAAAGTTTTATATTTCTACTACTTTGTTGGAGTGCTATATATTTTTAATGTGACACATAATTGTAAAAACTTTGATGTACAAAGAGTCATTCCTGGAATCTTCCGCTTCAGGCTCGGTCCCCTCCCCAATCACAATACAGGATGGTTTTCAGATAGTAGGAACACGTGTGGTGTGACGGATCTCATCGGGTGTGGGCCTTGATCTACTATAACTCCTTTGAAGAGGGGTGATTCTTTACAGCTGGGGCCATAAACTACATCTGCAGGGCTAGCTGATAGCCTGGACAATCGGACACAGAGAAAGAGGAGTGTCAGAGGGTGCGGTAGTGAATAGGGCGAAAGGGAGGTGTCGGGCGGGCACAGAGTGTGATTCTCAGGGAAGAGCAGCGCAGATGGGGGGAGGTTTATTGCCCATGCATAAGACAGAGAGCGGTGGTGACCAGTGCCTAGGGAAGATGCTTGCGTGGGTGAGGAGCCATGCTACGAATCGACAGCGTGCAGAGAGTGGGTCTGGTCAAGACATCTAAAATGGCTGCCGTGCACGACAAAAGTGTGGCATTTCAAAAAAGGCAAGATGGCGCAGACAATGTTTTTCAACACTTCCTCATTTCCTTCGAATCGAACGTTAACAGACGTTGGGGCATATTACCAAAGTTAAGCGATATTTATCGCTAACGATGCTTACCAACCAATTTTTTACCACTAAGCATCGTCAGAAATTATCGAAGATAAACCTTGCTATTATCAAGGTTTATCGCAAATGCGATAATAAACGGCCGCAATGCATGAATATCGCTAAAAACTCAGCGATATTCATGCATTACCGAGCTAATGCTCTTAGCCATGTTATCCACCTCCCATTGGATAACATGGCTAAGAACTGCTCAGGGCAGGTGTTACTTTTTGGAGATATTCGCGCTTAGCGCGAATATCTCCAAAAGTTGGTAATAGGAGATAGATATCTTGCATGTTGTAATGCAAGTTATTGTGGTATATGGAACTCATACCATAATCTCTCAGGAAAGCAGAAACTGATCCTTTTGGGACCGCCTAAAAAGGCCTAGGGGGTGAGGAGTACTCTACTTTGCCCCCTTTTCACGTTCCGAACTATTTTATTTTACTCTCTTCTGTAATTACACAAAATAGCAGCGATAAGATGCATCGGAGACACACAGTGAGAGAAAGGAGGCCGGAGATGAAGAAGAGATGTCAAATACACATTGGAGATAATATAGTGGCAGAAGGGAAGTAAATATGAGTAAACTTACCATGTAACATAAAAATGTTGCACTCTATACTATAAGTCTCATTTTATACTACAATCACTTCGCTACAACCTCATAAATTAAAAATAAAAATGAATAATGTCTCAAACAATTTTTGATTTCTAAATATAAATTTATTCTTCAGAATTTTCTAAATTTGAAAGAACTAGTAACATGTCCTCATCAGCAATGTCCTCATTAAAAGTCTCCAATGATGATTCTTGTAACTCTATGGTCTCCAAACACTCGATAAATTCGCCATCAAGAGATTGATCAAAAAAATCATTCAAGTCATCTCCTCCTTGTGACAATATTTCATTATTGGTGCTGTCAATTTCAATCAATGTAGTGGAATCATTCAAGTCATCTCCTCGTGACAATATTTCATTATTGGTGCTCTCAATTTCAATCAATGTAGTGGAATCATTCAAGTCATCTCCTCCTTGTGACAATATTTCATTATTGGTGCTGTCCATTTCAATCAATCTAATGGAATCATACAAGTCATCTCCTCCTTGTGACAATATTTCATTATTGGTGCTCTCAATTTCAATCAATGTAGTGGAATCATTCAAGTCATCTCCTTGTGACAATATTTCATTCTTGGTGCTGTCCATTTCAATCAATCTAATGGAATCATACAAGTCATGTCCTCCTTGTGACAATATTTCATTATTGGTGCTCTCAATTTCAATCAATGTAGTGGACAATTCAAAAGAAATTGCCACGGTCTCTTCATTGTGAGCCATTTTATTTTGAAATTGCTTGCTGTAAATTGCAGAAAAAAATAATCACTTTCATTTATCGTTTTTAGTAATACATAATATAAAACTAACTTTATCAAGTATTTAGTATAACAGAAGGACTGCAAATAAATAACAGAAAACATTTTTCAAATTATCTTCAAGTGTACAACATAGTTCCCCTTACAAATTAACAACTCACCTTTTTAAAAGTAGCAGAAGTGTTAGTACTGTGTAAATCAAACACCAGAAATTCACCACCAAAAATTCCTCACAAATGTACCTCAGACAGTAGTATCACAAAATGGCTGTGGTTTCCTCTCATTTGACATATATACATAACCAATTAACTTTCATCACACACAAATACAAAACCAAAGTAACATTTTAATTGGTTCTAAATTTCAACACTTTCAAATGTGTTTTCCCCATGCAATTTTCCATAGGACATTTACATACGTCTACAGCCTGAATGGCTGAACGGAATTACACCAAACTTGACAAAATGGTACATCAAACCTAAGAGGTCAGGAAGGATCTACTATGCCCCCTTATGGTCATTTCCCCCTTCGCTTTGGCCTCCTCTTGTCTCTCAATCCTACCGAGAGACAAGATGGCGGCCGCTACGGACTGTTTGGAATGTTGACAGACGCCGGAGAACCAATCAGCTTCGCAAAGCTCCGTAACGCGAAAAGTACGCGAAGCGGAGCGCTGTTACAGATATATATCTTTTTTTGAACGTTAATTTCTCAAAATCCACTGGAGCACATATATTGAGACCTAGCAAAGGCACATCGGGCTACCAGTCCCTAATATTTTGCCAAGTTTCGTGCAAATCCATTCAGCCGTTCGATTATTATTATTTTTTTTTTTTTTGCCCCGCGGAGCCCTTTTAAAACCTCCACATCAAACGTAGGGGGTCAGCGAGGATCTACTATTCCCCCTTATGGTCATTTGCCCCTTCGCTTTGGCCTCCTCTTGTCTCTCGATCCTACCGAGAGACAAGATGGCGGCCGCTACGGACTGTTTGGAATGTTGACAGACGCCGGAGAACCAATCAGCTTCGCTTCACAAAGCTCCGTTGCGCGAAAAGTACGCGTCCTGGAGCGCTGCCCGGTCCGCTGTTACAGATATATATCTTTTTTTAAACGTTAATTTCTCAAAATCCACTGTAGCACATATATTGAGACCTACAAAAGGCACATCGGGCTACCAGTCCCTACAATTTTGCCAAGTTTCGTGCAAATCCATTCACCCGTTCGGGCTAAAAGTGAGGCCAACCGCCCTATGGAAAACTCAATGTTAAAAACACGTTTTGGGACCCCCCTTTTTTCTCAGCCCCCCCTTGACGAACCCCCCCCAAATTTTCAAGGGCTGCTCAGAAACAAAATGTTCCATTTTCCTGAAAGTTTCAGCCAATTCCGTCCACAAACGCCAAAGTTATTAGACATAGAATTTTCAAAAAACCCATAGAGAAAAAATCCTAACTATATATACCTACTGGCGACCGCCAGTAGGTAATATATATATATATATATATATATATATATATATATATATATATATATATATATATATATATTAAAGCCCTATGCTGTCCTTGGCTGTAACCTTTGAAGAAAAAACTTGTAAGACTACAGCATTTGCATGCAAGACTTTCTGAAATAATAGCTTAATCCACATAGTTCACAAAAAACTTACATTTAAGAATAGATCATTTTGTTATAGGGGCCCTGGAATTACTAAGCAATGTTCCTAAATGCCATTGAAGACTTGCAAGCTTCTGTAAAATAATAACACTGCTTGGACAATATATGTCTTGTGACAGATTCTTGTTCTTGCTGGCCTAAATGCTCTATTTCTTGTAACAGATATTTGTTCTTACTGACCTAAATGTTCTGCCCCACACCACTCTCCAAGAGCAGGTTTTGATTTTTCGACCTTGCTACCTCCTAAAATCTTATGCAAAAAGAAGAGATATTCAACAAGTGATAAGCTTAGAGAAGTGGCTGATTTTTGCACTTACAAAAATCAAAGTCACAAACCGAAGGACTGCTGGTGCCTGAAATGATTTACACCTGCAGTAGGTAAAAAGGCACAATAAACGTCTTGACCCATATCTTGTGAATGACTGGCTGAGGATGGGATTTCTTTGTGCCAAGAGAACCAAAAGAATTTGTGACACTCACTGGATACACCAGTTACCAACAGAACCTGTCAACCTTGGATTTTGGATTTTGGGTCAGGTCCTGTTACACTTTTAAAGATTACATTTGTAGAACGATAAGGGCTAAAAAATAGTTCAGATGGTTCCGCAAACAAGGAGACCTACCTCATTCATGTTTATGAAAAATACCTTTATATCCCTATCAATCCAGCTGGTGTCAACAATCAATATTTCCACAGCTCAGATTCTTCTGTCACAACAACTACCCTTTTATATCCACAGTATGTGTAAGAGCAATGCAGACTTTCCACATTCAAGTCAGAAAATAATCCTGCAGTCCACTGAACCTGCACGTTACTTTAGAAGCTCCTGGCAACACCTGGCTGGTTAGCATTACTTAGCTTTAATCCGAAGGGCCTATGCACTCACACTCCTGTTTATGGGCCACCTTCCCTCACCGCAATCAACACTCCATTTTCTTCAGTGCACCTATCAGGAACACTTCATCTCAAACATGTCAAGCCTGACAAAATTTAACAGGGAGTAAGTGTACACTAATCCAGTACCATTAGGATTTTGGTGTGTTAGCACCAGAATCCCGGTATTATTCCCCGAAAACTTAGAACAGACACTATTTATTGCAATCAATAAATAACATACCCTGGGGTATCAATATTTATGAGGTGCAATAAATAGAACCTTGATTCTGACACAGAAGCAATCAGGGCCGTCAAAGCCTGTAGTCTGGAGGACAGGAATCGCCAAGTGCAAATTCATTAGTGAGCATCCATCTTGAAGTTTACTATGCCACGACCCTTATGCATCAGACATGGGGTGCAGCTTAGTCAGTAAGATTGGTGTGGGGGGGTTTCAAGTTTTCCAACTCACACTGGCATATTAAAATACATTATATGACAAGCAGGGTGCATGAGAGGGGCTAAAGTGGCAGTGGAAAGGGAGACGAATGTGGATTGGCAGGGGTACCTTTTGAAAGAAAACACAATATTTTGTAAAACAGCCACCATTTTTGAAGACTTTTAAAACAGAGGCAGAGTGCATTTTTGTCTGTGAATGTGTGTGTGTAGCAAGTCCTGAAATCTGACAGACAACTCACCATACCCGACTGGAAGCATCTGGACCCAACTATTTACCAGAACATGCATTTACTTGTGGGGTGTAACACCCAAAACCCCCTCCCCCGAAACTACACCCCTGTGCCAGACTTTAAAACTCTTTTGACAGTGCTTTAAAATAGGATACATTTGTTGATATACATTTGAGGTTCCTACTAGATTGATTCATTAGGATCACTTAAAGTGCTGATTTATGATTGAACACACGATACAAGATAAAATTGAGACTTCGCCATTCTCAGTTAGTATGCTCATCAGAATAAAAATATGACAAGGGATGATGATTTTGTTAAAAGCATTTGATCACAGGGGTGGGGGGTCACCACTATGTCATATGAGATATATCGCATGACAAAAGTATCACATTCACTTCATCAACAATATCTATATCAAGGTAAGTAGATGTGGAGTTAAAAATGGGAAATATAAATTCCTTTCACTATGCAATTGTAGGAGATGTTGTGGATGTGATATTGTTATAGGTTGAATTGTTCACAAGGAAAATGGGAACTGTATTTATCTTCTTCTGATTTTTTTGTTCTAAAAGAAAAACTCATTACTGGAAAGGAGCTATTTATGGCAAATACTTATTTTTTCTACTGCTATAGGTCATTGCGGAAAAGATATAGTTTCGGCATGTTTCTACACAATCTGAGTCCCAAAGCAATTTCTAACCTGACTTACATTAAGCAGATTCTAATATTTATTTTGCAAAAAGTACTACCTGCTTTGTTGTGTTTTTAGTTGCACAGTACAGGTTCTGAGTATTTTTTTCTTGCCTTCAATGAGCATGATATAGCAGGACACCAAGAATTTAGGTGGCTGTTGGGAAGGAGATGCTATGACAATTTATTATAGGGAAAAAATACCCCCTGTCGTATATTAAAAGCACATTACAAGTTGTTTCACAGTCCCATGACCATATAAACAAATTCAGCCTTTGGCCTTGTTCCTCTATATGGGCACGAAAGTCCTCAGTGACTGGCAATATCCATAAATTTAACAGCAGGGGGTACTTTAACCCATAAAGTATGGTAGGTAGTACTTTATCCCATATATAAACATATGTAAAAGGAAGCACAATCAATGGTATGTTCGGTGAGTACTTACCTGTAGGGGTCCGTGTGGTGAATTCGGGATCGAAGTGAAAGGTGTCTTCTGGCCGTCCAACTGCAGGCTTAAACGGCGGCTTGATTTCCTTTCTGTACAATTTCTACAAATTGAACAATATGATGCTGATTATCAAGAAAGACCTGTCTCTTACAAAGACTTTCTCGCAGGCAATCAGGTTAACTTCAATCAAAACACATGCATTTATTCGTTTTTTTTTCTTATTGGTACCCTTATAAATATTTAGTATTACACATTAGCATGTGCTGTAGAAAACCTTGTGTAGTACTTTATCAGAAATGGCTGAACCCTACAATTAATATGTTAAACAAGAGCAGCAGAGCACCATAGCCCTACACTAGAGCAATGTTCTTACATCGCATTCACCCATTTCCTACAATGGTGCTTATCACACAGGCACTTGGCAGAGAACCCGTGTCCCAGCGTGTTTCCCAACATTTTTTGAATCGGAATAATTTAGCCTCTTTCTACACAGTTGAAAGTAATCTTGACTTTTTAAATGTTACTTGGCTACAGCAGAAATCCATAGCCACACAGAGTTTTAATATGCATACATTCGTTTTACATTTTCAAAAAAGACAGCACATACTTTAAAATAAGCAACAGGGACATTGACGAAGACGCACACTAGCATACTTGGTTTAACAAGTATGCATGGTCCATCTCGAAAGTTTATATTGGATGAGATTGTGATCTAAAGTTTAGGGTAACTTGCTGCAGGCACACCCATTCTAACTCATACACCAATTTCAGTATCTGTAACCACTTTAGCTGCCTCAACACACTATTTTGTCACTCAAACAAATCATATATAATATGGGTACTTAGAGGTGCTTTTGGCCAGTAGGCTTCATCCATTGGTCTCCAAAATTGTCATTCACGTTTAACTTTTTCCTACCACAGCATGCAGCATGAACCAGCCCACTTAACCCATTGGCTCCCTTCGCAAAGCCTGTGCACATTGCTCCCATTCACCTAAATAAAGCCCCTCTCTGTGCACTGTCAAAGCATTTCAAAGTAAGCTATTTTAATGTCATTTTTTAAACTTTTTATAATCACTTTAAAACTGCTGCTATTTATTTTGTTTGCTCTTCTTTTTAAAATGTGTTACAAAGTGCTTAGTTGGCATTGTAGAATTGTAGTTGCAGGCGATTTGAGTGCTTGCTTAGGTGATTTATTCTCATCTCCTGACTAGTAATAGTAATTGTGAGCAGTTGGCCTGGTATATGATGTCACTAATGTAAGTGGGCACCTTGCACCAGTCCAGACATCCCTTATGGTGATTTAAGAGGTCTCAGGTAACCTTGGAAAGCTACCAAGTGGTAGCTGTGGAGAGCAGCCTTCAGGCTTAGTCTTAAAGGAGTGTAAAGCAGCTTGAGTTACAAGAATCCAATCTTATAGTATAGATTAAATGAGAAAGAACCCCACAAAGTATTTATAAAAATATGCATTTATTATATAACACTATCTAGTACGGTACACTATCTCCCACACAGAGATAGACACAAAACACACAATACCTTAGCAAAGGAATCATAGTAAATAGCACTAATACACCGTGGGCCCCATGGGGGAGCTAAACGATATACTAAGAAAGTGGTATAAGAACCACGACTTGAGTCAAGACAATGTTGAGATGTTGTAGAATTGCTGGAGGCCCACAGAACCACCCAAGGTAAGTAGATAGGGACCCCACGGAGAGCATGTGCAGCGTGTGAACACCACCATGTGTTCCATACAAGTCTATGTGCAAGTCAAGTTTGGATTTTTAAAGATTAAGGACCCTTCCCAGTGGACCCTGAAGAAACCTAGTGGAAGACAGAAGGTTGGACAGCACCTCCACCCCGTGGATACCTTGTTACCCAAGTTACTTATCTCAGGGAAGCCGGATGCATAGGTGTGAAGTGGCGTCGAAAACCGCTGTTGAATCCAATGGAGAATTTCAGGAAAGTGCCGCTGCTGGAAGAGGAGAAACTGTCTGGAGGAATCCAAACGTGGATTTTTGAAGAGCATTACCTGAAAGCAGAGGGGACAGAGTCTATGTCACTCAGGGTTGACCAGGCGACTTGGAAGACGAATGCCATCCGATGTTGGACGCTTCAGGAAAGCTGACGTTGACCGTGACTCTGCAGCTGTGAGGACCAGGCAATGCTGAGGATGACCAAGACCCACATACAAGCTGTCTCATGAAGGATGTTGAGTGCTGAGGGGTCGATGTCTGGTGGGAGCACCAACAGGCCTTGGCAAATGCAACCCACGCAGGAAGTCAAGAAGTTGCATGGTTGGGACCAGCAAGGTCCAGGAGACTCACCACAAGCAGGGGAGTCAGGGCAGGCCAAAAGATGCAGGCCATAATGCACACGATGAGGTGTGGCCAAAGATTCTGATCTGGTGGTGCTTGAGGTTGGGGCTACTTGGAGCCCAAAGATCTTCTTGAAAAGATGTCAACAAGGCCTTGCAACTGCAAAGGGGATGCAGTAATCAGGGGTTCAGTTATTGCAAACCCCACGAGGGCTATTGGCCTCAAACTTAGTGAGAGGGTAGAACAGGCCTCAGGAGCCAGGGAAAACCACCACCTGTGCTGCAGAGCCCATGGAGCCCGGTGGAGCTCAGGATCTGCAGACCGGTCAACTTAGTTATGGTGCCTGTGAATGCAGGGAAGTGACTCCTTCACTCCAAGGGAGATTACTTTCGTAGTCCTTGATGCTTCACAGGCCTTGGATTTTCCTGTATGATGCACAGGCACAGACGATGCAGCAGACTGGAATGGAGACAAAGCCAGGCCCAAACGAAGTCCAGAGTGCCCAGACGGTAGAAGTGCGGTGGTTTCAGTTCTGAATCTTATCCCCGGACGAATCTAGGGACCTACACCGATGTAAGCCCTTAAGTACCCTAAGGAAATGTTTGGGACAATTCAGGGAACCCTTCCAGGGGGGAGTTTACTCCTATGTTCAGTTTCACGCCAGAGCAGGGGCCAACAGCTCCCAGGACTGATTTGAACTGGATTACGCACAGGGACACCAAATGTGCTTCTCATGCAGACTTTCAGGTGCTAGCAAGAGCACTCACCCAGCCCTAACACACTAAATCCTGTCTGGGAGGTGGTCACACCTCCCTGTCACAGGATGCCTATTATTCTACCTTCCCCTGCTCGAGCTTGGGACAGCCGCAGGAGGGCAGAAATGTGTCTCTGGTCGGCAGCAACCATTTTGTGCTGTCCAAGACTAGAAGGCTGGTACCGGGAACACTGAGAGCTTAACAGAGGACTTTTTCAGTGCTTGGAATCATACCTTCCACACCACTTATGGTGTGGGAGGTTTGATTCCAACATGTTTGATACCAGACATGATAGGATTAGTTGCAGCCAAAATGGTCATCGTGCGATTATGATGTGCCCCTTTATATAGTATATGGCTGCTTCACTGACAACCCAGGAGAATGGACCCCATAGGCTGCAGGAGTGTCCTGCTTATGCAGAGCCACCCTCTCACTTAGAACCAAGCACCCTGTCTTAAGAATTGCAAAGGCCTGCTATAGGGGTGACTTATAGGTTTCTAATGCAGTGACCCTTAGATATAGTAAACCTATATCTTTAGTAAGTGGTGCATGCACCAACTTGCACAGGCTGCAATGGCAGGCCTGTAGTTCCATTTTGAATGATCTCTCATGTGTGTCATAATACATGCTGCAGCCCATGGGAGACCTCTAGGGTACCTACACCCTGGGTACAAGTGTACCATATAGTAGGGACTGACAAGGGTACACCAGTCTCAAATTGGGATGTACCTAAGTACTGAACACAAAAGTTTAGGGAGAAAGCAGATAGACTGGGGTCCTGATTAGCAGGATCCCAGTCAGACTAGTCAAAATGGCATCACATCAAGCAAAAAGTGGGGATAACCATAAGAAGCAGATCTTACTTTCCTACAGTAATAAAATGCATGATGCAAAGTTTATTGTTTAAAAAATAACACTAGTAAAACAGCAGCATCAGTGAAAGTTGTTTAAATATTGAATGTTTATTGCAAGCATAAAGATGCCATGTTTTTGTGACTGTTTTGTTTTTTCTTTTTCTTTTAGAGGCATATACTTGCAATAGAAAATACAAATAATAACCACTGCTCCATCTTGATAAGGCCAAACCTACTGGCTTTGTCAAAGCTTGTTTTCTTTTGAGCTCAGGTGCATCAAGGAATCCTGCTTCCTGTGTCCCCATTTAAAGCTAGACACCATCTTATAATATAACATTAAATGGCTTCCGTTCTCAAAAATATTATGAAAGTTCTTCTACCTTAATGATAAAATAGGAAATTAAAGGGACAATATTACTGCACGTTTAGTCATGAAACCAGAATCAAGTCATGTAATTGGAGCCCAGTACTACATGGTGTATGCTAATTATAGATAGTGATGGAGCAGATTTCATCTGCAGTCAGGCATTGTTTTATATTTGCGCTTCAGACAGACTGCATTTAAATTGCCACACACATTCACACTCCAGGAAATCCACCACTGGATGTGCGATTCATCACTTAAGCTCAACGATTCTAAAACGGAAGTCATGCTTATGGGCAAGAAATGGGCTACCATTCCTCCATCGGTCTGGCCTGATGTTTTTGGCGAGGTGCCCACCCCGAAGAAGGAAATTAAGACTTTGGGAGTCTGGCTCGAACCTGATCTATCCATGAAGACTCAGGCAGCCAAAACAGCAGGTACCTGTTTCAGACTCATGCGCTCTATCCGAAAGATCCTCCCGCTACTTCCTACCCTATCGAGGAAACTCCTTGTTCAAGGCTTGATCCTTGCTCGTCTGGACTATAGCAACGCCGTCTATCTAGAAGCCCCCGAATCCACTCTGGCAAAACTCCAGCGCGCTCAAAATGCGGCTGCCCGGCTCCTAATGAGTCTTCCCACCAGAGCCTCTGCCAGACCAGCACTCAAGGCCCTACACTGGCTTCCGATCCGACAGAGGATTGAATTTAAGGCTATGTGTACCGCCCACAAACTCCTCAACGGCCTAGGCCCTTCGATCTTGAGAGACATGGTCATTCCTTATAAGGCTCCCAGATCCCTGCGCTCTGACAATGAGCGTCTGGCCAATGTCCCGAGATTCAGGAAGGTGCGCACTGGTGGTCGACGCTTCGCAGTAAAGGCGTCCTCTGGCTGGAACTCGCTTCCACGCTGCTTGCGCCTGGAACCCTGCCATCTTCGGTTCCGCAAAGAACTGAAAACTTTCCTTTTTCCCAAATAGGACCTCCTCTCCCCCCTTGGTCATCGCAAGTCTTTTACAGCGCGGGGATGCCTCCGGGTCACCAGGCGCTTTACAAATCGTTAAATAAATAAATAAATAAATTTTGGTGCAAGTTAAAAACATGGCACATGAAAAACATGAAAGTGAGGCCTATTCAGTCTGAAATGTTTGTGCTGAATTTACATGTGTTTTTGCAGGTAACTACACAAAATATCGAATACAAAATATAGAATTACATTAATATCGAAGTAAAAATATAGAATGGACAAAATATCGAATAGACAGACTAAAGTCAACAAAAATATTGAATTTAAGGTAAGTAATTTAATATCGATTTTTATAAATATAGAAAGTCAAAATATCGAAGTATATGATATAGGTATTAATAAGATCGAATTTTTAATAATATCAATTTTTTTAAGTGTTTTGTATTTTAGTGTATGTGTGAAAAGTATATATTTTTATTAAAATTTATTTTAAGTTATGAATTTTATGTTATTTAATTTTTGCGTAATTTAATTTTGTAGCGGGTTGTGGGTTTATCGGGGAATAGGGTGGGAAGTAATTTAATTGTAATTCATTAAATATTTTAATGTATTTATTGGTATTTATTTTGAATTAATCATTAATTAATTTGTAATTGGTAATTAATGAACTTGTAATTGGTAATTGATTTTTATTAATTGATTAATTGATAATTATGTTAATTTTATTAATTTATTTCCGTAGTGGGTTGTGGGATTATAGGGGAATAGGGTGGGAAGTAATTTAATTGTAATTAATTAAATATTTTAATTTATGTATTATTATTTATTTTGAATTAATTGTTAATTATTTTTTATTGCTAATTAAATAAATGTTAATTGTTAATTAATTTGTATCAATAGGTAATGAATTTTAATAATTAATATTTATTTGTATTTTGAAAAGATTAATTATTATATTAAATTGGTAATTACTTTTACTTTATTTTTTATTGGTATTGATATTTAATGTATTTTTATGAATATATTAAATATTTACTTTCCCTACTGTTGCACTCACTGGAGTGGTAATAGTACATTTTACTCTCTCGCTATCCAATGCTTTCCCTACTGTTGCACTCTCTGGAGTGGGAATAGTAATTTTAACCCCTACGCTATCCAACGCTTTCCCTACTGTTGCACTCATTGGAGTGGGAATAGTAATTTTTACCCCTACACTATTCAATGCTTTCCCTACTGTTGCACTCATTGGAGTGGAAATAGTAAATTTTACCCTCCCGCTATCCAACGCTTTCCCTACTGTTGCACTCTCTGGAGTGGGAATGGTAATTTTTACCCTCCCGTTATCCAACGCTTTCCCTACTGTTGCACTCACTAGAGCGGGAATAGTCATTTTTACCCCTACGCTATCCAACGCTTTCCCTACTGTTTCACTCTCTGGAGTGGGTATAGTAATTTTTACCCCTACAGTATCCAACGCTTTCCCTACTGTTGCACCCTCTGGAGTGGGAATAGTAATTTTAACCCCTACGCTATCCAGCGCTTTCCCTACTGTTGCACTCTCTGGAGTGGGAATAGTAATTTTTACCCCTACGCTATCCAACATTTTCCCTACTGTTGCACTCTCTGGAGTGGGAATAGTAATTTTTACCCCTACGGTATCCAACGCTTTCACTACTGTTGCACCCTCTGGAGTGGGAATAGTAATTTTTACCCCTACGCTATCCAACGCTTTCCATACTGTTGCACTCTCTGGAGTGGAAATAGTACATTTTTACCCTCCCGCTATCCAACGCATTCCCTACTGTTGCACTCTCTGGAGTGGGAATAGTAAGTTTTACCCTCCCGCTATCCAACGCTTTCCCTACTGTTGCACTCACTGGAGTGGGAATAGTAATTTTTACCCCTACGGTATCCAACGTTTTCCCTACTGTTGCACCCTATGGAGTGGGAATAGTAATTTTTACCCCTACGCTATCCAACGCTTTCCCTACTGTTGCACTCTCTGGAGTGGGAATAGTAATTTTTACCCTCCCGCTATCCAACGCTTTCCCTACTGTTGCACTCTCTGGAGTGGGAATAGTACATTTTTACCCTCCCGCTATCCAACGCGTTCCCTACTGTTGCACTCTCTGGAATGGGAATAGTAAGTTTTACCCTCCCGCTATCCAATGCTTTCCCTACTGTTGCACTCTCTGGAGTGGGAATAGTAATTTTTACCCCTACGCTATCCAACGCTTTCCCTACTGTTGCACTCTCTGGAGTGGGAATAGTAATTTTTACCCCTACGCTATCCAACACTTTCCCTACTGTTGCACTCTCTGGAGTGGGAATAGTAATTTTTACCCTCTCGCTATCCAACGTGTTTCCTACTGTTGCACTCTCTGGAGTGGGAATAGTAAGTTTTACCCTCCCGCTATCCAACGCTTTCCCTACTGTTGCATTCACTGGAGTGGGAATAGTAATTTTTACCCCTACGCTATCCAATGCTTTCCCTACTGTTGCACTCATTGGAGTGGGAATAGTAATTTTTACCCTCCCGATATCCAACGCTTTCCCTACTGTTGTACTCTCTGGAGTGGGAATAGTAATTTTTACCCTCACGTTATCCAACGCATTACCTACTGTTGCACTCACTGGAGTGGGAATAGTAATTTTTATCCCTGCGCTTTCCAACGCTTTCCCTACTGTTGCACTCTCTGGAATGGGAATAGTAAGTTTTACCCTCCTGCTATCCAACACTTTCCCTACTGTTGCACTCTCTGGAGTGGGAATAGTAATTTTTACCCCTATGCTATCCAACGCTTTCGCCTACTGTTGCACTCTCTGGAGTGGGAATAGTAATTTTTACCCCTACGCTATCCAACGCTTTCCCCACTGTTGCACTCTCTGGAATGGGAATAGTAATTTTTACCCCTACAGTATCCAACGCTTTCCCTACTGTTGCACCCTCTGGAGTGGGAATAGTAATTTTTACCCATACGCTATCCAACGCATTCCCTACTGTTGCACTCTCTGGAGTGGGAATAGTACATTTTTACCCTCCCGCTATCCAACGCGTTCCCTACTGTTGCACTCTCTGGAGTGGGAATAGTAAGTTTTACCCTCCCGCTATCCAACGCTTTCCCTACTGTTGCACTCACTGAAGTGGGAATAGTAATTTTTACCCCTACGCTATCTAACCGTTTCCCTACCGTTGCCTTCACTGGAGTGGGAATAGTAATTTTTACCCCTACCCTATCCAACGCTTTCCCTACTGTTACACTCATTGGAGTGGGAATAGTAATTTTTACCCTCCCGATAACCAATGCTTTCCCTACTGTTGCACTCTCTGGAGTGGGAATAGTAATTTTTACCCTCCCGTTATCCAACGCATTACCTACTGTTGCACTCACTGGAGCGGGAATAGTCATTTTTACCCCTACGGTATCCAACGTTTTCCCTACTGTTGCACCCTCTGGAGTGGGAATAGTAATTTTTACCCCTACGCTATCCAACGCTTTCCCTACTGTTGCACTCTCTGGAGTGGGAATAGTAATTTTTACCCTCCCGCTATCCAACGCTTTCCCTACTGTTGCACTCTCTGGAGTGGGAATAGTACATTTTTACCCTCCCGCTATCGAACGCGTTCCCTACTGTTGCACTCTCTGGAATGGGAATAGTAAGTTTTACCCTCCCGCTATCCAACGCTTTCCCTACTGTTGCACTCTCTGGAGTGGGAATAGTAATTTTTACCCCTACGCTATCCAACACTTTCCCTACTGTTGCACTCTCTGGAGTGGGAATAGTAATTTTTAACCCTACGCTATCCAACACTTTCCCTACTGTTGCACTCTCTGGAGTGGGAATAGTAATTTTTACCCTCTCGCTATCCAACGTGTTTCCTACTGTTGCACTCTCTGGAGTGGGAATAGTAAGTTTTACCCTCCCGCTATCCAACGCTTTCCCTACTGTTGCATTCACTGGAGTGGGAATAGTAATTTTTACCCCTACGCTATCCAATGCTTTCCCTACTGTTGCACTCATTGGAGTGGGAATAGTAATTTTTACCCTCCCGATATCCAATGCTTTCCCTACTGTTGTACTCTCTGGAGTGGTAATAGTAATTTTTACCCTCACGTTATCCAACGCATTACCTACTGTTGCACTCACTGGAGTGGGAATAGTAATTTTTATCCCTGCGCTTTCCAACGCTTTCCCTACTGTTGCACTCTCTGGAATGGGAATAGTAAGTTTTACCCTCCCGCTATCCAACACTTTCCCTACTGTTGCACTCTCTGGAGTGGGAATAGTAATTTTTACCCCTACGCTATCCAACGCTTTCCCTACTGTTGTACTCTCTGGAGTGGGAATAGTAATTTTTACCCCTACGCTATCCAACGCTTTCCCCACTGTTGCACTCTCTGGAGTGGGAATAGTAATTTTTACCCCTACAGTATCCAACGCTTTCCCTACTGTTGCACCCTCTGGAGTGGGAATAGTAATTGTTACCCCTATTCTATCCAACACTTTCCCTACTGTTGCACTCTCTGGAGTGGGAATAGTACATTTTTACCCTCCCTCTATCCAACGCGTTCCCTACTGTTGCACTCTCTAGAGTGGGAATAGTAAGTTTTACCCTCCCGCTATCCAACGCTTTCCCTACTGTTGCACTCACTGGAGTGGGAATAGTAATTTTTACCCCTACGCTATCTAACGGTTTCTCTACCGTTGCCTTCACTGGAGTGGGAATAGTAATTTTTACCCCTACCCTATCCAACGCTTTCCCTACTGTTACACTCATTGGAGTGGGAATAGTAATTTTTACCCTCCCGATATCCAATGCTTTCCCTACTGTTGACTCTCTGGAGTGGGAATAGTAATTTTTACCTTCCCGTTATTCAACGCATTACCTACTGTTGCACTCACTGGAGCGGGAATAGTCATTTTTACCCCTACGGTATCCAACGTTTTCCATACTGTTGCACCCTCTGGAGTGGGAATAGTAATTTTTACCCCTACGCTATCCAACGCTTTCCCTACTGTTGCACTCTCTGGAGTGGGAATAGTAATTTTTACCCTCCCGCTATCCAACGCTTTCCCTACTGTTGCACTCTCTGGAGTGGGAATAGTACATTTTTACCCTCCCGCTATCGAACTCGTTCCCTACTGTTGCACTCTCTGGAGTGGGAATAGTACGTTTTACCCTCCCGCTATCCAACGCTTTCCCTACTGTTGCACTCACTGGAGTGGGAATAGTAATTTTTACCCCTACGCTATCCAACGCTTTCCCTACTGTTGCACTCTCTGGAGTGGGAATAGTAATTTTTACCCCTACGCTATCCAACACTTTCCCTACTGTTGCACTCTCTGGAGTGGGAATAGTAATTTTTACCCTCTCGCTATCCAACGTGTTTCCTACTGTTGCACTCTCTGGAGTGGGAATAGTAAGTTTTACCCTCCCGCTATCCAACGCTTTCCCTACTGTTGCATTCACTGGAGTGGGAATAGTAATTTTTACCCCTACGCTATCCAATGCTTTCCCTACTGTTGCACTCATTGGAGTGGGAATAGTAATTTTTACCCTCCCGATATCCAACGCTTTCCCTACTGTTGTACTCTCTGGAGTGGTAATAGTAATTTTTACCCTCACGTTATCCAACGCATTACCTACTGTTGCACTCACTGGAGTGGGAATAGTAATTTTTATCCCTGCGCTTTCCAACGCTTTCCCTACTGTTGCACTCTCTGGAATGGGAATAGTAAGTTTTACCCTCCCGCTATCCAACACTTTCCCTACTGTTGCACTCTCTGGAGTGGAAATAGTAATTTTTACCCCTACGCTATCCAACGCTTTCCCTACTGTTGCACTCTCTGGAGTGGGAATAGTAATTTTTACCCCTACGCTATCCAACGCTTTCCCCACTGTTGCACTCTCTGGAGTGGGAATAGTAATTTTTACCCCTACAGTATCCAACGCTTTCCCTACTGTTGCACCCTCTGGAGTGGGAATAGTAATTTTTACCCCTACGCTATCCAACGCTTTCCTTACTGTTGCACTCTCTGGAGTGGGAATAGTACATTTTTACCCTCCCGCTATCCAACGCGTTCCCTACTGTTGCACTCTCTAGAGTGGGAATAGTAAGTTTTACCCTCCCGCTATCCAACGCTTTCCCTACTGTTGCACTCACTGGAGTGGGAATAGTAATTTTTACCCCTACGCTATCTAACGGTTTCCCTACCGTTGCCTTCACTGGAGTGGGAATAGTAATTTTTACCCCTACCCAATCCAACGCTTTCCCTACTGTTACACTCATTGGAGTGGGAATAGTAATTTTTACCCTCCCGAAATCCAATGCTTTCCCTACTGTTGCACTCTCTGGAGTGGGAATAGTAATTTTTACCCTCCCGTTATCCAACGCATTACCTACTGTTGCACTCACTGGAGCGGGAATAGTCATTTTTACCCCTACGGTATCCAACGTTTTCCATACTGTTGCACCCTCTGGAGTGGGAATAGTAATTTTTACCCCTACGCTATCCAACGCTTTCCCTACTGTTGCACTCTCTGGAGTGGGAATATTAATTTTTACCCTCCCGCTATCCAACGCTTTCCCTACTGTTGCACTCTCTGGAGTGGGAATAGTACATTTTTACCCTCCCGCTATCGAACGCGTTCCCTACTGTTGCACTCTCTGGAATGGAAATAGTAAGTTTTACCCTCCCGCTATCCAACGCTTTCCCTACTGTTGCACTCACTGGAGTGGGAATAGTAATTTTTACCCCTACGCTATCCAACGCTTTCCCTACTGTTGCACTCTCTGGAGTGGGAATAGTAATTTTTACCCCTACGCTATCCAACACTTTCCCTACTGTTGCACTCTCTGGAGTGGGAATAGTAATTTTTACCCTCTCGCTATCCAACGCGTTCCCTACTGTTGCACTCTCTGGAGTGGGAATAGTAATTTTTACCCTCCCGCTATCCAACGCTTTCCCTACTGTTGCATTCACTGGAGTGGGAATAGTAATTTTTACCCCTACGCTATCCAATGCTTTCCCTACTGTTGCAATCATTGGAGTGGGAATAGTAATTTTTACCCTCCCGATATCCAACGCTTTCCCTACAGTTGCACTCTCTGGAGTGGGAATAGTAATTTTTACCCTCAAGTTATCCAACGCATTACCTACTGTTGCACTCACTGGAGTGGGAATAGTACATTTTATCCCTGCGCTATCCAACGCTTTCCCTACTGGTACACTCTCTGGAGTGTGAATAGTAATTTTTACCCCAACGGTATACAACGTTTTCCCTACTTTTGCACCCTCTGGAGTGGCAATAGTAATTTTTACCCCTACGCTATCCAACGGTTTCCCTACTTTTGCACTCACTGTAGTGGGAATAGTAATTTTTACCCCTATGCTATCCAACGCTTTCCCTACTGTTGCACTCATTGGAGTGGGAATAGTAATTTTTACCCTCCCGCTATCCAACGCTTTCCCTACTGTTGCACTCTCTGGAGTGGGAATAGTAATCTTTACCCTCCCGTTATCCAACACTTTCCCTACTGTTGCACTCACTGGAGCGGGAATAGTAATTTTTATCCCTACGCTATCCAACGCTTTCCCTACTGTTACCTTCCCTGAAGTGGGAATAGTAATTTTTACCCCTAAGCGCTCCAACTCGTTCCCAACTGTTGCACTCTCTGGAGTGGGAATAGTAATTTTTACACCTACGGTATCCAACGCTTTCCCTACTGTTGCACCCTCTGGAGTGGGAAGAGTAATTTTTACCCCTACGCTATCCAACGCTTTCCCTACTGTTGCACTCTCTGGACTGGGAATAGTGATTTTTACCCTCCCGCTATCAAACGCGTTCCCTACTGTTGCACTCATTGGAGTGGGAATAGTACGTTTTACCCTCCCGCTATCCAACGCTTTCCCTACTGTTGCACTCACTGGAGTGGGAACAGTAATTTTTACCCTACACTATCCAACGCTTTCCCTACTGTTGCACTTATTGGAGTGGGAATAGTAAATTTTACCCTCCCGCTATCCAACGCTTTCCCTACTGTTGCACTCTCTGGAGTGGGAATAGTAATTTTTACCCTCCCGTTATCCAACGCTTTCCCTACTGTTGCACTCACTAGAGCGGGAATAGTAATTTTTACCCCTACGCTATCCAACGCTTTCCCTACTGTTTCACTCTCTGGAGTGGGTATAGTAATTGTTACCCCTACAGTATCCAACGCTTTCCATACTGTTGCACCCTCTGGAGTGGGAATAGCAATTTTTACCCCTACACTATCCAACGCTTTCCCTACTGTTGCACTCATTGGAGTGGGAATAGTAATTTTTACCCCTACACTATCCAATGCTTTCCCTACTGTTGCACTCTCTGGAGTGGGAATAGTAATTTTTACCCATACGCTATCCAGCGCTTTCCCTACTGTTGCACTCTCTGGAGTGGGAATAGTCATTTTTACCCCTACGCTATCCAACGCTTTCCCTACTGTTGCACTCTCTGGAGTGGGAATAGTAATTTTTACCCCTTCGGTATCCAACGCTTTACCTACTGTTGCACCCTCTGGAGTGGGAATAGTAATTTTTACCCCTACGCTATCCAACGCTTTCCTTACTGTTGCACTCTCTGGAGTGGGAATAGTAAATTTTTACCCTCCCGCTATCCAACGCGTTTCCTACTGTTGCACTCTCAGGAGTGGGAATAGTAAGTTTTACCCTCCCGCTATCCAACGCTTTCCCTACTGTTGCACTCACTGGAGTGGGAATAGTAATTTTTACCCCTATGCTATATAACGGTTTCCCTACTGTTGCCTTCACTGGAGTGGGAATAGTAATTTTTACCCCTACCCTATCCAACGCTTTCCCTACTGTTACACTCATTGGAGTGGGAATAGTAATTTTTACCCTCCCGATATCCAATGCTTTCCCTACTGTTGCACCCTCTGGAGTGGGAATAAAAAAATGTACCCCTTCGCTATCCAACGCTATCCCTACTGTTGCACTCTCTGGAGTGGGAATAGTAATTTTTACCCTCCCGCTATCCAACGCTTTCCCTACTGTTGCACTCTCTGGAGTGGGAATAGTAAGTTTTACCCTCCCGCTATCCAACGCTTTCCCTACTATTGCATTCACTGGAGTGGGAATAGTAATTTTTACCCCTACGCTATCCAATGCTTTCCCTACTGTTGCACTCATTGGAGTGGGAATAGTAATTTTTACCCTCCCGATATCCAACGCTTTCCCTACTGTTGCACTCTCTGGTGTGGTAATAGTAATTTTTACCCTCCCGTTATCCAACACTTTCCCTACTGTTGCACTCACTGGAGCGGGAATAGTAATTTTTATCCCTACGCTATCCAACGCTTTCCCTACTGTTACCTTCCCTGGAGTGGGAATAGTAATTTTTACCCCTAAGCGCTCCAACTCTTTCCCTACTGTTGGACTCTCTGGAGTGGGAATAGTAATTTTTACTACTACGGTATCCAACGCTTTCCCTACTGTTGCACCCTCTGGAGTGGGAATAGTAATTTTTACCCCTACGCTATCCAACACTTTCCCTACTGTTGCACTCTCTGGAGTGGGAATAGTAATTTTTACCCTCCCGCTATCCAACGCGTTCCCTACTGTTGCACTCTACGGAGTGGGAATAGTACGTTTTACCCTCCCGCTATCCAACACTTTCCCTACTGTTGCACTCACTGGAGTGGGAACAGTAATTTTTACCCTACGCTATCCAACGCTTTCCCTACTGTTGCACTCATTGGAGTGAGAATAGTAAATTGTACCCTCCCGCTATCCAACGCTTTCCCTACTGTTGCACTCTCTGGAGTGGGAATAGTAATTTTTACCCTCCCATTATCCAACACTTTCCCTACTGTTGCACTCACTAGAGCGGGAATAGTAATTTTTACCCCTACGCTATCCAACGCTTTCCCTACTGTTTCACTCTCTGGAGTGGGTATAGTAATTGTTACCCCTACAGTATCCAACGCTTTCCATACTGTTGCACCCTCTGGAGTGGGAATAGTAATTTTTACCCCTACGCTATCCAACGCTTTCCCTACTGTTGCACTCATTGGAGTGGGAATAGAAATTTTTACCCCTACACTATGCAATGCTTTCCCTACTGTTGCACTCCACGGAGTGGGAATAGTAATTATTACCCCTACGGTATCCAGCGTTTTCCCTACTGTTGCACTTTTTGGAGTGGGAATAGTAATTTTTACCCC
This sequence comes from Lissotriton helveticus, assembly GCF_964261635.1. NCBI lineage: Eukaryota > Metazoa > Chordata > Amphibia > Caudata > Salamandridae > Lissotriton > Lissotriton helveticus. The sequence continues at coordinate 1,068,820,589 of NC_136067.1, read as the reverse complement.
TACGCTATCCAACGCTTTCCCTACTGTTGCACTCCACGGAGTGGGAATAGTAATTATTACCCCTACGGTATCCAACGCTTTCCCTACTGTTGCATCCTCTGGAGTGGGAATAGTAATATTACCCCTACGCTATCCAACGCTTTCCCTACTGTTGCACTCTCTGGAGTGGGAATAGTACATTTTTACCCTCCCGCTATCCAACACGTTCCCTACTGTTGCACTCTCTGGAGTGGGAATAGTAAGTTTTACCCTCCCGCTATCCAACGCTTTCCCTACTGTTGCACTCACTGGAGTGGGAATAGTAATTTTTACATCCTACGCTATCCAACGGTTTCCCTACTGTTGCCTTCACTGGAGTGGGAATAGTAATTTTTACCCCTACGCTATCCAACGCTTTCCCTACTGTTGCACTCATTGGAGTGGGAATAGTAATTTTTACCCTCCCGATATCCAATGCTTTCCCTACTGTTGCACTCTCTGGAGTGGGAATAGTAATTTTTACCCTCCTGTTATCCAACGCATTACCTACTGTTGCACTCACTGGAGCGGTAATAGTAATTTTTACCCCTACGCTATCCAACGCTTTCCCTACTGTTGCACTCTCTGGAGTGGGAATAGTAATTTTTACCCCTACTGTATCCAACGTTTTCCCTACTGTTGCACCCTCTGGTGTGGGAATAGTAGTTTTTACCCCTACGCTATCCAATGCTTTCCCTACTGTTGCACTCTCTGGAGTGGGAATAGTAATTTTTACCCTCCCGCTATCCAACGCGTTCCCTACTGTTGCACTCTCTGGAGTGGGAATAGTAAGTTTTACCCTCCCGCTATCCAACGCTTTCCCTACTGTTGCACTCACTGGTGTGGGAATACAAATGTTTACCCCTACGCTATCCAACAGTTTGCCTACTTTTGCACTCACTGTAGTGGGAATAGCAATTTTTACCCCTACGCTATCCAACGCTTTCCCTACTGTTGCACTCATTGGAGTGGGAATAGTTATTTTTACCCTCCCGCTATCCAACGCTTCCCCTACTGTTGCACTCTCTGGAGTGGGAATTGTAATTTTTACCCTCCCATTATCCAACGCTTACCCTACTGTTGCACTCACTGGAGCGGGAATAGTAATTTTTATCCCTATGCTATCCAACGCTTTCCCTACTGTTATGTTCCCTGGAGTGGGAATAGTAATTTTTACCCCTAAGCTCTCCAACTCTTTCCCTACTGTTGCACTCTCTGTAGTGGAAATAGTAATTTTTACCCCTACGGTATCCAACGCTTTCTCTGTTGCACCCTCTGGAGTGGGAATAGTAATTTTTACCCCTACGCTATCCAACGCTTTCCCTACTGTTGCACTCTCTGGAGTGGGAATAGTAATTTTTAACCTCCCGCTATCCAACGCGTTCCCTACTGTTGCACTCTCTGGAGTGGGAATAGTAAGTTTTACCCTCCCGCTATCCAACGCTTTCCCTACTGTTGCACTCACTGGAGTGAGAATAGTAATTTTTACCCCTACGCTATCCAACGGTTTCCCTACTGTTGCATTCACTGGAGTGGGAATAGTAATTTTTACCCCTACGCTATCCAACGCTTTCCCTACTGTTGCACTCATTGGAGTTGGAATAGGAAATTTTACCCTCCGGCTATCCAACCCTTTCCCTACTGTTGCACTCTTTGGAGTGGGAATAGTAATTTTTACCCTCCCGTAATCCAACGCTTTCCCTACTGTTGCACTCACCAGAGCGGGAATAGTAATTTTTACCCCTACGCTATCCAACGCTTCCCTACTGTTTCACTCCCTGGAGTGGTATAGTAATTTTTACCCCTACGCTATCCAATGCTTTTCCTACTGTTGCACTCTCTGGAGTGGGAATAGTAATTTTTACCCTCCCGCTATCCAACGCGTTCCCTACTGTTGCACTTTCTGGAGTGGGAATAGTAAGTTTTACCCTCTCGCTATCCAACGCTTTCCCTACTGTTGCACTCACTGGAGTGGGAATAGTAAGTTTTTACCCCTACGCTATCCAAAGGTTTCCCTACTGTTGCACTCACTGGAGTGGAAATAGTAATTTTTACCCCTACGCTATCCAACGCTTTCCCTACTGTTGCACTCATTGGAGTGGGAATAGTAATTTTTACCCTCCCGTTATCCAACGCTTTCCCTACTGTTGCACTCACTGGAGCGGGAATAGTAATTTTTACACCTACGCTATCCAACGCTTTCCCTACTGTTACCTTCACTGGAGTGGGAATAGTAATTTTTACCCCTACGCTGTCCAACGTTTACCCTACTGTTGCAGTTGCTGGAGTGGTAATAGTCAGTTTTACGCTCCTGCTATCCTACGGTAAAAATATTGTATATTTTTTATTAATATTATGTTAATATATATATATGTTAAAAAATCATATTGTATGTTTTTTAACTTAAATTAATTATTTAATAATTTTAAAGTTATTCAAGTATTTTTAAGTATGTTTTAGTTAATTATAGTTATTATTTCATTCATTTAAAATTACTTTTAAGAAATGTTAAAAAAATTGATATTTTGACTAACTATATATTTTTTTCGATATTTTTTATTCAATATTTTTGTACTTACCTATTTGTAGATAGGACTTCGAAATTTTTGCTTTCTATATTTTTAATTCGATATTTTGGGTATTCTATATTTGTGTATTCTATATTTTGTCAATGATCCGTTTTTGCAATGTAGAGAAAAGTGGCCTTTTTAGCTTTGAAGATTAATAGAATCTGTTTCTCTCTTCCCAGCTCATCCCTTGTAATCTAAATTCACTATTCTGTCTTAAAAGACTTTGACTTGTTGCATATTTTGATAAACATTTTCAGTTAAAAACACCTCTTTTTATAATGTGTGTGAATTAACAAATGCACCAAACACTACACATGGGTTTAAATGCTTTTTTCTCATGAAAATCTATCTAAAAAATTAAAGCATGTTGTTGTGTGCACTGTATTAACTGTGTGTGCTTTGAAAATTTACACTAAAGCATGAAAATGCTATGTTGCACATTGCACATTTATTTTGCATGTTGTCATAAATAATAGAAAAGCTGCTTGAAACTAATAGCTTGACTAGGTAAACATTTATAAGGGGTATTAGTATGGAGTTGGGAAACATAATGTGCTGATTTACATGAAATTAATATTCTCTTCTTGTCTGTTTTATTTTGGGGCCTACAATTAAATGGCTGCCTGTGAATCCAGCAAGGCTATGACTTGTAAAGAGAAGGGTGCATGCGCAGACTGAGCCAGCTTTCCTCATGACAAGAAGAAGTCAAGGACATTTTGAATTGTACATTCTTTTGATTATGCCAATGTACCAGTTAGTTACAATATCTGTCCTACTGCGCTGTGAAAGGAAGGAAGAGAATTTCCTAGTTAATGTTGCAAAAACAATATAAATGTATTAACCCATGTATGCTTCTTTTGTTAAAACTGACATAGTCAGTATTTTAGAATGAGTCAGGAAAGTGAGACTTCATGCCATCATGGCTGACCAATCACGTATAGGTTTTCCTGAAGATGCAACATTTTTGTGTAGTCTGCCAAGAATTAGAGTATAAATAATGACCTCTCTGGAGGGGGTTTGGCTTCTAGGCTCACTAGGGGGGGGTGTGAGCTCTTGAGAGCAGGAACAGATTAGACCAGACATTCTATGGGTTAGGTACGAGAAACATCCCGGGAGATTGCGGAAGGGCGGAGTTTGTGTCCGAGGAGAGTCAGGGGGAGGTTTCTTGCTTCCACGTCATATTTTCGCACTGCAGGCCACATTCCTTTGAGATCTCGTGAAGGAGGGGCTGTTTTCCTCTTTAGACACAGACAGACAGAGAGTGCAGCTGATTAAGCTAGAATTAGATGCGAAACTTTAAGTTTATGCTTTGACTAATTAATTAGGTCTAAAAAGATTCATTTGACTTATGCATTTATTTCTCTTAATGGGAGATTTTTTGCAAACTATTTAATTATTGATTAGACTTGCAAGACTATTTTCCTTAGAAACTCTTTAAGAATTTCGCCCACATTTTCTTTCCTACATGTAATGCTTATATGCAGACTGTAATGTGTTCTGTATTAATGCTATTTTTCCTGTTTTCCAAATTCTGTAACCTGATTGATATTTTACTAATGAATAAAGGGTCAGAGAAAAATTACCTTTTGACTAGAAAATAAAACCTTTTAAAATACTCAACAACTCTCTTTATTGGCTTAAAATATTAATTGCATTTTTGACTGTTCATGATTATTTAAAATCTCCTGAAGGTAATACATGGTATGAAGGGCCCAACACCTTTTTCCAGCGGTAAATTAGAGGTAGCATGAGGGTTTTGAATTGAGAAATTACCAGAAGAAATTACCGCTACATCAATAGCAGCAACACACAAAAGTGCAGTGCTTGCAGCAATGCGATACATTCATGATTATGTATATGCATTGCACAGAACACTACATTATCTTTCACAAAATATTATTATATCACAACCCTATAAACCAGAAAGATGTTGCTATCTTTCCGCTACAGGCCCTTAGGAGAAGCATTGTATGCATAGCTCTGTTCAGGGCTTCACCATGCCTCCAGATGTTAACTAACCCACTGACTTCCCCCAGAACACATGCAGTTCTTCAATTCATCTCTCTTATTTCAGCACCCCCCCTCCTTTTCCTCTCTGGCCCTTCATTATTTTCCTTACTCTCTTATGTCCAACCCACTGCCATTCTCTTTTTGTCACTCAGCCACATCATTCACCTCTATTTCAGCCTCCTCACTGTGTTTCCCCACACCTTTTTCTTTTTTAAGCTTTAAAAATAGGTTTTAGCAATAAATAAGTCTAGTTAACGATGTAATGTATATTCGACAAGTAACTGTATGTTGTAAGAAACGTCTCATTTAAAATATAAATGAAAAAGGGACGATGGACAATAGAAGATAGTAAATCATTGTCAATAAATATCTGGTGAATGTTAACTATGAAACAATTAAGGAACAAAATAAATCATTATGATAAAAGATGTGAAAGCTTTAAAATAAAAAATGTCATCCTCTGCATAATATATTACGGAATAAACATTGGAATTAAACAATTCAAGGAGGGTTGGATACTTCGTCAGTAAATGGTTGGTCTTATGTATGCAATGTGGACATAATATTAAGAAAAATAGTTGTAGGGCACCAAATAATCTCTCTTTTGATATTAAGAGAGGTAGGAGATTCATACATTCTATGAAGTCTGTGATTATAGCATACTTCATATCACCAAATCTAAAAAGAAACGTGAGTAGATATTTTTCAATTCTTTGTAATTTGCTGACAAACAACTACTAAAATCAAGTAAATTACGGCAATTATTTTAAGAAGTATAATTCCATTCCTACGAACGGCTCAAAAAATACATTGATAACATTAAAAGTGTTTAGATTGAAAAATAAGATAATCTAGTCCCAATATTTTAGTCAAAATTCTTATACCAAACGACAAGAGAATCTGGTCCCAATCTTTTTGTGCAAAATTCTTGTACCAATCAACAAGAGAAGAGAATAAGTGTTTTCATCAGCAGAATATACATTACAAGGCTAACAAGGTTTAAAGAATTATTAAAATTCTATTATACATACAAAATTGAGTTTGGATAGTATTAGCAGCACAGGATTTATTGATCTCAAACTAAACTTTGTTCCATAAATTCCACTTATATTTCTGCTGCGGTATCCTTTTTTCTCTTTTCTTTGCCTCCCCTCCTCGCTACACCTTCACCATTTTCTTTCTATGACTTCATCTCCCTGCCTTTAGTCAGGACCTCACTCCCTCACCACCATTTCATTCACCACAAGTAAGCACACCAGGACGAACCATCAAACAGTCACATCCTTGACAACACCCCACATATATACACACTCACCAGCGGTCCCTGCGTCATTGCATTCTCTCATTTCCCTCTCATCATTCTACAGCATCTCGGAAAAATCCAGTTTATCCAGTACTTGTATAGCGCACAAATCACCCCCGAAGGGGTATCTCAGCGCTGGGGAACATTGGGAAGATTAAGGGAGCTATTGGATGCAACATATATGTACACTTGTTCAAAAATACTGCATTATTCCATGCCATTACGCAGGATGAACAGTCAACAGACTTCCCTCAAACAGCATTTACCCACTTACTGTAGTAAGTCATAAATATTCAGGTCTGGAGGCTTACCCGTGAGCCTGGTCTTCTGCTGTCCAATGTATAGATACCTGTTTCCAAAAGCTACAATTTCAGCACACAATGGAATATGTGGTAGGCAAGTGTCCGCAAGAAGCTGCTACTCCTCAGGAGGAAAAAGCCTCCTTGCTGGACAAAGACTTCAAAGGATCAAAGAAAACCATGAATTGGGAATCCAATAGTGGAATTTCTTTAAAGTGAGTTGTTACTATCAGTGGGTAGAGGAGGTGAGGACACAAGTCAAGGAGAGTTTGTTGCGACTCACCCTCCAATAAGGTTGAAGTCTTTATGAAGCAAAAGAACAGAAGAGGGGAATTTCATCAAATGTCACACAAAATCACAACATAATCAAGGAAGAAACAGCCAAGATGGAAAAGAGAAAGAAAGAAGAATGAACACCTGAACTGTACAATTTGCAGAGCAGCTGAAAAGGCAGCTGGAAACTCTCAGGTAGTTGATTGCCATTTTGGGTCTGGAGGAGTAAGGAGCAGCAGCCCTGGAACATTATGGAAGGTAGCCCCAGGTGTGCAAAAACGTACTGCCCAATGCTACGAGCTTCATGCAGCATTTCCTGACACCCAGCAACCATGGGACCACAAAAGGCACTGCAGTTCGCAGGTACCCATGTGGCCAAGATGCCACAGAGACAACAGTAAACCCCCTCCCAATGCCACAGGTTTGTCAGAATAAGCCAGAAAAAATTGACAGACCAATCTAGGTGCATGGGCTGAAGAGGCAGGAACCCAAGAATGTTCACTGGCAGGATAACTCTTCCATGGACAATATCACTAACTTTGTACTCTGGTTCTCCATCTACTGTAAGAGGAGAACTCCAACAGAAAGGATCAGGCACAAGAGGCTTCATCTGCAAGACATAAAAAGCAGGATCAGTCTTCCAAGAGTTAGGAAGATAGAGCCTAAAGACAACAGGATTGAGTTTTAGGTTATTACAAAGGGACTGGCGGGGGATCGAATCCCTACACTCTTATTCGCCGATGATACACTCCTACTATCTAAGACCCCGGTGGGCCTTCAAGGCCTTCTAGACAGCTTCCAGGTTTTTTGCACCAAGCGTGGTCTGGTAATTAACACAGAGAAGACCAAGTATTTGGTGCTAAATCCCCCGAAAAAACTTGGGCGACCCCCTACTTTAAAACAAGTATCCCTTGAGAGGGTCACAGTATTTGATTATTTAGGTATTCGTATCACGGATACCATGCAGTGGGCCCCTCACCTTACCAAAATGTTGCTAAGCCATAAGAGGGTTACGGGGGCGCTCCTTAAAGAGCAGCGCTCCTCTATGACAAGACCGATTGCTCCTGTTAATGACATTTATAAGGCTAAGGGTGTCAGCGCTGCCTTGTATGGCGCTGAACTCTGGGACTTTTCTAATACTGATCTATTAACTAGGTCTGAGAACAAGTTTTTAAGGTGCATCACGTCACTTCCGCAGAGCACACCAACGCTACCACTGCTGCTCGATCTAGGCTGCAAGTCCATTACTGAGCTGGCAAAATATCGTCCGTTGCTCCTGTGGGCTAGACTGTGGCGAACCCCTGAACTTACCAAGTATGCTAAGGGGCTAGCGGAGGTATTGTCAATGGTAGGATGGCAACAAATAAAATGGCTTAGAGATCTTAAATCCTTATTAGGGGCGATAGGGCTTAGCGAAGCCTGGACTAGCCGGACTTCTCCCCCAAAAGCCACCCTTAAGATCCTTTACTGGAAATGGGCTGCCACTAGAACCATCTCTGACCCATCACTTGGCAGGCTAACGGAAGAGTTTCTAAAATATAAGGATGCACCATTCCGAGAGCTCTATCTAGATATTGTCTGGAAACCTTATGATAGGGCCTTATACTTTAGATTCAGCGTTGGGGCTCTCCCCGTGCATGCACTAACGCCCCACTGGAAAACCCCGTTCCAAACTACACCTTTTTGCCCTTTTTACACAACTAGCATTGAGTCTGTTCCACATATTCTATTTGTTTGCCTGGCTTATGTATTTCCAAGGCAACGGTGGCTCAAACCTATTTGTCGTGATATGGGTACCAGGCATTCAAGTGAAGCATTCCGCATCTTAATATCTGACACCCGTACACTATATGTCTGTGGTCTATCCAAGTTCTTATCGTGGACATGGTCCATTAGAGCAAAAAGGCTTGCGTTAAATGTTTAATTTGTTTGTTTTATACCCTACTTTTTCAAAAAGTTTTAAAATGTGTGGTCCCAATTGTAAAAGAAAGTTTGTCTTTGTGTAAATGTTTTTTATATCATTGTGATGCTTTTATGATATGATTTTATCGAAATAAAGCCTTTGGAACTGAACTGAACAAAGGGACTAAGCCAAGCATTCTCTCATACCTTAAAGCTTGGGACCAGTATTTTCAGTCTATTGGTTTTAGTCTTTTTAGCAGTTTTAGACTCCTGTAAATTCTGGGCTGTAATGTTTCTTGCAGAGTAAAGTCTCTATAGGAAATCATCACCAGCAGGCACTAGAGTAGTAGACATTAGAGAAGACAGAATAGAATTGAGGGTGGAAGCCCTGGGCTGGGTACAATAGAATGGAGAAACATTGGTAGCAAACAGAATAGAGTTGTGCTCTGCTAGGGATAATAATTCTGACCATTTGTTTTGAGTGACATTGCAGAAACACCTCAGGTACTGTTCAAGACTCTGACTGAACCTCTCAGTCTGTCCATTACACTCCAGATGGTAACCAGAGGGTAGATCGTAATGGATTACCTATGGAAGAACAAATTGAGTTACAGAACATAGAATTGCCATAGATAGAGAACCAGGATACTACAAGAACCTTGTCTGAGTTTATAGCGTTGGGGATCCCATGCAGGTGGAACATAACAGCCAGCAATTTCCTTGCCTTCACGCTGGCAGATTGTAGCCTGTGGAACAAATTAAAATGAGCCATTTTGCAAAAGAGGTCTACGGTGACTTTGATCACTCAGTTTCTGACTGAAAGAGGCAACTCCACAATAAAGTACGTTGAAATTGTGTGCCATGGATGAGGAGGGACAGGCAAAGGCCGGAGAAAGCCAAAAGGCTTAGCGTGGACTGCCTTTGATTGTGCACAAACAGGACAAAATTTAAAATAATGCTCTACATCCTTGTAGACAACAGTAGGCCACCAGAAGGAACATAGGGCTCGTTTCTAAAGTTGACTTAACTCCGTTACTGCAATATCATGGCATATTCCCAGAACCTTGATTTGAAGAACCTTAGTAGTGATTACCAAGGCGTGCTGGAAAATATATAAATTGTGGAGGTAGGCCAAGGGAACTTGACTCTGCAGAGAAATGAGGTCTTTCAGAGAGATCTCAGTTTGAGCTTCTCTGACACACTGTAAAAAAGGCCTTAACAGACCAATAACTATGTCAGGAAGCAAAATAATAGGAACCTCTCAATGCTCAAAGAAAATATCCCTTCTAGACAAGGCATTGGCAAGAACGTTCTGAGTGCCAGGGATGTGAGTAGCATGGAAATCTCAGTGAGAAAAGAAAGCGGTCCAACAAGCTTGTCTGCCTTTTCTACATTACATGCTTTGCCACACTTAGAGGTTACAATGGTCTGTCTGAGCCTCAAAATGTTTAACTGCTCCATTAAAAGATACTGTCACTCCATACAAGCATGCTTGAAGCAAAGAATTAGCGTTCCAGAACGGAATACCATTGCTCAATGAATTCATGACAATAGGAGATATAAAAAATGTGATGTGCCAGGTTGTTCCCCTTCTGAATCTGAAGTCATCCTGATACTGATTTGAAGCATCAGTAACCACAAAAATCGTCTTGAATGGATCTGGGTGTCAGAACTTAGGAGCTTGGGTGAGACTGACAAGGCACTCCTCCGCTTCAAAAGTCTAACAAAATAATTTAATTACGTTTACTACATTCAAAGTGGCAGATATGTGGCTAATCATGTCAGCAAAATTCTTTATGAACTGTTTATAAAGGTGAGCCAGTCCTAAGAAACTCTGGAACTCCTTGATGGACTTAGGAGTGGGACAATCAAAATGGCAGGAATCTTAAGAAGTTCCATAGATTATTCACTCTCAGAAAGTCAATAGCCCAAATACTCTATTTTTATACTTTTGAACTCACACTTCTGTGTGTAGAGGGTGCCCTGAGATGTAGGAGGATGAAATGAACATGGACGCAATGTTCAGAAAGAGAAGCAGAAAAGATAAAGATGCCATCCAGACACATCACAGGAAACTGGTTCAGGATAACACAGAAAATTCTATTAAGAAATCTTCGGAAAACTGCTGGAGCATTTGTAAGGCCAAAGGTTGTGAAACAATATCCATAGTGCCCTAAGGGTGTCTGAATGTTGGTCCTCCACGGATCCCCCTCTTTATCCAGAGCATACGAGAAGCTTTACAGGGATCTTGCATGAAGAAAAATATACCAATCTGAATTGAGTCAAACATGGCTTTGATTAATAGGATGCAGCTAATGGTCCTTTATGGTGACTGTATTCAATCCATGATAATCAATGCATAGCTCTAAGGTCTTATCTCTTTAGCCATCTTTCGGATAAAGAAGAGAAATCCTACAGCAGGGATGTTGACCTGAGAATAAGTGAAAATGCGCTAAGCCAATGTGATTTAGTAGCTTCCCCTGCACTGCATATATAGTCCCTGATGGGTTCAAGTTGACCTTACTATAAGGCCATTCCAAAGGTTTTCATCAACATGTTTCCTCAGTACTGGGAAAGACAGTACATTCTGAATTAGGGAATTATGGCGCTGGGTACAGTTGGGATCGCCTTGAAGAATTGAATCCAATACAAACAAGCGTGAACTAGACCCACCGGAGCAGCTGAAAAATTTAAGAAGAGTAGAATCTTCCTTCACTTTCTCTTTCACAAAGGATGGGATTTGGCATTTCCCCCATGGCCTGGAATTTCAAACAGTAGAGTTACGAAGCAGGTGATTTGGGCTTGCACAATAGAGACACTAGCCTCCCTTAAGTCTTTGATCCCTTTTAGTGTTAAAGGATGAGCCTCTACTGGACCCAAGCTGCATTGGTTCGTTGGGCACATCAGGTGAAGGATTAGTAGGCTCAGAAGTTGGCTCTGTCCTCCTAAAAACTCATCAAAGCGGACTACTCTGTTTGTCTATTTTCCTTTCCTTAGCTTTGTGTTAAATCGGGAGAACTTGATGCAGGAGTTCAGCAAAAGAGTAAGCTCTGGGAACTCTTGCTAATCCCATCTTTAACTCCTTTTACAACCCCCTTCAGCCTAAAATCATCTGAGTGCTTTCCACTCAGGTGGTTTCAGCAGCTAGCTCATTAAATAGGACATTGGAATTTCCTACAAAAAGTCCTCTTCAAAAGTTTCATGGTTGGGTCTCTTTAACATCTTTAACTTGTTTGCCAAGTAATTAGCATAATAGTTAAAACAAGGGTCTTCAGTGACCGCTTAGGGAGTAGAACAAGCCATAGCTGTACCAGTCAAGTAACCAATCAGATGCCCCACTTTGGATCTGTCAGAAGAAAATTGTACCTAAGAAAAGGCAACACAAACACCAGCCCCTCCAAAAACTCCTTTTATTGCAAAGGATTTTCAGAATGCTTAAAAGTTAAAGGACTGATAGCAGGAAGGTTGCAAGACCTGAAATGGATTGCTTGGCAAAGTGCAGCATTCTCTGGCCTTTTATTGTCCTATTCCAGGGCTTGTGGCTGAAGGACGGCAGCTAGGTCTATACCAGGATCCCTGCCAGAAACAGTCAGAAATGTTGTCAACGTGTCCTGTTCAGGTCTGGATGGATGTATGACATTACAACGCATGCTTTTACCACGCATGCCTTTACAACGCGGTATTTACAACGCATGCCTTTACAACGCATAGCGCTTTGGGGTGCTGGATAGTGAATAGTTTAATTTACAATTCCAACTCCAGTCCCCGTGGATAGTAGGGAAGGTGTTGGATAGTAAATTAAATCTATTCCCTATCCTAGAGCGCCCCCCGCGCAATGCGTTGTAATGGTTTGCGTTGTAAATACCGCGTTGTAAAGGCACTACGTTGTAAAAGTTGTGTTGTAAAGGTTGTTCACCGGTCTGGATGCTTACCCGAAATCTGGGTCTGGGTCTTCCCCTGTCTAATGTACGGGAGACTGTTTTGGGAAGCCAGAATGTCATCACACACTGGAATTTGGGGTAGGTAGGTACCCTTGAGATTTTGTCACCTTATTAGGAGAAAAAATACCAAAGGCATTCTTGCTCTATGAAGATATAAAAGGACTGAAGAAAATGAGAAATCTGATTTTGGAATTCTTTAGGAGCAAGGAGTCTACATCAGCAAGTAGAGGGAATGAGGAAACATGCAAACGTACACAGCTTTTGTTGCAACACATCCCCCAATCAGACAGAAGTAAATGACATTAAACATCAAACACCAGGAAATACAAAGGATTTAGAAAACCAGAAATGAATCAAGCAATAACTTGTCTTCATGGAAAAGGGAAATAACCCGGAACAAAAACCTGAACAAGACTAGCTGTATGCTATTTTTAACGGCAGCTGCAAACCCTCAGGCAGGTGAATGTCATTTTGGAGCTTAAGAAGCAATGAGCAGCAGCTATGTGCCCAGGGGCATGAGGGAGAGTAGCTAAAGATCAGTGAAACTTAGATTCCCCAGATGTGGGCTACATGAAGCATTTCCTGAGACCTGGGAACCACATACCCGCACAAGATACCTCATGTCTCAGGTGCCCAGGCAGCCAAGATGCTGTGGTCAAACAACAACCCAGAAAATAATTGCAGCAACGTATTTTGAATTTTACACCTCTCAAACACATCTAGAATACCACACATCAACTCTTAAAGAAGATAACACACCTGTTCCTTTCTCAATCAGGACGAACAAGAATCATTATAAGCTTGTTAAATCAATGCACAATTAGTGCAGTTCAGTGCAAACCCAGCTAGATGACCTTTGATACCAATACATGGATATGTCACACCACCTAATGTGAAGCCCAGCATCTTAAGATGCCATTCCACTTGAGTAAGGACTTTCTCCTCATACTATCTGTGAAATCGGTCCTCAGACACACCCTACCATTTTATCCAGCATACTCAGCCATAAGACATCTCTCCCACTCTTCTCTAGACCTTCAGACAAATAGCCTAACCATTGCACCAACCCACTAGCACATCTAGAAATTCATGGCATCCAACACCAGATCATAACAGCACACCAGCTCAACGTCCTAAACGTCCTAAAGTGCCAAACCAAGGATGCACTTGCACCTTTTGCTCAACACTCCTGGAACCAGAACAAACATCCATTGAATCCTCTCGTTCGCATTTGAAGGCCCAATATACATACATACACAAACATAGACACACAAATAATCAAAACCCACGCTGTCTCCTGCCAGAGCACTTACCCACTGTCTTATTCATACACAATGTTTACTGGCCAGGACACTGAGTGCCAAGGCTCTCACATGCAAACACTTTCCCAGAAACATACATGATCCACTCAAGACATGAGTAACAGGCAAAAAACATCACTCATAGATTTACACATAACAGTAAGTCATTCCAATGAATACCACGGAAAGGTACTCAGCTTCTTCTTTTACCAACTCCACATACTGAACACTTTTTTCACTTAAGACAACCTCATGGAAAAATGAAACAGTACTCTCCTTTCCCAACACAACCTTGACATACATAAAATTAATATCACACTGGCTCCCAAAGATCTCCTGGAGGCTGTCACAGCCTCTCCATGCTATATTGTACCGACCCATCTCTATAGTGGGTCTCTCAAATTGGGTGTGTGGCTGGACAGCATTTTTCAGGGGCTTGTTTGCAAAGGGAGAGGCACCCCAAAGCTGTATTTATCCACCTAACTCACTTTCTGCTCTATTGATGAGGATGTATGACGTTACAACGCATGCTTTTACCACGCATGCTGTTACAACACAGTTTTTACAACGCAAACCTTTACAACGCATAGCGCTTTGGGGTGCTGGATAGTGAATAGTTTAATTTACTATTCCAACTCCAGTCCCCGTGGACACTAGGGAAGGTGTTGGATAGTAAATTAAATCTATTCCCTATCCCAGAGCAATGCGTTGTAATGGTTTTCGTTGTAAAACCTGCGTTGTAAAAGTTTCGTTGTAAAGGACGTTTCCCATTGATGAGGATGCAACCTCTTCTGAAAACTCCTTCTCAAAGCACGTTTTTATTTTCAATTTATTTCAGACCATCACCCACTGCTACTCTGTGACATACCCCAAACATTAAAAACCCTACCCACATATCATTACTTAGTTACCTATCACACATGGATATCAGTGTAAAACTCCTAATTGGAAGCTTTTGCCTTCGCTCTCACTTTCCTGCTGCTTATTTCCCCCCTGTTATTTCAGTATATACTGTTGTACTGATCTTTGCTCTGTGCGAGGGTCAGGCAGAGTCATTAAAGGCATGTGCAGACTTTTCATGGCTTGCCCCCTTTCAGCCCTGACTCTGCAAGCCTTCCACCGCCATGGGAAACTTCCCAAGATGATACAAGCATTGTTGCTGACTGAACCCAACCTGGGCACTTTAGGCTTCAGCCCTCTGCTGTGTGAGACTGTTGTCGATCAGCGAGGGTGCCAGTGCATCTGTCCCAACTCATCACAGCAGGGGCGGCTGGCAAGTACATATATTGGTGGGGCAGGCAAATGGGTGGTTGCGTGCATGCAAGCAAGGTTAGTGTCTATGAATTAAAAAAGAATAAAGTCACTTACATTGATTGCTGCACCTCCAACTTCCTCCTCACTCCAGTCCCTTGGCTCAAAGTTCTTCTGCCCCAGGCAATTCCATTAATCAGTCCTGGTGCAATTCTCATGATGGTAACCAGCATGAGAGAAGCCCTAGGATAGGATGGAGTGGGCTGATTGGACACTCTATCAGGCCCTGAAGGCCTGTGCTTGGTCTCCACCTAAATGTCTAAAGCAGTTGCGTGGAGATCTGCAAAGTGCACATTTCACTTGCCGGGCACAAGAGAGCCGGCCAAACTGGCATGCGTACTTTGGAGCGTCCAGATAGCTTCTCCAGTCCTCCATGCTGCCAATTGGCAGAAGAAGAGGAACCCCCCTCCCCTCATCCTCCCATTTCTACAGGGTGGGGGTAGGCTGGCGGCTGTGGCACGTCGCACGAAAATCAAAATGTCAATTAAATAATTTAATTGCCATTTTATTATTCACGTTTAACATGCTTGCAACGGGTGGGGGGACTTCGTGCAGAAACTGCAGCTACATCACACAGTGGAGTGGGATAAGCATTGAGCCCACCTTAGCTTGAAATGAGTTGGGAATGGTGGTGGTAAAATGCTAAATCAAGAGCGAATTTGAAAAGGCACAAATGCAGGGTTTGGGTGCTTTATGTGACAGCGCGGGATCTAGTTCTATTAACAAACCAAACACAATTCAATCTTATAATAAAGTCGCCTCAGACTGATTGACAATAATTTTCTGCCCTCAGAGGCTAAGCGCTCAGTTTGACTTCACTAAGTGGCTGTTTGTGCTTGAAAGCTGCTGTTGTTTACACTCAGTTGTGCGTCTCTAGTAAAATGAAGGTAAGCATAAAAGCTATACAATAAAAGTGCGCCTGCAAGTTTTAGTAATGGCATGTATGGTCTGTGGGACAAGTTAAGGAGGGAGAGCTTCGGTTTATGTTGTGTGAAAAGCAAATGTTGGAACAAAATCCTGGGTACTGGTGCCCTCGCTCTCCTCCTCTCCTGAGATCAACATTATATTTCTGTGTACAGAGGAACTTTTACTTAACATTTCCTCAATAGCTGCTGTTCTGCATTTTTTAATGACCAGTTTCAAAATGCAGTTCATTTTTTTATTCTCTTTCCTCCGTTGGGTGAGGATTTCAATACAGTTAGGACCCCAGAAGCATTAACAGCATTCAATTCACACATAATCCATAACGAGTATGAGTTTATCTTCTGTAATGCTGTAGGCTGAGGGTCATATGTTCACCCTTAGTTGAGCTCCCAGTGTTGAGGAGTTTTTGGTTGAGTCTGAGGTCAGGTGACCTCACTAATAAATGGGACTCCCAGTTCCAGAAAGACAGATCTGGACTATGCATGTGCCTGTGTCTGTGTGCCCTCACCAAGCATTGATAGTGGCATGCGCCTGCCCCGCCCTGTAATTCCCTCCTGCTCGGCTGCATTGGAGCATCACAGGGGGCCAGAGTGCGCCCAGAACACAACTGCCTATCACTCTAGAGCTGGTGTGATGTGGCCGGGAGCCACCTGCACACTCATATAGCCAGAGAAGACCATGTGCCTGTCAGTGCAGGCCTTTGGTACACGCAGCACACTTTGCCACCATGGTCAGATTGAGAAAATGGGCGTGCCCTGCTAGAAGCCCCAGATAATGACCAGCAGTTGATTTTCTTTGGTCAACGGGAGGACAGGCAGAATCCTGCTGACCCAGCTGGAGGTAACAACAATTTTTGAGGTCAGTGCACCACCACAAAGACAGTTGCCACGCCACTCCTGTCGTCAGTGGCATGTTTCCTTCTGCAAGGACACGTGATCAGACTGGCTCAATGCGCGGTGACAGCAATTTAATGGTTAACAAAGCCCCATTCACCGCACTACAATCCTGTGTGAAGAGGCGCCTACAGCATGGCTTCCATTCCCACCATAGAGCCTAATGTGGGGAATGGTAATCTGTCCTCCCAAGCCGCAGTAATGGAGAACGTGGGTCGATAGGAGTGAAATGTATTTTGTGGCTGTGGGTATAGACAATAGCAAAATACACCCTATATTCCTCTACCTGGCAGGGGAAGCCATTTGCAAGCTCCCTAAGAACGTGGTTGAAGCAGGACCACCTATCACCTATGATACCCTGATAACGACGCGGACACGTACAAACCCCGATTATGATTGCTTTTTGCTCCACCACAGTCAACGGGACCCTGATTAATCTGTAGACGAGTTGTACACTCAACTCAGATAGCTGGGTCGCATTTCTACCCTCCCTGACGAATAAGATGAAAACCAAACACAATTCATTCAGGGTTGTTACTTCTCAAAGCTAAGGGAGTGGATACTGCAAGATCCCGGAAAAACCATGGCTGAACTTCTCACAGGCGGGAGAGCAAAGGAACTCTCCGAACCCCATGCAGCCCACATGGAAACAGCTCTCCATTGCTCTTTAAAGACAGGACCTATCAAGCAAGTTATACAAGGCTGCCTAGCTGGCAAGAAAGGCCACCCAGATGAGCAGGACCTTCGAGTGGTGAACTGGCTCTTCTCTGTATGCGGGAGAATGCCCAGCAAAGAGAAAAAGAGCTCACCAAATGGGAAGATGAACCCCTATGCTAAAGTCTACCATTCACTCCCTCGCCACAAGGCACTGTGGAAGAAACCCATTAACACCATGGATATACTGACACTTCTTCCAGAAGTTGAAGACGTGGATGATAACACCCGAGAAGGCATTGTGCATATAATCCACACTATTAAATTGTCTCAGAAGCATGCCTGGATTGCATCCCGCTGCCAGATCCTTGTGGAAGGTCACCCCTTCATGGCTTTCATTGACACTCGGGCCTCAATCAATATAATGCCACTGGTGCTGTGTACCTCAATGCCGACCCCACCAGTCCTCCCTCTACAATCACCAGAGTGTATGCTTTCTGGACCACCACCTTTTTCCCCCTCTCAAGGGTCTTCACTGCAAACATAACACAAATAGAATTCTCAACAAGGGCCAAGATATACTCCACAAAATGGGTGCAGGTATGTTTTTAAGCTTCCAAACAACTGAACGGGTAGAGCTAATCCAGTTTGTCGCGTATTTCACTCACTTAGGGTTGAGATGGGACTAGCAGCTCAATTACTGCATTTCCAGTGCCGCAGAGGTGTTTCGGGACATCATCCATGAGGAGTTGGATGGACTCCGAGGAGTTTGATACATTTGTGACAATATCCTGGTACAATGACGAAATGTGGTGGTGGAGGGTGCACAGCGGGTTGGTAGGAAAATAGAGGAAAGTCTATACAGTTGGAGATAAAACAGGTTGGGTGCACTCTCAGGTGGCTTCTCCGTCAGGCGCCTGAAGTATACGGGAGTGTAGTGTACGCATGGATATGCGTATGCATCCCTGTGAGAGGCACTCCTGGTGGGTTCGAAAAAGATTCCAAACTTTAATCAAGGGTGATCAAATTTTAATTCATTTGTGTTTGCACAAGTTATTCTTCATGATATTAACGACATATCAGGGAAGTTCATGGCAAAAGCATAGTATATTGATGAAGACTCCGATGCATTTCGGGCGGAGTGCCCTTTTTCAAGGAGTACTGAAAGAAGAAGACAAGAATGGAAAAGTATCAGAAAGATAGAACGAAAAGTATGCAAGATGCGTTGTTAAACTATACGGAGTGGTGCTCAAATACTGGTACGAGGTGTGTAAGTTAAATAACGTACCGGGATAGATCCTGTTAAAGAAATGCCGCAATGAATAAGTGAGGAAGGTGAAGGGGCGTATACTAGCGTGCGGGAGTGGCGTGAATTTATAAAAATGGGTAAAGTGCGTTCGGGGTGACTTTCATGCTCAACGGTGTGAAAGAAAATCGTGGTGGCTTTTATGCTCGACGATGTAAAAGAGGCAGACTTACTTCATGGCGAGAAAGCGGGGATGCTATGAACGATTCGGCGTGTGTTCTGATTCCAGGTTGGAGAGGCGAGTGGACGCGGGAGTGAGTGGTGGTGAAATATAATCAAGGAAAGTGGACTAGCGTAACGAGGCGGAGAATGGAAATAGAAAACGGCCGAGTGGCGTGAATGTGAAAGCGAAAGCGAAAGCCGTGGCCATCTTAGAAAGAGAATAGGGTGGGAAGATAAAGAGGGCTAAAAGAGCAATGCTGAACAGTAACTATACATCAACTTGATATCATAGGTAGCAACTAAATTCTGTCCGATCGTTAAGTCCATGAGGTTTCAATGTCTGTAAGCGATAAATCCATTCTAGTTCTCTTTTGAGGAGATATTTGCGGTTGTCGATTCCTTCTGTTTTTATCACTGTTTCCAAGACAGTGAATTGCAATTGAGCAATAGTATGGTGGAATTCATGAAAGTGGGCTGCAACATTAGATTTCTCATTTTTAGTTCGGATGTTTGATTTGTGCTCATTAATGCGCACTTTGATCTTCCTCTCAGTCTTACCTACATACAGTTTACCACAAGGGCATTTGATGGCATATATTAAGTTCATAGAGTCACAGGTGGCGTTGACATTCAATTTGATAGTGTGACCTTTCATGGGGTGTCTAATGATATTCCCTTTGATTATGCAGTTGCAATTATTGCAATGCATGCATGGCCGAGTTCCTTTGTTGTCTTTGGTGGTGGTAGGTTTTTTGGTGATTATTTCTTTCACAATACTACTCCGGGTGTAAGTGAACAAAGGTTGTGTCTTGAAACTGTCCCTGAAATCAGGTTCCATTTGTAGAATGGGCCAGTGATTGAGAATAATTCTTTTGAAAGTGGCACTAGCCGTAGAGTATTTAGACACCAACACCATGCGTTGGTCCGTTTGTTTAGTGCTTTTGGTCAGCGTTTCCTGTCTGTTTATAACTGTTACCCTTGAGATGGCGTCGCTAAGAATGGTTTCGGGATAGCCTCTTTCTTTGAAGCGATCATGAATTTCTTTAATTCTTAGTTGGGCCATGTTTTCATCAGAGACAATGCGTTTCACGCGTAGCATCTGAGAGAACGGTAAATGTTTCTCAGGAAAAGGGGTGACCCTTGACCCCACCAATGTCCACGTCATCCAGTCTGCACCAGCTCCGACCACCATGAGAGGTGTCAGGATTTTCCTGGGGATGGTCAGGTTCTGTTGCTGGTTCACATGAAGCTTGACCACACTCAGTGGATTCCTCTGAGAACTCACTAAGGAATCCCTGCCACAGAGATGGGGTAATGAGCAATAGGTGCCATTCAAAGCCACCAACCGAGTGCAGTCAATACATACCACCCTTGCCTACTTTATACCCTTGGATGGAGACTGAGCTGTCAGGGGTTGTTAGCCCCACTTGCCTGAAAGCCATACTGACACAGAGACAGTTGTGTTGAGAGTGGGCTCCTATTGTCTATGCCAGTCAAGCGCCCACTGCAGCAGCGCAGAGATAGTCTCACATAGAAAAGGAGGCAATCACAATTCATTGGGGTGTGGCCCTGTCATCTAAACCTGTACGGTCACTCATTTACAGTCAACACACATACCAGCTACTTGTTTCCCTATTCAAATGATCCTTTGCTAAATCCCCCTCCCCTGCTCAAAAAGTTGATCTTTCAGCTGCAAGAATCTCACTTTTCAGTCGAGTGCAAACCCGGAGCACACAATCACGCTGACCTGTTGCGGCATGTCCAACTGGCCATTCCCCATGTAGAGACTGAAGTGGCTGAAACTGAAGAGTATGTCAGGTTGGTTGTGGAGTGAGGGCAACCTCTTCTGGTGTCCCTAGCCGACATTGTGGAAGCCACCAAAATGGACAACTGCCTACAATTGACCGCAGCAGCTGTACAATCCGGAGACTGGAACACCATTACCAGCAGGCTGTAGCCAGGGACTAAAGCTGCAATCATGTTCAAGATGAACTGCCAGTCACTGTGAAAGGATACCTTCTGAGAGGACTCTGACTAGTAGTCCCAAGGAGAGTGGCTCAAATAGTAATCAACTGGCACACTGCTTCCACCACGGCGTAATTAAAACTAAGAACTTGGTTCCCTTGGTTTGAAGTTCTTCTTGAACAGACCATCAGTCATTTTGAGCTCTGGCAAGCCATGGGTGTACCCATTATCACAGAAAACATCCTGGTCGTGCCATATCATTGTGCAAGCACTGATTTTGGGAGTCTCCAAGACAGAAGATGTATACTACTTGTCGATGATTTTTCCAAGTGCCCAGAGATGGACATGGTAGGGTCAATGTCAGCAGGAGGGCCATACCCAAACTCGAAAAAAACATCACCACTCTGGGCCTGATTAAAGAACTGCGAACAGATAGTGTACCTCCTTTTACTGGAAAGGAGCTAGCTAATTGCCTTACCTACATGCGAAGCAAGCACAAGAAAATCACTCCTCCATGGCCCTAAGCCAAAGGAGACGTTGAGAAATGTATGCTACCACCGAGCACAGCCCGAGTCAGGAGACGGAAGGTATGGATGACAAGGGAGAACTCATAGTCCCTTCCCCATGCAGGGCCGAAGCAGCTACAGAGACACACTTCAGTGGCCACAGCTGGCAAAATCGGTTTCCACAACAGTGCCAATAAGGATCTCCGCTCTAAGCACAGGAAAGGACAGAGCCAACCAACCAGTTGAGCATCATCATCGCCTATCTCGCTGTAACCTCCAGAGAAATCCTACTCCATCCCAGAGGTACCAGGATTACGTGATGGACTGGTAATATGGAAACTTGCCCATATGTCCTTCCAATGGTTTTTGCTATCCGTTTTTGTTGTTTGCCGTTTATATTTGTGTCCTGACTGCGATAATTTTCAGTGTTCGTGTTCAACTATGGTTGAGGAGGAATGTAGTGTTGTAAGGAGCGGGATGTCTTGAGTGGGACCTCCAGTTTTTAGTTAAGTCTGAGGTCAGGTGATCTGGCTAATAAATGAGATCACTGGGCCTGGGACAGCAGATCTGGACCATGCATTTACCTGTGCCCATGTGCTCTCATTAGGCTTTCTGCATCATTCGGGCCTATCCTTTTGCGTTCCGCAAGAGCTCCCTCACTGGGGGACATAACTTCCTTCATGCTCTAATATAGCCTCATTGCCCACTGCTGAGGTCTATCCCGCTCGCTAAAGAGCTATGACTTCGAGTTATATTAATTTGTTTTTCTACTTTAATACATCTCTTTTAGTAAAATCCAGGAGTTCTGTTAACACATGACATTGAGGACCCCATACTGAACTTCACATCAGCAGGGCAAACGGGCTTAACAACGCAGGATGAGCCAAGCGTGCCGTTTCCCCTTAAGCCGAAGCATGCTTGCCCTAACTATGCAAATGCGTGATTAAGGCAGTGCACGGTCTAGATGTCCAGATGCTGGGACGGCCTTAGGTATGTGCAAGCTTGTGCACCTGCACAGGGCCACCAAACCCCAGGGGCCACCACGCCGATATATATATTTAATATAATAATCCTCTGAGGATGGATACATATTTGCGTGGCGGCCCCTGGCAGGGCTTTGGTGGCCTGTACCACTTCCAAATATCCTGATCCCCCCCCCTCTCCACTGGCCTCCACGCTCCCCCCCGCCCGGACCCTCTCTTCCGGGGCCCCCTACCTATGCTCCCTGCCCAGGGCCGCCATGAGCCTAGAGCCGCCCCTGCCAGATGGGTGGCGAGAGTTACAGGAAGTGTTGGGAGAGAAACTTGACGCAGACAGGTAAGAGGGGTTGGGGCAGGATTTGGAGGGGAGTAGGTTTTCGGGGGTGGGGTCGGTTTTATGGGTCAAGGCGGGGGTTGGTGTTGTTTTAAGGGTTTAGGGTTGGAGTGGGCTAGGGTTCGACGAGTATAGGGCTCAGGGCCTTTTTCAGTTTCGTGCATTTAGAAGTTGGTGAGATTTCACTGCAATTTGGTGTGTTTTTGAGTTGTTTTGGCAGAATTTTGATTGTATTTGAAAAAAGGGCATGATGTCTTTGGGATAAAGTCATACCCCTTCTCGTAGTCAGATCAAGATGTGGCTTGGTGAGGTAGTTATGGACAAGTGGAGTTTGTGTCCCACCGAGTTTTAAAATGATCGCTCAAGTGAAACTGGTAGAAAAGCCGTTGTTTCTAAGGTGCTGGTTTACAATGTTTTCCAATGGGCCCATTTTGGAGGTTCTCGAGAAATGCTTTTGGGGTGGTTCCAGTTGTGCTAGGTGAAAGGGGCTTCTGTCACTAATGGCTAAGCGAGTCTAGTGTATGTGTGATTTCTTTGCCGAAAAACGATCTATGGCAAGGGCGGTTTTGGGCCTAGTATGTAAATGGCAAAACGCCTGCATTGGGGTCTATGGGATGGAGTGATTTCGCACGTTTTTGGGCTAAGATTAGAGGGTGTTCCAGGTGGTTCCGAATGAAGCTGGTTGGATGGGCTAATAGCTGGGATAGTCTAGTTTTGAATTCACCACGCATATTCCTTTAGCAATTATGCCTTTACTATGAACGTCGTTGTAAAATCATACGTAGTAAAGGAATGCGTGGTTAAGATGCATTCGTGGTTGGGACTGCGTTCTAGAGGCACGTGTGGTTTAGCCATGCGTGCCTCTGTCATACAACCCAGCAGCAATGCCAGTTCTCATCCTCTTGCTTGCCCCAGTGCCAACTTACACTGTTTGATGAATCCATTGAACATGATGTTCAGAAAGAGCAACCATAGCTACCTACGGGTCGTGAACGGAAAAAAGAAGTAAACCAGATGTACATGGGTTTCACTTGGCCTCCAGACGGGAACATAACTGAAAAAGATGCTTTTCACTTACTCTTTTTCTATAGCTGCTGAATAAACATGTCACTTCATAGCATTTAGCTCCATTCCCCGTCAATGATAAAAGTATCAGTGTAACGACTAAATTGCACACCAAACATCAGATCAGAGTAAACAAGAGAGTGAGTTAAATATGATGTCATTCATAACGGGAAAATATTAAATGTCCACATTGTGTTACAACTGTTTCCTCAGCTGCTCAAAATGTGTTTTGCTAAGTGAATACCAGCGGCAGAAAAGGTTTTTGTAATTTAAGACATCAAACATTGCAACCCCAAACCTAAAATGACGCTTTGTTTTTAAAGAGAGAGACTGTCTTTAAGTTCGCAGATAAATGTTTCATCATAGACGATCATGATTTAACTTTATTTTGGTCCGGAACACTTCTAATTTTACTAGACAGCAGCGGTAAGACACAAGTGATTCCCGTGATCACGTGGTGGGGCCAAGTGAAAGTCATGCTTTGGGTATCGTAGATTGGCTTGGAGTGTATAAAGCCAGTGATATGAATAAATGATGACTCGGTGCTGTAAGAGGATCGATTCTTTTGAATAATTAAAGTGAAGTGGGAGCTCAGCTGATAGGGTCACGCAACAGGTTGCCTCGGGAGTGCTCCGCGTGGAATAAGCACGTGCACTACTTCAACCCTGCTCAAATTCACAGTTCAAGTCCCGACTTGCAACCAGACTGGGCTCAAATAAAAATGCAGCAGCTTTTATTGCACCAGAAATTGTGACACCCAGGTCGCTGTATGCGGAATCGTTGCTTACCATGGAATTAACTTCCCATCTGGTGATTACTGCCCCTCACAACTGGACACAATAGGCCACAAAAATGTCTAATTGGCGTTTACAGTTTTTTCAAAATGACATGGCTTTATGGCGGCTTAAATATGTGTTCCCACATAAACATATGCACGGGCATGCATTGCGTGATTACCTTTGAGCTTAATTGCGATAGCACCTGCCACTCAACGAAGACCACCAATCAACATGGTCCTTCAAGAAAAAGATGATAATAGATTAAACTGAGATACCAGAGGACCACAGTAGGTACCGTCCAGCGTGGCTCAAACTACGTCATACTCTTTGTCAAAAGTGATACCCATATGTAAAGCACTACGTTGTGAGTGGCATGATGGTGTAGCCTCATACCCACAAGCACGACACCTAAGAAATGCCACTTAGGCGACATTATAGATATTTGGCGTGCCATCCACGCATAACAACTGGATAACCTCTCAAACTACTAGCCAAACCTCTTCATTAAACTACTATCCAGGACAGGGCTGTAGTCGCTCTACAGAAATGTTACGAGCAATGCAACACCTATTGTTATTATTAATATTATTATTATTATGATTATCAGTTTAGGAGAGTAGGGTCTGCTTCCTATGGTCACCCCCACTTTTTGCTGTGATCCTCGTTTTTTCGACTTTAGTGTGGCTGTGGGCCTGCTAATCAGACCCACAGCCCAGCTGTTCTCTCACTAAATTGATACCATGTACTTTAGGTACATACCAGATTGGGTATTGGGTCACCTTTGTGTGCCCCTGTATAGTGTGCCATAGGTACCCAGGGCATAGGTGCATCCAAGACCTACCAGGGGCTGCAGCATATATTATGCCACCCCTGGCTGGCCCTCCAAACTGACACCACAGGCTGATCACTCAGCTTGGGTAAGGTGGTGTAATCACCCCTTACTTAGATATAGTATACCTATATCTACCTTATATATAGACACATAGGCACCTATAAGTCACTGCTATGGTAGGCCTCGACAATCCTGGAGGCAGAGTGCTTGGTTTTATATGAGAGGGTGCCCTAGCATGAGCTGAGCCCCTCTGCAGCTTTCGGAACCATCTCCTTATAGCTGTTCTATGAAATAGCCCTACCATATACTCTTAAGTGCATTATAATCCTCGCGGTTAATGCTAACTTTGGTTTGGCTTTATCAAAACATGTCGTGTAAGGTGTCAAACACTTTGGAATACTACCCCCCCTCCCGCCAATTCTGATGGCGGGGGTAACATTCCACCCTTCTAGAGGGAAAAGACATGTATGTTACTGCTTTATCCAGTTAAAGTTAAACAGAGCCTCAGCATCACAAAGTGGATACTGCTGCCACAGACACAAGTCTGACCTCCTGTTGCTGGGGGAAACTCCAGCAAGGGCGGCCTGGACAATAGGTTTCGGTCTAGGGAGGTGCCAGCACCTCCCCAGACAGGGGTTTTGTGTATTGGGGTAGGGAGGGCTGCATTCAGGGAATGCATCTAGACACTGCCTGGGGCACACAAGGTGCTCCATGCATAGCCCGGTTCAAACCAGTTGCTGGGGCACTACAGCCCCAGCTCTGGCGCGAAACTGGACTAAGTGAAAGGGGTGTAACCACCCCCTTCTCAGGTCCACCCATTGGAGGGACCTAGGCAGGTAATCCAGCCCCTTATCTTTGTATAAGTATAGGAGCTGTGTCCCTAGGACTTTAGATTATCCTGGAAAGAAACTTTGATACAGAACTCTTGGACCTTCGACATTCTATTCTGACTAGAAGACGGAAAACATCTCCCTTGGGGTCAAGGAGTGACCACCCTGTGCAAACAGGCACCACCAGTAACTTGCCGGTCTGCTTGTCGACGCTCCTGCCGGAACCCGAAGACTCAGTGACACAAAAACTAAACTCTCAGACTTCTCTATCTCTGACCCATATCCACAGCATAGCTGAGACCCGTGGCAGACACGAGAGACGTGGGACCGGACGCCCTGGACATCCTGCATTTTGCTAACTGCTCAAATACCGAGGTACCCTCGCAGTTGTGCATTAGGATATGAGAAGCCCCACACCCCAGCAGCATTTGCACCGAAGCTCAGCCCTCTACACTCCACGAGTGCCGCGTGGGGCCTGCTCTTGCATTTCAGCTTGATGCATCTTTCTGGTTCCTTGTCTGTTGGCTAGTGAGCCCCCTGAAGACTTTTCTTTTGAACTAAACTGTTTTCCTGGTTGCTCCAGGCTTGCTTCAGCTTCCCTTCAAAGTAGAAGTGTCACAGACCTTGCTGGTCTGCAACAGAGCCAATCTTGACATCCTGCATGGGTTGCGGTTGCCAAGGCTTGTTGGGTCCTATCTGGATACCGATGCCGCAGTCACCTAGATCCTTTGTGGGACAGCTTGAATCCAGCCCCTGGTCATCGTCGATGCCTCCTGGACCTCGTGGCTGAACAGACAAGCTCACCTTCAAGCACGCAACAGTGCCTGGTTCCTTCCTGGTCACTGGCTAGTGACCCAGACTCTGTCCCCTCTGCTTTCAGGTTCTTCACATCGTCGATCCACCCTTGGATTCACCTGGACACTTTTCCTCTGGTCGCCTGCAGCACTTCTTTGCAGATCTCCATAGAAAACGATGACGAAACCTGACACCAAAAGGCACCCATGCACCCGGCTTCCCTGGGTGAGGTAACACGAGCACTCCGGTGCTCCCGTGGGTCTTGAGTCTCGAAGTGTCCTAGTCTAAAGGGGTTTTATCGTCGTCCATCCGGAAGTGTCCTTAAACAGTAACTTTGTAACTTCTTAGTTTCCCATTATAAGTCAATGGTAACTCACAACTGTGTTTAGACACTGCACGCGTCTCCCGTGGGCCTCCTACTTCCTAACCTTTGGTTGTTTAGTGTAGTCCCAGCGATTCAACAGGCCCTAGGTTTTTTTACTACTTCCTTAGTATATGGTTTGTGAGGCCCCTAGGGCATAACTGTATTTGTGCAACTTATCGTATGCTAATTGAGTAACTTGTGATGTACTTTTACCTCTGACCTCATAAAGAGTGCAGAGGGGTTGTGTTTAGAATACATACATTTATATTTGAAATATACCTTGTGTGGTGTCCTTTCATTTGGTATTCAAGGGATTATAATTGGTAAAACAGCTTGCTTCACATTCTCTCTGAAGTCTTAGCCTATGACTGCTGGTTCATGCTACCACTAGGATAGCTTGTCTATAAGGTTGACTTTACAACCACCATCAATAAGGGTCGATTAGACTGGTGCAAGGTGCCCACTAGAATAGTGGACATCATATGCCAGGCTAACTTCTCACAATCAGCAGCAGAAGTAGTAGTATTAGTAGTAGTAGAAGTAGTAGTAGTATTAGTAGTAGTAGTACTAGAAGTAGGCTACTCAGATGACAACATATTTTGTTTATTTTATTTGGGGAGTGAAGATATGATGAACCTGCTGCTTTAGGAACAGAGAACACTCTACCTAGAACAAGGAAATAGGTTTATTTAATTATTTTATTTATACAATTTTATATAGCGCAACTACCTGGTGTAGCGTTAGTCACTGTTCAGAAGGAAATTTACAAGGAATGAAGACTAACTGGTCCTGTTGGGGTTCAGAGTTGTGGCTTGCAGTCCAAACAAATGGCCAGGAGTAATATCTGTTTGCAACAAATATCTGACAGGTTTTTGATGTGTTACATTTTTCACTAGAGGTCCTATTTTTATTCTTCATGTTTGCAAAGATGCTTGCTCTTTTATAAAAGAGTAACACACCAAGGTTTTAAGTAATTTGTGGGAAAGGTGATGGTGTGACCATGTTTTAAATGGGATCAAATTCTCTCTGGCGTACAGGATAAAGATATTGCAAGTCCCCTCAGAGTTTCATTACCTTTTAAAGGAACTCGACCTTTGGCTTTGTTCCTCTATCTGGTTATGGAACTCCTCAGTGAGTTGCAATATCCATATAATGTATGATGGGGTTACCTAATCCCTAATATGTTGTACAGAACAGGAAATTAAAGTTTCTTTTCACATGATTGTTGATGTAGAGGTAGATTTTTTTGCAGAGGCCAATGGAGCTGATAAAGGGCATAAGGGTAGAGGAATTGTTGTCAAAGTTCATGTCAGACAGACTGGCGTGCATCGGTGAATAAAGTTTGGGATTGCTGTGACTAAAGTCACAGCTTCGATTGGGTTGACCTATATGCAAATAGTGGCTCTCCAGGTTAGGATAGAGTTAAGTTAGCCGCTATGACAGTGGATTTTGAGTGTCTATGATGAATTTGAGTAGTATGATTATTTGCTTGAGGTGTAGGTTCGATGTATAGATTCAATAGCATGGGTGTGGTAATAGGAACCTAAAGGATGCCGTAAGCGACTGGTTTAGGTGGTTACCTGGAAAAGGCAATTTGATTGATCGGGTACATAACTCTAAGCAAAGTGTGCCTAATGCATGGGGGCCCAGATCATAGAGAGAGCTGTACTTTTTATCATTTTTATTTTACAAATCAAATGTACATGTGTAAGGTTCATGGTGCCAAAGAGAGAAAACACAGACAAGGTAAAGCAAATATAGCTTTACTTGTGACAAATAACTAGCACAAAGCTCGGTTTTAGACCCCCTTCATAAAGTTAGGTGGTTGTTCTAATGGCGGAGTGAGTTAGGTGGAGTTTTCCAAAGTTTTTCTGCTTTAATATCAAGGGGTGGTTGCTGAATATCGGAGTACTTAAGAGATTTCTTGTCTCTGAGGGAACCAATGAGAACCTAATATTCCAATTACATGCGTAAGACAACTGGCCCAAGTCATTCATCATTATAACCAAAGGGGTGACATACACATCGAACCACCGCAAACATATGGCAAAACCTTGTTGCACATGACACATAAGCAGGCATAAGGGAGAGAGGACTGTGAGAGTTACTGAGCATGACCAGTCAAGGAGTATATTTAACACGTAAGTCAGTAGACTCAACAGGTGTGGACAAAGATAGCACAGGCTGTAGTAGGCACAATAAATGTGGAATCAGTCACCATGCTGTACTTTATACAAATAAATACAGTAATTTAAACCAGTAACATTTAAATGATAAAATACAACAAAGGGCTGATTTCAGTTAGAACCCACCTAGCCAGTTCTAAATTTACACAAAACCACAAGAACAGTAAAATACTAACATTCTTTTTTCCCAACTTGACTAGTCTTATGTAAGTCTTAGACTTAGGTGCTGGATCACATCGATTCGGTGTAAAACCTGTTGTTTGCCAGAAGTTGGGGTAGATTGATCTGCTAATGAGGAACTAATAATGACACCCCATACACATATCAGTGCATCTACCATGAACGGAGAAAATTGAGGAATATGGGTGTTGGGGTCTGATCATCATGGAGCAATCGGGATTCCTTATGAGGGAGAACTCTATATTAAAAGCAACTATCTGTTCCAGTAGATCTCATTAAGGTGGCTGCCATTACACATCTGAGCCATCAGAGAACAAAACCTGGCTGGAGAATCATTGGTTTATTGATGGCGACTTCCCAGTGCAGCACTAGAGCCTTCTTCCCAGTACAGCATTTTGATATGGCTCAATCCTTTATGATGGTACATATATAGGTGTCACCTATTTGAGGATTGTAGAAATTATTGCTTTAGCATTGAGGGGCCAGGCAGTGTGACCAAGACCATTGGAGGACCCTCAGCCCTGCGTCCTGTAGCAGTTTACATGGCGCCTCCAGCAAACACTGTGAGATATGCAGGCTGACTTTTGGGGGTCCTTGATCCAGGAATGGCACCATGATTCGGAGGAAATTAGTTTGAAAATAAAATTTGACCTGCTGACCATGTTAGAATTGCATTTTAGAAATGCATTTAGACTGCTGCAGAAATGACATAGAAAATGACATATAGACAAAATCTGCCTATTTCATAAATTGAAAGAATCTCTATTAATGATGCAAATAGATATATCAAATCTTCATATGTACTGGAAGCTTGCTTAAACAAAGTTTATGAAATGAAATGAGATAATTAAAACATTTCGTACTAAGCTATTATTCGTCAATGTGCACTCTTAGTTAGGCCTCAAAGCCTTTTTCTCTTGACTCTTGTTCACAACTTAATAGACATTCATTAGAATATTTTGCCCAGCACCAGCAACTTGATTAGAATGTGCTGACTTTAAACTTGTATTTCATTCAGTTACCTTACCCCATGTTAAGTCATTTACCTTAATACAATGAGACTTGCTGTTATTGTTATAATAAATAATGGTTTAGGCATTTTATGTATGCTTCATCAGAATATTATTGCTAATTTGCCTCCGCATCTCTGGGGTTTGACTTCACATTGAAACTCATAGTGCGTCTTTTAGCTTAGGTAAGAAGGTTCTCATGACAACTTTACCCCATGTAATAAGATCCTGAAACAGTGTTTAACATTATAGCGACGTGAATGTCTACTGTGGGAATCGGGAGAAAAGACATCGGAAGTTTCTGATAACATTGGATGAGCGGTTTCCATTGGCTGGAGGAGCTAATACTTAACAGAGTTTCAATACATTATTGTGTGATTTATAATAATGAGTGTTCCTCATTTGTGTGAAGTTCCTGATGGAAGATCGAGAGACCCAGATCTCTCTCCCCTGCCATATGGCTCTTCTCCTGGAGAGTTGATCTTTTGCTTTGTTACCACCAGTTACTGCTAAATGTGACTTATTTCCTTTTATCTAATGACCTTTTCCTAATCAATGCTACTGCAAAGATCATTTTACCATTGACAGATGCTACTGCAGCTGTAGGGAACTCAGCTGAATTTCCAGAACAACTCTTTATGGGAAGTTCTTCTTTTATTCTTACTATTACTCCTTCCCCAAATGGACTCTTCATGGCTTCTACTTAGACAAGGTTAGGTCCCCTATCTAGTTTAGTAATGAATTCCTTTATGGAACACTGTGTATTGATTTATGATGTCACTAATCAATCTTTTACTGATATTTCTATAAACCAACTAATCTGAATAAAGTTGACAAAACAATTCTAATACTTTAAGATATAGGTGTTGAAAGCTTTACCAACTTTTCATCATTGACTGAACATTTAAAACTCTAACTGTCGATGAAAAATGCATAGTTATGTTTTCTTCTAGCTCCAATTTATAAACGGTGGGAAAGGTCAATTGATTTCTTCAAGAGCCATCAGGATTCCCCAAGGACAAATTCTATAAGTTGGGTGTTTGATCTCAAAATCATACTTGGTTAATACTCAAGCTCGTGCATCTTTAATGACCGTCAGCCTGTTCCCTTCCTGGTAGACTCTGGTGCTGCCATCAGTGCTGCTGGTGGCAATCCACCTCCTGAACCAATCAACTTGAGTGGAGCAGTGCCCTTCACTACAAAGAATTCCTAGCCCCCACTTTTGTTTATGAATGCAGCTCTCACAAGATATCCATGTAACTGCCAAATGCCACAACACATTTGGTACGGGAGGCAGCCCGATCCCGAATCTATTTCCTGGGGTGGCTGCTCGTTTGGAATGGGGACCATGCACAAGCCTGACGAGTGATGGGACTGAGCTACTACTGCTTTGGATTGCACTATCTGTGTAGTGGTTTATGCAGGTGCCACCCTCTGCTGTTCTTCCCTGGCACTAGCAGGCTGACTTACTCAATGCTGTACATGTTTTCTGGGGCAATGTGGCCATCAGAATAAGCAAGGGACTTTCTTCACTAAACTACATTCACTAACATTTTGCTACCCATGATCAGCTTAAAAAAAGTGGGATTGGACAGAGACAAAGCTTAGGCCCTACATCCTTCACTAAACATCTGTCAGAAGACACATTAATGTCCTCCTTACGTTTGAAAGAGGCAGAAGACCTGGATATTCCCCCAGTAATTTTGCAGGTTTCAGGCAATTTTTAATCCTAGCATCGGAATATCCATTTGATGGTGATGGTAGTGCTTTACAAATACTTCAAATAAATATATTCAGGTGACTGCCCTTTTGGGAAGCACCATGATTCCAATTGATATTAAGGATTGCTGTGATACAGGTTTTTCACCATGGCATAATATTGAAACACAGACTTGACCATCTGGTCACTTATTGTGAATACGCATGACCCATTATATTAAGTTGAAAAAGACTTAATCTTTTCTTGACTCTAAAAGGCTAGATATAATACTTACACAAGAAATGTCACTTAGCATTACTGAATCAGGCAAACTCAAAGAGGAGTGGGTGGGGAAAGTCATCTCCTTTGAATAGGAGTACCTACCCAATTCAACACAAGCCTCACTTGCTTTCCCCAGTTAAAATAGAGTGGCTAATTTCCTACATAGAAAGCTCCAAGCACAAATACAAAGAATAGAGACAGATGTCAACAGCCAGTATGTTTTTGCCAGGTTGAATATCTTTGATCAAGTCCTAGTAATTGGCGCTATCTATCCCACAACTGCTGCAAAGCGTGCACCTTGTTCTCTAACCTGCACCTATTACTGACAGAATTTGCTTCCAACAAATTGGTAAATAGAGGTGACTGGAACATGGAGTTCACAAAAATGCCCAACCTGTCAACAGGTGAGAAAATGACCATGCCATTCTCCATAATATCATGCTGGATCATTCACTCCAAGATCCCTGGCGACAGTAGCATCCCACAGGGAAAGAGTATACATACTCATTATCATCTCATTGATAAGAATCCAGACTTGATTTTTTCTTTCAAATAACACAGTTTTCCCTAGAGTGCAGAGTGTTGCTAGGGTCTCATGTACCCATACTACTTAAACTGGATAGATAATTGCTGTATGCGAAATCGTGTACATGGCGGGTAGAGACTGTGAAAATCTCCAAAAGAGAAAAAGAAGTTGATGGCCATATTAAACAAGTAAATGGAACTCAATGGCCCTACTCCCTGCACACAACTGTTTGGCTTAAAATAGATGTGGGTAAAAAGCTAGCCCTGGAACTAAAAATATGTGGGCTCCAGAACAAATATCGCAAGGCCCTTTTGAGAATGTTTACATTCTCTTAAATCCAAGAAATCTGAGCTAAATACTGTCTACACAGTAGCCACTGAAAAAGCACTGACATAGATCAAAAGGAAAACAAATGAGCATGCTCAAAAAGAAGGTTAGCTGTTGATCAGGTAATTAAAACAAAGGGAAGCTCAACCTGCCAATCTGGTCATCGGTAGCTCAAACTACACAGTCCTATCTCAACCTTTGAGCAGAGTACGCACATTTGTGTCCTCCTATACTGCACATATCCTTCTGAATCCCCAGAAAATACCACACAGGAAGACATATGTATGGGCCATATCAGGCTACCACATTACTAGAGCAATACAGAGAGGGGCTTGATAAAGAAATATCAGAAGAGGAGATAAGGGAAGCAATAAAGTCAATAGCAATGGTGAAAGCACCGGGAAAGATGGCTTTCTGATTGCATTTTTGTAAAACTGCATAAGTGAAAAAGTTAGTCTTGTCAGAAATGTTCTGCGAAGCAGAAGACATTGACACTGAATTCAAAGAGGGTACAGTTCCCATATTTCCAAACCAGGGAAAGATCTACTCTTTTTTCCTAGTTATCAATTCATATCATTTTTGAACTGCAGAATAATGGTATTAACAAATATCTTGTCCAAAAGACTGGGTAGAATGATCCATCTCTTGATACACACATGTTACCGCTGCTCCCAAAATCACATGCAGACCGTAACCCATCTGTTATTACAAACTAAGGCAGACAAGGATGACAAACTGCCTCTCAAATATGTACAACGATAACACCCAAGTGACATTGCCAACAATGTCTAGACAAACCATGGAGTCAAAATTACCCAATTTTTATCCAATGGACGTTGACATCACTGTGGATGAAGTTATCCACGCAATACAGGCAAGTGCGGGAGGTAAAGCCCCAGGCCCAGATGGTGTGTCTGTGGACCTATACAAATCAAATCTGTCACTCTGAGGCCCATTACTAACATTGCTCTTGAAAGTTTGCTGCAATCATGGTTTTATCTCATCCTGGTCAGAATCGATATTGGTCCAAACTTTTAAAAAGGGAGACCGTAACAATCCCACATACTACCGACCAATATCATTATTAGACTCTTTTGTAAAAGTGGCTGGTCGAATTTTACTGAATAGATTGCAGAAGTGGGCCGAGGATGCGGGGGTAATTATGGAACTGAAATACGGTTTCCGACCAGGCCTTGGTACTATTGAAAAAGGGCTAGGTCTGAATATTTTCTGGGGCAAATATACGCGAGCCAAAAGTGGGAACCTCTTCTTGGCATTCGTAGATCTTAGCTCCGCGTTCGATTGTGTTAGATGTCATAAACTTTAGAGCATTTTAGAGGACCTGGGCATGGATATGCAGCTTATAAACTTCTTGAGGCAGCTATACCAAGACACACACGTCAGGGTCCGCAATGGAGGCTTAGGAGAGTGTAATGCCAAGTTTCCAGTTAGAAAGGGGATGAGACAAGGGTGCGTGTTAGCTCGTTTCCTTTTTACTTTATATATTGAAATCTTAGGTCCATTTTTAACTAGCTAATGTCAGGACTTCCGATATATTGACAACTGTCCAATCCCAGCATTGTTATACGAGGACGATGCTGTTCTAATGTCACGCATACAACTTGGGCTACAAAGAGTTGTCTCCAGTTTCTCAACCTTTATGTCTAACTAGCAGCCCGTCCCAACGTTGTCCGGGTATGAAATAGAATGTGTGTAATGTGTGTATTTGGCAAGGGCAATTTATTTGAAAATCTCGCGGTAGACAAAATTTTTTGTTTCATTAGAATAGGGACGGAGAAGGGCCAGCTGCAGCCCTGGTTGATGTTAGCTGGCGCGTGTAATTGGTGTAGTGATCCACCACCTGAGCCAGGCTACAGCCCTGGTTGATGTTAGCAGGCGCGTGTAATGTCGTTGAATGAGAGAGTTATCAGCTGCGGGTAAATCCGTTTAATGAGAGAATTCCGTGACAGCGAGTAGGAGAGGCTGCAGTAATTGTCCCCGCAGACACGCTCATTTGCGTGTTCCCCCGCTTGAGGCCCAGATGCAGGTCTGTTTGATGTTAGCAGGCACGTGTTCCCCCGCTTGAGGCCCAGCTGCAGCCTTGGTTGATGTTATCATGCGCGTGTAATTAGTGTGCTGATCCGCCGCCGAGCCCGGCTAGAGCCCTGGTTGATGGTAGCAGGCGCATCTAATTTCGTGGAATGAGAGAGTTCAGTAACAGCGCGCAGGAGAGGCTGCAGTATTGTTACTTACAAGGCCTCCAGCTGAACGCGTTTGTCATGCCCCCAGCACACGGCCACAGCAGACGATCTTCTGATTAATGTACGACCCACATGGCATGAAGGGCGGAACGTAGCACATGCCCCCAGCGTTTCTCACGCCCCCAGCGTGCCCCTTGATGTGGCGCAATTGCGTTCACATGGCATGAAGGCCGGACACACTCCCCCAGCGTTTCTCACGCCCCCAGTGTGCCCCTTGATGCTGCGCAGCAACGTAATTGGCGCTTGTATGTACGACTCGCATGGCATGAAGGGCAGACACATGCCCCCAGCCTACGATGTGATGGCCGTACCACACGCCCCCAGCGCTAGTCACGCCCCCAGCCCACGCCCACAGCACAATGCAGACACGCCCACAAGGGACTACTTTGCTGGCGCGGTTCTTTTACCTTTTAAATGTATATGGTGTCCTACGGTACAATTGTAT
Organism: Lissotriton helveticus; assembly: GCF_964261635.1. Taxonomy (NCBI): domain Eukaryota; kingdom Metazoa; phylum Chordata; class Amphibia; order Caudata; family Salamandridae; genus Lissotriton; species Lissotriton helveticus. Next base: position 1,068,784,356 of record NC_136067.1, on the reverse strand, counting down.
GTCTTGCACTGTATGATTGTGATGAACACCACTGTTTCTTGAAAAGTTAATAAAAACAATTAAAAAAAAAATGTATATGGTGGCCGTCGGCATAGCCTATGTCCTTCTGCTGCAACTGCCCTTTCCAACGCTGTATTGGGTGTTGTGATTGGTGCTGTGGTTACTGAGATTACCCGCCTCAAAGGTTTGGGCTCTCTCTTTATAATATTATATGGATATGGATTTAGGCTTTCAAGTAAACACCACCAAAACATACATCCTGAAAAGTGGAAACAATAGTGTAAAATGCTGAGACATCTTTATCAACAACAGCAATATTGAGTTCATCAATAGATTTATGTATTTGGGGATTCTCTTCGAACAAAAGGGGTCCTGGTCACACGCTATTTTAGCAAGAAAACTGTTATTTTTAAAAGCTACAGCAGCATTAGTCAACTTTGCTAGAAAACTGGGTAAAAGACCGATTGTGGAGTTAATGAAGATTTACAAAGCAAAGTGTGTTTCAACGGCCATGTTTTGTGCTGGCATCTGGGGTTATGCTGACCCACAACCTCTACAATCCATTGTAAATGCTTTTGTGAGGTATCTACTAGCAGTCCCGAATAGCACTGCTACCTATATCTGCCATGCAGAACTTAGGGTGGCTTACCTATCAGATTTAATTAAGATTTAACTAATCTTGCTACAGCATAAGATATGGTCATCAATTTCACCAGTTTTAATCTGGACGTGCTAAATGATTGTTTTAAGCTTCAAATGGTTTTTCATATTTACTGGATAAAATATGTTAAGAATTTCATGGCAGATCTCGGGCATCCCGAATATTTCGACGACCCGAGTAGCATCAGTATAATTTCAAGAAAATCACTAAGACTGACTGTTTGGAGCTTTTGGAGACAATCAGATTCTCCTCAGAAATAATAAAACCCACAGTTAAGGAAAATCAAACACTACTTCTTCAATATGGTGTGAAATCGTACCTATAAAAGGACAGTATCATAGGATGCTGTTGACCCATTTACGTTTAGGAAACTTACATAGACTAATAACCTTTCCAGTTATGAATGATTGGTCGAGAACCTTATGCCCGTGCCCATGCGATGATATATCTATGCACTCCAAAATGCATATCTTACTATTTTGTAAATGTCATACTATGTTAAAAAAAAGATGGATTGTAGCTATATTAAGGGTGCTAGGATTGAGACAATGCCGCCCAGCCTTATTTATATTACAACTTTTAGAACATGACGTGTTTACTAGCTCCCTAACTAAATATCTCAGAGGCGTGAATAGATGTACGAAAAAAAGTGAATAATGGAGCTGGTCTTTTAAAGTTTTGTGCTAACATTTTAAATATTTTTTAACACAAAGCTAATATGATTGTTTTTTAGATCACGCATGACAATGTACTTGTATGATATTATGATTGTTTTTTATATTATGTGTTACAATGTGCTTTTATAATTTAATCTATTAAATTGACTAAAGTTGATTTTGACTTGACTTGACAAACGGCTTCTCTCTCTAGACCCTGAGCAAGTATTTGATCAGGTAGAGTGGAAATCCCATTTTTGATTAATTTTACACTATGGACACAAATTTATAATGGCGGTACAATGGTTTTATAATGCCCTCTCGGTACAGATCAGCTGTATTGGGATCCTGACAAAACCAACACGAAGGAACAGGGCATAAGACTGACATGTCCAATTTCACCCCTGCTATTGTCATAAGGTCATCTCCATAAGTAACAGATCTGGTAACCCTGGCTGGGGAGATTAAGTCATTGTTATATGACAATGATGTGCTCTTGACCCTGAGTGATCCCTGCTTGGCAATATTGCCATTAGTGACTTTTAATAATAACTTCTACTGCTCCTCTGGATATAAATTAATCTGGGATAAAACAGGGGCTATGCCCATGACACTCAGTACATCAGCTTCTGGTGAAGTGAATACAGAGGCAATTGACATATTTGGGAGTTATGAATAGCATCAATTTCCTTACTAAGGTTTGAGACAAGGTGTTGGCCCTCATGGAGAGGGTGAAAGTGGATTTTACTAAGGGGGCTGCACTGCAATTCTTCCTACAGGGCAGGGTTTAAACCATCAACATATGGATCCATGATTAAACTACATATTTAGCATGCTCCCCTTTAAGTACCTGTTGGAACATTGCAATTTTTAGATGGAAGCATATTAAAAAATATATGGGGGAAAACCCCTCATGACAAAACAATATGCTGCTACCACCTTGGGAGGCCTTCAATAACCTTGTATGCATACGTACTACAAGGTGCAACATCTTTACTAAATGGCCTACTATTGAAATACATACAGGGAAGCACCTACAAGGCACAGGATTGAACGGAATCTATATAACAGAATACATGGGCTTTCCATATTATACATAGTAGTTAAAGCCTCGACAGACCCCACCATTCTGATACAGACTAAAACACATAGGGCCAGATGTAGGTAATTCATATTTACCGACTCTTAAATACCGAATTTTACCGATTCGGTATTTAAGAGTCGGTAAATATGAAGGGGGGAGATGTAGGTATTTCCAGATGTTGAAATACCGATTCGTTAGAATTCGGTATTTACCGATTCGGTAATTACCGAATCGGTATTCCCTATTGATTCCTATGGGCTGTGAAGCCCATAGGAATCAATGGGAAATACCGAATCGGTAATTACTGAATCGGTAAATACCGAATTTTGCAAGGGTGCAGGGGGTGTCACTTTGACACCCTCCGGCACCCCAAAAATAGGCATGTGCACAGACATGCCCTAAGGGCATGTCTGTCTGTCACATGGCTAGGTGTGCATGCACACATGTGCATGCACACCTGAATTCGGTATTTTAACACCCAATTGGATTGTGTGTTAAAATACCGAATTTGTAGGGCCTTTGGGACTCAGAAGAGTACCACCTACATCTGGGATTTACCGAAATCGGTAAAAATACCGATTCGATATTTTACAGATTCGGTAAATTTACCGATTCGGTAAATTTACCGATTCTGTAAAAATATGCTCCTACATACCAATTCTTGAATACCGGTCGGTAACGGCCGAAAATACCGATTTTCGGACGTTACCGACCGACCGACATCTGGCCCATAATGTTTGGATGATGACATAATAACCTTAAATAGGATATATATTTTGTTCATTTAATATATTATCTGGTTAATATTGCTTAATGCATGCACTACTACTGTGCCTGTATACTATGATTATGGCTAGATCGTTTGTGATGTATTGAATAATACAAGTATTCAAAAACAGAGACAAACAATTCAGTTGGAAAAGAGCCATGATCACCAGGGAGAGAGGAAAGGGTCTGTGTCCAACTTGTAATTTTGTGTTTGCAATGCCATAGCTTTGCAGAAACTCATTTAAACCCCAATTCACAAATATTTGTATAGAATAGGTGTGCCTTACTCCAGTCTTTGGTGAGTTACACCTATTTATTCATTTAGTTACGCATGATTCACAAAGCATTTTCGTTGAGTCGGAGTGGTATCCTTCAGTCTTCAATGTGGCTCACTCATTAATTCTAGGAGTAAGAAAGGTTTACCCACGGTTTCTGTGAGTAAACATGCCTTTCCACCTGGAACCTACTCAAAGAAAATCCTTTGTAAATCTGGGCTAGATAGCTTAATTTGTAAAATACGGGGTGACGGGTCCAAAAGTTGTACTTTGAAGCCCATCAATGGCACTACTGAATATTGGGGCTGCCGAATGCCAAGTCTATAATCTAGTCTTTATTCCACCAAATGCTTCTTTCATATGCCAACATACACTCACTGCCCCTTTGTCTTAGTCTTGTAGGTTCCTTTTCAATCCTGCTTTCTCTATTTGTCACTAATTTTTCATATCTCTCTTCCTCGTTCCGTTGCCCTTTTCTGCTGTTTTTCTCTGTTGTTTTAGGTCAAGCTTTTATGAGCTAAAATTAGTCATGTTCCCTAAAAATGAGAGGCTCAAATTTTACGTTTATTTGCACATCCATATCAATAAACATGGAAAGGGAAAAAGTGCCTTCTTTGGTCCCGAGGACCAGTGTTCAGGGCTGTGCAGGATGATATTACTATGCAGGAAGGAAAGAGTTGGTGTGTTGCTAGGCAACAAACAAGCAAACTGTTGAGGCGCCTAACACTAGGCGCTCCAAGGCAGGAACGTAGAACCTCTAAACACGCAATGAAGCTGCACTCATGTTGACATATTAATGACAGAATAATGAGTACAGAACACTGAATGTAAGAAAATATGACACCACAAACAGGATACCACACAGACGCATGAAAATGCTCTGAAATAAAACAAGTACTATTGAAAACATTACAGAAATACACTATAGATTACAGTCGAGAATAATAAAATTCTGCCAGGAAGCCGAATGTCCACTGTTATATTGTCGTAACAGGGAAAATGTAATTCTGATTTTGAGTCCTATCAGTGAACCCATACGGTGGATTTGACAAATAAATAGCGCACTGTGAAAAGAGATATACAGGAGAGCAAATCTTTAAAGCTTGTGGAGCGTATTAATGTTACAGGTGTAAGTAAAAAATAGTTGCTTTAGGATTAGGGCTAGAAAAGCTCCGTAGCTAATCCTAGGCAGAGAGAGTAGATGCCACCAAATGTATTCAGAGCCGAAGTTCTCTTAAGGTTCCATTTTATACCAGATCCCTCTGATAGCTTGCTGCTGCTGCCGTCTGGCTGGACAGGCCCTTTATTCCACCGGGCATTTCTAGTGTGGACCGGAGCCTCGTGAGGCCGGGTTTAAAAGCCCAGGGACAATGGTTGTGCCTCTGTCGCTCACCCTAACTCCACAAGGTGAATTGCAGCGAGAGAGGGGATATGGGCTGAAGGCAGACAGAAAGTGATCAGAGAGGGAGAAGAAAGAAAGAAAGAAAGAAAGAAAGAAAGAAAGAAAGAAAGAAAGAAAGAAGGAAGAAAGAAAGAAAGAAAGAAAGAAAGAAAGAAAGAAGGAGGGAGGAAGGAAGGAAGGAAGGAAGGAAGGAAAGAAGGGAGGGAGGTGGTTTGAGTACCTTTGCTAGGGCTGATTTTGGTTGCCCCGTCCAGACCTGGCTGTAGTAGTCATTCAGTAGACTTTAAAGTACTCACCAGTGAGGATGCAAGTGTGACCAGGGCTCTAGCGCAAGCAGAAGTTATCAAAGATAGCCAATCAGCCCCTTATGACCCTCGGCCTAATGCAAGCAAGACAAAATGCCCCGAAGGCCCCTGATTGAGTTGACAAAAATAGTTTGAGCACAGGGAGACACTGACACACTAAGGCCGGCTGTACTAAACCAGGTATGCTCCAGGTATTCACATTTAACACCTATTTTTTTTTCATCTGCTCACCACTCAATACTGTCACGGAAGCACAGGGAGCATAACCTGTAGCCAGACCCTACAGCCCATACTGTGTCATAAATTCTAAGTGTGAGATTCATGCAGCTATTCTTACTACCCGCAATTTCGTGATAATTTGGGACATTAGATACAATTGAAAATGTAGACTTAAGAAATATGGACTACAATAAAAAAGTGTACACTACAAAATATTGACAATGTAAGAAAATCTCGCCCAAAAAATACTGATGGGTAACCAAACCCACTAATCCTTTCGTCCCACGTATAAAGACTCTTATAAAACATTATTTGTTGTTCAACAAGCGAGTAGTGTACTTGGCAAGTATTAGAGCATTTTTACATTTCATATTCACTTTAGTTACAAGTACTTCACGGTCAAAACTTTAGCACTGAACATGTTTTTCTATATTTTATGCCAGTTTTTATTTTTGTGGTATATCTTTTCACATATAACCAATAGGTCCTCAGCCCCACCCATGCTGGCTTTTTAAAGAGCAGATACTCTAATGACTAGAATATGCTGTAAATCAACAGCGCCTTTGAGGCCAGGTACAGTAAGGAACTTTGCAATTGCATGTCCTACGATTCAAAAATCCCAAGGTGAGCAAGCACAATATGACTGTTTCAAATGTACAAACTCATATTTACGAGCCCGAAAAAAAAATCTGTCTTGTAAAATTGGGTTTGTGACCCTTACCAAATCGCAATGTGGTAGGGGTGAAAAAGAGCTGTTCCTTCCAAATTGAGATTCTGTATGCATTGGTTTGTGACCACATCACGAAACAGATTCAGATAGCCCAGGTCCAACGCTTGCTCTTTTTCAGAGTCAAGTCATACCCCCATGCCCCAAGTCTGACTTCAGGATTTTGTCGCAAGCCCATCTTGATGGATGAAACTCCCTGATTCCTAGTGGTCCAGATACCCACTTCTTTCCTTCTAAAGTTGCTGGACTGATAAAAGTCCGAGGAACATTTAACTTTACCCCTTCACTGCAGCTACTGCTACCTATATCCACCCTCATCACTTTCAGTACTTACTGTGCCATCTTCAAGCACAATTCACTCAGCAAACCCAAGTAGAAAACACCAATCCCACTCTCAGCTAACGTCTCGCACCTGTCTAACTCACACACAGCTCTTGTAGCCAAGTGTGACCATATCCACATCTCCTGCTGAATATCCCATTTATGTCTGGCAGAAAAGGCACCAATCTGTCAAATACCTCAGTCCACCAAAAATATATATCTATTCCTCCATGAGTGATGGCCTAAGAGGATACTGAGCTGCTTTCTAGATATACGACAGAGAAGTATCACAGTCTTCTGCAGGAACTGTAGGCAGGCATTGCAAGGTAAGACATCCTCCTTCTAGCATTTTCATCCTTCAGGGAGAGTGCATTCAAGGTGCTGGCTAAAAAGATGCCAACCTTCTGGCCACATAGTACTTGCTCTTCACCTAATAAACAACATCAGTTTAAAGTGTTACCTCAGTGGTACATCTGGCTCGAAGCTAAAGCTGTATCTAGCTAAACCTAAACAGCAGTGGTTGACAGATTGGATAAAAAAAACTTGACAATTTTTGTCTGAAACTTTTTCAACTCAAGAGAATTGGCAAAGTTTAAAGAAAAAAAGTTGTTACCAAATCCTGCAAACAATAAGTTGTGCAGTGCAAACTCCATGTTTTGGGTGTGATTGTGTGGGAAAATATGTTGCAGCAACTATTCTTTGTGGGGAAACGTGCTGGAGGTCGATGTTTTACAAAGCAGACCAATTTCACAACTTGGTGACTATGTTAGGTTTGGTGCCATTACAAGACTTTGACAATAGAATTATGCATTTCACACACCCCTTAAAGTTCACAGTGGCTGTAACAGATTTGTTCTTTGAGAGATTTGGAAAGCGAGGACGTATATTTGGAGCAGTTCTACAAAAGGTCAATTGCTGGAGTTGCTGTTTTAGTTTAAGTTTAGCGGTGTTCGCTCTTGCAAAACATGTATGTTAATATTTACAGTAAACTGTTTACCTGTTATTCTTAAGTGTGATGAATCCCACTGTCAGAACTCACAAACCTCCTTTTAGATGCACTGCTTTTCCTCTGTCTATATAAATTCCCCCACTCGTCATCGTGAAACTCACATTTACTTTTGTTTTTTAGTTTATTCATTTTCCTATTTTCAATATGTTAATCCTAGTTCTTTTCCCCTTTATATTTTCCTCGTTTTCACTCAGTAATATTGTGCTGTATTTATAATGCAATTTCCAGAAAAATGCACGTTTTTTCATACACTTTTACCCCTAATATTGTTTACATTTTCAAACGTTGCCTTGTTTTTTTTCTCCATTTATTCACACAGTCATAAAATGTTTTCTCTTTCCGCTAACCTCTTTAAGTGCATTTCCTTTAAATGCTTGATTTGCACAACTTATGTCTGTTAATCGACCGTGTCTTTCCTGTGATTTCTTACTTGGAGTCTCATTCAAGAGAAAGAGGACTCAGTTTCATTTTAGAACTTTAAATTTTTGTATTATTTTAATGACATTGGACATGCATTTCTGAATGCTATCAACAGCGCATGGGTAGGCTGTGTTTTGAGGACTTCCATGTGTCATTAGAACCTTTTTTTAGCTAATAACTGACCATCATGGGTGATTTCAATTTTCACCTTGAAAAGGCAGATAATCAAGACTCATGCTCCCTCATAGAAGCTCTCTCTAATTTTGGAATGTCGCAATTGGTATCCGCCCACCACTCACCGAGCGGGCCATACACTGGATGGTACTTTTACTAATGATATTAGGCTGGCCTACCAAACAGCATCCCCATCAGCTGGTCTGATCACAGTGCCGTAGCCTTTTCTCTCTTATCCTTCTCCTCAGCCAGAAGTAATCAACCCCCTTGCACCCTGACTATGTCAAGAAGTTGGAAGGGAGTTTCGGCCGAAGCATTGTCCAGGACACTAAATAGTATACCCTGTGAAATCTCAGATGACACAGATAAGGGGGCGGAGGCCTTTGCTGAGTGGCTGGAGAGGGCAGACAATAAATTGGCTCCATTTAGGGCAGTTTCGCAAAAAAGACTCTCACCATCAGCCCCCTGGTACAATGACAAGCTTAGAATGCTTAAGCAGGCGTGTCGCTGTCAAGAGCGATCACGGAGAATAAAACAAGAAGAGCAAGAAAAAATGTCATACAGAAAGATCATTAAAAAAAATACAAGCTTGCTCTAATTGAGGGAAAATCCAAATATTGGGGCCTATTAGGATGGCGGACGGACCTGCGTCCGTCCGCCACCCCGAGGTGGAGGGAACGTACGCAGGGGCTGCGGTGTTCCCTCCATGCAGATTAGGATGTGACCGCCACCCTGGCGGTCACATACCCTATGTTTAACATTGCAGTGGGTGCTGCTTGAAGCAGCGCCCGCCGCAAGGTTAAAAGTGCATGTTTGCATATGCATGCACAAAGTGCATGCAGATGCAGGAGGGTACCATAGGTACCCCCGATGTGCACCCCCCACCCCCCAACACCCTGGGGGCTCGCAACGAGCCCCCAAAAACGAAAGACCACATGCTTTTCCACTGCGGAAAAGCCGCTGCGGAAAAGCATGTCTTCAGCCCCATCCTAATATGGCTGGCGGTGTCTGATAGACACCGCCACCATATCAGAGCTTTTCTGCCGCGGTCGGAATGCGACCGCGGCGGAAAAGCAGCGGACGGTCTTCCTGACCCACCAGCCATCCTAATCTGGCGGTGGGTCTTTGGAGCCTCCCCAGCGGTGAATCTGCATCCTCCGGGCCAGCGGTGGCTTCCGCCGGCCCGGAGGATGCGGATTCATCGCGATCCTAATCGGCCCTATTGTACTCATAGAATCGAAAATGCCTCATCTGCTAGAGAACGCTTCAGGGTAGTGCAGCAGATCTCTACCCTGCAGGTTGGGAATGAGCCAGAGGGCTCTCATCTATTTTGCAGTCAGTAAATTTCCTTCATTCTAAGATCATAGACATCCATGAAAGGTTCAAACTATACCCTAATTTGTCCACACAGTTAAGTCCTACCACACGGCCTCAACTGACATATCAAGGGATGTCCGCAGAAATAGGTAAAGAGATCAAAGTTTTATCTACATTTCCAACTCTCGCCCCTAAGGTGGTGGAACACTATCCTCTTAATACAAACTCAGGGTCACCTCTGGAAGTCTGCCCTCCAGCCGTTCTTCACCTGGAGGCCAGCACCATAGCTCATCCACGTTCCAATTTAATGAATAAAGTGATCATATCCTGATCTTATCCCTGCAGTTGGAAGGAGGCAAATATTAGGCCGCTTGTAAAGAAATCGAATCTGTACAGCCCAGCCTGCAAACATTATTGCCAGATCTCTTTACTTCCATGTCCAGCAAAGATTTTTGAGAAGCACCTTTAAATCCATCTGATGGAAATTGCAGAACAGCAGCATTGACTGAATGACTCTCAGTTCGGCTTTAGGAGACATCATGGGACAGAAGCTGCACTGATACCAGCCACAGACTTCATCAAGAGGTTAGTGGATGAAGGACAGGGTGTAGTTCTGATACTCTTGGATCTATCAGCGGCATTTAATATTATCTCCCCTTTGTTGCTGTTGTATTGACTTCAAGGCCTGGGTATCTCTCGCCAAGCCATAGCCCTTCTGTCTTCATTCCTTAGGATAGATCTCCAACAGTGAAGGTACAGCATTTTACTCAGAGGCCTTCTCCATGCCTAATTGAGAGCAGCACGGCTCATAATTGAGCCGCACCCTCTTTAATCTTTATGTGGCCCCCCTGGCAACAATAATTCAGGCATTCGGAATGAAGGTAGTGTCCTATGCTGATGACACTCAAAATATTGTGTAAATTCCCAATAATTCATGCTCATTAGCAGACAATGTTTCATGATGAATGTCGGCAGTGGCAGATTGGATGTCCATTAATTTCTTAAACCTCAACGGGAAAAAGACTGCAATGCTGATTTTGGTGCAGGATCGTCCAGCTGGAACAGTAGCTGCTGGCCAGAATCTTTAGAATCTTGCCCGACGGCGGGGAAGAAGGCTAAGAACTTTGGAGTTCTGATAGATAACAAAATCAACCTCAATGCCCAGGCAAATCGTACAGCAGCAACCTGCATCTGGATTATAACAATGCTTAAGAAAATCTTTCTGCGTATTTAGGAAGGCACTCAAGACCTGGCTATGCCCTCTTTAGACTATGTCCCTGCATCCAGAGGTACAGCAGGTCTCCTCCAGACGGTTGTCTACAGCCCCTTGTTGCTTTTGGGTGATTGTTTGCTCTCTACGATTTTCAAATCAAAATCAAATAATTTTCAGACTGTCTGCTTGTGGACACATTCTGACCATTTGCACATTGCAGTAATGGCGGCCATCTTTAGTTCTGCAGATCTCAAAAGGCAAGCTTGAGTGATGAAAATAAAAAGTATACTCACATTCCAGTCAATGGTGGAGAAGAATAGGTGTCGCTTAATCTCCTCAACCCCATCAAGCCCTGCTCCTGCCAAAACATACCAAGCAGAAATAAATTAGTGCAATTTGACATCAAAAAGTTTTCTAAAAGCACATTATTGAGGTTAAAACATTTTGAAGTGGAATTTCTTTTCATAGTAGTGGCCTTTTCCAAAACCCCAAATTGAAGAATTTGACATCAAGGCATAATGGTTGCTTCCTCACTTACGTAGACTTTTACCTACTATTAATTATACTAACAGACACAGGTTGCAGCACACAAGACATTATGAAATGTTTATTAATGGCCTTCAAAAATGACAAGATATGCAGCACAACAACCGTCTGGAACTAGACAAGGTGCCTCTGCTCTGTGTCTCTGTTCCTGCACTCTGGTAGACCCTACACTAATGAGAACAGGTTCTGAGAACGCATGCAATTGAATCAGTGCCAGCACTCATGTGACAGAAATGCACTAGACTTATAACCGAAGCCAAAAAAAGCATAGAAGGTTCAAAAAGGCTAATTGTTAAATGTACAAAGCTATTTTGCTATCACAAACAAACCCTGCAGGTCACAAAATAACAGGGTTTGCAACAGCAAAATGGCCTTTTGGTATGCATGAAACCCATTTTGCTAGTAGGCAAAGCACCCCCGACTCACATAATGAGTTGCCCTACCCATACTGAGTCACAATTAGACAGTGAAGTGAATGCTAATTTGGTACTGGAAACTATTGATCAGTTACTGACACCTCATAGGAGGTGGTAACACCTTCCCCTCTGTGAACGATGTCAGCATCATGAGGTGGAGTAGGCAATGGATTAGGGCACAACTGCCTTCTCCCCTACTGCTTTCCAAATGGTAAACTGTGAGAAAGAGAATTGTTCATTGGGTTGAATCATAGTACACCAAAAGTATGAAGGGCACTATCTTGTTAGGTTTCAGTAATTTAAACCTGAGCTAATCCCCTGTAGTTTAGCACAGAGCAGGCCTTTAGAAATACCAACACTCAAAAATTAAACTAAATAAAATCCCACTCCAATTTACAAAAATAGAGTAGAATTTAATAAACTAAATGACACAAAAATGAAAAAAATCTAAAAAGGAGAACAGGTAATATGAATTTAAGAAGATTTATGAAAAAAATAGCACCATAAAGCTCAAAGTGGCTCCATTTCTGACTAACCCCAATGGAGTGCTGGTCAGATACATCAATCTTGTTGAAGGTTTTACCTTGCGACTGAGCCCCTGAAATGGAAGTAAAAATCCTTCAGTTGGGTAAGGCCGCAGGCAAGCTGTAGCCAAAGAAGTCTTCAGAATGTCGACAAGGTTGGACAAAGTCATACTGAAGCCGTTGGTTTTGGTGAGAAATGCTCCCCAAGGCAAATTTTAATTTCACGCCTAGGGAAGTCCTTTTGCTCATCAAATTACTTTTGCTGCCTTTGCCCGGTCAAGATCGGTACCTTTGAGCTTAGTCTCTTTTTTGTAGCTCAGAATTATCCAGTGGGGCAAGGCTGCAGCCTGCATCAGATGATGAGTTCCACGAGGCTAGAGAATTTCTTGCCAAGGGCCCACTGAACCGACTTTGCCACTGCAATGAAGCTCCAAGCGACAGAAACCTGTTTCTTCAGCACAGCAAGGTCACACCATAGGCAGAATGCCTTGGCAGGTTTGTCTCTGGTCCTCTGGAGGTGTAGGAGCTCGACATATTTAGAAGTTTCAGCCTTTAGAGGTGATAAGAGCAATTCTATTAGACCCAGCACCACAGTACCAGAACTAAGGGGTCAAGATCACCAGCGGAGTACAGGTCAGGTCCAGTTGGTGCTGGTCAGCTGGGGATTTCATGGAAAAGATCACTTGCAGTTTTTTTGTGGCCCTGTAGCTGACACAGCACATCAGCCAACTGACCTTGGAGACCACTTCTTTGTCCTTGGTACAAATATAAGAAGGGCCACCCCTTCAAGGCTCCTCAAAGGTCTTAAACAGCAGGGGCAGTCCCTCTGTTCAAAATGCCAACCATGTTTCCACAAAAAATAAGGGTGATCACATTTTAAAACATCATTGCATTAGGAACACCAGCTGCTTAAAAAAAATCAATTTGAGAATGTAAATGCACAGTTTGTAGTCTTTTTGTTTCTTGCAGCCCACCCTGTTTGTGGGCAATCGCAAGGGGTTGCATATAGCAAACTCCCTTAATATTCAATATACATTAGGCAGGCCAGTCTGCAACACCCTGCAATTGGAGATTTTGGCATGTGACTTATTGATGCATAGTTCCCATTACAAAATAAAGTCTGATCACAAAAAGTTTCAGAGATACAGAGGTCAGAGAAAATGATTATGGCCCGTACCAAAATCTGCCCTTCACAAGTTTTTATTCCTGGATTGGGTAATAAATATATGAACTCAGAATTACAAGATCCTTTTTCACAATGGTTATCCCTGATTCTGGAATAAATACTAAATACGGTCAGATTTACCACCTACTCACTGCAGGTGGTAAATCTTAGCAGGTGGGTCATGGGGTTGGGGGTAAGGAGGTCTTCTAGGGGCAGCAAAAGGTCCTTGTGCACTGTGTAGGGGAGCGTTGCATGCCCCCTTTAGCTGTTGAAGGGGTTTGTTGGGACCATGCTGCGCCTCACGCATTGGCTCCTGCCCCATCCACCTCTGCTTTTAGAGTTTTAATCTGAACCCTGTAATAGCATGTCTAGTGTTCTGCACCTGGCAGTTTCTGGTACAGGAACACCATAAAGCTCATAGCCTAGTGAAGCGGTATCCCCCCGACTTGTAATGGGGACCTAAAGATTACAATATGATCTGCACATAAATCAGCTTCTCAGTTGTCTGGTAATTTAGCAATATTAATGGTCCATTAAAAATGTGGTAAATGTAGTGAACATGGCTATTAAACAAAACATAATGGGCTCGATTCACAAATATAATCTGAGTCAAAAGTCTAACTTTATGACTTTTGGTATTCACAGAGGTCATTCACGAGTCACATCTTTTCGTCTTCAGTCTAGCCAGAATCTCCAAGCTGTACTCTCCACCTCAAGCCGTACTCTCTGGTTCAGGCCAGAATCTCTGGTTCGGACTGGATGAAGTTTAATCAATGGGCTAGAAGACAATTTTTACCAAAAGGAACATGAGGAACAGGATACAAATGGTAGAGGAGGTCATGAAAATCAGCTAAGACAGGGAAAAGGGTGTGGCCAGACATTGCATCACATCCCAGAACGTTTGCTCCTTTGCATCATGGTACATGCAGTCCACAATTTGCGCTCCCTAAACACTGAGTCACTTGGAGAATACGCCAAAGAGGGTGTTCCTGTAGTACAACTTGCTGGTGATGAGGGCATGAGAGATGGTTTTTATGATGTTCCTTAGCAGTCATTAAAAGATTATTCTCAGCATGTTCAGGGTGTGAAAGCAGGTTGATGTGACAGTATTGGCTTGTTCAATACCTGTCTGATTTGTTGTCAGTAATGACCGTGAGTTTCTTGGCATGGGTGCTGGGGCGGGGTTGGGTATGAGTCAAAGGCTGGCTGGCCACTGGTGGAGTCTTATGGTGTGGTGTTTGTGATGAAAATCACTTCTGTCTTGTGTTGAGGTTGCAACAGTTAGACTTCACCCCATTGGCAACTTTTGGTCAAACAGGCAGTTAACCTGTTTCTTGTGGAAAGGCGGGATTTCAACTCAAGAGTCAGCTTACCATTCTCCAGAATCCCGTCGCGGGTCGACTGGACCTTTTTACCTGTCATAGAGTGATTAAGGCAACCTGTTCACTTTTTCAATTCAATTCCAGCTGTTCCCAATTTCTTCCCCCAAAGAACCACTGACTAAGGACTAAATTTGAAGGTGTATTACATAACCAAAAACAATTGAAGGTACAAGCACCTCAGCAAGAGGTTCAAAAGGTAAACAGGTACTAATACAAACATAATAATACGGAAAAGTCTCAAGCGACTGATGAATAAAACGAGAATCAATTCCAGAATCATCAGACTAAACAAGATTGCTATAACCTGTGTTCTGGTACTCATTGGACTAATAGACATGAATTCAGATTAATCTGTCCCTACCCTATGCTACGTGACATCCCTACTCAGCAATAGCCCAACCTAACCAAAGGTGTCAGCAGTGGTGACTTCCAAAGAAGGTCACTCACTTTCTCCCTAAGACTAGAGAACCATCAGTCATAGCTAAGCTCTTTGCCAAGACCAACTGCTCTCTCTAGCTCCTCAGCCCATCTGCTCTGCCTCCACCCTCGGGGTGCTGTCCCTAATACGAAACCCCACAATGTGTATGACATGCCCTCCAGTACGCCCCTCTCGAAGGTGCTGGATTACAGTAATTTTCCATATGGCACTTGTCCATCCTTGTCCGTGTAGACGTCCTTGGGTCCCAGACTCTCCATCGTTTCAAGTTGCTTCTTTGTATTCCTGGTCTACTCCTCCATGTCTGGGTCCAACAAATCTAACACTCATACACAATGGGCCCTTCTACTCTGCTGTCTACACAGTGGTGCACCTGCAAAGAAATACACGTAGATAGGCTCTCATTCCACAAATATTGCAACATTTTCTAAAGGCATCTTTTATAACCAATTCTACAGTTAATATGTTTAAGCAAGACATTCTCGAACAGGCCTGCACCATTTCTGTGAACTAGGCCTCTGCTTGATTTATAGGCCCAACATTTCACCTTAACAATCCATTGTTTCTCTAGGCCTCTAATATTTACAGCAAATGCATTTTCTACTTTAAACTAGTTATCGAATATAAAAGGCACAGTTATATTTCAATATGCAGATCTAAATGCACAATAGTGCTCGTTTAAAGGCACTTCTTATTAGTGAAAGATTTCATTTCAGCAACATCTCTAGGTTAAACAGCAAGTGTGGATTCGTGATTCATCTATCCCACCTAAACATAATAAAAGTCCTCTATATATACGGGTGCTGACTACTTATACATATAATGCACCCCTACAAATTTTACTTTCATTAGCGCTCTGTCAGTTCCCCCCTTTGATGACCCGTGTCATCACCACCCTCACATCATCCTCAGGGTAAGAACCAAGCTAAACCGAGCTTGTGGCCACCTTCCCTCTCTTGAGCATCTCCAACGCTCTCAAACTGCGATATTGAATGTCTTGCAGTCTCTCCATTCGCATTTCTTGCACTTTCATCGACCTTGCCAACCTAGTTGACCGGTACCACTTATATAATCTCACCAAACCCCAAAATCCAATCACACACGCCACTACTATGATGAGGGGTTTCAGTACAAACCCGAGGAAACCTTTCCCTAAGTTTGCAAACCAGGTTCCAACCTTTCCAAACCCTTTGCCAACTGTTTCCCATGCATTCTCTTGAGTCAAATCCTCTATTTCATAATGGATTGCAGTAATGTTGCTTATATATTTCTCCAGATCTTTAGAGTTGTCTGGTATATAAGTGCAACATTCTTGGACCTTCAAACGTTTACAGACCCCGCCCTCTTTTGCTAGAATGACGTCTAGAGCAAGACGGTTCTGTAGAACCATTGTCCTGATCGACAACATCTCACCCTCAACCAACACTAATGACTTAGCTGTATTCATTGACAATTCGCCCACCACAGTTGCCAACCGTCGTATTTTCACATCATTCAAAATGACTCCCAACATAGGTATCGCTGTTCCAAACACATCTCCCATAATTGCTCCAGCACTTTCCCCTCGCTTCACCCGCATTTGAGGCCCTCCCTCCAAGAGTGCAAAATCCTCAGTGTGGTAAATCTTGGGAAAAATAATCGCTAGATAGCAGGCTCCATACCACTTCTCTGGCAGTCTCACATACGCATTCTTTCCGCAAACAAAATACACAGTAGGAATCACCTGCACCACACTCTTCAAGAAATCTTTCGTGTAATATTCCAATGTGAAGGTGTGTTCACATGTAGTGTGACCCACATACACATTTTCATAATACGTCTGTGGTCGGTGAAGGCACAACTTCCCCTTCTGTATTTCATCTAGAGCTATTGGACCGTAACTCCCCCTTGACTTGTGCTTCTTCTCCTCTTCCGTCCAATCTATCTTGCCTTGCCCTGAATCTCTCAACTGTTTTTGCCTCGTGTACCTATCTTTCACTTGTTCGATGAACTTCTTCTCTGTCTCGGATAATAAACATGTCAAATTGTGTCGGTGTGCATACGGGGTGTCTAGCTCTTGTGTGGGGATGAAAAAGTATCCAAGTCTGTCCTCTGACTTATAATAATCCCACTTGTTCAAGTGCTTATAAGCAGGGACTTCTGGTAACACAGCATCATAATTCGAAAAGAAATATTCAAAATGATTTCGCCCATAAAATATGCTAAGCAGCAGACTACATGAAATTCCATATGTCAATGGAAGGTGATGGTATCTAATGCCCTCATCTACTGAAGCTGGCAGTTGCATACACACATAACAGTCCTTCGCATCCATCGCATCAATGTATTCATACAACAACTTTGCATATGCATTCTGGCCAAAATTTCCTTTAGACAGATCTGTATGTAACCTACGACTTTCTGCAGCCAGCAAAGCCTTCTCTCTTCTTGCTCTGTCTTCCTTCTGGCTGGGGGTAGTGGGTGTCGGTGCCCCCGCAGCCTCCACTACCTGCTCATGTGGTGCGAAGTAGGAAACTAGAACTACTACAACTATAAGGAGTATCACTCCTCCTAACAGGGTGCCTACTATGCACTTAGCTCTACGATTCGGGTTTCCAGCCGCCATGGTCTCTGCACAAAGTAGTTCGTTCTCGGAAATCACCCAAAGTCTCTTTCTTTGGTATTTGAGTCTCTCGAACCACATCTGGCAGCAGAAATCCCCGTTTCAGTTCTTCTTTTGCTTCAACAACAGACAGCCCTAACCCTTCTCCGTCCTCTGTGGAAAGTCCCTAAATTTCTTCTTCTTCCACTCGGCTCTAGGTTAGTTCAACAACTATTTACAAAAGTCTTTTCAAAGTCTTTACAAGTCTCTAATAATCAATGATGATATTTGGTCCGATTGCCTGCAACACATAGTCTAAAAGTTCCATGCGGAGCACAACTGCGTCATAAGATGGTGTATCCGGACCAAATGTAGGAAAAATCAGTCTATCCAGGAGTAAATCACAAATCTTGCTTAGGAGAGGGGGATTAGGAATTGTGAGTGTCAGTACGCCTTCGATTTCAAGTCCAGGTACCAACAGTATCACTTCCAACTTAACGTTTGGGATCGTACTGGTCACAGCCACTGACCTCACCCTCCCGGACCTCAGTACACCTGGTATTTGTAAAAGGGTAGGTCCACTCAGGAGTGGCGTATCTTCGACAAGGTACTCTCACTCTCCTTGATCTTCTCGGACCCCTTTGCTCTGATTCTTGATCTCCCTCTTCCAGTTCTGAATCCTCGGACACAGGGGCAAGATCTCTTTCGGAAGCCAATCTCACATTCATTCGCCTCCGTCTCTCGGGCCAATGAGCCTCTGCACCTCTAGCTCTTCTGCTCCTCGTTTGCACCCCCTGTTCGTTCTCACTTTCAGCTTCTTCTGCGCTCAGGTCACCTTCTTCGCCACTTCCTCCTTCAGAGGCAGATTCAGTGTCACTGTTGTTGTGGTCGTTTCCTGCCTGATCAGGGGAGTCCCCAACTTCCACCGGCACCCCTACAGCTTGACTTGTCCCCTCTTCTGGATCTTCCTCCTCGTCCGGATTTCCCCTTAAGAGAGGAGCTGTATCTTCCAGGGGTGCTGGGACTCGCCGGGTGTGAGAAGCATGGATCCAATTTGGCAGACCACCACACTTCACAGCAGTTGTTGTCACCAGAATGACTTGGAAGGGTCCTCTCCAGCGCACATCCAGGCAGCTCTTCCTGACGTGCTTCCGCACCAGGACCCAGTCACCCGGGCACAGGTCGTGACAAAGGTCGCTAGAAGCCGGGATTTCAGCAGCCTGCATCTGAAGGGACACAGAACGGATGACATCAGAAAGTCCCCTGCAGTAATCAAGAATCAGATCATCTGTGATATTTAGCAAGGCAGTTGTAGGGATAGATGGCAGCCTCATGGCCCTCTCCATCAGTACTTCATGAGGTGAGAGTCCTGTCCTTCTGTCTGGCGTACTACGCATACTCATCAGTACCAACGGCAATGCATCGGGCCACTTAAGGGATGTGGATGAGCACACTTTTGCCATTCGGGCTTTGAGAGTTCCGTTTATTTGCTCCACTATGCCAGAAGCCTCTGGACGGTAGCTACAATGCAGTCTCTGGTCAATGTTCAGAGCAGAGCATCTTCACAACTTTGCTATTAAAGTGCTTTCCTCTGTCCGATTCCAAAGAGGTCGGAACCCCGAATCGTGGCACCAACTCTCTCAACAATAATTGTGCTGCTAGGAGGAGCTTAGCGCGCACCCAAGATGGTCGCGTGAGCTCAGAGCTCCCGGATCCGCGCCACCTCCACCGACTATCCTGCACCTTATCCTGATTTGGACGACGGGCTTTTGTGGTCGTGACCCTGCTGATCATTTCCCTGTTTCCGCATTTCGCTTTGGCTTCAGGGAGCCGAAGATATGGACTTTTGAACATTTTCGGCCTGCTCCGTGGTACTGCCCCGGGCTTGATTTCCCTGCCAGCCGGGTGGTAATTGAACAACAACGGCACGTGCGAGTCTCCCCTGCCCGGTCTTCAACTTTCGGTTTCGATTCTTGTGCCTCCACCTCATGGACTCTGCCTTGGTCGCCTTGGTGGTTTGCTCCTTTCTACACTGCGCGCCATCGGTTGGCGATCCTGGTTTTCATTGCTTCTTGACTGGTGGCTGGCCTTTAACTATTCTCCGAATTGCTGAGGGCGCTTCGAGTGTAGCCATTTTCACTAGGTCTCAGAATACCCTCCGGGGCGCATGACCTAAAATGGCCACCAAGCCCGAGGGAGAAAGACGTAAGACCAGACCGGCAGCTCGAGGAGGCTCTGTGCAGTCCAACGTCATGGATCGATATACCCTCACTAAGGGCTCTCCAGGCGGACCGACCAAACCCCCGGCCAACCTTGGGGACGATTCCCTGTTGGATGGAGATCTGTCGTTGAAAGACATCATGGGCGCCATTACTGGGATGAAGGCCACGCTAGGACAGCAATATGAGGCCCTGACCCATAAATTGGACACAGTTGCCATAGATGTTACCCTGATCAGGGCGGACCTTGCGAAGACTAACGAGAAGGTCAAATCCCTTGATCTGAAGACATCTAGCCTTATTACCGACGTCTCCGAATTACAGACTGAGGTTGGTAACCTGAGGTCCGCCCGTGACTACCTCTCTCGACGCCTGGACGATTTTGAAGGCCGCGCTCGACGGAACAACGTCCGACTGGTCGGGGTCCCGGAGACGACGGAATCGTCATCGGTGGACCTACTGGTGGAGGACCTTGTCCTGAATCACTTAGCGCCCAAGGGCCTTAGCAAGTTTTTTGCAGTAGAACGGGCCCACCGTATCCCGGGTGGCCCGCCTAAGCGTGGAGCTTCTCCGCGCCCCATCATCGCGCGGATCTTTAACTTTCGTGACAGAGACGTGATCCTACAGGCTTCCCGCACGTCGGGCCCTACGGCTTATGAGAACGCCGCGGTTAACTTCTACCCGGACTTCACCCAGCAGGTCCAGAAGCAGCGCCTTGGATTCCAGGGGGTGAAGAGGAGACTGCGGGACAGAGACATGAAATATGCTATGCTTTTCCCGGCTCGACTGCGTGTGGTCTACAATGATAGAACATTTTTCTTTGAATATCCTGGAGCGGCCAGCGACTGGCTGGACTCACTGCCCCCTCGAGAACAATTTGACCGTCCTGATCACTCCGGTGGTGCGGAGGGCGGCCCGGTGGAGCAGGAATGAGGAACGAAATCGGCTCCCGGACCAACGTGTTGACTTTCGACAGTGGTTTGATGCTATGCTACTATTGTTTGCTACTGTGTTGTCTGAACGGGGTGTGGGTGGGGGTCGGGTGAATCTTCCTCCTCTGGGGTTCTTTTCGTAGATTAGTTGTATACTAGGGCGACAGGCACACTGCAAGTTGGGGTGGCTTTTGAGTCTTACGCAGGGGTGCGGGGTGGGGGGTATGATGATGTTTTGGGGGGTTGAGGGGTTTCGGTTTGTGTTTCATTGTTTTCTTCAAGGCATTGTACTGATGATCTTCTGTGTTTACGTGTCGCGTTTGGAGTGGGGGGACCTTGGGGTGGTCTGTGGGATGGGGGATAGGGGACTACGTATACTGTGTTGGAACGTCAATGGGTTGGGTGATAGAATTAAGCGGGGGTGGTTTTGCAGTTGCTGCGACGCCTATCACCAGATGAATTTCTGTTCAGCTTCTGTGTACAAGTGTGATTTGAATGCAATTGGTACCTTTTCTCCCTCGTTAGAGGTCAGGTATGTGAATCCGCATCTCCCTGGGATGACTCGAATCACAAGATTGCGTGTGTTATCACGTGTTTCTAATTTTGTTTTAATTAGCATGTCTGTTTGTAAGGATCTCAGAATTTCTGTGTGTATTTGAGTCCAATTGTTTTTTTTTTAAATCCGGTTTTATTAGATCATAAAGGGGTTTGACCCTTTCTGCGTAATTTGCAATGTATGTTCTTCCGAAATTTAGGAAGCCTAGAATTGACTGTAGGTTTTTTGTGTTCTAGGTGCTTGGAGTACGGCACATTTCTCTAGAAAATTGTCAGCCAGGCTTTTGCCTTCACTTGATAATTCATATCCTAAGAACAGGACTGTCAGATGGGCAATTCTGGATTTTTTAAAGTTGAATTTGTAACCCTCTGCTGCGAACCCAAGTATTATGGTGTTCACTCTCTTCAAGTGAGTCTCCAAGTCATCATCTGTTAAGTATATGTCGTCGACATACGATAATGCTTCGTCATCATACGTTTGTAGTAATTCTGTTACTCTCGCTGAGAATACTCCCGGGCTGTTCTTGTACCCCTGGGCTAACCGACAGAATTGTTTTTGAGTGCCATTTATTGAGATCGCAGACAAATATCTGCTCTCTGGTGCTATGTTTTGACAAAAGAATCCATTAGAGATGTCTAATGTTGTTTTGTATTTTTTGCGCACTATGTTATTCATTAGTGCAGCACTATGCGAGTTTTGCACTGCAAAAGTTTTGCAACATGAGTTAAGGTGTCGGTAATCCAAGACTAGACGATATGAATTGTCTGGTTTGGAGAACGGAAACAAAGGGTTGTTCATTTGTGAGGTGCAAGTTTCAATCACCCCCTGGTATTCTAGCTGATCTAGGATTTCTTTTACCTGTTTTTTAGCTTCTTGCTTAATTGGGTACTGTCTCTGTGCAGTAGGTTGTGATTTTAACTGGATTTTGTGAGGAGGAGAGTCCTCATCCCATCCCACGTGATTTTTATATAAAGCAGGAGCTAGAGCTACTGCCCACTTTCTAGCAAGTGTATATTTTTTATGAATTGGGATATGATTTGAGAAGGCAGGCATAATTATTTCTTCGCCATGAGGGCACTCCCTGAAAAACTCTGGTGGCCAGTCTTTTTCAGCTAGAAGGATGTCATAGCCCTTGGAGAGATTATCCCAAAATAGTCCCCTTATTTTTCTAGTCTTATCCCCTTCTATACGTAATGTTATTTCATATATTTTGTGAGGTTTGCTAACTCTGGTGTCTGCAGTTTCCACTTGAAGATATTCATTCGTGTCCACTGTCTCCAGATGATTCATAAGGACTTTGCGAGCTATGCTCACTTCTGCTGCGCTGTCTAGCATTGTCTGAGCCCATTCTCCGTTTTTCAGTTGTGTCCTCAGTATTCTCGGCATTGTTAACTACCTTGATACTGGCTATCTTCTTTTTTGGAAATTGTAGTTTCTTTTTTAGATGAGCAGGTTCCTTGTCTTTGGACTTGGCGTGCTCTTCTCTTTGTTCTGATCGTCCTCTTCTTTCCGATTTCTGCGAGGCAGTCTGAAAAGATTGAGAGGGACGTGTATCAATGTCTTGATATCTATCAGGCTTCTTTATATTATCCCTATTTCTAAGGTTATATCTTTTCCCAGAGGGGTCACTCTGGGGTGACCTGTGTCTTTGGTTCGGAGATTTTTCTCTTCGCCTAGGAGACCTTCCTCTGGACTGGAATTTCTTTTCTTTAGGATTGGATTGTTTGTTTCCATCCCAGCTCTTTTTTTGTGATGTTGAATTATTATTAAAAAATATTTTTTCAGGACTTTCAATCAGTTGTGGTTTTACTGGTATTCCACCTAAACTATCTCTACCTAGTTCCTCATAGGATTTTTCTATGATTCTGGCAATTTCAGCTGGTTGGTCTGCTATATCTGTCTCCTTTAACCTCTGGCGGATCGCCACGTTTGCTGCTTCTCCCTTTATGTTGGCTAATAATATAGCCGTGACCTGCTTGAAGTCTTTTAGTAATTTCATACCAAGAGTTAAAGCGGGTTCTGGACCGTATTCGTCTTGAATTTGTTTTAGCACATCTGGTATTACCGAAATGGATGGAACACCGTGCGTTTTTGTGTAGATGGAAGCAAAGACTGTACCCCAAGTGTCACAGTCCTCAATGTGTGGTGCGATTTCCATTGGAAGACAGATAGTCAGAATCCTGTGTTTTTCTAACGGGGTGGTGTCTGGAAACACAGCCTCTATTTGGGTGATTTTTTGTGCTAACCAGAATGGTATTTGTTCCCGTTTAGCTGGTACTTTACCTAGGCAGGATTGTATGTTCTGTGGTGTAATTTTATTTGTGTTCCCCTGGTGAGGGGTCAGCTGTGGAATTTTAATTGCTGGCTGAATTGTTGAAGTCCGCATCACATATTGGACTAATTGTCTATGTATTTTTATTAATTGTTTTAGCTGTGTTAACAGCTCTGCTGCAGACATCCCATTGATGTCTGGATGTGGTGTGTATCCGGCTAGGACCGGCCACGTTGCTCCTGGTCTACCTAAAGGACCGAGCCTGGTGATGTGATTATTATGTTTTAGGGCGCCAGTAAATAAGAGCAAATGCTCTTGAAATTTAAGTGGTACTTCCACCTCCTCAAAAGGAGTGTACATTTCAGGAGGTTCCTCTATTTTGTAATAGTGGAAGTACTTTGTTACAGCATTTGCTGCTGGAAAATGTATCCATGAATAGTATACCTCTGTCTGCCGATATTCGTGTGCCTCAATTACGAATATGACTGGGCCACCTCTAGGTGTCAGTCCATTTTCTATAAGTTTTAAGGTTATAGATTTCCTTTTGATGACCGGGATGAGTATTATATCCTGGTCTGCTTCTTGCAGTGCAGTATCAGCTGCTACTATTTCAGCTGCTAATCTAACTGCCTCTCTTTCATCCTCACTGTCTACCATTTTACCGACAGGAAGCTTATTTTGTTTGTTTGCAGATCAGGTTTCTTATGGAAACAAAGATTAGATGCACAATATTTTGGAACGGTGTATCCTTCAACGTTGACTAAACCAAGTACCATACATAGGAGTTTCCTCCTGCGAGGTTTGGCGGATATTACCTTTTACCCACTCCAGACGTCTTTGGAGTATTATGGGGAAAAAGGGGTCTGAGTGAGAAAGCACGACTGAGTTACTCTAAATGTCTTACGTTAGTTTTATCGCCCTTCCAAACGTGTTGGGCGCCATGTAGTGTAGTTCCTATTATCCCAATAGGCTCTGCGCATTGGAATAATACCTTCAATAGTATAGGCCTAGACCAGACGTTAACTAGGTCTACTACTGTCGATATTAGACTTAAAGTTTTGGGTTTGCCAGCTAGCTCAGAGTTCACTAGAAACTTTCTCGAATAGGCAAGGAGGAGTTGAACCTCCCTGGATAGACAAGAAGGGATTTAGTTTCTGACAACCATAGAACATGACAACTTTGCTCTCCCCTAATCAAGAGTGTATCTCTAGAGTCGTGTGAACAAAAGGCAATTTATTTTACTCAGTCAGTACGTGCATTCTTAGTCTCATCAGATTGTAGAGAAAAGGAAGAGACGGGCGTGTTCAATAAAAGATGTTATTTATTGATCAGTCTCTTTTCTCATACAAGAGAAATGGATCGATATTATTGCAATACTTATGGTTAAGTAAAGTGCATACATTAAAAGCAGAAGTATAAAATAATACTGTAAAAACATTGATATGGTTTCTAAGCCATATAAAGGTTTAAAATTAATAAAATATATTACATACACATATACATTTGACTAATCGTACTCAACTGGTGTTTCTAACTACGCCTACCCCGTGTACCTGACCTAAGCCTAATACGTGGGCGGGAATAGAAAGTTACAGTTTAAGTTAAGTTTGTTTTTGCCAAGTGACTGACTAAAGAATTCTCTGCGAGGGGTTATTCAGTTCTGTACCTGGAATCTAGGATGGATGAGGGATGGTATCTCTCGGCTCTGGTCTCGATATTCCAGGCTGCCTGCGAGGGCTACCCGGAAGCGCCGGAGCTGGATTTCTCGGCAGGAGAAATAGGCAGCTGCTCGTTCTCAGCGCGTCAAGAAGGCGGGGCTGCGCCAGCGGGGTCTGCTCTGGGCTTCGGCAAGTCTGGCTGCTCCGATCTCGTCACCACCGCGTGTGTTTGCATAGGGCAATATCGGTAATATTTATACCTTTAAGGTACCGAGATTGACGTAAGGATGGACATAGATACGTCAATAAAGATGTCATACGACCAGGTCGTTAGCACATTCTTTTGCTGAAGTTCTCGGTGAAATCAAAACAATGGCCGCAGGGTTTTTCCCAGGTTGTCATAGGTTTGATTTGTTTTGAGAACTCCGTATGCCTTATCAGGGGCTGGAGGAATATCGCTTGTCTAATTAGATGGCAAGCGTTATGACCTAATCAGATAACACGTTCCTGTGCCGTAGTGTGGCTTTATCAGATAACGGTTCCTGCATCATGGGGGTTTTCTGCCTCATGGGATGGCTGCTAGTTAACTTGTTAGTTTGTTAACCAGAATAGGGTCAGGAATAGGGGGATCGATACAGAACCTATAGGAATACATCACAGTTTTGCTTCAGGAGACGCATCTGCTTGGCAATACGTGCCATGCAATGAATAGGCGTGGCTATCGTCTCATTGCACACTCAGGTTTCACTTCTGGCTCCAGGGGGGTGGGTATTCTGGTTCGGACCTCCCTCCCTCTTGCCGTTGACGACATTATACTTGATGATAGGGGGCGATACGCCGCCATTGTGGGGCGCTGGGAGGGGAGGGTGATCACTTTGTTTTCGGTCTATATACCGCCAGGCCTCCAAACTACGACCTATGCCGATCTGGGAAGAGTGGTTCTGGGAGTCCCCGAAGGTCTGCTCGTAGTAGGGGGAGATTTCAACTCGGTAGTGTCTGGGATGTTTGATCGTTACCCTCCCCGTGTTATCGCACAGTCTCAATCCTGGCTGGGGGACTTCCTGGAGGCGCTGGGGTTAGCCGATTGCTGGCGCTTACATCATCCTGGGCAACAGCAATATACCTTCCACTCTGGGGCCCACGGCAGCCTTTCGAGACTTGAAAATGTGCTGATGCCCTCCTCTCAGACTTCCCTTATAGGGGAGGTAAAACATCTAGCCAGGGGTATCTCGGATCATTCCCCATTGTGGTTGGTTGTGAACGCGCACCTAGGTTCGGAGGGTCGTATCGCCCCGATTAACCCATGGTACCTCCGCGATCCTAAGATCAGGACGGAACTCCTTGCAGCGATCAATCACTACTTTGCTGAAAATGTAGGCTCAGTGACCTCTTCTGTTTCTCTATGGGAAGCGTACAAAACTGTAATTCGAGGCCAGGCCCTTTCATCGATTGGCAATGTTAAGAGATGTAGGCGGGAGGAGGTTGTCTGTCTTGAGACTGAAATTTCCGCTCTTGAGGGGGAGTTGGACTCTGGGGTCTCCCCTGAGAAGCTGCACCTTCTGGACCTGAAACAACTTGAATATAGAGCGCTGGTGACTGATGCAGCGAAAGAGATGGGTCGTGAACGGCAGGGGCGGCTGTATGATGTGGGAGATAAGGCTGGGAAATTGCTGGCTTGGTTGGATAGGAGAGAATGCGTGAGTCGGGTAGTTCCTGTTGTGGTTGATGTGAATGGTGTAGATGTCACTGACCCTGCTGGGATCGTTACGCGCTTTGCTGATTATTTTCAGGTAGTGTACTCCCCTGTGTCTGACCGACCGGAGCAGGACTCCCACTTGCTTCTACGTAATATCTCGCTCCCATGCCTGTCTGATCCAGAGAGGGATCTGTTGGAAGCTCCGCCCACGGCGGATGAAATTTGGACCGCTATCCGCTCGATTCGCTCGGGGAGGGCCTCAGGCCCTAATGGACTCCCCATTGAGCTTTATAAGCTCTGTCCGGATGTACTGGCGCCGTATCTCCGATCGATGTTCTTGGAATCACTGGAGGAGGGATCTCTTCCTCCTGACCAGAGACTGGCCTCCATAGTAGTTATCCATAAGGAGGGTAAGCCACGTGACCGTTGTGAATCCTTCAGACCTATTTCCCTGATAAATGCTGAACCTAAGATCCTGGCCAAAGTCCTCGCCAATCGTCTGGTATCTGTTATAGGCGATCTTGTTCACCCGGACCAGTCCAGATTTATACCACACCGAAACACGGCACTTAACCTTCGGCGACTGCATGGAGTCCTCGCGCGAGCGGGGACTCTGCGGGAGCCGGCCATCTTGGCGTCTT
The DNA here is from genome assembly GCF_964261635.1 of Lissotriton helveticus. NCBI lineage: Eukaryota > Metazoa > Chordata > Amphibia > Caudata > Salamandridae > Lissotriton > Lissotriton helveticus. Next base: position 1,068,756,781 of record NC_136067.1, on the reverse strand, counting down.
TAGACGCCACCATGGCGTTTGACACGCTCGAGTGGCCTTATCTTTGGGCGGTCCTCAGTAAATTCGGTTTTGGACCCGCCTTTATCCGCTGGGTGCAATTGCTCTATGCTGACCCTTTAGCCCAGGTAGTGGTGAATGGGCGTGCCTCGACCTCCTTTGCTCTTGGTAGGGGGACACGCCAGGGTTGTCCTCTATCCCCGCTCTTGTTTGCCCTTGCTCTGGAGCCACTGGCGGCTTGGTTGAGATGGGAACCGTCCTTGAAGGGCATTAGATGGTCCCCGGAATTTGAAGATCGTATATCTCTGTATGCAGACGATATACTTGTGTACCTTACGTCACCTCGTGAATCGTTGATCGTCCTTTTTGACGTTTTGACTTCTTTTCATAAAAATTCCGGTCTAGTTATCAACTGGTCAAAATCCTGCATTTAGGTTCTCTCCGGTGATGCTCCCCTTCTGCCACGTGGATGTCCCATCTCGGTGGTACTGGAGGGTTTTAGGTATTTGGGAATCTTTATTACCCTGGACCCTGTGCTTCGATATGAACGCAATCTGCTGCCCCCTCTCCAACGCCTCCGTGCAGATGTTGGAACGTGGAGTAGGCTCCCTCTCTCGCCTCTGGGACGAGCGGCGTTGTTTAAGATGATGTCGCTCCCCCGATTTCTCTATGCGCTTCAAAACACGCTTGATGTTGTACCGGCCGGCTATTTTCGGGAGATTGAAAGCCTCCAGCGGCAATTGCTATGGGGGGGCCGTTCTCGTATTGCCCTTTCGAAGCTCACGCTCCTGTGGTACGATGGCGGCATCGCTCTCCCTGACATCCGTCGCTATTATTGGGCCTCTCAGCTGGGGGCCATCAACCATGGCACCTACGCTCATTCGCCAAACCCGGCCTTTGCGATGGATAAATGGTTGCTGCCCGGTGGTGACTACAATAGGGCTCTATACGCGAAGTCGACCATCGGGTCGCTTACGGGGCCCACTAAAACAGCCGTGCAGGTGTGGCATCGGGCCACAGCTGCTACAGGATGGGCTGACAAGCCGACCCGTGCCACGCCGCTTTATGCTTCAGATAAACTTGGCTCCCTCTGGCAGTCGAAGGGGTTCGATCGGTGGGACATGATTGGGATCAGCAGGGTTGATGATGTGTGGATCAAGGGTAGGGTCAAGTCGTTTGAGGAAATGAAAGTTGAATATGGGCTGACTGATAAGGAATTCTTTAGATATGCGCAGGTCCGACACGCGGTCCTGTCTGTTTTTCCCCTGGGCTCGAACGTTCCGGAAGCGTCCCCGCTTGAAGATCGGATACTGGATGGGCATGTCCCTGATAGCACGATCTCGCTCATTTATAAAAAGTTAATCAATACCAGGATTGATCTATTGGATAGCCTTCGAGAGTTGTGGACTAGTGATGGTCTGGAGCTGGATGACGAGGACTGGCAGGCTGTGCTCTCTTCTCCTAAGGAGGTGGCTATTCCGGCGCGCCTTCGATTTGTCCAGCTCAAAATTCTTCATAGGGTGTATGTGACTGGTCTGCGTCTGGTGCGCATGGGATTCTCGACGGATGGATTGTGCAGACGTGGTTGCGGTATGGTGGCCACGTTTCTACATATCATTTGGGAATGTCCTGCTGTACTGCGCTATTGGGCTCGCGTGCATGATGTTATGAGTGAGGTCACGGGTGTGCGATTGATGCCTGAAGCGCGGAGATGCTTGTTGAATGTCTGGGAACCGAATGATTGTACCCAGGCGCAGCTTCGATGGGTGACATTGGGTTACATGATAGCCAAGCGTGACATTGCCCATCTATGGGGCGCTCAGAGGCCTCCGACGGTTCTGGCATGGCAACAGAACATGGACTGGTCCATGTTTCGAGAAAAGACTGTGTATGTCTCCCGAGGCAGGCCTGGCAAATGGGGGAAAATTTGGACTCAGAGGAACGCATACCGTGGAGATATATGTACCCCCCCCATTTCGGAATGTGATACCGACCTGTCTTCCTCCCAACCTGATGTTTCCTCCGCAGGAATATAGATGTATTGTCTGCTTCCGTTCTCCTTCTCTTCCCCCCCTCACAGTATTTTTCGAATGCAATGATGTCTGCTTTACATTTGTACCCCCCCACGAACCACGTGGTGACACGTTTGTACCGTACTGCCTTGTTTTCTTTTGTTTCTCTGTTTTCTTGTTCTTTAAATTCAATAAAAAGTTTTCACAAAAAAAAACAATAATTTTGCTACCGTGAGTGTGTCGCACCTACGAGTGGGATACGCCTCAACCCATCTAGAGAATACACACACAATCACCAAGACATACCTGAAGCGGTTGCACCTCGGCATCTCAATGAAATCCAGTTGCATCCTATAGAAAGGTCCACCGGACCTTCCAATGTGACTCAAAGTAACTGGTGTTCTTTTTCCCACATTCATCTGTTGACATGTTACACATCTCTGACATACTGATTCCGTAGCCTGTCTAAATTTCGGATTGTACCACGTTTGCCTGAACACACACATCATCGCATCCCTTCCAAGATGTACAGGACCATGTATCTGTCGTGCCATTGAACTCACCAACTCATTCGGCAACACTGCTCTTCCATCAGCCGAGACCCACATGTCCAAGTCTCCCTTGACACAACCAGCCAATTCCCACACCCTTCTCTCATAATCTGACGCCTGTCCCTGCATGTACTTCAATTCCTCCCATGTGTCTGCCACCTCAAGCATCATGCTTAACTCAGTTCTTTCCCTGGGCCCTTCAATTGCTTGTTCAGTAAAAGAGTATCCCTCATCCGCACAGTAACGTGCGACTTCATCAGCATAACGATTCCCCATGGACACAAAATCAGTACCTTTGGTGTGGGCCGTGCATTTTACCACGGCTATCTCTGCTGGACCTTGCAAAGCCTCCAGCAGTAGCCTGATAAATTCTCCATTCCTGATTGGGGAACCCGATGATGTCATATAACCCCTTTGAGACCACAATTGCCCAAAGTCATGAACCACCCCAAATCCATATTGACTGTCAGTGAATATGGTGATCCTAATCCTGTTGGCTGCCAAGCAGGCACGTGTCAACGCAATTATCTCAGCCACCTGCGCGGAGTCTACTCCTTCCAGGCAGGCTGCCTCAACTATTTCAGAGATAGTACAGACAGCAAACGCTGCTCTCAACTGGTCAGTATTGTCTCTTACACATGAGCCATCCACAAAGTAAATTTCGTCAGGGTCTTTCAATGGCTCATTAACAATATCCGGTCTAGGTTTGGTACATAGTTCAGTCACATCGAGGCAATCATGGTCTTACCAATCATCTTCTATATCATTTGGTAAGGGCAACAAGGTAGCAGGATTCAAGACAGAGCACCTCCTGAGAGTCACATTCTCCGCAGCAAGTATAACCTGCTCGTAGCGTGTGAGCCTATTGTTAGTCAGGTGCTGCGTCTTGGTCCTGGTCATCAACAATTCCACTGAGTGGGGTACATGTACTGTCAGTGGATATCCTATCACGATACTCTCACACCTTTCAATGCTGACGCCTGTTGCAGCAACGGATTTGAAACATCCGGGCAACGCTGCGGCTACTGGGTCTAAGGTAGCCGAGAAGTAAGCAACTGGTCTACGGACTCTTCCATGATCCTGCACTAGGACAGCCAAAGCACATCCCTCTCTCTCGCTGCAGAACAATGCAAATGATTTAGTGTAATCGGGCATTCCCAGAGCCGGAGCACGACACAAGTCCTCTCTCAGCTCGAGAAAGGCCATCATACATCTGTGTCCCATGGTACCGGATCATTCACGTCCTTGTGCGTCAGTTTCTGCAATGGTTTCGCCTTCAGGGAAAAGTTAGCAATCCACTGTCGGCAGTAGCCAACCATGCCCAGGAACGTCCTAACCTCCCTTTGAGTCGAAGGCACCGTCATTCTCATGATCGTCTCAATCCTGTCAGGTGACACTTTTCTCTTTCCCTTCTCTATTCTGTGACCCAGATACTGCACTTCAGATAGGCAGTACTGTAACTTGTTGGGGGATACCTTGTGTCCATTCTCTGCCAAATGATTCAGCAAGGCAATGGTGTCAATCCTACAAGCGTCTTCGGTGTCTGACGCAACAAGGAGGTCGTCTATGTACTGCACGAGAACAGAATTCTGCGGCAGTACAAGACTCTCAAGATTCCTTTTCAGCAATTGATTAAAGATCGATGGACTCTCTGTATACCCTTGAGGGATACGACACCATGTTAAGACGCGGTTCTCTATTTTGAACGCAAAAAGAAATTGGCTCTCCTCATGCAATGGGCTGGAAAAGAAAGCCTGACACAAATCAATCACAGAAAACCATTCAGCTTGGAACGGTATCTGATACAGTATCACTGATGGATTCGGTACCACTGGACAGCATGGTACGACTATGTTGTTCACCTTTCGCAAATCCTGCACAATCCTAAACTTCCCACTTGGTTTCTGCAAACCCATTATCGGAGAGTTACAGGGGCTGCCCATGACCTCCGTCAGGATCCCTTGTCTGATCATGGACTCAATCACGGGTTTCATTCCTGCAAGTGTTTCTGGGGTCAACTTATACTGGGGTGTTCTCGGGAATTCAGCGTTTGGTCTCACTTGAATTCTGACCGGCTCTACTCCTTTGATCAATCCGATCTCCTCCCCGGTAAAGTCCCACACCTGCGGGGAGACTGAATCTCTCAGGTCCCAAGCGAGTTCCTCCACTGTCAACGCAGGGTACAATTCAATGCATACATGCGTATTTGCAACCTTAAAGTCTGCATCGTCATCGTTTGTCTGCAACTCAACTCCCTTTGGGGTACAATAGATGGTGCAATTGAGTTTACACAAAAGATCCCTTCCTAACAGGCACACGGGACTGGAATCACACACTACAAACTGATGTCTGTCCCTGAAACTTCCGATCTCACAGAAACTGCCAGATGCTCTTACGGTACCAGTTACCATAGGTCCCATAGTATCAGTGTACAATCCAGAACAGAAACAGGGCGAGAGTCCGCCACGGATGGGGAGCAAGAGATGTGCCAGTGAAGATAGGAGTAATGGGGTGGAAGGGTGGAGACAGTTACCAAGCCCCGTAGAAAGGAGCACTCCTTTGGCAGCATCGGCAGACTCCTCAGAGGACCATCTGGGTTGGAGGGGACCAATGGATCTGAGGGGACCGGGGCCGAGGTCGATGAGAGAATTAAGGCCTGATTAGAGAACTTGGGAAACAATTGTGGACACTCAGAGCAACAGATCAGCGAATGAATTTGGGTCTGGAAGCCAGGAAAGTAGGAGGGTGTTCTGGATTATACACTGATACTATGGGACCTATGGTAACTGGTACCGTAAGAGCATCTGGCAGTTTCTGTGAGTTAACACCCTCTTCTACCCGAACTTTTTGTACTGTAAATCTTCCCACTACTCTCGTCACTGGGGAAGGTGGAGGTGCCTTTTCTCCCTCCGCTGGGCCAAACTTGTCCCCTGAGGTGCTCAGTCCACTCACCATTTGGACCCCACCATCCCCTACTGATTCTTCCCGGTTCATTGCTGATGTCTGTGTTCCATCTAATTCAGGATTGTATGGAGGTGGTCTTTCTGACAACAGTCTCTCTATCAGGCTGTCGTCTGTCTCGCTTTCCTCATCCTCCGTACTTTTCCTCTGCGCGTCTCCTGTGTTTTCCAGCAACGGGTACAACCTATCTCCTTCAATGGTCTGCACCCTCCACATCTTGGCCATTGCATCCCATCTCGCATCTTGCACCGCCCTAACTGATCGCTTCACCCTTTCTTGTCTCCTATCTCTGTTATTTTCATGGGCTGCCCTGATCCATGCGTTTAGTGCTTCAAACTGTGTTGGTCTAGGCAAAGGTCGCAACGCAGCCATAATCGCTTTCAAGTGATACAACACCTCTAGTCTAAACGTTCCATATTTAGGAAATGTCAATTCTTCGTTTCCGTCCGTTATCTTACACCAGGTATCAAGCCACAATATGGTGTGTAACCCAACATTCGTTGCCATATAATAAGCTGGAGTATCCTTGGGTGGAGCCTCCTCCCCACCCCGAGGTTCTATCATGTCGTCGCCCTTGAAACATTTCCGCAACACTTTAAAACATTTCATGATGAAAATCCACAATGTTTTCTTGTTTACTGCACTCGTTTACTTCCTGCTGACGATCCACCAATCTCAGCGTGGCTTCTCACTAACCGCCCTATCCCAGCGCGGCTCCTTATGACGTCACTCGCCTCCGTTTCGCAGCAGTTCCCCTCCTCTCTCCGCTCGTCTCTCGGTCACGCATGCGTCCCAATCATACACTGAAAATGATTACTTCCGACCAAGCAACCACTTCCCTGACTGTACGTCCACAGTCTAACTGTAATTGTCACCAACTGGCAAATGTCTGTCCGCGAACGACCGTACAATCGCCTCAACTGATAGGTTACAAACACACGGTAACTTTCCGACCAGCGTCAGTTACCCACGCACTCACACATTCGTTCCCCCTATCTCGGTACTGCGGGCGATCAATGGTACCTCATGACCCCCTTAACAATGGTCGACAATTACTTTGGGTGTTCGATACACCCGAACCACTTAAACTCCCCTCGAGCTTAAGATTTTCTCCGGTTGCGCGCGCTCACAATCTGTTCTCTTTCACACTACAGGCACTCAACTCCGCTTGACAATATAACACACAACACAACATAACCGCAATCTAACGACGCGTGACCCTTTTCATACTCACTCTCTTCCGACTTGCTGCTTTCTGCCGCACTGTCACTCTCCGTCAGTTTCCATTGAACTCCAACCTCCATCCGCAACTCTCTGGACGCTCTTCATTTGTTCTCTATGGGCCTCGGGGAAATCTCTACCTTCTTCTAGATTACCCTCACTCCAGAAGATAAACCATCCTACTCTGCTACCAACTGGAAAGGCGGGATTTCAACTCTAGAGTCAGCTTACCATTCTCCAGAATCCCGTCGCGGGTCGACTGGACCTTTTTACCTGTCATAGAGTGATTAAGGCAACCTGTTCACTTTTTCAATTCAATTCCAGCTGTTCCCAATTGCTTCCCCCAAAGAACCACTGACTAAGGACTACATTTGAAGGTTTATTACATAACCAAAAACAATTGAAGGTACAAGCACCTCAGCAAGAGGTTCAAAAGGTAAACAGGTACTAATACAAACATAATCCTACGGAAAAGTCTCAAGCGACTGATGAATAAAACGAGAATCAATTCCAGAATCATCGGACTAAACAAGATTGCTATAACCTGTGTTCTGGTACTCATTGGACTAATAGACATGAATTCAGATTAATCTGTCCCTACCCTTTGCTACGTGACATCCCTACTCAGCAATAGCCCAACCTAACCAAAGGTGTCAGCAGTGGTGACTTCCAAAGAAGGTCACTCACTTTCTCCCTAAGACTAGAGAACCATCAGTCATAGCTAAGCTCTTTGCCAAGACCAACTGCTCTCTCTAGCTCCTCAGCCCATCTGCTCTGCCTCCACCCTCGGGGTGCTGTGCCTAATACGAAACCCCACAATGTGTATGACACGCCCTCCAGTACGCCCCTCTCGAAGGTGCTGGATTACAGTAATTTTCCATATGGCACTTGTCCATCCTTGTCCGTGTAGACGTCCTTGGGTCCCAGATTCTCCATCGTTTCAAGTAGCTTCTTTGAATTCCTGGTCTACTCCTCCATGTCTGGGTCCAACAAATCTAACACTCATACACAATGGGCCCTTCTACTCTGCTGTCTACAAAGTGGTGCACCTGCAAAGAAATACACTTATATGGGCTCTCATTCCACAAATATTGCAACATTTTCTAAAGGCATCTTTTATAACCAATTCTACAGTTAATATGTTTAAGCAAGACATTCTCGAACAGGCCTGCACCATTTCTGTGAACTAGGCCTCTGCTTGATTTATAGGCCCAACATTTCACCTTAACAATCCATTGTTTCTCTAGGCCTCTAATATTTACAGCAAATGCATTTTCTACTTTAAACTAGTTATCGAATATAAAAGGCACAGTTATATTTCAATATGCAGATCTAAATGCACAATAGTGCTCGTTTAAAGGCACTTCTTATTAGTGAAAGATTTCATTTCAGCAACATCTCTAGGTTAAACAGCAAGTGTGGATTCGTGATTCATCTATCCCACACTGCATCTAAACATAATAAAAGTCCTCTATATATACGGGTGCTGACTACTTATACATATAATGCACCCCTACAAATTTTACTTTCATTAGCGCTCTCTCACTTGTGTTAGAAGTCTTGTCCAAGAGAAGAGTATGGGTTGTTTGTCATATATATAGGATATTGATGTTGTGAGTATGTATGACATTAGACACAGTAGCCATGTATACATTGAAGAGACTAAGGCTGAGAGATTCATTTTGAGGCATTTTGAGGCACTTCAGAGATGAGTTAGCAGCCCTTCGAGGAGTACAGTGCTAGGCTGACAGCTTGGGTTCCTTCTGTGAAGAAGGAGCAGATCCAGTGGAGAGTTGTCCCTTGGAAGCTGATTTCATGTAGGTGTTTGATGAGTATGGTGTGAGAGACCATGACAAATGCTGCTAAGAGGTCCAGAAGGATGAGAGCTGCCATATCTCTTCTGTCCAGGATCATGCTGATGTTGTCTGTGTTGGCATGAAGAGCTGTTTCTGTACTTCAGTTGCGCCTGAACACAGACTTCTTCATGGCTGCAAGGAACTGGTCGCTGCTGACGTGAGCGTTGAGGCATTATTGATGAGCATCTCACAGACTTTGATTGGCTATGGTAGAAGTGAGATCCGTCCGTAGTTGGTGAGCATGGCTGAGTCGATGGAGGGTTTTTTGAGCACGGTGATGACAGTGGCATTTTGACTAGGAAGGCAGCTGAGGTGATGAAGGAGTTCAGGATGTGTGTTAGAGCTTCACTGATTGGTAGGAGTCCTTTTGTGAATTCATGCTGTGAGCAGGGGTGTGATGGGGTCCCAAAGTGGATGATCATCATGGCAGTGGAGGTCACTTTTGTGGTGATAGCTGGCCACAAGGTCAGGGTCAGCTCATTGGCTGAGATGGGAACTTGCATGGCGAGGATGCTGGGGCTCGGTTGAAGGTGAAGTTGCAGTATACGAAGGTAGTCTTTTAGCAGAAGAATTTTGAGAATTTGTAGTAGAGTTCCTGTTAGAAGGTGATCCTGCTGGAGGTGATTGCAGGCTACTGTTAGTGAGTGTTGAGACAGGTTGTAAAAGAACAGTGCATGCAGGGACAATGTATAGATAGCAAAAGATGGGATGAAGTAGTAGAAGATTTGGAGTAGTTATAAAACAAGAAGGATGGCTTGTTTGAAAAGTGAGAGAAGAGTGACACAGGAAGTAGATATGTTTTTAAAGATGTGGGAGGGAAGATGAGAGACAGAAGTTGGAAAAAGATGGGAGGACAAGATTTGCTGAAGGGGATGGGTCGAAGGAGGGCAGTTGTTGAATGGAGAACTTACAGGACGTAGCAAAAGGTGACATGGTGCCTGGTACTTTGTAGAACACTGGCTTCTTTCATCCAGCATCTTTAGTAGCAATACATAGTTCGCACTGATGTTAAATTAAACTGCTCTTGTAGGAACAGATCCTATCTCCAAGTGCATAAATTATGTGAATACCTCCATCCACCTTTCTGCACATGTCAGAGATCTCTTATGCAAGTGCACAGCAGTTTGTGATATGTACACAATTTTTGTGAATTTTAGATGAATTGTAACCAAAACAACCTACTTTACAGGGTCACCCTTTTTCCTATTGTGAGCAAACTTCGAAGGTTCACAAACTTAAGAGCCAGCCTTGTCATCAAACAAATCAAAAAGTCAGAAATTGAAGGTATGTATTTAAAATCAGCTTACACTACAGTTAAGGTGTGCATTTGATTACCCACACAAATATCTTATTTACCTCATTCTACCAAAAACCTTGCATTGGCATCATCTGTAACTTGAAGGAAAGGAGTCTATTTGCATGGTTCAGCTGGATAATATCCATCTGCATGCTTCCAAGCAAGAAGGAATTTTATATTATTGAACATCTGCAAACCTAGCTCTGAATAGGATAGGAAGTGCAGCACATCATCCTAATCTGCTCAAGGCACTGAGACATCAGAAGGAAAAAAGTGAAATTCAGCTGCCTAGTCAAGCTGTGGAAATCGGAACCTGGACTGAATGAAAGCTGAAGAGTTTATTTATAGAAAAGAGTCAGAGACAACCATAATTCAACCATTCAAAACAACAACCAAGAATAGTTGCAATTAGTGCAGGCAGCCATTGCTGGAATTACATTTGTACAACATATTCTTCATTGATGGATTGATTTGCCTGCACCTCTCATTTCCCCCTTTCCATGTTCTTCTTTTTCTTCCAATTTCTCAAATTCCATATTTGTTAGACCTCCCTACCCTCAACCCTCAGTCCCATTCTCCTCCCTTACTTCAGCAACTGGCATGGAATATTCCTGTGACATGCCCTACCTCACTTGACAAAGAGTGACCAAGTCCACCGTAATAAACAAGCATTAGTAAAGCCAACCAGTCACGCCTATGCAAGAGCTATTGGCTTTGCTAATGTGTTTTAGCTATGTTGTTCACCAGTGTGGCTAAAATTTAGGGGTGTAGAGGAGAGTGACATTGAGTGCCATAGAGTTGAATGGCGAAGAGCGGAGCAGAGTGTAGTAGCATAGAGTGTAGTGTATTGGAGTGGCATAGATTGAAGTTGCATAGAGTGGCATACAGTGGAAGGGACTGGTGTACAGGGCATTGGCGTGAAGTGTGGCAGAGTATAGTGGCATAAAATGCAGCAGTGTACAATACAGCATCATATAATGGGGTAGCGTAGATTATAGCGTTGCATCATAGAGTGCAGTGGCATAGAGTGCAGCTGTGCAGTGTAGAGTGGCATTGAGTGCAGTGGCATAAAGGACAGTGGCATAGAGGGGCATAGAGTGTGTGGCTTGTAGTGGTGCACAGTAGAATATAGTGATGTAGAGTGCAGTAGCATAGAGTGCTGTGGCGTTGAGTGCCTGAGAGTGCAGTGGTGGACAGTGGAGTGATGCAGAGTAGAGTGGCATAGAGTGCACTGGCGTAGAATGAAATAGTGCAGAGTGGAGTGGTGTAGAGTGCAGTGCTGCAGAGTAGTGTGACGTAAAGTGCAGTGGTACAGAGTGGCATAGCGTGTAGTGGCATAGTGTGCTGTAGTGTGAAGTGACATAGAGTGCAGTGATGTAGAGTAGATTGGCCTTGAGTCAAGCAACCTAGAGTGCAGTGGCATTAAGTACAGGGGTGCAGAGTAGAGTGCAGTGGCATAGAGTAGAGTAGAGTGCTGCAGAATAGAGCAGAGTGCAATGGTGTGGTGTGGAGTAGCGTAGAGTAGAGTGGACTGGTGTAGAGTGCATTGACGTAGAGTGTTGCAGAGTATAGTGGCGTAGAATGCGGCGGCATGGAATTCAGCTGCTTAAAATGCAACTTCAAAGAATGAACTGGCAGTTGCATAGAGTGCAGTGGTGCAGAGTGGAGTGGTGAAGAGTGCAGTGGTGAAGAGTGCAGTGGTGCAAAGTAAATTAGAGTGGCATAGAATGGAAAAGATTGCTGTGGCAAAGAGTGGTGTGTAGCATTGCAGAGTGCAGTGGTGTAGAGTGCAGTGATGCAGAGTAATGTGCATTTAGTATAGAGTGCATTAGTGCAGAGTAAACTGGCCTAGAGTTCAGTGGAATAGAGTGCAGTGTTACAGAGTAGACTATCGTAGAGTGCAGGGGTGTTAGAGTGGCATAGAGTGCTTTGAAATAGGCTGCTTTGGCATAGAGTAGAGTGGCATAGAAAGCAGTGGCACAGAGTACAGTGGTGCAGAGTAGAGTACAGTGATGTAGAGTGCAGTTGTGTAAAGTGCACATGGCGTAGAGTGCAGTGGTTTAGAGTAGAGTGGCATAGACTGAATTGGCATAGAGTGGAGTAGAGTGACATAGAGTGCATTGGTGTAAAGTACAGTTGCATAGATTAGACTGTTTCAGAGTAGAGTGAATTTGAGTAGAGTGATGTAGGGTAGAGTCCAGCGGTGTAGAGTAGAGTGATATAAAGTGTAAAAGCATAGACTAAAGTGGTGTAGAGTAGACTAGCGTGGTGTACGGTGGATGGCGAAGAATGCAGAGGCATAGGGTTGAGTGGTGGAGAGTAGAGTACATTAACGAAGAGTGTATTGGCATTGAGTGCTGTGGTGTAGAGTGCAGTCTTGCAGAGGGATGCTAAAGCAGAGTGGCGTAGAGTTGAGTGGTGCACAGTAGCGGGGCGTTGCCTAGACTGGAGAGCTGTAGAGTGCAGTGATGTAGTGTGCATTGGCATTGAGTAGGGTAGTGCAGAGTAGAGAGGTGTAGGGTGAAATGGTGTACCGTGCAGTGACAGAGTGGAGTGGTGTAGGGTGGAGTAGAGTGCAGTGGTGCAGAGTGCAGTGGGGAGGAGTGGTGCAGAGTAGAGTAGGGTGCCATACAGTGGAGTATTTATGGTGTGGTAGCAAATTACCATAATAGACAACACATGTTCGATAGAAATGACTATTACATTTGCACATACAGTTTTGCTAATAAAACTATAAAGTTCACAAATGATAATGTGCAGAAAAGGCATCACAGAGTGTATTGATTTGTTTCAATCGTATTAATGTATTTGTTTCCAACATACTTCAGAATTATATTCTGACATACTTGCACGTTCATTTAAATGTTGTTGTGTGCTACAAACAACCATTTCCTACCCTCAATATCCAGCAAGATTGTCACATAAATCCTCTCACTTTGAGGTCAGAGAGAGAAAAGCAAACAAGTTCCCTCCAAAGTCAGAGCCTGACATTTTACCTCTTGTCTTTGAATGCTCAGCAAATCTGGCAAGAAAAGAACACCATTTATAGGCCTGTTTAAAGAAAGGAGCACTCCTGGAAGAATGGAACACGATTTAGTGTGAAAAAGATTTTCTCCTCTGGAAAGACGAACTTATGCTGGTCAGCTTAAAACAAAACCACCAAATAAAAAGCCAGAAAATGTTAGTTACAAAACACGACGTCAATGGTAAGCAACAGGCGGAATGCTTTCCCAAGGAACCTTTCTGAATATCCCCAAGATGTATTTAGCAAACCAGACAGCTGTGCTGTCTGGTAACCTTCAATCTAAAAAGGAGTACAATTATTAAGGATGACAAAAACTGAAACTAAAATAACCCTAGGAGAATTAAGTAATCCTAACCGTTGAAACATTACCAAGCTGAACAGTCTTACAGACTGTATTTGGTTATCTTTGGTATCATGTACTGAGGGCTTTTCTTTAAAAGTAATTTATTTGTGTTTGCTGTGGATTCACCTGAGATATCCTTTGGAGATTCAGTACAATGGATAATCACAGAGCTGATCTTGGCATAGAAATTAAGTTCTCACTTCATCTTACCATTGTAACCCATTATCACACTCATGTATTTCTACTACAGGTTTTTGGGAGAAAAAGCTTTATCTTGTGACGTGTGGCCAGTTTATTTTTTCAGTTTGTGAGGGTTTCAAGCTATTTGATTAGGTTAGGTGCATTGGAGAGCTTGTAACTCTATTCAGTCTAATGCATAAGGTGTTATGTACTGCAGGATGGGACCTCTAGGAAAACAAACCTCCCTTTAAGGGTGAGGGCGATCCTAATGCAACAGAGGCCTAGATTATTCAGAGGGCGTGGGCGGGGCAAGGGACCCATACTTATGGGGAAGTATTTCATAAGCTTATTGGGCGTGACCTCAGGGTTTTGTGACACACAGCTGCTGGTGCTTGCTGGCTCAGTCTAGAAGTGCAGCGTGGCATATTCTTATAGCACGTGGCTGAAAGTCAGTAGGCTTGAGTACAGTGCTGGGCAAAGGGAAAGGTGTGCTGTCGAGAGTCATTCCTATTTGATAAACAGGATAAAAATTAGTGGATCAGTAAGTAAGCACGCCAGGTAGGATCACTGCTGCAAGACTGATGACGTATACTTAAATTGTCACTGTGGTCCTCTTCTGTTTCTCACTGGGCATTGATACTACAGTCTAGAGAGCTTGTACTGGATTGTAGATTAGGGGCTTCATTTCCTTTCATTGAGGGAGATGGGGAAATGCTCATCATCACAGGGAAGACCTTGAAGAAGGTAGGCATAGGCTGGAGACCTCTTGGCAGATGTTCTGGAGACTTCATCTCATACTTGTAGCATTTGGCATGTGTAATTGACAAGTGTCTCTCTTCTAAGTGTGGGCTGGTGGCCTCAAGTTTTATTGTGTTGCTGCATGTATAATTACTGTAAGTGGATAAGTAGCAAATTACCCCTTAAAGTGTACTTGGTTGGACAAGTTTGGTTATATAGTGTGGCCTATGTGGAAGTTTCTGTGTTTCATATGTGTGTATTTTATATTCATGTGGTTTTCATTAATCATCAATAAAGATGTACTACCTATTGTTGTTTTGATTGGCAAAGATGGTATATTCCAAGTCCAAGTCACTCAACTCATAAACAGTCTCATATTTGAGCTTGGAAGTGTAGGCAGAAGGAGGCAGTCACAGACAGGGACTGGTGAACTGCTAACACAGAGACCTTCAAGGAAGGGCACAGGTATTCATTTCAGTAAGACAATTTCACTGCACGCATTTGGTGGAGGGATGAGGTTTTTCTGGCTTCTTATTATGGGGGACTTTTTGTATGTGTGTTTATGTATGTGTACACATGTGCATGTACACTTTGCCCCAAGAGTACATCTGTAAAGTTGCATTAACATATTCAAACCTGCGACCTACTGAGCAGTCATCCCTCTATCAGAGGTTGTTGGCTTTCGGGTCCACCTCCTTCCTGCCTAAGTCTAGGGTTACCCTTGGGCCTGGAGGTGCACTACAGTCAGTGCTTTAGGTGGGAAGCATCGTCTAAAAGGGGTGTGGCCAAAGAAGCATGAGGCTTGCACTTTTTAATTACTGGTGTGGCCTAAAACACATGAGCTACAATCTTGTGCCTTACACATCATGCTGCCTGTCAGTATTTCAGTGCCTTTCTGTAAGTTTTCTGTTACTGCATCCAAACTTATCATACAACAACAAATAAGAGCATACAACAAAGCAAACCTATTGTCTTTGCCATTGCTAGGTAGCTGTATCTGAAAATGAGTCACACCAGTAATAATATTAGGAATAATTAGAATTGGAAATGTTTCTATTTTTAAATTATGATACTGATTTAAACACTAAATTCTGTATAGTGGTTAGAGTTCTTAGGAGTGTGTCGGTCGCTCCTGTTATCGTCCTCACACCACTTTCTTCGACACTGTCTGCCAGACATTTGGACCTTTCGTGCCTGCTTCTTTCTGAAAACTTTCCTCTGCATATGTTGTCAGCTCCTTCCTCTACATCAATGTCCTTTCTCACTATTCTGCTGCAAGTACTTCCTTTTGTCACATCCTCATCTCCATGCCCCCCTCTCTCTCTATCTCTCTCTCACAACCACACTCTCTCTCTACTTGTAAACAAAGCATTTTCTTTTGCACAACAGCTTTGAATACCTTCTCCCCACACATTCACATAAAAAGGAATTAACGATAGACACGTATGTGACCGACTCTCTGCACAGAGGCCATGGGTTTGGTGAGCATGTAGTCTGAACACCTTTAAGACTCACTGACCCTATAAGAAACTCACAGTGCCTTCAGCATCAACTCTAGAAAGCTAAATTGTGCTCAGTCATGAATTCCCACCCTGAAGTCTGACAGATGCCCAGAGGCGTTTATGTACTACATAAAAATCATATGATGCTTGGAAAAAAGCCCTGACTAGAGTTGGTTTCCTAATGTCCTAGCAATTAGGAGCTACATGGTACCGCTGGAGCAGCTGTACTTCAGAAAAAAAAGTTAAACAAGCATTGGCATATCCAATAGTTCTCGCCTTTGGGACCTTATTATTGTTTAGTCAGAGCTACTGGCTTTGCCAATGTCTTTAACTATGTTGTAGAGCAAGGTGGCTGCTGTGCAGCATGTTGAAAATTTATAATAAACAAGTCAACAGCACTATAAAATGGTGATAGTTTCTAGTGCTGAACTCCATATGAAAGAGAAAAACATCCATACCTTTTAGTCAGAGCTTGGGTTTAAAGGCAAAGCTTAGTTTAGCTCAGCTCCCTACCCACAGGGTGCAGCTGAATGCGCTTTCTCCTTTCTTTGGGCGTTTTCCTCCCTTAGTCACCACCTCTAGGGAGGCTGTGTGCACCAGTGCAGCTGTGGCTGGACCTCCACAGCCGTGCTAACGTGAGTCTGGCGGTCCATAGATTCCAGACTCATTATCAGAGCCATGATGTTTATGCATGGCTATTTAAGCATCATGTAGGCGTTTAGGGCATGCATGTGATTTCAGTGTCTAATTGCTTATGACTGTGTTAAGTACATAATGGTTGGGAATATATACCCATACAAAGCATGCAAATACATTGCATACCATTACAACGCAGTTGTTACAACGACTGCCTTGTTAGAACGCATGCCACTACATGTTTGTCGGTCTATTTAATTCTATAAGCAGGCTCCTTCTAGAAATGCCTCTCTTTTATAGCCACATCCACAGAGCTCTATCTGATGAGAAACCACAACTGTCAGAGCCCTGATGCATGTCAGAACAGTAGGTGGTAAATAACCTGTGCTTGGATCCATAGGTTGCTATGTGACTGGGAGTAATAAGGGGCTAAATCACTGAGGTTTTAGTGGACCACTGATCTATTGAATGTGCATGATTATGACAGAGTCTACCTTTGTAGATGAATGTACACTAGTTGTTAGAAATGGGTGTCTCTAGTTGGCAGAGGTAGGTACCTTTGTCCAAATTTTCCCTTGTTTTTAGTCGGGGTAAGGGGGAATACACACTTTAGATATCCCCTGCTCACCCCCTTGGTAGTTTGGCATGAGCAGACAGGCTTATCCCAAAGGCAATGTGTAAAGTATTTGTACCAACACACACAGTAAAACAGTGAAAACACCACAACTGGACACCACACCTGTTTAGAAACATAAAGTATCTTTATCCAAGCTAAACAAGACCAAAATGACAAAAACCCAACATACAGATACTGAGTAAATTTTCTTTAAAAAGGATGTTGCAAAAATAAGCTTGCAAAAATCAAATAGCACCAACTGGGGCTATCACGACGTCAGGAGAGCACAAAATCCAAAGTACAGCACCACCCGCAAGGATCGCGGCGTCGGGCACAGAGTCACACAGACCCCCAAACAACAGTACCTTGGAAAATGATGCACGGTGTCGAAGATAGCCAATGTCAGCTCTGGTGGTGATGCTACGTCGGCAAGTTTCTCGAGTCACTCTCGCGGTTATCGGCACTGCGATAACAAGATGCAGGTGCTGGTGAAGACGGAGTCGATGCGAGCGCTGGCGTCGGTCACAGCCGATCACTGCCGGTGTCGGTGGGCATCGTAGGGCATCAGAGCTGCTGAGCAGGATGGGCGCTGCATCGTGCATTTCACGAGAGGCTCCCCGGGCCTCGGTGCAGGTCGCAGCATCACAGTGGCAGCATCGATAGCGTCGGAAACAGATTTCCTTGCTTCTCTTGGGTTTCTTCCAGCTCTTAACAGCAGAAACAACTTCCAGGGACCCAACTCAGTTACACACACCTCCTGGCAGGTCAGAACTCTTATCAGGGTATTTCAGGGGAGCTGGGGGTTAAGTCCTTTTGTTCCTGGGACTTCAAAACAGGAGGCCAGCTCTTCTTCAGGCCCTTGGAGAATTTCCTTAAGCAGGGGAGACACCACACAGCAAAGTCCTTCTTCAAGCAGGGGACACACACACAGCAAAGTCCTTTTCCTTTCTTTGGCAGAAGCAGCAACTGCAGGCCAACACCAGACACACAGCAAGGGCAGTAATTCTCCTCAGTTTCTTCAGCTCTTCTCCTCAGCAAAGGTTCCTCTTGCTTCCAGAAATAGTCTAAAGTTCAGGGGTTTTAGGTCTGATACTTATACCCCAAAATGGCTTTGATCTCTCGGTGCAAAAGGCTCTGAGCCCAGTCCAAACCAGTTCTGGGGGCACTCTGCCAGTGCACAACAAAATCCTTTGTCAGTGTGAGCCTTGGTTTCAGACGCACCACAGGGGAGCGGAGCCAGCATTATGGAAGGCGGGCACCGGCCTATTCAGGTACAGGTGCTACTCCGCCCACCACTCGGAATGCAGATCAGGCCTATTCAGCCTAGTGCTGGGTCATACAGGAAGGGACAGGCACACTCACCTGGTGACCGCTCCAGAGGGCCTGTGAGCTGCACGGTACCATGCCTTCCTGCTGAAACCTGCAAGCACGGTCTGGCCCTCGGAGGCCCGCAACCGGAGGCCGCATCCATCACCGGCATCAATTTTGGGTCTCCCCCGCATGGCTGGGCAAGCCTGGCGGCACTGCACTTATTCGCCTCCCGGACCACTCGGATGACCTGTGGGTGGACGGAAACATCGCCTGACTGTTTGGAGAGCGCCCGGGGGCCGTGCTCCAGGGGGGGGGGGCAAGTGGGTCACCAGCCTCGCGTTGGGAGCGGCCCTCACGGAATAAGGGACCGGGTGGCCAGTTTGCCCAGCACAGAACCTGCCTATCTGAAACCTGCGGCCGCGGCCCGCCCCTGGGGGAGCGCGCTCATCTCCAGCCTCCATCAACTGCCTACCCATAGCATTGTGTGGGCCCCCGGCCACATACCGGGAGCGGCCCACACAGATCAAGAGACAGCAGTGGATCTTTCCTGGACCTTGCGGGCACAGCCCGGCTCGTGGGGACCTGCGTTAGAGAGCCGTGCCCATCCTTGGCCTGGGGATTGGGACTCACCGCATGGCTGGGCCTGAATCATCACCTGCCTATCTGGGGCTCTGGGGGGCACCCAGCCTCTGGGGGGGCGTCCTCTACGGGGCTACATGGAGCCTGGGCCTTCATCTGGGAGCTGTCCATGCGGAACTGGAGGGTCAATAGCGGGGGGCCTCCCTTCTGGGGTAGGCCTGATTGCAGGTGGGGGCCAACATGTCGACATCCAAACCCATCTGGAGGACCTGGAGAAAAGGTTGCGCAGACACAACATACGGATCAGAGGAGTGAAAGCCATGGAAGACACCAGGGACCTGGTCACCTTTGCCAAGGGGCTATTCCATCATATACTGGGCTACTCCTATGATGCTGCGATCACACTCGACAGGGCGCACAGGGTTGGTCCTCCTACAGCGTTAATGCCCCCGCCCCAGCAGATATCCTCGTGTGTGTCCAGGATTTTAGAACCAAGGAGGCTATCCTAACAAAGGCGAGATCGATGCACCCCATATCCTTCCAGGGGCAATATCCAGTACTATTCCAGGACCTGACTCTGATCACTCTCCAGCGGCATCAACAGTTTGGCCCTGTCACAGAATATCTTTGACAGCAAGGAATTCCATACTCTTGTGGCCATCCTTTCTGACTCATATTCCGTCATAATGGCAAACTCCATCTATTTTGCTCCCTCACAGAATCCTGATGCCTTCTTGGCCTTACCCCACCCTGTGACGATGATGACCAACGTAGCATGGCCTCTGGACCCGAAACCTCCCCGTCGGGCTGGCTGTGTCAGGGCCGGCGGAGGCACCCACTGAGACCAAACAAGGCGGAAATAACCCGAATCAGCAGGAGGCCCTAGCCTGCGCATCGGATGCTCTGGCGGGAGCAGGATGCAGTGGCAAGTGAAAAGGCAGGGGTGCCCGTTGTACTTACACCCTTTTCTCTTTGCTATGGGCGGGTGGGGCTGGGACCTCCACATTTGGTCACAACACGGACCCCACCTCAATGTTCTTCTGGTCATCCTGGAATGACGGACTACCTTTCTTGATATCCTTTTTTTTTTTAAAAAAAGAATATGTTTCTGTTCTACTATGGAGCTTTGATTTTGTAGGGTTTTTGGGAGTTTGGGTTCCCTCATCCGCCCTTCGTTATTGTGCCGTATCACTGTTGCGAATCACAATCATGGTCCTCTCCCCACTGGGATTTTCCAGCCAATGGAAATGCATAACTCGTGCCACTGCATCCCCTTCTCCCATTGTCCGATGCCACATAACTCCCTTAAGATCCTCACCCTGAATGTAAGGGGATTGAATAAACCTGTTAAACGTAGAGCTGTCCTCCACTACCTGGAAGACTCCAAAGCTGACATATGCCACCTACATGAGACTCACCTCCTCCCTAAAGACCACCACAGGATGAAATCCTGCATATTTTCGACATAAATGTTCTCGTCTAACCCCACCAAGTCCGCTGGGGTTTCCATATTGGTTTCCCGATCATTCCCAGGCAGAGTGTTAGAGAAAGAAGCCGAGATTAGAGGCCGCCTACTCACATACCAGTTCCTAGTGGGAATGAATGACCTTCGTAGCAGGTTCAGTGTACACACCTAATGTGGGACAAGAAACATTCCTCCATGACGCTCTCGCTGACGCAACAGCCACGACTGAGTGACGTCTACTACTGGAGGGGACCTAAACCTTATCTTTGACAATTACTTTTTCTGCTCCTGCCAGAGGACGGGCCAGAAAGGTGCGCTATAATCTACTGGGAAGCTATGTCTACAGGAGCTGGGGCTTCTTGATCTTTGGTGACACTTTCACCCCCACAGCCGTGCATACACCTTTTATTCAGGTGCACAAAAAACCTATGCCAGGTTGGACTACCTCCTTAGCTCCGTCCCACTGCAGGCTCTAGCGACCGACACTGAGATTTTAACTACTTCTTCATCAGACCACTCACCTGTTGTGGCTACTTTTCGGCTCCCACCAACTCAACAGCCTATACGGCATTGGCTGCTCCGCTACTCTCTCCTCCGCCAAACCTCAGTAGTGGACCAGATCCAGAAAGCCATTAAGAATTATCTTACCCTCAATGCCAACATTAATACTACCCTAGCGAGGCAATGGGCGGCGCTTAAGGCAGTCATAAGGGGGGAATTCATAGATGCACCAGAGGACTGGTGCCCACCGGGTCTGGCGACAGCTATGCATAGAACGTAAACAGCTCGCAATACTAGATCAAGATTGGGCGAATTTGCAGCGCTCCGTCTCCACCACTCATACTACACACGTGGCGACAGATATGGCCGCCTCCTTGCCCACAAACTGAGGGAAGCCAGGCAAAAGCAGGGAGTAGACGCCATCCGTTCTGCCAAGAATGAACTCGTCATGGAGGACTCTGCGATAGCTGAAGTATTTAGAGACTTCTATGCTGGGTTGTATTCGAGTGAAACGTTGGACAATCACCTCTGTGCCGATTACATAGTGGCGGCTCACATGCCCTCTCTCACACCGGCGTAAGCCGATCATTTGGATGGGGATATTAGGACAGAAGAAGTAATCGCGTCTATCTCACGTCTCAAGCTGGGTAAGGCCCCAGGGCCAGACGGCTACTCAGCAGCTTTCTACAAGACTTTTTTGCACCCTAGTGGCTCCCCTACTGACACGTTTGATCAACTCTTTTACACAATCCGGGGCAATCCCAGATGAGATGCTTGAAGTGCCCATAGTAGTCATTCCGAAGCCCGGCAAAGATAAAACGTCCTGTGGCGCAATATCCCTATTAAACATAGATATTAAGCTTTAAACCAGTATATTGCCAACTCGACTAGCGCCATATATGCCTCAATTGGTCGAACCAGACCAGGCGGGATGTATCCCATAGAGGCAAACAAGTGATAACACCAAACAAGTCCTCCACTTAATTGAAAAGGCCTCTCGTACCCAAGGTGAATACATGCTGCTAACCATCGATGCAGAAAAGGCCTTCAACAGAGTGCACTGGCCATATCTGGAGCAGGTCCACATGCAAGCAGGCATCGGTGAGAAACTGCACACTCTGATCCTTAACTGTTATCGAATCCTGCAGGCAATGGTCCGAGTCAACGGCCACACGTCCTCTCGTTTTCTCATTGGTAGGGGTACCAGACAGGGGTGTCCTCTCTCACCCCTACTATTTGCACTTTACATGGAACCCCTCGCACTACGGGTTAAGTGCCACCCCCTCATTACCGGGATCAAGTTTGGTGGGGACATACACACTATAAGCTTGTACGCAGACAACATCCTATTATCCCTCTCGAATCCGATCCCCTCGTTACGATCTCTCTTTATTGAATGACATACCTTTTCGCAAGTCTCTGGATTTAAAATCAACATGGACAAATCAGTAGCACTCAATCTCTCTTTATCTTCGCACACCTTAACCCACCTCCAAGAATAGCACCCCATACAATGGTCATCCTCCTCAGTCCCTTATTTGTGACTTCAACTGGCCCCCTCCATACAGGCCACAGCTGAAATTAACTATTCCATACTCCGCTCGCATATATGCAAAGAGCTGGGGCCAGTGGAAACATCACACTCTCTCTTGGCTCGGTAGAATCACTGCCACAAAGATGACCACCCTCCCCCAGATCTTGTATTTATTTCAGACCATGCCTCTTCGCCCTCCTTCAGGCCGGATCCAACAGACCCAATCAGAGTTTGCTCAATTTATTTGGCAGGGTCTCAAGCCCTGATTCAAACATGCGATAGCCATCCTCCCGCCGGAGGAAGGGGGGCTTGGAGTACCCGACCTTCAACTATATTTCTACACCTCGCAATTAAGATACTTGGTAGAATGGCACGATTTGGAATCGGAGAAACATTGGCTGTTTCACGATCAGGCTATAGCGGCCATGCCCCTCCAAGGCATTCCCTTTCTTCGTAAAGCGCACAGACCCCTAATCTTTATGCATCATTTATCACGAGCACAACAATGGAGGCCTGGAACCGCACTAACACTGCCTATGACTTGACCACCTTTCCCTCGCCCCTTACCCCACTCTTTGATAACCCAGAGTTTCAGCCAGGCATGGGTGTGTCGGCATTTCCCACTTAGCGTCCCACTGCATGTCGATCCCTGGGCCATCTCTTTGACCTAGAAGGGATCATTCCATTCCCACGACTTAAAGCGGGCTATACCCTTGCTGATTCGGAATGCCTGCCTTACCTACAACTTTGTCACAAGGCAGTCCACCCGCATATCAAACCTGAGGCCCAACGCTTCCTGACCCCCTACAGAAAATGGCTCATCACCCGCACTTTTTATAAGAAAATCATCTCCGACTTTTATAAAATGTTAGTGGCAACAAATACACACACATACAATGCCAGTTGAGCACGATGGGAATGAGACTTAGGCAGGACGCTTAGCCAGAAAGAATGGGAGGGTATATTCCACAGGGCCCGACACTCCGCATATCACATGGCACTCACTCAGACAATGACCAAAATAGCCACATATTGGTATTATACACCGGAACGTCGGCATCGTTTCGACCCACGACAAAGTGCCGACTGATGGAGGGGCTGCGGGAAGGTGGGCACCCTGGTGCATCTCCTATGGGACTGCGATCACATCCAACCATATTGGTCACCGGTGCTGGATGAAGTAGACACTCACTTCGAGACACAGCTCCCGAGATTCCCCGCATATATCCTATTAGATCTGCCCATCCCCTTAACATACCTGCTTAAATACCGGAGGGGCTGACTTATTGCCATTGCACTGGGCGCAGCCACACAGAATATCCTGGCTCATTGGCGCACTTCCCAAACCCCCACATTTTCTGGTTGGCTACCATGGCTCTGGCAGGTATTGGGTATGGAGAAATTAACTCTCACACTAGCGGGAAAAGGGTCTGATTTTCAAGAACTTTGGAAGCCCTTTTTGACCCTCCTCATATTGGAGTTTTGCGAACTGACATGTCTCAGATACCTCAGGCTCCTTTGTCTTTCAGACACACAACCCCCGCATCATGATGCCCCGCAACCACACACACGGCCACACTATATATCCATTCATTCCTTCTTCCTCTTTTTCTCTTTTGTTGGTGGATGAGGGTGAGGGAATGTTGGGTTACGGTCACTTTTTCCCACTTCTCCCTTTCCCTTTTTCTTCTTGTTTATAGTTGACCCGCTCCGAGCATTTTACCCTGATAATGCTATTATACAAGACAATTGTAGTCTGTATTGCATTGACCCTATGGAGCTGGGGGTCTTGTTTATTATTGCTCAAAACTCAATAAATGATTTAAACCATAAAAGAGGTGAATTTTCGATCTTTGAAAGCAGTTATTTTCTAACTAGTGCTTCAAACTTCACGTTTCGTAACTGTTCTGCTCGATTTTCCCGGCCCTCTTTTGAGGAAAGGTGATGGATGGTGACTTCAGTCTCTTATCATTCCAGTGCAAGGGTTAGAGTAGTGGATAGAGCCTATTTACGAGGCACTTGGATATAATTCTGCATTCTCCTCCCTAGATTAGAGCTTATACATATAGGCTAGGGGATAGATTTGCTAGTATCAGGGGTAATCCGTCCTTTAGTCAGGGTATTGTGGAAAAGTAAATTTTGCCATGTTCTGTGTCCCTACGTGTCATCCATCATATGTTATGTGTGCATGAATAAATATGCATATGCATTCCCTATGTTCGATTAATGACGCAATTACAGTTGTGTCCATTTCTAGTATGCCAGTTTCCAGTTCTCGTGAATACTACGAATATCAGGCCTATGTAAAGTTACGTTGCCACGTTTCTCAGTGTGCACGTTATTCCATTGTAAAGTCCCCGTTTCTAGGCCTCAGAAGGGCCTGGACACCAGATTCAGCTCCTGTCTCCTGTCTCCTGAAGCCTCGCTGAGGAGCGATACAGCCCCCACCTGTATCCTCGACCCTTCACTTACTTCCTGCCTCGCAGTGCCCGGCTCAGCCTGGCTCTGCCTCTGAGTCTGCCAAGAGTATGTTATGATTCCAGTTATCAGTTCAGTCCTCCTTCTCTGCATTCCTAAAGCTACTGAATCGCATCAATAGTTTCCGTCATTGTCTAGCCTTTACGTCTCCATGTAAGAGAAATACTGCATTTAATGGTCATTTAATATTCTTCATCACGCACTACATATAGAATAATGCATGCTCCAGTCTTAGAGTCCGTTAGCCTCTCCCCTCCTGACTCTTAGTTCATATCAACATGTTCCCTAAACATCAGATACTAGATACTGCTTAGGTACATGTCGCCCTGACTCTCCAGACTTCAGTCTCTGCTCCTAGCACAGAGTTCGAAGCCCCCAGCTTCTCCTAGTGATACGTCATTGCCAGTTTGCGCGCACCATCAGGTTAGAGGTCCCGGCTCCTCAGGTAGCCCCCTCCATGGTTTCCGCCCCATTCATGACATATTCTGTTACGTTTGCATCACATGTCTATGTATATGCCCTGTTACACCTCTTTTCACCCTTATCTTTCGCGACTGCTATTGACCACACCCACTGCTCCGCCTATCGTATGTATTGTAATGCAACTGTTTTAGTATATATGATCGTGTATTGTTATTAAATGTTAGCGCGCTCATCCCAGATCCAGCCCCAGCAGCTGCTGGGCCCTGCCATCCTATTCTTATGCAGGTTGTCCTGTTCCTGTCCTTATGCTGTATTAAACCTGCAAAACTCCTACTACCTCGAATCTTGACTCTTATTTATTGAGCTATCTGTTATTCATTTATTCATCCAAAAATAGAGGTATTATTTATTTATTTACCACATAATGGCGCCCGAATAGGGACTTGCCCTTTCCCCACGCGTCGGTGAAGCCACGCCGACCCCCTGACCCTCTGCAGTCGTGACGGAACTCTTCTGTGCACGTGCAGATATTTCTGCTTCAAGTATCCCTCAGGCCCACGGAGGAGACGGAGGAGGCGGTCCAGCATCCAGACGAGGCGGTGGAGGAACGCGGCGAGTCCCGACCAGAGCCCAAGCCGAGAGTCCAAGGTCCGAGGTATCCGGAGGCCCACCCGTAACAGAAGTCCGAAGTTCGTCCGTCCGACGTCGAAGCAGTCCAGTCCAGTCCGAGGCCTTCCGTTCTTTATGCCCGGTGAGTACCGTTACTGGGGTAGTATCTAGACAGGGTCAATCTGATTGACTCTGGTCCGTGGGTTGGTGGTACACAGACCCACAAACGAAGTGTCCACTTCGGTGGATGCGGGTCCTGACGTGTCTCTTTATGAGACCGGTAAGTTTCGTACTGTTTCAGCAGTGCATCTAGTTTCTGTTCCAGTCAGTTCTGTTCTCGAGAAAATTCATGTATTCTGTGTTCCGTATTCCAGGTAGTATTCTGTTCGAACTGTTATTTTAAATGTTCTTCATGTATTTTAATGTCGTGGTATGAATGGGGAATAAGTATCGTGTTCATTGTGTATTGTATTGTGTCTAGATTACAGTCCAGTCATGCCCTTGTTTCCTAAGTTACGTCAGTTAAAAACTAGAAAGGGTCTGCTGGAAGCAGCAGTTCCTGTCCCGCCTAGGGACAGTCCAGGTCATTTTATGTATCAGAAGCATGGCATAAGCGCCATATTGTATCTAGATTTATGGGTCGAGTATACCAAACAGTTAGAGGAAAAGTATAGATGGCCTGTGTCAGGCACATGGGATGCCGAGTGCATCATGAGAGTAGAAGAAGCATTATGGAAAAAGAAAGCCAGACAGTCACAGAAAGATGCCATCGAGTTATGGCGCAAAGAATCTCATAAAAGAACCGAAAAAGAAATCAGAAAGTCAGAATTAAGTAGAGAATCCTTGGAACGAGCCCAAGAAAGGGAATTAATCGAGATAGGTGAACGAATTAGAACTGAACAGTCAGACAGACAGAGGCATGCTCTTGTTAAGGGTATGTATCCTCTTCTTGCCGAGGGCTTGCCAAAAGCGACCCCGGAGGCATCCAGTAACTTTCCGCCACCATTAGTTCCGACCAAGCTACGCCACAAACCGACCGCAGCTGATATTTTTATTTCGTCCTATTTGGACGACACAGTCCCAGAATATGCAAATCCTGTTCGCGCTCCGCCAGTCCCTGTAAATCAGGCACTTCCCGTTCCTCCAGACACCGGGGTACCCCTTGCAGTACCTGTTACGGTCCCCCCGGTCCAGCCCGCCATACCAGTTCAGCCCGCATTTCAATTTCCTGCCACACTAGTACGAAGAGGATCAGTCGACGACTCTAGTTTAGGGGCCGCAGGAGGAGGTACTCCTCAAACCCCGCCGCCACATAAGCGTTTAACGTCAGCAGAATTACATGCACAAGCGTCACAGCGTACGCCCAGGTATCAGTCTGTTGCAGAAATAAGAAAAGCCCTTAACGAATGTGGCTATGATCCAGTCCCAGGCGAGGATAGTATGGTTTTATATTCATTACGCGTAAGAAAGGTGACCGAGTATCTAGTCACCCTACCAGATATGAAAGAAGATCTAGACAGAATATATCGTTTCATCCGTACAGGGAATGATCCAGAAAGTATTAGTGATGTCATGTGCCAAAGAAAAGCTGAAGTCCAGCTCATGCTATTAAAGTTTTTGATTAATTGTCTAATAAGAGAACAAGATTATCCGACCAAAGATCAAGCCGAAATGAGAACCCTGACAAAGTGGAGTGATAATATAGCCGAGGGTAAGCACAAGACTATCGGTGCTATAGAGAGTATGTATAAGAAGATTCGTAAAGAAATAATAAGGATACACGAACAACGTAAAGCAGCACAAGTAAGCGAGAAAGAAAGTAACTCTGATACTGAAGAGGTAGAGGACGAGAATCCCGACAGAATAGCGTATGTAGGAAAATCTAGATTTCCAGATCGCCATTTACGCCTAGAACACAAGTCAACTTTCCATCATCCAGCACCAGAACAAGGTTCTCTAGAACAAGTGTTTCAAGCTACCGATCACATTCTGAAATCACGAATCGGTTACAGTGAGTTAAGTACTATGCATGAACAAGAACTAGCCAGATCAGCAGTCCGATGGACTACTGATTCTACCACTTTTCCAGACGAAATAGTGGCACAAATGTTTCTGAAACTGCCCCCAGCCGAGCAACGACTGGCGGGTATGTATATGATTCAGCACCTCATTACATTGTATGAGGGTCAGCACTCTGATCCAGGCCCGTTACATGATATCCTGAACGAGTTACTCCAGTATAGATGGAAAGGTTTAGGTACCGATTTAATTAGTGTCATTCTAGAACAGCGTCACAAATATAGAACGTTTTTGAACCCGCATTTTGTTCATGTCTCACCCCCAGAAAATAAACCATTTTACATAGAGAGACAGAATCCGTTACGAGAAGTCCACCCAGTTAGAGGAACGGGTGGCGAACTAGAACGAGTGTTTGTTTACACCCCGATCACAAAGATGGAACTCTTAGAGATGAAAAAATTAATCCCCTGTCATGATAAAGATCCAGCAGGGTTCCATCGAGAATTAAAAGACATGCTCCGTATGGGAGAATACACGTATCCAGATATAATTAAAATGTTAAAGGTTCTGTTGCCCGCAGGGGTGTATGAAAAGCCCAAGGAAAAAGAATGGGAGGTGGGAGAGAAAAAGATAGATTGGGCAGTTCTAGAAGCTGAAGATAAGGCACGAGTACCAGGTACCGGTCTTGGAGATAAATGTAAAGAATTACCAGAATTATTAATACAAGTTTTGCCTAGGTTATTGACAACTAGAAAAGAAGACTGGGATGCAATCTCAGCCTGTAAACAGAAACAAGACGAAGATATTAGTGATTACTATTCCAGATTTGAGAAATGTTTTACCATCAACAGTGGCCTCAAGACGAGTAGCGAGTCATACCCTCATCTTTTTGTTACTAAATTAGTCGAGAATTCAAGTCCACAAATTAAGAATCGAGTTTTGAAAGTCGAAAGTACCTGGCAAGCTAATACCCCGTCCCAGATGTTACAGATGCTCCAATACCACCAGAATAGAATCAGAGAAGAGCAAGAACACGAGAGAAAACGTATGAAAGACACGAAAATGAAAGTACTAGTTGCACAATCTATTCCACAAGACAGCCAGAAGAGGGGTCCGAATCAAGCCAGTCATCCTGCAGCTCCCGTTAAAGGGAACTGCAATTATTGTAAACAGCCAGGTCATTTTATAAACGAGTGTGCAGTTCTGAAACACAACATAGCCACTGGTAAGACTAAAGAAAGACCACGTCCGCCTAGACAAGAACAAGTTTCACAGATTCCTCAGCCACAGAATGCACCACAGACAGTTACAGCACCGCAGCCCATCGCTGCAACACAGCACGTTACACAGCAGATGTACCAGTATGCACAGTCTGAGTATCCAGAGTATCAGCCATATTCATGAAACAGCCTAGAGAGGGAGGTAGGCTTGCCTCTCATCGAGATACCTGTAGATCAAGAAGGTCCCTATGTTCACAGTCAAGTATTAGGGAAAGACAGAAAGTTTTTGATCGATACAGGGGCAAGTAGGACCA
The DNA here is from genome assembly GCF_964261635.1 of Lissotriton helveticus. Taxonomy (NCBI): domain Eukaryota; kingdom Metazoa; phylum Chordata; class Amphibia; order Caudata; family Salamandridae; genus Lissotriton; species Lissotriton helveticus. The sequence goes on along the minus strand of NC_136067.1, from coordinate 1,068,727,393 downwards.
CAATAAGTCATGCCGAAGTTCCAGGGGCTCCGCTCTCAGGCTCTAGAAATGTTTCCCTTGGATTTTCAGGAAAACCTATCGTAAATGAGATATCAAAGCCAGTTACTCTAGAAGTAGGTCCATTGTCCCGCACTACTGATCTGTTACTTACTAAGTCATGTCCAGAAAATCTATTAGGCATTAAAACACTGAAAGAGTTAGGTGCAGTTATATGCTGTTCCCCAGAGGGAATACGATTGTTCCTACGTGACTTCAAGGGTCACTATGTATTACGAGATTTTGATCCCAGATTGTCTAATGTTCCGCAGCATCTATGGGCGCAAGGTCCAACTGATGTTGGTTATATGCAAATCACACCCCATCGTGTGACTCTCAAGCCAGGTGTAGTGTTACCACGAATCAGACAGTACAGATTGCCACCTGAGGCTGTAGCAGCCTTATCCAAAATTATTGACGAGCTCATCGCTCAAGGAGTGGTTGTAGAAACTGACTCAAATGTATGCAATTCTCCGATCATTCCAGTCATGAAACGTACTGATCCAAATGCACCCCCAGTATATCGATTAGTGATTGACCTACGAGAGCTTAATAAATGTATTATTCCTCAGTACCCAGTTGTCCCAGACATCTCTTCCCTATTGACAGCCATCGATTCCGAAGCCACGTTCTTTACTGTAATTGACCTCAAGAACGCGTTTTTCAGTGTTCCCATTCATCCAGACAGCCAGTTTCTTTTCGGATTTTGTTTAAATGGAAGGAGCTATATGTTCACACGAGCTCCTCAAGGTTTCACAGAAAGTCCTAGTATTTACAGTCAAGCACTTAAGAGACAACTAGACAACATTCACATGCCAACTGACACTGCCCTGCTCCAGTATGTCGATGATCTACTGATCACAGCCCGTTCTGAACGTGCTTGCGAGCGAGCATCCCTTACAGTCTTGTATTTCCTAGCCGAGATGGGACACAAGGTGTCCCCTTCGAAGCTTCAATTCTGTGTCCAGCAAGTGGTCTACTTAGGACACTTACTGTCCAAGAGGGGTAGGCAGTTGACACCTGACCGTATTCAATTAATAGCGAGTCTTCCTCAGCCCAAGACCCAGAAGGAGGTACGTGCTTTTATTGGCCTTACTTCTTATTGCAGACAATGGATTCCTCAGTATGCATTTCTAGCCAAGCCACTGATACAGTTAACGACACAGGAGGCAGCCGTATCGACTGTCCTCCCTTGGACATCTGAACATACACTCAGTTTCAATGAGTTAAAGAAAGCCCTATGTCAAGCTCCAGTTCTAGCTACACCAAACTACAGTAAGCCTTTTACACTTTTCGTCACTGAACGCGAAGGTACAGCATTATCTGTTCTCACACAAGATCAAGCAGGACAATACAAGCCCTGTGCTTATTTTTCGAGCACATTAGATCCTGTAGCCCAGGCTCTGCCTGCGTGCCTCAAGTCAGTTGCAGCCACAGCACTAGCTATCAGACAAAGTGATTCCATAGTATTAGGACACTCCCTGACAGTACAGGTTCCACACTCCGTGGAAGTTCTTTTAAACCGAACACAGACTCAGCACTTGACAATTGCACGTTTAACAGGTTATGAATTGACACTGTTTCAGCCACACATAGAAATCAGACGCTGCAATATTTTAAATCCTGCTACACTGTTACCATCAGTTACTTCGAATTCTGCCACACACGACTGTGTGGAAATAGTTAACATCATGACAAAGCCAAGACAAGATTTGACAGATATTCCATTTCCAGATCCAGACCTGACACTTTATGTGGATGGTTCATGTATGAGAACAAGTACAGGAGAACTAGTCGCCGCGTATGCAGTGACTACTGACACTGAAGTTATTGAAACACACCGTATTGACACCCTGTCCGCTCAAGCAGCAGAGCTAGTTGCTCTGACACAAGCCTGCATACACGCCAAGAACCGGAAAGTTAATGTTTACACAGATTCACTCTACGCATTTGGAGTCGTACACGACTTTGGAGTGCTCTGGCAGGAGAGAGGTTTCATGACTTCTCATGGAACCAAGATTCAGCATGGTCTCCTTATTCAAGCTCTGTTAGATGCAATACATTTACCGACATCCATTGCTATCATGAAATGCAAAGCACACACGAAAGTTACTGACATTATTTCCCAAGGTAATGATCTAGCAGATCGCACAGCCAAGCTTACAGCACAGACTCCAGACATTCCAGTTAACATGACACACACTCCAGATCCGACTACATGCATGACAGTTAAGGACCCTACTCAAGATGTCATAGATATCCAGTTACATGCTACTCCCGATGAAATCAAGAAGTGGTCCGAACAAGGAGGGGTCCAGACAGATCAGGGATGGGTAACAAAGGGAAAAGCCACATGGTTTCTCCCCGACTCTATGGTTCAAGTCATTATTAATACCGCGCATAGTCCAGCACATTTGGGAGAAAAAGCCATGTTAGACAGTATCCAGAACATTTGGTTCAACAAGCATTTACGAGCTGCAGCCAAGCAGAAAGTCCGTACCTGTATGATATGTTGCCAGTTCAATCCAGGTAAAAGTGTCCCGGTGGAACAAGGTGGATTCCAGCCCCCTGACCACCCTTTTGAAGTCCTCCAGATGGATTATATTCAGATGGAGCGATGTCGAGGTTTCAAGTATGTCCTCGTAGTTGTATGCGCTTTGTCCAGGTGGACAGAAGCATATCCAGTCCCAGATTACACAGCCGCGACCACTGCCAAGCAGTTGGTTCGTGAGTTCTTCCCCCGTTATGGACTCCCTAGGGTCGTATATTCTGACAACGGCCAGCCATTCTCATCTGAACTCATGAAACACGTGTCCCTTTTGTTAGGGTACCAGTGGAAGTTCCATTGTGTACGCCATCCTGAAGCAGCAGGTCTCGTAGAGAGACATAACCAGACTTTGAAAATCCGTATCGCAAAAGTTTGTCAAGAGAAAGGTGTGGACTGGCTAGTAGCTCTGCCAGTCGCTTTGTTCTATATGCGCATGGTCGCACATTCCAGATCAGGTCTGTCCCCGTATGAGGTCGTATTCGGCCGCCCCCCTAACATGTGGGGTACACCCAGACCCCGAAGTATTACCGATGTTTCAAGTAATATGCTGACAGATTACCTAGCTTCCTTGATGTCTGCCCTCAACTCTTGTCGTTCACAGGTTGCCGCCGCATTTCCAGACAATACCGAGGTGGCACCGCATGAAATCGTTCCAGGATCCATGGTCCTGGTTCGCAATTTTGACCGCTCAAGTCCGCTAGAGCCTCGCTGGAAGGAGCCCCGACAGGTCCTCCTCGCCACCCGTACAGCCGTGAAGTTGGAGGGACGCAAAGGCTGGGTGCACCTTTCGCACGTAAAGAAATTTTATGGACTGAAACCCGTCTCAAAGAACATTTCCCAGGATTTGAAGGATTACCAAAGTACTATTCTCAAGGACTGTCCCGCAAAGAACAATGATACTGCACCCTCCCTGTTAGAGAAAACTCCACAGCAGGAGTATAAGTTGAAACTCCGGTCTAGTAAAATAAGTCAGCCAGTTTGATTGTCTAAGTCCTCCCCTAGGTGAAACGGTTAGACTGTTTCTGACATGTATAAAATAGACCCCCATAGTGAGAGAGTTAGTCAAAACTCAATCCGATGTATCGTTTTTCTATGTTTCATATTATTTCTCAGCATTATGATTTCCTGTACCAGTTATGCATTTTATCTGTATTTTTCAGTTTCTCATGTAAATAAGTCTGCTAATGCTACAGTAGAACACACGTTTAGTGATCTGCCTCCTCATGAACTCTCTTACCGCCTCGCTATGCGAAATAATTCTTTCATCCGCATGTTACATTATTCACACCAGACCAGCAATGCCACAAATTGTTGGGTATGTGGTCGACTCCCCCCTTTCCAGACACCGAAGGGAGTTCTGCCACTCTTTCCTTATCCCTTTTCACATAATGGTTCGTGTGGAGCATGGTCCACGTTAACGTCATCCTCAACAGATATGTCTTTTCTTAACAGTACATGTTTTCCAGACAAGCAAGGTCTTCCCCACAGAACAGGGTTAGATCTAGAAAATGAAGTGTACAATTTAGGTAATTATTCTTCGAATTTCATGGTCCTGAATGTTCAGTCTGATACTACTCCAGACTTACCTGCTATTTCAGTACTACCAGTCAAAGGCGAATTATGTGTTAGAAATAATGGTTCCGTACATGTAGGACATAGCGATTGTACTACTATTGTCAAGTATAGTGACAGTGGGAAATCTATTTTCAAAGCTTCACGCCATTCTTATTTTATTTGTGGTCAAACTGCATATATTCGTCTGCCCCTCGATTGGGAGGGAACCTGTTACATTGCCTTCCTACTGCCACCAGTTTTCCTAGCCCCATCTGATTATCATAGAAATACACATCTAGTACATATTAGACATAGAAGGGAGTCCCCCATTGTCGATTATACTGAAACTGCCCTAGAACAGTATACAGATTTCAACAGAGGTTTCTTTTTCTTTATAGGACCTATCCAGAATAGTAAGCTAATCCGTAGGTTAACCAGAACCCTTGAAGTAGTAGTCAATGAGACTGCCTCTGCTCTAGGTAACTTAACTGAAGAGCAATCTGCTATGAGATTTGTCGTTTTACAGAATCGTCTCGTCCTTGACGTCATACTGGCCGATAGGGGCGGGGCCTGTAGAGTCATCGGATCTAGTTGCTGCATTTTCATTCCAAATAACGCGCCGTCTGTTTATTCAGCTATAACCAGACTCCATAAAATTGCCCATCTGTTACACCAAGATCCAGGCACCTGGACATGGTCCGGTTGGTTCTGGAATATAATTTCCGCCTGGGGATGGAAAGTCTTGTCCTTTCTAGGTATTGCAGTAGCGATCATATTCAGCTGCTGCCTCTGTATACAATGTGGCCCTGCGATTTGCGGCATTTGTGCTACATCATGTATCCCTAGTCCCAAGCCTCGTTCTAGATCCCGTTCCAGGATAATTCGAGACGAGCAAATGATACTGTATGAAATGATAGATGGTATCATGAATATTGATGTTTCCTGATGGAAACGTAGTGACAAGGAGGGAATGTGGAAAAGTAAATTTTGCCATGTTCTGTGTCCCTACGTGTCATCCATCATATGTTATGTGTGCATGATTAAATATGCATATGCATTCCCTATGTTCGATTAATGACGCAATTACAGTTGTGTCCATTTCTAGTATGCCAGTTTCCAGTTCTCGTGAATACTACGAATATCAGGCCTATGTAAAGTTACGTTGCCACGTTTCTCAGTGTGCACGTTATTCCATTGTAAAGTCCCCGTTTCTAGGCCTCAGAAGGGCCTGGACACCAGATTCAGCTCCTGTCTCCTGTCTCCTGAAGCCTCGCTGAGGAGCGATACAGCCCCCACCTGTATCCTCGACCCTTCACTTACTTCCTGCCTCGCAGTGCCCGGCTCAGCCTGGCTCTGCCTCTGAGTCTGCCAAGAGTATGTTATGATTCCAGTTATCAGTTCAGTCCTCCTTCTATGCATTCCTAAAGCTACTGAATCGCATCAATAGTTTCCGTCATTGTCTAGCCTTTACGTCTCCATGTAAGAGAAATACTGCATTTAATGGTCATTTAATATTCTTCATCACGCACTACATATAGAATAATGCATGCTCCAGTCTTAGAGTCCGTTAGCCTCTCCCCTCCTGACTCTTAGTTCATATCAACATGTTCCCTAAACATCAGATACTAGATACTGCTTAGGTACATGTCGCCCTGACTCTCCAGACTTCAGTCTCTGCTCCTAGCACAGAGTTCGAAGCCCCCAGCTTCTCCTAGTGATACGTCATTGCCAGTTTGCGCGCACCATCAGGTTAGAGGTCCCGGCTCCTCAGGTAGCCCCCTCCATGGTTTCCGCCCCATTCATGACATATTCTGTTACGTTTGCATCACATGTCTATGTATACGCCCTGTTACACCTCTTTTCACCCTTATCTTTCGCGACTGCTATTGACCACACCCACTGCTCCGCCTATCGTATGTATTGTAATGCAACTGTTTTAGTATATATGATCGTGTATTGTTATTAAATGTTAGCGCGCTCATCCCAGATCCAGCCCCAGCAGCTGCTGGGCCCTGCCATCCTATTCTTATGCAGGTTGTCCTGTTCCTGTCCTTATGCTGTATTAAACCTGCAAAACTCCTACTACCTCGAATCTTGACTCTTATTTATTGAGCTATCTGTTATTCATTTATTCATCCAAAAATAGAGGTATTATTTATTTATTTACCACAGTATTATTACACTTTCTATGGAGTTATGCTGAATTCGGGCCTGGTAGGCCTCAAACGGGAGAGACTCCATCTTTCTTTCTGCCCCGGCAGCTTGGGATGCTTCTAGGTCAAGTGTAATGTTTTAGTTACGAGGTGTTGTTCGCTTGGAGAGAACCGGTTCAGGCCGGCCCTTGTCGAAGGATTGTATTTTTCTTCATACCGAAGACACAACATCAGGCCGGCCGGCTGGGAACGTGTCCTTGGTACGGGGAGGTACAAGAATTTGGTGGGCGGCAGGTTACTGGCTGGAATTTTCCATGAAGGAACACGCTTCTATATTAGTGAAAGCCCGAGATAGTTGTGCAGTCAGTTTGTAGGCGGCATCTAGCCGTTAGTAGAAAACCTATTACTTATTGCAGGGAAGACAGACGCCATTCTAAAGGCGGAGAAGAATCGAGAAACAGATACTCTCCTAGCAGAACAGCCAGGGAAGGAGAGTAGCTGATGAGAGGAAGGTCCCAGGGGCTTGGAGAAGGGTGAAGGGAACAGCGCATAGCGGTGCAGCCGTGTATCCGTGATTGCGGAGGTGTGACTTCAAGACGAGCCAAGGCCCAGACGAGAAGGGAACCTAGATGACTGCTGACTGTGGACTTCATATTAATAAGGTGATGTCGACCCTTTCTTATTAGAGTGTACGACCTAATCTTTTACTTTTCTTTGCAGGCTATGTGTTGTAGTATGGTGTTATATGTTTGTTTGTAATGATGGGAAATAAAGTACCCCAGTTCTTAGTGAACCGACATGTGCCGTGTGTTCTTGTATGAGAGGGTAACCTATTCTTCTAGTCAGATGCTGCTATGTGAACAGATGCTAACCCTGATCAGGTAAGTGGTAACTGAATAAGGGAGAGAGGAGCCCCTTGAATTAACGACCATACTGCACATTATCTAAATTGGCAACCGTTGTGTGATCGGGAATACTATGGTTCTATACCCCTGATGAATAGTGAGATCGACCCCTTTGTATAATGGTAATCATAGGATAAGCTGCCGCCTGGGTAGGTTGTCTGGGTCCGTATGGGACCACGAGATCGCCGATTCTGATACTGCCGTCTGGGTAGAGAGATCTGGGTTCGTATGGGACCGCGAGATCGCCGATTCTGATACTGCCGTCTGGGTAGAGAGATCTGGGTTCGTATGGGACCGCGAGATCGCCGATTCTGATACTGCCGTCTGGGTAGAGAGATCTGGGTTCGTATGGGACCGCGAGATCGCCGATTCTGATACTGCCGTCTGGGTAGAGTGATCTGGGTTCGTATGGGACCGCGAGATCGCCGATTCTGATGCTGCCGTCTGGGTAGGTTGTCTGGGTTCGTATGGGACCGCGAGATCGCCGATTCTGATACTGCCGTCTGGGTAGAGAGATCTGGGTTCGTATGGGACCGCGAGATCGCCGATTCTGATACTGCCGTCTGGGTAGAGAGGTCTGGGTTCGAATGGGACCGCGAGGCCGCCGATTCTGATACTGCCGTCTGGGTAGAGAGGTCTGGGTTCGTATGGGACCGCGAGATCGCCGATTCTGATACTGCCGTCTGGGTAGAGAGATCTGGGTTCGTATGGGACCGCGATATCGCCGATTCTGATACTGCCGTCTGGGTAGAGAGATCTGGGTTCGTATGGGACCGCGAGATCGCCGATTCTGATACTGCCGTCTGGGTAGAGAGATCTGGGTTCGTATGGGACCGCGAGATCGCCGATTCTGATACTGCCGTCTGGGTAGAGAGATCTGGGTTCGTATGGGACCGCGAGATCGCCGATTCTGATACTGCCGTCTGGGTAGAGAGATCTGGGTTCGTATGGGACCGCGAGATCACCGATTCTGATACTGCCGTCTGGGTAGAGAGGTCTGGGTTTGAATGGGACCGCGAGGCCGCTGATTCTGATACTGCCGTCTGGGTAGAGAGGTCTGAGTTCGTATGGGACCGCGAGATCGCCGATTATAGGAGGTACATGGTATGTATCTTAGGAATTCCCTGTCCTTAGGGGGTAGATACCTGGTGTGAATAGGTCCTAGGGAGGGGCAGATGGTAACGTTCTGGCTGGGTTAGTAAGGCCCTGATGGGCCGGTTCTATCTAATCTGAGAACCCAAGCAGAACATTTGGCGTCACGAACCGTTTACGAAACCTGTGTGCGTTGTTGTTATCTTTCTATTTGTCCTCGGCGTATACGTGCTTTCGTTTGTGTATTCTTTTTCTATTTTGTGTGTGTAGTTTTGTTTTGTCAGGATGTTTTTAAGAAAGTCGAAATCTGTTTTTAAGTTGCCTGTTGATATTCCCGGCTGGGATTCAACGCCTTATGAGGCCTTGGCCCGCGAGTGGGCTGATTCTACTGGTTTGAGTGAAAGTTGGAATTCTTGTCTGGGGCTGGCGGAGCCGGATGATGTGATTTCCTGTTTGCAGAAGGCGCCAGTGGCGAAGGGTGATGAGCTTCCTATTTTGGGACGCAGGGGTTGGATTGTCTTGTCTGCGTACAGACTTGTACATGAGAGGTTGTTGAAATTACAGAAGGAGCATGTTGACATGGAACAGAAGTTTGTTGAAGTTCAGAATGATCACACTTTGTTGCGGTGTCAAAATAAATTGCTTGCCGACAAGCTTGAGACGTATCAGACTATCGCCGAAAGGGCGGCTGTGCGGATTGCACGTTATAAATACAAGAATCATCAGGGTCACGTTTCTAAACGGAAAGTGCGATTGGTCGTGGCGAAAGCCGGACTGGATTGGAATCCTGATGAATGGGATGGTAATATCTGGAATTCGAGTGATTCCCGTTCCTCGGATGAGGAGTCTAACAATCGCGAGTCTTCTCGCTCTAGACGGACTTTTAAATCTGCTTCTTGTGCTACGGATGTTGAGTCCCGCGACTGCGATCGGTCTTTGCATTCTGTTGATGCTTCCCATACGGATTGTTCTCCTAGGTTTACTGATCAGGCTCCTTCTGGTGCTCTTTCTGCGGTCTCTGCACATCCTGTTTTTCGTAGGAAGTTGCAGCAGACTCCCGGTAACCCGAACGGTATTCCTTTAGATTCTTTGGAGGATTTTACTCAACAGGAAATTAGTGATATCTTGCAGCGCTTTCGACAGCGCGCTGGTGAGACCTTGCTTACGTGGATGGTGCGCCTTTATGAACTGGGCGCTGCTGGCATTATGTTGGATGCTGGCGATTCTTTAAAGTTCTTTTCCTTGAGTTCGGATTCTACCGTACAGGATCATTTTCGTAATTATAATGGTGGTGGTCAAATCAGTTTGCTTCCGTTGGCGACTGAGGGGTGTAATCAAAAGTACCCTACTGAATCTGACTGGCCTGTGAATGACAAGCCGTGGTATACATTGCGCGATGCTGCACAACGTCTCAAAGAGGAGGTGATGAAAACTGCGATTTTTCTGAGTACTGCTGACAGATTGCTTGATGGTTTGTTGACGTCTTCTGTGCGGAATCGTATTATTCGTTCTTCCCCGGTTGCCTATAAGCAGGTCATGATGACCTTATTGATCAATCAGACTGGTAATGCGTTATCTATGGTACTGGAATCTGTGCGCCAGCTCGGTGAGTTGGGTGATTGGTTTAAACCTGAGCGACAGTCTCGGCCTGACACTCGTACTCCTGGTGACAATAAGCTTACTAGACGTGACATGTTTATGGCACTTTTGGCTGATGGTGTGAGGAAGGAGGATATTGATGGTGAAACTACTTCTCGTTTGTGGGACTTGTTTCGCAAGCGCGGTTTGGACCGAAAGGAGGGTGCGCGGCGTGTGCGGACGAATGAGTGTGATCGTGAGTATTCTGATGACAGCGGTGATGACGCCCATCGTGTGCGTTTTGATCGTCGTGATGATCGACGGTATGTACGTGATGTGTCCCCTCGTCGTGGAAGAGAGAGAGAGAGAGAGGGGGAGAGAGAAAGGGGGAGAGATGATTATGGTAACAACCGACGTAGAGATGAAAGGGATCAGTCCCATGAGTTGAGGAGGAGGGAGGATCGACACAGATTTTCCGATCGAAATTCACAGTACAATACGGAGGACAAAAATCCATTTCGTAAGGGAGATGGATATGAACATGATATATTGATACCTGAGAAACGTGAGAACCTTTATCCTGATTTGTCCTGGATGATAGAACGCAGTAAAAATGACTAGGAAGTAGGTCAAGCTCCCGTACACAGATGGGCTCACCGAGAGAATAGACCCTATGTAGATATTGAAATTTTTTGGAGACATCGTAATATTCAAAGGGCCCGAGCATTGGTAGATACAGGAGCGGAGGCCACTCTTATTCATGGAAAATCAAAGAAATTTAAAGGCCATTTTTTTACAATTACTGGTTTAGGTGGAAAGGAAACTCCCGCAGTACAAACTACAATTGAAATGAGAATAGGCAGAATTCCTAGAAAAGAATATTCTGTATTAGTCGTGCCCCTTGTAGAGTACATCATTGGAATTGACATTTTGAAAGGAATGACTTTACATTTGGATGACGGATGTTATTAATTTGGAACTAAACATTATATATCGTCCAGACCTGTACGGGTTGGTCGTTTAAGAATGCCCCCCCGTAAAGATTCCCCAGGCGACAAAAGTGGTTTGCCAGAAGCAGTTATCGTATCCCAGGTGGCCATGAAGAAATTAGTACCACTATTCAGGATTTGGTGGATGCAGGGGTTATAACTCCGGTTACCTCTGCCTGGAATAATCCTGTTTGGCCGATGGGTAAGAGTGATAACTCCTGGCGCATGACTGTTGATTATCGAGAATTGAATAAGTATACGCCCCCTTTGACTGTCGCAGTACCGGATATTATTACTTTAATTGAAAGAATTCAAAAGCATCCAGGTACATGGTATGCGTCCATTGATATTGCTAATGCTTTCTTTTCAATCCCGATTGCCCCTGAATGCCAGGAACAATTCAGTTTTACATGGAACGGACGTCAAATGACGTTTAGAAGTCTTCGCCAGGGCTATGTGCATAGTCCTACGATATGTCACCGGCTGGTGGCAGAGCATTTGGCTGAGGTACCTGTACATTCGAAAATTCAGATATGTCATTATATTGATGATGTTCTGATTCAAGGTGAAACACAAGATGAAGTTCAGACCCAATTAGATAAAATCCTTGAATGTTTACGTGAGAAAGGTTGGGAAATCAACCCGGATAAATTACAATGTCCTTCCCAGACTGTAAAATTTTTGGGTATTAATTGGCATGAAGGTCACAGAGAAGTGATCCCACAAGTAAAACAAAAGATTCTTGATTTTGCAGTTCCAAGGAATAGGAAAGAAGCCCAAAGCTTCATTGGCTTATTTGGTTTCTGGCGCCAGCATATTCCTCACTTGAGTCAGATATTGGCCCCCTTGTATCGAGTCACTCGTAAAAAGAATGCGTTTGAATGGGGTAAACCACAGCAAGATGCGTTTAGTTTGGCAAAAGAAGCGATTCAGTATGCCTTGGATTCATGGCCTGTGTGCGATGGTGATGTGGATTTGAATGTGTCTGTGCAAGGCCTTTATGCAAATTGGAGTTTGTGGCAAAAACAAGGCAGAAGTAAAGTACCATTAGGTTTTTGGACTAAAAAGTTACCTGATGCTGGTGAGCGTTATACACCTTTTGAGAAACAGTTGCTTGCATGTTATTGGGCTCTGGTGGATACCGAGCAATTAACTTTGGGACATGATGTGGTCCTGCGACCTGAAATTCCTATCATGCAGTGGGTTTTGAGTTCGCCGAAAACTCACAGAATTGGACATGCTCAGGAGGCGAGTGTGATTAAATGGAAATGGTACATACAGGACAGGGCACGTGTGGGACCAAAGGGAGTTGCATCCTTGCATGAGCAGGTGGCGCGGGCACCGTCGGTTGAGACAGAGTGAATGCTCCGTACCTTTAGTACAGGAATCCCCTGTCAAGTGGGGTAAGCCATTTGATGATTTGTCCCTGGAGGACAGAAACCACGTTTGGTTTACTGATGGTTCGGCAAGGTTCATAGGGACAAAACGACATTGGAAGGCAGTGTCCTATAACCCGATCACACAAAAGTTGCTGAGTACAACTGGTGAGGGAAAGAGTAGCCAATTTGCTGAGCTTTATGCTGTTTATCAAGTTCTGAAGCAAGAGTTACCTGGCACATGTCATATTTTTACTGATTCCTGGTCTACTGCCAATGGATTGGCAGTTTGGTTACCGACTTGGCATTCCCATAATTGGGAATTGCATTCAAAAGAACTGTGGGGGAAAGAATTATGGCAAGAGATTTGGGACATGCTCCCGCAGAGTACTGTTACAATCTTTCACGTGGATGCTCATACCCCAATAGACTCCCTTGACAAATTCTTTCATAATATTGCAGATGAACAATCTAAAATTGCTGAGGCAATGGTGGACATGCAGGATTCTGATATGGAAGGATTGGCGAAATGGGCCCACCAGAAAGCAGGACATTATGGAGAAAAAGCCACTAGCAGGTGGGCTGCTGATCGAGGAATTTATATTCCTTTAGATTTAATCAAAGACATTATTTTGCATTGTCCCATTTGTCAGCATGCTAGGCAGCGGAAAGTGCCTCAGATTGTTAAAGGTCATTTACATCGCGGGAAACTGCCCGCTCAAATTTGGCAAATTGATTATTATGGTCCGCTTCCTATGAGTAAAAACTGTCAATACATTTGCACCATTGTGGATACATACAGTGGCCTGTTAGTGGCCCTCCCCTGTAAACAAGCTACCCAAGTGAATACAATTAAGACATTGGAATTGATTATGCTCTATTATGGTGTCCCCTTCCAAATTCAATCTGATAATGCATCCCATTTTCGTGGAAGATTGGTACAGGAATTTTGTGTGGAGAATAATATTGAATGGGTGTTTCATATACCATATTATCCTCAGGCCTCGGGACTCATCGAGAGGATGAACGGTTTGCTGAAACATCAACTGTGTAAGCTAACCGGCGACCGTTATAGGAATTGGAGGGACTGTTTATTTCAGGCCTTGTTAATTTTGAATAATCGTCCCTTTCTAAATGCTGAATCTCCATTGATGCGTTTGTTTCCTCCGAATGTCGATGCAAAGCCCAATCAAATTAGTGACCCTGTGATATACTGGGAAATTACCCCCGGAGCACTGGCTCCATGCAGAGCGACCCCGGGGTCGGCAGGTCTAGACCTGCACGCCATGAATGATACTATTATAAAGAGTAAAGATCGAGTCATCATTGAAACCGGTGTTGGTGTCTGTATACCCACTGGAAATTTTGGATTAATAGCCCCTAGATCGGGGCTGGCTGTGAAAGGTATTCAAGTGCTCGGAGGAGTCATTGACAGTGACTATGTTATGTTATGTTATGTTATTAAAATTTCTAGAGCGCACAGCTGCCCCAGCAAAGGGGCGTCCTGGCGCTTTGACAGATGCTGTAACATAACACACAAAAGAAATTAGCCAGGAACTGGAAAGAGGAAAGTTTTAATAGCCTGCCTGAAGGCGAACATATCCTCAAGAGCTCGAATGTGAACTGGTAGCGAGTTCCATAGGCCAGCCGCTAGAACCCTGAAAGAACGGCCACCCATCCTGCTCAACCTGAAGCGTGGACAGACAGCCAGATGAAGCCCCTCCGATCTTAAAGATCTCGACGGCACATAGGGCGTAAGTAGAGTGACAAGTGCCGGTGGCGAAGAAGTTTTCAAAATTTTGAAGGCCAGACACAGCGCCTTGAACATGATTCGCTGTCTGACCGGGAGCCAATGCAAGGCCGTGATGGTACCAGACACTGAACAGTGTCTGGGAAGGCCCACAATGGCTCGTGCCGCGGCGTTTTGTACTCTTTGGAGCCTAGAGGCCTCCGCTTGATTCACCCCTAACAACAGTGAGCTGCCGTAGTCCAGCCTAGATAGTATTGAGGCCTGAACTACAAGCTGTCTGGTAGGGGGATCAAAGTACTTCAAGACTGGCCTAATACCACGCAATATTCCGTAACACGTGGCAGCCACCTTCTTGGTGTGGTCCCTGAAGGTGAGCGCAGAGTCCACCCAAACTCCTAGATTTCTCACTCCAGCCACTGGAATAGGCGTGACACCAAGCTCTGACGGCCACCACTGGTTACCCCATAGCTCAGCGTGCTTCCCTAGAACCAGTACCTCCGTTTTGGTAGCATTCAACTGGAGGCAGTTGGTGCGAAGCCAGCTGGCTACTGCCAAGAGACCCGCACGGAATCTCGGAGCTGCTACCTCGGGGTCTCCGCTAAGTGTCACCGCTAGCTGTGTGTCGTCCGCATATGAGGCCATCGTAAGACCCCACTGTTTGACGACACCAGCCAACGGTTTCACATAGAGGTTAAATATGGTAGGGCTCAACGAAGATCCCTGTGGAACCCCCATCTTCAGGGGGTAAGTGGTGGATTGGCCAGGTGGTATAGCCACTTTAAAAGTACGATCAGCCAGAAAGGACCGAAACCATTGGAGAGCGACATCCGTCACTCCCGCCTCCTGTAAGCGCTGGATAAGTATTTGGTGGGACACAGTATCGAAAGCAGCGCTTAGATCTAATAATATAAGCGCTGCAGTATGACCTAAGTCAAGTACCTGGCGAAGATGTTCCAAGATGTAAAGTAATGCCGTCTCGGTACTGTGTCCTGACCGGAATCCGTTCTGGCTGGGGTCTAAGATCTGGTTACAAGCCAGATGCTCAGACAAAACCGAGTTGACGTGCGCTTCTGTTACCTTGGCGATCCATGGCAACAGGGAGATAGGTCGGTAGTTTTCTGGCAGTCGGGGGTCAGAATTAGCTTTTTTTAGTATGGGGGTAACCACTGCCTGCTTCCAGGCCGCAGGTACAGTTCCAGAAGACAGAGACATATTAATGAGATCCAGTATGGGGTTACGACACAGCGGGGAAAGTGTATTGATGAAGGCAGGCTTTAACGGGTCCGCCGGGGAGCCAGATTTGACCTTGAGGCAGAGTCTGTCAAAGGCCTCAACCGACAGTTCAGGTAAGATAGCCAGAGGCTCATGATCCAATGTATCAGAGACAGTGGCTTCACGCTCCTGGTGGAGTGTGTCGAACCCGTAATATATTTTTTCCACTTTCTCCACAAAAAAAGAGGCCAATTTATCACAGTGTGAGTCTGTGCAAATCGCCTCTGATGAGGATCTGTTTTTCATTAGGTCCTTCAGTACCTTGAAAATCAGTTTTGAGCGGTTGGTACTGGTGGCAAATTCCTGGGCATAAAATGCAGCTCTAACTCTGCATATAGCTCTGTGGTAAAGTTTCAACTCAGTGAAATACCGGATTTTCAGAGCCGGGTCATATGATCGTCTCCATTCCCTCTCTGTCTTACGGCAGGATCTTTTCAGTTCTGCCAGAGACTCGTTATACCAGGGGCTAGGCGCTTTTGTCCGGCCTTTCGCCCATCGTAAAGGTATCAGAGAGTCCAAGGCGTCAGTGATCCACATGCAGAACTGTTGGTAGCCTTGTTCCACATTGGTGAGATTGTTCAGAGGTTTCCGCTCTAATATACCGTAGAACTCTTCCAGCGTAAGTTTGTGCCACGGCCTTTTAAGGGTTAGCCTTTCCCTGGATATAAACGGCTTGTCATAGACCGGGCAAAGTGCTTCTACAAGTAGATGATCAGTCCACCCTAACCTCCTTGGAACTGACACCCTTAACCCGTCAAGTGTGGAAAAGAAGGGGTCAAGGATATGGCCTCCAACGTGGGTTGGACGGGTGACAAGCTGAGTAAGTTGGAGAGCTTCCAAGTCGGCCAACAGGGAGCTCACGGTAGTGGATGACCCATTATCAAAATGGATGTTAAGGTCACCCAAGATGTTAAAATTGGCGCAGCCCAATGCTATAGGACTGACCATATCGGCCAATGCGGATCTGAATACCGAGTCATTGCCAGGGGGGCGGTAGACCAGCAGCCCCCTGAAGGTGAACTGATGGGAGAAGGCGACTTTAAAAATAGCGCTTTCACATGCAGGTAGTCCTGATGGCTTCCATTCTGCTGGGAAGCAGGATTTGACAGCCATAGCAATGCCACCACCTCTTGTGGTCCTATTAGAGGTGAAGATGGTGTAGTTCTGGGGGAATGCCAGGTTCAATATGGCAGAGTCAGAGTCCTGAAGCCAGGTTTCTGTCATTAAGAAAACATCTGGATCCTCTTTATCCATCAGGTCATAGATGGACAGGTGGTGCTTTACAAGAGATCTCACATTAAGGCACCAAATACGGAGATCTCTCGAAACAGCACGAGGCCGTATGACAGGGACGACGTTTTCCAAGGAACGAATTTTGGTTGGGCTCTTAAGAGACCAGCCTTCACAGGGAGAGATTAAGGTGCTCCTGCTGAATAGCAGTGAGGTTGATTTACAGATTCATAAAACTGACCGAATTGCTCAATTGTTGATAATGCCTGTTTTCAGTGGTGAGATCACAAAAGGCACTGCCCCAACGTTGCTAACTGTACGAGGACAAAAAGGTTTCGGCTCCACGGATAATCCTGGAGCTAGAGTTTGGGTGCAATCGCCTAAGAATCCCCCTGAACAAGCTGAAATTATTGCAACCGGTCATGATAATACTGTTCTAGTCATGAGACCAGGGAAAGATAGCTGGGAAGCTGTCCCAGCTGACAAATGTTACCTACGAGAATGAATAATGCCTGTTTTTGATTTTCTTTCAGATCATTCTCTGGACTGTTGCTGCAGGATGTGTCGGCGTTGGACTCCTTTTGGACTGCTACGACGGGAGAGGAGGGAACCCATCGACCCGGGCTGATTTGAGAACCCGGATGCCGCGTTCCTTTGCTGCGTGGGATTCATCATCGAACTTTTGGACTACTTTAGCCAAGCGGGTGACTAATGCCCCTCATTTTTGCTTAACGCCGATGCGATCGGTGACTGACATTCTAGCGACTTGTTTAGTTGCTGTCCCTGCTTCATTGGAGACTTTGGCCCATATTTTCAATGTATCGAATGCCCGTCCTAATGTCCTTTTGGGAGACGTTGCTACACATGAATACTGCCCTTTATGTACTGAGTTGTCCGATTCAACACCCTTGATCCAGTCCCAGATAATAACTTATAATATCACGCAGGGTGATTTATGCTTCTTTCTTACTTGTGATCCCAATGCTATTTCTGAGTGTGTGCGTTTAAAATTGAAAGGTGCTACATCATTCACAGCTCATGAAAGGACTTTATGCTTCCGAAGATCACCAAAATCATGTACCTCTGTTCAAAATAATATGACTTGTAAGAGTTTAGTGGTGACCCCTTGTCATTACCGTACAATGCTGCTACCCTCTGGTTGGCTCTTCTCTTGTGGTAATACATCCTGGCCATATATTCCCGCGAACATTTCCGGAGGCCCTTGTGCCATTACCAGACTGAGTTTGTTGATGTTCTCCTCACATCCCCATGCTAATTCCCGTGTGATCCGAGATGCTGTAATGTTACAAGAGGACTGTGATTCGTCTATGCATTTATATTCCAAATCTGAATACCTTAGCTTAGCTTTCTCAATTGTTGGTGTTCCTGCCTTGGCGGTCTATAATGCCAAGTCTATTGGGAAAATGGCCTGCTGGATGGTAAAATCCATTAATCATACTTCTACGATTTTGTCTGACATACTATTAGACGCCCAGGGTGAACGTAGAGCTATCTTGCAGAACCGGGCGGCTATTGATTATCTTTTGCTTAAACATGGACATGATTGTTCTGATTTTGAGGGTCTTTGTTGTTTTAACCTGTCTGACCATACAAAATCCATTCAGGCTCATATTGACAAACTTCATGACTTGACGGAAGAGGTTAGAAAACACATTGACCAGGGCTGGTTTGACTGGCTCTTTAATTGGCTACCTGATCTACATATCTTGCGTCAAATATTAGGGGGGATTTTGATTACTATTAGCATTCTGATTGCTATCTGTTGCTTTATTCAGTGCATTCCTTCTCTACTTCTATACTGCAAACCTGGTACTAGACATAGATCAGTTAGTTTTGTTTCGTATTATTGTTCCACAGATGTTAGTTCTGTTTGATGAATGTATAATAGACTGAAGTCAAGGGTGAAATGTTCTGCTCGATTTTCCCGGCCCTCTTTTGAGGAAAGGTGATGGATGGTGACTTCAGTCTCTTATCATTCCAGTGCAAGGGTTAGAGTAGTGGATTGAGCCTATTTACGAGGCACTTGGATATAATTCTGCATTCTCCTCCCTAGATTAGAGCTTATACATATAGGCTAGGGGATAGATTTGCTAGTATCAGGGGTAATCCGTCCTTTAGTCAGGGTATTATTACACTTTCTATGGAGTTATGCTGAATTCGGGCCTGGTAGGCCTCAAACGGGAGAGACTCCATCTTTCTTTCTGCCCCGGCAGCTTGGGATGCTTCTAGGTCAAGTGTAATGTTTTAGTTACGAGGTGTTGTTCGCTTGGAGAGAACCGGTTCAGGCCGGCCCTTGTCGAAGGATTGTATTTTTCTTCATACCGAAGACACAACATCAGGCCGGCCGGCTGGGAACGTGTCCTTGGTACGGGGAGGTACAAGAATTTGGTGGGCGGCAGGTTACTGGCTGGAATTTTCCATGAAGGAACACGCTTCTATATTAGTGAAAGCCCGAGATAGTTGTGCAGTCAGTTTGTAGGCGGCATCTAGCCGTTAGTAGAAAACCTATTACTTATTCCAGGGAAGACAGACGCCATTCTAAAGGCGGAGAAGAATCGAGAAACAGATACTCTCCTAGCAGAACAGCCAGGGAAGGAGAGTAGCTGATGAGAGGAAGGTCCCAGGGGCTTGGAGAAGGGTGAAGGGAACAGCGCATAGCGGTGCAGCCGTGTATCCGTGATTGCGGAGGTGTGACTTCAAGACGAGCCAAGGCCCAGACGAGAAGGGAACCTAGATGACTGCTGACTGTGGACTTCATATTAATAAGGTGATGTCGACCCTTTCTTATTAGAGTGTACGACCTAATCTTTTACTTTTCTTTGCAGGCTATGTGTTGTAGTATGGTGTTATATGTTTGTTTGTAATGATGGGAAATAAAGTACCCCAGTTCTTAGTGAACCGACATGTGCCGTGTGTTCTTGTATGAGAGGGTAACCTATTCTTCTAGTCAGATGCTGCTATGTGAACAGATGCTAACCCTGATCAGGTAAGTGGTAACTGAATAAGGGAGAGAGGAGCCCCTTGAATTAATGACCATACTGCACATTATCTAAATTGGCAACCGTTGTGTGATCGGGAATACTATGGTTCTATACCCCTGATGAATAGTGAGATCGACCCCTTTGTATAATGGTAATCATAGGATAAGCTGCCGTCTGGGTAGGTTGTCTGGGTCCGTATGGGACCGCGAGATCGCCGATTCTGATACTGCCGTCTGGGTAGAGAGATCTGGGTTCGTATGGGACCGCGAGATCGGCGATTCTGATACTGCCGTCTGGGTAGAGAGATCTGGGTTCGTATGGGACCGCGAGATCGCCGATTCTGATACTGCCGTCTGGGTAGAGAGATCTGGGTTCGTATGGGACCGCGAGATCGCCGATTCTGATACTGCCGTCTGGGTAGAGAGATCTGGGTTCGTATAGGACCGCGAGATCGCCGATTCTGATGCTGCCGTCTGGGTAGGTTGTCTGGGTTCGTATGGGACCGCGAGATCGCCGATTCTGATACTGCCGTCTGGGTAGAGAGATCTGGGTTCATATGGGACCGCGAGATCGCCGATTCTGATACTGCCGTCTGGGTAGAGAGGTCTGGGTTCGAATGGGACCGCGAGGCCGCCGATTCTGATACTGCCGTCTGGGTAGAGAGGTCTGGGTTCGTATGGGACCGCGAGATCGCCGATTCTGATACTGCCGTCTGGGTAGAGAGATCTGGGTTCGTATGGGACCGCGAGATCGCCGATTCTGATACTGCCGTCTGGGTAGAGAGATCTGGGTTCGTATGGGACCGCGAGATCGCCGATTCTGATACTGCCGTCTGGGTAGAGAGATCTGGGTTCGTATGGGACCGCGAGATCGCCGATTCTGATACTGCCGTCTGGGTAGAGAGATCTGGGTTTGTATGGGACCGCGAGATCGTCGATTCTGATACTGCCGTCTGGGTAGAGAGATCTGGGTTCGTATGGGACCGCGAGATCGCCGATTCTGATACTGCCGTCTGGGTTCGAATGGGACCGCGAGGCCGCTGATTCTGATACTGCCGTCTGGGTAGAGAGGTCTGGGTTTGTATGGGACCGCGAGATCGCCGATTATAGGAGGTACATGGTATGTATCTTAGGAATTCCCTGTCCTTAGGGGGTAGATACCTGGTGTGAATAGGTCCTAGGGAGGGGCAGATGGTAACGTTCTGGCTGGGTTAGTAAGGCCCTGATGGGCCGGTTCTATCTAATCTGAGAACCCAAGCAGAACAGTAACCTAACTGGCTGATACGTGGGAGCTCTTTAACATACATCGGAGAAATATGAAACAACACAAAAACTGAATAAAATATACCAATAACCCTATAGAAAATCAATAAAAATTAGAACTAGAGGTGAACTATGCTTTAGACTTAACAGCTTTAAAACCCCACTGATAAAACTACATTTAAAATATTGTTATGGCTCCAATGCAAAATTGAAAAACTGCCTGATATTTGTCCGTCACTGTAAGATCTGCCGTTCTCGTGACATCAATGGTGACATTTCAAATGATATCATTGATGACGCTATGAATGGAGTCACATATGACATCACTAACGTCATCATCAATGACATCACTGCATTCAGATCTACTCTTTATATTTGTTTTCGTTGTCATTTTCTACAAGTAGCTTTACGGATTGAATTCTGATTGTTTTTCTGTGGCTAAGGGCACTGCTCCCATGTTCTGCTGCAGGTATAAATATTTACAATTAACACAGTTGCTCCATTGCAGTTCAAGGACACTTCATAGTAAATGGAAGCACTCTCTAAGCAAACTCTCATAACTACTGGTCTATCAAATGGCAACCTTTTTTAAAGAGTCAGAGCTCCATAGTCTCTCACTGACACTTTCAACACCTGATGGTAAGTGACACGTCTAACAGGCAGCGCTGACAGGGGCTGACTCCCATCTTTGCTTCTCTCGGTGTAGTTATTTTGTGTTGGTGGGGTGTCTCTAGGTAGGCTTCCGAGCTACAGTCACGCTCAATGCTGATGATTGTGTACATATGGTGATACTACTGCACACACAGCGTGACGCAAACAGGCTATAATAACAAAAGGGCCAGCATGCATGTAGACTGGCTAAAGTGAATGAGAAAAGTGTAACAAGGCAGAACCTTTTCTTTCTCTCCATTCGCCAAACAGCGCGTTTAAGGTCTATTCTCTATCTGAATAAAGCTCCTTTAAAACTTTGCCAACACTGAGCTTATCCGGCATGGAAATGTGTTTCTCAACCTTTGCACAGTACGACCATGACTCATTCCACTCTGTCAGCACAACTGGTACAGAACAAGGTGTTCATTTCCCGGGTTTGTTATCTCTTGCAGTCAGGTGCCGCAGTACATGTCGGTGTATTACTCTTGTGAAACCGAGAGGATTTTCGTTCTTTTAGTGCAAAGAAGGAAAACAGCATTCATTATTTTATTGCTTCAGGCCCTTCAATATAATGCACAGTATTCTCGTAAAGCCCTTGCCATCACTACCGTATCTCAAAAGCCACGGTGCGCAATAATTTAGAAATATAATTTCGTATGTTTATTTATGAGCTCATCTGCAGATTTCACAACAGCAGACTTTAATTCTCTGAAAGTTAGCACGTCATTTTCATGGCTTATTTTCTGCTAAGGGTGTTCAAACTCAAATGCCATCATATATTTATTTTTGCCTCCGTATATGTTTCTTAGCCATTAGACTGTCACAGAAGGGGAACCACTTTTGTGACAGCAAATTACTTCTATAAAACATAAATAAAGGCTGGCTCACCCACGACTGTTCTCGGACAATTAACTTAATTTCTCCTGTGTGAGTAAATGACATATGGGGTGGGGGGGGCATAATGCGGTCCCCTTTCAAAGTCCCATAGATATGCCAGCCCAACTTTACGGTGCATATGTCTTGGTGGATATACGCAAGTTTTGATTTGAAGTAATTGCCCACACAAAATACATTGTTTGGCTCCTGTTCAGTGGAGCACTAGTGCCCTGCTTTCATTCATCAAGTTGAATTTCTTCAAATTAGTCAACACGTTTCTCAGTCAGGCAGATCATAAGAAGCTTGCACGGTTATCATACACAACTATTGGGCCACTGGAGCCTTTGGAACCTTTGTCAACCAGCAACATTTTGGTTCCTTCTGGTGTACAGCCACTCCCCCGGCAACACTTTGATTTTTAATGGCCTCTTCAGTTCTTTCAATTAAATGTCCATCACAATTCGTTATACAAACAGGGGCTCATGAAGTTTTCCCAGCCGTTTTCTTGATAAATACATTGTGTATTATCTTCATAAAGCCTGTTGGACCCAAACAAATAATCCAGTCATATCAATGGTATAGTCAGTAATATTTCTCTCGAAAATTTGCTGTCAAAGGACTTAGAGACTGATTACCAGTTTGGCAGACAGAGTTACTCCACCACAGACGTGATGGATATGCTGTATCCCAAATTACAATTCCATAGGACATAATGGAATTGTAATATGGCGGACGGGATATCTGTCACATTTGTGATGGACAGCCACGGCCGGCAGTGGGAGTACCTGCAGGGCGGTGACGTGCAGAGGGGGAGGGGCAGAGTGGGGGGTAGTAATGTATGGATTACGGAGTTTTACAGGGAAGTAGACATTTAAATAAACAAAACAAATGTTGTTGCGTGCGCTGCATCGCATTTGGGGATGCAGTGCACTCAACGAAATTTGTTTTATTTATTTAAATGTTTACTTACCTGGGAAGCTCCGTAATCCATACATTACAACCCCCCACCCTGCCCCTCTCCCTCCCCACGTCACCGCCCTGCAGGCACTCCCACTGCCGGCCGCGGGTGGTGATGGAGTAACCCTGTCTGCCAAATTCAGGCCCTAAGTGTGGTGATAATACTAGCATGGAACTCAATCGATCATTTGCTCGTATAATCTCATTACTGTATCTATAAGACCCATTGATAAACCAACCATTACACATGGCCAAACACTGCATAACACATCCATGGCTAACAATGGACATAACTATAACACTACCAACCAATAGGATATAATGTAAAATTAATTAAAATAATTCTAAATTAAAAAAATATATATGCAGAATTTCAAGTAAAAAATAATAAATATAATTAATGGCTATTTTTATTTTTTAAAAACTTAACAACACACTTAAACTTATAATAGATGACAATATATTTTGAATTTATCTTAAAAACATAATAAATAATCACATTTTATATGCAAAAACGGAAACAAATGTAAGCAGAGTTAGTGGTTTTAAATTCAAAGTATTTTTTCATAACATATTATTTAATAAATCACTTAATATATTTAAATTAATTTGCAAATAAAAAACTTAATTTTAATACAGGTGGAAAGTTAATAATAGTAATTTAACACTCATACATTCAGTTGCAGAAGTTTCCAGCCCCTCATTTGAGGGGTGTACTCAAGATCTGAAGTGTAAATCTCAAATTAGAAATAGAGAATAGCAAAAAAGTGGAGAGTTACACATATGTGGTGTAGTAGATCAACATGTGATGTGACTAGATCTATGCTTGTTTAGAAAGAAAGAAATTGGCACCGGGTTATGTGCATATATTTACATCACACTAGTGAACGCTAAAAATAATAAAGTCAATGCCTAATTAAATTTTGTATGAAAATATTTTTCTTTTATTTTATTATAATTATAAACTTTTATCGGCTATTTGAAACAATTGATAACTGACTGTGTAATTTTTTACATGTGTATAATACAAATTAGTGCTTTACAATTCAAAACAAAAACAAGATAAATTGTTCCAAATAATACAGAATTAATTCCTTTTTCCTCCAGCTCCTAACTGACAAGCATTCTTGGTACATGCTCTAACATTCCAATAATGACATTGCAGCATTCCTCAGGTTTGGCAGGCTTTCATACATTCTGAACAATATCAGACATACAAAGCGCTGTAATAGTAACACCCTAAAGTAATGCAACTTTCTATCAGTAAACATGGCAAATGTGACAGCGAATCTTATTCGGACTGACACTACCAAAATGGTGAGGCAAACCAGCATTGCATCTGCTATGCAAACACTGATAGTCAAAGATCTAAGTAGTTTTCCTTCTAGGCGATACACCAGTGGCTAGGTTAGCATGCATTTGAAGAGAGATGCTCATGCAAACAATGCATTACCCTCTGCCACTACTGGAAGAGAAAACTGTTTTCCAAGTGGTGTAAGGGTCTTAGCGGCCTCAACATTAGGTCCGTTTTTAAGTAGTCTAATTCTGGTTCTTGTGGGCTCATAGGGAGTTAAAGAAGAGGTCATCCATCTTTCTTTATGGAGGAAACCACAGAATCCTCCAACCAAAACAGAAACACTCAGCACCACTACAGCACCAAGATATTTCTACCCTTAGCTGGTGACGATTTGTTGGAAATTGGATTACTGGTTGAGGGGGTGAAACCCTACTGAAGCTGCAACTATCTTCTCTGTCAGGGTAAGACTCAAGCAAACCCCAAATTATCCTGTGCTTAACCCTCTTGTAGCCTGGCATGTTGCAGTTAGGCTTAACGTAGAAGCAATGTGAAAAGCATTCATGCAACACTTTAAACAGTAATAAAGTGAAACTGTAAGACAAGACACACCCCATACCAATTTGGAAACATAAAGAAGAATGTAATAAATACATTGACACCAAAATGATAAAAATCCAATCAATAAACCTGAAGATATAGAATTTCAAACTTCAGATATGTATAGCACCATAAAGCACCATACACATTCACGTTATCTGGTAGTGCGAGACCAGATGAAAGTGGAGCGTGGGCCATATATAGGGACCAGATTCGTCCTGATGAAAGAGTTACAATTAAAGTACAATGCTAAGAGTTCTGTTTGCAGTGGAAGGGGCCATGATGAGTATGGAGATCCTCACAGATGTTTGTTGATTTAGCTTGAAGAGCAGGCTGGACATCGCAGATGGTTTTTGCTCTAGTGCAAAGATCCTGTCGGGCGTCGGCGATGATTGTTGCTGGAGCTTCACTTTGGCAGTCACTTTGAACTGATGATGTTGCAGCTTAATTGCAGATCCAAAGTTGCTGGGTATTGCTGGCAGTCGTTGTGGCGTGAATAGTTGATTCACTGGAGCTTCCTGTTGGCCGGCGGTACAGCGGGCAAGATCTTGGAACAAACTAACCTATTTGTGTATGTGAAGAGCCCAAAACTTCAGGATTTCTCTTTCCGTGAGGTGAGAGCTCAGCTGATACCACACCAAGGGTCCAGGCACCTCTTGAGGATCATAAACTCACTCCAGCAGAGGCCAGCAGGGCTTAGGCAGGTCCAGTTGCATGGTCTAGGCAGCAGGCCAGCTATGAAGTTGCTGGGAGCATCTGGAGCCTGTTATGCCCTTGTAGCTCAGAACAGGAGGTCAGTCAGATGGCTTTTGGAGTCACTTCAGCCTGAGATGAAAGGTGCAGGTCCAGTATGCCTTCTCAGCAGGTGGGGCAGGAGGCAGCAGAGTAGTAGGAAGGCAAAGAGGCATTCTTCTGACAACAAAACAGAACAGCTGTCCTTCTTCTGTAGTATTCACAGGACCAGGAGTGTACTGAAGAGTTGGGTCTGGGGGTCCACTATTTATACCTGGTGCCGTATTTGAAGTAGGAGAAGTTTCTAAAGAATTTTCTTTGAAGTCCCTGAGGTTTCCTGCCTCCCCTGTCCTAGCTTGCAGATGGCAGCATGAACAATGCAGTGGTGACAAGACTGAAGACTTTGTCTGAAGGCAGGGCACAGACTATT
Organism: Lissotriton helveticus; assembly: GCF_964261635.1. NCBI lineage: Eukaryota > Metazoa > Chordata > Amphibia > Caudata > Salamandridae > Lissotriton > Lissotriton helveticus. The sequence continues at coordinate 1,068,701,106 of NC_136067.1, read as the reverse complement.
CAATTAAACGTGGGCTCTGCCCAGCTCCAACCCCCATCCTGCCAGTTGATGGCCCATTCAGACACATCTAATCCCTATATTTTGTGGCTGTCTGGGAGGAATAGCCAAAGCCAGTAGCCAACTACATCCAGTCATGTGACCCAAGAACAGGCTGCTAACACCAAATACTTAAGGCAGAAAAATTTCAACTTTCTAAACGTAATATTTTCAAAACTGTAATTTAAAATCTGACTTCACCATTGAAGAGGATTTTTAATATCAATTTCTCAGACACCAAATATGACATCCCAATCAAATGTTCCCAATCAAAAGTTAACACTTATTAGATGTGATAAGGCAACCCAATGATATCCTATGGGAGAGGTAGACCATACTTAAAAGTACATGTTCAATATTTTCAAATACTCTGCACCCTGCCCTATGAGCTGTTTAGGGTTACGCTAGGGGTGAGATATGTATTAAAAAGGAAGGTTTGGGCATGGCAGAAGGTTTACTTCGATCGGTTGAAATGGCAGATAAAAACTGCACACACAGGCTGCAATGTCAGGCCAGAGACATGTTTAAAAGACAGCATAAGTGCATTGCATGGCTTGTACCCCATTGGTAAAACTGTGGCGTTTATTGGACTATATATAATGTAAGGTTTGTGCCAGACTGATTCCGTGCACACCGTGAGGATATCTTGGATTGTAGTCCTTCTAGCCAACAATGTACATGCTGCACCCTAACCTCACAGGGTGACAAATGTATGTGCAACTTCAGAACTTGACAACCCTAATCCCCCAAAGAAATTGTGGTATCAGATCTAGAACCTTTACGTTTGGACTCTCATGCATACCCAAAAACACTAGAAATGCTCAGCAAGGCGTTTCAATATTTATTGAAACAAGGGGATTCCTGTGTAAAATACGTATGCTGCAACAATTAGTAGAATGAACCAGATTAACATAATTAGCATTATGAGAACAGTGAAAAGGATGAGCAATTCCACCATTGTGCTGAGACAGTAAATATATGCAAGCACATATACGTGCTGTGTATAGAGTATTCCTACTTAGCGCTTGCCTAACCTAGTCTTGCATATGATGGGTGATCTGCCAAATCCCTGCCGGGTCGTCTAACTCCCCATTGCCTGCTGGTAAGTGTAATCAGTCTGCCCGTCTTGCTGTAGAGCTGGACATACCTCGTGTCTGTAAACAGGAATCAGCTGAGCTGTAATCTCTGAATGCAGTGACCTCGCGGTGTTAGCTGAGTGCTCCTCTCCCTTTACAAGGAAGTGGTTCCATTTATATCATAAACAGTACCCATGTGGCCGTGTTGCAACCCCAATTTTTTATTCTAGTTGGATAATGTCGTCGCCTAACAGTCAATAACAATAGCAGCATTTGCGCAGTGAACTTTATCTATTGTGATGAATGTTCAAGGTGTCATGATATAGTGCCTACAAAGTGGAAATGTAAGCAATGCATTTTAGAGAATGTTATCCTACATTGTCATGCATGCACATGTATATCAGAAGTCATCATGTGTAAAGAGAAGGCAACTTAAGAAACATGAGCATGTAAAAGATGGTGGTGCTTACTGGGCCTATCTAAAGCATGTGACAAGTGGAGGGTGAAGTCAAGGCTGTAGGTCCACTAATAAGATTTAATTTACAGGCCCTGGGTACATATAATACCACTTTACTAGGGACTTACAAGTAAATTAAATGAAACAATTGGGTGTAAGCTCATTTAACCTTGTTTGAAAGATAGAGCATTTTAGCACTGATTGACAGTGGTAAATTGCACTGAGTCCTAAAAACCAACGCAAAAAGGTTCAGAAAAAAAGGAGGTGAAGGCAAAATGTTTGGGGGTGACCTTGCAAAAAAGGCCAAATCTAACAGATTGCTATGCAGAAATGGTCTATAAAGTCAGTAAATTGTTGTATTATCCTTGATCCACCACCCAGCAGATTGCCAATACCATTGAATCTGGTATATTGTCCAGGAAATGACAAGCCTTGAGGCCCCTAACTCCGTCTCTGGCACAATACAGCAATACAGCGTTATTGGGATCCAAAGTATAAAAACTCTGAAATTCTCTATGTACAACCAGCTCTGCTCCACTACAGCTATTACTCACTGCTTCAGACACTTAACAGAGCATTCGGTGGGGAAGCTAGCCTTCAGAATGACATATTTTAAGTAGCTAGTGGAACCTTATTCAGCAGATTTCTGAAGTATTTACTCCAGCAGCTGACCAATCAATCAAAACACTTCCCCCTTTATTAAAAGCATGTTATTGTCAAATATTTATTTAAATGCTGTGATTACAAATAACAATTCTGTGGTTATTCATAAAAATAAGACTTTTCTTCAGTCAATATTACAGAATTACAATATCTTCAAATAAAATCTTACAGATCAGATTTGCAGAATATTACAACTCCCGTAGCCTTACAGTTCATCACAACCATTTATACATGTCTTCTTTTCATTTAAAAATGATGATAGTAAAAGACCTTTGATTCAGCTTTTCATCGGAGCAATGGTTCTACTCCACATTCTTCACAACACATCTTACATATATATTTCAGAACTAAAACATCTAGGGCCAGATGTAGGTAATCCCAGATTACCGATTCCTAAATACCGAATCATACCGATTCGGTATTTAAGAACTGGCAATAGAGATGTAGGTATTTTTACCTATTCAATTACGAATCGGTAAGATTCGGTATTTACCGATTCTGTAAAGTTAGGCCCCCTACATGTCAAACTCCAAATACCGGTCGGTATTTGGCGACCTACATCTGGCCCCTAGTGAACAAAATGTTAAGAAAAACAACAGGAATATAATGTCAATATATAGTGAATATATATTCCTAAAATAAGTACCCACAATAGATTGTTTGTCTTCTTTACATCGAGTCTCTCATCCTCCAAAATTACATACTTGTAAACCGAGACCTCTCGCCATTAGATGCCTCATTCATATTGACCCACTGCTCGATTTTCTTGTATTACCATTACAGGGAGAACATATCAGTATGAGATGGCTGTCCTTCATTGTTAAACATTCCCATATCTTACTCATTAGTCTAAGCTCTTTGAGTTTAATTAAGCAAAAAGGAGGATCCTCTTCCTATTCAATAATGCCAATATCTAACTCCCTATTTCTATGTATATATATAATAAACTTCAGTGTGTAAAAGGTTTTTAATACCACAGTTGTAAATTATTGTGCGCAAATAGTGATAAATACCCCATATATTATCATCATACTCAGCTAATCGCCTGCTACCCATCTGCTTATGAGTGTTTGGTTCTCTATTAGGCTTAATAAAATCACCAACTCCACGGGCAAAGCTCTACAGCATAAATTGTTTGATCACTTCGGTTTATTAAATTACTTCAACTACGGAGCAGAAACAACATTATTACCACCCCCTATTATTTTTTTTTCCAACACACAAAACCAGTGTAATTCAGCAGAATCCTTGTGGATACATAAATGGCCCAATAAGTCTGAATGAGGGCTATGCTGAATTGCATAGTTTTTGCTCATTGGAGTCAGGGCCGGACTGGGAACCAAAACCGGCCCTGGCAAAGTGCTCGGCCGGCCCCCCCCGCCCCCTGGGCGGGAGGGGGTCGAGCGCTTTGCCAGGGCCGCTTTTCAGCCGATTTTGTTACAGGGCCGATTTTGCAGCTATGCTGCTAAAACGGCTCTGCAACAAAAACGGCCCCCAGGGCCCAAAACCGGCCCCCACCCTTGCAGCCGACCGGGGGATTGCCCGGTACCCATAGCGGCCAGTCCGGGCCTGATTGGAGTCTACATGATGCCTCGTAAGTGGGGATTTGATTCACAATGAGATTGTCCTTCTCCCCCCCCACACCACTGTGCCTTGCATCTTCCTCCCCACTGAAGCTGTGATATCTGCTCATCATGGAGCAGAAGGCAATGCTGGAAGACCCTTTGAGACCTTGTCAGCGCAGCTTCCAAACTCCTCTGTTAGCATGGGTCTGCAAATACATGGAGTGTGGCAGTTAGAGCAGGGGAACCAAATACTTTCCCCATGACATCACAGCAGTGGGATTTAACTTTTGTGCTCCACTCTTGTTACATATTAGCAGTGAATAACAGGACTGTGGGCCAGTTAGTAATGCTAATTTCTTTCAGTGGAAGCCACACATAATGCATTACAAATAGGTGCCTGTGAATAACAGGGATGTTTTTAACTAAGGGTTCTAAGTGACATTAGGTAGACGACTAAAAGTTTAGCTAACTATACTGCTATGTTATATGCCCCACCCCCATATATCATCCTTCCGTTTCCAAAATAGAAGGAAGGCCAGAGGATTCATTGGCAAGCCATACATAATAATGGCCTGCCTCCAAATGCCTCCCACCTTCACAGTTTTAAAAATATATATATATATTTATTGATGTTTTTAGGGACATACAACACAGCATATACAACATGTTCACACCAGAAATTACAATTAAGCGAAGACATGGTTGGTCAAGAAAGGCAAGCACAACACATTGTGGCCAATAAATAATCATCAAACTAAATTTGCAAACTCTGCTCCAGCCTGGAGCCAAATGGTGCAGGAGGGCCCAGGAGGTGTAATATACACTATGTTTCAGGTGCTTCATCCACTAAGTCTACATCATAGTATTCCATCCATGGGGCCCTAATTTACGGAATTTCCCTGGGTACCCTTGCACCCTGTATGTGACCTTAACCGCTGCCATATAAAGATCCATTGACTTTATATATTCGTCAAGGTTTGCCAATTCCGGTGCCCCCATCTCCTGGCAACTTCCCTTTTAGCTACCATCAAGCCTAGGTTGGCAAAGAGGAGTGTGGACCTGGGAAGGTCTATTTCAGTTGGCACACCCAGAAGTATGTGTTTGGAATCTGCTGGTATAGTGTCTTTCAGTATTTTACCACGTTCTCCTAGTATGTCCCGCCAGTATTTTTATATAAGAGAACATTCCCACTGGGTATGGATGAACGATCCCCGTTTGGTTTTAAAGCGGAGACAATGCAGGGAGTCCACCCTACCCATCCTGTGCAGATGGGCCCTGTCGTAGTATACCCAAACGAAGGATCTTATATAGTATCAGTTGCACCCTGGACTTGATTGCAGGTTCTCTGGGATGCATCAGGCCTGCATTCCAGTCTGTATCATCCAAGTCTCCTACCTTGCTTACTCATCTAGCTCGCAGGTTCTGTAGGGTGTCAGGCACACTGTTGTTAATTGTTTTATAAATCCAGGAGATGGCCTTATCTTCCAGTTTACCCTGGAGCGGTCACCCTCTAGTCTTTCTGCTCTCCAAGCATATCTTAACTGCATGTATTGAAGATATTGCATCCTATGTAATTGGTACTCCCTCTGTAGTTGGGCAAACGAGATCAGGGTCCCTTCCACCAAGAAGTCTCCAACCCTGGATATACCTATTGTATCCCATGCAGTATAGCCCTTTACCGTACCTATTTCCTTCAAGGGTGACCCCTCCCAGAGCGGAGTCTCCTGGGTACTTTTTTGTCCCATTCTATATACATCCATGTTTGCCTCCAAGCCTCTACCATAATCTGGGTGGCGGGTAGTTGGCTCTGCCATCCCCGCCCTCCATAGAGGTAATGCAAATAGGAGCGGGTTTGAAATTGTGTTCGCTAAAGTGCATATGTAGTGTGGTCTCCTGATGCATAACAACAGTCGTTAATCCACACCAAGTGGGCCACCCGGTAGTAGGCTCATGCATCTGGACGGCAATTCCTCCTTTATAGTGATTTCTCTGAAGTGTTTTCAGTGGTAGCCTTGGGTGGCCACCATTTCATAGTAATAGTAATTTCCGGACTTCTGCATCTATTTTAGCAAATATTTAATCAGGTATACTGTTATAGGTGATTTGCAGGGAGTATAGTAGCTTGGGCAGAGTAATCATTTTATACATGGCGGCCCTCCCCAACAGCTTGTGGAAATCTGCCAGTACTCTAGAGATATTGCAAATTCTGGCTATTTTCTATATTTTGGGTTACATATATGCCCAGATACTGAAAACCACTGTGAAGTGGATGGAGACAATGTGGAAGCATTAGATCCCAATAGTCATCCCCAGTCACGTACAAACAGAATTTGTCCCAGTTGTGCCCATATGTGCTCTGTAGCTATCAAATACCCGAAATACTTCCAGTAGTGATTCCGTGGGGCACGTGAGATATAGTAGGATGTCGTCTGTATATAGCTATATGCTTGTCGTCAGTTTCCCCCATCTTCCTATGGAAGCCAGTGATACCAAGATGCGTCTGAGTTCTACAGGCTAGGGGTTCCAGCAACAGGGCAATTAGGAACAGCGATGGGGGCATCCCTGCCTCGTCTCTCTTTCTTTGGAGAAGTCTGACAATGTCAATCCATTCACCCTCACATTCGCCATTGGGTCTCAGAATAGCAGATTTACACAAGTAATAAACCAGGATCCAAATTCATACCGTTCTAGGACCTGCATCATATAGGGCCAATGTACAACAGTGAATGTTTTTTCAGCATCCAGGGGAAAGGAATATATGCGGGTCCGCTCTTATCTTAACTGTTTCCAACCAGTGGTAGAGCTGACGGAGGTTGTGTCTTGTCAACCTTTTGAGCATGAAGCCAGACTGGTCCCCATGAATCAGTGGGGAGATGACTTGCACCACCTGTGTGGCTAGTATTGTTGCCAAAATCTCTGTCTCAATATTTAGGACCAATATCGGGTGAAACGAGCTGCATTTACTGGTGGGTTTCCCGGTTTTATGGATTAAAACTATTGTGGCACATCTGAGATCTAATGGCAGGTGCCCCTCTTCCCTAGCCACCTCATACATCTTTAGAAAGTGGGGACCAACAAGTCCAGCATTTATCTTAAAGAACTCAGCCAGTAGTCCATTCTGTCCCGGTGTTTTCCTGGCTATCAGTCTGCCCATTGCTTCCTGGATCTCAGCCAGTGTAATGTCTTCCTCTAACAATGCTTTATCTTCGACCGTCAGGGTTGGGATGCAAATTTTGTTCAGGTATGCGCGTATTTGGGTCACATCTAGAATAGCGAGTAGTACTGGGCAAATTCTCGAGCTATATCCTGGGTCTTGTGGAAGGATTCACCCTGGTCACTGATTATTTCATGTACCCATCTTGCCTCTCTCACTTTCCTCCCCAACCAGGCCAGCAGTCACCTACCTCATCATCCATGTCGTAAAGACACTATTGTGTTGCCAAGATCTGTACCTTAACCTCATCACTAGCTAGACCCTGATACTCCTTGTGGAGTCGTGCTGCTTTGTGTTGGTTGGTGGGATCTACCATCTTCTCTGTGGTGGCCTTTAGTTCAAGAATGCGGTGTTTTTGAGTCTGTCCTTTTTTTGTGGGCTAGAATGTTTTGTGCTCTATCCCATAAGACTGTCTTGTAGGCCTCCCAGACCACAACAGCTGAGCTCAATGAGCTTTTATTTTCCATGCAGAATAACTCTGAGTCCACTCGGAGTTCACAGGCAACTGTCTTGTCTCGCAGGTCATAGGCATTTAGTCGCCCCACTACCATGTTGCCTAGTGCCCAGCATAACTCAGAGAGGCGAGTGGTCTGGAATGCCTCTTGCCAAGGATTGTGCTTTGCTCACTGAATGTGCTGCTCTAACAGTAGCGAGTAAATAGTCCACCCTGAAGAATACGTTATGAGTGCCCGAGAAATAAGAATATTCCCTCGCTTGTGGGTGTGTGTGGTGCCAGAAGTCCACCAATCCAAAGGTATCCACAAATGGGACCAAGGGTGTGTCCCTTGCAACTGCCCTTGCAGGCCCATAGCGGTCAAGGGAAGGGTCAAGAACGTCATTGAGGTCACCTCCCACAACATGTAGAGATGAGTTTGCCTCATCCCATCACCCTGTCTATAGTACAATTTTGGCGTCGGGGGGCGTACACTGTGATAAGGGTGCTAGTCCTACGCCCCCATTGGCCCTGCACTGTGGCATATGTTCCATTCCAGTACAGCCATGATTTTTCTGTGGAAAGGTGGTGTTCTCCTAGCCAGTATGGCTACCACCCGTGCACCGGAGGAGAAACCTGCATGTGCCAGTGTGACAAAGGCTCCCCTACCCAGGAAGGAACAGTTAGTACCCATCAAGTGGGTTTCCTGGAGGAACACCACATCCAGCTTCAGTTTCCTAAGGTGGGCAGCCACCAGACCACACCTGATTTCGCTACTCAAGCCATTTACGTTCCAGTTAAGAACAGAATAGAAAGAGTTATGCTGACCTCTTGGCCCTCCCATTTGTACTTGTCAGCTGGGTTTGCAATCCATGCTCCATTGCAAGTGTTTCTGTATATCACTCACAAGTCTGCCGTGTGTCTACACTTTGGGGCCCATTAGGATGGCGGGCGGATTGCCCCCACCAGGCCAGTGGTGGTCACTACCGGACTGGTGGGGGCAATCCGCCCGCCATCCGCTCCGTAATGACCCCCCACCATATTAGTATGGCTGTGGGGTCCGTGGCGGACGGAAAGACAGTCCGCCGCTTTTACGCCCCGGTCGCCTTGCGACAGAGACGGAAAAGGGTTTATATGGTAGCGGTGTCTATCAGACACCGCCAGCCATATTAGGGTGGGCCTTTGAAGATGCTTTTCCGCGGCGGCAATGCCGCCACGGAAAAGCATGCGGTCTTTACTATGGGGGCCCCCTGCGGGCCCCCATGGTGAAGGCGAGGTGGGGGGTGCACATGGGGGGTACCTGTGGTACCCCCCTGCATTTGCATACACAATGCGGCAGGCACCGCATGGTGCCTGCCCCTTTGTGTATGCAAATGCATCCAATGCATTCATAACATTGCGGCGGGTGCCAGTGTGAACACCGCCCACCGCAATGTTATGAATCCATGATGCGCCCGCCAGTATGGCGGGCTCATCATAATAGCCATGGCGGGACCGCTGCTCCGATCGCGGTCCTGTTTTGCACGGGGATGGAGGGCGGGCAAAGTCCGCCCGTCATCCTAATGGGGGCCTTTGTCTCCAACAAAAGCACTGTAATAGCACCACCCACCTTGCCACAACCCCCTCCAACACAGCCTACCTCCCCCTGTGACAACTGGACAACTCCGGTGCAGGTCGGGCCTGAGGGGCTGAAGCCCATCCTTCTCCTAACCCATACACCCACCCACCTTCACAGTCTTCAACATCTACACGCCTCCCAATTCAAATGTAAATATCTAGCCTCCTGCCACCTTCCGTCACCAACCACATTAAAAAACCCGAAAATAGTCCTGGTCTCCAAACCAAAAATAACTAACCTTCAACCACCTACTCAATTACAGTCTGCATGATACTGTGATTCTTTATTAATGGTTTTTATAATGGTCCTATAGCTGGCAGACATGCTATTGAAGAGAATTGCTCATGTCCCTTTCCTTGCCCATTCTGAAGATACAGCATTTAAAGGAAACCTCTGACTGGGCATCATATAAAGAAATTCCATGACAAACCTAAACTGCAGATAATTCAGTTTTGATTTTGAAGAGGAAAAAAATGACAACAGAGCATGCGAAACGCCATCACAAATGCAGTCCAACTATACATCAGCACATCCATACCTAGCCTGTTGGAGGGGTTCCGCTTAAATAAGGCTCGCAGTAAACTCTGAGCTTCCCCGCTCAAAAACTGTGGCATGCCCAGCTTGGCTCTGAAATTAATAAAAGAAACATATTTTAGACGGCATATTGCTAGATAAAAGAAATGTCACAGTTCTAGAAAGATGAGAAATTCAGCAAAATAAATAATGGTGACTCATAAGGTTATCAGCTGTCAAATACAAAGATGTTGATCGCACATAATGGTTAGACTCCTAGGGCAGAAAGAGCGCATTGGAGCTATCTGTGAGCAGCAAGACTGTGCTGTATAAAAGCACTTAATAAATGTACTTATACTCTGTGGGGGCCCTCTTGAATGAATATTAAAAAGTTGTTATAGCTGCAAAATGGCTACTATAACCAAGATATTTCGCTTGCTGCTTATAAAAGAGACACACTCTGAGCTCTGAAAGGAAGGCATGCTTAAGGCAATCCAGAGCATAAAGAGGAGTGTTTGCTGCGCTCCAATGACTGTGGTAGGGCCTGCACTGTATATATTTCGAAAATAAAGAATTTTTTAAAAATAGGTGCCTCAGGAAAAAGGCTAATTCAGTCACGAAAGGACACAAAAGCATGCCACATTTGAACCCAAACACCTTGGGCCCCATTCACAAAAGTAATCTGAGGCAAAATCCCAAATTTACGACTTTAAATTAGGTTTTTGTCTCAGTTAAACTTAAGTTTTGGTCTTAGGTTAAACGTAAGACAAACTCAAGTTTAACTGAGACAAAATCCTAATCATAAAGTTAGGATTTTGTCTCAGTTAAACTTAAGTTTGTCTTAAGTTTAATTTAAGACCAACATTTAGGATTAACTGAGAAAAAATCTAAACTTTAATACTCCTAAATGCCTTCAGTGAATACTGAAAGTTGTATAGTTAGGATTTTGTCTCAGATTACTTTTGTGAATCGGGCCCCTTCTGTCTGACCATGTTCATTGTGACCATCTCCATATTGGCATTGCCCTCACTGTTTCAGGACCTGATTTAACACAATTGTGCATATGAAGGATGACCATACAAAAAAACGCATAATGATTCTACATGTCACAACCATTAACAAAGATACAAAAATTGCTGCCACCTAAATGTGGCCATAATGTGCTTGCAATAATTTTAATTTAAAAAAAATGCATTTTACTGATGCTTCTGTTTTATTATAACGAATGTCTTGAATAACAAACCTTTCAGTTGTGGCCTGTATTTTATTATTTATTTGGTGAAGCAGACAAAGGTAGATATTGCAGCCAGATACAATGTTACAATGTCACTTACACACTTTGCAACAGCCACTTTAACTAGCATTAGCAAAGCAAGTCGATTTTGCTTGTCAGCGTTCAGCGACTGACATGTGAGTCTTTGCCAATGACTGACTGGCCATGTTAAAGGTATAGAAATAATTGTTCAGTATATTGTCACAATGGCTATTGCACAGTATAATGTGACAATGCACCGTTTCGTTGAAAGTATAGAAAACAAATATATTTAATTACAAGCATTGACAAAGTCAGTAGGGCTCGCCTATTCAAGAGCTATGGCTTTGCAAATATGTTGTAGCCATATTGTACACCAGTGTGGCTTCTGTTTAGCATGGCTAAAAGTTAGTGGTGTAAAGGAGAGTGGCTTGGAGTGTCGTAAAGTGGAGTGCCATAAAGTGGAGTGTAATGGAGTAATGTCGGTAGGGCATAGAGTTGAGTGGTGTGGAGTGTGTAGTCTTGGAGAGCAGAGTGCAGTTGTGTGGTGGAGAGTGCATTGGCGTGCTGTGGAGTGCAGTGGTGTAGAAAGCAATGGCGTAGAGCATAGTGAAGAAGAATAGAACAGAATGCTGTTCAGTGCAGTTTTGTAGAGTGCAAAGGTGAAGAGTGGTGTGGTGTGCAGTGGAGTAGATTAATGCAGAGTAAAGAATTGTTGTCTTAGAGTGCACTGACGGACAGTGCAGTTGTTTAGAGTAGGGTGTTGTAGAGCAGAATGGTGCAAATTTACCGTGAACATTGATGGAAAAAGAAAAGCGGCTGGCAATAATGTCCGTTTAACCAGGAGTACCGCTTAAGTCTTTTAAGAAGGGATTTGAACAAAGCACAGCCACAATCAAGAAAAACAAAGGGTCCACAAATCGCAAATACGCCGTTTTTTGAACTGCTAGCTGCCTCCTTGGTGATAAAAAAAAGCAGCACTCAGATAAAAATGTGAAAGCCCTGATGACAGTCCAGCGAAAGGGATATCTGATCTCGAAAAGCGACGGCACACTTCTAGAGATACATTTCTAGAAAACTTCAAGGATCTGTGGATAAACTCCATCATTAAAAAGAAGGAGTGAATTCCCATTTGTATAAACTTTATTGAAAAACAAAGGGACATTTGTATTTGTCGGGTGATTTATTACAGATAATTGATGTTTGTTGTTTGTTTTTGTATATTGTTCTTTGTCACAAATGTAAAGCAAAATGTTGTGATGTCTTTTGTAGAGCACAATTAAGTTTTTTTCATAATTGTAATGTTTTTTTTAAATGGTTTGCTATATGGATATAATTTGACCATGTTTTCATTCTTTGTGTGAGAATACAAAATCAATTAAAAAATTCAAAAAGAAAAAGGTAAAATAAAAATACTAGGATAAAAAAAAAGGTGTTTGTCTTTAGAGCAGAAATTACTAATGCTTGATGAAAAATTGAGGTATAAGTGCATTCTCATTTGCTTGCACTTTTAGAAAGTTGGCATTTGCTTGTCCTAAACATTTGGCCCCTGCAGCCTGATCCTGGGTCACAAGACTATATGTAGCTGGCAGTTGGTATTTGTGCATTGCTCCCAGACAGTGAGACAACTTAAGTCTATGTATTTGCAGGATGGGCAACTCTGAGTTAACGAGGGCAGGGTACTGCTAACGACCACACTTGCACATCACAAAGACTCTGTCTGAGCATTCTCACACAGGGCTTGCCACTAGGCTATTGTGTACTTAGACAAACAGCAGGGAAGACAGAGAGGAAGGGGCTGCCTGACCCCTCAGGGGGGTGGAAACCGCTAGAAGTGTCTCCAACTCCAAATTAGGCTCTGGGTATACATATTGGACCTCAGACACCACTCCTGGACCTGTGGATACTCTGCCTGCTGTGCGCACCCGCCCTCTTTCCTGGATGAGAAGGACTAAACCTGCATCTGCTGAACCCAGAACCCCAGATTGACACCAGGGGATAGTTGGCTTGCCCCCTGACTTGAGCCTCAGGGACAAAAGGCTCTAACAAACTTTACCTCAAAATCTGAAATCTGCTATATGTGGGCTAGCCTGCCAAGTGGTGACACCTCTGTCCTGGAACCTTGCTTGGCAAGTCACTGTGAATCCAGCAGACCTTACATATCTCTTCTGCCGTGTGGCGCAACCCAGAGCGGAACTGATGCATCACTACTGCTGCACGGGTTGGACCTGTTGCAAAGTCCCACGTTGTATCCATAGCCTTTTCAGAATTGTCGACGTGCACTACATCCTTGGCACAGTCCCTCACATTTTTTATTGACCGCAGCCTTGATGATAGACTCTGCATCGCAGCCTCACAACTGCTCTGAACCAAAGTAACACCCTGACTGGGTGAGGCAATCTCAATGCCAGACTTCACATTGCAAGCCCTCATCAACAAGATTCTCTACGATGATACAGGACCTGACATAGCAGTAACTTGGAACTGATGCATAGCTTCGGCTGTGCGACGCAGCTTCGATGTGGATCCTTGCAACACTTCACAAAACAGGATTTAAGGTACTTTGTTCAATGGGCCTAACTGGTTTCCGGTAGCCAGCCAACGCACCATAGCGGTCAGCCTGAACTTGTGACTTTGTCTTGGTCCAGCATGATGAGATATCCACAGCTGGCGCTTCGTGCTTTTTTGCACTATTTTCACTAAATAGTAAAATCAGTTCTACTGATTGGATTTTTGTCGTTTAGGTCTTGTTTTACCTATTAAAGTTTGTGTGTGGTGCTTTCCCAGAGGTTTGAACAGAGGTTACCTTTAGGGTTGCTTTGTTCCTCACCCCGACAATGATTGTGGGTGATGCTTTACCAGGGCTCACACTCCAGTCAACCAACAAGCCACTTTCTTACATTTACTTTATGTTTCTCACACTTTTATTGCATAAATTATTCCATCAGCATAGCTATACAGCATGTTCTGCCTTTAGTAATTTACCACAAAGCTCTTTGCTTACTAAAGCTCACCACAGTTTCCTTGTCCATTGTCATTGCCTTATTGGACATGCATGATATGTTCCTTTATATTTTCCGTGCTTGTATAGCACACATTATGCTATCAGCATGACTAGACAGCCCTTCCATCCTTTTAGTAATTTTTCACATAGTCTCTTGCGTACTATTACTCACCAGACTCTCATTGTTCATTGTCATTGTCTCATTGAATATGATTATACGTTAGGGGTTTGCTGTCATAATCTATTCAGGTTTTTTTCTCATCTGTTGAACTGTGGGTGCATGATTTTGGGTTTCAAGGAATAAGGCTGAAGAGATTCGTCAATTGCTTGTGTAGATTGCCCATTGGATGGTATTGCCAATCCTTACTCCCACTAGCCAGCAACATGTACCAAAAAGTCCAAGGGGGAATCTCCCATATTCACCTACCTCCCGCCACCCCATCAAGCAGTGGTCGGCAGTCTCACCTAATCAAGAATTAATGTTCTGGTTGGGGTCAGCTTAGCTTCTGGTGGTTACTTTGTTTGACCTTTGAGGAAAGCACTGATGATATAGGTGGTCTGACAAGCCTTGTGTGGTGCCTGGTCACTTATTTTGAACTCACTCTCAGATGTTTCAAAATCTGGAAATTAAATGCTGGCAGTCTGTACCCTCACTAAGTAAATCATGAGTTATAATTGGGCCTCCTATTGAGGAAGTATGAGGCTGATTTGGCAGAAATTAAGTTGCTGTCCAAACCATCATCACAAGTTGGCCATTAAATTCTGATATATGCAGTAAGCCTCTTATGCATATATTGAAATAACATGCATTTTGATCACAATTGCACCCCGATGAATTAAAGAAGGTAAAACCTGTTGATTTTTAGTGCAAGGAAAAAGTCCTGGAAAATACCAGGACATATCAATTTTGGTGCAACAAAAACCTATATTCATATGTTATTTCCTATTATCAGAGAAAACACTTACCTGGACGGTATTTGTTGCACCTGTTAACTTCAGACCCAGCAGAGTTGGATATTATCGGATGCAATCAATATTGCCCCAGTTACTGGTCAACTCATTGGTAATGATTCAAATTACTAATTGAATTTTCACACTTTCAAAGCAAAAGTAAAAGTGTTGGTGAAGAGTCCCACAATACCTTTGTTTGGCTTATTACTTTAGGGAACTTAGAGAGTATTGCCCAGCATGTTTGCTTTAGTTTTGAAAGTAAATATGCACACTCAGTTCGCGGAATTAGGCCTCAGAGGAATACTCGGACACTCCAACTTGCATCCAAAACTGGAAGTAGTTGAATTTAGAAAAGTGAGTGCACTTAAGATGCATGTAAGACGTCTTCCTGAGTCTCATGTGGCTGCAGCTGGAATAGTAAAGGTTCACTAGGCATATGCTCTGTAATACTCAGAAAAGAGGTGGCTACTTGATAGGTGGTAAAAATGTAGTCAGTTTTTTCATTTGTGATGGTTGTTGATGCATCAACTGTCAACATGTCTGGGCATAAATGGGGACACTATCCTTTGGCTTATTAATGTGATGGGTATTTGCATGGCTGAGGTATGTTGCTGTGAGTGCACTGATCTGTTTTATTGCGCCTGTGGCTGGCAGTATTAAAGTATTGTGTGTGGTGCATGAAAAGGAGCATAAAGCAGTTGGTGCCTTGATGCGGCTTTATGGCTCACCTTCAATAGTCTTGGTTTCAATATTCAGATACTTTGAGAAGTATTTGTGTTTTGAAGCTAGCATCTCTGGAGTTGCTAAAACCAACCACTGTGAGTGGTGGATTAACTTTGAAAAACTTTGTACCAGATTTACATCTGCTGTCGTAAAGATAATCAATTGCAATGGCAACAGAGTATCCATTCCATGAATCGAATGGTCTGGCCAACTGATATATATGTGGACAGAACATTGGTGTAACCATGGGGAAGAATAATCCATCTCTGGCATGGTTGCACCCCTCCCATGTTCGATTTTACTAAGGGCCATCTTCGGCGGACTCTGAGCCTGCCCACCTAATTTAGCTGTGTAGATGTACAGTTCAGTTTTCACTGCCTGTCACAACCTGGAAACCCATGGTTATAATGCCCCCTTGCCATGGGTAATAACTCCCATGGTGAAAGGGGCATTTGTTTTCCATAAAGAATATCCAGCTTTGGGAGTGCATCAAGCATAAAAAGTCATTGACAGGAACTGCCATTTCATCAGCTGCAGTCAATGTTTTGAGTTGACGGCTATGCTGAGAGATAAGCAATGAGGGTAGGTGCTGTATTTGAGGCCTTGCTCTAGCACAACCCTTGCAAACCTATGAACCTCAGGCATTTTTAAAACTAGACAACCAGGGGAGTCCAGGGTGGTGTGCCTTACATGAATCCCATAATGTTTTCTTACCCACAGTGGTTTGCAAACATCAAATTCTGTCTGAAACCACACAATCCTTTTCTGTGATGGGAACTTTGTAATCCATAGGAATACACAAAATTGTTTCCACTTGGCATTACCCAACTTGTGCTGATACAAAAGTAGCCCCACTTATTTGGCTGGACCTAGTGCCCGCTACGGGAACGGCTCAAACCAAGGTCAATGGGAGCACTCGACAAGGGACTCCCATTGACCTTGGCATGATCAGTTTCTTTCTAAAAACTACAGCTAACCTCAATGGAAAAAAAGGGCTCATTTTTTGTGGAAAAATGTGATGTGTCCATGTTGTGTTTTGGGAAATTTCTTGTCATGGGCCTTGGTCTATTCATTTGTATTGGGAGAAAATGCATACCCACACAATTGGGGTACCATTTCTATCGGAAGACATTGAGGAATGTCAGGTGGGTGGGCAAGTGTGTCTCACCGCAGATTCCATAACTTTCCATCACAGAAATATGAGGAAATTTAGTTTTTTTAGTCAATGTTTGAGGTTTGCAAGAGATTCTCAATAAAAAAAAGCCTGGTGAGAGCCATGCAAACCCCATACGATTTTGCCCAGTGTCTAGCTTTCGAAAATGTGCAAGTTTTCTAAGTTTCCCTATGTGCTGACTGAGCTAGGGTCCAAAATCTGCAACTACCCACACTGGAGGAAAAGAGTCAGTTTTCAATGGAAACTATGGTGCATCCATCTTCTGTTTTGATTTTTTGCCTGTGGCGGGCACAAGGTCTACCCACACAAGTGAGGTACCTTTTTTACCAGGAGACTTGGGTGAATGAAGGGTAGATGGAAGTTTGTGGCTCCCCACAGTTTCCAGAACTTTCCATCATGCAATTATAAGGAGAATGGGTTTTTGCAGTCAAAGTTTAAGGATTGCAAGGGATTCTGTGTAACAAACTGATGAGAGACCTGCAAATCACCCCACCCTGGATACCTCTAGGTATCTAGATTTTAAAAATGTACAGGTTTGCTAGGTCTTCCTAGATGCCAACTGAGCTAGGGTCTAATCTCTACAACTACCCATATTGGAAAAAAGGGTACGTTTTCATTGGAAAAAAAGTGGTGTATCCATATTGCATTTTGGGCAGTTTCCTGTCGCAGTAGGCCTACCCACACAAGTGAGGTATAATTTTTATTGGGAAACTTGAAGGACTGCTAGGTGGAAGGAAGTTTGTGGCTCTCCACAGATTCCAGAACTTTCCATCACCAAAATGTGAGGAAAATGAGTTTTTTTAATCAACATTTGAAGTTTGCAAGGAATTTTGGGTATAAAAACCAGGTGAGAGTCACACAAGTCACCCCATCCTAGATACGTCTAGGTGTCTAGTTTTTTTTAATGTACAGGTTTGCTAGGTTTCCTGTTAGACCTAGCATATCTTGGTGTGATTAACCCTGACTTTTTGCCTCTGCCTCCTTTGCAATCTAGATGCATTGGGTACTTTGCCACTGCTGATCGGTGTCAAAGTACAAGTGTTCCCTATGTAAAGTGTAATGGTAATTGGTTGGCCATGATTGGGATGTTTGCCTTACTAGTAAAGTCCCTAGTGATGTGCACTGTGTGTGCCATGGTTATTAATGCAAATGCTCACAGAGAAGGGAACTCAGGCCTGCGCGCAGTGTGCTAAGTTAGCATGTTGTCCTGACAAGTGTAACCACTTGTCAGGCCTTACTTTTCTTTTGCATACACATTGGGCACCCCTGTGATAGGTCCTGGGTAGTCCCTGGGTGGAGTGCAGTGTAGGTAAAAGGCAGGACATATACTAAGGTGTGTGTTATGTTCTGACAGTGAAAAACGCTCCATTTCGTTTTTCACTGCTGAAAGGCCATCCTGCTCATAGGATAGAATGGGGGAGGCTGGGTGTAGTGTTTGTTAGCCTAGTTTCCTGTAAGTTTATAATGGAGAGGTTAAGTTTAGTATGTATGAGCTCACAGTGTCATAACACATCTTTCTGTGAAGGTGGTTTTGTCACTGTGTGTTTAGAAACCACTCTTTTAGAAAGTGGCTGAGTTTTGTGCTTTAAGCATTTATGTGTGTCTCTGCTGAAATGTGGATTGATTGTCTGGATCTGAAAGGTGAGAGGAGCTGGGAGAGGTCTTGACCCAGGGAGGGGTTGAGATGGTACCAGGCTGTCCTGCATCTGGAGAGTAAGGGGAGGAGAAGCCCGGAAGGTGAAAAGGCCTGGGCTGGTGCTATAAACCAATTGAGCCATCTCCTGCTGAGTGATTAAGGATCCAGACCCCCAGTATCAAAGGGAGAAAGTTGACACTGGGAGGGAGACAACCAGAACTGATTTAGGGAGGGGTCAGGAACCCCTAAGCACAAACGAACTTCAAAGACATTAAGGGGTATAACTATGAGAGCTCAAAGCCCTGAACATTGGAATGAAACAGAAACGGATTGAGACTGAAAAGGCTTGGACCCATTCTGTGGTCAAGAGGAACCTCTGCTCAAGAAGGAGCAACTGAAGAGACTGCTGTGGAAAGACCATTCCTTGCTTCGTGATCTGGGACTGGTCTGCAGTTTACTGTTCTAACCAAGGGAGAGACTGTTGGGACTGTGCTTGGAGGTATTGGGTCCCCCTGCTTGAAGAAGACTGTGCATTTGTGCTGTGTCTTGTTACCCCAAGGGCTCGAGGTGAGCTGGCTCCCTGTTTGGAAACACAGGAACATAAAAGTTTCCGGAGAAGTCCCAAGCAACGCGGTGTGTGCATGCTTTGCCAGCTTGAGACCCTCAGAAGTTGTGCCTTGTGATTGTGGGCACGCAGGAGTAAGCTGAGTCTCAGACGTGCAGGGTGCGTGTCATGGTGCAGGCCAAGGTGTTGGTGAGGAGCTCCTGGTCATTGTGTACACGCGGAGATGAGGTGAGACTCGGACACCCAGGGTGTGTGTCCTGGTGCAGCCAGAGTGTTGGTGAGGAGCGCCAGGTCGTTGTGTGCACAGAACGAAGAAGCGAGTCTCGGACCCACAGGGTGCGTGTCATAGTGCAGCCAGGTCATTGGTGAGGAGTGCCTGGTCATTGTGTGCACCGGGAGAAGAGGTGAGATTTGGACACGCAGGGTACGTGTTGAGGTGCAAGCAGAGTCATTGGTGAAGAGCGCCGGATCATAGTGAGCACCAGAGAAGAGGTGAGTCTTGGCCGCGCAGAGTGCATGTCGAGGTGCAACCAGAGGAGCTGGTGAAGAGTGCCTGAGTAGTGTGAACACCAAATTCGAAGTAATTCTCCACAGTGCTGAGGGCGGGTCTCGGTTTTCACTGAGACCACTGGAAGGAGGGGCAGCCCATTGGGCCCTCGGAGTGAAACAGCAGCGGCCCGGGCCGGCAGCCCCGGAGGAGCTGAGCGGCTAGCTCAAGCTCGCGGTACCCATCAACGGAGTTCTGAATCAAGGCCCAAGCCGCTGAAGGAGGAGAGAAGAGTGGGGTTGGACCCCACCAGGTAACGTTGATCACCGCCTGGGGTGGGGTGCGGACCCATAGGGACACTCTCTCGGCCTCTCGCTTCTGTCAGCTGTGCGAGCCTATTGCTTTGGCTCAGATCTAGGCCCATGCTGGCCCAAGGAGGGGCAGTACTGGGACCGGAGTGAGAAGAAGTACTTTTGTGTTATCATTGATCCATATTGGGGGCACTTGTTAACGGAGCACCTAAACTGTCGGATTACACTTTGTACTATTGCTGCTAACCAACTATCAAACTGTCGTATGACACCTGACCTCATTTGTGCCTGACGAACTACATGCTTGGTGCGCTACGTCCTGCGTTATTTTTCCCTTGCAGAGTACATGATTGTAACGTGGCACAGTGCATTATTTCTTCATTGCACAGTACATGATTGTAGCGGGACACATTGCTTTGTTTCTTCCTGGTACAGGGCATGCTGGTAGTGATATGCATTGCATTATTCCTTGTATTGCAAAGTACATGACTGTGGCGCTATGTATGGCGTTGTTTCTCAGTTGCACAGTACAAGAGAATATCGTTATGGATTGCAGTATTTCTTTGCTTTTGCAACATGTGTGATTCTAGCAATACAACATGCCTACACTTTTGGAAATGGTTAGAAGTGAGCTTAATTGTTGGTTAGAAGCGGTGGTTGGGATTAGAACCTACCAACCCACCGGAAGGAATACTACCCATTCTTATATGTTGGTTTTGTATCGTGTGGTCATATCGTATAACTTCTTATATAAAGATTATACTCATTTTATAAAAGCTTGTGTGGAGGAAAGATCCTTATCTGGAACACGGGATCCCGCAAGTGATTGAGGCAGTCCGCTAACAGCCGGAAGTATACTTTCCGGATAGCCATCGAAGGAAGCACACCCGCTCCTTCTCCATTTGTAGCGGCTGCCGGCGGATGTTTCCTGGCGGATACAACTTTCTCTAGCTTTATTGAGCCTCATTATCCCCACCGCTATTATTCACCGATAACATTACCAACTCTGCAATTGGATTTGAACCTGCAAATACCCATAATTGTGTTTCTGATCGGAACCTGAAATCGATTCACGCTTCACATGGTCTAGAGCCCGGCCGGGTTGGAAGTATCACCGGCTAAGCGACCTCTCTTCTTTTCACCTGAACCTTACAGCCCTGAGGAGTCGCATTGCTATGCGACGAAACACGTGTCGGCTGGCTGCAAAAGATATTAAAGAAGACTTTCTTTAAGACACTGTGTTTTCTCTGACAGCTTTAATTTTGCCTAATCTCTGCTGATGACGAATAATAATTCAGAAACACGTGTCCAGAGATGGCCAGCACTAATCTGCACCCACCTGGTGAAACACTCAAGACTTTCCAAGTGTACTCGCTTGTCGATCTGAACTGCATCTACCATGATGCTCAGGGGCGACTCTGCTGGGAGGTGAAGCAGTGTGCTCCCGCACCGACTCTTTACTTAAAGGCTCCCTCGAGCCGCTGTGGGCTGACGAGCTCGTGGAGAGGCACCTGCGCGCCTGGAGAGATACTACGTTCCAAGGATACGGCAGCCTGCTCAGCAACCCCGATTAATTTTGCCTAATCTCTGCTGATGACGAATAATAATTCAGAAACACGTGTCCAGAGATGGCCAGCACTAATCTGCACCCACCTGGTGAAACACTCAAGACTTTCCAAGTGTACTCGCTTGTCGATCTGAACTGCATCTACCATGATGCTCAGGGGCGACTCTGCTGGGAGGTGAAGCAGTGTGCTCCCGCACCGACTCTTTACTTAAAGGCTCCCTCGAGCCGCTGTGGGCTGACGAGCTCGTGGAGAGGCACCTGCGCGCCTGGAGAGATACTACGTTCCAAGGATACGGCAGCCTGCTCAGCAACCCCGATTAATTTTGCCTAATCTCTGCTGATGACGAATAATAATTCAGAAACACGTGTCCAGAGATGGCCAGCACTAATCTGCACCCACCTGGTGAAACACTCAAGACTTTCCAAGTGTACTCGCTTGTCGATCTGAACTGCATCTACCATGATGCTCAGGGGCGACTCTGCTGGGAGGTGAAGCAGTGTGCTCCCGCACCGACTCTTTATATGTATACTGTTTCAAAACATTTGTCCATTGAGACACGCATTAGAAAAATTGAGAAGAAATTACTCTCTTGTTGTGTGCAATAGGCATTCTGCTTTATGTTTGTAACGTGTGTTCTGGTAACAGACGGATTCGTGGGGTTATAGGGCTTATCCCCTTGCCTACATGCACCAACACCAAATATTGGTAATCCTTTTTACTTTGCGTTTACAATAGCTGAGCGCCCCTTTCCATTTACTTTAAAAACCCTTTCTTTTGTTGCATTTTGCACTGTTTCCTGTTGCAGTCACCAAGCCTACCCACACAAATGAAGAACCATTTTTATTGGAAGACTAGTGGGAGCATAGAATGGTAGAACATTTGTTATTTCCAATTGGATTTCATTGTATTTGTGCCTTTCAAATGCAAGCAAAAATATAAGAAAGAAGACATTTTGAAAATACCTTCTAAATCAAACGCTATTACAGGTACCACAAATACCGAGATGTACCAGACACCATTGCTTCTACACTTCATAACATGTTTCAGAATGTTGAGGGCCCTTCTGAGACAGTAGATGGCGCTAGTGTGAGTGTTTCCCTTTTCCGGCCTCCACGCCACTCACAACACGAGGCTTACCTGAACGGTTGGGCTTTTACTTCAGCTTGGCGTTCTGATTAAACTGCTCCGGCCCCTGACGTGCCTGAATGGATGAGTGGGCTTGTACCGCCGCCTGCCGCAACTGATTCCTGGGCCCCGCGAGCTTCAATATATGCTCGGCATGGCCACAAAAGTATTGGACCACGGGTCTGGATTACCGTGATCTTTCCTGTAACTGCGGATCACGTCTCCTCCGCTTTTTTTAAAGCACTTCAATTACCTCAGACTTGCCCGAGACTGCCGAACTCTACCGGTGGATGCGGCGGTATTTCTTCTGCAAGACAGAGCAGCGTGAGAGGCGGCGGAATGTCTACAAGGCCAGAAAGTGCTCAAAGCAAAAGTAATCTCGACTCATCAGGAACCAAGCGACATTGAAAAATTGAAAAGGCTTCTGAAAAAGCAGATCATCTTAAAAAAGGTAAAAGGGAAGATTGGGGTTAAGAAAACAGGCAAGCCTAGAGGGGCGAGCAATTTAAAAGAAAACTTTGGTGCAAGTGCTGTAGCTACGGGGAGCCCTGCATCTATTGCCAGACATGTTCCTGTTGTTAAAAAAAAACATTCTCACCCCAGCTACTGCCATCATTCTCATTCCCGCTTCAGCTGAGTCTAGTAGCCTGCCTGAAATTGCCCCAGCCCTAGCTTCAGATGCCACACAATCACCGCTGCAGCTTGTACAAGCACCTATAGATGAACTCAGAGGAGAGTTAAATGCAAATAATGAAGCAATGCTACCAGCTTTTACTCATGGCAACCAAGCCACTATATCTATCCCTGCCACTGCTGTCCGCGATGATAGCATCTTACCTGTTATCGCCATTGCCCCAACCTCCACTGATCTTGAAGCTATAAAAGGTACCTCCAACAAGGACAAAAAGGGTGTGGAGAATAGTCTTGAAAATATGAATCAGAAACTATCGATCTGCAGACCCCAGACTTAACGAATTAAAACTTATTTTCCGTCTCAGATGGCTCTCTGTCGGGGACAGATGATGAGGTATCAAGTTCACCTGAAAGCAGCTAGTCTGAAGGAGGACAAAGTGATTCAATGATGAGTACAATAAAAAAAAAAGAACCCAAAGTAGGAAACGCAGTCAGCTGAAATGGTACCATTCAGACTTGCAAGGAACTTTATCCTCGAGGGTCACTAACCACCAGCAAGAGGCAAGTCCACAGTTAAGTTCTGCAAGCACCCATGAACCATCTCTACTATCAATCTTGGAGTCTATCAAACAATTCCGAGAATAAGCTAGAAAAGAAAGTTTAGCTGCAAGAGGGGCCTCTAAAAAGCTCCAGGGCGACATCAGAAAATTAAACAAAATTTGCACTGATATCTGAGACATGGTGGAAGAAAGAACAGAGACTCTCGAGACTGAAGTGGTGCAAGTAAAGGAACAATCTGCAACCCACAAGGCTTGTCTGATTGACATGATGACCAAGCTGGAGGAGCAGGAGACCAGGATGCGGAGGAACAACCTCAGGCTACTAGGGAAACCAGCGGGGCAGAGGAAGAAGATCCTAGAGGGTTCATTGTGAAACTTCTCCGGGCCGCTTTCCCCTCACAGTCTAGCTGGAATTGGGATCAGGAAATCCAAAGAGCTCACCATTTCCCTTTTAATTTGAAATCAAAGCGGGATGGTAGCAACCCCAGAAATGAAAAACCAAGAGTCTTTCTAGTTTTTTTCTGGAACTTTTTGTTGAGACAATAAGTCTACAACCAGGCCAGGCCAAATTCTCCTAAGGAAGTAGACGGGATAAAGTTTTTCTCTAAACCAGACTTTTTTCATGCAACAGTTGAGCGGATGTGGTGGCTCCGCCAACTGATAACACTATTACAACAACTAGGTGCACAAGTATACTTGATGAATCCAGCGAGATTGAAAACCATATTTGACGGATCTACCTGAGTATTCTTGTCTGATATCAAAGCTGGAGAATATCTAAAAGATCCAACTGGAAGGAAGAAATACTAAACAACTAAGACTTTGGACTCTGGCTAGGATATTCTAAATTGATATTTTAAGCTGGGACTTAAGCTTGACTGACATCCTAAGTCTCATTTGTTTTTTTTTGTCTCTCTGTTTTGTATTTTGAAATTGTTTGTACTCTTTCTCTTTTTCTTGGGTCGCCAGGTCAATTCAGGCCAGCTCACCAACTGCCTAGATATTAAATGGGGTGGTGGCCGGGACCTCACATGTGCTCACCATCCTTCAGGTTTATCCTGACTGTCTATTTTGGGGGGGGTTGAGGGGAGGGGGACAGGGTCCATGGCAAACACAGTAGGGTCAAAGGTTAACAGTCTGAGCTCAACTGAATTTAAACTTTAAATGTTTGTATCATTGTTGCTTAGGAGAGCTGGATGGGTGTGTTTTTGGGTGGGGGAGGGGGAATGGAGGTGTGAACGGGGGGGCAACTGGGGAGGCGGGGCTGGTTGGAGGGCGTGGGGAGGGGAGGAGTTGCTATGGTGAAGGCCTTGACAGGCGCTAGTTAGATACGGGCCATCATTAGAGCCAAACAATGGGTTCACTAAATAAACCTAAGATTGTGTCATTAAACATCTGCAGCCTGAATGATCTATCAAAAAGGCAGAGAACCACTCAGACACTACGCTTGATGGGGGCAGACATGATATGTCTCCAAGAGACCCACATTGAGGGGTGGCAGAAATCAATGCTGAATTCTCTTGGGTTCAAAATAATAGGGGCAACGTCTCAAAGGGCTAAGGTGATGGGGGTTGGGATTCTGGCCCGGAAAACCTTGCCATTAGTAGCTAATCAAGTTAAGACTGATGCATTAGGGAGATGGGTCATTGCGAGGTGCACTTTATTCTCTAAATCTATTTTTACGATATGCTCTGTCTACACCAGCAACCTAGAAGACCCAGGGATAATACACCAGGTAAACAAAGAGCTTGCTCATTGGCCACTGCCGGTAACTCTATGCGGGGACCTGAACTTAAACTTGCCCAGTACCTGGGATTCAACAGGGTTATGGGTTTATCAGGGTAGGAAACGTAAAGTGTTCCGAGCGCTGCTCGACCTGATCAATACTCACGGTCTAAAAGATGTCTGGGCCTGTTTGAAGCCGGATCAGAATGGTTTTACTTTTTTCTCTGCTCCTCATCTGTCATTAGCCAGACTTGATTCTTTTTTTGTATCGCCTGCTCTAATCCATGACTGCTCCATTGATGTAGCCCCCCAACTACTGTCGGATCACAATCCCCTTATTTTAAACTTAGAAGGCTGGGGCAACCAGGAGCAAATCTTGCACTGGACTTTCGAAAAAGCATTATTATACAATAACAACTATCGAGAACACATGGGCGGGTGGATACAATAATTTTTTAATATAAATAACGGGACTGCTTCCATTATGGTTGTATGGGACACTCTCAAGGCAGGCATAAGGTGCGAGACATTGTGTTTCTCTATTAGGAGGAACAGAAAGGAGAGGATGCAAACCAGCCTGTTACAGGCACGGATGATAGAAGTGGAGAAAGCATTAATACACGCGGTCCAGACAGGAACAGGAATCGATGAGGCACAGTTAGCGGTATCAGTGGCCAAATCGGAGATGGGTAAAGTGCTGGCAGAGAAAATAGCCATTAGATGGGCAGCTTCAAAAGAAAAATGCTATGAGCTGGGAGAGCGTATTGGCCATCAGCTTGCCATTGCTACTAGGCAGCAGATAACTGGTAATTCCATTACCACAATAAATATAGATGACGTGGGAATAACCTCCGATCCTAGAAAAATAGAGGAAGCATTTAGGAAGTTCTACAAGGAACTCTACTCGGAAGACATAAGGAACAAACTTGGATATACAGATTAAAGTTAGGGAATACCTAGAGACTATACCCACTAGCAAACTCAACCCGAGCGAATGTGAGGCTATAGACATTTCTCCAATGTGGGATGAGATTTTAACAGCATTTACTAGCCTCCCGGACGGCAAAGCCGCCGGGATTGATAGTATACCCGTAGAACTCTATAAGGTTTTTTCATTGCAAATAAAAGAGATATTTACCGAGGTGGTGAGATCTATCTTTGAGCGGGTCAAACCACCAGACTCTTGGTCATCAGCCAAAATAGTGATTTTCCCCAAAAAGGATAAATCACCGCTGGAAATGTCATCTTACCGACCCATAATCTTAATTAATACTGACTCAAAAATCTTTTCTAAAATCATTGCTACTAGACTTTCTACCAGTATTGAACCTTTAGTCTCCGAACTGGCAACATGGCTTCATACCAAAAAAAGGTACTACTGAGCACGTCCGCCGCACTATTACCTTATTTGATGCTGCAGAGGTGTCAGGAGACCCGATCTCATTAATCCTTCTAGACGCTGAAAAAGCGTTTGATCGGGTCTCCCGGCAATTCCTCTGGGCTTTTATTATAAGGCTGATAGGCTTTGGTCCAAGAATACTTCAGGCAGTTCAGGCACTTTACCAAGATCCCTCGGCTAAAATTCTTATTAACGGTCATCTGACAGCAAATTAAGATCACCAGAGGGACGATGCAGGGGTGTCCATGCTCACCCCTGCTTTTCGCTCTGTATATTGACCCCTGATAAAAAGAATTGAGCTAAACCCCTCTATCTTGTCAGTTAGTAGGTTCAGCATACACAAAAATCATGGCCTATGCCGATGACCTAGCCATAATAACTCCCAAACCTGAGTCTGCCATTAGGGCCCTAGAACAAGAAGCACAGGAATCTGGATTTATTTCTGGCTATGCACTCAACAAATCAAAAACACAGATTGTTGTAAATGGGAAAATAAGCTGGGTAGACAGTAACCAAGAAGGCGAAATATCTAGGAGTCAATATAGTCTCAGATGTGGACACTTTAGCATCAGAAAACGTGACTCCTCTTGCTACCACAATGGAGAAATCACTCCGGAAAATCGATAACCTGCACTTAACCATGGTAGGAAGATGTAATGTCTTAAAGATGACATACTTTCCCAAGCTAACTTGCCAAGGATAGGAAGTATCTATTCTACCCTGAACAAACAGCGGCCAGGCGACATGAGTAAGATCGACGCTAAATAGCAGCTCAAGTTGAATACTCCACCGAATGCTTTCTGCTTTGCTTTGGGCCTAGCACAAACATATTTTTTATCTTCTAAATTGCAAGCACAATTTTATAAAACCATTTTTTTTCTGTATATAACACCCAGCACAGTCGCTAAATGGACATCTGGCTCCGGGGCAAACTGCCCACGCTGTACAGAGTATAGCGCGAACGCAGTACATAAGTTTGCTACATGACCTAAGTTTAAGCCATTAATCCAAGAGGTACAACAATTTTTGAGCAGGATTCTCTCCTTAGATATCCAACTCACACCCTGCACCATTTTGTTAGGGTTATATGACCGATTAGATCTTAAAGCTTGTGGGGCAATAGGTTTTGTTGCAATGTCTATTTTTCGGATATGCATAGCTACCTATTGGAAAGATTTGAACCCTCCATCTTTTGGTCAATGGCAAGCGAGGTTACTCGCTACGTATAAGCTGGAGTTGGCAATTTATGCCAAGAAAGGCCGGAGGGCAATGAAAAGGGGCCTGGTAGTTTGGGATCCTATGACCAACTGGTTGAAAACGATGAATACCCAGGCTTGATAATGTATTGGCCTCCCCTTTTATTTTATTTGTATTTTATTTTGTATCCCCCCTATCCCTTGTCTCTGTCTTGGGCTTTGTCCCCGGCACTCCACTCCATACACTGTCCCCCTCCGTCCTTCCCCTCACCCCCTTTTTTCCATGTCTTTTCCCGCAATTTACTCCCCACTCATGCCTCCTCCACAGTCTTTTTTTTGGTATTATGTTTACTTTATTAGATGCCATGTGCTCTCAGTTATTTTTCTCTGACTTAATAATTATTATGTGCTTAAAAATCTTCTTTGGAAAGTGTAAATGTTAACAGCCTGAAAATATATCATTTTTTTCTTTTGTTTCTGTTTTTCACGGATCCGTGCTGGGGGGGGGAGGGGGGGGGGAAAGTCGTTGTTTGAAGATGTAAATATCGAAATTGTAAACTGTTGGAAAAAATAAAATTCTTTAAAAAAAAAAAAAGAAATAAACAGGTTTCTTGAGACCAATTTTTCACTCTATATATTTCACTACATTAATTGGTCAATAATTGGTACTCAATGAAAAAATATTGTATTGTGCAGCTCAGTTGCTGGCTCTGGGTACCTGGGAGAACCTACAAGCTCTATATCTCCTCACAAACAGAAGGGTCTAATGGACATATTGGTATATTGCTTTTGGAATTCGGCCATAGTGACGAGAAGTTACAGATTAAAATGTTGTCACAAATGGCTGTTCCTTTCTATTGATTTTTAATAATATTTATTTCAACAGTTAGGTGCTTTGGAAAAACCTTGAGGGATCTGCAAATGCAACCTCTTGCTGAATTAGGAATATTGTCTACCTTTCAGAAATCTATAGCTTACCTGTATCAGGCATGAGTTTTACACCGGTTTCCACCACTAACTGGAAGTATGTTGAGAGCACACTATGATTGAAAATATAAGGCTACCTCTTTGAAAAATGCAAAAAAACGGTTGCAGTTTTTTTATTCAGGTCTGCATGTACCTGAAAGTTAGAAAGATAGTGATTTTAATACAGCAAACCATTCATTGATGCTATTTTTTTGGGAAAAAACAGACATGTTAATCGAGAGCGCTGTTTTCCTTTTTTTCTCAAAAAAATAAGAGTTTTGCTATATTTTGCCTATTTTCTTGGTCCCCTCCAGGGGAATCCACAAACCCTGGGTACCTTTGAAATCCAAAGGATGCTGAAAAAAAGCACACAAATCTGGCATGGATACCTGTGAGAAACTGGCCTGGTATATGATGTCCACTAATTAAAGTGGGCACCTTGCCCTAGTCCAAACAACCCTTATGGTGATTTAGGAGGTCAAAGATAACCTTAGAAAGCTATCCAAGTGGTAGCTGTGGGGAGCAGCCTTCAGGCTTAGTCTTGAAGGAATGTTAAGCAGCTTGTTTTACCAGAATGCAACTTTATTGTATTGGTTAAATGAAAGGAGAACCACACAGTAGTCATAAGAATATATATTTATTATTATAACACCTTTAATACCTCACAGTATCTGCTACACACAGATAAACATAGAGCACACAATACTGTAGCACAGAAACACTCGTAAATAGCACTAGTACACAGTGGGCTCCTGGCGGAGACCAAGCCATATACTAAAATAGTGGTATAAGAACCACAACTCGATTTAAGACAGTGTCTAGAGAGTAGAGAAGTGCTGGTACCCCAAGGAACCACACAAGGCAAGTAAGTAGGGACCCCACGGAGGACGGTTGCAGTGTGTGAACATGTACAATTCAATGGGAGAGATGCGCTTGCAATTTTAAAGTTTAAGGACCCTTCCCAGTTGATTACGAGGAAACCCTTTGGAACATTGAAGGTTGGAGAGCCACCCCACCCATGGATTCCGAAGTACCAGAGTTACCTCTTCCAGAGGAGCAGGGCGCACAGGGCTGAAGTGGCATCGGAAACTGCTGTCCTTCTCAATGGGAGTCTTCAAAGAAATGCCACTGCTGGAAAAGAAGAAAAGTGTCCAGTGGAATCTGCAGGTGGATTCCTGATGGAAGGAACCTGAAAGCAGAGGTGACAGAGTCTGGGTTACTCAAGAGTGACCCAGGGCTCAGTAGATGAATGCCCACTGTTTTCGGGTGTTTCAGGTGCGAAGAAGGAGAACTTGACTCTACAGCTGCAGGGACCAGGAGATTTCGAGGACAACCTGGAGCCGGATATGAACTGTACCATAAAGGATGTCGAGTGCTGAGGGGTCTGTGTCCAGCGGGAGCACCAACAAGCCACGGAGAAGGTCAAGAAAGGTTACGGTCTCGCAAAGCAAGGACCAGAGGACTCACCACAGCAAGGGTAGTCAGGGCAGGCCAGGAGCAACCAGAGAAGCCCAAGGAAATAAGGATTGTCCCACACAAGGACCCACAGGCCAAAGGCACAGGAATTGTGATGGGACCTCTAGCAGTTTCACAAAACAACAGCTTACGAGCCACAGAGTGCAAGGAGGCCAAAGTTCTTTGTACAAAATATGCGCAGAGATTGGGGCTATTAACAGCCCAATGCACAAAGTTGGGGAACACCAACAACCATATGCACTTGCAAATATATGCCGTGCACAGGGGCTCCGGTTATGTGGTCCCCACAAGGGATACTGACCTCAAACTTGATGAGAGGGCATCTCAAGCTCAAAGAACTTAGGAACCCACCTCTTGTGTTGCTGGAGCCTTCAGAGTCTGCATGAGCTTGGGATCAGCAGACCAGTCAGTTGTGTTACAGTGTCTGTGAATGCAGGGGAGTGACTCCTTCACCCCAAGGGAGATACTTCAGTTGTCCTTGATGCTCCACAGGTCCTGCATGGAGCCTGTATGGTGCACAGGCATAGATGATGCTTTGGATGGAGAGGGAGATGAAGTCAGACCCAGTTGAAGTCCAGCAAAGTCCAGAGTGTCCAGACGGTCAAAGGTCAGTGGTTTCTTGTTCAGAATCTTGTCCATGTCAAATCTAGACTACAGCCAAGTAAGCCCTTTTGCACCTATGGGAGAGGGTTGGACAGATTCACGGGACCCTCCCAGGGGAGGGTCAGAACAGAGGGCAGATTACTCCCATGTCCTTTGTCCAGTTTCGCACCAGAGCAGGAACCAACGGCTCCCAGAACTGGTTTGAGCTGGACTATGCACAGGGACACCAAATGTGCCCCTCGTGCACACTTTCAGGCACTTTGGAAGTGCACCCACCCAGCTCCAATACACTAAATCATGTCTGGGTGGTGGTCACACCTCCCTGTGACAGGATGCCTTTTGTGCTGTCTTCCTCTGCTCGAGCTTGGCTCAGCAGCAGGAAGGCAGAAAAGTGTCTCTGGTCTGCAGCAACCATTTTGTGCTGTTCGGGTCGAGAAGGCTGGTACCGGGAAGATCAGGGACCCAGGAAGCTTGCTTCAAATGGGTAGAATTATACCTCTCACACTGGTTAATAGTGTGGAGGTATGATTCCAAGGTGTTTGGTACCAAACACGACATGTTTTGTTTAAGCCGTTTTCGAGATAGCATTTACCGCAAGGATATAATGCACCTCTACCTATACGTCTGGCTGTGTCACAGACAACCCGGGAGAATGATCTCCGAAGGCTGCAGAGGAGCTCTGCTCATGCAGGGGCACCCTCTCACGTAAAACCCAGCACCCTACCTTCAGGATTGTCCAAGCCTGCTTTAGGGGTGAATTATAGGCTTTAAGTGAAGTGACCTATAGATATAGTAAACCTGTATCTAACGTAAGTGGTGCATGCACCATCTTACACAGGCTCCACTAGCAGGCCTGTAATTCTATTTTGATTGGACTTTTTTAATGGGTAGCAATACAGGCTTCAGCCCATGGGAGGCATCTGGGGTACCTATGCCCTGGGTACATGTGTACCATATACTAGGGACTGAGAAAGGTACCCCAGTATCCAATCTGGAGTGTACCTAAGTAAATAACACAACCAATTTAGGGAGAAAGCAGATAGACTGGGGTCCTGTTTAGAAGGATCCCAATCAGAATAGTCAAAAACCAGCAAAACACCAGGAAAAAAAGTGGCAGTAATCATGAAGTCAGATCCTACCTTCCTACAATACCTTATGTGATAAAAGTTATGGAGCCATAAGAACAAACGACCCCAAATAGCCAATAAAGGGTTCAGCACTGTTAAGGGAAAGGCCCAGTAGCTAAGGTGTTAATAATAGAAAATCTATCACTAATAGAAGGAGTTTTTTGTTTTCGGCGTTTTGACATAGAACCCCATACTTAAGAATGAGAGAGATAAACATATTCTTCTTTTGCTGTGAATTCAGACAGAGATTTGAATGGCTCTGCTTTTATAATGCGGAACTCACACACCAGAGTGTCAATAAGCCTGGCATGTTTCTTCAAATGCAAAAACAACAGTTGGAGGACAGAATGCAGAACAATGTCATGCATTCACCCCAGTACAGAGATCTGGGCATAAATCCATCGTTTTTTTGCTCACCATGCCATTCCAGTTTGAACCCAGCCATATGTTTCTTCAAAGGCAGGAAAGGTAATTTGGTTTATTTTGATAGTTATTTGAGACTGCTGTTTCAAAGGTTAGTTGCCTAAATAAATATAACTAAATGACTTCTAAAGTAAGATAATGCAGTGCCTCTGGATGGTCTATTTCCTGCCTCTGTCCTGGGTCACGGTAGAAAAGACAAGGACCAGTTAAACCTAGTCTCCTCTAATGATGGAACAGAGATGTAAAGAACGCCAGTTCTGCCACCCATCTGTACTACTCTAGTCGGAATGCAGACCACAAAAGGACTTTAATGTTTTTACAGTCAAATTGTTCTTTCTTCTTATTTCGTTGCAAGAAATCGTAGAACAAATAAAATGCTGACATTCAAAATTCAGCGCGACGGGGCTGGCGGACTCACATGAAAGACTTTCTGTGACCTAAATAAAAGATACAAAATGCAATTAAACGGGTGGCCGGCTTGATGCAGTAACAGGCACTGCAGCTCGATTTCACACGTGTTTTTGGGCTCCGAAGGCAGGTGAACCCCATTAACGCATTTTCCGCCAGCGCTGCTGCTAACCGCGTGCAGCCAAAATCTCTTCTCCTGGATTTCTTTCAGCTCTATTCATGCCGTAACCAATCGTAATCTAATGCCCATACTGAGACTGTTATTTCTCATTTGATTTGTTTAATGAAATGTGTGGACGTTATTGCTCTATTAAGTTTTTATGCATTGTCTATAGGGGATAGACAATATTTAAATTACATTTCCAACTCTTTGTCTCGAAATATCCGCAATGACTACCCATTTTGCTTCTTGTGATATCGTGTTACTGTTGCGAGAGAAATAACAGTTGAGGTAGTCAGCAAGATAGCCTGGTAACATTAGACGATGAATCCTATTACTTGCCTCGTGGAGTGGGAGAAGGTAAAAGAGTGCAATAGATAACACACAGGGCCACTTGGAAAAAGTAAAATGTATTTCAGCACACATTTCGGAGTACTCGCGCGGTAATTGACCCAGTAATTCTGGGTCCTCGTGTTTTTCCTTATTTCGGGCCCTATAAGTCATCAAGGACGGTAACTGGGGTGGAGATATTGACTGGTATCAGTAACTCCAGGAAAGGTATGACAACTAGGGAAGGGGCCCTACTAAGGGAAGTCTTATTGTAGCCCCTCAACCTAGAATGGTTGTCCAGTATGACCCTACGTATCGCTATGCCCACCGGACGTAGCAAGACCTTAAGGCATATCGTGCCACAAAGTCTCCAGATACTGCCAGCTACGTAGGGACATAGAATATGGAAGAATATGAGTGGAAACTGACAGTCAATAGAGAATCTGTAGCGGGATTCACGTTTAATGAGATTCACAGAAGGTAAGCAAAATAGACACTATTTTCAGCATGTTCTCTATTGTTAAAAAATAAATATTTAACATCAGAAAGACCACTGCTGGAAGATATGTAGACAGCAGATCTTCTAAACAAATTTCACTACTGTGGCATGATTGTTCATAACATTGTTTAGCGCATGAAAGGAAAACCAACTGGCTGCTAGGCAAATCTCCTGTAAAGGAAGACATCTCAGAAAAGTAGTAGCAGCAGCAATGCCCCTCTGGGAATGCTCAGTGATACCTTCGTTGCCTCATATCATGATCAAAGGAGATATTGTTTGTTCAGTCACAACTCTGCGCAGGGAAGGTCATCTGTAGGGAACTCATTTGGATTTGTCAATTTAGTAATCATTGGTCATTGCGATATTGTGACTGAACATCTTTCTAAGTCTAGCCTTGTCAATTACTCTTCCACTTTAAATGGACCAGGAAGCAAAACGAAAGTTACTAACACAGGCTCAGATAAATATCCTTTAGAGTCTCGTACAGAATGCACGGTTTCATCTTTAAAGTCTCTTCCTTCTCCCAAAACATAGTTGAAAGTAAGTGAGCTTGCAAAGTACACTACTCATTTGCTCTTCTGGGGGATATAACTACTGTCTTAAGAGTGATATTAAATCATAGCACTGCAGAGGATCAAGAAGAGGAAGCCATTCACTGTACCAGCATCAGATTCGAATCCCACATCCATCACATCTGGTGAGCATCGCCCACCACACTCCTTAGTGAAAGAAGCTAGCAGCATTTATTAATACATTTCTCTAAAACACGAGGGATCACTGGTATACCAGAGTGAAGACATCTCAAAACTTCTCATAAAATTGACAAAGCTGCATCATAGCCTCTCTCTTAAACAAGAGGTTTCCTTCCTTTCTTTAGTCGAGTGTGTTCTCTCATACAACAATCAGCTACACAGAAATAATAAAAAGGTTAGCTTTTCAATTAGCCCACCAAAACGTTGTTTAAGACAGCAAATGCATGCCTATCTAGGAGGGCACACGCTCGACCATTCAGCCTCGATCTTCAACTCTCCAATCATAAATGCATCACCTGCTATCAGAATACAATGTAATACATCGGTATACACCCGTTACGACGCAACTTTTACTCCGCACTACCATTACAACGCGGGCATTACAACGCATGGCATTACAACGCATTGCGCTGGGGGGCGCTCTAGGATAAGAGGTAAGTTTAATTTACTATCCAACACCTTCCCTAGGGTCCACGGGGACTGGAGTTAGAATAGTAAATTATACTTACCACTATCCAGCACCCCAAAGCGCTATGCGTTGTAACGGTATTCGTTGTAAATACCGCGTTGTAATGGTACGCGGAGTAAAAGTATGCGTTGTAACGTCATACATCCAATACATCTCACACTTAATCACCTGACAGAAAATGTCAGGCACTGCAGAAGCCACATTTTACTCAACATTCCGTTTCCAACACCAAGAGAGAGGAATACTGTCAGCCACTCAGACTAGAAAACAACCTGTATCCCTCTTTATAAAGCAACTGGGGCCCTGATGTACTACGAACTGATTGTAATGCACTGGTTACAATGTACTACCACTAATTTTGAAACCAGTGAATAATTTGCAAACCAACCTACATATTAAATGGTCAGTTTGCAAATTACTGATTCCTGGTTGGTCGCACTTCGACCTACCTCATGAATATTAACAAAGTAGGTTGCAATTTGCAACTGACTAGAAATTGCAGCCATCACATGTCCACC
Organism: Lissotriton helveticus; assembly: GCF_964261635.1. Taxonomy (NCBI): domain Eukaryota; kingdom Metazoa; phylum Chordata; class Amphibia; order Caudata; family Salamandridae; genus Lissotriton; species Lissotriton helveticus. The sequence goes on along the minus strand of NC_136067.1, from coordinate 1,068,665,491 downwards.
ATGTCTGTGATTGCTTTAAAATAACCCATTATTTTTAAATGCAACTTATTTTGCTTAAAGGAAAACGAGATGCACTTACAAAGAAAAATATAAGTGTATGTTTCATTTTTCAAGGGTAGGCAGTGGTCATTTGGACTACTGCCTACTCTTATAAATATGTTTGCAAATATTCACAATATTTATTTATTTATTTATTTAGCGATTTGTATAGCGCCTGGTGACCCAAGGGCATCCCCGCGCTGTAAAAGGCTGATATCCATTGAGGGAAGGGAAGGGAGGAGGGACATTTATTTCGGGAATAGGTGCGTTTTCAGTTTTTTGCGAAAAACCAGGTAACTGGATTCCAGTCTGAGGGTGCGTGGGAGGGAGTTCCATCCCATGGCCGCTTGAACCGAGAATCGTCGTCCTCCTGTGCGTGTCCTTTTGAATTTGGGGATGTTGGCTAAGTGCTCATTCTCCGAACGGAGGGATCTGGATGCTTTGTAGGGGGTGACCAGGCTGCTGAGGATCGCAGGGCCAGATCCGTTGATTAGTATGTGTGTCATGCACATGGCTTTGAATTCCACCCTTTGGCGCACAGGTAGCCAGTGCAGGGCCTTGAGGGCTGGTTTTGCTGACACTCTCGAGGGAAGGTTCATGAGCAGACGTGCCGCAGCGTTCTGTGTCCGCTGCAGTCTCGTCAATGTGGCCTCTGGGGCTCCCAGGTAGACCATATTGCTATAATCCAGACGGGACAATACTAGTCCCTGGATAAGGAGTTTCCTGGAAGCAGGTGGTAATAAGGGGAGAATCTTACGGGTAGTACGCATAAGCCCAAAACAGGTACCCGCAGTTTTGGCCGCTTGCGTCTTCATGGTGAGCTCAGGTTCTAGCCACACTCCAAGGGTTTTGATTTCACGCTTCGGAGAAGGGATTTCTCCGTACACGTCAGGCCAGACTGTTGGGGGGATGGTCGCCCATTGTTTTCCCAGGAGCATCACTTCCGTCTTAGACCCATTTAATTTTAATGATGAATCACTCATCCAGCTGTGGATTTGTGTGAGACAGTTGGCCAGGTTCTCTGGGTGGTCGACTAGTTGGGATAAGGAGACGACCAGTTGAGTGTCATCAGCGTAGCTTACCATTTTTATGTCAAATGGTGTCACCACGTCTTCAAGAGGGGCCATATATGCATTAAAAAGCGTCGGGCTCAGGGAAGATCCCTGAGGGACCCCGCTTGTGAGGGGGAGGGTGGATGAGTGGTAATTGCCGTCCCATACCTGGAACGTGCGTCCGGTGAGGAAGGATTCTATCCAGCTGAGTGCCGTCCCGGTGATTCCTGCTGCCGCGAGTCGGTGGAGAAGGACACGATGGTTAACTGTGTCGAAGGCTGCACTGAGATCCAGGAGGATCACTGCCACTGACCCTCCTGAATCCAGTATGCGCCTTGCCTCCTCGATGACGGCGAGGAGGGCAGTATCTGTGCCATGACCCGGGCGAAATCCAGTTTGGGATTCCCGTAGGACGTTGTTTGTTTCAAAGAACTGGGACAATTGTCCGTTGACCAGTTTCTCAGCTACCTTGCTGATTGCCGGAAGGAGTGATATTGGTCGGTAGTTTGCCATATCTGCTGGATCGAGCTGGGGTTTTTTAAGGAGTGCTTTTACCACGGCGCTCTTCCAGCTGGCAGGAACAGATCCCTGGGCAAGTGAGCTATTAATAAGCTCCATGACCGTGGGGACGATGACAGGGGCCACGGTTTTGAGGAATCTAATGGGAGCCGGATCCAGAGGTGATCCGCTTCTCATTTTGGTCATGGTTCGTTCTACCTCTACGTATGTTATTGGCCTGAATGTCGCAAGTTGAGGGCGGGGATTATTTTCCGTCTGGCTGGGAGGTGGAGGAATGTCTAAATGGCTGGTGGGACCAGGAGAGGGGAGGGAAGCTAGAATACGGGCGATTTTGTCGTCGAAATAGGTGGCTAGATCATTACTTCGGTCCACCGGGGGGGAACTGGAGGAAGGAGAGTTAGGTACTTTAAGCAGCTCCTTAACAATTAGGAAGGATTCCCTGGCCGAGTTGGAGGATTCTGTTATCCGTGTGTCATAATGGGAAGCTTTGGCGTGCCTAATGGCATCTTTGTAGAGTCTGACTGTATTATGGTATGCTTCCTTGCTGGTGTGCTGCCAGTCTTTCCTCCAAAGCCGTTCTGCTCTTTTACAGTTTTTGCGGAGTAGTCGGAGGTCCGAAGTATACCACGGGGCGGACCCGGGTTTACCGTTTTTATCCTCCCTGGTTCTTAGTGGGAGTACGGAGTCCAGGGAGGAGGTGATCCACTCTCTGAAATTACTGTCGGCGACAACCGGGTCTTCTGCGTGTGCAGGGATGGTGTTTTTAAGATTCCTGGCCCATTCTTCGGTGGGAAGTCTGGACCAGGTCCTGTCCCTGATGTAGGTAGGCGGTTTTTGAGGTGTCCTGAAAGATCCTGGTAGTACAATAGGGAACCCCTGCGGACCCCTTTCTGTTTACGAATGGCTTATCACCTCCTACATCAACTTCTTTCAGGAGGTGGTAAAAGATTAATGTTTTGTGACTGGAATTTGGCATCAAAACATTATTACATTAAAATATGATTTGGTATTTGGAAGGGATGCCCTAAATACCCCACTTCCAAATACCAAATAGGCATTGGATTGCAGACCAAAATTGTGATTCACAATTGTGTTTTGTAAAATAAGAAATTCTATTTTTGTGATCACAAATGGACTGATTCTCTGTATCAGGCTGTTTGCGATTGCAAAAATGTTTTGTACATCTGGCCCAGGAAGGTGTAACCATGAGGTGATCCTAACTATCTACACTGAAACATGAACAAGTGCCACATGCTCATAAACTAGCGTTAAAACCGATGAGTACCAATCTCATCATTATACCTACTCAGCTCTTACCATAAACATAGAAGGCTTTCTATACCATGTATCCATATTAGCTAACAAACAACACATCCTAATGAAATGTAGTACCATGCATACTAACCTTGCCCATGAGCAGAGACGCTCAAATACACTCACGCAGATACCACAAATAGATAAAGAAGCAATTCTCAGCTCATAAATTAGACACAAGTAATGATGGTGACTTTCCAAAAGATAATGAAAGCTCATGGTTAGGCAGCAGGTACTTTAACACAGGAGGCTCACACAGAAAAACAGCACAAGCTTGAATAATTCTGGAAACTTCTGGGGATGGCATCACGATCAATAATTAATCCAAGTTCCTGGTTCAAGAAAGAAGGCTCTATGGGCCTCATTTGGCCCTGCCTGTCTAGAGGATATCTTTAAGCTGACAGTGGCCCTGCCATACTGGTGACTGAACTGCTGACTGAAGGAAATGCCAAATGGATCAAGTGGGTGTGCCATGTTTTGTTTGCCCCACTCTGCTCTGATGCACAAAGAGATTTATCTTTGCATGTCAGGGCTATTCCAGGGATGATCATGTTTTGCAAAGACGTCCCAAACAGGGAAATCAGGTGATTGTAAAAGTCACTTTCCCTGGTTTCCCAGTGGCGGACGGGTCAGTGCTCTTGGTTTCATCTCAATGGAACCTGCTGAATCTCTGCCAGTACGAACCGTGTAGCACCACCACTTCTAAATTGGGTGGGGAGATTGCCAAGTTGATGGAAGACATGAGCAGTTTACTTGTGGGAAATTAAATCAAGCATTCAGCCATATTTTCTTTGGATTTTTCATTTTGATGCCCTTAGTACAACAGATTTGTCCAGATGTGTGCCCTATACTCATTGTGCTACTTGAACCAAGTTGTGCCTGACTGACGAGGTTTAACTAGATCGAAACTGTTCTTGGGTTGCTAGTTTTCTGGTTCAGATAAGTTCAGATAATTGATCAGAATGCTGGTGTGGCTCACCTTCCAGTGTTTGTGGCTGTCTAGAGGGAATGCACAAAGTATAGCTGTCAACCAACCCGGACATGTATTGGAGACAGTCTGTTAAGCACAAAGAGCAATAAGTACAGAGAAATGTCAGCTTTCTAAAAGTGGCATTTCTAAAACAGTAATGTTAAAACCTACCACAATGTCATTGTGCTTAGAGGAGAAGCACATGCACTTTAGCACTGGTTAGCAGTGGTAAAGGGCTCAGAGTCCTAATACAAACAAAAAGAATCCGTAAACATGAGAGTCAAAAGTCAAAAGCCAAAAAGCTGGGGAAAAGATCAGCCGAATGATGACAGGTCTAACAGTGTGTTATACAAAATCTTGATGCAAGGTGTTACTGGAGAGACTGTCTCTCTCCACACTGTACTATACACACGTGTAGCCCTGGGTAGAGGTTTACTGAAGAACTCAGTCTGTCTTCTCAACCTACTTGGCATTCCTATCATACTCTGAAAAGGTTTATTTGGAGAGGCCACTTTCTGTCCACACACACAAGTGGGGAAAATACAGAAAAAGTACTGTAATGAAAGAAAGTGTAAATTCTTTCCTGGAAACAATTTAATGATTTCACAAGACTCTCAGGAGAGCTTAACAAATACATGAGTGAGAGCAGGAGTTGTGTGCTCCCGCGAAACTCTTGCAGGTGTCAGTATTAAAAAAAGGGATTTATACCATAAAATATTCACGTAATTTTGTAATAGGATAGCTCTGACAAGAGCCTTCATGTTCATGGTGTGTAATGTTTAGTTACACATAGAACTGGATGAATTTCTTGATGTTATTAAAAAAGAGCCTGTTCCCCTCTGTGTTAAGGTGTACTCCATCTCGCCTGTAGACACCTGGCATATCAAACCAGATGTTGTTATGATATATAGAGCCCATGCCATAGTCCAGAAGAATTGCAATAACTGTTTTATTTACATTCTTCTGGGATTTCTCGATCTTAGGGCAAACCTTTTCTAATCATAGTCATTTCCTGCTTTTTATATATATATTAGAATATACAAAGTGAGTGTGAGGAAAGAGATATCAATTGTGAAAAGGTCTCTTTTACTTGAATTTCAAGTGCAGCACCTGCGGATGTGCCTAGGTCATTCCATTCACTGTGCACTATCAGAATGCACACAATCCAAAATGTTCTGATCCATTGTTAACAATTGTTGCCACTTCATACCTCTCTGACCAATCCAAGTAATGTCCAAATGTGGAAATCCATGATTCTTGCAATACCCGAATTAATGACATATTCTCGAGCCCAATGGATGAAGCTGTGTCCCAAAATTCAGAGGTGAGCAATAGTGCAGTATGGAGATTTTAGTCACAAGAGTAGTGCTCAGCAGAATGAGTAAGCTTCAGGAGAAATATGGAGTTATATGAGAATATAAAAAATGGGAGGGTGACAAAATTAAAAATGCAATTGGCAAAGGTTTGGCAGTTATAAAAATGGTCTAGGTTTGTTGCAGGGATTCTGCCACTACACAGAACTGTGCACAGAGACCCAGGACCTCAGTGAATTGTGCTGGACCAAAAAACTCACCTCAGTACCTAGAAACCCTAACCAGCTAGCATCAGGGTCAGATTAGCTCTTTGTCCTATAACAAAGGAACCAATGATTAGACAACCCAGAACTTGCGACTTAGGTTATACTCAGGAATGGTGGGAAGCAAGATCACTCTGTGTATAATACTTTTATTTGATTTGTAAAAAAAAATCATAAAAAGGTGGAACTTACCACCATGCGGTCAACATTTACATCTTTAAAACAGCACAAAATAAACAGCAAATCGGAATAAAAAATAGTAACGTAAAATTACACAAACTTTGCAGAAATGATCTAAGGGGGAAAGTAAAACTTGGGAGAGTAGTGTAAATTGGGTCGCATTACACTGTTTAACTCAAATTAAAAATACTTGTACTATACTAGTGAATGGACAAAAGAGTATCCATTGAGCAGGATGAAGGAGGGCCCATGACCGGCTGTAGCCAGACCTGTTATCCTGAGTCCTCTTTGGTTGGTACCTTGTTTTCCAGCTCTGAGCGGTATACTCCAGAAATTTTATAGTATTACAGGATAATTGGATCCAAGACCCGCTAAGGCATTTGATGACAGCCGCCCTGCAGGTTCTCACCTGAGCATCTCTTAAAAGTGGTAGCAGGAGCGTTTTCCTTAGTTCCTGAAGTGCCGGACATATACATATTAAGTGCAGTAGTGACTCTGCGCCGTTTCCACAAAGGTGACAGTCGGGTGTTGGCCACGACCGTAGCCATTTGGGGGTGAGGTCTTTACTCAAAAAGCAACCCAGCCTTAGCAGGCTTAATTTCCTTTTGTAATAGTCCCTGAAGCAGTCTTGCAGATATGGATGGGGTTTCAGATGGATGTATGATGGCAAGACAAACCAAGCATGGCTTTTACCAGCCACTGCAGCTTTGTCCATTAGTAGTGACGCTTGTTTAATTGCTTTGTTGGTTAACTGTTTGAAAGCGGTGTAAGTCATGGGTAAAAGCCAGGATTCTAACGCATGAAGCGATTGCCTAAGGGACTTATATATGGATTAGGGAGCCCTGCCTGATTTTCAACTTCTAGCCAGCACAGATGAGCCAGGGAGTGATCTTCTGCGTCCCTCATTCGCCAGTAGTATTTGACAAGGACTCCTTGTCTTGCCGGGTGCTGATTTGTGAGACCATATTCCAAACGTATTTGGGCTTGGGAAAATGTGACGCGGAATTGAAAAAAGGTTATTGAACAGGCTGGATTGGGCGAGATTTAGGACTATGGAGTCCCGGGTTGCCATCATCTCAGAGTCGTATGTAAGCGATGGCAGGCATTTAGCAGCAGCAATCTTTAAAATGTGGCCAGTGGAGTTTCCACGTAGATGTTTTTGGACGGTTTTAAAGGCAAATTGGAGTTGTTTGGCTTTTGATTTCCCTTGTTCCAAGTGCCGTTTGTACTTTAACTTATGGTCCAGTAAAATGCCCAAATATTTGTATTGGTCTACCTGAGTTAGTGTAGTAGAGTTTATCTTCCAGACAAATTTTTGTCTTTTCTTGCGAGAGCCGGAGAAGCATAGGATGTTAGTTTTTTTAAGATTTATTGTTAGTTGTGCGTTTGAGAGATACAATGCAAGTTTGGAAATTATGCGTTGTAGGCCGAGAGGAGTTTGTGACAGGAGCACAATGTCTTCTGTGTATTGGAGACTCATTATGGGTAGATTACCCAGTTTTGGTGGATCTCCCTGGATAGAACGTAAGTCACTTTCTAGGTCCGCGGTGTAAATGTTGAAGAGGCAGGGGGCCAATACGCAGCCTTGCTTTAAACCGTTAAGCGTGTGAAATTTCTTGGTCAGGCATCGGCCGTCTCCTTTTTTCACTTGGACCCATGTGTGTGAATAGAGCTCTATAATTGCTCCCATTAACTTTGGCGGCGCACCCCAGGCTTTCATTTTGCCCCAAAGTTTGGATCTGGGGACTTTATCAAAGACCGCTTTTAGGTCCAGAAAACAAGTGTACAGCGGGCTAGAATTGTAGATTGCCCTTTTAGCTAGGAGGGTTATCGCGGATAAATTAGTAAGAGTGCCCATCCCTGGGCGGAAGCCTGTTTTTGTCAGGGGGATTAGCCCTATGCTGCTAACCCAAGCTTCCAGTTCTATCAATAGATTTGACGCGTAGATCTTAGCCTCCACGTCTATTAAGGCTATTAGCCTGTAGTTGTTAGGGTCTGAACGGGACCTGAATTTATGTATTGGGTGTAAAATGCTGCCCCTCCACGATTCAGGAATGTTACCGGTCCTTAGACTGTGACTGAATAAGGGGAATGATTGGCTGGCCCAAAACGTAGGGTCTTTCCTAAATAAGGCATTGGGAAGACCATTTGGTCCAGGCGCTCCGTCTGCTCTCATTGATTTTATGGTGTTCAAAACTTGCATTGGTGTAATCAAGTCAGTTTTTCCTGTGTACTTTATTGTTGATGGTTCACTGGTAACTTTAGAATCAAAGGACTTTAAATCTGCTGTTGTTCTCAGGCTTGACGGGGAGTCTCTGGGAGAGACTCGGCTTTGTTATCTATGAATGTGTCGTGCGTGGAGTTGTATACTAAATCGATGTGGCTGCACCAAAGCTGATCTGTCATGTCTGAGTTAAACTGCCGATGTTTACCACTGAGCAAGAAGTTTATTTTTGCCCAAAAGTCTTTTGAGTTCTGCAACTTACTTGCATGGAGTATGGTGCACGCTAGTTTTTCCTTATATGTTCGCTTGGCTCGATTAGTCTCTCTTTTTATCTCTTTTTTTAAGGCTTCAATTGTTTTCAGATTTTGTTGTGAAAAGTGAAGTTCCTTTTTGCGTTCAGCCCTAAGAAATGCGTTCATTTGCCTTTTTAGTTGTCGCAATTTTGGGGTGAACCATTTCCCTCCGCTGTTTCTTATGGTTTTTTGTCCTCTCTGGTTAGATTGAAATTTCTTATTTATATCTACTACAAAGGACTCCCAGCTCTTTATTGTGTCCTTTGATGTATCGGATAGGGAAAGCAATACGTGGCATGATGCCATTAAGTTGGGGAGGTTTTCTTCGTTCCAATTTAGCCATTGTAGGTTAAAGATTTGGGTGTTCAAAGATAGAGGCAGTGCTTGCTCGGACTTTTTTGGTAGGATAGTCAAGGTAAAGGTCTGTGGGAAATGATCACTTTCTCCACGATCCTGGATGTGAAAGGCTCTGATATAAGGGAATAGGTTGGGGTCAGCCAGGGTATAATCTATGGTTGATTCTGAGTTCTTGGAGACCCTCGTTTGGGCTGCCGGTGTATCTAGGTGGCCCCTTCCATTTAAGGTGTACAAGTGGAGCGCTTCCAATTCTGTAGCACATTTCCTTCCCATTGCGCTTTGTCTGCCTTGATTGCCCTGCCGTGGATCAATATGGGTAGGAAGAGTTCCCTCCTGGCGTTGAATTAGATTCATATTGAAATCTCCGGTTATAAGCATGTTTTCGCTTGGGTAGGTGGACTTTAACATGTTGATTACGGTTACTAGTTGTTTTATCCTTTTCCCTTTTTGTTTTCCACCGGGATGCATATAAATGTTCACCATCAGAAGGCCCATGTTAGGGGAAATTTCAATTTTGATGCATTGCATCCAGGTCGAATCTAGATCAAAGCAACTATGTGACCACAGGAAGTCCGTCGATGTGAAAATGGATAGACCTCCTTTTGCCCTGCCGGAACGTGCCTCCTTTTGTGCTGGTATGAAGAATTCTTTGTATCCCACGAGAGGCGTGTTTTTGGTCTGCCATGTTTTTTGGAACAATAATATTTTAAATTGAGTAATGAACTCTATAAAGTCTTCTTCCTCCAACTTCGCATTTAGTCCATTGACATTCCATGAGCAGATCGTACAACACTGCTCTTTCCCAGGCATTGGTCTACTTTTAATTCATTCTCTGTTCCCTTTAGATCGATGCCAGAGGGGCATGTTGGTGCCTTTCGGGCATGTCTGCCTCCTGATGGGCAAACGTGATTGTAATTTGCCTGAGTTGGTGGCCTTCTTCTACTGTGCTGCTTCTTAAATCTGGGCCTTTGGCATTTTTTAGGAGACTTCGTTTTTGATTTTGTTTCCGCAGCGGGCTGGGATATCGGGCGGGCTCCACTTTTTTCAGATCGAATACCCCATAAGGGAAAGTCCTCCCGATAAGTCAGGATCAATTCTGTGATGATGTGGTCAGTCCATGTTGTTATCGTGGAATCAGGGCCTTGTTTGAGAGGGTTTGGTCTAAACTCTACTAGTTCCAAGTCGCTTGATTTTAAGTGTTGCAGGCCTAAAGATCACTCTTTCGTTATACTCTCATACCAGTCCACAACAGGAGTAAAAAAAGAGACACAGGAAAGGTTAAAATATTTATTTTAACAACGTGCTCTAAGATGCAGTACTTTTGCTAACATAGGCAGACATATGATTAGAAATAATATGATCAGCATTGTTACAACTCCATAAAACACAAAAGGAGAAATCATCTTACAATGATGGTGAAAACAGGTATGATAGCGCCTAGTAAATCACCCTCCCTTGCTAGGAACTATGTTTTATAAAATATAGACGGTCTCTTAGGCTTGTGTGGGGGGTCCCCATAACTCTAAGATCAGCAGGGATGAATCACATCAGGATCTGCAAAAGCTCTTTCTGGAAACGGAATTCTCCCAAATGTCTGAAATCATGCTTACAGTGCAATATTAATGGCGCCAGAATCACTTTGGCTGCAGCTGCATGTATGTTATGGCTAAAATGTAAGCTGATCAGCCTGAACAACAGCCACTTTGTTATGATAACCTTGGAGGCTTTAGCACTCACTGTGCAGACTAGGGTCGCGATGTAAATCTAGGGTTGCTGACAACAAGCCTTTTTCATGTGAAGCAATTCACGCAGCCTAAGTTACAACAACATTTATATGCAGTGTCATGTGCAAAAGCATCAAAAGGAAAAATGGTGTTTAAACTTTCTAATAAGCCTATGCTAACATAGCAATGTGCGCAACCAGGCTCAGGCCTTACTACACCCTCCCTTGATCGGAGAACGTACAAGAAGTGGGGGCATTTTTTAGAACGCAGAGTTCAAGTTCGAATGAGACAGAACAAAGTTCAAAATTTCAACAAATTGCATGATTGGGAGTAAAATCCGAATTAGTAACCCCCCAAAAAAGGAGAAAACACAACAGGGGTATATTATATCAAACACCGTATAATGCGTAGAAAAAAATTAAGCAAAAAAAAATTTTCTAGAGTCCAATACGTGTTTATGAAGGAGGGAAAAAATTGTCACTTCAATCCAACAACGAATAGGCACAGTACATTGCAACAGCCTCCAATAGGAAGTCAATGTTATCGTCAGTGAACATTTCAGCCATCCAATTCCGTAATGGAAAACAACACACATGTTCTTCAACAGCCGGAGCCTCTAGCACCATCATAGGACAACTCGGGTGTTCTTCAAAAGTACTGCATGCCAGAAAATCATGGGCTGCAGTCCATATATTCCAAGTGCCTAGGACTCCATGTGCCGCTGCCCAGGCCATTATTCCGATACTAGAACAGTCTAGTTCATGAGCAACTAAGGGACTCATTAGTAGATCATAATCTGGTTTAGGAGACACCATATTGCAGGGATACAAATCCAGAGCCTATTCAAAACTGCAATCCAGGCAGTGGAAAACTGGCTGCACGCATTTAAAGTACGAAAACCGGAAAGATAATCCATGCAGCACACTCAAAATAGCCAGAAGCAGCGATCCATAGTATTCAAGCATCCGGTCACGAAGTTGGAGCAGCCATGGCAAATTGTTATGGGTAAGAGAATATGCAACCATTTTGGAGTAAGCAAATTAACAGCAGTACACCGGCAGCCAAGGCGAGAATTAAGGGGAAACCGCCAAAGACACTGGAAAAAAAAGAATGAAAAAATGCCGTATCACACCAAATAAAGTTTAGAATGAGGTCACAAGGGCAGAACAAACTATTTTAAAAAAGTGTGTCAAGCCCGAGGTCGACAAGGCATTAAATATAGTGTGAATCAATGCTCCAAAATGCAGGGGGAGATCTGTATTTAATAAGGCATGTACCCCAGTACGAGTGTTTGCCACGTGAAGGACAAATGTTTCTTGTGCAGATATAAGGGCAACTTCTTTTTGAGACAAAAAAGCCCTTATTCGACTCATCTTGTTGAACTCTGCTTTCAATGTCGGAATCGAAGTCCAGATGGATATATCCAGCTTCCCATGTGGAGGAGGAAGCAGCACATTCTTACAACAGACTACACGTTGGGAGACAGTCACTATGTACGGTGTCCCTGCCAGCATACCACAGCAATCTTCATTATTTTTTAACAACTAACTACCGTTTGCTAACAACGTGAAAGTAGGTGTAATCGCCGGGGCTGGGGTACCTTTTAAAATACAGGCCAAATTCGGTGCTTCCTGATTACACGAACCGTGCAATTGTATTATCCTACAGACTGGTGTGGAAGTGCAATCTTCACCTTTTAAATAAACTTCCTTACCTTCCCTTAAGCACCTATAGGTAAAGGGCAGAGACCAAACTTCATGGAGATATGCGCTACCTAATGGTTCATATCTGCCTATTTCATAGTGTTTCATGCATGCTTCAAATTTAAACAGTGGAAAAGGTAGCGTTATTAACCCATGAATAAGCCAAACTGCAGAATTCGTTTCAGCCACAGAAAATGGTAAGGGTTCCAACTTTCCAATAAGCAATAGTGAAAATGTAGCGTCTTTCATCGCCATGAATTGTTGCTTAACAGTAAAATTAAAGGGCAAAAACAGCGAAGAAGTGTTCATGTAGTCTCACAGCACTTTCCCAGCCTTCAATGTCTATAAAGTCCATGCAAACTGCATAATAGAACGCAATTGATTTTGACCATGGTACAAAACTGAGACTTCATCTTGCACAATATCGACAACTGAAGAAACATTATTATCTAATGTGTAAATTCGAGAAGAAAGTGTGTTAATGCTATTATCTACAACTGCAAGCATTTTTTCTAAATTAGCTTGATCAATAGCTCTTAATCTAGATGCAGCTTCAATTTGGGACAGTTTCCAAACATCGTTGTAAACAGTATAAACCATCTTTTGGACCTGCCTGCTGCTGGACCTTGGACAGCAGAAGGTACAAAGTTCCCCGGAGAATGGAAAGGAGTGTATGTGTGTATATGATGAGAGCAAAGACAGGGAACATGAAGTTCCCTTGTTGGAACTAAGAGGCCTCACACACCCAGCGAGCTAGATGTCATGCTTCATCATTGGCCTCCTGCTCCTCGTCAGACTGGCGCTGCAATGTCTGACGGGCGCCTAATAGGCGCTCTTCGTCGGAGTTCTTTTGTTCCAGCCAATGGTTGAGTGCGTGTGAGGGGTCTGGTGAAGGTGTAGTCGTGAGGGGATTTGTGAATAAAAAAGGTAAGTCAGTTCACCAGGACATTTATTCGTGTGACTGACTCCCTTGATTAAAAGGTGGGAGGGGAGATAGAGACTGTGAGGGGCACAGCTGACTACCTCGGACCCTCTGGTCAGGTCGACATGTTTCATGCCCTAATGGCAATTCCTCGGGACCTAAAAGTGCTCAGTACTACACAGTGATAATAAAGAAAAGCAAAGAAGAATACAACCTCTCAGGGTCTGTGAGGGGGCAGGCGAAGTGGTCCTGCAGTAGTGGGGTGACCCTAGGGGTGTCCCTAATGGGCCCCGCAGTCTGTTCCGCGCTACCGTAGGAGCGCCATGCATGTGGGTAGGTTGACAGGCCTTGGCTGCACGCGCTAGAGGGACCATTCCTTTCTGTGCTGCCCCACGGGAACAGACTGCCGGGCCCATTAGGGTCACCCCTAGGGTCACCCCACTACTGTAGGACCACTTGGCCTGCCCCCTCACAGACCCTGAGAGGTTGTATTCTTCTTTGCTTTTCTTTATTATCACAGTGTAGTACTGAGCACTTTTAGGTCCTGAGGAATTGCCATTAGGGCATGAAACATGTCGACCTGACCAGAGGGTCCGAGGTAGTCAGCTGTGCCCCTCACAGTCTCTATCTCCCCTCCCACCTTTTAATCAAGGGAGTCAGTCACGCGAATAAATGTCCTGGTGAACTGACTTACCTTTTTTATTCACAAATCCCCACACGACTACACCTTCACCAGACCCCTCACACGCACTCAACCATTGGCTGGAACAAAAGAACTCCGACGAAGAGCGCCTATTAGGCGCCCGTCAGACATTGCAGCGCCAGTCTGACGAGGAGCAGGAGGCCAATGATGAAGCATGACATCTAGCTCGCTGGGTGTGTGAGGCCTCTTAGTTCCAACAAGGGAACTTCATGTTCCCTGTCTTTGCTCTCCTCATACACACACTTACACTCCTTTCCATTCTCCGGGGAACTTTGTATCTTCTGCTGTCTATGGTTGCTTGGACATGTACACTGGACCCCGCTAAATATTGTCCAGAATTGGTTCCCCTCCTGTTGTATTGAGCTGCTGGACCTTGAACAAAAAACACCCTAGAATTCCACTATTGTATATCCTTCCCAAAGTTCATAAGAGTGCAACTCATCCACCCGGGAGACCGATAGTCTCAGGGTGTGAATCGGTCTTAGAACCGATTTCAAAATACGTGGAATTTTTTCTTAAACCATTTATGGAACAAATACCATTGTATATTCAGGATACGACAGATTTTATCAACAAAATTGAAAAGGTTAAATTCACACCTGTGCATCAAATCCTGGTCACACTTGACATAATATTGCTTTACACCCAGATACCTCAAAAGGATGGATTAGAAGTGATATAAACTTTTTTGGAAATGAGACCTAAACCAAACAGAGTACCAACCAATTTTATAATGGAGTTTGCTAATATTTATCTACGAAAAAACTATTTCAAATTTGAAACAGATTTCTACTTTCAAATAAAGGGATGTGCCATGGGATGTCCTTTTGCCCCTCAGTTGGCAGTTCTTTATATGGCCGAATTTGAAGAAAAGTTTGTGTATAACAAAAACCCATTTTCCTAACATATTTCAAACTGGGTTCGATATATAGACGATATCTTCATGATATGGACTGGAAATGAGGAGATTTTACTTCACTTTTTTGGATGGCTAAATAACAGGATGGCGGACATTAAGTTCAGTATCAACCATGCACCAAAAAGGATGACATTATTGGATGTGGAAGTTTACACTTCTGAGCGGAGTTTAGTAATAACACTATTCAGTAAAGAAACGGACAGAAACAAATCATTACAATACCACAGCCACCAACCTAGAAGTTTAAGGGATAATCTCCTGTATGGGCAGCTTTTAAGGATAAAAAGAAACTGCACTTTTAAAGATGAATATACTTTTCATGCAAATCAATTAGTTGACAGACTAAAAGAACGCAATAATCCAAAAAACCTACTTAAACATGCAATGAAGAGGGCATGGTGGACCCCCAGAGAAGCGTTATTGCAAAGGAAAGAGAAAACGAAAATGGATCGCTTGTTATGTGTTACCACATTTTGCCCCAGTACTAATTTCTTAACGAAAATTGTTTGCCAGAATTGGCATCTGGTACAGAAATTAGACAACACATTGAATCAGTACCCACTATTCGCACTCAAAAAGGAAAACAGTATTGGAAACCAGGTTGTTCGTGCTGCTCTCCCGAAAGTAGGATTAAAACAAACATTACGGGAACAATTGCATTTACCCCAGATCAAGGGTCACCATAAATGTGGAACATGTTTGTGTTGTAACCAGATGGTAGAAGGCTCAGTCTTCTCTCACAAAAACGTGAATTGGAAACATGATACCTTTACAAATTGCAAATCTAAGAATGTCGTATATGGAATCTTGTGCCCATGTCAAAAACGTTATGTAGGTAAGACAAATCATGAAACACGACAAAGAATAACAAAACACAAATCGAGAATTTAAAAAAAGTGCTGTCCGCACTGTTAGTCCACCATTGGATCAATCATAATCATGAGGAAAAAGATATACGCTGGACAGTGATTTCCAAATTGGAACCAGATCCGCGAGGAGGTGATTTGTAAAGGAGAATGGTACAAAGAGAGACATTATTAATCGTGAAATTTGACACTGCAATTGATGGTCTTAATGAATTTTCAGAGATTTATAATCTGTGAATTGGCGCACTTAGAATGGAACAAAAAAGCTTTCAGTTTACTGGCCCAGTGGTTTTAGAAATGGAATGCGAGAGGGAACTACATCTCCCACAATTCCTGGTGCGCCCACGCAAACCAGGAAGTCCGGAATATGTAAAAACAGACCGGACACGCTTAAACGTACCCGTCCGATTGAACGAGTGAAGAACTGCCATACCCCGCGGAAAAAACAGAACTTAGAAGTAAGTGCTTAGCTGCCGTATTTAATTTCAAGTAAGCCTGTGTTCACCGAGTAATGTTAAGGATAAGCAAGCACAATCTGCTTTGGCTGCCGTGTTTTCAAAATAAGCCCGCGGTCGATGAATAATGACAAGGAAAAGCAAGCGCAAGCAGCTTGAAAAATCACATAGAGAAGCCTGGGCGGCCCGGAAAGTGCTTAATTGCCGAGTGATGTAAAGGAAAAGCAGGCGCTAGCTGCTTAGCTGCCGTGTTGATTTCAAAGCTCGTTTATTTCGAAGCCTGTGTACACTGAGTATGAAAGAAAAGCAAGCACAAGCTGCCTCATAAAATCACATAGAGGAGGGGAGCCAGGGATGGTGTTGAAGTGCACATACGTCTTAGTGAAAAATTGTCTGTTTTTTGCAGTTTTTGTAAGGACAACTTCACTGATTTACGAGCTGGTTAACTCCCCCCAAGCGGTAGTGAGTAACAATTACAACTATTTAAGAAGCATTTGCATGTGGAATAAGAAAATGGACACATTCTCCTCAAGCTTTTGTTGGTCTTTCTTTAGGTCCCACAATACCACTTTTTTTCGTAGATGGTTGAAAACAAAGATTAATAAAGGTATGTGAAAATCGCCTGTCATTATACTTGTGTGGAATTCAGAGAGGCAAAAGGGTGAAATACACTCCCCCCTTGTTTTGTCTTTTTCTTTTTAATAGAAGCTGCAAATATGGCAAGGATGGCTGCCTATGCATCCCCATAAAAATAAACAAGTAAGTGCACGACAGTACGCTTCAGTTAGAACAGGCCAACTTTTCAAAAGACTTTGACAGTTCTTTCCTCTTCTTTCCTCTTTTTTTGTCAAAATCAGTTTGGAGACACAAAGTATTTGGATAAAAGGAGATTGGCTGATCTCGTTGAAAAAAGGTAATTGAGGCGAACATGGAGGTAGTAATAAACTGAGAAGGTGCTCCGTAGGGTACTGTGTAGTCGGTAACACAGTGTTATATTTGTTTTTTCAGCTATTGGTCCTGATGAGAAGCCTGTAAACTTATTCTTGGGTTTGAAACGTGTCGACCACGCAGTTCTTTTTTTCAACAAGTGCAGCAAAAAGAAAATTACCCCCAGTCTCGTTGTAGCGTTTGACAAACATACTAAGCAAAAAGATTAAGTACTACGGGCAGTGGGTTTATTGAGAACAGGCACTGTGGGTTGTATGATTATTATTCAGTGAAATTAAATTAAGCAATTTTTTCCTTGTATGTGTTTAATTGTTTGTATCATTTTTTCTGAAGTTTTTTTATCCTTATGTTGTACCTAGGTAATGTCCAAAATGATTTTTGTCTTTTGTAAACATGTAAATGGTGGGTGTGGGTTGTATATATGATATGTGTACATTGTGTGATTGATTTTGAAAAAAATAAGTATAATGAGCTCTTTAAAAATTCATACAAATAAAAATATATGTAGTGAAATCTTCCGTGTCACATTGAGTCAGGGATGTGCCCCAATGGTGAAGTAATGGAATAAATAGTGAACAGTATTGGCAATTCTAGTGGTGTTTTGGACCTTTTACTAAGTCATTCAAATCAACATTGTCAGTCAATTTAGACAAACAAAGCTTAACTGACGCTAAAATGGAGTGTTTGAGCCAGTTCTGACATAGCTTGCCTACAGAATAGGTAGTGACAGAATGGTCATTCTCAAAACGTGGATCCACCCTTACCTGTATAGCCAGTGGTCAAACCCAGAAAACGATGCTGGCATGAATCTGCACCTTTTTGCCATACTAGCCAACCTTGGGGAACCAAACTGGAAATGTTAAAAGACTAATTTAGTAGTAGAGTCTGTAAATCACTAAGGGCCCGATGTAGGTAGCCCTTTACCGATCGGAATCGGCCGAAAATACCGATTTTCGGCCGTTTCCGATCGGTAAAGGGCTATCGAGATGTAGGGGCACATTTTCGGTAATTTTACCGAATCGTTATCATTTCCGAATCGGTAAAGTTACCCAATCGGTAATATTTACCGATTCGGTAATGATGACGATTCGGTAGAACTACCGAAAATGCAATGTAGGTAGCCAATGTTCCATCAGCACATGGCCTACAGAATCGGTATTTTACCATGGAATACAAATCCATGGTAAAAAACCGATTCCTGTGTACATGCACATCTGTGCATGTACACATGTGCCATGTGACAGACAGACGTGCCCTTAGGGCATGTCTGTGTGCCACATTGCACACATGCCCGTTTTGGGGGTGCTAGAGGGTGTCAAAGTGACACCCCCTGCACCCTTGTGAATTCTTTAATTACCGATTCGGTAAATACCGAATCGGTAATGTCTAATCATTCCTATGGGCTTCAAAGCCCATAGGAATGAATGGGCATTACCGATTCGGTATTTACCGAATCGGTAATTAAAGAATTGTTAAGGATTCGGTAACTAATCCAGATGTTGGGACCTACATCCCATTTACCGATTTTTGAATACCGAATCGGTAGGATTCGGTATTTCAAAATCGGTAAATGGGATTTACCTACATCGGGCCCTAAGTGACCTACTGGTGTGATTGTTCCAATTGGTGTATTCCCCAAATTAGGAATAGAGAGAGCATTTCGTTTTTTTAGACGTAGCCAATCCAAAGCAGGTGGTTTGTGAAATAGTAGAATTCAGAAACAACATATGGTTCGGGATGAGACATGCACGATGCAAAGCCTCAGTGCCTTGCACTTGCCAATTTTAGGAACCCCAAACAGATTTAAGATCAATAGTATCTTTCCACAGTTCATAGCCCTCGCCAATCGGTCAATAAAGGACTTGAAATATAACAATTTTGTCTAACTTTGGAAGAGGACTTCTCAGTCATCATAAAATAAAATGCTTCATTGTTTGCTTAATTAAAATCAGTAAAGTAAGAAAACTTTTTCAAAAGAGTTATGGAGTTTCCTTCAACAGGAGCGGGACAATGTTCCCATTGTGTGTAATTAACCACATTTCAAATTTGTTTGCTTTGTGCAGAAAATGATTGCCATAGTGTTAATAACAAAACAAATCAGCATAATTTGCAGAATCTAGGTACAATTATTGAGCATCGAAAGCAGCATACTATTTCAAATCAGAAAAAAGAGCCTCTACTGCTTGGATGTCCCAATCATCAGAGCGTATATTTTGTTTAACCACATCCCCCATTGGAACATGAGGTACATTAGGGACATTAATAACCTCTGTGGGACCATGTATTTGAAATCTAACAGCATCCCAATCAATCCCATCTAAGACACGCCAAGCAGTGATATTCACAAAAGTCTGGTCCCTCTTCATGATGTGTGATGAGAAGTGGGGTGCCAAAGTTCCATCAATCATTCTAATGGTAGATCTTTCTTTAACATAGTGTCCATTCACAAGACAAAAAAAATACAGCACAATTCCAATGGACATGAACATTTTTTCTTGAAAAAAGCACCAGTCAGATGTAAGTCCAGGGGGGAATCAAAACATGTTTTTTTTAAACCAAACAGCAAAAATTGAAACTTTTGAAGGGGACTTAGATGTGGAGTGATGTGGTAGAGTCATTGTCAAATGAAAAACGTGACTGATTAGCCACACAGGTCTGCAAATCGGGCATTGTTAAGTCTGTGGGGTAAGTGTACTCAGTTTCATCAAGGGGAACACCAGCCGGTGGATCCAACAAAGGATTTGTAACTGTAGGCATCTCAATGGCAACGTCAGGCCTGGTGGTAGGGACCGGAGCCAAAACAGAATTTCGCAGCATAGCTGGACAAGAGACCGCAGGCGTCATACTATGAAGAATCGGCCACTCTGTGTAGTTTGACATTGTCAATGGAGATGTACCTGTTTTCCTTGTGACCAGGAAGTGGAGGTAAAATGACTGTTCTTGTACCCTGCACGCCAAGCACAGGTACTGGAGCACGATATGAGGGACCGAAGTCCTTCTTGTTCTCGATCTTCTCTCGTACCAGTTCACCAACTCGGGGTAGCCAGCCAACTACCAGAACCTGCAGCACAGCATCAGATGTGGAGGGCAAATGTTTCTTTGCAAGACTGTCTTGTGTCTTTTGTAGATTCTGGAAAACAGCACAATGTTCATGTACGTCAATGGGAGCGGCGGATGCCGCCTGGTCTAGACACTCAAGGTCTTGAACAAACATTTTGATACCAAAGAGCATTTCGTAAGGGGACCACCCACCCAGAGACCTTCTAGGGAGATTGTTTAGTGCACGCTGAACGCTATTGAGGTGGACTAGCCAGTTCCGGCCTGTAACTAAAACCACAGCTGTCAAGGATTGCTTTAAGTCACGGTTCATTCGCTCCACAACACTGTTGCCCTCAGGCCGGTATGGAGACTAAAATTAGACTTGGACAATTAACGCATGGCATCCTTGTACGCCTTAGAGGCAAATGCCGGACCCTGGTCCGAGTGGAAGGTACCACATGCAAAGATTCCCACAATCAAGCAAATCCCTTACGACAGTTCGAGAATCAGACTCCTTTTGAGCCACACCCACACAAAGCGGGTGCAAGAATCATCTGCAACTAAGATGTACTTATACGCAGTATCAGAGGAGAAAGGCCCGCAGTGATCTAAATATTCACAGCCAAGTGATTTATTAGATATATACAGCTGCGTCTGGGACGGGCATGCAGCAATAGAAGGCTTAATCTGCTGGCAAATGTCCCAATGAAGGAGATAATCACATGTTTGTTTGTACAATCCGCACCACCAGTAAAGCTTTTGTAAAAGAGATGCAGTCGCTGAAACGCCGGCATGGGCAGATGCCATACCCTCGTGAGCGGCTGTAATCAGTGTGGGCCTGCAGTCTGCGTTGGGAATCTATCGGTCACCAACATCGTTAATTCTCACATAAGGAACTTTATCAGGACTTAAATGATAAGGGTACCTGTAAGGGAAACCTTTTGGGGAATTACTTCCCTTCTCTTTTGCAGCAATAGCTGCCAAGATGTAAACATCAATCTTACTTTTGGAACGTGTAACCGCTGCAACCACATATGTCGCTACTGCTGCATTCGCTGCTTTATCACCAAGACTATTGCCAACAGCGTGAACTCAAACACGCTGACGCCAAGAGTATGAATCACACACCCGAGTGGAAGCCGTTCTTTAAGCTCAGCCACTCGAACCCAGATCATTTTGTGTTTTATTGTGCTACCTTTGGAATCACGATAGTCATTTTGAGTCCAAAAGAACAAATTGTCATTGTAAGACTGTACACAGTAGTAAGAGCCACTTACGATAAGAGTAGTCACACTAGGATCAGTGTACTCCAATACAAGCATCAGAGCCCGAAGCTCTGCCAAGGAGTCAGCCAAGAACCTGGGAATTAAAATAGACAATGGGCTTACGCTCAAATCCCAGGTGTTGACCCTCACAGGAACATGTTTCGGTATCCTCAGGATGTTGCGGAAGTTTTTTCCGCTGCTTTCTGAGGACTTTCTGTGGATTTCTGCCACAGGAGCTTTTGCTTCATGCCGCATGGGGTATTGGGGATGAGGCTGCGGCACAGACTGCAATGGTATCTCATGTCGGGGGGAAAATTTGTCCCAACCACAATGAGTACGGTACAAAGCCAGCGCAAACGCCTTACCCCACTCTTCTGCAAATGGCAGGGCCTGCTTATTTGGCACTGTGTGCGCGAAAGCAGGGAGGATTACCTCCTCCCCTTGTGGAGCGGACAGGATGGAGGGTGGGGGCCAATCAGCCTCCGTTAACAAAATGTCATAGGTAGTAGTTAAATTTTCCCAAAATATCCCTTTTACAGTACGTTGTATGTCACCTTCAATTAAAAGGACTATTTCATAAAGTCTTTCAGGGGGACCCACTATAGTGTCAGCTGTCTCAACAACAACAAACCTGTCAGTTGCTGTCACCTTCAGAAGTGGACGCAATGCTTCCTGCACTATGGTAGTTTCCGCTGCACTGTCTAGTAGTGTCAGCGCCCAAGTCAGGTTCCGAAGCTGTGTTCTCACTATACGTGGCATATCTCGCTGTTAATCAATCAATCAATGATATTTATAGAGCGCACTACATACCCGTAGGGTCTCAAGGCGCTGGGGGAGGGGGGGTGCCGCTACTGCTCGAACAGCCAGGTCTTCAGCTTCTTCCTGAAGGAGAGGTGGTCTTGGGTCAGGCGCAGGTCGGTCGGGAGGGAGTTCCAGGTCTTGGCGGCCAGGTAGGAGAAGGACCTTCCTCCTGTAGTCGCTCTTCGGATGCGGGGGACGGCGGCGAGGGCGTGGTTGGCTGATCGGAGGTGGCGTTTGGGAGCGTAGAAGTTGATTCGGCTGTTGAGGTAGCTCGGGCCTTGGTCGTGTAGGGCTTTGTGTGCGTGGGTGAGGAGGCGGAAGGTGATTCTTTTGTTGACGGGGAGCCAGTGAAGGTCTCTCAGGTGTCCGGAGATGTGGCTGGTTCGTGGGATGTCGAGGATGAGTCTGGCAGAGGCGTTCTGGATCCGCTGGAGTCTCTTCTGGAGCTTGGCGGTGGTACCGGCGTAGAGGGCGTTGCCGTAGTCCAGTCGGCTAGTAACGAGGGCCTGGGTGACGGTCTTCCTGGTCTCGGTGGGGATCCACCAGAAGATCTTCCGTAGCACGCGTAGGATGTTGAAGCACGCCGAGGAGACGTTGTTGACTTGCCTGGTCATGGAGAGGGAGGAGTCCAGGATGAAGCCCAGGTTGCGTGCATGGTCTGTTGGTTTGGGTGCGGTGCCCAGGGCGGGAGGCCACCAGGAGTCGTCCCAGGCGGAGGGTGAAGAGCCCAGGATGAGGACCTCCGTCTTGTCGGAGTTCAGTTTCAGGCGGCTGGTCGTCATCCACTCGGCTACCTCTTTCATCCCTTCGTGCAGGTCGGCTCTGGCGGCGGCTGGGTCGTTGGTCAGGGAGAGGATCAGCTGGGTGTCGTCGGCGTAGGAGATTATGCTGAGGTTGTGTTGGCGTGCGATGGCCGCGAGGGGGCTCATGTAGACGTTGAAGAGGGTGGGGCTCAGAGAGGATCCTTGAGGGACGCCGCAGATGACTTCGGATGCCTCTGACTTGTACGGTGGGAGGCGGACTCTCTGTGTTCTTCCGTCGAGGAAGGAGATGATCCATTCCAGCGCCTTGTCCTGGATTCCGACGTTGCTGAGGCGCTGTACTAGGGTGCGGTGGCAGACAGTGTCGAATGCCGCGGAGAGGTCTAGGAGGATGAGGGCCGCTGTTTCTCCGTTGTCCATCAGGGCTCGGATGTCATCGGTGGCGGCGATGAGGGCGGTCTCGGTGCTGTGATTGGCTCGGAAGCCGGTCTGTGAGGGGTCGAGGGATCCATTCGTCTCGAGGAAGGCGGCCATCTGCTTGTTGACGGTCTTCTCGATGACTTTGGCTGGAAATGGGAGGAGCGAGATGGGGCGGTAATTCTTGAGTTCGGTGGGGTCCGCTGTGGGTTTCTTGAGTAGAGCGCTGAGTTCGGCGTGCTTCCAGCTCTCAGGGAAGGTGGCGGTGTCGAAGGATGTGTTGATGATGTCTCGCAGGTGGGGTGCGATGACAGCGTCGGCCTTGTTGAAGACGTAGTGAGGGCAGGGGTCAGTCGGTGATCCGGAGTGGATGGAGTTCATCGTTTGGATGGTGTCTTCGGTGCTGATCGGGGTCCAGGCGTGGAGGGTGGTGGTGGGGGGTGGTTGTTCCGTGCTGTTAAAGCAGCAACTTTCTTTTTCTGAAACTGGGGTCTTTGACGTATAGAGTCGTCCTGCTTGCCTTTACCGTCTGTCTAGCGGGGTTGCTCTTGTTTTGCACCCCGTCCTCTATCGCGGTCTCCTCCACCGGTGGGTTAGACCGATGTGTCCTGCAAAGAGCAAGGAGAATGTTGTTCAGGAACCTGAAAATGATCAGGTGACTTAATAGTAGCGTGGTCGCGCAACTCATATGTGCGCGCAGTAGATGCAGGTATTGGGATGCAGGATGGGAACCCTGTTTCTGTTGCTGTTTCCCCTGCTTTTTATTCGTATGCCAATTCTGCTTTGGAACAAAGGGGCGATCATCTTTGTCAGACTTCGGCGTCTGAGTTTGCTTTTGCGTTGTTTTAGCAAAAGGCTTAATACCCAAACTATTACGGCCAATGGTCTCATAAGCCGCCGTAATAATTTTTGGTAACTGATGGGGTTTCTCGGCATCAGTGACATCATGCAAAGGATTAGACACCTGGAAGCTTTCTGCATCTCCCTTAACAACCGCCGACTCCGGTCTGTGCTCATCTTGAACACGCTCAATGACGGAGGGTAGGACAGCCATGGATGGAGTGCTGAAGCAAATAGCATGGACTGCCGCAAAAATCATACCCCATGTAGCACAATCAGTCACTTCCGGCACTAAGTCTTTAGCCAAACTAATAGTAAGAATCCTGTGTTTCTCCACAGGAGTCGTAGTAGGAAATACTGCCTCCAGTTGGCCAAATTTCTCTGCAAGCCAATAAGGCATATCATCCTTATCCTGGGGACGCTTGCCCATAACCGCATTCACCATGACGGGACTAAGCTTCATCCCGCCCGGTCCAACTGGATGCGCCGCCACACCAGGGGACCCGTTCTGTATGTTGCGGTATATATTTTGAACTAAGGCCAGTATAACCCCTACAGCAGAGGTATACAGGGGCCTCAACTCACCAACGGGAACCGTTGCAGCAAGGGGGTGCGGAGTATGTCCAGCCAAAACAGGCCAAGAAGTGCTTGGAGTAGGCAAAGGACCTAATCTCACCGCCGTTAAGGAGTGGGGAAGGGTGCCATTAAACCAAATCCGGTGCTGCCAAGCTGTAATCGGAAATTCCACAGTTCTATATGGAGTGTATTCCATAGGCACGATGGTGGGAGTGTAGACATGAAACAAATTGGTATCTGCATTCACTGCAGGAAACGTAAGCTAAGAGTAGAAAAGCTCAAACGGGTATGCCGCATTCACACACACCACAAAAACAGCTGCCATGCCTTCCAACGGGATGTTATAAGTCTGCAAATGATTACGGACTGCCATCCTACTATGCTGCGGGATTTCAACGTAAGCCATAAGGACACGGAAAAGAACAAGAACAATGCAAAGTAATATAGCACAACTGGGTAGTAATTCAAATTAAACAGTTTTTAAGATATCAAGCTTGAAAAGACCTATTTAACTATAAGTAGGTTTATCCGTCACAACTATCAACCAGAAACAATAGTGAGGGGGGTTGTGGACTGATATAAGCACTACTCGAGAGTCTCAAAATAAGACCATTAAGTTGGGCACCATGCTACAGGGATTCTGCTACTATACAGAACTGTGCACAGAGACCCAGGACCTCAGTGAATTGAGGTGGACCAAAAAACTCACCTCAGTACCTAGAAACCCTAACCAGCTAGCATCAGGGTCGCATTCGCTCTTCGTCCTCTAGCAAAGTAATCAATGATTAGATAACCCAGAACATGCAACTTAGGTTATACTCAGGAATGGTGGGAAGCAAGAATACTCTCATACCAGTCCACAACAGGAGTAAAAAAGAGACATGGGGAAGGTTAAAATATTTATTTTAATGACGTGCTCTAAGATGCAGTATTTTTGCTAACATAAGCAGACATATGATTAGAAATAATATGATCAGCATTGTTACAACTCCATAAAACACAAAAGGAGGAATCATATTACAATGATGGTGAAAACAGGTATTATAGCGCCTGGTAAATCACCCTCCCTTGCTAGGAACTATGTTTTTATAAAATATAGAAGGTCTCTTAGGCTTGTGTGGGGGACCCCATACCTCTAGGATCAGCAGGGATGAATCACATCAGGATCTGCAAAAGCTCTTTCTCTCTGGAAACGGAATTCTTCCAAGTGTCTGAAATCATGCTTACAGTGCAATATTAAAGGCGCCAGAATCATGTTGGCTGCAGCTGCATGTATGTTATGACTAAAATGTGAGCCGATCATCCCGAACAACAGCGACTTTGTTATGATAACCTTAGAGGCTTTAGCACTCACTGTGAAGACTAGGGTCGCGATATAAGTCTAGGGATGCCGAAAACAAGTCTTTTTCATGGAAGCAATTCACACAGCCTAAGTTACAACAACAGTTATATGCAGTGTCGTGTGCAAAAGCAGCAGAAGGAAAAATGGCGTTTAAACTTTTTAATAAGCCTATGCTTACATAGCAATGTGCACAACCAGGCTCAGGCCTCACTACAGGTTGTGACCAAATGCTGTGTGTATGGTGCACGATTACTTGATAAACAGTATGAAATGTTCTATAGAATATTAAACACAAGTCACTATCACCTGCATACAGAGTTACTCTTGAATAAAATAATTTATAGTGTGTGCAATGCCTCTGCACAACTATGGTGCATCAGGAGCACATACATTTTGTAAACTCTTACACTCAGCTGGATCCAAGCTGTACAAAATTAGTTAGAAAAGTAATATGACAGCCACCAACCACTGTGTAAGCTATAAAACAAACTAGCACATTCATTGGCTGATAACATCTGCTATGTGTTTTGAGATGTCGTCAGCGATGTCATAAATTATGTCATAGAATATGTGATGAGGCATGTCATATGTGAGGTCATAAGCACTGCTTGGAGGGGGTGCAAGTTATAGTTAGTGCTACTAACCATAACTGCTGAATTTCAGTTGTTTTCTTACGTTCAAAACAGTAATGTTGTCACTGAGAAATTCACTTACCTATAAAGTTACTTATAACATTTGTTATTTCAATGAAAATATCTATCTATCTATTCATCTATCTATCTATCTATCTATTCATCTATCTATCTATCTATCTATCTATCTATCTATCTATCTATCTATCTATCTATCTATCTATCTATCTATCTATCTATCTACCTGTCTATCTATCTGTCTATATATATATTCACTGAAAAAACACAGGTTTCAGTGACGTTCTAATTAGTTGGACATTTCACTCGTACAAAACCAGAGAAATTCGGCTGTTATAGTTAGTTGAGCTAACTATAATTCATGCCCCAATAATGCACTGCTGATGACGTCACATATCACATCATTCATGACATGGTCAGTGTCATCACTGATGACATCACTGATGACATCTCAAATGACATAACTGATGACATCATCCAGTGACTGTGTGTTTCTGTAGAGTTTAAATATGTTTTATATAGATAAATGCCAAGGTGTATTGAAGAATGAGAGGGTGTATAAGTGTCTGAATGGATGATTTAGTAGGTGTGTGACTGACTGTATAAGTGAGTGACCAAACATGTCTTACTGAATGCATGGGTTAGTGACTAAACTGTGTCAGTGTCTGTATCAGTCTGTCAGTTGGTGTGTAAGTGGCTGCATGGGTTGGTGAATAGCTACATGAGTGTCAATATGGGTTATTGGTTAGTTGTCTCAGTATGTGTATGAGTGCCTGACTGTGTGGGTGGGGTGTGTGTGACTGTGCATAGATGTGGGAGTGGGTGATTCACTGGGTGTATGGGTTCAAGAGTACAGCTGTGAAGGGCTTTATGGGTGGGTGAGTGTGTGTATGGGTGTGTTGGTGAGTGAATGGATGTCTCAGTGGTACATTTATGAGTAACTACATATGCGAAAGGCAGTACATGTGAGTGTTGGTGTATATAAATGACTATATGTGAGAGTGAGTGATTGTTGAGAGTCGCTGTATGGATGAGTGTGTACTTATAAAATCAAAATCAGCCAAGACCTTTCCATGCGCCCTCAAATCAGCTCGGTGGTTTCAACTTGCTTCCTATCCCTTAGAACCATCCGCAAAATCTCCCGTTACTTCTCTGTTGAACCCCACAAACTTATCATCTTGGCAATGATTCTATCCCACCTGTATTATGGCAACGGCCTGTATGTTGGTATTCCTGCGTACGAGCGCCGTCGCTTGCAGCTCATCCAAAACCAAGCGGCCCGCCTTATCTACAGGCTTCTGAAATCTCATCACATTACTCCCCTGTTAAAGACACTTCACTGGCTCCCATATGGGAATGCTCATTATTTAAGATGGGCTGCTTGATGTTTATGTCGCTAGCCGGCACAGCTCCAAATTTCATCAGATCTAAGATCAGGGCCTATATGCCCGGTAGAAGCCTTCGCTCCTCTACCCAGTTCCTCCTTAGCGTTCCTCGCTATCGAAGGAAAAAACTTGGCGGATCCAGATTTTCCATTCTTGCCCTCCGCTTTTGGAACGCACTTCCTCTTGCTATCAGATCCATCTCTACCTACATGGATTTTCGTATAGCTCTTAAAACCTATCTCTTTTCCCGAGCCTATCCATCATAATTCCCCTTGCTTCCCTCAGGACAGTCTTTCTGCAGCGCCAAGAAACCGCTTGGTAGTAGAGCGCTTTACAAAACTCTTTCAACTTCAACATTCAACTTATATCAGTGATTGTATATGAGGGTAAGTATGTTTTAGTATCTGTATGAATAAGTGAGGTGGTGTGTGTGTGTAACTGTATAGGTGAGCGTGAGTAAATGGGAGTGTGATTGATTCTTTGCATGACTGACTAGGTGTGTGAGTAACTCTATGGATGAGTGGTGGCGTGTAAGTGTCTGTATAGGTGCATGAGCTGATTGATAGCACTGTATTGATGAGTGACTGCATGTATGAGTGACTGTATGGGTGAATGAGTGGATGTGTGTGTAGGCCTAGAAATCAGTGAGTTGATATGTGGTGTCATTGACCATGTCATGAATGATGTAATATGTGATGTCATCAGTAGTCCATTACGGGGGCGCGAGTTATAGTTAGCTCAACTAACTATAACAGCCGATTTTCTCTGGTTTTATATGAGTGAAATATCCAAATAACTATACCGTCCCTGAGACCTGTGTTTTTTTCAGTGAATTTCAAAGGTTTTTTTAAATGCTAATTTCTAACTATAACGTCCCGGAAACCTAAGGTTTTTTCAGTGAATTTCTAAGGTTTTTTAAATGCTAATTTTCAACTATGCCTCCAAAGGTAGGACATGTGCAGAAAGAGGAAGAAAGGCACTGAAAGAAGCAAGAGCAATGCAGAAAGAGGCAACAGAAGTCCAGAAAGACCAAGAAAAGTGCAGAAAGAAGCAAAAGCTATGCAGAAAGAACCAAAAGAGGTGCAGAAAGAGGCCTTGTTGCAAAGTCATCCTGTACCCCCACCTTTTTGCTGACAGCTACTGGTTGTAACTGATGCTGACTAACCAGGCCTAGAGCCAGTGCTATTCTAAAAGACACTTAGAATATAGTGAAAACACCTACATACACCAAGGAACACTATGCGTTGGGGTACCCCTGTGATTGGCATGACCTCCTCTGTAGGGCCCTAGTATATATTAGGGCAGAGGGATTAAAACTACCTCTAAGTCAGAGGTGCAAAAATATACTTCTTTAAATAGTAGTTACATTTGCAAACTGGTAGAGAAAGGATGCTGGGCCTCCGAGCAGCACTCAGGAATTCTGTTGCGTAGGACTTAGAGGAGGTACTAGGATGGCTTCTTGGCCCCTAAAGTCCCTCAGGAGTAAAGTGGACTTCATTCCCCATCCCGTGGTCTGCCATGAGGCGCTTTTGCAGAATGGTGGAGAAAGGGTGTGTGGACTCCCAAGACGTCTTAGCAATCCGACTGGGTCGGACTTACTGGAGGTAACAAGAGGGTTAATTGGCCCCCAAGGACATCCTTGGGGGCCAACTACTCTTCCTATTACCTCCAGGAAGTACCACACAGCAGGATTGCTATGTTCTCATAACTGGTCACGCCCTCTTTGCCCACCACTCTGCAAATGTACTCCCCGGTGCTTTTTAGGATGGGGATTGAAGTCCCCTTCACTGCTGAGGGTCCTTAGGGGCCAACTAGCCTACCTCTTACCTTAAGTAAGCCCCACACAGGTGGTATTACTGAGAGGTGGACAGAAGCCACACCCTCTTTCTCCACCACCTCCTGGCGCACTCTTGGTTTGGGGATGAAGTTCCCTTTCCTCATGAGGGTCCCTGGGGGCCAACTAGCCTACCAGGTACCTCCAGTAAGCCCCACTGGATTGCTGAGAGTGCTCTGAGGCCACACACCCTTGTTACACCACTCTGCAAATGCTCCTCCTAGTGCACTGCTGCTCGGGGGTGAAGTCCACTTGTGTCCTGAGGTCCTCACGAAACAAGAGGACCTCATCGCCTCACAAGCAGTGCACCAAGAGTCCTTTTTGCAGAGTGGTGTAAAAGGGGCGTGGCCTCAGACCACCTCTTGCAATCAAGATCTGTGGCACTTACTGGAGGTACCTGGTGGGCTTGTTGGCCTGCAGTGACCCTCAGTATTTAAGGGGACTTCATTCTAAAACTTAGGACACGCCAGGGGGCGTGTTTGCAGAGTGGAGCAGGGAGGGCGGCTGGGCCTCCGGCGAGAGGCTATCTTTTTTTAAATTATATTATTTTATAAGCGTGGCTGTGTAGCCCTCCTTCTTTTCGTATTTTTGGGACCCTGTTGACCTCATCCCCCAGGGCCTGACCCCTCTTTAAAACAAAATACAAAAAAAACAGGAAGTGGGCTGCGTGACCACCTCCCAAGGGCAATTTCGGCACTGGGAACCCCTTCCCCCAGGGCATGGCCTCCTTTTTAAAATGTCTTTATAGGGAAGGGGGATGCATTGCCCCCATTCCCTGGGCCAATTGTGGCCCGGGGACCCCATCCCCCCTTGCATTGCCTCCTTTTTTTATTTATTTCTAGGGAAGGGGAGCTGCGTGGCCCATTTCCCTGGGCCACATTTGGCCCCAGGGACCCCATCCCCGGGGCATGGCCTCTTTTTAAAAAAAAATAATAATGGAAAGGGGGCCTGCGTGGCCCCCCTGACAACTATTGGCCCCAGGGACCCCATCCTCTGGGGTCGGCCTGCTGTTTTTTTATTAAATGGGAGGGGAGCCGAGTAGCCCCCCTCCAGGGCCATTTCTGTCCCGAGGACCCCATCCCCTGGGACCGGCCCTCACCTTGGGGACTGTGGGGTCCCTGGCGGCTCCCCACCTCCTGATGGAGCCGGAATTGCTTTTGAGCAAGAGGAGCTGCTGACATGCAGCTCCTCTTGCTCAAAAACAAAGCAGAGTTTGCTATGGCAGGGTGGGAGCTGTGCTCACGCCTTGCCATAACAAACAGCAATGTCCTGGGGTGGGCACCCTGGGACACTGCAGCTGCCTGTCCTTGGGGGTGGTGGTACCCAGGGCCATCAAGGGCTCCAGAAGGGGACCCTGTCCCTCCATTTGCATAGCCTCGGAGAGGTGGTGGTCCCCAGGCCGGGGGTCCATAACGGACCCCTGTATTTAAATATTCAATGCCCCGGGGAAGGTGGTGGTCCCAGAAGCAGTGTTTGGGGGGGCTCAAGGCCCCCCACACTAATTATTTACCTCAACCCTGGGAGGTGGCAGTCACTGGGGTTTGGGGGCACGCGAGGCCCCCCACCCTATTTTAGTAAGCCCCGGGGAGGTGGCAGAACTGGTGCTTCGGGGGACCCGTGAGGCCCCCATCCATATCCAGGCGGTGATCCACGGGGCTGCGGGGGGCGCGTTCCCTCCCATGCATAAATAATAAAGCCCCAGGGAGGTGGTGGTTCCCAGGGCTGCTGGGCCCCTCAAGGCCACCCCACCCTATTTCAATAAGCCTCGGGAGGTGGCAGTCCCCGGGCCTTGTGGGGGCCCGCAAGGACCCCCATCCATATTGTAATAAAGCCCTGGGGAGGTGGCGTAACCCGGGGCTGTGGGGGGCCACGTGCCCTCCCGTGCACAAATTATAAAGCCCCAGGTTGCTCCTGGGACCAGGCCCACCAGGGTTATTTTTTTAAGAAACGAAGTACGGGAGCCCGAATTTCATTTTTTAAATTTTATTTCGGACGGATTCATGCACCCAGCGTGGATCAGCCGATTAAAAACAAAAATGCTTTTTTTGTCCCTAGAGGACCCCCTGAACACGCCTAGGGGGTCAGGGGGTCTTAAACCCCCAACTTAAAATGTGCCACGGGGTGGGTTTGCACAGTGGTGAAGGGAGGGGGTGGGGCCTGATGTGACAAGTGTGCAAATGCGCCCTCGTGCGTGTTTTAAGTTGGGGGATTAAGTCCCCTTGAATCCTGAGGGTCCCTGGGGTCCAACTAGTCCACCAGGTATCTCCAGTAAGTGCCACAGAGCTGCGTTGCAGAGAGGTGCTCAAAGAGGCATGGCCTCGGACCACCTCTTTGCATTGTAACTCTGTGGGCGCTTACTGGTGGAACCTGGTGGGCTAGCTGGTCCCCAGGGACCCTCAGGATTCTAGGGGAATTCATCCCAAACTTGTGCACAGTGGTGAAGGGAGGTGGTGGGACTGAGGTGACATGTGTGTACTTATCCAAACCCTGCGCCAAAACCCAAGCACTTATACATTCACAATGCACTCTCCTAGCAGTACTCTAATCATCCATTTACTACCCTTGTAGTTATGCAATGATCCAGGCACTAACACATGCACTGCTACAATCCCTGTGTACTACCCATGCAGTCCTCTAACCACCTACACACTTTTCATTTGCTCCTTCAATTCCCCTGGTAGTACCCATTCAGTCCACGAATCACCCTGTTATTCCCCGTGCACTCCTCCAGTCACCCAGCCACTACCACATACTAATCCAAACACTCCGCGAATACCCAAGCACTTATAAATTCACTCAGGTACTCTCCTTGCAGTATTCTAATATTTCAGTTAGTAGCTGTGTACTCATGCAATTATCCAGGCACTAACTGATCACTGTTACAATCCCATATGCCCTACCCATACAGTCCTGTACACACTTACACACTACTCATTTGCTCATTCAATTCCCTAGGTTGTACCCATGCAGTCCCGGATTCACACTGTCACTCCTTGTGCACTCCTCCAGTGACCCAGCCACTACAAAGTACTAATCCAAACACTCCTCCAATACCAAAGCTCTTTTTAGTTCATCAGGCACTCTCCTTGCAGTGCTCTAATTATCCACTCAGTACACATGTACTCATGCAATGACCCAGTCACTAACACATGCACTGCTGCAATACCTTGAGGACTACCTATGCAGTCCAGTAATCTCCCTGGTACTATCTATGCAGTCCCCCAATCACCCAGCCCATTCTATGTTCTTATCCAATCACTGCGCCAAAACTCAAGCACTTAACAAATCACAATGCACTCTCCTTGTAGCATTCTAATCATCCAGTTACCACTCATGTACTCATGCAATGACCCAGGCATTAACTCATGGCAAATACAGAGGCGGTCATGCTAATCAAAGGGGTACCCCAAGGCGTAGTGTTCCCTATTGTATGTAGGTGTTTTCACTGTATTCTAAGTGTCTTTTAGCACAGCATTGGCTCTAGGCCTGGTTAGTCAGAGTCAGTTACCACCAGTACCCATCAGCAAAAGGTTGGGGGCACAGGAGGACTTTCATCTCCTCTGTTGGTTCTTTTTGCACATCTCTTCTTCTTCCTGCACTTTTCCTAATCTTTCTGGACTTCTTTTGCCTCTTTCTGCATTTGTCTTGCTTCTTTCTGCGCTTTTCTTCCTCTTTCTTCACATGCCCTACCTTTGTAGGCAAAGCTAGAAATTAGTATGTAAACAACCTTAGACAATCACTGAAAAAAAACATAGGTTTCAGGGACGTTATAGTTAGAAATTAACATTTAAAAAACCTTTGAAATTCACTGAAAAAAACATAGGTTTCAGGGACAGTATAGTTAGTTGGAGATTTCACTCGTACAAAACCATAGAAATTCAGCCGTTATAGCTAGTACACCTAACAATAACTCATGCCCCCGCAATGCACTACTGATGACGTCTCATGTTACATCACTCATGACATGCTCAGTGACATCACTGATGACATCATTTTCATGTTTCTATGCCCAAGATGAAGGATGGGTTGCGCCCAAAGCGTGTTGGCTAATGATAAAGGAGAGGAGCGTGCAGCAACCTACATGTGGTTGGAGGGATCCTTAGTGTGTCATCCACAATAGGGGCAACTTTTCTTCAATATATATATATATATATATATATATATATATATATATATATATATATCTATATCAACAACATAGGTCACTTCTGAATCACCAGTCGCTTCGGAGATTCCACAAAGAAGAAGACCAACGAATCCCAAAGATGCTGGCAAAAGGTACTTTATTACATAAAGGTGCAGCAAATTTGTCACTTTACCAGATAAATGATTTGTAGAATAGATGAAAACGAACCCATATGATGGTGCAATTTTTGTTTATTTCATGCCCAGCACCGCCGACGACAACAGAACATCAACATGCCACAGGTACCGATATCCCAGGTCAAGAATCACAGAGCCGGCACTCAATTCAATGTAAACGTATGTTTTATGCACACATGACAGCAATTAATCACCCAACGCATTTCGGAGTTTCAGGCACTCCTTTGTCAAGGGTAAGGTGTATGCGTACTACCTGCCTTACTTAAAGGGACAGAATGTGTGTTTCCCAAACAACATAGAAAAAATACTATGCTCAATATTTGCCTTATAACATGAGCTTCAAGAGCAGAATGTTTAGCGTTTATAAATCAAACGTTTCGCTTTGTCCCATTACTGGTCAAAGTGTCACAAAAATGCGCCCAAAGCAAATTATTAAACAGACATGTAAACACATCATGTTAAACATAATAACAATCATTATTGAGTAATTGGCATGTAACAACCCTTCTATTTAGGACAGTTCAAAACAATACATTTTAACTGAAAATGCATTGTGTGAATGGCAGCTCGTATGCCCCAGTGGGCCAATGCAATAAAAGACAGTGGCATTGAAACATCACTCCAATAAGCACATTTTAATTAGCGAACACACCCCCAGTGGGCTAGTCTTGATGTGATTATAGTAATCACTGCATTATGGGACTCATGGTTCCATGGAAATGAAATTAAGTTCCTTAGTAGGCTCAATGTCAGTCCTGAATTAAAAGCTTATTTCAACCTTAGTAGGTATGCAGGGTCAGTGTGGGCTTTAGTCTGCAGAGGATGCCGTGCTTACAGAGAGGAAGAGTTCCTTCCCCACAGCCTTTCACCTTGCAACTCTGGGTCGTTCCCAAGTTAAGGTGGAGAGCAGCTCTTGCATAGAGCACCCTACAGCACCAGCAACACTCTGAATTTGCTCACCTTAAATGTCTGATTTTCTATCAAAGATTGTAAGGATAGGATTACCACATTGCCATCCATGCAGGGACGGAAAGGGACAAAGTCTTTTGACATTTCTACAGCAAGGCATTTAAGCATAGAATTCGCACAGTGCCATCCACACTGAGCTGTAAAATGACAAACTCATTTTACCACTCCACTCACAGTATTACAGCTTTGGGTTGGTAAAATACCACTCAAGCCAACCTCGAATGAATAAAAGCAAACTCTGATGTGTATTTTGCTATCATAATAGCGCTAATAGAGAGTTTTAACTTTGTCCAGACACAAGCGAGCACCCAGTACAAGTCGAAACAATACCCTTTCAGGCATAGAGTGCTGCATAAATTATGCAAAAAAAGAAGTCGAGAACTCGGGGTAGTTGCGAAGTTTAGATGGAGAGTAGCTCCTGTATATCGCACCATACAACACCAGTGACACTCAATTTGCTCACCTCAAATGTCTGCTTTTCTATCAAAACCTTTATGTATAGGATCAGCACATTGCCATCTACACCCAGCCATTTCTACAGCAAAGTCTTTAGGCATAGGACTAGGACAGTGTCATTCATGCCGAGCTGTAAAATGGCAAAAGTTGTTTACCACTTCAGACACAGCATTACAGCTTTGGATTTGTAAAATGCCATCCAGGCCACCTTGGAAAGAATAAAAGCAACCCCTGACATGTGTTTTGTTACCATTATAGCACTTCTGTGAGCTTTAGCTTTGTGCAGACACAAGGGAGCACCCAGTACAAGTGAAAACAATATCCTTTCAGGCATAGAGTACCGCATACATTATACACATATATGTTGAACTGCAGAGGTTCATTTCATTATTCCCACTGCAGTCTAAAAAAAGAGTAGGGAAAGTACTTCACATTAAAGACATTACATACATAAGTAAAACCATGAATATAGAAAAAATATACATTTCTTAATGTAAGCATCTTTAATTTACAATATACATATACTGAATGGATTTTTTTTGTTTTGGTGTCAAATTACTTATTAAATTTCACCTTGTTTTCCTAAATTGATATGAGATTTTTCATGTAGTGTTTGTCACTTTATTACTGTTTGAAGTGCTGCATAAATACTTTACACATTGCCTCTAAGTTCATGCTAACTGCTTCTGTGCCAAGCTACCACAGCGCAAATCACAGATTAATTTGAGGTTGTTTGTGTTTCACCTCCCTCGTTCAGTAACGCAATTTCTTCCAGCGAGACACAAAATTGTGATGCATTGGAAGGCTGCATGCTGTGGGTAAATGACTGTGGCAGTGATAGTGGCAATTTTCATACAGCACAGGGTGAAGCCAAAACCCATAAAACATGAGGATTGGGACCCAATTGTGTCCAAACTTGAAGCATAATCAGACAAGATGCCTTCATGAAGGTTATATACTACCACTATGAATACTTCAACTTAAGGTAGTCAAAATATCAATAAGTATCTAACTGCGTGTGAGACTATTTGCGTATATGATTTATACTTTGTATTGGATTCTGTCTTCAGTGAGATATTGGTATGCTGTGTGGCACAAAACTGTCTTTTGCTCCCTACCTCACATGGCATTCTATATTTATTAGGGGATAATATGTTAATGTTGTTTCAGAATCATCACAAATCCTTGTTTTGGTAATATGTGAAATGTTTCTGATGCAGCTCTCTTGGGAAGTCCTGTGCGTGATGTACTGCTAAATATTAGAGTATTTGATTATGACTGGTCAATGATGCTTTTTCATCTGGAATCTTAATAACAACTATATAAATAAATAAATATATATTTTCAAACAAACGTTGGAATGGAATGCCATACCACTTCTGCTGATTAAAATGAAAAGCCAACGAGTAGATACCACATGACAAATGACGCAGTAACCATGGCATAAAAATCAGTAGTAATAAGCTTTACGAAGAATTTAGTAAAAACATATTTTATATGTATTCATTTAAAGGTAGTCACATATTCAATGTTTATTAAACAGCAGTCACAATTAACAGAAAATGAAAAATAAAGATTTTATCCACCAAAGTGCAATAGGACCTAGATTTCTTCATTAGTTTCTTCTTACAGCTTATGATACAAAATGGTCATGCTGCAAGTCTCTGAAGTAACTGAAGCATGGCAAAGAGAGGCCATAGTTGGGACTATCATTGTCAGATGGCAACAGGAAAGTGAGGGTTAGTGAATCAGAAACCAAAAAATCTACCTGAGAAAACTGCCACATCGTACAGCTTTATTTTGACCTCAACTGGAACGATTGAGGACATATTTCTATTATGATTACTATTCTATCCATTCACTCCATCTCCTCATCCTTGTAATACAGAGTTTTATCGGAGGTGTGAGCAGTAACCTAACATTTACCTGCTAACTATAAACAAAGTCCCATAAGCTACAATCAGTAAACCAAACCTGCAAAGCAATATATCTGTTATCAGGAGCAGGACAAATTGTGGACACATGGAGAAGTAGCCTCACATTAGTATGCCAACAAACACCAACAATAAACATGTATTCCACAGCAGGACATACCTCGTACATTTTGCCCCAGAAACCTCAACTCTTCTGAGTAGTCATATCATCAAGCCCTTACCCACTACACAAATTATAATGGCCTTTTGTAATAGGGACGTATGTCTATAACAAATAAATACTGTGGTTCACTAGAGCATAACTTAGAGATCTTAACTTCATCCTTCCTTTGCTCAGTTTGTAACTGACAATAGCTCCTACAAGTCCCCAAGTATTTATTTTATTTATTTATTGATTGCCATTTATAAAGCGCGAACAAATACCCGCAGGCGTCTCGGCGCTGGACAATTCGCATAACTTCAGCTCGTTATTAGATGCTCCAAAGGATTTTTGATGGAAGCTATTGATTAAAGAGCCATGTCTTTAATCTCTTGCGGAACTGGAGGAGTGAAGGGCTTAGCCTGATGTCTTGAGGCAAGGTGTTCCATAATTTGAGAGCCGCAACCAAAAAGCGGCGGTCGCCCCAGGACACTGTTTTGGACCGTGGGATCACTAACTGGTTAAGAGTGGAGGAACGGAGATGTCTGGAAGGTTGATAGGGAACCAACTGGTCCTTAGGAAAGTGCGGACCTTGATTGTTTAGTGCCTTGTACACTATACAAAGAGCTTTAAACTTGATCCTATTCCGGATCGAACCTAGACAAAATATTGCTTATACAGATTGTTGTCATGAAGCACAATTTCGGCTAAAACCAAACGTTCTGGCATCCCCAAAATTACCAGAAAATGGGATGATCATTGACAACTCAGTGGATGGCCTAGCAATCACTAAGAGCTGGGTTCAGAATGTCTCTGTGTCTTCCTCCCAGACTTTACACCATCAAATTGCAATATTGTATGCAGGAAGTAAGCTGTATCACTTATGCACTCATTCTTGCCAGCTCCTTTACTTGCAATAGGAATTATAGCTCCCAGGTTGATTTCAAGGAAAATCTTATAGGGAAATGCATCTGCAGCACAGCTTCACCTCCTTTGTGCCCTCATTTATCGTCCCTGAATAAACCTCAGACTACCTTCTCTTTCATTCGACTTGATCTCACTAGTATGTGTACTTGCCCTTTATAACTCTTGTCTTGGAAGATCTCACCCAGTATTGTATTTTCCTGACCTCTAGAGAACGCTTCCTAGAGCTAATAAAACAATACAACACTTCCATCACAATTAATCACCACTACGACGGATTCCCGGGAAAACATTTACCACTACAGTGAGGTAAGTTACAACGCATTACATTTACAACACATAGGTAGTAAATGTTTAAGGTACTTCGGGATAAGAGTTGAATAGGATTGTCATAAGCTTGGATTTTCAGGGTTCTGGGTAGGGGTGGTCAGAACTCACGGAGTTTGACTCAGCAGATTCCGCTGAGTTACATAAAAACTCCAAGGAGTTCTTTGAGCAGGCAAAATTGGCACGTCACGCTGATTTCTAATGCCAGAGAATGTTCCATACGGCAAATCAGAGCAAACAGCACAATACGGTATGCCAGAGGACACTGCTTCTGTGCTGTCGCTTGAGTAGATTTTCTACTCAAGCAGCAGCTTTTTCACCTTGAACTGTTGCAACTGCTCGCGACAGCCGGTGTTGAGAAAATCACTCCTGGTGCCGTCCTAGAGCCTGAAAATTACACTAGGGGATGCCATTTGTCACTCGTGCTAATCAACTTGATGTTGGTGAGCTGCATGCAAGAAAAAAAGCTGCCATGTGGCAGTTGGCAGAGTTTTGCCAGAACTCCACGTTAGAAGCGTAATGCGGAGTGGGCAAAAGTTTGCAAACTCCACTGGCAGAGCGGAATGTATCACCCACCCTAGGTCTGAGATGGGTAGTGGTAAGGAGTAGTAAGAGAATCTTTTGGGGGTTCAGTGCTGGCTAGTTGTAAGGAGCAGTAGGATTTTTTAGGGTTGAGGGAAAGGTAACATTAAGTGGTTTGTAAAGTGTTTTTGGTGTTCAGGTAAGGGTATGGTTCAGAGGTAATAAGGGTTTTTATGTTTCAGGGTCAGGTAGCATTAAGGACTAGTACGGTGTGTTTGAGAATCAGGAAGAACAGGGTTAAGGTGTTTTAAGGTGTTTTTATGGTTTAGGGAATGGTAGCATTATGAGGCAGTAAGTAGTGTTTAGGTTTCATTGATGTGCAGTGTTAAGTTGTGAGTACCGTTAAGGAGTAGGAAGGGATTTTTTAGGGTCAAGGAAGGATAGTGTTAAAAGATAGTAAGGATTTCTTTGAGTTAAGGGAAGGGTAGAACTGAAGGATAGTAAGGGATTTTTAGGATTCAGAGAATTGGTAATGCTAGGGATAGTGAGGGTCTTTTAGGGTCAGAGATGGGTTTCCTTAAGACACAGTAACGGTTTTTAAGGAAGAGTAACATTGCTGGTTAGTAAGGAGTTTTTATGGTTTAACATCCCTGCGGGTGTATTAAATGGTTAATTTTGTTTAGTGGAAGCTACTGCTGAGAGGTAGTAAGTCTATTTTGGGGTTTAGGGATGTGCATTGTACAGTGTTCGAAAGTGTTATAATGTAATGAAAGGTTGCTGTTTGCATTGAAATGGTAAATGCTACGGTGGTGACTGAGAATGCATTGTTATTGTGGTCATTGGTATATATGCATGCGTGGTAAGTGTGATGAATGGTGTTAGTGGTTGTTGTTGTAACCTATATTCCTTCCACAGCAACTTTAACATCTGCTAGATGATCCTTCAGCAGTCTTTTTTTTTCAATTTTATTGACTGTATAATTAATTAAAATCATTACAGTAAAATCAACAATAAGACAAATTCTTGTATGTAAAAAAAGGATAAATACTTAAAAAGCTGAAGTTAAAGCAGTCATATATGTAACATCTAACTAAAGTCAGGTAATGTAAACAGTCCATCACCCTGCGTCATCAAAAAAGGGCACTTTGGGCCAAAAGCACTATCTAGCTTCCACCCAAATATCAGGCCTTTCTTGCTTAACTAGAACCTGAGAGATGATGTTCCTAGATAAACTGACACTTCGAGTCTCAAGTCATCCTCTGGGATTTTCTGTTTGGTTTTCCTCCCAGAATTCTGACAGAGTGCCCTAATTAACATTACAAAAAAACAAGTATTTACTAACTGACTTTGGACCTGTCAGCAGTGCGTGATATCATTAACCACGTCCTGCTCCCACCTGAATCAGTTTACCTCTTTTCTAGTACACAAGTCTAGCTTTGCAGTTCTCTTTCTAAAACAGTTTTAGCACATTACAAATCCAAATATGTCATCTTCACAGTGCCACACAGAACGGAACTGCCTCCCAATTTAGTAAACATGTACTTGGTCTCCTTATCCGGATCAGTGAATCTTGCAACATTGGATTTCATATCTAGGCCGATAACACTCAATTATAAAGCATTTAAAGCTACAGGAACAATTTGATGACCAACATCAGATTGTCCATGCATAGCGAAGGTATAAGAGTAGATTATCAAAACCTACTCTGCATGACCACTTTTAAAGTAAGAGATAGTGCTTATGGGCAAATCGATCCTAGGTGCAAACTGAACTGGATAACCTCTGTGGTTTCACCACCGAAGCCTTATGACAAAGTGTGAACTCTTGATGCCATCATCAATGTACTTAAAATTTATTTTTACCACCTATGCCTGCTCAATACTATTTAGCCAATGCCAATTCGTCTACACCACATTTCATTGGTCCTTGTAGACTTAGGGCCTGATTACTAGTTTGGCAGTCTCACTATAGTACTGTCATGGTAGCAGTCCTAAGAAGACTGCTACATTGGCGGTCTCCCACCTGCCGTATTACGATGTCACCGCTAACACCGCATCGGTGTTTCTGACGGTGGTGAATGTTTTTTTCATATGTGCCAATGCATGTGTGTATATTTTGACTGCGCAAGTGTGGAATGTACACAAATGCATGACATATGTGAAAAAATACCTACTCCGAGTACTTTCCCATTTCTGGAGTCCGGACCATATGTGCCCAGTCCAGTCAATAGGTAAAACCAATTTACCTGGATTTTGGCAGTAACAGGGTTGTTTTCTTCTGGGTCAAGATACTGCTGTGCAGGGGAGCCTGGAGGAAGTGATCCACGTCGGAGACTGAAGGGAAGAAATGGAAATTGGTGAGTATGCTTCCCAAATCCTTTGATTCTGCCGACTTAAAGCAGGCAGTGTTCCTACCACAGTCGGCCAGTCGGAAAGCCAACTTGCAAAGTTGCTTTCCCACTACAGACGCTGCAGCAGTCTGCGAATGGCTGGCGGTAGGAGCGGTGCTCCAGCGGTCTTTTGTTCTGAAAACGGACAAAATCATAATATGGCAGGCAGGCCGCCTAGTTGGCGTGTGGTGAATCTGATGACGACGCTACGACCACCGAACCCATAATCAGGCCCTTAATGTCTGGATTGCATGACTGTAATGCCATAACCATTTGTAATTTGCAGAGCGCTCAATGTCAAACTATCCCACTAATCTTGAATGTGTATAAAACTGAGCATATTACCCTGCATTAGAGGCCTTTACACTGGAAATGGGTAACACAGTAAATACAGTTAAAAATAAAGTACCTTTTTGTGAGAAGCTGGTTTGGTATATGGTGCACTCTTATGTAAGTGAGCACCTTGCACCAATCCAGACACCCCTTATGGTGATTTCAGCGGCCTTAGACAACCTTAGAAAGCTCTCTAAGTGGTAGCTGTGGAGAGCAGCCTTCAGGCTCAGTCCAGAAGGAGTGTAAAGCAGCTTGTTTCAGCAGAACATAATCTTATAAGTATGGATTAATTGAAAAAGAACAACAACAACAAAAAATATCTACTTATTATAAGACACTCACTAACACATTGAG
Organism: Lissotriton helveticus; assembly: GCF_964261635.1. Taxonomy (NCBI): domain Eukaryota; kingdom Metazoa; phylum Chordata; class Amphibia; order Caudata; family Salamandridae; genus Lissotriton; species Lissotriton helveticus. The sequence goes on along the minus strand of NC_136067.1, from coordinate 1,068,623,147 downwards.
AAATCTCCTAGCCAGAGATATACACAATATTTTTCAATATAAACAGGTAAGTAGCACGTAATACACAGTGGTCACCAGGGGGACTTGAGTCAAGACTATACCCAGGAGATGTAGAAGTCCAAGGGACACAAGGAACCACCCGAGGTAAGTAACCAGGAACCCCACGGAGGCCATGTGCAGACTGGAAACACGACCGCTGGCTCAATACAAGTCTATGGGTAAGTTGCGGTTGCAATTTTAAAGAAGAGGGACAATTCTCAGTGGACCCAGAAGGAACCCCGTGGAAGAACTAAGGTTCAAGAGCCACCACAAGTGTGGCTACCCTAGAAACCAGGATACCTAAACCGGGGAAACCAGGTGCATTGATGTGAAGTGTCGTCGGAAACAGTTGTCGAACCCAAAGGAGACTTCAGGAAGATGCCGCACTAGGGAAGGAGGAAGTGTCTGGTGGAACCGAAAGGGGGATTCAAGTTGAGATATACCTGCAAGCAAACGGCACAGAGTTTCGACCACTCAGGAGCGACCAGGAGGCACAGAAGACGAATGCCCACCGATGTCAAGTGTTGCAGGAGAGATGATGGTGACCATGGAGCTGCAGCAGTGCGGACCAGGCGATGCTGTGGAAGACCAGGAGCTATTCACGAGCTGTCGGATATCGAGAGTTATGGAGTTGGTGTCAGTAGGGAGCTCTAACAAGCCTTGTCAACTGCACAGAATATGGAAAGTGAAGAAGGTGTAGTGCCAGGACCAGCAAGGTCCAGGTGACACACCACAAGCAGAGGAGTCAGGGCACACCCGAGCAATCAGAGGAGCCCACAGAATTCAAAGATGACCCTCAAGAGGACCCACAGGCCGGAGGCACAAGAGTCACAAGAGGACCTTGAGCAGCTCACCAAAGATACAGGCCCACGGTGCAAGTAATGTGGTGAGGATAAAGATCATGGTTGCAGGAGATGCTTGAGGTTGGGGCTTCTTGGACCCGGAAGATCTTAGTGGAAGGAAGCCAACAAGCCTTTGCAACTGCAAGTCAACGCAGGGCAGAGGGGTTCGATTCCTGCGGCTCTGATGAGGGATAATGGCCTCAATCTTGGTGAGAGGACAGGGAAGGCCTCATGGGGTATAAAGAACCACCACCTGTGTTGCTGAGCCTTCTGGAGTCCGGGAGAGTCCAGGATGAGCAGACCAGTCAGCTTAGTTGTGGTGCCTGCAGATGCACAGAAGTGACTCCTTCACTTCAAGGGAGATTCCGTCAGGAGTCTTGGATTCCTGTATGGTGCACATGCTTAGACGTTGCAGCAAATGAGCAGGGCAATGAGATCAGGAGCAGCAGGAGTCTTCCCATTTGCAGACTTGATGCCCAAAGCGAATACCAGCAATGTCCAGAGTGCCCAGATGGTTGAAGAAGAAGTGGTGTCTTGAAAATGTTTCTTGTCCCAGGATGAATCTAGGAACCCACCTTCAGGTAAGCCCTTAAGTACCCTAAGGAAAGGGTTGGGACGATTCCGGGTTCCCTCTTAGGTGAGGGGTTGGACAGTGGGGAAGATACTCCCATGTCCTTTGTCTAGTTCCGTGACCGAGTGAAAGCCAACGGCTCCCTGAGCAGGTTTGAACTGGACTATGCAGGGAGGACACCAAATCTGCCCCTCAAGCAGACTGAGTGGCGCTGGCAAGTGCTCCCACATTGCCCCAATATACTAAATCTTGTCTGGGAGGTGGTCACACCTCCCTGTAAAGGATACCTATTCTTCTGCCTTCCTCTGCTCGAGCTTGGCTCAGCAGCAGGAGGTCAGAATCATGTTTCTGGTCGGCAGCTTCCATGTTGTGCTGTCTGGGTCTAGAAGACTACTACCAAGAGTACTGATGGCCTCCCCGAAGAGCTTCACAGTGCATGGAATCATACCTCCCACCTTGTTTACCGTGTGAGGGTATGGTGCCAACATGTTTGATACCTAACATGATAGGGCTTGTTATAGTCAGTTTAGAGATGGTCATTCCTTAACAACGCACGGACACTCTATATATCGTAATGGCTGTTGCACTTACAGCCCAGGAGAATTGACTCCAAAGGCTGTAGGGGTGACCTGCTCATGCAGGGACACCCTCATACTTATAACCGAGCACCCTGCCTTCAGGATTGAAAAGGCCTGTGCCCTTGGATACAGGCAAGCCTATGTTTATCGTAAGTGGTGCTAGCACCAGCTTCCACAGGTTGCAATAGCAGGCCTGTAGTTACTGTTTGACTGGTCCCTCATGGGTGGCATAATACATGCTACAGCCCCTGGTGGACCCCTGGTGAACCTATTCCCTGGGTACCTCAGTACAATATACTGAGGACTGATAAGGGTACACCAGTGTCCAATCTGGAATATACCTAAGTACTTACCATACCAATTTAGGGGAGAAAGCACAGAGACTGGGGCCCTGATTAGCAGGGACCCATTCATACTATATCTGCAAAAAGGAGCCTAGAGGGTACAAAGGAGAAAGACGGGTTTCCCTCCACTCATAAATCACATTAATAAAAAAAAAACGTTCTCCAAGGCAAAGGAAATCGTGTATAGATCGCTTTGGTTTTCTACTCGACGATGTGTATGCATCACAAGACTTTCAATTTTCTGCAAAAAACCTTTTTCTTACTTATGGTTAATTGCCACACTTCCATGCCTAAAAAGTTTTATAAAAAACTCCTTTCCACTGACAGTCTTTCTGAAGGAAAACAAATGGTGACAGATTTCTATATCGTGTGAAAGGCGTGCCTGTAAATTTTAATTACTTCGCCACTATTACAGAGTGTACTTATCTGTCACTCTTTTGCACCTACACATTTCTTTGTTGTTTTTTGGACACTTTTTTGTTTTAGACAAAGTGACTACCAATGATGAGAGCAGTGGGCTTATCTGGTGAGTACCTGCCAGTTACCCCTTTGGTGGTTCGCCCGTGAGGGGTCACTTTGTCTCCTTCACATTTTTTCACTGAAAGTTGTTGTGTACTGCTCATTTAGAAGCGGTGTGGGAGATTAAAAGATATATAAATCAGTCACCATTTGTTTTCCCTCAGAAAGACTGTCAGTGGAAAGGAGTTTTTTATAAAACTTTTAAGGCATGGAAGTGTGGCAATTAACCATAAGTAAGAAAAAGCTTTTTTGCAGAAAATTGAAAGTCTTGTGATGCATAGACATCGTAGAGTAGAAAACCAAAGCGATGTACACACGATTTCCTTTGCCTTGGAGAACGTTTTTTTTTTATTAATGTGTCCCATTCATACTAGTCAGAAACAGCGAAACGCCAGGCAAAAAGTGGGGGTAACCATAAAAGCAGATCTTACTTTCCTACACTTGTCCAGAAGGTCTTCACAGGGGAGCCCTAATCCAGCTAAATGTTGGATCACTATAGAACCAACCAAATATAAGCAGTATGGTGGGAGAACTCCCTGCTGGCAAAATTCACTATCTTAAACACCCTACTCCACTAACATAAAATTAAATGGGATTTCCTGACATTCAGGAAATTGTTTGAAAGCCTATTTCTCCTGAAGGTCATTGCCATAAACCACTCCTCCGTTCTGTACACACTATGGGGCTCATTAGGATGGCAGACGGACCTTCGTCCGTCCGCCACCTAAGAGGAGGAGGGACCGTCCGCAGGGGCAGCGGCGGTCCCTCCGTGCTAATTAGGATGTGACCGCCACCCTGGCAGTCACATCCTGTATTTTTAACATTGCGGCGGGTGCTGCTTGAAGCAGCACACGCTGCAATGTTAAAAAAACATGTTTTCCTTTGCGTGCACGAAGCTGCAGGCACCGCGTGGTGCCTGCCGCTTCGTGCACGCAAAGGCAGGGGGGTACCATAGGTACCCCCCATGTGCACCCCCCTTCACCCCTGGGGGCACGCAATGGGCCCCCAAAGAAAATTCCGTATGCCTTTGCACGGCGGAAATGCCGCCGTGTAAAGGCATAGCACTGCTGACATCCTAATATGGCTGGCGGTGTCTGATAGACACCGCCAGCCATGTTAGAGCTTTTCCGCCGCGGATGGAAGGCGACCATGGCGGAAAAGCGGCGGACGGAAAAAAGATCCCCCAGCCATCCTAATCTAGCGGGGGGTCTTTTTTCAGTCTGCAGCGGTTATTCCGCATCCTCCGGGCTGGCGGTGGCTTCCGCCGGCCCGGAGGATGCGGATTAACCGCAATCCTAATGTGCCCCATAGTCTGTGACTACAATGCCACTTTGGCTATTTGTTTGCAATGTATTGGCCCCTCTGTTCATTCCTGTTACCCACAACCCATCGACTGCAAAGCTGTATTAGTACACAAAATGATAAAGAACAAACAATCACAATGACTGAATTAGAGTACTTTCTTTAAAATTTCGCTTAATTTCTTTAAAATTGTACTCTACTCACAAATGTGTGCACTGTTTTGCATTTAAAATTTCCTTCAATTTCATGTTGTCTTCTAGACATGGGGTTCTTAACTTTGTTCCATGAACCCCTGTGGGTACTTGGGTGCTCCACATCCATTTAGAAGATTAAATAATACTGATATATTAATTAAGTATATATACATGAAAAAAATCAATATCAAAAATTGAAAGGTTTAACATGCTCAGAACGTTTGAAAGAGTTTGAAACTGGAGCTTGATTAGTAGGACCAGTGCAAGTACAACAAATGCAATCAAGTGTGGACGATGATTCTTCACCCTAATTGAAGCAATTGATATAAAAGGAGAGCTTGCATTAAGAGGCAGAACAACAGAGTGATACACTGGAGTCTAAAGGATCATTTCGTCTTTTAGAAAGAAAACTAAGGGCATATTTACAAGGAAGTGGAAGAACACGGCGTTAGCCTCCTTGGTTTAACGCCGCACTCCGCCACTTCTGAAACGCAGGGCTGCACCGTATTTACAAGCATGCATTGCAGCCTTGTGTTTTCCCCTTTGCTGGCTGTAATTTAGCTGCCTAGCGCCAATGCAGGCATCCTTGCATAGATTGAGGGGAATGATTGTTTATGTGCAGGAAGATCCCTTCCTGCACATAAACATTGAAATGGCATTTTGAAACTTCTATCTGTGTTGCTTAATGCAGTACACATAGAAGTTGCTAAACATAATTTAATGCTTGTTTGATTAATTAGGTGCAAGAAGGGACACCTTTCTGCACATAAACAATCAAAGGCATTTTGCGGTATTTACGTGTGCTGCCCAAAGCAGCACACATGTGAACAACAACAACAAGGAGAAATGAAATATTTCTCCTTACCTGTTGCCCCACAGCAAGACCAGGTTTTCCCTGGTCTTAATTTTGGTGCTGCCCCATATTAACACTACCCTTGTAAATATGGGGCAGTGTCAAAATCAATGGGTGTTGCGGTCGAGCCCCCACCACAACACCCATTGCCTTTCACGCTAAGTATAGAGTGAAAGGGTGCCTTATTCACAAGGCGGCGTGAAGCCACATGGCTTAACACCGCCTTGTGAATAAGGTGAAGCCCCTATTGCCACAACATCGAGAAAACGTTGTGGTGGCGATAGTAACTTGTAAATATGTCCCAAATTCTGATAAGCTTTTACCTTCCCATTAAAGTGTATATTTTTGTATTTTTTGTTGCTGAATTAAATACACATTTTATAATGAGTATTTGCTTAACATATACTGGTTTCTGTAGTTTTGTGTAATGTTTTGATGTTCAAATTATAGAAATTGCATAGACAGGGGTCCCTATATTCCAGTAGTAATTCAGTGGAGGTCTGCAGAAGTCAGGATCTTAAAAAACCCTGTTCTAGACAATAAATAGGAACTATTTAAATAAAATAGTGCTGTTACTCACTTGAGGATGAGAGCCATTGTCTCCTTTCGGTCCTTTCCCTGGAAAGGTAGCGAGCCCGTGAGCATTTCAAACTGGAAAAAATCCATATTATACAATTGATGAGTTCAATGACAATCAGGAAAACAGAACATATGATTATGCACAAAAGATTTACGCTGAGATCACAAACTGATTGTTAATTGATTGGTGGCAATTGACTGGATACCCAGCACATCCAAAAAAAGCTCACAATGTCTGCTCCTGTTTGCGATCATTCAGACAGATGTCACATGTGAACCCACAATACAGTGACTACTTTGCATAAGTATGTTTTTTCTGTGTTTGATGAACTCCAAAGAAACACAATCTGTTAATACATCACTTAAAAAAGTTATGACCTTCATTACACCAATGCAAAAAGATTATAAGTTATTAAGTACAGTACCCAGTGTTAGAAAGGGTTATTTGGTTGAGGTGTAAATTATACAATTCTGTTTCATAAAATAAGTTTACATTGATTTTTAAATCACCGTTCCCCCTGGTACACTGTGCCCAAGCGGCTGCCCTTTTGTTTGAGTCAGCATCAAATGTTATTCACCTTCTAACTTCTAACTCTCAAGCTTTCCTGAAATGTATGTTCATTTGGCTTATTTCCAGGACATTCCCAAACAGGGAAGTAATGTGAGATAAGTTGTCAGTTGGGGCACAACAGCTCAAGTGGGGTTCCCGTCTTTGGTTGATTCTTCCTCGACTTGGTCTGAATATTTTTGGGAGAAACCGCATCAGATCATGTATTACTGAAAATAAACTGACCTAAAAGCCTGCTTTTCTAAAATTGGTAGGCAACTGTCCAGAAAATCATTTCCAGCATTACTTACATACATTTTTGCTGCACTTTAAATGGAAATGAAGAAGTGTAGGTACTCATTATTCAGAGTACCTGTGTTGCTCGATATGAATTTACCCTAAAGGAATGAAAAGACAAGAGGCATTTGGCAAATTAGGAACAAGTTGGATTAATTAAACGCAGCAGCGGAGAGAGTGTCGACGGAATGCGTCTGAGAAAAGTCTCTTGAAAGTTTTGGAATGTTTTATACACATCTTGTGAAGTACCATAAACCGATTGTTACATTCTCAAAATACATTACAGTTGTAAATTAACAAGATTGGGCATCTTGATAAGGACACAGATGGCTTTCGACCTCGAGGAGAGCTAGTGTGGGCCAGCGTTTATGTGTCCAGATGTCCAGCATGAGGAACGCATGATCTCTATATGTGGTGTGCATGTTGTGTCCTGATTGGCAGAGTGTTTCTATCTAGATGTGACAGCTAGCTTTGTGTTATTTCTGGGGAATGGAAGCCTTCAGCCAAACGTATTTTGTTGGGGCAATTTCTGTGGACCTTTTTGTGGTGTAACTATCTGTGGGATCGATCACGGTATTCCCTGGGCGTGCGTTTATCTTGGGTTAAGAGAGACCCCACCTGTGACCTGTTATTCTATAGGCATGGGTGTGGCTAGCAGGGTCTGTCTGACCTTGTATCTGACTCTGGGTTGATGGGAAGGTCACCTTGGGTAAATCCGATAGCAATGGTATGACTTCACTGGAACTCCTAAAAATAATACGGCAGTTACTGGTGTCAAAGTCAAAATCAACTTAATTCGGCTGATTATGTGTCATTTTTTATCAACATTCTCAATAGCTTGTTTACAGTTGTCATAGGGTACACTGAGATTGTTTATACTGATATTGGCATAGTCAATCATTCCTAGATCATGACATATATTGACATTGCTTTTACAGGTAACAACATTGGGCCTCCTTATGATGTCGGTCGAAAGCAATCCAACAGGCTCCTTGTCGGAATCGGTTCCAACCGACTCGCGCTCAGTGAGTCCATCCGACCGATTGCAATGGCTCAGAACACAGTTCAGAAAGTCTCCCATTGACTTCAATGGGATCCTGTCTTCAGACCAACAACACAGGCTCCCATTGAAAATAGGGGTGGTTGCTGATAAAATTGCACCCTGTTGCAGGCACCCAATGGTACTCATCATGGTACTCATTGACAACTTATTTACCCATTCCAACACCTGTGTGCACCTTAAAATGGTGAATAGTTAAGTACCAATATTATCTCAGGGGCCAACACCTTTTAATTTTCTATTGAGGACAATATTCAAGTCAAAATGATTACTTTTAGGAATAGGTGAATGAGGCTTCCCAACCCTATTGGGTGTAATTTCAAAACATGACCTTGCTGTGGTCCTTCAAAATGTTCCCATGTGTAAATTCCTAAGTTGAACGTTTCAAGCTCTATCAATGGAAACAGCTTTTGTTAAACATTCCTGTGTTTTGGTCAGCTTGACTGCTCTGAATTTGGGTCATACGGATTTACAGAAAAGATTTACACCTATCAGGGCTTTTTGTTAATGGGTATGAAATGTTTAATTTTCTGAATTCCATACTTTTCATTTTTCATCAGAATTTTCTATCCACCCCTAGTTAAAACCACTTTTTGTTTTGTTTTGCTTTACATATGTTATAGGTCATTGTAACAACATTTCTGTAATGGAACTAGAGTTAATGCCTCAAGTTCAGTTACTGTGGCCAAGCACTAACATGTAGAATTTAGTAGTGTTGTTTAGGTATGATGTTTATGGCACTTTGTGCCATTCAGGGCAAACATACTGTGTTTGTTTGTTCCAAAATCTCAGACATTGCTTATATACATTGTCAATCATGTCTTGGTTAAGCCCACAGGAATATTTCAGTCTCATTGATTTCGTATTTCATGTTTGGGCGTAGTCTTCAGAGTCAATTGTAAGGCATGAGGGACCATTTTAGAGTTAGCAAGTGGCCCGGTATCACTGGGGAGTGATTGCTGACAAAACCATTTGAAAAATAGATGATATTGAAAAGATCTGCTTTATTTTTTCTATACACCATTTCTAAGATGCTTTGTCAGCACTTGCTCCTGATTATAAATAAGCCATCTTAGAATGGTAGATACTCTATTATCATTTTACTTTACTTTTCTAATATTACCATCATGCATATAACCAATTAGAGATTGATGAAGAAGCCCTGAGGAGTGAGTGCTGACAAAAGAATGTGGAAAATGGATTCTATAGAAAAGAAAGCAATACTTTTGCTCTATAGAGTCCATTTTGAAATGTGTTTGTATTTACTATCCTGTAGACAAATATGCATTGTTTGAGCCTCATGCATGCCATTAAAATATCCAACCCATTGGCTTTGCCAGTGCTTATTTTCTTTTCAATTTATCTCTCAAAAATGCTATACTTTTAGGACATGGTCCTTTGATCAACATTTTGGTTTTTATGGTCTGGCTTGACAGCACAGCTGTCACCAGACAATAATGTGAGAATCACTGAGAGAAATGCTTTGGCTCAGCCGAGGCATTGGGAGCTAGGAGAACATGTTTTGATTTGGAAGAAGTTGTGTGCTTCCACAAAATAAGGATTGCCTTCCACCAGCTGTGATTATTTTGTTTATTTATCCAGCTGCCTGAGCTTGTACATTCAAAGGCACACACCTGACCTTGTAATACTATTAAAGTGTCTTTGAAAACTAGATAATTTACAGTGTGTTTCTCTGGCAACAGGTCAGATGAATCACCTGACCTTATGTGATAAAACACAAAGTTGTGAGGATCCTACGGAGAGACGATCTTAGGCACCATTCACAAAATTGTCCCACTGAGTTCAGGAGATGATTGGGATGAATTTGTGTGATTCCACTAAAAACAGTGCATGTGTTGCACATTTTGGCTTGAGGCACAATTTAAACTCGATGCAGCAGAACTGAGTTGGTTATGGTGGCAAGGCAAGCCAATGTTCATGGCTGTTGGCCTGATTCAATTATTATGAAATATTATGGTAAAGACACTAATCCTGACATAATTATTGTGAAAAGTGTATGCTAATGTTGAGACTCATTTAGGTGCTAATTGTTATTACTTTATATTAAAGCTTACACCAAGGTACTTTGTTGCATGGAGTCTCACAGATTACCGAAATAGGCAAGGGTTTTGACGTTGGCCAACCAATTTCACAAACTATAAGGGGAGTTTCTTTGTCATGATTCTTGTTAGGCACTGTTGAGAGGGGTTGCACATTGTTTTGCAAACTGTATTTTTCTATAGCTTAGTAATTGTATAACTTTATGCAAGATGGTTTGCAGTTTATGTGCACTTGAACAGGCTGCTGTTGGCTAAAGTGTAAAGCCGATGTTAAAGGAGAAAGGTGTTATCAGTTCATTGGGAAAATCAGGCCAGATTTCATAGGTTTGATCTGTTTATTAGGAAGTGTTATGACAAAGCCAGTAGGTCTAACCTACTTTTTGTGAAATCACACTTAAAAAAAATAGGCTTTTAAGGATGGCATGTTATTACACTGTGCTAATGCCCGAAGGCAGGTACTACATGGAATTTACTTTACACGTAGAAGGGGAGAGGTCCTAAGACTTCACTCTACCACCCCGAACCCCCATTAATTCTCATTGGAACACACAATGAGGGGTGGAGAGCACAAAACAACACATATAACGAAACAGAAAAACTCATCTGTTTTGAAAAACTGCCCTCACTCACATACTGAAGTATGTGACATGCTACATCATTGGGCCTGCTTACAATACACCCTGGTGTAGCCACACTCAGGGCGGAGCATAAGGGAGGGGTAAAATAATAAATCAAACACAACAAAACGTAAGACCACAAAACTCAACCCTTAACACACGTAACATACAGAGTGATAGAACAGTGCATATCACCAAGTGACTGGAACTAGTGATGCAACAGAAAGTACAGTTAATAAGGACGTGATTTAAAACTGGTTCGAGGATACCAACCCAAACTTTATTTCAAGGTTCCGCCACCAGGATTAAAAAAAGAAGGATGGGTAGTGTCTAGAAGAGATCGTGAGGTTTCTCAAGACACCCCTCCAGGTACTGCTAGTGTCAACATGTTTCAACCGACTTACTGTGCCTGAAAAGGTCACCCTGGTCTTCTTCAGGACTGATGTCGCTCCCAGTACCACCTTTGGCCCCACCGTATTTCGGTCGGTATGCCACAAAAAACACAAGCCGGTCTGACTAGATCCTGGCCCCTCTCGTCACGTGTGGAAAGTACTCCCAACATTGTAGGAGAACACAAACAAGTTTATATAATATATAAACTAAAACTGATGTCAGGCAGGAGGGTATCCTAGGAGCACAACTGTTCCGTAGGCTTGCCCTGTCTCCTCTGCCTGTTGTCCGGATCACCGTGAAGACCACTACATGGAATTTCACAGATTACTGTAGTAGGCAGGGGCTTTGGTGTTGATGATCTACCCAAACAAACTGTGGGGACAGAAGATATGCACTAGAATAATCCTTATTAGGCTCTCTTAGAAAAAATAGTATCATTTTTTGCCAGTTGTAATTTGGTATACTTTTATACTATTAAGACAATATGACAGATGTTAGCCTTGTGGACAGTGTCTACTCAGTACAATGGATTAACTTGGTTATGGTGACAAACCAATAATAAAGGCTATATGCCTTATTGTTAATTATAAAAAGCTATGACAAAGGCTGCAAGCCTTACATTAATTGTGAAAAGTATATGTTAAATTCAAAAGGCACTGAAGGATGGATTGGTATTACTCTGATTTAAATACAAATTTTCTTTCTCACAGGGAATGTCATAAATTACCTTAATAGCTAAAGGTCTTGATGTTAGTGTCCTCTTCTGCCAAACCATGAGTAGAGAAGATTTGCGCCGTGTGCACCCTTTAAAGCTTTGTTAAGAGAGATACTATTTTTCTTTGACAACTGTAATTTTGAATAGATTTGCAATTTATTACTGAATGTATAATGGTTGCCTTGTGGGAAAGTGTGTGCTCAGTACAGTAAGTTATTAGAAAGGCAATAGGTGTAGTTTATTTATAGATAAAAGCATAAGGTAATACCAGCTAGGCACTGGCGTAGCTAGGGGGGGCGGTGGGGGGGTCCGCCCCAGGCGGCACTACTTTGGGGGCGGAGGGCGTTGTCCCGAGTTTGACAATTAAAGATCACTTCTTTAGATTCCAGATGCACAAATTGATTTTTACGCATGCTATGGCTGTGAGCAGATTATGCAGTGACTGGACAAGAATCCAGAGCACACTTAGTATATCAAATCAAATTTCAATCTTCAAGTGGTCAAATGGCCAAACCAATGGGATAGATCAAACAGACATAAGTTTTCAAAAAGTTTTATTTTTCAACAGTGTTCTTTTCTCAGAATCACTGTGCCTGTCACTCTAGCCTACACGTGTTTCATCACAGCATGTGGCTGTGAATCTTCAGGGCTGATCTAAATGATCGAGGCGCTTTATCGGGAGACCGGTGATAATTCCGTCCCGGTCCTAATCGGGATGTTTCTGTATACACGAGAGCGGTACCGAAAATAATCGGTTTCCGTTCCGTCAGAATGGGGGTAGTGTGTGAGTTTACACAGCGTCGGTATTTTCGGGCCGTTTGTTGCCCGTGGGTTGAGCTAGGTGCAGCTCCTGTTTCCAAGTGCGGGTACAGAAACACTGTTGAAAAATAAAACTTTTTGAAAACTTATGTCTGTTTGATCTATCCCATTGGTTTGGCCATTTGACCACTTGAAGATTGAAGATTGAAATTTGATTTGATATACTAAGTGTGCTCTGGATTCTTGTCCAATTACATTAGAGAGAGGTCCTTGATCCTTTTCTCTTACAGAGGTTAAGGTTTTCCTCTGCCAAGAAGCACCTAATTCTATACCATGACATTGTAATACTTACCGTGATAAGCTGAGCGCCACATTTCTGAACACTTAAAAACCTGTTCACAGATTGTATAAAGATTATGCAGTGACGGTCTGGCTGCTCACAGACAACCGCCGCACATGTGCCCACCGCCCCCAAAGTAGTGTGCAAACCGCAAAGCAAATGATCTCTCGCCACTCAATGTGTGCTCCCTTTGGCCAAAGGCATGGCGCTCATGTTTGTATTATTGGATTGGATGCTGTTACTTGCTGGTTACATGCAGATCTTTACAGCAGGTGCATTAACTCACGAAGTTGTCTTTCTAGACTTCTAACCTGTAGGTGACGAGATCTCTGCTGAAGGTGCATTACCCTCCGAGTTGTCTTACTGAAAGTCCAACCATGAACTTTCGGGTTTTCATCTTCTTCCTAGAATTCTGTCTTGCAGCCTGCAGGTTACGCACAAATCTCTTTGGCAGGTTGGTGAGGCCTATCAGTTGTCTCTTTCAGTTTTAAAAAGTGGTTTGAAAATGACATACATACGTTCCCAGGTACGTATAGAAGGAGAAGGTTGAGAGCTGAATTGCGCTATGAAGTCATACAACTCTGATGTGATCTGCAGCATACTGATGGCGGAGGGTAGTTTATTTCTCATAATACATGGCCACATCTTTACCCTTCTTCCTAAAATAATAAATCATTAGTTGCTTGTTCCTTTTCCAAAAATAATATGATTGATAATACGCAGAATAAATATGAAATCCGTAGTGCGAAATAAAACACACCAGTATGAACACCAATATAAAGTTCATAATTTGTTGGAAAATATGTTGGAAGCAGTTTTATGTAGGCAACTTCCTAAAATTATTGTATTTCAGATATTGGATATGATGGAAAGACAATCCCGGCAACCAAAAAAAAATAGCACTGCCATAAATGTTTTTGCTCTGCTGACTGTTCTTTGCAGTGTTGGCATGCAGAAGCATGCACTCTCTCTCTATCCTACCACTACTCTAACCGTACTGGGCCCTCCTACAACTAAACTCTATCTAACCCTGAGGTGACAGTCCTCTGCTGTACTTTTTTTATCTTTTAGAGTATTATATAGCGCGAACTAGACCCAAGACATTAGGTAGATTGGAATACTGTATTTTTTCAACTGCAAATACCGGAATGCATTACTTTGACGCCCTTGCATCCCAGATTTAACTGAGAGTTTCTGCCATTAACATTACCTGTAATGGATGAGGCTGTTATCACCCCCTCCACCCCCCCCATTGTTTTCTTGTTGGTGACCCTCAGCCAGGAATGCGAACAGTGCTTCATGTGTGAAATGTTCCCCTGCACCTGGCTTTCAGTTTCCACACTGCTTTCTCTTGATGCCGAAAATACATATTTCATAGCGAAGATATTAACCCCCTGAGTGTGAAGCACAAGAACAGATGGGCTGCGAGGAGAGCTACAGTGAAGTAGAGAGTGGTGTTGTAACTTAAACCCTGCCAATCCACCCCTGCTGCTCGCCGTCCTTTTTACCCGGCTAAGGGCGGCAGTCTGAGGAATAACCCCAGGCGCCAGAAGCTCTAGCTACGCCACTGCAGCTAGGCCTCTCACAGTGGGTTGTTGTCACATTACGTTAGGGACCAGAGAAATGTAATAGGTTACATGTCAACTCACAAATTACCATTGTCGGCAAAGGTTATATTGTGGTTGACCCACCCTGACAAACAATGGGGCTAGAAATTCACTGTGATGATTCATGTTAGGCCAAATTAGAGGGGTTAATTATTGATTTGCCAACTGTCATTTAGTATATATATGTAATTTTTTAGATGTCTGCCTGGTGGTTGCCAGCTCCTGTTCACTTCTGTAGGTTTGGGTTATGTTTAAAGTCAACCCATTGGTAAAGGGTTGAGGCTTTATTAGTTAACCATGTAAAGTTCTGTCAGATTCCTTAGGTTGGGCCGGTTTATAGTGAAAAGTTGTAACAAAACATATAGGGCAGTATTATGACTTTGATGGTGTGGCAGCAGGCAGCCCCACCGGCACCCCACTGCCACACTGCCAAAGCCATAATAAGTCCGCCCGCAGGATTGCGGGGGTTCCTGGGACTCTGCAGGAACTGGGGGTGGATGCATACAGGGGGGCACACTATGTGATCCCCCTGCATGTATTCCCTATCGCAGAGGCAACATGGGGTCATATAGGGCCCCCTTTGTTTCCTCACGCCATACTTTTCATGGTGGGCTCACTGCCATAAAAACTGTGGTGCTGAGGAAACTCCTAATATGCTTGGTGGTGCTGCAAAGGCACCACCAGCATTTTAAGGGCCTCAGAATGCTAGGGATCGCAGGTCCCTGGCAGCAGCAGCGGTCCCATGGTGGTCCGATCGCCCAACTTGTATTAGGGCTGTTGGACCATAGGTGCAGGGGGAGCCGCAGTGGCAACATGGGTTTGGCAGTCCATCGGACCGTCAAACTCAAAATAGGGCCCATAGGCCCTACTTAGCCATTTTGAAAAGTGTGTGTTAAAGGGAAACAGCTTTTAAGGTTGGATTTTTGTAACACTGTGATAAACCCTATAGGCTAGCGTTTTGTTACATGAAATCGCACAGATCACAATGGTAGGCCAGGGTTTTGGAGCTGGTGACCCACTTGAACAAATCGTGGGCATAGACTTTTATAGGAATCCTTGTTAGGCTCCATTAGTAGGGATTTTGTTTTATTTTGACAATTGTATTTTGTGCATATTTGTAATTTGATTATGGTACACCTGATGGTTGTAGTGTGGGAAGGTTTAAGAACTAACACAGTAGGTCTGAGGTGCTTATGGTAAAAAGCCAATGATAAAGGCTTGGTTGTATATAATAAAAAGGTATGATAAAGACAGTAAACCTCATACATTGTTTGTAAAAAGTATATGATTGAAAAAATAGGCAATTAAGGGAAGAGAGTAATTACGATGTATTAAAGCTTACAGATAGGTATTTTGCTACATGGAATCCCACATATTACCATAGTAGGTAGCCCCTCTAACAAACCATGGGTATAGAAAATGTGCACTGTCAGAATTTTTGTTATGCCCGCTTAGCGATAGTATATTGCTTTGCCAACTGTAATATTGTATACTTTATCATTTTAGGACTATATCTGAGGTGAAAGTAGGACTTCCCTACTAGTTATGAGCACAGACCTCATTCTACGCTGTCTCAGTTCCTGTCTCCTTCCTTAGCTGTTGTAAATTCCTTCTGAAGTTTCCTTTGTTTATCTGAATGCTAGTATTTCAGAGCGTAAAAAATTGAGTCCATTTGAATCTGTTCTGTATTAAGTTATTCTCTTTTTACTATGCGTACAGTACACAAACCGAAAGCTTCAATATTATACTTGAGAATTCATAGGCAAGCAATTGTTCAGAACACCTTTGTTTTGGAATCAGTTTAATCAATGTTTTTTCATAAATTTTGCCCAGGAAGAAAATCCCCCTTAATTGTGTTTAATTTGCGGTACTTGTACATTTTAAAATATTTATTTCCCTTTCTTCCTGGTTGTATTTCTTTCTTTCTTTCTTCTTTCTTTCTTCTTTCTTTCTTTCCTGCTTTCTTTAATTCTTCTTGCTTTCTTTCTTGCTTTCTTTCCTTCTTTCTTTCTTTATTTTCTACTTTTCTGCTTTCTTTGAACTTTCTAGCTTTCTTTCCTTCTTTCGTTCCTTTCTTTCCTTATTTCTTTCTATCATTCTTTCTTACTTTTCTGTTACTCCTCTTTCTTGCTCACATACCTTCTTTCATTCATTCCTTCCTTCTTTCCTTCTTTCTTTATTTCCTTCCTTCCTCCTTTGTTTTCTTCTTTCTTGCTTTGTTTTTCTTTTTTCTTTCTTTTTTCCCTCTTTCTCGCTTTCTTTTTCTCTTTTTTGTTTCTTTTCTTTTTTGTTTCTTTCTTTCCTTCTTTCCATCTTTCTAGCATTTCTTCCATTGTCTTGCTTTGCTTCTTTCTTTAATTTATTCCTTCTTGCTTTCATTTCTTACCATTTTGCTGTCTTTCTTTCTTGCCTTTTCTTTCTTTCTTCCTTTCTTGTCTCTTTCTTTCTTTCTTTCTTTCTTTCTTTCTAGAGGCTGCCAGCCAATGGCAGAACGATTGGCTTTTTTAGGTCTGTGTTAGGCAGGACTTTTTGATTTTACTTAAATGATGTGTATGCTATGGTTCATTAAAGGGGTTTTCAGCCACACTTCATCCATTTGTCTCTTGTTCTGTCATTCGCCTTTTTCTCCAACTCACTTGAACACGCATCAATAAGCAATGCGTCAGCCCACTTCAGCCATCAGCTTACATCAATATTTTGAGTTAGGACATGCTGCCCTTTTAAAATAAGCACATCATACATAAAGTGTTTCCCATCGGTGTCAGGGAAAACTATGGTAATGTGTCCTTTTTCCAGACCATTTTTTTCCTTTTCCCAATGTCCTTTTTACAGATTTGTGAACATTCAGCATCTCCCATAACAATGAAGTTTTGCAAACATCATGACAAAACAAAACAAAAATATTTAAAAGGCTGGAAGACTACGCCAGACCTATTGACTTTTCCGTTGCATGCTATTTTAATGTTTCCTAAGTAGTTACTACAGCTCTGCATGCAGTGCCATATTCAACTCAGCCACTTCCTCCAAACCAGAAGATCATTATGGAATGCTGTTGCCCGTGGTGTATCATTATTTTACCATTCCAAGATGGCCAACACATTGGTACTACATTTGGCAGCCATCCTTAAACTCTAAAACAATGATAGATTATTTACAATACATTTGCAAGTAAGATTCATGCTCCTATGCTTAGTTTTGGTATTGCAAACATGTGCCCATCACATTTAGCAAGCAGAGTGTTTTCTTTTTTCTACTTGTATTCTTTTAATTTGTCTTGAACATGTTGTTGATTTTGTTTGTGTTTTATGGAGGTTAAGTCAAGAGGGTGAATGAATGGATGAGTCAGTGGATTCATGAATTGTATGCATGACTGCAAATATAAGTGACAGATAAAAGACTGTTGGCTTATGTGTCTACACCAATCAGTGGCACAAAAGGCACTTTCATTCATAAGTCAGGCCTGTTGGCATTTCCAATGCTTGTTTGAAACCAGTAATGATGATATGTTTGTATTCTAGCGCACTGATTTATGAAATTGTGTCAACAAGAAAAGTGTGTAATGTCTATTTAAATGTTGTTGTGGGCTGAATGAAGTAAGTAAGTAATGTGGCTAAGAACACATTAACGTGACAGCGGAACAGAATTTGAGTTGATTACAAAATGCATTTGGGGACTGTTGGTGAGACTCTCACAGCTGAGCTCTATTTCTAAGCAAATTAAATTTACTTCGGTATAATTTAACAACATCGAATGTTCAGATTAATGTTCTTGCCCTGCAACCAATATAAATGTTGTGCTGTGGGAAATACCCATCAGAGTATACACTGCAAATTGGAAGCAATTTGATGCCTTCTCAGTCGGCACAAGGCTGAGAAATATAGATTGTTTTCTTTATTCAATACTGCAAATTCCTACATTTGGAAGGATGGAAGTTGCAGAATTAAACCTCTCCTCATACCATTAATTTACATGTAGTGCTATGGATTCAATTTCAGATTGTTCATATGGTACTAAACTTTTACAGTGAGACCTCTGTTTACTGTCTCATCGCACACAACTTTTGTGGAACCTGTTTCACAATCAATATCACTTGTGAGTGATTGTGTACTTAATCGCAAACATTTTCAAAACTGAAAGTATCCCTTTTTATTTCCAGTATGCAACAATCATGAACTAACAGTTCACGGTTTATATTCTCCTCAAAAATATTTTAATCCATTTCAAAAACCAGAATTCTAAAACAGGTTACATGTTGCATATTTTGTTAGCATAGTGATTGGAAGGACTAATTTTTGCCACATTATCACATGTTTTAACTAGTTTAAAATTATGGGGGTGATTACGATGGTAGACAGACTTGAGTCCACCCGCCATCGTCATGGGAATCGGGACCGTTAGGCCATATGATGGTGGTTCCGCACATGCAATTATAATGCGACTGCTACCGTAGCAGTTGCATTGTGCATGTTTACCATTGTGGTGGGTGCTGCTGGCTGCAGCACATGCCACAATGGCAAAAATGCATGTTGTGCATTCCCCTCCACTATGTGGCAGACACCACAAGGCTGAACAAGGGGGGACCACAATGTGCTCCCAAAGTCAATCACCGCCAACCATTGCCAGGTGGAAGAACTGCCATCCATAAGGTTGGTGGAATGCAGCATCCTAATGTGCCGAACGGTGCCTGCTAGGCACCGCCATCATTCTAGGTATGCTGACCGGGTCTATCAGGTAATCTAAATGATTGCCTGTGTCAGACCCGTGGTGGATGGGCTTTCGGTCTGCCAGCACTCCGCTCGCCATCCTAATCTGGTGGGCAGAGAATGGCCGCCTGATGGCGGTGAACCCTCTATCATATTCACCCCCTATGTTCTGAAAGATGACAAATAATGTATGGGGACACCAACACTAGTTTAATAAGATAATAGTCACATTTCACGTGGATAAGGGCAAATGCATTTCAGACCGCAGGGTAAAAGAAATTTCACAATGTAGCAATCAGATAGGTTTTCCCATTTAAACATTGCAAATATCAGGAGAGCTATTTCACAAAAAATATATGTTAAATAGTGATCATTCTCAAAGTCTTATATTTTCTGATATTTTTTGAGTTATAAAATGTTGTGGAACTTGTGCAATGGAGAAAGCTCAATCAAAAGGTCAGTCGGAAAACATTTTTTGCAAGCTATCTTTTCTTTAGGAAGGACACAGGTTTATAAAGTGAAATGCTTCTGACAGTTCTTTATCTTCCTCTACGGTAAAGTATGGTACACCAGCATGTCTGAAGTAATGAAAGACATGCTGAGAGACTGTAAAGAGTCATAGTGAGAAAAGAAAGGAAAGGCGAAACAAATGACTGTGGGAGAAGCAAAGGGTGACTCAAAGGGCGAGATAGACAAGAGAGTTAGAGAAAGAAAGAGAGTGAGATAATGGAGAGAGATTGTCAGAGAAGGAGAGCTAATTAATGCAGTTCAAAAACAGTTATAGAAACCTAAGCAGCAATGATCAGTGGAGGAGACTTTTCACGCAGCATAACTGATATCTTTGAACAATTACTCCTGTAACACTAGCTGCCTGTTTTGGGCAAATGTTTTGGTCTGCCTCTAGGCCTGTAACTGAGTCTTAACAGCAGATATAACTGATGCACACTATGGCACCCACTTCGAAACAGAACAACAAACTACTAAAAGGCCTCCTAGAACAAATATAAAATGAAAATCAACTGATACCAGTCTATCATAAACAGTTAGAGTATTGCTCACAGACTAAATACACTTTTTTGGAATAACTTTCAGAAGAATTATGAATGTCATCAAAGAGTCAAGACTCTAAAACTACAAAGAAACGCGGATATAAGACAGTAATGTCATACTATGAAACAAAACCAATTGCAAGGCAGGTTGACGAAATAGTTGGGTGTCTCATCAATCTATTTAAATGAATTAGCCCAGAGAGCAAAACAGAAATGTCACCTTTTTTGTAAGGTACACAGAAACCCTTACCAGAGATTATTTTGATTTCTCATTTACCTCAATGTCACAGAGATTGACATTTATTTTCTCCCCCAAATGCAAGGACACCCCAAGAGAGGTATATTGTCTCTGGGATTGATAACTTGCTATTGTTATTGATATCATGACATCCATCTCCACTGAAGAACTAGATTCCCATTTTCTGAACTTCTTTGTACCAAATAAAAATGTAGTACTAAATAGAAATGTATTATAGAATGCGAGAAATTGGTTGATAGTTTTACTAAAAGACGTTACTTACTTAGGCTCTCGAAGAAACTCTGAATAGAGCTAAGAACCTGGATAGAAATTGTTTTCTTGAATTTGGAGTAAATAGGAGCTTGAAAATAATTGTGAACTTAACTTTGATCATTGTGAAAATAAAATGATCTATAGCAAGTTACTGTACTTATTCTAACCAGAAACCACTATATGTCTCACAGAGCTCCATAACTTGGCTACCTCTGATTCAAGTTTGATTTTATAACTGTGGCTGCAGTAAGATATGTACATTAGTTAATAATTGCCTTCACCATTTTGATAATGATGGAAATCCTTGAGAACAATACTGCATTAAGAATTTTCATAACTACCTTTCAATCTTTGTCTATGTACTTCACTGTTTGTGTAATACACTGTGGGCATCATTACGATGTCAGGCGGACTTCCAGCAATTATGATGTGACTGCACTTGGTGTAGTCGCAAGCTCATATTTTACTATAGAAGCTTGTGTCAATCCCAGCACGCGTGGCATGCATCTTATGGTGCCTGCCACATGGTGCAGCGATTAACAGGGGGCACCATAGGTGCACCCCTCAACTCCAACTAGAGGCCACTGAGGGATGGGGGCCCTGCTAGGTCTTTCCTCCATTAAAACTGTGGCAGTGAAGAGAGAAAGGGGCCCTCTATGGCCCCTTGTGCCTCAAGTCTTGTGCATGCACACAGGGGAGCACAACATGTGCCCCCCAGTGTGCATGCAAGGAAGTTCTAGCATGGTATGGACATTCAACTTCCTTTGAGATTCCCATTTCTATGCATATTTTATAGGCACCGCCATGGGAATGGCAAAGAAAATGCCTGCCGCTGACAAAAAAGTAATTATTGGGTGGGCTGTCCTCATGTATGTTTGGCGGTGTGGCGGCAGGACCGTCAAACTCGTAATCAGGTGCTTAGTGTCCAACACCTTGCGCAAAATTATTTTGTTTGGAGTGGAAATAGTGAATCTCCTCAGTGTGCAAACCTTCTCCTAAATGGTTTAGATTGGAGTTGGTATTGTGTTTCACGCATACATAATTATTTTATTTTTTTATAAAATAAAAGGTACATAATTCAGTTTGTAATTTTTATTTAGATATTCTACCAAATATTTAATGTGTATGTATAGATTTTTAAATTCATACATATTTTACACATTGTTATCTGTAAACAATAATTTATTATAAAACATAGATCATTTTTTACAGGGTTGTACATTTGTACGTTTTTTCATATTTTCAAGTGTGATAAGCTTTTAATTTCTTACACATATATAAACTTGATTCACATACATTGTTGTCAATAATTTTAAAATATTATTTAAGTATGTCTTAAATAATACTATATTGTTAATTTTGATAGCATTATTTATTTATATGAGTAATTCATATTTTCACAAAACATTTATTGAGAGGTTTTCCATTTTTAAACATTTTTATATTTTTCAACATTTCAAAACAATTTCTAATTGAACTCCCTTTATTTTCTATAGGAAGTTTGATTTTTAAAAAGTTTTTTTAGAGGCCTTTTTTTCCACCAACATTGGTGGTCTATTTGTGTAATTTTTCATTCATTTTCCTAGAAGTGAGTCACTGGAAAGTGTTGCTTTTATTGGATCAGGTAAAACCTTTTTTATGTTTTTTATGGGGTTTTGGGGGTAGGGGGTATATAGGGAGTACCAATAAATGGTAGCAATTTTGTTGCTTAATAATTTTAGGAAAGTTTAATTGTAGTGTATGTTATTTTGTTTATTAGCGTTCTCTGTTAGGGCTAGATATAATTTAGGAGTACTCTATCATTATTTTATATAAGGTTGTGTTTTTTAAAGTTTTAATGTAATATTTACGTTCATGTTTTTCCAGGTTTATGCATCTGAAGTTTTCGAATAGAGATTTGGATTTTGCAATTTGTTTTAAATGAAATCATTTTGGTTTTCTAGTAAACCAACATTTTAAATTTAGATTTCCTTGTACGTCTCCTTCTTTAAAACACGTTCAGTTTTTTTTAAATAAATCCTTGGGACGATGGATTGCTTTGTAGGATTTAAAATGTATCTGATATATTTAAGTATTTTTAAAAATTATTTTTACCGTTATTAGTGGATTTTATTTTTGACCACAGGGACAGGGATGAAGATCTACAGCTACAGAACAGTACGTTTTATTAAAATTATTGTTTTGGGTGGGAAATGTTATATTTTATATTGCATGTGTGTTTTATGTGATTGGTGGTTGTTATATTAGATTTTATGTGTCGTATTTAGTTGATTCAATTTTATTTTATTTATAATTCTGAGCTTTGTGGTTGGTGACATTTTTATTTTTTACCTGATTATCATACATATCATACATACACTCTTGCCCCTCAGAAAAATGTAAAAAAATCTACCATGGCTAAAAGGGAAGCCTGGTACACTGAGGCCCTAAAAATTGAAAAGCAGGGATGCAGAAAATTAGAGAAACTTTGGAGACGAACAGGTAAGGAGGAAGATAAGACTCGTTATCTGGAAGTAATGTCCTCCTATTATAAAAACATAAAAAAGGCCAGGAAAATAAGCCTTACAATCCAAATAGAAGAGGCAGGCAATTCAACAAGAGAACTTTTTAAAATTATCCAGACCTTCACTAACCCTGAGGTGTGCGAGAGCCCTAACACTTTTACCCAGGTTCTGTGTGACGATATTTCCCAATATTTTGAAGACAAAATAGAAGGGATATATAAAAAAATCACCGCTGTCTCAGACCCTCCGGGAAATGAAGTCCCTGAAATATCCCCTATGCTGACCTCTGAAATAACTCTTCAGGCTATCCCAGAAATAACTACTGAGGACCTGACCATATTGATTAATCAAATAAAGACTGGTTCCCCCACTGACCTGCTACCTGCTAAATTCATCTCCCCTCTAACTGACATAGTAGGACCTTCCATCCAGCACTTGCTCAATCTTTCATACGCTGAGGGCATGCTCCCATCAGCCTGGAAGAAAGCGGTAGTGAACCCTATACGCAAAAATTCCACCCTGCCCTGGTCTGAACTCTCCAACCTCCGCCCGATTTCTCTCCTTCCTTACATCAGCAAACTGGCAGAGAAGCATGTAAATACCACTCTTTCCAACTTTATCGAGGCGACAGGGGGCCTGGACCAATCACAATCTGGGTTCAGGCCCAACTACAGCACGGAATCAGCCCTTCTTTCTGTGACGGATCAGATCAAAATGTCGCAGGATAGAGGAGGCTCCATGATTCTAGTGCTGCTGGACCTGTCTGCAGCCTTCGATACCGTGGCCCATAACATCCTTCTCGGCCGGTTGCAAGGAGTAGGAATCGGAGGCTTAGCACTATCATGGTTGGAGAGTTTCCTCTCCGGGAGATCACAATCCGTCAGCCTGGGCCCCTTCTGTTCCATCTCTAGGGGGCTCACGAAGGGGGTGCCACAGGGCTCATGCCTTAGCCCTACATTGTTTAATGTATATGTGGCCCCCCTTGCTGAGATTGTGCGGAAGTATGGGTTCACACCGATCTCCTACGCTGATGACACCCAGCTCCTCTACCCTTTCAGCTCCCTTGACTCTAAAGTCAAAGAGAACTTTGCTGAGGGTATGAGGGCGGTGTCACATTGGATGGCGAAGAACTGCCTCCAATGCAATGTCACAAAAACTGAGGTCATGCTTTTTGGCAAAGCAAATATTCTTTGGTCCCCTGACTGGTGGCCAATAGATCTTGGCCCAGTACCTTCATCTAAACATCATGTGAAGAATCTTGGGGTGAAATTGGACCAAAAGCTGACCTTGAAGGAGCACACCAACCATATTGCAGGATTGTGCTTTCACACTATCGGCCTGCTTAGACGTGTCTTTCCGTATCTCCCTGCCTTTTACAGGAAGACACTTGTGCAGGCATTAGTGACCAGCCGTCTGGACTACTGCAACGGCCTGCTGACGTTAGCAAACGCTGACGCAGTAGGTCGCTTGCAGGTGGTCCAGAACACGGCAGCAAGACTGGTTATGGGTGCACCAGCTAGGACCCCCTCTAAACCCTTGCTGAGGGAGCTGCATTGGCTCCCAATAAGACAGCGCATCGATTTTAAGATCTGCTGCACGGTCCATAGATGCATCTATGGCACAGGTCCTAAATACCTGTCTCAATCTTTGGTGCCATATCAGCCTAGTAGGTCCCTTCGCTCAAGCAGTCAAGCCTTGCTAAAACCGCCGTCCACAAAGAAGTCCAGACAAGGAGACCGGGCCTTCTCCTCAGTCGGACCTGCCTTATGGAACAGACTGCCCCTTGATGCCAGAACAACCACTAACTACCTATCCTTTAGGAAAATACTAAAAACCATCCTTTACCAAGAAGCATTCTTGCCCAACTAATTTAACTAATTTAATTTCCCCTACTTACTGGCTGAGTTTCCTATTGCTGGCACAGCGCGGAGATACCCTTACGGGATTGATTCTTGCGCTATAGAAGAAATAAAAAAAAAATAAAAAAAATAAAATAAAAAAATAAATAAATAAAGTTTGTTCTGAAAAAAAAATAAAAATAAAAATAAAAAATATTAATGTTATTCATCAGTCTTTTTTGCTATTTCACTTGTATGTTTGTCTGACTGATATATACAAATAATTAGTTTAATATTTGTTTAAAATATTTTAGTTATGCTGGTTTGCATTTTAAAAAGGTTTACTGGAAGCTTTGTAGATAGTTTGTTGTTTTATAATAGGGTTTTGGCTATTGGTTCTAAATAGTGTATTCATTGTTAATATATGGTTTTACTGTACATTGTAGCATGTTATACGTTCTAGTGTTTTTTTTGCTAATTTTAGGTCTATTTTGAGTTACTGATTGCTTCATTCTCAGTTGTTGGTAGATTTGTTCTTTTTGAAGACATATATGAATTTGTAGAGTGTAGATTGGGTCCTGCCCTGATGCTGTCGTAGACATTCCACCAAGATATCTGGTACCGCGTTAATGGAGTGTGTACTGCCTGCGCCACGGCCAACTGCAATGCTGGCAAAAAGTACTCCATCACCATTAGGGCTGTGACTTCCCATCAAGCATATTATGAAATCACAGAAGTACTGGCTGTCTCCATGAGACTGCTCCCTGACAGAGGGAGTCCGTTGCGGTAGGTGCTCAACAAAGCACCATAACAGTGGCCTTTGGTTGGATACAAATACAACACACTTGTTGTACATTTGTCAAGTTGATACACCTGAATTTCACGCTATAAAACACACCCCATTTTAGGCCACAATCATTTGTCTTTCCAATGCACCATGACATAGGGAACCAGAACATATGGTCAGATAAGGCAGGATTTTTACGTTTCTCACTTTAACACTCACCACTAACTTTTTTCTCCTCACTTTCAACGTTTTGGTGTAATTAATTTTGTTATTTTGTTGTACTGCCACCTTCTTTAATTTGGGAGTACAGCAAGAATCAAACATCCACGTTTAACAGATAGAGAATTATCATTCATGGTGGATGCAATCATTTAAGAAGAACCAAAATAGTTTTTAAGTCTAAGGACAAGATACAGCTATCAGGCAGAAAAGTAAAATGTGTAAAAGAATAGTTGACACAGTGAATGCTGTAACTAACAACCTGCGCACACAGAGGGACATTTGAAGAGGTGGAATGACCTGTGGGGGAATGTGCATTCACTGGTCTCCAAGCATCACCTGCAGACCCAGAAGACTGGTGGTCATTCTCCCAAGGCCCCATTACAGCTATTTCCTTGGGATAACAAAGTCTTGTGATTTTGCTCATTGTCTCTTGTCTGATATATTCCAACTGAATTTCAATACTCATGTACTGAGCAATCTCTATATAAAGCACTACTAAGAGAAATATCTGGCTTGTTTCCTGTATGTTGTCCTGTTTTCCTCAATTGATTGAAATTATGTCACGAGTGACACTATACCAAGTGGGTTGAGCCAAGTATTGTAGGGTATTCAATTTACTTTGCTGATTAGAACCGGCAGCTGAGATGTTGACTCTGCTCTGCTCAAATACTGCAAATCATTAAATTGAGTTGTGTATTTGTCTGTTTTGGAGTCAGCTAGGCCATGTAATGGGCAAAAGTCACCTTTCCACTGTGTTAGTTTGAATGTTTGGGAGAAGTCAGGCATACTTCGTGATCAAAACATTTACATCTTAGGACATCTTATGACCTGCTCATTAGAAGTGTATCTGTTTGAAATGTCGACATGTCTGGCTAATATGTTAAATACCACTCGAATCTTTCACCATATTAAAATCTACCCTTTTGTCTCTTCTACGTTACTACTTTCTTTGTTCCTAAAGATTTGGATGTATATTCAACACTTTCAATAATACCAAGGTGTTACATTGTTGAACCAGTCTATCTGTCAGAGCATGTGGCCATATCTCTGCCATTGAAGAGACCACCACTTCACTCCAGAAGCAAGCTTTTAGTGAGGACAACAATCCTGGTGATCTGGATGTGTATAACAGTGCTGGTCCATCTGGTCAGCTGGGGCTGACAGTTACAGTGAGTCTCACTTGGCCCACAATGACACCTCCCACCCTAGCTGCAACACCTACAGAAGTCCCCACACCTTGTGTACCTAGCGCAGTAACACCTATCATGTGCCTTCCAGTTCATGACATTGTTGGGAGAACCACACCAACAGCTACAGAACAGACAGTACCAAGTGCGAGAGGGCACCCTGGGCCAATGGGACTGTCTGATGTGGGTAGGGATCGTGAGAGGTACTCTGTGAGCCAGCAGAGTGAGGCCGCTGAGGTCATTGACACATAGGCCACCATCCATCAAATGTTGGTAGTGTATCAGGACTCCAAAGGCATAATGGACCAGGTACTCACCGCAATACAAGAGATGAAACAGTTGTAGAGGGACCAAAACCATCAGATTTCACCATGGGCTCCCTTATTGGGGCACTGCGGGACATTTACCTTCACCGGTGCAGGGCTTTCCCAGCACCATCTACCTCATCCTGTGGTTCAGCAACATCAGGTCCTTCTATAACAGCCAAACGGAAGAGAGGCTACGCTAGAGGAAGACCCACCTGCAGTCACCCCAGATCTTGCAATTGTGGATCCCCCACCACAGGACTGGGCATCCACTCAGTTCATAAGGAGTTTAGGATGGGAAGATCTCAACAACCACCAGCAAGAAGCGCCACACCGAATATCCTCCATACACTCTATGGACTATTCTTGGACACATTTCTCTATCAGATAGTAGTTATAGTTTGGTCACTGGACTCCAAACAATGTTTCCTCTACAACTATGGTTGCATTCATCATGACTGACTTCTTCACTTTTTTTTTTTACCTGTTTAAGTTCTCCATGTTTGGTTCAATAAATTCTCATCTTAAAGACTCCTAGACTCCTAGACTTGTGTCATAAATATCAACTCTACCAATGCATGTGTTTCCTTCCATCATAACTTAACAATCATAAAAATCAAATGAAAGTGTAAATATAGATAATTTGTAACTATTTAATGTTTTCCACAGGATCCCAACCATGAATATAAAAAAATTAGACCATTCAATCATCTACTATGTTTATTCCATTTGACCCATATTTGGATTTCAACATTTTCACTGATATAACATTACATACATTACACTAATACTCAGTGCCATGTTTTCACAGTTTCAGTACCAGACCTCACCAACATGGATGTCGGGATATATCAAAAGCAATCATATTGAATAGGTATATTATAATTGACTTGGGTCATCAGTTGGAGACAGATTTTCTGGCTCACATAAGGAATCCTATATCAATAACATCAATAACACCAAGAGTCAAACACATGGCAGTACGACTATTATGTAGACTCAAGACCATTCCAATCCACTGTTACAGTATCTGGTGGAATGTCCCAACCAAGGGGCCCATTAGGATGGCGGGCGGACTTTGTCCGCCTGCCATCCCGTCGTGTAAATGGACCGCCCGCCATAAGGGTGGGGGTCCCGTTGGTGCTATTAGGATGCGCCTGCCACAGTGGCGGGCGCATCCTGCATCCCTAACATTGTGGCAGTCGGTGCACTCAGCACTGCCCGCCACAATGTTAGGGAGGCATGTTGTGCACCTCCACGCAGTGCCTGCCATGTTGTGCATGGAACTGCTGGGTGTGCACCCCCCACCCCTCCCCGAGTCCCTGGGGGCCCGCAACAGGCCCCCCTAGCAGACTCTGCATGCCTTTCAAAGGCATTCCTCAAACCACATTAATATGGCTGGCGGTGTCAAACAGACACAGTCTTTCCATCCGCCGCTGACCCCCAGCCATAATAATATGGCGGGTGTCTTTCCTACAGGGATGGCGGGCGGATTGCCGCCCGCCATCCTAATGGGCCCCCAAGTGTTAGTAGTGTGCCACAAGAAGTATGCTCTACAATGATGAGACCCATTAACAGCTACATACACATTACACACAATGATAAATAGCTAATGTGAATGGAAAGTAACATGATTCGGCTCCAGTACCACATGTGGTTTGCGGTCATGAAGGCACATGTATTGCCTTAGTGGCAACACACAACAGAGAACAAGCCAAACGCAATCTTCAAATCTTCCATAAAATCACAGTTCAAGTTGCCTTGGTAAAAGAACTGTACACGCAAAGTCTGTGTGTGTCTTTTCCAGAATCAACCAATGTAGCCTTTGTACCGATTTTGGAAAAGGGGGGTGGTGATGGACAGAGTTTCTGAATGATGCAGAATACTCTTACCAAGTCAATAGATCATGGTTTTAATCCATCACCGTTTTTTAGCTCACTGCACCATCCCAGCTCAGAACCTGGCTATATGCAAATTAGTATGTTCCTGTCCCAGTGCATGATGGGAACAGGGCAAACCAAACTACCAAGCCAATTCTTATACTGGGAAGGAAACAAGCTTCCGGGGACCGGTTTCTGGCATCACAGCCTTCTTCGGCCCGGCTTGCTTGAATCCTGATGGTGCAATGAGCAAGGGACTCACGTCTGAGTATACCCTCCCACACATAGTGTGGATAAAACCGATTTTGGAAAAGGGGGGTGGTGATGGACAGAGTTTCTGAATGATGCAGAATACTCTTACCAAGTCAATAGATCATGGTTTTAATCCATCACCGTTTTTTAGCTCACTGCACCATCCCAGCTCAGAACCTGGCTATATGCAAATTAGTATGTTCCTGTCCCAGTGCATGATGGGAACAGGGCAAACCAAACTACCAAGCCAATTCTTATACTGGGAAGGAAACAAGCTTCCGGGGACCGGTTTCTGGCATCACAGCCTTCTTCGGCCCGGCTTGCTTGAATCCTGATGGTGCAATGAGCAAGGGACTCACGTCTGAGTATACCCTCCCACACATAGTGTGGATAAAACCGATTTTGGAAAAGGGGGGTGGTGATGGACAGAGTTTCTGAATGATGCAGAATACTCTTACCAAGTCAATAGATCATGGTTTTAATCCATCACCGTTTTTTTTTTGTACTTTGAAACAGCACCACATAACGTTAAATGTCACAATTCTGAAATGTCAAAATGAAGATGAAATGGTGAAGGACCTTAAACCAGAATAAAACAAGAGGATTACCAATCAAACATAACATAACAGACACATTACAAAGTCAACTTTTGTAGAACACAGATTTACAAATCAATTAGAGTTAAAGAATGTAACTGAACACAGTAGGCAATGTTTCAAAATGTTGTTCAACAGACATCTTTTACCTTGATTTCCCAGAACTTGCCCTTCCTAACAAACTACCACAACATATTTCTCTTAACATCACATCAATATTTGTTTTAACAGTGAAAGTCATAAAATGTGAAGTAATACTGACATTCAGGAGAAGAAGTTGTTCACTATTGTCATCCTCATTTGGCATTTCAGGATCCTCATCTGGTAGCTCTTCATCCTTTCCTTCCTCTGCGATGTAGGGTTTATCCATTTGTAGGGCGATGTTGTAGAGCATGCAGCAGGCCACAGTGATTTGACACACCTTTCTGGGTGAGTAGAGGAGGGCTCCACCAGTTTTGTCCAGAGATCTAAATCTGGCCTTCAGGAGCCTGAAGGCCTGCTCCACTTGACATTGTGTTCTTCCATGGGCCTCATTGAAGCTGATTTCCCCTGGCATTGTCTGATTCCTCAGCGTTGCCAACAACCATGGTCAATTGGGATAAGCTGAGTCTCCTAGATGGAAGACAAACATAGGTGCCACAAGATGTTACATTTTTTTCATAATGCAACTTGATATTATCCATACAGACTTAGGAACAATCATACATACCAACAAGCCAGGCCCCCTCCGGTAAAAGCTGTGACTTCAGCAGGGGGTATGGTGGTGTTCCACAGTACAAATGAATCATGGGCTGATCCAGGGACCCAAGCTCAGATGTTTGAGTTATATAACTTCTGTTAGCAGAAAACTTGCATGTTGATAGAATGGAAGTTCCTCCTATTCTGGTAAACTTGTTCCCTGATATGTGGTGCTTTCAAGGCAATATGTGTGCCATCAATGGCTCCAACCACATGTGGTATACAACCAAATTTATAGCAATCCCCCTTCACATTGGCTAAATCCTCATGTTGTTGGAAGTGGATGAAGGTGTTGATGTGTCTTATCATTGAAAAACGCACTTCTTGTAGCACACCACTGACACTTGGTTGTGACATACCGCCAGAAACTGCCACAGTATATTAGAAGGAACCCATGACTACAAAATAAAGTACTGCAATTAGTTTGCCAATTGGTGGTATACCTGTTGGATTAGTAATGTAAGGCAGGAGATTTGGCTCCAGCTGAGGACTTAATATTCAGTATTATTTGTCAATTTAACCTGAAATTCTTGATTACATCCCTTTTTTCTTTGGTGGCAAGGTCTGGAAATGGCTGGTACACTGAAGGCTGTTCTCTTTTAACTCTCCCATGGTTTATATGTCTGCAGTGATAATAAGGGACATTGTCCACATCAACTATGTGAAGAGTAACACAAATGTCATGGGGCTTCTACATAACTGCATAGGTTTTAATACATATTTTCAACACTGAAAGAGCCTTATGTCCTTAATCCATGACTAAAGACAATTGTGGGGCGGTGAAATAACCTAATTGAAAGTGATGCCATATTTATTAAAAGGACATCTCTCACCTATTATTGGAGTGAATATACATAATAAGAAAATTGGATGGTAGTGTGTTGTTCCTAGTGACTGGGTAATTTAATCACACTTGGAGTTAATACTGTTCTGAAGGAATGGGTTTGTGTCTTTGTGTCTGGGGAGACTGCAAAGAGTCTAATGGCATAATCAAAGGTGCACACTGAGGGCTTCATCAGCGTTCAAGCCATTCGGGGCCTTGGAAAAGAATATATCTCGATTCTAGCCTCCTGAGTGCTCGTTGTCTATTTCCCCCTCTGATGTTTTTCTTTACACTATCTATCACAAAGTATTGGATGTTTTCTGCTTTGCCTTCGTGATAAGTGTTAATGTGTCGTGCAACAGGGTATGTGGGGTCATTGTTGCTAATTGCCCGTAGATGTTGGAGTATTCTTACATGGACAGGATGTATGGTACTGCCCACATACTTTTTGTTACAGCTGCATTGTAAAACATATACAGCAAAGTCTGTTTTGCATGAAAAGTTTTCTCGGATATCAAGGGGTGTCTTCCTAAATGGGAGCAGAACTTTGTTAGTGTTGACCCCATGTCGACAGGCTTTGCACTTAGTGCATTTGAAAAAGCCTTTTGCACTTTTCAGCCATGGAATCTTCATTGCCTTGCTTGGTATGTTTGACACTATTTCTTCCTTCATTGATTTTGCCCTTCTGAAGGTGAGCTGTGGAAGTTTGGCACAGATTTTTCCTATGGTGGGGTCATTGCGTACTATGGGCCAGTGTCTATAGAGAATTGTTCGCAATTGCGTGTGGTAAGCGCTGTAGCTCGTGATCATACGTGGTGCCCCTGTGTTTTGGGATGGGGAATAGTCTTCTGGTGGTTTAAGTATCAGACTTTCCCTGCTTTTTCCATTGCATTTTTGCTCTGCTTTCTCGAGTGTCTGGCTGGGGTAGCCTCTGGTGCGAAGTCTGTTGAATAATCCCTGTTTAGCTTCTACGTAACTGTCCTGTGTGCTGCAGTTACGTCTCATCCTGAGACATTCTGCATAGGGAATACTGTTAATCAGACTGGGGGGGTGGAAACTTGAAGCGTGCAGGATGGTATTTCCTGCAGTGGGTTTCCGGTAGGTTCTGGATTGTATCTTGTTGTTGGAGATAAATAACTCCAGGTCTAAGAACGTGATAGTGCTTGTGCTAGTTGTGCTGGTAAATTTTAGGTTCAGTGTGTTTTGGTTTAGTTGTTCAGCAAACTCAGCTGCACTTTCCTCGCTTCCCTTCCATATCAGAAAAATGTCGTCTATGTAGCGACTGTACAGTGCCACATTTTCTGACATTTGTGTGCCATGTGTTCTCATGAGTACTTGCTCCTCCCACCAGCCCATATGCAAATTAGCATAGCTGGGGGCGAAGCAAGTACCCATGGCCGTCCCCTGTGTCTGTTTGTAAAGCAATTTGTTAAACATAAATGTATTATTTTCTAGACACCATTCTGACATCTGTAAAAGCATTTGTGTATGATGGTAGTACTCAATGTTTCTTCTCTCTAGGAAACATTTTAGGGCGTTAAGCCCATTTTTGTGTTGAATACTTGTGTACAAGCTTTGCACATCTAATGTCATGAAAACATAATCACAATGCCAATTAATATCATATATTTTTCTCAAAAAGTCTCTACTGTCCCTTGTATATGAAGGCAAGTTTCAATGGGCTGCAAAAATTGATCTATGAACTTGCTTGTATTTTCAAAGAGTCCCCCAATCGCCGAAATTATGGGCCTCCCAGGGGGACATGAGTCATTTTTGTGTATCTTTGGAATTAGATACAAGTGCGGAGTCACAGGATAATTGTTTTTCAAAAATTCAAATTCAAGTTTGCTAATGATTCCTGCTATTTTCCAGTCATATAGGCATTTGTGGTATCTGTCCTGTATGTTTGCAATGTTGGTTGCGCTAATTCTTGTATAGCAGTCCCTGTCAGAAAGCTGCCGCAGTGCTTCATTATTGTACATCTCTTGGGGCCATAGGACCACATTTCCTCCCTTGTCCGACCAGCGTACTATAATGTCGTTTCTGTCTTTGATTTTTTTCATAGCTTTTTCATATTCCATTCTCTCATTGTGTCGGGTTTTGGTGAAATTATTGCTACTTTCGAGAGAAAGTTCTTTCAAATCTATTATCACCCTTTCGGAGAAAATATCAATGTTGTCTTTGGGCATTAGTGGACAGAATGTGGATCTTGGTTTGAACAGAGTTTTTGTAGTTTCTCCTATTGTAAGCCCTGCGTGACTTGCCGCTTCTTGTGTTTCCATAGTTTGTGTTGGCTCCCCAACGTCCAGATCTGCCATTTCTCTGATAAATTCCATGTCCGCTATATTCCTATTGCCTTGAGAGTCATTTGTCCTCTCTTCTGTGTTTGCCTCTGTACTGTTTTTGTCCTTGGAATTAAAATAATATTTGCGTAGTTTTAATTTCCTTGTGAATTGATGCAGATCTACACGTGTTTGCGTATAATCAAAGTTTGTTCTTTTGAGTAAAAGAGAGGCCAAGTGTCAATATTTCTTCTTCTTTAGATGTCAAAGCCATGTTAGAAAGGTTAAAGACTGTGTTTTTTGTTCTATTGTGTCATTCTTCGTCTGTTGTTCTTTCTGTATATTTGGTTTTTCTGTTGTTGATTTGTGGTTTTGTTTGCCCCATCTCCTGTTTTTTCACTTTCTTGTCCTTGATATGGGGGTTTGTTTGCCCTGTATTCTTGGCGTGGTAGTCGTGGCATGGTGATATGTTTTACTTTTAAACAATTATCAAACTAATAATGTTAATGTATTTTATAATTTTAAAATTACATAAAAATGTAACAAATATATATCTACACATATACGACATACACACAAATACCACTTATATAAAATCTATTTTTTAAAAACATTCTATTAAAAATTAAAACTTTAAACTATTTAAAATTCTTTAAACTTAAATATGCCACTCCAGTCAGTGCAACAGTAGGGAAAAGTGTTGGATAGTAGAGGGGTAATATTTACTATTCCCACTCCAGTCAGTGCAACAGTAGGGAAAGTTTTGGACAGTGGATGGTTTAAAATTATTATTCCCACGCCAATGAGCGCAACAGTAGGGAAAGTGTTGGATAGCTTTGGGGAAACAATTACTATTCTCACTCCAGTGAATGCAACAGTAGGGAAAGTGTTGGATAGCAAAGGGGTAAAGTGTCCTATTCCCACTCCAATGAGTGCAATAGTAGGGAAAGTGTTGGATTGTGGAGGGGTAAAATTGACTTTTCTCATTCCAGTCAGTTCAACATTAAAAATAAAAAAACAAAGTATCATTCAAAGAATTAGTTTTTTTAAAGTAAGTTAAACATATAAATATGTAAACAATTAATATAAAAAATATATTTAATATTAAAATATATATATATATATGTATATATATTAATGTTAAATACATATCACAAATACCTAACAATATTATATTAAATAAAATAAAAACATAATTTTGAAACAAATGAACATTTATATTTAGAAATTATTTATTAACACAAACACTAATTATTGCATACATTTTGTCTATTTACTTCCTAGGCTATAACACCACACAACTCACCATACATATCGATAAAGAAATGTATTTGCATATTTATCATAATTAATGATCAATTAAACAAATATTATTAATTAAACACATTCAAACACATACAATATAATTAACTTCCCACACTTTACACCTAAAATCCCCACAATCCACACCTGAAATCAAACTATAAAATGACAGTAACAATGCACACTATGCTCCATGCTTTACTTACAGCAAAGAAAGTGTCAGCAAACTACTTTTTCTTCAGTAAATCTCTCACATGACAATAATAGGAAATCACATACTACAACAATTTAAGCCACACCAGACAGTGAAAAACATATTGACAATAAAATAAATTTTAACAATACTTCAAGGATGGCCTTGAATAATGGTTGATTCTGTTGTGGGTTGTTTACTTGTTATACCTTACCAAGGTTCAGCATTGAGTTCACAATTTGCAGATGCAGGTTTGCCGACATGACAGACACTATTTTGTGATTGATGTTGCAAATGCGGATTCTTACCATTGATAGAGCTATGCATGGATGGCAATTAACCAAAATGCCAGGAGCAGAGGAAGTGACAGGACATAACCACCCTTTGATCCAAAGACAACACCTAAAGTGGCATTACAATATCTTTAACACTGAATCCAAGAAAGTGGTGTCACATGTCTTAATCCTGAGGAAATCACAATAGCTGACTCTGCTAAGGTTAAGAGCACTTTAAGGGGACAATCATGTATTAACAAAATTGTTACTAAGACAGATACATGTCCATATTACATACCATTTACATTTTAAATGGGGTGCTGACATGATAGGAACATTATACATTTCTCTTTTTTATTGCAGGAAACATTTTGGGGGTCATTATGAAGTTAGGTGTATCGCCACCCCTCGACCGGCAGTGGCGATCCGCCCAACATCTTTCCCCACCCGCCAGCCAGTTGCCCCCCAACTTATTACAATGGTGGGCTACAAAGGCAGATGGAAAGACCGTCCGGAGCTTTTACGCAGGCAGGCCATCGTTAAGATTGCCTGCCGTGCGGTCCTGGGAGATAATCTGGTGGTGGTGCCCAGGAGTCACCTCCCGCCACAGAAAGGCATGCGGTCTTTGGCTTTGGGGGTCTGTTGCGGGCCCCGGGGTATTGGGGGCACTTGAGGCGTACCCATGGTACCCCCCTTTATTGGCATGCACAAGGTGGCAGGCACCGCGCGATGCCTGTCACATTGTGCATGCCAATGCACAACATGCACATTTTACATTGCGGCGGGTGCTGCTTACGGCACCGCCGGCCGCAATGTAAAAGATGCGGGATGTGACTGCCAGGATGGCGGTCGCATCCTAATTGGCCCCGCGGGAACGCCACGCCTCTGGCGGTCGGTCCCATTTTCCGTTATGGTGTCTGCCCGCCATCGTAATGGGGCCCTTTGTGTTTGTTGGAAGTGGAGAATTTACAGCCACAAAAAATACACAAGAACACTGGTAAATCTAATTATTTGTGTCACAAACTGTCATGGTCTAATGATTACCCTAGCGTATACCTCACGCATAAAATGTACTTGAAATTCGAGAAATATGAAAACATACCCTTAAAGACAATAGTGGTTTTGTCCATGTGTATTTCTTCATGTAGAGCACATATTAAATGTGAATTGTGTTGCAGACAAAGATTCGAGCCTTTTTAATACAATTTGATTAGCATTACTTGCAACGAGTTATCCCTCACTAAAGCACAAAGGTGAGGTTTTATACAAACCCATAATTTTCCATGTGATGACAATAATGAGAATCAACAACCTCCTTTTTAAAATGTGTATTTTGAAATTAATGTTTTTATTTTGTTCAAAAGAGTTATTTATCGCACTTCTGTGTTTGTTTTATAGAGCTAAGAGTTTAATGCTGCAAGTCGCAGAGTTGCAGAAAGGAAACAGTACATAGCAATGTTTACCTTTGGTTCTTGGCACTGTATTTCCCACAACTGAGGCTAGGGGTCACAGAGGCAGGGGCCTCAAGGGGAAAACCAGGTGTCCCAGCTGCCCCAGCTGCCCCCTGAAGAGGGACGTAAACAAAAGGGATTGAGATCTCTGGGTATTTAACACACATCACTGGATATGGCTCTTCACATCTACTCCCTTATCATGCAAAACTGTGCAATCCATTATATTCATACCAGGACACTTCTTACGTGTACATGTCACTCAAATAGAAATATTGACAGAGGTGTAGTAGTGTGGCTCACTGGTTAGAGGCGGCAGACCCGAGAGCAGAGGACGGCCCGGGACCAGGGTTCGATTCCCGGCGCGGCAGGTTTCTGGACCACGGTCAGCGGACTCGATAATTCTCTCGCCTCGGTGCCCACTCTGATCAGTGTTCACACTCGGCAACTCTGGGCATTAGCTTGCCTCATCTTCACTAATGGCCCCACCAGACCGCCGGGGATGCCTGGTCTCACCCTGGAGATACCCATTAAGGGACCATCTCTCAGGGAAGCCAGGAAGGGTTTCGCAGCGGTCGAAGCGCCTTGGGACCCTACGGGTAAGTAGTGCGCTATATAAATGCCTATACATACATACAGGTCTTAAAGCTTAGGAGCATCAACTACATCTTCTTCCAGGGAACTTTTACTTTCGCCCACTCTGGAAGACGTTCACATTTTTAACATGGAAGCATTACAATCGCGTGATACTACATAATGATCCCCAGAGGATTTTTGCAGTGCGAGTAAGTATGACGGTCCCTATGGGGGGAATACCCATGAGAGAATTACTCCACCTATTTCTCCTCTGGAGTGGTTTGAAGTTGATTAATGTGTCTCATGAGCTTTAAGTGATTGAGAACTACACTTTCAGCTGATTACATTTAGCTTCCAGTTTCTATGCACGGTTCATAATTTCATATTGCAATAAAAACCAATGTGTTCAGAAAATTACATTGATGTCTAAGAAGCAATTGCTTATCCACTTGTAATGGTATACGGGTGACTTGTTATCTGGATCAAACGGTTTCTTTTATTAGACATAACCTCATTAAATTATAGTAGGACTCCACTTTCCCTTCAAATCAATCGGATAATGTGGTTTGACTGAATGGAAATTGTGTTATTGTGCAGCGGCAAAGGAATAATGCGTGCTTTGTGTCTGAGAATAAAAGAGACTAACTGGCCATCTTCACAGTGTTTGTTTCGAATGGTACAATGTTATAGCATATTGAATAAAAATGAATCAACATTTGAGGTGATGATAAAAACCTCTGGGCAAAATGGTATAGCACTCCAGAAGGAACGTTTCCATGAACAAGAATTTCTTATGAACAGGCAGTCAGATAAAAATCAGTGTTGTGCCCTATCAAATCCGCACACACAAGAAGCATTGCCATTAGAGCAAACCAGTGATCTCTATGCTCTGCTCTGTTGAAGATGAACTGGGAAATGTGTTGTGTGAGGCCAGGAGGACTTCTTCAGATTTCCCTCAGCAATGTATCAGAATGCTTAGAACACATTAAACTCAAAATTAGCAAAAACTAGGATCATTATTGTTTTTTTAATGAACATTTACTATGACTTATAAGAGAAACAAACGGCATGCTGTCCATGATACTCACGACATCAAAAGCATTGCGATACGCATCTTTTTATTACACACAAGAACAGCATTCTTTGAGTAGATATAGAAATAGATCTAAAAGGCATCTGTTGAAGGTAAAAACGTGTCTCAGATAAAGGATAAGGGACAGTCACATAAGTAATTACAATCAATAACACAGATTCATTGACCTACCCACAGAAAACACTATTTACAGTGGAAATTTACAATACATGTTCAATTTTCTCTGTTCCTCACAATGTTTTGAGGCCTTTAGTCTTCTGCTGGACTTATTTTCTTCTTTTTATTGTCTCTATTTATGCAACTAAGCACCAGACAAGTTGCCTCTATGGATAGCGACTGAGCATATGTTATAGGACAACTTCAGCCAGACGAGAGAAAATTTGTTAATAGAAAGGAGGGACTGTTTGTCAATTTAGCATTTTAGTACAAAATAATTCTGGTATTAATCACTACTACAGACGGAAGAATCTACAGTACAAAATATATAGAAAAGACAGAGGTGAGAAAAAATATTGGGATGCCAGAAATATTGTCAACAGGATTTTTATTGTTGTTTTTACTAACATTACAACAAAAATAGATGTAGAAAATATCCTTGAATGCAATACTGTTAGTAAGGGTTAATTAGTATGTCATTTATTAAACTTAGTTTGATTGTATATCTTTATTATTTTTTATATATTTGCTTATTTAGTAAGATAATGTATTAGTTATGAAATTGTTGATAATTGTTATTTTTAATATTTATGTATATGAACAATGGATTTATACTTTTTTTTAGTAGTTGGATATTAGGTTTTTATGAGATAGGAGTGGGGATATTTTCTAAAAAGTGTATACTTTAAAGTAAATGTTATGGAAATAATTTTGAAGGATATGCAAATTAACTTTTTTAATGTTTTAATTTTATTTGTTCAAAAAAGGGTGTGACGCGTTCTGTGCGAGTCACCTAGGATAGCACAACCTTATGCAAATTTGTAATCAACATTAACCATGTACTCAAAAGTATTCAAAAAGGCTCAGTCTGTTTATTTTATTCATTTTCCAACGTTTGTCCATCACATCAAAGGTACGAAATTCCAAAGTTTTCTTCCAGTTTATCTGCACAGGACTTGCCCATTGGAAACTCGAATCCTACGTTAAAGCCTATCATCACCCAATGCATTTCAGTCGTTGTGACCTTCCCCAGGAGTATCTACAATGGTAAGTGAATGTCTGTCAGAAAAATGAAAATATTGTGTGTAGCAACTGTAAATTAAACCTCTTTTTCAACCCCTTCAGTGAAAGTTCCAATAATGTTAAAAAATAATGCTCAACGCCATTTCCTACTTGTGTATTCAATGTCATTCACCCTCTATCCTCCAGTGATTACCAGCATGCTCCCACCAACCAGTGCCCCATGATCCTACATACAAACATAACTCGGAAAGGTTCCACTAATACAAGTAATCATTAACCTGTGATATCTCCTACAAGAATTCTCCCCGATTTACAACTTTCCAAATCAGCTATTTTAAATGGTTCAATCCCCAGTTCCTACCTACGGCAATCCTGCCACATCCAAACATCGTGCCTCTGCTCTTTTACGTTCGAAACATAATCGGATTTAAATCAACCCGCGCAACTGCTTAAAAAACCATACGTGGTTTCCCCAGCTGTAAGCAATTCATATCACCTGACCATAATCTCTGCCCTCCAGGCTTCTCCTGCAACCCCACTACAATACCCACAATCCATCTAAAGTGAACTCCGCATAATCATACTCTCCGCATTTTTCAACGTGTGTCACACGACCCCATGGCCCCCAATTATTTGTTACATTTATGCTTTTAATACATTTGTACAATGTAATTTTAATTTAAATATATTAATGGTAATACATTTAAAACAACGTTTTTCTTATATTTGAAAAAATATAAAAATAATTTAAAATATCGAAAAGTGTAGTTTAAAGAAGTAAATTATTTAAAATTGATTACTTTTATATAAAAATTTAACATTGTATACATTTACTGGGAAATATGTTTTAATAATACTAACATTTTAATTGGTTTAGTCCTAATAATATTTCTAATACATTTAAGTGCACTGTTAATTAGAATATATTAATGTTATCAAATCTAAAAAAAATTATAACAGTTTCAGTTATTTAAATAATAAAAATATTTAGAATATTATTTTCAATAAAAGTAAAATAATTAAAAATTATTTTCATGTAAATGTTTAACATTTCATATTTTCATCTGAAAAATGAATTTAAAATAAGACACATATTTGTATGTTTTACAATTATATTTTCATATTAAAATAATATTGACTTTTTTAAATAAAAAGTTGGTTTTAATAAATCTTTAATTTTATGAATGTTAATTTTGGATTATGATTTAATTTTTTTATGGTTCAAAGTTAAGGAATGGTGGTGAATATTTTATAATTATGTTAATGATTAATTGCAATAATGTCTATATATATATATATATATATATATATATATATATATATATATATATATATATTACCTACTGGCGATAGCCAGTAGGTATATATAGTTAGAACCTAGCTACCATAAGAAATCCGCAACATTCTATTGAGAATAACTTTGGCGCCGGTTGATGAATTTGCGTGTAATTTTCCAAAATTTTGGCCAGCTCCGCTGCGCTCCTTCCCTGAAAGTTTATGGGGGATTCGTGAAGTGGGGGCTGAGAAAAAAGGGGGGTCCCAAAACGTGTTTTCCCCATGTTAATTTCCATAGGACGTTCTGACAAGGCTACAGCCCGAACCGCTGAACGGAATTACACCAAACTTGGCAAAATTGTAGGGACTGGTACGCAGAAGTGCCTTTGCTATATTTGGTGAAAATTGCTCCTGTGGTTTTTATGAAAATTAACTTCAAAAACACATATATATCTGGGCGGAGCCTAACCACACATCTCATCGTGAGATCTGATTGGCTGTCAGCATTTCATCCAAGAAGTGTTGGCAGCCATCTTGGGACCAATATACATGATAGCACCTCATTAAAACGCATTGTAGTTAATAGAGGGTTTTAGGACTTTAGTTACATTATAAATCATTTGTTGATGGTACCATACTCATTTTAGGAATTGTGGTGTGTTCTAAGGTGATTTTACCATGTGAAAAAGCCTTCTGCTGGGATATCATGAATCATGTTTGAAAGAAAACTATTATCTGTTGCTTTTCCCACAGTGGTTTGGAAGGGGATCTATAAGCTAAACGGAAAGCATATTTTCTGTAAATTCACATTATCTTTCTCAGTCATGTGAGCATGAAGTCTGACATTCTCAGTAAAACATGTACATCCAACAAGGACAGAGGCTGTCAGTTGATTCCTTTGTGTTCTACTGCAGCCTCCTAGAGTGTTCTAAAGAACAACTAGAGCGCTAACAGTCCTACTTATTACAAAGGTATGGCACACCTGAAGCCATCTTGATTGGAATAAAGTGGTAACTCTTAAAACATTTAATTAAAAAAGGAACAAAACGAGGGGGTATATTTTGCCATAGAAAGTATGATTAGTGCTGCGGAAAGAAAAATTAGGGAACATTTTGAGTGACTTCCCAAATCCTCTTCTATTTCATTAAAAGATTCTGACATGCAGTCTCCCAAGATGGCCACCAGAGACAAAAGAGCCCAAATGTAGCCCAAATATCACCCAGATGTAGCCCAAGTATAGCCCAATGACAGAATGTCCCAGAGTGTTCTAAAGAACAACTAGAGCGCTAACAGTCTTACTTATGACAAAAGTATGGCACACCAGAAACCATCTTGATTGGAATGAAGTGGTAAGTCTGAAAACATTTAATTTAAAAAGGAACAAAATGAGGGGGTTCATTTTGCCATAGAAAGTATGATTAGCAGCAGACTTCCCTGGTGAGGAGTAGCTTTACTACAGTGATCTAATGAGCAACTAGAGTGCTAACATTCAGAATTTATGGCAATTGTGTGACACATCTGAATGCCTTCTTGATGGAACCAAAGTAAACAAGCATTGAAAATGCAATAGATCTCGCCCTCGTTTAAGTTAAAGCCATTCTGTTTGTAATGAGGTGGCTTTTTAGCTTTGCTTTTATTAGTGTTTTTAAAACTTTCATGTAAATAACATGCATATGTATGC
This sequence comes from Lissotriton helveticus, assembly GCF_964261635.1. Taxonomy (NCBI): domain Eukaryota; kingdom Metazoa; phylum Chordata; class Amphibia; order Caudata; family Salamandridae; genus Lissotriton; species Lissotriton helveticus. The sequence goes on along the minus strand of NC_136067.1, from coordinate 1,068,580,229 downwards.
GTATATGTATGCATGCATTTATATTTGTATTTATATAGATATGCAGATTATATATGTTTATATATGTATGTATATATATACACATACATAAATGCATATGCATATATATGCATATATATATACAGACCCTCCAGGATATCGCGATTTCGCGATTTGCCGCGAAATCGGCCCTTTTGTAAAAATGACGTGATTTTTACAATAGTGCCCGCAAAATCGGCACTTTTGGTGAAATCGCGGCATTTTTACAAAGGTGCTATATCCTGGGGGGTCTGGGGCCACTTAGGTTGTTTATTGGGGCGGTCTGGGAAGGACACAGAAAACAAAAGAACAGCTTTCCAGGCTTAATGGGGCATTAGCAGCTCACTGTGACGGGCTTTGAAGTGCCCTCGCGCGTCTGGCTCCCCGCTGGAGACCCTCCCGGTGACTGGGGCGAGGCCCTGCCCTCTCCCCTGGAGCCGAGGGTCAATATGGGAAAGAAAGGGCGTTTGTTCGCTGACCTGTGTGAGGAAGGCCCGGCGGGAATACAACATGTGCAGCCAATGTTAACATGGGGCATTTTTTTTTTTAAATAGCGAAATCTATATTCGGCTGTCTATCTGTGTCTATATTTGTCTCTAGCTGCCTACCTGGCTGTCTTTTTATCTCCTCACTGTCTGCTTCGGTCTGTATCATTCTTGGCAAAGAAATGAGGCAAACGTGATCTTTTTTTACACGTCTGCTATCTGCCAAAGAAATATAGCAATTAAGTGCAAAATTGGTGTTTTGTTTTTTTTTCCGACCTACTCGGTTTAAGTCATATGTTTGTTTGTTTCTAAATGTGCAAGAGCGGGGTTAGCCCCGAAAAGAAGGTCAGAAGAGGGTCAGGGAACTAAGACGTTAAGGTTACAGAAAAAGCTCTGGACACTGCTACGACTGAGGTAGTATCACTGTGAAACGTACTACCATGTAGGCAAGAGACTGAGCCATAGATAACTATCTGAGCAATAAATAACTAAGACGTGGAAAAACTAGCCAATATAGTTTTCACAACACGGACACTTTTTCACTGTATTTACATACACTTCTGATATTTATTCTAGATGATTTCTCCATATTTCTCTTTGTTGAAGGTCTATTCCAGTGCTTTGAGTGACTGCGATTTTGATAGACCACCCTGGATTGCACAAGAGCATTCAGTGTATTTGCGTGTAGCTTTGGTTTAAGGAAAGAACCCCTAGCAGCACTATTGTAAGATGGAAAAAAGCATCAGCTGGCAATGTTGGCCATCTGGGCATCCAAAATAAATTTTTTGTGAAGAATAATGCAGAGTTTTCTCACTCCTTTAATAAGAGGTTGGTGCCCCTGAGATGGTATTCCGTTGCTGGCAGTCCAAAAAGAATTAGACTTAGTGAGAAAAAACATGGTCACACTACGATTTAACTGTAAGAGATTCACAACCCCTGCAACCACATCATACCCCAAATATACATTTCTAACACAGATGCTAATGTGCACCAATTGGGGCTGCTTTTGTTAGTTTTGTAAACTTAATAAAATAAGATATCTCTGTTTGTTGTAGGAAAAATGGCCAAATAAAATGTCGCAAAATTGCCGCTAAATTTCCATATTTGTGCCGCTAAATTTCCATTTTTGTGCCGCTAAATTTGCTAATCCATGCCGCTATATCCTGGGGGGTCTGATATATATATGTGTATATGTGTGCATGTAGAGAGAGGTAGAGAGGTAGAGGTGCAGAGGCAGAGAGGTAGAGGTAGAGAGGTAGAGACTAGTAGAGAGAGAAGTAGAGAGAGGTAGAGAGGTAGAGAGAAGAGAGTGAGTAATAGAGTAGAGAGTGAGTAGTAGAGAGTAGTAGAGAGCAGAAGAGAGAGTAGCAGAGAGTGAGTAGTAGAGAATAGTAGAGTGAGTAGTAGAGAGTGAGTAGTAGAGAGTGAGTAGTAGAGAGTAAGTAGTAGAGTGAGTAGTAGCGAGCAGGAGAAAGTGAGTAGTAGAGAGTACTAAAGAGTGAGTAGTTGAGAGTAGTAGAGAGTGAGTAGCAGAGAGAGAGAATAGTAGAGAGTGAGTAGTAGAGTGAGTAGTAGAGAGTGAGTAGTAGAGAGTAGTAGAGAGAGAGTAGTAGAGAGTGAGTAGTAGGGAGTGAGTAGTAGAGAGTAGTAGAGTGAGAAGTAGAGAGTGAGTAGTAGAGAGTAGTAGATAGTGAGTAGTAAATAGTGAGTAGTAGAGAGAGAGTAGTATAGAGTGAGTAGTAGAGAGTAGTAGAGAGTGAGTAGTAGAGAGTAGTAGATAGTGAGTAGTAGATAGTGAGTAGTAGGGAGTGAGTAGTAGAGAGAGAGTAGTAGAGAGTAGTAGAGTAGTAGAGAGTGAGTATTAGAGAGTAGTGGAGTAGTAGAGAGTAAGTAGTAGAGAGTAGTGGAGAATATTCCAAAGTTTAGCACAGCACCACTTGCACAATAAGTTCAATCAAATCATATCACTTAGTGTCCCTATTGAAGCGCTGAATCTTGGTGTATATTCAAATGCTTTTATTTTCCTTAAGTTTATGTACCACAGCCAGCTGACGCGTTTCGTTCTGTACAACAGAACTTCTTCAGGGTGTTCTTATTTCCTTCAAGTTATGTCGGTCTCCTGTTGTCATATAACTAGATATTTCATCCAAATGTTAGACGAGACGTAAGTACATTCTTATTCAAAGTGACTAGGTATCAATTTTACCCACACAATTCGGGCAGACTTGAGTAATTTATAGCATCCTCAAAGTCAGTCTTTCAAAAATTCCAAAGTATAGGACATGATAATCCAAATCCAAATGTTTCTCAAGAAAAGTGATTTTCAATCATTCGGAATTTCGGCGTTTGGGCAGATATGACCCATGGACCCCCAGTATGCAAGGGGAATTAGTCCCCCCTCTGCAAATGCGCCAGTGGCCTGCGTTGCAGAGAGGTGTAAAAAGAGGCATAGCCTCATTACACCTCTGTGCAATGCAGCCCCCTGGCGCATACTGGAGGTTCCAGGTGGGCTAGTTGGTCCCCAGGGACCCCCAGTATGCAAGGGGAATTAGTTCCCCCTCTTCAAACATGCACGGGGGCTGCGTTGCAGAGAGGTGTAAAAAAGGGTATGGCCTCATTACACCTCTCTGCAATGCAGCCCCCTGGCGCTTACTGGAGGCTCCTGGTGGGCTAGTTGGCCCCCAGGGACCCCCAGTATGCAAGGGGAATTAGTTCCCCCTCTGCAAACGCGCCAGGGGGCTGCGTTGCTGAGAGGTGTAACAAGGGCCATAGCCTCATTACACCTCTGCAATGCAGCCCCCATGGCGCATACTGGAGGTTCAAGTTGGGCTAGTTGGCCCCCAGGGGCCCCCAGTATGCAAGGGGAATTAGTTCCCCCTCTTCAAACATGCACAGGGGCTGCGTTGCAGAGAGGTGTAAAAAGGGGCGTGGCTTCATTACACCTCTCTGCAATGCAGTCCCCTGGCGCATACTGGAGATTCCTGGTGGGCTTTCAGGTCTTATATAGTTAGGAATTAGCATTTAAAAAACCTTTGAAATTCACTGAAAAAAACATAGGTTTCAGGCCTTATATAGTTGGGAATTAGCATTTAAAAAACCTTTAAAATTCACTCAAAAAAAACTATAAGTTTTAGGGGTGTTATAGTTAGCTGGACATTTCACTCGTACAAAACCATTGAAATTGCTCCTATATAGTTAGTTGTGCTAACTATATTTCGCGCACCCGCAATCCACTGCTGATGATGTCACATATTACATCATTCATGACATGGTCAGTGACATCACTGATGACATCTCAAATGACATTTTGTCAGGTTTATCCCATTTTTACGTGTCTTACATCTGGTGCATTCTCTGAAGCACTCATTTTGCATGAGACACATTCTCCCATTGAAACAACTCTTAAATTCACTCCTAACCAGATAGTCCCTAAAAGATTTTGATTTTCTAAATCTGATCTGTGGATGCTTGGTTACCATTGATTCAGTAATAGGATCTTCTGTTAATAAATAGCAATGTTTTTGCATGGCTTTTCTCACTCTGGCATGTCCTTGATTGTATGTTGTTATACATCTATGTTTCTGTTCTTTCTTTTATGCCATTTTGGAAGGGTTGAAGAGAGCTCTCTCCCTATTCCGTTGCCTAATTCATTTAGAGGCTGCTTCTAATATGCTTTGTGCGTACCCTCTTTGTTTAAAACGACTAATCATTTCTCCCTCAATTTGATTGTAATCTTCATCAGTACTGCATATCCGTTTGGCTCTGTAAAATTCACCAAAGAAGATACTTTTAATCAGTGGAGTTGAAAGGAAACTCCCTGCATCAAGAATAGTGTTTACTGAAGCCACCTTTCTGAATTTAGATGTTTCTAATTTCTCATGTCCCACCTGAATCAAAACATCTAAAAATTCTATGTTGCACTTATTCTGCCTGTGAATTTCAAATTCAGAGTATTGTTGTTTAAGTCTCTCATTAATCTCTCACATTTATTTTCAGTGACCTGCCACAGCACAAAAAGGTCATCAATAAACCTTAACCATAATATAGCAGTTGGTTACTAAATATGAAAATGTTCCTTGTCAGACACCAGTTCATAATTTTCAACAGTATGATATTGTGTGCTGCAAAGCCAATGGGTCTCATACGTAGGGAATGTTGTGTGGCCCTTTAAAACATCTGAGTGCTGTATACTCGTATAGAATGTGGATGCATTTAAAGTCATGAATAACATGCTTGATTCCCATTTAACATTGTATATTTGTTTAAAAAAATCTGATGTGTCCTTTACATGAGAAGGATGAGTTGAAACCTTAGGATTTAAAAAGTAATCTATATATTTGGAAACATTTTCAAAGAGACTATTTTATGCTTCTGTTATAGGTCTCCTGGGTGCTCTGTTCAAATTGGTATGCAGCTTAGGTATCATGTAAAAGGTTGGTATTACTGGATGATCTATTTTTAGGCAGTAGTATTTGTCCCAACACTGGAGATTCTGATCCCTCCAAGATCTCAGATGTTGTGTGCATTTCTCTTAAATAGACATGTAAGTGTCCACTGTAACTTGTATATAACACACTCTACATTCAATTGAGACATGGCTTAATTCCAATAGAGTTCTTTGTCCCATAAAACAACATTGCTGCCTTTGGCTGATGGGTTGCCTATCAGATTCAGATTCATTAATTTTTATTTCGGCGATCTGCCATAAAAGATACAATAAAATTAAATGCAACAAAAGCTACAACACTTTTACATCAATAGCAGACCAACGAAAGATGCAAAAAAGAAGGCCATCACATGTTCTGGAAAACAATACAGAAATCACTACTTGTTTCCTCAATCAATCTAAAATGATCTAAATACAGTAAAACAGTATATCATAGATACTAAAATGATACTAAATGCAGTATAACGGTCTATCATAAACTAAAATCTTCCATATAGTGCCATATCACATTATCCAATTTCTTGAATTTTTATTGTTCCAAAAACTTGTCTCTTTCGTTCAGCTTGTCTCTCCTATTCATGGCAGTACACTTAATATGCTGTAAGTCCTTAAATACATTCTCAGAAAAGAAATCCAAATTGTCTCTAGCCATTTGTGGGATATGCCTGGATTTGGGGTGAAAGGGAGTAATCCCTGGTCCCTCCATATTACTATTCATCAATTCTTGCATTAACGAGTCATGAGTTAACTACAGAGTCGGCTCCCAATCACACTCTTCCTGTAGGGTAATAAGATCAGCTAACATCCAAGAATATACCACTAGGTTAGATTGTAAAACAGCCTCTGGGTGTTCAATACTTGTTGTTACCTGTGAACTAACTTCCATAGATGATTCTTGTAATTTATGACTTTTTGTTAGTTTGGGTTTTTTAAATACATTTATATAGATCAACTCTTGTTTCTGAGTTTTCAAAATTACTTTTGTTGCAATATGATATGTAACTTGTTTAAAAATGTATATAGGTTTATAGTTTTGGGTAGTGTGTTTTTTGATTGTATGTTATCGCATTTTAAAGGTAAAATATGTGTAAGTATAGAGTATTGATTGTGTAAATAAAAGTTTAATTTGAATTACTTTCTTTTAAATGTTTTAGATTGAAGTGTATATAGTAAAATTCACCTCTTTAGCATTTAACACCATTTTCAAATAGACTTAGATTGAAGGGGGAATAGTAAATGGAACCCCTTTAGTGTCCAACATCTTCCACCAATATGGTTAAATTGGAGTGGAAATAATACATCTCTCCCATTTAGCGTCCAACACCTTCCACCAATATGGTTAGAATGAAGTGTAAAAAGTAAATGTCACCCCTTTAGTGTCCAATACCTTCCCCCAGTATGGTTAGATTGGATTGGAAATAGTAAATGTCAACTCTTTAGTGTCCAACACCTTCCCCTGATATGGTTAAATTGGAGGGGGAATAGTAAATGTCACCAATTTAGTGTCTAACGCTATCACAAAAAAAGGTTAATATTGGAGTGGGAATCATACATGTCACCCCTTCAGTGTCTAACACTTCCCCCAGTATAGTTGTTTTGGGGTGGGAATAGTAAATGTTACCCCTTTAGTGTCCAAGACCGTGCCCAATAATGTTAGATTGGAGTGGAAATAGTAAATGGCACTCTTTTAAAACGTTGGCTACTTGAGACATTCCGCTGCTGTGCTGGGCCATAATAGAAATGGGTGTGATCATGACGAGCTGAACTCGTCATGAGCACACGAGAGGTGTACCTCATGACGAGCTGAGCTCATCATGAGCACCAAAGGGGTTAGTGTCCAATGCCTTCCCAAATTGGTTTAGATTGGAGTGGGAATAGGACATGTCATACTTTTTGTGTCCAGCTCTTCCCCCAATATAGTTAGAATGGAGTGGGGATAATTAATGCCACCCCTTTAGTGCCCAACACCTTTCCCTAATATGGTTAGATTAGAGTGGGAATAGGAAATGTCACCCTTAAATGTCCAACACCTTCCTCCAATGTGGCTAACTTGCAATGGGAATAGTTGATGTCACCTCTTTAGAGTACAACATCTTCCCCAAAATGGTTTAGATTAGAGTGGGAACAGTAAATGTCAATCCTTTAATGTCCACCACTTTCCCCGAGGATTATTACAATGAAGTGGGAATAGTAAATAACATCGTTTTATTGTTCAATGCCATACCCAAAATTTAGTTTAGATTGGAATGGAAATAGGACATGCCACCCTTTAAGTGTCCAACACTTACCCCAATATGGTAAGATTGGAGGAGGAACAGTAAATGTCACACCTTTAATGCCCAACACTTTCCCCCAATATGGTTAGATTGGAGTGGGAATAGTAAATGCCACCCTTTAATGTTCAACACCTTCATCCAATAGGGTTAGATTGAAGTGGGAATAGTAGATGTCATCTCTTTAGTGTCAAACACCTACTCCAGCATGGTTTATATTAAGCCTGTGCTGTAAACTCCGCTCCACAGATGGAGTTCACTGAATTTTTGTTGCTCCGTTTGAACCACGGAGTTCAGCAAAAACTCTGCCTATGTCATGTAGTGGAGTTTTCTGGTGGTGGCGCTCTGTGCCGTGTTCCATCACGCCTATAGGAAAGCAAATACAACAATGTGTTTCACAAAAACAACTACAAGTGTACATTTGTACCTTAATCCCTTCCATAAACACGGCTCTGTCCCATCCACCCTTGAGGCATCCTCGTACCCTGCACACTGTCTCTTCAGCAGTACTCAGCGCTGCCGTGCAGAGGGGAGTTTCTCAGGTTCCTCCCACCGGATTGATCCAATCTGAATTATTCTGAATTAGGTCTCGGCACAGGGACAAAAATGACGTGCCACTGACGCAGGACAGCCCGGGAAGCTCTCCTCAACAGACGGCTGGTCACCGACCCCTCAGGGTATGACCTCTTTAGGACAGCCAGAGGCTAGATCTGCACTTCTGCAGTAGGTGTGTTCCTGCAGAGTACACATATTGTGATTCCGCACCCCAGAAAATCTCCAGATGCCTGTGGCAGTGAGAGACCCCTCCCTCACATTCCCCCATGACATTTATTTTCACTGTTGGCCTGCTTGTCCCTAGCTTGGAGGCACAGGGTTCTGGAAGATTATACCTGGTGAAAAAATCTTCTTGTGATAGTAATCTTTATCACTCTACTTTTGCGGACCTATTTTTGAGAAGAGCATGCACTCATGATGGGGTCTTTTTTTAAATTCAGATGCAGGATAAGGTGCATGTAAAGGTGCATGTATTGCTCACACAAAGTCCTGAATTTTTTACGAAACCGGCTATGTGATACGAACCATACCCAGTTGAGCATTACTGCTTTGCCTTAGGATATCATGTGTGGGATAAGCGGGCCATTCTTTCTAATTCTCACTTGAATATGTTGTATAATGCACACTGCACGCTCTCATGTCTCAAAGGATAATCATTTGTTGACACTAAGGACCCCATTAGGATGGCGGGCGGATTGCCCCCGCCGGGCCGGTGGTAGTCACCACTGGTCCGGCGGGGGCGATCTGCCCGCCATCCTTGCAGTAATGACCCATTCCATATTAAAATGGCATGGGGGTCCACGGCAGACGGAAAGACCATCCGCCGCTTTTCCCCGGGTCGACATGTCGACCAGGCGAAAAAGGGTTCAATATGGTGGTGGTGTCTGAAAGACACCGCCAGCCATATTAGAATGTGCCTTTGGAAATGCATTTCCATGGCAGCATGCAGATTCTGCTTGGGGGGCCCGTTGCGGGCCACCAGGAACTCTGGGGGGGTGGGGGATGTACATGGAGGTACCCATGGTACCCCCCTGCATTTCAATGTACAACATGGCAGGATCCGTGCGGTGCCTGTCATGTTATGCATTGAAAAGCACAACATGTACTTTTGGCCTTGCGGCGGGCAGTGCTTTCAGCCAGTGTGGCGGGCGCATCCTAATGGGATGTACAGGACCGGCGCACCCTTAGCGGGAGGTCCCATTTCCCACAGGTATGGCGGTCGGACAAAGTCCGTACGCCATACTAATGTGCCCCTTTGTGGTCTTTCTTTTACATGTCTCTGCCATGTGTGTGTTGTGTCCTTGTTTTTTCCTAAATATATTTCTTTTTAGTAACTGAGACTGATGTGGGGTCCCTTATGGTTGAAGAGAGGTAACTGAATCTCCTTATCAGATGAAGACAGTGTATTAATGACCCGCCCTACGTACATGGCTCACAACTTTGACGGCCAGTATAATCATCTGTTGTGTTTCACTTATTGGCTGCAGAGCGACTTGCTTTGTTTATTGGTGGAGAGCTGTACGCCATACCTGGGACCTTGCGGCCCAGTGTGTGGAGGGAGCCCTATGATGAATCATATCACCTTTGGGTGAGTGAGGGTTCTCGTCCTTAAAGATAAGATCTTTCTTTAATCCCCCACATTTTTTTGAGAACGTACCTTTTTGTGAGTTTAATACACTGATAGGGAGCTGTGCACTCTTCTCAGGGGTATCTCCCTTAGATCCCAATTGTGATTTTGAATAGCAAATGACACCCTTTTAGGGCCTGATTGCAAGTTTGATGGTGCGGTGGCGAGATTGCCCCGACACTAGACCACCAAACCTGCATGAGAACTTCCCACTGTATAATTACTCTTTTAGTCATTGGCGGCTGTTTCCTTTGCCATTCCCTTGGCGGTGCCTATGAAATAGTCATCGCCATGGGAACGTCAAAGGAAGTTCCAGCACGGTGTGGACTATGAAGTCCATGCCTTGCTAGAACTGAGGGTGCATGCGCACAGGTTGTGCCCCCCCTGCGTGAATCCACATGGAGTGAGGAACAAGGGGGCCCTACACTTTCCTCTCTGCCCCTGTTTTCATGGAAGACCTCCATAAAATGAGTGGCGGTGAAGAAAGTCGTAATATGCTTGGCAGGACTGCAGAGGTCCTGCCGAGCATGTTGATGACTCTTGACCGCCGCACCACCGCCAAGGAACTGTGGTTCCCTGATAAAGTTGGCGGTCCCAGGGCGGCATGACCGGCAAGGTCGCCACCCCACCACGAGTCGGGCGGTTCGAGGACTGCCAGACTCACAATTAGATCCTTAGGTCTATCACTTTTTCTAAAATGGTCTATGTTGGAGAGTGATTATTTAATTTTATACATTTAGTCTGAAACCCTTAATTTAAATAGTATTTGCAGGCAGTAGAAATAGTTTGTTTTATTTTATTGGCATTGTTAGTGTTTAGAAATATAATAACAACAAAGTTTGAGGAATTTTTGTAGGGAATAATATCATTCCTTATTATTTAATACAATACAGACATATAACCCATTGTTCCCATTTTATTTATGTTATCAAATTAATTTTTTTGCTTAATTTTACATTTGTAACACTTTTTAAAATGTTTTACATTGTTTTATTTACATATTATCAACATCATCATAGCATATTTTTTATTATATATTAAATAATTGTATATATTTTATACTATTATTTAAGTTATATATTACAATTTTTAAACATTTTGTTGAGAACAATTTTTTGACATGTTTCACATGTTAATATATTTTCATATTACTTTTTTTCAAACTTTTTTGGTAACATTTTTTATTAACACGCAAACAAAATCAGTACATACATAAAGCAAATTATAGTGTATGACTCATTTTTACATGATTTCCGAATCAATTTTTTATACAATTGGTTTACAATATTAACAATTTCAATCTGTGAATCAAAATATCCCTTTACTGTCCTCCACACGTTTGCCACGCCCCCAGATTTTCACTCCCTTTTACCCTCTACTTTTATATATTGTGGCTTCCGCCTGCCAACACCAATCAAGATAAAGTCAACATTTTTACATTATTATCTATGCATTTCAATTTATTTTTATTCTCCATTTTGTTTACTGCTACCTTTTATTTTGTAATCCGTTTGTGTAATTTTTAGTCCATTTTCACTGAATACATGACACTAACACTCAGTGCCAGTTTACACATTTCCAGTTTGAGAACTTGGCAACATGAAAGAAGGGGATATATCTTAAACAATCAGATTGAATAGCCAAATTATCATTGACTCATGTCATTAGCTAGAGCCATATCCTCTGGCTCACATAAGGAATCCCACATCAAAAAACACCAAGAAATAAAAATATGGTAGTACTACATTTTGTATGTACAGGATCATACCAATCCAGTGTTCCAGTATCTGGTGGAATGTCACAACCATGTTACATTGGTGTGCCACATGAAGTATGTTCTACAATGATGAGACACATGAACATCAACATCCATTTTAACCACAATGAAGATCTTGCCAGTGTGAATGGAAATGACCATGATTTGGCTCTTCTATCACATGTGGTTTGTGCCAATGATGGCACACATATAGGGGGTCATTAGGATGGCGAGCGGACTTTGTCCGCCCACCATCCTCTTGGGGAATGGGACATCCCGCCATCGTATCACACCACTGAAAGTTGGTTGTGACATTCCACCAGATACTGTCCAAAAGTATTGGAAGGATCCTCTGGCCACAAAATGAAGTACTGCCTTGAGTTTTGACAATTGGCGTAATAGATGTGGGATTTTTGTTTTGAGTATGAAGATCTGGCTCCAGCTGATGACATAAATCCAATATTTTTTGCCTGTTCAATCTGAGCTTCTTTTGAAATGCCTTTTCTCCAAGGTGGCAAGGTCTGGAAATGGACCAAACACCTGAGTTTGTCGTCTTGTCATTCTCCCAGGTTTCCTATGTCTTTATGGGAAACAAGTATTGCAAATTAACAAGATTTTCTACTGCAGCTTATTTGATATTTATCACTCACGTACTCTACAGAACTTTGATTCAACCATTTGCTTGTTGGCCTTTATTCTTACACATTACCGTAAAAGCCTCATATGGATAGCAATATGATAAAATGTGTAAATCACACATTTCAAATGCATTATTGTGACATTTAAAAATTATACAATGTTTCCCTCCAAAATATACCGTCAAGGGAGGTGTATAGTACCCCGCGTAAATATCGCATTTAAGCACAGTAACATGTAATTGTTATTTTACAAAAAAATTGTTTTTCTCGAAGTTTAAATATGTTAACAAACTAGCCCCCATTTTGGGTGGTGGTGATGCATATAACACTCTCTTTTGAACATCTAAAATGGTGGCTGCGTGACCTCACTGATAGGACAGTTGGAAGCAGACGGCGCCACAGAAGTTGACCGTGTGATGGGCGGTATACTTCATGTAGGGCTCTGCCATAGGGTAGCGTGTGACGGATACACAAGACAGCCAATGCCTGTGTCGGTCTCTGCCATGGATTGCATCTGATGCGTACTTGTACGTGGTGGTTTGAAAAAAAATTCACTTGCCTCCTAATACTGCGTCTAACAAGACCTCCTCGTAGTTATTGCTGCTGTCACTGACCTCTGGGAGCAGGGATGCCAGGTAAAGCTGGTAATAGGGCCCCTGACTTCTCCCTTGTGCATTTGGAGCTCTTTACCAGGGAATGTACTAGTTCCCTTTTTGTTTGCAGGCTATTTGTTCACTTTTTGGTCATGAGTGAAGTATTGAGATTGGACTGTACTGAACTGAATAATTTATACAGCTACAGGGTGTTGCTTGAGTATCTTAGAAATGTCTGCGTTTTGAAAAGAAAAGTCACCTGAAAGTTTTAGCTGGGTTTTCAATGCACGTTACTGACAATGCCATGTTCTATTAGACAAACTGCAAGCACCTTCCTTCCAGTCGCTAGTAGGCACTGTCCCACTAGTTTAAGTGGAAACACACAGCCCAGGTTGTTTTGAGAGAAATGTAAAGTCCAAGTTGAATCTTTAAAGTTAGGGAGTCATCTGATGCTATCCTGTCAAGCGTTTGTGATGCCCATATTTTTGAATATGAACAACTTCATGTGTTAAACATGTCATGTTGCCACATATGGGGCATGATCCTTCCTGTGCTGTCTTTCTAAATGACCCAGGCTTTCCATCAGCCATACAGGTATGTCCCATTACTACACATATTTGTGCATACATCACACAAAACCATAAACTCACTGATACATGGCAGCTCTCCCATACTGCCCTTAGTCACTGTATGTGGTGCACACAAAAATATGTGATTCTTAGAAGGTTAGGCATGAAGAAAATTGTTTGTGTATTGGATTGGTAACAGGAGGAGAATGAAAGTTTTGAGGTTACTCCACAGATCACTACTAATTAGTGTTTCCTAGGACCTTTGGCATGTTATTAAATAATCTGTTCTCACTGCTCTGGGAATGCATGTAGATCATATCAGAAATTTTGCCAGGGTACTACAGACAAACAAAATCACTCAAAGCATATTTTGTTGTATTTTGTTCTCATCCATGCAGGTCAACACCCATCATAGCGGGATTTGTGGAAGGCCATCACAAAGACTGCTGGCCTAGGAGATCTTTAAGAGGCGTATCCTTCATTACAGGAAGAAGTAGGAGGACCTCTGATACTGGACCAGGAAGACAGCAGAAATCCAGCTCAGCCAGGCCTTCTAATGAGGCAAGCACATGTGCCACAGCCTGACCCCAGGCCGCCTTCTTGCAGTGGTATACCCAGAGCTTGATGAGCAGTTGAGGGTCCAACAACAGCACCAAGGGGTGAGTCATTGTATGTAGCTTATATTATTTTTTACCTTTTTCAATTTACAGCAATATTTTTAGGCATCAACATGACGGTTGATAAACATCCAACGCAGATGTCGATTTCTGGAGGTGTTATTTTTTCAGACTGTCTGATGCTGTGTCTGGTATAATATTTTGAGCAAATGTTTGTCACTAGATTCCTCATCACAAGCCATGTAATATTTTGAGCAGACACATAGCTACATGTGAAAACAAAGCTACCTGGATTTTCTCCACATTATGAGAGATATTTATGTCCAACATGCCTCATTTGAGGACTGGATCAGGTGTGTGTAATGTCGGTGCTATTCCTGCTGACATGGCATAGTCATCACGTATGAGACAGTTCATGTTTAAGAATTTACTTTGGTAATTTGGTGCAATGAAAATATGATCATAAGCATTTGCACCTGAAGGACTGGAAACATGTGCAATGGAATCATACCTTATCTGAAGTATGTTTCAAGAGCTAACTTCAAATAATTTCATGTAGACAGTAGCACATTCTCATGAAGCCTCAGTCCTTCTCCAATGTGCATATAAGACAGTGTGTGTCAACCAACATGAAATTTCGTACCTGAATGTATTGATTGATACAGACAGGAATGTGTCCACATTGGTGACAGTGTAACACGTACCCCAAATCACATGTACCTGTCCTTAGTTATGTCCATATGATAAAGCAATGTTATTTAGAAAAGTGATTGTTAATAGGGCATTTGTAGATGGAAGGTTCCATCACATAGATGTTATAGTATCCCATCTTGATAAGTCAATATCAGAGCTGAAACACTCCCCTTTTGGATGTGTGGTAATGTTCGTGCTCTGTACTGAAGTGGTTTAGGAATTTATCCAGCCGTATGTATTTCATAATGCTGTCAAAGCTTTTTATCATGGAAAGAAATAAAAGTCTATGAGAAGGTAAAGCCCATACATATTATGGGAGCTAACATGGGGATTTTCTAGAGTGTTAGCAAATGGTTTGTGGAAAACTTAGCTAAATCAACAAGAGGGGTGAAAAGCGGGATGTCTCTCAGCACTCACCTGACAGTTAACACAGTATATCTAAATTGAAATAAATCAAAGTTGTGCTCGGATTGAAAGAATGTTCACCCCACATTCACAACTAGGATCCCTTCACAGGATCCTGTACAATGTATTGATCTATTGCAGACTATCACTGTAGTCCCGACTGCAGTAGTGAATGCCAGCCAGGGGCTTACTTGTCAGATGACTGGCTTTCTTGGATAGCATTTACAATGCCATGTGTGGCCTACAGCGGTAATTCCAGGGTCTGGCCTCCTCATTGCCTACAGCCTCCCACCCACCTCCATCATGTGCCCCAAAATCCATACCTTACACATCCCAAATCCCTTTTTCCAGCCATATCCAGAGCACACAAACACCTTCCCACATACCCACTCAGAAACACATAGTCAGCACATCCTCACATACACAAAAATATACCAAAAACGACAGACATGCATACACCACTCCACTAGCAGGCAACATACCCAACCCAACATAAACACTCAAAGCCTCCAGCAGCACATACACAGCCACCACACCCAACACAAGCACCCACAGCCACCACCAGCACACTCACAGACAACACACCCAAAACTATACAAACGTGAACCAGCACATCCACCACGTACACCAGACCCTCAGGTACCCACAGCATCAACAGACACATGCAGAACATGCCCTGCCAATCCTTCTACCTCCCAATCTGAACTCCCTCCCGAACACCATACCAGTTTTCACAAGGAGGATCTTATGTTTGCCCTGACCTGGCCTGGACCTCTTCCGCATCTCAAACCACTACTTCCAACGACAAACCAGCCTTATGCAACCCAAAGCCACCCCTTCCAAATTCCAAAGACAAACCCAGCCCTGGCTTTTTAAAAATGATTTTTATTAATTTTTGACATAATGAGATCATTAACATCTGCATGATAACATTATCCAGCAATGACAGTATATTGGCAATAAGTGTAGTGGCTCAGGCAGGAGGCCAGGAGAATCCAGTTCAGTAAGAAATAAAGTTCACTCTGTCATCTGTGCCGTCATACAGTTCCATGGTATGGTACAACTACCAAGACAAACCCAGTCCTGTCAACACCAAGCCCAACCTCTCCACATCCCAAACCAGCCCTTCTGAAGGCAAACCCAGTCCTGCCAAACCCAAACCACACCCTTCAACATCCCAAACCAACCCTTCTAAAGACTAACCCAAACCCAACACACCCATTCCAAATTCAAACCCAAGCATCTCCCACCCAAGTGAAATCATTGAGGTGCATGATCTCTGCCCCATAGATGCCACCTCCAGAGGAAGTTTATTTTGGCAGTGTAAATTGGAGGTAGGTAATGGGCATGCTACCCAGACTTCGGACTTTCAGGCCTAGTGCCTTTGATTTGTATTTTATTTGTTTTTTTTCTTATTCAATATATGAGCATGTTATCTCATGGTGATAAACACATTTTGATTTCAGTATACATTTGTCCTGGCAATATTCTTGGATTGCTGCCAATTGTATGCTGTTGATAATATTTCTGCTTTTGTGACAGTGACAAGCACAGGTTGGATATTTTAGATTTATTTAATAAGGCATACATTAGTGTTGTACATTTGTGATGGACATGTTAATTTTAGTGCTAGCATTCATCATGTTACTGGAAACGTACATTAAATTAATATTTATTTCTTTTCTTTCTTTATCATCTTTATTGCGACAATATTGTCATAAAAGAAATTTCATTACATAAAGCATAAAGAATGTATTCCTGTTTTTGTGACTGGCGACAGCATGTGTGTTTTTTTAACACAATGGGGCCCATTATGATGTCGGGCGGCCACCACCAGCCTGGCGGGGGTAATCCACCCCCGACATCCACTTTTGTTTTCCCCCCCGCCATATTAGTATAGCGGGGGGACCTCGGCGGAAGGAAAGACCGTCCGCCGCTTTTCCGCCCCAGTCACCTTGCGGCCGGGGCAGAAAAGGAATAATATGGTGGCGGTATCTATCAGACACCACCAGCCATATTATGATGGTTGTTTTTAAGTGCCTTTCCGCAGTGGCAATGCCGCCACGGAAAGGCATGCGGTCTCCAGGGGGCCCCCAGAGTGAAGTATAGGTGGGGGGTGCACACGGGGGGTACCTGTGGTACCCCCCTTCATTTGCATTAACAAAGCGGCAGGCACAGCGCGATGCCTGCCTCTGTGTTAAGGCAAATGCTGAAATGCATTTTTAGCATTGTGGCGGGCGGTGCAGAGAGCACTGCCCACCACAATGCTAAAAATGCAGGATGTGCCCGCCACCGTGGCAGGCACATCCTTATACCCCCCCACGGGACCCCCACCCTTATGGCGGGCGGTCCCGAATTCTGACAGGATGGCGGGCGGACAAAGTCCGCCTGTCATCCAAATCACCCCCAATGTGTCAACAATATGCACATATGCATTACACAGGGAACCTCACACTTTACAGTTAAAAGCCATCTAATGTTTGTCATTATTGCATAGACCAAGGGGATTTGTAACCCTTATGCATCTCTGACATGTTTGCAGGTCAGATTTTTTTGTACACCTACTTGTAGCATTTTGTAGTGCAATTGCTACATTATACTAGAATTTAGTTGCTCCTGTTGGGTGTACTTTTTATGTATTTGATATGTTAGCTTCAGGAAAAATTCTGTAGACACATTTCTATTTATGATTGTTGTGACTTTTTGTGCAGGTGTGCATTGCCATGATGGCAGTTAGTACCAGATTGGTGGGTGTTACTAATAGCTCAAGGTGTGTGTTTAACCATTTTTCTAAGTACAACATTACATACATATTCATTATACATCATTGTAGTATTGCTTTCAAGTATTGCTTAAACATGCTCAAGTCCAATTCTAATGTACTTACTTTCTTATATATTTTTGCTGGTTTGTGTTACTTTGAGACTGTTTTATTAATTATTTGTTATTTTACATTTTTAAGTTTATTAACAAGTACGTTTTAGTTTAAATATACGTTTGACTTACTTTGTTAGGTAGTTGTTAGGATGCATATATTTTTTCTTCAATGGTTTGGTCAGAGAATCCAGAAGAGTTTCCTCATATTCATGTTTGTTGTTTTTGAAGTATTTAGCTGTTTAAATTAGTGCACCTTTTATATTGTTGATTTAATTGTTTGTCTGATTTCACTGTATGACGTTGTTTATACTTTTAGCTTACTGGCTAGTTTAGGTTTAATTGAAAAAAATTATTGCTAATTTAGGTTTTAATTTTAATGTATGATATATAGTTGATAGGTTTGAATATAGATGTATTTATAGATATGTATGTATCATTATTTAGATTGATGTTTTGATATTTATTGTTAATGGTCATTTTTTCGGTTTGTATTGTTATGATTTTACATATATATTTATTGGGTGAATGGTAACGTTTTTGTTGATGTAATATATATATTTTCAATTTAAACATGTATGAAAAGTTTCAGGTTTATTTCCAATAATTGTTTTATTCAAAAACAGATTTTTAAAGCTATTTATTCATGAATATTTATTTATTTTGGCAATAATATTGTATTTGGTATTGAGTGAATTGCTATTTTTGAAATATTATATGTTTATTTAAAGGTAACAATATTTTATTCCAGATATTTCTGTTTTCAGTATGCTAAAAAAAATATTTTTGATAACAATATATGTGTTCTTGATATTTTTGATTTTCCTAATTAAGTAAAGGAAGTCGATATTTTTGTATTCAATATTTAATTTCCAATATTTTTGTATTTTTATATAGTATGTAGTATGTATTATGTCAGTGATTGTGGTTTCGAAAGCCTAGGGCCCACTCCTGATGCCCCTGTCACTTACCTCAGTAGGCTTAAAGAGAGAGAGAAAAAAGGAAAAAAGAACCTGTTGGAGAATTGAGCGAAAGTCATGAGTGAGGAAGAAGAAAGATTGGAGAGAAGAATAGTTGGATGTAGAGTGATTTTGCGTTGGGACGAGTGGTGTGGAGTGGAGCTAGTTTGAGCATTTTTGCCAAGGTTGCTTTTGGTCCCCTAGTTCTGCCCAGAGTAATCCATGACATGAACCACTTCATCTGTCTTCCATTTCCGAGTTCACATCTACTTATTGATCTATTAAAAATATATATATATAGCCTTGGTTTTACTTTATATTTAAAAGTGCTGTTCTTAAAACCTATAATATATGCCCACATTTTTTTTAACTTATTCTAAAGTAAGAAACATGTTAATGGAATTGTACACTCTGGGCCTGATCCATAAAGGTAAATTTACACTTTTGTGTAAGTTTACTTTTTTTTGGTATTTATAAACTACGAGTTTGCTAACATTACTGTTACAACTGCATAGACTCTACAGTTGGACACAGATCTCCGCACATAAAGATATTGGACATGCCTATCTTTTTATGTGCGGAGTCTCCACTATAAGTGTGACGTCTCCTCAGTCATAAGATTACTATTACTTAAAGTAAATTTGTAGTTTGTAAGTACAAAACAAAATAGTAGACTTACACAAACGTGTTAGTTTACCCGTGTGAATCTGGTCTTTGTCTACCTCAACATACTATAAATAGGTAGGTATTGCAGCACAGAATTGCATTTATTTTTCTTTTTAAAATGGATGCTGTTGCTTCCCGTTAGCATTTCTACAGGAGGGCTCAGTACCTGCATTTTCTTTGCAATAATCCACATGCAGCTGCATATTCCCATTCTATACTGTTCCTAGGCAACATAATTGTAAAGAGGAAGACACATTCAGCAGTTGTTTCATCTGCTCTAAAATACTCATAGACCCATTCACAAAGGTAACCTTAGACCTGAAATCTAAGTTTAGATCTGAAGTCTAAGTTTACACCTGAAAATTACCTTTAGACCTGAATGATGAGGGTCCAATTCAAAAAGGTAAACAGAGATTTCAGGTCTAAAGTTAAAATTCAGGTCGAACTTTACCTTGGTGAAATAGGCCCTATGAACTCAGGTCTAAAGTTAGATTTCAGGGCTAAGTTTACCTTTATGAATTGGACTCTGTGTGATTAGAAATGATAGATACAAAACGAATTATGAAGGATGCTCTCTTCTTTAAAGTCATTCCATCTACAATGTGCTGTAGAAACTACTTTTGCCAGTTATCAATTTGAAAAGAGTTCAAATAGTGACAACCACTGCAAATTAATTACTGAGAAAATTAGACACAGGTGCATATGAGGAACTTTCTGAGTTACTTCATTCACTCCAAAGAGGATTATATTCATTTTTGGATGGATTGGGTATTGAGTAACCCTAACAATACATAAGAGTGTTGACTGCCAGAGGTTAATCAATTTAGCCATGTGGTATATAAAGCTCCTTGCTCTCTTGAGAATTATAGCATATAGTGTGGTGAGTGTTAGCCAAAATTCTGTTGTGAAGTTCGTTATGTTTCAGTACAGCAAGTATGGTCACGGGAGGGTAAAATAGTGCTGTTAGGTACGTAGGTACTGATAGGGGTCATATAGAGTGAGGTATTTACCTGAGGTGGAAAATACCTCCTATTCAGAAATGTGCTCTCGGATATGAGAAATAACTCTTTCACACTAATTTCTGCGCGTATCAGAATATAGTACATATTTTTCTTCGGGTAAAATCAGCTGCTTGGATGCGGTAGAATTTACCAGTGAAAACTGTGGGTAGCTGGTGTGTTAATAAACACAATACTCAAAATTTAAATCCATGCGCAAACAGGAGTTTTCCCTCACACTTCTCATCAGGGCCTTTAGTTGCAGGTGGAGAAGAGTTCATATACTAAAAAGACTGTCAGTACAATAACACCTGCATTAATACTTCACACAGTTTTCAATACCTTTGTGAACTGGCGCTAAAACTAGTAAAATGAAAATAAAATGGTCAAATTCATGTACAATTAGTATAACGAGAAACAACTGTGCCTTCTTTGAACTTCTACTAATGGGGTGTTGGGCTTTTTGTTGCTGATTCACAAAGGTATTTATGATCAGGTGAAAAACCAGCCATTTAGTAGTGCTTCAAATATTTATAAATGTCTTTGTAAATCAACTCCACTGACTCTATACTATTCAATCTTAGTCAATTGTCGGCTTGATGTGCATGCGCAGAAAAGCCTTTCAGTAGCTACCCTTGCAGACCAGGAAATCCCTCATCCAGGCACTCATTGTGAGACGCCTGATCTATGTAAACTCTCTAATGGTTGCAGTGAATGAGGGTCTTTTCTCCAAGCTCCAGGTGATAGAGAACACAACAGCACGGTTGTCTGCATCCTGCCCTCTCATTCTCCCTCTGATCCCACACAGAGATCTCTGCACTGATTGCCTATTAGAAAGCATGCTCTTTTTAAGCTTTTGTTTAGTCCATAAGTCCCTCCAAGGAAGTGGTCCCAGCTACCTACAAAATAAGCTGCAACCATACGTTCCTACCCGCATCCTCAGATCCAGTGAGCATTGCTACTAAGCCCGACGTATTTGTACGGTTAGGTATGGACCGCTCTTTCTCTTTTTTTGCCCCTCATCATTGGAAACAGCTACCACTATACCTACGCTCCTGCATCGATTTAGCCTCATTTAAAAAAACTTCTAAACACTTGGCTTTTTAATCTTTAAATTTCAACTAAGCGTAACCTGTGTGGCCTCCTTAAACACTCAGAGACCCCTTAGGGGGTGATTTGTGTGCTTTTCAAATATCCTACTAGTTAAACCATCCTTCCGAAAAATTTGAGGAATCCTTGACACACATTATCTGTATCATTGTGTCCTTCTATAATAACATTACAAGGTATCTGACTTGTAATGACAACAGTCTTCTTCAAGTATTCTCTCCAACCTGGGACCCACAGTGATTCATTTTTTAAATTCATTTATGACTTTCAGAAAGGTTAAACCTGACAACCCTGTGGTGTAATACTGAAGTATTAAAGCAATAAATTAAGGCTAGCTGACTAACTTCAAATTGGAAGTGATGAAAACTCACACTTTAGTCAAATAACGCAAAAGTTAACGGGAGAGAGTCTGTAATGTAGAATAAAGAGATACTACCCTAAATATATTAAATGGAAACATATTTCAGTCATTCTGGGTTTTAAGATTTTCCAAAGGTGTCCTTAAACATGCATCACCTTAAGCAATTTAGTTAAAAAATGAGCTGTAGACAGTTCTGTAGTGTTAAGACACCTTCCCAGTCACTTGAGAGAGAGGGATTCATTTCACCAAAGTAAGCCAAAATGGAACCAACCCATCAATACTTCAAACAGTTATCATCAATGCACATACAGGGCCTTATTCACAGAATTGTCACAAATCCCCATGAGTGTAGGCATACGTCTAGAAATTACAAATGTTTCCAATTTGTATATTTACTACTGTGCACCTGATTCACAAAACATTTATGCTCACACTAAAAGACTAGGGGCCAGATGTAGGAAGGCCTTTACCAGTCGGTAACGGCCGAAAATCGGTATTTTCGGCCGTTACAGACCGGTATTGAGCTTTCGGGATGTAGGAGACCGAAAATCGACCGAATCGGTAAATTTACCGAATCGGTAAAATACTGAATCGGAAATATTACCGAATCGGTAAATCTACCGAATCGCAACGGTTAGCGAATCGGTAAATTTACCGAATCGGTAAATTTACCGAATCGGTAAAGTTACTGAATCGGTAAAATACCGAATCGGTAAATAAGACGTGGTAAAATTGGATATTGAGATGCAGGGAAGCTCTGAAATACCGAATTTGCTTGAAATTCTGTATTTAGGAGTCGGTATTTACCATGGATTGGAATCAGGTGGTAAACCTATAAAAATGGACCCAAAATTGCAATTCTTCCTGCACAATGGCGGCATTTTATGTCATTGCAATACGGCTACGGCTACAGGAGGAAGGAGAGAGGGAATGGCAGAGAGAGGAGCAGGTGTACAGACAGAGGATAACCCTGTTCATGCTCACAGAGGCAGAGATACTCCAGAGGTACAGGTTGGCCCCAGACACCATTACAGAACTCATCAGGGACCTACACCCACTGTTGGAGCACACTACCCCAAGGGCACACGCTATTCCTCCCCACGTGCAGATGCTGTGCAGCCTACACCTGCTTGCGTCTGGGAGCTACCAGAGTGTGGTTGCTGTGGTAGATGGGGTGACCCAGAGCAGCCTGTCAAGGTTTTTCCACAAATTCCTTGACGCCATGTTACAGAGGATGGAACATTATATATCTTTTCCTGCAACCCATGCTGAACTGGTCCAAACAAAATCTGACTTCTACCAGATGGCACGTTTCCCCAATATAATTGGCTGCATTGATGGCACGCACATTCCCATTTGTCCCCCTGCTGCCACAGAATATATATACAGGAATAGGAAGTCCACCCACACCATCAATGTGCAGGTGATCTGCAATGCAAAGTTCGCCATTACTGACCTTGTGGCAAAATTCCCTGGGAGTACCCATGACTCCTATATATTTCAAAATAGTGGCATCTATGCACGGCTGACTGCAGGGGAATTTGGTGAAGGATACCTCCTAGGTAAGACACAGTGTGTGACCCCAATAACACCTATTGCAGTAAGGAGTACATGAATGAATGTGAGTAATGTATTCCCATTACCTTTTAGGAGACAGTGCATATGCCCTCCGCTCCTTCATACTCACACCCTACCTCAACCCCTCAACACCCAGCCAAAGGAGATATAACCGGGCACACAAGAGCACACGGAATGTGGTTGAGCGAACATTTGGTATCTGGAAAAGCAGGTTCAGATGCTTGCACAAGAGCGGAGGTGCAAGGCAGTATACCCCCATCACCTGCTGTAAGATCATTGCTGCCTGTGCTATGTTGCACAATCTCGCTGTAAAGAGGGGTACTGAGGTGGAGTTGTCAGACTATGAGGATCATGACGACGACATTGCTGTGCCTGAAACACAACCTGCTGGAGTGTCAACACCAAGTGATGGCAGATACAGACGTGAGGAAATAACACGCACCTATTTCTAAATAAGTGATGAGACAGAGACCTATATTGAAAGCACGTGAATGTGTTTTATTTAGTATATTTCTAGTTATGTTAAAGAACAAAAGTGCTACAGTAAGCATTTCACAGCAATGCTCACAGTGAGTAAACACACACAGACAGGTGTTGAATCCACCCACCTTAGTTGTATATTGTCACTAGGCAGGTTTAAATGGCACAAATGTGCAACAGAAATATTAACATCTAGAAATTGAAAGTCCAATGGCACTAGGCCATAGTAAATGTAAATGTATTGCGATTTATATAGCGCACGTATCACCCGAAGGCATCAAGGTGCTTGCCTTGGGAACCCGTCCTGGTATTCCCCTGTGAGATAACCCCAGCAGGGTATCCACAAGGTGAAAGCCAGGCATCCCGCCGCGAGGGGCCGTAGTGGAGATTAAGTAAGCTATTGCCCAGAGTCGCAGAGTGTGAACCCATGAGTTGAGTAGGCACCGGAACGAGAATTATCGAGTCCGTGGAATTTTTGAGCCCAAGACCCGCCGAGGCGGGGAATTGAACCCTGGTCCAGGACCGATCTCAGCTTCCGGGTCTGCTGCCTCTAACCCCTGAGCCACACTTCTCCACTTCATAGTATTAACTGTTAATTTGTGGCCACGCTTTGCACTGGCAGGTGTATGTGTCTCACCCTGTTCACTGGGCGTTTGCCCTGTACCCTCACCCTGTCGCCTGCTGCTCCTCCTTGTCTCTACGACATGGGGGCTTGCCGTGCTGCTCCTACTGGTGCTGCCTTCAGTGTCCGGCACGTCAATGGCAGCAGTTTGTGCACTTTGAGCATTGAGTAGAGCCTCCAGCGTACCGGTCATTCCGGCTATGCCCCTTGTCAGCTGATTGCTGTTTTGAGTCAGGACTTCCTGACTATTCATGCTACGCCTGCATAGCAGGGATGTGGCTGTTGCCAGGCGGTGGATAGATTTCTCAGTTCTCTCTGCACGCTGCCTCTCCCTGCGCCTTGATGTTATTTCAGAGTCCAGTTTTGTGCACAGTTGCTGCATGGATTGGGTCATGTCCTGTATGCCTGTTGCCATGCTCTTGTTAACTTTCACCAGTTCCCTGATGCCCTTACCAATTTCCTGCATGTTGATGTTGAGGTTGCGCATTTGTCTTTGACAGGACATGATGCCCTTGCCCTGCATCCTCTGAATCCTGACCATGGACCCCTCCAGGCATTGGAAGACACTGGACCCCTCCCCACGTGCACCTACACTCCTTCCTTGTACTGTGCGGCGTCTAGTGGTACGTGGTACAGGCTCTGTGCTGGGCTGCAGTGTGGCAGAGATGTCAGCCTCAGGCAAGCACCAGCAGCTGTCTCCATTACAATCAGTGGGGAAACGACATGCCTCCTGCTAGTGTGTGCAGCTGGTGTTTCAATTTCAAAGGATGCTGGCATTTCGGCTGACGAAACCAATAGTGGGGACTGTGAAGGTCTTGGGGAGGCCTGCATTTCTTCACTGATGTCAGGTTCTTGGGAAGGTGGCTGCCCACTCGGAACACCTGTGTCCTGTGATGCACTGGGACCTGGCTCATGACTGTCATCTCTCTCGGGTGCCGTGCCTTCTGCCTCCTGAGACTGCCTTCTGGATGTGTGACCTGTGGACATATGAGCACATATCAGCTAGGTGCAAATGTCTCACAGCCACTATAATTAAACATATGAAATTGCACTTATTACATGCTGCCTGCCCTTCATTATGTCTGCATTCATTTGCCTTACTTGGTGGTTACAGTGCTGTGTGACATGCTCTTTCATTCACTGACTACATGTACCATGATGCATTGTTACTGTTTAGCACAGACACACTGGGACTGGGGCAACTTAGCTGCAAGGTGTGAGCGATGGATGAGGGTGTGAGGGGAATTGCTGTGCATGCATCTTACCTTTTCTATTTGCAGATTTCGCCTAGCTGTCCACTTCTCCCAGTCCATGGACGCTTTCAGGCTCCAAGGTTGTGGCTACCATCTCCTCCAGGTCGGTGAGGGGAGGTGCTGTGTTCTTTCCTCCGCCTGTTTGGGAGGCCTGTTTGTGGTGATCAGCTAATTTTTTTTGTGAGGCTCTTTAGGTCATAAAACCTCTTTTTTAAATCTTCAATGACTCTGGTGGTCACTCCAACTGCATTTACTTTCTCTAGGATTTCAAGCCAATGCTTCCTTTTTGCTGATTCAGGCACAGTAAGGGAATGCCTTCCAAACAGTCTGTGGTGCACCTTTACCACCTCCTCCACAAGGACCTGGAGCTCCATGCTGCTGAATTTGAGCTTTCTTTTTCTTTCTGTCTGCTCTGTGTCCTTGCTGCTTGCCATGTTTAAATTTTAAAAGAGCACAAACTCTGTCTGCTGCTGCTCCCAGTCACACTGCTCCAACTGCCTCTCCAGAACCTTCTAATTAGTTGCAGCTGCCTGTGTAGCCACTTCCTGGTAGGAAGGGGGAGGATGGTTGCACCTGATTGGCTGTTGTGTTCAGTTTCACTTTTGCTTGCTGTCCGATTCGGTATTTACCGAAACGGTATTTACCGAATCGGTATTTCCAATGCATTCCTATGGGCCTTTTGGCCCATAGGGATGAATGGGAAATACCGATTCGGTAAATACCGATTCGGTAATTACCGATTCAGTATTTTCCGAAAGTCCGATACCGAATTTTACCGATTCGGTAAAAAATACCGATTTTTCCCCTACATCTCATTTACCGAATTTTTTAATACCCAATCGGTAAAATTCGGCATTTAAGAATCGGTAAATTCAGATTACCTACATCTAGCCCTAGGTGGCTAGTTACAGTTTCCTGACATACTCCTGTTTTTGCTAATTCTGAGGCCCAGTACGAGTAGTTGTGTGTTACTCTGTGTCTGTGATGTAAGTTATGGGAAACATATCCTCCCATGCATTCACCCCGTTCATAGGGGCAAGAGGGAGCCCTCTAGGGTCCCATTTCTTTCCTCGACACCAGCAGTTACATGCAGGAAGAACCTCCATGACGCCGCTGGTAGTGAGAAAAGTCGTAATATGCTTGCTGGTGCCTCAGCCAACTATACTGCGACCCTCAGACTGCTAAGGGGCTGCCAGGGAATGCAGTTCCCTGATGGTTGAGGAAGTGCAGTGGCAGTCCGACTGCTAAAGTACTAATAGGGCGGTAGGACCGCAGGTGCGGCAGTGGCTGGGTCGCCACTGCTGTGCCCTCACAAGTCTGGGGGTCCTTGGACCGCCAGACACATAATCAGGCCCCATAATGTGTTCCTTACACTTTTATTATTACTCAGATCTCATCTTATAAGACTAGAAAGTGGAGGAAAGGGATTATAAACACTTAAATATGTCCAACTCAGGAAGTATTCAACTCGTTTGCAGAAATCACTGCAGAGGAAACAGTCAATACCACATTTCATGCTTCAAAGTCCACATTATGTAGCCTTCGCTTTTCCTAAACTAGTTTGGTCAATCGCAATGGTTAATGCTAAAAGCGGTGCGGAGGAGATGGAGAAAGCAGACACAATGCAAAATAGTAAGGCGATACAGAGCAAACGCTCAAGGATAGTGTAGAAATTATATATTTACTAGACTCCACAAGAAGATCAAGAGTGAAAAAGAAGTTAGGCTAGTAAGGATTAGAGTAAGGCAACCTTTGTGCCAGAAAAACCTGAGGACACTCATTTCCCACATGGACCATAGCTTCTACAAATCAGCCTGGGTGAATGGCATCTTATATCCAGCAGTAAATACACCACCTACCATCAACTTAAACGCTCATTGGCCAACCTGACCAGTCGGCAAAAAAAAAGTATAGTTGATTCAAAATATTTAAATCCCATATTCAAAGATATAACATTATGCTTAAACCCTTAATGACAATATGGCACATACATTGGCACTGACTGACGGCACCTTAGTGCCTTTACAATGTATAATTCCCTAGACAACAAGTTATGACCAACCACCCCTTTAATGTGTTCTAAATTGGCATACATAGACTTACATCTATTCAAGAGTATATGTATGTATAATTCCCTAGACACCAAGCTTTTACCAACGGCCCCTTTAAGGTGTTCTAAGTTGGCATAAATATAACTTACAGCTTTTTAAAGGAGTCAAATAAAACCTATGTAGAATATTCTATTGTATGGTATTTGTACAGCTCTCTGCTGTTTTTTTAATCTAAGTTACTACTATACGAACACTGCATACACACATACACATATACAGGCGCAGATAAGTGATTTATAGGACATTTTAGCAGGAAACTAAATCAAGGCAAAGCCTTAAGTAGACATGATGCTCTCCGCAATCTTGCTTCTCTGGCACCAACACCCAAAAAAATAAGACATATCTCCCTCCTTCAAATTAGGTACACTATCTGAACTAATTCCCTAATCCCTGATAATATTTATAAGCTTTCCTGTTGGTCACAAATAACACTCAAATAGAAACATATTACAGGTTCTGTTCATGAAGGGTTCCAAAGCATCATATCAGTTTGTTATGACTGGGTGCTTGTGGTAAAATCTTGGAGGAAAGAGGAAGCTTCAGGCAGAGGACGCTACTAGCATATATTGAAGCATGGTTGGGGAGCTAGGTTCACTTTGGGGAACTCTCTCATTTAGTTTTCACAATTAAGGTCTTTTGAGTGAAATGTGTAATGAGCAGTTGATTGTCAGTGTGAGATCATAGAGGCCTCAGGAACAGTGCCCTGAGAAAAGTGGGGGCAGAGGGCCATTATTCCTCAGGCCCTGCACCTTTTGAGTTCCTGTTCTTGTGATGTAAAATGCATTTATGTCTTTTGATGCCAGTCTGACCTGTTCATTTGAGGCAGCTAACATTGCTTAAACCAGAATACGGCACCTTCTTCTGCCATATGGCCGGGTATGATCTTTTTTGTCCCAGGACATGCAAAAGGCACAAGGTGCTGATGGAGCAGGGGTTTGCAAAACGAAATCTGCTCAGGTTGATACCCCCATAACACTCACTAACAGTGTGCAGTGGAAACTAATATGCAAAATACATGAAACACGCGGAAAACGCTTTGCGCATGCGTGCACTATTGTGAACTAATGCATGAAAGAACTAGGCCGCATTGCGTTTAGAAAGAAACAAAATTAATACATGTCTAGGCCGCATTTCACATCTTGCGTCTTGCTTTAAAAGTAATAATAAATAATGCCAGTTTTGCTTTAAGCTTCTTCTAAGAAAATATTAACTGGGGATAGTGCAAAGGTGAAAGTGCATATCCATGTAATTAATTAATGCTTCTGTTTATTTGTCATAGTGAGCCGATTGGGCCGCATTTTCCTAAAGTTGTCATGATTGTTTTTAGGGGCTGGAAAGTGAGCAAGAATGACCTGACAAAACAGACAGAAGTGCTGAGCACGGCAGAAGAAGAGAAAAAGTCCAAGGTTGTTCAGCTCAGAGAACATTGTTCGCCTGCCAAAAGAAAAGACTGGCTGTGGAACTCAAGACTTCTTCAGCGGATGTGGCTGAGAATTCTATGTGAAAATAATGTAATGTTTCAAATAATAAAATAAATAAACTGGTCAAAAATGATATCATGTGAAGGTATGTAGAACAATGAGCATGCTAAATTATGAATGTGGTCACAGTGGTGTTATACACCACCTCGCAAACCCTCAAATAAGCAGTCGAATTTTGTGAATTGTTTCACCTAATGTGGGTTGGACATGTAGGTTTTAGGGTATAACTGGGGTGCCTTTGGGGGTGTGGTTTAATCTGCGTTTAGGTCAGATGGAGAAGAGAGAGGGGTGATTCCGTTGCTGTCCATCGGTTTGCAGAGTGGCCTAGCTGTTCCTGTCTCTGTCCCGTTCCTGATTCCTAAAAACGTTGTGCTCTTACTCTATTTCAGGAGACCCCTACTACTTCCTTGAGAGGGGGGTGGTATTTCACTGATCCTTTGGGTTTGTATTAACTTTTCTGACTCATACTTTGCATAATTATTTGAAAATGTATTTTTATCTCTGAATCTTACGTTTCTTCATCTATCCACTCCATCATATGTATTTTGTTTCGCAATATTTTGCTGAAACTTATGTCTCTTCGTCTATCCACTCCTTCATGCATATCGTACATTGATGATGAGTATGACACTGTTTGCATTTTGCAGATTGTTTTTCTCTCCCTTTTGTGAGATTCCTTGTTTGCATTGTAACCTGTATGCAAGGAGCAATAATTATTCACAAGAATTTGAGATAAACTTTATTATTCTTACCGAGAGTCTGTGATTATTTAGCTAGTTAGATAGTACTATTATTACCATCAACTTCTCAACTAATTGGTCCATCGACCAAGAAGAACGAGAGTTGATTTATAGGTCTAGTTATATATTTAGAAATGTTAAACATGAATCTGTGAAGGAAATAATGTTCACCTCATTAAAACTTGACCCCCAAGGCAACAGGGATTTATGAGCTGGGTGAATGTGTATGGGCCATTTGTATGAAATATGAGTATCGATCCCTGATGAAGTGTAGCGCTGGTTCAGTACTGACAAAGTGAGAGTGAGGGAATGAGAAGTGCCGGGCACCGACCAGTGCTATTGTCTACCTGGCTTTGGCTACCTGGAGTGATATTGAGTCTCCTTCCATCAGTTGCAGGGAGGGTGGTGGCACCTGGGTGAGGGCGCCCCAATGATGTATTTGGCTGCCAGTCAGGCTCGGGACACACAGTCGCACAGCCGCAGCTTCTGGGAAGACAGCATGTGAGCAGCCGTTCCCCTCCATTTGTGGCCTATCCAGGCGATTAAACCACTTCTGCAGGAACTAGAAGGCATGGATGTCTAGACATAAGGAGGGACACAGGAAGTCCTAGGGGAGTGTGGTATAAACGCTACAACAATTATGTAGAGAAATCTTCTTTATTCGGAGATAAGGAAACAGGTTCGTCTTCATAAGCAGCTGCAACAGAAATGCTTGGCTAACACGCCAGAACAGAATACTCTCCATGTAATCACTCTACATTCTAAACAGTTTAAACATAAAAGAAGGTACGTATTATACAACACATCCCCCTCTTTGTAATAAGAACATATTCTCTTCTCTATAATAATAACTATAAAATACTGAATGAGGACAACATCCCCTTTCTTATAAAAACATCCAAGTAAATAACAAGGAGAGCATATAATTTTAAATTAACAATGAGACAAAATATGACCGAAATAAAAAATAAGGAAGAAAAAATGAGGAAGGGAAGAGAGATGAAAATAACTAATAATAATAATAATAATAATAATAATAAATACACATATGTCTAACCAACAATAAAAACTTTCAATCAACCAGGAATTTGTCTGCTCCTAGAACTTTTCTCATTTACAGATGTACAACCTTTATTCAAATCATTATTTGTCTCATCTGACACATCCTTATTATGATCCAAAGTATGATCAACATTTTCCAATAATGGAGCATCCGTAGGTTTAGGACAAATATCATAAGACCACAAAGGATCATTGACAATACTAGACTTACCCATATTTTCTACTTGACTCTGTTTACATAAAACTACCCTTTTTAAATTCCAAACTTTACCATTCTGTAGTCGAACTGCATTATTCAAAACTTCAATTACTTTTTCTGGTTGATAAAATCAACTGATACCTTTGACAACTTTAAATGTTTTTTTGATTTTCACCCTATCACCAACTTTAATACAAACATCTTTAACGCCAATACGGTGATCATAAAGAGCTTGGTTTTAGTTTTACTTTCAATGAGTTTTTCTTTCACTAACTTTGGAGAGCACTCTTGAACAGAAGAATCAGTCAACCAATTTGGGTTAAATTTGCACCTTGGAGATCTGCCCCTCATCATAACAAAAGGTGAAAACCCCACTACCTCATTCTTTGTTATTTTATAAGCATAGACACTTTTCATTACAGATTATTTCCATTACGTTCCTTTGGACAAGGCCCCTTGAATAGCACCTTTCAAAAAACGGTTAAATCTTTCAACATTACCGTTACCACTTGGGTTATAAAGTGCCGTAGCCTTATGCTTGAGACCAACTCTTTTAAAATAAGTTTGTGCTGCAGCGGACGTGAATTGTACCCCGTTATCACTTAGGAGTGTAATAGGCATCCCTTCAGATAAAAATACTTTATCTAAAAATCCTAAAACAGTGTCAGTATCAGCTTTATTCACAATTTCCACAACTGGCCATTTAGTAAACAGATCCATTAAAACCAGAATAAATTCCTGAGACTCACCAACTGGAGTTTTCAAGAGAGGGGAGGGTGATCAATCGATCAGCGGGGCATTCTTTACCACTTAGCCAAGTGGAAGGTCCAGTATCAGCCGGTGCCCCCAAGGAGTCAATGAAAACAAAGTGGGTAGCTGAACCGTTCCTGAACAAGGGATTATGTGTATTTGGCGTGACCGGGGGTGTACATGTGGCACCCTGGGGCATCCATTGTGTTGGATGTATGTGCCTCACACACCCGAATGGGTGTCATGCTTCATCATTGGCGTTTGCTCCTCGTCGGGGAGGCGGTGCAATCCCCGACGGGCTCACCTCAAAGAGGGGCTCTTTATCGGAGATCTTTTGATCCAACTGCCTTATGGTGAAGTGCAGGTATGTGGGAGAATGGGACAAGTAGCCAGAAAAGTGATTAAAATGTAGTAGGGAGTACCAAAAAGTACTACTTTATTCTGGGGGTCTCCCGCTACGGTTAAAAACGTGGATCCAACTCACTTGATACCACCTAGTTAGGTGTGGTGGTACTAGATGAAGATGGATGGAAAATTGGTCAACATGTTTCTCGCATGAGGAATTATCCGCGATTCATCAGGACCAGAGCAAAGATGGGTCCATCGCTACTTGTCCCATTCTCCCACATACCCGCACTTCACCATAAGGCAGTTGGATCAAAAGATCTCCGATAAAGAGCCCCTCTTTGAGGTGAGCCCGTCGGGGATTGCACCGCCTCCCCGACGAGGAGCAAACACCAATGATGAAGCATGACACCCATTCGGGTGTGTGAGGCAAATACATCCAACACAATGGATGCCCCAGGGTGCCACATGTACACCCCCGGTCACGCCAAATACACATAATCCCTTGTTCAGGAACGGTTCAGCTACCCACTTTGTTTTCATTGACTCACCAACTGGACCCATAAAATCAATTGCGACATTTTCCTAAGGCTGGTTAGGTACATTTGATTCCAACAATGGTGGCCCTAAAGTGCAAAAGGTTTTATCTGAGAAAGAACAAACATGACAATCATTTACAAATGCTTCAAAAGTTTTGTCAATAGAAGGCCATCAAAATGATGCTTTCACTACACTCTTTGTTCTAACAATACCAACATGTCCTTCATGACAAAGGCTTAAAATGCAGTTCCTCATCCCTGTAATAGGAACAATCTTACAACCTCTAAACACATCATTTTCTAGAGTTAATTCATGCCTGACCTCCCAAAATGCTTTACATTCTTTAGATAAGAGTTTCTTTCTTAGGCCAGCCGTTAGACATGTATTTAATAACATCTTGTAAAACCTTATCTTCAGATTGTTTTTCCATCCAAGTCGCTATCTCAAATGCAGATGGACCAGAATCATGTACTAGGGCTACTTTACAATCATTCCAAGGATCGTCTTTACAAATCTCTAAAGGGTTTGGCATTCTGGACAAAAAATCCACGATCACATTTTCTTTACCAGGTACATAATTAATTTTATACATGTAATCCTTCATCCTCATAGACAGTCTTGCTAACCTAGCAGAGGATGAAGAGATACCTTCTGTGGAAAGTATCTTCACAAGTGGTTTATGGTCACTGCGAATTACAATATGCTTTCCCCAGACAAACGCTCTGAAATGGTCCAGTGCCCATGCACACCCTAATGCCTCTCGATCTATTATAGGGTATCAGTATCAGCTTTATTCACAATTTCCACAACCAGCCATTTAGTAAACAGATCCATTAAAACCAGAATAAATTCCTGAGACTCACCAACTGGACCCATGAAATCAATTGCAACATTTTCCCAAGGCTGGTTAGAAACATTTGATTCCAACATTGGTGGCCTTAAAGTGCAAATTTTTTAGCTGATGAAGAACAAACATGACAATCATTTACAAATGCTTCAACAGTTTTGTCAATAGAAGGCCACCAACATGATACTTTCACTACACTCTTTGTTCTAACAATACCAAAAGGTCCTTCATGACAAAGGCTTAAAATCTAGTTCCTCATCCCTGTAGGAGGAACAATCTTACAACCTCTAAACACAACATGATTTTCTCGAGATTAGCTGACTTCCCAAAATGCTTTACATTCTTTAGATAGAGTTTCTTTCTTAGGCCAACCGATAGACATGTATTTAATAACATCTTGTAAAACCCTATCTTCAGATTGTTTTTCCAACCAAGTCGCTATCTCAAATGCAGATGGACCAGAATCCTGTACTAGAGCTACTTTACAATCATTCCTAGGATCGTCTTCACATATCTCTAAAGGGTTTGGCATTCTTGACAAAAACCCGTGATCACATTTTCTTTACCAGGTACATAATTAATTTTATAAATGTAATCCTTCATCCTCATGGACAGTCTTGCTAACCTAGCAGAGGATGAAGAGATATCTTCTGTGGAAAGTATTTTCACAAGTGGTTTATGGTCACTGCGAATTACAATAGGCTTTCCCCAGACAAACGCTCTGAAATGGTCCCGTGCCCATGCACTCGCTAATGCCTCTCGCTCTATTATAGGGTATTTTTCCTCAGTCGGAGAAATAGACCTTGAGCCAATTAATATGATAACCTCCTTACCATTCACATTTTTGTGTGAAAGGACAGCTCCTAAACCCTTATTGCTGGCATCTACAGTAATGTAAGTATCTAAATTGGGATAAAAGCTAGATAAATGAGGAACTTTCTCCAAATATTCTTGATAAATCTATTGTAGAAAACCACAAAGCTCCCTTAAGAGAAGACACCATTTCATTTATTTTTGGTAAGGGAAACCCCTCTATTAGAATATTGTTGTTAACATGGTGTAAGTCCACACATAAACAAATTTTACCATTAGAGCGTCGTGCCACCACAACTGGAGAAATCCAGTCAGAGGATTCTACTGGCTCTATCACATCAAGTTCTCGAAGTTTCTCCAGTTCTTTTTCAACTTCATCACGTAAAGATATAGGTATCATTCTCATTTTATGTATTTTTGGTCCAGCGTCTTGTTTGAGAACAATCTTATGTTCAAATCCTTTGAGAGTACCAAGACGACTGTTAAACATCTGAGGAAATTTCCTCTCTATTCCTTTGCTGAAGGAGTTGCAATCAACAATCACTAAAACTTTTTCCGCGGTATTAGGATCCAAAATTATATGTAGATTTCCTTGGTCATGCCAACCCAAAACAGACGGTCCATATTTTGCTACATAGAGTTTTCCACGAGCAAGTCTACCTTTGAAGGCAAAAGATAAACATCTGTACCCTATTATGTCAATGCTTTCACCTGTATAGCTTTCAGGATTTATATCTGAGGGAAACAATTGTTCGCCAATTTTATCTCTGAAATTCTTTTTCCATACATCTTCATTTACAATTGTGAATGGAGAGCCTGAATCAGAATAGATATTAATTCTCACACCACCAATAGACATGTTGCATTCTGGTTTTCCTTTTGTGTTTTTTTTCCTCAACGTTTAAAACTAGTTTTCTATCTTGTAAATTTAAAACACTTCCTTTCTTTTCAAACTCACCTTCACTATCACTACTGCTTGGACTTTTATTTTCGTGAAGACATTTCACTTTCAAATTCTTTTTGCGACAAGACTTTGCAAAATGACCAATTACACAGCAGTATGAACATTTACGCTTCAAGGCTGGGCAAGACTTATTATATGCCAGGTGATCTTTACAGCTACAACGGTAGCACCTCCAATCTTGATTACTATTTTTCTCAAGGTTATTCTTAGATTTGTAATCCATCTTTTTATTATGCTCAGGTTTCCGTGGATTGATCTTACATACATCATTACTAGTTGTGTTTGGTTGTTGTAACTCATTGGCGCATCTACCCGACATTTCAGCCTTGCATACTATGTTAACTACATCTTCAAGAGGTGAATCTCCGTTTATCCATAACCTATCTTGGATAGTGTTGTTATTGCAATGCATGACCAACAGGTCCCTGATGAAATCATCATGGTTAGTGCCAAATTTGCAGTCAATAGCTATTTTTTTCAATTCAACTACATAGTTATCTATAGCTTCATCCTTAAGCTGCTTCCGCTGAAAAAAATGTATATCTGGTGATCCCAATACATACTTTAGGGGTAAAGTACTTATCGAGATCTTACAGTGCAATCGTAAAAGCATTTGCATCACCAGTAGCAGTACTCTTCGGCATTCTGTTGTAAGTTTTCAATCCAATAGGACCTAATGACAATAACAAAATTATTTTCTTCTGTTCAGCAGACATTTTATTATTCTCATCAATTGCAGAAATATAATTTTCAAAATACTCTTTCCACTCCATCCACTTCATAGTTGGTTCACGACCGGACACCCAAAAGTTATGTGCGGGATTTATTGTGAAATTCTGCTGAGTCATGGCTTAATAGCAAAGCACTTTTCCTCCAAATAAAATAAATTATTTGAAAATTATGAAATAAACACTTTTCCTTTACTTTTATTGCTAAAAAAATATTTCCCACCTTAATGCCGATTATTTCTACCTGTTTCCTGTTGAATTCTTGAATCGGGGGTAATTGGATCGATAGGAATGAATTGTTGAGAGCTGAGACCTCGTTATAATGAAATATCGAAAATTCGCCTTCTAATGTGAAATCACATATTCATTTTCCAATATGGTGGCTCTCTAGGTTCACGCTGCATGACCTCCACGTAATTGCATCAAACGTTGATCACAAAATTTTTTGCACTGCGCTGCGTCATTACATTCGGAAAGGAACACCAGACACGTGCTGATAGATGTGCGTTTCTTGATCTGGAATTCAAAGAATACTTGGTGAGTTGCAAATGACAATTGCTTTTTCAATGAAAGCTTAATTCAGCAAGGAACCGCCGTCAACACAGCGCATCATAAAAATTCAATTTAAACAGACCGACTGCTATCGGAGTTCACTGATATCATTTCTCGATTTTTTCCGATTCCGCAGTCAAGATCTCTGACGGTTGTGACTTTTGATTCAAAGCCACTCTTGAATTCTTAGTTTAATGCAGTGGACCGACCTCCCACACCGCATGTGATAAGCCACAACAGCATGTTGTTTTATTTTTAAATTCCTTACTGTTCGTTAATTTCCTTCGACATCCAATTTTCTTAAAATAATAATAAAAGGCAGTATTAATATTTGACGTAATTAGTTCCTTAGTTCTTCTGTCACCTTGTAGCCATATAAATTGTAGTATAAATGCTGCAACAATTATGTAGAGAAATCTTCTTTATTCGGAGATAAGGAAACAGGTTTGTCTTCATAAGCAGCTGCAACAGAAATGCTTGGCTAACACGCCAGAACAGAATACTCTCCATGTAATCACTCTACATTTTAAACAGTGTAAACATAAAAGAAGGTACGTAATATACAACAGGGAGCCACTCCCTATATAGAAATGTTTGACAACAGTCCTCTTAGGGGGGTCTGCCATAGAACGGAGAGATGATAGAGGCAACCTGAGGGACCAGAGAGGAGGGTATCAGTTAGGGAGGATGAGTTTGGATAACCACAACAGCAGAGAGACCCACAGACCAGCCACACCCTGAGAGTGGGCATAGATGCTCCCATTGGAGGCCTCTACTTAACTCCCAGCCCCCATTCGACAGCGCAGACCGTACATAGATTGGAGTGAAGAAATACTGGATACTCCCTATCGGGGGCTGCTCCTACTGAACGTTTGCATGAATTCCCCTCCACCTGGCTTTGTCTATGCCCCTCCAAAACATATACGGAGGAAAGACACTAGATTTGTTCGTGCAAATGCTCCATGCAGGAGTGACACCTTAACGGACACAGTAGTGGTGGACACTGCCCAGGAGGGGACTATTATGACTTTGATAAAGGCAGATCTGTTGTTCAGCCTCTAAAGTTTCAAGGCAGAGCTGTGGGTAGAACTTAAAATGGATATCTTCATGGAACTTAAATCCCTCTGCTCACACCTTGCTGAAAAGATTGCAACATTGAGGGTCATGCCCAAAATGATGCCCTCACCGGAAAGATTGAAGATCTTGAAAACCACTAAAAGTTCGATAATGCTTGCATTCATGGACAGAGGGCTTGGACATTTAGCACATTGTTCTAGTACTTTTTCATCTCTGATCTGCTGACCCCACCTCAATTACACTTAACAGAGGGATTACTGACAAAATATCGAAGGTCCAAAAAAATCGGCCTACAAAAAATATCGGTACAAAAATATCGATGTCAAGAATATCAACATCCTATCTACAACATGGTAAGCACAAAAATATTGATGTCAAAAATATCATTATACTTTTTTTATTTTTAGTTCATAAAAATATGTAAAATAAACTAAATTATTCTTATAAATATAATAAACATAGTTAAAAATATGTTATAATGTTTAAAATTAATAACTAATATAATGTAATACAACATTATTTAAACATATACATATAATATATAATATACATACTTACTTAACAATCAGTTGTAATAACTATTTGAATGATTTATAAATTATTACAAAATATTATAAATTAGAAATATATCAATACACATAAAACAATAACAAATAAAAATTGAATAATTATGTAAAAAAATATGTACTTTTAATATTTTTAAAATTAATTATATATTACATTAGATAAAATAATAAAAAAAATATTAAATAGCGGAGGGAATAAAACTACTGTACCAACTCCCAAAATAAAAAGTAAGGAAAATGTTGGATAGCATAGGTCTTAAAATTACTATTCCCACTCCAGAGAGTGGAACAGTAGAGAAAATGTTGGATAGTGTAGGGGTAAAAAATACTATTCCAACTCCAGAGAGTGCAACAGTAGGGAAAGTGTTGGATAGCGTACAAGTAAAATTTACAATTCCCACTCAAGAGAGTGCAACAGTAGGGAAAGTGTTGGATAGCGTAGGGGTAAAAATTACTATTCCCACTCCAGAGAGTGCAAAAGTAGAGAAAGTGTTGGATAGCGTAGGGGTAAAAATTACTATTCCCACTCCAGAGAGTGCAACAGTAGGGAAAGTGTTGGATAGCATAGGGGTAAAAATTACTATTCCCACGCCAGAGAGTGCAACAGTAGAGAAAGTGTTGGATAGCGTAGGGGTAAAAATTACTATTCCCACTCCAGAGAGTGCAACAGTAGGGAAAGTGTTGGATAGCGTAGAAGTTAAAAACAACATACTTATAAATAAAATCATTTTTTTATAATTATCTATGAATTATTTATTAAAATATTTACAAAACCCCAAAATAATTTAAAACATAATTACCAATGAATAATTAATTAACAATAAATTATTAATACATACCAATAAATGATCAGTAATTAATAATAATTAACAATTAATAAATACTGAACAATAACAAAAATGTAATAACAAAAACATAATAATTATTAAAAACGAATTACCAATTAACAAATATTGAACAATTACATATTGTTGTATACCAAACAATATTAATTATTACATATTAATTACCAATAAACAAATTATTTATTCATATATTAATTGTAATATCAATAAATAATATTTAATAAAATGTAATTACCAATTCTTGATGACACAATCAATTAATTTTCATAACCAAAAAATTATATTTTCAAATAATTCCCAATTAATAATTAATGTGCAATGCATTAATCATCAATACCCAAATATTAATTTAATAATTACTTAATTAGATTAAATTACGTCCAACACTAATCCCCTATAAACACACAACACACTCCAATAATAAAATACACTCAACATAATTATCAATTAATCAATTAATACAAATGAATTACCAATTAATAAAAATGTATTACCAAATAATAATTAACAGTACTATAATTATCAATACCAATTCATGAAAATAAATTATGACTTAATTACATTTAAATTACTTCCCACCCTATTCCCCTAAAAACCCACAACCCGCTACGGTACTAAAAGACAAAATTAAAAAAAAACCATTATTAACATATACAAATTGTATACATATATTTTAAAACCAGTAGAACACTTAACTAAAAACATATAACACATACATATTAAATACGTAATAAAATATATAACAATAATATAAATATTGATATTAGTAACATCGATATATTTTATATCGATATACTAACTTCGACATTAAAAACATCTATATTACTAACTTAGGGTCGATATTCTGTCCATCGATATTCTTAACATCGATATCCTATCCCATCGATACTAATACCTCGATAATATTGTAGGTCGATATTTAATTTCCAATATTTTGGCTACTCACCTTAACAGAGTCCATCGTGAGGGCCCACAAAAGACCGACAGTTTGTTTAAGCCTCAAGACATCTTGACAAATTTCCAAGCATTCAAGAGGAAAGGGCAGCTCCTCCAACCTGCCAAGGGCCATGGATGCGATCCAGCATGAGTGCTACTCATGCACTCTATTTCAGGATATAGCTCTGGCAACGCTTCTAAGATGGCAATAGCTCAGACCAATCATGGAGCTTATGTGACATAACAAAATCAGGTATAGATGGCTCTACCCATTTGACATCACCTTTGACTATGGAAATAAGACCCACCAGACCTCTGATCTAGCAATAGTGGCACACCTGCTTGGGCTCTTGTTGGAAGAGTTGGAAGAGCTCACTTGCATGAGTTGGTGTCACCAGGACACGCACACAGCCTTCAGTCTACCTCATTGAGGCAAATTCAGAGACCACATCAACAAAAGGGTCTTAAAGGTACAAGGACATGACTCGGAAAGAGACTATAAGGCTTTTGGTACCACATCTACAATCACCCAAGTAGGTGCTGGAAATGCTGCCTGGCGCTGTCTCATGCTATTGCTGTAATATTCTAATTAATTCTAGTTAATTGTAGGCTAAGAGATTAGAATACAGCTCACATGCGCCCTATCTCACAATGATGGTCCCCTTGTAACCCCTCCAGTGAAGATGGTGACACCGGTTAACTGAATGAGGAGCCTTCTGGCACTGTGAAACTTCTCGGTTCTATGTTCTTCCTATTGTTTCTTTGTTTTAATGTGTTTGGGATGAATGGGTACAGGGTTGGAAGGAACAGGCGGTCTACATATCTCACATAGGCACCACCTCTCATTGCCATAATAGCAGTGCTTAATATGTAAATAATAGGTGCCAGGGCTCTGACCAGGAGGCCAGTGCAGCTTGCACCACCAACTGTCCCCTCATCGCTGCCAATGATGGTACCAAAACAACTACTAACCATCTCTCTCACCTGCAAGTGCAACAGTTCAGATTATGCCATGTCCCCAATGCTAAAGGAATGGCTAGAGATGCAGGTATTATTTATTTTTAATGTATATTTTATTCATAAGAACTATTGTTACTTACCTGTAAACAGGTGGTTCTCCAGTATTGGTGTCTTTCATAGATTCACATGCTTGAATATTCCCCGTCGTCGAAGTGGGAGTCCCACGGTATATAAAAAATAGCAATAATGCTAATATAACATAAATGATAATATCATATAATAATAAAATAGAGATAATACACTGTAAAAACCTCTACAATGGTAACTTCCATAGGAAGACAGTATAAGAGAAAAAACTCATTTGTAACATATCAGTGTCATTATGTTGGTCCAAACTGCAGCCAATCAGGCTCACGCACCCTCTAGAACCTTCTCCTCAGAAGCTCAAGCCCTCAGATTTTCGTAGCACTAGTAACAATAGCGTATGAGGAGAAGAGAGCCTCTGAGGGGAGGAAGGGTGGGTCGCATGTGAATCTATGAAAGACACCAATACTGGAGAACCACCTGTTTACAGGTAAGTAACAATAGTTCTTCTCCAGTATTAGGGGTGTCTTTCATAGATTCACATGCTTGAATAGAATAGATAGCAGTAACTCCTTAGCACTGGGATTGCAAGCATCTTCACAAGAAGTAAACACATAGCTTAAAAGCATATAGCAATCACAGAAGAGAAAGGAGGAGGGAACAGAGGCTCACCTTATTTAAAGAGATGGCGAAGCACTGCTTGCCCCACTGCGGTATCCGCCTCGTTGATGGAATCCAAACAGTAATGTCTGGTAAAGGTGTGCCTATTCGACCACGTTGCCGCCCGGCAAATCTGGTGCAGAGGCACTCCGGCAAACAAGGCGGTGGAGGACGCCATCGCTCTCGTCGAATGTGCCTTCACAGGACCCTGTAAAGGCTTGCCAGCTTGTTGGTGACAGTAGGATATGGCTGCTGAGAGCCATCTTGCAAGTGTCTGTTTTGTCACTGAATGTCCCCTTCGCATTCTTCCATATGCTACAAAAAGCTGATCTGATTTGCGGAAGGGGGCAGTTCTTGAAATGTAAAACTTTAGACAACGGCTGATGTCTAAGGAATGAAGGCGTTGTTCTGCCGGAGACTGTGGATTCGGAAAGAAAGTCTTCAAGAAGACAGGTTCGTTCAGATGGAAATCTGTAGGCACTTTTGGCAAAAAAGAG
Organism: Lissotriton helveticus; assembly: GCF_964261635.1. Classification (NCBI taxonomy): domain Eukaryota; kingdom Metazoa; phylum Chordata; class Amphibia; order Caudata; family Salamandridae; genus Lissotriton; species Lissotriton helveticus. The sequence goes on along the minus strand of NC_136067.1, from coordinate 1,068,537,895 downwards.
GGATTGGTCCGAAGAGACACCCCATCTGGCTTGAATTGCAAATAAGGAGGCTTGATTGTGAAAGCATGAAGATCGCTGACACGGCGAGAAGACGTTAGGGCCAAAAGCAAAACGACCTTCCAGGTATGAAACTTGTTGTCTGCTCTGTGGATTGGCTCAAAAGGAGGCTTCATGAGCTGTGACAATACCACGTTGAGCTGCCATGCCGGAGGCGGGCGTCTGATAGGAGGAAACTTCCTGAAGAGACCTTTAAAGAATTGTCTGATAATTCTGGATGAGCAGAGAGAGGTTGAGCCATCATGCCTGAAACGTGAAATAGCTGCCAGAAAGACCCTCAAGGTGGCATGAGAGAGGCCAGACTGAGCAAGGCTTAGAAAGAAGGGCAACAGCTGTTCTGGGGCAGAAGTGAGTGGGTGGACATTTGCTTCTGCGCACCAATGGCAAAACCGTTTCCACTTTAGTTTGTACGTTTGAACCGTTGAGGAAGCTCTAGCAGAAGCCAGAATCTCTCTGCATTCCTGGGGCATCTCTAAATTCGCGAATTCGAGGAATTCAGGTTCCATGCCCATAACTGAAGAGTGGTCGGGTCTGGATGGCAGACTTGGCCCTCGTCCATGGACAGAAGATCTGGACGTGGATGCAGACGAATGGGCGTGCATTGGGACAACAGAAGAAGTTCTGAGAACCAAGCCTGTCTGGGCCAACGAGGTGCGATCAGTATCAAGTGGCAGGGTTGCCTGCGCATCTTCCACAACGTCCTCGGCACCAATGGTATGGGAGGAAACGCATAGGCGAACAGGCCGCTCCAGTCCATGAGAAGGGCGTTGCCGCTGGACCCCGGATGAGGATGCCAGCTCGCAAAGGCGGGGCACTTCCGATTCAGTGGAGTGGCAAAAAGGTCCATCAGGGGACGACCCCAACGGCGGAACACCATGTCCAGAGTTTGTTGATGAAGCTCCCACTCGTGGGTAGACGATGTGGACCTGCTCAACGAATCCGCTAGGATGTTTGAAACCCCCGGCAGATGGACCGCCGTCAGGGAGATTCGATGATGAAGAGCCCAGTTCCAGATCTTCTGAGCTAGCCGAGACAAGGGCTGAGATCTTGTGCCGCCCTGTTTGTTCATGTAGTGCATGCTGGTTGTGTTGTCCGTTTGAACCAGCACGGACTCTCCTTGCACTACTGGCAGAAAAGATCTGAGAGCAAGGAAGATCGCCAGCAGCTCCAATCTGTTGATATGCCATGTTCGTTGTGACGGTGTCCACTTCCCTTTGATTGAAAGGTCTAGGAGATGAGCTCCCCAACCCTCCATGGATGCATCTGTGGTCAGCGTCAGATCCGGAGGAAGGGCCAGAAAGGAAACTCCTTCGTTTAGGTTGGATGGTTCTCTCCACCAAAGGAGACTGTCTTTCATGCGAGACGAGACTCTCACTAGATCGTTGAAGGATCCTGATACTTGGCGCCATTGCAGGTCTAGTTCCTCCTGAATAGGGCGAGTGCGGAGCCTGCAGTTCGGAAGCAGAGCGATGCAGGACGACGCCATCCCCAGAAAGGACTTCAACATGCGCACAGAAACTGACTGTTTTGAACGGATGAGGGTGACCAGACGTACTATTTTCACCTGTCGTTCTTGGGAAACGAAGGCTTTTGATAATTCCGTGTCGAGAATGGCACCCAGGAAGTTCCTTCTTTGTGATGGTGTTAAGTGTGACTTGTCCACGTTGATGGTCAACCCCAGTGACTCGAAAGTCCGCAGGCAGAGACTTGTGTCGTGAGCCAGCTGAAGAGGAGACGGAGATTTCAGAAGGCAATCGTCCAGATAAGGAAAAATCTGCACTCCTTGAAGACGTAGATAAGCCATGACTGGGGCCAGGACCTTCGTGAAAACACGAGGTGCCGAACGCAGGCCGAAAGGCAGCACCTTGAATTGGTAATGGACAGTGCCCACCTTGAACCTCAGAAATTGGCGATGTTGTTGCAGAATCGGCACATGAAAATAGGCGTCTTGCAGATCTATCGTGGACAGGAAATCTCCGCTGCAGAGAAGCCGCAAGACTTCTGACAATGTGAGCATGCGGAAAGACTGCTGTTTCAGAAAGAAATTGAGCGCCCTCAAATCCAGTATAGGCCGCCACTCTCCCGTCTTCTTGGCAATGAGGAAAAAACGTGAGTAGAAACCTGTCCCTTGTTGTGATATAGGAACCACTTCGACTGCACCTTTTAGAATGAGAAGACGAACTTGATGTTGCAATTCTAGAAAATGGGGAGGTGGCGGGCCTGATGGCGGAGAATGAGGAGGAATCTCTGTGAACTCCAAGGCATGACCCTTGCGAACAATGTCCAATACCCATTGGTCCGATGTTATCAGAGACCATTGGGAATAAAACTGCGAGATTCTCCCTCCAACTCCTTGCGTGACATGAGAGTCACTGGCGTTTGTTGTTGGCACCCCTATAAGTAGGTTTTCCTTTATAGGGTCGTGACTGATTTTGGCGATTAGACTGTTGAGAGGAGTAACGTTGATTGCCTTGGTTGAATTGGCGGTACTGAGTGTGTCCTCCTCGAAAATTCGTGGAAGATGAACCTCTTCCACGGGCGCCACGAAAGGGCTGCTTCTTAAATTGTAAGGAGACTAGCGATTTTGCTGTATCGGTGTCCTTTTTAATTGACTCAAGCGCCTCGTCAATGTGAGCGCCAAAAAGAGATTCACCGTCATAGGGCATGTCGAGTATCTTCGACTGGACTTCTTGCCGGAAAGAAGTGGATTTAAGCCAGCCCTGGCGGCGGAGAGCCGCAGCACTGGCGAGGATGCGAAATCCCGTACTCGCCACATCAATCACGCAGTCAATCATTTCCTCTGACGCCCTCATGCCATCCTGGAGAACTTGCTGGGCTTCCGCTCTGGACGCTTCTGGAATTAGAGAAACGAATGCGGAAATGTCCGACCACATTTGCCTGTCGAAGCGACCTAGAATGGCCAACGCATTTGCAGCGCGTACCGATGTAGAGGACATGGTGGAAAATTTCTTCCCAATGGCGTCCAAACGTCGACCCTCTCTATCAGGTGGAGTAGTGAGAGGAGTCGCCGGATTACGGGATCGTCGCTGTGCCGCCTGTGTGACAACCGAGTCCGGTTTGGGATGCGACAGCAAACAAGCAGGTGAACCCGCAGGAGCCTTGTACTTCTTTTCCAGGCGAGGGACTTGTGCCGGCAAGGAGTTAGGAGAATGCATAATTCTTATCCCTTCTTTCCATACAAATTCTATGATTGGTATGGTGTGAATTTGTTTGTATGGTTTGTTTTTGAAATCGTAGAGAAAGCAATCTTCTTGCCGTTGTTCTCTCGGCAATTTAAAACGGTCTGCCGCTTTATTCATTAGCACATGGAAGCTTGCTGTATCAATGGTAGGCGCATCACCCGCCTCTGGCTGTTGCGGAGAAGGTGTCTGTATCCGATAGTCGTCGTAATCCGCCATATCTGGATCCTGATCATCGTCAGTATCCTGGTGTAATTCCCCTTCTTCACTGTCCGACTCATCCACCCCGTGCGCACCAGGTTGCGGAAGAAGAGGGGGGTGAGGGCGGGGAAGCTCTGTCAAAACAGGCTGCTCCAAAGACTGTGGATGGGTGGCAGGGCCGGAGTCCTCCGCCGGAGCGTGGCTTGGAGTACCCTGAGGGGTAGGCGGAAACCTTCTGTTGTAGTCATCCAGCATATGCTGGAGGTTTGAAAACAAAGAAACTGGAAAAGATGCCATAGGCAACTGGACAATTTGGTCATCCGGTTGGACCACTTCCTCCACGTCCTCCTGGTCAGAACTGGAGTCTTGACATTTTATAATCAATTCTGATGGACTGTGAGCTTCATCGTCATCATCTTCCCCCATAGATCCAGTCTCGTGATCAGTTGCCATCAAAGGCGAGGGTAATTGAAGATCAGGAGGCGGCAGCTGCATAGAAGAATCCCTGCCAGAGGTCAAGGAAGGCAGTGGTACCAGAGGCATGGTGGCAAAAGAACCCGATCCTGACGAGGATCCTGAACATGCCGCTGAAGAAATCGCCATCGTCGACGAGATAGGGCCCACTGAGGGATTCGTCGTCGACGGTATCGTCGTCGACGGAACGTGCGTCGACGGAGCCGTCTTTGCTGGAATCTGAGGAGACGGAAGCCTCGTCGACGGTGTCTTCGTCGACGGTATCTTCGTCGACGATACTTTCGTCGATGGTATCGTCGTCGACGGTACCTTCGTCGACGGTACCTTCGTCGACGGAACCGGCGTCGCCTTTTTCGACGACGACGCCGTCGTCATGGAGCTGGTCGACGGAGCACTCGACGTCGACGGGGCTCTCGTCGTCGGAACCATCGTTGCCTTCTTCGCCGACGATGCCGACGTCGACGAGGTGGTCGACGGAGAGGCCGACGTCGACGGGACCTTCGTCGACGATGAATTCTTCGACGTCGAAGAGGTTTTCTTCGTCGACGGCAACTTCGTCGCCGACGAGACAATAGGGATCGTCGACGGGATCGTAGTTCTCGTCGACGTCGAGGATGTCGACATCACCGTCGTCGACGACGAGGAAGCAGACGTCGTCGTCACAGAGGTCGTCGACGAAGACAGCAAAGCCAATCTTGTGGACGGAACGGTCGTCGACGAGCCCGTCGACGACCTGGGTGTCAGGACTGTCAGAATACTGATAGAGCCTGGGCAAGACGCCTGAGAGCCAGGTCTCGTGGGCGTTGACACTGAAGGCATAGAATGTGAAGATTGTGCCACAGGCAAGGCCAGCTTTTTCTTTTTCTGAAGAAAAGGCGAAGGCAAGTCTTGAACACTCCCACGCTTGGAAGGAACAGTGGAACAGCCTGACTGAAGACTTACTGCGTCTGACAGAACATCTTCTTTATCTTGGAGGCGCTTCAACCATATAAGAAGGCGACCTTCCCTGTCTCTGAGAGTCTTAGAAGGAAGAGCTCTACAGATTTTACATTCATCCACCTTGTGGTCAGGGTACAGGCAGTAAATACACTTTTGGTGGGGGTCCTTCTCAAACAAACGTAGTTTCCCACATGAAGAGCAAGCTCTAAACAAGGACTTCTTACTTGACATTCTTGGAAAAATAAGTTGAAGAGACAAACTTTGAAGAAAACTGAGCAGAGCTCAGGGAGACTCCCTTCACACGACGTGCGGTAGAAAATCTGAGGGCTTGAGCTTCTGAGGAGAAGGTTCTAGAGGGTGCGTGAGCCTGATTGGCTGCAGTTTGGACCAACATAATGACACTGATATGTTACAAATGAGTTTTTTCTCTTATACTGTCTTCCTATGGAAGTTACCATTGTAGAGGTTTTTACAGTGTATTATCTCTATTTTATTATTATATGATATTATCATTTATGTTATATTAGCATTATTGCTATTTTTTATATACCGTGGGACTCCCACTTCGACGACGGGGAATATTCAAGCATGTGAATCTATGAAAGACACCCCTAATACTGGAGAACCATTGTTCTGCTCAGTTAGATAAGTGGTGCCACCCATGTGGGAGACATCATAAGTACAGTGTTGACAATTACGTGCCGGTGCTGTGCAACGGAAAACATTTACAATGTTTGGGGGCGAGAGCATGAGCACTTTAGCACTTGTTAGCAGCGGTAAAGCATGCAAATTCCTAATACCAGCCAAAACAAGATCAGAAAAGTGGTGGAGGATAGCAAAACCTTGGGGGTAAGACCACCCTAATGCTGTAAGGTCTAACAAGGACTATACCTTTTTTCTCATATACACAGGACCCATTCAAGGATTGGCTATATATTGCTTAGCTCCCCACTTGACAGCCTTAGTTGTGGCCTCTGAGGTAGGTACAATCAGTGTATCTGATCATGCACATGTAAGCACCGGAAACCACCAGCTCAAATTGAGCACTGAATAATAGACACTCTGCACCTTGTTATGCACACATTGTACAAGACACTGCAAGCTACTGATCAAACTTTTCATATGGGCAAGGAATGTTTGCTTTTAGATAACAATTCTCTTAGTGTAACTTACGGTTCAGGTCCTTTCTATCAACGTTATGGGGTTTAATGTCCCCAAGTAATGAACCCAGATATAGTACTTCATGAAGCAGGGAGGAGTCAATAACATTTGCACTGCATGAAACACATCTCAAACGGGGGATGAAGCCAGATTTAAACATAAACCCTATACTCAGGCCTTTTACTCTTTGGGCCCAAACAAAGCACAATGGGATTGCCATTTTTATGTGTAATGGATTCCCCTTCTAAGCCCTTGATTATGAAAAAGATAGGGAGGGTAGAAACCTTTTTATAAGGGGCTCGGTTGAGGATTGAGCACTGACAGTGGCATATGCACTCCTCACACTGGCCAGAATGACTTCCTAAGCAAAACTAAGGGGCCCATTAGGATCACGGGCGGATCGTCACCGCCTGCATGGCGGTGGTGATCCGCCCGGGATCCGACCCGGCCGCCACCCAATTTCCCCCGCCATATTACTATGGTGGGGGACCGCAGCGTACGGAAAGACCATCTGCCGCTTTTCCGGCCAGTCAACGAGTTGACCGGACAGGAAAGGGTTTAATATGGAGGCGGTGTCTGTTAGACACCGCCATGTATTTTACTATACAGGCGGGGACATGCCTTTCCGAGGCGGCTACGCTGCAATGAAAAGGCCTGCAGTGTTTGACATTGGGGCCCCATTGCGGGCCCCCAGGGACCCTGGGGGTGGGGTTGCACATGGGGGTACAATGGCATCCCTCAGCAGTTCCATGCACAACATGGTAGGCACTGCATAGTGCCTGCCATGTGGTGCATGGAAGTGCACAACATGCCTTCCTGGCATTGTGGCGGGCGGTGCTGAGTGCACCGCCCACCACAATGACAGGAATGCAGGATGCAGGATGCACTCCCACAAAATGTGAACTAAGGTTCCCTGTCCATCACACCCCATCCAGCATCTGTCACCCTGTCAGGGTTCCCCTTCTTTAGGCGTACTGGGGTAAGATACCAATATGTGGCAAGCTTTGTCGCTGTTTCTATACTAGCAGCATTTGAGGTGGTGTGCCTTGCTCTGTAGTATATATCCTGCCAATCTTTCTGGAAGAGTGATCTTTACAGCTCCCTCTCCCATGGAGCTGGGAGGGGGACTTAACCACCACCCCCACCCAAGTGCCCATACAGCTCTGAGGTCAGGCGCCTGTCCGAGTCTTTCAGGAGAAGCCATTTCTCAAAGATAGTGAGATGTTGCTGTGCTGGCTCCCTCACTATTGATTGCATGATCCAGTGGCGTATCTGAGTGTAAATGTATCATTCACTCTCTGCAATCCGGTATTCCTGTTTCAAATCCTTGAATGTTTTTGGCCCTTCCTGGTCATGGAAATGCCCCATGGATCTACATTCCGCCCTCGACCATACAGAGAATGCAGCGCTATCCATCCCTGGGGTAAGCTCTCTATTTTTCACTATAGGGGTGATGGGGGACGAAAAGGACGATAGTCCTGCTTGTATTGCAACTGCATCCCAGATCCTTAAGGTGGGCACTGTGATATCTGACAAATAAAGATTCGTTGGGGTGAGCGCGGGCAAGAAAGGGAACCATCCACAGCGCTGTGTTTTCTAAAGCCCTGTCCATGAATAACCATCCCATTTCGGATTCAAGTCTATACAATTCCGCCAAATATCTAAGTTGAGATGCTTGGAAATATCGGGCAATGCACTGAATGTCCAAACGCCCCTCCTCCGGAGGCCGCAGTTATGGGCTCGACTCATCCAAGGGCGCCGGCCCGCCCACACAAAATTTTGAAGAGCCCTCTGCAGGGACTCTAGTGTACCCTGTGAAGGCCATATCGATAACGTTTGAAATGTGTACAAGATTCTGGGGAAGACCATCCTCTTCAGTGCCACTATTCTGCCAATCCACGAGAGTAGATAGCATTGCCAGTGCAGCACTAAGTCCGAATTGCCTCTCCCGGGTAGCTCCTGATAGTAAATGAGGTGACCGCCTATATGGGAGGGGACAGCTGGATGTCAAGGTATGTAACTGGGCCTGATGCCCAGCATATGGAGTGATCCGAGTTAAAAGTTATTTAGTATTTGGTGTTGTTGTAAGGTTCATTGCCTGGGATTTAGCTAAATTAATGCAAAAGCCTGAAATATCACCAAATAGTTTTAATTCTTCTAGAAAAGCTGGGAAGGCATCCCTTGGGTTTCCTATGCCCACAATTATATCATCAGCATGTTATCAAGTGCTCCTCCCCTCCAAACCGTATGCCAGTAATCTCCTCACTGTCCCGGGCCCTTTGTGCAAATGGTTGAAAAAGATATAGAGCAAATAGAAGGGGGGAAAGCGGGCACCTCTCTGGCGCGTGCCCTTATGTATGAGAAAATGATCGGTGTTTGTGTCATTTACTCAGACTCACACACTTGGAGTGCTATTGCCACTAAGGATCCAGAAGCAAAAATGATCCCTGAAGCCAAAGCGCCTCAGCACTGCTGCTAGATAAGGCCAATGCACTCAATCGAATTTTTTTCGGCATTGATTTAGAAAAGCATTGTCTCTTGTGGTAAACGGGTAGCTCTATCTATCAGATGTGATATTCTCTTAGCATTGTCTGAGCATTGTCTATGTGGGATGAATCCTGCTTGATCTGGCACAATTAGTCCTGGTAACAGAGGCACCACGAGCCACCAAAACCCCAGTAAATAGGTTTGGATACACATTCAGGAGTGATATTGGGTGGTAAGAGCCGCACTGGCGCTTATCCCTGCCCTGTTTCATGATGACTGTTACCATGGCCTCCTTCATTGAGCGGGGGAATTGTGCCGCTGTGATCAAATTAAAGACTCTAGTGAGGAGGGAAGTAGTTTATAAAGCATTGCTGAAAAGCCATCTGGTCCAGGGGCTTTATGAATTTGTAGTCTAGAGATCACAGATATGACTTCTATCTGGATCGATTTATTTAGGTACATCACTTGTGTCTCGGTCAAGTGATCTACTTGCGCATCCTCTACATACCGCGATAGGCCTCGGTCAGAGAGGTTCTGGGCCGAGTATAGCTCCCGATAGAAGGCTTCAAATTGAGCTGCAATGGCCTCATCTCCCTCTATCACTGCTCCTTTTGGCATCATTAGAGCCTCTACCACATTTGCCTGCCGTATCCCTCTAAGCTTATTCGCAAGTATCTTTTCACATTTATTTGCTTCTACATAGTAAGTGTTTTAAGTCTCTGGATTGAGCTATCTAGGTCTAACCCTGCTAGCTGTTTTCTAGCAATTTTCAGCTGGTGCCAAACCCTTGGAGCCCCGGTTTGGTGGTGAATGCCCTCCAATTCTCTGACATGATGATTGAGCTCTGCTCTCTTGTCCTGGCTCAATTTATTGTCATCCGAGGCTAGTGCGATTAGTTTCTCCCATGCGAGAGCTTTCATGGCATCCCAAATTTTAGACAAATGGACCTCTGTTGTGTCATTAATCACTAGTCGTCTATTACTTTCTCGAGCTGTGTGATCACCTCAGGTCTACAGAGGAGAGTCTCACAGAGCCGCTATGTGCGAGATGGTTGGGAGTAGGCCTGGAGAGAAAGATCTAAGAGCACTGCAGAGTGACCTGATAATGATCGGTGTTCAATTCTGTCCAACCGCATTGCCTGCTGTACCTCCCTTGATCCCAGAAAGTAGTCTAGCTGGGTGTAAGATTTATGTGCATAGGAATAAAATGTGTAATCCCATTTGTTCGGATATGATATACCTCCACAGATCCCAGAGGCCCATTTCCTGTAACCACAACACCTTCCCCAGGCTAAGAACTATATTTAAATCTCCTCCTATAACAACCCAATGATCCTGTGTCAATAACTCCTCTGGCATTCCCCCATGTATAAAGATTTCCTGGCCCTTGTTGGGGGCATATATGGAGGCCAGTACTATTGAGTGGTGACCCAGCTGAATCCGCTAACTCAACAGCTGGATCTTTATTTCAGCTATCTTGGCACCTATTTTCCCTCCAAACTTACGAGAGAGCAGTACTGCCACTCCTGTGGTCTTGCACGGCATGGAAGAGAAACACTGCTGGGGATAGGCCTTAGATTTGAGTCTGTGTTAGGCCCTAGACTGGAGGTGAACCTCTTGCAGGAGGCATATATCTGCTTGTGAGTGCTCCAAATAGGTTAGAACAACTTTCCTCCTAATGGGGTTATTTAAGCCTTTAAAGTTAAGAGTAAGGATCTTCAGGCTAAGCATAGAACCGGCCATAGGGGAGCTAATGAAGGGATCTGTCGAGATGAACCTCTAAGCACTTTCTCCCTCCTCCCCCCTCGTCAGTGAGCTGTGGGACTAAACCATGTTGTGATATGTAATATCTAAAATGACAAGGTTGTCACTCAAAACCAACCCCCCAACAAGAAAACAACTCAAAAAGCAAATTCCCATGGCCCATGGCAGGGAAGGACAGATCTCATCCTCTCCCAGCTTGGTGGAATAGTCATTAATAGGAATGTTACCAAGTCATCCGAGATCTTCACCGGTCTCCCCCAGCCCCGACCGCCCAAGCCCGCCCCGCCATGCAAAAAAGGGACAATATGCAAGTCCTAAAGCTGGATCATCGGTTATCGGGTCCTCCTTGAGTTTCTCGATCAGGGCTTTCCTCTAGGAGGCCATTGTCGCTGGGTCCGGGCCGGATACGCTGCACAGCATGGGGACTCTCCTCCATTGCCAGCCATTGGTCAATTTTTGTGTCGCTCGCTGCAAGTTCGGTTGGTCACTCCCCTGAGGGTCGATTTGTAGTAGCTCACATGCTGCCGCCAACGAGCGGACCTGGTGCATCTGGTCCTGCCATTAGAAGATCAATCTGAAGGGTTGCCCCTAAGCATACGATACTCCTTGTTCTCTCAAGAATTACGTGATGGGGCGAAACTCCCTCGTCTTCAGGAAGGTGGATGGAGCAAGGTCCTGAAAGAGATGTAGCGTATGACCCTGGAAAAACACTGGTGATGATTACCGAGCTTCTTTCAGGATCTGTTATTTGAGGGAGAAGTTATGGACACACGTCAAGATGTCCAGCGAGCGTGATGAGTTTGATCCCCATCTTCCGACTCTGTGGGTTCTGTCAAGGCAGATCTCCCCCACCAGTGTGCCATCCAGCATACGGGCAAATAGTGCTGCTACATATACCGCAATGTCCCCTCCTTCCACATCTCGTGGAGCTTCCCTGATACATATGTTGTTCCTATGGGAATGAATGGTTTTCTAGGTCCTCAGTGTGAGAATGTAAGTCAATTTGTGGCTCAGACAACCTAATTCTCTCCTGCTGAAGTTGGTCTATCTCCTTGTCTAAGGATGTTTCGCTACCCTTGAGGGCATCCACGCTGTGCCCTATATCAGTGACCTCCTTATGGATAGCCTGTAATTCATGGGTTAAATCTCACATGACTGCTAGGAGGTCATCACAAAGAGCTAAAATTAGTGACTCCAAGTATGGACGAGTGACAGGGGCCTCCAAGTTTTCTCCAGAGGGGGGGCCGCGTGACTCAAGCTCGATTGAGGAGTCCTTTCCTGAGTCAACTGTTTCAATGGCATCTCCTTGATAGTAGCCCTCTTCTTATTCCTTGCGGACGCCATCAGGCCGGGAGCGATAATGTTTTTGTAAGGTGGTAGGTGTGCAAGTGCTGTCATGGGGTGGTATGTCTAAGGCAGTGGGATCAATGGTCTCTGGATGCTCCCACCTCAGGTGCGCCAAACAGCCCAGCAGACGGATGAATCAGGGCAAATTCTAGGTGTGCATCACCCATGTAGCACTATTAACTTGATCCCCCTGGAGCCAGGCCCTCTATGGCATAGGCAGCAGGGCCCCGTCTTCTGATCTCCTTGAAACGAAGCTCAAACTTGGCAAAGCAGTCTGCCTGGTTGTGTTTAGGGGTCTCGATTAATAAAGCTGAGTACCGGGGAGAGTCCAGGCCAACACCCAGCAGATGCCCATATATTTGCCTTCTGTTTGCCTCTTCAGCCGCAATGACTGATACTTCAAACCCCTAGGGTGGCCGCCATTGGGATAATCACGTGGGACAACTCCTCTTCGTTGTATCCCTCGTGATGGACAGAGATGTTCTGGGGATCCAGGGGGGTCTTCCCCCCAAGCCACAAGTACAGGTGAGTTAGGTGACCCAGTCAGAGGTCCTCCACCGGTGCCCCCCCAACTGGGACAGCTTCGTGCCCTGTCGTCAGGTAGCAGGGGCTCTTCTTCTGCCTCCCCAGGATGTGGTGTGACCCGCTCCTTCGCGGGCATTGGCGGGCCAGCCACTGTGGTGCAGGTCGGCCGAGATGAGTGTAATCTTCCCAGAGGAGATGAGGGTTTGCCCTCGCCAGCCTCGATAGAGGCTGCCATTGAGATTAGGCTTGCCCTGGCACCCCACCTGGCGTGGCTAGCTCCTCACTTCCCTCTGTTCTCAGGCTTCCTCACCACTTCCATAGATCGCCAATGATGCAGAGGGTCCGCTTTCATTTCTCCAATGCCTCTGGCTTCTACTTACACCATTGTGGCTTTAATAGCAGGGGGTGTCAAGGACTCAGGTCGAGCTGGAGCAGGAAATACGGGTTAACACGTCCTACCCGGATGCCATCTTGGCCACACCCCTACTCTTTTTTAATTAAATTTTGCCCCGGGATGGGGTCTCTGGGGCCCAAAGAGTCTCAGAAGGAGAGGGGAGCTGTCCTTCGCTTCCCTTTTTAATTGTCTATGGCCTAGGGGGATGGGGTTCCCGGCCACTGATACGGCTCAGGGACGGGGGCCTTGCAGCCTCTCTTCTTTTAAACAAAAAATGGGTCTGGGAGATGGGGTTCCAGGGCCTATGAGGGCTCTGGGAGGGGGACCACAAGGCACTCCTCCCCTTTTTTTATTGGTTTGGTCCCACGGCATGGGATCCCCAGGCCCTAGTAAGGCTTGGAGAGGGAGCTGTTTTTAGTATATTTAGCTTGGAGATAGGGCACCCAGGCATAATAAGGCTCAGAAGGGGGCATTGGTCCCTTCCCCTTTTAAATATGGCATGGCACTGGGGGATGAGGTCCTGGGTTCTATAAAGGCTGAGTGAGGGGGGCTGTGAGCCCACCTCTATTTAATCATTTCTCAGCCTGAGGGATGGGGTCTCCAGGGCTTAATAAGGCTCAGAAGGGAGCAACATACCCCTCTTCTTTTTAATTGGCTTCGTGCCTGGGAATGGAGTCCCCAGGTTCAGGAAAGGTGGCCACATGGTCCCCCTGCCCTTTTTTATTGGTTTGACACCAGAGGATGGGAACCTGGGGCCTAAAAAGGCACAGAGATGCGGCTCCATGCCCCCCTCCCCATTGATTTTGGTCCTGGGAGATGGGGTCCGAGGCCTTAGATGGCTTGAGTAGGGAGGCCACGCAGCCCCCTTCCCAATATTTAATTGTCCCCTGGGGCATGTAATGGCTGGGAAGGGGGATGGGTGCCCTCCTTGCCTGTTTAATTGTATTTGGCCCCATTTGATAGGGTCCTTGGAGCCTTTTAAGCCTTGGGGAGAGCCCCAATTCACTTTTTATTGGAACTGGTCTTGGGGGATTTGGTCCCCTGGGGCCCATTAACAGTCAGTCAGGGGACTGGATTCCTCCCTCCCCTTAATGTATATGTTTTAGCCCCAGGGGATGGGGTCCCCGGGGTCCAATGGCCAACCCTAGAATCCGCACACCAAAGGCTGTGTGTTGTGTGGGGTTGGCAGCCTGCTGCAAACTTAGCCTCAGGGCCTGGCGACAGGCCGATTCCTTCCTGTATACTGCCAATGGCTATGCACAGTATGGGGTTGGCTGCCTCCGGGGAGTTGGAATCAGGGCCTAGCTGCAAGACAGGCCTTGTGGCTAACCACATGCCATGTACGAAGTTCGTGAGCGGCATGGGGTTGGCTGCCTCAGGGTAGCTTTCTGGCGGGAGCTGGATGCAGGGCCTGGCTGCAAGGCAGGCTGTGCAGTCAACAGTATGCCGTGCATGTTGAAAGGCCAGATGCAGTGTGGGATTGGCTGCCTCTGGGTGGGTTGGCCACAGAACCTGGTCGCAGGCCAAACCCTTTTGCCAACCTCCTGCTATGCATGACCAAAGGCCATGCACAGTGTGGTATTGGCTGCCTGTGAGATATTTTGCCGCAGGGACTGGCCGAAGGCCATGCATGGCAAAGGGTTGATTTTACGTATGGTAATAAGACACTGAAAAAAATAAAGTTGAAGTAATGTTGTAGTTATTTGTGATGGAAAGATCTGTTTTTCTTCACAAAAAAAAACCTTAGAAATTCAATGAACAAAAAATATATTATTCTGGGCTATTTTGTACTAGGTCCCTAATGCCATACTAGCTTTTAGAGTAAAAGTACAAATTGAGCTTGGCTGATGTCATCAGTGATGGCATCAATTATGTAATTTGAGATTTCATCAGTGATATCTTAAATGACGTCATAGAACTTGTCATGAGTGATATAATATGTGGGGTCATAAGCAGTGCTTTGCAGGGGCATAAATATCTGTGGTTTTCTTAGTTGAAAACATTAATGATGTCACTGACATATATACACCTTTTTTACAGTGAATATCTAAGGTTTATTTTAAAACCAAAACATATCTTTTCATCACAGCTGGCTATGTTATTACTTTAACCTTTGTTTATAAAGTGTATATATAAATAAAAATACATATATATATATATATATATATATATATATATATCAAAATCTAAACAGGAAGCCCCATTGAAGCAAAGCCACATGAAGTTCAGATCAGCACGTTTATTTGCATCCATTTCACTGCTCGTTCCTTGACAGCTTTCAGAGCAATCTTTGAACATGTAAAGCCTGACGCGTTTCAGGAAATAGTCCTTTCTTCAGAGGCATTGTTCACGAAGGGCTGGAAGAGCAGTTTCTGGCCGCATCTGCTCATATAATCACTGGCACCTGCCACAGTGGGCGTGGCTACATCGCAAAGCCTTCTGTGGCTTGTAGTACGCTGGCCCTCTTCCCACAGTGGGGCCACTCAACAGTCCTTACAATTTGAACCAAGTATTCACCAAGTGGAGTAAAGTAAAGCGCTGTAAGCCCTCAGATTGCGCTTTGCAGCAGTGAATTCGTGCTCAAGGCAGCACCACCTGCATTGGAACTGCTCTTGTCTTCGTTCCGTCTTTGCAAGCCCCTTCTCAGAGCCTGCACGAACCCTTCATAAGGTGGGCCTCGCTTCTCGACTGGGCAAATAGGCAAAGCCACACGAAGTTCAGATCAGCACGTTTATTTGCATCCATTTCACTGCTCTGAAGAAAGGACTATTTCCTGAAACGCATCAGGCTTTACATGTTCAAAGATTGCTCTGAAAGCTGTCAAGGAGCGAGCAGTGAAATGGATGCAAATAAACGTGCTGATCTGAACTTCGTGTGGCTTTGCTTCAATGGGGCTTCCTGTTTAGATTTTGATATATATATATATATATATATATATATATATATATATTTCAGGCTTGTCACATCTTGGGATGTGCCTGTGTGCACTCGACTGCCGGTGGCGCATGACATCGGACGCGTCCACTCGTGTCTATGTCATGCGCTAACCTCGCCCCAAGATTCATAAGGACAAGGCTGTCAATCTAGTCGCTAAGTAGGGAAATTTATTAAAAATTCATTGCTTTCCTACCAAAGTTCATGGTTTTCTAAACCGCAGTATATATACATATCTGTATAATATATTTCTTTACATTAACAAAAGAGATAGAAATTAACAGAAAAAATATAGGTTTAAGTGACATTATAGTTAGGTGAAAATGTCAGTTAAAACGTAATGTTTTAAACAAAAAAAACACAGAAATGTACCAGTCACAGTTAACAGAAGGAACTGTGACTAATGCCCATGCCACGCACAGTGTTGCATCAATCATGTCATAAGCAGTGCATGGTGAGGGCAAGAGTTATAACCTACTTGACGGATCTTCTCAAAACATTTGAAAATTAAGCTGAGGTGGATGAACCTTGTTTTCTGGAAACTTTTGTGACAATTTATCAAACTGCGACAAAGTTATTAGCAAACCAAAGAATCCTTTTCCTTTAGAAGTTCGATTTGTGCTTTTTAAAATTGTGATTTTAAACTCACTGTTTTCTGGGGTTCATATTTGATCATTTCATTTTATAATCAATAATGTAATGATTTTAAGTGAATCTAACAATAAAGGAAATTGGCTTTACCCTTCCCACTGTATATTACGACTGTTAGGGGAATATTTACCTGCTTGTAGAATTCCAATATTTTCAATGTATGAAACATCTGTGAGAACATCTATTACCTGCAGTGGTATTGCAGCCTGCTATCTCTCTAAAATATGTGTGGAAATATATTTTTATCTGCCAGTGTCACTAAAACAGTGATCTTCAAACTTCATAATGTCATGCACCTCGACGTGAAAACAGTTGCTTCGGAGCCCCCAGAATATAAACCATATTTTTTTCAGTTATTGCATAAAACTGGCAGCTGTGAACATATTTAGCAACACAAACATTTCAATCATGTTTAGATATGTCTCTTAAAAATGCGATCAAATGCATGATTGCGAACATGTCAAGGGCAGCTTAGGCATAGATGCATCAAGCGAATTTGCGATCGCAATAGCTGCGAAACAGCATTTGCCATTGCAAAATCTTTTTCCACAATGCATGAAGTGGAAAAGCAATATTTTGCGAATTCTCAAAACAAAGAATCGCTAAACCCATAGAAACCCCCACTGTGATTCCTTAATACCTATTCGCCACAAAATCTGTGAATTTATTTGTGAATTCGCAAACAAATCGCTATCCGCATGCATCTAAAATTGCAAAAAGCGAAAACACAATTTTTTGCTATTTATGAGTCGCAATTTAAGGAGAAGCTAAACCAGGTGGTAACCCTGAAGTCAAAGTGGCAAAAAAAAAAATCTGAAATCACAAACAGGTGTTGGCTAAATCAAACACACTTAAGAAGACTCATGAGGAGCATGAGGAAAGTCACAATGGCAGGTCTATACATCGTGGCAAGGCGGCTGAGGCTCCAGGCTGCAGCACAGAACAGACACAGGATCCATGAACGCATCTTCTGGCTCCGGATTACACTACTGGGCCAGACTGAAGATGAGATCTTCTCCAAATACATGCTCAATGGGGCTATGATCCTGAAGCTCATCAGAGACCTTGAGCCCATGATGCAGCACCCAACACGGAGGACCAATGCCGTTCCCACCCATGTCCAGGTCCTGTGCTGCCTGCACCTCCTGGCCTCCAGAAGCTTCCAGGGGATAGTCGCAGTTGCAGGGGGTATATCCCAGAGTACACTTTCACGCTGCCTACAGAGTTTCCTGGACGCCATGCTGAGCCAGATCCATCACCACATCACCTTCCCAACAACCCAACAGGACTTAATGCAAACCAAACCGGACTTCCATCAAACCGCCCATTTCCCCCATGTAATTGGCTGCATTGACTGCACCCACATACACATCTGTCCACCCGCAGAGCCCGAATACATGTACCGGAACCACAAGTCATATCACTCCCTCAACATTCAGGTGGTCTGCAATTCGAAAACCATCATCACAGACATTGTGGCACAATACCCAGGGAGCACGTATGATTCATTTATCTTCAGGCACAGTGGCATACACACCTGCTTGGTCAGGGGTGAATTTGGCGAGGGACATCTCCTAGGTAAGTACACATGCCCACATACAGAATGTTAAGAACACGTTGCCGCGCATAACAGGCACTGACCCTCTGCTCCTCCCTTCAGGTGACAGCGCCTATGCCCTCCGTGAATACCTCCTCACCCCATACCTCAACCCAGCAACACCACAGGATTGGAGGTACAATGGTGCGCATATACACACCAGAAATGTGATAGAGAGAACATTTGGCATGTTAAAGAGTAGATTCCGCATCCTCCACAAGACTGGCGGGGCCCTCAAATACCGGCCCGAGATCTGCTGCTGCATCGTTGCCGTGTGCGCCATGCTGCACAATATTGCCACCAAGCGGAGGATACCTGTTGAGGTGTCTGGTAGTGAGTCGGAGGGGGACGACCTGCCACCTGCACATGTGCATCATGCACAGGGGGAGAATCCTGCTGAAGGTCACATGCGCCACGCGCACATCACACAGAACTATTTCTAGTGCATCCATACCCCTCACACAACACTGCACTCATGCAAGCCACATCAATGATTGACATGAGGAAGATTTCTTTTAAAAAATAAAGCTATTGTTTAATTCACAAGGTCTCGATGTGCTTTCATCAGCAAAATATTGGGGTACTGTTTTCAGACATCCAAGCTCATGTAACCTGAGCTGGCGTGCATGGTTACCTTACCACAGCACTGCCGGAAATATTAAGTTACTAGCGCGTCTACTGCCGGATGCACCCTGTCGCATCTCACCCTCCACATTAGGCTGGTTATGTCGGGATGCAGTGTTGGCCCGGGCACTGCGCCGCCTTTCTGTTTGCACCGGCACAGACAGGCTGCTGAGGCTAGATGTCCCTTTGCTGGCATCATCCCCCCCTTGCATTGCTATGGTCTGCCGCCTGTTGGTGATCCACAGCGTTGGTGACCTGCTCCAGGGCCCTTGCAACGTCAGCACAGCATTGGACCATCTGGATTTGCATGGCCAATGATCTGCGCGAGAGCTGGGAAGTGGCGTTCCCAATCAGGTGATTGGAATGTGTGTAGGCTGACACCTGTGTGAGCAGCTGCCTGTGGCGTCTGCGGGTGATGGCCTGCTGCGCTACCATCAGTTGGTTGCTCTCCTTCACCGCCGTGGTCAGTTCCTGCACACTCTCTGTGAGGAGACTAAGGTTGCGTGCTGTTTTATATAGCTGCAGCTGCATTGCTGCCATGTGCTGCGCCTTTTTACGATGCACAGCAAGCATCTGAATCTCAATGCCTAGGCCCACATTGTGTGCATATTGCTCCATGTCTGCTGTGTTGGGCACGGAGCGCTGCTGCCTTAACCTGCTGCTGGCTTGGGCCCGCACACTTGTTGTGCGTCGTGTCTGCCTCCTGGGTGGGGGTGGTGTCTGCTCCACTGACATAAGCGCCGAGAGGTGAGGTTGTGCTCCACCTGTAGCTGCAGGGGTGGCCTTGGGTCTCAGTGCAGGTGCAGGTGCCGGTGCAGGTGCGGGTGCAGGTACAGGTACAGGCTGGCTCTCCCCCTCCGTCTCTTCAGGTGTCTCTGCAATGTGGAGAATCTCACTGTCAGACGTGTCAGCATCTGCAGCACCTGTGATGTGGATGAGTGCATGATTAATGATATGATTCAGGCACCTGAGATGTAGCAACATGCATGCAGGCTCGCTTTTGCTTGATGTCTGCATTCCCTGACTGGCATTAGGGGTCTTTGTTACTTGACTATTCTGGCTGTGTGTAGCTATCAGGGCACATTTACACACTACAGGTTCCACAATGCGTTTGGGATGAGCAGGGACTGGAATACTGTGGTTACAAATATGGATTGCATTGGGGGCATGGTCATTGTTAGGGTACTGGGGTTGCAGTAGCATGGCTCTTACCTTGAGATTGGTGTGTGGCGCGGGAGGTGTCCAGTTGAGTGACGCCCACGCAGCCTTCTGGGTGGATGGCGTCCTTTACTAAGTCCTCCATGGGTGTGTTTTCAGGGACTGTGGGGTGTTCCCCTCCTGAGGCTCTTGTCTCCCCCAGTCTCTCTGCTATCCGCTCCTTGGCACGGCCTCTGAGGTCGTACCACCTCTTTTTTAAGTCATTGATGGACCGGTGCGTGACTCCCACCGCGTTCACCTTTGCCTTGATGCGCACCCAGATGCGCCTCTTGGTAGCCTCGGGCACCTTCCGGGACAGCTTCACAAACAGTTGGTCATGGTCCCTGTTCACTCCTTCTATCAGGTACTCCAGTTCTTTTTCACAAACTTTTATTTTGCGCTGCCTGGGTTTTCACTTGGTCCTGCAGCTTCCTGGGACATTGTGCTTTTTTTTTCAATCCTGTATTGGCACTGCAGGGTGTGTCTCTTGGAGCTCAGTGCTCTGCCTCCTCCTGTATCCAGCTCTGTGATCCAAATGATGCATGGAGCAGGCTACTTCCTGGTAGTGATGTCATCATTGTGCTCAAAATGCGACTTCACGTTTTTGCGATCTCGCAATCTGTGAGATCGCTATTTGCGAAATGGGTAATTGCGGATTCGCAATTAGGGGGTTGGAAACAGCCGATTCTGCAGGGATTTTTGCATATTCGCATTTGTGATTGCGGGCTGTTGCGAATCTCAGATATTTAGCGATTTGGATGATACATTCCATTCTGCGAATTCTAAATAGCGATTCGTTATTTTTCGCTATTTGGGATTCGCAGAATGGATGCTTGATGCATCTATATGTTAGTCTCCTTAAAGTGCAAAATCAGCCACAGTGTGAGTCTTTATTTGAACTGGGGGAAGGAATTTGAGGGATATTTAGAACCCCTTTTGACATTCATTCGCTGACAGGACATGAGTCCCACAAGATGCAGTTGTCTCTCCTTGTTGCACTATTAGATAATATTTGCTGCTTGTTGAACTATTAGATAATATTTGCTCCTACTTACGAACCCAAGTGTTTTGCACTGCCACTTTAGTCTTGAGAAAAAGTACTGTGTTTGTGAGCTGTTGTATTCTTTTTAAATGGAAAATGAGTTAGTATTTGCTGCGACAAGATTAATTGTATATGATGTTTATAGCTATGTGTATCTTTTATGTTCTGTCTTTGGAAGGACGAATAAAGAAATATTTCAATTGAGTTCCACAAGATGCTATTAATTTTCCATTACAACGAGGCTCACTGCCACTCTTTTTTCACAAAAATACTGCAGTTTTAAGCATGATGCGCCTGTTGGCACGTGCCTGGCGCCCACTGTAGATCAAACCGGGGCCCTTCTGATAATATAGGTGGCGATATATGAGTCCACCATCAGTAATGTAATTTGAAAAGTGATTCCTGGTGCCTTGTGAAGTGAGTACTGCATGGGGAGGTAGGGTGATAATGACTGCACAGCCAACTATAAATGGGGATTTTTTTGTACTTGTTAGTCCTAACATTTCCTAACATCCTAATATTTCCCTTCAACTTAGGTTTTTTAAGGTTATTTTGCATCTTTTTATAATACAGGTTAATCTATGTTCTTAGTAGCTCAACAAAATAACCCTTTATTAAAGAATTGAGGTAAATTATGCGTAAAATAACTATGTCTACCAGTGAATAGCAAGGTTACGCAATAAAGCATGTACTACTATGGTTTAAAGGTCAAATTCCACGGCATTACTGAAATAAATAACTACTGTGAAAAAATAATGCTAATTCTCTCAGCACACACCTTTTAATAGTTACAAGACCTATTTAATATCATTGTACATTCACTTCGTGACTTAACCTCTTGATTTAACCTCTTGCGTCCTTGTTCAAGTGAAATATATTTGCTTATATGTACTACCAAGAAAAGCAAGTTTATTTCATTATTGATATGAGAGGAGTTGCATCATGACCCACTCGTGGTGTTGCCTCTCCTGTGCCATTGCTCCTCCCCACGCAACGATTATATATAGCATATTACATTCTGGACACCGGAATATTCAATGTATATGAATGAAAACAGAGGACCACTATTCACCTTACGTGGCCGAGTATGGCACATAGTTAACCAAGTTATCTTCCACAGTCGCTTCTTACATAAAAACATTATTTTTGGATTAGCTAACTGATATTAATGTATCATGTTCACCAATGGCATAAACAATGAGAAAAAGAAAGGGCTGCAACTTGAAGATGGGTGGGGATCAGTGGAAGGTGGCTTTGTTTTGAGACATTTCTGTGCAGTCATAATTTTATGCTAATTATAACATTTAGCACGCAATGAAGCAAAGTAAGATTCAATTCAGAGGAAACAATATATAATCTCAGTATCCCATGCAATTAAATTGTCTTTAGTTGCAATATGATTAAATGTTAAGAGCATGTTATGTTGTGTTAAAAATAGTTTCTATGGAGTATGTACAAAATTGAAGATGTATATGAAATAAAAACCAAAATTACAAATTCATCATTACCATTAGCACACCAAAAGACCACCAGTCAGCGCTCTGCATGTGCCCTCGCCGGTTGACAACTTCTGGGGCCATGTATTCTATGGTTCCGCAGAATGAGTAGGCCCGCTTGTCATGGTCGATGGCCTCTTTGCTCAGTCCAAAGTCTAAACAGTCAGAAAGAAAGATGTTAAGTGTTATGTGACGTCTGAGGACTAAATGTAAGTAACTGTGGGCAATTCTCAGAGTATATAGCTAAGGGTACATCTCCAAGGTCCTCAACTTGCAACACAGATTTGGTACCTGCTGGATGATACTGACTTCACAGCAACCCAGTTCATTTGGGTCATTCTCTCCCTGCAACATTACTTCCTCACAACATTCCTTGCTCAGTCATTATGGACTGTTGTGCATCAATCTTTCGCAGATGCATCTGGTTGCCCCAACTAAAAGAATCTTAGTTTTACCTCTCACTCTCTCTCTCTCTCTCTCTCTCTCTCTCTCGCTCTCTCTCTACCTCCACCCCCCTCCCCCTTTTGCAGTGCCCTTCTCTTTATGTCAGGGAGCTGCTGCTTTAAAGACTAGTCAACCAAGAGTAAACTCTGTGGGCACTTATTTCACAGGTGTAGGAAGGGCCCTGTAGTCCTGGATGGCCTTCTTGCTGTTATAGACTTATTTGCACCCCCACCACCCAGCCTCATATGGCTTAGGCCAGTGACATTCAACATTTTTAAGTGTGGGGGGAGGGTTACAATATTTTGCTGAACATCAGCATTTGATCCGCCCAAGGAGCGTTTGGGGGAGGAGTTGTCCCTCAAAGACACATTTTAAGTAATGGGGTCAAACTGCAGGTATGGAGGCCCTTTGTCAGTAAAGGTCTAGGTGTTATTCTGCAGCATTTCTAAAGAGAACGAAACTGAGGTGTTTTGAGAGAGCTCAGTAATCTGTCAGTTTTGGCACACCAGTGTATGGTAGCAATGTTCTGTCTCACGTTCCATGTGACTCCCTGTTAGCTTGTGCTCAGCTCCTGCAGCCAGATTCATGAAAGCAAAATCGGCTCGCAAAGGGCCAGATTCTGAGAATCTGTCCCTTTGCGAGCGCTATTTTTGCATTTGGGATTCATCATCCCAAATGCAAAAATCGCACTTTTAGAAATCGCTAAATTGCGATGAATTGCATTTAAGGAATCTCAATTTGAGATTCCTTAAATGCAATTCATGAACCTTTTTAAAATTGCGAATTCGCAATCTGGGGGCGCTATTTACCGTGAAGTCTAACTACGTGGTAAATAGCGAATACTTAGAAAAATGCACTTTAGTGCATTTTTCTAAGTTGTATGTTACACACACACATGTCCTTTGGCTATGTGTGTGCGCAACACCAGTGTACATTAGCATTTCAGAGGTGCTACAGGGTGTCCTTTGGACACCCTGCCACCCTTGAAATCGATTCCTTATTTGCGATTCGCTAATTGCTAATCACAAATAAGGAATGACTCCCCATTCATTCCTATGGGCCTTTACAGCCTTATTCATCAACGGGCCGTTTTGCGAGCCCCAAATAGCGATTCATAGCGAATCGCTATTAAGGACTCGCAAAACGGTATTCATGATGGATAGAGAGAAATAAAAGCGAATCGCACGCGGCCGCAAATACCATTTCCGATCATCGAAAATCGCATGAAAATCGCAACATCCGTGTCGGAATAGCGATATCGCTAATAGCGAGATCGTCAATAGCGGGACCGCAAAAAGCGCGAGATCGGGAAAACGGGAAGTCGCATTTCGAGCACAGTGATGACATCACAACCAGGAAGCAGCCAGTTCCCACCCCCATTCACCACAGTGAGGCAGACCTCGAGGCAGCAACAGAAACAGCTCCTGCAAGGACACCTGCTAAGTTGGACTACCACCTCCAATACCACTGCAGCAATGGCTGAGGAGGCAGTACCTGGGCCCAGCAACCCCGGGCGCAAGAGGAAACTCAAGTTTTCGGAACAAGAGTTGGAGCACCTAATTGAAGGGGTGGTGGAGAACCACTCCAAACTTTTCGGGAAAGACTCAAGGAGGGTGCCCGAGCAGGAGAGGCGCAGGATCTGGCTCAGGATAGCGGCCGCAGTGAACTCTGTGGGTGTGGCCGACAGGTCACTGGATGACCTGAAGAAAAGGTGGTACGACCTCCGAGGTCGTGCCAAAGAGAGGGTCGCCGAGAGGCTCGGAGAGTCCCTGGGCACTGGAGGGGGAGGACCTACAGTCCCTCCAAACACCCCCCTGGAGGATCGCGTTGAAGACACGCTGGAGGAAGAGGCGTGTATTGGAGTCACCCGAATGGACTCATCCCGCCCCACCCAAGAGAGCCAAGGTAAGTGGCATGCAACTGCGACCCTGTCCCCTATGAATGGCCATGACCCTATAGCCTCCCATAATGTTCCAAAGTCATGCCATTGGTGCACATCAGTTAATGCCCTAAAGCATTGTGGGACATGTAGTGTGGCCACAATGTAGAAGTACCCCAATGCAGCCAGACAGGTCCAAAAGTACGCAATTCTATAGGCAGTCAGGGAATGTCACCCAGCATGCATGTAGCAACTGCACGTGTGACAGATACATGCAACTAATGTACGTCCACTTCCCCTCACAGGTGGCGCTGACAGCAGCGACAGTGAGAGGCTGCACATAGATGAGGATGCACAGGATTACAAGGAGGTGCCGTTATACACACAGCCTCCTGCGTCTGCCGCAGCAACTACACCTGCAGCCCGGCCCACTACCACTGTGCCTCCAGCCTCTGCTGCAGCACCAACACCTGCAGCCCGGCCCACTACCACTGTGCCTCCAGCCTCTGCTGCAGCACCAACACCTGCAGCCCAGCACACTGCCACTGTGCCTCCAGCCTCCGCTGCAGCACCAACACCTGCATCCTGGCACACTGCCACTGTGCCTCCAGCCTCCGCTGCAGCACCAACACCTGCATCCCGGCACACTGCCACTGTGCCTCCTGCCTCTGTAGCACCTGCAATGTCTAGCTTGACTCCACCAGCAGCTGGCGCATCAACATCAGGTCCCGCGACAGCGGCGACACAGCGGCAACCCACTGTGGCAGGCCAGCAGAGCAGGCGTGGCAGGGCTCGGCTGCAGACCAATGCTCCCAGCACCAGGAGTGGGAATGGACAGCGGCTGCCGAGCATGAGTGTCGAACGTCGCATGCTCCGGATTCACCAGCTGCAGGCACGCCGGCAAGGGACCATACAGCTGCAGCTGCATAACATTGGCCGCAATGTGGCAGGTGTGGGGGACCGGATGGACCGCATGACTGCAGCCATGGCAGGTGTGGGGGAGGGGATGACCCGCATGACTGCAGCCATGGAGGCGAACACAGCTGCAATGATTAGACAGCGCAACACGGACCGCCGCCGCCACCGTCATCTACTGACCCGGCTGACGGCTTACACCCGGTCAAACTATGTTATTGGCAATGCCACCTCGCAGCTATCGCGCCGGTGCCTGGCGCAGCAGCAGCAGCTCATTCAATGCTGCGAGGATGTTGCCAGGGTACTTGAGGGCCTGACCACTGCCGTGATGGCACTTCACCCTGCTGTACCTGACACTGTCGGGGGTGACGATGCCAGTGAGGGGACATCAAGTGTGAGCAGCCACTCTGCCTCACTCATAGGGGTGCGGAGACGCAGCACCAGGCCCAATGCAGGGACACGTGCGGTGGATGAGGAGGAGCCGGAGAGGCGCTTGGGTGCTTCGCGCCGGAGGCGCACCTGACTGAATAGTACTTGTACAGGCACAGGCTGAACATAAGCCTGCCCTGTGTATTGGACGCATCTGTATGCTGAAATACTGTTTGCAATGAAAGGATGTCAACTGGAAACATTATTGTGATTCAAACAATAAGATTTAATTTGGCATCACACATTGGCGTAGTGTCATTATTAAATTTTGCATGCAATTGTGATTTGTTGGGTGAGGGGAGAGGGTGCACTAGAAACAGTTTATGGTGATGTGGTTGCGGCGTCTGTGGCCTTCAGCTGGGTTCTCCCCGTGTGCATGACGCCCATGTGCAGGTGGCCGGTCGTCCCCTTCCGACTCACTGCCAGATATGTCAACAGGTATCCTGCGCTTGGTAGCAATGTTATGTAGTATTGCGCAGACAGCCACAATGCGGCAGCACAATTCAGGACTGTAGTACATGGCCCCACCTGTCTTGTGCAGTATGCGGAAACGGCTGTTCAGTAGCCCAAAACTCCGTTCTATGCAATTCCTTGTCCGTATGTGTGCAACATTGTAAAGCCGTTGCTGTGGTGTAGCAGGGTTGAGGTACAGGGGTGAGGAGGTATTCACGCAGGGCGTAGCCACTGTCACCTGAATGAGAGGAGCAGAGGGTGAGTGCCTGTGCTGCGCAGCTACTTCATTGCAATGTGACATTGTTGAAAAAGTGTACTTACCAAATAGGTGTCCTTCCCCAAAGTCTCCCCTGGCCAGTCGTGTGTGGAGGCCGCTGTGCCGGAATATGAATGAGTCATGGGTACTCCCTGGGTACTGGGCCACTATGTCCGTGATGAATGTCTTAGCATTGCAGACCATCTCTATGTTAAGGGAGTGGTAGGACTTGCGATTGCGGTACATGTACTCCGTTGCAGCTGGTGGGCAGATGGCGATGTGGGTACAGTCTATGCATCCTATCACATGGGACACATTGTAGAATTGTAGCTTGGTCAAGTCCAGATCCTGTTGGCTGGTGGGAAATTTGATGTGTCGGTGTAGCTGGGTCAGCATTGCGTCAACGAAACTCCTGAGGCAGCGTGACATGGTGGGCTGGGATATCCCCCCAGCAACCGCTACTATCCCCTGGAAGCTCCCGGAGGCCAGAAGGTGCAGGCTACACAATACCTGGACCTGTGTAGGCACGGCATTGGTCCGCCTTGTTGGGTGCTGCATCAGGGGGTCAAGGTCCTGTATTAGCTGGATTATCATTTCCCCATTCAGGCGGTACTTTGCATATATCTGCTCTCTGGTTTGGCCCAGCAGGGTGACCCGCTGGCGGAATATCCTGTCCTGGATTCTGCGTCTCCTCCATGCTGCTCGCTGTAGCCTTCGCCGCCTGACCACCATGTACATTCCTGGCATTGTGAGACTCCAACTGCTGCTGCTGACTCTCCTTATGTGTGTTTGGTCAGGCCTGCCCCTTATTCCTGATTGGCCAACGGTTTTTCAAAAACAAAAATCTCCAATGGCTTTTATGGTTACCACCTGCTTTGGGTTGTCCTTATTTTGCGCCTCGCAAACTGCGTTTTTGGGGTTTTTCGCTATTTGAGAATTTTCATGAATACCGATTGCGCTTGTATAGCGATTTCGCAGATTCCGTGGTTTGTCGCACTCCTGCAGGGATTCTGAGAATATATTTGCGATTTCGCTATTTTTCGATAGCGCTTTGGGTATTTTCTTGGTGAATGCCGATTAGGGAAATTGCACCCGCAATAGCATTTTCGCAGCTATTGCGGGCGCAATTTTGCTTCATGAATAAGGCGGTTAGTCCCATAGGAATGAATGGGGAGTCATTCCTTATTTGCGATTAGCAATTAGCAAATCGCAAATAAGGAAGCAGTAGAAATCGCAAAAAATATTGCGATTTCTACATGAATCCCATTTTGCGAGTCTTTAATAGCGATTCCTTAAAAATCGCTATTAAGGACTCGCAAAACATGAGCATGATGAATCTAGGGGCTAGTCCACTGGGCCGTTATTCTCATGTGTTTACTCTTCCTTTAATGCAACTGCTGCTCTGTTTAATTACAACCTGGTACCATAGTCATGCAGATTAGATCAATGTTAATGTGCCTCCTGCACAGCCATGCCTGTAACCTGAAGGCCACGCAGGCGCGGCTTCTCTGCTATGGTGGAAAAGAGTCGCACCACTGCTAAAACGCAGTAGTAAGACGGAAAATAAAATGACAATAAAACTATTTTAAATGTCATTTTATTTTTACTTCCAGCCTGCCGAGTCGGGGTGTAGGGTGTGGCCAGGCAGCAGTGTCACACAGCAGGGGGAGTGGTGGAAGGCGCTACGAGTGCGCAAATGAAAAGGGGGGGCCCTCGGCCCCCCCGCACGCATGGCGGCGCGGCGACCGTCGCCCCCCCTTTCCCCCTTTGTTGTCATTCGGCGGTGGGGGCGTGCCCTGGGGGCGCGGCCCACCGCCGATTGGCCGGCGGCCTTCCTGACCCGGATCCAAGGTAGTGGGTCCGGGTCAGGGGGGGCGGGCGATAGGAGGGGCCGCCCGGCCCCTCGGGAATAAGAGGTGGGGAGCGCCCAGGAGACCCCCTTGTCCCTGGACGCTCCCTCGCAGAACGTTGTGCCCCGCGCTCGGGGCTTCTTTGTTTTATAATTTTTTCCCGCTTTTATTTTTCAGAAGGAGCCGCGTCGAGCCAAGAGCCAGCCGTGTCGTGTGGTTAACCCAGCCGCGTGGGGCCGGCCGTCGGGGAGATCAGCGTCCTCAAGGGTCGCGAGCCGGCAGCGGAGGCGGCGGGAGCAGAGGCGCCCTGTCCAAGCTTGGTGGAGTTTCTAAAGCGGCGCTTACGGCAGGGAGCAGAGCCACTTTGCCCAGACTCGGTAGTAGTTCTGAAGCGGCGCGTACGGCGACCGCATAAGGTATTTGTTGTGACGGGGGCAGGGACAAGCGGTGGACCGGCTTTAATAAATAGAGCGCGGGTCCAGTTTACCGCCAAAAAGGCCGCATCCGTACTCTTAGGAGACCCGGGGCTCCCTGTGTGTTGATTGCTCACACGAGTGCTCGTGGATCTCTTAGGTGTGTTAGTTTCGTTTGCAAGCGAAGCAGGGTCGACCAGGGCAGCACCTGGATGGGAGACCCCATTGAAAGTATAATCATTTTGTGTTTCCACCGTTAGGGGTATCAAGAGGTGAAAGAATTCCAGGTTTACAAAAAGGAAAGTGAATGAACTTATAAATCAGGCCCCAGAATTGTGTACAATTAGGAAAGAAAGTAAATTGATGTTTTCTGATCTTTAAATGCTGCATGAATTTGTACTATTGAAAACTGATTGCAGGACCTGGATGGGAGACCCCATTTAAAGGGTAAATCGGTAATAAGAAGAGAAAGCATTGCAATTTTGTAACAAAGGTGAATGAGTTCTTATAAATTGGGCTGCAGAATAGTTTTACAATTATAAGACAAAGTGGATTGATGTTTATAGATAGCTAATTGTTTTTTAACCTTACACTGCAGTGTTTTTTCTTTAAATTCATTGTACACGGTGATAACATAATTGTTTAATTCCAGGCAATTTAACTACATTATTGGGGACATTCACTAGCGGACAGACCGTGGGAGCATCCAGCACGCAAAGGGGTGTGGACCGGAGCCGCAGACTTTTATCGCAGGCGAGGACAAGGGACTGGTCGGTAAGAGGGGTACGGGGGGCTAGCACTCATCGCTCCTGGTGGCCGCCGGGTGGGTCTACATTAGGTTTACTCACCCCTTACATAAGCGGACAAGCCGCTAGTGTTGCGGTCGCCGTTGCATGGTGTTGAAAGCCCCCTGGTCACCCTCCAGCAAAAAGGTACACAGAGTTGGCCGGTTGTGGTATTAGGAGAGTAGGCTGCGGTTTTTTGGGGGGGTATCATGCCAGGCCCGCGGGGTGGAAAAAGGGGGTCCGGCATGGAGGCTATGATGCGGGCCATGATGCGTGACATGAGTGAAATTAAGCAGCAGCTAGGGAAAGTAGATGAGCTTGAAGCACGGTTCAATGAGAGGCATGGGGATGCCCCGGGCCCATCGGGTAGGCCTATCCGCAAGAGGGTGGCACCAGTGCCAAGGGGGGACTTTGTCACCCCACCTGGGAAGTCTAAGTCCAAGAGACCCAGGGATGCTGCCCCTACCCCGGGGCCAGTAGAGCCGGTACCTGCCGTGCCGCCGGCGGTCGTCCCACCCCCGCATGTACCTATGCCTACACCCCTTGCCCCCGTGGTGCCGGTGCCTGTAGGTCAACCAGTAGACGCTGGGCCTGCTCCCCCACCGGTGCCCACAATCCCGGGTACAGGTGTGCCACACCCGGCGCCCGCCCTGCCAGCTGCGCCAGTACCACAGGGCATAACCCCAGTGGTACCGGTTGTCCCGGGGGGTAATCTGGATTCCATGCCCCCTGAATTGGTATCCCAGATAACGGCCTTGATGCCATGGCTCCAAAAAGGGGGTGCTTTCCCGAATTCTGCAGACCATGCAGCAGAGGCGGCGAGGTTTGTGGAAAAAATCAGATCGGCGACGGTCGCCGACAGTGTTGCACTGCCAGTATCTTCTCCCCTTGCAGGTACAAGTGTTCCACAGCCGGACGGAGTTAGAGGGCAGCCGCCCACGGTGCCCGCAATTGGTAAGGAAGTGGCATTGCCGCTCTTGGGGGATGGGGTTCTACCTTCCAGGGGCGAGAATTTGGCTCAGCATGTGTCATTAGCTGTGAAAGAGATGATTTGGGCGGACAAATACGTTTATATTTATTCTTTGTTGTTAGATAATAGGGAAATGGAGCAGGTAAAAACACTGAAAGAGTGGATGCTCCCAAGCGAATGGAGGGTGCAGTGTGCTAGATTTAGGGTTGAGGAAACTCTCAACAACTGGATGAAAGCATGGGCTGTATTCACTGCTATTAAAGCTGAGCGTCCTCCAGATTTACAGGCAGCATTGGCATGCTACTCGAGCAGGATTGTGGGGTGGAGTGAACAGTATTCTGGGGAGGCATGGAAAGGGTATGATGTCAATTTCAGGAAGGCATTGGAATTTAACAGAACATTGGCATGGGACACGGTAGATTCCATGGCTTGGCACAAACAGTTCTCAGATACTGCACCCCCCCCCCAGTTCGGTTCGGTCAAGGTGTTCTCTAGACCTCAACAGCCCTTTCGGCCCCCCCAAACGAGTGAGGTGCCTGGGAAGTTTAGGGCCAGTGGGCCAGAGAAAAAAGGGGTGTGCTGGGATTTTAATAGGCGCACCTGCACAAGGGCCGCGTGTAAGTTTAGACATGCATGTTCCTCCTGTGGGCACCCCTCTCATCCAGAAACTGCCTGTAGGTCCAAGCAGGGAAACACAGGTCAGAGGGGTAGGGGAAAGCCACTATAAGATAGACAGGTTAGGCCCTCCCACTCCAGTGGATGTGGTGGCAATGATTCCATGGTTGAACAGATACCCGGACCACACATCGGCCACCCTACTCCAGGAAGGTTTTTCTAAAGGCTTTAGGATCCCGGCCGCGGGATACGCAGGCAGCGCGCACTGTAGAAACCAATTGTCAGTCAAGCACAATCCGGCTGTGGTGGCCGCCAAAATTGACAAGGAGCTATCGTTAGGCAGGATAGCTGGCCCTTTTTCTGAAGTGCCAGTACCCAATTTTGTGTGTTCCCCACTAGGAGTTGTCCCCAAAAAAGAGAAAGGGCAATTCAGATTGATCCATAACCTGTCAGCACCTAGGGGGACGTCACTGAATGATGCCATTGACGAGGGTATCTGTAGTGTTAAATACGCCTCTTTTGATCAGGCTGTTAACTTATTACAGGCCACGGGACCCGGGGCGCTGATGGCGAAATCAGACATAGAATCAGCCTTTCGCCTCCTCCCGGTCCACCCAGCGGATCAGCATCTTTTAGGTTTCACTTTTGGGGATATGTTCTACATGGACAAATGCATGCCTATGGGTTGTTCTATATCTTGCGCTTACTTTGAGATGTTTAGCTCTTTTCTTGAATGGGCCATGAGACAAGTGACGGCCCATCAGCGGGTCATGCATTATTTAGATGATTTCCTCTTCCTGGGTACAGCGGGATCTCAGGAGTGTGCACTGGCATTGCAGGAATTTTGCATGCTCATGCGGGCTTTTGGAGTCCCTCTTGCGCCCGGGAAGACGGTTGGCCCGACCACCTGCTTAGAATTCCTTGGCATTGAGATTGACTCAATGGAGGGATGTTTTAGATTACCTAGGGACAAGGTGGACAAATTCAAGACAGCGCTACAGTTATGCCTCCGGAAGGAGAAGGTCACTTTGCAGCAATTACAGGAGGTGGTAGGGCAATTGAACTTTGCACTGAGGATCATCCCCATGGCTCGCCCATTCTCTCGCTCTATTGCGCAGGCAATGAAGGGGCTGAGGGAGAAGCACCACCGCACTCGACTGTCGGTTGAAATTCGCCAGGATATGCTTATATGGATGGCATTCCTGGAGGATTTTAACGGCAGGGTAGTCTGGCCCGGCCCGCTGACAACATCAGCAGAGTTGGGCCTGTGGACGGATGCTGCCGGGAGTGTGGGCTTCGGCGCCATTGTAGGAAACAGATGGGTCGCTCAACAGTGGCCGGAAGAATGGAGGACAGGGGGTCTGACCAGCAACATTGGCTTCCTTGAACTCTTTCCAATTTGGGTGGCACTGATGGTCTGGCCCGAACACCTATGTAACCAATCAGTGGTGTTTTGGTCAGACAACATGACGGTGGTGGAATGTATCAACCAGCAGGGGGCGCGGTGTCCTTTCATACTTCGTCTGATCAAAGAAATTGTTCTGCAGTGCCTTAAACTGAATGTCAATTTTAAGGCCAAACATGTCCCTGGTGTTCTAAACAATGCAGCTGACTCCCTCTCTCGCTTCAAAATGCAGGTTTTCAGGGAACATCTTCCCACAGCAGACCCCTCGCCAGCACACTTCCCAGCAGTACTTTGGCAGATTGGTGCCCCAGATTACAGGACCTCGTGGTCGCTAGCCTAGCCCCCAGGACCAAGACGGCTTACGAAGGGGCGTTTTTGTCTTATTGTTCTTTTTTGGGGCAACAATGGGAAGTGCTTTGGGCAGAGGAGGATGGTTTTGCAGCCTATTTAGAAT
This sequence comes from Lissotriton helveticus, assembly GCF_964261635.1. Classification (NCBI taxonomy): domain Eukaryota; kingdom Metazoa; phylum Chordata; class Amphibia; order Caudata; family Salamandridae; genus Lissotriton; species Lissotriton helveticus. The sequence continues at coordinate 1,068,504,938 of NC_136067.1, read as the reverse complement.
GGATGCATAAAGAGGGGCGCTCAGTGGCAGCGGCGAATAGACATAGGGCAGCGGTGTCATTCTTCGCCCAAGCTAGGGGCGTCCGGGATCCCACTAATACCTTTGTGATACGTAAGGCGCTGAGGGGATGGCGCCGTATTCAGGGACATCAGAAGGATAAGAGAAAGCCCATAGGATTGGCCCGGCTGACAGCTTTACTGGGCACGCTGGACACTGTTTGTAGCTCGGAGTGGGAGGTGCTTCTTTTTAGGGCAGCATTCTCTTTGGCATTCTATGGGGCGCTGAGAATTAGCGAACTTGTGGCAGGTTCTAAGTCAGACCCACTGGGCGGCTTGCAAAGGGCTAGTGTGACGATAAGGGAGGACACCATGTGGGTCACGATTCAGAAGTCAAAGACCGACCAGGAGTCTAGGGGCCACACCATAGTTCTTCAACGGGCCCCCGCCAACCCTTGCTGCCCAGTGAGGCACGTGGAATTATTGCACCGACTGTTGGTGGGCTCAGCGGGCAGGGCACTGCTTTGTCACGCCGACGGGAGCCCCTTGACCAGATATCAATTCAGGAAGGTGTTGGAGATGGGGGTCAGGAAAGCAGGTCTTGACCCTAAAGAGTTTGGCTCTCATTCCTTTAGGATTGGGGCAGCAACTGAGGCGGTGGCGGGGGGCCTCCCAGTGGAGAGAGTGAAGACAATTGGGAGATGGTCCTCAGATTGCTACAAACGTTATGTACGGATTGACATGCTGTGATTACATGGCACTCACGCTTGGTTTGTTTCCGCTCTCTTACAGTTTCTCAGACCTGTTACGCAGGGGAGGAATTTGTCGTCGGGCATCAGCAACAGACGTCAGCACGGAGCGGCAGCCAGGAAACAGTAAAGAACAGTGTTTGGATTGTGGGTCACTCTTATGTAAAACGAGCAGAATGTATCTTCATGTCAGGTGACAGGGGGAAAAGGGCGGCACAATTAGGGTTGGACATCACGTTCTTTGGCAGAGGGGGGTTATGTCTGCACGAGTTTAGGGGATTCTTCCAAGGGCTTTTAGCACGCCGGCAATCTCCACCGTCAGTGGTGATACTTCACCTTGGGGAGAATGATTTGGCAACACTGGGTAGGCGCATTCTAATCGAGGAGATTATCTCAACGGCGGGTTGGATGGCCAGGACCTGCCCGGGTTGCACACTAGTATGGTCACAACTCATACCTCGACTGCAGTGGCGGGGGGGACATTCGGTCAGGGCGTTGAATCACTCGGTAAAGAGGATCAACACACGGTTGGATAAGTTGTTTCGAGCCCCCGTGTTACAGTCAATACCTCATGGGTGCATCTGGGGCGACAAGTATTACCTGAAGGATGGAGTTCACTTAACAGAAGAGGGGAATGTCTTGTGGTCTGACAATATCTGGGCCTGGCTAGAGGGTTTTGCAAGTAGGAAGGTTTCCTTAGGTAGGGGCTAGAGAGGGGAGGCCAGATCGTCGGTTAACAATGCTGGCCTGTGGCGGTAAGGTCATTATCGGTGAGCACATATTTGAGGTCTGAGGGGGCGGGCATCATCCTATGGAGGTTCCCGCCCAGGGGGAGGGGCCTGCGGGCCACTCCCAAAACTCCAGGGGCAAGGTAATGGATGCTGCAAAGCAAAGGAGTGCGGGTAGGAGTAGTTCACGCTTTCCTTAGGCTGGTAGCCACCCCGCGCGCGTGGACTCATGACGCCACCGGCGCAGAGTAAGGGCCCTCCTTTAGTGGGTAAATGGAGTTCAGGGCGTAGACCGGGCAATTCCCGGGGTAACACTGCGCATGCGCACGTCTCTAGGGGAGGCGCAGCTTGTAGGACCTGACACCGGTAGTGACCCTGCCATATGGCCAGAAATGTACAATAATCAAGATGAGGATGTTTAGTCTCGGTTAGGAAACAACATGTATTAGAGTTTTGTTAAGGTCAGGCTCTCAAACTTGTTGATGAAAATTGTATATCTAAATGTCCTGCTGATTATTGTATAAATTGTTGATTATGCAATTAAAACGTTTTTTAATTTCATACTTTAATAAATACGGCCGGGCGACTAGCGCCCGCCTTCCAAAAAGTAAAGAAGTCTCGTGTCCACGTTCCTGGGTGTTGGGTGCCGGATTGGGGGGGAGGCGGCAGCTAGTCGCTGACCATGTGGGTCTGGTGTCCACTGCCCAAATGCGCACTCGGAAATCTCCAGGCTGTTCCCTGATGCACACATATGTGAAAATATGATACATTTGTTTTTTCAATATTTCAAGTGAAATGGAGATATTTTGTGTAAAACATCACACGAGATACCAGCAGGACATTGGTTAGAGCAGAAAAAGTCTCTCAAGCAAAACTTTTATTGTGCACAGCATTCTCCTGTACACAAAGGTTATGCAAATTTGTACAAGGCAAAATTGTGTTGGCGTGATTACGATTTTGCCCAAGCCCAGAGTGTGAATCCTTGCAGAATTGCATTCTGAACACTTGATAAAATGAATGCCAGTGGTCTGTCGACTAATGTTAAATGCAAAAAAACACAGATTGTTCACAACCAAGTTCACTTTTTTTTCAAATGTGCAATCGACCCGCTTCTTACGTGTAAGCAAGAATTTCAGCAAGGTAAAGAGGACTTACGCTGCAGACTGGAGATAAGAGAGTGTGTGTGCATACAAAGAGTGTGCTAAACAGCAACCTCCAAGAGGCCCTCAAATGTGTATTAACTGATTATCATAATTCTCCAGAAATGGTAAAGGTCTTAGAACAGTTGCTCACCTGTGATCTTTATATGACCTTCTTCGTCTAAAAGAATGCTGAAAAACAATGAAGCAAGTATCAATAAGTGAAGAGATAGACAACAAAACAAAGCAATGGGTCTGAGGTCTCATGTAGAGGCAGCCCACTTAGCAGTATTGTCAATGCCCCCCACGCTGACATCGGATACAAAGGGTTGTACGTTACAGAAAGGCAAAACATCTGTACTGAATTTCTTGATCATAATGGCAGTCACCACAGGAAGAAAGTGTAGAGAATAATGATTTTGGGTGGTTTGATAACTAGACCGTCTGACATTCGGTTATTTTTTCCTTTGCTACAGTCCTAACGGATGCCCAAAATGCTCCTTGTGACCTGGTTCTCAGTTACCTGTGGGCGCAAACATCACTGAATCAGGTGAGAAAGCTAATTAAAGGACTCCAGCGGATCACAACCTGTCTCGCTGAGTAGCTGAGGTTTGGGGTAGGAAGCAAAGCTGAAGAGGAACTACGACTGTCTCCCGTGCTAGGTGTTTCATGCCCACTTAGGCTTAGGTTGCCTGAGGAATTAGCAGGACTGGAAATAGTGGTTCTGGGCAGCACCTCCAGGGGAGTTTTCAAAGAGCTCCTCACCCAGTCTTGTTTTTGCTGCGCCATTGTGTCCCAATTAGACGTCAACAAATTGGTGTGAAAAGTAAATGGAATTAGGAGCATTGCGCTGGGGGGCGCTCTAGGATAGGTAATAGTTTAATTTACTATCCAACACCTTCCCTACTATCCACGGGGACTGGAGTTGGAATAGTAAATTAAACTATTCACTATCCAGCACCCCCCAACGCAAGTCGTTGTAACGACTTGGGTTGAAAAACCTGCGTTGTAAAAGCATGCGTGGTAAAAGCATGCGTTGTAACAACGTACATCCAAAGTGGGACTACCTGTTCGACTACTAACCGACAATTGTTTTGGGTGCTGAGCCATAAAGCTCTTCTATACTACCCGACTGGGCAGGATTTGACTGGGCCATCTTATCTCCACCCCTTTCCCATTCACTGGGGTACTTGCAGGGCTGTCCTCTCACCCTCTGCCTCTTCGCATTAGCCATTGAGCCACTGGTGGTGCAGGTGAGGGAGGAGGGAGAGACACGGAGGATCTCTCCCTCCTCCCTCACCTGCACCACCAGTGGCTCAATGGCTAATGCGAAGAGGCAGAGGGTGAGAGGACAGCCCTGCAAGTACCCCACTACATCACACGAACCCTTGCCATATATGTCTATGCTGATGATGTTTCACTATATCTGCGAGATCTGAGTAGCAACCACTCCAGTATAGGAAGACTTCTCACCAAATGTGAGTGGCAATCAGGTCTCCACATTCGCTAGCGAAAGTCTTGTCTCTTCTCCCTAGCCCTTTCTTTCCCACAGGTTGACTTAGACTTAGGAGGTTGTTCCCGCCTCTGTAAAATAGCTCCTTCTCTACCTGTTCATCTAAAACTACCACACTGACCGGGACCTCCTCGAGGGCAACCTTGCCAAAGTGGTCAGGGCACTTAAATTCAAGTAGGCTTCTGGAAGTGGTTGCAACTCTCGGACAAAGCGTGGGGGCATTTTCTGAATTACGTCATAATACTGCTAGTGAGTCAACATTTAATTTAATAAATAAAAGGCGTATAAAAAAATGAGTGCACATTACGCTGGGTCGCGTTGCCTTTGCAAAGATGTTAATGCTCCTGCTCCTCTTTTAATATTTTGTTAACTTGCCACTGTTCTTCCCACTGAAGACATGCTGGGAGTTGGACTCTAAACCAGGAAAACTCTTTTGACATGCTTGGCATTCAAGGGAGGCACTAGTTATGCTTAAAATTCCATTTGACTGGGTCAGGTTGGGGGTCCCTAATTTCGACACCTACTATCTGGCTGCAAACTACAGTGGCGCTTCTGCCGCTGCTCAGAGCGAGAGCTTGAAGAACTGACTGCCCAGGGCATGATATGGAGTCATCAAGATCTTTATTAGTTGATACTTCTAGGAATCCCCCTCCCCGAGACACACCTGAATGTAGCACTACATTGTTTAACAAAATACCTGTACATCTTTGTCCTTGATGGGCAATTCTTACCTTTCTCCTGTCTTACAGAACAGTTTGGATTACATGAAGGTCAATTCCTAATGCACGGCTTGCTACTGCATACCCTCCGAGCTAAGTGGGCACTCACCCAAAGTGAAGAAAAGCCTCACACACCAGTAGAATCCATATACACCATGGGGAATGGCAGCAGAATTGTTAGTTGGGCTTATAAAGCCACCTAGACCCACACTCAAATCTCGCTTCAACCACTTAGTGACACCTGGTAACTTGAGTTCCTAAGCACATTACTTGAGAAGGAATGGATCAAAGCCTCTGAGTACCCACTGAAGGTGGCAAGCAATGCTCACTTTAAATCAATGCAGTTCTTCATCCACCACAGAGCTTACCTCTTCCCGTCAAAACTCAATGACTTTATCCCTACAGTCAGCGCAGTTTATGGCCACTGTGAGTCCCAATTGACGGACTTCTGCCATATGCTATGAAGCAGTCTCGAACTGGCCACCTTCTAGAAGTGCGTCCTTCAACAGTTGGGCGACTTATCGGGACCTTCCAGATTAGACTCTTGGACAGCCGGTGCATTAGGAATATTCAAGCAACCAAAAAAAGCTAAAATAGCACTGCGTGTTTCCTTCCCTTGTCACTACTACTTGCAAGCAGGCCATTGCCCGGAAATGGAAATCCACTCAGTGCCTCTTGCTTGATAAATGGAACCATGATCGCCCAGACTGGGAGAAATCTGAGAGCATTATCCTCCACAGGGAAGAAACCTGTAAGCCCTACCTCCTTCCCTCCCCTATGTTTCTGTATTAGTTTTTTTCCCCTTGAACTCTCTCACGGCTCCTGCAGGGACTGTGCACTACTGTGTATTCCTTTCCCATCCATACATGTTAAGACAATCCTCATATAGGCTATCCCCACAGTTTTACCACTGCAGAGCTACACCTGGTCCACCAGAGATACCTGTATTGTCACCTACGAACTCTCCCAGCTTGTCAGTTCTAAATTGTTAAATATTTTACCCCTGATGTGTTCTTGTAATTGTACCTCTGCATCACTATCATACATTGTAAAACCGTTCCGGGCGACGCTAACCTTTGACTTATCTTCTTCAAACATTTGCATGCCTACATCACTATAACAATCAAAGGCATGTCTCTCCAGGCGTAGAATGTTGCCCATTACCTAACCCAAATGTTTATGCGGACTTATAGTTGTATTACTTCGTATGCTATTATTGGGTTATATAAATATACAAAAATGTCAAAACCCTAACGAAAACTATTAGACAATACAATTTAAAATGAATATTATTGATTTTCCTAAAATGATCCGCCTCAATAATCCTCTGAAGGTCTTGCACGTGCTTCTTTTTCAAAATGAGACTCATCTAATTTAATGTGTGAATTTTCATAATTCTTTAGACTGTGTTTACCGTTATATACGGGCCGTTTCTGCAACTTTCACACAAGAAAAAATGGGGTGAATAAATTTTAGACTACACACAAAACAAACCATAAATCAATTGTGAGATCAAAATGGAGCTTTTGTTTTGTTTTTAAATCCGAATTACAATATTAAATACGACGCTGTTGGATTAGCCATTCAAATATTATTTACACAATAAAATAATTAATTTGCTACAAATTAATTTGAACATTAAAAATAAAAATAAAAATAAAGTACAATATTGCTCTTCAGTCTGCCCTGACCTCACATTTGCACGTATACAGACTTTGACCAACGAGGCAGTTAGGATGATTTTAGGAAATGATTTATTGCCCACGCTGTAATGTCTAGAAGGGAAAAAGAAAATAAATGGGTCCTCTAAAGAGACCTCAGATAATAATAGCACAATGTACTCCAACATCAGCTACTTTAAAAAACAAGCATTTGCAATGCAATAGGTCTCGCATTCACACGAGTTTTTGCTATTGGCATTGTAAATTACAATGCCTTCGATTTATATTTCGGGTTTTAAAACATAAATACATGGCATTGTTATTTACAATACTAATAGCGCATAGGGAAGACATACACCCTGCTGGTGCTGCTCAATCTTTCATAGCACGATCCCTTTCACGCAGAAAGGGGACTGGGGAACTCATTTACCAGTGGGTTTTCTGGTGAGATTAGTTGCTTAGTCAGAAAAGTGCCATTCTCCAGAATCAGATGGGTGTGTAATGTTTTGTTTGACATTACTTTTTATGAGTATGCATGGCATATGCTTTAGGGAATGCTACCTTGCATGTAATGTTAGGTGTCCAGAGTGTTCGGTTAGATAGGCAATTGTTTTAAGGCCAGAGTGAAATCGGCCGAACAGAAATGAGAAAAATATTAAAAGAAATGTCCGCAACAGTAGTCACCTAACCACAAGGTGTTGTACTAAAATATCACACTCAAAAATCAACCATACTGATGGCTGGCTATTATATGGCCACAATGTACCTTTAGGTTTATAGTTTGACTGCAATATTGTGACATACAACGAACCATAAAAGATCGTGAGGGCCTCGACGTGGTTCACTTGTCATTCATTACACTGAGATAATCCAGGCCCATAGAGTAGCAGGACAGGGCTAGTAACCTCCTAGCCCTGGCAAGCATGTTCGAATCAGCCCCATACTGCAGCTCACAAGCGAGCAAAGCCAGGTCGTCCATCCTGGCTGGGCCATGAGGATTGCCCTACCTCATCCACCACCACCAAAGGAAAAAAAAGTTCATTCAGTGCAAATTACAGCACTAAATTGAAAACTATGTTTCAGCACTTTCAAGCCTTTGCCTGGCCCTGAAAGCAGCCCCTTGCATGCAGCCTACATCCAAATGCCAGAATGGCAACTCTGCCCTGCTGACAGGCCCTCAACGATACCAACCTCGCCCCTCCTGCCAGTAACCCCCGTTTTAACGTTTCCTCATCTCTATAAGGGTAAGGCTGTGAGGTACAGAGCTGAGGTGGTCTCAGAAATGAAAGACACTTTGAACCCTACCACCATGGGAGCCTAGTCTCAAAGTGCGCTCTTTACACCCCCTTCACACCCCCTCCTAAAACGCACCATGCTCATGACAAGCGGCAGGGCCTAGTCTTGACGTACCGAGGAGGCGAAGGAAAGCAGGACCATCATGGGGCCTATGACAGTGTCGGGTGTCAGGCGTCGGATTAGCCACAGTAATTTCAAATTAAACCGAAATGACGGCGTCTTCATTTGCAAATGTGAACAGATTCAGTTCAGAGATGAATGAAGTCACCGCATTAGAGAGAGACGTGCCGGGGGGAGGCATGGTGTAACACAGGGAGATGGGGAGGGGGTGGTGAAGTGATAGTCTGGTTAATCTCTACCTGTCTGTGTCGCGCTGACAGACATCTCCGAGATACCGGACTCGATCCGCTGCAGCGGATCCCGGTCTGAGCGTCTCTCCATGATGAGCGGCACCAGGTAATTAATTTAACAAGCGCACCACTGCTGTCCTAATGGCCAGGGCAAAATAACACATAACGCTAATGGGAAAACAATACCGGACTCGATCCGCTGCAGCTGCTCCCGGTCCGCGCGGCTCCCCGTGACGAGCTGCACCAGGTAATTAAATAAACAAGCGCGCCACTGCTGTCCTATTGGCCAGGGCAAATCAACCACTGTAAAATCGAACCCCCCTCCGCGCCAACAAGATTCTTAACCCCTAAAGTGCTTAAAGTGGACGGCCGCAGCCCCGAGTCTGCAGCGGCCGGTCCTGCAGTAAGGGGCACGGCGCATGCGTAAAGCCGAAACCTTCCATGGGGCACGGCGCATGCGCAAGCAGCGGGAGGTATTGCTAGCGTCTCAGCTTCCGAGGAGGACAGCGCGTTCACGCGCGTGGCTGGCGCAAATCGCCTTGCGCGCGGCCAGGACTGTACTCCTGGGAAGCTGAGCCGTTAACAATAAGGTCTCTGGCGAGAGCGAGCTTCGCTCGCTTCTAGCCGAGACCTAAAAACGAGGGAACATTACTCATCTATTATTGCAAATAAGCCTCTATCAAACAGTGCTTTACCAAAGGTATGTAAATGCTTTATTTAGATGTGATTTTAAAGTTTTTCTTCAGTGTAAGTGCAGCTCTGGGTTGTAATTTGCAAACATGGCCCACTTTTTTTTACTTATGTAATCCACATATGTGGGCCAGTTTTATTTCGGTGCCCGGTCTATTTTCTGTCCCGGTCTGACGATGCAAATAAAAAAGGATTACTGATAATAACGAGGGTGACTTAATTACCGTGTTTGGGCCTCTGCAGAGCCTCAAAACTAGTTGTGTCACCCTCAGGGGCGGGGGGGGGGGAGGGGGCAGGGGGATTTGAGGGGAGTCCTCGTGGAGCACTACCATTGCCTTGACCCCCACCCCCTGCCTCACCACCAGCTGCATTAAATAAAAATTAAAACAGACACCCAGCCTGGGAACAGCCATGTCGTTGTGTTCTTTCTTCACATTTTGTTCTAGGATGTTTTGTTTCTGTAGGTAACTTCATGCAACATATTACTTTTATGTTCCATACTATGAAAAGAGCTTCCTTCAAATCTGCGTGCGTTCAAGTTGTGCGCAGGTGTTTATAATAGGGCACAGTTGAGAACTGTGCAGATCAGGCCTAAGGCAAACCAATCAGTTAAATCTTTGCTGTATTGGGCCTGTGCTGAATAGGGCCTGTGCCAGCGTGGGATTGGTAACGCGGGCATTCAGGCAATGCCCGAGGGGCCGGTGTCCGAGTTCATGCTTTGGGCTGCTTTTTTGAGCAGTCTGGGGGGCAGATTCGGGCGCTGTCTCTATTGTTCGATGCCGCCGCGGCCCAGTGGGTGCCTGAGTGGCCTTTCTAGAGGCAGATGGGCGCTCATTACCTTCTGTTTAGCAACAGGCAGAGGTATCACTCCCTTTGGCTTGCTGGCCGGTCCATTAATGTGTGTACATACTGAGCGGGGGCAGGGGGCCTGAGTAGAAGTGGCCTCACTTGTTTCCAGGTGTGCTTCATCAGTGTAAACTAATGCGTGCATTTTGTTTTACCCCCCTTCCTTTTTTTATAAGATTTCGCTGAAGCAGTGATTTGAGGTAAGGCATTATGCAAATGTGGGGTGATTTTTTTTTTTGGCATGCCCGGGTCGATTTTTAATCCCAATCCAACCTTGGCCTTTGCTGAATATCCGAGTAATGTTTTGGAAAACTGGTGATTTTTTTTTTTTTACGCTAGTAGCCCTCAGCCGCGGTCGGTACGGGGAGTACCTGCCGGGAGGTGACGTGGGGAGAGGGAGGAGCAGGGTGGGGGCTAGTAAACTATGGATTACAGAGGTTTACAGGTAAGTAAACATATAAATAAATAAAACGAATTTCGTTGTGTACACTGCATCCCCAAATGTGATGCAGTGCGCGTAACAAAATTAGTTTGATTTATTTATATGTTTACTTGCCTGTAAACCTCCATAATCCCTAGTTTACTACCCCCCACCCTGCCCCTCCCCTTCCCGTCACCGGCCGGCAGGTACTCCCACTACCGACTGCGGCTGGTAGCCCCACCCTTCCCACAGGCCCATTGGTGCGGCCCTCTGCCACAAATCAGACTGTTCTTTTGGCCCCCGAGAAAACGTTTGTTGAGTACCCATGTTTTAAAGGGATGCTGCAAAAATTGGTCTGTTGATCTTAAAAAAATAGTATATGCTTTTGTTTCTTTCCTTTGATCTGATTGCTAAAATGCTGTATTTATTTGTTTGTTGTTTACATGGACCACAGGTATGACAAATGTAGTTACAAAAAAATGATTAGGTGCAAAAATGAACAATGCATAATATGATGTGTTGCAGGACTGAAAAGCGTGCACAGATGTGTTCGCGCCCATTTTGGAGTTTTGTCTGTGATGGCACGGTGCACATATAATCTTCCAGTTCGCTTTGCCTCATGAACTTACTTCTCTGGCTTGAGATCTCGGTAAATGATTCCGAGGCTGTGTAGGTGATCTAACGCCAAGGCCAGCTCGGCTAAGTAGAACTTGACATCCTCCTCTGTAAACATCACCTAAGAAGACAGAAAGTCAAAGGTCAGTGAGCTGTAAGAACAAAGCCCCATTAACATCCGCATCATACAGCTTGCGACCGAGGCCAATTAGAGACGCATAGCAGACATTTCATTCAATTACCGTCAACCAGAGGAGAACTAACATGGTTTTGTGGGCAACATAGGTCACTCAGCTGCCACAAGCTTTAAAGAGATATCTTTGGTATTCTGTTCACATTTCAGATTATATATCTCATAGGTCATAGTATATGGTGTTGGTGGAACAAACTCTCTTATTTTTTCCCGTTTATATATTTTACGCTTCTTTAGTTTCCTGTGTCTTTACATTTGAAATATACCACTGCATCGTTCTAATAAACACCTTAGAATTTAGGCTATTCAATGTTTACAACTGGTCCCACTGACTGACCGAAAACTATTTAGATGAGCAGTTGTAGGGATACCTAACAAGCAGGAGATAAATGTTGTGCTAAAGACATACCTTGCAAATTCCAGGAACAAAAAGTTCAGTTGCAAAGAACGACAATTCTGCATTACTGACTTTCCGTGATTACACCAAGACATTTTTTATTCGTGACAGGTCAGCTTTCTAGTCACAACTTTTTGGAATTCAGAGAATAATTTACTAGTAGCAACTTCACTGCTAGTAACCTCACTACTCGTAACTTTACTAATAGTATATTTATTAGGTGTAAAGTTACTAGTAGTAGCTTATATTTCTGAATACCAGAAAGTTGTGAACCTAGACTCAAATAGCAAACTCAAATTTAAGCTTACGTTTATCACTTTTTGGTATTAACAAAGGTAAGTTACTACTAGTAACTCTACTACTAGTAAATCCACTAGTAGTAATATTAGTACTAGTAACATTACTACAAGTGATATTACTAGTAGTAGCTTACCTTTGTAAATACCAAAAATTAGTAGACTTAAGTCTAAGTTTACCTTTGTGAATCAGGCCCATAATGTATTACATTCACATACACAAAAAATATCCTAGGTCATCAGTCGCAGGCCTGTTTTCATTGCTCTTGTTTGGCACACAGTATGCAGCCTGTAACGAGGCACTTTGTTTACCACTCTAATGAATGAAGCACAGTCTGCAGAGTGGGTGTAAATTGCGTTTAGTATGTATATCTATTACACACAGTGTAAATCCATGGAGTCTGTACTGTATTGATACAACAAACATGGATAGAACCATGAGCTTGTCTGTAGCTCACGTTAAGTATATGTGGGTTGTACATATGGGGGTCGATTCCGATTCGGGAAAAACCGCTCCGAATAGCCGTTTGGAGCATTTTTCCCGTACGAGTCGTACCCTGCAACGTCCCGCGTACGTACATCGAAGTACGATTCATACCAGGAGCCGGACTCCGTACGAATCGTACAGAGACCGTACGACTTGAATCCCCGCATGAGTCTCCGTCGGAACCCGCTGTACGCGAGATCTGTACGGCTTGCTACTGGTTTATACGACCCACCAAGTACGATACGTGTCGAGTCCGCACCGTATGACCCTTTTTTTACGAGAGCTAAAAACAGCTGTAAAAGCAGAGTTTGCACCAAAACAGGTACGGAACGCCCCCCCTGGGTACGGTGCATACCCCCGTGATCGCAGGGGTCCCCCCATATACCCAGCATACATGGGGTATGGTGCGTACCCCCCATGATCGCTGGGGTACCCCCATGTACGCTGGGTGTACGGGGTGTACCCCTGCGATCATGGGGGGTACGCACCGTACGGTGTGTATGTGATTGTGCGCTTTTCCGTACGAATCACCCTTACCTGACGTGGACCGTACGGATCGCGTCCTGATGCCCCGGTCCAGATCGTACTCGTCGGGTTGTACGGCGTGTGTACGTGTCGTACGGAGAGGGCTCAGGACACGATTCGTACGGACAGTTTTTTTACCGGATCGAAATCGACCCCAAAATGTAAAGTTTAACTCAGTATTTTGTGTACTGCTGAGATGCTCAAAACACAGCCAACAACCCTCTGGTGTGAATTATAATTTCTACAGGTGTGTGGTAAAACAGTTTACAGATTTGTCATTTAGGTACTACCAACGTGAGCTGCAGCTTTCGGATGCAACCCGAGGCCTTATCTAGACTATGGTGGCTGTTGTGTCCGCCCTGTTTAGAGTACAAACAGCCTCTACAACTCTAAATAAGGTGAGCGGAGCATTCACCATTTTTTGGCGGACATCCTGAATCTGCTGAGCTCTAAATATGGGCCTAGGTTTACTGTATGTGTACTGTATTAAAAATGCACAACGTGCGGGATAAGTACTATGTTCGAACCTGGAAACACAACCTGCAGTCTTTGGATACAGCCTATGTTTAAGGGCATTTGTCCGCAAAGTTAGACTGAATGTACAGCTTCCATATGTTGATGGTGTATAGCACTCCGATGCATTACTAAAGGCAAGCATAATCTGAGTCTTAATGATGCCTTTCTAGCTGATAGCCAGTTGCCCTGTTTGCCTGGATTGTACCTAAGGGACTCAGTGTCCCAGAAGTGCAGCGGAAGGAGGGAGGGGTGGGGAGGAACCAGGCAGCACCCCGCGCCGCACATACTGAAAAGCACTTGTTGCCTCCTGCGGCACAGGACGCCTTTCTGGATGATCACCAGTGGCCATGTTTGCCTCGATTGTACCTAAGGGGCTCAGTGTCCCAGAATTGCAGTGGAAGGAAGAAGGGGAGGAGCCAGGCAGCACGCCCGTGCCGCACGCGCTGAACATTGCTTGTTGCCTCCTGCAGCACGGGAGGTGCTCGGCCAAAGCCCGGATCGATCCATGCCCCTCAGAGCCCGAAGGAGGCTGGGCCACCCCTCTTGGCTCTGGGACTCGCTAGAGGGAGTTTGGCATACTTGTGCAGCCTTAAGGGAAGATACCAATAAGGGAGCCTTGTGGACGATTATTATTAAGATCTACAAGTATGTGAAGGTAGGTGGAGTTTTCTTGTACTTTTTGAATGCCAGACAAGGTTGTTAGGTTTGCCAGGTCTGTCTGGTGTGACTGTAGTTACACTTTAGTCTTTTTTGTTCTTGTGCTGTCTGCTGGGTAACCTGTTTAGCATACCCCTTTCTGGGAACTATGGGCAAAATGCAAGGGTCCAACATCACTAACACCAGGGCCACCAGCCACAACTATGGACGCATTCTTATTAAGAGCAGCTAGGATTATAGACCAGGAAATCGAGCTGGTGGCCCACTGGCTCTCTCGTTCCCCTGTACCCCGACCTGTTTCCCACCCACCATGAATATCGGGGGTAGCTCATCCCAGTCTGCCAGGATTCCCATCCTGACCAACTGGAAACATCCATTACAATGCAGTCATTACAACGACCTACCTTTACGAAGCAACTGTTACAACGCACCTGCCTTTACATCGCATGCCATTACAATGCATGCCATTAAAATGCATGTCACTACAGCGCATGCCATTACAACGCATACCATTACAACGCATGCCATTACAACGCATTATAAGGTAAGTAATGGGGATTTTCTTAGTATTCTTGTGGGTATGGGTTTTGGGGTACATGGGAATAGTAATTTTTATGCCTACACTATCCAACACTTTCCCTACTGTTGCACTCACTGTAGTGGGAATAGTAATTTTTACCCCTACACTATCCAACACAGACCTGACGGGGGAGAAACGGAGGCAGAATCTACTTACTATACATCTTCCACCAGAAACTTCCCCATATGTACTAGTACTTGGAAATGTTTTGGTGCTCTCCTCGGGTTCCGTTGAAGAATTTGACCAACTTAAGAACAAGGTTCTGCATTGGTTGGATCGTAATACTTCACATCGCCTAAGGTTGGAGAAATTCATAAATCTGGTGCACTGAGTTTCTTGGGTCAGGAGATCTACAAATTAATAGTAGACTGTGTAATTGTTAACCTTAACAGACCCCATGTGGTAGAGAGAATTTTACATGCTGTATCATAGAACAACCTATGTGGGGTTTTCTCTTCTACCAAGGCTTCCCGGCTGCAGCATTTCTATGGATCCCTCAGAAGTGCGTCGACGACCAATAGGGTGGGTTCATGAAGGCTACCGGTTAATTCTGGTCATTTCGCGCTGGACCGACAGATGTTAACTCAAGATTTATCCCTCTATAATTTTTTGGACACCTTAGGAAACAATGGACTCCTGTGACTGACCTTCCTGTATAGAACCTATCCAGCATCCTTGCATCACATGAAATCAGGGTCTTTTCCTACAGGTCTAGGGGATGGCAGGGCTTGTAAATGTATTTCTTGGAATGTAGCCGGATTGGCAAGTAACTTCTCTGACCCAGGATGCATTGCCTACATAAAAGCATTTAATGTGATTTGCCTGCGGGAGACGTGGACTAACACCAATAATTTTTTCTTAGAGGCATTTAAGACATTTTGTGTTCCAGCCACTTCATCACGGGCGGGAAGATGTAAGGGTGGGTTGGTAAATTACGTCTCCTTGGATGTACATTGTCATTTGAAGGTGTTAGCAACTGACAATACTTGTTTCCTTTTCCCAGGGGTCAGCCAATCTGTTGCTGTTTAACGTTTATAATGCCATGCCTGATTTCTCAGATGTCTGTAACATTTCCAGGATGGGCTCTTTTTTTAAGAAAAGTGACTGTTAAGGCCCCTCTCCATGGTCAACTCATGATCGCTGGAGATTTGAATATTCACCTATGCGGGGATCCAACAGCAAGAATTTGAACCGAAATAGGATGCCCGCGTATTTTGGGCATGCATGTTGAACACAACCTGCAGAAAGACACTCTTAACTTCATAGTTGTTGAGTTCAATCTCAAAATGTTCATGTTGGTTGGTCAAAGGTATGAACCCCTTTAATCCGACATTTAAAGGGAGGGGGAGTGCAACGTTCATAGATTTTATTTTTAGAATTTTCTTTTGGATTTTTCCATTGAAGACAGCATTTTTAGTGATAATAACCCGCTGTGTATTTCAACCACATGGCCAAGACTCAGGAAATCCCTAGCGTCTGTTCCCAGGGGGCCACTAAGGGTAACAGATCAAGGTAGAAGGCTAAGGGGGGCACAAATAACCCAGGACTCTTTTTATGAGTCCATCATAGCCAAGTGTAGGAGGGAATTTGACATCTGTACTACTAGGCGTGAAGAGGCAGGCTGTCTTCGAAGCATTCTCTGCTATTTCACGCACAATTAAACATCTGCTTAAGGCGCCGACTACAAACTAGAAGGATCAAGCCATGAGATGATTCTACCATGACTGTTCCCATGTGGCCAGGAAACTAAGGGGGGGTACTAGGGATCAAACCTAGGGACTGTGCTCTGGTAAAAGAGTGTAGCGGAATATACAAAGCACAACTAGCAAGGCCTAAGGCTGAGCTAAAGGATGAGGCATGGAGTAAGCTCCCTGAGGCCTGTACCTTGAAAAACAGCACCCAGTTTTGGAGCATTGTCAACTTCCCTTTCTTGTCAGGGGAAAAGACACAGGCTCTTGATGCACATATCACAGAAGTTGAATGGGTTGGTCATTTCCAAAAAAATGCATAGAAGCCCGTCAGATACCAGTATAGCTAGTGGTGGAGGGAAGTTGGCGCTTGTAATCACAGCTGACAAAGTCAGTAAGGGTATTGCAGGATTATCTAGGAATAAGGCACCAGGACCTGATGGTATCCCCCCCAAACTTTTACATATCTAACCTGCAACTGTGGGTGCCAGTCCTCACCACCGTTGTAAATGTGGCAATTAGAGAGGACCCACCTAGCACCTGGTCTATATCCACTATTGTTCCAGTCTTTAAAAAGGGAAATAGGGACAGCACTCTCTGCTATCTGCCCATATTGCTACTTGACTCCTCTGTCAAGGTGGTGGGACATATCCTGTTGAATGGGTTGTGTACATGGGCAAATGATAATAAAATTTGAACTGATATTCAACATGGTTTCTGTCCAACAGTCGACCAATGTTTGAATTTATATATGATTGTCAACAAATACACCATTGCTTGATCTGGTAGTATATACCTGGCCTTTATGGGCTGGTCTTCTGCCTTTGATTGTGTAAACAGAAATAAGTTATGGTAGACCTTATAGTGCATGGGTCTAGACAAAGACATTTTCCTATTCCAACGTGAGCTGCATAGGGATACCAAAGAGGAGGCACGATATACGAACGATTGGAAGGTTACTCGACAATTTCCAATCCAGAGAGGGGTCCGACAGGGATATATATTGGCCCCTTTTTTATTTAACTTATATATTTATAACTTGAAGAAGGTTTTTGTTGACACAGGTGGATTTTCCCCAGGTGAGACGGCGTGGTTTGCTGGTATTACTGTATGAGGACAACGCGGTCCTTATGGCCCAGACCGCAAGGGATCTGCAAATCTTACTTAACTCCTTTGTGAAGTTTATGGAGGGCATTCTGCTGTCAACCACTGGTCCAAGTCATACATGATGCAGCTGGGGCCCAGTTTAAAGAAGAACTTTAATTTTAAGGTCGGGTCCACCACAGTCTCTGAGACTAGCGCCTTCTGTTAACTGGGGGTTACGTTGGATGCCAAACGAAACTGGGGCCCTTTGAGAAATAAAAAGAATGGGGAATTTTTACGGGCCAATGCAGCAATTTTTTACTTTGCCTCCCAGTTGGGCAAAAAAACAATTGGTCCAATTTTGGAGATCTATAGAGCAAGATGTTTATCACAGGTAACTTATGGCAGTGCAATTTGGGACTATATATCTCATGAGGAGCTACAAAGAGCTAAAAAAAAGGTTCCTGAGACGTCTCCTAAGTGTACCTCAGGGAACCCCCACTTTTACCGTACATGAAGAACTGGGTATGTCTTACCTGATTGATTTGTTGTCGTTTTGCCTCCTATCTTATTGGCTCAAAGTTTGATTGAATAAGGGGACTGCCCTAAACAAAGATATCCTAAGGGATTGTATGGCCCTTTACAAAGCCCATGATATCCCTTGGTTTAAATATATCCAGGAAGGGTTTTGGACTCTTGGAAGGACAGTTCTCTATAGTGAACTGGATGCAATCAAAAGAAAAGATCTTCTTTGGGCCAAGGAGACCTTTTTTAGGACAGCGGGTGGTGAACAGGGAAGAGCGAGAGCTAATGAAGCCCAGTGTACGTAAATGTATTATCCTGTAAACCATACAATATACGTAAGCTTACCTCCTAGGGCTCTACAACAAGTATGACCGCTTTTTATTGACAAGATTCCATTTTGATTTATTCCATCTCCTCTTCACTCACCCACAAGGGAGTAAAAAAGGTGAGATCCTGCTGCTGTGAGGTTGTGATCGCAAGTCCCCTCAGGACATGATTCATTTTTTAATTGTTTTGCAGTGACTATAAGGTTCAGAGAAAAACTTTTTTAATCCCTATTTTAAAAAAAAGCTAATTTTAGTCAAGTGTGTTCTGCTTTTATCTCTTTAGCAATGCTCTCAGGGTCCACGCTATGGAACGATCTTAGCTTTTTGAAGGGTGCAGTTAGGTTTAGATCTAGCTGTGACTAAGTTTTATGAATAGAGTAGGTTTTAATGTGTGACCACTTTGACTTTTATATAACTTGTTTAATATGCATTTTTATGTTTACTTTCCGAATATATTTTAATAATGATTGGTAACTGACAATTGATATTTATGGATGGGAATCTCCTGTAATGTTGTATCCCGGACTTTCATGGTTTTTATTACAAAAGCCGAATACAGTATTTTTGATTAATTGAGTCGTGTTTGCTTCATGCATCTGATACACCAAGTGGATGCCTACACACCACACACTGTGTGGGTCAAATGCACGAACAAACCACTAAACTGTGGACTGAGATCATGAATAATTTCTTTGACTATAGTCCAGACAGTGCACAGCTGCAGCAATGTATTATGGGAATGACACACCTGTATTCAAAGGCTGCAGGTTGTGTTGACTGAATCGGATTTGCAAAGGAAGCATTGCACACCTCTGTGATGTATCAGATTTCATGGAAAAAATGATAAACCAAGGGACCTGTTGGGGGAGTGGGGCACTCTTGAATGGATCGGAGACTGCATATTCAGGACACTTTCCTGATTTCTCTCTATGCTCCATTAGGCACATACCAGCATTTTATTAAGCCACACTATGCACATTTTGCAGTTTTTATTGTACCCTTTCCAGGGAGTGAGCATTCTAATATTTTGCCCCAGAGAATTAATTAAGACCTATTATTACCACCAACAGGTTAATTAAGTCATAACATTTGATATATCAATGTAAATTTTTACTAATATGTTTAGTATTTCTTTCCATAAAATTGAATAGGTGTGCTTTAGGCAATTGAAAAGAGAACTTAAAGGTGGCTGTAGGTGTGGGTCATGCAAGCTGATATGAATACTGGAAATAGTGCAAAGTTCTAGGTATTGCTAAAGGTTGCCTTTGGAACCCACAAAAATCTACTAAAAGTCAGGGCTAAGTATGCTTCTGGAGTGGGAAACAGAAGGGAGCACCCGCATTTCTAATGGTGTTTTAGCTAATAGGTTTCTCAACAGAGATAAGTATTTTTCACATGTAGAAACCCAGGGTTTTTAGAAATATAGATCACACATTATAAACCCATTCTTGAAACTGGTTAGGGATAGGAGGGCTCGGGTAAAGGGAGGACAGATTACTTCTGTATGTCCACAAATGTTGCAGCTATGCTAGTGGGTAAAAGTATCTCTGCCTGTGTTTTGCACTCTGTAAGAAATTGGGATTCTGGTTGAGAGAGTTGAAGACCCTTCTCAAGCAACAACCACAATCCTTATCAAGGCGATCTACAAGCGTCACTAAATTAACCTGTGCTTAACCCTCTAGTAGCTTGTCACAAAAGCAGCCAAGCTTAACTTAGAGGCAATGTGTAAAGTATTAAAGCAGCACACAAACAGGAATGGATTGAAAACATATACAAGAAAAAATACCACATCAATTTAGCAAAATAGAGTAAATGTTAATAACTAAAATGATACCAGAATGACAAAAATCCAATCAGTATAATGGGATACATGCAATTTTAAAGTCTTAGCTAATTTTAGTGTACTAAGTGACAATTGTGGTCATATCGTCGCATTAGACAGAGGGAAAGTCACGAGTTCAGGCCTATCATGATGGAGCGTGGGCCAGATACAAGGACCTTGTTAGTCTCACTGGAAAGTCACCTTTTAAAAGTCTGGTGCTAAGAGTCCAGCTTGTGTTGGAGGAAGCTGTGAGGAGAGCATTGCGGATGCTCACAGATGTGGTACGAAGACCAAGCCTGGCACCGTGGACGATCATCACAGTAGCGCAAACATTCAGTGAGGGTTCGTGGATGGTTATTGCTAGAACTTAATGTTTAGCGGTCACCATAGGCTGTCTATTCTGAAGTGCGAAGTGCAGATCTTGCGTTGCCAGTCATCTCTTACGGTCGCTGTGGGCCACAGTTGGGTGCACCGGTGATTTGTGCAGGCTGTTGCCCATTCGCAGTCGCGAGAAGCCCAAAATGTTGGGACTTCTCCCTTTCTTTAACAGGAGGTCATTCTGATGTCAACCACTGGTCCAGGACCTAGACATTCACCTCTTGAGGATCAGGGACTCTCTCTATCAGAGGCCAGCAGTGCTCAGGCATGTCCAGCTGTAGGTCCAGGGAGATCCAGTTGCAGCAAGTCAGCTGAACATGTGCAGGGAGGTCTCTGAAGCTTGTTGCGTCCCAGTAGCACAAAACAGAAGGCTAGCTAACTAGCATTTGGAGTCACTCTGGAGATCCTGGGTTCAAGGAGCAGGTCCAGTATTCCTTACTTATACAGTCCTTCCAGCAGCAGGGCAGTCCTTCTTCTGAGTCTCACACAGGTCCAGAAGAGGTTCAAGTGATGAGTGGTTCAAGAGGTCCAATATTTAAACCAGGTACCACCCTTTGAAGTGGGAGAACTCCCTATACTTATTTAACAAAGAGAGGAACCATAGACTGACTTTGTTTAGCGGGGTCCAGTGCACATGTCCGAAGGAACAGTAACACAAGAAGGGTACAAAGTTCCCCGAAGTGAGAGGAAGTGAGAGTGTGTGTGTAGCGTAGAAGGAGAGAAGGGTGAAAAGGGCGGGAATTTCCCTTTTCGGAACTAAAAGCCTCACACACCCAGCAAGCTAGGTGTCATGCTTCATCATATGGGTTCTGCTCCTCGTCAGACTGGCGCTGCAATGTCTGACGGGCACCTGTAAAGGGGCTCTTTTCTGGAGATCTTTTGTTCCTGCCATATTTTGCATGCGTGTAAGAGGGCGAGTGATTGTGTAGTTGTGAAGTGATTGTGAGCTAAAAAGGGTTAGTCAATCCACAGGGAATTTTATTAGCGTGGTTGACTCCCCTAGTTAAAAGGTGGGAGGGGAGATATCGACTGTTGTGGGGTTCACAGTGAAATATCTACTACCCTCTGATCAGGTCAACATGATTCTTGCATTCATAGCAATTCTTCAGGACCTAAGTGCAAAAGTACTACACAGTGAGAAGGAAAATACAACCTTGATTCTTTAGGTCAGTAATTGTGCAGGCCGATTGGTCCTTAGGTCCTTAGTGATGCAACCCTAAGAAGAGCCCTAAGGTGCTCCACAGTCTGCTCCCGGGGAACCAGCCCCTTTGAGTAAGGTACCCAAAACGGCGCGCGGTCTCGGCCGTCAACACCTACCCCCACAGCGTCTGGTTAGGACTGAGAGCGACTGTCCTAACCAGACGCTGTGGGGGTAGGTGTTGACGGCCGAGACCGCGCGCCGTTTTGGGTACCTTACTCAAAGGTGACGAGGAGCAGAACCCATATGATGAAGCATGACACCTAGCTTGCTGGGTGTGTGAGGGTTTTAGTTCCGAAAAGGGAAATTCCCCGCCCTTTTCACCCTTCTCTCCTTCTACGCTACACACACACTCTCACTTCCTCTCACTTCGGGGAACTTTGTACCCTTCTTGTGTTACTAGAACTCCCTATACTACCACCACATCTGGCTCTGGAAAGTTCCTTTCATTCCCTGGTAAAGCTCCAAGTAGTCTAGGGTGAAAATAAGCAGGTGTCAAGTCCCTTTGCGAGTGTGCTGTAGGCAGCCCTTTGAAATAGAAGTGGGGCAGGGGAAGCTCTACCCCACCCATCCTGGCAGTATGGTAATCCTGCCATCACCTTGTGCCCCTTTGTCTCACTGTCTGGGGGAATACACAAATGCCAACTGCCAAACTATTCACAGTCATGTGACTCAGGACACAGGCAACAAGCACCAAATGGTCAGGACAAGAATATGTGAACTTTCAAAAAGCGCCATTTTCAGAATTGTAACTTAAAATCTGACTTTACTAATAAAGAGGGTTTCCAATGTTTTCCAATGTGCTCCCAAACTTATTGAGTGTAATAAAGGTAACCCAGTGTCATCCAATGGGTCAGATAGGCCCGGCAAGAGTGAAAAACGTCTTTGGGAGTTTTTGACTACTGGGACATATAAAGCTTAAAACCCACATGTCCTACACTTTAAATATGCATTAAAACGAAAGTTTAGGTCTGGCAAACAGTTATTTTGCCATGCCAAAATGGCATTTTAAAACCGCACTTCAGACTGCAGTGTCAGGCCTGAAACATGTTTTAAAAAACTACTTTGGTGGGTGGCACAATAAGTGCTGCAAGCCACAAGCACTATTTAATTTACAGGACCTGGGTATATGTGACACAATTTACTAGGGAGTTACAAGTAAATTAAATGTGCTAATTCGATGTAGGCCAATAGTACTATGTTTAAAGGGGAGAGCAAAATTACTTTAGCACTGGTTAGCAGTGGTAAAGTGCACAGAGTCCTGATGACAACAAACCGAATTTAGAAAACAAGAGGGGTGAAGGCAAAAGTTTGGGGTTGACCCTGCAGAAAAAGCCAAGTTGAACACACTCTAACACCCCACCACGCCCCTCAGGTTGACCCTGCAGAAAAAGCCAAGTTGAACACACTCTAACACCCCACCACGCCCCTCAGTTTTTCAGAACTATATTGATTTGGCCTGAAGCATCCCCATGGTTTTACACTGGGCATGATGTTCAAAGTTAAGTAGAATTTTAGCAGCTAAAACGAAAGCGCAATAAAAATATTTGGGATTAGACAACTGCCACTGAAGTGCCAGGGACACTGTGGTTCTCATTGTGAATCATAATTTTAAGAGTAATATTTTCCTTGCCTTTTATTGCAGCCCTTTGATTTTGTTTTTTAAATTACGACCCTGACTGCACATCGATGTTATGTAGTGTTATCGACTATTCTTTAATGTGTCTGGGTTTTAAACATCCTTCACGCCCTCGAAGAAGCCTTGGCTGCTCACTCTCAGTACCTTGTAGGAGTTGAGTGCCCAAAGGAAGTCTCTTGGCTATCAAAAGTGGACTGCAACTGTCACAGGGTACCAGGGTTAAATGATAACTAAAAGGTAGTACCCAGTTAGTCCTACATGAGAGAGCTCAGTAGCTTGCGACTGCCCCAGGTCTCACAATTGTTAAATTATATTATCTCTGGTTTGTTTTTGTTAAAATATTATTGTAGCTAGATAAAAAAAAAAACTTTTTATAAACTTTGTTTAGGCCTTACACTACACAGCAAGGAAGCAAACGTCAGCTAATTTGGCAACCCTCCCTCGGAGGATTCCTAATCTACAAACATTTCAGATCTCCGAGCCAACATTATTTGTCTGAGAAGGATCAGTCCTTCAAGAATGTGCTTTACTGAAAACCAGGATCAAATTACTGACACATTTTATGGGCTTTCAAAGTAAATGACCTTTCTATTGTGAGATGTTGTGAGCAAGATTTCTCAAAATTAATGATCCCACATTTAGCATTGTTAGTAAATCTGCCAATATATTCTACTTTATTTATGCAGCATGCTCCACAAAATTAATTTAATCCTTCTTCTTAGGAACAGCGGTTTCTATTGGCTAAATAGGTTGTTCTGATGTAATGAGCCTTAGAATGATGAACGGCTGAGCCAGCTCTGACTGAACTAGATCACATCCTGTACAAACTAATCTCTGTAACAGTTAATTATTTGTATTTGACTGATCCCTCAACAAACTAAGGTTATTTTGTTCCACTTCATAAGTGAGAATGTGTGTGGGAGCAATGCAAGGCAACAGGATATTGAATCTCTTTCATCTACAATAGGCCTGGGCGGAGCACACAGAGTTTCTCCGCGGAACTTCTTGGAGTTGCCAAAAAACTCCGCCAAATTCCACGGATTGTCGTGAGCTCAGCCACCCCCAGTGAAATCCCCTTGGCTGCTGGGGGTCATTGGGGGCCAACGACCCCTATTGTTGAGACAAGTAAGTACCCCACAGCGGGATTTATGTGATGTTGTGGGAGGCCCGCACCCATTCTCAACTGCTTTGCAAAGGGTCCTCTCGGCGCACTACTGGTTGTGGGATGAAGTTCCCTTGGCTGCTAAGGATCGTTGGGGGCCAAGAACCCCTATTGTTGAGACAAGTAAGTCCACCACAGCCAGATTGCAGAGACGTCATCGGAGGCCCTGCCCTTTTCACAACCGCTCTCCTTAGGGGCCTCCTGGCACACTACTAGTTGGAGGACTTCATTAAGTCTCTGTTTTTAGTTGACTTATGAATTTTGAAGTAGTCAGGCCACTTCAACTTTAGGTATTCTGGAATAGCCCACTTGAAATATGAGATTTCCAGCAAACGCAAACATGCCCAAGTCCAATAGAACTTTCTAGGTGCCAAGCAACTGGCCTCCCCCCAAACTCCTACAAGTCCTTGTTTCTTCTAAGGGACTGATTACAATGTCGGACGGACCAGTGTCTATCCAACATCGTTCTGGAACTGAACGACGTCCTGTCGTCGGTTCCAGCCCAGCAAGTAGGATGTGACCGAACCCTGTTCAGTTGCAATACTATACTTTACAACAGGAGCATGCATTCTGAATCGAATGCATGCTCTCATTGCAAAGAGCAGAGGTGCAGTTCATCCCTGTACCCTGTGGCAGGCACCTCAAGGTGATTGCCACCGGGTACAGGGATCAACAAAGGTGCACCATAGCTGCCCCCTAGGCTGCCATTCGACGCCCTTGTACCCATGTGGCCATGCTGGGTGCCCCAAAAGACAGATTCCGAATGTGTTTCTATGTCGGAAAGGCCAACACAGAAAGGCAGTGGGAATCCGCCATCGTAATCCCTCAGCCCGAAAGAGCCGGCCAGGGGATTACTGACGGCTTTCCAAATGGTGGACGAGCTCTCCGAGCCCATCGGATGCCATTCGGTAACCGATTCGGATTCCCTTCCGACCAACCCCATCAAAATGGGTTGACCAGAAGGGAATATGACCAGCCGATTAATATGCTGGCCAGAGGGCACCGGCCCATGGTCAGAGCCATTCCAGCCTGCATCGTAATCGGGCCCTTAGTGTTGGTATGTAAATGAAGTTCATCCCACAAACACAACACTTTGTCAATACATATTCCTGCTTCATGAAGCACGAGGACCTTAAGGACACTGTGAGGAAGGGGGTGATGAAGAAGAATATGTGATCGGACAAATCTGTGCAAATCTGAGCGTAATACACAGAACTATATTTTAATGACCTTGTCTCTATTTTCGCACACTATCTGGGCAATAAAGTAGACCCCCATTATATTACTAGAATCATATCGGATAAAAAAGTATATTGAGTCAGCTGTAGCTCCTTACCACTGCATCGCAAGGTAAATACAGGTAAGTATAAAGGTGAGTATAATAGTTAATAGGGTTAGATAGACAATGTGGAGGTAACAATTGTAGTAATATAGTACCATGATGATGTAATGGTAGGCAATAAGCTGGATGCAACGTAATTGTAGGTTGATACGACTGACCTCAATACAGAGACATATAACTGGAGCAGCTGAATAGTTATAAAGAGATAAATTAACGTGCAAGGAATATACATGTAAATCAATTACAGAGTCTATTGTTGTCCTGAACATCTGGCATGGATGCCGCCCTGTCGATCCTACCACTACTTCAGTGCATAGGGCTAGTGATGTTTCCATAATGTGGTGGAAGGCAGCAGTTTTGCTGTCTAAACCCTGAAGCTTGCAATAGCAGCATGACATCAGTATCCAAAACTGGCTACCAAATGACTCAGTCTTCCAATTAACAAGACCAGATACATGTCTGTTGTGAGGTTAGCAGGCTAGTGGTTGTGGGTGGAGCTTAGGGGGTGGACAGGAAGAGGAGGGGACCGACGAGAGGGAGTTGGTTAGAGTAGGTACAGGAGACAGGCTGGATGTAAAAGAATAAAGCTCCAGTGCTGATACTCCATGGTGTCTGTATTTATTGTAGCAGGATGCTACAACTGGCGACGAGGATGGGATATCGTTAATAACAACCCACAAGATCACAGAGAGACACCCTGTCCCTTGCAGCGTCGAGGGAAGAGCTCCGCTGCTGAGAAAAGCTGAGGCCGAAAGAGAAAGGTCAGGAGCAAGTGACCGCGGCCCTGAAGACGTCGAGGAACCTCGACAAAATCAATCCCGACCTGGGAGCGCTGAAATGCTCGGTCGAAGAAACCCCTGAGCGCGAGTCCCGCTGGGGGTGTGTCGCCTAGCAGCTGTGCAGAAACAGGAGTCGGGAGCTCACTCCGACCCTGTCCAGTGCCCCACAGCAAATGGAGAGGCGCCCTGGTTAAAGGGGGCGCTGCCCTGAGGAGCCGCCGTCAAGCGCGGTCAAGCGCGCCAGAACCGGAGCCTGTGCCGGTGAAAGTGCCTACCTCACGCCGGATGCGTGGGTTTTGGCACGCGGTCGGCCGAGAAGAGCGGGAAGCCAAAAGCAAGGTGGGAGCCTACCCCAGCCTTACCTACTCGCAGCCGCAGATGAGGAGAGGAAGATCCTGAGGTGTGCTGCTGTTGAAGACTGCCAACTGGTGAGTCCAGAGTGGACGAGAGGCCGAATGAGCAAAAGAGAGAAAACCTCGTGTGTGCAGTGACGGCGGCCATCTTTAAGTCAGGCACGTTTCAAGACAAACCCCTTGACTGTTACATGGCGGCCATCTTGAAGTCAGGCACTGAGGAAAGAAACAAGCATTGGCGAATAAACAAGCATTGGTACTCAGAAATAAACAAACACTGGCAAAGAAACAAGCACTGGTACCCGAAAATAAACAAACATTGGCAAAAGAAACAAGCATTGGTACCCGAAAACAAACAAACATTGGCAAAAGAAACAAGCATTGGTACCCGAAAATAAACAAGCACTGGTACCCGTAACTAAACAAGCACTGGTAAATAAACAAACATTGGTGGGACCAAGCGAGTGTGACAAAGACACAAGCGAACACTGCAAAGATGTCCGATGATGATAGAAATCAGCCGCCACCGGCAGTTGCCAAGCCCAAAGCTCCAGGTGGGTCGCACCTGCGAGCGCCCGAACCCCTCAAGGTGACCACTGGGGGGACTATGGGTCCCAAATGGCAAGAATGGTTCTAAGAATTCGAAGATTACATCGAAGGATCAGAAGTGATTGAGGATAAGAAAAAGTTGATTGCCCTGCGCAACTTGGCAGGGCGGGAGATAGTCAAAATAATCAAAGACCTTCCTGCCGCTGAGTCGGACACCCATGACAAAGTGCGTGACGCATTAAACAAGAGATTCCTTCACAAAAAGAACGTCGACTATGAACGCCATACATTTCACTCAGCTCGTCAAGGGAAAGAGGAACCAATGAGTGCTTTCATGATGCGCCTGAGGAGACTAGCCAAGCATTGTGCATTTGATAATTTCTCAACAGATGCTGCAATCAAGTCGCAGATAATTGATGGGTGTCACTCCGACCAATTGAGGAGACGATTATTAAGAAAGGAACATAGCCTTGACGACATAGAGGAGATGACACGCATATTTGATCAAGCAGAAGAGTATGCAGCAGACATTGAAACAGGACACAAAGGAAGTCGCGAACAAGTGCGACGCGTGCACGCCAAGAATGAGAATCGGAGACGCTCGAGTGACGAACACTGGAGATCACGCCAGTCATCACGTCGAGAGCGATCAAGACATCAGCGGCGAGAACCATGGAAGAAGGAAAGGCGATCGGAAAACGTGAGGAAATGTTACCGTTGTGGGTATGATTACCCCCATGTAGATAGCTGTCCGGCTATGGGTCAAAGATGTCGGAAGTGTGGTCGAACGAATCATTTTGAAGTAATGTGCGGGGAATACAATAAGGAGAGACGAAGTGGTGCCACAAAGACAGCTCAGCCTGACTCTCGAAGAGGTGCCCCGAGAACGTCCCGATCCGGCACCCGAAGACACCACGCACGAGCCGTCCAAGATCAAACTGAACAGTCTTCTGGGTCGTCACACTCCAGCCGAGAATCACGACGGTCCAGGTGGGAACGGAGGTCACCATCCCAGGAATCTAGACCGTCATCCAGAGACTCAACATATACCATTGAATATCTGTACTTAGCCATGGATCCAGACCAGCTTCAGACCTATCCCCGACTGGACATCAAAGTTGGCAATCATGACACACCACACAATTTGTATTAGACTCAGGTGCATCCCTGAACTATATTCCAGTTACGGAATATGAAAGAATGAAGCCACGTCCCCCGCTGACCTTTGCACCAGTCAGACTTTTTACATGGATGGCTAAGAAGCCACTTCCTTGCCTCGGGAAGTTTTCAACGACTCTTCAACATGAGGACACGACCATTTCAGCGGTCGTCCATGTCATTAAAGGCCCGGAAGCGGACTGTCTGCTGAGCCTCCTGACCGCTGAACGTCTTCACCTAGTAGAAATCCTTTTCAAGGTCAGTGGAAACCAAGATGTGACCCACCAGTTTCCCAGACTATTTCAAGGACTAGGCAAGCTAAAAGACTGCCAAGTACGATTACATATAAATGAACAAATCAGACCTGTCGCTCAACACCCTCGACGGGTACCATTCCATCTCCAAGCTGCTGTAGAAGAAGAGCTCCAGGATTTGCTAGCCGCTGATATCATCGAGCGCACTGAGGGTCCAACACCGTGGGTGTCCCCAGTTGTTATCGTTCCCAAAAAGGGCACGGCCAACAAAGTCAGACTCTGTGTGGACATGCGCCTGCCCAACACTGCAATTGAAAGAGAACGACATCCGGGGCCACACCTGAGTGATATGATCTCGGCTCTAAACGGAGCAAAGATATTCTCCAAGTTGGACTTAAATAAGGGGTACCACCAGTTAGAATTAGAGGCCAAGTCAAGATACATCACCACGTTCGCAACCCATCTGGGGTTGTTCAGATATAAGAGACTCAGTTTTGGGGTTTCCTCTGCAGCCGAAATATTCCAAGAAGCCATTCGGCAGGTCATTCAAAACATTCCCAATACCTTCAACTATAGCGATGACATCCTTGTCTATGGTTCGGATTTACGAGAACATGATATCGCACTCAATCGTGTTTGCCATGCACTACTGGAAGCAAACCTGACTCTTAACAAGGAGAAGTGCGAATTCCACCAAGACACACTAAAATTCTTTGGTCATATTTTCTCAGGCGCTGGCATGAAACCTGACCCCGATAAGATTGGGACTCTGAACAACACCAAGAGCCCCCAGGACGTCAGTGAGCTCAGGTCATTTCTCGGTATGGCCAGTTATTGCGCTCGCTATATTAGGGACTACGCTACAATCAGACATCCCCTTCGCCTACTAACCAAACAAGCCAGCCGTTTGAGTGGACTCCCCAATGTGAGAAATCCTTCAAAGAAATCAAGAAGGCGGTAGCATCTGCGGATCACCTGTCATATTTCAACCCACAAAGAAAGACTGAAATAACTGTGGATGCCAGCCCTGTTGGTCTTGGTGCCATCTTGGCACAATATGACAACGACTCAGATCCACGCCGAATAATCGCATATGCGAGTCGTAGTTTGACTGACCCAGAGCGAGCATACTCACAGCCTGAAAAAGAAAGTCTTGCCGTAGTATGGGCGTGTGAACATTTTCATGTCTTCATATATGGAAAACATTTCACTTTAATTACAGATCACCAAGCTCTTGTCACCATTTATGGAAATCCATGCTCCAAGATGCCCCCAAGAATCGAAAGGTGGGGCCTAAGGCTACAAGAATACACCTTCACCATCATCCACAAACCAGGGAAGTCAGAAAACCCGGCTGATTATATGTCCAGACACCCGGCTACATCTTCAGTCTCTAAATTGTCCATTGCGGAAGAGTACATACATTTCGTAACTGATCATGCTCTTCCTCCCGCCATCCCGATGGACGCCATCAGAGAGAGCACAGCACAAGATATCATCCTGCAGAAGGTCCTGCGCAAAATTCGACACAACAGGTGGAGGCATGATTCTCAGGATGAAGAGACGGATCCTGTCCTTAAACAAGAAATGCTGGCGTTCCAGCACGTGTGCAGTGAGCTGTCAGCCACCACTGATGGCATAATACTGCGAGACCAGAGAATTGTGATTCTCACTCAATTGAGACAAGGAGTGGTTGCCCTTGCCCATGAAGGACATCGGGGTATTGTGTCAACCAAACGTGCATTGAGAAAGCGAGTGTGGTTTCCGTATCTCGACCAAATGGTCGAAGCTGCCTTGAAGGACTGTCATCTTTGTCAGCTTACGAGAAAAAGTGACCCTCCAGCACCACTGAACATGACCCCTCTACCACCTGGAGTGTGGCAAGAAATTGCTATTGATTTATATGGACCCTTGGCATCGGGCAAGTACGTGCTGGCCATCATTGATGAACACTCTCGATACCCCATTGCACGCTTTGTGCCGTCTACAAATGCCGTAAGTACTCTCAAGGTATTAGACGAAGTCTTTGCGGCCTGGGGTGTTCCCTCCAAGGTAAAGACAGACAACGGACCCCCATTTAATGGAAATGACTTTGCAGCATTTGCGAAACACCTAGATTTCCATCATCGTAAGATTACACCCCTCTGGCCACAGGCTAATGGAACAATTGAACGATTCATGGCCACGCTTAAAAAGACTTTTCAACATGCGACAGCGGAAGGAAAAGACCTACAAGTAGCCCTCAACGAGGTTCTCCGAGCTTACCGGACAACTCCTCATGCTACCACCGGGAAATGCCCAGCAACGCTTATGCTGGGGCGTCCCATGAGGAATCGCATCCCAACGTGGGAAGGGGCCTTACGACCATCATCATCACCCACTCAAGATCATCAAGAAATGATGGAGACAGACCGGCGTAGAAAAGACAAAATGAAGTCATATGCAGATCACAGGA
The DNA here is from genome assembly GCF_964261635.1 of Lissotriton helveticus. Lineage (NCBI taxonomy): Eukaryota > Metazoa > Chordata > Amphibia > Caudata > Salamandridae > Lissotriton > Lissotriton helveticus. Next base: position 1,068,473,853 of record NC_136067.1, on the reverse strand, counting down.
GAAGGGCAAGGTCGCTCTCATTACATGAAGGAGACCGAGTGCTGGTCAAGCAAGAACAGCAGAAAAAGACCGACTGCCTATTCAAGGACGAACCGTTACTGGTTACAAAAAGGAAAGGAACTATGTTAACTGCTGAATCAGAACAGAGACGAATCACAAGAAATATCTCGCACTTCAAGAAATTGCCACGCGATACCACCGAGATCTCAGTGAGTGGAATGGACACTACCGGTTCGGAAGAACCACCTTCTGTCAGTCGTGAGAACACTGATCCAATCAATGAAACACAGAGTGACACTACCCTGAGAACCAGGTCACCACGACCTCATCGTGACATACGTCCACCCAAAAGACTTATTGAAGAAATGGACTAAGAAGTCAGTGTTTCCATTTGTTTTGTTACAAAGGGGGGAGATGTTGTGAGGTTAGCAGGCTAGTGGTTGTGGGTGGAGCTTAGGGGGTGGACAGGAAGAGGAGGGGACCGACGAGAGGGAGTTGGTTAGAGTAGGGACAGGAGACAGGCTGGATGTAAAAGAATAAAGCTCCAGTGCTGATACTCCATGGTGTCTGTATTTATTGTAGCAGGATGCTACAATGTCAATAGCATGATTACGAATAAGTAGCTCTGGTTAACAAAGGCAGAGTATGGACAGCAATCATACTCGCAGAGTTATAATTCTAATCATAGATAATCATATCGACCAGATACATGTCTATAGCATGATTACGAATAAGTAGCTCTGAGTAACAAAGGCAGAGTATGGACAGAAATCATACTTGCAGAGTTATAATTCTAATCATAGATAATCATATCAGTGCCAGAAATATTATCAGACTGTGTGAGGTGAAATTATAAAGCATTTCTGATAAGGCATTGTGCTCTATTATATTACAACTTTGAAATCCTCACTGCGTAATGTCAAACACCTGCTTTTGTAAGACGGCTGCAGAGACATTTATGTCAGTGAAATATTTTTCAATGTAACGTTATCAGAAGAGGTTTCTCACTATGGTAGCCTTACTCCATGCATTTTCTGGTCCACCACATGTATCTGTGATTGGCACATGATGATGGCCATCACTAGGTGCAACTAATCTACCCATTTTCCTGCCAGCTACATGCAGTAATTTATTTTTCTTTATTTAATTTATTTGTACAGCACTGGCGTGTGACAAGCAAGGCACTTCACAGTGAAGGATTTATCCAAGTCAGAGGTATATTTTCTGGACTTTTCATGCTGGGTCAGTAGTTGTCGAACATCAACAAGATCAGGAAGCTCACCTTTATGCTTCAATTGATAGGCTGCAGGGAACGATCTACTGTTCTTTCAAGAATTATGAAGAGGTGAAGTCAATGGCATCAAAGAGGCATGGGAAGCCTATCTAAATAAGCTCTTTTTTACATTTCTTTGAAGTTATGTCATATTTGACTGGTTTCTCAGGCTGGGCTTAGCAGGTTCCATAGCTGGGTGGCAAGATTTCTGATTCCTCATCCTTTCTGTGTCTTTTCAATAAATATGATTTGAGCAATCAGATTTGCTTTGCTTAACCTGATTTTACACCTGGGCGCATAGAGTGGCGTTACCGGGGCCATACTCTAAAGATTGTGCTGAGTATCTTGAACACTCTTTTGAAGATAATACAGAGCAGTTTGTATGCATTTTTCTGGACCACCAAAACCTAGGGAGTCTGTTTAGAGTTAGTATGACATGATCAGTTCAGCTGAGGTAGGTACAAGTCCCTTTATTTTGCATTCTCTAGAGTTAAAAGATGATCTTTTGATGAGTTCCTGAGCAAATTATTTTGCAGCCATTGAGGTGAGATAGAACCAAAGGCGAGTTCAGTCTGGTGGTTTACGTAGAGTAGCTAGGCTATCATTCTTATCACCAAAAAATAAATGATTGTTACTTTTGATGACTGCTGCAATTGTGTGCAAAGGAGAGATCTGTGTTGGAGCCTTCAAGGCAACCAAAATAATTCTCACTGATTGAACTGGATATTGAATAACTCCAAACCCTTATGTAACAATTCATATAGCTGTGCATTCTGCCCTACTGCCCCGTTACCTGGGTGTGAAGGACTGGACCTGCAACCTGTACCCAGGACACCCAGAATGACTGCAATGGCTAGTTTTTTGTAACCAGTACCTGGACCCTGCAACTGTGGGTCCTACTCTGCCAAGTGGTGCCACACCAGTCCTGAACCCTTAGAAGTCGGCCAGAAGGTGCTGGGCCAGCCCATTTTTGGACCCAGAAGAACCAACACATTTCCTGTATTGCAGGATGCAATCCCAAGCAGAATCAAAGCCTCGACTCTGCTGTTTGGACTTTCAGAGTGCAAGGACTCATCGGCGGCAGCCTTGGCGATGACGCAGATCTCCGTATAACAAGTCGTCCAACTTCTTGGGAACCAGCTGGTGCGTAACACATCCTTGACGTTGGACTTTCTATTGCAAGCCCCTGTTGACAGCCTCTTCAATGATGATGCAAGACCTCGCATCCCACCTCCTCAAAATTGACGCTGTGTCACATATCTCCGGCCAGGACCTCACATTGCCTTAGCTGCACATCTTACCCTTGAAGCAGGACCTTGCAACACTCCGCAACCAGGGTTTAAGGTACTCTTGTTCAGCAGGCCTACGTGGATCCCTGTAGCCATCCTGTGCTCCATTGTGGTTGGCCTGAAAGTGTGACTTTGTCCCAGTCCAGCACAACCAGATAGCCCCAATAGCGCTTTGTGCGTTTTGACTCTATGTTTTACCATAAATATTAAAACAAACTATTTCTGGTTCTACAAATTGGATTTTTGTTGTTTTGGTCTTGGTTTATTTATTAAAGTCAGATCAATTTTTGTAACATAGGGGTCAATTAGGATGGCGGACGGATAGCCCCCGCCGGGCCAGTGGTAGCCACCGCCGGCCCGGGGCGGGCAATCCATCCGCCATCCTCACAGAAAAGACCCCCCCACATTATGATGGCTGGGGAGTCTGAGGCGGACGGCAAGACCGTCCGCCGCTTCCCGCCGGTCGCCTTCGTGACTGGCGAAAAAAGTGCTTACATATGGTGGCAGTGTCTGCGAGACAAAGCCATTACGATGCCGGCGGTCATATGCCTTTCCACGGCGGCATTGCCGCCGTGGAAAGGCATACGGTCTTTGCTTTGGGGGCCCGTGCGGGCCCCCAGGGTGAAGGGGGGGTGGGGGTGCACATGGGGGGTACCTATGGTACCCCCCTGTGTTTCAAAATACAACATGGTGCCTGTCATGTTGTGCTTTGAAATGCACAACATGCATTTTCAGCATTGCGGCGGGCGGTGCTTTCAGCACCGCCTGCCGCAATGTTAAGAAAGGCGGGATGCACCCGCCACTGTGGCGGGTGCATCCTAATTCGACACACTGGACCTCTGCCCCTGTGGCGGACGGTCCCTTCCTACAACAGGAGTCCGTCCGCCATCCTAATCGACCCCTTAGTGTGGGATCTTTCTGTGTGGTCTTTTCACTGTTTTACTTTTGTAATTGTTGCAAAAATGCTTTTCACACTGCATGTTAGTTAAGCCTGACTGATCTGTGCCAAGCTGCCAGAGAGTGAGCACAGGTTAATTGAGGGTTTGCCTGCCCCTTAGCCTGACTAGGATTGTTGTTGTGGCTTGAACAGGCCTTACACCACAGTCAACCAACAACCCAATTTCGAACAGTCCTTATCAATGAGGTTGTAACCCCTGGGTACCTCGGGATTGAGTAGGGAAGAAAACCACCCCGACTTCTGTCCTTGCAAGTACACAGGATAGCTAGTTGTGTTGTTTAAACCAGGTTTAATCAATCAAAGGATGAACAGTTAATCACAGTAAAGCGAAGGGTCGGTGCATGGGCGTAAGCCCTTTCCGTTCCTTCCAACCGTCCTCTGCACGAATGCCGGTCCCGGCATTCACCAACAGAGGGCACTGTGCTAAGTAGTGGCCGACAATGCCACTCGAGCGTTGTTGGGGGGAGCACCGCTTTACTGCTTAGATCGTCCTCCGCATTAGTGTCGGTCCCGACACTATCCAACGGAGGGCAACAAACACAAGCTCCGGTCCGGCTCGTTTCCTTCGAGCGGGGGTTTGTTGAAACAATAAGGTAAAGCAAAGATCCCAGCACACTCGAAAACCCTCGAGCGGGGACTGTGAAGGTCGTTTGCAAAAGGTCCAGTCCTGTGCGTTCGATAACCCTTGAACGGGGACTGAGACAGCCTATGCAACACCAAGGCAATGCTCGGCTCGCTCGATAACCCTCGAGTTGGGACTGAAGCGAGTGGCGCGGCTAAGCGCTAGTTCAAAGTACTCGATAACCCTCGAGCGGGGACAGTGGTAAGTAGCGCGACGAAGCGCGAGTTCACAGTGCTCGATACCCTCGAGCGGGGACTGAGGAAAGTAGCGCGTCGAAGCGCGAGTCCAAAGCGCTCGATAACCCTCGAGCGGGGACTGAGGCAAACAGCGCAGCAAAGCACGAGTTCGGCTCGCCTGATAACTCTCAGGCGGGCACGGCTGCTGCAGAGTTAATCGCGCTTGGAAGATTGCTCATTAACCCTACAGCGGGGACTGCGTCTGTGGACTACGGGTCGCAACAAAGTATGTCGGAACGCTCTTCGCGGTGTAACAAAGGGCTAGTTCAAGAATCAAGGTCTCACCTTGCAGAAGCGCTGGCTCGCTCTACGAACTCTGAATATCCGACGCCTTCCTCTGCGTCCGCTGTTGGTTTTATGCCGGTTCGTCTGCCGGCGCGTATTGCGCATGCTCCAGGCTTGGCCTTCGGGGTAGAATAGTTCCAGAGCTTAGGTGGTCTGGGGGTTGTAGTTCCGTTGGCGGACCGGTAGCGCAGTTGACCCGTTCTGTGTCCTAACAGAGGTGCTGTTGTCACCAGATATCATGTAGTCCCAGTTCCCTCAATTTCTCTTTCAATTTTGCAGAGAACCCCCCTCCAGAAAGTGAGGTACCTGAGTCTGTTATATCTATCTGAGGGTCCCGAACTAACTTAAAGTCCCCCATGAGGATAACATTACTGGCAACAAGTTCTGACGATGAATATCGAGTTTTGCTTAGGAAGTCATCCTGATCAGTGTTGGGAGTGTATACCATCACTGTCAGTGCTCAACCGAGCCCCTTACAAAAAGGTATCTATCCTATCTTATTCATACTCAAGGGTTCGGAAGGGGAATCCTCTGTGCATAAAAATGTTGATCCATTGGAGCTTTGTGGGCCCACCAAGTAAAAGGCCTGAGTATAGATTGTATATTTAAATCTAGTGTATTCAAAAAGAGAGGGAGGGGGGCCAGGAGCGTGTTAATGGTCCAGTGCCCATGCTCCACAATAACCGTAAAGTCAATACAAATTGGGGGCCACTGTTCCAGTGTAGGACATAGGAAGAGAGTTAGGAAAAAAGCGGTGTTCAGGTCGCGGACTCCGTGAGAAAGGTGAGGGGACATGATGGACAAGACAAATCTTGTCTCATGTTGCCCTCACACACCCCGAAGGATGTCATGCTTCATCATTGGGCGTTTGCTCCTCGTCAGGCCTGCGGTGCAATGCCCTACGGGTCCCCCGAAGGGTCACTTTGGTGGAGATCTTTTAGACAAATGCCGCCAGGTGCATGTGGGTGGAGTCCTAGGAATAGGGTGATCTAGTGCGTGCAGTGAGTTTAAAAATACCTAAGGGTATACCTAGAAGACCTTTAATGAGAAGGTACCCTTGGTAGAGTAAAAGAGCCCGTAGGCTCGGTGTTACCACAAGCGGCGTAATGCGCCCTGGTAACAGGTCAGGTCGACATGTTTCATGCCTAAAATGGTCCAAAGGATCCCTGGCGTTTCTTCAGGACCAAACAGAAAATAGTGAAGGTATGTGGAAAGGATAACTGAGAGGTACCATTAGCCCTCGGCGCGATCGGGGGGGGGGGGATTTAGCCACTAAGTACTGCAGAATAGTGAGTGGCTATGACCACGCCCTCGCGATCAATGACCTAAACAAAGACAATAGAAAGACAAAAACAAAACCAAAACATTTCATATTATGATGCTGTTATAGTGGGTCATGCGGTCCTGCTAAGTGAGGGAAGCGCATGTATATTAAGGAACAAAATTAAAAACAAATTAGAAAAAGGAGTGAGAGACATGACTGAAAACCTCCACAGATCAACATTGTGATTGCCATATGTGGACGGACATGGGGCGCAGACGGTACGGCACGCCAAACCGAGTGGCAAAGTGCACACCTAGGTATGGTCAGTCGTCCATCCACAGCCATCGAGTCACATAGACAACCACTACTCTAGTTGCTGAGTTGTGTATGACAGTTGTCACACAGGGTATGAGGCAAAAAAAACACGTTGTTGGTGCCCTAGGCCTGTCATCATCTAGCAGTATTTATGGTGGAGTATTGAGTGATGACATACTGAAAGGCACCAAAACACAACATTGGAATGTGCTTGGGTGCAGCAGAGTAAAGAATAAACCTTGTAAATATGCATTTGAGGTAGCTTACCTAATGGAGCCCTAATGGTGCTCCATAAGCTTGTGGCATAGGATGCCCACACCTTAATGGGCCGCAGGGGGGTGGGAAGGAAAAAGAGAGAGAGACCGACATCGGGCAGTTAGACTCCTCGCCACCTGATCTCTTGGAGGTACATGCAAATGCCACTTACTTGAAAAAATGGTGTCCTTTAATTGGAGTCTCACAATCCATACTCACTTTTTGAATCGGGTGCCGTCACGAAAAACCTGCCCCTTCCTGATGCCCACTTGGATAGTAAGGCGCTCGTTACCTGAAGTCTTCGTTTATACCCATCCGATGCCCCCAATGAGGGAGGTACCTGCTTCCGGTATGCTGACTCATGAGTCAGCTTCCTGCGGCTGCGTCCGTGTGTCACTCTATTCTCGCGCATGAGCGGTGAGTAGTGCATTTACCACGCCTGTGTCTGTGTGTGTAGTGCCAGGTGCAACGCATGCGTGGTAGGTGATGCCTGCACTGCGTGTATGCCCAGAGATAGGGGAGTTCAAGGCTGCTATAAGCAGTAGGTGCGGGAGGGATGTGCTAGTTTTTTGTTAAAAAAATGCAATTAAATTACCATGGAGTAGGTAATCAATGGCAGATATGTTCAGAGTGCCAATCAAACAAAGTGCATGGATCGAATTGTAATCCATAAAAAATGATGACATACTCAGGACAAAGTTATTCGTGGTGGGTTGTGGGCGGCGCATGTAGCGCGAGGCGGATGATGTGTCTAGTCAACACGTATTGATGCAGAAGAGATCGTGCACACTTTGTGGGTCTGTTCTCCCAAGGAATGAGCAAGGCTGTAATATTGATAAAAGGCTATCCAGTGCCACTGGCACTACAGACACAGACACAGGCGCGGTGAATGCACTACTCACCGCGCATGCGTGAGAATAGAGCGACACACGAACGCAGCCGCAGGAAGGTGACTCATAAGTCAGCATACCGGATGCAGGTACCTCCCTCATTGGCGGCATCGGATGGGTATAAACGAAGACTTCAGGTAACAAGCGCCTTACTATCCAAGCGGGCGTCAGGAAGGGACAGGTTTTTCATGCATGCACCCGATTCAAAAAGTGAGTATGGATTGCGAGACTCCAATTAAAGGACACCATTTTTTCAAGTAAGTGGCATTTGCATGTACCTCCAAGAGATCAGGTGGCGAGGAATCTAACTGCCCGATGTCGGTCTCTCTCTCTTTTTCCTTCCCGCCCCCCTGCAGCCCATTAAGGTGTGGGCATCCTACGTCACAAGCTTATGGAGCACCATTAGGGCTCCATTAGGTAAGCTACCTCAAATGCATATTTACAAGGTTTATTCTTTACTCTGCTGAACCCGAGCGCATTCCAATGTTGTGTTTTGGTGCCTTTCAGTATGTTATCGCTCCATCAATGTATTCATTCACACGACAGGGTTCATACCCTACCTCCAAATGTTCTAACACCACATACACCTCTATTGACTGGGATGTTGACGAGGCATGGATGACTTGAATATTTTTTTCAACATTTTTATTTTCTTCAACAGATCCCTGAAGTGGAATAATACATTCAATAAATTATTTAACAACGCCACCCCACCCCCAACTTCAAGGTCTCTCGTGTTTGTTTTCAAAAGATGAGATATGTGCTGGTCCCCTATCCTCTTCCCAGACCACCCCCCTGGTTTTTAACTGGTGACTTCTCTGTAGTTTAGCCATATATCCCGGGCCTCATTTATGAGGTCTTGCGTCAGTTTTGCGCTTCCAATGCGTCACTTTTTGTGACGCACCGGCGGCATAAAACATGCCTTCTGTTGCTCACTATTTACAAAGTGACGCATCTAAGCAGATGCGTCACTTTGTAAACCCCTGCGCTACATTATACCTGCGTCACGTATAATGTATGCAGGGGGCGTTCCCCCGAAAAAAGCCTTGTAGAAGTGACGCAGTGAAATCTATGCCTCACAGCAGGCGTAAGACTGACGCAGATCCTTTCACATGGGGCTTGCCCCATGCAAAAGAACAAAAGTTACTTACCTGTAAACTGTGGTTCTCCAGTATTGTGTTTTTCGTAGATTCACATGCTTGAATATTCCACGTCGTCGAAGTGGGAGTCCCACAGTAAATAACATAGCAATGCAGCCATAACACAGGCATATACATTGAGAAAGTAAAAACCATAGAGATTTTCCTAGATAGACAACATATCACTTCTATGATATGTCTTAGTCATTATGTTTTGGTCCAAATTCCGGCCAATCAGGCGCCAGCACCCTCTTAGAATGTTCTCCCCAGAGGGTCAGGCCCTCAGATTTTCGTATCACAGAGTAATATAGAGCCAGGAGATAAAGAGAGAGAGACTCTGAGGGGAGGAGGGTTGGTTGCATGTGAACCCATGAAAGACACCAATACTGGAGAACCACAGTTTACAGGTAAGTAACTTTTGTTCTTCTCCAGTATTGGGGTGTCTTTCATAGATTCACATGCTTGAATAAGAGTAGTGAGCAGTAGAATAAGAATATTTCAAGGTACTGATCAATCATCCTGATAATAATAATATAATGATAACCATAATCATGCACAGTACAAAAGAATGAAGTATATAACAACGAAAAAGAAAGTACCTTGTATATAGGAGGAGCAAAGCAACAGAGGCTCACCTTATTTAAAGAGATTTCGAAATATTGCTTGTCCCACAGCTGAATCAGCGTTGTCCGCAGCTTCTAGACAGTAGTGCTTCTTAAAGGTGTGCCTGCTGGACAATGTTGCAGCTCTGCAAATGTGATGAAGCGGCACACCAGCAAACAGCGCCGTAGAAGTGGAAACTTTTCTATTAGAATGCGCTCTGACCGATGCAGGAAGTGGTTTTCCCGCTTGTTGATGGCAAAAGGTAATAGCAGAAGATATCCAGCGTGCAATTGTTTGTTTGGTGACTGGATGACCTTTCCGCATCATCCCATAGGCCACAAAAAGCTGGTCAGACTAATGTATAGTCGCTGTCTTTTGAAGATAGAATTTTAGACACCTTTTAATATCCAATGAATGAAGTGCTCTCTCTGCTGGTGTCTGAGGATTAGGGAAGAAAGACTTTAAAACAACTGGTTCATTTAGGTGGAAGTCCAACGGCACCTTAGGATGAAAGCTGGATTGGTGCATAGTAACACGGAGTCCTTAGTAAACTGAAGAAAAGGTGGCTTAGTAGTTAACGCCTGAATGTCATTGACTCGACGTGAGGAAGTGAGAGCCAGAAGCAGGGAAGTCTTCCAGGTAATGTATTTAAGATCAGCTGTATGAATCGGCTCAAAAGGGTGTCTCATTAGTTGCGCCAAGACAATGTTTAAATGCCAAGGAGGAGATGGTCTATGAGTTGGTGGGAACATCCGGAAAAGACTTTTAAAAAATTGTTGGATGATTCTGGAAGAGTAAAGAGAGCTAGAGCCATCCTGACGGAAACGTGAGATTGCTGCCAGAAAAACATTTGAGGTGGCAAACGAGAGGCCTGATTTTGCCAATTGCAAAAAGAAACGAAAAGTTGCTCAGGAGTGGAGTGAATAGGGTGCACTTGTGCACCACTGCACTATAGACAGAATCTTTTCCATTTAAGTTTGTAGGTTTTTTACAGTTGAAGGTGCTCTTGCCTTTGCTAGGACCTCCCTACAGTCCTTAGGAATGTCTAAATTCAGAAATTCATAGTGCTCAGGTTCCAAGCCGCTAAGCGTAGAGATGCTGGGTCGGGATGGCAAACTTGGCCCTGATCTATGGTCAGGAGATTTGGAAGAGGGTGAAGGATGATCGGGTCGCACAGGGACAGAAGCAGGACTTCCGTGAACCATATCTGTCTCGGCCATCTGGGAGCAATTAGAATAATGTGGCAGGGTTCTTTCCTCATTTTTCGAAGAACTCTGGGAACCAGAGGTATTGGTGAAAAACATAGGCATATATTGTCGACCAATTCATCAAAAAAGCATTTCCGCATGACTCTGGTTGGGGAAGCCAACTTGCGTAGGACAGGCATTTGCGGTTAGATGTGTTACAAAAATATCTAGATTCGGGTGACCCCATACCCAAAAAATGTGATCCAGTGTGGGTTGATGCAACTTCCATTCGTGATTCATTGTAGAAGACCTGCTCAGAGAATCCGCAAGATCATTTGATGCTCCCGGAACATGCACTGCTGAAAGGGCGACCTGATGCTGATTAGCCCACTCCCAAATCTGTTGAGCCTGACGGGATAGTCGGATGGATGTTGTGCCCCCCTGCTTGTTTATGTAGTGCATGCACGTTGTGTTGTCCGTTCGAACCAACACCAATGCTCCCTGAATGATAGGACGGAACGCCTTTAGTGCTAAATAGATGGACAGTAACTCCAATAGATTGATGTGCATGGTCTTTTGATGAAAATTCCACTTTCCTTTTACTCTTAATCCTCGAAGGTGGGCACCCAGGCCCTTTAGAGATGCGTCTGTTGTGAGAGTGAAGCTCGGAGCGTCCACCAGGAATGAATGGCCTGACGAGACGTTCCTTTCAAGAGTCCACCATTTGAGACCTTCTTTCATTTGAGAGGTGATGTTGACTATATCGTTGAAGGTTCCCGAAACTTGAGCCCATTGTTTGTCCAACTCTTCCTGAATGGGTCTCATCTTTAACCGGCAGTGAGGGACAAGAGGGATGCAAGAGGATAACATCCCTAGGAAAGATCTCAACTGTCGGACAGAAGTGGACTTTTTAACAGGAGGGAGGATGCTAATTTGTGGAGACGCAAACGTCTTTCTTGCGACACAAAAACTTTTGCTTGCTTGGTGTCCAGAATGGCTCCCAAGAATATTCTGTTTTGAGCAGGGAGACATTGAGATTTTTACATGTTGAATGTGAGGCCCAGGGACTGAAAGAGGGACTTGCAGATTTGAGCGTGTTCGGAAGCCTGCTTGAATGATCATGCCTTTAGCAGACAGTCGTCTAGGTACAGAAAAAATTGTACTCCTTGTAGGCCAAGGTAAGCTGCCACCGGTGCGAGAACCTTGGTGAACACACGGGGAGCATAACCTAGCCCAAAAGGGAGAACTTTGAATTGAAAGTCTTTCCCGGCTATCCTGAATCTGAGAAATGTCCTGTGCCTTTGAGGAATGGGAAGATGAAAATAGGCATCTTGGCGATCTAATGTGGTCATATATTCTCCTTGGGCGAGTAATGGGAGTACTTCCTGAAGGGACAACATGCGAAACGTCTGTCTTTTGAAGTATTTCTTTAGGACACGCAGGTCCAGAATAGGACGCTATTATCCTGTTTTTTTCTGAATAAGGAAAAACCTTGATTAAAAACCCCTGCCTCTTTGGAGTTTTGGTACCATTTCGATCGCACCTTTTCTTAATAGAACTGAGAGCTGGTTTAAAAGTTCTTTGAGATGCGCAGGAGGAAGACCTCTTGGTGGAGAGTTGGAAGGAATCTTTAGGAATTCTAATGCATGTCCTTTTCGTACAATATCCAAGACCCACTGGTCTGTAGTTATTTATGAGCATTTTGAATAAAAGTGCGGGATTCGACCTCCAACCCGTGGACACTCGGGTGGGGTGATAAAGGGCTGAAGAAGAAAGTCATGTTTTCTTGGAGGAATCCTTTCCTCATTAAGAGGATTTACCTCTGTACTGCCTGTATGATGAAGAGTACTGCCTGTACGATTGTTGAGTCTGGGAGGAGTATCGCTGCTGACCTTGCTTATATTGATTGGACGAGCCTCGAAAAGAGGACGAGGAATCACGACCTCTTGCGCCTCGAAAAGTTTGCCTTTTAAATTGTAGAGTCCCAAGAGCACGAACCGTGTCGGTGTCCTTTTTTATTGTTTGGAGGGCATCATCTATATGTTGGCCAAACAAAGATTCCCCGTCATAAGGCATAACTAATATCTTTGCTTGAACTTCCTGATGGAAAGATGTTGCTTTGAGCCAGCCCTGCCTTCTGGGAGCTGCAGCACCCGCCAAAAGATGGAAACCAGTAGAAGAGATATCGATGCAACAGTCAATCATCTCAGATGAAATCTTTTCTCCCTCTTTCAGGATCTTTAATGCCTCTGGTTTTGAAGACTCCGGTATCAATTGCACTAGAGCAGAAATGTCCTACTACATTTGTTGATCGTACCTGGCAAGTATGGCCATTGAATTGGCTGCACGGACCGTTGTTGCAGCCATTGTTGAAATTTGTTGCCTATGGCATTGAAACGCCTACTGTCCCGGTCAGGTGGTGAAGATATTGGAGACAAAGGGTTTCTTGATTGCCGTTGTGCCACCTGAGTAATTATGGAATGAGGCTTTTGTCTGAGAAATCAAACATGCAGGTGTATTTGTTGGAGCCTTATACTTCTTGTCCAGTCTCGGTGAGACGGCTGGAATAGAATTAGGATTTTGCATAATTTTTAATCCTTCTTGCCAGATAAAATCAATGATTGGAATAGAGCGAACTTGCTTTTGGGGCTGCTCTTTAAAATCATATAAGAAGCACTCTTCTTCAGTTACAGTCATGGGAAGTTGAAATCTTTTAGCTGCTCTTTCCATGAGCGCATGAAAAGTGCCTATGTCAACTGGTGGGGAATCTACAGGAGCTGGAGGAGGGGATGGCGTTTGAATTTGATAGTTGCCCCATTCTGAAAGTATGGATCTATCATCCAGCTCCCCTTCCTCTCTCCCACCGTCACCATCATTATTGTCATCAGCGTCTTCTTCAATTGCCACTTGAATTGTCTGTTGTTGAGACCATGTTACAGAATCCGAAGGTAATACTACTGGGTCCTTAGTGACTTGACTAGGTGGTTGAGGTGCTTGAGAGGCTTGTACGGATCTTGGAAACCGGCGATTATAGTCATCTAGCATATATTGTAGATTAGAAATAAGAGTCAGGGGAATTTGTGTCATGAGAGGCTCAGGCTCAGGGTGTGAGTAATCTTCATTTTCTTCCTCTTCTTCCTCCTCTAGGTCTTCTTCATCTGAGTCATGACATTTTATCAGTAATTCTGAAGGACTTCAAGCCGCTCTGAATCGCTCGCCATCATTAGAATCTTCATCATCTGAAGAAAATAATACTGCTGGAGGATGAGAAGGTGTTTGAATTGGCAGTAAATCTTCGAAAGAAGAATGGCGTCGTTGAAGAAGAGAACTTGATGACTTCAGGGGAACTAAAGCCATCGCAGATGCAGCCACCGTCGGCGAAGCCACCGTCGACGAAGCCACTGCCGACGGATCCACCGTCGACAAAGCCACCGCCGATGAAGCCACCGCCGATGAAGCCACCGCCGACGAAGCCACCGTCGACGTAGCCACCGTCGACAAAGCCGCCGTCCACGGAGCCACCGCCGTCGGAGCCACAGCTGACGAGGCCGCCGCCGACAAGGCCGCCGACAACAAGGCCACCACTGTCGACGAAGCCATCGCCGACGAGGACACCGCCGACGAGGTCGCCGTCGATGACGAGGTAAGCGTTGACGAAGCCTTTTTCTTCTTGTGCTTGGATGGCATCGTCGACGATGTCGACTAGATAGGTCTCACCCTTACTGATACCACCGTCGATGGCGAAGATGCCGACGACAGGATCAAAGCCGTTGATAGGTTTCATTTCTCCATGCCCCGCCCACTGCATACATTATGCTTATGAGTTAGCAGAATGTGTCTAACTACTGATATATTCATTTATGCATTTACGTTTATATTCTTCTATTAGTTATTCATTTATGCGTGTGACATTATTTCAGTCTTCTTAGCTTGGCCTGTGTGCCACCATTTTTTGAAGCATTTCTCTTTCTGTGCGAGTTGCACTTGCTCATCCCCCTCCCGTAGGAATAGGAATATTCCACATGTCAGCAGTTTTGTCTCTCAGCTCACTGTGACTGAAACTACTAGCGAAACCCCTTATCACTCTGTTCTCATGTGCTGGAGATGCTAAGGCCTGGCTCCGTGTCCTTGGAGTCAGAAGAGAGAATGTTGCAATTCCAGGTGCAGATGCCTCTTGTATGAGGCCATTGTTTATCCTCTCCGGGGTCCAGTACTTTTCCAGTATGGGCGTGTTTTACTCTGCCTTTTTGTATTATAATGTGTTACTGTGATGATGTGAGTCAGTCCTCTCACCACACTCTTAGAGAGTGAGGTCAGACAGGGCCCTCTCATATGGGAGTTTGTGGCCTAATAAAATTACTTGTTTATTCTTCTCCACTGCCTGGCTGGCTTATTATATGAGAATGATAGATGAGTGAGGTAAGTCGCTCAGGTGGATTTGAGCCACGCTTATCAGATGGCGCCCGAACAGGGACTCCGCGATTAGGACCTTTCTCACCCGTAAGTGGGTAGCAGAAGGCCGGAGACCCCCTGGTCGGCACGGTGGGTCTGGGTACCCACTTTGATGCCGAGCTTGGTTCTCGCAGCGCTGCCCCACCCTGCTGATCGAGAGGTCCCGGTCCATGATCCTACGCCGGAGTCCAGAAGGCGGAACCTTGGAGCTGACCGTGTTGGTCCCAGCAGCCGGCAGTGGAGAACGGTGGAGGTCGGTTCTGCGAGCAGAAGGTGAGTGGTCCGACTGTTGATTGAGGGAGCTGGGATGCTCCATGAGACCGGTGTGTCTCTGAGACCGGTGTGTCTCTGGTGATTGGAGGAGCCGGTGTGCTCCTGGGGCTAGTGTGCTCCGGGGAACTCAGAGTGCTAGTGGCGCTCTGACAGACTGTTGGTGATGAGGGTATTGGGTGGATGTCTGTTTTAGAGCATCCGACCGGGTAGTACTGAGACTGGAGTGTGGCTCACCACGGTTAAATACTGGGAAAGGACCCAAACCCCTAGTGTGAGTGGTTTGAGGGAAGAGTCCCAGATCTTCCGGGGTAAAGTGCTCAATGGTCTGCAGTGCCACCCGGGTGGCGGATGTGTCCTCCAGCTTCAGAACAGTTAGTGTACTGTTCGGTCTGCGGTAGGGTCCAGGTTCCCCAGGACTTGGTCGACGGGCCTTGTCCCATTATGGTAACACGTGTTTGGCAGGGACTCAATGCATAGGAAGTGCGTGTGCGTGTGTGGTTGTGTGGAGATAGTTGTTTGGTTCTTTTGTGCCAGGAGATGTGTGGGTTCTTTGGCGGTATCTGATTGAGTGAGTTTGGTGGTGTTTGATTGAGTGTGCAAGATACCGTGTTTCACTAGGTTGCAATGTTTTAGGTGTTGCTGCAGTTTAACTGATGTCAGATTGGCCAAGAGCCAACCCGCTCCTGTAGAAGACTCTTGATTTTGTTTAATATTTCTGATGCAGTTAAGATAGATCACTTGCAAGAGAGATTGTTTGCTAGGCACTGCTTGCTGTCAGATCATGTTTGATTCCTAAGGTTGTGGCAGAAAGAGGAAATTTTAGTTTTAAAAGAAGACAAAATGTGTACACTTAAAGTTGATTTTAGTGGCTCAGTGAGCCAATGTGAGCAGTGATTAAGAGGATGGGGTATGTATTTCATGTAACATGTTTTATTTTGTTATAATTGGTTTGGGTTGAGAGCAGTCTGTGAGCCGCCTTTTGTTTGTGTAAATGTTTGTTTGCATGAAGTGAGTGCGTCTTGTTGCATAAGTTAGATTGTCTGGTCCTTGTGAGCTATCTGAGATGGATGTGCCTGACTATCAGTGTGTTTTTCGTGTAGTTTAAAAGTGCATGCAGGGCTGTGCTCTATGGGAAAAGAATTTGGTTTCTTCCATTCCCTCAATTTGTGAACAGTAGAAGATGGAGTAAAAGGGATTTGATTACCAGTAATTAGAATGTATATTAATAGCATGTGGGAAGAGTGTAAAGTGAAAAACAAAAAAAAATAGAATGAGAAATGTATTTGCCGAAATAGTGTTAAATTATTGAATGTTACAAAGAGTTAGGAAGGACTTATTGGCTTTGTCAGCGCCAGACCCGAGCGCGAGGCAGATTTGACCTTGGTGGTGAATGCCAGGGGAGGCGGAAGGCTGGCTAGCAGCCCAGAATTCTTAGCAGACGGTGAAAGTGAAATGCAGTTATTTAGTTAGTTTTAAACATGACTTGTCGAATGAATGTGTTTCAGCCCACAATTTAGAATAACAGTGTGGGAATATTATTAGGTTCTGGAAGGGTTAAGTGAAGGGGAGAGAGTGTGGGCAGAGCTGGGAAGATTATGTACAATGAAAATATAGATGCTGGTAACACAGCACAGTAGATGTGATCTTGTGTGATGACCACATTCCAATGGGTTCGCAGAAGCACCAACAGAGCGAGAGAGGAGTGCAGGCAGAAGATTATGGGGGGGGGCTAGGAGACTCTGCTCCTGGCACAGAAAGCAGAGATACACAGCTGGAGCCAGCAACAGCGAGTCTGCATAATTATGAGGGTTTAGTCTGAAGTATAATGCAGTTGTTCAGAACACATGTGATTTAGAATGAGGAACAAAATTATGAATAACTTTCAACAGGTCATTTCGTTTGGACATAGAACATTGCACTTTAACATGGCCCAGCCTGAGAAAATAAGGATTGTTTTGAGAAAAATTAATTTACTCAATATGTTAGTGAGTGTTACTGCTATTGTTTGGATGGTATTCAGTAAGTGATTAATTTGTGTGCAGTTTAATGGCAAACAGTAAAAAGAGATTAATTGGTTGCCTGTTGTGTCCATTTTTGGTGTTGATTTTTGTTTCAATGTTGGACAATGTCCTAGTATAACATTTTTTCTATTTCAATAATAATTGAGTTGGGGGGTCCCTGATTGGCATACTGATTAGTGTCTTTGCTAGTGGATACCAGTGGAGAGTACTGATGATGCGAGGGCAAGTAAAAATATTGATTGTGTTGCTCATAGGAGCGGCCTGGTGGGAAGGTATATATGTGTGTAATGTCTATATGTGTGTAACAGTATTTGTATGCAGTTTGCCCATGGGGCACCATTGCAGTGGGTCCAGTGCCCCACCCGCTGAGTGTGCAAATGTCTGCTAGTGTGCACTGGAGTATTTAGTATGTTCTGGAGGTGAGAATATGGCACCCTTTTGTTTAAAGTTAAGAAATGGCATTGGTTATAAGAGGGCTCATTTACACAGCGACAGATAACTATGCAGAAATATTTGGTATTTTAGTAACAAGAATAACATTTTTACGCAAATATGGAAATTCCTGGCTCATGACAAGTGAATGAAGTGAACGTAAATGTATATCTTTTCCCTTTTTGATGCTGCATTAAATGCCATTACCAGATTGTCATGTGATTTTCAATGCTGCTAAATGTTTTATATTCATGGCTGATGGTTGAAGAGGTTAGAACAGGTTCTTATCTAAGACAGCAGACAGGGTTTTCAGAATGGAAAGTGAACAGTGAACTGGTGTGAATGTGCTCCAAGCATAGGTTTTACGGTAAGTATTTGTGAAAGGTATTTTTACTAAGTGGTTGCTTTTTGTCCAATATTCTCTGTGTTGTTGTTTCTTTTGTGTGTGTTTTGATTTGTTTCGTTTCAGTGCAATGGGAAATATTTTGTATCTGTGTGTTACGGTGAGTATTGATGCAGCTTTGTGCTGGACAGATTACGTGTGCACTGACACCGCATGATGCATGATATGCATGAGAAAAAAATATAGTCCTTTCAGTAACTAATATTGTGTTTTCCTTTTGTGGCCTTTGTGCCATTGTGTGTTTTATGTTTTCTTTGGCTTATTGTGCATTGCTTGCTCTGTTCTGCGTGGATGGTATGCTGATCGATCTTAAGCTTGATAAATTAAGTAGGCCAGCATGCTGGGTTTTGGGTCACAGGCTCACTATACATGAAATGCATGGCATCGTGTTGTGTGTCACAGCTCATTGCATGCGTTACAGTGAATTTTCTATGCTATCTGTGCTTAACACAGCAAGTATACCTGCTGCCTTGGTATGCTTGTTTTTATTCTTTGTATGTCTCTGTATTGTATTTTTTGATAATTCTATTATTGATACTAGAACAAGCTCCTCTATGGGGAATTTGTTCTGGTCCCTAAATTTCACAGGCAACACTTCAGCAGTGTTTGTCTATTTGGTTAAAAGGGGTATGGAGGGAAAAATACGAGAGTTCTACGGTGTACTCATGGTGTTGTGTCACAAGCCTGACCATTACCTCAGTAATTTTTGTTCATTTATAGATTTTCCATTTGCCGCCATTTCCCTAATGAATGTCGCATAGTGCCTAGTTATGGGGGACTTCAGCTGTGTCCCAGTTCCAGTTCCATTTCCTTACTACTCTTCCTCAGATACGTTGATATTAATAGGCACACATATCATTTTATGGCAATGACATTTCTACATGTGCTAAAAGATGTTCTAGCCCTCTCAAAAGTGCTACGTATCCCCTAGAATTTTGTTTATGCTCAGGGCTGATGTCGTCGACGTAGACTCAACTACGGCCGCTCTCGTCAACGGGGGAAGAGATGATGGAATCGTCGACAAGGATAGCAGTTTCTGAGGTAAAAACTGAGTAGACAGAGTCTTAGATGCCTGAGAGTCAGATCTCGAGGGCGTAACAGGAGTAGTAAGATTCTGAGGGGGAGAACTCACCCCTCTTAAAGTAGAAGGCTGGTCTTTGTGATGTTTTTTCACCACTTTAGGCTTAGATGTCTTCTGATGTCCACTGTTTCTCTTCAGAGATGAAGAAGTTTTGATGGAAGACACACTCTCCACATCAGAGACAGGGTTCTCTGAAGTCTTCAACTTCTGTAGCCACAGAAGGAGACAGCCTTACCTATCCTTCAAGGTCTTCTGTGAGAAGGTCGTACATATCTTGCAATCCTTGACTTGATGTTCAGGATACAGACAATAAATACATTTTTTATGAGGGTCTTCAGAATGAAGTCTCTGCTCTCCACAGCTACCACAAGGCCTGAAAAGGGACTTCTTGGTGGTAGACATTCCAAAACTAGGTTCCTGAGAGATTTGAGAAGAAAAAACTGAGCAGAGCTCAGGGAGACTCCCTTCACATGACGTGCGGTAGAAAATCTGAGGACCTGAGCCTCTGGGGAGAACATTCTAAGAGGGTGCTGGCGCCTGATTGGCCGGAATTTGGACCAAAACATAATGACGAAGACATATCATAGTAGTGATATGTTGTCTATCTAGGAAAAACTCTATGGTTTTTACTTTCTCTATATATATAGGCCTGTGTTATGGCTGCATTGCTATGTTATTTACCGTGGGACTCCCACTTCGACGACGGGGAATATTCAAGCATGTGAATCTATGAAAGACACCCCAAGTCAGGAGAAGGACTCATTGCTTGAGTTGCGTCAATTTTAAGATACACTCCAGCAATGCGTCACTTTTGCACTTACACATACGTCAGAAATACTGACGTATCTGTAACTCCTTGCGACATGATGCGCCATACATTAAATATGACGCATCGGGTATGTCTCAAGGAGTACGCACTGACAAGTGATGCATCGCTGCTTTCACGCAGCGATGCGACATTTCTCATAAATGAGGCACCCCCATATTTTATTAAACTTCTTCGGGCACCCCCTTTCTTTGCAGATAGTCTCATCTGGTGGCAGGGCACAAGTCCATATTTCTGACTTAGCCTGTCACTTTTGGCTGATTCGGGGCACCCCAAAGATGATTATGCCTCTTTAATGGACTACGCACCAGCAACATTGCCCCACAATGGCATGTATTCGGGTAATGTCTGTCCTCCTTGGACGCCCGGTGCCACCAAAGCTGATCTAAAGCTTATTTCCTCCCACAGGCCTCCACCTTTGCCCGTCATATCTCGGAGCAGAAGGTTTGGATATGCACACAACCCGCCACCATAAATAGAAAGGGCTCCTGGCCGTCCACAACCTCTCAGAAATGGGCTTGTGTTTATTTGATCCATATACTGCAGTCGAGTTCTGGTGTAGGATGCAATGACATAAATTTGGATAACATTTCACAACTGAGCTTCCTCCACCTACCTTAAAGGACAAGCATGTTTGTTTTAATGTTGCAGCATTGTGAGTTTATTGGATTGCCGAGATGGCTACATGAGAGTGCTCTCGGGATCATAGTTTTAAAGACGTACATTAAATGTCCAAAGCATGGATAAGGGCATTGAAATTAGGGCAGGCAAAAAGAAGAGAATCTACTGCGTTACAACATATCATTCCAAAAGTGAAGCGTCTGAAAAGAGACTGCAGACAGGATTGTATACATGTAGGGAATGGAGGTAGATTATCAAGTGTGGAGTAAAGTATCTTGGGGTAAGAAGCGAGACAGGGTTGGTAAAGAATAAATAATAAGGAAGAGAATGATAATTTCTTTCATTTTTTGAAGTGTGCGTGGATTGACTAAAGTAGTCTTGGTTAGTCTGGAGGTAGTTTGCAGTAGTCTGCACTAGTGTCATAATTATTGCGTGGAACCCATATTACAGTTAGGGCACCAGAGGCAAGACAACGCAAACTGCAGCAAAAATGATTCTTAAAAATTTAGATTTTGTTTCTCTGGGTGAAGTGGAAGGTTGAGGCAGAAAGGGGTATTTTTTGGACGTTCTAATGTCTTTGGCTAGGGTTAAGTAAGTGGATTGATTAGCATGGGTGAGTTGATGGAGTGAATAACATGAGTTCATTTTGTTTTTAAAAAATATTTTTATTGCTATGATTTAAATGATGATAGGAGATCAATTTGCCATCATGGGGATGGCCTATTGGGGGAGGGGGGGGGGCACATATAGGAATCGGGAGGGGGGGGAGCTGTTGGAAAACATGAAAATGCACGTAATGGGTTGCATGGAGATTGTGGTTTGGGATTGTGTGTAAATGGGAAGATAAGGCTGATGGTGGGAAGATTGGAGGTCTATTTAAAGAAGCGTGTCTTCATAGAACTGGTGAAAGCAGAAATGAATAATGATTAAACTCAAGCAAATGTGGGTGTCATCGTGCCTGTGTTTCTGAAGGTCCAAATACACAATAAATAGTTAAAATTAAAGTTTCTCTCCTCAACACCCATAAAACAAAATAAATAGTGTTTTTTGGAGAAGAGAAGATGGATTATCATTGCTACCTGTTCAGATTCAGACTGCATGATGGAACTTCAATGTGACCAGCAAACTGTGAATTATTAAAAGACCAGCCAATGCTGTAATCAAGTATCAGACAATTGGACCCAATTCAAAATGTCCTTGGTGGAAAAAGCTGTAATGTGCTTTTGAAGTTTTCCTCCTTTTGGAGATTTTTCTCCTTCTTAATGTTTTAGGAAATTAAGTTTCCCCTCCCGTTGCACACATAACTGCAATGTTTCCCAAACACAAGGGTCCCAACCACTGGGGTCAATGAACAGTGGAAAATTCGAACATTTGAAACAGTGTCAAAGGGTCATAAAGGGCAGAGTCTAAGACATTGTATGGTGAAGGAGACGGGGTCACAGTTCAGTGGCGGGTGGGAGGGTCTCAGTCAAATGTGACATTGGTTGAGAGGGAGTGATGCTTGGAGACTTGAGTGCATACTTAACCTAAATGTATCAGAGCGCTTTACATGAGCACCAGTTGCGTTTTAGAAGAACACTTTCATTTTGTTAGGCAAGGGAGATTAAGTGATTTACCCAGAATCACAGGATGTTGAGTGTCCCTGCCGAGTCTCGAACCCGGTTCCCCAGCTTGGAAGTCTAAACTCTAGCCACAGAAAATCTCAACAGCTGACTCTAATAATGAATTGTTTTGTTTTTCTGTTTCCACAAGGCCAAGAGGCAAAGGTGGACAATGAGGTTCAACATCACCTACACCTTAGTACTACTTGGTCACATTAGACTGATATTACTTTTCTATATTATGTTAATTTAATGCTCCAAATCCAGGCACACTGAATGACATATATTCTGGTAGGCTTGATTATGCTTGTGAAAGTACTATTTGTCTAATAATCCATTGCTTAATTTTTAGAAAGTGGATTTTGGTTCGCAACTGGCACAAACTTGTGTTCAGGTTTTTTCCTAATGTATTAATTTCCAAAATTATTAATATGATTGCCATGATGAAGCTAACTTTTAACAGTGTTAGGCATTTATCCACTGAACAGTTTTCATCACTTACCTCTTTGGAGAGTCGAGTGAAGAGGTCTCCTCCTCGTAAAAAGTCTAATATTAGATAAAGTTTTCCTTCCGTTTGAAATGCTGTATTAAAAAAGAGAACATGTCATGATTGTATAAACCATTTTATTAAGCCACTTCATGTTACAGCCCCACAGCATCATGCAATTCTAATTTACACCCACCTTACCTTCCTTCGAACCACACCTACAGCCTAGGTCATCTATATATTATATATATAATTCCTCTCATCACCACATCCACCCACCACATCACCTACACCATCTGAACCTTATGAACAAAATGCACCCTGCACCACCTTTACGCTACACCAACTGTACCAGCGGAACCCACATTATCACCTACTCCACCAGCTTGCAACTAAATACCCAACCAACCCTTACATCTAAATCACCGTAACCAACATCTCAACCTACAATCTATGCCACCACCTGCAAACCTATACCACAAAGAGCAGCCATTCAACACTTTCCTTAATGTCTGTAACCCAAGTATATAATTCCTGGATTTGTGTTGTAATAATGAAGCACACTCATTGTAGTTAACAGAAACATTTCAGTCAGTCAAGGGTTCTTTCTTCGATGGTAAAAAACCATCATAAAAGCACAGATTATATACAATTAAAAAACAATTAAATCAATAATGAACCCAACTTGTAATACGATTCATAAAACAGTTTACATTATACAATCCAATACATAGTATATAAAAAAAACTAATCATAGTGCGGTACTATACACAATATATAGGGCTAATCACAGGAATTTTTACTCATCCCCTAGGGACCTCCTTAATCTCACTGCAATTTTAATAAAGTTGATTACACAACATAACACCCAGGGGTCATTGGCCTGTTGCAGAAATAGTAAAGCTGTCTTTGCATGTCTAATCTTAGCACGTTTAATGACACTGAATAAAAATTTCCGCCTTGGCATCGAATAAATAGGACATAAAAGTACAAAATGAAGGGAGTCCTGCGGAGACCTATTGTCGCAGCCGCAGGCTCCCTTCTGCTCAATTGATGTGTTAAAACCCATAGGGGATGCTAATAAAAACGGTAATAAATTCAGCCTAAAACGACTTATAAAATACCTCTCCTGGGCATTGTGCATGAGACGCAAGTAAGGTTCCATACCATCCGTAGTTACTATTAAATTGTCTGCTCTTACCGTGATTTTAGCGTCTTCTGTCTCAGCTCTAAGCTTTATTCTAAAATCTATAAAAGCCTTCTTTATAAGCAGCTTATGCGAAGGAACAATTATTCCTGGATTACTAAAGAGCAGGCTATACCCCAGTGTGTCCAAATTTTCCTTTACATAACTGAGCCATGATATTATCATACATTTGTCTTTTTTAAGGCAGTCATTTAGGATTTCTCTACTCAAGGTGGCATCAGGATTGCACCATATTTTTATCCAAGCCAGTATTGGTCTCCATCAAATCTTCCAAATATTGCATTCCCAATTCTCTGTGAGCTATTGATGCTGGTACACTTAGGGGGATTTTAAGAATTGACTTCAAGTGCCTATTTTCTTCCGTTTGTAATTTGCATACATTAACAAAACCCCATACTTCAGCCCCGTACGTGAGTTTTGAACAACACATGGAGCTGTACAAGTTCATTATTTGCTCAGGGCACCATCTATCAATCAATCAATCAATCACAGCATTTATATAGCGCACTACTCACCCAAAGGGTCTCAAGGCGCTAGGGAGGGGGGGGTCCGCTACTGCTCGAACAGCCAGGTCTTGAGTTGCTTCCTGAAGGCGAGGTGGTCCTGGGTCAGGCGGAGGTGGGTCGGGAGGGAGTTCCATGTCTTGGCGGCGAGGTAGGAGAAGGACCGTCCTCCTTGTGTGGCTCTTCGGATGCGGGGGACGGCGGCGAGGGCGTGGCCGTTTGATCGAAGCTTTTTTAAGAAACAAGGGGGACCCAACAGATAGCTAAGTACCATGGGTATAACAGCGTTATAGTGAACAGAAGGTCCTTAGCTTATTTCAGAATCAAAAACACAATACTGTATAGAAACACAATGGAAAACTATACGTTATAAAATTTCCAAACCCAGCCGGGAGAGGAGTTTATTTTATAAAGAAGCAATGTTCAATCCAACAATACAAACGTAATCACAAGACACAAGCCTGTGCCGTATATAAAAGAAGGAAAAAGAAAAATAGAATAAGGGTGAAAGCGGTGTCTATCAGGCATAGAGCGAGAGCAAAGACAGGGCACTGTTGATAGGTAAAAAATCAATAACAGTATCGCCTGGAGTGGAATATAAACAATCTTATTGGTCAATATTGTAAATATGAACCCACTCATGGGTGTCGACGTTTCGATCCCTATTGCTCAATTAGATACATGGGATCATCATCAGGACATTCGTAATGAACAAGACATGCCTGATTGTAAGGAAGCCACGCAGTGAAATGTCGTGGAGGTCTCTTCGGGGGTCCGGAAGAATTTTGTAATGGAGAATAATTACAAAGTTTATTGTTTTTCAACCGCAAGGGATGGCGCTTGATGTGCTCATCAGGGGAGACGGATAAGGAGTTAAAAAGTTACCGTGTAGGCAGCAGAGGCCGTACACGTGGGGTGCCAACAATGTGGCTTTCCGACGTTAGTCCAGATGAGGACTCGTCTTTCCCGTGGCTTCTCGGTCGGTGCCGAATGCAAGTCGTTTGATCGAAGCTGGCGTTTGGGAGCGTAGAAGTTGAGGCGGCTGTTGAGGTATCCCGGGCCTTGGTTGTGTAGGGCTTTGTGTGCGTGGGTGAGGAGTCGGAAGGTGATTCTCTTGTTGACCGGGAGCCAGTGCAGGTCTCTCAGGTGTCCGGAGATGTGGCTGCGACGGGGGATGTCCAGGATGAGACGTGCTGAGGCGTTCTGGATCCGCTGAAGTCTCTTCTGGAGCTTGGCGGTGGTTCCGGCGTAGAGGGAGTTGCCGTAGTCCAGACGGCTGGTGACAAGGGCCTGGGTGACCGTCTTCCTGGTCTCGGTGGGGATCCACCGGAAGATCTTGCGTAGCATGCGCAGGATGTTGAAACACGACGAGGAGACGGCGTTGACTTGTCTGGTCATGGAGAGGGAGGAGTCCAGGATGAAGCCCAGGTTGCGTGCATGGTCTGTTGGTTGGGGTGCGCTGCCCAGGGCGGGGGGCCACCAGGAGTCGTCCCAGGCGGAGGGTGAGGATCCCAGGATGAGGACTTCCGTTTTGTCCGAGTTCAGTTTCTGGCGGCTGTTCTTCATCCATTCGGCCACCTCTTTCATCCCTTCGTGTAGGTTGTCTCTGGCGGTGGCGGGGTCGTTGGTGAGGGAGAGGATCAGCTGGGTGTCGTCGGCGTAGGAGATGATGTTGAGGTTGTGCTGGCGTGCGATGTCTGCGAGGGGGCCCATGTAGACGTTGAAGAGGGTTGGACTGAGCGAGGAGCCCTGAGGGACGCCGCAGATGACTTCGGTGGCTTCCGATCTGAACGGAGGGAGGCGGACTCTCTGTGTCCTTCCGGCAAGGAAGGAGGTGATCCACTCCAGTGCCTTCTCCTGGACTCCGACGTTGCTGAGGCGCTGTACTAGGGTACGGTGGCAGACAGTGTCGAAGGCCGCGGAGAGCTCTAGGAGGATGAGGGCCGCTGTTTCTCCGTTGTCGAGCAGGGCACGGATGTCATCGGTGGCTGCGATCAGGGCGGTCTCGGTGCTGTGGTTTGCCCGGAAGCCAGAGGGGTCGAGG
This sequence comes from Lissotriton helveticus, assembly GCF_964261635.1. Classification (NCBI taxonomy): domain Eukaryota; kingdom Metazoa; phylum Chordata; class Amphibia; order Caudata; family Salamandridae; genus Lissotriton; species Lissotriton helveticus. Next base: position 1,068,447,586 of record NC_136067.1, on the reverse strand, counting down.
GATCCGTTCGTCTCGAGGAAGGCGGCCAGCTGCTTGTTGACGGTCTTCTCGATGACTTTAGCCGGAAACGGGAGCAGCGAGATGGGGCGGTAGTTCTTGAGGTCGGTGGGGTCGGCTGATGGCTTCTTGAGTAGGGCGCTGAGTTCGGCTTGCTTCCAGCTCTCCGGGAAGGTAGCGGTGTTGAAGGAGGTGTTGATGATGTCCCGCAGGTGGGGTGCGATGACAGAGTCGGCCTTGTTGAAGACGTGGTGAGGGCAGGGGTCAGTCGGAGATCCGGAGTGGATGGAGTTCATCGTGCGGATGGTGTCTTCGGTGTTGATCGGAGTCCAGGCGCGGAGGGTGGTGGTGGGGGGCGGGGGTTCGGTCGTGGCGTGCGTCGGTTGAGTGCTGAAGCTGTTGTGTATGTCCGCGATCTTGTTGTGGAAGTAGGAGGCGAGGGAGTTGCAGAGGTCTTGCGAAGGGGTGATGTCGTTGTTTCCGGCGTTGGGGTTGGAGAGCTCTTTGACGATGTTGAAGAGTTCCTTGCTGTTGTGTGCGTTGTTGTCCAGTCGTTCCTTGAATGCGGTTTTCTTGGTGGCGCGGATGAGTTGGTGGTGCTTTCGGGTGGCGAGCTTGAGGGCCGCCATGTTGTCCGGAGTTGGGTCTCTGCGCCAGGTTCTCTCGAGGGCTCGGCAGTTCTTCTTGGAGTTCTTGAGTTCGTCGGTGAACCATGGGGCTTTCTTGCTGCCGGGTCTGCTAGGCGGGGTCCTCAGGGGGGCGAGGTCGTCTGCGCAGTTGCTGATCCACTTGGTGAGGTTGGTGGCCGCCTGGCTTGGGTTCGGTGTGCTGGTGGGGGAGTTCATGCTCAGGGAGGTCGCGAGTTGGTCGGCTGTGATCTTGTTCCAGCTTCTGCGTGCAACCTGTTGCTGGTGGTGGTGGATCGTGGTCCTTCTGAAGCTGAAGTGGACGCAGCTGTGGTCCGTCCAGTGGAGTCCGGTGGCGTGGCTGAAGGCGATGTCCTTGCTGGATGAGAAGACGGGGTCGAGTGTGTGTCCGGCGTAGTGGGTGGGGGTGGTCACCAGCTGCTTGAGTCCCAGGTTTGCGAGGTTGTCCAGCAGGGTGGTGGTGTTGCGGTCGTTGGTGTTCTCCAGGTGGAAGTTGAGGTCCCCGAGGAGGATGTAGTCAGCGGAGGGAAGGGCGTGCGGGGTGATGAAGTCGGCGATGTCCTCGCTGAATTGTGTGCGTGGTCCCGGGGGTCTGTAGATGAGGGTGCCTCTGAGGGTGGTCTTGGGGTTGATGTGGACCTGGAAGTGAAGGTGCTCGGCGGGTGCGAGGGTGTCGTCGGTGTTGGTCGTGATGCGGATGGTGTTTCTGTGGATGATGGCGATGCCTCCTCCTGTGTTGTTGATGCGGTCCCTTCGGAGGATCTTGTAGCCGTCTGGGATGGCGATGGCGATGTCGGGCGCTGAAGAGGCGTTCATCCAGGTTTCCGTGAAGAAGGCGACGTCTGGGGCTGTGGAGTCGAGCAGGTTCCAAATCTCGATGGCGTGTCTGTGGACGGAGCGGGTGTTGAGCAAGATGCATTTCAGGTGGCTGTGGCTGTTGCTCGTCTTGGTCTTGGTCGGTGCTGGTGTAGTGGAGTTCTGGATGCCGGTGAACTTGCAGGAGTTGCAGCAGAAGGGTCCGTGGGTGCGTCTCTGGGTGGCTTGGTAGCATCCCGGTGTTCTTCCGGCGTTGAGTGCGTAGAGTTCGGTGGTGTCGTAGGTCCGGCGGGTGGGCTGGGGTCTGCGGGGGCCAGGGGTCCTAGCGCTGGGCGCGGTCCAGGCGCGGACGGGCGCAGACGGGCTTACCTTTGGCGCACCTTCGGCGCTCAATTGGTGCTCCCGCTGCGCGCGTCCGCTGCGCGGTCACTGAGGGGGCGTCATAAGTAGGATCCGTGAGGGAGGGTCGGCCGGGAGGCGGGAGGACCAATGGGAGAGGAGGGGAGGCGGAGCTCCGGGTCAGCGGCGGCGGCAAGCACGGAGGTGACCGGGGCAGCGGGGCCGGTGAGGAGCGGGGGCAGAGGCGGCAAGCTGCGGGCAGAAGGCGAGCCCGAGGAAGATGCGGAGGGCAGCGGCGTGGGGGAGGTGAGCGGAGGTCTCGGCAATCAAGGGAGCGGCCAGGCAGCAGCTGAGTCAGCAGGCAGGCAGGCGAGCGAGCGGCAGAGCAGCGTGGAGGGAGCGACCGCCTGCGAGGGCATCTACCCACCCTCCTGCCGTAACCTGCAATGGCTGCATTTGTAGATAACATTTTGGAACACTGGTCTTCCACCAGACTATTAAATTTTAAGGCTTCATCGAACAATATGCCTAGGTATGAGAATGACTTCACCGTTTTGATCTTATGATTTCCAATCATGAACGCAGGATTTACCCATGGTTTATGCCCTGCTACCATGACAAATGATTTGACCAGATTTACAGACAGATCCAATTCTCCCATGAAGCTGACAACCCATCTATTAGGAGTTGAACACTCCTCGGGGTATGGGCGAGCAAAACCGCGTCGTCCGCGTATAGCAGTACTGGGATGAATCGTGCACCAGCTCTGGGGCAATCAGTCTTCAGGTTTAACAAGTGCTGTTCTAACCCAAAAATATAGAGTGAGAATAGGAAGGGGGCAAGAATGCACCCCTGCATAACCCCGCTCCTACAGGGGAACAAATCAGTCAGACCCCCCTCCATGTTATAACGTACTTTTGCCGAGGTGTCAGTATGGAGCTCCCTTAAGATATTAACCAGGCCCACCTCAATACCCATACTCAGCATCATGGCCCATACTTTTTTCCAGATTACATGGTCAAATGCGGCCGCCAGATCCATAAAGCCCAAATACATGTTCTCATTACTTACTTTAGTGTATTTGGCTGTTAACATATAAAGATTCAAACATTGATCACCCGTAGACCCTCCTGACCTGAACCCGTACTGGGTGTTGGAGATTATATTGTTTACCTCCGCCCACTCAGTTAGGCGATTAAGAATCCCCCTCCCTAATAGTTTAGCTGACACGTCTATCAGGGAGATAGGCCAGTAGCATTTCGGGTTGTCCCTATTTTCTTTTTTAAAAATGGGAACTATAGTGGCGGTCGACCATGATCGTGGGAGACCCGACTTAACCGCAGCATTAATGACCCGTGTCATTATTGGTGCCCAAAGGTCCGTACAGCTCAAAAATAAATCAGGTGGGAGCCCGTCTGGACCTGGGGCTTTATTTTTTGACAATCTCTCAATTCCCTCTTTAATCTCTTTAAGGGTGAATTCTATTGGTACATGATAAAGTGTACTACCTACATCATCCCCCTCCATTGCAGCCTCTTGGTTGTATAGGCCCTTAAAGTGTTCAATCCATTGTTCCGGTAGGATGTTAGACCCTATGTTCTTGACAGCAGTCTCATTAAAACACGGGTTATTAATTACCCTCCAGAACTCTGACATGTCCTTACTCTCTGCGGCTTCTCTAAGATCCGCCAGGCCTCCACCTTTAATGCCTCTTTCCTTCTTTTTACTTCCTTTTTATAAGCCTGTCTGCTCCCTACTATTTCCAGGTAATCCCTAGGTCTTTTTTTAAGGTTAAATTTGAGTTCCCTTAAGGCTCGAGAACAATTACTATCGAACCATCTAGGTGCTGATTTGGTACTCAATGGGGCCTTAATTTTCAATAACCCGTCCACTATGTCAGTTAATTGTCCAAATGTATTCAGCAACAATTGTCCCTCTATTCCCATGTCTAAACAGCCCTCTATGCTGGCTCTGCCTACCTCCATCAATAACTTGTAAAAAGGTGCCTCATCTAAATTGACCCACCTGAGCCGACGTCCCTGATCAGTAACCTTCTCCATATTCCCAGTATGTTTACTGCGACCCCCAAACGCTTCCTCACACTGCAGATTAAGTTCTAAAGGGTTGTGGTCACTGAATATGCTCCTTGTAATTCCTACAGTGATTATTCGATTTTTAAGTGCCCTTGACACCAATATAAAATCAATACATAACTGGCACCCTCTTCCTTTGAATGTGGGTGGTAAGGTACCATTTTCTTCCCTAGCCATCATACTAATAGTGTGCACAAGGTCATGCTTATCTATAATCCTACTGAGGGTTAGGCCCGCTTCTGAGTGTTCAAAGTGGGGTCCGGTTGTTACTGGGCAAGATGACCATGTTTCATCAGTGCTAACCAGCGCTTGACAAAGATGACAATTAAAATCACCTGCTATAATAATACTGGGTGTAACCCCCTTCTTATCTATATTTACTTCACCCAGTCTTGTTGCCAATTCTAAAAGAACTGAGTGACTCCTGCTATCACTGACTCTATTGTAAACATTAAAAATTCTCATAGTTAGTCCTCTCTCCCTAAACTGTACTACCTGTAAATCACATGCAGTCCGGCCCACTTTTGACCAACTACACTCCAAGCTCAGATTCACATAAATTGATAAGCCACCCTTGGCTCTCCCCGATCTGGTTTCTTGCGCCGGTTCGAAAAAACACTTATATCCCTGCATGTGGAATGGGCAATTATCCAGGGCCCACGTCTCTTGCAAGATAATGACTTGATATTGGCTAATGTGTGTGCGCCATTCATGATTGTTAAATTTAGCTGCTATTCCCGCTATATTCCATGAAATTATTTTAACCACACCATGATCCTTACTCAAAACCTCTGTACTGGTTTCATTCTGCATACAAACCCCCTCCACTAGTACTACTCTATCTGCTGGTATCTGAGCACTTGTGAAGGAGCTGACTGCCCTTCCTATGTGTTGGTTATCATTATTCCCTATAACAGCGGGTGCAGTTAACTTTTTTGCCCTACCATTCCACTCTACTTGATCGTTCACCGTTTTGTTCCCTCTATTTTCCTGCCCCGTAAGCTTCCTAGTGGGCAGTCAATCATTGCTATCCAGTGAGCTAAGTGCCTGATATCGATTACTTAGCCTAATTCCACTGAGCAATGGGGGTATCAGGAGTTTACTTGTCTGCTCACCCCTATTCCTGTATTTGATGGGTTATAAAAGAATCCCAAAGATAAAACGTTAACAAAATCATGTTGAATTCTGCCCGAGCCCGCCTGCTTTAAAATATCAACGACCAACCTTGGGCAGCCAAAATTCACCACCACGCAATCCCCCTCCATCGTTTTGCTTGAAGTACCCACCCATGGCACTCTGCGCACCATTTTAATGTGTTTACACAGGTGTTCCCCAACACAGTTTTGGCAGAAAGGAAATGTAATACTTTGTTTTTAAGGGCATTCCAATCTTCAGCACGAGCTTCCTTAATTTTCGGTACATTTGCCAATACAACTGTGTAAGGGCAAGCCTCTGGTGGGAGATTAAGAGAAAACTCCCTTTTTGCTTGATATGCCCGTGAGCCTGGATTCCCAGCCACAGTCACGGGGCCATCCTGTGTGCCCTGCCTCAATGGAATGTTTGTCGTGTGATTGACAGGGCCAATATTTGATACAGTGATTGGGGTCATGGGGGTTATCAATAAGTCTACCAGGTCATTTCCTCTAGATGTGGTCCCATCCAATGTGCGGGTTATATCAACACCTTGTATGTTTGTTTTTGCTTTTGTTTGTCCCGTGCCTTCCGATAATCTCTTGTCCATTAAACTTAACCTGGCTTCTATTTGGTTCAACTTAACCATAACTGGTGTTATATAATGTACTAAACGCATCTAAGAGTGTAACAAAGTCCAGTATCTTGAGACCCCCTCCCTCGTGTGGACCCTTCTCAAGATCTATTACCTCAACCGTGGCCTTGTTTGTTCTATCTTTAACGATTTCCGCCCTCTGCTCTGATGGCTCCGGTGTGAGTTTTGTGGTTTTGGGCTGTTTGGCGTTTTGCCTACTACCTTTTGGGGGATTACAGGCCTTTCTTTTGCCTCGCGTGTGTTTAAAAGTCCCAATAGAGGCTGCCTTAGTGGTCAAAACTGCCCTTGACTTCCTATTGCGCATTAGTGGTGGTGAGAAAAGTTGCCTATCCGGTGTTACGGGGCCCAATTGAGAGGGGGAGTTAACTTCCAGTGAGGCGCCATTTGTGTCTCTAGTTGCATGTACAGTTGATATTGTGACTAACTGATTCCCTACTTTCTCTGCCGGAACGAAAGGAGTAGCAGAACAATTTAAAGGTTCTGCGCATATACTAATTCCGACGGGATTCGCCAGTGGGGAGGTTATATCTTGAAACAGTAATGGAATGCTGTCATTAAGGGACACGTCATATCCCTTGCTCTCGTGAATTGTGGCAGGAGGGGGTGAGGCAGCGTGCTGCATACGTCCCAGGGATGATCGCTTGTTTTTAATTAATTCAACAGAGCGGCGTCTCTCAGATCGCCGCTCAGAAAGTGCAATTTCCCTGTCAGTTACTGAAATGGGCCGGGTAACAAAATTGTCAAGCGTACCTCGTTTACCGCCCACTGCCATAGACGGTTTGTCCTTAGTGGGAGACATCCTTAATGTAGATACGTCACAGATAGGGAGGTGGCCCAGCCCAGCCTCTTCTGGCCTCTGAGGGCCACAGAGGGCCTGCCCTTTGCCCGGGCTTAGCCCGGCGCTGCCCCGTGCACTCCCGCGACGCGGGGAGTGGGGCTTGATTTTATGCGCCTCCTGGCGCGAATGTCCCGTGGGCGGCTTCCGGCCGCAGGGACTGCAGGTAAATGTAGTTCCTAATGGTCACGGCGTCCTCTCCTCTCGGCGGCCGCACCACAGAAGCAGAGTGCACGGCAGCAGAAGGGACGCCCAGCGCAGCCACAGCAGGGTCCCAGGGTCTCCAAAGGGAAAGAAACTCGGCAATACGGCAATGCAGCAGCAGGTCAGCAGGTCACCCCCAGAAACATTTATTGCCAGCACTTAGATAGGTGTGTGTCAGCAGCATCACTTCCATTCTTTCAGAATCCACCTAGCTTTGATCCCTTAAAATGCACCCCTTCCTTCCACTAAACGTTAATTCTCACTATATCCTTCTTCAATTTAAACCATTTAAATTTTCCACTTGTAATCATTATAAAAATGTGGCATTGTAATTCCCTAGCGAGGGATGCAGGCACAACCTGTACTCCTGCATCTTCGAACGTACTTTCAATTCATTCTATCAACATTTTTAGATAACACAGCACTCAAACCACACCCATTGGTATCTACAGAGAGCCCTATTCTTTTGTGTCAAATCCTCTCAAGATGGATGCCTTCACAATATCTTGCCTCACCAAGACGAAAACGCTAGGCTGCTCATGTGCCCAGCGAAACTGCACCTTTTTGTTCAACAATCCTCTGAGTGGCTCCTTCCTATTTGCACAATGTATAACAAACATTGCATATTAATCAGATAACACACCTAACAGCGTTAATTATTCCTTGTCTTTGGGATGAGGACATTCAGCAATAGCCTGACCCAAAGACCTCGTTGGGATGATGCTGACCTTTGAAACTATATGTCTCAAAAATGCCACCTGTATTTAGTACATTCCACCTTCCTCCTCTAAAGTGTAAACTATTTATTTCTCAATAGTTTGCAATCATTCTCCAGAACTACAAGATGAATAATTTGGCCCTGAAAAAAATGCAAAACCCAATTATATATCCACATTTCTTAATGTCTCCGAACACGTGGAGCAGAGCCAATTGGAACGTGGAGCAAACTGGCGATAACCCAAAAGCTATTTTTTTGTTCTTGGAAGGTCCTCCCAAAACAAAAGCAGTATGTGTGTTGGCTGTGACTAACTGCAGCTCAATGTGACTGTCCGTTATCTACACAACTTAATTTTATTTTAGTGAAATCCATTGAAAGTATGTGATATTATTTGGTCCAGCCACCAGTACTTGCTTAATGTGTCTAATTTCATCTGCAGTTCCCTTAGTCTTTCCAAACCGCCACTAACACTTTCCTCTTGTCTTTATATAGTTTCACGTCTGACACACTTGACTTAAAAAAGCAGGCTGCCTAGAATATCCCAACAGATGTAAGGCTTGACCTTAAACACCACATGTATATACAACAGGCAGTGAGAATAGTCCAACCCTTACTTCCAACGTTGATTTGCACAGATCTTCTGTTTTAATGGTATATGACTTTACATCTTATCTTACCTGTCTCCATAACACACACACCTTGCCTCTTCTTCTCTCATATATTTACCCATATATTTACCCATACAACAAAATATTATCCACTACAGATTAACACTTTTGCATAAAAGCACCTCTCCTCTTCTTTCCAATATAAATCTAGGCAACATGTCTTGCTATTCCATATTCTGAATATATCTCTCAGACAAAAGGATGAGACTTTGTTGATGCTATTAACACTGCTAATACCTAAGAGGCTGAACTCTTTCTGGTTGGTAGCTTTACTATCCTCGTTTACTCTAGTGTATTTCAAAATACACAACCCAGGCTTAGGTTTCGTTTTCATGTCTTGCCTATAGGCAGGTGTAGCCATATGTCGGAGACCTCATGTTACTAATTCACTCCTACCGATTCACACATACATTAAACATGCATACAAAAATACATGCATTAGAAGAGTTCTTATAAATCCAGTCCCTCGTCAGCCACGGACACTTGGAATATTTTAAAGGTTGCCATTGTCATGCGCACACCTGCATGGTGGCCATGTTGTAATAGAGTTCCTTTTTTTAAAATTCAATTACAAGATTGTCTCCATATATAAATGTGCGTGCAAGAAAACCATCTCGTATGGAGGTTCTTAAGATGTTTTAAACTTAAACTCCATTGCACAGCTGTCACTGTATATGTGCTCGCAGCCATCTTGTAATGGAGCTTTATTTATTTAGTTTTTTTTATCTCCATTACATGAGACACCATGCATGCACATTCCTGATCAGTGGCAAAAAAACATTGGCAAAGCCTGTAGGTCAGCAGCCGGTAGCAAAGGTGAGAGATATAGCCAGTACTTATTTTCTTTGGCCACCACTTTCACTCACTCATCCAACTCACCCACAGCATTGGCATTGAGACTAGCTTCAACTTAATTAGATCATTGGAATGTTGAGTGCTCCAGTGAAAACAATTGAGTAGCTCCGGTGCTTCGAATTGCTAGTATAAGCCCAGAGCTCCAACATTCCATTGTTTGCCTTTATTGTTTCTCCCATTTTAATTTAGAGACCTGCACACCACTAACTAACTAACTTCGAACTGTGGCTCGGGCATTAAACTCGATTTCAGGACCTTTAACTACTGATATAGCAATCAACAGTGGGCTATAAAGCTATAGTGCAATCTCCTATAATCCACACAATCATTCTTGAATCTTTCAATTACTTACGTGTATCACTATGTGAAATTGAATTATCTCACTCTGAAATTACTTATAGTGATATGTAGAAGCCAATAATCACAAAGCAGCACCAGATTCATCTACATGTTATTATTCCAACAATATCACTCCCATATTACAATAATTTGGAAATGTTTTCACCGTCTGAACCACCCACTCAAGCAAATCTCGCTCATCGCCACCTGATGCTCTCTAAATTACAACCAAACCGTCTGATTCATCAAGCTAAATTGCACTCGCAAAGGGCAAGATTCTCAGAATCTTGCCTTTTGCGAGTGCAATTTTTGCATTTGGGATTCATCATCCCAAATGCAAAATTCGCTATTTAAGAATTCGCACATTTGCGAAGAATTGAATTTAAGGAATCTCTATTTGAGATTCCTTAAATGCAATTCATGAAGCATTTTAAAATTGCGAATATGCAATTTTGGGCCGCAATTTACCGAGAGGTCAGACCTCTCGGTAAATAGCAAAAACGTAGAAAAATGCTTTTAAAAGCATTTTTCTAAGTTGCATGTTGCACACACACATGTCCTTTGGACATGTGTGTGCGCAACACCTGTTTCAATTTGCATTTAAGGGGTGCTACAGGGTGTCCTTTGGACACCCCTGGCACCCTTTAAATCGCTATCTTATTTGCGATTAGCTAATTGCTAATCGCAAATAAGGAATACTCCCCATTCATTCCTATGGGCCTTTTGGCCCATAGGAATGAATGGGGAGTTATTCCTTATTTGCGATTAGCAATTTGCTACTCGCAAATAAGAAATGTGTAGGAATCGCTATTTATTTAGCAATTCCTACATGAATACCGTTTTGCGAGTCCTTAATAGCGATTCGCTATGAATCGCTATTAGGGGCTCGCAAAACGGCCCGTTGATGAATAAGGCTGAAAATCTAAAATGTTTTGCCCTGTCTCATCCTGAAACCTGTTAAAAATCTTTTTTTTCTTTACATTGCCATTTTATATACATCAATTGTCAAGAAATATATAGAGATGATCTCTATGTATTTCCGAATGAACAAAAGGCTCTCTTTCATTAGCATATGTTGGATATTTAAAACACAACTTATGAGAAACTATCAGAGGGTGGAGTGAGCCCTTCTCAACTAACAGCCACAATCCTTGTCATGGTGAAACACAAAATACACTAAATTAACCTGGTAGCTTGGCACCAAAGCTTAAAGAAAATGTTTTAAGTATTTATGCAGCACACAAACAGTAATAAAGTAAAAACACCCCACAAAAAAAATCCCACACCATTTTAGAAAAACAGGTTAAAATGCAATATATAAAATGTTACCAAAATGACAAAAATCCAATCAGCAGAAATGTAGAAATGCAATTTTAAAGATTTAGATAAAAGTAGGACCAAAAGGCGCAAAGTCCCAACTGAGGGTTTCTGGTCACGCAGGACCGAATTGAGCCACAAGTCCAGGAAAACCACGGTGGAGTGTAGGCCTGGCACAGGACCAAGTTTGGCCCACTGAGGATTGTATCTAATGTACTTGGTGCACTGTCTGCAGGGTGTTGCTTTGCAGTGCATTGCGCTGGATTTGGTGGCACTTTAAGATAGGCTGCTACAGAAATTGGAGCATCAGGACTCACTCAGGCTGGTTCCAGGTGCAGATTCAAGATAGTTGGAGCCTTTCCTGTCCATAAGGCTCTGATCAGGAAGCCAGGCAACTAGCCTTTGAAGTTGCTCTGGTAATCCTGGGTGCAAGCAGAAAAGCAAGCCTGAAGCAGTAGGCCAGTCCACTGATGGAAGAAGAAGGCAGGCTTCAGGAAGCAGGGCAGTCCACTTGGTGCAGCAGGGAAGTCATTTGAAGCACAGAAGGCTACAGATAGCATAGGAATCCTCTGAGAGCCCTTTCCACAGGTCCAGAAGTGAACTGAAGAGTGGGTCTCAGAATCTGGTGCCCACTTTGAATTGAAAGAAGCTTCTGGAGTTCTCTCTACAGAAGTGCCTGGAATTTCCTGCCTCCCTACCCTGGTCCCTGTCTGTCTGCATCCAAATTAGGCTAGTGTTAATTCTTTTGTGTGTGTGATGCGTTATAGTCTTTGAAGTGCAAGTGTGACAGGTGGCCTCTCTTCCGCCCTCATCAAGTCAGGATGACCCATCATTTCACACCAGGCTCTCTAATGTGTGGTGGTCTAGAAGGAATACACAAAGGCTAACTGCCAACTACACCTCGTAATGTGACCCAGGAAACAGGGTGCGGGCACCAAATGGTTAGGTCAAGAAAATGGCAACTTTCTAAAAGTGGCTTTTTCTTATTTGTGACTGTACCATTAAAATAGGATTCTAAATTACAATAAATTACAATTCCTCATATGCCAAGCATTGCATTCTCACCTCTTCCCATTCAAAGGTTTTCACTTATTAAATGTAATAAGGTAACCCAATATTATCCTTTGGAGAGGTAGGCCTCAAATTCCTAAAAAACAAATTTGTACATTTTTCATTAGTAGGACATGTACAACATTAATGTCCACATTTTTAAACACAATGCACTATGCCCTATGGGCTAATTAGCATCTGCCCTAGGGTGACATATGTATTAAAAAAAACGTTTGGGCCTGACAAAAGGTTTAGTTTACCAGGTTGAAATTGCAGTTGAAAACTGCACACATCGGCTGCAATGGCAGGTCTGAGACTTGTTTAAAAGGCTACTTAAGTGGGTGACACAATAAGTACTGCAGGCTCACTAGTAGCATTTTTACTCAAAAGCCAAGTGCATGTACTACCACTTTACTAGGGACTTATAAATGTGCCACTTGAGTGTAAGCCTATAATGTTAATATAGTTAAAGGTGAGAGCACAAGCACGTTAGTACTAGTTAGCAATGATAAACACCACAGTGTCCGAAAAGCAAGCAGAAATGGGTTCAGAAATCAGAAGGAGTGCATGCAAAAGGTTTGGGGTGACCCTGTAGCAAGGGCCAGGTCCAACACAAGTTATTAAGGAATGAGTGGATACTGTACCCTCTTGGTAGCTTGGCACGAGCAATCAGATCTATATCAGAGGCAATGTGTAAAGTGTACATAACCCACACAGTATCACAGTGAAAACACTACAAATGGGCACCACACCAGTTTAGAAAATAAAGTATGTTTATCTAAACCCAAACAAAACGAATATGATAAACAATTAACATACATAACTCAAAATAAGACTTTGTAACAGTTTTCAAGCAATTCTGTTCATATAACTCTATAAATGCAGTGATTTTACACAAAGTACCTTTGTGGTTCAAAATCCACAATGAAAAACAGCAGCAGAGTAGAGAATGCATCGGAAGACCCAGCGATGCTTCGATTCCTGAGGCTGGAGGTCGTGGCAGCGGCTGCAAACAGGTCTGCATTGATTTATTCAGCCGCGGTCCCATGATCCGTCTATTCTTTCAGCCGCACAGCAGGACCTGCGCCAGAATCTGCCGCGGGGTCTCAGACTTCCGTGACATGGTTGTGTTGAACTCAGGCTGTGGCGTTGTGATCGGCTGCAGGCAGACGTTGCGTCGATTATTTTTTGCCTGCACGGCTGCTGTGTGTGGAAGTGTTTCCCACACAGTTGTGCTGCATTCAAAAAACAGGCACTTGAAGGGCAATGCATCGTTGTTTACTTATTTTGCAGCTTTTTGCAGCAGGAATGACCTCCAAGAGCCCAGAACTGAAATTGACACCACTTGGCTGGTCAGAACTCCCAGCAATGGAGCTCGGGGATGCTGCAGGTGAAGTATTTGATGGCCCTGAGACTTCTAAACAGGAGGCACACCCACAAGAGCCCTTGGAGAAACTTCACAAGCAAGATCCAAAGGAGAAGAAGCTGACAGGCCAACCCAGCAAAACAACACACAGCAAAGTGGCATTACTCCTCTTCTCAACTCTTCAGGTCTTCTGTTTGGGAGAGTCTCTTCCTAATCCAGAAGTATTCACAAAGTCTGAGGTTTTAGGTCCAATTCTTATTCACCTTTTTGCATATGAAGTAGGTATTCATCAAAGGACTGTCTTTGGAGTGCTTGCCCTACCTAGTCTTGGCTCTAGACACACTCCAGGGGGCTGGAGACAGCACAGTGAGAGGCCAGGTACAGCCCTATTCAGGTGTCAGGACAACTCCTCCCACCACTCTAGCACAGGAAGGCCCATCAGAATGGTGATGGGCCATAAGGATATGGAGGGCACACCTCAATGTCTTTTGTGTGACTGTCTAGAGTGAATGCACAAACAGGCACCTGTCAGTCTAGTCTAAATTGGATGTTGATTCCAAAGGCAGGCAGAGGCACAAGATGGTTAAACAAGAAAATGCCTTCTTTCGTAAAGTGGTATTCTCAAACACACAATTTAAAAACCATCTTTACTAAAAGAAGTGTTTTCAAATTCTGAGCTCAGAGAACCCAAACTCCAAATCTCTAGCTGTCCCGAATTGAAAGTTACACTTGTAAAATGATATAAGGCAGCTCCAATGACAGCCTAGGGGAGAGTTAGTCCCTGCAATATTGGAAAACAGTATTTCACCATCAGGACATGTAAAACACACCAGTAGATGTCCTACCTTTCACATACACTGCACCCTGCCCATGGTGGTACCGAGGGCGTACCTTAGGAGTGACTTACATGTAGTAAAAAGGAAGGTTAGGGCCTGGCAAGTGGGTGCACTTGCCAGGTTGGCATGGCAGTTTAAAACTGCACTCACAGGCCTGAGACAAGGTTACAGTGCTATTCATGTGGTTGGCACAAGTCCTGCAGGCCTTCTAACCGCATTTGACTTCCAGGCCCTGGCAAACCAAGTGCACTTTACAGGGACTTACCAGTAAATCAAATTTGCTATTCATGGAGAACCAATCAGAATTATAATTTACACAGGGAGCACTTGTACTTAAGCAATGATCAGAAGTGGAAAAGTGCCCAGAGTACATAAACCAGCAAAATCTGAATCAGCACACAGCAGATGAGAGATGTGTGAAACACTGTTTGTGGCCCATGATGGAGATGCCATTCTCACTGCAAGAGACCTCTGTTCTGACAGCAAGGATGAATCAAAATGTTAAATGCGTGACCTCTGTACAATGCCCAGTTCAATAAATGCAGTGTGGTGACCGTGCTACAGAATGATACAAGGAGGCACTTGCCAGAAAAATTCATCCTAAATGTCCGGCAATAAAGCAAACGCCTCACAGTTAACAGCAACCTTTTTGATATCATGTAGACATTAATTGGTCAACAGAATTTAAGTCCTATCTTTTCTACTTCTTTTAAAATTCTTTCCCAGAATCCTGACCACTCACATGCGACTAACCTCAAATGATTTGAGTCATGACTGTGACAATTCATCTACATAACAAATGTTGAATAAGAAATGTTCAGTGCAGTAGGCTGACCAGTAAGCGCCTATGACAAAGTGCAGATCAGTGATGAGATTCAGCGTAATGCTCTAAGTGTGATAGACATAGCCCAGATGTTAGCACTATACCATAAAATCAAATCTGCACCTCACTGATAAGTGCTAATAACTGCTAACAGTCTGAGTTTACGTGTGTTCCTATTCAGAAGGCTATTTGGGTTGTTGGAGCAGGACAAGGCTGATTTGAGCATAGTAGCTCCTTCTCTAGAGCTGGACACTGATAAAAAAACAAAGAACTGGATTGTGGCATGATTAATTGCAAGGGGCTTAGATTTTTGAAAGCTTTCTATATATCAAATTGATGATTTCAGATCTGTATCAAGGCAAAGCCTAAGGTACATATTTTTAATTTACCTAACCTTCACAGAGTATATGTTTCAGAACTGAAAAAGGAATTGTCTGCTTTAGTCGTGGTGCACAGGCAAAGGGGGCCCTTTTAGGCATCTTCTGCTGAGCTACTCATCCCGCGCTATGAACAGACCAAGGGCTCGATTATGATGTGGTAAGGAATGGCTCTGACCCTTGATCGGAGCCATCCTTAACACATTGTAATCTTCTGTTTGTAATAAATTCCAACTGACCCATTTTGATGGAGTTGTTCGGAAATTATTATAAACAGGAGTTCCAAATGGCCGACGACAAGCTCTGAGAGCCCGTTCACCATTCGGAAGGTCGCAGTAATCCCTGGCCAGCTATTTCCGGCAGAGGTATTACGATGGCAGCTTCCTACTGCCTTTCTGTGCCGGTCTTTCTGACACAGAAAGCTATTGGAAAACTGTCTTTGAGGGGCCCCAGCAAGGCGCCCAAGGGTGCAAGGCCACCGAATAGAGGCCTAGGTTGCACATATGGGGGCCCCTGTTGATCCCTGCATCCAGTGACAGGCACCTTGAGGTGCCTGCCATGGGGTCCAAGGATGAACTGCACCCCTGCTGTTTGCTATTAGATCATACATTCCATTTGGAATGCAAGCTCTCATATCAAAGTATAGGATTGCGACTGAACAGGGTTTGGTCGCATCCTAATAGCTCGCCTGGAACCGATGACAGAAGGTATTTCGGTTCCATTTCAGGAGCGATATCGGATGGACTCCAGTCTGTCCAACATCGCAATCGGGCCCCATGTCTTTTCTTCTGTGCCACAGCAATAAGTGTCACCCAAACCCAGGACTGGTAAGGTTGTGCTGCCAGAAGTTCCCTATCAGTCTATTTTATAGAATACCATTAATTTCACAATTTCTCTATATCATGACAGTCTTTTAGTCTTTTTTTATCTTTGAGCTATTGTTTGTTGGCTCTCCCTGCCCCTCCTCCCACAATGTGATGGAATCCTAAAAAGATGATGCCTGTTTAACTTTAAGGTTTGTGAAAGCCTGCCTGTTGCAGCCACTTCTGGAGTATGTTTATGTTAGCGGGAAGCTTAACCATACCCTTGCTGTTACTGGACTCTGTGTAGAGATATCTTGCACTGCTACGTTTGCTATTGAACCAGTTTTATGATTAAGCGTACCTTAGGCGCATGGTTACCGTACCTAGAATATGTGTGAGGATGTCTTAACTGCTGTGTTTTGCTCTGTACACCTTTGGTGTATGACAGACAGTTGGAATGCTTCCAGCTATTTGTAATGTGGTTACATGGTTTTATTCTCATGGCCATTCATTACGTTCTCTAAGAAACGTTTGGTAGGTGTGTTTTATATTCTTGTGAGGATTTGTGGAATATAGAACGTAGAGAATTTGGAAAAGGAGAGCTGGTGTACGGGGGTCAGGTCTTGTCTAATAAACCCTGTCTTTTGCCTCAATAGGCTTGGCAACCATAGGAAATCCACCTTTTCTGGTTGTTCACGCTGGATTTTTCGTGTTATGCTGGACTCTATATTTTAGCTGGCTATAAAACTCTGAGCAATTTACCCTGCTAGCAAGTGGTAAAGTCCCTGTGCTCCCCTTTGAAAATGGTCAAATTGGCAAATTCTTAATTGGTCTAACTTGTGTATAAGCGCCTAGTATATGGTCCAAATTGTACCCAGACCTTGTAAGTTAAATGCCACTACTGAACTGCTGTACCTATTAAGCTATCTACTACAATGATAGTGTAAACTATGACCTCATGCCTACCAGTCTAGCAGTGTAAAAACTACAATTCGACCTGCCAAACTAAATCCTCTTAACAGGACAAAAGCTCCCTTTTACATGTTAATAAGTCACCCCTTTTATGCCTTGTCACTCACAAAGCAGGGTGCATGGTATCTGAAAGTAGGACATGTAGACATTTTATGTTAACATGTCCTTACAGTGGGTAGCACCTACTTCAAGTGTGACAAGTCTAGCTGTCCTATGTAGAAAACCTGAGTAATTAAAAATCTCAATACTGTATCTCAGGAAAGGGAATCAAACAACTATTTTTAATAGTAAAAATTCTATTCAAATGTGAAATCAGACTTTTAGTCAGTAATTGGCATCGGTAAAGGTGTGAAAACTGCTGCCAGAGCAGAAGTCAAAGGCCTGGGTGTGTGAAAGTGTTGTTTTCTTGACAGGATGATCAGTGGGATTGGGCCCACAAACTGGATTAACTTTAGAGAAGACTCCCTTGCCAAAGGCAAATGTTTGCCGACATCTGGGAAGGGTCTTCCTTTGTACACCCAGTCAGGTAGGTTGCAATCACAGCAGGCCTCTTTTTGACATTAAAGTGTCAAATCCTGCTTGACGGATCTGCTTGGTTTTTATTTATAACACTGGGGCTGCACTTGAAAGGACAGGAACCTGGTTCATTGACAGTATATTGAGACCAAAAATATCGTGATACAGAAATATTGTGTCAAAAATATCGATCACAAAAATATAGTTGTCATATACTTAGAATTGTACACCCCAAAATATTGAAGGAATAATCGTTTTACACTGATTGAAAAAATAAATAATTCATATTAATACATTTAACAAATAAACTATATGTGAAATATTTCTAATATAATAATACATAAAAAAGTTAACAATATAGAAAGAAAACTTTTACTAAAATATATTAAAAATAACATGCATTTATAAAAAACAAAAAAATTAAATTAAATACATAACAACATAATAATAAATATGTAAACAATACTAAAAATTCTAATAAACCCCAAGAGTGATAATATATGATTCCTATTGCAGTATGTGCAACACTAGGGAAAGCGTTGTACACCAAGGGATACAAATTACTATTCCCACAGTACTGTTTACTGCAGTAGGGAAAGCATTGGACACAGGAGAGGTAAAAATTGCTATTCCCACTCCAGTGTGTGCAACAGTAGGGAAAGCATTGGATTCAGGAAGGGGAACATTTACTATTCACACTCCACTGTGGGCTACAGTGGAGAAAGCGTTGGACACAGGATGAGTAAAACATACTATTCCCACGCCACTGTGTTGATCTGTAGGGAAAGCATTGGACTCAGGAGGGGTTAAATTTACTATTCACACTCCAGTGTGTGCAACAATAGGGAATGCGTTGGACTCAGGAGGGGTCAATTTACTATTCCTACTCCAGTGTGTGTTGAATGCAGGAGAGGTTAAATTAACTATTCCCACACCAGTTGGTGCAACAGTAGAGAAAGCGTTGAACTTTGGAGGGGTTAAATTAACTATTTCCACTCCAGTGTATAACAGTAGGGAAAGAGTTGGAATTAGGATAGGCAAAATGTACTATTCCCACTGCACTGTGTACAACGGTAGAGAAAGCTTTGGACTCAGGACGGGTAAAATGTACTAATCCCACTCCACTGTGTAGCACAGCAAGGAAATTGTTGGACTCAAGAAGGGTTAAATGTACTATTCCCACTCCAGTGTGTGCAACAATAGGGAAAATGTTTAACTCAGGCAGGATTAATTTACTATTCCGACTTCAGTATCTGCAACAGCTGGGAAAGTGTTGGACACAGAAAGGGTAAAATGTACTATAACCACTCCAGTGTGTGCAACAGTAAGGAAAGCATTTGACTCAGGAGGGGTAAAATGTACTACTCCCACTCCAGTGTTTGCAACAGTAGAGAAAGAATAGGACTCAGGAGGGGTAAACGTAGTATTCCCACTCCACTGTGTACAACAGTAGAGAGAGCTTTGGACTATAGTGGGTACACTCGGTGCCATCCGCGCCGTACATGCCTGTGTTGGGGAGACCCATGGGTCTCCCCCTGTGTCTGAGTCGTAAGCCTGCGGGTAACAGGGGGTCTGACGTGGACCCCAAAAGTCCAACTCGGGGAACTATTGCAAGCCGGACGCTCCAACTTAATCTGGCTGACCGAATTGAGCATCGTACTAGCTCGGTCGTGAAACGTCTCCATTGCGGGCCACAGTTTGCTTGTGACCGAGTCGTACGGAGCAGTTCGAACCCGGAAATGATTCAGACGGAGAAGTTGCGCTTGTTCCCATCGTACTTTGACGTTCGGACCCGTGTACGACTCGGACGGAAATTCAGCCTCCGAATCGGATTTGCTAATGCCAAACCCGATTTGGTGCCCTTTCTAACCGAGATCGGAATCGGCCCCTCAATATTCCCACTCCAGTGCGTGCAACAGTAGGCAAAGTGTTAAACTCAGGAGGTTTACATTTACTATTCCCACTCCAGTAGATGCAACAGTAGGGAAAGCATTGGACTCAGGAGGGTTTAGATTTTCTATTCCCACTCCAGTAGTTGTAACAGTAGGGAGAGCGTTAGACTCAGGAGGGGCTAAATTTACTAATCCTACACCAGTCAGTGCAATAGTAGTTTAAGCGTTGGGCTTAGCAGGTGTAATATTTACTATAACCACTTCACTGTGTGCAACAGTAGAGAAATCTGTGGACTTAGAAGGGGTAAAATGTACCATTCCTACTCCAGGATGTGCAACAGCACGGAAAGTGTCAGACTCAAGAGGGGTTACATTTACTATCCCAACTCAAGTAGGTACAACGGTAGGGAAGGTGTTGGACTAAGAAGGGGTAACATTTACTATTCCCACCCCATTTACTGGTACAGTACAGAAAGTGTATTTCACTTCAAACAAATAACTTATTTTAACAACTCTATTTAATATCCAAAATATAAAATACTAAAACCAAAAATTAAATGACAAGTATAACAGAAATTTAAAAAAGAACACAAATATATATTTTTTTATAATTAGTAATAATTAACACAAATATTATTAATATGATTAAAATTCCACACTAAAGGCCAGGTGTATTACCCTTTTCAGTTTTTGCAAATGGAAAATCGGCCCGTTTGCAACCACTAAAAAGGGTTGTGGTATGTACAAACCCTATGTTACGAGTCAGTAACTTATTACCACCTTGTAAAATAGGGTTTGCAAATTGCCAATAGGAGGGGGCGTGCCAAGGGGTCTCTTCTTTATAGCGAGTCTCACTGGCATGTACAATTGTTTTGAGACCGCAAATGCGGTCTCAAAACAAACAACCCCAGTTCAGGTAGGTGGTAAGCCAGTCTGAAACAGGAAGGGAGCGCTCTGGGTACCCCTTCCCCTTTGTGATGGGCGGCGAAAAACATTTTTAAGGGCAGGCAGTGCCATGGACCACTGTCTGCTCTTAAAAAATGAAACGTTTCAGTTTTCTTTCCTAAATGCATCCTGTTTTTCTTTAAGGGAAACGGGCAGCATTTAAAAACAATCTGCTTTATTTAAAAAGCAGTCACAGACCCCAGCAGGCCGCAATCCCTGTCAGGGCTGGTTATTTCTAATGGATCGCAGAGTGAGACCGACCTCATGAATATTAATGAGGCGGGTAATTTGCGACCCCATTGGGAATCACTAAATGTGTCTGAGACACATTAGTACATTCGCTTTTGCAAGTCGCAAAAAATTGCAATTTGGGACCCGCAAAATGGAATGGTCATACATCTGGCCTATATTTCCACAAACATAACAGGGAAGAATTAAAATGTAATAAAAATAAAAAAGTATAACACAATTAACATATGAAATAATAACAAATATTTTTTAAATAAAATAAAAATGTTTTTAAATTGTATTATTACTTAAATACCTTCCTCCCCATTCCTCTGGAAACTAAACATCACACACCTAAAATATAACTTAACAAATATAAGTTCACAAATACCATAATTATCAGTTACACAATTAATAATAAAGTAAATAAATGATTCTCTAATTAAATTCTCACTCTGTAATCCTAAAAAACAACATTCCACACATAGTATATAACAAAAACACATCTTAATTACAAAGTTACATAATTATTTATCAATTAAATAATTAATAATAATTGTAATTAGTAGTAAATTACTTTATTTGATTTGGTTTAAATCATAAAAAGAACGGCTTAACCGCTAAAACACATAAACACATATGGCATAAAATTCATGAGTAAAATACAAATTAGTTGATAAACTTCTCATTTAAAATGTAAAGTGTATATATATACTGAGTTTAATTCATTTCCTTTTTGTTATATATAAAGAATTGAATTTTAGGCCAGCTTTTAGGGCATGTCATGTGTATGTGTATATTCTATTTATTTCATATGGATAATACAATTATAGCCAAAGGTACTATTATTTTTGCTATATTTTGCACTAATTTAGGCTACTTTGTAACCAAATTTGATTGTGACATGCACCTATTGACAAAAGCCTTAATTTGATTCATGACATTATTTTCTGTATGTGCAATATCACCTTTATGTGGATTTATCCCACTAGTTTTTTTGACCGTGTGCGTAAAGAAAATATTTAGTATTTTTACAATGTTTACAGCACATTTGCTTGACATCCAATGATAATGATGTATTCACTTGCACTTTAAAAATCTGCCACCGCCCTCCAAGGCGCCATGTGACCAAGGCCTCTTGTAGGCCGAAACGTTATGCTGTCTGTTGCAGAATAAATTACTCACAGAAAATGTGGGTCTCCTGTTTCTTGGCGGTTTGGCGGCTGGAGTCGAGTCCGTTTTACTGCTTGTGGGAACCTGTGTTCAGTTGTTAGCCGGTTGAGTGCTTCACCGGCGCGGTGAGACCCCTCCTTCGGAAAGCGGCTACACGGCAGGAAGTCGTGACCTCTGGTGCCCCGGAGGTCGTTTGTTTCTCCTTTTGGGGAGAGACCGTGAAAGCCCCGAGACGCCCGGCAAGTCTGTTCATCTGCAAGCGGATCCGGCGTGGTGAGACGGCTGTCTCAGACCGCGCAGTGTGGCCACTACAGCTCTGTGCAGTTTCGGGAAACGTCCCGTGAAGGAGTTTGTGTTCTACGTTTGACGGCAAGTGATATTTATCGACGAGCCCAAGAACAGTGAGTAACACACCATTGCGTTTTAAAACAAACTTTCATTTAATGCAACATGTCGGCAGGCGCAAGGAAAAAGAGGGATGTGGTTGCCCTCGATGTCTTTGATGATTCCCCGGCTGGGGGATCTCAAGTGGCGGGTCCTGTGGAACCAACACCGGAAGGTGTCCCTAATCTCCGTGAAAAATTCAAACGGCTGGAGAAATTAACCAAACGCGAGCAAGCCAAGTGGTGGGAACATCGCTCCCTAAGCAGGTACTTGGAGGTCGATCGCATACCTAGGGGACTAAGAGTTATGCTGGCCCCCAATTACGACCAACCAGATCCTGAGATGCTTGGGGAGTGGGCCGAGTGTAATTTATGCCACTCTAAGAGACTGGTGGAGATTCTAGTGCGCTATGCGGAATCCGACCGCAAGAAAATCCAAGATCTAATTGAAGAACTGAATGCTGAAATAGAGGAAATGGGCGCAGATTCTGCTCCTGAGTGCAAAAAATTACGGGAGGAAATGATGGCCTGTGTGCAAAAGGAGGAGGATACCATCATCAAGCGGAAGCAATTTAAATTCCAGCGCGATAAAAATGACTATCTTGAGGGGCGCATTTTTACATTTGCGCGGAAGTACGATGCTATGAAGGTTGCCCGCCTCCCACTGTTCGCAACGCGCCTCCTGCGAGTGGTGTCCAGAGATCGACATCTCCTGCCAGTTCTTCTAATACAGACCTTAGCTCAAACATGGATAGCGGGTCGGAATCGGATGCAAATAGAACCAGATCTGGATTGGGGTTTACCCGGTTTACCCTGGCAAAAGAACTGGAATGTGTGCGCCTGGACAGGCGCGACACACTGCGGCCCAGGGTAAAACAGCAAACCGCTATAAAAACTACAAAAGCCCCAACACAAAACGAAGAGAACGGCGCAAAGCAAACACAAGGCGTCAAACCAAAGCGCAGAAATTACAACAGACAGTGGAACAAAAAGAAACAGTGAGCGTGCAGGAGGACACGAATCTCTCTGTGATTAATCTCACACCCATGACACTATCAGCTACGGAATTGAAGACTCTTTCGTTAGGATTGTCATTTTGCCCCCCCAAGAACTTTAACTACGCAGACACCCGCATTGATTTATTTAAATTCACGTGAAAGTTAAAATTGAGAAAACACTTTGCGAATGACAAATCATCTAAGGGTGCAGTGAGAACCGATAGAAGTACAACTAACCTAGCCCTGGTAGCCAACGATATGGCATTGCTACAAGATTTGGAGGGACTGAGGTCAGAATTCTCTTTGTCACAGAGTGGTGAAAGTCAACTTGCACTACATACTGGAGGTCTCACGAGTTTTAAGAAACGTTCCACGTTTACACCACATATGCTGCACGACAACATTGATATATTTCACGAAGCAGCTGTCAGGGACATCAAGGGCCTTTATAAAAAAACACTCAAGAATAACAAATACAAACACAGGCATAACCGCAGGTATACTGACTTAGTTGCTAAAATACAGAAATGTGGTAATGTTATTGTTCGCCAATCGGACAAAGGGGGCAATATTGTCCTATGGGCAAGAGACCTCTATTTGGAGGAAGCACTACTACAACTTAATGATGCTACTTGCTACAGACATTGCGATGTGGGCTCTGTCAGGAAGTCACAAACAACTTTTTATTCATTGTTGATGGGGTGGAGATCATCGGGTCTCATCAGCATGGATGAACTAAAATTTCTGAAAAATGAGCATCCCATCACGCCCGTCCTATACTTGATTCCGAAGGTCCACAAGAACCCAAGTAAGCCCCCTGGCAGACCCATCATCTCTACATGCGGGGGCTATTGGAAAAGACTACTGTTTATGTGGACTCCTTCTTGCAGGAATTTGTGTGTGGGCTCCCCTCGTATATCCAGGATTCCAGCGATTTTTTAAGGAAAATCAATGAATTAGTGTGGGATCCGGAATTTTTGCTCATTACTCTTGACGTCACATCGTTGTACACGAGTATAGTGCATGCTGATGGATTGAGGGCTACTGCTTACTATTTAGGACTACGTCCGATTGAATTTGTAGAACACAATAAGATGCTACTGTCAATGATGAGTTTCTGCCTAAACAACAACTTCTTTATGTTTAACAAACAGCATTACCAACAGGTCAGGGGAGTAGCCATGGGGGCCTGTTTCTCTCCCAGCTATGCCTGTATTCATATGGGATACTGGGAGAGACAGGTCCTCTTTGGTGAATACTCAGCAATCTGCAGAGACCATATCGTGCGATGGTACAGATACATCGATGATGTGTTTATGATCTGGCGTGGAACATCAATAGAGGCAGAACATTTCATTGACAAGTTAGACACAAATAACTACAATCTGGCATTTACTTCTAATGTTAGTGCATGCCAGGCAACCTTTTTGGATGTATCAATTGAGATTACCAATGGTTACATGGAAACAACATTGTTTAGAAAACCTACTGCAGGTAACACTGTACTGCACGCCAAGAGCCACCATCCCCCGCACCTGATAAGGAGCATCCCTTATGGGGCTTTGCAGTACAGAAGCAAAGTGCAATGCAGCACAACAGGCCAGTGAGCAAAGGTTTCTGGCTAGAGGGTATAGCGAGAATATAGTGGCGGCTGCCATACGTAAAGCTAATGCCCTTCCCCGTGCAACGGCACTGCTACATAAAAAATCCCAGGGTACAACTCCTATGTCCATACAGCAACCTATCAGATTAATATGGTCATTTAATAGCCAACATGGGACACTAAGGAAAATAATAAATAAACATTGGGATTTGGTGAGATGTGATCCCGTGATTGGTGAACTAATGCCAAGAAAGCCAGCAATCACTTACAGGAGGGCATATTCCTTACAGGATGCTTTGGTTAAATCTAGCCCAGAATTGGAACCATCCAAGGATTGGCTGTCTAGCAGCAGAGTCTTTAGGAAATGTTCTACATGCAAAGCCTGTTCACATGGGGTCAATACAACTGAATATCTTAACCCTTTCTCAGAAGTCCCATGCAAAATAAACAAAAAACTAACATGCAAAAGTGAATTTGCAGTTTATGTGTTGGAGTGCCCGTGTGGGTTGAGATATGTGGGCAGCTCCAAACTGCAAGTCCACAAACGTGTACTCCAACATCTAAGGGCTATTAACAATAATGATTCTGCTTACCCTGTGGCTAGACACTTCAAGGAATATCACAACAACAACAGTGCTCTCCTGAAGTAATATGCCATTGACTCAGTGGGCCCCCTTAGAAGAGGAGGTGATAGGGATGCTGCGCTTAGATCTTTGGAAACAAGATACATCTTGGAGTTAGACAGTAAAGTACCCCATGGACTCAATGCCTCAGAAGATTTTTATACCTGTCTCTGAGGGATTGACTCCATGGGTCCTATAGGGATTACAGTTATCTGCCACTATCTCACCTGTATACATAAGGTAATTCAGTTAGTATTGTGTATCCATGGGTGCGTGGTTTATGCCTGCTTTTTGTATTTAAACCATCACAAAAACTGGAGTAAAAAATCGCCATTAGCTATGTTTGGTGGTCAGACTGGGACCAGTCTGATCAATATTCCATTCCAATACACAGACGTATGTATTTTTTGTATTTTTTATATAAATTTTACAAATCTATGGTTTATCACAGTTTTAATGTGATATAAAAAGAAACTTCTTAAAAAAGAACAAATAGTATTTGGTAGGTGTTTTTAAAGATGAAAATTCATTGATCACATACCCTACCCTTTACTACACACATCACTGAGACATCACTTGTACTTTTATTTTTTCACTTACTGATTTGGTGTCATAAAATAGGATGCAATACGGCAAAACTGGGCATATACGTAATGTTGTTGAGGTTGAATCATTATGTGCTGGTCATAGAATGAGATATTGATTGACTGTTTTAGCAATTTATATTTAATCATATATGGTGCACATCTCAAACAATACTGAGTTTAATTCATTTCCTTTTTGTTATATATAAAGAATTGAATTTTAGGCCGGCTTATAGGGCATGTCATGTGTATGTGTATATTCTATTTATTTCATATGGATAATACAATTATAGCCAAAGGTACTATTATTTTTGCTATATTTTGCACTAATTTAGGCTACTTTGTAACCAAATTTGATTGTGACATGCACCTATTGACAAAAGCCTTAATTTGATTCATGACATTATTTTCTGTATGTGCAATATCACCTTTATGTGGATTTATCCCACTAGTTTTTTTGACCGTGTGCGTAAAGAAAATATTTAGTATTTTTACTATGTTTACAGCACATTCGCTTGACATCCAATGATAATGATGTATTCACTAGCACTTGCACTTTAAAAATCTGCCACCGCCCTCCAAGGCGCCATGTGACCAAGGCCTCTCGTAGGCCGAAACGTTATGCTGTCTGTTGCAGAATAAATTACTCACAGAAAATTTGGGTCTCCTGTTTCTTGGCGGTGTGGCGGCTGGAGTCGAGTCCGTTTTACTGCTTGTGGGAACCTGTGTTCATATATATATATATATATATATATATATATATATATATATATATATATATATATATATATATATATATATATATATATATATATATTCATGCTCCTTGCTTGTCCTGTTTGCGAGAAGCACTCAGACACCAACATGAACTGCAAGCATCAGCTCCTTAATCAGGTATGCAGGCACCGACCTTCCGATCTGTTTTTACGGCCAAAACACCTGCCGACCGGTTTCGAAGTCATCTTCTTTATCAAGGCTTGTGGTGAGATGGAGCACTCTTCAGTTCAGCCCCTTATATTCACGTTATTGCGCGCCCCTTGATGGGCGGATCTATATGATACTATGCAGCGTGTTTCTGGGAGCTGTAGTTCTGATGGGAAATACCTTCCCGCTGTTAGTGCAATGTCCCGCTACCAAAGTTCATTTCAAAACCCACTGATGGGCCTCAGAGGGCGGGTGCCTCCTTATCCTTTGTTGGTGCCCCGTAAAAAGAGGCCGGCAAAGGTCAACCCCCACGGCCCCCTAGGTTACGGGGTGGTGCGTCCTCGGCGGTAAGGCCACCGCCTAAATATTCCTGCTCCTTGCTTGTCCTGTTTGCGAGAAGCACTCAGACACCAACATGAACTGCAAGCATCAGCTCCTTAATCAGGTATGCAGGCACCGACCTTCCGATCTGTTTTTACGGCCATAACACCTGCCGACCGGTTTCGAAGTCATCTTCTTTATCAAGGCTTGTGGTGAGATGGAGCACTCTTCAGTTCAGCCCCTTATATTCACGTTATTGCGCGCCCCTTGATGGGCGGATCTATATGATACTACGCAGCGTGTTTCTGGGAGCTGTAGTTCTGAGGCCCATCAGTGGGTTTTGAAATGAACTTTGGTAGCGGGACATTGCACTAACAGCGGGAAGGTATTTCCCATCAGAACTACAGCTCCCAGAAACACGCTGCGTAGTATCATATAGATCCGCCCATCAAGGGGCGCGCAATAACGTGAATATAAGGGGCTGAACTGAAGAGTGCTCCATCTCACCACAAGCCTTGATAAAGAAGATGACTTCGAAACCGGTCGGCAGGTGTTATGGCCGTAAAAACAGATCGGAAGGTCGGTGCCTGCATACCTGACTAAGGAGCTGATGCTTGCAGTTCATGTTGGTGTCTGAGTGCTTCTCGCAAACAGGACAAGCAAGGAGCATGAATATTTAGGCGGTGGCCTTACCGCCGAGGACGCACCACCCCGTAACCTAGGGGGCCGTGGGGGTTGACCTTTGCCGGCCTCTTTTTACGGGGCACCAACAAAGGATAAGGAGGCACCCGCCCTCTGAGGCCCATCAGTGGGTTTTGAAATGAACTTTGGTAGCGGGACATTGCACTAACAGCGGGAAGGTATTTCCCATCAGAACTACAGCTCCCAGAAACACGCTGCGTAGTATCATATAGATCCGCCCATCAAGGGGCACGCAATAACGTGAATATAAGGGGCTGAACTGAAGAGTGCTCCATCTCACCACAAGCCTTGATAAAGGAGATGACTTCGAAACCGGTCGGCAGGTGTTATGGCCGTAAAAACAGATCGGAAGGTCGGTGCCTGCATACCTGATTAAGGAGCTGATGCTTGCAGTTCATGTTGGTGTCTGAGTGCTTCTCGCAAACAGGACAAGCAAGGAGCATGAATATTTAGGCGGTGGCCTTACCGCCGAGGACGCACCACCCCGTAACCTAGGGGGCCGTGGGGGTTGACCTTTGCCGGCCTCTTTTTACGGGGCACCAACAAAGGATAAGGAGGCACCCGCCCTCTGAGGCCCATCAGTGGGTTTTGAAATGAACTTTGGTAGCGGGACATTGCACTAACAGCGGGAAGGTATTTCCCATCAGAACTACAGCTCCCAGAAACACGCTGCGTAGTATCATATAGATCCGCCCATCAAGGGGCGCGCAATAACGTGAATATAAGGGGCTGAACTGAAGAGTGCTCCATCTCACCACAAGCCTTGATAAAGAAGATGACTTCGAAACCGGTCGGCAGGTGTTATGGCCGTAAAAACAGATCGGAAGGTCGGTGCCTGCATACCTGATTAAGGAGCTGATGCTTGCAGTTCATGTTGGTGTCTGAGTGCTTCTCGCAAACAGGACAAGCAAGGAGCATGAATATATATATATATATATATATATATATATATATATATATATATATATATATATATATAATTATTTTTTATTAATAAAACAAAGAGAAACAGTGCGATTGGTGCCTATAGTCTTATAGGAGGCATTCTGGCCCTGAGATATCTAATTCTTATGCTGGCTTCGGGGTAATTGCTTAGCCAGTTCAAGTTCTGTATCTCTCTTTTCTAGTACGTTTGCAGCTAGATTTGAAAACTTTAATGCTTTACATGCCAGTTGCACAGTTGACCATGCTAAACATTTTATTACTGCGGATCTACAAGTCCTTATCTGCTCTTTTTTCATTAACGTCTGCAACTGTTCTTTCCGTTTGGATGATAATGCCGGGCAAATACAAAGTAAGGGGGGCACTGATTCGTCTCCTTGCCCGCAGAGGCGGCAGTCTGTTGAGGGCCGGGTGCGTTTCCATTTTGGAGTTAGATCTTTGGTTGGGTACACTCCCAGTCTCAGTAAGATCAGTTGCTGTTTCATTCGGTTTGCAAAGTGTTCCAAGAGGTATGATTGGGGCCTTAGAATTTTATATGTAGGCAGCAAGATCCATGCGTTGGTTTTCATAGTCAATGCAGCTTTATCCTGTTCTTGAGACATTTGATTAACTGTTTTGTTGACTAATTTTAAAACTCCGGATAAGATGGAATTGTGAGCCATGCTTCCTCTAACTTTAAGGCCTCAATCGATTTCTTTAAGAAAGAATAAAGTGAATTACTCGATTTGGATTGCTTTTCGACCTCCAGCCAACAATAATGTGCCAGAGAGTCATCCTCTGCTGTCCGCATTCTCCAGTAATATTTAACCAGTGCTCCTTGTCTGGACATGGTCTGGTTTTTTAACCCAAATTCAAGTCTGATCCGGGCTTGAGAGATATGGCGCGGAATGTTAAACTGCTTTGGGTGATGTTCAAAGATGTTGCGTCTTTTGTGTTTAAGAGTTCGGAACCATATGTATTTGAAGGTAAAAAATTTGATGCCACTACCTTTAACAAGTGGGTGGTTGAACAGTCACTGAGTTTTTTTTGCAAGGTTTTGAATGCAAATAATAGCTGTTTAGCTTTTGTTTTCCGCTGTTCTTGGTGTTGCTTGTAATTAAGGTGGCGATCCAAACTTAATCACAGATACCTATATGTCCCCTCGCGGTCCAAGCGGTTACTGTTGATCGTCCAGGTGAATTTTGGTGTTTTTTTATGTGAACTTGAAAAACACATGACCTTTGTTTTTTTAAAGTTTATATGTAGTTGATTTAGGTCTGTGTATTCTACTAGTTTATTTATCAGTCATTGGAGGCCATGAGGCGTTTGGGAGAGCAGCACAATGTCATCTGCATATTGCAAACTTGCTGTTCTCACATTCCCCAGTTTTGGAGGATCACCTAATGTTGAACGTAGGTTATATTCTAAATCGGCTGTATATATTTTAAATAAACAGGGGGCTAGAACGCACCCCTGTTTTAAGCCATTGGTGGTGGTAATATTGTTTGTTAAAGTTCGACCATCTCCCATTTTTATTTGGACCCATGTTTTTGAATAGGGATTAATTATAGCATTCAAAAGGTTTGTGGGTGTACCCCAGGATTCCATTTTTGCCCACAAGGCTTGTCTAGGGACCTTATCAAAGGCCGCCTTGAGGTCCACGAAACTCCCATACAGAACTTTTGAATTGGGTATTGATTGATTAGCCAAGAGTGTAACGGCGGATATGTTTGTTAAAGTGCCCATTCCGGCTCGGAAGCCTGTCTGTGTATTGGGGATCAGTTTGATGTTATCTACCCAATCCTCTAGATCTTTCAGCAAGTTTGCAGCATAGATTTTTGCCTCAACTTCTATGAGGGTTATTAACCTGTAATTTAAGGGATTTGCGCGAGCCCCTGATTTAAATATTGGATGCAATATGCTTCCTCGCCAAGAGACTGGGATGGTATGAGATTCCGAAATATTAGCAAACAGTGTGGCTAGATGGTTGTAATTAATTATTAATTGAGTGTAATAATCTACTTCTCACCCTGTACTTCTACAAACCCAACAACCCTCCCCTAAAACATAACTTAAAAAATAAATAAATTACATAATTTCCATAATTATTTATCAATGAAACATTAATAATTCCAAATGAATATGTAATTAATTAAAATTATTTCACTTTCCACCCTATACCCCTACAAACACCACACCTCACACCTAAAACATAACTTAAAGATAAATTAATCACACAATTTACATAATTAACAATTTCAAAATATACAATGATTAAAAATTAATTATTAATCATTTATAATTAGATTACTTCCCACCCTATACCCCTACAAAACCCACAACCTGCTACAACAGAAAAAATTACAAACCAAACATTAAATAAAATAAAAAAACAACTAAGAATGTACAAATTATATTAAACAAACATTACAATATTTGTACAAACAATTTGCAACATATACAATAAAACAAATACTAAAATACATACAAATATTTAAAAACGATATTATTATCCGCTTAACCGCAGTGGCAATTCCGCTGCGGTGTGGGAGTTTAATTGAGTGGGCAGGGCCCCGTCGGCCAACAGACGTGCGCAGCACTACAGAGGTAGTGCTCGCGACAGCCGTTGGTCGACGGGCACATCCAAAGGGTTAACAACAATATTTTTGTAAACAATATTAGCAACATTTTATGTAAAGGATAGTAACAACAGATATTTTTACATCAATACTACTTACTTCAGAAAATTGGTTTAATGATATTCCTGGATCACGATATTTGTGTATCACAATATAAGAAAATTCATATTTTTGCATTTCAATATATTTTTTTGATATTTTGTCCTATCACCAACCCGGATGCCAAAACAGTTCTGGCGTATCCACTGTCTGGTCGCTGGAGAACCCTGTATTGCTCCAGCAGACTTCTGTCTATGGGTAATTGGCTTCACAGATACTGGGGGGCCTATTTACGAGAATTTTAAGCAGTGCAGCGCAGCAAGTCAACTTATCGCATGGGACTGCATGACAGAGAAAGGACAAACATGTGTTCTATTAAGTCATTATGGCACATTCCTGCCTTTTCCCCTGCACTGGAGCCCTTTTGACACCTTAGCACCAACGCAGGCACCCTTGCACTATGGTGCAAGGGAGCCTGTGATGCATGCAGGGTTTTTTTGTGCAGGAAGGGACACCTACCTGCACAAAAGCAATCCTGAGAGGCATATTTCTCTTTCTTTATAAAGAGAAAGTAACAAGGAGAAAAATAGATATATCACCTTGGTAAGCCTCACCTGAGAAGACATATCTTTTTGGTGTATTCCCTAGTCTACCAGTTCTGGTAAATATGGGAATCTGTCAAAAAGCATGGGAGTTGCATAGGAACACTCATGTAATGTCCATAAAAAGCCTTCCCAGTGAAGAGTAAAGCAATGCAGGGATTTGCACTATGTTGCCTTACTCCAATTTTATTGAGACACTGAGGGCCATGCAAAGTGGTCTTGCGTGGCTTCAAAAAATCACATATAACATTTGCATTGCTTATGCACCACGTTGTGTGGTGCAAGAGTGATGCAAACTGGTTCATAAATAGGTCCCTCGATTTTAATGTTAGATGTGGGAGGACACTAGGATTGCCATAGTAGACTATTCACACATACTCCCAACCCTCGGAGCACAAGTTTAGTATGGCTGAAGACTTTTGCCATCTTCAAAATGCCCAAAGTGGGTAGAGTTGACCCAGGAAACCTTTACCCCATTGGTTAGGGCATGGCCGTGGGTCATTTCCACCCACTAGTTTGTGTCATGCATAAATGTGGCATTTTCAGGCACTCCTTTCAGTTCACTCCTGCAGCTGAAGATTAACAGAAGAGGACTAGACTTGCTGTCTGTGACCCGAGAAGAGCCCTGGAGGACTGAACATGAACCCAGGACAAAGAAGTGGACTCCAAAAGCCATAAAGCTGACCATCTCTTAAAGCTACAGGAACACAACAAGCTCCAAACTGCCTTTTCTGTAATGGCCCTGCTGACCAGCTTTAACTGGACCTCAACTGTACCCTGTACAGTGTTTGACTTCTGCCTAACACCCCATGAGTCTCTAAGTGCCTCCCCTGATGTCTGGGGGGAGGCGCTTCAGAAATCTACTCATGTGGTGGATTGGCATTTAAAGAAGTAAAGTCAGAAGGTAAAATCTTTAATCAGTATGAACCTGGTTAGTGCATCCGACTCCTACTCCATTTTGGGCAGCCTCAAGTTGCTCCTAGGTCCTGGTGTATCATGACCATTGACTATTATTGATACTTTATGCTTTGTGGCACTATTCCTACTTACAACATAAAAAAATCCATATCTCTGGTCCTCCTTATTGGATGTTTGCCACTTTGGCATCATTTTGTTCATATAATTGTACTCTATTTTTCTAGCTATGTTTGGGATTTTTATTGTATTGCATATCAACCTTATTGCTGTTTTGGTACTTTGTACATTCTTTCTTCATTGACCTAAGTTAGGCCTGTTTGCTCTGTGCCAGAGCTACCAAAAGGGTTGGACTTATGTTGATTTAGTCACTTTGATGCTTTACACTGACAAGGCTTGGGATTAATCCCTGAGGAGGAAAGTCACCCCCACAAATAATAATTCAATATCTTACAGAGGCTATATATTACAAAATGAGAACAGATAAGGCAACCCAAGTATGCATTGCATGTTCAGCGGAGTGTCCGTTGTCCGTTGAACCAGTGCAAAGAGCACTGCCTATACAAGCACCCTAACTAAGCACTGGGTATCCTTGGAGAGGAATATTGTGCTAATGTTTTGGGATCCGGGACGTGACCCGATGTGGTACTAGCTATTACCATGATGTGCTCAGCACAATATTAACCCCTTCGAGGCTGATGACGAGTCAAGTCAAGTCAAGTCAAAACCACTTTATTCGATTTAGTTTAAAAATCATAAAAGCATTCTACAATCACATCACAAAAAGGCAGAACAAATTCATAAACATATACAAAAGCATCAGTCAGTGATAATTTCATAAAAAATACATGATATGAGGAAACAACAATAATAATTAATTAATATACATTATAAAAATACATCATAAAAGAGAGAATACTCAATAAAATAGACATTTTAAAATGAAAACAACATCCATTTCATTTATCTTCACAGGCACCAATATTTACATCTTTAAGTCTTTTCCTCCTGATCCTAACCGCAGCAACAAGATAGTTGGCCACGCTAAACATGGCCAACGTAGAATCCATTAATTGGAGGTACAGGAGAGCAGGTTTTGCCTGAAGAAAAGCTTTTTCCTTCAATAATGGTACAAGGTATTTCTGTCTGGGCTCAATGAAAAAATTACAAAATAGCATAAAGTGCATATTATTTTGAGCAGAAAAACTATCACAGTTACAGACAGGGGCATCTTCCTCCTTAAACCAACCGTGACTGTCACACAAAACCGTATAAATCTGGTTAAACCGAAGTTTAACCAGAAGCCACCTATGAAAGGGGATAGTGACAATAGTAAGGTACGGTTGGATGGTAAGACGCGTAATAGTCAGATAGTGGGCTCTGACCGTGGGCTTGAGTAGTTGGCATTCTTCCCTCTCCACGTTTTTCCTAGTTATAAAGTTGGCCTTCACCCAGGCTAAATCTGATTTCTTAAGACCCTGAGGAGTAAGAAAAATATCAGGGCGACCCAGATCCAAGGAGCACTTCTTTATATGTGAAAGCCAATCTATACTTTTGTAATTATCCAGTTTTAAACAGTCCGCCAGTATTTTATGATTTAGGCCCAAGTTTTTATTTGTCCAAAGCCTTATCCATAACAGGATAGGGGCCATAAGAAGGGTGTCCGATATATAACCAAACCCAACTTCCTGGTGGACTGAAAACGTGGCTGTAGATTGGGGGAGCCCTAAGGTAGAACGCAGGAATTTATTTTCTTCCCTTTGAATTGATTCACTATTTACATAGCCCCACAGACCAGAGCCATACCTGGCTATTGCCACTGATTTTGCCCTGTACAAGTTAAGTAAGGCACCTGTTGGCTTCCCGCCCAGTCTCCTAGCAAAACTTAAAATAGCAGTGGCTGATCTTCTAACCGCCTTAGTTTTAGCTACAATTTGCGGAGCCCAACTCCCCTTATTATCAAAAATTACACCCAGGTATGTAAAAACTTTAACATTGGTGATCACGTCGCCATTACAATAAAACTGTCTGGAGTTGTTTTTACCAGCCCCAAAAGCCATGACGTGTGATTTGGAGTTGTTTATCACTAAGTCTAATGATAGCATAAAATCATTAAAAGCATTTAAAAGTTTTTGTAGACCTATAGGAGTCCGAGCTATTAAAGCGGCATCATCCGCGTACAGGAGAACCGGAATACGAGTTTCCCCTGCACGCGGAGTATCCAAGGTCGCCGATAAAAGAGTTTCCTCAAGTGAATTTATATACAAGGTGAATAGCATGGGCGCAAGAATGCAGCCCTGCCGCACTCCCCTGCTTGATTTGAACCAAGCGGTACGATTACCTTCCTGGTCCATTCTGATTGAGGCTTTCAGATCTTTATGTAATTCTGCCAGAAAATATACAAGGGGGGGGTCCAAACCCAGCTTTAGCAACATAGTCCATAATCGAGCTCTATTCACCAAATCGAAAGCTGTGGATAGGTCCATGAATGCAACATAAATTGACCCTTTTTTGACAGTTGTGTATTTCGAGATTAACAAATGAAGATTTAGGCATTGGTCCTCAGTCCCCCTCCCAGCACGAAACCCGTATTGGGCATCAACTAGAATATTGTTAACTGTGGACCAGGTGTTAATTCTAGCAAGCAGGACTTTGCCCAAAATCTTCATTGAGGAATCCAATAGCGAAATTGGCCGAAAACACTTTGGGTCGCTTCTTAGGCCCTTTTTAAAAATAGGAACTATAATGGCACATGACCATGATTTTGGCAACCCCCCCTCATACACACAATTAAAAACATTAGCTAAAATCTCAGCCCACAACTCTGAATTAAGTTTGTATAAGTCCGGGGGAACCCCATCCGGGCCCGGGGCTTTATTTGCAGCTGAGCCTAAGATTGCCAACTCTACTTCTGATTTGGTGAAATCTAACTTAATATGAGAAGCCGAGGAGTAAGGTATTTTAAACACCTCAGCAATTTCGTTTGAACCATATATGTTGGAAAAATGATTAATCCAATCGGCTTCAGATATATTAATTTCAAGGTCCTGATTAGATGTGTGAGAAAACAAGGGATTATTAATTATAGCCCAAAATTTGGAGCTATGTTTAAGGGTAATGGGGTCCATCAAAGAGTCCCAGGCTTCATCTTTGATGGCTTTTTTTCGAAGTTTGACTGCCAAAGCGTATTGTCTTCTTAGATCTGCCACCAAAGTTCTATCTCTAGGCGATTGTTTAAGACCTTTCCGCAGAGCTGCGTGTGCCTGTGAGCAGGAATGGTCAAACCATCTACACACTGGGACCGAACCTTTCCCTGGTTTGACTCTGAGATCTTTATCCACTCTAGCACAAATAGCTTCAAAGGCACTCACAACTTCCCCTCCCCTCATCTCTCTATTCAAACATATCCCAAATTCAGCTCCCATATCCTGCACAATACGACCATGAAAATCCTCTGGGCAGACTTTGCACCATTTGAGGCGTCTGCCTTGGTCTTTGCTCCTCACGTCCCTTATAGAGGTAGTCCTAGCTACTCCTTTATGCAAACCAGAGAGAGTATCTAAAACCAATAACACAGGGTTGTGGTCACTAAATCCACTAACAATTGCATTATAAAATAATACATAACGAAGGAGCCCTGAAGACATAAAAAAATTGTCTATAATTGATTCACTGCCCCTAGCGTTATATGTGACCACACGGTTTGATGTATCTGCAATCCCTGGTTCATATAGATCATTTGATGAGAGCATGTTTTCCATTGCCACACCCTTTGGACTATGTTCAAAGTGTGGCGATAAAGTATGATCAGGACCATTTTTATCAATAATCTGGCAATGGGACTCACACAAATGAACATTAAAATCGCCCATCATTATACACTGGACAAAAGTGGTTTGTTTTGACATATATTTGGTTAAAAAGTCTGATAGACCATCTAAAACAAAATTTGGGGGTCCCCCCTGCATGGAGTTATAACAGTTTATTAATACAATCTTATTCTTATCAGCCAAACTAATTTCCACCATTTGGAAATAGTGAGAAAAACTAGGGATTTCTCTAACATTACCAGCAATTTTAACTGAAACAAGGAATAACAAACCCCCTCTGTCCCTACCCGATGTGGAACTCAGAGCATCAACAAAGAAAGAAATATATCCTTCTACCCAGAAACCTTTATCTTTCGACCAAGTTTCTTGTAATGCGACAATATCATGGTTCTTCACTAATTGTAACCAAATAAAGTCATCTTGTTTTGCCCGTAGGCCTGCGATGTTCCATGATAATAACCGTATGTGCTCTCCCCCTAACTGTAATGGGTCATTAATAACAGATTCGACTCTAACAACAGGTAGGGCCACATCAGTATTGACTGGGCAAATCAAGTTATCCTGGTCGGGTACAGGTGCTAGTCATTCAATGTCTACTCTATCAGCTAATGCTGAAAACATATTTGACAATGGTAGATTATTAGAGAGTGTATTCCTTGTAACATTTACTGCACCATTAGCTTTAGTTGGCTTAGTCATCCAGACATTAAAAGGCATAGGTGAGATAAGGTTGTCCTCTGCCCAAGTGTTATCAATAGACTGTAACTTAATATTCTCATTTACAACTAACCTATGTGGACGGGGATAAAAGAAACCCAGAGGCATCGCCCGCACCCCTTTACTTACGGGATCCAAAGGGGAGTCATCCCAGAAAAGTCGACTCGCGACATTCTTAGATTTAAAATTTACAATGACGCAGTCTCCTGCAACCTCTTTCTTGCTTTTACCCACCCAGTTTACCCGTCTACTTGTTACAATATTATCCGCGATGTTACTTTCTCCCGTGCAGTTGGCATTACACCATTTTTTAACGTGCCTGAGCAGAGACTCATGTTGTTCTATCGCTCCGTCTTCGAGTTTAGGCACGTTAACCAGAATTGCGACAAAGGGTGTTGAATCCGGTGGTAAATTTATTGGTGGTACCCTTTTTTCCGGGGCCCCCCACTGGCCTCTAGGCCTTGTGGAACAATTTGAACCAAGGGCAACCTCTGTCGTGGGGATGTATATTCCATTGTCTACTTTCCCTTTTTGTGGCACAGGTAAAAGAGGGATATTAACTGGTCTAGTTACAGGTGGGTCACCAACTTTAGGGATAGTGACCTTTACAACTGAAGGACATGGCGCCAAAGGCATAGAAAATGCAGGGGCCCGAGCATTAAGAACATCATTTATACGATCACATTTTGATATAAGGTTCTTAACACAGTCCTTCAGAGTTTCATTAATATCCGAAGCAATCTGGATTAAAGCAGTCTCAAGTCTATCTGTAAACAGTTTTTCCAATAAGGCCATAATGACTTCCTCCATCAGAAGGGCTGGCTGGGTAGAGCCAGCCATAATTGAAACCGACCTTCCAGCAACCCCGGGACTCAAAGGGGGGTTAGGTATCACAATTTCAGGTATGGCCGGGCATGGAAGAACTGTAGCAGGAAGTGACAAGGTGGGTCTACAAGCCTCAATTATAACCCGAGGCTCCAAAGGTATACAATTTAAGGATGAGGCATATGAAGTATCAGCAGTCCCGGGACTAGAAGCAAGGCCCAGTTCACGCTCGGACTCAGCAATCTTAGATGATAGTTCCCCCACCTTGGTAGTTAAATATGTAAGTATACTTGTAGTATACTTAGGCACCTTCGCCTTAGCTTCATCCGCCGATGGTGTTGGCAATTTACGCTTACCCATTGTAGAAGATGTTAAGGACGTGGCCCGTCCCGTCCCTGGTCGTCCTTGGACGGCCTTAGACGGCCCGCCCTCTGCCCGGGCTCCGCCCGGCGTCGCCCGCGCGCGTCCGCGACGCGGAGGTCGAGGCTCCGCTTTGTAGCGCCTCCGGGCGCGAGAACAGCGGTGGCAGGAAGTCCGCGCTAAGCCCACTGGGAGCTGTAGTCTCTAGCCGCTCCTGGATGTTGATGGCGGCGAGACTCACAGCGTAGGCAACCCAGGGACTATGGCAGAGTGCTGGCGTGCTGGCGTGCAGGCGTGTTCCAGGTAGGCAAAGAGCGCTGTGTGCGCTGCTCGTGACCCCCCTGGGCTCATCATGGTGCACACTGGTCGTGCGCTGATGACGAGCCCAGCTCGTCATGAGCCCCACCCTCGGGGGAAGCGCTGGCGCTCCCCCCGAGGGTCTTCGATCTTGGTTGTGAGTTTGGGGATGGCAGCGGAAGAGTTTCCGCTGCCCACCCGCCCCTCCCCATGGGAATCCCTGATGACGTAAACGCGCACAGCGCGCGCTGACATCATCACGGATTCCCAGGCGAAGGCCAAGGCGAAAGGTGGGTTTCTCGTGTCTGGGGGGGGTATGGGGCCGCAAAGAGGCATCAGGGGAGATGAAAGAGATGTTCCTCTCCCCTGATGTCTCTTTGCAGGGCATTTCTGCCTCACAATCGAGCACAGCGTCGCGATCGTGCGGCGGAAATGCCCACCACTAGCACCAGGGATTTCAATTTAGTTTACAGGAAGCGACCCCTTGGGCAAGGGTCGCTTCCAGGTGGCCTGTGAATATCTTTTCGTTTTTCTGCCCCCCCTGGGGGAAAATCGGCCCGTTTTTTTGGCCATTTTGCCCCCGGGGGGCAGAAATTCCCCACTAGCACCAGGTTTTTTTTTGGGGGGCAATGTTTTTATTTTGGAAGCGACCCCTTGGGTAAGGGTCACTTCCTGGTGGCCATAAATTATGTTAATGATTTTCTGTCCCCCCTGGGGGCAAATCGGCCCTTTTTTGGCCGTTTTGCTCCCAGGGGGGGCAGAAAATCCCCACTAGCACCAGGGAATTTAAATTTAGTTTTTAGGAAGCGACCCCTTGGGCAAGGGTCGCTTCCAGGTGGGCTGCGAATTTCTTTTTGATTTTCTGCCCCCCCCCCCCCGGGAGCAAATAGGCCTGTTTTTTTGCCATTTTCTGCCCCCAGGGGGGGCAGAAAATGCCACTAGGCACCAGGGATTGTTTTTTTAATAATGGCGGCTACCCCTTGGGCAAGGTTTGCTTCTTAGAGGGAACTTGTTTTAGGTTTGTTTTTCTGGGCTGCGAATTTCTTTTTGATTTTCTGCCCCCCCCCCCCCCGGGAGCAAATAGGCCTGTTTTTTTGCCATTTTCTGCCCCCAGGGGGGGCAGAAAATGCCACTAGGCACCAGGGATTGTTTTTTTAATAATGGCGGCTACCCCTTGGGCAAGGTTTGCTTCTTAGAGGGAACTTGTTTTAGGTTTGTTTTTCTGCTTCACCCCCACCCCCCTGGGGGCGAATTGGCCCTTTTCTTTTCTGTTTTTTGGCCCACTAGGCCCTAAGAATTGAGTTTTGTAGGGTGTGGAAGTGAGCCCTTGGGCAAGGCTTGGTTCCAATGGTGGTTATATTTTTGGTTGTTTTTTACTGGCCGCCTCCCTTGGTGCCAGTTGGTCTTTTTTTGTCCTTACTGCCCCCGTGTGATGGGGGTACTGTTAGGAGCAAAAGACCGACTGGCACCAAAGGGGTCAGGCAGTAAAAAACTTTCAAAAAATGAACCAGTGTCTTGATGGTAAACCTCACCTAATCCCAATTGGTTGAAGCCCTATTTGATGGCCCATCTGGGCGAATGTAAATTTGGGGGGCAAATTTGTGTGCTGTTTTTTTAATTGTTATATTGTTTGTGAAATGTGGTAGTAATTTTTTTTTCTTCTCTATTTTTGTCTTGTTCCAGGCTTTTGCTGTTTGGATTGTTGTAGGTTGCGGTTCTGTTACTGCTGGTTTTGCAGCTTGTGTAGTTGCATGTGCTTGGTAAGTGAATGTATTTTGTACTACTTTCCCTTGATGATTGTCTTTTTGAAAAAGGTGTACTTATAGCAGTTTGTGTGGCTCTGTGTTTTTTGTTTGTTTATTTTTTTCAGCATTAGTGCTTGATGTGCACTTTGTTTTCTAATCTGTAAAAAAAAAAATCTTTCTAGTGGGATATCATTTCTTTTTGCTGTGTCTCAGCAGAGTAGGTGCTGGTGATTGTAGCTATATTTGGTAAGAGTGAAATTGTTTTGGATTGTATAGATCTTTGTGTGAAAGCCTTACCTTGTTTACTTCTTACTTTGCACAGTGTAGGTTGTTGTTCACTTGTGTGTGCAGTCTTCTTTCTTTGTAAGGATAATGGCTAGTCGCAGGATTACTACTCAGCTGGTTCTTGGTTTGCTTTTTGAATCTTCCTCTGACCATGGCTCAGAGACTGAGTCCGATTCGGACCCAGAGGTAGGGGGAGAAGATTCAGGCAGTGAGTTTTCTCTTCGCATGGAATCATCGGATGATGAATCTTCTTCTAGTGCTGATGAAGTGCCTATGGTAGAGGAGGACATTGATGTGCCGGTAGTGGGCCAAGAGACATCTGTGCTGCTGCCTAGGGAACCAAGGTTTCTTTTCTTTTTACGTCGGCAAGAGGCATGTGGGCTGCAGCCTAAGCCCAAAAGGCTTCACATTGCTGTGGTGCGCCAAGAGGCATCTGGTGCTGTTAGTCTTCCTGTTGGTGTAGTGCAGCAAGAGGCATCTGGGGCTGTTAGGCTTCGCATTGGTGTAGAGCGGCAAGAGGCATCTGGGCCTGCTTGGTTTCCCGGTGGTGTCGTGTAGCAAGAAGCATCTCAGGCTGCTAGGCTTCCGGTTGGTGTAGTGCAGCAAGAGCCCTCTGGGGATGCTATGTTTTCTGTTGGTGTTGTGCAGCCAGAAGTATCTGTGGCTGTTAGGCTTCTCGTTGGTGTACAGCAGCAAGAGGCTTCTGGGCTGCAGGCTGGGGTGGCTGCTCCCCCCGTTGATAGGGATGGCCTCTGGGTTCCCCCTGGCATGGTGCAGCCGGCATTGCCAGAGTTCACTGGTGTTCCTGGGTGTAGAATGAATACTGAGAATTTTCTGCCAATACATTTTTTTCAGTTGTTTTTTGACGATGTGTTTTTGCAAGAGATTGTTGAGCAAACTAATTTGTATGCAGAACAGTTTTTGAGGGACAACAGTGCCAGCCTTAAGCCCCATTCTAGAGCTACCCGGTGGACTCCCACAAATGTTGAAGAGATGAAGAAGTTTTTGGGATTAACCTTTTTGATGGGCTTGTTAAGGAAGCCATCAATGTCTTCTTATTGGTCCACTAGTCCCTTGATGGCAACAGCTATATTTCCAGCAGTCATAAGTCGTGATCGGTATATGCTTCTTCTTCGGATGATGCATTTCGTTGATAATGGTTTAGCGTTGCCACGCGATCACCCTGATTATGACCGTCTTTTTTTAAATTCGGCCTGTCCTTGATCACTTTGTTGATTGTTTTTCTGAGATCTTTGCTCCTGGTAAAGAAATTTAAGTGGATGAGTCTTTGCTATTGTTCAAGGCGATACAAAAGGGGATGATGGACGGAGCGTTTGAGCCAATCAAACACTCACCCCCAGTCAACTGATCTGGGTTTAATCCATCACCATTCTTTAGCCCACTCAGCCACCCCATTTCAGACATGGCTATATGCAAATCAGTCTGACCCTGTGCCTTATGGGAACAGTCCAGCCCAAACTGCCAAGCCATGTCTTCCATGGACCGGAAACAAGCATCCTGGGACCGGTTTCGGATTCATAATCCTCATCAGCCAGGCTATCTTGAATCCAGTGGCCAAGTGAGCAAGGGACTCACATCTGAGCATACCCTGCCACACTTAGGGTGAACAAAGCGATACAAAAGGGGATGATGGACGGAGCATTTGAGCCAATCAAACACTCACCCCCAGTCAACTGATCTGGGTTTAATCCATCACCATTCTTTAGCCCACTCAGCCACCCCATTTCAGACATGGCTATATGCAAATCAGTCTGACCCTGTGCCTTATGGGAACAGTCCAGCCCGAACTGCTAAGCCATGTCTTCCATGGACCGGAAACAAGCATCCTGGGACCGGTTTCGGATTCATAATCCTCATCAGCCAGGCTATCTTAAACCAGTGACCAAGTGGCATGGTGCAGCCGGCATTGCCAGAGTTCACTGGTGTTCCTGGGTGTAGAATGAATACTGAGAATTTTCTGCCAATACATTTTTTTCAGTTGTTTTTTGACAATGTGTTTTTGCAAGAGATTGTTGAGCAAACTAATTTGTATGCAGAACAGTTTTTGAGGGACAACAGTGCCAGCCTTAAGCCCCATTATAGAGCTACCCGGTGGACTCCCACAAATGTTGAAGAGATGAAGAAGTTTTTGGGATTAACTTTTTTGATGGGCTCGTTAAGGAAGCCATCAATGTCTTCTTATTGGTCCACTAGTCCCTTGATGGCAACAGCTATATTTCCAGCAGTCATAAGTCGTGATCGGTATATGCTTCTTCTTCGGATGATGCATTTCGTTGATAATGGTTTAGCGTTGCCACGCGATCACCCTGATTATGACCGTCTGTTTAAAATTCGGCCTGTCCTTGATCACTTTGTTGATCTTTTTTCTGAGATCTTTGCTCCTGGTAAAGAAATTTCAGTGGATGAGTCTTTGCTATTGTTCAAGGGCCGCTTGGTTTTTAGGCAATACATTCCTAGTAAGAGGGCACGCTATGGAATCAAACTGTATATGCTGTGTGACAGTGAGACTGGATATGTCTACAATTTCAGGGTGTACACTGGTAAGGAGTCCAGCATTAACCCTCCTGGTTGTCCTTCCACTTTTGGAGTGACTGAGAAAATTGTGTGGGAACTAGGTAGAGGATTATTTAACAAAGGCCACCGTGTATATGTAGATAACTTCTACACTGGTGTGCGGTTGTTCAATGAGTTGGCCAAAGTGGACACTGTTGCTTGTGGCACAATGCGCTGTAACCGTAAAGGTTTCCCAAAGGAACTTGTTTGCAAAAGGCTTGTGCGGGGACAGTCTAGTGCATTGCGATGTGGGGAGCTTCTAGCTGTGAAGTTTTCAGACAAGAGAGATGTGTACATGCTGACTACTATCCATGATAAAAGTACTGTACCTGTGCCTGTTTGGAGCCAGGGTGCTGAAGTGCACAAACCTGTGTGCATTTTAGCTTACAATAAGTACATGGGTGGTGTTGACAGAGTAGATCAGAGGTTGGAACCTTATGCTGCTCTTCGAAAGGCTTACATTTGGTACAAGAAGTTGGCTATCCATCTTTTCCACTTGGCATCCTTTAATGCTTTTGTTGTATTCCAGAAGTCTTGTCCTGAGTCGAAGATGCCTTTTGTTAAGTTTCAGAAGTCTTTAATAGGCAGCCTTGTACTAGTGGAGCAGGCAAGTGTTCCTAGATTTGGAGTGGTGGAGGATGTGGCTAGATTGAAAGAACGCCACTTTCCTGAATACATTCCTCCCACTTCCGCAAGAGACTTTCTGACTAGAAGATGATGAGTCTGTTGGCGAAGAGGCGTGCGGAAGGAGTCTCGTATGTACTGCCCTGACTGTCCTAAGCCTGGGTTGTGTGTGTCAGCTTGTTTTAAATCGTACCACACGCAAAAGAAGTTTTGGGAGTTTTAATGAGCTGTAAAGTGAATTGCCTGGTCTGTATTCTGTAAAAATGTTTAGTTTGTTTCAAGGATTGGCATTAGTGCAATGTGTTTAGTTTTAGAATTTGTGTTAGCTGATTTGTAGGTATTTTAATTTGTTTAGTGTTATTTTGAAAAAAAGAATTCTAAAAGTGATTGTGGTGTGTGCAGGCTGGTGCTTGGATGGCGGTGTGCGTGGACTGGCGCTTGGCTGGTGGTGTGCGTGGACTGGTGCCTGGCTGGCAGAGTGCATGGATTGGTGTTTTGCGGGTGGTGTGTGTGGATTTTTGTTTGGCTGGCGGAGTGCACGGTTAGATGCTTGGCTGGCGGTGTGAGTGGATGATGCTTGGCTGGTGGAGTGCAAGGATTGGTGCTTGGCTGGTGGTGTGCGTGCACTGGTGGTTGGCTGGCGGGCTGCGTGGA
The DNA here is from genome assembly GCF_964261635.1 of Lissotriton helveticus. Lineage (NCBI taxonomy): Eukaryota > Metazoa > Chordata > Amphibia > Caudata > Salamandridae > Lissotriton > Lissotriton helveticus. The sequence continues at coordinate 1,068,402,826 of NC_136067.1, read as the reverse complement.
CTGGCGCTTGGCTGGTGGTGTGTGTGGAGTGGCGCTTGGCTGGTGGAGTGGTGCTTGGCTGGCGGTGTGTGTGGAGTGGCGCTTGGCTGGATGGTGTGCATGGAGTGGTACTTGGCTGTCTGTGCACGGAGTGGTGCTTGGCTGGCGGTGTGTGTGGAGTGGCGCTTGGCTGGATGGTGTGCGTGGAGTGGTACTTGGATGTCTGTGCACGGAGTGGTGCTTGGCTGGCGGTGTGTGTGGAGTGGCGCTTGGCTGGATGGTGTGCGTGGAGTGGTACTTGGCTGTCTGTGCACGGAGTGGTGCTTGGCTGGCGGTGTGTGTGGAGTGGCGCTTGGCTGGTGGTGTGCGTGGAGTCGTACTTGGCTGTCTGTGCACGGAGTGGTGCTTGGCTGGCGGTGTGAGTGGAGTGGCGCTTGGCTGGTGGTGTGCGTGGAGTTGTACTTGGCTGTCTGTGCAACGAGTGGTGCTTGGCTGGCGGTGAGTGTGGAGTGGCGCTTGGCTGGATGGTGTGCGTGGAGTGGTACTTGGCTGTCTGTGCACGGAGTGGTGCTTGGCTGGCGGTGTGTGTGGAGTGGCGCTTGGCTGGTGGTGTGCGTGGAGTGGTACTTGGCTGTCTGTGCACGGAGTGGTGCTTGGCGGGCGGTGTGTGTGGAGGGGCGCTTGGCTTGCGGTGTCCGTGGAGTGGTGCTTGGCTGGTGGTGTGTGTGGAGTGGTACTTGGCTGTTGGTGTGCGCTGAGTGGTGTTTGGCTGGCGGTGTGCATGGTCTGGTGCTTGGATGGTGGTGTGGGTGGACTGGCCCTCGGCTGGCGGTGTGTGAATAGTTACTTTCTGTTGGTCACTACACACACTGCTAGTTGAGTGACACTCCACGCAGGCTATCATTTTGTGTAGTTGTAGTGTCAGAAATGTGGGCGTGTGAAAGTGATGGGCCCTTGAATGGCGCTGTCTGCTGGTGTGAGTGTTGTAATGTGATGGGTCCGCGGCTGGCGGTGTGAATGTTTTGTATGTGTCACATGTACGAAAGGTGTATGAATGGCCTGTAAAGAGGTTGGTGCCTTGACGTGGCTTTACAGCTCACGAGCTGTGAGTCAGTGGTTCAGTTTATCATACTTTCAATTATACGCAGTGTATTTCATTTTTGTGAAATTACTTGCGAATACAATTGTATGTACTGAATCATCACTCACCCTCGTGCCAAATCCAACCAGTATGTGTGTGTGCTTGCGGTTTAGATGGCTGTGCAGTAATATTTGTCTTTTTTCTCTTTCTGAAGTAGGGTGTACCTTGTCCCTTTTTGTGAATGTTGTAATGTGTTGCTTTTCCTTCCGGATGGTGTCAATGGTCTGGTGTGTATCAGGTATGAAAGGTGCGTGAATGGCCTGTAAAACGGTTGGTGCCTTGTCGTGGCTTTACAGCTCACGAGTTGCGAGTCACTGGTTCGGTTTTTATGCATTTATTTATTGACAGAGTATTTCATTTTTCTGAAATATGTTGTTAATAACATTTTATGTACTGAACCATCACTCGCCCTCGTGCCAAATCCAACCTGTATGTGTGTGTCTTTGAGGAATAGGTAGCCGTGCTTGAATGTTTGACTTTTGAGTAACTCTGTTAAGGTGTACATTATAGCTATCAATAACTTCTTACATTTAGATATTATTGTTAAACCATGGGAGTATATGGTCATGTCTTTCTGGTGTATTCTCTTGTTTTTTTTATCTACAATCTCCTGCAAACTTGAAAATGTCTGTCACAATTTCCATGCAATATTGTCCCAAGAATCGCACGCTCTCAAATTGAAAACTTAATTCATTAAAAACAATTTGGTTTTGCAAGGGGGTTCCCATGAGTTTTTGGCCCGGGGCTTGGCAGGCATCTTTGGAAACTACCAAACCCAAACAGTTCTGAAAACTAGACACCCGGGGGAGTCCAGGGAGGTATGGCATGCGTGGGTCCCCCAATGTTTTACTACCCAGAATTCCCTGCAAACCTTACATTTAATTAAAAAAAAACACTTTTCCATACATTTGTGTGTGGGATCTCTGTGCCGGCACAAATGTCCTACCACCCAGCGTTCCCCTTGATCTCCCGAGTAAAATGATACCTCACTTGTGTGGGTGGGCCAAAGGCCTGTGACTAAGGTGAGGTGCTTAATTTGTCAATCCTAAATACTACAATTTTAAAAAATTCATTTTTAGCCTGTTCTGTTTGGGGCACCCACACAAGTGAGGTATCATATTACTCTGGAGAACAAGGGGAACGCTGGGTGGTAGCACATTTTTTGCCGGCACGGAAATCCCACGCAAAAAAGTTTGGAAAAGTGATTTATTTACCTACTTTTAAGGTTTGCAAGGAATTCTGGGTAGGAAGACATTGGGGGACTCATGCATGCCATACCTCCCTGGACGCCCCTGGGTGTCTAGTTTTCAGAACTGTTTGGGTTTGGTATTTTCCATAGATGGCCACCGAGCCCCGGGCCAAAAACTCAGGTGCCCCCCCGAAAAACAAGGTAGCTTTGCTATAGGGTATTTTAAATTCTCCACAGTACGATTTGGACCTTTTCCTGTTGCAGCCACTATGCCTACTCACGCAAGTGAGGTACCATTTTTTTCAGGAGACCGGGGGAACGCTGGGTGGGTGGAAATTTGTTGATCCACGCAGATTCCAGAACTTTCCACCACAGAAATGTCAGGAAAATGCGTTTTTTTTGTCAATTTCTTAGCTTTGCAAGGGATTCTGGGTGACAGAACCTGGTGGTAGGCAGTCGAGTCACCCCATCCTAAATTCCCCTGGGTGTCTAGTTTTCAAAAATGTATAGGTTTGCTAGGTTTTGCTAGGTGCCGGCAGAGCTAGGGTTCAAAAACAAAAGGTAGGCTCTTTGCCAAAAAAGGGAACGATTTCACTGCGAAATTGAGTTGGGACCACGTTGCATTTTGCTCTGTTTCCTGTCGCAGGCACTAGGCAGACCCAGGCACGTGAGGTACCATTTTTTTCGGGGGACCCGGGGGAACGCTGGGTAGGTGGAAATTTGTTGATCCACGCAGATTCCAGAACTTTCCACCATAGAAATGTGAGGGAAATGCGTTTTTTTTGTAAATTTTTTAGCTTTGCAAGGGATTCTGGGTAACAGAACCTGGTGGTAGGCAGTCGAGTCACCCCATCCTGAATTCCCCTGGGTGTCTAGTTCTCAATAATGTATAGGTTTGCTAGGTTTCCCTAGGTGCCGGCAGAGCTAGGGTTCAAAAACAAAAGGTAGTCTCTTTGCCAAAAAAGGGCACAATTTCACTGCGAAATTGAGATGCGACCACGTTGCGTTTTGCGCTGTGTCCTGTCGCAGGCATTAGGCAGACCCAGGCACGTGAGGTACTATTTTTTTGGGAGACCCGGGGGAATGCTGGGTGGGTGGAAATTTGTTGATCGACGCAGATTCCAGAACTTTCCACCACAGAAATGTGAGGGAAATGCATTTGTTTTGTCAATGTTTTAGCTTTGCAAGGTATTCTGGGTAACAGAACCTGGTGGTAGGCAGTCGAGTCACCCCATCCTGAATTCCCCTGGGTGTCTAGTTTTCAGGAATGTATAGGTTTGCTAGGTTTCCCTAGGTGCCGGCAGAGCTAGGGTTCAAAAACAAAAGGTAGTCTCTTTGCCAAAAAAGGGCACGATTTCACTGTGAAATTGAGGTGCGACCACGTTGCGTTTTACGCTTTTTCCTGTCGCAGGCACTAGGCAGACCCAGGCAAGTGAGGTACCATTTTTTTCGGGGGACCCGGGGGAATGCTGGGTGGGTGGAAATTTGTTGATCGACGCAGATTCCAGAACTTTCCACCACAGAAATGTGAGGGAAATGCATTTGTTTTGTCAATTTTGTAGCTTTGCAAGGTATTCTGGGTAACAGAACCTGGTGGTAGGCAGTCGAGTCACCCCATCCTGAATTCCCCTGGGTGTCTAGTTTTCAGAAATGTATAGGTTTGCTAGGTTTCCCTAGGTGACGGCAGAGCTAGGGTTCAAAAACAAAAGGTAGTCTCTTTGCCAAAAAAGGGCACGATTTCACTGCGAAATTGAGATGCGACCACGTTGCGTTTTACGCTTTTTCCTGTCGCAGGCACTAGGCAGACCCAGGCAAGTGAGGTACCATTTTTTTGGGGAGACCCGGGGAAATGCTGGGTGGGTGGAAATTTGTTGATCCACACAGATTCCAGAACTTTCCACCACAGAAATGTGAGCGAAATGCGTTTTTTTGTCAATTCTTTAGCTTTGCAAGGGATTCTGGGTAACATAACCTGGTGGTAGGCAGTCGAGTCACCCCATCCTGAATTCCCCTGGGTGTCTAGTTTACATAAATGTATAGGTTTGCTAGGTTTCCCTAGGTGCCGGCAGAGCTAGGGTTCAAAAACAAAAGGTAGGCTCTTTGCCAAAAAAGGGCACGATTTCACTGCGAAATTGAGGTGCGACCACGTTGTGTTTTGCGCTGTTTCCTGTCGCAGCCACTAGGCAGACCCAGGCAAGTGAGGTACCATTTTTTTCGGGAGACCCAAAGAAAAACGCTGGGTGGGTGGAAATTTGTTGATCCACGCAGATTCCAGAATTTTCCACCACAGAAATGTGAGGGAAATGCATTTTTCTTGTCAATTTTTTAGCTTTGCAAGGGATTCTGGGTAACAGAACCTGGTGGTAGGGAGTCGAGTCACCCTGTCATGAACTCCCCTGGGTATCTAGTTTTCAAAAATGTATAGGTTTGCTAAGATTTCACTGCGAAATTGAGGTGCGACCACGTTGCGTTTTACGCTTTTTCCTGTTGCAGCCACTAGGCAGACCCAGGCAAGTGAGGTACCATTTTTTTCGGGAGACCTGGTGGAACGCTGGGTGGGTGGAAATTTGTTGATCCACGCAGATTCCAGACCTTTCCACCACAGAAATGTTAGGAAATTGCATTTTTTTTGTCAATTTCTTAGTTTTGCAAGGGATTCTGGGTAACGGAACCTGGTGGTAGGCAGTCGAGTCACCCCATCCTGAATTCGCCTGGGTGTCTAGTTTTCAAAAATGTATAGGTTTGCTAGATTTCCCTAGGTGCCGGCAGAGCTAGGGTTCCAAAACGAAAGGTAGGCTCTTTGCCAAAAAAGGGCCCATTTTCACTGCGAAATTGCGGTGCGACGATGTTGCGTTTTGCGCTGTTTCCTGCCGCAGGCACTAGGCAGACCCAGGCAAGTGAGGTACCTTTTTTTTGGGAGACCCAGGGGAACGCTGGGTGGGTGGAAATTTGTTGATCCACGTAGATTCCAGAACTTTCCACCACAGAAATGTGAGAAAAATGATTTTTTTTGTCAAATTCTTAGCTTTGCAAGGGATTCTGGGTAACAGAACCTGGTGGTAGGCAGTCGAGTCACCCCATCCTGAATTCCCCTGGGTGTCTAGTTTTCAAAAATGTATAGGTTTGCTAGGTTTCCGTAGGTGCCGGCAGAGCTAGGGTTCAAAAACAAAAGGTAGGCTCTTTGCCAAAAAAGGGCACGATTTCACTGCGAAATTGAGGTGCAAACATGTTACGTTTTGCGCTGTTTCCTGTCGCAGGCACTAGGCAGACCCAGGCAAGTGAGGTACCATTTTTTTTGGGAGACATGAGGGAACGCTGGGGGGGGTGGAAATTTGTTGATCCACACAGATTCCAGAACTTTCCACCACAGAAATATCAGGAAAATGCGTTTTTTTTGTCAATTTCTTAGCTTTGCAAGGGGTTCTGCGTAACAGAACCTGGTGGTAGGCAGTCGAATCACCCGATCCTGAATTCCCCTGGGTGTCTAGTTTTCAAAAATGTATAGGTTTGCTAGGTTTCCCTAGGTGCCAGCAGAGCTATGGTTCAAAAACAAAAGGTAGGCTCTTTGCCAAAAAAGAGCACGTTTTCACTGCAAAATTACGGTGCGTCCACGTTGTGTTTTGCACAGTTTCCTGTTGCAGGCACTAGGCAGACCCAGGCAAGTGAGGTATCATTTTTTTCGGGAAAGCCGGGGGAAAGCCGGGTGGGTGGAAATTTGTTGATCCACGCAGATTCCAGAACTTTCCACCACAGAAATTTGAGGAAAATGCGTTTTTTTGTCAATTGTTTAGCTTTGCAAGGGATTCTGGGTAACATAACCTGGTGGTAGGCAGTCGAGTCACCCCATCCTGAATTCCCCTGGGTGTCTAGTTTACAAAAAGGTATAGGTTTGCTAGGTTTCCTTAGGTGCCGGCAGAGCTAGGGTTCAAACACAAAAGGTAGTCTCTTTGCCAAAAAAGGGCACAATTTCACTGCGAAATTGAGATGCGACCACGTTGCGTTTTGCGCTGTGTCCTGTCGCAGGCATTAGGCAGACCCAGGCATGTGAGGTACTATTTTTTTGGGGAGACCCAGGGGAACGCTGGGTGGGTGGAAATTTGTTGATCCACGCAGATTCCAGAACTTTCCACCACAGAAATGTGAGGGAAATGCATTTGTTTTGTCAATTTTGTAGCTTTGCAAGGTATTCTGGGTAACAGAACCTGGTGGTAGGCAGTCGAGTCACCCCATCCTGAATTCCCCTGGGTGTCTAGTTTTCAGAAATGTATAGGTTTGCTAGGTTTCCCTAGGTGACGGCAGAGCTAGGGTTCAAAAACAAAAGGTAGTCTCTTTGCCAAAAAAAGGGCACGATTTCACTGCGAAATTGAGGTGCGACCACGTTGCGTTTTACGCTTTTTCCTGTCGCAGGCACTAGGCAGACCCAGGCAAGTGAGGTACCATTTTTTTTGGGAGACCCGGGGGAATGCTGGGTGGGTGGAAATTTGTTGATCCACACAGATTCCAGAACTTTCCACCACAGAAATGTGAGCGAAATGCGTTTTTTTGTGAATTTTTTAGCTTTGCAAGGGATTCTGGGTAACATAACCTGGTGGTAGGCAGTCGAGTCACCCCATCCTGAATTCCCCTGGGTGTCTAGTTTACATAAATGTATAGGTTTGCTAGGTTTCCCTAGGTGCCGGCAGAGCTAGGGTTCAAAAACAAAAGGTAGGCTCTTTGCCAAAAAAGGGCACGATTTCACTGCGAAATTGAGGTGCGACCACGTTGTGTTTTGCGCTGTTTCCTGTCGCAGCCACTAGGCAGACCCAGGCAAGTGAGGTACCATTTTTTTCAGGAGACCCAAAGAAAAACGCTGGGTGGGTGGAAATTTGTTGATCCACGCAGATTCCAGAATTTTCCACCACAGAAATGTGAGGGAAATGCATTTTTCTTGTCAATTTTTTAGCTTTGCAAGGGATTCTGGGTAACAGAACCTGGTGGTAGGGAGTCGAGTCACCCTGTCATGAACTCCCCTGGGTATCTAGTTTTCAAAAATGTATAGGTTTGCTAAGATTTCACTGCGAAATTGAGGTGCGATCACGTTGCGTTTTACGCTTTTTCCTGTTGCAGCCACTAGGCAGACCCAGGCAAGTGAGGTACCATTTTTTTCGGGAGACCTGGTGGAACGCTGGGTGGGTGGAAATTTGTTGATCCACACAGATTCCAGACCTTTCCACCACAGAAATGTTAGGAAATTGCGTTTTTTTTGTCAATTTCTTAGTTTTGCAAGGGATTCTGGGTAACGGAACCTGGTGGTAGGCAGTCGAGTCACCCCATCCTGAATTCGCCTGGGTGTCTAGTTTTCAAAAATGTATAGGTTTGCTAGATTTCCCTAGGTGCCGGCAGAGCTAGGGTTCCAAAACGAAAGGTAGGCTCTTTGCCAAAAAAGGGCCCATTTTCACTGCGAAATTGCTGTGCGACGATGTTGCGTTTTGCGCTGTTTCCTGCCGCAGGCACTAGGCAGACCCAGGCAAGTGAGGTACCATTTTTTTTGGGAGACCCAGGGGAACGCTGGGTGGGTGGAAATTTGTTGATCCACGTAGATTCCAGAACTTTCCACCACAGAAATGTGAGAAAAATGAATTTTTTTGTCAAATTCTTAGCTTTGCAAGGGATTCTGGGTAACATAACCTGGTGGTAGGCAGTCGAGTCACCCCATCCTGAATTCCCCTGGGTGTCTAGTTTTCAAAAATGTATAGGTTTGCTAGGTTTCCGTAGGTGCCGGCAGAGCTAGGGTTCAAAAACAAAAGGTAGGCTCTTTGCCAAAAAAGGGCACGATTTCACTGCGAAATTGAGGTGCAAACATGTTACGTTTTGCGCTGTTTCCTGTCGCAGGCACTAGGCAGACCCAGGCAAGTGAGGTACCATTTTTTTCGGGAGACATGAGGGAACGCTGGGGGGGTGGAAATTTGTTGATCCACACAGATTCCAGAACTTTCCACCACAGAAATATCAGGAAAATGCGTTTTTTTTGTCAATTTCTTAGCTTTGCAAGGGGTTCTGGGTAACAGAACCTGGTGGTAGGCAGTCGAATCACCCGATCCTGAATTCCCCTGGGTGTCTAGTTTTCAAAAATGTATAGGTTTGCTAGGTTTCCCTAGGTGCCAGCAGAGCTATGGTTCAAAAACAAAAGGTAGGCTCTTTGCCAAAAAAGAGCACGTTTTCACTGCAAAATTACGGTGCGTACACGTTGTGTTTTGCACAGTTTCCTGTTGCAGGCACTAGGCAGACCCAGGCAAGTGAGGTACCATTTTTTTTGGGAAACCCGGGGGAATGCTGGGTGCGTGGAAATTTGTTGATCCACGCAGATTCCAGAACTTTGCAACAAAGAAATGTGAGGAGAATGTGTTTTTTTTGTCAATTTTTTAACTTTGCAAGGAATTCTGGGTAACAGAACCAGGTGGGAGGCAGTCGAGTAACTCCATCCTGAATTCCTCTGGGTGTCTAGTTTTTAGAAATGTATAGGTTTGCTAGGTTTCTCTAGGTGCTGGCAGAGCTAGGGTTCAAAAACAAAAGGTAGGCTCTTTGCCAAAAAAGAGCACGTTTTCACTGCAAAATTACGGTGCGTCCACGTTGTGTTTTGCACAGTTTCCTGTTGCAGGCACTAGGCAGACCCAGGCAAGTGAGGTACCATTTTTTTTGGGAAAGCCGGGTGGGTGGAAATTTGTTGATCCACGCAGATTCCAGAACTTTCCACCACAGAAATATCAGGAAAATGCGGTTTTTTGTCAATTTCTTAGCTTTGCAAGGGGTTCTGGGTAACAGAACCTGGTGGTAGGCAGTCGAATCACCCGATCCTGAATTCCCCTGGGTGTCTAGTTTTCAAAAATGTATACGTTTGCTAGGTTTCCCTAGGTGCCGGCAGAGCTATGGTTCAAAAACAAAAGGTAGGCTCTTTGCCAAAAAAGAGCACGTTTTCACTGCAAAATTACGGTGCGTCCACGTTGTGTTTTGCACAGTTTCCTGTTGCAGGCACTAGGCAGACCCAGGCAAGTGAGGTATCATTTTTTTCGGGAAAGCCGGGGGAAAGCCGGGTGGGTGGAAATTTGTTGATCCACGCAGATTCCAGAACTTTCCACCACAGAAATGTGAGGAAAATGCGTTTGTTTGTCAAATTCTTAGCTTTGCAAGGGATTCTGGGTAACAGAACCTGGTGGTAGGCCGTCGAGTCACCCCATCCTAAATTCCCCACGGTGTCTACTTTTCAAAAATGTATATGTTTGCTAGGTTTCCCTAGGTGTCGGCAGAGCTAGAGTGCAAAAACTACAGCTAGGCACTTTGCCATAAAAGGGTCAATTTTTAACTGCAAAATTGAGGTGTGACCACGTTGCATTTTGCACCGTTTCCTGTCGCAGGCACAAGGCTGACCCACACAAGTGAGGTACCGTTTTTATCGGGAGACTTAGGGTAATTCAGATTTGTAAATCAACTGTTATTATCAATTGAGTTTTTTCATGCATTTCTCCCTTCCCAATGAAAGACATTGTGTAAAAAAAATAACTTTTTAAAAAATGACCAATAATTCACATGCTAGCATGAGTATTCCCAATTTTGAAAATGTGCAAATATATACTGTTTCTAAACTCTATAGTTTGTACCCAATTCAGAAATACATAGGTGTCTTTCATACAGATTTTTCCATGTATACATTTTCCAAAAATAAGTGGTCTATACCCAGTAAATAATAAAATACCATTGCAAGTTGCTTCTCAGTTTTTGGATCTGGGTTCGTCGGGTTCTTAGTGAAACTACAAGTCCTATATATCCCCAAAACTAGGAAGGTCTAACGGATGTAACGGTATATTGCTTTCCAAGAGCTGTCAAAATTACAAGAAGTTATAGGTGAAAAAGTTGAGACAAACGGCTGTTTTTTTCAACAAATTTTCAATTATTCCAATATTTAACTGTTAGTTTCTATAAAGAAACCTTCAGGGATTTAAACAAATGACCCCTTTCCGAATTCAGAATGTTGTCTACTTTTCGAAAATGTATAGCTTTCCAGGATCCATTATTGCTTTCAAACTCATTTCTACCATTAACTGGAAGGAGGTTGAAAGCTCTAAAAATAGCAAAAATAGGCTATGTCCCAGAAAAATGCCAAACTGTGTGAAAAATGTTGGTTCTCTGACAAAAGACTGTCATTCCCTAAAAGCTGAGAAAATGGAGATTACAGCCCCACAAACCATTTTTTGATAACATTTGCAGGGAAAAACCCAGAGGCTTTCATTTGCAGCCCGTTTTTCCCATTTTTCTGAAAAAAACAAAATTTTCACTGTATTTTGGTTAATTTCTGGGACCCCTCCAAGGGAATCCACAAACCCTGGGCATCTTTAGAATCCACATGATGTTGGAAGAAAAGGATGCAAATTTGGCGTGGATACCTTATGTGGTCAAAAAGTTACAGGGGCCTAATGGCGCACTACCCCAAATCGCCAAAAAAAGGCTTAGCACAGGAGGGGAAAAGGCCTAGCAGCGAAGGGGTTAAAGATCAGATATTAAAACGAATAATGAATATAATATTCTCTGAATATCTAAAGAAAACAGGAATTGTAGGAAATATTGCAGAAATTTGAAAGCTTACCACATGAATTGTGCACTTCTTTTAAGACTGTTTCTATGGAATGCAATATATTGGCAAAAAGGTGTAACAAAAATTAACAATTCTTCTTCTGGATATTTTTTAGCAGTACTTGAAACATTTGAGCCTATCACTTATTGCAGGTGTCAGAGCAGCTGATTTAATTCAAATTGGGATCATCCTCTGATCCTTGTCATTCTTATGTAATGACTGCTATGTCCACCATCACGTCTCTATTTAACATATCGCTAAACTCAGCTGTTGTGCCACTGGAGTGGAAATCTGCACAGGTCTCACCTATTCTAAAGAAACCTAATGCTGATCCTTAGGAGCCAGCCAACTATTGGCTTATTTCGGTACTCCTTTTTTTGGGCAAGGTTCTAGAATCTTTTTTGAATAAACAACTCTCCTCTTATTTGGAGGACCACCATCTTCTGGACCCTTCGCAGTCGGGTTTATGAGCTTTTCACAGCACAGAAATAGCTTAGTGGCTCTATCTAACTCTGTGAGGCAATCACTAGATGCCGAAATGCTGCCTATGCTGGTTTTATGAGGTCTTTCAGCCGCATTTTATATCATCTTGCATTCCATCTTTGCTCAAAGACTCTATGAGACATGGATTGAAGGGAAGGCCCCAGACTGGCTTAAAGACTTTCTGAACAACAGGACCCAAATGGTCTCCTTTGACACATTTCATTCTAGGATCATGCCTCTGGACAAGGAGGTCCCTCAAGGATCTTCCTTCATCACATTTATTTAAACATCTATGTGGTGCACCTTGCCCAGATGGTCAAGTCCTGTGGTTTTTAAATAATACCCAATGCAGAAGATACCAAACTAAACATTTCTTTTGGACAAAACCCAGAAAATCATAAAAATAGGTATATCGATGCAGCAAAATTGCCACATTGATGACTCAGAACTGCCTACAGCTAAATGGAGAAAAGATCAATATTTTGCTGTTTGGGAAATCTCAGGCATACTAGCCAGATCAATGATGTAGCTCTGAGTTAGAATCAGTGTGTAGTCCAAGGAGGACAGCGAAAAACCTGGGTGTTCTTCTTGACGAGAACTTGTCTATGAGAAATCAGGTTATGTCTATCTGCGATGCCTGTTTCAGTATCATACGCCTGCTTTGGAGAGTGTTTCAGTGGCTACCGTTAAGGTCGAGCCGAACTCTTACTCAAGCTCTTATAATTAGTCATCTTGACTACGGGAATGCCTTACTGTTAGCTGCCAATGAGTCACTCTTCTCCAAACTTCAGGTTGTTTAGAACACGGCCGCCCACCTGGTCAGTGAGCTTGCCCCAGGCTCACCATCTGTGCCTTCACTCGTAGCTCTTCACTGGCTTCCAGTCAGGAAAAATATCCTTGTTCGAACTCCTCTGTCTTATTTACAAATCTTTGGCCAGCAAGGGCCCGGTTTACCTTTGGGAAAAACTCACTCACTACTTCCCTAGCAGAAATCTGAGCTCCAAATACATACTGCTATTTTGCTTATTGTATTCATACTTAAAGATAGGGCGGGCAATCCTTTTCTCACCTTGCCCCTTAACATTGGAGCAAGCTTCCCCTTCACATTCCATCCTGTTCTGACTTCAAAAGATTTAAAAACACATTTAAAAAACCTGGCTATTTTGACTTGCTGCTCTGCTTAACTTTGCTGAGCACCGAGATACACCTTCAGAACTGAGTTGTTGCTCCATATTAAATGCCCTAATATAACATAACATAACACGTGCTACTTAGAATTATATAAAGAACTATTGTACTGTGTAATTTATAGCTCTATATGTTAAATTTCTGTAATTTAATTTTATTTGTGCATTTTGCCAGTGCTTACTATTGTTTATATAGCATACCATTATTTAGATGCCCCAACTATATATGTTTTTTTCAATATCATAAAGAGAATGCTCCTCATTTCCACTCATTACGTTATCTTCTAGAAATACAGGGGCATATTATTAAGTAAGGACGTTACATTATCGCCGCTTTTATCGACAGGAAACTGCCGATAAAGCGGCGATATTGGGCTTGATAATATGCTCTATGAATTCCAACCGAAGCCCATGTTAGATGTGAAGACATCTAACATTGGCTTCGATTGGAATTCATAGAGCATATTATCAAGTAAGGGCGTTACATTATCGCCGCTTTTATCGGCAGGAAACTGCCGATAAAGCGGCGATAATGGGCTTGATAATATGCTCTATGAATTCCAATCGAAGCCCATGTTAGATGTGAAGACATCTAACATTGGCTTCGATTGGAATTCATAGAGCATATTATCAAGCCCATTATCGCCGCTTTATCGGCAGTTTCCCGCCGATAAAAGTGGCGATAATGTAACGCCCTTACTTGATAATATGCCCCACAGTTCTATATTCTTCTGAGGGTTTGGGAGATATACACTGTAGCCGAGTTAGGGGTTGGTGAGAGTTGTAGTATGGGCGCTCAGGTTGTATCCAATAAGCCCTCTGATTTTCCATATGTTACACCCTGCTAACCTGTTCGCTGTGTAAAGGAGAGGTACTGTTGCCATCCACCAGTGCTATAACCATTCTGTGTAAGAGGGGAAGTAGCACTGTTACTGCCTGTGCTATACACAAGACCACTGTCTTCTCACCTTTTAAAAAGAACTCAAAATTCTCCTCATTTACAGACATTTTGGCTAAGACTGAGAAGGCTTAATTGCATTCCTACTTCCAAGTTCCATTGCCTAATTTCCGTTATCTTGAATTACGTGTATTGATTTGATGCCTATTTTTTTGCATTTAATTAACGGTTTGCATTTATTTAACTGATATTTGTAAGTTCATTCGCTTGGCCTTGTGATGTGCTCCATGCTTTTGGGCCGCGTTCGCGCTATAGAAAACCTTTAAGTAAGTGAATACATAAGTAAGCAAATACATAAATATACCAGTTCGGTGTGTGGGGAAAGGTTGCATTGCTGCTGACTGTTGTGCTTGTTCTTTGAGTGTTAACTAAGCTTGTAGAAACATTTCCACTTCTCAAAAACCGTCTGTGCTTGTTTTTCTGTTGTTCCTATAGGAATACTTGGACACCTAGAAGGAAAAGCTATTTAGAATGGTAATGTTTTTTAATTAACCCACGCGAAAGATGGTAACAAAAAAGCTATCATTCAGCTGACAGCATTCAATGGCCTTATTGTAAATTATCCAGAATAGTTCTATCTGCTTACTTGCAGATAGATGCAAGTCCCTGCGTTACAAGATCAGAATGCTGATGTTGACATTTATTGAGAATTCAGCAGTCGAGCACGAACAGAAATGAAGATGAAATACTGTGTGGCTTAGTTATTCATGATGTCCCACTGGCATGAGACTCTACAACTGTACGCAGGTGGCATCATGATAATTCAAGTTGACATCCGAATAACAAAGCTGCATTTTGTGTAAAATACAGGCGAACCATGGGCATTATGCCAAAAAGATACATTAATGCAAATTCTCTGTATCAGAGTCTGTGAAGTGAATGACAAAATACAACATATGCATATTATTAATTCATTGTCACTATGGATTTTTGGTTTTGTAGTGGAAAATGTTATTGGAAGACGCAACTGACAGTGTTAAACGTAATCAATAAAATGAGCTAAAAAGTGTCTTAGGGACTTCTTGCTCAACAGCTTCAGTCAATCACGTTCAGCAGTAGGCCAGGGAAGTTCCAGCACAGAGGCCCATGATCTCTAGATCCTCTAGGTCTCAATCCCCACTCTGGAAGTACTCGGAAATTAGTAAAACGTCTTCTACGGTCACCCTTGTCTTTCCTAGGCTGACTTAAGATGTCAAACAAAGATCAGAATTCTGTGGTGCCCTGCCCACTAAGGAATGTGACTGAATTTGCAATTTTTTTTATCCACCCCAGAGGATTCTGTGGTAATCCCTTAGCAGGGGTGTAGGGCTTCCAAACTTTTTGTCATCTTGCCTTTCTGCCACAACTTGTTCTTATCAGTTCTGGCATGTTGGAGAGGTTCTCAACTTCAGTTCTTGAGGGTTCTGGTCTGTCGGAGGTAAGGGCGACCCTTTCTGTTAGCCACAGTGCTACCAACAATCAAAAGCCAGAGCAGACAGTGCCTTCCAAAAGGAGTCCCAAGAGGAAAAAAGCCTGTAGGGAAAAACCTTAGTTGAGGACGGAGACTCCAGGAACTGAAAGGAAGGAAAGAACGCACAAATAAGAGCAACACCAGCAAGGAGTGGATAATAGAAGTCAAGAATTCCAAATAGGAGTGGAAGATTTAAAGGAGTCCAAACTGGAACAGGAAGCGCCAACCGGAAACAAAAGTCAGCCAACAGGAAGAAAAAAATGCAAAAAGCTGGAGCAAAGGTCACAAACCAGAGCGAGGACAAACCAGCAGTAGAAAGGAGGGATGCAACACATGCAAATAAAGGATTCAGCCCCTTAAATACCCATAGGCAGGAAGTGATGTAACAGGAAATAGGTAGGTGCCATCTTGAATAGGGAAAAGGAAACATAAGGAATAGGAAAAGTCGCCATCCTGAATGGTTAAAACAAAGAAACTTCCCAAGGCCCTCTGGGAAACAGGAAAGATGACTCATGGGAAGAAGAAGTAACAACATGTCACCAGAAGAATATACTGGAAGCTGCAGTGAAATGTGCAAAGCAAAAGGTGAGTGAAAATATGCCCCATAAAAGTGCTGGTTGCCACAGCTCCAAAATTGGAGCTGCGCTGTTAATACTGTATCTTAATGAGCATTAACGGGCCACCGCGTGGTGCTGCATGCGTGACTAGATATAAGCGGTGCGTAGTGTAACTATGGTACTGGAACAGTGGGCCGCTGTGGAGCACAGCGACGTGCACGAGAAGAAGGAGGCGCGGGGGCACGTAGCAGGATGCACAACGGCACACAGTGATAAAGTGGACACCACCACGGGCTGAACCATGGCCCTCGAAGCAACACGTTCTGGCCCAGACAGAGTTCATCTGTACCTGACAGCACAGGGAGAGCGAGTGAGTGAGGGAGTGCTCTTGATGCTTCAGGATCTTCCTCAATGTGAGAGCTACTTCTCTCCTGTCTGAGGACTCCTTTGGCAAAGAATGTGAGGTCCTGCTCCTGCCACTTCTTATAAGGGGAGATTTTTCCAAAACAGTACTTCAGTTTGCAGTCTCAATGTGGGCCACTAGCCAAGGGCTCCTCTGGGTGGTTTCCTCATTGTAACGGCATAATTGGACTTTCTATACCCCTCAGGGAACACACTGGAAGTGGGATCCTCAGGGATGAAGGACAGATCATAAGTAGGCCTGGGTAGAGTTTGCTGTGTTCTGCTTTGCAGAAATCTGTGAAGTGACCAAAATAATTACACCGTGCTATGTGGGATTCTGCAATCGGCAGAGTGGTTTAGGTCACACCGTTCGCACTGATTTTTAGCACCTGATGTTTGTCCTGTGCTGGAAAATCAATGTGAACTGCACCCTGCACAGTGCAAGAGGATGCTGCTTCTTTCTGCCCCTCGAGTAGATGTACTACTTGAGTGGCAGCTTCCTCAACATGAGCTATAATGGCCATCTGTGACTGCCCGCAATGAGAAATCTTACTGGGAGGTGGTCTGGGGTAAGATTTTCCTCGGTGACACTTGCCTACATACCATTGGCAAGCGCAAGCAAGAAAATAATGGAGCTTGGAGTGGGAAAAACTCTGCAAGCGGAGCAGAATTTCACGCCCAGGCCTAATCAAAAGATGTGAGGCAGTGCACCCAAGGTCCAGTGCAGTGTTGCATTGGGGTAGAAAATAATGTGCCTGAGCAACATTTATTTTACTATCTCTGGTTGCTATAGACACACCAATTATTTTTTGTTCCTGTTGCCTGGTGCTGAGCTCCAGGAGTGTTAACCTAGGGACTCTTGGAAATAGATATTGTGGAATGGTTTCTGTCTGCTTTTGAATAGTATATTTCTCAGCCCTTTGACTCTACTGCTTCCTCTATTCCTTAAGTGGGGACTATAAGGGCCTATGGATCTTCTTGTAACAGCACTCTATGGTTCTCAAGGCAGATCACTCACCCTACTTGGGCTCTCCAAGCACTCAAGGCCTTCCACCTCTTGCAGGATCTCACTCTGACCAGGAGGCTCCTGGGTATTCCCTTCTATGGAACCCACAGCCAGAAGCAGTCAATGGGAGTCCATGGGGGCGTCTTCTTTCAGTGTCCCATGTGAGCCTACCCACTACCATTCCCCAGAGGGTGTGGGGAAGCCAGTTCAACTAGATCTAGAGACAGTGTCCAATTTAGGCCAAGGATTCAAGTCCAGAGTCGGTCCTCCACTCCAAGCAGGGGTTCATTCATGTTGTGGATCAGTCGACTTTTCTAATCTGTGGTTCTGTTCTTGTCAAATACTCTGAGCCTGTGCAGCAGTTTAGGTGTGGAGGTAGAGATTTCTAGAAGATTAGCATCCATAACCAATCCAGAACTGCCACATCACCTCTATGTCCTAATTGATATTTCCTAGTGGCTTCCCTCAGGCTTGCCAACCCCATGCACAGCATTCTGGAAACTTTAAAAAAGACAAAATCAACTAAGGAACTGGAAGACCTATTTTCTGACCCCGACCTCTCCCAGACAAAACTGGTTTCTTTCTATAAAGACATCAAAGGAAACTCCTGATTTTACTAGTGACAGAGTTTCTGTTACTCTTTCTTTGTCTCTGTGAGAACAACATGCTCAGGATTGTCAGGAGGCAGCTAATTACCTTATTCATAACCCCCGCCCTGAGGAAAAGGAAAATGCCTCCAAGTCAACCTGGTGTTCATGTGGAGGCTTTGAACTGCCAGCTATGCAATGGAGACATTACCTTGGGCCAGCAGGGCAGTTCACACCCTGAATCTCCTTAAGTCTGGCTCAGAGAGATCCTGACAAATTTAAGATACAGGACGAAATGCATTCATATCAAAACAGATGTTATATATATTCATTACAACACAGGAATAAGAGGCAAGATGACCGCTCTCCAAGCTCACCGTAAGCAGCGCTGACCTGTCTCTCCTGCTCTGAGACCCGAGAACGCTGGACGCACGCTGGTTGATCCTCCCTATTGCCGCCATGAGCGCTGGTCTTGTGCTCAACGTCTGAGATTCAAGAAACGCTGGATTTACGCCAATTTGATTCTTTCCTTGCCGCTGTGAGCTTTGGACTTTGCTCAACCTCTAAGGTTTGAGAACGCTGGACTCACGTTGGCCTGATCCTCTCCCTCGCCATCGTGAGCACTGGACTTTGCTCAGCCCGGGACCGGGACTGGATGCGGGTTACCGGTGAGCTAACAGGAACGACTCGCCCTTAGCCAACTACTCCAGAGACTATCGGCATTACCGCCCCCGGCTTCTGTCTGGCGTCTATAGGTGTCCGCAGAGCATTGCAGTGCACCCCCCGACCATCTACTAAAAAACAACCATTTGAATTACTGACTGCTGTCTTCCAGGTGAATCTGAACTGTTTACTAGATGAAAGTATCATTTTTGATAAAGTTGTTTGCTTGGCAGAGGAGTCTTTTTTTCCCGGGTTGTTTTTTTTTCCAGAAATGACTGTGGCAGAAGTTAAGAAGGGTAAAGAAAATTGAAAGTTGACATATCTATATCAAAGTTAAAAAAGCTATAGGTGTACATCCCCTCACCTGCACGGCAAGCCAAGCTGAACTCTGCTTAATCTGTGTCGGGGTCGGACTCGCCTTATGCTGGGGTTTGTTTGGACACTGCTGGCCTCTGTTGGTGTTGGCTCCCCCCTGGGGGGTACGGGTAACCGGTGTGTACTAGCAACTGGCCAGCAGCACTTACGGACTCGTTGCACCCCTGGACACCCACTTGAGGAGATCGTTGGCAGCGGGAATGACCGACCCCGGCTTTTGTTGGTTATTCACGGAATAGCAGTATCTGCAAAGTGCTGGTGGCGGTCTGCTATGGCACCGAAAATAAGTAAGGCGCTGAAGGACCAGACTACTGGGAATACTGGTCTGGATGGCAGAGATAAGGGAGATAAGGGGGATGCTAAGGAAGTAACTAAGGAGGTAGCCCAAGCGTCCAGAGAAAAATGGGAGAAACAAGAGAAACGAGAGAAAAAGGAGAAAAAATACTTTTTGGGGGCTTCTGACTCTGGTGGGAACTCCGGACAGATACGATGCAGGGTCTCAAAAAATAAAGGTGAAGAGCTCAGGGGGCCTGCATCTGGAGTGGCTGGCGGGACAAAACAGCAAGCGGCCGCTGCCGGGGAATGTCTAATGCGCCAGATGTCAGTTGTAGAAGCATTTGGGGGCCTCAATGTTTCTGGTACTGTTATAACATCAGTACCAGCTAGTGGTCTGAGGAGTGCTCCTGAAACAGCTTCCCCCTCGGATATTTCTGTCAGGTTGAATGCAACCACCGAGGCACAGGAGCCCTCACAAATAGAAAGTCCTACAAGCATTGTTCAGGTGTCTGGCCCACTTACAACGGAACTGTTGCATCTTGGGGTAGGCAGTCTAATGCTCTCCCAGGGAATTGAATATTCTGAGGCGGTACTTGAACTAAGTAGAGGGGAAAACCGTCTGGAGGAAGAAGGGGCTGAGCCTAATGATAAAAGAGTCGCCACAAAGAATGATGGGGGGAATATTATACCCGGAAATGGGATGGCACAGACTATCCCTCTACAGGATGTGGAAGGAAGAAGTATGGCTGATCACGATTATGATCTCCCCGTTAATGACGATACGACAACAATGAATGCAGTAGAGGGGGTTGTACCCCCTCAAACACTTGGACAGATAAACCGAACGGCTATGGCATGGTCAAATGCGGGGCTTGCGGTGCCCCAAACTAAGACTACAGGTGCTCTCTCCACTGGGCAGGAGGATAGTGGGATAATCTCGATGTGGCCAAGTGCTCCCATGCTCTTTCCAGATGCAGATACATTTTTTTCTGTAAACGAAGAGGCGGATACAATGCAATCTAGCAAAATCGACACAACGCAGGAGAGTGATTCAGGAGATGATTCAGGAGAAGAGTCACCAGCCACACAGAAAAGGCACAATAGCTACGCTGGGGCTTCTAGACGCCGGGCCAGGATTAGGGGTAGGGCATCAGAGTTCCCTAAAAAGCAGCTGGAGTGGGAATATACAGCGTCGGCATTGGCTGCCTGTTCTACTAATGGCCCTGGGGGAGAGGCGGTAAGTGCGACCATAGGTGGAAACACATCCCCTTCACCGACATTAGAATTGTTATACGCAACCCTTAAACAAATGCAGGGGGAGGCCAGGCAGGAAAGCAAGAGATCACAATTGGCAACCAAGAAACTTCAGGATGCCATTAGGAAAACAAGTAAGCTATGTTCTGATATGGCTGACCGAATTACGCATATAGAAGAACGAACAGTTGCAGTGGAAGAAGAGGTCGAGAAACTGCAGGTCTGTAAGGTTACCCAAGAGAAACATTCCTGTGATATAGACTGGAAGCTCGAGGATTTCGAGAACCGACAATGCCGCAATAATATACGTCTTCTTGGCATAGAGGAGAATGTGGAGGGGGATAACATTCTCCTCTTCATGGTGAAGTTATTAAAGGGCTCTTTTCCAGGCTTGGCCAATTGGAACTGGGAAACTGAAATACAACAAGCACATCGCTTCCCAATGGTACAGAGAACGCAGCCGAAGAATCAAGAAGGGGGACCCAGAGCCATTTTGATTTATGTTGGTAATTTTTTGTTAAGGTAGGCAATTATAGAGCGTGCCAGACCAGATTCTAAAATAACTTATGAGGGACATGCATTCTTCTCTCGACCGGATTTTTGTCATGCAACTGTCGAGCGGAGATGGCGGCTACGCCAGATGATCAATCCCTTTCAATCTTTGGGCTGCGTAGCTTTTCTGCTTTTTCCTGCTCTTCTTAAGGTTATTTATAGAGGAAAGGCCGGGATGTTTTTTTCTGAGATTAAAGCCAGGACTTTCTAACTGAAATTACTGAATCACGAGGGGGAAGGCCACCGGGGACTGTAGTCGGGATTGAAGGGGGAACGGGAGCCACAGGAAAGGAGTAAAGCTAGTTTGAAAACTGTCAAGCTAATTGGAAGTTAACTTCATGGTTTGATAGGGTGGAGGGACAAGGCAATAGCTGGGTAAAGGTGCGAGACGCTGTGGTTGCCCTATTGGTGAAATCTGGTTTTGGTTTGTGCACCTTGGATCTAGGGCTTCTTTTCCCTTTCTAATTTTTTTTCTGTTAGGGAGGGCTACGACAATATGAAGATGGGCTCATGGCGGGATGGGGTTGGCGCTGGAGTGAAGCAAACTCAGTGGTCATACCTAGGTCGTGTTTGACCTAATTGCCTGTATGGGAGGTAGGGGGGTGGGGGGTGCTTGCGGGGAGGCTTGTGGGGGGGTTTGTAACGGCATCAGCACAGCAGGAAATATATAAAGTCACAAGGCTACTGAAGGAATGTTTTTTATGGGTTCAAGTCTGCTCTAATTCTCTATTTAGAGTGTTTTGTTCTACCAGAATGAAAGAAAATTTGAAGAGCGAGGAATCAGTGATGAATAGGTCTGAGCATAGGGAATGTAATAACTTTGCAATATGATTTTACGGATCTTGACAGTTAATATATATGGGCTCAATGATCAGCATAAGAGAAATAAGGTAGCAGCTTGGTTGAAAACTCTTCGTCTAGATTTCCTTTGTATCCAGGAGACGTAAGTTGAGGGCTGTAGGGCACGCATTATAGAACAACTTGGGTTCAAACTTTTGGCATACACAATGCAGGGTTCCCGTAATCGGGGGTGGCAATCCTTACTCAGAGGAATGATGTTAAGGTCTTTAAAAAACAGTAGATCAGTGGGGGCGATGGGTCCTGATTGAGTGCCAGTCAATAGCCAGAAGTTTACACTTGGTACAGCGTACGGCTCAACACGGGATGATCCAGAGTTGTTAGAATATCTAGATTCCACCTTAGCGATTTGGCCAACTCCAAAAATTCTATGTGGGGATTTTAACGTTAATGGATTAGGGGTACAATGGGGTGGCTCGGGATGGGATTATTTAGGGGAAAAAAACAAGGTGGGACTTGCCCTTTCTAATTTAGTCCGTAAGAATGGCTTAATTGATGTTTAGGCTTACCTGAAACCTGCGGAAGCTGGTAGTACTTTCTTTTCCGCGCCACATAAGAACGTGTCTCGTTTAGACTATTTTTTTGTCTCTAATGAACTAAATAGCAATCTTGGTATCGAGATGCATCCGCGCATCTTTTCGGATCATAACCCTCTACTATTGACTGTTAATTTTCTAAGGATTGAAAGAAGGAATATTGGTTGGACGTTCGAGCGAAGACTGCTGTTTGACCCTGACTATGTTATATATATGAAGGGGTGGATTAAGGAATTTTGGGATTTTAATCGGGGGAGCACTAGGTTGGGAATTGTTTGGGATGCTTTTAAGGCGGGGCGAGAGGGGAGACATTAAGCTATACAGCAAGTCAGAGAGGAATTAAATAAACTGGAAGAAACGCCAGCCAGTGTTGTGGGTGCTGGGGAGAAGTAGATGGGATATTGATGCAGCTAGCTCTGAAAAAAGTGGAGGCAATAGATCATTTTTCTAAGAAGGCGGCTGAGATATATCTATCCAAAAGGGAACATTGATATGAATTTAATGAGCGGGTGGGGCACACCTTAGCTGTAAGAGCCATGCAAAAAACATCAGCTGGGGAAATCATTGAAATGTATGATGCTGGAAGGAAAGTTAATACTGAAGCATCGGGAATACGAGAAACCTTCAGGCTTTTTTACCAACAGCTATACGCTGTAGCTTCAGCGTTAGCGCTAGGTGGTGTAGTTCATTACTTGGACATGGTATCTAATGAGAAAGTAGACCCTACAGATAGGGAGGAACTTGAGAGGGCGTTTACTCAAGATGAGATCATGGGGGCCCTGCGGGAGCTGCCCCCTAGGAAAGCGGCTGGCCCGGACCAGATTCTGTTGGAATTCCATAAGATCTTTAGAGATTCCATCGAAATAGATCTAACAGAGGTAAGGATGTTAGCCCAGAAGGGCGGACCCACCCCAGAATTTTGGGCGAGTGCTGATATAGTTGTATTTTTAAAACGAGATAAACCAGCCAGAGAACCGGCATCATACCGCCCGATAACCCTTATGAATAGCGATGTTAAAATCTTCTCTAAAATTCTGGCCACCCGACTAAATGCTACTTTATGGAAGACCATACATCCGACTCAGCATGGGTTCATTAGGGGGCGTGGTACAACCCAACATATACGCAGGGTGATCACTCTTTTTGACGCGATGGAGATCTCAAGAGACCCTATGGCTGTTTTATTTCTAGATGCTGAAAAAGCATTTGATAGGATCTCCTGGGATATCCTTTGGGGGACAATGAAATGGTTCGAGCTGAGGGAGGGCTTTATTAAATCTGTCCATTTGCTATATAGGGCCCCCATTGCTCTGCTGAAAGTAAATGGCAATTATTCTCTTTTTTTAACATACAGAGGGGGACACGGCAGGGTTGCCCCTCCTCCCCTTTGTTATTTGCTATATACATGGACCCCCTCCTACGGCTATTTGAGACTAATAATTGAATTAGCCCGGTCATAAGTCAGGTGTTTGAAACCAAAGTCCTCGCCTACGCCGACGACGTAGCCATTATTACTACTAATCCACATGTGGCGTTGGAATCAGTTGAGTCAATCGCTTCAGAGTATGGGTCATTTTCAGGGTATGCACTTAATAGGTCTAAGACCCAAGTAATAAAGAATCTGTGGACTAGATGCGAGGATCCTCATGTAGTTGATTCAGCAGTATATCTTGGCATACGGATCACCGCGGACCTAGAAAAATTGGCTGACAATAATATGGAACCTGTAATCAAGAAGGCAAGGGCAGACTTTGATAAACTGAATAACCTTCATCTCTCCCTAGTTGGCAGAGGTAATATTGTCAAGATGCTGTTTTTACCAAAGATTTTGTATTTCTTTAGGGCAGTCCCATTGGAATTCCAGAGATTTTGGTTTGTTAAGTTGGAGGGCTTAGTTAATCGGTTCATTTGGGCACAGGGGAAAACAAGGCAGGCACTTAGGTTTATGTCATTACCACGAGAAAGATGGGATTTTTTTTTTCCTGATTTTCAAAGTTATTATTATGCAGCAGCCTTAGGATATATGGGGACACTCGCTGGCTCACCTCCGGGGGACTTGGGCGAGGAAGGACAAAATGACCTGCCAGATGTTTATAAATTATTATTGGGCGAAAATGCGGAGAATTGCTTTTTTAAGTTTATAGAGCCAAGTTATTATAAAAGAACAAACTTTAAGACTTTAATAGCGGCTTTAAAGATCTGGGGGGGGGGGGATAAAAAGGAAGATTGACCTGGGGAGATTCAATTATTATACATGTCTCTATACTAACCCTACACTTCCAGAAATTTTCTCAGATGAGACCATGGCAGGCTGGGAGACCAAGGGGATTCGAAAGGTTGGAGATTTAATTAATAATGTAGGGTTTCATCAATTTAGCGATCTACAGCTAGAGTTTGGGTTTGCCAGAGCCACTTTTTCCAAATATCTACAATGCGAAGCTTTCTTACCAAAAAAAGTTGGGGGGATGAGCGGGTTTCATAGCAATGTAATAGTTGATACTATTAAAGGGTGCACTAAGGGGGTTATTAAGGTGTTATATGGAGAATTGATAAACTTAAAATCGGATGTTTTGCCGAAACATGGGGCCAAATGGGCGGAAAGGGTGGGTACGGGACCTAATGTAGTTTCAAAACCTTTGGAGTTGGCTCAATTGGTTTTATGTTCTGCTGGTCTCCAGGCTCAACATTATAGAACGGTATTCTCCCTATACTATACCCCGGCTAGAATAGCAAAGTGGGGCGAGTATCCGGTACTAATTGCCCCAAATGCGGGGGGCTGGAGGCATATCTGGTCCATATGTTCGCCTCTTGTCCGCGTCTAAAGGGAGTCCTGGATGCAATCACTGAATACTTTGATCGCTCTCTTGGGGAAAAAGTTATACTAAGACCTGAACTAATTCTGTTAGGAGTAAGTAGTGATAGTCAAATGGGGTCCGCCTGCTACTTTCTATTTGTCTCTATGGCAGTGCTAAGAATTAGCATTGCCTCCGATTGGCTAGACCCTCTCCCCCCCACATTCCACCAATGGTTGGTGCGATTGCTCTCTATATTTATGCTTGAGAGAGCGATATATGAGAGGAAGGAAAAAAAAGGTAAGAAGTTGAGGCAGCAAATCTGGGCCCCTCTCGTAAAATGGAAGGCATCAGTTAACTGAAAGTAATAGGTAGCCAGGTCAAATATCATAAGGAAATGCGATACATTTATTGTGCAATTCTCGGTATCTCTCCTTATTGAATTAACTGTCTAATATGTGTTTGTTTAAGCCTTGACTGATGAATGTACATATTCTTTTTTTTTTCTTTCTTCTTTTTTTTGATCCAACACTTTATATTTGTTCTGGCTGTTATCTTCTATGAAGCCTTGTATTTTCTTTATTGTTTTGTTTTGAGATAGACATGTGGTGATGCCTTGGGAATAAAAATGGGGACATTTTTTAATAAAGATGTATTAAAAAAAAAATACAACCCAGGAATACCTAAAAAAGTCACATCAATGAATTTTCTACGTTGAGCCAACCCCAAGCTATTTTTATGGTATGTTTTACTCAGAGCTTAAATACAGTTCAGCACTACTAACATACATTTCAATGAAAATGAGAGGGGACATTATTTATCTGAAGTCCCAATTTAATTAAAAGGAATTACTGACAGAATATCGACGTCAAAAATATAAACGTCAAAGATATTGCTGATGGAATATCGATGTCAAGAATATCGTAGTCCTATCTACATCATGGTAAGTACAAAAATATTTTTAAAAAATCGTCAAAAATATCATTGTTTAAAATATCGTTTTTTTTTTTTATATTAAAAAATATTGTAAAATAAAATAAATAATACATATATTTAAAATAAACAGTTAAAAATATGTTTAAAATTATAAGTAATACATATAGGGGTCGATTCCGATTCGGGAAACTAATCCGTACGACAATTCGAATTCGTAGCCGTTTCCGTACGAATTGTACAAATCTGTCAGAAATATGCGTGAATCGTTGCAAACCGTACGAAAAGCAAGGGAAAATCCGTACGATACAGGCTCTGAAAGTGAACCGTACGAATCGTAAACATGCCGTATGACCCGACAAGTACGATCCGGACCAGGGACCGAGAACGCGATTTGTATGGAAAACATCGTATGAGCAATTCGTACGGAGAGCCACACATTCACATACACACCGTACCCCTGTAATCATGGGGGTACGCACTGTACCCCTACGCACCCTACCCCTACACACCGTACCTCTACGCACCATACCCCGATGCACCGTACCCCTATGCACCGTACCCCTACGCACCGTACCCCTGCAATCATGGGTTGTACTCGCATACCCAGGGGGTCCGTTTCGCACACGGTTCTAGTCGAAATCTGCTCTTACGGCCTTTTTAAACTCCCACAGAAAAAGAGTCGTACGGAGTGCTGTGGTAACGAATCGTACTTGCTGGGTCGGAAAAAGCAGCTTCGATCCGTACGGACGTCGCGTACTGCGTGTTCCGAATGCGATTTGTACGTATTTGTAAGTCGTATGGTCTTTCATACGATTCGTACGGAGATCTGCTTTGGGTTCAGATCTTACTTCATCGTACGTATGGGGACGTTGAAGGTGTACGATTCGTACAGGAAAAATGCTCCATGCAGCTATTCGTAGTGGATTTTACCAAATCGGAATCGACCCATAATGTTAAGAAAAATTAAACATATACATATAAATATATATAAACATATACATATAAAGTATATATACTTACTTAATAATATAAATAAAATATCAAAACTATATATTACCAATGAAAACAATTTTTAAAATAAATTATACATTACAATAACAAAAACAGTAAATATTGGATAGTGTAGGGGTAAAAATTACTATTCCAACTCCAGAGGGTGTAACAGTAGGGAAAGTGTTGGATAGCATAGGGGTTAACATTACTATTCCAACTCCAGAGAGTGCAACAGTAGGAAAAGTATTGGATAGCGTAGGGGTTAAAATTTCTATTCCAACTCCAGAGGGAGCAACAGTAGGGAAAGTGTTGGATAGCGTAGGGGTTAAAATTACTATTCCAACTCCAGAGGGTGCATCCGTAGGGAAAGTGTTGGATAGCGTAGGGGTTAAAATTACTATTCCAACTCCAGAGGGTACTTACTAATAATTTAAAAAAATGTAAATAAATAAGAATGTAATTATTAAATAACAACAAATTAATTAACAATACCAATAAATAATTACTTACAAATAATGACCAATTAATAATTAATTAACAATTCAATTTATGATAAATACAATTAAATAATAATTATTAAAAAAAATCGCCACATAATAATTAAATAAAAATAAATGATTTTCAAAACCCAAAAAACAATAATTATTAACACATATTTAGCAATTAATAATTAATTAACAATAAATTATAATTAATAAAATTTAATTACCAATGATTAATTAATTAACAATACAATAATTTCCCCCCAAAATATATTATTATAAAAAAGAGTATTACCAATTCATAATTAATTAACAATGAATTATTTATCAATACTCAACAATAAAATAAATAATTACTTAATTACAATTAAATTACTTCCCACCCTATTGCCCTATAACCTCACAACACACTTCAATAATAAACTATTACACTTAATATAATTACAATTAAATAAATTAATAACAATGAATTACCAATTAATAAAAATTAATTACCAATTAATAATTATTTAACATAAAATTAATTATCAATACCATTTAATAAAAATAATAATTACTTAATTGCAATTAAATTACTTCCCTCCCTATTCCTCTATAAACCCACAACCTGCTAAGGTACTAAAACGCATAATTTACTTAAAAAAAATATTACTCACTTCTAAAAATGTAAAACATATATTCTAAAACTAGTACAATAATTAACAAAAAAATATAAACACAACCATATAAACACTAATATTAATATTGATATTAGTAACATCAAAATTTTTGCTATTGATATTACTAACTTGGATATTAACAAAAACGATACTTCTTACCTTCAGGTCGATATTCTTGTCGTCAATATTCTTGATTTTGATATTTCGTCCCTACGATATTTCCAACTCGTTATTTTTGTAGGTTGAAATAAAAAACTCGATATTTAGACTGTTTACCAATTAAAAGGCCTATGTTGACCATAACCAAGTAATTCTGAGTCCCCTCTGTGACGGAGCTACCCGTGGACAGATACCAGTCAGACAACAATCTTCCTCGCTCAACCTGCACAAAGGTGCACACACTTTTGCACATGTACTCATGTGTAACCTGCATAGGACCTCTTACCCCAGCTGTGCAGCAATGGACCCTAATTTAAAAGATTGTCAATATTGGTTCCTGATATACAGAGCCGGAGGTAAGTAATAGGAAAAGTGGCGCTCTTAGGTCTATCACATTTATATTGTAGCTGTGACAAGAAATCTGGCACGGTGCATTAGGTAGAGAAAAAACACCAAATCGTCAACTCTGTAGTCAACAGACCACTCTACTGCAAAAACAAACCCTTTGCACACGTTTGAAAATCAACACAAATAAAGTTGTATCTATATATCACATTAATGCTTGTCTTGTATTTTCCAAAGTCTTTATTTCAAGTTCATCAGTAAGTGAAGTTAGTTCTGTACTTCACTAGTCTGTTTCTGAGCCAACACGCGTTTCGTCGCTGTTACAAGGGATTACCCCGCGGCTTCTTCAGGGCCATGAAAAGTCTTTAGCAGTCTCTTATTTCCGGTGATAAATCCAACCCGGATAGAGTTTCTGACTGTTATTATATTAATCCTGGAGATGTTGTCTTTGACTGTGATTAGTAATTCCCTTTCAAAGTAGAGTGGAGTTTCTATGTCCTGCCCAATCTGGCAGGTCTGTAGTTTAGAAGAAGGAATGTCCCAAGAGCGGCGTGTTCGCTGCACGAGTCCGCTGTGCTCAGAAGACTTCAGAAAATACAAGATAAGCATTACTATGATATATAGATACAACTTTATGTGTGTTGATTTTCAAACCTGTGCAAAGAATATGTTTTTTGCAATATTGGTTCAAAATGAATGGATGACATTACAGCGCAGTCTTTACACCGCAATATGTTTCCAACGCCGTCATTACAACGCAAGTCGTTGTACTTAGGAATAGTATGATTTACTATTACAACTCCTGTGTTTGCAACAGTAGGGAAGGTGTTGGAATAGTAAATCATACTATTCCTCAGTGTAGAGCGCCATCCAGCGCAAGTCGTCGTAAAGACTTGCGTTGTAATGACCACGTTGTAAACATATTACGGTGTAAATATCGCGTTGTAATGGATGTCTCCTGCTCAAAACAGAAGCTTAAAGTATGTCATATTCAATTAGTGAAACTCACCCACAGTAGAATGCAAAAAAACATAAGGTTAAATAGTTAAAAAAGTAGGGAGTTGAAGGGGAATTAATGGGTCAAAACCTACTCTTACACTAAGGTTTCATGAATATTTATTGCTGAATTTAAATGAATAATGATCAATAATTGTCCAAGTGGCTCAATTTAACTATCAACAATACTTTGGGCTAGAAATATGCACACACATTAACAATTTACATGGACCTAGACGTAAGGGCTCCAGGACATCTGTGAGCCACATAACTGTAATACATCTACTCCTATATTAGTAGGCAGCCCAATATCAACTCACTTCTGTGCCCTCTCATGTGGTTCCCCTGGATGGAATTGTGAAGCCAAGGGTCCGATAAATGCCATTGCTTAAACTGAACACATTTTCACCCAAATGACGCTTTATACTAAAGTGAACATTAACTCATTCTCTTTAAATATTCATCCTTGAGAATCTCTCAGTATTCCAGAGACACTCTCACCTAGATGAACTTCACCTTGTTGCAGCAGCGGCCGTGCAGGTAGAGCGGTGGGGTGGGTTGGGAGAGGGGGAGGGGATTTGACAGACGATCATGAGGGAAAATGTAATAAATAATTAATTTTCCCTCATCTGCCAAAACCACCCCCGCTCCCCCACCCAGCACCACCGCCCTACCGCTCCTACCTGTACGAGCCGCTGCTGCCTTGGTGTACATCACCTAGTTGCACACCAGTGCGCTCAAACGCTGAAGTTTATCCAGAATTCCTCAGCTGCACATCACCTTGCGCCCCTCCCCCAGTGCAGATCACTCTAATATATGTCTTTATAGCATCATAAACATCTCGGGGCAGATTTATGAGGCCCTTGCGCCACGTTAACGCCGCTGTTGCGTCACGCAAGGCGGCGTAAACGTGGCGCATCCCTATGACCGATTTACAACGTGACACATCTAGGCAGATGCGTCACGTTGTAAAGCCCTGCGCCGCTTGTGGGCGTTCCGGAGCAGGGTGGGCGTTCCGGGGCAGGTGCGCCTCGCAAAAGTGGCTGAATGAAATCTATAAGATTTCACTCAGTCACTTTCAGGCCAATGCTGCTTGAAGCAGGCGTAGGTCTTGACGCAGCATTGCAAAGATGGAGCACCCCCGAGCCTTGCTGGAGCTGCGTCGCGCTTGCGACGCAACTCCAGCAATGCGCCACCTTTATGGCACAGATGCGTCACGCATCTGTGCCGTTTTTGCCCCACGGTGCGCCGCATTGTAAGTGCGGCGCACCATGGGTGGCGGAGCAGCGGCGCAAGATAACTGGCGCATCCCTGGTGATGCGCCAGTTATCATAAATCTGCCCCCATGTCTTCACGCCATCACTCACAGACTGTGTAAAAATTGACATTCAGAAAAAGACGGCTTTTTGTCGGCCCTCACCGTAATGAAGCTTGACGATGAAAGGATGATTGACTTCTGCTAAAATGTCTCTTTCCATCTTTGATCTCACCCGATCACGAACTGTATTGAAAAAAAGGACACACAATCAGAAAGCCTTTTAAAATGCAGGGGTTGCCTTTTAGTTCAATGACTGGCTTAAATAAAATATCAACCATTCAAATGCCCGACATTTCCGTCCTTTATGTCACCACTCTTAATTAAAATTGACATTTTATCGTTATTACTGGCAATGGGATGACTTAGAGTCAAAACACATATGCGAGTACATCTAACACTTTAAAGGAATAACATAATGATGCATCTTAGAAAAGGCAGTGGGAGATCTCATTAGCTGTAAGGTTGTGTTAGAACATTTAATGAAAAAGCTGAAGCTTTTGATAAAGCAATTGAGTGGGGGCGAATTTGTTGAGATACTCAAAGGAAGGCTCCTAAGTGAGTTGTGGGGTGTGCCGACAGAAATCGGGAGAACTAACTCTTGGATCAGCGCTGACACATTGCATTTAGAGTATAGGCGAACGCGCTTACTGACGTGTGAATTGTTGTGTCACTATCCTTATATTGTCCCTTTATATTTGATGTTGAAAGCCATGAAGTTCGCCCAAACTGCCTATTAAAAAAAAAAAAAGTCTCTGGAGGATCCTGCTCCGCGTGCAGCAAAGGTTTTTCCTTCATGTTAACATAGCCTGATAAAGGAAGTCGTGGGCCTGATGTCATATGCCTTTTTGGAGTTGCAAAGCCTGCAATTCACAAAATCACAGGCTTTGCAACTGCCACAAGTCGCAATGTATATGAAAAGGACACGCTGTAATTTGTAGGAAATGACCGCCCAGTTTACAAACTTTCCTTTCGATTTATTGCGAATCAGAAAGAGGAATGGTCATGAAAGGGTCGGTGACCAACAGTTTGCCTTTTTTGAATGACAACTACGTGCAGCTGGGGAAAGACAGTGGTCTGGAAGACCAATACATGCTCAGCCAGACGTTAGTTCATGTAATAGCAAATATAATTTTGCATGGCAGACCTTGCTTAAAAAAAGCCATTCAGTAAATGCAAATGCTGTGATAGAGTTCTGTTGTTCCTTACAGGCTTTCATCGAAACTTTAACAGCCATTGAAAGGTGGTTGTAATAGTATTTTCGTCACATAACTATTAAAGAGGCAGGATTTTTTGTGATTCCCTGAAAACAGGCATTTTGGTTTGTGATTGACAGAACACGAGTAGCAGCAGAAAAATGGTTGGGGTTGCAAAGCAATCAATTTTCAATAAGCACCACCTTCTTTACAACCCCAGATTAGTACACCAGGTCCCTAGTAACTTTTTAAATTTACTCTAATAATGCTTTGTCAATCAGAAACTTTTTCTCCTTCCTCCAATTTCCCTGATGTCAAATCTTTTCTTCTTTAGGTCACTATGAAAAAATAATCATTTCGCCACCTCTTTCCAGAAAAGATGAACTGCTTGGAATGCCTGTGAAATTATGCAAAGCTGCAACAACAGTATTTCTTTTGCATAGTTATGGATTTTCCGATCTTGACACATACTACATCATCTGTTATATAATTAGCAAATTGTAACTGAAAACATTGCTACTAGCTCAAGTCGATCAAAAGTTAATACGAACACTGCCGCACATGTTGAAGTGCAACTGCAGTCCCTTTGAAAACTCAGTTGCTGGTTGGTATATTTAGGTGTTAAACTGATACTAATTTGGTGAAGCCTTTAAAAATGTCAAAATAGTGAGGTTAATACTGCCACAAAAGTTACGGCATAATGCCACTTAATTTGACTTTTGTTGCTGCATAATTTAGGCAACCCTGACACATAATCTAGTCTTCCCCTGCCACATATTTCCTGTGTGTTGGAAAGTGGGTTATTGGTAGGGGCAAATGTAGGTCTGCCACTGGCAATAAGGCCACTAACACATGATAGAACCCAGCATAGGTCTTAGAAAATTATTCTTATGCTCAACCCTTGGTAACGTGGCTGCGAGCAGACAGGCTTAACTTCAAAGACAGGTATGTAAAGCATTTAAAAATACAATTTCAGTAAATAATTAAGACACAACACTAAATAAAAATCCCACACCAATTTATAAAAATAGGTAATATTTTTATCTTTTAAATGACACCTAAACAAAATAAATCCACTGTAGGGAACTAGAGATATGATTTTTTTTAAAGATTAGTCACTTTCTAGTGCTTAGAAACCAACAGTGCCCCTTTTAGTCATTTCGTTTTCTCTGTCAGGGACACACCTTTATAAATTGTTCTGAAGAATTTTCTCACCACTGTGGTGGTGAGTCCATGGACTATCCCCCTACCATCTGCACATACCTTCCTTAAGCCTAGCCCTGACTCTGGGTCGAGAGTATCAGATTGAAACTGAAACCCAGGCCTCCCCTCTGCCTTTGAAGAGGATAGTTTATGACTCCACCCCCTGGCCTGGCATTCCTATAGTCCAGCAAACTGCCCTCCCAGCAGAGGGGTTCTTTATCACCTCTTCAAAGCAGCCTGGCTAATCCACTTAACTCTGACCAACCAGGGCAGACCACTGGAAGGCTGAATTTGGATTTACAAACAAGAAAGTCTTATAACTTCTTGTATGTACACTTTAGGAGAAATTCAACAATATCATATTCTTGGATTTACTACTACCATTCTGGGAAGTCTTTGAATGGTCCGGCTAGTGCTCTCCTATCAATATTTATTCATCAATAACTTCCTACCATGTTAACCTATGGGCCAGGGCGTTTGCAATAGGGAAATGACGTGGGCCACTTTTCTAGCACCAGGGCTTATAAATCCATATTTTATAAGTATTTCCCTAATTGCTACAGGACCCCCACCCCCTGTGCAACAAGGGGAGACTTCAGGGGTTCTGAATCTGCAGAAATATTGCAGATCCTCCATACCCACTTCTTCCAGCATCAAAGTCGAATTTGAGCAGCTCTTTAATACAATATGGGGAGTGAAATGTAAAATTTCACTTTACCCTGGCATATAAAAACTCATTTTATAAGGGCGTACCTTATAGATAACTGACCCCCCACCCCTAGGTATGCCAGGGGTGACCCTGGGGGTCCCTAATATGCAAAAACAAGGTAGGTTTTTCATTTTAAGGGCCCCTACCCCCAAAGTCGAGTTTGGGCAAAATTTTATATTTAGAAGCTGTCCTGGCAACCAGTGCTGCTTTTAAACTGACCTCAGGCTTCAGCACTGCACACATGCTGGTGCAGAAAAGCTGCTGGCCTCTAAACTGCCATGCCCCAGGATACTGGAGACTTCTAGGTGGTTTCAATCCCCTGCCCTATTACATACTAGGGGCTTATGGGGTAGGTCATACCAATTACAGTGGTACCCCACCATACCATAGTGTACCCTAGTGAATGTTGGGTGTCCTAACTGTCTTCTAATGTGTTCCTTTAGCTTTGCACTGGCCCTGGGCCTGGTTAAACAGAGCCCAGGGTCAGTCAAAGTCAGTTACCACCAGTTCCAGTCAGAAAAAAGTTGGGGGGTGCCCAGGGCACAGGATGACTTTAGAACACTGTGGTGCTCACTAAAGCCAACAATAACATCACCCCATTCTCTCTTCCCTCAAGGATCTTGCATTCACCGTTTAATGCCATTTTGCTGTTTATATGGCCCAAAATGCAAAAATGAATGAATGAATAAATCAATATTTCAACTACAATAAATAAGCACTTACGGTAAGCAGTAAATCAACTGTTTTAGAAATACACTTGCCACTAGATTTAGATATACTGAAGCTACTGGTTTGAAGTGATATATGTATAGTTTTTGAGTAATACCTACGATAGTTTACATAATTTCCCATCTCAATTAAAAAAACAACTGATATATGTGGAAAGAGTGTAATGTGGAGGATGATGCCTGGTACATGCTGTAACGACAGTAGTTGCCATTGTGTGCTGCACCTACTATTTAACCCAAAGTGTATATCTAGGGCCAGATATACATATCATTGTGTTTGAGATTACCTAATAGCGATTTTTTTATATTTGTTATTAGGTAATCGCAAACAGCAATGTAATGCAGTGTGTTTTACACCGTTTGCGATTTTCAATGGGTCGCAAATAAGCCTACCTCATTAATATTCATTTGGTAGGAGCTGCTACTTTACAAAAAACTCTTGATTGAAGCCAAATCTAGTTTCTTTAGAAATAAAATGAATTTGGATAATAACACTCCCAAAGAGCTTTTTTCAACAGAGGCCAAACTCAGCAGCCCCTTTGACGGCTAAACATGCCTCTCTTTACAACCAACCCACCACATTCTTTAAAGACAAAGTAGAGGCTATCTTTAACGTCTACTCTTTGCTGCAAATCAAAGCTCTGAGGAGGCTTGCATGACCAATAAATTTCAGTCTGTGTCATCTGGAGGCTCCCAACCAGGGACCTTTATTAGAGAAGCAGTTAATCTGGATATCGAGTTATCAGAGTCACCTCAGTCATTTTTTCCTCTTTCTCCCCCTTACTACTGGTCAAGCAACAGAATTTTTCAATCAAATAAAATCAGGATCACCATTTGATCCATGTACACCCAGAATACTATAGTTAGCCCCTATCACTGTCACCGGCCACCTACTACTGACTTTCAATTGAATGCTCCTACTAGGTAGCTTCCCCCCAAAATTGAAAATTGCGTCAATTCTCCCTCTCTTAAAAAAGCCGAACCTCGATGCTGATGATCCCAGCAACTACCGACCAATTTTGCGACTTCCCTTTCCAGCCAAGATGGTAGAGAAAGCCATAAACACAATCTCTCTCTCTTCATCCAGGAACATAGGTTGCTGGATCCCTATCAGTTTGGCTTTAGAAGCCAACATAGTACAGGGTCAGCTCTGATTACAGCCTCTGAGTACGTCCGAACAACCTTAGACGGATGTATGACGGTACGACGCGTACCGTTACAACGCATCCATTTACCACACAGTTTTAACAACGCAAGTCGTTCCAACGACTTGCGTTGGGGGGCGCTGATAGTGAATAATTTAATTTACTATTCCAACACCAGTCCCCGTGGATAGTAGGGAAGGTGTTGGATAGTAAATTAAACTATCCCCTATCCTAGAGGGCCCTCCAGCGAAAGTCGTTGTAACGACTTTCGTTGTTAAAGCTGCGTCGTAACGCAACCACGTTGTAGCGGTTGCGTTGTAAAGGATGTTCCCCACCTTAGACAAGGGAGGGAATGCTGCCTTATTCTTTTTAGATCTTTTGGCTGCGTTCAAACACTGTTAATCATAAACTCCTTATCAAGCGTATGTTCGAGTTAGGTGTCAGGGGTACTGCCCTTAAGCTGCTTAGATCCTTTCTTACCGACAGAGTTAAATTCCTGGAACCTAATGGCCACCGTTCAACATCCTTTAATCTAACCTGTGGTGTACCACAAGGCTCAGCACTGAGCCAAAATCTTTTTAATCTATATGTTACTCCTTTAGCCTCACTAAATTAAAGTTTTGGTTTTTCATTTGTCCCATATGCTGACGTCATGCAGACCATAGTATTGATCACAGAAGTTCTTGACAGAACTGCAGAATGCTTTCACTGTTGTATGCAACAGATCGGGCAATGGATGACCAACAATTGTCTGAAATTAAACTCAGACAAAATTGAGATGCTACTTTTTGGCAATCGGCCATCATTTTGTTCTCCCAAATGGTGGCCTCAGGAAATGGGAGCTCTCCCAATTCCTGTTCTGAAGTGAAAATTCTGGGAGTCCAATTTGATGAAAAGCTTTCCCTTGTGGGACATACCAATGCCATCACTTCCTCATGTTTCTTTATAATTAAATCATTTAGGAAGGTTTTTCCCTTCATTCCTCTGAACCGTCGCAAGGTAGTGATAACCGCAGTAGTCTTTTAAAAAATAGACTATTGTAACAGGCTTTTTCTGACTGCCCACAAAAAAGCTCTGCATAAGCTCCAAATGGTTAAAAATGCAGCGACCAGACTGCTTCTAGGGTTACCAAAACATCAGTCGGTCTCCCAATCTCTCCCATTACTTCACTGGCTCCCAGTGAGAAAGCGGGAAATGTTTAAGTCTTTGTGCATAGCTTTTACTGCCCTTCATCTTGATGGCCCAGAATCCATCAGACAGCTCTTTCAATTGTACGCCCCTCCTAGGACTTTAACCCCTTGCATGCTGATGACGGCCCCCAGCCGTCATGCACTACAGTGCTCATGTGCTGATGACGGCTGGGGGCCGTCATGACCGCACCCACACTGAAATCTTCAGCACAGGAGCGGAATCGGCCCAGCATGGAAGGGGTTAAGATATTCCTTCCAGGACAATCTGGTTGTACCCAAAGTAAAGAGGGCCACCTGGGTAGGCCAGAGTGTTGCAGTGGCCACTGCCAAACTTTGGAACTTGATGCCTCTGAAACTAAAAACTACAAAAAACCTGCATACCTTTCATAAAATATGTCTGTTTAATAACTAGTAAAGATCTCAAATTGTTTTTCTTTATGGTCCACACATACGTTGGGGTTTACTTACAGCCCTCTCACGAATGACTCTGAGTCAGCACCTAGACACCTACGGGTAGTAGATTACTTTAAAAACCTCATTTTCATTTCATTTCAATCCTTTCTGTACCATATACCCATTGCCTGGACTGGCCATATATGGGCCAGACTCCAACAATGGATAAAGTGGTATTTTTCCACATGTATCATGCATATGTGTGCATCCGACACATATGCAGTCGAAATGCTCACACAGGCATCAATACATATGAAAAAGTAATCACCACCGCCGCAAAATCTCCTAAGCCGCACACACAGTAAACTTGTAATAGGGCAGTCCGAAAACCTCTGGCACTGCAGTCTCCTGGCGGCCGTGGTGTTTGAACAGTTGGACTACCAAATAAGTAATCAGGCCCTAAATGTGTTTGCTGCAGATACATGTATATTTCCTTAATGTTGTTATCCTAGTAAATAGCTTAGTTATTTATGGAACCTTTTTAAAGAGCTCTATGTAACCTGCAAGGCATAAGTTTGAAACTCTGCAAGTTTTAACTGAATGTTTCATTATTGTAAGGTTGATATAATGAGCTCTGTAAGATTCTGTATTATAATTAAAGGAGACAGCATGTTATGAACTACCACACAAGTTAATAAACCTGTGCTTTGTTAGGTAAATACAGTTTCAGTGAGAAATTCTTATAGCTCTGACACAAAGCAATAGGCCTTTCCCCAGAAAAGTTGTGATTACAGTTTTTAAGCAGTACCAAAACAACAGGATCAAGAAACCAACAAATAAAAATCCAAAACTGATTTAGGAAGAAGTAGAACATTTCTAAAAAGTAAATTCACATAAACATGATTAACAGTTGTTTAAGAGAGCTAAAGAGATATGACATTTTAGAGTTCAGGTGTGAAAAAAATGTGAAGAATGCACAAAGTGCCAGCCTAAGTCAGTTGGCATGGTCGACCCATTGACCAGTTTTACTTTCTGACATAGAAGATATTATGACAGTCAAAATGTTCCAGCTGAATTCTCAAGTTGTTTTTTTTGGCAACACATCATGCTGTAATGTCTCAAGTGCACAAATATCAGTGGAACGCAGGCTGGGTGAACTATTAT
This sequence comes from Lissotriton helveticus, assembly GCF_964261635.1. Classification (NCBI taxonomy): domain Eukaryota; kingdom Metazoa; phylum Chordata; class Amphibia; order Caudata; family Salamandridae; genus Lissotriton; species Lissotriton helveticus. Next base: position 1,068,364,363 of record NC_136067.1, on the reverse strand, counting down.
CTGTGACTAGAGCTTGAACACATGTCTCAATGTCTATAAGTTCAGCTAGCAGGACATTTGCCCTTCTTGACCATTATGACCCTGTGACCACAGGACATGAGCTGGTCTAACCCTTGAGAAGCACTTCTCATTCTTGGGTAAAAGGTGAAAGCAGACTTCTTCACAGGCAGACGGTTCTTGTCCTCACCCAGTCCTTATATGTTCTGAGCAAAGCGACTGGAATTATGCGACAGGGGAAGACCAAGTTATGCAGCAGGGTTAACAAAATTATGCGTCTAGAAAACACATATTATGCTTTGCAACATACCTTCATTATTTTGTCTTTTTTCTCTGGTTATCCCTGCCTGGGTAAAGAGTTGTCCTCATTAGTACCAATTTCACACCCAAATAAAGCAATAATCAAAAAGAAAAAGAACAGTCAACCATTGCAAAGGGCCATCCAATGCATTGCAACACGCGTGGCTGTGTTTTTATTAACTTTTCATCTGTTTCAGCTAGAAGCATTACAAAACAAAATAAGAACCACATGATCTGGCCACAAACCAGGCTGTTTCTGTGGTTCATTTGGTTCTCACTCTACCTTGTTTCTCAAGTGTGACCCACATGCACAGTTTGTAGAAGGATATTTGCCTTCTTCAGTGGTAGATGGGCGGAATTGTTTTTAAGAATTTTCACCGCAATTCATTTTTGAATACCAAAGGAAAACAAATTGCCCAGTCCTAGATGTGGAATTGAGAGGTTGGCTCAAAGAGATATGTACACTACAGATTAAACTCTTTGGAGGTTTGGCTTGTCATCTTTAGGAAGACCTCCCATGCCTCTTATCATAAAAAATAGGGAATGCACAATATATGTCCATGATATAAAAACAATTATATACTCACTAGTCATTTCTGTTCTAGCAGGTGTATCAATATTAACACTAACCCACTAAACGTTGTTCTTCGTTCAGAAGCCAGACTTGTATATTAAGCAAAGAGATTTGACCACATCCCTTCGGAATTACAAGAACTACACTGGCTCCCTATGAAAGATAAGATAACTGTGCTGCTTAACACACAGGGCTATCCATGAAAACAGACCACAGTACATAAATAACTTAACATAACCAAGGGAAAAAAGGACGGAGTGGTCCTGGAAGTAGTCAATTTCAAAACTGCTATGGCACAAATGTGTGCTATAATGCTTCTCTTGAATATCAAGCAATATAATATGGACAAGTATTATCAACATTTTTTGGGAAATTTTAAGATCTGATAATGACTTTCTTAACATAGTAAACCTTAGTTAACAAACATTTAAATGTGATTCCTGCTATTGAGGAATTGACAGTTCTCTGCAGAAAATCAGCCTTAAAAAAACATGCTAAAAAGAAGCACAGACCAATAACTTGCCATATAAATGAGCTGCCGGTTGAATTATTTAGGACTTTTTTAAGCTCAGTTGATAGATTGCTATGAATTACATACCTTTCGCCCTTATGCATCTATACATTTCCCCACAGACACAGAATAGGTAAAAACCTTTGTTACACTAGGCCCTGTGTTTCCTAATTTGAGAACAAGAAGTGCAACTTTGACACAATGACTGGAGTTTGAGCCTGGATTGAAACAGGATGGTTTATGCTGTCAATTAAGTTGATCGTGTATGTACATGTCTCATCACTTGTAAGTTACCTAATGAGCATTTACTTCTGATTGCTTATGGTTTGTAAGTGTAAAACATGATTGTTTGACCTTTGTTTTTAAAATATTTGTTCTATGAATCAGGCTTTAGATTGTATTACTGAATAATTTGGAAATAGTCATTGCTCATTGGGAGTTTTATTCTAATTTGAAAATATATAAAAAATGTGTTTCATGATCTTGTTGAGGTAATGAAGACTTTAACAGTTTTGATGTGCTAACTATACCTAAAAAAATACTGCTTCATTCAATAAAGTTAATCTTTCAAAACAGCCTAGCATAGAATTCCCTGCCACATGAACAGAGGATACTCACCCTAATATGCACCAGCAGAAAACGGCTAAAACACTTAAGACAACTACTAAGCTAGATTCCTCCACCCATAACTGTCCTCCCAAACTGTAGCTTACATGGATTTAATGTTTTTTTGTTATACTGCTTTGCATTAGTGTTAGACCTGGCACCATTGGCGTGGATCTCCCCAGCATTTTTTTGCCTTTGCCTCTTGTGTTTTTGCTGAGTGTTGGACTCCGTTTGGATGGTCTAGATGCTTTGGGCACTTTGCCACTGATGTGCAGTGCCAAAGTGCAAGTTCTCCCTTTGTAAATTGTTGTTATGGATTAGTGATTCCATGATTGGCATATTTGATTTACTAGTCAGCCCCGAGTACAGCGCCCTGTGTGCGCTCAAGGCCTGTAATTCAAATGCTGCAAGTGGGCTGCCGCACTGATTGTGCCACTCACAGAAGCAGCCTGTAAAATGTAACTCTGGCCTGCCATTGCACAGTCTAGTACTGCCATGACGAATTGGCAAGTGCACCCACTTGCCAGGCCCTAACCTTCCATTTTGTTACATATCAGTCACCCTAAGCTAGGCCCAAGGTACCCCTGTGGGCAGGGTGCAGTGTATGTGAAAGGTAGGACATGCCCTGGTAAGGGTGGCATGTCCTGATAGTGAATTACTGCCAATTTAATTTTTCACTATTGCAAGGCTGGTAAACAGTCAGAATAATGAGTTTTATTGTTGACTTGCACTAATATTGAGTGCAAAATATCGGGATACAAAAATTTTGACTGTTCGAATATCATGGTAAAGAATATCGAGTCTAAGGTGAGTAATATCGTTTTTAACAATATTGAAGTCACTGATATTGTTTTAAAAAATATCGAAGTCATTAATATCGTTTGCAAAAATATAGTTGCTAAAAATATTGTTTTTTTAGTTAGTGTTATGTATTTCACTATGTATTTTAAATGTATGTATTCTATTTTTTTGTCTAAGTATTGCATTTGTTTTTTAATATATTCGTGTTACATTTTTAGATGTGATAAATTTTATTGTAAGTAAATTTAGCATTTTAGTTCCGTAGGGGGTTGTGGGTTCATAGGGGAATAGGGTGGGAAATAATTTAATTTTAATACATTTATTAATCATTTTTTGAAGTTATTAATTTTATTTTAATTACATCTTGCGTTTTAGTTCCGTAGCTGGTTGTGGGTTTATAGGGGAATAAGGTGGGAAGTAATTTATTTATAATGAATTAATTCATATGTTTTATTAATTATTATTTATGTATTTAATATTTTATATTGTAAATTGTGATACTTACTTTTATTATTAAATATTTATTAATTATTAATTGGTTGTTGATTATTATTAATTAATTGGTAATTATGTTAATTGTATTCTTTTTTTTAGGAACGGGTTGTGGGTTGATAGGGGAGTAGGGTGGGAAGTAATTTAATCATAATTAATTAATATGTGTTATTAATTATTATTCATGTATTCAATATCTGTTGTGGTTAATTGTGGTAATTAATTTATTATTACCTATTTATTAATTGGTTGTTAATTAATATTACTTATTTGGTAATTATGTTAATTGTGTCATTTTTTTAGGAGTGGGTTGTGGGTCAATAGGGGATTAGGTTGGGAAGTATTTTAATTATAATTAATTAAATAATATTTTAAATTAATTAATATTTATGTATTTAATATTTCTATTGTTAATTTTGCTAATTAATTTATTATTAATTGGTTGTTAATTATTATTGTTTGGCAATTATGTTAATTGTGTAATTTTTTACTTGTGGGTTGATGGGGTAGGGTGGGAAGTAATTTATTTTAATACATTTTTTATATTTTTCATATATTTATTTAGGGGTCGATTCCGATTCGGGAAACGAATCCGTACGACGATTCGTATTTGTAGCCGTTTCTGTACGAATCGTACAAATCCGTCCGAATCGCGTAGTACGATCCGTTGCGCAAAAATACGTCAGAATCATTGCGAACCGTACGAAAATGAAGGGTAAATCCGTACGACATCAACCCGCACAGTGAACCCTACAATTCGTAAAAATGCCGCACGACCTGCCAAGTTTGATCCGGACTGGGGAATGAGTATGCGATTGGTACAGTAAACGTCGCGTATGAGCAATTCGTACGGAGGGCAACACTATCACATACACACCATACCCCTAAAATCAAGGGGTGTACGCACGGGGTGTACGCACCATACACCTACGACCTTGGGGTGTGCGAAATGTACCCCTACGGTTCGTACACCTACGATCATGGGGTGTACGCACAGGGACATACGCAACGTACCTCTGAAATCCAGGGGTGTACGCACCGTACCCCGATGTTCCGTACCCCTGCAATCATGGGGTGTATGCACCGTACCTGGGGGGGGGTCCGTTTCGTACGCATTTCGAGGCAAAATCTGTTTTTACGGACGTTTTAAGCTCCCGTAGAAAAAGAGTCGTACGGAGTGTTGTCGATACGATTTGTACTTGCTGGGTCGGAAAATGCAGCATCGATCCGTACGGACATCGCGTACTGCACGTTCCGAATGCGATTCGTACGGATTTGTGAGTTGTACGGTCTTTGGTACAATTTGTACGGAGAACTGCTTTAGGTACACATCATACTACATCGTACGTACGGGTGCGGTTCTGCATACGATTCGTATGGGAAAAAAGCTCCGTACGGCTATTCGGAGGGCATTTTACCAAATCGGAATCGGCCCCTTAATGTTATTTTATAGTAATAATTGTGTGAATTAATTTATTATTAATTGTTTTTTTTTGCTTGTTAATTGTTATCAATTAATTAATTAATTGTTCATTAATTATGTTAATTGTGTCATGTTTTACAACATAGGTGGTGTCATTTATAGGGGAATATGGTGGGAGGTAAATTATTTATAATTAGTTAATAATTTGTTAATTAATGCTAATTAATTATTAAGTAGTATTTATGCTAATTGTGGAATAATTATGATGTGTTAGTTGTAGGGTTTATAGTTCTAAATGTTGGGAAGAATTTTATTTAATCTAATTAATGATGTGTTGTTAATTGTAATTAATTTCTTTATGTAAAATTAGTTATGGAAATGTAAATATTTTTAGGTGTGGAAAATAATTTAGTTTAAATAAATTCATCACTAGTTGATCATTATTGTTCATTTATTATTGATACATATTTTTGGTAGTTGTTTTGTTTTTATTTTGTTTGGGGATTTAAGTTCAATAGCTGTAATTTTTGGTTTCATCCCTTCCGCTCTCCAAAACTTTCCCTCATTGGAGTTTGAATAGTAATTTATTCCCCTCTGCTATCCAACACTTTCCCAACTGCTGCACTCGCTGGACTGGGAATAGTAATTTGTATCCCTCCGCTCTCCAACACTTTCCCTACTGTTGCACTAGCTGGACTGGGAATAGTAAATGATTCCCCTCTGCTAGCCAACACTTTCCCTACTGTTGCACTCGCTGGAGTGGGAATAGTAATTTTTTCTCCTTCGCTTTCCAAAACTTTCCCTACTGTTGCACTCATTGGAGTGGGAATAGTAAATTATTCCCCTCCGCTATCCAACACTTTCCCTACTGTTCCATTAATTGGAGTGGGAATGGTAAATTATTCCCCTCCGCTATCCAACATTTTCCCTACTGTTGCACTCGCTGGAGTGGGAATAGTAATTTTGACCCTTACTCTATCCAACACTTTCCCCACTGTTGCAGTCGCTAGAGTGTGAATAGTCATTTTTACCCTTCCGCTATCCAACACTTTCCCTACTGTTGCACTCCCTGGAGTGGGAATAGTAACTAAATTCCCTACCCTACCCAACACTTTCCCTTCTGTTGCACTTATTGGAGTGGAAATAGTAAATGATTCCCCTCCATTATACAACACTTTCCCAACTGTTGCACTCGCTCGAGTGGGAATAGTAATTTTTGTTCCTCCGCTACCCATCATTTTTTTTACTGTTGCACCTGCTGGAGTGGGAATAGTAAATTATACCCTTCCGCTATCCAACACTTTTTCCACTGTTGCACTTGCTGGAGTGGGAATAGTAATTTTTATGTCTCCGCTATCCAACACTTTCCCTACTGTTGCACTTGCTGGATTGGGAACAGTATTTCTTTCCCTTCACTATACAACAGTTTCCCTACTGTTGCAGTCATTGGAGTGGGAATAGCAAATTATTCCTCTACGCTATCCAACACTTTCCCTACTGTTGCATTCATTGGAGTGGGAATAGTAAATTATTTCTCTCTTCTATCCAACACTTTCCATACTGTTGCACTCACTGAAGAGGGAATAGTAAATTATTCCCCTCAGCTATCAAACACTTTCCCTACTGTGGCACTCGCTGGAGTGGGAATAGTAATTTATTCACCTATGCTATCCGACACTTTCCCTACTGTTGCACTTAATGTAGTGTAAAATGTAGTTTTAAAAATTAATAAATATTTAAATAATCTAATTTATAATATATAGATATATATTTATGTATGTAATAGTTGTATGTATATATATGTATTTATAATTTTTTATACATTTCTAGCATTTTATAATTTAATAAAATACATATTTTTTAATTATTAATTAAGTATATATTACAATTTATACATGTATGTCTAATTTATTTTACATTACATTTATTACTTATAATTGTTAACATTTTCTATTAATTCAAAATATGTTTTTAAGTTATATGTATTATTTAATTCATTTTACATTATTTTTTATACATTAAAAAAACGATATTTTTTACAACTATATATTTTTTTCAATATTTTAGTACTTGCCATTGTGTAGATAGAATGTCGATATTTTTGACATCAATATTTATGTCCCGATATTTTGGGAACACAATATTTTGTCATTCGATATTTTGTCAGAGATCCTGCAAGGCTTCCTGTTCCCATGGCACCGAATAGGGAGTTTGTTTATAACACCTTATAAACCTAACTACCCCTGGGAACAAAGTAGGAAAATAAAGTTTAGTATGCCTGAACTCAGAATGTTAAAATGCATCTTTTAGTGAGGGTGATTTTTACATTCTGTGTTTGAAAATACCACTTTTAAAAAGTAGGTATTTTCTTGCTTAGCCTTCCAGTATGCCTCTGCCTGTGTGTATTGCATGCCTGGCTTTTGGATGACAGGGGCTGGGAAGGAGCAGTGGCTCCATAGAACCTGATGAGTCAGGGTTGGGCTGAATAGACCTGGGCTGCATTTAGAGTAGGGGGAGGAGATTTCCTTTCACCTGAATGGATCTGGTCTGCCTTCAACAAGGCTGGCTCCGCCTCCTGCCAGGAAGCAGCACCAGTGAGGCTAGAACTGGTTTTAGCTGGGTGCAGAAACTCTCTGCCTTCAACGAACAAAGGATTTTTGTGTATAAAAAGTGTGGCCTAGACTTTTAGATCACTTCTGGGAATCAAGAGGAACCTTTGCCAAGGAGAAGAGCCAGAGAAGCTGAGGAGGAATACTGCCCCTGTGCTGTTTGCTATCTGGGGTTGTCCTGTAGTGGCTACTTGCTGCCATGGAAAGGAGAAAAGGACTTTGCTGTTTGCTTTGTCACCTGCTTGAGTAAAAGATCTCCAAGGGCTTGAAAATTAGCTTGCTTCCTATTGTGAAGTCTCAGGGACACAAAGACTTAATTTCTAGGGGTGGGCGGCAAATTCTGTATTGATTGTGGAACTTTTCTGCATTTCTGCGTTCCGTGCGGAACGCGGAAATGTTGAAACATCCAGGATCCGCGGCAGAACGGAATTCGGGGGCATGAGCTTTAATTAAACCTCACCAGGAAGCACTTAGCATGCACCGCATTAATCGGTATGATGCCCCTCTTATGCACAGGAAGTATTACGGATAAGGGTGAGAGCTGATTACAAAGCAGGGCTAACGGGATCCCTGAAGGAAACTCTGCGATAAGCATCTTAGAGCGGCCACAGGAACAGCCGCGTACAGTCCGGGATTATAGGAACCAAAATACCAGCAGCTGCCATTTTAACTCTAGAGACCAAGGGCAGGTCTGACCGGAAGGACCTTGCAGACACGAGAAAATGAAATCCACCTTCATCACTCTCACAAGTGCAAGGGCATGTTCATATCTGGTACAAAACAAGCAAGAGAGATGCTGGCACACGCCTTGGTGTCTGGTCCTCATCGCACCATCACACCAGAGGAACATCATGGCCTCCCTGCTCAGCCTGTTTCCAAGTGCCCACAAGAGCCAGTGACACCCAGTGATACATGCCACATAGAACACCCCGGCCACCACCACAGTCTGCACAACTGCCGGCAGCTGCACAGACAGGCACAAGCCGAGACACAGAAAGCATGCGTCGCACACTTGTCTTACGATCTTTGACCAAGAACTTGTTTACGACCGGTCTCGTTCATGCAACCTTTGGGAATACAGTGGCACAGTCACTCTTAAAAGAAATATTCATGGCCCAACAGGGAGAATACATCAAGCCGATTTCTTGTCTCCTTTATCCACATACACGCTTCTACTTCCTCATCCCCGCCAGCAAGTTTTCAGTGTCTCTGACATGGTGAGAGCCATAATGATTCTGTTGGTAAGTTGCTCTGTTATGTCCCTTAATCAGGAGCCTGTGTGCATGTGTGTATTTGTGTGTATGCATGTGTGTGTCCATGTGAGTGAGCATGTCTGTGTGTCTTGAGAGCCTGCATAACGGGCGCAACAAGAAATCTCCGCGAGCACGCAAAATTCCGCGTGCTCGTGGAGATTTCTTGCCGTTTTGGTGGAATTTTGCTTAGGGCAACTCCACACATTACGCCCACCCCTATTCATTTCTACTGTCTCTCTGCATTTGGAACAGCTGCCCACAGAAGTTAATTGCAGCACCGACGCGGACGAGCAACGCTGTAAATTGCAACAAAGCAGTGGGCACCACTTGTGAAAAGCCTGATGCACCGCCGGACTTGCACCATATGCCCGAAGCCTGCTGACGCTGTGCTGCATCGACTCCACAGTTGTCACCAAGGCCGCTGCCTGCACCAGAGCCGAGGACACCGCTCGTAACATCCACGACATACAGTCTGACTCTCAATGCAGCCCGACTTCACCGACGCTGGTGCATCATCAATGCGGAACCGATTCATGACGTGGGAGACTCCCGAATCCATCAACCCTGCACTGCCATAAGAAACCGCCGCCTCGCCGCCACCGTGATGTCACCTCCCCGACACTCTAAGGAACCAACGTCTCACCTCCCCTGCACCGCAGTAAGACACCAAGGCTTCACCTCCACTGGGGTCGTAAGGAACCGACACCAACAAAGCATCACCTCCCCGACGCCGGGCACTTTCTTTCCTTTCATCAATTCCAAGGTACTGTTCTTTGGGGGTTCACTTGACTCCATGCCTGATGCCGCACACTTCGCAGTCAGCGCTGTTCTTTGGGATTTTAATCTGTTACAACATCGTAATAACTCCAGGTGGAGTTATTTGTTGCTATAAACTTTAATGGCGTGAATAACCTATTTTTAAGGATATCTTGATAACTATATTGTGGAGTTTTGTAGTTTGGCCTTATTTTGGTTTAGATAAAGATTACTTATTTTTCTAAACTGGTGTTCTGTCTATTTGTAGTCGTTTCACTGTATTACTGTATGTGTTCACAAATGCTTTACACACTGACTCTGAGATAAGCCTGTCTGCTTGTGCCAAGCTACCAAGGAGGTGAGGAGGGGTTATTTTAAAAGTGTATACCCCTTACCCTGACTAGAAGCAAGGGTCCCTATTTGGACAAAGGTACCTACCTCTGCCAACTAGAGACCCCCATTACGAACACAGATGGTCTAGTTTTTTAGAAGTATAATGGCCGATGGGGACATATGAAGCAGTCCTTGGAAAAATGGAACTAGGAAGAAGGTTTCATTCTTGGATAGTCCTACAATATTCAGAGCCTTATCTGATCAATTTGATATTAGACATGGCACCAGACAGGGTTGTTTATTAAATGCACTGGCAACAGAGCTACTGATGTGTGAGCTAAAAAATGGTAATTCGCATAGAGGAGTATGGCTTGTCAGTAAATGGATGATGCTTTTCTTATACCTGGATATTATTATTCTGTTTGTCCTGAAACTATTCTCTACCAAATGCTGTGCAAGATATTTAGGACGGGAGCCGTATCTAGGCTCAAGATAAACTGCAGTAAGAGCCTAGTTTTCCTGAAACCAGCAGAACAATTAGCTGCAAACTGGAGTGCTCCTTGCATTGGTGAGAGGATTATCTCTAACGTCTGGATACACGCTGATGCTCTGTAATGTTCAGAGATAACTATGACGTGGAAGCTGCTTCTCCCCGACCTACTATATCTTTTTATACATACACCTGTCACATCATCTCTGGCCATTGCCTTGCTGATGTTTCTGTTTGTAAAATTGACCTTGCTAGGCATGAGTGGGTAAGAAGCCTAGGGTGAAAGGGGATATTCCCACACAGATGTCTGAGGCAGGAGGCCTCTCGGTGCCGACCAGGAACTTTTGATTTGCCAATATCTTTGGCGCCCTTTGACAAATCTTTGTGAACGTTTCCAAAACATAGGTTTGGACCGCTCAGTTTGTGTGTTGAAAGCTTAGGGCTGATTCGTCAAGCGGGGGATGAGAAAAAAGGGAGGTCCCAAAGTGCATCTTCTCATTGTTATTTTCCATAGGAAAAGTTATTACAGGCTACAGCCCGACCTGCTGAACGGAATTACACCAAATTTGACAAAAAGGTAGGTCTTGGTTTAGAGTGCGCTCTTTTTTTAAATGGTGTAAATCCGTTCTGCAGTTCCTGAGAACTTTAAAAATGAAAAATATCGATATCTGAGCACCAACGAGGGTTTGCAAACCCTCCCGGGCACCAGCTTCACTCTGATTGGCTGCAAACACTCCAAACCAGGAACTTTTGGCAGCCATCTTGTGACTCATTAACCGAGTCACAGGAAAAGGGTGAAATAAAGATCAAAAACATGAAAATGGGGCAGGGTACAAACACCCTGACCCCCTAGGCCTACTCAGGGGGTCCCACAAGGACCCCCAGGCCCCCAAAAATAATTTTTTTTTAAATAAAAATTGTCCGAATTTACACTGGGGTCGCAAATCCGCTTCGTTCTATTTAAGCCCCCGGGTGGGTCAGGTCCAGGGAGCTGCATGTCAGCAGCTCCCCTTGCTCAAAAGCAATGCCGACTCCCGCAGGAGGTGGGGATTTGGTGGGACCTTGGGGGCATTGGGGCTCCCCCCACGGTTCCAAAAACAGAGGCCAGGCCCCGGCGGATGGGGTCCCCAGGGCAAAAAGTGGCCTGGGAGGGGGGCCACGTGGCCCTCCTCTCCTCTGATAAAATTTTTAATTTAAAAACAAAAAGACTGGCCCCAGGGGATTGGTCCCTGGGGCCATTATTGGTCTGATGAGGGGGCCACATATAAATAAATGTCATTTGTTTTTTAAAGTCTTGCCATGCCCTGGGGGATGAGGTCCCGGGGCCAAAATTGGCCTCGGAAGGCCGTTTTTTTCTTTTTTGTTTAAATTGGGGTCAAGCCCTGGGGGGATGGGGTCCCACGGGGCCAAAAAATGTACAAGAAGGAGGGCCACACAGCCCCCCTTGTTAAAAAAAACAGCATCACGCAGGAGGCCACTTCACCTTTCTCCACCACTCTGCAAACGTGCCCCCTGGTGCGTTGTTAAATGGGGAATTGATCCCCTTTGAATACTGACGGTCCCAACTAGCCCACCAGGTACCTCCAATATGCGCCACAGAGCTGCATTGCAGAGAGGCTGTCTGAGGCCATGACCGTTTTTACACCACTCTGCACGCTTCTTGGCGCACCCTTGGTGGGGCGATGAGGTCCTCTAGTGTCCTGAGGACCTCAGGACACAAGTGAACTTAATCCCCAGGGCAGCAGTGCGCCAAGAGGCGCGTTTGCAAAGTGCTGTAAAAAGGGGGCATGACCTCGGACCACCTCTCTGCAATCCAGCTCTGTGGCGCATATCAGAGGTAAATTGACCACCAGGGACCCTCAGTATTCAAGGGGAATTAGTTCCCCAACTAACAATGTGCCGGGGGCGCGTTTGCAGAGTGGTGCAGAAAGGGGGCATGGTCTTTGTCTACCTCTCATCAATCCCACTGTGTGGGGCTTACTGGAGTAAGAGGTAGGCTATATCGCCTCTAAAGGACCCCCAGCAGCAAAAGGGACTTCAATCCCCATCCAAGAGCGTGCCAGGGAGCGCGTTTGTAGAGTGGTGGGCAAATAGGAGTGGCTTGGTATGAGTACTTACCAATGCTGCTGTGTGGGACTTACTGGTGGTAATAGAAGGTGAAGTTGGCCCCCATGGATGTCCTTGGGTCCAACTACCCCTCTTGTTACCTCCAGTAAGTCCCCCGCAGTGGGATTGCTAAGATGTCTTCGGAGGCCATGCCCCCCTTTCTCCACCACTCTGCAAACACGCCTCCTGGCAGACTACTGGATAGGGGATGAAGTTCAATTTAGTCCAGAGGGAGTTGGGGGGCCAAGAAGCCCACCTGGTACCTTCTGTAAGTCCTACGCAGCGGAATTCCTGAGCGCTGGTCAGAGGCCCAGCACCCTTTCTCCACCACCAAACGTGACTACTACTTAAAGAAGAATCTTTATGCACCTCTGAATTAGAGGTAGTTTTAATCCCCCTGCCCTGTTATGTACTAGGGCCTTAAAGAGGAGGTCATGGTAATCACAGGGGTACCCCAACGCAAAGTGTTCCCTAGTGTATGTAGGTGTTTTCACTGTATTCTAAGTGTCTTTAAGCATAGCACTGGCTTTAGGCCTGGTTAGTCAGAGTCGGTTACCACTAGTACCCGTCAGCAAAATGTTGGGTGCTCAGGAGGGCTTTCTGTTCCTCTGTTGGTTCTTTCTGCACATCTCTTGCTTCTTCCTGTACTTTTCTTCGTCTTTCTGGACTTCTGTTGCCTCTTTCTGCATTTGTCTTGCTTCTATCTGTGCCTTTGTTCCTCCTTCACATGTCCTACCTCTGTAGGCATAGTTGGAAATTAGCATTTAAAAAACCTTTGAAATGTACTGAAAAAAACATAGTTTTCAGGCACGTTATAGTTAGAAATTAGCATTTAAAAATCCTTAGAAATTCAAGGAAAAAACTGTGGTTTCAGGGACGTTATAGTTAGTTGGACATTTCACATGTACAAAACCTGAGAAATTCGGCTGTTATAGTTAGTTCAGCTAACTATACCTCGTGCCCCCGCAATTCACTGCTGATGAATACACTGTTGCAAAGTCATCCTGTGCCCTGGGCACTCCCAATTGTTTGCTGAATGGTACTGGTGGTAACTGACTCTGACTGACCCTGGGCTCTGCCCAACCAGGCCCAGGGCCGGGGAAAGCTGAAAGAGACACATTTAGAATACAGTGAAATCCCCTACATACACTAGGGTGCACTTTGATATGGGGTACCCCTGTGATTCGCATAACCTACCCCCTAGGGCCCTAGTGGATATTAGGGCAAGGGGAGTGAAACTACCTAGCAGTCCCTAGTATAAATAAGTCATGGCAGTTTGGAGGCCAGCAACTTTTTCTGCACTTGCATGTGTGCACTGCTGAAACCTGAGATCAGTTTAAAAGCAGCCATGGGGGACAGGACTGCTTTTAAACAGTAAATTGTGCTCAGACTCGACTTTGGGGTTTGGGGCACTTAAAAATGGATAACGTACAATGTTCTGCCATATTAGGAACACCAAGGGTCTCCCCTAGGTGTCTCAGGGGTGGGGGTTCAGGTAATTATATGGTAGACCCTTATAAAATGAGTTTAATATGCCCTGGGTTAAGTGAAATTTCACATTTCACTCCCTACACTGTGATAAAGTGCTGCCCAAATTCGACGTTGATGCTAGGAGCCCTCTGGAGGGTGGATCTGCAATATTTCTACAGATTCCGAACCCCTAAAGTTTCCCCTAGTTGTACCATGGGATGGAGGTCCTGTAGATATAAGCAAATCAGTTATAAAATATCTTTTTGTAAGTCCTGGTGCTGGAAAAATGTCCCAAGTCATTTTTCCCATTGCAAATCCCCTGCCACATAGGTTAACAGAGCAGAACTTATTAACTAATAACTCTTGACAGAAGAGGGCTAGAAGTGCCATTCAAAGACTTCCCCGAATTGTATTAATAAACTCAAGAATATGATATGGTTGAATTTCTCCTAAAGTGTATATACAAAAAAAGTTATAAGACTTACTGTTTGTAAGTCCAGATTCAGCCTTCCAGTGGTCTGTCCTGATTGGTCAGAGTTAAGTGGATTAGCCAGGCTTCCTTGAAGAGATGATACAGAGTGCCTGGGGTTAACCAGCTCTGCTGGGTGGGCAGTGTGCTGCTACACAAGAATGCCAGAGCAGGGGGAGGAGTCATAAACCATGGTCTTCACAGAAAAGAGGAGGCCTTAGTGTCTTTTACAACTCTAACCTTTTCACATCAGCCAGAGCCAGGCTTATGGAAGGAATGCACAGATGCAAGAAGGAGAGATTATGAAAATTAACCATCCTAGGGGTGTGTTTAGCTAGCTCTTACCTCCCTGCAGGAAAATAAGCCATAATGAATTTGGAGTATTTGGTGCACTCTGGGACAAAATATTGCCACACTCTAAAGAATGTGGTCATATTCTTGGGGAGTTTCCCTCCTCCCATTGGTCAGCAGTGACCTCCTGCTTGACCCAGAGAACTGGGAATAAGTATCTGAGAGGGGCAGAGTCTCTCAGATCCGCTGCTTGAAACTTAAGTAAACAAGTTGTTGCCATGCTGAGAAGTTGGGGTGCAAAAATCTAAGGCCTGTCCTCTGAAGACTATACCAGCTGAAACTACTGCCCTGTGGATTATCTTGCTTCAAAAGAACTAAAGAGTGGACTGCCTGTAAGCTACAGGTTAACAAAGCGTACCTGAACCATCACCAATAAGAATCCTCAACCTGGAGAACACCAGTGGATTTATACAAATTTTTTCCAAGTGGATTGTGGGAACTGAAGTCCTCAATTTTCAAAGACCATCTTGGAGCTTCCAAACCCTTGAGTAACTTTGAGACACTTTGGGACCCCTTGAGGAACTTTAGGAAGAAATTCAAGAAGTTTGGAGAACTTTGGAGCAACTTTGAAAAAAAGCTTCATAGAGGGATTAACTCAACCTGGCCAGCCAAGAGCCTGCCTTCAACCGTGAGTCGGCCAAGCCATCTAGGTTCATCCTGCTAAAAGCTCTGTAGGTCCAACTTCCAGAGTTTTACCGGGAGTAGAAGAAATCCAAGGCCGGCGAACCCTCACCGAATCCGGCCTGGTGAAGAGCATCACGGGACACTGCAAGAAAAAGCTCCGTAAAGGTTTTTAAGTCCGAACGAAGAAAAGGGGACCAGGAGCAGCTGTGAAAGCCAAGCTGCCTGCGTTCAACCGTGTGTCGACCTATATCCTGGATTTGCCCTGCTGGAACGCTTCAGAGGTCGGACTTCCATAAGTTTGACCGGGAGCTCATCGCAAGGCTATCCGGCGCACCCTCACCAAATGTGGACTGGCAGAGTGCTTTGAGGGACCCCGGGAAGAAAAGCTCCAGAAAAGTTTCTAAGTCAGAAGGTAAAAACTGTGACTGGGACCTACCACGAGTGCCTTATTTATATGACTGGAAAGTAGGCAGTCTTCCCCCAACTCACAATCAGCGGACATGGGCCAGCAACTAAGTGCAATTAATGTATTTTCAATATGCCGCCGTAACGTTTCAGCTCGTCGCACCTTGTTCACATGACAATCTAACATTGTAAAGTTTGTGAATTTAAAGTGACAGTCCATAATTCAAATTAAACCATGTGGTAGAACTGGCAATAGACATAGAAAAGTTTTCTCAGCAATCATTAGTACATCACAACAGGTCATGTAAATGAAATAAACAAAGTCAACAATGTATAAAAAAATGACTTGAATGTTATTATGGAAAACAGAAGAGATTCAAAACAAATGTTAAAAAGTTACTGTTATCAGGCTTTACACTTTCTGTACCGATGTAAATGAATGTGCAAATATGCTTGTAGCATGCAAATTAATATAAACGTGCATAATACGCTGCTGTCAACCATAACTCTCAATCAATGCATGTAATGGCTTAAAATATCAACATTTAGGTAAACAGTCCATTTTCCACAGTAAAATTAGATTTACATTTTTGGCAGATAGTGGGATAAATCTCTATGGACATCGTATCCTGTTGGTCATTGCGGTCAATTCCATCTATGTACTCACCCCTAGTGCCCCTGTGCAAGGGATATAGTGGTGAAAAAATGAAGGTAGTGACTGTTAAAAATCAAACATTCCCTGATAGATAATGATTCCAGATGGCACAGTTAGACTTATCTCAGTGCGATCTTGTGCCATTATTCAAAAACACCCAGTTGGTATATAGAAAAACACAAAACTAATGTAACGCATATTTATTTAGGCAAGGTGTTCAGTTCTCAAAGGTATTGTATATGTTGACTTGTATAGCACCTGGATGACTTGTATGATTGAATCATCCCACTCAAAAGATTATATAGGGGACTATATAGGGGACTTGTACTCGTGGCTTAGCCTGTATTGTGTCAGTTCAAAGCTGCAAAGTAACACCCATAGAATGCCTGGCTTAAATGTCTTATAGTACATCAGGAAAGGAAACAACCCTCAAGCGAAGCCTTTCCATGTTACGGTAGTCGTTAGTTAATATATAAACATATGTATGAATGTGTATAAATACAACAAATATATAGACAAATAAATAGATAAATGAATACTGTAAAAAGTTTTCTCATTTCATCTATAAATCTGTAAAATAAATAGAACCAGTCAGGGCAAAATAGCAGCTTGTTTGTGATCGAATCTTGTTGAAAACCCGGGCATTGATCCCTAGTGATAAAATGTGCACTGACTTAGTTCTACACTCCGTTATTATCATGGCGTAATCAGGGAACAGTAGCATAACCAAAGCAAGTGTGCAGATCCTCAGTGATATTGAGGCCACCATGGGTCTTAGAATCCAGTTGGAGAATATACTGTGTCTCTGACCTCCAAAGCTTAGATTCTCTGTCACCGCCCCTCCTGCTGGGTGTAACTGCATCAATGACAAAATATTTCAGCCCACTGTTGTTGCTATGGTGGGCCTCCCTAAAATGCCTTGCCACCGGGTAGGTGTTATCCTGGTTGGCTATGGCACGAAGGTGCTGCAGTATACGTTTTATATGGTAAGCTTTGTACGGCCTACATACTTAAGTCCACATGGGCAAATCAGCACGTATACTGCATATTCAGTTTTGCAGGTTAGTAATTTGGTGATTTTTTGTTCCCCGTTACTAAATGGATCAGTTTACGTTTTCATGTTTACTCCATGGGTGCATGACTTGCAGATTTTAAATCTGTAAAAGCCACTATTGGTTTGTAGCCAAGTTGTTTTCTCAATCGTTTCTGGACTAGTGTTAACAAGGCTATCCCTCATGGAGGGAGCCTTGCTGTATGTAATAGAAATTTTGCGGGGTAGGGTTAGACCTATAACAAGGTCACTCAATACAGTTGGCCAGTTTCTATTCATAACCTTATAAAGATTAGAATGTTGTCTGCTAAAGCCGATAATGATTCTAAACGGGTTGGGTTTATTGCCCCCTTGCAAGTCCTTGGTTGCTACTGCTTGGGCTTCTGTGTGTTCAATTATCTCATGTTCACCAAGGAGTTCATGTCTGCTGTGTCCCATAGATTTTGAAATGGCACTGTCTATGGTGTGTTCAGTGTATCCTCTCTCACGGAACATGAGTTTTCTAGCTTGTTGTGCCTGTTTTAAATCATACTCATTGCTACACACCCTCCTGAGATGGAGCATTTCTCCATAGGGGATGCTGGTGATTAAATGTTCTGGATGGACACTGCCTGCATGTAAAATCGTGTTACCAGAGATGGTCTTTCTTAACAATCTGGTTTCTATGTTATTGTTCTTAATATACACCTCGGTATCAAGGAAAGTTATACATGACTGACTCATGGTAACCGTAAAGTGAAGATTCAGGTCCTTGACTTTAATTAGGGCTACAAAAACTTCAGCCTGTTCCCTGGTGCCATTTCATACCACAAATAAATAGATATAATAAATATATAAATAGATATAAATAAATATAAAAGTCTATATATCGCAGCCAGACAATAATATTTTCATTGAGGATTGCGTTGAACTGACCCTCGAGGACCAGTTCCTCCCAGCAACCCATGTGCAGACAGGCGTAGCTTGGGGAGAAACTGCCCCCGTTGCCACACATCGTAGCTGTTGGTATAACTAGTTATTAAACATGAAATTATTGTTTTTAAGGCAATGGTCCAGCATTTGCAATAACATTTCAGTATGGTCTTTAAACTGTTGAGGTCTTCATGATAGATAATGATGGGCTGCACGAATACCATCCTCATGCGTGATGCTTGTATAGAGGGATGTTGCATCCAGGACCAGCATCCAATATCCCTCTCTCCATGTTACCTTTTGAATTTTCCGTAAGAAATCCCCTGTGTCCTTGACAAAGGATTTAAGAGACCTCACAAAGTCTTGCAAAAAGTAATAAATATATACCAAAGTTTTCTCCAAAATCCCATCCCTAGCAGAAATAATTTGTCTGCCAGGCGGTTTGTTGATACTTTTATGAACTTTGGGAATAAAGTAAATTGGTGGAGTGTCTGGATTGTCGTTCTTATGATATTTGTATTCGTCCTCAGTAATCAGCTGTTTGTTCTTCCATCTAGACAGTTTTTGATGGTATTCCTTGTAGGATATTTTAATTGCCGCCGGATTATTTCGTGCATAGCATTCTCTATCGTTTAAGTGTGAGTATGGTTCCTTTTCATAATCCTCACGAGTAAAGAGGACGATATTTCCACCATTGTCACTGCCTCTAATGATGACCGCCTTTTCCTTTTTCCATTTGGCTATCAGAGCCTCGTATTGCTGGGATTGCTTATTGTATCTTTGTTTTTTGTTCTGAGTCTCTTTGCATAGTTTCTTGAGTTGTGCGGTAACATTCTCGTGAAATACATCTAGGGAATCCCGAGGCATGAGTGGGTTGAACGTAGACCGCGGTTTGTATGGTGTCACCGGGGCTGTTTGTTTAACAGAAACAAGATTTGTTTCAGAACCCGCTTCCTGTCTGTTGACCACGTTATAGCCGGCTCCTTCAGTTTCCCACAGTTGTAACATTTTGTTCAGAATAGGTGCATTGGTTTGTGTTAATGCCCCTTGGTTCTCTTCACTGTTAAAATTAGCAGTTTTATTTTTTTTTTAACATGTGGAACTTGCGTAATTTCAGTTTCCTTACAGTTTTATATACGTCCAGCCTTGTGGTGGCATAACCAAAGTTTGTTTGTGGTGCATATGAAAAGCCTAATTTTAAGATGTTTTCTTCATCTTCAGAAAGCTTTATTGGTGTCAAATTTATGATTGTTTTTTTGCACGTTTATCCACTATCGTTTCTTTGTCCACTGACCCCTGCCTTTCTTCCTGCCTTGATTTGATGTGCCTCTTTCTTGCCTTGTGCCTCTGCTGCCATTTGTAGTTTGCGTGTATTCGTTGTAATTTTTTTGTAGTCTTGGGCAGAGGGTCTGCCTCCTCTCGTAGCATAAAAAATTGATTTCCTCGCCGGGCGATGGTTTCACAATCTGACCCATCACCCCCCTGTTTTACGGAATTCAGAGTCTGAATCGCTGCTTCCCATAGAACTCATGTCCGATTGTGATGTTTCTGTCGGATTTTTGTTTTCATTGAATGTTCTGTCATTGGCCTGAGCTCTGGTTGTAGGGGCTCGTAGGGCATCGTACTTTCTGGCAAAAGTAAATATTTGCCCCAACTCGTAGTCATTGCGATCTCTCTGGAACATGAACGCCTTTCTCTCCATTATTTTGGTTTCTTCCTTCTTAAGTCTGAGTGTCGATTCGATTCAAAGCTTTATTCGATTTGTAAAACAACCATACAAGCAAGACAGATTTACATATTTAACATTGATTTCTAAAATTTCATCAAGGTCACCAAATCTAAAAACGTATCTAAAAACCATCATAGACATAATATGTTACAGTCTAGAAACATAATTTGACCGGCACAATTTAGATTTAGACGATACACAGTCTATTACCTGATAAAAACTGAATTCACTTGTAATACATACAGATATACAGACAGGAGGACATAGGGTTAAAACACAGTCAAATGCATCAGATGACTATGGCTTTCCTGGCAGCTGTACATTTTAGTATGTATGACGCAACAAAAAAACAAATATCCAAATCATTTAAAGAGGATAGTAACTGTAAAGCATTCTTTGTAGAACGAACATTATTTTTTTTTAAAGTCTGAGTGTCATTTTATTTTCCAGCCTTATTTTTTCCTTAGTTTGATCGATTTTTCAAGATCCTCATTGATTTTTGCAATTTCCTTGAGTAATTGTGCTCTATCAATGTCCGCATACTTTATAAGTATTAGTACCAGCCTTCGTGATGACTCTAGATTGCTCTCAGCTCAATCCCGCATGAAGTCAGGGTTGGGGTTCTCATAGCTGGGGGCTATTAGCATTCTTAAGCCTATGGGGATATGATTTACATCTATATAAATTTGAAGGGATTTAGATTCCCGCCATTTACTTTGTTCGCTGCGTAGCTTTTTTTCTAGTATCTTGAATTTTTCTTTGAGTGAACTGTTACTTTGATTGCTCTTCGTATTACCTCTATCACGGATGTTTCATGGAATCGGGAGGCTGTCAGAAAACATGGCCATGGCTGCAGCCTTCCTGTCTTTTACACTGTCAGCCAACATATTTGGAATAAATTTAGTTAAATTATCGGGTGAGCTGAACGAAATCCTCAAGTTATCGGAGATCAATTTCCGCCTCTGCACATGGACTCTCCACCCCTCAATACCTGTGATTGTAGCCTGGATGTGCCTCCGTATACTCCGCATCCTCCGACCCGGGACCCGCAGGTCGTCCCCTGTTTATGGCGTTTATCGTGCAGGTTCAGGGGGGTCAAACACCGCCTTTCCTTCTGGAAATCGTCACTTTCAGGAAAACCCGAAATCCGTTTCACCTTCGGTGTTGTCCAAATGTAGAGAGGGTCCCGTGTAATGGCCGCGTGAAACCAACAGCCAAATATATCCTTATTTCCGTGACTCAGGCCTGCCAAGTATCACGCATCAGGTGTGACGCTCCCGCATTTCAGTGTGGTGTTCCGCACCACCGCACTGAAATGCATTGTCACGCATTTAAATGCCACTGTCTGCTCTGCTGTACCAATGCTGAAAGTCTTTGCCAGGCTGCTAGCGAGCGCGCCGGCTGTGATGCTACTTGCAGAGACTTGGCAGCAGGCTCAGTAAACAGTTAATAATCTTGTGCTACCTGCTACAATGTTACTTCTTTGAGCCCTGCTGCCTCTGGCCTTAGAAATTCCCGCCCGCGCTGTAGCGCTGCCAAGAAGCGGTGCGGGACTCAACTGGAATGGTGTGTGCTGCTTCCTGCGCATATAACCGGCGTTGGACAGAATGGTAGCATCAATCAACACTCACCATTATGGCCGCACAGGAGTCAAAGCTACGGGCTTTGCAGGGAGCAGCAGAGCAGTGATCATGTGAGGCCGAGACCGGTGCAGCTCACCGCCGCACCTGCACCGAACTCGCGCTTAGAGTGCCAGAGGACTGTAGTTGGCTCACAGTACCCTTCCGACGCAGAGAAAAAGTAAGTCAGTGCCCAGCCTAGCGTAGCCTTGATGACACAAAGGCAAGCATATTATACATGCACGCACACCTTCACTTTTTTATTAATGTGTTGAAGTTTGTATTATTTAGCGCGGCCACGTGGGGAGAAAACATAATTCTTAAGATCAGCCCCCCTCCCTCTCGATCAGCCCCCCCTCCTCCCTGCCTCCGCAACCACGTGTATCCAGTCAGTGTCTTCACAAAGCGCGGCCGTCAGTCGGAACTATCAGGCAGTCTGAACTGGCATCTTGTTGTTTATGGGGTCACGTGCAAGGGCGCCTGGACGTAGCTGCTTTCCATGTTGCCAGCACCTGGGCAACTTCTGTCCTTCACATAAGTTGGAGCTGTAGGCCCCGCAGACGGGCCTATGTGGCAAAGCGGACATGGGGAAGTATCTAGATGATTTTGTTTTTGCTGTGGCATGAACCACGAGGAAGTCAGGCGAGAGCATTTCTTTAACATGGTTCTCATGCTCATGGCCTCCCCCGCCCCCCAGACAACATAATAACTGTCTGTCTGTGATGCTGCTTGCCGCTCTTCTTTGTTCACACCCAAGGAGCCTACATTCACCATACACACCGCTTACAGATATCTTTTATGGCTAAAAATGTGGTTACATTGTTAAACTTTGCCCGCCCTCTGTACTACATCGTCAGCAGCAAAAGAGAGCCCTGCTGCAGCTGGGAGCATCTGCCATCCTGACACCGCAATGATGAAAAGGTCCGTAAAAAATAATCATGTCCCATTAACAGCAGCACTGTGCATTTGTTTTGAGGTATAGTTTTCGCCCTTTGACCAAATATTTACCTCTAATTATATTATTATCTGAATGAAGTTATATTCTTCGTCTTAATGAGCCACACTGATTTAAATTGATGACTACTTCTTCAACCATCAAAAATGTTTACACATTTTGGGTCTCTAAACGAAAAGGAATATTTGTGAAAGCTATTGTCAAAAGCGATCTCACTTTGGCACTGCAGTCTATGGCTTATGAGAAAGGCTGAATATAAGAATAAGTTATGAAAAAATTAAACTTGCATGAAAAAAGATATAAAAGAGTTGTCATTAATTTGTTACTAAGTGTCACATATGAGGCAGTGAAACATTACTCATAAATACCCTGAAAGCATATAAATCTCACACAGGAGCTAACTGAAAACCTGGCGGCTATGCCCATGCCAGCCACAAAGCAGAGAACCCACCCCCAAACTAAAACAACTACTGAAACTACAGAAAACGAGTTAACTGGCTGGTGAGATCCAGGCAGAGAAAGGCACAGCAGAGTTATCACGGGGCTCTTTCTGTCACTGCTTAACAACATCCTGTTGCTTCCTCCAGCGGCAATTGATCCAACCAACTGCCATCACCAGTCAACCCGGTGTACTCTATATCAATATTGCACAATCTGCATGGTGCGGCTAAGATAATCTTCTGAGCAGCTGCAGTGCCTCCCTACCCTCCGTTACCGAGGACTGCAGTCACGCATTCGGCCCATTAGTGTCCTTCCATTTCTGGCGCTTTGCAGCAGTTTTAAGATATTCTAGAGTTTTTCGTTGCTCATTGGGAAGTAATTGCTAATACTTGTATGTTTCCTTCGTCTTCACTGCTTGATTTTACTTGCGAGAAAGTGTCACTCATAGTTCTTGAAATGTCACTCATAATTGCACTGAAGCTATGAAAATGTCACACATAGCAATCTGAAACCTTGGCAGCTATGGTGACTGGAAAGTAGGCAGTCTTCCCCCAACTCACAATCAGCGGACCACGGACCAGCAAGTAAGTGCAATTAATTTATTTTCAATATGCCGCCATAACGATTCGGCTCGTCCGAGCCTTGTTCACATGACAATGTAACATTGTAAAGATTGTGAATTTAAAGTGACAGTCCATAATTCAAATTAAACCACGTGGTAGAACTGGCAATAGACATAGAAAAGCTGTTTTGGCAATCATTAGTACATCACAACAGGTCATGTAAATGTAATAATCAAAGTCAACAATATATAAAAAAACGACTTGAATGTTATGGAAAACAGAAGAGAGTCAAAACAAATGTTAAAAACGTTACTGTTATCAGGCTTTACACTTCCTGTACCGATGTATATGAATGTGCAAATATGCTGGTAGCGTGCAAATTAATATAAATGTGCAAAATATGCTATTGTCAACCATAACTCCGCATCAATGCATGCAATGGCTTAAAATATCGACATTGAGGTAAACAGTCCATTTTCCACAGTAAAATTAGATTTACATTTTTGGCAGATAGTAGGATAAATTCCTATAGACATGGTATCATGTTGGTCACTGCCGTCAATACCATTCATGTAATCGCCCCTAGTGCCCCTGTGCAAGTGATGTAGTGGTGAAAAAAGGAAGGAAGTTACTGTTAAAAATCAAAAATCAAACATTCCCTGATAGATAGTGATTCCAAATGGCAGAGTTAGACTTATCTCACTGCGATCTTGTGCCATTTCTCAAAAACAGAAAAAACAAAATGGAGGAGTACCACCAGTGAGAATTCACAAGTCGCTGTATGGGTGGACGGTTTTCACAAGGTGGAGGAAAACTCTTTTTATTAAAAACCCCTCACTCATCACCTAGTGATGACATGCTTCATCATCGGGGTCCACCCTAATGACCTAGCGTCATCAGGGTGTGCTTCAACACCTGATTGCAGTGGAGCAGGTTGTGAGTGGTGGTGTGTGAAAAAATGAAAAAATCAGTGTGTTAAAAATTGTCCTGGTTTGAACTTGTAAAATAAAGATTTTTTATTGGCAAGCAACTGGACAATGTTAAAATCGTGGCGAGATAAAATAGGGGCAGTGATGAGCCCGTGTATCTCTGTAAATGATAGGGTCTATGTGTTGGGTCTACATGTTTCAACCTTAGCGGTTATGGTGAACCAGGTTTTCGTCAGGACCTCAAAACCAAGTTGGTGGACGGTCTGCGTCCCCTAAAAGACGCACCCAATCCTACCACATGGGACCACTGGATGGCGAAAATGTGCCCGTGGTATTAGCTCGCTCCACACTGGGTGAGCTAAAAAAATCAAAACACCTGTAAAAGAAAATACGGACATTTGTCACAATATTGAGCATATTTACAAGCCTGTAACGTAGTGCAGTGCTTCAACGTTGTGTCAGCATGCTGTCACACCCAGTTACATGGTGAATTCAGTGGTAGCATCATACGTCTAGCGTTACCGGTGTTGGGCTCTACTCCAGCATACTTCTAGAGGAGGGAAGTGTTGGTGCACAATGTGGGACGGTGAAAATTACCTACAACTTGCACACAGAGGGAGTATTGTGATTTTTTCTATTCACAACTCTCACGCAGTACATAAAATCATCACCGCGTGTTACTAGCTCGCATACTGACTAGTTAGTGCGAGGCTATATCCAATTGGATAGTGCATGCACTGTCAATGAAAACTGTACAACACAGAATAAAACAAACACAACACAGACATAAGACAGACAAAGAATATATAACCAAGGCTCACTCTCAGTGGAGTGTTCAAGGACTTCATGGGACAGGGGAGGTTACCCTCGTGAAAAACGTATTCTGTAAAAGAATGGTATTTTAAAAGAGGCTGTTAATGCGGGCAAGAATGGATAATGTGCATCAAAATCGTGTCCTGTGTGCGCTCGCTTTGGCGCTTGTTGAAAAGACACGCCCGCAGGGAAAAAGGGGCTTCTCTACTCACAGTTTGTTGCCGAGGAATTCAGATTGTAACCTACTGCCTGCACCGCCCCGTTAGTACTGGGCTGGGTGAAGGCGCGAGTAAAATAGATTGCAAGCGCTTCCGTGATGGGCGTGGTTGAGCCGCGATCACGTGCGCGGAAGCCCGGCAGAGACACTGGGACGGCGGCCGCATAGCCTCAAGTAGTTTCAGCCTTAGCGAGAGATCGAATCTCGGGCAGGGTAGTTAAAGTAGATGACGGGCTCAGAGTTATAACATTAAAAATTATATATGAAAAAGATGGACAGAAAAACCACCAAGTACAGTCCAGTGATTATATAATAGCCACTGACTTGAATGACTGTTCAATTATTAGTGACTACATCATAAACAGCCATATTTAAGGGGAGTTCTCAGATAGGTATGGGGTGTATGGACCGATTAAAACCCCAATAAAGAACCCAATGTTGTAATTTGAGCACAGCCAAATTAAGTGGATATGTTATCCGGAAAATCCGGTAGAAACCAAGACTAATTCTCATTACAGGAGTGCCTGGCCATGGCGCTTCGTTCATGTTTGTAGAAAAATAGACAGCTCATTAGGTGGTCATAAGTAGGCAAAATATTGCTTAAAGAATAGTGGGTAGAATTAGAGTACTGAGGCCCAAGGGATATTATCATTAAGGCCAGTGATATGAGTAGAAAGTCTGTAAACCCAACGTTGTTCTTTTTCGTGTAGGATCTTTTGGGAGTTGGGTCCGTTTGGAATCTGCTCGATGACAGTCCATCTCATGTCATTAGGGGTGTGGTTCGCACCCAGGAAATGGTCTGTCAACTTGGTGGCGTTTTTTCTGCAGCGTATTGTGCTGCGATGCTCGCAGATACGTTGTTTGACCTTTCTGGTCGTCATGCCAATGTAGTTCTTACCGCAAATGCATGTGATCATGTACACAACGTTGGTGCTGTTGCAATTCGTGTGTTTGCGCTGTTCCCACACTCTACCTTCTTCGAGATTTAGTGTTTTCGTGTTCTCTGTCAGATGGCATACACTGCAATCTCCACATTTGAAGTGCCCAATGATTGGTGGCAAGTTCCACATTTCGGTAATGCTAGGGTTAGAGTTATTCGTTGCATTTTTTGGCCTTGTGTTAACAAGGCTGTCTTTTAAACTTGGTGCTTTCTTGTAAGAAAAAAGCGGTTTGTCCCATTTCAGTGTGCCTGTGTTGAGGATTTGCCAATGTTTGTTGATGCTCTTACTCACCCTGTTTGAAACGGAATTATACGTTGTAACACATGTGAGGGGAATAGAATCATTCTGGGCCATGCTTTCTTCAAGTAGAGCATCCCGAGGTTGATTCCTTGCTCTTTTTTGGCACTTCTCAATTACTCTGTTGGGATACCCTCGTTGTTTCAGTTTGCAGGTGAGGTCTTTAGCTTGAAGTTTGTAATCTGATAGTTTGCTGCAATTCCGCCGTAGTCTCAGATATTGGCCATATGGTAGGTTTTCTCTGAGCGGACGGGGATGGAAACTCTCGTACCTCAGTAGATTGTTCTTAGCAGTGGGCTTAAAATGTGTTTTGGTTGTTAATTCCTGCCCCTCTTTCTTGATTTCTATGTCCAGAAAGATCATCTGTTGTTTGTCAAACGTGTGGGTGAATCTGAGGTGTGGATCTCGAGTGTTGATCCAGATGGTAAAGTCTCTGAGTGTTTCTTCAGGTCCTTGCCAGATTGCCAAGACGTCGTCAATATAACGACGCCAAAACTTGATATGATCTCTGTAGGGGTTCTCTTGTGTAAGGATGTGCCTCTCTTCAAAGTTATGGACATACAGCCCGGCTATACTAGGAGCAAAAACACTGCCCATAGATGTACCACCGATTTGGAGGTACAGGGAGCCCTCATATTCAAAATAGTTCCTTTTGAGTGCGAGCATGGCACACTGTAAGATGAATGTTTTTGGAGTTTGGTGTTACCAACTGTTGTTTTCCAGAACGCTTTTAAGAACATCTAGGGTGGCATCTTGAGGAATGCTCGTATAAAGGCTCTCAATGTCAAAACTGAGTAGGATAGTTTCATCATTTACTTGTACATTGTTCAGGAGTGTTAGCAGGTTTTTTGTATCCCTGAGGTACGTTGGTGTAGATTGTACGATAGGTTTCAGAAAGAAATCGCAGAACCTAGAGAGCGGTTCCAAGAGTGAACCAATCCCTGACACGATCGGTCTTCCTGGGGGGGGGATTTTTCCTTTGTGCATCTTTGGCAAAGTATAGAAATACGGGACTTTTCCTTCCGTTCTGCAGAGGTAATCCGCTTCCTGTTTCGAAATTGCACCAGAGGCCTCAGTTGTCTCAACAAGTTCCAGAATTTCTGCTCTCAGTTCCTCATTAGGGTCTCTTGATAGGGGCTGGTAGCTCTTGATGTCACTCAGTAACCTCCTGCATTCAGTGTCATAATCACTCTTATTCATGACAACCAGGCCACCGCCCTTGTCAGCAGGTTTTATTATGACTGAGTTGTCATTCTTCAATTGCATAATTGCTTCGCATTCTGCCCTGCTGTTGTTTTCAAATTGTCTGGTTTCCCTCATTTCTTCAATGTCTTTGAACACGGCCTGTTCAAATGTGTGGATTTCCACAGGAATAGTGTGTGGAGGTGGTGTGAACTTTGACTTAATTTTAAGGCCTGTTTCGTTGGGTGTTTCGTCATTTTCATTGCTTGGATGTTTTTCAAAGAATGCTTTGAGTTTCAGTTTCCGAAAGAAATTGGCCAGTTCGCAATGGAGTTTGAATTTGTCCAAGTGTCTCGTGGGTACAAAACCAAGGCCCTTGTTGAGCACTTTGGTTTCGGTTATAGTGAGACTTCTTGAGGAAAGGTTGGTGACTAGTTCGTCTTGTTGCTTGGTCCCGGTTTGCTCATTCCTGCTCTGCTCCTTTCCCGACACCATTCATGCCAGATCAATCATTTCCCATGTATGGATGGCAACCACCATTTCAACCGCACTTTTTTCCACCCAGCCAGTACCGCCCTCCTTTTCAGAACAGAGGCAGGCGCGGAAGAGGTCGGAAGAGAACCGGGAACAATGTGCAGTGGGAAGACGAGGACCCAGTGGGCAACAACACCAGGAGCAGAGCAGGAATGAGCAAACCGGGACCAAGCAACAAGACGAACTAGTCACCAACCTTTCCTCAAGAAGTCTCACTATAACCGAAACCAAAGTGCTCAACAAGGGCCTTGGTTTTGTACCCACGAGACACTTGGACAAATTCAAACTCCATTGCGAACTGGCCAATTTCTTTCGGAAACTGAAACTCAAAGCATTCTTTGAAAAACATCCAAGCAATGAAAATGACGAAACACCCAACGAAACAGGCCTTAAAATTAAGTCAAAGTTCACACCACCTCCACACACTATTCCTGTGGAAATCCACACATTTGAACAGGCCGTGTTCAAAGACATTGAAGAAATGAGGGAAACCAGACAATTTGAAAACAACAGCAGGGCAGAATGCGAAGCAATTATGCAATTGAAGAATGACAACTCAGTCATAATAAAACCTGCTGACAAGGGCGGTGGCCTGGTTGTCATGAATAAGAGTGATTATGACACTGAATGCAGGAGGTTACTGAGTGACATCAAGAGCTACCAGCCCCTATCAAGAGACCCTACTGAGGAACTGAGAGCAGAAATTCTGGAACTTGTTGAGACAACTGAGGCCTCTGGTGCAATTTCGAAACAGGAAGCGGATTACCTCTGCAGAACGGAAGGAAAAGTCCCGTATTTCTATACTTTGCCAAAGATGCACAAAGGAAAAATCCCCCCCCCAGGAAGACCGATTGTGTCAGGGATTGGTTCACTCTTGGAACCGCTCTCTAGGTTCTGCGATTTCTTTCTGAAACCTATCGTACAATCTACACCAACGTACCTCAGGGATACAAAAAACCTGCTAACACTCCTGAACAATGTACAAGTAAATGATGAAACCATCCTACTCAGTTTTGACATTGAGAGCCTTTATACGAGCATTCCTCAAGATGCCACCCTAGATGTTCTTAAAAGCGTTCTGGAAAACAACAGTTGGGAACACCAAACTCCAAAAACATTCATCTTACAGTGTGCCATGCTCGCACTCAAAAGGAACTATTTTGAATATGAGGGCTCCCTGTACCTCCAAATCGGTGGTACATCTATGGGCAGTGTTTTTGCTCCTAGTATAGCCGGGCTGTATGTCCATAACTTTGAAGAGAGGCACATCCTTACACAAGAGAACCCCTACAGAGATCATATCAAGTTTTGGCGTCGTTATATTGACGACGTCTTGGCAATCTGGCAAGGACCTGAAGAAACACTCAGAGACTTTACCATCTGGATCAACACTCGAGATCCACACCTCAGATTCACCCACACGTTTGACAAACAACAGATGATCTTTCTGGACATAGAAATCAAGAAAGAGGGGCAGGAATTAACAACCAAAACACATTTTAAGCCAACTGCTAAGAACAATCTACTGAGGTACGAGAGTTTCCATCCCCGTCCGCTCAGAGAAAACCTACCATATGGCCAATATCTGAGACTACAGCGGAATTGCAGCAAACTATCAGATTACAAACTTCAAGCTAAAGACCTCACCTGCAAACTGAAACAACGAGGGTATCCCAACAGAGTAATTGAGAAGTGCCAAAAAAGAGCAAGGAATCAACCTCGGGATGCTCTACTTGAAGAAAGCATGGCCCAGAATGATTCTATTCCCCTCACATGTGTTACAACGTATAATTCCGTTTCAAACAGGGTGAGTAAGAGCATCAACAAACATTGGCAAATCCTCAACACAGGCACACTGAAATGGGACAAACCGCTTTTTTCTTACAAGAAAGCACCAAGTTTAAAAGACAGCCTTGTTAACACAAGGCCAAAAAATGCAACGAATAACTCTAACCCTAGCATTACCGAAATGTGGAACTTGCCACCAATCATTGGGCACTTCAAATGTGGAGATTGCAGTGTATGCCATCTGACAGAGAACACGAAAACACTAAATCTCGAAGAAGGTAGAGTGTGGGAACAGCGCAAACACACAAATTGCAACAGCACCAACGTTGTGTACATGATCACATGCATTTGCGGTAAGAACTACATTGGCATGACGACCAGAAAGGTCAAACAACGTATCTGCGAGCATCGCAGCACAATACGCTGCAGAAAAAACGCCACCAAGTTGACAGACCATTTCCTGGGTGCGAACCACACCCCTAATGACATGAGATGGACTGTCATCGAGCAGATTCCAAACGGACCCAACTCCCAAAAGATCCTACACGAAAAAGAACAACGTTGGGTTTACAGACTTTCTACTCATATCACTGGCCTTAATGATAATATCCCTTGGGCCTCAGTACTCTAATTCTACCCACTATTCTTTAAGCAATATTTTGCCTACTTATGACCACCTAATGAGCTGTCTATTTTTCTACAAACATGAACGAAGCGCCATGGCCAGGCACTCCTGTAATGAGAATTAGTCTTGGTTTCTACCGGATTTTCCGGATAACATAGCCACTTAATTTGGCTGTGCTCAAATTACAACATTGGGTTCTTTATTGGGGTTTTAATCGGTCCATACACCCCATACCTATCTGAGAACTCCCCTTAAATATGGCTGTTTATGATGTAGTCACTAATAATTGAACAGTCATTCAAGTTAGTGGCTATTATATAATCACTGGACTGTACTTGGTGGTTTTTCTGTCCATCTTTTTCATATATAATTTTTAATGTTATAACTCTGAGCCCGTCATCTACTTTAACTACCCTGCCCGAGATTCGATCTCTCGCTAAGGCTGAAACTACTTGAGGCTATGCGGCCGCCGTCCCAGTGTCTCTGCCGGGCTTCCGCGCACGTGATCGCGGCTCAACCACGCCCATCACGGAAGCGCTTGCAATCTATTTTACTCGCGCCTTCACCCAGCCCAGTACTAACGGGGCGGTGCAGGCAGTAGGTTACAATCTGAATTCCTCGGCAACAAACTGTGAGTAGAGAAGCCCCTTTTTCCCTGCGGGCGTGTCTTTTCAACAAGCGCCAAAGCGAGCGCACACAGGACACGATTTTGATGCACATTATCCATTCTTGCCCGCATTAACAGCCTCTTTTAAAATACCATTCTTTTACAGAATACGTTTTTCACGAGGGTAACCTCCCCTGTCCCATGAAGTCCTTGAACACTCCACTGAGAGTGAGCCTTGGTTATATATTCTTTGTCTGTCTTATGTCTGTGTTGTGTTTGTTTTATTCTGTGTTGTACAGTTTTCATTGACAGTGCATGCACTATCCAATTGGATATAGCCTCGCACTAACTAGTCAGTATGCGAGCTAGTAACACGCGGTGATGATTTTATGTACTGCGTGAGAGTTGTGAATAGAAAAAATCACAATACTCCCTCTGTGTGCAAGTTGTGGGTAATTTTCACCGTCCCACATTGTGCACCAACACTTCCCTCCTCTAGAAGTATGCTGGAGTAGAGCCCAACACCGGTAACGCTAGACGTATGATGCTACCACTGAATTCACCATGTAACTGGGTGTGACAGCATGCTGACACAACGTTGAAGCACTGCACTACGTTACAGGCTTGTAAATATGCTCAATATTGTGACAAATGTCCGTATTTTCTTTTACAGGTGTTTTGATTTTTTTAGCTCACCCAGTGTGGAGCGAGCTAATACCACGGGCACATTTTCGCCATCCAGTGGTCCCATGTGGTAGGAATTGGGTGCGTCTTTTAGGGGACGCAGACCGTCCACCAACTTGGTTTTGAGGTCCTGACGAAAACCTGGTTCACCATAACCGCTAAGGTTGAAACATGTAGACCCAACACATAGACCCTATCATTTACAGAGATACACGGGCTCATCACTGCCCCTATTTTATCTCGCCACGATTTTAACATTGTCCAGTTGCTTGCCAATAAAAAATCTTTATTTTACAAGTTCAAACCAGGACAATTTTTAACACACTGATTTTTTCATTTTTTCACGCACCACCACTCACAACCTGCTCCACTGCAATCAGGTGTTGAAGCACACCCTGATGACGCTAGGTCATTAGGGTGGACCCCGATGATGAAGCATGTCATCACTAGGTGATGAGTGAGGGTTTTTTAATAAAAAGAGTTTTCCTCCACCTTGTGAAAACCGTCCACCCATACAGCGACTTGTGAATTCTCACTGGTGGTACTCCTCCATTTTGTTTTTTCTACTATTGTATCCAGGGGTACAGGAGTACTCCCTGTTCACTCTGGTGAACATAACCCTTGCTCTCTCCATTGTTTTTGTATTTCTCAAAAACACCCAGTTGGTAGATAGAAAAACTAAAAACTGTGTTACACATATTTATTTAGGCAAGGTGTTCATCTTTCAAAGGTATCGTATATGTTGACTTGTATAGCACCTGGATGACTTGTATGTGTGAATCATCCCACTCAAAAGATTATATAGGGAACATGTACTCGTGGCTTAGCCTGCATCGTGTCAGTTCAAAGCTGCAAAGTAACGCCCATAGAATGCCTGGATATATACAACATCGAAAAAGGCACTTCCGCCGAA
The DNA here is from genome assembly GCF_964261635.1 of Lissotriton helveticus. NCBI lineage: Eukaryota > Metazoa > Chordata > Amphibia > Caudata > Salamandridae > Lissotriton > Lissotriton helveticus. Next base: position 1,068,331,338 of record NC_136067.1, on the reverse strand, counting down.
ACGCGTCTGTTGCTGTAAAATAAAAAGAACTTGCATTTCAAGCTGCCCGGAGTGCGGTTTTCTTTGTGCATGTTAAGTGCAATACTTGGATTTGAGCATAATATATATATATATATATATATATATATATATATATATATATATATATATCCAACCATCCAAGTTTGCCACTTGTGAAGACGCCTGCTCATGTCGGGTTACTCTCTAAGGTAAGTGTCGGCCAAACATGTCTGCTGCATACTTTCACTCCAGATTCAAATGGCCCAACGCGTTTCGAACTTACGCCCCTTTTCACGAGCCTGAATAAAACAACAGCAGCTTGAAGTGGAACACCATTCAACTTTATTGGGAAATGTCCCCCGTGGGCGTGTCTTGCTGCTTCCTGTGAGCAGAGCACTCTGGTAATTGTAGTGTTCACTTCCGCATGATATAGATATGCAGATTATATATGTTTACATATGTATATTACCTACTGGCGATAGCCAGTAGGTATATATAGTTAGGATTTTTTTCCTATGGGATTTTTGAAAATTCTATGTCGAATAACTTTGGCGTTTGAGGACAGAATTGGCTGAAATTTTCAGGAAAATGGAACATTGTGTTTCTGAGCAGCCCCTGAAAATTTGGGGGGGTTTCGTCAAGGGGGGGCCGAGAAAAAAGGGGGGTCCCAAAACGTGTTTTTCCCATGCAATTTTCCATAGGGCGGTTGGCCTCACTTTTAGCATGAACGGCTGAATGGATTTACACCAAACTTGGCAAAATTGTAGGGACTGGTAGCCCGATGTGCCTTTGCTATGTCTAAAGATATAGGCTCCAGTGGTTTTTACGAAAATTAACTTTGAAAAATATATATTGGGCTACATTGGGCTATATATATGTTGGAGCCCAAATGTAGCCCAATGTAGCCCAATGTAGCCCAATGTAGCCCAATGTAGCCCAAAGATGGCCACCAGAGACAAAAAAAACAAATGTAGCCCAAATATCAGCCAGATGTAGCCCAACTATAGCCCAATGACAGAATGTCCCAGAGTGTTCTAAAGAACAACTAGAGTGCTAACAGTCCTACTTATTACAAAGGTATGGCACACCTGAAGCCATCTTGATTGGAATAAAGTGGTAACTCTTAAAACATTTAATTTAAAAATGAACAAAATGAGGGGGTTCATTTTGCCATAGAAAGTATGATTAGCGAATATATGACGAAATCCCGCATACCATCAGTCCGCAAAAAAAATCCCGCATGTACTATTAGGCCGCAAATTAAAATAACGAAAACTTTTAGAACGAATATGCCTTTAGCATACACTAAACAACTAAACTACCCTAAACCCTAAAACACTACCCCCAGCATGACCCTACACTACACAAACAGTACAACACTACCCAAAACCCTAAAACACTACCCCCAGCATGACCCTACACTACGCAAACACTACAACACTACCCAAAACCCTAAAACACTACACCCCAGCATGACCCTACACTACGCAAACACTACAACACTACCCTAAACCCTAAAACACTACCCCCAGCATGACCCTACACTACACAAAAACTACAACACAACCCTAAACCCTAAAACACTACCCCCAGCATGACCCTACACTACGCAAACACTACAACACAACCCTAAACCCTAAAACACTACCCCCAGCATGACCCTACACTACGCAAACACTACAACACTACCCTAAACCCTAAAACACTACCCCCAGCATGACCCTACACTACGCAAACACTACAACACTACCCAAAACCCTAAAACACTACACCCCAGCATGACCCTACACTACGCAAACACTACAACACTACCCAAAACCCTAAAACACTACACCCCAGCATGACCCTACACTACGCAAACACTACAACACTACCCTAAACCCTAAAACACTACCCCCAGCATGACCCTACACTACGCAAACACTACAACACTACCCAAAACCCTAAAACACTACACCCCAGCATGACCCTACACTACGCAAACACTACAACACTACCCTAAACCCTAAAACACTACCCCCAGCATGACCCTACACTACGCAAACACTACAACACTACCCTAAACCCTAAAACACTACCCCCAGCATGACCCTACACTACGCAAACACTACAACACTACCCTAAACCCTAAAACACTACCCCCAGCATGACCCTACACTACGCAAACACTACAACACTACCCTAAACCCTAAAACACTACCCCCAGCATGACCCTACACTACGCAAACACTACAACACTACCCAAAACCCTAAAACACTACCCCCAGCATGACCCTACACTACGCAAACACTACAACACTACCCAAAACCCTAAAACACTACCCCCAGCATGACCCTACACTACGCAAACACTACAACACTACCCAAAACCCTAAAACACTACCCCCAGCATGACCCTACACTACGCAAACACTACAACACTACCCAAAACCCTAAAACACTACCCCCAGCATGACCCTACACTACGCAAACACTACAACACTACCCAAAACCCTAAAACACTACCCCCCAGCATGACCCTACACTACGCAAACACTACAACACTACCCAAAACCCTAAAACACTACCCCCAGCATGACCCTACACTACGCAAACACTACAACACTACCCAAAACCCTAAAACACTACACCCCAGCATGACCCTACACTACGCAAACACTACAACACTACCCAAAACCCTAAAACACTACACCCCAGCATGACCCTACACTACGCAAACACTACAACACTACCCAAAACCCTAAAACACTACCCCCAGCATGACCCTACACTACGCAAACACTACAACACTACCCTAAACCCTAAAACACTACACCCCAGCATGACCCTACACTACGCAAACACTACAACACTACCCAAAACCCTAAAACACTACGCCCAGCATGACCCTACACTACGCAAACACTACAACACTACCCTAAACCCTAAAACACTACCCCCAGCATGACCCTACACTACGCAAACACTACAACACTACCCTAAACCCTAAAACACTACCCCCAGCATGACCCTACACTACGCAAACACTACAACACTACCCTAAACCCTAAAACACTACCCCCAGCATGACCCTACACTACGCAAACACTACAACACTACCCAAAACCCTAAAACACTACCCCCAGCATGACCCTACACTACGCAAACACTACAACACTACCCAAAACCCTAAAACACTACCCCCCAGCATGACCCTACACTACGCAAACACTACAACACTACCCAAAACCCTAAAACACTACCCCCAGCATGACCCTACACTACGCAAACACTACAACACTACCCAAAACCCTAAAACACTACACCCCAGCATGACCCTACACTACGCAAACACTACAACACTACCCAAAACCCTAAAACACTACCCCCAGCATGACCCTACACTACGCAAACACTACAACACTACCCTAAACCCTAAAACACTACACCCCAGCATGACCCTACACTACGCAAACACTACAACACTACCCAAAACCCTAAAACACTACCCCCAGCATGACCCTACACTACGCAAACACTACAACACTATCCTAAACCCTAAAACACTACGCCCAGCATGACCCTACACTAAGCAAACACTACAACACTACCCTAAACCCTAAAACACTAGCCCCAGCATGACCCTACACTACGCAAACACTACAACACAACCCTAAACCCTAAAACACTACCCCCAGCATGACCCTACACTACGCAAACACTACAACACTACCCTAAACCCTAAAACACTACCCCCAGCATGACCCTACACTACGCAAACACTACAACACAACCCTAAACCCTAAAACACTACCCCCAGCATGACCCTACACTAAACAACCACCACAACTCTACACTACACTAACACAACGCTACACTACACAACACTACACTACACTACACAATCACTAACCCACGAAAAAATTAACACAAACCCACTTACCTCTCTCGTCATCGTGGTTTTCACAACGCAAATGCATTTACCATACATGCCTTTAAAACGTAATTCTTTGTAAAGGCATGCGCGATAAATGCACATGCGTTTTGAAAAAATGCGGGATAATGGTATGCGAGGTCAATGACCTTGCGGGATAATGGTATGCGGACTGAAAGTCTGCGGGATAAAAAATGCGGGAAAATGGCTGCAAACCATGATTAGCAGCAGACTTCCCTGGTGAGCACTAGCTTTACTACAGTGATCTAATGAGCAACTAGAGTGCTAACATTCAGAATTTATGGCAAATGTGTGACACATCTGAATGCCTTCTTGATAGAACCAAAGTAAACAAGCATTGAAAATGCAATAGATCTCGCCCTCGTTTAAGTTAAAGCCATTCTGTTTGTAATGAGGTGGCTTTTTAGCTTTGCTTTTATTAGTGTTTTTAAAACTTTCATGTAAATAACATGCATATGTATGCATATATGTATATGTATGCATGCATTTATATTTATATAGATATGCAGATTATATATGTTTACATATGTATATTACCTACTGGCGATAGCCAGTGGGTATATATAGTTAGGATTTTTTCTCTATGGGATTTCTGAAAATTCTATGTCTAATAACTTTGGCGTTTGTGGACGGAATTGGCTGAAATTTTCAGGAAAATGGCACATTTTGTTTCTGAGCAGCCCCTGAAAATTCGGGGGGGTTTCGTCAAGGGGGGGCGAGAAAAAAGGGGGGTCCCAAAACGCGTTTTTCCCATTCATTTTTCCACAGGGCGGTTGGACTCACTTTTAGCTCGAACGGCTGAATAGATTTACATGAAACTTGGCAAAATTGTAGATATGGTTTGCCCGACGTGCCTTTGCTATGTCTCAATATATGTGCTCCGGTGGATTTTGAGAAATTAACGTTTAAAAAAATATATATATCTGTGACAGCGCTGCGGTTAGCGCCCCGGTTCGCGTACCTGACGCGTAACGGAACTTCGCGAAGCGAAGCTGATTGGCTCTCCGGTGTCTGTCAACATTCTAAACAGTCCGGAGTGGCCGCCATCTTGTCTCTCGGTACGATCGAGAGACAAGATGTGGTGAAAAACGAAGGGGGAAATGAAGGAAAGGGGGCAAGGTAGACCACTCCTGACCCCCTAGGATTGATGAGGGGGATATTAAAGTGCCCCACGGGGCAAAAAATAAAAAATAATTTTTTTTTGCAATTTTACGCCATAGAGGCGCGTCCCGGTTCGCGAACCGGGCAGCTCACCGGGCAGCTCACCGGGCAGCTAACCGGGCAGCTAACCGGCAGCGTAGCTGTCAACATTGTAAACAGTCCGGAGCGGCCGCCATCTTGTCTCTCGGTAGGTTCGAGAGACAAGATGTGGTGAAAAAAGAAGGGGGAAATGAAGGAAAGGGGGCAAGGTAAACCCCTCCTGACCCCCTAGGATTGATGAGGGGGATATTAAAGTCCCCAGCGATTTTTCGCGGTAGAGGCGCTTCCCGGTACGCGAACCGGGCAGCTAACCGGCAGCGTAGCGGGAGTCCGCCATCTTGTGTTTTTGGAGCGTCCGGTTCGCGTACCGGGTAGCGTCCCGGTAAGCGTAACAAGGGGAAAACCAAGAGAAACAGTAAAAAAAAAATTAAGGGAATAGATTTCCAGCAAACTTGGCAAAATTGTAGGGACTGTTTGTTTGATGTGCCTTTGCAAGGCCTCAAGATATGTGCACGTGTGTATTTTGTCTAATTAAGGTTAAAAAAAATATATATATCTGTAAGCGTGCTCCGGCACGCTTACGTTACGGGTTTTGTTTGCGCTGCAGAGCCGATACGTCATGGTTATGCGACGCGTCATGAGGCGTCTCACGTGGCTACGTGATACGTCACGTAATAAAGAATATATTTTACAGCTATAGATATTAGCTTTTAAAAAACCAATGAAATTCACTGAAAAAACCATAGGTTATAGACCATATATAGTTAGGAATTTGCATTTACAAAACCTTGAAAATTCACTGAAAAAACCATAGGTTAGAGACCATATATAGTTAGCTGGACATTTCATTGACATAAAACCAATGAAATTCCATATATAGTTAGTTGCACTAACTATATATCGCGCACCCGCAATCCACTGCTGATGATGTCACATATTACATCATTCATGACATGGTCAGTGACATCACTGATGACATCACTGATGACATCTCAAATGACATCTCAAATGACATCACTGATGACATCATGACACACCAATACCAGTTACTACATACGCACTCACTGATTCCTATGTCTACACACACATTCACTCATTCACCCATACAATCACTCATACATACAGTCACTCATTATTACAACACTATCATATGCACTCATACACCTATGCAGACACTCACACACTGCCACTCATCCATGGAGTTACTCACACACCTAGTCAGTCCTGTAAAGAATCAATTACACTTCCATTTCCTCATCTATACAGTTAAACACAGAACACCATACTTCAGTGACATCACTGATGACATCACTGATGACATCTCAAATGACATCACTGATGACATCTCAAATGACATCACTGATGACATCATGACACACCAATACCAGTTACTACATACGCACTCACTGATTCCTACGTCTACACACACATTCACTCATTCACCCATACAATCACTCATACATACAGTCACTCATTATTACAACACTATCATATGCACTCATACACCAAGTCAGTCCTGTGAAGAATCAATCACACTTCGATTTCCTCATCTATACAGTTAAACACAGAACACCATACTTTTCACACATATACTAACACATACTTACTCTCTTATACAATCACTGATACAAGTACACATTGATATGCACAGAGTCACACACCTCCCAGCCAGCCACACACACACTCAGTCTTCCATACATCCACTCACTCTTCAATATGTAAAACATATTTAAACTTTACAAAAACACACAGACACTAGATGATGTCATCAGTGATGTCATTTGAGATGTCATCAGTGATGTCATCAGTGATGTCATTTGAGATGTCATCAGTGATGTCATCAGTGATGTCACTGACCATGTCATGAATGATGTAATATGTGACATCATCAGCAGTGGATTGCGGGTGCGCGATATATAGTTAGTGCAACTAACTATATATGGAATTTCATTGGTTTTATGTCAATAAAATGTCCAGCTAACTATATATGGTCTCTAACCTATGGTTTTTTCAGTGAATTTTCAAGGTTTTGTAAATGCAAATTCCTAACTATATATGGTCTATAACCTATGGTTTTTTCAGTGAATATATATATATATATATATATATATATATATATATATACTTATATATATATATCCTGCAACAACTCCTTTTAGTTAAAAAAAGGTATTCGGGACACTCCAGGATGCTCAATTCAAATTTATTTGCAACACAGTCACAAACCGACCGACGTGACCAAGCCTTACGGCGAAACGCGTCGGTTTGTGACTCTGTGTTGCAAATAAATTTGAATTGAGCATCCTGGAGTGTCCGGAATACCTCTTTTTCACTAAAAGGAGTTGTTGCAGGATACAATAAAAACGCCAGTTTTTAAGAAGGACCGCCGCAAAGTCAAAGCCTTGAACTACCGGCATTGGTTGATGATATATATATATATATATATATATATTACCTACTGGCGGTCGCCAGTAGGTATATATAGTTAGGATTTTTTCTCTATGGGATTTTTGAAAATTCTATGTCTAATAACTTTGGCGTTTGTGGACGGAATTGGCTGAAATTTTCAGGAAAATGGCACATTTTGTTTCTGAGCAGCCCCTGAACATTGGGGGGGGGGGGTTCGTCCAGGGGGGGTCGAGAAAAAAGGGGGGTCCCAAAACGTGTTTTTAACATTGAGTTTTCCATAGGGCGGTTGGCCTCACTTTTAGCCCGAACGGCTGAATGGATTTGCACGAAACTTGGCAAAATTGTAGGGACTGGTAGCCCGATGTGCCTTTTGTAGGTCTCAATATATGTGCTCCAGTGGATTTTGAGAAATTAACGTTTAAAAAAAGATATATATCTGTAACAGCGGACCGGGCAGCGCTCCAGTTCGCGTACTTTTCGCGCAACGGAGCTTTGTGAAGCGAAGCTGATTGGTTCTCCGGCGTCTGTAAACATTCCAAACAGTCCGTAGCGGCCGCCATCTTGTCTCTCGGTAGGATCGAGAGACAAGAGGAGGCCAAAGCGAAGGGGCAAATGACCATAAGGGGGCATAGTAGATCCTCCCTGACCGCTTAGGTTTGATGTACCATTTTGCCAAGTTTGGTGTAATTCCGTTCAGCCATTCAGGCTGTAGACGTATCTAAATGTCAATAATCGAACGGCTGAATGGATTTGCACGAAACTTGGCAAAATATTAGGGACTGGTAGCCCGATGTGCCTTTGCTAGGTCTCAATATATGTGCTCCAGTGGATTTTGAGAAATTAACGTTCAAAAAAAGATATATATCTGTAACAGCGCTCCGCTTCGCGTACTTTTCGCGTTACGGAGCTTTGCGAAGCTGATTGGTTCTCCGGCGTCTGTCAACATTACAAACAGTCCGTAGCGGCCGCCATCTTGTCTCTCGGTAGGATCGAGAGACAAGAGGAGGCCAAAGCGAAGGGGCAAATGACCATAAGGGGGCATAGTAGATCCTTCCTGACCTCTTAGGTTTGATGTACCATTTTGCCAAGTTTGGTGTAATTCCGTTCAGCCATTCAGGCTGTAGACGTATGTAAATGTCCTATGGAAAATTGCATGGGGAAAACACATTTGAAAGTGTTGAAATTTAGAACCAATTAAAATGTTACTTTGGTTTTGTATTTGTGTGTGATGAAAGTTAATTGGTTATGTATATATCTCAAATGAGAGGAAACCACAGCCATTTTGTGATACTACTGTCTGAGGTACATTTGTGAGGAATTTTTGGTGGTGAATTTCTGGTGTTTGATTTACACAGTACTAACACTTCTCCTACTTTTAAAACGGTGAGTTGTTAATTTGTAAGGGGAACTATGTTGTACACTTGAAGATAATTTGAAAAATGTTTTCTGTTATTTATTTGCAGTCCTTCTGTTATACTAAATACTTGATAAAGTTAGTTTTATATTATGTATTACTAAAAACGATAAATGAAAGTGATTATTTTTTTCTGCAATTTACAGCAAGCAATTTCAAAATAAAATGGCTCACAATGAAGAGACCGTGGCACTTTCTTTTGCATTGTCCACTACATTGATTGAAATTGAGAGCACCAATAATGAAATATTGTCACAAGGAGGAGATGACTTGTATGATTTCATTAGATTGATTGAAATTGACAGCACCAATAATGAAATATTGTCACAAGGAGGAGATGACTTGAATGATTCCACTACATTGATTGAAATTGAGAGCACCAATAATGAAATATTGTCACGAGGAGATGACTTGAATGATTCCACTACATTGATTGAAATTGACAGCACCAATAATGAAATATTGTCACAAGGAGGAGATGACTTGAATGATTCCACTACATTGATTGAAATTGACAGCACCAATAATGAAATATTGTCACAAGGAGGAGATGACTTGAATGATTTTTTTGATCAATCTGTTGATGGCGAATTTATCGAATGTTTGGAGACCATAGAGTTACAAGAATCATCATTGCAGACTTTTAATGAGGAGATTCCAGATGAGATGATTGAAGAGGAAATTGCTGATGAGGACATGTTACTAGTTCTTTCAAATTTAGAAAATTCTGAAGAATAAATTTATATTTAGAAATCAAAAATTGTTTGAGACATTATTCATTTTTATTTTTAATTTATGAGGTTGTAGCGAAGTGATTGTAGTATAAAATGAGACTTATAGTATAGAGTGCAACATTTTTATGTTACATGGTAAGTTTACTCATATTTACTTCCCTTCTCCCACTATATTATCTCCAATGTGTATTTGACATCTCTTCTTCATCTCCGGCCTCCTTTCTCTCACTGTGTGTCTCTGATGCATCTTATCGCTGCTATTTTGTGTAATTACAGAAGAGAGTAAAATAAAATAGTTCGGAACGTGAAAAGGGGGCAAAGTAGAGTACCCCTCACCCCCTAGGCCTTCTCAGGCGGTCCCAAAAGGATCAGTTTCTGCTTTCCTGAGAGATTATGGTATGAGTTCCATATACCACAATAATTTGCATTACAACATGCAAGATATATATCTCCTATTACCAACTTTTGGAGATATTCGCGCTAAGCGCGAATATCTCCAAAAAGTAACACCTGCCCTGAGCAGTTCTTAGCCATGTTATCCAATGGGAGGTGGATAACATGGCTAAGAGCATTAGCTCGGTAATGCATGAATATCGCTGACTTTTTAGCGATATTCATGCATTGCGGCCGTTTTTTATCGCATTTGCGATAAACCTTGATAATAGCAAGGTTTATCTTCGATAATTTCTGACGATGCTTAGCGGTAAAAAATTCGTTGGTAAGCATCGTTAGCGATAAATATCGCTTAACTTTGGTAATATGCACCAACGTCTGTTAACGTTCGATTCGAAGGAAATGAGGAAGTGTTGAAAAACATTGTTTGCGCCATCTTGCCTTTTTTGAAATGCCACACTTTTGTCGTGCACGGCAGCCATTTTAGATGCCTTGACCAGACCCACTCTCTGCACGCTGTCGATTCGTAGCATGGCTCCCCACCCTCGCAAGCATCTTCCCCAGGCACTGGTCACCCCCGCTCTCTGTCTTATGCATGGGCAATAAACCTCCCCCCATCTGCGCTGCTCTTCCCTGAGAATCACACTCTGTGCCCGCCCGACACCTCCCTTTCGCCCTATTCACTACCGCACCCTCTGACACTCCTCTTCCTCTGTGTCCGATTGTCCAGGCTATCAGCTAGCCCTGCAGATGTAGTTTATGGCTCCAGCTGTAAAGAATCACCCCTCTTCAAAGGAGTTATAGTAGATCAAGGCCCACACCCGATGAGATCCGTCACACCACACGTGTTCCTACTATCTGAAAACCATCCTGTATTGTGATTGGGGAGGGGACCGAGCCTGAAGCGGAAGATTCTAGGAATGACTCTTTGTACATCAAAGTTTTTACAATTATGTGTCACATTAAAAATATATAGCACTCCAACAAAGTAGTAGGAATATAAAACTTTAATAACATATAAATATATACAACAAAACAAAAACAGTAAAAACATTTAAACAACGAAGAGACCGTGGCAATTTCTTTTGAATTCCTGATGAGGACATGTTACTAGTTCTTTCAAATTATGAAAATTCAGAAGATGTTGCCTGGGGGTGGGTCGTCAGTAGCAGTCTGCTGTGCGAATAGTTCCAAGGCAGTAGAACGAGCTGAAATCTAGATGGCACGAAAGTGATGTCTAGTAAGTTGCCGCCCAGCAAATAACGGCGTGGGGCGCCGCGGGGGTGAGTGAGTCCAGTAGGCACCACAGCTATTCTTACCGGCATTGCAGAATTACTGCTGGGGACAATGCCTGTGCTGTAGCAGGGTCACAGCAGAAACAAAAAGGATTCTGTTGAAGATGTTGTTGGTTTTCAATTTGAAAACAGTTCTGGTGTCAACTGCTATGGTAATGTAGTGGTTAATGTTTTGTTTTCTCTAGAAAATGTAAAAGAGGGGGAGGCAGTCCAAAGTTCCGTTAAAAGGGCAAAGGAAAGGATCGGTGGTTTGAACTATCACTCAAAAAGGGGAGGGGGTGCAACAATTTTTCCTACCGGGTCACACTGTGCTTTCACCGGAACTGAGGTCTGCAGGATTCTAGTAATTCAAAGTGAGGCTGGCGCCAGCATGGGAGCGCCGACGTCCCGCGGATACAGTTTCGTCACTCCACGGGCGATCATGGCAGTCATTCCCCATCGGGGGTCGGAGACTCCCGCGGCTCCTCTAGAATCTTCAAGGTCGTGGAGGACTACGGTGGTGGAGTCAACCAGTGACCGGGCCATTTCTTCATGCTGGGCCCGCTCTTGCCAGGTCGATCGCCATTTTGAGAGTTCGGCAGCTACCGGCGATCGCGGGGTCACATGAGCGGACGGGCTCCACCCTGCCGGGCGAGACGTTGCAGCATCGCCACAGTGGACGAACCCTTTTCGGGGCGCCTGGAGCGCTGAGGGTGCAGCTGGGAAGCCTTCACCTGAGGAGGCGGGAGAGGCCTGTTCGCACCGTCTCTCCCTCCCAGTGCACCCCACGGCGCCCCGCTTGACATTTGTTATGGCCGGTGGCGATGAGGACGGGGGGGGGGTCGGAGGCATGTGCAAGACATCCCCCCCAGTGTTGTCAAAGCCATTTTTGAAGAAAGAAGTGGTGCCTGGCGTGTTGCCGCTGCTATTACGAAGGAGAAAAGAAAAAATGTCCCGTCCGTCTTTGGGCCGGGCTTCCGGTGGATGTCGGCCGGACGCCCCTGGCTCTGGCCCCATGAATGGGTTCCTTGGTTTATCGGCTGCAGCCGGATCCCGTCGGCCTCGGCCCCCCGACCGTTGGTGGCCGGACCGGAAGAGCATGTGGCGGGACTACCTGAAACTCTCAAGGGCCACCGCGGCCGGACTGGGAGAGAGAGGGGAGGGTCGAGGAGACATTCCCCCCCCTGCAACTCTTCAGCGTTGTAAAGGCAATCCCCTGGCCGGGTCCCGCTGGCCTCCGCCTCTCCTCCGGCTACACCCTACGTTAGGATCTCCTGGCCGAGGCGTGGCAGCAGGACCCGCCTTATATGGGCTGCTCCCGGCTGGGCGTAGCCGCAACCCTGCCCCACCTTGGAAGTTTCCAGAGTGGGGGCGGATGTTCTACTGACTTGCATTTTCCCTAGTCTATCGATTTTTTTGGCGTGGCAGGCGGTGGGACAGCGAGGGGTGATTTGGTTTCTCTTACTGTTTTTCTGGTCTCTCACCACTGGCATATTTCTAACGTTTTCTTGTTTCTAGGACATTAATAGGTTTTATCATTACGTTATGTTATCGTTTCTTTGTTCGTTGTTTAATAAAAGTTCATGTTCATCAGTGGCCTACTGATTTTCGTTTTCCTATTCTTTTCTTTCCAGGTTGTTTCATGCTAAAGTTTCTGTTAACAGGATACAGTGATCACTTCGTTATTATTGCATATGTCCTTTTCACTAGGGGTGCTCTCTGGTCGGGCCAGATGACGTATCTCTAGTAAATGGTCCGGGTGAAACAGGTGCATCAATCAGTGGGGAGTAGATAGGCATGACAGATTACAACGGGGGAGAAAGGTCCGCATTACGTACCCTTTCACTATTTGCAAAGATTTTCCTACGTATATTTGCAAACAGGGAATACCTCCAAAAAGAACCAATTCCCAAACAGTCAATGTTTGGGGAAACAATCAATCAATGAGGAACGAAATAGGCACGACGTGTTAAAGGTTTGCGTTACCTACCCTTCACTATCTGCAAAGGGAGAGAGAATATTCCTATTCTTCCTCGTTTGCAGGCAGAGAAGATTCTTAAGAGAACCAACTTCGAACAATTCAATGCTCGATTCAAACAATCAACAAGGGGTACTGTGAACACAAATGAACGCCGCTTATGTACATACACATTGGTATTATCAACAGGTTGTTCCTAATGTTTCTATTTTAGGGAGGTCAAAAAGAGATCCCATTAGTGGCCTACTGATTTTGCTCGATTCCTTTTGTTTTTTTACACGATTTTTCGCTATCTGCAAAGACTAAACAGAGTATTGCGACTCTGTGCTTGTTTGTAAATAGAGAATGAACCAAAGAGAACAATCAATCAAATGGAGAGAGAAGCAGGCACGACGGATTACAACGGGGGCAAAGGCCTGCGTTAACTACCCTTCACTATCTGCAAAGAGAGAGTACTCCTAATAGAAATGAGGGGTGGGGGGCAGCATTCAAAGCAGATCAGTGTGCATAAACACGAAAATGTTTTTACTTACCACGTACTTGACATTCGACAGCTTATGATATTTGCTATTAAAAAAACATTGAAATTCACTGAAAAAACCATAGGTTATAGACCATATATAGTTAGGAATTAGCATTTACAAAACCTTGAAAATTCACTGAAAAAACCACAGGTTATAGACCATATATAGTTAGGAATTAGCATTTAAAAAACCTTATTTTACTCACACAAAACCATTGAAATTCCATATATAGTTAGTTGCACTAACTATATATCGCGCACCCGCAATCCACTGCTGATCATGTCACATATTACATCATTCATGACATGGTCAGTGACATCACTGATGACATCACTGATGACATCTCAAATGACATCACTGATGACATCACTGATGACATCTCATTTGACATCATTCTTGTGCTAATACGATAAACCTCTTCAGACTCTAATATAACCTTAGATACACTCAGTGTATACAGACACTCACACACTGCCACTCATCCATGGAGTTACTCACACACCCAGTCAGTCATGCAAAGAAACAATCTCACCTCCATTTCTTCAACTATACAGTTATACACACCTTACTTATTGAAACATATACTAACACATATTTACTCTCTTATACAATCCCTGATACAAGTTCACAATGATCGATACAACCACTCACTCATTCAGTGGCTCTCATGCACAGTTATTTATATATGCCAACTCTCACATGTACTGTGTTTTACATATGTACTTACTATGACATGTAGCATTGAGATATCCATTCACTCATCAATACACTCATGCACACAGTCAACTGCCCATGTAGCTGTTTCCACATGCACTCTTGAACTCATACACCTAGTGAATAAACTGCTCACACATCTATGCACAGAGTCACACACCTTCCAGCCACCCCCACACAAACTCAATCTCCCATAGAAATACTTGGGCAACCAATTAATAACACATATAGCCTCTCGTATAGCTAATGATCAACACATGCAGCAGTTTACATCACAACAGACATAATGATGCACAAATTAAGACAGTTTAGTCACTAACCCATGCATTCAGTGAGACACATTTAATCACTCACTCATACAGTCAGTCACGCACCTACTAAATCCTTCATCCAGACACTTATACATCCACTCATTCTTCAATATGTAAGACATATTTTAACTTTACAGAAACATACAGTCACTGGATGTTGTCATCAGTGATGTCATCAGTGATGTCATTTGAGATGTCATCAGTGATGTCATCAGTGATGTCACTGACCATGTCATGAATGATGTAATATGTGACATGATCAGCAGTGGATTGCGGGTGCGCGATATATAGTTAGTGCAACTAACTATATATGGAATTTCAATGGTTTTGTGTGAGTAAAATAAGGTTTTTTAAATGCTAATTCCTAACTATATATGGTCTATAACCTATGGTTTTTTCAGTGAATTTTCAAGGTTTTGTAAATGCTAATTCCTAACTATATATGGTCTATAACCTATGGTTTTTTCAGTGAATATATATATATATATATATATATATATATATATATCCACACGAAAAGCACCCAAAGTTGAAGCACCTCACACCAACGTGTAAAACACCTTCTTTATTGGTAGGTTAGCAGAGAAAGACAGCGTCTATATTGACAGAAAAAAACATAGGTTTTAGGCACGTTATAGTTAGAAATTAGCATTTAAAAAACCTTAAGTAACTATAAAGGGGGAAATTAAATGGGTGTGTTGTAACTTGTATTGGTATGTCCATTGTTTTGAAAATGTTAGTTTGTATTTTTGAGTGTGTGAATCAAATGTTATATTAAGGTGAGAGGAGGTCTGCCACTATAACAAGGATGAGGTCATCAGTGATGTCATCAGCGATGTCATCAGTGATGTCATGAGTGATGTCACTGACCATGTCACGAGTGATGTAATATGTGACATCATCAGCAGTGCATTGCGGGTATATGATTTATATTTAGCCGAATTAACTATAACAGGGAGTTTCACTGGTTTTGTACAAGTGAAATGTCCAACTAACCATAACGTCCATGAAACCTATGTTTTTTTCAGTGAATTTCTAAGGTATTTTAAATGCTAATTTCTAACTATAACGTGCCTGAAACCTATGGTTTTTTCAGTGAATTTCAATGGTTTTTTAAATGCTAATTTCTATCTATGCCTACAAAGTTAGGACATGTGCAGAAAGAGGAAGAAAAGAGCAGCAAGAAGCAAGACACATGCAGAAAGAGGCAATAGAAGTCCAGAAAGATGAAGAAAAGTGCAGGAAGAAGCAAGAAATGTGCAGAAAGAACCAACAAAGGAGCAGAAAGTCCTCCTGTGCCCCAAACGTTTTAGTGACGGGTACCGGTGGTAACTAACTCAGACTAACCAGGACCAGAGCAAGTGCTATGCTAAAAGACACTTAGAATGCAGTGAAAACACCTACCTACACTAGGGAACACTATGTGTTGGGGTACCCCTGTAATGAATATGACCACTTCTGTATGTGCCATGAGTTAGTGACTGGATCATTGCATGAGTATATGGATAGAGCCTGGATGATTAGAGTGCTGCAAGGACAGTGCATGGTGATTTTATAACTGCTTGGGTTTTGGCAGAGTGATTGGATAAGTACATGATGCTGGATGGGTGATTGAAGGAGTGCATGGGTAGTGACAGAGGGATTTCTGGAGTGCATGGATACAACCTGGGTAATTGGAGGAGTGAATCAGTACTGTGTAGGTGGTTAGAGGTCTGCATGGGTAGTGCACATGGGATTGTAGCAGTGCATGTGTTAGTGCCTAGGTCACTCCATGAATACATGGGCACTGACTGGAAGATTAGAGTACTGCAAGGAGAGTGCATGGTGAATTTATACGTGGCTGGGTTTTGGCAGAGGGATTGGATAAGTAAATGGTGCTTGCTGGGTGATTGGAGGAGTGCATGGGTATTGGCAGGGCAATGGCTGGACGGTATGGGTACTGTTCAGGGTATTGTAGCAGTGCATGAGTTAGAGCATGAGTCATTGCATGAGTGCATGGGTAGTGACTGGATGATTAGAGTGCTGCAAGGAGAGTGCATGGTGAATTTATAAGGGCTTTTGTTTTGGTGGAGTGATTGCATAAGTACACACATGTTCCATCAGGCCCGCCTCCTCCCATCACCACTGTGCAAATGTTCCCCCTGGTGGGTTTTAATTTGGGGGATTTATTCCCATTGAATCCTGAGGGTCCCTGGTGGCCAACTAGCTCACCATGTACCTCCAGTAAGTGCCACAGAGCTGCGTTGCAGAAAGGTGGTCCGAGGCCACGCCCCTTTTTACACCTCTCTGCAGCGCAACTCTGTGGCACTTACTGGACGTACTTAGTGGGCTAGTTGGCCCCCAGGGACCCTCAGGATTCAAGGGGACTTAATTCCCCAACTTTAAACGCGCCACAGGGCGCGTTTGCACACTTGTCACATCAGGCCACGCCCCCTCCCCGCACCACTATGCAAACGCATCCCTGGTGCGTTACAAATTGGGGGATTAAGTCCCCTTGAGTCCTGAGGGTCCCTGGGGGCCAACTAGCCCATCAGCTACCTCCAGTAAGCGCCACAGAGCTGTGTTGAAGAGTGGTGTTAAAAGGGGCGTAGCCTTGAACCACCTCTCTGCAAGGCAGCTCCTTGGTGCTTACTAGAGGTACCTGGTGGCCTAGTTGGACCCCAGGGACCCTCAGGATTAAAGGGGACTTAATCGCCCAACTTAAAACGGGCCACAGGTGCGTTTGCACAGTGGTGCAGGGAGTGGGTGGGGCCTGATGTGACAAAATGTTTGCAAAGCCCCAGGGGGTCCCCGGGGCACAGGAGTCCATAACGGACCCCCACAGTTGCATCTTAGTGCCCTGGGGAGGTGGCAATCCCCGGGGCATGTGCGAGGGCTTGAGCCCCCATACCGGTTAAATTATTTATTAAAAAGCCCTGAGGGTGGCGGTCCCTGGGGCAGCCGGGGGGCCATGTGCCTCCCGCAAATAATTAATAAAAGCCCCGGGGGTGGTGGTCTCCCAGGGTTTGGGGGGGCCTTGGAGGTGCCCCCACCTTTAAAAGTTAGCCCCGGAGGTGCCGTTCCCCGGGGCTGCGGGGGGCTGTGTGCCCTCCCACAACTCTTAAATCAAGCCTTGGGGTGGTGGCGGTCCCCGGGCAGTGTGGGGGGGAATGAGGCCCCCCACACATTTTTTCAGTGCCCCCTGGACCTGGCCCACCCAGGGGCTTCAATACAACAAAGCGTGGAAGCCCGTGCTTTGTTTTTTTAAATTTTCCCGGAAGGATTTGTGCACCCAGCCTGCATGCAGCTGATTAATTTGTTTGTTATGCTTTTTTGGGCCATGTGGGTCCTTGTGGGACCCCCTGAGCAGGTGTAGGGGGTCAGGGTGTTTCTACCTGGTCCCTTCTCTTGTATTTCAAGTTGTTTTTTCTCTTTTTCTTGGTAGAACCGAGTGACAAGATGGCTGTGAACACTTCCTAGTTTGGAGTGTTGACAGCCAATTAGAATAAAGCTTGTGGTCGGGTGGGTCTCCGGATCCACTGCGCCTCTAGTTATCGATATTTTTATTTTTTTAATTTCCCAGCAATTACTGAACAGATTTACACCATTTAAAAAAAGGTTGCTTTCTGATCCAAACACTACCTTTTTGGCAAATTTGGTGAAATTCCGTTCTGCAATTTCGCCTTTAGCCTTGCCCAAAGTTTCCTATGGGAAATAGATTTTTTTACTCTTATTTTTTGAATTTCTCAAAAACTACTGAACAGATTAACACCATTCAAAAAAAGGTCGCTTTCTGAACCAAGCTCTACCTTTTTGCCAAATTTGGGGTAATTCCGTCAGCAAATCGGGCTGTAGCCCGTCTCAACAATTCCTATAGAAATTAACATGTGGAAAATGCGTTTTTGGACCCTCCTTTTTTCTCAGCCCCTGCTTGTCGAATCACCCCCAATCTTTCAGGATAGGAGCTGACCTGAGTAGACTCTTTTTGGGAGAATTTCGCGAAGTTTCAGCAAAGATGCCAAAGTTATTAGCAAATCAAAAAATGCTTTTCCTTTGGAAACTAGGTTCTAACTATAACTACCTACTGGCGACTGCCAGTGGGTGATCATATATATATATATATATCTCCCGACAGTGGTGGTCCACCTGACATCCAGACCATCAGTCCGACCACTGGATTGTAATGCCAGTGGTTTCAGTCACTGAGGTCGAGGGGAAAACCGCTACCTCCAACAGGCTCATGGACCTCAGCAGGTTGGTAGTCGGAATCCTATCCCTACAATGGAGGCAGTGCCTCCGCAGGCGACACAGTAGGGATTGGGATGTCCCATTTCGGCTGCCTTTTCATAGCGGTCTAACTGCCATGGAAAGGCAGACGGAAATGGACTTTGGGTGCTCAAAGAAGGACCCCTGTCTCCCATGGGCTACTGCTAAGAGGCCAATGGGGGCACATGTAGTGCCTCCCCGTGTCCATGCAACATGTACCAGGCACCACATTATGCCTGGCACACAGTGCATGGATGGGTGCAAAATGCTTTTTACCACTGTTGCTTGTGCTGCAGCGCTTTTTGTAGGCCGCAGCACATGCGGCAGCAGTAAAAGCATTTTCTGACTACTGTGCTGGTGATCTCATCCAAATTGGGCAGGTGGGACCCCCGACTCATTATCAGAAGGTCTCCTGACCGAGACGATAGTGGTCGGTGATCTGACAAACGGCCATCATAATAAGGCCCTAAAGGTTTTAATTATTTTATTAAATTTTAAATGTTGGGTCTATACATTTATTTGTTGTAACTATTATATGTATGTAGATATGATATTTTGTCTTTGTAACTATTGTGTAGTAGTTTCTCTATATATTTTATGCTGTATTTTACAGTAATGGTGGCATTATTTATTTAATCTTTTATATATGTTTAATTTATTTTATTGCTAAGAATTTGTTATGTTTTTATGAACAAAAAACAATTTGGGCCCCATTAGGATGGAGGGCGGACTTTGTCCGCTCGCCATCCCGATGTAAAACGGGACCGCCCGCCATAAGGGCGGCAGTCCCGTGGGGGCCATTAGGATGTGCCAGCCACACTGGCGGGCGCATCCCCCATTTTTAACATTGCTGAAAGCACCACCCGCCGCAATGCTAAAAATGCACATTGCGCACTTCAATGCACAACGTGACAGGCACATTTGGTGATGCAGTGCGCGCAACGAAATTCGTTTTATTTATTTAAATGTTTATTTACCTGTAAAACTCCGTAATCCAACATTACTACCCCCCACCCTGCCCCTCCCCCTGCCCACGTCACCGCCCTGCAGTCACGCCTACTGCTGACCGCTACTGGAGGTAGGGCATTGTTTTAGGTTTAGTATACCACTAACTGGGCAGAAAATTATATATTTTTTTCTCTATTTTCATTATTACAGAATGCTTATAAAATTCTCTTTTGTGTGTATTATTTTTAGATTGTCTATTTCCTCAAATATTCTTCGAACATTTGTAGCATGCTTCCAGTCGTGTTTTTACAATTGGTAAGGAGTGTAACTGCCCCATTACTTCCTCTGAAGTACAGCGTTTTAAAATTCTTTCTTTTGGTGCTGTAGAGCTACTGACTGCCTCTTGCAAATCTTGCACTATGTTTAATATTTGCACTTAAGCTATGCTGGGTGGATAAAGCATGATTTACTAAGGAGGACCTGCACAATGTGATGGTTCACGGTTCTTGTTGTCGTGCAGCACAAGCGCTAGAGATGATGTGCTAGTGGCTACTCCCAAGGTGGTGGGGTGGTTTAAGAATGTGGTATCCTGCGAGGATTAGCCTGGCATTTTGCAGAGCTGCTGCCAGTATCGTGACTCAGGGATATTTGGGTGCTGCTGAGGCTGCACCTGAAATCTCAAACATATAGCCAGAAGACAAGTCCGAACTTGTACTGTTGCTATTGATCTTAGCTGTCAGAGCTTGCTGGGCTTCTGATCCACAGATGTGTCACCTCATTGAAAAGGCATGTGAATATCAGCAATGGGCGATGTCTCGTCTGTGTTCAGGTATAAAGCTGATTTTTGGGGGGTACATGGAACCGTGTCACATAGCTTCGTTCGCTCATTTTTTATATTTGTCAATGTTTATTAAAATGATAGAAGGGTAAACGTGGTACATGCAACAGTGAACTAAATGCTATTGATAGATTCCTGCATTAGAAATGTGATCTCAAAATAAGGTATTAGGAAAGAATGAAAACAACGTTCTACAGAGTGCTTGTAGCTTTTTAGTAGCTGTGGATTTTTCAGGTTTTTGTTCTGTATTACTGCAACACGACCAGTGTAGGAAAATAACGTCCAACCAGTCAAACAATTATTACTGTATCTGCTATACAATCGGTACATCAAATATAACATCGATTTCGGGGGCTCTGGTCATAGGACAGAAAGGAAGGGAAGTACAGGAGCTGCATTCACCACAGACATTCATCTAATATGGATTTTTTCATGCTTGTACTGCTTTTGAAGCACAGCATTGAAATAATATCCATTAGTATGCTGATTCCAGATGCATCACGGAGTTCTCTCCCTAGCTCCAAAATCAATGAGATGTTTATGGCTGTCAATGGCAACTCCCTTTACTCTGAAATTTCATTGCAATACTGCATTGGTTGAAACTAACAAGAGCCTTCCTTGGCAAGACATGCTTAAATAGTACTCTCATGGAGAGTTGTGGCCTGTGCAGCTCTGATGCCTGTGCCTATATTACCTGACAGTAATAAATAGGCTACAGAGATCCCAGAATGCGGCTGCCCGTATCCTGTGTGCACTCCCTAAAACCTGCCATTCTTCGCCGTTTGCACTGGCTGCCGATTAAACAGCGCATTCAGTTCAAAACTTTATGTGTAATTCACAAAATTCTATATGGTCTCGGCCCTCAGATTTTGCGGGAACTCTGCTTCTTCTATGCTCCCATGCGTGCCCTCCGTTCGGCGGATTTATTTCTTGCCCGCACAGTTAAGATCCGAAGAATCAGAGCCGGTGGCCGTTCCTTTACGTATCTGGCCCCGAAGCTTTGGAACTCTATCCCTCTAGGAGCTCGATCCACTTCTGATCATATGCTGTTTCGTAAACAGATCAAAACCTGGCTGTTTTCCTCTGTTTAAACCCACTTTTGTTGCTGTGCTGTCTGGCCTCTGGTATGTTCACAAGCGCTGGGACGCCCCGTTGCTGGGGTAGCCATGCGCTGTAGAAGCAGGCTTAACATAACATTAGTGGTGTGCTGCTCTTACTTACCAATTTGTGAGTCATCAGCGTTGTAACTGCTGCTCCTTGTTACTTCAGTGGCATTGCCGCAAGTGTCTTAGACACCCTTCTAGTCAAGTTTTTTCTCCTCATGTTCGGACAGCAATTGTTTTTATAGGGTTTATTATTTCTGTATTGACTTCTTGCTGTCCATCATCAATTTGCAAGATTCTTTTCTATTCGTACAATAATCTCACCTGGTGGAGTTGGTCATTCCATGTAAAGACATAAACAGTTGAACACCTTTAACAGGGTACCTTGTTCGCGGCATTAGGTCTAACAGACTGGGAAGATCTCCTCATTTGAAGAAAATTGCAGAAAAGTAAAACAAAAAGTACTCTGTGGCCCTTTAATGTAGTCTTCAGTCCCTCTGGATGCAACCAAGACTCACTCTTTTAGTTCAAAATGATGAACGCAAGTCAGAATATCAGGAGAGGTGCTTCTCAGAGTTGCTGTTTGGCGGGTCCTATCCAATTCTCTTCGTAGAATAATTTGCTTGAAGAAGTGTGTGAAATATTATCTGTACATATCATAAATGATTTCCCTTCTGTCCCCCAAGAGATAACCTTCAGGGTGATTATGTTCTGTCATGAGCAGCTTTCAAGACCCTCCGAGTTTTCTGACAGTGTTATATATTATGATCCTTTAGCATGTCCGCCTCCTGTGTCAAAAAATCCTTATCTAGATTCCTGCCAGTCTCTTACAATTTCACCAATTCCTGAATGCCTTTGTTGGCTTCATGTACTTTTTGTATGAAGTACATTCTGAGAGAAGGCAGTTTTCTTAAAGGAACTGAAACCACTTTTCTAAACAAATCTTTAGCCGCCCCTGTGTCAGAGCCGTGAAGGACTGTTGTGATGTGACTGCCATCCGGTAAACTGGGGTGGCATGGTGAGCAAAATTACGATGGATTTAACCCAGATCTCTTGACAGGGGGTGAATGTATGATTTATTCAGCATTCAGTCCATCATTTGTTTGCGTAGCACTTTTCACCCCAAGTGGGATGGGTATGCCCAGACGTGGGTCCCTTGCTCTCTGTGCCACTGGATTCAAGCTAGCCTGGCTGATGAAGGATAAAAACTCAGAAACTGGTCCCAGGATGCTTGTTTCCAGTCCAGGGAGGACCTGGATTGGCAGTTCGTTCTGGACTGTTCCCATGAGGCACAGGGTAAAGACTGATTTGCATATGGCTGGGTCTAAACTGGGGTGGCCTGGTGAGCAAAAGAACGATGGATTTAACCGAGATCTCTTGACTGGGGGTGAATGTATGAATTATTCAGCATTCCGTCCATCATTTGTTTGCATAGTACCACCCAGGAAGGTGCATTCTTGGATTGTTTTTGGTCATCAGTCTTCTGTTACGCTGGTCTCAAAAGCATGTCACAACAATGTCCTTTTTCCCAAAGGGGATGCCATTATTGATTCATTCTTTTATTTGTATTTGTGTTTATTACTCTATTATAATAAAGTTCAACATTTTTGGGAATGACTGGGTTGGGTGGTAGAGGGAGAGGTTTTATTTATTACATATTAAACAAGTAGGTGTCTTTGGGGGGGTCGGTAGATGTGCTAGTAAGGCCAAAGGATATACTCGAACATGGCAAACCTCTATGAAGCAGAATAAATTAAGAAGGCACATGGCATGCATTGGCATTGCTGTGTTGACATTTCATATGCTATTAAGACTGTGTGTAATGTTATGCATATACTTCATACTTTCCATAAACTTTAATAAACAAAAAATGCAACAAAAAAAGCCACATGCTTCCCCATGCAATTATTTGGCTCAGCGGGTTAGGTTGCTACATGCATGGTATATGGGATAATACACAGTAAAGCATGACAACGTTTGATGTTGAGCGGAGATGAAAAGATGTTGTGATGCACCAGATGCCAAGGTGATATCTTGCGGTTCTGGGGGGTGGGCTCTTTGGGGCTTGTATTTATTCAAGATGTTTCTTCTTTGGGATTTTCCTGGACATTTTCTTGTCACATTTATGATAGCTGGGACATAAGGTGGGCAAAGTTATGTCAAAATCCAATCTAGGCCTTCAAATGTTTTTACTGAAGTTTACAAAAAGCATTCAGTTTGCCACCATCTGCATAAGTGTACAAGACCTCCACCTAAAACACTGCAGCCCTCGGAGGCCGGCTTATGTTGGCAAGTATCTCTTGCAGCAAATGGATTTGAGGGACCAGCATGAATCAGGCCCCTCTGATTTTGAGCAGGAGGTGTAAGGAAGGAGATTGCACCCAGGAACAAGGCCAGCACAATTCCTACATCCTGTTTTCCACTCAGGTGTGCCAATCTTTCCCATTTTCTCCTCTGGTCGAATCTCACAACTCTTACCTTTGGTGATGGCTCATTAGTTTTGACTCATCTTCAGGCTGATGTACAGTTACAGGGTATGCTATATATTGTCAGAACAATGATTAAAACCAATTTTATAAAAATGAGAAACAAGGACATTGTATTAATTGTGGTCCTAACATCCCAATGATCATTCTCACTGGACTGTTATGGGCTGATAGCCTCTGAAGCTGTCAACAAATTCACCATATCTGGTTCTCTCACTGGCTAGAGAGGAAACTGGAAGTGTGAGTGGGTTGTGCCTTATCACACATTGGCCAGCGGAATTAAAAAGAGGAATATTACACTTGAATGTGGGTAATCAAACCCACATATCAAAGAATAGAAATATGGAGAAAAGTTTCCAGAAGTTCTAATCCTAGTGGCATACATGGAAGGTTACTAAAAATATCGTTTTGACCGAAAAAAATGAAGGCTTGGAAAAAACCCATAAATGTAGTACCTATATACCAACATGTCTTATTCTAATCCTTGAAAGTCTGGAATACATTATTGTGGTCAGTATTGTCACTCACATGTTGGATGTACAGTGCAAAAATAATAAATTGTTCACAGTTGTCTTTGTGCAATGGGTTAATCCACCCATTGGCACTAGTAAGTCAGGGTTCCTCAACGCCGGTGCTGACGTCCCATTGCTCCGCGCCCCGAGTGCACATTGCCCTCTTCAGTAGCATCTGCAGACCTGCCATCACGCACACTACGGCGCCTGTCCTGTGGGAGGGTTGGAGTGATGCTGCTACGGCTTGATTGTGCGTCCTTCTCTAGTGAACTGAGGACTCCTGTCCCACCAGTAGCAACTGTCCGCAGCTGATCCACAGCACATGTGACCCAGACTAATCCCCTGGCCACGTCCTGACTGCAGTGTGCAACCTCACGCTGCATGCTAATGCTGCGCCTTGACTGGACAGAGGGGACTGAGGCCAGACGTTTTACAGCCCTTGTGAAAAGGTCAAGGCGTGTGTGGTGGCGCTGCCTCCCCCGGCACCTAGCAGCACGGTCCACCCATATCTCCGCACAGAGTGCCTCCAGGGCACCCGTCAAGCCCCTGAAGCCCACCCTAAGCTGTCTCTGAATTGCCCGTATGCTTCTCCCCTGCAGGCGCTGCACCTCAAGCATGTTCCCTTCAAGGCCGCTGAACACGGACTCCTCTCCTGCTGCAGATGTACTTGGGGATGGATGGGCCCTGCGCCTGGATGGAATGGCTGGTATGGGACTTGGAAGTGCTATTGGTCTGGGTTGTGGCACAGACTGTCCCTGGACTTGGTTGTATTCTTCCTCTGTGTCCCCAATTTCATCCTCCAGCGGTGGCTATGGAGCCACTGCAATACGCTGGGGGTGTTTGGGTGTGATGACTGGGCTGCCCTCCTCCTCCATCACTTACCCTGGCACTGCAGCGCTGTGGGATTCATCCTCCCCTCCAGGCCTCTGGCGCTGTGTTTCTTGTGGTGCTGTGGACGTAAATGCACACATTAATTTGCTGTCCAGCCTTGCATTGGTAATGTAATAAATTACACTATTCTGTTTATTACGTGAGTCCTGACTGTCTGTATATTGCCTTCACTCATACACAGATACTGCTTGAGGCTAGCTGGGTTTCAATGCTCCACTGTTTGTTTAATGTGACTACATCTTCCATAATGCATTGCTGTGGTTGGTTGAGTGCCTGCACTGGATTAGCAGTTGGGATGTGTGCCTGGGTCTCTCCTGCGGGTGGGGGTGGAGTAGGTCGGTATCAGGGGTGTGATGGCATACTTCGAACCTTGTCTTGGTCCTGGTGAGTCGGAGCTGTCTAGGGTTGCCACGCCGCTCACACTCTCCGGTAGCAAAGTACCCTCGACCAATTCCTCCATTGGTGTGGATGCGGTGGCAGTGGATGTCCCTCCACCAGTCTCTTTTGTCTCTTGCAGCCTGGCAGCAACCCTTTCCTCCGAACGCTGGCGCATAACGTACCAGCGTTTGCGCAACTCCTCCACGCTGCGGTGGGTAACGCATATGGAGTTGACCTTCTCCTGTATCTCCGCACAGATTCTTCTTTTCCGGGTCTCTGGCACTCTAAGGGATTTTTTTTACCAAATAACAGCTCATGGCTCACCACCATCTCCTGGATGAGCACCTCCTGCTCCCTTTCAGAAAACTTCTGTTTTCTCTTTCTTGTGCCTTCACACTCCTGCTGCTTCTGTGTAGCCATTTCTCCAGTCTCTGTTGCACTGCACTGGTGCCTCAGCCCTCCTTCCAGCCTCTCACTGGAACTCAGGTGCAGCATGGGTAGTCACACTTCCTGGATGTGATGTCATCAAGCTGCACCTGAGTTTCCGATTAGCAGATTTTTGATTCCTTAACGCCTTAACCGCGGCGGAAAGCGGGCGTTCTAAAAGGTGGGCGGGGCTTTGTCGGCTGTTGGCCGACGGCAGCACTGGGGAGCATGGAAGGGGTTAATTGCGAGTTCGCAAAATCTGCAAATATGCAATTAAGGAATCGCTAAATGGGTAATCGCAAATAAATCCGCGATTTTAAGGAATCGCTATTTATTTGCGATTTTTTGTTTACATACCGATTTGCGATTCTCA
The DNA here is from genome assembly GCF_964261635.1 of Lissotriton helveticus. Taxonomy (NCBI): domain Eukaryota; kingdom Metazoa; phylum Chordata; class Amphibia; order Caudata; family Salamandridae; genus Lissotriton; species Lissotriton helveticus. The sequence continues at coordinate 1,068,304,253 of NC_136067.1, read as the reverse complement.
AAATACGATTCGCTATGAATCGCGAAGTGAGAATCATATGGCCCAAAATCATATCTTTGAGGCCACGCTAAGATACTATGCGTGGCTTTGAATGGCTTAGAAAGGCCTCATAGATTTGGAGTAAGGGAAGGCACCACAATTCACTGAGCTGCCTTAATCTGCCCTACTCTGCCCTTGGGAGACATTCCAATAGGCGTTCTGATGGGTTTTCTCAAGCAACACCCATGGATTTTGACACTTTCCCAGATTTACAAGAGCATGTAAACCTAAGGAAGCGGCAAAACCTTATGCCTCCTGAGGTGAGGCGTAACAAGGAGAAATAACTTTCTTTCTCCTTGTTTTTCCCTCGTTCTATGTGAAATACATCGAAAGAGGAAAACGGCTCTTAAGATTATGTCTGTGCAGGAAAGTGTCCCTTCCTGCACAAAAAAACTTCTGCCGACAACACAAGTACCCTTGCACCATTGTTCAAGGGTGCATGTGCTGGTGCTAGAATGCCAAAATGGCTCCAGCAGGGGGGAAAGGACTGGAATGCACTGTATTGAATAAATATGGAGGATTTACTGCGCTGCACTACGCCAAATCCCCATAAATGAGTTCCTAAGTTTACGATTGATGATGCTCCGTAGTCAGGGTGAAGAACTCCACATATAAAAAATGTAATGTAATGTAATGTATGTATACTTGTAAAGCGCACTATCACCTTTCAGGCATCCTGGCGCTGTATACCGCTGTGGAACCCTTCCTGTTAGATGCCCCCTACTGAGCACCCCCAAGGTGAGGCCAGGCATCCTAGCGCTTTCGGGGCTGTTGTGGAGATTAAGCAAGCTATTGCCCAGAGTTGCAGAGTGGGACCCATGATTAGAATTGGCACCTAGGCGAGAATTATCGAGTCTGTGGACATTGAGCCCAAGACCCTACCATGTCAGGAATTGAAACCTGGTCCCGGGCCAGACCTCTGCCTCAGGGTCTGCCGCTCTAATCGGTGAGCTACACTTCTCCACAATAGGCAGATTGTGTATTTTTATGTCTGGAGTTCTTTGCTCTGACTGCAGAGCCTTCACAGTCATAAACATACTATTAAATCAGAGTTTGTGAATTCCAAAACTAAAGTAAACTTGCACAAAATTGTAAGTTTACATTTTTTAATAAGGCCCATAGGATGGGTGCCATAATCTTTTAGTGGTATCATTTTTGGCTTGGTGCAAACATTCTAAAGCCGCAATGTGTTCTGACTAATTGCATATGCAATGCTTGGTGCACAAGGCAGGGTAAAACTTGTTTTGTCAAGGGTTTTTTCAGCTCCAAGTGGAGTTTGATATTACAGAATTGAAAATGTTGTCCCTTCTGATTATATGGGTGCAAGGTTGGGTATCATCACTGGGGTGGGTTGTGAATCATTTGCCTTCAGCAAGGGTAACCTTTATGATTAGAATAGGAGGGTTCCACTGACTATCTGGAACTCCCAAAAACTTTTACCCTCACTTACCAAAGTCAAACTACTGGGAAGAGGGGCACATGCTTTGATCAGCCGCTGACCTCGCAGGTAAGACCGGTGGGATCGGGTGGGTGGGGTTATTTTGACAGACGATGACAAGGGAAAATTAAATAAATTAATTAATCAAATTTCCCTCGTCGTCTGTCAAAATCCCCCCCACTCAACCACACTGATGGATTACATACAGAGAGGCATCGTTCGGAACGTTTGGCTGTGCCCTTAATAGACTTTTGCAGGTGCTATGAAGTATTCACACCTCCCTCCTCTGCTTTTTACATGGACCATAAAAATTAACCAGTTGCAAAACTCCCACTCAGATTTACCATAGAAAGTGCATGCGGCTGTACAAAATATGAATACAAATTGAAACTGTAATAATAGCAACATGTTCCTCAATAGAATAAAAGAAGACATTCCCACAGAACATTCTGCAGCACAGAACTGTGGAAAGATGTATACACAACTGTCATTTCTGTAACGTAATGCCTTTTCAAAATGCTTAAGTCAAAAAAACAAATACAAGTGAGAAACCATGATTAGAGAAAGGGTACAAATTCCAAACAGGTACTTCTGAACGGTAATAAAGTGCATTATCTAAATGTATTTATTGACGCTTATGCCATATATTGGGTAATGAATATCAACATATACAGAGTTATTTTATGATATTTTACTTTTACAGAATTCCGTGAGAGGAAATATTGTATACTTCAAATACAAGAGATTCGACATTAATTGTATACTTGTTACAAAGCTCTCTTCATTTTTAATTCTACATTTGTATTTCGACAATGATGATTGATTTTTGTGACGATAATAATAATGTTACAAATCTGACGGCAATCTTATAATTGATCACAAAACACCAAACATAAGAAATAAGACAGTAAATAGTAAGCATAAACTTCTAGCTTAATCCTTATTGGAAGTGGCCCCTGAAATTCTGTTCTGTATGGTAACTTCATTTGTGCCCCATTTTAGGAGAAATCTCAAAATGGGTGCTTTTATTGTTTTTTATTGCAATTTGTTTCCTTTTTGATTGGGACATAAGCAACAATTTGTGTTTGCTCATTGCAATTCAGCTTAAGAAAATATACCTTTGCACATCTTATGGTAAACAAAGGCACATAATCGTAATCACTGCCCACGACCCGGTTATCCCAATCTGTAATTGGCACACCACTTTCTCCATATCTTGTCATGTTTTTGGGGGCATCTGCGCATGGCATATATGGATTCTTCTCATTTGTGCACCAGTGCATGCCTGCCCACCATTCCAATAGGGCTGGAGCTCCAATCGACTTCCAGTATTTAGCATTAACCTTTTTGTAGTAAATGTGCAAAGCCTCACTGGTGTCTGGACTTCCCGGAGCCTTTCAAGTCACCTAAAATGGCAAGCAAAGTGATCCTCAGTAAAAATGTGATCGGAATGCCCAGTACTCTTGACAGTGAGGCAGAAACCATTAGCCAGTACTGTGGTATGACCAGGCATCACCAACACGTGAAAGAAATCCTCTTGTGTTCAGAGCATCTGAAGCAGGCAGGTGTAGGCATTTTATGAGCCTTCCACAACCTCTGGTGTGTGAAATAAGTATAATGAAAGTATTTAAGTTGAATGATGCACAGAGGTGCAGAGATTGTGAGGGTATGTGGCCCTTTACATGCTTCGCTCAAGGTGTTATCCTCCAATGAATACAGTCACACCTCCCATCGTACTCTTAAATTTCACATGAAATTGAGCAGTGGGTTACTAGCACCCTATAAATCTTTGATATTCCTCCCTTCCCCACGGGGTGCATAAGTAGATGCATCTTTAGCGGGCAATACTTGGGGACCTCAGTGAGAGCATCTTCGTGATCCATCAGGGCATGCAATTGCTTTAGATACTGGTAGAACTGGGACCTGAGCAGGTTGAAGTCTGTCTGAACACCTGAAAGAACTTCATATGTGTGCAAGCCCATATGTCCCAAACTCAGTATTGCTTTCTGGTCCGAGCCCGGGAATCCCTCTAGTCACTCCAACCGGTCAAGGTAGCGTCCCACCCAAAGAGGGATCTCAAGTTTCACCAGTCACTCCCACCTGCAGCACAGTTCTCCATGCCTGGAACACTGTCCTGGTCACCTCTAGAAGGTACCCAGGGATGGATGCGCATAATAGAAGGTCTGTTATTTTATCCAGGCCTTTCAATGCTACCTCCACCCTGAAAGCAGGGTCTTCCCACCCCCATGCCTCCAGGCACTCACCAACATAGTTTGTGAAGCCCAATAGTAAAGACTGATATCTGCTATGGCGTGCCTGCCGTCTTATGTGGACAGCATACACTTCCCAAAGGCAATTCTGGGAGGCTTGTCCGTCCACAATAACCTACTCACTTTAGCTGATAGAGCGTGTAACCAACTTTGTGGGATGAGGAGGGGGAAATTCTGGAGCAGATATAGCATGTAGGGACGATCATCATCTCAAATAGTGCCACTGTACCCAAGAGATTCAGGGGCAACCTTATCCGCCTGTCAATGTCTTACTGAGCTCTCCAGAGGAGCAGTTGGAGATTCAGGCTCTAGGTTACTTTTGTTACCAGGCCAAATATACCCAGAGGTATCAAAACTCCTGCGGTGCATTGGGAGATCTAGCTGCCAGGTCTCGTCCATGTGGTCACCCCTCAGAGGGACTAGGAGGGATTTGGCCCAATCAACACATAGGCCAGGTGCTGTCCTGAAGGCATCCAGGATGTGAATTAGGCTTGGTCCAGTCACATCCGGATGGGCCAGGAACATAAGGAAATTGTCTGCATACAGGGAAATCCTGTTTTCCATTGCCAGATCCCAGTCAAACCCTCAAGCCTGCACATCACAGAGTACCCACGCCACTCTTAGCTGTATGGCCAAGGCAAGGAGAAGAGGGGAGAGGGAACATCCCAACCTGGTTTCTCCAGATTTGGGAACTGGCATGACAGTGCACCATTCATCATACTCGACCCTGTGCCCGTGCATACAGGCAGCAGATGCAGGACCGAAATTTGGGGCTAAATCCCATTTTAAGCATCCTCCAAGAATGCCCAAACGAAAGAATCAAAGTCCTTTTCAAAGTCAATTAACATGAGTGCTCAGGAGCACTGTTGGGACAGAAAACAGGTAAAGGCCAAAGGAACCTTCGTATACAATGTTCCGTACTGTGGTGATTTATTAAGGCCCTCAGAGGACTCATATCATCAGAACTTTGACAATGAGTTTTTCTCTGTGTTTATGAGGGAGATAGGATGATAAAAAGAATGTGATTCTGAAGGCCAACCAGCATCACTAGCACCACAATTGTTCCCCAGATCCATCCCTGGCAGGAAACTATCCTTGGATATTGATCCCAGGTACATTTCCATAGGAGATGGTAGGATTCTTGTGGTGGAGTTTGTGGTAGTATTCTAATGGATAACCATCTGGTCCTGGAGCCCTGACTGGGTCCAGGTCAGTGAGAGCTTTGCCCACCTTCAGTGTTCGAGACTGGTCTAGGTCTTCCTGTTCAGAGGTGGTCAAGTGGAGCATCAATAAATCCAACATGAGGCATTCACTTACAGCATAGAGAGATCTATAGTAGTCTGTGAAGGCTGATGCTATCGAGCAAGAGGACATTACAACTGCTCCAGACACAGCCATAGTGCATAAACCAACTCTGGATTCTGTGTCCATTGTGTCTAACCAGTATAACATTTTGCTTGATGTGTCCCCCCATTCGTAAACCCATCTGGTGCAGGCCACCCACTACCGTCGGGCCTCCTATAAGCAGAGCTGCCAGAGGCAAGCACTATCCAGGGCCAGGGAGTGCCTCACCTGCTCTGTATGGTGGCCCGATTGCTCAGTTCCAAATACAAAATTGCTGCAACAAGGTCGGCAATATGCGCATATTTCTCTCGCTCACCACCGCTAAGGTAAGAGCAGATGATCCCACTCATGGTAAATTTGTAAGCCAAAAAATCTATTGGGGAATGGATCATTTGTCCTGAGTAACCTGGGTTTTTTAGATTTTGTATAATGTACCGATAAAAAACCCTCATTCCAGTACTGAGGCTGGGGAGGCAGTATATCTTGATTCTCCGCCTATCTCTTGAACACGTGACAGCATCATCATAGGGTTAGTTCTCATGCATCCTCCACCGGGAGGTAAACCACTGGTTAGTGCAGTAGTGATCAATGATTGGGATAACAGTGTCAATGAAAAAATTGCTTAAAATGCTCGTATAGCCAGATAAGTGAGAATTTTTAATAGGTCTGGAGTCGCCACACCGAATCCGCCCTACATCATCTGGGATCTCCTTATACCCAAAGGGTAGAGTGGAATGCCCACAAATGGCTGACAGATCACAGAAAGTTGACCTATCCTGTGGGACCCAATTTTACTATCGTGTGAGGTGTCTGACTGGTAAAGCAGTGCCCAAAAAGGTGTAAATAAAGTGAGTGAACAAGTGAGTTACAAAAAATGATAAAATTGGATAGTAAAGAGGAAACAGAAATGTTTAATATGTCCTCTATTACTCCCAAACTTAAAAAGAGTGCGAAGTGGTGCTAACAAATAACCACTACGGAGAATGAAAGGTCGACATGTTTCTGCAGATTGAATGGATCTACAATGTATCCTACTGCTTCTTCAGGCCCATTAGCGCTACTGCTTATAAAGATTTAAAAAGGTAAAAGGGTTACCTCACACTCACTTTATTTACACCTTTTTGGGCACTGCTTTACCAGTCAGACACCTCACAAGATAGTAAAATTGGGTCCCACAGGATAGGTCAACTTTCTGTGATCTGTCAGCCATTTGTGGGCATTCCACTCTACCCTTTGGGTATAAGAAGATCCCAGATGATGTAGGGCGGATTCGGTGTGGCGACTGATGGGAATCTGTCTACACTGAGTGGATACCCTAAATGTGACAGTATTAGCACAAACTGGTAGTCACATTTATTCTGTCCCCTCCTTGACTCATACTTAGCAAGATCTTTCTTTGACCTTTTTGCTACTCCGTGTTGGTTTAATTGATCTTAAACACCTGACATATGTTACTTGATAATGGGGTGCAGCAAACACATGAGACATGCAGTGGTGGGGTGACCCACTAAAGCTGCATGCAGTGAGTGATTGGTGGACCCGGGAGGTAGGTGGTCGTGCCTTGCCAGGTATTAGATGATAGCAAAGTGGGTGGTTCCTGGCCTCTGTGGTTGGATGTACCTCAGCTGGCCAGACTCAGAGGTCACATAACAACATATTATTCATACTATTAGTTAGCTAGGTATCCCCTGTGGAGCAGCACAGCAATTTTCATGTAACTGTTAGAGTATCCCCATATTCAGGGTAATGTGGGAAAACCAGTTATTTCTTTAGTGGGTGTTCACCTGGGGGAGGGATGGGAAGGGAACGAGATGACTGCACACCATTGGGGACTCACTGAGGGCGCAAAGAGAGCCACTGACACACAAAGACTGACTGAGCCCCCACACAGCCACACATAGGGACGGGGAAGGGCAGAAGGAGCGTCGGTTATCACAGAAAATAGCTAATGACAGAACAGATGTGCTCCAAATAGCGACCTGGAACATACACACAATGCTATATTGCCATGCTGCAGGATACACACCTAACTGAGGAAGAGTTGCTTTAAAAGGAAGAAAAAATGGAGGGGCAGATCCACTCCTTGACCTACTTCTCCTATGACAGAGCAGTGCTAATATGGCTAACCCCAGGTGCAGCCTTCCAGCAGCAGTATGTAAATTTGGACGTGGAGGGTTGATATGTGCTACTCCATGGACTGTTGGGTGGTGAAGAGGTATGTTGCCTGAACTTCTACATGCCCAACACAGACGACAGATCATTCTACTGGGGCCTGCTGGAGCTAATGCTCCCGTACATTGATGCCCCATTGATTGGAGGGACTATAACTGTGTACTGGATGGCAATCTGGACTGAGGTCCCCCCTAAGCAAGACACTAAACCAGGGATGACATTGGCACTGACTGAAGCAATGGCCAGACTGGGCTACATAGACATATGGCATACATTAAATCCCACCCAAACAAAGTACTCATGTTACTCTACCACCCACAATATGGCAGGTTTGACCACATATTGGTAACCCACACCCTGGACCCACAGGTGCAAACAGCACAATACTTAAAAAGATTCCTGTTGGGATTGGCCCTTTTTGCAGGGTTATCCCCAAACATTTAGCTTTTTCCTCTTATTTTTCCTGACCTGTTTTTGTTTTCTTTAGGTTGCTGGGCACTTTATTTATTTTTTTATTTATTTATTTTGGGTTTTTATAGAGCGCATAGTCACCCGTGAGTATCCCAGCGCTAAACCTCATTGTCCTGAAGGATGAAAGTGCAGGGGTGAAGGTGGTTTAAGGGAAGAGAAGGGTTTTGAGAGATTTCCTGAAGCGCAGGAGGTTAGGTTCTGATCTAAGTTTCAAGGGGAGCGCGTTCCATTGTTTCGCTGTGTGGACTGAAAAGCGGCGGCCTCCTGCGCGGGCCTTTTTCACCCTGGGAACCACAATTAAATTTCCATGGTCCGAACGAAGCGCTCTAGTTGGTTTGTAGGGTGTGATCCAGTTGCTGAGGATAGGTGGACCTGCGTTATGCAGTACTTTGTGAGCCAGACATAGGGCCTTGAATCTCACTCTTTCCCTGATCGGAAGCCAGTGTAATTTTTTCAGTGCGGGTTTGGCTGATGTTCTGGCTGGGGTATTCGTGAGCAGCCGGGCCGCGGCATTCTGGGTTTTCTGTAGTATTTAGAGAGTGGTTTCCGGAGCTCCTAAGTAAATGGCGTTGTTGTAGTCCAGCCTGGAGACAATTAGGCCTTGGATCAGTAGTAGTCGGGACTGGAAAGGGAGTAGGGAGAGCACCTTTCTGCATGATCTTAGTAGACCGTAACAGATGCCGGCCTTTACCACTGCTAATCAGTGCTTATGCTCTCTGTGCATATGCTCTCTGTGTAATTTGTAATTATGATTACTTATCCATGATTGGCATATTTGATTACTGGTAAGTCTCTAGTAAAGTGCACTGAGTGTGCCCAAGCTTGTACATCAAATACTACCAGTAAGCCTGCAGCACTGATTGTGCCACCCACACAAGTAGCCTTCCAAATGTAACTCAGACTTGCCACTGCAGTGTCTTCACACAGGGTTTTCCACTGCCATGTCGAGGCGACAAGTGCACTCACTTGCCAGGCCCTAACCTTCCCTTTTCTTATATGTAAGACATCCCTCAGGTTTAATAGGGCTGACGTCTAGATGGAATGTGCTTCAGCCCCTGATGACACTGTTTGCCAGCATGTATAATAATTAAATAAAAAGTTTAAAAAAAACATATGGCACAATATCTACCAGCCACTGGGAACAAGATGTCTACTATGTGTAAAGGCAACACTTTGATATGGTAGAAAATTAAACTGAATAGTTAACTTTATGTTTATATGGATTCCATAAAACTACTTATTTAATTTATTTTTCTTTAATTTCTAAGTGTCAGATGTACAAACAGCAGTCATCCTGCTCCCAGTGGCCCATAGACATGGTGTCATATTAATAACAGAAAAGTACTGCCATTTTTTAAATGGGAGGAATTTAAAGTGAAGAAACATACTTCATAATACATTAAGACGTTATTGGATTAATTGAAAGTGGAGAAAAATATTGAGACAATGTTCCATCAAAATATGTTCCTTCACTTTAAATTACTCCTCTTTTATAACATGACTGTATTTTTTTGTTATAAATATGACTTTGAAAATGGGAGAAAATTAAAATGAAGAGTTCACTTAAACATGAAAGTAGATTTTCATTTTCTCCCACTTAAAATCATTCAGAAACATAATTTTGTTCACAGCTTCAATACTGAGCTAAAGGAGGACTTGTATTTAAGAGCTAAACACCACAGTGCTGCACTTCATTACCTGTGTGCCCTAGCCTGTGTCATAAATCTGACCCAGGATTGTTCATTATCAGGCCCTACTATCTGCAGCCTCATGTTAAAAAATGTAAAATAAACACAGCCTTTCCTTAACCTTAAAAGGAAAATATGACTCTGCTATATTTAAAAATTAATTAAAGGCTGTGAGCTACTGTGAAGGTGTATGCAAGCTACTGGTAGCTTCTCTGCTGTAAATAATTGTTTAAACGCCAACAGCTAAACAAATAGACATTTACTGATCTGTTCATGATTTAAAAAATGTTTTGGGAAGTTTTTGCTCCGGCGGCCGGCAGTGGGAGTACCTGCAGGGCGGTGACGTGGGGAGGGGAAGGGGCAGGGTGGGGGGTAGTAATGTATGGATTACGGAGTTTCCCAGGTAAGTAAACATTTAAATAAATAAAACGAATTTCGTTGAGTGCACTGCATCCCCAAATGCGATGCAGTGCGCGCAACAAAATTTGTTTTATTTATTTAAATGTTTACTTACCTGTAAAACTCTGTAATTCATACATAACTACCCCCCATCCTGCCCCTCCTCCTCCCCACCTCACCGCCCTGCTGGTACTCCCACTGCCGGCTGTGGCTGGTAAAACTCTCTGAAGCTCTCAATGCCTTGCATTTTACAAAAGCAGAAAATAGATATATAAACAGTGCTGACTTCATAAAGTGAAAGAAAAGCAGTTCTTAATGTGAGCCGTGCTGAGCACAGGCAGCTAATTTTTGGCACAGGCACCTATGACAATCTGCCACATGATGGCACTGTTTGTCTAAATTAGATGCTAGCATAGCAGCAGTTTCTTAATTCAATACACATTACTTATAACTAATATCTGCCACTCAAGCCATTGTTATGGAGCTTGGTGGCCTGAAAGAGTTTAAATTGTCACACTTGTTGAAGTGTGATGGTTAGTAGTTGTGTTGGTGCTGTCATTGGCAGCGCTGACAGGGGCAACGTGTGGTGCAAGCTGCAGTGTCCTCCTGACGAGAGCGCGGGCACCAATTTTTTTAACAAAGAAAGCACTGCAGAAAAAAAAATCTTATTTTAGAATTTATCCTGGCAGGAAGTCTTTATATCACTGGCGCCTCTGCTGGGGTGGGAATGGTATGGATAATACTCATATTCTAATCAGCATCTTCCAGTTTCAAGCAGCTACCTCACTACCCAATTGGCTTACTCCTTGCATGAGTCACAGGGCAGGCTCACAAATCAATAACCAAGAGATTAGTTACATTTCTCTATTGACTGAACAGGAATCCTTTCCCATGAGCATTTTTATACACGCTCACGCCCCCACATACACATGCCGATGCTCTCTCGCGCCAAGGCAGCGCGACACCGTAACCATGACTACATGTTCATCGAGCGAAAGATATGACAACTCCAACTTCAAGCTTTTGTTTCGAGTTTGTACTTTGGTAACGGTCTTTTATCTGAAGGGGCTTCTTTTTTTAAAATAGACAGCGCGGCTGTGTTTTTGCTGTTTGAGAGCGTGCTGATCAGATGCTCCGTCCATCACCACCCCCTTTTGTACCGATGGAAACATCAAAGCACGCCTTCCTTGAATCATATTCAAAGTACTCTCCGATGTCCACAACAAGATCAGAGGCTTCCAAAAACTCACCCTTTCAACCGTAGTCCGCTCTCGCTGCCCTCACACATCCTTGCTGGGCAGTAATTGAGCTGGAGTGCTGGGAAGAGCACTCTTACACCCGCATTTTAAGTACAGTTGGGAATACTCTTTTGGCAGGTGGAAAATACCCACACAACACTGTCAGCATCAACTCTTCCCCAAAACACGGATGTACTATTTATCATGTCTGATAAATCCTGTACGCCTTGTCAGATTTTATCAGGTGCAATAAATAGCATCTATTCATTCCTCCGACATTCTCGAAATCAGAACCCATGAGATCCCAGCACAGTGTGCAAAACGTAAATGATTTATCAACCAGGATTTCATTATGACACGTACAAAGTGAACAACTGAAATGAAATGAAAAAGATTTGTAGAGCACAAACAAATGCCCGAAGGCGTAGTTCTGAGGAGGAGGAAAAGGTGGACAAAGAATTCCGAGATCCTAAGCCCTGGGCTTCCGTTAAACAGTAGAAAGACAGGTTTTTATTAAGGCTAACTAAATTGTGTGAGCCCGAAGAAAGGAAATGGACCGAAAAGACACTGCCTCCCCATATTTCTTTTCGGTCTGCACCTTTGCTGTTACTGGCTACATCGAGAATAAGAATTTTCTCAGCTAGAGGACAGACTTGTTATATTTTCACTAAAGATGTCGAGAAAATATCTTGGGGAAATTCCTAGAGAGAAGGATAAATTACCAAGGAAATTGGATTCCCATTTTATAACTGAGGGATTCAACCATAGTCTCTATTGATTCTGCTGTCCATAGAGACAACAGGAACTCTGGTATCTTAACTCCTGGGTGCCTAATGAACACTCTCAGAACTAGGATACTCGCAATGATCCATATATGTAAATCTTTTAGTGAGTCTTACTCTGACTTGAGCTCAGTTTTATGCCAATTCCATACGAACAGAGGGGAGAAAGTGCTTCAAGGCATGTTCATTCTTGAGTTTGTGAACGCCCACAAACAAGTCAGTTTCTGTGCATTCACAAACTTCTCTTTGACGCGTCCCCACAATGGACATACCCCCAGATTCATGAAAGTCATGTTTTGTGAGTCCTTAATAGCGACTTTTAAGGATTCGCTATTAAAGACTCACCTGTAGAAATCGCAATATTTTTAGCGATTTCTACTGCTTCCTTATTTGCGATTCGCTAATTGCTAATCCCAAATAAGGAATGGCTTTCCCATTCATTCCTATAGGCCTAAAGGTCACCCTGTTGCACCCCTGAAATGGTAATGTACACTGGTGTTGTGCACACACATGTCCCAAGGACATGTGTGTGTGTAACATACAACTTAGAAAAATGCACTAAAGTGCGTTGTTCTAAGTTTTTGCTATTTACCACGTAGTTAGACTTCGGGGTCAATAGCGGCACCAGATTGCGAATTCGCAATTTTGAAATAGTTCATGCATTGCATTTAAGGAATCTCAATTCCTAAATGCAAATAATCGCAATGTAGCGATTTCTAAAATTGCGATTTTTGCATTTGGGATGATGCATCCCAAATACAAAAAATACCGCTCGCAAAGGGCCAGATTCTCAGAATCTGGCCCTTTGCGAGCGGATTTAGGTTTGATGAATCTGGCCCATAGTTAGTAGCACAAGGTGTGAAGAAGAACGTAAAAATCCTAAACTGGGGGTGTTTCTGTGCTAGAAAAAATATTTTTTCCCTGTGGAGGAAATAAAACGAAACAAGCATGTGAAAGGCAATATGCCTCGAATTTTGGGAGTTTGAGCTATTGGTAGATAAATAAAAGGCATTGTCATTTACAATGCCAATAGCTTAAACTCTTGCAAATGCGAGAACTATTGCATTGCAAATGCTTTTTTTTCTTGGAGGCAATTGAGGGTTAGAAAGTTAAGAGATGAGATGGCGGAGAGGGCTTTTAGGGTGCTGAAGCAGCTTCATAGCAATTAGCTCTCTTTAACATTTTTCTAAAACAAAGGCGCAGACTCAAGGACTCTATTGTCCACAGCTATAAGAGCCCATGTGTGAAAATTAACTTGGCCAGAAGTTGAAGGTGTCTGAAAAGAAAAGAAGTTTGTTGTCCCCTCTGCCGGACTCAGACATTCTAAGGCACTGTAGCTAACCTCAGTGAAGTGCCCTGCTTGGAACAGGTGCAACATGTGCTGCTTCTGTTGGCCTGGGTGGGCCCTCATGTTGACTTCTGTGCTGTGCCGTAGTGTCTTTCCTACACTAGTACAGTGAGAACCGCTCAGCGCAGACAGTGCTTTAGTGAGAGACAGCCCTCACACTGCTTTAGTGAAGTGTGCTGTGTAGTGCTTTAGTGAGGGACACTGTGCAGAGCTGTAGTGAGGGATGCTGGCCAGTGCTTTAGTGAAGTGTGCTGAGTAGTGCTTTAGTGGGGACACTGTGAAGAGCTGTAGTGAGGGATGCTGGACAGTGCTTTAGTGAGGGACGCTGACCTGTGCTTTCGTGAGGGACACAGTGTAGTGCTTTACTGAGGTAAACAGTGTGGTGCTCTAGTGAGGGACGCTGTGCGGTGCTCTAGTGAGGGGTGCTGGGTAGTGCTTTAGTGACGGACACTGGCCAGAGCTGCAGTGATGGATGCTGTGCAGTGCTGTGTGATGGACACTGTCCAGTGCTCGAGTGAGAGATGGACACTAGGAAGTGCTTTAGTGGGGAACAGCCTGCAGTGCTTTAATGAAGGGATGCTATGTAGATGGACGCTTGGAAGTGCTTTAGTGGGGAACAGCCTGCAGTGCTTTAATGAAGGGATGCTATGTAGATGGACGCTTGGAAGTGCTTTAGTGGGGAACAGCCTGCAGTGCTTTAATGAAGGGATGCTATGTAGATGGACGCTTGGAAGTGCTTTAGTGGGGAACAGCCTGCAGTGCTTTAATGAAGGGATGCTATGTAGATGGACACTTGGAAGTGCTTTAGTGGGGAACAGCCTGCAGTGCTTTAATGAAGGGATGCTATGTAGATGGACACTTGGAAGTGCTTTAGTGGGGAACAGCCTGCAGTGCTTTAGTGAGGGGATGCTCTGTAGTGGTTTCCAAAAAGTTACAAATTACGATTTTGCAGCAAGTTTAGGTATTAAGAGAGGTGTGTGTGCATTTGTTAGAATCACCACCACTTTAGCAGCATCCTTCATAGGTTTAAAAACATTGAAATGTGGAGCAGGAATGTAGATTTCATAAAATGTACTTTCTGTAATTGCAAAAAAGGAGCCCAACCACGAAGGGACTCAAACCCTCAATCTTCTACCCTTCTGGGAAGCCCTGGCGAACGAGCTCTCGGACAGGGGCCTGCAGTGTGGCAGTCGCGGCCTGACAAGAGTACACAGGCACTTTCTGAGAGCAGTGCTGTTGGTAAACAATTTTCATGGATGACCGGTGACGTCAGTGCAAGTCATTCATCACTTGCTCTCACACTTGGACCATTGGTGCATGGTCAGGGAAAAAGATGGTGACACACGGGCGGCTCTTCAAAACTGCCGAACCCTCAGGGTGAAGCAAAAAACCTGAGCACTCACGTCTGGGAGAATGGCAGCAGAGCAAAAGGAGTTCTCCGGAACAACAGATAACAAATGCCAGTGCATGAAAACTGTATTCGGCCGGTGTTCCGCAGCAATAAACGGAAGTGAGCTATCGGCTGCACAACGAGTACAAAGGCAGCAAAGCTGAGTGACGCTGGATTGAATTTATCGTAAGCTGTTGGTGGGGACTACAGTCGTTTTATTAAATCCAACAGGTCTTGCAGTCAGCGCATGAACTGAAGGCTCGACCTAAAAAAGTGCCATTGCATAGAGACAATGGCTCTTTCCAATGTGGAACTGCACTGTGCATACAATCGCATATTGAGCAAATGTTAATAAAAGGAAATCACATGACTTTCCGGGAGCACGGCGTGAAAGCTGGGAATAGCAAAGGTTTTCAAGCATACTTCTGGAAATGTTTCGAAGTAGACAAGTTGTATATCTGTAACGTGGGTAGGTGTAAGTGTACTGTAGCTATTTTTGTGAATCCGTCTGCCTTCTGTTTTTAAACCAGACAGTTGATTAGCAGGTTCCCGTGGTAAATAAATTATCAGTCAAGTAGGTAATAATCTTCAAACTGGAAATGCTTTCAAATCGTTTGTTCTGCTGTGGAATGTTACCTGCACCTACATCGCACCATGGCAGTATGGCAGTGTAGCACTTTCTGAAATTGGATGCCCATTCTATACAGTTCTGGGATTTCCATCCATCAGTTATGCGTGGTTATTTTGCTTTTTTAGCTAGGTATGGCTAGTAGAAGATTTGAGAGTGATTAGTTCAGTAGGCTCATTAGTGACTTAGTGATTGGTGACTCGACCTGACCTGGTCAGAGCCGGTCGCTCCACCTGCCTCGTGCCTGACCCCCGATTGATGCCGCCACCGCTGCCCGCTGTGCCTCTGCTGTGCCCCTGAGCTGCTGTGCCGCTGAGCTCGCCAAGGATCTGGTCTTGTGCAGTATTTTGTTTCCATTTTTGCCCTGTATTTATATTGTTGTGCCTGTTTCGTTTTTGCTCTGCATTTAAATTGTGGTGCCCCCTGATTGCTGACGCCACCGCTGCCCGCTGTGCCTCTCTGGTTTCGGTTTTGTTTCTGGATTCCATTTGTTGTGCCCTGTGCCCCTCCACCCCGCTCCCTGCCGCTGCTCAGCCCAACCCCCGTTCCCTCCTGCATCACCGCTCCTCCCCTCCCCACTCGCCACCCCGCTCCCGCCTCCCAGTTGCTCCTCCCTCCCACTAGTAGCCTAGGTCTGCATCCGCGAGGCGGGGAGCTGTGACTCGATCTGACCTGGTCAGAGCTGGTCGCTCCACCTGCCTCGTGCCTCACCCCCGATTGCTGCCGCCACCGCTGCCCTCTGTGCCTCTGGTGTGCCCCTGAGCTGCTGTGCCCCTGAGCTCGCCATGGATCTGGTCTTGTGCAGTATTTTGTTTTCATTTTTGCCCTGTATTTAAATTGTTGTGCCTGTTTCGTTTTTGCTCTGCATTTAAATTGTGGTGCCCCCTGATTGCTGCCGCCACCGCTGCCCGCTGTGCCTCTCTGGTTTCGGTTTTGTTTCTGGATTCCATTTGTTGTGCCCTCTGCCCCTCCACCCCGCTCCCTGCCGCTGCTCAGCCCAACCCCCGTTCCCTCCTGCATCACCGCTCCTCCCCTCCCCACTCGCCACCCCGCTCCCGCCTCCCAGCTGCTCCTCCCTCACTCCGCCCCCTCCACTCTCCACTTATGGAGAGTGGCAAACACGCAGCGTTCACGCGCAGCAGGCGCGCCAAAGGTAAGCCCGTCTACGCCCGTCCGCGCCTGTACCGCGCCCAGCGCAGAACCCCTGGATTCCGCAAAGGCCATCCCTCCCGCCAAATTTACGACGCTGCAACCCTCACTGCACTCAACACCGGCCGCCTCCACGACTGCCACCAAGCCGCCCCAGGACGTACCCATGGACCCTTCACCTGCCAATCCTGCAAGTTCTGCTGCATCAGGACCCACACTACAACCACAAACGCCAAACAGAGCTCCAATAACAACTACCTGAAGTGCATCCTGCTCAACACCCGCTCGGTCCACAGACACGCCATTGAACTATGGAACCTACTCGACACCACTTCGCCGGACGCCGCCTTTCTCACGGAAACCTGGATGAACGCCTCATCAGCACCCGACATCGCCATAGCCATCCCGGACGGATACAAGATCATCCGAAGAGACCATATCAACCAAACAGGAGGAGGCATCGCCATCGTCCACAAGAACACCAGTCGCATCTCAACCAACTCCGACGACACCCTCTTAGCCACCGAACACCTCCACTTCCAGATACACACCGACCCCAAGACCACACTCAGAGGCACCCTCATTTACAGACCCCCAGGACCCCGCACACAATTCAGCGAAGACATTGCTGACTTTGTCAGCCCACACGCCCTCCCCTCCGATGACTACATCCTCCTAGGGGACCTCAACTTCCACCTGGAGAATAACAACGACAACAACACCACCACCCTGCTGGATAACCTCGCCAATCTCGGACTCAAACAACTGGTGAACACCCCCACCCACTATGCCGGACACACGCTCGACTCAATCTTCTCATCCAGCAAGCACATCTCCTTCAATCACGTCACGGAACTGCACTGGACAGACCACAGCTGCGTCCACTTCAGCTTCAGAAAGGCCACGACCCACCTCCATCCGCAACAAGTTCCCCGCAGAAACTGGAACAAAATTACCACCGACCAGCTCACCACATCTCTGAACCAAAACCCTCCCACCATAGCAACGGACCCAAATCAAGCAGCCATCAATCTCGCACAGTGGATCACCCACTGCGCTAACGAACTAGCACCCTTGAAAAACCATCCCAACAAGCCAGGAAGCAAAAAAGCCTCCTGGTTCAACGATGACCTCAAGAACTCCAAAAAGAACTGCCGCACCCTCGAGAAAGCCTGGCGAAGAAATCCAACCACAGACAACATGACCGCCCTCAAGAACGCCACCCGCAAACACCACCAGCTGATCCGCACCACCAAGAAATCAGCATTCAAGGATAGACTGGACGGCAACGCCCACAACAGCAAGGAACTCTTCAGCATTTATGAAGGAGCTCACCAATCCCAGCGCCGGCAACAACGACATCACTCCCTCTCAAGACCTCTGCGACTCTCTAGCCTCGTTCTTCCACAGCAAGATCGCAGACACACATAACAGCTTCGGCGACCAGCCCACTCCCCTCACCACTGAACCGAAGCCCCCCACCACCACCCTCCGCGCCTGGACCCCAATCAACACAGATGACACCATTCGCTTGATGAACTCCATCCACTCCGGATCGCCAACCAACCCATGCCCCCATCACATCTTCAACAAGGCCGACTCCGTCATCGCACCCCAACTCCGGGACATCATCAACTGCTCCTTCAACACCGCTATCTTCCCAAAAAGCTGGAAACATGCCGAGCTCAGCGCCCTCCTGAAGAAATCTACAGCAGACCCCACCGAACTTAAGAACTACCGCCCCATCTCGCTCCTCCCGTTCCCCGCCAAAGTCATAGAGCAGACCGTCAACAGTCAGCTCGCCGCCTTCCTTGAGTCTAACAGTTCCCTCGACCCCTCACAGCCCGGCTTCCGAGCCAACCACAGCACTGAGACCGCCCTCATCGCAGCCACAGACGACAACCGGAAACTGCTCGACAACGGGGAAACTGCGGCCCTCATCCTCCTGGACCTCTCTGTAGCGTTCGACACGGTCTGCCACCGCACACTTGTACAACGCCTCAGGAACGTCGGGATACAAGATAAGGCATTGGATTGGAACATCTCGTTCCTAGCCGGAAGAACCCAGAGAGTCCGCCTCCCCCCTTTCAAATCAGAGGCCACCGAAGTCATATGCGGCGTTCCACAAGTATCATCGCTCAGCCCCACCCTCTTCAACGTCTACATGAGTCCCCTCGCATCCATCGCACGCCAACACAACCTAAACATCATCTCCTACGCAGATGACACCCAGCTGATCCTCTCCCCCACCAAAGACCCAACCACCGCCAAAACCAACCTACACGAAGGGATGAAAGACGTAGCCGAATGGATGAAGAACAGCCGCCTAAAACTGAACTCCGACAAGACGGAAGTCCTCATCCTAGGATCATCCCCCTCTGCCTGGGACGACTCATGGTGGCCCCCGGCCCTAGGCAGCGCACCCAAACCAACAGACCATGCCCGCAACCTGGGATTCATCCTAGACTCCTCCCTCTCGATGACCAGACAAGTCAACGCCGTCTCATCATCATGTTTTTTAACATCCTACGCATGCTCCGAAAGATCTTCCGATGGATCCCCACTGAAACAAGGAAGACGGTCACCCGAGCACTTGTAACCAGCCGACTAGACTACGGAAACACCCTCTACTCCGGAACCACAGCCAAATTGCAGAAAAGACTTCAACGCATTCAAAACACCTCCGCCCGACTCATCCTCGACTTACCTCGCCACAACCACATATCCGGTCACCTGAGAGACCTGCACTGGCTCCCCGTCAACAAGAGAATCATGTTCCGTCTCCTCACCCACGCACACAAGGCCCTCCATGACCTAGGACCCAGATACCTCAACACTCGCCTGACCTTTTACACCCCCACCCGCCAACTACGATCGTCCAACCAAGCCCTCGCCGCGATTCCACGCATCCAAAGAGTCACCATGGGAGGAAGATCCTTCTCCTACTTGGCGGCCAAGACATGGAACTCACTCCCCACCCACCTCCATCTCACACAGAACCACCTCTCCTTCAGAAAGCAACTCAAAACCTGGCTGTTCGATCAGTAGCGTACCCCTCTCCCTTAAGCGCCTTGAGACCCTCTGGGTGAGTAGCGCGCTATACAAATTCCTGACTTGACTTGACTATTAGTGGTGATAGAGCACGGGTTGCAGAACTACAGGACAAGTACACTTTGTGCTTATCCCTCGGACTAAAAGCCAGCATGCTCCTCTACAACTAAGGATGTGGTTCTTAACACCTCCATGATATAGCTCTTCCAGCCAAACCCTATTTTCTGATCAGAGTAGTCAAACATTTAACTATTTTCCACCTAACATATAACACCGTATCCTTGGCAACTCTTCTAGTTATTGGTTAGATATTTTGGTTTCAAAGGAAAGTTGTTCTTATAGCTCAAATGTCCACATTCAAAACGTCTGCACTCCTCTTCTGCCCATGCGTTTCTACCATCTTACTATTGCTGCAGTATGACTACACTGCTTCTTATACATTGGAGCTATATGAGAAAACATACCAAAACGTATTACATTTCTTTTGGGATAATATTACAAGAATTCAGTGCTTGACCTTTTCATTGAGCTAATAAGGAACACCCCCCCCCCCCCCCGCCAAAAAAATAACTGGTTACTTTTATTCTCAGCACAGAAGAACGTCATAGAAGCTGCTCTCCACCCCCAACAAGAGGGGTAGCAGAGGTGCAATAAGCCAATGAGCCATAATGCAAGCTAGAAAATAGGGCACTCATCCCTTGCTTTGATAGTAAAACAACAGCTACCAATTACTAGGTTGCATTAGACCACTCGTGCCTCTGGGCCAAGGTGCCACTAAACCTACTGCACTATTAACAATATCTTAGACAATAAGCATGTCAACTGTTATTTCCTTCTTCAGGTCTCCAGACGTTTTCACATCACATCACTGAAAAGAAATCCTATGCTGTTTCCTCTTTTTCTAGCTTCTGGTCCCCAGATGTATAGGCAGTCTGTGGCTTTCCTACACCAAAAACGAACAAAGATTGATTAGATCATTGGGGTCCAAGTTTGCCTTTTCTAGAACGGAAGAATACGTTATGTCTTGGGTGCATCTGAGACAAGCATTGGCAATTCCAGTAGTTTTGGTTTTAAATGAGATTGTTATGGTAATGAGAAGTATTGCAAGTCAATAGCATGGTAATCGATATGTATTTGTATGGTATTGAAGAACAGTAGAACAATATTGGTGTAGGTTAAAGGTCTGGTGACAGTTGCACTGTCAAGCCGAACTTAAACATCAATGTTGGTTAATGATTGCCCTCCTCCCATCTGTGCTGCTGCCAGAAGAAAACACCATAAATTATCTAGTTATCTACGAAACTTAAATAGCTCTACAGTGTCACATGTATGCCCCTGAAATTTTAAGCCCAGGCAGCTGGATAAATAAACAAATAGATTGCAGCAGTGCGGAGGGCAAGCACTTTTTTGTGAAAGCACACAACTTCCGGCAAATTAAAACACATACTCCTGGCTCCTGACGGAGCCAAATCCACTCTCTAGCCCCTTCGCAGCGGGGGTAATTCCCTGCTGTGCTGGGGGGCGCACAGCGCCCCGTGCTCCTGACGAGCTCAGCTCATTACGCAACACGGTGGCCGTGTGCTCATGACGAGTTCAGCTCGTCACAGCCACACCTGTTTCTGTGGAACGCTTGCAGAGCAGGGGAATTAGCCCCGCGTGCCAGCGTTGCGGCCATTATGACGAGCTCAGCTCGTCATGAGCACACGGCCACCGTGCCTCATGACGAGCTGAGCTCGTCAGGAGCACGCATGTGGCTAGTGCTGCTTACATAATAGTATGGCAACAGCTGCGCTATCAAATCAGACCTTAAAAATACCTTTTGCGAGTTATGCACTTAACCTCTTGAAGAGGGGGAAGAACGTTTTTCTGGAAATGGATTCTAGGAGACATAATGCTAAACTATCCTAATCATAGTGAATATGATATAGGCGGTGTCGGGGAACTTTGAATAGAGGATGGCTTCAAGGTTACTTCAGAATTCTTGGTGGCACATGGGTGATATGGCAGTGGCTTCTTTGAAATTTTCAATGTGATGCTTAATTTTGACTGGGAAGAAACGGTCAATGACATGCTTCTCATATGTTATCCAGTGAATTCGCCTTGCCCCATTTCTTTTCTTGCTTGCAAATAATGTTTTTCTCTGGGAATTATCCATTTTTCCTACCCCTGTGCAAACATTTATGCTTAGGATTAAATGGACGTTCTTCAACTTCATTAACCTTTATTGTAGAGTTCAGTGGGTTAACACAGAACTCCATAAAATGAGGTTTCAAAGGAGAAGATGCTAGATAGATAATTGGGTGAAGATTTCAGCGGGAATGTGCTTGAAGTAGCAGAACAGTTATTTAATGTGTTTAAGCCAGCCACAGATAGTTGCTGTGGCCTGACTTAATGGAGAATGGGATTCCAAAGTGAATGCTCCTGTTCAATTGCATCAGGGTTGCAGTGATGTGATGGTTTGGTGGTAAAGACAAGGTTGGCAGTGATCTCTTTAGCATAACGTGATTTGGTGAAATGTTGGTGGATGTTTAATATATGCACACAATAAACTATCTGCTTAGCTTAGATGTCCTGAAAGCTAAATATAACCGAGGAATATATTCTTGAAATGTTGGACTGAGGAAGCTGTGACGAGTTAAATCATCTTCTCTATAAACTGTTTCATTGGTCTTGATAGACAGTGTATCATATGGCAGAAGTTGGGTGAGGGGGAACTGGCACATTAAGGGTTTCACTCAGATGGGAGTTGAATGTTCTTTGAGTGTACAGGGTAAGAGGGTATGAGCGCTACTTACCTGACTTCCTCTGATTTTGTGTGCGGGCATCTATTTATTTATTTATTTTTGAGATTTGTAAAGCGCGAACGTATGCCCGGGGCGTCTTGGCGCTGAAAACTCTACTCATGTCTCTTACAATGTGAATCCAGACTAATTTACTGTGTGAATAGCCATGTCTTTAGACTTTTTACGAAACGTATAAAGGGAGTGATTTAATCTGATTGAGAGCGGGAGTGAATTCCACAATCTGGCAGCTGTAACTGAAAAGCGTCTGTCACCCCATGAGAGAGTCTTAGTACGGGGCACAGTTAATTGGTGCAGAGTCACTGATCTTAGTTGCCTAGCTGGAAGATATGGTATAAGCTGGTTTCTCAGAAACTGAGGACCACAGTGATGCAGTGCTTTGAATACCAGACAGAGTGTTTTGAATTCTTTCCGCTTTTTTATGGGTAGCCAATGATACTTGTGGATGGTATGAGCAACAGGTTTGAATTTTTTTTTTTTTATAGTAATCTGGCCGCGGCATTTTGCACTAGTTGCATTTTATTGATAACCCGAACTTGAGTATTGGCCAGAATGCCGTTGCAATAGTCGAGAGAAGATAGTACAAGCGTACTAACCAAGGTTTTGCCTGCACTGTCGGGTAGAAACGGAAGAATTTTTTTGATAAGTTTTAGTTTGTAAAAAGCTGATACTGCTGTCTGATTAGCATGCGCGGAGAAGTTGAGATGGTCATCAAACACTACTCCTAAATTCCTGACCTTTGCAACAGGCTTGGGCACGGTTCCAAATGATGACGGCCACCAGATAGATGACCACAGTGGTGAGATCTTTCCAAAGATGACCACCTCGGTCTTCTCGGAGTTTAGCTTAAGGCAGCTTGAGGACATCCACTCTCCAATTGCTTGCATGCCCTCCTGAAATCGCTTTGCCACCTCCTCTCCATTGTTGTTAATGGCGAGGACTAGCTGGGTGTCATCTGCATAGGAGGTGAGGCCCATCCCGTATTGCTTGATGACTCTAGCAAGGTCCGACACATAGATATTAAAAAGTGTCAGACTCAGGGATGAGCCTTGAGGAACTCCACAGGGGAGAGAAAGCTCAGCTGATTGAAATGGCCCCAAAGTAACTGTCTGAGTTCTGTCAGACAGAAAAGAGGCTAGTAGGTTTTTTGCTCTCAGTTGTACGCCCATCCGTCCGACACGGTCGATCAAGATGGAATGATCGACCGTGTCGAAAGCCGCAGGGAGGTCCAGCAGTACAAGTACTGCTGTACCCCCTTGATCTTTAATGACCCTGATGTCATCAGCGGCCTTTATGAGGGCGGTTTCCGTGCCGTGGAATTTACGGAAACCAAACCGGGTGCTGTCCAACAGTTGATGATCCTCTAAGTACTCAGACAGCTGCTGGTTCATGGCTTTCTCTACCACCTTAGCCAAAAAAGGAAGACTGGTTATTGGTCTGAAATTTTTCGGATCATTTATGGCCAGATGCTGTTTCTTTAGGAGAGGTTTTAAGAGAGTACTCTTCAAAGTATTAGGGTATAACCCTGAGGTAAACATGGCATTGCATAATTGCATGACTACTGGTGCTATTAAGTCCAGAAAAGACTGAAGAATTTTTGGGGGACAGGGATCTAAAGCCGATCCTGTTTTTATATTATTAATTAGGTCCCTAGTTTGTTGCTCAGTAATTTCTTTAAAATAAGAAAAGGAGATTTCAGAAGAGGGGTCGTGAGTGGGGTATGTAGAGGAATTGTCTTTGGCAGAGAAAGCTGTGTAGATGTCATTGACTTTGGTGTAAAAGAAATTAGCCAACCCATCACAGAATGCTTGAGAGGGGGGTGGAACCAAGGCAGGGGTGTTTCCCGCTAATTGTTTAACTACCTCATATAGCTGTTTATTCGAATTTTTTGCGTTCTCAATTTGAGTACTAAAATACTTTCTTTTCGCCTCAGTAATCATTTTTTTATAGATTGCCAAAGACTCCTTGTAACAAGATTTATCTTCGGCATCATAGAGTCTGCGTCAAGTCCTCTCCCTATTCCTGCAAATTTGTTTCTGTGTTCTTAGTTTTTCCGAAAACCACGGGGCAGACGGAGTGGACCTGTTTCTGGATATAGTTTTTAGAGGTACCAGCTTCTTTATAGCATTGCCTAGCCAGTCTGTGTATTGAGATAAAGCAGAGTTAGGATCGTCTGCAAAGGTCGGGCAGGTAATGATCAATGATTCTCTAAAATCTGTATTGGTTAGATCGCTCCACGCCTTAAAAGTGGTTCTGGAGGGGTTAATAGGCCTGCCTGAAGAAACATCATTGGAGAGAATGTCACACAGCACGGCATGATAGTCGGACCATGTGAGCGGAAGAATATCCTTTAAAAGTATCCCTTTAAAGCTGGAAAAGATGCCATCTAACGTATGGCCTGCCTCGTGTGTGGGCAGAGAAACCAGTGGAGATAGCCCCAACATTTCCATATCCAACAATAAGGTGTATGTTTCGTTATCGTCAAATTTTTCTAAGTGGAAGTTAAAATCACCTAAGATCGTGAAACCGTCCTCCATTGCGAGTGAATCTAAAAGATGGTCAAAATTAGACAAAAATTGTGTACGTGCTCCTGGGGGTCTATACAACAAAATTCCTTTAAAATTGTGTGAAGGTGTTAGCAGAATGGAAAAATGTATGGCTTCACACGAAATTAAATGTGTAGGAGACAGCTTCACCGGTGTCTATCCTGTCGATAGATATTATATCCGGGCGGAATTGCAACCACTAAGTCCGGATCTGAAGTGTCGTCCAGCCACGTTTCAGTGACGAACAGGATATCTAATTTCCTGTCCGTAATGAAATCTGAAATGTCCTGCCTATGTCTCCCTAGGGAGCGAGCATTGATAAGAGCTATAGATGTTTTTAGGTTTGTTTTAAGCTTCTGATTATTGCAAGATGATATGCCCATGTGGGCAAATATCAAAGTTTTGCAATGGACACAGGCATTGTGATGTAATGACGGAATATGCTCTGGATCAAGTACCGGGCATTCCTTAATGGGGGGTGGATGAAATTGTAGAAGCGTGTTATTGGAATAGTGGATGCGTGTCAACGAATGACCAGGGGTCGAGGCCCTGGGCCCAGTCCCGGCGCGGACGGGGCCCAGGGCCACAAATCTAGAATTTGTGCTAAAGACTAGTGAGCAAAGTTTCTGTCAGTGAGTGTTTCGATTGTTCATTGTGGAGCTATTGTCTGCATGCACACTCCAGAGTATGTGTTGATGAGCATGAGATGCATATATCAAATGCCCTTTTTGTTCTAGTTGTGGTGTTTCGAAGGGATAAGAAGAACATGTATGAGGTTTATTGGTTGGTTATTTGAATACTTTCACAGAAGTATGGAGACAATTGAATACTTAGAGGATTGGGGAGTGTCAGTATATGTGTGTGTGGCCAGATATTAGTGACACTTGAACTGGCATGTGAGATATTGAAGTTCTGCTCTCAGCACTAACAGGACCAAACAAGTGTCCCCCTGCAAATGCATTCTTCATTTTCATCCATTCTTTCCTCTGGCTGTGGATGCCTTGGTGAAAATGCATTAGGGGACCATAAGAAAATGGGAAGAAAGGAAAAGCAGGAATTCGGATACTGATCAGCAGCTTCATCTGATTCTTCAGGGAACATGTGGATGTCACGAGACATCGTGCCTCACATTTTAGTCTACCTGTGGTGTGTATTACCTGTCAGATTCTAATTTATTTGCGCTCATCTGCAGGGCAGGAAAAGCAGTGAGGTTTCCAACTGACTGGTTTCTGTGCCAGTACGTGCAAGGGAGAATGTAATGTGACCGTTTCTCTTTCAACTTACCTGCCAATAGACTGGCTGGAGGGCAAGATTTCAGTAGGAACTGAATTCCTTTAAGTGGCAGAAATAGCAGCTAGACTTCTGGTTAGGAGAAGAAACAGGTAGGCTCCTTTTTGGCTGGGTCTTGTTGGAGGCTAAGGAGGGCATGTGACTTCATCTCTGTCCTCAGTGGCCAGGAGATACTCACGGATTACAACCCGTTTGAGGGCATTAATGGCTGTGATGCTCATGATTGCCTCTAGCAATGTGGGGGCTAAATATTGACTGGTTCCTGTTGGAGGTTTGTCTTGCTGCTGTTTGGGAGGACAGCCCACTTTCAATAATTGTCAATTTCTTTGCAGGGAAGGAAATGATAGCTACTGGATTAGTTCCTGTGAAGATCCCGATTGGCTAATTTGGCTGTGTCTTTTGGCATTTCTCTCTTGTTTTTGCCTGGTTGCTGGATGGCTGAAGGGTAAGATTGCCATAGATTTGGGTTTCCTGAGAACACGGCAGTAAATCACCATAAAATATTTTTCACTTCTCACAAACTTGGAATTCACTTTTCAGGTTTTTTTCTACCCGCCTCCATATTTTCTTAACAAGAGCTCATTTAGTGAGGTCCCAGCATTTTGGCAGTAGAATAAAAATCACAAGACTTAAAAGATACACATCACAATAAGAACAAAGAGGTCTGGTCATTGCTAACTTAAGATAAAATATACTCCACTATTTTCATCACTCATTTTGTCTCTGTAAAGCATACCTTTGATTAATCGAAAGCACACCTCGAAGCTGTACGCTTGCAGATCTTCTGATAGGTTAACTGTTGAGCATTTCTTTTAATCAGTAGTCAATTCAATAGTGGCACAAATGTGAACCCTGTAATTATATTTATTCTGCGCTGCAACGATGGTAAACACATAGTAGATAGTGAATAAAGACTTATCTGAATAATTCCCCACACACCACCTGTTACCATACCTGGCCGGGAGTGAAGTGACAGCTTATGGGCACAGTTCCTATTGATACTCTTTCTCTATTTTGCCAGTCAACGGAAAATTCAGATATTAGGAGGCAATTTGTAAGTAAATTCTGCAGGATGTGCTGTGACCAGATGCATAATCATTTCTACGCAGGCAGTTTTTCAAACTTATTTAGCACATATTCCTGACACATTCCTGCATCCACTTCAATGCATAATGCAAAGTGCCATAACCGTTTCTCAGCTCTCCTTTTTCTAAAACACGCATATTTGTGAATCCAAGGTAGAAAGCCGCAACCTGACCACACCTAGTAGGGGACATTTTAAATATTACGGAAACTTGGATTAAGCAGAAGAAAACAGTAATACATATTTTTTCCATTACCTTTCAAGGTGGCTTTCTTGAGAACCTTCATAGCATACAGCTGCCCAGAATCAGATCCTTTAATCTTTCGCACCAAAAATACCTACAAGAAGAGAGAGGGACATATTAGAAAACCTAGTGTTAAAACTAGTAGCATTAGAGATATTCGTAGGCCTTCAAATCTACACCAACCTCATGGCTGACGTGCTAGTTTGTTTTTGTATAAATATGTGAAATTGCAAAAAAAAACATGATTACTTCAAATGTAAAACCTGCATTTAGTGCTATATTTAGAAAGGAATGCATCCTCCTGTGTATTTTGGATGCAAGGACACACTTTGAGTTAAAAAACATACTAGTGCAAAAAATATAAGTGCGGTGTTTTCACATCGTTCATCTTGCTCCCCTTCTCCTGCACTAAAATTGTGCCTCATGCACAATGCTTCATTTTGTAATTGTGAATTTTCGTGTAACAAGCATTACGCAAATTGTGTGAAATTACGTGAGATTACACCAGTGCAACAAAAATTTCGCCCTGGCCTACTCCACCTCAATAACTCCCGAGGAGCCTGATTTTAGACAGCCCCTGTTACCTGAAATGAAGATGCAGTAAATTTAAAACCACTGAGATTACAGCTAACAGAATTTCCGTATCCGCTAATACTACCGAGAGTAGAACACGGCAGTAGTGATTTTCCGCATCTGATGGTAAACAACAGATCTTACATTATTCTCCACCTCCAAACCAGGCCCCTACATTTTGTAATCATCAAGTCTC
Organism: Lissotriton helveticus; assembly: GCF_964261635.1. Classification (NCBI taxonomy): domain Eukaryota; kingdom Metazoa; phylum Chordata; class Amphibia; order Caudata; family Salamandridae; genus Lissotriton; species Lissotriton helveticus. The sequence goes on along the minus strand of NC_136067.1, from coordinate 1,068,276,112 downwards.
ACCTCCCCTCCATCTCCCGCTGGATTCCTTGGATGTTGGGCTAGAATGGAGATTTTCTTTTACAAAATATTGGTGGCAGGAAACAACTGAAAGTAGTCCTTGCTCGAACAAGGGACTTCAAAGAACAGACAGTGGGTGGAAGTCTTGCTTAGTTTGGAAAGGCCAAGTATTCTGACTGATAAAAAAAGTAAGTCAAACATGTTCTTTTGGAGTATAAACAGTCATAGGTCTTCCAAGTAGTAAATAGTATTTGAAGCATGCTTATACTGTGAACCCTGCAAAAGACTAGCACATGACCCGATATTCCTAATTAATATACATATAGTGGTAGTCCCCCACTGATTGAGTGTGAACACTGTTGATGCACCCACTGCCATGGTGCAATCCAATACAGGATTTTAACTGTTCCACAAAGACGCAAAGGTGCACCACTTATCAAAACAGAACAGACACATTATAAATTGGGGCAAAGACAGACAGCCTTATAATAATGCTAGCAAGGATTTGTAGCTCTACTGTTGTCACGCCGTAGGGAAGTTCCTGGCCATATTCAGGCAGGATTAGTCGATTGCCCATTTGCACCTCCAGCGCCCTTTATTATGATGAGATTGCTGGACAAATCCTTGCTAGCATTATTATAAGGCTGGCTGTCTTTGCCCCAATTTAGGGAATACAGATACTGCCATTCTTAAGAACTCCTGTGGATTTGCATTGCTGCTATTGTGCTTGAAGTTATAACTTATCACGGACAAACTAATGTTGACATCTCTCAGGAGTGCCCCTAATTGATTTTATGCCCTGAAGAAGTCCATTGTCTGGACGAAACGCATTGGCTGTTCTTTCCAATTGAAAGAGTGATTTTTATACACTTTGAATAAAAGAATATTTGAAGAATACTATGGATACGGGCCTGATAATGTATAATGTGTCTGTTCTGTTCTGCTCAAAAGTGGTGTACCTTTGTGCCTTTGTGAAACTAGTAAATAATATTTGTCAGTTTTGAGACTTTCCCCTTGGTATATTTGAAACCCCTCTAAACAATTCTTAAAATGTAGGTGCTAAAAATGCAATTTTGGTGTATGGCAGATGCTCCTTACTTTAACACTGTAAAAGGTTCTTCTGAAAACCCACGGCCTTGGATTCCCTACCCTGTTCCATTTTAAAATTTCCCATTCCCAACTCATTAAAGCTTCTGATTTTTGTCTTACTATGTTATATGATGAGTACAAGGAATAATATGGTACTATAAGAAACGATGTAAGGATTGAACTCAGGTTTGCACTTGCACATTTAAAAGATTGAAGAACCGGGGTTCACAAGCAGTGTTCCCTCTAACATGCGCGTCTGTGCACCCGCGCACCTTTAAGGCATTGAGCACCCAGTATCCTGTGTGAAGCGTGCACAAGTTTGCGCCGCCACCTGCTTTTAAAATGCGAGACGGTACAAAAGAGGGTGGTGATGGACGGAGCATCTGAATCAATCAAACACTCACACCCAGTCAAAAGATCTGGGTTTAATCCATCACCGTTCTTTAGCCCACTCTGCCACCCCAGTTCAGACATGGCTATATGCAAATCTGTCTGACCCTGTGTCTCATGGGAACAGTCCAGCCCGAACTGCCAAGCCATGTCTTCCCTGGACCGGAAACAAGCTTCCGAGGACCGGTTTCTGGCATTCCAGCCGTCTTCAGCCCGGCTTGCTTGAATCCAGTGGCAAAGTGAGCAAGGGACTCACGTATGAGCATACCCTGCCACACTTATGGCGGCCAAAAGCGGTACAAAAGAGGGTGGTGATGGACGGAGCATCTGAATCAATCAAACACTCACACCCAGTCAAAAGATCTGGGTTTAATCCATCACCGTTCTTTAGCCCACTCTGCCACCCCAGTTCAGACATGGCTATATGCAAATCAGTCTGACCCTGTGCCTCATGGGAACAGTCCAGCCCGAACTGCCAAGCCATGTCTTCCCTGGACCGGAAACAAGCTTCCGAGGACCGGTTTCTGGCATTCCAGCCGTCTTCAGCCCGGCTTGCTTGAATCCAGTGGCAAAGTGAGCAAGGGACTCACGTCTGAGCATACCCTGCCACATTTATGGCGGCCAAAAGCGGTACAAAAGAGGGTGGTGATGGACGGAGCATCTGAATCAATCAAACACTCACACCCAGTCAAAAGATCTGGGTTTAATCCATCACTGTTCTTTAGCCCACTCTGCCACCCCAGTTCAGACATGTGCAAATCAGTTTGACCCTGTGCCTCATGGGAACAGTCCAGCCCGAACTGCCAAGCCATGTCTTCCCTGGACCGGAACCAAGCTTCCGAGGACCGGTTTCTGGCATTCCAGCCGTCTTCAGCCCGGCTTGCTTGAATCCAGTGGCAAAGTGAGCAAGGGACTCACGTCTGAGCATACCCTGCCCTTTTGTACCGCTTTGGCCGCCATAAGTGTGGCAGGGTATGCTCAGACGTGAGTCCCTTGCTCACTTTGCCACTGGATTCAAGCAAGCCGGGCTGAAGACGGCTGGAATGCCAGAAACCGGTCCTCGGAAGCTTGTTTCCAGTCCAGGGAAGACATGGCTTGGCAGTTCGGGCTGGACTGTTCCCTTGAGGCACAGGGTCAGACTGATTTGCATAAAGCCATGTCTGAACTGGGGTGGCAGAGTGGGCTAAAGAACGGTGATGGATCAAACCCAGATCTTTTGACTGGGTGTGAGTGTTTGATTGGCTCAGATGCTCCGTCCATCACCACCCCCTTTTGTACCGCTTTGGCCGCCATAAGTGTGGCAGGGTATGCTCAGACGTGAGTCCCTTGCTCACTTTGCCACTGGATTCAAGCAAGCTGGGCTGAAGACGGCTGGAATGCCAGAAACCGGTCCTCTGAAGCTTGTTTCCAGTCCAGGGAAGACATGGCTTGGCAGTTCGGGCTGGACTGTTCCCTTGAGGCACAGGGTCAGACTGATTTGCATAAAGCCATGTCTGAACTGGGGTGACAGAGTGGGCTAAAGAACGGTGATGGATCAAACCCAGATCTTTTGACTGGGTGTGAGTGTTTGATTGGCTCAGATGCTCCGTCCATCACCACCCCCGTTTGTACCGCTTTGGCCGCCATAAGTGTGGCAGGGTATGCTCAGACGTGAGTCCCTTGCTCACTTTGCCACTGGATTCAAGCAACCCGGGCTGAAGACGGCTGGAATGCCAGAAACCGGTCCTCGGAAGCTTGTTTCCAGTCCAGGGAAGACATGGCTTGGCAGTTCGGGCTGGACTGTTCCCTTGAGGCACAGGGTCAGACTGATTTGCATAACCATGTCTGAACTGGGGTGGCAGAGTGGGCTAAAGAACGGTGATGGATCAAACCCAGATCTTTTGACTGGGTGTGAGTGTTTTATTAGCTCAGATGCTCCGTCCATCACCACCCTCTTTTGTAACGCTTTGGCCGTCATAAGTGTGGCAGGGTATGCTCAGACGCGAGTCCCTTGCTCACTTTGCCACTGGATTCAAGCAAGCCGGGCTGAAGACGGCTGGAATGCCAGAAACCGGTCCTCGGAAGCTTGTTTCCAGTCCAGGGAAGACATGGCTTGGCAGTTCGGGCTGGACTGTTCCCTTGAGGCACAGGGTCAGACTGATTTGCATAAAGCCATGTCTAAACTGGGGTGGCAGAGTGGGCTAAAGAACGGTGATGGATCAAACCCAGATCTTTTGACTGGGTGTGAGTGTTCGATTGGCTCAGATGCTCCGTCCATCACCACCCCCTTTTGTACCGCTTTGGCCTCCATAAGTGTGGCAGGGTATGCTCAGACGTGAGTTCCTTTGCCCACTTTGCCACTGGATTCAAGCAAGCCGGGCTGAAGACGGCTGGAATGCCAGAAAGCGGTCCTCGGAAGCTTGTTTCCAGTCCAGGGAATACATGGCTTGGCAGTTCGGGCTGGACTGTTCCCTTGAGGCACAGGGTCAGACTGATTTGCATAAAGCCATGTCTGAACTGGGGTGGCAGAGTGGGCTAAAGAACGGTGATGGATCAAACCCAGATCTTTTGACTGGGTGTGAGTGTTTGATTGGCTCAGATGCTCCGTCCATCACCACCCCCTTTTGTACCCCCCCCTTTTGTACCGCTTTAAAATGCAAGAGGTGAAATACGGCAATTTACCAGTTACCTGAGGCCTTTGTGAAAAGATTCCTGTTAATCACAGCACCCGTCATGCGCTGCAATTAACAGGAATACTTTCACAAATGCCCACAATCAGCCCGCAGCCTCTCTCTATTGAGAAAAGACTGGGTGCTGATTGTGGGCCACTGTGAAAATATTTATGTTAATTGCAGCGCATGACAGTGCAGTAATTAACAGGAATCCTTTCACAAAGGCTCACAATCAGCCACAGCCGGGATACATTAAAATGCAGCAAGTCCAAAAGCACGACATTTAAAGCACACGTTGTGCTTTTGGACTTGATGCATGTCTTTTCCCAATAGAGAGAGTCGGCGCATGACGGGCCCTGGTCTACATGCACGGTGAGGTTCTTGGCGCACATAGCCCTGGCTGCAGTGCACAGAGACCTTACTCTGCCGTACACAGAGGAAAATAATTAGAGGGAACATTGCTCACAAGATGAAGAGGGCATTGGATGCTGACCTAGTTAGTTGTGTGAATGGCTAGGGGTACTCTGCCTCTAAACAATACCTAAATAGCTCCACATTGCTCCAGAGTGTAAATTCTTACTAAGTCAGAGCAAGTAAAAACTGAGCAGGAATTGAAAATGTGGGTGGGCTGTCACATTCTGTTTTTTGCCATTTTTGTTCATCACGTTTTTAGAAAATCTTTTCATCCAATTCCGTGTGATTCAGGGCAATGCCAAAAGGTCTCGCCTTTGGGACCTTATAATTGTTTAGGTATGCAGCACATAATCCTATGTATTGTATTGCTAGGTATTGAATAGCTGTACAATTACTATATATTGTGTTATGCAGTCTGATTTATGATGAAATGCTTGCCTCTTCCACGCCCTGTACGCATGCTTTTCAATTGTCTAACATGTGTATCTCCCTTTTTGTCCCGATGTGCTACTGTCAATATGTGCTTCCTACGGTGCATTCTTCTGTGCTGCTGCTCTTATCCTCTACTGTACTTGGGACCTAAGAATCTTGGCAGCACACACATGCATTCAACTCACAAAATGCGCTGGCGCAGATGAATCTACAGTGAATTCCGGAATTTTCTGGGAGTTGGAGGGTTCCGTGGATAAAATACACATACAACCTTATAGAAGAAGTTTGAATATCTGCTGCGCTGATTTGGCCTTTCATTCTACTGATGGTTATTCAGATCTTCGTTTTGTGAGTCACACTAGTCTTCGTGTGAGCTGTGTGGGTGGTGTGTAGTGCTTCAATGGACTTTCAACTCTGTTTGTTGTCTCGCTGTAAATGTAAGCCTTGTCACTTACATAATGCACTGAAACCCTGTCATTTAGTGACCAAGTAGAAGCATGCTTGCATGAAGGAGAAGAATTCTCCAATCTTCCCAGCATTAGCATATTTTTAACGAGTCTTGGCATTGGAGCAACATCCTGTGATTCTGGGCAAATGGCCTAATCTCCCAGGGTCTTTGTCACAATGATCTGATACATGGGCCAACTGTTACCTCCTCCCTCGCTTTAGCTCCTGATAACAACCAATGCATGTGCTTACATTGTTTCAGATAAAAGCTAGGAAGGCACCCTTTAACATTGATTTAAAAAACAAAAGCCAGAAAATTAAATATGAAAAGTAATCTGGTGCTCGTATAAAGTGCTGCAGTGTCTCCGGTGCAATTGCAAATTATTTAAAAAATGTATTACATTTACCTTAATAAACTGATCTTAATCCCGCCGTGATTGATTCCAAAAGTCTCTGATACATCGGGCAGAAAGCGAAGCCAACGTGACATCACAAAGCATTAAACCAAACAAAAACAAGCGAAATCACTGTGCGTTGTGTAACCTAACCCATGAGGAATGCAGCTGCCACCGCTGCTCACTCCGGAGAGCAAAACGCTGTGGGAGTTAACATTAGAAAAGAAGATGGGACATGCTCCCCCCTTCAGCCATTTGCGTGCTTATATTCTTGAAAGACACACAAAAGCCAATCCTATGTGTGGGAGGAGTCAGACCCACACAGAGTAGTTTAGAGTACTTACAAGAAGCCTCGCAGAGCAGCGCATGCGTGCTGGCTCAGGCTCGACCTAAAAAGATGACTAAAGTATGCTCTTGAGTTTCCCTCTGTTTGTGCTGCTGTGATTTTATCCACAGACACCTAGTGGCATTTTTTCAGAAATAGCAGCTGAACTCGAGTGTGACACTCTGGGGAATAGGTGTTTTTTTCATAAGAAATCTCTGGAACCTAAACCCATCGATGACACCAGTGGAAGAATCGATGTGATGGAATGCAAGACACCCGCAATCTCAAAAGACTACCTGGACTTGCCACTCCAGGCAAAATTCACTTTCAGGTAGTCTTGTTTTTCTTCCATCAGCTGTACACCAGTGTTCATTGCTGTATTTATCTACAAAGCATTGAACTGGTTACTATGCTAAATAAAATTTTATACTGTGAGGCCCATGGCTGCAGGTCTTCCTCCTCTGCTGCTGGCTTTTAACTTTAAAGAAAGATTTATTTTTCCACAAAAGTTAAAAGCCAGCAGTATTGGAGGAAGAACACCAGTCGTGGGACCGTACTATAAAACTTTATTTAGCATAAAGAGCCATTCCAATGTTTTGCAGACAAATACAGCGCTGAACAGTGGAACAAACAAACTACTGTTAGCATCCTTTTTCAAAGTCATTACTTACCCGGACTGCGGGACAGCATTTTTAGTTTTAAATAATCTGCGAGGGATGTCTGCTGCACGATTACTGGTTGCTTCCCTCATCGGATGAGTAATTAATGTTGTAGCTGCAGTGTGCGGGGCGGGCGACAGACGAAACCACTGCTCATTGGTCTGACTCTTGCCACACACTTGACGATTCACGAAGGAGGGACCAGGCAGGCTAATATTATAGTTTGCAATTGTTCATTGGTAGTACACTAGGCTAGTGCGTTACTAATGAACGATTGCAAAATCAGATGTGACATGTGATGTGACCTCCGCTACCCCGAAGCAGGGGCCACCCAGGCAGTTTAACTTTCTGGCGGTAATGTGTGGCACACAATCAGGCAGGCGGCAGGGCTGCCAACATCCCATTTGAAATATTGTATGTGAACAAAGTCACGTGCGATATTAGCTCTTCACAGGGGAGACTGGAACCCTACTTTCAATTTAGTGAGCAGCATGCAGCCAGTTATTACATTACCAATATTGCATGTAAAGTAGACTAGAGAGTTTAGACCCAGCCCTGAGAAATATGTGCTGATGCTTATCACCGGAAAGCACCGGCACAAATTAAGCACTGGTTTTGGTGTACCTAAAGAACTTAGGGGCAGATTTATGAAGGCCTTGCGCCGCCGGTGCGTCACTTTATTTGACGCAACGGAGGCGCAAACAATGAGCCCTATTTACAATGTGACGCATCTAGGAGATGCGTCACGTTGTAAAGCCCTGCGCCATCAGGAGGCATTCCGGCGCAGGGTGGGCGTTCCGGGGCAGGTGCGCCTCGCAAAAGTGGCTGAGTGAAATCTATAAGATTTCACTCAGTCACTTTCAGGACAATGCTGAGTCAAAAGCCTGCGCCTGCTTGAAGCAGGCGTAGGTCTTGACGCAGCATTGTGGAGATGGGGCACCCCCGAGCCTTGCTGGAGCTGCGTCGCGCTGGTGACACAGCTCCAGCACTGCGCCACCTTTTCGGCACAGATGCGTCACGCATCTGTGCCGTTTTTGCCCCATGGTGCGCCGCATTGTAAATGCGGCGCACCATGGGTGGCGGAGCAGCGGCGCAGGATGACTGGCGCATCCCTGGGGATGCGCCAGTCATCATAAATCTGCCCCTTACACTCTTACATGCCTTTGTAAATCGGTCCTAAAACATCAAAACTGGGAAGATTTATGTAATTTCATACACAGTTAGTACAAATAGAAAGAACTGTGCACTCTTAGCACTTTTACTAATGGGTAATTGGACTTTCTACGGTGCAGTCACAGAGGCACTTAAGAGTACATGAGCGTTTTTTGCATGGTCTTGGAGAACCTATGAGAGTACTTTGCTGTTTTTATCATGGCTAAATGTACCTGTTAGGACAGTTATCTATCTGCCATTGCATCAAGACGTGCAGCCATAAGCCGCCATAGTTCATATCCTGTTGTTAGATGTGACACTCCTCGCCCCCTCAGACTTATGACTTATATACTACATGTTCGGTATTGGTTAGATGAGGAGCCGTTAACCTGACACCAACTGTGCCAAACTAGTTAGCAGGAAGGGCATTGGCCATGAGATGCAGTGAGGATGTATCTTACTGGTGCTTCTCACCGCTCAGGCAGGATGAACTATTCACAATAGAACAGAGCTGCTGGGAATGATTTAATTCCTGAGAGATCTGCAACAATCACGTTTGAGTACACAGACGCTCCTCTCCCTATACTTGTTTGCATTATATTCATGAATGCTACATTTTAGCTCAATGCACACAAACACTTTTCCACTAAAGAAAAACATTGCATACCTCTTGGAACCTAGACAGAACAAAAGACAGTGGCCATTGAAAGTCACACCATCCATTGTGGCGTTGAACAGCCGCTGGCCCCATGCACTCAGTAAAGCTAATATACACCTATGAAAGGTATTGTCCTTAGTAGGCCACAAGGGTTGATGCACTAATGACTGCAGATAAATTCTGGGACATGTAACCAAAATCAATACTGCTCCACTCTAATGTCACCAAATTTGAAATCAAATCACTCCTCTCTTTTTATTGGGAAGTCTAAACCACTCTGTTACCAGCTAGGGCATTGCCACAAGTTGCCCTTTAATTCTAGTGGTAACTTGCCTTACTAGCCAGATCAGAATTGCAAGTTCTGTGGATTTTCCACGCACACAGTGATTTTCCCCCAGTGATTTCACCTGTTCCAAGCAGGCAAAAGCTGTAAGAAGAAAATCCGGGGATAATTACAAATTACAGAAGGTTTCAGAAGAAATTGCAAATTCACGTGGGAATTTTTTATTTCTAAGTAAACTTTAATAGGTCTCACTTGTAATTGTCAGGATATTTACCTCCTACTCCGACTAGAATTTATAGTACTCCAGCATCAGTACTTAAGGAATTTCCGGCTGCATAATGGGCACTCAGAATGAAGCTCATAGAACTCTAAGAAAATGATTCAGAGAAGCAACACACAGAGCTCAAATACTAACTCCTCATTAAATTCGGTAATTCATCGCTTTCATTTATCTTTAGTGGCATTGCTATCTCTGCAGCGAGCGAACCGGCCAGCCCTGCCACGCCAGATGACACAAGCACGGCGCAGGTGTGCTAGAGAGAATCTCATTTTAGGAAACAGCATTTGTCAAGCTGACCACGTTTATGTAATGGCCAGAAGTAGAGTTCTCAGATGCAGGTATTAGGCACCTGTTGGCAATGACCAGGAGTTTGAGATATTGAGCCTGACCCACAATATTCTCACAAAATTGATGCGTCTGGAACAATGGTGTTAAGAGATTTCGAGAACTATGAAGCTCTGTAATTATTTTGGGGTAGTGAGTTAACATTTCACGGATGACAAGATGATTTCCTATCAAATAGTTATTAGTGTTTTCACTTACCCTGTCTTAATCAGAACATGTTAAGGATGGGGTCCTCAAAACAAATCACAAAGTCAAATATGCGTCAAGAAATAAACACAATTGCTCCAAAATGTAGAAAAGCACCTCATCTCAACGCGAGGAAAAAATGTATCAAGACAAAATATAGGATTCAATTTCATGTAATTAGTAAGTACTCCTAAATATTCGGTTTTCTTAATACTTTAACAACAAATTGTCCCATTCTTAAATTTCTTATATTGCTAGCACCGGAATATTAATCCCCACACTTCTGTATAGACTATTTAAACATATATGCATTTTTGTGTCATACACCACATAGTTTTAGAACATGAAATGCAATGAATTTTCAAACGTTTCTAAAATGCCAAAGAGCTAGGTGCCCTTTAACCATTGAAAGCTTAATCCGGATGAAAAGGAATTCATGTTGACTTGCGACCCAAAAGGCTTGATATTCAACACCAATTGGCTTGCAGAGTTGCACCGCAATGGTTTAATTGCCACTTTACCAGTGTTAGGGTCACCAGATTTTCATAACAAAAAGCAGATAAATGTTGACACTGGTCAGTACCAAGTAAACATTTAGTCCTATATCTATGTCAATGGCCGTCCCAATATATATACCCCGTGTTATCTGAGGCTGAGGCGGTACAGGGGAGCCGAGGAGGACACTTAATGAACTGCAAAGCTGAAGAAATAAAATCATCACATTTTGTTTTTTTTTCGTTTTGGGCACACTTTGCTGAATTCCCGCCGTATGCACATTTGGAGTTTGTCACCATTCCCTCCCTCCCCGAGCAACACCCCCAAGGACCTACTACATGGGACTCTGGGACTCGTAGTTTCCCTTCACGCACGGGACGCTACACAGGTGTGCTGGACTTCCAGGGGACGGTGCAGACTCAAGACAACGAGTTCTTAAAAGGCGGTATTCACCAGCAGAGTGTATTTCATCTGTGGAGGCTTTGGGCGCTGACGACGGCTAACAACGGCCATAAATGCATCCGCCACTTTATTTCATTAAGATGCCTCCAACTGTTCCCCTTGGGTCTCTGCTCATCTTTGTTTGGGAGGAGTTCTGTGGCAATTATTTATGCGTCAGCCAGAGACGCATTACAGAGATCCCTGCTTCACTTGGGCTTGGACGTCACTGGCACAGACTGCTGCAGTTCGCTGTTGCTTTTCTTCAAAGGTATTTGAACCTTTGAAAGTCCGCCTTGGAGCCCGGGGAGATATGTTGGTGGTTGTGAGGTCATCCAAACCTCGCGCTGGGCTGCCTGTATTGTCAGTGCAGTCCCCGCCGCATGGACCCCGTGTTATCTGAGGCTGAGGCGGTACAGGGGAGCCAAGGAGGACACTTAATGAACTGCAAAGCTGAAGAAATAAAATCATCACATTTTGTTTTTTTTCATTTTGGGCACACTTTGCTGAATTCCCGCCGTATGCACATTTGGAGTTTGTCACCATTCCCTCCCTCCCCCGAGCAACACCCCCAAGGACCTACTACATGGGACTCTGGGACTTGTAGTTTCCCGTCACGCACGGGACGCTACACAGGTGTGCTGGACTTCCAGGGTGCAGTGCGGACTCATGACAACGAGTTCTTAAAAGGCGGTATTCGCCAGCAGAGTGTATTTCATCTGTGGAGGCTTTGGGCGCTGACGACGGCTAACAACGGCCAGAAATGCATCCGCCACTTTATTTCATTAAAATGCCTCCAACTGTTCCCCTTGGGTCTCTGCTCTTCTTCGTTTGGGAGGAGTTCTGTGGCATATATATATATATATATATATATATATATATATATATATATATATATATATATATATATCAATGCTCGAAGGTGTCCACCTTTGAGTAGCACGCGAACAGCAGCTTGGTTTATGTATAGGTGAGGACGGGGATCCACTCGTAGACGCCGCTCCGTACGGGATCTGCCCGACGCGTTTCGAAGCTCCATATGCTTCTCTTCAGGGGCTTTAACGGAAGCGGTGTGCGCAACCGCCGACCCACTTCCCCTTTTAATATATAACACACCCACCGATGGGAGGCTCAAATGAGACTGTGCATTCTGGGAAGTGTGGTCCGGGAAGCACACAATCAAGTCCTGTATGGACTCCACAAGTGGGCCCGTCCTCGATTCCAAGTACGACTGCTGCTTCACTTTCGTGACCCCCAGGGTACCGGGGTGATGCATACTCCGCGGAGGGACTGCCGCGTATAAATCAATGCTCGAAGGTGTCCACCTTTGAGTAGCACGCGAACAGCAGCTTGGTTTATGTATAGGTGAGGACGGGGATCCACTCGTAGACGCCGCTCCGTGCGGTATCTGCCTGACGCATTTCGAAACTCCATATGCTTCTCTTCAGGGGCTTTAACGGAAGTGGTGTGCGCAACCGCCGACCCACTTCCCCATTTAATATATAACACACCCACCGATGGGAGGCTCAAATGAGACTGTGCATTCTGGGAAGTGTGGTCCGGGAAGCACACAATCAAGTCCTGTATGGACTCCACAAGTGGGCCCGTCCTCGATTCCAAGTACGACTGCTGCTTTACTTTCGTGACCCCCAGGGTACCGGGGTGGTGCATACTCCGCGGCTGGACTGCCGCGTATAAATCAATGCTCGAAGGTGTCCACCTTTGAGTAGCACGCGAACAGCAGCTTGGTTTATGTATAGGTGAGGACGGGGATCCACTCGTAGACGCCGCTCCGTACGGGATCTGCCCGACGCGTTTCGAAGCTCCATATGCTTCTCTTCAGGGGCTTTAACGGAAGCGGTGTGCGCAACCGCCGACCCACGTCCCCATTTAATATATAACACACCCACCGATGGGAGGCTCAAATGAGACTGTGCATTCTGGGAAGTGTGGTCCGGGAAGCACACAATCAAGTCCTGTATGGACTCCACAAGTGGGCCCGTCCTCGATTCCAAGTACGACTGCTGCTTCACTTTCATGACCCCCAGGGTACCGGAGTGGTGCATACTCCGCGGCTGGACTGCCGCGTATAAATCAATGCTCAAAGGTGTCCACCTTTGAGTAGCACGCGAACAGCAGCTTGGTTTATGTATAGGTGAGGACGGGGATCCACTCGTAGACGCCGCTCCGTACGGGATCTGCCCGACGCGTTTCGAAGCTCCATATGCTTCTCTTCAGGGGCTTTAACGGCAGCGGTGTGCGCAACCGCCGACCCACTTCCCCATTTAATATATAACACACCCACCGATGGGAGGCTCAAATGAGACTGTGCATTCTGGGAAGTGTGGTCCGGGAAGCACACAATCAAGTCCTGTATGGACTCCACAAGTGGGCCCGTCCTCGATTCCAAGTACGACTGCTGCTTCACTTTCGTGACCCCCAGGGTACCGGGGTGGTGCATACTCCGCGGCTGGACTGCCGCGTATAAATCAATGCTCGAAGGTGTCCACCTTTGAGTAGCACGCGAACAGCAGCTTGGTTTATGTATAGGTGAGGACGGGGATCCACTCGTAGACGCCGCTCCGTACGGGATCTGCCCGATGCGTTTCGAAGCTCCATATGCTTCTCTTCAGAGGCTTTAACAGAAGCGGTTATACGCGGCCGTCCAGCCGCGGAGTATGCACCACCCCGGTACCCTGGGGGTCACGTAAGTGAAGCAGCAGTCGTACTTGGAATCTAGGACGGGCCCACTTGTGGAGTCCATACAGGACTTGATGGTGTGCTTCCCGGACCACACTTCCCAGAATGCACAGTCTCATTTGAGCCTCCCATCGGAGGGTGTGTTATATATAAAATGGGGAAGTGGGTCGGTGGTTGCGCACACCGCTTCCATTAAAGCCCCTGAAGAGAAGCATATGGAGCTTCGAAACGCGTCTGGCAGATCCCGTACGGAGCGGCGTCTACGAGTGGATCCCCGTCCTCACCTATACATAAACCAAGCTGCTGTTCGCGGGCTACTCAAAGGTGGAGACCTTCGAGCATTGATATATACGCGGCCGTTCAGCCGCGGAGTATGCACCACCCTGGTACCCTGGGGGTCACGAAAGTGAAGCAGCAGTCGTACTTGGAATCGAGGACGGGCCCACTTGTGGAGTCCATACAGGACTTGATGGTGTGCTTCCCGGACCACACTTCCCAGAATGCACAGTCTCATTTGAGCCTCCCATCGGTGGGTGTGTTATATATAAAATGGGGAAGTGGGTCGGCGGTTGCGCACACCGCTTCTGTTAAAGCCCCTGAAGAGAAGCATATGGAGCTTCGAAACGCGTCGGGCAGATCCCGTACGGAGCGGCATCTACGAGTGGATCCCCGTCCTCACCTATACATAAACCAAGCTGCTGTTTGCGTGCTACTCAAAGGTGGACACCTTCGAGCATTTATTTATATGCGGCTGTCCAGCCGCGGAGTATGCACCACCCTGGTACCCTGGGGGTCACGAAAGTGAAGCAGCAGTCGTACTTGGAATCGAGGACGGGCCCACTTGTGGAGTCCATACAGGACTTGATGGTGTGCTTCCCGGACCACACTTCCCAGAATTCACAGTCTCATTTGAGCCTCCCATCGGTGGGTGTGTTATATATAAAATGGGGAAGTGGGTCGGCGGTTGCGCACACCGCTTCCATTAAAGCCCCTGAAGAGAAGCATATGGAGCTTCGAAACGCGTCGGGCAGATCCCGTACGGAGCGGCGTCTACGAGTGGATCCCCGTCCTCACCTATACATAAACCAAGCTGCTGTTCGCGTGCTACTCAAAGGTGGACAACTTCGAGCATTGATTTATACGCGGCCGTCCAGCCGCAGAGTATGCACCACCCCGGTACCCTGGGGGTCACGAAAGTGAAGCAGCAGTCGTACTTGGAATCGAGGATGGGCCCACTTGTGGAGTCCATACAGGACTTGATGGTGTGCTTCCCGGACCACACTTCCCAGAATGCACAGTCTCATTTGAGCCTCCCATCGGTGGGTGTGTTATATATAAAATGGGGAAGTGGGTCGGCGGTTGCGCACACCGCTTCCGTTAAAGCCCCTGAAGAGAAGCATATGGAGCTTCAAAACGCGTCGGGCAGATCCCGTACGGAGCGGCGTCTACGAGTGGATCCCCGTCCTCACCTATACATAAACCAAGCTGCTGTTCGCGTGCTACTCAAAGGTGGACACCTTCGAGCATTGATATATATATATATATATATATATATATATATATATATATGTATATATATATATATATATATATATATATATATATATATATGAAAAAGCACTCCTTGTTCCGTTAATGACCAACGGAACCCAACAGGGCTGGACCTCCAAAAGCCCCTCTCAATGCAGCGAATATCAAGCAAAGAAAAGTCACTCCTCAAGTGAGTTGCAGGATGACGATTTATTCAATTTAAGACGACGCGTTTCACTCCACTAGGGAGCTTGTATATATATATATATGTTCTTTTTAGGGCATCACTAGCATTTAACCTGAGACTGCGGACTGGTGGAACTAAGCCTTAAATAGAAAGGGAGAGTTTCCGCCATTTGGCGTTGTGTTCAGGAAAATAGACAGTATTTGTTGGAATATACTTATGGGCATATATGAATTTGCCCCCCGTTTTCGAGATATTGATCACAAGTATAAGGCCCTAACCTGAACCACTGAGCATAACTGTGCTTTAATTATGTTTATAAAATATTGTGGCATTATTTTTGAAGTTCTAAAGAATGAATTTCAAATTAATTTGACCATGTTGAAATAGTCCTTCTCCCTAGGAAATGTAACATAGTATCCATACATTTTCCAAAGAGTCTGTTTTCATGTTTATTTATGTTGATTCACTGTTTCTGTAGAAAATAGAGCACGTCTGTGTGTGGACTATGACTCTGACAAAGACCGTGGGGGTCAAAACACGGCAGTCAAATTAAATAAACTTTATGTCACTAAATCCTAGAGTGCGGTTCATTCTTTGACGCAGTGCGAGATGACAAGACATATTTATATATATATATATATATATATATCAAGCTGCTGCTCGTGTGCTACTCAAAGGTGGACAACCTTGGAGCGACAATTTCTACGCGGCTGTCCAGCCGCAGAGTATGCACCACCCCGTCATCCTTGGGGGTCACGGAAGTGAAACAGCAGCCGTTCACGGGATCGGGGACGGGCCCACTTGCGGGGTACAAACAGGACTTGATTATGTGCTTTCTGCACCACACTTCCCATAATGCACAGTCTCATTTGAGCCTCCCATTGGTGGGTGTGTCATATGGAAAATGGAGAAGTGGGTTAGCGGTTGCACACACCGCTTCCGTTAAAGCCCCTGAAGAGAAGCATATGGAGCTTCGAAACGCGTCAGGCAGATCCATTACGGAGCGGCATCTACAAGCGGATCCCCATCCTCACCTACACATAAATCAAGCTGCTGCTCGTGTGCTACTCAAAGGTGGACAACCTTGGAGCGACAATATATATATATAAAGCTGTAATATTGTGCCTGGAGTGATAAATGGCTTTTGTTATTTGACAGCTCGGCAAGGACTGCACTGTACTAGTCCTATGCTTAAAGACTTTGCTGTTTAAATGGCGAAAGACTTTGTCATTTTCTATCTCGGCATGGATACCACTGTCTAATCCTATGCTTAAAAACTTTGATAGAAAAACAGACATTTGAGGTGAGCAGATCTAGAGTGTTGCTGGTGTTGAGAGTGCTCTGACAGGAGTTGCTTTCCACCTAAACTGAGACCTACCCTGAGTTCTCTCCTTCCTTTTTGCATAATTTATGCGTCACTCTATGCCTGAAAGGGTTTTGTTTTGACTTAATACTGGGTGCTCCCTTGTGTCTGGACAAAGCTATACCTCTCTGAAGAGCTCTAATTAGAGCGAAACACTTTCAGGGGTTGCTTTTATTCATTTCAGGTTGGCTTGAGTTGGTATTTTACCAATTCAAAGCTGTAATATTGTGCCTGGAGTGATAAATGGCTTTTGTTACTTGACAGCTCGGCAAGGACTGCACTGTACTAGTCCTATGCTTAAAGACTTTGCTGTTTAAATGGCGAAAGACTTTGTCATTTTCTATCTCGGCATGGATAGCACTGTCTAATCCTATGCTTAAAAACTTTGATAGAAAAACAGACATTTGAGGTGAGCAGATCTAGAGTGTCGCTGGTGTTGAGTGCTCTGACAGGAGCTGCTTAACACCTAAACTGAGACCTACCCAGAGTTCTCTCCTTCTTTTTTGCATAATGTATGCGTCACTCTATGCCTGAAAGGGTTTTGTTTTGACTTAATACTGGGTGCTCCCTTGTGTCTGGACAAAGCTATACCTCTCTGAAGAGCTCTAATTAGAGCAAAACACTGTGTCAGGGGTTGCTTTTATTCATTTCAGGTTGGCTTGAGTTGGTATTTTACCAATTCAAAGCTGTAATATTGTGCCTGGAGTGATAAATGGCTTTTGTTATTTGACAGCTCGGCAAGGAATGCACTGTACTAGTCCTATGCTTAAAGACTTTGCTGTTTAAATGGCGAAAGACTTTGTCATTTTCTATCTCAGCATGGATAGCACTGTCTAATCCTATGCTTAAAAACTTTGATAGAAAAACAGACATTTGAGGTGAGCAGATCTAGAGTGTCGCTGGTGTTGAGAGTGCTCTGACAGGAGCTGCTTTCCACCTAAACTGAGACCTACCCAGAGTTCTCTCCTTTTTTGCATATATATATATATATATATATATATATATATATATATATATATATATATATATATATATATATATATATATATATATATATTCACCAAATGCCACTGCGCTTGAGATGGCACACTCGGTGTTCTTTTCCTTCCGGATTTGTTTGCCTTTCACTGCCCGCTTTTCTTCAATTCCTCATTACTCCATTCCCGACGCGTTTCAAGGCAGCAACGCCTCTTATTCGTGGGCTATCACAGAGGCACAGACACTCTCACCTGTTCGTCACTCTTTTTATTGAAATGAGTTCAGACCGCCCCCAGTGGGCGTGGCTACTGATGTCAATCGCATTTTGGGAAATGCAGTCCATTCAGGTAAGACACTCTTCCTTAAGTAGGCTCCATGCCCCTGTCACAGTTTCTTTTATTTTAGTATCCTTTAGTAGGGCGGAATTTAAAAGAGCAGGCTTTCTTTAACTATGAACATCGTGCCATCCGGAGAATGGTCGTCATTCCCCACAGCCTTCTCACAAGATCAGAGAATGGTGCTCATCTCCCACGGCCCTGGCCGCCGTGCAAAACATTCTTCACCAAATGCCACTGTGCTTGAGATGGCACACTCGGTGTTCTTTTCCTTCCGGATTTGTTTGCCTTTCACTCTCCGGATGGCACGATGTTCTTAGTTAAAGAAAGCCTGCTCTTTTAAATTCCGCCCTACTAAAGGATACTAAAATAAAAGAAACTGACAGGGGCATGGAGCCTACTTAAGGAAGAGTGTCTTACCTGAATGGACTGCATTTCCCAAAATGCGATTGACACTAGTAGCCACGCCCACTGGGGGCGGTCTGAACTCATTTCAATAAAAAGACTGACGAACAGGTGAGAGTGTCTGTGCCTCTGTGATAGCCCATGAATAAGAGGCGTTGCTGCCTTGAAACGCGTTGGGAATGGAGTAATGTGGATTTGAAGAAAAGCGGGCAGTGAAAGGCAAACAAATCTGGAAGGAAGAGAACACCGAGTGTGCCATCTCAAGCGCAGTGGCATTTGGTGAGGAATGTTTAGCACGGCGGCCAGGGCCGTGGGAGATGAGCACCATTCTCTGATCTTGTGAGAAAGCTGTAGGGAATGACGACCATTCTCCGGATGGCACGATGTTCTGAGTTAAAGAAAGCCTGCTCTTTTAAATTCCTCCCTACTAAAGGATACTAAAATAAAAGAAACTGACAGGGGCATGGAGCCTACTTAAGGAAGAGTGTCTTACCTGAATGGACTGCATTTCCCAAAATGCGATTGACATCAGTAGCCACGCCCACTGGGGGCGGTCTGAACTCATTTCAATAAAAAGAGTGACGAACAGGTGAGAGTGTCTGTGCCTCTGTGATAGCCCATGAATAAGATGCGTTGCTGCCTTGAAACGCGTCGGGAATGGAGTAATGAGGAATTGAAGAAAAGCGGGCAGTGAAAGGCAAACAAATCCGGAAGGAAAAGAACACCGAGTGTGCCATCTCAAGCGCAGTGGCATTTGGTGAGGAATATATATTATGGCGGATGGCTGGTGGGATTACTAAATAAATCACCGAAAATTCAGCACAAATTCTGGGCTCACTCTCGTTATTCCTGGTCAACTTACCGAAATGAATGGTGTTTTCTTTATATATATATATATATATATATATATATATATATATATATATATATATATATATATATATATATATTACCTACTGGCGGTCGCCAGTAGGTATATATAGTTAGGATTTTTTCTCTATGGGATTTTTGAAAATTCTATGTCTAATAACTTTGGCGTTTGTGGACGGAATTGGCTGAAATTTTCAGGAAAATGGCACATTTTGTTTCTGAGCAGCCCTTGAAAATTTGGGGGGGGTTCGTCAAGGGGGGGCTGAGAAAAAAGGGGGGTCCCAAAACGTGTTTTTAACATTGAGTTTTCCATAGGGCGGTTGGCCTCACTTTTAGCCCGAACAGTTGAATGGATTTGCACGAAACTTGGCAAAATTGTAGGGACTGGTAGCCCGATGTGCCTTTTGTAGGTCTCAATATATGTGCTACAGTGGATTTTGAGAAATTAACGTTTAAAAAAAGATATATATCTGTAACAGCGGACCGGGCAGCGCTCCAGGACGCGTACTTTTCGCGCAACGGAGCTTTGTGAAGCGAAGCTGATTGGTTCTCCGGCGTCTGTCAACATTCCAAACAGTCCGTAGCGGCCACCATCTTGTCTCTCGGTAGGATCGAGAGACAAGAGGAGGCCAAAGCGAAGGGGCAAATGACCATAAGGGGGAATAGTAGATCCTCGCTGACCCCCTACGTTTGATGTGGAGGTTTTAAAAGGGCCCCACGGGGCAAAAAAAAATAAAATAATAATAATCGAACGGCTGAATGGATTTGCACGAAACTTGGCAAAATATTAGGGACTGGTAGCCCGATGTGCCTTTGCTAGGTCTCAATATATGTGCTCCAGTGGATTTTGAGAAATTAACGTTCAAAAAAAGATATATATCTGTAACAGCGCTCCGCTTCGCGTACTTTTCGCGCTACGGAGCTTTGCGAAGCGAAGCTGATTGGTTCTCCGGCGTCTGTCAACATTCCAAACAGTCCGTAGCGGCCGCCATCTTGTCTCTCGGTAGGATTGAGAGACAAGAGGAGGCCAAAGCGAAGGGGGAAATGACCATAAGGGGGCATAGTAGATCCTTCCTGACCTCTTAGTTTTGATGTACCATTTTGCCAAGTTTGGTGTAATTCCGTTCAGCCATTCAGGCTGTAGACGTATGTAAATGTCCTATGGAAAATTGCATGGGGAAAACACATTTGAAAGTGTTGAAATTTAGAACCAATTAAAATGTTAGTTTGGTTTTGTATTTGTGTGTGATGAAAGTTAATTGGTTATGTATATATTTCAAATGAGAGGAAACCACAGCCATTTTGTGATACTACTGTCTGAGGTACATTTGTGAGGAATTTTTGGTGGTGAATTTCTGGTGTTTGATTTACACAGTACTAACACTTCTACTTTTAAAAAGGTGAGTTGTTAATTTGTAAGGGGAACTATGTTGTACACTTGAAGATAATTTGAAAAATGTTTTCTGTTATTTATTTGCAGTCCTTCTGTTATACTAAATACTTGATAAAGTTAGTTTTATATTATGTATTACTAAAAACGATAAATGAAAGTGATTATTTTTTTCTGCAATTTACAGCAAGCAATTTCAAAATAAAATGGCTCACAATGAAGAGACCGTGGCAATTTCTTTTGAATTGTCCACTACATTGATTGAAATTGAGAGCACCAATAATGAAATATTGTCACAAGGAGGAGATGACTTGTATGATTCCATTAGATTGATTGAAATGGACAGCACCAATAATGAAATATTGGCACAAGGAGATGACTTGAATGATTCCACTACATTGATTGAAATTGAGAGCACCAATAATGAAATATTGTCACAAGGAGGAGATGACTTGTATGATTCCATTAGATTGATTGAAATGGACAGCACCAATAATGAAATATTGTCACAAGGAGGAGATGACTTGAATGATTCCACTACATTGATTGAAATTGAGAGCACCAATAATGAAATATTGTCACAAGGAGGAGATGACTTGAATGATTTTTTTGATCAATCTCTTGATGGCGAATTTATCGAATGTTTGGAGACCATAGAGTTACAAGAATCATCATTGCAGACTTTTCATGAGGACATTGCTGATGAGGACATGTTACTAGTTCTTTCAAATTTAGAAAATTCTGAAGAATAAATTTATATTTAGAAATCAAAAATTGTTTGAGACATTATTCATTTTTATTTTTATTTTATGAGGTTGTAGCGAAGTGATTGTAGTATAAAATGAGACTTATAGTATAGAGTGCAACATTTTTATGTTACATGGTAAGTTTACTCATATTTACTTCCCTTCTGCCACTATATTATCTCCAATGTGTATTTGACATCTCTTCTTCATCTCCGGCCTCCTTTCTCTCACTGTGGGGCATATTATCAAGGGGGTTTATCTCCGCTTTTTTGGCTTTAAAAGCCAAGAAAGCGGAGATAAAATTATCTCCCTATTACCAAGCTGTCGCTAACACCAGTTAGTGACAGCTAATAGGAGATAGCGACCATCTTGGGCCCCTCTTTGCATGTCAGTGATATTTATCACTAATGACATGCAAAGTGGGCGTGCCAAGATGTTAGCGACTGGAAACAGTCGCTAACATCGCTATCTCCTATTATCAACTTTTGGAGATATTCGCGCTAAGCGCAAATATCTCCAAAAGCTAACACCTGCCCTGAGCAGTTCTTCACCATGTTATCCAATGGGAGGTGGATAACATGGCTAAGAGCATTTGCTCGATAATGCATGAATATCGCTGACTTTTCAGCGATATTCATGCATTGCGGCCGTTTTTTATCGCATTTGCGATAAACCTTGCTAATAGCAAGGTTTATCTGCGATAAAAATCGCCGATGTGCGGCGATAATTTTTGTCTCTAAACAAGTTAGAGACAAAAATGTTCGCTAGTTGTTGGTAATATGCCCCTGTGTGTCTCCGATGCATCTTATCGCTGCTATTTTGTGTAATTACAGAAGAGAGTAAAATAAAATAGGGCGGAACGTGAAAAGGGGGCAAAGTAGAGTACTCCTCACCCCCTAGGCCTTTTTAGGCGGTCCCAAAAGGATCAGTTTCTGCTTTCCTGAGAGATTATGGTATGAGTTCCATATACCACAATAACTTGCATTACAACATGCAAGATATCTATCTCCTTTTGGAGATATTCGCGCTAAGCGCGAATATCTCCAAAAAGTAACACCTGCCCTGAGCAGTTCTTAGCCATGTTATCCAATGGGAGGTGGATAACATGGCTAAGAGCATTAGCTCGGTAATGCATGAATATCGCTGAGTTTTTAGCGATATTGATGCATTGCGGCCGTTTATTATCGTATTTGCGATAAACCTTGATAAGAGCAAGGTTTATCTTCGATAATTTCTGACGATGCTTAGCGGTAAAAAATTCGTTGGTAAGCATCGTTAGCGATGAATATCGCTTAACTTTGGTAATATGCCCCAACGTCTGTTAACGTTCGATTCGAAGGAAATGAGGAAGTGTTGAAAAACATTGTTTGCGCCATCTTGCCTTTTTTGAAATGCCACACTTTTGTGGTGCACGGCAGCCATTTTAGATGTCTTGACCAGACCCACTCTCTGCACGCTGTCGATTCGTAGCATGGCTCCTCACCCTCGCAAGCATCTTCCCCAGGCACTGGTCACCCCCGCTCTCTGTCTTATGCATGGGCAATAAACCTCCCCCCATCTGCGCTGCTCTTCCCTGAGAATCACACTCTGTGCCCGCCCGACACCTCCCTTTCGCCCTATTCACTACCGCACCCTCTGACACTCCTCTTCCTCTGTGTCCGATTGTCCAGGCTATCAGCTAGCCCTGCAGATGTAGTTTATGGCCCCAGCTGTAAAGAATCACCCCTCTTCAAAGGAGTTATAGTAGATCAAGGCCCACACCCGATGAGATCCGTCACACCACACGTGTTCCTACTATCTGAAAACCATCCTGTATTGTGATTGGGGAGGGGACCGAGCCTGAAGCGGAAGATTCCAGGAATGACTCTTGGTACATCAAAGTTTTTACAATTATGTGTCACATTAAAAATATGTAGCACTCCAACAAAGTAGTAGGAATATAAAACTTTAATAACATATAAATATATACAACAAAACAAAAACAGTAAAAACATTTAAACAACGAAGAGACCGTGGCAATTTCTTTTGAATTATCCAATAGATTTATTGAAATTGACAGCACCAATAATGAAATATTCTTGTCAGTAGCGGTCTGTTGTGCGAATAGTTCCAAGGCAGCAGAACGCGCTGAAATCTAGATGGCACGAAAGTGATGTCTAGTAAGTTGCCGCCCAGCAAATAACGGCGTGGGGCGCCGCGGGGGTGAGTGAGTCCAGTAGGCACCACAGCTATTCTTACCGGCATCGCAGAATTACTGCTGGGGACAATGCCTGTGCTGTAGCAGGGTCACAGCAGAAACAAAAAGGATTTTGTTGAAGATGTTGTTGGTTTTAAATTTGAAAACAGTTCTGGTGTCAACTGCTATGCTAATGTAGTGGTTAATGTTTTGTTTTCTCTAGAAAATGTAAAAGAGGGGGAGGCAGTCCAAAGTTCCGTTAAAAGGGCAAAGGAAAGGATCGGTGGTTTGAACTATCAGTGAAAAAGGGGAGGGGGTGCAACAATTTTTCCTACCGGGTCACACTGTGCTTTCACCGGAACTGAGGTCTGCAGGATTCTAGTAATTCAAAGTGAGGCTGGCGCCAGCATGGGAGCGCCGACGTCCCACGGATACAGTTTCGTCACTCCACGGGCGATCATGGCAGTCATTCCCCATCGGGGGTCGGAGACTCCCGCGGCTCCTCTAGAATCTTCAAGGTCATGGAGGACTACGGGGGTGGAGTCAAGCAGTGACCGGGCCATTTCTTTATGCTGGGCCCGCTCTTGCCAGGTCGACCGCCATTTTGAGAGTTCGGTAGCTACTGGCGATCGCGGGGTCAAATGAGCGGACGGGCTCCACCCTGCCGGGCGAGACGTTGCAGCATGGCCACAGTGGAAGAACCCTTTTACGGGCGCCTGGAGCGCTGAGGGTGCAGCTGGGAAGCCTCCACCTGGGGAGGCGGGAGAGGCCTGTTCGCACCGTCTCTCCCTCCCAGTGCACCCCACGGCGTCTCGCTTGAGATTTGTTATGGCCGGACCAGGCGATGAGGACGAGGGGGGGGGGGTCGGAGGCATGTGCAAGACATCCCCCCCCAGTGTTGTCGCAGCCATTATTCAAGAAAGAAGAAGTGTCCCGTCCGTCTTCGGGCCGGGCTTCCGGTAGATGTCGGCCGGACGCCCCTGGCTCTGGCCCCATGAACGGGTTTCTTGGTTTATCGGCTGCAGCCGGATCCCGTCGTCCTCGGCCCCCCGACCGTTGGTGGCCGGACCGGAAGAGCATGTGGCGGGAGTACCTGCAACTCTCAAGGGCCACCGCGGCCGGACTGGGAGAGAGAGGGGAGGGTCGAGGAGACATTTCCCCCCCCCCTGCAACTGTTCAACGTTGTAAAGGCAATCCCCTGGCCGGGTCCCGCTGGCCTCGGCCTCTCCTCCGGCTACACCCTACGTTAGGATCTCCTGGCCGAGGCGTGGCAGCAGGACCTGCCTTATATGGGCTGCTCCCGGCTGGGCGTAGCCGCAACCCTGCCCCACCTTGGAAGTTTCCAGAGTGGGGGCGGATGTTCTACTGACTTGCATTTTCCCTAGTCTATCGATTTTTTGGGCGTGGCAGGCGGTGGGACAGCGAGGGGTGATTTGGTTTCTCTTACTGTTTTTCTGGTCTCTCACCACTGGCATATTTTAACGTTTTCTTGTTTCTAGGACATTAATAGGTTTTATCATTACGTTATGTTATCGTTTCTTTGTTCGTTGTTTAATAAAAGTTCATGTTCATCAGTGGCCTACTGATTTTCGTTTTCCTATTCTTTTCTTTCCAGGTTGTTTCATGCTAAAGTTTCTGTTAACAGGATACAGTGATCACTTCGTTATTATTGCATATGTCCTTTTCACTAGGGGTGCTCTCTGGTCGGGCCAGATGACGTATCTCTAGTAAATGGTCCGGGTGAAACAGGTGCATCAATCAGTGGGGAGTAGATAGGCATGACAGATTACAACGGGGGAGAAAGGTCCGCATTACGTACCCTTTCACTACTTGCAAAGATTTTCCTACGTTTATTTGCAAACAGGGAATACCTCCAAAAAGAACTAATTCCCAAACAGTCAATGTTCGGACAATCAATCAATCAATGAGGAATGAAATAGGTACGACGTGTTAAAGGCTTGCGTTACCTACCCTTCACTATCTGCAAAGGGAGAGAGAATATTCCTATTCTTCCTCGTTTGCAGGCAGAGAAGATCCTTAAGAGAACCAACTTCGAACAATTCAATGCTCGATTGAAACAATCAACAAGGGGTACTGTGAACACAAATGAACGCCGCTTATGTACATACGCATTGCTATTTTCAACAGGTTGTTCCTAATGTTTCTATTTTAGCGAGGTCAAAAAGAGATCCCATTAGTGGCCTACTGATTTTGTTCGATTCCTTTTGTTTTTTTACACGATTTTTCGCTATCTGCAAAGACTAAACAGAGTATTGCGACTCTGTGCTTGTTTGTAAATAGAGAATGAACCAAAGAGAACAATCAATCAAATGGAGAGAGAAGCAGGCACGGCGGATTACAAAGGGGGCAAAGGGCTGCGTTAACTACCCTTCACTATCTGCAAAGAGAGAGTACTCCTAATAGAAATGAGGGGTGGGGGGCAGCATTCAAAGCAGATCAGTGTGCATAAACACGAAAATGTTTTTACTTACCACGTACTTGACATTCGACAGCTTATGATATTTGCTATTAAAAAACCATTGAAATTCACTGAAAAAACCATAGGTTATAGACCATATATAGTTAGGAATTAGCATTTACAAAACCTTGAAAATTCACTGAAAAAACCATAGGTTATAGACCATATATAGTTAGGAATTAGCATTTACAAAACCTTGAAAATTCACTGCAAAAACCATAGGTTAGAGACCATATATAGTTAGCTGGACATTTTATTGACATAAAACCAATGAAATTCCATATATAGTTAGTTGCACTAACTATATATCGCGCACCCGCAATCCACTGCTGATGATGTCACATATTACATCATTCATGACATGGTCAGTGACATCACTGATGACATCACTGATGACATCTCAAATGACATCTAATTAAAGATGTATCAAGCACATACTACAGTAAAATATAATTAACTTATAAATGCATGGACTACATATACACGCCTGGGTGTGAGATTTATAAAAAATAAAAACATACGACACCAACTGCTCATTAATGTGTCACCTGCTTAACTAACAATGCATAACTGAACATTTAGTAAAATTACACTGCTAGTGACATGAAGACTAGTGGGTTGTACCCCAAAACACCATTGATCCCATTTATCTAAAATGTCATAGTTGGCAGTCATGTATAGGTTTACACAGACTCCTGTTATAAACAATATCCATGTAAATTCTGCTAGAATTACTACGAACTCATTTGCAAACCCAGGAAACAAAAGGACCGAGTATTCGGACAAGAAATAGACAGATGTGTTTCCAACCCGCACACAAGTCCGAAACAAGACTACCCCTCCGATAATGCACCCAATCGGTCACATGAAAAAGAGCAAAGGTCTAATGCAGGAGTCAGCGTGTATAGCGTGTGCGACTCCTTCCTCTCCATACTGGGAGAGACTCTTGGCTCATACACAGCGACCTGGTCCGGTCGCAGAGAACACGCACCGCCAGCTAGAGCGCCGCAGTTTCCCCGACCTGGACCAAACCTGCAATACTCTGCAAAACCTATTCAAGGGGAAAACAGGCTGCCGCCGGACACTGGAGGTTGGTATGGCTCCCCCGCAGCCCCTAAAATGATGGGAAGCGACTGGGAGCTACACAACACTGGAAACTTCAACGTTCCAGGGAGACAGTCCACAACTCACCAACGCCTTGCAGAGAGATGCCAAACGAACAGCACAACGTGGAACTACAGGGACCATCAAGCCGAGCAACCGCCACATTAAGGGCGTCCACTAGAGGGCTGGTACTGATCATAAAAACCCTCCCTGCAATCCACTCGTGACTCTCACTGATTGGGGCGAGACCCTTGAGAAAGTTTTAGTCAAAAAGAAATGCGTCAGGTGCCTCAGACTGCTCAGAAATAAATGCTGTTTTCATCTTGTGTAGCGTGTGCGACTCCTTCCTCTCCATACTGGGAGAGACTCTTGGCTCATACACAGCGACCTGGTCCGGTCGCAGAGAACACACACCGCCAGCTAGAGCGCCGCAGTTTCCCCGACCTGGACCAAACCTGCAATACTCGGCAAAACCGATTCAAGGGGAAAACAGGCTGCCGCCGGACACTGGAGTCTGATATGGCTCCCCCGCAGTCCCCAAAATGATGGGAAGCGACTGGGAGCTACACAACACGGGAAACCTCAACGTTCCAGGGAGACAGTCCACAACTCACCAATGCCTTGCAGAGAGTTGCCAAACGAACAGCACAACGTGGAACTACAGGGACCATCAAGCCGATCAACCGCCACACTAAGTGCGTCCACTAGAGGGCTGGTACTGATCATAAAAACCCTCCCTGCAATCCACTCGTGACTCTCACTGATTGGGGCGAGACCTTTGAGAAAGTTTTAGTCAAAACAAAACGCGTCAGGTGCCTCAGACTGCTCAAAAATAAATGCTGTTTGCATCTTGTGTAGCGTGTGCGACTCCTTCCTCTCCATACTGGGAGAGACTCTTGGCTCATACACAGCGACCTGGTCCGGTCGCAGAGAACACGCACCGCCAGCTAGAGCGCTGCAGTTTCTCCGACCTGGACCAAACTTGCAATACTCGGCAAAACCGATTCAAGGTGAAAACGGGCTGCCGCCGGACACTGAAGTCTGGTATGGCTCCCCTGCAGCCCCTAAAATGATGGGAAGCGACTGGGAGCCACACAACACTGGAAACTTCAACGTTCCAGGGAGACAGTCCACAACTCACCAACGCCTTGCAGAGAGTTGCCAAATGAACAGCACAACGTGGAACTACAGGGACCATCAAGCCGAGCAACCGCCACACTAAGGGCGTCCACTAGAGGGCTGGTACTGATCATAAACACCCTCCCTGCAATCCACTTGTGACTCTCACTGATTGGGGCAAGACCTTTGAGAAAGTTTTAGTCAAAACGAAACGCGTCAGGTGCCTCAGACTGCTCAGAAATAAATGCTGTTTGCATCTTGTGTAGCGTGTGCGACTCCTTCCTCTCTCTCTTCCTGGGAGAGACTCTTGGCTTATATATATATATATATATATATATATATATATATATATATATATATATATATATATATATATATATATATATATATATATAAACGGATGTATGTCTGTCTGTCTGTCCTTTATGCATTACTACATCATTCATCCGATCGCCATGAAACTTTGGGAAGTTGTTGAGTATACTCCCGCGAAGGTTTCTGGCTGAAATTTTTTTTAAATATTGGCCTCCAGGGCCCTTATAGTCTTTCGAATACTAATGTACGCACCAGACGGAAAAACAACAAATCGTGTATACACAAGCACTTGAATAAATAAAGAGAATTAAAACAGCATTCATCCGATCGCCATGAAACTTTGGGAAGTTGTTGAGTATACTCCCGCAAAGGTTTCTGGCATAAATTCTTTTTCAAAATATCGGTCCCCAGGGACCTCATAGTCTTTCGAATACTGATGTACGCACCAGACAGAAAAACAACAAATCGTGTATCCACAAGCACTCGAATAAATAAAGAGAATTAAAACAGCATTCATCCGATCGCCATGAAACTTTGGGAAGTTGTTGAGTACACTCCCGCAAAGGTTTCTGGCATAATTTTTTTTAAATATCGGCCCCCCAGGGTCCTCATGATCTTTCGAATACTGATGTACGCACAAGACGGAAAAACAAAAAATCGTGTATCCACAAGCACTCAAATAAATAAATAGAATTAAAACAGCATTCATCCGATCGCCAGGAAACTTTGGGAAGTTGTTGAGTACACTCCCGCGAAGGTTTCTGGCATAAATATGTTTTTAAATATCGGCCCCGCAGGGCCCTCATAATCTTTCGAATAGTGATGTACGCACCAGATGGAAAAACAAAAAATCGTGTATCCACAAGCACTTGAATAAATAAATAGAATTAAAACGACACTTTGAAATGTTTTCCATATTAAAATGAATAAGTTTCAATAAAAATGACACAATGTAAATTGAATGTTATCATAACGAGTTTCCTTGAATTTCCTTTCTTCGGAGATCGCAGCAACGCGTGACGGGTAAGTTAGTATATATATATATCAAAGAGATGGTATTCAAAGAATTGGCACACTGGAAACGAATTGGGCTGTTAACATAGAATGAATCCAGATTCTTGAAAAATGAACATCCCATCACTCCTGTTCTTTATTTCATCCCTAAGGTCCATAGGAACATTACACCAATTCCCGGTAGACCCTCAATAGATGGCATACAAAGTGCACTCTCCCCCCTCCCCCAGGCATGTATCAACAAGAGGCCCCTTCCAACAATTAAACTCGTGAGTCATGCTTGATTTTCGCAGTGTGTATGTTTATTACATAATTTTTCCCGGTCAATTACTTCATTGACCCCATTTCTTTATTTATACTCAAAAACTTTTCATATCACAGCATTAAAAACTCACACTTATATACATCTATAGTCTTTCACCGCCCATTCTCCAATGGGCATTTGGTTTAACTTCAGGGCTGCGCCAGCAGGCCACAACCCAGATAGCCTGCTCTCTTTACGTTAACCCCCTTCCGGTCAACAGAGCCACAGGTGAATAATATGCCCCCACTTGGGCAACCAGCGGCTTCCGGGGTAGGGCTGGAGAAGCCAAGGCCACCAGCAGGTCAGCCTCAACTCTCCCGCCAGCCCGGAGTCCTTGATGATTTCGAAAACCTGTTCAGAGGTAAAAACTGTCACTGGACAAGAAGTTCCCGTGTTATTCCTGTCCGGAACCCCGCCACAGGGCGAGGCGCTTACTGGCGGACTCGACCTCCCCCCCCGCGCTCGAGGGCCTCGGAGATGGCTCCTAAGACTGTGTCTAAAAATATTTCAGTGCCCGCTTCTGAAAGGTGCACTCCATCCTCCGCATACAAGTCCGGCCTGGACGTCTGTATCAACTTGTGACGAATCGTTCTAATGCTGGATTTCTGCAGAATTTCTGCCACCGATTGATTTAACCTCTTTATCGATCTATTCACTGCTTTCATGGGTGCGCCCCGCGACCATACCAGCCTCGGGATGACTTCAGACCATATGAGTATAGTCCCGGGCAAAATATTTTTGACCGCTGCTAGCGTAGAAAACAATGACTCCTTCACTCCCCTCCTTCCTGCCGGGATCATATCGTTGCCTCCACAGTGCAACACGAAAACATCAGGATAAGGCATGCCCCTGTCCAAAGCCGCCTTTAAATCCTTCGGGACGTCGGCTAGGAGCTGCCCGCCTACCCCCACCCAATGATGATCACATCCTTGCACCATGTGTGCCCTTTTTCCGAACGTCTCCTTGAAGATCACACCCGCCCTGCGAATGAAGGAGTGGCCGCACCAACATATTTGTATTCTCTTAGGAGAGGCACCTATAGTAAACATTAAAAGACACGAAGAGAACGGTCGTAAACAGGAGGAGGGGGCGGAAGAGCAATGACAAAGTTAAACTAATTGCGGTCGTACGTAACGCTCGTAGCAAGCGGATTTCCAACGACCCAGCCTCTTAATCGCCTGCTCGGGCAGCCCCAGGCCAGCAGCTGTTGTAGCTGCACCGATCCGAAAAGAATGGGATGTAAAATCGGACGGGTCAACCCCGATCTTTGCCAAGGTCATCTTAAACACCCTTGTAAACTGGAACCTGGTGAGAGGCAGACCGTTCATGTGGACTAGTACTCTATCATCGGTCCCTAGGGGCCTGGCTTGCATGAACTCTCTCATCAGGCTGACTGGGCAAAAAGACTCACCCACTACTCTGCCCAATTGAACCCAAGTCCCTTTACCTAAGGGGTCCGTTTTCGATCTTCGCACTCTGAGTCTCAGGACATCTACTGACTCTATTATATCTGAGCACTTTAGGCCACCCTCCTTATCTGTTTTTGATGCCGGGAGTAACTCTGAGATTCGTAAGGCTCCGAAAAAGGCTAACACATAGGCCACCCTAAATAATTGGGTCTCATAAGATGAAAAACAAACAAGTGGCAACGTGTCGAGGATTTTTACCAACTTCCCTACATCTATAGGCCTTCTAGAGTCTTTTGCCCCAGGAGCCAGGCGCTCCCAACCCTTCACTGCTCTCCTGACTCTCTGGTCCTTCGTTGGGTCTGTAATTCCCCGCAACCCTGCGTAGAATGCCAAAGCTGATAATTGCCTTTTCATAAATGCCACCGATTTCCCCCGCTCCTTCTGTTGCACAATAAATCCTAACACGCTCTGAGGTACAAAAATATCCACTAGGCCCGCTCCCTTCAAGTATGACATATAACATTCCCAAGACTTTTGATACATACTCTTAGTCTTGGGGGCCAAGGATGCTGCTATCAGTTCGGAGGCAGTGGGGCACCAAGCTTCCATAGCTCCGCTGGGAAAGCTGTCATTGTCGTCTCTGCTTGCGGCCAAAGTGCACGGAATTCTGTCAACTTAAAACGAGATAATGCATCAGCCGCTTTATTCTCCACACCAGGAACATGCCTCGCAGTGAAATGGACATTGTGTCTCAGGCATTTCAGTATTAGATCTTTTAAGAGACGTAGCACCCATGTGCAGGTTGCTCTCTGGTTATTGATCACCATCACAACTGACATGTTATCTGACCAAAATACAATGTGCCTGTTTGAGAGCATATCCCCCCACAAGTGCAACGCCACCACTATGGGGAACAGTTCTAGGAAGGAAATGTTACGAGTCAGACCTTGTTCTACCCAATCCTCAGGCCAGTGCTGCATACACCACTTGGTGCCCAAAATTGCTCCAAAACCAATACTACCGGCCGCATCAGTGAAGAGTTCTATATCGGCATTCGAGGTGCTGGCGGACCGCCATAGCACCGTGCCATTGAATTCCTGCAAGAAAACCTTCCAAATCCGCAAATCCTCTCTCACCTCAGCTGACAACCTAACTCTGTGATGTTTTGCACGCAGTCCCGACATTGCCCTTGCTAAACTCCTGGAGAAAGCCCTGCCCATTGGAACGACCCGCAAGGCGAAGTTCAGTTGACCCAAGAGTACTTGTAACTGGTGTAACGTTACTTTCTTTGCTCCAAGGCAGTTATCGATTGCAGCCCTGAAGGCATCTACCTTTGCCTTCGGCAACCTGCACACACCTGCTGTAGTGTCAATTTCAATGCCCAAAAATGTCAGACATGTAGATGGGCCTTCCGTTTTTTCTGCCGCCAATGGCACCCCCAGAGCTTCAGCCAGTTGCTGGAAGCCCAGCAGGGCCTTCCTGCATGACTGGGAACCCTTAGGGCCCATGAATAAAAAATCGTCCAAGTAATGTACTACTGCATGAGATTTGTCTGAGGTCAGGAATTGCTCCACCGCCCATTCTAGGAACCTGGCAAAGGTCTCGAAAACTGCACAAGCAATAGAACATCCCATGGGCATACACAAGTCTATGAAATAGTTATTATCGAAAGTGAAACCCAACAGCCTGGTATCTTCTGGGTGAACAGGCACTAACCTGAACGCTGACTCTACATCAGCTTTGGCCATTAGGGCGCCCTCGCCAAACATTTGCAATTTCTCAACGGCTGTGTCAAACGTTGTATAGCGCACTGTGCATAGCTCAGGATCTAACTTATCATTGACTGAGAAACCTGGCGGGCTTGATAGATTATGTATCAAGCGGAATTTACCCACCTCTTTCTTCGGAACTAGACCTAACGGTGAGCAGACCAGATCAGGTTTTGGAAGATTTTTGAAGGGTCCCGCGACCCGGCCCAAAGAAACTTCTTTCATGATCTTGCTCCGCGTCGCCTTCATGTTCTGAAGCACTGAGCTTTGATTACGAGGCGGGAATTCAGTGGGGGATGCTGAGGAGGGGATTCGGAAACCAAATGAAAAGCCGTGAAGCAGGAATTGAGCCTCCTCAAGTTTGTCATACTTACTGAGGAGGTGTGTCAGGACATGCCGTTTAATGGGAGTTGGGAGCCTTGTCAGCTGTTTTGGGTGGCTTCCCTTTTGGAGTGGTATGTGTAGACTGTTCTTTGGGATTTCCATTTTTTTTGAAACATCTAATATCTGGATGGGATGTTCCCCCACAGTACGAACAGCAGTGTTTGAACTTACACGAGATCCCCCTAGTACACTCATTCCTGTTAAACTGCCAGCAGGCCTGTTTCTTATCACCGACTCCCTTGTCACTCCGAAAGGACTGACTCTGAGCGGGGGCACTAGCCTTAGACGTTGAGGGTGACGAGTAAAAAACTGTGTGCCATAGATTGATCTCCCGTTGGTCCCATGATATACCTGTGTGGACTGCTTTCATTTGCCTGAACATTCTATCATATTTTAACCACCCCAGCCCTGGAAACTCGGCTGCAGCACCATGTATCAGGGATATATAGCTCATCATTTGAGGACCTAACACTGGATATTTTTCCAGTATTACTGCGGCATAAATAGCAAATCCTGTGATCCAGTTTTTCATGGACCACTCCGTCCATGCCTTCTTCTGACTATACTCGCCCACTTTCTCTCCTTTGGACTTCCCTGCCGCCACCCCTGCATTAATGAGATCAAACACGTCCACATAATCCCCTCTGAGTATTTTTTCTTTCATCTCTGCAGGCACATGCCAAGTGATCCCCGTAGATGGCGATAGGGTCATTGAGGATGAACCGAACATTAACGGGCTGAATGCCAATAGTGGGTGACCTGTCGGTTGCCCTCCCGCCGCCCCTTGCATCTGACTATTAGGGGACACAGACAAGTCAGCAGCCGTGTTAGGTATTGGCGCCAAAGGTGGGCACCCTAAGTTCGAGTATGCATTCAACATTACAGGTCCCGCACTTGTAGGAAAAGTCATTGTGGGGACCATCGAGTTTATGGGGCCATTACCAATTGCTTGCCCGTGGGAGCCATATAGTTGCATCCCTGGTAACTGTGCGACCCCTCCAGGTTGCACCCACACTTGCGACACTCCGCTACCTGGTTGCGCCACTACCGGTGGTAATGTACCCTGCGAACAGGGCACCCCTACATGCGCGACAGGGATCCCTCCCATTTGTGTGGGCATAGCAGTGACATTCTGTCCCTCCATGTCGTCCTTGTCCTTATCTGCAGCTGCATTCAAATCAATTGTCTCTGGTACCTCTTCCTCACCTGATGACGCTCGTTGTGGCTCGGACGCCCTGGGCCGCTTGCCTTTGGTTGCCTCCTTAAACCTCTCTGGCGTACGCCTCACTCTCTTGCCTCTCCCTCTTTCTTCCTGAGGGTTCACGTCTGCTCTAGCCCCCTCTCGCATGTTCTTTAGCACCCAATCCATGCCTTTTTCTCTCGTGAACTCCAACAGCTCCGTAAAAGCGAGGTACCCATCATTTTTTGCTGAGGTTTCTTTGCCCTTCCGTGACCTCTTAGGCGGCATCCTGCACTTAAAGAGAACAAGCGTTACTTCCTTTAACTAACATTACAAGCATGTATAGACCGTGCTCTCCTTTACCCGGACCCCAACCTCTCAGGCGTAGCCTGCTCAGCATGTCCCCTTAATTAAATGGGACTCCCCATCGAGGCCATGGAATTTTAATAGGAAATTATTTCCTCCGTAATGCAGCCTCATTTTACTTTTACTCCAAGCATCCCAATACCCAATCCATGCATTATTCTGTTTGGTACCAACAGAGTGGAAAGCGCAGTTTACAAAAAGGAACCACTAAATTCCCAACCTTTCATATATTTCTCCGTGTCTAGTTTACCTACTGCCAAGAATCCCCGTTATTAATAAATTCCGACCAATCACGGTATTCACGGTATTCATAAAAGTACATTTGTGAAGCAATTCAATCCTATAATACATGGGAAGCGAGTTTGGCCAGAACGGTACATATACCCGAAATCCTGACAGTAAACTCATATCCCGCTTTCAACTAGGGATCTCCGCCGCCCGCTTGGTATTTATTGTGAAAGGCGGGATTTCCGCCGCCCGCTTGATAGTTAAATGCGAAAGGCGGCCTCATTACCTCATTGATGTGTCGATCCCCCGGATATGCAACATGTGATTTCTACACTCATGTCCCGCTTTCAACTAGGGATCTCCGTGATAATAAATGCAATTAAATGAGTAACAGGAAAAGTTGGAGAATGCGGGCACCGATCCCGCTACCTCTCGCATGCTAAGCGAGCGCTCTACCATTTGAGCTAATTCCCCTTCGTTAAATGCGAAGGCGGCCTCATTACCTTTTACCCGGCCGCGCCGGACCTCCGATCATCCCCGCCCCCTAGTCGATCGCACTAAGGCAATCCTGCTCGCCGCGTCACCCACGACTAAATCCCCTCACCAAGCAACAAGCAACACACTGCCCGGCCCGCTAACCTGAACCACACGTCGGCTTGACACTCGCTTGATCGCTTCACGCGACGGTCCCCGCGATGTCTTCAACACGCGACGGTCCCCGCGGTGTCTTCCGCTCGCGACGTCCGGCTCCTCAGGCGGCCAGCGGACAAAAGAGGGAGCCCTAAAATGGACGCAGGCTTTTAAGCCTCGCGCCCTACTATTATTTCCGGGTCGCCAGTAACCCCTGACTCTATTGGCCTCGACCTAGCTCGTATTTTCACTTCCGGGTCGGCGGACCCGGAAGTGACTTCTGAGGGGTCGGCCCTTTGGCTGCCTCTAACGACGCCACTCCCCGAAGGGGGGTGGCGTCTTGCATTTGCCACAGAGAAGTTTGCTTGATCCAATGTCCAAATATGTGGACTTCTTTTAACGGGAATATATATTAAAATTACCCTCTTTCATCAAGGACATGAGTGAATTTCTCAGGATGCTTCAACCTATTGTGTGGGATAATGATTGTCTTTTAATTGATATGGACATAACATCACTTTACACAAGCATCCATCATAGTGATGGTATAGAGGCTGTGAAATATTTACTTGGCTATTGATCAATACACCTGTATGAACACAATCAGATGATTTTGAAAATGCTCGAAATCTGTTAAAAGAATAATTACTTTTTGTTCAACAGAGTTGTTTGTATTTCAGCAGTTGAGAGGATAAGTAATTGGGGCATGCTTCTCCCCCAGCTACGCATGTTTACATTTGGGCGGTGGGAGGAACATGTCCTCAAGAAGCAACACAAAATCATGTATGACATCCATGTCAAACATTGGTGGAGATGTATTGATGATGTGTGTGTGGTGTGGAAGGGCTCGAAAGAACAAGCTGAACAATTAGTTAATTCGATCAATAAAAATGTGTTTAACTTAAAATGTACTGCTCAGATCAGCAACACAGATGTAGAATTTTTAGATGTACAGGTCTACATAGAGGATGGCAAAATACCGACGAAACTCCATAGAAAAACCACGGCAGGGAATTCCATTCTCCACGCCAAGATTGCCCACCCTAGACACTTCATTCGGAGTATCCCCTATGGAGAATTTTTAAGAATTCGCCAAATCTGCAGTTCTGACTGTGTTTTAGAACAATGCCAAAATGAGCTGTCCAGCACTTTTTAACATGGGGTTATAACATCAAGGATCTCATGAAAGCCCTTACCAAAGCAAACACCCACAACAGAGAAGTTTGCCTAGGTGTTCCCTTAGATAGAACAACTCAGATTGCTTGAGCTAAGGTACACGATGATGATGGACCTCAGGAGATCAGGATGATTACAGCATACAGAAGGTAGGAGAAACAAATCAGGAAGATCATAAATAATCACTGTCCGATTGTTTTAACCAATGTCACTTTATCCCAAATTCTACCTGAATTGTCATCACTAACCTTCAGGCGTGCACCCTCGATGAGGGATGCATTAGTTAAGAGCAGCCCGGAATTCGGACTGGCAACCACATGGTTGACGACGAAGACTGGATTTTTTAAGTGTAGCTCTTGCCGAGCTTGTAGGCTCGGAGTAAACACCTTTAAATACAACACAGCATTCGTCAAAAAACCTGTCAAGATCAAAGGGTATTATGCATGCCGTACTGACCAAGCTGTCTATGTGTTGGAATGCACATGTGGGCTCAGATACATAGGGAGCACTAAGCTCCAAGTATTTAATCGAATATTACAACATCTACGAGCTGTGGTGAACTTTGTTCCGATTTACCCAGTGATAAGACACTTAAAATTAGTTCATCAAAACAATCTCAGTGAACTGAAACACTTCGTAATAGGAGCTTTCCCAAAATCTAGAAACAATTGAGACAACTCATCGCGAATCCCACCGAAATTATTAAAAAAAATATGAGATACCGGTATGCCTTTGCTTTGTAGTCATCTTTACCCCACAGTACAATCTATATATATATATATATATATATATATATATATATATATATATATATATATATATATATATATATATATATATATATATATATATATATTACCTACTGGCAGTCGCCAGTAGGTAGTTATAGTTAGGACCTAGTTTTCATAGGAAAAGCTACGTGACCCGCTCCAGTTAGCTCCTATCTTGAAAGTTTCGGGATGATTCGTCAAGCAGGGGCTGAGAAAAAAGGGGTCCCAAAACGCATTTCCCCCATGTTATTTACCATCAGAAACTTTAGACAAAGCTACAGCCCAAACTGCTGAATGGAATTACACCAAATTTGGCAAAAAGGTAGCCCTTGGTTCAGAAATAGCCCTTTTTGTTAAATGGTGTAAATCTATTTAGTAGTTCCTGATAAATTAAAGAAAGAAAAAGTTTCAATATCTGTGGCAGTGGTGGGTTCGTGAACCCTCCCAGGCACGAGCTTCACTCTGATGGGCTGCCAACACTCCAAACCAGGAAGTGTTGGCAGCCATCTTGTGACTCGGTAGAACCAAGTCACAAGAAAACAGAAAAAGGAGGTAATAAAAACACCCTGACCCCCTAGGCCTGCTCAGGGGGTCCCACAAGGACTCCCAGGGCCAAAAAAAGCATATTTTTTTAATAAGTTTGGCGAAACTGGTAATGGGGTCATGAATCCCGCCAAAATTATTTAAAAAAAATATGAAGTCCGGGATTCAGCGGTTCGTTTCAAATAAGCCCCTGGGTGGGTCAGGTCCGGGGGGCACTGCCAATTCATTAGCGGGGGCCCCTCGGGGGCCCCCGGCAGCCCCGGGACCGCCAACTTTCTGGAACTGTGAAAAAATGCAATTCCCCGCGCTGCCCCGGGGACCGCCACCTTGCCGGGGCTTTAATAAACAACCACGGGGGCACGCAGCCACCGGGACCGCCACCTCGGGCACTAGTAGTAGAAAGCTTTATTCGATTTTAAGACAAGATAAAATCATAAAAGCAACAGTCATAATATACAATTTCATGTACAGTCATAAAAATAAAGTAAAAATAGTATTAAACATTATATGTACATTGACATGATAAAGTCATTCATAACTACAGTTGTTTAGATAAAAAGTTTGGACTCCGCCTGCTAGTTGTGTAATTTCAAACATGGTTGCCATGGGTGATTCAATTTTCAGTCACTAGAATTAATCATGTGTGGACCGGATTTTCAGGCAGTTTTTAAGAAACATAGCTATACATTTGGCATTTGATACTGTGTCTAAATGTTGTAAAGCCATAAAGGCAGGGCGGCATCTCTCAGTCCTTGGGATAACAAAATTGGAATAATCCAGCGTTTGCGTGGCAGTTCGTAGAATTTACAGAACAGAAATACGTGAATATTAGACTGTTCTGAAATACCATTATAAGGACACCGGATAATAGAAGTTGACCAATCTTGTCTCCTTGGGAATGTGACCAGACGGAAAAACATATTGAGCCTAAACCGTGTCAGCAAATATTTTTCATAGCTGGTCAGACAAAAGGTGAGATACGGCTGGATGCCCTGCGTACATTGAATAGTTAAACTATGACAATTGGAAACTTTATTAATTTCTTGAGCTATACGTAGGTCCCTTAAATGTGATAGACATAGCAATCTCAAGGCCTTTCCTGTAATTGTAGTTAAAATCGCAGGTTCTTTAAAATATATAGAAAGACCCAAATCCTTGAGAAAATTGTGTACAAAGGACAGCCACGGAATATCTGAACAATTGTCTAGACCTAAGCAATCTGCAATTAAGGCACGAGTTAAGCTACACTGCTCCGTTGACCAGATGCGGTGCCACAGTAATATTGGCTGGATTTTTATATAGTCAGCAATGTAATCCATGCCCAATTCGATATGACAAGAAAACGTTGGAGAACACTGTGGAACGGCCAAGAGATAACGAATAAAATTGTTCTCTACCCTCTGCAAGGTGACCACAGGTACGTAGCCCCACACCCCAGCACCATAAACAGCTACGCTATGACACTTAGCATAGTATATTTGCATGAGTTCTTTTGGGGGAGGCGTCCCTATTTTACGGGCAAAGGCAATTAGGGCAGAAGTAGCTCTTAAAAATAGAAGATGTCTACTAACGATGGCCGATTTCCAAGAAGAGGTATTATCAAATAAAATACCTAAGTAAGGATATGTCTTGGTGCAGTCCAACTTAGCTTCTTCAATAAGTATCGATTTTTTCTTGGATGTCTTTTTACCAAAATGCATAACAAGGTTTTTTTTAATGTTAACCATTAAATCCAGTGAAGCCATGAATTTACAGTAGGAGTTTAACTGGATCTGAAGTTGTACTGGGGTTCGCCCCATGATCACCGCGTCGTCCGCGTAAAGTAACGCAGGAATAGGGCGACGGGCGATTACTGGCAAGTCTTGACTCCCCTCTAGCATGGCCTTCTCGAGACCATTTGTATAAAGGTTGAATAAGAAGGGAGCCAGAACACACCCCTGTCTGACACCCTTTGTGACTGCGAAGGGGGGAGTAAGCTCCCCGTTCACCCCAAAACTCACCCTGGCCGATGCTCCCGGGGCACTAAATATGTAAAGGCGGGGGTCTGTTATGGACCCCGAGTCCCGGGGTCCACCACCTCCCAGGGCTTTGGAATGGTAGGGAGAGGGGCCGCGCAGCCCCCCTCCTGGAGCCCTTCATTGCCCTCGGGACCGCCACCCCCCAGGGCCGGCTCCTTCAGTGTCCCGGGGTGCCCACCAACGGGACACTGCTCTTTCCTATGACAGGACGGGAGCCGTGCAGCTCCCACCCTGTCATAGCAAACACTGGTTTGGATTTTAGAAGCGAGAGCAGGTTTCCTGCTCTCGCTTCCAAAATCCAAAGCAGATTGCTTTTCCACAAGGGGAACTGCATGTTAGCAACTCTCCTTGTGGAAAAGCAATACCGGCTCCCGCAGGAGGCGGGAGCCTGTGGGACCGTGGGGGCATTAGGGCTCCCCCCACGGTCTCAAACGGAGTGGCCAGGTCCTGGGGGATTGGGTCCCCGGGGCCAGAAGTGGCCCTGGAGGGGGGCCATGCAGCCCCTCTCCATCTATAAATTTAAAAAAAGAATAAAAAAAAGGAAAGGCTGGTCCCGGGGATGGGG
Organism: Lissotriton helveticus; assembly: GCF_964261635.1. NCBI lineage: Eukaryota > Metazoa > Chordata > Amphibia > Caudata > Salamandridae > Lissotriton > Lissotriton helveticus. The sequence continues at coordinate 1,068,235,421 of NC_136067.1, read as the reverse complement.
TCCCTGGGGCCATAAATGGCCCTAGGAGGGGGGCCACGCGGCCCCCCTCCACATATTATAAATAACATTTTAAATACTGGCCATGCGCCGGGGGATGGGGTCCTGGGGCTGAAAATGGCCTCGGGAGGCGGTCCCCTTCCCAATTTTTTTTAAATAAATAAATAAATAGGGGTCAGGCCCTGGGGGATGGGATCTCTAGGGCCCAAAAAATAGGAAAAGAAGGGGGACCACACAGCCCCCCTTCTAAAAAATATAATAAAATGGCATCACGGAGGCCCCGCCCCCTCTGCAAACACGCCCTGTGGTGCATTCTGAGTTGGGGAATTAATGCCCCTTGAATACTGGGGGTCCATGGGGGCCAACTAGCCTACCAGGTACCTCCAGTATGCGCCACAGAGCTGCATTGCAGAGAGGTGGTCCTAGGCTACGCCCCTTTTTACACCTCCCTGCAAGGCAGCTCTGTGGCACTTACTGGAGGTACCTGGTGGGGTAGTCAACAAATGAACAGTTGCTAAATCATGATTATTATTCATTGAATATTTGAACTTATGCCTTTAATAAGGTGAACAGATCTAAACTGTGGAAGATTTTTCTGGACATGGGCTTTGACATAGCTATTGTTGGTTTTCTCAGTGATTTACATAGAGAGAACAGGGCGGTAATTCAACATAACATGGATGGGTCCTGCTCTGGTCCCTTTGGATTGAAGTGTGAAGTTAGACAGGGATGTCTACTGGCTCCTTTTTTGTTCACTCTGTACGTGAATGTTCTGGGGGCCAGGTTACATGATAAGCCAGTTGATTGCCCACGAATAGGTTCCCACCAGATCACAGCACTGCTATATGCAGATGAGACTATTTTACTGGCAACAACAGCCCTGGGTCTTCAGACATTACTCAATGGTTTTGTGCAATATATGAACAATCTAGATCGCTCTACTAATTACAGCACATCACAGTTGATGGTGCTGGGACCCAAAAAGACCAAGCTGAAATCTTGTAATGTCCAGGGCAACAGGTTGTCTAGGGTCCAGACTTACACCTATTTGGGATTTGCTTTTGATGATCGGACAAAATGGTGTCCTCTGATCAAATCTAAGAGTCTAGACCGGTCAAAAAACCATTAGTGCTCTTTTTGTTCCACTGGAATAGGTAGCAAGCCACTTTGCACCCTGATTAAGATTTACCTATCTAAATTTACCTCAGTTGCCACCGATGGTAGCGATGCCTGGGGTTATGGCAACTTTAAGGAAATCCAAGTGGTTTAAAATTGATTTTGTAGGTGCTTATTAGCGGTTCCGGCTTCTTCCTCGGCACCAAACTCAAATTCTTTGAACATATATTTTCTGATGGGGGAATGACTTCTGACACTGATAAAGTACAAGCACTGTCAACTAATTGCCCCCGCTAGATGTCACCATTCTGCAATCCTTTGTAGGTATGGCCAGTTTTTGCTCAAGGTACATTTGTGAGTTTGCTACTGTAAGTGTTCCATTGAGAGAGTTAACAAAAAGAGTACCCCATTCCAGTGGTCTAATGTGATCAAAGTTTCAGAAAAATAAAACATGCAATTGAGAATGCAACCAAGAAGGCCTACTTTGATCCCAAACTGCACACTGAGATCACAGAGAATGCGAGCCTGGAGGGGTTGGGGGAAATTCTTGCTCAACATATTGGTCTCCGAATGCTCTGAGACATATTGTTGCCTATGCCAGTCGGAACCTGTCTGACACAGAACATGCATATTCTCCTCTGGAGAAGGAGAGTCTGGCAGTAGTGTAGGCCTGCAAACATTTTTGTGTGTTTCTGTACGGAAAATGTTTCAATATCATAACAGACCACCAAGTCCTGCTCACCATCTTTGGATGTCTCAAAGCTAAGATGCCCCCCTACATTGAGAGGTGGGATCTGAGACTGCAAGAGTACGATTATGCAATTGTACAGAAAAGAACCCGTCCTGATTATTTCTCATGAGTATCACAGTTCGACATCCAAGGCAGCATCAACTTCATTGTGAAGTCCAGTAGACCAGCAGCCATATAAATCAAACTTATTGAGGCCACGAATGCTGGCAAAAACATGCATATCCTCAAAGACATCTTTCTGACTCCTAGAAAAGGAGTGTTCGATGACCCCTTGTTAACGATGTCAAATTTAGAAAATTAAAAAAATTGCAGGATGAACTGACTGTGACCATAGAAGGTGTTGCATTGAGAGCTTCAAGAATTGGCATACATGAGAGTCTAAGACAACAGGTCATTGAACTAGCCCATGAACGACATTGTGATATGGTAGCTACCAAAAGAGAGCTAAGTGACTGATTGCGGTTTCAGCACTTTGACAAGTGAGTTTAGAGGGAATTCAAAGAGTGTCAGCTGTGCAACTGCCTTTCCCCAAATGTGACTCAACATCCACTGACCATGTCTGACCTTCCTTCAAAAGCTTTTGTTTGCAGTTGAATTATTTGAGTTCCTACGAAATGGACATAATCTCATAATCTCATGGTGGTCATTGATAAATCTTCACTTCTCTCTCTGGTAGAGGAGTTATCATCTACAACCCCTGGCAAGGCCTTTGAGCACCTGGCCAACATCTTTGTAGTGTATGGTATGCCCACCATTCTCAAATCTGACAATGGTCCGCCATTCAACAGCAATAGTTCAGACAGTTCTGAATCAGAATGAATACCAAGCATCAAAAGAGAACACCTATGTGGCCCCAAGCAAATGGTGTAGTGGAACGCTTTATGGTTACACGGAAGAAGGTGATTCAGTGAGCATCCGCGGAGAGGATTGAATTAAAGCAAACCCTGTATCAAGCCCTCCATGCATATCATTCAATTCATCATTCTACACCATTCTATCACCTTGCTGTTTGTGAGAGCCATAGGACCCAAACTGTTTCAATGAACCATAGAGCGAACCTTGAGTGCAAATGACGTATGTGTCAACAACATTTCTCAAAAGTACAAACTGTTGATGTGCGCTGATCAGCATCAGAAAGCTTGAGAAACTGATCTCAGTGAATGTGACTTAGTCCTGGTCAGCCAGAATTAAATGTGAAAAACAGACACTCCATTTGCTGTCCATCCTCTGAGGGCTGTGACATGCTAAGGACACGTGTGACTACATATCGTCCCGTACAGTCCATCACATAAGACTTGTCACACTTTAACACCTACCCATGCGATTGTCAGCTTCTACACTTACAGATTACCCTGTCCCACCTGACAGTCCAGATCAAGCATCAAAACCTGTACCATTGGTGCCTGAACAGAATGCACCTCAACCACTACATGACACTCGATCGGGCCAACTAGTGAGAGTGCCTCAAGGACTCATCGAAGAAATATAATATAACTGCTGTTTGAACTTTTTATTTAACTTAAGAGAGAAATGTAGTGCCATGAGACTATGTGTGCTAGGACACTTGTGGTTCTGGGCGGACTCAATAGAGGAAGTGCATGACCGGTTGGAGGTGTTAAGGTGTGGTTATTAAAGGTTGTGACATAATCAGAGATCTGAGTGACATTGTATGCTGAGGAATAATGAATGTACAATCCAGAGCTCCATGTGTGGCGTGTTCATTTGAATGGTCCTGGAATTAGGAGGACGCTACAGGCTCATTCCTTATGAGTCATAACGCAGAGGGGAGAAAACACCGAATGAAGAGTTTGATCTTGGTCTAGAATAAGGACCTACACCATCCATGTAATATGAAAACTAGCATTGACTTTCATTTGGAAGCAAACATCAGTCTAAAATACAAGTTTCCAACGTCCATTGCAGTAATAAAGGCCTGGTTTAGCATTTGTGGTGACTGCAAATCACCTAATTTCTGGAGGAAAGACTAAATAAGAGTAGAATTCACCTGTACACTTCCTCCACCATCTTTTTGATGGAGGACATCCAGCAGGTGAATTTTCCTCTGCTTTGGATGTTCTTCAGGATCTAAAATCTTTGCAGTTCAATTCACAGAATTCTAAATTGAGATCTATGTATTTTCCTTTATTATTAGATATTGTTGACTGATGAAGTAGGTAAATTTAACACTCAGTCTCTATCTCTGAGAAATGTACGATAGCATTGTTGCATATTCGAATGCAATGGGACTATAGTAGCCATACCTTACAACAAGTTTCTCTATTCCAATAGTATAGCAGAAGAATTTGTGCTTAAGCAACAGGGACGTGGTTATTAAAATGCCTTGCCATTTTTGAAAAAAATCATCATATATGTTATTCTTTTTTTTTCCTAACTGATCTTTTACAGGCAGTGATGGTTGAGACTGTATCACAGCTAAAATCATTGAACATAAGTAAGGTCTGACAACATATTTGCCGACAAGTCGAATTTTTGTGCTCTAATCTTGACTCAATTTAATCTCACTTCCTCCAGGATGTCACAGACTTTGCTGATATCATGGAAAGGAAGACAATATGCAACAGAAACCACGAGAAAATGTGACTTTTTTCACCTAATTTCACGATTATTAGACGAAATTACATTAAATCGGCTTTGCCAGCATTGTGAGTTAAAAATTCGCAAGAGGCAAAACTTTATGGGAAAAAAAGGTCGTAAGTAAACACAAGCAGGACACTATTTGAGCTGAATATTTCTCATGAGGTAGACGTTTATTTTCTGCAAACAACCAGTCTCCTGTGGCCACCAATGACACTAAATACATAATAAGCAAGTTCAGGACATTTTGGAAACATTTCAAATTTTACAAGGTTGTCCCTACACAATTCAAAATTCACACAAACCTGCCAAACTTCTCCTCCCTCCGTTATATTTTTTGCAGTCTTCTGTCTGTCGCAGACAGCACTGCAATACTCCTCCGAGTCAGTCCAGGTTCACAATTAGATGGCTTTCGTGTCAGTCTCGGGTGCATTGCTTTTCATCATCCCTCTTGACTGCGCTGTAGTGAGGGCTTTACTGGTCTAAACATCTGAATGCAGGAGCTGTATTTACTATTCACCGTGGGTAGATTGGTCATTCTCTGTGGACATCTCTTCCAGAGGCTAGCAGTGCAGCTTTAAATTACCTCCTAATAGATTCGTTTTGTTCTTGTTTTACTTGGCACATGTCACAAACAATAGAAATCTTTTGAAATAAAGTGCTGGAAAAACCACTGCTGTCACAGACAGTTCTGCACTCACTAGGTTCAGAGACTTGAGATAATATTATTTTATTTTAAATCAGTGTTGTGGCCCAAAGCAGTCTGGAAGGAAATGTATTTTACAATGACACCCTGTTAGTTCGTTTTTTAAAAGAATTGTTTGTAAAATAATACATACACATTGCACTTTTTTCCGTTGTTAATATTGTTCCTGCCGGTCATTGTTGATGCTGTTTTTGAACCAATATTTCCAATAATTTGACATACCCACACATGTAAACCATGGGGTCTGCCTCCTTCTGGGCGCCCCTGCTTTACATCCTGGAAGGTTTAATGATATGCCCCAGATCACAAATGATGTGAAGAGCTGTTTGGGATACACATCTCGATTATTATTTTGATTAACTGAGGAAACTAGCATGCCCTGACCTTCTCTTATTTGTCTTGGTTGGGGGCTAAGACCTCCTGCACTGCCTTCCATAATTCTACCGGAGGCAGCTTTTCTTTATTACGAGTATAAAAACATGAGCTACAGAGCTGCCCTTTTCTGTTATTTTCCAAGTAGAAACCTTCTCACAATAACGTACTGTAGGGTTATTTCAATATTCGCAAAGTGATCGATAGAAAGCGGAATTGTTTATTTTTAAGTCACATTTTAGAATTGTACGATTATTTTAATCAGTATTTGTACACATGTGGCAAGAACACAGGGCTTGCGGTGTCGTAGGATAAAAAGCCAATGTTTCATTGTCTATCTGCATTTAACTGCTTTAAAAGTAATATATTTCAATTGTAGAGCACAGGTTCTTGCTTTGGAGGGCACATGCATTCCGTGAATTCGCTGTCTCTAGTCTGGTTCTGCCCTCCTGAATACCTACATACAATGAGAAACACTAAGATGCCAACCTTTTTTCAAACACCCTCTGTAGCGTCCTCCCAGCCTCGGTACTCGTAAATGAATATGCCACACACGGAGCTTGGTATGACATCTTTTTTCCTCTGCGTGTAACTGAAAAGTCAACATTCTAAACATGAACTCTAGTCATCACACCCGAACAGTTGCGGCTGGTGTTGTGGAAGAGTGGCGGGGTGGGTGGGGTGGGAAGAGGACAGGGGGAACAAAATAAGAAATAAACACGTACCTGCAGCCAGCCGCATCCCACTCTTCTGCTCCTCTTTTCGCAGGCACAGGATCCCAGACTCCACTGTGGCCAATCCTGGCGCTGCTCTCATGCCATGACAGCAGAGTGAGAATTGGGCCAAGCGCTCTGGCTTTGGGCTCCCAGGGAGACTGGAAGCCTGTTCTCTCCAACCCGGTAATGCAGCTTGGGTTGGAGACAGTTTTAGTGCACATGAGGGTTTGGCCGGCCTGAGATGGCCGGCAAACCGTCATGTGCACTGATCACCGTACACTAGCACTCATCCAGCGCATGTCATCCCCTATGCCCCCCCCCCCCAAGACTTGGCAGCAAAATAAAAAATAAACAATAATAAAACAGGTTGATTATTGCTTTTTTTCCCGTTCTTGCCATTCTGAGGCACCTGGCTGTGGTCGATGCTCCTGCGCCATAGTGGAGGAGGAGTGGCTGCACGCAAACACTAATGTCATAGTTCAACAGATTCCATCAGGAATGAAAGTGTTCCTGTCATCGCTAACTCACAAGACACTACATCTTCCCCTTTTTTATATAAAATAATCCTTTTTTGTTACATATATATACATACACATATATTACCTACTGGCGGTCGCCAGTAGGTATATATAGTTAGGATTTTTTCTCTATGGGATTTTTGAAAATTCTATGTCTAATAACTTTGGCGTTTGTGGACGGAATTGGCTGAAATTTTCAGGAAAATGGCACATTTTGTTTCTGAGCAGCCCCTGAAAATTTTGGGGGGGCTCGTCAAGGGGGGGCCGAGAAAAAAGGGGGGTCCCAAAACGCGTTTTCCCATGTTAATTTCCATAGGGCGGTTGGCCTCACTTTTAGCCCGAACGGCTGAATGGATTTGCACGAAACTTGGCAAAATTGTAGGGACTGGTAGCCCGATGTGCCTTTTGTAGGTCTCAATATATGTGCTCCAGTGGATTTTGAGAAATTAACGTTTAAAAAAAGATATATATCTGTAACAGCGGACTGGGCAGCGGCCCAGGACGCGTACTTTTCGCGCAACGGAGCTTTGTGAAGCGAAGCTGATTGGTTCTCCGGCGTCTGTCAACATTCCAAACAGTCCGTAGCGGCCGCCATCTTGTCTCTCGGTAGGATCGAGAGACAAGAGGAGGCCAAAGCGAAGGGGCAAATGACCATAAGGGGGCATAGTAGATTGTCGCTGACCCCCTAGGTTTGATGTGGAGGTTTTAAAAGGGCCCCGCGGGGCAAAAAAAAAAAATAATAATAATAATCGAACAGCTGAATGGATTTGCACGAAACTTGGCAAAATTGTAGGGACTGGTAGCCCGATGTGCCTTTGCTAGATCTCAATATATGTGCTCCAGTGGATTTTGAGAAATTAACGTTCAAAAAAAGATATATATCTGTAACACCGCACCGCTTCGCGTACTTTTCGCGTTACGGAGCTTTGCGAAGCGAAGCTGATTGGCTCTCCGGTGTCTGTAAACATTCCAAACAGTCCGTAGCGGCCGCCATCTTGTCTCTCGGTAGGATCGAACAGCTGAATGGATTTGCACGAAACTTGGCAAAATTGTAGGGACTGGTAGCCCGATGTGCCTTTGCTAGGTCTCAATATATGTGCTTCAGTGCATTTTGAGAAATTAACGTTCAAAAACAAGATATATATCTGTAACAGCGCTCCGCTTCGCGGAGATAAAATTATATGTGTATTACCTAGCTGTTGCTAACACCAGTTAGCGACGGCTAGTAGAAGATAGCGACCATCTTGGGCCCCACTTTGCATGTGAGTGATATTTATCACTAATGACATGCAAAGTGGGCAGAATATATGTGCTCCAGTGGATTTTGAGAAATTAACGTTCAAAAAAAGATATATATCTGTAACACCGCACCGCTTCGCGTACTTTTCGCGTTACGGAGCTTTGCGAAGCGAAGCTGATTGGCTCTCCGGTGTCTGTAAACATTCCAAACAGTCCGTAGCGGCCGCCATCTTGTCTCTCGGTAGGATCGAACAGCTGAATGGATTTGCACGAAACTTGGCAAAATTGTAGGGACTGGTAGCCCGATGTGCCTTTGCTAGGTCTCAATATATGTGCTTCAGTGCATTTTGAGAAATTAACGTTCAAAAACAAGATATATATCTGTAACAGCGCTCCGCTTCGCGGAGATAAAATTATATGTGTATTACCTAGCTGTTGCTAACACCAGTTAGCGACGGCTAGTAGAAGATAGCGACCATCTTGGGCCCCACTTTGCATGTGAGTGATATTTATCACTAATGACATGCAAAGTGGGCATGCCAAGATGTTAGCGACTGGAAACAGTCGCTAACATCGCTATCTCCTATTATCAACTTTTGGAAATATTCGAGATAAGCGCGAATATCTCCAAAAGCTACCACCTGCCCTGAGCAGTTCTTAGCCATGTTATCCAATGGGAGGTGGATAACATGGCTAAGAGCATTAGCTCGGTAATGCATGAATATCGCTGAGTTTTCAGCGATATTAATGCATTGCGGTCGTTTTTTATCGTATTTCCGATAAACCTTGATAATAGCAAGGTTTATCTGCGATAATTTCTGACGGTAAAAAAATCGTTGCTAAGCATCGTTAGGGATAAATATCGCTTAACTTTGGTAATATGCCCCAACGTCTGTTAACGTTCGATTCGAAGGAAATCAGGAAGTGTTGAAAAACATTGTCTGCGCCTTCTTGTCTTTTTTCAAATGCCACACTTTTGTCGTGCACGGCAGCCATTTTAGATGCCTTGACCAGACCCACTCTGTGCACGCTGTCGATCCTTAGCATGGCTCCCCACCCTCGCAAGCATCTCCCCCAGGCAGTGGTCATCCCCGCTCTCTGTCTTATGCATGGGTAATAAACCTCCCCCCATCTGCGCTGCTCTTCCCTGAGAATCACACCCTGTGCCCGCCCGACACTTCCCTTTCGCCCTATTCACTACCGCACCCTCTGACACTCCTTTTCCTCTGTGTCCGATTGTCCAGGCTGGTCCTAGGGTATCAGCTAGCCCTCCAGATGTAGTTTATGGCCACAGCTGTAAAGAATCACCCCTCTTCAAAGGAGTTATAGTAGATCAAGGCCCACACTCGATGAGATCCGTCACAGCAGAAGCGTTGCTATTATCTGAAAACCATCCTGTATTGTGATTGGGGAGGGGACCGAGCCTGAAGCGGAAGATTCCAGGGATGACTCTTTGTACATCAAAGTTTTTACAATTATGTGTCACATTAAATATATATAGCACTCCGACAAAGTAGTAAGATTATAAAACTTTAATAATTTATAAATATATACAAGAAAACAAAAATACTAATAACATATAAACATTTATAGGGAAAAACAACGAAGTAGCGGTCGGCTGTGCGAATAGTCCCAACGCAGCACAACGTCCAGATTTCCGGCGTGGGGCGTCGCGGGGGGTGGGTCATCAGTAGCAAACTGTTGTGCGAATAGTTCCAAGGCAGCAGAACGCGCCGAAATCTAGATGACACGAAAGTGATGTCTAGTAAGTTGCCACCCAGCAAATAACGGCATGGGGCGTCGCGGGGGGTGGGTCATCAGTAGCAAACTGTTGCGCGAATAGTTCCAAGGCAGCAGAACGATGGCACCAAGGTGATGTCCAGTAAGTTGCCGCACTGGTTTTGGTATCCTACAATGCTGCTCCGAATAACGGCGTGGGGCGCCCCGGGGGAGCCGGCGTGAACGGGCCTCTCCAGGTGGAGTGTCATCTGTTGTAGTGGGGCGCCCCTTTACCGTTTCAGTTGCCATTCCGTCCGTTTTTGGTCCACTGTGTCAAATGCCGCAATTCAGCTGAGTTGCGCCCACTCTTGCGGTGCAGCGATAGGCGGCTGTCACAGGACTCTCAAAATGGCGGCAGGCTGTTTCCTTTTTGGGCCTGGTCCACTGAAATGGCCCTGGGACACCTTGGAAATCAGACGCTTGTCTGCTAGGTCTTGGACCCCATTCTCGAAAGCGTCCCCTCCGCCTTGAGAATTCATCAAAAGTTTTGGGGGCTCCGACTCCTGCAGGCTTCTGGTGGGGAGCGGCTGCCATGATTGCTCGCGGAATGACCACGACTGAGCTACGAGATGGTGGTGCTCTCATGCTGACGCCAGCTTCAGTCTGAAACATCCAGAAACAAGGTGCGGCTTTCATCGTTTGGGAAAAAAAAAAAGTTTTCATCCAATGAAAAGTATTGTTTTTAGGTCACATGATCAAGCCTTCCATCATTAGGAAACCAAAAGTAAAATGAACCAATGAAAAGTTTTATAAACAAGTCACATGACCTGTTATGCGGCATAGGGTGTAAAATGCGGAGAAAATACGTTGGCACGTGAGGTGGCGTCAGTAGCGGACCGATGTGCGAATAGGCTGAAGGCGATACAACGCGCCAAGATCCGGATGGCACCGAGGTGGTGTCCAGCAAATTGCAGCACTGGTGTGGCCATCCTACAATGCTGAAAGTCGGCGTGGGGCGCCCCGTTGGCCTGTGAGTTTGCGTCAGTAGCGGACCGATGTGCGAATAGGCCGAAGGCAGCACAACGCGCCAAGATCCGGATGGCACCGAGGTGGTGTCTAGTAAGTTGCCGCACTGGTGTGGCCATCCAACAATGCTGAAAGTCGGCGTGGGGCGCCCCGTTGGCCTGTGAGTTTGCGTCAGTAGCGGACCGATGTGCGAATAGGCCGAAGGCAGCACAACGCGCCAAGATCCGGATGGCGCCGAGGTGGTGTCTAGTAAGTTGCCGCACTGGTGTGGCCATCCTACAATGCTGAAAGTCGGCGTGGGGCGCCCCGTTGGCCTGTGAGATGGCGTCAGTAGCGGACCGATGTGTGAATGGGGCCGAAGGCAGCGCAACAATATTTTCGGAATAGAAGACACCACTAGGCGCTGAGATGCCAAGATCCGGATGGCACCGAGGTGGTGTGTAGCAAGTTGCCGCACTGGTGTGGCCATCCTACAATGCTGAAAGTCGGCGTGGGGCGCCCCGTTGGCCTGTGAGTTTGCGTCAGTAGCGGACCGATGTGCGAATAGGCCGAAGGCAGCACAACGCGCCAAGATCCGGATGGCACCGAGGTGGTGTCTAGTAAGTTGTCGCACTTCTGTGGCCATCCTACAATGTTGAAAGTCGGCGTGGGGCGCCCCGTTGGCCTGTGAGATGGCGTCAGTAGCGGACCGATGTGCGAATGGGGCCAAAGGCAGCGCAACAATATTTTCTGAATAGAAGACACCACAAGGCGCTGAGATTCCAAGATCCGGATGGCACCGAGGTGGTGTCTAGTAAGGTGCACTGGTGTGGCCATCCTACAATGCTGAAAGTCGGCGTGGGGCGCCCCGTTGGCCTGTGAGATGGCGTCAGTAGCGGACCGATGTGCGAATGGGGCCAAAGGCAGCGCAACAATATTTTCTGATTTGAAGACACCACAAGGCGCTGAGATGCCAAGATCCGGATGGCACCGAGGTGATGTCCAGGAAGTTGCTGTACTGGTGTGGCCATCGTACAATGGTAAAAGTCGGCGTGGGGCGCCCTGTTGGCCTGTGAGAGGGTGTCAGTAGCGGACTGATGTGTGAATGGGGCCAAAGGCAGCGCAACAATATTTTCTACTATATTTTCGGAGTAGAAGACACCACAAGGCGCTGAGATGCCAAGATCCGGATGGCACCGAGGTGATGTCTAAGTTGCGGACCGATGTGCGAATGGGGCCAAAGGTAGCGTAACAAGATTTTCTGTATGGAAGATACCACTAGGCGTTGAGATGCCAAGATTCGGATGGCACCGAGGTGATGTCTAGCAAGTTGTGCCACTGGTGTGGCCATCGTACAATGGTAAAAGTCGGCGTGGGGCGCCCTATTGGCCTGTGAGATGGTGTCAGTAGCGGACTGATGTGCGAATGGGGCCAAAGGCAGCGCAACAATATTTTCTGACTGACACCACAAGGCGCTGAGATGCCAAGATCCGGATGGCACCGAGGTGATGTCTAAGTTGCGGACTGATGTGCGAATGGGGCCAAAGGCAGCGTAACAATATTTTCTGTATGGAAGATACCACTAGGCGTTGAGATGCCAAGATTCGGATGGCACCGAGGTGATGTCTAGCAAGTTGGTGTGGTCATCCTACAATGCTGAAACTCGGCGTGGGTCACCCCATTAGCCTGTGAGATGGCGTCAGTAGCGGACCGATGTGCGAATAGGCCGAAGGCAGCACAACGCGCCAAGATCCGGATGTCACCGTGGTGGTTTCATAGTTGAGAGGCACTTCATCTGCAGTTGGGCGCCGAGATCCGGATGGCACCGAGGTGATGTCTAGCAAGTTGCTGTACTGGTGTGGTCATCCTACAATGCTGAAATGTAGTGGGGCGCCCATTTACCGTTTCAGTTGCCATTCAGCTGAGTTTCGGCTGCTCTTGATGCTATAGCGACAGGCGGCTGCAAGAGGACTCTCAAAATGGCGGCCTGTTCTTTGGATTTGGGCCTGGTCCACTAAAATGGCCCTGGGACACCTTAGAACTCGGACGCTCGATTTTTTTTTCCTTTCCTGTACATGCAAAAAAAGGTAAATGCCCGGTACGTTACACGCTTCATCTGCCACGATGAACTCTCCAGAGGAACCGAAAAAATATATAGTTGTGGTAACTATACCATGCATCGTCATATGGAGAGGTGGCACCAATTAATTATAGTGCTGCATAAAAGAGAGATTTGGAGGAGAACCCCTGACCTGCTAGTACATTCATCAAAGAAGTGGCACTGAGAGCTTCAGAGGCAAGGGAAACGGTCCCAAATATTTAGAAGAACTTTGGAAAGATTAAAATGACATGTTTAGATTGTGGTAAATTAATTTCATGTGGACAGATGAGTGTTACTCTAATAAATACAGCATATGAACATCATCATAGTCGATGGTTGGTAGAGACATTTTGACTATATCCTGGACCTGCCCGTCCTCGCCCAAAATGGCGCCGGAATAAATGGGACTCGTAACTCCTTGTTGTGTACTGGTTGCAGAACCTTGAAATCACGAGATACGTATGCAGTTTTGAAGCACATGGCGGGCGGGGACGAGAATTGATTGAATATTTCGACATCCCTATTGATATTAAGTTCTGATGTGTTATTGATTACTGTACTGTTGAAAATTCGAATTAACGTCACCCATGGTACTTGCCCGCAAATGTATATCTAGATAATTTTATTGTAACTGGCCCTGTCGTATTTTAATTATAAAATGTACGTCCACCGATTCCGTAACTGTTACACACCTTAGTTCTTGCAACCTAATGGCCCGCCCGTTACGTTCCTCTACAGTGTAAATGTCTATTCATCATATACGATTACAGTTTGCTCCGTGGCAGGCCCACGTGGTTATAGGCTCGTATTTGTATAATGAAATTTTCACAATAAAGGTTTTTAAAAGAAAACATGGTAGTAGTATATACATTGGTAAAGTTTTTAATAATAGTCACTGTTTTAGAATCATTAAAAGGCAAGTGAAATAAAGCAGACCAATTACATGAAGGGTAAAAGGTATAATACGAAGGAACGCAGTAAAGATAAATGGTCAAGGGCTGTTGTGTTTTCTATTCCTGCAACATAAAGTGATCGATAAGAATCTCATATTCAGGCGTATCGGCGACTAAGACAGCAGGTCGACCCTCTTTTGCTCAACGGCTCCGTCATGGGACGAAGAAACGCTCTTTTTCTCGAAAAAAGAATATATTTTACTTGCAGGACAGTTGTAAAATTTCCGGGAAAGTACATTAGCCTGGAACATTATAACATATATTTAAGAAAAAATAATGTTCGGAAGTAATTAAAAGCGTAATTTTTAGGTGATATGACCAAGGCTTTCATCATTAGAATAAGAAAAGTAAAATGAGCCAATGAAAAGTTTTATTAACAAGTCACATGACTTGTTATGCTTACGTTACGCGCTGCGCGCCCCGGATGACTTCCGGATGCGCTAACGCGGCGCGTCATATGACGCATTACGCGACAACGCAGGTCCAGAATATAGTCAAAATGTCTCCACCAACCAGCGGTCGAAACACAACCCCTTTCAGCAGGCTAAATAGTTCTGTTAAATGACAACAGAAGGGACAGGCAACAAGAACCATCAGTCAAAGAGGGGAGGGCTAGTTCTTGTCTACCGGGTTACATTGGGGCGCTACCGGAACTGATCGAATTGGTAGTCTACAGTGTTTCTGGATGTTTCAGACTGAAGCTGGGGTTAGCATGAGAGCACCACCATTTCGTAGCTCCGTTGTGGCCATTCCGCAACCAATCATGGCAGCCGCTCTTTATCGTTATTTTGGGCGTGGTGGGTGGCGGAGCCGAGCTGTTTTGCAGCCATCATTGTGTGGAGTTCAGTTCATCTCACTAGTTTTGTATTTGTTATGAGGGGTTGTTCCTAATGTTTCTATTTTAGCGAGGTCAAAAAGAGATCCCATTAGTGGCCTACTGATTTTACTCGATTCTTTTTCTTTTTTTTTACACGATTTTTCGTTATCTGCAAAGACTAAACAGAGTATTGCGACTCTGTGTTTGTTTGTAAATAGAGAATGAACCAAAGAGAACTATTTCTAAAATAGTAAATACTTGGATAACAATCAATCAAATGGAGAGAGAAGCAGGCACGACGGATTACAACGGGGGCAAAGGCCTGCGTTAACTACCTTTCACTATCTGCAAAGAGAGAGTACTCCTAATAGAAATGAGGGGGGGGGGGCACCATTCAAAGCAGATCAGTGTGCATAAACACGAAAATGTTTTCACTTACCACGTACTTGACATTCGACAGCTTATGATATTTGCTATTAAAAAAACATTGAAATTCACTGAAAAAACCATAAGTTATAGACCATATATAGTTAGGAATTAGCATTTACAAAACCTTGAAAATTCACTGAAAAAACCATAGGTTATAGACCATATATAGTTAGGAATTAGCATTTAAAAAACCTTATTTTACTCACACAAAACCATTGAAATTCCATATATAGTTAGTTGCACTAACTATATATCGCGCACCCGCAATCCACTGCTGATGATGTCACATATTACATCATTCATGACATGGTCAGTGACATCACTGATGACATCACTGATGACATCTCAAATGACATCACTGATGACATCACTGATGACATCTCATTTGACATCAATGACCACATCACTGATGATATCATTCATGTGACAATACAATGCATCTCCTCACATTTTAATATAACCTCTGTTTCACGCAGTGTTAAATACAGAGTATAATTTTTGAAACCATTGACACACCAATACTAGTTACTACATACGCACTCACTGATTCCTACGTCTACACACACATTCACTCATTCACCCATACAATCATTCATACATACAATCACTCATCTTTACAACACTATCATATGCACTCATACACCTATACAGACACTCACACTCTGCCACTCATCCATGGAGTTACTCACACACCTAGTCAGTCCTGTAAAGAATCAATCACACTTCCATTTTCTTGTCTATACAGTTAAACATAGAGCACCTTACATTTTCAAACATATACTAACACATACTTACTTTCTTATACAATCATTGATACAAGTACACATTGATCTGCACAGTCACACACCTCCCAGCCAGCCACACACACACTCAGTCTCCCATACAAATACTTGGATAATCAATCAATAACCCATATAGTTAATCATATAGCTACTGATCAACACATGCAGCAGTTTACAGAACAACAGACATAATGATGCACAAATTAAGACAGTTTAGTCACTAACCCATGCACTCAGTGAGACACATTTAATCACTCACTCATACATTCAGTCATGCACCTACTAAATCCTTCGTCCAGACACTTATACATCTACTCATTCTTCAATATGTAAAACATATTTAAACTTTACAGAAACACACAGTCACTGGATGATGTCATCAGTGATGTCATTTGAGATGTCATCAGTGATGTCATCAGTGATGTCACTGACCATGTCATGAATGATGTAATATGTGACATCATCAGCAGTGGATTGCGGGTGCGCGATATATAGTTAGTGCAACTAACTATATATGGAATTTCAATGGTTTTGTGTGAGTAAAATAAGGTTTTTTAAATGCTAATTCCTAACTATATATGGTCTATAACCTATGGTTTTTTCAGTGAATATATATATATATACACATACACACATATATATATATATTCACTGAAAAAACCATAGGTTATAGACCATATATAGTTAGGAATTAGCATTTAAAAAACCTTATTTTACTCACACAAAACCATTGAAATTCCATATATAGTTAGTTGTACTAACTATATATCGCGCACCCGCAATCCACTGCTGATGATGTCACATATTACATCATTCATGACATGGTCAGTGACATCACTGATGACATCACTGATGACATCTCAAATGACATCACTGATGACATCACTGATGACATCTCATTTGACATTACTCATGACATCATTCATGTGATGATACGATGAACCTCTTCAGACACTAATATAACCGTAGATACACTCAGTGTAAACAGACACTCACAGACTGTCACTCATCCATGGAGTTACTCACACACCTAATCAGTCTTGCAAAGAATCAATCACACCTCCATTTGCTCAACTATATCGTTAAACACACCTTACTTATTGAAACATATAATAACACATATTTACTCTGTTATACAATCCCTGATACAAGTTCACAATAATCCATACAGCCACTCACACATTCACTGGCTCTTATGCACAGTTATTTATATATGTCAACTACCACATGTACTGTGTTTTACATATGTACTTACTTTGACATGTAGCACTGAGATATCCAT